>NC_064642.1:88391495-93391495 GCF_023864345.2 Schistocerca serialis cubense
GGAGTAGTGTCGTATTGAAGCATAAAAAATACAGTGATTCCGAGACTTGGTGGCAAATGTATAACACTGTTTATTGATATTAACTGTTCAAATGTTTATACACAACTCCCACTAGGCTGTTGACAATATCCACACTGACAGCTTCTTAACCACAATTTCAGTAACTCCAAAACCACACGTACCTTTTAATTAGAATTGTACACTCCTGGAAATGGAAAAAAGAACACATTGACACTGGTGTGTCAGACCCACCATACTTGCTCCGGACACTGCGAGAGGGCTGTACAAGCAATGATCACATGCACGGCACAGCGGACACACCAGGAACCGCGGTGTTGGCCGTCGAATGGCGCTAGCTGCGCAGCATTTGTGCACCGCTGCCGTCAGTGTCAGCCAGTTTGCCGTGGCATACGGAGCTCCATCGCAGTCTTTAACACTGGTAGCATGCCGCGACAGCGTGGACATGAACCGTATGTGCAGTTGACGGACTTTGAGCGAGGGCGTATAGTGGGCATGCGGGAGGCCGGGTGGACATACTGCCGAATTGCTCAACACGTGGGGCGTGAGGTCTCCACAGTACATCGATGTTGTTGCCAGTGGTCGGCGGAAGGTGCACGTGCCCGTCGACCTGGGACCGGACCGCAGCGACGCACGGATGCACGCCAAGACCGTAGGATCCTACGCAGTGCCGTAGGGGACCGCACCGCCACTTCCCAGCAAATTAGGGACACTGTTGCTCCTGGGGTATCGGCGAGGACCATTCGCAACCGTCTCCATGAAGCTGGGCTACGGTCCCGCACACCGTTAGGCCATCTTCCGCTCACGCCCCAACATCGTGCAGCCCGCCTCCAGTGGTGTCGCGACAGGCGTGAATGGAGGGACGAATGGAAATGTGTCGTCTTCAGCGATGAGAGTCGCTTCTGCCTTGGTGCCAATGATGGTCGTATGCGTGTTTGGCGCCGTGCAGGTGAGCGCCACAATCAGGACTGCATACGACCGAGGCACACAGGGCCAACACCCGGCATCATGGTGTGGGGAGCGATCTCCTACACTGGCCGTACACCACTGGTGATCATCGAGGGGACACTGAATAGTGCACGGTACATCCAAACCGTCATCGAACCCATCGTTCTATCATTCCTAGACCGGCAAGGGAACTTGCTGTTCCAACAGGACAATGCACGTCCGCATGTATCCCGTGCCACCCAACATGCTCTAGAAGGTGTAAGTCAACTACCCTAGCCAGCAAGATCTCCGGATCTGTCCCCCATTGAGCATGTTTGGGACTGGATGAAGCGTCGTCTCACGCGGTCTGCACGTCCAGCACGAACGCTGGTCCAACTGAGGCGCCAGGTGGAAATGGCATGGCAAGCCGTTCCACAGGACTACATCCAGCATCTCTACGATCGTCTCCATGGGAGAATAGCAGCCTGCATTGCTGCGAAAGGTGGATATACACTGTACTAGTGCCGACATTGTGCATGCTCTGTTGCCTGTGTCTATGTGCCTGTGGTTCTGTCAGTGTGATCATGTGATGTATCTGACCCCAGGAATGTGTCAATAAAGTTTCCCCTTCCTGGGACAATGAATTCACGGTGTTCTTATTTCAATTTCCAGGAGTGTATTTAATTCTGCCAGTCATTGGGTGACTAAACTGATTAATCAGAAACACACCCTGTGTAGCCAGGCACCAAACAATGAAGTTTGCCCACTATCAAAGGCACCACATATGTGCAGTGGACTGAATATGTTTTCACGTAAAAGTGATTTAGTAAGTTGAAAGTGTCTCAGAGAATATTTATATGCAAATATGTGAGTGAGCAATATTAAAGTCAAGTAGAAATAATTTTACAAACTTGCAACAGTGCTCAGTAATTAAGATTAGACTTCATGAACTTATGTTCAAGCATTACCATTAGATGGGCTCTAAACGTACTTTCCCTTATTTTTTATTTTTTTAAATTAAAAAACGAGAAGGCCTCTTCTTATTTTGAGACTTTTATTGAAGTACTGTTGAGATTTGCCCACCTGCCATTTCATCATTCACATTCAACTGTATGCTCATTTGGAGCCATGGGGGCAAAGAAGCAGACCCAATGGGGCAGCAAGACAACTTTACAATGCATGAAGTAAGTAAACCTCTTAACGGCGAATTAGGGAACCTGCAGATGCACTGGACCTACTCTTTATGAGCTGGTCAGTGTAGCCCTTCACATGCAACAATTTGTGAAGGAGAAAATGCACTGTTAGCATGTCTGACACAGCAATGTATCATGGCAGGAACATGTCTTATTTCATCCTAATTAATTTAATTAATTAGCTAGGCAGTGGGGTCAAAATATAAGATGAGCTGTTATGCAATGTCACTCATGGCTGATCCGCACACTGTCTGATACGGCTACATGCATCATCACCCACTGATGATCATTTGCTGACTTACTTTCTGCCACACTCCCTGCATATGCATCTCACTGAAACTGAGCTGCCAGTGCATCCACCTCCCCCTGCTAAGGAACTCTCAGCTTTCACTGGGAGCAAAACCGATATAGCTGTTCAAAGAAATGTTTATAGTATGTGTAGATTGCATTTAGAGGCCCACATGAAATATTAATGTACAATAAACCTTCTGCCCCGAATAAGCAATCCTCTTGGTTCATGATACAATTACATACTTTTATTTTATTTCCATTGGGAGATACAGAGTAATAATTTACTTGTTTGTTGTCATGTAATTGTTTTCTATTTGTAGCTTTTCTTTCAAGTCACTTGCTTCCAGCTTAATGACTTCTTATTGATTAATCTTCAACACTCTGGATTTACGTCCACACTCCACAAGCCACTCTGTACAGTTTGGCTGAAGGTACATCTTACCAATATTATCGATTTTCTTTCCTACACCATTTGTGTATCAAGCAAGCAGAAAAAGACTATTTACAGGCTATTTGGTCAAAAGTATCCTGATGCCTCTTAGTGATATCAATGAGGGATGTGTTCACACTTCACCTTCATGATGGCTTAAACTTTGCTGGGGGCACTTTCAATGAGGTATCCGAGTATCTGTGGAGGAATGGTGGCCCATACTTCCTCAAGAGCTGAAAAAACCAGGCAAAGTAGTCATGTTGGACACAGGGTCTGAAGTGAAATCAATATTCTAACTCATCCCACAGGTGTTCCATTGTGTTCAGACTGGTACTCCGGGTAAGTTAGTTCCTTTCAGGAATATTATTGCCCACAAACCAATGCATCATAGATGCTGCTTTATGACTGTCTGAACTGTCATGCTGATACAATCATCATGTCCAAACTGTTGCTCTCAAAAATGGCTCTGAGCACTATGGGACTTAACATCTGAGGTCATCAGTCCCCTAGAACTTAGAACTACTTAAACCTAGCTAACAACCTAAGGACATCACACACATCCATGCCCAAGGCAGGATTCAAACCTGTGACCGTAGCGCACGGTTTCAGACTGAAGCGCCTAGAACCGCTCGGCCACACCAGCCGGCAACTGTTGCTCTACTGAACACAATACACAATGGTGTAAAATGTCTTCATACCCTCCCACATTTAGCATTTTCTTAAATGAAATCAGGGGACCACATCCTGACCACAAAAAATACTGCAGCCAGTAATACCACCTCCTCTGTACTTCACAATTGGCGATCCACTTGATGACAGGTAATGTTCTCCACGTGTTCTTCAAACCCAAACCCTTCCATTAGATTGCCACACGGTACAATGTGATTCATCACACTAACTCATTCATTTCCAGTCATTGATTGCCCAGTGGCGTCGCTCTTTTCACCACTCGAAGTACTGCTTAGTACTGACTACAGAAATGTGTGGCTTATGAAGAGCTGTTCGACCACTGATCCCATTCTTTGCACAGCCATTGTGCTAGATGGACTGCTGATACCACTTTGGAACTCACAAGTGATTCCTTACGCTGGATTGATACAATTTTAACAACTACAACCATCTTCCACAATGCTGCACAGTCTCTTTACATAAGTACATGAGGTCTGCCTATTCTTTGTGTAGCTATGATTGTTGTTGTTCTATCACATTTTCAATTCACAATCACATCACTAACAGCCAACCTAGGCAGCTTTAGAAAGATTTAAATGTCTCTAATGTATCTGTTACTCAGGTGACATTCAGTGACTTTTCAATGTTTGTATTTAGTTCATATTCGTTGAAGTCGCTGAGTTCTCCTGACAAACACAATGTGCTTTAACTGCGTCTCTACTGACAGCAAAATATGTACAGTTAAATTTTTGCTCTACAGCTGAGTGTGCACTGATATGAAACTTCCTGTCAGACTGAAACTGTGTGCCAGACCGAAACTCAAACTTGGGAACTTTGCCTTTCGCGGGCAAGTTTGGAAGGTAGGAGATGAGGTACTGGCAGAAGTAAAGCTGTGAGGACGGGGCGTGAGTCATGCTTGGGTAGCTCAGTTGATAGAGCACTTGCCCGCGAAAGGCAAAGGTCCCGAGTTCGAGTCTCGGTCCGGCACACAGTTTTAATCTGTCAGGAAGTTTCATATCAGCGCACACTCCATTGCAGAGTGAAAATCTATTCCTGTTTTTTAGAATGTGGTCAGTTACTGAGAGATCCATAACTGCACTGACTCTTGCACTTCCTTGTCTGACTGCGACCGATGTCGATGCGTGTTTTTCTTCAGATCACAGAAGATGTGAAAATGACATGGTGAATTATCCGGGCTGTACGGAGGATGCTGCAGTGTTTCCCAAATTGCTAAAGTGTAGCCTTTGACCAATTGGCAGTGTGGGGAGGAGGACATTATCATGCAACAGGATGATTCTGTCCGACAGCATTCCTGCGTATTCTGACTTTTTTTGAGCCTGAGGGCAAACCGCAAACCCAACAGTGGAAAGATCATGCATCTCCTCCGCCAAAGAAATCCAAAACCATGCACACAAATTCCAGTAAGGTCATGATGACCTCCAACTATAGAGAGCCTGTGCTGGTCGAGTTCTATGACTACGGAACCACAATCAATATGCACCATTATGAATACACTTTTCAGAAACTGCGATGCAGCATCAAAACACCCTGGAATGTTATCAGAAGGAATCATCCTGAAGCCAACAACGCCCACGCCGACACTGCTTATCGGAGAAGACTATGCTTCAGCAATTTGGTCGGGAAACACTACAACATCCTCGTACACCCCAGATCTTTCACCAAGTGATTTTCACATTTTTTGGTAACCTGAAGGAAAAGATTCATTGTTGCCGATCGCAGTCAGATGTGGAAGTGCAAGACTGGGCATGATTGTGGTTCCATCAATGGCCAATTGCATTCTTCGCCCAGTGGTATAAATGTCTTATCACATGTGGTGACTAGTTTTGAATGGAACTCTTCCATGGTCCCGTTATAGCACGTGTTCGGTTTTCATTTGACACGCCCTCACATATACTGATAGGTACACCTCTTGTGACATTTAGTGGTCAATCCTGCATTACATAGGGGTGTCCATATTAATATTCATATAGTGTATGCCTCTGTATGCACCCTAATCTCACTTATCTTTCTCTATGACCTCTATGTGAAATAATCTGTGGTGGCAGCATAGTGTTTGCACAGCCTTCTTCAATTACAGGTTATTTGAATCTGCCCAATAGGGTTCTGTGAGATACAATGAGTCCCACTTCCGTTATACTTTCATATGGGCTATATCGAGCTGTTATGATCTAGTAGCATGGTTCTGAATTTTTTGTCATGCCTACTTGATAAGCACTCCAAGTGCAGGAACAATCAGTTGTACTAGTGTCTTATATGCTATTTCCTCCTACAGACGAATGTTGGAAATTAAGTGGTCTAATAAGGGTGCTATAGGGAACTGTAGAGGATAAAAACTGTAAAGGAAAACAGACACTGGAATACACCCAGCAAACAATTGAGGATGCAGGTTGCAAGTGCTACTCTGAGATGGAGAGACTGGCACAGGAGAGGAATTCATGGCGTGCTGCATCAAACCAGTCAGAAGACTGATGACTCAAAAACATGCTATTTCCTTTAGAGATGCATTGCATTTTCTCAGAACCCTTCCAACAAATCTATGACTTCACTTTCTCCAATACTGAGTTCACATGATTGTCCCATTTTACACTGCTTCTTATTATTACCCATAAATACTTAAGCAATGTAACATGGTTAGTATGTTCACCACTAATCTTGTAATCAAATACTATTGGTTCTTCCTTCTGGTTATAAGTATTTTCTTACATTTATTCATATCTGAAAAAGCTGCCATTCATGACACCAAGTGGAAATTTTGTCCAAGTCTTTCTGCATTTTCTTACAGTCAACTGACAACAATACTTTCCTGTACAAAATTGCATCATCAGCAAATGATCGTATGGCACTTCTAATCCAATTCAATAAATTATCTATGGTTACCAAGAACATTAGAGGACCTGTTGCATGTTTCAGGGGCACACCTGAAGTTACTTTTGTTTTTGTGGAACATCTGCATTCCAGTAGAACATATTGAGTTCTATTAATAAATTACTCTTCAGGGTAACCTATTTGCGAAGATACTCCATAAGGCAGTGACTTGGTTGATGGTTGATCATGTGATACAGTGTTGAACACCTTTGGGAATCTACCTACCTGCTCATCTGCATCTATTGATTGCACTATGTCATTAATGAATAAATAGCAAGCTGAGTTCCACACGAGTTTTATGTGTGTGAATCCATGCTGATTCTTTGAGAGAAGCTATATTTCCTCAGGAACACCATAATCGCTGAGCTTACAATAACCTCTGGGATTCTGGAATGGGCAGAATTTAGTGATATCTACCTATAATTAACCACGGACCTTGCCGTTCGTGGGGAGGCCTGTGTGCCTAAGCAGTACAGATAGCCGTACCGTAGGTGCAGCCACAACGGAGGGGTATCTGTTGAGAGGGCAGACAAACGTGTGGTTCCTGAAGAGGGGCAGCATCCATTTCAGTACTTGCAAGGGCAACAGTCTGGATGATTGACTGATCTGGCCTTGTAACACTAACCAAAACGGCCTTGCTGTGTTGGTACTGCGAACGGCTAAAAGCAAGGGGAAACTACGGCCGTAATTTTTCCGAAGGGCATGCAGCTTTACTGTATGGTTAAATGATGATGGCGTCCACTTGGGTAAAATATTCCAGAGGTAAAATAGTCCCCCATTTCGATTTCCGGGTGGGGACTACTGAGAACGACGTCATCAGGAGAAAGAAAACTGGCGTTCTACGGATCGAAGCGTGGAATGTCAGATCCCTTAATCGGGCAGGTAGGTTAGAAAATTTAAAAAGGGAGATGTATAGGTTACAGTTAGATATAGTGGGAATTAGTGAAGTTCGGTGGCAGGAGGAACAAGACTTCTGTTCAGGTGAATACAGGGTTATAAATACAAAATCAAACAGGGGTAATGTAGGAGTAGGTTTAATAATGAATAAAAGAAATAGGAGAGTGAGTAAGCTACTACAAACAGCACAGTGAACGTATTATTGTGGCCAAGATAGACACGAATTCCACGCCTGCCACAGTAGTACAAGTTTATATGCCCACTAGTTCCGCAGATGACGAAGAGACAGATGAAATACATGATGAGATAAAGAAGTTATTCAGATAGTGAAGGAAGATGAAAATTTAATAGTCATGGGTGACGAATTCAACAGTAGGAAAAGGAAGAGAAGGAAACATAGTAGGTGAATATGGAATGAGGGTAAGAAATGAAAGAGGAAGCCACCTGGTAGAATTTTGCACAGAGCATAACTTAATCACAGCTAACACTTGGTTCAAGAACGATGAAAGAGGCCTGGAGATACTGGAAGGTTTCAGATAGTTCATGTAATGGTAAGACAGATTAGGAACCAGGTTTTAAAATGTAAGACATTTCCAGGAGCAGATTTGGACTCTGACCACAACCTATTGGTTATGGACTCTCGATTAAAACTGAAGAAACTGCAGGAACTGCAAAAAGGTGGGAATTTAAGTAGATGGGACCTGGATAAACCGAGAGAACCAGAGGTTGTAGAGAGTTTCAGGGAGAGCATTAGGGAACGACTGACACGAATGGGGGAAAGAAATACAGTAGAAGAAGAATGGGTAGCTTTGAGAGATGAAATAGTGAAGGCAGCACAGGATCAAGTAGGTAAAAAGACGAGGGCTAATAGAAATCCTTGGGTAACAGAAGAGATATTGAATTTAATTGATGAAAGGAGAAAATATAAAAATGCAGTAAATGAAGCAGGCAAAAAGGAATACAAACGTCTCAAAAACGTGATTGACAGGAAGTGCAAAATGGCTAAGCAGGGATGGCTAGAGGACAAAGGTAAGGATGCAGAGGCATATCTCACTAGGGGTAAGATAGATACTGCCCACAGGAAAATTAAAGAGACCTTTGGAGAAAAGAGAACCACTTGTATGAATATCGAGAGCTCAGATGGAAACCCAGTTCTATGCAAAGAAGAGAAAGCAGAAAGGTGGAAGGAGTATATAGAGGGTCTATACAAGGGTGATGTACTTGAGGGCAATATTATGGAAATGGAAGAGGATTTAGATGAAGATGAAATGGGAGGTATGATACTGTGTGAAGAATTTGACAGAGCACTGAAAGACCTAAGTAGAAACGAGGCCTCGGGAGTAGACAACATTCCATTAGAACTACTGACAGTCTTGGGAGAACCATCCCTGACAAAACTCTACCACCTGGTGAGCAAGATGTATGAGACAGGTGAAATTCCCTCAGGCTTCAAAAAGAATATAATAATTCCAATCCCAAAGAAAGCAGGTGTTGACAGATGTGAAAATTACTGAACCATCTGTTTAATAAGTTATGGCTGCAAAATACTAACATGAATTCTTTACAGACGAATGGAAAAACTGGTAGAAGCCGACCTTGTGCAAGGTCAGTTTGGGTTCTGTAGAAATGTTGGAACACGTGAGGCAATACTGACCCTACAACTTATCTGAGAAGATAGATTAAGGAAAGGCAAAGCTACGTTTCTAGCATTTGTAGACTTAGAGATAGCTTTTGACAATGTTGACTGGAATACCCTCTTTCAAATTCTGAAGATGGCAGGAGTGAAATACAGGGAGCGAAAAGCTATTTACAATATGTACAGAAACCAGATGGCAGTTTTAAGAGTTGACGGGCATGAAAGGGAAGCAGTGGTTGGGAAGGGAGCGAGACAGGGTTGTAGAATATCCCCGATATTATTCAATCGTTATTTTGAGGAAGCAGTAAAGAAAACAAAAGAAAATATCGGAGTAGGAATTAAAATCCATGGGGAAGAAATAAAAACTTCGAGGTTCGCCGATGACATTATAATTCTATCAAAGACAGCAAAGGACCTGAAAGTGCAGTTGAACGGAATGGACAGTGTCTTGAAAGGAGGATATAAGAACATCAACAAAAGCAAAACAAGGATAATGGAACTTAGTCTAACTAAATCAGGTGAAGCTGAGGGAATTAGATTAGGAAATGAGACACTTAAAGCAGTAGATGAATTTTGCTATTTGGGGAGCAAAATAACTGATGATGGTCCAAGTAGAGAAGATATAAAATGTGGACTGGCAATGGCAAGGAAAGTGTTTCTGAAGAAGAGAAATTTGTTAACATCGAGTATAGATTTAGTGTCAGGAAGTCTTTTCTGAAAGTACTTGTGTGGAGTGTAGCCATGTATGAAAGCGAAATGTGGACAATAAATAGTTTGGTCAAGAAGAGAATAGAAGCTTTCGAAATGTGGTTCTACAGAAGAATGCTGGAGATTAGATGGGTAGATCACACAACTAATGAGGAGGTATTGAACAGAATTACGGAAAAGAGAAATTTGTTGCACAACTGGACTAGAAGAAGGGATCGGTTGGTAGGACATGTTCTGAGGCATCAAGGGATCACCAATTTAGTGTCCGCCCTGGTAGCTCAGTGATCAGCGTGACAGACTGTCAATCCTAAGGGCCCGGGTTCGATTCCCGGCTAGGTCGGAAATTTTCTCCGCTCAGGGACTGGGTGTTGTGTTGTCCTAATCATCATCATTTCATCCCCATCGACGCGCAGGTCGCCGAAGTGGCGTCAAATCGAAAGACCTGCACCAGGCGAACGGTCTACCCGACGGGAGGCCCTAGCCACACGACATTTCCATTTACCAATTTAGTATTGGATGGTAGCATGGAGGGTAAAAATCGTAGAGGGAGACCAAGAGATGAATACCCTAAGCAGATTCAGAAGGATGTAGGTTGCAGTAGGTTCTGGGAGATAAAGAAGCTTGCACAGGATAGAGTAGCATGGAGAGCTGCATCAAACCAGTCTCTGGACTGAAGACCACAACAACAACAACAACAACAACAACAACATGCTGTGCATCTAAACTATTACCCATTTTGTAAATGATAATGACCTGCAATTGTTTTTAGTCACATCGCACCATTCAATGGGTAAACAATTCTTAATGAACATGTGCTAGAAAAAGAATTAATTCCATGACATATCCAATGTAAAGTTTAATTGGAAACTGTCGGGGTCTGGTGCCATGTTCACTTTAAGTACATTAATTGATTTTCAATACTAGATGTGCTAACATTAATGTATTTAATTTGTGATTTTGTGCAGGTGTTGAACATTTGCACAGTAGTATTCGTTCATGTAAATATATTTTTGCATGCGGAGTTTAAAATTTCTGCTTTCTGTCTGGGTCTTCAGTTTTGACATACTGAATGGAAGGTTTGGATTAGTTTGTTGATTAAGTATGATCAGAACTTCCTAAGACGTTCTGACAAATGTTTTGCCAAGACCTGACTATGAAAATTATTCCAAGCTTCATCTATGGCCCTTCTTTACTGATGCGGGAGTTATCATTAACTTTTGTCTATTAGTTATGTGTGCAATCTCTTCTGTACCAAGATTGTGCTGGTCTCCATTTTTTTCACTATTCATAAATGGCGCCATTACACCAGCATGAATCTTTGTCATCTTTTGTTATTTTACTTGGAATGTACTTTTAGGACTGCAGCTTACATCATCTTTCTGACTTCACAATACTCTCCCAGCTTTCTTGATTAGCTTTATGCCATTGATGACCATTTTCTTGTACCAGCATTATGCTCACTAAGCCCCCTCTGACTGATCTGACTACATGCAATCATTGAAATAGCTGATAGGACTGCAAAGTTCCTCTGTATAATCTGACACCCATTGTCGGGGCTGCTGAGATAACCACTACATAATGACTACTTATGAACTGTGGAGACCAACTTAAACAAAAACTGAGGAAGAAATAATTCACACAGTAACAATATGCCAAAGTGTTTAAGTAGTTATTAGAGCAGGCTATTTTAATTTCTTGCAAAACTGTATTTCTATAAAGTAATTACAAAACGGGAATACATAATGTTACTGAACATCTTACGAAACAGTCTTAAAGTAGTTTATGCAACATTATGTTAGGATTATGAAGAACGGCATTTTTTATCATAACATTTGTTAAAAATTGAATATTTGTGGCAATTTACCACTTCCGAAAGAAGTCTGATATTTCAGTAGTTTGAGGGCTTTCTTTGAAGATATTTCAAGAAAAGCATGTACCTCACAAAATGCTATTTTCTTTAATATGCATAAAATGAGAGGAAGGCAACCACTTACCTACAGATGATTGGTATGTGGCACACAGAGAGACACAGTAGGAAACAGCTAAAACTAGCTTATGTGAACACACAATCACACAGATACCTTTACACATGCTCGCAGTAGCAGCATGAGTCTCTCAGCTACTGTGTGTGGGTGGGTGGGGGGGGGGGGGGCGGTGGCAGCACATGATTGTACTCTTACCAGAAAAAGATCAAGAGTTCAAAAGCTACAGTTAACTTTTTCTACTACATGCACCATCCAGCAATCCTCTACATAGTAAGTGATTGCCCTTCCCTTATTGTATGTATTTTTCCATCCTGGAATTTACATTATGCCACAAAATTTATAAAAGGTTTATAATATTATGTAAAGGACAGTTGCTACTCACATACAGCAGAGAGGCTGAGTCGCAGATAGGCACAACAAAAAGACTGTCATCACTCGCACACCATGCAGCTGTACGATAATGCTTGTGCGTGGGCCTGGATAGCTCAGTCGGTAGAGCGTTTTTGCAACAAGGCCTTTGTCAAAAACATACAACAGGAGCGCGCGTGCGTGCGTGCGTGCGTGCGTGCGTACACACACACACACGCACGCACACACGCACACAGTCTGCTGAAGCCACACTCATCTTTGTGGCAGTCTTTTTGTTGTGCTTGTCTGCGAATCAGCATTTCCGCTATATGGCGAGTAGCAACTATCCTTTTCATAATATTGTTACATTCCATCCTGGATTTTCCATCGTTTTATAAAAGGTATAATGTTTCGTGCACTACTTCATTTAAAAATATGAACTAAAATAGAGAAACATTTGAAATGCCCCTGAATTATGCTCAAAATCATGTACAGCAAATGAGGGGCATCAAATGTTTCTTTAAGCTGCCTTATTTCTTACTTTCGGCACACAATTTCACAATTTTTTTTTTGTTTTGTTCAGATATCATGAAATATATTATACATACAATATCTATTATAACAACAAAAATAATACATTTTTTACAATTTAATGTAATTGGATAGATAAAAAATCTTCTCACTAAGTGGCAGCAGGATAACAAACAAAAAAGAAAAGGTTTTACATATGCAAGTTTTTGGAGTGAGTGGCTCCTTCTTCCAGCAGAAGTGTTGAAGGGGAAGGAGAGGAGTAAAGGAAAAAGACAAGAGAAGTCTACGAAAAGGGGTAAGTTTAGGAAATTTGCCCAGAACCTCAGTCAGGGGAAACTTACCAGATGGTTAGTCTTCCATGACCTGGGGTTCTGGGTGGCATTTCTAAATTCTACCCGTTTTTGTAAAGCTCTCCAGTCCTTTTCCTTCGCCCCTCTTCCTTCCCCCTTCCCCTTCAACCCTGGAGCCACTGGCTCCAAAAGCTTGTGTATGTAAAACATTTTTTATATGTATGTTTTCCTGCTGCCGCTTAAAATACTATAGGTGGTCTTCTTCTACTACTACTACTACTACTACTACTACTACTACTATCACCACCACCACCACCACCACCACCACCACCACCACCACCACCAATTTATAGCCTAACTATACATATATATACACACCCAGCAACCTCAAAGCTACTGGATTTGCCATTTCTTTCAATCCACTGCTGATTTGCATGCTAACTTCTTTTCTCTTTATTTGGACATAATGAAAAAGAATCATAACTGAAATAAATTATTGACTTTCTATATAACACCATTAATGGCTTAATATACCTGGGCAGGACAACCTTGTCTGCAGGATCAAGAGTGGCATGCATGTTAAAGCTCTGAAAGTTGCGATCCTTTGGTGGGAAGCGGTATGGAGTTGCACCAAAATTGAAACGGCATTGCTGGAACGACATGAAACTCGCTGCTGCAAAAAATCCTGACCTGTGAACATACAAATATATAAGATTTACTGAAAAACAAAATGACTATGAGCAACATCTGATCACGCTGATCAATTGTAGCAACACTAGTTTAATGAGTACCACAGCACAGCATGTTAAGGCCCTTGACAATCGGCAAAATTTTCAATGGGAATAAATCAAAGTAAATGGATCCCTCACCTCTTAATTACCAAGATCTATGAAAAACTAGTACAGGTATAAAGACTTAAAAGTGTAGAGAACCTGGTGATTGGCAGCAAGCAAAAAATTAATACCTAAAACATCATCTTATCATATAAAGAAAAAAAGGAGAAGGTAACATTAATATGACAATGAAAATTTCTGGGTGGACATAAACAATAGAATGAGTAAAGGTAACATACTTTTAGCTGTGTGGTCTCTTTTCTTTTGGATTTATTCAAAAGAAAATACAGAGGTATGTGTGTTGTTCATTCAAATACACAAAAACCCAATGCTGTGGAAAAGGTCGGATAGTGCCCTAAGCAATCCACCATTGTCAGAAAACTTCGAATTTTAAATTGGACCCAATATCATTTAACATACCCCTATGCCAAAACTATCCAAGCTTTTGCATGTTATGATATGTAATTTTACTAGACTAGTTCTCAAGCAAAATGTACCTTCTTGCATAAGCACTGATCTAACTAAATATAATGTTTCTCATCAAAAGGGAAGTAAATGGCAGCAAGAAGAAGATGCAGCACTGATGGCCACAATAACGGACAATTTTCAGCAACTCTCAGAGATAGAGGACACTGGTTTTGACACCCTGTTGCACTGTTAGATTGAAAATATTTGATTAAAAAAAAAAAAAAAAACATGTGCCATGTAATTGAAGAAAATGACCATAGAGAGAAAGGGACTGTAATCTTGGAAGTGACAGACTATCTGTGTTTCTTTAACCCTTTCAGATCCTCTGGCTACAATTGTGTACATTCAGTTGCAATAGAAGTATTTTTTCCCAATGGGAACCTGAGGTACACACCTGCGAATGTTCAACCTCTTCATCACGTGCAAATGCTGCCAACTGTGGAGCATTATCATGAAAATATCAGAAGGCAGTGTGGCAGTGGGCAGCTGCTCGTAACCACCAGGATACGTGGTTTGCTGTATTCCACTGTATAACTGAAAATTGTCATTGTTCTTTTGCATGGTAATTGTTGAATGATATTTTACTATTTATTACAATAGGCAATATTTTGTAATTAGTTATTTTAATCAATAAAATGGAACAACGTTTACAAAGTATGTTTTGAGAATGGTTACCTATTTTTGTTTCAGTCTTGCATTAAAATCATAAAAAAATGACCTAAGGGCATTCCCATAGAAAGAAAATTTTTTCCTTTCTTTAGAAAAAATTCAGGTCTGAAAGGGTCAATGACCAATATCTGGGCTTCACTGAACTGCAAGGCATATGTTGAGTAACCGGTCATTTCATTAACGGTAACTGGTGCCTGAAAGCTTTAGCTCTTGAGACGTACAGTTTCCCAGAAAAGCATACAGCTCTAATATTAGTGAGGCTTTAGACAAAGTGGTTTTAGTATGAAACATAAAAAACAAAGCTGTAAGCATCATAACTGACACTGCCAGCAAAAGGATGGTCACCATAGAGCTTATTCAAAGTGGCAGACCAGGTGTCTTCTTTAGCCCACACTATCAATTTAGTTGTGAGAAGTTCTTTTAACAACAACAGTGATCCCTGTGTTACACGGAAAAAGATTTTTAAGAAAATGGTCAGTTGCATTGATAATGAAGAACTCCACACAATCCTGGATCTAATGAAAAACTTTTAAATAAAGTAACTTAGGGAACAAAAACCTGATGGGGGAACAGTCCATTTTATACGCTACAACACCTACTAGGGAAAAAGGAATGCTTTTCAACCTCTTTATCACCTTAGTGTTCAGTTGTTCACAACCTGACACTTGAGGAATGGCAAATTCTGAACAAATGTGTACTGGAGCCATTTGAATCCCTAACACGTAACATTTTAAAACTATATCTCTCTTTCAAAAGCTATTCCGGAACTCTGACAGCTACTCCTAACCCTATGCAAAGGAAAAGGAGCTACCTTAATGGCACAAAAGTTACAGAAATATCTGCACCACTCACTAATAAATACATTAGAATTAATAGAAACAAACTGAGTAAATGCAGTTACTACTGTACTCCAGCTAAGATTCAAAATGTTATCATTTATGAATCCCACTCATTCAAAAAATGCTGTTGTAAGCCTCATTCCAGAGCACACACACATAATAGGTACCTCAGGATCTACTCATTCACCCACTAACAACACTAGGCACAAGTAACATTTCCAATCAATTGCCAGGGCTTCTTTCAATGAAGAAATTTCCAATAAAAACCTAATGAAAAGCAGCCATGATAGTACTGACCCGGACATCCAACAATATTTGGAAGAACCATACCTACAACGCATGAAGAATCCTACACAGTGCTGGATGAAAAATGAGAATTGTTACCCAGGTCTAGCTGTCATGGCAGAACAGTACCCCACAATACCTGCAGCTTCTGCTCCCAGTGAGAGAATATTTTCTGTAACAGGACTATTTATAAACAAAGAAGCAGCCTAAAGGGCCAAATGGTTAATAAAATCATATTTCTAAACAAAAATCAATGATAATGCGGTAAGGGGGAGTAAAAATGCATTCAGATAATTTTTTTCTTTCTACAATAAGTAAATGTATGTAAGTAGTTTCTGGGTATAGCAGGTTATAGCATTTCTCTTTTCGTCTTCTGAGAAATCTTCTACTGCTACTACTAATAATACTACTACTACAGTAAAAATTAATGAAGGTAGTGCATTTGATACCAATGTAGAAAGGACAATTTCAAATCCTTCCTTGCATGTACATAAGACAAACGATTTTAACTGCTGCGACTCAACGCCTCATTGTACAGTATTTCTGCACAGTCGCTCTGAAAGCACAGCATCATTGACAACTTCTCAAGGGTAGCCACGAAAGTGTTGAGAAATTGCCTTAGCATTGAACATTTCTCAAGTGTGATCATAGTTCACCACTTCCTTGCTATCTAATAAAGAATCTTGCATATCTAGCAATTGCAAAGTGACTATTCTGCCATGTTATGTACGTCACAAATTAATACGTTTCTTGACGAGTGATGAAGTGGTTCCCGGGGCACAATGGGCATTGCCTGAGAGACTTTCCACTCTTGCAGAGAAGGGAAGGGGTAGTACATTATAGAGTGGAGCTAGAAAGATTATTAACAAAGTCAATGAGTCCAACCTCTCTCTCAGCTGATGAGCCAAAAAGTACACATACAAGACCAAGCCTCGGCTCTGTGAAATAAATCTGGTATTTTTGCAAAGGTAATCCTGGGAAATAACCAGAAACTCCTGACAGAGTGAGGTAAATTTCAATTCAAATGTGTTTTGAAACAGAGCTTTGAAAGACTTTTAATCAAAAAAGGCAGAAGGAATAGCAAATATTCCTTCATAATTTCTGAAATCATATAGGAATATGGCAACCAATCAATCATTCAAGTTGGTGTGAAGAATATATGGGACTGGAGACATACCATCAGACTTCCAAGAAAAATATAATCTAACCAATCCTGAAGAAAACAAAGGCAGGTAAGTGCAACAACTATTACACAACCAGCTTAATGGTTCAGGCCTCCAAGTTGCTGACAATAATAATATGCAAAAGAAATTTGAGGATATGTTAGAAGACAATCAGTCTGGCTTTCCAAAATCAAAGAGCATCAATCAGAGAGGCAGTTCCGACATTGCAATTGATAATGCAACAAGATACATTCATACAATTTGTCGGCCTGGAAAAAGTGATTGACAATGTTAATTCATGCAAGACGTTTGAAATTCTGAGAAAAATCTGAGCAAGTTATAAGGAAAGATATAATAGACAATATGTACAAGAACCAATAGCGAACAAAGAGATTGGAAGACAAGAATGAATTGCTTGGATTACGAAGAGTACAATATACGATTGCAGTCTTTAACCCCTTCTGCTCAATTTACACTTTGAAGAAGCAATGATGAAAAGAAAAGAAGGGATCAACAGGGGAATTAAATTTTGTAGTGAAAGCTCATCAATGATACGTTTCGCTAATGTCATTGCTGTTCTCAGTGAAAATGAACAAGAGTTACAGCACATCTCAGCTCGTCCGACCAGTGAGTCACGCCAGTTTCCTACTGAAAAGGAAATCTTAACATCACACCATCCCCATTATTCACTGGATGTGTCTCCTTCTGACTAATTCCTCTTACCAAACTGAAAATACTGTACAAGAGCTCAAGAGCAGACTCAACTAAGATGATCTAGAATGCCATCACTATTTAACAAAGAAAATTTCAGAAGGATATGAAAGTAAATGAAAACTAATATCAAACAATGAATCTCATCAAATGGATCTTTTTGAAGCTGACTGCAGAATGAGTTTCTGCCATCAACATACATTCTGTGTAAGGATCATGAATAAGAGGGAAATTATGGCGAGTACAAAGGCATATAGACAGTCGTTTTTCCCTTGTTCTGTCTGCATGTGGGACAGGAAAGGATTATTAGTAGTGCTAAAAGTTACCCCTCAGCACGCAGGACACAGTGGCTTGTGGAGTATGTATATAGATGTAGCTCTCATATTTGATTCAGTATATGGAAGACTGATTCTGAAACTGCCACAATCTGGGAACTTTTTGAATACATTTTTTATGAAGAGGCTCCATAAAACATATAATCCTTTGAAATGTGGGAAACAACTGGCAGACATGTGGAGGGGAGTGACAGATGGGAGGGGGGAATGTTGTTACAAGCAAATCTAGCACACTGTAATCACGTTTCAATTCATGAACAATGAATAACAACAAAAGAGGGATCTAAATATTTTATGAGTTACTGAATTAGTACTTTCCAAAAGATGCTTGAAGTGCAGAGGACTAATGTCTCACTCTTCCCCTGCCAATGGCACAGGAGGGTACTCTTACCATTCCTTCATTTATTGTCCTCTCACAATATGTACGAAATCAGTATCTGAAGAATCTATTCCACGGATCTACTCAATGTTTATGAATTAAATTTGAAAGAAGACTCATCATGTATTTGTCTGCTGCCATTTCAATTAAAATTTATTTATAAGATTTCGCAAGATTTTTCAATAATTTACTTTAATAATAATAATAATAATAATTTTTTATTATTGCTAGTAAGTGGCAATTCGAAATTGGAATAAGGAAATCAGATGTTAAGAAACAGCAATCAAGAAAGCAATTTCAAAAAGAGCCTTTAGGACTTCATGTGCAGATCCAAAACCATATGAAAATCATTAAATGTGACATGAAACTTATAGAGGATGCTGAGACTACACATGAGCCCATAACCCCACTATTCAAGACATTCCTTACTGGGATTTGCATCAATAGCTTACTGATGTTGTTGTTGTTGTGGTCTTCAGTCCTGAGACTGGTTTGATGCAACTCTCCATGCTACTCTATCCTGTGCAAGCTTCTTCATCTCCCAGTACCTACTGCAGCCTACATCCTACTGAATCTGCTTAGTGTATTCATCTCTTGGTCTCCCTCTACGATTTTTCCCCCCACGCTGCCCTCCAATACTAAATTGGTGACCCCTCGATGTCTCAGAACATGTCCTACCAACCGATCCCTTCTTCTAGTCAAGTTGTGCCACAAGCTCCTCTTCTCCCCAATTCTATTCAATACCTCCTCATTAGCTATGTGATCCACCCATCTAATCTTCAGCATTCTTCTGTAGCACCACATTTTGAAAGCGTCTATTCTCTTCTTGTCTAAACTAATAATCGTCCATGTTTCACTTCCATACATGGCTACACTGCATACATAAACCTTCAGAAACGGCATCCTGACATTTAAATCTATACTCGATGTTAACAAATTTCTCTTCTTCAGAAACGCTTTCCTTGCCATTGCCAGTCTACATTTTATATCCTCTCTACATCGACCATCATCAGTTATTTTGCTCCCCAAATAACAAAACTCATATACTACTTTAAGCGTCTCATTCCCTAATCTAATTCCCTCAGAATCACCCAACTTAATTCAACTACATTCCATTAGCCTCGTTTTGCTTTTGATGATGTTCATCTTATACCCTCCTTTCAAGACACTGTCCATTCCGTTCAACTGCTCTTCCAAGTCCTTTCCGGTCTCTGACAGAATTAAGTTGTCATCGGCGAACCTCAGAGTTTTTATTTCTTCTCCATGGATTTTAATACCTATTACGAACTTTTCTTTTGTTTCCTTTACTACTTGCTCAATATACAGATTGAATAACATCGGGGATAGGTTACAACCCTGTCTCACTCCCTTCCCAACCACTGCTTCCCTTTCATACCCCTCAACTCTTGTAACTGCCATCTGGTTTCTGTACAAATTGTAAATAGCCTTTCGCTCGCTGGATTTTACCCCTGCCACCTTTAGAATTTGAAAGAGAGTATTCCAATCAACATTGTCAAAAGCTTTCTCTAAGTCTACAAATGCTAGAAACGTAGGTTTGCCTTTCCTTAATCTTTCTTCTAAGATAAGTCGTAGGGTCAGTATTGCTTCCGTGGTCCGACATTTCTACGGAATCCAAACTGATCTTCCCCGTGGTCAGCTTCCATCAGTTGTTCCATTCATCTGTACAGAATTCGCATTAGAATTTTGCAGCTGTGACTTATTAAACTGACAGTTCGATAATTTTCACATCTGTCAACACCTGGTTTCTTTGGGATTGGAATTATTAGATTCTTCTTGAAGTCTGAGGGTATTTCGCATGTCTCACACATCTTGCTCACCAGATGGTAGAGTTTTGTCAGGAATGGTTCTCCCAAGGCTGTCAGTAAGTCTAATGGAATGTTGTCTACACCGGGGGCCTAGTTTCGACTCAGGTCTTTCAGTGCTCTGTCAAACTCTTCACGCAGTATCATATCTCCCGTTTCATCTTCATCTACATCCTCTTCCATTTCCATAATATTGTCTTCAAGTACATCACCCTTGTATAGATCCTCTATATACTGTTTCCACCTTTCTGCTTTGCCTTCGTTTCTTAGAACTGGGTTTCCATCAAAGCTCTTGATATTCATGCAAGTCGTTCTCCTTTATCCAAAGGTCTCTCTAATTTTCCTGTAGGCAGTATCTATCTTACCTCTAGTGAGATAAGCCTCTACAGCCTTACCTTTGTCCTCTAGCCATCCCTGCTTAGCCATTTTGCACTTATTTTGCACTTCCTGTCAATCTCATTTTTGAGACGTTTGTATTCCTTTTTGCCTGCTTCATTTATTTCATTTTTATATTTCCTCCTTTCATCAATTAAATTCAATATTTCTTCTGCTACCCAAGGGTTTCTACTAGCCCTCGTCTTTTTACCTACTTGATCCTCTGCGGCCTTCACTATTTCATCCCTCAAAGCTACCCATTCTTCTTCTACTGTATTTCTTTCCCCCATTCCTGTCAATTGTTCTATTATGCTCTCCCTGAAACCCTGTACAACCTCTGGTTCTTTCAGTTTATCCAGGTCCCATCTCCTTGAATTCCCACCTTTTTGCAGTTTCTTCAGTTTCAATCTACAGTTCATAACCAATAGACTGTGACATCTGCCCCTGGAAATGTCTTACAATTTAAAACCTGGTTCCTAAATTTCTGTCTTACCACTACATAATCTATCTGATATCTTCTACTATCTCCAGGGTTCTTCCATGTATACAACCTTCTAGCCCCAATCCATATTCACCTACTATGTTTCCTTCTCTCCCTTTTCCTACTCTCTAATTCCAGTCACCCATGACTATTAAATTTACGTGTCCCTTCACTACCTAAATAATTTCTTTTATCTCATCAGACATTTCATCAATTTCTTCGTCATCTGCAGAGCTAGTTGGCATATAAACTTGTACTACTGTAGTAGGCGTGGGCTTCATGTCTATCTTGGCCACAATAATGCGCTCACTATGCTGTTTATAGTAGCTTACCCGTACTCCTATTTTTTTATTCATTATTAAACCTACTCCTGCATTACCCCTATTTGATTTTGTATTTATAGCCCTGTATTCACCGGACCGAAGTCTTGTTCCTCCTGCCACCAAACTTCACTAATTCCCACTATATTTAACTTTAACCTATCCATTCCCCTTTTTAAATTTTCTAACCTACCTGCCCGATTAAGGGATCTGACATTCCACGCTCCGATCCATAGAACGCCAGTTTTCTTTCTCCTGATAACGATGTCCTCTTGAGTAGACCCCGCCCGGAGATCCGAATGGGGGACTATTTTACCTCCAGAATATTTTACCCAAGAGGACGCCATCATCATTTAATCATACAGTAAAGCTGCTGTAGTTTCCCCTTGCTTTCAGCCATTCACAGTACCAGAACAGCAAGGCTATTTTGGTCAGTTTTACAAGGCCAGATCAGTCAATCATCCAGACTGTAGCCCCTTCAACTACTGAAAAGACTGCTGCCCCTCTTCAGGAACCACACATTTGTCTGCCCTCTCAACAGATACCCCTTCGTTGTGGTTGCACCTACGGTACGGCTATCTGTGTCGTTGAGGCACGCAAGCCTCCCCACCAACAGCAAGGTCCATGGCTCATGGGGGAGGGGGGGGAGGAGCCTACTGCTACTGATAGATGGAGGCAATCTATTGGTGTCATTTTTCACATACTACAGTCAAGCATGTTATTTCCTGTCATCTGACGATTCCCATCCTGAAGTGGGAGTTAAATGATCAACATCAACATTTAGGACAGTTTCAGAAAATGAACTGTTTGAAGCTGACTGCCAAACGATTCTACTGCAGCCAACATGCATTGCACATAAGGACCACAAAGATAAACTATGAGTAAATAGGGCTCATATGGAGGCATATAGACAATTGTTTCTCCCTCGCTCCATTTGTGAGTGGAACAGAAACAGAACAGGAAATGACAAGTAATGGTACAGGGCTTGCGGAGTATCTATTTAGATGTAGATATCACTTTTGGATCTGGAGTATTAGTACCAGTTTAGTTGTAAAATGAACAATACATGTTTTCTGATAGAGCACATCATACAGTGGAGCTTTTACAGCAACAATAATTCCACTTACTTTTTGCAATTAATAACAACATTTGCATCACACCTAACACATAAAAGTAAAATTCCCAGAGTTTAGGTATCCTATTAATATCCCTTTAAAACGGGAAACAATAGGTGAGGATGTAATTTTGAAGATTAATGTTTGTCAAAAACCTTATAACTTTCCAGTATTTTATTTTATTTTTTTTTTTTTAGTTTAAAACAATGGAAAATCCAGGATGGAAAGTAATAATATTGTGAGAAGGGAAGTTGCTACTCACCATACAGAGAGATGCTGAGTAACAGATATGTGCAGCAAAGAGATTGTCAAACAAGTAAGCTTTCCATCAAAAAGGTCTTCATTGCACTTAGACCAGCATGCACACATGCATGTGCGCGCGCATGCACACGCGTGCCGAAGCCTTTTTGGCTGAAAGCTTATATGCTTGACAGTCTTTTTGCTGTGCCCATCTGTGACTCAACATCTCCACAATATGGTGAGTAGCAATCTATCCTTTTCATAATATTGTCAATATTTAATTTATTCAGGTAATAGCAAATGTTAATAGCAAATGTCACCAAAATTTGTGAAACCATGAAATTTTATTTAAGATGTTCCATACTACAATTTACAATTTATTCTTTAACTGTAAAAAAAAATTTCTTTCATGTAAGACCAAAATGTAAACTAATCCTCATAGGAATCCCATTTTGGAACATTAGATCTATAAACAGGGTGTATACACGGACAAGCAGAAAAAAATCCCGGATTTTTCCCAGATTTCTCAGTTAAAAATACACTTTTTCTGTGTTTCCTGACAGTGTACTTTCCCTCAGAGCTGTTAATTTATCAATCCTTTCAATGGTAATGGTTTTATACACTGGCATAGAACTTCCCTGTACTTTAGGAAATGGAACATGGCAAAAAACCAATGTGTTTTGGAAAGATGTTTGATGCACAGCAACATGCGCGCCGTGTATTTCCTTATTACAGATGTATAAACACAAGGTCCACCAAATACAGAATTAGTATCTGAACCACTGAAATAAAGACTGTGACAGGCTTTTGTCACCCAATCAGAGCTCATGATGTCATGCAATCTTACCAGCCAATGACAGTAGATATTCAGAGCATATGACACTTGAAGTAGTCAGCCAATAGCAACATCACTGTTAAATAGCACAAACACACAAACTGGGAAAGTTAATGATTTAAATTAATATACATATAGTATGTCAACGGCCTTGGTGCAGTGGTAACACCGGTTCCCGTCAGTTCACCGAAGTTCAGCACTGTCGGGCTGGGCTAGCACTTAGATGGGTGACCATCCGGTCTGCCTAGTGCTGTTGGCAAGCAGGGTGCACTCAGCCCTTGTGAGGCAAACTGAGGAGCTACTTGATTGAGAAGTAGTGGCTCTGGTCTCATAAACTGACATATGGTCAGGAGAGTGGTGTGCTGACTGCATGCCCCTCCATATCCACATCCAGTGACGCCTCTAGGCTGAGGATGACACAGCAGTTGGTCAGTACTGCTGGGCCTTCATGGCCTGTCTGGATGGAGTTCAGTTTTTATTTTTTACATATAGTATTGCTACAAGTAAAGCTAAGCTTTCACAAATAATATTAGTCCTTTTCTACATGTGTACCCTTCAAATACACCAAAAGAAAGTTTGCCAGTAAAATTTTAAATAATGACATAAATGGCTGGTCTTCGGGGTCCCAAATTTTTGTAAATGGCGGTCCTCAAGTATTAAGTTCTGAATGAGAGTCAAATGCTCTGCGATTAAAGAAATTCATCACATATCCTCACATGAAACATAATTCATCTTGCATTAAATTAAATTTACTTTGAAAGTAACACTTCTCAAACTATCATTCAAAATATTTTCCCGCAACATAGAAATAGGTTCATTTGAGTTTTGCCAAAGAGTGTCAGGAAGCAAGAATTACTGCACATGTGCAGTTACAATGACTGTGGAAGCCTGTTCTTGATATTTGCTCCGTTCATATGGTTTTTGTAACCTGTCTGGAATTTTGTGTGTACTGGAGCATCACGTGCCTCTGTGCAGCTCAGCAGCATGTCGTTCAGAGGGGACAAATAGAGCTATTGTAATTAACATTTTCATTTCAAAACTAGACCCTACAGCTTAAAGTACACTAATATTTTGCTCTATGGTGACTAACATAGATTTTTTTTATTCGTACTTTGCAATACTGTTATCTAACATTTTCACACAGCACTGCAAAAAATAGTAAGAAGGAATACAAAACTCTTACTAAAATTAAAAAAAAAAAAAACACACAATTCTTTGTGTACTCCAAAACTAAGGACAGTAAGTTTCTCATGACTTTTCAAATGGTATAAAAAATTAACAAGGTTATCTGTGAAGCCAAGAAATTGTATAACTAGCAGTTTACTTTCTACTCCAGGAATAAATATAAAGCCTCGTGGGGAGTTACAATGATAAAAACACTGTTTTGCCAGTCTTTAATTTACCAAACAATGGCGTACTTTAAACTTAAGACATAAACAACACAAATTATGAAATACCATCAAGCCTAGAGGAGGTACAAGACAAGTTATGAAACATGTCTTGTGATCAAAAAATACTGTTTCTCACGGAAAGCAGATTTGTAAAATTCTGCTTACGCTGTCAATATTTTTATTCAATACTACTGCTTAGTCACCTACAATTGGACATTTACTTATATTCGTACATATGTAGCATAACAGATCTTACATATTGTGGTAAAAGAGACAGGACATACCCTAAGAGCATTGGAATTTCATAAACCATACTAAAATGCATAATTCTGCTTAATGTAGACATTCATAAGTCCAGATTCACACCGACGTAGGCTCCTACATGTTATTAAGTTTTTCAGTGTCGGTTTCAGGATGACAGTTTTCTTGTAGTACCAGTACTGTATTATCTCACGCTTGGTTCTTAATTGTGGCGTTACATCATACATGCAGGAGATGAAAATGTGCACTTTAAACTCAGCGAACAATTAAAACTAGCCAATAGTGTGGAATGAAAGACTTCGTTTCAAATAAATTGGCTGCCTCTGCAGAAAATATTAATAAAACCCAAATCTCTTTAGCAAAGCAATAAAAATAACTTCATTGTTCTGTAAGAAGATTAATGTTTGATTGTACAAATGTGGAAATAAAACAAAATAAGAAAACTGAAACTAATAACATATTTTAGTCTTCCATAATTACACGATTGTATTTTAATTCATTTCATAGCTCCCAGTGACAGAAACCCATTTAATTTTCATTTGACGTGAAAGCTGTAAACGAACACAACAAACTCGCGAACCGTAAATACGTCACGTGGAGGTGAGGCTAGCATCACCCTGCCCTTTGCCCCCCCCCCCCCCTTTCCACTTAAGTCAGACTGTTCTGCGCATTTGTGAATCTGACAGCTTTGGCGTGCTATAAAAATTTTTCTGGTTAGCATCTTGCTGCTACTGATTGTATAACTAACAGCCACACTCAAGTAGGCAGACGCAGGAGAAGTACTGTTCATAAGGGATTTCCCTTCCGCGTCGTATGCGCATGAGCTCACTGGAAACTGATCAAATGAAATTAATGTAAACAGTTGGGACATCACACTTATCGAAAAGTGTTTGTTGTTATGAATTATTGCACAGTTTTTGTCATAAAGCCTTTGACACATTTTGCTGTTGGCAGAAAATATGCCATTTACAACAACACACAGCACACGCTTGTGTGCACATTGTGTTTTATTGTAAATGACGTATTTCCTTTGTAATTTAAATTTTTCATTTTGGTATTTTCCTCTCATTTACGTGCACTGCAGTATTATTCTGCAATAGCAAGTTAAAGTAAAATTCTTTGTTAGAGAATAAGTTCTTACCAGTCAAAAATGCAAAGGTTTTAAGTTGAACTAAAAAAATGAAAAAATCCTGGAATTCTAAAAAATTCCAGGGTTTTCCCGGTTTTCTCTCAGATGAAAAAATTTCTGGGTTTTCTCCAAATTTCCTGGGGCATATATACCACGTTAAATCATAATTATTTAATGATCTGTTACCACTATTTTAATTATATAATTTTGTTTAAATTTATACTTATGTGAAAACTAAATGTAAGTAAAATAATTGAAATGACCACTAAAGTTATCCACAATGTTCTGGATGGCATCCTTAAGATATAGATATCGCAAAAAAATGTTCCAGCTGTAGTTCAGTTTGTTGTTCTATATTAAATTTGCAACAAGTATGCCATTTGTCATCTAAATGTTTGACAGAACAAAATTCTTTGCTTTGTTTCACTTGTACTACGAAGAGACTTTCAGCATTGTTTGGAGTCTATCTGTGAAACTTTTAATAATGTGACGTCTTGTTACATCGAAAACTGTGTGTTTCAAATGAGCTTAATGTTGAGCAAATATGCAACTGAAAGTCAACCAAGACAAATAAACCTCCATCACAAATGAATTAGATGCTTTCCTTTGTATGCACAGATTCATTGGACACAGAGGACTTTTTCTGCAGAGATCAGTTAAAGAAGAACTTAAAAGTTAGTTCAAGATAATTTTTGAAGACTTGTGTTACCTGTGAGTATAAATACACCATAATAGTGCTGCATTTATTAGAAGATTGTTATGTAATATTAAGATTTTATTTAACATTTATGTTAAATAGCAAAATATTTTGCATTCTTACTTTCAAAGCCGAAAGTAATGCACAATTGAGAAGGAAGTGGTTTCAGAGGAAGCAATCTGAACTTCTCCTTTCCTAGTACATCTTGTTTTGTTTCAACAGCTATTATCATACATAAAACACGACAGAGTGGGGGAAGGGGGGGGGGGGGGGGCAGCGGCGCCGGCTAACAGAAAATCTTTCTGTTGTTGATGATATAACCAGGGACCGGAAAAAAACTCGTATTTTGTGATAAATGTAAAACAGATGCGAATTCTCCTTCAAAATGTGGAAAGACAATATTACTTAATAGACATTAGTTCATAGTGAATTTTATCAAGATGCACTATTTTATCAGAGAGAGTTTGAAATAGCTTTATTTTCTGTACATAAATATCAAAAATGTAACCAATTTTCAGTTACTGGTATTATTCATCATCTGGTGGAGCCCAATTTTGAAAGACAATGAGTGTAAGAATCTGTTTGAGGCGGGGGGGGGGGGGGGGGGGGGGTTACACAAACACAACAACATATTGGGCTCCGGTCAGTTGTGGGCAGCTGAATGGTTTATTTAAGATACATGCCACGTAATCCAACATATTACTCAGCTTTAGGACCTAGCATTTTATAACAAAGAACGCTTATGTTTGTTTTGTTAGCTGAAGTTCAAAAGCTGGTATTAATGCAGCAAATAGACATTAACAGGAAGTAATGTGGCAGACAGGGTGGCAGATGTTTTGAACTTTGGTTTTATAGAATGCTGCTAGAGGTCAAGCCTGAACTACACGTTAACAATACTCTCCCAACCTCAAAAAGCAATTGTGCAGTAGCCATTCCCAAAATCTTTGTCTTGTGCATTGCCCATTGTTTTCTATTCTTATGTTGAAATGAGTGGGGCGACTACACCTGGCCCAGCATGGATTTTGATTACAACTCTTACAACACCAGAAGAGATTTCCGATTCCTGTGACAATGTGTCTGTTCTGCTTTCACAGAATGTGAGTATGGGCTGCTGCACTTCAAGAAGGAGGCAGGGCTTGTTTCACCCACACCACTCCTCTCCTCTCTGGAGATCAAAATTCTAGTTTGTTTATCCTTGTGGCCTTCGCACTCTGCACTATAGTGATTAGAAAATAAAATCTGTCGCTTTTTTGACTGCACTGACATTCTTTCCCACACACTAAAATAATTACTTTCAATTCTATTTCTGTGCTATGTGCCTAGTCAGTTCTATCCTTAGCGTTGTAAAGCATGGGTTGCATGGCTATGAATGCCCATGAAAGGTCAAAAATAACAGTCTGCAGATTATGCATTCAATGAACTGGGCATAGAAAGACAGACAATGTTCAGAAACACCTTCAACTGGAGATGCATTCACTTCACCAGTGGGAAAATGCTGTTGCTTTTCAACAGAAAAAATCATTTTTTAAATTTCAACTACCTCCAAACAAAGAAAATAAAAGCCATTTCCAGAAAAAAAAAGAAAGCAAGTTGTTGAAGTTCTTGCAAAAATAAACATTCCAGTCATAAAATTCGCACTCAGCAGTTCTGTTTCTTTTCTTTGAACAGTCAATTTCACAGAGCAAATGCTTTGTTTGTCTTGTCTCATGTAGTGTGACAACCTTTTAAATTTGTGTTTTTAATCATTTATTTTTTATTTAAGAGAGATGTGAAATTTGACAAAAATAGATGCTACATTTTCTGTTCCCTACTTGTATAACCACTCAATCACAAGTAAGTGTTTAAAAATTATGTACGTGTATTTCATAGTTCTCAGTATCAGTAGAGTAAAATAAATAAATAAAATAAGAATACCAGAACTAACCTCTTGCCCTAGAGCATACTGTATGCTGTTACGAAATCTTCTGATTCATTAAAACTGTCTTGATTGTAATTCAGACTCAGACCACCTATTTTGACTTGCAACGCTCTTGCTGGCTAAGCTACTAAAGCCTATGTCATGTTCTGAAGCAAATATACTGATAGAATGACACTGTGAGGTGGCCCTTAACATGTCTGGACATTTCTGCTGATAAGAGTATTACTCATAGAGAGCATGGATTTGGGTTTGAGTCCAAGTGCAAAACAGCTTTCACCACAACAAGGGGCTTCAAATCAGCATTTTCTGTTAATTATACCTATTAAGCCATCGCTGTAAGTCGCTCATACCCTTCCACTCCCAATTGTGCTTTCTGACTGACTGACTGACTGACTGTCTCTGTTCTGTTTCTTTTCTTTGAACAGTCAATTTCACTCACTCACTCACTCCGTCCAACTCACTGTCGCTCTCTCTTTGTGTCTCTCTGTCATTGTCTTCTGTGTCACACCCACAGTCCTCTTTGTTCTGTCAGACTACTACAGCCTTCTCTCACTGTCACTGCTCTCTTACTGCTAAAATCTCATTCCTTCCTTCCTACTGCAGTTCTCTCTTCTCACTGTCACTGTCTTTCTCTTCCTTGTTTTCATTGTCATGTACACTGAGGTGACAAAAGTCAAGGGATACTTCCTAATATTGTGTTGGACCATATTTTGCCTGATGCTGTGCAGCAACTCAATGTGGTTTGGACTCAACAAGTCGATGCACATCCTGTGCAGAAATACTGAGCCATGCTTTCTCTAGAGCCATCCATAACTAAGAAAGTGTTGCCAGTGCAGGATTTTGTGCACGAACTGACCTCTCAATTACGTCCCATAAATGTTTGATGGGATTCATGTCAAGTGATCTGGATGGCGCTATCGTTCACTGGAACTGTCCAGAATGTTCTTCAAACCAATCGCAAACAATTGTGGCTTGGTGACATCACACATTGTCATCTATAAAAATTCCATCTTTCTTTGGGCCATGAAGTTCATGAATGGCTGCAAATGGTCCCCAAATAGCTGAACATAACCAATTCTATTCAACAATGGGTTCAATTGGTTCAGTTAGACCAGAGGACCCAGTCCATTCCACGTAAACACAGCTCACACCATTATGGAGCCACCATCAGCTTGCACAGTGCCCTGTTGACATCTTGGGTCCATGGCTTTGTGGGGTCTGTGCCATACTAGAGCCCTACCATCAGCTCCTATCTACTGAAACTGGGACTCATCCAACCAGGCCACAATTTTCCAGTCATTTATAGTCCAACCAACATGGTCATGAGCCCAGGAGACACAATGCAGCTGATGTGTTGTTAGCAAAGGCTGCCATAGCCCATTAATGCCAAATTTCGCTGCACTGTCAAACAGATATATTCGTTGCATGTCCCACATGATTTCTGTTGTTATTTCATGCAGTGTAGCCTGTCTGTTAGCACCACAGTTCTCAGACACTAAGTGAAGGCCGTTGGCCACTGAATTGTCTGTGATGAGAGATAATGCCTGAAATTTGGTATTATCGGCATACTCTTGACACTGTGGATCTCAGAATACTGAATTCCCCATTGAATTCCGAAATGGAATGCCCCATGGATCTAACTCCAACTACCATCCTGCATTCAAAGTATGATAATTCTCGTCATGCAGCTATATTCACATCAGACACCTTTTCATATGAATCATCTGAGTACAAATGACAGCTCCGCCAATGAACTGCCCTTTTGTACCTCACGCATGCCATGCTACCACCATCTGTACGTGTGAATAACACTGTCCCATGACTTTTTTCACCTTAGTGTAACGTGCAGTAAAAAGAGAATGACACTTCACTGGCTAAAGCTCTACACTTTCAGTTCTGATCATCTCCTTTAATTGCTTTTCAGTGCATACTTGTATACTGAGAGATCAGAAACCAAAACATCATACTTGAGGTACCACACTGATTCCAATATACGAGGGCTATCCACAAAGTACATTACGTTTTGGAATTAAAAATAAATAAAGTATTGGAAAATTTTTTTATTACATACAGATGAAAGCCACACTTAAATACTACTTTTCTACATAGTTGCCATTTAAATTAAGGCACTTATCGTAGCGATGGACGAGCTTGGAAATTCCTTCGTCGTATAATTCGGCCGCCTGCGCTTTCAACCACGTGGTTACCTCTCTTGGGACAGAAAAGGTGTGATTTTTGTGTATTTCCTGGGAAGAGGCACTACAATAAACTCTCAAAGGTATTGCAAAACTCTGCACAACCTCAGAAGAGCAATACAAAACAAGCGCAGGGGAAAGTTGGGCTCAAATATCTTGCTGATTCACGACAACGTCCGGGCCCACACGGCAAATGCCACTCGTGAAGTTCTCGAATCCTTTAAGTGGGAGTTGTTTCCTCATCCGCCCTACAGCTGCGACCTGGCACCGAGCGACTTCCACTTATTCCCAGCAATGAAGAAGTGGTTGGCTATGCAGCGTTTTGATGACGATGCACAGCTTCAAGAAGAGGCAACCACTTGGTTGAAGGCGCAGGCGGCCGAATTTTACGACGAAGAAATTTCCAAGCCCGTCCATCGCTACGATAAGTGCCTTAATTTAAATGGCATCTATGTAGAAAAGTAGTATTTAAGTGTGGCTTTCATCTGTATATAATAAAAAAAATTTCCAATACTTTATTTATTTTTAATTCCAAAACGTAATGTACTTTGTGGATAGCCCTCGTAAAACAAAGATTGAAACAACTTTTGTTTGGCTAGTGGTAAAAAAAGCTGCTTAATTTTGTTTCAGAATCAATGATACCTTTATTTCACAACAAGAGAGGCAAGGGTTGGAGTTAACAGTATTACTCAAGGATAGGCTGGGAGGTTCTAGAACACTAGGTCAAGGGAAACAGGATGTAGGTTGAAGCAAGCAATAATTAGCAATGAAATGATGACAACAGACAAGAAACACAATGTTGGCTGTTACAAGTGGCAATGAGGGCATCAGGGATGTGTGACGCATATCAAGGAACAGATAAAATGTAGATGGAAGTAACAAGAGTAAAAATAATGCAGAAATGAGCAGTTCCAGTTCTTTTTCTCTAATGTACTACTCAGCTATTTCCACTTATCTTACTATATTCAAACTGAAGTGTGTTATCAACTGAAGAGGAATGACAGAGCTCTATTACCTTGCAATGCCAAACACATCAGTACAGGGTGCGAGGGCCTCCCCATTGAGGTAAAAGATGGCCTCAGGCACAGTCAAATCCAGAAGGCACCCCAAGATGTCACCTGCTTTCCAAGCTGACTGGCCTTGAGCTCGATTGTGGGCATCGTGCCATATAAGTCGTCGACATCCATCATATGCGACAGAAAAAGCATCATCTCCAATTCCGTAACCTTCCTGAAAGTGCATAATAGAACGATTGAGCTCTTGACATAATACTACTGTGTTGTGAACAAAATGAAAAGATCTTGGCTACTTTTAGCTCATACAGAATACAATTCTGCCTGAAACATTATTCATAATTTGGTGGTCACGTTTAAAATTCACATAGTTGATTCAAATCAGGACAAAGAAACTGTACTAGGAAAACTACACATTTTTACCTCATCCAATCAACATTCAATGGTGTAAATTGCACTACATGCAGTTTTTCTTGTTTTTTATTTTATTTTATTTTTTTATTTTCACATTATGTCAGAGAACTTGCAAAAGTATAAGAAATGAGAGAACAAAACTGCCGCCAACACCAAAAACAAGAAAAACTTCAAAAAGTCACTGCATATGAATATCATATTACTAAACGGCTAACCTTATTCATTGTTCATGGTGCACGGTGCCAGTTGCAGGTTGCCTATCTGATGACTTCCAGGGGGCAACAAAAATGTGATTTTAAAAATTTCATACAATTACTGGATGAATTTAAAAATTTCATATGCTGTCGTAATCTACTCATTAAGAGCTATAATCTTATGTCAAATGTTTAATACATTGAGATAAGTACCCTATATTACAGTTACAAATTACATAAATGTCATGAGGCAGTATAACTCAACGCACACAAATTTCCCAAACTATATTCGCCTAGTATTTGAGAGTGAAAGCACTTAGTAGCTTCCAAGAAATTTTAAAAATAATATCAAAGCTCTTCTAAAGATTTCTTGTGTACATGCCTGACACCAAATGCTTAACACATTGACTCATCATTCTTAAAGTGATAAGATGTTCAAAGATGTTTTATGCTTGGGAGTTCATTTTATTACACAACTGGGTGTGTACCGGTAGATCACTAATTATACCATCATGGTGACATTTGAGAAGAAGTAGGTAGGTAGGCATGTTGAAAAATGTAAAGTTTTGTGGTTTTTGGACAGTTGCTCCCCCCACCCCCCCCCCACCCCCTTTTTGCTGACACACACACACACACACACACACACACACACACACACACACAAAGCAAGCAAACCTCAAGCATGCGTGTGCTGAGTTTTTGATCTTGCCTGTCTGCAACTGGACATGTCTAGCAATCAATCTTGTTAATATTTCTACCTGGAATTTCCATTGTTTGACAGAAGAGTTTAGCACATATGAATAATTATTTTTCTTCTTCCTGGCCCTACAGCCCTAGAAGGCCTTGCCTGCTCTAGAACATCATTCCATTTGTCCCTGTCTTTTGTCTCCATCCTCAGACACCTTCTTGTATGTCATCCAAGTATTGAAGTCTTTGTCTTCCCCTGCTTCCTTGGACTCCACAGTTTTGCACCAGTACTATTTTTGTTGGGTTCTCATGCTCCATGCAAAAAACATGGATGACCATTTCAGGCAGTTTATGATTTCCAGATCTTTTCTTCATTAGTCATGCCATAGATTTTGTGTAACACTTTTCGTACTTTTTGTTCAAAACATTGTATTAGCTCTTCACATTATTGCATCAGTGTCCAGGTTTCTGAGCCATATGTTAATACTGGATGTATTAAAGTTTTATACAGCTGATACTTCGTTCTTCTGGACTGAAGTTGCGGGGCCAGCCCATAATAGCATTTATTATCTAGATGGTGTGCCACTTTATTTCCACACTAATATCATTCTGTGATGTTACCAATGTTCCAAGATAAACAAATTCATGAACAGATTCTATTTGCACCTTTGTCAGTTTCTAACATTGTATTTAGTTCTGGTCGTTACTATTCACATGTATTTACCTTTATTGATGGTCACTTCCAGCCCCATTTTGTATTCCTGCTGCCAACAGTACCCTATGTGTCTCTTCAGCAGCTAGTTCTGTTCTTGCAATAATATCCATATCACCTGCATAGGCCAGAACCTGCACCATTCTATTGTATACTGCACATGTTGTGTTGTTTGAGCTGTGCATATTACCTTCTATAGTGCTATGTTAAAAAGCACACATGAAAATGAATCTCCTTGCCTCAGTCCACAGTTAGTTTCAAAACTTGGTGTTAAATTTCTTTGTATCTGTACTTTATATACTACTTTTCCCACAGGCAAACTTATGAGGTGTACTAAATGCTGTGGTATACCCAATTTATTCACGGCTTCAACAAGCTTATTTCTTTTTATGGTGTCATATGCTGCTTTAAAATCAACAAATATATGATGAGTTTCTATATTGTATTCCTTGTCCCGCCCCATATCTGCCTCGGGGTGGATGTTTGTTCATCAGCTGGTTTGTCAGATCTAAAGCCTGCCTGATGTGTCCCTACCACTTTTTTCTGCAAAAGCTTTTAAACAGGCAGAAAGCAAGCAGGAGAATATTTTACATGTGGTGTTCAGTAACGTAATACCTGTATAGTGTGTACATTCCAAAATGACCCATTTCTTATGTGCAGCACATATTAGACAAATACTCTAATCATCTGGAAGACTTTGCGTCCATATGTCTGAGATCAGGGCTGGCATGCATTGAATTAGATGTTCTCCACCACACTTAATAAGCTCAGCTGGCAAGTTGTCATTGCCAGGTTATTTATTGTTGGTTATTTCTTTATTGCTAGCCGAATCGATTGCATCGAAGGCATCCCACTTTCCCTTTCTTGGTTTCCAGTTAGTTCCCATGCTTCAGTATTCTCTGAGTATAATGAATCCTTAAAGTACTCTGCCCAACGATGTAACACTCCTCCTTGTGATGCTGTAAGTTCACCATTTTTTCCACCTACAATTTTTTTTTCCTCTGAAATTCCGTTCTAAGGTTATTGACCTTTCTGTAAAATGTCCTACTTTCATTGGTGTCATTCAGTGATTCAAGGTCGTGCAACTTTCTTTTGAAAAGGCTTCTGTTCTTTGCTTTCGGAATCCATTTTTCTGTGCACCTTTTTTGTCTATAGTCATCCACTAGCGTTCCTGTTCTTCTGACCTGAATCTTTTTATATGCTTCATTCTTCATTCTTGTTGCCTCCTCACTCTCTTCATCATACCATCCATTCCTTCTGGTCAGTTCTTGTTCCATATCAATCACCACCTCTGTGGCAGCCTGTATTTCATTTCTAATTTTATTTCACTACTCATTTACATTATGAGTATAGCTTCCAGAATTCCTGTAAATCTATTTTCCGAATTAATAGCTAGGTGTTCAGTCTTCCTTGAGTTCTTAAGGTATGAGACATTATATTTATTCTGTCTTTATCCTTTAGCTTTATGTGCATTTGAAATTCTCCTTTTAATTTTTGTTATGAAGAGGTAATGATCAAAGTCCATATTAGCACCTCTGAAACTACAGCCGTCTAGTACATCAGAGCCATGCATCATCTCTATTAATATATGATCAATTCAGTTCCTAGTATTGTTGTTTGGTGACACACACATCATTTTATGAATAATCTTATTCTGGAACCATGTGCTAGAAACTGTCATGTTAAGTGATGCTGCAAAATTTATCAGGCAGTGTCCATTGTTATTACTCTCTTTGTGGAGGCTGTATTTACTGATGATAGGGGACAAGCCTGCTCCTGCCCTATCTTAGCATTCTTATCCCGCTATCACTATTTTCATGTCCCTTTTGAACACTTTCGATAAGCTTACTCAATTTCCTCATAGAAGGTCTCCTCCACTTCTGCTGTCTTCTCCTCAGTAGTAGCATGTGCATTTAGGAGACTGTAGTTAAAGAATTTCCTCTTTATTCACATGTATCATATCCTTGGACTTATTGCTTTAAATAGTATCACTATTTGTTCAGTGCTTTGATTGACTATTAATCCCATATCAAACATGTGTTCACTTTGTGGCCACAGCAGTACACAGTACAGTGCTGTTTCTGGACCATATCCTGTACAGTTCATGTATCTCTTGCAGGGCCATGATGTCCACCTTATACAATTTTCATTACTCCAATAATGCTTCCAAGGGCTCCAAGACTATATAATGTCTGTACATTCCACGATCCAGTTCTCATATTCTTTTTACTTTGCCATATCTTTGCCTTAGGGTCCGTCTGGCTGTATTTTCTTCAGATTTCGTAATATGACTTTTTTACAGGTATGGATTGTCAGTCCATAACCCAACCTCCTATTCTTCAGAGGGCCATTTCTCTCGCTCTTGCCCGCCCTGGAGTTGGGTACCCTATCTTCCACATGGTTGCTCTGGTTCGCAGAATTTCTTACATCTATTAATTTCTTTTCATGCTATTCTTTCTGCACTCTTGTTAGAAAAAGGAGACACTGTGTCAGAAATCTACCGATTTGTCCATTCCATTTGCTACTGATTGGTAAGTAGATTTTCTCCATTTGTATTACACATATTTTCAATTTCTGCAATAACTTCTGCGGGTGTAATGAAATCCATGTATATGTATGCACCAAACTACGTACAATGATATTTTAGTTTGGTTGCTGACACCAGCTCCAGGCAATTTATTTACTGCTTATTAAGCCTGACCACATTAGGACCTTAAGGCCTTCTCTTACCTCTGACTGGAAGCAACACACACCAAAGATATTACAAAAACATTCACAGGAATACTACTACTACTACTACTACTACTACTACTACTACTACTAATAATAATAATAATAATAATAATAATGACACTAATAACAATAGTAATAATAATAGTAAAGAGCATTGAGAATGATGCAGATTAGTTTAGCACATCTGAATCCATGTTTAGTATTAAAGAAGTGGAAGGGATAAGAAAATAGAGAATACTGAAACAATAGTGACAGTGGCTGTAAGGAAAGAATGGAATTTAACTAAAGGACTCTGACAACATGGAGGAGGAAAAAGTTATAGTGGAGGGGTGATTGACAAAAGTGATCTGTAAATTAGAACATGGGAAAGATGGTTATTGTGGTGGAAGGTACTCCATTAGCTGTCTTTTGAAGTTTGGAAGAAATTTAGTTTCTGCACTATTTTGAGGAAGATTGTTCCAAAGTCAGGTTCCTGATAGGAAAAATGATTTAGAGAACATGGCAGTGTTATGTAACAGTACAGAGAGGATTTTACTTTGTTGAGAACAAGTATTTCTCCTATGCCATTCAGACAGTAGTGTAAAAGTTGAAGAAGAGTAAGAGGGAGCACAAAGATTGGGAAGACAATAGCACAACATAAAATATGACAGTGCCTATGCCTATAGGCAAGCAGCCCTGACAATTGTTCACAGGCAGGAGTGATATAGTCAAAATAGCTTATGTCATAAATGTATTGCATCGCACACAAGCATTCATTGCCAATTCCAGCCTGTGTGGGTGTACTGAAGTCCTTGGAAAAATGAATCAACCACAGTCCAGTATGGGGAGTATTAGTGACTCTACAAGCTTCTTTTTAAGCTTGAAAGGAAATACTGTTTTATATTTCTATAGTGAATGAAGTGACACTACACCTTCTTACAGACTGCAGTTGTGTGTTCAGTCCAGTCTAAGTGATGGTCTAGAATTATCCCCTAGTTCTTTGCAAAACAAAAAAAAAAGATTATTTCTGTGCTGTTTGGGATTAAGAGTGAAAGAAATTCTCTGAACTGAAGGGTACTACGGTTTCTGTGAATGACTTACGATTGCTTGCATTAAAAGATAAGTCAACTTTCAAACCTATGTTCTGTGCCCACTTAGCTAAGGCAACTAAATCACCATTTACATGATAGATGGCTGTGCCCAAGTTTGTACGACTTGCACTTAGATATAACTGAAAGTTGTCATCATATAGGTGATATTTGCAGTGGGAGTGAGAAGTTGATATCATTAACACAAAATGATGTAAGTAATGGGCCCAATACTGATCCTTGTGGGACTCCTGGATTGTGACCTTTTAGTTACAATCATTAAACGGTATTGGTGGGATGTAAGCTATGAGCAGAACTATCGTAAGGCATGCTAAGAAAAAAATTTATTTGTGAGTTAAGCAAGTAGAATTTCAAAGTCAACAGTGTCAAAAGCTTTGCTGAAATCCGAAAAGCACATGACAGTCACTTGTTGATTGTCCATAGCTGTTTCAGTTCATCAGTCAGCAGTGATCATGCTCCGATTTTGCCAGAAACCAGACTAGTATTTATCTAAAAGGTTACCTAATGTTAAATAATTAGTAAGCTGTTGGCGGAATATGTATTCTAAAGCCTTGGGTGATGCTAGCAGAATTCAAATGAGCCTGTGGTCAGATTTGTTTGGCATATTCCTTCTTGGTACATGATTTTAAGAGACCCTACTTCCAGGTTGTTCGGAAGATGCTGGAGGTCAGAGAATGGTTAAAAATATCTATCATTTTGGGCAGTACTGGGTTGGTTGGAGGGGTTTGTGGGATTGAAAGGACCAGACTACTAGGGCCATCGGTCCCCTTTCCCAAGAACTTTAAACAACCACTAAGAATAAGAACAAACAATGTAGTTGACAAGAGACAACACAGGACAAGAAAGACGCAGACAGAGACCAGAAAAAAGGAATTAAAATTACACCGAGTGTGACAGTGGTTGGCTAACGATAGAAACAAAAAAGGAAAAGCCAACAAACAAGAAACACACTAAAAACCCTAGTCTAAAATTGTAGGCCAAAGGCCAGACTCAATACTAAAATAAAGGACAAACACCTAGATCAAGCGATAAAAACCTCCCGCATGAATAAAACTCAAAACTAAATCTGTCATCGCAACGTCATCTGATACAAGTGCAGGAAGCATATCAGGCAGCACAAACATCTGCCTGAGCGGAGTTAATAGTGGGCAGTCCAACAAGATGTGAACCACCGTCAAAGCTGACCTGCAGGGACATAAAGGTGGGTCCTCACGGCGCAATAAATAGCTGTGTGTTATCCAGGTGTGGCCAATGCGCAGCCATCAGAGAACAGAGTCCTTGTGAGTGACCCGCAAGGAGGAGTACCACGCACCGGTAGCCTCCCTGATGGCCCGAAGTTTGTTGGGTGAAAGAAGGGTGCGCCATTCTTCACCCCAGGTGCGAAGTACCTTCTGCCGCAAAACTGACCTGGTCCGAAAGGCCAATCTCCAAATCTCGAAAGGCCCGGAAAAGATGTGGAAGAGGGAAAACCTCAAGCCCAGAGAGAAGAGTTCTGACGCTAACTGCGATTGTACACGCTGACCGGGGGCCGCCGTTCCAGAAGATGGACGACCGACTGAGGGAACAGGAGACTATAATTGGGATGCCCAGGCAAGCTACAAACTTGTGTAGCATAAGCAGCCAGTAATCGTTGGCACCGGAACCACAATGGAGGGACACCTGCCTCAACAAGTATGCAGTTGACAGGGCTTGTCCGGAAAGCTCCAGTGGCGAGTCGGATCCCACTGTGAAGGATGGGGTCAAGCAACTGCAATGTGGAAGGTGATGCTGAACCATAAGCCAGACTCCCATAATCTAGACAAGACTGAATTAACGCCTGGTACAGCCGTAGAGGGTAGACCGATTGGCACCCCAGCTGGTGTGACTCAAGAGCATTAAGATGCTGCCAGCACGTCTGTTTAAGCTGCCGAATATGAGGGAGCCAAGTCAACCGGGTATCAAAAACCATTCCCAAAAACTGATGTGTCTCCACCACAGCAAGAGGTTCACCGTCAAGATAAAGCTGTGGCTCAGGGTGAACAGTGCGCCACCAGCAGAAATGCATAATGCAGGTCTTGGCATCCGAAAACTGGAAGCCATGCACTACAGCCCAAGACTGCACCTTGTGGATAGTGCCCTGCAGCTGCCGTTCAGCAGCTGCAATGGCAGTGGAGCTAAAGTATAGGCAGAAGTCGTCAGCATACAAGGAAACTGGGACAGACATTCCCACCGCCGCAGCGAGCCACTTAATTGCAATTGAGGCAGACACTTAAGATAGAGCCTTGGGGTACCCCATTCCTCTGAACTTGGGAGGAGCTATGGGAGGCCGCAACTTGCAAGCGGAGGGAATGAAGCGACAGATAATTTTGTATGAAAATCAGGAGCGGATCCTGAAGACCCCAACCATGAAGCGCAGCGGGGATGTGATGTCGCCATGTCGTATTGTGTGCCTTCCGCATGTCAAAAAAATACTGCAACCAGATGCTGACAGTGGGTAAAGGCCATACGGATGGCAGACTCCAGGCAAACCAGATTATTGGCAACAGAGCGGCCCTTACGGAACCCAGCCTGAGACGGAGCCAGAAGGCCCCGAGACTCAAGCAGCCAACTCAACCTCCGGCTCACCATGCGCTCGAGCAACTTGCAAAGAACATTAGTGAGGCTAATGGGGCGGTAGCTGTCCACCTCCAGTGGGTTCTTGCCAGGTTTCAACATGGGAATTACGATGCTTTCCCGCCATTCGATGGGAACTCACCCTCAACCTACATACAGTTGAAAAGGTCTACAAGGCGTTGCTGGCAGTTCACCGAGAGGTGTTTGAGCATCTGACAGTGGATGCGATCTGGCCCGGGAGCCGTATCAGGGCAAGCAGCTAGGGCACTTCAGAATTCCCACTCACTGAACAGAGCATTGTACGATTCAGGGTGGCACGTGTGAAATGAAAGGCTCTGACAGCCCAACTGCTCTTTCAGGGAGCGGGAGGCCAATGGGTGATTCGCAGAAGTGGAACTCTGAGCAAAATGCTCCGCTAAGTGGTTTGCAGTTGTGTCAGAGTCAGTACAGGCTGCTCCACTCAGTGAAAGCGCAGGTATGCTGACGGGGGTCTGATAGCCATAGAGTCACCTAATCTTGGCCCAAACCTGCGATGGAGAGGTACGGAGGCCAATGGTGGAGACATATCTTTCCCAGCACTCCTGCTTGCATTGGCGAATGAGGCGACGGGCTTGTGCACGGAGACGTTTAAAGGTGATGAGGTGTGCCAATGAGGGATGCCGCTTGTGTCACTAGAGTGCCTGGCTGCAATCTTTAATTGCCTCAGCGATCTCTGGCAACCACCAAGGCACAGTCCTCTGCCAAGGGCACCCAACAGAACAGGGAATGGCAGATTCTGCGGCAGTAACAATGCCGGTGGTGACCAAGTGAACCACCACATCTATGGTGTCACTGGAAAGAGGCTCAATAGTGGCAATGGAGGTGAACAAGTCCCAGTCAGCTTTATTCATAGCCCATCAGCAGGGGCACCCAGAAGAACGACGCTGAAGCAGTGACAGAAAGATCGGAAAGTGGTCACTACCACACAAGTAGTCATGCACACTCCATTGGACAGATGGTAATAGGCTAGGGGCGCAGATCGAAAGGTCGATGGCTGAGCACATGCCATGTGCCACACTGAAATGTGTGAAGGCACCAGTATTTAAAAGAGAAAGGTCGAGCTGTGCCAATACTTGCTCAACGATGCTGCCTCGGCCTGTTGCCACAGATTCACCCCCATAGGGTTATGGGCGGTGAAGTCACACAGTAACAGAAAAGGTGGCGGAAATTGGGCTATCAGTGCAGCCAGGACATGCTGCGGGACATCACCATCTGGTAGAAGATAGAGACTGCAGACAGTAACAGCCTCAGGCGTCCACACCTGAACAGTGACAGCCTCTAAAGGTGTTTGTAAAGGGACAGACTCGCTGTAAAGAGAGTGGAGGACGTAGATGCAGACAGATGAGATACCCTCTCATAAGCTGCCCGGTTCTTATAATAACCGCGATAGCCATGGAGGGCGGGGGTTCACATTGCCGGAAACCAAGTTCCCTGAAGAGCAATGCAGAGAAAAGGGTGAAGGCTGAGAAGTTGTCGGAGCTCAGCAAGATGGTGGAAAACACCGTTGCAGTTCCACTGGAGGATGACATTGTCCATGGCCGAGAAAGGCGGGAAGGGACCGAAGAGGCAGATTACGTCGCTGGGTCACCTGCTGCCACCGACTGAGTACTGATGGGAGCGACATCCATCATGTCTAAGGGACCGGCGAGATCTAGGTCCTCAGCGGAAGACAGAATATCCAACGCATCCTCAGACACAGAGCTTGTAGGTAGTGGTGGAATGGGTGCCACCGCAATTTCCTTGGTCTTAGGGGTCTTCGTTTTTGATTTCTCACACTGTTCCTTTGGTTGCCCTTGCTGGGAGGGCTTCTTTGATTCAGTCTCCGGGACTGAAGAGGACTGCGAAGCCCTACGACCAGCTACCTGGGGCTTCTTTAGTCACTGGTGGGTATCTGGTTTGCCACTGGTAGGAACCTGGGAAAGGAGTGACCTAAGGGATCCCTTCCTAGCGAGAGAAGCCGAAAGACTTGCACTTCTCCAGCTTAGAAGTGCTGCTCTCGAGGTAGGTGGTGGAGGATCAACAGGGAGGGAAGTGCCGCCCCAAACTTGTCCTCTAAATGCTCTACGAAGAACTTAGGCTTCATGGACACACAGGATTCCCCATCAGCTCTCGTACAGACTAGATACCGTGGCCAATACTCACTGTCATTCATAGCCTTTTGTTCCTCCCATGGTGTGGCCAGGGAAGGAACGATTTGGGGTCATACATGTTTGCATTAAAGTGAGCCCTCAAATGCTTAGAGACTGCTGGTGGTTGGCCACCAGCAAGAGAAGATGTGCCACACTTCATTGCATGTCATCCACCCTGATGCCACCTACTCTGACCAAGGGCCCTCCCCACAGGCACCACCCAGCCACAGCAAGGGCCACTTGGCAGGATGGCCATTGCCGGGAGTCCCAATATCCCAGGGAGATAGGCATCTACTCCTTGGCATACACGGGGAGTTAACGGCACAGGCATCAGTAGAGCGATCCCTGTGTTGTCAGGAGCTACAATCAACAGGGTACATGGCGGCCCCACCACAACGGACTGGCTACCGTGCTGGATATTAGGTGGCAAGTGGTCCATGGTCGTCATCAGCGCAGAAAGCGACACTGCGGAGTGCATGGCGGAAATCGCACCCAGGAATGTATCCTCGCCCAAGACATGGAGATCGAGTGGGACTGCAATGCAACCACGAATAAGCTGGCTAAAGGTCTCAATGCACGATGGACACAATGCACCTTTTAGTCACCTCTTACGACAGGCAGGAATACCGTGGGCCTATTCTTACCCCCGAACCCACAGGGGGTGGCAGTAGTGGGTTTATTAGAAAACTGATCATATGTTCTGTTATAATATTGAGTCCTGTACCTGTCAAACATACTAGTGCAACAGACTTTCTGCCCGTCTTAAGTCATACCAACTACAGAATTTTTTTTTCATTTGTACCAACCATTGATACTTTAAGGGAGTATATGGTATGCACCATTGTGTGTTGCTCAAGTAAAGATGTCCTCATAAATTATATTAAGCAAGTCAAATTCTCCTCAAACTCAAAGTTTCACTAAAGTAAAGTCAGCGAAAGAAGAACGCTGGCTGCTGCAATGGTCTTGGCTTGGCTGCTTCCTGCATTTACCTTATCACTTAACACAATTTTGCAAATGTTTCTACGACAACTCCTCAGTGTTGTTGCACCCCTAAAGATGGCAATTGTTTTTAACTGCAGTTGTTCACACTTGGCAGCTTCCAGGAGATCTACAACCGTCTGGCGTGTAATCAAATCCTCATAATCTCTATTCCTCTACACCATAAGCTCACATTTAAAAACGAATGATTCATTTCAGTTACGTGAAACACACCATTAAAGAAATTTAAATTTCATTTGTCACTGAAAGATTCAAACAGGCACAAAAACCTTGTTTATCAATTCCTATCATAATTACAGCAACATCACTAGAGTTTATTGAAAAAATTTAAATTATATTTGTGTTACTTTTGTTGAAGCATTTGACAATAGAGAAAGTTAATGTACAAAATTATCCATATGACACAGCAATTTGTAATGTGAATAAAATATGTACAAGAAATCAGATGTATTACATACTTACATGGTTAAGGAACGTAGAATCTTTGGTAGCCCATCCTATCTGCATCACACCAGGTGTGATTACCTGTGTCTCATAATACCAGACACCTTCATCAACTTGGAATGTGCAGCGAACACTCTCAAATGAGTAAGCATCGCATCGTGCCTAGCAGTAGTAAAATAAGAACTATGAAAGTCAACAGTTAATACACAAGATCCTGTTGAAACATTTGCAACACATTAACAGTTTAAGTCAGATAACTGGATAAGATACTGAACCTGGCAGATCTGCACAAATTGACAATAAATTAACACTCTTTCTAGACTTATGAACTGTACAAAGCATCATTCAAATGATCTGACTATATTTTTGTCTAAAACGAATTTGCATTCTTTTAAATTTGTGATTTCTCCAAACCTGAAGGAAACTCGAATCAAAAAATGACAATATACACTGCCTGGAGAAAAAAAAAAAAAAAAAAAACTAAGCACCCATAAGACATAGTTACATGCCAATGTGACTTCTAAAACACACACACACACCAATGGGTCTGTAAATGACTAGAATTGCAATTCTTTGCACCAGGTAGAATAGCCATTATAATGCATTAGCGTAGTTTATGGTTAATGTTGTTACAAGCCTTGTGGGGTATATATGGGACATGAGCAGCATCTGATGCTGATTGACCACCATGAAAAACTCAGAGATGGTGCTTACTGGTGTGAGACAGCATAGTCAGCACCAGCCAATTTGAAAACTGCCTCATTGTGGATCTCCAATTGGCTGGTTGAATCATGCAATTATCCAGATTTGTGGGGTACTCAGATGTGACAGAAGCCTGAAGCTGGACTGCAATGAAACGTGAGGGCAGAAATATTCTTTTCTGTTACAGTCCATGTCTACCACATCTGATCACCACAATAGAGGATCACCACATTGTGCATCAGGCATATTGTAACATCACATCTGTGCCCACCATCTGAGAACAAAATGGACAATCTGCAACATTCTGTGTTCTCCCGCACCATTAAGTGTAGACTAGCAGTAACTGGACTATGGCACTACTGACCAGAAGGCAACCATTAACACAGCAACACAAATGATGCATTTGACGTGGTGCTGTGATTGGGAAGCATGAACTGATGTTGAATAGTGTCACATGGTGTTTCAGGGTTGCCACATGTTTCCCAAAGTGAAATTCCCTGATATTTCCCTGCTTTTCAGACAAGTTTTAGCATTTTTCCCTGACAAATTTTGAGATCTCAAGGGCAAGTAAAGACATAAGTTGACAAAAAATGTAAGGACTTCTGTATTTTTAAACATCTGAGCAAAAATGTAAAGTACTAACAGTAACATCTTTAAAATGAACTGTTCTAGATGGAGAAATCAAGCCAACTGGTATATATGTTTCATTAAGACCACTGATGTTATTTTCTTTCAATAAAGCAAAACACATTTGATGACAAAAAGCACATTTTGTTGGAGTTGCAAGACAGGTTTAAAATACCTTCACTGCTTTCAGAAATAACCTCAGAAAAAAGTAGGCCTCTTAAAAGAAACGTATAAGGTGAGGAAGAGTTGTGTAAACCAACACTATAGGTGACCACCAATAAAATGTTGCTTCTACTACATTTGTTATTCTCGGTTATTACCCAATGTCTTATGTCTATTATTCTACAGGTATTGTGTGATTCTTCCTTCAAGAAATACACAAGTACACAATGTACAAACTGCCAGCGATGCCACAATTTTCTTCTTCTTATCGTCCATACTTTCTAATACATAAACTACTATCGAAGTGCCAAAATGTACTAGAATTAATAAAGTGTCTATAAAATGCTGCACTTTACAATGTACTTTAAGCGAGACAGTTGGAGTTCCTGAAATCCATTGCCCATGGCCTCTGGCCTGTTGAGGAGCACCTCAGTCCTGGGCCCACGGATAAACCATGAAAATCCACTGCATTATGCCACACACAGACAGACCCGGCCGGCGGGCAGATGGGGAGGCAAAGTGACTGAAATCTTAAGCACCCAAGCCATAAATTAAAAAGGATCTGCTTCTGAGTAAAGCCCTTGATGGTTCTTGAAATTAAGAAACACGTAGGAGCCTGATCAATGTTAGTAGGTGTGTAAAATTATAAGGATTATGACAGTGAAGCTGATACATTAGTTAAAAACCAACAAACAGAGGAGAACTGAAATGAACAAGAGGCCACTTGGTAAAAGTTTCTAAATCATATGGCACACACAGTCAATAATGTTGTTACTCTTAGTGTGCTGTATATGCTAGAACCTATGATAGATAATAGTCAACACGGATACGCAAGGGCTTAAAAAGCTGATACCTGTTTTGAAAGTGGCATACCACCAGTGTTTCATTACAATCAGTGTAAAATGGCACAGGGTCATAGCTTAGCAGAGGATGTTACCTGAAAAGACAGTGCCCGTATGCAGTGTAACAAAATTCTCTCTGTGATGAGATTGATGAGAATTATTAGCCCAAGCTGTAGGGCAAAGTTTAAGCTCCATAAGTTTGCTCCTATGACACTGTTCATGTCAGCGCAGTAGTATATTTCTATGTATAGCAATACTGAGATTACCTAAAAGGACAAAATAGCTAAAAGGTCTGGGTAGCAGAACTGCAGCCTTAGCAGCAACATCAGCAGCCTCATTCCAAAATGACGACTTGCCAAAGAACCCATACATGCAACATTTTTGTCCCAACGTCATCAATCGAGGCAATCCTGCATCTGCTGTACTAAAGAGTGGTATGTGTACCACATGCACGTGTTCTGGAGAGCACTGGGGGAACCTGGAGTACTCAAAGGATTCAGAAAATATGAATCGCCAGAAGCACCATTTGGCAACCATTACGTGAAAAAATTTGCATTTTGTACATCTTACAGTTTGATATCTTTATTCAATAAAGAACTGAATTTCTTTTCATTATCCATCACATTTAGTGCACTCCATCCAATTAAGAAAAATGAAAATAGTACATTTTTGACAATATAATGTAATCAGATAGATAAAAATCTACTCACCAATTGACAGCAGAAAACCACACACACACACACACACACACACACACACACACACACACACACACAAAATGAGGTTATACTTATGCAAGCTTTCAGAACCAGTGGCTCTTCCTTCCTGCAGAAGGGTTGAAGGGGAAGCAAGTGGGTTGAAGCAAAAGGACTATAGAGGTTTAGGAAATGGGGTGGACTTTGGAAAAGTCACACAGAACCGTGGATCAGGGGAGGCTTAGCAGACAGGATGAGGGGGAAAGACAGATTGTTGGGGACTGCACCAGATGAGATTTGAAAACCTGAGCCTAAAGGTGGGAGACAGGATAATACGCAAGACAGAGATTACTACAAAACCGTTATGCATGAGGTAATAAGAGTGAAAAGCTAAGTGCGTAACAGAGGTGGGAGGAGGGCAGCAAAAAATAGACAGGTCAGAATATGAAAGATAAAGAAAGCTAAAATGGAGTGAAGAAAGGAGCAGTTATTGTGAAGATATGCTGATGTGGAAGAAATTAATGTAAATTGAGGCCATGTGGGTGGTAAGAACCAAGGACATGCTGTACTGTTAGTTCTCACCTGCGGAGTTCTGAAAAACTTATGTGTGGGAGAATAATCCAGATAGCATATGTAGTGAAATAGGTATTGAGGTCATGACTGTCATGTTGTAGAGCATGCTCTGCAATATTATACTGGTTTTCAAACCATGTCCGGTGCAGTCCCCAACAATCAGGCTTCTCCCCCATCCCGTCTGGAAGCCTCCCCTGACCCACAGTTGTGTGTGACTTTTCCGAAATCTACCCCATTTCCTAAACCTTTCCAGTCGTTTAGCTTCACTCCTCTTTCTTTCCTTTCAATCTTTATGCTGGAAGGAGGAGCCACTGGCTCCAAGAGCTTGCATTAGTATAACCTTCTTTTATGTGTGTGTCTTTCTGCCACCGCTTCATGAATAGATTTTCATCTCTCCTATTACATTCCATTAAGTAAAACATTGCACAAATTTTAAAGAGCTCGCAGAGATAAAAACGAAGTGCATAAACTTTGCATATGGTTGACTTTAGTTCTTACACTGCAGTGAATGAAATGTAGATCAGACATCGAAATTTTATTTAAAATTGAGAGCAGACATATTTCATTCTAGAGTTACTTGGTTTTGTATCCTTGCACATCATGAATCACGTGGTCATAACAATAGTCATTTCTCAGAAACAATTCAAGATACTAAAACTAAGTTTTTTGCAAATGATAGCATGCAATGAGGCACATACAGTGGCGGTCAAAATAATAGAGCCACCTGGCAAAGGTTTGGAATAAAGTGCACATTTATTACTAGACATGTTTGAACTATGATGGAAACCATTACAACCGAGTCACATTGTACTATAGTCAGTTATATCGATAACACAACGCAAAATAATCAGTAATAATCAATAATATTCAAAAGAATACCAGACCACAGGGTCAAAAAAATAGAGCCAATTGAAACAAATATATTGTACTTGATCTCAGTCTTATGAAACGTACAGGAACAGTCTTTTTTGCATAGGACTGCATTAGTACTTCGTGGGGTAACCCTTATTTTTGAGGATTGCCCTGCACCTCTTACCCATAGAGTCTACTAAACGCCTGCATTCGTCACTACTGATCGCATACCAGGCTCTCTGGATTTCTTCCCACAGTTTTTCTGAAGATGTAGCTTTTGAGCGGTCAATTCTCTTGTCTAAGATCTCCCATAAGTTCTCAATGGGTGATGCGTCAGGGGACTGAGGTGGCCACTCTAATACTTCGATATTGTGCTCTTGAACAAACTGCCTTATGATCCTTGCAGTATGCTTTGGATCGTTATCGTGCTGAAATTTCCATTTCAGCGGCATTTCCTCTTCAGCATAAGGCAGCATCACATTTGCCAAGATGTCTTTGTACATTTCTGCGTTCATTATGCCGTTGATACGGTGTATTGGACCAATGCCGTACCATGAAAAACATCCCCATACCATAACACTTCCGCCACCGTATTTCACAGTTTTTAAAGTGTACTTGGGATTAAATTCCTGGTTTGGTGGGCGGCGCACATAGACTTTTCCGTCTGAGGCAAACCTATTAAACTTGGATTCATCGGACCAAAGGATGTTCCTCCACCAAGTATTAGGTTTTTGTTCATTTCTCCGGGCAAAGGCTAACCTTTTCCGAACATTAGCTTGTGAAACATGTGGCTTCTTTCTTGCAATGCGCCCATTCAATTTTGCAGATCTCAGTCGTCTTTGAATCGTTGAGGTTGATGGTTGAACATCATGTTCGGCGCTAAACAAAATGGCTTTCAGTCGTGGTGTTGACAAAAATGGGTCTTTCTTCACTTCCCTAGTGATGAGTCTGTCTACGCGAGGAGTAGTTACACGAGGTCGCCCCCCGTTCTCCACCTGCGGCTTTGTTTGTTTTGACCGTCTCATGGCGTTCTGGACTCGTTTTCGCGAAACGTGCAAGACATTGGCTATTTTATTCATGGACATCCCACTTTTGAACATCCGGAACATTACTATACGCTCATCTTCACTGGTATGCTTTGCTCTGCCCATCTAGACGAATGTAAACAAAACCACACGTCAATTTACATACAAAACAACTGCATAAAAATCAATTTAAAGGCACATGTGTAAAGCGGCTCTATTATTTTGACCCATAAGATTCTTACCTTTATACCTCTTTTCACACGTCTAGCTCAAACGCTTCCTTTCGGACGACTAAAGATAGCAGCAACGTCTTCCCTGATGTTGTCTACAAGGGACTGACAACACGGCACTCGTGGCGATTTCGCGAACTAATAGATATCCTAGTTCTTAATCTCGTCAATAGAGGTGGCTCTATTATTTCGACCGCCACTGTATGTTTTTCATTTATCAAGATATGGAAGTAACTTGTCCACAGCAGTGAGACGTCTGCAGCTCAGGACGCATTCAGACACCCATAGCACTGTTGGAAAATCCAACTGGCATGCATGAACACCTCCACAGCACCCAGGGAAGGGCATAGTAGGATGTGGATGCATGCCGGGGAGAGAGGGGGAGAGAGAGAGAGAGAGAGAGAGAGAGAGAGAGAGAGAGAGAGAGAGAGAGAGAGAGAGGGAGAGGGAGATTTCTATTGTATTAGTTGCTTTGGAGGGTCGGGTCTTGTATGCTTTAGACCGCAGAGTTCAGAAGCAGGAGTATTTTGCTTCGACATGTCTTGAGAGGTACGGTTTTCCTCTCCAGGTCAATCAGCTGTCTCTCAAGGTAACAGAGTGGTTGTCAATTTGTACTAATGAAATGGAGGCTGGCCAGGTAATGTTTTTGTGTGCAGCTGCTGTTGAGAAGCATCCATCCATTCAGAAAAGGAAATAACATTTCTTTTTATCTTCTTACTTCCTTTACATTTGTTGAATGAGGATCTGGACATCTGCTGGCTAGAGGTAAGCAAATAATAGTCTCAAGTACTCCCCTCAAATTTTCATTCTGCTGTATGATACATGAGAGAATAACGTGTGGGTGAAGTGGTGAAGGTTTTATAGGATGTTGTGCAGGCAGCACAATAGTTATAGACAAGGATACTTCTTTAGCCTTCTGAGATTTTACAATTCTGGCACTAAACTGGAGATGGATGGTAAATGTGGACACATCCTTCATGCTTTTGGCATAGCAACAACAGCACTCTTAACAGCCAGATGATAGTACAGAAAATTTTCAGATAGCAAATGCACTGACCAAACACTTCAGTTTCTAAAAAAAAAAAAAAAACTTTTTTATGTTCAATTCTACTCACTTTTATGACGACGACTTACTATCTTATGATAAATTATTATGGTACAGTTCCATCTATGTGACTAACAATGAAAAGGAAAAAAAGAAAGATTATAAAAATGTTTTTAAAAAAGCTGCAGAAGTAACACAAATAGATTCACACTTTAAGCAATTTTTGAGGAAGCTCATGAAGGTAATGCACCTTTGTTTTCATTTTCCTACACTTCACTTCACTTCACTCTACGGACCATTCCACGCACTTTCAAAAGCTTGTGTTATCTCCTCTTCACCATTTATAGGGTGACCTTTCAGGCATGCTCCTAATTAATGTTGCAATAGCCTCTTGAGGAATTACCGTTATTTCAGAATGGCCTCCTGTAGATCCAGCAGAATCTCTGTATAGTGCTGATCGACTTTTCTCCCCCTGCTTGTCTTACACACACTCAACAGGACACAAATCAGGGCTTTGAGTAGGCCAAGCCAAAGCATCAATTTCTATTTCAAATAAGAACTCCTGTGCCATTCTCACAACATGTGGGTGTGCACTGTCGTCTATCAGTGAAAAAACCATCACCTATAAATGGAGAAAAAGGCAACACACGTTCTCCAAAAGGATCTCTTCCACATATTGATGTGATATAAAGCTCTATGTTTCGTGGAAATCCAATCTGTCCTTGGAGTCGCACTGATTCGTGCACAAACCTTCAGAGAACCACCACAGAAAGATGTCCTGGATGAGTATGTGCGAGGCAAATATCTTTCCCCTGGCCTGCTCCTGATGCCCTCTCTACCATCAGATGATCACAGGCCAAATCGTTATTTATTGGTGAACAACACTTGCTAAAATTTTGTACAGTTGATTTCGTGCTTCCATAGCAATGGTGTGATGACTGCTGAGAACTTTAAGTTGTAAGACATGATCATCTCTTGTTGCCATTGCTCTTCTAGGATTTGATCTTGGTTTCCTTGCATAGCCTCCAGTTTCTTATGGTTCTCAACAGCTTTTGCAGAACCTTCAGGGCTTAATAGCATGTTTATTCCAGAAATCTGGGTACAATAATCACAGAAAGTTCCTATAAACATGTTTCATTGAAAGGAGAACAGTACAAGATACAACAATAAGTGTTACAAAAGTCTCGGGTTCTTCGGCCGACGTTCATCTAATGATTTTTCTGACGTTTCACCAGCACGAGTGGCTGGCATTGTCAAAGCTTCACCCTCCATTGCCGGTGAACTGGAGCTGAGCTCGCAGTCGCAGACTATGTGTACCTGGCGCGCCAACGTCCGAGGGCTTCTCCGCGGTCATTTCCGGTGCGGTTCTCCTCTTGCTACCTGCGACGGTCGTTCGCTGCAGTACGGGAAGCCAGGATCCGATTACCTTAAGGCTTTCCTCTTTCTTGTTCAAACGGTTTGCGTGTTTTTGTATTTCTACAGCTTCTCTGAACAAGCACGTGTGATAGTGCTTCTCTATGCCGTATACCATGCACATGCGGAAACGTTTATGTCGGAATGACTGGACGATCCATTAACACCAGGATCAAAGAGCATAAGCGACAGTGCAGGTTGAGGCAGGTGGAGAAATCGGCCGTGGCAGAGCACGCACTGAATGAGACCAACCACGTAATAAAATTCGCTGACACGGAAGTTCTGGCTGTAGAGAAGCACTATCACACGCGCTTGTTCAGAGAAGCTGTAGAAATACAAAAACACGCAAACAGTTTGAACAAGAAAGAGGAAAGCCTTAAGGTAAACGGATCAACACTTCATTGTTTGTTTTTAAAGCAATGCCAATAACTATAAAAAATATACAATGAAGTGCAACATTTTGATTAAATATAGAATTACACAAGACTTATGTCTTATGTTTTTCATTTCAGTTAGTCTATTTTCCAAGCAACAGTGATACCATTTTCCTCACCTACATCTCATGTACAGCTCACTAACTGAGGTACACACAGCAGTTTCGGGGTTAAGAGGCATGGTTGCCAGTACAATTAAAGTTGTAGTGGGGGAGGAAGGGGGGGGGGGGGGGAGTGGAAGTCTCTCTTGTGCGTCTTTGCAACAAGATAAACTTTTTGCTGCATTTTTACAGGAGATTAAGGTATCATTACAATGTTGACACTGGTAGTAATGCATCATGTTCAGTGTGTAGTCTCTTACAAGTAAGTCACAGTCCACCCTGAACTTCAATGGGAGCTCCATCCAATCAAATGTAAAAATAGAATACGGGTAGATGCTCATTCATTATCTGTTTTCTTCACAACTTAATGGACTGCTTCTACAGCTTGATTGGAAAACTTATCTTGGATTTCCCCCTTTGTCAGACCATCAAGCAGTTGAGCAGTTATAAATCAATGAGAGCAATTCAGTGTGCAATGGGCTTCTACATGAATAGGGGATCCATGGAGGAGCATAACACTCTACGTTTTCGTGGCTGAATCAGTAAGGTTTCATTATATATATATATATATATATATATATATATATATATATATATATATATATATATATATATATATATATATATATATATATATATATATATATATATATAAAAAAATAGAGGGAAACATTCCACGTGGGAAAAATATATCTAAAAAGAAAGATGATGAAACTTACCAAACAAAAGCGCTGGCAGGTCGATAGACACACAAACAAACACAAACATACACACAAAATTCTAGCTTTCGCAACCAATGGTTGCCTCGTCAGGAAAGAGGGAAGGAGAAGGAAAGACAAAAGGATATGGGTTTTAAGGGAGAGGGTAAGGAGTCATTCCAATCCCGGGAGCGGAAAGACTTACCTTAGGGGGAAAAAAGGACAGGTATACACTCGCACACACACACATATCCATCCACACATACACAGACAAATGTCTGCTTGTGTCTGTGTATGTGTGGATGGATATGTGTGTGTGTGCGAGTGTATACCTGTCCTTTTTTCCCCCTAAGGTAAGTCTTTCCGCTCCCGGGATTGGAATGACTCCTTACCCTCTCCCTTAAAACCCATATCCTTTTGTCTTTCCTTCTCCTTCCCTCTTTCCTGACGAGGCAACCATTGGTTGCGAAAGCTAGAATTTTGTGTGTATGTTTGTGTTTGTTTGTGTGTCTATCGACCTGCCAGCGCTTTTGTTTGGTAAGTTTCATCATCTTTCTTTTTAGATATATATATATATATATATATATAAATGAAAGTGCTGGCAGGTCGACAGACACACAAACAAACACAAACATACACACAAAATTCAAGCTTTCGCAACAAACTGTTGCCTCATCAGGAAAGAGGGAAGGAGAGGGAAAAGACGAAAGGATGTGGGTTTTAAGGGAGAGGGTAAGGAGTCAATCCAATCCCGGGAGCGGAAAGACTTACCTTAGGGGGAAAAAAAAGGACGGGTATACACTCGCGCACACACACACATATCCATCCACACATATACAGACACAAGCAGACATATTTAAAGACAAAGAGTTTGGGCAGAGATGTCAGTCGAGGCAGAAGTGCAGAGGCAAAGATGATGTTGAATGACAGGTGAGGTATGAGTGGCGGCAACTTGAAATTAGCGGAGATTGAGGCCTGGTGGATAACGGGAAGAGAGGATATATTGAAGAGCAAGTTCCCATCTCCGGAGTTCGGATAGGTTGGTGTTAGTGGGAAGTATCCAGATAACCTGGACGGTGTAACACTGTGCCAAGATGTGCTGGCCGTGCACCAAGGCATGTTTAGCCACAGGGTGATCCTCATTACCAACAAACATTGTCTGCCTGTGTCCATTCATGCGAATGGACAGTTTGTTGCTGGTCATTCCCACATAGAATGCGTCACAGTGTAGGCAGGTCAGTTGGTAGATCACGTGGGTGCTTTCACACGTGGCTCTGCCTTTGATCGTGTACACCTTCCGGGTTACAGGTGGTGGTGGGAGGGTGCATGGGACAGGTTTTACACCGGGGGCAGTTACAAGGGTAGGAGCCACAGGGTAGGGAAGGTGGTTTGGGGATTTCATAGGGATGAACTAAGAGGTTACGAAGGTTAGGTGGACGGCGGAAAGACACTCTTGGTGGAGTGGGGAGGATTTCATGAAGGATGGATCTCATTTCAGGGCAGGATTTGAGGAAGTCGTATCCCTGCTGGAGAGCCACATTCAGAATCTGATCCAGTCCCGGAAAGTATCCTGTCCCAAGTGGGGCACTTTTGTGGTTCTTCTGTGGGAGGTTCTGGGTTTGAGAGGATGAGGAAGTGGCTCTGGTTATTTGCTTCTGTACCAGGTTGGGAGGGTAGTTGCGGGATGCGAAAGCTGCTGTCAGGTTGTTGGTGTAATGATTCAGGGATTCCGGACTGGAGCAGATTCGTTTGCCACGAAGACCTAGGCTGTAGGGAAGGGACCGTTTGATGTGGAATGGGTGGCAGCTGTCGTAATGGAGGTACTGTTGCTTGTTGGTGGGTTTGATGTGGACGGACGTGTGAAGCTGGCCATTGGACAGGTGGAGGTCAACATCAAGGAAAGTGGCATGGGATTTGGAATAGGACCAGGTGAATCTGATGGAACCAAAGGAGTTGAGGTTGGAGAGAAAATTTTGGAGTTCTTCTTCACAGTGAGTCCAGATCATGAAGATGTCATCAATAAATCTGTACCAAACTTTCGGTTGGCAGGCCTGGATAACCAAGAAGGCTTCCTCTAAGCGACCCATGAATAGGTTGGCGTACGAAGGGGCCATCCTGGTCCCCATGGCTGTTCCCTTTAATTGTTGGTATGTCTGGCCAGACGCATTCTATGTGGGAATGACCAGCAACAAACTGTCCGTTCGCATGAATGGACACAGGCAGACAGTGTTTGTTGGTAATGAGGATCACCCTGTGACTAAACATGCCTTGGTGCATGGCCAGCACATCTTGGCACAGTGTTACACCGTCCAGGTTATCTGGATACTTCCCACTAACACCAACCTATCCGAACTCCGGAGATGGGAACTTGCTCTTCAATATATCCTCTCTTCCCGTTATCCACCAGGCCTCAATCTCCGCTAATTTCAAGTTGCCGCCACTCATACCTCACCTGTCATTCAACATCATCTTTGCCTCTGCACTTCTGCCTCGACTGACATCTCTGCCCAAACTCTTTGTCTTTAAATATGTCTGCTTGTGTCTGTATATGTGTGGATGGATATGTGTGTGTGTGCAAGTGTATACCCGTCCTTTTTTCCCCCTAAGGTAAGTCTTTCCGCTCCCGGGATTGGATTGACTCCTTACCCTCTCCCTTAAAACCCACATCCTTTCGTCTTTTCCCTCTCCTTCCCTCTTTCCTGATGAGGCAACAGTTTGTTGCGAAAGCTTGAATTTTGTGTGTATGTTTGTGTGTCTGTCGACCTGCCAGCACTTTCATTTGGTAAGTCACATCATCTTTGTTTTTAGATATATATTTCCTACGTGGAATGTTTCCCTCTATTATAACTATATTGGGCATGCAACTGTGTCCAATCCTTGCTGAATGATGAGTGGATTTACTTTACCAAAACTCTGACCTCCTTCCATGTGTGAAACGATTAGGTATGGAAGTAAAAGCACATGATTTGCTATTTCCTTTGGTTCATTTCATTTACTCTTGCTAGATGGAGGCTGAGTAGATCAGTTTGGTGTTACTCAATGCAGTTTGATATCTCATGTCTGAGGAAATTCACGCCGTAAGTGCGTACCACGCTGAGACGACCGTCTAAGAAAGAGCCAGAATAAGGGTCAAAACAGATGGCGGAACAGAACTGCTGTTGGTGCACAGTACGGTTGCCACGTGTATATATACCTGCACTGCCAACACAACCAATTACTTTCTACATTAGTGATACAAATAAACATGCTTTCCTGTCCTATGTTACGATTATGGAGCTTACACTACATGTCATACAACCTGCAACTGAAATAATCAGTTACAACTCACTGACTTGATCATTTATTTCAGACAGAACTTCATTTGTGCTGTAATATAATCAGATAATTTATATGAGAAGTCACCAGTAAGGTATATATTTAAAATCCATTTTTTGTCTTATGATCAGAATCCTTTGCAGAACCATAAAAGAGAGGCAGTGAAGACGTCTTTTGTCTGAAGGCTTATATATTTAGCAGTCTTTTTTATTGTGCCTGTTTGCAACTCAAAGCCTCCCCTTTGTGGTGAGCAGCAAACTACCATTTTCATATTGTTCAAACAATGGAAACTCCAGTTGACTTCGCTTCGTAAGAATCTAACATATGTTACAGTGCACAGAGATTAGGTTGGACACTAGAAATCACTGGACCGGTGTGATACGATACATGTTCATACAAGTTGATTACAGAATACGAATATTTTGTAAGTCACATGAGGCAATAGATCCTTCTTGTTCATAAGGCACATTGAGGCAGATGGTGGAGGTACAGTATTCCTGTAATAGGGATGTTTACAGGGATGAAATAAAACCCAAGGTGCCTGCCATCATGTCTCATCGCTGAATGACATATTTGCCCACTACCCAATCACATGCATCCATTTGTTCATCTACTGCTCCCCTCAGCACAAATAACTGGTACCTTCAGCAAGGTACTGCACCACCTCCACAGCTAACAAACTGTGTGATATCAGACTGAGGAACAATGCACAGACAAGAGGGCTTGTGTACCTCCCCCTACACCACCTGAGGTCAATCCCATTGAGCACAACCAAGACACCACTGAGTGAGGCCTGCAAACACTGGACCCAACAATAACCAATCTCTGAGTGTGGTGGACAACAGATTCATCATGGATCAAGAAACAGTTGTCATGCCTCAGAGTGCTTCACCACCAGCATAAGGGTGAAAGAGGGAGCTACATGCATCTAGGTAGGTGTGTCCTATACCGGTACTCATGAGGGTAATCTGATCCCAGATAGTATTCCCTTTTCTCCATATTTCTGCTCAATTTAGTCTTCCACCCCAAGCAGAATTCAAAGCACCTTAGGGGAAAAATTCTCATTTACTCTGTTTACTTCGCAGGTCCACTCCCACAGTTCTTCCTGTAAACCCTCTTAGAACATTACAGCTTTCTTCATTATACCATGCAATGTCACCTTTTATTGTATGAATGTAAGTGAATGAGATGTTTTATTAAGTTTTACTGTGAACATTTAGCCATCACATTCAGACAAATCAATATTAAATGACAAGTTTTTTTTGCATGGTCATCCTCTGCGGCATGGGCAATAATATCTATTTTGTAAATAAAACCTCCTTTTTATTGCTGCATATAGTGCAGCAAGAAAAAGGCAGTTTTATTTAGAAAACAATATTAAATGATTTTATATTTAAAGTGATCAAGAAAGAAAAGACTATACAGAAGCAAACAATGGAAGTTTGTTACTCTAACCTCCTCCTGTATGCTTATGCTTTTAATACGCTCACTCCAACAGAAAATCAACACTAAAGAATCCATGAACAATAATTTGCTATTTAACTATGCATAATATACTGCACCATTTCCTTTGCTATTTTCTACATATTAAAAATTGTTCCCACCTTGGTTTCTGATCCAGAACTCTTCACTTTAATTGCCAATGTCATGTCAACCAAGTTTTCAAGTCACATGTCACATGTTTTATACATCTGTACTGAAATTTTTATCTTTCATGTAAAATTCTTTGCTGTTAAAACATTATGTGAATACAGTATGACAATAAATTAGAGAAATATTTTATTACCTCCAGTCCATCAGGTGAGATCTTGAGGTATTCACTAACATCCTTTGTGTTAAGCATGACATTTATCCCAGTAGTATCAACACATTCGTAAGAGAATTTACGTCCCTCTATCAGAACTGTAAAATAAAGAACTACATGAATATATAGAACTTATGTTGCCAGCAGAAAATACCAAACATATTTAATGACACATAATTTAGGAGTAAAGGAGTAGAAATGAAAAAAAGGGCGGACAAAAACTTTGCTAACTTTCAAGCAAATTGTTTGACAAGCTTTTTTATTTTCTACTTCAGTACCAGTATCATGAACAAATAACAACTTGGGTTGATTTTCATGCACTGATAGAGTTTATATCAAAATGAAAGTAATTAGAGTTTTGTGAGAATTTGGTAGATAGGATTCTGCTTTCAAATTTACTGAACAGTTCTTGCATAACTATTCTTACATTTATTTCAGGTTTGTTCCATTTTTTGTGTTTGTTTTGAATACAGTCAAAGAGAGTCCCTTTAGTCAGCCACAGTGCCAGTAGTGCTAGTGTTTGTTTTGAATACAGTCCAGAGACAGGTAGTGCTATTTTCATTGTTTTCTACAAGAAGTATCTAGCAACCACAGTTTAGTCAACTATCAGCCGCCTTTAGTGAATTAGCAGTCTAGTTAAAAGTTGATTAACTCTCTACAGTAAATTGAGTTCTTAGGATGGATAGGACGTGTGACTGCTGTGTACGGACGCAGAAGGAGCTGGCAAATGTTCGCGAACAGCTGAACGTGTTGATGGCCGCGGTCAGCCGTCTTCTGCCTCGGAGTGTAGCGGCAGTGGGAAGTCTGGTGTGTCGCATGGTACACCCCAGGTGTTACATGCTTCACCCACTGTCCGTGTTGTCGAGACATCTTCGCGGGTACTGGGCGTGGTTGGGCCACCCTCTCCCCAAGGGGAGTGGCGGGTTCAGCAGCGTTCTCGGCGCACGAGGCGGAGGGTCAATGTGGAGGCTGACCGTGTGGCATCGCCCGCTCTGCCTGTGAGTGAACATGTGGCCGCTCCTTCAGTAAGGTCCGAGCAGGCACACGGGGGGAGGGGTTTATTAGTGATTGGGAGCTCCAACGTTAGGCGGGTGATGGAGCCCCTTAGAGAAATAGCAGTCGGGGAAGAAGGCCAGGGTTCACTCTGTCTGCTTGCTGGGGGGTCTCATCCGAGATGTGAAGGAGGCCCTGTCGGCGGCGATAGAGAGCACTGGGTGCACCCGACTGCAAATTGTTGCTCATGTCAGCACCAATGACTCCTGCCGTCTGGGTTCAGAGGTCATCCTCAGTTCATACAGGCGGTTGGCGGAGTTGGTGTAAAGTGGAAAGCCTCGCTCGCGGAGTGGAATCTGAACTAACTATTTAGTATCGTTCCCAGAACCGATCGCGGTCCTCTGGTTTGGAGCCAAGTGGAAGGCTTAAACCAGCGGCTCAGACGATTCTGCGGAGATCTGGGGTGCAAATTTCTCGACCTCCGCTATCAGGTGGAGAAATGTAGGGTCCCCCTGAATAGGTCAGGCGTGCACTGCACGCAGGAAGCGGCTACAAGGGTAGCGGAGTATGTGTGGAGTGCACATGTGGATATTTTAGGTTAGAGAATTCTCTCCCTAGGCCCGACAAGACGCCTCCTGAGACACAGCAAGGTAGGAGTAGGCAAAATGCAACATGGAATAACAATATTAATCTGCTAATAGTAAACTGCAGGAGCGTCTATAGAAAGGTCCCAGAACTGCTCTCATTAATAAACAGTCACAATGCCCACATAGTACTAGGGACAGAAAGTTGGCTGAAACCAGATGTAAACAGTAATGAAATTCTAAACTCAGATTGGAATGCATACCGCAGAGACAGGCTGGACAGTGAAGGGGGAGGCGTGTTTATAGCGATAAGAAATGCAATAGTATCGAAAGAAATTGACGGAGATCCTAAATGTGAAATAATTTGGGTGAAGGTCATGGTTAAAGCAGGCTTAGACATGGTAATTGGATGTCTCTATAGCCCGCCTGGCTCAGCAGCTGTTGTGGCTGAGCACCTGAAGGGTAATTTGGAAAATATTTCGAGTAGATTTCCCCACCATTTGGAAAATATTTCGAGTAGATTTCCCCACCATGTTATATTTCTGGGTGGAGATTTTAATTTGCCTGATATAGACTGGGACACTCAAACGTTCGTAACGGGTGGCAGGGACAAAGAATCCAGCGAAATTTTTATAAGTGCTTTATCTGAAAACTACCTCGAGCAGTTAAACACAGAACCGACTCGTGGCAATAACATATTAGACCTTCTGGTGACAAACAGACCCGAACTATTTGAAACAGTTAATGCAGAACAGGGAATCGGCAATCATAAGGCAGTTACTGCATCGATTTCAGCCGTAAATAGAAATATTAAAAAAGGTAGGAAGATTTTTCTGTTTAGCAAAAGTGACAAAAAGCAGATTTCAGAGTACCTGATGGCTCAACACAAAAGTTTTGTCTCAAGTACAGATAGTGTTGAGGATCATGCAATATGTGTTAGATGAGTATTGAAGAAATTTATGATGAAATAAAAGAAATTATTCAGATAGTGAAGGGAGACGAAAATTTAATAGTCATGGGTGACTGGAATTCGGTAGTAGGAAAAAGGAGAGAAGGAAACGTAGTAGGTGAATATGGATTGGGGGTAAGAAATGAAAAAGGAAGCCGCCTCATAGAATTTTGCACAGAATTTTGCACAGAGCACAAATTAATCATAGCTAATACTTGGTTCAAGAATCATAAAAGAAGGTTGTATACATGGATAAAGCCTGGACATACTAAAAGGTATCAAATAGATTATATAATGGTAAGACAGAGATTTATGAACCAGGTTTTAAATTGTAAGACATTTCCAGGGGCAGATGTGGACTCTGACCACAATCTATTGGTTATGACCTGTAGATTAAAACTGAAGAAACTGCAAAAAGGTGGGAATTTAAGGAGATGGGACCTGGATAAACTGACTAAACCACAGGTTGTACAGAGTTTCAGGGAGAGCATAAGGGAACAATTGACTGGAACGGGGGAAAGAAATACAGTAGAAGAAGAATGGGTAGCTCTGAGGGATGAAGTAGTGAAGGCAGCAGCGGATCAAGTACATAAAAAGACGAGGGCTAGTAGAAATTCTTGGGTAAAAGAAGAAATATTGAATTTGATTGATGAAAGGAGAAAATATAAAAATGCAGTAAATGAAGCAGGCAAAAAGGAATACAAACGTCTCAAAAATGAGATCGACAGGAAGTGCAAAATTGCTAAGCAGGGATGGCTAGAGGACAAATGTAAGGATGTAGAGGCTTATCTCACTAGGGTAACATAGATACTGCCAACAGGAAAATTAGAGAGACCTTTGGAAAAAAGAGAACCACTTGTATGAATATCAAGAGCTCAGATGGAAACCCAGTTCTAAGCAAAGAAGGGAAAGCAGAAAGGTGGAAGGACTATATAGAGGGTCTATACAAGGGCGATGTACGTGAGGACAATATTATGGAAATGGAAGAGGATGTAGATGAAGATGAAATGGGAGATATGATACTGCGAGAAGAGTTTGAAAGAGCACTGAAAGACCTGAGTCGAAACAAGGCCCCAGGAATAGACAACATTCCATTAGAACTACTGACTGCCTTGGGAGAGCCAGTCCTGACAAAACTCAACCCTCTGGTGAGCAAGATGTATGAGACAGGCGAAGTACCCTTAGACTTCAAGAAGAATATAATAATTCCAATCCAAAAGAAAGCAGGTGTTGACAGATGAGAAAATTACCGAACTATCAGTTTAATAAGTCATTGCTGCAAAATACTAACGCGAATTCTTTACAGACGAATGGAAAAACTGGTAGAAGCCGACCTCGGGGAAGATCAGTTTGGATTCCGTAGAAATATTGGAACACGTGCGGCAATACTGACCTTACGACTTATCTTAGAAGAAAGATTAAGGAAAGGCAAACCTACATTTCTAGCATTTATAGACTTAGAGAAAGCTTTTGACAATGTTGACTGGAATACTCTCTTTCAGATTCTGATGGTGGCGGGGGTAAGACACAGAGAGTGAAAGGCTATTTACAATTTGTACAGAAACCAAATGGCAGTTATAAGAGTTGAGGGGCATGAAAGGGAAGCAGTGGTTGGGAAGGGAGTGAGACAGGGTAGTAGCCTCTCCCCAATGTTACTCAATCTGTATATTGAGCAAGCAGTGAAGGAAACAAAAGAAAAATTTGGAGTAGGTATTAAAATCCATGGAGAAAACTTTGAGGTTCGCCAAAGACATTGTAATTCTGTCAGAGACATCAAAGGACTTGGAAGAGCAGCTGAACGGAATTGATAGCATCTCGAAAGGAGGATATAAGATGAACATCAACAAAAGCAAAACGAGGATAATGGAATGTAGTCGAACTAAGTCGGGAGATGCTGAGGGTATTAGATTAGTAAATGAGACACTTAAAGTAGTAAAGGATTTTTGCTATTTGGGGAGCAAAATAACTGATGATGGTCAAAGTAGAGATGATATAAAATGTAGACTGGCAATGGCAAGGAAAGTGTTTCTGAAGAAGAGAAATTTGTTAACATCGAGTATAGATTTAAATGTCAGGATGCCGTTTCTGAAGGTTTATGTATGCAGTGTAGCCATGTATGGAAGTGAAACATGGACGATTATTAGTTTAGACAAGAAGAGAATAGACGCTTTCGAAATGTGGTGCTACAGAAGAATGCTGAAGATTAGATGGGTAGATCACATAACTAATGAGGAGGTATTGAATAGAATTGGGGAGAAGAGGAGTTTGTGGCACAACTTGACTAGAAGAAGGGATCAATTGGTAGGACATGTTCTAAGGGCATCAAGGGATCCCAAATTTAGCATTGGAGGGCAGCGTGGGGGGTTAAAATCTTAGAGGGAGACCAAGAGATGAATACACTAAGCAGATTCAGAAGGATGTAGGTTGCAGTAGGTACTGGGAGATGAAGAAGCTTGCACAGGATAGAGTAGCACGGAGAGCTGCATTAAACCAGTCTTAGGACTGAAGACCACCACCACCACCACCACCACCACCACCACCACCACCACCACAACAACAACAACAACGAGTATGTGCCAAGCAAGATCGTAAGAGAAGCAAAAGAGCCACCGTAGTACAACAACCGAGTTAGAAAACTGCTGCGGAAGCAAAGGGAACTTCACAGCAAACATAAACATAGCCAAAGCCTTGCAGACAAACAAAAATTACGCGAAATGAAATGTAGTGTGAGGAGGGCTATGCGAGAGGCGTTCAATGAATTCGAAAGTAAAGTTCTATGTACTGACTTGGCAGAAAATCGTAAGAAATTTTGGTCTTATGTCAAAGCGGTAGGTGGATCAAAACGAAATGTCCAGACACACTGTGACCAAAATGGTACTGAAACAGAGGATGACAGACTAAAGATCGAAATACTAAATGTGTTCTTCCAAAGCTGTTTCACAGAGGAAGACTGCACTGGAGTTCCTTCTCTAGATTGTCGCACAGATGACAAAATGGTAGATATCGAAATAGACGACAGAGGGATAGAGAAACAATTAAAACCGCTCAAAAGAGGAAAGGCCGCTGGACCTGATGGGATACCAGTTAGATTTTCACAGAGTACACGAAGGAACTTGCCCCCCCTTCTTCCAGCGGTGTACCGTAGGTCTCTAGAAGAGCGTAGCGTTCCAAAGGATTGGAAAAGGGCAAAGGTCATCCCCAGTTTCAAGAAGGGACGTCGAACAGATGTGCAGAACTATAGACCTATATCTCTAACGTCTATCAGTTGTAGAATTTTTGAACAAGTATTATGTTCGAGTATAATGACTTTTCTGGAGACTAGAAATCTACTCTGTAGGAATCAGCATGGGTTTCGAAAAAGACGATCGTGTGAAACCCAGCTCGCACTATTCGTCCACGAGACTCAGAGGGCCATAGACACGGGTTCCCAGGCAGATGCCGTGTTTCTTGACTTCCGCAAGGCGTTCGATACAGTTCCCCCAAAGTCGTTTAATGAACAAAGTAAGAGCATATGGACTATCAGACCAATTGCGTGATTGGATTGAAGAGTTCCTAGATAACACAACGATGCATGTCATTCTCAATGGAGGGAAGTCTTCCGAAGTAAGAGTGATTTCAGGTGTGCCGCAGGTGAGTGTCGTAGGACCGTTGCTATTCACAATATACATAAATGACCTTGTGGATGACATCGGAAGTTCACTGAGGCTTTTTGCGGATGATGCTGTGGTATATCGAGAGGTTGTAACAATGGAAAATTGTACTGAATTGCAGGAGGATATGCAGCGAATTGACACATGGTGCAGGGAATGGCAATTGAATCTCAATGTAGACAAGTGCAATGTGCTGCAAATACATAGAAAGAAAGATCCCTTATCATTTAGCTACAATATAGCAGGTCAGAAACTGGAAGCAGTTAATTCCATAAATTATCTGGGCGTATGCATTAAGAGGGATTTAAAATGGAATGATCATATGAAGTTGATCGTCGGTAAAGCAGATGCCAGACAGATTCATTGGAAGAATCCTAAGGAAATGCAATCTGAAAACAAAGGAAGTAGGTTACAGTACACTTGTTCGCCCACTGCTTGAATACTGCTCAGCAGTGTGAGATCCGTACCAGATAAGGTTGATAGAAGAGAGAGAGAAGATCCAACGGAGAGCAGCGCGCTTTGTTACAGTATCATTTAGTAATCGCGAAAGCGTTACGGAGATGATAGATAAACTCTAGTGGAAGACTCTGCAGGAGAGATGCTCAGTAGCTCGGTACGGGCTTTTGTTGAAGTTTCGAGAACATACCTTCACCGAGGAGTCAAGCAGTATATTGCTCCCTCCTACGTTTATCTCGTGAAGAGACCATAAGGATAAAATCAGAGAGATTGGAGCCCACACAGAGGCATACCGACAATCCTCCTTTCCACGAACAATACGAGACTGGAATAGAAGGGAGAACCGATAGAGGTATTCATGGTACCCTCTGCCACACACTGTCAGGTGGCTTGAGGAGTATGGATATAGATGTAGATGTTATCACTGAAATTTCAGCTCCAACTGAATCTGTAAATAATATTTTCTGAACATATACTGTTAAGGATTTAACTCCAGCAGAAACAGTTCTTCTGTCATCATTTCACATTCTGTTGAACACAATCCAGATACACTATGAGAGCAAAGGTCACTCAATCCCAGTCCATGTAGTGTTCCTGAACCACAATACAAAACACTCATATGCACTCTGTAACTTGGAAAAGGACTCATCCAAATGATGATAGCAAAGTTTTAAGTTTTTTTTTTAATATGCCTTTTAATGATTCCACACCTCTACTATTCAGTAACTTCATACCTTCTACTCCATTCAAGCCTAGAGCCTTGTTTGCTAGCAAAATGTTTACACTCTACAGAACAGTTATTCTGGCGGATGTCCTAAAAGAATAACAGATACAGCAGAAAGCGGTTAATAGTCTATGGTGATTTCAGTGCAGCTTTTCTAAAAGATTGCGATAGGAAAAATGATCTAGAATCCTTATTTGGATCATACAATTTAGTCTCAGTAATTAAGTTTCCAACAAGGGTACATAAACAGGGTGTATACACAGCCAAGGAAAAAAAATTCCTGGATTTTTACCGGTTTCCTGGTTAAAAACATAGTTTCTCCCAGGTGAAAACACAGTTTCTCCCAGGTGAAAACACATTTTTCCATGTTAAATGACAATAGATTTTCCGCCGGAATTGTAAAACTTATCAATCCCTTGAATGGTTATATTTTTATACATGGGCGTAGAATTTCCTGGCACTTTAGAAAGATATTTGATAGGCAGCAACATGTACTCTGCAAATTTTCGTATTACGAAAGTATAAATTCGAATTCCACTAAACACCACGTTACTTTCCAAACCACTGAAATCAAAATTGGGATGTGTTTTTGTAAGCCAGTCATAGCTCATGTCACGTGATATCACCAGCCGATGACAGCAGATATTCAGACCATATGGCACGCAATGAACTCAGCCAATAGCAACATTACTGTTAAGTAGTGCGAATACACAAACTGGAAAAGTTAATGTTTTAAACTAATATATAAAGTGTTTTAACTAGAATAGCAAAGATTTCACATACTGCAAGAGAAATTAAGCTTTCATATATAATGCTGATCTTTTTGAGCATGTTACCCTTTAGGATATATCACACAAATGTGCCAGCAAAATTTTTAGCAGAGTCTAGTGACTTGTCCTCAAAGTTTTCCACAAATAAATTAGTTACCAGAGAGGAGAGAGGGCTTCCTGTAGTGCTACATCAATTTGCTCATAATAACGACACAGATGTCTGATCTTCTCGGCTCGAAATTCCACTAAATGGCTCGTCACCAAAGAGTTGATTTAAAATGAGAGTCAAACGTTCTGTGATTTAAGAAATTCATCGTACATTCTCGCACATAGTCCAACTTCCGTAAAAGGAAATTTTCTTTGAAAGTAACGCTTTTCAAACCACCATCTGCAATATTTTCCCACGACATGTTAGAAACAGATTCGTTTCAGTAGTTGCCAGAAAGCACCAGATAACAGGCGCCGCCACGCTTGCGCAGCTGACGCAGGTCCAGATTCCCAATGAAGTAACCTCAACCTGACATTAAGCTTTTCAGTGTGGTTTTCGGGATGTAAATTTTCTTGGAGTACCAGTACTGTATTGCCTCATGTTTGGTTCTTTACTATGGCATAATGCCATATGTGCTAGAAGATGAAAACATGCACTTGAAAAGCAGGGAGCAGTTGAAACTAGCCAATAGTGTGGAATTAAACACTTCTTCATTTCAAATACATTGACTGCCTCAGTGGGAAAGATTAATAAAAGCCAAATTTATTTAGAAAACCGACAAAAATAACTTCATTGTTCTGCAAGGTGATTAATGCTCGATTGTTGAAAAGGTGGAAACAAAATAAAATCTGGAAACTAATAATGTAGTTTTGCCTTCCGTAATTATGTGAATGTATTTTAATTCACTTGACAGCTCCCGAACACAGAAATCTGTTTTATTTTCATTTGACAAGAGAGCAGTAAACGAAGAGGAAACAGCGAAATTGCTAAATGTAGACACAGGTCACGTGGAGATTACACACTTCCCCACTATAACTCAGACTGCTCTGTGCATCAGCTTTGGATCTACGATATTTCCACACCTGGGCAATACTAGATAGTGCCCCACCGCCTCCATCAAGCATTTGAGATAGGATGTCAAAAATTTTAAAAAATTGAGTCTTCAAAAATATGTTCATTTTGAAGAGTCTGATACATAAAACATATGTGCTCGAGGAAATGTAGGACATGTTATTTGGTCTGCAGTGTGCCAAAAGTGCAGTGTCACGCCTCTCCGTACAGCATTCTTCTATCGCACGTCACTGCATTCCGCTCTGTGGAGTTGAAATGTGTGTATTTTGTAATGGATGCCATCAAACTATATTCAGGACTGTGGAAATTGAAATGTCCTGTGGTGCTTCTCCTGCTCCCAGTCGGCCGGTTTGACATTCTGCACCTCTTAGAAAACCTTGCAATTAATACCTGATGAGATTATTTGTAATCGGGAGAACAAGAGCTCAGAGAAAATGCACTCTTTATTGACTACTAGGCAATAACTTTCTCTTTTGCTTGACATAAAACTAAATATAGGATACATAAAACCAGTAAAGACAAAAGACAAGCAAGACAGTACACTTTTCTTCAATACTTAGCTCCTAGCATTTTTTCTATCTAATCTTGCTACAGCTTTACATGGCGTGCTTTCCTTTCTGCGAAAGAATCTATTACCTCAACAAAATTCGTCAAACGTTTTGCTACATGACAAATCGAAATGCCATTGTCTAATACTGCAGAAGCTGTTAATACAAATAGTACCCAAGACTGGTGTGGCTTTCCAATCTGATTACATCCATTTTGTCACTGTCTGCTAGATAAAGCAAAATGGGTCTTTCTAATATTGCAGCAATTGTAACACACACCAAATAAGCCAAGCTGTTTTGAACAAATGGTCATTTTTACAACACAACAGAATATAATTCACGAAGTACCAGTACCAATATCACATGCCTATTAGGTCTACTACAAGCAAAAAGCTTTATGTTAGTTTCACATTTCATTCATAAGCTCCAGTTTCTCAAGCACGAGATCGAAACGTAGTAGTATGAAATTCTTATATAAATTTGGAATCGTCATATTCTTCCATAACTTGTGTGATGTACCTGTTTCTTCTCCTTCCTCATTCTAACAAACAATCTTGTCATCACTAATTCCCAAACTATTCCTGCCACTGTCAAAACATACTCATCACCCTGCCAGAATCACTGGTTTAGTTATCGCGCGATTATTCTCTGGTTAGGAGTTTTTACATGTTCGTACAACGCGTCTTCCACGCTACTTCCAGAATAGAACTTAAGCGGCTCTTAACTGGGGTGTGTGTAACTGGCCCTAGTGTAGCGATCTGACCAAAAATTTCTGTCAAAATTTCATTTTCTTGGATACAACGAGGAGATAATATGTAATCATTCTTATCTGTTATTCATATTAGTTGAATATTTCCACTCTGGTAGTCTGAATCTATGGATTTCGCTAGTAATTATAACAACGTTGGTCATTCACAAACCCAATCAACCACATAATCAGACAGCGATTGGCATTCACCCGTTCGGCTTTACTCCACTCAGCTCGTATAGCCCCATCCCGTTTTGCCCGCAGGAAAGTTTATTTCTAGATACGCCGAGGATTCCCCTGACAGACGTCATGTACACTATGGATGCATCCAAAAATCAACTTATGATTCATTCAGAAATCAGCTTAGAATATGTTCAAAAACCAACTGGGATGCAATTTCAAAATAATGAGTAATAATAATGTGCGCTGGATGCTAGGCGCTTTGTGAAACAAGGTTTCCCCCCCCCCCCCTTTTCAAGAATATGAATTGCTGCCGCCCCCCCCTCCCCATCCCTTAATCCCATAGATCCGGGCCTGATGCGCATGCATGAACCTGGCAGATTGGGGGCAGGAGTAAAATTTTTTCCAGTTGCATCTAGCTGCTTGCTGCGACTGCTTACACAGCCAACAACCAAATTTCTGTAGCCAGAAGTGGGAGAAGGTACTACTCATCAGCGACTCGACTGTCCATGCACATGATCATGAGACCTTTCGTAACTGCTAAAACGAATCTAAATGTAAATAGTTGTGATGTCACACTCATCAGAGGCAATTTGTTGTTATGAAGCATTGCATAGTCTCCCTAAAGCCTTTGACACATTTTGCTGTTGACAGGCACATTGTGTTTTGTTGTTGTGTAAGGCACATTTCCTTTGCAATTTAAGTTATATTTTAGTTTTTTTTTCCTCTGGTTCATCTTTTATTGCTGCAATATTATTCTGCAGTAATGGGATACAGTAATATCTTTTGTTAGAGTATCGGCTCTTGTTGCTTGTTGTTGTGGTCTTCAGTCCTGAGACTGGTTTGATGCAGTTCTCCACGCTACCCTATCCTGTGCAAGTTTCTTCATCTCCCAGTACCTACAGCAACCTACATCCTTCTGAATCTGCTTAGTGTATTCATCTCTTGGTCTCCCTCTACGATTTTTACCCCCCACGCTGCCCTCCAATACTAAATTTGTGAGCCCTTGATGCCTCAGAACACGTCCTACCAACCGGTCCCTTCCTCTCATCAAGTTGTGCCACAAACTTCTCTTCTCCCCAATTCTATTCAATACCTCCTCATTAGTTATGTGATCTCCCCACCTAATCTTCAGCATTCTTCTGTAGCACATTTCGAAAGCTTCTATTCTCTTCCTGTCCAAACTATTTATTGTCCATGTTTCACTTCCATACATGGCTACAGTCCATACAAATACTTTCAGAAACGATGTCCTGACACTTAAATCTATATTCGATGTTAACAAATTTCTCTTCTTCAGAAACGCTTTCCTTGCCATTGCTAGTCTATATTTTATATCTTCTCTACTTCGACCATCATCAGTTATTTTGCTCCCCAAATGGCAAGACTCCTTTACTACTTTAAGTGTCTCATTTCCTAATCTAATTCCCTCAGCATCACCCGACTTAATTCAACTACATTCCATTATCCCCGTTTTGCTTTTGTTGATGTCCATCTTATATCATCCTTTCAAGACACTGTCCATTCCGTTCAACTGCTCTTCCAAGCCCTTTGCTGTCTCTGACAGAATTACAATGTCATCGGCGAACCTCAAAGTTTTTATTTCTTCTCCACGGGTTTTAATACCTACCCCGAATTTTTCTTTTGTTTCCTTTACGGCTTACTCAATATACAGATTGAATAACATCGGGGAGAGGCTACAACCCTGTCTCACTCCCTTCCCAACCACTGCTTCCCTTTCATGCCCCTCGACTCTTATAACTGCCATCTAGTTTCTGTACAAATTGTAAATAGCCTTTCGCTCCCTGTATTTTACCCCTGCCACCTTTAGAATTTGAAAGAGAGTATTCCATTCAACATTGTCAAAAGCTTTCTCTAAGTCTACAAATGCTAGAAACGTAGGTTTGCCTTTCCTTAATCTTTCTTCTAAGATAAGTCGTAAGGTCAGTATTGCTTCACGTGTTCCAATATTTCTACGGAATCCTAACTGATCTTCCCCGAGGTCGGCTTCTACCACTTTTTCCATTTGTCTGTAAAGAATTCGCGTTAGTATTTTGCAGCTGTGACTTATTAAACTGATAGTTCGGTAATTATCACACCTGTCAACACCTGCTTTCTTTTGGATTGGAATTATTATATTCTTCTTGAAGTCTAAGGGTACTTCGCCTGTCTCATACATCTTGCTCACCAGAGGGTTGAGTTTTGTCAGGACTGGCTCTCCCAAGGCAGTCAGTAGTTCTAATGGAATGTTGTCTATTCCTGGGGCCTTGTTTCGACTCAGGTCTTTCAGTGCTCTTTCAAACTCTTCTCGCAGTATTGTATCTCCCATTTCATCTTTATCTACATTCTATTCCATTTCTATAATATTGTCCTCAAGTACATTGCCCTTGTATAGACCCTCTATAAACTCCTTCCACCTTTCTGCTTTCCCTTCTTTGCTTAGAACTGGGTTTCCATCTGAGCTCTTGATATTCATACAAGTGGTTCTCTTTTCTCCAAAGGTCTCTTTAATTTTCCTGTTGGCAGTATCTATCTTACCCTAGTGAGATAAGCCTCTACATCCTTACATTTGTCCTCTAGCCATCCCTGCTTAGCCATTTTGCACTTCCTGTCAATCTCACTTTTGAGACGTTTGTATTCCTTTTTGCCTGCTTCATTTACTGCGTTTTTATGTTTCTTCCTTTCATCAATTAAATTCAATATGTCTTCTGTTGCTCAAGGATTTCTACTAGCCCTCGTCTTTTTACCTACTTGATCCTCTGCTGCCTTCACTACTTCATCCCTCAGAGTTACCAATTCTTCTTCTACTGTACTACTTTCCCCCACTGCTGTCAATTGTTCCCTTATGCTCTCCCTGAAACTCTGCACAACCTCTGGTTTAGTCAGTTTATCCAGGTCCCATCTCCTTAAATTCCCACCTTTTTGCAGCTTCTTCAATTTGAATCTGCAGTTCATAACCAATAGATTGTGGTCAGAGTCCACATCTGCCCCCCGAAAAATGTCTTACAATTTAAAACCTGGTTCCTAAATCTCTGTCTTACCATTATATAATCTATATGATACCTTTTAGTATCTCTGGGATTCTTCCATGTATACAACCTTCTTTTATGAGTCTTGAACCAAGTGTTAGCTATGATTAAGTTATGCTCTGCGCACAATTCTAACAGATGGTTTCCTCTTTCATTTCTTACCCCCAATCCATATTCACCTACTATGTTTCCTTCTCTCCCTTCTCCTACACTCGAATTCCAGTCACCCATGACTATTAAATTTTTGTCTCCCTTCACTACCTGAATAATTTCTTTTATCTCGTCATACATTTCATCAATTTCTTCATCATCTGCAGAGCTAGTTGGCATATAAACTTGTACTACTGTAGTAGGCGTGGGCTTCATGTCTATCTTGGCCACAATAATGCGCTCACTAGGCTGTTTGTAGTAGCTTACCCGCACTCCTATTTTTTATTCATTATTAAACCTATTCCTGCATTACCGCTATTTGATTTTGTATTTATAACCCCGTATTCACCTGACCAAAAGTCTTGTTCCTCCTGACACCGAACTTTACTAATTTCCACTATATCTAACTTTAACCTATCCATTTCCCTTTTTAAATTTTCTAACCTACCTGCCCGATTAAGGGATCTGACATTCCACGCTCCGATCCATATAACGCCAGTTTTCTTTCTCCTGATAACAACGTCCTCTCGAGTAGTCCCCGCCCGGAGATCCGAATGGGGGACCATTTTACCTCCGGAATATTTTACCCAAGAGGACGCCATCATTATTTAACCATGCAGTAAAGCAACTACTGAAAAGGCTGCTGCCCCTCTTCAGGAACCACACATTTGTCTGGCCCCTCAACAGATACCCCTCCGTTGTGGTTGCACGTACAGTATAGCGATCTGTATCGCTGAGGCATGCAAGCCTCCCCACCAGCGGCAAGGTCCATGGTTCATGGGGGGGAGGATCGGTTCTTACGAGTCAAAATTACAAAAAATTAACTGAAAACAATGAAAAATTCCCGGAATTCTAAAAAATTCCCTAATTTTTCCCGGTTTTCTACCAGATGAAATAATTCCCTGGTTTCCAGGATCTCCCGGGTCGTATACACCCTGATAAAGACAGTAGGAACCTAACAGATATTTTTTTCTTTGAGAGAGTGCCTTACAGTACAGATATTCCTCAGTGGAAATTAGAATAAATAATGACTCCAGAACAAATGTTTTTAAGGAGAGTTTACAGGAGATGACCTGGGATGAAATTTATAATGAATAAAGTGCTGACATAAAATTTAATGTATTCCATGATAAACTCCTATTATTTGAAAACAGCTTTCCATATAAGCTAATCAAAAAGGACATTAAATGGCCACATAAAATACCATGGATCATTAGAGGTATGAAATTATCATGTGCACGAAGGGAATTATATCTTTTGGCAAGAACAAGTAAAGATTCAGCAGTAGCTGCACACTAACAAACTACCCAAAATTACTGAGAAAAGTTGTTAAAAATATTAAGAAACATGCATAGTATGTCAGATATCAGTAATTTCAACAACAGACTTAAGGCTACATGGAATGTACCAAAACAAGAGAGAGGACACTAGCCAAAGAACGAGATAAGATCACTGCTGACTTAAATAGAAGGGATGTAAATACTGAGTTACAGGTAGCAAGTGTGTTTATAATCATTTCTTAAATATACTAGAAAATATAGGGGCAAACGGTTCAAGAGAAAAATCAGAGCAGTATGCTAAAAAAGCAAAAAAGTAACTCTTAAAATTCGATCATGTGAATGTTTCGCCAACTTGTCCCTGTGAGATTAATAAAATTATGTATTCCCTCAAAAATAAAAGCTCAAATGGGTTTGATGGAGTTTCCAACAGAATACTACATATTTGTTCCCATATAAGCCCTGTCTTATCTGGAATTTGTAATGCACTGCTTGCTCCAGGCATTTTTCCAGAGAGATTGAAACATGCCATTGTTTAATACATCTATAAGAAAGCTGATAGGAGTGATGTCAATAACTATCAACCTGTTTCACTACAGACACCATGTTCCAAAATTTTTGAGGTCATGTATTCCCCCTATGCAACAGTAATACCCTCAGTAAATCACAGTTTTGATTTCAGAAGAGTTGCTAACCAAACTTTACAACCATAAAATAATGAAGCAGCACCAATTCTTATTTTCTGTGATGTGCCTAAGGTATTTGATTGTGTGAAACAAAATATTCTCCTAGATAAATTGAGGTTTTATGGAGCTGATGGCATAAGCCAACCAATGGTTAATATCATACCTAACCAACATAATGCACAAAGTTGTACTGAGTAATTCAACCAGTGTAAGCAGAGGGGATTATACCTCTGACTGGGGAGAAACCACATATGGAATTAATTTTAATTTTAAGTCCACACTTGTTTCTCATATATGTACACAGTCATCTAATAGACAACAAGCAGAATTATTTCCTTTTGCAGATGACACTAGTACTATAATCCATCCAAGCATACATACAGCAGCAGAAGAAATGGTAAACAATGTTCTTAACAGTGTCATTAACTGGTTTTCTGTGAATGGTCTCATATTCAATTTTAAAACGACATGACATTCAGTTCTGCACGTCTAGTGGTACTACACCAATAATAACACAGGGAGATGAAATAATAAGCAGGTGGAAGCTTCAGAATATTGAGATGTCCATATTGATGAGAACTGAAATAGGAATAGGCACATTTTAGAACTTTTAAAACCACTTCAGCCACATTTGCAATTAGTATCATTGTAGATCTTAGGGAGAGAGAAATCAGTTAAGTCTCTGCCGAAACTCTTTGCCGTTACAAATGTCTGCTTGTGTCTGTGTATGTGCGGTTGGATATGGGTGTGCGCGCGACTGTATACCTGTCCTTTTTTCCCCCTAAGGTAAGTCTTTCCGCTCCCGGGATTGGAATGACTCCTTACCCTCTCCCTTAAAACCCACATCCTTTCATCTTTCCCTCTCCTTCCCTCTTTCCTGATGAAGCAACCATTGGTTGCGAAAGCTTGAATTTTGTGTGTATGTTTGTGTGTCTATTGACCTGCCAGCGCTTTCGTTTGGTAAGTCACATCATCTTTGTTTTTAGATATATTTTTCCCACGTGGAATGTTTCCCTCTATTATATTTTGTATTTTTTTCATTCATAATGAATAATGTTCTGCAGTTACATGTCTTTAAGAAATAATTTCTTCATTGCTCGAAAACATGATGTAAGAATAACAAGTGGTGTTCACTCATTATGATCTTGTGGACATCTGTTTATGGAGTTGGGCTTTCTGACTACCACTTTATAGTATATCTATTCCCTCAAGAAGTTTGAGCAATGGAATGTTCAGTTTGGAATACTGACATCATCATGAAAAGAAGAGCATCTCTCCACTTAACTGCACCCTGCTATCCATCCCCCTCAATGACTCCTTCTGTATCACTAAGATATATCATGCAAATGATCCATGCAACATGAAATGAACTAACAATGGAAAATATATACCAATATATGTTAAAAAAGATACTTGAGAAAAAAAAACAGAAGATAGATACCACCTACAATAGTAGACAATACTGAGAAAGTACTGAATCTCACGGCGGACATCAGAAAAAGACAAATTTTATGGGCATATCCACAGACTCCCAAAAACAAGGCTCACTCAAAAAATGGTGACATACATAGAAAAACTCAAATCCATATCCTGTCTCCAGCAGATCAAACTGGATTTAGAAAAAACTCATGTCAGTCCTCCAGATATTTTCAACAGAAACTCAAAGACAAAAAATTAGCGAATGGGAAGTACTGATGGGAAATAAAGTCACAGTAACACCAGGGACAAATGGGACTCAGAAAGAAAAAGAATTCACACAGAAAAATGAGAGCTGTTCCAAAGAGTGAAACGTTATAGCTTTGTGTGATATGATGGAATCCAAACAATACAATTATACAGTCCATGAAACATTTGAAAAACTTTGTACAGACACCTGGTCAAGAACAGTGTAACTAACAGTACAGTACCTGAAAGACAGACTCTCAAAGTCTTTCTATAATGTTTACAGATGTCCTACACACCTTTTCACACAGCACACATCTAAATGTCAGTCCAATTCTGCCTGTATCTGACCTAAAATGACAGTATTTTCTGAGAACATCTACTGCAACGTGGTGTTGCATGTCTTTGAGGATCTGTGGTAGAAGGATCACTAGTGCTATCCTTGACATCAACCTACAAGAAAAAAATCACTAAATGTTAAGTCCAGTGACCATGGTGGTCACTCCAATAGCAATAGGTCAGTGGCCGCAATTTGCCCTATCTATTGAAATGGCAACGGTTCACTCAGGGGCGTCATCTCAGTAACAATGAAATCCCTGCTATCACTTTAGACCTGTGGCATGACACATAACTGCAAAATGTTGAAATAGATGATACCACTGATAGTTCTCTGAGTGAAGAAGAAGGAGCCATACACTGTCTTGTTTGATCCTGCGTACAACACGTTATCTATCTCGGATGTGTTCAACTGTTGCATTTGCACACTCTGTCCCCTATATGCATATGTTGTAATGGATGATCTTTCCTGAAAAACGTGGCTTTGTCATTGAAGATTAATTTTCTTGCAAAGTCGTCATTTTCTGGATAGTTCTGCATATCAATACACAACTGTAGGTGGCACAATTTGCTGCATTGGTTTAAGTCTTTCAGGGGCTGCAATTTGTATGGCTTCACTGTTAATCACTTATAAGAATTGTTCCCACTGTCAGCAAAGGGATGTTCAGCTCTGCACCAGTGCAATGAGCACACTTTGTACAACTCCACATCATCAATTCCCTCACATATTCCGCTGTCTGTTCAGACACAAACAGATGGCTTGAATGTTTTGAGTTGCACAAACAACCACCCTGTTTGAATTTCTTATTTCAGTTCACTACACTGTTGCAAACTGTTGATGTCTCACGAAACTTGCCATGAAAAGCCCTCTGCACACTCACTACCAACTGGCAAGAGGCTAGCTCTAGCACACCAAATGCTTACTCTACCTGGATCGCTGCCAGTCTCAGCTATCAGGGTCAGTGGCACCCCGTCAGCAGTTTTCCAAACTAACTTGTCAGCACAATAAGCTGAAAAGAACAACATCTTGGCTACTTTGTCTGTCATATATTGCATCATCTGTCACATTGTAGCCTTTTACCTATCAAACAATGGAAAATTCAGAACAGAATAATAACAATATTATGAAAAGGATATACTGCTACTCACCATACAGTGGAAATATTGAGTCACAGACAGGCACAACAAAACGACTACTAAACAAGTAAGCTTTTTGCCAAAAAGCCTTGGCAGGCAGAGACTGTGATCTTGTGTGTGAGAGTTGCGTGTGTGTGTGTGTGTGTGTGTGTGTGTGTGTGTGTGTGTGTGTGTGTGTGTGTGAACGGTTTAAGAGATAGAGTGATCATTGTCATGGACACAGAGATGCTGTGTACTCATGTGAGAACATGTTAACATCTGACAGATGTTTGAAAGGAGTCACACTGTGGGTTTCCATTTGTCCAGCTTGTCAAATTGTGTAATATCCAAATTTGGGGGCACACAGATATTACAGTGGCCCGATGTTGGACAGCCTGGGAACATGTGGGCTAGCATACTTGTTGCCAAAGTTTCTGAAGATCAGAGGGGGGGGGATTGTCATCCACGTGTTCCATCTCATTCAACAGCATCATGGTGACATTTTCAATAGGACAATGCTCATCCACATAAGGCATGTGTCTCGAGCAACTATCATGTGAAGTTGAGGCAATCACATAGCCAGGAAGACACCTAGACCTATCTCCAATACAACTTGTGTGGGACCAGCTCAGATGTCAATTATGTCCCAATGCCAGTATCTAGGGTGTCAAGGACCAGTTACAACAGTTATAGGACAGTATGTCTTGGTGCAGGATACCATACCTTTATGACATCCTTCCCCAGTGAATCAGCACATGCGTCCAGACCACAGGGGGTGCAACATTGTACTCTAAGTGGTCTCATACTGCCGAGTTCTCTGTAAATTTGACTCTATATTACAATTACTGAAATAACATCATGCACCCTCTCAACTCATCACGTTTTATTTTGTTTTGTTTCTTTTCTTCCTCTTATTCTAGGTGCTTCATTTTAGTTTTTATTTTTTATTTTTATTTTTTTTGGTCAGGCAGTGCATATTTTATTTTTAGTTTATAAGTTTAAAGTACAGTAATGCCTGAAAAACATGTCTCAGCTATCTATGTTGTCTTTAAGGAATATGAAAACTGTACACCCAGTAAACACTGAATCCTTAAAGAATCTAATCTCCTTAAGTAAACAGATTCTAACTTCTGATTACTTTATAAATGAGTCAATGTATTAAATATTTGATGTTAAGCAAGTAAGTGAAAAGAAATTTACAAAAGGTTTCAAATTATCTTTAAAATTTGTTATTAGTTACTAAGTGATAGTCTGGATAATTTGCACCCCATTTTAAGCAAAAGCCAGCTAGTTTTTCACACATTTCAATGTTTATGACATCATATCTCCTAAACGATGTGTCATACAATGATATTTTGCTGGTAAATTAGTATATGTGGACAGCGTCAGCAAAATCTGTTTCTAATACAACTAGTAGCCAAGAAATAATAAACTAAAACTTTATGCCCAATCCAACAATTTTACTGTGCGAGAAGGGAAAAATGTGCTAAGTGATAAACGTTTTTCCTTTCATCACTTTCTGGGGGTGTAAGTGAGAAAAATTTTGTAAAGCACTGAAATTATGTTTAATGTTTGTGGAAGTTGCTCAGTGCTCTAATCAAATACTGGATGAATATAGTCCAGGTATTTGTGCTTTGTGAGTTATGCTGCCTCAAGACAGACAGACACACACACTGTTTCTAACTGTGGTACTTGTCTTACTGTGTTAAAACCTTCAAGGGACATAGTACTCTTTGAAAATTTCAAGAAGTCATTTTTTCCTTAAAATTTTCTCAGGGATGTCTACTTTATTGTGGTGTTCATTGCAAGTTCATCAGAAACTCCAGTATCGAACTGAAAAGGCAATTTGTGATAAAGCATCTCACACACCATTCACAGTGGGAAAAATAGTTTACTTTGCAGCAAATGTGGCAGCATGTAAATTCAATGATGGCCTAATTATGGAATTATTGAAGTCAGCATGAATGCTACAACATGTGTACCCAATATGTTCTAAAATGCTGTACATAAAAGTGGGATATTCTGGTGCTCATACCTCAGGTTCTACTGGTGATAAAAAGGTAGGGTGAAAAGTTTTGGACAGACCTTGGGCTAGAGACCATTTGTATACCTAACAGATGGATCATCTCAGCATCACTATCCTACAGTACAGCGTCAAAGTGTGAATACTACACACTTCCTCCTGCTTAGGTAAATGGAGCCAATCAGTTGGTTCTTTTTGCATTTTATGTGGTCTATGGTAGGCTTGATGGGACTTACAGAGGCACCATTAGTTCAAGGGCAAGTCCTTGGAAAACTCCAAGAAACGTGTTTTTCTTTTACTACATTTTCGCCATCACCAATGGACCAGAATCCACCTGAAGATTCCAAGACGGCTATGCATATAATTTTTACGATACATTCCTAAGATCCCAATCTTGAACAATTTTCAGAATTTTCTTCTTCATATCTTTATCTGTTTCCGTGCTACAGAGGTTCAAAGTTACCCCACTTGCACATGTAAAATCCAGTGTCAGGCAAAAATGTAGTTTATAATGTGATTTAGCATGGACAAATATACTTTATAGTATTTCCGTTATCATTTGGGAATCCAATTTTTAATATTGAAGCACATTATTTTTTATTTATTTTATTTCATTTATTTATTTTGCACATAACATCTAGTCCCAGGTGTAACATTAGTTTTGTGTTACTTCAGTTTCACATAAGTAACCTATCTAAATTTTACTGACTAACACATTTATTTTCATATGAGATGTCCTGCTGCATCAGGGAAAAGAAGGGAACCAGCGGAAAAATGCTCCTATCGGAGCCCAGAAAATGTGAATTGTTCCTGTCTACTTAAAAGACTGACTGAAAAGGGGGGGGGGGCACCAGCTGCATCATTTTACCTTCCTCGGCACCTTTAAAAATTCTCCTAAACATTTTGGCATTCAAACACATCCCTGTGTTTTTCCACTGAGGGAGACGGAAAAGTAATATATGTTGGAAGACAGGAGACAGTGGTTGTGTTATAGAAAGAGAAACAACAACAATGGCAGTGTGAGATAAAGAGACACACAAGTGGCACTGGAACATACTTGACAGTAACATGACAGTGCCAGGAAAAGAGTGAAGGTGACTGTGCCAGGGAGGAGGAATAAAGAGAATGAGAAAGTGGAGGTGGGCGAGAGCTAGCAATAATGAGACAGAGTACATTGATGTGACAAGTCATGGGGCAGTTGTATGCACATATAAAGATGTTGGCAGTATTGCATACAAGGTATATAAGGGCAGTGAATTGGCAGAGCTGTCATTTGTACTCAGGTGACTCATGTGAAAAGGTTTCTGACATCATTATGGCCACACATCGGGAATTAACAGACTTTGAATTCAGAATGATAGTTGTAGCTAGACATTTTGGAAATCATTTGGAAATTCAATATTCTGAGATCCAGTATCAAGAGTAGGCCAAGAATTACCTCTCACCACGGACAATGCAGCGGCCGATGGCCTTTACTTAATGACAGAGCAGCAGCGGTTTCATAGAGCTGTCAGTGCTAACAGACAAGTAACACTGTGTGAAATAACCACAGAAATGAAAGTGGGATGTAAGACGAATGTGTCCATCATGACTGTGCTGTGAAATTTGGCATTACTGTGCTATGGCAGCAGACAACCAATCTGAGTGCCTTCACTAACAGCATGATATCGCCTACAGTGTGTCTCCTGAGCTCATGACCATATTGCTTGGACCCCAGATGACTGAAAAACTGTGGTCTGGTCAGATGAATCCCAATTTCAATTGGTAAATGCCAATGATGGGGTTCGGATGTGGAGCAGACCTCAGGAAGCCATGGACCAAAGTTGTCAACGAGGTACAGAGCAAGCTGATGGTGGCTTTATAGTGATGTGGGCTATGTTTGCATTGAAGATTGGCTGAAAATGGTCATGTTTAGCTACTTGGAGAGCATTTGCAGCTATTCATGGACTTCATGTTCCCAAATAACAATGGGATGTTTACGGATGTTAAAGAGCTATTTCACTGGGTCACAATTGTTTGGGATTGGTTTGAAGAACATTCTGGACAGTTCGAGAGAACGATTTGGCCACCCAGATTGTCTGACATAAATCCTATCAAACATTTACGGGGCGTAATCGAGAGATCAGTTCGTGCACAAAATCCTGTGCTGACTAAACTTTCTCAACTGTGCAAAGTTATGAGACTGCACGGCTCAGTATTTCTGAAAGACACTCCCAACAACTTGTTGAGCCCATGCCTTGTTGAGTTGCTGCACTATGATGTGCAAAAGGAAGTCTGACACAATATTAGGAAGAATCCCATAACCTTTGTCATCTCAGTGTACATGACAATGACAACAAGGAAGAGAGAGGCAGTGACACTGAGAAAAGAGCAGTGTTAGGAAGGAAGGAAGGAAGGAAGGAGATTTTAGCAGCAACAGTGAGAGGAGACTAGTAGTCTGACAGAACGATGAGGACTGTGGGTGTGACAGAGGAGACAATGACAGAGAGACACAAAGAACAACAATGAGTTGGAGTGAGTGAGTCAGTCAGTCAGAAAGCACAACTGGGAGCCGAAGGGTATGAGCGACTTACGGTGATGGCCTAATAGGTGTGACAACGAGTTAGGGGAGTTTGTAGGAGTCTGATGTGAGCTGCATACTAAAAAAAGTGTGAATGTGTTACCATGCCAAACTTTTGGGAACAATTTTTGAAGACGCTGAGGAATGAAGAATGAGGTAGCTGCTACCTCACTTTTCAGTCAAAGTATTTTAAATAAAGAGGAACATATTCAAATCTTTTGTGCTCCGATAGGAGCACTTTTCCACTGGTTATGAACATGTTTGAATCTGGAATCATACCAGTGTGATGCAACTTCTGCACAAAGGCAGATAGAAAGTGTGCCAAGTAAGCAGAGCAGCAGATGACAGAAGTTGTTAAACAGGCCTGCAGGATCACGAAGGCCTAAAAGAAAATAAAGGAGTTTAACTTAACTACAAAAGATGTAACCCAAAACTTTAATCATTTTTTCTAGAAACTGAATTTTTCAAATTGCCGGGAAACATAACTTGAAAAAAGCACATACGATTTTGATGCCGACATTCTAAATTGAATTCTCTATCATCATACATAGCTGTTTTGCAATATTTTCTATGCACATTTTTTGCTCTATTTTATGGGCAAAGAAAAATGACATTTGTTTCAACATGTCACAATTTTGTTAGAACATAATATTTTTTATTTCTCATTCATATAACAAGAGAAAATATATGGGAAATGACTTATTTAAAACTCTTTTGTCACAGGTCCAGCTGGAGGGCTTCAGAGACTCCTGCCGATAACCATTCTGGCTGCAAGGGGTTTTTGCACTTGGTGCACTGGTTACAGAGAATGTTTAATGTGGACACAAAAATGATTCCTTAAAGACAGAAGAGTAACAAACAAAACTGTACCATCAGAATTAGCATTACTTTTTTGGAAAAAAAATCATGAAAATCACCCATTTTTCAAGAATTCAAAGAGGGCTACCCCCTTATGAGTCGATTATGGCACCATTTTAAATATAGCAAATAATTATATGAAATACTAAACTCAAATTTTTGTTGCTCATGCAAGCTGCAACTGGTAACCTGCATCTGGGAGCCTGCACCTTGAACCAAGTTATCTATTTACACACATCACAAAAAGTTTTTCATCACCCCAGTTCACAGAACTCTTGAAGATAAGACGTTGACTGTGGATATTGTATCACAGACACAGTCCCTTTGACTGTTCAGAGAAGTCACTAAACCCGCTCAAAGTCGTAAACAATCACGCATGAGCAGCGCCTATTAGACGCAGGGGGCCCCGACAGCTGATCAGTTGCAGACATTCCACCAGGAAGGAGGTACATGGCTTGTGTTGTCTGTAGTTAAACTATGCCTAGACGGTCAATACCGTGGTTCTATTACGGCCACATTGTTACTTTGTGCCAGAAGGGCTCTCAGCAAGGGAAGTGTCCAAGCGCGTCTGAGTGAACCAAAGCAATTTTGTTCGGACATGGAGGAGATAGAGAGAGACAGGAACTGCCTATGACATGCCTCGCTCAGGCCGGCCAAGGGCTACTACTGCAGTGGATGAGTGCTACCTACGGATTATGGCTCAGAGGAACCCTGAAAGCTACGCCACATTGTTGAGTAATGCTTTTCGCACAGCCACAGAACGTCATCTTATGACTCAAACTGTGCGCAATAGGCTGCACGATGCGCAACTTCACTCCCGATGTCCATGGCGAGGTCCATCTTTGCAACCACGACACCATGCAATGCGGTACAGATGGGCCCAACAACATGCCAAATGGACCACTCAGGATTGGCATCATGTTCTCTTCACCAATGAATGTCAAATATGATTTCAACCAGACAATCGTTGGAGATGTGTTTGAAGGCAACCCGGTCAGGCTGAACGCCTTAGGCACACTTTCCAGCGAATTCAACAAGGTGGAGGTTCGCTGCTGTTTTGGGATGGAATTATGTGGTCATGGAAGGCACCGTAATGGCTGTACGATACATGAATGGCATCCTCCGACTTATAGTGCAACCATATCGGCAGCATACTGGCAGGGCATTAGTCTTCATGGATGACAATTCACACCCCCATCGAGCACATGTTGTGAATGACTTCCTTCAGGATAGCGACATCGCTCGACTGGAGTCGCCAGCATGTTCTCCATACATGAACCCTATTGAACATGCCTGGTATAGATTGAAAAGGGCTGTTTGTGGACGATATAACCCACCAACCACTCTGAGGGATCTACAGCGAATTGCCATTGAAAAGTGGGTCAATCTGCACCAACAGTGCCTTGATGAACTTGTGGATAGTATGCCACGAGGAGTACAGGCATGCATCAACGCAAGGCGATGTGCTAATTGGTATCAGAAGTACCGGTGTGTACAGCAATCTGGACCACCACCTCTGAACGTCTCACTCTAAGGTGGTACAACATGCAATGTGTGGTTTTCATGAGCAATAGAAAGGGCAGGAATGATGTTTATGTTGATTTCAATTCCAGTTTTCTGTACAGGTTCTGGAACTCTCTAAACTGAGGTGATGCAAAACGTTTTTTGATGTATGTAGTAAAATAGATAATTTTTCATGCTGTTAAATAATTAAGACATGCAGTAAAATAAAAACCACAGCTTTCTGTAACCGAATAAAACTTTAATACCAAGGAGAGAGGATGCGTCGAAGTCCAAACAAGCAAGATGCTTTCATAAAAATACAGGTTGTCCCAATCAAACCTCCCTGACTCCAAGGACCCAGGAGAGAAAACCCACAGTAGATACAACAATGAAAAATGAACCACATTGTAGAGGATCTGAATTTATATTCCCAAGTCAGAAGTGCCATGTATCATTGCCAGAGTGCAGCATGGTTGCATGAAGTAAAAGTGGCAAGTCCACGGCACTGCACGCAAGCACTAGTGTGGTTTGCAGAAACAAAATCGCCGATTATTAGGCAAATAAATTACTGTCGTGCGTATGAATGTGATCCACCTGATGTGAAAACAATTAAGGAATGGTATAGAAAGCTTCTGGCAAAAGGAAGTGTTCTGAAGCATTTTGCCGGGGCACGTTACGGAGTTTTAGAAGAGACAGTGGAGGACATCAGACAAATGTTTCTCAGAAGCCCATTTAAGTCCATTCGTCAAGCATCTAGGCAACTTGATGTACCTCGATCAACATTGCATCGTGTAGTTCACCAGCGTCTTCATGTGTGCGCATACAAAGTGCAAATTCTGTAACATATGACGCCGAACGACAAACCACACCAACAACAATTTGCTGCAGATATGCTGCAGTGCATTGATAAGGATGCCAGCTTCTTGGGAAGATGTTTATTCTCAGATGAGGCAACCTTTCATCTATCAGGAAGGGTTAATAGGCATAACGTTCGGATTTGAGGTTCGCAAAATCTGCACGTTGTCATTGAATGTGTTCATGATAGCCCTAAACTAAATGTCTGGTGCAGGCTAATGCACGACAGGATTGTTGGACCATTCTTCTTTGGGGAACAAAGAGTGAATGAGTCAGTGTATATGGACATGTTTATGTACCCTCAGGTACAAGACTTGCAACCCAACTACACTTTTCAACAAGATGGAGCTCAGCCACATTGGTCAACGGCTGTTCGCAAGTTCCCGGATAGGAAATTTCCCAGTCGTTGGATCAGACACAGAGGACACATTGCCTGGCCACCACGTTCAGCCAACATTACGCCGCTTGATTTCTTCATGTGGGGATTCGTAAAGGGCCGCATATATGTGACCAAAGTGGGTGATATTCCTACACTGCGACATCGTATCACTAATGCGATTGCAACAATAACAGAGGAAATGTTAAAAAGAACTGAGCAAGAAATAGAATATAGACTCGATATTCTTTGTGCTACAAATGGTTCACATGTAGAGGTGTACTGATGATAAATAAATTCTTTGAGATGATCTACAATGTGGCGCATTTTTCATTGTCATATCTACTGTGGGGTATTTTTTTTTTTTTTTTTTCCTGGGTCTTTGAAATCAGGGAGGTTTGAGTGGGACACCCTGTATTATATCACACACAAAATCTAATTAGTCACTGCTGAAATGCTTGAAGTCCAACACTAACAAGTTTTCTGCATATACACTTAGGATGGACACATTGGAGGAGCTTACATAATTCTTTCTGCTACATCGCTCCACCTACCATACTTCCAATGATGTTCTCTGGAGAGTACAGCACAAAAGATACTTAAGACTTACTGTCTATGTATAACATGCTATAAGTGACTTTATTAGGTACAAAACTTACAAAGATTGTCTAGACACCACTGAGCACAAAAGCCCACTTGCCTCTTGACAAAGTGCTCACAGCCTACCCAAGTTTCCAAAGAAGTAAGTGGATTTTTAACTTCTGCCTTCAGACGTTTCTTTATAGTCACCTTGTTTTCACCTGTCGGAGATAAATCACATGGTTAAATACTAAAATCAATTTATCAGTTTTCTGTAATAAATTTTACATGGAACATCTTACAACAATCAATTTTTATACTCACTTGTTTGTGCAAACTTCTCCAGTGCAATTAACGAAAATAGTATTACAGAAGGGTTGATATTTTCATTCTGGAAAAAAAAGTGACCGAAATTGACATTTTTCTGCACTTTAATATCTTTTAATGTTTCATTAGGATGACATCTAATTAATTCCTTCCCTCAAGAAAAAATCTCAGAGAGAGAGAGAGAGAGAGAGAGAGATAGAGAGAGAGAGAGAGAGAGAGAGAGAGGTGGGGGCCAGGCAAAAAGTGCTCCATAACTTTACTCCAATGACAGCCATACGATAGTTAAAGAAAAGAAAAAAAAATTGGATTGTGAGCCAGAAGTCACACACACAGATTATACTACCTTTGTGAAATGTTCAATAGTTTAATTTGAAAGGTGAACTTATATAACACCATAGTGAAGTTATACAACACCATAGTGAAATTACCATCTAATTCAACGTATTTATTTCTATCCTGTTTCTTGGTAATATGCTTCATGTGTGTGACCAATGCAAATTACAGTACAACCATGCAAGCATATTGGTAAATCATTCCTTTGAATTCAAAGGTAGACCAACACCTTCCTTGCAGATAAACCGTAACTGATAACATAATTTTTTCTTTTTCTTTTGAGAAAAGCAATTTCAAAATGTGGTGTATAGACCTCCTTAGTGTCACAATGATGCAGCTGACTAGTGATACCTTATTCCAGAGGAGCATTCCCTCCATAATATGAGCAATGTAGTTACTCACTGCACGTATCCATTCACACAGCCTTACGTTCAGAATTAAACAGGATGATACAAACAAAAGCCACAGGTTGCTCAGGTTTGATTAAATCTCAGAGGCTGAAACTTTAAGCCAATCTTGACACTAAAAATTCTATGAACCACGTAAAAACTAACATCTTCACCATATGCTTGCCTTATCCACATATTTTCTGAGAATGAATGCAGATCCTCCTTACCCCTACCACCCAGCCGTGTCTTTCATCATGCACTGCTGCTCGCAGTGTGGCCTCAGCAGCCAGACTGTGGCCGTGTGTGTGTGTGTGTGTGTGTGTGTGTGTGTGTGTGTGTGTGTGTGGTGTGTACATGCTCTAGCATGCACGCTCAAGTGCGCGCTATCTCCGACGAAGGCCTTGTTGCCCAAAAGCTCATTTTCTGACAGTCTTTTTGTTGTGCCTATCTGTGACTCAGCATCTCTAATATGTGGTGAGTAGCAACCCCAATACTATCATAAAATAAACAGTATAAAGCTGATATTACACCCAATTACTATGTTCTACAAACCATCCACAGCTAATTCATCAGACTGAGTATTTCGTATCACACATTTTAAATAGACAAGCAATGGGTATAACCAATGCTTGATATGTGAAAAAAAAACGAGGTTCGGAACACTGTAACCTTGCAGGGGTGTTTCTGAAATTTAGACTTTTTAAAGCGTTATTTTAATGCTTTTCCTGGGCATTTTAAAAGTGTGAACACAACATCTGTAGTTGTAAAAAATAAAGTTCTATCATATCACATTTCAAAGTTCGTAGTTCTGATTTTTTTTTTCCTCCGAAGTACCGCTATGGGGTATCAGTGCATACCATCACAAATCAAGCACTGGTTGTACCATCCAAAATGGAACTCTTCAAATTATGGACTCAATTTAGTTTTCAGTGATTGAGGGCTCCCGGAAAAACAATAGATGGACTATCTGCCACATTCATAAGCCGATGATAATGATAATATACAGACTTTTTCCTGTTTTACAACCTGCTATTCTTAATAGCACCTCATTTTTTTTTCTGTATATCGGCTGTGATGGTGTCCATACATTTCCTGTATGTGAAAAAACCCTTATGGTTGTAAATGGTTTTGTGCACTGTAATCTAGTACTGTTTCAAACATTTGAATTTCATAGAATTTGTTGCTTGATTGAAGCTAGCAGTTCTCATGAGAAGTTTTCAATTAGAAATAATATTTACAGAATGAGATTTTCACTCTGCAGCGGAGTGTGCGCTGATATGAAACTTCCTGGAAGATAAAAACTGTGTGCCCGACCGAGACTCGAACTCGGGACCTTTGCCTTTCGCAGGCAAGTGCTCTACCATCTGAGCTACCGAAGCACAACTCACGCCCGGTACTCACAGCTTCACTAAAGTTTGGAAGGTAGGAGACGAGGTACTGGCAGAAGTGAAGCTGTGAGTACCGGGCGTGAGTTGTGCTTCGGTAGCTCAGATGGTAGAGCACTTGCCCGCGAAAGGCAAAGGTCCCGAGTTCGAGTCTCGGTCGGGCACACAGTTTTAATCTGCCAGGAAGTTTCATATCAGCGCACACTCCACTGCAGAGTGAAAATCTCATTCTGGAAACATCCTCCAGGCTGTGGCTAAGCCATGTCTTCGCAATATCCTTTCTTTCAGGAGTGCTAGTTCTGCAAGGTTCGCAGGAGAGCTTCTGTAAAGTTTAGAAGGTAGGAGACGAGGTACTGGCAGAAGTGAAGCTGTGAGTACCGGGCGTGAGTCGTGCTTCGGTAGCTCAGATGGTAGAGCACTTGCCCGCGAAAGGCAAAATATTTACAGATTTTATAGTTCCAGCCAGTCCTCTTAAACCTTCCCATGAATAAAAGGGTGACACCTTTTCAAATGTCCTGATGTGCTGCTTTATCACACTTAAGCTATTCTGAGGGCATTTTTAGCAGTAAAATTTCTTGAAGGCTCTCGCAAAACATTGGGGCTCAGCTGTCTTATTACTAGGATCTCGTGAAATGCAATAGAAGTAAGGGTCAGTGCAAAAACAGCTTTGAATGTCTGGGCAAGCCTAAAACAACTTTGGCGTGTTAGGTGTTCCATTCATCTCACTGACATGCTCTTCATCTCAATCTTGAGGAAATGTTTTTAGGTTTGTAATATCCTCACTGTTTGGGTTAAGTTGTAGTGCCCCAACTCCACAACACACTATTGTATCCAACAGTGGTTAAAAGATGACATGCAGAGTTGAAGGCCACTGAAGATAGGTGGTGCTGACATGAACATGGTAGGAGAAGAAGATATATAGCAGAAAATAAATACATCTGCAAGTGAAACAAAACAGTGTGACAAATAGGGGAAAAACTGAGGTGAAAAACAAAGAAAGGCACAGATATATGGACAAAATGTGACAGATAGGTTGGAGTGCCACGACGTTTGGCCTTCTGGGTCCTTAAAATATTTTAATTGTATTCACGTGAGAATAATTGATTACAGAGTTAGCTTCTTTCATGATTCCAACTACCACTGCACTTTTGAGGTTGACACACAAACTGGCTGAATTCTCATGAGAGGTAACTGTTTCACACACCGTTGAGCAACAAAACCCCTCCCCACAGAGGTAAGAGCTGCTTGTGAATGTAACAGTTGTAGAATGTGATTTTTCTGTGCAGAAGTACGGAAGGGTAGCTACTACAAGTGAAAACAGGAAGCCACAGGACAAAAGATCCATATCGTAGCTTACTGAAACATCCTTATATGGCATACTGTTATTAGTCAAATAATTTTGTAAAATAATATAACTGCTTATAGAACATTTAAGTAATAAATTTAGACACTGAAAAAATTAACTGCTTTGTCTACAATGAACGATTACTTGAAACTGACAATCAAACCTGGTCCAGCATAACAGTGGCTCTGTGTGGAGCACACAGGCTCACACATGTGCACAAACGTGCAAACAAACACAGACACACTGCAGAACTGATGTTTGTAGGTACATTTGTCAACACTGTTCAAATTGGTTTCTCTTGCTCCGCTAATTGAACCACTCTGACCAAGCACATGATAACACAATGACCATCTTGCAAATTTTTTCATTATACATCATGTTGTACCAATTGTGTGACCTGAGGTTGCACGATATAACTAAAAAATTAAAGCATTTCCCTATAATGTTATTCATCTCCAACCTTTCTCCCTTATTTTTTCACTGTTATTTTTTACCTTTATAACTTTTCTATAAAAAGATTACTTATTTATTTGCTTTTTCCAATGATCTTTCTGCATTCTACTTTCCAAGATGTCTGCAGGTAGGAGAGATGTCTATAAAAACCAGAGCAGACAACAAGAATGCAGCAATAAAAAACATTCTCATATATAGCACGTTGATGATCTAATATAGCATGTTGATGATCTATATTTCCACCTGCTCAGAAGTTTTTATGGGGGGGGGGGGGGGTGGGGGGGTGAGAGATCATTATTTACATCTGAAGGTTCCACTGTAAATGAAAATATTGTCCAGCATAATAAAAATTGTAAGAATATTTAGTGCAGCACAAATCTAACCAAATTGGCAATGAGGTAATCCAGAGTGCCAGGTGTTAGTATTGCAATACTCGATGGGCCAGCAAGTTTTTCTGCCAGGCAGCCTAATACAACACACACGTTCCTCTGTTCTGTGGGAGACACTCTCCCTCGGTGTGAAACAGCTGCAGACAGTGAAAGCATGTTTGACAATCGTACCACCGACTCCTGGAACAGAAGATTTTTATTATACAGAAGTGAAACTAGTTTTAAATGCACACAAAAGTAAAGCAAGTAGTTGTAAAATTAATTTACATCTTTAAACATGTTAAGTTAATGTACCACCATTACACTATTAAATTATACATAGACAGAATGAAGTTTCAGTACCTACTCCCGCTCAGGTGGAAAAATTCTTAATACTGTGTGTGTGTGTGTGTGTGTGTGTGTGTGTGTGTGTGTGTGTGTGTGTGTTCAGGGGGGGAGGGGGGGGGGATTTTTCTAGCATATGGGGCTAGAACCCTCAGGCTGGAAAGACAGATTTATTGTGGCAGTGTCTTTCACCAAATTACTTTAATATGGATACTGTTTTAGATTCATAAGATTCACAATAGACAGTTTTATCAAGAATTGCACTTGTAAAAGAGAGAGAAATTATGGAATGTGTTAAAGTACCTTTTAGTTAGTTGAAAGTTAACAGGCATAAGAGCTGTAATTTGTTTATAACTAAGTTCACAAAAATTATTGACCAAGATTACTAACCCTAAGTATAATATTTGCCATAATACAAGTTTACTGAATGAAAGTGGCGGAATGTGACAAGAGACAGTTATGAGAACAGAGGCCAGATAACACGGTGTTACAGACGGGAGTCACAAACACTGCAAAAATACAACCAATTTTGAAAGAAATGTCAAAAACAATCTAAATATAAAAGGACGCCGAGTGCACAGCTGAAAAAACAACAGATACAAAATGGTGCTGTCACCTTTAGCTTGCATCTAGAAGCTTTGATATTACACAGCATTTTACCTTTGTTGGAAGAGGACAGTCATCCAATAACAATGTGATAACAGCTGGTCCAAGAGGATCATTCATGGGAATCACATGCACCATTGAGCTCACCACCTGAATCCAGCCATCCTCTCTATCTGCTATAGAATGCAGTCTCAACATGGCAGGTGGTGGCTCCTGTTCACTGAAAAAGGAAAATTTGAACCACATGATAACACACAGTTGTATAACATACTTTTTGGTGTAAAAACAATCTGCTACATTGCACACATCCATTCTGATGAAGTAAGTGTTACTGATCCATTAAACTTTGGATGTGCACTTTGAAACACCCAATTTCTTCTCCTAATACTTTGGCCATATACTTCTTGTCCATCTTCAGGGTGAACCGACGGGTTGGAGTTACAGCATTCGCTCTGCTCTCCTAAACCCTTAGTGTACACCATAGAAAGCTCTTTACCATTAATGTTTCATTATGCTATATCAGATTTTATTTAATAATGAATCATCTGGCTTTGACTGTTAGAATTTAGTGACAAACATGTTGTTGGGATATGATAGAGATAAAGAACAAGTGAAATACTGCTGCTATCGTGAACATCTTTAGTGTTCTTGGTTACACTGAAGCACCAAAGAACCTGGTATAGGCATGCATATTCAAATACAGAGATATGTGAAGAAGCAGAACACAGCACAGCAGTCGGCAATGCCTATGTACGAGAAAAAGTATCTGGTGCAGTTGTTAGATCTGTTACTGCTGCCACAATGACCAGGTTATTAAGATTTAAGTGAGTTTGAATGTTGTGTTATAAACGGCACAGGAGCACTGGAACACAGCATCTCCAAGGTAACAATATCAGGAATCCGTTAAACCCCAAATCAGTTACATCATTGAGGCCAGAAAAAGATCCTGCATGAACAAGATCAACAACAACTGAAGACAATCATTCTACATGACAGAAGTGCAAACCTTCCACAAATTGCTGCAGATTTCAAAGCTGGGCCATCAGCAAGTATCAGCGAGAAAACCATTCAACGAAACATCATCGATATGGGCTTTCGGAGCCGAAGGCCCACTCGTGTAACCTTGATGACTGCACGACACAAAGCTGTTTGCCTCCCATGGGCCCATCAACACCAACATTGGACTGTTGACGACTGGAAACACGTTGCTCGGTTGGATGTGTCTCGTTTCAAATTGTATCGAGTGGACGGAAGTGGATGGCTATGGAGACAATCTCATGAATCCATGGACCCTGTATGTCAGCTGATGACTGTTCAATCTGGTGGAGGCTCTGTAATGGTGTGGGGCATGTGCAGTTTGAGTGATCGGGGCCACTGATAAGTTTAGATATGACTCCGACAGGTAAAACATACATAAGCATCCTGTCCTATCAACTGCATTCATTCATGTCCATTGTGCAATCCGACGGACTTCGGCAATTCCAGCACGACACTGCGACACTCCACACATCCAGAATTGCCACCGAGTGGCTTAAGGAACACTCTTCTTGAGTTGAAACACTTCCGCTGGCCACCAGACTCCCCAGATGTGAACATTGAGCATATCTGGGATGCCTTGCAACATGCTGTTCAGAAGAGATCTCAATCCCCTCATACTCTTATGGATCTATGGGCAGCCCTGCAGGTTTCATGTATCACTTCCCTACAGCACTACTTCTGACATTAGTTGAGTCCATGCAAAGTCGTGTTGCGGTACTTCTGCATGCTCGTGGTGGCCGTACATGATATTAGGCAGGTGTACCAGTATCTTTGGCCCTTCAGTGTACATTTCTTCTAAACTCTGAAATAAATTAAAATTCTTCTCCTTCCTCCCTCATGCAAATAGGATAGTTTTAAAGGATTTTCTGCTTTAAAATTAGATAGCATAAAACATGGTAGAACTTGGGTAAATATATGTATCTGCACTACAAGCATGATCTTTGGGTAGCAGTACAAAATACTTTTACAGAGGTTCAGTTGTCAAATGTCATATCAAGTGCTCACACTGTGAAAAATCCAAGTGAAGTATTGACATAAATTCAATAAAAATTACTACAGTAAACAATGTGTTTGTATTAACTTCAACCTTAAACACCTAGCTGGCAAAGTTTTCGTTTTCATGAAGCCCTACATCATTTTATAAAGATAATGAGGAAACCTGTTTTCTATGGGTACGACATGAAATGTTGTTGTTGTTGTTGTTGTTGTTGTTGTTGTTGTGGTCTTCAGTCCTGAGACTGGTTTGATGCAGCTCTCCATGCTACTCTATCCTGCGCAAACTACTTCATCTCCCAGTACCTACTGCAACCTACATCCTTCTGAATCTGCTTAGTTTATTCATCTCTTGGTCTCCCTCTACGATTTTTACCCTCCACGCTGCCCTCCAATGCTAAATTTGTGATCCCTTGATGCCTCAGAACATGTCCTACCAACCGATCCCTTCTTCTAGTCAAGTTGTGCCACAAACTTCTCTTCTCCCCAATCCTATTCAATACCTCCTCATTAGTGACGTGATCTACCCACCTTATCTTCAGCATTCTTCTGTAGCACCAGATTTCGAAAGCTTCTATTCTCTTCTTGTCCAAACTAGTTATCGTCCATGTTTCACTTCCATACATGGCTACACTCCATACAAATATTTTCAGAAACGACTTCCTGACACTTAAATCGATACTCGATGTTAACAAATTTCTCTTCTTCAGAAATGATTTCCTTGCCATTGCCAGTCTACATTTTATATCTTCTCTACTTCGACCATCATCAGTTATTTTACTCCCTAAATAGCAAAATTCCTTTACTACTTTAAGTGTCTCATTTCCTAATCTAATTCCCTCAGCATCACCCAATTTAATTTGACTACATTCCATTATCCTTGTTTTGCTTTTGTTGATGTTCATCTTATATCCTCCTTTCAAGACACTGTCCATTCCGTTCAACTGCTCTCCCAAGTCCTTTGCTGTCTCTGACAGAATTACAATGTCATCGGCGAACCTCAAAGTTTTTACTTCTTCTCCATGAATTTTAATACCTACTCCGAATTTTTCTTTTGTTTCCTTTACTGCTTGCTCAATATACAGATTGAATAACATCGGGGACAGGCTACAACCCTGACTCACTCCTTTCCCAACCACTGCTTCCCTTTCATGCCCCTCGACTCTTATAACTGCCATCTGGTTTCTGTACAAATTGTAAATAGCCTTTCGCTCCCTGTATTTTACCCCTGCCACCTTCAGAATTTGAAAGAGAGTATTCCAGTTAACATTCTCAAAAGCTTTGTCTAAGTCTACAAATGCTAGAAACGTAGGTTTGCCTTTTCTTAATCTTTCTTCTAAGATAAGTCGTAAGGTTAGTATTGCCTCACGTGTTCCAACATTTCTACGGAATCCAAACTGATCTTCCCCGAGGTCCGCTTCTACCAGTTTTTCCATTCGTCTGTAAAGAATTCGCATTAGTATTTTGTAGCTGTGAATTATTAAACTGATAGTTCGGTAATTTTCACATCTGTCAGCACCTGCCTTCTTTGGGATTGGAATTATTATATTCTTCTTGAAGTCTGAGGGTATTTCGCTTGTCTCGTACATCTTGCTCACCAGATGGTAGAGTTTTGTCATGACTGGCTCTCCCAAGGCCATCAGTAGTTCTAATGGAATGTTGTCTATTCCCGGGGCCTGGTTTCGACTCAGGTCTTTCAGTGCTCTGTCAAACTCTTCACGCAGTATCTTATCTCCCATTTCGTCTTCATCTACACCCTCTTCCATTTCCATAATATTGTCCTCAAGTACATCGCCCTTGTATAAACCCTCTATATACTCCTTCCACCTTTCTGCCTTCCCTTCTTTGCTTAGAACTGGGTTGCCTTCTGAGCTCTTGATATTCATACAAGTGGTTCTCTTCTCTCCAAAGGTCTCTTTAATTTTCCTGTTGGCAGTATCTATCTTACCCCTAGTGAGACAAGCCTCTACATCCTTACATTTGTCCTCTAGCTATCCCTGCTTAGCCATTTTGCACTTCCTGTCGATCTCATTTTTGAGACGTTTGTATTCCTTTTTGCCTGCTTCATTTACTGCATTTTTATATTTTCTCCTTTCATCAATTAAATTCAATATTTCTTCTGTTACCCAAGGATTTCTATTAGCCCTCGTCTTTTTACCTACTTGATCGCCTGCTGCCTTCACTACTTCATCCCTCAGAGCTACCAATTCTTCTTCTACTGTATTTCTTTCTCCCATTCCTGTCAATTGTTCCCTTATGCTCTCCCTCAAACTCTCTACAACCTCTGGTTCTTTCAGTTTATCCAGATCCCATCTCCTTAAATTCCCAGCTTTTTGCAATTTCTTCAGTTTCAGTCTGCAGTTCATAACCAATAGATTGTGATCAGAATCCACATCTGCCCCTGGAAATGTCTTACAATTTAAAACATGGTTCCTAAATCTCTGTCTTACCATTATATAATCTATCTGATACCTTTTAGTATCTCCAGGATTCTTCCAGGTATACAACCTTCTTTTATGATTCTTGAACCAAGTGTTAGCTATGATTAAGTTAGTGTTAGCTATGATTAAGTTAGTGTTAGCTATGATTAAGTTATGCTCTGTGCAAAATTCTACAAGGCAGCTTCCTCTTTCATTTCTTCCTCCCAATCCATATTCACCTACTATGTTTCCTTCTCTCCCTTTTCCTACTGACGAATTCCAGTCACCCATGACTATTAAATTTTCGTCTCCCTTCACTACCTGAATAATTTCTTTTATCTCGTCATACATTTCATCAATTTCTTCATCATCTGCAGAGCTAGTTGGCATATAAACTTGTACTACTGTAGTAGGCATGGACTTCGTATCTATCTTGGCCACAATAATACATTCACTATGCTGTTTGTAGTAACTTAGCCGCATTCCTATTTTCCTATTCATTATTAAACCTACTCCTGCATTATCCCTATTTGACTTTGTGTTTATAACCCTATACTCACCTGACCAGAAGTCTTGTTCCTCCTGCCACCGAACTTCACTAATTCCCACTATATCTAACTTCAACCTATCCATTTCCCTTTTTAAATTTTCTAACCTACCTGCCTGGTTAAGGGATCTGACATTCCACGCTCCGATCCGTAGAACGCCAGTTTTCTTTCTCCTGATAACGACGTGCTCTTGAATAGTCCCCGCCCGGAGATCCGAATGGGGGACTATTTTACCTCCGGATTATTTTACCCAAGAGGACGCCATCATCATGTAATCATACAGTAAAGCTGCATGCCCTCGGGAAAAATTACGGCTGTAGTTTCCCCTTGCTTTCAGCCGTTCGCAGTACCAGCACAGCAAGGCCGTTTTGGTTAATGTTACAAGGCCAGATCAGTCAATCATCCAGACTGTTGCCCCTGCAACTACTGAAAAGGCTGCTGCCCCTCTTCAGGAACCACACATTTGTCTGGCCTCTCAACAGATACCCCTCTGTTGTGGTTGCACCTACGGTACGGCCATCTGTATCGCTGAGGTACGCAAGCCTTCCCACCAACGGCAAGGTCCGTGGTTCATGGGAGGACATAATCTGGCTTTCATAAAAAAGTTTTGAAGAGAAAAAGCACAAGTAAAATTGAACTGGCTTTTCAGCCACTATACATTGTTACAGTTATTACATGAGACACACATAACAACCAAAACTGTACTCATAAATAAATGAATGTAATAACAATTCAGGCAGAAAATTTTATCATTTAAGCAAAAAATACTATCCTTGTAATTTCATTTGTCTCAGTGTGTCTAAAAAAAATGGTTACAAGGCATAAAGATGTGCGACATAACATTAAATGATGATGTTGACTCCAGTCTAAAAACCAATTTGATGCAGCTCTCCACACTAATCTATCCTGGGCATGTGTCAATTTTTGCACAACTACTTCAACCTACATGTATTTCAACCTACTTATCATAGCTAAACCTTTGTCTCTTGGTACAATTTTTAGCCCCCCACCCATTTCCTTGCACTACCAAACTGACCATTTCTTAATGCCTCAGGATGTGTCCCATCAAGCGATCCCTTCTTTTAACCAAGCAGTGCCTTAAATTTCTTTCCTCCACAGTTCAGTTCCTCCTTATTAATTATTCATTTTAACCATTTAATCATCAGCATTCTTCTGCAGTACCACATTACAAAAATTCCAGTTATCTTCTTGCCACCGAGTAGGGTAGCACAGTGGTTCGTACATTGGACTTGCTTTTGGGAGGACGACAGTTCAAACCAACATCCAGCCATCCTGATTTAGATTTTCCATAAGTTACCTAAATTGCTTAAGGTGAATGCTGGGATGGTCCCTTTGTAAGGGCATGGCTGCTTTCCTTCACCACCCTTCCCTAATATGAGCTTGTGCACCATCTCTAGTGACCTCATTTCGACAGGATGTTAAACATTAACCTCCTCCTCTTCTTGTCTGAACAGTTTATTGTCAGTCTCTCTGCCATGTAAGACAAATTCCTACCAAAACGAAGTCTTAACATTTAAAGTTATATATATATAATAAAAATTTCTCTAGGTCACAAATGTTTTTCTTGCTACTTGCAATCTGCATTTTATATTCCTCACACTTCTGCCATCATCACTTATGTAATTCCCTCAACATCATTTAATTTCATTTGACTATGTTCCATTAGCCTCGTTTTACTTTTGTCAACATTCATCTTAAAACCTCTTTTCAAGACCGAACCCATATCTATCAACTGTTCTTCCAAATTCTTTGCCACCTCTGATGGAATTAATGCCACTGAAAAACCTAAAATTTATAACTTCTTTTCCATGAATATTCCTAATTTCGCCTTGATTTCCTTCTCAACTTACAAATAAATTTCGGAAAATACTTATTTTTACAAGTGTAACTGTCACAAAACATTTAATGCAGATGTAGACTACCTTTCTTTACACAAATTACAATTTCATATGATTGTTGGTAAAATGTCAAGATACCACTTGTCATCTCATGAAATTCTTTCCAAGGCTTACTGGAGCGAATATGTAAACTATGACTCCACTCCAGTCTTTTACATGTTAAGATACTGAAGATTACACAAGGTTAGGTACATAGGACATCCACAATTGAGAGGCATGATAATTAATGAAGAGAGATCTGCTTCAGGTGTACAGAGATGGAGCACAAGCTCGTATTAGGGAAGGGTGGTGAAGGAAAGTAGCCATTCCCTTACAAAGGAGCCATCCCAGTATTCGCCTTAAGCAATTTAGGTAAATCACGGAAAATCTATCAAGGAAAATCTAAATCAGGTACAGCTGTACAACTGAAGCAGATCTCTCTAAATTACTTATCACTGAAGATTAGTTAAGGCAGATGATACTTTGTACCAACATGATTTAATTTATCTCTTATTTCACTCACTCACTGTCATCTCATGATCCCTATGTCAGATATGCCATGATGGCGGCACAATCTCTCATCTCCCAGACACTCAATTTCTGTCGCCCTCCTGACACGTATCATGTGTCATTACCAGCTAATATTTTTCTTGTCACAATTGTTAACGCAATACTTTCAATTGAGCATTACTAAAGACTGAACTTGTGACCTTAAGCCGTAATCTCTTGTAGTTCGTCTCATGGTCCCCATGTCAGATATACACCGATAGCAGCACAATCTCTGCACCTCCCACAAACTCATTTTCTGTCACCTTTCTGAGGAAATCTAAGGAGCTACTTGATTGAGAAGTAGTGGCTCTGGTCTCGTAAACGACATACGGCCAAGAGAGCAGTATGCTGACCTCATGTCCCTCCATAGCCGTGTGACACCTGTGGGCTGAGGATGACACGGCGGCCGGTCAGTACCATTGGGCCTTCACGACCTGTTCGGGTGGAACACAACACTTACAAATGAAGCTTACTAAAGATTGAATTCATGACCTCACACTCAAGGGGTTAATCCAACATAATCTGCCCAATATGGTCAGTGCTTATCTGGGAATCAAGTACTATGTGCTTCTTCCTCTTTGTTACAGCCACTGTTATACATCCATTCACCTTTTCAAGAGTGGCCATTCATTGCACCAAAAGGAAGTTCTGTATGGGTCTTCCTACAATTCCTTATGCGATCACCTGATGATGACACTTTCATAAACATAACAGCACTGTTGGTGAACAATCTTACAGTGTTGCTGATCTTATATGATTAGTCATTCACATGCACTGAACACAGAGGTCCTATTACAATTTCTTTCATTTGTGTTGAATATTCGTCAACCAGTATAACTCAATGAGATATATTAGTCAAATATTCCTCGAGTCAACTATATATTTGTAACGATAATGCATATGATTGCACCCTGGTTAGTAGTCAATGACATGGTACAGTGTCAAATGCCTCTTGCAAAGTTAGGAAGATGGAATTATCAATTCACATATCTACTGTTTGCAGGATACTGTGTGTGAAGAAACACAATTCACACAAGCACTCTTTTTTTCTGAACCTATGCTTAGGTTGCAGTAGTTACTCGGTGATGAGGCTTGCACAGGATTGAGTAGCGTGGAGAGCTGCATCAAACCAGTCTTTGGACTGAAGATCACAACAACACATGCTTATTCTTTGACAGAAGATGCTTTTTTTCCAGCAGCACCATAACGTTTGAATCTCCATTACACTCTAGAACAATGCAACAGACAGATATCGGCGATATAATTCCATAGTTTTGCACATCCAATATATTACCATTTCTGTAAACAGAAGTGATCTCTAATCTTTCCCAGTCACATGGGAGCAGCCACTACAAAAGACCTTCTCAATAAATACGCTAGAAAGACATAATTCTGTGGTGTATTCAACATTACATCAAACTGGAATTCCTTAAGGACCTGGGGCCCTTTTTTTTTTTTTTTTTTTTTTTTAAATCCACCACTTGACGGTAAATTACTGTTCATTTATTTCACATGATCACGACTTCAGCTTTACACCCATTCTGAAGTGCACATTGAAATGTTACAATATATTTGACCCGTCTGCGTGAAATGTCATTGCTGAAAAAACATATTTCTTGTCTTACAGAACAGTTGTCATATTACAGGATGTGAGTACACGTCGAAGATACATAATACGGCTGACAATGTGCACAGTGAATAACCTTTAATGCACAATATGGTGTGTTTAGCAGCCAGTATCTTGTTGTGACCCGCATTCCTCACATCCATGTATCAACCCATGCGTCCATGCTCAAATCAACATGGCAGGTCATTGGCACCAGGGGTGCTAACATCGATGCATCTCATGTGTGTGTCTGTGGCATTAAACATTAGTAAAGTAATATTCCCTTACATGAAGTCCTTTTCAAATGTAAAGCATATAATTCCTTTTTTCTGTCTCCTGCCTTCAGTTTTGACAACAGAAGGATCCACAAAAAGACATAATGCACATTTTAGATGCATTCATATACTTTATTTAATTATGGCCAGAACTTCCTAGAATTCTCTTATAAATCTTTCATCAGCATCTAACAGCAAAACATGCTGTCGACTTCACCCCTTATTGTCAGCTTCAGCCCTTCTTGTGATACACGAGTTGCTTTTCTCTATCAGGTTCCCTGTAGTGGTCTCCATTCTCCTAACATTCTAATATTAATATACTGCTAAACTGTCATGGGTCTCCGCCCTCTTCTATAATTTGACTATCTGTTACTAACAGTTACACTTGCGTATCAGAAGCTTTGTTACGATATGCAATTATGAGTAAGTAACCAGTAATCCATAAATATCTGAGTACATAGTGGTGTAAATATGACGTCTGTATAAAACATTCCGGAACTTAGTCCACAAAATTTTTCTGTGCTTACCTTTTACTTATTGTGCATGGTCTCCTCCGAAATACTCTCCTCCACAATTGATACACCACTTCCTGAAGCAGTCTTTGTATGCCTCTAGCTGGATCATGCGAAGCGAATTTTCTTTCATCTCACCTATCATTGAAAATCTTTGTCCTTTCACAGGGTTTTAAACTTTGGAAATAAAAGTCCACAAGAGCCAGGTCTGGAGAGTACAGAGGATGAGGAAGCACAGTGATACTGCTTCTTGTGCAATAGTCACACACCAACAGGAATGAATGTGCAAGTATGTTATCGTGATGCAAGAGCCATGAATTGTTTCGCCGCATTTCAGGACATTTCCTTCTCACATTTTCTTGCAGGCATCACAACACATTCCAATAGTACCATCGATTAACAGTTTGTCCCTATGGCACGAATTCATGATGAACTAATCATTCAAAGTCAAAGAAAACTATCAGCATGGCTACTCATCACCAGTTATGTTTCTCTTAAGGAACATCTAGTTCTCATTTGTGCAATCCAGAAGCTCTTCACAGATTACGAGGTGAAGGTTTTTCTTGTCTTGACTCATGAACCATGGGACAAATTTGGTGGAAACATTATTTATTCTGAGATGCTGTGTCAGGATTTCATGACATGATCCAGCTGAAATGTTACATTCTTCTGCAATCTCTTGGAAAGTCAGTCTTCAATTGGCACGCACAATTTCATTGCAATTCCTAACATGAGCGTCGTTGGTAGATGTCAAAAGGTGTCCTGAACGAGGGTCACCTTTAACTTCCATTTGGTCTTTTTAAACCATGTGAAACATACATAACACCGAGTACAGCTTAAGCACTCATCACCGTAGGCTTCCTGTATCATTTGGTGTTTCTCTGTAAAGGTTTTCTTGAGTTTCACACAAAATTTAAAGCAAACCTCCTCTAACTCTGCAACCTTGAAATTCAAAACTGTGCAACAATGTTCTACCCAATACAGCACTGAACAATAATTTACACAGACATACAACAATAAAACTTCTGGCAGTTAAACATTAAACACAGGCCATGCGCAATCTTAAAAGTTGTGTTGTTGTTGTGGTCTTCAGTCCTGAGACTGGTTTGATGCAGCTCTCCATGCTACTCTATCCTGTGCAAGCTTCTTCATTTCCCAGTACCTACGGCAGCCTACATCCTTCTGAATCTGCTTAGTATATTCATCTCTTGGTCTCCCTCTACTATTTTTACCCTCCACACTGCCCTCCAGTACTAAATTGGTGATCCCTTGATGCCTCAGAACATGTCCTACCAAGCGAACCCTTCTTCTAGTCAAGTTGTGCCACAAACTCTTCTTCTCCCCAATTCTATTCAATACCTCCTCATTAGTTATGTGATCTATCCATCTAATCTTCAGCATTCTTCTGTACCACCACATTTCGATAGCTTCTACTCTCTTCTTGTCTAAACTATTTATCGTCCATGTTTCACTTCCATACATGGCTACACTCCATACAAATACTTTCAGAAACGATTTCTTGACACTTAAATCAATACTCGACGTTAACAAATTTCTCTTCTTCAGAAACACTTTCCTTGCCATCGCCAGTCTACATTTTATATCCTCTCTACTTCGACCATCAGTTATTTTGCTCCCCAAATAGCAAAACTCATCTACTACTTTAAGTGTCTCATTTCCTAATCTAATTCCATCAGCATCACCCGATTTAATTTGACTACATTCCATTATCCTCATTTTGCTTTTGTTGATGTTCATCTTATATCCTCCTTTCAATACACTGTCCATTCCATTCAACTGCTCTTCCATGTCCTTTGCTGTCTCTGAGAGAATTACAATGTCATCAGCAAACCTCAAAGTTTTTATTTCTTCTCCATGGATTGTAATACCTACTCCGAACTTTTCCTCTGTCTCCTTTACTGCTTGCTCAATATACAGATTGAATAGCATCGGGGAGAGGCTACAACCCTGTCTCACTCCCTTCCCAACCACTGCCTCCCTTTCATGTCCCTCGACTCTTATAACTGCCATCTGGTTTCTGTACAAATTGTAAATAGCCTTTCACTCCCTGTATTTTACCTTCAGAATTTGAAAGAGAGTATTCCAGTCAACATTGTCAAAAGCTTTCTCTAAGTCTACGAATGCTAGAAACGTAGGTTTGCCTTTTCTTAAGCTTTCTTCTAAGATAAGTCTTAGGGTCAGTATTGCCTCACGTGTTCCGACATTTCTACGGAATCCAAACTGATCTTCCCCGAGGCCCGCTTCTACCAGTTTTTCCATTCATCTGTAAAGAATTCGCGTTAGTATTTTGCAGCTGTGACTTATTAAACTGATAGTTCGGTAATTTCCACATCTGTCAACACCTGCTTTCTTTGGGATTGGAATTATTATATTCTTCTTGCAGTCTGAGGGAATTTCGCCTGTCTCATACATCTTGCTCACGAGATGGTAGAGTTTTGTCAGGACTGGCTCTCCCAAGGCTGTCAGTAGTTCTAATGGAATGTTGTCTACTCCCGGGGCCTTGTTTCGACTTAGGTCTTAAAAGTTATAAATATTAAAAACCACACCATCTTAACACATTTACATAAATAATGTTTTTGCTCTTCCCTTCTATTGCAAGGATGTAAGGATTTCATGGGTTGGACACACATGAGCACACCATAAAGTTGCCTACAAGAAATACACGATTTTTCTACATGGACACTGGAAAATTTGAGTGCCTATTCTTGGCCTTTATTTATAGTCACTTCTGCATTTGTAATATTAGTATGGATTTGTTATGTACTTATCCAGATGGCAGTTAATAACATTTTTCAGATTTAATTATAATTGTTCAATGTACGCCAGATCAAAATGTTAGCATTTGATTTTTTTAAGTAAGTTGACTGTGACTAACAGACTGACCAAAAACCAATACTGTCCTAGCTTTCCTGTCAAACTTTTTGTTGCCTTCGGCAATTGCTGTCACTGAAAAAGCATCATGATCACTAATGCCTCTGCAACTGGTGACACTGAAAAAGATTAGGTGTGTCTGTAACTCGCAGGTCCAGAATATTTCTTTCACAGTCGAATTGTCAGATTAGTTGTTCAAGGCAGTTGTAAGACAAAGTATACTGTATGTCTTTCTTGCAAGTAATATAAGCATAGTTTTCTCAGTTGATACTGGACAGTCTGCAGTCATCATCTACTACTAGTCCAGGTCTTTCTGTGCTACCAAGTTTAGGCTACTACTGAATGACTATGACGGATGTGTCTGAATCTGCTGGCAAGACTGATCCTTGATACTCTTTACCATATTTTGCAGGGATTCATTTTAGACACTGTTAGATCCAGAATACTGCTTGTTGCTGTAAACACTCTTCCTAGTGTAGAATTTAATTGAACTGTCTAATATATATCCCATGTGTTGTAGAAAATTTCCCCACTTTGTACTTCAGGTGTCAAGAAAAGTGCCAGGGCTCACGTCCTTTGCAGAAAGCAGTCACCCACTCATCATACTAGGAATTGATCCTAGTGTGATGTGGCGGCAACTGTTTTCTACAAGAGTCATGAGATCTGGAACGTTACTGCAAATACACTGGCAGTTAACAAGCAATGCTACGAGATTCTCACTCTCTGCAATTCCTATGCAGTCTGCTGAAATAACTAGTTCATGAGAAAGGCAATAAACTAACTTTCAACTACTTCTTAGTCTTTTGAGATAACAATTGTGGATTTTAAAGTTAAAATTTTGTGTTTCACACCAATCAACTACACTGGAATTATAACTTTCAATTTTATACTACATATCCATATATTTTCTATTTGTTACAGCTAATAACTCTCAAAAAGAAATTGGCAGAAAATGTAAGTTAAGCCAAAATTGTAGCAAGTCTAAAAAGGCAAAGCTATCACCAATTAGAAGGTTGGTTAGAACATCACAGTGTTTTATCAAGCATGGTCCTGCTCAAGTTGACAATGACAATATGGGGGTGCTCAACAGCATGGTCATCAGTACCTTTACAAAGTATCAGCATGCCATAATGATGGCTGTCCCCACAGGCAGAGTTGCTTACAATACGTGAAATTCCACCAATCAATTAAAAAAAACCACTGTCATAATCCACTAAACTATGATGTATAAAACTGATTAACAAAAAACTGCCCCAAAAAGCTACCCATTCAGAGCAAGCTGATCTCCCCCTCACCAACAGTTTAACAGTCCACAAAATTTACAAATTCATGTTCTTTATTACAATGGTGTCAGTGTCTGCAAGAATGGTGGACAGATCTCAAGCCAAAATGAGGATTGCTATTATGTCTATATATAAACACACATATCAAGCAATATTGAACCTCAAGTGGCACTCCAGAAATTCCAGAAAGTGATGGATCTTCAAGCAAGATGAGGAAACTGTATGTTAGTAGGCACTATTTGCAGTTTGCTGGGCAGCATGTTCTTCCATCAGTGTGTTTAGCATGAAGTCCACCTTACTTGCATGGTCACTGCTGCTGTTTGCCACTCCCAGCCATTCGGTTTATCACTGATACACAATTTTCCTATCAGACAATATGATGGCACACACGAGAAGGGCACATCAATACACACCACCATTTCTGCACACCTCTTTGGCTGCTTTGAAAGCTGTAGCATTTCCCTGTATCCTGATGTACAAAGTACCCAACAAAACACCACCTACTTGGCTCAGATTTAGCTCCACTGTAAGGTGTCTTGGATGATCTGAATCAGCTGGTCCACTGGATACATGCAATGGAACGCTTGTAGCACACTTAGCAAGTCAGAGTAGTTGAGAAACTTTGTATTTTGATACCTTTGAATGCACTCCAACACCATCATACTGCCATATAACTCTGCATCATTTGTAAAATGTTCCGAAAGGTATACTTGGTAAATCCTATCAGTAGAAACAGCTGAACAACTAAATGCCTTCTCTTACTGGAAGCCATCTGTACATACAATGATAAAACCAAGGATTGTACTTAACGCAGATGAAAACCAATTTGTAAAACCAAACTGGAGTACAAGCAAGGGTAAAACTGACGCAAGTAGTCTTCTCTGGTGATAACCTACAATCAGTTTTATTGGTCCAAGCTTCCAGCTGACAGCCAACTGTAGATGCTTCACTGTTGTTTTAAGACTGGAGGAAGATTAGAAGAAAATGAAGTCATCTACAAACAAAGAACATTTAACAGGATTTCTGACTGCACAGGAGAAGTCATTGATAGTGACAGCAAACAGTGTGATACTGAGTACCCTGCCTTAGAGGAAGCGGAGAAGGGGGGGGGGGGGGAGAAGGAGGGCGAGTGGTAGAGGGAGGGGTGGGGGCAGGGAGAGAACATCCAATTTTCCTGAATGCAGCACTCCAACAAGATGTCACCAATGCAATAACGAAAGTAACTGTCGTTAAGGAAGGATTCGATAAGAAGCGTCAGATATCCACATAGTCTCAATTCATGAAGTTGCCAAAGGATGTTGTACCTCGAAATGGTGGTCTATGTTTTTTCAGTCACCTGGTTTTGGTGTAAGAATGACTTCTATATTGTAATCTCGAGTAGAATTAAGTCACCAACGGCAGAACAGTAGTGCCTGAAACAACAACACTGGGACTGGCACACATGACCTGTCATTCGACAAGCCAGAGGGGGTGGTGGTTGACTGTGTGGTTGAGCTTTACCCGACAGCAGGTAGGGCTACAATCCAGTAAGAGTTGGTACAATCCTTGCCTGGTTATCTTAAAGGAATTAATATAGCCTCCTTCCAAGTGGCAGGGTACTGTCCATCAAGCCAGATCTGACAAACAAGATAGGAGCTCGCCCTTGGCTCCAGGGCACAGATGACAGATTGTGGTGTAATGAATCTGATGTGATCCTGGAACAGTGTATCTGGCTGCTAACTGATGATGATGATTAAATGTTTAAAAGGACTAAACTTCTGTATCGTTAGTCCCTCCCTATCATGAGAGAAACATTGTTCAAGCAAGTCAAAGAATTTAAAAGGGCATGACAGTAGTTGTAACACAATAGTTAAAAGAAAATAGAGATAACCCAGGAAGCATCTTACACAAGAGGGTCTATAGGCACAACAAGATGAGAGGGGAAGAAAGTAACCTGCGGTCGCTTCCTGGGTAACCACCACAGGGGGAAGCTCTTGCCCCCACAAACATCCCAAACACTAGAACGTGAAGAGTATAATAGGTTAAAGGAAAATTCACTCTCCCTCAGAAAATGCAACACTTCGGTAGTGACTGTCATCTCATCCACAAGCATCTGAGATAGTGAGGTACGTGCGCTGCAGGTCAGCCAGCAAAGTGCACTCAACAAGAACATGTGCTACCGTCAGTAGACTGCCGTAGATGCAGTGATAATGAGCCTCCTAATGCAGAAGGAACTCATGAGTGACTCTTGTGTGGGCGATGTGTTGTCAGCACAACACAATGGCATCCTTGCAAGAGGCCTGGAGACATGTATGCGACACCTCAGTGGACCCTTTAATTGCTCTCAACTTATTTTGAGTTTTAGTAGCCTGCCATTCCAAACCCAGAGCCTCAAAATATTGTGTCAAAGTTGTAATCTTAAGTCCTGTATCCTGACGTCAAGTTGATCTCCTGCAGTTGTGTCTTTAACTAGACAGTTGGCGATTTCATTTCCTGAAATGCCTATGTGGCTCAGTGTCCAGATGGAGGTCACTGTCTTTCCAGAGCCGTAGAGGTAAGCCAGTAGGTACTGGATGTTGGCAACCAAAAGATTTTTGGAACAGCACAGGGTTATGCCTTTTAAGCAACTCATGGAACTGCTACAGATCAAAAAGTTCATTGTAGCCCGGGATCCAATGTACCACAAAGCCTGAGAGACGGCAACCAACTATGTAGTGTATACACTGCAGGCACTTGACGGAGAGTGCTTCTTGTGTCACCACACATATGCAAAAGTGTAACTGACCCTGTGATTGACTGTTGATCTACCTGTATAGATGCATACCAAATTAGAATGATCGTGGAGGACTGAAAGAAACAGCTGTCAGAGCAGGGTAGGATCAACATTGTTCCTGGGGCCATGAAAGAGGTCCATCCATATCACAGGACAGGGTACAGCCCACAGGTGGGTGTCAAGAGGGAGCTCTCGGAACACAGACTAGCGGAGGCTGTTGGTGGTCCTTCAGTAGTATATCAAGACAGATCCCAGCTGGTCTTCCCAGTTTTGGCTGATGCACAAACAGTCTGAACTGCTTGTTATGGGACAGAGTTGAGTGACATGAGTGGGTAGGCATTTGACAGATTGTGACTGCGTAACTTGCTACAAGCTGCTGTCATCTAACCCACAACAATGGAACACAGGCTTCTGCCAGGAAGCTGTCAACAAGGCTTATATCAAAGATCTTCATTGCCAACCACACACCAGTGTGGTTACAGGGACCAGTAAGCTCAATACAGATGGTGCTACTGACCCGGCAACCCACAGGCAACACAACCACAGTCCAAGAGGTATAAAATCAGTGCTCTGTAAAATCTCATAAGAACTTCGTGGTCCACGCACCACGAAGAGTGATTAAGAAAATGGAGAGCATTCAGCTTCTCCTTGTAAACTTCCATGAGCTGGTGGACATGCGGCAGCTATGTTAGCTTGTGGTCAAATAAGATACCTAAGGACTGGAAAGTTTCAACGACTTCAAGTAACTGGTCACAAATATAAATTTCTGGGAGTGGGTGCGCAGTCCGGGGTTAACAAAAACACAAAACTCACGATTTTGCAGCAGTTGTTTCCGTGCCATGTACAGCGTGTGCAGGCACTATCAGCAGCTGATTGCCCTCCACGGGTACACTTCTGCGAATGGTTCATCCAACAATGTGTCAATCCTCATTTCAGTGCAAATGTTCTCTTTACGGATGAGGCTTCATTCCAACGTGATCAAATTGTAAATTTTCACAATCAACTTGTGTGGGCTGACGAGAATCCGCACCCAATTGTGCAATCACGTCATCAACACAGATTTTCTGTGAACATTTGGGCAGGCATTGTTGGTGATGTCTTGATTGGGCCCCATGTTCTTCCACCTACGCTCAATGGAGCACGTTATCATGATTTCATACGGGATACTCTACCTGTGCTGCTAGAACATGTGCCTTTACAAGTACGACACAACATGTGGTTCATGCGCGATGGAGCTCCTGCACATTTCAGTCGAAGTGTTCGTACGCTTATAAACAACAGATTCGGTGACCGATGGATTGGTAGAGGCGGACCAATTCCATGGCCTCCCCGCTCTCCTTACCTCAATTCTCTTGACTTTCATTTATGGGGGCATTTGAAAGAGCTCTTGTCTACGCAACCCCGGTACCAAATGTAGAGACTCTTCATGCTCGTATGGTGGACGGCTGTGATACAATACGCCATTCTCCAGGGCTGCATCAGCGCATCAGGGATTCCATGCGACGGAGAGTGGATGCATGTATCCTCGCTAACGGAGGACATTTTGAACATTTCCTGTAACAAAGTGTTTGAAGTCACGCTGGTACGTTCCGTTGCTGTGTGTTTCCATTCCATGATTAATGTGATTTGAAGAGAAGTAATAAAATGAGCTCTAACATGGAAAGTAAGCGTTTCTGGACACATGTCCACATAACATATTTTCTTTCTTTGTGTGTGAGGAATGTTTCCTGAAAGTTTGGCCGTACCTTTTTGTAACACCCTGTATAGAATGTGATGTTGCCAGGTGGTACTGTATGCCTTCTGTAAGTCAAAGAACACAGCAATCAGATGTCGGCGATGCGCAAAAGCGTTGTGCACCACAGATTCCAAATGAACCAGGTGATGTGTGGTGGACCAGAAAGCCCAAAAGCCACTTTGGAATTGTGGTATATGCCCTCCGGCTTCAAGGCACCAACAAAGACCGCAGTTGACCATTCGCTTGAATAGCTTACACAGAGAGATTGGCCAGTAGTTAGTTAAAATTTGTGGGTCCTCTCTTGGTTTCAGGAGAGGAATAATAATACCTTCCCGTCATCAAGACAGAAATACTCCCACCAAATACAATTAAAAAGCCTGAGGACATGTTTCATGCAGTTGGCACAAAGATGTTTGAACATTTGGTTGTGGATTTTGTCGGGTCCACAAACCATATCCTGACATATTGGCAAAGTGTTGTGAAGCTCCCATTCACTAAAAGGGATGTTGTATGACAGAGAGCCGTGTGCTTGGGAAGATAGCGGGTGCCGCTCAACAACGTGTTTCCGGGTCAGGAAATGAGGATGGTAATTACTGCAAGCAGACACATCTGTGAATTGTGCTGCAAAACATTCAGCGCAAGTATCACACGATCAGTTCAGATGTTACCATTGACAAGACTAACAGGAACAATTGTGGGTGCTGGAAGGCCATAAATGCGGCGGAATTTAGTGTATACTTGGAATGATATGGTATTGGATTGCATAGTTGAGACATTGTTCCCAGCATTCCTGCTTCCTTTTCTTTATTAAAAAACGCACTTTCGATGCTATTAAAATACCCATAGAGGGATGGCGCTTGTGCTGTTGAAGCACCCTATGGTGTTCCCTGATAGCTATGGCTATATCTTCGGACCACCATGGCACCAGCAGTCATTGGGATGAGCCGGAGAAGTAGGGTATTGTTGCTGCTGCAGCATGAGTAATAGTATCAACAGTATCCTGCACCAACTTGTCAGTATCCATCACATGGCTGGCTGCAAAAGTGACTACAGAGGAGAAAGCCTGCCAAATTGGTTTCCAAAGTGACCAACGTGGAGCACGTTCTAGATATCTGTGAGTGGAGAGGGAGAGAATGATGGGAAAATGGTCGCTGTCACAAAGGTCACCATGGATGCGCCACTGAATCAGGGTAAGATATTCGAGCTGCAAACTGCGAGATAAACAGCTGAAAACCTTCCATGGGCCACAGCGAAATGGGCTGCAGCTCCAGTGTTGAGTACGCAGATGTCCAACTCTGAAAGCAGTTGTTCTAGTACTCAGCCTCTCTGAGACATAATGTCACCACCCATCAGAGGACTATGGACACTGAAGTCCCCCAATAATAGGAAGGGGGCAGGGAGACGTGCCACTAACTCTAACAGCTCATGATAATGGAAAGGTCCACGTGGGGGTAGATAAACATGAAACATTGTGATCCGAACTGACAGACACTAATGGCCAAGGCCTCTAGTGCAGTGGTAAGGGGCACCTGCTCATTGAAAATATCTGAGCATATGAAGGTACAGACTCCACTGGACGCTCTCTCGAAATTAACATGATTGTTACAGTAGGGTTGGTAACTTTCACAGCAGGGAGGTGTGTTGCCATATCCGTGTTTCCTGAAGTGATTTGCCTATTACCAAATAAGGAGCCATTAAATGATGGAGTTCGGCAAACAGCTGTTACAGTTCTATTGAAAGAGTATTTGAGTAAGGTCTTAGAAAGTGGGGAATGGAAAAGACAGGTGTGATTACTTCGCTACCAAGTCACAGTTCACCTGACTGAGTGGTCCATCCTCAGAAAATAGCATATCTTTCTGCTTATCCTTCTGAGATTCAGTTTTTGACGAGATTTCCCCATTTTGTCTTAGGGGAGGGAAGAGGAGTGCACTTTTCTTCACCCCCACAGCATGTAGCTGTTGGTTCTTGCTTTGAGAGGGGGGCACCTTGACAGATCTCCTCATTCCTGATGCCAAGGATGACTAGGAATCTCTGGCCGCACCAGTGGTGTGGGAGCCACCAGTGCTATAGGTGTACAGGTGTAGGGGATGAGGGAACTGACATTCCCTCCCCGAACTGTGAGGCAGGCCCCATAAGGTGTTGTGTAAGACCTTGTCATCGTGTGAGGTGTGCACCTACATGACAGTCACATAACTGGAGACCATTTTAGTCAGATGCAGTCTTTCAAACTTTTAGTTGCATCCTGGTAAGACAGGCGATCAATTGTTATTGTTTTATACTCTTGGATTTTCTTCTCCCTCTTGACCACTGGGCATTGCATTGAATGGGGGGGGGGAGGGGGGGGGGGAAGTTTCCAGACAGTTGACAACAGTATTGAGGGGGTTGTTCACAAGGGCTGCCCTCGTGGGAGACCCTTCAACATGCCCTACAGATAGCCTCATTAAAACAGCAGAAGGAGATATGTTCACACTTTTGGCACTTAAAACACCTCATCGGAGAAGGAAAGTAAGCCCTGACATCACACCCATAAACCAAGACCTTAACCTTTTCAGGTAAAATGTTGCTATCAAAGGCTATGTACACTATATTATCGTTGGTCGCTTCTGGATACAGCAAACAAAATGGACTCCCATGTTGTGCCAGATTAGTACACAGCTCTTCATCAGTTTGTAGCTTTAGGTCCTTTAATTCTACTGAGATTGTTATGAGGAGAAATGGTGACCAGTATATCTTGTATCTTGATGAAGGCTTGAAATGCCTGTGATTAGTTTGCATGTGATTAGTTTGCATGTGATTAGTTTGCATGTGATTAGTTTGCATGTGATTAGTTTGCATGTGATGTTCTGATGAGCAAAGATCCATTTCTGATCTCCTCTATTGCTGCAATATCTCCAAACTGATCTTCAATATTTTCAACGAAAAACTAACTTCGTTCAAGCAAAATAGCCACCATTAACTTTTTTTTTTGAGCGCTTTTGCGCCCATGTCAAAACTGTAGAACACCAAGACAAAGAGAGGAGTTAAAAACAACTACATATTAATACCAAATGATAGAAGTGAAGACAGCCAAAAATGGGCACGGAGAAAGGTTTATAAATTACACAACAGAGAAACGGAGGTCCTGAACTAGTGATTATATGTCCTTTGCCATGTTGCTATGATGGACAAAAAGTAAAACGCAGTCAACAGTTCGGGCATTTTTAGCTAAAATGGCCCGTAACTCGGACAGCAAACACAAAAGGAGAACGTAAAGAGGTTACAAAGAGGGCATTCTGTCAGGAAACGGTGGACCGTCTAAGGTTGAGGGCAATGAGCGCAAAGTGGTGGGGGGACACCATGTAACAAATGGCAGGGGCTAGAAAGACAGTGCCCAATACGCAACCCAGCTAAAATGATCTCGGGCCAAGAGGAGGTCGTCCAGACCACTGGAAGAGGCTTAATAACACACAGCTTGTTTCCAGGAAGGGAGGACCAGTGGTGACACCAAAGTGACATCACCTGTTGACAGAAGGCAACACAGATATCATCGAAGGGAATGTAACAACTAGTGGGCTGAGGTACGAGGACTGCAGCCTTGGCAGCAGCATCAGCGGCCTCGTTTCCTGTCACACCAATGTGACCAAGAACCCACATAAACATCGCAGTGGCTCCATCATGAGTGAGCAAGTGACAGCTTTCCTGAACCCGTTGCACTAAGGGATGGACAGTGTACAGCACACAGAGGCTTTGAAGGCCACTGAGAGAGTCAGAGCACATGACAATTAAAAAGCCTGTGTAGGCAGATGTATTGTGTGGCCTGTACAGGGCGAAGAGCTCTGCTGTAAATACTGAGCAGTGTTCCGGAGGCTGATACCAAAAAACTTTGGTGCCAATGATGAATGCAAACCCAACACCACAGTCAGTCCGAGAGCTATACTGCACACAAAGGTACTATCGCAAAGTTTTGTGCGAAGGCCATGAAACTTATGGCGACAGAGCAATGCTGGAGTAGTGTCCTTAGGAAGCAAATGGAGGCCAAGGTGAATACGGGCCACTGCATGAAGCCAATGTAGTGAAGGGTTCACAACCATCAGTAAAGTGGCAGGTAAAGTGAAGTTAACCCGCTGCCAGAGCAAGAGCTGAAAGCAAACTCCAGGAGGTAACAGAGAAGAGGGACACGCCCCATACTGGCAATCAAATAAGTCATCGAAGAAGAAGGCATAGGATAGGTGGCCAAGCATGGCACACACGGGCATGCATAGTTGCTGAGGAGAAAGTCACGGCAGTAGGACAGCAGTAGTTCAGCAGCTTCTGCATACAGACACTCAACCGGGCTAGTGCAAAAGGTGTCAGTGGCCAAACGGATGCCAAGATGATTGACAGTAATGAGATGGCATGAGACAGACGGATGTGCAGATGCATAAATGAAACACCCACAGTCTACTTTCGAATGGGCAAGGGAGCAGTATAAAAAGAGGAGGGTGCTTCGATCTGCTCCCGAGGAAGTACCACTGAGGACAAGTAGGACACTGAGGGACCGCACACAGTGGGCCACCAGGTAAGACACGTAGGAAGACCAAGAAAGGTTCCCGTCAAACAAGAGCCCCAGGAATTTTGTAGTTTCAACAAATCGAAGAGCAACATGCCCAAGATGTAAAGATGATGGAAGAAACCAATTGCACTGCCATAAATTAATACAAATGGTTTTGTCAGTGGAAAAATGAAAGCCATTGTCGATGCTCCACGAGTAAAGATAATCGAGACATCGCTGAAGATGCCGTTTAATGAGACAGGTCCATGGAGAAATGCAACAGATGGCAAAACCATAAACGAGAAGGGAGCCGGAGATGCCCAGCAGGAGACAGGCCTTTATAGGGTTAATGACGCTCAGGACAGAACCCTGAGGCACACCGTTTTCCTGAATAAAGATGGCCAACAAGGCGGAACCCACACGTACTTTGACAACTCGGTCTTTTAAATCTTCCTGAAGGAAATGGGCATGTGTCCACGGAAGCCCCACATGTGGAGAGTACGAAGGATACCAGTCCTCCAGCAAGTATCGTAGGCTTTCTCCAAATTGATAAACATGGCCAAAGTCTGGAATTTCCGCAGAAAACCATTCATGAGATGGTTGGACAAATTGATGAGATGGGCAACTGCAGAATGGTGCACTCTAAATCCACGCTGTGCAGTGGTTAGTAAATTGTGAGTCGGGCATGAATCATACATTCCCTCACCTTGAAAACACAGGTGGTGAGAGAAATGGGGCAGTAGCTAGAAGGAAGGTGTTTGTCCTTACCAGGCTTAGGTATGGGTATGACAGTGGCTTCAGGCCAGCATCTGGGAAACGTGCTCTCTGCCCAGTTGTACATAGGAAGGACAAAGTGCTTGCCCACAAAATAAAAGTGCTGCAACATCTGAATGTTAACACTATCTGGCCCTGAGGAGGAGGATCACGAAGTGAGAGCATGATCTAGCTCCCTCATAGTAAAGGCAGCAATGTAGCACTCACTATTCTGAGAAGAGAAGGGTATTACCCAGGTCTCCTCTGCTCGTTTCCAATGGAGGAAGGCAGGGCGATAGTGGGAGGATCTCGAAATACCTGCAAAATAATAGCCCAAGGTGTTGGAGACAGCTATAGATTCCACTATAACATCATCTGCTTCAGTCAGGCCGGAAATTGAGGAATGGACCTTGGTCCCAGAGAGTCATTGGAGGTTGGACCACAAGACAGAAGAGAGATTGGAACTATTAAAAGAACTAGTAAAGGAAATCCAGCTGGCTTTTTTACTACCCCAAAGAATGCAACACCACCATGCACGCAACCATTTATAATGAATGCAGTGTGCCATCACAGGATGATGGTCCAAAACACAGAGAGCACATCTCTGCACGCAAACAGTGTAGCAGCACGCCTCAGCCCACCAAGGGACCGGGACACTGCACGGTAAAGAAGTGCAAGGAATGGAACGTTCTGCAGCGGTAAGGATAATGTTTGTAAGATACTCTCCCTGTCATCGCAACTGGGGAAATGTTGTTCTTCGAAGGTCACCGGGGAGGAGTAAAGCCTCCAGTTGGCCTTAGAAAGCTGCTACTTGGGTGTGCACGTAGGTGGGGTAGATGTCAGCAATCGGATGGCACATGGGAAATGGTCGCTCGAGTACATGTCACAGGGAACGGACCACCCGAGATGACGGGCAAGCTGGACAGTGCAGAAGGAGAGGTCCAAATGGGAATAGGTATGAGTGGAGTTTGAAAGGAACATGGGTGCTCCCGTGTTAAAGAACATGAGGTTAAGGTGACTGAGAAGATCAGCAAAGACGGCACCTCTCTGACAGGTTCTGGGAAAGCCCCAAAGGGGAGGTGCACATTAAAGTCACCGAGCAGCAGAAAGGGGTGAGGGAATTGCCCAATAAGTTGGAGGAAGTCTGCCCTGGTGACACCAAATGATGGAGGGATGCAAATGGTACCAAAGGAAAAAGGTCAAGTGAGGAGGCAAAATGCGGACTGCAACAGCTTTGAGCTGGGTAGTCAAGGAGGTCGGTTGACTATGCTCATCATCCTGGATGAGCAGCATGGCTCCCCCATGAGGTGGAATGCCATCCTCAGGGGGCAGGTTGAAGCAGACCAGGAAGAAATGCGAGAGCTCGAAGCAGTTGTGAGGACACAATTTTGTTTCCTGGAGGCAGAGTACAAGTGGACGCTGCAATTCTAAGAGCAGCCGAAGCCTTCTTTGTTGGATCAAAGACTGTGAATGTTCCATTGGAGGAGAGTCATGACCAAGAAAAAGTGAAGGGGTGTCACCTCAGCGGCTGCACAGTGCCAACCATCAAAGACTTGCTGATACAGGGCGGAGAGGCAGGAGAATCCTGGTCTACAGAGGCGTCAGCACTCTCCTCCTATCGTTCTGCAGAATCCAGGATAGAAAAACAATTGTTGGTGCGCACCGGCAACACATAGGCCGAACGGGCGAGGGTATCATGTGGCGGCACCATCGAAGAGGATTTCCGAGTCAGCAAAGGAGAAGACTGTTTCCCTTTGTTTGACTTCTTGGAGACTTTCTGGTTGACAGAGGAAGACTCAGATGTTTGTTGGCTGGAATATTCTTTCTGCCCTTTCCAGCCCGCCAGTTGAGTAGCAGGTGACTTTGCCCCCTGAGGTGAAAATTTAGTGGCATCTTGCACAGCTGGAGAAGAAGACAGGGACACGACCATGATGCTGGGCGATTTCACAACCATGGTGCTAAATTTGAAGTCCCGTGTCTGTGTGGACATGTCCTTCATGGAGTGAGATGTAGCAAGAACAGTACAGTAAGTGCCAGATTGTAGAATACACAGTTTCCGACTAGCCAACAACTTGCGAGCGACTAGGCAAGGCACTTTTCTCTTCACCCAGATCTCCTGGATAGCCCACTCGTTAGGATACCTGGGACAATCGTGGGAGGAGGCAGCATGGTCGCCACTGCAGTTGGTACAGTGGGGAGGTGGAGGCGGACAATCGCCCTCGTAATCATAACAGGTTACACATGCGCCCGGGTGTCGACAGGATTCTTGAGTGTGGTTGTAACGATGACACTGGTAGCAGTGCATCAGGTTCGGAATGTACGGTTGTACTGTGATAACTTCATAGCCTGCTTTGATCTTTGACTGAAGAACCACTCTACCAAAAGTGAGAAAAAGAGTGCACTTGGGCACTACGGATGCCTCTACTTTTTTCATCACCTGATGGACTGCAATGACACCCTGATCAGAGGTACATTTGGATTTTTGCCTCAGCCAGACCATTGAGCAGCCTAGTGTAAATAATGCCACGGGAAGGAGTCAGCATTTGACAGGCCTCGACATGAACAGAATAGCTGTGGAGGAATAAAGCTGCTAACAGTTGGGCTCGACAATCAGAAGTAGTCTCGAAAAGCAAAGAGCCATTTCGTAAACAAAAGCAGGATTTCACAGGGCCAGCAACTGCATCAACACCTTTCTGAATAATAAACAGATTTACCGCAGAGAAGGACTGACAGTCTTCAGTATATGAAATCATGAGGAACCATGATGCAGCTGGGAGGGTCTTTCGATCATTAGTCTCATTCCGTTTACAATTATCAGATGTGGACTGAGAATATGATGTTTGGCTCATTGCACGAAAATGCCCCTTGACTGCCAGTGTCCCCAATGGCGCACCCCTTCTAACTGTGATCCATCCTCAGAAGGGGGCACCCGCCTTAGGTGACTGTTCACACCTCAGGTCACACCTCCCGAACACCTGACAGAGGGACCAGTCAGCAACTTAGGAAGGTAGCAACTCATGTAATCATCCCTCCCTGGGCCTGGCCTTTACCATTGGGTATGTGCCAACCCTACCTGTCAATCTGGGGCTGGGAATTACATGTTACCCAGTCACCATTTACAAATCAGACATGTGTGCTGGTCTTCAGGAGAAGAAGAAAAAAGAGGAACTTCAAACACCAAAGCAGAGGAAGGATAGGAGAAGCGGAACGAAAAAAGAAAGAAGGAACGACAGACAGTGGAGAGAATGTTCAGATATCAGTGACTGAATATGCAGAACACATTTCCAACAACATCCTAGCTATGTTCCACAAGGGGGGGAAAATAAATAGCAAGAGTATCGACATGCAGCACAGAAGGGAAAAGATGCTGCAAAGGCTGGGGCCCCAAGTTAGCCAAGCACGAACTTGCCAAAGAACGGCACGTCTGCACAGGGGCACCGCCATCAGTGCGGGGACAAATGAAGAACTCAGCAAACTGGCAACTTCCATTTCTCCTTAACTGGCTATCGTCTTGAGGCACGGTCAATGACAAAAATGCTGTAGGATTGTAAACTTCTGCAGTAAAATCACTGTTCCCGACTCACAAAACGGCTGTGTTGACACAGCCACCATTAAGTTTGATCTATTTTACTGTGGATCATACACCCTGATGCCAGTCACTCCAATTGGAAGCTCTGCTTGTGGGCACCACTTCGCCAAGGCAAAGGTCACCTGGTACAGACACCATTGTCCAGAGTCCCAGTACAGGGAAAGTGGACAGGCACCTACTCTTTGGCTGACATAGGGAGGTTACAGGCAATGCGATGCCTGTTTTGTCAGGGGGCTACCACAGAGGGTACACAGCAACCCCACCACGATAGGCTGGCTACCACACTGGATATCAGGTGCAGAGGTACGTCAAATTGATTGGTAGGTGCAAAAGATAACAGCGCACAGTGGAGAGGTAATGCACTACAGTAAGGTGCCCTTCCCCAAATGGCCTACATTTTGGTAAAATTTGGAAAAAGGAGGTCAAACCCAACAAGGGGACCAGAATTTAAAAAGCCAAAATATGTGAGGGAAAAGTGTTAAAAAAAGTGGAAAGTGCAAAAACCTTCAAAAGTCCACAGAACAGTCCCGAGACCATGGTAAAAAAAACTTGACCCAATAAATAAGACTCCTATCAGTCACCTCTTATGACAGGCAAGGAAAGGCCACGGGTCTATTCTAGTCCTGACACCACCACAGGAGAAGGGGAGGGGGGGGGGAGGGGGGGGGGGGGGAGAGTGGGCTGTCATCTGAGCTGATTACAATTCCCACAGAGAGTGGATCATTTTAGACCACCTCATCACACAAGAAGCAGAGCCATGTCATCTCCATAGTCCTATGAACACCTGGAATTCAGGAATTCGCCCATATCTCACAGTGAAAGTAAATAAGTGTTCTGCTAAAACTAACGAGGTCCATAAAAAAAAGTTCCACTGAAGTGTGGTTAGAAAAAATAATAGATCTTACTAATTGGAGAAGTTTTAGATATAATCGTTATATTCCAACTGAAGATAACAAAGAAAGCCTGAAAAGAACTCAATGAATGGAATCTTTGATGGATATGAATTGACTTCATCCTACCTGATGAAAGAAATAATCATTGCGTCTCACGTCATTTTTGATTAAACAAATCACAGATGAAAAACAACCAACTGAAATTAAACTTAATGCAAGAGGGAAAAGAAGAATTAACTCAAGTATGTGAAGAAAACCAGATGCCAAATGATTCACTCTGTAATGTGTCTGAAGATTGCAGCATATCGTCTTATTACGCACTGATAACTCAAAACAAGAGTCTCACAACTAAAACTATATGAGAATGAAGTCTTTCACGATGGCACTGATATGTAAAACATTCTCGGTTTTCCAGTAAAATAGGGAGAGACTTGGGTAGAAGGGGTATAAGACCGATTTTCCATCCTCCTAAGAAAATTAAGGAGATGATGCGCCCTCTTAAGGACAGTCTCGGCCTCAGGGTCCCTGGAATTTATAATATCCCCTGTGAGTGTGGAAGCAATTATAAAGGTCAGACCAGTCGCACCATTTTTGACTGCTGTGCAGAACACCAATGACATTAAAAATAGAGAACTAGAGAAATCGGCAATTGCAGAGCACAGTATCACTAACAAACATAAAATACTTTCTGATGAAACAAAAATTTTGCCCCATGCCTCCACATACTGGGATTCTGTGAGAATAATTTTAACCACGGTAGCGGATATTATGTGAGCAGTGTATGGAAACAAGCGCTCAATGCAGAGAATCAGCAGGGACGTTCATTGCAGTGTTTAGCAGTGGTGCCACCAGTACAGACATTGACACCATCTGCAACAGCAGTAAGTAATTGCTGACCAATCACAAGCCGACCAATCAGAAGCCATCCGCGGGCTGTATAAGGCCACCACAGCAGAAGTGAAGATAGTTGCTCCTGATGACGACGATGGGGGCTATCGTCGAAAGCTTGAGATTTTATCCCACATTGATGCAGCAAGAAAAGCGAGAGTGTTTTACATAACTAAAACTATGTTATCAAAAAAACCTTAATGAAACTGTCAGTCACAAACTATGAATTTGATTTTTACAACACAGCAATAATGCAAACTTTGTTGTGATGGGAGTTTAAGGCGCTTATTTTAGAAGCCTGAAATATAAAAACTAGCATAAAGCGATGTCTAATGAATACAAATTCCTAATAACATTAAAAACTTGAATCTTGTATGACTACCAAAACATGTACAGTAACACCTATAATTTGGCACTGGATACTGCATCAAAAACAAAATAGACATTATGAAGCAAGACTAGTTACTGAGTGGGTGAAAATACTTGACTATTCAGCCTTTAGTCCTGTGGCATGCTACACATCGATTAGCTTGCTTCTTAATCTAACACCCCCAAAGATACTGAGTATAAATTTTAATATTTTCTTAGTGGTCATAAAGAAGATAAAAAAATTTAGGGTGAAGAATACTTTTTATGTCCTTAAGGAAGTTTCAAGGTATTGGGACAAGAAATTCTCAGACTTCCTGAAGACACTGGGACTTGTGTAGCTGAAGCATCACTGTTTGTTGGTGGTGGTCTAGTTGCTTGAAAAAAAGACAGACAGCATTACTGAAGTATTACATACAATGAACCAAATATGATTTGATAGGATAAGCAAATCTAGTGAATAATACAAGCCACCTTAGTAGAGTGACATTCTTATGCAGTTTATATTGTTCTTTCACAGTTGATATCTGTGGCGTTTTCGTCTATATATTTTCCAGTCATAATTTCGTTCATGTTCTTTACAACATTTAGTTATTGTAGGTTGTAACCTTGACAGTGACTGTACACTAGACCTATACAGATCGAATAGGTGTAGTGAAGATAGCAATTGTATTGATATAGCAAACTGTCTTCCTGCTGTTCTGCTTTGCACTTTTTTTCTTTTTTTTAATAGTGGGGGTGGTGACACATTGATATGTGCTGTTGCCTGCGGTTGAGGTTAGTCAGAAAGGTGACAGCAAGTTAGTGAGCCCAACGGAAGAGTCATGACAGATCTTGTTATAGAGTGCATATTCCATCGTTACAATTACGTCCTTTGTTTTTCCATTGTACTCTGATATTTTCAAATGTTAATAAGAAGAAAATATCCATCCATATTTCCAAAGTGGTGTTGTCAGTTTGTAAGTTTTTGTTTTGCTATGTTATTGTACTGCTTCCAACTTCATACTTAGATCATTCCTTGAGACTTAATCACTGCCTTATTAATGTCATCAGTCTGTCAATGCAGTAGCTTCTTTTTTTTATTAAAGCATCCAAGTCCTACTACTTGGCAAGACAAACTTCATCTGTAGAGGACACAACATCTCTGTTTCAGCCAAATTTATTTCTCTTCTTATACTAAATAATTAAAACTGTAAGGTGGATTAAGTAAAGCTGTACTGTATAATGTACAAATCATGAATGGGTAGAGGGAAACATTCCACGTGGGAAAAATATATCTAAAAACAAAGATGATGTGACTTACCAAATGAAAGTGCTGGCAGGTCGATAGACACACAAACATACACACAAAATTCAAGCTTTCGCAACCAACCGTTCCCTCTTTCCTGACAAAGCAACCATTGGTTGCGAAAGCTAGAATTTTGTGTGTATGTATGTGTGTGTTTGTGTTTCTATCGACCTGCCAGCGCTTTCGTATGGTAAGTCACATCATCTTTGTTTTATATATATATATGTGTGTGTGTGTGTGTGTGTGTGTGTGTGTGTGTGTGTGTCCATCCAAATGAGCTGCTGAGAGCCAAAGTGATGTAAATCAATTGTTTCTAATTCTGAGAAATTAACGGTTTTGCATTTTGTTTGCTGTAAATTCATGCTTCACAATAATATGTGATTCATTTGATGAAATGTAAAAATGAAATACTAGACAGTAATTATATTTACTACATATGTTTTAGTTATTTGTACCTTTAATTCCCCTTTGTAGTCCCTAAAAGTTGGAGTACCACTTTTCCTCTCATCAATTTCCCCACAGTGAAACAAAGGGGTATAAATCAAGAGTTGCACCACTCGTCTTATAAACATTTTGGTGAAGTTGAATACCTGAGAAGGAATATGCTGTCTTTTACTCTCCATAACTGCAATTTATTTATAAAACATAAACATAACGCGATACAGTAAATGTGACTCTGCACTTATTGCTCCTATTATGTACTTTTCTCTCACAAATTGAGTTAAAATAATTGCATTATTATTTGTAATTACTAGAAAGCTACCTACCGAGTTAGTCTAATAGCTCACCAGTGTGTTCATCTATGGATTCCAAATAAATGTTTCTCAATGTCGAGATTTGTTAAAGTGTAATTCTCATCACGTTGATACTTCAAGAGGCTTTATAATGGAACACGTCTGTTTACTTTATTTCACTGCCCATGTTACCTTCCTCTTCTGAAGAGTCAACATGTCCAGGTGCAGATTCCTCACTGAACTTCCAGTTGTCAGTTGGTTGAAGAAAGAATGGTGCACCAGAGGGATGTATGGGAGAAGTGTCAGCATGTCTCTCCTTTTTGCCACAGAGACAGCTCTCACAGCATTGTTGAGAGGAATGAGTTTAACACTACACTGCCGAAGATGGCCATGATGTGAAGATGTAATATCCAAAGTTTTGAAAGAGGTTCCTACATCAAGAGATTCTTTGTATAAAACAAGATGTGGGCAGTCTTTCTGGAAACAAAGCCACTGAATGTGAAGCTAACTGAACTTTACATTTTGTGTGTTATTCTTTCTAAATGTCACATTTTTCTCTACATACTTTGTTGAGACAATATCATTATCGGCCATTTTACAAGTGGTACAGGGGTTGTTTTCTCCTTGCCTTCTGAATGACATTACACCAATCATCCAGAGAGAAAATTTGGGCAGTTCTTGATTTTGTCTTAATAACTCCAAAATTCCAATCGTTTGTCAGAAAGGAGTGTTCCGATAAAATAAATTTATCGTCAGCCATATGGAATGTATTGAGTTCTTTACAATTTCTATCCAAATTGGCGTAAGTTTCGAATTCTGATTTTGACCAGATGCTACTACGTCATGAGCATCATGGGCATGGAGTTCTATAAGCTTTCAAGAACCTACTTCTTAGGAGCCTTTTAATGCCAAAGTCTCACTTCAAATGTGCATAAAGCCAGTGTCCATTTTGATTGGTTGGCTGGTTGGATTAAAAGAGGGGGAAAGGGACCAAACTACGAGGTCATCAGTCCCTTGTTCTGAATAAAACATTGCCACAAGTGTGAGAATAAAACAAATGAGACTGATGACACAAAACAGAATGAAAGGAATAATCACAAGAACGATGAAGGGCAACAAACATGTAAATGAACAAAAGGGAACAAGAAAATCACAGAAATGCAAGAAATGGGATGAAGTGATTAAAACAACAAAGCAGATTACCATGGCTGGCTGACCATGAGAATAAAAAAGAAGCCAGCCACTCTGCATCACATTAAAACCTCCACCCTAGAAGCACTAGGGTGGATGACACAGAGGGACAAAGGACATGCGCTAAAACTAAGATCAAATGATAAAACCCACCATCACGAACAAATGTAAAACTAAATCAGCCGATGAGGCATTGTCAGATAAAATTGGCAGCAACGAGTCTGGTAACCCAAGATTTTGTCGCTGAGCAGTCAAAGTGGAACAGTGCATCAGACTATGGTCCACTAACAACCGGGCGCCGCACTGACACTCAGGCGGGTCTTCACGGTGCAGGAGGTAACCATGGGTTGCCCAAGCATGGCCAATGTGGAGCTGGCAGAGGACAACTGATTCCCTGCGAGAGGCCCGCATGGAAGTCTTCCACACATTCGTAGTCTCCTTAATGACATGCAGTTTGTTGTGTGTACTGTTACGCCATTCCGTTTCCCAAAGCCGAAAAACTCTATGGTGCAAGTCAGAACACAGGTCAGATTCAGAGATGCCACTCTCCAGAAGTGGTTTCTGCGTAACCTGTTAGCCAGCCTGTCAGCAAGTTCGTTGCCTGGGATTCCAACGTGTCCTCGGGTCCACACAGACACCATTGAATGACAGGACCGGTCCAGGGCATAGATGGACTCTTGGATGGACGCTATCAAAGGATGGCAAGGGTAACACTGGTTGATAGCTTGTAGGCTGCTCAAGAAGTCAGTACACAGAAGAAACGATTCCCGGTGGCATGACCGGATATACTGATGTGCACGAGAGATGGCCACCAGCTCCGCAGTAAATAAACTGCAACCATCGGGCAAGGAATGCTGTTCAAAGTGGCCTCTGTGGACGTAGACGAAGCCAACATGACTATCAGTCATCGAGCCGTCAGTGCAAACCACTTCAGAGCCCTGGAACACGTCAAGAATCCAGAGAAAGTGACAGCGGAAAGCGGCAGAAGTAACTGAGTCCTTAGGGTCATGCAAAAGGTCCAGACGAATCTGCGGCCTAGGTGTACACCATGGAGGTGTATGCGGACGGACCTGGGTGGGAGGTGGTAAAGGGAAGGACTCCAGTTCAGATGGAAGGGATTGCACGAGAACCACAATCATCAGCCCTGACCTGGGCCGCCGATGCAGGAGATGAACTGCTGCGGGTGGTAAAAGGAGACGGTAATTTGGTTGCTCAGGAGAACTACGAATGTGTGCAACGTAACTGGCGAGCAGTTGTGCACATTGGATCTTCAATGGAGGGACTCCGGCCTCCACCAGGACACTGGTCACCGGACTCGTTTTAAAAGCTCCCGTCACTAGGCGAACACCACAGTGGTGCACTGGGTTGAGTACACGCAACACTGAGGGTACTGCCGAACCATAAAACAGACTCTCATAGTCAAGGCAGGATTGAATAATGGCTTCGTAAATCTGCAGCAGTGTAGAGCAATCTGTACCCCAGTTGGCGTTGCTCAGGCAGCAGAGGGCATTGAGGTGATGCCAGTACTTCTGCTTAAGCTTACAAAGGTGAGGACGCCAAGCCAATGGGGCATCGAAAACCAGTCCTAAGACTCAATATGTCTCCACTACAGTGAATGGATAGTCATGAAGGTAAAGTTCTGGTTCCTGATGAACGGTACAATGCGGGCAGAAGTGCATGACACATGACTTAGTGACCAAAAACTGGAAGCTGTTGGTGACAGCCTATGAATGCGCCTAGTGGATGGCTCCCTGTAGGCACCGCTCAGCAATACCAGTACTTGTGGAGCAGTACGAAATGCGTAAGTCATCTGCATACAGAGAGGATGAGATGGACGGCCCTATAGGTGCTGCTAGACCGTTAATGGCCACTAAAAATAGTGATACACTCAATACATAGCCCTGTGGGACCCCATTCTCCTGGATATTGGGGGAACTATGGGAGGCACCAACTTCGACACGGAAAGTATGGAGTGACAGAAAATTCTGGATAAAAATCTGGAGCAGGCCTCGGAGACCCCACCCATCTAATGTGGCAAAGATATGATCTCGCCAGGTGGTGTCATACACTTTGCATAGATCAAAAAAGACGGCAACAAGGTGTTGGCATCTGGAAAAGGCTGTTTGGATGGCAGACTCAAGAGACACAAAATTATCAGTGGTAGAGCGCCCCTGGCGGAAGCCACCCTGACATGGAGCCAGTAGGCCACGTGACTCCAGGACCCAACCCAAATGCCGACACACCATACATTACAAACAACGTGGGTGAGGCTGATGGGCCGATAGTTATCCACATCAAGTGGGTTTTTACCGGAATGATGGTGCTCTCCCGCCATTGAGATGGAAAGATGCCATCGCACCAGATCTGACTGAAGATGACGAGGAGGTGGCACTTGTAGTCAGACGGGAGATGTTTAATTATCTGACTGTGGATCTGATCTAGACCTGGAGCTGTGTCAGGGCAATGTGCAAGTGCACTGAGGAGCTCCCACTCCGTAAAAGGGGGTTATAAGGTTCACTGTGGCGTGTAGTGAACGAGAGTACTTTCCTTTCCATCTGCCATTTGAGGGTGCGAAAGGCTGGGGGTAGTTTTCCAACGCAGAGGCTCGAGCATAGTGCTCAGCAAAGTGCTCGGCAATTGTGTTTGCGTAGGTACATAGCATGCCATTGATGGTAACGCCAGGGACGCCTGTTGGGGGCTGGTATCCACATAGACGATCAATCTTCGTCCAGACTTGGGAAGGTGACATATGGCACCCAATGGTCGACACGTACCTCTCCCAACACTCCTGTTTCTGTCATTTTATAAGCTGGCATACACGGATACACAGCTGCTTAAAGGGCTATCAGATGTGCTAGAGAAGGGTGCCGTTTATGTCCCTGTAGAGCTCACCAACAATCTGTAATTGCCTTAGCGGTTTCCGGCAACCACCAAGGGACTGTCTTTCGCAAGGGGCACCCTAAAGAGCAAGGGATTGTGTTTTCTGCCGCAGAAACGATTGTGGTAGTCACCTGCTCAACCATTACATTGATGTTATCATGTGGGGGAGAGTCAACGGTGACATCAGAGGTGAAAGTTTCCCAGTCCGCCTTGTTTAAAGCCCATCTGGGCAGGGATCCGTGGGCCTGACACCAGGGCAGTGACAGGAAGATGGGGAAGTGGTCACTACCACAGAGATCATCATGCGCCCTCCAGTGGATATGTGGGAGAAGTCCTGGGCTGCAAATTGATAAATCAGTGGCCAAGTAACTACCTCCAGCCACACTGATATGTGTGGCAGCCCCAGTATTTAAGATGCAGAGGTCGAACTGAGACAGTAAAGTTTCAACATCTCTGCCTTGGCCAGTAAGCATGGTGTCACTCCACAAGGGGTTATGGGCATTAATATCTCCCAAAAGTAGGAGAGGTTTAGGGAGTTGATCAATCAGTGCAGCTAATACATTCACGGGTACTGCAGCATCTGGAGGAAGATATACGCTGCAGACAGTTATTTCCTGCGTCGCCCATATTCTGACAGCCACAGCTTCAGGAAGGGGTTTGAAGGGGCACAGTTTCACTACAGAGTGAGTTTAGGACATAAATGCAAACTCCACCTGACGCTCGATTATAGTCACTACGGTTCCTGCCCTGTCCTGTCCACATTGCCGGGAACCAGGTTTCCTGGAGGGCAATCCAAAAGCAGGTGTAAAGCTTTACAGTTGCCGTAGCTCAGCCAGGCAGTGGAAAAAACCGCCACAATTCCACTGGAGGATGACATCATCGTAAGACTGGGAAGGCATGGAACATTCGATGAGGCAGTTTACACCTCAGAGTCACCTGCTGCCACTGACTTTTTGCCTGAGCAGTCTATATCCATTGTGAAGGAGGGTCCAGCGAGATCCAGGTCCTCAGCAGATGCCCGAATCTCCACACCATCCTCAGACACAGAGCTTGTAGGTAGCGGTGGTGTGGGTGTCACCACAAGTTCCTTGTTCGTGGCGGGGGTGTCTTCTTTTCCGATTTCTTGTGCTGTTTCTTGGGTTTCCCTGGCTGGGAGGACTTCACTGAATCAGTCTCCAGGACTGAGGATGAGTGTGAAGCCCTACGACCAGCTGCTTTTGGGCTCTTCAGCCTCTGGTGGGTGTCATCTTTCCCACTAGCAAAAACTTGGGAAGGGAGTGACCCAAGGGACCCCTTCCTAGTGAGAGGAGCCGAAGAAGCCTTATGCTTCTCTGGCTCAGAAGTGGGGACTGAAATTCCCAGTGCCGTATTTACTCGAATCTAAGCCGCACCTGAAAAATGAGACTCGAAATCAAGGAAAAAAAATTTTCCTGAATCTAAGCCGCACCTGAAATTTGAGACTCGAAATTCAAGGGGAGAGAAAAGTTTTAGGCCGCCACCTCCAAATCGAAACAAAGTTGGTCCATTGTAATATGAGACACAATTTAGGTCGAATGAATGACAGTACAGCTACAGTGGTTTGGTTCCAGTCGTAAACTTAGCAGTTAAGCTTTACCAGGTAGCCATTGCTATGCGTCAGGCGCTCTGTCCGTATTTATATGGGTACCCTTCCTTTTTACGTGCTTCGTCTGGTTTGAATTGATTGCTTATTTTTCTTTGATTTGACAAGTGCCGTTCTCTTTGTTATAGGTGTTTATGTCACTCTAAGCTGAAAATGCATTACTGTACTGTGTCATGAATTGTTTGTCGCATTCTGATAATGAGTGTTAACAGCCTGTCGCCGCTCGCGGCATGGCTTGCTATTAAAACAAAGAGAGGAATTATCTCATAAGTGACAATGGCAAGAGACTACTGTTTGTTGTTGCTTACATTGCTGCTTTCTTTGATAATGATAAACAAGAACCAAATAATAGACTGCGTATGATAGATGTTCTGAACGAGAGGTTATCGAAAATTTTTCGCAGTTTGAAAATCTTTGCAGACGCCTCTTTAGTACATTACATACCACACAGAAATTAGAGTCATCTTATATTTAAAAATCTAGTCAATTGCCGTGCTTCATTTGTGACTGTATCACTATTAGGCATAAGAATAATATGAATATAAACATGACATTATATGTATATTCTTCCGCTGTTGTCTCACTCTAGTTTCATAGTTTATTAGCCAGAAAGGATTTAAATGAGATAGCAGCAAACATGAAAGAATACATGGCAAAATGTTTATATTCATATTATTCTTATGGTGAAGAGAATACTGCATGTGATTCACAATTCATAAATTTTCGTATTAGCAACCATCTCTTCTCACAGGTAGGAAAAAATTCAGAACGTAGAGTTGGCCATATTGACAAACATCCCAAAGACTTGCCAGTCGGATTTTCGTAGTACATTGAAATGCTGCTACATTCGAAGATGAACAATACGGAATTTGTATTTACTTCGTTGGATAATGTCTGAAAATACAGTGGTCGAAACTTGGGGCAGAGAAAAAAGCTCGTCGCCCACCTTTTTTTTTTTAATTTTATTTATTTACTGACGCAGAGGTTTTGGCACCAGTATTCATCTTTGTGCCTGCAAAGCATGCCTGTGTAGCGCTACATATATTCGACGGCAGAAGTTACTTGTAGCAGCACCTACCAACATTTTTCAGAACTTCCGCTTACTTTGCACTCAATTCTAAGCCGCAGGCGGTTTTTTGGATTACAAAAACCAGAAAAAAAAGTGCAGCTTAGATTCGAGTAAATACGGTAGTTGGGAGGGGGGGGTGGGGGTGTTGCTCCCGAAGTAGGGGGTGCAGGAGCAACAGGGAGGGATGTGCACCCCACCATCAAGGGGGCAAGTGTAGTCTCCTAGTTCTGAGGGGCGACAGGAATTTGAGGAACTCATGGGGCGACAAGTGTTCTCGTAGCGGCGGTATATGAGGTGGTCATAGCCACAGGATGTAGGCGCTCAAATTTTCTCTTAGCCTTATTGTAGGTCACTCGGTCCAGGATCTTATATTCCATGATTTTCCTCTTTTTCTGTAAAATCCTTCAGTCTGGTGAGCAAGGTGAATGACGCTCTCCGTAGTTGACACAGTTGGGAGGTGGGGCAAATGGAGTATTGGGATGCGATAGACGTCCACAATCTCGACAGGTGGGGGCTGGAAGTACAGGGTGAAGACATATGGCTAAACTTGCAGCACTTAAAGCACTGCATCAGGGTAGGAATACAAGGCTTGACGTCACAGCAGTAGACTATCACCTTGACGTTCTCGGGCAATGTGTCACCCTCGAAGGCCAAGATGAAGGCACCGGTGGCAACCTGGTTATCTCTCAGACCCCAATGGATGCGCCAGACGAAATGAACACCTCACCACTCTAAACTGGCACACAGCTCATCGCCAGACTGCAAAAGAAGGTCCCTGTGGACTATAATACCCTGGACCATATTTAAGCTCTTATGAGGAGGCGTGATGATAACAGCAACATCCTCCAACTTGCCACAAGCAAGTAATGCCCATGACTGGGCAGAGGATGCTGTTTTTATCAAAACTGACCCAGAGCGCATTTTGGACAAGCCCTCCACCTCCCCAAACTTGTCCTCCAAATGCTCCACAAAAAACTACGCCTATGAAAGATTCCCCATCAACTCTCATACATACAATGTACCGGGTTGAATAAGCTTCACTACCATCCTTAGCCTGGCGTTCCTTCAATGGTGTGGCCAGGGAAGGGAACAACTTGGGGTCATATTTCTTAGCACTGAAGTTAGACTTTGCCCGTTTAGAGACTGATGGCAGCAGCAAGAGATGACGTATTACACTTCATGATGTGTCATCCGCCCTGATGCTACCCACTCCAACCAGGGGCCCACCCCACGGGCACCACCCAGCCTCAGCAAGGGCCACCTGGCAGGATGGCCATTGCCGGGAGTCCCGACGCCCCAGGGAGATGGGCATCTACTCTATGGTGTATGTGGGGAGTTAACAGTGCACGCATCAGAAGAGCAATCCCTGTGTTGTCAGGGGGCTACAACCAACAGGGTACATGGTGGCCCCACCACAATGGACTGGCTACCGTGCTAGATATGAGGTGCTAAGAAGCCCATGGTCATCGTCGGCGCAGAAAGCAACACTGCGTAGTGCATGGTGGAAAATGCACCCAGGAAGGTGTCCTCGCCCAAGAGATGGAGAATGAGCGAGACTGCAATGCGACAATGAGAAAGTGGGCTAAAGACCTCAGTGCACAATTGACACGATGCACCATGTAAGGCACTCTTCCCCAATTGGCTCGCTCTTCGGGAAAATTTTGAAAATTGGATGTCAAACCCTATAGGGCACCATCACACTAACGACAAAACGTGAGAGACTCATTTTAGTCACCTCTTACGACAGGAAGGAATACCTTGGGCCTATTCTAAACATATTCTAAATCCGGACCTACAGGGGGATGTCCATTTTGAGATCATAAATGCAACAGATGTAGACATCCAAGCTCCTCAAATAATAAGTTTTTGAGGTTGAAACCTTAGGGAAAGGCAAAGCTTTCTGAAGATCAAAAGTTATAGTTACGATACTCAAATTCCTTTGACCGAGTTGTGTGTCCTCAGCCAAACACTACCGTGCTACTACTTCTGTTCTCCAATGCTCATTCTGTTTTTGCACTAATGCTGACTTAGTGGTTCTTCTGTAGTCAAAATTTTCCACTTTAAGGAATCACATGTAGCACAGGAATCCTTCACTCGGGCATGGAACGATAAGTTGAATCTCTCATTGAAAACACACCTGTAGAAACACTCCTTCACTACACTTCTTTCTGGAACTTGTTTCTCAATGTAGTCTTTTCTATTAGGGTTGTGTGCCCTAGTGTAGTGACTGTCGTAAGGTGGGAACCATTTAATATAGTCCATTACCATGTTGACAACATCCTCAGGAATTTTGTATTTGGAATATTCTTCCCTCTCAAATCTTCTCCACGTGTACATCCCACTTCTCTCTTTAGTGCTCGAGCTAATCGACCATTGATCATGCACTGGTGCTGCGCTCACAGCGTGGCTACAGCTGCCTGAGACTACAGTCGTGTGTGTGTGTGTGTGAGTTGCATTTGCATGAGAGTGTGTGTGACAAAGGCCTTATTTGTGACAGTCTTTTTGTTGTGTACCTGTGACTCAGCATCTCCGCTATATATGGTGAGTGGCAACTTTCCTTTTCATAACATTGTTACATTCCATCCTGGATTTTCAATTGTTTGATTAACCCTTCTTGTCATTTTTAAGTTATGTTGGTTGGTGTACCAAGTGCCTTGATGGTTTGCACTAAATAAAAACTTATTATTTATTCAGAAAATGGGGCAAACAACATCAGCAGAGCATATGAGAAAACTTTAAAAGAAGAGTTGAAGAAAGATGTCTACAACCCCATAATGAAAAAGAAAGAACGGTACAAAAGAAAATGGGAAGATGGAGGCATTCTCTGGTGAAAAATCTTCATTGGAACATTGCAAGGAGGAAGCTAAAAGAATAAGGAAGTACAGACTTCAATTAAAATCTGTACATATCGAAGATCAGCTTGAGACCTGTGCCTCCCAGTTAGGATCTTACAAGTGTCCTCAGCCCCTTGGCAAAACTGTTTCTCAGATAAAGAAGGTGCTTTATTTCAAGCCCCTCAAAAAATCAGCAAAAACGAAAAATCTTGTGAGTGAAAGTTTACCTAAAAAGGTAGTAACACAGATTTTCTCAACAGAGAAAAAAACATCTCAAACTTACAGGTGATTCTCTGCTCAAAATACACATCTTTTTCATGAAGGATGATATCAGCAGGCAAACACCTGCTATAAAGGATGTAATGTCTACTGGAGACCATGAGACTGGGAAGAGAGTTAGCTTTTTTTTTTTAAGCAAGAGAATACAGATACTGATTTCAAGATTTCAAAATTTTATGAGTTGTGGCCTAACAACATTGTTCTAACTTCTGAAATGTCTCACAACATATGTGCATGCAAATATCACGCTAACTTAACTTTTTCCCTGCAACTAACACTGACCTTTTAAATCTTATTTGCTGCGACACAGAAAGTGGAATACGCATGACAAGTGAATGCAAGAAGGGCATATAAATTTACACACACTAATTGATGGAAAGTTTGCTTTATGCGAAATAATATCTTGGAGACAATGGACCGACCATGAGTGTCCCCCTAAACAGATTACTGCCAGTGGAGAAGTCTTGATGAAGCTCTCTCTGAACTTCAGTCTCACGTAAAAAAATTCAAAGAGTGCTCCTTTGTCGATACAATCTGCAGCTTTCAATACTATGAAAGCATCAGATAGTGAGGATGAAGTTATATTGCAAACAGATTTTGCAAAAAACTATGTAGCACAGACACAAGATGAGATACCGGTACAAAGTGCCTACTGGAGTCATACACAGATTACAGTCATTTGCAGTTGTGAGCAATGAACTGTGCCATGACACATACTCAATTTATGGTAGGTAATAAGTAAGCTCAAACAAGAGCTTCCAAACTTGACCTCTATTAGAATTTTTCTGATGGTTTCACATATCAATTTAAGAACAAATTTACCATTTCTAACCTCTGCTACATAATGTAAGACTTTGGAGTGTCTGGAGAATGGTTTTTCTCTGCAACATCTAATGGGAAGGATTCAGTGGATAGCATCAGAGCTGTAACAAAATGGGCGTTTTGGAACAAAGTTAAGCAAAGAAAAGTCATCAGCAACATGCAGGAGTGTGTGCTGAATCAGTTGTTCTGGGAATAAACTTTCTTCTCCTGACAAGATATCATAGTGATGAAAACAGAGACCCTCTGGATGGATGCTGGAAATCTGTTAAAAAGGTAAAATATATTCACAGCAAGCATTACTTCAATGATTACAATATCCGTAAGCCAATATGTGGTAGAAGTTTTCTAAAGTTAGATTTAGAGAAAGTGCAGGTTTTTCTACAGTCATCTATGATATATTCTCTCCTCTACAGATCCTGAGATGAGTGATCATGAATCATATCCTGAATATCTTGTTGACAAACAGTCCCCAAGAAGTTACATGTTCAGAACCAACTGTGGAAAAATAAGGCCAGTAACATTTATTTCAGTGGAATTCTAAACTGCTAGAAAGAAATCTATTACATACAGATATGCAGAGATTGCACAGAGAAGTGTTGAAGACAATGAGGAAATTCATATAATGTGTATGAGATCCGCAGAGGACTTGACAAAGGTATTCGAAGTTGACAAGAAGGATGCCTCCTATACAGAGTTTCAACAAGTTCTTGCTATTCTCCCAAATCCACACGTCAATCATGCTGGGAAATCAATGTTACATTTTTTTCTAAGGGGTACATTTTTCAAGTGAAATAAGTAAGTACTCAGTACGCAAGGCTTTAAAGTTATACTGTACTGAAATTTCATGTTATTTATAGGCAACAAAACTTTTCTACAAGACTATTAAAAGTGAAAGTGCCATCTACATTATGTTAGCTACTGACTCAAAAATAACTGATATAATACAATTAATTTTAAATTAAAAATCAGATTCTACTTCACACAAGTCTCACCCATTACAGACTTCGATTGCAGTTATTGTACATACGTATTAATAATGTAACAATATTATGAGAAGGAAAGTTGGCACTCACCATATGCTGAGTCGCAGATAGGCACAACAAAAAGACTGTCACAAAATAAAGCTTTCAGCCATTAAGGCCTTCGTCTCAACAATACACACACACACACACACACACACACACACACACACATTGTGCCCATCTGTTACTCAATGCCTCCTGTATGTGGTGAGTAGCAATCTACCCTTTTCATGACATTGTTGTTTTATTCAGACTAGTTTACATCTGCAGTGAGGAATTATGAGTGCCATCTTCACTGATACTGTTGCATTTTATACGCCTCAAACTATTTCTCCAAATAAGGGAAGTTCTTTGCTGAGTGTTGCAACAGGGATAGCATTCAGTTTCTAGTTGGAAGTACGAATCACCACACACCAGGTATAATTCCACAAAAGGCAGAGGATGCACGTATGTAACAGTATTTATCATTCTGCGACTAACCTGCTTCATCATAACAAACAATGCAGACAACCACTTAAAGTATTACTATTCTGACCTCACAATGAAACTACACTCAGGAGCAAAACTGAGGGCCGTATTTTCAGATTCATTTGCGAACAACAGCACTACCATTTTTTCTTTTTCGTGTCAAGAATTAGTTAAGCCTATTTAATTATTATACACCCGTTTTGGGAACGATTTCACAATTTATCCAGTGTGTTCTTTGCTCGATCACTTACAGGTTGCTTGTATTTATCATGGCATAACTGCACAACCTAAGCTTATTGATCAGCCACATCAAAAGATTGCAGAATTCATTGAATCTGTAAACACTGGGTTATGTTTGAGTGTGGTCCTAGCACGAGTGATAGAGGCTAATTCCTTTCACTGCCAAGTCAATTGATGCAGCTGGTACAGTACATATTTAGTGACAAATTAACAATAATATGTAGCCCTTTCATGATAATATTATTGACATAGCTTATCATCTGAAACTTATAAGTGCTGTATGGCTGCTATCACCCCCACCAAGAGAATGGTCAACTCATACAAATGCTTTGGTGTAACAACGTGTACGTAAATAAAATGAAACACTGACATAGGTTTAGTCATGCGCCAGACCGGTCTGATCACATTTTGCTACACAAATGACTAATCATTCACTGCCCTCCTCTCCTTTTCCCTTGTACACTTTAACAGTTCCAGTTTTTGTTACTAAGTGTGATACAAACTGTATTCAAATCTGGCCTGGTGCACAGAGCAGTGGCTTGTGTCACTTGGACTTTGAACGAGGCCTGGTTGCAGGTAAAACAGATTGCTTCATCAGTAGAATACCACGAAAATGCAATTGTTCTACAAAAGAGATCACTTATAAAACATCTCTATGACTCCCCCTCTAATATTTCTCAAGTGTGTGGTACTGTACCAAATTAGGTGCTTACAAAGAACAGCAGCACAAATGGTCACAGGTTTCTCTGACAAATGGGAGTGTGTTTCTGAAGAAACTGAACTGGTAAACACCTGGAAATAGATGCAGACTAATCTGTGAAGGTCTATTTACAAAGTTTCAAGAACCAGCTTCAAACAATAACTCTGCCAATGTACTATGATCTTCCACATATAACTTCCATAGAGACCAAAAAGACAAGATTAGACTAATTTCAGTTTCATAGAGGTATTGAACCAATCATTCTTCCCCTGTTCCATATGTGAATGGAACAGAAAGAAGCCCTAATAACTGCCACAACAGGAAGTACCCTCTGTGATGCAATTCTGAGTGGTTTGCAGAATACAGATGAGAAAGTAGCATTTTTCTTAACTGGAAGACATGGCAAAATCATCGATCAGTAACAACTAACTTTTTGCATCAGTGAAGACCAACCTAGGAATCTCAGAACCTGAAGAGTGAGGATGACTAGTCATTCACAAGGCATGTGGGACAAAATAAAATCCTTCTGATAGCTTCTATTCATATACTGTTCGGTTGAAGTAAAAATGTCCCTTAGGTGTGACTTCAAAATATTTTAAGACAATTTATCATTGTTATTTTGCTACAGATGTGAACAAAGGTTTTCATGACTGTGTAACCATTTCCTTCCTATAAGAGGATACATGAATGACACATACTTTAAGTAGAAAATGTTTTAACAAGAGCCCCACATAAAACAGAACTTTATGAAATAAACTGATGCTCTGGGAACCAAAAGATAATAATGTACGAGCACTAAGATCTGGTTTCATAATACAATTTGTGACTGATGTATCAGCAAATACTGATAACACTGAATAATATCATAAATACATTCTTCATATGACAGTCGCTTACACTGAAGTATTGATTTTATTCTGGAGAAAAGACTGCAAAAAAACACAGACAAAAAGGTGCAGGATAGGCCTTACTCTTCAACTTTTGTGATCAAGAATCTACATTTATATGGGTCCTATTTTAAAAAGATTAATGTAATGCTCATAAAATTATTAACTCCCAACAAAACATTCAAACAAAATTTGTCGAAATCAAGTACTTACAATGCGTAAAGGAAAATAATGGTACCCTCTGTGATCACTTTGGTTGTGTCATACAGCAGGGGTTCGTTTACAGTGTTGACTAACTGTTAAAATACCACTACACTGTTTTGTTTCATGACTGCGCTCAATGTAATTCCAAAACAAGTTATACTCTTTATATTTGGCATTTTCAAATGTATGAGTGTTCGAAATAACTTTTAAAAAAACCACAGTATTCATAACTGCTAGAAATTTGACAGGGAAGGCACATATAACTGCTGGTGTGTATATACGCTACATTGTCAGAGAAATTAAACGTGAACAGTTTCTATGGTGCCTAAGATTTCTGGATGTCAACTTCTCGGCAAAGACGAGGCATGAAATAACATTAGGCCTACGTATATCGTCATACAGCACGAACTGGCTAGGAAACAACGAACAGGTTAGTCAGTCTCATGATCCACGGATCTTTGGCAAATAAAACGTAATCATGTGTGGGATGTCATTTAACATTCACAACGCAAATTAATTTGTAAATATGACTACATGCTTAACATTAATAAGTTTAATATATAAGTACTTTCCCGAGAAAGGATGTCACAGTTGCACATAAAGTTTTTCCATATTGAAACTATCAACAATTAAACTAACCAACAACATGAAAGTATCGGTCTGTCGGTAACTATAATCTTTCCTTAACCGTTGAGAGAGAAAGGCCCGTGTAACAAAATTATTTTATATTGTTTGGATACGTGAAGGAATGAAGCAAGGTCCTATCACTCAGGTTAATCATGAACTTTGCTTTTGCTGTGTGGACAATGTTTACTACAACAGATTTCAAATCAACACAAGGATATCATTACAAATTTAAATCAGCATTCGTGGACGAATAGGGTGACAAAATGACTTTGTAATTCTGTCACCGGTTAATAACGATAAAAGCTGTTACATAAAACTTTCACTTACTTCTCGACCATTGAGCCAATGACGCTGAGCGTTTCCAAAACAAGTCTGTCAACTGTCGCTGATGAACGAAACCTTTGCGAAAATCCGCAATTTTCTTCTGATGTATGGCATTCCCTGCAATCTCCGGTTGGAATGTGTACGGGAGCGGACTGAACTGCTGAGCCATTCTGTGTTCTTTCTTCAGTTCGTGAATCTTGATCTTTACAAAGGCATGAGCCCATAGTAGGTATGCTATACACCCTTGAAGGTAACAGGGTGCGATCTCCTGTACCAGGTACGCAATATCATTTGACGGCATTTAGCAGACATTTGGTAATCCTGTACTTCTCTCGTACAGGCAGGGAAAACTTTCCTATTTCTGTCTGTGACAGCAGACTATATCAGGTAAACATTACAGTGAGTGGTTACTCTCCGCGGAACTTTGAAAGAATATGTCTGCAAGCAGTTCGTTAATTCAGAGGTAGCATTTGTTGAATACGGATCAACCCGTTCAGAATTACAAGTGGAGTGTACCAGAATAATAAATAACATACAGGTGACAAAAAACTAATTACTGTACATCTACTTCTCGGCCACACTGTACGCCAAAGAATTTAACTAAAACATAACAACGCTATAACAAAGATGTTACTGCAATGATTGCGGGTTTCGATGTAGCGTAATCAACCCAACACCACCTCGACCCGTCCGTCAGTTCGATTCTATTTCTCGCCAGACACTTGTCCAAACAGCATTCTTAGTGGAGCAGTAAAAATAATTAAAGCTGTCTTCAGCCTGAATGTTTGATTGAATATTGCATTTCTTTGATGTTCATTCATTCATGTGTTTCATATTGCTTTTCAGGAAAAACAAGAAGAACTATCAGGAATTTCGGATGAGTGAATTAAGGATAACTCACACTGGCCGTAACGTCGCAACACGTTCAAACATTCCACAACGCATTTCAAACGGTGGCATTCACGCCACCGTCAATGTTGCTCAGCAGCTAAAGTTTTGACAGCTAACGTCAGCGATCTCACTTGATTACATGACACCATATCTCATTTCCTCTCGATACAGAGCCATACTCTCATCTTCCGTACTTCATTTCGTCATGCTTTTGTTAGATCCTCGTTGTCGCGGTTGATGTCAGTTGTTAATCTACCTCTTTGTTATTTGTTCTTCGTCATTCGTTCTCTATTATTTTTTGTGATTTGTTAGGCTCGATTCACACGGTGGGCAACGACACGTCAACGCGGGTCACGTGACGTCAAACTATTCGTCCAAAGCTTTCAAATGGCGAGGTTCGCTCGGTGGGCAAAGTCACGTCAACGTCAGTTTGCCTGCCGGCCGGTATACTTTGAATAGTTTGACGTTGACGGTGGGGGTCACGTGGGCGAACTGCTTACGATTGGCTGTTACTTTTCCCTCTGTTATGCCGCTGCTCGCATGGCACGAGTTTGATTCCGCTAGCAGTGTTCTCCACATCGAAAATATCTACTTTGTTTTTAGCTATAAAACGTTTTTATACAAACATGAACGACGAGAAGTTAATCGAACTTGTTCGCCAAAATGTGGAGTTGTATGACATGAGCTGCAAAAAATACAGTGACACTTTGTTTAAAGAAGAAATATGGAAGAAAATTGGATTGGTTATCGGTCGCCCAGGTAAATAACTGTGCGGATATTGTAGGCCTACTGCAGATTATATTTATTTTGTATGCAATGTATTTAGATGTATAACATCGCACCTGCATGTATTTATGTATGTATGTACTCATGATTAGGAGGTGAAGACGCTTAGCAGGGGTTAGAGCCTTCCTGCGTTCCAAATTCACAATTATTCGTGAGTCGTGAAAGTTTATTTCGACCATGTTTATATGTAATACTTATCATTCCGAAGCAAATATGAGTATTCTACGCCACATAGTCATTTTGGCTAGTAGTTTACTTATGTATAGTATTTACTTACATACTTTCAGGTACTGAGTCTCACTCAACGTTTCGTATGGATACAGCTTATTTAAGTACAATTGCAGTAAAAAGTTCGATGTTCCACATTCATATACAGCGTGCAGTTGATTCTCTGCAGTTCCAAAGCTACATTTGCTTTGCCGAGAGAGTTTGTAGTGCAAATGCTACCACCACATCTAGTCTATTTCATCTATAAGAAATTATATCTACTGTTTGTTTAATCACCAGTTTTCATCTCAGTGACCCAGCTATATTAAAGCAAAAATAGCTTTCAATTGTAATGTAACACTATATGAAACACTGTCTGTCCAATTTAATAATTACTTGAACTGTTTATTATGTCCTCGCCTGAAGCTAAATACTTTCTTATGCAGAGGTATTGCAAGCAGTCAAAATAGATGAAAGGAGTATTACTAGTGAAAGTAAAATTTTATTTACTTGTATGAAAACAAATGTAAAACTTGTGCATAACAATATTATATGACATACATCTATAGTATCTTATAACTTGCATGAGCTCTTCCTTTATTCTGCTATTAGTGGTTGTAAACGAAAGTTCATGTATTCTGCTTCATTATATCTAAGTTACATTTTATTTGTGGTTACAGGAAGCGACTGTAGACTTCGTTGGGTGTCACTTCGTGACCAGTTCCGAAAAGTCATTCGGAATAAGACGAAGAGTGTGCAGGCTGCTACTTAAACGAAGGAGTGGAAGTACGAGCAAAAGATAAGCTTTCTGAAGCCACTTTTCAGAGAGCCCACGTCACATTTAATTGTGTCATCTGTGGAAGAAACAGAGACTTTAGAAGATGATGACTTCTGTATAATAGAATGGAATAGTCCTACATGTAACACTGTGGAGACAGTTGTGTAGACTCCCACTCGTAGGAAAAAAGTGGGCAAATGTGACGAAAGTGCCTCAAGCATGCTTACGCAGTATTTAATAAAACAAAAGGAGGGTAGTGATAACAGTGGACTGAAACAATTTTTTTTAGCATGGCAGAGACAGCTGCAAAATTTTCACCTTTGTGACAAATAGAAGCGGAAAATAAAGTGTTTCAAATAATAAGTGAACTGGAAACACAAGAAGTGAGGGAACAGTTAAATGTGTCTAATAACTTTGATCACTGTTACACAGTTAATCTGTAAAATTAATTATAATTCTCTCAATGTGTGTTTCTTATGAAGTATATTTCCACATTGTCACACTAAGGTTTCAGGAAATTATTTGTGCTACAGTGCTTTGCGGCATTTTAAAATTTAGTCATTGGCTTTTGGCCCCTTTTATGTTACTACTGAAAGTGTTAAGTTGTTACTGTTTTTACTTATATCTGAATGTGTGCAAATGTGGCGAAAATTAGCTGTGAAGAATTAGTATTTTGGAGGTGGGGGGATGATATTCTTAACATGGATTATGCTGAGCAATGTAAAATTCATCTCTTGGGTCATTAAAGAAAAGCATCACCAAAAAAGGGAAAAACATTAAAAAAGACTTTGAAATGTTAAATATGTAGTTGCATTTATAAACTACTTTTCATGTTAAATGACTTGTTCCACATCATTCGATTTATCGTGCAGAATGATCCATGGAACATGAAACTAACAGACTGCTAGTCTGCAAAATGATTGTGCACAGCAAACGTTGAAAGCTACATGAACATTTCATTTCAAATTATTTGTTGGATTGTACGTTGAAACAGCAGTAAATGGTTCTCCACTTTTCATGTACAACACAAATCCGTTACACTTTCATCAATTTTTTTTGGCACAATAGCAGTATATAATGAAATGAGCAATTAACCATAAATGCAATGATACAGACTGGAGAGAAATATGGAGGAAGGGTGGAAGTATGCTGTACTGGGTAGATAAACGAATTTAAAAATATGTTGAGTTATTTCATGCTTTATTGTCTACATCTACATTTATACTCCGCAGGCAACCCAACGGTGTTTGGCGGAGGGCACTTTACGTTCCACTGTCATTACCTCCCTTTCCTGTTCCAGTCGCCTATGGTTCGCAGGAAGAACGACTGTCTGAAAGCCTCCGTGCGCGCTCTAATCTCTCTAATTTTACATTCGTGATCTCCTCGGGAGGTATAAGTAGGGGGAAGCAATATATTCGATACCTCATCCAGAAACGCACCCTCTCGAAACCTGGCGAGCAAGCTACACCGCGATGCAGAGCGCCTCTCTTGCAGAGTCTGCCACTTGAGTTTGTTAAACATCTCCGTAACGCTATCACGCTTACCAAATAACCCTGTGACGAAACGCGCCGCTCTTCTTTGGATCTTCTCTATCTCCTCCGTCAACCCGATCTGGTACGGATCCCACACTGATGAGCAATACTCAAGTATAGGTCAAACGAGTGTTTTGTAAGCCACCTCCTTTGTTGATGGACTACATTTTCTAAGGACTCTCCCAATGAATCTCAACCTGGTACCCGCCTTACCAACAATTAATTTTATATGATCATACCACTTCAAATCCTTCCGCACGCATATTCCCAGATATTTTACAGAAGTAACTGTTACCAGTGTTTGTTCTGCTATCATATAATCATACAATAAAGGATCGTTCTTTCTATGTATTCACAATACATTACATTTGTCTATGTTAAGGGTCAGTTGTCACTCCCTGGACCAAGTGCCTATCTGCTGCAGATCTTCCTGCATTTCGCTACAATTTTCTAATGCTGCAACTTCTCTGTATACTACAGCATCATCCGCAAAAAGCCGCATGGGACTTCCGACACTATCTACTAGGTCATTTATATATATTGTGAAAAGCAATGGTTCCATAACACTCCCCTGTGGCACGCCAGAGGTTACTTTAACGTCTGTAGACGTCTCTCCATTGATAACAACATGCTGTGTTCTGTTTGCTAAAAACTCTTCAATCCAGCCACACAGCTGGTCTGATATTCCGTAGGCTCTTACTTTGTTTATCAGGCGACAGTACGGAACTTATCGAACGCCTTCCGGAAGTCAAGAAAAATAGCATCTACTTGGGAGCCTGTATCTAATATTTTCTGGGTCTCATGAACAAATAAAGCGAGTTGGGTCTCACACGATCGCTGTTTCCGGAATCCATGTTGATTCCTACATAGTAGATTCTGGGTTTGTTATTACAAAATAATTATTAATCACTTCCACAGAACTGAGCCATTTGGGGAATTAAAGAAATCTGTGAATCTTTGGCATACCCCAAACAATGCTGCATCACAAGCATTTCCTCCCTGCCTTCCAAGTTGATGCAATATTAACTCTCTGTTTTGTGCATCTGTATGTCTTAAATATAGTTATGAAGGATACTTGTAGTTAAAATTATCTTATCTACATTTTCAAGAAGTGCATTTATTTTCCTGAAACATATCCAAAACTTCTGTGCTAACTGCCCAATCGCACTTTCTGAAACTCTCCTTGCTCGAGACAATCTATAATTAAATTTTCTTTATCTGGGCTGCCACTCAGCTGAACTCGAGGATACAGCCTCATTACATATGTCTTAAGTGGGAAAGCCTCATCTCCCACCATCACAAAGGGTGCTGGTGTGTGTGTGTACCAGGCAGGTTCCGGTCAGAGGGCACACTTAAAATGTTGCTTTCCAAAGCTTTGGTGAGATTGGACTGAGCATAAATCCCACCATCACTGTTTTTTCCATATGCTCCTACATCCACCGCTGCAAATTTATAATTTGCATCCACAAGTGCTAGCAGCACCACGCAGAATGTGTACTTATAATTGTGAAACATGGAGCCACTGTTCGGAGGTGCAACTATGTGTACGTGGTTGCCATCAATTGCACCAATGCAATGGCGAAAATTCCACACTTCCCAATATTCATCAACAATTGTGAGCCACTGCTTTGTTGTAGGTGGAGGCATTACAACATTGAGCATGACATCAATAATTGCCTGGCACACTTCATACACAATACTGTGCACTGTAGAATGTCCTAATCGAAAGCTGAATGCTATCATATGTAAGGAGTCCCCTGCAGCCAAGAACCTGGGAGGAAAAAAAGAGGGAATTAACAAAAAATAATAAATGACATATGACATTATTTACAGAAAAAGAAGCTTAACACAAGTGACATCCATGCTTTAATTTTATGCCTTTAGGACAGAGCTCTGCAACTTTAAAAGTTGATACAGAAATATAGGATGATGCACCATGTGTACTGGCCTGTCTTCTTGAAAAGAAGGATTAATACCGTGTTTGATGCTGTTCTTGTGTTGACTATATTACATGCCATGTAAAATACATTGGCACAACCAACAGCAATACATTAGTAAGATTCACTCACAGTTTCTGAATTATTTTGAAAATAAAATGCACAAAATTGCAAATTGTACACCAAAGTTTTAGGCCAATAAATAAACTGTAGAGTTTGCTACTGCATAATTTGTAAATCTTGTTAGTTTTAGCATAAATAAGACTTTGTGATATATTGTGAAACGAGTACTTCGAGTGTGACACAAAGTACTACCAAGCATTCCCACTAAAGAAAGAAGCATCTTAGTAACTCTGGGACTAAGAAGTGTCAATATTGTTCACAAGCCTTGTATATCCGCTAATAAAATATATTAAGCCAAGGGACACTACTTTTCCTGAAGTATGCTTCCTGTGACTAGCATATGAACCACACTAAAGTCAAATGATGCAGTCGACCTGCTCATATAGGCCATCATAAAGTTCTTGAAAGTACTGCATTTCATACATGCTCATATACTGCAAAAGTAAGTGATGCAACTCAAACTTCGAGAACTATTGGAAACTGTATCATTATAGTAGAAACGAGTTTATGCAGGACGAACTGTAGTAGATTTTGATCTACATAACAAGGGGCCATAAATCATGAATGTTTAGCCTATAGATCAATTTGTTGATAGTGTGCAGTATTACAATAAACATTCTGTTCTATAAAATACATAAAGGTACAGAACAAGAACTCTCAAAGGAATTGGTAAAGCCGAAACAACTGACTCACCTCAAACAAACCATTAGTTTTTCTCGTGGAGAAATTGCATGGTACATGTTTGCGTCTGCTTTCTTGATGCTGCTGCTTATCAAAGACAGCAAATTAAAAAAATTGCTGTCTCGACACTCTTAAATATTTATAAAATGACGTCTCCTCTTCTTCCAGCTCTCTATACAATGTGTGATTTTCGCCTTCACACATTCTCTTCAAAATCATTGTCTTCACCCACGTTCGTTTTGATTGCCTTGCCAATTTCCGCTCTCTTTCCTCATCATGTAAAGCAATTGCAATCGTAGCAAATTCATCAAGACTAAATTTAATGTCCGCCATCCTCTCTCGTGAACACTTCTGCGAGTTTCCAACAACGCGCCAAAACGTGGTTGAAGTTTTGCCTTTGCTTGACGGTTCTGTCCAGTGTGAACGCAAGTGGATTTTTGATGGTGTGTGACATCACTGACGTTGACGTGACGTTGCCCACCATGTGAATCGAGCCTTATAGTTTGTAAACAGTTGAAGACAGCCATGTGAGTTAAGATCACGTGACTTGAATTGCCTTGACGGCACGTCACGTGACTTGACAGACAATATGAACACACATTGATGTGGAGGTAGCATGACATGACAACAAGTAGTAGTAGTAGTAGTAGTAGTAATATTAGTAGTAGTAGTTTATTCATCCAGAGTCAAGACGAAAATACATAGTGTATAAAAATAAATACACACCCACCCACCCACACACACACACACACACACACACTTAGACATTCAAGGGTGAACAGTATCCTAAAAACAAAAGGGTCTACAGCAACACACACAAACTTACATTAAAAAACTGTACACACTGAATGTTGATTAATTTCATAAAATTTTTTTATGGATTACTTCATTAAGATTTAAATAAAAAACACATTTAGGTGTAACACTTCTCTTCAATATTAATTCGGATCATAGCAAACATTTGACTCAAAATGCTACTGACATTGACTGTGGCACATAGTATCAACATAGAGCATGAATATAATAACTTGCTTCTAGGTTGCTGAAGGTATTTGTTTACACTGTAATAGCAGCTGGTCATTAAACACATGAATATTGTTTCATTAAATGTAGACTTTTTCCCATTTCTTTTATATTCACTGGAAGATCATTCTACAATTTTGTACCTTGAACGTTTGTCTGTTTCTATGATATAGCCTTGTTTACTCGTTTTACATGGATATCATTGCACATTCTTGTGCGAGGGTGGATTGAAAAGTAATGCCTCCGCCTTTGTAACTCTTCAACAGTTGGCAGCATTAGTACGCAGCAGGTACTGGCTTCTTCCATAGCCTCTTCCCTACAGCTCCACTTGACAGGAAGCCTTAGCATTGAACGGCTGTGTTGTTACAGTGTAAAATATCGAACCCTGCGCAGACGGTCGGTCAATGCGATTTAAGCAACGTGCAGTCATTGAATTCTTGAGAGCAGAAGGTGTCACCCCAAAGGAGATGCATCAGAGAATGAAAGCAGTTTATGGTGATGGTGTTGATTTGGGTACTGTGCGTCGTTGGGCGAGTAAGTTTAAAGATGTTGAGGTGGGAACATCTGACCAGCGTGTCAAACAAGGATTTGGACGTCCTGTGACAGCAGCCACCAAGTTTCACAAGCAAAATGTTGACATATTGATTCACGACGATCGTCGTATCACGCAGAGAGAAACTGCTCAATCGGCATTTCACAAGAACGTGTGAGTAACATTATTGCTTTGCTTGGCTATCCAAAGATCTGTTCATGATTGGTACCCCAGATGCTGACTCCTGAAATGAAAGCGCACAGACCTGAAATTTGCCAGGAACTATTGGCTATGATTCGAATTAATATTTTGAAGAGAAGTGTTACACCTAAATGCGTTTTTTGTCTAAGTCTTGACGAAGTAATCCATGAAAAATATCTTTTATGTAATTAATCAATTCAATTGTGACAGGAGGCGAAACGTGGTTATAATATTACGATCCGAAGACGAAACGTCAGTGTATGGAAAATCGACACAAAGACTCGCTCGAGAAAAATAAATTCAAGACACAGCCCTCAGCTGGAAAAATCATGGACACAGTGTTCTGGGACGCAGATGGTGCTATCGATGTTGATTTGCTTGATCGTGGAACACCAATAAATTCAGAGCGTTACTTCACAATGCTGCGAACTCTGAAACGACAGCTAACAAGGTTCTTAAAGGAAAAGGGAAATGTTTTCCTGCAGCATGACAATGCCAAACCACACACTTCACGTGGCACCCCATCAGAAATTCAGAGGCTGAATCTCACCACCGTATCCCATCCTCCATACAGTCCAGTTGTAGCACTGTCTGACTTCCATTTGTTCCCGATAATGAAAGACGATCTGTGAGGACATCATTACGCTTCTGATGAAGATGTTGAGAGAACTGTGAGACTGTGGTTGCGGAAACAGACTGTCAACTTCTTCCATGAAGGCTTTAGAAAACTTGTTCGTCGTTGGCAGAAATGTATCCAGTTGGCTGATGATTATATGGAAGAGTGAATATTTGTAATTAAAGAACACATTCTAAGGATTATTTCTGCATTTGATTTATTAAAATATTCGCCTCCAAATCCAATTAACGAGGGTGGTGGCATTACTTTCCATTCAACCCTTGTATTATATGAACGCAGATCTGAGATAGTTTTGAAATTTTCAGTGTACCATTTTTTATGTATGTGTATGTGAATTGGCCTTTATACATTGACAAGGGAACCGATAGAGGTACTCAAGGTACCCTCCGCCACACACCGTCAGGTGGCTTGAGGAGTATGGATGTAGATGTAGACAAAAAATAAGTAACGCCTACAACTTTTATAGATCATCACCAAGGTCGATTCACACCTGATGGAACAGAACGTCAAGACATTACACAATGCATTTCAAATGGCGGGAGTCATACAGCCATCAAAGAATTGGAACTGAACGCGACGTTTACGTCAAGGGTTCTCGGGAACAAATTATAACGCTCAGAAGTGCGCAGGGACAGGGAATCTGTGTTGCTGGCGTCTGATAAAGGCTAATTCTCACTGGCCCTCACGTCACGTCTCGTCAAAACATTTCAAATGCATTTAAAATGGTGGGATTCACGCAGGCTGTCAAAGGATCATACATCACGTCACGTCTGACGGTGTCGTCGTCTGCTAACATCGGAATTTCACCTGATTTCGCTGCGCTCCCTTACGTCACATTAGTGGATTTTGTGCTTTTGTATATTCTTAATCTTCGTTTTTTATTACTACGCTCTGCCTTCGTGACAAATTACAAATGTTCTATAGCAACTTGGATTTTTTTCTATTGCGTGTTCTTCCATAAGCGAGATCAGATAGCTAAAAGTGAAAAATATTTAGATTTTACAATAACAAAACAGACCTGACAGTGGGGCTGTATATTAACAAAAACCTAAGTTGATGAAGCAATTTTCATTAAATAAACTTTTAAGCGAAAAAGTCATATCTAATGAAAGAGAAATTTTTTTTTACTTTATTGGTTATGCAAGAGACAAACATAATGGATAAAGTAAATAGGCTCTTTTCATTTCCTAATAAATTCTGCATGATGTGTATGTAAGTATATATTTTCTTAGCAAATAAATGTTGTCTTCAAATGTTGTTTCACTTCCTAGCATTTTACCACACAAAACTGATCAAGAACATATATTATGAAGTTTTCTTTGGCCATTAATAAATTAAGTAATTAATCAAAGCTACAAATTAAAATTAATAATATAATTGATTAATTAATTCATTTATTTCTCAATTACAGTACTATATTCCGACTTTTTGTATCACAGATGGTAACTCATAACCTCACTTTCATGGTTCAGTACTGGTCTAAGTGAACTGATGTGACATGAAATGACATGATGTAATTTGAGGGCAAATGTGAATAGGCTTAAGGGCAATTACAATTGTAGAACTCTTTAGATGGATGGCTGCTTACCTCTCTACAGCAGCAGGGTATCTGTACTCACAGTTCCAAGCTTCAGCAACTGTTTAGTCTTCATTCCACCATCTTCAGTGAGGATAGGATAGGAGCTGTGATTGCTGTATTAAGATGCAAGCTGAGTTGATTACAGTTCAAGGTGGTTTGGAATTGATTACACAACTTAAGGCTATGGCCAATAACTATCACTATGAGGAGCCAGACGGGGCATGCAAGCTATGTCCTGCACATACCCCTTATGTTCCTTGACTTTCCGCTAGTGTGACCTCCCCAGTTACTGTCCACATTGAGGATGATGCCTCGCTGCAGAGGTCGTTTCAAGGTGTGGCAGGTAGTGGAAAGTTTTCCAGGGGAACATCCTGAGCCAGGTGCAGTCGCTTGCCTTGTTCAATAGGAAGTTTCTCAGCCGGCAACAAGATCGGAGTCTTTCACAATGGGTGGGATTACTCTTAGTTGGGAGCTCCAATGTCAGGGATGTAATGGGGCCCATTAGGGATATGGTTGCCAACGAGGGAAAGAGACATTCCAAATGTGCAACAGATGTTTCCAGTTGTCACAAAGTGCACAGTCTGCAGCCAGCTACAGCTGGTGGCTCATCGTGCTACTAACAATTGTGTGTTGCTATTGATCGGAAAAAAGTCTTTCTGATTTCAGGCAGCTAGCTCAAATTGCGTAGCCTGCCAGTTTTGATTGAGACATGGAGGCAGAGCTCGCCACCTGTAGCACTGTCAACGGGACTGATAACAGACATTTGGTACAGACCTGAGCAAATGTTATGAATCAGAGACTCACATATTTCCACAACCATGTAGGTTCAGATTTCTCAACATGCACAAAGGGTGGTCGAGTTTCGGGTTCTGCTTCATAGGTCAGAGGTCCACTACATACAGGAGATGGTTACACAGTTAGCAGGGTAATGGATAAGGTTTTTTTTGGGTTAGAAGTCCACAGGAAGGTACAGAATGGACTTAGGTCTCAAAGAATGCAGGGTAAACAGAGGAAGAGGGTAGACATAGCAACAATCAGTATTGTAGTTTCATAAACTTTCTGGGAAAGAATCAGCGCTTCAAGTGCTAATAGAAAGCACTGAAGCTCAAATCGTTGTAGGTAACAAAAGCTGGCTAAAGCTGGAGATATGTTCAGCCGAAATTTTTACAAAGAACCTAATGATGTTCATAAATGATGGATTAAATACAATTGGTGACAGCATGTTTGTTACTGTTAGAAGTGGTTTCTCTAGTTTCAAAACTGAGGCAGAGAGTTCCTAAGAGTTTGTATGGGTAGAGGTAATGCTTGACAACCATAATAAATTAATAATGGATTCCTTGTAGCGACCTCCCATCTCACATGATATAGTTGCTGAAAAGTTCAAAGTAAACTTGAGTAGCATTCCAAACAGGTATCCCATTCATACAGCAGGCGTTGGTGGGGGCTTCTGCAACAGAGTTCAGACTTGTTTTGTGTTCAGTGGGTGTTCAGGTCTGTCTCTCATTAATTTGTCAGGTGTAAATCTCTCAATTGCTGTCGATACTGTTACTTTGAATTTTTCTTTGAATTTCAGCCGCATCTGGTCTCCACTGTCGTAGTTAGTTCAACAGGAGTAGAGAATGTTTCTTAGTTAGGTGTCAAGTGAATTTTCATCTACTTTTTTGAACATGAGTATTTTGTGTGTATTATTTGTGGATTTGGATTTTACAGTATTTAGTCTTGCTACAACGACCTTGTGGTCACTAATTCCTGATGCTCCCTATTTGCTCAGGATTTGTTGCTAAGAGGTCAAATATACTTTTGCAACCATTTACACATCGAGAGGGTTCCTGAGCTAACTGTTCAAAATGATTTTCAGAGAAAGCATTTATTACAATTTCTGACAATGTTTCATACCTACCAACAGCTACGAACAAGTATTTTCATCAATATATTGCTGGTATATTAAAGTCACTACCAACTATAACTGTATGAGTGGGATACTTGTTTGATATGACTCTGGTTTTACTTGAACCTTTCAGCAGCCATATCATCTTAGTTGGAGGTCAGTAAAAGGAACCAAACATTAATATATTCCGATTGTCAAGCATAACCTCTACCCATATTAACTTACAGGAACCCTGCAGAAGCAACGATAAAGGCATGCCAAATTGACAAGAAAGGAAAGTCCCCAGGATTGGCAAATTTCTACAGAAGGTCGAAATTTAGTGTGAATTTCAATGTGAAATGTCTTTAATAGTTTCCACAACGAACCTCTGTCTCGAAATCTGGCAGAAAATCTAAAGGTATTCTGGTCCAATGTAAAGTACACCTGCAGCAAGACACTATCAATAGCTTCACTGAATGACATCAATGGTAATATTGCTGGTCTCTAAAGCGACGTTATTGAACTTAGTTTTTCGAAATTTCTTAAGCAAAGAGATGAAGTAAATATTCAAGTACTCGAATCAACAGCAGCTTCCAACATGAGTAACTTAGAAGCAGATATCTTTGGTGTAGCAAAGCAAATTAAATCAGTTAATTAAGTCAAGTCTTCTGGTCTATATAGCATACCAATTAGGTGCCTTTCAGAGTAAGCTGATAAAATAGTCCCATAATCAGCCATCATACACAACTGCTCGCTCAATGAAAGACTGATACCATAAGACTGGAAAGTTGCACGGATCACACCAGTACTCAAGAAATGAAATAGAAGTAATTCAATGATTTACAGGTCCCTATGACCGACATGGATTTTTAGTAGGATTTTGGATCATATACTGTGTTCAGATATTGTTAATTATCTTGAAGGTAATGGGCTATTAACACATAGCGTAGATTCAGAAAAATATCGTTCTTGTGAAACACTACTAGCTCTTTATTCGCAAGAAGTTATGATACTATCAGGAAGTGAACTCAAATCGATTCCATATTTCTAGGTTTCCAGAAGTCTTTTGACTCCATTCGCCACAAAACACTTCTAATCAAATTGTTTACCTATGGAGTATTTCATCAGTCATACGACCGGATTCGTGATTTTCTGTCAGAAAGGTCACAGTACATAGTAAAGCATGGAAACTCATAGAGTAAAACAGAAATGATATGGGCGTTCTCCAAGGAAGTGATATAGGCCCTCTGCTGATCCTAATTTATATGAACGGTTTAGGAGAAGCTCTGAGCATCACTCTTATGATACTGTGATTTACCATCTACTAAAATCATTAGAAGCTCAAAACCAGCTGCAAATGACCTGGTCATGATATCTGGATGGCGCAAAATGCGACAACTGACTTGATTCAGAAAAGAGTGTAATGTATCTACATGAGCTTTTTACTCTCTTAATGAATTCCTTAATGTAAACATTTCTTCATTGTAACTTATATATGACACACTATATTTGTAATATTTACTATTACCACTTTGTAATGGAACAAGACAGCCTACCTGTTAGCAAGAAATGTTTGCTCAGGTTAATGATGTACTTCAATTCTATCAAATTCGTAATTTGTAATGTGGAACAATTGTAAATTATCATTTGATTTTTTATAACTCTGTTCACTATCAGAAACCGCTAAGCTCGTAATTATTAGCATATTTTGCTTCTGTACACATATTATAATTTGTATCTATTAGTGTCTATAAGTACAGTTGTCATGAAAAATTATGACTCGCTCTGTACGCATGCAATTCTCTTGTATACTGGATCAATGTAACACAAATTAATAAATAAATAAAGAAACAAAATAAGTTAAATTTTGGTCACATGACAAATCACAAAAATTTTAAGGCTGTCAGTTCAACTAAATACCTAGGAATTAGAACTATGAACAACTCAAATAGGAATGACCACATAGATAACGTTGTAGTGAAGAAAACCAATGGCTGTGTCTGACTGGTAGAACACTTATAAGATGCCATAGGTCTACTGAGGAGACTATCTATATTACACTTGTCTGTCTACATCTACATCTACATCTACATTGATACTCCGCAAGCCACCCAACGGTGCGTGGCGGAGGGCACTTTACGTGCCACTGTCATTACCTCCCTTTCCTGTTCCAGTCGCGTATGGTTCGCAGGAAGAACGACTGTCTGAAAGCCTCCGTGCGCGCTCTAATCTCTCTAATTTTACATTCGTGATCTCCTCGGGAAGTATAAGTAGGGGGAAGCAATATATTCGATACCTCATCCAGAAACGCACCCTCTCGAAACCTGGCGAGCAAGCTACACCGCGATGCAGAGCGCCTCTCTTGCAGAGTCTGCCACTTGAGTTTATTAAACATCTCCGTAACGCTATCACGGTTACCAAATAACCCAGTGACGAAACGCGCCGCTCTTCTTTGGATCTTCTCTATCTCCTCCGTCAACCCGACCTGGTACGGATCCCACACTGATGAGCAATACTCAAGTATAGGTCGAACGAGTGTTTTGTCCTCTTCTAGGACATTGCTGTGCAGTATAGGATCTTTACCAGAAATATTTGATGGGGGACATCGAATAAGTCCAAAGGACAGCAGCTCGTTTCATATTGTCGCGAAATAGGAGAGGGAGTGTCACAGATAATAGAGTAAGGGGCAGTCATTAAAACAAAGGCTTTTTTTGTGGCGAGATCTTTTCACAAATTTCGATTACCAACTTTCTCCTATGAAAGCGAAAATATGTTATTGTCGCCATTGCACATAGGTAGAAATGATCATTGTAATAAAACAAGAGAAATCAGAGCCTAGACAGAAAGATATGTGTTCACTTTTCCCACATGCTGGTACAGAACGAAACGGTAGAGAAATAGTCGGAAGGTGGTTTGATGAACTATGTGTCAGGCACTTAGGTGTGAATTGTGGAGTAGTTATGTAGATGTAGATGTTTCAACTTCGAAAGTTAACATATTCTCTCCATGTCCACTTATATACATTAGTGGACTTCGTGCAGTTGTACCTTTTTAAACTTTATTTAATTTTTTGCTTTGTTTACGTGACACATTGCAAATTTACATGAAAACTGGGATATTTTTTCAAGAGTTCTCTTCCTCAAAAGAGACCAGATATCTGAGAGGGAAAAAATTTAAGTTTTTTGTTGCCTATACAAAGACAAACCATCACCATATGTAAATAGGAATATGAACTGAGGAAACATTTTCAATAAATAACATCGAAGAAGTGAGTTCTATCCAAGAAGAAAAATATACACTCTTGGAAATTGAAATAAGAACACCGTGAATTCATTGTCCCAGGAAGGGGAAACTTTATTGACACATTCCTGGGGTCAGATACATCACATGATCACACTGACAGAACCACAGGCACATAGACACAGGCAACAGAGCATGCACAATGTCGGCACTAGTACAGTGTATATCCACCTTTCGGAGCAATGCAGGCTGCTATTCTCCCATGGAGACGATCGTAGAGATGCTGGATGTAGTCCTGTGGAACGGCTTGCCATGCCATTTCCACCTGGCGCCTCAGTTGGATCAGCGTTCGTGCTGGACGTGCAGACCGCGTGAGACGACGCTTCATCCAGTCCCAAACATGCTCAATGGGGGACAGATCCGGAGATCTTGCTGGCCAGGGTAGTTGACTTACACCTTCTAGAGCACGTTGGGTGGCACGGGATACATGCGGACGTGCATTGTCCTGTTGGAACAGCAAGTTCCCTTGCCGGTCTAGGAATGGTAGAACGATGGGTTCGATGACGGTTTGGATGTACCGTGCACTATTCAGTGTCCCCTCGACGATCACCAGTGGTGTACGGCCAGTGTAGGAGATCGCTCCCCACACCATGATGCCGGGTGTTGGCCCTGTGTGCCTCGGTCGTATGCAGTCCTGATTGTGGCGCTCCCTTTCACGGCGCCAAACACGCATACGACCATCATTGGCACCAAGGCAGAAGCGACTCTCATCGCTGAAGACGACACGTCTCCATTCGTCCCTCCATTCACGCCTGTCGCGACACCACTGGAGGCGGGCTGCACGATGTTGGGGCGTGAGCGGAAGACGGCCTAACGGTGTGCGGGACCGTAGCCCAGCTTCATGGAGACGGTTGCGAATGGTCCTCGCCGATACCCCAGGAGCAACAGTGTCCCTAATTTGCTGGGAAGTGGCGGTGCGGTCCCCTACGGCACTGCGTAGGATCCTACGGTCTTGGCGTGCATCCGTGCGTCGCTGCGGTCCGGTCCCAGGTCGACGGGCACGTGCACCTTCCGCCGACCACTGGCGACAACATCGATGTACTGTGGAGACCTCACGCCCCACGTGTTGAGCAATTCGGCGGTATGTCCACCCGGCCTCCCGCATGCCCACTATACGCCCTCGCTCAAAGTCCGTCAACTGCACATACGGTTCACGTCCACGCTGTCGCGGCATGCTACCAGTGTTAAAGACTGCGATGGAGCTCCGTATGCCACGGCAAACTGGCTGACACTGACGGCGGCGGTGCACAAATGCTGCGCAGCTAGCGCCATTCGACGGCCAACACCGCGGTTCCTGGTGTGTCCGCTGTGCCGTGCGTGTGATCATTGCTTGTACAGCCGTCTCGCAGTGTCCGGAGCAAGTATGGTGGGTCTGACACACCGGTGTCAATGTGTTCTTTTTTCCATTTCCAGGAGTGTAGTTGTTGTTGATGTTATTTGTTACCTAGAAAGAAAAAAAGCGGTACAATTGATGAGGTAAGGTAGGAAGTCTCTATATCTTACCTTCTCTATACTATTAGCTTGAAGTTTTTCAAGTATCAACACCATTGAGGAGGCAAGGTAGAAAGACTCTAAATTTTACCTTCTGTATACTGTTTGCTTAAAGAGTTTCTAAGTATATATTTTCTCTAGCATATAAATGTTGATGTTTTGAAATGTTCCTATTCTCAGTAGTTTACCATAAAGAGTTTGTCAACTTTTCTCACTTTTTGAATCATAAATGGTATTTTATAACCTCAGTTTCACTCTTTGGTACACAAGTGACTAAAATTCGGAAGTACTGTAGAACATGTCTGATAGTCAACTGAAATCGTAAATCAGTCACTTGATGTCCATGCATTCAGCATAAATCAGAAATCGGTCACATGAAGTCTCTCATTCGCTATGTAGTGCAATCTTTGTCTTGACCATCAAAATTTATGAAAGGGCTGTTAAGGATTCGGCTGCAGCTAAATATTTGTTACGCACAAGACTATAAATACGATTGCTACTCGTTTCTTTTTCTGCAGTTTATACTGTGCTCTTAGGTTCCTGCCTAATCACACCCTCGAAAATCTCAACCCATTATGAATAAAAAGCAAAACATTGGTGATAAGAAAGACTATGATATCTGCTCATTACACTCGCAGGATTTTAACCTGTAGGTCTCCTGTCTAACCAGACTCTCGATAATCATGATGTGTTCAGAAAAGATGGCAGAATATTTGTGGAAAGGAAGAATATATATGTCACTGCAGGTTGTTTCACATGGAGCAATTTCATCCACTTTTTTTAATCAGACTGAAGTCACGAAATTGAAGGAACCAATTACCGAGAAACTGCAGAACATACTTGTATTATATGATTAAGAAATCCATAGAATGTGTTACAAATATGAAGATGAGAAGATATGTTAGTATATACCTCGACATGAACCTACGTCCTTCCACCTCATAGTTGCACATTTCTAACCACATGAAGATAGCAGTCGCATACAACTTTGAACATTATTACTGTTCAGCTCAAAATGTTGTAAGGAGTGTGTCACTAACATTTAATTACTCTGAAGAGCCAAAGAAACTGGTACACCTGCCTAATATGGTGTAGGACCCTTGCGATCATGCAGAAGTGCCGCAGCACAACGTGGCATGGACTCGATTAATGGCTTAAGTAGTGCATGAGGGAATTGACACCATGAATCCAACAGCGCTCCCCATAAATTCGTAAGAGTGAGAGGGGGTGGAGATCTCTTCTGAACAGTATGTTGCAAGGCATCCTGTATATGCTCAGTGTTCATGTCTGGGGAGTTTTGTGGGCAGGGGAAGCGTTTAAACTCAGTATAGTGTTCCTAGAGCCACTCCATGTCAATTCTGGACGTGGGGGGTGACCCATTGTCCTGGTGGAATTGCCCAAGTCCGTAGGAATGCACAATGGACATGAATGGATGCAGGTGATCAGACAGGATGCTTATGTTCGCCACCTGTCAGAGTCATATCTAGACATACCAGGGGTCACATATCACTCCAACTGCACACACCCCACACCATTATGGAGCCTCCACCACCTTGTACAGTCCTCTGCTGCCATCCAGGATCCTACCTGTACACATTCATCTGCTCAATACAATTTGAAACAAGACTCGTCCGACCAGCCAAACATGTTTTCAGCCATCAACAGTCCAATTTTGGTGTTGACGGGCCCAGGTGAGCCGTAAAGCTTTGTATCATGCAGTCATCAAGGGCACACAAGTGGGCCTTCGGCTCTGAAAGCACAAATTGATGATGTTTCGTTGAATGGTTCGCATGTTGATGGCCCAGCATTGAAATCTGCAGCAATTTGCATAACGGTTATACTCTCGCAGACTGAACAATTCTCTTCAGTCGTCGTTGGTCCTGTTCTTACAGGATCTTTTGACGGCAGCAGCAATGTCTGAGGTCTGATGTTTGACTGAATTCCTGATATTCTACCTCAGAGATGTTGTGTCCCATCGCTCGTGGGTCGACTATAATACCACGTTCAAACTCAGTTAAATCTTGATAACTGGCCATTGTAGCAGCAGTAAACGACCTAACGACTGCGCCAGATGCTGGTTGTCTTCTATAGCGTTGCTGACAGCGGCGCCATATTCTGCCTGTTCACATATCTCTGTATTTGAATATGCATGCCTATATCAGTTTCTCTGGTGCTTCAGTGTATAATAAATCGTACCTAAAGTGATGTGCTTGTGACAAATCTTCAATATGCTGTTGCCTTGTAATGGTACAGTGTCATAAATGCAATTTGTAATATGAGAAGAACCCAAATGTGACGAACACAATGAGGCATCTCAAAATTAGTGAGTGAGTGATGTTATGTAAGCAAGTCCCAACTTCTGTCACATGCCAGCCTCACAACATAGCTCTTCCTAATTTTAGTCATTCATGCGTTTGGTACTTGACTAAGGAAAGTGGTGCTGAGTTGATTTCCATCTACTGTGAGTATACTACCACTTGATAGTGAGGTCGTTTTCCATTCTCTTCCATTTACATCTCGTGTGAGTCCAACCACTCACAAGGCTTAGTCCACTCTAAATGTGTTGCCCCTCCATTTTAGCGTATCCCAAAAATACTTGCAAAAAGATAGTGGTGTATTGCTATTATAGCTCAATATTAGGCTAAGCATCTCTAGAATGGACATTATGTCTGTCACTCTAATAAAATATATTCATATACTCCTCTCTGAAGATAAAAATCTCTGTTAGGAATGACTCCATATTTATGTCCTTGGTGAATTTTTTTTTATGAGTATGAGCCCATGGGCCAAGGAACGTTTCTGTGCCAACAGTCAGTCCATGACGTGATCGCAATGCTGCTAAAGATTGTGGAGTTGCACTGACGTATGGTATGGAGCTTGTAGGGCTGCCACAGTTGGAAGGTATTTTCACAAAGAATATGGAAGATCTCTTTAAACGTTGCCTCACATCAGCCTGCTTTGAATGGGACAACAGATTTTATAAGCAAACTGATAGAGCGGCCATAGGGAACCTATGGTAGAGAACTTCTGTATCTCAAAGTTTGAAGAAACAGTAGATGTCTCGAGAACTAAGCTATGCCAGTCTCTGTGTTTCGCTTTTACTTCTGATTAAAAATCATACACTGATGAAGTAGAACATTATGACCACCTACCTAATAACCTATATGCCCACTATGTCCATCCATGGCAGGCATAACAGCGGGGATGTGCCATGGCATGGAAGCAATGAGACCCTAATTCACATAAATTCAATGGAAGGAGGTGATGAGCTCTGATGTCAAGTTCAGTCACATCCCAAATGTGTTCATCTGGGTTCAGTTGGGGGCCAGCACATAAATTGGAACTCGCCACTGTATTTTTCGAATCACTCCATCACGCTCCTGAGCTTGTGACATGGATAATTATCTTGCTGAAAAATGCCACTGCTGTTGGGAAACATGATCATCAGAGGGGGGTGTATGTAGCCTGTAACCAGTGTATGATATTCCTTGGGAATTATGGTGCCTTGCACGAGCTCCATTGGACCCATGGATGTGCATGTGAATGTTTCCCAGAGCATAATGGTGTCGCTGTCAGCTCGTTTCCATCCCACAGTACAGGTGCCAAGGAACTGTTCCCCTGGAAGACGACGGATTCGCGCACTTCCATCGTCATGGTGAAGAAGGTATCGGTATTATCAGACCATGCAATGCTCTGCCACTGCACCAACATCCACAGCCGATGGTCACATGCCCATGTCAATGCCAATGTCATGGTGTTAACATTGACACATGCATGGATTGTCGGCAGCAGATGTCCATCGCTAGGAGTATTTGGTCTGCAGTGTGTTCAGACACACTTGTACTCTGCCCAGTATTAAAGTCTGATACTAGTTCAGACATAGTTAGCCATGTATTCTGTTTTACTAGTCTGTGCAGCCTATGATATCTAACGTCTGCAATCAGGGGCGGCTGCCCAACCTCATAACGTCTGGATGTGGTTTCACCACATGTTGAAGACATTCACCACAGCACTCCTTGAATATCCGACTAGTCATGCAGTTTCGGAAATGCTCGTTCCAAGCCTCTGGGCCCTCACAATCTGCTTTCAGTCAAACTCAGATAGATCAAGCGTCTTCCGAATTGTACACGCCAACACCACATTTAGTGATACTATGTGCACCATGCGTGTTTATGACCAGCAGTCACTTCTCACCAGGTGACATTGCTATCGCCTGGGCGGGTTTATATCATTAGTAGGTCTATGGTCATAACGTTCTGGCTGATCAGTGTACATCATGCTAGATATGTTAAAAATGGAAGATGGCAGTGTTTCTGTGAATTTCTTAACTGTGACACTCAGTGATTTGGAGCTCCTTGTACAGCTACTGTGTATTTTACACTGATATATTTGGTGATTAGCTTCCAGTGCTTTCAGCACATCTTTCTGTAGTTGGCCACATGTTTCTACTGTTACAACTTACCTTCTGCCAGTAGATTTGTAGAGCTTCCAAAGCAATCTATCAGGTCATTTACACATGCCATGAACAGTTCTTAGCCTATAAGAAAAAGCATTCATGTTTTATAGTTTGCAATTTGTAGGACAGTCTTATATTTAGCAAGAAGTTAAGAAAGGCATATCATTACATCTAAAACCTTCTGATCTGCAATAAAATCTGCTTTACCCAAATTTTTATTTTAAGTTATTTTCAACATTTAGGAGTTTTGCATGTAAGTAATCAGCAAAAATTTAATATCTCAACTTTCATTTACATAAGCCTGGTATACCCAGTGATCTAGATATCTCCATCACATTAACAGTGCAGAAATCAGCCTGACCACATAAGTCACATAGATGACCCTCTGTTCTTTTAGTGATTGATTGCCCCATATTTCTTGAGGCCAGCTTACATAACAGAACCAAATAGCTTGTAAGCACAGTGACTTACAAAATTAGCTAGATTTAAAACAATATATATGTAAACTAGCCTAATTAAAGTATAGAACAAAATATAGCTTCACTTAAAATAATATTTTGCGAACTAACCTAATTAAAGTATAGAACACAATTTTTATCAGTTTGTAAGCATGTTGTAACTGGTAACTAACAAATTTCCGAAAATCAAAAAAATTAATAGAAAATGTGTATTGTTTAATTCATCTTCAAACCATAAATATGTATTTTAGAGCCAACATACAGGGAAAAAGTATGCTAAAAAGTTTACTGTATTTTTTGTGTCAGTAAAGACATAAGAAAATCAGAGCAAATGAACAGTTATAGAACTGAATTTAAATTTCCTTGAAATACTGAAGAAATGTGATTTATGTGAATATGATCCTCATGTGTGAGTGTATTCAAGGTTACCTGTGATCTCTCTTTCTAATTAGATTATTAAACGGAATTAAAGTGATGTAAGATATAAAAAATTAACAGCATTGCTGTTAAAGTTTTGAGTGTGCCAGATCACTGAAGTATGATGTTCCTCTCAAAACCTCAGTCAACTTGTATGATTTGTATGGGATGCAGTATAATAAGGTAACCCTAGTTAAAAGTCCATGCAGGATACAGTGACCAATGTGCAGTGATCAATTTTCGTCCAAAGTGCTAGGCGAGTTCACTCCTTTGTTCAGAAGAGGAGGCTGGAACTCTTTACCATGTTTTGGCTGGTCGACGATGACAGAATCTATGTGGACGCCCTGCAGTCTTTCTCAAATGGTTTCCCAGAAACTATATGATAAAAAAATCATTTTTGTTTCACTTATACCATTATATGTCAGGTTCATGATGATGTGCCCATCATTTCCTTACTAGTTACTGTGATGCCTACAGAGAAGTAACACTCTGTCCGAAATGGTTTGCAAAGAAAAACGGGGGTCTCTATAGTTATGCGTTTGGTGCAAATTGCATAATACTTTGCTGCTTATGAAATTTAGCTAACATATCGAATTTTTCTTTAGACTTGGGTGGAGGTCTCTATCTGTTACCAGTCTCCAGAAAATTGAACTGATGTAGCGTTTGCGATCGCGCTGCGCCAGCGATAAATCCGCAATGAAATATCCACAACATTCTTTATATTTCATAAATGGTCTGATATATAGAAATGAGATTTTGCTGAATGGCTGCACTCAAAGAGGAGAGTATTTTACCGTATGGTTATTACGTAAAACTTCACTATCTACTGCGTTATTTCACTAATTACGACTTTTTCGGAGAAAGACTGTAATTTTTAAGGGCTAGTGGAAGGAGAAATACGTTGGGTTATGAACAATGTAAGCAAAGACATTAAACGTTGTTTTGCACCGAGGACGTGCTTTCTTAATGAGCTACTGACCTTACTTTTCCTCAGTTCCTCACTTAATAAACCACTGTTTCAGACTTCTCTCGCAGTTGCGTCCTGCAAAACATATCAGAGAGGTGACACTGTGTAAGACCCGCTGTGTTTTTGCAAAAGTAGCCAATCTTAACATGGCAACAAGAGAAATGTGCAGTTTTTACTCAGAATTCACCATTCACGACGCTTTTCTGAAAACTACAAATGGTTAAAAAGACAAGTGAAAATAAATATCTGAATTCTTTTTCGATACTAATCAAAGCAGAGGTGGGAGTAGAGTTTCTTCAATGGTCATAATGTAAGTGTGGGCACTTAATAATTACAAAAAATGTGAGTGTAGCCTTTAGTTTAGAGCGACACTTCCCCTGCAGCCCTTGGCATTTCTCCTACAGCACGTGCCCATAACCACTACCATTAACACTCTCCCTAAACGTGCCCTGCCGCCTGCATATCTACCAGCCACGGTATTCTGTGCGGACTCTACCTTCAGGTTTTTTCTAGAATTAAATAATATAGATATACGAAATATTTAGTCACACTTACAATTTTTAGGTAAGGGTATCTGTACTGTCTGAGACAATTTCGTTCATAATCACAAGGGGGTGGCGCGAGTGGGGGAGAATTCTAGGTTACTATGCTGTTCAGGAGTGGTGTACTCGATTAATGCCATATTAAATACACTTGCTACCACGCCATTCATTGTGAAATCTGTTAATATGATGAAACTCGTACGACTGATATAATAAATAATACGCAATTGTAAAAGTTCTTGCCCTTGGACCCCAGTATGCTCTTTCTCATGGGTTACACACGTATACACATTTGAAAATGGCTTCACACTTACAAGTATACTTCATTCAATGAGTGCAAGTGTGGTAAAACGTTATCACACAGACAGTTGACCAAGGACAATAGCCTCAAGCACAAAACTGTATGAAATACCAGTCACTTGAATATTAAGTTGCTGGGACCAAGAGAGATGACGCTGTGGTGAAAATCTGGACTCGATTTCAGGAGGACAGGGGCTCAAATCCCCAGAAGGGCACCAAGATTAAGGTTTTCGATTATTTCCCTAATGACTTAAGGCTAACCCCACGATGGTTCCTTTGGAATTACTCTAAGCTTCTGCAACGCTGTTTTGGTATGTGGGCGAATTCCCTATAGGAGTACACGAATTCCAGTGCACACATTACAAATGTTCCCTCAAAAGTGTCCACTGTGCTATTCTCAGTTGATGAAATCACATTAAAAATTTAGACTATAACTAGTCTGAATACATTCATTTCATGTAGAAAACTCAACTATGTGGGCACATTTCTATGACCACTTTGTGAGACCCGTCCGTTTGCATGAGGAACTGGGTATACAAGGATACAATGTCTTCGCGTTCTATTAGGACTGTTTGTTTGTTTTGTTCTCTAGACAATACCTACAGATTATAAAAATTTCCACAGATAGAAGTAAACCATTACCATCATATTCTGTGTTGATAAGTTTACAGTAATTTCCTGACACTTTGTTCAACTTTTACACTGCATACAACTCACACATGTCGTATGAAGCGCTTGCTGAAGCGTCCTATGTTGAATGATCACTGTGAATAACTCATAGATGCTGTGTATGCGTGTGTGCCAGCGAAACCACAATTTGGCCTGCTGGTTGGATCACGTAATACCCAGATTTCAGGGTCATTCAGATGTGGCAACTGCCCGATCTTGGTCTGCATAGGAACGTCAAGGTTCTGGTCGACCATGTCTGACCACCACAACGGAGGATCATGATATTGTCCAACAATCACATAGTAAGCCATTGTCACTTGTGCATGCCATCCGAGGGCGAGTAACGGACTCCTTCATACATTCTGTGTCATCCAGTATCATCGATCAGAGACTAACAGTTGCCAGACTAGAGAATTACCATCCCTTGCTTCGGCTGCTGTTAACACCACAACACAAATGGCTATATTTGAAATGGTTCTGTGTTGGGAAGTATGGACTGCTGACGAAAGGCATCACATTGTGTTCAGATAGGAATTGCAGTTCTACTCTACTCTGGGTGATCATCAAAGGCAAGTATGATGATTATGGGGGGAGAGGTCTGACTCAAAGGTTTTGCAGAGACACAGCTCCTTGGGTCATGATGTAGGGAACTATTGCATATGGCTTCAGGTCATGGCTGGCAGTGATGAGGGAACACTGACAATACAATGGTACATCATGGATACCCTGCATCAACACATGTTATCTCTCAAGCACCAGTATTGTGATGCCATTTTTCAACAGGACAGTTCTCGTTCACATACGGCACTTACAAGTCTATGAACTGACTGCATAATGCTGAGGTACCCCTGTGACCAGCAATGTTCCCAGATCTGCCCCAGTAGAACATGTGTAGGACTAGCTCAGGTATCATTTGTGTCAGCGCTTCTGTCCAGGATATCAGGAACCAGCTACAATAGCTGTGGCTCAGTTTGCCTCAGGAGAGAATACAATAGCTTTATGATACTTCTCCAAAGCAAATCAGTGCCTGCAACCAGGCCAGATGGGGTGCAGCTTCATACTGATAATCTGGCTTATAATGCCTCTGTAAATATGATTTGATTGTGTAATCATTGAGATAAGTTTAATTTTTTCCTGCCCTCCTTCTGTGTGCTTCACTTCCTTTTTATCATTCAGTCTATTTAAAGGATAGCATATTTAACCACAGAAAATCATATGTTTTACTGTAACATGTGGATTTGTCGTGAATTACAAGCCTCAGTTACACATTACAAAAAACATATAAATAAACTGAAAAATGAATTTAATTTGCTTTGATCGAATTTCTGGACGATGCAATTTTTTATACTAAATTACAGCATTAAATATATATGTACTTTACTCAATACTCTCATTTTCTTGTCATTATTTCAGATAAAATCAGAACTGGCTCATTTCAACCACATGATAATGAGATATGAACCTATCATTTTTTCTGTACATGTCGACCACCTAGTTTCATCACAAAACGCTGATTTGTGCTCTGCTTACTTTTACCTTATTGCACCTCGAATTTTACTTCAGTGGGCTCATTCAAACTTCTAGCTTAGAGCTCATTTGTAGTAGTTTTACTGATTTTAATAATTCCAAAAGGGCTGATCATGTTCACCATACACATTACACTGATGTTTTGTTTTCTTTAAATCAAGTAGTACATGAACTGAATGATAGACCACTGAAAAATTGATGAGCTAGAAATACCTTTTTCCTTTAATTTGGGCTCAGCACTTATCAACATGCATACAAATTCGCAGCTACAAAATTCGTGTGTGACTCCCAGAAAGCCTTTGATACAGTTCTGAATCATCACCTTGGAACCAAAATATGTGCAGACAGAATGTCACACCCAAAGTGATAATCCACCTCTCTGATCTGTGCTGATACGAAAGGCCATTTTGAGTTTTGTTACAAATCTTTTCTTGATGCTCAAAATATTATCCTTTAAAATATATACATTTCGGCATGCCTTCCATTCTGTAAAAAATTTTTCCACTTTGATGTCAGTAGACCTATTCCAAAATATGATTTTGGAAGGATAGAACAAATTCTTGATGTGATGAAAATCACTGCCAACCCACTCTTTGTTTGACATAAGGGGATAAAAAAAGTCATTCGATGATAAATCAGGTGAATACAGGCAATGAGACATTTATTTTTCCTCCATTATCATTTCATTTCATGTATGGCCACTGGCATATTAAAGATGAAGGAAGATGTGACGTTTTTCATTGTTTTTCCTGATTTCATTGATTATTTGCAACAAACAAGTTGTTATACACCATTATGCATTAACTGATTTTCGAATCTCTAATGTAATGGTCGTGATATTTCCAGCATCGCCAAAGAAACAAGCAATCACTTCCTTGGAACTGCTTTATTTACTTATTTATGCCATTTATTTACATGCCTAGTTCTGTAGGACCAAGCTGAAAAACCAGTCTCCATGGTCACAGATTAAATCAGTACATGAAATTACATCATAAAAGTTAATAAAAATAAACTGAACTGTTCATGAATCCTAAATAGATGACAAAGTGCTAAGTATATATCATCATCTAACACAGATATTTGCTAATTTTTCTCCAGGAATTACCTGAAAGAATAGTGGAAGTGAGTCATGAGGAAGTTCTTCAATTTAGATCGTAAAGCACGAGGAATACTGCTAAGGTTTTTTGATTCTAATGGTAGTTTATTGAAAATGAATGCAGCAGAATACTGTATGCCTTTCTGCACAGCATTAAAGAAAGTGCGATTCTAATGTAGACTGGATTTCTGCATTGTATTAACTGTGTGCAAGCTGCTGATTCTTGGGAACAAGCACCTAGTGTCAAGGACAACCACATTAAAAATATATGCTATTGAGAGGCCTTTTGAGAATTCGAATTCCTGAATACAGCTCGACAAGAGTTTCGTGAACTTACGCCACATATTGCTCAAACTGCCCATTTCTGAACCAAAAATAACCTTTGTGAGTTTGTAGAATTACTCCAAAATTTAATGTCATATGTCATAAACGAATGAAAATAAGCAAAGTAGACTAATCTTTGTGTTGGATGACCACTTATTGCTGACACTATTCAACTGGTAAAGATTGTAGCAGCCAGGTTTAGAATAAGATCCTGAGAATGAGCGTTCTGAGACAGCTTATCATCTATCTCAGCGTCTAGAAATTTTGATTGTTCAGACCCACTAATCATATACCCATTCTGTATAATCAAAATGTCAAGTGTAGTTAAATTTTGGGTTAGAAACTATAAAAACTGAGTCGTACTGTGATTAGCATCAACATATTTTCTACAAGACATGAATTTATACCTTGAATTGCATTATTTCATACCTTATCTGCGTGCATCCAACATCCTTTACAACCAAACCAAGCTACAGTCATCAGAAAAACGTAAATATTTTAGTATTACCTCTTATATTAGAAGGGAATACATACACACGCACACACACACACACACACACACACACACACACACACACACACATATATATATATATATATATATATATATATATATATATATATATATATATATATATATAGTCTGATTGTGCAGCTCATGATTTCAGTTTGGTAGTCACCAACACACGCAACATTCCACTTATCAGAAATTCAGAAATTCACTAGGAACACTGGAAATGATATGTAATTTCTCTGGGCCACCATATCATAGATAAACATTAAATGATGCACTTGAATCATTAACCGATGTTCAAGTCAGGAACTGAGTGAGGCGTTGTAGTGATTAGCACATTGAACTCGCATTCAGGAGGACGACGGTTCAAACAAGCGTCTGGCCATCCTGATTTAGGTTTTTTGTGATTTCCCTAAATCGTATCAGGCAAATTCGGGAGTGGTTCGTTTGAAAGGGTACAGCCGACTTCCTTCCCATCCATCCCTAACCCAATGGAAACTTCGCTGTTTGGTCCGCTCCCTCCAACCAATCAAACATCAAATCAGGAGTCTGAAATGTACATTGCTCTTTAAATGGATTGAATGTCTTTACTTCAAGGAAGTATATGGCTGTGTTGTTTTGAGACTGGGAAGGATTCAAAAATTTAACAACAAGACCACATTCCATGATGCCATGATTCTGCTAGCAGATATCACCAAGAGAGATTTTGTTATATGCTTAATAATACTTTCTGAACTGTTTGCACTGAAGGAGTACATCTGTTATCAGCTTCAGTGCCAAGATATAGATTTTGGAGAGTTAATCAATATCGCCAGGGCTCTCAAAGGGAACAGCTTTCAATGAGAGAAAATGTTGACGATACTTTCAGCCGGATTTTCTTAGAAGCCAAGGAATTAGCTTCAGGCAGTAGAGCTGAAGTCAAGTCAAGCATTTCTACAAAGTAAACACATCATGGAAATCAGGATCCATTGATGATGGTGAGGGTTACTACAAACTGTCTGTATTCATATCCTTTCTGGATGCCTATCATTAGTTCACTGCAGGATCAGTTCTTGATACACTGTGAACTTTTAATAACCTCAATTGTCTTGTACCACTAAGAGACATACAATATGTGATCAAAAGTATCCAGACACATGGCTGAAAATGACTTACAAGTTCGTGGCTCCCTCCATCGGTAATGCAGGAATTCAATACGGTATTCGCCCACCCTCAGCCTTGATGACAGCTTCCATTCTCGCAGGCATAAGTTCAATCAGGTTCTGGAAGGTTTCTTGTGGAATGGTAGCCCATTCTTCACGGAGTGCTGCACTGAGAAGAGGTATCAATGTCGATTGGTGAGGCCTGGCATGAAGTCGGCGTTCCAAAACACCCCAAAGATATTCTATAGGATTCAGGTCAGGACTCTGTGCAGGCCAGTCCATTACAGGGATGCTATTGTGACACTTCGCCATAGGTCATACATTATGAACAGGTGCTCGGTCGTGTTGAAAGATGCAATCGCCATCCCCGAATTGCTCCTCAACGATGGGAAACGAGAAGGTGCTTAAACATCAATGTAGGACTGTGCTGTGATAGTGCCATGCAAAACAACAAGGGTTGCAAGCCCCCTTGTAACTCCGGATATGCATATCCTCCTATTTCTATTTTACTATAAATTTTTTTCCTTATTTTGTTACCTGAAGATATGACATTTCTGTGTCTTTATATATTGTAATTGTTTTACTATTTGTATACATATATATTTATGCATTTATGTCGATGTATAATTGGCTTGTTTTGTAAATATTGTTTGTATTTTTACGCTGAGTCTGGCCTAGGGAAAACTATGCTATCCAACGATTCATCGATAGGTCGTGTGGAGAACCAAAGTTTTAGGATCTTTGGTAGTGTTAACTCTGCCGCATGGAGCGTGGGCAGAGGGAGTCTGGCTGGAGTAGGGTGGTGGAGCAGGTGTGTTGTGTGACACTCCCGCGAGTTGCCGCGCTTTCGGGGTTTGGCAGCTTCTAATTGCGCTCGACTTGCAATGATAGTTTCTGACACAGTGTCGTGGACGGGAAGGATTAGCTGGCGCATATAAAGAGCCCGTTTCGCCTATGAGCATGTCGAGAAGAAGGCGCGCCAATATCTAGCTTCTGCAACAGCGACAGCCGACAATGAGTGACTGTCGCCACCTCCCCAATCGACGACCACAAACCTTCAATCAACCAACAAGGAAGACAAAACGCACGTAAAGTTTTAGAATTGTATGGCAGACCTCAGCTTTTCAAACTGTTGCATCACAAAAATCCAGCAACTTAGCATGAACCTTTGTTGCTCATTGTCCCAATTGCATTACCAAGCAGGGTCCCTTCCTTTCCTGGAATGAACCCGAGTGTCACTGAAATTCATATGCCAGCATCAAAGTAATATCATTCCTTTTCACTGCTTTAATTTACCAAGCAGGGTCCCTTCCTTTCCTGGAATGAACCCGAGTGTCATTGAAATTAAAGTAATATCGCACGTAAAGTTTTAGAATTGTATGGCAGACCTCAGCTTTTCAAACTGTTGCATCACAAAAATCCAGCAACTTAGCATGAACCTTTGTTGCTCATTGTCCCAATTGCATTACCAAGCAGGGTCCCTTCCTTTCCTGGAATGAACCCGAGTGTCACTGAAATTCATATGCCAGCATCAAAGTAATAGCATTCCATTTCACTGCTTTAATTTCAAAGTTCAGTTAAAGTATTCGTAGCTGGCTACAATATTTAGATTACACGAGCAGAAGTTAAGAGTGCGAGTTTTGTTACAATATTTTAGCTTACCTGTGACTGCAGCTCAGCCTGGCATGTAATAAATGTTACTGTTGTTAATTGTTCAGAATCATTTAATTCAAGTTCAAAGTTAAATCTCTTATTTCTAAATTGTGTAGATTCAAGTAGCTTTTGAAATGATTGTTGAGGTAGCCCAAGACTAACCTTATTTTATTGAATTTCGTAGTGCTTCAGAAACAAAGTCCACTATTAATTTCAGTCACTAAATTAACTTTCAATTTTCCGGTTTTATTAATTCTTTTGCTAAATTAAGTCAGAGTGTAGCGAAATTTATAACTACTGACAAACATCCAGTTTTCACACAACATGTGTCAACTGTCATAGTACTTGCAGTGCATCCTGATGCAGTCTGGAATTCCTGTGTGATGGTCTGGATAGATATCTGCCTATTACACATTGCGAACCTCTTCAACTGTTGGCGGTCTCTGTCAGTCAACAGACGAGGTCGGCCTGTACGCTTTTGTGCTGTAGGTGTCCCTTCACGTTTTCACTTCACTTTCACATCGGAAACAGTGGGCCTAGGGATGTTTAGGAGTGTGGAAATCTCGAATACAGGCGTATGACACAAGTGACACCCAATCACCTGACAGTGTTTGAAGCCCATGAGTTACACGTAGCGCCCCACTCTGCTCTCTCATGACGTCTTAATGACTACTGAGGTCGCTGATATGGAGTACCTGGCAGTAGGTGGCAGCACAAAGCACGTAATATAAAAAACGTATGTTTTTGGAGGTGTCTGAATACTTTTGATCACATAGTGTAGGTGTCATTGGTGGAGTTGCGCATCTCAATTCATTTTGTGCTTCAGATCCATTAGCCGCCGATTTAACAACGACAACGGCTAATTCGTCGTTGTTAAACCGGCGGCTAAGGGATCTGAAGCACAAAGTGAATTGAGCTGCGCAACTCCACCAATGATACATATGTTTCTTATTGGTAGAAGACAATTAAAGTTGTTAAAAAGTTCGCAATGTATCAAGAACCGATCCGAAGTCTTTCATCAACACCGACTGGAGCACTTGCCTCAAAACGCAGTGGAAGCGACTGTCAGATCTATCCTAATGTGTTTCGGTTTCTACAGCTCTTGGCAACTCTACTGGTGACAACGGCCACGAATGAGGGCAGATTCTCCACGTTTAAGAGAATCAAACATATTTGAGAAATACAACTAGCGAGGCATTGACTATAAAAATGGACAATTAACAGAATAAATGCAGAAAATTCTCTTAGCAACTGGTTTATGTTTTATTAAAATTGTTAAAACTTCATAATCCTTTAAAAACCTGATTTCATGATATAACTCACAACCTCAATAAATCATTAGTGTTGTAATTAAACAAACGTAAACCAACGACACACTTTATCTTTATAATTTTGGACAGTAAATTAGTACGGATCAATAAATTTAATTTTCAATTTTAGCTACGGTAAAATGAAAGGCATAGCTCCCTCCCCTCACTCCCACCCAAAAACAAAATTGTAAATAGGCCAGTGACATGCAGTATGCAGGTCTTGCCTCCTCCTGGTTTACCCAGCAGTTTTGACTGTCGTTCTCGGACATTGGTTGTTTTACAGAATGGCACCATGCACAGTTTGAAATTATTTTACAAAGTGCGATAGCGATTAAGTACAGTGCTCTACTCGCTTTAAAAAAATTAAAAATGGGGAGTGGCACAACAAACCTGCGATGTCATACAAAAAGGAAACGTACATAATAATCCTTGGAAGATGGTTCCGTGTTAAATGTGGAGCGACTGAAACTGTCAGAAGATGCGTACAGTAATGTCGAATCAGTAGACGCACTAAGGTTTGCAGGTACGTTTGAGACCCTGGCAAAAGGTTTAGCAGGGCCGTAACTCGATAAGAGAGGAATCAAATGGTTCAAATGGCTCTGAAGCACTATGGTACTTAACATCTATGGTCATCAGTCCCCTAGAACTTAGAACTACTTAAACCTAACTAACCTAAGGACATCACACACATCCATGCCCGAGGCAGGATTCGAACCTACGACCGTAGCGGTCACGCGGTTCTAGACTGAAGCACCTAGAACCGCATGGCCACAACGGCCGGCAGAGAGGAATCAGTTCTACATCTACATCTACATGGTTACTCTGCAATTCACACTTAAGTGCCTGGCAGAGGGTTCATCGAATCATTTTCATACTACTTCTGTACCATTCCACTCTCGAATGACGCGTGGGAAAAAGGATCACTTAAATCTTTCCGTTCGAGCTCTGATTTCTCTTATTATATTATGATGATCATTTCTCCCTATGTAGGTGGGTGCCAACAAAGTATTTTCGTATTCGAAAGAGAAAGTTGGTGATTGAAATTTCGTAAACAGATCTCGCCGCAAAGGAAACAGCCTTTGTTTCAGTGACTCGCGTATCTTGTCAGTGACACTCTCACCCATATTGCGCTATAACACGAAACGAGCTGCCCTTCTTTGCACTTTTTCGATGTCCTCCGTCAATCCTACCTGGTAAGGATCCCATACCGCGCAGCAATATTCCAGCAGAGGATGGACAAGTGTAATGTAGGCTGTCTCTTTGGTGGACTTGTTGCATCTTCTAAGTGTTCTGCCAACAAAGCGCTATCTTTGTTTCGCCTTCGCCACAATATTATCTGTGTACTCTTTCCAATTGAAGTTGTTCGTAATTGTAATTCCTAGGTATTTAGTCCTTCCCCCATGAACCATGGACCTTGCCGTTGGTGGGGAGGCTTGTGTGCCTCAGCGATACAGATAGCTGTAACGTAGGTGCAACCACAACGGAGGGGTATCTGTTGAGAGGCCAGACAAACGTGTGGTTCCAGAAGAGGGGCAGCAGCCTTTTCAGTAGTTGCAGGAGCAACGGTCTGGATGATTGACTGATCTGGCCTTGTAACAATAACCAAAACGGCCTTGCTGTGCTGGTACTGCGAACGGCTGAAAGCAAGGGGAAACTACGGCCGTAATTTTTCCCGAGGGCATGCAGCTTTACTGTATGATTAAATGATGATGGCGTCCTCTTGCGTAAAACATTCCGGAGGTAAAATAGTCCCCATTCGGATCTCCAGGCGGGGACTACTCAAGAGGACGGCGTTATCAGGAGAAAGAAAACTGGCATTCTACGGATCGGAGCGTGGAATGTCAGATCCCTTAATCGAGCAGGTAGGTTAGAAAATTTAAAAAGGGAAATGGATAGGTTAAAGTTAGATATAATGGGAATTAGTGAAGTTCGGTGGCAGGAGGAACAAGACTTCTGGTCAGGTGCCTACAGGGTTACAAACACAAAATCAAATAGAGGTAATGCAGGAGTAGGTTTAATAATGAATAGGAAAATAGGAATGCGGGTAAGCTACTACAAACAGCATAGTGAATGCATTATTGTGGCCAAGACAGATACGAAGCCTACGCCTACTACAGTAGTACAAGTTTATATGCCAACTAACTCAGCAGGTGACGAAGAAATTGAAGAAATGTATGATGAAATAAAAGAAATTATTCAGATTGTGAAGGGAGACGAAAATTTAATAGTCATGGGTGGCTGGAATTCGGCAGTAGGAAAAAGGAGAGAAGGAAACGTAGTAGGTGAATATGGATTGGGGGTAAGAAATGAAAGAGGAAGCCGCCTGGTAGAATTTTGCACAGAGCACAACTTAATCATAGCTAACACTTGGTTCAAGAATCATGAAAGAAGGTTGTATACATGGAAGAAGCCTGGAGATACTGACAGGTTTCAGATGGATTATATAATGGTAAGACATATTTAGGAACCAGGTTTTAAATTGTAAGACATTTCCAGGGGCAGATGTGGACTCTGACCACAATCTATTGGTTATGACCTGTAGATTAAAACTGAAGAAACTGCAAAAAGCTGGGAATTTAAGGAGATGGGACCTGGATAAACTGAAAGAACCAGAGGTTGTACAGAGTTTCAGGGAGGGCATAAGGGAACAACTGACAGGAATGGGGGAAAGAAATACAGTAGAAGAAGAATGGGTAGCTTTGAGGGATGAAGTAGTGAAGGCAGCAGAGGGTCAAGTAGGTAAAAAGACGAGGGCTAGAAGAAATCCTTGGGTAACAGAAGAAATATTGAATTTAATTCATGAAAGGAGAAAATATAAAAATGCAGTAAATGAAGCAGGCAAAAAGGAATACAAACGTCTCAAGAATGAGACCGACAGGAAGTGCAAAATGGCTAAGCAGGGATGTAGAGGCTTATCTACCTAGGGGTAAGATAGATACTGCCTACAGGAAAATTAAAGAGACCTTTGGAGAAAAGAGAACCACTTGTATGAACATCAAGAGATCAGATGGAAACCCAGTTCTAAGCAAAGAAGGGAAAACAGAAAGGTGGAAGGAGTATATAGAGGGTCTATACAAGGGCGATGTACTTGAGGACAATATTATGGAAACGGAAGAGGATGTAGATGAAGATGAAATGGGAGATACGATACTGCGTGAAGAGTTTGACAGAGCACTGAAAGACCTGAGTCGAAACAAGGCCCCCGTAGTAGACAACATTCCATTGGAACTACTGACTGCCTTGGGAGAGCCAGTCCTGACAAAACTCTACCATCTGGTGAGCAAGATGTGTGAAACAGGCGAAATACCCTCAGACTTCAAGAAGAATATAATAATTACAATCACAAAGAAAGCAGGTGTTGACAGATATGAAAGTTACCGAACAATCAGTTTAATAAGCCACAGCTGCAAAATACTAACACGAATTCTTTACAGACGAATGGAAAAACTAGTAGAAGCCGACCTCGGGGAAGATCAGTTAGGATTCCGTATAAATACTGGAACACGTGAGGCAATACTGACCTTACGACTTATCTTAGAAGAAAGATTAAGGAAAGGCAAACCTACGTTTCTAGCATTTGTAGACTTAGAGAAAGCTTTTGACAATATTGACTGGAATACTCTCTTTCAAATTCTAAAGGTGGCAGGGGTAAAATACAGGGAGCGAAAGGCAGATGGCAGTTTTAAGAGTCGAGGGACATGAAAGGGAAGCAGTTGTTGGGAAGGGAGTAAGACAGGGTTGTAGCCTCTCCCCGATGCTATTCAATCTGTATATTGAGCAAGCAGTAAAGGAGACAGAGGAAAAATTCGGAGTAGGTATTAAAATCCATGGAGAAGAAATAAAAACTTTGAGGTTCGCCGATGACATCGTAATTCTGTCAGAGACAGCAAGGGACTTGGAAGAGCAGTTGAATGGAATGGATAGCGTCTTGAAAGGAGGATATAAGATGAACATCAACAAAAGCAAAATGAGGATAATGGAATGTAGTCGAATTAAGTTGGGTGATGCTGAGGGAATTAGATTAGGAAATGAGACACTTTAAGTAGTAAAGGAGTTTTGCTATTTGTGGAGCAAAATAACTGATGATGGTCAAAGTAGAGAGGATATAAAATGTAGACTGGCAATGGCAAGGAAACCGTTTCTGAAGAAGAGAAATTTGTTGACATCGAGTATAGATTTAAGTGTCAGGAAGTCATTTCTGAAAGTATTTGTATGGAGTGTAGCCATGTATGGAAGTGAAACATGGACGATAAATAGTTTGGACAAGAAGAGAATAGAAGCTTTCGAAACGTGGTGCTACAGAAGAATGCTGAAGATTAGATGGGTAGATCACATAAGTAATGCGGAAGTATTGAATAGGATTGGGGAGAAGAGAAGTTTGTGGCACAACTTGACCAGAAGAAGGGATCGGTTGGTAGGACATGTTCTGAGGCATCAAGGGATCACCAATTTAGTACTGGAGGGCAGCGTGGAGGGTAAAAATCGTAGAGGGAGACCAAGAGATGAATACACTAAGCAGATTCAGAAGGATGTAGGTTGCAGTAGGTACTGGGAGATGAAGAACCTTGCACAGGATAGCTGCATCAAACCAGTCTCATGACTCAAGACCACAACAAGAACAACAACAGGTATTTAGTCGAATTGACAGCCCTTAGATTTGTGCGATTTAGCGTGTACCCAAAATTAATCAGATTTCTTTTAGTACCCACGTGGGTGACCTCGCACTTTTCTTTGTTTAGTTCCACATGCCACTTTTCACACCATACAGAAATTCTCTCTAGATCATTTTGTAACTGGAATTGATCGTCTGATGATTTTACTAGACGGTAAATTACAGCGTCATCTGCAGACAAACTAAGGGTGCTGCTCAAATTATCACCTAGATCATTTATGTAAATCAGTAACAGCAGAGGGACTATGACACTACCTTGGGGAACACCAGATATCACTTCTGTTCTACTCGATGATTTACCGTCTATCAGTACGAACTGTGACGTCTGTGAGAGGAAATCACGAAACCAGTCACACAACTGAGACGATACTCCACATGCAAGCAATTTGATTAATAGTCGCTTGCGAGCAACGGTATCAAAAGCCTTCTGGAAATCTAGGAATATGGAATCGACCTGAGAACCCTTGTTGTTAGCACTCAGTACTTCATAGGAATAAAGAGCTAGCTGTGTTACACAAGAACGATATTTTCTGAATCCGTGTTGTTTATGTATCAATAAGTCACTTTCTTCAAGGTGATTCATAATGTTCGAGTTCAGTAAATACTCCAAAATCCTACTGTAAATTGAGGTCAATGATATGGGTCTGTAATTCAATGGGTTACTCCTATTTCGCTTCTTGAATATTGGTGTGACCTGCCTTTTTCCAGTCCTTAGGGACAGACCTTTCGTCAAGCGAGCGGTTGTATATGACTGCCAAGAAAGGCGCTATTGTGTTTGCATACTCTGAAAGGAACCTGATTGGTATACCATCTGGACCGGAAGACTTGCCTTTCTTAACTGATTTGAGTTATTACTGCAATACGTTATTTACTCCCTGACAGAAATTAGATTAGGAGAGGATATCACGGCGTTCCCCAGCAGAATGAAGCTATTTCATGCCAACCATATATGCTAGGCAGAGATGCAAATGGCGTACTTGTAGAGGAAGTTGTAACATGTGCTATGGATGTATTAGATGTGGTTGTGCAATATGGAACCAACTCCCAAATTTGCATTTTGAGCTAGAGCTGTTTTAGCATCACTTTACAAATAAAATTCAAATTTGGAATTATCTTAAAAGCAATTGTCGCATCAGAAACATTTTCTAATGTTCTATCAAATTAATAGTATAGGTCTCAACATTTATTGATCCACTGAGCATAGGGGGCCGAAACTGGAGTTGGTTCCTTATTGCTTATCTTAAAATTTAGCACTGGGACTTAGTTCTTTTGGTTTGTAGATCGAAAGAAGAAGAATGAAGCAACATTTACATGATTGACACCACTACTCTTCATAGTTCATGTTTGAACATTTTTTTATTCACAATGTCAGTGTAAGAGTAGCAAAATCAGGAAGCAAATACAAATAGAATTGAAACATTATATCAAATTCACTATTGCTTTAGTGTTTTTGTATAATTTTAAGAAACGAAATATTTCAGCACTTAAAGTAACATTATTATTACTATTGTTTATCATATAAATTAGTTATGCCCGCATGATTCTTTTACATGCTGGCATGTTTGGAAACCACTCCAAAGTGAAATCAAATGTCCCATCAACATCATCTACAATGTCGGGGTCTGAAATTAAGTTTTAATAAAACTGTCTGGCAATTCCTGGAATGAGATCCATTATAAATTTTATGTCCTACAATTTTGGCAGTGATACTGGTTTACTATTTGGCTTAAAGGTACCAAGAATGATATTAGGTAAGACGAAGATTCTAGGCCGCCCACAGTACGGCTCTGAACATTTACTGCAACTAAATTCTGACTGAAGTTCTTGTTCATGAATATTGAATAAGGTTTTTTCTTGGTTATTCTGATTTGACGAAGTTCTAGCCGATCAGCTTTGTTATTTTGTATGTCATGCTTTCTATTGGCTATGTTTTTTTTTCTGGCTATGAAGTATCCCAAAAGTTTTCCTTCCATTCTATGGATTTGAAGAGGATGTTTTCTTCTCTGTCCTTTTTTCATGACGGTGATGTAATCTTCTGGGGTATATAGCCTTTGTTGCATTTTTAGTGCACCTTCTATATTATCAAAGCCGCTCTCATTCAGTAAGAATGATTGACCGAAAATAAGATATTTTAGGGTAGTCGAGGAATCGGACATTTGGGAGGAAATTGCCGTCAGTCATCGAGCAGTGCGTGGCTGGGGTGGCTTCCAGACTTAAGACAGGAAATGAGAGGCCTAATCAGGTTCAAAATGGTTCAAATGGCTCTGAGCACTATGGGACTTAACATCTGAGGTCGTCAGTCCCCTAGACTCAGAACTACTTAAACCTAACTAACCTAAGGACATCGCACACTTCCATGCCCGAGGCAGGATTCGAACCTGGGACTGTAGCAGCAGCGTGGTTCCGGACTGAAGCGCCCAGAACCGCTCGGCCACAGCGGCCGGCGACGTAATCAGGGAAACGCGGGGGAGGGGGGAGGGGGGGGGGGGGAGACGAAGCCACTTAACCCCACCCTAGTAAGAACAGGAGACCCCGCTAATTAACGAGGTTTAGAGAGGTGGCAAGTGCGGTTATAGTGGGGAAAATGCAAAGGGACAAAAGTGAGAATTTTGATTTTGATTGACGCACATACTCAAGCTTATTTAGTGTTCTGGTCCCCTCATGACAAGCAGGTGGTAAAGCTGCTCACTGCTGCGTTGCTGGTTTGTGTGGTGAAGTAATAAATCGGAAGGGAATGTGGTCTGTTAACGTAAAAACTGATGTGAGACTTTACGATTTCCAAATGGAAGCGTTAAGGAAGTGAGGGCAGGATTTTCTTGTCATCCTGGGGAATGAGTTTCTGCGTCATTGCCAGGGTGTGTTTGAGTGTGGGTCGCATACGGTCTCATTCTGTGAGGTAATTCAGCGTTTCTGTGGGAAGCACGCCAAACTGGTTAAAGAAACCCAGGAAAAACAGCCTATGTCTTAATTTCGTACAGAACAGCATGCTATAGTGTTAAAAGCCAGCCCCAGTGTAACTGTAAGTGGCAGTACTGAAGAGGTTCTCTGGCCTGCATTCAAAATCAAAGAGTCTAAAGGATCAGTCTTTCTGGTTGATGATCCGCAATGACGTTCTTAATAGATTTCAGCTACAGGTAAAACGGAGCCTCTGTAAGACTGAGGTGGTATATTAAACAAATTATGTTCCAGTTTGTATGAAAAACTTTGGAATGAAAGATGTCATAACACGATATGGAACTATACTGGCCGGTATACAAGAGATATTTCTCGATGAGCTACAAGAGGATAGCAATTGCAGAAGAGTAAGAAACAGAAAACATTGCCCATAAGACGAGTTCATAAAATCATGCCACCTATTAAAGGTTGCTTGTAGGAAAAGTTGTTACATTTATTGAAATATGATCGATACAGTCTGTATCCAGTGTTAAAACAACTTGCATTGTTGTTTGAGGAAGGGTTGTACTTGCTAGCTGCTGTCTTAACATACCACAAAATTATGACTTCTAATCAGTTGTGGAAGAGAATATTCAGCAACAGCTTGATGCTGGAATTATGCAACCCTCCTTCAGTCCATGAGTATCGCATGTAGTGATTATTCCCAGAAAATCAGTTAACGGTGAGAAATCTTATCACCTATGTGTTGATATGATGGCAGTCAACAAAGTCGATACACCAGGGTTTGAACAGTCGTCCTCCCGAATGAGTCCAGTATCCTGACCACCACGCCACCTCACTCGGTAAGAACTCATCGTTCACATTGCAGCAATCTGCAAACTTGTTGTTAAAACGGATGAAGCCAACAACGTGCATGGTCTATTTAGGAGACATTATTGTATTCTCCAGAACAACAGAGGAATATGCTGAACAGAACAGTATTGTCAATATTACACAGCGACCGCTTGAGTTTCGCAGAATCACAGGTTCAGTATCTGGGACATACATTATTAGGTCAGCAGAGGCAAAACCAGATCCACAATGAGTGGAAGGCTAAGAAAGACCAGTTGGCTTCCTACTCGCCAGTTCAATAAGCCTGCAGTTAAGTACAGCACAACAGAGAAAGAATTACTGGCACTGGTGTTCTGAGTTGATTATTTTAAATGATATTTGCATTGGGGAAAGTCCACAGTGGTAACTGACCACCTTGACCTTTCGTGGCTACTGAATTTGAAAGACCTGGTAGTCATTTAACGTACTGGGCAGTGCAGATGAGTGAGTGTGACTACGATGTACATCATAAATCAGGGCAACTTCATCAAAATGCAGTTGCATTAATTAGGAAGGTTAGTGTAGTGCTCGCAGAAGAGGTACTTATCGCAGAGCTAAAAGAAGAGGGTGCTGACTGTTGATAGTATTACACTCTCCAGAAGTCATACCCAAAGACAACATTCTACATAATAAAATTTCACTTGGGAATCAGTTAATAATACCTAAGATGCTGTAGCACCATATAGTTACCTAATGCCATGATAGCATTTAGGCTTGCCACAGAGGCAGAAGTGCCACAGATTCTTGAACTGCTACCTGTTACTGGCAGTGAAATTAGCAATGTGACAGAGAGAGATATATACGGATTTGTCTTCTACGTGCAGAAAGAGCACAGCAAACATGGTAATGGATTAAATTGCAAATCATGATGGGTGCCTCTATGTCATTTGAGATATTACAGAATTCTTTTCCCTATACCCAATGGGAGAATAAATACATTCTGTCTATTATTGATCACTTTCCTCAGTACCTGGTTATGGTGCCAATTGCAATCATAATGGCAGACACCATAGAAAAAGCCTTTCTGAGTCACTTAGTATCACCATTGCCCTTATGCCATTCTGATGGACCAGGAAACGAATTTCATGTCTATATTATTTGTGCAAGTTTGTAAACTATTAAGAATTAAGAAAGAGAACCATCCTTTTTCACTGTAAGGCACAAGGTGGATTCAGAGACGCATGTCCGACCCACCCCCCCTCCCCCCCCTCTCCCCCCCAGCATTCTGAGAGAGAGCGAGAGAGAGAGAACAGAGAAAGAGTGGAGGGAAAATGGAGAGACAGTGAATCCTGGCATAATCACAATTCTTATTTAAAGGCAGCAAGAAACTGTGAGTTTAAAAATGCAGAAAGCCTGGAATTAACGGAAAGTAAGTATGACTTGTTTTGTTATGTCTTCCTGTTTCTTTTTTGCCAGAATTTACGACGAAAGTACAATAAAACGTCATGTCGTTTATCTTTCTGTGATCGCACAATAGATGGATGAGCTATTGTGTATGTTTCACTAACTACGCAAAAAAAGTTATATATTTTACTTTGTGAAGAATTTGTAAATTTATAGGGCTGCTTTCAGGCTCACACATTCAAATATTTTCGGTAAATATTTGATGTCTCCGAATTCCTTTCCTAGTTACTAAGAAATAGTACTGTTACAAACAGCTTTATTTGATGCTACACGTTTCGATTTTCCATCATCGATAGGGTTCTTATAGTCAGTACGTTTGTTGTATCCAGAATAAAAATTTCGCTCTGCAGCGGAGTATGGGCTGATATGAAACTTACTGGCAGATTAAAACCGTGTGCCAGATCGAGACTCGAACTCAGGACCTTTGCCTTTCACAGGCAAGTCCTCTACTAACTTTTTTTTTCATTTTGCTCGTTGTTGATCGTTGTGTTTGGTCGTTGTGGACGTCACATGACATCCGTTACAGTTCGTGTTTTTATCCGTCCACTCAGTTTTTTATCACAGAGGCCAACCAGCTCTCTGACCGAACACGCTGAGCTACTGTGCCGGATAGATTTCACTCTGCAGCAGAGTATGGGGTATGGGCTGATATGAAACTTCCTGGCAGTTACAACAGTGTGCCAGATCGAGACTCGAACTCAAGACCTTTGCTTTTCACAGGCAAGTGCTCTACTAACTGAGCTACCCAAGCGCGACTGAGGATCCCTCCTCACAGCTGTACTTCCTCTAGTACCTCGTCTGCTGTAAATCTGTGAGGAGGGGTTCTGGGTTGTGCTTGGATAGCTCAGTTGGTAGGGCACTTGCTCACGAAAGGCAGAGGTCCCGAGTTCGAGTCTCCGTCTGGCACACAGTTTTAATCTGCCAGAAAGCTTCACATTTGTTGTTCTTTGTTCCTTGACATTTTGCCAAAGTCCTCTTACTGGCAAATAGTACCTTGTGTCCTGTTAGGCGTTGTTGTCAGGAACCAGCGTATTTCAGTCATGATAAAGCACTTCACTTCTTGTTGGAAGGCACAGTGAATAATCCATAAAGTACCAATATTACAGAATTACTATTTCTGTCTGACACCTTTTCATGGCAGAAGCAATGAATCGAATTTGATAAAGTTTGGTATAGAGATACCTTGAACCCAGTGAAGAACAAAGGCTACTTAAAAATGAAATAAGTAGGCAGAGATCACAATAATCGATAATGGTGTATCAAGGCAGCAAAATCTTTGTTGGCAATGCGCTTTTTCACAACAACTTGTGCAAACAACAAAGCTACGTAAAACTGGAAAGAACAAAGCTGTACCGGTACCTCTCAAAAACATCTACACAAAAGTCCACTATAATTTTTGTGTTTTGATTGCACCTGGTGCTGTGAAACTGAAAAATCACAAAAAAGGTGATTGTAGGTGAACCATAGAAGATAAACATATGCTCTCGCACAATTTTTTGTAGAGAGTTTTGGAATCTATATTATAGTATGACATCAAATTATGTACCACATAATGATTAGGTAGCTTAATGCTGCAGCAAACTCTTTATTTTCTATAGCAGATTACCTTTCAACGACTGAGCAAACTTTCCCAAACATATATCATGACAATTCCGATTAAACTAGCCCTCAAATAACTAAAAAAAATCTGTATTGAAATCTTTGTATTCGTGTCGATTCTGTAAAGCCATAGACATACAGTGGCTTATAACGTCTCACTTCGTGCAATGAGGCAGCGGAGAGGACGGTGCAAATCGCGAGCTGTGCTTCCCTGATACTTGATAATAATAACAATACAACTGATAGTGAACGAAGTCGCGGGTAGAAGCTAATTGATTATAGAAATAAACAGACACTATTACTAATCGATGGAGAACTTTCGGAAAAGCTTACAGGTGGCACTTTATTGATGTAGCAGTTGGTTGGTTGGTTGGATTGTGGGACTGAAGGGACCAGATTCCTAGTGCCATCAGTCACTTTTTCCGTGAACTTGAAACCCCCACAAGGAATAAAAACAAACAATGGAGATGACAAGAGACGAGACAGGACAAGAAAGACACAGATAGGGACCACACAGCCGGTGTGGCCGAGCGGTTCTAGGCGCTACAGTCTGGAACCGCGTGACCGCTACGGTCGCATGTTCGAATCCTGCCTCGGGCATGGATGTGTGTGATGTCCTTAGGTTAGTTAGGTTTAAGTAGTTCTAAGTTCTAGGGGACTGATGACCTTAGAAGTTAAGTCCCATAGTGCTCAGAGCCATTTGAACCATTTAGAGACCACACAAAAGGAATTAAAATCACACCGAGTGTGACAGTGGTTGGCCGACCATAGAAACAAAAAAGGAAAACCCAACCACCAAGAAACGCACTAAACACCCCAGTCTAAAATCATACGCCAAAGGACAGACTCAACACAAAAAAAGGACAAACACTTAGATCAAGCGATAAAAACCCACTGCACGAATAAAATTCTAAACTAAATCTGTCATCGCAACGTCATCTGATAAAAGTGCAGGAAGCGTATCAGGCAGCGCAAACGTCTGCCTGAGCGGAGTTAAAAGCGGGCAGTCCGACAAGATTTGGACCACAGTCAAAGCTGACCCGCAGCGACATAAAGGTGGGTCCTCGCGGCGCAATAAATAGCTGTGCGTTATCCAGGTGTGGCCAATGCGCAGCCGGCAGAGGACAAGAGTCCTTGCGGGAGACCAGCAAGGAGGAGCGGCACGCACCGGTAGCCTCCTCGATGGCTCGAAGTTTTTTGGGTGAAGGCAGGGTGCGCCATTCTTCAGCCGAGGTGCGAAGTACCTTCTGAAGCAAAACTGACCTGAGGTCATTCTCCGAAAGGTCAATCTCCAAGGCTGGTGCACCGACAGCCAGTTTGGCCAGCGTGTCAACACGTTCATTTCCCAGGACGCCTACATGACTCTGGGTCCACACAACGATCACAGAGCGGCCACAACGGGCAAGATTATGGAGGGACTCCTAGTTAGTCATCACCACACGAGAGCGAGGGAAACACTGGTCGATAGCTCATAAACCGCTCAGGGAGTCACTACAGATAAAGACGGACTCACCTGAGCAGGAGCAGATATACTCTAGGGCGCGAGAGATGGCTACCAGCTCGGCAGTGAAAACACTGCAGTCTGCCGCAAATGAGTGTTGTTCATAATGATCCCTGAGAGTGAGAGCATAACCGACACGACCAGCAACCATCGAAACGTCAGTATAGACAACGCCAGAGCCTTGAAACGCGGTAATGATTGAAAGAAAGCGGCGGCGGAGGGTCTCAGGAGGGACTGAGGCCTTCGAGCCCTGTGCCAAATCGAGCCGAAGGCATGGACGGGGCACACACCACGGGGGTACACGCAGAGGGCCCCGAAAAAGAGGTGGAAGAGGGAAAACCTCACGCCCAGAGAGAAGAGCTCTGACGCGAACCGCGATCGTACACCCTGACCCAGTGTGCAGTGTAGTCGCCCTCAGGCGATCTGCTGTCGTCGACTTCTCTGACGTAAGATTTTGAAGTTGTTATCTACTGTATATGCCTGCGTTTAAGTCATATCTATACGTCAGATGGAGCAGCCACAAACATCTTCACTGTAACGACGACTAAATTTCGGGTTTTCATAATAATCATAGAGTAAATATCTCTGGAGTGAGCTTTCACATGCGCAGAACAGATTTTGTGTTGTCAACATACACTGCCGGCCTGGTCACGTGATCTCGGGACGTCGTGTGTGTGTCCGTATAGCGCCCTGTATATTTAGAATGTCACTACATCCCTAGTACAGACGGATTCTTTTCGTACGTATCGTGGATTATTTATAAATGTTGCGCAGACATTTTAACAGTATCCATTTGACACCGGGAATAAACCAGCTACGTAACTTTAAAGGGCAAGTGATATTACATCCTGCTTCTTTGCGATAGGTGTCACAGGTCAGATGCACTCGATTTTTGGTAGTTTTCGGTATGATACAGCACTTTATAGTATTACAGAGCCAGACGTACATTTTTGCTGTGATGGTCTTGCAAAACGATTTGACAGTACGCTAGTACTTTTGCAAGTGCCTGAAAAACACCGAATTTTCCACACATTAGCGATTATATCCCTGCTAATTCGTCCTTTTTTCTTGTATTTCTGCGTATTTATTTTCTCGTTTTTGCGACCTAAAGCACACTTCTTCTTGCTGGTGACACTTTGAAATGTTTATTTAACGCATTTTACGTGCTTGCTCCCAGTTTATTAAATAGAGAGTAGACTGAATAATCTATATATATATAATCGACAACTCACTGATAAATGCATGGAGGATAGTATTTGCTGAAACAACTAACCATTCCCTTTCCTGTTCCACTAGCAAATTTACGAGAGGAAGCGATTGTTTGTAAGCTTTTGTACGAGCCGTAATATCTATTATATAGTCATAAAATCGTAGAAAAATAGGTCTACAGAATCAAGCCTTAATTATAATGCGTCTCGAAATTTGCAGGATGCAGAATGCAGAAAGCACACACGCACAGCGAAGTCCCGAAAACACGTGACAATCCTGGTTTAATGTTGACAACATGCGCAGAACGCAATGCTCACTCCAGAGATAGTTACTCTATGATAATAATTAATGTCAACTTTTGGCTCAGTCGATCGCCCTTCATTTGTTGCTGCGTTACCGAAGGCAAGATAGTTAATAGCGTCTTTGGATGTTAGTAATTATTTACTAATACTCACGTAATTATGGAAATCTCTTTAATTTTTTATTAACAACGTTCAATAATAATTAAATGTCCATGACTGACGGCATTTTGTAGAAAGGAAAAGGAGGTTTGATTGTACAATTACTCACAGCAATCACGGCAACTAAAATAACCGTGATTTTTATAGTTCGTCACTCAAAGATATTATAGCAGGAACTATGGTCCATTACTATAAGTCGATACAGTCATTCAAACTTCGTACGCTTTTACCGTAACAAAGCTAAGTGTCCAGCTTCGTTCTTATCTTCAGTTTAACGTCCCTTCGTACAGTCCACAGATCCTATTATCAGTTATTCGGCATGTAATAGAAATTAATACTGAGCACTACTTTTTCTCACGCACACAATTGCTCAGATATTACTAGTCCGCGCCCTTACGGCAAAACTCTGTCTTGTATAAATTAACTATAGTCAATTTTCTTGCAGTTTAAATAAAGTACCCGGATCCCTTCCGAAGCATATCACACGGAAATGCCCGTTATATCGCAGGCCGCAGCTACGTTGACTTATTCACAGCGCCAAAAACAAGACAAGTAACAATACCCGCGCATGGATTATACAGTGGAATTGAGAAACAAAAGTAGCTGCGTTAAATCATCTTTGACGTCCCTGAAGTGCTACTTTGCTGCGGGCGTTATTCTGACGAGAGATTATATGCCGATAATTTTAATTAAAACTTTTTAATGCTATTAATTATTACCGATATTATCGATCACCTCTCACCTATATGAAAAATATGCCTGATAATATTGTTCTTATTTAAAAGAGCGGTTACAACAGGTATACTTTGAACAGACCAACAGACCCAATTTTCAGACACTGTTTGTCGAAGAGTATTACCATCTGCCAGTGTTGATACTTTTCCTCGATCATTTGTTAAATGGAATGTCATTACGACTTCCTACAACTCACCTACAAAGAATCGGACATATACAAAAATTTCTATCGCAAAATTTTAGTGATAAAAATATAGAGCATGTTTCGCAAAGTGCTGAAACATACAAAGACGATCTCCCTTGTTTTGTAGCCTCTAAGTGAGAGCTGAATTTGGCAACAAATGGACGAAAATATAGAAAAGTCTCAAGTAGAGGCCTATGAAGGAGTAATGGCGCTGTCAAATATTAAGAGTTATTTGTCAGTTGATGCATACCTTTCCTGTGACAACCAACCTTGTGAAGAGATCTTTCTCAGCCATACGCCGTCAGAAGACATATCTTCTCAGAAGAATGACAGCAGCTCATTTAAATGGACTGGCACTGCTGCATATCCAAAGGTATTGCTTCAACTTTGAATGCTGAAGTGCTGTTAGACATCTGTAGGAAACACAAGAGGAAACTTTCATTGCATCATATAATGACTGTGATAAATTTATGACTATATTAAAAGTATGTTTCTAATATGTGTATCATTGTGTGTGTGTGTGTGTGTGTGTGTGTGTGTGTGTGTCTGTATGTGTGTCTGTGTATGTGTGTGTGTGCGTGCGTGTGTGTGTGTGTGTGTGTGTGTGTGTGTGTGTGTGTGTGTGTGTGTCTTTATTTTAAAATTACTCACAAAGCCTGTGAGGACATGTTCACACTTCCATTTCTTGTGCCTCCCACAGAAAGAATTCTGAATCCGTCCCCAGTAAGATGAATGGGTGTGTTGAAAGTGTTCATAAGATTATTGTTTGAATGCTGTCTCGTTGTGTAAATGAGACACATAATGATTGAGATCGTTATTTGCCATATATCTTGTCCACCCTGTAACCTAGCCTGTGAGTTCATTCAGGACACAATCTAAAGTCCCACTGAAACTCTAATGTATTTTCATATGTCTTTGGTTTGCTGTTTTACCTAGTGTCGAATCATGTACATTATCTGAATATGTGATATCGTATGTTCTTTCATATTTTGAAAGACTTAAAGTATTGCTCCAGAGCACAAGGCGACTAAATGCATCAATCGTGCTAGGCGTTTAACCACAGGCAAACAGAAGGCCATATGAATATAAACAAGGGAGGGAACGACTGGGAGATAACACCACCTCAGTGATAGCCACCAGTTTAGTAGTATCACCCCTGCCACACTGTTATCAAATGACAGCTAGCATAAAACAATATGAGCGCCATGAAGCACCATTTGCTCTGTGCATGGCTGCACACTGATACCATCCCTGTTGCAAGACACAATGTGCAAATCTACAGACGTGTATATCCTGCCATTACATGAAACCCACAAGCACCATAAGAAGGGCAGTCAGTATTGGGGCAAGCTATGTTCTACCCCAAAGATAGTGGCGATGACCTCATCCAAGATGGCGGATTTTGGTGGGATGTTTGAATTTCGGCGGGAAGATAGGTCATTTGGGCTACCTCCACTAACCTAAACCACCTCCCCTCCTCCAGGAAATGGTGGGAAGTTTAAATTCTATCAGGATAATGCAATACACCGCGGTTACCTCTACTAACCTAAGAAAATGGCGGGAAGATAAGTCACTTGGACTGCCTCCACTAACTTAAGTCATCCGACTGCCACCTCATCCTATGAACTGGTGGGAAGTTTCAATTTAGGCAGTAAAGATAGGTCACTTGGTCTATCCCTACTAACCTAAGAAAATTGTGGGAAAGAAAGGGCAGTTGGGCTACCTCTACTTACCTAAGTCATCCGAACACCACCTCTTCCTAGGGATTGGCAAGGAGAGGGCTTGACCTGTGGTTGACATAAGTCTTTATTATTTTGCACGAACTATTTTATTTAAACAATTAGAGGCACTAACACCATCCAGCGTTGTCGCCAAGGGGCCCGGACTCCAACTGATCTAGCACACAGTACCACCATCAGATGGTGCTCTCATCCCTCATGTGACATAATCCAAGATGGTGGGGGGAAATGGTGGCAAACAGTATAGTCGTCATGGGGTCCAAGCTCCAACTGACCTGCTACACAGTACCACCACCAAGGGAGCTCTCATCCCTCCTGTGATGTAATCCAAGATGGTGGGGGGGAACAGCAGGAAACAGTGTGGTCGCCATGGGGTCAATACTCCAACTGCCCTAGTACACAGTACCACCACCAGAGAGCGCTGTCATCCGTGATGTAATCCAAGATGGCTACAATGACGTCAGCTGATGACGCAGGTACCGTTATCCAGGATGGCGGGAAACAGTGTGTTCACCACGAAGTCTGGGTCTAGCACACAGTACCACCACCAGAGGGCTCTGTCGTCCGTTCTGTGATGTAATCTGAAATGATGGTCTGGGGTGGGGGAAATGGGGGGAAAAGGACTCTGCCTGTGCTGGACATAAGTCTTTATTTTGCAGACAGTGTCTCCACCATGAGATCTAGAGTCCTACTGACCTAGAACACAGTACTGCCGCCAGAGGGTTCTGTCATCCCTCCTGTGACATAACCCAAGATGGTGGTCTGGAGGGGGAAAATGGCGCGAAAATGACTAAGCCAGCGCTGGGCTGCTGGAGAGAATGAGGAAGGATTGTACTTTATTTATTTTGGAACAATTTATTTAGGGATGGAGTATATTTATCACACTGATACAGAACACACGCTCTGACATACTTGGGGTCACGCCACATGGCCCACAGACCTGTAAACTACTCCAAAATAATGCTCTGCATACACGCAAACCACTCCTAAATTACCGAAATAATTTCAGTACCGACATGCAAACTCCTCCTAAACAATGAAGTACACAGATGTGCAGACACGAAATCACTTCGTAAATGCTCCAAATAGCGCATAGCACAGCCTACAGACCTGCTCGCAAAATAATGCAACAGACACGCACAGGCGCCACCTGCCACAGTCTGTCCATTGGACCGCACATGCTTCCAGAAGTCGAGATGCACTGGCACCCCAGCGAGATGATGCACAAGTCCTGCAAGCATGAGGTAGTGGCACCTTCTTCATACTCAAAACCTGTGAAATTCCTCTCGAAATACTTGATCATCTAGGTACTGTTGCTGATGTGACCTCCGACAACCTCACACAAGCGAAGACCCATTTGCATAGCGCAGACACTTCAAGGGTGTGTCGCATTGACTCCATCTAAAAGACTCCCCAATCACGCTTGCTAATCGTCAACATTCGAAATCAAGCACTGCACACCCATTCACAAAATAAAACAACAAATTCTCAGTGCAATATGGTGGTATGTGTAAAATAGTTTTTTGCTGCTGAAAGTCTTGTCTGCAGAAAGAAGAAAAAAGGCAGACGGTGCTTCCACACTGGTGGCATCAGTAACCCAGCAGGTAAATTCATAAGAGCCAATCATTATGCTAGATTCATTCACAAGACATCCTTTGCGTTGGGACATAGGAGCATCTACAAACTGATTCAAACAAGATGGAGGCAAGGTATGTACTGAAAGTTCTGAGAAAGCAAGTGTTCAAAGACAAGTTGAAACATACCATCCATCTCTGGTGGGGATGCTGTCACTCTTCTGCCACTATGGCATTAGGACATCTCCAGACCTGTAGCTGTAGGATAACTAAAATCCATGACTTATTTTCTCTTTTTGTATGACAATGCTTCGAATTCTGTTTGCGTAATTGTTCTGAATCGCCCCTGTCTGTGCTTCGACAGTGATCTATTTCCAAAGAGGGAGAATGCTTTCATGATTAAGGATGTTTTCGCAAGCATGCACAGGCTTTTAGCTGTGTCAACGTTTAACATTCCTGAGAGGTATATTGACAGCAGGACGAACATTCCACCGTGAAGTGTGAGCCACACTGGGTATGCAGGAATGGCTAGACACAGCTTGCATGTTCCATTAGGAACGTGAGGAACATACTGGTAACTATTTCTGTAGAATCTGCGATGGTGAGTCACTAAGCAATTAGGTCTTTGATGGACCACAGGTAAAGAGAGGGTTCACACACATGCACGGTCCCGAGGATACCTTGGTGCATATTTAGATAGACAGACATGTGACATCAGTATAACACATGCTCCTCCGCTGGCTTGCACTGGCTGACCCTGACAGCTGCAGTTGATGATAGTTCGGGAGCGTTTTTCACATGCACTGAGTGTTTGTGCACTGGATTTTTAAGTATTGTGAGCATTAGACATGCAATATGGTTTGAGGATTTAGTAGTTGTTTTCCTGTTTGTTGTATTATTTTGTGAACGGGTGCGCAGTGCATGATTTCGATAGTTGACGATTAGCAAGCGTGTTTGCGGAGTCTTTTAGATGGAGTCGACACACGCGCGCCTCTGGAGCATCTGCGCTATGCAAATGGATCTTTGCTCGCATGAGGTCGAATCAGCAATGGTGCCTAGATGATCCTGTACTTTGTGACGAATTTCTCAGGTGTCGAGTATCAAAGGGGTGCCATCGCCTCATACTTATGGGATCTGTGCGTCATTTCACTGTGGGTGCCGGTGCACCTCGACTTCTGGGAGCATGTGCGGTCCAGTGCACAGGGGGCAGCAGGCAGTGCCTGTACGTGTCTGCTGCATTATTTTCCGAGCAGGTCTGTAGGCTGTGATATGCGCTATTTGGACTGTTTACAAGTTGATTTCGTGTCTGCACATCTGTGTACTGCATTATTTGGGAGGAGTTTGCATGTCGGTACTAAAATTATTTCAGTAATTTTGGAGTTGTTTTCATGTCTGCATAGCGTTATTTAGGAGTAGTTTACAGGTCTGTGGGCTGTGTGGCGTGGCCCCAAGCTTGTCAGAGCGTGTGTTCTGTATCAGTGTGATAAATATACTCCATCCCTAAATAAACTGTGTCAAAATAAATAAAGTACACTCCTTCCTCACTCTCTCCAGCAGCCCAGCGCTGGCTTAGTCATTTTCGCGCCATTTTCCCCCTCCATACCGCCATCTTGGATTATGTCACATCAGGGATGACAGCACCCTCTGGCGGCAGTACTGTGTTCTAGGTCAGTAGGACTCTAGATCTCATGGTGGAGACACTGTCTGCAAAATAAAGACTTATGTCCAGCACAGGCAGAGTCCTTTTCCCACCATTTCCCTCAGCCCAGACCATCATTTCGGATTACGTCACAGAACGGACGCCAGAGCCCTCTGGTGGTGGTACTGTGTACTAGACCCAGACCTCCTGGTGAACACACTGTTTCCCGCCATCTTGGATAACGGTACTTGCATCATCAGCTGATGTCATAGCTGCCATCTTGGATTACGTCACGGATGAGAGCTCCCTCGGTGGTGGTACTGTGTACTAGGTCAGTTGGAGTATTGACCCCATGACAACCACACTGTTTCCCACCATTTCCCCCCAACATCTTGGGTTACATCACATGACGGATGACAGCACGCTCTGATGGTAGTACTGTGTAGTAGGTCAGTTGGAGTCCAGACCCCTTGGCGACCACACTGGATGATGGTAGTGCCTCTAATTGTTTAAACAAAATAGCTCATGCAAAATAATATAGACTTATGTCAAGTACAGGTTGAGTCCCCTCTCTGCCAATCGATAGGATGAGGTGGCAGTCAGGTGACTTAGCTTAGTGGAGGTAGCTCAACCTGCCCTTTCTTTCCCACCATTTTCTAAGATTAGAGAGACTGCCCAAGTGACCTTTCTTTACCACCAAAATTCAAACTTTCCACCAGTTCACAGGATGAGGTGGCAGTTGGATGACTTAGGTTAATGGATGTAGTCCAAGTGACCTATATTCCCACCATTTTCTTAGGTTAATAGAGGTAACTGTGGTGTGTTGCATTGTCCTGATGGAATTAGAAGTTCCTGCCATTTTCTGGGAGTGAGGAGGGGAGGGGGGCTAAGTTAGTGGAGGTAGCCCAATTAACCTTTTTCCCGCCAAAATTCATACTTCCCCCAAATCCGCCATCTTGGATGACGTCAAGGCCGCCATATTGGATGACGTCAGCGCCGCCATCTTGGATAACGGTACTTTGGGGTGAAACATAGGTTGCCCCAAAACTACAGTAACACTAATTAGTGTATTGATTTATCTTATCACAAACTTTTACCTTCGTACGAGGATCGGAACTTTCATAGTGGCTACTATTTATTTACAGCATTATATTGGAATGGAACGCGTTTTCAGCGTACTAGCCACTTAGTCACGTTTTACCATGCACAACCTTTCTGCATGCTGTCAGGAAGTCGGCCGAAAACCCAGTTGAGAAGTCTGCATATGACAGAATGCATGTGCCACCTTTCCATTTATTTTCAGTACACACTAGATTCATTTAGACAACACTTTATTGCCATACACTTTTGAGACCACCCTAATACATTCATACAGGTGTTCTCGCACTGCCGTGCTTTGGTAATCTTTTCATAAACTTGCTGGACACTTCTGGTCAGGTGACTGCATAAAAGATGGATGCCACAGATACGCTGACTTCTATGTAAACAACGTTACTGACGGTCATTTTGTGGTATAGCATAAATAGTTCTGCTACCCATAGTAGGACCTGGGAGCCTCCATTGGGCTGCAATAGTAGACAGCTGACACTGTCTTGCCGAGCACATTCCACACCCACAATAACACATGCTATTGCTCAGTTAGGGCCACTGCCTTGTTGCTAGATACACAACTTGAGCGATCTTCCTTCATTCATTGCACCCTTTATTTATATGTGATGTATTCCCATCTGTCCGTGATTTTGAGCCCTTCTTGGAAGCTACTGACAAAATTGTCCTTTGCACTGCTGGACTTTGGAGTGTTCAAAATATTTAGCAGCACTATGATTAAAGAGACTAATTCGCTTCACCAATGGCCATGTTGCTACTGTGTGATATATAAGGAACTTCTGCTCAAACCACCTCTGACCCATTACGCAGTGTGATCTTTGACGTTCTAACTACACTCATGCCCATAAATTAAGGATAATTCTAGAATGTGGAGCCACACAACGTGGCACTACACAAAACTGGCTCTAATAGCATAGGCACATAGGGAACACACATGACACAGATCTGTAAGTCCATGGTATTAGTGATAAGTTGAGAAAACCGTCCCGAAAAACAAGTGCTACAAAACGCCACTGTTTCCTGCTCATGTACCCCTACATCAATATGGGATATGGTCACCATGCACACGTACACAGGCCGCACAACGGGTTGGCATACTCTGGATCAGGCGGTCGAGCAGCTGCTGGGGTATATCCTCTCATTCTTGCACCTGTGCCTGTCGGAGCTCCTGAAGTGTCGTAGGGGATTGAAAACGTGCAGTGATACGTCGACCGAGAGCATCCCAGACGTGCTTGATGGGGTTTAGGTCTGGAGAACAGGCAGGCCACTCCATTCGCCTGATATCTTCTGTTTCAAGGTACTCCTCGACGATGGCAGGTCAGTGGGGCCTTGCGTGATCATCCATCAGGAGGAAGGTGGGACCCACTTCACCCCTGAAAAGGTGGACATACTGGTGCAAAATGACGACCTGACACAGCTGACCTGTTACAGTTCCTCTGTCAAAGACATGCAGGGGTGTGTGTGCACCAATCATAATCCCACCCCACACCATCAAACCGTGACCACCTTATGTGTCCCTTTCAAGGACATTAAGGAATTGGTATCTGGTTTCTGGCTCATGCCAGATGAAATCCCAGCGAGAATCACTGTTCAGACTATACCTGGACTCGTTCATGAACATAACTCTGTGGCCGTCTGTGGGCACGGATGGTGTGATATCGGTCTTCTTGTGGTGTTTTACACTGTGGGCATCCAGTACTGTAGCGCCTAGCCACGTTTCCTGTTTGCTGGAATCGTTGCCATAATCTTGAGATCACACTTTGTGGCACACGGAGGGCCTGTGATACGACCTGCTGTGTTTGAGCAGCCTCCAATCGACCTAGTACTCTACCCCTCAAAACGTCATCAATATGTATTCTTTGAGCCATTTTCAACACACAGTCACCATTACCACGTCTGAAATCTTCTGCACACTTACTCGCTGCACCGTACTCTGACATGCACCGACACACCTCTGCGTATGTGGACTTCTGCCAGCGCCACCGTGCAACGACGGCAGGTCAAATGCACTGCATGGTTATACCCCTAAGTGATTTAAACCCGCAAACCGCCCAACAGATTGTTGTTTCACCATGTATCAGCATTATCCTTAATTTATGAGCATGAGTGTACTTGTTGCAGCCGGCCGAAGTGGCCGTGCGGTTAAAGGCGCTGCAGTCTGGAACCGCAAGACCGCTACGGTCGTAGGTTCGAATCCTGCCTCGGGCATGGATGTTTATGATGTCCTTAGGTTAGTTAGGTTTAACTAGTTCTAAGTTCTAGGGGACTAATGACCTCAGCAGTTGAGTCCCATAGTGCTCAGAGCCATTTGAACCATTTTTTTGTACTTGTTGCAACATTCTCAATTGTGGGCAGATCTGGTGACCTTCCTGGTCAAGATGGGGTGTGGCAAGCAGGAAGAAACTCTTGATGTGTTCAAGTAGGTATCACCTTGCTGAAATGTAAGCCTGGATGGCTTAGCATTAAGGGCAACAAAACGGGATGTAGAATATCGTCGACGGACCGCTGTCCTGTTAGGGTGCCATAGATGCCAACCAAAGAGGTCCTGCTATGAAAAGAAATGGCACCCCAGATCATCACTCCAGGTTCTCGAGGTGTATGGCGGGCGACAGTCAGGTTGGTATCCCACTGCTGTCTGGAGCGTCTCCAAGCACATATTCGGGGTGGAGTATCATTGAACAGAGCAGAATTGCCTTCAGTGAAGAGTCCTGCTTCAATTTGAGCTCCGATAACCAGCGAAGACTGTCTGGAGGCGCCTCCGACAGCGATGGGAACCTGACTATCGCCCACCATACAGGCCTCTAACCAGGAGTGATGGTTTGGTTTGCCATTTCTTTTCATAGCAGGACCTCTTTGGCTGTCATCCACGGCAACCTTGCAGCACAACAGTACGTCGACGACATTCTATGCCCCATATTGTGTCCCTTCATGGGAAGCCATCCTTACTGTACATTTCATCAAGATAATTGCCACCCATAGACAGTGATAGTTTCTACTGCTTGTCTTTGTGCTGTCCAAATCCTAGCTTGGCGAGCAAAGTCGCCGGTTCTCCATCAAACTGAAAAAGTTTGGTCCATTATGAGTTACTCCCTCCAACACGCTCGGGATTTTGACGATCTATCGGGCCAATTGGAGAGAACATGGCATGATATCCCTCAGGAGTATTTCCTAAACTCTTCTCAGTCAGTGCCAAGCCGAATAACTGCTTGCATACGGACCAGATGTGAACTGACGCTTTATTGACTTGCTGAGTTAGTGAAGTTCTACCTCCTGAATAAATCACCCAATTTTTCTGAAATTGAAATCATTTGTTTGCTGTGCAAGTACATCACATCTACCGATTTCGTCCCATTTGGATGATTCCTTCGTGGGGTCTTCCTTTTTTTGTGTTAGAGTGCACTTTTCAAATATTATAGTTATTCAGTTGAAAAATGGAAAACGTCACCTTGAAATAGTGACAGAACAAGTCTAATTACTTTATTTTAATGTCCCTTTAGCACATAACACGCTTCCTGACAATGCCGAAACTCATCCAGTTTCGTGTCAAAGGTTAAGCTTGTTTCACACTCATTCTGAAGTAACAACTGCTACGTTTACATATTAAATTAACAGGTAGTCACTGTTGATGGAAATCTTTCCATTTACATTCTACTGTCAATATGTTCCTACACGAAAATTTATGAGTTACAAACACTAATACTGTTTCAACCACACATCTCATAACTAATCCCATGCATCTTCCCTGAAACGACTGAATTACTCAAATACTTTTCTGCTACAAATCGAATACTTTCAACTATTTATTGTAGTTTGTAGTTTAGTCTTCATAATGATTATTGGAGACGCGGATGCGTGTGACTGCTCTACACTGAAGCCCACCAAGAAAGTGCTTGACCACTAGCGCTGGAGCATTGTTGCCATTATATCACCTCTGATAAAAGGCTTACGCAGCTTCGAATGTTCCAGAAGTCAGCGATAACTAAGGAGTACAATACTGCAACGTTACAACATCAAAGATTGCAATACTCCTTATAACACGTGATATGCATCTGGACCGAGCACCCTGACAACTTTGAACGTTCCTGCAGACTTTGCCTGTTATGACAAGGGTATACGACTCTCCGTTTGAACCACTAGGGGATCGGAAGAGCTGTATCTAACTATAAGGCACTCACATGAATCGAATATATTGAATACGACATACTTCAGTTGTAATGTCTCCCCTCATATAGGCTAAGAGTGCTTACTTCATATCCATTGTCTTCTTGAATCTTTGAAAGGGTGCTTGTTGCTGAGCTGTCGAAATTAACTTTACATAGATATTCTGATTTCTAGTTGATGTCTATGCATTTCTGACGTAGACGGCACCGAGTATGAGGCAACACCAGTTGGAAACGTAGCCATTAGGTTGGTGTAGAGGTTGCAGGATTTGCCCCAGCCATGTCTGACTTAGCTATCTCACCAGTCAGGCGTTGTGGCGGGATTGATTCACACTCACAGACAACATGGTTATGTTCGGATAAACTTTCCATAGCACAGGTTCTCACGTCGCTGAGAGGCCCAGTCCATAATCCTACATTATGCCGATACCAGTAGGCGATTGTAGTCGGCGGCTACCCAGTTTTTTTTTTTTTAAGTCCACTCTTGTTTATTTCTTACCCTCTGCTGTGTTACTGAGGCTATCCTTTATTTTGAAAAGACAAGACCGCTTAAGCTGTTAAGTCCTTTATTTGTAGGCACTACCGTTTTCGCAGCATTTTCGCTGCATCATCAGGTGCAATAAAATCAAGTCATGTTGCGCTCGAGAATTGGATGACACAGCGTTCATAGTCATTCCATTCTCTTTTCCCGAACCGAAACTGACTTGATTTTATTGCACCTGATGATGTTGCTAAAACGCTGCGAAACCGGTCGTGCCTTACAGCTCAAGCGGTCTTATCTTTTCAGAATGATATATCCTGGCTGTGGCTGCCCTGACTTCAGTCTGCTGCATATGCTTTACTTTTTCTTCTGCCGAAGTAGGAAAGTTTATGATGAAGTATTCCAATGGTTATAGTCTCTCGCTTTTACACCCATGACTCTCATGGTCTTGTTCCTCCATTGTTGCTGATCGGACTGTCAGTCCTTTCCATAGTCTTGCTATCATGTGTGATCTCCCTTGTGTGCATAACCAAGTAAGTGGTCAGTACTGTTACTTTATTGCTGAATGATATGTGTCCTATACCCTAATTCTCTTTGGACTGTGATGCTTGGATATGCGTCCAATACGTTGCACATCTTCCTCCTCATCTTCATCTGAACCTGTTCAGACTTTTTCCCTAGTTGGCAAGTTAAGAGCAGGCTCGTGTGTCACATCTTGTGGAAACCTACTACGTATCTCAGTTCCCCATTTACACTCCTGGAAATTGAAATAAGAACACCGTGAATTCATTGTCCCAGGAAGGGGAAACTTTATTGACACATTCCTGGGGTCAGATACATCACATGATCACACTGACAGAACCACAGGCACATAGACACAGGCAACAGAGCATGCACAATGTCGGCACTAGTACAGTGTATATCCACCTTTCGCAGCAATGCAGGCTGCTATTCTCCCATGGAGACGATCGTAGAGATGCTGGATGTAGTCCTGTGGAACGGCTTGCCATGCCATTTCCACCTGGCGCCTCAGTTGGACCAGCGTTCGTGCTGGACGTGCAGACCGCGTGAGACGACGCTTCATCCAGTCCCAAACATGCTCAATGGGGAACAGATCCGGAGATCTTGCTGGCCAGGGTAGTTGACTTACACCTTCTAGAGCACGTTGGGTGGCACGGGATACATGCGGACGTGCATTGTCCTGTTGGAACAGCAAGTTCCCTTGCCGGTCTAGGAATGGTAGAACGATGGGTTCGATGACGGTTTGGATGTAGCGTGCACTATTCAGTGTCCCCTCGACGATCACCAGTGGTGTACGGCCAGTGTAGGAGATCGCTCCCCACACCATGATGCCGGGTGTTGGCCCTGTGTGCCTCGGTCGTATGCAGTCCTGATTGTGGCGCTCACCTGCACGGCGCCAAACACGCATACGACCATCATTGGCACCAAGGCAGAAGCGACTCTCATCGCTGAAGACGACACATCTCCATTCGTCCCTCCATTCACGCCTGTCGCGACACCACTGGAGGCGGGCTGCACGATGTTGGGGCGTGAGCGGAAGACGGCCTAACGGTGTGCGGGACCGTAGCCCAGCTTCATGGAGACGGTTGCGAATGGTCCTCGCCGATACCCCAGGAGCAACAGTGTCCCTAATTTGCTGGGAAGTGGCGGTGCGGTCCCCTACGGCACTGCGTAGGATCCTACGGTCTTGGCGTGCATCCGTGCGTCGCTGCGGTCCGGTCCCAGGTCGACGGGCACGTGCACCTTCCGCCGACCACTGGCGACAACATCGATGTACTGTGGAGACCTCACGCCCCACGTGTTGAGCAATTCGACGGTACGTCCACCCGGCCTCCCTCATGCCCACTATACGCCCTCGCTCAAAGTCCGTCAACTGCACATACGGTTCACGTCCACGCTGTCGCGGCATGCTACCAGTGTTAAAGACTGCGATGGAGCTCCGTATGCCACGGCAAACTGGCTGACACTGACGGCGGTGGTGCACAAATGCTGCGCAGCTAGCGTTATTCGACGGCCAACACCGCGGTTCCTGGTGTGTCCGCTGTGCCGTGCGTGTGATCATTGCTTGTACAGCCCTCTCGCAGTGTCCGGAGCAAGTATGGTGGGTCTGACACACCGGTGTCAATGTGTTCTTTTTTCCATTTCCAGGAGTGTAGTTTATTTGTAATACCCTCCACACATTAACTCAATTTTTCATACCAAGATCCTGGCACAAAGCTGTCCAACACTATTCAGAGCTTACGTGCGTCGCAGACAGCGGTCTACTGTTTCTCTTTCTTCCTCTCCAGCCTCTGGTGCTCAAACTAAGCTTTACACTATAAGCATTTCTCATGAGATCCAGGATTTAAGTGTGATACCCTATTCATGAATAATCGCGCCTTACTGAAAGATGGCAGAAATTGAGCGTCCTTTAACAACCAACACTCAACAAAATCGAGCTGGCCTGCGCTTGCTGTAAGTGACTGAAATACAAACTATAGTTATACACCACAAAAGGTATTAACTACGCGTGAAGTTAATTTGAAAAGTAACCAAAACGTTTTTTGAGAAAAAAAAAACGTAACTGCTTGCTGTGCCTTCTGCACATATTTCTCCAAAATGCAGAACTTGGGTCTTAGTATTTTTGCAACTATATCTTTTTCTTTAAGCCTCCATTGGCATGTAGAATAAATGTTTTTAAAGATATCCTGAGTGGATGGTAGATCATTCTACCTTACAAAAAATCTAGTGTTTGCTTGAATATTGTTACTACATAGATATGAGCAAAGAATTGGGGCAAAATGCCTATAGGGATTATCTTAAGATGGAATTCTAGATTAGTCGGCTTTAAGCCATATTGTAACAGAATCATAGTTTTATGGTAGACACCTGGTTTCTAGTGCAACTATGCTGTTGCACAGGTTGTTAGTTTAGGGCTCACCCCGTTACACCCGTCTTTTTGGAATAATTTGTAATTCAAATGATCCCCTACAATTGACAGAATACAGTGACTTCGTAACTTCACTTGAAGTGAAGACTGTCTTCTGCCCATCAGCCGAAACACAAACACTGCTCGGTTGTATCAAGAACAACCTAGAACTTAGGAAATGGATGGCTTATCAGATCCCCTGCTAATGTGGTATGACTTCATAGGGCAGACGGTGCGTACTGTTGAAAATCGTTGCCGAGAACACCAATGCCGGCCGCTGTGACCGAGCGGTTCTAGGCACTTCACTCCGGAACCACGCTGCCTCGGGCATGGATGTGTGTGATGTCCTTAGGTTAGTTAGGTTTATTTAGTTCTAAGTCTAGGAGACTGATGACCTCAGATGTTAAGTCCCATAGTGCTCAGAGCCATTTGAATTTGAGAACACCAATGGCGTACCCGACTGCAGCAACCTAACAAGTCAGCAGTCACAGAACATTGCTACCGGAATTGCATGCTGTGGATTACGTCCATACTCAGATTGTGACACAGTCGTCTAACGTCTGGGACTGTCATTGAAGAATCTATCGAGATTCAAGTAAGGGAACCTTTCATCGGACGTGAGAGTGGATACATCCTTAGGAAGGCCTGAGAACCTCCATTGAGTCTCATTCAGAAGAGGAAAGACATATTCCACATCGAACTGACTGGGACAGGCAGTACAACAGCGGAGATGCTGCCAGCATGCGCCTGGGGCCTTATTCTGAATCGCTCATACAGTCGGTGTGGTAGATTAGCCTCGGTAGTGACGTCATTTTCGGGTCTTTATCCGAAGTTGCTATTCTATAAGCTTCTGAGACCTGTTACTGGTCGGTCGTCCCGACAGATGTACGGAGAGGCGGTTAGGTTTCGGTATGGCCACTCGTTCGGTTTGGTATTATTCTTTTTACAGAGGGAATTAGTTATTTTAGAATTATTGAGTGGTTTTACTGAAGAACCACCAGGATGCATCTGAGTGGAAAGTGAGTTCGTAATAGACCGTTTTCCTTTGTGAAATATGGTTTTTATTGTTGTTACTGCGAATGATTATATCAAAAACCATTTTCGGTCACTATTCTTACAAAATACCTGTTAAATTTCAAGATGTAGGCTTTGCTTATGTGTACTAGATGAGTGGTAGCTGGAATTGCTAGTTAGAATGAATGAAAACCCTTAGCTGCTTACAGGCGTTGACATACGTCAACGGGGACAGATGAAAATGTGTGTCCCGACCGGGACTCGAACCCGGGATCTCCTGGTTACATAGCAGACGCTCTACCCATCTGAGCCACCAAGGAGACAGAGGATAGTACGTCTGCAGGGATTTATCTCTGAACGTCTCCCGCGAAACCCACATTCTCAACGTAGTGCCCCCGCCCATTATACTCATTACTCGCGGGGCGTTGCCGATTCCCGTAAGAGTTCGGGTACTGTTTGTGCATCCGCACAGAAGAATAAGATGGTCAAGTGGCCCGTGAGCCTTAATTATATATGTACTAAGATGGTAGCTGTTCTTTCGGACATGTCCGAAAGAACAGATACTATCTTAGTATATATATATATGAAATTACTCGTGACATCGCGTACGTTTTCCTGCAAATAGTTTAATTATTAATTATCGAAACGCGTTTACAACTTTCAAATAACAATGGAAAGGAATTTCGTGAAGCCTGATAGTGGAAACCTTCCAACACATCATGCATGTACTGCTTACACCCTCTTCGTTCGGCAACGAAGTCAGCCTGCATCCCTCTCCATTATAATAAATAGGAGCAGAGCGCCTGTTCCGTATGAGCTGTCGTGGCCAAATTCAGTCGGCTCTAAGCTGTGGTAGCATGTGGAACTATCCCGCGCGCCGGCCAGTGTCCCGCTGTCGGTGTTGTTTACCTGCGCGTCGCGGTATTTATGTTTATAGAATCCACTAGTAACGAACCTCATGGCGCACTCTTACCGCCGTGCGATCGCCGAACATCCACGACCAACAGCCTTTAAAATTTAACAGTTGGTACTAGAGGATCTGTGTTTGAGCCCCCAGGACGTGATCAGAATGCACTTTTCCATCATAGGACGGGTTGTGAACTTCAAGATGTCGACGGAGGAACGATATGCCGCTGTACTAAAATTTAAACACTCTGATGGACATGTAGGTGCAGTGGTAATGGACGATGCGGGATTCGGCCTCCGAACCTTGCGGGTGTTTGAGCTACCGTTCAAGGTGCTTCAAGAAGTGGTCATTGCCGCTTTCCAACCATATGGCAACGTCTTGGATCACCTAGCGGAAGAGTAGCAAACATTTACGAGCTGCCCAGTGTTAAATGGCGTCTGGCAGATCAAAATTGGGCTGATAAAACACGTTCCATTGTACTTTATGCTTGGCGATGTGCAGACAACCGTCATATTCAATGGCCAGCCACAAATGAGCTCAGGATGTGGCCAGAAAGAACTTGTCCAGTCCTATTGTTTACGCCGACGTTTGATACAGACACCATTGGTTGAAATGACCCCAGCACCGACACCCATGTCCCTACCCACCAACTATGCTACCATAGCACAAAACCCTCCCACAGCACTTCAGGATACGGCTGAAACTTCGTCAAGGCCACCCACGCCGACGAGACCAGCATGGCATCACCCCTAGTGCCTGCACTGGGACCATCCAATCTCAGGACCGTGAAGGACGACCCTGCTCGAGACGTCGAACTAGATGTCGTGCCGACTTCTGCCTTTATCCAGACGGGTAGAGCATCGAGCGATTGGCGTCCAAGTTCTGATTTGGAACAACACATTGGGTAGCAGTGGTCGCCCACAAAACGCAAGAAACGCTGACGAACACCCTCTAATGACGCGTCCCTCAGATGGTCCGCGAGGTGAGGACCAGGTATCTGATGCTGACTTTCCTTATTGCATCCAGTCACATGGTGAGACCACTCCTGATGCCCTTCCTGTATAGAACCCTCTCTCAATCCAGAACACATATTCAGTGTTGCCAGTACATGAGAACGACAGATCCCTCACAGCTTTCGTCACAGCGCCTGATTCCTCCACTCTGACAGTAAACGACTGTAACATGTCTTCGATGTCAGCATCCTGGGCCCTTGATGTTGAAGAAGGAGCGGATCAGACCACCAGCATATCCAAATGGGAGCATCCCATGGAAGTGCCTGAGTTGGTGCCCTGCCAGCAATCATGGCTAATGCAGCAGACTTGGCGGGTCTACACCCACAGAATGCCTCCATCACACATTCTGCATCGATTGCAAGGGACCATACACAGCAATATCGCGTCGCCACAATGAATCTTGCCCCAATCCTGCCCCTCACAAACTGGCCATGTTCCGAGACACCATCTACTCTGCAAATATTGGTATCGCACTCCTACAGGAGGTGTTTGTCGCTGACTTCCAAGTGAGCACCAGTTACACTGCCAATGTTTCTGATTTCTGACACTGGTAGCGGCATCGCCATCCTCCTACTGATGGGCTACCTACAGATGACGTCGCATACTTCCCCCCTGCATGGGGTATGGCTCTCACCCTATGTGGCGTGCTTATCATTAACATCTACACACTGTGTGGCCCTAGCCGCCGTTGTGACCGATATACATTCTTTGCTGAGTAGTTCATACTGCTCTTCACAGGCTCACAAGACGATTTGGTGCTCGCGTGGGGACTTCAACTTGACACAAGAGCCCACTTACCAGGTACTCTCACAGCATTCACCTTGTGCAGCTCTCTTGGTTGTCATCGATTGCCTGCGACTCATTGACACCTGGATGAAGATCCATGGAATCCAACAAGATTACACGTTATACCACTCACTCGTCAAGCCACATTCACTGCATTTACCACTGCGAACAGTTCTTCAACATATGGGTTTCCCCAGCGGTTTTGTTATGGTAGTTTTGCGCCTTTTGAGCAGACGGACTTCCAAACTCATATACAATGGCCACCTCACGCCGCCCCTGGTCACAGCAAGATCTATCCAACAAGGCTGCCCTCTTTCCACGATTTTATATGCTTTCGCTTTGGATCCCCTTTTTCAGGAACTGCACCAACGTTTGGAAGGTATGACATTGCATGGGCGCCATTTCTGTTGCATAGCCTATGGAGACGACCTCGTCCTTTATCTGTGCAGTGAGGACGAAGTTCGAGCAAACCTGACATGGGTGGCAACTTACGCGAAGCATCGGGCAGCTCCCTCTACATGTCCAAATTCAAGGTCCTGCTCATTGATGAGTGTCTACCGGAGAGAAGCGTTGCCGCCGTCGTTCGATGTCTTGGCACTGAATTCACAGATCGCCATCATGCAAAGCGCGCAATATGTGAACATCTATGATGCCTTCCGTATACTACTCGTGGATCAGGTGCTACTGGTACCAACTCTCCTGGCCCGACATCTGTTGATGACGTTGGGCTCCTTCGTCAGCTCAGGGATGTTATTCAACGTGCAGTATGACTCCCTTGCACTCCTACTGGATCATGGTGGGGTGGAATTAATACATGTGGCGGCCAGAGTTAAGGGACTGTATATTAGCTCCAAACTCAAACTTTGGCATCGTTGCCTGCAGAGCCTCACTCCTATTCCAGGACTTTGTGCCAGTCTCTTTGTCAGCCCTAGTTTTGGTATCGAACACCCATTCCCCTTTTATCATATCTGGCGATTTATCCTGGTATTCAGTTATGTCTGCCAGTCTTTACCACTTGAACGTCTGTCGCAGGCGAAAACAGTTTACAAAGTGTACAATAGTGTCGCCCGCCCAGCCCCATCGAGATTAAGTACTCCAGTATTTGTGCGGGCGCATATGGAAAACGGTCCACGCTCGATTTCTCGAATACGACGTCCAATCAGCGTGGTATATCACAGTGAGTGCAAACAAGTTAACCGACAATGAATGCACCTAGCCGACTCACCCCTCTGCACCCACTGTGGAGTGGACAACAAACACGACCACCGGTTTCACTGTGGTCCAGCGTCCGAGGTTTGGTCACTTTTGCACGGCGTATTTTGGAGTTTCTTACACGCCAAATATCCACTCAGATTGACATCCACACACTTTTATTCTCGGAGAGGAACTTTTACCCCACCACCAAAACTCACTCTGTTAACTGGATCTGTAGCCACACGATCCGTTATCTTTGTAATTCTGGCCATTAGTCTGTGCTAGGATATTGGAATTATCTCAGAGAACGACACTGCATCCTAACACTCAACCCACGCTATCAGCAACACTTCTCAGATTTCTTAGGAAGCAACTTTAACGATCCCCCTCGCAGCTAGAACGTCCAAGCTATGAGAAGCTGAAAACTGATCTGAACCCTCCCGAACCAAACAGAACCTATAACAGAATTACGCCCACTCCACAAGAACACACGTTTGGACGTGCTGGCCAATGCTTGACCCACTACTCAAGGCGTTCTTATATAAAATAAAAATAAAATAAATTAAAACGAATAACCCTAATTATATTTAATTTTCATGGCTCATCTGCGGTTTCCTTCCCTTTATCCTTTCTCGCCCCCTCTTAGCTCTAGGTTAGTTATACTGGGAGTAGGATTAGACAGAGGCCAACATCTGAAGTGGTGGTTTGTCTTCTCTATTCAGGGCAAAAGTTGCCGTGGCAATTTTCTTTACCTTTTCAAAAATCCCTTTTATACTCCCCAGGCGAAAATAATAATAATAAAAACCAGTGGTTGGGGAAAGGAACTGCAGTGCTGGAGATTGTAGCTTCGAGTCCCGCCGGGTGGGAATATTTTTTTTTTTCCTTTTCATGTTTGTAACACATTCTGAGACATTGCTATTCGTGAAAGTTAAGTATTTTTCTGTAATATTTACATGTAATAGCGCGCTTTCTCAGTAATGAATGTCTTCGATTTTGTGACTTCATTATATTTAAGAAATGAAAGATGAAATTGCTACAGATGAAATTGCTGTGCGTGAAACAATTGACAGTGATACTTTTTTTTGCCACAAATAATTCACCATTTTTCCCGAATATACAGCGATTTATGAGTGTGTGTGGTTAGATGGGAATCTAAGAGTACACCTTAAATCACTGCGAATTAAACTAGCAGCAATAATCTTTATACTCTTGCTTCTCACAAGTGTTTATCTGTGATCGAATCCTTAACGACAGTAGACAGAGGTGATAGATCCCCGCCATAATATTTCTGGACTATACCACGATATTTAAAACATTTTGACTCATCAGATGCATGTTATAAACTATGACGAACTTCAATATCTGCACTCGCCACATGCTCTCGAAAAGGCGTTTTTAAAATTTTGCTTTTAAGTCCCAAATTGTTGATGTATCATATAAGGAAGTAGGCTGAATCATCATTTGAATCTCTAGCAGCGAGTTACAGCCACATTCTGTGCGTCTTCTTATTCTTTGACACTCTCATAAAAAAAATTTTTCGGTGTTTTTATAGATGTATTTGTACAATGTGGTACTACACACCATTCCCAACTCATTTGCCGAAATGTAAAATCCAAAAAAAGATGTCGATGTGAATGAGAATAAAATGACATAATATGGCACTTATGACAGTTTCCAGAATCGGTATTACACATGCATGGAAACATGTGGCCAGCGAAATTTGAGCAGTACTATGTACTCTAAACACACTTTTCGGTACTTCAAAGTGAACTGACAAGAGCGCCTCGATTCACTAGAACCGCACGGCATCGCTTCTGAAATGCTTTCAGAATAACGTGGGGGCTCTCCTTCGAAAACAAGGCTGCTTGGTGCGCTAGCCTACCGATCCGATCGGCAGAGCACCCGAAAGATACAGAATAGGGCTCCTAAGTGCAGACTGCTTACACAATGCCAGGCCAGAGGGAGGGTGGTATTAGGTATAAACACTGACTAATCGTTAGGCGCAGCTCGGCCCGAAACAATGATAATCAATAACATTTCACAACATTTGAGTCGAGTCGAGGCCCATGAGAAAGACAGGCCACGGCGTCTACGTCACGAAGGTAGCCCTGAACTCGCTCGCTCGCTCAGCTCAACAGATGAAATGAGTTTCTAAACCTGTTAACTCGCAGCTGGGCATGTACGTACTAACGATAATTGTATCTTCTACTGGAATCTGCTATTATGAAGCCATATTAACAGTACTACAACAAAAAAATCGTTCAAATGGCTCTAAGCACTGTGGGACTTAGACTTAGAACTACTTAAACCTAACTAACCTAAGGACATCACACACATCCATGCCCGAGGCAGGATTCGAACCTGCGACTGTAGCAGCAGTTCGGTTCCGGAGTGAAGCGTCTAGAACCGCTCGGCCACAGCGGCCGGCGTACTACAACAAAAGTGAATAAGCAATACCAAGGTCGAAGTCAGTATGTGAAGGGCGTGGTCTCGCGGGTTGAGATATGTTGTTATCGTGTCAGAGGAAATGGGTTCATGTACTGCTACTTCTAAATGTTTTCCATTTTCGCGTTTGTGTTCATGTTCTTTTTTATTCATGTAGCAGAAGTATGTTCCGCAATATTCGATGTAATTTATTTGTAATAGCGTGCTTTCTCAAGAATGAATTTCTTCGATTTTGTGACTTCAGTCCGATTAAAAAATTAAACTCCTGCAAGTGAAACAACCAGCAATGATATTTGTCTTTTAGCTTATTACGAATACATTGCTGTTTATTCCGAATATGTCGCAATTTCCGAGCGTGTGGATAGGCTGTAACCTAACAGTAGAGCCTAAATTACTATGAATGAAACAAACAGCAACCATATTTCTAGTTTTGCTTGTCAGAAATGCTTTGGTTCAAATGGCTCTGAGCGCTATGGCACTCAACTGCTGAGGTCATTAGTCCCCTAGAACTTAGAACTAGTTAAACCTAACTAACCTAAGGACATCACACACATCCATGCCCGAGGCAGGATTCGAACCTGCGACCGTAGCGGTCTCGCGGTTCCAGATTGCAGCGCCAGAACCGCGCGGCCACTTCGACCGGCAGAAATGCTTTCCTGATTATTAGGAATATGTTACGGTTTCCGAGGTTGTGAGAGTGAAACAAGCAGCAGGCTCAATCTATTGTCGCTTGTCATAAATATTTAGCTGCTTTCCAATCGCTGACAATACTTTCGTAAACTCAGCGGTCAAGACAAAGATCTTTCTGCAAAACAGAGAATGGACCCGAATGTTATGGTGTCCAAAACATGTCCAATCACGTCCGTACTTCACGTTTTACGTCACGCTAAATAACCATTTAATGACGAAATATGCACTTAGCTGTAGCAAGTAACATTATTCGCCGGCCAGAGTGGCCGACCGGTTCTAGGCGCTTCAGTCTGGAACCGCGCGAATCCTGCCTCAGGCACGGATGTGTGTGGTGTCCTTAGGTTAGTTAGGTTTAAGTAGTTCTAAGTCATAGGGGACTGATGACCTCAGAAGTTAAGTCCATAGTGCTCAGAGCCATCTGAACCATCTAACATTATTCGCAAAAACAAATTGCGCTACAATTACAGAAAGTTTTCCGTGAATTTTTGCAGTAAGTCAGTGTTCCTGAAAAAGAAGCCAGCATCACGAGTACTCGTTTATTGAAAATATGGACAAAGTTTTATTTTCCTCCTCTTTTCCACAAAAATAACTGTACTGACAAAATACGCGATTCCGTGAATTATTTGCTGACAAATTGTACCCGTAATGTTTCACATGTATCTTACATTTTGTCTGCCACAGCGCTCACAGTATAACCCAGACAAAAATGTCGCCACCCGATCACACACAAGCTCATCCGAAACGAAGCAATCCTGTTGGCTTTCGCTACTACCGGTAATTCAGCTCTCGTCCGTAACGATAAGTTAAACCCTATGCCAGCTCTTACGCTATCCGTTTGTCAATGTACCTGATAATGGCAACACGGTCGCTTGCCGAAATATTGTGCCCATTGTACACTGACATCCAGCCGTTCATCTGTGAACCATTTCGTCAAGTAAAGAAGATATTACAACTAGATATTACAACTACACCCAAAATCGAACTTTTGAACTCGAGTCTTCCAATACAAAATTCATTCAAGGACGTAGAGAAAGCGGGGGTCATGGGGTCCGGAACCCTCTCCCCCCAATCGTCTAAATGAAATTGCACACAAACAAGTGAAGCTGAAAAATATTTTAATTTTCAATAATACGACGAAAAAGTAATGTGCACTATCGATAGTCGGCAAGGCCAACGATAGATTTAAACTATCTCTGCATCCATACCACTATTGGCTATCACCCATCCCTGTTTTAGACAAGGTCAGTTGTCGGCCTTGCTTGAGCTCATTTGTTGTTTTGTTATCAGTTCTGTTCTTACTTGCAGTTTAATTAAATGTAAGTGCTACCTTTTGTTTTGTTTTTTATGCTGTGTGCTGTTGTGATAGTTTCTAATCATGGGAAGTTTGTAATAAGACAGAAGAGGAAAACCGATTTTCATTCGTCCGTTAGCGTTATTGTAAGTTAAAAATATGTACGCGCCATTGTAATGGCCTAGTTACCTATCTATAGCACTTTACTGTTAGCACAGGAGTCGTTATTTGAAGGCTGGTGGAATTTTGGAGTTACAATATTTCAGTATTTCACAAGCCAGCGGAGCGGTAAATGTCATTACAAATAACATTATATTAAATTTAGTGCATAAAAATAAACTTGGATTTGTCTGCGTCGCCCAAAAATCGTTTTGATCAACAAAAATATCGCTCAAATGGTGATGGTTGCATTTCTTTAAAAAATTTGTTCAATATTCCATTATTAGTAACACAAATGGCAAAATATCGCCGAATCCTATCACATGGGCGGTACTCAATTATAAAAAACAGTTTCGATAGGGAACGATGTGAAAGGGTTTGTGGAGAGCGGAAGGAGTATGTGATGGCAGCTCATTCTATAGTTCGCTCGATTCTGAAAGTTTGTTCAGCGGGTTGCTTGAATTCGTCTGAGCCGGCTACGCCCTGCATCCCTCCCTCCCTCTTTTCGCCCAAACCAAATGAAGTCAGCAATTCCATGCGCAACTAAATTTGAAAATATGCATGCATTCATTCGCTACCAAATAACTAAATATGCACAATTAAAGGAAAAAAACTTTCGTTGTAATGCACTTTATTTCATTTGAAAACAATGTGTAACACTCAGTTTTTCCAAATTCTCCAGTAACTTGAGGTAGCTCTGCGTGCTGATCCACTGAGCTAGCAATCCCTGGATTTGGCAACCTTAAAAATGGTTTTCTGAGGTTTCCCAGTTTCAATTTAGGCTAATGCCGGGGTTGCTCCTTATCTATAGGCCACAGCCAGTTCCCTTCGGATAAAAACCATATGATAAATAAATAATAATCCATATTAACCCGTCTGTCGGGACATACCTTAATGCAGAAAATTATCTTTCTTACGCTGCAAGAAGTGACAAATGCATACATAAACGAGGACATTTGGGAAAGTGTAAGGTAGAATAATTCAAGATGCTTTGCATTTTCGTCACCAAAAATTATTATAGCTCCTCCGTCGAGCAGCGATCTCTTTGTTCCAAAAGTCCTGTCGCCAATAATTATGGAGTAATTAGCGCTCGTGCATTCCTGATCACTTCCTCAGCTCAAATCCAGACTAAAAGAAGAAGAATGTAAAATGATCTTGGAGGATGAAGGGAGACTGGAGCTGCCAAAATATAACACTCCTAATTATCGAGGTCATTTCTCCGCTTGGTGAAAACTCAGAGGTCATTTTCGAATAAAATGGCTTATTGTTCCTTATGGACGTTTCCAGATAAACATGATTCTTCCTGATGTCCTCTTTAACAAATCGGACACCCCCCCCCCCCCCCCCCCCACGGCCCCTCCACAGTTTTACAAAATCGTGGCTGCATCCTTGACTCTGTCCACTGCATTAAGCCAGAAACGCAGACACATAGTCCTGAATGAAGATAGCCGTCGTACATATGATTACAGAGCTGTCAAACTGTCTTTCTTTGATATTTGTTTTCTACTAAAATATAACACAGAACGAGATTCTGTTACGAGACATTTTTGGACTTTTAACATGCAACGACACGCGCTGTGATGTCCGAGAGCGCGAATTTTGGTTCACACTACTGTTAAGGATAGAGGTATTTTTAACAGTGTAGAAACAGAAGATATTTCCAGAAACGCTGAAAATAGGGCACGTTAATAGAGTTCGAAATCAGAACACTTAATGACGATGTACAATATATACATGTCAACCAACCAATGACAGATTTTATGCACAATGATTTTTTGATAACACAGCTTGTTACACGTCAAGGTATAAACTTCCAGAGAAGATTACTTTCTGTTAATTTCAGAGGCTGTATGCATGAATGTTTCTACACTGTGGAATACAATTGAAGAATCACTTTTACGAAACCCCGTAATGCCTCCCATTGCGACACAGAAGTTTGAAATTTGGTTCAACGGTGCCTACAACATTCCAGTGTAGCGGTGCAAAAGTATCGCGCCCTGCAACTTTACCCTTGGGCTCGGCGACATTCAAACAGCAAGTTGTGGACACATGCGAAAAAAAAGGCCACAGCTCAGAAGTTTTTGTGAAGTGTAAGGTGGGTTAATGGTGGCGCTTTGGCACCAAATTTTAGTACAGTCCGGTCCAGACAGTGGGCGTGTCACACGATGTAAAGGTCGTCACACCCCGTCTTTCCCACATTTCACCTCTTCTTTTGACGTCTCTGCGATAGTAGTCAGAACCGTGACAAACAACTTTGAAATCAAGCTGTTTTCTTATGAGTTGCCGAGAATAACATTTCAGACACACCATCCATCAGAGTAGACACGGAAAGGCCTCAATATATGGCACAAAAGGAGTCAGTGAAACTATCTCTTTCCTTTGGGCGTTGATTCACACAGTTTTTGCGTATGTAAACGACAGTTGACAGTGCAATGGAAACCTTTCTCAATGCTGACAGCCCAAGACGTTTCAACACTGCTCTAAGTACATTGTGGGGCTGCATCCCCATTGAATTTAACCGCACCCCTTTGGAGTGCAGCGCAGCTGCAGTGTTTCCTCTCGTTTAGAGGTTGGAACCACTAGGAACCGTTCAAAACCAAATATGAACGTGATCCGGAGTAGCAAAGTGTACATATGCATTTTCCAGTCGTTCTATTCGCGCCCACTTGTGGCGTGATAGGGGAAGGCGGGGGAATGCGACATTGGCTAAAACGACAGAGGGTCCCTCTGAGACCCATCTCCAGAATTTGGCAACACCCTTAGTGGCACCATCCCACCTTTATGGAGAATTTTAATAACGTACCTATGCAAATACAACCTGTGAAGTGTTCCAAGATACCTGCAGTCTGGCAGCTTCTTCACACCCCTCCAATTCCAGATGCCTGCCTGCAGGGGCCTAGGTACAAAAAAATGTCTCTGAGCAAAAAAAATGGTTCAAATGGCTCTGAGCACTATGGGACTCAACTGCTGTGGTCATAAGTCCCCTCGAACTTAGAACTACTTAAACCTAACTAACCTAAGGACATCACACACAGCCATGCCCGAGGCAGGATTCGAACCTGCGACCGTAGCAGTCGCACGGTTCCGGACTGCGCGCCTAGAACCTCGAGACCAACGCGGCCGGCGCCTAGGTACACTTCACAGGTTGTCTTTGAACTGGTAGATTATTAAAATTCTCGCTGGTGCTGCTAAGGGTGTTGCCAAACTCCGGAGGTGGGTCTTAGAGGGACCCTTTGTCGTTTTATTCTATGTTGTGTCCCCCCCCCCCTCCCCCCACCTTTCTCTGTGATGAGGCCACAGAACAGGAGTGCTTGAAATGTTTGAGCACCCTTTTTCTGCTTCGTATCACGCTCAAATTTCGTCGACTGGTCTTAAACGGCCCCTAGTAGTACCACCCTGTAGACGAGAGCAGAAATTGCGGTCGTGCTGCACTCCAAAGCGGTGCCATTGCATTCAATGGAGATAAAGCCCCACAATGTCCTTAGGGAAGGGCTGAAATGTCAGAGAGTGTCATCAGTGTTAAAGGCTGTCGCGAACTTCGCCCTGTTACCCACTGCACTGCGAACTGTCTTTTTCGACAGCGAAACTTGTGGGAATCAACGCCCAAAGGAAAGGAGTGGTTTCATTGACGCCCTTTATGCCGTCCCGAATCTGAAATGCTTTCCTCTGCCACCTCTAAGAAACCCGAGAGATTTCAACGCTGAGCATTACTGTACTGACTTCCATCAGGAGAGGTGTCAAAGGGAAGGGGTGAAATGTGGGTAAAAGGGGTGTGTGATGACCTTACCATCTTGCAGCAGGCCCACGTTGGGCTATAAGAACTGGGGCGAAGTCTGGTGCAAATGTGACACCATCAACCCACCTTACACGTCACATGAACTTCATATCTCTGGCCTTTTTTTTTTTTCATGTGTCGGCACCTTGTTGTTTGAAGCGTCCTCGAGCTCAAAGGTGACGTCACAGGGGGCCACGCTTTTGCAACCTTACAGAGTGAGGCTGTAGACACTTCTGAGCCAAATTTGAAACTTCCGGGACGCCGGCCGGGGTGACCGTGCGGTTCTAGGCGCTACAGTCTGGAACCTCGTGACCGCTACGGTCGCAGGTTCGAATCCTGCATCGGGTATGGATGTGTGTGATGTCCTTAGGTTGGTTAGGTTTAAATAGTTCTAAGTTCTAGGGGGCTGATGACCTTAGAAGTTAAGTCCCATAGTGCTCAGAGCCATTTGAACCATTTTAAAACTTCCGGTCGCTGCTGGACACAGTTACGGGGTGTAGAAAAACTGATTCTTTAATAGCGTTGTGCAGTGTAATTTATGAACTTTCTCTTCCAGGACGGTTGTGGATTTAGAAGAAGTCCATCAGTAGGCCAAAATATACAGTACATTTATCTGAATTATCTTAGTAACCATTATTTCCAACATGACAGATAAGAAGAAGTGGTCCCTTATTGGTGTTAATACCCTGCTACACTCTACCTTCTACTTTCCGATGATTCAGTCTTTTCTCTCTGAGCGTCGCTACGTTTCAAAATCGTATGTATAGCAGATGTTTAATGTTATGCAGTAAATAAATGGGCATGTTTCCCTGATTCGCTAGTAAAATAATATTTCGTAAGCCAGAGTGTTATAATTGTAAAATGTTTCCATTCTGCTTAAGAAAATCGCATTGCCTCAGTCTCTTGTGTTCCTGCATTTCGTTACAGAGTATCTGTAAACGGCGACAGCACTGTGGTGCTTCCTTAGAACACTCGCTTCAGTTCATTTTCTTCTGAGTAGGCTTACTCTTTGAGCAAGATAAGAGCTTGGATTTTACCTGAGCAGATTTCTTTATCGACCATATATCTGTATAAACATTACGCATGATGAATGATTCTTATCAATGCAGGTATCACATCGATGGACTTTCCAAAGTCTCAGACATTAAGGACGGGCCCGGAGACCATAGCTTTCTACTTGCAGAATTTTATACCCGAAGCAGACTTCTGTATGTAGTGGCCTGTCAGTTTTATTTTATTTTATTTCTGTACTTCAACGGATTATTGTTGCACGGTGTTCAACAGTGCAATAAAGTGACTGACCGAACGTCATGGGAAAGGCTGCCATTGACAGATGTGCCATTGATGACGTCCGAATACTGCGGCTGGATGGTACCGTATGGCACGAGTGTTAAGCACCTGGAGCTACAGACTTAACGTTGTACATTGCTTTGAAGCCGGCGCCACCATGTTTGTACGCCCTAAACATTAGCGGACTACCATTTACAACAGCTTCTTGTTCCTGATTTCTGTCGTGGCTACGAAACAGTTGTCTTAAATATTAGGTAAGTATTACAGTGTTCTCGCGGTAACACAATGTCAGGAAGGCATTTTCAGACGTTTTTCTGCTCTTAAAGCCAATTTGATCCAGTAATACGACGCATTTGGCCTCTTTAATGAAACTATCTTTTTGTACACGTTTCAGATAACCAAGAAGCGAACTATACTCGAAGAAAGAAAAAAAGGCGAAGGCGAAGGTATTACCCGAATGCAACGGAAATCGGTAGATGTGATGTAGAGGTACATACAAACAAATGATTACAATTTTAGAAAAATTAGGTTAGCCCTTCAAGAGAAAGAGTTTCACGAATTGAGGAGGTCAAAGACGTGTTGATCCACCTCTGGCCCTTATGCAAGCCGTCATTCGGCTTACAATTGATTAGTAGAGTTGCTGGGTGTCCTCCTGATAGATATCGTACCAAATTCTGTCCAATTGACGCGTTAGATGGTCAAAATTTCGAGCTAGGTGGAGAATCTGTGATTAAGGCCCCAAACGTTCTCAATTGGGGAGAGATACGACAAACTTGCTGGCCAAGGTAAGGTTTGGCAAGCACGGAGACAAGCAGAAGAAACCGTCGCCGTGGGCGGGTGTGTATCATCTTGCTAAAATGTAAGCCCAGGATGGGTTGTCATAAGACGAACAAAATGGGACATATAATATCGTCGACGTGCCGCTGTCCTGCGAGGATACCGCAAATGATATCCAAAGGGGTCCTGCTTTGAAATGAAATGGCACCCCAGACCATCACTACTGGTTGTCAGGTCGTATGGTGGATAACGGTCAGGTTGGTATCCCACGGCTGTCCATGACGTCTCCGTGCTCATCGGGGCTCAGTTCGAATTCAGTTCTACTCCAGTTAGGTTTAACTAGTTCTAAGTCCTAGGGGGCTAATGACCTCAGAAGTTGAGTCCCATAGTGCTCAGAGCCATTTTTCTACTCCAGTTAATAAGATTCCTGGCCGAATGTGCCCGACACCACTACAAACGGTCTTGTTGGTGTACAAGGATCAGCTGTAGTCAGCGTAAGGGGCGCCGTGAGCACTGTCCCCTTTGTTTGAGCCACCTATTAACAGTTCTTGTGGTCCGTGAAGTACTAGTTGCACGTCGGATAGATGATAATGATGAATCTAGGGCCCTGAATGCCTCTCTGACGATTGCTGGGTCCTCACGTTCTCTCTAGGTCAACTGCTTCCTTCTTGACGTTGTGTTCGGACATGGTTCACATTCCTGACATCGAACAGTGTATCACTCTTATTCATACGTCGAGCGATCGCCGATTACGCCAACCAGCTATTTTAACTCTAACTACATGTCCTCTCTCAGATGCTGGCATCTCCGCATATTTTTCACGCGCCTATCAGCGAGACATAGCTACTGTCCAGCTGAGTACTCTGAATGACTTTATGTTCTGGTGTCGATGTAGCCTCTGGTTACCATCCTTGCCCGCTGCGCGGTGAAATTACGCTGCAGCGTCACATAGTCTTCCACTGGTCGCCGAATTTAACATTTTCTGTTTTCCGTCGATACTTGTATGAATACCAGTTTGTAACCAATTTGCGTAACTGCTTCGTGGTGCGTCGTGTTGTTGGTTTTATTTTCATTTATTTATTTCGTATTATAGTGTCATCATCAGTTTTCTGCTATATTAGCAGGTTTACCTCCAGATACTGATTTAAAATGAGAGGAAGCCATTTTTGTGCATAGAATGGAGACTGCATAATGCAGGGAAGATTATTAGAGTGTATTGGATTACAAAAGCAGCCTTTTCACATCCCATACTAGAGTGTGTGGGATGTAAAAAGGCTGCTATTGTAATCCAGCTGTTTTCTTAATACGTTATGACGAAACTGATGTTCCGCCTACGTCCTCGTCCCGAAAATTCTGAGAATACATTTTGCTGTGTCTGAACGGTTTGCAAATTTCCTCGACACAGCGTTCAACCAGAGCACTCTTCAAGTTGTAGTGAAAGGAAATCTGAAGTCAAATCACAGAAATGAAACCACTGCAGTAAAAGTAAGTAGCGCAACTAAAATTCTTGTACATAAAAGAAAATACCGCTTGAGCGCAGCCACTTGTGAATGAAATGCGATTCCTTTACACTTTAGGCTGTAATCAGAACGACTAGTGCACCTTTAAATGATGCAAGCTGGATTTCTTTTCTTTGTATCAAAACGCTTCTGCCAGAAGTAAATGTTTGGCGTTACTAACATGGCGGACGCCAGCTTCAGGTCTGTGATGCCATGATAACTTCTCGAATTACACCTCCATAGTTTACAGACGGGCTGTAGAGAACGTAGCATATGGTCGCGCGTTAACCGACTTTGAATGTGGAATGGAAATCAGTGCAAGCCGTGTACGCCAGAGAACAACGGAGAATAACACACACATACACAAATGGATTCTGAGGTCGGTACTTGCTATGCACGTAGTAAATAGGAGTGTTTAAATCTTTATTTTATTTTTATTTGTTACTTTTACTTTTTTCTTTTCTACAGCATTATTACAGCAAATTATTAAATTTCTTGGTTTATTTTATGAATTTTAAATTCTCAAGTTTTCGTATGAAAGCAAGGGAAAACATCATCCCAAATTGTTGGACAGGGCAGTCAGAACGAGACTGAAAAGCTTTTATTTTTTTATTTACTCGTTAAAGTTCCGTAGGGCCAAATTGAGGAGCAAATCTCCAAGGTCATGGAACGTGTCAGTACATGAAATTACAACATAAACGTAATAACAGATAAAAATAAATGTTCATGAACCTTAACAAAGTCTGTCCATAAGTTTAAGTAAACGCTATTAGCAATACAATAAAAATCAGCTTAATTTTTCAATGAACTCCTCGACGGAATAGAAGGAGTGACCTATGAGGAAACTTTTCAGTCTCGATTTGAAAGCGCGTCGATTGCTGCTAAGATTTTTGAATTCGAGTGGCAGCTTATTGAAAATGGATGCAGCAGTATACTGCACTAAGAAACGACAATAAGGAATATACGTATTGAGAGGCCAACGTCAAAATACCCAGACTCGTGAACAGAGGTCAACAAGAGGTTCGTGAACTAACACCACTTATTGCCCGAATCGCTCGTTTCTGAGCCAAAAATATCCTTTTAGAATGAGAAGAGCTACCCCAAAATATAATACCATACGACAACAGCGAATGAAAATAAGCAAAGTAGATTAATTTTCGTGTCTTGCTATCACTCACTTCTGATAGCGTTCGAATAGTAAAAATGGCAGTATTAGGTCTTTGAACAAGATGCTGAACATGGGATTTCCATGACAGCTTACTATCTATCTGAACACCTAGAAATTTGAACTGTTCAGCTTCACTAATCATATGCCCATTCTGTGAAATTAAAACGTCAGGTTTTGTTGAATTGTGTGCTAGAAACTGTAAAAACTGAGTCTTACTGTGATTTAGTGTTAGTTTATTTTCTACAAGCCATGAACTGATGTCATGTACTGCGCTATTTGAAACTCAGTCAATGTTGCACACAACATCCTTTACTACCAAGCTAGTGTCATCAGCAAACAGAAATATTTTAGAGTTACCCGTAATACTAGAGGGCATATCATTTATATAAATAAGGAACAGGAGCGGCCCTAACACTGATCCCTAGGGCACCCCCCACTTGACTGTACCCCACTCAGACCCCACATCACAGCCGTTATCTACATTGTGAATAATGACCTTTTGCTGCCTGTTGTTAAAGTAAGAGGTGAACCAATTGTCAGCTACTCCACGTATTCCGCAGTGGTCCAACTTCTGGAGCAATATTTTGTGATCAACACAATCAAATGCCTTAGTTAAATCAAAAAATACGCCAAGCGTTCGAAATCTTTTGTTTAACCCATCCAGTACCTCAAAGAGGAAAGAGAATATAGCATTTTCAGTTGTTAAACGACTTATAAAGCCGAACGGTACATTTGATAGCAAATCGTGTGATATATAAAATGATTAATTATCCTTACATACATAGCCTTTTCAATAACTTTTGCAAACACTGATGGAATAGAAATAGGTCTAAAATTATCTAAATTATTGCAATGGCAAGGAAAGCGTTTCTGAAGAAGAGAAATTTGTTAACATCGGGTATAGATTTAAGTGTCAGGAAGTCATTTCTGAAAGTATTTGTATGGAGTGTAGCCATGTATGGAAGTGAAACATGGACGGTAAATAGTTTGGACAAGAAGAGAATAGAAGCTTTCGAAATGTGGTGCTACAGAAGAATGCTGAAGATTAAATGGGTAGATCACATAACTAATGAGGAAGTATTGAATAGGATTGGGGAGAAGAGAAGTTTGTGGCACAACTTGACCAGAAGAAGGGATCGGTTGGTAGGACATGTTCTGAGGCATCAAGGGATCACCAATTTAGTATTGGAAGGCAGCGTGGAGGGTAAAAATCGTAGAGGGAGACCAAGAGATGAATACACTAAGCAGATTCAGAAGGATGTAGGTTGCAGTAGGTACTGGGAGATGAAGAAGCTTGCACAGGATAGAGTAGCATGGAGAGCTGCATCAAACCAGTCTCAGCACTGAAGACCACAACAATAACATCCCTTTCTCCCTTCTTATTAAGCGGCTTTACTACTGAGTACTTTAATCGCTCAGGAAACTGACCATTCCTAAAGGAAAATTTACAAATATGGCTAAATACAGGGCTAAAATGTGCAGCACACTACTTTAATATTCTGCTAGACACTCCATCATAAACATTAGAGTCCTTAGTCTTCAGTGCTTTAATTATTGACTCAATCTCCCTCTTGTCTGTATCACAGAGGAATATTTCAGACATCAAGCTCGGAAAGGCATTTTCCAATAAAGTTATATGATTCCCTGTAGAAACTAAATTTTTATTTAATTCACCAGCAATGCTCAGAAAATTATTGTTAAATACTGTACATATATCTGATTTATCAGTAACAGGAATATTTTTACTGCGAACTGACTTTATATTGTCGACCTTGTGCTGCTGACCAGACACTTCCTTCACAACTGACCATATGGTTTTAATTTTATCCTGTGAATTAGCTATTCTATTCGAATACCACATACACTTTGCCTTCCTGATAACATTTTTAAGCACCTCACAGGGGTGTTGCAGGATAGGCAGTGGTGGGAAATAATTATTAAGAAAAAAAGTTCTATACGTTGCGCCATTTCGAGTTAATTAGCATTGATGTTAGTCAAAAAGGCCGTTATGCACGCAAATTCAAGAGGCCCAACAGAGACTGTGTCGCCAAATGTGCTCTTCGTTTGGTTTCCTAAAACCGAACAAGAGAGCGATACAAAAACTGAATGTAGGACAGTAGTAAGGATCGAACTCGAACCAGTGGCTGAGCAGTTTCGTGAGCCATTATCTGCGCTACTAGAAGGACTGAGATTAACTGCAATCTGCGGTCCACTTGAATTTTCGCGCACAGCGATCTGATTGGCTAACTCGGAAACTGTGCAACATTTCGAAATCTTTTCTTACCAATTTTTTTCAGCACAACCTATACTACAACACCCTTACAAGCTTTTCAGACTGTTTCTGACCAACCTGTATAGTATCTTAATCTCGTTTCACCTTTTTTCATGATCTGTGTATCATTTCTTCTTTTCTGAAGAGGCAGGTCAATGGAACCTTGTTTTTAGTTTCAGATACAGGATTTACTGCTTCCTTCTTCATCTTATTTATCAGAAACATGTATGGTGCAGGCCTACAGTTGTTTGAATTGTTTCGAACAATTGTCAAATGCCCCGACGATGCGACAGTTCTACACTCCTGGAAATTGAAATTAGAACACTGTGAATTCATTGTCCCAGGAAGGGGAAACTTTATTGACACATTCCTGGGGTCAGATACATCACATGATCACACTGACAGAACCACAGGCACATAGACACAGGCAACAGAGCATGCACAACGTCGGCACTAGTACAGTGTATATCCACCTTTCGCAGCAATGCAGGCTGCTATTCTCCCATGGAGACGATCGTAGAGATGCTGGATGTAGTCCTGTGGAACGGCTTGCCATGCCATTTCCACCTGGCGCCTCAGTTGGACCAGCGTTCGTGTTGGACGTGCAGACCGCGTGAGACGACGCTTCATCCAGTCCCAAACATGCTCAATGGGGGACAGATCCGGAGATCTTGGTGGCCAGGGTAGTTGACTTACACCTTCTAGAGCACGTTGGGTGGCACGGGATACATGCGGACGTGCATTGTCCTGTTGGAACAGCAAGTTCCCTTGCCGGTCTAGGAATGGTAGAACGACGGGTTCGATGACGGTTTGGATGTACCGTGCACTATTCAGTGTCCCCTCGACGATCACCAGTGGTGTACGGCCAGTGTAGGAGATCGCTCCCCACACCATGATGCCGGGTGTTGGCCCTGTGTGCCTCGGTCGTATGCAGTCCTGATTGTGGCGCTCACCTGCACGGCGCCAAACACGCATACGACCATCATTGGCACCAAGGCAGAAGCGACTCTCATCGCTGAAGACGACACGTCTCCATTCGTCCCTCCATTCACGCCTGTCGCGACACCACTGCTGGAGGCGGGCTGCAGGATGTTGGGGCGTGAGCGGAAGACGGCCTAACGGTGTGCGGGACCGTAGCCCAGCTTCATGGAGACGGTTGCGAATGGTACTCGCCGATACCCCAGGAGCAACAGTGTCCCTAATTTGCTGGGAAGTGGCGGTGCGGTCCCCTACGGCACTGCGTAGGATCCTACGGTCTTGGCGTGCATCCGTGCGTCGCTGCTGTCCGGTCCCAGGTCGACGGGCACGTGCACCTTCCGCCGACCACTGGCGACAACATCGATGTACTGTGGAGACCTCACGCCCCACGTGTTGAGCAATTCGGCGGTACGTCCACCCGGCCTCCCGCATGCCCACTATACGCCCTCGCTCAAAGTCCGTCAACTGCACATACGGTTCACGTCCACGCTGTCGCGGCATGCTACCAGTGTTAAAGACTGCGATGGAGCTCCGTATGCCACGGCAAACTGGCTGACACTGACGGCGGTGGTGCACAAATGCTGCGCAGCTAGCGCCATTCGACGGCCAACACCACGGTTCCTGGTGTGTCCGCTGTGCCGTGCGTGTGATCATTGCTTGTACAGCCCTCTCGCAGTGTCCGGAGCAAGTATGGTGGGTCTGACACACCGGTGTCAATGTGTTCTTTTTTCCATTTCCAGGAGTGTATTTTCACGAGACTTCAAGGAGACGAAGACTATTTCCGAGGGCACTGACTAACAGACGGTGGCAATACATCCGGAGCTGTAAATGACTTACGTAAATCAGCAGTGTGGGAAGCTCCGGTAGGAAAACATGCGGCGATAACCTGGTTGCCCAGAAGTCCCAAGTCAACTGCTGCACCTAAAAAAATGTTGAAATGTGTGTGAAATCTTACGGGGCGTATCTGCTAAGGTCATCAGTCCCTAAGCTTACACACTACTTAACCTAAATTATCGTAAGGACAAACACACACACACACACACACACACACACACACACACACACACACACATGCCCGAGGGAGGACTCGAACCTCCGCCGGGATCAGGCGCACAGCACAGTCCATGACTGCAGCGCCTTAGACCGTTTTTTTTTTTTTAATCTCATTTTGTTCGTATTCGTTCGTTGCATTTGCTCGGGGCGGACGTCGCAAGACATCCGCTTCAGTTCGTCGATGATCCATTAACTCAGTTTTTTATTACAGAGGGCAGCTAAACCTCTGACCGAACACGCTGAACTACCGTGCCGGCGCCGCTCGGTTAATCCCGCGCGGCTCTGCAACTGCAACAGGGTCGTAAACACCATGGTCGGAAAGCCCATCAGACCCTCTACAGCACCATTAAGGGCGATCAGTGGTGTACTGAGTCGGATTGCCACCGATTTGAACGTTGGGTGTCTGAAACCCACTTCTATCAGCACTGTACGGAGACAAAGGACTGCATGGGCTTCAGCAGCCGACGACTGGCAATCACATCCAGTGCATTCCCATAACTTTTGGGCAATCGGCGATATTTTACGATAATTTCGAGCTGGCACAGGAAAATATTAGCTCTAAAGAAAATAGAATTATGAAATATAATTATTTATTGCCTTAAAAAAGACATCCATCTTACAAGTATTTCTTTAAACAATTAGGAACAATGGAAACAGACTCATAGGACGTTTTTTTCGTGCATGTTAACATGTATTATTGTCGATGTGTTTCACTTTGAGACTAAATCGACATTCACAAACCATCATCATCATCAGTCCAAGCATTAGGCGTTTTTTGGTACCCATCGCTTCCTCGGTCTTACTTCTTTTCTCTCAACTGTCTTAAATCTTCTTATCTGGAGAATTAATCTTTTTCCACTGATTCTTTCGACATGTTCATTCCAGTTTATCCTATTTTCTTGTATTTGTTAAGGACGTTAAATATGTTCAGTTCTTCCCTAATTTCCGAATTTCGAAATCTGTCAGCTCTCGAGCATCCTTTTAATGCTCTTAAAAACTTCATCTCTGTTGCTTGTGCGCCACTTTCTTGGTGTTTACGTATACCCACGACTCACTTCGTAAACAAGCACAGAAACTGCTATTGCTTTTTAAAATTTCAATCTTGTTTCTTTCTTCGTTCTATTTTTTAGACATCTGTTTATTGATCCGCTTATACTCCCAAACTCTGATAATTTCTTCTCTACATCTTCCTCATACTCACATGTGACTCACAACCTAAATAGTTAAAATGTTCTACCGGTTCTATTGTCGTATCGTTCATCACAATTTTTGTCCATACAGGGTATTTCCCTTTGGAAGCCACTGACTTTGTCTTCTTTTAAGAAATCGTCAAATAGTACTCTTTGCAAACCTTACCTAATACACTCCTGGAAATTGAAATAAGAACACCGTGAATTCATTGTCCCAGGAAGGGGAAACTTTATTGACACATTCCTGGGGTCAGATACATCACATGATCACACTGACAGAACCACAGGCACATAGACACAGGCAACAGAGCATGCACAATGTCGGCACTAGTACAGTGTATATCCACCTTTCGCAGCAATGCAGGCTGCTATTCTCCCATGGACGCGATCGTAGAGATGCTGGATGTAGTCCTGTGGAACGGCTTGCCATGCCATTTCCACCTGGCGCCTCAGTTGGACCAGCGTTCGTGCTGGACGTGCAGACCGCGTGAGACGACGCTTCATCCAGTCCCAAACATGCTCAATGGGGGACAGATCCGGAGATCTTGCTGGCCGGGGTAGTTGACTTACACCTTCTAGAGCACGTTGGGTGGCACGGGATACATGCGGACGTGCATTGTCCTGTTGGAACAGCAAGTTCCCTTGCCGGTCTAGGAATGGTAGAACGATGGGTTCGATGACGGTTTGGATGTACCGTGCACTATTCAGTGTCCCCTCGACGATCACCAGTGGTGTACGGCCAGTGTAGGAGATCGCTCCCCACACCATGATGCCGGGTGTTGGCCCTGTGTGCCTCGGTCGTATGCAGTCCTGATTGTGGCGCTCACCTGCACGGCGCCAAACACGCATACGACCATCATTGGCACCAAGGCAGAAGCGACTCTCATCGCTGAAGACGACACGTCTCCATTCGTCCCTCCATTCACGCCTGTCGCGACACCACTGGAGGCGGGCTGCACGATGTTGGGGCGTGAGCGGAAGACGGCCTAACGGTGTGCGGGACCGTAGCCCAGCTTCATGGAGACGGTTGCGAATGGTCCTCGCCGATACCCCAGGAGCAACAGTGTCCCTAATTTGCTGGGAAGTGGCGGTGCGGTCCCCTACGGCACTGCGTAGGATCCTACGGTCTTGGCGTGCATCCGTGCGTCGCTGCGGTCCGTTTCCAGGTCGACGGGCACGTGCACCTTCCGCCGACCACTGGCGACAACATCGATGTACTGTGGAGACCTCACGCCCCACGTGTTGAGCAATTCGGCGGTACGTCCACCCGGCCTCCCGCATGCCCACTATACGCCCTCGCTCAAAGTCCGTCAACTGCACATACGGTTCACGTTCACACTGTCGCGGCATGCTACCAGTGTTAAAGACTGCGATGGAGCTCCGTATGCCACGGCAAACTGGCTGACACTGACGGAGGCGGTGCACAAATGCTGCGCAGCTAGCGCCATTCGACGGCCAACACCACGGTTCCTGGTGTGTCCGCTGTGCCGTGCGTGTGATCATTGCTTGTACAGCCCTCTCGCAGTGTCTGGAGCAAGTATGGTGGGTCTGACGCACCGGTGTCAATGTGTTCTTTTTTCCATTTCCAGGAGTGTAGATATATTCCCCTTTACAGGTCATCTTCTTTATCTGCCAGCAGTGTGGCGTCGTCTGTATGAAAATGACAGTTCAGGCGAGAATTACTGTTAACCTTAATTCCTTCTTTAAAAAATCTCCTATCTCTGAATTGCATCACCTAAATAAATGTTAAAATGTGTGGGTGAAATGCTGCACCCTTGTCTTACTCTTTTGCTTGTGGCTATAGTCTCTGTTAGAGTGCCATTTACATATAAAATTACAATCGTGTGTTTGTGCAGACGTTTTATAACGTTTATCTGTTGTCGTGGATATCCTGTTTTCCTCAAAATTCTCCACAGTTACTCTCTATAAACATTTTCAAGTGCCTTAATAAAATCAAGAACGCCAAATGAGTTACACTATTATACTCTCTTTGATTTTCGATTATTTGTTATATAATGAATACCACATTCGTTGTCGCCTGTCCCTCCGAAATCCCATTTGTTCTTTGCGTAATAAATTCTCAGCTATAACCTTTAACCTCTTGTTCACTATTCTTGCACAAATTTTGTTTGTGGTGATAAGCTGATCTCCCTACAGTTCTCACAGCTAGAGCGATTTCCTTTTATAAATAGTGATACCACGTTTGTTTGTGACCTTACTTCTGGAACAGCTCCTTTTCTTTAGCACACATTTAATAAATGTAGTAATCTCTTTTGTAGTTGCGTGCCTCCGTATTTTAGCACTTTAGTGTTTACACCACCCATACTAACAGCTTTTCCGAATTGGGGGCTTCTCTTAATTCAACCATACATCAATTGTCTACACTTCCTATTTCAATATCATCCTCTACATTCTCCGTGGAGCACGTTTCTTCGTATCACAAGTTCTTGTAATGTACTAGTCATTTTGATTGTTGGCGTTATTTATTCGAGTAACTTCTTTTTCTGTTTCGTTTAGCATTTTCATTGTTTCATAAGATATCATTTAACTTTCGTGAATATCGTCTTCTATTACGCTTATATTTCCAGATTCTTAACGAGCTGGTTTCATTGTTCGATTTGCTGTGTTTCTTTCTTTTTTGTAAATCTGATGATTCTCTTCTGTTGGTTCGCAGAGGTAGTTATGATAAGGATCTTACTTTTTTTTTGCTTGGAACTTTATCAAATTTTGGTGTCCAAAGTTTTAACTCTTTCTTCCTCCTTATCTTTTTCTATTTTCCTAAGGCTTATTTAGCAGCTTTCTGAACTGCAGTTTCTAAAAGACCTTCACAGTTAAAATTATAGACACAGTAGGCAATCCTGAACTGATTGTTTTCAGATAAGGAACCAGTGATCGAGAATGATTATTCCGCTTGGTGAGAGGTCTTGAATCAGCAATGCTTGTGAGACACATGTTCATCAACTGCGTGTATTTCTGCATATATGTTGGTGGTTCCTTACTTGAAAAACAATACACAATCGCATCGCTTCTGATCACGGTGGTGCGTTTTTCCCTTGCAGTTGCGTGGAAAGCCGGTAAAAACTAAGAGGTCTTTGTTGGGACTCTCACTGCCCGAATCATTGTACGACACAGCAGAAACATTTGAGAGATTTTTTTTTCTATTTTTTTTTTTTTTTTTTTTAGCTGTGATTTACTGGCTTCTGCATACGTTCTTGCAGTTTACTATTCTCAAGTAATTCATTACTGTCTTTCCGAAATAAAGTGCCGTTCATGTCGTTCTACACTTGACAGCCCAAAAAAATGGCCGTGGCTACAACTTGAATTACCCACCATGTTGCGCAAGAGCCTATCACATTATGGGGCGTACCGAGCGAGGTGGCGCAATGGTTAGCACACTGGACCCGTTTTCGGAAGGACGACGGTTCAAACCCTCATCCGACCATCCTGATTTAGGTTTTCCGTATTTCCCTAAATCGCTTCAGGTAAATGCTGGGATGGTTCCTTTGAAAGGGCACGGCCGACTTTCTTCCCCATCCTTCCCTAATCCGATGAGACTTATGACCTCGCTGTAAGGTCCCATTCCCCAAATCACCCAACCAACCATTACGGGGCGTACAGATCTGCTTATACAGGGTGTTAAAAAAGGTACGGCCAAACTTTCGGGAAACATTCCTCACACACAAAAAAAGAAAATATGTTATGTGGACATGTGTCTGGAAACGCTTTCTTTCCATGTTAGAGCTCATTTTCTTACTTCTCTTCAAATCACATTAATCATGGAATAGAAACACACAGCAATAGAACGTACCAGCGTGACTTCAAACACTTTGTTACAGGAAATGTTCAAAATGTCCTCCGTTAGCGAGGATACATGCATCCACCCTCTGTCGCATGGAATCCCTGATGCAGCCCTGGAGAATGGCGTATTGTATCACAGCCGTCCACAATACGAGCGCGAAGAGTCTCTACATTTGGTACCAGGGTTGCGTATACAAGAGCTTTCAAATGCCCCCATAAATGAAAGTCAAGAGGGTTGAGGTCAGGAGAGCGTGGAGACCACGGAATTGGTCGACCTGTACCAATCCATCGGTCACCAAATCTGTTGTTGAGAAGCGTACGAACACTTCGACTGAAATGTGCAGGAGCTCCATCGTGCATGAACCACATGTTGTGTCGTACTTGTAAAGGCACATGTTCTAGCAGCACAGGTAGAGTATCCCGTATGAAATCATGATAACGTGCTCCATTGAGCGTAGGTGGAAGAACATGGGGCCCAATCAAGACATCGCCAACAATGCCTGCCCAATCGTTCACAGAAAATCTGTGCTGATGACGTGATTGCACAATTGCGTGCGGATTCTCATCAGCCCACACATGTTGAGTGTGAAAATTTACAATTTGATCACGTTGGAATGAAGCCTCATCCGTAAAGAGAACATTTACACTGAAATGAGGATTGACACATTGTTGGATGAACCATTCGCAGAAGTGTACCCGTGGAGGCCAATCAGCTGCTGATAGTGCCTGCACACGCTGTACATGGTACGGAAACAACTGGTTCTCCCGTAGCACTCTCCATACAGTTACGTGGTCAACGTTACCTTGTACAGCAGCAACTTCTCTGACGCTGACATTAGGTTTATCGTCAACTGCACGAAGAATTGCCTCGTCCATTGCAGGTGTCCTCGTCGTTCTAGGTCTTCCACAGTCGCGAGTCATAGGCTGGAATGTTCCGTGCTCCCTAAGACGCCGATCAACTGCTTCGAACGTCTTCCTGTCGGGACACCTTCGTTCTGGAAATCTATCTCGATACAAACGTACCGCGCCACGGCTATTGCCCCGTTCTAATGGGCGTCTGCCAACTCCGCATTTGTAAACATTGTACTGACTGCAAAACCACGTTCGTGATGAACACTAACCTGTTGATGCTACGTACTGATGTGCTTGATGCTAGTACTGTAGAGCAATGACCCGCATGTCAACACAAGCACCGAAGTCAACATTACCTTCCTTCAATTGGGCCAACTGGCGGTGAATCGAGGATGTACAGTACATACTGACGAAACTAAAATGTGCTCTAACATGGAAATTAAGCGTTTCCGGACACATGTCCACATAACATCTTTTCTTTATTTGTGTATGAGGAATGTTTCCTGAAAGTTTGACCGTACCTTTTTGTAACACCCTGTAAATGTGAATAACACTTGTAAGTAGGATGTAGTAGAAGAATAACACCTTTTTGACACAATAAGAACCCACCCAAGAAAACTGCGCTGCATCGTTCATAGCATTATAGACGTAGCGAGGTCAGATAATTTAGTGATGTGGATTCAAGAGCGGTAAGATGTATCAACATGTCTGCAGCTGTAGCATCAAGAATTCGTAGTGCAGCGGCATACTTTGTGGGCTAATAAGCAACTGCCTACTGAAAAGTTTTGTTTCGTATGTGGCTCAGAGCATTTTTTTTTTTGCGTTACTCCGTTAACTTGTTTAATTAGCAGAAATTCCGAAATGGATGGAACGAACAGTTTGCGAATCTTATTAAAATATTTTCGGCCCTCAAAATGAAACAGCATGTGGCTTCTTTACCGCTTAACATCCTCTCCAAAGGCCTTCAGTTTCAATGACTGTCTGTAGCCTAATCTGCGAGGCATGGAGTGTGCGAGATAAGTAACAGATCTCTCATTTTTCTGACTCATCCTCCCAGGCAGCTAGCATGACGTTCCGAAGGTCATCACTGATTCTTGAGGCGGGGAACGCTAGTTTTCTCACATGGCCCGTCTCTGCCCACTCGTTTTCAGTAGGGTTTGTGTCTAGTACAGAAGAATGCGAATCGAGAAGAGAAATTACATTCTATTCTGCAAGCCACTCCTGTACTGTCGCTGACATATACACTCCTGGAAATGGAAAAAAGAACACATTGACACCGGTGTGTCAGACCCACCATACTTGCTCCGGACACTGCGAGAGGGCTGTAAAAGCAATGATCACACGCACGGCACAGCGGACACACAAGGAACCGCGGTGTTGGCCGTCGAATGGCGCTAGCTGCGCAGCATTTGTGCACCGCCGCCGTCAGTGTCAGCCAGTTTGCCGTGGCATACGGAGCTCCATCCCAGTCTTTAACACTGGTAGCATGCCGCGACAGCGTGGACGTGAACCGTATGTGCAGTTGACGGACTTTGAGCGAGGGCGTATAGTGGGCATGCGGGAGGCCGGGTGGACGTACCGCCGAATTGCTCAACACGTGGGGCGTGAGGTCTCCACAGTACATCGATGTTGTCGCCAGTGGTCGGCGGAAGGTGCACGTGCCCGTCGACCTGGGACCGGACCGCAGCGACGCACGGATGCACGCCAAGACCGTAGAATCCTACGCAGTGCCGTAGGGGACCGCACCGCCACTTCCCAGCAAATTAGGGACACTGTTGCTCCTGAGGTATCGGCGAGGACCATTCGCAACCGTCTCCATGAAGCTGGGCTACGGTCCCGCACACCGTTAGGCCGTCTTCCGCTCACGCCCCAACATCGTGCAGCCCGCCTCCAGTGGTGTCGCGACAGGCGTGAATGGAGGGACGAATGGAGACGTGTCGTCTTCAGCGATGAGAGTCGCTTCTGCCTTGGTGCCAATGATGGTCGTATGCGTGTTTGGCGCCGTGCAGGTGAGCGCCACAATCAGGACTGCATACGACCGAGGCACACAGGGCCAACACCCGGCATCATGGTGTGGGGAGCGATCTCCTACACTGGCCGTACACCACTGGTGATCGTCGAGGGGACACTGAATAGTGCACGGTACATCCAAACCGTCATCGAACCCATCGTTCTACCATTCCTAGACCGGCAAGGGAACTTGCTGTTCCAACAGGACAATGCACGTCCGCATGTATCCAGTGCCACCCAACGTGCTCTAGAAGGTGTAAGTCAACTACCCTGGCCAGCAAGATCTCCGGATCTGTCCCCCATTGAGCATGTTTGGGACTGGATGAAGCGTCGTCTCACGCGGTCTGCACGTCCAGCACGAACGCTGGTCCAACTGAGGCGCCAGGTGGAAATGGCATGGCAAGCCGTTCCACAGGACTACATCCAGCATCTCTACGATCGTCTCCATGGGAGAATAGCAGCCTGCATTGCTGCGAAAGGTGGATATACACTGTACTAGTGCCGACATTGTGCATGCTCTGTTGCCTGTGTCTATGTGCCTGTGGTTCTGTCAGTGTGATCATGTGATGTATCTGACCCCAGGAATGTGTCAATAAAGTTTCCCCTTCCTGGGACAATGAATTCACGGTGTTCTTATTTCAATTTCCAGGAGTGTATGTAGGGGACTAGTCGTGCTGGAAACAGATTACTCCCCCAGGCAGGGCCGTATTGATGGGGAACGCGCTTGGTCGCTACCTCCACACTGTTTTTTCGAGAGATACACCATCCCCCTACTTTCTTACGTGCAGAATATTTTCTTATTATAGCAATTCTCTTTCATCGTCTCTCTCAATTAAATTGTCGTCAATTCTGAGTTATAAATCATAGAACATAGCTGTGAAGTCAACTGAGCATTGATAAATGGCCCAGACAAACGACCAAGTAAAAAAGAACAATGCACATCAGGCACGTGAGGTGGGGCACCCGCGCAAACCAAGGTCAGGCGCAACCCGGCCGGTGGGGACGTCAAACCGCGCCGCTCTGCTCAACAATGAAAAGTTTCCCGCAGCGTCGGAACATCAAAGGCAATGCGCGCTCTTTGTGTACGGCATTTCTAGTTTTCCATTCTCGGCAGTTCTGGGTTGCTCTGCGCCGTTCTGTGTCGGCCTGAGCGGCGTTGCACACCCGATGTCGACTCGCCTTTCGATGCTCACATCGCGTGACATGGTGATAATGTCAGAAAACTCTTAATGCCCTGCTTCGACACGTTGACATTGTATTCTTTCACTTTCGGGCGCTCGCGCGAGTGCCAGTTACAGCACATCTTGTACATTTAACTATTTATGCGCTTGATTCTCAGGTAATCTTTCGGCTCACCTTCCGGCGCATGACCTTGACGCTGACTGATTTGGCTCTATGATGATGATGAGTCCCATACATCTTACAGAGCGTAGGGGAGCGACGCGGGACACCCGCGCCGCCTTACTAGGCAAGGTACTAGTGGAGGTGGTTTGCCATTGCCTTGCCCCGACCGTAATGGGGATGAATGATGATGGTGAAGACGACACAACAACACCCAGTCATCTCGAGGCAGGGAAAATCCCTGACCCCGCCGGGAATCGAACCCGAGACCCCGTGCTCGGGAAGCGAGAACGCTTTGGCTCTATAGCCCGATGTAATTATGCATGGGTGTCCGAAAACGAAAACCAGTTCGTGGCGGTGTAACTGACGCCGTGTGATCGCTAACGTTGGTTCAGTTGCACGATGGCCTGAAGGTTGATAATGCAACAGAAACTGCCTCTTATCGGAAACCTAACCTGTAAGATAAGATACAAGTAAAATAAAAACATTTCCAGCTTCCGTATGCTGATATTGCAACCTTCAATGATCCAACCACAATATCGAATGTCGGCTGTTGACTTGACCCTCCGCTATGATCTTTTTATTATTTCGAGTCTTTGCCGTGCTTTTCGTTTGTGCGGTTACGATCCGATTGCTAACAACATTAATCGTTAGCCATTGCACGGTATTGTTGTTCAGTTTCCTTTTTAGTGAATTGTAGGCGTTGTAGTGGAGCACTCCGTTGACTCCTTCGGTTGTATGTATTACTTTGCTGTTTTAAATCCTGGCACACTACATTTTCCAGTGAAAAGTGTATAAACTACGTTGGTAATTAAAAGTTATAATTTTTCAGTATGAAATGCATTATAGTGGATTATTTCATTGAATCTAGTTCCGGGGTTTCAACTGCAGAAGATGGTCCGTGTGGTTCGAAAGAGCATGAAGCTTATAATCTACTTCATACACGAACAGTACAAGCGGAACTGCTTCTGTTGAAGATAAAAGTCAATCATGTGAAGTAGTTTCTTGTTGTTTGGATTCCCAAACATATCTAATAATCCTGTTTGTCCGTACGACAAGCTCAATTAACATCACGGAAAAAAAAGTCATGAACATAGGACTTCCGAAGCCCATTTAACTGTTTGCTGACAACGAAAAAAAAGACAACACAGTGTCCTAGAAAAGCTTATAGTTGAACAGCAGCAAGATTTTTTGAAAGTACAAGGAAAATATTTTACACAGCATATTTTGTAGCAAAGAATAACAAACCATATTTAGGCTTTCACAAGATTGTAGATTTGCAAATTCAAAATGGTCTTCACGTGGGCAAAACATTGCATACAGTAGTAAACCCAGTTGTACCAACGTCATAAACTGCACTGTGGGCACTATGAGGAAGAAGCTGTGTTCATTCACAATATCAAAGAATTTCCAGGTCTCTGTACTCATTGATGAGTGAGTCTACATCTGTTGCTTCACAAACATTTTTAATAGTGTATTTAAGGTGATGGATGTGTAAGTATTTTCTTCTTGGATACAATTGAATGTAGAAGAACATATACAGAAAAAACTGAATGGTTTTCCTTCAAGCTATTTGAATGACAATTTGATTGGAGCATTCAGTGATGGTGCCAGTGTAATGCTAGGTGGGAATTTAGGTGTTTTATAACCATTTAAGAACAAGTACAACAAACTATCCAAAAGGCATTGTTTGTGCCACCAAACTGAATTAGAGTTTGCTGATGAAATTGAAAAGGTGATGTGAATCACAGTATCATTTTTTTAATAAGCTGTATGTGTTGTATCATCAATCTCCAAAGAATTAAAATGAACTGTTAGCTGTTGCACAAGAGTTAGGCACAGAACTTAAGAAGATACTACAGTATTCTCAGTGCAAACAGTATGGAAGTCCTACCAGGTTCTCAACACATGTTTCAATAGATGTTCAAGTGACATGACTAGAAAATCAATTGGAAGAGAAGAGTTCAAGGGATTGCAGAAAACACTATCAAGCCCTTAGTTTGTGAGCAACATTGCACTGTTCTCTGATGTTCTTGAAGAAATTAGTATCCTCTATCAGTACCTCAAAAAGGACAGTGTTAATGTTCCCTCATCATACAGGACAATTACAAGGTCAATAAGATCCACTGAACAACTGAAGAAAATGCTAGGTGCTTGCATGGAGGAAGTAGAGAAAGCTATTTCCAAAGGATGCTTCAAAGATGTTTCACTGGTTCCCAGAAGAGAATCAAGTTGAAGGACTGCCCAGATTAATAGAAACAGTTCTGTCAGAGCTTTAGCGACAATTGTAGGCAAAGGCTAATTTTGAACGACAGTGAAGAATTCAAATCCTTCATAAAGAGGTCGATATTGTGAACAGTAAAAAATGGCCTAATGACATTGTGAGCCCATGGCTAGAGGGGAAGAAAATGTAAGAAAAATGTTTGATCATTTTCTTCTTTCTTATCCAAATGTAAGAGAAAGTTTCAGAGATTATATAGACAACAGTGGAGAGAACATTCCTGAAAACCTGCAACCAGTTTTTGTTTGTGTTGATACACTAACTGTGAGCGCATGGTACTGTGAAAGAAGCTTCAGAACAATGAACTTAGTTGTGGAACACTGTGGAATTCACCTTCTGTTTGTCATTTCTCATCCTTAGTTTATTTCAATTGTGGGACCTCCGCTACATCTGTGGAACCCCGAGGATTACATCGAAGTATCGATCAAAGCCCACATGCATGCAGAGAACAACCAATGCAAGAAGGCTAATCTACATGTGCAGCAGTCTGACCAGTACTCCAACATATGGGTCTTCTGTGGATGAGTCCACCCACTACTTTTGTCACGAATACAGCACTGTCATCAGGATACAGTCATGACACTGATGGGACATTAATATTACGCATAATATGTATGTACTGGGTGTCATCAAGTCAATCATCTATCCTGTCAGGCATTCCAACTCCACCGGAACACCGCCATAGACACACCCACTATGAGGTGACTCACTGATGCATTTTGGGTCAAACAGGGCACCATGTGGCTTATGTACTCATACTGGACCATCATTCACTGAGGACAATACAGATTCTTCAGAAAATATTATGTTCCGCCAGTCACCATTAACATTGTCATGTCTGCTTGTGTCTGTATGTGTGGATGGATATGTGCGTGTGTGCGAGTGTATACCTGTCCTTTTTTCCCCCTAAGGTAAGTCTTTCCGCTCCCTGGATTGGAATGACTCCTTACCCTCTCCCTTAAAACCCACTTCCTTTTGTCTTCCCCCCTCCTTCCCTCTTTCCTGATGAGGCAACAGTTTGTTGCGAAAGCTTGAATTTTGTGTGTATGTTTGTGTTTGTTTGTGTGTCTATCGACCTGCCAGCGCTTTCGTTCGGTAAGTCACCTCATCTTTGTTTTTATCTACAGGTTACTATCGTGACCTGAGGAAAACCTCCAAAATCCTACTTTTTCTCAAACCACACATACCCCTCCTACTGCCCCATCTGTTTCACCTCAGGGTTTAGTAACGTCTTCAAATCCATCCTCTCCCAATGCATCAATCAACACGTAGGCCAACAGCACCCCCTTCCCGTCAACCAGTATGGCTTGCATCCCAGATTCTACTCTGATGACTGGCTCCTGCACTCACTCATCTCCTATCCCACCAGCTCAGTACCAATAAACCTGCTGTTTTTATCTCCCTCAACCTAGAGAAAGCCTATAACTGTGTATGGCATTCCAGTCTCCTGTTCAAATTCCAGACACTTCCACTTAATAAGGTCCACCCTATTGCATCCTTACTATCTCCTTCATCACTATTAATGGTACCAATTCCCATACCATCCATTGCATACAGGTGTGCCCCAAGGCACTGTCCTATCCCCTCTCTTTTATCTCCTACACACTATCAGTATGCCCAGACCTCCCGTGCAGTCCACCTACTTAGTCTGCTGATGACACCACTTTCCTCACCCTCTACCAAACACCCAGAAACCCCTTCAACTCGACCTCAGTCAGTTTACTTCCTGGTGTAACCAATGGCTCCTCAAGATAAACCCCTCCTAAATCCATTCAGTAACTATAGAATGAGCCACCAGCACCTTCTGTCTCCATGACTTCTACCTTACCACTTATGACCATCCTGTCCATTTAACTAATACACTAAAATGTCTTGGGCTAACAATCAGCTAGCAACTAACATGGAAGCCTTACCTAACAGCCATCCAACAAAAAGCCCACACTAGACTAAAATTACTAAAACTAGTAATTGGCCAAACTTAGGGGGGAACCCCTCCACTGCCCTCCACACCTACAAAACTTTGATGTAACCCACCTTGTCGTATGCAGATGTTGCTTGGGTATCTATCCTATCCAAGTTCTGTAAGTCCACACAGATCCTTGAACATCAGGCACTCAGCCTCGCTTTCTGCATCAATTTACCTTCTCCCACATTAATTCTTTACCATCTCATTAAATTTCTACCTCTTCTCGCTCCCAGTGAACAGCTTCAAACAGTCTACAGTATCTGCAAACTTTTCTCCAACAATACCATTGTTTCCCTTCTAATTTCTAATACTGAGGTATCCCACCAACCCTACACCTGCACACACCCCACATCCTCTCCCAACAAAATTTCAGTGGTCTCCCTCTCCCAGAGCATGAGCTCTGTCCTGACATTTACTCATCCTACCAACTATAAGTTCACCCCAGCTATTCAACTTCATTAGGGTTCCCTTTTCCTTCCCTCCCCATATTTCCCTGTCTCTTTTTGCCTTCTCCCCCTCTTTTTATTTTCTGCTGAGTATGGTGTGACATGTGGATCTGTTTGTACAAATTTCTATACAGTGGAAAATCACTGTAAGTCATTATTACAACAATATTGTAAAAAGCACACAATGTCAAGGGCCAATGTTAGGCCAAAGCTGTTCATTGTAGTTGGAATGTTATGTAGTTGTTAGTCATTTGTTAAGTGAGTAGTTCAACAACAAAAATTTGAGTTAATTTTCTCCTTAACTGAGAACAGGAGTGCTACAGCCCTTAATGAATCACTGACATATTTTGGCCAGATGTGTGGTCAGTTTTTAACTTGATTCTAGCTGGATAAAAACAGTCAGTATTTGCACATGCTACAACCATCAGCGGTTGAACTTACCTAAACGTTTTTTTTTTTTCATAGAATGTGTCTACAGGATTCTGCTACCTATTTCCAGAAAACCCAGTCTTTCATGTGGGTGTCAAACTCTTACTTATATTACTATGGTAACTTGAAGCCCTGTATTTTGTCCACAGTGCAGAACGTCCACTATGCTCCTCATCCTGGCACCATGTGCTTCTTGGTTAGTGATACAATTGACCAATACCACTGACAGCCATCTGTTATAAATTCTTAGAATATATCTGGAGCTAAAAAGTAATGAACAATTTCAAATAGAATAACCTCCTCCATGCCAATCAGCATGAATTTTGAAAACACCAAGATTACCTAAAACTTAGGCCAACTTTTGTTGCTGTGGATGTTCACAATATCTTTTGGCTCTATTTCATAATTACTAGGCACTTCAATGAATTATTTGGTCACTGCTCATGGTTAGCAAGTGACATATTCTTTATAATATCATGACACCTAACCATTCAAGAATAGCCCACAGATTAACTTTCTAAGAGCACCACTAAATTCTGTCTATATATAGGACTTAGATGTAAATGAACAATCTTATAAGAAGATGTACTTGACCTGATTTCTATAGCAGAATGTAAGTCACACGAATTCATCACAAGCAGCATAGATAAAAAGTAAAGTCATTGCTGTTTGCCATGGATTCTCTGTAGTCAAAGAAGATCAGGAATTCCTCTGAGAGAAAAGTAGTCTCTCTGTTGTAATACAAGCATCTATAACCAGTTAAATGATTGAGCATCCAGCATATAGAGACATAGGAGTGCATGCACATGCATGCTTGCACGCGTGCTTTTGTGTGTGTATTTGCAATCTAGCTCAAGAAAGGGTTTAGAAAGTTTTCTTTTCCTTTTTTGTGTGTCTGTTGGTGACTTATCACTTCTTCCATTCAGTGAGTAGTCTCCTTTACTCCCAAATTATTTATGTACAACCAGTTAAACTGTTTTCTCAAAGCAAGTGCCAATGTCTCATAGAAAGTGGTACACAATACAGATCACCAAGTCTCCTTTCTCATGGCTCTGGCACCTAGATAAGGATAATTTAAGAAAATGTAATGTAAATCAAACAGCATAGTAAAAGGGGGGGGGGATTGTTGTACAGAAACAAAACAAGAAGGAATACAATGATCAACTTGGGTCCCATTAGATATCACTGCAAAATAAAGAATATTCATACACTGAGGAGACTTGGCACATAACTATAACCACTTTATGCCAGTGGCCTCTGTACAGATATGTATTTTTGGATATACCTGTTAACCCACGTAAGTTATTTTGCTTAACATGGGCATGAAGCTGTTTACCTTCAACTTCAAATTTCCCTTTTCATTTCTTCTTGGTTCTCTGCAGACATACAAATTCATCATTGTTCACAACATAAGGTTTAAACTTAAAAGTACAACTGAATTTCAGTCTCTCATTTTTGTAAGTAATTTTTTTATTTAATCACAAAACCAAGTCATTCATCACAATGTCACATATTCACATCAGACAGATAAATAGATATAAATTGCTACTGGACCATCAAAGTCCAAGCAACTGTTTCCAAATCAGTGACTAAAATCAGATATATGTATGTTCCACCAATTCAGCTGAAGCTGTGGATTAAAATTGAATAAGTGCTCCCAAACTGATTGATTTTAGACACCATCTGATGAAAGACATGTCAACAAATACTGCAGCATTTTGCAGAATCTTTATTTGTAAATCAGTATTATACCCTACTGATAAATTGAATGAGGAAGTACTGTTTTAAACAGAGTGGCCTTGTATTTGGAAGGGTGGAGGATCCACTCTTCATCCAGCTGTCATGTTTCAGATTCCCAGCCGGGTTGGGGATTTTCTCTGCCCGGGGACTGGGTGTTTGTGTTGTCCTCATCATTTCATCATCATCATCATTCATGACAGTGACTAAATTGGATTGTGTAAAAATTGGACTGTGTACAAATTGGGACTTTGTATGGGTGCTGATGACCATGCAGTTGAGTGCCCCACAAACCAAACATCAACATCAAACATGATGATTTAGGTTTCCATAAATTATTTCAGGCAAATGCCAGGATGATTATAACAATAAGGCCACAGTGGACTACGTGTTCTGTCCTTGTCATACCAAACATGCGAATATGTAAATGTCTAGAGATGTGAATTACTTTATTTTTGTTGTTTTTAAAATGTAGTACCAAGGCATATCCAATATTCTTGTAAAAGACATCTATGGATAAATAAAGCTACTACTACTACTACTACTACTACTACTACTCTGTTCACTTCACAGTGATTGAAGAGTATGGATGTAGGTGCCTTATTTTAGTTTCCCTATTTTTCACAAAATTTATTATCTGATATTTTTTCATATTTACATCGTATATACATCAACAGGAATTTGGATTACTAGCCATCAATGTAATTGTAATGACTGCTGCAATGCCATTTCTTGCTTCATGTTGTTATTGTTGTTGTGGTCTTCAGTGACCAAAATATGGAACAGCTTGAGAGAAGAGCATACATATCTGCAAATGTCACAGCTCAATGGCTGTTGGAAAATGAAATGGTTATAAATCTAAAAAAGACTATGTATGCAGTGTTTAAAAACAAGGAAAAGGCTTTAGACATCGATTTAGAGGTTGATGGAACAAGGCTGGAAGAAGTAGAATCTGCTAGATTCTTAGGTATTCTTGTGGATAATGAACTGAAATGTAAAAAAATCATATTAATAATGTCTGTAAGAAACTGAGCTCTGTCATATTCTTAATGACACAGATATACCATACTTACAGTATGGAGTGACTGTGTGGGGAAACTCAAACAAACAAGAGACAAAATGAGTGTTCACATTAAAAAAAAAAAAAAAAAAAAAAAAAAAAAAAGAAAAAAAAAAAAAAAAAAAAAAAAGAGCAATTAGGACCATTTTAAGAACATAGACCTCTGAAACGTGCAGAAATTGTTTCGAGAATTTGGGTATCTTAACTTTTTCATTGTTGTATATATACAAAACAATAATGTACATCACAAAAGGTGGTGAGGACTGGATTACAAATGCTAGTGTACACACCCACAATACAAGGCGGAAGAATGAAGTACGGAGCATACCCCACCGACTGGCATTGCTAGAAAAAGAACCCCAGTACTCTGGTATCAGACTACTAAGAAGTCTGCCTAAAAACCTGCAAGATAGTGTACTTCACAATGACTTTCCAAAGAAACTTAAAGACTATCTCATTGAAAAAGAGTTTTACAGCATTGCAGAATACTTATGCCATTACATTTGTATATATTAAACTTCCTGGCAGATTAAAACTGTGTGCTGAACCGAGACTCGAACTCGGGACCTTTGCCTTTTGCGGACAAGTGCTCTACCAACTGAGCTACCCAAGCATGACTCACGCCCTGTCCTTACAGCCCTACTTCTGCCAGTACCTCGTCTCCTACTTTCCAAACTTTACAGAAGCTCTCCCGCAAACCTTGCAGAACTAGCACTCCTGAAAGAAAGGATATTGCAGAGACATGGCTTAGCCACAGCCTGGGGGATGTTTCTAGAATGAAATTTTCACTCTACAGCGGAGTGTGCGCTGATATGAAACTTCCTGGCAGATTAAAACTGTGTGCTGAACCGAGACTTGAACTCGGGTCCCGATCAGGCTGATCAGTGGGAAGGGAACTGTTTCATTGATACAGGTAATTTGATTTGCAATATATCTGAACAATTTAGAGACAAGATCAAATGTAGTAAGAATTTTGTGTAAATGCCCATTGTAGGTGTAAAGATAAGATGAGCTACAGGTAAGCAAAGCAAATTGGTAAAATCTCAGGTACTTTTAATGTTTACTATAGAAGTAGTAGCCTGGAAGAAAATATAATTTTCAGCATGGATTGGATAGTGAAAGTTGAGGCTTGTTTTGGATGGAATGCTAAAGAAGTATTTATTTTGTAACCTATAAGTAATATTTATGTGAAAACCAGTTTTTGTATTTTAACTTCTTAACATAAAATCTCGAGTATACTCGTTTTTTAAATTCTAACTAAATAATAAAACACCGAGTATACTCGGGCTTATCATTTCCGACTAGCACACATTTTAAAAGGCCAAATTTACTCATTCTATCTCGTGTTTTGGCAGTTCCTTGATGTTTTTGGTAGATGTCACTGTGGTCTGTTACTCTGAAGTGTATATTTCTGGCAAGAGACGTCTCTGAATCAGGCAGTTGTACTAGCGGTCACTCTACAATCTGTTCTTGCAGTTTGCCTGTTATTTCCTCACGTTTTATTAAAACGAAGACTGAAGATGAGTTTGATATTGAATTTAATGGGTCTGGGAGTTCTGAAGATAGCTATGAAGAGAGTTCGGAAGAAGGAAGTGATGAATCAGTTTCTTCTGAGTGTGACATTGCTTGCACCACAGTGTGGTATGAGAGAGATCCATCTAAGCCACTGCCACCTGCTCCATCATGTTTTTCTTTTACAGATAAACCTCAAATTAATTGTGAACCCTGTATTGAAGATGTCTTGCATTATTTTAGACAGTTCATTGATGACGGATACATGCAAATTTTGGTTACCGAGACCAACAAATATGCAACACAAACGAATGTCCCGGCATGGAAGCCAATGACAATTGATGAGATGTACATATTTGTTGCTGTAATATTGTTGCAAAGCATTGTGAAAAAACCCACATATCAGATGTACTGGACAAAAAGAGCTACATTAGCCACACCAATTTTTAGAGAGGTTCTACCATTCAAGAGGTTTGTCAATTTGAAGAAGAACTTACATTTTCCGAACAATGCAACCTATAACACAGAAAGCCATCCACAACCCAAACTGAATAAAGTATGGCCTATTGTGAGCTACCTGTCAACTAAATTTAGAAACAGCTGTGTTCCAGAAAGAGATGTCACCTTAGATGAAAGCCTGCAGTTATATAAAGGGCGACTGGGATGGATCCAGTATTTGCCACTCAAGAGAGCTAGGTTTGGCATAAAAACATTAGTGTTGTGTGAGTCACAGACTGGATATGTTTTGTCCCTAATTATTTATGTTGGCAAGGGCACTACATTTGAGGAAGAATACAAGGATCTGCCAATGTCATCACAAATTGTAATGACGCTAATGCAACCCTTGCTAAATATGGGATACTGCTTGACTCTAGTTAATTATTATAGTTCTCCCCAGCTTGCTGACCTTCTGCTAACAAAAAGAACAGATATGTATGGCACTGTGCATCCTACAAGAAAAGAAATGCCACCTTCTTTTCGGACCAAGAAACTGAAGAAAGGGGAGGTTGCAGCATTCCAGCGAGGTAAACTGACTGTACTGAAATGGAAAGATAAGAGAGACGGCTGCATGCTGTCCACTATCCACAATGCGGAACTACAAACACGGAAAGTAAGAAACAAATATATTGCCAAACATCGAGGGAGGAATGTTCACCCAAAGCAGCGGGGCCGTCCATCAACAAAATCAACCCCAACGCGACTTGTTGGATGTCATTTTCCATCTACGATACCTCCAGCCGAGAAGAAGCAGAATCCAAAAAGAACATGTAGGATGTGCAGTAGTGTGCATGATGCCAGAGGGAAGAAGGCACAGAGGGAATCAAGATACATGTGTAAAAACTGTGGTGTAGCTTTGTGTATTGATCCTTGCTTCAGGGTGTTTCACACAGCCACAAACATATAAACAATGGCTCTAAATTTTAATGGTTAGTGTTGCTGTTCACTTTTAGTGCTTCGATGCACAGAATTACTGTAATTTTAAGAAGAAAAAAAAAATGTTAAGCCTATCACAAGTATACTCGTGATTTTAAACCAGGGGCTATTTAGAGATGAAAATGTCCATTGTTAAGCACCTAAAAAATAATTTCATTGTTACTGTCATTATTGTGCTTCACTGAATATTACATTTTGGCAATAAAAAATTAGTCGAAAAAAGAACCATCATATTATAAATAATACATATGTTAAGAGGTTAAACTGTGGGAAAAGTTGTAACTATTTGCAAAACATTATGAACCAAGGTGAGTACTAGGTGTTTGGTGATGATATAGATTTTGAGGAGACTGAGGATCAGGTTTTTGAAAGTGTAGTAGATTCTATAGTAAGGGAAGCTACGTCTCTTAATGACCTACAAAGGGAACAACTTAGGAATTTGTTATTGGAGTTTAGAAATGTGTTTAGCGAAAAACCAGGGAAAGTGAAAGGTTACCAGTGCATGATTTACCTTAGAGGTCATTAACCGTTCTTTCTCATGCCATATAATATACCATTTTCAAAAAGGAAAGATGTAGAGAAAGGGGTTAGGTTAGGTTGTTTGGGGAAGGAGACCAGACAGCGAGGTCATCGGTCTCTGTAGAGAAAGAAATTCAGAAAATGGAAACATGGTGTGTAAATGAGAAAAGTATGAGTGCTTACAATAATCCTTTAGTTGTGGTAAGTAAGAGAAATGGTGGAATGAGAATTGTTATGGTCTCTAGACATGGTAATAAATTTCTTATCAGAGAGAATGACCATCCTGAGAATGTGGACAAGCTGTTACACAAATTTGATGATGTAAAATACATGAGTAGTTTGGATTGACTTTTGGATTTCACCAGATCCCACTTCAAATTAATTCTAAAAAGTATACAGCATTTTTGTATGGAGGTAAGTGTTTTCAATACTGTGTGGTGCCATTTGGGCTAAATGTATCTCTAGCTGAATTCATAAAAGCTCTGGGTTCTGTCTTGGGAAGTGAAGTGAGGTCAAAATTAATTGTGTGTGTTGATGACATTCTGGCTACAGAGAAGATTTGGGAACAAAATTTGGATCTGTTAAGAGATGTGTTTTCAAAATTAGAATCAGAAGGTATGACTTTGAAAATAGGTAAGTGTAAATTTGGTGTGGAAGAAGTTAAATTTTTGGGACATGTTATATCTGAAAAAGGAAGTGCACCTGATGAAGAGTAACTTGATGCTATTAATAATTTTCTAGCTTATCACAACAAAAACAGCTTAAACCATTTTTTGGGTTAACTGGGTTTTATAGAAAATTTTGTAGCCAAGCTTTGAAAGCTCCATGCTTGTGTGAACTTTTGAAGAAGAATACCACCTGGGATTGGAATCATGAGTGTCAGGATGCTTTTGATGAGATCAAATGACAGTTGTGTCAAAGTCAGATATTGTTAAGACCAGATTTGTCTCTTCTTTTTGTATTATGACAGACATAGTGATGTTGGATTGGGTGCTCATTTATTTCATGAAGTTGAAGTTGATGGTTTTATTGAACATAGATCTCTTGCATTTGCTAGTAGAATATTGCAGAAAAATGAAAATACATACACTGTAACTGAGAAAGAACTTTTGGCTGTACATTGGGTGTTCAACAAATGTAAAAATTATTTACTAGGTCACAAAGTCATCATCTATACTGATCATAAAGCATTATGTTATCTTCAGGTGTGTAAGCTGTACCATAACAGAATTACTCATTAGGCCTTGTTTTTACAGCAGTTCAGTTATGAAACCAGATACATTAAGGGCACTGACAATGTAATTGTCTAGGCTACCTTCAGAGAGTGAATCATCGAACAGTATTGGAGAAGAAGAGAGAGTTTAAAATTATGTACTTGAGAAGTGTGAAAGAACGAAAAGAGATCTTGAAACTTTGCAAAGACATCCTTAGGTATCAGAATCACGATCAAAATTGGAAATTGATTAAGAGCATGTTGGGTAAGAAAGGGGGAGAAAAGACAGAACAGTATTATTAGATACACAAGTGTATTTTATTCAGGACTCATAAGACTGCCTCAGATGATTGAAAACCATGTTGGCCAGAACAATGTATTGATACTTTAATTGCTTATACACATGAGAGTTTTGATCATTGTGGATCAACCAAATGCACACAAAAGATTCAGGAAAACATCTACTATTTTTATGACATAGGAAGGGAAGTCAAGAAGAAGATTGCCAGCTGTGACAGATGTCAAAGTGTGAAGGTAAGTAACCAAACAAGTAGAGGCTAAATGCAAAACATACTGCCTAGTAGTAACCTAGATCTCATGTCTGTAAATGTTTATGGACCTTTGTCTAAGTCTAAGAATGGACTGTATTATGTTTTTGTGGTGGTTGATGTACTTTCAAAGTTCATAAAGCTGCTTCCTCTTACAAAGCTACAAGTAAGCAAATCATCCCTAAGTTTGAAAATGCATATTTTCATAAAGTGGGTACTCCTAAAACAATTTTATCTGATAATGGTTCTCAGTTTACATCACAAGCTTGGAATGATTTTGTTGATCACAAAAACTTTCTAACCTTAGTGTACCATCTGTCAAGTAACCCTGCAGAAACATATATGAGAGAGATTGGAAGACTGTTTAGAACATATTGTAGTAAGAATCATACCAGTTGGATAGAGTATGTCAGTGATTTTGAGGATATTATGAACAGCTTACAACATTCTACAACAGGTTTTTCAGCATTTGAAATCATGTATAATCACAGACCAGTTAACCTTATTTCTGAAAATGTAGAGTTTCCACCATGTAAAATTCTGTCACCATAAGAGTGGGAAGAGTGTGTTAAGGAGATGATGAAAAAACAGGGGGACAGCAGAGAGCAGAGACATGATGGTAAAAGTAAATTTTGTAAGTTAGAGGTAGGAGATCTTGTGTTGGTGAAAGCTGAAGAGAAATCTAAAGTGTTGACATCTGAGACAAAGAAATTTTTCGATATTTATATTCGACCATTTGAAATTCTTCAAAATCCAATCCTAATGCATACAGGTTTGTGTATCCTAAATCTAAGAAGTTGTTTAGATTATGCAACATCACTGAACTGAAAGCAAATAGACATGATCCATAAGTATCTAATTTTTGTTTGTTTATTCTTTTTCCATTGTCATGACTTTAGTAAGTATGATGATGATGAAGTACAATACTCCTCAACAGAGCATAGGGGATGATGCGGGAGACCTGCACCACCATTGCCTTCCTCTAACCATAATGGGGATGAATGATGATGATAAAGACAACACAACAACACCCAGTCTTCTCGAGGCAGGTGAAAATCCCTGACTCCGCAGGAGAATCAAACCCAGGACCCTGGGCTTGGGAAGCGAGAACGCTACCATGAGACCACGGGAAAGTAAGATGATGTGATTTCTAGAGTTCTATCTTATCTAGGGACTGAGTTAAAATCTATGATACACTATATAATTATGTTCTGTAATAGATTTGTGCTTTAGAATTTGATACATATATGCCATGAGACTAAATGAGTAGATCCTTTTACAATTTTGGAATGGGACAGTGTTTTGTACTGTACTGTAAAAATTAAGAATATTATCTTAGTATATCTGTGTATAACACCTTATTAGTCCATACTTTTACTTATTGCATTTAACCTTGATTATTAATGTTTCATATGTGAACACTTTTTAATCTCAACTGACATAAATCCCACGTAATTGACACTGAAAAATGAATAGGGAAAGCATATCTTATGTGGTGTGAAGAAGTTATTGAACAGTATATTTAGTACACAAAACAATGAGGAGAGTACTAGACAGGAAGTTACTTATCTATTGGAGCTTGTGATGAGAACTCTAGGGAGGAAACTGAGAGACGTGGGTGGATCCACTTCCCACACTGCTGTATGGCTGTATCCTGCTGGACCATTCAACTTACAAGAGATCATAGGTGCTGGGTAATGTACTCAAGCATCTGTCAACTACATCAGTATTGTGACTGATGTTTGTGAATTGTTAGCCAAGAGTGCTAAAGACAGTGTTATTCTGCATAAATGTGTGTCTTTTTTTTCCAAGTAGGGGGACTGACTTTCCAATACATTATGTAATTTTAAATCAATATGTACATTTTTATCAACTGTAAGTGAATCTTCTAGGCTTTTATGAATGTTAGGTTAGTTTGTATGGACAATTAGCAAATAGTGTGGAGGACATATACTAGTACAGACAATATAACAAGATGTATTCATGTGTGCTTTCACAGACTGATTTTGGTCCTCAAGCTACTCGATTATGTCATCATTCAAAGCTAACTGTGACTCTGTTTACCTGTATTTAGCCTGAGTATTGCAATATTGTATCTGACTGGAACTTAAGTTGTGGACAGATTCATGCTTAATTCTGTTTTAGGTACCCCCCCTGGTCATCGCGATTTTGTGTCTGTGTACTCAAGGAGAGCTTACAACCATTCATTGAGGCAACTTACAATTACTCTTTACAATTACTCTTATTGATATGATTATGAACTTTATTCATTTTGTTGTGTCAAAAGGTTTCTTGCTGGTTTGTATCTGGTGTGGTTTGGATTCATGGGTCAGTCCCCACATCATAAACTTAGGCCCTAATATTTTTCCATTATTTTTCTTTTGTTGTTGTTGTTGTTGTTGTTGTCTTCAATCCTGAGACTGGTTTGATGCAGCTCTCCATGCTACTCTATCCTGTGCAAGCTTCTTCATCTCCCAGTACTTACTGCAACCTACATCCTTCTGAATCTGCTTAGTGTATTCATCTCTTGGTCTCCCCCTACGATTTTTACCCTCTACGCTGCCCTCCAATGCTAAATTTGTGATCCCTTGATGCCTCAGAAGATGTCCTACCAACCAATCCCTTCTTCTTGTCAAGTTGTGCCACAAACTCCTCTTCTCCCCAATTCTATTCAATACCTCCTCATTAGTTATGTGATCTACTCATCTAATCTTCAGCATTCTTCTGTAGGACCACATTTCGAAAGCTTCTATTCTCTTCTTGTCCAAACTATTTATTGTCCATGTTTCACTTCCATACATGGCTGCACTCCATACAAATACTTTCAGCAACAACTGCCTGACACTTAAATCTTTTCCTTTAATGAATCAAAAATCCTTAAATATTATGGTTTATGTGGCTGACTGATTTTGTGCTATTCATGGTTGAGTATATTCTTCTGGTCCGTACCCGTCGTGAGTTTTTTGACTCTGCTCACTTGTCATACACCTAGGCTCTGAAATTTTTCTCTTCTCTTTTGAAGATTTTGAAAGTGTGGTTGTATGGATGTAAACTTATAATTTGTAATTCTAGTAATTTACCTTGTCTTTGTAATTATTTGAATAGTTTAGTGTTGCAATGTTGTAGTTGTATCAATTGTCTTGTGACAATTTTCTGCAGATCTGAAAATTTGAATGCCATATCCTGATATATATATAGAGTATGACTTGTATAGTGGATATTTTTTTAGGTTGTCTGTAATATGTTATGTATCAGATACGTCTATACATCTGTAATCTATCTTTTGGAGCATTTTGTACACATTTGGCAAACTTTATAGTCTGTCACAGAATATTGTAAACATACTGTTTCCAAATTTTATGAGGGGTATATTGTAATGGAACACCCTCTAACATTGCCTTTTTTCTTATATATAAGTAGCCGATACCAGGAATAATTCCGAATCTTGTATAGGTGAACATTATTTTAGCTGTTTAACTAAATGAATTTCATATGATTAGAATAGAATGGAATAAAAGTTTATTGTTTTGTAACATACAATTTCAAGCCATTGACTTAAAGTCAAGGAGGCTTGTCAAAACACAAAAACTGGTTTACAATTTTCCTTATAATACCAGTAATATAAAATACAGTACTTAATAATTACTAAATTAAGCAATTAATAATTTTTCTTTAAAAGTAACAAACATTTAAAGATTAACAGTCCTAAGTATGGTATGAAGATTAGCATCTCCGAAACGAAAGTAATGTCAGTGGGAAAGAAATATAAACGGATTGAGTGCCAAATAGGAGGAACAAAGTTAGAACAGGTGGATGGTTTCAAGTACTTAGGATGCATATTCTCACAGGATGGCAACACAGTGAAAGAACTGGAAGCGAGGTGTAGCAAAGCTAATGCAGTGAGCGCTCAGCTACGATCTACTCTCTTCTGCAAGAAGGAAGTCAGCACCAAGACTAAGTTATCTGTGCACCGTTCAATCTTTCGACCAACTTTGTTGTATGGGAGAGAAAGCTTGGTGGATTCAGGTTACCTTATCAACAAGGTTGAGGTTACGGATATGAAAGTGGCTAGGATGATTGCAGGTACTAGTAGATGGGAACAATGGCAGGAGGGTGTCCACAATGAGGAAATCAGAGAAAAACTGGGAATGAACTCTATAGATGTAGCAGTCAGGGCGAACAGGCTTAGATGGTGGGGTCATGTTACACGCATGGGAGAAGCAAGGTTACCCAAGAGACTCATGGATTCAGCAGTAGAGGGTAGGAGGAGTCGGGGCGGATCGAGGAGAAGGTACCTGGATTCGGTTAAGAATGATCTTGAAGTAATAGGTTTAACATCAGAAGAGGCACCAATGTTAGCACTGAATAGGGGATCATGGAGGAACTGTATAAGGGGGGCTATGCTCCAGACTGAACGCTGAAAGGCATAATCAGTCTTAAATGATGATGATGATGATGATGATGATGATGATGATGAGTCCTAAGTACTTGCTCTCTCCTGCTCAAATTTTCAGTTTGTCATTTATGAATTCTTCTACTGAACAGTAACATTTCTGCACTAGTTATAAATTTTCATACTGATATAATGTGGAGTTTGGGCATAAAGTTTTAAATGGTGGGTGGGCAGCATAAATTACTTTGATTTCTGGTGTTGTAATCATATTGAAAATTGTTTGCTACAAATAACTCAGGGTTACTATGTACAAAAATAATCAGCTCATATATGTATAGTGAAGGAACACTTAATATACTTCGATTTTTTAGGAGTGGGCGACATGATTTTCTTCGCCCTAAATTGTGCATATTTATAATGATAGTTTTCTGAAGTTTTAGTATTTGACACATATGGTTTGAGTTACCCCAAAATACAATTCCATACCTTACTTAAAGTAGCTGTGATATACTACTTTTCTTATGCCCATAATGGTAGCATTGTACAATATTCTCGTTGAAAATGCTAGGCTATTTAATTTATTTGCAAGGTACTGTATATGTGATCCCTATGACAGATTTTTATCTAGTTGTATTCCTACAAATTTCACACAACTAGCTTCCTGCAAATCCTGTTTTCTGTGACTGACCTGAATATCATTTAATTTCACTTGATTTGTTTTAAACTGAATTAACTGAGTCTTTTCCATGTTTAATTTTAACTTGTTTAAATCAAACCAGGTATTTAATTTTTCTAAAGTATTTAATACAGTTTATGGAATTTGATCAGTACTGTTACTTTCAATGATTAAAGGTGTGTCATCTGCAAATAAAACTGAGTGACACTCATATTAAGTGGCAGATCATTCATGTAAAACAGAAACAGAATGGGACCTAAGACAGAACTTTGGGGTACTCCATGTGAAATGGTTTTCCATTTTGAAGTACAAGTTCCTCTCTCAGATGTTATGACCACTCTTTGCCTTTGGTTGGTTAGATAGGACTTAAACCATTCTAATACCGTGCCCTTAATGCCGTACTTTTCCAGTTCACAGAGTGGCTATGAGTGATTCACACTATCAAAGGCCTTTGATAGGTCGCAAAAAATTCCTGTGGCATGCAATGGGCTGTCTAGAGTCAAGCTAATTTTATCAACAAAATTATTTGTAGCAGATACTGTGGTTTTGACTTTTTCGAAATTCATACTGATTTTTTGAGATTTCTTAAATTTTTCTATGAAATTTTGGGTTTGTATGGTGACTATCTTTTCAAATGTTTTTGATAGCGATAAAAGAAGAGAGACTGGCCGATAGTTTCCCATATGTCCTTTTTTGCCTTTTATGAATAGTGGCTTAACTGCATACTTCAGTGTGTCTGGAAAATAACCTTCTTGAAAGGACTGGTTAACTGTTGTAGTTAGTGGCTGCACAATTATTTTAGAGACTGTTTTTATCACTTTTAGTGGTATCTCATCCCATCCTGCTGATGTTTTACTTTTTAGTGATAGTATCATATTTTCTATATCTTTTACAGTAGTTTTGGTAAATGTGCTGAAAAATTCACCATCAGACTGCTCACTTTTCAAGAAATTTACCTTGTCTGGGTAATCTGCTACATTGACATTAGATTTGCTTACACATATAAAGAGTTCATTAAATAATTCAGAAATTTGAGCATGATTTACAAGTGAATCTTCGAAGGCTGGCACTCGGCAGCTGCCGAGGTGACACCCATTCATTTTTTCTGTCCTCACCTTTCCTCATTATGACTCTCCTCCAATGGAACATTCAGGGCCTTTGATCCAACTAAGAAGACTTACAGCTGCTCTTAGAATTGCAGCGTCTGCTTTTTCTCTGCCTTCAGGAAACAAAATTGTGTTCTCATCATCGCTTTCAGCTCTCACATTTCTTCCCTGTCCACTTTGAATTCCCCTGTTAGAACAGCATTCCATCTCATGGGAGAGTAATGCTGCTCATTGGGATGACATTCCTAGTCAACCCATCTACCTGACTACCCAGCTTCAAGCTGTTGCAGTCTGCATTTTCTTTCCTTGCTTGACCTTTTCCCTTTGTACTGTTTACATTCCTCTGTCATTCCATGTCACCAGGGCATATTTTCTCCAGCTTATTGTGCAACTCCCTCACCCCTTTCTGCTGCTCGGTAACTTTAATGTGCACCATCCCCTTTGCAGCTCACCCAGAACCTGTCAGAGAGGTGCTGTCTTGCCTGACTCTCTCAATCACCTTAACCTCGCCTGCTTCAACACGGAAGCACCCATGTTTCTTTCAGACTCCACTCACACCTATTCACATTTAGACCTCTCATTTTGCTCTGCCCAGCTTGCCTGTCATCTCGAATAGTCTGTTCTCTCTGAAACATACTCAAGTGACCATTTCCTGTGTTCTGTCTGGTTGCTGACTCCTACCCCACTGTACATGCACACCCTAATGGCAGCTTTCTAAGGCCTACTGGAGGTTGCATTGCTATAAAGATATTTAATTTACCTAAGTGTTTACATGCAAGCCCTCAATTAGATTTACATTGAATATATCTTATGCTCCTAGATTTCCATCCTTCTCATTACCATCTGTGTGAAAGTGCATGTGAATGTATTTTTGGTGTTTCCATTGGTAGCTAGTTGTAGGGAACTTGCTCTCTGCTGTGGTCGATCTGGCCAGCTTTGGGTGTTCAGTCAAAGCAAAGAGGTTTCTGCATTCTAAGTTGTAAATTATCAACAGAGGGTAGGTTGATACTGGAAGCAACTTGTTTGGTCTGTTCTGGGTACCTGCGGAGATTCATTGTTCTCTGGGGTTCTTAAGCACTTGTCGCTGGGCAGTCGATGAGTGTGGTCAGTAGCTTATGACTGAGCGTATAGTGAGATGTGTAAGTCTTCAGGTTAGCTGAAGTATATAGTTCACCTTTTATTACAGCGATAGGTTTGCTATATGATCCACAGTTTATGCAGGATAGGCCAAGGTGCAATTTATCAATTTTAATAAGTGTCTTCTGGTACTTTCTCAGATCTCTGTGTCCTTTGGAGGATAATTCTTGCAGTTCATTTTATCTCTCTTTGCAATTTGCGCATGTAATTTAACCATTTTGTGAAAAAATATTCAGGTACCTGGTAAACGTGCTATACTTTTTTAAATCTAGTATCCCCATAGTCTTGCTGCCCCCCCCCCCCCCCCCCATTGGTTTTATTTATGTGAGAAAATTTTAAGCAATTACATTTGTCAAAAGATTACTACTTCGGAAGGCACAAATCTCTTTCCCTGACTCTTTTGGTGAAGGCGTAATGCATCTTGAGCTTTGTTCTTTAGTATGGATGTTGGGTAAGTACGTGCTTTTATCCTGTCCTCTTCCCAGAATTTTCACATACCTTCCCCTTCATGTGGTCTGTCACCATTTAATTATTTGAAACAGTGTTAAATTTAACTCAGGCAATGGCAAGTGATATTACAATCTGTTTATTGTACATTACAATCTGTCTATTGTATAGTGTTTAACTTGTGTTTTTGCTTAAAATAAATTGTGTTTATACTTCTTGAGTGTCCATCAACACAGCCATCCCTTCCGAAATTGATCTTAGTACATACAACCTGTCGTTACCAAAGCACAGTATTCTTGCAGGCCCAAATTCTTAATTTTAATTAGATTCTTAAGAATTATGTTTTAATTTAACTAACTGCTTTTATTCAGTATGATCATGCTTTTGAATAAATTAATTTCAGTGTTCATTTGATGGGGGTACTGATATCTTAATGATTAGTATGCAACAAGTTAATAATTTCTTTAATTGTAATTAATTTATTCCCAACTTCATTGGGTGGCAATCCTAAATAATTTACTATAAAAGAAAATATCAGAGTGCTTATTTTCATTAGCATTCGGTAGTCCAGTAAGTTTGAAAAGTCACACATCTGATTTCTGTGTAACCCATTACTATGGCAACCCTGCCAGGTTGAGACTACCAGTGACAGTAATAAGAAGTTGTCAGTAGGTACAATGTTCTAACTGCATAGTTTTTGTTCTCTAGCACTTGAACAATTTCCACATTGTTCAGAGGCAAAATTTCTGATCGATTCACAGTGTTGTTTGGTTTTCCGCATTGCTTTGTTTTGTATTTTGTGTCTTATTTTTGTTTAGTTTTGGGGGTTCTTTTCATTTTATTGCTGCATGGTTATCTATTGCATGTGACTGTATGTGCTAGGTTGCTTGTGAAATTTTGAGTAAGACAGTGTGTAATGTGTTGGAGATATAGAGTTTGTTAGTGCTATGGTAATCCTTCTCCAGAAGCAGGATTGTCTATGGAGACGTGTAGCAGGTCTAACAGCATTAGTAGCTGTAATAATTTAAATAACATGACTAATCAGGGAGAAAGCATAGCACCAAATTCTTCTGGCGCTACACCAGAAAAAAGGCAATTTGTAGTGCCAGATTTCAGTAATGCTGCCACACTCTTAAACTTCAGAATTGAGCAGAACACATCCCCAAATTTGTCAGACAGTGCCAGGAAAAATTTATGAGGCAGTAGTGAAAGTGAGGTTGAAACCACAATTAGCCTCATGGTTAGCACCCTTTTTGATATGGCACAACTAATGATAACTCTACAGCTGACATGCACAGATAAAAAGAAAATATACGAGGATAATCAGAGTGTTACAAGAAACCTACAACAAATGTTATCTGAGGAAAGTCAAAACCTAGCAAAAAAGCTATCTGATCAAAATCAAAGACATTAAAAAAAAACTGGTCAAACAGAATGAGAATCATTCAGAATGTTATCCGGAGGATATGGAACAACAGTTTAATACTCTCAGAGTGAAAATTAGAGAGGATGTAGTTACTGAATTTAAAGAGCATATTGAAATGTTGATCGGCGACTTAGTGCACTGGAAGCGAGGCAGGTACGAGTCGATGAACAATTTAGCCTGCAGGCAGAACAGCATTTTGGGGATTTCCAAGCACTAAGTGATTCACACAGCCAGGAGCACAAGGAACTGCAAATAAGGGTCAAAAGGGTAGAGGTGCAGCTATTGGAGGCCATTAAGGTACAGGTGGACAAGAACGCACAGGAAATCCATTTTCTGGAGGCTGAAATAATGAGGATGTTTGGAAAGATAGGAAACTTGTCTATCACTGAGAGCAGTGACAAGACTGTACCATGTGGGGTGGGTGAGACATCAGAAGTGCAATCTATAATGAAATTGCAATGAGGTCACTATGAGATAAATGAGCACTAGGTCACACAGGACCTTTGTGAATGCATAAAGCATTTAAAGGAATGACTCAAGTGTGACACTGGAGCATGCAAGCAGATACACAAATGAAGAAAGATAGTTTGGACAGGGATTGCAGACAAGATGCAGGAACTGAGGATCTAGGGAAGAGTGTGTTATTGGGGTCAGGTGGGCATGACACCCTCATGACCGATCTTCATGAGAGGAAACACAGGAGTTTGATTTCAAACACTTCCTCTCGGTGAGAAAGTTTGAGGTATTCAGAAATTCACCAAGTGGCATCCACCCTCATGGTTGGTTGCAACAATTTGAATTTTCCCTCCCCCCTACCTGGCCAAGTGGACACAAGATTGATTACATGTGCGGCTTCCTAGAGGGCTTACACATGAGATCGGCAGTGCGGCAATGCAGTTCAGTCAGGGAATTCCAGAGGATCTTTCTATCAGCTTACTGGTCAGAGGTGGCCCAGGACCGCGTTAAGCATGGACTTATTCTGATTCCGAACCTTAATCAGTGTGGTTTCTCGAGTCCTGCTCTGCTGTTCGAGCATATGTTGCACCAAAATCTGTTTCTATACAATCCTTATGGACCCACGGAACTGATCCATATTTGCCTATTGAAGCTCCCTATGAACCTGTGGCACATTGTCCTCATGGGAAGGTGTAAGGACAATGTAGAGGAGATAAGGAATTTGCTGCAGAATCTGCAATATGATGGAGGTGAGCGTGCTCAATACAACGTGCAGAACTCCTACAGAAATGGACAGTGCTATAGTAATCACACACGTAGTTGAAACAGGTGATGGGATTATAACTGTGCGTGTAGTCAGAACAGCTACTATGATAGGCACTAGCCATACCAGAACTGGTGCAATGACGATACTGACTGTGGGAAACACGACGGTGCTAACGGCAACAACCAGAATCGAGACGAGCAAAACCATTATTGGTGAGAAAGGCATGGGAACAATGTTGGATCAGGTCCCCACCCAGAGTTGAAGTCAGGTCAGCAAATCCCAGGCCCAGTCAGGCAGGCCCTAATGGACGGACTGAACAATGACAGTTAGCAGATGTGGAGGATGAGGCACTGAAACATGCTCTGGTAAGGACAAACAAATGTGTATTGTTTGCGTGGAAGGATGATATCAGAGAGGAATTGTTGCAGGAAGTCTCTGGCATGAGAATCCCAGAAGTTAGCCTGATTGTGACAGTTGCGATTAGGAACGTACGGCTTGAGTGTGTACTCGCTACCAATAGTCCCTTTTCGATTATTAGTTAGACAGCATTTCAGTAATGTTAGGATTCTGGGGCTTGGCCTATTTTTTGGTTACAAGGGATGAAAGTGAAGGGCACAGTCTATGGAAAGAGCACAGAAATAAGCAGGCAGACTCAGTTAAATTTTTTATGTCAGGGGACAAGGTTTGAATTTAATTTTTTTGTTGCACCCCTGATAAACATTGCAATGATTTTAAGAACAGATTTTATGAATGCTCACTGTGCAGTAATTGAGGTGAGTGGAGGAGAAATGATGGTACATAGTAGAGTAATCCCGTGAGTTTGTTATTTAATGAATGTGAGTTACGTCACGAGTCAGAGGAGAGTTGCATGAGTTTTCATGTTCATTCAGGGATGTGACTTGGACCAGAGGTCCTTGTTAATTGCATTAGTGAGTTGAGCTCTCCAAATGATGAGTATGAAAGAGATGCTGTTTTTGTTGGTATCATGGGGAAGAATTTGGCCAGTCTGGGAATCACGGAATCTGCCTAAAAGGAATTGATTCACATCCTGAGAGTACATGCGCAAGTATTTTCACAGGCTCCTGGTGCAATTAAAGGGTTCATTTATGAGTTCAGAGTATGTGAACATCAAAAATTTTTTGTTAACTGTATCCAATTCCTCTGCCCATAAGGAACAAATCAAGAGAGAACTGAGAAAGATGCTGGATGATGGGGTAATCAAGCATAGTAGACACTCTTACAATTCACAATTACTCATAGTCCAAAAAATTTAAAGGATCTGTTAGCCTAGTATTGGACTCCAGGCAAATAAATACCATCATTATGCCAGAAATGGACAGGCCTGAGAGCCTGGATTGGATGAATTACTGCAACGTTTTCATGGAGTAAATATTTTATCATCAGTTGATCTCTGATATAGCTTCTGGCAGATTATTTTGCATCCTTCCTGTAGGCCGTACATGGCATTTTTATGTTATGGAAACTACTATCAGTTTTGATGTCTTCCATTCAGGCTGAATGTGTCGTCAGCCACATTCATTAGGGGACTTAATAGTACGAGGGTAATCCCAAAAGCAAGGTCTCCTATTTTTTTATAAGTACATAACTCTGTTTGTGTGGCAGTTGGTCACTCTGTTATGAAGAATGCTTCACGCACTGTGTGTAAACATGCACAGGCCATGCTCAGGCACTCAGTTTTGGCTTGGCAGCCGTTGAGTATGGAGCTCCCATTGATGTTACCACCAAGTGTGAATTGCGTGCAGTTATTTGGTTTTTGAATGCAAAGGGCACTGCGCTGATTGAAATCCATCACCAATTGATGGAAGTATATGGTGAGTCATGCATGGACATCAAAAATGTTTGTAAGGGTGTAGAGAGTTTGCAGCTGGTCGGACAAAAATTCACAACGATCGAAGGAGTGGGAGACCATCAATTTCTGAGGAGAAAGTGTTGAAGGTTGAGCAAAGCATGTGTGATCAGCGGATCACACTGGATGATCTCAGCACGTTGGTTCCTGAGGTTTCCTGAAGCTCCTCTCACAGAATTTTAATGGAAACATTGAACTACCAGAAGGTGTGCACAAGATGGGTGACATGCATGCTGACTGAAGACCACATGCGGAAACGAGTTGATGCTTCCCGCACATTTCTTCACTGCTTTGCAGCAAACGGGACAACATTCTGGACTGGTTAAAAGAACATTTGGCCAGAAGGTGATTCAGCTCTGACGACAAGGCGAAAGAAGAGACTCATAACTTTCTGAACAGCATGGCAGCGAGCTGGTATGACATGGGCATACAAAAACTGCCACAGCATCCACAAAATGAATCGACAGAAATGGTGGTTATGTCGAAAAATAGCTAAATGTTTAAGCCGTAAACTGATGTACACCAATGTAGAAATAAACAGGTCTATGTGCTTATAAAAAAATTGGAGAGCTTACTTTTGGGATTACCCTTGTATTCTGCTGAGTGATTTATGGGCATGAGTACATTGATGACATTCTCATTGCTGCAAAATCATGGGAAGACCACAGTTATGTGTTGCATAGATTACTAGAGGTTTTTGAAAAAGCTGGAGTTATGGTGAATTTAGAAAAGTCACAGTTCAGATGCAAGAAGATAAAATTCTTAGGGCATATTATCTTGGCAAATAGAAGACACCTTATCCAGAGAAAATCGTGGCTATAGCGGAGTGTGCAATGCTGACAAGTAAAAAATGGTTGAGAGTATTTTTAGGCCTGTGTAATTCGTATAAGTGGTTTGTACATTTAAGTGTACTTGGTACACCTCATCTATGTGCATTAACAGGGAAGAATGCCTTCTGTGTTGTTCAACAGTAATCAATCATGTTCCCTTGAGTGAATTTAGGTTGTGTTGAATGTTCTGTCTAATTAATGGATTTTACTATGTGAAATTTCAAATGTTTAGTGTGTTTGCTTTGTTAGTCTGAACTAGGTGCTTGGATGAGCCAGTTGAGCCCTCAGCTCTCTGTGTCCTTTGGAGGATAATTCTTGCAGTTCATTTTATCTCTCTTTGAGCATCGTGCATGTAATTTAACTGTTCTGTGAAAATATTCAGGCACCTAATAAATGTGCTACCTTTTTCTTAATCTATTATCCCCATTGTCCCCCCCCCTCCCCCCCCTACCTTGCATTGGTTTTATTTATGTGAGGATATTGTGAGGATTTTTAAGTAATTGCATTTGTCAAAAGATTACTACTTTCGAAGGCACAAATCTCTTTCCCTGACTCTTTGGTGAAGGTGTAATGTGTCTTGAACTTTGTTGTTTAGTATGGATCTTGGGTAAGTATGTGCATTTATCCTGTCCTCTTCCCAGAATTTTTACATACCTTCCCCTTCATGTGGTCTGTCACCATTTAACTATTTGAACAGTGTTCAATTCAACTCAGGCAATGGCAAGCATTATTACAATCTGTTTATTGTACAGTGTTTAACTTGTGTTTTTGCTTAAAATAAATTGTGTTTATACTTCATGAGTGTCCATCAACACAGCCACCCCTTCCAAAATTGATCTTAGTACATCCAACCTGCTGTTACCAAAGCACAGTATTCTTGCAGGCCCAAATTCTGAATTTTAATTAGATTCTTAAGAATTATGTTTTAATTTAACTAACTGCTTTCATTCAGTATTATCATGCTTTTGAGGAAATTAATTTCAGTGTTCATTTGATGGGAGTACTGATATCTTAATGGTTAGTATGCAACAAGTTAATAATTTCTTTCATTAATTGTAATTAATTTATTCCCAAATTCATTGGGTCGTGACCCTAAATAATTTACTTTAAAAGAAAATATCAGAGTGCTTATTTGCGTTAGCATTCGGTAGTCCAGTAACTTTAAAAAGCCATACATCCAATTTCTGTACAACCCATTTAAGGTTTACTCCTCCCTGGTGACCTTCGGTGAACATTATTACCACAGTTGGAATGACCAGGTAGAATATCTTACAAACATTATCCTTACTGCTACAGAATGTTCCATTCCTTACACTTCTTCTTTGCTGCACTATGTCCCCGATCCATTGGTGGACTGAGGAGTGCAGCGATGTAATTTGCACATGTGACATGCTCTCCATGTTTTTAACTCTCATCCTTTGGTAGCCAACTGCATTCATTACAAACAGTTCATGGACACTGTCGTTGTGTTCTTGGGGATGGCAAAAAAGCTAGCTATATTTTCTTTACTAGTTCTTTTAACAGTTCCACACCATCATCCGTCATGAGGGCCAACCTCCGATGGCTATTTGGAATGAAGGTTCATTCCCCAGTTTCCAGCCTGACAGTAGCAGATAATGTCCTAGTTGATCCTACTGCTACCTCCAACACCTTGGGCGGCTATTTTACAGAGGTTTAGAGCTCCACCTACTATCACCCTGCATCCTTCCATTGGAAACGAGGGAAGGAGCTCAGGCGACACTCTTCTCTTCTTAGAGTTGTGTGTGCTACAACACCGCCTTTACTATGAGGGAGCAATGTCACACTCTCACTTCATCCCAATTCTTCACCCCAGGGCTGGATGATGTTCACATTCAAATGCTGAAGACCTTTCTCTTGCAGGAAAGCAGTTTCTGCTTCATACGTACAATCACATCTGGGCAGAGGGTAAGTTTCCCAGACACTGGTGTGAAGCCACTGTCATACCCATACCTAAGCTTGACAAGAACAAACACCTTCCTTCTTGTTGTCCATTTCTCTCACCAGTTGTGTTTGCAAGGTGATGGGATGTATGATACATGCACAGTTGGTTTGGTGGCTTGAGTCCGCAATTTACTAACCACAGCACAGTGTGGATTTCAAGCCTGTTGTTCTATGGTTGACCATCTCACCAATTTTGTCAACCTATGTCATGAATGGCTTTCTGTGGAAATAATACCAGATGGTAGCTGTGTTTTTTGATTTTGAGAAAGCCTATGACAACTGCTGGAAGACTGGTATCCTCCGTACTCTCTACACATGGGGCTTCTGTGGCCACATGCTCTGTTTCCTTCAGGAATTCTTAAAAGACTGAGTTTTCAAGATATGTGTGGGATGTGTGTTATTGGACGCCTTTATCCAGGAAAATGGTGTGCCTCAGGTTTCCATCCAGAGCGTTGTCCTCTTTGGTATAGCCTTTACCCCTATTATGGTCAGTCTCCTGCCAGGCATCTCTGGATCCCTTTTCGTAGATGATTTTGCCACCTTTTGCAGTTCTTCATGGACTTGTCTCCTTGAGTGGCATCATCTTAGTGATGTCAGAATCGTCTTTACTCATGGAGCATTGACAATGGCTTTCACTTTTCCACTGACAAAACCATTTGTATGGATTTCTGGTGGTGTAATTGGTTTCTTCTTCAATCTTACATCTTGGGCATGTTGCTCTTCCATTTGTTGAAACTATGAAATTCCTGGGACTTATGCTCAATAGGAAACTCCGCCTATTGTTCCCTTGTACATTCAAACTACAATATGCGTATTTCGTTTATGCATCTGCACATCTGTCCCCCTTGCGCCATATTAATACTATCCACTATTATGGCATCTGTTTGGCCATTGGCGCCATTTACACTAGCCCGGTTGAGAGTCTGTATGCCAAAGCAGCAGAAATACTGCTGTCATACCGCCGTGACTTTCTCCTCAGCAGATACACATGCCATTTGTCTGCCATGCCTGGCCACCCATCCTATGCCTCCTTCTTTGATGACTCCTTTGATCACCAGTATAGGATGCATCCCTTTTCTCTGTTACTTCCTGGAGTTCACTTTCAGCTCGTTCTCCAGCAGCTTAACTTTACGCTACCTGCCACTTTTCCGATGGGTATGAACCCTTCATCACCTTGGATTTGTGGGGCAGCCTGTGTTCACCTTGGCCATCATTCTCTTCCTAAAGATACTACTCCAGCCTTGCTCTATAACCTTCAGTTCATGCACTTCACATGGAAATTTGTGATAGTACCTTTGTGTACACTGATGGCTCGCAGACTGATAGTGATGTCAGGTGTATCTTCGTCATTGGCACTGACTTTTTTGGTATTGGCTTCCAGAACACTGCTCAGTATTTACAGCAGAGCTCTTCGCCCTGCATCAGGCCATGCAGCACATCTGGTGATACAGGTTTTTCAATTGCGTCATCTGCTCTGACTCTTTCAGTGCCCTTCGGAGCCTCAGTATGCTGTACACCATCCATCCCTTAGTGCAAAAGATACAGAAAAGCTGTCACTTGCTCACTCTTGATACAGCCACTGTGATGTTTATATGGGTTCCTGTTCACATTGGTCTGACAGGAAATGAGGCCACTGATGCTGCTGACATGGCTGCAGTCCTTGTACCTAGGCCTGGTAGTTTTTCCGCTCCATCTGATGATCTCTGTGTTGCCATCTGTCAGCAGGTGGTGTCACTTTGACATCACCACTGGCCCTACTGACTTTTTCAAAGTGCCAACACCACTGGCCCTCACGTCTTGTGAACAAACTCTGGAGAATTAAGCCACCCCCATTGACTTGGACAACCTCCTCTCAGTGCTCTCGCCACAAGGAGATTATTTCTAGGTTGCTATTGGGTACTGTCTTTTTAGCCATTGTCATTTGTTAAGTGGTGCTCCCCCACCGCTATGTGCTTATTGCCCTCAACCTCTGATGGTTCACCGTTTCATGATGGAATGCCCTTTTTTTTTAACCACTTATACACTCATTTAAGTTTGCCATCTGAGTTATTGGTCGTTTTAGTAAACAAAGCATGGGCTGTCAATCATGTTTTACTTTTTATCAGTTGTATCAATATGGTGAAGGACATTTAACCTTTAATTCAGGATCTCTGTTTCTCTATGGCATATTTTATGGACCTTTCTCCAAGTCCCTGTTTGTAGCTGTCTTTCCTTCCATCACTTTGGATTAATATGAAGTTGTTTTTAACTCCTTTTTTTCTTGGTGTTCTACGGTTCTGAAATGGGCATGTATGACCCTAGTTGGTTTTGCATCCTAAAACAAAAACCCACCAAGATGAACAAAACCATGATAATTTATGTGACACTGCCATTATTAATTATCAAATTAGTCAATTTCCATTTTCTCATACTGCAGTTAATGTTTCTGTATACACAATATGAAACTGAATTCTTTCCGAATAATTGAGTGACTTACATCACTTCCATCTATATTTTATGTCACAAAATAGAACACTCAAAATTTGGCAAGTGTTTCCCACACTGTGTCAAGCAGTCCATTCTTTCATCTGCCATATAAATCCAGTGCATAGCTACTGCATACACTGAAGTTATTGGTCTTGCTACATATTATAGCATTTATTGCCCAACAGTGCAATGGACTTCAAAGCTCTTGAAAACCTTAACATGAGATGATCCCAAAGCTTGTTGTACTTGGGGAGCACCAGCGGACAGATCCTGTTCAAAGTGTTCCAAAATGTCCTCTTCAATGGGAACGGTTTGAAACAAGCAGGATCTCTGGGATAAATTCTTAACACCAACTACAGTATTACGAGGGTTGGTCAAAAAGTAATGCCTCCCATTTTTTTTCTACTTAAAGAAATTAAGTTAAGTGAAAAATTTGAATTTGGCGCCATTCCTCAAACCTTCTTCTGCAATCCACTGCAGTAGTAACTTTCTGTGTCAACAGGTGGCAGCACAGCAGAAGTTTGTAAGATGGCCGACATCGATGTTCGTTTGAGACAGCGTTGTGTGATTGAATTCTTGAATGCAGAAGGTGAAACGCCCATACGCATTCATGAAAGACTGAAGAAGGTGTATGGTGTTGTGACAGTGGATGTCAGCACTGTTAGACGATGGGTTCGTCGTTGTAAGGAAGCTGAAGGGCAAACACCGTTGACTGACGAAAAGCGGAGCGGCAGGCCGGTGTGTGCAGTGACTCCACACAACATTCAGCAAGTTGATGACATCATTCGTGGTGACCGTCGGGTGACTGCAGATGAAGTGTGTCGCATTATTTCTCTTAGTAAAGGCAGTGTGATCACGATTATTAAACAATTGGGGTACTCAAAAGTTTGTGCACGGTGGGTTCCAAGAATGTTAACCGATCAGAATAAAGAGGCAAGGAAAACAATAGCCTCCCAACACTTGCAGCGCTTCCGTTTGGAGGGAGATGAGTTTCTGAAAAAAATTGTGACCGGGGACGAAACATGGGTGCATTTTTTTGAACCCGAATCAAAGAGGCAGTCAATGGAGTGGCGTCACACAAGCTCGCCGAGGAAGAAAAAATTCAAAACTGTGCGATCGGCAGGGAAAGTTATGGCAACAGTTTTCTGGGATACAGAGGGTGTGATTCTGGTTGATTTTTTGGAGCAGGGATGCACAATAAATTCTGTTCAATACGTCACAACCCTCAACAAACTTAAAGCACGTCTTCAGCGAGTTCGCCCAACAAAATCAATGGCAGATGTTCTTCTTTTGCATGACAATGCAAGACCACACACCAGTCGTCACACCTCTGACGAGATTGTCAAAATTGGATGGGAAGTTTTGCCTCATCCCCCATACAGCCCTGACCTGGCACCATCAGACTTCCATCTGTTCGGGCCACTAAAAGAAGCTCATCGTGGGATTCATTTTGAAGATGAGGAGGCCGTCAAAACATCCGTGCGTCAATGGCTTAGGAAGCAGAGCTGTGATTTTTACCGTGCTGGGATACATGCCCTTGTTCAAAGATGGACCAAAACTGTAGAGATGGGCGGAGATTACATTGAAAAATGACAAAATGATCCTCAATGTTGTGGTTTTCAACCTATGTAATTGCATTTAAATTTCCTGACAATTAAACGTAGAAAAAAAAATAGGAGGCATTACTTTTTGACTGACCCTCGTAATAAGGCCTACCATACAATCAGCAAATTTCTCAATACCATATAGGGAAATGTTACAAACAAAGAAAATTAACTTTGTTGTATGTACAGATCACAATTTCAGAAGTCCTACAAGTGGAAAATATGATACCTACTTGCAGCTTTCTGGCCTCTTGAAGTCTTTTCTCAATGCTACAAATGTTCAATGATGCAGATATTTTCTGTTGGGAACTTTTCTCTTGGTAGGTAGCACACCAATCAAACTTGTGCACAGGTACATGTGATAATGCTGTTGGTGACATTATTGAAATGTCTAATAAATCAAGATCGATGGAACTTTTACCGCTAACAGAAATCTGTGATACCATCCACACTGTGACCTGATTTGAACACATTTTTATCTGTAAATTATGAAATCTGTGTTTGTGAATGTTTCCTATATTTTCTAACCTGTAGAAGCAAATTTGCCACAAATATAATTTTTTGTTTATCTTGAAATACTGCAGTACTACACTATGAAGATAAGTTTGCAAATACATGACAGTAAATGCTAATAAAACCAAACTATATCATTTATTATTATTTTACCAGGTACTTTTTAATATCAGAAAAGACATATGTTACTATTTTGAATTTTTATTGTGATACATTTGATTTTTCATTGTAACGTGAAGTTACCAGCATTAAGAATTTTTCAATAATGTAAAAAACTTTAGCAACTCTCAAAGATCGTCAAAGGAACTGACACTCTTGGTAAACACTTATTAAATGGTAACTGAATTATAATATGGAAATTGAAGTTATGTAACAGCATTTTGACTCATAGAACATTCTGGAAGCTCTGAGAATAATTAGCATGGTTTGCACTTGAGGGAATATGGTATAGTTGTAGGTAAACAAATAGAATTCTCTCAGATACAGATTTATTCACACTTAGCTTCTACACAGATACAAGTCCGGAGGTTAACTGCCGTTAGCGTCCAACATCCTCTCCAAAGCCCTCTCCTCAAAGATAGCACACTTATGCCTAGTACAAATACCGATATTTATGGCGCTCTACACCACATGCCCCCCCCCCCCTCCCCCCCGCATAGTATGGAGTACGTCCCTGTGAATGGAGGGGTGAGAAGTTAGGAAGGTAACGCACAGTTCTTCTGCATCAGGCAGAAGCGGTCCACTGGTAGGAGACCGGGGGGGTGAAACCCGGTACGTCAACGGTGAAGTCAGCAAGCGACGCCGGCGGCTGAAGACGACGTCCCGTCCTGGAGTGAAGGTGTAGCACTTCATCAGCTGGCAGGCGGAGAATAACCTTGCCAGAAGGCCTAACAAAGGTACGCAAATTGCAACACACAGCACTTCTGCTCAATTTAAAGCGGCGCACCACACGAGATTCTGCACTTCCTCCCTCAATATTGTCACATGTGAGTACCACACACACCGTATCGCCATCTACGACAACAGATAATTTATGTATGTCATCAGGGTGCACATGTGTTGTGAATTCTTGGATGGCACCTGTACGAGCAATGGTAGGGAGGCAGGGAAGTGTGGGAAAGCCATGGCAGGGGGAAGCATCTGCTAAGAGGGGGGTGGCAGGTGCACTGGACTGCGCAGGAGACAACCTCGGGCGATCAGCTGACAGACGAGGGAGCGTGACCGAAGGCAACGAGGAGCCAGCGAGGATTGAACGGCGTGACAAAGAGCTGTCACACGAAGATGGTAACACAATGGTAGAATCCGAGTGGTTGGCAGTTCGACTGCGAGGGCTGTGAGGAGTGAAGCTCCAAAAAGATTGGCCACTCGAATTAGATGAACGCGGAGAAGGAGCAGTGCTCCGCATAGAAACACGCTGTGGAGAATCAATACCCAAATGCATGGTGTGGGAAGATGGATGGTCGCTCGAAGCGGGAGTAGGAGAAATAGGGGCAGAATCAGGGAGGTTCACCTGAGGCTCAATGAAAGCTGGTTTCACTCGGTTGAGTGAGACCATGGTTACAGAGTCTTTTATGAGGAGATCCATGTTATTCTCAGAGCGTTTGACGACCTTGTAAGGACCTGTGTAGGGCGACTGAAGCGGGGCTTTGACTGAGTCATCTCTGAGAAACACGTACTCACAAGAGTCTAGTGTGCGCGGTACGAACACGCGTGGAGGTGTATGAGCAGCCGGAGGTGGCGGCTGAATTTTGCTGCAGTGCAAGCGCACCCGCTCGAGAAGTGAAGGGAGTTCAGAGGGCCGTGGAAGTGGGGTCGGAGTGACTAATTCTCCAGGCAAAACCAGAGGTTGGCCATACACAAACTCGGCTACGGAACCCTTGAGGTCTTCCTTGAAAGTCGCACGAAGGCCAAGAAGCACGAAGGGCAGTGCCTCTGTCCATAGTGAGTCATGGCAACACAGGGCAGACTTTAAGGTGCGATGCCATTGCTCGACAAGCCCATTGCTTTGGGGGTGGTATGCAGAAGTATGAATTTTGACAATACCACACATTTTACATAAGTCAGAGAAAACTGAAGACTCGAATTGTCGCCCCTGGTCAGTGGTGAGGTAAACAGGTGAGCCAAATCTAGAGATCCATGAATCTAAGAATGCTCAACTTACTGTCTCAGAGGTAATGTTCAAAATAGGCACAGCCTCAGCCCACCGAGTCATCCTGTCAATAGCTGTAAACAAGTAACGGAAACCCTCGGAGGGGGGCAAAGGGCCTACGAGGTCGACATGAACATGGTGAAACCGGCCTGGCGGTTGGGCAAAACAGCCAAGGGGTGGAGAAGTGTGCCTGGAAACTTTGTTCTGTTGACACACCATGCATGCCCTTGCCCAAGACTGACAGTCACGGCGCATGTCTCTCCAGACAAACCATTCAGCTACCAGACGGGTGGAGGCTTTGACACCGGGGTGTGCTAATGTGTGTAGTTTGTCAAAGACCTGGCGTTGAAGGGGCTTAGGAATGAAAGGCCAGTTGATTTATCACACCACACTAAGTCAGATATACCAGGGAAAGTAGAGCGTACTGGTTGGAGAGAGGAGCTGTGGTCTGAAATTAACTGCATGGTATCGGGGTCTGCCGATTGCAACCGAGGTAGGTCCGTTAAGTCAATTAAGATTGTGACAGCACGAACACGCGAGCGAAAATCAGCGACCACATTGTCCGCTCCTCGGATGTAGCGAATGTCATTTGTAAATTGCAAGATGTAATCGATGTGACGAAAGTGTTGTGGGGGCAGATCAGCCGCAGGATTTTTTATGGCAGGAACCAACGGCTTGTGATCAGTGAGCACATGGAAATCTCGTCCCTCAACATCAGTTCTGAAGTGTCTTATGGCCTCGTAAACTGCGAGTAATTCTCTGTCGAATGCTGAGTATTTCTTCTGCGCGTTGTTTAGCTTTTTTGAGAAAAACTGCAGGGGGGTCGTAACATCGTTGTATGTCTGACTCAGTACTGCGCCGATAGCATTGTCACTAGCATCAGTAGTGATAAACATTGCTGCGTCTGCCCGTGAGTGAGCAATAGTGACAGCGGAGGCCAACAGCTGTTTGAGTTCATTAAATGCCTTGTCCATGTCTGGTGTCCATGGTACCTGGTGGGTGCCAGAAGTTTGTGGGCCAGCGAGAGCATCTGTGAGAGGAGCCTGCACCGCAGAAGCGGCTGGCAAATGTTTCCGGTAATAATTAACTGTTCCGATGAACCTGCATAATTCCCTATAGGTCTGAGGGCGTAGCATCTCGAGAACAGGCTTGATCTTGTCCTGTGGTGGTGTCAGACCGTCCGATGATACAACATAACTTAGGAATGTGACGGATGACTGGTGCAATTGAGTCTTTTTATTGTTCAGTTCAATACCAGCGGCTGCTAAAATATCTGTCACAACTTGAACACACTCCTCACTCTGTTCCAAAGTAGAAGCAAAAACCAATATGTCGTCCATGTATACGAAACAAAAGTCTAGATGGGATAAAGTTTGATTGATGAAACGCTGCCACGTTTGGGGGGCGTTTTTCAACCCAAATGGCATAAATTTGTATTGGAACAGCCCGAAGGGAGTGGTTATGGCAGTCTTTTCAATGTTCTCCGGAGCCACAGGAATCTGATGAAATGCGTGCTTACAGTCGAAAACAGAGAAGTACTTTGCACCTGCGAGTGCATGATTGAAGTCTGCGATGTGTGGGACCGGATATTTATCAATGATGGTGCGGGCATTTAAACACCTATAGTCTCCGACCATACGCCAAGTACCGTCTTTCTTTTGATCAAACAGGATAGGACTAGCCCAGCAACCGGAAGAAGTTTCAATTATTCCCTTTTGTAACAGATTGTCCAATTGTTCTTTTGCAATTTTCATAAATTCCGGCTTGAGACGGTGTGGGCGTTGCGATACGGGTGGCCCATCGGTTAGACGTAACCGATGAACTGTGCCGTTAGTGACTACTGCAATACGTGGCGCGGCACGACAGTCAGATGTCCGTGAAGCGGATCAGGCAGTGACGGACGGGCCAAGCTGTGGCACTGAGGGCACGGAAGTACAGGTGTGCCACCCGCTCGTAGGCTGCGTAAAGGCTGCACACGTGTTAACATGGGCGAGGTTGGTACACTGGTTCTTGGTAGCGGGCCGTGCCGCTACGAGCGCTGTAGGCATGAATGGGCGTCGCCGAACAGCAGATGGCCGTAGTTCATTGCCACAAGCTTGGCAAGTTAATTGTCCATTCGGAACGCAAGGAGCATGAGCACTCGGGCATACCCCATCATTACAAAAGGGGGTGCTGACACAGTTTACAGAGTTCACAACATTGTCGTTAACGTGCGCGGGCACGGGAACCCCAAATTGGCACGGACTGACCTTGTCTGTAGCCGACGAGTTGTCTGCTTGTAGTGCCGCGAGGCGTTGTTGTGTGGAGGCCAACTCATGGTGTATGTCGCGGAGATGCAGCAGCATTTCCATACGTTCCATCCACAACTTCGATGACTTGGCGCACTCCACTAGCCACTTGTTTGTCCAAGATTGCAGCTCCAAGGATAGGTTTACACACTTCTTAGCACAGCACACATGTTTGGTGTTAGCCAAACTGTCACTTGGGGAAGCGAAAGGAATATGTTTGTTAAGGGGGGGGGGGGGAGGGGGTAAAACACAGTATTTTGCACAAAATCTAGTGACAACTGATAGTGCTTGAGGAAATCAATTCCGAGAATAGGTTCTTCAATTGTTGACACTAGAAACTTCCACTCCAGCTTTCACTCGGGCGAAAGTTTCACTGTATACAAAGTGGAACTCGAACACTGGAGGGTAGACAAGTTCACTGCACGAAGTACTGTTTTGTGTGGTTGCACTTTATTGGTTGCTAGGCGAACCGGCAGCAAAGAGACGTCTGTGCCAGTGTCTACGAGAAAACATACACCTGATCGTAAATCGCGAACATAGACTCGACCACACTTACTGTTATTGTCAGAAACGGAGTGCAACGTGGGATGGTGCCCGTTGTTTACATCGCAGGAGGTGGCACTGTAGCCTACCTGTGGTTGGAGTTTGGGTAAGAACACGGTGACTGGCATTTGCGAGCTTGCTCCCCGAATCTCGCGTGGAAGAAACAGTAAGGTTGGGCGGGCATGTGCTCCTGTGGGTAGTTGCTAGGTGACGGAGTATGTGCCCCAGAGTCTTCCACAGAGGCCGATGCACTGTCCTTGCGGGGGGGGTTGAAGGTGCAGACCGGGCGGCTAGTTTAACAAACTTTTTATTAGCAGCACCAGACAAGGGCGTGGCGTCAGAAAGCGTCTTAGTGCGGTCACGTCCAGAATGCAGTGCACGGAGCTCACGTTGCCTGGCGGAGTATGCTCTGTCGGCGGCGCGTAAACGTTCATGTACTGGCCTATCTTCATACGCAGAGATTGCAGTCTGGACAGGCAAAGGCAGCTTTTCAGTCCAGATTTCTGCGAGCGTGTCATAAGGCATAACTTGCTCATCGACGAGAAGACGGATGCACCGCCACAGCTGGGACGGAGACCTGTCGCCGAGACGCTCTTTGTAGATGAGCTGTCGCACATTTTCTCTCCTGGTTTTAGAGACGCGCTCCAGTATCGTCTGTTTCGCCACAGCATACTTCCCTGCTACGGGGGGTGCTTTGACCAGATCGTAAATTAAATCTACGCGGTCGTGAAGATGGTTCATGAGGCAGGCGAAGCGTGCGTCGTCGTCCAAAGCACATACATTGAATGTTTGCTCTACCAGGTTAAACCAGAACTCCGGGTGAGCGGGTTTGAAGTCTGGTAATTTCAGCAGATTCGGCACTGCAGTCACTGCGGAGGTGCGCCTATTACTTCGGACGGAAGTAGAGCACGCAGAAGATTGCGAGTCCGAATTATTGGCGTCCCGTAATGCGGGAATCGCGAAATTCACTTGACACCGGGGGGCGGCTGAGAAGCGAGGGACGCTCGAACGGTGTGAGGATTGTAGTCAAAATGTGCATTCTGATTGACGTGGTAGCTCGGAGAGAAGCCACAAGTGCTTAAGTACGCCGGTGAATGTCCGTTATGCACACAGTATTCACTCGACCTTGAGTGGTGGGGCTGATTGTAGGTGTCGGAGTAATTACTGTCCAGCACAGAATTGTTGACTTGATTAGAAGCAACACAAGGATCCCACACACGTCCACTAGGATGCACACTCGGTGTGATATTTGCTGTTTGGCGAGCATTGAACACCTGTTGACTAGCCGGCGCGGAAGGATACACACGTGGCGGGAACTGATTAGAGTTTGAATTTACTACTGAATTTTCCAAAGTAGCAAAACCTTGCTCGACGCCACAAACTGTATTGAATTGTGTGTTCAACACGGGAGTAGGAGTGTTCCGACCAACACTCTATGGAGAACACGTGGGAAGGTCCAGGCTAACAAAGCCAGAGTCCACGACCGTTGGCGGTTGGAAGAAACTGACAGCACTCGATGAAGTCCACTGCATGTTCTGGCTGAAGGATTCCGAAGATTCTTGCGGCATGTCCACTACGACGCCAGGAGTGCTGGAGAGATGTTGCTGGAATCTGGGTGGCAGTGAATGCTGAAAGGCCATTGTCTGGAGCTGAACAAAGGCCCTCGCGATTGCGGAGAAACCCGATGCGGTAGGCGCGTAAATAACCTTCGGGCGGTAACTCGGACGCGTATTGCACAAAAACGGGGTCACCAGTGAGGGAATATGGTATAGTTGTAGGTAAACAACTAGAATTCTCTCAGATACAGATTTATTCACACTTAGCTTCTACACAGATACAAGTCCGGAGGCTAACTGCCGTTAGCGTCCAACATCCTCTCCAAAGCCCTCTCCTCAAAGATAGCACACTTACGCCTAGAACAAATATCGATATTTATGGCGCTCTACGCCACACACTGATTAGCCAGAACATTATGACCACTGACCTACTGTTGATATAAACCCATCCAGGCGATAGCAGCATCATCTGACAACAAATGACTGTTAGTCAAACACACACACTGCATGTAGTATCAGTGAGCATGCTGTCTGGAGAAGGCGTGTGATTTGTCTGAATTTGATCAAGTTTAGATTGTGATGGCCTGGAGGCTTGTCATGAGTATTTTGGAAACTGCACAACTTGTCAGGTGTTTGAGGAGTGCTGTGGTGAGTGACTTCAACACATGGTGAAACCAATGTGAAACTATGTCCAGAAATTGTGGGGTTGGGTGGCCACCCCTCATTACAGATCTCAGATTTCATAGGTTGGGCAGACTGGTAAAACAGAATGGGTGGTGAACTGTGGCAGAACTAACATCACACCTTAATGCTGGACAGTGTACAAGTGTGTTTGATCACACAGTGCCCTGAACACTCCTAACAATGGGCCTCTGCAGTTGATGACCCATGCAAGTGCCAATGTTAACACCATGAAAATGACCATGTGTCCATTGGCACTGGATGTTGATGCAGTGACAGAGCATTACATGGTCTGATGAATCCCGATACCTTCCTCTTCATGCCGGTGAGAGGACACAAAGCTGTTGCCTTCCAGGGGAACAGCTCCTTGACACTTGTACTGTGGGACAGAGACAAGATGGTAGCAGCTTTGTTATGCTCCAGGGAACATTCATGTGGACATCCATGGGCCCCGTGGAGCTTGTGCAAGGCACCATGATGGCCTGGGAGTAATATACACTGGTTGCAGACCATGTACAACCCTTCATGATGATCATATTTCTTGATGGCAGTGGCTTTTTTCAACAATATGATGCACCATGTCACAGTGCCAAGGGTGTGATAGAGTGGTTTGAGGAACACAGTGGCAAGTTACAATTGATGTTCTGGTCCCCTTACTTGCCAGATCTGAACCCCATTGAACACATCTGGGATGAGATTGAATGGCTAATCACAGCTCTTGCCCCCTCCCTGGAATTTACAGGAATTAGGTGATTTATGTGTGTAAATGCAGTGCCAACTTCCCCAAGTGACCTACCAAGGCATCATTGCTTCCATGCCATGATACATCACCACTGTTATCCATACCAAAGGTGGACATACAAGCTATTAGGTAGGTGGTCACAACGTTGTGACTGATCAGTGTATGTTGTCTATACTAGTGTAAAGGATGAGCCAGACAATAGGAAATTTTACTTTATTATATGAGCCTCCAACTAGTAACTTCATTACTCCATTGCGGCCAAGCCACGGCCGGCAGTGTTAGCTGCCTGTAAATTCTTTCGTCCCACGGTCTAGTAACAGGAAGTCAGCACCGAGAAAGGGCACCTTGTTCATGCGCCTCTCTCGTGTGCTGACGAGGTAACGCCGTCCCAGGCGCTCGTGTGCTGACGAGGTAACGCCGTCCCAGGCGTCGCTTAGCAGGCAACGCTCTGGAAAGTTCCATGCCGCCCGCACGGTTTGCTCGGTCCTGACCAATCAGGGTGGAGGAAGCCGCGTGGTGCGTCGAACATACCCGGCCGCCCGTCGCCGGGCCCCCTCTCTTGTATTCTTGCTCACCCGCGAGTCGGATGCGCGCCCTGTAGCATTGATCATCTCCCGCTTCTCCCGGTGCTGCGGCACTGTGGACTTAGTTTTGGCAGACAACAACTTTCGGTAGCTTCGCGAACAATGTTCGCCAAATTGTAAGCTCTGGCTCACCCTCACCTCCCTAGGCATATGTAGCCCCTTTTCATCATGCTTTAGCCAATAAATGGCTTTTCTCTAAAAATTACTCTATTATTCCATAACGCCCACCGCCTGCCCATACCCGCCATCCTGTATACTAGGTACCTTTTGTGTCAGACTTGATCAGAATTCCAGAATGAGATTTTCACTCTGCAGCAGAGTGTGCACTGATATGAAACTTCCTGGCAGATTAAAACTGTGTGCTGGACCGTGACTCGAACTTGGGACCTTTGCCTTTTGCAGGCAAGTGCTCTACCAACTGAGCTACCTAAGCGCACGACTCACGCCCCATCCTCACAGCTTTACTTCCACCAGTACCTTCCTCATCTCCTACCTTCCAAACTTACAGAAGCTCTTCTGTGAACCTTCGCAGGAGAGCTTCTGTGAAGTTTGGAAGGTAGGAGACGAGGAAGGTACTGATGGAAGTAAAGCTGTGAGGACTCACTCAAGAAACAATTATAATGGACTGTTCACACACTCTAAAGTGTAAACATTGCACTTAATTTGGGGAGTTACTTATCCACACAGCTTTTGCCACCTTTTCCCTCCCCCCCCCCCCCCCTACCTCCCCACCATCCTCTTTCCCTCAAGTGTGGAGCACTGGGAATATAGGGGTTCTTGCATTTGATAACTTTGCTGGCTCTTGTGTGAAGCATCTTTTGCTGTTAAGGCTTGGCGAGTGGAGTGGTTACCTGAGAGGCCAGTGTGAGTTGTATGGGACTAGGTTCACTTTGCTGCCCTTCACACTTTGTAGACTCTCAAATGTGTATTCACTTCACTGAAAAACCTGGTAGGGTCCTGTGTAAGAGAGCTGCAGCGGCATCCCTGCAGAATCAGTGTGTGACTTGCAGAGAGTCTATTAGTGCTTTCTATGAGAAAACAGGAAGTGAGCCATGATGAGCAGCTGGTACTTGTTGAATTTTGCCGCATGATCCCACATCCTACGTACCAACAAGGTAACTTTGTTTAGTCCAGCAGCAATGCAGTGGTGAGAAACTCCATTGGGATCCTTAAAAGCTGTCTATACTATCTCAGCCACTGAGGCACCAATATTAGGTCTGTAAGCTGTCTGTAACCCTAGCAGTCCCAAATAGAGTGATTCAGGCCAACTTTCTTGGTGACACATGAGGGCTACTTTCAGCATACAATGTAACCTTTCCACCATACCATTGCTGGCTGAGTAGTAATTGGTGGTGTGCTGGTGATGGAATCTGCACAGTTTAGCCAGCTCACTGAACAGGATGGATTCAAACTGTCTCCCCTAGTCTGCTACAATGTGCGGCGGACCAGTGTGTGACAAATGCCTTTGCAACTATCTCAGCTGGTATGTCCAGCAGTGGGATGACCTCCATCCATCTTGTGCATCTATCCACCAATAAGAGCAAATACCTCTGACCATCAGAAGCCAGTAAGGGGCCCATGAAATCAAGATGGATATGTCCAAGTCTCATCGGTAGACCTGAAAAACGCCCAGTGTCAGCATGGATATGACATTTCAGGTGCAGGCCCAGTTATGACTGTCTTTCTTAACCAATGGCCACACAAAATGTTACATTATCATTTTGACAGTGGTGTTCTCTCCTGGATGTACCAGACTGTGTATGCTGTTGAACATTATCTTCTGAAATTGTGATGTGATATAGCAATGTGGAACCTGCCAAGAGATGTCATAGTGTAACTAGACGCTGCAACAGGTTACCTCGACCTGCTGGAATCACAGACTTGAAGACTGACCCATCAGTAAGTCTTGCTGGTGCTGACCTGCCATTTGTGCCTTAGCAAGGTCATCATTCTTTAGGACTGAAAAGCACCACATGCTTGCAAGAGGTGGTTAGTCTCTATGTTTTCAGCCCCTTAAGTACATCGAGCATCCATTGTGAACTAGCTAAGAAACTTGATGTGCCTTAACCATCATGGTGAGGACTTGTTGCTCACATTCTAGAATCCAGATACAATTGGCTTCTGATCTGTGTAAATAGTCACAGGACAAGCTTTGACAGGAGGACAGAAGTGATTCACTCCCTCATAAACCACAAACAGGTGCTACAGTTTGCTGTGGCAGTAGGCTCCTCAAAAAACAACCCTACAGCTGTATAAATCATATCGGATACCTGAACATTTGGTACATTTGCTCTGGGATAATGATTTTCCAAACCATCTGAATAAACAGAACATTCAGCAATAACTTCAAACAACATTTGAGTATCTGTATATATAACAATATCATTATTTAAACTGCCAGTGCTTAAAGCATTTGTAGGGTTTATGCCTACATGAAGACTAGGTTGGACATTTGTATCATGGAGTCTAATATTGTACCCAGCAGAAGCAATATCTGCCTTTTCTATTAGATCATCATATCCAGAGAAATCATCATTCGTTACTGGAGTAATAGCTTGTACTAATTGTTCCTGAATTTGAGCTGGTTCCAAAGGTGTTTTTGAAAAATTGCCACATGCCATAAATGGATTACAGTGCTTATCACCAGTAATTGTATACCGTTGAGGTACTCCTTGTGCAGTAGCTGTAATGGGGAATATATCAACATTTGCAAGTTTTGGTATTTTGACAAAACCTAATGTTGGTTTATAGTCATAGTTAACAATAACACTGCCAGTACGAGAATCTGCATCTACCTCAGAAACACACGATTGAACACATTTCCATCCTCAATTATGCAGCCCTTTTGCCTTTGTACTAGACGCACAGGCATAATAATATTTCAAATTAATGGGTTGTCCGAATTGATGGGCAGGTACTGTAGTTAAAAACGATTCTTCATTATTCTTATACCCATACCACGATTTCGAAATTGGATTAAAATTACGTTTATTATCTATACTACTTGTTTCCATAGGAGCTGATGAGCCAAATGCAGTAGGTGTAACATTAACACCAGGTATTTTTAAATTAATACCCACAGAAGTAATCATATTCATATTTTGATTTAAAGTTGCAAGTTCAGAGTCACTTGAATTTGTTGGGAAAGCAATCCTGGGATTACGTGCAATCACTTGTGCAGAGCAATGAACAATTCTACTACCATGTGGTAATAAATCAAATTCAGAGGGGGTCATGTACAAAAATGATCGATCAACAGGAATTTCTGCCAAAGGGGTAATCATAAATACAGCATTTTCATGTGTGAGTACTTTATATGCTAGACCATACGTAAAAAATCTGTGTACTTTTCTATACCTGGTAATGTTACCCATATCTAATATTGACGGTGCAGGTAATGGAACATCACGTGTGTTGGCGGAATCGCCCATTCCATTAGCTGAGGGAGCTGCTGTGCCAGGAAGTGTTTTTCTAGCCTTCTTTGCACCCTTTGCTTCTTGGGCCGATGCTGTACGTTTAGCTGTTTCTTCGTTCATAGCACTATTTTTTGTGTCAGAGTCAGAATAAGGAACTAATGGTCAAACGGGGTTTGGATCCTCTCCGTCGTCGTCAGAATCTTCTACGTCCTCTTCCGAGTCGATTTCAGGAACACTTTCTGAGCTCGGTGCTAATGATGTGCCGCCAGATGTTGATGGACATTCGTGATCTATGGGCAAACCACGATGTACACATGACATTAGCCACTGTTCATATGCATAACGTTTCTGGCCTTCATGCATTTCATTCCAATTTGGGCATTCCCAAGGAGGCCAATCGTACTTCTGCTGAAGGCGAGAAACGTTATTATTAACATCGACATATAATTTATAATCAATTATTGAATATTCATAAGCACGTAAATATACATACCTTCTGGTTTGGCATCTGGTTTTGCTGGATACATAACTTTTCCAATTTCTTCTTCAACAAACGATTTTAATTTCAGTCCGTATTTTCCTGCAAACGAATGCCAATTGTGCATATGGCTCCAATCTATGGCAAAGTCTATAATAGCTTTAGCATCCAACTTTTGAACTCGTTCTCAGAATTCTTTTTCAATAAATGCACGTTCTCTAGCTTCTTTTAACAGGCGATCGTACCCGACAATTGTCTGATTTCTGGGATAGTGTCATCCTGATTGTGGTTTGGCTGGCATTGATCACCATAGCTAATGATGTGGCTGGAACTGTGTGGGTGAGTGACACTGCTTGCTCCAGACTTTTGTGCAAAGTGGGGAAGACCTTGTTGATCTCCAAAGTCTAGTTCAGTAAATGCTTCCCTTTAGTGTAGTGGCCAGCAGGCATGTCTGTAAGAGATACACAAATTTCCATTGTTGCATGTAAATGGTGGCAATAAAAATTCACAGTGCCCAACAGCTGTCTTAGTTGTCAGTAATTCTTTGGACATGGCAGCTCTTGCAACAGTGCCAACATTTCTGGCAATGGGGAGATTCCATCACATTAAACTCTGTAACTGAAATAGGTCACTTCCCTTTTACTCACTGTACATTTGTCTTCATTCAGTACCACATCGTAATCTTGTAGCCTTTGCTGTACCTGAGCCACATGCCTAGCATACAATTCCACATGCCTAGCATGCAATTGTGCACCAGCTAAGAATACGTGAATGTCACTGAGATACACAAAACAAAATGACAATCCATTCAACACTTTGTCAATGGACCGTTGCCAGATTTGAGCTGCTTTTTTAGGTCCAGAAGGCAAGTGCAAGAACTTGTGAAGGCCAAAAGGCATGACTACTACTGTCTTGAGAACGTCTCAGGTTGTGCAGAAAAAAATGACAGGGCTCTCAATTGTAACTACAGCATGGACAACATGAATAAGATGGCTGGAAGACAGCACAAAAAATGTTGGTGTGTTTGTGGAATTGAAGATATTGCCAGAACTGGGAAGTTTGCTGCACCTGAGCTGTCATCACTCCTTGATGCAGAAACTCTCTGAACTTCAATATCCTGCTGGAAATGCTTGACATCCTCACCATTAATAAAGTAACAATTTCACTGCATCATCCGTGACTATGAAAAAATAACACAAAATGTGACTGTACTTTCTATTTGTGAATTACTTTCATCTTGGGGTCACCAATTATGTAGGTAAATTACAATATCCACGTATAAGATGCCTCAACTTTATTGAAACAGGAAGTGCCTAAGAACAAAAACTAACTCGAAGAAAATTATAATTCACCATTCACACACTAAAGAGTATACATCACACTTTACTTGGGGAGATACTTATTCCCTCAGCTCTTTTTAGATGGTGGTTTTGAGAAAGACAATGAAACTGTTCTCAAGTCTTTATATCCCATCTGAATTTACGTTTTCTTGTGATATGGGATAGTGATTGTGATCATGGATTAGTTTACATATAATGAAAATAAAACCACATATTTGGTAAACATATATTATTGCTTTTTGCCTGAAACACTAACAACTCAGGACTTGATCAGAAGACCAACCCCTTGTCCAAGCCCTGGGAGGTGGGCAATGGCGTGAAGTAGGGTATGTCCTAAAGGGGTGAAGTACATTATGGATGCCACAGGACCAATATTGTAGCTTTGAAGGCCATGTAGGAACTCTGAAAATCAGCAGCTAATGGGGCTCTGGTGAAGCTCTGATAGAGGCCAACAATGGATCAACAGCCAGCTTTCAGCAAGTGAAGTAGCCTCAGAAAGGCAAGGTATAAAAGACAACAACCCAGCAAGGCAAAAGGACTATGAATTGGGATCTATAACACTGGAACACCCACAGGAAAGGTAGAGGAGGTAACTGATATAGAGGAAAGGAGAAATCTACATGTTTTAGGCATGGGAGAGACAAGATGAAAAAGAGAAGATGTTAGGGAACTGAGGAAAGGCTACAGATTCTACTGGAGTGGAAATGAAGAAGGAAGACAAAAGGTAGTGGGGGTTGTGAGGGATGGTCTAAATGAAGAGGTACAGAGGATGAGTGGCAGGGTAATGAAGGTCAGAATAATTAAAAAAGGAATAAGTATGGAGGAGGTTCAGGTGTATGCCCTTCAAGAGGGCGGTACATCTCGAGAGAAGGAGGAGTTTGAGGGAGAAGTACAAAAGCAGTTGAATGGATGAAGGAACTTCAGTGCACATGTAGGGAGTGAAAGAGAAGTGTATGAAAATGTACTGGGAGCAGAAGGATGGGGAAGTAGAAATGAAGAAGCAAAGAGATTGCAGTAATTGTGCAAGAGAAATGGTTTAGTGATAGCTAACTCCTGGTTTTAGAAGACAGAGAGCCACAAAGTAAAGTAATACAGCAAGGATCGAGTGTAGAAATATTTGGTGGATTACATAATCTGCGAATGGGAAACAAAGGGGACTGTAACAGATATAAAGGTACTACCAGCTGAGACACTGGATAGTGACCATCAGCTACTGATGATGAGCCTGAGAATCATGAAAGAATGAAAGAGGTTAATAACAAAGGGACACTGAGGATAGTGTGGAAAGAGTCCTTTGAGCACTTTTTAAATCTGAATGGACTTGGAGATGAGGATAACAGACCAAAGGAGGTAGACATAAACATGGGGGGCAAAAGGACTTGACGTGGAAAGAAATGGAAATGGCACTGGATAAGATGAAAGGAGAAAGACACCAGGTATTGATGAAGTTAAGACACAAAGACAATACAGTACAGTCATCTCTGGTTCACATGCTAGGTAATTTGGGCAGCAGGAGCTACATTTCTGGTGCTTTAAGGCTAGTGACTGCACCCATCTTTGAGCTTCTTGTGAATTTATGTTTCAGCAAGATAAAACAATATGTTGCCCATACTGTCCTGATTTAACTTGATACAGAGTGAGTCAAACTGTTGATCTGTGTTGTGTCTGCTACTGTGGGAGTTAGCACCAATACAAACAAGGAAGGAGAGAAGCTCTGATGGCTGTTGGCAGGAATTCAAAATCGTCTGTACAAAACACTTCCAGGTTAATAGACAGTTTATTTCGAAAAAGGAAAGAAACATAACTTCTCCTAAGGAGGTGGCTTGATGCTGTGCCTCCTACATACAATTACATTTCCTTACTAGTACTACTTCTAGAATGCAGGCTAAGTATCATCTTCCTATTACTCAGTACTGATGCTCATGAAGTCTATGACTGAACTGCGGCCAACCAGCAATGGGTAACTGGTTAAGTCAGCATTGACAGGGGGTGCTGAACTCTGTCTTCCTGGAGGTGTGGAGCTACCTGCTCTTTCCATTGGTGCATGGGTCAGCATCTTCTTGATTCCATTGCACAGCACTGCGCTGCTCATTGTGCAGTTGATACTTTAGGACTGCACTTTCCTCCTCACGAAATGCTGCATCATAGTCATGTAAGGAGTCATCCTATGACAGTAGGGTGGGGAGGTGGGGAGGCAGGAAGTTGGGTGGCGAGAGGAGCTGCAGCCACAACTGGGACCAATGCCAAGCCCCTGGTGCACTTTGACTTTCGTACTGTGCTCCAAGTGGAATGTCAGTTGGATAACACTCAAAAAGGTGCTCACCCTCTTCCTGAGCCAGTCTGATGAAAAACAGAGAGGGTGACAGAGATGATAATGACAACAGTGCCACTTCCATGGTGGGTGCTGGGACAATCACAGGAAGTTGAATTGCTGTGGTGGTGAAGGCGATGGGTCCAGCTCCACCATTGCTGCAGGCAGTACCAAAGAGGCATCCGACGGCAGTCAAATTGGCTGGAAGATCATGGCAGGATACAAATCTAGGGGCAGAAAATCTGTGGAAGAATCTGGCAATTGACAAACATGAACTGGTGTAGCAACCCAGCAGGACCTTGAATTAATTCATGCAAGGGCTCAAATTTTGAAGAATTGTTTCTCTCTTCCAGTACCTGGTGTGACCAAAAACTCTGAAAAGAATAGAATCATTAGGCGCAAAGTGATTCTTGCACAATGTGGGAGGTACTATGTGCTGCAGTGGGTGCAGCAACTGGAGCAGGCTCTGGTGGTGTTGGCCATGTAAAAGCTTTGTCAGCAATGTAATGTCACGGAGGTGGAAGTGGTATGTTGTGAGCGAGAGCTTCAGTGCTTGCTCCTGAGTGTGGGAGGTGCGTAGTTTGTTCATCTGTTGCTTGAAGGTAGGCAAAAATCATTCAGCTTCTCCGTTTGAGGATGAAATGGAGCATTGGTAAGGTGAGTGATACCACTGGTTGTACAAAACTGTTCAAAGTCCAGAGCCATAAACTGTGGTCCATTGTCTGTAACCAACACTTTAAGTGAACCTTCCAAGGAAAAAGTGGATGACAAAGCCTGAATGGTTCTACACACTGTAGTTGAGTTCATGTGCTCTGCAAATGGACATTTACTCAAAAGAGTCCACAACAATAAGCCAACAAATGTTCCATGAGGCCAATAGCATTTCAGCAGAAGTGCAACACAGTGACATTGTCCATTCACTGTAGGTGTCCATGCCCAGCCAAGTACAGTGCCAATGTGCTAACTATTTTGTGCCCAAAATTCCCCATTGTCCTTGGTGGAGCAGTTGCAACACATCTTCTTGCAATACTTTAGGAATAAGTGTATCCAACTGTCTGCAATAAAATCACACCATGCTGGATGGAGAGGCTGTCCCGATTAGCAAAATATCAATGCCCAAAAGACTTCTGAATGTTTTTCACTGAACAAGGCCAAGCAGTGCAGATGTAGTGCAACATAAGGTTCAAGTTGGGGTCTGCTTCTGTGGCCTGAGCAGTTTTCCTGTAGTGCAATGGAGAAGTCTGTAAAAGTTCCTGCACATTGATCTGACAGCAAGATGTGGCAGCAGCATTGAATTCAGAATCAGGTCCAACAAGGAAGGCAAGAAACACTGTAATCATTTGCGTGCTTCAGTGTGGGCTGATACAATATTTTGCATTGATACTGTGACAGTAACAAAGCCCAACATTGCAGCTTCTGAGCCACGTGTGGCGGAACAGGCTTGGATGGATGAAACAAAGACTGAAGTGGCTTATGGTCTGTCACTAGGTAAAACTTCCTGTCAAACAGATAATGGTGAAACTTTGTCATGCCATAGATAATGGCGGGCACTTCCTTCATGATTTTGGAATAGTGACACTGAGTCATGGTCAACAATGTGGAAGGGAAAGCAATTGGCCTGTCCTGTGAACCAAAGATGTGCAAGAGCACAGTCCCAATTCTGAACAGAGAAGTGTCCACTGCCAAAACCACAGGGTCAGTGGAACTGAAACGAACATGGCATCTGTCACTCAACAAGACGTTTTTACGTTTCTGGAATGCATCCTGGCACTCTTTGGTCCAAACAAAAGGCACATTCTTTTGGTGCAAATGATGCAACAGAGCCATGATCTGGGCCACATTGGGTATAACCTGGATATAATACATCATCTTCCCAAGAACTGACTGCAATTCTGTCATGTTCTGCAAGGTAGAAAGGTCCCAGATGGCCAGTAAATGTGAGTGAAGGGGGTGAACACCTTGGCTATTAAGAACATGTCCTGTGTATTGCATTTCAGTCTGGAAAAAGACATATCTGTGCAGACGATGCTTCAAACCTGCAGCTGAAAGTACCTGTAAAAGCATACGGAGGTTACCGGTATGTTCGTCCAGTGTATGTCCTGACACCACAATATTGTCCAAGTAATTTGAACAGACTGGAACTTATGCAGTAAGCTGTTCTAAGTAGTGCTGGAATACGGCAGGGGCAGAAGTGCTGCCAAAGGATAAGTGCAAAAATTTGAACAACCCTAAATATGTGTTGACCACAGACATTTTCTGAGACACTTTATCTAATGGCATTTGCAAATAAGCACTGCGTAAGTCAGTTTTTGAAAAACAGAGAGCCTGTCCATTAATTATTTAGGATGAGGCAATGGCTAAGTATCAATTGTTTGTGGATTCACAGTGGATTTAAAGTCAACACAAAGACGAAGTCTTCCAGAAGGACCTGGTAAAATTACTAATGGAGAAGCCTACTGACTAGCCTGTATAGGGGAGATAAAACTATTGCCCTGTCATTCTTTAAGTTCATTTGCAACTTTGTCACTAAGTGCATGAGGAACATGATACATAAAAAAAAACAAAAAAAAACAAAAAAAAAAAAAAAAAAAAAGAAAACAGGTTGCACATTGTCTTTCATTGTAACATGTGTCACAATTATTTGCTGTGCCAAGTCCTTCAGAAAATAAATCAGGAAATTCCACAATCAAATGAGTAACACAGTCTTTTGGGTTGCAAGCAGAAACAGAAAGTACATTGAACTGAATATGAAGACCAAACAAATCAGATGAATCTAACCCAAAAATATTTTCACAGTCTCATGAACACAAAATTGTAAATGTCACTGTTCTGGGGTGAGACTGGAATGTGGCAAGACTGCAATATCCAGACAATTATATGCAGTAAGTTGTGTGCAATATTTGTCAACTGTGGTGAGCCCAACTGTTCATGATTAAGCAATGTAACAGAAGCCCCAGTGTCTAACTGAAGTCACATACAGCGTCTGGCAATGACTAAGGTCACAACCACTTTGTTTGGTTGTTGCACAGCACTTGAGTGGGGAAAAGGCACATCCTGAATTTGGTCATTACTACAATACTGGCCACTAAAATTGCTACACCAAGAAGAAATGCAGATGATAAATGGGTATTCATTGGACAAATATATTATACTAGAACTGACTTGTGATTACATTTTCATGCAATTTGGGTGCATAGATCCTGAGAAATCAGTACCCAGAACAACCACCTCTGGCCATAATAATGGCCTTGATACGCCTGGGCATTGAGTCAAACACAGCTTGGATGGCATGTACAGGTACAGCTGCCCATGCAGCTTCAACATGATACCACAGTTCATCAAGAGTAGTGACTGGTGTATTGTGACGAGCCAGTTGCTCGGCCACCATTGACCAGACGTTTTCAATTGGTGAGAGATCTGGAGAATGTGCTGGCCAGGGCAGCAGCTGAACATTTTCTGTATCCAGAAAGACCCGTACAGGATCTGCAACATGCGGTCGTGCATTTCCTGCTGAAATGTAGGGTTTCGCAGGAATTGAATGAAGGGTAGAGCCACGGGTCATAACACATCTGAAATGTAATGTCCACTGTTCAAAGTGCCGTCAATGTGAACAAGAGGTGACCGAGATGTGTAACCAATGACACCCCGTACCATCATGCCGGACAATACGGCAGTATGGCGATGACGAATACACGCTTCCAATGTGCGTTCACCGCAATGTCACCACACACGGATGAAACCATCATGATGCTGTAAACAGAACCTGGATTCATCTGAAAAAATGATGTTTTGCCATTCGTGCACCCAGGTTTGTCGTTGAGTACACCATCGCAGGCGCTCCTGTCTGTGATACAGCGTCAAGGGTAACCGCAGCCATGGTCTCTGAGCTGATAGTCCATGCTGCTGCAAATGTCATCGAACTGTTTGTGCAGATGGTTGTTGTCTTGCAAATGTCCCTATCTGTTGACTCAGGGATCGAGACGTGGCTGCACGATCCGTTACAGCCATGCGGGTAAGATGCCTGTCATCTCGACTGCTAGTGATACAAGGCCTTTGGGATCCAGCACGGCATTCCGTATTACCCTCCTGAACCCACCAATTCCATATTCTGCTAAGGATCTCCACCAACGGGAGCAGCAATGTCGCGATACGATAAACCGCAATTGTGATAGGCTACAATCCGACCTTTATCAAAGTCAGAAATGTGATGGTACGCATTTCTCCTCCTTACACAAGGCATCACAACAATGTTTCACCAGGAAACGCTGGTCAACTGCTGTTTGTGTATGAGAAATCAGTTGGAAACTTTCCTCATGTCAGCACATTGTAGGTGTCGCCACCGGCCCCAACCTTGTGTGAATGCTCTGAAAAGCTAATCATTTGCATATCACAGTATCTTCTTCTTCTTGGTTAAATTTCACGTCTGTAGCATGTCATCTTCATGGTGTAGCAATTTTAATGGCCAGTAGTGTGGTACCAGCAGCCAGTTTAGAAGAAACAGAAGTAGTCTACGCTTATGAGCGTGAATGTGGGTGAAGTCCTTTTTCTGTTGCAAGCATACAGACAATACATAACTTGACTTTCCACAAGCAAGGCAAGTTGCATTCCGCAAAAGGCAGTTTTGTCTTTTATGTGTGGAAAAGCAGCAGGGACATGATTTCACAGCAGACACACATGTTATCATTTATTTACTCTGTCCATGGTGTGGTGGCCTGTTTGTGCATGGTGGACAGTTGCAAGGCTGTACTTGTTGGTCACTTTGTGTTTCACTTCAGACAGGAGCTACCTCAAAGTTTTCCCCAGTATTATCACATACATCCTGACGTTCAATAATTTGTAACACTTGTTGCAAAGGGAGAATGCTTGAGAGTTTGTTCATGAATCCTACTGTCTTGCACAATGAATGTAATTGCATCACAAATCATTGCGTCACTTTAGTACTGACCACAGCTACATTGAAAACAACTCTGTTGCATCAAACCATGAAGTTCAGTGACCCATTGACGGTATGTCTGTTCTGGCTTTTTCTGCAGTCGAAATAACTTGTAATGAACTGCAGCAACCTGGACATGATTCTCGTAATAGTTAGTGAGAGTGGAAACTAAATCTTCAAAAACTAGCAAGTCTGGCCTAATCGTTGGGACTAACCCCTGAGTGAGGCAGTAAACTCCATGCCAGCTGTTGACAAGAAAGAAGAAAGTTTCACCATACCTTATACTTGATATGTAGCACATTGGGCACTGAACTGAGTGTACTACTTGTTCCATTCCTCTTGTTATTCATTGAATGCTTGGAACAATGGAATGCACTGAGATGGTGCCATGGATATGGCTAGCTGCTGTGGTGGAGTTGATGCAGCATTAGCTTGTGCATTAATGAGCTGCTGGACTGCCATCATCAGTTGTGACATTTGGGGGTTCTGAAACTGAATAAACTGCATTAGATGAAAGCTAGTAGCAACTGGAGGTGTAGGTGCCAGTGGTGTTAAACATTAAGTCAAAATAATGGTTGGTAGGTCGGTTGTTGGTTTTTTGAGGGAGGAGACCAGACAGCGAGGTCATCGGTCTCATCGGATTAAGGAAGGACGGGGAAGGAAGTCAGCCATGCCCTTTCACAGGAACCATCCCGGCATTTGCGTGGAGCGATTTAGGGAAATCACAGAAAACCTAAATCAGGATGGCCGGACGCGGGATTGAACCGTCGTCCTCCCAAATGCGAGTCCAGTGTGCTAGCCACTGCACCACCTTGCTCGGTCCAAAATAATGTGGCAGTCCTTCACTGCACATTGGTTTTAGCAATTCCACACATTCATAGCTCACTATGGCCATCTGATAAGGCAGCAAGTTTCTTTCTTTGCGTGAAAACTTGTCATGGTGTCAACATCGACTTTGGTTCCGTGCCCACACTTTGATAGAAATGCCACATGATGACGAGCTTCATAACAAGACATTCTGCCTGAAGTTTTAAGACGGTCCCACACTGTTCCATTTCTGCACCTACTATGCAGCCTTGTGTATTAATCAGTGTTTCGTGCTGCAAGACATTCTGACCAGTGAGCATTAGTGCCCACGTGGGTACTGTCTGAGATCCGAAATCCGTCGTTATTGCAGGTACACAGTACACATGTCATAACTGATGCCTTTCATTTGGATCTTACTCTGGCCATTCCTCCTGTGAGAGATGATTAATTCCATACCTCATTTCAATAAGACTGGTGCTGTGCTGGCAGATGCTCCGGGATGAGGTAGTGACTTTATTTGATGTTCCACTGTTCTTGCCATGCCACTCTTTTGTCTAGTGTCACCACATCTGCAAGTGCCTTTCTCCAATAAATGTTAATTTTTAGATCATTTCATCTTTTATCTGTAGTGATTTAGTTGTTTTAATAAACAAGCTGTTTTCTTAACAACACGTGAACAGAGGTGTTTGTGAGGTACCTATCATGCCTTATTTCACAATTTTGTAATTATTTTAAAAAGTTAGTCAGGAAAGCATTACTACAGTACAAAATATTTGCATTCTTCAGTCTTCCTGTTGGAGAAAGTTGTTTTTTGTATATCACATTTCAATGTCATAACTAAATCTTCCACTGAGGGAACTACAAATGCGTGGACTTTTGGCATTTGTAATTCATTATTAGTGCTGTGGGAATTACAGTTATCCCCTGATGTTACTTGAAAGACTGTAAAATCTTCTAGCGATAAATTCAGTCACAGCAAGTCTGTGAATGCAAGCTTGAATGATTTACTGTTGATCATCTTTGCTATTATCAAGTCTCTAAATGTCCTGTGTCCAACACTAGTTAACACTTTTAAGAGAAGGAGAAGACATGTTTCATGTAATTTTTTGCTACACACACATAAAAACTGATCTCTCAGGCCAGGAACCAAATTAAAACTGGCAGAGCAGACTTTCAGAATGTTTACTTTCCTTATCTGTACCTTTCAACTGGACATATTTATGGATGTGTAACTTGCACGAGATTTAATCAATGTATATATGGAGATATAATGCATTGATATAATTCAAACAGTTTTGTAAAACGATACATTTACTAGGATCTGGAATGGCCCTCTTGCTTACAAAACAATATTAAATAGTGACATTTTAAACACTCTGTAATCCATAACCTTCATCCTCTCCTTTCCAAGAGCATCCAAATCTTTTATCACCCCTGAGAACTCTCCATTCTCCAGACCATCAGTACCATAATACACCAGTAGACAAATGCACATTTGGCAGACATGGATAAAACTTATGGTCAGGTCAGGCCCAAGCATTTGCGATAGCTGTTATGGTTGACAACATGCACACATCTCTCTGAACTTTTGTCAAAGCATCTCCAGATACAGACATCTCTGGCTGGCAATTTATTCCAACTTAAAAATAGCTGAAGAGGCCTGTTTAATGACAGCTGAATAGTGAGAGTGTGTGGAGAAATAAATCCCATAGTTCCTTAACAAAATGGCAGTATACTTGTAGCAGAAGTTAACTTGTCTTTCACATATGCAATCTAATATTTCAGAATCCTTGTTTTTCAATACGCAAAGTCTGCAACATCTCACAAGATATATTTTATTTAATACTGCTTAACTGAATTAGATTTTGAAAAGGCTACAGATTAATAACTAAAAGCCATAGATCTTTGGGATGTTGGTATCTTAATGTATTATCATCAAACTCACCTTGAAACCTGTGAGACACCAATCAAAAAAATTAAATGTTCACTTTGTCTTAATTGTAGCAGTGGGAGAATTTATATCCTTCAGAATGACATCATCTGAGTAAAGCATGCAGTAAACCTGACAGATTAATTGGTCAGATTGTCTCCTCAATCTTTGCATTTTGATGGTGCAGTCAATGTTTATTTGACTGAGATTCAAGACAATTTTGTGTCCTTCCCCCTTATTGGCTTTCCACTTGTAAAATATACTCCTGTCATGTTATCAGAAAAGTCATAACTTGAACAACTATCAGTCACAGAAATTACAAATGCTTGATTTGAGACAACCGGTCAGATGTTCAAATGTGGCCCACTGAATGGAAAGTACATGGCTTGCTGCACACTTTACAGAGGTAATGTAATCTCAGTTCAAGTTTTGTATATAGGATGTTCAATTTGCAAGTTTACACGACAGACGCCATAAATGATGTTGTTATGAATCATGAGAGCCCAATCTGAATTTTAAAGGGTGGTGTGACTTTTAAGGATGGTATTCTAGGTTCTGTGACAGCAGTAGACACTTGGGTTGCTAGATGTATTGCAAATTTCAGTTTGTTTTCTTCTTGCTATAGTCTACTGACGCCTGAACCATAAGTAGAGACGTGAAGCCAGATCCACTGCCATCACTAAAAGAATGGAAAATCAGGAAGTCTTTTACTTCATGAGCTGTTAGCCTCCTGGTACAGTCCAATACAAAGTCCAGAATCCCTTTTCCAATTGTTTAATGGCCACATGCATAACTGTTTCAAGCATCTTCCTTGCCAGTGAAGAGCTACTCAAGGTGAAATTGCTGCTGGAACGTACTGCATCTGCAAGAAGATAATTTCCACTTAAGACACTAGAACATAGCTATTTTCAAGAGTACTTTTATCAAAAATAGCTATTATGACATATTCTGTTGCAAGGTATTGCAGGAGACAGTAAAATTCAAATGTGCCTCTTCAATGTGTAATTAAAAATACAGAAAGGGTAAGCTCATGTCAAAGGTCTGGATATATAATCACCTTAATGATGTGTAATGTTTGCAGACACACCAAAAATGATTTAGCAATTCCACATGTTGACCTTGGATTACATACACTACTGGAAAAAAAAAAATTAGTAAACCTGGAAAGACGATGTCGATTCTGATTTGATGATGGAATATGACACCTGGGGGATAGTAGATGTACTCATAGTGGCTTCAATGTCATCTGCCAACAAATAGCATAGTGGCATAGCTACCAGAGCGCCATCTGTGTCTACCTATTAATAGGGGATGCTCACAACCAGAAGGCTCAGTGTGGTGTAGATATGTGAAGCAAGCAAGCAACCATGTCATGGAGATGTAGTCATGCTTCCTACAATCAACTTATCAAGTGTGAAAGAGGTCAAGAGTTGGTGGGATGGTCCTTTCAGATAATTGACATACAAAATTGGACCTACTGTATCATTTGTGCAATGATGCTGGTATCAGTGCTCACATGAATATTCTCACACCCATACATGAGTTTCTGGATGTCCATGCAGCACAGAGCCTCACCAGTATTGTCATATTGTAAGAGCAGTAGTAACAGATTGTACAGCTACCTCAGCACACGTAAGAGGACTTGTGAGCCCACACGTGTCAACACAAACTGTTGCAAACTGGTTATTAGGAGTGGGACTAAAGGCTTGCTCACCTCTGATCCGCCTTTCACTCGCGACACAGTATCAATGCGCACAGCTTGACTGGTGCTGTCAGATTGTAAGAGGGGTGTGGTCTTCAACAATGAATGCAGATTCTGTCTGCACATGAGTGATGGTCTCTGTGGCATACTACATAGACGTGGTGAGCCCTGTCTCTCAAAGTGTATTCGTCCCACACCAGGCCTTATGGTCTGGGATGCAATAAGCTATGACTCTCAATAACTTTTGGTGTTTCTGGAGGGGATGCTAACCAACACTTGGTATCTGCAGAATGTTGTTAGACCTGTTCTTTTGCTGTTCTTGCAACAGAAAGGTGATGTGTTGTCCCAACAGGATGAAACTCAACGTTCTCTGCAAGACATACAGCAACTTCCATGGCAAGAAGGATCTAAAATGGCCGTTTTTGATATAAATAAACATGATGACAACCAAATATAATATTTGCTCATTTAGTCTTACCTATTCAGTAGTCTGCTGTGTTAGAACTTATTGTACTTGTTTTTACATCTCTTTTCGGTATTTAAACTGATTTTATTGCTCTGAAAGACATATTTAACACACTGTCATCGTGCTCTGGTATACTTCTATCTCCAAGTCCTCGTTAGCTATAGAAGCTTTTAGGGGAGCCGAAGATGGTCAATAATAATGGGCACACTTGGAAGTGATTGTTGAGGTGTTGTGGTCATAGACGTGCAGTTACGAGATCGAAGGAAGTAGGTTCAAGTTCAGCTACATGCTAATATATTATTTTGGTCTTTGCCGACCGGGGTGGCCGAGCGGTTCTAGGCACTACAGTCCGGAACCGCGCGACCGCTACGGCCGCAGGTTCGAATCCTGCCTCGGGCATAGATGTGTGTGATGTCCTTAGGTTAGTTAGGTTTAAGTAGTTCTAAGTTCTAGGGGACTGATGACCTCAGAAGTTAAGTCCCGTAGTGCTCAGAGCAAGTTGAACCATTTATTTTGGTCTTTGTGTTTGTAACAGTTTGTAGTTCTTCCTTCTTCAGGTAAAGGAAGTATGCTCTGCGGTATTCAATGTTATTTACTTGTGAGAGTGCACCTTCCCAGGAATGATTTTCTTCAATTTTGTGATTTTAGTGTGACTAAGAAAAGGAAACATGAAGTTCCTGCGAAGGAAATGATCAGAGATGACATCTGCATTCTTGCTTGTCACAAATATTAGGCAATTTTTTCCCAATACGTCGAGACCTCCGAGTGTTTGGCTAAGCATATACGTAAGAGTACAGCTTAAATTGCTCTGACTGAAACGAGCAGGAATGATAGATACGTTCTTGCCTGTCAGGAATACTTTACTACTTATTGTGAAAATGTCGCAATTTGCGAGGGCGTGGTCAGGCTGTCAGGCAGGAATCTATAGAGTGTCCAAAATCACTTTAGGAGTGACAACGAGAATGGTAGCGGAGGGAGGGGGAGGACCCTCACTGTAGTTGCGGGCCATTCAAACCTGTACCCTAGCAACACTTCCTGCTTGCAGGGGCTTTATTACAGTTTGGTATTCGGTGTCATCGTTGCGCTCTGTGACTTCCTGTGTGTTTGTTTTTATGATTGTAGGAGTTGTTACCACTATTCATTGTTAGCGTTATCCATTGCTTCCGTTATCTGTTGTGTGGTACTCAACGATGTCAGTGGGAGGCTCGTCGAAAGTACATCATTTTCTTGGCCAGGGGATTGCCATACGAGGGTAGTCAAAAGAAACGGTTTGCGCGTTACTTGCCTACTTTGAGAATGAAAAACTTGATGGTGACCCGCTGCTCTCCGTTACCAAAGTGATCACAGAACTGCTGCAGCTTTGAATATAAACTAAAACACTGTTGTAAAGATTTGGAAGGAAATGTTCGACTAAGAAAAAGAAGGTGAAAAACCATCAAAACTTAACACCCCAGGGAAAAAGCGTCATATGGGTAAGCGGATTACCGATTCGTTTGCAGAGGATACGATTCGTCGTCATGTTTATGATTACTGTCGCAGGAAGTAACATCCGACACTCAGAAAGTTCCTAGTCACACATTAAGAATCAGGACTTTTTCAAGGAAGTGGCACATCCTTGTCCACAATTTTACACAACCTTGGCTGTCACTGAGGGCATTTCTGTGGCCGTAAGCTGTTGATGGAGAGGGAGGATACAGCTGCATGGCAATGCTGTGTTTAAGGGACATCCGTAGCATAAATATCGACGAACTGGTGTGACGATAATGATGATATTTGGTTTGTGGGGTGCTCAACTGCGTGGTCATCAGCATGTGTACAAAGTTCCAATTTTTTCACAGTCCAATTTTTTACACAGTCCAATGTAGTCACTGTCATGAATGATCCGATCTAGTCACTGTCATGATTGATGATGATGAGGAGGAGGAGAAGGACAACACGAACATCCACTCCTCGGGCAGAGAAAATCCCTAACCTGTCTGATAATCGAACCTGAAACCCCATGATCCAGAGGCAGCAACGCTAGCCACTAGACCACGAGCTCTGGGCACGAAGTGGTGTGGCTTGACGAAATGCAGGTCAATTCTGATCACTTTGTCAAGCAGGGCTGGACAGATGACAGAGCTAAAGGAACGATGACACTGCCTTCTAGCAAAGGTGGCATACATCCTTCTTCATTCAGACACCTCGCAGGATTTTCTCCAAAAAACAGTCTCCTGGTTTTTTAATCAAACAGAATGTGAAATTATCAGGAAGAAATGAGCCTCGTTACAATTACAAAGTGGTTCGAAGATGCACTCATACCAAATCTTGTAAAACAGTCAACAATTGTACTACACTCCTGGAAATTGAAATAAGAACACCGTGAATTCATTGTCCCAGGAAGGGGAAACTTTATTGACACATTCCTGGGGTCAGATACATCACATGATCACACTGACAGAACCACAGGCACATAGGCACAGGCAACAGAGCATGCACAATGTCGGCACTAGTACAGTGTATATCCACTTTTCGCAGCAATGCAGGCTGCTATTCTCCCATGGAGACGATCGTAGAGATGCTGGATGTAGTCCTGTGGAACGGCTTGCCATGCCATTTCCACCTGGCGCCTCAGTTGGACCAGCGTTCGTGCTGGACGTGCAGACCGCGTGAGACGACGCTTCATCCAGTCCCAAACATGCTCAATAGGGGACAGATCCGGAGATCTTGCTGACCAGGGTAGTTGACTTACACCTTCTAGAGCACGTTGGGTGGCACGGGATACATGCGGACGTGCATTGTCCTGTTGGAACAGCAAGTTCCCTTGCCGGTCTAGGAATGGTAGAACGATGGGTTCGATGACGGTTTGGATGTACCGTGCACTATTCAGTGTCCCCTCGACGATCACCAGTGGTGTACGGCCAGTGTAGGAGATCGCTCCCCACACCATGATGCCGGGTGTTGGCCCTGTGTGCCTCGGTCGTATGCAGTCCTGATTGTGGCGCTCACCTGCACGGCGCCAAACACGCATACGACCATCATTGGCACCAAGGCAGAAGCGACTCTCATCGCTGAAGACGACACGTCTCCATTCGTCCCTCCATTCACGCCTGTCGCGACACCACTGGAGACGGGCTGCACGATGTTGGGGCGTGAGCGGAAGACGGCCTAACGGTGTGCGGGACCGTAGCCCAGCTTCATGGAGACGGTTGCGAATGGTCCTCGCCGATACCCCAGGAGCAACAGTGTCCCTAATTTGCTGGGAAGTGGCGGTGCGGTCCCCTACGGCACTGCGTAGGATCCTACGGTCTTGGCGTGCATCCGTGCGTCGCTGCGGTCCGGTCCCAGGTCGACGGGCACGTGCACCTTCCGCCGACCACTGGCGACAACATCGATGTACCGTGGAGACCTCACGCCCCACGTGTTGAGCAATTCGGCGGTACGTCCACCCGGCCTCCAGCATGCCCACTATACGCCCTCGCTCAAAGTCCGTCAACTGCACATACGGTTCACGTCCACACTGTCGCGGCATGCTACCAGTGTTAAAGACTGCGATGGAGCTCCGTATGCCACGGCAAACTGGCTGACACTGACGGTGGCGGTGCACAAATGCTGCGCAGCTAGCGCCATTCGACGGCCAACACCGCGGTTCCTGGTGTGTCCGCTGTGCCGTGCGTGTGATCATTGCTTGTACAGCCCTCTCGCAGTGTCCGGAGCAAGTATGGTGGGTCTGACACACCGGTGTCAATGTGTTCTTTTTTCCATTTCCAGGAGTGTAGATAATGCTCCTTGATTGGCTTGAGCGTCATAATGTTGATGTGAGTGATGACCTTAAAAAGGTGGAGCTTATGGAAGAAATGTCTCTCCCTAAGCCATAGTCCCCCCCCCCCCTAAACTCCGGTTTAGCTAGTTTCAAGAAAATTGGATTTTCATATTCCTTACTGAGCCATAAATAACTAAATCAACAAATAAATTACTGCAATGCAATAACTAACTAATGGTGACATCTAGTAAAGGTTAATGCATAAATAGCTTGTTAATGCTTTACAAATTTTTATTAATTAACATGAAATACAAATATTGCATCACATAATTGGTTTTGGTAGTCAACATAGCAATTATTTATCAACTTGAGCAAAGTTACATAAAAAAAACACATTACTGAATAATTTGAATCACAATAATGAGTCATTTTATAATTTCACTCAACAATTGAAAAGTACTGTGGAAGGTTCTTTTCTTCTCCACTCTATACATCTGCTTCGCTGCTGTCGCTGTGTTCTACACCTGGCTCAGGAACTGTGTCAATGGCTGTAGCTGATGTAGGAAGAGATTTATACCAAGAGTGAAATTCTTCAGGAATGACACCGTTTTTGCATAACCGTATCAGGCAGTTCTTTTTCTTTTTGCTTATTGGCAGAATGTTGGGATAAAGATCTTCTAAGTGAATATTTGCCATATTTAAAGGGCGTCCTTTTCCAAACATATGTATTTCTTTATAATCCAATGTGTGGTTGTATCTGTATTCGTTTCACTTTTAGCCAGTTAACTTTATTTCCGTGAATGTCAGTACATCTGTTTTTAATGATAAATGCTGAAAGTTTAGATAAATCCTTGAATTCCACATTTTTCATTTCATGTACTGCATAAGGAGAACTTTCCTTGTTTCTAACTCTTTTAGATCTTGCAAATCTGAATATATTAAGCCAATCCTGAATAGTATAAACAGGTACATAGTTTTTCACATATTCAATTGCACTGTGCATGCTATCCACTTCCATGATGCTGTGGCCAGATTCGAGAAATTTGTGTTCAATAATGTCTAAATTTGCTGTCTGAACCGAGTACAGAAACAATGCAGCTACGTTTTGATTCCTATTTTGACCGCCGCAGGTATCAGAGATAAACGAAATGTGCTTTATACCTGGTCAAAGCTGTTTAATATACTCCGTGATGCAGGAACCAATTTCGGAGCTACCTCTCTTTCCATTTAGCTCAGTCCAAGCGTAGTAGAATGCATCATTTGGCTCAGATAGTTCGTAGACAGTTAAATTGTATGTACAGATTTTCAGGCTGTAGTACATCGGGCTGACGTCACTTGCAGGTATATGAAAGACAGATTGCAAATCAAACGTGGAACCCATAAATGTCTTTTCTACATTACACTTTTCTTTATCGGTGGCTTTTGCTTGGTTGCATTCATTTTTCGTTGCGGTATGCTCATTATATTTTGCTTCTAAAGCTTTCTTTTCTTCATTAGTTTTTGATTTCTCACAACTCACACATTTTTGACACTGATATTTTTTTGGCTTATAGAAGGCCAGATTATAGTCCTGACAAAATATTCTTCTATAAGTTATTTCACTGACTGTTTCGGAATCCTTACATTCTTCTGTGTATAGACTATACATTTTGGATATACTTAGTTTGGAGTCTAAATACAGTCGTTTTGTGGATTTCCTTGAGTAGTGAGATTCCATTGTAGGAAACTTTTCTACTTTCTGCACTTCAGTAGGTTTAGTTTTATTATGAGGAATTCCTTTGCCTGTCTTATCACTTCCTACGAACAGCCCACTCTCGCCTTTTCCCTTACATGCAGTGCCTATTACATCAGCCGAAATACAAAGAGTTTTAGTAAAGAATTTCTTACATACTCTGACTTTTTTATTGTCTTTGTTCTGGTAATATACCTTAGAATCTTTACATATTTTCAGTGGCTGAGCAATACTTCGTCTCCATGCTGGAGTTAAACTCAGTGTATTGCAAAGAATAAAATCCTTTTGCCTTGTATAATCACAATCCCAGAAGCTTCTACAAAGAGAGCACCTAATTTCATCAGAGAAATTTTTGTTGCACTTAGATCTACATCTTTCACAGTTAACTGGCTTGGCTTTTTGTTTTTCAATTTTACACTTCTTAATTACATTCTTCTTCCAATTTTTTGGATCACTTTTCTTCCATCTTGATCGTTTACCACTAGTAGTTTCCTTTACAGCACTGATTTCTTTGCTCAGGAGATCCATACTATCTGTATCACTCGAATCTGGTTCGTAGTTAGGATCCTTGATGGAGCAATCTGAGCCAAAGTCAATGCCTCTACACTTTGATTGACACTTTCACTTAAGTGATTCCCCTGTGAACGCACCTGATACAGTTCCTGCTTCGGTTTATCTTCCCCATTTGACTCCATGAGGACTTCATTGAATACTCTGCGTGCATCATGAGCTCTGCTTCCAGTTGACACACTTGGAGGCACACATTCATTACCTTAAAGTAAAAATATGAAATAAAATTAATTCATTAATTTTAAAATGTCATTATACTGTAACAATTCAGTTCATGTTTACAGTATTGTATTATTCTATTGCTTACCTCCAATACCATCTGCTGTGAGTAACGTTTTCTTGGTCAATGATACAGTCAGGGCACTTCCTGAATACATTTTAGAATTGAACACTCTAGCCAAACAGCAAAAGTGCTACGGCACTCACTGAACTAACAGCAGCTACTGCGACAACAGGAGGCTCTTACTCAAGCAAACTGAAATAATCGAAAAACTGAAATAATCGACAATAAAGCTGTTCTTGCATTGTTCACGTATTGTAGTATAATGATATTATTACAGCCTATGTGGAATCACGTGCATTGTTGTTGGCTGTTGGAAATAGGATACACAGATTTACCACAGTCTGATAAACGAAGCTGATGTAAGAAATACAAGCTTGCATCAGTCGACTTATAAAATTTAAATCCAGAAAGTTGTGGTTCTTTTTCTGCTGAAATCCATTAAGTAAACTTAAAGGATTCTCGTTGTTCAAATTATTTCATCAAGCACATTGAAAGGTACTGGAAAAATCATTCAAGTGCAGTTCAAAATGGTTCAAATGGCTCTGAGCACTATGAGACTTAACTTCTGAGGTCATCAGTCGCCTAGAACTTAGAACTAACCTAAGGACATCACACACATCCATGCCCGAGGCAGGATTCGAATCTGCGACCGTAGCGGTCGCTCGATTTCAGACTGTAGCACCTAGAACCGCACGGCCACTGCGGCCGGCAATCACTTATGTACATAGTGGAATCTCGGCATATCTGTCTACCTCCTTGGAGTGATAAATGCTCTTAATTGGTTTCTTCAGACGAAAGATATTCGTTTTCTGGTCCCGTCTGTGTACATAACTCGAAAATGTCAAAAATTGGAGTTAACGGGTTTTTGCAGTAAGCCCACGATATGAACTTGACGAACTGGCAAAAAAGCATGGGCATACAGTCGTTAGGCATCCACCTTACTTACCAATTTCATTTCCACTCAACAGAGTTAGTATGGGCCCAGATCAAAGGTTACGTTGCCAATAATAAATTTACCCTCTCGGCAGTTAAAGCACTCACAAGAGGAGCTGTCAGGAAAGTCACCGCTGAAGACTGGAAGAAAGTCGTCAAACATACGTGGAACATCATGGAAAAGGCAAGGCAGAATGAAGCTCTTTTGGAAAATTCAGTGGAGGAGACGGTGATTTAAATGACAACAGCGACAGTGATTGTGACACTTCAAGAATCCTTCATAGAGACGAGAGCGACATCAGTGGAGTTTCTCCGTTATACCCGTAGGAACAGGGCATAAGCTACGTGTTCGGCGAGCGCAGTTAACGCCTGTAAGTGCCTAGATAACAAAATTATATCGTCATAAGATTTGTAATTTTAATAATAAGACCTTAATGGTAACCAATTTTAAAGGGAAGATCATCTCAGGCATTGAGTATGCACCACACAAAATAAATATTACTGTTTACAATGTAACTGCTTTAGTACAGGGGCCCTGTTATTTGTAACGCTTTTGTTCTTTCTAAACAATAGAGGTTGGCCTGTTTAAGATACGTTTTCCATTCTCAGTTTTGAGTGCGTTAGAATTAAGCACTCGGGTCGCAAAAATTAATAGCAGGTTTATTACAAACCTATAGCGCTCTGTTTCTCGTGCCGAAACTGTATGCGCTCCCGATGAGTAGTTGACACGCGAGCGGACCATCATGCGTCATATTTAACTCAAATATCTCGCATTAGAGGTGTCCGACAGAGGTCTGGTTCCAAAAAAGTTTCCCGAATGTCGAAAATTCGGCAACGTCGCGAGAAAACGTACTTTCGTAAACTGTCCTAACATTGTCCTAATAATTTGTTGCCGCAGCTAAAACTTAAACCAAAACCTAGTATAACCCTTTCAGAATGCACAACTGCATGTTCCATATTTATAAAGCGAATAGCATGCCTGTTTGAGAGAGTTGAATGAAATGTAAGATTACGCATGTGTTCCGTGCAGGTAGTTCAGAAGTGTTTACTCTGTGTATGGTATTGGTCATAATCCCACGGTTTGTAGGTAATGTAGAAATACTACATAAAACGTTAATAATACTGTTAAGGCGAGGTGATTCACTGACATCATACTCACTGACCTGTAAATGCTCTGAAGCTTGAAGTACATGGTCAGGGAGGAGTGGGTGTAGTCACCAATGATCCCAACGGGATGATACATTTGTAAATGCTTCATTAGGTAAGTGTTTCACATCCTCATTACCTCCATTATTCGCAGTATCCAACTCCAGCAATGTTTGAGTTAGTTTCTCGTTCAGGTAGTTAAATCCTCATTATCTCTATTATTCACAGTATCCAGCTCCAAAATGTTTGAATTAGTTTCTCATTCAGGTAATTAAATTCTTTATCTTCTTTGGAAAAGACACTAAAGTTGTTTGACATTATATTTAATTTCTACACAGTTTGTAAGATAGTGTGGGGATGTGGATTAGCAGGTGGAGGATACTTGGTGTTGGAAATTGTTTTAATCCTTAATAATCACAGCTCATGCTTGACATCAGCTAGTTCAGTGCATTTGTGATACAAAGCTTTGTATGTTTAATTTGCCAGGAAGTTTCATATCAGCACATATTCCGCTGAAGAGTGAATATTTTATTCTGGAAACCTCCTCCAGGCTGTGGCTATGTTATCCTCCGCAGTATCCCTTCTTTCAGGAGTGTTAGTCTTGCAAGTTTCGCTGGAGGGCTTCTTTGAAGTTTGGAAGATAGGAGATGAGGTAATGGCGGAAGTAAAGTTGTGAGGATGGGTCATGAGTTGTGCTTGGGTAGCTCAGATGGCAGAAACTGCCCACTGGGAGCGACCTGTGGGACACTCACACCCTCTGTGAATGAAAGCATCCTAAGTTTTTCCTGATTCAAATGAAGTTGTAACATGATAGAATTAAAAAAAAAAAAGTCGGTAGAACACTTACCCATGAGAGGTGACAGTCTGGAGTTGGAGCTCTGTCCAGCACACAGTTTTAACCTGCGAGGAAGCTTCATAACAGTACACACTCAGCTGCAGAGTGACACTCTTTCTGGAATCATTGCGAGAACCAGGCAGTTATGCGGCAAACAGTTGGCAACCTCATTTTGTAACCCGTCAACATGGTTTACAACAGTGGAAAATTGAGCAATGTATTTGCATGCCATACCTGGTGGGGTGAATTTAGCTCAGACACTCTTTGGAAAATCGAAGTTAAGGTTTACAGTCCATAAAAATCTGAAACTCCTGACCTTCTAGATACTGATGGAAATGCTTCAGTGCTAGATAAATAGCATGCAACTCCCTATAAAAAGCATTCCAACTCATCTGTTGTGGAGAGAGATTCTTGGAAAAGAATGCTAATGGACACCAAGTTACCATCACGCATTGCTATATTGCTGCAACACAGCTCCTACTGTAGACTGACTCACATCCACAAATAATACCACTGGGGTTTCTAACAATACCACCACTTGCAAAGTAGATTAGAAATCAGATTAATAATGACATGTGGAATAATTGGGTCTACTGCCGAATGTTTGTGTCGCTCTGGCACAATATTTCGGCCACGTAACTCATTGCCTTCTTCAGGTGCTACCTGAGACTGCCGTATTGGAGGATCTTGTCCAGTGTTTATGCCCAGAGGGCGCTGGGTGCTCTCTCTGCCATCCGCGCCCACCTGGCGCTGCTTGTAATGTGTTGTCTCTTCCCCGGTGCTCCCTCGGACGGCCGCGCCCGACTTGGTCGCCATCTGTGGCAGCTGTCTGAGGCCGTCCTATGTCGGGTGTTCCGTTCGCGGTCCACGCCCGCCTGGTGCTGGTCCTTAGGTTTTGGCCCTCCCCTGGTGGTCCCACGGACGTCCGCGCCCGCCTCGTCCACCATCCGTGGGAGCACCACGGAGGTGCCAACACCTCAGGAGCAGCGTTAAGCGGGCGCGGACCACGAACGGAACGCCCAACGCGAGTCCGTTCCCAGACAGCTGGGACGACCACAGATGGTGGAGCCGGGCGCGGACGTCCGTGGGACCACCAGGGCAGGGTCAAAACCTCTGGAGCAGCACCAGGCGGGCGCGGACCGCGAACGGAACGCCCGACACAGGACAGGCCTCAGAGAGCTGCCACAGATGGCGACCAAGTCGGGCGTGGACGACCGGGGGAGCACCGGGGAAAAGACAACACATTACAGGCAGCGCCAGGCGGGCGCGGACGGCAGAGAGAGCACCCAGCACCCTCTGGGAATAAATACTGGACAAGATCCTCCAATATGGCAGTCTCAGGTAGTACCTCAAGAAGGCAACGAGTTACGTGGCCGAAATATTGTGCCACAGCGACACAAACATCCGGCAGTAGACCCGATTCTTCCACATGTCAAGATATCGCCAGGAAAGCCTGAAGAGTTACATCAGATTAATAATGTTGCTCACGCAGCATATGTTCGCTTTATCAGGGAACAACAAAGTTATTGACTGTGGATGGTATCGTCAGAATGGAAATAATGAGGTCACTGTAAAAAAGTCATTAATTTGGCACTTATCTTGAATGGATTCCCACGTAGATTTCGTCGAAGTCGTTATGGCTCATCTAGTTGATTCTATAGTGATTCCACTTTGACTGATAGAAGGTCCAGATCTGTATTCTACCAATATTTGAAGACCTAACAAATGCGTTTTTCAGAAAATTCTTAATGATCAAACAATGCCAGATCAGAACAATGGTATGGTAGAAGTAATTTTTGACTTGTTGTTCACGATCCAAATTTTTATTAAAATTCTTGTAAAATCTCATATACTTCTTCTTAATTGTCACAACATAAAGAAAAAAGTTATGTATCAATCTTCATATATTTAATTTCCACTTCAACCAGACACAAGGCTTGACTGTTCTTTTACAAAGCGAAATAACAACTTAACTTCTGCAAAGTGAAACAAAGAATGCTCTGTTCGCATTCGCGCCATCACTGTTACAAGTAAGTCAAAGATTATTACAGCCTCACAGAAATGAATACACACAAGAACCATATCACTGTGATATATCGATATATCGGAGTACCAATACATTAATAAAACCAAATGTGAATATTGTCACAAAAATATGTCTGTTACTTCGCAGAAAAGTAGTATGATATTACTGGTATTGAGAGCTGGGGTTGGAGTACGGTAATGGTCACGTAAATAGAGAACCATTACAAGTTCCACGAAGAAACTGTGCCAAAGGTATAATTGATGTTAAAGCAGTCTTTTAGGCTCACTGTTCCAGGGGTCCTTCCTGCTGTTCCAGGGGTCCTTCCTGAAGTGATCTTTCCTTTCAACAAACCATTGACTGGACCAAAAGTCTCATCCAAATGAGCTAAATGTCAGTGGTAATAATTTATCAGGCATATGTACCTACAAAGGTCTTTGTACATTACAGGTAGAGGAATATGCAAAATATCTGAAACGTTCATAGTATTGGGAAATAAGCCATATTGGTTAACTAAGGACACTAAAAAGTGAAACTCACCTGTGCCCAACATACCTTTGTTCTTGTTAATTCATATGCCATAGTCATCTAAGTGTTGCACAACCCCAGTAAATGAGAGACATACTCTCTATATTCTTTGAGAAAAATGAAACGTCATCAATGTAACAGAACACACAGTCCGCGCCCTAAGCACCTCAACCATGAAACACTCCTACGTCTGGTAACATTTTGAAATCCAAAAGACATCACATTATGTTGAAACAAACCAAATGGGATCGTAATAGCAGTCTTGTCCTCATCCATATTTGACATGGGTATCTGGACAACTGCTTTGGCACAGACTATCCACTGAAAACAGTGGCACCATTCAGGTTACATGTAAAGTCTAAAACATTCGGAAGTAGATATCCATCAGGGATTGTTCTTGCATTTAGACCCCTATAATCCCTGCATAAACGCCAGGATTCGTCCTATTCCTTAACCATTTGCAACAGAGTGGCCCATGTGCTGTGTGAGTGTGAAACTGTCCCATCCACCAACATATTATCAAATGCAGCTTTAGCATACTTTAACTTCTCTAAAGGCAATCTTTGTAGCTGGTTCACAACGGGTTGACCTGGTGTGGTGTGGATGTGATGAGTCATAGATTGTTTATGTTATATCTTTGGTGCAACAGTTTTCGTTAGTCCCAAGAAGTCCTGTAGAATTAGTTATGCAGAGTTGTCAGTCGCCGGCACAGCCTTGGAGGAGAGGGTAGGAAGAAGGGAAGGGTCCTCTGACAGAGATGTAGGAGCCATCCAGTGGCAATGTGTCTTTGCCCATACGTCATGAAGCGCTTTATCTATAGTCACAATATGCTGTCTGAGAACTCCATTGTGTTTGTCCAAAACAAATGTTTATCCTCATTCCAGGTGGTACAAAATCTCGACTTGCTTAACCTTTTCTCTGACACTGTACATACTGCGGCTAATGCATGTAGATCTGTAGTTGTGAGAAACAGATGACCATATCTTCTTGCGTGAAACAATTAGTGCATTCTGCAACCTGCCAAAGGTGGAAATGTGACAATGTTCCATTTGACAGAAGATGCGGAGGTCACGGACATCTTCGTGCATCCTGTAATGGAGACCTTGAACGCAATGCAGTCCGATATGGTCAAAGCTTAGCTGCATGCGGCAAGTTATCAATCGAATATACATAAGTCTGGTGTTAGAGAAAAATAAGTCAGAAAATTAGTACCTGCAATAGGCCCCGAATCTCTGCCACCAAGAAAGACCATGACAGAGAAAAATATTGTTCCAAATCCAACATCAGCGTCTTCTTGACAAATGTTTGAATGCAAGAGTTGTGTGCTGCTGTTAATAACAGCAAACTGGTAACCTGAGGCACATCATCAGCATTCGTTGGAATAACACTCACCTCAGATCCTGTACCCACCAAGACCTGATGTGTCGACAGTGACAATAAGTCTTGCTGAACCACTTTTGGCCTGATCCATAGCGTTTGTGAAACAAGGTAGGCACTCTGCAATTTTAACATGGGCTTGTGCATCTATACTTGCCCAACAGTGGCGTTTGGGAAACTACAGGGCTTTGTACACTGTGTTGCACTTTGGCCAAAATGTCTATGGTAATAACACTATTCATTTTGGCAAGGAGAATGTTCATATTCCTCTCTTATCGTCTCTCTGCTGTTGTTGTCCAGCTTAGCACTGAGTCTAGCCCATTCCTTCTGTCACTAGGTGGCTCTGTCATGCTCACATTAATGCGCGGAATGCATGAGTCCAGGCCACTCTTATGAGGCATGAACACTGGAGGACCGCCCTCCATAACCTTGTCTAAGGCGCCACATCAGTTACTATGACTAGCTCTAGCGACTGCTGTTGTATCACCTTTCTCTGCTAAATCATCAGCTGAAAGTTCAGAGAAAGTAGATAGTATTGCATGCACATCTTGAGATAATTGCTGCAAGCAAAAAAGTTTCACTGATTGCTCTGATAAAAGTTTTGCTCGTGCCAAAGCATGAGGCGAATTCAGCACTTGTGGGAGGGAGCCCCCAGCCCCTAAATCACTGACTACAATTCGACTCAGATGCAGTTCCATTGGTATCAAGAAACGTTATAAAACAGTATCTTTAAAAATAGCAAATGAATGTTGTGGTAAAGTATCGTCCAACTGTTCAATGAACTACAGCTCCAAGTGGTATGTAACTACAGCTAATCTGTCGGTGTCTGAGATGATGTTGTGAAGCTGGAAAATTGCCTCCACCTAAGTCAACCACAATTGACACCCTGCTGATCAGGAAGGCAGAATTTTTACATTAGCCAGTCCCGAGACATTGCCTCCGTCAGAAGTATTGTTGAGAACTGTGGTGGCAGTTAAGTTGAGGAGCAGAGCTGAATAACAGCAAAACTTGCCATTCCGTCTTTACTGTGTCTAGTGGATTATCCATGGCACAAGAACGTAAAAATACGCTGATGAGAATAAAAAACAAATTCAGACTCGGAGGCACCGCTTTGGGGCAAGATTCAGTTTTAATATAAAACACTTTATTTGCTTATGGAAAGACAGAAAACCACACATCTAAGCAACACACACTTGGACAGACTCCAAAGATTATCATTACACCAGAGATATATCACACAACATTGACTGTCCATTACTACTGTTAATTTATGAAAGGCTTTGACATATTTAAAGTTGCACTGACTACACTGTGACGAGACGCTCACAGACAGGGTGAGTTCGACTTCCAGTTTACAAAACGCTCCTTTAGGCCAACGAACTTGTTTGGCAAATTGCAGCTTTCTAAACATGGATTTGTCAAACAAGCTCTCAGATGTAACAACGTCTGTCAGACTTAACCTCGTCTTTGAAGCTGCTGGCACGCTGTGCATTTCGTGTTGTGTAGTATTTTGACACCAATGGGAATGACTACCAATGCAGCAAAGTATTTCCGCCGTTGACTTTACTACTGTCTATAAAGAATAAAAAGAAAATCAAGACGCTGGTCCAGGAAATGGTTAAAATTGAGAGAGAAATATACCCACAAAAATCTGCTAAAGGAAACATAATACTCAGAACGTTGATGATTTACAGTCACATACTTTTAAAAACATGTTAGAATTTCTTCTTAGAGACACTGAAAATGACACAGTTAAGCGAAGATCCTTTCTCTTCTGCTTTGGTCGTCCCACGAAAGTTCATTAAAATACCGTACATCGTCCATGGAAGAATTAGAGTGCTTTTACCAATATTTGAAGACCTAACAAATGCGTTTTCCAGGAAATTCTTAATGATCAAACAATGCCAGATCAGAACAATGGTACGGTAGAAGTAATTTTTGACTTGGTGTTTACGATCAACATTTTTACTAAAATTCTTGTAAAATCTCATATACTTCTTCTTAATTGTCACATCATCAAGAAAAAAGTTTTGTATCAATCTTCATATATTTAATTTCCACTTTAACCAAACACAAGGCTTGACTGCTCTTTTACAAAGCGAAATAACAACTTAACTTCTGCAAAGTGAAACAAAGAATGCTCTGTTCGCATTCGCGCCATCACTGTTACAAGTAAGTCAAAGATTATTACAGCCTCACAGAAATGAATACACACAAGAACCATATCACTGTGATATATCGATATATCGGAGTACCAATACATTAATAAAACCAAATGTGAATATTGTCACAAAAATATGTCTGTTACTTCGCAGAAAAGTAGTACGATATTACTGGTATTGAGAACGGGGGTTGGAGTACGGTAATGGTCACGTAAATAGAGAACCATTACAATTTCCACGAAGAAACTGTGCCAAAGGTATAGTTGATGTTAAAGCAGTCTTTTAGGCTCACTGTTCCAGGGGTCCTTCCTGCTTCCTGAAGTGATCTTTCCTTTCAACAAATCATTGACTGGACCAAAAGTCTCATCCAAATGAGCTAAATGTCAGTGGTAATAATTTATCAGGCATATGTACCTACAAAGGTCTTTGTACATTACAGGTAGAGGAATATGCAAAATATCTGAAACGTTTTTAGTGTTGGGATATAAGCCATATTGGTTAACTAAGGACACTAAAAAGTGAACCTCACCTGTGCCCAACATGCATTTGTTCTTGTTAATCCATATGCCATAGTCATCTAAGTGTTGCACAACCCCAGTAAATGAGAGACATACTCTCAATATTCTTTGAGAAAAATGAAACGTCATCAATGTAACAGAACACACAGTCCGCACCCTAAGCACCTCAACCATGAAACACTCCTACGTCTGGTAACATTTTGAAATCCAAAAGACATCACATTATGTTGAAACAAACCAAATGGGATCGTAATAGCAGTCTTGTCCTCATCCATCTTTGACATGGGTATCTGGACAACTGCTTTGGCACAGACTATCCACTGAAAACAGTGGCACCATTCAGGTTACATGTAAAGTCTAAAACATTCGGAAGTAGATATCCATCAGGGATTGTTCTTGCATTTAGACCCCTATAATCCCTGCATAAACGCCAGGATTCGTCCTTTTCCTTAACCATTTGCAACAGAGTGGCCCATGTGCTGTGTGAGTGTGAAACTGTCCCATCCACCAACATATTATCAAATGCAGCTTTAGCATACTTTAACTTCTCTAAAGGCAATCTTTGTAGCTGGTTCACAACGGGTTGACCTGGTGTGGTGTGGATGTGATGAGTCATAGATTGTTTATGTTATATCTTTGGTGCAACAGTTTTCGTTAGTCCCAAGAAGTCCTGTAGAATTAGTTATGCAGAGTTGTCAGTCGCTGGCACAGCCTTGGAGGAGAGGGTAGGAAGAAGGGAAGGGTCCTCTGACAGAGATGTAGGAGCCATCCAGTGGCAATGTGTCTTTGCCCATACGTCATGAAGCGCTTTATCTATAGTCACAATATGCTGTCTGAGAACTCCATTGTGTTTGTCCAAAACAAATGTTTATCCTCATTCCAGGTGGTACAAAATCTCGACTTGCTTAACCTTTTCTCTGACACTGTACATACTGCGGCTAATGCATGTAGATCTGTAGTTGTGAGGAACAGATGACCATATCTTCTTGCATGAAACAATTAGTGCATTCTGCAACCTGCCAAAGGTGGAAATGTGACAATGTTCCATTTGACAGAAGATGCGGAGGTCACGGACATCTTCGTGCATCCTGTAATGGTGACCTTGAACGCAATGCAGTCCGATATGGTCAATGCTTAGCTGCATGTGGCATAGTTATCAGTCAACTGTTATATAAGTCTGGTGTTAGAGAAAAATAAGTTAGAAAATTAGCACCTACAATAGGCCCCGAATCTCTGCCACCAAGAAAGACCATGACAGAGAAAAATATTGTTCCAAATCCAACATCAGCGTCTCCTTGTTATATGTTTGAATGCAGGAGTTGGTGCTGATGTTAATATCAGCAAACCGGTAACCTGGGGCACATCATCAGCATTTGTTGGAATAACACTCACCTCAGACCGTGTACCCACCAAGACCTGATGTCTCGACAGCGACAATAAGTCTTGCTGAACCACTTTTGGCCCGAACTATAGCATTTGTGAAACAAGGTAGGCACTCTGCAACTTTAACATGGGCTTGTGCATCTATACTTGCCCAACAGTGGCGTTTGGGAAACTACAGGGCTTTGTACACTGTGTTGCACTTTGGCCAAAATGTCTATGGTAATAACACTATTCATTTTGGCAAGGAGAATGTTCATATTCCTCTCTTATCGTCTCTCTGCTGTTGTTGTCCAGCTTAGCACTGAGTCTAGCCTATTCCTTCTGTCACTAGGTGGCTCTGTCATGCTCACATTAATGCGTGGAATGCATGAGTCCAGGCCACTCTTATGAGGCATGAGCACTGGAGGACCGCCCTCCATAACCTTGTCTAAGGCACCACATCAGTTACTATGACTAGCTCTAGCGACTGCTGTTGTATCCACTTTCTCTGCTAAATCATCAGCTGAAAGTTCAGAGAAAGTAGATATATTGCATGCACATCTTGAGATAATTGCTGCAAGCAAAAAAGTTTCACTGCTCTGATAAAAGTTCTACTTGTGCCAAAGCATGAGGAGAATCCAGCACTTGTGAGAGGGAGCCCCCAGCCCCAAAATCGCAGTCCACAATTCGACTCAGATGCAGTTACATTGGTATCAAGAAACGTTATAAAACAGCATCTTTAAAAACAGCATCTTTAAAAACAGCAAAAGAATGTTGTGGTAAAGTATCGTCCAACTGTTCAATGAACTACAGCTCCAAGTGGGATATAACTACAGCTAATCTGTCGGTGTCGTGAGATGATGTTACGAAGCTGGAAAATTGCCTCCACTAAGTCAACCACAATTGACGCCCTGCTGATCAGTCCCGAGATATTGCCTCCGTCAGAAGTTTTTTTGAGAACTGCGGTGCAAGTTAAGTTGAGGAGCAGAGCTGGATAACAGAAAAACTTGCCGTTCCGGCTTCACGGTGTGTAGCGGATTATCCATGGCACAAGAACGTAAAAATACGCCGATGAGGATAAAAAGAAATTCAGACTCAGAGGCACCACTTTGGGGGCAGGATGCAGTTTTAATATAAAACACTTTATTTGCTTATGGAATGACAGGAAACCACACATCTAAGCAACACACACTTGGACAGACTCCAAAGACCATCATTACACCAGAGGTATATCACACAACATTGACTGTCCATTACTACTGTTAATTTATGAAAGACTTTGACATGTTGCACTGACTACACTGTGACGAGACGCTCACAGACAGGTAGAGTTCGACTTTCAGTTTACAAAACGCTCCTTTAGGCCATCAAACTTGTTTGGCAAATTGCTGCTTACTAAACACTGATTTGTCAAACAATCTCTTGGATGTATCAACATCTGTCAAACTTAACCTCATCTTTGAAGCTGCTGGCATGCTGTGCATATCGTGTTGTGTAGTATTTTGACACTAATGGGAATAACTACCAATGCAGCAAAGTATTTCCTCCATTGACTTTACCTCTGTCTATAAAGAATACCGAGCGAGGTGGCGCAGTGGTTAGCACACTGGACTCGGGAGGACGACGGTTCAATCTCGTCTCCAGCCATCCTGATTTAGGTTTTCCGTGATTTCCCTAAATCCTTTCAGGCAAATGCCAGGATGGTTCCTTTGAAAGGGCACGGCCGATTTCCTTCCCCATCCTTCCCTAACCTGAGCTTGTGCTCTGTCTCTTATGATCTCGTCGATGGGACGTTAAACAACACTAACCTAACCTAACCTAACCTAAAGAATGAAAAGAAAATCAAGACGCTGGTTCAGGAAATGGTTAAAACTGAGAGAGAAATATACCCACATAAATGCGCTAAAGGAAATATTAGACTCAGAACATGATGATTTACAATCACATACTTTTAATAACGTGTTAAAATTTCTTTACCGACATCGAAAATGACACAGTTATGCGAAGATCAATTCTCTTCTGCTTGGTCCTCTAATGAAATTTCATTAAAATACCGTACATCGTCCATGGAAGAATCAGAGAGCTTCGATCTTTCTTTTTTAAATTTTTATTGTATATTGTGAGCAGAATATAGATTTGCTTCTTAACGTCTTCCTGCGTAATACTCGGGTGGGGAAGAAGCAGCACCTCTACCTTATGGGAAAGCCGGTGCTCTTTTGCTTTTATCATTGACATAGTTTCCACAACTGAAAATTCACAATGCAGTGAAATAAATTGTAATGAAACTCTCTCTTGCTAAACATGAGCGGCGAAACATAAACACAACAACGAGCGCCATCTTGCCAAATCAAAATTTTTCTCAAACACGTCAGATACAATAACTACATGTTTGACAAACACCTCAAACAATGTGGTCAACTGCCAAATAGTTTTACGAACTAATGCAGTTTGACAAATTGTTTGACCATTTACAGCGCCTAATATAAAAATAGCTGGTCCCATGCCAGCAGAAACAAAGAATTCACTATGGAGTGCGAATCGATCTCTCCCTCAAACGTCAAGAGGTGCGACAGGACGAACCGAGCACACAGGTGTGTACATAGAGATCGGCGGCAGTAAAGTAACTACGGCAAGGTGAAGGGCGGCATGACTGAGCTAACGGGCCGTAGCTAATGAAGCCGCGTCAAACAACAGCCCGGCAGCGGCCCGCCTGGCAGTCTGGGCCATTAGACGCTCCCGCGCAGTCACGGCCGGCTGCTGACGAGTGACGGAGGGAAACGCCGCCGTAGAAAGTGGTCTGGCGGCGCAGTGGAAGGGCTCGGTGCTGTTGACCTTGGCGACCGGACGCCACAATCGCTCGCTTTCTCGCGGTCACGGCCGCTCGCCTCCAACGGACAATGGCCGAGCTGCCTGAGATTCCGCGCCTGCCCTGCCCTTTGCAGTTTCAACCAGAACCGGTTGAATGGGGCCTGCACACGTTCAGTATTTATTGACAATACTATGGTGCTATCGGAACGAGGCTGTGCACTGGACTTCGCACAACCTATATAGATTACGTTTGAAGTTCAAAACAAAGTTGGCAGAACACAAGTTGGCAGAACTGTTTCTCCATAGATGCGCGATTGTTTATTTCGTTTTACTGTCGCGTAACATGTAACATTTAACTGTTTAGTTCTGTTAATGAAAGATATTGAAAGCGGCATGTAGTGTTTAGATGATGAATTTAGTTTTAAATGATGTTGAATTCAATTGAGGAATGTATGTTGCTTGTTGAACATGTGTTTCGATACATACACGGATTTAGTGCAAAGAGGGATTACCTGAGAAATTCCCGGAAACAGTTGTACTTCATCATAATGCGTTTCATCGACTTATTGAGAAATTACCAGAGACATGCTGAGTGTTAGATATCGAACGAAGTGGAAGGCTACCTAAACTGAATATTTCTCGCTCTATGCAGCGGATCCAACCAAAATCATTGCACAAGTTGGCACAAGACAAAAATATGGGGCTTGCAGCCGCACATAAAGCTATTTGACAAACATTGATATTGTTTCCGAAAAAACTGACAGCAGTGTAAGAATAGAAAGATGCGGTTCATGAAATGCGAATCCGTTACTGCAATTGGTTTACGTATTGAGAAGGCTACAGTCGATATTCTTCATGGCACTTCCTATACAGGCGAGGCCTGGTTCCACCTCTCTGGTGATGTTAACGCGCAAAACACACTATTGTGATCAGTGGAGAATATTCATTGCGTCATGATCAGAAAATTAGAATGTGGATTGCAATAACCAGGCGGTGCATTACTGGACTTCTATTTTTCGAAGAAACCGAGAGTGAACGTGTTGTTTAATGATCCACGATTTCATTGGCTAGATTAAGCAAGCCAAACCAGCTACTCATGGTTTCTGCAAGAGGCTAATACTGCTCGCACGCCTAATAACACTTCGCGTCTTCCGAGAAAATTTCTTGGGGAACGCGTCATCTCAAAAAAGCCATAAACCCTCGTTCGTCGGACGTTACTTCACCAGGTTTTTTCTTTGGGGAGCAGCAAGTTCTGTAGCGCATCACAATGGCCCACGCACGCTTTGTGGATTAAAAACTGAAGTAACTGCGGACGTGAGAGGTATAGCACAATCAGATCTGCAGGAAACAACAGAAAACAAGAGATGGATCCGAGAATGGCTAAAAAAAGGTAGCAACTTGTATGTTAATTTACTGACTGAAATCATAACCATGCACTGGAAATATTTCGTAAACCATTTTCAGATGAGTCCTGCATCTTACCAAAAATTATTAATGTTTATACGATATTAAACAGAGAAGCAAAATACATTAATGAGAGAGGCAGTCGCAGTAATCGAGAGCCGGCAGATCATACGAATGCAGGCTTAGCGTTGTGTTATCAGCAAATGGGACTTGACTGAGAAAGCTTGGTGTGAAGTTGGAAAAGAAGGTCGTATGACAGATATGTGCTGTACTCATCTGCTGTTTAAAATAAAATTATCAGGATGTCAGTGGGAAAAAAAATGAAAACCATAATGGGAGTAATTTTGCATGCCTATCAGTGGCTGTGCCATTATCTAAAATTATGTTGTCATATACAAACGTACAGTGGGGAACGACAGAAAATGATAGAAAAGTCACAGATCTCCGATACTTGTGAACAATGGTGCTCGCTTACAAATGATTTAACGAGCACAAACCAACTGCACCACTTTCCTGTGTGTCTAAATCTAATGGCATCCAGGTTTTCAAAATAAAAGTAGTCGACAACATGTTAAAGTGGAGGACTTATTTTGTATTGTCACATAATTTAACTATAGTGAACATGAAATGAACATTCAAGTGCAGTAGTTCCAGAAGAGATGCACCTGAAAGTACGAAGTAATTTGTTAAATAAATTAGAAATACATTTGCCTATTAATTTGCACAGATTACAACGTTTTGAGCTCCTTGTGATTTTGCAATATGGCCGTTTAGAACTTGAAATTTTTCTGAAGCCATTCCAAATGCGCAATCAGTGGCCATTTCCCTCGGCTTACTATGCAGTTACACATACTTTTCACATTGGAGAGACACTTTTTGGAGGTCTCATTAAGTAGCGCTCGAAATAAAATAGAAATGGGCTATCACTCTTATCGGACAATAATCCCTATGGGGATGGGATTCCAATGTCTGCATGTGTTGTCTTATGAGAACCAGAAGATACTCGGGTCCAACAAACACCACGCTACTCCACGTCCGCGCACAGCAGCTGCTGCAGCTTCTCATTTGAGTCGCATAGTGTGTGGAACTGCGTTTCCAGCTAGTCGCCAACCGGTTGCCGGTTTAGATCGACTGCCCTTTGCGTACCTTTTCCGTTGCTCCGTGTGCCAACGACCTTAAGGTACTGTTTCGCTGGAACTGCTCGCAGCAGTGACTTGCAGTGACTGCCAGCCGTGACGGTAGACCGTCGCTGCCTGCACTTTTCGTTGAAACTGTGGTTACTAGATGATGAACGAAAACACTGCTGACAGCCGATGAAACTTGGTTTTATTTTAATACACTACCGGTTTCGCGGCTCACAGCTGCATCTTCAGGTGCAAAAACACTAGGACGTTACTATATAATAATGGAAACTCAACGTTCTTAATCGAGAAATTGCCGTTCTGAGAATACTGTCGGTCACAGTAAGTGTTCCCAGGTGGCCGGAAAAGGCAGGGTCCACTTTTGCAAGCTGCTCCTTCTGTGTATGGCTTGATATGGATAGTTGTACTTGTAACGTAAGATTCGATCTACCTTGCAACATTCTTAGAGGTTATTACATGGACCACCTTCTCAATTATTCCTCATTTGTCTAGTTTTTTTAATAATGACATTATTATCAGAATGTCAATACTTAGACTAATAATGTTAGCAGTAGGGCAAAGAGAGCACCACTCTACCTTGCATTGTTGACAAATTTATTCAAGATGACGGATCCAAGATGGCGGCGATAGATGTGGCAATATCGCAATGACATCATGGTGGGAAGTACAAATTTTGTTGGGAAAATAGGTCAATGGGACTACATCCACTATCCCAACCCCTTCCCCCTCCCTTCCTCCTCCCCTCCTCTCCCCTCCCCAAGAAAATGGCAGGAAAAAATGACGGGAGAAAAGGTGACTTGGGCTACCTTCACTCACCTATGGAAGTGGTGGGAAAATTTTGGATGGAAAATAGGTCAGTTGGACTACCTCCCATAACCAAAGCCATCCAACAACCACCTCTTCCTTTGAATTGGTGGTAAAAGACTCAGTCTGTGTTCAGCTGCTGGAGAGGAAGGAGTGTACTTTATTTATTTTCAGTGGGAAGTTGGAACATTTTATTTAGGGTAGATTTAACATAGTTTATTTATTATGCTGATACAAAACACTGGCCCTGGCGTATTTGGCATGACAATAAGTAGCCTACATATCTGCAAACTACTCGCAAATTACCAAAATAAGGCACTACACTGATGTACAGACGCGCATACAACTCGTAAATTATCGAAAAAATGCATGTAAAACACTCTGCAAACATGATCACTAATTGTAAACTGTCAAAATAATCCATTGCACTGCCTACCGACGTATTCACAAAATAATGTAGTACACTGATGTACAGACACGTTCACTATGCGTAAAATTGGCAAAATAATGCACCACTCTACATTGAATTGTTGGCAAATTTATTCAAGATGGCGGATCCAAGATGACGGCGATAGATGTGGCAATATTGCAATGACCTCACAGTGGGGAGTACAAATTTTGGCGTGAAAATAGGGCAATTGGACTACATCTACTATCTCAACCCCATCCTCCTCCATTCCCCCCTCCACTCCTCAACCATCCTCAAGAAAATGGCGGCAAAAATGATGGGGGAAAAGGTGACTTGGGCTACTTCCACTAACCTGTGAAAGTGGTTAAAAAATGGTTCAAATGGCTCTAAGCACTATGGGATTTAACATCTGAGGTCATCAGTCCCCTAGACTTAGAAACTACTTAAACCTGATTAACCTAAAGACATCACACACATCCATGCCTGAGGCAGGATTCGAACCTGCGACCGTAGCAGCAGTGCGGTTCCAGACTGAAGCGCCTAGAACCGTCGGCCACAAAGTGGTTAAAAGGTTGTCAGTGTTGTACTGACATCTCATGTCAATATAAATAATAGCCAAGTCTCCCTCTGGATGCGCTACAGAAATCTTTGGCAGTGCTTTCAGAAACTGTCTGCAAACACGCTCACTAACTGCAAACTGTCAAAATAATGCACTGCACAGCCTACAGATGTATTCACAAAATAATACATTACACTGATGTACAGACACGTTTACACACATAAAATTAGCAAAACAATGCATGTATGACACTCTGAAAGCACACTCACAGCCGAAATAATGCATTGCACAAACAGTCATTGCATGTAAAAACGCTTTCTAACTATCGTTAAGGAGGAAATACGGAAGCGTCCGATCTAACCCGTCGGCTTTGACCCATGACGTCACAAATATAGCGGAAACGACAATTCCAATATGGCGGATATAGAAACGTTGCATACGTATCACAAAGACGAAAACACATAGAAAAACAACACACACAAAGGTTTCACAAGAACAATCTGCTAACATTGATAGCAAACAAAGATAATAATAAACAAGTGGTACTCAAGGCCAGGCAGGGGGGGGGGCTGCGCCCCCCCCTGACCCCCCCCCCCCCCGGCAAAAAAAAACTCCCAACCTAACCTCGTATTCAGGGCTACGCTACAGATCAATGTGTAGGTCAATCAAAAGATAAAAAAAAGAAACAAATAAAAAAAAGAAAAAAACAATATTGATTCATTAGACATAACGAGTAGCGACAAAACTCCGCGCCGTAATGATGTCACACACCACAACACCCTTACGTCACGGGTCAAAGCCGACGTGTGAGATCGGATGTTTCTGTTGACCCGTTAAGGAACTCGACCACAATGTATCAGCAATCTGTTCCCTACAGAGGTCCAAGGCAGAATGATGACCTTGTGTGTCGGGCGCACATGCCAATCCAGCCTGTCTCACATGTGAGACACATGTGGCCGTGCACATGTTTACCTAGCCACAGTGGCTGATGCATCACCTGCGGCTCCAGTGCCGGCCTAATTGCCAGGCGAGATGGTTGCCTAGCAGCGCACCCTCGCATGCTAGAAGGTTGTTAGTGTTATACTGACGTCTCATGTCAATGTAAATAATAGCCAAGTCTCCCTCTGGATGCACTATAGAAATCTTTTGCAATGCTTTCAGAAACTGTTTACAAAAATATCCCAGAATAACACGGGATGCATTATTCTGACTGATCCTAATGAGGTACCCTGTCCATCACATGTTACCCTTCCCAGAAATTATAACATCCTGCTTGCAACATATATCTCAGAAATGGTAAATGTTTGCTCATGTTCTCACCACTAAAAGCCTTCATCATGCCTGTGCATGCTTGCAAAAACACCATTAATCATAAAAGCATTTTTGTTGCTTGGAAAGAGAGCATGGTCTAAGCACAGATGGGGAAATCAGAACAATTATGCAAACAGAATTCGAAGCACTGCCCTACAGAAGAGAAAAATAGCTACAATTTTCAGTGCCCTACAGCTGCTGGCCCTGAAGTGTCCTAATGCCGCAATGGCGGCTGAGGGCCAGGGTTCCACCAGAGATGGATGGTCTGATTCAACTTGTCTTCGAACACTTGAGCAAAGAAGACATCACGTTACTCTCAGAACTTGAGAGATTGCAGAGCACTCTCACTTCTGATTCGGTGTAGGGAATATGATATACTGCAATTTGACTTTATACATCATGATGAAATGGTGGGCAGTAGTTTATGGAAATGTTTGCATGTTCTAGGGAAGGAAATATGGTAAGCTTTACCTGCGTTCAAAGGAACAGGGTGCCGACTTAAGCGACTGCAGTAGAAGCACGGCGTTGGTGGGCCGACAAAGCGCGTTTTTTTTTCTGGGGAACGACGAGGAGACATTTCTAGACGGTAGCGTGCAGTGGTCACTTTGTGCAAAACACATTAGCTTGGCGCTGGACAGGGGGCAGTCGTCCAGTATACAACCTAGCGCCGAAAAGTCGCCGACAGCGCATTGTAGGCTGGGAATAGAGCAAAGGATGGACCCTTGTTAGGAGGCAAGCCGCCAAAAGAAATGTAAACGTTCTGCAAATGTCCGTAGGACAGGAAAACTGGCGCCCAGACGTCCAGACTCTGTTTCAAAACACGTTTTGTCAATACACAAAGCTGTCTGTGTGTTTATGACTGTTCTTTGCAAACTATGAAATGGACGAAACAGGGGAGATAACAAGCTGTTTATGGAGGGCTGTGCTTCCACCCTGTATTGTGGTAGCAAAAGACATGGTAAACGGGTGGGAAAGAGGCCACAAAGCTGAATTTTTTCCGTTTTCTACCAATTAACTTTAAAGTCTCTGATTGGTCAATTCGGTTTGCAATGCAAAGACCATTCTCCGAGCTTAGAATGCCGGGCTCCAGCTCGTGATTGGCTTGTGTGAAAGTTGGGGAAGTCAAAAAAGAGAAATGTGCTTTTGGAACCAAGCTGAGGAGGAAGTAGTGAGGAAGGAAGAAGGACCACTCTGGTACAAGTCTCTTGTACTGGCGCTTCGCTGGTAAAGAACTGCAGGTCTCTACCTGTCCTTTCCTAGTGTGCGACTTAGAGCCTGTGCCAGTCACCTTCTGAACTGTCAGAGGTACTGGATGATTTTAATACGAGGGTCGTCCACAAAGTAAGTTCCGTTTCTATTTCTATACGTGGCAGAACTACGATCGCAGTTCTGAGCAAGTGCGGCAGTTACTCTGACTCAAGGAGAAGACATGTACGCCGTTTTCAGATTGCTGCTGCCGACTTGTGCTTTGTAGTGCTTCTTTATAATGTCAGCCGTAATTGAAGATGCCGCCGCCTGTGAAATCAGATCTGTGATTCGTTTTCTAAATGTAAAGAAAGTTAAACCAAGGGAAATTCATCGCCAAATCTGCAAGGTTTATGGACAAAATGCTATGAGTGATTCAATGGTTAGAAGATGGGTCAGTGCATGGGGAAGTGCATGATAAAGAACGAATTGGACGCTCATCTGTGGTTCTGATGAACTGGTTGACACAATTGAAGAGAAGATTAACCACAAGTCCTAGCGACTTTCATCTCTTATCACACCTAACATCTATCTTTGGTGGTCAACACTTCAACGATGATGACAAGCTGAAAGAACATGTTAGCACATGGTTGAATACACAGGTGGCAACCTTCTATGAAGAACGCATACAAAAACTTGTGCCATGCTATGAGAAGTGCCTACAAAATTTCGGAAGCTGTATAGAAAAGGAGCTTAACAGTTGTAGATTTTTGTACAATAAATATTTTTTCTGTATCTGTACACGTTTGTTTTATATAACCTAACGGAACTTACTTTGTGGACATACCTCGTAAACGATAGTTACAACATAAGGAAACTGGAAGAGTTTTGCGGCGTTGTGAGCGTTTCCAGATTGCTGTCTGAAGGTGACTGACGGCCTCTACATTTAAACTCATCTGTCACAGTGACGGGATAGCTGATGGCTCTGTGTTCTGTTTCAATTGATTCCTCATATTGCAGTCATGTACGAGATCATTGTTTTGGTGCTAGCCATCTGTGGTAGGTGATGTTCATCCACCAGGACTCTTTCTCCATCTCAAACAAGGGATGTCAGTCAATCATTATGTGGTAACCAACAGCATACCAATGGACGGATGGGGTGGAAAAGACACCATCGATGTACTGTAATAATAAGCATCACAGTTGATAGTGCAAACCATTTTAGCAGTTTTACCGTAATTTCAACACCGACCAGTGACGCAGCAGCATGCTTCCCAGATTCTGTACTATCGCGAAACCATCCTTCCTCTAGTTTGCGTGTGCCATTGCGATTGCAGATATATGAACTGCCCCTCCTCTACTTTGTGAGTACAATTGCGTATGTAGATAGATGACTGTCAGTACGTCCTTTTGTTGTTAATTCTCGAACATTCACATCAAAGTTTACCAGACAGCGATCTAAATATTTCTACTAAATATTTCTAGCACTTCGACAATAGTGCATAATTTACCATCTTTCTCTGTGTGGATGGAAGTCGCAGGGCATTCTCGGATTCTTAGGATAAAGTTGGAGACTGAAAGATCTCCTTGCATTGTCTTTGATCAACCCGCCCAGCAACACTGCCTCCGATTTCATCTGCAACTGACCAGAAGTAGACCGCTACATTCTGCATGTCATGAAGGAATGGAGCGTGTCGAGTCCGTAACTACTGTTCCGCACGCATCCAAGTGCACAAGATTTTTCCAGATGCGCTCAAGTTGAGGAAGTCAGTACCCCTTATCGGTTTATAGTAGTAGATATGAAAGTGTTGTGATGTAATAGCAGACGTTTAAGAAGAACGAGGAATGGGTGGTTTTTATGCATAATGGAGTTTCAGACGGACGGAGTTCAAAGAATTTTACGTAAATCAACTACGCTATCAATTCTAAAGTATTGTTCTAGTGTCTGGAATCAGTACCAAGAAGGTATTAGTAAGAGAGAACATAAACACATGCACTCCTAAGAATACACCGTTCTGCACTTGAAACAAGCTATATAATGTTAGATCGTTCAAATGGTTCAAATGGCTCTGAGCACTATGGGACTCAACTTCTGAGGTTATCAGTCCCCTAGAACTTAGAACTACTTAAACCTAACTAACCTAAGGACATCACACACATCCATGCCCGAGGCAGGATTCGAACCTGCGACCGTAGCGATCTCGCTGTTCCAAACTGTAGCCCCTAGAACCGCACGGCCACTCCGGCCGGCTGTTAGATCGTTTCCGATCTGTTAGTCATGTGGAGTGCAACGCTGTTAATATTCCACTGTAAGAAATATGTTTCTGGCGCATGACTTACATTATTTTCGCAGGTTTCTCTACGATAAATTATGGTAACAAACTGTAAAATGAAAAAACTACTTCCTTAAAACATCGATTCTAAGTGGCACATACACAATATAGCTTTCCAGAGGTTTATTGCGTCCACTGTTCACATCCGATCACATTCAAAAATTAAACTATGCTCGCATTACTCCTATATAATGATAGTTAGTAACGGAGAGTACCTCTTACAAGGAAACAGATAAACGCATAGCAGCAGCGTTTGACGTATGAAATTACACATCATGCCGCCACTAACTCAGTAAACAGGACCTCTATTAAGCAGATGTTACATGGGGACTGCAGTGCCTCACAGACACCTGTCTCTAACTTAGGATCAGCTTAGTTATGAAGCTGAAGACTCGATTTTATACCCAAGATGCGACAGGGGAATGGAATACGACGCATAAATCTTCGTTCGCTTAGAGGAATATATCGAAACAGGGTGGTTATATTTCATCACACTTGAGACGGAGGTCCTCTGATGACCAAGAAATTTGCTGTTAATGATCGCGAGTAGACAGTGCTCTAAGTCACACGCAGAACACGCGGTTGTATACGAGTCGAACGCAGGCTATGTCTCACATCTGATGCATCCTGACAGAGCCACGGGAAACAATGGTCAAATCACCTGCAGCAACATCTCCCTCTCTCTTTCTAGAATGCATCATCAGTCTACCATTAAATCGTACCTCGTTACAACTCCATCTCGACCGATCACTCCATCCACTGTCATCATTTAACGCAGACGCAAGTTAAGTTTAGAGACAGATGGTTCTTTGTTTTTCCAGGAAAGCATCAAAGACAGCAGTCAACTAGCATGTGTCACTATTACCTCAATAGACATACAGTAGAATGCTGCCTCGACGTAAAAAATGACTGTTTCCCTGGTTCCTGGGGCTTAAATATCAACGTTTTCTCGTTTTCCTCTTGCTGTCGTATACTCGTTGTTCTGCGCCAACCAGAAGACACGCAAGTACTTCCTCGATTTCCCCGCATTTGGGTGTATTTTCTCTCAATTTATACGTGTTTTCCATCATTTTTCGTAATTCTATAGATTTTATGTCACTTCTACTCACGTGATCATGACATCACTTTTCGTTCTGTGTTCTAACACTCCTTGTAAATGTAGTACAGCTGTCAACACCCAGTACAAATGCACTATTTTTCTGGCCATGTGGCATAGTATGGCACTGTACTCGGGTGCATCCAGTCACCTCCACCCACATATTCTACATTTGGAGTGCGTTTGAACTGTTTTCTGTATGTCTGTGTCTGTGCATGTGTCGCAGATGACTCCCAGGACCCAGTCTTCCCGCTGGTGGACCCAACGTCCAACACTGAACACATCTTCGGATGTAACGCATGGTTGGTCCATCTTCGAACCCTACCCAGATGTGACATGTGTTGGATTCACCTCTGAATATAGCTCTGGAAATAATGCATGGCAGACCCACACTCGAACGCTAACTCGGATATGATGTATCGTGGATCTGCATCCCAACATTGCTCCAGATATAACGCGCACCAGATCCACACTCGAATGCTAACTTGGATCTGCTGTGGGCTGGCACACATATAGTATTTGTTACTGATATGTCGGAAGACAGAGTTGCGGTAAAAATCTTATCGAGCTCTCTATCAGATGATGTTAGCCGAGCTTTTATACGAGGGCAGTTCAATAAGTAATGCAACACATTTTTTTTCTCGGCCAATTTTGGTTGAAAAAACCGGACATTTCTTGTGGAATATTTTCAAACATTCCCGCTTCGTCTCGTATAGTTTCATTGACTTCCGACAGGTGGCAGCGCTGCACGGAGCTGTTAAAATGGCGTCTGTAACGGATGTGCGTTGCAAACAACGGGCAGTGATCGAGTTTCTTTTGGCGGAAAACCAAGGCATCTCAGATATTCATAGGCGCTTGCAGAATGTCTACGGTGATCTGGCAGTGGACAAAAGCATGGTGAGTCGTTGGGCAAAGCGTGTGTCATCATCGCCGCAAGGTCAAGCAAGACTGTCTGATCTCCCGCGTGCGGGCCGGCCGTGCACAGCTGTGACTCCTGCAATGGCGGAGCGTGCGAACACACTCGTTCGAGATGATCGACGGATCACCATCAAACAACTCAGTGCTCAACTTGACATCTCTGTTGATAGTGCTGTCACAATTGTTCACCAGTTGGGATACTCAAAGGTTTGTTCCCGCTGGGTCCTTTGTTGTCTAACCGAACACCATAAAGAGCAAAGGAGAACCATCTGTGCGGAATTGCTTGCTCATCATGTGGCTGAGGGTGACAATTTCTTGTCAAAGATTGTTACAGGCGATGAAACATGGGTTCATCACTTTGAACCTGAAACAAAACGGCGATCAATGGAGTGGCGCCACACCCACTCCCCTACCAAGAAAAAGTTTAAAGCCATACCCTCAGCCGCTAAAGTCATGGTTACAGTCTTCTGGGACGCTGAAGGGGTTATTCAGCTCGATGTCCTTCCCCATGGTCAAACGATCAACTCTGAAGTGTATTGAAGAAACGACTTCAGCGTGTTCGTAGGCACAAAAATCTGAACGAACTTCTCCTTCTTCATGACAACGCAAGACCTCACACAAGTCTTCGCACCCGAGAGGAGCTCACAAAACTTCTACATCTACATCTACATCTATACTCCGCGAGCCACCTTACGGTGTGTGGCGGAGGGTACTTATTGTACCACTATCTGATCCCCCCTTCCCTGTTCCATTCACGAATTGTGCGTGGGAAGAACGACTGCTTGTAAGTCTCCGTATTTGCTCTAATTTCTCGGATCTTTTCGTTGTGATCATTACGCGAGATATATGTGGGCGGTAGTAATATGTTGCCCATCTCTTCCCGGAATGTGCTCTCTCGTAATTTCGATAATAAACCTCTCCGTATTGCGTAACGCCTTTCTTGAAGTGTCCGCCACTGGAGCTTGTTCAGCATCTCTGTAACGTTCTCGCGCTGACTAAATGTCCCCATGACGAATCGCGCTGCTTTTCGCTGGATCATGTCTATCTCTTCTATTAATCCAACCTGGTAAGGGTCCCATACTGATGAGCAATACTCAAGAATCGGACGAACAAGCGTTTTGTAAGCTACTTCTTTCGTCGATGAGTCACATTTTCTTAGAATTCTTCCTATGAATCTCAACCTGGCGCCTGCTTTTCCCACTATTTGTTTTATGTGATCATTCCACTTCAGATCGCTCCGGATAGTAACTCCTAAGTATTTTACGGTCGTTACCGCTTCCAATGATTTACCACCTATGGCATAATCGTACTGGAATGGATTTCTGCCCCTATGTATGCGCATTATATTACATTTATCTACGTTTAGGGAAAGCTGCCAGCTGTCGCACCATGCATTAATCCTCTGCAGGTCCTCCTGGAGTACGTACGAGTCTTCTGATGTTGCTACTTGCTTGTAGACAACCGTGTCATCTGCAAATAGCCTCACGGAGCTACCGATGTTGTCAACTAAGTCATTGGACTGCTCTTCCTCATGCACCCTACAGCCCCGATCTCGCACCGTCGGATTTCCATATGTTTGGCCCAATGAAGGACGCAATCTGTGGAAGGCACTACGCGGATGATGAAGAAGTTATTGATGCAGTACGACGTTGGCTCCGACATCGACCAGTGGAATGGTACCGTGCAGGCATACAGGCCCTCATTTCAAGGTGTCGTAAGGCCGTAGCATTGAATGGAGATTACGTTGAAAAATAGTGTTGTGTAGCTAAAAGATTGGGGAATAACCTGGTGTATTTCAATGCTGAATAAAACAACCCCTGTACAGAAAAAAAGATGTGTTGCATTACTTATTGAACTGCCCTCGTATTTCGTAATTTTTCTCTGTTGGATGGTACAGAATAGCGATGATAGAATGTTGGGTGATCCACTTGAATGGGCCCTGAGGGACATGGATCTACTTTGGACTGCAGTACCCATATGATGTTGAGTCTTTCTAATTTTCCCGATAAGATCAAGATCAAGAGGTAAAATAACGGGCTATGACCTGATAGGTGCCACACATCACTGGCATTATGGTACAGCAACGTACGTTAGAAAGGACAAAGAGGATGCAGTCCTTATTTCTACATCTACCACATGTGATATCCACGAAGTTACTGTAAAAGTAGGTGAATTACCAGTAAACAACATCTACAAACCTCCAGGCCACTCGTGGACTCCACAAGTTCTACAACCCCTGCCTCACCCCATAATATATGTGGGTGACTTCAACAGCCACCACGAACTGTGGAAATACCGCACATCTGACCAGAATGGTGAAGACTTGGTGAAATGGGCTGAAGATTGCAATACACAGCTAATCTTTGACGCCAAAGACCAAAGTACATTTAAGTCAGCTGCATGGGGAACTGAAACCCACCCTGATCTATGATTTGTTACGGCTGACACTAATAATAAACCTATACCAGCCTCCCACAGAATGCTTGGGGACTTCCCTCACTCCCAACATCGTCCGGTGCTCATAGAAATAGGCCTTACTATCCCCCTAATTTCATCGTATCCTCGGCCCAGATGGAATTTGGGAAAGCGGACTGGGCTACTTTCTCAGAAAAACTTGATAAACGCCTTGGATGGATACCTCCAACTTATAAAAATTACAAAAGATTTGTGGGAGCAGTCATCAGCTCAGCTAAGAACAGCATTCCCCAGAGATTTAGAAAAGAATACGTGCCGGGGTGGAACGAAGAGAGTGAGCGCCTCTATAAACAGTTCCTAGAGCTTGGGGATAGGGAGATTGCAGATGATTTATTGCACAGTCTGGACGCTGCCAGGCGCACTAAATGGATAGAGACTGTTGAGGAAATGGACTTCACAAAATCAAGCAGAAAGGCGTGGTCGCTACTTCGGAAGCTTGGTGGCAGTAGCAGGAACCAACGACCAACCAGCTCTATTTCTCCAAACACAGTTGCGGCGCACATCAGTAAAACCTCTAGAGCTCCAGGGGATCGAGCTCATAACGTAAAAGTTAAAAAGGAACTTAAAAAGTTGAAATATTTAGTAGGAAACAATTCACTACACTCGCAGCCCTTCTCAATCGAAGAGATAACACTGGCTCTGAGAGACATCAAGCCACGGAAAGCCCCAGGTTTTGATGGAATTCATCCGGAGTTTCTGATTCACTGCAGTAAATTTGCAAAATTATGGCTTGCACAGTTCTTCTCCAGCATGATGGAAACTGGAAGAATACCAAATATCCTTAAGAAAGCAAAAATCATAGCGATACTGAAACCAGGTAAACCGAATGACCAACCAAATAGCTACCGCCCAATTGCCCTTCTTAGCATGATCTACAGACTACTGGAGAGACTTATATGTAACAGAATAAGTCCACATATCCTAAAGTGTATCTCTGTGGAACAAGCAGGCTTCCGGCCAAACAGGAGCTGCACAGATCAAGTCCTCTCACTAACTTCCTACATCGAGGCAGGCTTCCAAAGACAAGAAAAAACATCCGTGGTATTTACGGACCTGACAGCGGCTTATGATACTGTATGGAGGCAAGGCCTGATTTACAAACTACTCCGCATCGTGCCATATTTGAAAATGGCTAACCTTACCAACGAGATGATCTGCAACAGACCATTCCAGGTGATACTTGGAAATTATAGGAGCAAAACAATGAAGCTCAATAATGGCTTGCCCCAAGGATCAGTCCTGGCACCGCTACTTTTCAGCATGTATATAGCCGATATGCCTAATACTAAATCTGAAAAGTTTGGATATGCAGATGACTGGGCCATAGCTTCACAACATCGAGATGTGGAGCACACTGAGACTGTCCTGACAAGCGACTTGTCCTTGCTGGAAACGTACTTTCGTGAATGGAGACTACAACCTAGTCCAACTAAAACTGAGGCTATGTGTTTCCACCTGAATAATAAATTGGCTAACAGACGCCTTAAGATATATTTTGATAACAACATTCTGCCTTATAATAAAAATCCAAAATACCTGGGAGTGACATTAGATAGAACCCCGGAGCTACAAACAACACCTCATCAACATTGCTGCAAAAATCCGTACTAGGAACAATATCATTCAGAAACTATGTGGTACCAGCTGGGGCTCCTCCGCCTCTACCTTGCGATGCTCTGCTTTGGGACTTGTCTACTCTGCGGCAGAGTACTGTTCCCCTGTTTGGCTAAAGAGCGCTCACACCAAGATGGTGGACACAATACTGAACCAAACTATGAGGATTATTTCAGGTACAATAAAATCAACCCCAATTCACTGGCTACCTGTACTGAGCCACATACCGCCACCTCACTTGCGAAGAGAACATGCGCTTCTCAGAGAATTTAAAAAAATACAAGACAACCCGCAACTTCCGATTCACGCTTTGAGAAATGGCATTGACAGAGATAGATTGCTCTCTAGACATCCACCTCTTATAAGGGCCAAAGATCTGGAGGATGTGTTGCAGGAGCGGGCTCTGTTTGTTGCTGATCTTACACAACGTGCACGGTTGGCGGAGCAACAACGCGTTCCCATTACGATTGAATGGTCAAAACATGGTCCTGTTGCACTAACTCAGCTTAGTCTGTTTCTACACAGGTTGCAAAATGTGTTGGACATAGCTCTCTCCAACTTCTGCTCAGTTCCGACTTATATTGGAATGATCACATGTGCAAAGCTGCATGGATGGAGGGGCAGAGTATGAGGAGCAGTTACAAGATGCATAGGGACTATCTAAAACACGTTGGAATTTTACTGCAGCAGTTAGTTTCGAAAAAGGTGACTCGTTTCGAGATATGAGAGTGCAACGAATATGATTCACTAGTGGCTGTAGTCATTAAAAACTTCTTCATAGGATCCATCGCAGGTATGTCGTCGAATGGAAAAACTTGAATCCAATCCGCAGACAGCATTTCTACCGGAAAGCGTAACACTAGAGATTTGAAAAGCCTGTGAACATTTTTTACGACTTCAATTGGCACACCATCTCCTGTATGTGATCGTTCTCCATCAACTATCGCCTATAGCCCAGTGGATATATTGCAGAACCTCTGATGTGGCATCGAGAGAGAATGCATTACAAATGCTGGAGAAATAACTAATGGCGGCATGAGGGAGATGCAAATACCGGCGTCATACCACGTTCCTTAGCCGAATCACTTTCTAAATCCGGTGATTTTATTACACTCTGGCGATTACCACCTATATTCAGTGTATCGGTATTTGTGTGTAAAAACCGCTTGATTCAGGGGTAAATCTGTAAGGCTTGTCTAGTTTTTAACATGGATGTAGTTAGCGAGACTTGTGGGCACCTGTAGAACTAAAGCCGATTGTGGCAGTGACATACTCGTTGGTACCACTCACAAGAAAAACTTATATGTCCATCCATCGTTGATTTTCGCTCAGTATTGTTTCGTATCACCAGCATTCAGTTATTGGCGAAATATTGTGCTTAGAAGTAGGGAATTCTGCATAGATTCGCCTTGAGCATCAGTCTTATAAAGTATGGCGAAATATTATACTTAGTAGCAGGGGATGCTTCATTGATTCACCTAGTGCATCAGGTTTACAAAGTATGTGTGTGTGTTCTGACATTGGCAAAGAAAATGGATATGTCCTGTCATAAGGGAAGGTATGGATTTGATGTGGAAAACTGCGACAGCCGCAAAGGATGATTTGGAATATGTTATATCTCTGACATCGGTATTCGTGAATGGAATTATCAGTTTCCTCTGTTTTTTCGAGTTTTCCCATAAAGGTTTTCGCAGACGTGATAGGTTTCTCGTTCTCTGTGGTTTACTGTATGTTCCACCTCGCTGAACCTAGCTCAGATTTCGGGTTTCTAGAGAAATAATTTCCAGTCTATATCTTCCGAAGTATATTGTGCAAGTGATACTGCTGTGCAAGCGATATTGCTAGGTGCTTGATATCGAGAATTATTGCGTAAATGGTATAATATTATGGTAAACGATGTGAAAATACATATGGTCTTATAATCCCAGTGTCTGGGGATGGGTGATCAAGCAAGCAAGCAGGTTGGGGTCAGAAACAGTAATGGCTTTGTGCCGAGGAGAGCCGTCCCAGCCTTTGGACAACAGTTCAGAAACTGATGTCCGTCCACTGAGGGTGTTCTGGTCATGTGTTGGGTCAGTGCCTGTGCAGTGGCAGATGCCTTGTGACTGTCGGCTGTGGTGGATGACTGCCCAACCATCACTGGAAATATCTACTGCTGCGACAAATATATATGGTGCATGTGCTTATGCTATCTGTCTTCGTGGTATATGTATGAGTGTCTGGTAGTTGATAGCTATATGCAGGATGCAGAAGTGATGTTTTTGTATGGCGCAGGACATGAATGTGTGTTTACTACATCGATATAGTTTGGTGACACAGGTGGGCCGCAGATCGGGTGCACACTGGAATATTCAAGGTTTCCTTGACTGCATCTGTGCAAAATAGTTTTGCTGCTGAAAGTCTCATCTGCAGAAAATGACGGTCACGTGCTCTCACACCAGCAGCAGTAATTTGGCAGGTTTCATAGCAAAAAACTCAAGCTTTGCGCCACTACAGCAGAGCAGTGTAATTGAGGAAGTGTCTTTCTGTATTTGATGGTCTGTAGACCACTTTTGCGGGGTTTAGCGATCTGTTCAAAATAGTTATGCCGCTGAAATTCTCCTTTACAGGAAAAAAATGGCGGACAATGCTACCACACCGACACCAGTAGCAGTCTGATGGGCAAATTCAGTAAGAGCCAATCAGAATGCTCCATTCATTCACAAGACATCCTTTGTGCTGGGGCATAGGAGCCACTACATGCTAGATCGAACAAGATGGGGGGGCAAGGTATCTATGGAAAGTTCTGAGAGTAACGTGATGTCTTCTTTGCTCAAGTGTTCGAAGACAAGTCATCTTGGATCCGGCACCTTGAATAACTTTGGCAACAACGCAACATGTGGTGGTGCCCTATTACTAACGTTGGTTTTACCTATGATGTCATAATTTTTATTGTATCTGAAGATGTGAAATGGGTAGTTTGGTCTAATGAAACCTAGTTTTACCAGCATTTTACCTGACTACTCTTTTTTTTTTCATTTTGTTCCATATAGTTCTTTGCGTTTGGTCGGGGCGGAAGTCACAAGACATCCGTTCAAGTTGATCGTTGATTCCTGGACTCAGTTTTTTTTATTACAGAGAGCAGCCCTTTGACTGAACCCGCTGAGCTAATGTGCCGGCGACCACTCAGCTGTTTGGGCAGACACACAAATAAATATATAAATAAATAAATAAACGACGCACCACAAAGCAGTTATGCAAATCAGTCACAAACTGATACTCATACAGGTATTGACAGAAAAAGCAAAACTGTAAACTTTGGCGATCGATGGATGAAAGTGTGGTGCTGCGGAACAATTTCACCATGTATGTGGCAAGGATAGTAAGTGGGGGACATGTCGATACCAGAGAGTAAATTCTTCGTGAATTTTATTCTGTGAACTCACTTGGGCAGTAGCTATGCCTCATGGAGAGGCGTGTGAACAACATCCGCAGATGTCAGCATTTGGGAGAGGACATGATGTTGGGCTCAAAGAAGCCGTTTGGAGTAATTTGCGTATCGCTCGACACTTGAATAGGAGCGATGCCATTGTTCAACGATGTTAGCAGAAATGGTTGAAACACGCCCGAACACAATGTCAAGAAAGAAGTGGTTGATACAGCGAGACGGCAGAACGTGAGAGAGGCACTCAGAGTCCCTGGTTCATAATTATCATGGATCCGACGTGTCACTGGTGCTTCAGTGACCACAACGACCATTAATAGGCGGCTTAAAGAAAGAGGGCGCCTCGTGCGCCGACTACCATTGTCCTCTGTACATCAGCAAGACTGTTTGCAGTGGTGTCAGGCACTTTCGGCCTGGAATCTCATCGCCTGGAGTAGAATTGTCTTTAGTGATGAGTCCCACTACATCGGAATTTTGACGATATAACGCGTCAGTTGGACAGAATTTGGCACAATATCCCTCAGGAGGACATCCAAGAACTCTGTCAATTAATGCTAAGGCGAATAACTCCTTGCATAAGAGCCGGAGGTGGACGAACGCATTATTGATTTGCTCAATTTGAGAAACTCTTTATGTTGAATGAATCGCCCAATTTTTCTGAAATTGTAATCTTTTGTTTGCCTGTAGATATACCGGGTGATCAAAAAGTCAGTATAAATTTGAAAACTGAATAAATCACGGAATAATGTAGATAGAGAGGTACAAATTGACTCACATGCTTAGAATGACATGGGGTTTTATTAGAACCAAAAAAATACATAAGTTAAAAAAATGTCCGACAGATGGCACTTCATGTGATCAGAATAGCAATAGTTACCATAAAAAAGTAAGACAAAGCAAAGATGATTTTCTTTACAGGAAATACTCAATATGTCCACCTTCATTCCTCAACAATAGCTGTAGTCGAGGAAGAATGTTGTGAACAGCACAGTAAAGCATGTCCGGAGTTATGGTGAGGCATTGGCGTCGGATGTTCTCTTTCAGCATCCCTAGAGATGTCGGTCGATCACGATACACTTGCGACTTCAGGTAACCCCAAAGCCAATAATCGCACGGACTGAGGTCTGGGGACCTGGGAGGCCAAGCATGACGAAAGTGGCGGCTGAGCACACGATCATCACCAAACGACGCGCGCAAGAGATCTTTCATGCGTCTAGCAATATGGGGTGTTTTTTTTTTGTTCCAATAAATCCCCATGTCATTCCAAGCATGTGTGTCTATTTTTACCTCTCTATCTACATTGTTCCGTGGTTTATTAAGTTTTGAAATGTATACTAACTTTTTGATCACCCGGTACATCACATCTACCGATTTGGTCTCATTCAGGTAATTTCTTCGTGGTGCGCCTTTTTTTTTTTTGTCTTAGAGTGTGTCCCAAATTCCGGGGGCTGGGTTGTGCGTCCCCTACCGCTTCCCTCCTCAAATTTCGTAGCCTATGATGGGATACATAAGAGTTGGAACATCATCAGGTTTTAATATTGGGTTTTGGAGGAAACTTCAGAGGTTCACTTTTCAAATTTATTCCATGATCCAAATCATCCCGAGCTGGTTGGAGGGCACTGCCCATAATGCTTCAAACATTCTCAACTGGGTAGAGATCCGGCGACCTTGCCTGCCGAGATGGGGTCTGGCAAGCACGAAGACAACCAATAGAAAATCTCACCTTGTGAGGGTGAGCATTACTTTGCTGAAACGCAAGCCCAGGGTGACTTGCCATGAAAGCCAATGAAACGCTATGCTGTACGAGTGCCGTGGATGACAACCAAAGGGTCCTGCTATGGAAAGAAATGGCGCCCCACACCATCAGCCCCTGGTTGTCGGGCCTTATGGCGGGCGTCAGTCAGGTTGGTATCCCATCGCTGTCTGGAACACCTCCAGAAGCGTCTTCGCTAATCAAGGGGGCTCAGTTCGAAGTGAGACACATCACAGAAGACAAATTCTACTCCAGTCAATGAGATTCCAGGCCGAAGACGAGTCTGGAGACGCCTCAGACAGCAGTCACTCGCCATACGGCCAGACGGCCAGGTCCGATGGTCTGGGAAGTCATTTTTTTTTCATAGCAGGATACCTTTTGTTGTCTTCTGCAGCACCATACAGCATAGCGGCACGTCGCCGATTTCTACGCCTCGTTTTGTTGCCCTTCGTGGCAATCCACCCCGAGATTACATTTCAGCAAGATAATACCCGTCCGTATATGGCAAGAGTTTGTGTTGCTTGTCTTCGTGTATGCCAAACCCTACGTTGGCCAGCAATGTAGTCATATCTCTCCACAATTGAGAACGTTTTGAGCGTTATGTGCAGAGCCCACGAACCAGATGGGGATTTTGATGATCTAACGCGCCAATTTGACAGAATTTGGTACGACATTCCTCAGGCGGACATCCAACAACTGTGTCAATCAATGTTAAGCTGAATAACTGGTTGCGTAAGGACCAGAGGTAGACCAAATTGTAAACATTCGTTTGTCTGCAGATATACACCACATCTACCGATTTCAATTCCATTCCGAAAATTCCTTCACGGTGTGTCGTTTTTTTCTTTGTTTCTTTCTGTTTGTTTTAGAGTGTAATTGGCGATGAACCGTTCCGTTTACAAAAGCATGTTCTCTAGCTTTACACCCGCTCAGCTGCTCTTCTTCAGAAACGCTTTTCTTACCATTGACAGTCTACTTTTTATATTCTTTCTTCATTGGCCACCATCAGTTATTTTGCTATCCAAATAGCAAACCTCACTTTAAGTATCTCGTTTCCTAATCTAATTCTCTCAGCATCGCCTTATGTACTTTGACTACATTCTATTATCCTTGTTTTGATTTTTTTGATGTTCATCTTGTATCATGCTTTCTAGATACTGTCCATTCCGTTCAACTGGTTTTTCAAGTCATTTGATGTCTCTGAGAGATTTACAATTTCGTCCAAAAAGCTCGAAGGTTTTATTTCTTCTCCCTCAATTTTAATTCCTTCTTCGAATTTTTCTTTGGTTTCCTTTACTGATTGCTTAATGTGCAGATTGAATAGCATCGCCGATATGCTGCAATCCTGTCTCACTCCCTTCTCAACCACTCCTTCCCTTTCATGCCCTTCGACTCTTATAACTGCCATTTGGTTTCTGTACAAATTGGAAATAGCCTCTCGCTACCAGTATATCAAAGAGTGTATTCCAAGAGGTCGGTTTTTCCCAGTTTTCCGTTCTTCTGTAAAGAACTCTTGCTAATATTTTGCAATCATAACACATTAAACAGTTTGGTAACATTCAAACCTGTTAGCTTACTTTACAATTGGAGTTATTACATTCTTCTTGAAGTCTGAGGGCATTTCGCCACTATCATACATCTTGCACACTAGATGGAAGAGTTTTGTCACGGATGGCTCTCTCAAGGTTATCAGCAGTTCAGAGGATATGTCATCTACTCCAGGCGCCCTGTTTCGACTTAGGTCGTTTAGTGCTCTGTCAAATTCTTCTCGCAGTGTCATATCTCTCATCACATCTTCATCTACGTCCTCTTCCATTTCTATAATATTGCCTTCAAGTTCATCTTCCTTGTACAGACCTTATATGTATATTCCTTCCACCTTTCAGCTTTCCCTTCTTTGCTTGGTGTTCTACCTGAGCTCTTGATACGAAGCTGCTTGTCTTTTATCCAAAGGCCTCTCAAATTTTCCTGTTGCCGGTATCTATCTTTCCCATAGTGATATAGGCTTCTAAATCCTTACATGTGTGAACTAATCATTCCTGATTAGCTATTTTCCACTTCCTGTCAGTCTCATTTTTAGACGTTTATATTCCCTTTTGCCTGCTTTATTTGCTGCATTTTTATATTTTCTCCTTTCATCAGTTAATTTCAATATCTCCTGTGATATCCAATGATTTCTAATAGGCCTTCTCTTTTTATCAATTTGATCCTTTGGAGCCTTCACTGTTCCATCTCTCAAAGCTATCCATTCGTCATCTATTGTATTCCTTTTCTCTGTTCTCATCAACTGTTCCCTAACGCTCCCTCTGAAACTCTCAACAGCCTCTGGTTCTTTCAACTTATCGAGGTCTCAACTCCTTAATTTCCTACCTTTCTGCTATTTACTTAGTTTTAATATAAATTCATAACCAATAAATTGTGGTCAGAGTGCACATCTGACGCTGTAAATGTCTTGCAGTTTTAAAGCTGGTTCCGAAATCTCTGTCTTACCATAATACAATCAGTGTGAAACCTTCCGGTATCTCCAGGTCTCTTCCAAGTATACAACGTTCTTTCGTGATTCTTACACAATGTGTGATTAAATTATGCTCTGTGCAAAATTCTACGAGGCGGCTTCCTCCTTCAATCGTTCCCCCCAGTCCATATTCACGTACAATTTTTGTTCTCTTCCTTTTCCTTCTATCGTCTTTCATTTCCCCAACACATTTAAGTTCTTGTCTCTCTTAACTAGCTACGTAATTCCTTTTATCTCTCATACATTTCTCCAATCTCTTCATCATCTGCGGCCCTAGTTGGCATGTAAACTTGCATTAATGTGCTTGGTGCTAACTTTGTGTTTATCTTGACTATGATAATGCATTCACTATGCTGTTCATAGTAGCTTACCCGCATTCCTATTTTCTTATTAAAGCTACTCCTGTATTACCCCATTTGATTTTGTATTTATAGACCTGCGTTCACGTGACGAGAAGTTTTGTTCCTCTTGCCACCGAACTTCACTAATTCCCACTCTATCTAACTTTAACCTATCTATTTCCCTTTCCAAATTTTCTAACGTGCCTGCCCCGTTAAGGAATCTAAATTTCCACTCTCTGATCCGTAGAACGTCAGTTTTGTTTCTCCTGATGAAGACATCCTCCTGAGTAGTCCCCGCCCGGAGATCCGAATGGGGGACTATTTTACCTCAGGAACATATTACCCAAGAGGACGCTATCAATATTTAACCATACAGTAGAGTTGCACGCCTTCGGGAAAAATTACGTCTGTAGTTTCCCCTTGCCTTCAGCCGCTCGCAGTACCAACAAAGCAAGGCTGTTTTGGTCGATGTTACAAGGCCAAATCAGTCAATCATGCATGCTGCTGTCCCTGCAGCTTCTGAAAAGGCTGCTGCCCCATCTGGGTTCCTGAGGCACGCAAGTCAACCCACCAGCGACAAAGTCCATTCTCCATGCAGGGTTGTCAAAATTGAATGCATGGATGCATCTGCTACATTGATACAGAAACCTGTCTTGTATATTGGACACTGTGGGCTGTAGTGTGGCATCCTTTAATGGTTGTGTATTCTGCTGGCTCAAGTGCTGGTGTGTCAGGCAGTTTTTTGTATTACTGTACAATTTTAGGTCCAAATTATACTGAACAAGGTACGTACAGACCAAGAGCAAATAAGGGAATTGAAAAGTATACCAACAATTACTCGATGAAAGAGCACAGACTAAAATTCAATAGGAATTTTAAAAGAATGAAACCAGTCTGACTAACTAGACAAGTTGTGGATTTCTACGAAACTAGCAGTAAGGCACAAATTGGAATAATGAAATTGATCGAAGCAGTTAGAGAGGACCTGAAAGATTCAGGAACATCACAGCTTGATACAACACACATGAAAATATTTAGGCAGGAAATTCACAATTAGACACTTGCCCTGGGAGAAGACCTCAAGGAGACTGGAACACGTTGGCCTGACGAGCAGAAAAGAGTTCATTCTGAGAGAATGAAAGTAGTGTGGGCACAAAGGGAAGTTACGCAGGAAGCGGTAAAAATGCCCCAAATTGTGCGCAGCATGGTCAGCGTCTCCATTTTGCACTCATAAATAACGATGAACAACTACAGAGAAATTCCGCTATATGCAGGACACCGTTTTAATTTTGTTTTACTCAGACATGTTGCAGTTCTTTATGTGCTATCTTCATTGGGATTTTTATTTAGTTCCTCTCCGAAAAATTGTTGTTACATGTTAACGTCTTGTGGAGGTTATACGAATTTTGGCTCAAAAATATTTACACTTGCAAAACGAAGCGATCACTATACGTCAAACGTTAGTTTACAAACAGTATAGAGTAAAGGCATATGACACTGAATTGAGGCATTGCATGTTATTCATTTTGGTTTAAAGGTTTTATTTTTATATTACATTTAGAAATGATATACTAGCTGAAAAATGCCGCATTTCGCGGGTATTTGTTTATAGCTGTGGTCGAGAATTCGTATGTGTAGAATTTATTCTTTGTATACAGCGTTTGAAGTAGTATGCTTGGGGACATGACTGAAGAGCCTGTTTGCTTCACTATCATGGGAGAGAACAGCATGGAGCTGGCTGTGAGAAAAGCAATCAACACTAAGGCGCACGCCCACAACACACAGCTTTTGGTCTTTTGCATTGTTTATGGTCATGGCATAACATAAGCTCACTGGGAATTACAAACGTTTAAAAGAAAAATGGTAAACTGTTAGAGATAAGCAGGATTCAGGGTATAAAAACTAGCTCGCCTGCGCCACTTCTAGTCAAAATTTCCGCTTCTATGATGTTACGTTGGAAAGAAGTAACTTAAGCCTCTGTGAGTGAAGGGTTCTGAGGAGTGAGATTACGCATAGCGCTCCCCGTCAGAGTTATGTCGCGTCTTGCAAGGAGTTTCCAAAGAGCGAGTTAAAGCCTGATGTCCTCGAGCTGTAGCAGAAGTCACCACGATCTTGATTGATTCTTGAGGCCACATAGTCCTCAGTCGTTTAACTGTTCTGGAATATTCAGAAAGACCAACCGTTTTCCAGACATTTTTATACGTTAGCAAAACGAAAATAAAATATGATAAGTAGGCACCCACATTACAAAGCAAAGTTAATAAATTCGTTTTCCCTAGCAAAGAAATAAATAAAACCTATCGAAAGAAGCAAAGCAACGTTGTTAAGTTTTTAATACGCAAAGCGAAATCAGTAAATCCGTATATCCTAGCCAAGTAAATTAAATGGTAGTTTGTTTTCGTAAATATAAGAATGCGACACTTAATTCTGTCACTGGCGTAAACTTCGAACTTGCTTCTGTCACTGTTTGTATTCGTCAAGATAAGACTGTGGCCCTTAATTCTGTCACTGACATAAGTTCCGAAAATAAATTTGTCACTGAGTTTAAAAAAATCAACAGCGGCATCTCTTGGTTCTTTGGTGTACTACTACGTGACGATTAAACATCTACTGAGCAAACGATTTTAGATAAAACTTTAAATTACTATGTGTTTTTTTCGTGTTGCGATTTCGAGGGAATAAAGCCTACACGTTGCTCGTAACTACGCTCAAGTTACCTGTGGAAACCCCATGAAAATTTGTCTAGTAGCTTTGGAGGTTAGCGTGTTTAAACAGATAAACAGACAGGCACAACTGCTTTACAGTTTTATTATTAGCATTGATACAAGTATATTTGTTTACGTACCCACATGACGCTATTACGTGTGTGTGATGGTACTTTTAATTCTGCCACACATTCTAAAGCTTGTCATCTGCAGACAAACAAAAGGTTTTAATAGTCGTGTTTACTTTTGTGGCTGATATTCTGGTTAGTGGTTGTATTAAAACTTACATGTTTTACTTGATGTAGACAAGAAATAGTTGAGGTAGCACAAGGATTTTGTGAATAATAATATAAACAGGTATGTACTTACTTTGACAGGGGACACAAACTGTTGGTGTGTGGGTGCATCAGTTGGCTTTTATGAATAATAAACATCAAACACTTGCAGTACAGTACCACAGGTGACTCAAGGAGCTGTGGATGAAATATATTCACGGTTTATTATTTGACACACACCCACGCAGAGTTGAACGTATAGTCCTCTGAAAAACGCAGTGAAACGTAGTTCGAGAATGTTTACAGCAATTTGTATTTTTAGTTCAAACGGTTCAAATGGCTCTAAGCATTATGGGACTTAACATCTGAGGTCATCACTCCCATAGACTTAGAACTACTTAAGCCGCACTAACCTCAGGACATCACACGCATCCATGCCCGAGGCAGGATTCGAACCTGCGACTGTAGCAGCCACGTGGTTCCGGACTGAAGCGCCTAGAACCGCGCGGCCACCGGGGCCGGCCGTATTTTTAGTAGGTTTTTATGACGACCTCATTGAAGCATATTGTAAAATAGTCGCATTTGAAATTGAGGGCCTTCATTATCCCTGAAAAGCCGGACTGCAGTTTCGAGGCATATTAATAATCATTGTTGGTAATTAAATTCTGCTATCTGCGCAACGCGGCGATGGAATTTATCGCCGACTCATGGTGCTTTCAAGAGCCGGACGTACTTTCAGCCGTGAATGGGGGTGCACAAGAAACGCCATCAGGCAGGCGAGTCTGCGGCCTTCTGGAGAAAGGCCAGCTCCAGGACCTTGACTAGCCTATCGTCGGATATCAGCTTCCATCCAGTCCACTGGAACCAGTTTGCTGGGACGTAGCACCGACACTGGGGACAGACGAGTAACCTACATAATGATCACCTATATCGAGCGAGGAGGCGCAGTGGTTAATCCACAGAACCAGCATTCTGGAAGGGCGGCTCTTCAAATCCTAGTACTGCCCCAGTTACATCTCGCACCGCTGCAAATACGAGTGAGACAGATATTAATGTCAGTGCCATTGAGTAATAAGTGAAATTATTGAGACTGAACAAATCCCTGAGGCACGATGGAACTTCTACTAGATTGTATAACCATACCATAGATCCCTCGAATAAAGAACTTTCACTATTATTTGGGGGTCACACTCCTCTACAAGGAGGATAGCCGAAGTGATCGACAAAATTTCCATCCAATTGTTTGACATCCATCTGTTCTAGCAACTTAGAAGATATCCTGAGCTGAAAGAGAATCAGGCGTTTCGAACAAAATGAGCTCCTCCTTGGTAACCAGCATGGATTTCGCAAACATTGCTCGTGTGAAACCGAGTTCACGCTTTTCTTGCCTGTCATTCTGAAAGCCAAGGATCAACGCAGTCACGTAGATGCAATATTTGACTCAGTAGCACATCAGTCTTTGCTAACGAATGTACGGTCATATGGTGATCAAACTTCAGGTGTGCCCCAGGAAAGTGTATGAGAACCTTACTGTTCATGTTGTATACTAAATCTATAGTGAAGGGCTGTTTGGCATTTTTGTTGTTGTTGTGGTCTTCAGTCCAGAGACTGGTTTGATGCAGCTCTCCATGCTACTCTACGCTGTGCAAGCTTCTTCATCTCCGAGTAATTACTGCAACCTACATCCTTCTGAATCTGCTTAGTGTACTCATCTCTCGGTCTCCCTCTACCATTTTTACCCTCCACACTTTCCTCCAATACTAAATTGGTGATATTGATGCCTCAGAATGTGTCCTACAAACCGATCCCTTCTTCTAGTCAGGTTGTGTCACAAATTCCTCTTCTTCCCAGTTTTATTCAATACCTTCTCATTAGTTACGTGATCTACCCATCTAGTCTTCAGCATTATTCTGTAGCACCACATTTCGAAAGCTTCTATTCTTTTCTTGTCTAAACTGCTTGTCGTCCATGTTCCGCTTCTATACATGGCAACACTCCATACAAATACTTTCAGAAAAGACTTCTGACACTTAAATCTATACTCCATGTTAACAGATGTCTCTCTTCAGAAACTCTTTCCTTGCCATTGCCAGTTCACATTTTATATCCTCTCTACCTCGACCATCATAAGTTAGTTTGCTCCCCACATAGTAAAACTTATCTACTACTTTAACTGTCTTATTTCCTAATCTAATTTCATCAGCATCACCTGATTTAATTCGACTACATTCCATTATCCTCGTTTTGCTTTTGTTGATGTTCAACTTATATCCTCCTTCAAGACACTGTCCATTCTTTCAATTGCTCTTCCAGGTCATTTGCTGTATCTGACAGAATTACGATGTCATCGGCGAACCTCAAAGTTTTCATTTCTTCCCCATGGATTTTAATTCCTACTCTAAATTTTTCTTTTGTTTCCTTTACTGCTCGACATACAGAGTGAATAACATCGGGGATAGGCTACAATCCTGTCTCACTCCCTTTTCAATCACTGCTCCCCTTTCATGCCCCTCGACTCTTATAACTGCCATCTGGTTTCTGTACAAATTGTAAATAGCCTTTCGCTCCCTGTATTTTACCCCTGCCACCTTCAGAATTTGAAAGAGGGTATTCCAGTCAACATTGTCAAAAGCTTTCTCTATGTCTACAAATGCTAGAAACGTAGGTTTACCTTTCCTTAATCTTTCTTCTAAGATAAGTCGTAGGGTCAGTATTGCCTGGCGTGTTTCAACACTTCTACGGAACCCAAACGGATCTTCCCCGAGGTCGGCTTCTACCAGTTTTTCCATTCGTCTGTAAAGAATTCGTGTTAGTATTTTGCAGCCATGATTTACTAAATTGATAGTTCGGTAATTTTCACACCTGCGGACACCTGCTTTCTTTGGGATTTGAATTATTACATTCATCTGAAGTCTGAGGGTATTTCGCCTGCCTCATACGTCTTGCTCACAAGATGGTATAGTTTTGTTATGGTTGGCTCTTCCAAGACTATCAGCAATTCCAATGGAGTGTTGTCTACTCCCGGGGCTTTTCTTTTTTACATACGTCTTTCAGTACTCTGTCAAATTCTTCACGCAGTATCATATTTCCGATTTCATTTTCATCTACGTCCTCTTCCATTTCCATAATATTGTTCTCAAGTTGATCAACCTTTTATAAACCCTCTATATTCTCCTTCCACCTTTCTGCTTTCCCTTCTTTGCTTAGGACTGGTTTTCCATCTGCGCTCTTGTTATTCATACAGGTGGTTCTCTTTTCTCCAGAGGTCTCTTTAATATTCCTGTAGGTGGCAACTACCTTACCCCTAGTGATATATGCCTCTACATCCTTGCATTTGTCCTGTAGCCATCCTTGCACTTCCTCTTGAACTCATTTTTGTGACGTTTGTATTCCTCTTGGCCTGCTTCATCTACTGAATTTTTATATTTTCTCGTTTCATCAATTAAATTCAATACCTTTTGTGTTACCCAACGATTTCTACTAGCCCTCGTCTTTTTACCTGCTTGATCCTCTGCTGCCCTCAGCATTTCATCTCTTAAAGCTACCCATTATTCTTCTACTGTATTTCTTACCCCTGTATTTGTCAGTCGTTCCCTAATGCTCTCTCTGAAACTCTCTACGACCTCTGGTTCTTTCAGTTTATCCAGGTGCCATCTCTGTAAATTCCTACCTTTTTGTAGTTTCTTCAGTTTTAGTCTACAGTTCGTAACTAATAAATTGTGGTCAGAGTCAACATCTGCCCTTGGAAACGTCTTTCAATTTAAAACCTGGTTCCTAAATCTCTGTCTTACCACTATATATAACCTATCTGAAATCTTCCAGTGTCTCCAGGTCTCTTCCAAGTATACGGCCTTCTTCCATGATTCTTACACCAAGTGTTAGCGATGATTAAGTTATGCTCTGCGCAAAATTCGTCTTTTATTCCTTACCCCCTGTCCATATTCACCTACTACTTTCCCTTCTCTTCCATTTCCTACATTTCCACAGCTCGTCGTTTCGCGGTCTCGTTCTCGCTTCCCGGCGGTGTCAGTGTTTTCACCTCCCTCGAGATGACTGGACGTTTGTGTTGTGCTCAACATTTCATCATCATTCGTGAAAGTGGCGAGATTGGACTGCGCAAAGATTGGGAATTTGTACGGCGCTGATAACCGCGCAGTTAAGCGCCTCACAAACCTAACATCATCATCATCTTTTCCTACTATCGAATTCTAGTCACCCATGACTTGCGTCCCACTTCACTATATGAATAATTTTTTTTATCGCATTATACATTTCTTGAGTCTCTTCGTTATCTGCGGAGCTAGTTGGCATATAAACTGGTACAACTGTGGTAGGCGTGGGCTTCGTGTCTGTCTTGACTGCAATAACGCGTTCACTATGCCGTTCGTAGTAGCTTACTCGCGTTTATGTTTTTTATTCATTATTAAACCCACTCCTGCATTACTGTTATTTGATTTTATATTTATAACCCTGCAGTCACTTGACCAGAGGTCTCGTTCCTCCTGCCCCCGAACTTCACTAATTACCACTATATTTAACTTTAACGTATCAGTTTCCATTTTTAAATTTTCTAACCCACTTGTCCGATTAAGGGATCCGACATTCCACCCCCAATCCGCAGAATGCCAGTTTTGTTTCTCCTAATAACGACGTCCTCCTGAGTATTCCCCGTCCGGAGATCCGAATGGGGGACTATTTTACCTCCGGAATATTTTACCCAAGAGGACGCCATCATCATTTAACCATACAGTAAAGCTGCATGCCCTCGGGAAAAATTACGGCTGTAGTTTCCCCTTGCTTTCAACCGTTCGCAGTACCAGCACAGCAAGGCCGTTTTGGTTAGTGTTACAAGGCCAGATCTGTCAATCATCCAGACTGTTGCCCCTGCAACTACTGAAAAGGCTGCTGCCCCTCTTCAGGAGCCACACGTTTCTCTGGCCTTTCAACAGATACCCCTCCGTTGTGGTTGCACCTACGGTACGGCTATCTGTGTCGCTGAGGCAAGCGAGCCTCCCCACCAACGGCAAAGTCCACGGTTCATGTTAGGGTGTTTGGCATTACAAAACATTAATTCAGTCTCTTTATCTTCTGTTATTAGCTGAAATTTATTACAGAGCTCAGTTAGTCTTTTTCCGCCTTCATTCATACAGCCAAGCCAATATTGTCCCACAACTCTTTCTTCTATTTCTTTTCCTGTAACCGGATTCCAAGCAGCCAAATTTATTTGATTTTCACCTCCCTTTACGTATAAAATTGCTTTTTCAATATCCTCAACTACTGTCTCTGTCTCTTTATCTTCTGTTGACGACGTCGGCGCATATACCTGAACTAAGCTGAATTAATGGTTGCCGTTATAAAACAACGAATGGCAACAAATACGAAACAGTGGCATGAAATGTTGAAAAAGCGGCACACTAAATTCTAAAAGAAAAGTCAGTACACAACTAACGAAAGCCCACAAAAAATAACGATATTGGAATCGATAATTAGAATTAACCTATATAGGTCATCCATTCCAACCTTTCCATGATTCATATGTAAATTATTTTTGCATTGGAACGTAATAGCATTTCTACGTTCGTAAATGCTCTCTAAAATTACTGCGGTGAAATTACAAAAATGGGAATCGGTAACTAGAATTGACCTCTATAGGAGATCAGTTCTAGTCACTGATTCCAACTATTCGACGGTTCATAATTTTGGACGTTTTTGCAGTAAACCTGTGGACTATGTTTTTGTAGGATTTCTAGATTTCTTATTGGACTCACAACCACGAAAAAATGACAAATATTGTAGGTATAGCTTTCAAATTTTTCTCTTTTTCATAGAAGAGATCAATACCAAACGTAGAAATTCTGTAACACTTCAGTGCACACACTTGTTGTTAAAACGGTGTAAATAACGAACAATGGAATGATTGGAATCGGTAACTAGAATTAACCGATATACGTTCCAATATTAATAATTTTTCCGCAGAAGTTCAGAGAGCAATTCCAAATGCAGAAATCCTATTAAATTTCAGTGCACACGCCTGAAGGAAAAACGAGCTAAACTATGTACCATGGAATGGTTGGAATAGGTGACTAGAACTGACCTACATAACTCAATTTTAGTTATCGATTCCAAGTACCTGTCCGGATAAACAACATTTAAGCAACTAAGTCAACAAGAACTTTGTTCAGACTTCTTCCTTAAATATCCTAAATGAAACGAACTCTAAGAAAACAGCATTACTGTGTCCTGCTACCGACGATCTCAGATAACTCAGAAGATTTTTTTTAATTCCGTGGAGAATTTTTTCCCTTTTTGGAGGCAACAAGCCTTCCAGTCGAAAGTTATAGAAGCTTCTTCTTGACGTAGTTGACTAATAATGTAAAAAGGAAAGCAAAAAAATCGGTTATACAGACTTACCCCAGTAATGTTTTGATACCTTTTTTTTGGTCCTTTTAATGCAAGCAATACATCAAAACTGGTCTTATTCATTAAAAGAACTTATCTGAGTGATCGGTAAAACGTGTCTTTCATCAGAATTTGACGATCGATTTATGTTCCCAGTGAGGATTTTCGCATAATTTTTCTGCTCTTTTACGGCTAAAAGAGCTACAGAACATTTTATTTCGACGAAAATCATGAGCTCTCTGGCTCTGAGCATTATGGCACTTAACATCTATGGTCATCAGTCCCCTAGAACTTAGAACTACTTAAACCTAACTAACCTAAGGACTTCGCACAACACCCAGTCATCACGAGGCAGAGAAAATCCCTGACCCCGCCGGGAATCGAGCCCGGGAACCCTGGCGTGGGAAGCGAGAACCCTACCGCACGACCACGAGCTGCGGACAAAATCATGAGCATTACTGAAACTGCAATATTCTTGTCTCAGGTGTTATCAAGAATGTACATCACGAAGCAGCTACTGAATCCTACTGACTGGAAAACTGCATGTTCGTAGCTAGTCTAATGTCGCCAGAAGAGTGACACTGCCCCGCTGAACAACATACGGCGTTGATTTTGTGTCCATTACCGTTATGGCTGGTTTGATGCGGCCCGCCACGATTCTCTATCCCGTGCTAACCTATTCATTTCAGAGTAGCACTTGCACATGTCCTCAGTTCTTTGCAGCATCTCTTTGTTGAGTAATTCACTATCTGATGAAAGAAGGTAAACACTCAAATGAGGTGATCGGATTTCAATGTATGTACTCGCAGATTATCGAGGGGTATGTAAATGATTGGAGCTGCAACTCTCTGTGACAGATAGAACGTCTACCATATATTAGTGTTGTTAGTGTTTAGTGTTATTACCAGTCCTGATAGCGTATAAAAAGATCGTGAACAGCGTCATCTGTTGAGTGGTTACTATGAAGGACACAAAGACATCACGTACTTGTGTGAGACAGTGTTGTCAGCACCTGACAGATTTTGAAAGGTATCTCGTTATGGGTCTCCATTTGGTCAACTTGACGCTTCGTGCAATATCGACATCTATGGGGCATTTGAACGGGATAGTGGCCCAGTGTTGGGCTGCATGGCAACTTGAGGGCAGGCATGCCCTTCGTTAAGACTTCGGTCGATTATTTTGACCACCTCAAGGGAGAGTCGCTGTATTGTCCACCAAGAACAGCGCAACTCTTCAGATGTGCGTCTGACATCCATGAACAAGTAGTGGAGCCCCTGCAACATTCTGAGTCATCCCTCACTGTAGGTCGGATCCTTGCAGCAGCCGGACTAGAGAATTACTGTTCCATGTGCACGCTACCGTTAACACTACAACACAAACAGTGGCGTTTGGTACGGCGCCGTGACCGAGAACACTGGACTGCTGTTGAGTGGTTGCATTATGTTCAGGGATGCATCGCGAATCTGCACTAACCAGAGAAGCACGGTCGGCGAGTATGGCGACAATCTGTGGAGACGTCCCATTCTTTTAATGCATGCTTTGGAGAGGTACGAGGGCTTTCCGTAAAATAAGATTCCCATGGCGCTACAGTCCTGAAAAATGATTCAAATGGCTCTGAGCACTATGGGACTCAACTTGTAAGGTCATCAGTCCCCTAGAACTTAGAACTACTTACACCTAACTAACCTAAGGACATCACACACATCCATGCCCGAGGCAGGATTCGAACCTGCGACCGTAGCGGCCACGCGGTTCCAGACTGGAGCGCCTAGAACCGCTCCTTCACACCGGCCGGCCTTGAAGCAGCATTTCTTCTCGCAGTGCGTACATGAATAGAACCGCTTGGCCACTCCGAACGGCTACAGTCCTGAAAAGCGCTGTTATGGTGGACCCCGCGATTCTGTAGTGTACCTTGGTTACCCCCCTCCAAATCCCCTCCCTAGCGAGCTGCCTCCGGAGATCAGTCTTAAAAAATGGCTCAAATGGCTCTGAGCATTATGGGACTTTCCAACTACTTAAACCTAACTAACCTAAGGACATCACACACATCCATGCCCGAGGCAGGATTCGAACCTGCGACCGTAGCGGTCGCGCGGTTCCGGACAGAAGCGCCTAGAACCACTTGGCCACCTCGGCCGGCGAACACCGGAAAAGTCGTGCACTTTCCGATATGCTTGTGCCGAGCCTCCACGTCATCACACTCTGCCGTCAGCCGTCTGTCAAACTCACATAGATCGCGTGCCTTCGCTATTCTACACACGGACTGTAGATCCTAGAACCGCTCGACCACACCGGCCGGCAGCTGTCTTAGCTTGGTAGCCATACGTGATGGATCTCGTCCTCGCTCGCCCGTCAGGTGTGAGCTGCGCACGGTGATCCGTTTCCTGTCTGCAAACAACACTGCGCCGGCGGAAATCCATTCCCAGCTATGCGAAATCTATGGAGACAAGTGTATGAGCGTACAACACGTGCGCAAATGGTGCAGAGAGTTCAAGAACGGGCGTTCTGACGTCCATGATGAGGAGCGTTCCGGACGGCCATCTTATTCTGACGCAACAATCGTGAAAGTGGAGGCAGCGGTGCTCTCAGATCGAAGAGTGACGGTTCGTAAGCTCTCCAAAATGAACCCTGATGTCAGCAAAACCTCTATTGACAAGATTTTGACGGAGCATCTAGGGTATGCTAAGGTTTGCGTGAGGTGAGTGCCAAGAATGTTGACCGAAGACCACAAACGTCAACGCGTTGAAGCGGCCCAAGAACATCTTCAAGATCACGGAACTCATGGCGAGGAATACCTCGACTCCATCGTCACTGGAGACGAGACTTGGGTGCACTACTGCACACCCGAAACCAAAGAAAGTCTAAACAATGGAAGCACCCAGAGTCACCGAGATCGCAAAATTCAAACAAACGCGAAGTGTCGGCACAGTGATGGCAGCAGTGTTTTGGGACAGGAAGGGGATATTGTTGTGCGAGTTCTTGCCCACCGGTACAAAATCAACGTTGACGGGCACTGCGAGACACTGCAAAAATTGCACCGTGCAATTCAAAACAAGAGGAGGGGTATGCTGTCCAAGGGGGTGCGTTTGCATCAGGATAACGCTCGACCGCACACCACTAAAGCCACCAACGCGCTCATCTCAAAATTTGGATGGGGTATTGTCAAACACCCACCCTACAGCCCGGACTTAGCCCTAAGTGACTACCGTCTCTTCCCTGACATGAAGAAACACCTGGGTGGAACTCATTTCGGCGACAGAGAAGGACTGGAAAGAGCTGTTCTCAGGTAACAGCGCCGCTTGGCGGCAGATTTTTTTGACTCGGGCATTCAAAAGCTCATACACCGCTTGCAAAAATTTATTGGCTTCAGTGACGGCTATGTAGAAAAATAGGTTGAAGTCTGAACTTTCCAAAAATGTACGCATTCATGAAATAAACATGTTTTACACTATGAAAAAAAATTGGGAACCTTATTTTACGGACACCCCTCGTACATCGGACTTACTCCTGGCGTCAAGGCTGATAGTGATTGAGAAAACTCTGATGGTACGTCACGGGCATCCTGTGCCCTCGTATATTTCCTCTCATGAGACAATATCGAGGTGCCATTTTTCAACAGGACAATGCTCATCCACAATTGATACGTTTCTCTATGAACTGTATGTCTGATGTTGAGGTAATCCTGTGGCCAGCAAGATCCCAGATGTGTCCCCGATAAAAAGTGTGTTCGACCAGTTCGTATGTCCCCTCTGCCCCAGTGCCACCTAGTCAGAACAGTTGCGGATCAGTTTGTCTGAGGAGAGGAAATAAAGACTTTATGACATTCTTCCCAGTGAATGCAGGCCAGAGACGGTGCAATGTCATACTGATAAGTCGCCTAATACTGTTCAGTTCGTTACAAATTTCATTAGATTTTGTAATCACCGCAATAACAACATATACCCGTTGAAAAAGCGAAATTTCATTTTCTCCTCCCTTTCTGCATGTTTCACTTCTGTTTCGTTAGGTGATGTATAATTGTTACAACCAGTCACTGAGTCTATCGCTTCGCGTGTGGTGCTACCGAGCAAGGTGGCGAGTGGTTAGTACACAGGACTCACATTCGGGAGGACACCGGTTCAAACCTGCGTCCGATGATCCTGATTTAGGCTATCTGTGATTTCCATAAATCGCTTCAGGCAAATGCTGGGATGGTTCCTTTTAAAGGGCACTGCCTATTTCCTTCCTCATCTTCCCTAAACCGAGCTCGTGCCCCCTGTCTAATGACCTCATTGTCGATGCGACTATAAAAACTAATTCTCTCCTTCTCCTCCTTCTCCTCTTCTTTGCGTGCGAGGCTAATAGTCCTCTGTCTCGATAATGCACATTTTCATAGGACAATTGACGTGGACAAGTCATGGACTTATAACGTACAAACTAGATGCCAATTTGATCACAGGGTGACAGTTGTTAAGCTGTATGGAATAAAATCGTAATAACTTTTGAAAGGTTTGCGTTAGGACGTCCAAACTGCACGGTTGGCCACGAGGCGTGATGGGAATTAGAATGCGCATGCGTACGCGCCTTGTTGTTGTCGGCCATTCACACATGAAAATGTCACGGTACGTATAGCGTATAGCGCTTGTGAAGGCCTCTGATACGAGGAGTAGCAGCCCAACTCCGGCTCAAAGGAAGTTTAAGACGGAGTTCGAGCTGAAGACAACTGGTCCAAGTGTAATAACAATCAAGAGTTTGATTCGCAAGTTTGAGACAACGGGTAGTGTTCGTGATGACAGTGTTGGCAATGTCAGTCGTCCAAAAAGGGGGAAAACGCATGAAAACATCGAGAAGACACGCGCTGCGTTTCAAACCAGCCCCAGGAAATCATCAGACGAGATTCACAGCAGGTGGGAATCAATCTGGAGACACTGCGCCAAACTGTTGTTGAAGACCTGCAGCTCTTCCTACACAAAATTCAAACCCATCGGCCATTAAGCCCCAGGGCTATGGAACAGCGGTTGTATTCCGCTAATACCACTGGCCTCGGAACTAACGTACAGGACTCTGATGTGAATATGGTTTCGTTTAGTGACGAAGCCCACTTTCATTTGGACGGGTTCGTCAATAAGCAAAACTGGCGCATTTGGAGGACTGAGAATCCCTCATCGGGTGACTGTGTGGTGTGCAATGTCCATTCACGGAATAATCATCGCGATATTCCTTGATATGTGGTTCATGAAGGCGGAGCTCGACCCCATCGAAACTGGAGAATGTCTGATGTCCTGGAGGAACGCTTTTGGGGAACGCATTCTGGCTCTGGGGCACCCAGAGGCCACTGGAATGGGCCTCGATTGGCCGCCATATTCCCAAGATCTGAACACATGCGACTTCTTTTTGTGGGGCTATATTAAAGACGAAGTATACAGCAATAACCCCAAACCACTGCTGAGCTGAAAACAGCCATCCAGGAGGTCATCGATGGCATCGAGGTTCCGGCACTTCAGCAAGTTATTTCGCTATTCCTCTGCGCCACACCATCTCCAATGATGGCAGGCATATAAACATGTCATAACCTAAATTCGAATATCTGTAGTGACGTTTACATGTTGAATATAGTGTGTGCACGCCGTTGTTTGTCACAAATTTACGTTTTTTCATATAGTTCCACAATTGTTTGTGTGTGTACGCTATAGTTTGTCACAAATTTACATTTTTTCATATAGTTCCAGAATTGATACCCTGTATATACACAGATATGTCTAAACATTATGACCACCAGCTAAATAGCTGAATATACCTGCCCGGTATGCACCAGATCAACCCTCGAGAAGAAAGTCGAAATAAGCCTCAATGAAGCATGTCGAAAACAACAGAGAATATGAAACACATGCACGTACCAAAGCTTTACAGAGCTGCTGATCTTGCGAGTTGCCGCTACTCAAGAATATCCATAAATTCACAGAGGCTCAGGCAAACCATCAGTAATCGACTTCCTCTATTTGGAACTGAGCGCGAGCCTGGAGGATTGAGATCCCATAAGTGGTTCTTAAATACGGCCATTGAAGAACCACCACCCGACTATCCACCAGTACAGGTAGTGCCTCGCGGGAAAACATGGAGAAACCTGAACCGCTCAAAAACAGGCATGGCCCTGGTGAAAGCAAACATGATCAGTTATGGTAACGTGGATGATAAGTGCTACTGTGGTGCTATGCAAGACATGGAACAGCTCCTGGCCTGTACAAACTGTCTCAACACATGCAACCTCCACGATTTGTTAATGGACAAGACAGAAGACATGGATTTGACACAATACTAGGCTGAAAGACTACGATTGGTTTCCTGGAAGGAAACAGAAAAAGTAAGTAAGCCTAGTGATCTACACTCCTGGAAATTGAAATAAGAACACCGTGAATTCATTGTCCCAGGAAGGGGAAACTTTATTGACACATTCCTGGGGTTAGATACATCACATGATCACACTGACAGAACCACAGGCACATAGACACAGGCAACAGAGCATGCACAATGTCGGCACTAGTACAGTGTATATCCACCTTTCGCAGCAATGCAGGCTGCTATTCTCCCATGGAGACGATCCTAGAGATGCTGGATGTAGTCCTGTGGAACGGCTTGCCATGCCATTTCCACCTGGCGCCTCAGTTGGACCAGCGTTCGTGCTGGACGTGCAGACCGCGTGAGACGACGCTTCATCCAGTCCCAAACATGCTCAATGGGGGGCAGATCCGGAGATCTTGCTGGCCAGGGTAGTTGACTTACACCTTCTAGAGCACGTTGGGTGGCACGGGATACATGCGGACGTGCATTGTCCTGTTGGAACAGCAAGTTCCCTTGCCGGTCTAGGAATGGTAGAACGATGGGTTCGATGACGGTTTGGATGTACCGTGCACTATTCAGTGTCCCCTCGACGATCACCAGTGGTGTGCGGCCAGTGTAGGAGATCGCTCCCCACACCATGATGCCGGGTGTTGGCCCTGTGTGCCTCGGTCGTAAGCAGTCCTGATTGTGGCGCTCACCTGCACGGCGCCAAACACGCATACGACCATCATTGGCACCAAGGCAGAAGCGACTCTCATCGCTGAAGACGACACGTCTCCATTCGTCCCTCCATTCACGCCTGTCGCGACACCACTGGAGGCGGGCTGCACGATGTTGGGGCGTGAGCGGAAGACGGCCTAACGGTGTGCGGGACCATAGCCCAGCTTCATGGAGACGGTTGCGAATGGTCCTCGCCGATACCCCAGGAGCAACAGTGTCCCTAATTTGCTGGGAAGTGGCGGTGCGGTCCCCTACGGCACTGCGTAGGATCCTACGGTCTTGGCGTGCATCCGTGCGTCGCTGCGGTCCGGTCTCAGGTCGACGGGCACGTGCACCTTCCGCCGACCACTGGCGACAACATCGATGTACTGTGGAGACCTCACGCCCCACGTGTTGAGCAATTCGGCGGTACGTCCACCCGGCCTCCCGCATGCCCACCATACGCCCTCGCTCAAAGTCCGTCAACTGCACATACGGTTCACGTCCACGCTGTCGCGGCATGCTACCAGTGTTAAAGACTGCGATGGAGCTCCGTATGCCACGGCAAACTGGCTGACACTGACGGCGGCGGTGCACAAATGCTGCGCAGCTAGCGCCATTCGACGGCCAACACCGCGGTTCCTGGTGTGTCCGCTGTGCCGTGCGTGTGATCATTGCTTGTACAGCCCTCTCGCAGTGTCCGGAGCAAGTATGGTGGGTCTGACACACCGGTGTCAATGTGTTCTTTTTTCCATTTCCAGGAGTGTATATTTGGAACACTGTATAGAGACGATTCTACGTAGCATGGGGTCAAAAATTCCTTGGTGGGTTTCTGGAGGTATGTGGCACCAGATACCTGCGCACAGGTCACGCAATACCGTACATTACTGGCCAGTCGTTTATGGTGGCGGAGTGGTGACCGACACTGTCCCAAATATATTCAGCTGGGTTCAGATCAGACGAAGCTGATGGCCAAGACGGTATAGATGGTCCGCAAAAATGTTCACGTAGTTCACAGATATCATGGTTCCCTCAGTTACTATCACAGGTCCCAAGGGAGCCAAGCTGAATATCCCCCATAGCATAGTACTACCCTTACCCACAATGCATGTTTCGAGCGGCCATTCCTGTGGATGGTGGTGTATCCACCTATGACCATCGACCTTGTGAGCAAGGAAGGTTTCATCCTACCAGGCAGCATGATTCCACTGACGCTCTGTCCGGTCTCCATGATACCGAGCGGAGTGCAATTGTAATTCACCACGTCGTTGGATCAACATGAGAACGCGCAAGAGTCGTTTTGCTGCGGAACCTCGTGTTCAATAATGTGCCCTGAACGGTGTGTTCCGAACACGTCTGCTCACCAGCAGTATACTCTATCGTCAGATCCCACACCTTGTCACGTACTTGTCGTTACAACGTCCTTCAGCCACTTTTCACAGAACCTCACGACGGCAACACGCACACAACCGACCGGCTTCACCGTTTCCGAGATGGTCCAAGCCATAACAGTCTCCCATTTATAAATTCGGTTTTACGAAATATACTCTACGTCATTGGCCCCTTACTTAGTCTGCATTTATCGGGAATCTTTCGACCAGCTCAAAGTGCCAGGCGACTGGAAAAAAGCGTAGATGACTCTTCTATGTAAGAAGGGCAAAAGAACGGATTTGTAGAGGTAAGAACCAATACCCTTAACATGGGTTTGCTGCAGAATTCTAGAGCGTATTCCGAGTTCGAATACAAGAAATTTCCTAGAGATCGAAAAGCTCAGGTATACGAATCAGTGCGGCTTTAGAAAACATCGCTCGTCCGAAACCGAGTTCGCTCTTTTCTCACTTGATATACTGCGAATTTTGGATGAAGAGCAACAGGCAGATTCCATATTTCTAGATTTCCGGAAAGCATTGGTTACGGTACCCCATTGCAGTCTTTTAACGAAGGTGCGTGCATAAGGAATAGGACCCCAGATCTGTTACTGGCTCGAAGTAATAGAACCCAGTATTTTCTCCTTGACGGCGAGTGTTCGTCGGAGGCAGGGGTAACATCAGGAGTGCCCCAGGGAAGTGTGATAAGACCGTTGCTATTTTCTATATACATAAATGATCTGGTGAACAGGATGGACAGCAATCTGCGATTGTTTGCTGATGATGTACGGGTAGGTGTCTAAGATTATTAACAGTAAGTTGATGCAAGATGACCTTGACAAAATTTTTAGTTGGTGTGATGAATGGCAGCTGGCTCTTAATGTAAGTTAAAGCGGATGGGTAGGAAAAACAAACCCATACTGTTCAGATATAGCACTATTAATGTCCCACTTGACACGGTCATGTCGTTTAAATATATGGGCGTAACGCTGCAAAGCGATATGAAACGGAACTAGCATGGGAGGATTGTGGTGTGGAAGGCGAATTGTCTTCAGTTTACTGGGAGAACCTCAGAAAAGTGTAGTTCATCTGTAAAGGAGGCCACAGATAGGAAGCTAGTGCGACCTACTTTTGAGTAATTCTCGAGTGTTTGGATTCGCCCCAGGTCCGATTGAAAGAAGTCATTGTAGCAGTTAAGAGGCGAACTGCTAGATTTGTTACCGGTAGGTTCGATCAGCATGCAAGTATTCCGGATTTACTTCGGGAGCTCAAGTGGGAACCCCTGGATGGAATACGACATTCATTTCGAAGAACACTAATGAGAAAGTTTAGAGAACCGGCGCTTGAAGCTGACTGCTGAATGATCTTACTGCCACCAACATTCATTTCGTGCAGAGACCAGTAAGATAAGACAGGAGAAGTTTAGGCTCATACGGAGGCATGAGGACTGCGGAGTATGTATGTAGATGTAGATGTCAGTGAGTAACACAACTACATCTGCCTCGTAATTATACCTTTATTTATTTTGCAATGTCAATATTAATTTGCTGAGTATAAATCTATGTACTTTATTATTTTATGGGTGTTGTTGTTGTGGTCTTCAGTCCTGAGACTGATTTGATGCAGCTCTCCATACCACTCTATCCTGTGCAAGCTCCTTCATCTCCCAGTACCTACTGCAGCCTACATCCTTCTGAATCTGCTTAGTGCATTCATCTCTTGGTCTCCCTCTACGATTTTTACCCTCCACGCTGCCTTCCAATACTAAATTGGTGATCCCTCGATGTCTCAGAACAGGTCCTACCAACCGATCCCTTCTTCTAGTCAAGTGGTGCCACAAGCTCCTCTTCTCCCCAATTCTATTCAATACCTCCTCATTAGTTATGTGATCTACCCATCTAATCTTCAGCATTCTTCGGTAGCACCATATTTCGAAAGATTATATTCTCTTCTTGTCTAAGCTATTTATCGTCCACGTTTCACTTCCATACATGGCTACACTCTATACAAATACTTTCAGAAACGACTTCCTGACATTTAAATCCATACTCGATGTTAACAAATTTTTCTTCTTCAGAAACATTTTCCTTGCCATAGCCAGTCTACATTTTATATCCTCTCTACTTCGACCATCATCAGCTTTTTTGCTCCCCAAATAGCAAAACTCCTTTACTACTTTAAGTGTCTCATTTCCTAATCTAATTCCCTCAGCTTCACCTGATGTAGTTAGACTAAATTCCACTATCCTTGTTTTGCTTTTGTTGATGTTCTTCTTATATCCTCCTTTCAAAACACTGTCCATTCCGTTCAACTGGTTTTTCAAGTCCTTTGATGTCCCTGAGAGATTTACAATCTCGTCCAAAAAGCTCAAAGATATTACTTCTTCTCCCTCAATTTAATTCCTTCTCCGAATTTTTCTTTTGTTTCCTTTATTGCTTGCTCAATATACAGATTGAATAACATCGGGGATAGGCTACAACCCTGTCTCACTTCCTTCCCAACCACTGCTTCCCTTTGATGTCCCTCGACTCTTATAACTGCCATCTGCTTTCTGTACAAATTGTAAATAGCCTTTCGCTCTCTGTATTTTACCCCTGCCACCTTCAGAATTTGAAAGAGAGTATTCCAATCAGCGTTGTCAAACGCTTTCTCTAAGTCTACAAATGCTCGGAACGTAGGTTTGCCTGTCCTTAATCTTTCTTCTAAGATAAGTCGTAGGGTCAGTATTGTCTCACGTGTTCCAACATTTCTACGGAATCCAAACTGATCTTCCCCGAGGTCGGCTTCTATCAGTTTTTCCATTCGTCTGTAAAGAATTCGCGTTAGCATTTTGCAGGTGTGGCTTATTAAACTGATCGTTCGGTAATTTTCACATCTGTCAGCACCTGCTTTCTTTGGGATTGGGATTATTATATTCTTCTTGATGTCTGAGGGTATTTCACCTGTCTCGTACATCTTGCTCACCAGATGGTAGAGTTTTGTCAGGACTGGCTCTCCCAAGGCTGTCAGTAGTTCTAATGGAATGTTGTCTACTCCAGGGGCCTTGTTTCGAATTAGATCTTTCAGTGCTCTGTCAAACTCTTCACGCAATATCATATTTTATGGGTAGTAATCGTTAACTGAAGAACTGTAATGCATATTTCTTACAAACTATCCGAAAACGAAACTGTAAAAAACTGTAGCAGAAACGCTGGCGAAGTTGGGGATCTTCCAATATGTACAATCCAAGAGATTGTTAAGTGCAAGATACTACCATCGCTGAGGCGCGAGCGCGCGCAGATGGGCAGAGAGAGTTACAAGTGAACCAGTGGTCGAACATGGACGCAAATTGGCTGTGCTAGCGTGCCTAATGAAGTGCATTGTCGGAGTGGTATCCCAAGTGTAGCAAAGCGTTGTAAGTATTTAATGAGTGACTATGTAGATCTGGGTCGCAGTACATAGTTTAATCAAGAACAATTAGCAAACGTAATAACGGAAGAAGAGTACTGTGCGTCCAAAATCAATACAAATTGCTCGTCGGTACAGGCAGTCTATTGCCAATTATTGTTGCCACGCGATGTACTACGCCTCACCACAAGCAAATCACAACAAAGTAAGACAGTGCCCTTTATCAGTCTAGTTTCGAGGTTCCTTCCCTGTAATCTTTACTTTGGAGTGAAACGTTACGAGTCATTTGCCTTGAAGGAACTTACATGCACTTGCCATTACACCTCATATTTATCTGATTCAAGAAATTATTAGCAGTGATAATTAAATGAAATTCAAGGTTCAATGTCGCACGTTAACTGTATTCCAAACGGATTTGAGAAAGACATTTAGTGCGTATTAAGATTAACTCGAAATTACTGGCAAAATGTTGTGAATTTCCATATTTAATCAGAAAGTGTTTTTTTTAAATTTATTAATGTTTTTATCTCAAGAAATTCGCAAACAGCTGTATTTTGAGCCAGTGTGCCTTACACTTTGCTCCACTTTCTCGTTTCGTACATGCAGTGTGGACGGTGGTTGCTGCAGCTCACCTGTTGACCCTGGGTTTTGTTGACTTGCTGGTAAGCCTTCTGCTTCTTGCCTCGACGATGTGTCGCTTTCGGTCCATTGACTCACTTCTTTTGTTTGGTTACAGGCGCGTCCGTGTTGCCTGGTACAGGATGTTATCCGTCGCCCAACTTTTTATTCACTACTTACACGCTCTACGGCTATTGTGGTTTTAACTATGAAAGGTGGGCCTTCTATATTCTGGGCTGTGTTGTTTACCATGTTTTAAAGTTTGTAAATACACTTGTGTTTTTATCTATTCTCATGCTTTAGGATTATGGCTCTGGTATTACTTTAACATATAGGGGTTCAATCGCTGTCGTTGTTTATTTCTCGTCGTTGATGATGTGGCTATAAGCCACGAGATCAATAGTACCTTATTAAAATTGGTTTAGAGTACAGCTGTCTGCGGAGTTCTTGCTGTAATATGTACTACTACAGCTGCGAATGCCCCGTCCAAAGAGTCGTTTGTGAAAGTGATTATGTTTCATGTATTTCATATATCCATTATGTAATCTTAGATTTCGTAATTTCGGCATTGTTTACAGTGATTCTGTTGTTTGTAAAATCATATTGAGAAAAAACGCTATAAAACAACGCTATGAAAGCTGTTGTTAAATACTGAATAATCGCAGGTATTGCTTCGTAAAACCTAACGACAATTAGCATTATTGTGATTAACGTTGGGCCGGTCGGTGTGGCCGACCGTTTCTTGGCTCTTCAGTCTGGAACCGCGCGACCGCTACGGTCGCAGCCTGTTCGAATGCTGCTTCGGGCATGGATGTGTGTGATGTCCTTAGGTTAGTTAGGTTTGAGTAGTTCTAAGATCTAGGGGACTGATGACCTCAGATGGTAAGTCCCATAGTGCTCAGAGCCATTTGAACCATTTGATTAACGCTGCTCGCTCCGTACCGGGATACGTATTGCTAATAGCTCATAGGTAGTATTCACCGCTTCTGAAATGTTTGTTACAATAACTATTAAGTTTCAACCATGTTACCACACGTGTCTTTCCCGTGACAGGACGCTATGTAGCAGATAGCGCTCTACGTGGCGTTTCCATTTGAGCTCCCAATTGTGCACTTAATATTGCCGAAAAAACGCATACCAGTAGTTGTTACGTAACATTAATTTCAACAAAACAGATACAAATACATGACTTTTGCTCGACTAGGAGCTGGTGACCGCGAATAATCATTCATAAATTACATGTACGGACAAACAAATGATTACGATGGATTATTTACTCAGGAGAAAGAGCGTGACTAACTGAGCAAATCAATAACGCACTGGTCCACCTCTCGCCCTTATGCAAGCAGTTATTAGGCTTAGCACTGATTGACAGAGTTGTTGTATGTCGTCTGGAGGGATACTGTACCAAATTCTGTCGAATTGGCGCGTTGGATTGTCAAAATGCAGATTGTTAGAAGGCCCTACCCATAACACTCCAAACATTCTCAAATTGGGAAGAGATCCGGCTATCTTTATGGCCAAGGTAGGGTGTAGGAAGCACGAAGGCAAGCAGTAGAAACTCAACCGTGTGCGGGCGGGCATTATCTTGCTAAAACATAAGCTCAGAATGGCTTGTCATGAAGGGCTACGAAACGGGGCGTAGAACATCGTCGGTGTAGCGCTGTGCTGTAAGAGTGTCGCGGATGACAACCAAAGGGGTCCTGCTACGAAACGAAAAGGCGTCCCAGACCATCCATCGCTCCTACTTGTTGGGCCGTATGGCGGGCAACAGTCGGGTTGGTATTCCACCGCTGTCTGCGGGGTCTCCCCGAGACATCTTCGCTGATCATCGGGACTCATTTCGAAAAGGCATTCGTCGCTGATCACAATTCTACTCCTGTTAGTGAGATTCCAGGCCGAAGAGGTAAATGAAAACGCTCCAGACAGCGATGGGAAACCAACGTGACTGTCGACCGCAATACAGCCCACGAAGAGGAAGCAATTAGTCTAGGGTGCCATTTCTTTTCATAGCAGGACTGCTCTGGTTGGCATCCTTAGCATCATTTCAGCAAAAGGAGACGACATTATACTCCCCATTTTGTGGCCCTTCATAGTAAGCCATTCAGGGCTTACCTTTTAGCAAGATAATGTCAGCCCGCACACGACGAGAGTTTTTACTACTTGTCTACGCGCTTGCCGAAGCCTACCTTGGCCAGAAAGGTCACCGGATTTCTATCCAAGTGAGAACGTTTGGAGCATTATGGACAGAGTCCTCCAATCAGGTCGGGATTTTGACGATCTAATGCGCCAGTCGGACAGAATTTACCACGATTTCCCTCAGGAGCAGATCCAAGAACTCTATCAGTTAACACCAAGTCGAATAGCTGCTTTGATAAGGGCCTGAGATGGACCAGCGTTTTATTGACTAGCTCAATTTGGGGAACCTCTCTCTCGAGTAAATCATACCGTCTTTCTGAATTTGTAGTCATTTCCAGAATGAGATTTTCACTCTGCAGCGGAGTGTGCACTGATATGAAACTTCCTGGCAGAGTAAAACTGTGTGCTGGACAGAGACTCGAACTTGGAACCTTTGCCTTTTGCCGGCAAGTGCTCTACCAACTGAACTACCCAAGCACGACTCATGACCCGTCCTCACAGCTTTACTTCTGCCAATACCTCGTCTCCTAACTTCCAAACCTTACAGAAGCCCTCCTGCGAACCTTGCAGAACTAGCACTCCTGAAAGAAAGGGTATTGCGGAGACATAGCTTAGCCACAGCCTGGGGGAAGTTTCCAGATTCAGACTTTTCACTCTACAGCGGAGTGTGCGCTCACATGAAATTTCCTGGCAGTCTCGGTCCCGCACACAGTTTTAATCTAAAATAATTGAACAGCCACGATCGCTTCAATCGTTTATTAGATGACTGGTATCAGCACTCTGAAGGTGCCATCATCAGATCTGAAGCGTGGATTAACATTTATAAAACCATATGGACATCATGGCATATGAGGCAGACCATCTGATAAAATCATTGTCACAACCAATAAAAATAATAAAAAACTGCTCTCGTGGTCGTTCTTTCCATAAAATATGAAACTGAAGTCACCAGATAAAACTACCACTTCTCGTCTAACACCTAGGATGATGGCGACCGGTGTTAGGCGAGAAGTGGTAGTTTTATCTGGTGACTTCAGTTTCATATTTTATGGAAAGAACGACCACGAGAGCAGTTTTTTATTATTTTTATTGGTTGTGACAATGATTTTATCAGATGGTCTGCCTCATATGCCATGATGCCCATATGGTTTTATAAATGTTAATCCACGTTTCAGATCTGATGATGGCACCTTCAGAGTGCTGATACCAGTCATCTAATAAACGATTGAAGCGATCGCGGCTGTTCAATTATTTTAAAAACAGAGTGATCGCCCCACGACACACCATGTGTTCACTGCAGTTTTAATCTGCCAGGAAGTTTTGTAATCATTTGTTTGTCTGTACATGTACATGACGTTATCCCGATGTCCGTCCCATTCGGATAATTTCTTCTTGCTGCTTTTTTTTTTTTTTCTCCTTAGAGTGTATACTGAAGTGTGCGGTCGGTTACAAGTGGATTTCCCCATTTGAGGACCATTATCGTCGCTAGAATGACCCCTCGTTTGTCTCTGTTCCACGTCCCATCCTCAAAGCTTCACGTGCCCGACATGCAACCAGGCAGCATTCATTATCACGGTGTGCTGTGGTCAGACTGTTTTGGTTCAGCATATACATCTTATGATGAAACCGAAAGCCCAGAAATAGATATTAGCAAAATAAAATGAAGATAGTTTAACTGTAGTCAGAGGAAAAATGGTTCAAATGGCTCTGAGCACTATTGGACTCAACATCTGAGGTCATCAGTCCCCTAGAACTTAGAACTACTTAAACATAACTAACCTAAGGACATCAGACACATCCATGCCCGAGGCAGGATTCGAACCTGCGACCGCAGCGGTCGCGCGGTTCCAGATTGGAGCGCCTAGAACCGCTCGACCACTCCAGCCGGCTCAGAGGAAAAGTTTCTTTCCCCTATATAAGTGTGTTTCTCTCAAAAGTCAGAATATGGGCACAAAACTATTCTTCTTTCTGAAGCGACCATACGAAAAGAGGCGAGGATAGCGCCACACCTCATCAGTCGGCGTGCGTCCGTAGCAGTACGGCAGGCTGAGAAGGGAGGCCGAGAAGCGACGCAGAGGAGACTGGGGGTCATCAGCCGTGGCAGACGAACGGCTAACAGCGCACGGCTGGCGCTACCAGAGCGGAAGAAGGGCCACGGGCCTGCAAGTAACGGCAGAGGCAAACTCCACGACACGTGCGTCTGCAGCGCCAAAGGACGGGGGAGCGAAGGAATGCTTGAGCAACGGGGCAAGCAAAAGCAGTTGTCGTTCAGTTTACAACGCATTGTGACTTATACCACTAGAGGACCATCAGGCCTATTAATTACGGATGTAAATGAGTGTTAGATGTAGAGGGGCGTGTTCTGAGTTCCTGGCTAGCGGCTTTTCATGTTTATGAGAAAATAGATGTTGAAATTTTATGAGTACCTTCTATAGCTGTAACATTAGATCTGTTTCGAGCGTGCGAGCCTAATACAGCGCCCAAGCTTCACATCTACCATGCGTTGTGGTACCGGTTCAAACCCTGCAATGTACCTCTCTTTCCAAGTTAATCGTACAGAATATCACTAAATAATATAATTTTTTCATAATGTGGGGCCACAGTCATAATATACTTCTTTAAAGTCAGTACCGCCATTAGATTGTTTTTTATTTGCAGTGTTACATTTACACGATCATGATTTCGGCATCAAAGTGCCATTATCAAGTGTTTCTGAAAGCATATTGGACAATAACAGTGAAATACGTAACAAGTGATACAACCGTAAGAATCCATATTTATAAAGCTTACTTACAATTGTTATACAGTGCCTAAGATAGCATTCTGTCGTATTTAAAATACACAATTAGACACATTGTCTAAGGGTCGATATTTCTGGTGAAGCATACTGCTTTGTTTTCTCACTGAGTATACCATCTTGACCGAATGACAGTTGGCTAAGTGACAAATTGTCTTGGTCATAGAAATTCCTGTTACAAGCAGGTGACTTTTTCTTTTAATCTTTGGACTCAGTGTCCTGTAGGATAGGAAAGGTTAGGAACATATTATTTTTTTTGGTAGTTGTTACATCTTTGAAGGAGCTGTTTATCTTAGTATACAATAAAGTTGTCTGCTCATAAACAGTAACAAACCTCTTGATAATATTCGCTGCATCCATAAATATTACAGTCCAGCCACTCATTGACGTTGTTTAAAGTATATTTTAGTTGGTAAATACACAGCTTTGTACGTGAAATTAACACATGGCCAACTCCAAGCTGTGTAATTTTTCCTCGATTCAGAATTAATATAATACAGTGCAATTACTTATTCTACTCACTCATTAATTAGCCCGTGAGGTTTGAGGCGATATTTATGATGTACATATCATCAGGCATGTAAATCCTGTTATATGTGGTAGAACATTACTTCGGAATAAGTGCAAATAACACAGGTATGTGAACCATGTCTTGTACTTAAAAGCATTTAAGCACATAAAAGAATCAAACGATTTCATGTTAAACACCACATTTAAATATAACATAATATAAAGAGTAGAGATATCCTAGCATTTGTTAATGGTTGATAAGGTACAATTAGAAACGTGAGTGCACCGTGGTATTGATAAATATGGCCGCAATCTTGTTGCTATAAATCTTTTTTACATGTTATACTAGTGGCCTCTTACTTGTGTGATTTAAAGATGGTATAGTAATGTTAACAACTTAGTCAGCTACCACATATGAAAGCCCCAAGTGGGTTAATTCCTATTTCTTAACAACAAAGATAAATGTAACATTATGATCAATACTGATCGTGTAACATTGTGATAATGATAATGTAACATAATAATGATAATGGGTTGGGCGCCATGTCACGAATTGCGCGGTCCCTCCCGCCGGAGGTTCGAGTCCTCCCTCGGGCATGGGTGTGTGTGTTGTTCTTAGCATAAGCTAGTTTAAGTTAGTTTAAAGTAGTGTGTAAGTCTAGGGATCGATGACCTCAGCAGTTTGGTCCCTTAAGAATTGACACAAATTTGAACATTTTTTGTTCTTCACCCGTTCGTTTGATTCCTTGGCCCACTCTGGAGCATAATTAATAATCTAGCAGTATTTCTTCCATTTTTTCCTTATGTTTAGCTCTAATTTCGTTTAACTTAACAAGATTGGCTTCTATTTCTACCTCTCTCTTCCTAATTAAATGAACTAACGCTCTCTGACAGCGTGGAATTTTTTCCGTTATGCCTACATTAACTGCAAAAAAAAAAAAAAAAGACAAAACTTATTTTAAATATAATCAGCAAGATGTTGCAGTGCAGCCGCTGTAGGCGCCGACTGCATTTTGTGCGCTGCCGATCGACACCCGCCAAGTGCAACTGCGGCGAACAGTCGCCGGACGCTCTGTTAAAGAACGATGCCACCATCTACGACGATTGTCAATGGCCCGTCCAGAGAGCTTGACAGTTAGTACCGCATGGGATCTGCACCCGAGAGATACAACACGAACTCACAGTACTGCAGCAACAAGTGACGTGTGCTCTTTAAATCAGATCTCCAGAATCTACCAGTTTGACCTATACACTGTTTTTCACAATCGTTTCATTTACTCTTGTACACAACTGATGCACTACATTTACAATTTGATTTATTTGGTTCACGTTTCAGCTTAAACTAGGCAACTTCGCGTGTGCGAAATCCTATTCTTAACCTGGTTTTCCGTAATTGTTGCGCTATTGGATCTTTCACTCTTCCTCCTTATACAGTTATCATGTGAACACACTTTTGTCCTTGACCTTCGTCACTATGAAATAACCGGACAGCATCTGGAGATCTAAACGAAACTTAACACTCAGTAGGACCAATATAGGGTGTTCCAGAAATGTGCAACAAACTTCGAGTGGTTGTAGAGGATGTATGGAGAAACAAATCGCGGATAGGAACATGTGTCCAGAAACGCCATCCAACGACGCAACAGAGCATCGAAGTAATAGGTGCCGGCGCGTGCCGTTAGGCCACCCCGTTTGGCAGCAAACGTGAGTTTTTAAGCTGAAGCAACGTTTTTCGCTATTCAGTGATCACGACTGATATCCACGATCGTCAGTGGAGAAGATGGAGCTAGCTGACATGTGGAAAGCTCTTTTCTCCTATGAATGCAATGCTCTGTTGCCTTCGTGGATGACAATTTAGGATACGGATTTCCATCTGCAATTTATTTTGCTCCTGTATACCGAATTAATGGAGATTTTTGAGGGTTCCAGGACAAAAATAGACTGCACCCGGAAATCAGTGGCGGATACCGTCATCCACTGAAACAACAGATCATCGTATTTACAGGGCAAAGGCCTTTCTTCGCACTGGCGATCGTGGCAATCAGCCACAATCACTGAACAACAAACAACGTTGAGAAATGTTCCGCCTAATGTGCTTTAGCTTAAAAAGTCACGTTAGCTGCCGACGGGTTGACCTTTCTGCAGGTGCTGGCGCCTCTAACGTTGACGATATGTAGCCTCATTGGATGGCGGTTCCGCATGCTATCATCGATTTGTTCCTCAAGAAACCTTCTGCAACACATCGAAATTTGTCGAACGTTTCTGGGACAGCCCGTAGAGACACATCTTGAAATTTTACCACCTGAAAAAAAAAATACAGATAAAGTACTCAATCTCCAGTGTGGCGTCAAGGATTGCGTGTATTTCAAGAATTTTGGTGACTTACTCAGACTGGCCAGTCATCAGCAGTTCTCCAACCTTTTGTTTCGGACCCACTCGGAAGAAGACAACTTTAGCTGCTCGGCGCACTTGCTGGAAACGTGGGTAAGTCGCAGCGTGGTTGCAAGAGGACTGTGAGAACAATCTGCACAAGCAGTAAACACGCCTTAGACGCCCCCGGTGAAAGCTGCCTGCACTACATGTTTCAGTTCAATGTTTGATTTTAATTACGAATTTTAACAAGATGTTTAAAAAAAATGTTCAAATGTGTGTTAAATCTTATGGGACTTAACTGCTAAGGTCATTAGTCCCTAAGCTTACACACTACTTAACCTAAAGTATCCTAAGGACAAACACAAACACCTATGCCCGAGGGAGGACTCGAACCTCTGCCGGAACCAGCCGCACAGTCCATGATTGCAGCGCCTTAGACCGCTAGATGTTTTTCATGTCAATGTTAGTTGCATATCCAAACTAGTTTTTAGTTTCAAACTAATTGTCTTATTCGTCTAGACAACATATATGTTGCATTTTAATACCGCATAATGTCAGTCTTTTTCTCTTTCCTCCCACTTTCCTCCTCCCCTCCCCACCAATCATCCATGACTCGTGGGTATGATTATGTGAAGCGTTTTTAATGAAATGCTTGATGCCACAGAGCATTCTTGCTAACAGTAGTGCTGTTCCTTTTATGTTACAGCATATGACTATGATTTTTTTTAGAAAGAATTATGACTTCTCACAGCTCGTGATCAACCAGGTACAATTTTAAGAACCTCAAATTTAAATTCTGTCAATCTACTTATTCCGTAAAATTTTTAAGAATTTTTGATACTTCGAAAAATTCTCATGCATGTTATCTACAGAAATAGTTACTTATTAATTTTTTACTTCACTTTATTGTTAGATCTGAAGATGGTCATTAAATATGATCAGAACTACTTATCAAGTGTTAACTGCAGCTGAGACTGTTACAACAAATACTTTGAAAAACGTTGATAACTTGTTGCTTCTCTCGTGACAGTGTGTCATCCATTATTCCAATTCTAGTGGTTAGTTTCTACTTCACTCTGCAAAGAAATACAAACATTACTGAAAGTACAGCACAGTTTCTTAACTTTATTTTTTAGGGGATACCTTAATTTCTAATTTTTCTTGATTCCCTCTTGATGAGCCGACATTTTTTTTACATCGAGTTCTCATTTATTCGACTATCGGAAGTCTACTGTCCCAGTCACATGATAACCGTGTATACTCAGTAACCGGTTATTTATCAAACCAATTTTTTCCTACCTCTGTGTAGTAAAGACTATACGGTGCGAATTGTTGAAGCTGTATGGTGTCTCCCTCTGCTGTCCTTGTTTTCGTGTTTTTATTTCACCTATTATATATTAGGGGAGCAGCGGAGAAACCGCTCTATAATCGTCTAAACTGCTGTGGTAAACCATCTGAAAACGACGTGAGGGTCGTGTGGTATACACACAGTACTTCCAGAGTTGCGGCTCGACGATTAGAGTGTAAAACTAAGTTGCGTATTGTGTACTGTACGGAACGGGGAAGTGACGTGTTGGGAACGCTGTTTCCGTGGAAAACTAGACCCGTCAGATCCCCTTCCAGTTCTAAATACAACATGGTAAATCGGTTTCCCCTGCTAGCAGTCTCGTAAACATCGCTTTCTCCCGTTCTGGTGCCTCGAGATCTTTATCCGTGCTCTTTGTTCGCGGTCGATGACCAACGCGACTTGGCGCAAGAAATACCCGGTGACCTTTTTGCGTTCTTGGCTTGTCCGACGTTGAGGAATCTCTCTTTTGTGTGCAGACGCAACAATCCTGGCCGATGTTCTGAGCTCAAAAGACGGGCCTTTCAGACGCTTGCCTCAAATTACACTGCTAAATTGTAAGACAACACACTCAAACCGATTCGCCACTTTCAGCTGAGCAATTTAGGTGTTCAGAAAAGGAAGGTTACTCTCCTGTTGACAGGACTCAGACATACGTCAAAACACTTTCCCTTCATCTGTATCCAGACTTTGCAAACCATTGTGAAATGCGTGTCACAGGGTACTTTCCATTTGACCAGGTATGAAAATTTCTTCCCGTTCTATTCATGTACGCACTGCGAGAAGAAATGCTGCTTCAAGGCCGGCCGGTGTGAAGGAGCGGTTCTAGGCGCTCCAGTCTGGAACCGCGCGACCGCTACGGTCGCAGGTTCGAATCCTGCCTCGGGCATGGATGTGTGTTATGACCTTAGGTTAGTTAGGTTTAAGTAGTTGTAAGTTCTAGGGGACTGATGACCTCAGATGTTAAGTCCCATAGTGCTCAGAGCCATTTTTACTGCTTCAAGATTGTGTGCTCTCTGTAATTAGTCGAATCGTATCTTCGCTGTCCGCATGAGAGCTATACGTATGGGGCTGAAGTATATAATTGATTCCTCAATTACTTGTGGCACTTGAAGCTTCGCAAGCATCAGCGGTAGTTGATGTGTATGTTGAAGCGCCAGCTAATCCAGGTGTTTACCAGTTCCGAAACGTTTTCCCTTGAGTCAGACAAACCTTTGGCCATTCGTGCTACCTCTTTTTGTATTCCTGAAATAAATGGTTGCAGCTCCGTCATAAGTTGCATTAGGAAGTATCTTTTTTATTTCTTGATGGTGACTAGTTTCGGACGCCTATGTTCAAACCGTGTGACAATACAGGCGACGGCCTATGTGCAAAAACTGCCCCTGCAGTGACGATCAAAGCGGCACTATGGCCGACTCGACAACAGTAAATAGACCACAAAGGACAGACTATGAAGAACTCTTTGTATACATTGATTTCCATTATTACTATTTTAGATAACATACCGTGAAAGTTTCGGGTAAGTCCGTTCGCTCAAATTATTTACGTTATATTTCTTTGAGCATGGAATCACTGCAAATAGTGTCACCCGCGACTAAAGTAACTAAAGTTCCGCGTCCTAGCCGTAGACGGGCCAATCGGGCCCGTTCGACCACCGTGTCATCCTGTGTCTGGGGCGTGATTGGATGCTATATGGAGGGGCATGTGGTCAACATAAACCGCTCTCCCGATCGTTGCAACCAAAACTGAGGAGACAGGAATACTGTATTGTCAGATTTTATTGCAGCACAGTAATTCTGTTTCTCTTCTGGTTTTGATTTTTTTAATAATAAAGGTCCTCAAGCTATAAATAACAGTCTTCACGTTCATGTTAAATCATATCACTAGTATCTTTTTGCTACTCTGTGTGTATGTTTTTCTCTATTAATCTACGTTGCTTCACATCTTCGGGTAAGCTGTTAAGTTACAAAAAGGCTTCTTTTTCTGATTTGTTTATCTCGCCCATCAAAGATGGTTAATAAATAATGTGGCAGCTACTGCCCTCAGATAACTGGAAAAGGAAATTTATTTCTGCAGAGTGGTAATTAATTTTTGGTAAATCTCAGGGGAATTAAAAAGAAGCAAAAAAGTTCAGTTATAGGTACGGTCAATTTTTTATATTTTGTTAGTTGCAGAAACTTTTTGCCGCCAAAAATAAAAATTGAGAGCAGAAGATCTCAGTCCATTGGATTTATAATTTTGGGGGCATTTAAAGACATAGTGTATTCAAGACCTATTGCTAATGAAGAAATTTTCCGCAGCCGTCTTCAATAATGATTTCATCTGATACAGCAGAAGCCTAGAATACAGGATCGAATAAGACAATGCTTGATGCGGCGTTAATAAGATTGTGTTAGAGCATTTCATTTCTCCACCAGAAGAAAACATTTTAAAAGAAAAAATACCTATGGAACCAAGCTGAAAACATGAAAACAAGTAGACAAAAACGAAGCAAACGTGTAACAAGAAAAATATGTCTAACTGCGAAAATAAAAGAAATTGACCATATGTACACATAGATTTATTGCTTCTCTTTAAGTCCTCTATCCATTCCACAGACGCTTTCAACATATTACTTAACACCCTGTATATTTCTTTAGTTGTAGCTACAACTCAAACACAAGCAGTATGTATCCTTACTTGCATAACTAGTAGCCAATAAAACGGCACGCTAATATAAAATTACTGGCCTTCGCCATTGCTACGTCCACTTACTCACACCGAGGGAGGTGGAGCACTGGCAAACCACTAAAGCCGTCTGGTCATCCAGGTTGAGGTTTTCAGTTATTTCTCTAAATCACTCAAGGCAAATGCTGGGACGGGTCTTTTGAAAGGGGGAAGGCGACTGACTTCCTCAACGTTCCCCAGACCAAGCATGTGCTTCGTTTCTAATGACAACCACATCCTTAGGACTTCAATACCTTGTAAGGGGGTTCATTATGTAAGAGGTTTACTTTTCACTACCCTGCTGGAGCAAATGTAGTTTTGATGTATTGCTCACGCTCTGCCTGCGATATAAAACATCTCTGCTGCAATTGAATCGCAGGTCAGAGCAGTGTCGGCAGCAGTAATAATCGCTCGCTACTGCAAAGCGGTCGCAATAGCTCGCTGTTACGGAGAAGTCGTAGTAACTCACCGCTACAGTGTCCGCCCCCGGTAGCTGAGTGGTCAGCGTGACAGAATGTCAATCCTAAGGGCCCGGGTTCGATTCCTGGCTGTGTCGGAGATTTTCTCCGCTCAGGGACTGGGTGTTGTGTTGCCCTAATCATCATCATTTCATCCCCATCGACACGCAGGTCGCCGAAGTGGCGTCAACTCGAAAGACTTGCACCAGGCGAACGGTCTACCCGACGGGAGACCCTAGCCACACGACACTTCACCGCTACAGTACAGTTGCTAGCCATGTAAGAGCAATATCAGTCGCCGCTGGTGCAGCGCAATTCATTCCGATGAAGTGTAAGGTAAACTTTATTATTCTTCATCGCCATGCGCGTATTTAAATTTGTTTCAATCTTTTTGTGATTTGTCGACACTAATTAAGCCAGACTTGTAATGTTCAATATATTTTGTAATGGTTGACAGAAATGTTTTCAATAATAAGGTTTTTCAGAACATAATTTTTTACCAGTCATTTATTTGAATTTAAATATTTTACAAATTTTCCCAGATCATACTCATGTGTTGGTTAATGATCAGAGGGCCAGCTATGCAGCTGTGTCAACAACCAAAGTCAGTTTTTTTCCTAATAATGCAAATCTTAGTCAAATGTTGTTCAGTAGTAGTAGATAGGCCAGCATTGCACTAAGCTGTGCCATTTAGGAGCAGATATATAGACAACGTTATCCGGCGACACCATGATGAGGTAAGGACTTTTCAGTTTATTCAGGTTGATTTCACAGGGCCATGACGTAGCGCTGCTTAGGTCCAGAATTTATCAGTTTCAATTCACAGTCAATTTTGTACCGGAAATTATTACATACGGGAAGGTTACAACCTATCTTCATTTCCTACCGCCACAGTTGCTAACTCCTTAACTACAGCACTACAACCAGTTAGAGTAATGTCATTCGCCACAGTGTAAACCCCTGGATATTGAAATCCGCAATCGGTAAAATCCCAACACCGCAAAGGCGGGACAACCAAAACACCTACTCAAAACATCAAACTTACTAGAGAAAAATGGAATGGTGTGCTGAATTAATTTACATACAGGTTGCACTTTTCGTTACACATTTGCTTTCCAATTATATCACAATCCAATAATTTAAATGGTAAACAACCTTCACAAAGTCCACTCCCAATGCAAATGGAAATGCTGTATGGCTAGGGCCTCCCGTTGGTTAGACCGTTCGCCTGGTGCAAGTCTTTCCAGTTGACGCCACGTCGGCGACTTGCGTGTCGATGGGGATGAAATGGTGATGATTAGGGCCACACAACACCCAGTCTCTGAGCGGAGAAAATCTCCGACGCAGCCGGGAATCGAACCAGACAGCCGGCCTGTGTGGCCGAGCGGTTCTAGGCGCTCCAGTCTGCAACCGTGCGACCGCTAAGGTCGCAGGTTCGAATCCTGCCTCGGGCATGGATGTGTGTGATGTTCTTAGGTTAGTTAGGTTTAAATAGTTCTAAGTTCTAGAGGACTCATGAAATGGTTCAAATGGCTCTGAGCACTATGAGACTTAATATCTTAGGTCATCAGTCGCCTAGAACTTAGAACTACTTAAACCTAACTAACCTAAGGACATCACACACATCCATGCCCGAGGCAGGATTCGAACCTGCGAGCGTAGCAGTCCCGCGGTTCCGGACTGCAGCGCCTAGAACCGCACGGCCACCGCGGCCGGCCCTAGGGGACTCATGACCTCACATGTTAAGTCCCATAGTGCTCAGAACCATTTGAACATTTTTTGTTAGGTATGACATTCCGTTGCGCTGGCCATTCAGCTACCAGGGGCGGACTCCCAATCAAGAAACAGTTATCAAAACAACAACCGATTTAAACATAAAACGATCTTGTACATGTATCACAGTAATTAGTAACTCTCTTAAGTGGCCAGCTGAATACAGTTGTTAGCGACTGTAAGGAATGGAAACGTAAGTATAAAGAATTAAAATCTGGTATACACGAAAATCCTGAAAACAGACAAACGTTCAAATCTGGCTATAGTCAGACGAGAGAGGTTTTAAAAACTGAAATTGAGCAACTGGTAACGAATTATCAAGGAAACTTTAAAAAGGATATACCGGTGAATCAACATGAACTATAACGACAGTAGAGCTGTAAGTGTTAGTGGGGTTTCTCCATTAACACACGCAACAGACCTGAGGGATATATTTGCTAAGTATGGGAAGCTAGCACAGGGTCAGAGTAAATTCTAGGAAGCCTAAAGCAGGGTGCTACAGTTATGTTGTAATGGCAACGAGTGAAGATGCTACCAAATGTATTCAACATTTGCACGTAACTGAGTATATTATTATCGACCCCGGTTAAATGGTTACGCTTAGGAAATGGGAACATTTCCTAAATGGGGAACATATGTTAAGAGAATTAGAGGTAATGTTAAGCCATTTAAGAGGTCAACCTGCTGGATGGGGTTTCAAATACCAGGACAAATACACTGATCTTTCACAACATTACGACCACCGATCTACTATCAGTGTATACCCGTCCAGGCGATAGCAGCGTCAACTGGAAAGGAATGACTGCTAGTCAGACACAAGCATGGAGCATGTAATTTCAGTCAGAGTACTGCCCGTGTTTAGTATGGCGAAGGCGCGCGGAGTTTGACGGACGGCTGACGGCAGATTGTGATGGCCTGGAGGCTCGGGACGAGCATTTTGGAAACTGCACGACTTTTCCGGTGTTCGAGGAGTGCATGGTGAGTGTCTTCAGCACGTGGCGAAACCAAAGTTAAACCACTTCCAGACGTCGTGGGGTTGGGAGGCTATCCCTCATTACAGATGTCGGACGTCGTAGGCTGGCAGGTGGTGAACTGTGCGGAACTAACGTCAGACTTCAAGGCTGGGCAGAGTACAAGTGTGTCTGAACACAAAGAGCACAGAACACTCCTAACAATGGGTTTCCGCAGCCGACGACCCATGCATGTGCCAATGTTAACACCGTGAGCATCATGACATCGGCAACTGCGACACTGGATATTGGCACTTATGTGTGCAGATGTGGTGCCATCTGCCCCCAGCGATCTACCAAGGCCTCACTGCTTCCAAGCCACGACGCTTCGTCGCTGTTATCCGCGCCAACGGTGGACTTGCCGGCTATTAGGCAGGTGGTTATAATGGTCTGGCTGATCAGTGTATGAAACGTTGAATAACTTTCAAGTAAAATCCAAGAAAGAGCTTTTGTTTTCTAGCGAATATAATAGAGTACATTATGCTTGTAACCTTAACTTTGAAAAATACTTAAATTATAGTGAATACTTAGGAGAATATTTAAGCTTTGAATTCAGTGTTGTAAAGGGTTCACCACCCTGCTGAAGCAAATGTAATTTCGATGTATTGCTCACGCGCTGCCTGCGACAGAAAATATCTTTGCTGCTATAGAGTCGCGGGTCAGAGCAGTCTCGGCAGTTGTTGCAATCGCTCGCTGTTACAGGGTAGTTGCAGTCGCTCGCTGCTACAGTGCAGTTGGTACAGCGCAGTTCATAGCCATGTATTGTAAGGTAAATTTTATTATTTTTATTGACATGCGCATAATTAAGTCACTTGTCTGAGATGTTAATACGAATTTGTTTCAATCTTTTTGTGATTCGTCAGCACCAGTTGACCCTGATTTGTAATATTCAATTTTTCGTATAACGGATTGCAGATTTTTATCAATAATGTAAAAGATTTTCAGAATATAATTTTTACTAGTCAATAAAGAAAAGAAGGAATAATTTTGCCTTAAGTCATTGCCAATCCCGATACAGTCATTTATTTAAATTTAAATATTTCAGAAATTTTCTCAGATCATAGTCATTTGTTCTTTAGTAATCAGACGACCACCTGTGCAGCTATGTCATCAAGCAAAGTCAGTTTTTCTAATAATTCAGATCTCAGACAAATGTTGTCCAGTATTAATAGATAGGCCAGCATTGCACTAAGCTGTTCCAATTACGAGCGGATATATAGACAGCGTTATCCGGCGACACCATCACGAGGAAAGAGTTTTTCAGTTTATTTCTCACGGGCAAATTCAGATTGATTTCACAGGGCCATGGCGTAGCGCTGCTTACGTCAAAATTTATCAGTTTTCATGAGTTAAGATAGTAACAAAAAAATTATCACTTTTATTTTATACGGGAAGGTTACACTCTATGTCAGGGAAGACTGAATACGAACGGAGATACTGATTGTATAGTGGCGTTAAGTATCATTGTAATATGCGTATTAATGTTAATGAATATTTGAGTGGCGTATTAAGCAATGAATAAGTACACTCCTGGAAATTGAAATAAGAACACCGCGAATTCATTGTCCCAGGAAGGGGAAACTTTATTGACACATTCCTGGGGTCAGATACATCACATGATCACACTGGCGGAACCACAGGCACATAGACACAGGCAACAGAGCATGCACAATGTCGGCACTAGTACAGTGTATATCCACCTTTCGCAGCAATGCAAGCTACTATTCTCCCATGGAGACGATCGTAGAGATGCTGGATGTAGTCCTGTGGAACGGCTTGCCATGCCATTTCCACCTGGCGCCTCAGTTGGACCAGCGTTCGTGCTGGACGTGCAGACCGCATGAGACGACGCTTCATCCAGTCCCAAACATGCTCAATGGGGGACAGATCCGGAGATCTTGCTGGCCAGGGTAGTTGACTTACACCTTCTAGAGCACGTTGGGTGGCACGGGATACATGCGGACGTGCATTGTCCTGTTGGAACAGCAAGTTCCCTTGCCGGTCTAGGAATGGTAGAACGATGGGTTCGATGACGGTTTGGATGTACCGTGCACTATTCAGTGTCCCCTCGACGATCACCAGTGGTGTACGACCAGTGTAGGAGATCGCTCCCCACACCATGATGCCGGGTGTTGGCCCTGTGTGCCTCGGTCGTATGCAGTCCTGATTGTGGCGCTCACCTGCACGGCGCCAAACACGCATACGACCATCATTGGCACCACGGCAGAAGCGACTCTCATCGCTGAAGACGACACGTCTCCATTCGTCCCTCCATTCACGCCTGTTGCGACACCACTGGAGGCGGGCTGCACGATGTTGGGGCGTGAGCGGAAGACGGCCTAACGGTGTGCGGGACCGTAGCCCAGCTTCATGGAGACGGTTGCGAATGGTCCTCGCCGATACCGCAGGAGCAACAGTGTCCCTAATTTGCTGGGAAGTGGCGGTGCGGTCCCCTACGGCACTGCGTAGGATCCTACGGTCTTGGCGTGCATCCGTGCGTCGCTGCAGTCCGGTCTCAGGTCGACGGGCACGTGCACCTTCCGCCGACCACTGGCGACAACATCGATGTACTGTGGAGACCTCACGCCCCACGTGTTGAGCAATTCGGCGGTACGTCCACCCGGCCTCCCGCATGCCCACTATACGCCCTCGCTCAAAGTCCGTCAACTGCACATACGGTTCACGTCCACGCTGTCGCGGCATGCTACCAGTGTTAAAGACTGCGATGGAGCTCCGTATGCCACGGCAAACTGGCTGACACTGACGGCGGCGGTGCACAAATGCTGCGCAGCTAGCGCCATTCGACGGCCAACACCGCGGTTCTTGGTGTGTCCGCTGTGCCGTGCGTGTGATCATTGCTTGTACAGCCCTCTCGCAGTGTCCGGAGCAAGTATGGTGGGTCTGACACACCGGTGTCAATGTGTTCTTTTTTCCATTTCCAGGAGTGTATTTAAAATTATTATGTCAATTATTATCCGTCGAAAGGGCAAAGTCAAGTCACGAACTTTTTGTGGTCACTGGCATGCAACGTTATGTAGATGCAAAGTATTTTCAAGTAAGGAATATATTAATTAATGGAAATGTAGAAAGCATAGACTTGAGATGCAGTTATTGCCCTAAGCCAGGCGATACTACGTTAAGTCATGTTCAGGGCACCATGAACCACAGGAAATGCGGTGTGCCTCACGTTAACCAGTGAGAGAACTGGCAAAATACTTTTTGTTCAGAAAAATTTACCTTATTTACTTACCAGGGGCACAACAACCCCATTTATTTGTTTGCTTACTTATTTATTATTGAAAAGTCATTAACTAAGTTCAGGAAATTTAAATACTTTGGTAATAGTCGTATAACTAACGCTATTAAGCATCCGATCGTTTTCAGCTGCTGAGGCATAAATTCCTGGAGGTATAAAAGGAAGGGAGGAGGCGCTACAGACTTATACTGAACGTTGTTTTGAAGTCAGAGTGGGCACCATTTTAAGTAGCCCATAACATTAGCAGATTACTGTTTACGAGTGCTTCTTTTTCATTGTTTTTGTCGTGTGTGCGCAATAACTGTTTTAAATACAAAAATTATAAAGCTTACACGAATAACATTGTGCCAGGAAGGCAGTTTGGAAGGATTTTCTGTTACTGATTATGTATTTACTCTAGTAATACGACACAGTCAGAGTGAGGTCACAGGGCAGTGTCACCGCAGTGAACTATAGGGGTATGAATGCGGCGAACCTAACGTCATGGGCTAATTAAGATGGCGGACATCGAATTCAAGTTTGTGACGTAATGCCACCTCCCCTCTTTTTTTACCTCCATGCATAAATGCATAGAGTAATTATCTCTGGAGTGAGCATTCACATGCGCGGAACAGATTTTGTGTTGTCAACATACATTGCCGGCCTAGTCACGTGATCTCGGGATTTCGTGTGTTTGTCCGCATAGCGCCCTGTATAATTAGAATGTCACTACATCCCTAGTACAGACGGATTCTTTTCGTACGTGTCGTGGATTATTTATATATGTTGCGCAGACATTTTAACAGTATCCATTTGATACCGGGAATAAACCAGCTACGTAACTTTTAAGGGCATGTGATATTACATTCTGCTTCTTTGCGATAGGTGTCACAGTTCAGATGCACTCGATTTTTGGTAGTTTTCGGTATAATATGGCACTTTATAGTATTACAGAGCCTGACGTACATTTTTGAAGTGATAGTCCTGCAAAACGACTTGACAGTACGCTAGTACTTTTGCAAGTGTCCGAAAAACACCGAATTTGCCACACATTAGCGATTATATCCCTGCTAATTCGTCCTTTTTTCTTGTATTTCTGCGTATTTATTTTCTCGTTTTTGCGACCTAAAGCACAATTTTTCTTACTGGTGGCACTTTGAGGTATTTATTTAACACATTTTAAGTACTTGCTCCCAGTTTAGTAAATAAATAGTAGACTGAGTAATCTATATACATAATCGACAAGTCACTGATAAATGCATGGACGATAGTATTTACTGAAACCACTAACCATTCCCTCTCCTGTTCCACTAGCAAATTTACGAGAGGAAGCGATTGTTTGTAAGCTTTTGTACAAGCCATAATATCTGTTATGTAGTCATAAAATCGTAGAAAAATAGGTCTACAGAGTCAAGCCTTAATTATAAGGCGTCTCGAAATTTTTAAACATATACAGTGTGTCTTACTAATATGATAACTATAATTAGAGCTACATGGTTTGTACCCATGAAAAGTTACTATTCCTCCTTTCACATATTTTTCTTTACATCCGTAGCAACAACAGTAATTCACCCTCGCTATTACACTATCAACAAACGGTGAAACACAAAAAAAGCTCTTGATATTATAAGCTTCAAACGCTGCAGAAAGCACACACGCACAGCGAAGTCCCGAAAACACGTGACAATCCTGGTTTAATGTTGACAACATGCGCAGAACGCAATGCTCACTCCAGAGAGATTTACTCTATGCATAAATGTAGCTGTTATAATAGAATCTTTGGTTTAGCGCAACAGAGCATATGAATAAGTTAAACAAAATTCTTGCAGACTCTAGTGTATAGTTGCATAGCCGTTTTAGTGAATCTGATGATCAAATGAGTGAATATTTCAGTCAGTATTGTGAAGTTCCTTAGTAAATGATACTTTAAAATGTTTGCTCAGAAAAATAATTAAGTATTAATAGTAAATAAGAGGAATTCTGTACTGGTGCGAAATATAGTCTTTGCATTCGTAAGAATCTGTTGTCTTAAGAATAATGTGTGTATTGGGAATTCAAGAAATCCGAATTAAGTTACATTAGCACATTTAAATACGTGGAGTGAAAGATGTATTCCCAGTACCGACATCTGAAAGGAATAAGGCGATGGCGGACAAATAAATGGTATTATATACGAATAATGAAGTGAATTCATGTACTCGTAACTGATGATTTATTCCTGTCACTGCCACATGTCATAATGCAAAGTAAAATTATTTACAGAGTAGGTCAGCAGCCTGGACTCGACATAAAGGAAATAGAAGCATCAGTTAGTATTTTAACGTAAAGAAACGATGTGTACTTACTTGTCGTTAATTGTATTCTGCATTGAGATTAAGATGGAATGTTAGGAAGCTGTAGATGGCCAAATAACACCAGGGTACAGAAAATTTATAAAGAAGTCAAATGCATTTATGTTACTTGCGTTTAAGATGAAGAAATAATTGACGCTATTATACTCGTATCTTAGGGTTTTTGAACGTATGCTTTGTGTGAAGTGAGGGTTAGGCCACTGATGCAGATTTTTATAAAACATGATCAGTCACTTTATGTATCCGTATGTATGATGCTGATATAATTGAAGGCAGTGACCCACAGATCTGATTCTACTATTGCAATATTAAAAAAAGTTACAATTTAAAAATGTACAAAAGCTACGATTTACAATTCATCCAGCCTGTGACTCGTTCGACCATCTCAACAATTTAGACGGTATTGTTTCGTCGGAGAGGGGATGCATGTAAAGTTTTGCTTATGACGACCGTCAGTAGCCTACGTTGATTTTACTCCTCTTATAAATAACAAAGATGGGAGAATGTACTGAAAACCTTTGCTGAGCGACCGGAGGAAGTCAGAAGTATGGGGTTCATTGTGTGGCAATTTGTGGTATAAAATGTTCTAGAAAGAGTTATTGCCACTCCATTTAGTATCCAGAAGTTCCTGGGGAGATATAGTACCCAGCCAGAACAGTGTGTGTGAAGACGGCAAGTCGACAATACTGGTCCGCCATGGAGCGTCGGGACACCAGTGCTGCAGTTAAAACAATAAAAATAAAAGATGTAAGAGTTAGTCTTTGCTCTGTCTGACTGACTGACGGCCATAATACTTTACGTTGCACCCTTGAGATATTACTTAATATTGCACCAGAAACTTTATTATGTTTAAGTTAATGTTGAAACTGATTTGAATTGAAACATTTAAGGATAGACAGGGAAATATAAAGCGCAAGGCGTATTCGAAAATATATTTTAAAATGTGTTAAAGCGTTCCTCTTCGATCTTGCTTGAAGATGTCTTTGTGAAAGTATTGTAACGCGATAACTGAACTGAAGGTTAACATGCTGAACAGTTTTGTTTCAATGTGGTTGATTAATTACTGGCAGGGCAAAGTATTTATTCTTAGGAAAAGCTGTAATCTCTGAGAGAAAGTTGAGCTTTAGATTCGCGTAAGGAAGAAGTGGTTTAACAATGTAGTGAGATGAGAACCCAGGACCCAAGTATTAACACTTCGGTTTAATAAACCGTTGGCATATTCTGATGATTTAAATATTTTGCCATTGTCACAGGCAGCTTCACCTGAGAGAAAGAATTTAATTATTTTATGAGCGCTCAGGATTGGGAGTCTGTGAGCTGATGGTTTCAAATATATTATTACACACTTCCCGACAGGAGAAACGCCACACGCCCGCATCTCGTGGTCGTGCGGTAGCGTTCTCGCTTCCCACGCCCGGGTTCCCGGGTTCGATTCCCGGCGGGGTCAGGGATTTTCTCTGCCTCGTGATGACTGGGTGTTGTGTGCTGTCCTTAGGTTAGTTAGGTTTAAGTAGTTCTAAGTTCTAGGGGACTTATGACCACAGCAGTTGAGTCCCATAGTGCTCAGAGCCATTTGAACCATTTGAGAAACGCCACATGCTGCTGTAGGTAAGAAAATAGTAACATCAGAAAGCTGTACCGAAATCCAGGTAGACGTGATGTGGATAGGCGCTTGTTACAGGGCTAGGAAGTTGACCGTCAGCGCAAAGTGATAAGTTGGGGTATTATGGAATACCCTTTACTTTCGTAGCTGTCTCTTCAAACTGAACGCATTCTTAGATCTCAGACGTTCTTTATAATAAATTTCAACTATCTCGAAATAAATACTTAAAACACTTATATTTATCTTAATAAAATTAAAAGAATACGCACAAGGAATTAAAGTTTTAAGTTGCACTTGGAGGTCAATATAGAATAGTCGGGAAATCTGAAATACGGTGGTAAAAATGCAGATAATCGTGTAAATTTGGAGAAAAGTATATTTAATGTTCACAAAATATATTTATAGCATTGATCTTAATATAAATTATTGAAACAATTATTTACCAGTAAAGAAAAAAATAATTTTATTCGGTAACAAATATGTTGAGTTTATTAACTTCAAATCGTGCTTCTGAAACAATTATTTGTTTATCTAGTAGAAGTGATTCTTTTGCGTTCATCTATTTGCGGATGAACAAATGTAATCTTCCTTCTCAGGACCTGCTCAGTCGAGGTAGGCCCACACTTTACCAAGTATTCTGTACTGCCCGACACCCCATTTTGAATTACACAGCGTAAAAACGCAGCAACTGCACCCATAGCAAAAATCGCGTGACACATAACGACCTACTACTGTTTTACTAAACAAATTGCATAATTTTAATTGTTAGTGTAAATTTTAAGTAATTATCACTTGTTTTTTGAAAACTGAGCTGTAAAAATTTTGTCAACTACGAAAACAAATATTCTGCGCCCTAACTCACACTATGTCTGGAGACTGCGCGGACTCGCTACAGAGCACCTCGGAAACATTTTTATGTAGTTTATGCATCTCCTGCTTATTAAGACCATTCGATGGAGGAAAAATCATGGTATTCCATTTGCCCGACTATTCTATAATACCTGTAGTTCATCTATGTACGACATACTGAGAACAAGTAGATGGAATTATACAAATCGCTGGAAATGGTAACAACAGCAGCGGCGAGTACCGTTTCAGAGCGACCTAAGTTTTGACGATCTTTTAGAAATAGCTGTTGCCAGGTTAATATTCATTGGGAGAATACCAAGGAATTGTAGCTCAACCAGGCAAGAAGTGGCTTGGAGAACAATCGTTAGAAGGAATCTTGATAACTGATCGTGAATATACGGTCCTTAGCGGATAGGTTTAATAAAGAACATACAGGATGGACGAAATTTAAATTTTTGAATATTAAACTAATTTTTATAAAAAATATATCTTACGGTGGTAGAATTTACTGCATTTATTACATTATATACGTCAATGGCTATGGCATAATGTCTAACCTTCCCCGTGCGCGTGCTCAGCTAGCATCCCGGTGCGAAATATGGCGATCCGTGATACAAATACAGAGATGGTGGCGAATTGTGAAGGGACCTCGTACCTCGGTAGTTTGAAAGACCGTAAGGAACTGCCACTCAAAGCTAATGGACGCCTATTCTGTATCACATGTTTGGAGAAGCTGTCGACCCTCAGCATCCAGGACAAAGGAAAATGTGCGCCTGGTTCAGAAATTGTTCACTCAAGTTCTTAGAAATCATAGAGGCAGGCGCTTCGCAAAGATGGTTTCACCTGACACACGAATCCGAACTGCTCTAAGAAAGAGTTGAATTCCTGTCTACTGGCAGGAATTACCGTCAGAAGACTGTGATCGTCGAGTGGAATATGGGGAGATGATGCTTGCTTGGTATGGAGGTTGGTTCGATATTTTCGGTAATACCCTGTGATCAGATGAAGCAGTGTTTTGGTTTGGTGGGTCTGTTAACCGACACAATTACCATTGGGCAATAGAGGATGCGAGGGTGGTTGCTGAACAAAGCTGACATCGCCCAACATTCACAAAGTGGTGCGACATTACATTCACGAAAATTATGGGTCCGTATCTCATTCGAGACGCAATGAATGCAGAACGTGCAGGGTGTTTCAAAATTGACCGGTATATTTGAAACGGCAATAAAAACTAAACGAGCAGCGATAGAAATACACCGTTTGTTGCAATATGCTTGGGACAACAGTACATTTTCAGGCAGACAAACTTTCGAAATTACAGTAGTTACAATTTTCAACAACAGATGGCGCTGCGGTCTGGGAAACTCTATAGTACGATATTTACCACATATCCACCATGCGTAGCAATAATATGGCGTAGTCTCTGAATGAAATTACCCGAAACCTTTGACAACGTGTCTGGCGGAATGGCTTCACATGCAGATGAGATGTACTGCTTCAGCTGTTCAATTGTTTCTGGATTCTGGCGGTACACCTGGTCTTTCAAGTGTTCCCACAGAAAGAAGTCACAGGGGTTCATGTCTGGCGAATAGGGAGGCCAATCCACGCCGCCTCCTGTATGTTTCGGATAGCCCAAAGCAGTCACACGATCATCGAAATATTCATTCAGGAAATTAAAGACGTCGGCCGTGCGATGTGGCCGGGCACCATCTTGCATAAACCACGAGGTGTTCGCAGTGTCGTCTAAGGCAGTTTGTACCGCCACAAATTCACGAAGAATGTCCAGATAGCGTGATGCATTAATCGTTTCGGATCTGAAAAATGGGCCAATGATTCCTTTGGAAGAAATGGCGGCCCAGACCCGTACTTTTTGAGGATGCAGGGACGATGGGACTGCAACATGGGGCTTTTCGGTTCCCCATATGCGCCAGTTCTGTTTATTGACGAAGCCGTCCAGGTAAAAATAAGCTTCGTCAGTAAACCAAATGTTGCCCACATGCATATCGCCGTCATCAATCCTGTGCACTATATCGTTAGCGAATGTCTCTCGTGCAGCAATGGTAGCGGCGCTGAGGGGTTGCCGCGTTTGAATTTTGTATGGATAGAGGTGTAAACTCTGGCGCATGAGACGATACGTGGACGTTGGCGTCATTTGGACCGCAGCTGCAACACGGCGAACGGAAACCCGAGGCCGCTGTTGGATCACCTACTGCACTAGCTGCGCGTTGCCCTCTGTGGTTGCCGTACGCGGTCGCCCTACCTTTCCAGCACGTTCATCCGCCACGTTCCCAGTCCTTTATTGTATCGCTTTTCGGTCCGTTGGTTGCATTAAACCTCCGTTGAAAACTTCGTCTTGTTGCAACAACACTGTGTTCTAGGCGGTGGAATTCGAACACCAGAAAAATCCTCTGTTCTAAGGAATAAACCATGTTGTCTACAGCACACGTGCACGTTGTGAACAGCACACGCTTACAGCAGAAAGACGACGTACAGAATGGCGCACCCACAGACTGCGTTGTCTTCTATATCTTTCACATCACTTGCAGCGCCATCTGTTGTTGAAAATTGTAACTACTGTAATTTCGAAAGTTTGTCCGCCTGAAAATGTACTGTTGTCCCAAGCATATTGCAACAAACGGTGTATTTTTATCGCTGCTCGTTTAGTTTTTATTGCTGTTTCAAATATACCGGTCATTTTTGAAACACCCTGTATCTTCACGTGGTTGAAAATTATGTTCACGGTATTATAGGCACGTAGAACAATTACAACGAGCTAATCTTTATGCAAGATGGACCCTGGCTGGAACTCTGGACGCTAGTTGGAGTATCGTGGCCCTCTTGAATGACAAGCAGGGAGTACTGACCTAACGCACTGAGATTTGTTCCTGTGGGAGTGAGCAAAGAAGAAGTTTATCGCGTAAACCGAAAAACTCTTGACGAACTGGAGGAGCAAATTCGCCAAGTTCCTGGAAACGTACCGCTGGATTATCTGCAGAAGTCTGTTGCAAACATTGACATTCATTTATGAAAACGTAGATGATGATGGTGCCTATGTTGAAATTTAACAATGCATAAAAATTTTACCAATGTAAGGACTAAAATGTTTTTTGTTTCATGAAAATTTGTTAGGTACTAAAACAGCTGTAACCAATTTTTAATAGGGAGTTAATTCTCGCCCAACCTGTAGAGAAGATTCATATAAGATCGATACATTTCATGATAACTTTGTTTAGTATGCGCGAGAGTGTCATGGAGCTGCTCACCGAAGTCCGTTGGCAGACGCTGTAAGAGAGGCGTTCATCAGCGCGGAGAAATATAGCGCTGCAATTCCGAGAGCGAACGTTACGATGAGAGTCAGGCAGCTTATTACTTCCTCCGAGGTACGTATCTCGAAACGACCATGACGGGAAAGTAGGTAGCATTTGACATCACGCTGGTGTTTACCGAGATATATTCTTTCCAAGAATTAAACAGCGATAACAGGAAATGAGAGTCTGTAATACACTGTAACATGTTTTCTTCAATATACAGGGTGACGCAAGAAATGTGCCACAACTTTTTTTAAAATGAATACTTCACTGTAAAGACAAACTCAAAAGAACATATACTACCATGGTAAACACTCAGTGGAAAATTGTTATAACTCAGCCCACGTTCAGTATCTCCACCATTTTGATTCCTAACTTCCCTCACACAAACACTAATGGTAGCGATAATTCTTCCGCAATTTCAGTGCACTATTTTCGACGTTATTTAACGGTTTTTTGCTGAGTAATTGCTCTCTAAACAGCATCCCACACGAGCAAACCGGTTGCCATTTTACCTGACGTTTCTCGTACCATAGGTAATTGGGCTACGCACGGGTCTGCTTAAAAAGAATAGCTCGATGTAGTCATAGGGTTGAGGTGTGCTGATCTGTTTTCATGTCCAGCAGGTAACTAGCTGGAAATGATAATCTGTAGCTGTGATCCTGCTGTCAAATAGTCTGTGCGTTGAATAAAATGTTCTCGGGTTTCTAACTGCGTCAATTGCTTAAAACTACACGAGCTTTCGGCCAAGCACTCCTTGGCCATTGTCAAGTGTTATGATTGCCAGTGGGCTGCTGGTGCGACTGTGCCGATTGTGACGTCACTGGTGCCCGTGACATTGCCATATATGGGCATGTTTTGAGTCGGCGTTCGATGTGCCCTCTTCAACCGCGTGATCGCTGGATCCCATGCAGCGCTGAGCTGCAAGCCACCGTCTCTATTCGGGGTGTTTGCGGTAATTTTTATTTCAATAGCTTCCTTTATTAAACTGTCCCAGAAGCCGTTAGTGCGAGCCACGACAGAGATATCGTCAAATTTTATGTGGTGACCGTTTTCTAACGCATGCTCAGCTAACGCAGATTTCTCTGGATAGCGTAGGCGATAATACCTCTCATGTTCTTTCCTGCGTTGTTCCGCAGTGCGCACTGTGGAATATCACGTAGCAAGATATTGTACAATGCCGCCGGGATGTGTGAAGTGCTGCGGAGAACGTGACAGCCGTCTGTGCACATGTCCCAAAGACGAGGCACCTACTTGCTGCAACTGTTGCATTGCCCATCCAGCCAACTACAGAGGCTGCAGGGCACACAAGAACGTGTGAAGAATACAGAAGGAGCCTTCCACCTCTTGATGAGGAGTCTAGCCAGCACCGACAGCAAGTGCCTCGTACTTATACACTGAAGACAGTCCGAGTGGAACCGGGAGAGCCATGGAAGCCGCGTCTTCTGGCACGGCGAGCCGCTGAAATACTGTCAGGAGCTCTTATGTCTGACGTCGTTAAGGGCAACGCCTGCATCCACTCCCTAGAAGAATAGGCTGACGATGGAACACCAAAGAGAACTTACAGTTCCACACAGTAAAAGGAATGACACCATTAATAAATACAGACTTTTATCAGAAGTCGGTAGCTAAGGTCGAATATTCAAAATTTCTAGGTGTATGCATTCATGAGGGGTTGAACTGGAAAAAACACACTGAAGATCTGCTGAAACGTTTGAGTTCAGCTACTTATGCTATTAAGGTCATTGCAAATTTTGGCGATATACATCTCAGTAAATTAGCTTACCACGGCTATTTTCATTCTCTGCTTTCGTAAGGCATCATATTCTGGGGTAACTCATCATTGAGTAGAAGAGTGTTCATTGCACAAAAGTTTGTAATCGGAATAATTGCTGGAGCTCATCCAAGATCATCCTGCAGACACTTATTTAAAGAGTTAGAGATCTTCACTCTAGCCTCACAATATATATATATATATATATATATATATATATATATATATATATATATATATATATTCACTTATGAAATTTGTTATTAACAATCCGAACGAATTCAAAAGTAACAGCAGTGTACATGGCTACAACACGAGAAGAAAGGATGATCTTCACTACTCAAGATTAAATCTAACTTTGGCTCAGAAGGGGGTAAATTATGCTGCCACAAAAATCTTTGGTCACTTACCCAATAGCATCAAAAGTCTGACTGATAGCCATATAGCATTTAAAAGGAAATTAAAAGAATTTCTGAATGGCAACTCCTTCTACTCATTAGATGAATTTTTGGATATAGAAAGTGGGTAATTTCCCCAACACCCACAAAAAAAAAAAAAATAAAAAAAATTTAAAAATATTAAGTGTCATGCAATATTTTGTGTAATGTAATATCTTGTATAGACACCTTTTATTATACAGTCTGGAACCGCGCGACCTCTACGGTCGCAGGTTCGAATCCTGCCTCGGGCGTGGATGTTTGTGATGTCCTTAGGTTAGTTAGGTTTAAGTAGTTCTAAGTTCTAGGGGACTGCTGACCTCAGAAGTCAAGTCCTATAGTGCTCAGAGCCATTTGACACGTTCCCTATCATTACGAAGTGTCGTATTCATGATCTATGGACCAAGTACTAATCTAATCTAACCACAGCAGCAGTCATCAAAGGCGGAACAAGTCGGTTCCATGTAGCTCATCAGAACACTGAAGTCAGCGTTGGAGGAATTCCAGAAGTCCGTTGCTAACCTTCCGCCCATCATCACTGCCACTGCTACAGCAGTCGTAAGTAGCATGATGCAACAATCCGGCACACCAGTAGGACCCGCTCACGGCCAGGAATAGAAACACACAAGATAATTCAATCACCAAATTGAACACCAATGCAATTTTCCACCATCTACAGGAATTTCGACAGTTTCTTGCAGAGGAAAGTATTGTCTGCCTGGTATGTGTAACCATCTTGGACCTCAAGCGGATGTTGCCAATTACAGCAGTTACCGCAATGCTCCCACCTAATAGTGGGTGGCGGAACAGCAATATACGTACGCAAGTCGCTGCAACATTGCCAGGCTGCCGCCACTCCGACCTTGCCACACATCGAGGCAACTGCTGTCGCTGTCCGAACCCGTCAAGCCACAGTCACATTCTTTGCAGCATATCACCAACCAAGGGGTCACCTGACGCCGCAAGACGAACGAAATGTGTTGCAGATACATAGCTGCGGACTTAAATTGCAAACACGCCCTCTATAACTCGAGGACAACAATCGGAAGCGACCGCTCGCACCTCAGAGAAGTGGAAAAGGCGCACGCCCAAGTGCACGGCCCTGGAGAATGAACAGTTATCCCCACAACAGAGCGCGACGGATATGATAGACATCGGTATTATCAAGGGTATTCGTGCGAAAGGAAGTGGTACATGCCCTCTCTTCTGACCACCTCCCAGTGGTGTTTTCAACGGCTGTACTACCAGTGTCCAATTCAAGATGCCGCAAGACATCGTGAACAAACTGAGAGACATATCAACAACCGATGTTGCGCCAGGAAACGGAAACCTCAATCGACGAAACGGCTGGAGCAGGGATAACGTGTTGATCAAAACACTACAGTAATCAGCAACGCCATTAGAACTTCTATATTGCAAAACACCCAGTATGCAGCGGGAAGGAGACAGGAATATCTATCACCCGGGATACTGAAGATAATCCGAGAGAAGAACTGGGCCGGCCGCGGTGGCCTAGCGGTTCTAGGCGCTTCAATCTGGAACCACGAGACTGCTACGGTCGCAGGTTCGAATCCTGCCTCGGGCATGGATGTGTGTAATGTCCTTAGGTTAGTTAGGTTTAAGTAGTTCTAAGTTCTAGGGGACTGGTGACCTCAAATGCTGAGTCCCATTGTGCTCAGAGCTATTTGAGAAGAACTGGCACACAACCAGGCAACGCGAGTACGAGACACGGGCAAATCGGCTGCAACGACAAATCAGGGCAGCCCTGACGATGCATAGAAACGCCAGGTGGGCAGAGAAGATGGCATCGCTCGTCTCCAACGTCAGTCAAGAGGTACAGTCAAGTCTCCGAAAGAAGCACTTGAGAATTCACGATATCCAGAAACAGATGACCCCAGTGTGTCAATATCGGTAATTTTTGAGAGGTGCATATGGGACCTGAAATGGCATATTAACTGGCGAAACTGGTAGCGTAAATAAAATAAAATAACTTCTCAATTTGCATTGCTGTTTGGCGAACTTCTTTGTTAAATATTTGACCAGCCGCTGTCCCGCGTCCACAATGAATCAACAGAGACTTCCATTACGTATTGTTGAAGAGTCCACGACGGCTTTCAAAAACAGGGAATATTGCAGACTGTTCTGTTCGACGTTTGCGTAGCTCTCGGCAGTGTCTGGCACTGTGCACTCATATGCCAGCTATTCATTCATGAACTGCCAGCACCGTTTGTGAAGTTGTCGGATGACTGCCTTATTAACCGCAGAGTCGGTGTCAGAGAGATACAAGCTGGTGTGACCCAAGGATTACTGATCAGTCCTGTCTCACACAGTGCCTGCACAGCGGATCTTCCAACATCTCCTAGAGTAAGCAGATACGTCTATGCCGATAACATGGTGCTCATTACCAGAAGTTGATGGCCACAAGAAATACAGCGAAGACTTCAAGACGCCTGCAATGACTTAGAGCAGGGGGCAACAGACTCTCGCATCGGCTTTAATGCAGCTAGAGTCAGGCGCTACTCATCACCAAGAAAAATGCCACATCCATAGCGAACTTTATTTCCCCTTGATATGACAATTCAGTGGACGAACACAACCCGACATCTCAGTATCACAATAGACCACCAGTTGACATCGATGAACCCGTTAACGACATTTGCTATAAGACCTTTGCCGCACCGGAGCACTATACTCATTGCTCCATGAGAAGTCCCGTCTCCATCGAATTCCGCAGTTACATACGCCCACTAATGGATTACGAGTGCCCAGTTTGCGGAATTGCAGCGAACTTCCACACTGATATAATTCAGCGACAACAAAACAAGGCACGCAGAAGAGATTACCATGTGCCTTGGAGCTTTCCTCGTACTATCTACTCGAGGCAGCGGAAGAGAAACTTGTGCTCAGTAGATACCAAGAGCACGCCAAGAAACTCTTAGAGAAGGTGAGGAGCTCTGCCAGGGTTTTATTCCCAGCCTTGGGCAGAGAAACGGGGACACTGACCGCTGCAAGCGGCTGATGGTTCTACTAGACGGATAGCCTCCGCTACTGTGAGGCGACGGCAAAATAAACACGAAGTTCAACAAAGACACCACGCGCATCACAATAGCAGGCAGTATCCTTAGTAATATGCTGCACCGCCTCCATCAGATATGTAACTCTGGAGCGAATACGCTGGGATGCTGCCCATGCCACCAGCACGTTGATTGACTTTCGTCGCATATACTAGGTACGATTTACGATTTGACGACAGTTTACTACTTGCTACTCATCGGACATATCATATATTTTTCTGCGATGTGACTCTGTTTACTGGTTCTCTAACAACGATACGTTGTGTTTTACAAGCTTATCTATTTTACATTAAAACAAGTGTAAAATAGATAAGATTAAAAAACAGAAATAAAATGGGTGTGTTAAAACAAACAAACCCATTTTACTTCTGTTTTTTTATGTAATTTTCTTTCATATGTACTTTCTGTAGGGCACTACCGTCCGGTTCTTATTGTGACGTTGGCTTGTCAATGATCTGAGCATATTTCACTTCTGAAGGTGACATTATAAAATGCTGAAAGCGGTAAAATGAACTAAATGATTTTGGGCAGCTGACGACTGACTTTTTGTTTGTTGATATAATCTGGAGCTGTTGAACTACAGCTGTGAACAGATTCATAAAATTTTAATATCTATGAATACGGATAAGGGGTTTGCGGATACAGTGCAGTCAAATATATCAGTTTTCTTGTCTGCGCCGACCTGGATGCGAAGCACATTCGGTAATGAACGAGTGAGCGAATTAGCTAGGCACGTCGTAGACGAAGGACGAATCGAACTACGCTTCTAATTTGCAGCTATTAAAAATGTCGACATCTTTTACCGCTAGTCCTTCAAGACTCGTACTCCCCTGTTTTCACTCTCCGTTTGGTACTTTCTTCACCCTAATCCCGGTGTCGTGCTTGCCATCCGATTTCAGAAGATTCAAGAAAGCTGCTTATTACGACTGGAATTGTGAACAGCACGTATCCTAGCACTATAAGGGCAGCCACCTGGCGGCCATACAACGCAACATCTCTTCTCGGCCATAGGTGAACTCGGCGAAGCATAGTAGACATCAAGTGACTTCTCTCATCCACATGAGGCTGGGACACGGATGTTACCACGTCCACCTACACCGGTTGAAAATAACCACTTCTGGACATTGTGATCAGGACACAACGGTGATGTCGGATCTGAACCACTTCATTTTAGCGTGTGCCAAGTACCCGAGCTGCAAGTGTAAGTGCTCTACTTCACCGGTATTACTTGCTCGCTAACTATTTAAAAGACGCCAATACATGGTGTGGATCTTGTCCTCCAATGGAACCAGCCGGTTTAGGAAACTGGGACGTCTGTTTGTGTTGTTACTTTGCACTGAGAACTTGTCTTTGTAAATGTCGCCGTAGTTCAGATTTCAGTTATAAGTTACTGTGGACGTCATTCTTCGCTGAGTCGTAATTTTGTGTTTTTTAGTTTATATAACGACTTAAATTTGTACTTCACACTCTTATCATTGTTGCTCTAATGTTAACTTGGAATTGTTGTAACTAGTGCTGGTTGTTTGGTGTTCATCTTTTGGTGTTTCTTCGACTTCTTCACTTCATGAATTTGGAAAATTGGCTGTTACTGTACAAATCTTCTGCATGGTCTCCCGACATTTCTTCTTCCAGAGCATTTATAATTTAGTACGTTTACTGGGAATCTTTCTCCACCCATACGTTCTACATGTTCCTTCCATTTTCTCCTATTTTCCTTTATTTTTTCGTTTGGGTTATATATTCCTAAATGTTTCCTCACACTTTTATTTCTTTTTCGATATCCTCTCGTACACCTTTCCACACTTCTTAGGAATATTATTTCTTGAGCCTGTATTCTACTTTCTTGGTGTTTTGTTGTTGCCCTTGCTCCACTTCTACAAGTCCATATCTATAGTCTGCAAACCACCGTGAGGTGCATGGCAGTCGGTACGTCCCATTGTACCATTTCTTAGGGTTTCTATTCGTTCCATTCAAGCATGGAGCGCGGGAAGAATGAATATTTGAATACCATTGTCCGTTGTGTAATTATTCTAATCTTATCCTCGCGATCCCTGCATGAGCGATACTTAGGAGGTTGTAGTGTACTCTTAGAGCCTTCATTTAAAGCCGGTTCTTGAAACTTTGTTTGTAGATTTTCTCGGAGTAGTTTACGTCTATCATCAAGAGTCTTGTCCGCCGCTCGTGGTCTCGCGGTTGCGTTCTCGCTTCCCGAGCACGGGGTCCCGGGTTCGATTCCCGGCGGGGTCAGGAATTTTCACCTGCCTCGAGATGACTGGGTGTTTGTGTTGTCCTCATCATTTCATCATCATCCAGGAAAGTGGCGAAATTGGGCTGAGCAAAGATTGGGAAATTGTACGGGCGCTGATAACCGCGCCGTTGAGCGCCCTACAAACCAAACATCATCATCATCATCATCAAGAGTCTTCCATTTCAGTTCTTTTAGTATCTGTGACACTCTGCCACGGATCAAACAAACCGGGGACCGTTCTTGCTACCCTTATCTGTTTACTTTCAATATCTCCTGTTACTCCTACTTGGTACGGGTCCCATACACTTGAGCAATATTCTAGAACCGGTAGCTCAAGTGATTGGTAAGCAATCTCCTTTATAGACTGATTGCAGTTCCTCAGTGTTCTACCAATAAACCGCTTTATCCACGACTTAACCTATGTGATCACTCCAGTTCATATCCCTACAAAGTGTTACGATCCCAAATGTGACTCATTGATATAACAGTGATAGAATATTAGGTTTTTTCCTTTTTGTGTAGTGCACAATTCTACATTTCTGAACATTTAAAGCAAGTTGCCAATCTCTGCACCACTTTGAGATCTTATCAAGATCTGACCTAATACTTAAGTACCTTCTTTCAGACAGTACTTCATCATAGATAACTCCATCATCTGCAGGAAGTCTGAGGTTATTATTAACATCGTCTGTAAGGTCACTGATAAACAACATGAACAACAGGGGTCCCAACACACTTCCCTGGGGATACCTTAAGTTACTATTACATCTGATAATAACTCTCCATCCAAGATAACATGCTGCATTCTCCCTACCAAAAAGTCCTCAGTCCAGTCGCAAATTTCACATGAAACGCCGTATGATCGTACTTTTGGCACTAAACGTAGGTGTGGTACTGAGTTAAATGCTTTTCGGAAATCAAGAAATACAGCATCTATCAGACTGCCTTGATTCAAAGCTATCAGTGTGTCATGTAAGAAAAGTGCGAGCTGGGTTTCATATGATCAATGTTTGCGGAATCCATGCTGGTTGGCATTGAGGAGGTCATTCTGTTCGAGATATCTCATTACGTTCGAACTCAGAATATGTTCTAAGATTCTACAACAAATCGATGTCAAAGATATTGGACAGTAGTTTTGTGGATCGCTTCTACTACCCTTCTTGTGGACGGGTGTGACCTTTTTTCCCAAGAACTGGGCACAGTGTTTTGTTCGAGGCACCTACGATAGATTGTAGTTAAAAGAGGGGCTAACTTAGTCAAAATTCAGTATAGAAACTGATAGGGATTCCATCGGACCCTGGAACTTTGTTCAATTTTGACGATTTCAGCTATTTCTCAACACCACTGACACCAATATTTATTTCATTCATAGTTTCAGCGCTACAACGATTAAACTGGGGCAGTTATCCTGGGTTTTCCTTTGTAAAAGAACATTTGAAAACAGAGTTAAGCAATTCAACTTTACTTTGCTACCCTCAATTTCAGTTTCTGTCTTATTCGCTAGGAGCAGTGTTGCCATCTGTTGCTGGCTACGGGAACTGTCAACAGTGATATTGGTCTCACCCTTAAATACCCTAATGTGATATTTAGGGGTGAGACTGATGTCAATTTTGATAGTTCCCGTACCCAACAACAGACGGCATCACTTATCTCTAAGCTTTTACATTTGAGGGTTAGCGCGTTTTTCCGCGCTTGTCTTCATATGGCCAGTATGTCTTCGGATTTTGAGAAATATCATTTGACAATATCCTGCTATGGTAGTCACTGTAGAAATCACGCATTGCTCTCTTTACAGCCAAACGCGTTTCATTTTCTCTATCTATTGCTCTACAATTTGTTTTGCACCTGTTATGCAGTAATCTCTGTTTCCTTAGAAGTTTCTTTACAGTGACTGTATACCACGGAGGGCCCCTCCCATTATGAACTGTTCTACTGGACACATACCTATCCAGTGCAAGGTCAACTATTATTTTAAACTTGAGCCATAGTTCCTCTACATGCTCCTGCCCTGTGCTGAAAGTTTCAAGTTCCCTATTGAAGTATGACACTACCGATTTTTAATCTAATTAGTAAGTAAGTGTTGGTACTGCAATTCTTTTACTCTGCAAAATTTGAATGATGGTTCCACATACGGAAGTAAATTTATTCAATTTTTTGGTCCACGTCTTGGTTATTTTCGTAACTGATGATGCAGCCTAAATACATAAAATGTTTTACTTGCTCCAAGACTTTATTATTCAAGACTGTTTTAGATCTTCCTGATTGTCTGCCCTGAAAAGTCATTACTTTCGTTTTATGTACCGGCAATGTTAGGCTGTAATTTGAGGCTATCATCTGCAAAGCATAATCTAGTGTCACGATCTAAAAGAACTCCACTTATGTTCAACATTCTCCATTTACTGATGACTTCATCTACATATGTATTGAAGAGTGTTGGAGAAATACAATATTTGTTTGTGTTCATCGGCTTTATTGTTAAATTTCCCATATATCTAACAATTCCAATGTTTGTGTATAGGGTCTTAATAGCGTTTATGAGGTGAGGTGGATAACCTCGTTCAGAAATGAAATTCGACAGCACTTCTCTATTTACATTTTCGAAAGTTTTCTTAAAATCCACAAAAGTGAGATGCGTTTCTCTGTTGAACTCTCGTCTACTTTCTATAACTTGTTGCAGTGTAGATACATTATCAACAGTTGACCGCCCTTTTCTAAAACCTGATTGTTCTTGAGACATTAATTTTTCAATGATATTTTTACGTCTTGCATTCAGGATTTTGGCATAAATTTATAGCCTGAATCCAGGAGGCTTGTGCCTCGATAGCTACTAAATTTATTTTTATCCCCCTCTTAAAGATAGATATTACTTTGCCTCTCAGCCAGTCTTTAGGTATCTTCTTATTTCTCCAACACTGATTAAATATGTGACTAAGTCTTAGATACAGGAATAACCCTCCATAATGCCACAGTTCCATATTAATACTATCTAAAGCAGTGGCTTTTCTATTTTTGTAGCTTTTAGAGCTTTCGTCAGTTCTCTCATATCAATATCGTCCAGGCCTTTGGTGTTGTTTAGTTTAGGTAATCTCTGAATTAAAGTATCATCCTTCCATGATTTTTTATAATAAGCGAACCATTCGTTCTCTCCCATATTATCAACACGTATACGATCATTTTTCTTGTCTGTTGAGTGATTTCATCACTTTATAAGCGATAGTTTCTCTGCCATGCAAATCATGCTCTATGTTAATAATGAAGCGTTCCCTTGATTCTATGTGTGCTTTCTGAGTTATGCATTTCGCGTTATTTCTCTTCTCTTTGTATTCATTATACTTATTATTAGTGGGAATGTCTACGTAGGTCTTGAAAATTTCTTATTTTTCTTTAATTGCTTTTTCCATCTCCGGCGTTGAAATCGTTACTAATATACGTTTTCTGTATTTCCTTTTCTTCTCCAGAAACTCGTTATGTCTGTTCAATACCGCTGTTTTAAATTTTTCCATTATTTTTCCAAGTGGTTTACCGTTTCTAAATTTGCTACTGTTTTGTCATCCGCTTTTGATAGAGATTGGATATGGAGCAATCTTGTAAAGTATAAACTTTAAGAAGTTTTTATTCCTTTTGATTGATTGTTTTCTTTGGTTTTGCATAGAAGTCAATTACTGACACCAATAAGATGTGATCTGATGCAGTATCCACTTCTCGATAAACTGCGGTATCTCTAACCTGTCCAGGGTATCTCTAATTTGCTACCAGGTAAATTTGTGTATGTCTTTCTTCCTAAAGAAAGTATTGATAATTTTTAAATGATTAAAGGTAGCAAAATCTCTGAGTATTTTTCCGTTTTCATAACATACGTTTTCTCCAAATGTCCCTTCTATTTTTGGAATTGGAAATTTCTAATTATAGCATTGAGATCTCCCATAAGTGAAATCTATGTTTTTGTATCTCTTTAAGATCACATGTAACGGTTTGTAAAAGGCCTTGGCCGCGTCAATTTTTCCTTCTTCTGGGGCATAAATTGCTATTGTTCTTAGGATGCCTCTTGGACCTTTAATTCTAAGTAGTACAATTGGTTCATTTACGTATCCATAGTCCAGTATTTTATCCTCCCACTTTCTACGAATGTAGATGGCACCAGCTTTACTTGCTTTTTGTTCTTGCTTTACTCCACTGTAGATCATAATATACTCGTCAACATTTATAGTTCCAGATGTATTTTCTATGTTTCTATAACTGCCGCAAAATCTGTTTCCTTTCCTTTCAAATGTTTCGCTAATTCGACTTCCTTAAGAGCAGGTGGCAACTTTCCAAGCTCCATTAAACCATTTTCTCTTGTTCCTATTTGTTGCCCATGTCGTATTCAAGTAATTCGTCCTGTTTCCGAGGCTAGACGGAGTACTGAATGTGGTGCGGGTCCTTTGCAGGGTGATGGGACTGCCATTTCTGAGCTTTACCAGCCACAGTTTGTAACTGACCTAAGTAAGTATGGTACAGCATTTTCTGTGTTATACTCGTAGTTATACCACCAATAGTGTTTATTTTACATTAAGAACATATGTTTGTACATCGACTTCTTTTTGTTGTTCTACTGTGGAAATCGCAATTGTGTTAATATGACCCTTCTGTAACTGCCATTTGAAATATGGTCTTTGCTCCCCAAGAACAAAAATAAGTAAATAAATGAATGATAATAAAAAGAAGCTGGCTAGCCGCACCAGAGACACATGAAATGGAAACTTATAACTTGTTTCTGTAATTCCATCTTCTGTAAATAAAATGCGGCTGGTCGAAGATTTAAAGAAAACAGATACTAACAGCCATAATTTTATTACGCAACCAGTTTCGATGCCTCGTTGGCACCATATTCATCCCGTATACACGTAGCTAGGTGTGTCATCCAAACGTCTGTGCTATTACAGGGACTACAACGTCCAACTGGGTACAGTAGACTTCTCCGTCTAACGATAACTGTCAATTGTCAGAGGTGTAAAAGGTTCCCATCTATGGAGAAGATAATACCACAGACATTTAGATGACTTATCTAGCTACATGTGTAGGGGCCTCAAGATGGTGCCAATGAGGCACCGAAACTGGTAACTAAATAAAATAATTAATAAAATTACGGCTGCTGGTGTCTATTTTCTTCGAGACTTATAACTTGAGCCAAGGTAAAAGGTTAAGACGTACATCACATTTTGTCTTCTACATCTACATCTACGTGATCACTCTGCTATGCACAATAAAGTGCCTGGCAGAGGGTTCAATGAACAACCTTCATGCTGTCTCTCTACCGTTCCACTCTCGAACGGCACGTGGGAAACACGAGCACGTAAATTTTTCCGTGCGAGCCCTGATTTCTCTTGTTTTATGGTGATGATCATTTCTCCCTATGTAGGTGGGTGCCAACAGAATGTTTTCGCAATCGAAGGAGAAAACTGGTGATTGAAATTTCATGAGAAGATCGCGTCGCAACAAAAAACGCCTTTGTTTTAATGATTGCCACTCCAATTCACGTATCATGTCTGTGGCACTATCTCCCCTATTTCACGATGGTACAAAACGAACTGCCCTTCTTTGTACTTTTTCGATGTCATCCGTCAGTCCCACCTGATGCGGATCCCACACCGCACAGCAGTACTCCAGAATAGGGCGGACAAGCGTAGTGTAAGCAGCCTCTTTGGTAGACCTGTTGCACCTTCTAAGTGTTCTGCCAATGGATCGCAGTCTTTGGTTTGCTCTGCTCACAGTATTATCTATGTGATCGTTCCAATTTAGGTTATTTGTAATTGTAATCCCTAAGTATTTACGTGAATTTACAACCCTCAGCTTTGTGTGACTTATCGCGTAATCGAAATTTAGCTGATTTCTTTTAGTACTCATGTGAATAACTTCGCACTTTTCTTTATTCAGGGTCAATTGCCACTTTTCGCACCATGCAGATATCTTATGTAAATCATTTTGCAAGTCGTTTTTATCATCTGATGACTTTACAAGACGGTAAACGACAGCATCATCTGCAAACAGTCTAAGACGGCTACTCAAATTGTCTCCTATGTCGTTAATATAGATCAGGAACAATAGAGGACCTATAACACTTCCTTGGGGAACGCCGGATATTACTTCTGTTTTACTCGATGACTTTCCGTCCATTACTACGAACTGTGACCTTTCTGACAGGAAATCACAAATCCAGTCACACAACTGAGGCGATACTTCGTAGGCACGCAGTTTGATTAGAAGACGCTTGTGAGGAACTGTGTCGAAAGCCTTTTGGAAATCTAAAAATATGGAATCAATTTGCATCCCCTGTCGATAGCGCTTATTACTTCAGAGTATAAAGAGCTAGTTGTGTTTCCCAAGAACGATATTTTCTGAAACCGTGCTCACTATATGTCAATAAATTGTTTTCTTCGGGGTACTTCATAATGTTCGAATACAGTATATGTTCTAAAACCCTACTGCAAATCGACGTCAGTGATATATGTCAGTAATTCAGCGGATTACTTCTACTTCCCTGCCGGCCGGAGTGGCCGAGCGGTTCTAGGCGCTTCAGTCTGGAACCGCGCCACCGCTGCGGTCGCAGGTTCGAATCCTGCATCGGGCATGGATGTGTGTGATGTCCTTAGGTTAGTTAGGTTTAAGTAGTTCTAAGTTCTAGGGGACTGACGACCTCAGCTGTTAAGCCCCATAGTGTTCAGAGCCATTTGAACCATTTTTTTTCTACTTCCCTTTTTGGGTATTGGTGTGACTTGAGCAATTTTCCAGTCTTTAGGTACGTATCTTTCTGTGAGCGAGTGGTTGTATATAATTGCTAAATATGGAGCCATTTTATCAGCGTACTCTGAGAGGAACCTGACTGGTATACAATCTGGACCGGAGGCCTTGCCTTTATTAAGTGATTTAACCTGCTTTGTTACACCGAGGATATCTACTTCTATGTTTCTCATCTTGGCAGTTGTTCTTGATTGGAGTTCAGGAATATTTAGTTCTTCTTCATTGGTGAAGGAATTCATATACTAAGTGCTTTCTCATGAAATCGGATGAATGTTTCTGAAAGACCCTGTATTACGCGGTGTTCCTTTCATACTGCGAGTTGCCTATCGCTGCACTTGTGAATCACCGCCACAAAGTGACCAGACAAGTGGGTAACCCGGTGCTCCGCTAGAAGCATGGCATTGCACAGCGACCGGCAGCCCGCGGACATCCGAGCCGGCGATGGCCACTCTCGCCGCGCGCCGCGCTCCGAAAAACACGCGCTCTCGGCCGTGCTCTCCTCTGCTCTCCTCTGCTCTCCTCTCGTATTGTTGTCGGGCGGTGAGCGGCCTGCAAAAAGGCGGGCGGCGAGAGGCGCCGGCTGACGCCCCGTGGGGGTGGAGGCGGCGGCGGCGGCGGCGGGGGCGGAGCGGCTATAAAGATGGGGCACGCGCCGGCCTCCGCACACGCCTCGCAGCAGCCACGCAGTACGCACGCCTCACCACAAGACATGCGGCTCGCGACGTTTGTGAGTACCAGCCTCCACGGTCCCGGCAGTTTCTGTTGCCGCAACTAGAGTTGCGTTCTACCAAAACTACGGCTCACCAGTTTTGCTACACTACACAAATGATCTAATAATGTGGTAAATGCAAGGACTACCATTAGTACTGGTAGAAATGGTAGGGAAAGAAACATAAATGAATGTGTAAGACAGGAGCTGGGAGCCGACAACTTCTCTTTGTCTTTTTTGTTTGTTTGTTTGTTTTGCACATAATTAGAGCTGCACATAATTCGTTGTTCGTTCATTGTTCATTTTATGCTCTTACAGAATATACACTGCATTTCATAAGTAATAAAAATTAGTCGATCGTGTAACTTCTGCGCTTTTAAGTAGCCAAAACATTTACTTTTTCTGCAAGTATAGTTTACATGCACAAACATAAAAAAATATGATTATTGTTGTTATTTTGTGCTCAATAGAACGTTCTTTATCATGATCAAAGTCAAGATTATCTCGATAATATCCATAGATGCGAAAGCTTTTATATAAATTCGACGAAGTTTTGTAGCGAAGTTTGATATATTTTCGTTTTGCATTTTTGTATATTGTATTTATGTTTAAGTAATTGCGTTTTCTAGCGCCGTATGATAAATCTGTATTCTTTTCTATTATTTTTACTACAACTTTCCTCTGTTTCACGTTAACAATCAAGAGTTTTTCGAATAAAATCTGAATTAAACATCGACAATTTCAGTTTTGCTATAAATACTGTTTACATCTACATCTACATCTAAATGGTTACTCTGCAATTCACACTTAAGTGCCTGGCAGAGGGTTCATCGAACCATTTTCATACTACTTCTCTACCATTCCACTCTCGTATGACGCGTGCGAAAAAGGAACACCTAAATCCTTCCGTTCGATATCTGATTTCTCTTATTTTATTATGATGATCATTTCTCCCTACGTTGGAGGGTGTCAACAAAATATTTTCGCATTCGGAAGAGAAAGTTGGTGACTGAAATTTCGTAAATAGATCTCGCCGCAATGAAATCCACCTTTGTTCCAGTGACTGCCACCCCAACTCGCGTATCGTATCAGTGACACTTTCTCCCCTATTGCGCGATAACACGATGCAAGCTGCCCTTCTTTGCACTTTTTCGATGTCGTCCGTCAACCCTACCTGGTAACGATCCCGCCGGCCGGAGTGGCCGAGCGGTTAAAGGCGCTACAGTCTGGAACCGCACGACCGCTACGGTCGCAGGTTCGAATCCTGCCTCGGATATGGATGTGTGTGATGTCCTTAGGTTAGTTAGGTTTCAGTAGTTCTAAGTTCTAGGGGACTTATGACCACAGCAGTTGAGTCCCATAGTGCTCAGAGCCATTTGAACCATTTTGGTAACGATCCCATACCGCGCAGCAATATTCCAGCAGAGGACGGACAAGTGTAATGTAGGCTGTCTCTTTAGTGGGTTTGTCGCATCTTCTAAGTGTTCTGCCAACAAAGCGCAGTCTTTGTTTCGCCTTCCTCACAATATTTTCTATGTGGCCTTTCCAATTTAAGTTGCTCGTAATTGTAGTTCCTAGGTATTTATTCGAAAGGGCCTATGACACTACCTTGTGGAACGCCAGATATCACTTCTGTTCTACTCGATTATTTACCGTCTATCGCTACGAACTGTTACCTCTCTCAGAGGAAGTCACGAATCCAGTCACACAACTGAGACGATACTCCATATGCAAGCAATTTGATTAATAGTCGCTTGTGAGAAACGGTATCAAAACGCTTCTGGAAATCTAAAATATGGAATCGATCTGAGATCCCTTGTCGACAGCACTCATTACTTCATGGGAATAAAGAGCTAGCTGTGTTGCACAAGAACGATATTTTATGAATACGTGTTGGTTATGTATCAATAAGTCGTTTTCTTCAAGGTGATTCATAATGTTCGAGTACAGTATATGCTCCAAAATCCTACTGCAAACTGAGGTCAGTGATATTCTTAAGTAAAAGACAGGAGGATAACTACGTAAAAGAAAAAAAAATGAATCGTTTATATATCCTTATTCAGTTTGTAGCCTGTTCACCGCTTTCGGTTCCTAGGGGAATCTAGTAGTATATTGATCGCGTACGTAAAGAAAGCTATCGTTATGAGGTAACACCCTAGGTATGTAACACATCCAACGTACAGGTAAAGTGCATACGACCTTAAGTGATCAAACCTACTAGGAAAACTACCGCAATCTACACTTACTTATGGTAGTCTACGGTAGTTTTACAACTATAGCTGCAGTTGATGCATTATCATCTTACTTTCCAGAAGCTACTAGTACTGTTTCGTTATTTTTTAAACGGTCTCTTGGATAAATTTGCGCATGTATGTCTGATAGAACAGACACTGTTGACGATTCACAACTGTACGAAATACTTCGAAATTAATTCGGTGAATGCGGTATCTTTGGCATCAGCTGTATTAGGTAGCTTTCTATTACCAAATAGTGAACTTTTTTGCCGGACAGGGAGTCGAACCCGAATTTCCATTATCTTCAACAGTGCCCGTTCAGTCAGACTAGAAGGGCATGCGATGATAACAGCATTGGTCTCGAGTCCTCGTTGGCTCATTCTCCCTGTTGCGGGAATCCAAGTAATGTTGTGAGAGTTAAATGATGAATTTAATGGACTACGATAAAAGGACGTAGACGGTGTGACATACGGAAGTTTGCATCGGTCCGAGGAGCCGAAGTGGTTAAGGCGACCGACCGCGGTGAGCCGGAAATGTGGTTTCGATTCCCGGTCTGGCACAAATTTTCGTATGTCACTATTGGGTATTAGAGCTCTATCCAGTACAGCTGATGCCAAGAAATTCGCGGTAAGCGAATTAAGTCCGAAGTCTAGGATAAATGTTATGCGGATTTATTCGATGATTTCCTCTACTTCCCCTTCCTGTTTCACTCGCAGGTGGAGCGAGGGAAAAGCGACTATCAATATACCTGCGCACGAGCCCCGGCTACACGTATTTTCTCTCCGCAGTCTTTAAGTGAAATGTATGTTGGCGGCAGTAGAATCGTTCTGCAGTCAGCCGCAAAGACACATTCTCTAAATTTTATCAATAGTTTCGGCATCGTAGAGCCTGCGGCGTAATATGGGTCACAGTATGATATTTTAATGAATTGTTAATTCCTGTTAGTTGGTTAGAGTTTATTGTTCGTTCGTACTCAATGCTTGTTTCGGCGTTATGCCATTTTCTAGTACAACTTACAGTCATTATACATAGTATACATGTCGTCAAGTAGATGGTAGTTTACATAGAATATGTACAAAGGCGTACTTACGTTAAGTTGTTCATAACGTATGTACATACTGCAGCTCTGTCTCGTCGCTATTTTCTGGCTGTCTTATATTGTGAAAAATTATGTATTTTTTTGCAATGTTCGACAGCTGTTTCTATATTGACAACCTTACAGCTTGATCCAGAGATGTATGTTTAAACAGTGTGCACAAACAGCATCTCTGGATCAAGCTGTAAGGCTGTCAATGTAGAAGCAGCTGTCAAATATTACAAAAAATACGTAATCAAATGGTTCAAATGGCTCTGAGCACTATGGGGCTCAACTGCTGAGGTCATTAGTCCCCTAGAACTTAGAACTAGTTAAACCTAACTAACCTAAGGACATCACAAACATCCATGCTCGAGGCAGGATTCGAACCTGCGACCGTAGCGGTCTTGCGGTTCCAGACTGCAGCGCCTTTAACCGCACGACCACTTCGGCCGGCAAATACGTAATCAATCAAAATATAAGACAGCAAGAAAATTAGGAGCGCATAGAAATCCAGTATATAGCTAAATACGTTATAACAACGTAATGTAAGTAAAACTGTACCAAATTAATAAGCTGTCAAAATAGAACCAACTGTCAAATCTTATGAAAAACACATAATTGTTTGATATATCAGACACTAAGAAAACAGCGACCAGTCACAGATGCAGTATATAAATGAAAAACTTAACAGAAGTATACCTTTGTAAACTACCATCTAATTGATGACGTCTGTACTTTGTGTAATTATTGCAGGTTGTCCAAGAAACTGGCAATGACGCGAAATAAGCTTATAATACGATAGAATAATACACTATAAGCAGCTAACAGGAATGAACTATTCATTTCTCAACAGCGTTTCTCGAAAAGAACGTCGGCTTCCCTGCAGAGATTCCCGTTTGAAATAACGACGCATCTCCGCAACACTCGCTTATTGATCGAAGCTAACAGTAACAAATCTAGCAGCACACTTCTGAATTGCTTCGCTGTCTTCCTTTAATCCGATCTGATACGAATTACTCACTCGAACATTACTCAAGAATGGCTCCATTCGTCATCTCCTCCATAGATGAGCTACATTTCCCTAAAGTTCTCGAAATAAACCGAAGTCTACTATTTGCCTCCCCTATTACGACCTCAACGTGACCATACCAATTCGTAGCTTTGCAACGTTATTTACTCTTCCTGACTGCGACAAGCAGTACACCAACAATTATTCGAACTTTACACGGTTATTTTTCCTATTCAACTGTATTAGCCTACATTTTTTCGCATTTACAGAAAGCTGCCATTCATCACAGCGAATAGGTCGTATGGTACTTTATTTTGTTGGCAGAATTTTTTTTATGGAAACGTTATGAAGTCACGGGTCCTCCATATACTGTCAGAAATTATGTTGATATCTGTAACGGAGGACTATTACTAGCAATGTTGATTCAATTATTTCTTCGTTATTATATTATTTTATTTCTGCATCCTTCCAGCATGAAATGCTGGGTGCTATCACGTCTAAAGATGTTGCTGAACATTCTGATCTCAACGGTTTCTTTGACGACAGAATCCCTGTAGGTAGATGTATGGGATAAGATTTATGTTTATCAAAATAATCGTGTGTTTATCAGGCTGTGTTCAGCAACATCAAATTTGTCAACGTCGTTATATTTGATGTGGCATCAACGCTCTGTGCAGATTTCTGAAATCATACGTATGAACTGACTATGTGAGTGCAGTATCATTAACGTTGGTGAGTCATAGTTCCTCAGAAAACATATCTCGATATACTGCATTTGCCCAGACGCGTGGATGCAGGGTGATAAGCGTAAAGAATGTTAGCTTGAATATTGTGCCGTTTATGAAAGTGTTAGACCTTTCTCTGTCATCAATATTGAAGAATTTCAAAAGCAAGCTGAATGCATACTCTTATCCTCCTATGGAGATAAGAGTACCGAAACAACGCTCTTATTGCGTCTGTCTTAAGAATAAAATGCATTTGTATTGTAACCTCCCCACAATAATTTTGAAAAATTATGGACAATATTATTTAAGAATGCTGATGGACATGGCTCTATGCGTAACCTGCCTACAATCAAATGTACTGACAATGGCAACAAATGTGAAATTCGCAATCTGACTCAATTATAAATCCTTCAAAAAATTAAAGTCCATTCAGTGACAAGAAAATTCAATTAAACCGAAATATCGGTTTTTGGCCCTGTGTAAAACAATCAGAATTAAAGTCTTACCTCAGAACAAATGGACGTCACATATCTGCTCTTGTTGTTGCGCACCGCTTGGAGGAACTGCATTGCAAATAATAATATTCTCCTTTTTTGTGATTTTACTAAAAATTTTCTTTTAAAGAAGTGGAGTGAAATGGGAAGTGCAACGAAATCTTGAGTTCAATAAAAAATTAATTTTTTGAGAAAATGCTTTTGAAATAAAAAATTATTATTGGGAGACTTGTTGGAGAATAGTTACAATAAATAAAATTTTTCATTATCTAATGATTATATTAATTAACAGTATACCTTATTCCTCATCTTGACCAGAGTTGCCGACCGCCTACATCACACAACCGCACTGGGCTGCTACTACTGACCGACCGCTCTGCATGACGACTACAGACTGAATACTGCTCTCAACTAGACAGAGCTACAGACTCGAAACGACTGAACTGACAGACTCGCAACGACAGACTGACTGCTACTCTGCATAGCGACAACTAACTCGCAAAGACTACTACTGACTGAGAACCGCTCGCAACACTCGCGCGGTCAAGCGCATACTCTCTGGTCACAGATGCTACAATGCCTCGCCATCGCTGCTGCGTTACATACGTGTTTCAGTATTAACAACGATAAGTATGTTGGTACTTAAATCAAGGATTGGTGTATAAATACTTAGCATACACAAATACTCTTACATTTTTCCCTGAACTTCATACCTTTACCAGAAATTTCCTCACACACGTAACTTAGTTAGTTAACTTAATTAGTGACTTGGCTGTAATCAGCGAGTGCGCTATTTCATTAGCACAGAAGATGGCTCAGCCTTCCATATGGGGAGATATGAGGATTCATTATCAGAGAGCTGGAACGATAGGTTACTTCTAAAGGGAACGCCAAAATAAACGACATGGTTACTGGAATCACCGAGGAAGAATGTAAAGGATGTTGCCAGGAATTGAAATGTTCCCCCAACAAGTGTTAGCGGATTTCGTGACTGTGTTTTCGCGCAGCAGCACTGAGACGATTTTATCGATGCTTAATAGACACTGCGATTACAATGAAATTAATATCTCTATAATTCTATTATCTGTGTAATTTTAAGGGAACAAAGACCGGCAACATTTTGCTCTCTCTCGTCCTAGTCAGCCATTGTCTGGTACGGTCAACAAATTATTGCTTGTCCAACATTATGTAGAGGTTTTGTTATTTGTGCTTATTTTGCATAATAATAACTGTTTAATATCATTGTGTTTGTTATTACGACGAATCATACCTTTTTTCCTCAACTTTTTTCATGAATTATAGTTAAATGTGGCTTGGTTTGTATGGGGATGTCTGTTAGTGAATGATCGCGTATTAACGGCACCAATCAGTGTAATAAGTTTGGTTTGTCTTCATAATAGAACCTGCATCTAAAGTTTCACTTTTCACAAAACAAAATCTGATAGTTTTTACGCGTATATCACGTCCCAAAATTATATGCGCCAACAGACAATACCGGTAGAGGTGCCTAGCTAAAAAAAAGATATGAATCATGATGGTGGTATTTAAATTCCAATTTTAATATTTAAAAAAATGTTTTTACATGATTTTTCAAGTACGTAGTTTTTCTTGATTTAATTGAAGATTCAGTTAGCTAAAGCCTGAATAATATAAAATTAAATAATAATTTCAAAACAAAATAATTAAAATAAAAAATAATAATAAATTAAAAACCACCATTAAAATAGCGACTGTGACATTATAGAAAGTTTCGAAAAGTCGATCTTTTGACAAACGATGAGGACTTTCATATTGATAAAAAAACGTGCCAATATTAAAAGAAATTCCTTTTGCTGCAAATATCAAATATTCATTTTCCACGTTAGAAAGATGTTTTGCACAAGACCCTGTGCGAAATGAGTTTTACTGGATTATATCTGACAATAAACGGGAAGTGGCCTTTTTAAAGTCCCTACCTCAATAGGTATTAACGGAACGCATGTAATATCTGTTTATTGTCCGTTGGTGCGTCCGCCTGTCTGTCAAGACCCCGTTTTCTAGGGAGTGGATAGAAGCGTCAAGCTGAAATTTATGCCGAATATCAAGTTGTAAAAATTAAGCTTCTAGGCCATTGCAGTCAAAGGATACGGCCATTTAGGTTACATATTTTGACATTCGCAAACTCATTCATCAAAACCTTTATGGTACTTCACTTTGATCTAGGATCATGAAATTTAGCCAGTAGCAAGGTTTCGCTGTGTAAATACAAGAAAAAATCCGAAAATTGTTAATCTGAAATTTTTTGGTGTTTTTTGTCTGTCTATCCACGTGTTAAGACCTTTTTTCCTCGTGAATGGGTAGAGACATCAAGTTGAAATGTATGTCACTTATGTTTAGGGTCCCTTTGCGGTGTAAAAAGTTTAAGTTCCTAGGTCCATGCAATTAGTAGATATGAAAATATTATGACAGTCGCAAACTCACTCACAATAAACTATAGGGCATTTCCAGTTTTTGTAGAATCATAAAATTTGGCAGTGAGTAAGGTTTCACAATACTAGTAAAGGAAAAAATCAGAAAACTGTTAATTTTGTTATTACATCACACAAAAATATTTTTTACTGTTACAAAGGTACACTGCATTCGTAATCCATCAGAAATCACAGGAACTACTGTAGTGAATTTGATCTGATTTTTAGTAGTAGGTAGAGTGATTCATAAGCAAGATTTGTATATATAATTTATAAATATTTCGTTCTAATTCGCTGAGCAGCGATGAACTGAAATCTCCTGCCGCTCTGGGAACGATGCTTTCCCATCTAGCGGTGATAGGCGTAAGGCTGCCAAACTACCACACCACGCCGACGATAACACCACTGGTCCTTTACACAGTTTTCATTCTACCTTCAGAATTTCCCTGACACTCTATGCCTATGACGTGTACAACACCTACAATATTTCAAAACAAAGTACAGGGCCTCCCGTCGGGTAGACCGTTCGCCGGGTGCAGGTCTTTAGATTAGACACCACTTCGGCGAGTTGCGCGTCGATGGGAATGAAATGATGATGATTAGGACAACCAAACACCCAGTCCCGGAGCGGAGAAAATCTCCGAGCCAGCCGGGAATCTAACCCGGACCCTTGGAATTGACATTCTGTCGCGCTGACCACTCAGCTACCGGGGCGGACAGTATCGTGGTGACTGATGCAGGACTGCATTTCCATTGTTTGGGGTGAGGTTCTGGTATCCCATAAAATATCCGCTGAAGCGTTTCACAGAGCAGAACAGGTCTGTGGCCGGTTGTACCATTTCCTTCTGTGCAGACTGCCGTCAAATCTTACCAGTAATCGCAACAGGAACGAGAGCAGCAAAGACAACACATTTGTAATTTCCAGTTAGCATAGCACTTAATCGTTCTGTCTTTCTTTCGCTTACGCCATAGTCCCATAGTGATCGCAGGGTCGGCGTGGTTACAACGGATTTGGCAATGTTAGTTTTAGGGATGGCCGGATTCCCTTCCTGCCGCCACCCCGTACCCCCCCCCCCCCCCGCCCCCCCAGGACGGACGGAACCAGTGTACCCCAACTGCCTGCGTCTACTGTAAAGTGTGAAATAGTGCGGACATGTTTCAGATGTCTACGACGCGTGTAACTGAGGCGGAACGTGGGGACCAGCCCGGTATTCACCTAGCGGGATGTGGAAAACTACCTAAAAACCACATTCAGGCTGGCTGGGACACCGGCCCACGTCGTTAATCCACCGGGCGGATTCGATCTGGGGCCGGCGCGCCTACCCGAGTCCAGGAAGCAGCGCAGTAGCGCTCTCGGCTACCCTGGCGGGTTAGCATAGCACGTTAATATAACTCCCAAATTGATGACATAAATGGAAAAGTACAACAGCAAATGCAAAATGACACAAAAATTTCAACTTAAAATTGGACCATTCTCGAAAGACTTGGGAAGACTCTGGAGGAGAGACGCTCAGTAGCTAGGTACGGGCTTTTGTTGAAGTTTCGAGAACATACCTTCACCGAGGAGTCAAGCAGTATATTGCTCCCTCCTACGTATATCTCGCGAAGAGACCATGAGGATAAAATCTTTCCACGAACAATACAAGACCGGAGTAGAAGGGAGAACCGATAGAGGTACTCAAGGTACCCTCCGCCACACACCGTCAGGTGGCTTGCGGAGTATGGATGTAGATGTAGATGTAGATTCCCGAAAGCGATACCTTCCCAGTGTCGATATCAATAACTCACAAAAATCATCGAGATCCTTAATTCCTGGGTGGACGATCTATTTATATATAGATAATTAAGTTTTTACGGAACTCTCTGAGTGGGAACCCTACTCATCTGTTTTTTTCTATTATTTAAAACAAACACTAACTCACTGAACTGTTATATGGTTCCATTTGTCAACATGTTTTGTATTTCCACACTGACAAACGACAGCTTATAAAAAAAGCGTCTATGATGTCGCCAGATAATAGCCAAGATGGTGTAACTGGCCAACTGTCGATGAAATAAAGTATTTGCTTCAGATAAAACAATATCTCCATGTAGGGAAATGCGTTCTTTCGAGAAAAATAAACTAAATTTTCTGCTAGTAATTGATGTAACAGGGAAATTTGCAGAAGGATACATTTGCTGTAATTACGTAAGTCACAAATTCTGTCAGTCAAACGATGTTTGTTCGTATTTTAGTGTATTTCAATCTATAGTGTGTGTGTGAATTCCTAAAGGACCAAACTGCTGAGGTCATCGGTCCTTAGACTTAATACTTAAAGTAACTTATGCTAAGAGCAACACACACCCATGCCCGAGGGAGGACTCGAACCTCCGGCGGGAGAGGCCGGGTAATCGGTGACATGGCGCCTCAAACCGCGCGGCCACTCCGCGCGACCAATCTATAGTGTTATCATTTGTAACAAGAGAATCACATAATGTATTTCGTATACTGCAAAATATTTGTGAAAAATAAACACTCCCTGAACGTCGTTGCGTATGTCGCCCCTGATTAAGTACCCACGCCACGGAAGTGCCGGGATAATCTCCTGGTGGAACAGCCTGGTCGTGTTCATTGCTACGTAGCTGACCAAGCGCCTTGCGAGCGCGCTTCCTCACTTCTCAGCTCAGCACCAGCATGTTCAGTACGTGATTATTTTCAAGACGGGCGAAAGGAGGAAGGCTGTAAATAGGAGAGAAACGGATGTCACTGCCCGGGGCGTAGTGCGGCTCGCTTGAGAGTTTCTAGGATGCGGTGGTAGGAGACAGCACTTACCGGCGTTTTGCACGTGGTCTGTTACGTCCAAATGACTGTGGACCAGGTTCTGTTGTGCCTACTATGCCTTTGTCCCTGTAAATTGTTGTTTTGGTTTCTTTTCAATGATGTAACGTTAGGGTATCAGCTAACTTAGAAAAGAATCTACCTAGCCTAGCGTGTAGGCAGGGCCAGTTTAAGGTCACATATGTCAGGTAGCACTGATGAATATTGCGGAACACCCTACTAACGAACCACTTTCACCACTCACAGAACAACAGCGAACTTGGAAGAACCACTCCCGGAAGCTGTGTCAACGAACCAGGAACTCGGCCTATCGTCGACAGCTACACAGGCTCGAAAAGCAACTTAGGCGAAGATTATTGGAATGGTGTACGTAAAGGTGGGAAGAGAAGATGTCCACCCTCCTACTCCAGACAAAAGATGAATGGAAATTAGTTAAAACTATAAGAACCGACCGAACTCCAGTAAAACCAATCCAAACCCCGCAGGGACTAACCGACTAACCGCAGACCCACTGACGAAAGCGGAAACATTTGCAACAACCTTCAAACAGCAGGTAATTTTACTGAGGGAACCATTAAGCGTAGCCCAAAGACAGTACGAATATACGTCTAACCAGCTTGTGAACCGCTATATGGCAACAGACGACAGATCGCGTCCAAGACTCACTACACCAAGTCAGGCAAGAACGGGAATCAAGAAACTACAGGCGAGTAAGACGCCAGCCATTGACAAAATAAGCGAACTCCACTTGGAGAACTTGCCAAGAAAACCGCTCGTGCTGTTAACCAGAACTTACAACAGTTGCCACCTGAACAACTTTTTTTTCCATTTTTTTTTCATAAGTCCTCTGACTGGTTTGATGCGGCCCGCCACGAATTCCTCTCGTGTGCTAACCCCTTCATCTCAGAGTAGCACTTGCAACCTACGTTCTCAATTATTTTCTGGTTTTATTTCAACCTCAGTCTTCCTGTACAGTTTTTGCCTTCTACAGCTCCCTCTGGTACTATGGAAGTCATTCCCTTATGACTTAAAAGATGTCCTATCATCCTGTCCCTTCTCCTTATCAGTGTTTTCCACATGTTTCTTTCCTCTGCGATTTTGCGCAGAACCTCCTCATTCCTTACCTTATCAGTCCATCTAATTCTCAACATTCGTCTACAGCACCACATCTCAAATGCTTCGATTCTCTTCGGTTCTGGTTTTCCCACAGTCCATGTTTCACTACCATACAATGCTGTACTCCAGACGCACATTCTCAGAAATTTCTTCCTCATATTAAGGCCGATATTTGATATTAGTAGACTTCTCTTGGCCAGGATTGTCCTGTTTGCCATTGCTAGTCTGCTTTTGATGTCCACCTTGGTCCGCCCGTCATTGCTTATTTTACTGCCTAGGTAGCATAATTCCTTAGCTTCATCTACTTTGTGAGCATCAATCCTGATGTTAAGTTTCTCGCTGTTCACATTTCTACTACTTCTCATTACCTTCGACTTTCTTCGATTTACTCTCAATCCATACTCTGTACTCATTAGACTCTTGATTCCGTTCAGTAGATCATGTAATTCTTCTTCACTTTCACTCAAGATAGCAATATCATCAGCCAATCATATGATTGATATCCTTTCACCTTGGATTTTAATTCCACTCATGAACCTTTCTTTTATTTCCACCATTGCTTCCTCGATGTACAGATTGAACAGTAGGGGCGAAAGGCTACATCCTTGTCTTACACCCTTTTTAATACGAGCACTTCGTTCTTGGTTGTTCACTCTTGGCTGTTGTACATGTTGTATATGACCCGTCTCTCCCTATGGCTTACCCCCACTTTTTTCAGAATTTCGAACATCTTGCACCATTTTACATTGTCGAACGCTTTTTCCAGCTCTACAAATCCTATGAACGTGTCTTGATTTTTCTTTAGTCTTGCTTCCATCATTAACCGCAACGTAAGAATTGCCTCTCTGGTGCCTTTACCTTTCCCCAAAACCAAACTGATCGTCAAGTAGCACATCCTCAATTTTCTTTTCCATTCTTTGGTATATTATTCTTGCAAGCAACTTGAATGCATGAGCTGTTAAGCTGATTGTGTGATGATTCTTGCACTTGTCAGCTCTTGACGTCTTCGGAATTCTGCGGATGATGTTTTTCGAAAGTCGGATGGTATGTCGTCCGACTCATAAATTCTACACACCAACGTGAATAGTCGTTTTGCTGCCACTTCCCCCAATGAGTTTAGAAATTCTGATTGAATGTTATCTATCACTTCTGTCTTATTTGATCTCAAGTCCTCCAAAGCTCTTTTAAATCTGATTCCACTACTGGGTCTCCTATCTTTTTTAAATCCACTCCTGTTTCTTCTTCTATCACATCAGACAAATCTTCCCCCCTCACAGAGGCTTTCAATGTACTCTTCCCACCTACCCCCTCTCTCCTCTGCATTTAGCAGTGGAATTCCAGTTGAACTCTGAATGTTATCACCCTTGCTTTTAATATCACCGAAGGCATTGGCAGCCGTAGACTTCCGGCATAAGAAGTCACCATCATTCTGCCAACGGCCTCGTCAAAGAGGGCGAAGGAGCGGACAGAGGTTCAGGGCACTCTCTTGTCTTAGAGGTGGGAAACTGCCCCTAAAGACGGAAGAATCAACGGCATGAGGATGCAAAGGCTATGGAAATCACTGCATTAAAGACACGTAACGTGTATCCACAGGACATATGGGCTGTAATTCAAGAAGTGTCATGATGATCTCTCCATTGTCAAAAGATTCCGGAATAGTCCCTCATCCGGATCTCTAGGAGGGGACTGCCAAGGGGGAGGTGACGATGAGAAAAAGACTGAACAATCAACGACAGGATAACGTTCTACGAGTCGGGGCGTGCGTGGAATGTCAGAAGCTCCAACGTGGTAGGGAACTAGATAATCTGAAAAGGGAAATGCAAAGGCTCAATCTAGATGTAGTAGGTGTCAGTGAAGTGAAATGGAAATAAGACAAGGATTTCTGGTCAGATTGTCATATGAGTATAAGGTAATACCAACAGCAGCAGAAAATGGTATAACGGGAGCAAACCAACACCAACAACGATAGTTCAGGTATACATGCCGACGTCGCAAGCTGAAGACGAAGAGATAGAAAATGTGTATGAGGATATTGAAAGGGTAATACAGCATGTAAAGGGGGATGAAAGTCTAATAGTCATGGGGAACTTGAATGCAGTTGTAGGGGAAGGTGTAGAAGAAAAGGTCACAGGAGAATATGGGCTTGGGACAAGGAGTAAGCGAGGAGACAGACTAATTGAGTTTTGTAACACGTTTCAGCTAGTAATAGTGAATACTGTGTTCAGGAATCACAAGAGGAGGAGGTTTACTTGGAAAAGGCCGGGTGATACGAGAAGATTTCAGTTGTATTACATCATTGTCAGACAGAGATTTCGAAATCAATACTGGATTGTAAGATGTACCCAGGAGCAGATATAGACTCATATCACAATATAGTAGTGATGAAGTGTAGGCTGAAGTTTAAGACATTAGCCAGGAAGTATCAATAAGCAAAGAAGGAAGTACTAAGGAATGACGAGATATGGTTGAAGTTCTCTAAGGCTATAGATACAGCAATAAGGCGTAGCTCAGTAGACAGTACAGTTGAAGAGGAATGGACATCTCTAAAAACGGACATTACAGAAGTTGGGAAGGAAAACATAGGTACACAGAAGGTAACTGCGAAGAAACGATGGGTAACGAAGATATACTTCAATTGATCGATGAAAGGAGGAAATACAAAAATATTCCGGGAAACTCTGGAATAGAGGAATACAAGTCACTGAGGAATGTAATAAATAGGAAGTGCAGGGAAGCTAAGACGAAATGGATACAGGAAAAATGCGAAGACATCGGAAAAAGGAAGAAAAGCGTACAGCAGGCACTGCAGTCATGGACTGTGCGGCCTGGTCCCGGCGGAGGTTCGAGTCCTCCCTCGGGCATGAGTGTGTGAGTTTGTCCCTAGGATAATTTAGGGTAAGTAGTGTGTAAGCTTAGGGACTAATGACCTTAGCAGTTAAGTCCCATAAGATTTCACACACATTTGAACATTTTTTTGAAAGCATGCAGGAAAGTCAAAACTATTTTCCTACATCCTGGAAAATCACTAAAATAGTGCCTATCCCAACGCCATGGAAGGATGCAACAATAGCTACAAATTACAGACCTATTAACCTCCTTAGCGGAATGAGCAAAACCTTCGAAAGGATTAGCTACTCCCGTATCCTTGAACCTCTAGTGGCTGGTGGTACGATCCGGGCAGAACAACGCGATTTTCAACCGAAATTGTCAGCAGAGCTGCAATTGTTACGTCTAGCAGAACACATTACAAAGAAGCTTGACATAATCAGTGCCACCGCTGCACTTTTTCTTGACGTAGTAAAAGCGTATTACCAGGTTTGGGAAGAACACCTAATCCGGAAACTGGAATAACAAATGCCAATTCCATCTTGTTACATCAAACTAATTGTTAATTACCCGACAGATAGAAAAATGGTAGCAACAATCGAAGGCCAATCATCCGACGCCCATCCGGCAAGAGCGCGGCTGCCCCAAGTATCGGTTCTCTCATCCTTATTATTCAATATTTACGTCAACGAAATGCAAACAGTTGTCCGCAGCTCGTGGTCTCGCGGTAGCGTTCTCGCTTCCCGAGCACGGGGTCCCGGGTTCGATTCCCGGCGGGGTCAGGGATTTTCTCTACCTCGTGATGACTGGGTGTTGTGTGATGTCCTTAGGTTAGTTAGGTTTAAGTAGTTTTAAGTTCTAGGGGACTGGTGACCATAGATGTTAAGTCCCATAGTGCTCAGAGCCGTTTGAACCGTTTGCAAACAGTTGTTGGAGTGCAAATAGCACAGTTTTATGATGATACGGCCTACTTCACCACAGGAAGACACATCCGAACCAGTATCAGACGACTGCAAGAAAACTCGACGCTACAGCGACATGGTGCAAGATTAACAAATCACGGTTAAACCCAACTAAGACGATTGCCATTTACTTCAGTAAGAAACGCCCGCAGATGCCTGTTACACTGAGACTGAATGGACAAGACAGTACATGGAGTGCTAAGGCGACGTACTTAGGGGTTACCCAGGACAGACAGTTCTTCCTCCTTAAAAATAAAGAAGACCTTAGAAACAAAGCTATTGGAATGGCTAAGAAACTTTTCTCCTTTTTTAAAAGCTCTGACCCAAGCACCATAGCCAAATTACGACTGTATAATACCACAGTCCTTTCAGAAATGCTGTCCGGCAACTCGTTAGGAGTATGGCTAGCCAAACACAGATAAACCGCGTCCAAGTAGTACAAAATGTGATACTTCGATGGGTAATTGTTGCCAGCCGTTATACCAGAATAATAAATGAAAAGCTCTAGTTTACTTTTGTTCTGCAGTTCACTCTAGAGTAAAAGCAAAATAGCACTTTTCATTTATTATAATGTTGTTCTATCAAGAACCGACGGAAGCCAAGAACCGACGGAAGATTCAGTTAACACCAGAATGGTTGATCTATATAATAAACTCCATATGGGCACAACAAATGAAATGATTAGAAAGCTGTTGACAAAGTTAGGTAGTAAAGTAGACAACCTGAAAGACTCAATGTATCATATACGAGAGGTAGGACAATGCCGCTCCCATGGCAGCGTTCAAATGGCTCTGAGCACTATGGGACTTAACATCTATGGTCATCAGTCCCCCAGAACTTAGAACTACTTAAACCTAACTAACCTAAGGACATCACACAACACCCAGTCATCACGAGGCAGAGAAAACCCCTGACCCCGCCGGGAATCGAACCCGGGAACCCGGGCGCGGAAGCGAGAACGCTACCGCACGACCACGAGCTGCGGACATGGCAGCGTTATAAATTACCGCAACCATTAGTGCAATGAAAATGTGAACTACTACATTAACTGGAAGTATCTAACAGACCAACACAAAGGCCCTGATAAGTCAGTACCAAAAGTTTAACAAAGAAATAATGTGAACTCACATCTCTGCTTGACACAAGAAGTGTGGATCATCGTTGACGACGGGACGTCATTCCACAGGTTGAAAAAAAAATAGTGGAGCACTGATGAACTGGGGAGGCCTTTGCTCAGAAATATTTAATCGTATTTTTTACAAAATATTTTCATTAATTTAAACGCCGATGCTATTCACTTTGAGTTTTGAGGATTTTACTGCCACTGTAACAAACATTAGTCAGAACATTAAAACTGCCTCCCGTAGTTGACGTATTAACTCCATGCACAAAAGAAAGATGAAACTACTGTTCGAATCAGCAGATTGTGTTAGTGATCGTTCCCAATGAGAAAACCGTCGACGTGATGAGATGGAAATGCAATGATGTGTCAGACGGTGGAGAGCACTATAGTCACTATTAGACTCGAGGTCACTCCAAGCCTCAATTTGTTTTTTGGCAAGCTCGTACATTCATCTAAGTAATGGTGCGCTGTATAAGCGTTTCCGTCTCAGTTCAATTCAAAGAGGAACAATAAAAAATGAAGTCCACAACAAAACAATAGTAAACAGGTGGCAGATGTGCCAAAAAGTAATGACCACTTGTTTAATAGCGTGTTGGTCCATCTTTGGAATCCCAGCGATTCTGCTTGCCATGGATTAGAGTCCTTGGTAGGTTTCCGGAGGTCTGTGTCGCCAGGTGTCCAAGCATACGTCACCGATTACTATAGACTACAGGCCGATTATCTATGGGCGCAGAGATGGCGCCTGATATCATCCCAGATGTGTGCAAGCAGTTTCAGATCAGGCAGATGTGATGGCCGAGACATCAATGTGAGATCACTAACATGTTCCTCAAACCACTACAGTATGATTCTGGCCTTGTGACACGGACAGTTACCCTGCTGGAAGATGCCGTCACCATCGAGGAAGACATCAAGCGCGAATGGGAACGCGGATGGTGCGTAATGGTATTCATGTGTTGCACAGTTCTCATGGCGCTTTTGATTACAGCTACAGGTCCACTGAAATCCAGGTGAATGTTCCCCATAGCGTAATACTGCGACCAACAGCCTGTCTTTGTGGCGTGGCGGTTGTTTCGGCCAGCATCTCGCCTGGACAACAGCATATCGGGACGCAGCTATCCACATAGTGTAACAAGTAAAGTGGTTCACTCGACCTACCAACACGCTTCCGCTGATCCACGGCCCATTCTCGATCATACCGTATCCACCAACACCCTGTCGCCTAATCGTGATTTTACCGTTCTTCAACCACTTTCCGTAGACGTTCATGACAGCACCACGCGAGCAGCCGACAAGGTTCACTTTTTCCGAAAGCCCATTCCCAGACGCCGGGCAAGAGCCATCTGGACTTTGTCGAAGTCCCTTATGTCGTCGGATTCCCCTATTTGCGGCCTGTATCGTCGCTAAAATGATTCCACATTCGCCTCTGTCTCTGTTCCACTCATATACATTACTTAATGCGTCAGATTCTCGCTGTCTCCCGGTGCGTAGTGGTCATAACGACGTCTTGAGGTGTCAATTATTCTGCCGGACATCGGCGTTGTCCATACACAGTATTTCGACAACGTGACTCGTTTTCTTCATCCCGTGCTACCTTAAACTGTGAGATGAGTGGAACTGGTCCAATATTTGTGCCTACTGCCTCTCCTTTCTTTTGTCAGTTCTGGGAGTTCCATCTCCTGTCCGTCCCCACTAAAAGCGCCCTGAGACATACAGTCTTCGGCCCGGCGCATCTGACCGCGAGCTGTCGTTCCGTTTTCGTCCGGTGCGCCTCCATGGTCGCTTCTTGGCGTTCCGTCTGTGATCCTTTCCCACTAGAAACTTCCTGAGACGTTCTTCCTTCGAACTGATGCGCCTAACCGCGACCTGGCGTTCAGGTCTATGCCCGGTACAAAAAATGGTTCAAATGGCTCTGAGCACTATGGGACTTAACTGCTGTGGTCATCAGTCCCCTAGAACTTAGAATTACTTAAATCTAACTAACCTAAGGACATCACACACATCCATGCCCAAGGCAAGATTCGAACCTGCGACCGTAGCGGTCACGCGGTTCCAGACTGTAGCACCTAGAACCGCACGACCACTCCGTGCCCGGTACACTTGGTGCTCTGTCTGGGACTCGTCCACGACTCCACATTCTCAGTTCTCCTATCCAGACTTTGCTAAGACGCTATCTAGTGTCACGATTCGAGAGGTTTTTCACCACCTTTATTTCTATTGACACTGTTATAACACTGTTACGGTACCCGAAGTCTGTGCCAGACCATCCTTTTCTCGTAATTCATGGAAGATTAAATTCCAGACAATGTTCGGCGATGGTTGATTTAGTTGCCTGTCCCAGCCGTTGTGCCTCCGATGTTCTCGACTTCTAAGGTCCACTCTCCTAGTTCTTTGGCCGATGTACGACATGCCTCATTGACAAAGTGTATTATTCACGTTGTCAAAATATTGTGCACGGACGACCCTGATATCTGACAGAACATCCGACACCTCAAGATATCAACAGATACGGGGAAAGCTTGAAGAATTTCAGAGGTCACAATGTTTTGATTCATCATTGTAGATTTCAGTACTTACGCATCCACCAGTAAATTTAACCACTGGTCATCCTCTTTTGATAAAACAGGTACAGAAGGGCATTGTAGAAAAATCGCAAAGGACAATGTCAGATTCTGGATCTCTGCTGTTGGGTCAAGCGTCTCAAAGATTTCACAAGGACTTAGTTTCTACCCCAGTGCAATACCAACACAAAACAGTGTTCTTTTAGTACGTGCACTGGCAACTTACTCTGAACGTTATGCCGGCTGCCAACCATTATCTTATCGAAAACATGGGGTGCAAAGGAAATATGATGAAACGTTTCCTATCTTCAAATACTTTGTTATCTTTACAGTGATGTGGGATAGTTTCTTGACATTTTTGTACTGCACTGCATTTGTTTTATCCAGGGCGAAGTATTCGAAGATACGCTCCGAGAAAATTTGACGACGCCTTCTCCCGAGTACTCTTTTCAGTAAGTAGGAAAGTAAGGTAATCACTGCTCTAAGTTTTCGTTAGTACTCGAATCAACGTCGAACAGAATTAACAGTTGCCCGATGTTGCAGGTGCTGTCTTGTACAGATAGTGAAGAAATTGATTATAAGTTATTACAATTCACATTATAGAGAAAGTGCGTCATGTTACAAACTTACAGAGGTTACACCGTGGCAGACATCTCTTAAACTATTCATGAAGTATTATATTAATTAATTTGATAATTCCTATGGACACGTACAGTTAACGTCAAAAAGGACAGTATTAAATAAGTGCTAAGGTGCCTGCAAATTTAAATTTAGTTACCAGTTGCCAGTACTTGTGTGTCGAAAATTTGAGTTATTGCAATGTAGTGACACTCATTTGATTCAGTTTCTCATCCAGAATTTAAATATGAAATTCAAATAAGCTAGATATAAAGCTGGAGTGGTTGTGGCCCTGTCTTTCACCGTTATATAATCACACAACAACATACAAAAATCGTATAAAATTGTCTGTTCCAAAATATTGAACACAAAGACACACAACAACGAAGCCAACTAATTTTGTAAAACTTTTCTTAAAAAAAGTAATTTGAGTATACGTTTTTGTAGCATCGATCCACAACACCGGTTTACTCACAACACGGGAAATGAAATGTAACATTAACACCAAAAGAACAGAAACGGATTCACTTTTACGTTCGTGACGGCACAATCACACTGTAACCATACAGTCATACTACATTATTCATAGCTAACTGGAACAATATCATCTACGAAGGACAATCTAGTGGTAATTCAGGTGATTAAATATTAACATAACAATGACTAATTATTCTAATTTTATACAGTACATCAGTACAGAGGAACAGATTTAAGTTTGGGTAAAATGTTCTGCATACACAAAAACACAGCAAAAATTTATTTAAGCACTATATTATTAATTAAGCTGTGTATTAAGTTACTGAGTCTACAAAACTGAGTAGGGTCTAACTGAGGTATAACAATTCCTTAACACGTTACGTAGAGCGTCTCTAGCTTCACCAATGAGCAGTTTCACACTCGCTTAATCATAATGCATTTCCTCGGGCAGTGGTGTGGGCATCTTCTCCGTTCCTATAATCCTCTTGATATTGCCCATTTACAAAGCTCAGCAATCTGTCAAACATCCGCTCGAATTCCTCAGTAGCCACATTCCTACTCCATGTGTTCATCATGCAACAAGCATTTTTTCAGACTAGCTTAGAAGCCTGGTATTGTCTGGGAGAATGGAGACTACGTACCTCTTCCCAAGACCTCGTAAATGTGAAATTTATTTTTTACTTATAAAGCTTTTGTGTATACAACGTTTGAAGTAGGGCATTATAGCGTTAGGGACATGAGCAAAGAACTTGTTTGCATTGCTAACATGAGAGAGAGGTCCACGCCCGTTGCACATGACGTCTGGTTTTGTGCTTTGTTTATGGTCATGGCATAACATAAACTCAGCGAAGAATTCTACACGTTCAAAGCGAAACAACAAACTGGTAGGAATATTGGGATTTTGGATGTACAAATTCGCTCCGCTGCCCCCCAGACCGTTAAAATTTCTGCTTCGACGGTGTTACGCTGGGAAGAAATAACTGGGAATCAAGCTATCTGAGCAGCGAAGTAATGCATGGAGCTCTTGATTAGAGTTAAGTCGCAACGTACTTTCGGAAGGAATTTCCAAAGCGCGAGTTAAAGCCTGATGTTCTCAAGCTGCAGAAAGTCTCGCTAGATGATATCCATTGGATTCTTGAGACCACGTAGTCCTCAGTCTCTTACTTTGTCTGGTGTATCCAGAAAGATTCGACCATTTTCTAGGCATTGTTATCAATAAACAGTGTAATGAGTAGACACCCAAATCACAAAATAAACTTAAGAAATTCGTTTTTCCCTCCTATCGAAAGAAGAAAAGCAATATCATTAAGTTTTTAATACACAAAGCTAAATCAATAAGTACGTTTATCCTAGCCAAGCAAATTCGATATTAGTTTATAATAATCAAGATAAGATTACAGTGCTTAATTCGTCAAGATAAGAGTGCGGTGTTTAGTTCTATCACTGACATAATTTCCGAAAATTCTTCTGTCACTGAGAAAAAAAAAACTTTCCTAGGAAAGAAGTCGCAAACGAAACTATTGAAAGGAGCTAGCAATCTTATTAAATTTTTAATACTCAAAGCGAAATCAGTATACGCGTATATCCTAGCCAAGTAAAATTGCTGTTACTTTGTATTCGTCAAGATAACGTTGCAGCCACTAATTTTGTCATTGACATAAACTACCGAAAATAAATCTGTCGCTGAGTTAAAAAACCAGCATCCCCGTCATTTGGCTCTTTGGTGTACTACGCCGTGATCATTAAATATCCGAACCACTGACACTAAGCTGAGCAGAGGATTTTAGATAAAACTTTAAAATAAAATATCTTTTTCTTCATCATTAGATTTTAATGAAGTAAACCCTACACGTTGCCCCAAGCTACACTCAAGTTTGATGTGAAGACCCTATGAAATAATCATATTATTATTTATATGGATATAGAAGCGCTATAATGCTTTACTGACTACTTGCAAAATAAGTTTTTTAGAAATATTTTCCAAAATACACGTTTTCATTTTTTTAATACATTTATATGGCAAACGATTTTACATATAAACACTTAAAATCTGAATACGACAATTCACAAAAGTTTAAACTGACATACTAAAAGGTGTTGAGTTACACAAACGGCCAACTAAAGGCGTTACAACCTTATCAGCTCGCGTGCTCCCTGATTATCAACGACGCTCGCAGACCCAGACAGTCACCCATTCAAGCCCAACAGGCTTAACTTCTGTGATCTGACAGGAATCGGTGTAACCACTGCAGCAAGGCCGTTGACTTTTTAGTATTATAAGACCTCTGATAAAAGAAACACACTAAAATGTCACAACACACCGTTTGGGAAAACCAAACTTACATCATGAATAGCGGTGGAAGCTGGAAACCTAACACTGCGAAATTAGGCTGCAGAGAATGAGCACGCTGGCGTACCTGCATGGCCTAAACTTTATAGCAAGCAACTAAGTAAACTTTACAGGCATACGGTGAAACATTTTATACAAACACACTGTAAAGGCACAAAGAGGAAGAAACCAAAATTAATGAAAGGAATCTAAAGCAGAACCGCTGGAAAGCATGAAGTGAGTTAGATTATTAGTAACATTGTCATATAAAAATGTGAGTTCGTTTTTCACCTGACTGTAATAATCCGTAGGGATATGAATTGGAACCATCATATAGGCTATATGCCTGTGTGACTGTCAATTAAACAGGGAAAAAAGAAACTGCTTCACACTGCAATTAAAAACTCTTGATTTTATTGTACCACATCGATTTCGAAGGCTTCCAGCTTCTTCATCAGATGTACCTAATACACACATTGGATCGCAGCGCTGTATGTTCAGCTTTGGAACATGTCTGACCTGATATCCGTTATCCTTTAGTAAGGTGCACCAAGCTCGAAGTGATGCTCCGAGCGACCTACCACATCCGATAGTGGGACTATAGGTCTGGAAATCGATCATAGTATAATAAAATAAGGGCTTTTAACCTGCAGTCTGAGGCATTTTCTTTTTTTCCCTAATTAATTCGCACGACTACGTTCTCAATAGCTCCATTGTTTATAAATGTTTGGATCAATGTTTCTAAGGCAAATTTTTTTATCTTCTCGTCCTTCCTCTTGTCACATTCAGTTTCTAGCACTGACTCAGCCATATTTCCTGCACAATGTTTCGCATTACGATTCCGTAAAAGGGCGCTGTTGATTCTTCGTCTTCATTCTCCAGAACGGCTGCTGAGCAAACACTGACTTGGCCGATGGTTTTTCCATGTCTACAGGTGAAACTGATTGTGGCGGCGGTCCTGTTCTCCGCTGCTGAGGCGGGATCCAAAGGAGACTACAAACAGTGAGTAGAGTCACCACTATCAACTTCTTTAACCATTACACTACCAATGGGACGTATGTGTTCGACGATAAGGTATCAAGCTCTATATGAGACGACTGTGTGGAACTGCACGCCATACAGCAAAGTGCCACATATCAGTGGATAGGTTTTGAGTCGTAGTACATACCATCGTATACGAACACCAAGGGGCAGGCGTGTCAGGACATGTACGAGAGAATCCTGAAAAGTAATGCCACCGAATTTTTTATGTGACAAACTTTAAAGCCTTTTAAATAAAACAAACTTTATTAACATTCTACATCTTCTTTCTTGAAGCCTAAAGATTTATTTCTCAAAAAAGTCATCTTGATGACGACTCGCTTTTCCCCCAATGAGAGACCAGTTTGTTGGAACCGTTACTGTAGCATGTTTGACTTTATTGACGGAGCCACAACATCACCTCTGCTTGCACGGCTTCATCGCTGTCAAAGCGTACTCCCCGAAGGTGTTATTTAAGTTTTGAAATCAGATGAAAATCGGATGGGTCCAAGTCCGGGTTGCATGGAGGATGGTCGATGACAGTGAACCCGAGGCATCGGTTTGCTGCAGATGTCGTAGCGCCCGTTGGTGGTCTCGCACGCTGAAGGAGAGGGTGCTCTGTGTGTGGACGAACTATTCGGATTCGTGTTTCCAGTTTTTTGAGGCGTTCGCAACATGTTGCAGAGTTTATGGTTGTGCTTTTAGCCATGAATTCCAAATGCACCAGAACACTGTTAATATGACTCCACCTGCTGATGGTACGATTTTGAAATTTTTTGGCGTCGGTGATCCTTTGTGGCAAAACTCCGCTGACATTCTCTTGTTTCCGGGATCAAAATGGTGGACCCAGATTTCATCACCAGTCGCAGTGTTGTTAAGGACAACCTCACATTTAAAAAGCAAAAGAAACTGTTGAGAGATGGTCAATCTCCTCCATTTCATGTCAAGAGTGAGCATTCGAGGCACCGACCGTGCAAACAGTTTTCTGTACCGTAGTTCTGCAGTGAAGGCCCGTACACGCTCTCCTGGTATGTCACACTTACCTGAGAGGTGTGCTGTGTTATCCGTGATTTTCTCTGATGAGTTCGTCAACCCGATTCCGCTGAGTCTCGTCGGTCGTCCACTCTGATCCGTGCCACACATGTTAAGGTTAGCACCATCGTGTCCTTCATTACGGGCACAAACAACCCAACGTCGTAGACTACTGATTCCAATACAATAATCACCGTACACAGTTTCAATTCTTCTACGTATTCCACTTGGAGACACCTTCTCTGCCGTTAGAAACTCAGTTACAGCGTGCTCTTTCTCACTCATCGACATATTTACGTTGCACACAGCTATCGAAAATGGTTCAAATGGCTCTGAGCACTATGGGACTTAACATCTGTGGTCATTAGTCCCCTAGAACTTAGAGCTACTTAAACCTAACTAACCTAAGGACATCACACACATCCATGCCCGAGGCAGGATTCGAACCTGCGACCGTAGCGGTCACGCGGTTCCAGACTGAAGCGCCTAGAACCGCACGGCCACACCGGCCGGCCACACAGCTTTGTTACACGCTACAATTCGGAGACCTCTAGTGGCAGAAAGTTTCAATTTGCAACGAAGCGGGAAAGCTGACTGAGTAACAAGCATGACACGTAACATCTCACCAGATGTTGAGAACAGAGGATTTCATAGGAATTACTTTTCAGGACGCTCTCATAGACATATCAGCCCTGTGTTGTCACGTAGAGTTAGTGGGCGCCTGCAGACAGGCAACTCAGTGAACGGACTTGCAGAGCGGGTTGCTGTCGCTCCTTCCCGGATAGTTCGTGTCAATGAGCTGTACGCGAGTATTGACGTTTGCCACGTCACAAAGGGTGCCCCTACTGTGCATCTGTAATGTGAATTAAGAACTTGAAGAGATTCTCTATCCACTGACGTGTGTCTGTTTTCCGTAAGCCTTGTAGTTTTTGGACAATCGTCTTCTGATATGCCAGGGATACACTGTATGACCCATCCCTCCCTGTGTTGGGAAATATTGTTTCATATTGTTACCTCTGACTACCACATTAACTGAAATAACCGTATATTAATCTGTTCCACTGCGAAAAGTGAAAAGCTTAACCAAACATCACTAGACGTAATTCTTTTGGATATTGTATCTCTTCTTACTTCCAATTTTGACTATCAGATGCAAATCTGGCGATGGCAATGCAAGAAAGACGTATAGAAATGTTTCCATATCTAATGGATTAGGAACGGGACGTGGGCAGGAAAGATCAAACAAGTTAGAAAGACCTATTGCAGATTCCTGACGCTTACAAAATTAGTTCAATATGAGCACCGAATCCGTCGAAGAGATGCTGTACAGCGACAGATTCGCACCTGGTGGCCAAAAATGGAATTTGTTTCAGCGTAAATCGATTCCGCATTAACGCACTAGCATACGTACCAAGATTCGCTTCCATACAATAATTACAACCCATAGTGGACCTCCGTGAGTAGCTGCTCGTTTATTATAACCAACCGGTATTTGTTTACATACCTCACATTATTATGGTGTCAGCTTTAAGTGTGCCATACATACTACAGCTTGTCATCTGAAAATGATGAAATGTTTTTTATTTTTTGTCTGCCGTGCGTTTCCGACTGAGAATCACTACCTATCACATTATTTGTCGTTTTACTTACGGTTTTTCTATCTTTTAGTGTTCACTTGTCTGTGTTGTGTTAAAGTACTTTCACTACTGGCCATTAAAATTGCTACACCAAGAAGAAATGCAGATGATAAACGGATATTCATTGGACAAATATATTATACTAGGACATGTGATTACATTTTTACGCAATTTGGGTGCATAGATCCTCAGAAATCAGTACCCAAAACAACCACCTCTGGTCGTAATATCGGCCTTGATACGCCTGGGCATTGAGTCAAACAGAGCTTGGATGGCGTGGTACAGGTACAGCTGCCCATGCAGCTTCAACACGATACCACAGTTCATCAAGAGTAGTGACTGGCGTATTGTGACGAGCCAGTTTCTCGGCCACCATTGACCAGACGTTTTCAGTTGGTAAGATATCTGGAGAATGTGCTGGCCAGGGCAGCAGTCGAACATTTTCTGTATCCTGAAAGTCCGTACAGAAGCTGCAACATGCCATTGTGCATTATCCTGCTGAAATGTAGGGTTTCGCAGGGATCGAATGAAGGGTAGAGCCACGGGTCGTAACACATCTGAAATGTAACGTCTACTATTCAAAGTACCGTGAATGCGAACAAGAGGCGACCGAGACGTGTAACCAATGGCACCCCATACCATCAAAGCGGGTGATACGCCAGTATGGCGATGACGAATACACGCTTCCTATGTGCGTTCACCGCGATGTCACCAAACACGGATGCGACCATCATGATGCTGTAAACAGAATCTGGATTCATCCGAAAAAATGACGTTTTACCATTCGTGCACCCAAGTTCGTCGTTGAGTACACCACCGCAGGCGCTCCCGACTGTGATGCAGCGTCAAGGGTAACCGCAGCGATGGTGTCCGAGCTGATAGTCCATGTTGCTGCAAACGTCGTCGAAGTGTTCGTGCAGATGGTTGCTGTCTTGGAAATGCCCGCATCTGTTGACTCAGGGATCGAGACGTGGCTGCACGATCCGTTACAGCCATCGGATAAGATGCCTGTCATCTCGACTGCTAGTGATACGAGGCCGTTGGGATCCAGCACGGCGTTCCGTAATACCCTCCTGAACCCACCGATTCCGTATTCTGCTAACAGTCACTGGATCTCGACCAACGCGAGCAGCAATGTCGCGATACGATAAACCACAATCGCGATAGGCTACAATCCGGCCTTTATCAAAGTTGGAAACGTGATGGTACGCATTTCTCCTCCTTACACGAGGCATCACAACAACGTTTCACCAGGAAACGCCGGTCAACTGCTGTTTGTGTATGAGAAATCGGTTGGAAACTTTCCTCATGTCAGCCCGTTGTAGGTGTTGCCACTTGCGCCAACCTTGTGTGAATGCTCTGAAAAGCTAATCATTTGCATATCACAGCATCTTCTTCCTGTCGGTTAAATTTCGCGTGTGTTGCACGTCATATTCGTGGTGTAGCAATTTTAATGGCCAGTAGTGTATTTAGTCTGCTGTTGTAGTTACTTCCTGTTAACACGCATTTTGTACAATTTGGCATCCAAACAAAACGTTTCTGATGCAATTTCACATGTTGTTGAAGATATGTGGTTTTTATTTGTTTCGTTTCGTGTTTGTTTGGGTGTGGCGTGCCAGTTCAAGTGGTGTTATCGACTGAGATATTTAGCTTACGTGTGTGTGTGTGTGTGTGTGTGTGTGTGTGTGTGTGAGAAGAGACAGACAGAGCGGAAGGGAGAGAGAGAGAGAGAGAGAGAGAGAGAGAGAGAGAGAGAGAGAGAGAGAGAGAGAGGAGAGGAGAAGAGGGGTAGGAGGAGAGAGGGAGGGCCGAGAGAGAGATAGGTTGAGGAAGTGAGTTATGGGGAGGCAGGCAGAATGAGTGGTGTGGTTTATGGGGAAGAGAATGTGATTTTAGAGGTGACCATATACTGACTCGAGGAGTGTCTCCTCGACGAGCATTCAGTGAACATTGCTGCTTATGGACCTCCGCTGCGCGAGCTTGATTCATGCAGCCATGCTGACTGCTGTTCTCGGGCGACGGAGGGTGGAATTTGCACGCCAGTAACGCATATAGACGTTCACTGAGTGGCGACCGGTGGTGTTTCCAGATGAATCTCGTTTTATGCTTCATCGGACAAATGGATGTTGGCGTGTAATGCATGAAATGTCTGAAAGCAAGCGTCTCGTAACAATCTTCAGAAGGGTCCAGGCTGGAGGAGGGAGCATTATGGTCTGGGAAATATTGTCGTGGTATTCCCTGGGTAATTCTGGTAGCCACAACGGATCGCAGAAGTATGCATCTACATTTGGGGATCATGTCCACCCCTATATACAGTTTGTTTTCCTCGGCACGATAGGAGGGCAATGCAACGTGTCACACAGCTCGCCGTGTACGTGCGAAGAGCACCAGGATGCGTTTACTTAGCTTGCACTTATCGGGAATCTCTCGCCCAACGTAAAGTCCCGAGCGACTGGAAAAAAGTGCAGGTGACGCGTGTATATAAGAAGTGTAGAAGTACGGATCCTCAAAATTACAGACCAATATCCTTAACATCGGTTTGTTGCAGGATTCTCGAACATATTCTCAGTTCGAATATAATTAATTTCCTTGAGACAGAGAAGTTGCTGTCCATGCATCAGCACGGCTTTAGAAAGCATTGCTCCTGCGAAACGCAACTCGCCCTTTTTTCACATGATATCTTGCGAACCATGGATGAAGGGTATCAGACGGATGCCATATTCCTTGACTTCCGGAAAGCGTTTGACTCGGTGCCCCACTGCAAACTCCTAACTAAGTTACGAGCATATGGGACTGGTTCCCAAGTATTTGAGTGGCTCGAAGACTTCTTAGGTAATAGAACCCAGTACGTTGTCCTCGATGGTGAGTGTTCATCGGATGTGAGGGTATCATCTGGAGTGCCCCAGGGAAGTGTGCTAGGACTCTTTTGGATAGGGTGGACAGCAATGTGCGGCTGTTTGCCGATGCTGTTGTGGTGTGCGGGAAGGTGTCGTCGTTGAGTGGCTGTAGGAGGATACAAGATGACTTGGACAGGATTTGTGATTGGTGTAAAGAATGGCAGCTAACTCTAAATATAGATAAATGTAAATTAATGCAGATGAATAGGAGAAAGAACCCTGGAATGTTTGAATACCCCATTAGTAGTGTAGCGCTCGACACAGAGCGATATGAAGTGGGACAAGCATGTAATGGCAGTTGTTGGGAAGGCGGATAGTCGTCTTCGGTTCATTGGTAGAATTTTGGAAAGATGTGGTTCATCTGTAAAGGAGACCGCTTATAAAACACTAATACGACCTATTCTTGAGTACTGCACGAGCGTTTGGGATCCCTATCAGGTCGGATTGAGGGAGGACATAGAAGCAATTCAGAGGCGGACTGCTAGATTTGTTACTGGTAGGTTCGATCATCACGCGAGTGTTACGGTAATGCTTCAGGAACTCGGGTGGGAGTCTCTAGAGGAAAGAAGCGTTCTTTTCGTGAATCGCTACTGAGGAAATTTAGAGAACCACCATTTGAGGCTGACTGCAGTACAATTTTACTGCCGCCAACTTACATTTCGCGAAAAGACCACAAAGATAAGAGAGATTAGGGCTCGTACAGAGGCATATAGGCAGTCATTTTTCCCTCGTTCTGTTTGGGAGTGGAACAGGGAGAGTAGATGCTAGTTGTGGTACGAGGTACCCTCCGCCACGCACGGTATGGTGGATTGCGGAGTATGTATGTAGGTGTAGATGTAGATGTGCCTCCAATACTGTCGTCCACTGTACTGAAACTAGGATGAAACTAGGCACTCCAATGTGCGGAGTTTAAGATCAGCAAGTAATGGGTGATTTCTGTTTATGAGCTGAGGACATTTTATAAGTATCGCCCTTTCCGCTGCGCAGTGTGCACTTCAAGATCTACGTGCCGAAGTTCATCAAGCACAAGCACCACACGAAGACGGTGCTGATCCACGCGGGAGGCGGCGGCGGCGGCGAGTCGGTGCACATTGAGGGCGGCGGCCACCACGGCGGGGGCGGACACGTTCAGCTGCCGCAGCACGGCTTCAGCTTCGGCGGCGGTCACGGCTACGTCATGGGCGCCATCCACCACGTGCCTGACTCCGGCCACGGGGGCGGCATCATCGGACACGGATACGGCGGTGCGTATCCCGCCACTGCAGTCAGCTCCTCCTCCTGGTCATACATAATCTTCATCTTACCTCTCCTTTCTTACATTTCATGCCGCTTCCTTTTGCCAGTACTTTCTGCTCCATGACCCTTCTCTTACTTTCTCTACTTCCAATTGTTTCTCGTAAATCTTTGTTCCTCACAAATCACTTCCTTCTCCCTCACCTCTCTGTCTCTTCTTACTTAATTTCTTCGTCTTCTTATTCAAGTTTCCCGTTCATATTTTAACTTTCTCTTCCTCCTCTTCAGACTTTTTTATTCTTTTTACTTTTCCTCCTGCTCAATGTTCTCTTTAGTTCAGTTCATCATCTCCTGTCGCTTATCTATTTCACCCTTGCACGTCCCCTTCCACCTCCTCCTTTTCCCGCTCACCTTCTTCCTTCTCATACCTTAGTTTCCATTACATACCTATTCTTCACAATCATTTCCCTTCCAATTTTCCTCATTATACCTGCTCCTCTTCCTTACATCTCCTGCTTCTTCTGGTGTCATTCTCAGGGGTACTGTCCTGCTATTTCTTGTGTACGACTTCACGCACAACAGTAAGGAGAGCTGGATTACAGTGGTGTGGCAGCTGTCGTCATAGGAAAGCTGGACACGAGCAGAAATGATTACCGAACAACCGAACACAGTAAACAGAAGATTTACTCAATTTGCATATGTCCAAGTGTTCGAAGGCTCATTACAAAAAATGCAGCAGGAAATAGAGTCCAGCTCTCCATGTCCACAAGGAAGAGCCTCTCTGTACTAAGTATGAATGATCGAGTGGGAGCCGTGATGACGTGGCGTCAGCCTAGCATCGTAGGAAAGAGGCCCAATGTCTATAAGGAAGAGGCTCTCTGTACTAACAAGGGAACCTCCCCATCGCACCCGCCTCAGATTTAGTTATAAGTTGACACAGTGGATAGGCCTTGAAAAACTGAACACAGATCAATCGAGAAAACAAGAAGAAGTTGTGTGGAACTATGAAAAAAATAAGCAAAATATACAAACGGAGTAGTCCAGGTGCAAGATAGGCAACATCTAGGACAGTCTGAGCTCAGGAGCGCCGTGGTCCCGTGGTCAGCGTGTGGAGCTGTTGAGTGAGAGGTCATTGGTTCAAGTCTTCCCTCGAGTGAGAAGTTTAATTTTTTATATAATCAACTTCGCTCTCCAAAATTCCAGGACATGTTCAGATTTGCTTGGACATATGCAGGATTTGACGGTCTACACCCGGAAAAATTTGAAAACGCTAAAAACATATGTTTTAACAGAACACAGGGAAAACTGTGCGACAGTGAAACTGTTGCATTCATTTGTTGCAGTTTATGTGACAAATTCTTATGTTTTCATAACTTTTTTGGGAGTGATTATCACATCCACAAGAAAACCCAAATCGGGCAAAGTAGAAGAATCTTTTTACCCATTCGCCAAGTGTGCAAGTTAGGTGGGTCGACGACATATTCTTGTCATGTGACGCACATGCCGTCACCAGTGTCGTGTAGAATATATCAGACGTGTTTTCCTGTGGAGGAATCGGTTGACCTATGACCTTACGATCAAATGTTTTCGGTTCCCATTGGAGAGGCAAGTCCTTTCGTTCACTAATCGTACGGCTTTGCGGAGCGGTCGCAAAACACAGACACTAAACTCATCACAGTGAACAGAGACGTCAATGAACGAACGGACAGATCATAACTTTGCGAAAATAAAGAAAGTAAAATTTTCACTGAAGGGAAGATTTGAACCAAGTATCTCCCGTTCCGCACCTGCTCACGATAACCGCAGGACCACGGCGCTCCTGAGCTCACACTCTCCTTGATGTTGCCTGTCTTCCGCATGGACTACTCAGTTTGTATATTTTGCTTATTTTTTCATAGTTCCACACAACTTCTTCCTGTTTTCTCGATTGATCTGTGTTCAGTGTTTCAAGGCCTATCCACTGTGCCAACTTATAACTAATTCTGAGGGGGGTGCGATGGGGAGGTTCCCTTGTAAGTACGAATGATCGAGTCGGAGCCACGACTAGGCAGCTTCTGAGTAGATCGCAGCGAAGAGGCTCCAAGTGCGAGTGGGTGTCTGGCTGCCGCCTGCCGTTCTATATCGCGACGGCACAGGGCACTCGTTGTGCAGAGCCACTAGGGGAATGGGTCATCAGGCGTGCTCCATTGGGTCCGCCAGATCTCACACGACGGCTGTCACTACCTGACAGGAACTTGCAATTCCACTGCAAATTAAAGGCGCTGATAGGATGGTATCGATTTGTGATACCACAATGTTCGGGTGTATTCTGTTTTCGATGAAATCACTCCAATTGTCATTAAAACGCACACACAAACACATACACACACAGTCACACACATACACACAAACTTAGTGATTATGCTAAGAGCCGGCCGCGGTGGTCTAGCGGTTCTGGCGCTGCAGTACGGAACCGCGGGACTGCTACGGTCGCAGGTTCGAATCCTGCCTCGGGCATGGGTGTGTGTGATGTCCTTAGGTTAGTTAGGTTTAAGTAGTTCTAAGTTCTAGGGGACTTATGACCTCAGATGTTGAGTCCCATAGTGCTCAGAGCCATTTGAACCATTTTTGATTATGCTAAGAACAGCAAAGTCGTGTAAGAAACTGCCTGAATTCGGAAAAGTGTCATTATCGGCTGCAGTATAACTTGATACTGGGTGGGATTAATAATGAGTATATTAATGGCATCCTTGTAAATATCAGTCACGGAAAATGTTCACCTCCGCTTGTATTGATGCAGAAGGGGAAAAAAATTAGAAATGTGCTTGAAGACGAATTGCTAGGATAGTCTGAAGAGGGGACTATGCAAGTAAATCATTGAAGTTCCACGAACTTTTCTGCACATGGAAATCTGATGCTGACAGCTGCTTTCCGAACCCAAACTAATGACGGAGTATCTTCGAAAGATACGCTCTCTTGTCCAACAGTGTAGAACCTTGGCTACAGCTGATTTACGATTGGCAGCCTTCTCCGATTACTGATGGTTTCTACTTCATCAGGTGGATATTGAGAGTATAATACCAGCCTGGACGGACGTCTTTAATTTGTTTCTCGTGAACTGGGAATTTTTTGATGAATGGAAACTAAGCATAGTCCGTTGTGTACCTAAGAATGAAAAATCGTCGTTCGTCGGTTTCTACCAACCAATCAGCAGTTTACATATTGCAACCAGAATTTTGGAATGTATTGTTCACAAAAAGAAGTTTATTACTTTGACACATTCAACCTGTGTGACAAATATGAGTCCAATTCTGTAAATACGGCAGCACGAGCACTGTAGTAGTTATCAGATGATCTGAAATATGACAGAGAGCAAACAGTTAATGTTATTAGACTTTAATAAAGCATTTGAAGCCATCAATCATCAGGTACTTCTCACAAGAATGTGATAGCTTTCAGACAGAATACAGACGTGGTTTGAAAGCTATTAGAGAAATAAAGAGAAGGGTGTCGTGCCCAGGAATGAAAATTCGTCATCGAAGCAAGTTTTGTCAGGTGTCAGACTTGGGGCCTCTTTTGTTCTCCTTATATGTCAGTGACATCCCGTATGTGTCGTTCTGTAAATATGACCTGCTGCTTTACTTAGAAGGGACCTGAATATACCAGTACTGCCATCCAATCGACTAACACTGACTTGGGTTCGGCCCTCCGTTGGCTGCGTTAAGCTGAGCCTAAAATAAAATGCGAAGAACTCTCAGGTAATTTTGGTTTCACATCAGAAGTTCATTAGAACTGAACCGTGCAAAAACCTGTCCTCTATTCTTTTTCATGGTTTCCTAATATCTCATCTAAAAACGCCGAAGTACTTTGCATGGAGAGCGAAGCTGAACAGAAACCACTGTCGGCACTGTAGGAAGACTTTCTTCCTCCCCATTCAAAAATGTCGGATCATATTTCATCACAGTGAGAGAAAACTGTGTATTCATTGACTCTGCCGAACCTGCAGAACTGTTGTATTATGTAACACGGTACTTCTAGTGAAGACTCTAGACGATTAGAACTAAAGAGGAATTCTTTTGTGAATTAAATCCGCAACATTACTTCTCTTTGACCTTTGTCAATGCTTCTTACAAGGATTGTTGCGACTGGACAAGTTAGATAACTATTGAGTGCTATATGTCCTTCATTAGTTTCTGGGCACACGCTAATCCCGCCTAGTAACAGTATCTATTATCTCAACATGTTTAAAACGACTCACTTATCTAGTAATGTGGTTGTAAGAATCCACTTAAAAACAATCTACATTCTCCAGTGCAACTGTCCGTCCCGAACCTAACTATCCTGTACTCTAAGCACAATTTTAATTATTGTTGCAAACAAGAAAAGACTAAACCACTTCCTTTTGTCATCATAATTTAATTCCCAAAATTAGCGTAATGTTCATTCACTCACCCGATTTCTTTTTTTGCTTCTACCATCATTGTTCCTACCCCAAACCCGCCCCACCCTCTACTCACACCTCTCTCACCGTTCATGTCTATTGTTGTCACAGCGCACAGTCTTGATTCTGTTCCTGTAAATTATCTCTGTTCTTCTGCCCTTTTTCTGTTTACGTGCTTACGTAAGCAGTGATTTTTTTCTGCTGAATTTCAAATAAATGCACACTTCTTCTTCCAGTTCTTTTTTTTTTCTTGTATCTTCATTAATTATGCTCTACCTCATTACTCTTTCTCTCGCAACTCTGCTCGTATAACCACTGATCACGGGCCACAGTCTAAATTTGGCTCTAATGTATCTTTTTCACTAACATAAACCGCCTAGGTTTCTACTATAATTATTACTATTATCGCTGTTTGTGTCACGGCTATTTCTGAATGTTGTGTCCCATGCTACACATAAGCAACCTTATAAAAAATCCGTGCCGTAATAGATATATTGCAACATATGAACAACTCCTATTTCGGTGTGACAGAGAGCCTTTTGAGCATAATATTCTCAGGATAAATAAATGAATAACTAATTAAAAAATAACATGTTTAAAAAGTGTTTTCACTTACGAAATCATCGCATGGTAAATTACGTCATAATTACGACCCTAGCAAGCAATTGCCTTTAACACATTTGCTTCCCTGTGGAACAAGGAGAAAATTAAAGGCTTGTTTTCGTGTGCAGATGGCGGCGGCTTGTCCCACTCCGTGAGTTCGCACGCTGCTCTTCTGAGCCATGGCGTCACGCACTCCATAGGACACCACAACTTCGGCGACTCTGGTAAGTACACACAGTACGAAGCACAGCACTGAGAAGCTCATTGTTAAGAGAGCTCCGCCTAGACAGAGAGAGAGTGAGAGGGGGGGGGGGGGGGGGAGAATGAGGGAGGAGGGATTTCTATTTCGAGCTATAGAGAGGAAGGGAGGGATTTCTAATTCGAGTCATTCAGAGTTATTGTAACTCGTTTATAAATACGATACTTTTACTCCCTGAACTGTTGATGCTTAACGCTTCAGACGCGTTTCGCTATTTTACACGAAGTCGTTCTTGCGCGTCACCTGCGAGCATTTTAGGCAAATTCGCGTCGAAATTGTTCGTTTTTAGGGTTCCTTACCTCAATCGGTAAAAACGGATACCTTGTGGGTAGATCACTTTGTTGTACGTCTGTCCGTCTGTCTGTCTGTCTGTTAAGAACCGTTCTTCTCAGGAACGGGTAGAGGAATCAAGTTGAAATTTATATCCAACGGTAAGGTGTACGGTTCCGTGGCGGTGTAAAAAATTTAAGCTTGTAAGTCAGTGCTATCAAAAGATACGGCGGTGTGTAGAGGCCTCCTTTTTCTCAGTAGTTGGTAGAGATATAAATTTGGAAATTATATCAAATACTACGGTGGATGGTCCCTAAATGATTTACGATTCTAAGTCAATGCAATCAAAAGATACTCCATGTATGTAACATATTTTGGTACTCCCAGACCCGCTAATCAAAACCTGTAGACGAACTCTCTACCTAGATGTCGGGCCTGATTGTCTAGTTGTGCTGGCACGGTGGCTCAGCGTTTTCGATCAGAAGGCTGGCTACCTCCTGTATTAAAATAATGCAAAAAATAAATAAATAAAAAAACTGGGTGAAGTATTCAACGATGAATTTGAAGGTGTGTCACATGGCGTCCGCCCAAACCAAATGACGGGAACAATAATGGAAAATGCACTTGTCTGGAAACCGGGAGGTCGTCGGATCGAATCACGGACGGGCCACAAATTTGGCAGTCTTCGTTGGAATCGAGCCGTCACCTCTCAACTCTATGAGGAGTCGTCAAAAACAACACGTGGTTCGGTTTTCACGGTAAACTGTAGGTACCCTGTCCCTAGTTAGATAAATGGGGTATGGGACACGCAAGTTGCTCAAGTGGCTTCCAGTAGATAGACTTGTACCGGGAAATTGAACCACATAAGGTTATTCTTGGTATCTACAAACATAATTAACTTTGTACTGAACCCTCAGACCGAATGTCCTAATCGCACGTTTCCGGAGTTTTGATTTGTTTTTTGTTTTTGTTTTTCTGTCAGACTGTTGCGTGTACTATAAAATAATAAAAAAATAAAAAATGTTCAGATATATGGAAATAATGAGATTAATATTAAGGCGTATCGGACAAGCACAATAAGCTAAGCTATGCTTGTAAATGGGTAAACAATCTTTATATATTAGTTCCACATAAACGAAATTTTCTTTCTCTTGTTGTATTGTAGATTTTTGCTTACCAATTAATAATACTAGGTCCGATCGCAGTATCCACCTACAAAATCTTGACCGTGTCCATCATTCCTTTCGTAATCGGATCTTCGTAATAACTGCGAAGTACACAGTTGGGCTCTTGTATTTTTATATATTCCAGTGCTACTTGGAATAATAACTCAATTTTTCACTGGTGAAATACTACTATAACATTTCTTCTACACACATCAAAAATACAGACTTTTTACTTATTCTCACAACCAAAATGGCTACCACCGATCTCGCTATAAAATAAAGTACGTCTACCTTCGTTCATTAACAGAGAGCGAGTCCTTCTTCTTACCGAGGAACAGGAGAAACATCCTAGTTTTTTAACGCTTGGAAATCAAAAATACATGACGGTAGGCCCAGGCTCTACGCTGGACTACCGCTTCACCTTTTCTGTTTGCCATTGAAGGAAACGAAAAAATGAAAACAAGAAATGCAAAACGTATTAAAATTGCCCCCCCCCCCCTACTGTATACTGTTGGAAATAAGACTCTTTATTTAGGGAGACAGTATAGTACACCGTGTAGTTTAACAGTTCATTGATGACCTAATCACCAGTTTATACGAAACTTTAGCAGTTATCGTGAAAACCGTTAAAACTGGTGACGAGATCACCAGTAATAGTCTCAGTTACACAATGCAAAAAGATCAAAGACTGATAAGACTAGAAAACAAACAATACAAATGTGACTTTGCAGGCAATGGTGGCAAGCGAAGTGAGACTTTCGACTTATGGTCACATGGAGAGAAAAACACGGTATTTGATAGGACATATAAAATTAACGATATGTAAGTTTTGCATTTTGAATTCCACAGTTAAACGTTTTTGAAAAGAATTGTTTATTTTTCATTTTAGCCACAATAATTGTCAGATATGCATTTACTCAACCACTGTTCACCGATTTCGGCTACAAGCCAGTTTTAAGTGACAGCATTCTTTCGTGGCCACTTTCCAACAAACAATTTGTGTTGCTCCTGTCAACACGAAAGCAAATCGAGACACACACAAAGACAGCACTCACTCCCGTCCCTCCCCCTCCCCCCCCTCCCTCCCCACACACAATAGTACAAGTTTACATCCAATTTACTTTCGCTGTTGATGGAAAGACAAAAGGAATGTATGATGAGGTAAAAGAAATTATTCACGTAATTAATGTAGCGGACAACACTGATGAGTGACTGGAATTCGGTAATGATAGGAAGAAGAAAACAGAAAATGGTAGGAGAATATGAACTGGGGAAAAGAATTGAAAGAGGAAGTCGCCTTGTAGGATGTTGCACAAAGGATAATTTAATCATAGCTAGCACGATTTAAGAATCGTGGAAGAAGGTTGTACACGTGGAAGAGAATTGGAGACACTGGAAGTTTCTCGATAGACCATTTAAAGGTAAGACTGTGATTTCAGGACAACATTTTAAACTGCAAGACATTTCCAGTAACAGATGTGAATTGTGACCATAATTTATTGGTTATGTACTGTAGATTGAAACTGAAGAACTTGTAAAAAAGGTAGCAAATTATGGAGATGGGACTTGGCTAAGTTGAAAGAACCAGAGGTTGCAGAGAATTACAAAAGAAGCATTAGGCAACGATTGATTAAAACATGGAAAAGGAATACAACAGAAGACGAATAGGTAACTTTGAGAGATGAAACAGTGAAGGCACCAGGGGATCAAACAGGTAAAAAGATAACGCCTAGAAGAACACCTTGGATGTAACAGGAGGTACCGAATTTGACTGATGAATCGAGAAAATATAAAAACGCAGAAAATGAAGAGGTTAAAGGCTATATAACTGTCTAGAAAATTAGACTGACAAAAAGTGCGAAATGGCTAAGCAGAAACGTTTAGAGGGCTAATTTAAGTCTATAGATGCATGTATATTAGGGGACAGGTAGATGCTACCTTCAAAAAAATTAAACAAGCCTTTGGAGAAAATAGAAGTAGTCATATGAATATCAAGAGCTGGACCGAAAAACCAGTACAGAGCAAAGAAGAAAAAGCTGAAGGATGGAAAGAATACATACAGGGGTTATCCAAGAGAAATGAAGGAAATATTATAGGAGAGGAAGAGTAAATAGATGAGATGGCAGATATGATACTCCGAGAAGAATTTGATAGGGCACTGAAAGACCTAAGCCGAAAAAAGGCCCCTGTTGTATATGACCCTCAGTACTACTGATATCCTTGGGGTGAGCCAGCAATGACAAAACTGTTCCACCTGATGTGCAAAATATATGACACAGGGGAAATACCCTAGACTTCAAAAAGAGTGAAATAATTCAAATTCAAAAGACAGCAGGTGCATACAGGTGTGAAAATTACGAAACCATCAGTGTAATAAGTTATCGTGGCAAAATATTGATATGAATTATTTACAGAAGAATGGAAAAACTGCTAGATGCTGAGCTAGGAGAAGATCAGTTTGAGTTCTGGAGAAATATTGGAACAAGTGAGGAAATACTGACCCTATGACTTAGGTTAAAGAAACGCATACTACGTTTATAGCTTTTGATACTGCTGATCGGTATACACCCTTTGAAATTCTGAAGTTAGCAGGGGTAAAATATGGGCGGTGAAAACCTTTTTGCAATTTGCACAGAAACCAGACGGCAGTTACAAAGACGAAGGGCACAAAAAGGAAGCGGTGATTGAGAAGGGACTGAGACAGCATTGTAAGGACATCACACACATACATGCCCTAGGCAGGATTCGAACCTGCGACCGGAGCGGTCGCTCGGCTCCAGACTGTAGCGCCTAGAACCGCACGGCCACTCCGGCCGGCAAAAGAGAGAGAGAGAGAGAGAGAGAGAGAGAGAGAGAGAGAGAGAGAGATTTAGGAATTACTCAGGGAGATGAAATAAAAGCTTTGAGGTGTGCCGACGAGGATATAACTTAAACATTATCAAAAGAAAAAAAAAGAGTAGTGGAATGTAATCGACTCAAATCAGTTGACGCTGAGTGAATTAGTCTAGGGATTGAGTTACTACAAGTAATAGATAAGTTTTGCAATTTGGGCAGCAAAATAACTGATGTTGGCCATAGAAGAAGGGGTACAAAATGTAGACTGCCATTGGCGAAAAAGCGTTACGACATCTTTTCTGTAGTGTGGCCTTGTACGAATGTGAAACGTGGTCGATTGTCAGACAAGAAGAGAACAGAAGCTTTTGAAATGTGGTCCCGCAGAACAATGATGAAGATTAGATGGGAAGATCATGTAAGTAATGATCAGGTAATAAAGAGAATTGGGAAAAAGAAATTTTCGGCATATCTTTACTGAAAGATGGAGTCAGTTGATGTGACATGTCGTCAATTTAGTACTGGAGAGAGGTGTAGGGGGAGACCAAGAGATGAGTACAGTAAAGAGTTTCAAATGGATGTAGGTTGCAGCTTACAGATGAAGAGGCTTGCACAGAATGGAGCAACCTGGGGAGCTGCGTCAGACCAACCTTCGGACTGAAGACCACAACAAAAACAGTGAAGTACGACCCTGGACTCGCATTTGGGAGGACCGTTGCCTGTCCGGAGATCGACATTTAGGTTTTCCGTGATTTCATTAAATCGCTTAAGGCAAATGCCGAGATGGTTCCTTTGAAAGGGCACGAAGAATTTTCCTTCCCCATCTTTCGCTTATCCGAGCTTGTGTTCCATCTCCAATGAACCCGCCGTCGACGGGACGCTAAGCACCAATCTCCCGTCAGTACTTCTCGAAACGAGAGAGATATGTAGGGCTGCACTCTGGTATGTATGCTCCACTAATCCAAAAGGCTGTCCAAGCCTCAGGACAGGAGAGTCTCTTTCATTCCCTCTCCTGTGGTGCACCGTCTGTATGGCGAGTCTTCCGGCAGTCTCGGAAGTTGGCTCACCTGAACCTTTCGTGCCAGACGTGTGTAACGATGCAATCCTCTCGTGCAGCTGTAATGAATATAGTAAAGATGCTAGGCGTATGGATTCTGTGCATTGTGTTCTCTGTGCTGAGCAGAGCGAATGACGCGGACGCCTCGCAGTACCGTTTGCCGGTCAAAAACATTGCGGATTTTCGGAAGGCTAGAACATTGGTGCAGGACCTACAGAGGGTGGCCAGCAAAAACTGCGAGGTAATTACAGTCCCAGTGAATAAAAAAACAGAGAAAATTTCAAAATTTTAAACATGGCTGAAGCAGCAACTGTTAAAAATCTTCACGAAAAAAAACAAAAACAAAAAACAACCACAAGGGAACAAACGCTTATAGCTTTAAGCAACCATGAAAATTACCAAATTATTACATGCACAAGAACTTTTAGTCACTTACTATAATCACATCCTGCAGTGGAGATGCATAAAACAATCGTACCAAAGGCGGCACCAGTAGTTAAAATTAAAATATCCCCTCCATCTACACAACATAATTGTAGAGAGATGGTCGATGCGAACACCGCATATTATCAATACTTAGTCTGTGAACTAGCGTGAAGAGGGTGTGGAAGCACTAGGGCAGACAGTTTCACCGAGAGAGGGCACTTGTGGTATGCGCGAGACACTCGCGCATATTAAAACCCATGCGCATCAAAATTTTAAAGGTTGTGCTAATTCAAACCCTCTGTGTTAATAAATAAAACATATCAAAATCATGTAAAACACCTGCAGACAATAGAAAATGTTAACACCAATTTGCCTGTGTCCTAGTGTCAAGCAGGTGAAGCTTGCGCTAAGGAACATATCCAACGAGAGAGGGCACTAGAGTTATGCGCGAGAATCTTGCGCAAAATAAAGGCTAGGATACATACTAACGAAAACGAACAAAATGTTGTAAAAAAAGAATCCATCTGTTATCATGAATAAAAAACACAACAGAATCATTTAAACCACACGCACACATCGAAAACCGCGGACAACAATCATCAAACATACGTAAAATCCCAACAAGACAGGAAAGGTGCATCTCACCAGCATCAACAGACAAGAAAACTAGCTTCTAGTCAGCCAGACTATATTACGTTAGAGCAAGAAGAGTTTTGAGACCATCCAAAAAATTTTTGTTTCTAAGCTGCACTTGTTTGTTAAGAATAAATCCATTTTTTTGAGATAGATATTTAACAATTTCTAATTCCTCTAACAGGTCCAGTTTGTAACCCTTACTCTCTTACAATTCTACGTCATCCAGTTTACGTGGCATATGTCGTACGAGCAATAGATGTTCAGCAAACGTGGAATTGTACACATTTTCCCCATTTCTACCTAGCATGTGTTCTTTATATCTTACTTTAATGGGTCTACCTGTCTGTCCAACGTAATAGTTGGGGCAGTCGTTACAAGTAATTTTGTAGACTCCGGTTTGATGCCAAGTTCTTCCCGTGCCCCAGTAGTATGAATCACTCTTTGTTTTAAGCTATTGTTTACGGAAAAGGAAACTCTGAAACCGCACTGCTTCAGTAGAAGTCTCCTTGTCTTGTATGATACGTTCCCCAAAAATGGAATAGGAATGAAGTTATTACGATCACTCTTTATCGCACTGTTATCTCCTAAGGTTAAACATTTTACACCTGTATTTTTGCTTCTAATGAAAATATATTTAGATATACCGAAACCGTGGTCAAGGATGTCAATAAATCTTTATCCTGCAACTATTTGGCTGTTATCGTTTAGCGTGACAGAGAAAATTATTGTAGTACGCTTAAAGCTATAATAACTGAAATTCATGATAAACAAATAGTAGCTTAAGGTCGAGATAAGACTGATACAAGCTACCACGAATATAATATAAGCGAATACTAAAATATAATAGCTGAAACAGGCAGCGTAGGGGAGATTACTGCCCTGTGATTGACGCTTTTTAAAAAGTGCTTTCGTAGTGGAACAAATCCTCTGCCCATGGCACTCTGTCAGTTCCCAGGGAGACGTAAAGTTCATTTTTACAGGGTACTCGGTGGAACACTTCTTGCGGAGATGTAGTGGTATTAATTTCTCGTTTAAGCTTGGTGGACTAAAGATAAGATGTGTGGGTGGAGCAGTTTTAGTAGCGATGTCACAACTGGTTTTTCACGCTATTACGTGAACTGAGTGCGTGGAAACGATTTCAATCGAGGGAGAGAAATGAAAAAATGCATTCTCACGATAATAATGAAAACTTTCTTTCAAAATCTATCTTCATTTGTAATTTATGTGCAAAAACTCGACTTTTGTGAGTTTTTTACTCGCACCTCTTCTATGTTTTAAACCTGTGCGAATCAGGTCGGATTTTATAAGAAGATAGACAAATACATGTAACTAATGGTTGTTCAGTTTTTTTGGGAGAGGTTTATCCTTTGCCACTATATAGTGGTCTAAAGTTGCACATAAAATCTTCAAAAACTGCTATCCCATCTTGTGGAAAAGTTGTTTTCGCACGAAACAAGCATAAGTTCGTCAGTTTTCGTACAGGACTGAAACGTTGATAGTCTTTTGTCGCGCAGACTTCGTTTCGCAGTTCTACTGCTTATTTCAGCCAATCATACTCATACTTAAATGGTTGTTGCAACATTTCGCGGTATAGTAAAAGTTGGGAACCAGAGTAAAAAATGCTCTTATCATAGCCCAAAAAGGCCAGTCCGCCCTGGTATGAGTTAGGGATGTAAAAGAAGGGAACTAGCTTTCCAGCTTATCTGGCGGCTTCAGAGACATTTAAATCAAAACATGTTGACATATTTGCGCTTTTTACGAGTTAACCCTAGTTCCCCAGCACATTGCGCTCTCTTAGCTGCGAGATGTTGGCACACCTGTGCCAAAAATCCAGAAGATTCGCCACCCATAATAAACAATAAACGATGTTATATGCTTGAAGAGCACACATGCAACTGCTAAAAAGGTTTTCCTGGGAGGGATAAAATTTCTGGGGGGTAGATTTGTTCCAGGGAAGATGCTAAAATTTTTTTTGATTTGTGCGTGGGGGTGGTTGATTTTTTACCCGAGAAGACCACTTCTCCCCTAAACCCACAGCCTTTTATATGGGTGGTGAGGGGTAGAAACAAATATGTATAAATTTATGTCAAGACACAAAGGAATTAAAGACATTAGCTACCAGAGGCCATTATTTATATCAATGGGGCAAGGTGAAAATTTGTGCTGGACCGAGATTCGAATCCAGGTCTCTTGCTTACGAGGCAGATGCGCTGTCCACTACGGCAATGGCCGTCACATCCGCACGGAATACCCTAGCATGCCACTCGTCAGACCCAACTTCTCATCTTATACAACACACTGCTAATGTAGTGCTCCTGCTCATTAGTCTCATAATTTGCGGCATCTCGCCGATTTTCGTAAGAGTTCGAGCTTTGTGTGCATCTGCATTGAAGGAACTTAATCGTCATCACATTAATTATATATATTTGCTTCTAGAGTTTGGGGTGCATCAAAAATAGGAAGTATCCGAAAGTGGGGGTGCATCTGTAATAGGAAGTATTCCAGAGCGACTTTAATGACACTTTGTGGCATATTGCACTATATGACAAATTCCCTGTTGGTTACGTGATAGCATTTGTCATGTTTCACGACATGACATCATGTATCATGTTACTGTACTTGACACAATGCCTTATAATAGATGATCATGAGGTACTAATACTATAAAGTAAATGGAGGGAATATACCTGTCAAAATATTTTGATTTAAAAGTCTTTGAAGCTTCCCGTTAAGTCGAAAAGCTAGTTCCCTTCTTTTACATTCCTAACTCTGCCTTGGACGCATTTGTCCTTTTTTGTGCTATGATAGGAGCATTTTTCATAGTGGTAAGCATATGTATTGAGGCGAAGTTTGCTTACCAATGGAACATATGTCTATACAAGCGTGTCTATAGGCACTGGAATGTCTGGGTTTGGTAGAAATAAATACAAGGTAGGATGTTCTTTCCTACGTGGACGCTTCTCAGAGTTTTTCTCGTTCGGTTGCAGGTTCCTCTGGAATTTCGGAAGGCTACCACTCGGGTGACTCATCTGACTACGGCGGCGGCAGCGGCGCCTCCTCTGTGGAGTACCACGGGGACTCGGGGCTGGGCTCGTCCGGGGGCGGCTTCGGAGGCGGCTACGGGGGCGGCTACGGAGACGGTGCGTCGAGCGGCATCACGACGGAGCTGACGGCGCACGGCATCCGCCACAGCCTGGGGGGCGGGCGCGGCGGCGGCTACGCGGCTGGGCTGTCCTCGTTGGTCGACGGCAACCACCTGGGCGGGGGCGGCTACGGGGGCGGAGGCCTACACTTCGCTGGGCACAGGTCGGGCGTGGCCGCGCCCTCGCAGGGGTACAGGTGAGGCGGCCCACATATCATCGCATCTACTACGAACACTTTTCAGATATCTTTTACATTGCGATTCTATTTTAATAAAAATACTCTGCAATTAGGGGACACTCTTACCACTTCTGGGGGCAGTTTGGAGCTATTTAAATCACGGCACTGAGCTTCACTTTTAGTATTTTTTTTTTTTGGGTCATCAGTCTTCTGACTGGTTTGATGCTGCCCGCCACGGCTTGCTCGCCTGTGCTAGCCTCTTCATTTCAGAGTAGCAATTGCGGTCCACATCTTCAATTATTTGCTGGATGTATTACAATGTTTGTCTTCCTCTACAGTTTTTACCCTCTATAGCTCCCTCTAGTACCATGGAAGTTATTCTCCGATGTAAGATGTCCTATCATCCTGTTCCCTTCTTCTTGTCAGTGTTTTCGATACATTACTTTCCTCACTGATTCCGCGGAGAACATGTTTCATTCCTTACCCTACCAGGGCTTAATAAGCTACGGCTGCACAATACCAACACGAATTCTTTACAGACAAATGGAAAAACTGGTAGAAGCTGATCTCGGGGATGATCAGTTTGGATTCCGCAGAAATGTTGGAACACGTGAGGCAGTACTGACCCTACGACAGATCTTAGAAAATAAATTACGGAAAGGCAAACCTACGTATCCAGCATTTGTAGACTTAGAGAAAGCTTTTGACAATGTTGACTCTTTCAAATTCTGAAGGTGGCAGGGGTAAAATACAGGGACCTAAAGGCTATTTACAATTTGTACAGAAACCAGATGGCAGTTATAAGTGCCGAGGGGCATGGGAAGCAGTGATTGGGAAGGGAGTGAGACAGGGTTGTAGCCTATCCCCGATGTTATTCAATCTGTATATTGAGCAAGCAGCAAAGGAAACAAAAGAAAAATTCGGAGTAGGAATTAAAATCCATGGAGAAGAAATAAAAACTTTAAGGTTCGCCGATGACATTGTAATTCTGTCAGAGACAGCAAAGGACTTGGAAGAGCAGTTGAACGGAATGGACAGTGTCTTGAAAGGAGGATATAAGATGAACATCAACAAAAGCAAAACGAGAAAAATGGACTGTAGTCTAATTAAATCGGGTGATGCTGCGGGAATTAGATTAGTAAATGAGACGCTTAAAGTAGTAAAGGAGTTTTGCTATTTGGGGAGCAAAATAACTGATGATGGACTGCTACGGTCGCAGGTTCGAATCCTGCCTCGGGCATGGATGTATGTGATGTCCTTAGGTTAGTTAGGTTTAAGTAGTTCTAAGTTCTAGGGGACTGATGACCACCGATGTTCAGTCCCATAGTGCTCAGAGCCATTTGAACCATTTTGAACTGATGATGGTCGAAGTAGAGAGGGTATAAAATGTAGACTGGCAACGGCAAGGAAAGCGTTTCTGAAGAAGAAAAATTTGTTAACATCGAGTACAAATTTAAGTGTCAGGAAGTCGTTTCTGAAAGTATCTGTATGGAGTGTGGCCATGTATTTAAGTGAAACGTGGACGATAAATACACTCCTGGAAATGGAAAAAAGAACACATTGACCCCGGTGTGTCAGACCCACCATACTTGCTCCGGACACTGCGAGAGGGCTGTACAAGCAATGATCACACGCACGGCACAGCGGACACACCAGGAACCGCGGTGTTGGCCGTCGAATGGCGCTAGCTGCGCAGCATTTGTGCACCGCCGCCGTCAGTGTCAGCCAGTTTGCCGTGGCATACGGAGCTCCATCGCAGTCTTTAACATTGGTACCATGCCGCGACAGCGTGGACGTGAACCGTATGTGCAGTTGACGGACTTTGAGCGAGGGCGTATAGTGGGCATGCGGAAGGCCGGGTGGACGTACCGCCAAATTGCTCAACACGTGGGGCGTGAGGTCTCCACAGTACATCGATGTTGTCGCCAGTGGTCGGCGGAAGGTGCACGTGCCCGTCGACCTGGGACCGGACCGCAGCGACGCACGGATGCACGCCAAGACCGTAGGATCCTACGCAGTGCCGTAGGGTACCGCACCGCCACTTCCCAGCAAATTAGGGACACTGTTGCTCCTAGGGTATCGGCGAGGACCATTCGCAACCGTCTCCATGAAGCTGGGCTACGGTCCCGCACACCGTTAGGCCGTCTTCCGCTCACGCCCCAACATCGTGCAGTCCGCCTCCAGTGGTGTCGCGACAGGCGTGAATGGAGGGACGAATGGAGACGTGTCGTCTTCAGCGATGAGAGTCGCTTCTGCCTTGGTGCCAATGATGGTCGTATGCGTGTTTGGCGCCGTGCAGGTGAGCGCCACAATCAGGACTGCATACGACCGAGGCACACAGAGCCAACACCCGGCATCATGGTGTGGGGAGCGATCTCCTACACTGGCCGTACACCACTGGTGATCGTCGAGGGGACACTGAATAGTGCACGGTACATCCAAACCGTCATCGAACCCATCGTTCTACCATTCCTAGACCGGCAAGGGAACTTGCTGTTCCAACAGGACAATGCACGTCCGCATGTATCCCGTGCCACCCAACGTGCTCTAGAAGGTGTAAGTCAACTACCCTGCCCAGCAAGATCTCCGGATCTGTCCCCCATTGAGCATGTTTGGGACTGGATGAAGCGTCGTCTCACGCGGTCTGCACGTCCAGCACGAACGCTGGTCCAACTGAGGCGCCAGGTGGAAATGGCATGGCAAGCCGTTCCACAGGACTACATCCAGCATCTCTACGATCGTCTCCATGGGACAACAGCAGCCTGCATTGCTGCGAAAGGTGGATATACACTGTACTAGTGCCGACATTGTGCATGCTCTGTTGCCTGTGTCTATGTGCCTGTGGTTCTGTCAGTGTGATCATGTGATGTATCTAACCCCAGGAATGTGTCAATAAAGTTTCCCCTTCCTGGGACAATGAATTCACGGTGTTCTTATTTCAATTTCCAGGAGTGTAGTTTAGACAAGAAGAGAAAAGAAGCTTTCGAAATGTGGTGCTACAGAAGAATGGTGAAGATTAGATGGGTAGATCACATAACTAACGGGGAGGTATTGAATAGAATTGGAGAGAAGAGAAATTTGTGGCACAACTTGACTAGAAGAAGGAATCGGTTGGTACGGCATTTTCTGAGGCATCAAGGGATCACCAATTTAGTATTGGAGGGCAGCGTGGAGGGTAAAAAACGTAGAGGGAGACCAAGATATGAAGACACTAAACAGATACAGAAGGATGTAGGTTGCAGTAGGTACTGGGAGATGAAGGAGCTTGCACAGGATAGAGTAGCATGGAGAGCTGCATCAAACCAGTCTCTGGACTGAAGACCATAACAACAACAACAACATCAGTCCACTTAATTTTCAGCATTCTTCTGTACCACCAAATCTCGAACGTTTCAATTCTCTACTGTTCCAGTTTACACACAGTCCGTGGTTCACTACTATACAGTTCTGTGCTCTCAACGTATATTCTGAGAAATTTCTGTCGAAAATTAAAGCCTTGTTTGATACTAGTAGACTTTTCTTCGCCAGGAATGCCCTTTTTAGCAGTGCTAGTCTGCTTTTGATGTTCTCCTTGCTCCGTCCGTCATAGGTTATTCTGCTCCCTAGGTAGCAGAATTCCTTTTCATCTTCTTCCTGATCACTAATCGTGATGTTAAATTTGTCGCTCTCCGCGTTTCTGCTACTTCTCATTATTTCATCTTTCTTCGATTTACTCTCAGTCCATATTCTGTTCTCGTTAGAATATTCATTCCATTCAACAGATAACTTTAACTGACGTTAGCTGTATCATCAGCGAATCTTATCATTGATAGCTTTTCACCTTGAATTTTATTCCTCTCTTGAACCATTTTTTATGTCTATCATTGCGTTTTTGATGTGGAGGTTGAACAGTAGATGCGGAAGACTATATGCCTGTCTTACTTCTCTTTTAACCAGAGCAAATCGTTCTTGGTGTTCCAGTATTATTGTTCATGCGTGATTCTTGTATATATTGTACATTATCCGTCTTTCCCTTTTGCTTACCCCTGTTTTTATCAGAATTTCGAACATCTTGTAGCATATACGTTCTTAGTATCGATACACTAACCCGGGAAGGAACTTTGACCTCTATGAGCCAGAGGTATGGAGCTGTCTATATTTAAATGATGCAATCTATACCACCCACTTAATATCAAAGAGGAAAAAAAGTAAATATTTCTTAAAGAACTATTTTAACTATCTACGGAGATTTCTTGATCATAGGATGGCCTGATCTCGTGCCGAAACTGGTAGCCAGTAGGCTAAATAAAAATGCTGCTACAGACTAAAGCAAATAATTGTTTCTACTCTCATTTGTCACACTTGCCTTACTACAGTCAGTGGAACTGGAATAAAAGCTGTTCTAACATCTCATATGTACCAGTATGCAGTACGCAGGAGAGTCTGTAAGTTCTGAAGCTGATTTTTTGATGCGTTTCCACTAACCTCATCGTTGACTGACTGTTGAACTCCGTGGTTTGAACACTTCACGCCAGACGTGTTGAAACGCATCACTCTAGCTGTTGTAGAAGTGTGTGAGCATCTGCTGTAACCTGATATTACGCATTTTGTCTTGTAGAAAGTCTTGCAGAACAATCACTGGAAGCACTCACATCCGTTAAATATCTAGTTATGTGCGTATGAAACGATTGAAAGTGGACCGACCACAGAAAGCTAATCGCAAATAAGATTATGCCAGACTGAGTTTCCATGGGAGAACTCAAAAAGTGCAGTCCATACAGTCTGGGATCCATATCAGATAAGACTGATAAAGAAAGATCCAAAGAAGAGCAGCGCGTTTCGTTACAGTTGCATTTAGTAAGCGCGAATGTGTCGCGGAGATATTCAGCCAACTGCATTGGCAGATGTTACAACGAAGGCATTGTGCATTGTGGTATGACTTACTGTTAAGATTTCGAGAGTGTACGTTCCTAGAAGAGTCAGTCATTATATCGCTTCTCCTGCGAACATCTCTCGAAAAGATCATGAAGGTAAAATTAGAGGTTCGAGCCCACACTGAGGTTTACCGTTAATTATTTCCCGCAGACGATTCGCTACTGGAACAGGGAAGGGGAGAAGTTACAATAGTACGCAAAGAACGCTCCGCCACACATCGTAAGGTGCATTTGGGAGTATATATGTAGATGTCTACAATTCTGTTCCGCGTCTTCATCTAGTAAAGAATATACCTACATACGGGATATCCATACAGACTTGCGACTAGAACAAGAACTTATTAACATGATTGTTAACACTTCGCTACACTACCAAATTGACCAGTTCTTAACGGCTAAGGATGTGCGCTGTCAATTGGTCTCTTCTTTTAGTCAAGTAGTGCTATAAATTTTTTTTCTCTCCGATTCAGTTCTTTATCTGTTCATTAGTTATCCGAACTGCTCAGCAAATTTTCAGGACAACACCTCAAAATCTATTCATGTCCTGTATTTACTCTTTATAGTCCATGTTCAGTTCCATATAACAGTACATTCCACATTCCAGTCCAATACTTTCAGAGAAGACTTCCTAACGCTTAAAATTATATTGCACTTAATATTTCTCTTCTTCAGAAACTTCTCTTCTTGTTACTGCAGTACTTCCTGCAACGTCCCTTGTGTAGCCCCCACCCGGAAATCCGAATGTAGGACCGTTTTACACAGCAAATTTTTTTTATTCAAGATGATTCCATCATCTCTCACTTAAGCCTGAAAATGAGTGCCTGATCATATTGTGGCACTTTATTTTACAGATCCGTCTGGATCACATAAACTTTTACACTCCACTATTACCGGTTTCGGCTACTGCCATCTCCAGATGATAAAATATTCTGATGTAGGTATCAACGTCAAATTATGTATATAGATACATAGTAAGTGCTTCCATCATCATTAAACCATGCAGTACAGCCGTATGTCCTTCCTCCTGTGATTTCCCCTTGCTTTCATCCATGCGGCAATACCAACATACCAAGGCTTTATTAAATATTGTTGCAAGGCCAGATCAGTCATCCAGATTTCTGCCCCAGAAACTACTCAAAAGCCTGCTGCCGCTCTTCAGGAATCATAAATCGGCCTGGCCTCTACACTGACACTTCTCCGATGTGTTTGTATCTTCCGTACGGCTATCTATATCGCTGAGGCGTGGAGTCCACCAAATCGTGAAAATTCCATGGTTCGCTGTCGCTTTTAAATTTACGATTAGTTTATTACCTTAGTCTGGCAACTTGTACAACAATAATTTTTCATAAACTGACAGTATTAAAAAGTCGCTTAAAGAGTAACAACTAGTCACAGTTTGTGTTTTAATTATTTAAATAAAAATGCACCAAGACCAGGTAGAGCTTAGAAAATGCATCTTTAGATGTCTTTTACACGGCTGACTGTTGAAGCCCTTTCCAGGTCTATTACTGTACGATGCCCTGAGATGGTTCTAAAATGCATCATGAATGCGATAAAACCTATATAACTTTGTCATGTACTTATTCGGAACTCAGATTGTGCATCAGTTACATCCAGTACGATTCCAGGATGTGTTAGCTTCCTGCGAACGTCTCATTTTTATATGAAGAACCCTTTATATGCACTGTGTAAGGTCAGGCACCTCCTACTGACATGAACTAACTATCTTTAAATTACCAGATAGTTAGGGATGTAGTCTTAACTTCAATAAGATTATGTGTCTTGTCGTTACAGAAGTCTTCTACTTGCCTCATATTATTATTATTCTCACACGAAATTAAACTATTTAGGTTGCTGAACTAAAAAATTTGCAGCCTGGAACCATGTTTATTGCGATAGCCGTTCAAAGTCATTTTAAATTGTTGCTAGTAGACTCAAATCTTTGTTCATAATTTTTCTATTTTAACACTGTCACAGTCAATTCGACTGCTGTATCATGAATGCAGAGTGACCTAATGTTTCTGTAACCACGGCTCTGGTTGCCATTAAAACCCTACTTAGTCTCATTACGACACTTGACCTCATGGTCAACTTGTGACTGCGCACAGCCAACTCACCAATTCTACAGAGTGCCCCAAAAATGTTACGACAAACTTCGATGGATTGCAGAGGGTGTCTTGAGATACAATTCGAGGGTGATGACCTGTGTCCAGGAACGACATCCAACGACGCTACAGAATGTCGATGTTATAGACACTGGCGCCTGCCAGTAGGCCAGCCTTTGTGCAGCAAACGTGACTCTGTACGCTGGCAGACTGAAGGCGGAATGTCTCGCAATGCCGTTTCTTGGTCAATGATCGCGACTGGTTGTCACGATCGCCAATGGAGAAGATAGAGCTGCGTAGACAGGCCTTGTCTCTTATGAACGCGATGCTTTGCTTCCTCGGTGGATGACGGTTTTGGACACGGGTTTCCATATGCAGTTTATTTTTCTAGTATATACCGAAAAACATTGAGATTTTAAAGGGCTCCTGGAGAAAAGTAAACAGTGAATGGAAACCCGTGTCCAAAGTCGTAATCCACCGAGGCATCGAAGCATCGCATTCATAGGAGACAAGGCCTTTCTACACAGGAGCTAGCTCCATCTTCTCCACTGGCGATGGTGGCAATCAATCGTGATCATTGACCAACAAACAATATTGCAAGACTGTGTAAGTAGGCTGTTTAGGTTTTTTTATTGGTAACGCCACCTCTGTATGAAAATCACTGGCTGTGCTGTGTGCAGTCTGTGGCTGCTTTGCATTGTTGTAATACTCGCCATTATAGTGTTAGGCAGCTGGCTGTGAACAGCGCGTAGCATTGCGCAGTTGGAGGTGAGCCGCCAGCGGTGGTGGATGTAGGGAGAGAGATGGCGGAGTTTTGTAATTTGTCATGAACTGCTATATTTATATATGATGATATCAAGGTAAATACATTGTTTGTTCTCCATTAATATCTTTCATTTGCTAACTATCCCTATCAGTAGTTAGTGCCTTCCATAGTTTGAATCTTTTATTTAGCTGGCAGTAGTGGCGCTCGCTGTATTGCAGTAGCTTGAGCAGCGAAGATTTTTGTGAGGTAAGTGATTTGTGAAAGGTATAGTTTAATGTTAGTCAGGGCCATTCTTTTGTAGGGATTTTTGAAAGTCAGATTGCGTTGCGCTAAAAAAAAAAATATTGTGTATCAGTTTAAGGACAGTCGTGTATAATTGTTCAAAGGGGACGTTTCAACTGCTACGGAGGGTGTGGTCTCGTGGCAGTTGTCGGAACCTATAACTTCGACGCTATGTAGTGTCGTTGGATGACGTTGCCGGATACGGGTTCCTATCTTAGATTTGTTCCTCAAGACACCCTCTACAGCCCCTTTAAGTTAGTCACAATATTTGTGGAACGCGCTGTATAATGCTGTTATGGATATTAACCTCCCCTCGTCTCTTGGACCTGAATTTTCTTCTTAACCCGCTTCTTCAGGAAATACAACTGTATTTAGCGGCATTCATGTGCCTTCAGGTCCCGCATTACTTAATATGCGTACGATCTCCTACACGAACACCACTCGACTTTCTCAGACGCTCTGCTACGTTTTATGAGAACTGCATTGTCAATTCGCTCTCTGTCCACTGTCAGGTGCAATCTTTCAAATTCTTAAGCCAGCACATCGCTCTTTCTGTTTCAGCGTGCACGAGACAAGCAACGAGGGCGGCGGCATCGAGGATGGTGGTTATGGCGTCGCTGGCGGCTATGGGGGAGGATATGGGAGCGGCTATGGCCGCAGTATGCGAGTCCTCAGTCACTACTAAGCACTGCCCCGGCCCATGACTGGAAACAGGTTGCCAGTCTTACGCCAACCATGAAGGCCACCATTAAGAGCTTGGTGCCACTTGGCTTAGGGCATCGCTGTGTTTGTCACCCCCTTGCGACTGAAGAAAATCACGCGCGCCTGCATTCTTTTGCTGAAAGATCTGTCAGCAATGGACGTAGAACCTTCTCGAATCAAACCAAAGTCTTATTCTCTAGTTTAGATTCTCGTACGCCGCTTGCAATGCAAAGCATTGCGATACCTCATCACTTAGCATTATGCTCGCAACTTGTAGCTCTCTTTGCCTACTGGGACGCTATTTGCAGTCCGAGTGTAGAAGCACGTTGTTAATGCACGTTTTTCATATCAAATAACCCTTAGACTGAACTGTTCCTCGTCTTGTATTTGTAAGTGTTTTGTTGTTAATATTATTTTTCAGATGTTGTTATTGTTTAATTGTTTCATATTTTATAAGAGTTGTTGTCACTGTGATTATGTTATTGTTATTATTTTACTTAATGAAACAAACACTGCTATATGATGTACATACATAGTCACTAACCCGCTGTTATTACATTTAATGAATTTTTTTATAATTTCATTATTTTTCTAATAAAATATTTTTGAGCATAAATTATTATCATTAAATCAAATAACGTTATGTTAAATGTAATTGCTGTATATGTGTCCTTATTAAATAATCTTCGCCCCTTCTCTGAACATCTAGGCAACGCAAAAAAAAGTTACTTGACTATTTCTTCCGAATGAAAGAAGATAAACTAGAAAGCTAATATGCCTGTATTTCTGGAAAAAGGGAAGAAGTTTTTACTTGTGGGTATTATATTTACGCTTGAAGCCGATAGGAGTCAGCATGAGAAATAGAATTTAACCGTGGTTCCCTACTACACGACGTCGTCCTAAAGTTCGAAAGACTACCTCTGCAGAATAAGTTCAAATGGCTCTGAGCACTATGGGACTTAACTTCTGAGGTCATCAGTCCCCTAGAGCTTAGAACTACTTAAACCTAACTAACCTAAGGACATCACACACATCCATGCCCGAGGCAGTATTCGAACCTGCGACCGTAGTGGTCGCGCGGTTCCAGACTGTAACGCCCAGAACCGCTCGACCACCCCGGCCGGCTGCAGAATAAGTGCTGCACTGCATAATGCATTGCATGCAAAGCTATCAGAAGATGCTCTCGTTGGCAGAGCAAATCTACTAAAAAAGAAAGAGAAAAAACAGCATGTGGCGATTTGTTCCTGTATTTACTCCTAACGTTCTCTGCATCTCCAGCAGGAGATGAATTTTAGCGCTAAATAAGTATGTAAATTGAAATCGTTACCTTTATGTAGTAGTGATGACACTTCTACTGTATTTACAGGTCTTATTTTATTTGCAGTCGAGTTCGGTGTTACATGACACCGTCTTCAGGCCCGTCTATGCCAGGTCATCACGAGGACGCTGGGTAACCGCCGTTATACATTTCATACAGGGTACACAGGATCGATGTCCGCTATACTGAATTTTTTTCCGGTAATGGTGTGAACAACGACAGCACATCAACAAGATGTACCCTGGATGAGATGTGTAACGACAGTTACACGGCATTCACATGATCACCTGGCCTGAAGATCATATGACGTAGCACCGAAATCGACTGCAAACAAAACAGGACCTGTAAATACAGATAAAGTTATCATCCCTACTACACAAAGATGCAGTAATACTGTCTTTCGATGATCTACGCTATCTGAAGTTGGATTTACGCAGAAACTGAAATTGCGTTTTCTTGACAAATATGACTCCGTGAAAGAATGTTTGAATTGACAACCTTTCCTAGGAAACCAAAATAAAACTCCCTGTTCTTGCCACAGATGCACTAATTGGCACCGATCGACCGCCGTGTCATCCTCAGCCAATTGCATCATATGGATGCGATATGGAGGGGCTTGGGGGACAACACACTAATTTTTCGGCCGCTGTCTACTTTCTAGACCTTGAAGCCGCTACTTATCGCTCAAGTAGCTCGTCAGTTGGTATCACCAGACTAAGCGCACCCTCTTTCAGTCCTCCTATCGAAGGGAAATCACTCGCATTATCGGGAAGCGAACCACTGTCCTTTGCTTAGCAGCCAAACACGCTGACCTCCGAGCTGCGAAGTGGGAAAGCCTGCAGAGAGCTGGTACAGTGTTTATGTGTCTCTTTCTAATGCGGAGTCCATGTGCGTTTCAGATAACTGAGACTATTTTTTTCTTTTAATGTTTTATTTATGAATATTGTTGATGTTACCGAGTGAGGTGGCGCAGTGGTTAGACACTGGACTCGCATTTGGGAGGACGACGGTTCAATCCCGCGTCCGGCCAACCTGATTTAGGTTTTCCGTGATTTCCCTAAATCGCTCCAGGCAAATGCCGGGATGGTTCCTTTCAAAGGGCACGGCCGACTTCCTTCCCCGTCCTTCCCTAATCCGATGAGACCGATGACCTCGCTGTCTGGTCTCCTTCCCCGAAACAACCAACCAACCATTGTTGATGTTTTTAAATAATGAACAGTTAGTGGCGACAGAATAAATGTATTGAACATCTGTACTTAATATTATTTTCGGGAGACAGTGAATGACTGACTGTTTTGTTTTGACATTTATTATTTTCACTGACGGAGTCACATGAACGCGTTTTTACTACGCATAGGCATTGGCCACCATTGGCCATCATCTGCACAGTTAAAGCAGCATCAGGATGGGCTCCAAGTAATGCTTTCTCAGCGAGGGAGATTTTCCGACTCTGGAAAGGAAAACTTGCATCCCATCCCGATGCTGCTTCAGTATTGTGACACGTCTTCGGTGTGACAATATGCAGAACAGTACAGTGGTTGCCGCCAAGGAACCTTCCTTTTGGCTGGTGTAGTAGTATCAGTGACTTGGTTTTCGATAAATAAGTACGCATTAGAGCACATTTCCGTGGTTCGTAATGCCGTTATTTAAATACAATAAAACTTATTCAACGAGACGCGTTCACTAAGTAACGGAATAGACTATTTCTACGAAACGGTTGATTTTATTCAGAATTCCAATGCAGTATATTATTACCCATTCTTTCAACTACAAAACGCTGTTTTGTAAGTAGGCTGCTTAGGTTTTTATGTTGGTAACGCCACGTAGCGCTCTATATGAAAATCACTGACTGTGCTGTGTGAAGTCTGTGGCTGGTTGGCATTGTTGGAATAGTCGCTATTGTAGTGTTGGGCAGTTGGATGTGAAGAGCGCGTAGCGTTGCGCAGTTGGAGGTGAGCCGCCAGCAGTGGTGGATGTGGGGAGTGAGATGGCGGAGTTTTGAGAGCGGGTGATCTGGACGTGTGTCCATCAGAGACAGTAAATTTGTAAGACTGGATGTCATGAACTTATATATATATATAGTTCGAGAAAAGAAGATTTTTGTGAGGTAAGTGATTCATGAAAGATATAGGTTATTGTTAGTCAGGGCCATTCTTTTGTAGGGATTATTGAAAGTCAGATTGAGTTGCGCTAAAAATATTGTGTGTCAGTTTATTGACGACCAGAACAAGTAAAGAGAGAAATGTCTGAGCACGTTCAGTTTTGCTCAGCTGTTTGAAAATCATATAACGTAAGGGGTTTACCAGCCCAGTAATTCATAAATTTTTCTAAGGGGGACGTTCCATATGGCAACCCTGAAAACCGTATAACGTAAGGGGTTTACCAGTACAGTAATTCATAAATTTTTCTAAGGGGACGTTCCAGTTTTTCAACACAATCTCCATCCAACGTGACGGCTTTACGCCACCTTTCTGGCATGATACCACTCTACTGGACAACATTGCAGCCAACGCCGTGCTGCACCAATAGCCACCCTGTCATCCACGCACTGCTTCTCGAGGAGTTCATGCTTCATTGGACCAAACAGATGGAAGACGGAAGTCCAAGATCCGGGCTGTAGGGTGGATGAGGAAGAACAGTCAAATGAAGTTTTGTGAGCTGCTCTCTGGTCAAGCCTTTCATTGTTATGCAAAGTAGAAGTTCGTTTGAATTGTTGTGGCGACGAACACGCTGAATTCGATTCTTAATTTTCCTGAGGGTAGCGCAGTACACTGCAGGGTTGATCGTTGCACCTCGAGAGCGGGCGTCAAGCAGAATAACACCTTCAGAGACCCAGAAGACCGTTGCCTCGACGTCACCGGCTGAGGGTACGGCTTTCAACTTTTATCTTCAGAAAAGAGGTGGCGTTGTGCCACTTCATGGATTGCCGTTTTGTTTCCATACTGAAGTGATGAACCCATGTTTCATCACGTGTGACGATGCTCGATAAAACATTGCGACATTCAGCCTCGTAACGCGCAAGCAATTCCGCACAGATGGTTTTTCGCTCCTCTTTATGGTTTTCTTTTAGGCGGCTAGCAACCGTGCGGGCACACACCTTTACCCAAACTGGTGGCCGATTGGGTCACCACTACCAACAGTGACGTCCAGTCGGGCGTCGACGTGTTTGCGTGTGATCCATCGATCACCTCGAATGAGCGTGTCCTCACGTTCCAACAGTGCAGGAGACACATCTGTGATGCTGCGTTGCGATGCTGACAGATGCCTCGACCAACGACTCACCGTGCTTTTTTTTCACAGCCAGGTATCCGTAGACATTCTGCAAGAGCCTGTGAGTGTCTGCGATGCTCTGGTTTCCTTCCAAAAGAAACTCAATGACACCTCTCTGCTTAGACCACACCTCCGTTACAGACGCCGTGAATGGTATGTATAGCGCCGCCACTTATCGCAACTTTATGAAGCTATAGTTGCTGAAGCAAGAAAATTCCACGATGCTCCATATCAAATTCTGAATGGCCAGAAAAAAAGTGTTGCATTACGTATTGAACGCATTAGAGCAGCTGTTGGTGGTTCGTTATCTTCTTTAAAACATTGAAACCTATTCTATGAAATTATATTATAGTGAAAATTTAACGAGAGAAATAAAAAAAGGAGAAATAAAAAAAGGAAGCAAAAAGTTAAGAAGACACTGAGTAGCAATACAGATACTTACGCACGATGATTCAGTGAGAAGTAAAGGGGTGGCTACTGTCGTTTCAAGAGATGACTGTTCTCGAAACGGAGAATGTGTCTAATACTTTTGAGTCGTTAACGCAGGTCTGTGGAATTGCGCGCCACTCGCAGCTACCCGATTGAAATGCCGGTGGTCGAAGAAGTATTCTCTAGAAGTATTTGCGCGCAGCAGGAGGAGAGGTAATAGCGTAAAACTTCTGACCGCCTGGCTTTGCACCAATGTCATTGATTGAAGTTCATTCTCCGCAGTGTCTCAATGGAGTGAGGATACATGTTCCATTGTTGACTGTGATACGTCCGTCATATGGGGAAGTTGAGCTCGACGTCCCCTTGATACTATGTGGTATGTGTCAACACCGGTCTTCACCCTCCCCCTTCACTCACCATCGTCAGTCTTCTGACACGTTGGTGGGACCCAGCACGGACACCTCCCGCGTGGCCAACCTCTTCATCTCACAATGGCTATTACTCCCAATGTCCTCAGTTATTTGTCGGATATATTCTAACATCTGCTTCCTCTATGATTTTTAATCTCTATCGCTTGCTCTAGTACTAGGGAAGTCATTCCTTGACGTCTTGAGACGTGTGCTATCATCTTGTCCCCTGTTCTTGTCAGATATTTCAGATACTGATTTCGTTGCCGGTTCTGCGGAGAACCTCCTCATTTCTTATCGCTCCATCTAAGTTTCAATATCCTTCTATAGCACCACATTTCAAACTATTCGAATTTATTCCCTTCCGTTTTGCCCAGAGTTCATTATTCACTTCTTACAGACGTATATTCCCAGAATTTTCTTACTCAAATTAAGGTCACTGTTTAATACTAGCGTTCTTCTGGCCAAGAACGCCTTCTTTGTCTCTGACGGTCCTTTATTTATGTCTTCTTTATTTAGTCCGTCTTGTGTTATTTTTATTTCAAGGTAGTGGAGTTCAATCACTTCGTCTTCTTCGTGCGCCCCAACTTTGATGTAAACTTTATCACTAATCTCAATTCTGCTACTACTCAATTCTTCCGTCATTTTTCTGTCTACTCCCAATCCATATTCTGTGCTCCATGGCATCAGCAACTCATATCGCTGGTTTCTTTCACCCTGCATTTTAATTCCACTCATGAACCTTTTATTTACCGTATTGCTTCATCAACGTACAGGTTGAACGATACTTCGATCTTTCTCTTCCATTCCTTTTATTCCTTTCAGGTCCTTACACATACGTATTGTATTTTACTTGCCTTTTTCTCTAGCTGACAGGTCACGAAAACTAACAACATCCGGGAGAAAGGTGTGCTGACCACATGCCTCTCCTCCACATCCCGTTACGCCTAAGGGCTGAGGGTGACACGGCGTCCGGTCGGTGCCGCTGGGCCTTCAAGGTGTGTTCTGATGGTCTTTGTTTTGTTTTTTGTCTAGCCCACCCGTCTCTACTTTTTCTGAGTATGTCGAACATCTTGCTCCATTTTACACTGTCGAACACTTTTTCAAAGTCCCCAAAACTTTTGAATGTGTCTTAATTTAGCTTAAGTCTTGCCTTTATTATCAACCGCAGGGTCAGTATTACCTCTCTGGTGCCTTTACCATTCCTACAGCGAAGTTGGTAGTCACACAAGAGATCCTCAATTTTGTTTTCTATTCTTCTTTATATTACTCTTGTCATGAACTTGGATGCATGAAATGTTAAGCTGACTGTGCAAGAGTTGTCGCGCTTATATACCCGTCCAACTGTCGGGATTGTGTAGATGATATTTTTCCGAAAGCCTGGTGGTATACATGGTACACACTTAGTAGAATAGTCGTTTGGTTTCGATTTCCCCAAATGATGCAAGAAATTCCGAAAGAGTGTTATCTGTATCTTTGTCTACCATTAATCAACACCGAAATAACATCACACTTTACACATACTCATTACAGTTATTTTCACTATGAAATGACACAGTCTCATAGGTATTAGTCATCCACCTGAAATATCGTTTAGTGGCCATCTTTCCCAATGGTGTTAGAAATTGCGAATGTATGTTGTTGACGCCTTCTGCTTTGTGTTTTCTTTCTATCGTCGTTGAACACAAAGACTGAGCACTGAACATATATTAATCATAGTTACCTTCATTATATAAAGATATATTTAAGACACGACTGTCACACACGCCGAAAGAACGGGCCATTGTGTCTAGCGAAGAGGCTCGTTTTCTGTTAGGTGATCGAAACTACCTCTCGTGCTCTCCGAGACAATAGTACCAAAATAATCTTTCTTTCTCAGTTGTGTCCGTTTTTACCTGTTGCTCCTATTACTTGGAACAATGTTGAAGAAAGTACTAAAGTCATTTCTGTGTCATTTGAACAATGTAGGACGTTGTGTTCAGGCAAAAAAGCAGTCATGATATCCTAAAGAAGCAAACTCACCTTTCTCTTAACTGCGCAAGAGAGTGTCGGTTATTCAAATTATTGCCACACTAGCGACCCGACATGACTTCGCAAAGATAGCCGAAGATTTTACGACCGGACTAGCCTGGAGTAGTGGCAATAAATTCAATACCTTCCTCGTGAAGGGTCCTTTCTATTATTGAAAACCGTTCCAATATCCCTTTAGTAGTTCGTGAAATTAGCATTCACATACAGGCAGAAAAACTCGGCCGGGGAGCATAATTTATAATATGTATAGATGATGCAGCAACAGCTTCCAGTGAAAGCGAGATGCGGCGTTCAGAACGCCTGCTGCGAAGAAATCAGCAGAACCGAGGCCACCAGAGATTGTGAGCGGCTGGATGCGCCGCTTTCTAGGCGCACAGTGTGTGGACGGGATGCCAGTCTGCGTGGCCTCTCTCCTGGATAAGAAGTGCAGCGTGAGAAAGCGCGGCCTGTGTGGCGACGACCGCAGTCCACTAGGCGCATGGTGTACACCCTGCCTGTGATTTTTTTACAATTCTTCAACAATCATATGAAATACTGAAAATTAAGTTTTGATGCCCCTAGACGCCGTTAGATGGCCACCCTGAAATGGCGACTGGGTGACCCTGTGACGGTTTTAGACTCTTTTGGGTACAAAATCCTATTTTTCGACATAACGACCACACTATTACGCCCGCTTACTGGGATGGCCTATAGGCCCGCGTGCTACCACTCTACTGCTCGACGTCTGACCCAATGTCTCGCTGCATCAGTAACTTCCCCATCATCCACATAATGACTCTCGAGGAGTTCATCCTTCATTGGGCCAAACGGATGAAAGTCGGAAGGTGCGAGATCCTGGCACGCGTGAGATCTGACAGGTGTGCGTGATTCACCGTGCTTTATTCACTGTCAGATCTCCGTATGCATTCTGGAAGCGCCAATGAATACCTGGGATGCTCTGGTTTTCCGCCAAAGGAAACTCAGTGACAGCTCACTGCTTGAAACGCACCTCCGTAACAGACGCCATTTTGAAGGCTGCGTATAGTGCAGCCACCTTTCAGAACTTCATGAAACTGCCAAGTGTAGAAGTATGAAACCGGAATTTGGCTGCAATAATTACACGTCTGTTGTCTGAAACTGATGAACGATGTTGTTGTTGTTGTAGTGGTCTTCAGTCCTGGGACTGGTTTGATCCAGCTCTCCATGCTTCTCTATCCTGTGCAAGCTGCTTCATCTCCCAGTACCTACTGCAACCTACATCCTTCTGAATCTGTTTAGTGTATTCATCTCTTGGCTCCCTCTACGATTTTTACCCTCCACGCTTCCCTCCAGTACAAAACTGGTGTTCCCTTGATGCCTCAGAACATGTTCTACCAACCGATCCCTTCTTCTAGTCAAGTTGTGCCACAAACTCCTCTTCTCCCCAGTTCTATTCAATACCTCCTCATTAGTTATGTGATCTACACATCTAATATTCAGCATTCTTCTGTAGCACCACATTTCGGAAGCTTCTATTCTCTTCTTGTCTAAACTATTTATCGTCCACGTTTCACTTCCATCCATGGTTACACTCCATACAAACGACTTCCTGACACTTAAATCTATACTCGATGTTAAGAAATTTCTCTTCTTCAGAAACGCTTTCCTTGCCATTGCCCGTCTAGATTTTATATCCTCTCTACTTCGTGCATCATCAGTTATTTTGCTCCCCAAATAGCAAATTTCCTTTATTACTTTAAGTGTCTCATTTCCTAATATAATTCCCTCAGCATCACCCGACTTAATTCGACTACATTCCATTATCCTCGTTTTGCTTTTGTTGATGTTCATCTTATATCCTCCTTTCAAGACACCATACATTCCATTCAACTGCTCTTCCAAGTCCTTTGCTGTCTCTGACAGAATTACAATGTCATCGGCGAACCTTAAAGTTTTAATTTCTTCTCCATGGATTTTAATACCTACTCCGAATTTTTCTTTTGTTTCCTTTATTGCTTGCTCAATATACAGATTGAATAACATCAGGGATAGGCTACAACCCTGTCTCACTCCCTTCCCAACTACTGCTTCCCTTTCAGTTTTATTCAAAATAATCGCCATTGCTACTGATACATTTCTCCCACCTCTCCGGCGGACTATGAATGGCACGCCAAAAAAAACAGTTCTTCTTTTGAAGCGAACCGGTCAGAAAGCCATTTTCGTACATTTTCATACGAATTGAATGATGTTCAGCGAGAACGTTTTCCAGTGATGCAAACAGATGATAATCGGACGAAATCAAGTATTTCCCAACTGAACGCCTCTATCGTTTCCCTGACCCGTTTTGCTGTGTTTGATAGGGCGTTATCATGCAGCAATATGTCTTTGAGTTGCCTTTATCCATATTTCGGTCGTTTTTCACGCAATGCTCGATTTAAATCGATCATTTGCTGTTGGTAACGATCAGTGTTAGCGGTTTCAACAGGTTTTAGCAGCTCATAATAGATGATACCCTTCCCACCAAACACAGAGCATTGTCTTCTTTCCTAAGCGATTTGGTCTTGCAGTGGATGTCGATGGCTTGCTTGGATTCACCCATGATTTATGACGCTTAAAATTCTCAAAATATATCCATTTTTCATCAGCTGTCACTATTCGATGAAGAAACGACTTTCTTTTGTATCTGGCGAGCAGTATTTCACAGCATTTCACAAGTGTCTCTCGATTTGCTTGCTGTTTTTCATTCAGCTCATGCGGAACCCGTTTTCCCGCTTTCTGCACCTTTCCGATAGCTTTGAACCAAAAAAGGGCTTTCTGCGTCACATTCAATTCTTCCGCGAATTACTGTTGAGTTTGAGCATGATCTTCATCCAATAAGGCCTGCAATTCGTTGTCTTCGAACTTTTTCGGTTGTTTCCCGCGCTCGTCGTTTCTCACGTCAAGATCACCATTATTGAATTTTTTGAACCACTCGAAACACTTTGTTTTCCCAAGAGCATGTTCGCCGAAAGCTTCGACAAGCACTCGATGCGATTCTGCAGCAGTTTTCTTCAAATGATAACAAAAAAACCAATGCTGTCCGCAAATCGTAGTTCGTAGGCACTAAACTCGACATGTTTATGGGTCTGAAACAGATACCGATGTATGGAACTTGGGTTACAGTGTGTTGACATTCGTCGTGAGCCATTACAGGAAGCAGATGGCGCTGCAGGCGCGGTCTCACGGGCCATATACTGACGGCTAGCACCATCTATAGGAAAATTCCGGTTTCACACTTCTACACATGGTATAGGCGCCGAGGCGAGAATATTCCATTGTGCTGCACAAAAAATTTTGCAGTTTTTTCAACAGAAACTAGCCAAGAAAAAAAGTATTGCATTTCTTATCGAGCTGTCCTCGTAGATTAGCTTAATCTTAGTGGGTCTCTAATTTTCAAAGTTAACACATCTACATCTACAGCAATACTCCGTAAGCCAGCTAACGGTGTGTGGCGGGAAGTAATTCTGGTACCCCTTGCTGATCCCCCTTTCCCTGTTCCAATCGCGAATAGCGCGTGGAAAGCATGAGTGACGGCAAGCATCCATATTAGCTCCAGTTTCTAAAACTTTCCCGTTGTGATCATTTTGTGAGATGTCTGTGGGAGGAAGTAATGTATTGTTCCATTCTTCCCGGAAAGTGATCTCTGGAAATCTCAATAGTAAACCTCTCTGCGAAACGCAACAATCTCTTGTAAGGTCTCCCACTGCACGACGCTCTCGTGACGAATAAACGATACCGTGAAGAAACGTGCCGCTCTTCGTTAGATCTTCTCTCTCTCTCTTCTATCAGTCCTACCTAGTAAGGCTCCCAGACTGATAAAAAAATACTCAAGAACCGGTGGCAGTTTTCCACATCCTCCTAGGTGAATACCGGGCTGATCCCCCACGTCCCGCCTCAGTTCCACGACTCGCAGAAATTTGAAACACATTCACACTATTTCACGATTTACACTAGACGCAGACAGCTGGGGTACACTACTACCGTCCCGGGGGGTATGGGGTGGCGGCAAGAAGGGCATCCGGCCACCCCTTGAAGTAACCCTGCCGACCCTGCGCACAATGCGGGATAAAGGCGGTAGCAAAAGAAAGACAGAAAGTAAGAAAAGAACCGGTGGAACAAGCGCATGTTAAGCCACCACCTTCGTAAATTAATTACGTTTTCTTTTAAGATACTTCCTATGAATCTCAGTCTGGTATCTGTTGCTCCTACTACTTGTTTCATGTGGTCTTTCCACTTAAGGTCGCTCTGGATACTTTCTCATGGTTACGGTAGATACTGTTGCCAGCAACTTTTCATCAGTAGTTTAGTTGTACAGTAGTAGATTTCTTTTCCTATATATGCGCGACATTTGTTTACGTTCAGGGTCAACTGTCAGAACTGCACCATTCATCAATTCTCTGCAGGTCATTCTGCAAATCGATACTGTCTTCTGGCGTTTCTACTTTGTTGTAGACAACAGCATCATCTGCGAACAGTCTTAAGGAGCTTCAGATGCATTCTACTCGATCATTCATATACAATTAAGCAGTAAAGGTCCTATCGTACTTGCTTGAGATACTTCGGAAATTACCTTCATCTGTCTATTTTGTTCCGTTAAGACCGATGCTATGTTTTACGTTTATTTATTGAGATATTGTGTTTGTGACGGACACATCGGCGATCATTACCTGCGTGACTGTAATCTAGTGGATAACATTTTTAGTAGTGAAATTCTGTGATGGAGACGACTATTCTAGGTTTGACTACGGAAATCAACTTTAGCTAGTCGCAAAATAACAGCAAGTATTATGCCAGTATTTTCAATAGCAATTTGTTTTCAGATTGTTATAAAGGTTATCAATGTGATCTCTGCCGCATCTGCTTATAAGACATCTATTCATGAAGCGAAGATTACTGCTTCATGATTCAAAGAGATTTAAATTAATTTACTATGCTGATCAAAGTGCCTTCATCAACACCATCCAAAGTAGTGGCTCGATTTCGTGCCAGTTCACTTTCCTCAAAAAACCTTCTGACCGATTTTTGTCATTTATTTATTTAGCGCATGGGTTACAGGAATTTGGTGTAATATATAAAAATAATATCTGTAAAACGAAGTGATAAAATTTCACAATGTAGACACAAGGACAATGCAGAACATACTAATAGTATTTATAATTTTAAAGTTTAGACGATGTGGGCAACAATCTGACGAGGTTTCCCACAGTCGCAATTCGGTGATTCGGCTATTTCCCATTTGTAAAATGAGTCACGACAGATGCCATTTAACGTTCTCATTCAGTTGAGTGTTTTCCGTACGTGGTGAGGCAGTTCCATTAGTATTTTTGGCGAAGTAGTGTCGGTGGTGGATGGAGCTTGAGCTGGTTTCAGAGATTCCCAACGTTCTCTCCACACGTCGTTAGCTTTGATACTGTCCCTCAGAAGTGGTTCTCCTAACGGTAGTGGCGGAGATCTAAACTTTCGTTTCTGCAGAGCAGTTTTAGCCAGGTCACTGTGCAGTTGAAGGTGCAGACTGGCTACTATTTTGTTGTATTCCGTAACCAATCTCCCCTCTCTTCGAAAATATAAGGAGCAATACGGCACAAGACAGGTAGCCAAGGAAGGTTCAAAATGGCTCTGAGCACTATGGGACTTAACTTCTGAGGTCATCAGTCCCCTAGAACGTAGAACGACTTAAACCTAACTAACCTAAGGACAACACATACATCCATGCCAGAGGCAGGATTCTAACCTGCGACCGTAGCGGTCGCGCGGTTCCAGACTGTAGCGCCTTTAACCGCTCGGCCATTTCGGCCGGCGACGAGATCAATCAGGTCCCACTGCCCAGACCATCCCACGAGAAGGTTGACTGACACATCATGCCAAGGAAGGGGATGCTTTTTAAGCCTCCACTAATTATTCTCATGGTCTCATTCAGTTGGTGGTTCTTTAACCAGACTGGAACGCAGTATTCGGCAACTGAATACACAAGACTAAGTGCTGATGTTCTGAGGGTGGTTGCGTTCGCTCTCCAAGTGATATCTCACAGTTTATGCAGTATCTTGCTCCTGGTGTTGAGTTTTGCTGCGGCGTTTTCTAGATGCTTCTTAGAAGATAGTGTTCGATCCATTGTTATCCCTAAACATTTTGGGAAATGATTATAGCGAACTGAGTTATTGTTGAAGTCTATTTTGGACTTAAGACGTGCTTGTTTATTATTGAGGAGAAAGCACAATACTCCAGTTTTGGTGTTGTTTGGAATTAGTCTCCGGTCAGCTAGATAGCTCCCCAGCTTCCGATATGATATTGCTGCTTTCCTCGGTAAGGGCAAGGTCGTCGGCATATATAAAAATTTTAGATGTTGTATTTGAAACATCCGAAATACATAGATTAAACAAGACCGGAGTGAGTACTGAGCCTTGAGGGAGTCCATTATTTAAATGTCTCATTTTACTCTTTCTGTTACCTATTATTAATTGGAAAGGTCTGCCGGAGAGCATATTATTTATTACAGATGTTATTCGGCCGCATGATATCACATACATACCGTGTCGTATGTTGCAGTCAAGTCATTATACACACTGCGGTTTTCAACCGTTTTCGAAACCCAACTCCAGTATAAGTCATTAGGGTGAGTAACTCTTCGACACAACTGCAATGGGGTCTGAATCCAACCTGGTCAACGGGAATGTGTTCTGATATCAATGGACCTATTCGCTCTAGAACCATTCTTTCTAGAAATTTGTAACATGAACCCAATAGAGCTATAATGCGTTAACTTTCAGGTAGGTTTTCTAGTTTGTTAGTTTCCAGCACTACGATGACTTTCAATCTTTGTGCTCCTTAGGGGTATGTCCTGTTAGTAGGATGTCAGAAAAAAAATTTGCTTAGCGATGTTCTTGTACATTTTCCAGAGTTTTTGAGGAATTTGAGGTGGTTTTCATCAAATTCAGGAGCTAGGGCTTTATTTATATCATCGACAGTACATGTCCTGGAGTATACAGGGTGAGCTGTCACTGCTTGACGGCGTATTTTCAGTTGTGTTGTTTATTACACGGAACTGAAATCTAGTCTGCCGATATCTCTTGAGATTGGCATACGGGTTGGATAGGAACACCTAGTTCCTTAAGGAGGCTCCAAACTTTCCTAACTGATTTTTTAAAGTTCACGTCGCTGGTTGTTTGTTTCTACTTTTTGCGACGTTCTCAACCTGGACGATTGAGGAGCTCGTCAGCTATTTAATTGTCTCTGCTCTTCCGAAGCTCTTGGTAAAGCCTCTCTGTGCCATCATTACATTCCGGAATGAGGTGTGTGCCGTTTAGCTACTGTTATAACGAGTTTGACAAATCTGCAGTAGTTGCCGACTTTTAGAAGGATCCTTCGGATGACCGTGTCCAGATGAGTAGAAAATTTGTCCCACTGGGCCTTCCATAAGCGTCCCTAGGCCTTGGTGCAGGAGGGATAATAGGAAATTGAATTCCAATTGTTCCAGAATTCTTCTTGAAACTGGAGTCGGACGGTTTTGAGAGTACTCTGAGGCAGCGCAGAGGTCTGGATTCGTGTCTGTGTTCCTTGCGGCTGATCTGAAAGAATTATGTTCTTTGGGATCAAAAATTAGATTAAGATTATTGGAATCAATCTGAACCATACTTGGTGCACATATAACTGTCAGACGGCAATCGCTATGGGGGTAAGAACCACCTACCTATCAAAAGGATGGGGGTGGAAAACAAGCACAGTCAGCGTCGCGAGAATTTCCATGCTTTATTCACCCAATATTTGACAATGAGAGCTCTTATCGACTTACAACAAACTTTACACATAATTTTAAACCTTTTCAAAACTTTTTCTCGCTGACAACCCCTGCAAAATGATGAAAAGAGAAATGTTTATCGCTTATACTTTCTCGCTGTTCGTGCAATAAAAGCACCACATGAGGCACGATCTTATAACGTATTACTTTTGTACTACTAACTGTATTCACGATACATTTTGCGGACAGTGTACACATACACCACTGAATGTAAGCGCAAAATTACATCATTGTACGACGCTTAGTTCCGCAGGTAAGTTGTCATAGAAAATGAGATGCGTGAAAAACTGCCGCATCATGCATGACGTTTACATTTATTACTTCCTTACTACTAAGTCCATTCGCAGCAAAAATCGCAGACAACAGCTAAATATGCCGCTGAATGTACCTACAATATTGTATCACTGTACGACTCATAGTTCAGGAGATATGACGTCATAAACATTAAGGACAAGGGCAGATTTTGCGTGGTACGGGCGTAGAAGCATAGCTATAAACAAACACCTGGCCAACGCCGCATTAGTGGGGTTCGCATGTTCTTCTTTAAGGTTGAGGGTACTTCTTCTATCAAATATCTTACATTCCAGGAATATATCTTACATTAAATGAATCAGATCGTCGAATGTCACAAGTCGGAATGTGGAAGTGAAGCTAGTAAAGTTGAAACGTAATATGCAAAGGCTTAGAGTACATATAGTGGGGCCCACGAAGTGGAAGAAGATAAGAAGAATATCTGGTCAGGTAAACAATCTCACCACTAGGTGACGTTAGTGACAGTAGTGGCTGTGACTTCGGGCATAATCATATGAGTAATGCTTAAAAAACATTTTATTTACATCTACATCTACATCTACATACGTACTCCGCAATCCACCATACGGTGCGTGGCGGAAGGTACCTCGTACCACAACTAGCATCTTCTCTCCCCGTTCCACTCCCAAACAGAACGAGGGAAAAATGACTGCCTATATGCCTCTGTACGAGCTCTAATCTCTCTTATCTTTGTGATCTTTCAGCGAAATGTAAGTTGGCGGCAGTAAAATTGTACTGCAGTCAGCCTAAAATGCTGGCTCTCTAAATTTCCTCAGTAGCGATTCACGAAAAGAACGCCTCCTTTCCTCCAGAGACTCCCACCCGAGTTCCTGAAGCATTTCCGTAACACTCGCGTGATGATCAAACCTACAAGTAAGAAATCTAGCAGCCCGCCTCTGAATTGCTTCTATGTCCTCCCTCAATCCGACCTGATAGGGATCCCAAACGCTCGAGCAGTACTCAAGAATAGGTCGTATTAGTGTTTTATAAGCGGTCTCCTTTACAGATGAACCACATCTTCCCAAAATTCTACCAATGAACCGAAGACGACCATCCGCCTTCCCCACAACTGCCATTACATGCTTGTCCCACTTCATATCGCTCTGCAATGTTACGCCCAAATATTTAATCGACGTGACTGTGTCAAGCGTTACACTACTAATGGAGTATTCAAACATTACAGGATTATTTTTCCTATTCATCTGCATCAATTTACATTTATCTATATTTAGAGTTAGCTGCCATTCTTTACACCAATCACAAATCCTGTCAAAGTCCTCTTGTATCCTCCTACAGTCACTCAACGACGACACCTTCCCGTACACCACAGCATCATCAGCAAACAGCCGCACATTGCTATCCAACCTATCCAATAGATCGTTTATGTGGATAGAAAACAACAGCGGACCTACCACACTTCACTGGGGCACTCCAGATGATACCCTCACCTCCGATGAACACTCGCCATCGAAGACAACGTACTGGGTTCTATTACTTAAGAGGTCTTCGAGCCACTCACATAGTTGGGAACCAATCCCATATGCTAGTACCTTAGTTAGGAGTCTGCAGTGGGGCACCGAGTCAAACGTTTTTCGGAAGTCAAGGAATATGGCATCCGTCTGATACCCTTCATCCATGGTTCGCAAGATATCATGTGAGCTGCGTTTTGCAGGAGCGATGCTTTCTAAAGCCGTGCTGATGCATGGACAGCAACTTCTCTGTCTCAAGGAAATTCATTATATTCGAACTGAGAATATGTTCGAGAATCCTGCAACAAACCGATGTTAAGTGCATTGGTCTGTAATTTTGAGGATCCGTCCTTCTACCCTTCTTATATACAGGCGTCACCTGCGCTTTTTTCCAGTCGCTCGGGACTTTACGTTGGGCAAGAGATTCGCGATAAATGCAAGCTAAGTAAGGAACCAATGCAGTAGAGTACTCTCTGTAAAACCGAATTGGAATCCCATCAGGACCTGGCGATTTATTTACGTTCAACCCATCCAGCTGCTTCACAACCCCAGGGATGTCTATCACTATGTCCTCTATACCATACGGAAATCTATACGAGACTCAAACGGCGGTATGTTTCTACGATTATACGTATAAAAATTTTAGTGAAGGGAGTGTATTTGTACTTAACAAGGCTGTCGTAGTTGTTGATGTCGTAGTTGTTAATAAACGGATAGCACTTTAACTAACAAGGCTGGTTCTGCTACGAAAATTGTATGTCGTATGACGATATGCTTGATCTCATAGGCGTTGGTGTTACTAACGCCTATTACTGGTGAGACGGTTTACGTTGTTCAATGTGGAACTGCCTATCTCAGTTGCGCAGTGATGGTGTTGTGGAGTGCGAAGTGACAAGATACTCCGTATTGATTTTGGCAGGTATATCCTCAGCTTTATTACGTTTTGCGATGTTCTCCTTTTACTGTCTTGTCTGCTATGTTATGTGGCCTTGGTTGACTAGTGGGTAAAGCACTGGACTCTGGACTGCAAGATCCTGGGTTCAACCCTGGATACTAGCGGCGATCTTTCCTCGTTCCAGTCCCTGCAGAACAGTTCCAGATCCACTCAGCCTGCTGTCAGATAATTACCGACGATTTTTCCCGGGGATAAAAAGGTGGCTGGGGCGATGGGATTACAACCCTATCCTCCCCCCCCCCCCCCCCCCCCCCCCAGTGACTCGGCTAAGGAAAGACTTCACTCCACCTACGATCAGGCTAATTGCCAAGTCACGGGCTGGCACCACAGATTTACAGATGGCGTTATCCCGAAAGCGTCATGAGGTGAGACGCGATCACACGGAGCCCTCAGAAGTCCAAAAGAGGGGCAGCCCAGGAACTTTAACTTCCTCGAAAACGTTGTGGCGTGTTCTGAAACGACGCCTGCACATGGAGCCTTACAAGTTGCAGTTACTGCAAGCCGGCCGAAGTGGCCGTGCGGTTAAAGGCGCTGCAGTCTGGAACCGCAAGACCGCTACGGTCGCAGGTTCGAATCCTGCCTCGGGCATGGATGTTTGTGATGTCCTTAGGTTAGTTAGGTTTAACTAGTTCTAAGTTCTAGGGGACTAATGACCTCAGCAGTTGAGTCCCATAGTGCTCAGAGCCATTTGAACCATTTTTAGTTACTGCAAGAACTGCGTCCCGGCGACCTTAACAAAAGAGTACTAATTTTGCATTTCAATTCTCCAGGATATAGCAGAGGACACTTTTTCCGAACAACTCATCTTTTCAGATGAATCGAAGTTTCATCTATCGGGTGAAGTAAACAGTCATAATGTATGAATTTGTGGGGGTCACAGAGCCTTAGCGTCATCGTCGAAAGTGAATGACACTCACCCAACCGGAATGTGTTCTGCACCTTTTGTGTTCACAAAGTTTATGGACATATCTTTTGTTTTGCAGAGGCTACAGTGACAGGAATGTCATGCCTGGACAAAATTTGTTGTTTCCTCAACTTCACGAACATTCCATTGATTTAATTTTTATGCATGACGACTTGAGGAGCGGTGTTGTGTTAACCTTATCCCGCAGAATTGGAAGGGAAAATGTGGGCAACAGATCTTGTTCATTGCTTTTGGCCTCCTAGGTCACCAGACCTCACACCTTGCGCTATTGTTTTGTGCAGGTACATAAAAGACAGAGCATTTGTCCCACCTATGGCAGCTACTCTTCAAGCCCTGAGAAATCGAATTCTTGAAGCTCTCGGTTCAATAGACAGGGAACAGTGAAACATCCCCTTAGAAAACTTAATGAATGACAGTGCTGATAAACCTCTTACGTTATTTGATTTTCAAACAGCTGTGCAGAACTGAACATGCTCAGACATTTCTCACTTTACTTATTCTGATCATCACTAAATTGACACACAATATTTTTAGCGCAACGCAATCTGACTTTCAATAATCCCTACAAAAGAATGGCCCTGACTAACAATAACCTATACCTTTCACGAATCACTTACCTCGGAAAAACTTCGTTACTCAAACTACTGCAATTCAGTGAGCGCCACTACTGCCAGCTAAATAAAAGATTCTAACTACTGAAGTCACTAACTACTGATAGGCATAGTTAGCAAACGAAAGATTGTGATAAAGAACAAACAATGTATTTACCTCAATAGTGTTCAAAAGTCATAATATATATATATATATATCAGTTCATGGCATTCAGTCTTACAAATTTACTGCCTCTGATGGACACACGTGCAGATCATCCGCTCTCAAAACTCACTCCCCACATCCACCACTGCTGGCGGCTCACCTCCAACTGCGCAACGCTACGTGCTGTTAACAGCCAACTGCCCACGACTACAATAGCGAATATTACAACAATGCTAACCAGTCACAGACTGCACACAGCACAGCCAGTGATTTTCATACAGAGCGCTACGTGGTGTTATCAATATAAAAACCTAAACAGCCTACTTACAACAGTGGATCTGTGTCTAGAATAATATGGACTACCGTTCGATGTTTCTGAAGCAACGCATTATGCTTGAGTTGAATGTATGGCAGAGCGTCTTTGTGAACATAAAACCCTATCCAGTGACATAGTTTGTTTTTCGTAGTTTCTTGTAACAAAGAATTGAAATCTATTCTTTCTTTTTGAATCACTCTGTACAGGAGCCACTGATATGATGTACACACAACTGGAACATTTGATTGATGTTATTTCTGAAGTACTAATAGACTGGAGAGAAGATTTAATATATATACTTAACTTGAACCTCTTCAAGTCAGACACAGATACAATATTGACATAACTGCATTCATGAAAATGTTGTTACAATGACTGTGTACAGCCTGTCACAACTAGCTACCGCGTTCCTGTGGTGCTCATTACGCTCAGCTGCCGACATTATACAACAGTCCTAAACATTTCTTTTCGTGAGCTAATGTTTTTCACGTTCTTGCTGATTAGTAGCTTTTGTTTCCTGCCTCAGTTTATTTTATATTGTTCTCTGCTGTCTTTTGGGCACAGTGGTTAGGTCGGATTACAGGAACCTGTACTGATCTTGATAGCACATTAAATAATTTTTTTACACGTTTATCTGACGATTCATTGCCATAAAGGGCGCTATGCCGCCTTACCTACTGGACTATAACGGCTTTGTGCATGTCTTGTAACCGAAAAGTCTGCTTAACTGTGTGATCATAAAATGGTTGTTTTGCCACTGCCTCATATGGCTGTTTAGCCCTATCAAAGCCAAATGTGAATTTAACAACAGCATGAGTCTTTCCTTCGTACACTGCACCGCGGACTTCAGGCCTTCTAGTGTGGTTGGCGGCCATTGAATCATGAAGGATGATTCTTCAGGCAGTTTCAAGTAACATAATTAGTTCGTTTTTGGATGTATGTACGCACTGTTTGTACCAGTTGAGCTTACTGCATTGTTTGTGTATTTGGCCTACGCTGGTTAGCGTAGCAAGTTACTCTTTAGAGGTTGTGAATACTTAATGTACTTCAGAGCGTTATCCACTTATATCATCGGAGACATCTGTAACGGGTTTTGATGATATCATAGTTTTTCGGCTTATCTTTCGGTGGTTAATGACTAAGAAATGTTCGAAAGCGTTGGCAGGTTCCTGGGTGTGCGATTGCGGCAGAGAATTTCTTAGTCGACGAGTGTATGGTTTATAAACTGAAGGACAAATAAATAAGTTACACTTATCAGACACTGTTGTGGACACAACCTTGTATAATTAAGTTAACCATGTTCTGCAAAATATCCGAAATCTTGTTCAGAAAATAAAGCTTCTCCTTTTGACTCCACAAAACAGTTGCTAGTGTCAGACAAAAACTCTGCTATGTTTTGGTAAATGAATACTGTGTTTAAGTACAGTATTTAGGCGGGAAGCATTCAGGTTCAAAAAGTACCAAATCAGTTTACTTTTCCATAAGGAATGTTTACTCATAGAGACTATGAATTGTACAAAAATACGAACAGTATAACAGAAAACAAAGTAACAATGACAACACAACGTTGAAGTGGCAGCTTCTGCTGCCGGGACTAGGAAGTGGCCACAGCGATTCCTTCCTCGCCTTCGTGGCCTTGGTTACGGCTGGTAGCCGTGGTTACTGGCTGATAGCCGTGGTTACTGGCTCGGAGCGGTTCCTGCGAGGACCGCAATTTGGGCGCACAGCCCGGCGCACCCTGAGAGAGAGAATGACTGCAGCGCGACGTCACTGCAGAAAACTGGGGCCTCACTTCTTGTGGTGGCCTTGGTGACCGCCTCCATAACCACCTCCGATGTCTCCTCCGTGGCTGCTGAAGCCGCCACCTCCGCCGTAACCACCGCCGCCTCCGTATCCACCTCCGATGTCGCCTCCGCCGTAACCTCCTCCGATGTCTCCACCGTGGCTGCTGAAACCGCCACCGTCTCCATATCCACCTCCGATGTCGCCTCCGTGGCTGCTGAAGCCGCCGCCACCGCCGCCTCCGTATCCACCCCCGATGTCTCCTCCGTGACTGCTGAATCCGCCGCCGCCTCCTCCGTAGCCACCTCCTATGTCGTGGCCGCCTCCGTATCCTCCGCCACCTCCGTATCCTCCGCCACCTCCGTATCCTCCGCCACCGTGGCCTCCGCCTATTCCTCCGACGATGGCGATTTTCACGCCACCACCGCCGCCTCCATATCCGCCGCCTCCGTAGCCGCCGCCTCCGCCATGACCGCCCCCTATTCCACCCACTATGGCTATTCCTCCTCCGTGGCCACCTCCGTATCCTCCGCCTCCTCCATATCCTCCACCTCCTCCGTATCCGCCTCCTCCGTATCCTCCACCTCCATGATGACCATCCTCTATAGTGTAACCAACGACGTAGTCGCCGCTGCCTTTCTTGATGTGCTTGTAGACAGTGTTGTATTTATGTATCGTCTTCACTTTGATGGGAACGTGAAGAATGTACTTCTTTCTGAAACAGTAGGAAAGACTGCAGTCAACAAAAGATAATCGTACAATACGATCATACAAAAGCCTAAATACCAAATTAATATCTAAATTTCAGAAATCTATGTCGAGTATCGACCGAAAAAAGTCGTAGATTTAGTGATCTGCGCTGACCTTATCTTTCATGAAAAAAGAAATTAGTGGAATTATAATAGTACGACAATAAATCATTCATAACTTATTATAAAGTTGACTCAGGGTAAAGAGACTATTTCCTCACGTAAAAGCTTGGAAATAACTATCAGGATTCTGGCATTCAATGCTGTGTACGCAGTGGCAATGTCTGTCGAAATTACTACCCAGATTAAAAAGTACTATACATAAAATTAGTGGACAACACGAAACAAAATTACAGCGAACGAAAAGTAAGATTGCTAATTCGTTCAGGATGTCTTCTCGAAGAGAAGTTCATCGATTACAGGAAACTAACAGATTACTATGGCTTGTTATTCAGAGAGAAAAATAGGGCTGATGTCGTTTTCCAGACAGCTGTGTTTTAACACAAAAAAACCATATCTGTGGCATTTACATCTAGGCTAAAGACATCGTCTGACGCAGCGGGACCGCAGCTCGTGGTCGTGCGGTAGCGTTCTCGCTTCCCGCGCCCGGGTTCCCGGGTTCGATTCCCGGCGGGGTCAGGGATTTTCTCTGCCTCGTGATGACTGGGTGTTGTGTGATGTCCTTAGGTTAGCTTGGTTTAAGTAGTTCCAAGTTCTAGGGGACTGATGACCATAGATGTTAAGTCCCAGAGTGCTCAGAGCCAATTTTATTTATTTATTTTTTTTTATTTTTTATTTTTTGACGCAGCGGTTTCTATGGTTGCCTTCCCATTGCTTGTAAAGGCCGTACAGCGTTCCGTTCCGTGAAATGAATCTGATTGCGTGCGCCATTAGATCGCGTTCATCCGAGAGCGGTATGTGCTTCGTAGCAAAGTATATCAGGTGTAACAATGCTACTTGGATGTGTAAATTGTGTAAGTAACGAGGAGGTACTGAATCGAATTGAAGAGAAAAGAAATTTACCGCAGAACTTTATTTAAAAAAAAAATGTATCGGTTGATGCGATACGATATGAGGCATCAACGAATTGTCAGTTGGTGTTGGAAGGACGTGAGGGGTGTGAGAATTGTAGCCATAGACCAAAGGATGAATCGAGCATGCAGATTCAAATGGATATAAGTTGCGGCAGGCATTCGGAAATGAAGGGCGTTGCGCGGGATAGAGTAGCGGTGGAAAGCTGCATCAAACCAATATTTTGACTGAAGGCCACAACAACAAACAAGGATTCTGCACCGCGCAGCAACAGTGCAGAAGAGCACAGACAAGCGGAGTCTTGGTAGTCTCTTTAGTGCATTTACAGTATCTTATAAGTGTTCTGTCAATAAAACGCAGTGTTTGGTTCGCCTTCGACACAAAATGATCTATGTGATTGTACCAGTTAAAGTGAATAGTAATCATAATCCCTCTAAATTTGTGTAATTTCACGTATTACTGCAGTTTAACAGGTGGTCTTAATACTCATCTGGAGGAGCTCATAATTTTCCGATGCTCAGGGTTAATTGCCACTTTCGGATCCTGAACGTATCTTATCTAAATTAATTTGCAATTCCTTTCGATCAGCTGATGACTTTACTAGTTGGCAAACGGCAGTATCATATGCAAACAGTCTACAAGGGAAGCTCAGATTGTCTCCTAAGTCGGTTATACATATATGGAACAGCTGAGAGCCTATAACACTCCCGTCAGGAACCCCAAATATCACTTCTATTTCTCTCAGTGACTCCACCTCAATTACTAAGAACAGTGACTTTTCTGACAAGAAACCACGAATTCAGTCGTGTAACTGCGACGATACTCCATAGGCACCCAATGTCACTAGAAGCCGCTTGTGAGGAATGAGGTGAAAAGCCTTTTGGAATCTTGGAAAGATGGAGTCAGCTTGAGATCCCCTGTGAATGATTATTAGAGGCATTCTCTGCTGTATTTAGAGGTGAACGTAGAATACTGAATTGATTTTTTGAGTTTTTTTCCCCGTATCCCTGTGTTGGTTTTTTGGTGTTACTTACCCGCCCCCTCCTCCTCCGTAGCCGCCGCCGCCATAGCCGCCTCCTCCGCCCCCGCCGAATCCTCCGGCGTCTCCCTCGTGCAGGACTACCGACGCGAGCAGGAGCACCAACTGCGGACCAACATACAGTGTTAGAGGCACGGCAGTCAGGACGACAACAGCACAGTCCGAACTGAGGCTAAGCATTGTCACAGGAATACAGTCGGCGCGGAGGTGCCAAGGGAATTTAGTACGAGGTGACTTGGAGAAAGGGGAGCTTTCTAAATGCGTCACGGTGGCCACTTATAGTTGGCAACATTGCAGAACAGGTATCTTGGCCTAGAGGCATTTTTGTGGCTTTGAAACTTAAGCAGACCCTAACTGTGGATTGCCAGTTTGCCTACTGATTTCCAAAGACGTGAATCATTACAGAACTATGTATAATCTTAATTTATCCATTTTACTGGTTGTTGAGCTCCGTGGCTGTGGATTATATTGCTTTAAGAAATACAGTAATTTTTTATTTACACCAACACGTCTTTTCGGGGTTTCAGCCGTCTTCAGTTAAAGTATTGCGTGTTTCAGTCTTCAATTAGTGTAATATTAAAAACAATGAATGCAATTTGGATGCTGCAGCAGCCTACCTATACTGTTTCTTTTTGCTCCTATTGTCGATATTTACAAGTGTGCCAGAAACAATTTTTCTTTTTGTGACGAACTTAGTAAATAACGATACATAGCAATTGTTAAAACCATCAAAAACTGTAAAATAAGCTAAATTGGCTCAGGCTATCGCATAATAAGCAATTTTAGCTTTTAATCTTTCAGAAGCTTAAATTTAAAAAAAATTAATATTCACACACTAGTGACTTCCACAGTATTTTCAGAAGCCGTAAGCAAAGTGTAATGTTTGATTGTAGACATTATTTTCGATTGTAAACAAACACTTCAGTAGGCAACATGGCGAACATTGTGCTGTTTTTCTGCATCACGCAAAGAAAAACTGTTTGTGCCTCTCTTACAAAAGCGAAAAATAGGAACAACAGCAAGCGTAATAGAAAGGCAGTTGCAGCATCCAAACTGCAGTCTATGTCTTTAACGATGTACTATTTATATATTGAAATACGTGTTTCGCCAACTCAAGAAGGGCGAAAGCACGAAACACATATCGGTATAAATAAAAACACGTAAGAAAGGGTCTGTTGTCGTATTTGTTGAAATAGCATGTACTCATTCAAGCAACATTGTAATTAATCGGTGATGCAGAACCCTAAGTGTTAGTCTTTATAAATGTGTATGTTTGATTTTTTGTTTGTGTGAAAATTAATTATTAATAACAATAGACAATCTGAGAGACTGTACGGATTTACTTTCTAATGGCAAATAAACATAGAATTGTTTTATTATGCAGTGAAACGTGTACCGTATCATCATACGGAAAGGAAGAAGACGCAGAGAGCAATAAGTATTTCGATATGATCAGTGTTGGGGACATAGGGAAGGCAGAGCCAGACAGAGGCTGCTCGCTGAGATAGAAACGAAGGCTGCGTTGGGCAGACTTTAGGGCTGCAAGTGGCCTATGAGTCGGCTGCAATGTACACCAGAGCAGAGCACGCCACTGTACGAAGTTGTTCTGAACGCTCCATACCAGTGCAGTGTTAACGATCTCGGTATGTACTTTGACTTTGTATTAGATTTACCTTTGGACGTTGCTGTAGACTGACTTTGCTGTGTCTACGGACCAGTTTGCTTGCAACTTTTCCCGGGAAGTCGCTCGCCTCCATTTACGGACAGGTACGACTCAGAACGTAACCTTTACGTTCACCAGCTAATCGATAGGCCTTTAAGTGATCGTGGACTCGAACCCGAGCACCATTTTACGGAACTCATCTTCGGCGTGCGTAATGTACAGTGCTAGTTTTTATCTTTCTGGTTACAAGAGCGCGGAACACCGTTGTCTGACCATGAAAACATGTTATAGAGGTGCAGTGCTAGTTTTCCAGTTGGTCAGAAACAGTTCTCATGCTTTTTTTCAATTAGAACGTAATGATCACAATCCCTCTCCCATCGCGATAAAAATGTTTATTACAGACATTGAGACCATTCTAGCTACTCTGGGTATGGTGAAGAGAAACATAGAGGAGTGTGTAATTGTGACTACCCGACTGCTACCGAGGCTGTGCCTGTTTCTGTGGTGTCACCGCCAGACACCACACTTGCTAGGTGGTAGCCTTTAAATCGGCCGCGGTCCGTTAGTATACGTCGGACCCGCGTGTCGCCACTGTCAGTGATTGCAGACCGAGCGCCGCCACACGGCAGGTCTAGAGAGACTTCCTAGCACTCGCCCCAGTTGTACAACCGACTTTGCTAGCGATGGTTCACTGACAAATTACGCTCTCATTTGCCGAGACGATAGTTTAACATAGCCTTTAGCTGCGTCATTTGCTACGACCTAGCAAGGCGCCATTATAAGTTACCATTGATATTGTGAATCATGTACCGGCAAGACCGACGTTCTTCATTAACGGATTAAAGTTAAGTATTCCACCAATATTTCTAAATTCTAATTTCCTTGTCCTGTTCCAGACCTCACGCCAGCCTGCGTAAGCTAAAACGCGTGCCTTTCGGCCTCCTCTAGTAACGCGGTGTTGGCTCTCCTGCCAACCAAAACAGTTTCAGTCTAACGGGACCCATGGCCGTCATATAGTGAACAAGCAGCGCTGCCTTTGTTTCCTACTGTGAGTGCTCACATGATTCAACTTGTTGGTTCAAACTTCCCAACGCAAGGGCTGCATTTCGTGCAGCAATTGATGGAGATCTCTCGTTTCAAACAGCTTGTTATCAACAAATGAAGACAACAAACAACCCTACTGCGGAAACTGATTGTAGCGCAAGCAATGGGCGACGCATGAGGTGCGTTTTCACCGCGCAGGTTGGGTCAGCAACCCTAACCGACATTATTTTACAGACAGCAGTGTTAATGCGGATTATGAACGTCGTTTACACCCCTGCAAACTAGCGATATGTTTGTAGTTTCTACACATGGGGTCATCGGAGCTTACTTTAATCGAGAATGGAGAGCAATCTCTATCTAGACAGGAGAGCTTACTGATCAGAAATGATCGGTAAGCTGATATGCGGAAGTGTTTATGTCCAGATACGTCACAAAACGTTTTATAGCGTTATGACTTCTACTTTCGAAGCAGTATTGCGAAACTGCACACATTCGGTTGCAGCTGTGCAATAATTGTTTGCCAACCATATCATCAACATTTTGTGACATTCCTCCGCCCCAACAATACCGCGATTAGTCCATTTGAAAAATTTTTCCTCTTGGATTAGCTTCAAGATCCTCATCAGAGGATACAATGACAGCATTAAAACAAACGAATGTAGCTTTTAGACCTTTTGAATATTAAGAATGGCCGTAGTCGCTCGAAACCGATTAAATTACTTCTAAGACCCGTCAAGTTATGGCTAAACTTAACGTTGTGATGGAGAAATAATACGAATGTCTCTCTAACGGCTGGACATTTATCATAAACGAATTTCTGAAAACTTCCACATGAGGCTAGAGATTTATTACAATGATGAAATGGGAGTCTCCCTAGAGCTCAAGCTCTCATTGTGTGAACTTTGGAACTTCTTCGCATTAACCCAACGGATTCGAGCAAAGTAAGAACTAACGAAAGATGGTTCGATTGGTCTTCGCCTTGTACCTGGCAGGAACGATGACTTTGATTCTCTGCTGCGAATTCTGGCTCAGAGGCAGCATCCAACTTCCGTTGGCTAAAATGCTCTTCGAAAAATCTTGAACTTGCAACTTCACGTTGGATTTAACTGGGAGTAATAACTTTCTCTTTAATTAGACTTCCAGCATCTTGGTCATTCAGCAAGATAGCTAGTGACATGGTGATGTTAGTGTCACTTATCGATCATTGTTTGACAACGTGGTAACGCATTTCTTTTGCCATTACTTTTCCACATCGCCATACAGGCGTTTGAATCTTGCAAGTGTAGAGCACATGCAGAGTAAGGGTGTTTGTAAAATCGACCTGTGTGCCGAAAGACACATCCGAACCATTGAGAATAGTGTGTGAGAAACAGTATTACGTCATGGATAGAATGTTTACCTGGTCGGATTACAGCAGAATGGACTCGGCGAGTAGCCGATACTGCAGGGGACTGCGTTTTCGTGCCACTGAGGCTACTCCACGCTTCGTCGACACGTCACGGTTTGCGAAGTCTTCTGGCGAGATGGCGATCGTCTATTTGATGGCATAAACCACAAAGCGGAGGTCGGTAGCTTTATTCTAAAGTTGCTCAGGCCTATGTAACGCTCACCAATTGCCCACTTATCGAAGAGATCGTTGTCTAATGGAGCACAAACTCGGATTAGGCAAGGATTGAGGAGGACGTCAGTCGTGTCCTTCTGAGGGAATCAACCAGACACGTGCCTCAAACGCTTAAGGGAAACAACGGAAAACTGAAATTCGGACAGTCGGATGCGTATTTGAAACTCGCTTCTTCCAAATTCGTGTCCATTGCGCCGTCACCCTTTAATATTCTGGAATGTGATTCAATTGCTCATGAAATTCATGTGGACGCTGCTCTATTCTGAATATATTTAGAGACTGAACACATTCTCCGCACATCTGTATCTTGTATCTATTATTTTGGAAATTCTTTATTTGAACAATTAGAAGACTGAGATACAATTTAGTCAGTTTGACGGAATCTGTCCTTATGGGTGACGGAATTTGCGTAACTGGTGGACTGATCTTAATAGTATCTGACATGTCCGACGTTATCTTCAGCCCTAACACCATTAAAATTATGTTTATGTCCCTGGACCAAGATGCAGGTGTACAAATTAAACTTCTGTCTTTATGACGAACTTAAGAATGCACAAAACAAGCAACACATGTTCTTCTGACTGTACAGAAATTCAGTGATGACTGAAGCAGACATTTAATAAATTTATTGTGGTCTGTATGAAAATTGCGAGTTGATGTAAATTCATGGTGGAGTACGAAAAACGAATCGAGAGTTTTTGTATTGTTATTGTGAACTATTGAAAATTTACCGGGGTCTCTGGAGATTAACAGAGAATTCTAATAGCTCTATTACAAGCTGTTGAAAATGTGTTACGAGCTGTAGAAACAATGTCACAAACTACTTAAACAGTGAGACAAAGTATTGAAAAGTTTCAAGAACTGCTGAAAATTTGTTACGTGAAAACTAAATAATAATTAATACAGACAATAAATAATATAATAAAACCATTTCATATGTACGATAAACATTTATAGGCATCTGTTTCGGTAACCATAGGAAGCAGAGTTTATGTTTCTATGAACTTTTTTATTTCACATAGTCATTATTGTCACCTCTCAGAATATTCTCCTTATCACCTGGGAAACCATGTGTAGTTGCTATATTCGCAAGACGAGTACAACCGGCAGCAGTTCAGAGGCTAAAGTTGGACGCCTTTGAAGCTGTTCCTAAGATCTTCTCTAATAACTCCGCAGTATTGCTGGAGTTCAGAAATGCTTGTAACTGGTAGCAGCCAAGGTTGGCACCTCCCACTTGAACCTGTAGTCCGTTCCCCAATTGACGGCAGGGGAAAGGCCGTTACTTTCCATGTCGAGTAATGGCAGTCACACCCATCGCTACAGAGTGAGAAAGTGTTTCATTCGCCCGGCCCGGGGGCCCACTAGATGGCCATCGCACTGAACTTTCTCTCTGTTAGTTCTCCATCCGTGGGTCCAAAGAGATTATTATCGGAGGGGAAATTTCCTGTCAGATCCGCTCTCTGCGCCTGTTCGAGATACACGCTTATTTTCTCAGTTATAATTGACTTGAATCACTAACTTTCTCAACTTCACGAATTGTTATATCGACTCCAGTTATCGATGGAGGGGAGAAGAGGATTAAAGTCTAAGCTCTTTCATACGAAATACGATAGCGGACATCCATAGGAAGAGATAAACATATGTCACTGCTGGTGATGCTTCTAAACACGTAGGAGCGAGAAAGGTATGGACTGGATGAAAATATTTACATTATGAAATTTCCTGGTGAATTAAAACTATGTTCTCTCTCGAGACTCGAACCTGAAACCCTTCCCTTTAGCGGACAAATGACCAACCGACTGTGTAATCCAAGCACGACTCTGTAGAGCGCTCTCCCTTTTTGCTTGTTTCAAATACGCACACACTCTACTGCCAAGTGGAGATTCATTCTATCTACATTCTGCTGTACATAATCTGAGAATTTAAAATAATTTTCTAGTAATGCCTCAGTAATAGCAAGTATAAAACACAGGGAACACAAGGTCATCTACAAATTGTACAAAAATCAAACTTGAGTTAGAGTCGAATGGCATGAAAAGGAAAGCAGTATAGTTGAGAAGGGAATGAGACAGCATTGTAGCCTATTCCCGGTATTTTTCACTCTTTGCATTGAGCAAGTGGTAAAGGTTGAGGATAAATTTTGAAAAGGAATTATAGTTTAGGGAGAAGGAATAAAAACTTTGGCGTTTGTCTATGTTATTGTGATTCAGTCAGAGAAGGCAAAGGACTTCGAAGAGCAGTTGAACAGAATAGATAGTGTCTTGAGCAGAGGATGTAACATTAGATATCAACAAAAGTACAAGAAATGTAATGAAATATACTCGAACTAAATCAGATGACTAGATTAGAAAATGAGACACTAAAAGAAGTACATGAGTTTTCTACCTGGTCAGAAAAATAACTAACGATGGCCGAACTAGATACAACATAGAATTCAGACTGGCAGTAGCAAGAAAAAAGTTTCTGAAAAAGGGCAATTTGTAAGCATCGCATGTAAATTTGTGTGTCACGAAATCTTTTCTGTAAGTATTTGTCTGGAGTGTACCATTGCACGGAAGCGAAACGTGGGCAATATACAGTTCAGACAAGAGGAGAATATGTTATTTTGAAATGTCGTGGTACTGAAGAATGCTGAAGACTAGATGGGCAGACCGTACATCGAAAGGTTCATGAGATTCAGTTCCCTTCGTTCGAAAACTGGCTTAGATGAACTGTCGTTTACTGACAATAGCAGCGCCTGTCCGAATCCGACTGTCACTGAAAGGCACTGACTGTTGTGCTATTTTTACGATCAATGTTCGGTACATCACATGGCTACGAGTAGTAAATCATTTCTTGTAGACACGTTGGACAATCCTCATTGACAGGCCAAAAACTCGAGGGATTAAACTGGAGATGTGGTCATGCGCACATTCTTACTGCTATTCTGTCACGTTTCCAAGTAGAGCCATCTTAATTCGCTGATTCCATACAATCGACTGGCGCTCACACATACCGTTTCAGTGCCACGACATGCATGAGCAGTGGAGGCTCACGTGACTATGTGGTGCGAGTTATAAACCATCTGCAAGCCTCCAAAGCAACCACTGTGTGATTGCATGGGACTGAATAATGTTTTGGCTGGAGAGCTACACCGTTGGTGCATACTAAGAGCGGTTACTGTTTCCACAACCAGCACATGGTTCCCGACATATACACTAAGGTAAAGACGCGAATTAGGAAGTTTTCGTTAGGAAGACCTGTTTTTGGAACCATTTTGTAAATTTACGGGCACTGAGGAGGTGTAAACGAGAGACACCTTCACAGTTTCATTCCTTCATTTTCGTACATGCCAGTCACAAATGCCTTTCGTAATCTTCCCTGTTCAAACGAGACAACTACTTAAATGACATAGAGTGTAATGTAAATTTTCTAATAGATTAGGAGAGCACAGGAAGGTCTTCGACAAATAGCTCTGTTGAAAGAGGCTCCCTTTGTGATGGGTGGTGAAGTAACTTCTTCATCTAGCGAAAAAATGAAGAAAAGATGGTTTACCACGAAAATTCTTGTTTTTAACGGTACATTATATGACCTTAGGAAATAAATTCGGCGGTATAACATATGTCAAAATTTGTATTACTATGTTTCACAAACGTAGTCACGAATTACGTAAGTTACGCCTGCCACGAATCAGTAGTTTCGCCTCCCTTGCCACCCACAGGTCCGTCTCGACTTATCCATTTTTCACCACACAGTCGAACGGTTGCATCAGAATGTGACGGAGCTCTGCCGTGTACTTTGACGTTTCTCTAAGGGAACATCCTAAAGGATTCTTGGAAGGAGACGCTACAGAAGTCGGAGGTAGTTTTGTTGGACGCAAAAGGTCAGCTGATACAATTTCCTCAGCTGTTTTTGTCTGAGGTCACGTTAAAAGTGTACTGCATTCCCGTGATACTGTTTGATGGAATGAAATAAGTGCTTCTCAGAAATTTCGTAAAGAACTAAATATACTAAAAAGAATTCAAAGTTCCCTGCGGAGATGAGTACAATATTGAAAACAGCTGCAAAGTCGAGACACTGGACATTTTTAACAGGCAGCGCTCATGAAAGTCTCGATGATTAAAAGCGACTTGACTTCTATCATAATATCCAATATCTTTTGTTAATCATTGCTAGATACGTTTCATATATATATGACGACGTTTACAAAGATGAAGTCAACATTGTCTCATAATAATAAAAACGCGGTTGTTTCGCAAATGATTTGCTTGAAGGGCCATTTTACTGCGGGGATTTTACTTCTAGTATCGCGCATTGTCAACCCCATAATTTTGCACCATAAATTATGGTTTACTATTTATACTCAAATCCGGCGGTAAATTTCCTGCAAACCCTCTTCACAAATCTTTGAGTATCTTTACATCAAAAAATAAACAGCACACTAAAGCGAGAGGACGAGGAAATGGATAGTAACTAAACAGTTACGATTAATTTATAATAAATGATTCGATTACACAGTTGGCGATAAATCACTTGGAACAGTAACAAGCATAATATATCTCAGTCCCGGAGGGGTCAGGGATTTTCTCTGCCTCGTGATGGCTGGGTGTTGTGTGCTGTCCTTAGGTTAGTTAGGTTTAAGTAGTTCTAAGTTCTAGGAGACTTATGACCACAGCAGTTGAGTCCCATAGTGCTCAGAGCCATTTGAACCATTTGAGCCAATATATCTTAGAAAAACTGTCTGGAGCGATGTAAAGTGAAAACGGCAGACAAAAGTCGTCTTAAAAAAGAAAGATGGTTGACATATTCATTGGAAGAATCCTATAGAAATGTAAGTCACACACAAAGTAATTAGCTAATAAAACACTCGTTCAACAGATTATCGAACGTTGTCTGTCATTCTGGAGCCTTATCAAGAACGACTACTAGAAGAGACTGAAATGAACCAAGTAAGAGCAGTGCAAGTCGTAACTGATTCGTTAGTATGCACGAAAGCATAGCGGAGCTGCCCAGCAAATTCCAGTGACGGGCCTAAAAGAGAGGCATTGTACATCTTGGAGAGGAATTCCGTCAAAATTCCAAGGGCTTACTTTCAAAAAAGGGTTATAGAGGAATAAATTATTCTCTCATGTACCCCTCTCGACCGCGCCACTCAAAATTACACAAATTATAAGTGAAGCAGAAGTTTACCGCCAGTCGCTTTTGCCACGCACTGTTCGCGACTGGAACAATTAAGTTCGTAAATACAAATGGTACCAAAAGTACCCTCCGCCACAAGGAGTACAGATGTTACACCACACACAAGCGCTAAGTGTATGGTGAATGTACGGACTGTGTTACTGATGTGACGCTCTGAATCTAATTTTCTTCATACTGGCTCATGATGATTGTTTTGGTGCAAAAATTTTATAAACTGGGTGAAGTTATAAATAAGGCGCGACACAGAATCTTTTAATATAATCGTTGTGTTATCATAATCTTCTACTTGGATTTTATATCCTTCAGTTACGGAACTGTATTTATGATACGACGAATTCAGCTCGGGATGAGAAGGTATTTTTGTTGGTGAATGAAAATTATTCGGGATTAAGCAGTTGAAACTACGCCTGCGGAGGAAACGACTCACATTAAACTTTAGTGTCCCGTCGACAGCGGTGTCGTTAGATGTGGAGCACAAGCTCAGCTTGACAAAGTTGGGGAAGGATTAGTGCGTGGCTAAGTCACAGGCACCATCCCAACATTTGCTTGAAGTGCTTTAGAAAGTCCACAGAAAATCTGAGTCTGTATGTCCTCAAGGCGATATGAACTAGGCTCCTGTAGGACATGAACCCATTACTTTCTCCGTAGCGCTGTCTGTTTCGGTTCAACACCCCCCCCCCTCACATCCTCACATACACACACACATACGTCACTTTCCAGTACATACTGCTATGCGAACTTTCTTGCACTTTGTGTGACGGGAGGAGCAAAAATTGTAAGCAGATATATTTACTGACAAAGCGTGAAACTCTAAACTCGCTGTTCAGCAGACTCAGCTTTCAGACTTTCAGCATTTCAGTGAGTATTGAGACAGAAAGATAGCGTGGCCTGTGCCTAGCGGAAAAGCGCGTGGTTACAGTCGACTGCTTTCGTGCCGCAGTGCTGCGAGCGTGACGGCGGTTCGCCCCACTCAGGGAATCGCGTACTGCGATTAACGGTTGCCTCGCTCCATCCATCCTGTTCTCCACTCCGCAGCGAAGCGAAAAACACCCGCTACAATTCTCGTTCCTCTCCTCTCACTCGCACCTGTCAGTTACGCGTTCCCGGTCAGCTGTGACTGCGAAAACTTATTAAAGTTACATATCCTGCCAATGAGGACAGTAGTTAACATCACGGAAAGCTTTATTCTGATTTTTTCGCGGCGGACGTTCCAAAACCCTCAGTGGTTACCTTATTGATAAAATCTGTAATCTCATGGAGAAAATGATACTTTTTTATGTACTGGACACCCTCGCACAGTGGTTAACGCGTTCGAAAGCGGATCAAAATTCTCGTCAATTTATCTGTACGCAAACTTTCATGTATTCAAGTGATGGAGCGGTTCAGAAATCGGTTTTTCTTACTCTTTGGAGAGTATGTGGTGATTGCATACTTCCGGCTGCTACTCTGGTAATGTTTGTCCCACGAAAGAGAAACATGCACATTTGAGTCCCTGTTTGGTACCTATAACCCATTTGTAATCCATGATAACTGGCTTGTTTACCTCACAAGACCGTGGTCGACTCTCATATCGTCCCTTTCCAACTGAATTAAAATTCCCGCAAAAATATTCTCGGCAACATCAACGGAAGATGAGGTTTTCATTTGAAAATAACCTTCTTCTTATTTTATGCATTAGGCTGTAAGTGTGTTTCGTTTCCACACCTTTTCTTAAGCCTTCCTTCGTCTCATCGCCCTGCCGGATTGTAAGCTTTCGCATTTCGCACACTTAAAATTCAAATAATCTTTTACAAGGATTAGTAGATTAATTACTAAAGTGCGTTGTTGCTAATTTCTATTAAGCTCTTGTAATGATTTTCTATTCTGTGTGTAAGGACGGCGGCTCTGTGTACTGTTTCGGCACTGTTCTAGAATTTGAAGTCCCATCGACTTTTAATAGCAGCTTCTTCTGCTTCTCGGTTTAGTGCAACTAAGACCGGAACTACGGGAGACGCAATGGCTGGCGCCACCAAGGTGCACTGGGGTCGCTTAAAAACTCTTACTCAAACAACTTCTGCTCTTTTATTTCTCAGTCGGAGTGCTTACTCCAAGAACGAGACGAGTTTCAGGCTCGTTGTTTTTAGCTAAGGTTAGTGAAAACAACTTTTTAGTATGTTATCCTAGGGTTAAAATAATTGGTGAGCTACTGTGATGAACAGTTCGGGAAGGACTAAGATCCTCATTACTAAAATGACAAGAAGAATGCTGTGACGTGTCACATATTTTCCGCGTAAAGAGCCCAATGAGTTTCGATCTTCAGTCAATCTTAGAATTTAAAATGCAAGCTATACATTTCTACATGTGTTTATAGTATACCATATGTTAACTTTTTTGTTAATAGTACGCACCATTCTGTTCATAATGCTGGATAAAAACCTCATAATTTTGAAAAGAAATCTATGCTTCCATTCGAAGCTACACTAAATTCCTGAAACTGCCTAAGATTAAATATCATTCGACGAAATTGGGACTAGATTTCATTATTTTATCTCATAAATAGATCTGCAATCATTCAGCGTGTTATTTAGCTTGTGTGCGCAAAATAATATATCAATGGTGATGGTATTTCTCTCCATCATCTGCTTCTGTACTTTGCAAGAAACTTCAACGTGTGAGCAGAGATATGTACCAGTAGAAATATAATCCACTCCTCTTGCATTTGCGGATAGTGTGTCTAAGTCAAGATTTTTGTTCCTCACTGTAGACACCCGAAATAATCAGATTTTATCCTCGTTGTCCTTAGGCAAGATATAAGTTCGGGTAAAATGCTTGATGTATTTGAAAGTGGTATTTAGAAATTTTGAGAGTAAGCTCCTTGGCAATGCACAACGCCTTCTTTTATTATAAATTTCCCTCTGGATTTTTCTGACCGTTTCTGTGGTACTGTCACGGTAACAAATCAAATCAGTGTAGAGACAGGCTCTTTTTTTAATCTCTTCTCTCTCTTAAGAGATCCAGAACGGCGGACACTTCTACAGAATCGACTGAATGAGGGTTCTGTAACGGTGTTCTACATGGATTGAATATTCTTCTCCTGGGAGTTTGCGTGTTCTTCCAAGGGTCAGAGTTACTGGAATCAGCGAACAGCTGTTACATGACTGTGGTAGAAGAACAGTCGAACGGTTTCTGAAGAAAGCAACTGGAAAGACCCCTCACTGCTAGAACCACGTGAAAGGTAATAAAGTTGTCCTGGAGTGGTGTCCTGCTGAAGACTCACCAAGAGACAATCTCCCACCCACAATGTACTTCCCTACACTGCTAGAAACGTCAGAATAGTAACGGTGCTCATGTAAGTCTGCAGGCTTTCGTGGCCGTTGTCACTAAAGTTAAAATCTTCTGGGTTGTTAGGCCGCGTCATATTTCCTTATAAAACAATAGACGTTTCGACCCCCTCTGCTGGGATCTTCTTCAGGATATTTCGGTGTCCACTATTGCTAGAACATCCTGAAGAAGATCCCAGCAGACGGGGCCGAAACATCGATTATTTTACAAGGAAATATGACGCGACCTAACAACCCAGAAGAGTTTAACTTTAGTAACGGTGTTTGTTTGTAACATCAGTGCTCCTGGAGTGTTGCGCTTTAGGAGACTCATCAAAGGCATCTTATGGACTCTTGCCGTGTTAACAAAGCCTGCTTGTAACAGAAGTGTCCTTGAATGGTACTCTATGGTAGACACACCAGAAGACGCCCTCTATGTGCTGGCTGATATTGGTAGAGTCGTGTGAATAGTGACGGTGACCGTTTGTAATAAAAATGGTCCTAGAGTAGTGCCCTGCGGGAAACCCATTAAAAGACCCTCTATGTTCCATGCCACAGGCAAGTGGCACCCTGTGGTAGATTCACCCAAAGAGCCTCTACGTACTTCCCACCTCTGCTAGGAGCACGCGATGGCATCTGTAACAAAAGTGGTCCCAGAGTGGCAACCCGCGGTAGACTCACCTAAACACCCTCTATGTACTTCCCGCCCCTGCTAGAAGCACGCGGTGGCGTCTGTAACAAAAGTGGTTCCAGAGTGGAGTGCTGCGGTAGACTCACCCAAAGACCCTCTATGTACTTCCCGCCCCTGCTAGAAGCACGCAATAGCGTCTGTAACAAAAGTGGTCCCAGAGTGGCACCCCGCAGTAGACTCACCCAAAGACCCTCTATGTACTTCCCGCCCCTGCTAGAAGCACGCGATAGCGTCTGTAACAAAAGTGGTCCCAGAGTGGCACCCCGCAGTAGACTCACCCAAAGACCCTCTATGTACTTCCCGCCCCTGCTAGAAGCACGCGATGGCGTCTGTTACAAAAGTGGTCCCAGAGTGGAGCCCTGCAGTAGACTCACCAGTGCTCTGAAGGCCATGGCGCAGCGTTGGGTCGCGGCTGGTGAGTGCGCTGCTGGCTGCTGCTGGAGAGGAGACGAGTGCCGTGCAGACGCCGGCCGCTGGCGGCTTATATAGGGAGGAGCAACGCCAGTCCTTCCCGGGTAAAAGTGAGCGGCGTGTGTGAGCTGCGGCGTCGCGGCTGGGGTGGGGGCTGCGCGCTCCGAGCCGCCACTGCCGCGACCCGCGACCCCGGCAGACCCCGCCAGCTACAGTGGCGATCGTCTGCTCGCTTTGCACTCTCTCCAGGCTGCGACCTCTGTACAGATCACCACAGGCTTTTCACACTTGTTCTGTTCACAGAAATCTCCGTCTGTGAGTTTGCAGTCAGTCACCGTACGTTGGAGACAAACTGGTCTTTCAGTTTCTTCTTCGAAGCTCGTGCATTTGAACTGGTTTTGCCCCATAAGAATTTACCGGAAGACGTCACCTCATTATCATTACATCACCAAAGGAATGCACTTGTGAAAACTATTGGACAATTAGTCTGACAGAACACTGTGGCGGTTTTGAGTATCATCAACATGGACAAATGCAATGAATATGGATGATATGATACTCTATGGTATTCTGCGGTTTGAATTCACTCTGTTGTTTAGCAGTTGCATTGATTTGATTTTGTGAATGATACTAACAATATTATACGCATGTATAATGCATTATTCATACTGCAACTTCTCCCGGATAATTATTTTGTTCGAATTGCACAAAAATTCCACCTGACGTAATGTAATAATGTTGACTGTAAGTTGTGTTCATATCGCTAAAATTACAGATCGCACATCAGAGCTTTTATAATTTTTGTCTTCGATGGATTTAATTATTCTTAGCAAATTGATCATGAAAAGGAACCACAGAATACCACCTGCACACAACACTGACATAAGCTACCAGAAATATTTTTCTCCGTGATTCGTGCGTAGTTTAATTTTGGCCTCATACATCAGCAATGAAATCTTGTTCAACAATAAATACCATCAGCACTGTTCTTAGAAGATGCAGTCTGATTCGATTGATTTTTCTTTTATGAATAGAGTTCAGTACCACCGGTGCACATCTATTTCTTACACATCGGAATATTGTTTGCAGTTTCAAGTAATTTAAATCTGCCGCTGAGATAAAAGTTAAGATGGCGGCCAACAAAAGATAGAGGATTTCTTTTTTAATTAAGATTTTCCTTTGCTCAATAAATAATTAATCATTTAAATTGATGCTACCAAAAAAATTATTAATACTGTTTTGCAAATTAGTTTAACATTAACCCTTGATATTTCGACCAGAAGTACAGACGAAGTTGCTATATAATCGCAACTAACAATGGCTGCGCTTGTTGCAGCTATGATAAAACAATTAATACAAAATTATAATTAAAAGAGGAAGAGATTTTTCATTAATTACTCATACACAGTTTTAACGCATTTTGCTCTATCTGTTTTTTACCAGCAAATGAACATACAATACATGTACAATAACGTTACGTTAAATATTTTTCATTCAACAGACCTCAAATCTATTCGCGTCTTGCGCCGGCGATGTACATCAGAAGAAGACGACAAAAGGGTACAAAACAAAAGAAATGAATGACATACATTAACAAAGATTGTGAGACAAATATTGTCTCTGTTTTACATAATTATCATCTTTTTAAGAAATAATTACATAATTGAATGAATATTATTGAGTTACGTAATTTTCCACACGTTCATATTCCACTCGTAATAAAAAAAAACGCTTATGGAGTGTTACAACGATATGGACGGTATTTGGAATAAAAGTGATCCTGGAACGGTGCCCTACTGTAGACTCACCAAAAGACTCCCAGACTCCAGAGAGTACTTTACCACGCTGCTACAATCGTGTGAAAGGTGACGGTGCTTTGGTGTAATACCGTAAGAACCAGCTGGACGGACAAATAAGCATTATTCCATATCAGTGTCGTTTCGCGAAAGAAAAGGATAGCAGAGAAGCAGTTTTGACATACCTTTTACAATTCGAAAGCAGACTGAAGACAAAGCAAGATATCATCCCAGCATCTGTGAACGTAGAGAAAGGCTTCGACAACTTGAAGTGAAATAAGATGTTAACGAGCCTTAAAAGATCGTGGCTAAAGTACAAAGAAAGACAAATTATCTACAACACTTGTTCAATATCCTCAAGACAGAATGCCCACTGCGTCTCACTGTAAAATCAATCAACTCACCGATCTGTCTGTTGATACACCGCCTATCTAAGAAGTGAAGGATTCTATACATCTAGTGGAATTGTTCCAGATGATAGCGATTTCTTCAACAGATATATTGGTGAGTTTAAAAAAAAAAAAGTTAAAACAAAAGAAATTCTTTACCTGCTGGAAAAGTAAGCATCTCAAAAAATGGTTCAAATGGCTCTAAGCACTATGGGACTTAACATCTGCGGTGGTCTCGCGGTTTTAGGCGCTCAGTCCGGAACTGCGCGACTGCTACGGTCGCAGGTTAGAATCCTGCCTCGGGCATGGATGTGTGTGATGTCCTTAGGTTAGTTAGGTTTAAGTAGTTCTAAGTTCTAGGGGACTGATGTCCACAGATATTAAGTCCCATAGTGCTCAGAGCCATTTGAACCATTTTGAACTTAACATCTGAGGTCATCAGTCCCATAGACTTAGAACTACTTAAACCTAACTAACCAAAGGACATCACTCACATCCATGCCCGAGACAGGATTCGAATCTGCGAACGTAGCAGCCTTGTGGTTCCGGACTGAAGCGCCTAGAACCGCTCGGCCACCAGGGCCGGCGGCATCTCAAAAAATTGCAGAGTTAAACACTACCTGTGGTTCAGCTACGCCAAATGGGGAGAAGAACTTTATTAACAGACGGATCGAATAGCTTTGAGTCCTGTCACCTTTCGCTTCAGATATCTTCACAGAGGCTTTTCAGAAAACTGCTCTCAGAGGAACGTTTACAAAACCGTCACTTTGGCTCCGTTACTTGCATGATACGTTCCTCGAGTGGTCGCATGGGGAGAGGAGGCTGCAAGGGTGTATACATGTATCTCAACAGCATCAGTGCTAAAATCAGTTTCATTGGGAAAAGGGATCGTATTTGCGATCTGCTGTACCCCGATGTCCTAGTGTACAGAAAATTCGATGGAAAATTAGGACAAGTACCACGACACATTTCTCTAGACGCTGGCAGCAAGTGCGTGTCGTATTAGTGTCGCTGCCAATTTAAAACAGGAGTGATGACAGCCATTCCTTGGTGAAAAACGTCTTCTGACTGAACCAATTGTTTCCTAATTATTCCTGACTATTGGAAGGTAGCTCTTCCACTTACTTTCATTCTTAAACGGTAGTACTGAGACTCGTTTATGTTATACAACTTTTTTATTTTGGCTATTGGTTAAGAACTTATTGGTTTTCGAAACTGTAGATTGTGATCGCGCAAACCAGATCGCCATTAGTCGTCTAATGTGGTCTTCCTAAAATGATCAAAGTAACCTTTTATTTTCTTCACAATCTTACTATGTGCAATCTGTTGCACCCTGCAGGACAATAATATATCGATGACTGATAAAATAAAGTGAAGTACGTCTGACATGACACAAGCAGTCGACGCTGTTCGGGAAAAGAAGATGGAGTAGAAGAAAGCGTCTTCTATGACGTTGTCTAACAATGAGTACGGAACACCTGAGGAAACAGAATAAACGAACTGAGGTAGGCTTGTAGTTCTGAGTAAAGATATTGAAGAAGAGATGGTTTGATAGTGTCTTACTATTGAAGCTTCTTTTTTTCTAGATTTATACGAGGCGAATCTCGGCTAATCCACACAGCTAAGAGAGGAGAAATAAATGCGGCTGTACATCCTTTCAAGGACGAAAACGCTGGGAGAAGTGGGTGGGGTAGTCTTTTCATAAAATCCCACGAAACGACGATTGCTGGAAAGAAAGCTTCCTGGAGCTTCCAACGGCAGGGCTCTTGGTTTTAGTAAATAAAACCAACAAAATATCTGTTATGTGTATCACTTAATAATTTTTCATGTACTTTTTTGTTTTTGAGTTTTTGTACTAGAGGTCCCTCTAAATGTAAAATTTAAAGAAATTACTTCAAAAATTATTTCTTTGAAACTAATACGTGTATTATATATTGCTGTGAAGGATCCATAACAAACTTAAAAAATAACTTTTAACAATATTGAACTAAAAAAGAAATTGAAAACTAAATGTGGGTTCGAGTATGAATTTTATTTATTTACAATTTTGCCGAACTAGTACAGCAGATTCAGAAGGATGTAGGCTGCAGTAGGTACTGGGAGATGAAGACGCTTGCACGGGATAGAGTAGCATGGAGAGCTGCATCAAACCAGTCTCAGGACTGCAGACCACAGCAACAACAACAGTACAGGAAACTGCTCCCAACTTCTCAGGTTTGCTCACTGACGTCGGAACCGAACCAGTTATAACGAAATAAATCTCAGGTGAACAGCCTGGTATGAGTGTGCATAGGACATACATCAGCGCACCTGATGATGGCAACGTGGTCGATTGCACACTCATACCAGGCTGTTCACCTGAGATTTATTTCGTCATAAAATACGCCTGGAGAAATTGAAGGATCGAACCAGTTATAAACTGACATCTGTATTTTGCTACGATTACTTATAACTGCCGCGTATATTAGAGAATCATTTTCTTTTGTTTCGTAGCGAATACTCAGCATTTTGATGTTGACAACTGGTTTAACGTCTGCTTTACGTCCCATGTTCGCTTCTTCGCATCACATGTACGGTATGTTTAGTAACACATTCAGTGTTTTTTTCCAGTTACGTGTTTTGTTATTGAACCATAGTACGTCTTCAATTTCTATAGTAATTTATATAAACTTTGAAACACTAATTCCTGACCTGCTTATACGCTTTTGTATTTCTCTTTAGTAGGCTACGTCTCTGACTGAGGACACTCCCGATACATGTCTAATAGAATATCTGCAACTTACGTAAAAGTAATATTTTAATATAAATAATGTATAATTCTGATAATGCTTTTACTGCTTGGGATTTTTTAAAATACCAATTTGTAACAGATTTGGTTCTGTCACCTGTTACCACCTGATGGATACATCGCGTATGTGGTTTTCGAAACACTTGTGCCTTTCTTAGACATCTATCGGTTGTTAGTGTGAATTATGAGACCACCTGACATTTCTCCGTACTACGAGCATCCGCTGATTGTGTTACTGTGCCTTCGCTAATCTCTGGTTCAAACGACGTGCTATGAGCGGAGATATCTAGGCGTAACTATCCAGAGCGACCTTAAGTGGAATGGCCATATAAAATAGATAGCGGGAAAAGCAGACACCAGACTCAGATTAATCGGAAGAATCTTAAGGAAATGTAACTCATCCACGAAAGAAGTAGCTTATAAGGCACTTGTTCGCCCGATTTTTGAGTATTGTTCATCTATCTGGGATCCCTGTCAGGTAGGACTGATAGAGGAGATAGAGAAGATCCAACGAAGAGCGGCGCGTTTCGTCGCGGGATCGTTTAGCTGGCGAGAGAGCGTTACGGAGATGCTAAACAAACTCCACTGGCAAACGTTACAAGACAGGCGTTGTACATCACGGAGAGATTTACTACTGAAATTTCGGGACAGCTCTTTTCAGGAGGAGTCGGACAACGTATTACTTCCCCCCACATACATCTCGCGTATTTACCACGAGAAGAAAATTCAAGAAATTATAGCCAATACAGAGGCTTACCGACAATCATTCTTCCCACGCACCATTCGCGAGTGGAACAGGGTTGGAGGGATCAGATAGTGGTACCGAAAGTACCCTCCGCCACACACCACTAGGTGGCTTGCAGAGTATGACGTAGATGTCGATGCAGATGTACGTGTTGGGTGGTAGGCCATAGACATATGTTTCCAGAATGAGATTTTCACTCTGCTGCAGAGTGTGCGCTGATATGACACTTCCTGGCAGATTAAAACTATGTGCCGGACCGAGAATCGAACTCGGGACCTTTGTCAGGTGACATGTTATTCGTGATTTCAGTTGTCCACGACCGTCTGGCGAATGGTTTGCTGCGCATGTGGCTCAGCTGTCCGCTGAAACACCTTTGCCGACGGCATCCCTATCTGCAACAATTTGTTGCCCATGGAAATTAAATGTGGGCGGAGGTTTTCCTCGAAATGCACTCACAGTTTACGACATATGCAGGGGTATGTGAAAAGCTGATTGCTTGCATATCTTAGTGATTCATGGTTCACCATTGACAGGGTGGCATATGAAAAGCCCATTGCTTGCACGTTACAATGGTGGGGTGCCTCATGCGTCAGCATCCACGATGCAACCACAACCAAATCTACTGGTATCGCTCGCCTTGCTCATCCTGCAGTCGACTGTCACTCCGGCACAAGTACTAGTAATAACAGTGGTTTTACTTATGCTGTGATATTGGACGTAAAAGGTATAATCAGAAATTTACCTACCTACAAGTCTGATCTGGCCAAGATGGTAAAGGCAGTCGGCCGTGGCCTTATAGTAGCAAATATTTCCCGGCATTTGACTGAAGGAATTTAGGGAAACCACGGAAAAAATGAATCAGGATGGGCAGATGGGGATACGAGCCTCCATTTTTTCGAACGAAAGACCGCGGCTTGTTTAAAATACCGCAACCACATTCAGTTTAACCCTAGCGTATAATACAGTTTGGTTTACACATTCTTGCAAGTTGTAACCTCCCCACAAAAATTTTAAAAGAAAATAACGATACTAATTAGAAATGCTGATGGACATGGCTCTATGCGTAACCTGCCCACAATGAAATGTACTGACAATGGCAACAAAAAAATGTGAAATTCGCAATCTGACTCAAATATAAATCCTTCAAAAAATTAAAGTCCATTCAGTGACAAGAAAATTCAATTAAACCGAAATATCGGTCTTTGGCCCTGTGTAAAACAATCAGAATTAAAGTCTTACCTCAGAATAAATGGATGTCACATATCTGCTCTTGTTGTTGCGCACCGCTTCGAGGAACTGCATTGCAAATAATAATATTCTCTTTTTTTTTTGTGATTTTAGTGGAGTTTTTCTTCAAAAGAAGTGGAATGAAATGGGAAGTGCAACGAAATCTTGAGTTCAATAAAAAATTAAATTTTTGAGAAAATGCTTTTGAAATAAAAAATTATTATTGGGAGACTTGTTGGAGAATAATTACAATAAATAAAATTTTTCATTATCTAATGATTATATTAATTAACAGTATACCTTATTCCTCATCTTGACCATTGTTGCCGACCGCCTACATCACACAACCGCACTGGGCTGCTACTACTGACCGACCGCTCTGCATGACGACTACAGACTGAGTACTGCTCTCAACTAGACAGAGCTATAGACTCGCAACGACTGAACTGACAGACTCGCAACGACAGACTGACTGCTACTCTGCATAGCGACAACTAACTCGCAAAGACTACTACTGACTGAGAACCGCTCGCAACACTCGCGCGGTCAAGCGCATACTCTCTGGTCACAGATGCTACAATGCCTCGCCATCGCTGCTGCGTTACATACGTGTTTCATAACCCTCCACTCGGGGGGCAAAAATTTGGCAGCGATGGTGAGTCATTTGGACTTGCCAAGCGCGGCAAAATTTTTCTTTAATTAACAAAACCCTACAACTTACAGAATATTTAAATGTTGTGCACACGCACTAAGTACAAAATATATCAGACAAGGACAAAATGTGAATACTAAACATAGTAGCAAATCAGAAAAAAGTATATACAAACTTTTTGACAGATAAAGTGCACAGGCACTGAAAAAATTCTTTAGCATATGCAGAACAAATAAACAGACTGGCAAGAATAATTAGATGTAGTACATAAAGTAAATGTTGTGCACACGCATTAAGTACAAAATATATCAGACAAAGACAAAATGTGAATACAAAACATAGTAGCAAATCAGAAAAGTATATACAAATTATTTGACAGATAACAAAGTGCACATGCACTGAAAAAATTCTTTAGCATATTCAGAACAAATAAACAGACTGGCAAGAATATTATGTTGACAAGTGTACATGCACTGAAAAATGTCTTTAGCATTGTCACAACAAATAAACATAATGGCAAAAAAAAATTCATGTCCAAAGTGCACATGCACTGAAAAATGTCTTTAGTATTTTCACAACAAATAAACATAATGGCAAACATCATGTCGACCAGTGACATAAGTGTACTCACACTGGAGTTTAGCGAATCGAAAAATGTATAACCTATGAACATAAATGATGTTACCAAAAAAAATTTTTTCTTTATGTGACAAGAATCAGGATAGGAAAGGGAAGGATTGCATCATGGTTGTAGCACTTTAGATTGCACACAGCTGCTCTGAAAGTCCATATCTTTCCACAGTAGTACAACACCAAGTGACACAACTTGAAGTTCTTTTCCCATCAGAATTTATCAGTGTAGCCAAGACACTGAACTGTCGTAGTAATGTTCCATGTTTTCATTTTGGCAGTACATTAGGTACACCAAACAGTGGGACCATAATAATGTCTTCATCGCTCATGGTGGTGGACAGCATGTCGTGTCAACACCACACTCTTACAAGGCACACCAACGTAGAATTAGTGCAAAACCAAATATAGTGCTCCATGATCACTGGGATAAACAGGACAAATGGACATTGCAGTAATTCAGGGTAGTCAGCTTATGAGGTGAAGGACATCAAGTCACATAATATTGACAATTACAGTCTTCATTGATAGTTCGTGGCATTCATAGCCCAGTTATTGAACATTTCTGTACCAAGTATGTAGTATTACAGAAAAATGTTCATTAATTGTTTTACATAGAATCAGCAGCCTTCTTTTCCTGGTTACAAAATATTATGAAATAATCGCATTCTTTTCAGTTACAGAGTATAATCAAGAATCATTAACCTTCTCCTAATTACAGTTAATTAATCATTTGTCTTTAATTAATCATTTGTCTAATTACAGTTAATTAATCATTTGTATAATTACAGTTAATTAATCATTTGTCGTTAATTAATCATTTGTCTAATTACAGTTAATTAATCATTTGTCGTTAATTAATCATTTGTCTAATTACAGTTAATTAATTAATCATTTGTCATTTCAATATACTAAGAATTATTAGCCTTAATTAATTACAAAGCATTATTAAACAGTACCATAGTTAATTAATTATGTGTCATTCCAATCTATTAAGAATCATTAGTCTTTTCCTAATTACAAAGCATTATGAAGCAGTTACATTCATTTCCAACAACAAAGTATCAACATTGGAAACAAGAGCTAATCAATGGCATAATTAATAACAATTTCGTTGATTGACATTAATTATTGGCACTCAGTGGCCATCAAGTATTGAATAGAATAAAACATAGTTCATCATTCAGTATTATTCAGATCATTACACAGTCATTATTAAAAATCAGTTAATTACAGTCAAATCATTAGTAATCACAGGCATTACAATAAACAGTGGCAGTTATTAGCTAGTGACAAAGCATTATTTTGAATATAGTCTCATTAAGAGGTCATTACTCGAGTGACATGCTATTCAGAGTTGATCAGTATTATTCAGAATTATCATAAACTAGTGACATTATGTGGGACTGGTAATACATTTTTTTGGTAGCAATGCATTGCGTTGGGATCGATAATTAATTGCTGAGGCATAATACTTTTTGCTTTTGACCTATTGCTGCAAATGAGGATAGGTAACGTCATTCGTCATGAGTCAGCTGTAGCAAGATTATGTAACAAGGCAGTACATGTGATCACATTTATAAATGATAAACACAAATGGGTAAAAAATATAAAAATGCAAGTACTAGAACAGGTATAATAAGTAACAGGTTTAGTAAGTGTCATGAAAAACTTCTCCCGGAAAAAATACAAAAACGGATTATTGACCTGAAAGAAGAAACGCACACTATGCTGAAAAGTAGTGAACTTCGAATTAACAAGTAGTGAAATGTGTACAAAATGTGTTCCATAGCTGTCCTTTCCAAAACTTTCCGTCATCCTACTATGCAATGTAACACCTGCTGTCAAAGCAAACCGCAACAAATACTTAAATAACTACGTGGCATAAAGAAAAAAAAACTTCATTATCCATATCATCATAACTTCACCATTATCATCACCTGTAAAGAAAAACTTCATTATTCATAATACCATTTCCTTCATCATTATTCATCAGTATTCACTATCATCTGCAAAAAATCACTTCATTACTCATTACCTAACTATTCCTTATCTCTAGCATATTTCATCACTAAAACTAAGATGTGTAGTTCTCTCTGACAGCCTGCATCAATCACCTTGTATTCTGAAAGAAAAAATTAGTTAAGACTGCTATTCTGTGATGAGTATAGTATAGTCTTGTTAATGCTTGTTAATCCTGATCCCTTTACTCTTCCTCATAAAGTTATTGCATCCTCTTTTCGTTTATTCCGTAGGTGAAATTCCCATTTATGTTAAATTTATTTCTTAGAATCATCATTCCTTTCTGAAATTGATGAACAAAGATTAATGTCTTGCATTTAAATCCTATACCCACTAAATAATGACTGGTTTATGGTGACACAATTAACCATACAGCATAACATGACAGAAAACGTAATATGTCCAAGACATTGACAGTGTTCGGATGCGAAAAAATGTACACAGAATAATACAATGCAGTAGCAAAAAAAATGTGAAACAGTCACGATGTTGAGATGTCATAAGGCAAAAAAAAAAATGTCAAAGTCGACTGTGAAACAGTCACGATGTTGAGATGTCATAAGGCAAAAAAAAAATGTCAAAGTCGACTGGTGTGTGTTATATCTTAACTATTTCATAGTGCATACAAACAAAACTGGAGTACAGTCATATACACAAAAAAATGGAAAATGTGCACGGTCTGATGTGTAACGACAAGAAAAGCGACCTGCTAACCTTACCTTGCCGGGCACTTGCCAAGAAAAAAAAATACGATAATCATCAATAAGTAGTCACATAAATATAATTGCAGAAATAGTCGTAAATGTGTAAATTCATCTGGAAAAATATGCATGGTCTGATGTGTAACGACAAGAAGAGCGACCTGCTAACCTTACCTTGCCGGGCACTTGCCAAGAAAAAAAAAATACGATAATCATCAATAAGTAGTCACATAAATATAATTGCAGAGATAGTCGTAAATGTGTAAATTCATCTGGAAAAATATGCATGGTCTGATGTGTAACGACAAGAAGAGCGACCTGCTGACCTTACCTTGCCGGGCACTTGCCAAGAAAAAAAAATACGATAATCATCAATAATTAGTCAGGTGAATTAATTGCATTAGTAAATGGCATCATAGTGTGTTGAATCATACAGTGGTTTCACTCAATAAACGGTTTAATGTTTGAGATATGGTGATTGCCTTTCGATTTTCTGGTTCTCAAAGTTTCGACGTGTACGACATTGGGGTGAGGGATGCTGCGAATCCGATACGGACCTGCGTATAGAAGTTCAAATTTACTGCACTTACCTTTTAATTTGCTGGATAAATAGTGTGTACGTACTAATATCTTCTGTCCAACGTGAAAGTCGCGGCGTGTACAAACCTGTTTTTGCTGTCTTCTCCGGCGCTCTGCGGCACGTTTGATGTTGTTCAGCGCAATGTCAATTATTTCGTGGTGTCGTAGGCGACGATTTTTGGGGAATTCTATTAATTCTTTAATTTTGTTCGGTGGTTCAACGTTTTTCAGTATAACAGTCGGAGATAGCATAGTGGATTCATTTGGAATGGAATTAATTACATCTTGGAATGAGAGTATGTGTGTATCCCAATCAATATGTCTTTTGTGGCAGTATATTCTGCACAGCTTACCAATTTCCTTCATTAATCTTTCACAAGGGTTCGAAGAAGCGTGGTACTTGGATATATAAATCGGAGAAATGTTTCTAGCTCGTAACATGCGTGTCCATATACTACTACGAAATTGTGATCCATTGTCGGAAATTACTTTCATTACATGCCCTACATGAGATAGAAAATGTTTTACAAATGCTTTCGAAATAGTTTTAGCAGTAGCTTTGCGTAACGGAGTGAAAGTAACAAATTTTGAAGTGAGCTCAACAGCGACAAAAATGTAGCAAAAACCTCTGTTAGTTCTCGGAATCGGACCAAAAATATCTACTGCGGCCATGTGTCTTAATTTCACAGGTATAATGGGATATAAAGGAGGAATATGTGAAGTGGTGTCTGATTTAGCTTTCTGGCAAATTTTACAAGACGCTAAAACTCGTCGTATACGTTTTTCCATGTTGGTAAAATAACAGTTCTGTCTCAGTATAAGAAAACATTTTCGTGCTCCGTAATGTGCGTAACTTAAATGAGTGTACCAAATTAGTTTGTTAACCAGTTCGTCAGGAATGCATAATAACCAAATGTTGCTGTCAGGATGAGAGCGGCGAAACAGAATGTCATTGCGTACAGTGTAGTGGTTCCTAATCGTAACATTTTTCCTATCTTGCCAAAGGTGTTTAATTTCTTTCCACACATTGTCCTTATTTTGTTCTTGTGCTATGTCCTGTAATGACGATGAAATAAAATTTTCAAATGCAACCTGCTGAATGTACATGACACTGAAATTTGCTTTGCAGAAGTTGGTTGCTACGTCTTGCTGATTGTTGCCGAGAGAACGCGATAGTGCGTCTGCTATAACATTTTGCGTACCGGGAATGTGAACTATTGTAAAATTAAATTCCTGTAAATATAGTTTCCATCTGCTTAACCTGTCGTGAGTGAATTTAGCTGAAAGTAAAAATTGTATCGCTCTATGGTCTGTGTAGACGGTGGTATGTCTGCCGTAAAGAAAGTGCCTAAATCTCGTGAAAGCCCATACAACACATAATGTTTCAAGTTCTGTGACGGAATAATTTAGTTCAGCAGGTGACAAAATGCGACTTGCAAATGCGATGTTTTTAATTACTGTAGAACCATCTTCTTCAATTTCCTGAAAAATATGTACACCTAAAGCGGTGTTAGAGCTGTCAGTGGCAATGGAAAAATTTCTGGTGAGATCTGGGTGCGATAAAAGTAGAGCATTCAATAAAGCATGTTTCAAATAACATTCTCGTGAACAAAATTCTGCGTGTCAAAAGTAATGTTTGCGTTACTGTAGTATGCAATCTGTGCTGTATCTGGTTAAATTCTATCGTTCGTCCTGTTATTTACAGGAGAATGTTGTGGCATATCCACTATACGAACTGTTCTTTTATTTCTTATTGACGTGTTACGCTATGGATGACACCTATTGTCTGTTTCATTCATGATTATTCGTTGTTGCTGATGTTGTTGCTGCTCATAAGATCGACTGTTATTAATGTACGCTGAAAATTGTGCTCATCATTTTTACGTCTGTCATGATAGTAATTTCTATACGGCGCATAGCGATGCGAGTTGAAATAGTGTGTTGTCTGTACGTAGTTATTTCTTTGCTGCCATGCGTTACTATTTGTTGGATCTGGTACTATACGTGCACGCGGCGGAACATTAAAGTTTGGTTGACCTTGTAGACTGCATTGTTGGTTACGTATGCTAAGCGGTTGACTTTCATGCTATTGTGGTGAAAAACATCTATTGTTACAAAAATATGGTTCCTATTGCTGATAATTTTACACATACTGATGATTACGATTTTATCTGTAATTAAAATTACGGCGGTAGTTGTCATTACGGGAGTGCCTACTGAAAATTGTCACATTCGGTAAAAGATTTGTCGTATCCGGTTTTCATTACATACGTTTCTTAATACTAGGTAGAGCAATAGTTAAAGAGCAGTTTGGATAGATATAAAGGATAGTAGAAGAGAAGGCAGCAGTGCAGAAAACTAAAGATGAAACAGCACTACTACAGCTCGGGGCCCTATGCTCGCTACGGCACATATTCATTAAAGCGTAATGAATCCCCTGAGGTCATTTACGCACTGCAAATAAGTTTTAGCTTTTGTGTTACAGGCAATAGCGGTAAAATTTCAAAGGCAAATTGTTGTATTCGTGCTAATTCAAATTTCTTCATTACAGGCAATGCTGTTGTAAATACAAAAATAAATTGTCGCATCTGGTTCAAAGCTAGTTTCTCCATTACCGATAATAGCGGTGAATGTACAAAGATAAATTGTCGTATACAGTGCAAATCGTGTATCTGTGTTCTGTCATTATTAAATTCTTTACATTTGCTTACAAATGCAAATTGCTCGAAATCTACGTTCTCGTCATTGAATTTGATAACACGTTCAGGTTTGTGTGTGAATCTGTTCGTCTGCGTCATTTCGGATTTCAAGTTGCGTAGCTTTTCAGATTTTAAGTCGCGTGGCTTTTCGGATTTTAAGTCGCGTAGTTGCTGTAAATTGCTCACATTATACACGCTGCGTGACTCTGACACATGTTCATAAAGTGGCGTCTGTTGTGTATTATTAACAGAAGTGTTTTTCATTTCTGTTACTTCTTGTTGTAAATTTGATAACTTCCGACGTAACGTGTTGTTAGATGAATCGATTTCATTAATTGTCTGCTGTAAATTTTGAAATTCAGGTGTTTGGATAAATGAAACCGGTGCAGTATCGTCTGATTTATTGTCATTAGTATTTTCGATAGCATCAATACGACTGGCCAATTCATCACATTTTTCAGTCAGTATTTTAACCTGATCATCGTTTTTAGAATCAGACGCATTAATCTGTTTTTGCAACTTGCGCGTAGTTTCGCTCAGTTTTTTAACATCAGCTTTGATAACATCACAATCCTGTGTTAGATCTAACTGTTCGAATCTATCTGTCACTGTTTGAATATTTACTGTGTGTGTATCCGTTTTTGCTTTAAGGTCAGAAATTTCATCCCGTAATTCCGCGTTCAATTGTTCTATGGTATTAATTTTGTCGGACACTGTAGTGATATTATTGTCTACATACGTCTTCGCTTTCGCGAATATTTTACGTTTGTCCTCTTGTCTTTGTGCAGTGATTGTTTCCATGACTTGTCGTTTTACTTTGTTTTGATCCTGAATAAATCTGCGGAAACGCGTATCACTGTTCTGTATGTGCTGATTAAAGCGCTCGTTAATCTGAGTGTTCTGCTGTTCGAATTTCGTGTCTATCTTTGCGTCCATAGTGCGCGAAAGTTCTATCGTCATTGCTCTAAACTCGTCCCGTAATTGTGCAGCTTTTTCAGAGCACTGTTTAGCGACTCCGCTAATTTCGTCTCTGAGTGTTTCTGTTGCGGCTGTCTGCATTTCCCTTAATTCTTGCGCAACAGTCTTAATTTCTTCGCTATTTTTTTGAGAACAAGCCTCAATTTCCACGCGCAACTGTTCCTTAGTGTCATGGCACTGCGCGGCAACGTCTCTAATTTGCTCACTAAGCTGTCTGTTCTGTTCCCTAAGTTGTTTAAAATCTTCACTCTGTTGTCTGAAATTGTTGTCTGTTTTCTCACTCTGTTGTTTGATATCTGCACTAAGTTGTTGTTTGAGTTTTTCATTATCTTGTTTGATATCTACACCAAGATCGTTCTTAAACTGTAGCATTATTGTCATAAATTGATCCAAACTTAAAGTAGCTGTTGCATTCTCAGTACTGTTTAATGGTGTACCTGCAGTTTTCGCGCTTTGTGTGACCATTTGGTCATTTTGCAACTTACAAAAAGGATTATCAGTCGGATGTACACTGTCAGACATTATTTCGGAATTAAATGGATCCGTCATACTCTCACTACACTGATCATTTTCATTCGAAAAATTTGTCTGTACATTACTTGGATTTTCTAAATCGGGTGTGTTAAGCTCTACAGCGCTCATTACCATAGAGCATTCTGCGTCATCAATTGTCGTCAAGTTAACAGACGAGACAATTGAGTTCGTTTGTTCATCATTAAGGTGAAAGTCATCATTAGTGGTCGGAATGCACTGATTGTTAGTGAACGCAGGATTGTCATCATTACGCTGCGTATCACAATTACTATCGGTCACGTTGTTTAAGTCGGTAATTTCATTCACAATACTTCGCGATACACTATTCACAGTCTTTCGCGGCATTTTTGCAATAGTCACAATTATTCACAAAACAAATAAGCACAATGCAAAAGCAACACACAAATACAACAAAGCAGCAAATTGCCGTTGACCTGTAGAAAGAAAGTCACAATATTATTAAAAGCGTTGCGCTAAATCCTAATTATATCTAAGCAAACAAGAGCAGATATCTGGCTGTTGTTCAAAAGACTCTCAACGAAATACGATCCTGGACTGGGTGTCGCCAAGTGTAACCTCCCCACAAAAATTTTAAAAGAAAATAACGATACTAATTAGAAATGCTGATGGACATGGCTCTATGCGTAACCTGCCCACAATGAAATGTACTGACAATGGCAACAAAAAAATGTGAAATTCGCAATCTGACTCAAATATAAATCCTTCAAAAAATTAAAGTCCATTCAGTGACAAGAAAATTCAATTAAACCGAAATATCGGTCTTTGGCCCTGTGTAAAACAATCAGAATTAAAGTCTTACCTCAGAATAAATGGATGTCACATATCTGCTCTTGTTGTTGCGCACCGCTTCGAGGAACTGCATTGCAAATAATAATATTCTCTTTTTTTTTTGTGATTTTAGTGGAGTTTTTCTTCAAAAGAAGTGGAATGAAATGGGAAGTGCAACGAAATCTTGAGTTCAATAAAAAATTAAATTTTTGAGAAAATGCTTTTGAAATAAAAAATTATTATTGGGAGACTTGTTGGAGAATAATTACAATAAATAAAATTTTTCATTATCTAATGATTATATTATTTAACAGTATACCTTATTCCTCATCTTGACCATTGTTGCCGACCGCCTACATCACACAACCGCACTGGGCTGCTACTACTGACCGACCGCTCTGCATGACGACTACAGACTGAGTACTGCTCTCAACTAGACAGAGCTATAGACTCGCAACGACTGAACTGACAGACTCGCAACGACAGACTGACTGCTACTCTGCATAGCGACAACTAACTCGCAAAGACTACTACTGACTGAGAACCGCTCGCAACACTCGCGCGGTCAAGCGCATACTCTCTGGTCACAGATGCTACAATGCCTCGCCATCGCTGCTGCGTTACATACGTGTTTCAAAGTAACTTATTTAATAATGTAAAAAAGTACTGCTACAGTGTGCGTTTATTTCTCAATACCAGTCACTTCGCCGGCCGAAGTGGCCGTGCGGTTAAAGGCGCTGCAGTCTGGAACCGCAAGACCGCTACGGTCGCAGGTTCGAATCCTGCCTCGGGCATGGATGTTTGTGCTGTCCTTAGGTTAGTTAGGTTTAACTAGTTCTAAGTTCTAGGGGACTAATGACCTCAGCAGTTGAGTCCCATAGTGCTCAGAGCCATTTGAACCATTTGAACCATTTGAACCAGTCACTTCACACCACTCCCTCCCCCCCCCCCCCCCCCACACCATGTACACCCAGTACCTGACAACATAACTATGGGAACTTCGTTTGTTTTCCATTTTGCATATCACAGCTTTCTACTTACTCACCTGAAAAAACCTCTCCATGTTGTTGAAATTCGATAGGGGGTGATATGTTAACTTTGTTGTGACAGTTTCCAGAAGAAACTATTGCGATAATGTCTTCTGAAACAACAAAAGTGTTTCCTAAGTAACTACCTGTTTTAAATTTGTTACCAAACTCCTACTATTCTGTTTGATTTAATTAATCATCAGTACATAGAATTTATTGCTTAACAGTTAGCTATAAATTTCCTTTTTAAATATTTTTGTGATGGTAATATTGTTTAATCCCTGTAGACGTTTTGTTGTATTATCGTATTCCTTGATAGAAAATACCGATTGGAGTTTTATTTTCATACTTTCTTAGTAGAGGTAAGTGTAGCCTAGATCTTATTTTATTGTCATGGGCAGAACTGTTTCTGCACTAGTTATGAAGGTTGTTTCGATGGCCGGCCGGTGTGGCCGTGCGGTTCTAGGCGCTTCAGTCTGGAACCGCGTGACCACTATGGTCGCAGGTTCGGATCCTGCCTGGGGCATGGATGTGTGTGATGTTCTTAGGTTAGTTAGGTTTAAGTAGTTCTAAGTTCTAGGGGACTGATGACCTCAGATGTTAAGTCCCATAGTGCTCAGAGCCATTTGAACCATTTTTTATTTTAGATGTGCATAACTGACTGATAAACACAGTCACGTGATGTAGATAGAATATCGAATTGGAAGGAAAATCAGCATTGGCCATATTTTGTTGTTTTATCGTCAGCAAAATCGATTTTCGGTCACTTAGTGACCATCCTCAGTGCTGTAATATACAATTAAAATTGGTAGGCACTGGTAACAAGCTATAACCACAAGCGTAGAGCGATCACACAAATCGATTTTGCTGACAATAAAACAACAAAAAATACGGCCAATGCTGATTTTCCTTCCAATTCTATCCACTATTTGGTCGTGGTGCACGCAACACTCCATGGAGTCGCCAATCAATAAGAATCTCGAATGTTTCAAACGTATTTTTATAATGAGCCTGGTTATTATTTTCAGTTATTATTATAGCCCTTTCCTTCGCCTTAAAGTCTGTTGATAAATAAGGATTTTTGCAGCGAAGACGCGTGTTGAAATATTATTTCCTCATTGACCAACTTCGACAGAGTCTAGCTGTCATCTTCGAATTTTCTGGAAATAATGTTACTGCGCGTGAATCACACAACCAGAACGAGAGGACTCCCCATTTATAAAACAAATGCGCCACATTGCGTTGACAAGTCAGTGCGATTCACGCACAATAACATTTCTTCCAGAAGATCCAAGATGACAGTTGGACTCTGTCGAAACAAGTCACTGAGAAAATAAAAATATTTCAATAGGTGATCCTGGCTGCAAAGTTCTTATTTATCACCAGATATCAGATCACGTCCAATGAAATGTGCAACTTCAAAATTTGTGTCCATAATATATGCATTTGTTTGCCAGAAAAGAATTCCATAGCTAAGAACTGAGTGTACTTGCGAATAGTATGTAGATGAAAGGTACTGGCTGTTATAAACTGATGACAGGGCGCTAAGATCGTAACATGATGATGTAATTCTATTTTCATATTTCTTTGTATGCTCACACTACTTCAGCTGACATTCAGCAATCATTTCTAGAAATTATGTGTTCGTTACAAGGACTTGCGACAGGTGTGTCCTCTTTTTGTTACAGCAGCTATCCATATATTCATGACTGTATGTCGGTACATATTATATCGACTTAAGGATCCCTCATTAGAAACCTCGCTTACGAAACACCACTCAAACTTTAGTCAGTATGATATATTACTGCAATCGATCTGGCAGTGATTTCAGATTAATATTGTTAGCAGCAGCCGATTGAAATTTAATGACGAGGTTGACAATCTAATTTTAAAAATCTTTCTTTAACCTTGTTTTCTACAGGAATTATTTATGATTCGATGACAATATTACTCTGTTTTCGTACTTTCACTGTCCGTTGCCTTGAGCGAAAATTTGTTTAGATTAATTTTTCTGCAGTAAAGTAATTGACAGAGCATTTTTTGAAAGTGGAAAACCGATACTTGCAGTGCATTCGTGCGATACTTTAGAATGAATCCACAGTAAGATTTGTTTTGTGTTGTACTTTTTATTCTCTATGCAGAGCAGTGTGCCGGAATGATGACTCATGACAGAGTCAAGGACTATTCTACCGAATGTCAGACGAGCTGCCAGTTGGGCAAGAGGAATCCCAATAATGAATATTTCGGAGGCGATATCCAGTACCGGCGTTTGACTCACAATCAAAGAAACCTCAGAATACCTTTGTCACAACCTTAGGATCCAAACGACTTTTAATTTAACTCTGTGTAGCTATGTCCCAAACAAACGTGTACTTGTTTATGCATATAAAGAGCAAAATCGTTGATTTATTCGAGATGTGCAGTGTTACTAACCATGTCATAGCTAATGATAATCAGTTGTATATTAACATTGTTGTGCGCATCTGTACAACAACGACACCACACATGTGGAATACCCTTGCCTAAGGTTCCGAGTGGAATTTGCATAGCGATACAGTAGTATTGAAGAGCTTGCACACAGATATAGCTCACTAAACTAGCCTTCTAAGAAAAAGCAATACAAATTAGAACTATCTCTCACTGCCGGTCCTCTTCTTCACCCGACGGCTGGGTTAAATAACCTGTTCCTGGGTTCGGGACTCTCATGCTTGTGGGTCGTTATCCCAAAGCTTTCACAATCAGGCATCTCGGCTACACACAGGTTATAACACCACTGCAGCACTTTCTGTACTCTCTTGAGCTGGTCATATTCATTTTTGTCCGTCAACTGCTTGAAGCAACCTTATTTCAGTAAAGTGCACTCACAAAGCTTCTCTTTTCGTAAGTGTCAGCCTTACACTACCTTATAAAAAACTTTCTCCATTGTTTTGCAGAAAGTGATCTTCGTTTACTTCCTCGTTTTGTCCATAGATATTTGCTGTTCCAGCCATATAACTATAACTATAAATCTTTGTCATGGGATTGCTACACTACGTGATCAAAAGCACCCGGACACCTGGCTGAAAATGACTTACAAGTTCGTGGCAACCTCCATCGGTAATGCTGGAATTCAATACGGTATTCGCCCACCCTTAGCCTTGATGACAGATTCCGTTCTCGCAGACATACGTTCAGTCAGGTTCTGGAAGGTTTCTTGGGGAATGGCAGCCCATTCTTCACGGAGTACTGCAGTGAGGAGAGGTATCGATGTCGGTCGTTGAGGCCTGGTACGAAGTCGCCGTTCCAAAACATCCCAGGGGTGTTCTATAGGATTCAGGTCAGGACTCTGTGCAGGCCAGTCCATTACAGGGATGTTATTGTCGTGTAACCACTCCGCCACCGGCCGTGTATTATGAACAGGTGCTCGATCGTGTTGAAAGAGGCAATCGCCATTACCGAATTGCTCCTCAACAGTGAGAAGCAAGAAGGTGCTTAAAACATCAATGTAGGCCTGTGCTGTGATAGTGTCACGCAAAACAACAAAGGGTGCAAGCCCCCTCCATGAAAAACACGACCACACCATAACACCACCGCCTCCGAATTTTACTGTTGGCACTACACACGCTGACAGATGAGGTTCGCCGGGCGTTGGCCATACCAACACTCTGTCATCGGATCGCCACATTGTGTATCGCGATTCGTCACTCCACACACCGTTTTTCCACTGTTCAATCGTCCAATGTTTACGCTCCTTACACCAAGCGAGGCGTCGTTTGGCCTTTACCGGCGTGATGTGTGGCTTATGAGCGGCCGCTCGACCATGAAATTCACGTTTTCTAACCTGCTGCCTAACTGTCATAGTACTTGCAGTGGATCCTGATGCAGCTAGGAATTCCTGTGTAATGGTCTGGACAGATGTCTGCCTATTGCACATTACGACGTTATTCAACGGTCTTTGTCAATCAACAGACGAGGTCAGCCTGTACGCTTTTGTACTAGACGTGTCCCTTCACGTTTCCATGTCACTGTCGCATCGGAAACAGTGGACCGAGGGATGTTCAGGAGTGTGGAAATCTCGCGTATAGACCTATGACACAAGTGACACCCAATCACCTGACCACGTTCGAAGTCCATGAGTTCCGCGTAGCGCCCCATTCTGCTCTCTCACGATGTCTAATGACTACTGAGATTGCTGATATGGAGTTCCTGGCAATAGGTGGCAGCACAATGCACCTAATATGAAAAACGTCTGTTTTTGAAGGTGTCCGGATACTTTTGATCACATAGTGTATCTCTGCTACGACGTATATTGCTCTTCGATATTGCCAGTCGTTGATGCCTCAGCTACGCCATAATTTGGATACTGGATGTTTCCAGTATGATAATCATTCGAGATTATGATTGTGGAACATAGTTTTCGAGCACCTGGTGATATCAGTACTCGAGTCTTATATTCAGACATTATCAGCACATAATTTTGGAAGATAAGAAGTAATTTAAGTACTGCTTTTTAAAAAACGTTAAGTTCTTTGTGTGACAGTTACGTCACTGGCGTACAAAATAGTATTTAGGACTGCGTCAGAATTTAAAAAGTCCAATTACAACGAGAGGTCTTCCAAAGAAAGAACGTTTAGAGATTATAGAAAAACCATATACTGTTCTATGTACGTTGTAAATACTTTTGTTAGGTGGTTACTCATTCATTAAACTACGGACATGTTATAGTTCAACCTCTGAGGTAATGTAATTAGGTGACAGAACTACCACCTCTTCTTCATTAGAACATTATCCAAAGCATATTGTAAGCATAAGGGGTGATCAAAAAGTTTCCTTTCAAAGACCGTACAGTAAGAATCGGTACGCCAATCAGGAAAAATCGCAGTGAGCATTGAGGCGATCAACTCCTCGCCGCTCCAGGTAAAAGATATCCTTAAAAAAGAAAACCGTATCCTGTTGCGTGAAGAAGTCCGTACCTGCCTGCTGCACAGCCTCATCCGACTGGATTCGTCGACCCTTCAAGACCTTTTCCAAGGGACCGGAGGCATGATAATCGCATGGGGAGAGCTCAGAACTATAGGGTGGATGCTCAAGTGGCCCCCTCTTGGGATGGCGTAACTTCTGTGTTACGACATTTCCGACTTGCGGACACGCGTTACGATGAAGCAGAAACACCCCTTTGCGCACCATTCGACAGTTGTGGTTTTCGACAGACATTCTGTCCTACACACGTTCTTCATTCTCCGGTGGATGTCTACCGGTCTTCGTACCGCGTCAGCCGAGAAAAGAATGACAGCACGATGGTCCTCTTTTTGCCGCATTTGTTAATACCGTATCCATAGTTCACGGTTCCGCGTTTCCCACGGGGATGTCGGAAAGACACGAATGCCACAGCAATCCCTTGTCTGCATGTCAGTGCTTGTATACCAGCATCGGAGTCGCACTACCTTACATGCAGCCTGCAGCAACTCCCTCAAGGCGAAAATTTTTGAGCACCCCTTCTATACAGAGCCCATAAGCGTCTGCTAGTCATAGTCTTTTGTTTTTCTGTTAGTAGCTTCAAAATAAGAACTTCATGTTTGCACGACTTTCGGGTCAAAATCTCAGCGGCTATTGCATCATCAGTCATTATACAGCTTTCAGTCTGGAGACAGAAGGCCGAAGTACTGAATCCGTCTACCGAAATTCTTTCGGTTGTAACACCGAAAATGCAGGATGCATGGCACCTGCTATTGATGTATAACTTTTTTTTGAATTGTATCTAAATATTTGTAATTTCAATGCTTTATTTTAATGAGTAAGGACATTGCTTCACTGTATGTGTACATTTAGGTAGAAGTCTATGGACGTTTCATTGTATTTATCTGTGTTTTCCTGTGAAACTTATAAGCTCTGGGAAAAAGCCAAGGGAATTATTATTTGCATCGACTAGCAACGATAATAACAGTGTTTTTTCGTTGTAAAACCTTTGGGTAGGGGGTTGTTGCGCAGAGAGAGGGAGACGGGTTCCAGCGCTTGTAGTGCGCCGAAGTGTTGTGTTAACGCTCCCGCAATAAAGAGTACCATTTTCGGCGGCATCATGTACGCTCGCCCGCCAGATGTCTAGAGCAGGAGTACGGACAGTGGACGGGCGGAAGAGGCTGTATTAATTACCGTTGCCCGTTCCTATAATTAGCCGTGGCTCCACAATATGCTACCGTCTTCAACAACAACAGCAGTTCGAGCAACACAGTTTCGTCGTCGGCACCGAGTTTCGTCGTATGCACAGCACTGAAGTAAAACTGTTCATTGGTAGAAAGTATTGTTACCAAGCAGGATCCTTGTTCCTTTTTCTCCGAATATGCTAACTGAGTGTTATAAGAAACAAATTGAATAGTTACAGCCAGTTTTTTAATGAATAATTTATCTTTTAACAAGTTTAGCCTCAGTCTACTTTCAATTAAATGTTGCACAACAGACGCTTCAGTGTATGACTAAGGTAAAGAAATTTCATTTTTTCAAGTTAGAGAATCAATCACTGGAAAAAATCCAAATCTAAAGAAATACACAACTTAAGAGTGCGGAAGTTTTATTTATTTTACATATAGCTTGGAGCACATGGCTGTCTGGTTTGGTATGTATTATACTATTTAATTCTGTTCAAATCAGTAAAAAAGGCTCAGTTGTTCAGACAGTAATATGAAATCCAATTTGCAAAATAAGTAAAGGCAAAGTAAAAAGTGCTTGCTTTTTTCCTAAATTTCTTTGATGACGTTATGCTGAGGTCACTGAAAGTCATTGTTCATGTAACGAATTTCAGTACTAACATACAGCTTAAATGTACATTTTCAAATCATTACTCGATTGCCTTTTTCAAAATTTAATGCCAAACATAACGTAAAAGTGACTTCTAAGTTTTCTTTATCATAACATACTCACTTAAAAATTAAATTAAAAAAAATAGTGGCAACCTATAGTTTCCACGTCAGTGTTTAATAATACATCTTTTTCTTTCCCATCATCTTGTAAAGGATTTTGGATGTAAATTGCCCTAGTGGGCTGGCGACCGTTAATTACTTCCTTTTCGTTCATTAGTGTAACTTTTGGATTCATGATCAGTGATACCCCTTTCTGTCCAATGTTGTTCGTGAGTGAATGCACAATATAACTTTCATTTTCCAAATTATAGCCGTGTTACTTTTATTTTTAGTAGACTTTCCATCAGAAGGGTCGATTGTACACTTTCCTCCTACTTATCGGTATCACTTCTTCGGGAAAGATAGCTTTATACAATTAGAAAAAATCCATTATGCATACACGCGATCCAAGGTCATATTTTATATCGCAAGCAGGATAGGCCGATTAGTAAGAGGGAGGTTACATGGTGAAGAAGGTCATAAAACGATTCTACATCTACATCTATACTCCGCGAGCCACCTTACGGTGTGTGGCGGAGGGTACTTATTGTACCACTATCTGATCCCCCCTTCCCTGTTCCATTCACGAATTGTGCGTGGAAAGAACGACTGCTTGTAAGTCTCCGTATTTGCTCTAATTTCTCGGATCTTTTCGTTGTGATCATTACGCGAGATATATGTGGGCGGTAGTAATATGTTGCCCATCTCTTCCTGGAATGTGCTCTCTCGTAATTTCGATAATAAACCTCTCCGTATTGCGTAACGCCTTTCTTGAAGTGTCCGCCACTGGAGCTTGTTCAGCATCTCCGTAACGCTCTCGCGCTGACTAAATGTCCCCATGACGAATCGCGCTGCTTTTCGCTGGATCATGTCTATCTCTTCTATTAATCCAACCTGGTAAGGGTCCCATACTGATGAGCAATACTCAAGAATCGGACGAACAAGCGTTTTGTAAGCTACTTCTTTCGTCGATGAGTCACATTTTCTTAGAATTCTTCCTATGAATCTCAACCTGGCGCCTGCTTTTCCCACTATTTGTTTTATGTGATCATTCCACTTCAGATCGCTCCGGATAGTAACTCCTAAGTATTTTACGGTCGTTACCGCTTCCAATGATTTACCACCTATGGCATAATCGTACTGGAATGGATTTCTGCCCCTATGTATGCGCATTATATTACATTTATCTACGTTTAGGGAAAGCTGCCAGCTGTCGCACCATGCATTAATCCTCTGCAGGTCCTCCTGGAGTACGTACGAGTCTTCTGATGTTGCTACTTTCTTGTAGACAACCGTGTCATCTGCAAATAGCCTCACGGAGCTAACGATGTTGTCAACTAAGTCATTTATGTATATTGTAAACAATAAAGGTCCTATCACGCTTCCCTGCGGTACTCCCGAAATTACCTCTACATCTGCAGATTTTGAACCGTTAAGAATGACATGTTGTGTTCTTTCTTCTAGGAAATCCTGAATCCAATCACAAACCTGGTCCGATATTCCGTAAGCTCGTATTTTTTTCACTAAACGTAAGTGCGGAACCGTATCAAATGCCTTCCTGAAGTCCAGGAATACGGCATCAATCTGCTCGCCAGTGTCTACGGCACTGTGAATTTCTTGGGCAAATAGGGCGAGCTGAGTTTCACATGATCTCTGTTTGCGGAATCCATGTTGGTTATGATGAAGGAGATTTGTATTATCTAAGAACGTCATAATACGAGAACACAAAACATGTTCCATTATTCTACAACAGATTGACGTAAGCGAAATAGGCCTATAATTATTTGCATCTGATTTATGACCCTTCTTGAAAATGGGAACGACCTGCGCTTTCTTCCAGTCGCTAGGTACTTTACGTTCTTCCAGCGATCTACGATAAATTGCTGATAGAAAGGGGGCAAGTTCTTTAGCATAATCACTGTAGAATCTTAAGGGTATCTCGTCTGGTCCGGATGCTTTTCCGCTACTAAGTGATAGCAGTTGTTTTTCAATTCCGATATCGTTTATTTCAATATTTTCCATTTTGGCGTCCGTGCGACGGCTGAAGTCAGGGACCGTGTTACGATTTTCCGCAGTGAAACAGTTTCGGAACACTGAATTCAGTATTTCTGCCTTTCTTCGGTCGTCCTCTGTTTCGGTTCCATCGTGGTCAACGAGTGACTGAATAGGGGATTTAGATCCGCTTACCGATTTTACATATGACCAAAACTTTTTAGGGTTCTTGTTTAGATTGTTTGCCAATGTTTTATGTTCGAATTCGTTGAATGCTTCTCTCATTGCTCTCTTTACGCTCTTTTTCGCTTCGTTCAGCTTTTCCTTATCAGCTATGATTCGACTACTCTTAAACCTATGATGAAGCTTTCTTTGTTTCCGTAGTACCTTTCGTACATGATTGTTATACCACGGTGGATCTTTCCCCTCGCTTTGGACCTTAGTCGGTACGAACTTATCTAAGGCGTACTGGACGATGTTTCTGAATTTTTTCCATTTTTGTTCCACATCCTCTTCCTCAGAAATGAACGTTTGATGGTGGTCACTCAGATATTCTGCGATTTGTACCCTATCACTCTTGTTAAGCAAATATATTTTCCTTCCTTTCTTGGCATTTCTTATTACACTTGTAGTCATTGATGCAACCACTGACTTATGATCACTGATACCCTCTTCTACATTCACGGAGTCGAAAAGTTCCGGTCTATTTGTTGCTATGAGGTCTAAAACGTTAGCTTCACGAGTTGGTTCTCTAACTATCTGCTCGAAGTAATTCTCGGACAAGGCAGTCAGGATAATGTCACAAGAGTCTCTGTCCCTGGCTCCAGTTCTGATTGTGTGACTATCCCATTCTATACCTGGTAGATTGAAGTCTCCCCCTATTACAATAGTATGATCACGAAACTTCTTCACGACGTTCTGCAGGTTCTCTCTGAGGCGCTCAACTACTACGGTTGCTGATGCAGGTGGTCTATAGAAGCATCCGACTATCATATCTGACCCACCTTTGATACTTAACTTAACCCAGATTATTTCACATTCGCATTCGCTAATAACTTCACTGGATATTATTGAATTCTTTACTGCTATAAATACTCCTCCACCATTGGCGTTTATCCTATCCTTGCGGTATATATTCCATTCTGTGTCTAGGATTTCGTTACTGTTCACTTCCGATTTTAACCAACTTTCCGTTCCTAATACTATATGCGCACTATTTCCTTCAATAAGAGATACTAATTCAGGAACCTTGCCCTGGATACTCCTGCAGTTTACCAATATTACGTTAACTTTTCCTGTTTTTGGTCTCTGAGGACGGACATTCTTTATCAACGATGATAATGTCCTCTCTGGTAAGCCGTCAGGTATTTTATCGTTTCGCCCAAGGGGGGGTCCCTCTAACCTAAAAAACCCCCGTGTGCACGCCACACGTACTCTGCTACCCTAGTAGCTGCTTCCGGTGTGTAGTGCACGCCTGACCTGTCTAGGGGGGCCCTACAGTTCTCCACCCAATAACGGAGGTCGATGAATTTGCAACCATTATAGTCGCAGAGTCGTCTGAGCCTCTGGTTTAGACCCTCCACACGGCTCCAAACCAGAGGACCGCGATCGACTCTGGGCACTATGCTGCAGATATTAAGCTCAGCTTGCACTCCGCGTGCGATGCTGGTTGTCTTCACCAAATCAGCCAGCCGCCGGAAGGAACCAAGGATGGCCTCAGAACCCAAGCGGCAGGCGTCATTCGTTCCGACATGTGCTACTATCTGCAGCCGGTCACACCCAGTGCGTTCAATAGCTGCCGGAAGGGCCTCCTCCACATTACGGACGAGACCCCCCGGCAAGCACACCGAGTGCACACTGGCATTCTTCCCCGACCTACCCGCTATTTTCCTGAGGGGCTCCATAACCCGCCTAACGTTGGAGCTCCCTTTCTTTCATTAACCGCACAAAGTGGAAATCATAGCTATTGAGATAACTGTTTGCTGGTTTAGTATCAACTGATTTTGCCTTAACGGAGGAGAGGTCTCTAGGCTTCAAGAGAGACCGGCACATGAACGATTCTATTCAGGTTCCACGAAAGAACTGTTTTTCTTTCTGTAAGCTGTTTATCGTAGGCTTTCGACCAATGAAAGTTACTAACGCGTTACAAAAAGACATAGGTCCTTTCTATTTTCAAGAATGGTTATAGAACGTGCACATATTTTTAGACCGCTGTTGTTGACGTGAGTCTGTTGTAGAGTTATGGAACACGTTTTATGCTAACGCATTGCAATGTAATCGTCGAACCAAGATGGAATGCGCAAACTGGTGCACTGTGAACCTCAACTTGCCCTGGTCGGCCATGGGACCCACAGACAAAGGCTGCTCCCCGGTTGGTTCCGAGTTCCTTAATTTCTTTCGGGAGGTATTCAACACAGTTTGTAGTACTTAAGAAGAGGCGCTAGAGACTCCAGGTGTCCAGTTCTCGTTAAAAAGACGTAACGTAAATATAGAAAGTAATAAGTTATTGGCAGTTCGAGGAATAAATGGATGGTGTATGACGATTCCGTTCAAGTGAAATAATTAGTTAAAAATAGCTTACCCTTGGAGTACTAAACGCAATAATTGTAAAATAACAAAACACTTCCCTCTGATTCAGCGGAGGAAATAAGACGCGAAACATGCCGTGCAATTATGAAGGCTCGCCCACAAAGGAGCAATATATCTGTGGCAGAGAGGGCTGCTCTACGCAAGCTTCGCCGGGATACTCAGACGGTGGTACTCCCAGCAGATAAAGGTAATGGTACTGTTTTATTGTCTCGGGACGAATACAATGATAAAATGTACTGAGTGATAGCATGTACCGGAAGATCAGCAGGGATCCCACTAATCGAGTGGCGAAGAAAAGTGTTTCGCTTCTGAATGATTCTCCCTTTCCACGAGAAGTTGTTCGGAGATTGATACCAAGTGGTCCCGCAAACTCGATCCTCCTCACCTGCTCGTCTCCCCGATCCTCTCCCACCCCCGCCCGCTGCCGCGCCTGTATTCCCACGTCCCACCCGGTCTCCATCTCTCCACCCTCCTTACCCTCTCCCAAGGTGGCTTCCGCCAGCTCCCCCTCCCTGATGATGCCCTCCTCCCCTCCATCTACCCCTCCTACCAACTTTGATCCTCCCGCCCTCCTCCTGTGTTTGCTCCTCTGGGCACCCTCCCTCCCTTCTCTCCCTTTTCCCTCCCTCCTCCTTTTCTCCCCCCTCCTCCCCCGGGCCTCCCTTCCCCTGTCCCTCTCCTCCTGCCCCCGTCTCCTCAGCCATTGGCATCCTTTTTCTCCCCTCTCCCCCACCTCACACCTGTTCCCCTCTTGGCAGGTCCCCGGACTCGCACACGCTACGTGGACATTCGCGCGCCGGAGATCGTCGCCATCAGTGTTTCGTGTGTGCCGTCGTGTTTAGTGTTCAGCGTTCACCGTCACACTCCCTCGTTCACCAGTGACATCGTCATCTTCAGTGTTCGTGCGTCGTCTCATCAGTTAGCAGTGTGGATTATCGACGAGTGTGAACGGCTCCGTGTTTGTCTCTATATGTCTCCTGTTTCATTACCCACCATTCTGTAACTTGTGTCTTCTCACTGTTTTTGCTGCTTGTGTCTTCTATGGCTGAAGAGCAGCGTAGTGTGCTGCTGCCAGCCTGCCTGTTGTACAGGCTTTAAAATAACAATAAAGTAAAAAAAAAAAAAAAAAAAAACTGGAGCGGCAGTCTTGCGGCTCACTCTGAAGATGGCTGAATGTTATACAGCCGAAAGAAGAAGGAGATTTCTTGCGGCTGCACACCCGAAACTTAATGGAATAATAACAAAACAGTTCGGCAATTCGTTGAAATGTACCCCATTTCTACTTTCGTAACGTTAAGTGCGACACCGATGTCATAGTTATTTAATTTAACAATAATGTTGCAAATAATGGCAGTAGAATTGCTTATAGAGTCTTGGTGCGGTATAAATGGCGGCAATTTTGGCCATAACGTGGAAGGATACCAGTATTCCCCATAGCCCGGCGCCAATGGTACAGAACACATTTACGTCCACTGCTTTCGCCACTATGTGGCCACGTCTTTGCCAACAGTTTGGCGTGCTTGGCCTGGTCTTAGACAAGGTAAAAGTCGGGAGTGGGTCCTTCACGTCACTCCAGCCTGAATTAGCTTCCTGGGCGAGGTGAGGGGGGGAGCCGCTCAACGGACAGATGTGGAAGGTGAAGCTATAAAGTCGCAAGTCTGTCGTGGTTTAAGCATGTTGTGCAGTCGTTCTCAGTACGTCTCTGTCGACGCCGCTACTGCAACGCGTGAGCAGTTTTTTCATGAGATGAGCCCGTTTCGTCGTTACTTCGCTTGCATACTCATTCCACTTTGGTTAGGTCCTTGATAAACTACTCCTTGGCGGGACTAGCGTAGGGGAGCAATGTGCTGTTTCAGTTTTTCTGTACAATGCGTACGTACCTGTGTGAGTGCTACAGTGCATTGTTCCATTTAATTTCAAGGCATCCTTTGCCCTAATATAGGGGCTAATGTCAATATGGTGAACACGGTTACTGAAGGAAAGATCCAACTATATTGTCATTATTAAAGGAATCAATAAACGCCTTTTATTTGTTTTCTCTCATAAACAAGCCTCGTACTGTGTTGATTAACGCCGGAAAGGAGATACTTATCCGTTGCAAGTCACGGTCATAGAAAATCAACTATCAGCAAAATTTCAGGACACACGCCTATCCTGCAAGTAGGCAAAGGGGTCGCAATTGCTTGTGAGAGGAATAAATTTTATAATCATTCTACTTAACTCCACACGCACAGCAACATGAACCTGACCTTAAGGACACCCCATCCATCGTCTCCAGTCCCTCGGCTGCCCCCATCCGTTCACCTCCTCACCCCCTCCTTACCGCAACTTCCGCTCGGTCACTGTCGCTTATTGAACAAAACACTACATTACGAATTTCTTACAGAACCAGCTTACTTTGTAGACGAAACTCAGTACTCCGTTCCTAAAGGCACGAAACCTTCAAATAAAACACAGCTTCGATAGAGTACTCAAAATCATAAGCGATGCTCCACGATACACACGCATCGCGGACCTTCACTGGGAATACCGACTTGGGACTCTCACGGAGGTAGTCCACAAACTCACCACAAGACTATACAGAAACTCCAGACATTCGCAGAACCCGTTTATTCTGAATCTGGGGAACTACGACCACAACCATAGATGGAAACATAAAAGACCAAAAGACATACTTGTAAGGACATAACATCTATGGCCAAGCATACGCAAACATAATGGCACAGGCGAGCCCCTGTTAATCAGACGCCATTACTGGATATCCAGCTGAAATACACTGCCGAATAACTGGCACCACATAGGGAAGCCGTACCGTACACTGCATGCAAACAAGCTCCACACATCCCCCACATAGTGAGATGATCTATGGCCGATCTCCCACTACTGTATAACGATCTTGATTGTTCCAGGAATGTAGCAGCTGCAGCAACTGGGACACATCGCCATCGCTTGTCACGGTAATGATGCATGATACCTATACTAACAAATCCAACCTTGCATGAGCTATCGCAGCTAGTAAGCCACTACTGCTCTTACTACCCATCCCACTGTCGCAGAGGTTTTTTTCCCACGGCACGAGCCATGGCACTTTTTTCCCTCTGCTCTTCAAATCGCTACCCTCACTCGCGTTTCGTCCACTATCTATCACCTGATGGACCGTGTTAATGCGTAGTCTTACCGAGACGCACGGACAACATCACAGCCCAGCATTCTGTGATCCACTTACTAGATAACTAACATGTTTACGGAGGTGACAGTAGAACTTTTGGCTTGGTCACCACGTTGGTGCGGGCGTGGAGGGGCCCCATCTCTTTTTTAGGGAATTTGTAGGGTCGCTACCATTTATGATGTAAGTAAAGGATCTGACGGACAACGTCACGAGCTCGCGTTTGCTGCTGTTGAACATAGCAACAATACTCCCAGACTCTTTGCTGAGGGAGAGAAGTTGATATTTGTCCCATTTAGGGTTAAAGATTGTAGAGATTCCCGATATTTCGGTTTAATGAGCCTACAATGACCAACTAGTATCGTTTTTGTTCGGGAGAGGTTGAGTTTAACCCTGTTTCCCGTGCGTATTTTGAAAGAGCACACATGTCGGTAAGTGGCAATACGAGAAAGCTGTTGAGAAATTCAGGAAGGCTTGCAGTGGATTTTGGGTCAAAAACTGACAGAAGACCCTAAATGTACGTAAACTACCTGATCAAAAGTATCCGTACACTCTTTAGTGGACATTAATATAGTGTGAATCCACACTTAGATTTTATGACAGATTGAACTCTGCTGAGAACACTGCCAATACTGTGTCTGAATGTCTGTGGAGGAATGGTAGCCCATACTTCCTCAAGGGCCGAAAACAGAGTAGGTAGTGATGTTGGAAGCTGGAACCTGGAGCGAACTTGATGTTATAATTCATTCCAAAGGTGTTCCATAGGGTTCAGATCGGGACTCCGCATAGGCCGGTCCAAATCAGGAATGTTGTTGTCACTCTTCAAGCTTTCCCGGCGGGTTTGCCGCCGGATCACGTTGTGCAAATTCCACAATATTTCCTCGGAGCAACTGTCCATAAGAACGGGGTGCCTCTCCGTCCCATTGTAAGTAACATAGGAGTACCTACTTATTTTGTTGCCAAATACCTGACATCACTATTGGGACCTCTCGTATGCAAGTGTGACCATCACACTGGAAACTCTGAAGATTTCATAGGTCGCCTGAAAACCCTTAGATTGCAATCCTCGGATCTGTTAGTAAGTTTCGATGTTGTATCTTTATTTACAAGCGTGCCCTTGTAGGACTCTTTGGAACTCATTAGCAACAAGTTTGAGGAGGACATAGTAGCATTATTCAGACACATGCTTACTTCAACATACTTCTTATTTCAAAACCAATATTTTGAACAAGCGGACGGTGTCGCCATGGGAAGCCCTCTGTCTCCTGTGGTGCCCAATTATTTTATGGAGGACTTTGAAGAAAAAGCACTACAGTCAGCCACTCTCAAACCCTCTTGTTTTCTGCGGTATGTGGATGATACATTTGTGGTGTGGCCACATGGACTTGATACTCTACCTACGTTTCTTCGGCATCTGAATTCGCTCCATCCGATTATAAATTTCACAATGGAAGTGGAAAAAGAGCAGGCTGTTTCGAAACTTCCTAAGGGTGTTGCCGAAGAGATTAGGCGTGACACATGTCGCATCTTGACTCAAGCTTCATCTAAGAGGTCCCACTTTAACATCACCTATCACTCCATCTGAAGATTTCAGGAAACCTTTCAGCGGTATCCTGGAACTGGGTAGACAGTGCCACTTGGGCACTGGTTGACTGGAGTGAACGATAAGCTAAGGTTCGTCAAATGGCTAAATACGATCGACTCGAAGCCCGACCGCAAGAAGACTTGCTAAGAAGACGTACCGTGTTGGTACGAAGGAAAGCAGATGGAACCTTGGGACACAGCGTCTACAGCAAGCCAACGCATACAGATCTATATCTGCAGACCACAAGCTGCCACCATCCTGCACAATACGGTAGTGCATTACATACGTTAGTTCATAAAGCACATGTGGTATCTGATCCTGAGAGCCTGTCTAGTGAAATACAACATTTGAAGACAGTGTTCCGACAAAACGGTTATTCTGAGAGACAGATACGTAAGGAATTCAGGCCCAGGCGATTTCAATCTATGGAGTAGAATGAAGATACGAAGACACCCACCACTTTGGCCTTTTTGCCGTATTTTGATGCCATGTCGTTAAGAATCGGGAGAGTCCTCGAAAGATTTCTTGTCAGTGTGCGGCAGCGTGTATAGGCCAGACATACCGCACATTACAAGAACTCTGCAAGGAGCATCAGCGTCACACACCCCTTCGTCAACCGGAAACATTGGCAATTGCAGAACGCTGCCTGAATACAGGACATCGTATGATTTATGAAAAAACGGAAGTTTTATCCCCGGCATTATCTTTCTGGGACTGTGTCATTAAGGAAGCAATACATGTCCGTACAGCCGATAATCTCATCAACAAGGATACGGGATTTCAACTGAGCACAGCGTGGAACCCCTGCACTGGCTGTTATTAAATCACAACACGAAAATCAAGATTCTTCGATAACATGCCTGTCGTAACACTGGCCTAGTACGGCCATTGGTGAGAAACGTCTGAGGCCGCACTGTTGACAAACCAGCGTACAGCGCACGTGCGGGAGAGTCGCTCTGCGACTTTCGGCAGAGGGAATATGAATTTGGCAAGTCACTGCGCATGCGCGATTTCCGCAGCCTCGCATATTTTCGCGTGTGTTCTAAAAACGGGTCGTCGGTGTGCGGATACTGTCAGTCGTACCTAGCCACGAGCGCGGCTGAACCACCTCAAGGTGTCGGGCAGCTGCTCCGAGGAAATATTGTGGAATTTGCACAATGTGATCCGGCGGCAAACCCGTGAAGACTATTTACAATGTTGTTATCTATAACCCGTTCTCTCAAAGATGGTGCTTTATGATAGGTGTGCATTGTCATGTTGATGCAATCATCGTCTCCGAACTGTTCCTCTACTGCTTTAAAATGTGTTCATATCCTTCTGCATTAAAGTTCCCTTAAGCGCATCAAAAGGGACCACACTCTAACGAAAAAGCCTGCACACGGTGACGTTCTCTGCACTTCACTGTTGACCCTGCAGATGACATCATAAACAGTCGACACCACGACAGTTTTAGAAGAGCTGAAATGTCCCTGATGGAGTTGTTACTGCTGGTAAGTGCAGGTTCGAGGTCGCTGATCTCTTTTCTGCTGTTAATGCTTCTCTTCCGACAACATGATACCCCCGCCTCTGCCTCTCGTGACATCTTGTGCTCAGTTCCGCTTCACATAGGCCGGATACTTTTATCAGATAGTGTATTTATGAAAGGTGTTGCATACAACTGATTCTTGGTGCAGTGAGAGGTAATGTAACCTACTACGTATAAATAGCCGGAAAGAGCAGCTATTGTTTGATTACATGCTACAACCAGTTCACAGAGCAGCTATTGTGTGATTATATTGCCGAAAACAAATGGTTCAAATGGCTCTGAGCACTATGCGACTTAACTTCTAAGGTCATCAGTCGCCTAGAACTTAGAACTAATTAAACTTAACTAACCTAAGGACATCACACACATCCATGCCCGAGGCAGGATTCGAACCTGCGACCGTAGTGGTCTCTCGGCTCCGGACTGCAAGGCCTAGAACCGCACGGCCACTCCGGCCGGCTGCCGAAAACAGACACAATCTTGAAATGTCATAGTATTTGTCCATATCGGCCTAAAGTAGAACGGCTAAATGAAATAAGTTGTAGGAAGAGAAAGTGTCTGACAGAAAGCATCGCTCGTGCGAAACGCAGCTTGCTCTTTTCTCACATGATATACTGCGAACTGTGAATGAAGGGAACAGGCAGATTCAATATTTCTAGCTTTCCGGAAAGCATTCGACACTGTACCCCGCTGGAGACTGTTAACAAAGGCATGTGCATACGAAATAGGCTCCCAGGTGTGTGACTGATTAGAAGACTTCTTAAGTAATAGAATCCAGTGTGTTGTCCTCGACGGCGAGTGCTCATCGGAGACGGGTAACACCAGCAGTGTCCCAGAGAAGTGTGACAGGACCCTGTTGTTCTCTATATACATAAATGATTCGGCGAACGGGATGGGCAGCAATCTGTGGTCGTTCGCTGATGCTGCGGTGGTGTGCAGAAAGGTGTCGAAGATAAGTGACTGTACGTTGATTCAAGATGACCTAGGCAAAATTTCCAGTTGGTTTGATGAATGGCAGCTGGCACTTAATATAGAAGAATGTAAGTTAATGAGGATGAATAGCAAAAACAAACTCGTAATGTTCGGAGACGACATTAGTAGTGCCCTGCTTCACACAGTCACTAAATATGTGGGCGTAACGTTGCGGAGCGATATGAAATGGAACGAGAATGTGAGGATTGTGGTAGGGAAGGCGAATGTTCGACTTCGACTTATTGGGAGGATTTAGGAAAGAGTGGTTTATCTGTAAAGGAGACCGTTTATAGGACGCTAGTGCGACCTATTCTTGAGTGTTGCTCGAGTGTTTGGGATCCCCACCAGGTCTGACTGAAAGAATAATTCGAAGTAATTCAGACGCGAGCTGCTGCATTTGTTACCGGTACGTTCGATTAGCATGCAAGTGTTACGGATATGCTTCGGGAACTTAAGTGAGAATCCCTGGGGGGGAAGGAGACATTCATAAAAATCCATTGAGACACTTTGACAAAGAGCAGATTATTATTACGCAGAGCCTATGAACGAGTATCTCGAAACGGCGAAGCTGGTCGAATGTTCAGGAGCTACTGTTGTGAGCACCCACGGAAACAGGACAGGGAAACTACCACTAGGAGCTAAATGGTTGGACGTCCATGACTCTTCACAGGACGCTGTGTTCGGAGGCTTGTCTGCTCTGTAAAGTAGGATAGATGGTGATCTGTGGCATCTCCGTCGAAGGAGCACATTGGTGGTGCACGCAAAAATGTTTCGGAGCACACCTTTCATCGTACAATGTTAAACATGGAGACCATCCCTACGTATTCACATGTCGACACCATCAGTTACGACTGCAGTGGGCACGAGACTATCGAGATTCGACCGTCGATCACTCGTCAGCTCTTCGGATGAATCGAATTTTTGCTACACTAGGTCGATGGTCCTCTCCACAAACACCCGTACCTAGGTGAACACCGGCTTGAAACGTGCAGCGCGCCAAGGAGTCAGGCTTGTGGGAGCAGTATTGTGCTATGGGAGGCATTCTCCTGCGGTTGCATGGGACCTGCGGTAGTAATCGAAGACACGCTGACAGCCGTGAACCACCAGCGTCTCTTCATACTTGATGTTTTCCCCGACGGCGATGTCATTATTCAGCAGTATTACTGTCTGTGCCTCGGATCCAGAACCGTGCTACAGTCGCTTGATAAGCATTACAGTGAACACCCATTGATGTCTCGGCGACCTAATTCGTCTGATGTAAATCCTATGGAACCCATCTGGGTCGGTATGGGGTGCCAACACCGCGTACGCAACTCAGCGGCCCATTATTTCCACGAGTTACATGACCCGTGATTACACGTCTAATGCCACATACCTTCACAAACCTACCAAAAAACTGTTCGATCCATGATATGCAGAATCTGTGATATATTTGTTTCCAAACACGACAAACAAGCTATTAAGCAGGTGGCCATACTGTTTTGGCTCATCAGTGTACATGAGTCTTAGGTCAAAAACTGTTGTTGTTGTTACTTTTGGGGGAGGAGACCAGACAGCGAGGTCATCGGTCTCATCGGATTAGGGAAGGACGGAGAAGGAAGTCGGCCGTGCCCTTTCAAAGGAACCATCCCGGTATTTGCCTGGAGTGATTTAGGGAAATCGCGGAAAACCTAAATCTGGATGGCCGGACGCGGGACTGAACCGTCGTCCTCCCGAATGCGAGTCCAGTGTGCTAACCACTGCGCCACCTCGCTCGGTTTAGGTCAAGAACTATTCTACGTTCTTAGTGCGTGCGCCCTGTGAAGCTTTTTGGATTTTATTTCTCTGGAACGAGTATTGACCTTTTGTAAAAACGATTGTTACGTTTAATATTATTTGATTTGAGAACTGATTGCAATTCTTGGTGCTGTTTACTTACGTATGCGCTCTGACATTGTAAATTTAAGAAGCGCACACTTACGCAACTCCCCAGCCAAATACAGTCCCACCAAAATCATGTGCTGTAAGTGTTACTATAAAAATGTTTGTATATAGTGCGCTTTTACCAGCTAAAATTCTTCAGTAGCAGAACTCATAACATCCTCTAAAAATATAAAGTGGTTGCACTTTTCTTTCTAAATATTACCGATTACTATACAGAATAAATCAACTATTTCGGAAGTCTACACAGTTTGCAGAACCAGTACTGAAAGAGAACACTGAGAATCTCGTATGCATCATTACCATAGGAATCATGAAGATTAGACTTACTACAACGTGCTCAGAGGCATTTAAGCAATTATTTATGCCATGAGCTTCATAGTGGCTTGCAGAATTTAGGTATAGGGAAATATAGATTCTATGAAAATTCCATCAGACGTCCAAATAATCAGACAACCCATCTTGAAGCACCTTCCGACCAGTGTCGCTATAATGTGTGAGCAGCCTCAAACCAGTGAATCCTCGTTTGTGCGCTCGTACCAGTCGTAGTTAATCTTTTGTCATCCCAGAATTAACTGAAAACAAACTTTAAAAAGCATGACCTGGTACTTTAAGATAAATGAATTCTTCTATGAATACTTCATTAATATTATCACATGTTTCAGGTTTTCTTTGCATCTCATTTACAGTTATTGTTCTGTACTTTCCCTCAGTCTCGGTGTAACGAATGGCATCCATTCCCGTATCGCTACCCGCGATGTCCTTGCTAATCACCACCTGTTGTCTGACAACACAATATACGTGAAAATTTTGTCAACACCATATTTATATCTATCAACCATGATGTTATTGCACGTGGGAATGAGGACGCTTATAGTGTGGTTTAATCGTGATTCTTTATGAAGACATGCTGAACCATTTGATAGTATTTGCAGAACTGTCCTGCAAGCGTTCACAGTGTAATGTGTTTTTCCTAATCACCACTGTACTTGTTTACTGTAGCGTCAAAATGGCTCTGAGCACTGTGGGACTTAACATCTGAGGTCATCAGTCCCCTAGAACTTAGAACTACTTAAACCTACCGACATCACACACACCCGTGCCCGAGGCAGGATTCGAACCTGCGACCGTAGCGATCGCGCGGTTCCAGACTGAAGCGCCTAGAACCGCTCGGCCACACCGGCCGGCTTACTGCAGCGTCACCGCATGTTTCCGATAACGGCCACACGAGGTCAAGTGCAATAATATTGTGCTTGGCTAGTAACACGTCTGACGCTGTATCCGGATGAGAAAATCAATAAAAATTTCTTGTGTAGTGTGGCCAATTCTGTCAATGTTGCCACGTTGGTCAAAGTACATTAACCCAAAATATGACTCTGAAATTCACGCGCAGTATTGGCCTAAAAGACAAAGTCATTCAGTAACAGGGTCAGAAATTATCTTGTTGCTTTCATATTCTTTCATATTCTCTTTATATTGTCACTGACGGGCCAATAGATCCACAATTTTTGTCTGCTATAGGGGAGTCTTGGACCGTGGACATGGACAACCGAATGGAATGACATTGTTTTTACTAATGAATTCCAATTCTGCCTGCACCACCATGATCGTCGGATTAGAGTCTGGAGACACCGTGCTGAGAAACTGTTGAACTATTGCCTTATGCGTCGCCATACTAGTCCTGCACTCACTATTATGGTTTGGGGTGATGTTGGAATCCACTCTCACACTGCATTGCCGGTACACTTTAACCAGCGTTACATCTCTGAAGTGTTGGAGTCTGTTGTCCTTTCATACCTTCTGAGCTTGCCAATGGTCACATTGCAGCAGGATAATGTGCTATCACACGTGGACGAAATGTTCAATACTTCTTCGCAGCCCATCGGATTGCATTGCTGCCTTTGCTCCTTGTTCTTCGATCTCTCGCCTATCGAAAACGCCTGATCAATGACTGCGAAACGACTGACCCGGGATGCACCACCCGCTGCTACACCAGACAAACTTTGGCAATATGTGGAAGCTTCATGGACTGCTATACGTCAAAAACATATCCAGAACTTCTTTCATACCATACTGAGGCGTGTAGCTGCGGTTATGTCCAGGAATGGAGGTAACATTCATTACTGATTTAATCACTTTCCTCACTTCACCTGAGGCTGTATTTTCACTCATATATGAGCTCTGTAGAAAATGTTATCTCCCAAATCAATTTGGCTGTGATATGTACGGCTTTTCTTGTTGTTACATTTTGGATGGCCAGCAGTGTATTATTAAATTCGTATGTGATTTGGAATTATACAGTGTACTAAATTTAGTACACAGGGCTGCCACCTCTGGCAGCAACAATACATTTAACATGTTGTGTACAGCGTGTTGAAAAGAGTGATGCTAGTACTCATTGGTACAAAAAAAAGTCATATAAACACAGGGCTGGAAAAGCATACTTTCTGATGTAAGTCCAATGAACGTGGGTCCGGAAATGCATACTTTCTGCTATAAACACTTGTTTACAGGAGGTGGCGTCCACTCAAGATAATGGATCCCTCTGCCCTCTGGCGTAAGAAATGACGCAGCCTTTTGAAGTACATTCGGTTGCTGTTGTACCTGCTGGGACACATTGAAGACACGACCCTGTAGTGTCCCATATCGTTGATTGACGTGGGGTTGACCAATTGCTTCAAGCATCTCCATAACCAAAAGTCTAGGGGACTTAGGTCTACGGAACGAGAAGGGCATGGGGAACTAGAAGGCGGAGGTGTATACCCCTCATCCCCCCTCACTCCCCCCTCCCCCACCAATTTATTGGTCCTGAAATGTCTGCGTCAGATGTTCGCGCACATTGTGGCGAAAGTATGCTGGGTCGCCATCATACATGAACCAAATTCGTTGTTGCAATTACACAGCCTCCAGCAAGGTAGGCAGTACATTAATGAAAAAGTCTAAGTAATGCTCTCCAGATAATATTCATGATAGCACCTATGGCCCTGTTAATCTATCGCCAAGTAAGCTTGCCCACACGTTGATTTAGAATCGGTACTGATGCCCTCTTCGCGGATTTATAACTGCCCGTACATGCTGGTTGTGGAAATTCACAATACCATCTCTTGTGAACCTTGCCCCATCGGTAAATAAAATCTTGTATGAGAACTGTGGATCTGTGGCACACTTCTGAACACACTTGTCCAGGGGTTTCTTCCGCCGAACGTAGCACACGCTCCTCCAAGACAGGCATGCTGGCTGTGTGGGGCTTCGGTATTCCGAGGCACGGGAACCTGTGTCCCTCAGAAAGGTATGCTTTTCCAGATCAGTCAGATAGCCTTTGCAAAGCTGTTCGAGTTTACGGGGAAGGCTAAGCGGGCTGAGGAGTGAATGGGAAGTTGGATTCAGGAGGGAGGCGTGCTAGGATAGTCCGCGTATTTTGCAAAACCATTGTGCCAGGGTGGTGTAGTGGTTAGCGTAACTCCCTACTGAGGAGGAGACACAGGTCCGAATCATGACCTTGGGACACATTTTCATTTGGAGCTTCAGTTGGGCATGTATACATCATAGATGTTTGAGACCTGAAAAATCTCTGGAACCTTACAGTTTCATTTGATTAATAGCTTTAACATTGTGTATTGTGTGTGTGTTTTGAACCAGGTATGTAGAAACGGCGGAGAGGCTCTATCTGAGCCACTCTGCATTGTAGCCAGATGTATCCACGATGACAGCAATGACATTGTCCAAGATGACAGTGTGTAGACTTGGCAACAGTGCATGATGTCATCAAAAATGGCTGCTATGACATCATCCAATATGGCGGATTTTGGCAGTAAGTTTGAATTTTGGTGGGAAGTAGATCAATTGGGCTACCTCCACTAACCTAACCCTCCTTCCCTACCCTCCCCCAAAAACCATGGGAAGTGGTTCATGGTGTGGGTTCCTGTTGTCATGTCCTAGTTCATGAACCACAGGCAATGTATGAGTGGCCAAGTAAGTGGTCCTGACAGTTGGGATACCAGTTACTTTGGAATAAGTCTGGGCATCTCGGACATATTCTGAGTCATGGCCATCTTTATGCTCAGACGGCAAAGACTTCCAAATCCACAGGTTAGTCCCTCAGCCGTTAGGGGTAAAACTCAATGGGACCCGGGGCAAGTAAGGCTAGCAACATGCTTCCCTGGTACTTTAAATATGATGCTGGCAACAATCAGAGCAAAATGCCTCGGACCTTTGGAGGTGATGAAGTCCCACCTCTACCTGACAAACCAGGGACTCCTACGATGTGACTCGGCAAATGAATGGTAACGAGATGGGGAGCTATTAATATCAATGGGGGCTACTCTGGGAAGAAGGTAGAGCTGGCAGACGCTGCAAGTAAGATGGGGTTGGACATTTTATCTGTTAGTGACATTCGGGTAAAGGGTGAGAAAGAAGAGGAAGTGGGAGAATACAAGGTCTACCTGTCAGGAGTCGAAGCAGGAAAAGCATAATGGGGTGTAGGGCTTTACATCAGGAAAGAAATGGAACCCAGAGTAGTTGCAATAAGTTATGTAAATGAATGACTGATGTGGATAGATTTGACAGTGTCTAGCAAGAAAATTAGGATTGTGTCAGTATATTTGCATTGTGAAGGGACAGATCAAGATAAGATGGATAGTTTTTATGACGCATTCAGTGATGTAGTTGTTGGAGTAAAGGACAAGGACAGTGTTCTGCTCATGGATGACTTTAATGCCAGGATTGGAAATCGAACAGAAGGGTATTTAAGCAACTATAGGCATGGTAACGAGATGGGGAGCTATTAATATCAATGGGGACTACTCTGGGAAGAAGGTAGAGCTGGCAGACGCTGCAAGTAAGATGGGGTTGGACGTTTTAGCTGTTAGTGACATTCGGGTAAGGGGTGAGAAAGAGGAGAAAGTGGGAGAACAACAAGGTCTACCTGTCAGGAGTCGAAGCAGGAAAAGCACAATGGGGTGTAGGGCTTTACATCTGAAAAGAAATGGAACCCATTGGAGAGTATATGGAGGCCATCAGGGACAGGAAACAACTTTTGGATTTCGATGCCAGTATGTGTTTAGTAATCACAAACTCATTTTTAAACATAAGAACGTTCAGCAGGCCGGAGTGGCCGTGCGGTTCTGGGCGCTACAGTCTGGAACCGAGCGACCGTTATGGTCGCAGGTTCGAATCCTGCCTCGGGCATGGATGTGTGTGATGTCCTTAGGTTAGTTAGGTTTAAGTAGTTCTAAGTTCTAGGCGACTGATGACCTCAGAAGTTAAGTCGCATAGTGCTCAGAGCCATTTGATCCATAAGAACGTTCACTGGTATACTTGGGAAGGCAGGGGAACCAGATCTGTCATTGACTATATAATAACAGATCAGGAATTCAGGAAGGCTGTGAGGGACACACGTGTATTCAGGGGATTCTTTGATGACACTGATCACTACTTAATCTGCAGTGAAATTGGTATTATGAGGCCGAAAGTGCAGGAGGTCAGGTCCATATGTAGGAGGATAAGAGCAGAGAAACTTCAGGGTAAGGAAATCAGGCACAAGTACATAACAGTGATCTCAGAAAGGTACCAGTTAGTTGAATGTAGTCAATTACAGTCATTGGAAAAGGAATGGACAAGGTACAGGGACACAGTACTAGAACTGCCTAACGAATGTCTTGGAACAGTAGTGTGTAAAGATAGATGAAGCAAACAGCTTGGTGGAATGACACAGTCAAGGCAGCCCGTAAAAGGAAAAAGAAGGCATATCAATAATGGCTACATACTAGAACTCAGGTAGACAGAGAAACTTATGTTGAAGAAAGAAACAAAGCCAAACAGATAATTGCAGCATCCAAGAAGAAATCTTGGGAAGACTTTGGAAACAGGTTGGAGACTTTTAGTCAAACTGCTGGAAAACCATTCTGGAGTGTAATTAGCAGTCTTCGAAAGGGAGGTAAGAAGGAAATTACAAGTATTTTGGACAGGTCAGGAAAACTGCTGGTGAATCCTATTGATGCCTTGGGCAGATGGAGGGAATATTTTGAAGAGTTGCTCAATGTAGGTGAAAATACGATCAGTAATGTTTCAGATTTCTATGTACAATGGGATAAGAATGATGATGGAAATAGGATCACATTTGAGAAAGTGGAGAAAATGGTCAATAGATTACAGTGCAATAAAGCGGCTGGGGTGGATGAGTTCCAACTTAATGAATAACACACGCCCTTTCACACGGTACGTTAGTAATTGCAAACAGAGGGAAATGACATTCGTGTGAATGGGCTTGTGTCATTCATTAAGTCGGAACTCATCAATTACAGTGGAATGTCAGGTCTTAAGTGGCTACACAGGATAATTGAAATGGCGTGGGAGTAGGGACAGGTTCCATCAGACTGGACAAAGCAGTAATCACACCAATCTTTAAACAAGGAAACAGAAAAGATTGTAACAACTACAGAGGTATCTCTTTAATCAGCGTTGTGGGTAAAATCTTCTCAGATATTGTTGAAAGGAAAGTGCGAGTATTAGTTGAGGACAAATTGGATGAAAATCAGTGTGGGTTTAGGCCTCTTGTCAGGACCAGATCTTTAGCTTACGGCAAATAATGGAGAAGTGTTACAAGTGGAATAGGGAATTGTATCTATGCTTGATAGATCTAGAAAAGGTTCCTAGGAGGAATTTACGAGATTATGGATTAGTAGGCAAATTTTTGCAAGTAATTAAAGGTCTTTACATAGATAGTCAGGCAGCAGTTAGAGTTGACAGTAAATTGAGTTCATGGTTCAGAGTAGTTTCAGGGATAAGACAAGGCTGCAAACTGTCTCCACTGTTGTTCATATTATTTATGGATGATATGTTGAAAACAATAGACTGGCAGGGTGAGATTAAGATATGTGAACACAAAATAAGCAGTCTCGCTTATGCGGATGACTTAGTTGTGATTGCAGATTCGATTGGAAGTTTGCAAAGTAATGTTTCAGAGCTAGATCAGAAATGTAAGGACTATGGTATGAAGATTAGCATATCCAAAACGAAAGTAATGTCAGTGGGAAAGAGATTTAAACGGATTGAATGCTAAATACGAGGAACAAAGTTAGAACAGGTGGACGGTTTCAAGTACTTAGAATGCATATTCTCACAGGATGACAACATAGTGAAAGAACTGGAAGCGAGGTGTAGCAAAACTAATGCAGTGAGCGCTCAGCTACTATCTACCCTATTCTGCAAGAAGGAAGTCAGTACCAAGACTAAGTTATCTGTGCACCATGCAATCTTTCGACCAGCTTTGTTGTATGGGATCGAAAGCTGGGTGGATTCAGGTTACCTTATCAATAAGGTTGAGGTTACAGATATGAAAGTAGCTAGGATGATTGCAGGTGCTAGTAGATGGGAACAATGGCAGGACGGTGTCCACAATGAGGAAATGAAATAAAAACTGGGAATGAACTCTATAGATGTAGCAGTCAGGGCGAACAGCTTAGATGGTGGGGTCATGTTACACACATGTGAGAAGCAAGGTTACCAAGAGACTCATGGGATCAGCAGTAGAGGGTAGGAGGAGTCGGAGTAGACCAAGGAGAAGGTACCTGGATTTGGTTAAGAATGATTTTGAGGTAATAGGCTTAACGTCAGAAGAGGCACCAATGTTAGCACTGAATAGGCGATCATGGAGGAATTTTATAGGGGGGACTATGCTCCAGACTGAACACTGAAAGGCATGATCAGTTTTAAATGATGATGATGATGATGATGATGATGATGATGATGATGGTACTAATTCCAACAGGATAATACATCACACCACAGTTATCTCTACTAACCTAAGAAAATAGTGGGAAGATAGGTCACTTGGGCTACCTCCACTCACCAAACTCACCCGACTGCCACCTCCTCCTATGGATTGGTGGGCATAGTACTAGACCTGTGCTGGACATATGTCTTTATTATTTTGCATGCAGCAATCTTTATTTAAACAATTATAGAGAGTACCACCATCCAGCGAGCTCGCCATGAGGTCTGGGCTCCAATTGAACTAGTACACAGTGCCACCAGCACAGGGTGCTCTCTTCCATAACGTAATCCAAGATGGCTGCCATGACGTCAGCTGATGATGCAAGTACAGTTATCCAAGACGGTGGGAAACAGCGTGTTCACCACAAGATCTGCACATAGTATACACTAACATCACCAGAGGGCACTGTCGTCCATTCCATGACATAATACAAGATCTCTGTCTGGGTGGGGGAAAATGGCGGCAGACAGTGTCTCCACCAAGAGACCTAAAGTCCAACTGGCCTAGTACACAGTACTGCTAACAGAGGGTGCTGTCACCTCTCCTGTGGCATAATCCAAGATGGTGGTCTGGAGGAGGAAAATGGCGCAGAAATGAGTCAGCCAGTGCTGGGCTGCTGGAGAGAGTAAGGAAGGAGTGTACTTTATTTTTTGGAACAATCACCATGGGGCCTGGAGTCCAACTGACCTAGTAAACAGTATTGCCACCAGAGGGTGCTGTCATCCCTCCTGTGTAGTTCTGTGACATCAGTGTAACACTGACCGTATACTCGAAAACAGAAACAACTTTGACCTGCAGCGATGTGAGATTTATGGCTCATGCTTGCTCGCAGCCAGTGGCAGCTCGCAGCAGCATGGAGGCAGGCTCGCCCCTGGTTCATCTGCACTCTGCAAATAGGTCTTTGCTCCCGTCCAGTCGCATCAGCAATGGTGCCTAGGCGAACACACATTTCGAGAGGAATTTCTCAGGTAGCAAGTATGAAAAGGATGTCGCCGCCTCATGCTTGCGGGACCTGAATGGGCACCTGTGCATCACTTCACAGGGCTGGCGCTAGCCTCCAGTGCGGTCCTGTGGACAGCAGGCGGTGCTAGCGCGTATCTGTTGCATTATTTTGCAAGCAGGTTTGTAGGCTGCGCTATGCATTATTTGGACAGTTTAGGAGTTGATTTCGTGTTTGCACATCTGTGTACTGCATTATTTAGGAGTAGTTTGCATGTCGGTAATTTAAAATTAGTTTGCATGTCTGCAGAGCGTTATTTAGGTATAGTTTACAGGTCTGCAGGCCGTATGGCGTGACCCCAAACATGTCAGAGCATGTGTTTTGTATTAGTGTGATAAATATACTATCTTTCAAAATCCATCCCTAAATAAATTATTCCAAAATAAATAAAGTACTCTCTGCCTTACTCTCTCCAGTGGCCCAGCAAAGGATGAATCATTTTCATGCCATTTGCCCCCTCCAGACCACCATCATGGATTATGCCACAGGAGAGGTGACAGCACCCTCTGGTGGCAGTACTGAGTGCTGTGTGAGTTGGGACTCTGGATCTCATGGTGGAGGCACTGCTTGCAAAATAAAGACAGCACAGGCAGAGTCCTTTTTCCACCATTTCCCCCACCTCGGACTGTCATCTTGGATTACATCACATAATGGAGGACAGGTCCCTGTGGTGGCAGTACTGTGTACTAGGTCAGTTGGACCCCGGACTGTATGGTGACTGTTCCAAAATAAATAAAGTACACTCCTTCCTTACACTCTCCAGCAGCCCACTGTAGGCTGAGTCATTCTTGTGCTATTTTACTCCTCCAGACCACCATCTTGGATTACGTCACAGGACAGGTGACACCATCCTCTGGTGGCAGTACTGTGTACTAGGCCAGTTGGACTCTAGATCTCTTGGTGGAGACACTGTCTGCCCCCATTTTTCTCCACCCCAGGCCGACATCTTGTATTATGTCACAGAACGGACGACAGTGCCCTCTGGTGGTGTTACTGTGTACTAGGTCCAGACCTCATGGTGAACATGCTGTTTCCCACCATAACTGTACTTGCATCATCAGCTGACATCATGGCAGCCAACTTGGATTACGTTACAGGTGGGAGTACCCTCTGCTGGTGGTACCATGTACTAGGTCAGTTGGAGTCATTACCTCATGGCGAATACACTGGATGGTGGTAGTGCCTATAATTGTTTAAATAAAGATTGCTGCATGCAAAATAATGAAGATTTAAGTCCAGCACAGGTCAAGTCCTATGCCCACCCATCCATAGGAGGAGGTGGCGGTCGGGTGACTTAGGTTAGTGGAGATAGCCCAACTGCACTTTCTTCCTCGCCATTTTGTTAGGATTGTCGAGATAGCCCAAGTGCCCTTTCTTTACCACTAAATTTCAAACTTGACGCCAGTTTCTAGGATGATGTGGCGGTCGGATGCCTTAGGTTATTGGGGGTAGCCCAAATGACCTAACTTCCCGCGATTTTCTTGGGTTAGTACTCATAACCATGCTTTGATGCATTATCTTGTTGGAATTTGAACTTTCCGCCATTTTTCTGGGGGAGGGGAAGGGCTTTAGGTTACTGGAGGTAGCCCAGTTGACCTTCTTGACACTAAAATTCGAACTTCCCACCATAATCCGCCATCTTGGATGACATCATGGCCACTATCTTGGATGCTATCTTGCACTGTTGCCAAGTCTACACAGCGCCATCTTGGATGACGTCATCAACGTTAGGTTGGAGACATCTGGCAGCAATGCAGAGTGGCTCAGAAGCAGCTTTGCCCCAATACTGCCATGGTGATCCAGACGTCGACCCACCGTCCATGTGGACCGCTGTCTTGCAGCAAACAAGTCCATTTCCATCTCAAGATACGAGACGTGGTTGTATGACCCTGCACGGCCAACTGGACAAATGTCTGTACACACGACGGGCTATAGTCACACTGGTCCGCTGAGATCGCGCATGGCGTTAGTCCTTTCACTCCAGTGTTATGTACCTCGAGCTTCATATTCGGAAGACGTCGCAGACGTATCTCGTAATGTAATGAAATGGCGCATTTGAGATTTATGAAGCTGGTTTTGCGACCAGCTGCAGTACATAATACGCGTATCTCCAGCTATGCCTGCACATGTAGCGTCGCTGCGTATCTCGGCTCGCTCATGCGTACTACACTGCACCACAAACCACGTGCTCTGTGGTGAATAGCTCTACTACTGCGTGTTTGTGTATTTATTGTTCAATATGCTTGCATAACTGACAAGTATGAAAGTATCCAGTGTTGCAGACTGATCAAAGTTGGTATAGAGAGAGACTAACTTCCATTACTCAGCTTGGGAAGAAGTTGTGCAAGTTTTTTGGAAGCCAAGTAAGTATGAAAATTTCTTTTAATCCAGTATTTTAGATGGAGTTAAGATTGCGATATTACGTCCATATTACGGATGAGCAACTTTCTTTTCCTTGTTGTGAAAGATTATTTGACGTTTTCGTATTGTCCTGAATTTCAGTAAATAAAACAAGCTAGGAGATAGACCTGAGTAGGTGGGCACTACTTGTTCTTCGCCGGCCACGGTGGCCGTGCGGTTCTGGCGCTGTAGTCCGGAACCGCGGGACTGCTACGGTCGCAGGTTCGAATCCTGCCTCGGGCATGCATGTGTGTGATGTCCTTAGGTTAGTTAGGTTTAAGTAGTTCTAAGTTCTAGGGGACTGATGACCTAAGATGTTAAGTCCCATAGTGCTCAGAGCCATTTGAACCATTTGAACTTGTTCTTCGCTACTAAAATAAACAATACATACTTCCAGAATGAGATTTTCACTCTGCAGCGGAGTGTGCGCTGATATGAAACTTCCTGGCAGATTAAAATTGTATGCCGGACCAAGACTTGAACTCAGAACCTTTGCATTTCGCGGGCAAGTGCTAGAGCACTTATTGTTCGCAGGAGAGCTTCTGTAAAATTTGGAAGGTAGGAGACGAGGTACTGGCAGAAGTAAAGCTGTGAGGAGGGGGCGTGAGTCGTGCTTGGGTAGCTCAGTTGGTAGAACACTTGCCCGCGAAAGGCAAACTTCCCGAGTTCAAGTCTCGGTCCGGCACACAGTTTTAATCTGCCAGGAAGTTTCAATGAATACTTTTTAAGCTACATCCATTTAATGTTATGAAAAGAATATTACTCCAAATTAATTTCAAATTAATTAAGTAACTTAAAGGTTATATCAGTGTTTAATTTAGATATTTGAAGGACCTTTTAATAATCGGTACGGTACTCTCCTGGCTAAATGAATAAAAGGAAAATGCCGAACACAGTTCAGTTAGTATAGAGATTTCTTTTTTAACTCAACACATGCGAACACTTTGTCTACTAAATCAATAGGTGTGTGGAAGCTGGCCTTGAAATTAGGTGTCCAATATTTTTTTATTGTTTCCCTCTGTTAAATACTAATGGATAGTGAAATAAAAGTAATCCTATTTCATCCGTGATGGAATTCATCAGGAATCACTGACACTTTCTGATGACAGAGACAAACTGAAATACATTTTTCTGTGTCAGTCACGTTTCATTTTCTTCCACAACGTGTTTCGAGGGATTGCACCCTCATCTTCAGTTGTATACTGTTTGTAAACAGTTTGTATTTGTCAAATAAAAATAAACTAATTATCACACATTATAATTACGTATTCTTCAGCGTTTATTTGCAGAAAGCAGTCACAACAGCCTACTGAAAAATCCTTATATAACCTTTATTGAAACTTGGTCCAGTACTGAACGAATATTATTTGTCATTAATGTATCGTTGGTAGTTATTAGCAGTGTGCCACCACGGCCAAAGTACGCTTCCTTTGGGAGAGTTAAAGAAACAGGCAAAGTGGTTTCTTACTGCAGCGTTCTACTTTAGAACAGCAGCAACAGTTCCCTGTGGAGGTTTTCAGCATTTCCTACAACCTTATACAAACAGGCCACATTTCTGTTTTGTAATTGTGGACAACGAATTCTTATCTTTGACAAGCAGCTAACCATTCTTCAGGAGGTAGCGATTCTCTGTAATTTGTGTCCTGTTTCTTAATGTCGCTGCCGATGAGGGATAAAACTTTACGGAACTGCATTTCATTAAGCCTAGAATAAGTTGTAAGCTTTTCATCGTCAAGTTGTAACTCTTGCATTAGGTAGTGGTATTCGCCATATATTGTTTTAATATTTATCGAATGAACCCAATTCGATTTATCTGCTTCTGAATATAACAACAGTTCATCATCGTTATCGCTACTTGAACTGCACTCCATCCACGATACACTATGATTGAGATCTGGCTCACATCAAGGCGATCTGAACGCCATATCTAGTACCATCTACAAACTGCACTCAAGTAAGTAAGTTGCTGATAAATTTGCTATCCTCAGTGAAATTCAAGAAGAATAACACGATGTGTTGAATGGAGTAAACAGTCTAATGAGTACAGAGTACAACTGAAAGTAAATCAAAGAAATACGGAAGTAAGGAGAAGTAGCAGAAACGAGACTGTGAGAAACTTAACATCAGAACTGGGGGTCACGAAGTAGACGAAGTTAAGGAATTCTGATACCTAGGCAGCAAAGTAACCCATGATGGACGGAGCAAGCAGGACATACAAACGGTCTAGCACGGCAAAATGGGCATTCCTGAGAAAGAGAAGTCTACTAGTATCAAACGTAAGCCTTAATCTGAAGAATAAATTTGTCGGAATGGACGTTCGGAGCACAGCATTGTACGATGGTGAGACGTGGACCATGGGAAAACCGGAAAAGAAGAGAATCGAAGCGTTTGAGATGTGGTGCTACAGAACAATGTTGAATATTAGGTGGACTGATAAGGTAAGAAATGAGGAGGTTCTGATGAGAATTGGAGAGGAAAGGCATGTATGGAAATCTCTGACAAGACGACTGGCCCGGATGATAGCACATTTATTAAGATATCAGGGAATGAAAACCGTAGTACTAGAGGGAGCTGTAGAGGGTAAAAGCTGTAGAGGAAGACAGTTTCGAGTAAATCCAACAAATAATCGAAGCCATAGGGTGCAAGTGCTACTCTGAGATGAAGAGGTTGGCACAGGAAAGGAATTCGTGGCGGTCCACATCCAACCAGTCAGAGGCCTACACATTTCATGCCAGGTAGACATTTATTGCATGTCGCGTTAATTCTGCTGCAATTTCAATAACTAGTTGCCTTAAAAGGATAATTTCCGTTGCTGGCAGTTCGGATGACGTGTTTGCAACACTAAGATACAAATTATACTGAGAAGACAGGTATTCACTTTCCGTCTAGCATGCAACATATCATGTCATACCTTGTGTTAGCGTGTCTTAAGACCAGCTACTGTCGGCGTCTCCTACGAAGAAAGCTAGCGCCTCAAGACACCCGGTACGTTAGTAATTGCAAACAGAGGGAAATGACATTCGTGTGAATGGGCGTGTGTTATTCATTTTCTAATATTAGAGAACAGCGCTGTCTCCAGGGAGTCGTCGTAAGGAATGAAAATGAAACATCTTTTAAATTTAAAGAGTTAAAGCAGCGTTAAACCTGACGCCCAGCACCTAAAAAGAAGATGACATTGCTTTAACTTCAGAAAATTTGTTGTTGTCTACTGTCTGCGAAAACTGCAACACAATGACGAATAAACAGAAACTAATTTGCTTCAGAGTTACCGACAGCGATATAAAGAAAGCTAATTTAGGTGAGTGCTCCATTATTCACTGTAAGAATTATGTCGACTGACTATTGTACGTGGGGGCTCTTTTATATTTGTTCCCCCTGTTACCCATGCGGTATTGCATCCTGAGGCAACTTTGTGGACTGACTGAGAATACTCCTGTTTCACAAAACGGTGATCATTTCATAACTTTCGCTCAGGCCGTGGTTCAAGTGTCTCTTAATCCTTACATCTGTCAACGGTAGAACATGTCTGTGACCGGCTCGACGTCAAATGTGGCCCAGCGCCAGTTTCTGTGATATCAAGGACCAGTGTGGGACATTCTCAGGAGAGGATGAAACGGTTTAATGACACTGGTAAGTGGGCTCATACTGCGAAGTTCTTTGCAAATTTGACTCGATTTTGTGACGACTGATGTGACATGCACCAGGGGCTCTTCTTGTAATCACGTAACGTCGAGTTCTTTCTTTACGAGCGGTATCTGCATGTATCCTCATTAAAAGAGAGCTGTCATGTTGTACATCAAGTGAAAATGCCTTCGAAGTCGTTCTGCATTGACTTAAAAATCGCCTAGTGTCGATGTTTCTTTGCACAGTAAGGCATGACCAGTGCTAATAATTGTGTCTGTTAAATCGTTTGTGTATGTTGGTAGCGCATGTTGGCTTTTTGCGCTTGATTGCAGCTTGACAAATTTAATTTAGTTTCTTTCATGTTGACTACACCAAGTCCATTGTATCGTAACAGCAAGAAGTACTTGCAATTAATATATTTCTGTATAAAATCTATACATTTCTTTTTGGCTACCAGTCAATAGCATTCCGGTAGAACGCAACATGTATATGGCAAACGAAGGTTTTTCAAAGCCTACTTTTGATTTTTATAGCACTTCTATACTACATACAAACTCCGTAAGACACGGTATGGTACAAGGTGGAGGGCACCTTGTATCACTACTAGTCATTTGCTTTCCCGGTCCATTCGCAAGTAGAGCGTGGGGGCGAGGGGAAAACGATTATCTATACTCCTCCGTATAAGCCCTAATTTCTCTTCTCTTCGTGGTCGTTACATGAAATGTACCTGGCGGCAGTAGAATCGTTCTGCAGTCAGCTTCAAACGCCGGCTCTCTAAATTTTCTCAATCGCGCGTTTCGTGTTCTGTACGTGGTCTTTTTTACAGATGAGCTACACTTGTAACTCAACAACTCCGTGGATTACTAATTTCTTCCTTTCAATTTTGCTGTTAGGATGTGTTTTTTCTGTGGAACAGAGAGATCGTAAGTAATTGTACTCATATTTTTCTTATGAAATGTTATACTGTTTATCTGTTCTAAAATTAGATGAATATTAAACGTAAGCTAGTTTTACGAAGGCACGCTGACTTAGTCAGGGTTACACGTTGTTAAAGAATATAGTGAAGTTGCAATCGCATTATCGCTGGGCGTACAGGCGCTCCAGTAGAACAGTGCTGACATGTGTACAGTCGAGTCGAGTCGTATACGAGAACGGAGGAGGGTGCAACAACGTGGCATTTGTGTTGAGACTTGGTCGTAAGGCAGCGGTGCTAAAATATGTAATGGCTCGGCGGAAGTATGGTGTGGCCAAGCACGGTATAAAGCGTTAGTGGGCACTGTGCAGTGACTGCAAGAGGAGACCCAATAACACGAAAAGTGCTGTGGGTCAAATTTCGTTTATTGTGGAGATGCATGAAGAACAGCCTGTGCCACTCATTGACAACGAACAATATCTCACATGCATCAACAACGACTCAACAAGAAGTAAGATCTAACCAGTTACTTGATTAGATTTGTACACGACTAGTAGTTAATATTGTGACTGAATAATGGCAAGATACTTCAAAGTATTGATTATCAGTTGCACTCCAGACAGTTTATCAAAATAGGTTCCACTCTATTCATTGTCAGTAACCCGAGAAAATCCTAATGAATGAAAAGCAGCTGCAATGTTTTTCTACTGAAGAATTAAGTCCAATAACTAAGCAGTGAGTAACTTTCTGCTACGCTGAAAGAAGTAACAGTAATTAATGTTGCAATTGTTTTTAAGGTAGTAATTAACATAAGTGTCTACGTCTACTAATTCTAAGAGTAATTTCAAAAGCAGTGCTTTAGTAAAATCCAGTAAAAGATATTTTTTGTGAATTTTTCCAGTGGTAAGTTTTCATTTTACGCAGCTGCCATCAGTGAGAAGTGTTATAATGGTAGTGATTTACAAAAGGATTTTCAGTAACTCTTAATGAATAATAGTCAAATGTGAAGTTATTTGAGATCAACAACTCAGTAAAATCATTTCTCGAACTTTGAGATATTTTTGCAATTGACACTTAGCTTTGCATATTACGTAATTCTGAATTACTGAACATGGCTCTAATCATTATGATGTTTTCCAATTTCAATGCTAGCATTTGGTAAGGATTAAGCATAAATAGGTTTTGCACAAAAATAACGACAGTAAGCATTATCGTGAGTTCCGTCACGATTTTTGCATTTTACGTAACCGTTTGCAGCTAATGAAATTTTGTTGTTCTGTGTTCATTACTAAAATGTTACCATGCTTTACGATTGAACTGAAAATTATTTGACCATTGTGACATACCCATTCGAAGCCGTGCTAACGTAATATTTAACAATCAAGTGTAACTTTCGCCTGATAACAAACTAAATATTCTTACGTAAATTCGCCAATAATACAAATACTAATTGCAGAAACAGTAATTGCACTCACGTAGTTATCTACCGACGGTAATTTTTCTTTATTCCCTAACATAATTCTAACATTTTTTCCAAATTTTTTTAACTATTGATTCCATTTCATTGTTTATTTTCATGTTACTTTAACTGAGATTATTTTTTTTATCGTCATTATTAAAAGCATTGAGTATTGGTTATTCGGTTATATCAGCACTGACATTTATTGTTCAGGGTAGATGCCTTTCTCGCAAAACAAGGAACTTCAGTTACACGGTTAATTTAAATCCTAGTAGTAATATTATCCGCATCCCGCTCCAGCCACTGCCGGGTCTGGGCGCTGACGAGTCCTCTCCATCTGGCTCGCTCCTCCCACCAGGTTTCTTCCTCCACTTGCTGCCAGGTCACACCTCTCCTTTGTGCGGATATTCTCACTCCCGTTCTCCACCGTGTTCTTGGGAGCTCTCTAGCTCTTTTTCCATCCATCTTTAGTTCTTCCATAATTTTGGGAAGTCTCTGGCCAAGCATTCTCTTAACATACCTGTTACATCTGAAACATCACCTTAGAAAAATTTATGAATGATTGTGCTGATAACCTCTTACGTTATTTGATTTTCAAACAGCTGAGCATAACTGAATGTACTCAGACATTACTCTCTTTACTTATTCAGATAAACACTAAACTGACACAATATTTTTAGCGCAACGCAATCTGACTTTCAATAATCTCTACAAAAGAATGGCCCTGAATAACAATAACGTATACCTTTCATGAATCACTTACCTCACAAAAACCTTCGTTACTCGAACTACTGCAATACAGCAAGCACCAATACTGCCAGCTAAATAAAAGATTCTAACTACTGAAGTCACTAACTACTGATAGGCATAGTTAGCAAATGAAAGATTTTGATAGAGAACAAACGATGTATTTACCATATTAGTGTTCAAAAGTCATAATATATATATCAGTTCATGACATCCAGTCTTACAAATTTACTGTCTCTGATGGACACACGTCCAGATCATCCGCTCTCAAAACTCCGCCATCTCTCTCCCCACATCCACCACTGCTGGCGGCTCACCTCCAACTGCCCAACGCTATGCGCTGTTCACATCCAACTGCCCAACACTACAATAGCGAATATTCCAACAATGCCAACCATCCAAAGACTGCACACAGCACAGTCAGTGATTTTCATACAGAGCGCTACGTGGCGTTACCAACATAAAAACCTAAACAGCCTACTTACACATCTTAATCTCTTTTTTCCGATTTCTTCTCTCATACATTCTTGTTTAATATCCTTTCTAATATCTACATTCCTTATTCTGTCCATTCTTGTTTTTCCCTTAACTGCTCTGAGAAATTTCATTTCCCCTGTTTGCGGTCTACTCCAGTCCCTTTCTGTCATTGTCCATGTTTCTCCTCCGTGGGTAACAATAGGGAAGTAATAAATCTTATACATAAGGAGTTTTTCTTTTTCTGGAACTTCCTTATTCCAAATCAGGTGTTTTATTGTTTGGTAGAAATTGCCTCCCCTGTGTAAGCTCTTAATTTCATTGGTTATTCTTCCATCGCTAGATATTTCACTCCCTAAACAAGTGAAACTGTCTGCCACTTTGAGGGGTTCTCCATTCAAAGTAATAATCCCGTTGATCTCTTTGTCTCTTCCAAATACCATTACTTCACTCTTATCTCTATTTACACTCCTGGAAATGGAAAAAAGAACACATTGACACCGGTGTGTCAGACCCACCATACTTGCTCCGGACACTGCGAGAGGGCTGTACAAGCAATGATCACACGCACGGCACAGCGGACACACCAGGAACCGCGGTGTTGGCCGTCGAATGGCGCTAGCTGCGCAGCATTTGTGCACCGCCGCCGTCAGTGTCAGCCAGTTTGCCGTGGCATACGGAGCTCCATCGCAGTCTTTAACACTGGTAGCATGCCGCGACAGCATGGACGTGAACCGTATGTGCAGTTGACGGACTTTGAGCGAGGGCGTATAGTGGGCATGCGGGAGGCCGGGTGGACGTACCGCCGAATTGCTCAACACGTGGGGCGTGAGGTCTCCACAGTACATCGATGTTGTCGCCAGTGGTCGGCGGAAGGTGCACGTGCCCGTCAACCTGGGACCGGACCGCAGCGACGCACGGATGCACGCCAAGACCGTAGGATCCTACGCAGTGCCGTAGGGGACCGCACCGCCACTTCCCAGCAAATTAGGGACACTGTTGCTCCTGGGGTATCGGCGAGGACCATTCGCAACCGTCTCCATGAAGCTGGGCTACGGTCCCGCACACCGTTAGGCCGTCTTCCGCTCACGCCCCAACATCGTGCAGCCCGCCTCCAGTGGTGTCGCGACAGGCGTGAATGGAGGGACGAATGGAGACGTGTCGTCTTCAGCGATGAGAGTCGCTTCTGCCTTGGTGCCAATGATGGTCGTATGCGTGTTTGGCGCCGTGCAGGTGAGCGCCACAATCAGGACTGCATACGACCGAGGCACACAGGGCCAACACCCGTCATCATGGTGTGGGGAGCGATCTCCTACACTGGCCGTACACCACTGGTGATCGTCGAGGGGACACTGAATAGTGCACGGTACATCCAAACCGTCATCGAACCCATCGTTCTACCATTCCTAGACCGGCCAGGGAACTTGCTGTTCCAACAGGACAATGCACGTCCGCATGTATCCCGTGCCACCCAACGTGCTCTAGAAGGTGTAAGTCAACTACCCTGGCCAGCAAGATCTCCGGATCTGTCCCCCATTGAGCATGTTTGGGACTGGATGAAGCGTCGTCTCACGCGGTCTGCACGTCCAGCACGAACGCTGGTCCAACTGAGGCGCCAGGTGGAAATGGCATGGCAAGCCGTTCCACAGGACTACATCCAGCATCTCTACGATCGTCTCCATGGGAGAATAGCAGCCTGCATTGCTGCGAAAGGTGGATATACACTGTACTAGTGCCGACATTGTGCATGCTCTGTTGCCTGTGTCTATGTCCCTGTGGTTCTGTCAGTGTGATCATGTGATGTATCTGACCCCAGGAATGTGTCAATAAAGTTTCCCCTTCCTGGGACAATGAATTCACGGTGTTCTTATTTCAATTTCCAGGAGTGTATTTTAGATAAGAGTGAAGTAATGGTATTTAGAAGAGACAAAGGGATCAACGGGAATATTACTTTGAATGGAGAACCCTAATTAACAGGAAGTGTAAAGGGGTTCTTAACACTTTCCTAAGATCATCCCAGAAAAGCGATTCGACCATTCTCCTTCCCTACTAACGTAATTAAGTGCTAGTTCCATTTCGCATCGCTTTCCAACGTTCCACTGACAAGGGAACCTCCCCTCGCACCCCCCTCAGATTTAGTTATAAGTTGGCACAGTGGATAGGTCTTGAAAAACTGAACACAGATCAATTGAGAAAGCAGGAAGAAGTTGTGTGGAACTGTGAAAAAATAAGCAAAATATACAAACTGAGTAGTTTATGGGAGATATGCAACATCAAGGACACTGGAAGCGCAGGAGCATCGTGGTCTCGTGGTAACGTGAGTAGCTGCGGAACGAAAGGACCTTGGTTCAAATCTTCCATCGAGTGAAAAGTTTAATTTTTATTTTCAGTATATGTGACAAACTCTTATGTTTCGATTACTTTTTTTGGGAGTGATCATCACATTCACAAGGAAACGTAAATCGGGCAAGGTAGACGAATCTTTTTACCCATTCGCCAAGTGTACAAGTTAGGTTGGTCGGCAACATATTCCTGTCATGTAACGCACATGCCGTCACCAGTGTCGTATAGAATATATTAGATGTGTTTTCCTGTGGAGGAATCGGTTGACCTATGACCTTGCGATCAAGTGTTTTCGGTTCCCGTTGGAGAGGCACGTCCTTTCGTCTACTAATCGCACGGTTTTGCGATGCAATCGCAAAACACAGACACTAAACTTATTACAGTGAACAGAGACGTCAATGAACGAACGGAGAGATAATAACTATGCAAAAATAAAGAAAGTAAAATTTTCACTCTAGGGAAGACGTGAACCACGGACCTCTTCGACTGCAGCTGCTCACGCTACCACGGGACCACGGCGCTCCTGGTCTGCTGGTCTCCATGATGGTGCCTATGCGGCCCATGGACTACTCGGTTTGTATATTTTGCTTATTTTTTCACAGTTCCACACAACTTCTTCCTGTTTTCTCAATTGATCTGTGTTCAGTTTGTCAAGGCCTATCCACTGTGCCAACTTATAACTAAATCTGAGGGGGGTGCGATGGGGAGGTTCCCTTGTGAGAAGTTTAGTCGATGTGAATGAGTCAAGCACAACACTACTAATGTTGTATTTGATGATTATAGTATTGTTTCTCCTAGAAGTCTAGCACCTTGGCTAACCCCTAGTTATTATGTTTATTTTTAATGTTTTAGCATTCTCTGAAATCTGCAGTGAATTGTTTCAGGTCCAAGTAGTTCTGACTTACACGAGCCCTAAAAACAGGAAATGGCAGAAAATCATATTCCCAAACACTGCGTTCTACATCTACGTACATACCACCCAAGCCACCATATGCTGCGCGGGGGAAGGTACGCTTTATCGTAACTAGACGTGTCCCATCCTGTTCCACTAGCGGACAGAGCGAAGGAGAAACGACTATCTATGTGCTTCCGTATGAGCCCTAATTTCTGGCATCTTACAGCACGCATTAGACCGCAGTCTCTGTAACAATGTATGACTGAATGAATGGTCTCTAGCACGGAAACCATGCATTTCCGGATGTAAGTTCATTAGATCTTTCTTGATCAATCCCTAGAGTTTGTACACGGTGGAAAAAAGCACCCTTGTGAGGTAACGGGTGAGTTGTGGCGCCCTGAAAATATTCTAATTTCGTAGTTGGTGTGGCCGCACGGGACGCTCGGCCAGCCGGGGCTCGTCAGCAATCGCGTGGTGCCGAACATTAGCCGGAGTAAGAGGGGCAGCCCCAGCCCGCGGTCCAGGCCAACCGAATGGCTGGGAATCCCATGTTGACACTGTGTTGAGGAAGGTGCTTTGTCTCGATGAAGGAGATTTGTATGCCAGGAATGCACAGGATGGCGGACTTTGTGAAACCACAATGGCAGACATTTCACAGTTCATGTAGAAATTGATAGTAGCCAGAGAAATCATGATACCTCAAAAAGATATTACCATTATTTCCACGACAATTCTGATGGTGTTGAAACGTCCCCTTTTGAACAATTATTACAAGACTGTGCTTAACCTGACACACAATATTTTGTTAGCGCAACGCAATCTGACTTTCAAAATTCCCTACAAAAGAATGGCCCTGACTGACATTAAACTATACCTTTCACAAATCACTTACCTCACAAAAATCTTCGCTGCTCAAGCTACTGCAATACAGCGAGCGCCACTACTGCCAGCTAAATAAAAGATTCAAACTATGGAAGGCACTAACTACTGATAGGGATAGTTAGCAAATGAAAGATTTTGATAGAGAACAAACAATGTATTTACCTTGATATCATCATATATAAATATAGCAGTTCATGACAAATTTCAAAACTCCGCCATCTCTCTCCCCACATCCACCACTGCTGGCGGCTCACCTCCAACTGCGCAACGCTACGCGCTGTTCACAACCAGCTGCCTAACACTACAATGGCGAGTATTACAACAATGCAAAGCAGCCACAGACTGCACACAGCACAGCCAGTGATTTTCATATTGAGCGCTACGTAACGTTGCCAATAAGAAAACATAAACAGCCTACTTACAGTGTAATCAGATTTTCAATATCTTTATTAGTTTAAAGTTTAGTATCTGACTGTAAATTATACAAGTAACACCCAGCAACGAATTCCAAAATCTAAACGGTTCAACTGATTTTTTTCGATCGACGTGTCTTAAGAATGCTATTAGTGTCAACCTAAATTTTTATGAGTTACAGGCATGTAACTTGAATAGCACATGAGTTATTGGAGGTCATAGTGGCCGATTACTATCGATCGCATCAGGCCATAACTACTCCACAGTTACACGAAAAGGCGGTAGCAGCATGCTTGTAAACATATTTATTGGTCTATGTCTTTGTTTGTATCTGATATATACAATGCATGAAGAAATGGGTCAAATATTTACTGTGTTTTAGAAAGCACATAGATATTAGGCTACTGGTCTGCTTTTGTTTCTATTCCTTTGATATATAATTATTTGATTTGTTTATGTATTTAATAATGTGTGTTAGAGCGTCCAGCCGTAGGAACATTTATTTAATTTCAAGTTAAATGTAAATACAGTAAATGTAAATCCAGTAAATTAAATGTAAATCCAGTACTTCGTATGTGTTTCAATATGTTTGTGGGTGTGCATTGGCTTGGAGAACTGACGGAAGCGCTCTGGCCAATCACAGCGCTCGTTACTACGGTAGGCGACTACCGAAGGTAAAGAAGGGGCAGGACTGACAGGATGGCGCGACGGACGGTCGCACAGGACACCACGGGGGGCGGGGGGGGGGGGGGGGTTTGAGGCGCAAGGCGCGTTGGATTGTCGCAGGAAATAAGGAAATACTTGGAGAGTGTTGAGCAGTTTTCATGTGGTCGCGGGAGATAGAAATATTTCGTAGTGCCGACTTGTGCATTTATGAGAATTCTGTGACTTCTGCAATGAAGACTTAGTGAGCGTTTAGAAGTGAATATCTCGCGAGCTATGTCGTTGCTAATAAGTAATTACGTGAAGTAGGAATCTATTGTTTCCCTGTTATTCAACTTTTATTTAATTGCTGGACCATCGACACCAAGTGTTTTGCAGGAATAAACAGCAGTCTAAAAGGTACTTCTGCTATCGTACTCATCATTTAAAGTCGCTAAAAACAGTACCTGCAGATTTTATTTAATTGCAATCGTTTATTTATAAATTTCTGTGTTACATTCAAAATTCGCATTTGCCGAGTGATAGGGACCTCCGACCATTCGATTCATGGGTATATTCATATTGTATACTGCAGACTCAGCAGTATTTGCCTTGTAATGCGGCAACTACATATCCCAGCCCCTAGTCAACGAAACCAGCCAAAACTTTTAATATTTCAACTGTGAATCTGAGGGTACGTAGTTGAAGGCCATGATTTTTTATTTGAAAGCCCGCACCCTGTATAGACAAAAAGGGTCTATCTTCCATCCAGTCAGCTTGGAATATTTATTACCTCTACAAAGTTGCAGCTGATATAAAATAATACTAAACGCTACAGTACCGTGGAGGGAGGCGCTGGCTCCTGATTGGCTTTCAGAAACACGTTTTGTATGAACTTGTTCAGAGTTCGGAAAACATCGTTCGTTTCTGGGTCGTCATGAGTGGTGGGTGTGCAAACAGTGCTAGAGGTAGGGTTGCGTGTAGTGAGACACAAAGTTGGTGAGATATTCCATATCCATCAGTTTTCTCGTTTGTAGTTGTCTCCTTACCTAGAATCAGTTTGTGGCACAGTTATTTCTATCATAAATGATTAGCATAAGACATGTGCTTCATGAAGGAAATTCAGTCGAATAGCTACTTTTAAGCAAAAGATTAGCGTAGAATTTAACTAATGCTCCATGAATCATTAGTACACGATGTTACTTGTGCATCCATAAAACTAGTGTCACGTTGACTCTGATTTTTGTGTTTCCATGTTGGGATCCAGAGGCTACCTTGGCGCTCTGATGATCGCCACTGTTTTTGTGCGCCTGCTACGTGCAGAGTGTTGGTGTACCTTTTTTGGATGTGAGGTCCGCCAGTTATGCAAAACACCGTTTTCTCAGTACCCAAACATGTTTCGGCACCACTGTGCCATCATCAGTGGGTTTTCGTTTTTATTTATTCTGCGATGTGAACATTTTTCTTAAATGATTATAAAATTATGTGCATTTTTAGGTCAAACAACAGATCGTTTCTTTTTGTAAATACCTTCACATTTGGTGAGTATGAATTTTCTGGATCACTTTTGTGTTAATTATTACAGGTAGCTTGTCATCCGAAACCAAACGATGTTGATGAGAAAGTTTTTTGCTGGGAGTTAACCTATCTCCTAGAATGAAATTTACTTTTTCGCGATGTTTTCGGGCCTATTTTCGCATTTACTTACGTTTTCGTGTGGCAAGCACTTCCATACTCCGCATCAAGCTGAGATGTGATGCATATGCGACTATGACAAGTATTTTCCACAAGTAACGTAGTAAAACGCTTTTCACTACACCAGAACACAGTGTGATTGTGGTTTGTTATGTGTCCCAGCCCAGTCAGTGTTCATTTGTTCATCAGAGAGTTCGGCGCCAAATTTTAATTTTATTTGCATGTTATCTTTGTGTGTGTGTGTGTGTGTGTGTGTGTGTGTGTGTGTGTGTGTGTGTGTGTATGTGTGTGTGTGTGTGTGTGTGTGTGTGTGTGTGTGTGCGTCTCGCGTCTCTGTGTGATTCTTAGCTTTGTGTGTTGTCTTTTATATGGTATTCCTATTTGTATGTAAATGGTACGTCTTTGCAGATTTTAGTGTATCAATTTTTCGTTGTGTGTGTGTGTGTGTGTGTGCGCGCGTTCGTTCGTGCGTGCGTGTGTGTTTGTGTGTGTGTGTGTGTGTAGACTTTATCTGTTTTTATTTGTAAAGTTCCTTTAATGTGTTGGACAGTGTGCCCTAGCAGAGTCTAGTGTATTCGTTTAAGACCTGTTTTCCTTCTGCTATTGCCTTCTGTATATGGAAGTTTTCCTCAATAGCCAACAATCACCGTCCAACCACAATAGAAACAGACTTAAGAATACTAAAACCAAGCCACAGCCTATACAGCAAACTGACCATTTAACAAAAATGTTCGCATTGCAGAATAAATAAAAACGAAAACCCACTGATGATGGTACAGTGGTGCCGAAACACTTTTGGGTACTGAGAAAAACGTTGTCTTGCATAACTAGCGGACCTCACATCAAAAAATTTTAACTGCAAACGTGGCCAATACAAGGAGCTGCAAATAAGAAAAAGGATATGTTGGTGTATCAGTTGCACGACGGGTCACAGAGGCGAAAGTGTGGGTTGGGGACAGTTTTTATAGGGTAGTATGCAGCACATCTCGGTCCACACCATTCACTGTGACGGAATCTTCACGCACAAGCGCACCATTGTCATGGAGTACATTATTCACCAGTGCCACCTACGCCGTATTCTTCCACAGCTCCCAATACTCGCTGGAGTGTTGCAGTGATTGTCAGTATTGAAAACGGGGAGTACTTGATTAAGGTAAAATGAACAGATTGGCTAGGCTAGAGCGTGGACACAAAATTCTTACAGGCTTGTATTACAGGGCCCGCTTTGGAGCGACCCACGTACGAAGCAGCAGAGCTGTACAGACGTTATGGAGAACACAGAACAATGTGTGGCGTCCTGGTGCTACGCATCTGAAGCGACCTCCCTCGCCCTCTGCCGTTATTTCCTTACCTGTTACTCGCTCCGCTCCTTGTGCTTTACGACTTCCTTCTAGGAACTTCGTTCAGCTTTCTCTACTTTTTCTGTCCTTGAAAGACAACTGTCAAGCCTAGAATGCAGCATTAGTGTTGCGAAGTGGATTCAACTTGAACTTTTAATTTAAAAATCGAAATACAGTCTAGATTTTTTAAACGCTTTCCAAAGCTCTGTCTCCATTAGCAAATAACTTTCGCAAATGACTTCTGCAAGCACTTACTACGATGTACGAGGGTGAGTCAAATGAAAACCTTAAAATTTTTTTTAAATATTATTTATTGTGCAGTAGTGGTACAAAGCTGTATCACTTTTCAACGTAATCTCCCTCACGCTCAATGCAAGTCCTCCATCGCTTACAAAGTGCATAAGTTCCTTTAGAAAAAAATTCTTTTAGTAGTCCGCGCAACCACTCATGCACCGCGTGGCGTACCTTTTCATCAGAACGGAACTTCTTTCCTCCCATTGCGTCTTTGAGTGGTCCAGACATATGTAAATCACTTGGGGCAAGGTCTGGTGAGTATGGGGGATGAGGAAGACACTCAAAATGCAGGTCTGTGATTGTTGCAACTCTTGTACGGGCAGTGTGGGGCCTTGTATTGTCATGTTGTAAAAGGACACCTACTGACAGCAATCCAAGTCGCTTTGATTTGATTGCAGACCGCAGATGACTTTCTAGGACATCTGTGTATGATGCACTGGTGCCAGTGGTCCCTCTAGGCATGTAATGCTCCAAAATGACGCCTTTTTCGTCCCAAAAGAGGGTCAGCACAACCTTCCCTGCTGATGGTTCTGTTCGAAACTTCTTTGGTTTTCGTGATGATGAATGGCGCCATTCCTTGCTCGCTCTCTTCGTTTCCGGTTGGTGGAAGCGAACCCAGGTTTCGTCCCCAGTAACGATTCTTCCAAGGAAGGCATCACCTTCTCGTTCAAAGCGCCGAAGAAGTTCTTCACAAGCATCAACAAGTCGTTCTCTCGTTTCATGAGTCAGCTGACGTGGCACCCATCTTGCAGACACTTTGTGAAACTGGAGCACATCCTGCACAATGTGGTGTGCTGTCCCGTGACTAATCTGTAAACATGCTGCAATGTCATTCAGTGTCACTCGGCGGTTTTCCTTCTCTATGGCTTCAGCTGCTGCAATGTTCTGTGGAGTCACAACTCGTTGTGCCTGACCTGGACAACTTCCACTGAAGTCACACCATTTGCCAACTTTTCCTACTCCATTCCTAGACTTGTTGCTGTGACAAACATGCATCACCGTACTGAACCATCATTCGTCGATGAATTTCAATAGGTTTCACACCTTCACTTGGCAAAAACCGAATAACAGAACGCTGTTCTTCCCTGGTGCAAGTCGCAAGTGGGGCGGCCATATTTATACTGATACTGCGACGGTATGTGTGCATTTGCACTATGCTGCCACCTACAGGCCATTCTGCACGCAGTTTGTAGCACGCTTACCAACTTACAGGATAACGGCGCGAATTTTCGATTTGTTATTACAAATTTAAGGTTTTCATTTGACTCACCCTCGAATAAGTTACAACAAAAACTTGCAAAGGTTTGCTTCTGCAAGTCGCTTGGCCATGTCAGTTTCAGGAACTTGTTGAAAGTGTTTGTAGAAGTGTTTTCACGAGAGTCGCGTCGTGAGAAAGGCAAGGGAAGTTTAGTGTCGGCCTAGAAAACAGAGGAGCCGCCACCATTGTTCCATTATAATTATTGAAAGAAAATCGTGATGAAAAGCAAAAGTTTAAGAAAAAAGAAATGTATGGGCGAAGAAATGGATACAGAGGCGCACATATTTATCAAGAAACGCTATTGAATGATCTTGAATCACAGGACTTTACAGATATTAAAAACTTCCCGAGAAAGTCGTATGCAATATAACCCTCCTACCTCTCCGGCTATTTAGGCTTTTCTATATGACCGTGTACCTGAAGTCCCTAATTTGTGGGGAAAGGCATCTACTCTGAGGAGTAATGCAAAACTGAGAGAAGTAGATGAAGTTATAACCGAATCGCCACAGCTCAGAACTTTAGCAATGACGATTAGAAACAAAGTTCGCTTAACTTTATATATTCTTATTACGTAAACCAGTTTTTAATTAACAGTAGTTAATGGACAATTTGGAAAACAGGTTTTCAAAGTATGTCCTCAATGAAAATAACTAACGGTCGCCAGTTCCTCACCGAAACAAGATTACACTACTGGCCATTAAAATTGCTACATCAGGAAGATGACGTGCTACAGACGCGGAATTTAACCGACAGGAAGAAGATGCTGAGATATGCAAACGATTAGCTTTTCAGAGCATTCACACAAGGTTGGCGCTGCTGGCGGCACCTACAACGTGCTGACATGAGGAAAGTTTCCAACCGATTTCTCATACACAAACAGCAGTTGATCGGCGTTCCCTGGTGAAACGTTGTTGTGATGCCTCGTATAAGGAGGAGAAATGCGTACCATCTCGCGCTTGCGGTTTATCGTATCGCGACATTGCTGCTACCGTTGGTCGAGATCAAATGACTGTTAGCAGAATATGGAATCGGTGAGTTCAGGAGGGTAATAACGAACGCCGTGCTGGATCCGAACGGCCTCGTATCACTAGCAGTCGAGATGACAGGCATCTGATCCGCATGGCTGTAACGGATCGTGCAGCCACGTATCGATCCCCGAGTAAACAGATGGGGACGTTTGCAAGACAACAACCATCTGCACGAACAGTTCGACGACGTTTGAAGCAGCATGGACTATCAGCTCGGAGACCATGGCTGCGGTTACCCTTGACGCTGCATCACAGACAGGAGCGCCTGCGATGGTGTACTTAGCGACGAACCTGGGTGCACGAATAGCAAAACGTCATTTTTCAGATGAATCCAGGTTCTGTTTACAGCATCATGATGGTCGCATCCGTGGTTGGCGACATAGCGGTGAACGCACATTGGAAGCGTGTATTCGTCATCGCCATACTGGTGTATTACCCGGCGTGATGGTATGGGGTGCCATTGGTTACACATCTCGGTCACCTCTTGTTCGCACTGACGGCACTTTGAACAGCGGACGCTACATTTCAGATGTGTTACGACCCGTGGTTCTGCCCTTCATTCGATCCCTGTGAAACCCTACATTTCAGCAGGATAATGCACGACCGAATGTTGCAGGTCCTGTACGGACCTTTCTGGATACAGAAAATGTTCGACTGCTGCCCTGGCCAGCATATTCTCCAGACCTCTCACCAATTGAAAACGTCTGGTCAATGGTGGACGAGCAACTGGCTCGTCATAATACGCCAGTGACTACTCTTGATGAACTGTGGTATCGTGTTGAAGCTGCAAGGGCAGCTATACCTGTACACGCCATCCAAGCTCTGTTTGACTCAATGCCTAGGCGTATCAAGGCCAGAGGTAGTTGTTCTGGGTACTGATTTCTCAGGATCCGTAATTGCGTGAAAATGTAATCACATGTCGGTTCTAGTATAATATATATGTCCAATGAATACCCGTTTATCATCTGCATTTCTTCTTGGCGTAGCAATTTTAATGGCCAGTAGTGTACATTTTTACTACGTAAACTAGTTTTTAATTAACAGAAATTAGTAGAAAATTTGGGAAAAAGGTTTCCGAAGTATGTCATTTATGAAAGTAACCTACGGTCACCAGTTCTTCACCGGAACGAAAATAATTAAATTGAAACTTAAGTTTATACTCGTAACCAACCTTACGTGATAATGGTTATTGCCGTCATGACGTAGGAACGATACCTAACGCCCAGTTTGAAGTACTTCACACAACACGTCTGGTCAATGGTGGACGAGCAACTGGCTCGTCATAATACGCCAGTCACTACTCTTGATGAACTGTGGTATCGTGTTGAAGCTGCAAGGGCAGCTATACCTGTACACGCCATCCAAGCTCTGTTTGACTCAATGCCTAGGCGTATCAAGGCCAGAGGTAGTTGTTCTGGGTACTGATTTCTCAGGATCCGTAATTGCGTGAAAATGTAATCACATGTCGGTTCTAGTATAATATATATGTCCAATGAATACCCGTTTATCATCTGCATTTCTTCTTGGCGTAGCAATTTTAATGGCCAGTAGTGTACATTTTTACTACGTAAACTAGTTTTTAATTAACAGAAATTAGTAGAAAATTTGGGAAAAAGGTTTCCGAAGTATGTCATTTATGAAAGTAACCTACGGTCACCAGTTCTTCACCGGAACGAAAATAATTAAATTGAAACTTAAGTTTATACTCGTAACCAACCTTACGTGATAATGGTTATTGCCGTCATGACGTAGGAACGATACCTAACGCCCAGTTTGAAGTACTTCACACAACACGTCGAAGTAGTCAGATAGTAATAAAACAGCAAAGACATACGTCATATTATATTAATTTTCAAAGATCAATTAAAGTAAGTTTGTTTACTTGTTGTGGACAGAAAATTTTTGTTACGATACTCATCGCAGTACTGACTGTCGGAACTGTAGCAAGCAGAAAGACTCTTTGAATTTACTCATGGTGAAGACTGTCATTTACCTAGCAGTTACTCTGATATTTCTTCGTAGTAAAAGTTATAAATTATGCCACAAACTATAAATTAGAACTCTCCTTTGACAGTGAAATTCACTGTACAAGTTATGTGAAGTTTTACTACCAATTTTTTTATTATGAAAGTTATTCTATTTTTAGCAAACGAATTAATACTGGCTTTTGCATCATTCTGTTTCTGACATTAGTTATATTACAACGAAAGATTTCATTATTACATAGTTGACCAAAAGTTGGAAAAGTTACGTTTTGATAAACGAATAAATTAATACCCACTTCATTTTCAGTTCATTTTCTGATTATCTCGATTCGTACAAAGGGATAGGATGGATACTACTTGGATAATGACTTAGGAAAATTTATTTACGTGAAAATATGCACGACAACATTGTTATTGCCGGCCGGGCTGGCCGAGGGGTTCCAGGCGCTTCAGTCTGGAACCGCGTGACCGCTAAGGTCGCAGGTTCGAATCCTGCCTCGGGCGTGGATGTGTGTGATGTCCTTAGGTTAGTTAGGTTTAAGTAGTTCTACGTTCTAGGGGACTGATGACCTCAGCTGTTAAGTCCCATAGTGTTCAGAGCCATCTGAACCATTTTTGAACAATGTTATTAAAGCAATAAAATTCCAACTACGCTGGTCAGCCTATTACAATTCTAGTTATAAAATGTCTAGATCTTACTTCACTTTATGATGCCGTGGCTTTGTCGAGTGGTTTCATTTAGTGGTAAAATTGGGCACAGGTTGGTCTTCTTGTCATATCATAGCCAATAACAAGGGCCCACAGTGCTCTTGATGTTATGTGAACTACTCTTGCTGCATTTGTACTGTCCCCAGTAACTGCAATAGCTTGCCCATATTAAACATCCGCCAAACCAACCATTTCAGTTTTCACTGCTCCGCACTTCGGAAGCAGACTTCTCATCCCCGCACTTTTGCACAGCCACACCGGTGAATACACACAACCAACGACACCCATCGTCTCCTCGCGACTCCGAACTGCTACTCTTTTGGCGCGCTCGCACACCCATAGAGTAAATATTTCTGGAGTGAGCATTGTGTTCTGCGCATGGTGTCAACATTAGACCAGGACTGTCACGTGTATTCGGGGCTTCGCTGTGCGTGTGTGCTTTCTGCAGCGTTTGAAGTTTATAATATCAAGAGTTTTTGTTGTGTTTCACCGTTTGTTTATACTGTAATAGCGATGGTGAATTACTGTTGTTGCTACGGATGCAAAGAAAAAAAATGTGAATGGAGGTATAGTAACTTTTCATAGGTACACACCATGTAGCTTCTAGTATGATAAAAAAAATTATTATTACTATTAAATATATTTCAATTCTTTCAATTTAGATCGGTATTTCATACTAGAATGTCGTGTTCCCAGTTTGGCACAGCTTTGCCACAGGAGACACGAAAGCGGTCGAAGACGTCCGTCTTCTGGTCGGCTCCTGATCGTTGTCAGAAGGAGACTAGTTTTTGAATACGCAAAGACTTCTATTACTTGGAAAAGAACAACCCGGATTTCTTTACGTAATCAGTATGATTTTTAAATTACCTAAGGGACCTTTAACAATGAACAGTAAGAAAAAATGCATTTGCAAATGAAATCATTCATAAATGGGGCAGCTATGAGTTGTATAGATGACAAGGAGCGGCCTTCTGTCTACGACCAGGATGCCGCAGTATTCTCTGCTGTAGTAAAGGCTGTTTGACATTTACAAAAATAATATGGCATGGAGGATAAAAAAAATATAAAGGAAAAAGAACAGAATAAGAAGTCTGGTAAACACTAAATATATTCAAACAATTCTCACTACCAAATTAGGGCTTATTTATAAACAATACAACTTACATAATTACTTTTCTAACAGTATGGTGCGATCAGATTTCAGCCTGTCCTGTGCTGTCTCCTTGGTTCACGTTTTTGTCACAAATTATAGTCACTACTTTTCTCCTTTCGTTGAAGATAATTCTTGCACTGTTCAACACCTCCGATAACAATAACTTGCTGAATTACAGTCTCGAACATAAATTACTTTAATGTTATTAATTAATAATGTTGTCTGCACGCTGGCAAGACCGCTCACTTTTTTAGCTTAAAGTCGACCTTCTCCACGCTTTCACACCACAAGCAGAAGTACATTAAAATCTGAAGATCTACAAACGTTTTCTACCGTCATCTTTTATTTAGATCGAAGCGGAACGACAGTTCAGCTTCTGTTAAAATATTTCTTTGACTGCGCAATCGATGTATTAGTGTCCGCGCTAGATGCGCATCTTTACAGTTACGTAAATTATACAAAACAAATGTCTTTCAAAGAATACTCAAAGCTTTCGTAGTACGGAAATACCAATAATATTACAAGCTCTAATTATAGTTATCGTATTAGTAAGAGACACTGTATATGTTTAAAAATTTCGAGACGCATTATAATTAAGGCTTGATTCTGTAGACCTATTTTTCTACGATTTTATATACGGCTCGTACAAAAGCTTACAAACAATCGCTTCCTCTCGTAAATTTGCTAGTGGAACAGGAAAGGAAATGGTTAGTTGTTTCAGCAAATACTATCCTCCATGCACTTGTCAGTGACTTGTCGATTATGTATGTAGATTACTCAGTCTTCTATTTGTTTAATAAACTGGGAGCAAGTACGTAAAATGCGTTAAATAAATACTTCGAAGTGTCACCAGTGAGAAGAATTGTGCTGTAGGCCGCAAAAACGAGAAAATAAATACGCAGAAATAGCAGAAAAAAGGACGAATTAGCAGAGATACAATCGCTAATGTGTGGCAAATTCGGTGTTTTTCGGACACTTGCAAAAGTACTAGCGTACTGTCAAGTCGTTTTGCAAGACTGTCACTGCAAAAATGTACGTCAAGCTCTGTAATACTATAAAGTGCCGTATCATACTGAAAACTACCAAAAATCGAGTGCATCTGAACTGTGACATCTATCGCAAAGAAGCAGAATGTAATATCACTTGCCCTTAAAAGTTACGTAGCTGGTTTATTCCCGGTATCAAATGGATACTGTTAAAATGTCTGCGCAACATATATAAATAATCCACGACACGTACGAAAAGAATCCGTCTGTACTAGGGATGTAGTGGCATTCTAAATATACAGGGCGCTATACGGACAAACACACGACGTCCCGAAATCACGTGAGCAGGCCGGCAATGTATGTTGACAACACAAAATCTGTTCTGCGCATGTGAATACTCACTCCAGAGATATTTACCCTATGCGCACACCCAGCGATAATGCATTTACAATTTATTTCACTCTTTGACAATATCTTTTCCCTGACTAGGTCAGCGTGTCTATGTAAAATGTTAAAATTCCATGCGTACTCTCTTTCTTAAATAACAAACATTTGTAACTTGACAACATGTTTACAAGAATAATATTCAGTACAACTAATAAAACAAACTTCGCAAAACACGTAGAAAATGTATGACCATCCACAGAGTTGTGGTGTTATAGCAAGTTTCCAACACCTCTTTTCTATTATGCAATCAAAGATTCAACGAGCCCCATCACCAAGAGATGGCCTTTTAATACTTTACAAACAATATTTATAATTTTTATTATAAACTAGCTGAGTACCCAGCGTTGCGTGGGTGTGTATTTATATCAATTATAGCAGTCCATCACTTTCCTCCCCCTCTCTCTGTCCATTTCCTTCCGCCCCTCGCTCTACCCATCTGCTACCCCCCCCCCCCCCCCTCTCGGGTTCATCTCCTCCTCCCCCTCTCTGTCCACTTCCTTCTCTTTTCTTTCTATGTCCATCTGCTTTACCTCCTCCCCCCTGTCCATCTCTCCCCTTCCATTTCTCTATTTCCTACTCTCCGCTCTCTGTGTCGTACAATGATATAATTTTGTAGGTACATCGGCGGCATATGTGGATACTGTCTGCAAAACTTGATGCGAAAAGAGTTAGTGGCAAAGAAGTAATAAATAAACGTCATACAAAACGTGGCAATTTCTCATTCACCTCAGTGTTTATGACATATCTCTTGAACTATGTGTGGAACCGTGATATAATTTTATTGGTGCATTTAGCGGCATATGTGGACACTGTATGCGAAACTTCTTGAGAACAGAATTCGTTGCACAAATTTAAACGCCCTGCATGATTGCATGATGCAGCAAGCAGTTTCTCACACATCTCATTGTTTATGACGTCTATCTTCTTGACTATGATAGGTATAGGGAGTTATTATCCCTACAGCGATTTTTGCCTGAGAGTAAGGGATATGTATACTAAGCTTTGAAATGGCTCCCGTGGTTTAGATGTGGAAAACACACACACACACACACACACACACACACACACACACACACACACACACACACACACACATATATATATATATATATATATATATATATATATATATATATATATATATATATATATACAGGGTGAGTCACCTAACATTACCGCTGGATATATTTCGTAAACCACATCAAATACTGACGAATCGATTCCACAGACCGAACGTGAGGAGAGGGGCTAGTGTAACTGGTTAATACAAACCATAAAAATACGCACGGAAGTATGTTTTTTAACACAAACCTACGTTTCTTTAAATGGAACTCCGTTCGTTTTGTAAGCACATCTAAACATATAAACAAATACGTAATCAGTGCCGTTTGTTGCATTGTAAAATGTTAATTACATCCGGAGATATTGTAACCTAAAGTTGACGCTTGAGTACCACTCCTCCGCTGTTCGATCGTGTGTATCGGAGAGCACCGAATTACGTGGGGATCCAAAGGGAACGGTGATGGACCTTAGGTACAGAAGAGACCGGAACAGCACATTACGTCCACATGCTAACACCTTTTTATTGGTCTTTTTCACTGACGCACTTGTACATTACCACGAGGGGTGAGGTACACGTACACACGTGGTTTCCGTTTTCAATTACGGAGTGGAATAGTGTGTGCCCCGACATGTCAGGCCAATAGATGTTCAATGTGGTGGCCATCATTTGCTGCACACAATTTCAATCTGTGGCGTAATGAATGTCGTACACGCCGCAGTACATCTGGCGTAATGTCGCCGCAGGCTGCCACAATACGTTGTTTCATATCCTCTGGGGCTGTAGGCACATCACGGTACACATTCTCCTTTAATGTACCCCACAGAAAGAAGTCCAGAGGTGTAAGATCAGGAGAATGGGCTGGCCAATTTATGCGTCCTCCACGTCCTATGAAACGCCCGTCGAACATCCTGTCAAGGGTCAGCCTAGTGTTAATTGCGGAATGTGCAGGTGCACCATCATGCTGATACCACATACGTCGACGCGTTTCCAGTGGGACATTTTCGAGCAACGTTGGCAGATCATTCTGTAGAAACGCGATGTATGTTGCAGCTGTTTGGGCCCCTGCAATGAAGTGAGGACCAATGAGGTGGTCGCCAATGATTCCGCAGCATACATTTACAGTCCACGGTCGCTGTCGCTCTACCTGTCTGAGCCAGCGAGGATTGCCCACGGACCAGTAATGCATGTTTCTGTAGATTTACTGCCCCGTGGTTTGTGAAACCCGCTTCATCGGTAAACAGGTAGAACTGCAACGCATTCTCTGTTAATGCCCATTGACAGAATTGCACTCGATGATTAAAGTCATCACCATGTAATTGCTGATGTAGTGACACATGAAACGGGTGAAAGCGGTGACGATGCAGTATGCGCATGACACTACTTTGACGCAGTCCACCGGCTCTCGCAATGTCCCGTGTACTCATGTGTGGCTTCATGGCAACAGCAACTAACACACCAACTGCACCCGCTTCTCCTGTGACGGGCCTGTTATGGTCCCGTTTGCGTGCTACGACCATACCTGTTGCATACAGTTGGCGGTAGATGTTTTGCAATGTGCGGCACGTTGGATGCTCTCTGTCCGGGTACCGTTCTGCATACACCCTGCAGGCTTCAGCTGCATTTCGTCGACACTCGCCATAGATGAGTATCATCTCCGTCTTTTCAGAGTTCGAATACACCACGGTTACAGTTCCTACAACACTACACTATCACAGACGTCTGGTAACACGGTGTACTACAGTTGGTCTGCGTGCGGAGACGAATGCAGAATAACAATAGCAGCAAGCGCTACATGCGGACATTGCGACAGCTAGACCAAACCACAACAGTGCACTACAGCCACACTCATAAACACGGTCGTCATCGTAAACATGTCCCTGCAGATGCTGCTCGCCAACCGTGGCCCGTATTTGTTACAACACGCAACTGAACGTCGGAGGTTTCAAGCGTCAACTTTAGGGTATAATATCTCCGGATGTAATTAACATTTTACAATGCAACAAACGGCACTGATTACGTATTTGTTTATATGTTCAGATGTGCTAACAAAACTAACGTGGTTCCATTTAAAAAAACGTAGGTTTGTGTTAAAAAACATACTTCCGTGCATTTTTGTATGGTTTGTATTAAACAATTGCACTAGCCCCTCTCCTCACGTTCGGTCTGTGGAATCGGTTCGTCGGTATTTGATGTGGTTTACGAAATATATCCAGCGGTAACGTTAGGTGACTCACCCTGTATATTATTCACAATGCACAGTTCTAATTTATAGCTTGTGGCATAATTTATAACTTTTATTACAAAGAAATATCAGGCTAAGTGCAAGGTAAATGACAGTCCTTGACAATGAGTAAATTCAAATAATCTTTCGGCTTGCTACAATTACGGCAGTCAGTATATATGGTGATTCACGAAGACAAGCAAATATTTTAATATGTTATTCTACAAGCAAAACTAAAGAAAAAAGTTCATATAAACATAGGTGCGCAAATTTTTAATTACGGAGTTATGGCTACTAAAATATTTTGCCTCAAATTTAGCAACTTCGCTAGTATGAAGTCATCGCAAAACTGTACGTGGTTAAAGTAAAGCACGGTTTACATTTATTTTATTGTTATTGGTCAGGTGAATCTAATAAAACACGTCTCACACGTCTATCTGCAGTAGTTTTCCAGAACATCCAGAGTAGCGAAATGTAATGTGAGGAGGGCATTGCGACAGGCATTCAATGAATTCGAAAGTAAAGTTCTGTGAACTGACTTGGCAGAAAATCCTAAGAAATTTTGGTCTTACGTCAAAGCGGTAGGTGGATCAAAACAAAATGTCCAGACACTCTGTGACCAAAATGGTAATGAAACAGAGGATGACAGACTAAAGGCCGAAATACTAAATGTCTTTTTCCAAAGCTGTTCCATAGAGGAAGACTGCACTGTAGTTCCCTCTCTAGATTGCCGCACAGATGACAAAATGGTAGATATCGAAATAGACGACAGACCTGGATATCCAGTTTTCCCGGAGACGGATAGGTTGTAGAAGTCCGGTTGTGTGGCTACAGCGCTCCTCTTGTTTAAGTCCATTATATTTCTGTCTTTGAGGACATGTGTAGGCAATAGCAACCTAGCATATCTCAGAGGATTTTTTACGTTTGTGCCCGCGTGCTGGTACATCAGGAACGGATGAAGCGGCTAACAGCTCATCCCGCTACGGGCGGTCAATACATTGAGCCCATACTGCAGCCTTTACGTGTTATCGCCGCCATTTGTCTCGTTCTCTACAAAATATGGCTAGACTCCAGAGTAAATAAAGCGATGCCGACATGAAAGAAAACAATTTTTTCTCTGTCTAACTCACTGTTTGGCATGCCATTTGACCCCTTCCATCTGAAAATTACAAGTTTCATTCAAGATGGCTGTTTCTGGAATATCTGCCATATTGGTAAAATAGCCTCACCGGTTTTCTTCATCTCCCATCTCACAGTAATTCACTTAACATATCTGATAATCCATCTATTTTTGTTTTGGAAGGTTGGTTCTGGACAAACGTACCACCCTGTAGAACTTTGGGTGTTTGCTGAGAGCGGGATGTTGTCAGACCTGCACTGGCCATGGGAATAACAATTTATCAAAGCGTTGGCGTGTGTTAGAAGGGAAACTCCATATCCAAGATTGTGAAAGCACTAGGCGTTTCAGGTGGCAGCGTTTTAGTGTGTACCACAAGAACGTAGAGTAGATGAGAGCAACGTGCCAAAGTCAACTGTCGCGGGAAGTACGTCTTGATGACATGTGTCGTCGTTGACTATTGCGGATAGGAAGAGCGGATAGTCAACTCTACCTAGGGAACAACTACTAACGGTTGTTGCGTGAGTTGGGAGTGACAGCAAATACTACAGGGAAACTGGTGCGCAGCATGGACTCACGGTTGGCTTTAAATCGGTTACTAAATCATTCTCTTCTTTAGTGCTCCATAGTAGCCTCCGAGGCATACACGGTCTTCCGCAGATGAGTTTTAATACACTCCTGGAAATTGAAATAAGAACACCGTGAATTCATTGTTCCAGGAAGGGGAAACTTTATTGACACATTCCTGGGGTCAGATACATCACATGATCACACTGACAGAACCACAGGCACATAGACACAGGCAACAGAGCATGCACAATGTCGGCACTAGTACAGTGTATATCCACCTTTCGCAGCAATGCAGGCTGCTATTCTCCCATGGAGACGATCGTAGAGATGCTGGATGTAGTCCTGTGGAACGGCTTGCCATGCCATTTCCACCTGGCGCCTCAGTTGGACCAGCGTTCGTGCTGGACGTGCAGACCGCGTGAGACGACGCTTCATCCAGTCCCAAACATGCTCAATGGGGGACAGATCCGGAGATCTTGCTGGCCAGGGTAGTTGACTTACACCTTCTAGAGCACGTTGGGTGGCACGGGATACATGCGGACGTGCATTGTCCTGTTGGAACAGCAAGTTCCCTGGCCGGTCTAGGAATGGTAGAACGATGGGTTCGATGACGGTTTGGATGTACCGTGCACTATTCAGTGTCCCCTCGACGATCACCAGTGGTGTACGGCCAGTGTAGGAGATCGCTCCCCACACCATGATGCCGGGTGTTGGCCCTGTGTGCCTCGGTCGTATGCAGTCCTGATTGTGGCGCTCACCTGCACGGCGCCAAACACGCATACGACCATCATTGGCACCAAGGCAGAAGCGACTCTCATCGCTGAAGACGACACGTCTCCATTCGTCCCTCCATTCACGCCTGTCGCGACACCACTGGAGGCGGGCTGCACGATGTTGGGGCGTGAGCGGAAGACGGCCTAACGGTGTGCGGGACCGTAGCCCAGCTTCATGGAGACGGTTGCGAATGGTCCTCGCCGATACCCCAGGAGCAACAGTGTCCCTAATTTGCTGGGAAGTGGCGGTGCGGTCCCCTACGGCACTGCGTAGGATCCTACGGTCTTGGCGTGCATCCGTGCGTCGCTGCGGTCCGGTCCCAGGTCGACGGGCACGTGCACCTTCCGCCGACCACTGGCGACAACATCGATGTACTGTGGAGACCTCACGCCCCACGTGTTGAGCAATTCGGCGGTACGTCCACCCGGCCTTCTGCATGCCCACTATACGCCCTCGCTCAAAGTCCGTCAACTGCACATACGGTTCACGTCCACGCTGTCGCGGCATGCTACCAGTGTTAAAGACTGCGATGGAGCTCCGTATGCCACGGCAAACTGGCTGACGGCGGCGGTGCACAAATGCTGCGCAGCTAGCGCCATTCGACGGCCAACACCGCGGTTCCTGGTGTGTCCGCTGTGCCGTGCGTGTGATCATTGCTTGTACAGCCCTCTCGCAGTGTCCGGAGCAAGTATGGTGGGTCTGACACACCGGTGTCAATGTGTTCTTTTTTCCATTTCCAGGAGTGTATTTCGAATGGTATACAAGCATATGTTCCTGGCTTCGCCGTGATGAGCACGAGAACAACGAAGTTCGCATTTTCATATTACCAACCAATGAAACATTTGTACAAAGGGTATATGGGCCATGAAGCAGTATCATTCCGTTCCTAGTAAACGTTCTGCGGAAAGCAGTTTCATTTATAACCGTTTATTGGTGTCAATAATTTGACCAAAGTATTCGTATTTGTAAGTTTGAATTCGGTTCAAGGAAGTTTCAGAAAACATTTCTTCATTTGTTTTTTTTTTTTTTTCGAAATGCATCAAGTAGATCGGAAAATTATTACTTTAAAAGAAAATAATTGAAAAGAGAAAATAAAAAAGCTGTGTGAAATTTTAGTTACTAGACTCTTACCGCTGCCTCTAGATATAATTTTCCAGCCGGGTCGACGATTTTCTTCACTCGGGGTCTGGATGTTTTTGTTGTCCTAGCCATTTCACCTCATCTTCGTCGGTACGCAAGTCGACGAAGTGTCGTCGAATAGGACTTGTTCCAGGCGACCGAATTTCCCAGGATGGGGTTTCCAGGCCGATACTGACATACGATATTTTTTTGCTTTCAGTTCGTCACATTTGTGGCTACTTAGCTCACGGCAAACACCTTATACTGTCAGTTTATATGAAGTGGGGATTTTGTGTCGGTACTCATATGACTCATAAGATTTAGAATAAATGCAATGTATTACTCTTCCTTTAATATTGTGCTGTTACTACAATGCGTAGTATTCCCACATATATTTTTTGTTTGTGAGTCATGTGTTTGTATTCCTTGTTCGATCAGAGCCAAGCTGACTGTCTTTTATTCACGTGCGCGAATGCCAGCATCTGCTGGCTATTCCCAGATAAATCTCTTAGAGTTCTAATAGTCTTATTGGTAGTTATCTGATGTGCATACTTCTACACCAAATTTATGGTAGTTTAAGCTATACAAATACCTAGTATTCTTAGCACATATCTTAGACTGTTGTTTGTTGTTCTTATATGTTGAAGTGCAGCTTTACTGTACTTTAATTTTTTATCGTTCTAGCTTCTGTTCGTAGTATAAAGTCATTGCGTATGATTAGATGTTAGCTTTCGGTGGTGGCTTGGATGCTAGTACTTCTTGCTTCCCGTTAATACTTCAAACATGTTAGTTAACCTCTTGCTGTACGGTGTTCATGTAGAATTCAAAACAACTTTTTCATTACCATTAAAATTGATGCTCTCTGCTGTTACTGTTTCCTTCTCAGTTGGCTACGTATTCTCGCGTTGCCTTTCAACCACTGAATAGTTTTCTATCAACAGCAAATTTTACTACCACTGGGTGTTAGATAAGTCATTTTTAATGTGACGCATAAGATAAAACGTAGTCTTCGCCTTTTTACTATTATTGTGTTTGCTGGGACAAGTTTGCATATTTTCGGGTAGAAGATATGAGGCAGCTGTTTTCAGGGGAGTGTTTGGTGCGATGAAAATGTTTTGTATACATTTTTCTTGAGATGTTACCGCTTAGGATCTTTTGTTTTTCGTGCTTATTTGATAATTGAGGGACTCTGGTTGGGAAGTTTTCAGTTTTTCGAGGTCTGCAGCTTCTAAACACTTGAAAAAGCATAACACTGAGAGAGTACTTTGGTTAAAAGCAAGCTATTTATGCATTCACAGTAGATTTTATGAGGCACACATATGTGTTTTAACTTATTTAATAAAACAGTCGTGGTCGCATATAAGTTGTTAATTTTTATTTTTGGATGACAAGTTTTTATCTTCTAAAGAGGCCTTTATCATATCTACATTCTTTGATGACCCTGGGAGTCTCTGGGATGGAGCAGGTTCGTGCATGCTGGCGTGATCTCCACGCCGGTACGGATGGGCCCGCTCCACCCCAGCGACTCCCAGGGTCGTCAAAGAATGTAGATATGATAATGGCCTCTTTAGAAGATAAAAACTTGTCATCCAAAAATAAAAATTAACAACTTATATGCGACCACGACTGTGTTTACTAAGTAAATCATAATATTAGTATACAAGTATGTCGCTGTTTTCCTGGAACAGTGTTCCAAAATATTTTATATCTGTGTTTCGTTGTGCTCAGAGCTTTTACGACTGTGGTTTAATGCTATTGGGTCAGTTTCATTATGCCACAGCATCTTCAAAACTGTATACGTGAGTGGCCTTAAATCCAATATTTTGTATATTATTACTGAATCACTTACTTTCATTATTCTCATTTTTACGTGCAACATTTTAAATTATGCTGCTCTTGAAACTTCCTGGCTGATTAAAACTGTGTGCCGGACCGAGACTCGAACTCGGGACCTTTGCCTTTCGCGGGCAAGTGTTCTACCAACTGAGCTACCCAAGCACGACTCACGCCCCGTCCTCACAGCTCCACTTCTGCCTGTACCTCGCCTCCGTCGTGCTTGGGTGCTCAGTTGGTAGAGCACTTGCCCGCCAAAGGCAAAGGTCCCGAGTTCGAGTCTCGGTCGGCACACAGTTTTAATCTGCCAGGAAGTTTCATAATAGCGCACACTCCGCTACAGAGTGAAAATCTCATTCTGGAAATATGCTGCTCTTCTTATTCTTCTTTTTCAGACTATCTTAATCCATTGTCGGATATAGCATCCTTCAAGTGTTTATTTTATGTTCGTTTTTGAGTCAGCTTGTACCATCGTGTTCCAGTCACCAGCTTCACGTCAAGTCATCTCTTTAGGGGTCTACAGTGGTTGTATTCTGGTCCCCTGATCTCCAGTGAAGAGAAGTTTTCCAATTTTCCCACAGTCCATGATAAACTTCCTCACAATGCTGTATTCTACATATGTATTATCAGAAGCTTCTTTCGCAAATTAATGCCGACATTTGATACTAGTAGACTTCTGGTTAGAACTCTCTCCTACGCTAGTCTGCTTGTTATGTCGTCTTTACTTGGGCATTCATGTGCTGTTTTGCTTTCAAAATAGCAGAACTCCATTACTTCGTCTACTTCATGGTCTCCAAGTTTGATGTCAAATTCATAGCTAATCCTACATCTGCTGCTCCTCATTACTTTCGTCTTTCTTCGATTTTTTTCTCAGTCCATAGTGTTTGCTCATTAGACTGGTCATTTCACTAAACAGGCACTGAAGGTACAAGACTATTGCCATAGTCCTGTATATGGTCATAGTTTCAGGCGTAACCTAAAGTGCTTGGCGTCATACCCGAAATGGAAAGCCTTGGTTTCTTGGTGGCTTTGATGGTGCGGCCACAAAACAAATCACGTGGCTCTTCACTACTGAAGAAACCATACCATCCAGAACCACCTCCTCACTGTGGGGCACAGAATCAACCGTCCAACCCGTGTATCCTTGATTACAACGCAACAGATGGCGCAAAGACAAACACGAGCATAGGAATAAATATATCAGAAACAGATGGACCCCACTTCTCAACAAGGTATCATTCCAAAAAATTTTACCGAGCGAGATGGCGCAGTGGTCAGCACAATGGACTCACATTCAGGAGGACGACGGTTCAAACCCGCGTTCAGCCATTCTGATCTAAGTTTTCTGTGAGTTCCCTAAATCGCTTCAGGCGCATGCCGGGATGGTTCCTGTGAAAGGGCACGGCCGGTTTCCTTCCCCATCCTTCCCTAATCCTATCGGTCCAATAACCTCGCTCTTTGGTCCCTTACCCCAAACCAATCAACCAACCAAAAAATTTTGCCAGGTGGCTGGGCAGCCACGCCATAGGTCGACAAAGTTTTCGGAGTAGCCAATACCACGACTCATTTCAACCATTATATCGCCGAAATTTATTGCTGCTCGTTACCATGAAGGTATCTGGCACCAGTTGCTCCTAGGAGTAGCTCCACCGCATCGCCTGTCTACCACAAAGCGCGTCCCGGTTTAACAAGTGGAGCTCATCGGAGGCCTCTGTCGAGTGCAGCGCCAGCCTTTGAGTGCCACCAGAGCGAGCCTAACGAGTTTCGGTGGCAGGGCCAGAGAATGGACTGCGCAAAGCGTGACTGACTGATGACTTCCGTCAAGTGGACAATGGTGAACTTGGAACTAACGTGCAGGACGCTCTTGTAGTAGATTCAAAGGTAATCACACACATAAGGAAAATTTCAAAACAATCCAAACGTTCTATACTACTACTCACTGTGTGTGTTCGAATACAGGAGTTATGTTACCCATGGGGGCTTTATTATCGGTTGCGTTTCCGGTTGGTTCGACAATGAACGGATCCAGTTGTGTATTGAATAAGACCACTATAACAAAATGTACTCTGTACAACGATAAACCAGTCCAAAGTTGCAAATTTCTCTTTTTTCTATAAACTCGATGGGTGCCATTTTCAAATCATCCTAAAGGGCAGAAAAGCAAATTTACCCTCATGCACAATACAGGTACTACCATATTTTAAGTACTTGCCAAAAATACAGAGCATATGTTTCAAGACTTACGTAGCATAGTCAAAAATCGTATTTCCGAAAATGCAAAAACCACGTCAGAAACTAGTTAGACTTAGGTCATGTTTCTCACAAATTATGTCTATAAACAAAAAAAATACGTTTCATTAAGAAAGTGCTCGTTCACATCACTGAGACACTGAACGTGGTATTTACACCATTCAGCACATAGTTTATTAAGACACGTTTTCTCTCTGTTTGATGCCACAATAATGACGAATTTTTTTGTACTACTTTATACCTACGATAGATCCATATCTGCACTAAGCTATTATCAAGCGAATTCTGCAAAGTGAACAAGAAAACACATGAGTTCCGTAATATAATTTTGCTTATAAAGTGGGACAATAACTTGGATAGCTAACTTCTGCAAAACAGCCGATGATAATACAGTATCTTTGTAGATGAGTATACTGAACAAAATTGTATTACAAAATATCTGTTTGTGGCTTAGACAACCACATTATAGTACTAATATCAAGTATCAATGCTGAGGATGATGAAAAATCTTCTTAATTTGAGTTCATGAGGGTAGAAAATAAACCAAAAATTGAGTACTTTAGAAACTGTGTAAGGATTAGAATTTGAGATGTGTTTACCGTGCCTACAAAACGAAAGCATAACACCTTTACTTATTAATTATACCCTCCCTTCTTTGAAAATTTCCCTCCAAACTAACCGCCTATACCAAATTCTACTAAAAGCCATAGCTATAGAAGGAATTAAGCTGTTAACCTGTAAGACACAAATACAACCTTGCTAGCCAAGATGTTTGTATTGCAGCTCATTACAAGAAACCTTGCTGCTGTTTACTACAAGAAATATTATAGAATACTGAAGAAAGTAACCCAGATAATGAAGGAAATCTACTATACGAAGCAGATTACCACAAATAAAGACAATTTGGAATATAATGAAAAAGCAGACTGGCAGTACTAGTGATGAAGAGGAATTGATAGGTTTATGAATACTTCAACAGGCATGTCTAGCATAGCAAAACTCCTCAGCAAACGCTTTATATTTATGACTTACGGGACGTGATTGTCAAGCGCATTAAATGTTGCCCTATAACCGCTCTGACCATCCTTCACAAGTATCTCTAGTAACAAAGATTTGACCCTCACTTCCCCTGATGTATTAATGACTGTCATAAAACGTTTAAACTTAAAAATTATGTTGGTTATGGTAAAATACCAATAAAGTAAATTAAAAATTGCTACTCCAAGACTGTAACATCTTAATTCATTTTTGAAACCAATTACTTAGCTATGAGACATGAAATATATTATTATTAGTGAAACATATAACAAAATATATAAATTAATTGCATCAAACTTCAGGTCGAATTAATTTTTCCCTGCATTATCGACAACTTTAGACAGGTTACCGTATAAGCATATAACTACAAATAATGTAATGATAAAGTCAAAAATTAAATTTCTGAAGTGTTTTGATGTTGTGAAAGCTGTTAATGCAGACAGTAGAAATGCAATAATTTAATTAGACACGATAAACAACAGGCAGTCAGAAAAGATGAGTGATCTGTCAAAATTATTCACTGGATAAATCACTGGTAAATCAAATTATCGAACTACAGGAAGTTCTGCGAAATGGTTCATCTACATTTACATCTACATCTACATGGATACTCTGCAAATCACATTTAAGTGCCTGGCAGAGGGTTCATGGAACCACCTTCACAATTTTCTATTAGTCCAGTCTCTTACAGCGCGCGGAAAGAATAAACACCTATATCTTTCCGTACGAGCTCTGATTTCCCTTATTTTACCGTGGTGATCGTTCCTCCCTATGTAGGTCGGTGTCAACAAAATATTTTCGCATCCGGAGGAGAAAGTTGGTGATTGGAAGTTCGTGAAAAGATTCCGTCGCAACGAAAAACGCCTTTCTTTTAATGACGTCCTGCCCAAATCCTGTATCATTTCTGTGACACTCTCTCCCATACTTCGCGATAATACAAAACGTGCTGCCTTTCTTTGAACTTTTTCGATGTACTCCGTCAGTCCTATCTGGTAAGGATCCCACACCGCGCAGCAGTATTCTAAATGAGGACGGACAGGCGTAGAGTAAGCAGTCTCCTTAGTATGTCTGTTACTTTTTCTAAGTGTCCTGCCAGTAAAACGCAGTCTTTGTTTAGCCTTTTCCACAAGATTTTCTATGTTTTCCTTCCAATTAAAGTTGTTCGTGATTGTAAAACCTAGCTATTTAGTTGAATTTACGTCTTTTAGATTAGACAGGTTTATGGTGTAACCGACGTTTAACGAGTTCCTTTTAGCACTCATGTGGAAGACCTCCCACTTTTCGTTATTTAGGGTCAACTGCCACTTTTCGCACCATTGACATATCTTTTTTAAATCGTTTTGTAGTTTTTTTATCTTCTGATGACTTTATTAGTCGATAAACGACAGCGTCATCTGCAAACAACCGAAGACGGCTGCTCAGATTGTCTCCCAAATCGTTTATATAGAAGAGGAACAGCAAAGGGCCTATAACACTACCTTGGGGAACGCTAGAAATCACTTCTGTTTTACTCGATGACTTTCCGTCGACTACTGCGAACTGTGACCTCTCTGACAGGTAATTACAAATCCAGTCACATAACTGGGACGATATTCCATAAGCACGCAATTTCACTACGAGCCGCTTGTGTGTACAGCGTCAAAAGCCTTCCGGAAATCCAGAAATACGGAATCGATCTGAAATCCCTTGCCAGTAGCACTCAACCCTTCATGTGAATAAAGAGCTAGTTGTGTTTCACAGGAACGATGTTTTCTAAACCCATGTTGACTGTGTGTCAATAGACCGTTTTCTTCGAGGTAATTCATAATGTTCGAACACAATGTATATTCCAAAATCCTACTGCATATCGACGTTAACGATATGGGCCTGTAATTTAGTGGATTACTCCTACAATCTTTCTTGAATATTGGTATGACCTGTGCAACTTTCCAGTCTTTGGGCACGGATCTTTCGTCGAGTGAGCGGTTGTATATGATTGTTAAGTATGGAGCTAATGCGTCAGCATACTCCGAAAGGAACCTAATTGGTATTCAGTCTGGACCAGAAGACTTGCTTTTATTAAGTGATTTAAATTGCTTCACTACTCCGAGGATATTTACTTCTACGTTACTCATGTTGGCAGCTGTTCTCGATTCGAATTCTGGAATATTTACTTCGTCTTCTTTTGTGAAGGCATTTCGGAAGGCTGTGTTTAGTAAGTCTGCTTTGGCAGCACTGTCTTCGATAGTATCTCCATTTCTATAGCACAGAGAAGGCATTGATTCAAATTACATCTAACAGGAAATAAAAGGTCTCAATCAGAAAGGGTCTTGTATTAAGCCACTACTCTTCATCAAATGAGAAGTAAGCACAGATGGTGTCTCCGAACGTTTCATTTTAGGAATCTTGCATTTTTCTTGAATGTATTAGAGATGTTTCAACAATAGAATTACCGGATGATAATTTTGTTTTGTTTGTGGATGATATGAACATTACAAACTACAGTAGAACAATTATACACTTAGAACGGGCTGTTAACGAAATTTCCTTGGCTGACACATTTTTCATGTTTGTGACGTTTCAGTAGGAATATTAACTGTGTACACTGATCAGCCAGAATATTATGAGCACCAACCTTCGATCTATACAACCCCGTACAGGCGATAGCAGCGCCACCTAGTGAGGAATGACGGCTAGTCAGACACACCCACGGTGCGAGCGTGCTGTCCGTGTATATACACTCCTGGAAATTGAAATAAGAACACCGTGAATTCATTGTCCCAGGAAGGGGAAACTTTATTGACACATTCCTGGGGTCAGATACATCACATGATCACACTGACAGAACCACAGGCACATAGACACAGGCAACAGAGCATGCACAATGTCGGCACTAGTACAGTGTATATCCACCTTTCGCAGCAATGCAGGCTGCTATTCTCCCATGGAGACGATCGTAGAGATGCTGGATGTAGTCCTGTGGAACGGCTTGCCATGCCATTTCCACCTGGCGCCTCAGTTGGACCAGCGTTTGTGCTGGACGTGCAGACCGCGTGAGACGACGCTTCATCCAGTCCCAAACATGCTCAATGGGGGACAGATCCGGAGATCTTGCTGGCCAGGGTAGTTGACTTACACCTTCTAGAGCACGTTGGGTGGCACGGGATACATGCGGACGTGCATTGTCCTGTTGGAACAGCAAGTTCCCTGGCCGGTCTAGGAATGGTAGAACGATGGGTTCGATGACGGTTTGGATGTACCGTGCACTATTCAGTGTCCCCTCGACGATCACCAGTGGTGTACGGCCAGTGTAGGAGATCGCTCCCCACACCATGATGCCGGGTGTTGGCCCTGTGTGCCTCGGTCGTATGCAGTCCTGATTGTGGCGCTCACCTGCACGGCGCCAAACACGCATACGACCATCATTGGCACCAAGGCAGAAGCGACTCTCATCGCTGAAGACGACACGTCTCCATTCGTCCCTCCATTCACGCCTGTCGCGACACCACTGGAGGCGGGCTGCACGATGTTGGGGCGTGAGCGGAAGACGGCCTAACGGTGTGCGGGACCGTAGCCCAGCTTCATGGAGACGGTTGCGAATGGTCCTCGCCGATACCCCAGGAGCAACAGTGTCCCTAATTTGCTGGGAAGTGGCGGTGCGGTCCCCTACGGCACTGCGTAGGATCCTACGGTCTTGGCGTGCATCCGTGCGTCGCTGCGGTCCGGTCCCAGGTCGACGGGCACGTGCACCTTCCGCCGACCACTGGCGACAACATCGATGTACTGTGGAGACCTCACGCCCCACGTGTTGAGCAATTCGGCGGTACGTCCACCCGGCCTTCTGCATGCCCACTATACGCCCTCGCTCAAAGTCCGTCAACTGCACATACGGTTCACGTCCACGCTGTCGCGGCATGCTACCAGTGTTAAAGACTGCGATGGAGCTCCGTATGCCACGGCAAACTGGCTGACGGCGGCGGTGCACAAATGCTGCGCAGCTAGCGCCATTCGACGGCCAACACCGCGGTTCCTGGTGTGTCCGCTGTGCCGTGCGTGTGATCATTGCTTGTACAGCCCTCTCGCAGTGTCCGGAGCAAGTATGGTGGGTCTGACACACCGGTGTCAATGTGTTCTTTTTTCCATTTCCAGGAGTGTAGAATAGGGAAGGCAAGCAATCTGAGTTTGACTGAGGGCAGATCGTGATGGCCCCTATGCTCGGCACAAGTATTTCGGAATCTGTACGACTTGTTGTGTCTTCTAGGAGTGCTGTGGTGAGTGCCTTCAACACGTGGTGAAACCAAAGTGAAACAATGTCCAGACATCGTGGGGCTGGTCGACCACCCCTCATTACAGATGTCATACCTCGTTGGCTGGGCAGACAAGTAAAACAGGACGGGGGGCGAACTGTGGTGGAACTAATATCAGACATTAATGCGGGGACTCGCCGAACACTCCTAACGGTGGGCCTGTGCAGCCGACGACCCACGGATGTGCCAATGTTAACATCACGACATCACCAACTACGACTGATATTTGCACGTGATCATCGGCACTGGACGTTGGCACAATGGTAGAGCGTTGCATGATTTGATGAATCCATATACCTGTTTCATCATGCCGATGGGAGAGCAGGAATCCGTCGTATTCCAGAGGAACAGCTGCTTGACATCTGTACTGTGGGACAGAGACAAAGTGGCGGCGGCTCCATTATGCTCTGGAGAACATCCACGTGGGTATCGATTTATCCAATAGAGCTCGTGCAAGGTACCATGACGGCCAAGGACTGTCGTACACTGCTTTCACTCCATGTACACCACTTCATGACGATCTTGTTTCCCGACGGCAGTGGTATTTTTCAACAAGATAATGTGCAATGTCACAAGGCCAAGAGTATGATGGAGTGATTCGAGGAACACATTGGCGCGTTCAGTTTGATGTGCTGGCTCCCCAACTCATCAGAGATGATCCCAATCGAACACATCTGGGATGTGATTTACCGTGGTGTCAGAGCTCATCGCCCCCCTACCAGGAATTTACGAGAATTGGGTAACTTGTGTGTGCAGATGTGATGCCAACTCCCTCCAGCGACCTACGAAGGCCTCACTGCTTCCATGCCTCGACGCTTTGCCGTTGGTATCCGTGTCAAAGGTGGACACACCGGTTATTAGGAAGGTGGTCTTAAAGTCCTAGATGATCAGTGTATATTTCAAAGGATTTTAAGTCTAAAGTTAGAAAGAGCTGTTAACCGCATTGTCATGAGGATCAATAAATCGCTTCTGTCTACTCCACTTCAATCAAATCTTGAAAAACAAAACTGAAAGGTGGCTCTCACTTCATGCGCTTCTGACCCTTAAGGAGATTTCTGTCTAATAAAATCTTAAATGCAAATAGAAGGGGTTGACAGGTTGAAGTAATGAGATTACAGTTTTATACAGGTGGTGTGCTTCTAATGTACTTCCATTGTAATAATGTGATGTGTGTAAGTAGGGTTTGTGGACTGTTTGTTTTGACAGTGCTTGGCTGCAATAGCGTAGTAATTATTTTACGGACACTAGCCTACGTCCTAATTAAAATTTATATGGTAAACTGAAACAGTATGGCCAGGGAGAATAAACAAAAGGTTATAATAAGGCTCGATTTTGTCGCCGCTGCTGTTCAATATATTTACATTAAACCCACATATGATGTTTTTTCCAGGTGTTAAAGTATTGCAGTATGCATCAGATTTATGTTTTTATTCTGATAGGTATAGTTTTACCGGCAATGTGTCATATCGCCTCATAAATCAGCTGTGTGGGTCTATACTAGACATAGGCTTAACAGACTAAGAAACGTATTATAGCCCTTTATATTACAAGTCAAAAAGATGATCAGGAACTTAGGGCGTTACAGCGATCATCATATTAAGCAACAAATTAAAAAAAAAATATTGCAGGTGTCACAAATATCTTTCGTGTTGTGACAGGCGTTTGTAGGATAACTGATCCGAGAATCGGCTTTAAAGCACGTTTTACACGAGTAAATTTCTGGTCAAAATCGACTAATCAAAGGGGGTGCACATTTTGTACCTGTGTGTAAATCAGCGGCCAACCACGACGGGTGTCTGACGTCAGTGAACTAACGATTGTGACGAGTGTGGAGTGTGTATCGAGGGGGAGCTCGTCTGCCTCTGACATTCAATAACGGCGTACTCGGTACTATGTAATTGTGCTCATTCATCAATCACCATTCCAAAATTTGCCGTTCTTTTGAGTCACCCTGTATTATGAAGTGACACCTGACGATCGCCTATGTACCATAAGGACTAGTCAGGGCGCGATAGAACAAAAACTTTCATCGATCTTACAAATTTAAAGGGAGACACTATGTCGCAATAGTACCTGATCTTCCATCTTACAGCGGAAAACTTAGTGACAACGACGCGAATTCGATTTAATCACGAGAGACATCTCTGCCGCCTCGTGATGTTCTCACCATCAACTGAATGTGCGGCAGTGAGGGAGATGTTACATTTTCTTCGGCTGCGACTGTAGATATCAGAAGATACTAATGCAGCGTCTGATGCCTCTGGTAATGCATTACCAACGAAGGTTTTAACTCTTTTAGGGACAAAACACGTAAAAGCGTATAAACGCTTGTACGAATTTATAGCAGAGTGGCCACGATTCAGCAACTGTATAAATTTGAAGAGATTTAAGAAATCAGCCAGCCAGTAGCAAATCAAAGGCTTATATAGTCCTTGACGTAGGTTTCGATGTTTATAAAAATATCTTCAGACGGAGTGGTAATTGTTACGATACACGGTGGTAAATTACGTTACGCTCGGGTTCAGTTAATGTAACTTACCACCATGTGCTGTAACAAGGCCCACTCCTCCTGAAGAAGATATTTTTTCTAAATGTCGAAACATAGGTCAAGGGCTATATAAAACTTTGGTCTCAAACTGGTTGGCTGGTTTTTTCAACCTCTTCATACAGGAAATGGGATGTTTTACTTTTCTACGTTGCTGTGATCTTCAGTACAGAGTGGTTTGTTGCAGCTCTCCATGCTACTTTATTCTGTGCAAACTTCATCTCCTAGTAACAGCTGCAACCTACATCCTTCTGAATCTGCTTAGTGTATTCATCTCTTGGTCTCCCTTGCCATTTTTACCCTCCACGCTTCCCTCCAGTATTAAACTGGTGATCCCTTGATGCCGCAGAATGTGTCTTCTAGTCAAGTTGTGCCACAAATTCCTCTTCTCTCCAGTTCTGTTCAGTACCTCCTCATTAGCTAAGTGATCTACCCATCTAATCTTCAGCATTCTTTTGCAGCACCATATTTCGAAAGCTATTCTCTTCTTGTCTAAACTACTTATCGATCATGCTTCACTTCCATACGTGACTACACTCCACACAAATACTTTCAGGAAACAGATCCTGACACTTAAATCTATACTCGATGTTAAAAAATTTCTCTTCTTCAGAAAGGCTTTTCTTCCCATAGCCAGTCTATATTTTATATCATCTCTACTTCGACCACCATCAGTTATTTTGCTCCCCAAATAGCAAAACTCATCTACTACTTTAAGTGTCTCATTTCCTAATCTAATTTCCTCAGCATCACCTGATTTAATTTGGCTGCATTCCATTATCCTGGTTTTGCTTTTGTTGATGTTCGCGTTATATTCTCCTTTCAAGAGACTGTCCATTCCGTTCAATTGCTCTTCCAGGTCCTTTGCTGTCTCTGACAGAATTACAATGTCATCGGCAAACCTCAAAGCTTTTATTTCTTCTCCATGATTTTTAATTCCTACTCCAAATTTTTTCCTTTGCTTTCTTTATTGCTTGCTCAATATACAGATTGACTAACATCTGGGACAGGCTACAACCATATCTCACTCCCTTCACAACCACTGCTTCCCTTTCATGCCCCCCCCCCTTGACTCTTATAACTGCCATCTGGTTTCTGTACAAATTGTAAATAGCCTTTCGCTCCCTGTATTTTACCCCTGCCACCTTCAGAATTTGAAAGAGAGTATTCCAGTCAACCCTATCAAAAGTTGTAAGTCTACAAATGCAAGAAACGTAGGTTTGCCTTTCGTTAGTCTATCTTCTAAGATAAGCCATAGGGTCAGTATCGCCTCGCGTGTTCCAACATTTCTACAGAATCCAAACTGATCTTTCCCGAGGTCAGTTTCTACCATTTTTCCATTCGTGTGTAAAGAATTCGTGTTAGTATTTTGTACAGTGACTTATTAAACTGATAGTTCGGTAATTTTCACATGTGTAAGCGCCTGATTTCTTTGGAATTGGATTTTGACATGGTACCGCAGGCGTTAGCTGGCATAGACACCGGGGAAAACAGACAGCGCCCGAAGGCCAAAATGTTGAATACGTGGAGGTTGTGGGGAGTACGTGCAGGCACCGTTTCTCTAATGAAAGTGTTTTTACCTTTAAAATTCTACAACTTTATTAACTTGATTTTAAAATAGTAAGTGAACATTCGTTATCTTGAACAGCAAGATCAACAACATAGTTTCCTCATGAAAGTTCCTGAAGAACTATTTTAACAGATCAAAGAACAGCTCTCAAAACCAATTTACAACGCTTAAAACTCTAAATCCCCTTTTAAACAAAGGAAAAAAATACAAATTGCATAACGCAAGGTTAAATAAAATATTATAACCCCACATGGCAATACCCAAATTTTGCTAGATATCACCTGTGATCTCTAAAGGCAATAAAATATTGATCACAAAATTTTAATTAAAACAACAACTTAAAGCAATAAAATCTGGTTACTATAACTTACATTCAAACTCTGTAGTCTCTACGATGCGCACAGTATCACAAAATATTTCCCTTCCTTTTAAACACTTTACACCATAAACCTCCCTGTATGTGGTGCATACTACACCCCACGAATTATGACAATTACGCATAGATGCTATAATCAACCAGGTATGTAAATCTTTTCCTTTCAAAATAAATCGAAAAACACAAATCAATTCCTAAGCTTAGTGGTTACATCCGTTAAAGTATACAAAACATATCTTTTGATTTCGTAGTGGTCATGCGCTGTTGTGCACCGTGCTCTCCTTCAGTATCACATACGGCACGGGAAAGATATTCCACGATATACAAAACGTTAACAGAGCGCAATCAACTTACAAAAATTGCATACTGGATTATACGTCGATGCGGTTGCGGCTCACAAATCTTAAAACGGGCGAGGGAGTAGATACGGTACTACTGAACACTTCGACTATACCGCACCTCACCAAACAGCAATACGGTGGGGTAGACAAGAGAAGAGACAAAACAACTGTTGCAAGGCAACCTCAGCAAGGCAGTAAGAAAATATTTGGGACTTTAAACTCTTGGAAGGGCCACATCAAACCACAGAATAACGTCCCAAGCTAAATTATGAAAATACTATCTGTGATTTCGCCACGACAATAGAACCCTAAAATACCATAAGAAGTAAACTGCAACTAACCCGATTCACAAGCGTCCGACTGAAAAACTCCACAGTCAATCTTTCCCTTACCACTGAAACGTCCCCTTTTGAACAATTATACACGACTGTCCTTAAACTGACACACAATATTTTGTTAGCTTAACGCAATCTGACTTTCAAAATTCCCTACAAAAGAATGGCCCTGACTAACATTAAACTATACCTTTCACAAATCACTTACCTCACAAAAATCTTCGCTGCTCAAGCTACTGCAATACAGCAAGCGCCACTACTGCCAGCTAAATAAAAGATTCAAACTATGGAAGGCACTAACTACTGATAGGGATAGTTAGCAAATGAAAGATATTAATAGAGAACAAACAATGTATTTACCTTGATATCATCATATATAAATATAGCAGTTCATGACAAATTTCAAAACTCCGCCATCTCTCTCCCCACATCCACCACTGCTGGCGGCTCACCTCCAACTGTGCAATGCTACGCGCTGTTCACAGCCAGCTGCCTAACACTACAATGGCGAGTATTACAACAATGCAAAGCAGCCACAGACTGCACACAGCACAGCCAGTGATTTTCATACAGAGGTGGCGTTGCCAATAAAAAAACCTAAACAGCCTACTTACATACTATGGAAGGCACTAACTACTGATAGGGATAGTTAGCAAATGAAAGATATTAATAGAGAACAAACAATGTATTTACCTTGATATCGTCATATATAAATATAGCAGTTCATGAGAAATTTCAAAACTCCGCCATCGCTCTCCCCACATCCACCACTGCTGGCGGCTCAGCTCCAACTGCGCAACGCTATGCGCTGTTCACAGCCAGCTGCCTAACACTACAATGGCGAGTATTACAACAATGCAAAGCAGCCACAGACTGCACACAGCACAGCCAGTGATTTTCATACAGAGGTGGCGTTACCAATAAAAAAACCTAAACAGCCTACTTACATAGCACCAAGCAATTCAACATTACAACTAATCTGAGGCAATGCGCAGCAAACAAAAAAATAAATTTGGCTTACCAGAGTAACACAAATTAAAGTTCAGTAGCACTATGCCCGGCAAACAGCAGCTTATATCTAAACATGACATAGCTCAAGCAGAAAATATAGTACACTAAAAATGGCCATGTCTAATACCTATGTCACATCTTAACACTAGAGTGATGCATCACGAGAACTTACACTAGCAGATAAGTTACCAAATTGTAAAAAAATTATTAATGCAATTCCTGTGAAGGGAAATGTCTATGTGCCCTCATTTTCTTGGAAGTAGATCATAAATTTCTTATTGACTGGATCTGTAGGCATAAAATAACTATATTAGTACATATATTAAATTTTATTTTAACCAATGCTGCAGTGCAGCTAGAAACTAGATATTAAAGAAAATGAGCAAATATGTACAAAGGACGGCATGAAACATCATTCATTAACCATATGGCGTTTCATAAGGCAGTAAAAATTCTCTCAATTCTCGAGAAAAACGCTTGTCATAATCAGGTGTGCAGATGTAAGTATCTTTCCAAGTAATTAGCATGTCTTATTTGCGGTGCTTTCTACAAAGGAATGTCGATAGCGAGGATAATGGCCTCCCCTTTTTTTTCTACCTGTGCCGCTGAAAGGCTAATGGCTTTTTTTTCGGGTGGCTGTCGCCCAGGTGGGTGCCAGCGACGCATTACGTGCAGGTGGTCACTTAACTTTCTTACGGAAATATTTACGACAGCAGTTTCCGCTACAGTGACAGTCTCACATAAAAATATTTCACAGGTCAAGAATTAGCATTGCAAATCTGTAGAAACAAAATCCTATAAATATAAGTGTCCAAAAAAAAAATATTCGTCAGCATTGTGATTCAGTCATGCATTTACGCACCTTTCATGACTCTTAAAGTACGCTTCTTGGTTTCCAATATACTTCTTATTCCTCATATACGGTAGCATAATCTTATTGATCATAAACATATCTCAACAGCATAGTACACATCGTCGTCGTAATAATAACATCATAACACCTCAGTCAAATCTCAAAAACGTCGTAGCTTTCTGCAATAATTTCAAAACCTAAAAAAAAAATTCACTGCTCATTTCAATAGTGTCATCTACCTCAAACGTACTTTAAAATCATGCTCCCTTACCAAATACATCATTCAAAGCTCTCATAGTATCACAATGATTCCGAAAAAATATGAACAGTTTACAAAGTACAGACAAAATACAGTTTCAAAAGTGTGAAGTTACCCAACTGTGTATTGCGTAAACATGTGACACTGATGTAGTAAAAAAATGTTTATCTCTCAGTTAAATGATCAGATAGCTGTGTAATTTGTGTGTTAGAGAAATATGGTACCGATGTGTAAAGTTGTATAAGCAAATACCATATTAGCTAGGGTTCCTTGTGGTTGCCACAGACATGGTACACAAAGTAAGCGTGTACCCCCCTGAGGATAAATGTAATTATACCCTCAGGTGTTACAGATTACAGCAATCGAATGAAATGTATCAAGGAAAACTTTCTTTGTAATTCAAAAATCTTTAAAAATAAATGTTTTAAGTACAAAATTAATCACTGAAATGCGTGTCCTGTAGCGCTAAATGTGCATCTTGTTGTAAGATAATCTCTGTGGAAGTGTTGTAGTTATTTTCCTCCGAAAGCTAAGTTCTGCAGAAGCCAATGTACTTACCTCATGATAAACAAAAGTGAAATGCTTTGCGTAGAGATATCTTAGTTATTACGCTTATTGTTGTGATGATGAAAGTACTGTGCTGTAACGTATTGTTGTGCTACGGAAAAGGCAATCTCATTGTAGCTATACCACAAAAGTTACTACTAAAACATGTTTTACTTTGCAGAATAAAACAGAAAAACTGTGCAGAAATAAAACAGAAACACTACAAAAGCAACATTGTAAATTTTCACTCATTAGTAGCGTCGTGATAAAATCGTGTAGCTGTCACATAAACTAACCACTGTGTCCTCTGGTATCTCACAGAAAGTACTTTAAATCCAGAATATATTTTCAGGTCAACCAAAATGTTGCATTAAAATCTCATTAGCAGTACTGGTAAATGTTCTAAGTATGTGAGCCTTATAGTCGTTACGTAATCGTGCAACAAACAAGCAAGAATGTATACACACAATAACACTGTGACGTCTGTTCACTATAACAATGCATTCGTCATTTCTGTTTAAAAATGTTCCCTAGGTTCTAGACTGGATATTTAACTTCAAACATTGTTGCATGTTAACAGTTTCTTAAGTCTGACAAAGCATACTAGAAATGTGAAGTGAAAAGTTTTATACCAAAGACTAAGTTAAAAAGCAGATTATCTCTCAATAAGCGGTTTTACATGTGAAGTGTGGTGCAATCCTTTACTCTTCATAGTACTCAGAGTTTGAACTTGAATGCAATTGTCATGCGGTATACGTTGGTAAAGAATGCTAAAATTTTTTCTCAAGGCTAGCGTCTTATGTTATTTTTCTCGGAGCGAGCGGGCGCACGCGGCTGCCTGCTGTGCGAGTCATTGTCTGTCTCTTTGTTGGCGCACGCCGTTACTGGGATTAGGAGACCTAACTTCTACAAATTCACTCTGTCGAGAAGGCCCTGCTCTGTTTGAATCACGCCAGTTCTGATGAAATTCAGGTCTGTCGTTTTGTCGGTAGTTCCTGTAGTTTCTTTCTTGTCGGTTAAGTGGTGGAGAATTTCTCCCTGAATCGTAACTGCGCGCTGAACTGTTGCGTCTGAAGTTATTCTGTCTCCCTTGATAATAATTATTTTGGTTCCCATATTGTCTGTTTCTCTGATTGTCTCTGTGATAGTCACTACCGTGGAGAGGTGATCTTTCCCTGTAATTATTACTACTCTGCCAACGGTTGTCGTACGGGTGGTGTCTATTTTGGTCACGATTTTCGTTGTAAGAATAGACCAGTCGTGTCCGGTTATTGTTTCTGTCGTCACGGAATTGTGACGGATGTGACCTGTAATTGTTGTGTTCTTGTTTTCGCGTTCCGGGATTATCAGTGTCAATTTCTAGTTCTTGTAACAGTCCCTGAAAAGCTTCAATGTCGTCTTTGCAACGTCCTGCTAAAATAATATGCCGTAAATGTTCAGGTAATTTGATTAAGCAAATGCGGATGAGTTCTGAGGGGCTGTATGGGTTTGACAGGTACTGATTCTTGTGCAACATGTCTTCAAAATATTTCACAAGACTGGAGAATTCAGATTGTTCGAAATGTTTCATCATTATGATACCATGTTTACTCGGTCTTGTGTGGCTTGAGACCAATATGCTGAGAGGAAGGCATGGTAAAATTCTCCTTCACTGTGGCAATCGTGAATGACCGATCGCATTCTTACAGCTGGTTCATTCTCTAAGTAGCCACACATAAATTCTAATCTGTGCTCCAACGACCAGTTGGGAGGAAAACAATGAGAGAATTGATGGAGCCATGCTTGTGGATGAATGTCGTTGCCAGAATTCTTAAATATTTTGAATTTACGTGTAGTAATGAACAGCTTATAGTCAAAATCATCATGTCGGCGAGTCGCATATCGGTCATTGTTAGGTCGTGTCGGCCGTTCCATCTCAAAATTCGGTGCACATTACCAATTTCTTTCATAACTTCCGAAATGCCCTGTGTTATTATTTTGCGGCTTTTCCGTGTTTCTAAGTCCCACTTCCCGTGTTGGAGCACGAGTGGCCTCTGAAATACGTAATTCTTGTATTACCTGCGTCAACTGATCTTGTACTTCCCGGATTTCTCTTTGGTGTTGTGTATTAATTTGATTCTGATTTTGTTTGAATTTTCTTATTTGTTCATACTCTTCTGTGTCAGTGAAGGCTACGGGTCTTGTGTCATTCAGATCATCATCTACCTTTGTAGATAAGTTAGTGACCTGATCCGAAAGTTCGGCTACTTTCTCCGATAGTGTACTTATTTCTTCAGTGCGTTTTTCTGAACCAAGTTTCAGAGTATCTACTGTGTCCTTAAAGTTTTCCTGAGTTTTTGCAAGTTGCGTAACCGAATCGGTAGATGCAACTGAGTCAAATTTAGCTTGCAAGGTCTCATGATTTTCATGAACAATAATTTGCAGTTCTTTTATGGCTGCTTCGTGATTCTGTAATGCATTTTCATGCCGCGAAAAAATAGGTTGAAAATGCTCACAAATTTGAGTTTTTACGTCATTACAGACTTTTTGACATTTCGATTCAATGTTATGTAAATCAGTAGTTAAATCTTCACGCGTTTGTTCAAGAGTTTGTTCCAATGAGTCTAACTTTTGAAGCTGTTGTTGTGTTTGTCTCTGATTTTGTTCCATTGTGTCTAACTTTTTGAGATTTTGTTCCACTGTGTCTAACTGTTGCTGTGTTTGTCTCTGGTGTTGTTCCATTGTGTCTAACTTTTCAAGCTTTTGTCCCATTTGTTGCATTAATTGCAACAACAATGCACTGGTGTCTGAAACATGTCCCTCAGTGCTTTTCGGCAGTGAAGTTGCACCGGCAACATTCACATTTTGACAAGTGGAAAATGTGTCTTGACTCATTTGAGAAAACGGTGGGAACCCAAAACCTGAGTCTGCAGTATTTGCAATATTGTGTTCTGTCATTCCCGATTCCTGAGACGAGCTGTTGCCGACTAATCGATCGATAACGCTTCCCTGTTCACTACCTGTTTCACTGTCTACACCATTGTTTGCAGCCCGCTCCATTTCCCTATGTACAATTACCAAATTACTACCTTGAACATCAGTTAATTCATTACTCGGTGGCGCTAACACACTGCTTTCATTTTCACTATCATTTCTCAGTTTACTTTGGAGCCCAGTATTACGTTTTTCACACGCCATTATTGTCACAGTATTTCACACGACAACACAGAAAAACACAATTTGAAGATCAAAAATAAGAGAACACATTAACATAGCACTGAAAATAATATTTAGTTAATTGCAAGCGCAGCTGCGAAAAACTTGCTGCAAATCTACATGCATGCCACAACTGTTTTACTGTACAACAATGAAAAACTACAACTACAAAGGAAATTCTCTCTATAATTACGCGCTAGCAATAAACAAAATCTACACTAATTACACAAACTACAAGAAAAAATCAGAAGATTCCAGTGAAGTATCCTCGGCTAAGGGTCGACATATGAAACGTCCCCTTTTGAACAATTATACACGACTGTCCTTAAACTGACACACAAAATTTTGTTAGCGCAACGCAATCTGACTTTCAAAATTCCCTACAAAAGAATGGCTCTGACTAACATTAAACTATACCTTTCACAAATCACTTACCTCACAAAAATCTTCGCTGCTCAAGCTACTGCAATACAGCGAGCGCCACTACTGCCAACTAAATAAAAGATTCAAACTATGGAAGGCACTAACTACTGATAGGGATAGTTAGCAAATGAAAGATATTAATAGAGAACAAACAATGTATTTACCTTGATATCATCATATATAAATATAGCAGTTCATGACAAATTTCAAAACTCCGCCATCTCTCTCCCCACATCCACCACTGCTGGCGGCTCACCTCCAACTGCGCAACGCTACGCGCTGTTCACAGCCAGCTGCCTAACACTACAATGGCGAGTATTACAACAATGCAAAGCAGCCACAGACTGCACACAGCACAGCCAGTGATTTTCATACAGAGGTGGCGTTGCCAATAAAAAAACCTAAACAGCCTACTTACATACTATGGAAGGCACTAACTACTGATAGGGATAGTTAGCAAATGAAAGATATTAATAGAGAACAAACAATGTATTTACCTTGATATTGTCATATATATATATAGCAGTTCATGACAAATTTCAAAACTCCGCCATCTCTCTCCCCACATCCATCACTGCTGGCGGCTCACCTCCAACTGCGCAACGCTTCGCGCTGTTCACAGCCAGCTGGCTAACACTACAATGGCGAGTATTACAACAATGCAAAGCAGCCACAGACTGCACACAGCACAGCCAGTGATTTTCATACAGAGGTGGCGTTACCAATAAAAAAACCTAAACAGCCTACTTACACTACAAACATTTAACAGCACCTCCGAAGTTCACTCGTGGACACTACCAGAGAGTCAGTTACTCGTTATAATTGTATATAACAGTTTAACACGCTGGTAGTCCACTTAGGTTTCTTAATAAGATAAGCAGTGATTCGGTGCCTCACTTGGATCCACCTTCGATCCAAAACAGTCATTTACTTTAAAGCAGCTATATAGATGACAATGCCGATATCAATGCTCTCTTCCCAAGCAGCGCTCTAACTGGAGACTGCAGTACCAAAAAATGGCTCTGAGCACTATGGGACTTAACTTCTGATGTCATCAGTCCCCTAGAACTTAGAACTACTTAAACCTAACTAACCTAAGGACATCACACACATCCATGCCCGAGGCAGGATTCGAACCTGCGACCGTAGCGGTCGCGCGGTTTCAGACTGTAGCGCCTAGAACCGCTCGGCCACCCCAGCCGGCACTGCAGTACCGAAGCAGAGCTTGCCCCACTCACAAGTCTGATATTCGCACCATCAAAGTGCACCTTTTTAGAATTCTTATGTTCACGTCATACACCAAACATACTGTAATTATTCTTTGGAATCCAAGGACAGAACCAATAAATCACTTCGCCGGGAGCTGTGGCCGAGCGGTTCTACGCGTTTCAGTCCGGAACCGAACGACTGCTACGGTTGCAGGTTCGAATCCTGCCTCGGGCATGGATGATCTTAGGTTAGTTAGGTTTAAGTAGTTCTAAGTTCTAGGTGACTGATGATCTCAGATGTTAAGTCCCATAGTGCCCAGAGCTATTTGAACCATTTTGAATAAATCACTTGTCAGCCCTTTAATGACCACGCGATCGCCATCGGGACACCGGCCCTCCACACTAGGATTTTCCAGCCCACGGCGTTGCGTCCCCAACCGACTGCTTTCGCGGGGCCCACGGACCAGGCGGCCTTGCCCTCCGACACCGACGCCGCTCCTCACGCACTGCCCAGAGCTAACTCCTAGCAACCCTCTTCTTCCTCGTTCAGTCGCCTCGCGGCGCACGGGAAGCCAACTCGCCGAAGATATGCGGCGACGTGAGACTCCAGTCCGATCTCGATATTGATATCGCGGCGAATACTGACAAGGGAACCTCCCCATTGTACCCCCCTCAGATTTAGTTATAAGTTGGCACAGTGGATAGGCCTTGAAAAACTGAACACAGATCAATCGAGAAAACAGGAAGAAGTTGTGTGGAACTATGAAAAAAATAAGCAAAATATACAAACTGAGTAGTCCATGAACAATATATGCAACATCAAGGAGAGTGTGAGCTCAGGAGCGCCATTGTCCCGTGGTTAGCGTGAGCAGGTGCGTAATGAGAGGTCATTGGTTCAAGTCCTCCCTCGAGTGAAAAGTTTACTTGCTATATTTTCGCAAAGTTATGATCTGTCCGTTCGTTCATTGACGTCTCTGTTCACTGTAATAAGTTTAGTGTCTGTGTTTTGCGATCACACTGCAAAACCGTGCGATTAGTAGAAAACATTTGATAGCAAGGTCATAGGTCAGCCGATTCCTCCACAGGAAAACATGTCTGATATATTCTATACGACACTGGTGACGGCATGTGCGCCACATGACAGGAATATGTTGTCGACCCACCTAACATGTACACTTGGCGAATGGGATAAAGAGATTCTTCTGCCTTGCCCGATTTAGGTTTTCTTGTGGATATGATAATCACTCCCAAAAAAGTGATCGCATCGGACGGACGGACGGACAGATAATAATTGTCTGAACATAAAAAACTGAACTTTTCAGTCGAGGGAAGTCTTGAACCAAGGACCTCTCATTCCGCAGTTGCTCAGGCTAACCACGGGACCATGGCGCTCCTGTGCTCACACTCTCTATGATGTTACCTATGTTGCGCATGGACTACTCAGTTTGTATATTTTGCTTATTTTATTCATAGTTCCACACAACTTCTTCCTGTTTTCTCGATTGATCTGTGTTCAGTTTTTCAAGGCCTATCCACTGTGCCAACTTATAACTAAATCTGAGGGGGGTGCGATGGGGAGGTTCCCTTGTGAGAAGGCGGGTGATTTCAAAAACAAAAACAAAAAACAAAAAAAACAAAAGAAATGAAATAGCGATCCGTGCCGGCTCAGAATTATTATATTCTTCTTGAAGTCTGAGGCTATGTCGCCTGTCTCAAACGTCTTGCTCACCAGATGGCAGAGTTTTGTCATGGCTTGCTCTCCCAAGGCTATCAGTAGTTCTAATGGAATGTTGCCTACTCCCAAGACCTTGTCTCGACATTTTTTATGTTATAATATATTAAATGGATGATTTGTGCTATCAATCCTCGTTTCAGATTGAGGAATGGATTACAATTTTCTTCGGTCATGGACTTATTTTCAGGTTACATGAGTGTAACAGATAATTGTTGCTGTTTAACGCTTTCAGGATGTTAATCATTTAGGTGTTAAAATGTCATTCTGAGGCTCGCTGTATACATTTAATAAATTCAAAGGAAGGAAACAGCAAAGACGTTAATAAATGTTGGCGTCTTTCGTATCTAATATTTCCTAAAATTTATATAGTCGTAAAAATAGGTGTGTTTTGGACAATGTATATTCTCTGATACCTCCAGGAACGCCTCTTCTCGGATTTTAAACAGCAAATCTGCTCGCGATGTAAAACGACTTCATCGATACGAGTCTTACAGCATTTCTGTGGAGTTCTGGCGCTGATTACACAAAGTAGTATTGAATTGCGCAGATTCTTCCTTCATCTGGGGCGATATCATCCGATGCAGACGTTTGTGGATCAAGCAGTGCGTGGTATGTACGGCTTCGTACACTCGTTTCCTTATTCCAGCTACCGAGTCGTGGGGCCGATCTGTTGAGGTTCTGGTTAATGATCCTCATTCTCGGCTACGGGCCGGGAATTCCGGGAGAGCGAACTTCCCGCCGTGTAGTGGTCTCACGGATGCAGCTGACGCTCATAATCTCCTTTGTTTTCCTTCGCTGAGAATCCATTTCCCTATCCCGGTCAAGCGAAGAATGTGTGTACCGGAGAGAGCGGCATTGTGCTGTGCACTCATTTGAAGGGAAACTTATGCAGTTGTTTATGTGCGAAAGAAAGAAAGAAAGAAAGCAATCGAGAACTACATGTGGCATTCCACACACCCTACTGCGCTCCTTTGCAGAAAAGGAATTCTAAAGAATGAGGGGCAAGCAGCCGGCCGGAGTGGCCGAGCGGTTCTAGGCGCTACAGTCTGGAACCGCGAGACCGCTGCGGTCGCAGGTTCGGATCCTGCCTCGGGCATGGATGTGTATGATGTCCTTAGGTTAGTTAGGTTTAAGCAGTTCTAAGTTCTAGGGGACTGATGACCTCAGCAGTTAAGTCCCATAGTGCTCAGAGCCATTTGAACCATTTGAAGGGACAAGCAGATCCCTGGCATGTAGCACAAGTTTCAAAAAACGTTTCCGTCTTTCCAAATAAACAATTCACTTATAAAAATATCACTCTTTACTTCCCTTATCTAGGACTTTTTTCTTTTTTTTGGGGGGGGGGAGGGGAGGGGGGAGGGAGGCGGGGTTGCATTACCTTTCTGACTGGTTTGATGCAGCACTTCACAATTTCCCCTCTGTACGAATCTCCTCCTCTCACAATAAAACGTATAACCACCATTCTCAACTATCTGTTATGTACGCGGGGTACCCGAACTCTGTTGACAAAGTATTGGTTTTTCAGGCAATTTTCTGAGCACTTTACCGTAAGGGGCTCTCGATTTCCAGTGGCTTGTTACAGAGCATTAATGAAATTATGTTTCATTCGGTATGGTATCTTACTTTCCTTTGTGTTCTGACGGTTCCCACTGGGTCCCTTTTTTCTTTATTTTTCGCCGATCTTCTGATGCCCACTATTATTTCGCATTTATCTTCCTTAGAGATGTATTTTGCTCACCTTCTGTGTATCTTTTCTAGAAGTGTCTCCTGAACTATCTGTTCCACTAAACGCTATCGCACTGTCTACTGCCTCGGAGAAACTCGAATGAAAATCATTGTGCTTCAGCAGTTCAGTATTCCACTTCCTTGTGCGTTAAGTCTACCTGACGATTTTCTGAAGCTCTAGCTTACGCTTTTTTTTTTATTACTGCGCTATGTTCACACTCTGAATCTCCTCCTGGACCGAGCGAGGTGGCGCAGTGGTTAGCACACTGGACTCGCATTCGGGAGGACGACGGTTCAATCCCGTCTCCAGCCATCCTGATTTAGGTTTTCCGTGATTTCCCTAAATAGTTTCAGGCAAATGCCGGGATGGTTCCTTTGAAAGGGCACGGCCGATTTCCTTCCCAATCCTTCCCTAACCCGAGCTTGCGCTCCGTCTCTAATGACCTCGTTGTCGACGGGACGTTAAACACTAACCACCACCACCTCTCCTCCTGGAATCCAATATCTAAGTTACTAGTCTGTGCCTAATTATGATGCACTACAGCTGGCACATAACTGTTCTTCCTGGCCTTTCCCATGAATTCCTCCTCTTCTTGTGATTTTCTAAAAAAAATGATTCAAATGGTTCTGAGCACTACGGGACTTAACATCTGAAGTCATCAGTCCCCTAGAACTTAGAACTACGAACCTGCGACCGTAGCGGTCGCGTGGTTCCGGACTGAAGCACCTAGAAAAGCTCGGCTACAGCGGCCGGCTGATGTTTCAAACGGCATACTATTACTAATGGCAATTCATGCTGGACTCAAGGACTCTTTTCCTCTCTCATCCACGTCATCGAGCCGTATTCTCCTACGAATCTGCCTTTCTCTATCATAGCGTTTCTGTTTGCCATGATTGAGATTCTCATCTTCATTTACTTAATGAGTAACCCAACAATGCCCTCATATATTCTAACTCTCCATCTTCAGCTTGTGAATTTTGCATAAACTCCAGAATTAATTTTGCTAACTTGATTTGGTTTCGATTCTGACGAGAATGTTATTGCTGTTCAGAGCAACTCAATCTTTGTCCTACCTTCCTATTCAAAGTGTATCTTGCTCGCTCAATACAATTTCTTGGTGCTGTTAATGTATCTTTATATTTCATCTCTATTTTCTTTCCAATTATTCCCTGAAGCATACTTTATCGAGTTCCGAGAGTCGCAATTCCCCTTTCCGCATGTTTTAGGTTTCCTACTACATTTAGACTTATTGACGTTTCTCGCCCCAATTCATAGGAAGTTTCCCTTTCCTTTGTTTTTTTCCAATTTTTCTCTCCCAATCTCGGTTGTCAGTACCTTCCTGAAAATCTGAATGGGTGACTAATCTGGAATCTTTTGTCAATGGAGATATCACATGACTTACTTTTCACTTGCAAGCCATATTTCCCATCGAAACACAGTATGTTCTTTAATGCAATGGTTTTATTGCCCTCTGTGTTCCCATACCGTTCATCATTGCTGATGCTCATGTCAGTCTCTGTGGCGCATTGGTTAGCACACTGGACTCGCTTTCGGGAGGACGACGGTATAAATTCGCGTCCGGCCATCCAGATTTAGTTTTCCTGTGATCTCCCTAAATCGCTCTAGGAAAATGCCGATTTCCTTCCTCGTCCTTCTGTTCAAAAATGGTTCAAATGGCTCTGAGCACTATGTGACTTAACTTCTGAGGTCATCAGTCGCCTAGAACTTACAACTAATTAAACCTAACTAACCTAAGGACGTCACACACATCCATGCCCGTGGCAGGATTCGAACCTGCGACCGTAGCGGTAGCTTGGCTCCAGACTGCAGCGCCTAGAACCGCACGGCCACTCCGGCCGGCCGTCCTTCTGTAATTCGAGCTTGTGCTCCATCTCTAATGTCTGCGCTGTTGACGGGACGTTAACCACTAACATTGTTCCTTCCTTCTTTCCTTCCTTCCTTCGCTTCCATCTCTGCCTTCCCCTACAGTTTTTATCTTCTACAGCTCCCTCTAGTACATCAAGGAAGTTATTCCCTGTTGTCTCACTAGATGTCCTATCATCCTCTCCCTTCTTCTTGCCAGTGTTTTCCATATATTCCTAACTCTCCGACTCTACGGAGAACCTCGTCGCTCCTTATCTTAGCAGTCCAAATAATCTTCAGTGTACTTCTATAGCACCACATTTCAAACGTTTCGATACTTCTCTTTTCCAGGTTTCCCAGAGCCTACCATACAATGCTGTACTCCTAACGCACATTCTCAGAAATGTCTTCCTCTAACTAAGGCCAGTATTTGATACTAGTAGACTTCATTTTAGCCAAGAATGTCCTCTTTGTCTGTCCTAGTCTGTTTTACGTTCTCCTTACTTCGCCCTTAATGTCCTTTTTTGCTGCATAGGTAACAGAGTTCTTTAATTTGTCTACTTCGTCCTATCCAATTTTGATGTTAAGTTACTCGCTGTTCTCATTTCTGCTACTCCTCATTAATTTCATATTTCTCCAGTTTACTCTCAATTAATGTTCTACAGTCACCAGATGAATGGAGAAAGAGAAAGACAGATAATGTATAATATGTACAAGAATCAAATGGTAACAATAAAAATGGAAGATCAAGAACAGTGTTCGGATTGAAAAAGATGTAACACAGGGTGCCAATCTTTACCTCCAACTGTTCAGGCTGCATATCGAAACAGCAATGATGAAAAAAAAAGAAAGACTGCAATGTGAGTTTAAAATTCGGGATGAAAGGATGTCAATGATAAGATCTGCTTATGGCATTGCTGTCATCAGTGAAAGCAAAGAAGAATTACGGGAATTGTTGCATGGTATGAATTGTCCAATAAAAGGTAGCAACAAATCTTTAACTTGTTTTGTAGGACCGGAAACCACAGCCAAACTTCGACATTTTTCCAAAGAAAATTCCGCACTGGCTCTATCAATGATTTTTTATTAAATCTGCGATCGGTTTCGCACCAATTATCGGTGCATCCTCAAGGAATGTACGCTATTTATAACATGGTAATGTTGAACATTGCCTTGTGACCCCTCCCCACCATTCACGTCCAATATACAGTCATCTGGTAAAAGCGGTAGCTAAAATTTAAAACTCATTTTTTTTAAATTTTTTAAATGATGGGAGCGGCAAAGACCGTGCAAGCTGAGAAGAGCCGCGCGGCAGCGGACACGGCCTGCAGTCGGAAAGACACGCAGCATACCTTGTGAGAACCTCCTTGGACTACTTCGAAAATTTTTCGGCTCGCTTCGTATTTAGGTCGTATAAATCGTATAGATACCATCGCGAAAAAAGCAGCTGGGACAGATGTGTGCACGTGATCATTTTTCCCAAGCTCCGTAAATGGAATGGGATGAAACTTTAATACACGATACAGAAAGTGCCGTCTGCCACGCACTACAGATTATATGCCTTGCAGTACGGATCGAAAGTCTGGAGTTCCATCCCACGTCAGTCATCTCTTCTTTCACTTCCGTCTCACAATGGTTCTGAATCCATGTAAAACTGTAGGTCATCATGTAAATGGTTGGACCGGTTAGTTCAACATCGGAGGAAGGCAAGTGCATACCACACCAAGCCTAGTAAAGCTAACCTTCTGGTTGATGACAGCTTTATTTTTCAGCTATGAAATACGTGTACTTCTGTTGCCCAATAAATTCTACAATAGTTTAGTTTGTACGGAAAAAGAACTGACTGCATACATTAGATTCACTGGGATATCTATATGTGTAAATACTTTTAGTGCGTAACTGTTATCCTTTTTTTTAACAAAAAAAATTATCAGCTAATTTCCTTTATCCTCACAACTATATGTTCTGTCCGATAAATTTAAATAAAATATTACATAAATGTGGGTACAAGCCAAAATATAGGCATGACTGTAGAAACCAAGTCATTCATCGAACTTGTAGATACCATCAGCAAATTATGCTTGAAACCCAGGGGGTAGGACGAACTCTATCACCTAGTACACTGCTGTGTAAAACTTAACGACCGGAGTAAGTTTCACATGATGTATCACTACCGCGTAACGTAGCTCGAAGATACTTGGGCCTATCATAGAAATAACTGCTACAGTGTAGTTCAGAATATAACTGAATGAAATACACAATGAGACGAACAGAAAAGATACTGTAATCAAAGACAATATTACACGAAAATCACCGCGATTCGTGACGGTCTCCTTGGCACTACAAACGGGGCGATACGATGTGTGATTACCACGGACAACAATACATGGTCTAGAAAGTGCTCCCAAGCCTGCTACAAGGTGTGTGGTGAGGTCGTTGGTGCATGTGGAAGTGCTGCTATACGTCTCCCCAACGCTTTCTACATGTGCTTCCCCACTCCATCACACTTATGCCACCAAACCCATCATGGTTCAAATGACTCTGAGCACTATGAGACTTAACATCTGAGGTCATCAGTCCCCTACAACTTAGAACTACTTAAACCTAACTAACCTAAGGACATCACACACATCCATGCCCGAGGCAGGATTCGAACCTGCGACCGTAGCGGTCGCGCGATTCCGGACTGAAGCGCCTAGAACCGCTCGGCCACACTGGCCAGCCAAAACCCATCATGTTCGACAATGCCTGACGTACCCTCTTGTGACGAGAGGTGAGAACACGTAATTCACCCAGGAACATTGTCGGATGTGAGCATTTGGCAGTATGGATATTATGGTGTGGGGAGGCATAATGCTGCATATACGTTAAGATCTCCAAACCTTCGAGCACGTTATACGCACCGCTCAACGTTACTGTGATACTGTGCTCCACACCGTGTGCATCTTTTTCAGAAGTGCATTCGGTCACCAATTTCCTTCCAACAGTTGTCAACCGCGCTGGTGGAGTAATGGAACGCCCTTCTGCAAGAAGTGCTTGCCTCCCTTGTGGTCAGTGTCGGAGTACGTTGCATTGCAGGCATCGCCGTCCGTGGTGACCACACACCCCATTAAAACCGTGACCCGACATTTGTATCGTCCAGGGGACGTTCATAAATCGTGGCGACTCCTGTGGGTTCCAGAATGAGATTTTCACTCTGCAGCGGAGTGTGCGCTGATATGAAACTTCCTGGCAGATTAAAACTGTGTGCCCGACCGAGACTCGAACTCGGGACCTTTGCCTTTCGCGGGCAAGTGCTCTGCCAACTGAGCTACCGAAGCACGACTCACGCCCGGTACTCACAGCTTTACTTCTGCCAGTATCTCGTCTCCTACCTTCCAAACTTTACAGAAGTTCTCCTGCGAACCTTGCAGAACTAGCACTCCTGAAAGAAAGGATATAGCGGAGACATGGCTTAGCCACAGCCTGGGGGATGTTTCCAGAATGAGATTTTCACTCTGCAGCGGAGTGTGCGCTGATATGAAACTTCCTGGCAGATTAAAACTGTGTGCCCGACCGAGACTCGAACTCGGGACCTTTGCCTTTCGCGGGCAAGTGCTCTGCCAACTGAGCTACCGAAGCACGACTCACGCCCGGTACTCACAGCTTTACTTCTGCCAGTATCTCGTCTCCTACCTTCCAAACTTTACAGAAGTTCTCCTGCGAACCTTGGGTTGTTGTCATTTGCGTAGATAAGTTGTATCTGTTCGTCTCATTGCGAATTTTTCTGACTTTGTTCTGTACTATACTGTAACTATAACTAAAATTCCGACGGAACAGGCCACGAAGGCCTATCGGCACCGACCGGCCGCCGTGTCATCGTCAGCCCACAGGCGTCACTGAATGCGGATATGGAGGGGCACGTGGTCAGCACACCGCCCTCCTGGCCGTATGTCAGTTTACGGGACCGGAACCGCTACTTCTCATTCAAGTAGCTCTTCAGTTGGCCTCACAAGGGCTGAAGGCACCCCGCTTGTCAACAGTGCTGGGCAGACCGGATGGTCACGCATCCAGCTGCTAGTCCAGACCGACAGCGCTTAACTTTGTTGATCTGGCTGGAACCGGTGTTACCACTGCGGCAAGTCCGTTGGCCGTACAATGCTGAAGCAGTTCTTTCAGTATATTGTTAAGATTTCTGTTACTTCAAGCGATAGTTACCATCGGTCGTAAGATTCGCACAGTATTTGTGTAAGACTTTAAGCTAGCCACGACTGTCTTAACTCCTCAGTACGAGCTCTTATTTCCCTTATCTTTGAATGGTGATCATTGCGCGATTTGAAAGCTGGTGGTAACAATATATCCTCTACATCCTCGGTGAAGATCGGATTTCGGAATTTAGTGAGCAGCCCCTTCCGTTTAGGGCGTCGTCTATCTGCAAGTGTGTCCCACTTCAAACTTTCTATGAGATTTGTAACGCTCTCGCGATGGCTAAATGTACCAGTCACGAACCTTGCCGCTCTTCTTTGGACCTTCTCAATCTCTTGAATCAGACCCAACTAGTAAGGGTCCCATACAGACGAACAATACTCCAAGACTGGACGAACTAACGTAAGGGTCCCATACAGACGAACAATACTCCAAGACTGGACGAACTAACGTATTGTAAGCTATTTCCTTTGTTGAAGGACTGCATCGCTTCGGGATTCTACCAATAAACCGCAATCTAGAGTTCGCCTTACCCGTTACTTGTGTAATCTGATCATTCCATTTGAGATCATTTCGAATAATCACACCCAGATACTTGACGGATGTTACCGCTTCCAAACACTGGGCATTTATTTTGTACTCGTACATTAATGGGTATTTTGGCTTGTTATACGCACTAGGTTACACTTACTAATATTGAGAGATAACTGCCACTCATTACACCACGCATTTATTTCCTGCAAATCCTCATTAATTTGTTCACAACTTCCGTACGATACTACTTTCCTGTAGACTACAGAGGCAAACAGTCCCATATTCAGTCAATACCATCAACTAGATCGTTTATGTAAATCGTAAAAAGCAGAGGACCTATTACGCAGGCCGGCTGGAGTGGCCGAGCGATTCTAGGCGCTTCGGTCTGGAACGGCGCGACCGCTACGGTCGCAGGTTCGAATCCTGCCTCGGGCATGGATGTGTGTGATGTCCTTCGGTTAGTTTGGCTTAAGTAGTTCTAATTTATAGGGGACTGATGACCTCAGATGTTAAGTCCCACAGTGTTCAGAGCCATTTGAACAATTATTACGCTGCCCTGGGGCACACCTGAAGTTACGCTTGTTTCTGTTGAAGTCAACCCGTTCAGGACGACATACTGCTCTCTGTCTGTTAGAAAACTTTCTATCCAACCGCATATGTCATCGGATAGACTGTAATCGCGCAACTGTTTGCAGCAAGCGACAGTGCGGAACGGAGTCGAACTCTTTTCGAAAGTTGAGAAATATGCCATCAACCTGGGAGCCGGTACCTAGAGCCTGTTGTATATCATGCAAAAAGAGGGCCAGCTATGTCTCGCATGACCGCTGTTTCCTAAAACCGTGCTGGTTTCTGCAAATGAGCTTCTCAGAGTCTAGAAAGGTAATTATGTCTGAACACAAAATATGTTCCATGATTCAACAACAAATCGGTGTCAGTGAAATTGGCCGGTAATTATGTGCATCCGATTTTCTACCCTTTTTATAGATTGCTATAACCTGGGCCTTATTGCAGTCCCGTGGAAATTTCCGCTGTTCCAATTATCTGTGATAGATGATGGATAAGAATGGTGCTATATTTGTAGCATAGTCGACATAAAATCTTACGGGGATACCGTCTGGGTCAGATGCCTTCCTGGCGTCTGAGGATCTTAACTGTTTTACAATCCCAGACACACTAAACACTATGAAGCCATCCTTTCTTTTGTTTGATAATTGAAAGGGGGATTGCTGCGTGCTTAGCTCTCTTTTGCAGGCGTGTACACCAAGGGCTACTGACTCCGACTGAACTCGGATGACGAAAAATATCCTGACTCATGTTGTCTATGGTATTTCGATGGTCGTCTTTAGTAGTACAGTAGTGTGTTGTATATCTGATACCGCGTTTCATCTTCCGTCTGCACACCTCGAGAAGCAGTGTGGGTACACATGTGCTGCGTGTTTCGTGTGAGCGAAAGTGAGGCGCAAATGCTGAGTCAGATCGAAAACGAGAGTGTTGTGTCCTGCGCGCAATCTTCTTTCCTTCCTTCCCTTTCCACGTCTCTCCAGGTTCCTTCCTGCCGACTCGTTAATCAGCACCGACACATAAACATTTACTTTCACCGGGGCCGCATCCCGTCCTGGTCTCCTGGGGTTCCAGCCGGAAGGACAGATAGCTGACGGCTCGCGCTTTCCACTTCTCTCCGGATGGCGTGCCATTACGTTCACAATGCACGTTTGTGAACTCGGAGGTGGAAGTAATGGTTTCCAAAGGCTGGCCCAAACGTACGCCAGGCAAATAAGTGTATACAGGGTGTTACAAAAAGGTACGGCCAAACTTTCAGGAAACATTCCTCACACACAAAGAAAGAAAATATGTTATGTGGATATATGTCCGGAAACGCTTACTTTCCATGTTAGAGCTCATTTTATTACTTCTCTTCAAATCACATTTATCATGGAATGGAAACACACAGCAACAGAACGTACGAGCGTGACTTCAAACACTTTGTTACAGGACATGTTCAAAATGTCCTCCGTCAGCGAGGATACATGCATCCACCCTCCGTCGCATGGAATCCCTGATGCACTGATGCAGCCCTGGAGAATGGCGTATTGTATCACAGCCGTCCACAATACGAGCACGAAGAGTCTCTACATTTGATACCGGGTTTGCGTAGACAAGAGCTTTCAAATGCCCCCGTAAATGAAAGTCAAGAGGGTTGAAGTCAGGAGAGCGTGGAGGCCATGGAATTGGTCCGCCTCTACCAATCCATCGGTCACCGAAACTGTTGTTGAGAAGCGTCCGAACACTTCGACTGAAATGTGCATGAGCTCCATCGTGCATGAACCACATGTTGTGTCGTACTTGTAAAGGCACATGTTCTAGCAGCACAGGTAGAGTATCCCGTATGTAATCATGATAACGTGCTCCATTGAGCGTAGGTGGAAGAACATGGGGCCCAATCAAGGCATCACCAACAATGCCTGCCCAAACGTTCACAGAAAATCTGTGTTGATGACGTGATTGCACAATTGCGTGCGGATTCTCGTCAGCCCACACATGTTGATTGTGAATATTTACAATTTGATCAGGTTGGAATGGAGCCTCATCCGTAAAGAGAACATTTGCACTGAACTGAGGATTGACACTTTGTTGGATGAACCCTTCGCAGAAAGGTACCCGTGGAGGCCAATCAGCTGCTGACAGTGCCTGCACACGCTGTACATGGTACGGAAACAACAGGTTCTCCCGTAGCACTCTCCATACAGTGACGTGGTCAACGTTACCTTGTACAGCAGCAACTTCTCTGACGCTGACATTAGGGTTATCGTCAACTGCACGAAGAATTGCCTCGTCCATTGCAGGTGTCCTCGTCGTTCTAGGTCTTCCCCAGTCGCGAGTCATAGGCTGGAATGTTCCGTGCTCCCTAAGACGCCGATCAATTGCTTCGAACGTCTTCCTGTCGGGACACCTTCGTTCTGGAAATCAGTCTCGATATAAACGTACCGCGCCACGGCTATTGTCCCGTGCTAATCCATACATCAAATGGGCATCTGGGAACTTCGCATTTTTAAACATTGCACTGACTGCATGACTGCAAAACCACGTTCATGATGAACACTAACCTGTTGATGCTACGTACTGATGTGCTTGATGCTAGTACTGTAGAGCAATGAGTCGCATGTCAACACAAGCACCGAAGTCAACATTACCTTCCTTCAATTGGGCCAACTGGCGGTGAATCGAGGAAGTACAGTACATACTGACGAAACTAAAATGAGCTCTAACATGGAAATTAAGCGTTTCCGGACGCATGTCCACATAACATCTTTTCTTTATTTGTGTGTGAGGAATGATTCCTGAAAGTTGGCCGTACCTTTTTGTAACACCCTGTATATGTATACCGACTCGGCAGCGAGGGACACAGAACCGCTGTGAGCCGAGAGCAGAGTTTCGTGCTTGTGAGACAAACTGGAGCATTTCGAACCACTCCAGCGGAGTCTCTGTGTGTCGCTCTCGCAATATGCACTATAGACATAAGTTTTAGGTGAAGTATGGTTGCAGAATGGCTAAAGGAACAGAAACTAAAAAATACTCAGATGTGTTGTAGAATCAGCAACACGCTGAATTTAAGGAACGATAGGGTGACGGACGAAAATATTGGTCAAATTCAGGTTTTTTTCTCTGTACTGGAATATATAAGACAAATGAGGCTTACTGCAATGAATAAAGCCTACATCTAAGTTTTTAATGGTGTTTTTTATTGAAAAATATTAATGTGGTGTCACCGCCAGACACCACACTTGCTAGGTGGTAGCCTTTAAATCGGCCGCGGTCCGTTAGTATACGTCGGACCCGCGTGTCGCCACTATCAGTGATTGCAGACCGAGCGCCGCCACACGGCAGGTCTAGAGAGACTTCCTAGCACTCGCCCCAGTTGTACAGCCGACTTTGCTAGCGATGGTTCACTGACAAATTACGTTCTCATTTGCCGAGACGATAGTTAGCATAGCCTTCAGCTACGTCATTTGCTACGACCTTGCAAGGTGCCATTATCATTTGCTATTTATCTTGTGATGCATGTACCGTCTGACCGATGTTCACCAATTATGGATTAAAGTTAAGTATTCCAGAAGCTACGTACTTTTTTTACTAGACTCAACTCCTTTAACTGTTCCAGAGCTCACGCCAGCCTGCGTGAGCTTAAACGCGTGCCTTTCGGCCATCTCATAGTGGCTTGGCTGTCTTGCCAAGTCACAACAATTAATATATTCACTGAGTAAATGGGGTTTCCCTAGCGCTGAAAGGAAGTCGATTGACGGTTGTCGCTGTAACTACGGTTGTGTTTATCTGAAACACGAAATTAACCTATAATCCTGATCCTTACAGATCTGATTTTAGTTCATCGTAGCGATTTGTAAGCTGGCGCCTCTGTCTTCACAGAATCGGTGCATTTCATCGCCGATTTTGTTTGGAAGTGCATTTGTCACGTACGTTAATGCCGTATGACTTCTATTGATTAGACATGCGACCAAATTTGAAGCAATGTTGGTAATTTCCGTTTGGCTGGATGTTATTTTCGGAACATATCTTCAAATGAGACTATTGAAACGTTCGTTAACGTTTTGAGTAAAGCCTCTTAAACAGCGCTCCAGCAAATCAGATTTACTCAAATCGGTATAAACAGGGATGATGGCATCGATAACGACTTGTGACAACCGTTTCGCTAGCGCCGAGGTGTGCCATGCATGCTCTGCTTCAAACGCTCAAAGAATCTTTACTTTTTGGAGTTCGCGCATAATATTTTGGGGAATAATTCTTCAATGTATACTCATTCGAATTCCGTAATAAAAACGTCGAGTTTTTTCTACCATCGCCCTGTCGTTCCTCCTTAAGAAACTGGACTGCGTACAGATAGGAGTTCGAGACAAAGAAAAGAATGATTCCACTTTTGCTGAGCATGCTGTGAATGAAACATCAATCACAGAATCCAAATATTCGAGACACCCTTAATGATCAAATAGAGTTCCATGATTCGCCCTTGTTGAAGTAACAGTGTGGCTGCAATACTTTTTGAGATGGCATGGAATGATGAGATTAATCGGAAGTGTATTATCAGTGATTAAAGTGGCTACGAGTTTCCTTTTTTCCATAACGAAATGGCGATGTAAGCCTACCTGCGGTTCTGCTGTTATTCCGACCAAGGCCGGCATCAGGCTCAATCACGTCTAGTTAAAGTTTCACTAATCAGTTGGTAATAAAAAGGGACAACAGGGGAGAAAACACAGTCCAAGAAAAAAAAAACTGACAGAGCCGGTAAAATGTTGCACGTATTGTCTCAGAAGAACGCACTAAATGAGAGGTAGCCTATTAAAAATGAATGTTACTACATACAAATTAAGCTAAGAAACTGGAGAGAACTAATCTTTCTGCAGGTCAAGACACAAGAACAACTGAACGGGAGACAATTATGGTGATTGTTTTTCCTAGTATAGCCTCTGAATTAAGATAGAGTGCACCGACAGATAACTGAAAGCTAACAGTCACGAGAATTTGGGAGCCCGGCAAGGGGAAGGGGAGACTGAGATTGCTATTCCGGAAAGATGATACAGTTACTGCTCCTACTGTTCGGTACACACACTACTTCATCACGTCGGAATAATTACCGGTTAGCATGCGAAAACTAATTACTGACCGTACTGTGGCGAGTCGTGTAATGAATGGCCTCTGTCGATGTGACAAGCATGCACATACGTGCATAGTGGCGGAAACTCGCTGGCGATGTAACTAAGAAATGACTAAGTGGGGCGTTGGTGGCGGCTCTCGTCAGTTTTGTGTATACATCTGCAGGCACTAACAGGAGACCCGTGACCAACCCAACAAGTGCGCCTCTTGAGAATTTGTTGTGGCCCATGAAGGAATGCCTGCGGCCCATGGGTTGGGAGACCTGGGTCTTCTGCAAAAACGGTGGGCGGTGTGTGCCTCTCCGCTGCTGGTGACGAACGGCAAACTAACAGCTACTTTGGCCTTCCCTAAATACGCCATATTAATTAACTAACTAAACCAGGCTTCAGAAAATTATTTTCTCTGAGGTTAGGCAGGCCTACAGATGTCCCTAATTGCCTGAGAAAATTCATTTGAGGTGATTTCAAAAATAGTTCAATTGACTCTGAGCACTATGGAACTTAACTGCTGTGGTCATCAGTCCCCTAGAACTTAGAACTACTTAAACCTAACTAACCTAATGACATTACACACATCCACGCCCGAGGCAGAATTCGAACCTGTGATCGTAGCAGTCACTCGGTTCCAGACTGAAGCTCCTAGAACCGCTCGGCCACAGCGGCGGCTTGAGGTGATTTAATTGATATTTAATTATTCAACTTTTAAACTATTGGGCTGAGTAATCCATGACTTAAATCAATCGATTCATAATTTAATGAAAAATATGAAATTGTAATCAAAAGTATTAATAAAGTTTCGCGCACTCTCCCTTTTGCAAAGAGCTGGACTACCTGTTCCTGTGCACGCACGTGCTCTGTGGCTAGATAGCACAACATATGAAGGTCTTATTTCAATAGTGCTACAAGTCCATATTTGTTCATATTAAGATACAGAGTCCTAAAGTTAAATAAGTGTTGAAAAATCTGCATTTGAGATACCAGAAATATTCAGGCATATGGCTTCTTGCTAGAGATGAACCTTTCTTTCTGTTTGTTTGGATCATTCATTTCAGAAGCATTATATGCAGAAAATTGGAGGTAATGGACTTATACCACTATTGAAATAAGCCCTTCATGTCAATGGTACAGCAGCAGCTAATTAGCAGTATTCTCACTCTAAGACGATATGCATGTTGTAAATTGTGTAACAGTTCTCACTCATGACATTGTTACCTTCCTTCTCTCAGCTACCCGCCTCCTCTTCGCCATCAATCCCAATGTTTTCGAGTTCATAACATACACCAACTTGCAGATTTTTGTCGATGTACCACAGTAGTCAAGGATAGTACTCACTTTGCGTAGTGTTTTTCCTTTTACATTATACCTACATGTAATTTTTTAGTACAATGCAATGTAATGTTTATAGGTAATGCCTTCTTGGTATATTTTTAAATATCAGTTTGTGTGTAGTTTAGAGAATTTCTGGAATATCTTTTAATTGGTGTAGTTCATTGCATTTAGGTCAGTCAAACACTTGGTTTATGGATTTACACTTATATACTTATAATCTAAGATATTTAATACATTACTACACAAAATTTCTTGTTGCGTATACACTACAGTTTTGTCTTTATAGATACGTGATTTTTGGAAGTAACAGTCTTTGTACAACTAAAATCTTTGTCATGACACTCTGTTCAGTTTTAGGTTGTCTAACGATAGCCTAGAAAGGTTCACAATAAACAAAATTAAAAAAATAAATGTTATTGTGGAACATCAGTACTCTGTATTTCAGTGTTTAATATGTCATGTTCCCCGAAGTAGCAGCGGAGTATTCCATAGCTCCACCAGCTGCGACATAGTCGCAAATATGAACAGTAATCCAATACTGTCAAATGTTGTTTTATTCCAGTCTTTGATCACAATATCAATTCCTTTGACGATGACCGGTTTCAGTCAATCAGTGAGTACATTAAGACATGATGTTGAACAGATCTGAAGATGGCCATTACTGACTGAAACCGGCCATCGCCAAAAGAATTGATATTGTGATCAAAGACTGGAATAAAAAACATTTGATATTCCATAGTTGTAAAATATCGTTACTAAAATAACTAGAGAAATGCGTGGGCACAAAAACAATTTTAACATATACGTTACACTAAAAATTCCTTCAATTTTCCTTATATTTCATATTTTATTAGATGAAGCAGTAATAGAGACTGTACTACACAAGTAATACTGTTGTTATTCAGATTCTTATTGTTCTGTGTATATATCCAGTCAATCCAAAAAGTACTGACAAGGGGAGGCCGCCAATTGTGAAATTCAGATTCGATTCATACTACGCATAATAACAGTTCATGGCCAGAGGTGTAATGTGGCAAAGCACCAAGATGCACTTCTCAGCCGTTGTCGAGAAAATAGACAGTTAAAAGAAACTGTTTGGGTGAAATACTCTCTACCATTAATGATTTCCTACAACGTCGTGGCGCAGCGGTAAGCGCTCGGGTTCGTAATCCGAAGGTCACCGAATCGAATTTCGCGCCATCCAACTTTTTTTTATTATTTGTTTTTTGTAATACAAATGTATACACACACACACACACACACACACACACACACACACCGCACGCACACACACACACACACACACACAAAGGCTGTCCTGGTAACCCGACACGACATGAACAAGGTGACGCATTCGTATACGGCACAATATTCAATCACGATGTCTGGACGAGTCTTGCCACTTGTTTTCGTATGCCTCCAAGAGTCCACAGGTACGTTTGGACCCAGAGTACAGGAGACAGTCGACGAGTACGCCAAGAAGTATACCAACGTTGTTATTACATCCTTCCATATCCGGTAAACTAACAACGGATTTGTTCATGGACTTCTTGCGTAATGCTTTGCAACCATACGTACAAAAGAAAGAATTTCTCCGTCTGATCGACTCTTGGGGTGGGCAAACGAACCCGGCATTATACGATGAGATGTTCCAGGACGATAAGAAGTTACCAACGAGCACTATAAAAGTCATTCCTCCAAAGTGCACTCCTCTCGTCCAACCGTGTGACGTGTATTTTTACCGGCAGGTAAAAAATTTGATGAAGCGCCTTCAAAATTGTGCTTTTTTAATCGAGCGAAACCGTGACATCAACTCCAGAGACGATTGTATAAAAATCCAATCCATCGTCCACCACCAATTGTCTTCTCCGATTTTTGCCGATATGATACGATACGCGTGGTATGCATCAAACCTGACGAACGATGGAACAATTTTTCAGAATGTCAATCAGATGTTTTTCCCAACAGATAATTGTTCTTGTAAAAACGCATCGTTCATCGGATGTGCTCGATGGCGTGCTGTTTTCTGCTTTCCATGTTTCTATGATAACTATCACTCTGGTTCGTCCGATACTCCAGCTACTTCTGGTCACTAATTGTTAATTATGTGCGAGTGTATACCGAACGTTTCAATAAATTGTATCCACTTGAATATTATTTGTGATGTTGTGTTTTATTTCAAGTATTATTTTTCCACGACAAACGACTTTCAACAACTTATTATATGCATAATTGTTGCAACTGATTCCCGGGAATTATATATAATGTGTGTGTGCGTATATACATTAGAATTACAAAAAAACAAATAAAAAAATTGCATGGCGCGGGATTCGACCCGGCGACCTTCGGAATACGAACCCAAGCGCTTACCGCTGCGCCACGACGCTGTAGAAAATTACTAATCGTAGAGAGTATTTCACCGCAGCGGCAGCGCAGCGACAGTTAATGTCGATTTTCTCGACAACGGCTGAGAAGTGCATCTTGGTGCTTTGCCACATTACACCTCTGGCCATGAGCTGTTATTATGCGCAGTATGAATCGAATCTGAATTTCACAATTGGCGGCCTCCCCTTGTGAGACAGAGTTAATAAAAAAATAGAGAAGCGTTAAGACGCTGGTTTTAACGCTTCAGGTGTTCTACCTAGTCTGCGAACCCTCTGCCCCCCCCTCCCCCCGAACACCCAGCACCGCGCTCTCCCTGCCGCCAAACTGAGTATAACGCACAGAACATTCATAGAGTGTCAGTTAAGTTGTCAAAACGTTGACCTTCCATATAAATTTCTTCTGCACTTTGTCGCTTTGCGGTAGGTTTTTATTGATAACACGAAGTCTCGTCACCTGTGATAACGTTCCGCAGTGCAAAAGTGTCCTTGGTTTGCATTTCAATAAAGTCTCGGTACACATCCACGCTTCGTTGTTTTTCTTCAGGAGTCCATGTGTGCAAGACAACTTTGCTCACTTATTTTTTTTCAAAACATTGTTGAACACTTCATCGATGCACTGTGATTAGTGGAACAACAACATTGACACACTACAACAGTACGTCCCCTACGTCGCACTGCCTACTCGCGGCTGACTGGCGGAATACGTGTTGTTTATACTTGTTAGTTCAAGTTGACACCGTAGTTACTGTGCTGACGTCACTTATACGCCGCGATTAAAACCAGCCTAAGAACTTTGGGGTCGGACGGAGTATACGTCGTAATTGCATAGGTGTTATTGTTGAAACTCAAACTGTATATGCTACACATCGTAATTGTCATTTTTGTGCGGTTTACTCTCAGACCACATTCCATGCTCAGTAGACTGTTAATTCCATTCAGTATGTCCTTAATTCTTTCTCACTTTTACTGAGGATATCAATCTCACCAGCGAATACTACCACTGATATACTTTGACCCCGAATTGTACTTCCTCTTCTGAAGCATTTCTGTTTCCACCATTGCTTGTTCGATGCGCAGCCGAACAGTAAGGGAGTAAGACTACATTCTTGTCTTACACCCTTTATAATCCGAGCAGTTCGTTCTCGGCATTCCGTACCTATTGTTTCTCCGTGGTTGTTGTAGATATTGTGTATTAACCATCTTTCCACGTAGCTCACATCTATCATCCTCAGAATTTCTAATATGGTGCATCATTTTACATTGTCAAACGCCTTCCCTCGGTCCACAAATCCTGTGAACATGTTCTGACTTTTCTTAAGCCTTGTTACTGTTATCATGCGCAACGTGGCTACTCTGGTATTCATTACCGCAGTATCTAAAGCCTTAGAGAACTTCAAATGAACTTCATCATTCGATAGTATTTCAGCACACCACTTCTTTCCGCCTAGGATTATTCCTACTCTCCCAAACTATGATGTGAGTTATATCTGTTCCTGAGTAAAGTTCAGTTACTGACTTCGGAACCTCTGTAAGCAAGCCGGCAGTTTCTCATATTTCCAGGTTTTTTTCAAGTGTGTATTCTCCTCTTGTGATTTTTGGTGTATCCGCTATTATTAGGTGAAGTTTAGTTCGGAACGCTACTAGTCTTTCTCCTCTCTCATTCCTAGTACCAATGCCATATCCTCGCATAACACCATTGTCAACTTCTTCCCCTAAGGTAACATTCCAGTTCTCCATGTTTATTGCATTATCATCTCCCTTTACATTCTGACTTACCCGTTCAGTGCCATCACATAATATATATACATATATCTCTCTCTTTCTCTATCTCTTTTTCCCTCTATTGTTATTTTTTGCTAGCAGTGTCGGTATGTATATCTGAATTATTGTTATAATGAGGCGTTACTTTCGTTTTGCCTCAGGTTACAGTAGGAAGTAATTATGTTTTCTATATCGAGATATAAGTTTTTCTTTGATTGCTAGCAGCTTCAATACTTCGCTGGGTGATAGGAATATTTGACGCATTTGTTTATTTCTTTTCATCATTTCACAAAGAGGTCACACGCCGTTTATATGTATACTCCTTGTTCCATCCGGTATGAGTGTGCATGGGTATGAATGGAAGTGAAATGTAGCGGGAGCATGGACCAAAGGGAACAGTTTATGGGAATAGCAGTCAGTGCCTACATTACAAGAATAACGGCAGGTAGGCCAGAGCAGCAAGCAAAGATGAAAACAGGCACGAGGGTAGGTTAAAAAGTTGGTGCGGTGGTGAGGGTAGTTTCCCCACCACCGCGTTTGAATAGGAACGTTGGTCGGATTTTGGCGCGTGGAGAGCACTGTGGGGCCAGCCATGAGACGGACCGGACGCGGGAGCACAGCAGCTCGCAGATTTGGTGAGATAAAAATGAGGTAATATGGCTAAAAATTGTTTTCAGTGACATATTTAACTATTACTGTGCTACCGTGCTTTTACCTAATTATTTTATGAATTTGATGTAGTTTTTTTGATCTCATATGATCGACCACGTGTTTGCGCCCTCAGCGTAGCACATGCTTTATGCCCCAATAGTCGTTGCTACAGTGATATTTTCAGCATTGAAAGCAAATTAATCAGTTCACCTAACTGCATTCGGTGCTTAAGGCAGAATAAAATTCTAATTCGTACTTACTTTCGCGGTGTTGGAAGGTGAATCCAGTTCATAACCAGTACCGTGTATCTGCCTGATAATTGTGTTTCCGCTTGCATGAAATCTTGCTGGTACATTTTAAAGGTGATTTTGCCTTAATATGAATTTTTGATTGAAAAGTGAGCGTATTTCTTAGCATTTTTTACTGTAGTTGATGTTCGACCAGATGGCCAGTAGCAGGCATAGAACAATAGGTGCCCTCCCTTGCCATGCTAAAACTGAAGTTACCTGTGTTCATTGCATAGTGCTTTCAATTGAAACAGACAGCGGCGTATAAATTATTGTAAAATCTACAAAATTTTTAGTAACATTTTACCCAGAATCTTTTCTTTGGGTGAGGTTTTCTACCTTCAGCAATGACTGACCTTAAATTTCTATTGTGTAATTCATGCATGATGAAACGTGAGTTTTAAGGAATGAATGACGATTATCCCGCTAAACAGGGTGTGGCCCACTTATGTATTTTTTGTGTAATGAGACCATGATGAAATTATTCGTGTAGTGTTTTCGTTTTGTCATTGTCCTACCCATGAGAGGTTTAACGCTCATTCAGACATAAGTTTTGTAATTAAAGAAAAATTCTAATGTGTTGTCTTCTAAAATATTTTCATCAGAGTAGAAAATAAATCCATTAAATCAGAGTCAGCATTTCAGTTAAGAAATAATCCCCCAGTCACCTGATACATGAAATGGATAGGATGTATCTTATTCAGTTCTATTAAACCTGGCAAGCCTTTTCAGTTCGATCTTCTAAAGTTAATGAAAGATAGAAATAATCTGCAATTTGAATTTAGATAGGCTACCAGCTGCTATAGTGACGGCTTTGAGTTCAACCACCCCATAATGTGTTATCTTAGAGAAACTCGCACCAGTTTCCGTTGCGTACATTTCTAAAATAATTAATTTGTTTACCAAGTTAATCAAATAAAGGTCACAATATAGAGACCATTTCTTATGGGCCTGGTATATTAGCAGCCAGGACGCAAAGTCGAGTACAATTCTCTAAGGTGACGCGAGGAGATGGTCACAAATGTTCAATACAAATTAAAAATATATAAAGAACCAGCATACAGCCAACTAGCAGGCATATAGCAACAGTGTAACCTCCCCCCAAAATTCGTTCTCATTTAGTGTAACCTCAAAACAGAACAATTCCTAAACTTCTCAACAGTAAAAATTATAATTATGTCGTTCACATTCAGTGTAACGTCCCAACAAAAAATAAATTCAGTAACCTGGTATAATACAATGTAACTAACCTCTCAATTAACTTGTCGCTCACTTATAATTTTTCAATAATTGACTCTGAATTTAACCTGGTAAATTTTGGACGTCAGCAGTGCTGCGTCATGGCCCTGAAAGATCATTCTGAATAAAAAAAAGAAAAATTCTTACCTCAATGAAGTCGCCGGATAACGCATATATATCTGCTCTTACAATAAATTTTTCTGGCACAGCCCTGTGCAATGCTGGCCGATAGATTTGTCATTTATGAAAGGAAACAACTGATTTTTCTTTTGCAATAATCGGGATGATCATGGATTGGAGAAATTAGTAAATTCTTTAAATTGAAATGAATGGTTGTTAAAAGTTACTTTTTATGAGAAAGATTATTATTAGGAGATTCTTAGAACATTTACATGGGACTTGAGATAACAATACTACATATGCACGAGGCTGCTTTTACCTTATACAATAATGCTCAGGCTCCGGCATCGCTGCACCACGACCGGCTCAGCCAACACGATACACCAGACCAGACTACTCACTAGCAACAACTTACTGCTACAGCTACACAGTTCCTACTGCAGTCAACACTGCTCTCTGGTCTGAGATTCTCTTATACCTTACATATCGCAGGCAGCGCGTGAGCAATACATCGAAATTACATCTGCTCGGACCTCTTTTTTTTCCGATTCCTTCTCGCGTCATATCATTTTCTGCTACTTGTAATATATCAGTCGAGTACCAGGTGTTACCCAGGTATATATCTATTCCATTCTTGTACTGGACCTTCTCCTTCTTCCCCTCTCTCTTGTCTATCTTCTCCTCCTTCCCCTCTCTCTCTGCCTATCTTCTCCTCCTTCCCTCTCTCTGCGTATCTCCTCCTCCCTCCTTTATTTCCATCTGCTTTTCCCCGTCTTTTGGTCCATCTCCTCCCCTCCACCCCCTCTCGCTGTTCATTTCCTCCTCCCTTCTCTGTTTGTCCATTTCCTGTAGTTTTTCTGTCCATCTCCTCCTCTCCTCTCTGTCTGTCCGTCTCCTCCTCTTCCCTTTCTCCCTCCCATTTCCTTCTTCCCTCTTTCTGCCCGTCCTCCATCCCAGTAGCCATCCTTCTTCCTCCTCTTTCTGTCTATCTCCTCCTATCCGCTCTCCCTGTCTGCTTCTCACTTCATGTCTCTATCTCCTTCTCCACCCTATCTGTGCCCATCTCCTCTGTCCATATCCCCCTCCCTCCCTTTCTCTTTTAACATTATCACCCTGTCCCAATAGGAGGCTGGTATTTCCTTCTAGATCGTAACTAATATCTGTACCAAATTTGATTGACATTGTACGCGCATGTTCAAACATATTTCACGTATATATTTGAAATGTTTCACGCGAATTTGTAGACATATTTTACCGCTGCCTCTAGAATTTCACCCTGCAGTTTCATTTTCATGCAGCTCAATGTTTATAACACTGTATCTCCCTAACTATGCATATTACAGGGATATACTTTTGCACCTACATCCCGTGGTATATGTGAATACTGTCTACAAAATGTGTGGCGAATACAATTAGGTGTCAGTAGCAAAGAAGTAATAAATTTAAACATTGCGCATGATGCGGCAGTTCTTCACGCTGCTCACTGTTTGTGAAGAGATACCTCCTGAGCTGTGTGTCGTATAGTGTTGAAATTTGTCTGGTTCATTCAGTGGTATATGTGTCAATACTGTCTGAAAAATGTGTGGCGAATACAATTAGGAGTTAGTAGCAAAGAAGCAATAAATTCAAACGTCACGCACGAAGTGGCAGTTTTTACGCATCTCATTGTTTATGATGTCATAGCTCCTGAATTATATGCCGTACAATGACAGTTTTTCGTATACTTTGAGTGATATATGTGAATATTTTCTGAAAAATATCTCGCGAATACAGTTATTAGTAAAGCACTAATGAAAGTCATACTTCATGCGGCAGTTTTACTGAATGAACAGCCTAAATGTAGCAAGCGATAAACGTTTTTCCTTTAATCATTTTGTGGGTGTTTTCAGCGGGAAAAGTTTCGTAAAGGTTTGAAATTATGTTTAAAATTTGCTGCATGTGTACCAAGTTTGGCTGAAACCGGTCCACTGGTTCAGGAGGAGATGCAGAAGATATGCACATACACGCGTAAATCCATTTTCCTCCGACCAGAAATTCTTGTATTCTTCCCATTTGGATTCACTGACCCCGCTATGCGAGAATCAAGATTGAGCGTTTGCTTTTCAGTTTTGAGATTTTATAACCTCTGTACCGCACGGCCGCGTGGGGTAGCCGCGTCGTCTGTGGCGCCCAGACGCAGATACCGCGGTTTCCCCCCGTCGGAGGAGTCCTCCTTCGGGCATGTGTGTGTGTGTGTCGTCCTTAGCATAAGTTTACGTTAGATTAAGTTGCGTGTAAGCCTAGCGACCGATGACCTCAGCAGTTTGCTCCCATAGGAACTTCCCACAAATCTCCAATTTGTACCACATTCAAATTTCTGTAATTCCCCGATTCGCCTCGTAGAAAGTTCGTTACGGCATTGATTGGAGACAACACGGTGTCGAGGGGAGACTGCCGAAGAAAGATAGCCCACATATACTATTAACAAGGACTGCACAATAAATGCGCCAAGCAATTCTAATACTCTTTTGGCAGTGGTGGGGCCTGTGGATGATGGTAATAAGGCACCGAAACTAGTCGTGTGAGACAATAAAGACATTCTCAAGGTACAACTGTGGTGGTACTTTTTCACGTACACTACTGGCAATTAAAATTGCTACACCACGAAGATGACGTGCTACGAACGCGAAATTTAACCGACAGGAAGAAGATACTGTGATATGCAAATGATTATCTTTCCAGAGCATTCACATAAGGTTGGCGCCGGTGGCGACACCTACAACGTGCTGACATGTGGAAAGTTTCCAACCGATTTCTCATACACAAACAGCAGTTGACCGGCGTTGCCTGGTGAAACTTTGGTTCAAATGGCTCTGAGCACTATGGGACTCAACTGCTGAGGTCATTAGTCCCCTAGAACTTAGAACTAGTTAAACCTAACTAACCTAAGGACATCACAAACATCCATGCCCGAGGCAGGATTCGAACCTGCGACCGTAGCGGTCTTGCGGTTCCAGACTGCAGCGCTTTTAACCGCACGGCCACTTTGGCCGGTGGTGAAACGTTGTTGTGATGCCTCGTGTAAGGAGGAGAAATGCGTACCATCACGTTTCCGACTTTGATAAAGTTTGGATTGTAGCCTACCGCGATTGCCGTTTATCGTATCGCGACATTGCTGCTCGCGTTGGTCAAGAGCCAATGATTGTTAGCAGAGTATGGAATCGGTGGGTTCAGGAGGGTAATACGGAACGCCGTGCTGGATCCCATCGGCCTTGTATCACTAGCAGTCGAGATGACAGGCATCTTATCCGCATGGCTGTAACGGATCGTGCAGCCACGTCTCGATCCTTGAGTCAACAGATGGGGACGTTTGCAACACAACAACCATATGCATGAACAGCTCGTCGACGTTTGCAGCAGCATGGACTATCAGCTCGGAGACCATGGCTGCGGTTACCCTGGACGCTGCCTCACAGACAGGAGCGCCTGCGATGGTGTACTCAACGACGAACCTGGGTGCACGAATGGCAAAACGTCATTTTTTCGAATGAATCCAGGTTCTGTTTACAGCATCATGATAGTCGCATCCGTGTTTGGCGACATCGCGGTGAACGCACATTGGAAGCGGTAATTCGTCATCGCCATAATGGCATATCACCCGGCGTGATGGTATGGGGTGCCATTGGTTACACGTCTCGGTCACCTCTTGTTCGCATTGACGGCACTTTGAACAGTGGACGTTACGTTTCAGATGTGTTACGACCCGTGGATCTACCCTTCATTCGATCCCTGCGAAACCCTACATTTCAGCAGGATAATGCACGACCGCATGTTGCAGGTCCTGTACGGGCCTCTCTGGATACAGAAAATGTTCTACTGCTGCCCTGGCCCGCACATTCTCCAGATATCTCACCAATTGAAAACGTCTGGTCAATGGTGGCCGAGCAACTGGCTGGTCACAATACGCCAGTCACTATACTCTTGATGAACTGTGGTATTGTGTTGAAACTGCATGGGCAGCTGTACCTGTACACGCCATCCAAGCTCTGTTTGACTCAATGCGCAGGCGTATGAAGGCCGTTATTACGGCCAGAGGTGGTTGTTCTGGGTACCGATTTCTCAGGATCTATACACCCAAATTGCGTGAAAATGTAATCACATGTCAGTTCTAGTATAATATATTTGTCCAATGAATACCCATTCATCATCTGCATTTCTTCTTGGTGTAGCAATTTTAATGGCCAGTAGTGTATTTTTGTTTCCTTTCAAAATTTTCCGGGAGATCTCCAGTGAGTGTTTTCTCTTACGCTACTAGTAAACCAAAACTGCTAAAATCATGAACAATTTGTCAAACAGTAGCTGAACTGTACACTGAACACTTACTGACGTAGTTTAACTGCAACTTAAATGAATCGAGAATACTGACACTTTGATTAAACCCCCGCAATCAACCAGATTTAAAAGCACTCCTCAGTTACAGGTATCATGGCATCAGCATGTGATTTCCTCTTCTTAAACGCGAAATTTAAAACTCCAGCCTTCATTTTGTATCTTCTACTGGCAATCCAGACTGGCTCGTTGGAAGCCTTAGTCCCGCCTAGCTTTAAAATTTCAGAGGTGATTGACACATTGATGTTAGTTTCAACCTTTCTAAAGCGAGCGAGGTGGCGCAGTGGTTAGCACACTGGACTCGCATTCGGGAGGACGACGGTTCAATCCCGTCTCCGGCCATCCTGATTTAGGTTTTCCGTGATTTTCCTAAATCGTTTCAGGCAAATGCCGGGATGGTTCCTTTGAAAGGGCACGGCCGATTTCCTTCCCAATCCTTCCCTAACCAGAGCTTGCGCTCCGTCTCTAATGACCTCGTTGTCGACGGGACGTTAAACACTAACCACCACCACCATCAACCTTTCTAAGTTATCGTGACTGAAGACTTTCACATTGTGTGAGTGAGAGCTCTGTTTCGTGATGAACTTTTGCATAACGAAGCATCATCACTGATGAAATTTAACATTAATCATAGGGAGTATCTTGATGTTGGCTCTGCTTTCACAGTAGCTTATTTAATTGGAATGCTGACTAAACTTATTCGCTATTCACACAATCTTAACTGCACTTAGCTCTTATGTAAATGTGCAAATCCAAATCAACACACGTTTTGTGTTTCAGTGAAATATTGCTGCCTACGTTTCTTCATTTGTTTCCATTAAGTTACCATTAATTTTCTTTAACTTATATATTCTCTCATTTTTGCAACGTACACTTGTATTTAACGAGGACCCATGAAGGAATTATTCGAATACTACGGTAATTGATATATGTGTAACAAGTTGAGCAAGCCAATATCGCATTGGTCCACCTCTGGCCCTTGTGTACATCTACATGGATACGTATTTGGCCAGTCAAAGGCGTAATGGTTTCCTCAATAAAATATCCCTCCAAGAAGAGCCGAAATGTGAATAAATAAATAAGTAAATAATCTCAGTTTCCTCTCCATTTTCTAAAAACAACTTTGGACTGTCTGTTACGTCCTCCTAATGTCATATCAGTTTCACCAATCTGTGCCCTCCCACGCAGCAGCTAGCCTCGCATCACGGCCCTGCCTGAGGCTAGCTGCCAACTCTTTGATGTCTTCTGAACTTGTAGTACGTCAGAGCTGATTTTCCATATTTTGTTTTTGGAAAGCCAGGAGATGTTCATCAGCTTTTCTTAACGTGGTCCAAACACTTATCACCTACAGGCAGAGTTCCATCATCCGGAATGAATAATTCAGCTCTGCCGTCCTAAGTGGGCATGTGAAATAAACTGCGCAATAGGCCAAGCATCAGTATGACACTAGCTGAGGCGACATTCCAAAGACAACACAAAGAGAACTTCTTATACGTTTCAATCCCCTGCTTGCAGTTCTGCATAGGTCGTCTTACCTCAGTCCACAGCGGGCTGCTTGTGCCGTTCCACTTGTGACTCTTGTGCTGTTTCTGCAGCGCTCCTCAGTTCTACTGCTCACCCAGAAATGCAATATACGAGGGCAGTTCAATAAGTAATGCAACACATTTTTTTTCTCGGCCAATTGTGGTTGAAAAAACCGGAAATTTCTTGTGGAATATTTCCAAACATACCCGCTTCGTCTCGTATAGTTTCATTGACTTCTGACAGGTGGCAGCGCTGTACGGACCTGTTAAAATGGCGTCTGTAACGGATGTGCGTTGCAAACAACGGGCAGTGATCGAGTTTCTTCTGGCGGAAAACCAGGGCATCTCAGATATTCATAGGCGCTTGTAGAGTGTCTACGGTGATCTGGCAGTGGACAAAAGCACGGTGAGTCGTTGGGCAAAGCGTGTGTCATCATCGCCGCAAGGTCAAGCAAGACTGTCTGATCTCCCGCGTGCGGGCCGGCCGTGCACAGCTGTGACTCCTGTAATGGTGGAGAGTGCGAACACACTCGTTCGAGATGATCGACGGATCACCATGAAACATGTATGTAACGCAGCAGCGATGGCGAGACATTGTAGCATCTGTGACCAGAGAGTATGCGCTTGACCGCGCGAGTGTTGCGAGCGGTTCTCAGTCTGTCAGTAGTCGTTGCGAGTCTGTCAGTCAGTCGTTGCGAGTCTGTAGCTCTGTCTAGTTGAGGGCAGTACTCAGTCAGTAGTCGTCGCGTGCAGTACGCCAATAGTCGTCATGGAGAGCGGTCGGCAACACTGGTCAAGATGGTGAATAAGGTATACTATTAATTAATAAAATCATTAGATAATGAAAAAATTTATTTATTGTAATTATTCTCCAACAAGTCCCCCAATAATAATTTTTATTTCAAAAGCATTTTCTCAAAAAATTTTATTTTTTATTGAACTAAAGATTTCGTTGCACTTCCCATTTCACTCCATTTTTTTTAAAGAAAAATTTCAGTAAAATCACCAAAAAAAAAGAAATATTATTATTTGCAATGCAGTTCCTCCAAGCCGTGCGCACAAAAAAGAGCAGAAATGTGACATCCATTTATTCTGAGGTAAGACTTTAATTCTGATTGTTTTGCACAGGGTCAAAGACCGATGTTTCGGTTTAATTGAATTTTCTTATCACTGAATAGACTTTAATTTTTTGTGAAGAATTTATATTTGAGTCAGATTGCTAATTTTTGTTTAATTGTCATTGTCACTAGATTCCATTGTGGGCAGGTTACGCTTAGCGCAATGTCCATTAGCATCCCTAAATAATATTGTCAATTATTTTAAATTTTGCGGGGAGGTTACACTTGGCGACACCCAGTCCAGGATCGTATTTCGTTGAGAGTCTTTTGAGCGACAGTCAGATATCTGCTCTTATTTGCTTAGATATAATTAGGACTTGGCACAACGCTTTTACTAATCTTGTGACTTTCTTTCTACAGGTCAACGACAATTCGTTGCTCTGTTGTATTTGTGTGTTGCTTTTGCATTGTGCTCATTTGTTTTGTGAATAATTGTGACTATTGCAAAAATGCCGCGAAAGACTATGAATAGTGTATCGCGAGGTATTACGAACGAAACTACCGATTTAAACAACTTTACCGATAGGACATGTGACACGCAGTGTAATCATGACATTCCTGCGTTCACTGACAATCAGTGCATTCCAACCACTAATGATGACTTTTACCTTAATGATGAACAAACGAACTCAATTGTCTCGTCTGTTAATTTGACGACAATTGATGACGCGGGACGCTCTATTGCAATGAGCGCTGCCGAGCTTAACACACCCGATTTGGAAAATTCAAGTAACATACAAACAAATTTTTCGAATGAAAATGGTCAGTGTAGTGAAAGTACGACGGATTTATTTAATTCCGAAATAGGGACTGACAGTGTATGTTTAACTGGCAAACCTTGTTGTAAATTACAGAATGACCAAATGGTCACGCAAAAAGAGACAATTCCAGATCGACCATTGAACAGCACAGAGAATAGAAATGCTAATTTTGAATCGGATCCAATTATGGCATTTTTGCGGCAAAATTTCAAACAACAGAACGAAAAACAAGACAAACTTAGTGAACAGGTCAAACAACAGAATGAAAATTTCAAACAACTTAGGGAAGATAACAAACACTTAAATGAGAAACTTGACAATAATGACGAAAATCTCAAACAACTTAGTGAACAGGTCAGACAACAGAATGAAAAATTAGACGACAATTCCAGACAGCTTAGTGAACAAATAAGAGCCGTTGCCGCGCAGTACCATGACACTAAGGAACAGTTGCGCGTGGAAATTGAGGCTTGTTCACGAAAAAATAGCGAAGAAATTAAGTCTGTTGCGCAAGAATTAAGAGAAATGCAAACAGCCGCAACAGATACACTCAGAGACGAAATTAGCGGAGTCGCTAAACAATGCTCTGAAAAAGCTACACAATTACGGGACGAGTTTAGAGCAATGACGGTAGAACTTTCGCGCACTATGGACGCAAAGATAGACGCGAAATTCGAACAGCAGAACACTCAGATTAACGAGCGCTTTAATCAGCACATACAGAACAGTGATACGCGTTTCCACAGATTTATTCAAGATCAAAACAAAGTAAAACGACAAGTCATGGAAACAATCACTGCACAAAGACAAGAGGACAAACGTAAAATGTTCGCGAAAGCGAAGACGTATGTAGACAATAATATTACTACAGTGTCCGACAAAATTAACGCCATAGAACAGTTGAACGCGGAATTACGGGATGAAATTTCTGATCTTAAATCAAAAACAGATACACACACAGTAAATATTCAAACAGTGACAGATAGATTCGAACAATTAGATCTAACACAGGATTGTGATGTTATCAAAGCTGATGTTAAAAAACTGAGCGAAACTACGCGCAAGTTGCAAAAACAGATTAATGCGTCTGATTCTAAAACCGATGATCAGGTTAAAATACTGACTGAAAAATATGATGAATTGGCCAGTCGTATTGATGTTATCGAAAATACTAATGACAATAAATCAGACGATACTGCACCGGTTTCATTTATCCAAACACCTGAATTTCAAAATTTACAGCAGACAATTAATGAGATCGATTCATCTAACAACACGTTACGTAGGAAGTTATCAAATTTACAACAAGAAGTAACAGAGATGAAAAACATTTCAGTTAATAACATGCCACAACAGACGCCACTTTATGAACATGGGTCAGAGTCACGCAGCGCGTATAATGTGAGTAATTTACAGAGACTACGAGACGTAAAATCCGAAAAGCCACGCGACTTAAAATCTGAAAAGCTACGTAACTTGAAGTACGAAACGACACAGACGAATAGACTTTCACACAAACCTGAACGTGTTCTCAAATTCAGTGACGAGAGCGTTGATAATAAGCAATTTGTATTTGTAAGAAAATGTAAAGAATTTAATAATGGCAGAACACAGGTACACGCTTTGAGCTATATACGACAATTTGTTTTTGTACTTTCACCGCTATTATCTGTAATGGAGAAACTAGCTTTGAACCCGATAAGACAATTTGCTATTGTACTTTCAACAGCATTGCCTGTAATGAGGAAACTTGAATTAACATGGATACAACTATTTGCTTTTGGATTTATACCGCAATTGCCTGTAACGCAAAAGCCAAAATTTATTTGCAGTGCGTAAAGACCTCAGGGGATTCATTACACTTTAATGAATATGTGCCGTAGCGAGCATAGGGCCCCGAGCTGTAGTAGTGCTGTTTCATCTTTAGTTTTCTGCACTGCTGCCTTCTCTTCTACTATCCTTTATATCTATCCAAACTGCTCTTTAACTATTGCTCTACCTAGTATTAAGAAACGAGTAATGAAAACCGGATATGAGAAATATTTTTACCGAATGTGACAATTTTCAGTAGGCACTCCCGTAATGACAACTACCGCAGTAATTTTAATAACAGATAAAATCGTAATCATCAGTATGTGTAAAATTAACAGCAAACGCATTTTTTTGTAACAATAGAAGTTTTCCACCGCAACAGCATGAAAGTCAGACGGTTGGAATACGTAACCAACAATGTAATGTACAAGGTCAACCAGGCTTTAATGTTCCGCCGCGTGCACGTATAGTCCCAGATCCAACAAATAGTAATGCACGGCAGCAAGGAAACAACTACGTACAGAGAAGACAGTATTTCAATTCCTATCGCAATACACCGTATAGGAATGACTATTACGACAGACGTAAAAATAATGAGAACAATTTTCAGCGTACATCTAACAATAGTCGGACATACCAACAGCAAAATTATACACAAGAACATATTCTCATGAATGAACCCGACAGTAGGTATCATCCAGAGCGTAACACGTCTGGAAGAAGTAATAGAACGGTTCAAATAGTAGAAATGCCACAGCATCCTGCTAATAATAGTAACACGTCAGATAGAATCTGACTAGATACTGCACAGGACGCATCTTCCAATAACACAAGCACTACCTTTGACAAGCAAAATGTTGTTCACGAAAATGTAATTACTTTTGACGATATCAGAGACACTCTCTTGCAGGAAAGACCAGTTATTCAGAAAACCATTTCACATCCTGTTATCGCAATTAAAATTGGTTCATCGAAATTCTCAGCAGTAATTGATTCCGGATCACCTATATCAGTAATAAATGAGGAGACTTTTAATGAGTGCAACAAAGAGAATACCTATCCGACATTACCTTTAGGCAAAACAAAAGTGAAAGGAGCAGTATCGAGTAAAGGTGTAGGCGTTAAATTACTGACGCATTTATCATTTTTTATTGGAGGTCATACTTTCCACTCAAATTTTTGGATTGTTCCTTTATTGACAACAGACGTTATTTTAGGTACGAATTTTCTGGTACAACACGACGCAGTTATTGATTTTCAGAATTCTTATTTAATGTTAAAGGATGAAAATGTACAACTTGCTTTAGAATTTCAGCACTCACTATCTGCGGAAGAGCGAACAATTAACCGCACAGAGGTCATTTCCGCAACACGTGACATAGACTGTAATCCCACATTGTTCACGGATACGTACGTACACAACTATAATACTCCAGACGAAGTTGACTACGACGTAATGCAAATGATTTCCGATAAAGTTAAAGAGAGCAGTGCAACTACAGACGACGAACGAACGCAGTTACACAAAATTCTTTTACAGCAAGCTCCAGTTTTTGACAATGTTCCTGGTACTATGTCCGGATTTATGTATGAATTTCAAGTGAAACAGCACGATACATTTAAAGCTAAGCATTATCCTATTCCGTATATTCATAGAGAACAAGTTAAAAAAGAATTGCAGGATATGCTCGACCAAGGAATTATTGAACCGGCAGTTAGTCCGTACATAAACCCGCTACATATTGTTAAGAAAAAAGATGGCTCACTTCGCCTTGTACTTGATTCACGTCACATTAATGACATTATTATTAATGAAACAGACCGACCACAGACATTAGAGGAACTTTTACAGAAATTTCACGGCACTGCTATTTATTCCACATTAGATTTGAAATCGGGATTTTGGCAAATTCAACTTCATCCGAATTGTAGAAAATATACAGCTTTTCTCTGTTTCGGCGACTGTTATCAATTTTGCAAACTACCGTTCGGCTTAACTATTTCTTCTGCAGCTTTTATTCGCGGTTTGAACACAATACTTCCGACAGAAATTAAAGACAGAATTACGACGTATGTAGACGACATTCTTATCGCAGAAGCTAACTGGTCTGAACACAATGTGATTTTAGAACGTCTGTTACAAACTTTCCATGCACAAGGACTTACAGTTAATCTTAATAAATCGCACTTTGGCAAAACTTCTATAAAATTTCTTGGACACGTAATTTCAGCAGAAGGCATTGCACCTGATCCGGAAAAACTTCAAGCTCTACGTGACATTAGTGTTCCTACGACGAAGAAGCAATTACGCAGTTTTTTGGGCTTAATTAACTTTTTTCGTAAATTTATTCATCACTCTGCTTTAGACACACCCAGATTATGCCAATTAACAGGTAAAAACACTATTTGGTCTTGGGATAAGCAAGCACACTCTGAATTCATGAACCTGAAACATGCTTTGTTGAATGCACCACTATTATCGCACCCAGATCTTACTAGAAATTTTTCCATTGCCACCGACAGTTCCAACACCGCCTTAGGCGTACACATTTTCCAGGAAATTGAAGAAGATGGTTCAATTGTAATCAAAAACATCGCATTTGCAAGCCGCATTCTGTCACCTGCTGAACGAAATTACTCCGTTACAGAACTTGAAACATTATGTGTTGTATGGGCTTTTACGAGATTTAGGCACTTTCTTTATGGCAGACATACCACCGTCTACACAGACCACAGAGCAATACAATTTTTGCTTTCAGCTAAATTTACTCACGACAGATTAAGCAGATGGAAACTTTATTTGCAAGAATTTAATTTTACGATTGTTCACATTCCCGGCACACAAAATGTTATAGCAGACGCACTATCGCGTTCTCTCGGCAACAATCAGCAAGACGTAGCAACCAACTTCTGCAAAGCAAATTTCAGTGTCATGTACATTCAACAAGTTGCATTTGAAAATTTCATTTCGTCGTCATTACGAGACATAGAATTCTTTTTTTTCTTTCACATGCTTTGGTCAGCTGCGCGAGCTAATGCTTCTGTCCGTCAGCTGTGTTGTCTTCTGCTGTCACTACCAATTTACGACACTCACAAAACACAAACAAATGTTTTTCAGCAAATGATTAATTTTGACACGTGCAAACTATTACGGATAGTAACAAAGTAGAATCGGAACACAAAAGAACATGTCCGACCTCACTACCATGTTTTTGCTACATATTTGTCGCTGTTGAGCTCACTTCAAAATTTGTTACTTTCACTCCGTTACGCAAAGCTACTGCTAAAACTGTTTCGAAAGCATTTGTAAAACATTTTCTATCTCATGTAGGGCATGTGATGAGAGTAATTTCTGACAATGGATCGTAGTACCGTATGGACACGCATGTTACGAGCCAGAAACATTTCTCCGATCTATATATCCAAGTACCACGCTTCTTCGAACCCCTGTGAAAGATTAATGAAAGAAATTGGTAAGCTGTGCAGAATATACTGCCACAAAAGACATATTGATTGGGATACACACATACTCTCATTCCAAGATGTAATTAATTCCATTCCAAATGAATCCACTATGCTATCTCCGTCTGTTATACTGAAAAATGCTGAACCACCTAACAAAATTAAAGAATTAATAACATTTCCTACATCTCGTCGATTACGACACCACGAAATAATTGACATTGCGCTGAACAACATCAAACGTGCCGCAGAGCGCCGGAGAAGACAGCAAAAACAGGTTTGTACACGCCGCGTCTTTCACGTTGGACAGAAGATACTAGTACGTACACACTATTTATCCAGCAAATTAAAAGGTAAGTGCAGTAAATTTGAACTTCTATACGCAGGTCCATATCGGATTCGCAGCATCCCTCACCCCAATGTTGTACACGTCGAAACTTTGAGAACTAGAAAATCGAAAGGCAATCACCACATCTCAAACATTAAACCGTTTATTGAGTGAAACCACTGTATGATTCAACACACTATGATGCCATTTACTAATGCAATTATTTCACGTGACTAATTACTGATGATTATCGTATTTTTTCTTGGCAAGTGCCCGGCAAGGTAAGGTTAGCAGGTCGCTTTTCTTGTCGTTACACATCAGACCGTGCACATTTTCCACTCTTTTTGTGTCTATGATTGTACTCCAGTTTTGTTTGTATGTATTGTGAAATAGTTAAGATATAACACACAACAGTCGACTTTGACATTTTTTTTTGCCCTATGACATCTCAACATCGTGACTGTTTTACATTTTTTTTTTTTTTGCTACTGCATTGTATTATTCTGTGTACATTTTTGCATCTGAACACTGTCAACGTCTTTAACATATTACGTTTTCTGTCATGTTATGCTGTATGGTTAATTGTGTCACCATAAACCAGTCATTATTTAGTGGGTATATGATTTAAATGCAAGACATTAATCTCTGTTCATCAATTTCAGAAAGAAATGATGTATGTAAGAAATAAATTCAACAGAAATGGGAATTTCACCTACGGAATAAACGAAAGGAGATGCGATAACTTTATGAGGAAGAGTAAATGGATCAGGATTAACAAACATTAACACGAATATACTATACTCATCACAGAATAGCAGTCTTAACTAATTTTTTCTATCAGAATACAAGGTGATTGATGCAGGCTGTCAGAGAGAACTACACATCTTAGTTTTAGTGATGACATATGCTAGAGATAAGGAATAGTTGTATAATGAGTAAGGAAGTTATTTTTTGCAGATGATAATGAATACTGATGAATAATGATGAAGGAAATGGTATTATGAATAATGAAGTTTTTCTTTACAGGTGATGATAATAGTGAAGTTATGATGATATGGATAATGAAGTTTTCTTTACAGATGAGGATAATGTTGAAGTTATGTATTTATGTTATGTAGTTATTTAAGTATTTGTTGCAGTTTGTTTTGACAGCAGGTGTTATATTGCATAGTAGGATGACAGAAAGTTTTGGAAAGGACAGCTATGGAGCACATTTTATACACATTTCACTACCTGTTAATTCGAAGTTCACTACTTTTCAGCATAGTGTGCGTTTCTTCTTTCAGGTCAATAATCCATTTTGTATTTTTTTCAGGAGAAGCTTTTCATGATACTTGCTAAACCTGTTACTTATTATACCTGTTCTAGAACTTGCATTTTTTTTTGTATTTTACCCATTTGTGTTTATCATTTATAAATGTGATCACATGTACTGCCTTGTTACATAATCTTGCTACAGCTGACTCATGACGAATGACGTTACCTATCCTCATTTGCAGCAATAGGTCAAAAGCAAAAAGTATTATGCCTCAGCAATTAATTATCGATCCCAACGCAATGCATTGCTACCAAAAAAATGTATTACCAGTCCCACATAATGTCACTAGTTTATGATAATTCTGAATAATACTGATCAACTCTGAATAGCATGTCACTTGAGTAATGACCTCTTAATGAGACTATATTCAAAATAATGCTTTGTCACTAGCTAATAACTGCCACTGTTTGTTGTAATGATACTACTTATAATGCCTGTGATTACTAATGATTTGACTGTAATTAACTGATTTTAATAATGACTTTGTAATGATCTGAATACTACTGAAGGAGGAACACTGTTTATTGTAATGATACTACTTATAATGCCTGTGATTATTAATGCTATGATTAATTAACTGATTTTTAATAATGACTTCGTAATGATCTGAATAATATTGAATGATGAACTATGTTTTATTATATTCAATACTTGCTGGCCACTGAGTGCCAATAATTAATGTCACTCCACGAATTGTTATTAATTATGCCATTGATTAGCTCTTGTTTCCAATGTTGATACTTTGTAACCAGAAAGGAATGTGACTGTTTAATAATGCTTTGTAATTAGGAGAAGACTAATGATTCTTACGTTTGGAATGACAAATGATTAATTAACGACAAATGATTAATTAACTGTAATTAGACAAATGATTAATTAACGACAAATGATTAATTAACTGTAATTAGGAAAAGGCTAATGATTATTATTGGAATGACAAGTGATTAATTAACTGTAATTAGGAGAAGGTTAATGATTCTTAATTATACTCTGTAACTGAAAAGAATGCGATTATTTCATAATACTTTGTAACCAGGAAAAGAAGGCTACTGATTCTATGTAAAACAATTAATGAACATTTTTCTGTAATACTACATACTTGGTACAGAAATGTTCAATAACTGGGCTATGAATGCCACAAACTATCAATGAAGACTGTAATTGTCAATATTATGTGACTTGATGTCCTTCACCTCATAAGCTGACTACCCTAAATTACTGCAATGTCCATTTGTCCTGTTTATCCTAGTGATCATGGAGCACTATATTTGGTTTTGCACTAATTCTACGTTGGTGTGCCTTGTAAGAGCGTGGTGTTGACACGACATGCTGTCCACCACCGTAAGCGATGAAGACGTTATTATGGTCCCACTGTTTGGTGTACCTAATGTACTGCCAAAATGAAAACATGGAACATTACTACGACAGTTCAGTGTCTTGGCTACACTGATAAATTCTGATGGGAAAAGAACTTCAAGTTGTGTCACTTGGTGTTGTACTTCTGTGGAAAGATATGGACTTTCAGAACAGCTGTGTGCAATCTAAAGTGCTACAACCATGATGCAATCCTTCCCTTTCCTATCCTGATTCTTGTCACATAAAGAAAAAAAATTTTTTTGGTAACATCATTTATGTTCATAGGTTATACATTTTTCGATTCGCTGAACTCCAGTGCGAGTACACTTATGTCACTGGTCGACATGATTTTCTTGCCATTATGTTTATTTGTTGTGAAAATGCTAAAGACATTTTTCAGTGCATGTGCACTTTGGACATGATTTTCTTGCCATTATGTTTATTTATTGCGAAAATGCTAAAGACATTTTTCGATTTGTTCTGAAGTACAGTATATGTACACTCTTGTCTTTTATATTGTATATACATTTTTTTTATTTTCTGAACTACAGTGCATGTGCACTTATGTTAGGTGTTAATATGTTTTTTACTGAACTTCAGTGCCTGTGCACTTTTCTCATTTTTCAATATGATTTGTATAACTTTTATGATTTCCTGATATGTTCATTAAGTACACTCATGTCACTTGTCAACATAATATTTTTTGCCAGTCTGTTTATTTGTTCTGAATATGCTAAAGAATTTTTTTCAGTGCCTGTGCTCTTTGTTTTCTGTCAAATAATTTGTATATACATTTTTCTGATTTGCTACTATGTTTTGTACTCACATTTTGTCTTTGTCTGATATATTTTGTACTTAGTGCGTGTGCACAACATTTAAATATTCTATAAGTTGTAGAATTTTGTTAATTAAAGAAAAATTTTGCCGCGATTGGCAAGTCCAAATGACTCACCATCGCTGCCAAATTTTTGCCCCCCCAGTGGAGGGTTATGAAACATGTATGTAACGCAGCAGCGATGGCGAGACATTGTAGCATCTGTGACCAGAGAGTATGCGCTTGACCGCGCGAGTGTTGCGAGCGGTTCTCAGTCTGTCAGTAGTCGTTGCGAGTCTGTCAGTCAGTCGTTGCGAGTCTGTAGCTCTGTCTAGTTGAGGGCAGTACTCAGTCAGTAGTCGTCGCGTGCAGTACGCCAATAGTCGTCATGGAGAGCGGTCGGCAACACTGGTCAAGATGGTGAATAAGGTATACTATTAATTAATATAATCATTAGATAATGAAAAAATTTATTTATTGTAATTATTCTCCAACAAGTCCCCCAATAATAATTTTTATTTCAAAAGCATTTTCTCAAAAAATTTTATTTTTTATTGAACTAAAGATTTCGTTGCACTTCCCATTTCACTCCATTTTTTTTTAAAGAAAAATTTCAGTAAAATCACCAAAAAAAAAGAAATATTATTATTTGCAATGCAGTTCCTCCAAGCCGTGCGCACAAAAAAGAGCAGAAATGTGACATCCATTTATTCTGAGGTAAGACTTTAATTCTGATTGTTTTGCACAGGGTCAAAGACCGATGTTTCGGTTTAATTGAATTTTCTTATCACTGAATAGACTTTAATTTTTTGTGAAGAATTTATATTTGAGTCAGATTGCTAATTTTTGTTTAATTGTCATTGTCACTAGATTCCATTGTGGGCAGGTTACGCTTAGCGCAATGTCCATTAGCATCCCTAAATAATATTGTCAATTATTTTAAATTTTGCGGGGAGGTTACAACCATCAAACAACTCAGTGCTCAACTTGACATCTCTGTTGGTAGTGCTGTCACAATTGTTGACCAGTTGGGATATTCAAAGGTTTGTTCCCGCTGGGTCCCTCGTTGTCTAACCGAACACCATAAAGAGCAATGGAGAACCATCTGTGCGGAATTGCTTGCTCGTCATGTGGCTGAGGGTGGCAATTTCTTGTCAAAGATTGTTACAGGCGATGAAACATGGGTTCATCACTTCGAACCTGAAACAGAACGGCAATCAATGGAGTGGCGCCACATCCACTCCCCTACCAAGAAAAAGTTTAAAGCCATACCCTCAGCCGGTAAAGTCATGGTTACAGTCTTCTGGGACGCTGAAGGGGTTATTCTGTTCGATGTCCTTCCCCATGGTCAAACGATCAACTCTGAAGTGTATTGTGCTACTCTTCAGAAACTGAAGAAACGACTTCAGCGTGTTCGTAGGCACAAAAATCTGAACAAACTTCTCCTTCTTCATGACAACGCAAGACCTCACACAAGTCTTCGCACCAGAGAGGAGCTCACAAAACTTCAGTGGACTGTTCTTCCTCTTGCACCCTACAGCCCCGATCTCGCACCGTCGGATTTCCGTATGTTTGGCCCAATGAAGGACGCAATCCGTGGGAGGCACTACGCGGATGATGAAGAAGTTATTGATGCAGTACGACGTTGGCTCCGACATCGACCAGTGGAATGGTACCGTGCAGGCATACAGGCCCTCATTTCAAGGTGGCGTAAGGCCGTAGCATTGAGGGGAGATTACGTTGAAAAATAGTGTTGTGTAGCTAAAAGATTGGGGAATAACCTGGTGTATTTCAATGCTGAATAAAACAACCCCTGTTTCAGAAAAAAAATGTGTTGCATTACTTATTGAACTGCCCTCGTATATTAAAACAAGGTTAGAAAGGAGGAAATGAAGTCAGTGTATAGAATCAAAGCAATATTATTGATCCATCTAAACTTCCATATTTTCAGAGTATGTCTAACTCAACACCCGTCCACTCGAACTATTTATCATAAGTAAATGAGAAGATTTGTTGACAAATCTTCGAAGTAAAGACTCCGAACGCGAATACATGGAATCCAGATATTGATGGCTGAAACTTTACAATTATCGATACATCTGAATGTCTATACATGGAGTACATAGGGCCCTGAAGGTGGCTTTAATCAAGTGCTGAAACTGGTTGTCTAAACAAAATAACTCGTCAAAGCATACTGCTGTTTGACGATTTCCCTTGGTAAAAGAATGATAGGAAATAGGACGGGAATCTTATGCTGACGGTACTCAATAGCGTAAATGAAGAGAAACTATGATTTTAGAAGCTCTCTGCAAATTATTTACGAATGTCTGACATCATATTCTGTGTGTATATGTCATTTGTCATTAATTTTATAAACAACTGTAGTGTTGTGTTGGTAGTTTTGCTAATTGGTAGTAATCGCGAGTCACACCCTTACTGTAGATTTTGTGTAGCATGCAGGTAAGATATTTTGATATTTTCAGTGAGCCTATTAGGTTTCAGTTTTATGATTAATTTTAACATGGACACAAATACATGTAGCTGAAACTGACAATACAGCCAACACTGGTCTGGGCAAGGTTAGCACTGCTTCAACAGTAATGTTACTTTATTAGTATGACAGTAAAAAGTGCTACTGCTCTTCTCGAGTATCGACGCATTAAAGAAATATAGAGAGGTCCTTTTGCCGCATCGTAGTTGAAGAACATGATTCGGAAGTTCGAATTAACTGACGACTTGGGAATTGATGCTGGGAGAGGGCGACCGCTAATTGCTCCGCAAATGTTTGAACAAGCTACTGTTTCCATGGCTGAGAATGCTCGACGTGATGTGAGATCGTCAAGCAGCGGACGATCTGTGTCACAATAGCCGAACGTTGCTTGCTCCACCGTTCGAAAAGTGCTGCGAACAATTGCGAAATGGTATCCCTAGTGCCATTCCAGGCTGCCGTGGATGGAGATGGTCGTCACATTGAACAACGTTTGTAACCAGCAACATAAACGTGGTACGCAATCAACATCAGATACCCTTTATAGAGAAACTGAAATGGGTTTCCTTCAATGGTTTACTCGTTATTTCTCTTCTGCATGTCCTTAGAAATATTTTTACATAGTTTCAATGTCTTGCAATCACTCATCATCGGGCCCTATCAAGTAGTCAAAGACTAATTATAAACACCAAGCATTTTAATTCCACTTATAGACCTGTTTTCATAAGAAATCCGATTTAATGAGGTTTCCTTATGGTATTTAAAGATATTCAGCTCTGAAATCCACCACACCTGCTTCAGTCAGCGGAAAGGCGCAATCTTTCTTCCCCAAAAAGCCGATGCATCTTTCTCGAGTTCATGCATGACAAAAATTACTTGATTTTTATCCAGCCGACATCCGTACAATTTCCGAATTTTAACACACCTTAGAAGCTTTTCTGCACACCTTACGGGAGCAGCACTCCCAGGGGAAAATTTACTATTTACACACGTGGTTGCAGCCTGTTTCAGTAAGGTGACTGTGCGAGAAACATAATCTCATTGACTTGCTGAGAAAAACTGTGTTCACTCGAGACTGCTTTAACAACTTCGTACAGCGCTCTTCATTAAGAACTAAAACCTAATTAACTCTGCTTAGCTCTGCTATTACCAAAATTGTGGCTGGTTACGGTAATTAGCGTACTCAAGCTGAATCACCTGGCGGACTCATTTCCAGAAGATCTCTCTCCTTTTCGTATCAGCTTTCTCAAACGTTTCCAACAATTAAAATTTGATACAAAGCGATGTTATCCTGTAAGGCCTTTCTCAGGAAAGCACAAGGCGCCTGGAACTGGTTATGAATGCCTGTTTTTGTCATATCTGTGATATTCGACTCTTTTATGACATGTTACCATCAAGCACACAGCTATCTGGGTGCGTGCAGACAAGCGCAGAGATTTCCATACCCTCTCTCTTCTGTACCATCTTATTAATAAACGCTTTCCCTCACTTCCCTCGATCTTAGCGTTCTTGTCTGAACAGCAGTGCAGAAACACCCGGTCCCATCAGAGTAAAATCCTTTCTGTTCCACTCCATAGTTCAGCCACCTTCTCGAAGTCCTTCTCAGTAGCAGGAACCTGGCTCTGGAAAAATCTCCCGCATTATATTACAGAACTAAATAACGTCTCCAGATTCGAAAAACAGGTACTGACATATCTATCAAAGAAACAATAAGGATTACCATTATCCCTGTACGGATTTACCTTTACATCCCTCTTTCCAACCTGATCTTCCTCATTTCTTACAAGGGGAAGGCCTCAGACACGGCCAACCGACTCGGCTCAAATTTGGCAGGTCGCTTGAGTACAACCTAAAGCGAAGGAATCTAAGATATTTTGGGTCAACACCCCCGCAATTTTGAGAAAATCACCCCTAAAGGTTATGACGAGCAATCGACTTAAAACTGGAGGTATCGATAGATAATAGTAAATAGAGCATTTTTCCTCATCAGGTATGGGGTCCGCAAACGCGAACTTTTCCAGAAATCGAGGTAAGAAACTTTTACAACTGCCACTTCTGTACCCACATGGTACACACTTTTCGCCGACAGCGCCCGTAGCGCAACGGCTAAGGTAACTGCCCGGTAATCGGAAAACCCGGGTTCGAATCTCGTAGAAACCTAGCGGGTGTTATTACCGGCACGGTAGCTCAGCGTGCTTGGTCAGAGGGTTAGCAGCCCTCTGTAATAAAAGAACTGAGTTAATAAATCAACAACGAACTTAAAAGGGTGTCTTACGACGTCCGCCCCGATGAGATACAACGAACGAAAACGAATAAAATGAAATTAAAAAAAAGTAGCGCAACGGCTAAGGTAACCGCCCGGGAATTGGAAAACCCGGGTTCGAATCTCGTAGAAACCTAGCGGGTGTTATTCTTTTCGTTTGTGTTTTTCGATATCTCAACTGATAGGGACAGGAGGGTTAATAACGTAAGTAAATCAATAAGGAATGATAATAATAAGGTAGGCAAACTAATTTCCCAAACGCCGTGAGTTAGTAAAGTATTAAACTTTTAAGCCTTGTCGTATGAAAACATTTCCGAGTAAGAGTGCTACGAATTCCTCACGAGGGATTACCAGATAGCCAACCGCGCGACGCTTGTTTACAGCGAGGCACGGTACAGAATACACGTGGGAGAGTTATGTTGTCCCTGTTGCCTCTTCGTCATATCGTAGTTGTGAACCTGCAAGAGTGAAGGTGTCCAGCACGAGCCTTATAGAAGTCAATCTGAAAGAGTTGTTTTCCGTCATTAGGCTGCCGCCAACCTCTCGGACAGATGTAGTGATTTTTCCATCGTTAATGGGCTGAATGAAATACGTTTTTGAATGAATACAGTGTTCTTCCGTAAGTAACATATGACGAGGGCCAGCTGACGTGCACATACCGCCAAACTGCACACTTGTGTGCCAGCTGTGTGATGTTTATTTCTATCGCCAGGTTAAAAACTTTATTTCCAGGCTTCAGAGTTGCAGTGGGCTTCTGGAAACCCAGCGGGGATGGCACAACCGCACGGATGCAATAACTATTCACAGCATAATTCATAACCAACTTTCAGCACCGCTTTTTCAGGCAACAATATCGCATGCTTGGTGCGCATCAAAATTATTTCCAGAAAAAGACATATTTTTAAATGTAAACCAAGTTTGTTTTCCGCCGACTCTTCGGAAGGAACAGTGTAACTGTCGAAAGATTGAATTCATTATATGTTCTTGGTGCCGTGAGTATATTTGTATCGAATGTTTATATGACAATTACCATCCATCTAGTTGTTCGAAGAAAAGTGAAGACCCGTAACAGTGACTGGAAGAGCCATTGTAAAGTGACTTGGAGTAACATTTTAGTTGTTTACTATCCCAAAAGGTTTGAGAAATTTATTTGCCTACCTTATTATTATCATTCCTTATTGATACTTACCTTATTAACCCTCCTATCCCTACCAATTGAGATATGGAAAAATACAAACGCAAAGAACATCCGCTAGGTTTCTTTGAGATTCGAACACGAGTTCTCCAATTCCCAGCCAGTTACCTTGGACTTTTTTTTAATCTCATTTTGTTCGCTTTCATTCGTTGCATCTGCTCGGGGAGGACGTCATAAGACACCCGTTTTACTTCGTTGTTGATCGGTGAACTCAGTTTTTTTATTACAGAGGGCAGCTAACACTCTAACCGAACACGCTGAGCTCCCGTGCTGGGTGCCATTAAGCTATCGGTGCTGTCGGTGAACAGGGTGTACCATGTGGGTACAGAAGCGGCAGTTGTGAAAGTTTCTTGATTTCGGGAAAAGTATGCTTTTTCGAACCCCATACCTGATGATGAAAAATGCTCTATTTACAATTATCTATCGATCTCGCCAATTTTGTGTCGATTGCTCGACACAACCTTTAGGGGTGATTTTCTCAAAAACGCGAGGGTGTTGACCCAAAATACACTCCTGGAAATGGAAAAAAGAACACATTGACACCGGTGTGTCAGACCCACCATACTTGCTCCGGACACTGCGAGAGGGCTGTACAAGCAATGATCACACGCACGGCACAGCGGACACACCAGGAGCCGCGGTATTGGCCGTCGAATGGCGCTAGCTGCGCAGAATTTGTGCACCGCCGCCGTCAGTGTCAGCCAGTTTGCCGTGGCATACGGAGCTCCATCGCAGTCTTTAACACTGGTAGCATGCCGCGACAGCGTGGACGTGAACCGTATGTGCAGTTGACGGACTTTGAGCGAGGGCGTATAGTGGGCATGCGGGAGGCCGGGTGGACGTACCGCCGAATTGCTCAACACGTGGGGCGTGAGGTGTCCACAGTACATCGATGTTGTCGCCAGTGGTCGGCGGAAGGTACACGTGCCCGTCGACCTGGGACCGGACCGCAGCGACGCACGGATGCACGCCAAGACCGTAGGATCCTACGCAGTGCCGTAGGGGACCGCACCGCCACTTCCCAACAAATTAGGGACACTGTTGCTCCTGGGGTATCGGCGAGGACCATTCGCAACCGTCTCCATGAATTTGGGCTACGGTCCCGCACACCGTTAGGCCGTCTTCCGCTCACGCCCCAACATCGTGCAGCCCGCCTCCAGTGGTGTCGCGACAGGCGTGAATGGAGGGACGAATGGAGACGTGTCGTCTTCAGCGATGAGAGTCGCTTCTGCCTTGGTGCCAATGATGGTCGTATGCGTGTTTCGCGCTGTGCAGGTGAGCGCCACAATCAGGACTGCATACGACCGAGGCACACAGGGCCAACACCCGGCATCATGGTGTGGGGAGCGATCTCCTACACTGGCCGTACACCACTGGTGATCGTCGAGGGGACACTGAATAGTGCACGGTACATCCAAACCGTCATCAAACCCATCGTTCTACCATTCCTAGACCGGCAAGGGAACTTGCTGTTCCAACAGGACAATGCACGTCCGCATGTATCCCGTGCCACCCAACGTGCTCTAGAAGGTGTAAGTCAACTACCCTGGCCAGCAAGATCTCCGGATCTGTCCCCCATTGAGCATGTTTGGGACTGGATGAAGCGTCGTCTCACGCGGTCTGCACGTCCAGCACGAACGCTGGTCCAACTGAGGCGCCAGGTGGAAATGGCATGGCAAGCCGTTCCACAGGACTACATCCAGCATCTCTACGATCGTCTCCATGGGAGAATAGCAGCCTGCATTGCTGCGAAAGGTGGATATACACTGTACTAGTGCCGACATTGTGCATGCTCTGTTGCCTGTGTCTATGTGCCTGTGGTTCTGTCAGTGTGATCATGTGATGTATCTGACCCCAGGAATGTGTCAATAAAGTTTCCCCTTCCTGGGACAATGAGTTTACGGTGTTCTTATTTCAATTTCCAGGAGTGTATCTTAGATTCTTTTGTTTTTGGTTGTACACAAGCGACCTGTCAAATTTGAGCCGAATCGGTTGGCCGTGTCTGAGGCCTTCCCCTTGTCAGTATTCTTAGCAGATGCAGTCAGTCTCCTTGTTGTGTACACAGTTCCGTGTAGCCAGCGCGTACACAACTTTCCCACTAGAGCGCGCCCCGCTAAGCACATCAGCGCAGGCGCAGCGCTCGTCCGTCTCCGCACTACGAGACGGCGCTGCCATAGAGACGGACCACATTCTGCTTCTGCCGATCCCCGTATTAATATGTAACGCAGCCAATGAGATTGCTGCTAACGTAGAACCTTTTCTCCTCGCGGATCACACTCGCGCAGTGATACATGAACGCGCGAGGTATTATAACGTGTGTACAGACCTCCGATTAGTCAGTCTGCATTTGTCTGCAACATTCTGTACGAGATTAGTCTGTACCAGTCTATAGTCATGTTTCAGTCTGCGCCCAATAAGATTACCATATTCCTGTACATAACCATGAAGATAAATGTATAGACACTTTTGTCAAGTATCAGAGATATATGTGAGAATAAGATTAACGTACCAATGCCAAAGGAACTTCAGATTGTCAATTGTAAATAGCATCCAGAACCAAGTTCAGTAATTTTTATGCTTGTTATTATCTTAATAAACGTGTGTGAAAATAATAAAGTTCTGTTTGAAGTTGGTCACCGTCAATCTGCTACTCTAAGCGTGCAAGTAGCATTTCTATCGTATGACTTAACGGCAGAAGATAAACACGCCACGATAAGACCACGAGACATATTGCCGACACTCGCCTACTTCGTTAGAGCGACAAGTGAAATAATCTGGTGGTGTGTGCACTGGAGGTCTTACAGTACGTACACCACACTCCTTAAATTTCTTTTTTCTCAGAACTCACTGTGTCAGCAAACATCTATCCTGTACACCTATAAATTCGTCTTATATGTGCCACTCTTACTACTATTATTAAGGTCACAATTATTGTCACTATTATTATTATTATCATTAATAGTGGCAGCAGCTGTATTATTACAAGTAATGCCAGTATTAACGTTGCTAGTTAATAGATAGTACAACTTCCACTGCCATGTCAGACGCTCAAATTACTTCAATACTAGTTGTCATATTGAAATTATTATTTGTAAGGTAACTATGAACTAATTGCTACTGTACGTGTAGTCCGATGTAAGACAGGACATGATGACCCAGATCAGATTTAACAAATAAATTAATAAGAAATATATCAAACTGCTCTCTCTCTTTCTCCCTCCCTCCCTCCCTCCCTCCCTCTCTCCCTCTCTCCCCCCCTCCCTTACTCTCTCTCTCTCTCTCTAAGTAATCAGTAGTATACAGCTTTCCATCATGCACTTTCTCCTCAATAATATATATGTAAAACGATCTGAGAGATGAATAAGAACTATTGAGGACGTAAAGTATGAGCAACTGTAAATCAACTTTGTTGATGTGACAGTGTGAAGTCCTTGCATCCTTCCAAATATTCTGCGTCTTACAAAAATGGTACTAATTCAGTTATTCAGTTGATTATATATCGTCGGCCTTAAAAACGTTTGTGCTATGACAGACTGACTGATACCTCCACGGTAGCTATGTAGGCCTACAGTAAAGTACCAAAAAGCAAGAAAATGGTATCGGTATCAGGTTCAATAAAAAAACAGCTTTCATTCGAATGATGAACCCACAATATCCTCTGATAGAGCTGAATTTCTTGTACAGACAATGTATGAAAGTTAATACTAAATAAAGGAACTTCACTGAGTATGCAAATACATAAGCTATTGTGAAGGTGAGTGATGGGAAATAGGAAATAGCGAGTAAGTCAGGCAGCGACTGAGCTCGCTAGCTGCACCCAGCTGCAATTCGTGGCTCATGTTGGGATGTATGGTTCCTGCCTCGTAGTTTCAGCAGCCGTCATCAGTTGCTAAAGGAGGTTTGCTGCTGTGGTGAAGACAGAGAGTCATGCATGCGGAGTGAAAGCGGGATCAGTGTTTTGGAGCGTCGTTCGCAGAACTGAAAGCGGTTCACATGTCTGGAGCCAAGAGTAATGCTTAAACAAGAGACTCAGACAATTCTGTGGCGGTCTTGGATGTGACTTTCACGACGTCCACTACAAGGGAAGAAACGTAGGACATTTATATAGGTCAGGCGTGTACCGCACACCGGAAGTGGACACTAGGGTAGCAGAGTGTGTTTGGTGTACACATGTGTGTTATTTAGGCCACAGATATCCCTCCACAAGCCCGATAACATACGTCATGACTGCAGACAGGGAGGAATGCTATGTCCATAAATTAAAGAGAGCAGCAGTCAGCAAGGCAGGTCGGAGAAAGAAAGTGTTAGTATAGTCTGACTTAACTCTAGGACCGTCAATGGAAAGTGTGTTGGCGTAAGCTATCGCCAGCATACCTGTCGGCAAATAGATTGCAAGAGGATCGATAATAGGCGCTGAATCAAGTGCTCCTATCAGGAGAGAGGCCAAAGGCGGACACGCATGCAACGTGCTACCAACGCTCTCTCGACTGCCACTATTTAGATCGCCTCCGCGGACCGGAGGGCCCCAATGGTTCAAATGGCTCTGAGCACTATGGGACTTAACATCTGAGGTCATCAGTCCCCTAGAACTTAGAACTACTTAAACCTAACTAACCTAAGGACATCACACAACACCCAGTCATCACGAGGCAGAGAAAATCCCTGACCCCGCCGGGAATCTACCCGGGAACCCGGGCGCGGGACCGGAGGGCCCAGTCAGTCATTCAGTCAGCCCAGTCAGTCGCAGACACAGCCCAAGCCAGTCGCTGTCAAAGTGTCGTCAGTCACTATTCTAGTAGGCGTCTGTCAATTTACGTTACCGGCTACGAGAGCGTACTGTTTATAGCGGACTTGTCCATCACCAGCAGTGAGGGTAACGTGGACTGTTATGGAAGAGCTTGTACCACAACAACTTGCTTAAAGATAAGTAGCTTCTTGTTCTTATGAATAAAGAACCCTGTTAATACATGTGTGCAGCTGTGTTATAGATAGAGGTTACCAGCCACCAAACAACATCCTCTCCTAGCTTCCCGTGGTAAAAGGCTCGACAGTGGCAACGAGACGACACGGAATAAAGGTCCCAAAGAAAGTCTTTCTTATAATCGGTAACAATTCTAAATTCCATAGCGCTAAGAGGAAGAAAAAAAAGCAAAAATATCTGGCATCGTGTTCGACAATATTGAACATAACCTCGTGTGGCGACAGTTGGGAACTGGTAATGCACCAAGGAACCGTAGTCGACTATAAATATTTTGGTGGTTCAGGAGTTATGGTGTGGTAAGGCTCAATTTTATATGAGCTCGCTGACCTCCAGATCTCCGAACGCGGTACATTCACCGGTCAACGTTGTTGTGATGCTGTAATCCTTCCCCATGGGCGTCTTTTCAATGGTGCACCCGGCCCTGACTTCCTATTTATAGATAACAATGCGTGACCACATCTAACAGAGAAGGTGGAGAAGCTCTTGGAACGAGAGAATATCTGGCGTAAGGACTGGCCTACCCACTCTCCCAACATTCATTGCATCGAACGCGTGTGGGATGGGTTGTGGAGACACATTGCAGCCTGTCCGCATGCAGAGATGACCATCCAGCATTTGTCAACCACACTGGTGGATGAATGGAACGTCCTACCACAATGATTCCTTAACAACCATGTCGCCAACTTGGGAGAAAGCTGCAGAGAATGCATTGCTATGGGATGACACGTTAAGAACCATATCTCGCCGTTTGTGAAGTCCAGGAGTCTGTCATAAATCGCGGTTACTTTAGTATAATTAATGTCTTTAAACAGCAGTGTCATTTGTTGGTGTCATTACTTATCCTTTCAGTTATCTTTTCTGCTATATTGGAGCCGTTGTTTCTATGTGTGGTACACGTTATATCGAGTCGTGTTACTTGGCAGTGACACATTATTCGAAAGTTACTTTCGTCCTTACTGTTACACTACCACCGTATTTGACGTGAGCTGCTATCTCATAGTGTATATGTTTCGTAGAGGAACTCTGATACTAGTTCATGTAGGAGATGAGTCCAGTCAGACTATGTAGGAAACGTTGAGCGGCAAATAAACTGCCATGTGGCCGTACAGGAAATGTACAGTTATGAAACCACTACCATAAAATGGCAGTCTGACAAGGACGCAGAAAATTTTACGGGCAAGTAAAGACTTGGGGGTGGTGGTCACCAAACCACCGTTCACGTTAGTGAGTATAATCTGTACAGCGAAGAAGCAGCAGGAATCAAATAACGATTCAAGAGTGGTATTAAAATTCTGAATGACAGAATTTGAATAGTAAGATCCGCTGATAACACTGCTGCCCTCAGTGAAGAACAGAATTACAGGACATGTTCTATAAGATGAATAGTCTACTTAACAAGAGTATGGACTGAGTCTACACCAGCCGGCCAGAGTGACCGAGCGGTTCTAGGCGCTACAGTCTGGAACTGCGCGACCGCTACGGTCGCAGGTTCGAATCACGCCTCGGGCATGGATGTGTGTGATTTCCTTAGGTTAGTTAGGTTTAAGTAGTTCTAAGTTCTAGGTGACTGATGACCTCAGAGCCATTTGAACCATTTCTTTGAGGCTACACCACAGAGAGAAGAAATCAATGGGGAGTAGCTGAGATGGATGCGACAGGTCGATGGAATCACACAACTAATTGATTACATCCTAGAAAGCCTGCGGGAGAAAGTGTGGGACAGAAGAAATTGCCGCTCTTTAGTTCATGCGGTCACGCAGAGACGGAATCGATTAAACGAATAGACAGAGGAGGGAGATAGAGAGAGAGAGAGAGAGAGAGAGAGAGAGAGAGAGAGAGCTGAAATGAGGTCAGTGATAAATCAAGACTACGAATTAGGCGAGCGGAAGAGGTTCTACTACCTTGGTAGCAAACTAAATCTTGATAGTTGGTTTCTTATTTCCTCCTTCCTTCGTCAAACAGAGAAAGAGATCATTTTCTACTAAAAACTGTACTAGTATCAAACACTAATCTTAAGTCACAGAAAAACATCTTAGGATTTACGTCTGGAGAACAGGATTTTGTAGAAGTTAATCATTGTCTGTGGAAAACCGGATAAGTGAGGAGGTCCTCGGCAAAAAGAAATACGTGGAGAACAGAGGCCAGAACATCAGGAATAGCTTCCACGGTACTAGACGGAGCAGTACACGTAATAAACAACAGGGAAAGACATGTTGGAATATATCCAACAGATAATCGAGGACGATAAAAGTAAACGGACTGTTTTGGATACGACCAGAAGTACAACTTTATTATACTGTTAACTGCATCTTTGACATTTCGGTGTATATTTTCCTAACGTAAGTCGATCCTTGGCCCAGGGATAGTGTCCTTGACTAGTAATCTAAACTCTCTAGGTACCGGATTCGATACCGATAACCGCTTAAGTATAGAACAAAAATCATCAGCAAAGGCGGCCTAAGACATCTCGTATGAGATGGCGTCCACGTTTCAAGGAAACTCCTTGTCTTTAATAGTTAACAATCGTCAACGGCACCATGACATCAATACGTAGATAGCAATGGAAACTGCCTACATTGATGCACCAAGTGTATCCACACGTCAGTTGGCCTGTAACTGAAACAGCGTTATGATGGTAAAAGATTTCGGATTACTCCTTAATTCGGGTCTCAAGGACGGAACTGCCAAGAACGAGATAACAATGAGACAAAAGAGTGATTACCCAGTGAAAGGGTAACATACGAATACTGTGAGTCAGAGTGCTGAATATCAGACGTATGAATGTGTTAGGAAAATTAGAAAATCTAAAAAGGAAAATGCAAAGGCTTAATATAGAAATAATGTGTGTATGTGGGGGATGGCGGAGGGGCAGGTGAAGTGAAATGGAGAGGGGATAAGCATGTCAACAGCAGTGAAAATGACAAAATGAGAGTAAGATTCTTTGAGAATAGGAAGGTGGGTCAGAGAGTTAGTTACTTTGAAAATTCAGTGAAAGGATGTTTCTCGTCTCAGTCGACGAAAAAACAACATCGACAACAATAACTCAGGTAAACATCTTGACATCGCAAGCACAAATAGAGAGAGAGAGAGAGAGAGAGAGAGAGAGAGAGAGAGAGAGAGAGAGAGAGAGAAAGAGAGAGGAGGAGAGAGGAAGGGAGCATATGAAAGCGTTGAACGCGTAACACAGTACGCAAAGGGGGATGACAATATAATAATATAGTTTGGAATGCGGTAGTAAGAGAAGGAACAGAAGGCAGTGTAACAATGGAAAAAATGAGAGTACTGTAATATATTTCAGCTATTAGTAGCCTCTAATGGGTACAGAATATGGACTGAGAGTAAAGCGAAAAAAATACGAAAGTAATGAGAAGTAGCAGAAATCAGAACAGCGAGAAACTCCGGATATCGCATATTGTACTGTAAGGGCAGATATAAGACCAGCCCACGATTTAGTTAAAACTAACGACCTGCCACGGAAGGTAACTACGAAGATGCCTTCATTAACAGAGGAAATACTTCAAGTGATCGAAGAAAGAAGGAAGTAGAAAATTGTTCAGGTATAGTCAGAAATATAGTAATACATATCACTGAAAACGAAATAAATACCAATTAAAGTGAAGCCAAGACGAAATGGCTGCAGGGAAACTGTGAAGAAAGAGAAAAAGAAGATGAAGGTCGGAAGGACAGACTCAACATACAGAGAAGTTAACACAATCTTCGGTGAACTTAAAAGCAATTGTGGCGAAATTAAGAATGCAATGCTAAACGCAGAGGAGAGAGAAGGAAGATGGAAAGAGTACACTGAACGCCTCTACAAGGGGGATGGCATCTCTGATGTGACAGAAGAAGTAATGGGAGTCGTTGTCATATACATAGGGGATCCAGTACTAGGGACGGAGTTCAACAGAAGTTTTGAAGACTTACGGTCAAGTAAGGAAGAAGACATAGATAGCATTCCATCAACATTTGTGAAATCATTGGTGGAAGTTGCAACGAATTAACTACACAAATTATTGGCAACGAATTAACTACACAAATTATCAGCCACACGATCAGGAAAACAGCAATGGCGGATAATACGAGAAATATAGCATAATTAACTTCAAGGTTCATGGATCCAAGTTTCTAACAAGAATAATACACAGAAGAATGGAATTGGAAAATTGGGGATCTCCTGAATGACGATCAGTCTATAAAATACCTATACACTCCGGTGTATAAAAGGTTTTTGTGGCACGTGTATCTAATGTTTCGTATTAAAGGCTACAAGGCATCGAATCCGAAGATCAATGCTTACCAAGAGAACAGAGATAGTTACAACCTGATTCTTATCACACGAGTGTTTACTATGTACAACAACGATAGAAACGTAAAAAAATAATAGTAAGTTGAACATACATTGTAGTTAGCCGTAATTTTGTACACCAAAAATTGTTTGAATGAATATAGATTGCGGAATAAAACGGGAGCCAACTACAAAACGAGCAAAAGTTAAATTTTGGCAAATGACTGGAATAACTTTGAAATTACAGAAACACAAGGCAAGAATGATAATGCAGCAAGTGAACAAAATGCTCTCGCACGAGCTCAGATGTAACAAGTGTAACATGAAAATTTAAGATGTTAATTTGGAATGCAGTGATGTTAATTATAATATTACTACCACCAATAACGTTCAGTGACTAGCAACACTTCATGGAAACTGTGCTGTATGACGTAACTCACGGTAACGCTGTCTGTTGGTGTGTTTGCATAACCGTTACCAAATTCATTACTGTTCTTTACTAATTATTTTTTTTCAAGCACTGCCGGACAAACGTTCATTCATGGCAGCAACTGTTTCTCAATACTAATGTTACGTAGACCTAGGCACATAAGATCATTTACAGGAAACGATATGAAATTATAAAATCACTTTTAATGCAAGAGAGCCAGCTTTCTTTTGTTATTGAAATATGAATTGCATTTCAATCACTATTAGTTTGAGCTGAATGTCTGCAATAGTAAGGAAACACGATATGTACAACTGTAGTTACTACTGCATTTTGTTACAACGACTGCTTGTTTGAAAAGCAGTTGTAAATTTGTCTGACTAAATTTTCATTTCTCGGAAGTTATGGTGAGGAGGATAGGACCCTGCTGATAGTTAATTACTTGGCTCAAGAAAGTTTCACTCGCAAAGTTTGTGCTTTAACTAAAGACACTCCAATGTTCCAAAAATGTTGTTAACCACTGGCATGTCTGTTACACAGCTACCAAAATAGTGGCTGGAACTTATTCTGCGATAAGTTGCTTGTATTGCTTATTATGAAATTCATCATTGGGAATAGCCTATTCTTGATTCGCGAGCAGCTTGAAAAAATTTTTAGTAACACAGTATTCTTTATTAATTCCAAAAGCTTCTTGCGGCCTTGTACTGTGCCCATACACGTGCTGGCGCACATATACATGTTGTAACTCCATTTCCGTCACTATCTCCGTTTGGCATTTGCGCGCCAACACAGGCGACTGTACCACACCACAGATACTTCACAACTCTTCTCTGCGATAAAAAAAAAGGGGAGGTGTCATTACCTCACAAACGTGAAGCCGATGTCCGCCTTCTTAACTAATTCTAAACGTTTAGGTTCGCCGCATTCATATCGCTACAGTTCGCCGCGGTGACCCTACCCCATGACGTCACTCAGTCAAGCCCATGCCCAGTTTCGACCGTGTTGGGTGCTTAGATTATGTAGAGACGTACTTGTTTCGTCAGCAATGCCAGCTTGCGTTGTTTACGGGTGTCACAATCGATATAGTCGTTATCTAAAGTCTAAAGGAACCACATTTGATTCGTAAGTGTAGCAATTCAAGCAATATTTTCTTTTGTATACATGATTATTGTTGCACTATTTACTTTTATTGTAATGGATTTATTTCTGTCATTTGACTTTCGACTTGGCTTACTTTACTCAGTGTTCGTTCTTCCTCTTCTTTCCTGTGTTTTATATTGCCTTCCAAGTCGTAAACGCCCCGTCATAAGAGCCTCACACTGTATCAAAGGTCTCGTCCCAGCACAACACACGGCTATGTAACAGCCCTGATTGTTGGGACAGCATCTGATGGCCTAAATTTCTCTCGCCGATAATTATTATTCATTGTTCAGAACAGCCGGAGACAGCAGTGGTCATGTGTGCTTGAGTTTTGTGTGTGTGATTGTATGAACGTGTATGTGTGCTGTGCTTCCTTTCTGTAGACGGCTTTGGCTGAAAATTTGTGTGCACACTCTTTTCGTCGTACCTGCTGTGTGCTCGGCATCTGAGTTGTAATCTATCCGTTTCACAGTAAAGTTATCCCCTCATGAAGTTTGTTGCAAAATAATCTACTTCACTTCCGACAGGAGCCATGATGTACATAACTACAATACCATAAAGAAAAAATGACAATTATTACGCCACATTAAGGTTGTCTGTATCACAAACAGTGGTTCACAATGCTGCAACCAAATGTTTTGATTGCTTACCCATTGATATAAAGTGCCTGACACACAGCAAAGTAAAATTTGAAACCAAACTGAAAATGTTTCTCTTTAACACTTAACTCCTATTCAGCAGAAGATTATCTATTACTGTAATGTGTGAATTGTGATGGGTAGGAATTATTGACTAACATCTGTCTGACTTCATTTAAAAAACGTAAAAACTAATAAATGATCTGCATGGACACATATTTACAAAAAAATTGATGACAATCTATAATGACTTGTTCCGTATCATTACGATTTATCATGCACATGATACATGGAACGTGAAACTAACTAACTAACTATTGGTATATCACAAAGCGTGGTATAGACTTATTATATATGTTGAAAACCTAAAAATGAAAGTTAAAAGTAGACTCAAGTAGATGATTAAAGTTGATGTACATTCTAATTATGCTATGTTTGGTCGTTTCTGAAAAACTGACAGAGTTACAGGCGAGAAATATTCCGGGAAAAGAAGCAGATAGGCTACTGCTGGAAAGGTAGGCCTACATCTTTCTCATATTAGGCTATCATTGCTAAAAAGTTGCTCACATACATGTTAAAGCAAAATATCCATTTTAAGGGTCTTAGTGTGGCGGTTTTGCGTATCATCAACATGGACAAATGCAATGAATATGGATGATATATACTCTATGGTATTCTGCGGTTTGAATTCACTCTGATATTTAGCAGTTGCATTGATTTGATTTTGTAAATGATACTGACAATATTATAACATGTATAATGCAATATTCATACTACAACTTTTCCCAGATAATTGTTTTGTTCAAATTGCACAAGAATTCCACCTGACGTAGTGTAACAATGTTGACTGTAAGTTGTGTAATTTTTGTCTTCGATGGATTTAATTATTCTTAGCAAATTGATCATGAAAAGGAACCACAGAATACCAGCCGCACACGACACTGACGTATGCTACCAGAAATATTTTTCTCTGTGATTTTGGCCTCATACATCAGTAATGAAATCTTGTTCAACAATAAATACCATCATCACTGTTCTTAGAAGATGCAGTCTGATTCGATAGTTTTTTTTTTTTATAAATAGAGTTCAGTACCACCGGTGCACATTTATTTCTTACACATCGGAATATTGTTTGCAGTTTCAAGTAATTTAAATTTGCCACTGAGATAAAAGTTAAGATGGCGGCCAACAAAAGATAGAGGATTTATTTTTTAATTAAGATGTTCCTTTGATCAATAAATAATTAATCATTTAAATTGATCCCACAAAAAAAATTATTAATACTGTTTTGCAAATTAGCTTAACACAAACCCTTGATATTTCGACCAGATGTACAGACGAATTTGGTATATAATCGCCACTAACAATGGCTACGCTTCTTGCAGCTATGATAAAACAATTAATACAAAATTATAATTAAAAGAGGAAGTGATTTTTCAGTAATTAATCATAAATAGGTTTAACGCATTTTTCTCTGTTTGTTTTTTACCAGAAAATGAACATAAAACTACAATAATTTTACGTTAAATGTTTTTCATTCAGCAGACCTCAAATCGATTCACGTCTTGCGTCGGCGACGTACATCAGAAGAAGTCGACAAAAGGGTACAAAACAAAAGAAAAGAATGACATAGAGTAACAAAGAATGTGTGATACATATTGTCTCTGTTTTACATAATTATCATCTTTTTAAGAAATAATTACATAATTGAATGAATATTATTGAGTTACGTAATTTTCCATACGTTCATACTCCACTTGTCACATTATAAGTAAGAATATATATATATATTGTGGATGTTATAGTAGGCGTTTGAGACCATTCCCTTAGTCACATTTATACCATTCCACAATGCTGGAAGATGTTGAAAAATTATACCTTTTTTTACGTGTAGGTTGCTATTATTTGCCACGACACATCATAGGTAAGATTTCAAAGTGAGAAGATGGATAAACTACAGTGAGACTAATGTATTGACAACCTAATAAAACAAAACTCTATTCTGCATTGTTTCTAAGTTCCAGTTTCATTTTCTGTCGATACAAATAAAGTAAAAATGGTATTAAATGGATTACGAAAACATTCTTTTCACATCATTTCCTCCTATTTCTGGTTATCAGAAATATAGTAAAAAGAAACAGGTTACGCTAACGAGGCTAAATGTGTGGTATTACTAGATAAAATACGCATTAAAAAAAAGTGCAAAACTGCGTTCCTGACACTGTGTTATTCATGTAAGCTCTTTAACATTTAGTATTTAACACAGTTGTTGAGCGCACACGACAGAAATAATGAACAAGAAGCATACGTAAAGAGTAGTCTGCTGATATTTTGGACTACTTAAAATGACGGCAGGCTCCACCCACTTTGGCTTCAAAACAACGTACAAAATGGCTCTGAGCACTATGGGACTTAACATCTGTGGTCATCAGTCCCCTAGAACTTACAACTACTTAAACCTAACTAACCTAAGGACATCACACACATCCATGCCCGAGGCAGGATTCGAACCTGCGACCGTAGCAGTCGCGCGCTTCCGGACTGAAAACAACGTACAGTGTAACTATACAGAGCCCCCTCCCTTTTTTTTTTTTACCTCCACTTCTACGACTGCGCGCTCTCGCACCAACGATGTTATTGTTGCGTGAAAGATATTATTTGTGCGCCGCGCAATATAAATTTCCCTGACATTGCCAGCGTCATTATTACAATGATTTGAGATAATTATTTCTTACTTATTCTTTGAGTGTATCTAACACTTTCATAAACACTAATTACTGACAAAATTCACAAGTACATATAGTTACAGGAAATAGTTTTATACACGTGAGGCTTTAGGGAAGATAAAGATACCAGATTGTATAATAGAAGCAAGAACAAAGAAAAATGAATGGCGCCTGTAGACTTGGAAAAACCTTGCAAAAATGTAAAATGGTGCAAAGTGTTCTAAAGTATGAGAAAAATAGGAATAATATTTGGGGAAAGACGGTTAATGTAGAATACGTGCAAAAACCATGAGAGAATAAGACCGAAATGCTCTGACTGAAAAGGGTACAAGACGACGCGGTAATCTTTCGCCTTTTCTGTTCAATCTATACGTCGAAGAAGCAATGAAGTATTAAAAGGAAGGTTTCAAATTGTAATTTAAATTGGTGGTGAAAGGATGTTAATGATAAGATTTGCTGGTGATATTGCCGCAACCAGTGAAAGTGAATCAGAATTACAGGGTATGTTGATTGGAATGAACAGTCTAATGAATACGGAATACAGACTGAGAGTAAACCAAATTAAGTCACAGGTATTGACAGGCAGTAGAAATGAGATTAGCTGGCGACCATGAAGCAGACGAAGTGAATGAAATCTGCAGTTTGCATTAAAATATGAGACGACGAATCCTTCAGGATGCACTTTTAATAGCTTTATTTATGCCATGACCACATTTTTTCATCAACCTTGCACTTATCGACCATCCCTCATTTTCAAAGGCACTGCTATGTCAGTCATATAAAAGTATTAGAGTTTACACTAGAGTCAGCACTTGTCTCGTGCTTGAGAATGTTGACGTGATACAATGTGTCTAAGGTTTGTATATGACTGACATAGGAGTGCTTTTGAAAATGACCGGAAGTCGAAACGCGTAAGGTTGATGAAAAAAGTATGGTCAAGACATAAGTAGTCATTAAAAGTGAATAAAATCTGTTTCCTTGGAAGCAAAGTAACACATGACGGACTACGAAAGAAGGACATACGAGTGTTGGAACTTAAATAGTGGCAACTATTTATTCACAACCGATACAAAAGAGTTACATGTTTGCACCTGTTACTGTCCTTCACAGTAGTCACCAACGTTGTATAGAACCCGTTTCCAGCGATTTAGATGACGTAGTATACCGTTAGCAGAGGCTGTTCTGTTGATGGTGCGAATGGAGCGATCTAAAGTTATGGTGATTCTCGTGTACGACTGTGATGGTGTTATCCTAACGCATTACGTTCCTCCACGGCAGACCGTCAATGCACAGTATTACTGTTCGTTTTTGGAGCGTCACCTGCGACGAGCTTTGCGAAAGAAGCGACGACACTTTCTGCGCAACCCACCCATCATTTTGCACGACAATGCGCGGGCGCATACAGCGCAAGCTGTGGCTGCTCTGTCCGCTCGATGGGACTGGGAAGTACGGTACCATCCACCATACTCTCCAGACCTAAGTCCTTGTGACTTTGATTTAATTTCGAAGATGAAGGAACCACATCGTGGCATTCGCTTCAGAACTGTTCCACAGATTCGACAGGCAGTAGACCGCTCCATTCACACCATCAACAGAACAGGCCATGCTAACGGTATACTACGCCTTCTACATCGCTGGCAACGGGTTCTACACAACGCTGGTGACTAATTTTAAGGACAAAAAAATGGCTCTGAGCACTATGGGACTTAACATCTATGGTCATCAGTACCCTAGAACTTAGAACTACTTAAACCTAACTAACCTAAGGACAGTACACAACACCCAGTCATCACGAGGCAGAGAAAATCCCTGACCCCTTGAAGGACAGTAACAGGTGCAAACATGTAACTCTTTTGTATCGGTTGTGAATAAATAGTTGTCACTATTTAAGTTCCAACCCCCATATTAAGCTGATTAGTACAAGCAGAGACGGATTCCGACGAAAAAAAAGTCTAACAGCATCTCACGTAGGCCTCTATTTGAAGAAGAAATTTATGAATATGTACGTTTCGAGCAGAGAATTGTTTGGTATTGAATCATGAATTTTGAGAAAACCGTCCGCAGCTCGTGGTCGTGCGGTAGCGTTCTCGCTTCCCACGCCCGGGTTGCCGGGTTCGATTCCCGGCGGGGTCAGGGATTTTCTCTGCCTCGTGATGACTGGGTGTTGCGTGCTGTCCTTAGGTTAGTTAGGTTTAAGTAGTTCTAAGTTCTAGGGGACTGATGACCATAGATGTTAAGTCCCATAGCGCTCAGAGCCATTTGCATTTTTTTGTTGAGAAAACCGGAGAAAGAGACTCGATGTGTTTGAGATGTCAGACGCTTTCTATAAAGTTTAGATAATCCGCACTTGTAGCTGGCTGCAGAAGAATTCTGATGCTGCCAAAGAATATTTCGCGTAAGGAAAGTAAAGACAAGAGAAATTAGTGGTCCTACGGAAGCGTGTAGTGGATTGTTTTCTGTCGCTCTATTTGCGAATGGAACAGGAAAGAGAATGGTTGGTAGCGGTACAAGGTACCCTGCGCCACACATCATACGGTGGCTTGCAGTGTTTGTATGCGATGGTATAGAAAGACGCTAAAAATTAGCTGGATTCATAAAATAGGGAATTTTGTGGTTCTCCGCAGTATCAGCGAGACAAGTGTTAAAACATCATGAAATAACTACGATGGTACTAGAAGGAGCTGTATGGGCAAAAATGTGGGAAACGACTACTGGAATACATCTAACAAATAACTGAGGACGTAAGATGTAGTGTAAGTCTGTACACAAGAGAAGATTTCTTAGCGGGCTGCAGCAAACCAACCAGATGTCTGAAGACTCAACAAATAAAAAAAAAAGTAATTTAATTCTTAAGCTTTACGCTGTAAACGTCACAGAGGAGCTGCGTTTAATGTAGCCAGCCGTGGTTAGGGACTTACAATTAGAAGTTTGTCTTGCTTTGACTGTTAAACTTAATTAGCGACTGGTGATTTACTCGTTAACTGCATGCTTTAGCATAGGATTATGGAAAGTGAACCACCATGCAGTTCTACGTAAATGGCTTAAACGTGATTCTCTGCGAGGCTATAGTAGTACTTGTCCTACTTTGCTGGTTCTCGGCCATTTTTTAATTCGTTCAATATTTATTGGTACTCTACCTATAACTCCTGCAAATTATCAGTTTGAAATGTGTGTCGATGTATGTGTGAGGATAAACTACAGTACTCTTAACCGCCACCAGATGGTGTTGCTGCACACTTGTTCCGGCTAGCGAGTGTCTTAGTGGACATCGATAAGACAACATGTAATCACACAAGCATCGGCAACGGTGGACAGTGTGGATTCTATGCAGAGAAGGAGTGACTACTTCCGACAACCCCAAGTGGTTATAAGGCATATATGAGGGACACAGCACCAAGTCACAGATCCGTGTTTCGTTGGGTATTAGAGTTTATTAACAGCAGGGACTGTGCTGAGAAACACAAAAGCACTGTGCGCTCAGCAACCAAACCGTACCCAACGTGCCGGTGACTTGATAATGGGCCAAAGGCGATGTTAAACCACAGAGGGCAACAAGTTTATCACGGGGAATCCTTGACACCATCATCCATTAGGATTCGAGGATGACGGTTGGGACTATTTTTGTAGAAACAAATGGCGAATGTGCCCTGGAATCAGGAAGAGATATTGCTGGTGGATTTGATCTCGCCCCCCCCCCCCCTCCCAATATGATCCTCAACAGTGAACGGAACTGCAGTTCACAGCACCAACTCCGCGCTGCATTCAACAACGCCACCGCGGAAATTGGGGCCGTGGTGTTCTGCTCCAACGCAACAGCATGCGGTCACATGCCAGTCGCCAGACCATGGCCACTGCGCATGAACTACGGCTTACTGTGCTGCCACATTCCTCCAAATTCGCTGGATCTGGCTCCTAGCGACTATGCCCTATTCGACGCAATGTAAGGTCATGCGGGGTAAGAAGTTCACCATAAATGACGAACTTCATGCAAATAGTCTCCCAGTGGCTCCGGGATACCTCCAATTTTTTTTTTTGTTGAGTCATCAGACGTCTGACTGGCTGGATGCGGCCAGCCACGGATTCCTTTCATGTGCCAGCCTCTTCATCTTCATCTTGCAGTCTACGCCCTCAATTGTTTGCTGGATATATTCCAATCTCTGTCTTCCTCTACAGTTTTTGCCCTCTATAGCTCCCTACCATGGAAGGCATTCCCTGATGTTTTAACAGATGTCCTATCATTCTATCCCTTCTCCTTGTCAGTGTTTTCCTTTCCTCTCCGATTCTGCACAGAACCTCCTCATTCCTTATCTTATCAATCCACGTAATTTAGGCTTTCACCAATAGCCCCAAATCTCAAATGCTTCGATTCTCTTCTTTACCTGTTTTTCCACAATCCGTGTTTCGCTATCGTACAATGCTGTGCTGCAGAGGTACGTTCTCAGATATTTCTTCCTCAAATTAAGGCCTATGTTTCATACTAGTTGAATTCTCCTGGCCAGGAAAGCCCTTTTTGACAGTGCTAGTCTTCTTTTGATGTCGTCCTTGCTCTGTCCATCGTGGGTTATTTTGTTGCCTAGGTAGCTGATTCGTTAACTTCATCTACTTCGTGACCATCAATATTGATGTTAAGTTTCTCGCTGTTCTTTTTTTTTTTTCTACTACTTTCGTCTTTCTTCGAATTACTCTCAGTCCGTATTCTATACTCATTAGATTGTTCATTTCATTCAGCAGATCATGTAACTCTTCCTCACTTTCACTCATGATAGCAATGTGATCAGCGAATCGTATCGTTGATATCCTTTCGCCCTGAATTATAACCCCACTCCTGAACCTTTCTTTAATTTCCATTATTCCTTCTTCGATGTACAGACTGAACAGTAGGGCGAAAGACTACATCCCTGCCTTACGCCCTTTTTAATCGAAACACTTCGTTCTTGTACATATTGTACGAGGCATATGTCGAAAGTGAGGTCCGAGCGGTCGCGAAATGGAAACCACAGTGAAAATCAGATAAAGCGTTGCATAGGTCTGTTGGACAGTGCCTCTAGTATGCCCATGGATCACGTCATGTCTGTCTTTTCAGTTCTGAGCGCACAGTGAGCACATAAAGATGCCTAGAAAGTAGTGTCTCCAGCCAAGTATGAGTGCCCGTGAGAAATTTCCCCTGATTTCATGGAGCCTGCACAATATAACTGACATGCATTTCCTTCTTCATGACAGTTCTCGGCCGCACTCTGCAGGGACAATGAGAATGCCCCTGCCGTCTTTTCCAAGGAAAGTGTTTGATCGCCCTTCATACAACCCGGACTTTGCGCCGTCTGGTTTTCATCTCTGCTGACATGAACCGCTGGCTGTGAAGTCAACGTTTTCAAGCAGACAATGAACTGCAAATGAGCGTAGAGAATCGACGAAAAATGCTGGCAGCTGTCTTCTATGACGAGGGTATTGGAAAGTTGGTACAACGCCACGACAAATATGTCAGGTGGAGCGGCGACTATTCAGAGACGTTGCCGGAAGGTGTGACTAACTACTGCAAATAGAAGTCCGCAGCTCGTGGTCGTGCGGTAGCGTTCTCGCTTCCCACGCCCGGGTTCCCGGGTTTGATTCCCGGCGCGGTCAGGCATTTTCTCAGCCTCGTGATGACTGGGTGTTGTGTGAAGTCCTTAGGTTAGTTAGGTTTAAGTAGTTCTAAGTTCTAGGGGACTGATGACCATAGATGTTAAGTCCCATAGTGCTCAGAGCCATTTGAACCATTTGCAAATAAAACTCCTTTGATTTTCCCTGTGGTTTCCATTTCGCGACCAATCGAACCTTACTTTCAGAATATGCCTCGCACTTAGCTTACCCATGTTTTTCTCAGAATTTCGAACATCTTGCACCATTTTACGGTAGCTGCCAGAACGAAGGATAAAGTGCAGAGACATAACTGTCATATAATCTATAGTCGTTTGCTCAGTAATAGGTTTCTGTAAGCACAGAAAAATTGTAATGCAACTTATTTTTAGACGCCTCAAGTTCTGTCACGACCAAAAAACGCAATACACTCTGAAAATCACTAAACATTTGTCTGCCATGTCTTCTTTTTGCTATTTACGCTGTCTCGTATGCCGGCTGCAACCTTTCCTGCCGACACTGGACGTCGCATGAAAGAAACTCTAAGCAATATTTAATTAGGTTCAGTCGATCTCCACAACAATGAAATTGTAAGCATCCTACGAAACGGCACAGAAAATGTGACTCACGATGCGTAAAACTGTCATCCGGTACATGGAAGTCGCAAGGTCAGAAATTTTAGCGAAACGTAGGAAGACTTGCAAAGAATCGGCGCTTGGTGCAAGGTGTAGCAGAGCACTAGTAATATAAGTAAATTTGGAGTATTACGCGTTACACAACGTCACCGTCTCTTTGTAGCGTGCAGTTCCAGGACTGGTTTGAGACAGATCTCCTCGTTAGTTTATGCAGTAATGATGAGATTTGCACAGGATAACTACAGTTCGCTCCACCGTCACTGGTCCCAGCCGCGTCTGTAGGAGTGATGGGCACGGACGCCATCTGACGTACTGAACAGTTCGACCTGCGGTCTGCCAGCGTCAAAAGTCACTCTTGCTGCCGAATAGGCTGCCTAGCGGCTGACGTTTGCCTCTCTACCTACAGCGCTCCGTAGAAGCTTTGGATTGTGATTCCAGGGATGACACGCTACTGTGGATTTGCTTCGTTGACTGATAGTAACAGTTTTTACTTACTATACTTTATCTCCTCCATATATGTCTAACATCACGTTGCAATGAAGACAGCAGGGAATCTCTATCCAAGTTCTGTATTCTCTGCTGTGTACCAAAATTCTTCTTTTTCTGATGATAGACGAAAGTGCCCTAAGGTGGACTCCGAGCGTCACCTCGCCTTCGAAGTGACGGGCGGTTGAGCGGTGTGTTTGACGGCGGCTGGAGAAAACGAAATGGGTTATGGCTTTGGGTATTTGCGTCTATGAATTTCAATTTTTAGCTTTGCAGTTTCGGTTTTACGCAGCGTGAGAAGAAAAAGATAACGGCATACGTAGAGCAGGAACGACGACTGTGATAAACTTCAAATCTGTCTGTCCATCGCATTCCTAATAAATGGCAGCTGAATGGCACGGACTGTTCAAAAGTAATACATCAAATTCTTATCTCTTAAATTTGTCATCAAATGTCTAATTAAGTCACTAACCTCTTGTCGCACGTCCCAGAAACACCTCATTCATCAGATAAAATTAATTTTCGTCTCTTCTATTCAGTTAGATACACTCTAATCCAAAGAAAATATTTCCTCTCCTTTCAATTTTCAAAACAAATGCGTTGATGTGATAAGTTATGTACATAAGACAGTTCGCTAGTCTCGTAAAAACTACACTCAACTTAAAATTGTTCAATTCACATTACGTTTCAAAAATTACGATTAAATCTCACGGAAAAACAAGGACAATATGTAATCGTGGCTGTAATGGATGATAGCCTTTGGCGCATTACGTACTGTGACCAGCTATGCGACATTGCGACTCATCTTCGAAGATGGCACACATTCTCCCCGTAATCAGTCGTTACATAAAAAGAGAAAAATACAATTTCTGTAGTTCGATAACGAACACATACCTTAAATTGTAATACCACTTGTAAAACGGTTTATCCATACACTGTGTCGAGGATTACAGGTAACGAGTGCCGCCGTCAATTTCATGGCAGTACACTAATCTGAATTCTTTTCCCAAGATATATAATCTCTCGAAAATTGTCAGTAGAGTGTTGTTACTTTCCATACAACCAGCGTTCGACCGGTACTTGAGTACTGCTCGTCAACCTGGGGCATTTGCCAGCTACGACTGATAGAGGAAACAGACAAAATCCAAAGAAAAGTGAAACGTTTCGTCACAGCTTCGTGTAGTAAGCGAGAGAGCGGCTGAAGGTGCTCATCACACACCAGAAAGATACGCTGCAAGTGAGTGTCGTGCATCATGGTTAGGGGTACGGTTAAAGTTCTGAGAGCAGACGTTGCAAGAAGTGTCAAGTGACATGTTTCTTCGTCCCACCACATCTACAGCTACATGTCCATCCATACTCCGCAAGCCACCTGACGGTGTGTGGCGGAAGGTACTTTGAGTACCTCTATTGGTTCTCCCTTCTATTCCAGTCTCGTGTTGTTCGTGGAAAAATTGTCTCTGTGTGGATTCTAATCTCTCTGATTTCATCCTCATGGTCTCTTCGCGAGATATACGTAGGAGGGAGCAAGATACTGCTTGACTCCTCGGTGAAGGTATGTTCTCGAAACTTCAACAAAAGCCCGTACCGAGCTACTGAGCGTCTCTCCTGCAGTGTCTTCCACTGGAGTTTATCTATCATCTCCGTAACGCTTTCGCGATTACTAAATGATCCTGTAACGAAGCGCGCTGCTCTCCGTTGGATCTTCTCTGTCTCTTCTATCAATCCTATCTGGTACGGATCCCACACTGGTGAGCAGTATTCAAGCAGTGGGCGAACACGTGTACTGTAACCTACTTCCTTTGTTTTCGGATTGCATTTCCTTAGCATTCATCCAATGAATCTTAGTCTGGAATCTGCTTTACCGACGATCAACTTTATATGATCATTCCATTTTAAATCACTCCTAATGCGTACTCCCAGATAATTTATGGAATTAGCTGCTTCCAATTGCTGACCTGCTATATTGTAGCTAAATGATAAAGGAGCTTTCTTTCTATGTATTCGCAGTACATTACACTTGTCTACATTGAGATTCAGTTTCCATTCCCTGCGCCATGCGTCAGTTAGTTGCAGATCCTCCTGCATTTCAATACAATTTTTCATTGTTACAACCTCTCGATATACTACAGCACCATCCGCAAAAAGCCTCATTGAACTTCCGATGTTATCCATAAGGTCATTTATGTATATCGTGAATAGCAATGGTCCTACGACACTTCCCTGCGGCACACCTGAAATCACTCTTACTTCGGAAGACTTCTCTCCATTGAGAATGACATGCTGCGTTCTGTTATCTAGGAACTCTTCAATCCAATCACACAATTGGTCTGATAGTCCATATGCTCTTACTTTGTTCATTAAACGACTGTGGGGAACTGTATCGAACGCCTTGCGGAAGTCAAGCATGCAAAGTGTGCCAGGAAACGACAGTGACAAAGTGTCAGAGAAATCCCAGCTCATAGCGTTGCTTAAAGACAATAGTTGTTCTCGAGAGCCCTCACGAAAGCAGCGGGTAACGTGGTACAAGTAATCTCTCCGCCGCACACTGTACAAAGTATAGATGCAGATTTTTATTGTTTACGATAGTTTAAATAGTCATGGACAAGTGCTCATGAAATGGTACATAGTACTCTTACAGTGATTGCTTGAAACGACGGAGTACAATCTAAAGTTCTCTAAGCGTTACTTTCTAAATCCGCTGTTAATATTCCTCTCCGTTTGTCGTTGTTTCTCCTTGTGGCTTTTAATTTTCTGGTCTGTCTCGAGCTGGAGTGGGAATGAATGACAACCCTGTAAAGGGCACGGCTTTCCGCTGGAGAAATTGGCGCATCGCTAAGCTGCCGCCGCGGCCCGGAGTCGTGCAAAGTGCGGCGCAGGTCTGTGGGCCCGTCCGCAGCGGCGAGGTGCGAAACCTCGCCAGTTCGCCGTCCTGCCTCACATCGTAGTTGTTTGGAAGACATGTTTGTGGCTCCTGTCGTTGGCACAGACGTTTTCACACAGAATAACTTATAGAGTTACCGACCAGAGGTGGACTTCTTCGTAGAAGTAGCTGGTGGACGGTGTAAGTCAGTGACGAGTTGCTATGGCGACTACTTCCAGCGTCGTGGATGCATCTTCATCAGCACCAGTACTCCTAAAGCAACACTACGTTATACATGAAATGCGCAGTATTGTGGATGTTCTACAGTATGAATTTTTTTCGTTTACCGGTTTTGAGTTTGTGATGCCATCATCAGGATTCAACTTGATAATCGTGGTCAAAGAGGGTGCAACACTGAGAAAGATTTTACGTCTCGAGAGTGAGATATAAACGTAGAGTAAATGTTATCTTTGACAGTGCAGTGGTAACTAGATTGAAAATGTTACAGCTCAATAGCAAATAAATACAAAGGGAACAAAAAAACTGTGAGGTGGCGGCCTGTTTCGGGCCTTTCGCCTCACATTTTGTCCGATTTGCATAATGAATTTCTGTACGAGACTCTTTGCTTAATTTACTTTCCGATTCAGTTTGTACTTGTCAACTTTTCACCGGTATTGCACGCTGATTACATGAGCGTTTATGGGTAGTTTGTAGCGTCGTGGGTTACTCACCTCTTTGTACTTAATCTAACATTGCATTCTGGTACTAGTTTTTTTCCATTAAATGCATCTGGTCTTGATCTGGGTAACGTCTTTTCGCCGTGGCGTAAACAGGAGGTACTTTCGCGCCTTCTGGAAGAGTTACGGGGCACTTAAGGAGTGCAGGATTTCACGCTAGTTAGCCACATGGACAGTCGGACGAGTCTTTGCAGGAATTATCCTCCTGGTTAAGCTTCCGCGAGCAAGTTGCTAAACACAGCCTGCCGAAATGCCTTCACAAAAGAAGACTAAGGAAGTATTCCAGAATTCGAATCGAAATCAGCTGCCAACATGTGTAAAAAATGACTCTGAGCACTATGCCACTTAACATCTGAGATCATCAGTCCCTTGCAACTTAGAACTAATTAAACCTAACTAACCTAAGGACATCACACACATCCATGCCCGAGGCAGGATTCAAACCTGCAACCGTAGCGGTCGCGCGGTTCCAGACTGTTGCGCCTAGAACCGCTCGGCCACACCGCCCGGCCCAACATCTGTAACGTAGAAGTAATATCCGTGGAGAAGTGATGGAACTTAAATCCCTTAATAAAAGCAAGTCTTCTGGTCCAGACTGTGTAACAATTAGGTTCGTTTCGGACTATGCTGATGCATTAGCTAAATACTTAACAATCATATACAACCGTTTGCTCGATGAAAGATCCGTGCCCAATGACTGGAAAGTTGCACAGGTCACACCAATATTCAAGAAAGGTACTAGGAGTAATCCACTAAATTACAGGCCCATATCGTTAACGTCGATATGCAGCAGGAGTTTGGAACACTATAATTGTGTTCGATCATTATGAATTACCTCGAAGAAGACGGTCTATTGACAAACAGTCAACATGGGTTTAGAAAACATTCTTCCTGTAAAACACAACTGGCTCTTTGTTCACATGAAGTGTTGAGTGCTATTGACAAGGGACTTCGATTCAGTACTTCTGTATTTCCGGAAGGCTTTTGACACGACACCACACAAGCGGGTCGTAGTGAAATTGCGCGATTATGGAATATCGTCTCATTTATCTGACTGGATTTGTGATTTCCCGTCAGAGAGGTCACAGTTTGTGATATTTGACGGAAAGTCACCGAGTAAAACAGAAATGACTTCTGGCGTTCCCTAAGGTTGTGTTATAGGCCCTTTGCTGTTCCTTATCTATATAAACGATTTGGGAGACAATCTGAGCAGCCGTCTTCGGTTGTTTGCAGATGACGCTGTCGTTTATCGACTAACAAAGTCATCAGAAGATCAAAACAAACTGCAAGACGATTTAGAAAAGATATCTAAATGGTGCGAAAAGTGGCAGTTGACCTTAAATAACGAAAACTGTGAGGACATCCACATGAGTACTAAAAGAAAGTCGTTGAACTTCGGTTACACGATAAATCAGTCTAATCTCAAAGCCGCAAATTCAACTAAATACCAATTACGAACAACTTAAATTGGAAAGAACACATAGATAATGTTGTGGGGAAGGCTAACCAAAGGCTGCGTTTTATTGGCAGGACACTTAGAAAATGTAACAGACCTCCTAAGGAGACTGCCTACACTGCGCTTGTCCGTCCTCTTTTAGGATACTGCTGCGCCGTGTGGGGTCCTTACCAGATAGGACTGACGGAGCACGTCGAAAAAGTTGAACGAAAGGCAGCACGTTTTGTATTAACGCGAAATATGGGAGAAAGTGTCACAGAAATGATACAGGATTTGGGCTGGAAATCATTAAAAGAAAGGCGTTTTTCGTTGCAACGGAATCTTCTCACGAAATTCCAATCACCAACTTTCTCCTCCGAATGCGAAAATATTTTGTTGACACCAACCTACATAGCGAAGAACCTACATAGCGAAGAACGATCACCACGATAAAATAAGGGAAATCAGAGCTCGCACGGAAATATATAGGTGTTCATTCTTTCAGCGCGCTATACGAGATTGGAACAATAGAGAATTGTGAAGGTGGTTCGATGAACCCTCTGCCAGGCACTTAAATGTGATTTGCAGAGTATCCATATCGATGTAGATTGGATGACAAAAATTTTGGACCGAAAGCAACTGTCTTTCTCATGCTGGCCAAGTTGTGCCATGTCTTCTTGATCTTTGATGTTCATTTAGAAAAGGCAAAAATGTCATTATTATCTGGAGACGGCAGGGGTGGCACAGCATCTCTTGCCCTCAGCTAGGCCAGGCGCTAGCTCTGCCCAAAAAAGCATGAAGCCGGTTGCAGCTTCACTGCAGTGAAAGTTGCCTGTCTCGCTGGGGAGGTGGGGAGGTTCACCCTCTCCGAATGAGATTCACTGATTGCCTTGGACCCTGAGACCGCACTGATAACATACCTTCCCAACCCGAAAAACGAAAAGCTTTCCTTCCAAACCCACATGTCCAGTACTCTCAGTAAAATAACCACTAAGTAGTGGTAGAAAGGAAACAATGTTACTTAGCAGTGTAATGACAGAGACTGACCTGATGACTTTAAGCAGGGAACCCTGGTGTATCAAGTGTAAATAAGTGGGTCAATTAGTGAAGTTGTATCAGCAGAAGTAATTCGGATGGTTAGAAGGCGAATTTCGTTGTTGCACTGTTAAATGGAAACGGCAATGCAGCGGTCAGTGAGACCATTTCCAGTAAATGTAAGCACAGGAAACCATTGCGCGGAATGAGTGACAGATTACTGTTTGACAGGCTGTATAGGTCACAGGGATCTAGGTGTGGCACCTTTAATTAGTAGTCAAATCACCCTTGTTCTCGCGTTCGATTCCAGACAGTGGTTAAAATCTGGACAAAATCGTCTACAATAACAGCTGAAGCTTTCCTAAATAAGTAGTCACGCCGTTCACCCAATGGCATTTTCAAGGAGGCTGGTGGCACGGTCAGAGATTTGAGCCATCTTTTGCCCTTGGGATGGAAAACTGCCGCTAAAAGTCCCGACAATCATCAATGATCAATTGGAACAGTATACCAAAGGGAATGGCAACCACTATCTCAAAGAAATAATAAGCCATCCATAGGACAGGTGGCCTGTAGTTGGGCGCAGTAATAGGTATTAAGAGGGAGAAAGCTAGAGTTCTGTAATAAATTTCACCTAGCCATAGTAATACACTATTCAAGAATCGCAAGTGGACGAAATATACTTGGAAAAAGTTTGTTAACATGGTTTTATTCCTGCTGGATTAATTTTTGGTCAGACAGGTGTCACCGGCGACTAATCACTGGAAACAGTAACTAACGTTAAATATCTACGAGTAATCATGCAGGGTGACCTACAGTGGAATGATGATAAAGAACTAGTAGGAAAAGTAGATGTCAGATAGCGATTGACTGGGAGAATCGTAAGGAAATGCAATTCATCCACGAAACAAGTGGACAAGACAGAGATTAAGAAATCAGACACTGGATTGTAAAGTGTACCAAGGACCCGATACAGACTCAAACAACAATTTATGAATGGTGAAAAATGTAGAAAGAAGTCGGATGCAGAAGTACTGACGAATGATGACGATTATTTGAAATTCTTTAAGGCTGTTGATACCATGGTAGTGAATAGCACAGTAGGCACTTTAGCTGAAGAGGGATCTCTAAAAAATGTATCCTTGGAAATCTGTCAGAAATATATAGTTACTAGGAAGGTAACTGCAGAGGAACCTTGGGTACCGTAACGAAAAATACTTGAACTGACCGATGAAAGAACAACGTACAACAATGATCAGGGAAGGAAAGGAGAGCAGCACAGTCACTGTTGAATGGAAGAATTAGGATGTCAATGGAGGGCAAGACGCAACAGAAAAAGAAATACTAGATAGGACTGACTTAGAAAATTAAAAGTCTAAGTAGTAACTTTAAAAGATCAGTAGCAATATCACAGTTAAACGCAGGGGAAGAGCAGATAGATGGAAAGAGTACACTGAAGGCCTCAATGAGGCGGAGGAACTGAGGCAGCTATAGAAAAGTTCTGTATGAAAGACATAGGAGAACCATTATTACAGCCGAAGTTTAAGGATGTTTTGCAAGACTTGCACATATAATATTCCTTCAGAATTTCGTAATTCATTGGTAGAAGCGGCAACCAAACGAATACTGAAGTTGGCTTCTAGAATCTATGAGCCTGCAGGCGTAGGCCTACCATCACATTTTTAGAAAAATATGAGCCACACAGTCCGGAAGACAGCAAGGGCAGACAAGTGCGAGAACTATAGTATAATCAGCTTCATAGCTCTCGAATTCAACCTGCTGACAAGTATAGTATACAAAAAAAATGGATTATAAAACTGGAGGGCTGTTAAATGGCGATCAGTTTGGCTTTAGGAATGGTAAAGGTGAAACGTCCCCTTAGAAAAATTAATGAATTACTGTGCTGATAAACCTCTTACATTATTTGATTTTCAAACAGCTGAGCAGAACTGAATGTTCAAAATGGCTCTGAGCACTATGGGACTTAACTTCTGTGGTCATCAGTCCCCTAGAACTTAGAACTACTTAAACCTAACTAACCTAAGGACATCACACACATCCATGCCCGAAGCAGGATTTGAACCTGCGACCGCAGCGGTCAGGCGGTTCCAGACTGAAGGACCTTTAACCGCACGGCCACACCGGCCGGCAGAACTGAATGTACTCAGACATTTCGCTCTTTCCCTATTCTGATCAACACTAAACTGACACACAATATTTTTAGCGCAACGCAAACTGACTTTTAATAACTGACTTTTAATAATCCCTACAAAAGAATGGCCCTGACTATCAATAACCTATACCTTTCACAAATCACTTACCTCACAAAAATCTTCGTTACTCAGACTACTCCAATACGGCGATCGCCACTACTGCCAGCGAAATAAAAGATTCAAACTACTGAAGGCACTACCTACTGATAGGCATAGTTAGCAAATGAAAGATTTTGATGGAGAACAAACAATGTATTTACCTTAATAGTGTTCAAAAGTCATAATATCTATATCAGTCCATGATATCCAATATTACAAATTTACTGTCTCTGTCCAGATCATCCGCTATCAAAACTCCGCCATCTCACTCCCCACGTCCACCACTGCTGGCGGCTCACCTCCAACTGCGCAACGCTACGCGCTGTTAACAGCCAACTGCCCAACACTACAATAGCAAATTCCAACGATGCCACCCAGCCACAGACTGCACACAGCACAGCCAGTGATTTTCATACAGAGCGCTAGGTGGCTGTGGCGTTACCAATATAAGAACCTAAACAGCCTACTTACATAGCCCCCATGCTCCCCACAAAAAATTTTACACATTGTTTTGGGCACTGGCCAATACATATTTGTTAAAAAATTTTCACAATTACAATAACAAAGGAATCAAATGCACACACTTATTGACACAATGGTGGTCAAAAGCTAAAATTTTCTCACAGTCCATAAAGACAGTCCTCGTCGTTCATCACAGTAAAATTGCAGTGTTTTTCTCAAAGTCTGAGCTGTAAAAGAAAATGCACACGGATGTAGTGGATTTCCATGCAGTCTTGAAGAAGTAGTGTTGTCCTTCCAACGGAAAGACAGTGCTGACTCTTGACATGCAGACAGGTAATGGGCCACAACAGAGCAAACCCACAGCAGAGTCAGTCGAACTTTTGAAGAGTATTGGTAGGTAGGTCATCACAGAGCAGACCCACTGTAGTCCTGGTAGAGATTATGGTATTGGTGGGCCACCAGAGGTGTAGACCCACTGCAGTCCTTGTAGAAATAATGGTACTGGTGAGTCAGCAAAGGTGTAGACCCACTGTAGTCCTTGTAGAAATAATGGTATTGGTGGGTCATCAAAGATGCAGACCCACTGTATTCCTTGTAGAAATAATGGTATTGGTGGGCCATCAAAGATGCAGACCCACTGCAGTCCTTGTAGAGATGGCCAGCAGCCATCTGTTGTGACTGTGTGGGTGCACAATCACCATTGAAGAGTCTTGCAGATAATATAGCAAGTCCATAACCACCACTTGTGCACTCACAAAGTTTTTGGAATTGGCCTTAGAACCAGCAATGCTGTTAACGAGTCCCTTGCTGAATTATTAACACACGTGCAAGCACTAACAGTACCAACTTCTCACATACTGTGCACATATTATGACCAACAGAAACGTGCGCATTGAAATGAAACTTAATTTGAAGAACTGGCGTCTATACAATTATAAAGTTACAACATAAGAATACAATTACAAAGGTACAAAACACAACATTAAAGAACATAACAGTGCAGATAACATTTGTAGTACCACAGGCTTTACAAAAGAATAGAAATAAACATATATATCAGTGTTACAGTAATTATAATATAAGTAAATACATAAAAGATCAGAATAGCTGTTGAAACATCAATTTCACACACGAGCATTAAAACAGAACAGAATAAATAATGTCTAAATATCTTTACAAAGAAAATAACATATTATTAGAAAAATTCTACAACATTGCTCGTATCAGCTAAACACATAAAGACAGGAAAAACACAAATATACAAGAGTACACAAACACGTGGCAGAATAACAGAAAAGGAAAGGAGAGTGTTTGCTTCACTGCAGTATCTTGTAAACAAAACTTTCTTTACTTCTTGGAGATCTCCCTTCATTCACCATTATTCCCAAAAAGTCGTATCTATACCTGCTTTCTGTATTCTATTCATAGTTCTTTCAAAATAATTATTTCTCAGTGTACAATACTCATTTTGGCCCAAATCTTTTTCATATAACTTCTCAATGCATTCTTTCCCTATTCTCCATAGCTAGTTTCTTATATAGTCTACCCCCTCTTAAGCTAACTTAAATCTTCTGAGCTGAGATGCTAAACTAAGGGACGAGACAATGCAGAAACACATAACAAATTAACACCAACAGCAATGACAAAAGATGGAAATAGGCAAAGCAAGCAGCAGTATATCTAAATTAGCAAAGCAACTGCAACATTACAACTAATATAAGGCAATGTGCAGCAAATAAGAAAAATAAATCATTAGTAAAACTGGCTTAACAGAGTAATACAAAGTGAAATTTAGTAGTGCAATGCCTGGCAAACAGCAGCAGCGAATGCAATAATTAATATCTAAACATGACAAAGCTCAAGCAGAAAAAATAGTACAATAAAGACAACAATGCAGATAAGGGAAATGTCTATTCACATCTTAATGTCTATGTAATTAAATGGTGCACCACAACTTATTCTACAAAATAAATTACCAAGTACTTGAAAAGAAAATTATGTATGCAGTTCGTGTGAAGGGAAATGTCTTTTTGTGCTCCCTCATTGTTTTGGAAGTATATAATAAAATTATTATTTACTGGATCTGTAGACAGAAAATATTTATATTAGTACATCTATTAAATTTTATTTTAACCAATGCTGTAGTGCAGCTAGAAAATAGATATTAAACAAAATGAGCAAATATATATATATATATATATATATATATATATATATATATATATATATATGAAACGTCATTCACTAGGCAAATGGGGTCTCCAAAGGCAAAAAAAAAATCTCTCAACTAGAAAGACAATAGATGTAAAATGTGTCTCATCATTTCATTGGGCGTTTTAGTAAATATCATAAATCATTAATTAAGAGCTCCACAGTGTAATCATATGTTTTCAAGTTTGAGCTTGTCGTATTTGCGATGCTTTCTACAAAGAAATGTCAATAGTGAGGATAATGGCCTCCTTTTTTCTCCACCTGTGCCTCTGAAAGGCACACACTAATGATTTTTTTCCAGGTGACTGTCACTCAGATGGGCCTCCACAGCACATTACATCAAGGTCATCTACCTTTACGGCAGGATTTTCCACTACAGTGACAGTCTCATAAAAAAAATGAAAAAATTCAAAGGTTAGAAATTTACATTAGAAGTGTGTAGAAACAAAATCTCATATATAACAGTGTCCAAAAAGTTTTGTCAGCATTGTGGTAACTAACATTCATGTATGTACACACATTTCATAACTCTTAAAGTATGATTCTTGGTTTCCAACATCCTTTTCATAAATCAGAGTCCTTAACCACTACTCCTTATTCCTTACCTTATTACACATGTACATATTCATATTCATCAACACATCTTCAATATTTCATCATAATAAATACATAGCATAATCAGATTCCTCATATAGCATCATCTCATTGATCATAAACATACCTCAAAAGCATAACACACATCGTTGTCGTAATAATAACACCATAACACCTCAGCCAAATCTCAAAAACGTTGTAGCTTTCTGTAATAATTTCAAAACCTAAAAAAAATTCTCTGCTCATTTCAATAGAGTCACCTACCTTAAACGTACTTTAAAAATCATGACCCCATACCAAATACGACATTCCAAGCTCTCGTAGTACCACAATGGTACGAAAAAAAAAGAACAGTTCACAAAGTACAGACAAAATACAATTTCATAAGTGTGAAGTTATCCAACTGTGTAATTACGTAAACATGTGTCACTGATGTAGTGAAATAAGTGTTTGTCTCTCTAAGTTAAATGATCAGATAGCTGTGTAATTTATGTGTTAGAGAAATATGGTACCAATGTGTAAAGTTGTATAAGCAAATACCATATTAGCTAGGGCTCCTTGTGCTTGCCAAACACATGGTACACAAAGTAGGTGTGTACCCCCCTGAGGATTATTGTAATTATACCCTCAGGTGTTACAAATTACAGCAATCGAACGAAATGTATCACTGAAAACCTTCTTTGTATCTTTGTGATTCAAAAATCTTTAAAATAAATGTTTTAAGTACAAAATTAATCACTCACATGCGTGTCCTGTAGTGCTAAATGTGCGTCTCGCTGTAAGATAATTCTGTGGAAGTGTCGTAGTTATCGTCCTCTGTAAGCAAAGTTCTGCTGAAGTCAATGTACTCACCTCATCATAAACAAAAGTGAAATGCTTTGCGTACAGATATCTTAGTTATTACGCTTATTGCCATGATGAATAAAGTACTGTGCTGTAACATATTGTTGTGCTATGGAAAAGGCTGTCTCATTGTAGCTATACCACAAAAGTTACTACTAAAACATGTTTTACTTTCCAGAATAATACAGAAAAACTGTGCAGATATAAAACAGATACACCGCAAAAGCAACAATGTAAATTGTGTCACATATTAGTAGCATCGGGATATAATCCTGTAGCTGTCAAAGAAATCAAATGCTAAGTCATCATTAATCTTTCAGAATGTACTTCAAATAAAGAATATATTTTCAAGTAAACCAAAATGTTGCATTAAAATCTCATTAGTAGTATATGTTCTAAGTATGTAAGCCGTATATTCGTTACGTAATAGTGCAACCAACAAGCAAGAATGTACAAATAACAATACTGTGTCGTCTGTTTACTATAACAAGGCACTTGTAAATACTGTCTAAATATGTTCCCTAGGTTCTAGACTGGATAGTTAACTTCAAAACATTGTTGCATGTTAACAGTTTCTCAGTGTGACAAATTGTACTAGTAGCATGAAGTGAAAAGTTTTATGACAAAGACTAAGTTAAAAAGCAGATTATCTTTCAATAAACGGTTTTGCATTGGAAATATCGTGTAATCCTTTACTCTTCATAGTACTCAGAGTTTCAATTTGAACGCAATTATCATGCGGTATATGTCGGTAAAGAATACTGGAATTTTTCTCAAGGTTAGCGTCTATGTTATTTTTCTCTGAGCCATCCGGCGCACGTGGCTGCCTGCGGTGCGAGTCATTGTCTGTCTCTTTGTTGGCGCCCATCGTTATTTGGATTAGGAGACCTAACTTCTACAAATTCACCTTGTCGAGAGGGCCCTGCCCTGTTTGAATCTCGCCAGTTCTGATGCAATTCAGGTCTGGCGTTACGATTATATCGTCTGTCGACATTTCGGTAATTTCTGTAATTAATTTCTTGTCGGTCACATGGTGGAGAACTGCTCCCTGAGTCGTAACTGCGCGGAGGACCGTTGTGCCTGAAGTTATTCTGTCTCCCTTGATAATAATTATTTTGGTTCCCATACTGTCTGTTTCTCTCATTGCCTCTGTGATAGCCATTACCGCGGAGAGGCGATCTTTCCCTGTAATTATTACTACTCTGCCAACGGTTGTCATACGGGTGGTGTCTGTTTTGGTCACGATTTAAGTTGTAAGAATAGCCGTGTCGTGTCCAGTTATTATTTCTGTCATCGTGGAATTGTGACGAATGTGACCTGTAATTGTTGTGCTCCTGTTTTCGCGTTCCGCAAATGTCAGTGTCAATTTCCAATTCTTGTAACAGTCCCTGAAAAGCTTCAATGTCGTCTTTGCAACGTCCTGCCAAAATAATATGCCGTAAATGTTCAGGCAATTTGATTAAGCAAATGCGGATGAGTTCTGAGGGGCTGTATGGGTTTGAAAGATACTGATTCTTATGTAACATGTCTTCGAAATATTTGGCAAGACTAGAAAAATCCGATTGTTCGAAATGTTTCATCATTATGATGCTATGTTTTACTCGGTCTTGTGTAGCTTGAGACCAGTATGCTGAGAGGAAGGCATGATAAAATCCTCCTTCACTGTGACAGTCGTGAGTGACAGATCGCATTCTTTCAGCTGGTTCATTCTCTAAATCGCCACACATAAATTCTAATCTGTGTTCTAACGACCAGTTGGGAGGAAAACAATGCGAGAATTGATGTAGCCACGCTTGTGGATGAATGTCGTTGCCAGAATTCTTAAATGTTTTGAACTTACGTGTAGTAATAAAGAGCTTATAGTCAAAATCATCATGTCGGCGATTCGCACATCGGTCGTTGTTACTTCTTTTCGGCGGTTCCATCTCAAAATTCGGTGTACCTTGCCAATTTCTTTCATAATTTCCGAAGTGCCCTGTGTTATTATTTTGTGGCTGTTCCGTATTTCTATGTCCCTCTTCATGTATTGGAGCGCGAGTGTCCTCTGAGATATGTAATTCTTGTATTACCTGTGTCAACTGATCTTGTACTTCCCGGATTTCTCTTTGGTGTTGCGTATTGATTTGATTTTGATTTTGTTTGAATTTTCTAATTTGTTCGTACTCTTCTATGTCAATGAACGCTACAGGTCTTGTGTCATTCAGATCATCTACCTTTGTCGATAAGTTGGTGAACTGATCCGAAAGTTCGGCTACTTTCTCCGATAGAGAACATATTTCCTCAGTGTGTTTTCTCAACCAAGTTTCAGAGTGTCCATTTGTGTTGAAATCGTATCTACTGTGCCCTTTAAGTTTTCCTGAGTTTTTGCAAGTTGCGTAACCGAATCGGGAGATGCAACTGAGTCAATTTTAGCTTGCAAGGTGTTGTGATTTTCATGAACAATAGTTTGCAGTTCTTTTACGGCTGCTTCGTGATTCTGTAATGCATTTTCATGCCGCGAAAAAATATGTTGAAAATGCTCACAAATTTGTGTTTTTACGTCACTACAGACTTTTCAACATTTATATTCGATTTTAAATAACTCTGCAGTTAAATCTTCATGTGTTTGTTCAAGCGTGGTATCTAATTTTTGAAGATTTTGTTCCATTGTGTCTAACTTTTGAAGCTTTTGCTGTGTTTGTCTCTGATTTTGTTCCATTTGTTGCATTAATTGCAATAATAATGTATTAGTGTCTGCAATCTGTTTCTCTATGCTTTTTGGCAGTGCGTTTTCACCGGCAACATTCACATTTTGACAAGCAGAAAATGTGTCTTGACTCGTTTGAGAAAACGGTGAGGACCTAAAACCTGATTCTACAGTATTTGCAATATTGTGTTCTTTCATTTCGGATTAGTGAGGCGAGCTGTTGTCGACCGATCGATCGATAATGCTTCCCCGTTCACTACTTGTTTCACTGTCTACACCATTATTTGCCGCCCGCTCCATTTCCCTATGCACAATTACCAAATTACTACTTTGAATGTCTGTTAATTCATTACACAGTGGTGCTGATAAGCTACGCTCGTCGTCACTATTATGTCTCAGTTTACTTTGGAGCCTAGTGTTACGTTTTTCACACGCCATTATTGTCACAATATTTCACACGATAACACAGAAAAGCACAATTTGAAGAGCAAAAATAAGAGAACACATTAACATAGCACTGAAAATAATATCTAGTTAATTGCAAGCGCAGCTGCGAAATACTTGGTGCAAATCTACATGCATGCCACAACTGTTTTACTGTACAACAGTGAAAGACTGCAACTACAAAGGAGATTCTCTCTACAATTACGCGCTAGCAATAAACAAAAGCTACACTAATTACACAAACTACAAGAAAAAATCAGAAGATTCCAGTGAGGTATCCTCGGCTAAGGGTCGACATATGAAACGTCCCCTCAGAAAAATTAATGAATTACTGTGCTGATAAACCTCTTACATTATTTGATTTTCAAACAGCTGAACAGAACTGAACGTACTCAGACATCTCGCTCTTTCCCTATTCTGATCAACACTAAACTGACACACAATATTTTTAGCGCAACGCAGTCTGACTTTTAATAATCCCTACAAAAGAATGGCCCTGACTATCAATAACCTATACCTTTCACAAATCACTTACCTCACAAAAATCTTCGTTACTCAAACTATTCCAATACAGCGAGCGCCACTACAGCCAGCTAAATGAAAGATTCAAACTACTGAAGGCACTACCTACTGATAGGCATAGTTAGCAAATGAAAGATTTTGATAGAGAACAAACAATGTATTTACCTTAATAGTGTTCAAAAGTCATAATATCTATATCAGTCCATGATATCCAATATTACAAATTTACTGTCTCTGTCCAGATCATCCGCTATCAAAACTCCGCCATCTCACTCCCCACGTCCACCACTGCTGGCGGCTCACCTCCAACTGCGCAACGCTACGCGCTGTTAACAGCCAACTGCCCAACACAACAATAGCAAATTCCAACAATGCCACCCAGCCACAGACTGTACACAGCACAGCCAGTAATTTTCATACAGAGCGCTAGGTGGCGGTGGCGTTACCAATATAAGAACCTAAACAGCCTACTTACAAAGGCAACACTCACGCAGTTCTGACGTGCGCTTGGTAACGGAAGCAAGACTTAAAAAGAATCAAGACACTTTCATAGTTTCTGTCTGCCTAGAAAAACTGTTCGACAATATTAATTGGCGCATCTCAGGAAAACAGCTGCAAGCATGGGTAAAGGCAGGCAACATGTACAAGAAATGGAAAAATAAGAACAGAAGATCAAGAACGAAGTGCCTGGATTAAAAAAAAAAAAAAAAAAGGTGTGAAACATGAAAGCATTCCCTTGCCCTTACTGTTCAATTTCCACATCGAAGAAGCGATGACGGAAGTAAAATTAAGTTTCAGGACTGTCAGTTGTAATGACACATTCCTATGCAGAGACATACGATATCTTAAAAGCTGCGCCAAAGATAAATTGAGAGGCATGTATATTATAATCTTTGTAAAGTTCACATTGGATTCTCTTTTGTTTGATACTCCAAGGAGCTAAGGGACACTTTCGATTGTTGCCTTGTGGAGGATGGACGTGATTTTGGACTGTGCGGAAAGGCAGCCATGTGGTTGGTAATTATGGTTTGTGCGATGAGCACAGCAAGTCTTATTGTGTTGTGAATAAAAAATAGTGAAAAGTTTCGAAGTGTTACGAAAATTATTTATAGCGACGTAGCATAGTATTCCTTGGTTTCCACCGTCTTCGTGAAGTGAACCGATGCCGACTCATGATGGTACACACGGTCAACAAAGAGAAGAACATCGATGGCGACTAATGAATTAATATTGTGGCAGAAGGACTAATTCTACGTCTAAGGTGAGAACTCTGATTAAATCAACAATGACGTGGAATTTAAAATATAAAATGTTTTTTATTTATTTCGCCACACTGGCGACCGTGACAGGACAGTGCTGGTGGAACAAAGAGTAAGTACTTCATTGTTGTGCTACAAATGTACTTGTACTAATTACTGTTTCTCTGTTACATGACGCACATGGAAAATGACGAATAAAGTGAAACAATATTAGCTGTATAAACGGATGGCACAATAACCAGAAGGAACAAGGACAAGGATTTACAAAACTAACGTAATCGTGAGTGACGCAGCTCAGTCGGAATTAAGGTAGGAAAGCGCAAACGCATGCAGTGGCTGCACCTTGGCTTAGCTCCACTTAAAGCAGAACCTTTTCCGTCCATATTAAAATCCTGGTAGTGTTTGTGGCAACACACAATTACACTTTGATAATTACTTTTTGTGTTCAACAATCGCAGAATTAGAAGACGTAGTGCGCCATCTTGTAAATTTCCGACGCGCAACAAATAACAATCGCGAGATATTTTTATTAATTCAACTGCGAGAGAATTTAAAGATTTAGATTAACAGTAAAGTACAGATAAAAATAATATCTTCACAATGGAATCGGAGAACTTTAATTTAACAAATGTTCATGGACACGTCACCGATTCTGACAATAGTGACGTAAATGATGACGCAATTAGTTTTTCAGCACAACATAATGTAGAAGTAAATACAATTCAATTGCACTCCACAGGGATTAACAATAACGAACCACTTGCAAATGAAACCTTGTGCACAGTCGATGAAGCATCGATTACCAGATCAGATGAAAATATTTCGCGTGAAGTCAGTGAACCTAGCCCGGTTTCGATTCAACCAGACCGTGGCAGAGAAACAATGGCAACAAATAATGGCATAAATACAAACACACAAGCTTCGTCAGTTACGCTTGAGGCATTATATAGTCTGATGTCAAATGTGAGCGAGAAACTGGCGAATCTAGAAATAATGACAAACACAAAATTGTCAAACATGGAAATTGGGTTCCAACAGCAGTTTTCAAGTGTAAACACGCAATTTGAAAACATACACAGACATTTCGATCAACGCTTAAATAAACTCACCAATGAAATCGATCAAAAGATCGAAGACAAAGTCATCAAAACCGTCAATAGTGTATACAATGTATTGGCAAATGACTTAGAAAAGAAATTGTCAGATCTTACAACCAAACAGGAACAGGAACTGTCAGAAATAGTAGAAACACACAATCAAACACAAACCGTACAAAAAGAAATACATGAAAACGTACAGGCTATTCAATTAAATTTAACAAGAGTACAGTCCGCATGTGAAGAAATACCTGACCAAGTTAATAAAGTTAACGAAGAAGTCGGTTTTCTGAAACAGGAGACTCGACGTATCAACGCGGACATTATCAAAATAAATGAAACTTTAGAAAACGGTAGTGTAAATGAATCAATAACTGACCGGGAAACAAAACTTTTTGAAAAATTAGGTAATGAAATCAAAGTAGCCGAGGACAGAATACGCAAGGAAATTGCTGGTAGACTGAATGTTTCAAATGACTTGCCTACGTCAAGCAACAGGCAGTGCGACACTTATTCGGCCGTGCCAGATTACGATGTCAATAACGCAGAACATCACGCGCCCAGTCCGGCGTATGTGCACGCACCGGCACAGGCAAACAATGGCTATTCGCCAAACGCGGTGCTGCAACAGGCAGTAGGCGTGTCGCCTTGCATCTCGACGATTCTAGTCGATGAGAGCCTGTTGAAACATAGACAATTTCCAGTTTTCTCCACAGAATCCAGAAAAACTCATCCAGTCGTATTTGTAAGAGCATTTAAAAATGTCTTACCAAGAAACTGGACTGAGGCACAGAAGATTAGATATGTAGTAGGCTTCACACAAGGCGACGCACTTTTGTGGGCCACAGACATGGCTGAACAGTGCGTCACCTACGAACAATTTGAACGGGCTTTCTTGGAGAAATATTGGTCTGCTGGGGTCCAAGAAAGACTGCGCCGTGAAGTATTCAACCCACAACCGTTCAACCTCAAAAACGGCGGGTTGAGAAAGTATTTCGAAAAGTACTTGAATAAGACGCGCTATTGGAACAATCCAATACCGCACGTAGATGTTCTCAAAATTCTGAAAAACAAACTACCCGCGAACTTACGCGAAAAATTGGTAACCATACCGGAGAACGACCTTGAATACTTTCTTTCCGTGCTTGACTCAATTGATCTAATATACGAAGAAGAGCCGAGCACAGGTAATCGGAATGAATATTCCGGAACCAATCAAAACAACGGTAACGGATATCATTTTAATGGCAGTGGACAAAACCCACACAGTTGGCATCCGTATGCGACAAGGCCAAATAATGGAACCTGGAATTACGGAAATCGAAGGAATTCGGCGCCACAGAGACGTGAAGACCGAAGGTATAGTACAGATTACGGTCCACGCCGGTATGGAAATGATAGAAATCGCGTGAATGATTCGTCAGGCCCGCGTGATGAAAGGCGGCAGTCAAATGAAAATTACAATAGTTACAGTAATAGGAATGACAGACCAAGGAGGAATAGCGACGGGCGGTCGCAAGAAAATGTTGTACGCAGCGGTCCGGAAACTAATTGGCGACAGAATAACCACTCAGTACACTTTGTAGAGGTAACGCACACTACTGAAGCAACGCCGTTGTCTCCCCCGGTAAACAACAATCGGTCGCAATGAGCCCCCACCGGCCGACCGATTTGACAACAGGGGGCACAAACAAGCACACATTACATCTTAGACAATTATTTTTAAGATATGATCAGGATGCGACCGTAGAAGATGATCTATGTGAAGAAGAGACGAAAGCACCGGACAAGGTAAGTGACCTCGTGCAGGCTGTAATAACAACAAAAAGATAAGAAAGGTTACAGAATTTAACATTGGACAGGAAGTACTATTACGTACCCACCCAAAATCCTCTAAAATTAAGGCATTAAACAAAAAGTGGCAGTTGTTGTATGATGGCCCTTTCATTATAATAGACAAACCTCACCCAGGATGTTATCTGTTAGGTAACACACGAACGAGCAAGGTGAAAGGGTTATACCCCCACAAGGACATCAAGGAATTTTTTCATTAAAGGTTATATGTTATTTTAGCAAAATTGAAATTGTACAACCTTGGATCACATAGTAAAATTGCTGTCATTAACCTAAGAAACTTGCGAACAACTGGGGGCATATGCCAGCTTAAAAGCGCATATTTAACCAAACCTAATGAAACATGTGTTACTGTGAGTCTTAACACTATCAAATAAACCATACAGTACTTTTGTAGTCTAACTCAGTTATTTAAGAGAGGGGAACAAAGACAAATTAGCGCGAAGGTCAGAGTTTGTTCGCTCGAGACGAGCAACAAACCACGCGTCGAAGTTGCAATCCAATGCTCAGCTCATGAGCACGCGATAGCTGCATGTCAAGACGAGGTCATTGGCCGCGCTGTAGGCAGCGAGCCGGGGAGAAATCTTCCCCCCTTCCATGTCCGATCAGCTGAGCGTATACAAAGCGCGAAGGCGCATGCGCGGTCGAGTCCAGGTGTCACGTGACTATTACACGATGGTGGCTATCACGAATAATGTTCACCAACAATGCAGAGTTTTCCCCGCGGCTACAGTCCAGTCGTGGTACGTAAGCGCGCATGCGCGGAACGTTTAAAAGTTTTGAGACCACTCTTACTATGAGACACAGAGACGAAAGTCATTCAAAAACAAGAAAGGAAAGGGTACACAAGTCTTGTAAATAGTAACTTAGAAAATTTAATTATAAGCTGGTATTACGTAATAAAAGTGAACATGCAAGTACATACTGGTCATGGACGGTATTGTAATATTATATTATACTGAGTAAAATCTTAGCGTGTACGGAAGGAGAAAGAAAATAGAAAAAAAATAAATAGATAAATAATGCAGATATATAACCGGAAGAAAGACTATGTACACGAGAACAGCACACAATTACATATAGGGAAAAAGCAGCAAAGAGGAAATCAAAGAGATAACGCATACATTTACATTACACAGTAGATAGCGATTTTCAGAATGAACAACAAGGTAAACGCGGGAATTTTTGTGACTAAGGAAAAGAGTGACACAAGCTTTAAAATAGGATAATAATAAACAGATCTATGCAGCGTGAGTAATGAACTGAATCGCTCTCAAAACAAATACCTAGGGTTTATAGAGAGAGAGACACACATTAACGTTAGGAAACACCTGAAGCACTCAGCAAACAACTTTGTAGAATATATAAGCTGTACACGAGGGTACATGTACGAAAGCTAAAGTGTAAAGGAGGAAAATAGGGAATGTTGCGCATTAATGGACTGTAAGGCAGTTATGTATGTAAGAAGAAATATTTAGTTGTAAGTATTATTAGTATAAGGGACGATGCTCACCACACCCTGAATTATTTTGGAATATTGAAGGAATGGTGCAGGGTACCGAAAAAGGGCCCCCAGCAAAGTGTATATTATAGTGGTAGATATTTTTTTGTGTATAAACGTATGTATGAATGTGTGAAAGGCGAAAGAAGCCCTGTACATGTACGGAACTTAAACAACGTAGAAGTGTATAAGGAAAATTAAACTGTAAGACAACCTCGTATAAACAGGTATACCTAACGTCAGGAAACAACTTAATTAAAACTGTAAGACTCTACGAGTGTACGAGAAAAGGTGAAAAACCTGACACAAAGTGCAATATTAGCGATGCTTCACTCATGTATGCAAAAGGAAGGTATGAATTACTTTACCCACTTGAAACATGAAAGGAAAAATCATGTTAAAATTATATCTTTCACACATATAACAATTTACAATCACAAGGAATGAAAATGATATCGCCGCTATACGAGAAACAGGTAAGTAGTGTGATCGACGACCTGTAAGCAAAGGAATCGCCTATAAAATGAACTATGAACAAAACGTCATAAAGAATTTCATGCTGCACTGAAGCTATGAAAGTCTGATTGTTCGTGTACATAGATTTTTATGACAACCGATGCATTAAAATGTCTGTATTTTTTCTCCCATGATAACACAAGACGCCTATAAGCGCACTTTAATTGAAGATGATACACGCAAACAAGGGCGTGCCGCTATTATGAAACTCTGTACATAGTAATAGTAGTTACACCCTGAACTTCAAAATTTTATGTTTATATGTCCATGTTAAGGTAGGAAGTTTTATTAGGGTTAATGATTTACAAGCACACCAGAATGTGCTTACGCCCAAAACACTGTACATATTAGGGTTATGCTGCATATAAATGATTATTTCGTGCATTTTCAGATTTTATACGCGAAAAACCGTAGCATACACGTAGTCGCTGCCACTACCCTAAGTAGAAGGTAGAAAATTCCCTTCCCAAGCTTCAGTGGAGCGGCTACAGGTGTATTCTCAGCATGCTGATGCATGTCGTTACGTATGAAGAATACGTAACGGAGGTAAACCTTAACTTATACTCGAGTGCAAGAAGGAAAACAAAGGACTTGTTCCTTCTAACAGATTAATGGAAAAAGGCGAGCGTGTGTGTCAGTAAAATCCAAGACGAAGAAGCCACTATGAGTGGTCAAAAATTTTTTCAATTTTAGTCGATAGTTTTTTCCTGTAGTTAATGTAAACAATGTATTGTATGTATTATATGTTATTCCATTGTATGTGATGTATTTTGTATTTCATGCCAAGTCCCGTGACTTACAAATTATGTGCATTGACCAGAAGTATTGAGGGGAATGAATCTCAGTACAATAGGTAAAAGGGGTTAATGCGAAGAAAAAAAAGTGTAGTGAAAAGGAAGTTTCGATCGCAATACTCGCGGTTAAAGTGGTGTGCGTGTAGAAATTAAAATTGTGCAAAGTAGTGCTACGTTGCAAATGTCAGCGACCCTAAACAAGTGACAGCGAAAATTGAAGCTTGTATCGTCAAACGACCCATGGCGTCACAGTAGGAAAGGACAATGCCAAACAAGTTTGACACGGTACGCTTCTTACCAGGAGCTGCATCGACGGGATCGTCCTCCGCCTCGCACATAGTGTGGTGTGTTCTTCGGGGCACATATTCCAATGTACCTCGTTGTATCCAGTCTAAGTACTGGAAGGAACTACAAAAAGCACACGCATACTGAGGTTCGGAAGTCTTGACGGTACCCGCACGTCGGTGTATATTCAGTGCACTGGCGCGCGCATTCAACCAACGTCGCCAGCTAACGGACGACCAAACAATCAGGCGCGCGTATCACCCGCCCATATTCAACACGGGCTAGCGAACAAAGCTCGTCGCCCCAGAATAAATACAGAAAGCAATACAAGGACTTAATTTTCACCTCGGATGAGGAAGGAAACATTTGTATGTAACGTTGTATTCAGTGTATATTTTATTGTACAAACTTTACTACATGATGTCATTTTCTCAGTATTAACCAGAACTTTGTATATTAGGATTAAGGTTTGTAAATATTAGCATAAGTATACCAAAAAACTGACACACTCAGAAATACCAAAGAATTCACAGTGCCATGAAAATGAGACAATAAAAATGAAGTTTGTAAATAAAAGACCCCCAAACCTATCAATTGCAAGGTCGACTACTGTATCCTGTCAATCAAATAAAATTTTCTAGTGACAGTATACAGTAGGGGGGCAGTTGTAATGACACATTCCTATGCAGAGACATACGATATCTTAAAAGCTGCGCCAAAGATAAATTGAGAGGCATGTATATTATAATCTTTGTAAAGTTCACATTGGATTCTCTTTTGTTTGATACTCCAAGGAGCTAAGGGACACTTTCGATTGTTGCCTTGTGGAGGATGGACGTGATTTTGGACTGTGCGGAAAGGCAGCCATGTGGTTGGTAATTATGGTTTGTGCGATGAGCACAGCAAGTCTTATTGTGTTGTGAATAAAAAATAGTGAAAAGTTTCGAAGTGTTACGAAAATTATTTATAGCGACGTAGCATAGTATTCCTTGGTTTCCACCGTCTTCGTGAAGTGAACCGATGCCGACTCATGATGGTACACACGGTCAACAAAGAGAAGAACATCGATGGCGACTAATGAATTAATATTGTGGCAGAAGGACTAATTCTACGTCTAAGGTGAGAACTCTGATTAAATCAACAATGACGTGGAATTTAAAATATAAAATGTTTTTTATTTATTTCGCCACACATTAAAATTAAAGGTGAGGCGATATCATGGATAAGGTTTACTGATAATATTGCTATTTTCAGTGATGGCGAAGACGTAGTCGAGGACTCTCGAATATAAAGTCTGGGCACAAACTACGGACTGAGTGTAAATCAAGGTGAGACACTATTAATGAAGACCGGTAGAAATGAGATTAGTGATGAACGTAATACCGGAATTCGTGGCTATGAAGTAGACGAAGAATGAATTCTGCTACCTTGGAAGCAAAATTACGCATGGCAGCCGAAGTAAGGAGGACATATGAAGCAGAGTAGCACAGACAAATGGGAATTCCTTGCATAAAGAGGTCTACCATTATCAGTAACAGTACGAGAAATAAATTTCTGAGAGTCTATATGCGAGCACAAAATTGTATGGAAGTGAATCATGAACTATGGGAAAACCAGAAAAGAGAAGAATCAAAGCGTTTGAGACATGGTACTATGGAAGGGTGTTGAAAATTCGGTGGACTGATCAGACAAGGAACGAGGGGGTACTCTACAGAACTGGTGACGAGACGAACATGAAAACACTGACAGAAGAAGGGACAAGTCAATAAAACTTGTGTTAAGACATCAATGAATAACTTCCATGATATTTGAAGCAGCTGTGAAGGGGGAGAGTGAGAGTGCAATGTATCCAGCAAATAACTGAAGATGTTTGGTTAATTTGTATTCTTTGGCAAAGCTGCAATTCCGATAATAGTATTAAGTGGAGTTGTTGTTGTTGTTGTGGTCTTCAGTCCTGAGACTGGTTTGATGCAGCTCTCCATGCTACTCTGTCCTGTGCAAGCTTCTTCATCTCCCAGTACCTACTGCAACCTACATCCTTCTGAATCTGCTCAGTGTATTCATCTCTTGGTCTCCCTCTACGATTTTTACCCTCCACGCTGCCCTCCCATACTAAATTGGTGATCTCTTGATGCCTCAGAACATGTCCTACCAACCGATCCCTTCTTCTGGTCAAGCTGTGCCACAAACTCCTCTTCTCCCCAATCCTATTCAGTACCTCCTCATTAGCTATGTGATCTACCCATCTAATCTTCAGCATTCTTCTGTAGCACCACATTTCGAAAGCTTCTATTCTCTTCTTGTCCAAACTATTTACCGTCCATGTTTCACTTCCATACATGGCTACACTCCATACAAATACTTTCAGAAATGACTTCCTGACACTTAAATCTATACTCGATGTTAACAAATTTCTCTTCTTCAGAAACGCTTTCCTTGCCATTGCCAGTCTACATTTTATATCCTCTCTACTTCGACCATCATCAGTTATTTTGCTCCCCAAATAGCAAAACTCCTTTACTACTTTAAGTGTCTCATTTCCTAGTCTAATACCCTCAGCATCACCCGACTTAACTCGACTACATTCCATTATCCTCGTTTTGCTTTTGTTGATGTTCATCTTATATCCTCCCTTCAAGACACCGTCCATTCCGTTCAACTGCTCTTCTAAGTCCTTTGCTGTCTCTGACAGAATTACAATGTCATCGGCGAACCTCAAAGTTTTTATTTCTTCTCCATGGATTTTAATACCTACTCCGAATTTTTCTTTTGTTTCCTTTACTGGTTGCTCAATATACAGATTGAATAACATCGGGAAGAGGCTACAACCCTGTCATACTCCCTTCCCAACCACTGCTTCCCTTTCATGTCCCTCGACTCTTATAACTGCCTTCTGGTTTCTGTACAAATTGTAAATAGCCTTTCGCTCCCTGTATTTTACCCCTGCCACCTTTAGAATTTGAGAGAGAGTATTCCAGTCAACATTGTCAAAAGCTTTCTCTAAGTCTACAAATGCTAGAAACGTAGGTTTGCCTTTCCTTAATCTTTCTTCTAAGATAAGTCGTAAGGTCAGTATTGCCTCACGTGTTCCAGTATTTCTACGGAATCCAAACTGATCTTCCCCGAGGTTGGCTTCTACTAGTTTTTCCATTCGTCTGTAAAGAATTCGTGTTAGTATTTTGCAGCTGTGACTTATTAAACTGATTGTTCGGTAATTCTCACATCTGTCAACACCTGCTTTCTTTGGGATTGGAATTATTATATTCTTCTTGAAGTCTGAGGGTATTTCGCCTGTTTCATACATCTTGCTCACCAGATGGTAGAGTTTTGTCAGGACTGGCTCTCCCAAGGCCGTCAGTAGTTCTAATGGAATGGTGTCTACTCCGGGGGCCTTGTTTCGACTCAGGTCTTTCAGTGCTCTGTCAAACTCTTCACGCAGTATTATATCTCCCATTTCATCTTCATCTACATCCTCTTCTATTTCCATAATAATGTCCTCTCAAGTACATCGCCCTTGTATAGACCCTCTATATACTCCTTCCACCTTTCTGCTTTCCCTTCTTTGCTCAGAACTGGGTTTCCATCTGAGCTTTTGATATTCATACAAGTGGTTCTCTTTTCTCTGAAGGTCTCTTTAATTTCCTGTAGGCTGTATCTATCTTACCCCTAGTGAGATAAGCCTCTACATCCTTACATTCGTCCTCTAGCCATGCCTGCTTAGCCATTTTGCACTTCCTGTCAATCCCATTTTTGAGACGTTTGTATTCCTTTTTGCCTGTTTCATTTACTGCATTTTTATATTTTCTCCTTTCATCAATTAAATTCAGTATTTCTTCTGTCACCCAAGGATTTCTACTAGCCTTCGTCTTTTTACCTACTTGATCCTCTGCTGCCTTCACCACTTCATCCCTCAAAGCTTCCCATTCTTCTTCTACTGTATTTCTTTCCCCCATTCCTGTCAATTGTTCCCTTATGCTCTCCCTGAAACTCTGTAAAACCTCTGGTTCTTTCAGTTTATCCAGGTCCCATCTCCTTAAATTCCCACCTTTTTGCAGTTTCTTCAGTTTTAATCTACAGGTCATAAACAATAGATTGTGGTCAGAGTCCACATCTGCCCCTGGAAATGTCTTAAAATTTAAAACCTGGTTCCTAAATCTCTGTCTTACCATTACATAATCTATCTGATACCTTTTAGTATCTCCAGGGTTCTTCCATGTATACAACCTTCTACCATGATTCTTAAACCAAGTGTTAGCTACGATTAAGTTGTGCTCTGTGCAAAATTCTACCAGGCGGCTTCCTCTTTCATTTCTTAGCCTCAATCCATATTCTCCTACTACGTTTCCTTCTCTCCCTTTTCCTACACTCGAATTCCAGTCACCCATGACTATTAAATTTTCGTCTCCTAATCCGTCAGAAATGACTCACGGCATAGAATGCTTCAAGGTATAGGGAATCTAGTCTGGATAAAGGCGTAGTCTTCATTATCAGTAATATGTGTATGGTAGAGCATATAATGAGGGACTGGATAGGTGCAAAGTTTGGCTCACCATAGCATTTATATATATATGAGGCGGGGAAGAATTCATTTAATACCCATCACAATAGTGAATTTTGGGTCGGACGAAGTATAGTTGTCATGAATGTGCTGCCAGCCAATGTGAGGATGCTACAGGAAGATAATTTGGATAGTGTTTGGAATGGAGGATTATATGTAGGACAGTCTACCAATATAGCTGCAGTGCAGGAGAAAGCGTCACATTTTCAGGAGAAAGACAGGGACAAAATGGGGCAACCACTGATAGAATGTGAACCATTAATTGAATATATGAATTTAATTTACTTGGACCTTTACCAGCACCAGAAAGTCTGGTACAACATTATAGGATTCCTACAGTGAATAAAGCAAGAAACCACACCAAGTTCCACATCACCACATCACCTACATCCTGTAATACAGTAAATTATAAGTCAGCAGCTATGAGATAGGACTATAAAACAAAGAACCAGTCCTTGTCGGTACCTGTGGTTATGATGCCCAAGAAAAACATGGATTAGAGTAAGGTTATCAGTTTTGTTGTGATTCTCATTATCTAGATCAGCACACACTGAAGAGTTGTATGCATTGGCAAGTGTCATAGAAACGCAGAATAACCTGGAGAAATGTCATTATTTTACAAACATGGATGTACTTAGTGGGTAGAAGCAGTGCCCCTATGTAGCTCCAGAGGATCATTTCCATACAGTTCACGTTGCATCCAGGCATTACTAAGACCTGAGAATGACATTTTGATTGAATAAAGTGTTCCAGTATCTGCTAGATGTGGTGATGTGGGGTCTAAAACCGAATTAGTGTGTGGTGTACTTGAGTGAGATGATAATCTCCAATGAGATACCCCATGGACGTAGTTCATTTTAGGGATGTGTTCAGTCATCAAAGAGCAGTCATCAAAGAGCAGCAAGGCCTGCGCCTGGGAAAATGTCAGTTCATGTTAATGAAAGTTCGCTACTTTGGCTGCATTATCAACCAGGCTGGATTGTGAACTGATCATCAGCTTGTTTGAAATATGCAATAATTTCCTACCTTTGGGGAGGAAAAGAAGCTACACTCCTTTATAGGTCAGACCATTGTTGTCAAAATTTTGTTAGTAATTATAGAGATAGTGAGACCTTTTAATGAATGGGGTAAAATTCCTCTGGACATCAGAGTCTGAAGACTGGATGATTCAATGACTTACTGATTGCTGTTTCTGTCTTTGCTTTCCCAGACTAGCAAAAACCCTTTATAGTAATCTTGAGATGCTGGTATCCACATATGAAAATGTTTTCCAGAGACCAATTCCAGTCACAAATTTTTGTTGGCTTACTTAATTTATTTAATCTTCATTAAATGATTTCCATAAGCGAAAAAATTTCTTGCATAGCGATCTCTGAAAAACCTTTCCATATTTTTAAAGCAGAAATTAACGAGGAATCCCAACATAGGGTGTGTGCTGATACAGAAGATGAACTGAGTGGAAAATCTGATAATTACTGCTTTCAGGCAACTAAACAGGGCTGAGAAGAACAACTCCACTATAGGAAAACAGTTGATGAGCCTGATTTATAGAATAACTTTCTTTTATTGTTATTTGTATGGAAGACATTTTAAGTTAATAATAGATGATGCTATGTCAAAATGGCTTATGAACCTGAAGGATCCAATTAGCCATCTGACTTGATGGAATTGCGCCTAAGTAAATACAATTTTGAAGTAACCCACAGCAAAGCAAACAGCATGCATCAGAAAATGTGTGCTTGGTAAGATGTTTACATTTCTGCAGAGAAGTTCTGCACAGAACGGAGCACTGACCCAGATTGTCAGAGCGCCGACCCAGATTGTCGGCAATACTTGATGCAACTGCTGTTGAAGTAGAACCATTGTGGGTGGCAAATGCTTGTACCAGTAAGTTTATGCATCGAAGTAGGCTCGCAATTCTATCCTGGCTGGTCATGGTGGACAGAGAATTATGGAACAATGAGTCATCCAGAATTACTGGTGGTGAATGTGGAAGTGGGATATGGAACAATGTATAAAGAACTGTGTACTCTCCACGAAAATGTTGGCAATTAGCCATCAGCACCATTGCAGAAATTACTGGATGTCAGTGGGTTTTTTCAAATGAATGGTGTCGATATTATTAGACCCTTCATACACACATAAGTGGGAATTGGTATGTCTTAACTATTGTCAATTACTTATTCTGTATTTGGTTAGGATAACCATTCTGAATAATCAAACCTAAATGGTGGCTCAAACATGGTTAACCATTGGATCTTGGGGTTTGGAATACAGAAAAACTTGCTAAATGATCACAGAACAATTTCATCACAGAGTTAATGAAGCAGCTATGCTGGTTACAGTGAATAGAAAAGTTGGGTACAGGTGGACTGCATCCTAAAGACAATTGATGAATCGAGCGTGTGCACAAGATAGTAAGTAGCCTGTTGTGTCATTATATCAATATTACAGTGAATGGGACACTTTGCTTCCTTATATAGTAGCAGCATACAACTTGCAGGGGCATGAAAATACAAGGGTCATGCCTTTTGAAGTTTTTCTATGGGTATAAAAAAAATCTACTTTTGAGTTAATTAAATTACCCCTGTGGAGGATGTGAGAGCTGTCCAGGATTCCACAAAAAGATTAAAGTTTTGAAGAAAATGTCTGCACCAGTTACACTACCCTTTTTATTTAAAACCACCGGTTTCAGCCCCCAGGGTGATTATCTGCTGGTGTACGTCAGACATCTTGTGCCCTCTAAGGACGCCTGACATATTATTAGATAATGTTCTTAAGGACCAAAAGCGATTTTGGTTTTAAAACTTGTGTGGGCATTTTCTTCAAAGCCTTTAACACAGTAACTGGGGAATCGTCACCAACAAATGGCACCAAGCACTGAAGGCAAATACTAAAGCCCTCAGAAGACAAGAAAATGCCCAAAAAAGGACAAGGGTAATACTAACAAGTCCTTAAATTTCAAAAAGTAAAGGTAAGGAATTTATTACGCAGTACTAGGGGCCCTATCTGAAGTTTGAGTTATCAGTGTAATGTTACAGATCATGACATGCACCTCTGTCGTCCGTCCTTTCATTTGTGCTCTAGAAGATTTGCCTTGTCACTGCCAGCATCTTCGATCGGGAGGAGAGAAGCGGTAGAAAGTAAAGGTAAGATCCAGAGGAATGAGCAAATTTCCTCTGAAGTAACACATAAGCCCTAAACTTCTAAGATATGCCATCGTATTGAATTCAGACTTCCTGATCCCCAACTGCATGACAGGCACAACCTGGAACCAGCTGTTAAGTACGCCAGGTACCAGCTTTCAGGGACACCAGACCACCGAACACCAACTGAGGGAAGTTGGCAACACAAGGGGCATAACCATGATCTGGATCCTGTGCTTGCTGCAGGTCATGCGCTGTTGTCTGACCATCGACCGACATTAAGGCCAAACTTCAATGCCTTGGCAGAGAGGAACGAAATATGACGACTAGTCGACATCTTTGAGAAATTCCAGCTCATGTTTCAAAGCAAACCAGACACTGTTTCCAGACACTGGAAGAGTACCAGTTCCTGCTGCCCTCCTTCAACAGTCTTTAGGTAAAACTCCAGCAGACTGTACAGCTAGTGCTGCAATACTGGCAGAGGCAAGAGAGAGGCTGGATAGATACAGGGGAGGAAATCATGAAAAGAGTTTTTTTTTTTTTTTTTTGCAACTGATGTAGAGGATCTGAAAAGGGTAAATGCAACTCTGCAACAAGTGCAAAATGAAGCGCAATTTGAGATTAGGAATAAATTAGACGCTTATTGCAAAAATCATCTTCAGTGAAACAACAAACAAATATGATCTGTTATGATTACACAATAAAAAGAAAGTGAATATCATTTGTGGAGTCAGAGCCAAATATATTGCTAATCTGAAGTTAGAATACAACTACGCTCCATTACCATGGAAAGTTTAAATACAGGAATGGGAGATAATTGTGAAATAATAGATCAGCATACCACATCACTGGTAAAACTGACAAAGAACGTATTTAACAACAGATGGAACCTTTGTGCTTTGACTGCAGCGTCAGTGATGGATATCCAATAGACACCAGCTGCAGTCGAATAAGACTTAGACTAGACTTATTGACACCTCGTTGATCATTGCAAGGCTACTTCGAACCCTTGCAGATATTTATTATTAATGTCAGCATCATAGGGGCAAGCTTGCAAGGCCCACTCATGCCAATCGCTGGCACCTACCCTGACACAATTGCTACCATGGAGATTTCTCAACGGACTATAGAGAGTTCAAGAGGGGATACCGCCGCCTCTGGAGTTACTGTTAACTCTGGAGGAATTCTACCAAGTAGCTTAAGTCGATGTAACATTAGTTTTAATCTGGCTACAAGTACGGGCACAAATATGTGTGACACGTAAAGAGTGCTGGTTTGTGTACTATGTAAGACAATCTAACCTGGTAGCATGAGGGGCACTAACGGAGTTCATACATTCGCAAGTCCAGGGTATTCGCCATCGATAGAAAGTCCAACGTGCTAGTTATTGCCTCGGAATTGTTGCAGTGCTGAATTGAATAAATCACTATACTTTTCACAAAACTGATCCACACCACTCGAGGATCTTGAGAGTTCGACAGTTTCACGCAGAATATCTCAAATATGATGTGGCAGTGACGTCCACTGTTTTCAAAGGAGGGTGCCACGTGACATTTTTTGCTGGCGGAACCAGTGGTCGCGATTCCCTCATACTACAACCAGGGTCACCCAAGTAGAATACACTGCCTAGAACCGTGGGTTCAGGGTTTAATGACGAACAGGACTTGTTGCGACATACCTGGTACCTGATTTCAGTTACCTGCGACCATTAAAGGAACCACATCCCTGAAAGCTTCTGTTCTCTGCTTTACTTGTCAAACCTTCCTTCTGAGAATCTGCCAAATGAAAACTTAACACATCTAAACAGCACCTTGGAACCACAACTACTCATCTCTCTGGATCCACTAATAGCAGCTCAGAATTATCGTAATGCAATAAGTGTACCCAAGTAGCGGTATGCGTACCTGGCTAGAACGGGTGTGTATGGAAAGAAAAATCCAAACGTAAAGATAATAAAATTTTAGTACCACTGACAATATAGGACTGTTTCCGTGGGAACAATGGGAGATATAAGCCATATCACAAACAGTATCAGCATCGGCTCTATACCTGCACATGGGAACATCCACATCAGCCATCTTCTGTCTTAAACACAGCAGGCATTGTCTGCTGATACTGCAAATAGAGAATTATTCAGATCCCAACTCCGCCGTCCCTCTGAAATGTGTTAGACGCTTATGGGAAGGATATATTAACAAGCCATTGTAAAATTAAATTGTCATTAGTAACTGCACGTTTAGTTGAATGTCATGTACTTAAGTATTTACAACAATTACATCTGTTAAGTCTGAGCTCTTCCTGATGATGGCGTGTTTCGTCGTTTCGAAGAGAATACTATTCCGCCAAAGAAACGAGGAAGCCAATAGGCCTGACGACGACCAAACTTTTCACATTATTGTTCCGTTTCCGGAACAACTCTTCTATGAGAGAAAATGCTCCTTAGGCTAAAGCAAGGTTGGCAGGTCTGAGTTGTTGTTTTCGTTTTGTAAAAGCCTTTTATGTGGAACGATGTATCCCGCAGTCAAAGTGAGCAATGGTAAGCAGCCAGCTAACAGTGAATGAGTGAGGACACGCGTCGAGCGCTCGGCAAGATATTAAACATTTTTTACTAACTTTGCTACAATTAATGGAAGAAGGCAATAAGTCATCTCACGTCTGGATACAAGATCTACCCAGGCCAAAGTAGTGTTGCAAGAATTACGCCACCTTACTTCAAGAAAGATTCTCAAAGGTAGAAATTATAGCGTCTTTGGTCTACCTAATTTATAAATGACATGAAGAATTCGCAGAAGTACTTTTGCACCACATTCTCAACTACACTGCTTCTCACAAGGCGACTTATAGATATGTAATTTCACTATTTATGTAAAGGAAGCCAGGCTTGCGTTAAGAATCTATTATGAAAAGTGCTTTTGGCCTAATATACTGACAGTAAATTCTGACAAGTGTTACGAATTTATTTCAAGTACATATCATTACTTCGCTTTGATCCCATCTTAAAATTACTATGTATTGAGTGGAAAAGAAACAAAAGTTAATGCAATGCTCGAGTGGTTTATCGAGATAAGGAAATGGAGATGCACAGTTTTGATGGATCGCTGCGTAACAGTACTTTCATAGATTTCGTTTGTTTAAATTAATTTACTAAAAGTTTCAAAATTGAAGCAACTTCAGTCTAATGACAAAATACTAACTTCATAGTTGTTTTGCAAAGTTCTTAAAGTAATGTTAAGGGAGCCATTTAATCTGTTTAGTTTCATTCTGGAACAAAATGGAATAATTAACTTTATTAAATTATAAATCCTTTAACTGTTCTAAGTTTAATGGACAAACTAACTTTCAAAATTCGTGCTTGTAGGACGTGGCGACCGGCATTAGCAATTACAATTATTGGTTTTCAGGAAGAGACTTCTGAAGGTGAGCTAGTATTGGTTCCTGGCCCAGTGGTAAATGCTGACACTCTTCATCAATGGGAAATATCAATTATCAGAACGATAATTGAACATAGGAAGTGAATTTTATAGTTCGTTTGAGGATACGACGAACATTAGTATGTCCACTAAATTTTCCAGAAGTGCAATAACCTAATTATCATTCAGTCGGGTACAAACGCTGTTCAGTTTAATCAGCATGTTCAGTTTATTCTATAATACTGTTCAAAGTGTTAATATTATTGCTTTTATTTACCAGTCCGTTACGAAAGGCAGCCTAGGTAGTAGCTAGGCCATGCATCTTAAGAGCACGACCAAATTCTTGTAATAAAAGGCAATAAGAGAATGCTGTACATACGAACAAAGAAGAAGGTGTAGGGTCATTACACCTGCACCTACATCGTTATGCCACTGCCAGAACCTAAAACTCTACGAAACCTGGAGTGAAGTGAGGCTCAAAATGTGAGTCGGTGTTTGCTTCTACCACATTTACGAGTAGCTTTGCATGGAGCATCACTAAACTAAATTAGAGGACCATATGTCTCTGATAAGGGAAAGAATAACGCTGCGATTGTGGATTACCATAATGCAAAGGAATTCTGTTGCAAGGTGATTCACTCGTCATCCTCAATGGTACACTGCTGATGACATCCCCGAACCGCTAATCATCCACCATGTTACATCAACATAAAGCAAGTCTCTTGTAACAAGTTTCTGTCATGGCATTGTCTTGATCTGGCATGTGTGCCTCTGCTGACAGGCAGCAAAACAGCGCAGAGATGACATATACATAAGTTGAAAAAAGTCATAGGATACCTCTTAACATGGTGTCGGACCTCCTTTTGCCCGGCGTAGTGCAGAAAACCGACGTGGCATGGACTCAAGAAGTCGTAGGAAGTCACATGTAGAAATTCCGCGCCGTGCTGCCTCCATAGCCGTCCATAATTACGAAAGTGTTTCCGGTGCAGGATTTTGTGACCGATCTGAGTTCGCGTCTAATGAATGATCGATGGGATTCGTATCTGGGTGGCCAAATCATTATCTCGAACTGTTCAGAATGTTCTTCAAACCAATCGCGAACAAGTGTGGTCAGGTGACATGACACATTGTCACCCATAAAAATTCCATCGTTGTTTGGGAACATAAAGTCCATGAATGGGTGCAAAAGGTCTCCAAGTAGCCGAACATAACCATATCAGTCAATCATCGGTTCAGTTGGACCAAACTACTCAGTCCGTTTCATGAAAACACACCCCATAAAATTAGGGGGCCTCCACCAGCTTGCGAGAGCACGGGGTCCCGGGTTCGATTCCCGGCGGAGTCAGGTATTTTCACCTGTCTCGAGATAACTAGATGTTTGTGTTGTCCTCATCACTTCACCATCATTAACGAGAGTGGCGAGACTGGGCTGAGCAAAGGTTGGGAATTTGTATGGGCGCTGATAACCGCGCAGTTGAGCTCCCAACAAACCAAACGTCATCATCATCATACACCAGCTTGCACAGTGCGCTGTTGACAGCTTGGTGCAGGGCTTCGTGCGGTTTGAGCCACATTCGAAACCTACCATCAGCTCTTACCAGCTAAAATCTCGACTCACATGACCAGGCCACGGTTTTCCAATCGTCAAAGGTCCAATCGATGGTCATGGGCCCAGGAGAGGTGCTGCAGACGATGTCGCGCAGCTGGTAAAGGTACTCACGTCGGTCGTCTGTTGTCATAGCCCATTAAAGCCAAATTTCGTTGCAGTGTCCTAAAAGATACGTTCGTCGTACGTCCCCCGTTGATTTCTCTGCTAATTTCAAACAGTGTTGCTCGCCTGTTAGCACCGACAACTCTACGCAAACGCCGCTGCCCTTCCTCGTAAAGTGAAGACCGTCGTCCACTGCGTTGTCCGTGGTAAGAGGTAACGCCTGAAATATGATATTCTCTGCACACTTTTGACCATGTGAATCTCGGAATATTGAGTTTCCTAACGATTTTCTGAATGGAATATCCCATGCGTCTAGCTCCAACTACAATGCTGTTTTCAAAGTTCGTTAAGTCCTGTCGTGCAGGCTTAATTACGTCGGAACCTTTTTTAAATGTATCACCTGAGTACAAATGACAGCACCGCCAATGCACTGCCCTTTTACACCTTGTGTACACGATGCTACCGCCAGCTGCATACAGGATGACGAAATAAATCTCGGGTGAACAGCCTGATATGACTGTGCATAGGACACAATCTTTCGGCTATCGACCACGTGGGCCGGTCAGTACATCAGCGCACCTGATGATGGCAACGTGGTCGATAGCCGAAAGATTGTGTCCTATGTACACTCATACCAGGCTGTTCACCCGAGATTTATTTCGTCATAAAATACGCCTGGAGAAATTGAAGAATCATAAGTGCCTACAGGATGTTCGGAAATTCCCATTAGAAACTTCTAGGGCTTGTGGAGTGAGTGAGTACATAATATTTAGAATACGAACCTATGTCCAGAAACATACCGTTTCCTTTCTACGAGTGTTTCAATTCAGACGTGTAATACTTTCACATATGCTGAGGGAAAGAAAAAAAGGCTCAGAGTTGCTCGTCCTGGTATGCAACAGGGTAAATGGGCTGGCGTGAACTAAGTCAGACGGTCACCTGAAGTCACTCAACGTCTACCTTGCCGCATCAGTGCTGTTCTGTATGTATAATATGGTGGATTCTTTTTTGTTTTAGAACAATATAAACATATAATGTTTAAACGTTTCTACAAGCAAATATGCTTATGTGATAAATGGATGTTTCATTATGTTTCCTTTCGAATTGTTACCTAGTGGCCGGCCGGAGTGGCCGAGCGGTTCTAGGCGCTACAGTCTGGACCCGCGCGACCGTTACGGTCGCAGGGTCGAATCCTGCCTCGGGCATGGATGTGTGTGGTGTCCTTAGGTTAGTTAGGTTTAAGTAGTTCTACGTTCTAGGGGACCGATGACCTCAGAAGTCCCATAGTGCTCAGAGCCGTTTGTTACCTAGTAATTATACTATATCACGGCTAATTCAATTACTGAAGCGGAAGTGGATGAGTAAAACGCGTCAATTGAAGCCGTCGTAGTATGGAAACGGTACGCTTCCCGACATGGCTTCTTACTGAAAATAATATGTGCTCAGTCCCTTCTACAAGTTCTAGAGTTTGTAACGGGAATTTCCGTACATCCAGCAACAGCAAATCGCTATTCCATGAATTTTGTCATTCTATGTAAATATGCAGGCTCGATGACCTACTAACAGTGAGGAGTTCGGCGAAAGAGCCCACTAGACGTGTTTATTGGGTCATACGACCTCTGAGGTGTTGACCACTCTCGTTGGGGTCCAAGTTTCGGATGGAAATCTGTGAATGCAATGGGCCTCTGCTAATTCACCATCAAATGTGCTAACCACAGTCTCTCCTGCCTGAAAATTCGCAGTGTATGTACCAGCTGGCTACTATCGCTATGCTTCATCAGTGTGCCATCTCCCAGTGGTGCGTGAGGGATTCAGGAACCGCCACCTCCGCTATCCTGGGTAAAAAGAGTCTGTGGGTTGATACCACTGGACTGATACCACTGTCCCACTGAGCAGCTGTAGGTAGATCAGCTGGATGTATCAATTAAAAGATTTACGAGTGCTTTGTCTATCTTTCCTCAACCACATTAACCTCTGATTGAGTACTGACATTCCAGCCCACGGATCAAACCCATAACACCTGGGCATGAGAGTGGCCATCTTTACTTTTGTATACATTTGACACATGTGTTGCACACATCTCCTCCTCCCCTGTCTCTTTGTCCATCTTCTTCTCTCTCTCCTTCAGTCCATTCTACCCTCCCCATCTCTCTGCCCTCCCCCTCTCCCTGTTCTCCTCTTCCTCAGCCTGTCTCTCTGTCCTCATTATCCTCCCACTTTCATCTGCTATCTGTCCGCGTCCTCCACTATCCATATCAACATTTCCCCAGGCATGACCATCACCATTTGTAGCCCCTGCAAAACAGGTTGATAAAGCAGGCTACTACTACACTACACCCACAACACACCTGTCATGCAGCCTTTTTTCCATTATGAGTAGGCTATCCTGCAAAGCAGGTCGATAAGGCAGGATGATAACTCCAAATCAAAACATCTGTCATGGAGGGCATGCTACATGCTGGAGGCTGGAAAACCGTTTCTAACCACTGAAATGTAGGCTGCCCTTGCAGTAGAGCAGCCCAATACTAATCCCACATAATCTACGCGCTATGCAGGGCAGCATATATGACAGGAACTAGAAAGAAAACGTTTTGGCCCATGTTTCCTCTACTATTGGAGCTAAGAGGTAAAACTCCACAGTGGTGATACTTGTGATGCCTACCTTTACTGTGCCAAATTTGGCTGAAATTGATCCATGGGTTTGAGAGGAGATCCTGGACGTAGACATATACATACATATACACATGCACTCTGCTTTATGCATATAACAGATCTGAAGGGCTTTGGAATTCTACTGAAAACCTTGCAGAAAACAATGCTCAGTATTTCGTCTTTAACAGGGGTATAGTGACACCTGTTGATGTATCCTGTGTTATGCAGTAAATAGCATCTAAATTAGGTGTTCTGCAGCTTCGTGAAAGTGTATGCATGTCATATCAATAATTAGGTATTTGATGTCAAATATTTAATTATCAATATAACATATGTACTGAGTACAATGAAATCACTTGTATTCATGAACAATGACATATATCAACTGTATTAAATTTATCAAATTAATCTACTTATGCCTTCAACGGCACCCATCCGCTTTGAGACATGACATAGCGCTGCTATGGAGGGTGATGTCATTCATCAATTGTCCTAGTAACGAATGAAAACAGTGACCATAATTTACATGAAATTGGAATTATTTAGGAATAATGTTTTCCTTTCGAATATAAAATTCTTGCCTGGCATGCCACTTGCTGTACTACTGTAGATCAAGGGTCATTTGGTTCGTTGTAGTGACGTTAACCTAATTAATACTTTGTTTTATTTCCACACCGTGCTTCATTGATTGCCACTATGTTTGGTTACGTGTGTTGTTGTCGGATTTTTGACTTTTTGTACTGATATCGCTTTTTTCGGTGCCTATTGATTCGCATTAGTGTTATGTGGATCGCATCTTTGAATGCAACCATTGTTTCTTGTTTCTCTTCTTGAGTCGTTTTATGGATTTTGCTATCATCGTGAATTTTCAGTTATAATTTTAGTCTGCCCCTCTCAAGACTTCCAGTTTCACGCAGTTGTCCCACTAGCTTCATTATTTATTATAAACGATTCTATATTTGATGTTTATATTCAGGTGCCTTAAGAACAGGTAATATGTTGGTCACTATTATGCATGGTAGCGGAGGCTCTGGTTTGTCCCATTCGGCATGTCTCCATTAGCAGGTCATTAACAACTACGCAGAACATTCGTCCAACTGTGCTTGGTATGGACTTAAGAGCACAGTTTGACGTGCTTCTCTGGACTGATGTTAGTGATCTGCTGATGGAGATATTCAACAACGAATGAAGTGAAAGTGTAGCAAAGTTTGTTGGCGATCAAGTGAAATGATCTAGGTGTTTCAATTGACTTTGTGACCAGTCATAGAGTCTTAAAGGAGCATTACATTCACGATTATCAACTTAACGAGTAACGTCGGCAATTCCATAAAGCTGTTCGCAGCGATGCTGATCGATAGACAGGGCGATCCGTTGATCGTGACCGGACCAAATATCTCACGAAATAGGCGTCAAACGAAAAAACTACAAAGAACGAAACTTGTCTAGCTTGATGGGGGAAACCAGATGGCGCTATGGTTGGCCCGCTAGATGGCGCTGCCATAGGTCAAATGGATATAAACTGCGTTTTTTTAAAATAGGAATCCCTATTTTTATCACATATTCGTGTAGTACGTAAAGAAATATGAATGTTTTAGTTGGACCACTTTTTTCGCTTTGTGATAGATGCCGCTGTAATAGTCACAAACATATGACTCACAATTTTCGACGAACAGTTGGTAACAGGTAGGTTTTTTAAATTAAAGTACAGAACATAGGTACGTTTAAACATTTTATTTTGGTTGTTCCAATGTGATACATGTACCTTTGTGAACTTATCATTTCTGAGAACACATGCTGTTACAGCGTTATTAACTGTAAATACCACATTAATGCAATAAATGCTGAAAATTATGTCCGTCAACCTCCAGGCATTTGGCAATACGTGTAACGACATTCCTCTCAACAGCGAGTAGTCCGCCCCGGTAGCTGAGTGGTCAGCGTGACAGACTGTCAATCGAAAGGGCCCGGGTTCGATTCCCGGCTGGGTCGGAAATTTTCTCCGCTCAGGGACTGGGTGTTGTGTTGTCCTAATCATCATCATTTCATCCCCATCGACGCGCAGGTCGCCGAAGTGGCGTCAAATCGAAAGACCTGCACCAGGCGAACGGTCTACCCGACGGGAGGCCCTAGCCACACGACATTTCCATTTCCAACAACGAGTAGTTCGCCTTCCGTAATGTTCGCACATGCATTGACAATGCGCTGACGCATGTTGTCAGGCGTTGTCGGTGGATCACGATAGCAAATATCCTTCAACTTTCCCCACAGAAAGAAATCCGTGGACGTCAGATCCGGTGAACGTGCGGGTCATGGTGTGTTGCTTCGACGACCAATCCACCTGCCATGAAATATTCTATTCAATACCGCTTCAACAGGACGCGAGCTATGTGCCGGACATCATCATGTTGGAAGTGCATCGCCATTCTGTCACGCAGTGAAACATCTTGTAGTAACATCGGTAGAACATTACGTAGGAAATCAGCATACATTGCACCACTTAGATTGCCATCGATAAAATGGGGGCCAATTATCCTTCCTCCCATAATGCCGCACCATACATTAACCCTCCAAGGTCGCTGATGTTCCACTTGCCGTAGCAATCGTGGATTTTCCGTTGCCCAATAGTGCATATTATGCCGGTTTACGCTAGCGCTGTTGGTGAATGACGCTTCGTTGCTAAATAGAACGCGTGCAAAGAGTCTGCCATCGTCCCGTAATTTCTCTTGTGCCCAGAGGCAGAACTGTACACGACGTTCAAAGTCATCACCATGCAATTCCTGGTGCATAGAAGTATGGTATGGGTGCAATTGATGTTGATGTAGCATTCTCAACACCGACGTTTTTGAGATTCCCGATTCTCGCGCAGTTTGTCTGCCACCGATGTGAGGATTAGCCGCGACAGCAGCTAAAACACCTACTCTGGCATCATCATTTGTTGCAGGTCGTGGTTGACGTTTCACATGTGGCTGAACACTTAAATAACGTAGCTATCCGGCGAACGGTCCGAACACTTGGATGCTGTCGTCCAGGATACCCAGCAGCTTACATAGCACACGCCCGTTGGGTATTTTGATCGCAATAGCCATACATCAACACGATATCGACCTTTTTCTGCAATTGGTAAACGGTCCATTTTAAGACAGGTAATGTACCACGAAGCAAATACTATCCGCACTGGCGAAATGTTACGTGATACCACGTACTTATACGTTTGCGACTGTTACAGCGCCATCTATCACAAAGCGAAAAAAGTGGTCCAACTAAAACATTGCTATTTCTTTACGTACTACACGAATATGTGATAAAAAATGGGGGTTCCTATTTTTAAAAACGCACTTGATATCCGTTTGACCTATGGCAGCGCCGGCCGGAGTGGCCGAGCGGTTCTAGGCGCTACAGTCTGGAAACGCGCGACCGCTACGGTCGCAGGTTCGAATCCTGTCTCGGGCATGGATGTGTGTGGTGTCCTTAGGTTAGTTAGGTTTAAGTAGTTCTAAGTTGTAGGGGATTGATGACCTCAGATGTTAACTCCCATAGTTCTCAGAGCCATTTGAACCATTTTTGCACCTATGGCAGCGCCATCTAGCGGGTCAACCATAGCGCCATCTGGTTTCCCCCTTCAAGCTAGAGGAGTTTCCTTCTTTGTAGTTTATTAGTTTGATGCTTATTTCGTGAGATATTTGGCCCGGTCAGTATCAATGGACCACCCTGTATAGAGAAGTCCCAAAACCACTAAATAGCAGGAAAAGACCTCTTGCAGTAAGTGTGATTCAGCCGAGCGGTTCTAGGCGCTACAGTCTGGAAACGCGCGACCGCTACGGTCGCAGGTTCGAATCCTGTCTCGGGCATGGATGTGTGTGGTGTCCTTAGGTTAGTTAGGTTTAAGTAGTTCTAAGTTGTAGGGGACTGATGACCTCAGAAGTTAACTCCCATAGTTCTCAGAGCCATTTGAACCATTTTTGCACCTATGGCAGCGCCATCTAGCGGGTCAACCATAGCGCCATCTGGTTTCCCCCTTCAAGCTAGAGGAGTTTCCTTCTTTGTAGTTTATTAGTTTGATGCTTATTTCGTGAGATATTTGGCCCTGTCACTATCAATGGTTCACCCTGCATAGAGAAGTGCCAAAACTACTAAATAGCAGGGAAAGACCTCTTGCAGTAAGTGTGATTCAGCAATGTTCCTTACGTACTGACACTAGTGGGTTGTGTTGACGTGACATGAGTTGCTGTATCCGTATCCGCAGCGCCTATCCCTCGCGAAACGAACGTTTGGGTTACAGTGTCTGAGTATTCTACGCGCTAAACCAGTCCTGCGAGCTGCTAATGACAGTGCAGTTCAACGCTATTAAGGCGGCCGGACGGAAGAGACCGCTTGGAGCCGCCGCTCGGCGGTGTTTACAGAGGCGCGCCGAGAGAGAAAGGGAAAAGCGAAGCGGCGGCGTGTCGGCTCCACTCAAGGCCGGTAGGTGAAGGGGAAGCGCGGCAGCGGTGAAAAGCGCAGCTAACCGCAGGCGCCGCCGCCGCAGCTCCTCGTGCTCCACGGAAGATGCGACAGAGTAGCAGGTAGGCGGGCGAGCGCCTCTGTCACGGCCGCCTCTCGACACGCTGCAAACCGTCTGCACGCTCCCAGCAGCGCCGCACCGTAACCTCACGCGCCGCTTCCACAAGACTGAAATGAAAAGTCCACTTTCTCCTACCAGCACTTTTTCCCGTGTAATTGAAATAATACAGCTGGGTTCTGAGGCCTATTTTTATTAAATTTTTCCCGTTAATATTGAACACTCTTCACGAGCTGAATTCGTGATTTCTGTTACACTACTGGCCATTAAAATTGTTACACCAACAAGAAATGCTGATGATAAACGGGTATTCATTGGACAAATATATTATACTAGAACTGACATGTGATTACATTTCCACGCAATTTGGGTGCATAGATCCTGAGAAATCAGTACCCAGAACAATCACCTCTGTCCGTAATAACAGCCTTGATACGCCTGGGCATTGAGTCAAACAGAGCTTGGGTGGCGTGTACATGTACAGCTGCCCATGCAGCTTCAACACGATACCACAGTTCATCAAGAGTAGCGACTGGCGTACTGTGACGAGCCAGTTGCTCGGCCACCATTGACCACACGTTTTCAGCTGGTGAGAGATCTGGAAAAATGTGCTGGCCAGGACAACAGTCGAACATTTTCTGTATCCAGAAAGGCCCGGACAGGTCCTGCTGAAATGTAGGGTTTCGCAGGGATCGAATGAAGGGTAGAGCCACGGGCCGTAACACATCTGAAATGTAACGTCCACTGTTCAAAGTGCCGTCAATGCGAACAAGACGTGACGAAGACGTGTAACCAATGGCACCACATACCATCACGCCGGGTGATACGCCAGTATGGCGATGACGAATACATGCTTCCAATGTGCGTTGACCGCGATGTCGCCATACACGGATGGGACCATTACGATGCTGTAAACACGACATGGATTCATCCGCAAAAATGTTTTGCCATTCGTGCACCCAGGTTCGTCGTTGGGTACACCATAGCAGGTGCTCCTGTCTGTGATGCAGGGTCAAGGGTAACCGCAACCATGGTCTCCGAGCTGATAGTCCATGCTGCTGCAAACGTCGTCGAATTGTTCGTGCAGATGGTTGTTGTCTTGCAAACGTCCCCATCTGTTGACTCAGGGATCGAGACGTGGCTGCACGATCCTTTACAGCTATGCGGATAAGATGCCTGTCATCTCGACTGCTAGTGATACGAGACCGTTGGGATCCAGCACGGCTTCCCGTATTACCCTCCTGAACCCACCGATTCAATATTCTGGTAACAGTCATTGGATCTCGACCAATACGAGCAGCAGTGCTGTAGCAATTTTAATGGCCAGTAGTCTACTATCCCTACATTTAGTTATTAGTTTGCTACATCAAAATTACGAATACACTGCCGACTAATCGTGTGGATATTCTCTTTTAATATTTTCTCCTTCAGCACATTCTCCCGGGTGACATCACCGTTTGAAACAGCACAGAAAAATATGATAACGTAATGAATGGACAACAATATGGAAATACTAATACTATCAAAATGAAAAATAGAAATAATCAATAAAATGAAAATACGTGCTTTAATTGTATAATAATTAGTAACAATGCTAATGTCACACCCTCTGGTTGTAGGACAGCTGGAAGCAGATGGAATGCATATCTTTCACCTTCACTTGGCTATCAATAGATACTGATATTTTCAACTAGACGCCTATTCTACTATAATTTCAGCATTCGCACTACTAACATCATATTAAAGCTTATTTCTGTTGCTATTCACGATAATAAATCTGGAACTGTTTTAAAGTGTGTGTAGCATTACTTGTATTCAACTAATGTTACTCGCTCTACATTAGAAAAAAAAGGTATAACAAGTTACTTACGATGAATGTCTGGAGAGCGGGATGGCCAGGGTGTTGGACCGTTCCTTCCAATCTACCGATCCGGACATTACTACCCTCTCCAGACATTACGTCCCTTGACTTTTTTTTCTGGAGATATGTCAAGGACAGGGTCTTCATCGTCACACAAATTGCTGACGTCGACGAACTGAAGGCTAGGATACAAGCTGCTGTGGGTACTGTGACAGAAAACATGTTATGAAACACCTGGCGGCAACTGGAATACCGCCTGGACATTCTCCGAGCTACCAAGGGAGCACACGACGAGGTTTACTAATGTAAGTGGTCTTTAAAAAAACTAATAACACTAACCTATGTAACAGCATCAAATGTAATTTATTATATCAAACAATAAATTGTTACAATCAGGGCAAGACTTTGTGCTCACTCTGTATTACTGAATGGGATGAGGAAAACTGACTTTTTATTGCAGTACTCACTAAACATGTAAACTGGTCGTCTCAAACAAGTATTACTGACACCAAAATGTTTGAGAAGTTCACAGTACAAATTATTTCTTTAAACAGTTCACACACAATCATACATTAAAATATTCAAGATATAGCAGTGTTGAAACAAAATAAAAACTAGAAAAACCGTATTTGACAGTTGCCCCATGAATAAAATATTAACATACAGATTACCGCCACCTACCAATCCACTGGTTATGTGAGTGTCCTAGAAAACATCTAATGTCTGTTTATATGCTGCCAAGAGTTAATGGCAGTGACTACGTCTATTGTATGTATGAATGATGTTCACCAAATCTATATAATTTCTATGTGGTTTTTATATCAGTATAGATGATAAATAGCATACTGCCTATACTACATGCACTTTACAAACATAAGTAAGAAAAAGGCATTACAACACATTAAAAATCCTGCACTGCAGTTCTCTGGTTTGCACTTACGTGAAAGTTCAGATGATATCTGCTGTGCTCCTTTTGACTACTAACATCTTAGTGGACCATGATAGTGGGCCTAGGAGATGGCCACGGTGATGTTGGTGAGGTACATGTAGGGAAAGGTGACACCACAGTATTGTGTTGCAATGTCCTGCATTGCTGCAAGAGGCACGTAACTAGTCACACCTTGAAGGCTGAACACAAATTGGTACATCTACAGTACAAGTGAAGTGGCATGACATTATGAATTTACAGAAACTGTTCGGTAAAGAAGCTGATATTTACGTTACTTGTAGCTTGATACGTAGCTTCATGATGAAAAAGTCATCACCTCTCTAATGGTCTTACTTATTGTGATATTCGCATTTAGGTAAGACACTAAGTGAAATTCCAAAAGTTTGCAATGAAAAATAGAGGCCAGAATGGTTTTGCGTTTGGTATATATCACACCTTATGTTGCTGCTTATGAAATTTAGCTAACATATTGAATTTTTCTTTAGATTTGAGAATGAGTTTCTATCTGTCTCCAGTTTCTAAAAAATGGATTTTATGTAATTCATTCACTTCTGATCACATGTGCACGACCCTGAAATATTCGTAACTTCCCTCATATCTCCTAAACCGGTCGAGATATCAAAACGAGATTTAGGCAAATGATGGTACGCAAGCAGCAGAATACTTTTGTTAAATGGTTAACACAAAGAACTTTCGGATCTATGGCGATACAGCAGAAGTTGCAGTTTTAATTTTTTTCAATCCATTACTGTAATTTTTAAGAATCATCGACAGCTGGTGAAAAGAGAATTTCCTCGTACGAAAATAAATATCAAAGTTTTCCCTCATGTTACTGCAAACTGGCACAGTGAGGTTTTCTGTAGGCTATTGATCTCTCTGGCTGCCGATTGTTTGTTTAGTGACACATTATGTTGCAGAACTCTGTTTCAAAAGGGTGATTTTTGTGCAAATTATACTTTGTTTTGGCAAAAGAATCACACTTAAACCTGTCAACAAGAGAAATGTAACCATTAGTCATAAATAACGAGGCTTCGAGAAAAGGTTAACAATTCACAGAAAAGCAGATCACCAATTCTGTTGAAAGTTTGGCGGAATCCCCGAAACCTATCGTATTTTTAATAGTGAGCGACTGGAATGGAATCTTACCAAAGGATTTTCTTCCTGGTATTAATCTGAGAAATATGAAAGTAATGACGAAAGTGTCCCTCGGGCGGAGTAATGCGCACATGCTAGATGCTGGTTATTCATCTACGGCTTGCCAAACTGACAATGTGTGATTCACGAATAAACGAGCTATTACTAAGAAAAATAAACTGTTGATTCCGTGTACAACACGATGGTCGGTATACTGTCAGCAGTTGAGAATAATGCGTACGACAGGATTGCGGAAGTTAGCCTGTATGTCTTGTGAGGGGAAGAGTTGACGTTGTTCGAGAAACGTTTCCATGAATGAAGGCCTGCCCTTTCCAGAAATACATTTGAGCAAATCAAATATATCGAATCACCACGCTCTTTCATCATATTGATACTTTCGGTATAATGCCGACCACAGTTTTTATTTGTGTTGCCTGTTGTATAATTAATTTATTGCTGCTGATAGAGTGATGCAACCACCAAACTCTAAAATGCTTTTTCTCGTCACTACGAGCCAATTGAATCATTGTCATTTATGGGGGTCACACGATCATTCATGGGGGCTTGCACGACTGTTTCTTGTTTACAGTGACAATGTGATATACCTAAGTATGCATAATGTATCACATTACAACCATATCCAATTAATTACAATGAAACTTATATACTTCAAATGTTGCACGCTTTTTACAAGGAGCGCAGAGGGGATACACTTGTGGAAATACCCACTTTTCGAATTTTTGTGACAGATACGCTAGCATCATAGCAGGCAGCAAGTAGACAATGTTGTTTCACTGTGTAATACACCATGAAGGAATTGCCTGAATGGGATGGAAATCAGTAGATGATATGTACATGTCTAGACAAACAAATGATGGCAATTTCAGAAAAATGGGGATTTATTCAAGAGAAGGAGCTTGACAAATTGAGCAAGTGAATAACTCATTTGTCCACTTCTGGCGCTAATGCAAACAGTTATTCGGCTTGGCACTGATTGACAGAATTGCTAGATGTCCTTCTGAAGGATACCGTGCCACATTATGTCCAACCGACGCGTTAGATAGTCAAAATCCCGTACTGGTTGGAGGCTCTGCCCATTATGCTCCGGACGTTGTCAGTCAGGGAGAGATCCAGCGACGCAGCTGGCGAAGTTAGGGTTTGGCAAGCATGAGGTCAAGCAGTAGAAACTCTCGTCGTGTTTCGGCAGTTATTATTTTGTAATTCTTCAGGCTTCCCCGGCGACATGTTGACATGTTGAATAATCGGGTCTTCTGTCGGCTTTTCGCGTTATTCTCGCACGATATTTCGACGGCGTGACTCGTTTCCTTCTTCAGGTGTTCGAAATGACTCTAAGCACTATGGGACTTAACATCTGAGGTCATCAGTCCCCTGGACTTAGAACTACTTAAACCTAACTAACCTAAGGACATCACACACATCCATGCCCGAGGCAGGATTCGAACCTGCGACCGTAGCAATAGCGCGGTTCCGGACTGAAGCTCCTAGAACCGCTCGGCCACAGCGGCAGGTTCTTCAGGTGTTCCCTGAGTCACATTTGATTTCATGGTAGGACCCCATTGCTTGTCATCTGTGGCACTCTTGCAGCACAGCGGTACGTCGACGATATTCTACGCTTCGTTTTGTTGCTCTTCATGGCAAGCCATCCTGGGCTTACATTTCAGTAAGATAATGCCCGCCCACGCACGGCGAGATATCTACTGCCTGTCTTCATGCTAGCCAGACCCTACCTTGACCAGCAACGTCACCGGATCTCTCCCAAATTCGGAATTTTTGGAGCATTATGGGCAGGGCCTTCCAGCCGCCTCGGGATTTTGACTATTTTAAGCGCCAATTGGACATAATATACTGCGATATCCTCAGGAGGACTCAAACAACTCTGTCGATATATGCGAAGCTAAATACCTTCCTGCATAAGGACCAGAGGTGGAGCTACACGTTATTGACCTGCTCAGTTTTGTGAAGTTCTTTCTCTTGAACAAATCGTCCAATTTTTCTGAAATTGTAATCATTTGCTTGTCTGAACATCTAACGATATCTCTCCCATTCGAATAATTCCTTCGTGGTGCGTCGTTTTCCATTTTTTAGAGTGTATTTAAAATTTTTCCCTTGCTGCTTGATCACTTGATCTTATAATATTCCTTACTATGCAACTACCCTCACGATGATTGGTGTGTCCCATTTGGCGATCTGAAGACATCGTTTAGGCAGAAGATATTATCCCAGTGGCATATGTCTGACCAGTCACTGACTTGTGCATTGTTCTTGACGAAAAGAAAACAATGACGGAACGAAAAAGCAGAACTATAAAGATACAAATAACTGAATAATATAATGTACCAATGAAAAAAAAAAAAACGCGATCTTGAACGGCGAAAAAAGAAACACTACTCAATGAAAAAATTCTGTGGTAAGACAGTATCTTTTGTACGGCGAGCACTACCACTGCCCATACGCTCGGTTTCGAAGGGAGTCGATAGCAGGACTGCTTTTCCACGCTCCCCGCCTAACCCCTCCAACAATACTAGCGCTGCGCGTGGCTCGAAAAACTGTGCCACAACCGCAACGCCAAGCGACTAGGCGCAAGCGTGAGTCGCGTCACCATCGCGTCGCGTCCCAGTTTGCGTGGTCCCACTTGAGCCCACTAAGTACAAAGATATGCGCTTCCCATCGCCGCTCCACACGCGTTACGCGCGTCGCCGTTTGCGCCTGGCATAACAGCGTTTCTCACTTTTACTTTCGCTGTCGTCTATATTGAGTGTGTTGCGTGCTCGGAGACTGTTTTGTAGCTCTCATTGATGCAACGCTGCTGAAAACTTCTCAGAGCTTTGAGTCTTTAACTATTACATACAATCGATATTCTTGCACCATCCTTGGTCCGTATGACTGTATAACGGAGAGTGGAATGGATTGATTTGTGGATACGTCTGATGTCAACAACTACCGCCCAATCTCTCTTCTGACTGCCTTATCCAAAATTCTTGAAAAAGTAATGTATTGTACAGTAACTTCACACCTTTGTGAAAATAAAGTTTTAACAAAATGTCAGTTTGGTTTCCAGAAAGGTTTTTCAACGGTAAATGCAACATATACTTTCACTAATGAAATATTAAATGCTCTGAGTAACCGAAAGTTACCCGTTGGGATTTTTTGTGATCTCTCAAAGGCCTTTGATTGTGTAAATCATGGAATACTTCTAGATAAGCTCAAGTATTGTGGTATGAATGGGACAGCGCTCAAATGGTTTAAATCATACCTAACTTGAAGAGTGCGGGAAGTTGCAACAAGCAGTTCACATAATATGCAAAAAAACTGGTGATTTCTCAAACTGAGGAACAATCAAGAATGGGGTGCCGCAAGGTTCGGTCTTGGGTCTTCTGCTGCTCTTAATATATATAAATGTTTGCCATTCTATATTCGCGAAGATGCAAAGCTGGTATTTTTTCCCGATGATACAAGTACAGCTATCACACCCAACAGACGATTAACTGATGAAATTGTAAACGACGTTTTTCAGAAAATCATTAAGTGGTACTCTGCAAATGCGCTCTCATTAAACTTTGACAAAACACAGTATATACAGTTCCACACAGTAAATGGAATGACACCATTAATAAATATAGATATCGTTCAGAAATCCGTAGCTAGTGTAGAATATTCCAAATTTCTAGGTGTATGCATTGATGAGTGGTTGAACTGGTAAAAACACACTGAACATCTGCTGAAACGTTTGAGTTCAGCTGCTTATGCTGTTAGGGTCATTGCAAATTTTGGCGATATGCATCTCAGTAAATTTGCTTACCACTCCTATTTTCATTTACTGCTTTCGTATGGCATCATATTCTGGGGTAACTCATCATTGAGTAAAATAATGTTAATTGCACAATAGCGTGTAATCAGAATAATTGCTGGAGCTCATCCAAGATCATCCCGCAGACACTTATTTAAAGAGCTAGGGATCTTCACTATAGCCTCACAATATGTACAGGATGTTACAAAAAGGTACGGCCAAACTTTCAGGAAACATTCCTCACACACAAGGAAAGAAAATATTTTATGTGGACATGTGTCCAGAAACGCTTACTTTCCATGTTAGAGCTCATTTTATTACTTCTCTTCAAATCACATTAATCATGGAATGGAAACACACAGCAACAGAACGTACCAGCGTGACTTCAAACACTTTGTTACAGGAAATGTTCAAAATGTCCTCCGTTAGCGAGGATACATGCATCCACCTCCGTCGCGTGGAATCCCTGATGCGCTGATGCAGCCCTGGAAAATGGCGTTATCTATCATAGCCGTCCACAATACGAGCACGAAGAGTCTCTACATTTGGTACCGGGGTTGCGTAGACAAGAGCTTTCAAATGCCCCCATAAATGAAAGTCAAGAGGGTTGAGGTCAGGAGAGCGTGGAGGCCATGGAATTGGTCCGCCTCCACCAATCCATCGGTCCCCGAATCTGTTGTTGAGAAGCGTACGAAAACTTCGACTGAAATGTGCAGGAGCTCCATCGTGCATGAACCACATGTTGTGTCGAACTTGTAAAGGCACATGTTCTAGCAGCACAGGTGGAGTATCCCGTATGAAATCATGATAACGTGCGCCATTGAGCGTAGGTGGAAGAACATGGGGCCCAATCAAGGCATCACCAACAATGCCTGCCCAAACGTTCACAGAAAATCTGTGTTGATGACGTGATTGCGCAATTGCGTGCGGATTCTCGTCAGCCCACACATGTTGATTGTGAAAATTTACAATTTGATCCCGTTGGAATGAAGCCTCATCCGTAAAGAGAACATTTGCACTGAAATGAGGATTGACACATTGTTGGATGAACCATTCTCAGAAGTGTACTCGTGGGGGCCAGTCAGCTGCTGATAGTGCCTGCACACGCTGTACATGGTACGGAAAAACTGGTTCTCCCGTAGCACTCTCCATACAGTGACGTGGTCAACGTTACCTTGTACAGCAGCAACTTCTCTGACGCTGACATTAGGGTTATCGTCAACTGCACGAAGAATTGCCTCGTCCATTGCAGGTGTCCTCGTCGTTCTAGGACGTCCCCAGTCGCGAGTCATAGGCTGGAATGTTCCGTGCTCCCTAAGACGCCGATCAACTGCTTCGAACGTCTTCCTGTCGGGACACCTCCGTTCTGGAAATCTGTCTCGATACATACGTACCGCGCCACGGCTCTTGCCCCGTGCTAATCCATACATCAAATGGGCATCTGCCAACTCCGCATTTGTAAACATTGCACTGACTGCAAAACCGCGTTCGTGATGAACACTAACCTGTTGTTGCTACGTACTGATGTGCTTGATGCTAGTACTGTAGAGCAATGAGTCGCATGTCAACACAAGCACCGAAGTCAACATTACCTTCCTTCAATCGGGCCAACTGGCGGTGAATCGAGGAAGTACAATACATACTGACGAAACTAAAATGAGCTCTAACATGGAAATTAAGTGTTTCCGGACACATGTCCACATAACATCTTTTCTTTATTTGTGTGTCATGTTTCCTGGAAGCTTGGCCGTACCTTTTTGTAACACCCTGTATATTCACTTATGAAATTTGTTATTAACAATCCGAACGAATTCAAAATTAATAGCAGTGTTCATGGCTACAACACTAGGAGAAAGGATGATCGTCACTACTCAAGGTTAAATCTAACTTTGGCTCAGAAGGGGGTAAATTATGCTGCCGCAAAAGTCTTTGGTCACTTGCCTAATAGCATAAAAATTCTGACAGATAGCCATATAGCATTTAAAAGGAAATTAAAAGAATTTCTAAATGGCAACTCCTTCTACTCATTAGGTGAATTTTTGGATATAGTAAGTGGGTAATTTCCCCAACCCCACAAAAAAAAAAAAAATAAAAAAAAATAAAAAAATAAAAAATTAAAAATATTAAGTGTCATGTAATATTTTGTGTAATGTAATATCTTGTATAGACACCTTTTATTAACGTGGCACTTTCCACATCATTACGAAGTGTCGTATTCATGATCTATGGAACAAGTACTAATCAAACCTCTAATCTCTCTAACCAAATCTCACATACTCCTGCTCGTCAGTGTTTCATGCTAGAAAGGTGCTTTTGATAAACGTGCATCGTCAGCACGTAGATTCTGTTTCAAATCCGTGTAACATGTAGTTTTAGTGTTCCTGAGTGTTTGGGAAGATTTATTAGGTCTGCCGATCCTTAGTACGAGTATTTGCGACCCTTTGCTTTGCTAAGCATCCATTCAATAAGCATTTTCTGGACAGTACTGCCAATTCCTTTAGTGGTTAACATTTTGACATGGTCCAGCACGCCTGTTCGAGATGGATTGAAACAGAAAGATACCGGGCGTTAATATCTACTTTGGCGATACAACAAGTCGAAGGACACATAACGGATGCTAAAATACTGTATACAAATGGTGCCAAAAATGCAAATGGCACCGGATGTGCATTCGTAGATGGAATAAAACAAGCTTGTGGACGTTCTATATTACCTGAGAAAAATGTCTTTTATGACGACAGAGCAAGTAGCCGTTTTAAAAGCACTTAAAAACGTAGGAAACTGCACTGAGAGCAAAATTATTATTTTAAGCGATTCCCGAGCTGCAGTCATGATCTTGGAAAATCATTTTACACAGCGACACAAGAACGTAGTCGTTTATGAAGTTATCCAGAAACTCAGTAGGTTACAAAGTCACCAAAAGAAGTAGCATTAATCTGAGTCGAAGGCCACAGAAGTATCCTCGCCAATGAACAGTCCGCCCAACTGCCTAAGCAAGGCGCAGCTTCAGCCACACAGTGTCGTCAAAACTAACGGACACACGCTTCATACAACGAGTTAAAAGGACGATGTGAATGAGATGCGATGAGGAATGGAGCAGACAAACCAACGACACAGGGAAACAGTATAAAGCGATACATCCTATGATCCCTTCAACGCACTTATACAGGGTGTTACAAAAAGGTACGGCCAAACTTTCAGGAAACATTCCTCACACACAAAGAAAGAAAATATGTTATGTGGACATGTGTCCGGAAACGCTTACTTTCCATGTTAGAGTTCATTTTATTACTTCTCTTCAAATCACATTAATCATGGAATGGAAACACACAGAAACACAACGTACCAGCGTGACTTCAAACACTTTGTTACAGGAAATGTTCAAAATGTCCTCCGTTAGCGAGGATACATGCATCCACCCTCCGTCGCATGGAATCCCTGATGCGCTGATGCAGCCCTGGAGAATGGCGTATTGTATCACAGCCGTCCACAATACGAGCACGAAGAGTCTCTTCATTTGGTACCGGGGTTGCGTAGACAAGAGCTTTCAAATGCCCCCATAAATGAAAGTCAAGAGGGTTGAGGTCAGGAGAGTGTGGAGGCCATGGAATTGGTCCGCCTCTACCAATCCATCGGTCACCGAATATGTTGTTCAGAAGCGTACGAACACTTCGACTGAAATGTGCAGGAGCTCATCATGCATGAACCACATGTTGTGTCGTACTTGTAAAGGCACATGTTCTAGCAGCACAGGTAGAGTATCCCGTATGAAATCATGGTGGTGAATCGAGGAAGTACAGTACATACTGACGAAACTAAAATGAGCTCTAACATGGAAACTAAGCGTTTCCGGAGACATGTCCACATAACATCTTTTCTTTATTTGTGTGTGAGGAATGTTTCCTGAAAGTTTGGCCGTACCTTTTTGTAACACCCTGTATATACCTTAGCGTGCATGCAGTGTCAAAAGATTTTAATTGCACGAATGAAATTGAATCATGGTCCCTTTAAATACATTTGCATCGCCTGGGGCTGATCCACAGCCCTTCCTATACTTACGGAGGAGAACAGAATATGAACAGTATAATAATACCATGTCACGAAAAGACATACAAGGTAGATGGCACACTAAATCAACTACGTGATGTGGGATACAAAGACACTTACTGCGATGCCTCTCTTTTGGTAACAACAGACTTTAGGTCGTACACTCTCATTTACACAGCTCTCGTGGAATTAGGAGTGCCCATACAAGCAGCCACGTCAAAATTCAGACTTTTGAGTAGGGCAAGTGTAGTATAATTGCCACAGATACTGCTACAACGCCGCGCCAACACAAGGCTGGCAGCCCGTCGTCTGCCGAGCACAGCGCACTCTAGCGGGGTGTGCAGCTCGACGGAACTGGAGTGTGCCTCGTTCACTTCTTAGCTAGATTTCAACCTAGGCAGACGCACTTTCACTATCGGCCCTCAGCCGGTTGTGTTTGCATTGATACTCTGAGGAGGGCCTATCAGGCTAAGTCCCTGAGAATATGTTGTATTAGTTCATGGTATTCCATGTTTCGAGATTTAGTTCAGAGCCGCAGTTGCAGTCCTACAAACTACTGAAGATAAGTAATTTTCATTGTACTATATGTTTCTTGAATAATAATCCTTCTCTCAAACAGTGTGCCGTACGGCATTTTATTGCTCCCTGGACTCCTTCAGCTCCTATCAACTCGGCCTCCTACTTATTTGCATTTAGTAACGAGCTGAAAACACCCACGCGTTTTGTGCTTCTAAACAGTCAGACACAATAGCAGGGAGGAGGAGCAGACCGAAAACACAAGACAGTGCAGATGTCAAGAACAATGTCTGGGGGACGGACCCCAGTTACCCAACACATCAGAAGCAAATAGGACAGATAAAGTGAAGTGTATTTGATGAAAATTATTTAGTTTAAGAGAATGCATCTTTCGTTGTAATTGACTTTAAATTAAATTTTGCACATAGGTAATCGTAGTTATACGTACCTATTTTATAAAAATCCTACTTCTTTAGTTACAACTGCACTGAAATTTTTACATGGATAATAATCGAAATTGACAGTTGTTACTGACGTGTTTAAACTATAGTTGATCGTATCGCCACGAAAAGTCTACTAATATCAAAAATAGGACTTAATTTGAGGAAGAAATTTCTGGGAATTTACTTTTGGAGCATAGCAATGTATGGTAGTGAAACGTGAGTTATGGGAAAACAACAATGGAAAAGAATCAAAGCATTCGAGACATGGTACTATAGTGGAATGTTGAAAATTAGGTGGACTGATAAGATGACGAATGAGGAGGTTCTCTGAAGAATCGGCGAAGGGTGAAGAAAGGAGTGTATGGAAATCACTGACAAAAAGAAGGGATAGAATGCTAGGGCATCTTTTAAGACGTCACAGAATAACACCCATGGTGATAGAGCGGGCTGTAGAGGGTAAAAACTGTTGAGAAAAACAGAGAATAGAATATATACAATAAACAGCTGAGAACTTTAATTGCAGGTGTTACTCTGAGAAGGCCATGTTAGCACAGAAGAGGAATTCGTGAGGGGGTGCATCAGACCAATCCGTAGACTGATGACGCAAAAATAAATGATTATGAAATCAAAAGACGAAAATGAATCACCAACAGGGAGCCTCTACAGTGTTATTTCGAAACATCCTGGAGAGATGACGGAACAGACGAGGATCGTTACAGGTTGTAGCGTACACAGCTAACTCTGTATGCTTCTACTGCATGCCAGCAGTAGAGATTAATTTGCAGCAATGTAGAAACTTCTTGAGGTATTGCTAGTATCGTGCACGGAAGTGTCACGTATGGCAACGTCACAAACATCAACACATATCTTATTCACAGTAGGACTAAGAAGGGACCCACGAATTAAAATAAATCGAGTGTCAGTTAGAAGGTATGACGTCAACACTCACTGGGGTGTGTACTAGGAAAATAACTTGAATTTCCAAAGCAACATGTAAATGTAGGAAGAAAAAATAACTATAGCAAAATTAAAATAAAAAATTTGGATAGGGCGTTCCGTCAGCCGCTTAATGTAAGTGGGTTTGTAAACTTGTGGTGTCACCGCCAGACACCACACTTGCTAGGTGGTAGCTTTTAAATCGGCCGCGGTCCGGTAGTATACGTCGGACCCGCGTGTCGCCACTGTCAGTAATTGCAGACCGAGCGCCACCACACGGCAGATCTAGAGAGACGTACTGGCACTCGGCCCAGTTGTACAGCCGACGTTGCTAGGAAAGGTTCGCTGAGAATTACGCTCTCATTTGCCGAGACGATAGTTAGCATAGCCTTCAGCTAAGTCAATTGCTACGACCTAGCAAGGCGCCGTTTATCCTTTGCTATGTAACTAATGAAGCATGTACAGTAACAAGACCAATGTTCACCAATTGTGGATTAAAGTTAAGTATTCCAGCAGCTACGTACTTTTCTTTATGGCATTCATTACGTATCCTGTTTCAGACCTCACGCCAGCCTGCGTGAGTTTAAGCGCGTGCCTTTCGGCTTCCTCTCATTGTGTCTATGCTGTCTTGTACAGACACAACAAAACTTTCTCCTCTCTACTCGGCTAAGCAAAAACTGACTGCCGGCCGGTGTGGCCAAGCGGTTAAAGGCGCTACAGTCTGGAACCGCGCGACCGCTACGGTCGCACGTTCGAATCCTGCCTCGGGCATGGATGTGTGTGATGTCCTTAGGTTAGTTAGGTTTAAGTAGTTCTAAGTTCTAGGGGACTGATGACCTCAGATGTTAAGTCCCATAGTGCTCAGAGCCATTTGAAAAACTGACTGTGAAACTTATGTCTCATAGCAGCAAAAAAATGTAAGGCATTCGTTTCCGGAGTAAATAACTGATTACTGGGAAAAAGTGTACAACTAGTTATTTTTATAAATAATAAGTTGTTTCACTCTTTTCTTATATTAAATTTTGAATAGATACTATAAACTCGTGTAAATCCCACACCGTGAATATAACGGTAAGGTACCTCGAAGTTTTCTAATAATCCAAAGCAAATCAATAAAATTATTTGTTAACACAGGCGCCAGTCCAGTTGGAAAAACTGTGGTCGTTAACCGCTTGGGTATCAGAAAAGTGATTATCACGTGTTTTGTTTGAACAAACGTGCGCTAACTCAATATTTACCACACATAACAGTCAGAAATTTACGATAAAGTTAAGAGGAATGTTACTTATTGTTTGAATTTATTAAAGAAAAACAGACGTAGTTTTTGGGAAGTTGTGCAAACAATCATTAGCGAAATCGTTATAGGATAAAATCTCCCGATTATAGTGAAACGCGTTACGTCGCAGTATCGTTTAACTACAAAGACTAATTTCATTAACATTCCAAATAAAACATACAGATTTGAAAATATTTGCATTAATAGAACAACTGAGATTCAACACAACTGCAACGGCTGAGTATGAATGGGCACCACGTGCCCCTCCATATCCGCATCCAGTGACGCCTGTGGGCTGAGGATGACACGGCGGCCGGTCCGTACCGTAGGGCCTTCATGGCCTGTTCGGGCGGAGTTTAGTTTTTATTCTGAGACGAAAAGCTCATTGTTCTTCTTATCACCAAGGTCGCAGGTTAATGTCCTCTAAGGTCTATGCCCACCGTTCTGGGGCAGTTGTGTCACATATCTCAAAGGTCGTTCCCGTTATTTACCTCCACAACTCCGATCCTCCCCTCCTCCCCCTCCCCCAACTTCCGTATCCTCCCCCTCCCGACCCCAATCTAGGCCAACAGTGCGTCACTTGTGTTTTGTACACGGTAGTGAGAGAATCATGAAGTGTCAACAGCAACCGATCTGAGACAGTTGTGAGACTTAAAAACAGGAAATTGAAAAAAAAAAAAAGTGCTGACGTCTCACTTCGGCAACTTGTAACACGCCCGGGAATACAAATGGGTGGGGTACTTTAAACTGACTTCTCGTTCCTTGGCCGTGCGCCCTGTCCACACCACGTACCTGATATCCCGGCGGCGGTCGTATTGTCCTTCTCCACACTGGTGTTGGCTTGCCAGAAATTATCTATCGAAATATGCAAGCGCGTTTAGGGGAGCCACTCAACGTTAAAACACAACACTGTCCTATGTCTGGTACGAACATCTATATTCTGAGACGATATGGAAACCATAGGTTGCACTGTTTACACTATAAGTCGTAAATGTTTATCCCAACTGACAGTCTTGATGATTAACAGTCCAAAATATCATTCAGACGAGCGTATGCGTAACCGACACGACGCGGGTGATTGTTGATGATGCGAAAGCCGAATGATCGAACGGAAGTTCTTACGCTCGTCACACATACAGATATCTGGTAATAGTCCTCCTTGTCACTAGTAATGATATAACACTGTTCGTAAAGTTAATTTTTCAGTTCTCAGTTCTCACTTGTACGAGCGTGCGCGTAACCGTCGCGGCGCGGCTGATTGTTGATAATGCGCAAGCGCGATGATCGAACGCACGTCCTCACGGTCGCTACAAGACACTCGCACTTGACTGCACTCTTTTATGGTAACTAATTTCTACTGATTCACATCAGTTCATTCTGGGAGACCGAACACGGCGCGGATGATTGATACTGTGCGACACGCAACGAGAGGATGCACAAACACGTTATAGGCGGTATTGCTCATTTTTAATTACATCTTGACGCACTTTCCTCTGAATTACTTCCAATTTAATCACTTTACTGTAATAGCACTTGTAGCAACACTTCAACCTGAATAATAACAATGCTTCTACATGCAGAGCTACACACTACACAACATAACAGTTTCGTGTCCCGCGCTCCACTCAGTACAGACGCGGCTGACCGCAAAGATACTCCACAACTAAACCGGCGACATGACAATACGCTTACAAATTGTGTGACTTAAAAATCATGACCATTCACTTTTATTAATGACCTGTCGTGTTACTTCTATCATATATGGCCGGCTGTCCACATACGTTTTTGTTTTATTTTTTTTTTTGAGCCATCAGTCTTCTGACTGATTTGTGCAGCCCACAATGAATTCCTCTCTTGTGTCAACCTCCACAATTATTTCTAGGAGGTATTCCGATCTCTGTGTTCCTCTACAGTTTTTACCTTTTACAGCTCTCTCTTCGCCGATTCTGCGGAGAACATCCTCATTCCTTACCTTATCAGTCCACCTAATTTTCAGCATTCTTCATTCTTCTTTCGATACTCTTTCGTTCCGATTTTCCCACAGTCCATGACTGCCTGCTATTTAATACTGTACTCAAATCGTATGATCCCAGAAATTTCTTCCTCACGTTAAGGGCTATTTTTGGATACTAATAGACTTCTTCTGTCTAGGAACACCCTCTTTACGTCGTCCGTCATAGGTTACTATTCCTTATTTTCCTGTACTTCATGATTACCAATTGTGATTTGAAGCTCCTCGCTATTCTCATTTCTGCTGCTTCTCAAAACTTTCATATTTCAACGGTTTAATGTCAATCAGCATTCTGTACTCGTTAGACTATTCATTCCACTCAACAGATCCTGTAATCCTTCTTTAGTTGCACTGAGAATAGCAATGTCATCCACGAATGTCGTCGTCTCACCTGGAATTTTAGTCCCACTTTTGAATCTTTCTGTTGTATCTGTCTTTGGTTCTTCTGTATATAGATTGAACAGTGGCGGTCAAAGACTGTACCCCTGTATTAGACCCGTTTTAATCCGAACACTTCGTTCTTGGTCTTGTCGCCTCTTGTATTTCACCCGACATTCCTTATAGCTTACCCGTATTTTTCTCAGAATTTCGAACACCTTGCACCATATCACATTGTCAAACGATTTTTCCAGGTAGACAAATCCTATGAACGTGTTTTGATTTTTCCTCAGTCGTGGTTCCATCCCCAAACGCAATGAACGGACGGCACGGGCTCTCTGTGCCTTTACCGTTTCTAAAGCCAAAGTGATCGTCATCTAACAGATGCTCAGTTCGGTTTTCCATTCTCCTGTATGTTATTCCTCTCAGAAACGTGGATGCATGAGCACTTAAGCTGAATGTGTGGGTAGTTCTCGCACTTATCTGTACTTACTATCTTCGGAATTGAATGGAAGATATTTTTCCGAATGTCTGATGGAATGTTGCCTACCTCACAGGGTCTACATACCGACTTGATTAGTCAAAAATGGCTCTGAGCACTATGGGACTCAACTGCTGTGGTCATCAGTCCCCCAGAACTTAGAACTACTTAAACCTAACGAACCTAAGGACATCACACACATCCATGCCCGAGGCAGGATTCGAACCTGCGACCGTAGCAGTCGCACGGTTCCGGACTGCGCGCCTAGAACCGCGAGACCACCGCGGCCGGCTTGATTAGTCGTTCGGTTGCTACTTCCCCCATTGATTTCAGAAGTTGTTATGGAACATTGCCTTATTTGATCTGAAGTCTTCCGTAGCTCTTTTAAACACTAGATCCCCAATCTCTTCCACATTAGTTCACTTTCTTCTTCTATCACACTGACAGTCAATTCCTCCCCCTTACAGAGGCCTTCAAAGTACATTATTAACTACTAGACCTCTCCTCTGCATTTAACAGTGGAATTCTCATTGGCGGTGGTCTAGCGGTTCTAGGCGCTCAGTCCGTAACCGCGCGACTGCCACGGTCGCAGGTTCGAACCCTGCCTCGGGCATGGATGTGTGTGATGTCCTTAGGTTAGTTAGGTTTAAGTAGTTCTAAGTTCTAGGGGACTGATGACCACAGATGTTAAGTCCCATAGTGCTCAGAGCCATTTGAACCATTTGAATTCTCATTGCACTCTTAATGTTGCCACCCTTGTCTGCATTATCATGCTTGTACCTACGTTTGTCTGTCCAAGATCTGTGATTGCGCTTTTTAGAGATGACGTCTCCTCTTCAAATGAACTGCCTATTATGGTATTCCTTACCACAGTGTCCACATCTTTAGGTAACTTCAGACGTGTCTCATCATTTCTCAGTACTAAGGGATGCTACTTTCTTTCGCACTGGTTCCTCAGGACGAATGTCTTAAAATTCAGTTTACTCTTCATCATTAATTAATTGTGATCTGAGTCCTGCTCCTAGGTACCCCTTACAATCCAATACCTGGTTTGAAAATCTCTGTCTGATCCTGATATGATCTAAATGGAATCTTCCAGTGTTTCCGAAACTTTTCCAAGTATACCTGTACCTCTAATGATTATTGAACAGAAGATTCGCAGTTGCTAGCTGAATTTTTTTGCAGAATTCAATTATTCCTGCACCTTTCTGCTTCCTTCTACCAATCCCATATTCTCCCGTAACCCTTGCTTCCACTACTTTCTCTGGAATCACAATCCAATCCCCCATGGCTATTAGAAATTCATCTCGATTTAAGTCTGAATTACACATTCATCATCCCCATGCAGTTTCTCTCTCTCTCTCTGTTTCTTCTGCTTGTGACGTCGACATGTATACCTGAACTATTACTGCTGGCGTGCGTTTGCTGTCGATTTTCAGGAGAGCAATCCACTACTCAAAAGTTCACAGTAACTCAAATCCTGCTATGCCTTCCCTTTTATAATTAATCCTACTCACGTTACACCATACTCCGCTCCTGTTGATATTACTCTACGTTCTTTTGACCCGAACTCCTTCTTTTATTGCCGGCCGCGGTGGCCGAGCTGTTCTGGCGCTTCAGTACGGAACCGTGCGACTACTACGGCCGGAGGTTCGAATCCTGCCTCGGGCATCGATGTGTGTGATGTCCTTAGGTTATTTAGGTTTAAGTAGTTCTAAGTTATAGGGGACTGATGACCTTAGCTGTTAAGTCCCATAGTGCTCAGAGCCATTTGAACCTTTTATTTCCCGTTCACTGACCCCTGTTCAAAGGTCGTACAGACCATAATCAGTATGCTAGTCAGGCAAAATCATCTTGAGCATTGAACTAGTCAACCCACCGACGCACCAAGTTGAAGATATCCGTTTGGTAAAACACTGTGGCCTGCAGCGTGAAGAAGTCCATAATTGCTTGCTTCACATCCCCGTCCGACAGGAATCGTAGACACTTTAAGGCCATTGTTAAGAGACCGATGGCGCGATATCAGCATGGGGAGAGTGCGGGACTGTAGGGCGGGTGTTCGAGTGTCTCCCAATAGAGTTGCCGTAACTTCTGCGTTACAACGTTTGCGATATGGGGACGTACGTTATCGCGAAGCAGCAACATCCCTTGGCGGCCCATTCCACATCTGTGGTTTTCGTCAGTCATGCTATTCCGTACATATTCTTCATCCTCCGATGGATGACTACCGGTGTTTGTCCTTCGGGTGCCAAGAAGAGAATAGTCGCCATAGTTCAGACTCTCACATTTACCGTTCGCATGTTGGAAAGACACTAATTCCACACTAATCGTTGCTTGTATATCCGTAACGATGTCGTGGTATGTACACTGCAGCAACTCCCGCAAAAGGAAACTTTCTGATCGCTCCTTATAAATCTAGATTCAGCCATTGATTTTCCCAAGTCAGATTTACAAGCTTCGCTACTACATCCGAACTTTTTGTATTCCACTCTCCGACCGTTAGTGTTATTCCTTCTTTGGCTATTCCATCTTTTTCTTGTCTTCACCTTTCCTTTGGCAGTCTTCTCCCGGTCTTCACGCAGGAGAATCGTACAAACATACCGCCGTTTGAGTCTCGTACAGATTCCCGTATGGAGGCATAGTGATAGACATCCCTGGGGTTGTGAAGCAGCTCAATGGGTTGAAAATAAATAAATTGCCAGGTCCTGATGGGGTTCCAATTCGGTTTTACAGAGAGTACTCTACTGCATTGGCTCCTTACTTAGCTTGCATTTATCGCGAATCTCTTGCCCAATGTAAAGTCCCGGGCGAATGGAAAAAAGCGCAGGTGACGCCTGTGTATAAGAAGGGTAGAAGGACGGTTCCTCAAAATTACAGACCAATATCCTTAACATCGGTTTGTTGCAGGATTCTCGAACATATTCTTGGTTCGAATATAATGAATTTCCTTGAGACAGAGAAGTTGTTGCTTTAGAAAGCATCGCTCCTGCGAAACGCAACTCGCCCTTTTTTCACACGATATCTTGCGAACCATGGATGAAGGGTATCAGACGGATGCCATATTCGTTGACTCGGTGCCCCACTGCAGATTCCTAAGGTACGAGCATATGGGATTGGTTCCCAAATATGTGAGTGGCTTGAAGACTTCTTAAGTAATAGAACCAGTACGTTGTTGTCGATGGTGAGTGTTCATCGGAGTTGAGGGTATCATCTGGAGTGCCCCAGGGAAGTGTGGTAGGTCCGTTGTTGTTTTCTATCTGCATAAATGATCTTTTGGAGAGGGTGGATAGCAATGTGCGGCTGTTTGCTGATGATGCTGTGGTGTACGGGAAGTTGTCGTCGTTGAGTAACTGTAGGAGGATACAAGCTGACTTGGACAGGATTTGCGATTGGTGTAAAGAATGTCAGCTAACTCTAAACATAGATAAATGTAAATTAATGCAGATGAGTAGGAAAAAGAATCCCGTAATGTCTGAATACTCCATTAGTAGCGTAGCGCTTGACACAGTCACATCGATTAAATATTTGGGCGTAACACTGCAGAGCGATATGAAGTGGGACAAGCATGTAATGGCAGTTATGGGGAAGGAGGATTGTCGTCTTGGGATCATTGGTAGAATTTTGGGAAGATGTGGTTCATCTGTAAAGGAGAGAGCTTATAAAACACTAATACGACCCATTCTTGAGTACTGCTCGAGCGTTTGGGATCCCTATCAGGTCGGATTGAGGGAGGACATAAAAGCAATTCAGAGGCGGGCTGCTAGATTTGTTACTAGTATGCTTGATCATCACGCGAGCGTTACGGAAATGCTTCAGGAACTCGGGTGGAAAGGAGGCGTTCTTTTCGGGAATCGCTACTGAGGAAATTTAGAGAACCAGCATTTGAGGCTGACTGCAGTACAATTTTACTGCTGCCAACTTATATTTCGCGGAAAGACCACAAAGATAAGATAAGAGAGATTAGGGCTTGTACAGAAGCATATAGGCAGTCATTTCTCCCTTGTTCTGTTTGGGAGTGGAACAGGGAGAGAAGATGCTAGTTGTGGTACGAGGTACCCTCCCCCACGCACCGTATGGTGGATTGCGGAGTATGTATGTAGATGTAGATGTAGACCTGAATGTGGTGGACTAACCAGGAATGGTTTCCCAGCCGAGGGATTATTATGAGATCATCATCGATAATTATGAAATTCTCACCTCCCTTTACATAGTGAATTTCATGTTGAATATCGTCTTATTCTTACTCTATCTCTGCATCATCTGCTTGTGACATTGGCATATACAGCTGAACTATTATTTTTCGTGTTGGTTTATGATGAGAATAAACCTGTCACTAAACTGTTCACACTAACTTAGTCTTTGCCCTTCCTTCCTGTTTCCGTCACACCTTTTCAAAAAATGGTTCAAATGGCTCTGAGCACTATGGGACTTAACTTCTGAGGTCATCAGTCCCCTAGAGCGTAGAAATACTTAAACCAAACCAACCTAAGGACATCACACACATCCATGTCCGAGGCAGGATTCGATCCTGCGACCGTAGCGTTCGCGCGGTTCCTGACTGTAGCGTCACACCTTTTTCCACTGCACCCTCCATTCGCCTGACCAGAAATACTTTTCTTTCCGTTCAATTTTACTGACTCCCACAGTATCTGAACTGCGCCTCTGTATTTCCTTTTTCAGATTTAGGAGTTCCCCTACCACACTGAAACTATTGACATTTCACTCTCCGACGTTTAGAGTGTTACCCTTCCGTTGGTGAGTCCATCTTCTTATGGTCACCGCCTACTTAGCAGTCTCCTGGCAGAGATCCAAATGGGGGATTAATCTGGTATGTTTAGCCAATGGAGAGATCATCGTGACACTTTTTCAATGGCTGGCCACATCTCTTTTAGATACACCTTATGTGTCTTCAATCTAGTGGTTTCCTTTGCCTTGTCCATCCTCTTTTCGTTGATAACTGCTGATTCTTCTAATTGTCAGGAGCAGTTTCACGCCCAAAGAGCAAGATAGTGCCCTGAACCACTGTCGGCAAATCTGCCCTCTGACCTTTGCTGGAAATCTTCGGCCACCACTGCTGCTGACTTTTATTTACGTTTATTTACGTTCGAGCCCCGTACCCAAAACGTCTGTGACAAACGAGTCTTGCTATTTCGGACACACATACGTAGTTTCACTTTATTTACATCAAATAAATAGATCCACTCTTTCATTCTCTGTCACCTGAGCGAACAGTGTGAGTACGGGGGTCTCAACGTTGTTCTCACAAATGATGCATTTGTCGCCGTACTGTGGTAGTCCAACCTTAAGCTCTGACACTGTGTGTACCACACTACCCCACGGTCAAGTGCTTATAAGTGCACCACCGAACAGGCAGTAATAACCTGAGCGCCATTGAGCTCACGTGATGCACACCCTTCGCCCGCATCTGGGTGGCATCTCATTCTGTACGGTATGTCTTTCGTATCCCGCCTGGAAGGCGGCACGTGGGTCTGCTCCTCCTATCTGTAACATAAGCCGAATGAAGGAAGCGAGTAGGAGCAGGTGAGGTAAGGCAACTCGGTACTGCCAATACAGTTAAAGCACCTTTACTAGTGTATAAACATATGCAAACATATTACATAACTTAGGTGATGAGCACGTAGGTGCGACGTCGTAGACCCGTAGTAACTGGTACACAGTCTCAATAGCAAACTAAGCTAAAGTAAAGTTTCTCGGCCGTCTGCTCTTGATGAAGTGGGCGAAAGTGGAGCGGTGCTTCTAGAGCTGCACAGCGTCGACTATAGGGCGCTGTCGTCGGCGAAGAACGTCCGCTCTCGTAGTGCCAACCTACAAGCTTGCACCTACGCTGTAGCATCGTAGCCCGCGATACCACAGTATGGTTACGTTTTTGAACTGGGGTATACAAACACATTCACTTCGTCTTTCATTAGCACGATACCATTATTGTTAGCAGCTATGCTTCAAGTATTAATGGCCGCATATACGGGCATGTAGAATCTGTCGCAGTGGGACCCTATCGTTTCATATGGATTGCAACAGTTCACCCAATAGATGAAACTGTGCGTATCCATATATACTGAGTTGACAAACATCATGGGATACCTCCTAATATCGTGTCCGATCTCCTTCTGCCCCTCAAAGGTCTGCAACTCGACATGGCATGGATTGAAAAAGTCGTTGGAAGTCGCCTGCAGAAATACTGAGCCATGGTGCCTCTGTAGCTGTCTATAATTGCGAAATGGTTGATGGTGCAGGATTTTGTACACGAACTGGCCTCTTGGTTATGTTCCATAAATGTTCGATGTGATTCATGTCACGCCCAATAAAAAAATATGGTTCAAATGGCTCTGAGCACTATGAGACTCAATTTCTGAGGTCATCAGTCCCCTAGAACTTAGAACTACGTAAACCTAACTAACCTAAGGACATCACACACATCCATGCCCGAGGCAGGATTCGAACCTGCGACGGTAGCGGTCACGCACTTCCAGACTGTAATGCCTAGAACTGCTCGGCCACTTCGGCCAGCTCAGGCCAAATCATTGGCTCGAATTGTCCAGAATGTTCTTCAAACCAATCGCCAACAGCTATGTCCTGGTAAATGTTCGGGAAATGAAGGCCATGAATGGCTGGAAGTGGTCTCCAAGTAGCTGAACTTAACCATTTCCAGTCAATGATCGTGTCAGCTTGACCAAAGGACACAATCCATTCCATATAAATACAGCCCACACCATTATGGAGCCACTGCCAGCTTGCACAGTGCCTTGTTAACAAACTAGGTTCATGGCTTCGTGGGATCTGCACCACACTCGAACCCTACTATCAACTCTTATCAACTGCAACAGGGACGAATCTACCAGGCCACAGTTTTCCAGTCGTCAGAGGTCCAACCGATATGGTCAAGAGCCCAGGAGAGACGCTGCAGGCGATGTCGTGCTGTTAGCAAAGGAAATCGCGTCGGTCGTGTGCTGCCGTAGCCCATAACGACGAAGATCGCCACACTGTTCTAAAGGATACGTACAACGTACGTCCCACTTCGCTTTCAGCGGTTGTTTCACACAGTGTTGCTTTTCTGTTAGCACTGACAACTCTACGAAAACGGCACTGCTCTTGGTCATTAAATGACGGACGTCGGCCATTGTGTCGTTCGTGGTGAGAGGTAATGCCTGAAATTTGATATTTTTGGCACACCCTTGACACTATGGATCTCGAAATATTGAATTCCCTAAGGATTTCCGAAAAGGAATGTCCCATGAGTCAAGCTCCAACTACCTTTCTGCGTTTAAAGTCTGTAATCCCCGTCGTGTGGCCATAATCATGGTGGAAATCTTTTCACATCAGACACCTGAGTAAAACTGACAGCATAGCCCTTCAATCCTTTGTGGACCGATACTACCACCGTATCTATAGGTGCATAAAGCTATCTCATGATTTTTGTCATTTAAATGTAAGGTAACTATGGTTCTGCCAAGTGAGTTCTGAAACTAGAGCAAGGGGAACTTGTATAGGTCCAGTATACACATAATAACGTAGGAAAGTTTCGTGAACACTATATTTCCAGAGTGACACATTCTTCATTGAAGTCCGTGGCCAATTTAAAATTTGGCCTGGCGATGTAATCTCTTGTGCCATAACGCCTCTTCCAGTCGCGATGGTTTCTCAAATTCTCCTTTGCCTTGTCGAAAACTGCATCGTTCATTAGTTTACAAACATCTTTTTCAGAATCAAATGTGGCGAAAGCTCTTTTGTCAGAGTTAACATCAATATACACTCCTGGAAATGGAAAAAAGAACACATTGACACCGGTGTGTCAGACCCACCATACTTGCTCCGGACACTGCGAGAGGGCTGTACAAGCAATGATCACACGCACGGCACAGCGGACACACCAGGAACCGCGGTGTTGGCCGTCGAATGGCGCTAGCTGCGCAGCATTTGTGCACCGCCGCCGTCAGTGTCAGCCAGTTTGCCGTGGCATACGGAGCTCCATCGCAGTCTTTAACACTGGTAGCATGCCGCGACAGCGTGGACGTGAACCGTATGTGCAGTTGACGGACTTTGAGCGAGGGCGTATAGTGGGCATGCGGGAGGCCGGGTGGACGTACCGCCGAATTGCTCAACACGTGGGGCGTGAGGTCTCCACAGTACATCGATGTTGTCGCCAGTGGTCGGCGGAAGGTGCACGTGCCCGTCGACCTGGGACCGGACCGCAGCGACGCACGGATGCACGCCAAGACCGTAGGATCCTAAGCAGTGCCGTAGGGGACCGCACCGCCACTTCCCAGCAAATTAGGGACACTGTTGCTCCTGGGGTATCGGCGAGGACCATTGGCAACCGTCTCCATGAAGCTGGGCTACGGTCCCGCACACCGTTAGGCCGTCTTCCGCTCACGCCCCAACATCGTGCAGCCCGCCTCCAGTGGTGTCGCGACAGGCGTGAATGGAGGGACGAATGGAGACGTGTCGTCTTCAGCGATGAGAGTCGCTTCTGCCTTGGTGCCAATGATGGTCGTATGCGTGTTTGGCGCCGTGCAGGTGAGCGCCACAATCAGGACTGCATACGACCGAGGCACACAGGGCCAACACCCGGCATCATGGTGTGGGGAGCGATCTCCTACACTGGCCGTACACCACTGGTGATCGTCGAGGGGACACTGAATAGTGCACGGTACATCCAAACCGTCATCGAACCCATCGTTCTACCATTCCTAGACCGGCAAGGGAACTTGCTGTTCCAACAGGACAATGCACGTCCGCATGTATCCCGTGCCACCCAACGTGCTCTAGAAGGTGTAAGTCAACTACCCTGGCCAGCAAGATCTCCGGATCTGTCCCCCATTGAGCATGTTTGGGACTGGATGAAGCGTCGTCTCACGCGGTCTGCACGTCCAGCACGAACGCTGGTCCAACTGAGGCGCCAGGTGGAAATGGCATGGCAAGCCGTTCCACAGGACTACATCCAGCATCTCTACGATCGTCTCCATGGGAGAATAGCAGCCTGCATTGCTGCGAAAGGTGGATATACACTGTACTAGTGCCGACATTGTGCATGCTCTGTTGCCTGTGTCTATGTGCCTGTGGTTCTGTCAGTGTGCTCATGTGATGTATCTGACCCCAGGAATGTGTCAATAAAGTTTCCCTTTCCTGGGACAATGAATTCACGGTGTTTTTATTTCAATTTCCAGGAGTGTACTCCATCAACCAGCATGACTGTTTGAAGAAAATTTGGGTAACTTACCACTTTCATTTCCAAATTGAGACATCGATGGAGATTTCTATAGTGCCTTACGTATCTCTGTTTACCCCCTAGCGTCGTCAACAGCTTTGGGAAGAAGTCGTGTCACCCAACTAGGCGCTCTGGACGTAGAAGCAAATCACTGTGTGCGTCCTGAAAACTACAAGGATACGTAATTTCTGCCTCCACGTCATGTTTTACACCAAAATTAGCACCTGAATCCGACAATTTAACTAATCCGATGGTTTCTTCGTTGTAAAGCCAGAGAACTCCCCAATCGGAATGAACTGTTACGTGGTATGCCCATGTAAGTTGTTTACATCGAGGAATAGGATGTAATTCACATCGGTTAGAAACGTTGAACTCGCTACGCATTCACAGGTTATCTGCCTCAGGATGCCTGCGCACACACTGGAAAAGTTCTCTGTGAATACCACGTTTTACAAAGAGCAGTAAGTCGACGTCTGTCAATAGTTGGATGTTGACATGGCGTCCCAATAAAGCCCTGGAATGGTCAAACAGAAGGCAGGATCCAGCGCTTATGTGGTCATGTGTTCACTCTGGAATTTCTAGGAAATACACGCAACCAAGTGTGCATTGATATCTATATAAATTTGCGCATAATGGACTAAATTATAGGTGTTGAATTCCTTCTAAACATTCACTGCATGCCCATATTCCACATCAGTTATGGCATTATATTTAGGATTACTGGTGAGTGTGTACATGTCGACCTATGTGGAGTCGTGAAGCCTCTGTGTAGAATCCAAATATTCGTGTGGGAAGACCCCTTCCTTTATCATGAATTGGTTCTTTGAATCGTCGGGATGTTCATCTCTGGGGAGTTGCATACCCACCCTCACGGATTGTCTCAGCAAAATCAGTGCTCTCAGGCAGGACACTAATCTTTTACCATTTCTCAAACCGACATCAGTACTCAACTAAGAAGTGAGCATCTTTTTTGTGTTTTGTTCTAGTCACCAGTCTTCTGATGAGTCTGATGCACCCTGCCACAAATACTCTCCTGTGGCGGTTGTGTTAGCATAAGCTGTCGCCAGAACACCGATCGGCATAGTGTAGCGCTAAGATCGATAGTAGGCGCTCGATCAAGTGCGCCTGTCACGAGAGAGGCCAGAGACAGACTCGGAAGCAACGCGCCGCCAACGCCCTCCCGACCGCAAGTATTTAGGCCGTTGTTGCTGACCGGAGGCTCTCAGTCCCTCAGTCACTGGATCAGGCACTAGCTCAGTCACTTTCACTGGGTCATGGTAGTTGTCTGCAGATCATGGTCTAGTGGCTAGCGTTGTTGCCTCTAGATCACGGGGTCCTGTGTTCGATTCCCGGCCAGGTTGGGGATTTTCTCTGCATGGGGACTGGGTGTTTGTGTTGTCCTCATCATTTCATCATCAGTTGAGCACCCCACAAACCAAACATCATTCTAGTTTGGCATCTGTCATTGATTCACAAAGTGGGACTTGTGCTTCACCAGCAGTGAGGCTAACGTGCACTGTTATTTAAAAGCTTGTACCACAACACATGGACTCTGTTAAAGTTAAGTAGCAGCTATCTATTAATGTCAATAAAGATCTCTCTTAATCCATGTGTGCAGATGTGTTTTAGAAAGAGGAAACTGGCCACAAAACAACATCCTCTCCCTTGATTCCTAGGGTATAAGTCTCTGCAGTGGCAACGAGGACACTACAGCGGCGACTAGGAGAGTTCAGTGGCGATCGAAGTTAATCAGCTTGGCTGAAGATTTTGATTGCTTTTCTTGTGTTTTAGCTTGCAGGAGTGATCGTGTTCAAGTGTCTACTAATTTCTTGTTGTGTTCTTGCATGTATTCTAGGAGGGGAGCCGCAGAACTAATCATATTTCTCTTTTCAGAGGCTTTGATTGCTTTTTGCTATAACGTATTTGTGCAGACCATGAATTCCCAGCCACGTTTAACCCCCCCCCCCCGCCCCCCTGCCAACGCGCCTCAGTCGCAGACGGCCTGCGCGATGGATCTAATGCAGTTTTTCAGTTTTAGAACCAACAAATTGCAACGTTATTGACGGCGGTACAACTACTACTGGCTGCACAAACTGCATCGGCCGGACAACCGACCAACCAAACACCCCAACAAGTGCCGCCGACCAGCATACCACCGTTCCGACAGTTTAAGGAATCAGAAGAAGAATGGCTCGAATACTTGACTCAGTTCCAAGCACATTGCCAAGTTCATCGTGCTCAAGGTGCTGTAAAATTACAATACTTTCTTTCGATTGCGAGGTCTCCAGTGTTCAGGTTAATATAAAAACTATTCCCAACCGCATCTCCCGACGAACTCATCTATGACTAAGCAATCACTGCATTAACTCAATATTATGACCAGCAAGTCCATGTAGCTGCAGTTAGATATCAGTTATTTCCCTTGCAGAAAAAGCCGAAACGGACGTACCGTCAGTGGAACACAGAACTGACGGGAATGACTAGGAAGTGTAAATTTAAGTGTAGTCCTGGCAACTTTTACAATGGTATCTGATCCTATGGAAATGAAATGAGTGTTTGGCGTCATTGGCCGGGAGGCCCCTTACGGGGCAGGTCCGGCCGCCTCGGTGCAGGTCTTATTACATTCGACGCTACATTGGGCGACCCGCGCGCCGGATGGGGATGAAATGATGATGAAGACAACACAACACTCAGTCCCTGAGCGGAGAAAATCACCGGCCCAGCAGGGAATCTAACCCGGGTCCATGACAGGACGGCAGTCCGTCACGCTGACCATTCAGCTATCGGAGCGCACATCTAATCCTATAACATTCAATGTCCCAGGTGGTAGAATACGGGGACAGATCATAAAGTACTCTGATCCATTATTTCCTTAAGTATTATAAATCTTAGAGCAATGTGATTCGGGTGCCATAGCGGCCGATAAGTTCGACGAGGCCCCGATTTGCCGAGTCGAGTCGCCCCTTGTTCTCGACTGCACCACTAAGCCACAACAACGAACGCGTACACAGCCGTGCGGACAGCCATGTAGACATGCAAGCAGGCCTGTGAATTTAGTGAAGTCTTGCCCTAGATGTTTTGGCCATCATATAAAGCAGCGTGTTACACGCGTGGGAAAAAAGGCCATGTCCAAGCAGTTTATTTGCAACGACACAAAAACGCCAAGTTTGCCTGTTCCCAGAAAAAAAACCTACGTCAGATTCTGACAAAAGTAATACTAAGATTGTGGCTCCTTGTCGCCCTAGTACTGTGCAGCGACGTTGTAACAAACTATTCGTCTGAAACTTCCTGACAGGTTAAAACTGTGTCGCCGGCAAGTGCTCTACGATCTGAGCTACCCAAGCACGACTCAAGACCCGTCCTCACAGATTTTCTTCTGCAGTACCTGGTGTCCTACCTTCCAAACTTTACGGAAGCTCTCCTGCGGACCTTGCAGAACTAGCACTCCTGAAAGAAAGGCTATTGCGGATACATGGCTTATCCACGGCCTGGGGGATGTTTCCAGAATGATATTTTCACTTTGCAGCGGAGTGTGCGCTGATATGAAACTTCCTGACAGATTATAACACAGTTTTCATATCAGCGCACACTCCGCTTCAGAGTGAAAATATCATTCTGGAAACATACCCCAGGCCGTGGATAAGCCATGTATCCGCAATAGCCTTTCTTTCAGGAGTGCTAGTTCTGCAAGGTTCGCAGGAGAGCTTCTGTAAAGATTGGAAGGTAGGAGACGAGGTACTGGCAGAAGTAAAGCCGTGAGGACGGGGTGTGAGTCGTGCTTGGGTAGATCAGATGGTATGGAACTTGCCCGCGGAAGGCAAAGGTCCCGAGTTTGAGTCTCGGTCTGGCACACAGTTTTAATCTGTCAGGAAGTTTCATATCAGAGCACACTCCGCTGCAGAGTGAAAATCTCATTCTGGGAACTATTCGTCTCATTACGAATTGCTGGCCATCGTGTGAACTCTTAATTAGACACGGGTGCCTAAGTAACTTTACTTAATCGTGCCATGTACAAACAGCTAGTATCACATGCCTGTCCATATATACGAAGCACCTCATTGCTTACAACGGACAGGAAATTCAAGTGCTTGAACAGTGTAGTTTTCCTGCCACTTACAAATCTTACATCAGGACAGTGAATTTTACTGTGTTAAAATCAAGAGACAGCGAGAGAAAAAACCCGTTTATATGCCTTTGATTTGTTTGGACTTAGCATCCAAGACAATGTACTTTCAGTCTCTGCTTTTGACCCAAAAGAAATTTCCTGAACTATTTTCAGAAAGAATGGGAAAAGTTAATAACTTTGTTCCGCACGTTATGTTGAAAGACAATGCACAGCTTAAGTTTTTCCGGGCCCACCCCGCTCCAATTGCTTTACGAGCCAAAGTAGTCAGTGAATTGAAAGAATTGTAAGAAAATGGTATAACTGCTCCCATTCAAGGTAGTTAATGGGCAAGTCCTCTCGTTTTGTTGCCTAAGCGTTCTGGTCGCATTTGCATTTGTGTTGACTTCAAGTCTACAGCCAACCCACAGACAGTAGTTGACGCTAGTCCGTTACCTAGCTCTGAGGAGATATGGACAGGCTTGGGGCAGGACGTTACTTTTCTAAGACAGATTTGCGTGATGCCTACTTGCAAATTCCACTGGATGTTTGTTGTAAATACACATTTAGGACTTTTCCACTTTACTTGGGACAGCTTGCTGCAAAAGTTCCATTTCATTCGAATTACCTTGACGATATTGTCTCTCAGTTCGTACACCAGAGGAACACACTGCCGATTTGCGCTCTCTTTTTCGAGTGTTGTCAGAAGGAGGACTCAAGTGTTGGCTCGAAAACTGTGACTTTTTTCAAACTGAACTACAGTACTTACGTCATGTGACAAACAGTCAGGGTGTGCATCTTCTCCAATCTCATTTGCTTGCAATTTGTGACCTGCCTGTTCCTTACAATGTGTCTGAACTGCAGTCAGTACTAGGCGAAACGAAATACCACATTCGGTTCATACCGAATGCCGCTCACAAACCGGCTCGATTGCATCGCTTGCGACGCAAAAGTGTGCGTTTGTGTGGACAAAAGACCGTCAAGACGCATTTCAGAAACTCAAAAATGCCTTGCTAGTGACAGATGTTTAGTACATTTTGATCCTGCCAAGCCAGTAGTTTTGCAAGTCGACGCTTCTTCCTACGGAATCGGCGTTGTGCTTTCGCACAGGATTGGTGCACAAGACAGACCTATTGCTTTTTCCTCAAAGTTGTTAACGCAAGCTCAGTGCAATTATACACAAACTGAAAAAGAGACTCTCGCTATTGTGGATGGTGTGACAAAATTCCATCAGTATTTGTTTGGTCGCAAGTTCTGTTTAGTGACAGATCACAACCGTTTGCAGCCCTTGTTTCATCCGTCAAAGCCGAATCCTACGCCTACTGCTTAAAAATTGCAACGCTGGGCTTTGTTGCTTTCGCAGTATCAGTATCAAATTGTGTACAGACCTACGGGAAAGCATGGCAATGCAGACAACCTATCTCGCCTTGCGATTGTCCCAGACTCTGATTTTGACGCATATGCCGCATATTGTTGCCAAATTGATGCTCAGGACACTGAATTGCTGGAATCTTTTCTCTTGCACTACAGAAAAATTGGACAAGCCACGGAAGCATTTTGTTGCAATACATTCGCACGTCTTAGCCTCGTTCACTGAACAGTATCCAAAACTGAGTTGTGCGCCAATACTTTGGACGTCGGCATAACCTTTCAGTTCAACAAGGTGTGATTATAGTTCAAAATTACAGTGGAGAATCGTCTGTGCATATTCCCAAAGTGTTGCAAAAGGATGTGTTGCGATTGCTCCACCAAGGCCGTAGGGGAATTGTTTGCAGGAAACAGTCAGCGCGACAGCACTGTACATGGCAGGGCATGGACGTCCACATTGAACAGATGACATTACAGTGTCGTGCATGCGCGGAAAACCAATCCGCTCCGCCACAAACATTCTCAGTTTGGCCTAAGACTCAATCGCCATGGCAACGAGTGCACACTGGCTTACTCGTTGGCTCATAGTGATAGACCCATTTAGCACGTTCCCATTTGCAGTGCCTATGGCTTCTACCACACCACGTAGCGCCATTCAAGCATTGTCCTCCATATTTTGCGTCGGACAATAGGTCGCAGTTCACTTCACGTGATTTTGAACATTATTGTGAGCGAAATGGCATTCGTCGTCTAACAAGTACTCCATTTCACCATTTCATCTGCTGTCCAACAGAGGAGCAGAACGCTTCGTACAAACTTTTAAACAACAGGTGGCCAAGCTTCGCACACGGGAACAGGCGCTCCGACTCTTTCTCGCTTACTATCGCTCCTACCCACGAGACAGACTATCACCAGCGTAACTCCTGCATGGCCACCGCCATCGGACGCTGCTACACTTGATACACCCACCGCAGCATCTGGCGTCGCCAGTTGCCTGCAAGTATCGACTTGCACTGTGCGACCTTGTTCTTTGAAGGGTTTATGGCAACCTTGGGCGCTGGGAAAGATGCGTGATTCAGGAATGTATTGGCTCTTTTATATGCTTGATTCATGGTCCTGATGGTTTGCAGCACCACCACAACCAAATTCGTGTCGTTTACCCCGTGATTCTGCTGCTTTTTCCCCCCCAGATTTACAGTATCACGGTACCGCGCGGCCTTCGCAGCCGCGCTTGTGATACCAGGGCACCCCCAGGAGCGGATGGACAATGCGTCCTCGCCCCCGCTCTCCCCACTCGCCGACGTGATGGACCTGGACCCGCCATCGCTGTTGCCGTCGTCGTCATCGCCCCAGGACATGCCCTGAGGCCTAGACGTGCACATTGGCAGCAGTTTTCCACAGGAAGTTCCTGTTGCCGTGCAAGTCAGATAGCAGGGTATGGCCGCGAATACGTTGTCCTCCACAGTCACGGCTCCCAGCTCATCTCTATGTCCAGCAAACGGTTCGGTATTTCTGGGGTGGGGGAATATGCTGGCGTAAGCTGTCGCCAGCACACCTGTCGGCAAAGTGTAGCGCGAAGATCGATAGTAGGCGCTCGATCAAGCGCGCATATGACGAGGAGGCCAGAGACAGACTCGCAAGCAACAAACCGCCAAGGCCCTGTCGACCGCAGGTAATTACGCCGCCGCCGCTGACCGGAGGCTCTCAGTCTCTCAGTCACTGACTCAGTCGCTAGTTCAGGCACTAGCTCAGTCGCTTTCACTGACTCATTCTAGTTTGGCATCTGTCATTCATCCATGAAGTGGGACTTCTACTTCACCAACAGTGAGGCTAACACGGGCTTTTATTGCAGTAGCTGCTATCTGTTCAAGCAAATAAAGAATTCTGTTGATCCACGTGTGCATTTGTGTTGTACAAAGAGGATACCGGCCAACAAACAACGTCCTCTCCCTTGATTCCTATGGTACAAGTCTCTACACTGGCAACGAGGACACTACAACGGTCTCCTCATCTCAGAGTAGCACTTGCAACCTATATCTTCAGTTCTTTGCTGCATGTATTCCAACCTTCGTTTTCCTCTACAATTTTTACTCCCTCTAGTAAGCCTCCCATCGAAGTTATTTCACGACGTCTTAACAGAGGTTCTATCAGCCTGTTTTCCATGTATTCCTTTCCTCATCGATTCTGCGCAGAACCTCCTCATTCCCTACCTTATCAGTCGACATAATTTGTAACATTCATCTGTAACACCACATCGCAGATGCTTCGAGTCTCTTCTTTTCCGGTTTTCCTGCAGTCCTGCTTCACTACCATATAATGCTGTTCTCCAAACGTACGTTCTCAGAAATTTCTTCCTCAGATTAAGGCCTATGTTTGATACTAGAAGAGTTCTCTTGGCCAAGAATACTCTTCTGCCAGTGCTAGTCTGACGTCCTCCTTGCACCGTCCCTCACGTGTTATTTTGCTGCCTAGGTCGCAGAATTCCTTAACTTCAACTGTTTCGTGATCCAAAATCCAGCTATTGTTTCTCGCTGTTCTCATTTTTGTTACTTCTCATTACTTTCGTCTTTCTTCGATATACTCTCAACCCTCGTTCTGTAGTCATTAGACCATTTATTCAGAAGGCCCTGTTAGTCTTCTCCACTTAGGATAGCAATGTCATCAGTCAATCTTGTCGTTGATATGCTTTCGCCTAGATTTTAATTCCACTATTGAAACTTTCTTTTTATTTCAATTTCTTCTTCGATATACAGACCGAACATCAGGGGTGACAGACTACATCCACTTTTAATGAGAGCACTTTTCGGTCTTCTATTCTTATTTTTCTTTCTTGGGTCTAGTACATATTAGCCGTCTCTAGCAACAGCTACCTGCCCGTATTTTTCTCAGACTTTCGAACAGCTTGCATCATTTGACACTGTCGAATGCTTTTTTGAGGACGTAAAACCTATGAACATGGCTTGAGTTTTTCTTAATCTGGCTTCCATCACCATCTGCGCCATCAGAACTACCTTTCTGGTGCCTTTACCTTTCCTAAGTCCTAAATAGGGGTAATGCAGGAGTAGGTTTAATAATGAATAGGAAAATAGGAATGCGGGTAAGCTACTACAAACAGCATAGTGAACGCATTATTGTGGCCAAGATAGACACGAAGCCCATGCCTACTACAGTAGTACAAGTTTATATGCCAACTAGCTCTGCAGATGATGAAGAAATTGATGAAATGTATGATGAGATAAAAGAAATTATTCAGGTAGTCAAGGGAGACGAAAATTTAATAGTCATGGGTGACTGGAATTCGAGTGTAGGAAAAGGGAGAGAAGGAAACATAGTGGGTGAATATGGATTGGGGGAGAGAAATGAAAGAGGAAGCCGTCTGGTAGAATTTTGCACAGAGCATAACTTAATTATAGCTAACACTTGGTTCACGACTCATAAAAGAAGGTTGTATACGTGGAAGAATCCTGGAGATACTAGAAGGTATCAGATAGATTATATAATGGTAAGACAGAGATTTAGGAACCAGGTTTTAAATTGTAAGACATTTCCAGGGGCAGATCTGGACTCTGACCACAATCTATTGGTTATGAACTGTAGATTAAAACTAAAGAAACTACAAAAAGGTGGGAATTTAAGGAGATGGGACCTCGATAAACTGACTAAACCAGAGGTTGTACAGAGTTTCAGGGAGAGCATAAGGGAACAATTGACAGGAATGGGGGAAAGAAATACAGTAGAAGAAGAATGGGTTGCTCTGAGGGATGAAGTAATGAAGGAAGCAGAGGGTCAAGTAGGTAAAAAGACGAGGGCTAGTAGAAATCTTTGGGTAACAGAAGAAATATTGAATTTAATTGATGAAAGGAGAAAATATAAAAACGCAGTAAATGAAGCAGACAAAAGAGAATACAAACGTCTGAAAAATGAGATCGACGGGAAGTGCAAAATGGCAAAGCAGGGATGGCTAGAGGACAAATGTAAGGATGTAGAGGCTTATCTCACTCGGGGTAAGATAGATACTGCCTACAGGAAAATTGAAGAGACCTTTGGAGAAAAGAGAGCCACTTCTATAAATATCAAGAGCTCAAATGGAAACCCAGTTCTAAGCAAAGAAGGGAAAGCAGAAAGGTGGAAGGAGTATATAGAGGGTCCATACAAGGGCGATGTACTTGAGGGCAATATTATGGAAATGGAAGAGGATGTAGAAGAAGATGAAATGGGAGGTACGATACTGCGTGAAGAGTTTGACAGAACACTGAAAGATCTAAGTCGAAACAAGGCCCCGGGAGTAGACAACATGCCATTGGAACTACTGACGGCCTTGGGAGAGCCAGTCCTGACAAAACTCTACCATCTGGTGAGCAAGATGTATGAGACAGGCGAAATACCCTCAGACTTCAAGAAGAATATAATAATTCCAATCCCAAAGAAAGCAGGTGTTGACAGATGTGAAAATTACCGAACTATCAGTTTAATAAGTCAAAGCTGCAAAATACTAACGCGTATTCTTTACAGACGAATGGAAAAACTGGTAGAAGCCGACCTCGGCGAAGATCAGTTTGGATTCCGCAGAAATGTTGGAACACGTGAGGCAATACTGACCCTACGACTTATCTTAGAAAATAGATAAAGGAAAGGCAAACCTACATTTCTAGCATTTGTAGACTTAGAGAAAGCTTTTGACAATGTTGACTGGAATACTCTCTTTCAAATTCTGAAGGTGGCAGGGGTAAAATACAGGGAGCGAAAGGCTATTTAAAATTCGTACAGAAACCAGATGGCAGTTATAAGAGTCGAGGGACATGAAAGGGAAGCAGCGGTTGGGAAGGGAGTGAGACAGGGTTGTAGCCTGTCCCCGATGTTATTCAATCTGTATATTGAGCAAGCAGTAAAGGAAACAAAAGAAAAATTCGGAGTGGGTATTAAAGTCCAGGGAGAAGAAATAAAAACTTTGAGGTTCGCCAATGACATTGTAATTCTCTCAGAGACAGCAAAGGACTTGGAAGAGCAGTTGAACGGAATGGACAGTATCTTGAAAGGAGCATATAAGATCAACATCAACAAAAGCAAAACGAGGATAATGGAATGTAGTCTAATTAAGTCGGGTGATGCTGAGGGAATTAGATTAGGAAATGAGACGCTTAAAGTAGTAAAGGAGTTTTGCTATTTGGGAAGCAAAATAACTGATGATGGTCGAAGTAGAGAGGATATAAAATGTAGACTGGCAATGGCAAGGAAAGCGTTTCTGAAGAAGAGAAATTTGTTAACATCGAGTATAGATTTAAGTGTCAGGAAGTCGTTTCTGAAAGTATTTGTATGGAGTGTAGCCATGTATGGAAGTGAAACATGGACGATAAATAGTTTGGACAAGAAGAGAATAGAAGCTTTTGAAATGTGGTGCTACAGAAGAATGCTGAAGATTAGATGGATAGATCACATAACTAATGAGGAGGTATTGAATAGAATTGGTGAGAAGAGGAGTTTGTGGCACAACTTGAGAAGAAGAAGGGACCGGTTGGTAGGACATGTTCTGAGGCATCTAAGGATCACAAATTTAGCATTGGAGGGCAGCGTGGAGGGTAAAAATCGTAGAGGGAGACCAAGAGATGAATACACTAAGCAGATTCAGAAGGATGTAGGTTGCAGTAGGTACTGGGAGATGAAGAAGCTTGCACAGGATAGAGTAGCATGGAGAGCTGCATCAAACCAGTCTCAGGACTGAAGACAACAACAAGAACAACAAGTCCTAACTGATCGTCAGGTAATAGATCCTCAATTTTCTTTTCAATTCTTCTGTATATTATTCTTGTCAGCAACTTCAATGCATGGGATGTTAAACTGATGGTACAACAGTTCTCGCGCTTGTCGGCTCTTGCAATCTTCGGAATTGCGTGGATGATGTTTTTCCGAATGTCAATTAGTATATCGCCAGAATCATACATTCTACACACCAACATGAATAGTCGTTTTGTCGCTAGTTCCCCCAATAATTTCAGTAATTCTGTCTTATTCTATCTTAGGTCTTCCAAAGCACTTTTAAATTCTGATTCTAGTACTGGATCCCGTGCCTCTTTTATGTCGATACCTGTTTCTGATGTCATCAGACAAGTCTTCCCTCTTAAACGGCTTCATTGTACTCTTTCCCCCTATCCGCTCTCTCCTCTGCTTTTAGCAGCGAAATTACCGTTGCACTCTTAATGCTACCACATTTTATTTTAATTTCACCGAAGTCTGCTTTGACTTTACCATATGCTGAGTCAGTCCTCCTAACAACCATTCTGTTTTCGATTTCTTCACTTTTATCACGCGGTCACTTCGCCTTAACTTCCTTACGCTTCCTATTTACTTCATTCCTCTGTGACTTTTATTCCTATATTCCTGAATTTCGCTTAGCCTTGTTGTACTTCCTTCTTTCATCGAAAAACTGAGGTATTTCTTCTGTTACCTATGGTTTTTCCGTAATTACCTTCTTTGTACCTATGTTTTTCTTTCCAACTTCGATGATTGCCCTTTTTAGAGACTTCCATTATTCTTCAACTCAACTGCCTACTGTGCTATTCCTTAACACAGTCTCTATAGCTACAGAAAACTTGAAGCGTATTTCTTCATTCCTTAGTACTCACGTATCCCACTTCTTTGTGTATTGATTCTTGCTGACTAATCTCTAACACTTCAGCCTACTCTTCGTCACTACTACATTGTGATCTGAGTCTATATCTGCTCCTGAGTACACCTTACAATCCAATATCTGATTTCGGAATCTCTGCCTGATCATGATGTAACCTAACTGAAATGTTCCCGTATCTCTCGGCCTTTTCCAAGTATACCACCTCCTCTTGTGATTCTTGAACAGAGTATTCGCTACTATTAGGTGAAATTTATTCTGAACGCAATTAATCTTTCTCGTCTCTCAGTCCTAGTACCAAGCCCATATTCTGCAGTAAACCTTCTCCTACAACCGCATTCCATTCCCCAATCACTCATTGACCGTTAGATTTTCATCTCCCTTTACTTACTGAATTACCCGTTCAACAACCTCATATACTTCCTCTCTCTCTCCCTCATCGGGTTACGACGTTGGCATATACATACATAAAAAAAGTTTTGCATCACCTCGGTTCCGAGAGTTCCGGTACCTATACAGAAAATTGGAATAGAGACATTCAACAACTCAATCAGTCAGTGCCAAGCCGAATTACTTTTTGCAAAAGGGACAGAGGTGGACCTACAGATTATCGACTTTCTCAGTTTGTAAAGCTCCTTCTTGTTAACAGACAATGAATTTTTTTTCTGAAACTGTAATCATTTGTTTGTCTGTATATGCACATCACATCTACCGATTTATGACCCCTTCGAGCAATACCTTTTTTTTCAAATATTGTACATCGATTCTGTCTCTCAAATTTAGGTTTCTGTTGTATTTTTAGGGGAAAGTCGTTCCCACCAGAGTCATGAAATGAGCAGCATCGACGTTTTTGTATTCTTTTGGATGATGAGCGTTTGTGTTATAGTTTCTTTCGAGAGCTGTAAGTGACCATTGAAGTGCGTGGAATTGTAGCTAACCTGACGTTTCATTTTTATGAAGCTCTTGAATTAGTTCTGTAATGTGATACGATAATTTTCTGTTGATGGAGTAATGCTTGCGTAATGTGGATTTGGTACGTATGTGGAGCAGGAATAATGATTGTGCAGATAGTGATTCTTTCTGCAGTGACTCTGTATGTAGCTACTGATTCTAGCAGCTGGGCTATGGCCAAGGCGGTTCCATTTGGAAGACAAGAGAGGCAATTACAACTGGTGCACGAAAGGGGTGCGCGACCTGGGCTATTGTGTAGCAGAGGCTGGCTGCTGCGTCCTCGTGTCCGGCTCAGGTAGGCGGTCGACAAGCGCCGTTTGAGGAGATAAAGGTTTCGGCAAACTGGGGACGCATGGCTGCCGTGCTCCTCTTACAGTCAAAAAGCACACCTACATTTATCAGTACCACATTCCACGATTGCCAGTGACCATATGCAAGATGGGCAGAGGGCCACACAACGTCAGGAGGTGAATATCAAACGCCAGTGGCTAGCCCAGCACGATAACATCGGTTCATAACGTGGGAAACGCTTTGCCCCATCATTAAGGGAGAGCTCTGCAATCTGACATAGACACATGACACGGAAACCAAGTCGTGTTCTGTTTAGTTGGTGCACTCGGAATGTCGAAACATACACTACTGGCCATTAAAAATGCTACACCAAGAAGAAACGCTGATGATAAACGGGTGTTTATTGGACAAATATATTATACTAGAACTGACATGTGATTACATTTTCACGCAATTTGTGTCCATAGATCCTGAGAAATCAGTACACAGAACAACACCCTCTGGCCGTAATAACGGCCTTGATACGCCTGGGCATTGAGTCACACAGAGCTTGGATGTACAGGTACAGCTGCCCATGCAGCTCCAACACTATGCCACAGTCCACCAAGAGTAGTGACTGGCATATTGTGACGAGCCAGTTGCTCGGCCACCATTGACCAGACGTTTTCAATTGGTGAGAGATCTGGAGAATGTGCTGGCCAGAGCAGCAGTCGAACATTTTCTGTATCCAGAAAGGCCCGTACAGGACCTACAACATCCAGTCGTGCATTATCCTACTGAAATGTAGGGTTTTGCAGGGATCGAATGAAGGGTAGAGCCACGGGTCGTAACACATCTGAAATGTAACGTCCACTGTTCAAAGTGCCGTCAATGCGAGCAAGAGGTGACCGAGACGTGTCACCAATGGCACCCCATACCATCATGCCGGGTGATACACCGATGCGACCATCATGATGCTGTAAACAGAATCTGGATTCATCCGAAAAATGACGTTTTGCTATTCGTGCACCAAGCTTCGTCTTTGAGTACACCATCGCAGGCGCTCCTGTCTGTGATGCAGCGTCAAGGGTAACCGCAGCCATGGTCTCCGAGCTGATAGTTATGCCGCTGCAAACGTCGTCGAACTGTTCGTGGAGATGGTTGTTGTATTGCAAACGTCCCCATCTGTTGACTCAGGGATCGAGACGTGGCTGCACGATCCATTACAGTCATGCGGATAAGATGCCTGTGATCTCGAGTCCTAGTGATACGAGGCCGTTGGGATCCAGCACGGCGTTCCTTATTACCCTCCTGAACTCACCGATTCCATACTCTGCTGACAGTCATTGGAACTCGACCAAAGTGAGCAGCAATGTCGCTATACGATAAACCGAAATCTCGATAGGCTACAATCCGACCTTTATCAAAGTCGGAAACGTGATGGTACGCATTTCTCCTCCTTACTCGAGGCATCACAACAACGTTTCACCGGGCAACGCCGGTCAACTGCTGTTTGTGTATGAGAAATCGGTTGGAAACTTTCCTCATGTCAGCACGTTGTAGGTGTCACCACCGGCGCCAAACTTGTGTGAATGCTCTGAAAAGGTAATCATTTGCATATCACAGCATCTTCTTCCTGTCGGTTAAATTTCGCGTCTGTAGCACGTCGTCTTTGTGGTGTAGCAATTTTAATGGCCAGTAGTGTATTTTGCCATTCGTTGGAACTCGCATTGTTCTGAAGCGGTGGTATTTTACCAGTTGCTTAGCATAATTAAAATGACACCATTGACTAACAAATATTCTGCATTAATGGGAGAACTGTTATAGATGTAGACTGTCACTGGCTGAGGCTGAGGCAATCGTTCAGATTGGCTTGCAGGTAACATTGGCGGCAACGCGAGCAGAGGTACCGTTGTGCGCAAGTTTTAGATTCACTAACGATTCACTCACTTTTCTAGATTCAGATGTGTCATTTGGCTTAGAGATTCAGCCTTGGAGATTGCTTTGGCTTTCGATATTCTAGAAATGTGCGATTGCCTTCTGCAGTCCACCACCTGCTGCAACGCCAGCTCGCTACAGAGCCACATACTAAGCGTAGGTTCACGCAGCAATGAGGCGAGTCAATAGCACTGAAATGGGAATAGGGGCGTTTCTGTGCTTCATATAACTAGGGACTAAGGTCAGTCACGCATAGGGAATTGATCGATGCCTTAGCTAGGGCTTTCATGTTTGGCCTTCACGCATGCTTAAGCCCTTCACTTTTCGGAGTGGCCAATGTGACATCGCATTTGATATTCAATTGGGTATATCGCGAGTTTATTACCAGAGCTTCTTCCATTTCTCGCCGAGGTATTCTTTCTGATCCAGTATCATAAGGGAACGTATGGAAAACACTGACAAGAAGAAGGGACAGTATAATAACATGTGAAAATATCAGGGAATAATTCTATGGCACTAGAGGGAGCTGTAGAGGGTAAAAACTATTAGGGGCAAACAGAAATTGGAATACTTCCAACAAATAATTGAGGATGTAGGATGTAACTGCTAATCTGAGATGAAGAGGTAAGCACAGGTGTGTAATTCCTGGTGATCTACATCAAACCAGTCAGAGGACTAAAAATAAAATCATAAAGAATTAGTTTGTATGCTATCTTGTTTTACATACAGTCATATTTTACAGCTTTCCAGCATGCTGGAATACTGTAGGGACAGCAACTTGTGATGCTATTTCAATATTTTTTTCTTACTTTATTATTAGTTTAAAGCCTGTACAAATCAGGTAGGCTGGTAGCGGCACACTACGCCGCTCTTCAGCCATAGCGTTTACAATAGTAGAAGAACGGAGCATGATAATGAAACAAAGTGATGGGCAAAAGAGAGAGGTCACAGAGACACAAAAAACATGGAGTCGTTCACACGTGACGATAACAACACTGAAAACACGTTGGCACGGCGCACAGAACACTGACAAATCCGACGGCACAAGTGAACGTAGTAGTGGGACGGCGGACACCAAAAACACTAAACGACGTCACACACACGAGACACAGAAGGCGATGATCTCCGGCGCGCGAATGTTCACTTTGCGTGTGCGAGTCCGGGGACCTGTCAAGAGAGGAGGAGGAGGAAGGGGAGTGGGAGAGTGAGAGGGGAGAGCAGAGATGCCACTGGCAGGGGAGATAGGGGGGAGGGAGGAAGGGGGAGAGGAAGCCCGGGGGAAGAGGGGGGAGGGAGGGGACTGGGAAAAGGAAAAAGAAGGGAAGAGAAGAGGAGGGAGGGAGGGTGCCGAAAGGAAAGGACACCGGAAGTGGGGGGCGGGGCAGGGTCAAAGTTGATAGGAGGGGTAGATGGAGAAGACGAGGACATCATCAGGGAGAGGGAGCTGGCGGAAGCCACCTTGGGAGAGGGTAAGGAGGGTGGAGAGATGGAGACCGGGCAGGACGTGGGAATACAGGTGCGGCAGCGGGCGGGGATGGGAGAGGATCGGGGATATGAGCAGATGAGGAGGATCAAGTTTACGGGAGGTGTACAGGATCCGTATCCTTTCAAGGAAAAGGAGGAGGTGGGGGAAGGGGATGAGATCATACAGGATCCGCGTGGGGGAGGGGAGACGGATGCGATAGGCGAGGCGGAGAGCATGGCATTCAAGGATTTGGAGGGATTTACAAAAGCTAGGGGGAGCGGAGATCCATGCTGGATGGGCATAACAAAGGATAGGGCGGATGAGAGATTTATAGGTGTGGAGGATGGTGGAGGGGTCCAGGCCCCACGTACGGCCGGAAAGGAGCTTGAGGAGACGGAGGCGGGAACGTGCCTTGGCTTGGATTGTCTGGAGATGGGGAGTCCAGGAGAGGCGACGGTCGAGGGTGACGCCAAGGTACTTAAGGGTGGGAGTGAGGGCGATGGGACAGCAATAGACGGTGAGATAAATATCAAGGAGGCGGAAGGAAGGGGTGGTTTTGCCTACAATGATCGCCTGGGTTTTGGAAGGATTGACCTTGAGCAACCACTGGTTGCACCAAGCAGTGAACCGGTCAAGATGGGATTGGAGAAGGCGTTGGGAGCGTTGCAGGGTGGGGGCAAGGGCAAGGAAGGCGGTGTCATCGGCAAACTGGAGAAGGTGGACAGGGGGTGACGGCGGTGGCATGTCCGCCGTGTACAACAGGTACAGAAGGGGGGAGAGGACGGAGCCTTGGGGCACACCGGCGGAGGGGAAAAAGGTGTAGGAATCGGTGTTATGGATGGTGACATAGGAAGGACGGCGGGAGAGAAAGGAACCGATCAGACGGACGTAGTTAATGGGAAGGGCGAAGGTTTGGAGCTTGAAGAGGAGACCGGAATGCCATACGCGGTCATAAGCGCGTTCGAGGTCAAGAAAGAGGAAGATTGCGGAGCGACGGGAATTGAGCTGTTCGGAAAGGAGATGAGTGAGGTGAAGGAGAAGATCGTCGGAAGAGAAGGATGGCCGAAAGCCACACTGGGTAACGGGAAGGAGGCGGTGCTGGCGGAGATGCTGGTGGATGCGTCGGGTGAGGATACATTCCAGGACCTTGCTGAAGACCGAGGTAAGGCTGATGGGACGGTAGGAGGAGACGGCGGACGGCAGTTTGCCTGGTTTAAGGAACATGAGGATACGGGAGATTTTCCACAGGTCAGGGTAGTAACCGGTGGACAGGACTACATTGTAGAGCCTGGCCAGGGTGGAGAGAAAAGAGACAGGAGCTTCACGAAGGTGACGGTAAGTGACACGATCGTGACCAGGAGCGGTGTTGCGTTTTGTGCGGAGTGTAGCAATGAGATCCTGTGTAATGATAGGAGTATTGAGGTCCGTGTGTGCAATGTTGTCCAAGTACTGGAAACCAGGAGCGAGGGGAGGGACAGAGGTGTCAGTTCGATCGTGGATATCCGGGAAGAGGGAGTAGTCGAACTGGGGATCATCGGGGATGGAAAACACATCGGACAGGTAGGAGGCAAAGTGGTTGGCCTTACTAAGGGCGTCAGGGAAGGGGTGATCATCATGGAGTAGAGGATAGTAGGGGGAGGGCTTAGTTCCGGTAAGGCGACGGAAGGCGGACCAGAACTTGGACGAGTTTATAGGGAGGGTAGCATTTAAACGGGTGCATGTCTGTCGCCAGTCCCGGCGTTTCTTAGCCGCGAGCAAATTACAAATGTGTCGCTGGAGTTGCCGGTGGCGTCGTAGTGTGTCCGGGTCACGCGTGCAGAGGAAGGCACGGTAGAGACGACGGGATTCACGGAGGAGGAGGATGGCCTGTGGGGGTAAGGTACGATGGTAGGCGTGGATGGCAACAGTAGGGACGTGGGCCTCCACGGCCTCAGACAAGGTCCGCTGGAGAAAGGAGGCGGCATGGGTGACATCATCGGGAAGGCGATAGGTGAGAGGGTGGCTATCGACCTGGGTGGAGAGGGTATCCCGGTAGGTATTCCAGTTGGCACGGGAATAGTCATGGATGTACTTAGGGGGAGGGTCATTACGAGGGTCAGGGCGGGGGCGACGACCGTCTGAAACGGTGAGGAGGACAGGGAGATGGTCGCTACCAATAGGCTCCAGGACATCCACCGTAATGCGACCAAGGAGGTTGGGGGAGGAGAGAAGAACATCGGGAGTGGAGTTGGATTCGGGACGGGTGTGCTGGGGGATGGGGATAAGGTCGCCTTGAAGGGAGGAGAGGAACCGATGCCACCGCCATAACTGGGCAGCGGAGCGACTATGGATGTTGAGGTTGGCGGCGATCACGTAGGAGGAGAAGGTACGGTCGATGTGGGAGAGGAAGTCGAAAGGAAGAGGGGCATTGGGGCGGAAATAGATGGTGGCACAGGTAATGGTAACGCCGGGGAAGAAGAGACTAAGGATCAGGTGTTCGGTGGGGTCGGGAAGGAGAGGTTGGAGCTGAACGGGGATCTGGCGGTGGTGACCAATGGCAACTCTGCCACGCGCAACTGGGAGGGGATTATCGGAGCAGTGGAGGAGATAGGGGGAGGTGTGGATGGAGTGGTGGGGTTGGAGGAAGGTTTCATTGAGGAGGAAGGCATCCACACGGTGGGTAGCAAGGGTGTGCAGGAAGAGGTTCTTGTTGGCGGGAAGGGAGCGGATATTGTTGAAAAGGATACGGTGCTGTCGCGCCATGACAGGGATTTAGACGAGGGTGTCAAGACGGGAGAAGGTGAAATGGGCCTGGTTGTTGGAATAGGTGGTGTACATTTTAAGGTGAAAAATGGAATGGGCGGCGAGGGAGATCTGTTGGAGGGTGTGGGGGCACTGAAAGGGATGAACATTCTGGAGGTGAGGAACCTGATGATGTCCTCAGCGGTGGGGGGGGGGGGACGAAGGGAATTGCCAGGAGGGGTTGGGGCGTCCAGAGGACGGACAGGTACGGTGAGTTCAGGAGTGGTTGGAGGGGGCCGGGCTTTACACTTTTGGGAGTAGGTGGGATGGGGGAGATTGCAGGTATTACAGGAGGGAGGGGATTGGAGGTTAGGGCACTGCCGGAGGCAGTGCGCTTTCCGACAATGCGGGCAGGTGGGGGCCTCGCGGCACTCAGCTGTTGGGTGTGCATTATAGCGCAGACACCTCTGGCAGCGCAGGGATAGAGGAGGGGAACGGGAGGGGTCGACCTTGTACCGCTGGTGGAAGAGGAGGGCACCTTCCTTCAGGAGACGGTCAATGGAGGGGGCGTCCTCAGAGAAAACCCGCATAAGGCGGGTGGGGCCGGCCGAGTTGAAAATGCGGCGGACCGCCCGCACCTCCAGCGTGGGATGGGCCTTGAGCTCCGCCAACACCTCCTCCTCTGTGATCGACGGACTGAGCTGCGTGATCACGGCGGTGAGGGTCGGTGGGCGACGCGGGGGTTGGGGTTGGCAGGTAGGAGATGGAGAAGGAGCAGGGGTAAGGGAGGCGTTGGGACCAAAACGGGTGATGGGGAGGCGGGAGAGGATGTCAGTATGGAGGGTTGGGCTGGGGGAGGAGATAAGAACAGAATCCCGTCTGGGAGTAAGGAGAGAGATGGGGGCACCAGGGAAATGTTGGCGGAGGAGGAGGGAGAGATTCCGGGCCTCGAGAAAGGAAGGATCGGGATGGGACAGGAGATATTTGTATAAACTGGGGGGGAGGAGGAGGAGGAGGAGGAGGAGAAGGAGGAGGTGGGAGCAGGGCCAAGCGGGGAGACATCCATGGCACTCTGGGGGGGGGGGATGGAGGTCGGGGCGGGCCTTTTTGGGAGCGGAGGAGGTGGGGGTACCACTAGGGCGTTTGACGGCGGCAGAAGAGCGGGTGGTGACATGAGGGACGGGAGCGATGGGGAGGTGTTGGGAAGGGACAGGTCCCGGCGTGGACGCAGCAGTCGGCGCCGGAGATGGTGACGGTGACGGTGAAGGCGAAGGCGAAGGCGACGGTGACGGCGACGATGATGACGGTGGTGGCGGTGATGGCGAAGGCGACGGGAATAGCTGGGGGTGGACAGTGGCCCGACGGGCCACCACCCTAGCCGGAGCTGCAGTGACAGGCTGGTTGAGTGGGGGGAAAGGATCAGAACGAGAAGAGCGAGAGGAAGAAGGGGGAGAGGGGGCGACAAAGAGCGAAGGCGAAGGGAGAGTGAGGAGAGGTGGGATGGAAGGAGGGGGGTGTGACTGTGCACACCAAGTTATAGTGGTGGAGGCGGCGGAAGGGGATGTATAGACGATGGCGGTGGTGGTAGTGGTGGCGGTGGTGGTGGGGGCGGACATGACGACAGGGAGAAAAGACGCACAGCACAAAAAGGAAAGGACACAAACTGGGAACAGACGAAGACGCAGACGGACGAAGACCATGGTCGGACGACCAGGGTCGGACGGCGACGGCGACGGCGACGGCGACGGCGACGGCAGGTGGCAGGAACGCCGCAGCTGCTGCTGCCGCGGACGGGGCCGGGGCTGCTGCTGCTGCTGCTGCTGCTGCTGCTGTCTGGACCGCTGCTACTGCTGCTACTGCTGCTGCTGCCACAGGAGGAGGACTGGCTGGCTGCTGCCGGTGGGACCGCTGCTGCAGGCCGGGACCGGGACCGCTGCTGCTGCTGCTGCTGCTGCTGCTGGGTGGGCGGGCTGGCTGGCTGGCTGGCTGGCACCTGTAACACCTAGCACTTCGATAAGCGCTTAAATCGCACTATCGAAGGGCGGCAACCTTTCGGTGTACCGCCGGAGATCTCAAATCATCCATCCAATTAGATTAAGTATTACTCCACATAGCAAAAGGTCACAGTAATTGTCGTCCAAAGAAGTACAATGCAAGAGATAGTTAAGCTGTTTGTATGAGGTTTTATGATCAGTAGCATTGTACTCCTTTAGATAACGACTTACATCATCGAACGATGTTTCTTTCACAAATGGGTGAACTATTTATCGAACTCTGTAAATATACATTGAGGTGGAAAGAGTCATGAGATAGTGTTATGCACATTTACAGATGGCGGTATTATCGCGTACACAAGGTATAAAAGGGCAGTGCATTGGCGGAGCTGTAATTTTTTCTCTGGTGATTAAGGTGGAAAACTTTCCGACTTGGCCGGACAACAAGAATGAACAGCCTTTAAACGCAGAGTGGTAGTTGAAGCTAGGCGCTTGGGACTTTCCATTTGGAAATCGTTAGGGAATTCGACAGTCTAAAATCGACAGTACCAAGAGTGTGCCGAGAATACAAGATATCAGGCATTACCTCTCACCACAGACAACGCCGTGGCCGATGGCCTTCACTTAACGACCGAGAACAGCGGCGTTTGCGCAGGATTGTAAGTGCTAACAGACAAGCAACACAGCGTGAAATAACCGCAAAGCAATGTAGAACGTAGGGCAAACACATCTGTTAGGGCAGTGCGCCGAAGTCTGGCGTTATGGGCTATGGAAACAGAGACCGATACGAGAGCCTTTGCTAACAGCACGACATCGCCTGCAGCGCTTGTCCTGGGCTCGTGACCATATGGGTTGGGTGTTAGACGACTGGAAAACCGTGGCATGGTCAGATAAACCTCCATTTCAGCTGGTAAGAGATGATGATAATAGTTCATTTACGGCTCAGGCCCCACGAAGCCATGGACTTGGACTGCCGGCAAGGCCAACTGATGGTAGCTTCATAACAGTGTGGGCTGTGTTTACATGGAATTTACGGTTATGTCTAGCTACTAGGAGACCATCCGCAACAATTCGTGGACATCATGTTCAGAGAGAACAGCTTGTTCCATCTCTTGATCATTATTTTTTTTTCGTTGCATTATTTGGAATACTGTAGATGTTTACGATACTTTCACATTTTTTTATAAATTTAAGAAATGTTATAACTCGAGTGAAGAAATGGACTACCTATTTACTTAATTCATAATTACATAAATGCACTTCCTTTCCTTAATCGCTCTATGTACTTCGAATCCTGCCTCGGGCATGGATGTGTGTGATGTCCTTAGTTACGTTTAAGTAGTTCTAAGTTCTAGGGGACTGATGACCTCAGATGTTAAGCCCCATAGTGCTCAGAGCCATTTTTGAACCTCTACGTGCCTTGGGTTAACTTTGGGGTTTGTATTAAGAGTTCGTCTGCTGGTAGTGTCAAGGCAGAGATTTGGTCACTCTGTAGGTCGGTTAGTGCTTACATAAACTTGGAGTAAAGGCAGCGATGATGCACTTGTTTGGCAGGGGTAGTTCGGGGTTGGCAACAGGTTCCCCTCCCATCCATGTAAGAGAACGGCCGTTGAGAGCCGCCATGATAGAATCACTCTGTGGGTAGCTGTTGGGGGGGGGGGGGGGGGGTTGGGATGGGTTGTTTGGGGAAGAGACCAAACAGCGAGGTCATCAGTCTCATAGGATTAGGGAAGGAGGGGGGAGGAAGTCGGCCGTGCCCTTTCAAAGGAACCATCCCGGCATTTGCCTGGAGCGATTTAGGGAAATCACGGAAAACCTAAATCAGGATGGCCGGACGCGGGATTGAACCGTCGTCCTCCCGAATGCGAGTCCAGTGTGATAACCACTGCGCCACCTAGCTCGGTGGGTAGCTGTTGTACTGAGCGGACGGAATCGAGGGCGATCTCCGTCTTTGCCGCCAATTTTGCTGCGGGATGAGGTATTACGCGTTACACTGTTTTTAATCCGCTATTTTTCAGGATGAAATTAGTTAGCATCTCGTAATGGCCATTCATTTTTGAGAAATTTTGCCTGTACAATTAAAATTTTCAGTTAGGGCTTCTTTTCCAGAGGTGAGCATGTGGACTCAGGTTATCCAATTATAGCGCAGCAGTCAGTTGGTCCCTTCAGCACACGAGAGCAGCAATAGGACAAAAAATTGTATAGTTCCACTTTTAGCAGCAGGGTTTTGCAATTTTAAAGTAACCTGGGGCCTCACCCCACCTAGTTAGCTTAACACGTGATCGTAACGGCTGACGAGTAATTTAGACGACGATTCCGTGTGAAACATGCTACGAAATGCGTGTGTTTTGTGTGAGTTACTTAAGGTTCTAAGCGTGTGATGCAATTTTTAGGCCTTTTCATAAATTTTGTTCACGGATCTTTGGTTTCATGATAAACCCCATTTGCAAGCAGCGCGTCCTAACTACTTTGGTAAATAGTAGGTTGTGCGTGTGAATTATTGTACAGAATGGAAAACAAGAACGAACAGAGGGGTGAGCACAAAGAAATTTGCCGTTGGTATCGATCACCCACGTGGTGTCGAACTGCACTGCCAGCGAGCTACCAGTTCGTTCTTGAAAATGAGTTAAGGTGAGGATGCTTGCTTGTGCCGTTAATTGTTAATTTGCTTGTGCCAAATTTCACAGGATGTTTAATTTTTAAATATTTTTTTTGTATACTGGAGATGCTTGTGTCTGCTTTGTTCCCCCGTTTTTCCGCCAAGAATCTTTGTTATAGTTTTGTCTACTCGGTCCAAGTAGCAACTTGGGGGGTGAATTTCGATCACGGACCAAGCAGACGGACTACTGAGGCAGCAACGTAGATCCCTCCTCTTTCCCAGTGCATAATTACAAACGAAATGCCTGGCAGTTTAAGCACCTTCAATGCGAGAGGGTATTGAATGAGTTCCTGCTGATATGGGCGCCTTCTATGCTAGACAAAAATAGAATTTAATTCGACTTGGCTATGTTAACTGCAATTATAACGTTTGTAAAATTGCTGAGTATATAGGTAATAAATGCGTCACATAAATTTGATTTCATGGATTCAGTGATCATAACACCCCCATCCTGTGTAGAGATCAATGTTAGTACTAAATTGGAGTCACGATAATCTGGCGGGAAGGAAAATTAACAAGGTTAGAGAATATAGATCATGTTAGAGCCTGGTAGGTAGTTACTTGCCCACTTGGTTGCTTGTGCCCTCCCCCGCGTTATCCGTTGCAAAATTTTAATATAATAATCATCAAATCATTCGACTACTGACTTCGGGCCGGCCCCCTTAAATGAATCCTTTCGAGCATTGAACCAAGCGGGTAAGCAGCGTGTATATGAGGTGCCTTAGCACACACACCCATCCGGCACGCTCTGACATAGATTGAACGAAAGAGAGGAAGAGAAATATAACAACGGAAAATGGTGGTAACCGTTCAATGTTCTCAAACATGTCACCAGGCCATGACTCTTGGCGATTGGTTTGAAGGACATTCAGGACAATTAGAGCGAATGATTTGGCCACTCACATAGTCCGACACAGAATCCCATGGAACTCTTTTATTGCATACAATCAAGAAGTCAGTTCGCGGACAAAATCGTGCAACACTTTCGCAGTTGTAGACAGCTGCAGAGGCAGCATTGCTCAATATTTCTGCAGGCGACTTCCAAAGACTTATTGAGTCCATGCCATGTCGGACTGCTGCACTGCGCCGTGCAAAAGTAAGTCCGACACCATACTAGGAGGTATCCATGACTTTTGTCGTCTCATTGTGTACTGGGTGTTCCAGAAATGTTGCGAGAAACTTAGAGAGGTTAAAGAGGGTGTCTTGAGGAACAAATCGACGGTAGGAATCCGTGTCCGTAAACGTCATCCAATGACGCTACAGTATCGAAGTTACACGCAGCGCGCCTGCCACTGAGCCATCACTTCTGCAGTAAACGTGACCATAAGCTGACGGACCGTAGGTAGAACGTCTCGCTATGTTGTTTGTTACTCAGTGATCGCGACTGATTGCCACGATCGCCAGCGGAGAAGATGGAGCCAGCTGCTGTGCAGACAAGCCTTGTTTCCCGCGAATGCGATGATCTGTTGCCTCGGTGGATGACGGTTTCCGGCACAGGGGTTTCCGTCTCCAGTTTATTTTTCTCCTGCAGACAAACACTGGAAACCTTAGAAGTTCCCAGGAGAAAACTTGTATTCCACCGCACCTTCTCTCGTGCTGCCGCCAATATAACATGCAAGCCAGTCTGACCGATTGCCTCAACCTCAGCCAACGAAGGTCTACATCTCTAACATTTCTCTCCGTTATGCAGAATTTTTGTTAAAGCTCTAGCCAATGGTATCACTTTTATAATGCCAAGCAACTGGTAGGAAACCAGTGCTTCAGAATGTTGCGAGTTCCAACGAACGGCAAAATTTGTTTCTACATTTTCAGTACACCAACCAAACAGAACGTGATCTAGTTTCAGTGTCATAGCTCAACTTGGACTGTTTCTAAATAGCACCGTTACCAAGTGACGACAGACTGCGGGTGGAAACTCTGTCCGAAATAGTCATCCACTGCGGCAACAGACAATGGCGTTCATAGAGGATAAGGCATTTTTACCGTACTAACCACACATTTGAATCGCATTTACAGCAGAACAATTGAGATTTACGTTAGTTAAGTCCGATTGTTTAGTCTGATAGTGACTTGAAGACGTGTCCTTTGAATTTCACTATGTTTGGTATATTTCAAACAGACTTGACTCCAGTGTGAGCAATTTTTAATTGTGCCATTCATTACGTAAACTACTATTTATGACAAAATGTGCATAAATAAATCATTACTTATACGACAGGCCATACTTGTGAGTTAAGCAGGCTGTGTCGAATAGTATAATTTACAGTAATTATTTTTCTCAAACTGAACAGCAGCTAAGGCCTATCAGTATAGACCACCATTAAAAGTTGTGGAAGTCTTGCAACAATAACGGGCAGCATGTGGGATAGTCTTTGCACATTTCAACAGTGTCCGCCCCTAGTAGCTGAGTGGTCTGCGCGAAGGAATGTCATGCCTAACGGCCCGGGTTCGATTCCATGCTGGGTCGGAGATTTTCTCCTCTCAGGGACTGGGTGTTGTGTTGTCCTTATCATCATCATTTCATCCCCGTCGACCCGCAAGTCGCCGAAGTGGCGTCAAATCGAAAGACTTCCACCAGGCGAGCGGTCTACCCGACGGGAGGCCCTAGCCGCACCATACGGTGACACGTTCACCATACAGAGGAACTTCAAGCACTGTGTGTTCACCTCACTCATCAAAGAGAAATGAGCATTGTTTGTCCATAGAATGGTCCAGGGCCAACCCTCATCAACTTCAATCCTTGTGAGAAGTGGAGAGCGAAATCAAGACGTCATTATGCGTCCTGTGGTGCAAGCTACTGTACGATAGGGATCTTATACGGATACAATTTGAGAATGGTTCGAAGCACCTGCCGTTCAGTGGACCATGGGATGTTCAACTGTCGTGACACAGCACGCTCACTGCTTGACGATCGGTAATTGCGGGCAGCGTCTTCTGCCATATTAACACCAATTTTATCAACCACCTGTAGTACAACGGGTCGTCGGTCTCTTACCGGAGCGACGTCGAGTTCTCCATTTGACTCGAACTTCTTCGTCATACTCCGCACAGCTGGTGGAGAAAGAGGGCTCTTCCGTAATCCTTTCAGCCGGTGGTATTCTCGAACTGCAGCTGCAGATTGGCTGTTGTTATTCAATAGAGCTTCACCAATAATGCCCTGCTCCTTTTGTCCAAGCTCATCCTGGCAATTCAACGAGTGCACAGCGACTGATCAGGTGTGTAAGACTATGAATCAAGATGACGCATCACAGCAATTGATGGCTATAGTTGGAACTGGACGGTGGCGATGTGACGCATGGAAATCATGCACCCCCACACTCTGAACATTAATGCTACCAAGTTTGGTACTCGTACCGTAATTAATTTCGGTGCTGTCACGTGTTAAATAGGGAAAGTTTAATTATACCCACCCGGTATATGGAAGCAAGTGAACGTGTTCAGGAGCTAACTTGAAGGCTTCATTAAGCCTTTACAATAGTCTACTTGCTTTTTTACTGATTTTGGACATGCTGAATTCTTCAAGGGTCGTTATCAAAAATTTTTGCTTATCTATCAGTGACAAGGCTTCTTTACAACATCTCCTCACCTAAGCTAAAATGGGAAAGTATATTCATATAACAAAACACTAGTTTGCATTCAGGACCATAATTTATTAGAAATCCTCAGTGGGATTGGTGAAAGGGGGGACGGAGGGATTACAGGGATGCATAGTAATGGGGGACCCGGACACCCTTCTTTGTCGCCCATAAGGAGGTGACAGACTACTACGGAAGATTTTAAATTATCAAAAACTTTGTGAGAAATCGTTTTATATGATGTTGTTGTTGTGGGCTGTACCCGGAATATCTAACCAAACAAATTTTAAACAATAACTAGACCATTGTTATTAACTAAGAAGTAAATCAGTGAAAACAGTTGTGATCTATATTAACTACCATAAGATGGTACCATAATTTGGTAGTTGGTACTACTGTGTGTGCTATGCAAAAGTGTTGTTGCCATTCACAAATTGTTGAGGAAGTTTGAGTAATAAGATGGTTGACAACGGGTGCTGTTTATGAATTGTAGTAGGCTGACATAATAATTCTACAGCATTTGGACAGTCTCCGCAAATTTCATCAATGCCCGAGTATCCATACCTTTCACATATTTTGAATAACATAAATGTTGCTTGGAGGGTGGCGCTGTGTATAAATGCCACGTCAGGGATACCTTTTTAAAATAATTCTCCTTGGTTAAGGAATTGTTGTAACTGAGCCATCCGTTACAGTGAGAGTTACTTTCTTATTTACATATAACGTAGCAGTCACTTCTAACCATTACTCCTCGATAATTCTCATATGAATAGTCTGAGAACCTAGAGCCTAAACCAAAAATTATGATAGCTATGACGAGGAGAGTCTTCAAGTTAATTTTCTTTGGTATTAATTTATGGAGTTTCGGTTGGTTTAAAAACGTTTGCTTACGGATATCGAATACAAGCTTCTTCTATTTCTACCGCGTCTTTCAGGGGCAAGCCTTAGTCTTGGTTTGACAGCCCACTGAAGAATCACATTGGCCCTGGAAACCTGGCACTTGGCAATATCGTAGAGAATATGTCTGGTAATTTCGTGATAATAATCAAGTTACTTCCTGGAGTGACACCATATTATTCTGCTAAATTCACTTGATATTTTCTCAGTATGTCAATGGAATATTCTGAAAGATTTCTCGTATGATGTGTCTTATAACTATCAAACGTTTGTTTTTAGTCTACGAAGGTTATTCCACGCAGAAACTGTAACTAATTCCGTCTTTTTATTGCGAATTATCAGTCTTAGACACCACTAGGACAATGAGAGAGCACAGGATGCCGCAGCTGCTCGCTAGGTTTGTGTTAACGTCAACGTGCTCTAAAGCCAACGCTGTTTTGGTTCCAAGTTCCAATCTCATGGGACACCAGCATTTTATGTCTTACATGACAGAGCTTCAGCCGTTGAAGTTTCTCAATATGGCATATAATTCATATCACAAGGAACCTTTATGAAGCGAGAAAACTGTTTCTGATGTGATTACTTTGATACACACTCTCACCTCATACACAGTACACTTCCTTCACTCTTCTATTAATTTCAAAGAGAAAAAAAAGTAACAAGTGTTGATCTTTTTTGTACTTAACAGTTCGTTTTCTGATCCATATACAGCGCTACTTACACTACTGGCCATTAAATTGTTATACCACGAAGATGACGTGCTACGGACGTGAAATTTAACCGACAGGAAGAAGATGCTGTGATATTCAAATGATTAGCTTTTCAGAGCATTCGCACAAGGTTGGCGCCGGTAGCGACACCTACAACGTGCTGACATGAGGAAAGTTTCCAACCGATTTCTCATACACAAACAGCAGTTGACCGGCGTTGCCTGGTAAAACGTTGTTGTGATGCCTCGTGTAAGGAGGAGAAACGCGTACAATCACGTTTCCGACTTTGATAAAGGTCGGATTGTAGCCTATCGCGATTGCGGTTTATCGTATCGAGACATTGCTGCTCGCGTTGGTCGAGATCCAATGACTGTTAGCAGAATATGGAATCGGTGGGTTCAGGAAGGTAATACGGAAGGCCTTGCTGGATCCCAACGGCCTCGTATCACTAGCAGTCGAGATGACAGGCATCTTATCCGCATGGCTGTAACGGATCGTGCAGCCACGTCTCGATCCCTGAGTCAACAGATGCGGACATTTCTAAGACAACAACCATCTGCACGAACACTTCAACGACGTTTGCAGCAGCATGGACTATCAGCTCTGACACCGTGGCTGCGGTTACCCTTGACGCTGCATCAAAGACAGGAGCGCCTGCGATGGTGCACTCAACGACGAACCTGGGTACACGAACGGCAAAACGTCATTTTTCCGGATGAATCCAGGTTCTGTTCACAGAATCATGATGGTCGCATCCGTGTTTGGCGACATCGTGGTGAACGCACATTGGAAGCGTGTATTCGTCATCGCCATACTGGCGTATCACCCGGCGTGATGGTATGGGGTGCCACTGGTTACACGTCTCGGTCACCTCTTGTTCGCATTGACGGCACTTTGAACAGTGGACGTTACATTTCAGATGTGTTACGACCCGTGGCTCTACCCTTCACTCGATCCCTGTGAAACCCTACATTTCAGCAGGATAATGCACAACCGCACGTTGCAGGTCCTGTTCGGGCCTTTCTGGGTACAAAAAATGTTCGACTGCTGCCCTGGCCAGCACGTTCTCCAGATCTCTCACCAAATGATAACGTCTGGTCAATGGTGGCCGATCAACTGGCTCGTCACAATACGCCAGTTACTACTCTTGATGAACTGTGTTATCGTGTTGAAGCTGCATGGGCAGCTGTACCCGTACACGCCATCCAAGCTCTGTTTGACTCAATGCCCAGGCGTATCAAGGCCGTTATTACGGCCAGAGGTGGGTGTTCTGGGCACTGATTTCTCAGGATCTGTCCACCCAAATTGCTTGAAAATGTAATAATATATTTGTCCCATGGATACCCGTTTAGCATCTGCATTCCTTCTTGGTGTAGCAATTTTAATGGCCAGTACTGTATATTCTTGAAATACACGTCATTCAACATGTCATCACAAGAACAGTACTAGAACCTGAAGTAAAAAAAAAGTAGCGAAAGATTAATACACTTATAGGAACCTGTGTACCAACACCTCAGATAAAATCGCCACGAATTTATGTACCGTTTTCCGGGTAAATATTATCTGTTGCATTGTGTACACTCAGTTTATCCAAAATATATCTCCCTGAAAACCAAACAATAATATTAAACAATCCTGTGCTTACCAATGTAAGAGCAAAAGAGTCCACTGTCGATTATAGGCTCAAGACACAATGCGTCGCAATCAGCAGGTCTGATGCTGGTCAGTCTTAGGCGGCTGTAGCCCAGCCGAGCAGAAATTGTTCCGATCAAAAGAGGTAGGCACAAGCTCTTTCACGGAAAAGTTTCCGCAAGGTATTGCTATTATGGCGGATTAGAGAATGAAGTAAATCATCTCTGAGCTTCCAACAGATGGATACTGTTTCGCATCCTACAGAGTTGGCAATTTGTGTAGTTGGTCGTTACGTGATTTTATTTCAGTGATTGCAAAATCAAATCGAACGTACGCAATAGGTAGCCAAAGCAGATGGTTGATGGCGATCAATCAAACAAGTAAATGAATGAATTGAACAGGCTGGAATCTACTCCAAAGAGTCTGGAAGAATTCTGATCCAGTGTGGAACACCTAATTTAGGACAAAATCGTGACCCAACCACAAGTGTTGTTTGGTGGTCCGGTACATTGATGCTTCGATAGTATACCTAATGTCTATGTTTGATTACCACTTTAGGTACCGATTTTTAAGCGGCACAAACAAATCCTATTTACCTGTGACTAGAATGTGAAGATCGTACGACTGCACCGCGAGTCCAGATTCAAATTAAACGTGGGTCCTCATTGCTACCATGCAGCGGTTAGGTTGGCCCCCGGCAGCGGTGAAGTGACGGGTACAGAAAGTCTGTAATAAGTAGCCTTCTTTACAGTATTAATGAGCCGTGGTAAAATTTGCTGTTTTGAAGAGCGCGCCGCAGCGCGTAGTGTGAAGCAGTCGCCCTCCGTTTCTGGCGGTGGCGCCGCTGTGGCAATCGCAGCTTTGGTGTCTCCCTCTGGTGGGAAAGCGAAAAGGTTGCCTGATCACGTGCATTTAAGGGGCGCTATGAGCTCGGCGGTTGGTCAGTCGGGGCGAGTCTTTTCACTTGGTCAGCCGGGTCAGTGTGGGGTAGTCAGTGTCTGTCTGCCGTCCGGAGTGCTAGTACGTGTTAGGCCGCCAGTCTGCTCGAGTTTGTTCAGGCAATGGTCATTGGCGGTTGGATCGATCGGTTAGTCGGTCGCGCACTGGGACACAAGATGACTTGTCCGTCCTGAGCGTCGGCGCATGTGAGGTCGCCACGTCAGTTCAGTGAGCCGCGCTGTATAGCGAGGGGTAGTGGCTTCGCGGCCGACACGAGAGCAGCAGCAGTCAACCCACGACATCGGTCTGGCCGGCGCGAGCTGCGACGCCGTGAGACGGGAGATCGGCGCGCCTTTCTGCGTCCGTTGAAGCGGCTGGCAGCGGACGATTCGGGAGAGCGTTTTGGGGGTGCTGCGCCAGGTCTTCACCAGACATCGCAGTTTATTAGAACCTAAGTGATTAGTGATATGTTGTTTCATTTACTTGTTAAGTTCTACTTGTTTTCTTGGTCAGTCTCTCGTCCCCAGCTTGCTCGTCTGTCTCCCATCCGCATTTTTTAGGCAATTAGTGTCTGTCTGTCTGTCTGTCGGTCTGCCGTACGTTAATAGCTGCCTCTGCCAAGTCTGTCGGATTCGGTGTTAACGAATTTTTTTGCTTAAAGTGTAAAGACCGAATTCCTGCAATATGTTTTTATCTTGCCTATCATCTTGAGGGGCGGTATATGCGTAATGTAGAGCATGTTCGTACATTTTATTAAGACTGCATGTCATGGGTTTTTATTTAAATAGTCCTTTTAGTATATAAAGTTGCCACCCTTCTACCGTAAGAGTTTTCTTTAAAAGCAAGTTGCACTTTTGTGGGCAAGTAATTTTTTTAATGTGTGTGTCTTGTACCATTTCCATCCCTCCTAAGGGGTGAATAGTTTATGTGTTTGTGCGAGTTGTTAAAATTTTTTGGTTTAAGATAATTTGGTGTGTTGCAGATTTGCACCAGTGTAGTCTTTCAGAGGTTGTTGTGAGCGGTCGTGACTACGGCCGTGTTAAAAGGGAGCGGCAAGCTTCTCAGCCCGAAAGCTCATACTATATAAAAAAAATATTTATTTCTGCCTCTGAATAAATTGTAACTTGATATTTAGAGGGTGCTTTCTGATTATAATTTTTAAATCTGTTTTTTTTTAAAGATAGGGTTTTTAGGAATAAAATTTCCAATTGATGAAAGAAATTTGTTTTCATCAATTACCCACTGGCAACTACTTCCACGCTCACATAGTGTGATTAAATGTGTTAATGTTCTTGATGAATCGCTAGTAAATAAAATAAATTCCTTAAGAAAAGATTTTGAAAGTAAATTCGCGGATTAATTAATTTTTAGTTGATGAACCAATCGCCACATGAGATCACAGGACACTTACTTCATCTTTCATTTGAACTTGTAATGTTGAATATATTGGTTCTGGATTGGGATTCGAACTCGGATCTTTCCATTTGCGGGATTTGATCCCTTCGTTACTATACTGTCCCATCAATTCGTCGTTTGTTCAAGATTCCAAACTCCACAAGGACTCCACATAAGGCATGTGTTTCGGTTCGAATCTTCGTCCGCCACAAAATTTCACCACGTGTTTTCAAGTTCTAACATGAGCATACCTAACTGCTGGTGGAAAAAATTTTCGTTTTTAGCTTTTGTCCATTCGTTGAAGACAACTGTGACGGTTTCGACTGCTAGTGATGGACAAATTTTCGTCACATCATTTCAAGTTCAATATGCCACTCCTAGCTAATGGTGAAAAAGTATTCGCTAATTAACGTCTGTTCGTGTTTAGTCAAAGACGATATGAGAGGAGTTCGATTCGCAGTCACCACTGAAATCTTCATCATATTATTTCTAGTTCAAACATGTGCACATCTCGATCCTGGTGAAACGAACTTACATTTAATGTTCATTTCTGTGCTGGGCTCGAATCCTCGGAAGGCAGAGGTAATTAATTTGTCTCGTCATTTCAGTTTCGGATATCTCAATGCTGGAGAGAAAAATCAATATCTGACAGTTGATTCCTCTTAGTTAACTACCTGATTCGATGCTGGGTTCGAAACACTGTCCAACACAAAACTGTATTTCACATCATTGCAAGCTAGTTACTTGTGAACCAATCCCTATTGAACATATTTCGTGGTTGTTTACAAGGGACAATAGCTGCTGGATACGAGTCCTAGTCCACTAAAAAATTTAGTCATAACTGCTAACTGATACTGGCTAAAAATGAGGTGTATCACATCTCCTTAATCCTAATAAGCAATGAAAATCAGTTCTCTGTTTGACTCTCAATTAGGCAAGAAAACTTTCATTAGTTAACATTGCCTATGAGTACTGGATTTTGATCTAGAACAGAAAATTCATCAATTCCTTTAACGTTCAGACACATGCACAACTAACGTCTCAGGAATAATGTAGAATTGTAATGTCACTTTGCGTTATTCAACGAGGGGGACAGGTGAATTTGAAACTGCAAACAGATACAGTGAAATTACTTCACATACATTGCTGATGGTAATGATAGATCGCTTGACGCTGTTGATCATAGTATTTCTAACTGGTTAGTTCATTAAACAGTTGTACAAAGCCACTCATCAAGAAAATAGCAGGTAACACGTATTTGGATAATCTTTTGAAGAGCAAGAATACTTCAAACTAACAATGAATTTTTTTTAAGATATTCTTGAAAAATCTCTTTTTCGCAAATGAATGCAGTTTCGAGCAACTATTACAGAACAACGTATTTAGTAGAGTTATGGGAAATAGTTTCTCAAATACTAATGACAATGGTAACATTTTAGAAAAATCACTTATTGTAATAAAATTTGAGTTTACCACTGTTAAGGTCTGTCACATCTCTAATAAGATATTTCCTAATATCGTGGTATTTGTTTACATCAGGAGCTATTGCCATACAGAGCATTGTTGTCTAGTGCTTACTTTCGGTAACCATTTTTATACTCAAATAACCTAACTGTCATGCTGGTTCTCTAACCACATTTGTGATTAGAGAACCAGCAGAACAGTTAGGCTATGCGGCTTACAAAGAAATCAGGCGGAACGCAGCACAGATCCTCAGGTCCTTCGGGTATTTTTGAGTGTGATATTACCTGTACAGTTGTTTTCTCAGTGAGAAAACTATGTCGTTTCAGAAACGAACTGCTGGAAAATCGGCGCTGTTCACCAGTTTTTATTTTTTCCCTGTATGGCCAAAGAAATCTTAATTTGGTTCATGACAAGTGGCAACTAACACGATATCTGGCAACTAAACGGTTGCTGAATCGCACGGACGGAAAATTAAAGCCTTATATACGATGAAGGCTCTTCTCCACAGACGCCAGAATATACCACCAATTCTAAACGGGAGAGATGATATGAGCGAGCTATGTGCCAAGACCACGCGCTCTCAGACGTCTTCGGCACAAATTTCGCTCACACCGACTAGCTAGTCGAAGACCTACTGACAGCGAGAGGTGGGACATTCACTTCACTGCCTTAATAAGAGGAAAATACCAGGACCTGGCCGCCTGATCTAGAGCAGCTGTCTCTGATGAGCCTCAAGCAGAGGTAGGTGTAGACAGGACACAACAAACTTTCAATAGGAAATTGGAAAAGAATGTAGGAAAGTCATCGAAAAGGAAGAAAGTTTTGTTGTTAGGCAGTTCTCATGCCAGAGGTGTAGGCTAACTTCTGCAGGAGCAATAAGGACCAGAATACCAGGTCACAAATTTTTTAAACCAAGTGCTAGTCTGGATCAGGTGACAGAGGATTTAGGTTCACTCTGTAAAGGATTTACCGGGGAAGACACCGTGGTTATTGTGGGAGGGCCAGGGAAGAGTATCGACAGAGATCTTGGGTACAGTATAGAGTGTGACCCGGTAAAAATTGCGTCGGCATCGAGGCACACCAATGTCCTGAGACGCCATGACCGGCCTCATTTGAACTCTTCTGTTGGGAGAGTTAATTTGGAGTTGGAACGGCTGCTTGGGTTGGGTGCAGGGGCTCATATTGGTGTGGTTCCGTTTGATTCTCTCAGTAGGTGGGACTATACCAGGCACGGCCTACATCTCAACAGGAAAGTGAAGGGTAAACTGACTGAGGTAATAGCAGAAAATTTAAGGGGGGGAGACACTGCCATGAATCGTAAAATATCAGTGGTTACAGCTGTTGGAGCAGCACCTTTTTTTGGATAGGTAAGACAGAAAGTCAGGACTGAAACAAATCTTCAGTTTAGGAAAGAAATTAAACAGCACAATTCTAGCACATTGGATCACCAATCACAGCTGTCAATTATAAATTTTCACCAATCACCAGAAATTTTATCTCCACCAAGTTGTATCTCAGTCCTAGGTAATTACATTGATGAATTAAAGTTACCCAACCCAGTTGACATAATCTGCCTCTCTGAACACCATGTGACCACTGGTATAGGAACTGAACCTAAGCACAATGAGAAACTCAGACAGGAGAGTACTGCAAATGTTAGAATAAGGAAAGTTTCTCATAAAAGTATAATCAAAAATAATGTAAGCATATTTATCAAAATATTGGGAGTTTAAAGAATAAAATAGATGAGCTTCTGGTTTGTTTAGAAGATTTAGAAGCTGAGGATGAAATAGATATACTATGCCTGTCTGAGCATCACATTGTTACTGATATGGATAAGGTAAATGTTAGTGGATATAAGCTCTCTGCACATGTAATTAGAGAAAATATGGAGAAAGGAGGAGTTGCCATATATGTCAAAAGTTATCATTGTGCAAAAAGTATAGAAACAAAAAAGTTTTGTGTAGAGAAACATATAGAAGCATGTGCCTATAAGCTTCAATTAAATAAAGGCACATTTATAATTGTAACTGTATATAGGTCCCCATCGGGAAATTTTCATCTATTTCTGAAAAATTTGGACTCCTTGTTGTGCTATCTGTCAGACAGGGGGAAGCAAATTATTGTTTGTGGGGACTTCAATGTCGATTCTCTGAAAGAGGGTAATAGGAAAAATGACCTTGAAGTATTACTCAGTTCTTTCAATTTGACACCCATTATTGATTTTCCTACTCGGGTGGTAAAGGATAGCAGCTCACTGATAGATAACTTCTTTATAGACCAAGATAAGTTTAACCAGACAAATTCTCAGCCTGTTGAGAATGGTCTTTCTGATCATGTTCCACAGCTAGTTACAATATATGACATAGCTCCATTCACCAGTACTAAACAGCCCTCCAAAGTAGTACGTTCAGTCAACGATTTAACAATTGCAAATTTCAGGGAAAGCCTACAGCAATTAGACTGGGATGAGATGTACCGTGAACCTGACGCCAATTTAAAATATAATTTATTACATGACACTTTTGTAAATGCATTTGAAAACTGCTTCCCCAAGAAAATAGTTAAATATACTCGTAAGAAGCCATGTAACAAACCATGGCTTACTAAGGGTATAAAAATATCTTGTAATCGGAAAAGGGAAATGTATCTGACAGCAAGAAAGAGCACTGACCCAGTAAATATCAAACATTATAAAAACTACTGTGCTATATTAAGAAAAGTTATTTAAAAATCCAGAAGTATGTGTATCATGTCTGAAATCAGCAACTCTGATAATAAAATTAAAACAATTTGGAATATTATTAAAAGAGAAACAGATCAACCAAGAGCACAGGAAGACAGTATTACCATCAAATTGAATGAAAACTTTATGAACAAAAAGTCAGAAGTTGAAAATATTTTTAATAATCAATTTCTAAATGTTGTGGATATAGTAGGATCCAGGTGTTCATTAGAAGATGCTAGGCTGTTAATGGAAGAGGCCATACCTATGCAATTTGATACAATTGAAATCTCACCCACTTCTTCCTCTGAAATTTGGAAAATAATAAACTTGCTTAAAAGCAAAACTCACATGGAATTGATGGCATTTCCAGCAAAATACTAAAAGCTTGTTCTCAACAGATAAGTAAGATTCTCAGCCACCTGTGTAATAGCTCTCTGGAACAGGGCATTTTCCCTGACAGTCTGAAATATGCTATTGTTATACCTTTGCATAAAAAAGGGGATGGATCTGATGTCAACAATTACCATCCAATCTCCCTTCTAACAGCTTTATCCAAACTTTTTGAGAAAGTAATGGATTCAAGAGTAGCTTCACATATTTGTAAAAATGAAGTACTAACAAAATGTCAGTTTGGTTTCCAGAAAGGTTTTTCAACAGAAAATGCCATATATGCTTTCACCAATCAAATTTTGAATGATCTGAATAACCGAACACCACCCATTGGGATTTTTTTGTGATCTCCCAAAGGTTTTTTATTGTGTAAATCATGAAATTCTGCTAGATAAACTCAAGTATTGTGACGTGAGTGGGACAGTGCACAAATGGTTTAATTCGTACCTAACTGGAAGAGTGCAGAAAGTTGGAATAGGCAGTTCTCATAATATGCAAAGATCAGCACATTCCTCAAACTGGGGAACTATCAAGAATGGGGTTCCACAAGGGTCGGTCTTGGGTCCTTTGTTGTTCTTAATATATATTATTGACTTGCCATTCTATATTCATGAAGAGGCAAAGTTAGTTCTCTTTGCTGATGATACAGGTATAGTAATCACACCTGACAAACAAGAATTAACTGATGAAATTGTCAATAATGTCTTTCAGAAAATTACTAAGTGGTTCCTTGTAATCTGACTCTCACTGAATTTTGATAAGACACAGTACATACAGTTACATACACTAAATGGTTGTTTCTTGTTGTTGTTGTGGTCTTCAGTCCTGAGACTGGTTTGATGCAGCTCTCTATGCTACCCTATCCTGTGCAAGCTTCTTCATCTCCCAGTACCTACTGCAACCTACATCCTTCTGAATCTGCTTAGTGTATTCATCTCTTGGTCTCCCTCTACGATTTTTACCCTCCACGCTGCCCTCCAAACATGTCCTACCAACCGATCCCTTCTTCTAGTCAAGTTGTGCCACAAACTTCTTTTCTCCCCAATTCTATTCAATACCTCCTCATTAGTTACGTTATCTACCCACCTTATCTTCAGCATTCTTCTGTAGGACCACATTTCGAAAGCTTCTATTCTCTTCTTGTCCAAACTGGTTACCGTCCATGTTTCACTTCCATACATGGCTACACTCCACACAAATACTTTCAGAAACGACTTCCTGCCACCTAAATCTATACTCGATGTTAACAAATTTCTCTTCTTGAGAAACGCTTTCCTTACCATTGCCAGTCTACATTTTATATCCTCTCTACTTCGACCATCATCGGTTATTTTACTCCCTAAATAGCAAAACTCCTTTACTACTTTAAGTGTCTCATTTCCTAATCTAATTCCCTCAGCATCACCCGACTCAATTTGACTACATTCCATTATCCTCGTTATGCTTTTGTTGATGTTCATCTTATATCCTCCTTTCAAGACACTGTCCATTCCATTCAACTGCTCTTCCAAGTCCTTTGCTGTCTCTGACAGAATTACAATGTCATCGGCGAACCTCAAAGTTTTTACTTCTTCTCCATGAATTTTAATACCCACTCCGAATTTTTCTTTTGTTTCCTCTACTGCTTGCTCAATATACAGATTGAATAACATCGGGGAGAGGCTACAACCCTGTCTCACTCCTTTCCCAACCACTGCTTCCCTTTCATGCCCCTCGACTCTTATAACTGCCATCTGGTTTCTGTACAAATTGTAAATAGCCTTTCGCTCCCTGCATTTTACCCCTGCCACCTTCAGAATTTGAACGAGAGTATTCCAGTCAACATTGTCAAAAGTTTTCTCTAAGTCTACAAATGCTAGAAACGTAGGTTTGCCTTTTCTTAATCTTTCTTCTAAGATAAGTCGTAAGGTCAGTATTGCCTCACGTGTTCCAACATTTCTACGGAATCCAAACTGATCTTCCCCGAGGTCGGCTTCTACCAGTTTTTCCATTCGTCTGTAAAGAATTTGCGTTAGTATTTTGCAGCTGTGACTTATTAAACTGATAATTCGGTAATTTTCACATCTGTCAACACCTGCTTTCTTTGGGATTGGAATTATTATATTCTTCTTGAAGTCTGAGGGTATTTCGCCTGTCTCGTACATCGTGCTCACCAGATGGTAGAGTTTTGTCATGACTGGCTCTCCCGAGGCTATCAGTAGTTCTAATGGAATGTTGTCTACTCCCGGGGCCTTGTTTCGACTCAGGTCTTTCAGTGCTCTGTCAAACTCTTCACGCAGTATCTTATCTCCCATTTCGTCTTCATCTACATCCTCTTCCATTTCCATAATATTGTCCTCAAGTACATCGCCCCCTCTATATACTCCTTCCACCTTTCTGCCTTCCCTTCTTTGCTTAGAACTGGGTTGCCATCTGAGCTCTTGATATTCATACAAGTGGTTCTCTTCTCTCCAAAGGTCTCTTCAATTTTCCTGTAGGCAGTATCTATCTTACCCCTAGTGAGACAAACCTCTACATCCTTACATTTGTCCTCTAGCCTTCACTGCCTTCACTACTTCATCCCTCAGAGCTACCCATTCTTCTTCTACTGTATTTCTTTCCCCCATTCCTGTCAATTGTTCCCTTATGCTCTCCCTGAAACTCTCTACAACCTCTGGTTCTTTCAGTTTATCCAGGTCCCATCTCCTTAAATTCCCACCTTTTTGCAGTTTCTTCAGTTTCAATCTGCAGTTCATAACCAATAGATTGTGGTCAGAATCCACATCTGCCCCAGTAAATGGTATGACGCCATTGATAAATATAGACCTTAATCAGAAGCATATAGTTAAGGTAGAATATTCAAAATTTTTAGGTTTGTCCATTGCTGAGAGATTAAATTGGAAGAAACACATTGATGATCTGCTGAAACGTTTGAGTTCAGCTATTTATGCAATAAGGGTCATTGCAAATTTTGGTGATAAACATCTTAGTAAATTAGCTTACTACGCCTATTTTCACTCATTGCTTGCATATGGCATCATATTTTGGGGTAGTTCATCACTGAGGACACCAGAGAGCAATCCAGACTGTTGTCTTGTCATACTCCATTGAGTGTCCAGTGGAAATGCAGTGCTCAGCAATTGCAGACTTGCTAGGTTGCAAAAGGCGGGTACAGCGCTGATGTTCAGTGCAGTGGAAATTCGCATGACAGACAATCTTATCAACCGTGACAATGGCTACCAGCTAGATAATGCGTGGAACCCCGTCATCTCTACGATCTGCTCCAGACGAAGACGTCAGAGTACTCCGATGGCCGCGGCAATTGAGAACGCCGAAAACAGCTGAGTTCTGCAGTTCCACCAGCGAGGGCGCTGCTGGCGGGCGGTGTGGTTCGTCTCTCTATATGATTTTGACGCATGAGCGGAATACTCGCTGCACGCTATATATTACGGAACGGAGGGCGTCTTCGTCAGTCTTCGATGGCTCACCTGAGGATGGCTGGCAGTTGTCCAGTCGAAATATCGTGGATGGAAGCTAACGACGACCGGCTGCAAGCCCGAAATCTTTTTGACTGGCATGTGATTAATTAAACTAGGTGTCATCAGTTCCATGTTTCTGATATCAGAGTTCACTTGTGATATCAGGTTTTCCTATGTACTATGTAAGTACTGGCAAGAAGAAACATCTTTTCATTGCACAGTGTTTATTACGTACAACAACTCAGAAATAAATTTCACTGTAAAAAGAGATAACGCACGTGTTTTCGCGCTGTTGACAACGTACATTTGGATGGAATTGACAGAAATTCATAGAGTTGCAGATCTACACGACATATCGCAACTCAGTTCTCTCTGGATTGCTTGTTGTTGTTGGTTGTTTTTGGGGAAGGAGAGCAGACAGCGAGGTCATCGGTCTCATCGGATTAAGGAAGGACGGGGAAGGAAGTAGGCCGTGCCCTTTGAAAGGAACCATCCCGGCATTTGCCTGGAACGATTTAGGGAAATCACGGAAAACCTAAATCAGGATGGCCGGACGCGGGATTGAACCGTCGTCCTCCCGAATGCAAGTCCAATGTTTAACCACTGCGCCACCTCGCTCGGTCTGGATTGCTCTCTGGTGTCTCTCCGTAAGACGTATTTCTAGACGTCGCATTCCCCAAAAATGACTTGAGGTCACGAAAATGAATCACAAATATCAACTTAAAAATAGAATTAAGATGCCTGAAGACTAGCGCAATTTTAATTTATATCACTATTACATCTACATCTACATTTATACTCCGCACGCCACCCAACGGTGTGTGGCGGAGGGCACTTTATGTGCCACTGTCATTACCTCCCTTTACTGTTCCAGTCGCGTACGGTTCGCGGGAAGAACGACTGTCTGAAAGCCTCCGTGCGCGCTCGAATCTCTCTAATTTTACATTCGTGATCTCCTCGGGAGTTGTAAGTAGGGGGAAGCAATATATTCGATACCTCACCCAGAAACGCACCCTCTCGAAACCTTGCGAGCAAGCTACACCGCGATGCAGAGCGCCTCTCTTGCAGAGTCTGCCACTTGAGTTTGCTAAACATCTCCGTAACGCTATAACGGTTACCAAATAACCCTGTGACGAAACGCGCCGCTCTTCTTTGGATCTTTTCTATCTCCTCCGTCAACCCGATCTGGTACGGATCCCACACTGATGAGCAATACTCAAGTATAGGTCGAACGAGTGTTTTGTAAGCCACCTCCTTTGTTGATGGACTACATTTTCTAAGCACTCTCCCAATGAATCTCAATCTTGTACCCGCCTTACCAACAATTAATTTTATATGATCATTCCACTTCAAAACGTTCGGCACGCATGCTCCCAGATATTTTACAGAAGTAACTGCTACCAGTGTTTGTTCCGCTATCATATAATCATACAATAAAGGATCCTTCTTTCTATGTATTCGCAATACATTACATTTGTCTGTGTTAAGGGTCAGTTGGCACTCACTGCACCAAGTGCCTATCCGCTGCAGATCTTCCTGCATTTCGCTACAATTTTCTAATGCTGCAACTTCTCTGTATACTACAGCGTCATCCGCGAAAAGCCGCATGGAACTTCCGACACTATCTAGCTTAGGATATGTTTCTTTTGCAAATTATATTTGTCTGAATGAATGTTAATGTGGTAGCAACCATTATTGAGTCCACCATTATTTCCACAGCCGTGTCTGGCACCTTAACAAAATAAAATGAATGTATTAATTATGAAATCCAAAACAACTGAGGATTGACTTGTAAAGTACCTCGTCTTAAAGGCATTTTTGTATTAAATTTAGATTGGGATCAAAAAGTTTGTTCTTAGGTGTAGCGATCGACTCTGCTTCGGTAACCGATACATTATTGTAGAATGTGTCACATCTCGCACAGTTGCCTCCTCCTTGTATACCACCAATGAAGAAAAATCCTGCACGGGAACTCTAGACATAGTAACATCAATGACAGGGTGTCGCAAGGGTTTTTACACCTTTTCACAACTGAAGTACGAATCGAAAAATTAATACAGCTCGCACTGTGTGCAGTAACAGTGCGTTCGGTGGATGAAGTATGAATGCCTGGAAGTTGGTCTACGCCTCCAACAATCGGTTGACTGCATAACAACCTGACTCCTAAAGTGACACTGGAACTGCAACCAGTTCCAGCTCATGCAGACTTTTATCAATGTGCTATAATGTGGTGGCTAATAGCCTTTTGACTTACAAGGATAGTAATCTTAACTAAATTGAATATATTTATTTCATATATACAGATTCAACTGCTTAAACACACTGATCAGGCAGAACATAATGACTACCGACCTGCTATTGATATAAACCCGCCCAGGTGATAGCAGGCGTCAACTGGCGAGGAATGACTGCTTCTCAGTCACAAGCACGGGGCATGTAGTATCAGTGAGCTTGCTGTTCGTGTGTAGAATGGGGAAGGCGCGCGATCTGTCTGAATTTGACCGAGGGTAAATTGTGGTGGCCTGGAGGCTTGGCACGAGCTTTTCAGAAACTGAACAACTTGTCGGGTGTTCGAGGAGTGCTGTGGTGAATGTCTTCAAAACGTGGTGAAACCCAGAGGCGTCCAGATGTGGCGCGGTTGGGCGGCCAACCCTCATTACAGAGGTTGGACGTCGAAAGTTGGGCAGGCTGGTAAAACAGGACAGGCAGTGAACTGTGGCGGAGCTATTTCAAACTTTAATGCCGGGCAGAGTACAAGTATGAGACAGAGTAGTTGCTATCCATGCATCAGCACGGTTTTAGAAAGCATCGCTCCTGCGAAACGCAATTCGCCCTTTTTTCACATGAAATCTTGCGAACCATGGATGAAGGGTATCTGACTGATGCCATATTCCTTGACTTCCGGAAAGTGTTTGACTCGGTGCTCCACTGCAGACTCCTTACTAAGGTACGAGCATATTGAATTGGTTCCCAAACACGTGAGTGGCTTCAAGACTTCATAAATAATAGAACCCAGTACGTTGTCCTCGATGGTGAGTGTTCATCGGAGGTGAAGGTATCATCTTGAGTGCCCCAGGGAAGTGTGGTAGGTCCGCTGTTGTTTTCTATCTACATAAATGATCTTTTGGATAGGGTGGATAGCAATGTGTGGCTGTTTGCTGACGATGCTGTACGGGAAGGTGTCGTCATTGAGTGACTGAAGGAGGATACAAGATGACTTGGACAGGATTTGTGATTGGTGTAAAGAATGGCAGCTAACTCTAAATATAGATAAATATAAATTAATGCTGATGAATAGGAAAAAGAATCCCGTAATGTTTGAATACTCCATTAGTAGTGTAGCGCTTGACACAGTCACGTCGATTAAATATTTGGGCGTAACATTGCAGAGAGATATGAAGTGGGACAAGCATGTAATGGCAGTTGTGGGGAAGGCGGACAGTCGTCTTCGGTTCATTGGTAGTATTTTGGGAAGATGTGGTTCATCTGTAAAGGAGACCGCTTATAAAACACTAATACGACCCATTCTTGAGTACTGCTCGAGCGTTTGGGATCCCTATCAGGTCGGATTGAGGGAGGACATAGAAGCAATTCAGAGGCGAGTTGCTAGATTTGTTACTGGTAGGTTTGATCATCACGTGAGTGTTACGGAAATGCTTTAGGAACTCGGGTGGAAGTCTCTGGAGGAAAGGAGGCGTTCTTTTCGTGAATCGTTACTGAGGAAATTTAGAGAACCAGCATTTGAGGCTGACTGCAGTACAATTTTACTACCGCGAACTTATATTTCGCGGAAAGACCACAAAGATAATATAAGAGAGATTAGGGCTCGTACAGAGGAATATAGGCAGTAATTTTTCCCTCGTTCTGTTTGGGGGTGGAACAGGGAGAGAAGATGCTAGTTGTGGTACGAGGCACCCTCCGCCACGCACTGTATGGTGGATTGCGGAGTATGTATGTAGATGAAGTATGTCTGAACACACGGTGCACCGAAAACTCCTAACGATGAACCTCTACAGCCGACGACGACTCATGCATATGCCAATGTTAACACCACAACATCGCAAATACGACTGAAATGGGCACGTGACCATCGGCACTGGACGTCGATGCGTAGCACACTCTGATGAATCCCGACACCTTCTTCATCGTGCCAATGGGAGGGTGCGAATCCGTCGTCTTCCAGGGCAACAACTTCTTGACACCTGTACTGCGGGACGGAGAACCACACCACATTTCTGGTCTTGTGACAGGGAGCATTATCTTGTTGAAAAAAAGACACTGCCGTTGGGAAACATGATCGTCATGAAAGGGTGTACGCGGCCTGCAACCAGTGCACGATACTCCTTGGAAGTCGGGGTGTCTTCCACGAGCTCCACTGGACCCATGGAGTCCCACGTCAATGTTCTCCAGTGCATAATGTAGCTGCGAAGACCTACTGGGAAAGGGCTTCTTTAGCAGGTCACTTACAGAAAACACTTTCATACTAAATTTCCTCGTATAATCTCTTTCTTTTGTTTTGCAATTGTAGTAATCATAACTACATTGAATATATTCGTTTCAACATGTAAACTGAACTGTTTATATATATTTAAATATTACAATTCATCGTTTAACATTAAAATTGTTAGTATCAGCAATCGAATCCAAGCCAACAAATTCCCAGTCAATGTGCTTCAGCGTTGGCCCACTCCTCCAAAATCCTTCATGCTCTACGTTTGCACAATACATTATGCACAATCTCGTAGATACTGACCTCGTGCTGTAAGCAACATATAACACATAGTGCCGGAACAGGTGAGACGCATCAGAGCATGTGCAATCGAAAACAGACTGCTGCGTCCCTTTTCTGAGTTGATCATAGAGCAACTGATAATCATTTCCACATTCAACATTGGTTTATAGTTATCGTGGAGAGAACGCTATAAAACATTTTTTCGGACATTTTATCTGCATACCAGCAAGCATTAGAAGAGAAATGGCACAATTTTAGTGCGATATTTACAATGTGCTGTAGCACATTAACACATGATAACTGGCTGACATTGGTTGCTACACAGACAAAAGTCAAGCTATTACCATCAGGTGTTAGAATATTGTGGGCAATGTACAACCAATCCCCATTCGTGGAATCTCAGTGGGATGAAAGAGAACTCTGCGTTACCTTGGCGTCGCGTTGGACAATAAGTTAACAGGGCACCACCACATAAAGGAATTGCTGGGCAAGACACTGGGTTACCTGAAACGTCTCTTCCCTCTAACTCATCATCAATGTTAATCACATTTGTTTGTACTAACACTGAAACATTATGGGCTTAGATTATTCCAAAACAGAAAAGAACAGAGCATAATGTACGTCTGAAACAGTAGCAATGCATTACAAAAGCGGCTCGATGTGGCGACCACCAAACGTTATTACAGACATTGTACCTACAAAACATGTTCTGGCATACACTCTCCATCCCAAATGGTCTCTCTTCAGTTTCTAGTGCAGCGGCTAGAACTTGTGCCAGCAGATCTTCCTCTACCTCTAAAGTAGTCTCGTAAACTAAACTTCGCATACTACCCCAGAGGAAGTAGTGCAAAGGAGTTAAATCCGGTGATCGGATCACCACATCATCTACTGAGATATCCCTGAACAGCAAGTGAGAAGTGAGGTGGATTAGTATAACAAACATTCAGTGGCACACCTTCCAAGAGCGGGTCCAATACGTTTTGTAGGAAGAAGATCAAGTATGCAGGACAAGTTAGCTTGAGTGAAAGGAGGTATGGCCGATTCACGTGACCATCCATAATAACAGCCCACACATTAATACAAAACTGGCGCTGAAATTCCTGAATATATATGGTATGAGGGTTTCTTTTGCCCAGACACGGGGGTTTCGAAAATTCATAACACAATCTCCAGAGAACTCTGTAACGCTACGCGTAAGTAGGCGAGCGATCTGGAGGCCTGGTGGTGGTATGAGGATTGATGAAGTTGTTCTATGATTGAACGTAGCGGGCTCAAGGTTCAGGTCCTGCTAGCTGACCGGTACGGGTGAATCTAGGTACAGCGACGAGCAGTGTCACTGGAGAAGGGTGAATCCCAAAGTTGGGAATTTGGACGGCTGTTAATCGCCTAATATTTGTGCAGGACATCCACATGGCGGAGTCTCAGAAAAATTGAGTGTGGCTTCTTAGAGGTCTTTGAGAATCTATAATAATTCACAGTCAAGCAATAACGCAAATTTGAACATATCGGCGACCTCAGATAAATGAGGCGCATTCACTGCCACAACAATATTTTCAATATCTTTAAAACTACAGTGAATAAACATTTTCACAATGAACCTCTCAATTAATAATTTTAAACGCTTCAAGCAATTGAAACACACGATATGTCAGATGATAGAATTGCACTATACCTATCACACCTGTATTTATTTTATTTCTTGATTTGTTACGTTTTTTATACCTTTTCGATATGAAAATATTTGTAACAACATTGTATCCTCCACAGTTACACAGGAAATGAATACGGCATTAATACATCACATTTTGTCATACTTGTGTTTTTGTTTAATGAACAATTTACTACACTGCCAATTACAATTGATAATACAAAATCATGGTAGTTTCAGAAATGGTCAATCGCATGTGTTTACTGACACAAAGTTTGTGCAAAAAGACGCTTCTGACAAACAAACCTAAGTGACAGTTAAAACAATATTTAAGGACAACCTCTTGGCTTTTATCATGAGCAGACTTGCGGAAGGATATTGGCTTATTTATTTATGGACAAATATTTATTTGTATTTGTTGTGAATGGTCTGAGCATGACAAAATGGTTCTAACATTTCTTTATTTAAATACTATTGCAATATATTAGTTTAGTCTTCGAAGTGGTCATGCTTAGTCAAATGGTGTATGTGGAACTAAGAAAGATGTTTTAAGTAGAGAAGCTTATGAACTACCGGTGGATATTGATAGAGTTAACTGTGGTAAAGTTCATAGTAATATGGCGGAAATAAATGAGCATTTTTGTAAGAGAGAGAAAGTTTTAACTTGTTTGGTTAGTTGTGAGAATGTTGCAGCTAATGCTATCGCTAATTCGAAGGAAACGAACGGTATACTTGATGCTTACAAAGATGATGAAACGACGCCTTTGAGGGTGATTTAAATCGTATAGATGAGTTAGAGGTAGATCGGGAAAACATACAAATGGATAATAGGGAAAATATTTGTTTAGGAGATGTTAGTACTGAATGGTACTGCAAGGAAGAAAGCGACTATCTATTAATGATTGGAAATGGTATGCAAAAATGTAGGTCATATGAAGGAGGAAGGAATACTGAAAATGATCTTTTGAGGGCACAGTCTTTAGAGAGAGGTGAAATTAAAAATGTTCAGCCTGTACGTGAAGTGATCGACGTTAAAGAAAGACAGTGTGCATCTCTCGAAACTAAAAACGATGTTCCAGCAGTAGTAACAAATTCCTTCACTAAAAGTATGAGTCCGCTGGTAAACGAGGAAAGAGGCCTCGAATTTGAGCAATTAAAAAAAAGTAAAAAAGTGATATTCAAGTTGTACATTGGCGGGTTAAATGTAAGTGACAATGGTGGAATGCATCTTGTGAATGAAGAACTTGAAGTAAAAAAAAAAAAAAAAAATATGCGTTTAAATTATCGTGTGTAATTTATAAGAATTTCGGAGTACTTCCGTTGCGTGAGCGGTAATTCGGTAAATTTATTAAGTGATAGGTATAGAGGTACTGTAACAACAACGACTCTGTACTATTGTACATATAAGTAATTCTTTTCATGTGATTTTACGATAAACTTGTGTAGTTGATGTTCTGATTTCATTTCTTTTTGTTTCATGCCATTATGTTAAGAAAACTGTAAATAAGTTTCAATGTGAATATTAATGTTTATATCAAAAATGGTTCAAATGGCTCTGAGCACTATGGGACTCAACTGCTGAGGTCATTAGTCCCCTAGAACTTAGAACTAGTTAAAACTAACTAACCTAAGGACTTCACAAACATCCATGCCCGAGGCAGGATTCGAACCTGCGACCGTAGCGGTCTTGCGGTTCCAGACTGCAGCGCCTTTAACCGCACGGCCACTTCGGCCGGCATGTTTATATCAAATGTCAAGTAATACTGTAAAATAATTGAAATGTAACAAATGTTGAAGCTGTTGTAAGATGTTTAAAATTGTAACTGTGCGTCTGGTCCATGCGTAGGCAATGTGTTAGGATATGTAGAACGCGAAACCTCGGGTGAATACCCGGTCTGTCAGGGAGCGGTAAAAGGTGGATGGCAGGCGAGCGCGGGAAAATGCACGCGGGCACTGCACGGTACAACGGACACAGTTCTAGTTGGAGTTTGGCACTGGTTTGAGCGACACTTTCTGGAGCGAGGAGGCTCTCCTGGAAGACATAGCTTCTCTGAGCCTCGGGTATGCCGTTCCAACGCCCGCACAGCATGGCAAAATTCCATAGGCACTAAATGGAAAAGTATTGCGACGCTAAGAAGAATTTAAGTGCCGATACGTCAAGAGCCATAGATGTGATTGTATGTGTGCGCTGTGCCTCGCCATCTTGCCGTCCGACAACCGCCGCATCGATATTAGCAGGTTGAAACTTTTAGTACTGTATTCGTATGGATCAGAGAGTGAACTGTGTTTGTTTGGTGCAATAATAACCTAAATTTTACCAGAACTTTTCCATCATTTAATTATCCTCACAACTAACCTAGACATGGTCCTTTCCAAACGTTGTGCAATCCGAGTGTCCCGAAATGAAAAATAAAAATTGTGTTAATAATATTTGCAGAACTAGCTATATTAGAATGGTGTTTAAAGAAATGTTTTGTTAATGAACCAGTAAATGAATAGCGAAGGTCTAACGAAGTCGAAAGATAACTTTAGTATTGATATAGTAATGAATTTTATTATTTCGAGACAGATTTAAAGGCATTTAAATGAACAGTAAATAAGATGAAAAGAGTAGTAACTTATATACTGGAAATTTTGAATGAATAATAAATTCAGAAATCTTTTTTTTTTTTTTTTTTTTTAATATATATATACAGCAATCACAACAGTTTCAGGGTTCCCGTTTCATTCACTTGAATTCTGAAGTGTTCGAAATTAGTTTGACCAGCAAAAGTTAAAGTCAATATAAAAGTCAAACTTTATCAGTGTTTTATCTTTATCAAAACTGACATTTTGTGTGTGGCATCAAAGTACAATTTCTAGGGTAACGTATGCCAGATTTTAATCGGATTAACAGACAGTATAAAGTGTTGTAGTAAACAGTATAGTGTAGTGTTATGTATTCATGGTTTTCCATATCAGTACAGAACGTGAAACTATCAGTTCAATAGATTTTCTGGTTCTAAAATTCTACTATATTACGTAGTGTTACAACTTGTTGTTTTGCATGAATATATACCAACTTGTACAGGGAAGAAATTCAGTTAATGCCAAATTAGGCTGGCGAACGTATTATTGTCATATTGGTAGCATTTTCTGGTTTGCTTTAGATCCATCCTGACATGTGGTTGCATTTCGAACTTACTTGACGTATCATTGTTACTACAGAGTGGATGTGAGTCTGATTTGCCGCCATTCAGGTACACGCGGTCGATATCTAGGCGAAAATCATTTCTCATAAGGTAAATCCCGCTCACTTACCATAGCACAGGCTTTAACGAGTACTGTGTCAGGGATTACAGTACAATTGATTAGCGAATCCATGTTGTCTTGTGCACCACGACCAGATAACAGGTATACTTGAAAAAAGAGACAGCATTGGTCGTATATTTTTTACTATTCCAAAATCGATTTTATGTCACTGAGTGACCATCTTCAGCACTGAAGATGGTCACTCAGTGACAGAAAATCGATTTTGCAATAGTAAAAAATATACGACCAATGCTGTCTCTTTTTTCAAGTATTCATTACAGTATAACTTAGTGAAAGGAGAGTGTCGACTTGGGCCACAGGAGATCTGGGACGCAGAGGTCACCAGAATATAATTAAATTCTTTATTTGGAAAAAGAGGAATAAATTTTACTGCACGTAAGATTTTGAAAGAAATTTCAAGGAATTACTTAAATGTGTTACTTGTACTATTTTGGATGGATGTCTCTTCTAATAGTGCAGTTTATTTGTAATTATTGCTCACACAAGCTTTGATGCGTGGAGGCCATCAGACCTTATTCAATTTTTAATTGCTTGTGGGAGTAAAACATATAGTTACGTGGAAAGTATGAGGTAAGTCTTTGGGGGTATATTACGTGGGTTAATATCATGATGTACGCTATCCTGGAAGGGTTTTTAATAGATTTGTACAAGTAAATATCGGGGATGACTTCGCATTACGTTTAGAAAATAGTTCTAGACCTAATTGTTTTATTATGCAAATGGGATATTGATCAATTTAGAATGCAATTTTCTGTTGAGTTGGGAGGAAAGTTAAATGGTCGATTTCTGTACAAGGTAATATTAGTTTTGAAGTTTCCTATTACACGCGATAAAACTGTACACAAATGGTAGAATGTTAATTGCTTGATGGTATTGAACAAATTTCATAGCACGAAAAACGAGTTTTCTAGTGGGAACATGGACAGGTTGCTTGAAGTTTCGAGATAAATCAAATGTGTTTTGCGCATGCTATAAATCGGTTTTTGCATGAAATCCATTTTATGAACGTATCGATTCCACTGGGAAGGGCATTTAGTGGGGATTCTGGAAGTCATATGGTTACAGGTAACTAAACCACTGTCATATTTAGACAGCTATCGTCCATCAGCACTGAAGGTGACTGCGAATCCATGCATGTTCAGCGCAGTATGTGGCCAAGTGGATCATGAAGTTCTGCATAGACAGCTGGAGTGGAAACGATCTAACTTTGAAGCCAAAGCACTGTTACGTGTTGTATCTGTATTAATGAAGTGTTACGAAGAAGTGTTCAAAGCAAATGTGAATTCAAATTAGCAAAAGTCGAGTTACCTCAGAATTTTCCACAAATTTATATGATTTTTATTTATTTTGGCATTTAATTACTATGCCGTAATTTTTATGATTTGTGTTAATTTAGTAAATTTCTTCAGATGACGTGTTATGATATATCGTAGGAGGTACATGCTGTTTCATATACCACCACGAAGATATTTAAACTATTCTTCTGGCACGCACGTAGGGTGTTCTGTTTATTGTTATGTATGTATTTATTATGCTATGTAAGTATGCAAAGATTGGTGCGAATTATTGTGCCAAATTAGCGAGCTAGTGTGCCACATTAAACAGAGGTGTGTAACTCTACGCGTATATAGGCGAGCGATTTGGACGCCTGGAGGTGTTATGAGAGGGGGTGAAGTTGTGCAGGGTTCAGGGCGCGCCGTGACAGATCTGGCTAGGTGACCGGTCTCGGCGAGTGCATGTGCTAAGCGAACAGCATCGCCGGAATGGGTAAATCCCAAAGCTGGTCATTTTTAGGGCTGTTACTCGATTGAATTTGTGCAGAACGCGCAGCAACAACGGCGGTGTGTCAGAAAGGTTGAAAAATGGCTTCTTATAGGTCTTTGAGAATCTATAATAATTTCCGGCGAAGTAATAATGAAAATATGAAGACATCGGCGACGGCAGATAAATGAGATACGTCCAATGCCACAACAATGTTTTCAATATCTTTAAAACTACAGACGTTAATATTTAGCAGAGAATAAACATTTTCACAATGAACCTCTGAATTAATAACTTATAAACGCTTCATGGGATTTCACCATATCATATGTTAGATGATAGCATTGCACTATAGCAATCAACTGTGTTAGCTACGTATCTGTATTTATTTTATTTTTTTATTTATTACGTTATGTAAATGTTTGTGAGAAGAATGTATCCTGCACAATTACAATACAATGAATACAGCATGAATACCTCACATTTTTTCACACTGGTGTTTCTATATAATCAACAGTTTACTATTCTGGCAATAATTTTACTTAAATATTAATTACAACTGCTAATACAATATCGTGATGATTTCAGAAATGATCAGTCGCATGTGCCAGCTGACACCACCTTTCTCCCAAAAGACCTTCTGACAAGCAGGACTAAATAAGTGTTTAAGTAATATTTACCAACAACCTCTTGTCATTTATCGTGTGCAGATTTGCACAAGGATACTGTCTTATTTATTTATCGACAAACCTTCATTTATATTTATTGTGAATGGTCTGAGCATGACAGAATGTTTGTAGTATTTCTTTATTTAAGTATTCTTATAATATATTAGCTTAGTCCGGGGAGTGGCCAAGTTTAGTCAATTGGTATCTGTAGTACTAAGAACGAAGTATTTTTGCGAGCAACGTCCTTCAGCTAATGGAAAAGCAGGCAGTAGTGGAACACTGTGAGATTGAAGTGGAGACATGGACATTTTCTAGCGAAGAGCTTGAAGGAACGGTTCTGGACACTTTTACACGAGTTCTACATGAAGGTAGACCTGTCTGTTATAATGACTGGTATCCTATCGTGGAGGTGTTTGATTCTGGGTGGTGAACAGGCGTTTTATATTTTTATGGTCCAGAGTAAGACTAATTGTTTCCACTTGCAATACGGGCCTGAGGAGAGACAGTGTTTGAATTACTATTCTTTGTTTAATTTGTAAATCATCATATTGAACACTGAACTGTTTTGAGCTGGTGCATATTTCGTGTTTTGTGATCGCGAAGTGGACTGTTTTGTTTGAAGATTTTGTTAGTATATTCGTAACGCTCTCAACGTAACTTTACTGCATTTGTTAAGGGTATTTTCCGTCTGCATTTTGACTGAATTTCGTAGGACCACTTCCCGTTTATTTGAGATATCCTTTCTTGACTAAACATTATTCAACACACTTCCCGTTTATTTGAGATATCCTTTCTTGAATAAACATTATTCAACACAATTCTCCGCCGTCTACATCAATGACTGAGTTGAGGATAGAACTCTTGTTATTAAATTATTCATTTAACTTTTATTTCGGATTTCTGTGTATTTTATTAACTCGCAATTCTAGCTAATGCATAGACTATTTGACTACATGATCATAGTTACAAGTGATTTGTAGCGATTTAGCTGTAAGGCAATAAAAACTCGACCCTATGACCACACCGGTGTATTAATTTTAACCCTTTAGGTCACGAATTATTTTTTTTCTTGAAAAAAAAAAAAAAACTCATGGGTTTGCTATCCAGTTCTTCAAATTTACTTATGAATTTTCAGATGTATAAAATATTCCGAGGTGTCCCCCAAAGGCGCATACAATGCGTCCCCAAGTGAAGACATTGTGTTCAAGTGGGTGCAGTAGAAGTCGAAAACTCAAAATATTTTATTTGATTTTATTTCACCAAAATACACAAATTACACAAAGCGTACTTAATGATTATATACATAAATTATGGTTTTACACTTGTGAAGAATAATAACCTAAGAAACAATTGTTTTCCATCCAGACATAAGTGAATGTTACATTTTACACAGTAAAATTTGGGTTTGCCTTTGCAGCCCGGTTTCTTGCAACTGTCAAATGATTTTTTGTCACTGACCACTTGAAGATGCCCAACGTTATCCAAACGAGCATCGGCTTCTGGACGAACTCCCGCATTGACTCTTTTTTACATACTCGGAGATGGCATTGGACTCTCACTAATGGGATAACCCCTTTTCCTGGCAGCTGGCTTATCTATTTTTGTAAGTGCTTTGACCACATTTGCCCCAAATTGAAGCAAATCAAGAGTCTTATTTTTAGTAACACGTAATTCTGATGCATTTTCCTTGTACTCGTTCCATGCATTTACACATGCAACATTAGCTGCATGAACAAACATAGCTGTCGAAAATCGTGCTCGGCTTCAAAAGCAGATGTTGTCTGTGGCCCTGCCATGTCCGGACGCAAAGCACATGAACAGACACCAGACTTACCAATCTTGACATTCAAAGCTACATTTCGTTCTGTTACGATTAGAAAGGGTATTTTTATTATTCAGTTTTAGGTTGGCTGCGCTGTAACAAATTCGTACGCAACAATAACATTCTCGCTGCCAATGCATTGTCATTTGGATGGAACGAGTGTTTCGTGATTATCTCAGTGTCACTTATCATGCAGTTAGCGGGCTTTGCCTCTAGGCTACTCAGCTCACAATATACCGTATGATGTAAAACGTCTAACATTATCTCCATCATTGTCCTCTTGTTCAAAATTATCTCCAGGATGATCGGATGGATCGTCAATTTCATATGAATTAATGAACTCTATAACTTCTTCTTCTGTAAGTGGCCTACGTCTATCTTAGACTCGGGGCATTGTGAAATCACCGTAAGATGGCTAAAAAGACAGCGAAATATTGTCCTAAATTTCTATCCTATTACAACCTACCAAACACAATGTCCTCATTTGGAGACATGTATAAAGTTATAAATATGTCACTTACCTGTCGTTCTGAAATACACCTTTAGTTTTCACCTTCAAGAATGCACCTTTCTACGCACAAATATTTTTTTTTACCTAAACTCAGAAGGTATTAACCGGTTGATGGAATGTACGAAGATTACTGGAAAGTGTCCATGTGACTGTGCGCATTCAGTTTTGTTTTGTGGTACCACAGATTGACAGGAGATGTCGACACTGTTCTCAAATAAACACTCTGCTTGTGACAATAGGAGGACAACAATCACAAATGGTAAAATTTAACGAATTTTAATATACTAAGCATTTATTTAGTAAGTCCTTATGTGAGGACGCCATGACCGAAAGGGTTAAACAGAGCTGTGCATAGTCCAGGTACCTAAAGTAGGAGTAACCTCAGGTAAAGAAGCAAGTGGTTAGCTCGTATGGGATGCTGTTTCGAAGAGAATACACTAGCAGTATCCGCTAGGTACCGCCGCAACTTACATTCGTCTGTCAGCAGGACTCGACGTGGAAACAGGGGCGGGTCGATGCAGTGGTGCAGGAACCACGAGCAGTAGGCAACGCGTTGTGGAAAATCTACTGGGCCTATTGCGTGTTTCCTTTATAAGCGTTAAAGATGGTACAGATGTATTGTTGCTCACAGAAAATCCCAGACGATCATTTGACTAGCATCCATCGCATACACAATTGCTCGAGTAACTCGTTTACCTGTTCTCTTCAAAGCGATGCAGTGTGTCTTCTTCAAATTAGAGCATTCGGCGTGGCCGTGACACACCACAGTTCTGTTTCCTCACGGTGAAGGTATCTTTTTGCGTAACGTGGGCAAAAAGTTTGTGCAGTGGCGTGTTACGTTGCGGAAAACGTTCGCGATACAGCCGACTAGCAGGTCTTACGTTACATGGTGCTTCGCCATACACACGGAGCAGTTCTATTTATTCCCAGAACGTGAACCGAACCATGTTTACTATATCGTAGACGCACAGTCATTGTATAGGTCTCGCAGCAAGTGAGGCGTAAAGTGACATCATGGACCGACTGACGTAGTACACATCATCCTGTCTACCCTATTGTATACCAGGACAAGAAACTCTATGGCTTTTCTCTTTCCCTCAGCAGACACGGATGTGTTACATGCCCTGACTGAAACCGTCAAGTAACGGAAACGGTATCTTTGCGGACATGATCTCGTGCTCAAAGTATTACGTAAAGACTCCCCTCTGCCAGTCCTAGAAGTTGTTAACGGGGCTTTCCGAATACCCTTAATAAAACACGCATTAGTTAAATCATTAAAGCAATAAATGAGAGTTGTGGAACCATGTAAAATTTATATTAAAATTATTAAAATCCTAAAATGTTTGCTTAAAAGAGGAAGAAATTGAAGTGACGATCTATGGGTACACCGAGGTACCACAATACGTACAGCAGCAGAAGTCTTACCTAGCATTGTTGGTCCCAGTGGTAAGTCCAAAAGAGGCTCTAAGCACTATGGGACTTAACGTCTGAGGTCATCAGTCCCCTAGACTTAGAACTACATAAACCTAATTAACCCAAGGACATCACACACATCCATGTCCGAGGCAGGATTCGAACCTGCGACTGTAGCAGCAGCGCGGTTCCGGACTGAAGCGCCTAGAACCGCTCGGCCACAGCGGCCGGCCCAGTGGTAAGTGATAGTGAATGGAACTCATGATTTCTTTATTATAAGAGTGTAAAGAGAAGGCTGCAGCAGTCTTACAGTTAAAGGTTCAAATATTACTAAAAATTGGAACCAACAATGCAAACCGTCGCTTGACTTAATCATAAATATACATCCGAGTGATGGTAAATGTTATTATCTTTACATAAAGAAAAGTATTATCTTCTCAGTAACCTTCAAATCGTGAGCTACACCCTTAATCTTTATATATGAGTCGGCCGCTGTGGTAGAGCGGTTCTACGCGCTTCAGTCTGGAACAGCGCGACCGCTACGGTCGCACGTTCGAATCCTGCCTCGGGCATGGATGTGTGTGATGTCCTTAGGTTAGTTACGTTTAAGTAGTTCTAACTTCTATGAGACGGATGACCTCAGATGTTAAGTCTGATAGTGCTCAGAGTCATTTGAACCATTTGTATATGAAATTATTCATGGCACTTGTGTTTCCTATGGTGTGGTCACTTTCGGAACTCAATTTAATAACCAAATTAACTAATATAATAAGATTGAACCTTGAATTGCTGGTGTATCCATGTAACACCACAATAAAATAAAAACAGTGAATAGCTGAGGGAGTATGAATGAGAACAGTGGCGTATTTAAGTTTATAAAATGATGACCAGATTTTTATTAATCCTTTTGTAACGACAATGAGCTGATAATCCTTACAAAAGGAATGACAAACAAAAATCAGAGAAGGGATGGTGCTTGATTGCCAAAGCATTCCTTTGGGGGAGGAAGTTATACGAATTCTCCCCTGAATTAATCCCTTTTACAACGCAATCTGACTCCTTTTACATGAATCCTCTGTGAGGTCCAGTTCTGTTCAAATGGAATCAACTATATCCAAATACACCACAAACTATGATTCACTGGAGAACAGGGAGTTGAGAATATCATTTAACAACCTTACCCCAGTGCTACAATACTTTACCCTTTGATCTTGATTCAGGCGGCAGCAGAAAACGGCACGCTATGGGCGAAGAGTAGCGCACGGCGGCAGCTGTAATGTTCTGACGCGTCCATGAAAATTTGCAAACTACATGGACTGGCGTTCTGATTATTAGAACGCGGAGAATTCCATATCAGAGCCTTGAAATCCCAGTAGATTTCAGTGTGAGGTGCACCGCCGGCAGCGGTGGCCGTATGGTTCTAGGCGCTTCAGTCTGGAACCGCGAGACTGCTACAGTCGCAGGTTTGAATCCTGCCTCGGGCATGGATGTGTGTGATGTCCTTAGGGTAGTTAGGTTAAAGTAGTTCTAAGTTCTAGGGGACTGATGACCTCAGACGTTAAGCCCCATAGTGTTCAAAGCCAGCTTTTGCACCCGTTCACTGCTCTGGCCAAACCAATTTGACTCACAAGCACGACAGTGAGCTCCGGAATCGTCAGACGCCAGATGGTCGACTCAGGACGAATACGTTCACCTTCGTGGCACATCATATGTCCGAGATGATATGCAGTTCCACCACAAATTGCAAACCACAAGTTTCACCCACTAGGGAAAGATGTGAAGTTCTCCACCAAGGGAGGACCAGAAGACGAAGAAGGCAAACAATCACAGCTACTTCCTACCAACCCTCAGTACGGGAGCTGAATCAGCAAAAACGAAACCACCTCCACATGGTACAAACCAATCGAACTATCCCTCACTGGAATAAGGTTTTCACTCTGCAGCGGAGTGAGGGCTGATATGCAACTTCCTGCCAGATTAAAACTGTGTGCCGGACCGAGGCTCGAACTCGGGGCAGCTGTGAGGACGGGGAGTGACTCGTGCTTGGGTAGCTCACTTGGTAGAGCACTTGCCCGCGAAAGGCAAATGTCCCGAGTTCGAGTCTCGGTCCGGCACACAGTTATAATCAGCCAGGAAGATTCATATCAGCGCACACTCCGCTGCAGGGTGAAAAGCTCATTCTGGAAACATCCTCCAGGCTGCTGCTAAGCCATGTCTCCGCAATATCCTTTCTTTCAGGAGTGCTAGTTCTGCAAGGTCTGCAGGAGAGCTTCTGTTAAGTTTGGAAGGTAGGAAACGAGGTACTGGCAAAAGTAAAGCAGTGAGGACGGGGCGTGAGTCGTGCTTGGGTAGCTCAACTGGTAGAGCACTTGCCCGGGAAAGGCAAATGTCCCGTATCCCTCACTCACTGAATGTCCCCTGTTGGCCTGGCAGCCAATCCAGACGCAGCACCGGGGTTCCCACGCTGTGGTAGCAAGCCTCTGCTTTGCGTATCCTGACAGGAGCCGATCACCGACTCGTAATCTCTCTTGTCTGGAAAAAGAAGATTTTAGACTAGGGAGGCGACTAAGCATGGCCAGGCTAAAGCAAAAATGTCTACCTAGATGGGACCACAGTCCCTCATTTACAGAGTGATCTAATCTTTCCAGGCTAATAATTTCCAGTTTCTGAAAGAAATCTATTCAGCTTCTGAGTCAGTCGTGCCTATGAAATATACACTACTGCCCACTAAAATTGCTACACCAAGAGGAAATACAGATGATAAACGGGTATTCATTGGATAAATATATTGTACTAGAACTGACATGTGATCACATTTTCACGCAATTTGGGTGCATAGATCCTGAGAAATCAGTACCCAGAACAACCAACTCTGGCCGTAATAACGGCCTTGATACGCCTGGGCATTGAGTCAAAGAGAGCTTGGATGGCGTGTACAGGTACAGCTGTCCATGCAGTTTCAACACCATACCCCAGTTCATCAAGACTAATGACTGGCGTATTGTGACGAGCCAGTTGCTCGGCCACCATTGACCAGACGTTTTCAATTGCTGAGAGATCTGGAGAATGTGCTGGTCAGGGCAGCAGTCGAACATTTTCTGTATCGAGAAAGGCCCTTACAGGACCTGCAACATGTGGTCGTGCAATGTAGGGTTTCGCAAGGGGTCGAATGAAGGGTGGAGCTACGGGTCGTGACACATCTGAAATGTAACGTCCACTGTTCAAAGTGCCGTCAAAGCGAACAAGAGGTGACCGAGACGTGTAACAAATGGCACCCCATACCATCACGCCGGGTGATACGCCAGTATGGCGATGACGAATACACGCTTCCAATGTGCGTTCACCGCGATGTCGCCAAACACGAATGCGACCATCATGATGCTGTAAACAGAAGCTGGATTCATCCGAAAAAATGACGTTTTGCTATTCGTGCACCCAGGTTCGTCGTTGAGTACACCATCGTAGGTACTCCTGTCTGTGATGCAGTGACAAGGGTAATCGCAGCCATGGTCTCCTAGCTGACAGTTCATGCTGGTGCAAACGTCGTCGAACTGTTCGTGCACATGGTTATTGTTTTGCAAACGTCCCCATCTGTTGACTCAGGGATCGAACGTGGCTACACGATCCGTTACAGCCATGGGGATAAGATGCCTGTCATCTCGACTGCTAGTGATACGTGGCCGTTGAGATCCAGTACAGCGTTCCGTATTACCCTCCTGAACCCACCGATTCCATATTCTGCTAACAGTCATTGAATCTCGACTAACGCGAGCAGCAATGTCGCAATGCGATAAACCGCAATCACGATAGGCTACAATCCGACCTTTATCAAAGTCGGAAACGTGATGGTACGCATTTCTCCTCCTTACACGAGGCATCACAACAACGTTTCACCAGGCAACGCCGGTCAACTGCTGTTTGTGTATGTGAAATCGATTGGAAACTTTCCTCATGTCAGCGCGTTGTAGGTGTCGCCACCGGCGCCAACCTTGTGTGAATGCTCTGAAAAGCTAATCATTTGCATATCACAGCATCTTCGTCCTGTCTGTTAAATTTCACGTCTGTAGCACGTCATCTTCGTGGTGTAGCAATTTTAATGGCCAGTAGTGTATCTTTTTGCTGCTCGCTAAATGAACCTGACGACTTCCTGGGGTCAGGGTTGTTAAAATCTTGCTTCCACTAAAAACATGCACTAGCCGCTCTGTACGTATCGTTCAAGCTTCTGTTCTCGATCGCCTCCACTACGGCTACTTGGGACCAAGTTCTCTACAGGCTACACATGCAGTTATATGAACATTCTGCTTAAAATTGCCTCATGTAAAAAAGTCAGTAACCACACATACCAAATGTAGTACTGGGGAACACCGAGATCATGACCTAAAATATGCTCGGAGTTTTATGATCTGCCCACCGTTTGCACAGAAGCTCGTATTACAGCCGTCTCTCTTAAATAGTATCCTCCTCCCACTTTCCACTAACTGGAAACCTTTGTGAAGGACTGTCACCTGACTCATGTAAAATGTTTTTCAAACTGGCGCCCTCCTGCTCCGACCCTAAGTGAAAAGAGGGCAGTGCCATGGCCCAAAGTGCCTCTGCAGGTACAATCCATAAAGCGCTACATCCCAGAATCCCTCACATAGCCAGGCCGCTGGACTCAGCATTATAGCCTGCAGTCTACCATTCCCTCTGTTCTCGATCGCCTCCACTACGGCTACTTGGGACCAAGTTCTCTACAGGCTACACATGCAGTTATATGAACATTCTGCTTAAAATTGCCTCATGTAAAAAAGTCAGTAACCACACATACCAAATCTAGTACTGGGGAACACCGAGATCATGACCTAAAATATGAATATTAATCTGACTGACAGTGTTGTTAAATTGAGAGAGTGGCAAGCCACCTCTCAACTATAGTAGTTAAGAATATTACAGCTGTACATATTATTGTATGAAAGTTATACCCTCTTAAATTTCTGTCTCTTTATTTTAGGGATTTAATAGTTTTAATATAAATACTACATGATTTCATAAACATTCATTCTTTTACTGGTGTCACTAACACGTATTTTTAAGATGCTAAATGTGCTTCCTTTATTATATGATTTCTGACGCCAGTAAACGTGGTGATAATTTTATGCGTTTTTGGAGAACCTTACTTTAATGTTATTTCACACAGAATTTATTTATAAGTCCGTTACACTACCACGGGAAACATCTGCTTTAGTGCTAAATAGTAGGGAGAGATATGGTAGCCAGCAGCTGTCAAATTTTTAGAACCAGATTCTTTGAGAGTGGATTACAGTGCTTATGAGTGACAGCTTCAGTTGTTTATTCTGACCACCGGAGGCCGAATTGTGGCAGTCCGTCTTCTGGCACCGTGTCTATGGATGGCCTCACTGGAACATGACGATCGATACCGACGAGGCACACTGTAGTAACCAATATAGCCGGCTCTGCTACGACTACTTTCAATGAGTTCAGACAAAGGTCCATAGCATGCATTCTACACACAAAATAGATCAAATCATGTCTGCTATTGCGTTACTTTACTTTAAATAGATCATGACAGGTTCTACTGTGACCCATTATGCATTTTTATATATACACTCCTGGAAATGGAGAAAAGAACACATTGACACCGGTGTGTCAGACCCACCATACTTGCTCCGGACACTGCGAGAGGGCTGTACAAGCAATGATCACACGCACGGCACAGCGGACACACCAGGAACCGCGGTGTTGGCCGTCGAATGGCGCTAGCTGCGCAGCATTTGTGCACCGCCGCCGTCAGTGTCAGCCAGTTTGCCGTGGCATACGGAGCTCCATCGCAGTCTTTAACACTGGTAGCATGCCGCGACAGCGTGGACGTGAACCGTATGTGCAGTTGACGGACTTTGAGCGAGGGCGTATAGTGGGCATGCGGGAGGCCGGGTGGACGTACCGCCGAATTGCTCAACACGTGGGGCATGAGGTCTCCACAGTACATTGATGTTGTCGCCAGTGGTCGGCGGAAGGTGCACGTGCCCGTCGACCTGGGACCGGACCGTAGCGACGCACGGATGCACGCCAAGACCGTAGGATCCTACGCAGTGCCGTAGGGGACCGCACCGCCACTTCCCAGCAAATTAGGGACACTGTTGCTCCTGGGGTATCGGCGAGGACCATTCGCAACCGTCTCCATGAAGCAGGGCTACGGTCCCGCACACCGTTAGGCCGCCTTCCGCTCACGCCCCAACATCGTGCAGCCCGCCTCCAGTGGTGTCGCGACAGGCGTGAATGGAGGGACGAATGGAGACGTGTCGTCTTCAGCGATGAGAGTCGCTTCTGCCTTGGTGCCAATGATGGTCGTATGCGTGTCTGGCGCCGTGCAGGTGAGCGCCACAATCAGGACTGCATAGGACCGAGGCACACAGGGCCAACACCCGGCATCATGGTGTGGGGAGCGATCTCCTACACTGGCCGTACACCACTGGTGATCGTCGAGGGGACACTGAATAGTGCACGGTACATCCAAACCGTCATCGAACCCATCGTTCTACCATTCCTAGACCGGCAAGGGAACTTGCTGTTCCAACAGGACAATGCACGTCCGCATGTATCCCGTGCCACCCAACGTGCTCTAGAAGGTGTAAGTCAACTACCCTGGCCAGCAAGATCTCCGGATCTTTCCCCCATTGAGCATGTTTGGGACTGGATGAAGCGTCGTCTCACGCGGTCTGCACGTCCAGCACGAACGCTGGTCCAACTGAGGCGCCAGGTGGAAATGGCATGGCAAGCCGTTCCACAGGACTACATCCAGCATCTCTACGATCGTCTCCATGGGAGAATAGCAGCCTGCATTGCTGCGAAAGGTGGATATACACTGTACTAGTGCCGACATTGTGCATGCTCTGTTGCCTGTGTCTATGTGCCTGTGGTTCTGTCAGTGTGATCATGTGATGTATCTGACCCCAGGAATGTGTCAATAAAGTTTCCCCTTCCTGGACGATGAATTCACGGTGTTCTTATTTCAATTTCCAGGAGTGTATTTTATATCTATTCTTGGTGTAGATTTCATCTATACCATATGATGTAACATACCTCACGTATGAGTACGTGATTGGTTGTCAATGATGTAATGCTGTATGCGATGAGTAGGCTTACAGCGTACACAGTGAACATCAGTAAAACCGACAAAGCACAGGGACAGATCCCTGATTAAAAATGGGGAGAGAAAGGTCCTATAAACGTGTGTCCAGAAATGGATAGCGTGCATGTAATGACAGGAAATCGTCCCAGAACACACTATAGAGCTACATCGCATCCACGTCGGAAAACACGTTCAAAGTGGCCTCCATGGGACTGCAGTAGATAGGGATAGTAGCGATTGTCATGCAGAGTACACATAATCGTACTTTGACATACACCATGATGGCGGGCCACTTGCCTGGAGCTTGTACTAGGTGTCGTCTCAAAATGCTGTAGAACACAGATCGCCACTTCCCTGCACGTTTGTCTGTCTGAAAGGACAGCCGTCCGCTGTGGACAAGCGGTTCTAGGCGCTTGAGTCCGGAACCCCGCTATGCTACGGTCGCAGGTTCTAATCCTGCCTCGGGCATGGATGTGTGTGATGTCCTTAGTTTAGTTAGGTTTAAGTAGTTCTAAGTCTAGGGGACTGATGACCTCAGATGTTAAGTCCCATAGTGCTTAGAGCCATTTTGTTGTTATTGTAGCCTTTATTTTACATATTTCTAGCCATGTCACCGTCCCTTTACATAGAAATCCGTCTGAATATGTATTAGTATTGTACAGAAACCAGATGGCAGTTATAAGAGTCGAGGGGTATGAAAGGGAAGCAGTGGTTGGGAAGGGAGTGAGACAGGGTTGTAGCCTATCCCAGATGTTATTCAATCTGTATATTGAGCAAGCAATAAAGGAAACAAAAGTAAAGTTCGGAGTAGGTATTAAAATCCATGGAGAAGAAATAAAAACTTTGAGGTTCGCCGATGACATTGTAATTCTGTCAGAGACAGCAAAGGACTTGGAAGAGCAGTTGAATGGAATGGACAGTGTCTTGAAAGGAGGATATAAGATGAACATCAACAAAAGCAAAACGAAGATAATGGAATGTCGAATTAAGTCGGATGATGCTGAGGGAATTAGATTAGGAAATGAGACACTTAAAGTAGTAAAGGAGTTTTGCTATTTGGGGAGCAAAATAACTGATGATGGTCGAAGTAGAGAGGATATAAAATGTAGACTGGCAATGGCAAGGAAAGCATTTCTGAAGAAGAAAAATTTGTTAACATCGAGTATAGATTTAAGTGTCAGGAAGTTGTTTCTGAAAGTATTTGTATGGAGTGTAGCCATGTATGGAAGTGAAACGTGGACGATAAATAGTTTAGACAAGAAGAGAATAGAATCTTTTGAAATGTGGTGTTACAGAAGAATGCTGAAGATTAGATGGGTAGATCACATAACTAATGAGGAGGTATTGATTAGAATTGGGAAGAAGAGGAGCTTGTGGCACAACTTGACTAGAAGAAGGGATCGGTTGGTAGGACATGTTTTGAGGCATCAAGGGATCACAAATTTAGCATTGGAGGGCAGCATGGAGGGTAAAAATCGTAGAGGGAGACCAAGGGATGAATACACTAAGCAGATTCAGAAGGATGTAGGCTGCAGTGGGTACTGGGAGATTAAGAAGCTTGCACAGGATAGAGTAGCATGGAGAGCTGCATCAAACCAGTCTCAGGACTGAAGACCACAACAACACCAACAACATTGTATTTCAGTGCTTTCGGCTTGAAGATGGCCTACATTATAGTCCGAAACCGGTTGTCAAACAACATGGTATTGAACGATTTTAGCGTTGGTAATCCTGTATGACGGAACTCCATTGATGCTATCTTGTTCTCCGGGTGAGAATGCTGAACCTGCTTTTATCACCTGTCACAATGTTGCTAAGGCACCCATCACCCTCACATTCAAAACGCAAAAGAAAATATTGACAAATGTTCAGTCTCCTCTGTTTCGTCTCAGGAGCGAGCATTCGAGGCACCCACTGAGCACACAGATTTTTGTACCGCAGTCTTGCAATGGTGGCCCGTACATCTCCTCGTGATACCCAACACTTACCTGAAAACTGTGTCCCACGAATTTCTCAGATAAGTTTATCAACCCAGTTCCGACGAGTCTGGTCGGTTGCCGTACGCGGTGTCCCCTAGGAGATCTGTCACACACTTTGAGGTTAGCAACACCGTTTCCTTCATTACGAGCACCAGCAACTCAACATCGCACATCACTGATGCCTTTATTCTTCTATGAATTTCAATTTGGAGGCACGTTTGCTGCGCTTAGAAACATGATTAGTGCACAATGTTTCTCACGCACCGACATAGATATGTTACACACCACCATGTTACAGGCTACAGTACTGAGCCCTCTAGCGGTAGAGAGTTGCTACTTGTTCTAGCGAAGCGAAGTCAATCGAGTAACATGCGTGACATGTAATACCCACTCGATACTGAGAACAGAGTGAAATATTCTGAGGCATTACTTTTGAGCACGGCCTCGTAGAACTGTCTCTCACATTTTTCAGTTGCTACAGATGTCTAGGATTTTAATAACAAACTAACACTAATAATAATAATAATAGAAATTAATAATAATACGTTACATTTACACGACAAGGTCCAAGGAACGCGCAGTGTCACATATAATTTGCTCCATCTGGTTTTCTCTTCTGCTACGCGTTTCCAGTTCTCCATTATCGCCAGATCCAGAAAATCTTGCGTAATTCAGTCCATTCATTTTTTCTAGATCTTCCTACTATCCTGCTGCCTGATAGGAACCAGTCCTTTGCGGTTTTGGGCCATCCTGTTTGCCGGCCGAAGTGGCCGTGCGGTTAAAGGCGCTGCAGTCTGGAACCGCAAGACCGCTACGGTCGCAGGTTCGAATCCTGCCTCGGGCATGGATGTTTGTGATGTCCTTAGGTTAGTTAGGTTTAACTAGTTCTAAGTTCTAGGGGACTAATGACCTCAGCAGTTGAGTCCCATAGTGCTCAGAGCCATTTGAACCATTCTGTTTGTTTCACTCTAAGTACGTGTCCAGCCCATTGACGTCCTTTGCTTTTCATCACTCCAGCAATGTTAGGCTACTTGTACAGCTCTTGTGTGTTGTAGCGCTTTCTCCAATATCCTGTAGCTGGATCCGAGGTGGCCAATATATTTTCGTGAGGACATTTCTCTGCAATGTAAGCAGTCCGTTAAGCTCTCGTCAAAAACAATAAATTATATAAAAATTTAATATGCTGACAATAATTTGTTTAAAGCAGGACATCGCTTTAGTATGATTTAAAAAAAAAAATCTGCAAATCGAACAAATAAATTATTTGAAAACCACTAGTCCGAAAGTCTGAGAAGCACATGTATCTTGCAATTTATTTAAGAACTATAACAACAACAAACTTTCACAACTCTGACAACCTCATAATTTAGACAGTATACAGTCGAAGTGTTCACCCACCACTATCTCGATTCCCTTGGCACTGTTATTGTGAAAAGAGGAATATAAGAGCTTGTAAATAGAATGAGAGACGCTGTTTATTTTCTCATACTTTCGGAACGTCAGTATTTCTGCTATTTTCTTCCACTTCTGTCTTGCCTCACCCACGTTTCTGTGGCTAACCACTTACGCTGTGGACTCAGAAACCATGTCAGCTTTACTGTTGGTAGCAGGGTGTGGTTTGTCTGTGAAGGAGCGCCTTTACCTGGCTGGAACGTTATCCACAGTCGGTGAGGTAGCAATGCCTAGCTTCGTGGACAGGCAATTGAAAACAATTATGTAATGAACGTCGTTTGTAATTTTTTATAGTAATTTTTTAGAATGGCCTGCCATTTATCGAAACTCTCTGTTGTCATACTACACTGAAGAGCCAAAGGATCTGGTACACCTGGATAATATTGTGTAGTGACCCGCGAGCACGTAGAAGTACCGCAACACGACATGGCATGGACTCGACTAATGTCTGAAGTAGTGCTGGAGGGAATTGACACCACGAATCCAACAGGGCTGTCCATAAATGCGAAAGAGTACGAGGGGATACAGATCTCTTCTGAATAGCACGTTGCAAGGCATTCCATACATGCTCGATAATGTTTGTGTCTGTGTAGTTTGGTGGCCAGTGAAAGCGTTTAAACTTCTCCTGGAGCCATTCTGTAGCAATTATGGACGTGTGGGATGTCGCATTGTCCTGCTGGAGTTGCCCAAGTCCGTCGGAATGCACAGTGAACATGAATGGCTGCAGATGCTGAGACAGGATGCTTATGTACGTGTCACTTGTCAGAGTCGTATCTAGACGTATCAGGGGTCACACGTCATTCCAACTGCACACGACCCACACCATTACAGAGGCTCCACCAGCTTGAACACTCCCCTGCTCACATGCATGGTCCATCGATTCATGAGGGTGTCTCCATACCCGTACACGTCCATCCGCTCGATGCAATTTATAATGAGACTCGTCCGACCAGGCTACATGTTTCCAGTCTTCAACGGTCCAGTGTCGGTGTTGACGGGCCCAGGCGACGCACCAAGCTTTGTGTCGGGCAGTCATCAAGGGACACGAGTGGGCCTTTGTCTCCGAAAGCCCACATCGATGATATTTTGTTGAATGTTTCGCACGCTGACACTTGAAATCTGCAGCAATTTGCAGAAGGGTTACACTTCTGTCATGTTGAACGATTCTCTTCAGTTGCCGTTGGTCCCGTTCTTGCAGGATCTTTTTCCGAGCGCAGCGATATCGCAGATATGATGTTTTACCGGAGTTCAGATATTCACGGTACACTCGTGATATGGTCGTGCGGGAAAATCCCCATTTCATCGTTACCTCAGAAATGCTGTGTCCCATCGCTCGTGCGCCGACTATAACGCCACATTCAAACTCACTTAAATCGTGATAACCTGCCATTTTAGTAGCAGTAACCGATCTAATAACTGCACCAGGTATTTGTTGCCTTATATAGGCGTTGCCGACAGCAGCGCCATGTTCTGCCTGTTTACATATCTCTGTATTTGAATACGCATGCCTATACCAGATTCTTTGGCGCTTCAGTGTGCTTTAGTTACGTTAGCTGAGATACTGGATAGTTTGTGTACATAAAAGTATTAACTGGTTTAGTAAAATATTGTTTTGGGGAGCGTCGTGACCCACATGGGCCCAATGATTCATCCCCCACCCCCTCCCTTCTCCTTCGGATCTGACATCCGTGACTGTGAAGCTTCGAATCAGGCCTGGAGTCTCGCTCACTTACTGTAACAGGTAATGCAGATGCTCGCGGAAATTAAGGGTGCAGCCCGATATAGCACAAATGTTTTACAGTGGAGAAACAGCTGTTATAAGATAAATACTAGCAAAACTAAAACAAGAGTAATGGGATGCAGGCAAAGGAAGCAGAGATGCTGAGCGAATTAGATTTGGAAGTGAGAGTCTAAAAATAGTGGGTGAGTTTTGCTATTTGGGCGCAAACCAACTGATGATCGTCGAAGGAGTGAAAATATAGAATGCAGAATGGTTGCAGCCAGGAAAGCATTTCTGAAAAACAGGAATCTGTCAAAATCTAACGCAAATTTTAATATTAGGAACTATTTTGTGGAAGATCAGTGTTTAAAGATTCCTCGATTTGCGCCATAGGGTGGTGGGGTTTCGGGTTCCGCTGGATAGGTCAGGAGTCCACTACACCCAGCAGGCGGCTACACGGGTAGCAGGGGTTGTGTGACGTGTACTGGGCGTTTTTTTTTTAGGTTAGATGACCTCGGGAAAGTACAGAAAGGGCAACATCTTCAAAGGGTGCGGGGCAAAGTCAGGACATGCGGAGACCAAGCAGCAATCGGTATTGTAATTGTAAACTGTCGAAGCTGCGTCGATAAAGTACCGGAACTTCAAGCGCTGATAGAAAGCACCGAAGCTGAAATAGTTATAGGTACGGTAAGCTGGCTGAAGCCAGAGATAAATTCTGCCGAAATTTTTACAAAGGCACAGACGGTGTTTAGAAACGATGGATTGAATGCAACCTGTGGTGGCGTGTTTGTCGCTCTTAGTAGTAGTTTATCCTGTAGTGAAATAGAAGTGGATAGTTCCTGTGAGTTATTGTGGGTGGAGGCTATACTCAACAACCGAGCTAGGTTAATAATTGGCTCCTTTTACCGACATCCCGACTCAGCAGCCTTAGTGACAGAACAACTGAGAGAAAATCTGGAGTACATTTCACACAAATTTCCTCAGCATGTTATAGTCTTAGGTGGAGATTTCAATTTACCGGATATAGACTGGGACGCTCAGATGTTTAGGACGGGTGGTAGGGACAGAGCATCGAGTGGCATTATACTGAGTGCACTATCCAAAAACTACCTCGAGCAATTAAACAGAGAACCAATTCGTGGAGATAACATCTTGGACGTAATGATAACAAACAGACCCGAAGTTTTCGACTCTGTAAGCGCAGAACAGGGAATGAGTAATCTTAAGGCCGTCGCTGCATCCCTGAATATGGAAGTAAATAGGAATATAAAAAAAAGGAGGAAGATTTATCTGTTTAGCAAGAGTAATAGGAGGCAGATTTCAGACTACCTAACAGATCAAAACGAATATTTCTGTTCCGACACTGACAATGTTGAGTGTTTATGGAAAAAGTTCAAGGCAATCGTAAAATGCGTTTTAGACAGGTACGTGCCGAGTAAAACTGTGAGGGACGGGAAAAACCCACCGTGGTACAACAACAAAGTTAGGAAACTACTGCGAAAGCAGAGAGAGCTTCACTGCAAGTTTAAACGCAGCCAAAACCTCTCAGACAAACAGAAGCTAAACGATGTGAAAGTTAGCGTAAGAAGTGCAATGCGTGAAGCGTTCAGTGAATTCGAAAGTAAAATTCTATGTACCGACTTGACAGAAAATCCTAGAAGTTCTGGTCTTACGTTAAATCAGTAAGTGGATCGAAACATCGAAACAGCGTATCCAGACGCTCTGAGATGATGATGGCATTGAAACAGAGGATGACACGCGTAAAGCTGAAATACTAAACACCTTTCTCCAAAGCTGTTCCACAGAGGAGGACCGCACTGCAGTTCCTTCTCTAAACCCTCGCATGAACGAAAAAATGGCTGTCATCGAAATAAGTGTCCAAGGAATAGAAAAGCAACTGAAATCACTCAACAGAGGAAACTGGACCTGACTGGATACCAATTCGATTCTGAACAGAGTACGCGAAAGAACTTGCCCCCTTCTAACAGCCGTGTACCGCAAGTCTCTAGAGGAACGGAAGGTTCCAAATGATTGGAAAAGAGCACAGGTAGTCCAAGTTTTCAAGAAGGGTCGTCGAGCAGATGTGCAAAACTGTAGGCTCATATCTCTGACATCGACCTGTTGTAGAATTTTAGAACATGTTTTTTGATCGCGTATCATACCATTTCTGGAAACCCAGAATCTACTCTGTAGGAATCAACATTGATTCCGGAAACAGCGATCGTGTGAGACCCAACTCGCTTTATTTGTTCGTGAGGCCCAGAAAATACTAGATGTAGGTTCCTGGGTAGATGCGATTTTCCTTGACTTCCGGAAGGCGTTCGATACAGTTCCGCACTGTTGCCTGATAAACAAAGTAAGGGCCTACGGAATATCAGACCAGCTGTGTGGCTGGATTTAAGAGTTTTTAGCAAACAGAACACAGCATGTTGTTATCAATGGAGAGACGTCTACAGACGTTAAAGTAACCTCTGGTGTGCCACAGGGGAGTGTTATGGGACCACTGCTTTTCACAATATATATAAATGACTTAGTAGATAGTGTCGGAATTTCCATGCGGCTTTTCGTGGATGTTGCTGTAGAATACAAAGAAGTTGCAGCTTTAGAAAATTGCAGCGAATTGCAGGAAGATCTGCAGCCTGATAGGGACTTGGTGCAGGGAGTGGCAACTGACCCTTAACATAGACAAGTGTAATGTGTTGCGAATATATAGAAAGAAGGATCCTTTATTGTATGATTATATGATAGTGGAACAAACACTGGTAACAGTTACTTCTGCAAAATATCTGGGAGTATGCGTACGGAACGATTTGAGGTGGAATGATCATATAAAATTAAGTGTTGGTAAGGCGGGTGCCAGGTTGAGATTCATTGGGAGAGTCCTTAGAAAATGCAGTCCATCAATAAAGGAGGTGGCTTACAAAATACTCGTTCGACCTATACTTGAGTATTGCTCATCAGTGTGAGATCCGTACCAGGTCGGGTTGACAGAGGAGATAGAGAAGTTCCAAAGAAGAGCGGCTCGTATCGTCACAGGGTTATTTGGAAAGCGTGATAGCGTTACGGAGTGTTTAGCAAACTCAAGTGGCAGACTCTGCAAGAGAGGCGCTCTGCATCGCGGTGTAGCTTGCTCGCCAGGTTTCGACAGGGTGTGTTTCTGGATGAGGTATCGAATATATTGCTTCCCCCTTCTTATACCTCCCGAGGAGATCACGAATGTAAAATTAGAGAGATTCGAGCGCGCACGGTGGCTTTCCGGCAGTCGTTCTTCCCGCGAACCATACGCGACTGGAATAGGAAAGGGAGGTAATGACAGTGGCACGTAAAGTGCCCTCCGCCACACACCGTTGGATGGCTTGCGGAGTATAAATGTAGATGTAGATGTAGAAAGTCCCGTCGGCAGTGTGGTCATTAGTGATTTAGCACAATCCCATATTAAGGAAGGAGGGGGAAGGATATAGGCCGTGTCCTTTAAACGGAATCAGCCCAGCATTTGCCATGATGGATTTCGGTAACCCACAGACAACTTAAATGAGGATGGCCGGATGAAAATTTTAGCTCTCATCCTCCCAAATACGAGTCTATTGCGCTAACCATTGCGCCATTTCGTGTTACATTTCTTTTTGTCTGGAATATAGCCTTGTATGGAAGTGATACGTGGACGATTGGCACTTCACACAGGAAGAAAATACAAGCTTTTGCAATGTGGTGCTATAGAAGAATGCTGAAGAATAGATGGGTAGATCGAATAAAGAATCAGGAATATTGAATCAGATTGGCGAAAAGAGAAATTTGTGGCACACTTTGTCTAAAATAATGTATCAGCTGGCATTGGTGATGCAAGGAAGCGTGTGTGTGTGGGGATTGGGGGGGGGGGGGGGGGGTTGGCAAGCAAAGAAGAATTGAATTGATTGTTGGTGTTAGTAACGATCATCCTCCTTTACCTCCTCTGCATTACTGCAGATGACGTGTCACTGAGCACATTTGTTCCGTGAGTGCAGTATATGTGAGGCGCCTAGTTGTTTCCACTGCACTGTGTGGAATACGAAGGTTCTGTTATAGTTCACTAACTTGCTGTTTTCAAGTTGATGTCCACAGCGCAGAAAACAGCACGCAGGTCGTAGGTTCTGTATCTTGAGGCTGAAACTGACTTTTAGCGAGGTTCTGTTCTGTAATAATGTATCACTTCTTTGGGATGCCACTCTCGTATTTTAATATAGCCACACGAGAAGACTACAATATCTTAATACAACACCTTCTGATACAGCAAAGTACATGAACAAACACAATGTTTACGAAAATGTATCTTTACCATATTTGTGGCACGTGTCTGTGCCTCATGACTACCGGAGTGAATCTTTTAATACTGAATTCTGGTAAACACACCCTGCCACAGACAACATGACTGTACATCTCGACTGCCTAATCCAGAGTGACGAACAGGAACTTAAATAAAAATTGGAAACACATTCTGCGACAGACATGTCTGTTCTTCTCGACTGCCTAATCCAGAGTGACGAACAGCCCGAAACACTTCGCGCGCCATACCAGAAAAGGCGTGACCCGAGCGCTTCCGAAGTTGCTTCGTCTGCAATTTCGTCAGTCTTTTGTTTTTGATTTAAATTGTTTTTAATAATTCTAAAATGTCTGATTGATAGTCAGCTGTTGAGAGATATTTATATTAAAAAGTGATGTCATTCCAATGAGTAGTTTAACTAATAATAATAATCATACTCTTTAACGTTTTGGCGCCCTTGCTCCGAACACAGCAGCCAATCACAGAGCAGTGGCATTATGCAGGCGGTCTTTCTCACGGGAATGCTACCGAGTCTAACATCTGTCACGGGTACCTCACACCACATTTCGTCATCTATATACTTCTTGGATCTCCACTGCTCTGGGAACAGCTTCTTGCAGCCTAATATGATGGCTGACTCAGCCAGAAATATTACAGGGGGGATGGGGACTAGGTAAAAATTGTAGAGGGAGAGCAAGGTCTGGAAGCAGTAAGCAGATTCAAAAGGATACTTATTCATTCACATATGAAGAAGCGTCCATATGATAGACTGGCATGGAGAACTGAATCAAAACAGTTTTCGAAGACCACAGCAACAGGTGCAGACGTAAGAAGTGACGCTCCTTCATAGATGACACGTTAATGTCTTATTGTAGGACGCACAGAGAGCGAAGTTGAAAAGAACCAGCCGGTGGTTTCTGGAGGCATGAGTGGAGTGCCCAGTGGAGGAGTGGGGCGGAATGCCCGTGGGCAAGTTCAAGGGCGGCGACGGCGGTGAAAGGAGTGCGCCACTCTCGCCGAGTTTCTCCGGTTTCTCCCGGCCTGTTACGGCAGTCTCTGGACGGTTGCGCGGTTACCGAACCCTGGCCGCGGGCAGCGGGCGCCTAATTGCAGGGCGGAACAAAGAGAGCCGAGCTGCCGAGGGCAGCGGGAGGGGGAGGGGGAGCACGCGTGGCGCGCCGCGGAGAAAACATCGCCAGCGCTGTCCAGTCACAGCGTACCAACCCACGTGCCAATGAAGCACTTCTGGGTTCCCAGCGGCATCATCTTATCACCCTCTGCATCAGTTACTGTACCAAGGGCCACGTGAATTACCGATTGTGTGAATTCCAGCTTGCTCTATATCTATACTTTGTCAAGAAAAAACACTGCAGTGTGAGCCCGAGGTTACCTCTTGTAACACTGCCACTTTGTTCTTTCAGCCACGAATGGTGAATGGCGACGACCCCGTGGCCGAGTGCTCTAGTACCACGGCACATTATCGCAGCGTGTTTGGTCAGAGGGCTGCCTGTCCTCTGGAACAAAAATAATGAGTGAAGTATTTAACGATGATCTTGAAAGGGGGTCATGTGACATCAACCCAAACGAAATGCTGAGAACAATGATGAAGAAACAAAAAGAAAAAACAAAGAGAACGGACTGGCAGTTCATTGGCTCGGGTCATATTCCCGCTGCTACCAATCATTTTTGAGGTTTACTACTGGAATTTCGAGAGGACATTTTCCGGGAAGAGTCGCCCAACACATTACTTCCCCCATCATACATATTGTGAAATGACTACGGCGAAAAAATTCGAGAAGTTATACCTAATATAGGGGGTTACCAACGGTCATTCTGTGCACGCCCAGTTTACGAGTGGAACATGGAGGGGAGGATCACTTAGTGTTACCAGAAGTATCTTCCACCAAATACCGTTAGGTGACTTGTGGAGTATGAAGTTGTTACAGATGAATGGTGAGTGGGAAGAACGACTATTTTTGGACCTCCATATGAGTCATATCTCACTGTTGTTGCCTTGTGCTATTTTAGAATGGTATTCAGAGATTGTCAGCTAAAACTGACCACCCCAATAATACATAGAACGATTAAATTTATTGAGGTTCGGCTTTGGGTAAGCTACTTCTGATTTTCAGTAAGCTATAATCGACATTGTGGCAAAATTTCTCAGGTGTAAAAATAGCCTTTAACATTCACCAATTATGACAGTTCTTCTGTTATGATGTTTTGTTTTCTTTTTACAGAACTGTACACTTTTTCTGCGGCATTAGACGGTGCCTTCGAAGAGAATTTGAATCGCATGAGTGTTTAAGACTTATGTCTTTTATAGATTATGTTACTTTTATGTAACTGCTGTATTTCCTATGGATATTGTAATGCATGCGCTATATAATTATGTATTTTTGACTTGACGTATATGTCCCGCGTCCGGCCATCCTGATTTAGGTTTTCCGTGATTTCCCTAAATCACTCCAGGCAAATGCCGGGATGGTTCCTCAGAAAGGGCACGGCCGACTTCCTTCCCCATCCTTCCCTAAACCGATGAGACCGATGACCACACTGTCTGGTCTCCTTCCCCAAACCAACCAACCAACCTTGACGTATATGGAAATAATTTTTCTTATTCCTGTGACTTAATGTAAGTAGAACTGATTTTTTAATGGCTTTCTTAAAATTAAGTTGTATCATAGTACAAAAGTATTAGATTCTTATACACAGGACATCCCACCTAAATCTGCCACCTGATATACTTCCAAAATGTAATTGTCCAGGATGCATCCATGTCAGGGTTTCATACAATGGATAGAAATGCATAATCAATTAGGGTCAACTACATCACTTTCAGCACACGTGTGGAGTCGATGAAGAGGTGAATGTTGAACAGACTGAAGTTATTTCCACAGATATTGCCGCATATGTGGCTGTAATACTTTGTTGCATATTCTCTGGTGTCATTGGGGACTGGTGGTACACACACTCTTTCACTGCACCCCAGAGAAAGAAGTCTAGTGACGTTACATTGGGAGACTGGGCTGGCCAGCTCACAGGGCCTCCCTGTCCTATCCACCTATTTGGAAGTATTGCATCCACATCTTCCCTGCAAACACATGGTTGATGTGAGGGGCATCCATCACGCTGGAACCACATCGATGTATACGTTTCCATTCTCACATCCTCCATGAGAAGGGTAGAGTGTCTTGCAGAAATGATGCATATCACCATCTGGTTAATATTCCATGATAAAAATAGGGACCTACAAAAGGAGTAACAATGATGCTTCACCAAACATTGACATCCCACTATCATTGACAAGCAGTCACACAAAGCCAATGGGGATTTTGCACAGACCAGTGGTGCATGTTCTTTAGATTCACTTGACAATGATCTGTTAACAAAACTTCAGCCACAAACAATATAAAACAGGGATTCAGAACGACCTTGAAACTTCTGAAGTGCAAGCAACAGAATTCAGTGTGGGTAATAAGAGTCATTCTTGGACAGTTCTTGGTGGAGTGAGACATGCTACAGATGAAACGCATGCTTACACAAAATTCTCCACATACTACTATGGCTTATTCCAGAACCATGTGCAATCTCCCATTCACTCACCTCAGGATTGTGCAATAATAGTAATTGTCAATAAAACTGGCTGGTTATATTCATGCAGCACACCTTTTATTCTGGGCAGTCCACACATCAAGGGCTGGAACACCATTCTGTTCCCCTGGTATGTAAGCTGCCCTATACAGCAGGTCAGTAAAGCAGGTCGATACCATTCCATATAAAACAGACCTGTTTTGTACTACAGCCTGTACTGCATGGGCTTAAAAACATTCATGTCTGTATCTCTGCAAAGATTAGAGGTAAGAGCATTGTAAATCCCCCTGTGTTGGTCCTCTCAAGGCAAAGAGTTTGTGTGTCAAATATGGATCATTTCAGAGTTGCCAAGTCGAATGTAATGATAAGTGTAGTGAATAAGTGTCTCATTTGCCATGGCATGGCGACCTCTTCAGGATCATACATGGCATACTCCAAATGCTGGCCTGCCTCCAGTAATCCCAAAGTACAACTAGCACCCCTGAATGTGGCACATACCACTCCACTGACAGCGCAGATGTCTTTATAGTTAAGCAGACCAAGGACAATGTGTAGGAAGTAACTTTCTGACTGGTTAGGGTACTGTGTACACTCTTCCAAACACATCACTTCTCATTGCATTAGTATCTGGGACATGCCTACCAATGTTCCACTGCTGGAATATTTTCTGCTCAGAATCCCAGATGTAATCCATTGACACCTACTTGTAAACGATGATTCACACAAATGGATCTGCATCACACAAGCTGAAAAACACCATTAATGTTGTTGGGTATGATTAGGCAGCCACAACCTAGGTAGCAGGTCTGGAGACATAGACAGACTGGCTATTCCCTAAGGGGTCGCTTATATGTGTCACAGAGGGGATAACGCTCATGTTTTGGAAGCCCAGCATTAGCCATACTTTCTTATTACTGCTTTACATCTGCCGATCTCATACTGCATGGTTTCATTTTCCTGACAGACATCACATATATCTTAAGATGGTCTTGTTACTATCCTTATTCATATACTTGAATATTTTATGGCTTTGTTGCTACTGCACAATTTCACATTGATATATGTGTGGTACACTGATAACAGTAAAGGTGATTGTGGAATGATCCATTTAATGTCTGTTTCAATGGCGCCAGATGTATGTATACACTATGTGGTAGGGAAACCACCATTTCTGAGACTATGGCATCTGTAAAGAGGGTAACCATCATGTCTGGCTGCAGTATCTGTGAGCAGTGGTCATCGATATTTCTTAGTATACTTTGTTTATCACATGCAGGGTGGATTTATATAGCTGCATGGTCCATCAATCATATGTAGTGTGACCAGTTCATCTAGTGATGGATTGTGTGTAGCGTCCAGTATTTCGTCGAAAATGATGTCATCAGAATGGATGGATGGATTCTGTTTACTAACCACAGTAAGTTATGGGGGCGTGGTAGTCAATGTTTCTGCCACTCAGTGGTGTGCATCCAACTGTGCATTGGGCCTAATATATTGCATCTTGTTATAACGTAATTCATTTTGAACTGCTATTGATGGAATAACTGTGCTAAAACGTCATGGCCATTACTGAAAGCCCTGCCACTCTTAAGGAATTGCCGAATCTTGGAACACTGGGGGGGGGGGGGGGGGGGGGGGGAAGGGGGAGGGGTTGCATGTAAATGTAATAAATAGGTTTAGGTGGCCATATTGCTTGGTCTACATCAAGGCTACTACCCATGTGTGTTTGTACAAATGGTGTGGGCTACCAGTGAATGTACCCTGCAGAATTACTGTTGCATCAACACTGTCAGCGTTTCAATCCTTTGCAAGTTCATTCTTAAAATGTACATAGTTCTCAATACACAAACAACACTATTGCTAACATATGTACTGGACATGCCACTTTCTGTTTTTTGATACATATCCACCAGAAATTGTTGCAGTAATTGGCATACCATAAGGTGATATGCATAGAATTCCATTGCAGTCATTTTGTTTGACCTGATCTCACTGGACAATGGGTCAACATATGGAAGACCAGATTGGTAGCCATCATCTCTGTAGGGGGAAAAGAGGGGATACTGTAGACTATCACATAATCGGTGCAAATCTGATATGGATGTGACCCCTGCGCTGCGCCAGTGTAGATTGAAGCTCCAGACGTTAGTGCCGTATTTCGAAATGAACACTGCAAGCTTGGATGATTGAGGTAGATTGAAACAGCGTTCGTGCTGCCCTGGAGGTCGTTTATTGGACCATTTAAGTAATTTGTACCCATCCTTCGGCTTAGATTCTAAGGCAGTTTTGAATTGTGCAATTAGTCTTTCGTGTGTGTGCAGCATTTTTTGAAATGTAATCACGATCTCACAATGTATTCCAGTGCTGCATTTGCATCATCTGTCTGCCTCAAGGACATCACTACGTAGGAAATTCAGTTGTAGGTATTAGGCTGCATTGCAACATGGAATGTACCCAGTGATATACCTGTCCCTGGAACTTGAATCTGATGCCCACTGCAGTGTATGTGCATGGTGGTGTTCAACTGAACGACATCATATTGAATGCTGCGTTGTAGTCTGTAAGACAAAACAAACGACACATCATTAAGGAATTATCCGATTGGTGCTTAAATCGGTATAAGCGATGTAATGTACAGACAAAAAAAAAATGATTACAGTTGGCAAAGAGACACTATGATGCTATGCTACTGACCAACATGCATTCTCCATTAAATTTAAAGGAATGCCAACGAACGTAGAATGTGAGCACACGATGCGACTTTGGCAGGAACTTAATATATCTAACTTAGGGACTTATGCAAGGCTTTACACGGACATACATGGACATTTCCTTAAAAATGTATTCAAACAGTTCCGAAATGTACATCTGGCAACAGGAAGTCTCGATCCTGCCAACTATTACGTTGTACCTTGATTATCATGGGATGCAATGCTCAAATCACACACATCGAGCTCAAGTATATAGTCGGTGACGACGTGTTGGTGTTCTTTGAGCCAAGAATGATAGTTTTTCAGCAAGCCTATTGATTCAAATTATATCTTATAATTGGATGTTAATAATTAATACAGGCTCGCCACACAACAATTTCTACCTACTGGAGGTTTCAGACGCCTGACTTGTACTGAAATCCGTGGCATGGGGTTTTCAACTGTGGCAGATGAGTCTGGTGGAGGAAATATCTTGGAGGCAGACTAAGCATATACTAACAGCTCCCACAATAAAGCAAAGAGATTTGCCACTGTGCCCTGAACATCGATTTACGCTACATGGTTTCCTCTCCAAGCTGATGGCAATGCATAGTACAAAAAAGACACGTATTATGCATTATAAAAACCTTCAGCATGTCTCACTTTGGACTTGAAATTGATTAAGACTCACCCAGCTTATCTATTCCACCACAGCCATTAGTTGAAGGATTATGTAGGATTAACCACCTGTGGTCTAGGGGTAGCGTCTTTTACTAGTAATCAAAAGTCATGGGTTCTAACTTCTTCATTGCTTATTTTGAATGCAAATCATCAGCAATGGCGGCCAAGGCTACCGCCGTAAAAAGCCACCTTCGTTCTGCAAACGACCTTGTGAAAGAGGGAGGAGAAGCGGACAGAAGTTTAGGGCACTCTCCTGGACTTGGTATGGGAAGCTGCTCGCAGAAAGCGGAAGACACAGCCATAATCAACGGAGTGAGGGCGCTGAAGGTAATGGAAACCTCTGCACTAAAGACGCATAATGTGTATCCACAGGGCATGTGAACTGTACTCGAAAAACTGTCATGATGATGATCTCTCCCTTGTGAAAACTTTTTAGTCTAATCACCCATTCGGAGCTTCGGGAGGGAACTGCCAAGGAGGAGGTGAACATGAGAAAAAGAGTGAATAACCACGAATCGGGACGTGGAATGTCAGAAGTCTGAACGTTACAGTAAAACTAGAAAATCTGAAAAGGGAAATGCAAAGGCTCAGTTTAGACATATTGGGGATCAGTGAAGTTGAAAGGAAAGAAGACAATGATTTCTGATTCGACAAGTATAGTGTAATATCAACATCAGCAGTAAATGATTTGGCGGGAGTAGAATTCGTTACGGATAGGAAGGTACGGCACAAAGTTAGTTACTGTGAACAGTTCAGTGATAGGTTTTTTCTCATCAGAATTGACAGAAAACCAATACCGACAACAATTGTTCATTTATAGAGGTGGAGGTATACTTGGAAAAGGCCAGGAGATATGAGAAGATTTCAGTTAAATTACATCACGATGAGAGATAGAATTCGAAATCAGGTACTGAATTGTAAGACGTTCACAGGAGCATTTACAGACATAGATCGTATTTTAATACTGAAGAACAGTGGGCTGAAGTTTAAGAGACTACTCAGACAGAATCAATGCGCAAGGAAGTGATATACCGATGTACTAAGGAATGCAGACAAACGTTTGAAGTTTTCTGAGGCAAAGAAATTGCAATAATGAATAGCTCAGTAGGCACTTCAATTGAAGAGAAATGGACATCTTTAGAGAGGGCAATCACAGATGGTGGAAAGAAAAACATAGATACAAAGAAGGTAATTGCTAACAAGCAGTGGGTAACAGAAGAAATTCTTCAGTTGATCGATGAAAGAAGGAAATACAAAAATGTTCAGGGAAATCCAGGAAAACAGAAATACAAGTCAAACAGGAATGAAATAAAGTTCTTGAAAGCTAAGGCGGAATGGCTGCATAAAAATGTGAAGAAATCTAAAAAGAAATGATGGTCAGAAGGACTGGCTCAGCATATAGAAAGGTCAAAACAACCTTCACCGAAATTGAAAGCAAAGGCGGTAATATTAAGAGTATTATGGGAATTTCACTGTTAAATGCTGAGCAGAGAGAGGATTTGTGGAAAGATTGCATTGAGGGCCTCCATGAAATGGGAGACTTGTCTGGTGACGCCGTAGGAAAAGAAACAGGAGGCGATATAGAAAAGAAAGGGGATCAAGTGTTAGAATGAGGATTTAAAAGACCTTTGGAAGACGTAATATCGAATAAGGCAGAAGGGACAGATAACATTCCACCACAATTTCTAAAATTATTGGGAGAAGTGGCGACAAAACGAGTGTTCACGTTGCTATGTAGAATATGAGTATGACTTTCAGAAAAACATGATCCACACAATTTCCAAGATTGCAAGAGCCGACAAGTGCGAGAATTATCGCACAAACAGTTAATGGCTCATGCATCCAAGTTGATGACAAGAATAATATACAGAAGAACGGAAAATAAAACTGAGGATCTGTAACATGACGACCAGTTTCGCTTTGGGAAAGGCAAAGGCACGAGAGAGGAGGTTCTGGCGTTGCGGTTGAGGATGGAAGTAATACTAAGGAAAACTCAGAATACGTTCATAGTAGTTGTCGGAACGGAAAAAGCATTAGACGAATTCAAATGGTTGCAAGATGCGCGAAATTCTGAAAGAAATATGGGTAATTTATAGGGAAAGGTTGGTAATATATGACACCTACAAGAACCAAGAGGGAACAATAAGAGTGAAAGACTAAGAACGAAGTGCTCTGATTAAAAGGGGAGTAAGACAGGGACGTAGTCTTTGGTTTCTTCTGTCCAGTTTACACATCGAAGAATCAGTGACGGAAATGGATGAAAGGTTCAAGAGTGGAATTAAAAGTCAGGGTGAAAAGATATCAAAGAGATACGCTGATGACATTGCTGCCCTGTGAAAACACGGAGACGTACTACAGGATCTGCTGCATGAAATGAACAGTCTGATGAGTACAGAATATGAATTGAGAGTAAATCTAAGAAAGATGTAAGTAATGAGGAGTAGGAAAAATGAGAACAGAGAGCAACTTAACCTAAGCATTGATGGTCATGAAGTAGATGAAATTAAGGAATTCTTCTACCGAGGCAGTAAAATAACCAATGTCGGACGGAGGAAGGAGGACATCAAAAGCAGACTAGCACTGGGGAAAAGGGTATTCTTGGCCAAGAGAAGTCCACTACTGTTAAACATAGGCCTTAATTTGAGGAAGAGATTCCTAAGAACGTACGATCGGAGTACAGCATTGTACGGTAGTCAAACATGGACCGTGGGAATTTCGGAAAAGACGACATCGAAAAATGTGTGATGTGATCGATTGGAGTACAGCATTGTATGGTAGTGAAACATGGATTGTGGGAATTTCGGAAAAGACGACATTGAAGAATTTGTTATGTGGTGCTACAGAAGGAAGTAGAAAATTAGGTGTTCTGATGAGATAAGGAATGAGGAGGATCTCCGGATAATCGTCAAGGGAAAGGAATAGAAGAAGAGACAGGATGGTAGGGAATCTGTTAAGATATTACGGATTAACTTCCTTGTTAATAGAGGGAGGTGTAGAGGTTAAAAACTGAAGAGGAAAACAGACAGTAATACATCCAGCAAATAATTGAGGACGTAGGTTGCAAGTGCTTCTGTGAGATTAAAAGGTTAGCACAAGGCAGAAATTCGTGATGGGCCGCATCAAACCAGTCAGAAGACTGATGACTCAAAAAAAAAAAACCTAATATTTAGCATCACATTTGTGTTCCTGGCCATCGATCAGCTCATGCCATAGCAAGTCAGGCACTGGAATCTCACCAGAGGTGGTGTGTGGTACTGAGTGGGCAGCACCACTCAGAGCTTTCCTGGGGGATGGGGGGTATGACAAAGCAGTTGGGAGAGTTGGGAGTCAGCAGAAAGGAGCAGCAATAGCAACATCGACTTGAGGCAGTGCCGTAACCAGTAACAAGTCGTGAGGTGGTGTCGTGGCGTTGTACGCACCTGATTTGCATCAGCAAAGCTAGCCCAAAGAACCCACTTGGGACGGTGTTGAAAATATGAAGCTGAATCTACCACATCATCTGGATGCCAATGCTGGGACCATAGTGTGAAAGCAGCTGACAATTACGTGGTGCTTCACCGAGGGCCACCCACTGTTGCTGTGGCCGAGCGAGGTTATCTGGAATAGGTGGCCTGGTCCAGGGTGTACAGTGGTCGAGACAGTGGACAGTACTGACTGGAAGCGTTGACATCAGCTTGAGATAGTGCGGCGAACAGTTCGTGGGGTGACACTGAGGTCTCGAATGCCCACTGGCCGCACTTGTTTTACTTCGGTGTAGCTGGTCCATGGACTGGGGATGGGATACAGTTCGGTGACAGGAAGGGGCAGAGCGGGCTGGTAGCTCATTGGAGGACACCAAGTAAATAGGTCCTTGGGAAACAGAGTTCTATGGAGCCAAGAGCAGTGTGAAAGTAGCTTAAGTGGACGACGGTGGTTAGTGCGGGACAAGGCATGCTGAACGAAGACTTTAAATTGTGGTATTAGACAGTGTATTGTTTCCAGCATACAGAAAAGGAAGGCAGTTTGTAGACAGGAAGGCAAGGTAGTGACGACATTCAGTTACGGCAATACAGTGATGGACATGAAGTGATAAGTAATTTTATGTATGCCATAACTGCAGGTAGTGGGCATTGGTTGTTGCCAGAGTTTAGATCAACCAAAATACAGTGTGATGGTGTGCACTGAGGTTGGTAAAGTCGGTCTAATATTGTTTGTTGTTGTGAAGAACCAAGACGAGGTGGTGAGGAATTTCATTGTGCAATAACTAAACTTTTTACAGCATGGTTGGTGCTTTCTGAATGAACCGATACTGTTCTGAATTTTAAAACACGTCGAGGCCGTTGCGAGATCATTCTGTATTAGTGATAAGTCATTGCACTTTTTGCTTGTTATGCACTACCTTTTTAGATTCTATACTAGGCTGTATATCTTGGTAGATTTGTTCTCCTGTTTGTTGTCTGTCTGAGATATAGTGGAGATTGAAATTTCCACTCTGCAACGGAGTGTGCGCTGATGTGAAACTTCCTGGCAGATTAAAACTGTGTGCCGGACCGAGACTCGAACTTCACAGAAGTTCTCCTGCGAACCTTGCAGAACTTTCCCACGAAAGTCAAAGGTCCCGAGTTCGAGTCTCGGTCCGGCACACAGTTTTAATCTGCCAGGAAGTTTCATATCACTGCACACTCCGCTGAAGAGTGAAAATTTCGTTCTGGAAACATCCACCAGTCTGTGGCAGAGCCATGTCTCCACAGTATCCTTTCTTCCACGAGTGGTAGTTCTGCAAGGTTCGCAGGAGAGCTTCTGTGAAGTTTGTAAGGTAGGAGACGAGGTACTGGTGGAATTAAGGCTGTGAGGATGGATTGTGAGTCGTGCTTGAGTAGCTCAGTTGGTAGAGCACTTGTCTGCTAAAGGCAAAGGTCCCGAGTCTCGGTCCAGCACATAGTTTTAATCTCCCAGGAAGTTTCATTTAGTGGAGATGTTGGTAGTAGTGGACTGTAGACCATCCTAGAGTCATTCCGCTTGTTGCTGTTTTATGTTGGCGCTCTCTTGTAAAGTTATTTGCGAGCAGAAGCAATATTGTTTCATCTAAACAATGTACGCCTGTAACTTAGGATACGTTTTTACTGCATGTTATCGTTCCCCACTTTACGTAGGATATTCTTTTATTGCTGTGGGGCAAATAATTAATTTGGTATGTTATTTTGTATCTGGCGTTAATTATTGTAAGAGGCTGAGTACAATGGTTTGCTTTATTCGTGTGTGCTCTGCAAGTATAATTGTTTTTTAGTAAAATAACGATGGTGAAAAGCTCAAGTTTGTACAAAACCCAACCAAAATCCACTTCCACCCAAATCATGCAAGCCAAATAATGTTGGTATGTGTGTACTGGGCTTATCATATGTCCACCTTTACTGTTTTAGTGATGAGTTTTCGAGAACTCATGTTGAAGATCGGAAGTTGCATTCTTTGGATCGACACGGTTTTATTTACTGTGTGAAAAGCTGCAACCCACCTGAGGTAATTTGGTGGCGCTCCGAATGCATTCGACACTTCCGGGTGTAAAACTGATAACCCGTGTGGTAGAGATCCATTCAACAATAAGGTTGTTGGGTTGGTGAAAGACAAGCAAATGGGTTGCAGTTGTGAAGCTTTAGCTTCAGTCCTAAATGTATGCACAACACATAGCACTGGGTTTCACTTCATGACGGGCTAAGAGCGTGTGACGTGACACCGCACAGGCTCTTACAGTTGATGATAACCTGGCTTACTGTGAATAGGTGTAGATGATGCTCCACACGTGGTGGACATTTTTAATACTGTATTTTAAAATTATGAAAGACTTTGAAAGTAAAATAATCTACTTTTACAAGCTGTGATATCATTTTGTAGAAATCCCACCTCAGCCATGCTTGGAGGAAGTTCCATTTGAAACCCACTTGGGCCATTCTAGATTACCTACCACTGTATCTGCACCGGATGTTAAGCATCTTGGCTACTCCTAATGCCATACCAGAGCATGTCCAGGACAGTAGCAATTCTTTCCTCTTCTGAACTGGAAATACCTGAGTCCCATTTCAACACAGAAACGTCCTGGCTTGCATTGTTTCTAAAGGAATTGCTGCAGAAGTTTTTTTAAGCCGGCCGGGGTGCAAGCTCGTGGCATAAAATTCAAATTCTTACCAATGAGGGAACGAATATAACTATGTGCTCTCCCCTACTTCAGAACAGATAAGCAATAATACAATAAAAGAAATGAGCTTCAACCAAGGACAGCCGTATGTCAAGTTCTTCAGAAGACAAAACTGAAGAGTAAAGAAACTAAATTGGGTATGATGCAGATCTAGTAAAGACACACACACACACACACACACACACACACACACACACACACACACACACACACACCTCTACACATATGCACACAGGCTAGCATGTGTACAAACACACACGCACAGACACGTGCTATTTTCAGGGAATTAGTGATGACTACGTTACAGTAGGCAGCAAATATATGCAACACTAAGCTGTGCAACATCATTGACAACTTGCTCATATTGTCCTACATCGTTCCATATACAGGGTGCTCCGAGACAAAATGTACGCTAACACTTCCCATCGCCACTAGGTGTCTTTTGAGACTGGTTATGCCCCTAAGAGGCGGCAATGTGTACGCACCCTGTGTCGTTCGTATGCAGCGTGTGTTGTCTATCATCCAGGCATCTACTCCACTTGAAAGGCGACAGGCACACAAAACTGAAGTTCCTCAGTAATTTGTGAAACATCTTTCTCCACGTAGAGACACTCATTCTTACGGTTTTCTTGTCGAAAATCAAGTTCCTCGGGTAGGTAGCATGCTGCACATCTGGTTATTAGAAATTGTTAGTCGGTGAACTCTCGTCGTCTCAGGACCATCGAATACTAGAGGATGCCAAGCGTCACTGGAAGCGTCTGAGAACATTTGGCCGCGAACGAAAGTTTTTCCCCATGATTCGACCTATCACCCATAGAAATTCGTTGCAAAGCCTTTTAAGCATCCTGTACCTGTAGTTTATTTCAAGGTCTTCGCATACAATATGAATAAAAAATTGTTTGCGTGGCTCACAAGTCAATTTCTTTTGTTAAATCCCTAATTTGTCTGCATTGCCAGCATACGACAGTGTTTACATTCCACATTTCCTGGCTATGCCGTGGGATTTCTGTGTGCCTTCTCATAAGTAACCCAAGTGCACCCCTACAAGGCCACCCATTACAGACGCTTATTCTGAACATATACACATACGACACCACACCTCACGAAGGGAAGATGTGACGTATAAGAGGAAAGAAAGGCTTTCCTACAAGGGTGCGGTTGGTATGAGAAGCATTGTTCCGCAACGTCTAACGACGACAACCTGTAGCCATGCACCATTTATGACCAAGTCATCGGCTACTCGAAGGAACGAAAGCTGTAGAGCTACGCTTGGGAGGACCGCTGGCTACTTGATGGTGAAAGTGTCGGCTCTGGAAAGGCTACGACACCTGCGGAATCTTCCCACAACTTGCCCTTGTAGGTCCTAACAAGATCATGTGAAGCCGCTTCAGGAACCGCCACCTGTCTCGCAGTAGATTCCTACTAGGCGCGAAGAGTTGCACAGCGAAGCACACAGAAGACATGGTCGAATTTCAGTATAACTTCGTAAACGTACACAACATCCGTGAATGTGTAAATGATTAGAGTTGCAATTCTCTGTGGCAAGTACAACAGCCACTAGGAGCATTAATGTTACCAGGCCTGGTAGGGTATATAAGGAGGTTGAAGACTTTCAAGAAGTTGAGTGACCACTGTGAAGGGCCAGGAGGTGCCGCTTACTCATGGGAGACAGTGTTATCAATATCTGACAGTCTTGAAAAGGAATTCCATTTTGAACCTCTATTTGTTAGCTGGTTGAAGTATCCTATATTCCGATTTACTGGACAGTCGCATGGGACAGTAGGCCACTGTTGAATTCCTTGGTAACGTGAGGGCAGCATACTAGTTAAATTTTGATTAAAAACCACCAAGAATGGCAGCCCAAGTCTTCTGGCATAAGCAGAAGATGGTATAACTTGAGGAGGGTTCCTTATGAACAGCAAGATCAGGCAGAAAGTGAGCCTTGTCAAGAAGGGCGGAGGAAGGACAGAAGTTCAAGGCACTCTCTGCAAACAGGCGAAAGAATTAGCATACGATCATAGTCATGAGGATGGAGAAGGCAGTGGGAACCACTACATTAGAGACACGTGCCGTGTAGCCACAGGACATGATGATCTCTCCATCGGCAAAAGGTTAATCCCGTTATTCGGATCTCCCGGACGGGAATGCCAAGAAGGAGGGAGGGGCTTGTGGAAAAGATGGAATTATCAACTGAGGGATAACATTCTATGAGTCAGAGCATGGAATGTCAGAAATTTGAACATAGGAAGAAAGCTTGAACGCCTAAAAAGACAAATGCAAAGACTCAAGCTAGATATAAAGAGATCAATGAAGTGAAATGGAGAGAAAAAGTTTTCAGGTACGTCAAAAATAGGAATGCACAGCAGCAGAAGATGGTATAACTGGAGCAGGGTTCCTTATGAACAGCAAGATCAGGCAGAAAGTGAGTTACAAAGAAGAGTTTTGTGATAGGGCTTTACCCATCACAATCGACGGCAAACCAACACAGACAACAATAGTTCACGTATACATGCCGATGTCACAAGTAAAATTTGAAGAGATAGAGAAATTATATGAGGATATTGAAAGGGTAATTCAGTATGTAAAGGGAGGTGAATCAAATAATCGTGCGAGATAAGAACGCGATAATAGTGGAGGAATAGAGGAAAGGATTACTGGAAAATATCTTCTAGGTAGTTGAAACGAGAGAGGAGAAAGAGTAAGTGAGCTCTGCAATAAATTTCAGATGGCAATAACGAATACCCTGTTTAAGAACCAAAAGATGAGGAGGTATACTTGTAAAAGACACGTAGATACGGGAAGATTCCGGCTAGATTCCAACGTTGTCAGAGATCCAGAAATCAGGTAACGGATTGTTAGAGGTACCCGGGAGCAGACACAGACTCAGATCACTATTTAGTAATAATTAAGAATAGCCTGATGTTTAAGAGAAACGTACGGAAGAATCAGCAAGGCAGGAAGCGGGATATTGAGGTACAGACGAATGACGAGACGTGTTTGAAGTTTGCTAATGATGTCGATGCTACGACAAGGAATTTCACGATAGGTAGTTTAGTTGAAGAGGAGTGGAAATCACTAAAAATGGCTATCACAGATGTTGGACAGTCATGCATAGGCAGAAGGGTGGTAACTCCGAAGAAACCTTGGTTAACAGAAGACATATTTCAATTGATCGACGAAAAGAGGAAGCACAAAAATGTTCAGGAAAAGACACGAATACAACAATGTAAATCACTTAAGAATGAAATAAATTGGAAGTGCAAGGAAACCAAGAAGAAATGGCTGCAGGAAAATGTAAAGAAATCGAAAAAGAAATGATCGTCGGAAGGCCAGACTCAGCGTACAAGAAAGTCAAAACAGATATCGGTGAAATTAAAACCAAGAGCGCTGAAAAGAATTCTTTGAAGGCCTCTATGAGCCATTCTATCAGACATCTATGTCTGATGACGTGATAGAAAAAGAAACGAATGTCGACTTGATAAATATAGGGTATCCAATATTACAGTAAGAATTTAAATGAACAATGGAAGACTAGAGATGAAATAAAGCAGAAGGTACAGATAACATTCCATAAGAATTTATAAACTCACTGAGAGAAATGACAGTCAAACGGCTATTCATACTGGTGTGTAGAATCTATGAGATTCGTGACGTACCATCAGACTTTCGGAAAAATATCATACAGACAATTCCGAAGACAGCAAGGACCGATAGGTGCAAAAAAATATCAGTCAACTTAAATCTCAGGCATTCAAGATGCTGACAAGAATAATATACAGAAGAATGGAAAAGAATGTAAGGACCTGTTAGATTGGATCAGTCTGGGTTTAGGAAAGGTAAACGCACCATAGAGGTGTGTCTGACTGCGCCTGATAATAGAAACAAGATTGAAGCAAAAGCAAGTTATGCGTATAGTATTTGTCGATCTACAGAAAGCGTTCAGTAATGTGAAATGGTCCAAGACGTTCGAAATCCTAAGAAAGATTGTAATACTAAGAACGAAGTACTCGGATAAAAAAAGGGTGTAAGATAGGGATGCAATGTTTCGACATCGAAGAAGTAACGACGAATATCATAGAATTAGTGGAATTAAAATTCAGCGTGAAAGAATATCATTGATATAGTGAAAGTGAAGAAGAATTACAGAATGTGTTGAATAGAATGAACAGTCTAATGAGTACAGAATATGAACTGAGAGTAAATCGCAGCCGGCCGCAGTGGCCGAGCGGTTCTAGGGGCTTCAGTCTGGAGCCGCGCGGCAGCTACAGTCCCAGGTTCGAATCCTGCCTCGGGCATGGATGTGTGTGATGGCCTTAGGTTAGTTAGGTTTAAGTAGTTCTAAGTTCTAGGTGACTAATGACCTCATATGTTAAGTCTCATAGTGCTCAGAGCCATTTGAACCATTTAGTAAATCGCAAAAATTCGAAAGTAATGAAAAGTAGCAGATACGAGAAACATAAAAATTGGAGGTAACGAGATACACGAATTTACGTGTTTCTGCTGGCTAGAAAGCAAAAGAACACATTAAGGCAGATGCAAGGAGGACATAAGAAGCAGACTAGCATAGGCAAAAATGACGGTATTCCCGGCCAAGAGAAAGCTGCTGATCAAACATGGGCCCTAACTTGAGTAAGAAATTTCTGAGAATGTAGGTCTGGAGGACAGCATCTTGGGGTAGTGAATCATACAGCGTACGAAAACCGGGACAAAACAGAATCGAAGCATTTGAGACGTGGTGGAGGTTCTCCGTAGAAACGGCGAAGGAAGGAACGTGTGGAAAACACTGACAAGAAGAATGGAGAGGATGATAGGATACCTGTTAAGCATCCCGAAATAGAGGGAACTGTAGTGGGTAAATGTAGGGGAAGACAGAGACAGTAATACATCGAGCAGATAACTGCAGTCACAGGATGCAAGTATTACTCTGAGAAGAAGCGGTTGACACAGGGCAGTAATTCGTAGCGGGCCGTATCAAACCCGTCGGAAGACTGACGTCGTTCTACTGTTCATAATAAGTAAATTATGTTGCGAGTGTATATCTGCTGCTGCGTACACCTTACAATCCATCTGATTTCGAAATCTCTGCATGACAATGATGTAATCCAGCTGGAATCTTCCCATGTCACTGGGCTTTTTCCAACTCCTGTGACTCTTGAGCGAAGTATTCGCTATTATCATGTGACATTTATTTCAGCACTCAGTTAGTCTTTCTCCTCTCTCGTTCCTACTACCAAGCCCATATTCTCCAGTAACGCCTTCTTCTACTCCTTCCCCTGCAACAGCATTGCAGTTCCACATGATTATTAGATTTCAACGTCTCTTCACGTACTGAATAACCCGTTCAGTATCCTCATATACGTCCACTATCTCCTCGTCTTCTGCTTGCGACGACTGCATGCATACCTGAACTATCTTCATCTGCGTTGAAATCTGTCCCTGAACCGTTCATAGCTACCCACTTCTGCACTACTCTTCTATTCATAACGAAAACTACTCCCATTATACCATTTTCTGCTGCTGTTGATATTACGCTGTACTCGAATGACCAGAAATACCTGTCTCCTTTCCATTTCACTTCATTGACCCCTGCTGCATATAGACTGATCCTTAGATTACCCCATTCAGTATTTCTAGCTTCCTTACTAAGCTCAGACTTCTGACATTCCACGCATTGACTCGCAGAATATTACCTTTCTGTTTGTTATTCAGTCTTTTTCTCAAGCTCACCTCCCCTTGGTAATCTCCTCACAGAGATGCGCACCTGGTACTAATCCGGAGTCATTTGCCAACGGACTGACACTTTTTTCAGTTACAGGCCACATGTCCTGTGGATTCAGATTACCCCAAACCTCTGTCGGCTTCTCCGTCCTCTTTGTCAAGTCCGTTAATAGAACAAGGGTGGTGGCGTATGGTTCAAATGACTCTGAGCACTATGGGACTTAACATTTGGGGTCATCAGTCCCCTAGACTTAGAACTACTTAAACCTAACTAACCTAAGGACATCACACACATCCATGCCCGAGGAAGGATTCGAACCAGCGACCGTAGCAGGAGCGCGATTCCAGACTGGAGCGCCTAGAACCGCTCGGCCACAGCGGCCGGCGGTGATGTCTTATGCCGGAAGATTCCAGCTGCCAGTATGATGATTTTTATTCAAAATTTAAGCAACACAGGACCCACGATTTATTAATTCCTAGCAAAAACCGCTGCCCCTAGACCACAGGAACATACGCAGCAAACAGTTGCGGACATTGGCTGTAACCGCTGCTGTAAGATGAACAGATTGGCACCTGGGAGAAAGACATGGCGGGTCACATCAAACTAGCGAGAAAAGCAGTGACCAATAATAGTTACCTATTTCACATAAGCTAACGCGTAGGGTTTCGAATCGGAGTTCTGCGGCAGGGTCTGGTTCTCTACACAGAGCACGTCATTGTTCTACATCTACATGTACATGATTTCTCTGCAATTCACATTTAAGTGCTTGGCAGAGGGTTCATCGAACCACAATCATACTATCTCCCTACCATTCCACTCCCGAACAGCGCGCGGGAAAAACGAACACCTAAACCTTTCTGTTCGACCTCTGATTTCTCTTATTTTATTTTGATGATAATTCCTATCTGTGTAGGTTGGGCTCAACAAAATATTTCCGCATTCGGAAGAGAAAGTTGGTGACTGAAATTTCGTAAATAGATCTCGCTGCGAAAAACTTCTTTGTTTAATGACTTCCATCCCAACTCGCGTATCATATCTACCACACTCTCTCCCCTATTACGTGATAATACAAAACGAGCTGCGCTTTTTTGCACCCTTTCGATGTCCTCCGTCAATCCCACCTGATAAGCATCCCACTCCGCGCAGCAATATTCTAACAGAGGACGAACGAGTGTAGTGTAAGCTGTCTCTTTAGTGGACTTGTTGCATCTTCTAAGTGTCCTCCCAATGAAACGCAACCTTTGGCTCGCCTTCCCCACAATATTGTCTATGCGGTCTTTCCAACTGAAGCTGTTCGTAATTTTAACACTCAGGTACTAAGTTGAATTGACAGCCTTGAGAATTGTACTATTTATCGAGTAATCGAATTCCAACGGATTTCTTTTGGAACTCATGTGGATCACCTCACACTTTTCGTTATTCAGCGTCAACTGCTACCTGCCACACCATACAGCAATCTTTTCTAAATCTCTTTGCAGCTGATACTGGTCATCAGATGACCTTACTAGACGGTAAATTACAGCATCATCTGCGAACAACCTAAGAGAACTGCTCAGATTGTCACCCAGGTCATTTATATACACTACTGGAAATGGAAAAAAGAACACATTGACACCGGTGTGTCAGACCCACCATACTTGCTCCGGACACTGCGAGAGGGCTGTACAAGCAATGATCACACGCACGGTACAGCGGACACACCAGGAACCGCGGTGTTGGCCGTCGAATGGCGCTAGCTGCGCAGCATTTGTGCACCGCCGTCGTCAGTGTCAGCCAGTTTGCCGTGGCATACGGAGCTCCATCGCAGTCTTTAACACTGGTAGCATGCCGCGACAGCGTGGACGTGAACCGTGTGTGCAGTTGACGGACTTTGAGCGAGGGCGTATAGTGGGCATGCGGGAGGCCGGGTGGACGTACCGCCGAATTGCTCAACACGAGGGGCGTGAGGTCTCCACAGTACATCGATGTTGTCGCCAGTGGTCGGTGGAAGGTGCACGTGCCCGTCGACCTGGGACCGGACCGCAGCGACGCACGGATGCACGCCAAGACCGTAGGATCCTACGCAGTGCCGTAGGGGACCGCACCGCCACTTCCCAGCAAATTAGGGACACTGTTGCTCCTGGGGTATCGGCGAGGACCATTCGCAACCGTCTCCATGAAGCTGGGCTACGGTCCCGTACACCGTTAGGCCGTCTTCCGCTCACGCCCCAACATCGTGCAGCCCGCCTCCAGTGATGTCGCGACAGGCGTGAATGGAGGGACGAATGGAGACGTGTCGTCTTCAGCGATGAGAGTCGCTTCTGCCTTGGTGCCAATGATGGTCGTATGCGTGTTTGGCGCCGTGCAGGTGAGCGCCACAATCAGGACTGCATACGACCGAGGCACACAGGGTCAACACCCGGCATCATGGTGTGGAGAGCGATCTCCTACACTGGCCGTACACCACTGGTGATCGTCGAGGGGACACTGAATAGTGCACGGTACATCCAAACCGTCATCGAACCCATCGTTCTACCATTCCTAGACCGGCAAGGGAACTTGCTGTTCCAACAGGACAATGCACGTCCGCATCTATCCCGTGCCACCCAACGTGCTCTAGAAGGTGTAAGTCAACTACCCTGGCCAGCAAGATCTCCGGATCTGTCCCCCATTGAGCATGTTTGGGACTGGATGAAGCGTCGTCTCACGCTGTCTGCACGTCCAGCACGAACGCTGTTCCAACTGAGGCGCCAGGTGGAAAATGGCATGGCAAGCCGTTTTACAGGACTACATCCAGCATCTCTACGATCGTCTCCGTGGGAGAATAGCAGCGTGCATTGCTGCGAAAGGTGGATATACACTGTACTAGTGCCGACATTGTGCATGCTCTGTTGCCTGTGTCTATGTGCCTGTGGTTCTGTCAGTGTGATCATGTGATGTATCTGACCCCAGGGACGTGTCAATAAAGTTTCCCCTTCCTGGGACAATGAATTCACTGTGTTCTTATTTCAATTTCCAGGAGTGTAGATCAGGAACAACAGAGGTCCCAGGACGCTTCCCTAGGGAACACCTGATATCGCTTCAGTTTTACTCGATGATTTGCCTTCTATTACTACGAACTGCGACCTTCCTGACAGGAAATCACGAATCCAGTCGCACAACTGAGATGATACCCCATAGGCCCGCAGCTTGATTAGAAGTCGCTTGTGAGGAACGGTGTCAAAAACTTTCCGGAAATCTAGAAATACGGTATCAACTTGAGATCCCCTGTCAATAGCGGCCATTACTTCGTGCGAATAAAGTGCTAGCTGCGTTGCACAAGAAAGATGTTTTCTGAAACCATGCTGATTACGTATCAATAGATCGTTCCCTTCGAGGTGATTCATAATGTTTGAATACAGTATATGCTCCAAAATCCTACTGCATACCGACGTCAATGATATAGGTCTGTAGTTCGATGGATTACTCCTACTACCCTTCTTAAACACTGGTGCGACCTGCGCAGTTTTCCAATCTGTAGGTACAGATCTATCGGTGAGCGAGCGGTTGTATATGATTGCTAAGTAGGGAGCTATTGTATCAGCGTAATCTGAAAGGAACCTAATCGGTATACAATCTGGACCTGAAGACTTGCCCGTATCAAGCGATCTGAGTTGCTTCCCAACCCCTAAGGTATCTACTTCTAAGAAACTCATGCTAGCAGCTGTTCGTGTTTCAAATTCTGGAATATTCCATTCGTTATTCCTCCGCCGGACGAGCATGTTTCACGCTACGGTTTTGCCACCCACCAAGAGACCATCTCAGCTCAGCGAGATTTCACTCTCAGTATGGGCCCCGCGGCAGGTTACATCAGCTACCTCCACCACACGCAGCTTGCCCCGTACCTCAGCGGCCTTTAAAGCTTCCGAAAATGTTCATTAGTCAGCCCTGACTTTCCCCGCAGAGGCAATTTCGCTTCCAGGAAGAGTGGACCGGAATGACGCTGCAACCGTGCCGTAATTTGTACGTCAACGACCGAGATGCTAACAATAGTTTCTTTCTCCTATTTCGTACTGAGTTCTAAAAGATTAACAGGTACAAGTAAGAGTTAATAAATGTCTCACGTAATCTCCATCAACGACAGAATGCCGTTTTCTCCCAAACCAGGTATTCGTATGGGTACGAAGAATCTAAGTAATAATATTTTTATGTGTTGCAGTCAGTATCATTAAAAAAGTGGGAACTAACATTAGAATGGGCCAGAAACATACACACACACTCACATATACAGGGTGAGTCACTAACTATTGCCATCAAGAATAACTCCGAAAGTATGATAGGAATTGGAAAGTTTGTGGGACAAAAGTTGTATGGGACCACGGGGACCATAATATGACGTTGGTTTTTTGTTGCTAGGTGGGGTCGCTTCAGAGATATGAAGGTCAACTTTGTTTTTTTAAATGGGATGTAAATAGTTTGGTACTGATTTTGTGATAGCAGCTACCGAGACGAATCCAATGATGTGTAACCGCAGGGTCTTTGAAAGTCAACGAAGGTCACAAAAGTGGCATGAACTTCCATTTACAGAAGGTGTTCGAAGTGATGAGCTTTGGTACCAATGTATTCCTCCGGAATTAAACATGTATTTTCGCCAACATACCGAGGGTAAATTAAAGACACCACCAACTGTTATCGTATGAGTCGGGTACGTGTTTGAAATCAAACTCAAGTTTTCTTGGAACCTTTCAGCAACTGTATCATCTGAACTGGGAGGTCTGTAAAAGGATCCAATTATTATTTTATTCCGTTTGCCAACAATGACCTCTGCCCATACTAATTCACAGGAAGTATCTACTTCAATTTCGCGACAAGTTAAACTACTTCTAACGGCAACAAACACGTCACCGCCAACCGTGTTTAGGCTATCTTTTCGGAACACCGTTAGGTTCTTCGCTATCTGTATCGCTGAGGCACGCAAGCCTCCACACCAACAGCAAGGTCCATAGTTCATGGGGGGATAGTGCCTTACAGGACAGATAGTTCATAGTGGATGTCAGTTACAATGGGCAATGATTCTAACACAAACATTTTTAAGAATAGTTAGTAAGAGACGACCAGCGATGAAATCTATAATGAAGCAAATGCTGTCATAATATTTAATCAATTCCATGACATATCATTATTTGAAAATAGCTGACCAATGAAACTAATTAGAAAGGACGTTAAACGGCATTGTAAAGAAAATACCTTGTAAAAGGAAATTGTATATTTTGCCAGGAACAAGTAAAGATCCTAATGTAGTTTCACACTACAAAAACTACTCAAAATTAATAAGAAAACTTGTTAAAATATATATGAACATGCACAGTATGTGAGAAATGAGTAATTCTGGCAACAGACTTGATGCTATATGGAATGTAGTGAAGCAAGAGACAGGACAACCGGCCAAAGAACCGGATAACACCATTATTGACTTAAATGGAAGAGATAAGTGGTTAGTCACAGATAGCAAATAAAGTTAATAATTATTTCTCACAAGTTAAAGGAAATATTGTGGCAAACAGTTCACGAAAAAAATTAGAAGAATGTGTTGAACAACCAACTTACATAACATTCAGTCACGTCTACGTCTCACTCACTTATCCCTCTAAAATGTAGAAAATTACATAGTCTCTTAAAAATAAAGGCTCGTCTGGATTTGATGGGGTATCCAACAAAGTATAAGGCCCTTTTGCCAATTAACAAGCACTCTCTATTCTTAACTGCGGATATTTTTCTGGAGAGGCTGAAATACACCATTGTTAAACCCTTCTACAAGAAAGGTGGTAGGGGAGATTTCAGTTACTACCGACCCGTTTCACTACGGATACCTTAATCCACAATTTTTGAGAAGGTCATGTATTTTAGAATAGTATCCCTCCTGAGGGACAGTAGCATCCTCTGAAAATCATAGTTTGGGTTTCAGGAGAGGTTCTCTATTGCGGTCATTCACATGTTCACTCACTAAATTTCACAACTATCAAATAATAAAATTGCGTGAGTTGGTATATTCTGCGACCTCTCTAGTGGATTTGATGGTATGAATCACAGGTTAACTGAACTTTTACGGGAGTGATAGTATAGCCTATCACTGAATAATATCTTACTAAAGTAACGCAGTAGGTTATACGTAATACTGCAACTAAGGTAGGCAGGGGAGATTCTTCTGACTGAGGAGACATCACTTATAACGTTCCAAAATGATATTAGACCTATTATTGTTTCTCATATACACTATGTGATTAAAAGTATCCGGACACCTCCAAAAACATACGTTTTTCATATTAGGTGCATTGTGCTGCCACCTACTGCCAGGTACTCCGTATCAGAGACCTCAGTAGTTTTTAGACGTCGTGAGAGAGCAGAATGGGTCGCTCCGCTGAACTCACGGGCTTCGCCGAACATGGTCAGGTGATTGTGTCACTGTTGTCGCACGTCTTACTCGAGATTTCCTCACTCCTAAACATCCCTAGGTCCACTGTTTCTGATGTGATAGTGAAGTGGGAACGTGAAGGGACACGTACAGCACAAAAGCGTACAGGCCGACCTCGTCTGTTGACTGACAGAGACCGCCTGCATTTGAAGAGGATCGTAATATGTAATAGGCAAACATCTATCCAAATCATCACACAAGAATGCCAAACTGCATCAGGATCCACTGCAAGTACTATGGCAGTTAGGAGGGAGGTGAGAAAACTTGGATTTCATGGTCGAGCGGCTGCTCATAAGCAACACATCACGCCGGTAAATGCCAAACGAAGCCTCGCTTGGTGTAAGGAGCGTAAGCATTGGACGACTGACCAGTGGAAAAACGTTGTGTGGAGTGACGAATCACGTCACACAATGTGGCGATCCAATGGCAGGATGTGGGTATGGCGAATGCCCGGTGAACGTCATTGTCCAGCATGTGTAGTGCCAACAGTAAAATTCGGAGGCGGTGGTGTTATGGTGTGGTCGTGTTTTTCATGGAGAGGGCTTATCCAATGGCAGGATGTGGGTATGGCGAATGCCCGGTGAACGTCATTGTCCAGCATGTGTAGTGCCAACAGTAAAATTCGGAGGCGGTGGCGTTATGGTGTGGTCGTGTTTTTCATGGAGAGGGCTTGAACCCCTTTTTGTTTAGCGTGGCACTATCACAACACAGGCTTACGTTGATGTTTTATGCACTTTATTGCAATTCGGGGATGGCGAATGCGTCTTTCAACACGATCGAACACCTGTTGATAATGCACGGCCTGTGGCGGAGTGGTTAAACGACAATAACGTCCCTGTAATGGACTGGCCTGCACAGAGTCCTGACCTGAATCCTATAGAACACCTTTCGGATGTTTTGGAATGCTGCTTCGAGGCAGGCTTCACCGACCGACATCGATACCTCTCCTCAGTGCAGCACTCTGTGAAGAATGGGCTGCCATTCCCCAAGAAACCTTCCAGCATCTGATTGAACGTATGCCTGCGAGAGTGGAAGCTGTCGTCAACGCTAAGGGTGGGTCAACACCATATTGAATGCCAGCATTACCGATTGAGGGTGCCACGAACTTGTAAGGCATTTTCGACCGGGTGCCCGGATCCTTTTGATCACATGCTGTATATATACGGCATTCCGTGTAAAATATGACAAGCAGAATTAATTTTTTTTTGTGCCGATTACGCCATTATTATTATGAATCCAAATTTACATACAGCAACTAAAGAAATGCTAAATAACGCTCTTAAATGTGTTATTGATTGGTCTTCTGAGAATGGTCTCACTCTCAATAATTTTGAAAAGACACAACATATCAGTTCTGCTTATATATATATATATATATATATATATATATATATATATATATATATATATATGTACTACTCCCAAGATGAATGTAACGCGTGATGAGGATATGATAAGTAGCGTGTAGCCGTAGAACTTTTTAGGTATGCTTGTTGATGAGAAATTAAAGTTAAAAAGAAAACGTATTGTGGAACTCCTAAAACAACTTAGTTTAGCAAGATTTGCACTTTGAATCGTTGAAAATCTTGGTGAGAGACAAATCAGTAATTTGACATATTTTTCGTTTTTTCATTCAATAATGTTATATTGGATAATGTTTTGAGTGATTCAGCTTTATGACACAGTTTAATTATTCAAAAATGTGCTCTACAAATAACACGTGCCGCTCATCCACGGTCATTGTGTAGACATCTATTTAAGGAATGAGGCATCTCAACTACTGCCTCACAGTACACTCCGTAATTATTTTTAGTTGTTTGGGTTAGTTGTGTATGTAAACTGGTTTTCTATTCAAACACTTTCGTCTTTGTCTGTGTTGTAATGTGAACCTCGACAACGCAAATGGTATACTTACGTAAACGTTTTCTGATAAAGAGTGTCACCTAATCCACCGGAAACTGTGTAGCTGTATTGCAATCAACTTTTACAAAAATAACTTGGAAACGTAAAACTGTACACTAAGCAAGTTAACCCGTGAAATTCTGTATTTTGCAGTCTAGTGAACACAGCTACAGCGCATGCCGTCACAATGTCTGTCTTAAGGTTCCAACACACAAAACTAACAGATTAAAAGTTCTGCATAACATTACAAATCGAACTTTAAAATAATAACTAACCAAAATGCTTCTATTAGAATGGCCTGTAAATTTTACGTAAGCTAAGTGACTAAATAAATTTCCGAACACTAAATGACTTACACGCAAACAGGTAACACTGCACTGTAAGAAAAATAATGTCTGACAAAGAAATGAAATCTGATATCAACTTTACCTAAACTGAACTTGACAATAATTTTGTAATGCAGTGCATAACTGAATGATTTTACTGCTTCAAATGGCTCTGAGCACTATGGGACTTAACATCTGTGGTCATCAGTCCCCCAGAACTTAGAACTACTTAAACCTAACTAACCTAAAGACATCACACACATCCATGTCCGAGGCAGGATTCGAACCTGCGACCGTAGCAGTCGCGCGGTTCCGGACTGAGCGCCTAGAACCGCTAGACCACCGCGGCCAGCTGATTTTACTGCGTCCTGACCGTGACGAAGCCAACGCATACCACAGTAGGACAAGTTTATATGCCAGCTAGCTCCGCAGATGATGAAGAGATTGAAGAAATCTATGATATGATAAACTTTTGTGACTTACTTTGCACCAATGGAAGCTTGGTTCCGTTCGAAAGTGACAAATCTTAACATGCAGCGCAGCTGCAACTAGCTAAAGAAAATAAACCTTGCCCAAGTGTAATACAAGAAAATGAGACTATACTAAGCACATCATGCTTTGCTTTTAATGACGGTGTTCCGCTAAGTACAATGTGCCGACACACGATTACAAAATAAATTTTCGTGAGAAGACGGTGAAAGTAATCTAACTTGCTGAATGATGTAGAGGAGACTATTATTCGAAAACTGCATTGTGAAACTCTGATTACTTAAGGATACAGAGTACATTTCCGGCTCACTATTATATAAAAATCAACACCTATTTCTTTCAGGCACTGTTTATAATGTATATGTTTTACAGTTTTTTGTTGGTATCAGGTAATGCAGCACACTTTCTAAACAAATCAGAAGTATTTTAAAAATTGTAGTACCTGCTTAGGGTTATTAAAAAAATTACAAAGAAATTGATGAAATTTTTTCCCAAAAATTTAATCCAGTGCCATACACTGAAGGAGACCAAATTTTTACCAGATATGCATGACATGATGGCTGACGTACTAGACCTATTTAATTACACCTATTATGTATATTACAAGGATAAAAAATATCACAACTTACATTTTAATTTTTATAATTTTTTCTTATTAAAAATGTCATCTTTCTATAATTTAGTTGATTCTGCAATAAAGCTTTGGTCTACTACATAACTATGGACTATTGCAAGTTAAAGAAAAAATCAGAGCAATACTTTAGGAACTCTAGGAAATATTTGTACCTGAATTCTGAAAAATGCCACTTGCGGGAAAATGCGAATGAAGATATGAATTGTGCCTCAAAACATTTCTGAAGCATAGTCTTCATCCTACAGCATTTCTTCATCTTCAAGCTTCCTCTTGGCATTTCTTTTATCACTTCTTGCTTCTTTGGTAACATGAAGAGCGAATCTTTCAGCTTCATGCACCCATTGTCTGCCACACGCAAGCAATTGATGTTCTATATTATAGTCACATTTATGCCTAAATTTCTCAGACCTTCCAACCTTCCTATCACTCCATCAATGAAACATTTCACTGCATCTAGTACACCAACTTTTAATGTATTTAGTCCTACAAAAACATTCTTGAGTAATCTACCAATATGCAATGGTTGAAACTTTCATTTGAATTCTGAGTGCCCCTATAAAGACATTTAGTAAGTAAAACAGGGCCACTCAGGTTTCTAAAAATTGGTTTTATTTCATTCATAACAGGCTCAGAGAGAGAATTATTATGATCGTATATTTGACCACTTTCTTTTGCTTTTTGGTAACCACACCAACAATCTGCTCCTTTAGGGCAAAGTCCGTGAACAGGGTGGTCATCTGTGGACAACTTATGAAAGTAGGTGACCCATACAGCTTTTCTCATTGCTGTAACATCATTCAGAGGTGCAGTTAATCTAATGGACAGTCTATAATAACTCTGAAGAAGGTGTATTTCAGTTTCTGTTAATTTTCCTCGTCCAGAGAGAGATTTTCATTTCTCTTCGTAGCTTCTTCAGTCTAGCACCCATCCTCTTTTGCACATGTCCACAATACTCCAGTTTTTTTACCAAGATATCACCATAAACATTGAACTCATTAATTTTATTGAAAGCTTTAGAGTCTCCATCGCCTAGGTACATCGTATATCTAACGTTATAAACGGGAACCGATCTCTGAAATATTTTTAGAGCTCCATCACACTCCAAACCTTCTCTGCAACCATCATAATTCTTAGAACACTGAAGTTCAATATGTCCTTCAGTGTTACCATGGCAGGTGTGGCAGTACTTGGATAAGCACTCAACATCAATAACTTTCCATTCTCCAGTCTCCAGTCAAGAAACGATGTCCTCGACGGTTCCATGTCCCATCAAGTGCAACAGCAATGTCCCTAGTTCCACTAATATTTACAGTTTCTTCTACTGCACGTTTCATAGATGCTTTAGACACAACCGTCAAGGGACCTAAAAGTATTTTTATGTACTTGCTGAACCTACTGAGAGGAGGAGGAAGGACCATCAAACCACAAAACGTTTAAGCAGCCTTTTTCTCCTTTTCCTATTGCACGCACTGCATACACTAACTTCACATTCACATCATATGAATTATGCACAATGTTCGAAGCCATTTGCGGGGTAGATTTATTGCAGGATCTACACAGAACAACTAATTTTGATGCTAAGCCCCTAAAGCTACTTTGTTGTTCAGTTATTTCCAGGCAGACTGCACCATCACATTGTTTACATTTCGCCTCTTCCTTTATCAAAGTAGATAAGACGCCCGCATCAACAACAACAAATCCACTATAAACATCGTCATTGTTAAGACAAATATTTGAATCACCAGGAGGCCTGCCATGTGGGAGTTTCTTCCCTGAAGAACTGATACATAGGCTACTTTCAACAGTGTGGCTTGCTTTGTTTGTGAACTGCTTACCACAGAATTTCCTTTTATTGAATTTCTTGATGGGTGGCATAGTTCGTATTTAGTGCACACTAAAGGATATGTACTTCCGCAAATATATGTAGCATTTGGGAAACAAACATCCAGTAACACGTGAACGAACTGCTTCAGCGAAAAAAAAGTAAATACTAGCAAAGTTAATCATTTACAGACACTAAAAACCTGCACTGTTTCCAACATATACAATGTATCATACGTATAATCGCTGGAAACAGAAAGTTCACAGTTCTTTTCGAAATTATACTGGTTTCTGTAACAGAAATAAAGGGGGAGTGGAGGGATACATGACTCAAACTTTAAAATTTGGTATATATAGGTCATTTTTAATTTTAAACCCTATAATGTATATATCAACATAATCAATAAAGACTGTAGAATTTAATGAAGTCATAAAAATTTCGATTTTTCCACCATTTTTAAGTACCCTGTACCCTTAACAATTACAACAGACTTCACAAAATTCATTTCTTGTAACAAGAATACAATTTTGCCATGTAAGTACTTGTAGAAATGGTAGAAGGGCGAATCTATGACACTGAGTGCAAAGTTTGTGGGCAAATAATTTTACTTAATCTCGTCTCCACAATCAAACGAACTGACCCGAACCAATAAAGAAAAATTGTGGTAAAGTTTTCCCCTTTCATACACAATAAATTAGGCGTGATAAATTAATATAGCGACGACATGAACCGAATATCTTCGCACTTCTTAAATCAGTCTTTACAGAATCATATTTACAAAAAGTAACATCCTCTGCGTTTGCATCTCTGTGTTCTGCTAGCAGTGTACCCAACAACCATCTCTCTCACTTATTCACCCTGAAAGGTACACTGGCACGGACAATGCTACTGACAACCTAAGATCACACTGCTTCTATTCAGATCATCTGTGGTTCAACATATCGACAATTGAAGACTTCCGTTTGGAAAATATCCAGTGCAGAAATATGAAGTATAACACGTCGAACAAAAAGAGTGCTCACATCATTTTCATTGAATATCAAATTAAGCTAGAAACCTGACTACTTCCTCGGGAAGTCTGTTGTAAATAATTCAGAAAGAACAATGATGTTCATTATTACAATACCAGACTAAAATTGGAATTCATTATTCAAAAATCAGGTTGTCTTTAACACAAAAAGGGGTGCACAGTACTGCCACCAAAACTTTTGGTCATTGACAGACTTCAAATTTAAATTTGAAAACAAAATGAGAAAGTTTCTCCTTGTCTCCTTCTATTTCTTAGAAGAGTTTCTAACTCCGTAATGTGTAAAAGGTTATGGATAGGAATTACAAACTCACAACCGTACTAAAAAAGTAAAAATCAATGTTTGTTTTAAGAGATACAGCAACCACCCATTTCTTTACGTATATTTATTTACGCCAATATACATTTCGTGCTTCAACCCGTCTTTGATTGACGTAAAACATATTTGAATCTTCAGTAAGTACATCGTTAAAATATCGACAGCAAAATGGATGCTGCAGCTCCCCTGTACAAAATAATAATTTTGTTTAGCAGCTACACTTCGTGAGTTGTATTCTTACGATATATTGAGGTTAGTGTACTTACTTTCTACTCTTCTTGTTGTTATCCCCATTTTCGCGTTTATAAATGTAGAACGAACACTTTCCAACTTTTACCCTGCTCAAAAATAGCTCATTGCATCTGAAAATTATATCTATTGTCAAAGTAATGTTTTGCTCACAGTTTCTGAAAGTACTAATTCTAGTTTAACCTTATGTATGACTAAAATGAACTGAAATTGCTTACTATGAAGGTGCTGAGTGCTTGGAATTTTTATTAAATACATGTTTTAGTGACTGTGTAAGTAGACTAGATGGATTATTACAAAAATAATATAGTACATTTTATGCAAAAGAATTACGTGTTTCACTCACAGCTGGACTTACATTTACCAACAATAGAAACAGAACAATAGATTTACATGCTGTAGATGTACTATACCACTTGGATAGGCTGAAATCGGATTTGATTTTTTCATGGCTGTATCTAGTGTGTAGTTGTATGTGTATATTATGTAAATTCCTTAGAAAAAGTTTGTTGCATAACTCTGTTTGCTCATTAAGGATGTAATCTGGGGATGCACATTTAAGAGAATTAATTTTAATTTCTTTAAGAGAGTTCATTCTTTTTTTCTTTTTGGACAAAAGGGTATTTATAAGTTGTGAGTTAAAGACAATCTACGTTCTAAGTTATTGACGAAATTATCGGTAAATACACTGGCAAGGCAGTTGCCCATAGTTATGCCATCTTCCTGCTCGTGTATTTTATTATTAAAAGAGATGTAGTTAGAACTCATATATTTCTGATGAAGTCAAGTTCTAGGCCTGTAATGAGCTATTTGCAATTATTTCTGTTCTTTCTTTGACAGATATATTGATGCAGAGGTGCGTGATGTCAAATGATGCGAACTTAGCTGCCTCAGAAATATGATAGTTTTAAATGTAGGAATGTTATTTTAGGAAAAATGTCATATAAAGTAGGAAATCTTTTCCGAGAAAAAAATCTCAGATTCAATTTTTACACAAATAACGACGAATATATCAGGTGGCAACATGGTGGGTTTATTATTTATTTGTCCTCCGACAGATAGTTCCCATTTAGCCAGCTAAATGTTAAATAAGAAACATGTAGTTAAACCCATACATTTACGACGTTACAGTGATACGGACATAACAATATTAACGATTAACATTGTTGTAATGCACAAAAATCCTGATAACTGGGTAGTTTAGACTCTTGACTCCCCAAACCAACCAACCAACCAACCAACCAACAAAAACCCTAAAGATACACGTATACAAGGAACGAAGGTGTTGAACATGTTGTATATCAATCTTAAGTGGCACCACAAGTTGATACGTCAAACGAAAAAATAGCAGCACTAGAACTACAACTGTTCAGAGCCTACATTGAAATACCTCACCAAAACAAGTTTTGGATCATCTCGGTTCCGAGAGTCCCGGAACCTGTACGGAAAATTGGAATAGAGATCAACATAAACATCCTTTCCTTTTTACTGCTCATGAAAACCACACGTTGCATGTTGTACCACCACACAGCGAGACCTTCAGAGGTGGTGGTCCAGATTTCTGTACACACCGGTACCTCTGATACCCAGTAGCACGTCTTCTTGAATTGATGCCTGCCTGTATTCGTCGTAGCATACTATCTACAAGTTCATCAAGGCACTGTTGGTCCAGGTTGTACCACTCTTCAACGGAGATTCGGCGTAGAGACCTCAGAGAGGTTGGCAGGTCACGTCTCCCATAAAAATCCCTTTTCAATGTATCCCAGCCTAATTCGACAGGGTTCATGTCTGGAGAACATGCTGGCCACTCTGGTCGAGCGATGTCGTTATCCTGAAGGAAGCCATTCACAATATGTGCACGATGGGGGTGCGAATTGTCGTCCATGAAGACGAACGCCTCGCCAATATGCTGCTGATATATTTGCACTATCGGTCGAAGGATAGCATTCGCGTATCATAAGGCCGTTACCGCGCCTTCCTTGACCACCAGCAGCTTACATCGGCCCCATATAATGCCACCCCAAAACAGCAGGAACCTCCACCTTCCTGCACTCGATCGACAGTGTATCTAGAGCATTCACCCTGACCGGGTCCCCTACAAACATGTCTCCGACGATTGTCTGGGTGAAGGCATATGCGGCACTCATCGGTGAAGAGATCGTGATGCAAGTCTTGAGCGGTCCATTCGGCATGTTGTTGGGCCCATCTGTACCGCGCTGCATAGTGTCTTGGTTGCAAAGATGGACCTAGGGAATCGGACGTCGGGAGTGAAGTTGCGCATCGTGCAACCTATTGCACACAGTTTGAGTCATGACACGATGTCCTGTGGCTGCACGAAATGCTTTATTCAATATGGTGGCGTTGCTGTCAGGGTTCCTCCGAGCCATAATCTGTAGTCAGCGGTCATCCACTGCAGTAGTAGACCTTGGGCGGCATGAGCTAGGCATGTCATCGACAGTTCCTGTCTCTCTGTTTATTTATTTATTTGTTGTTCCGTGGGACCAAATTAAGGAGAAGTCTCCATGGCTATGGAACAATACATGAAATTATAATTCGATAGTAGAAACAGATAAAATGAAATACAAGAAACTTTTTCAGGCGACAATTCGTAAATTTAAATAAAGAAAATCAACAATGTAATTGCTTAATTTTTCAGCTCTTCCAGGAGCTCCTCGACAGAATAGAAGGAGTGAGCCATGAGGAAACTCTTCAGTTTAGGCTTAAAAGCGTTTGGCCTACTGCTTAGAGTTTTCTTGAGGTAGCTTATTGAAAATGGATGCAGCAGAATAGTGCACTCCTTTCTGCACAAGAGTCAAGGAAGTGCATTCCACATGCAGAGTTGATTTCTGCCTAGTATTAACTGAGTGAAAGCTGCTAACTCTTGGGAATAAGCTAATTTTGCTAACAACAAACGACATTAAAGAAAATACATACTGTGAGGGCAATGTCAGAATTCCCAGACTATTGAAAAGGGGTTGACAAGAGGTTCTCGAACTTACACCACATACAGTTCCAACAGCCCATTTTTGAGCCAAAAATACCCTGTTTGAATCAGAAGAATTACCCCAAAAAATAATACCATACGACATAAGCGTATGAAAATATGCGAAGTAGACAACTTTTCGTGTTGAACTGTCACTTATTTCAGATACTTTTCTAATGGTAAATAAAGCGGCATTTAGTTTCTGAAAAAGATCCTGAACATGGGCCTTCCACAACAGCTTACTATCTATCCGAACGCCTAGGAACTTGAACTGTTCCGTCTCGCTTATAATATGCCTATTCTGTCTGATCAAAATATCAGTTCTTGTTGAATTGTGATTTAGAAACTGTAAAAACTGAGTCTTACTGTGATTTAGCATCAAATTATTTTCCATAAGCCACGAACTTATTTCATGAACTACATTATTTGATAATGTTTCAATATTACACACAAGATCCTTCACTACCAAGCTGGTGTCATCAGCAAACAGAAATATTTTTGAATCACCTGTAATACTAGAAGGCATATCATTTATATAAATAAGAAACAGCAGCGGCCCCAGCACCGACCCTTAGGGAACACCCCACTTAATAGTGCCCCATTGCGACCGAACATCACTACCACTATCAATATTGCGGAGAATTACCTTCTGCTTTCTGTTCTTAAAGTAAGAGGCTAACCAATTGTAAGCTACTCTCCTTACTCCATAGTGGTCCAACTTCTGCAGTAATATTTTGTGGTCAACACAGTCAAAAGCCTTCGTTAAATCAAAGAAAACACCTAGCGTTCGCAACCTTTTGTTTAATCCGTCCAAAACCTCACAGAGAAACCATTTCTAAAACCAAACTGTACATTTGACAGCAAATTATGTGAATTTAAATGCTTAAGTCATTCTCCCTCTTGTCAGTATCATGGAGGAGCATTTCAGGTAACAGTCTCGGAACACTTTTTTCTATGGGCGCTATATGATTCCCTGTTGGGACCAGGTTTCTATGTAGTTCACCTGCTATATTCAGAACGTGATTATTAAATACTGTACATATATGTGACTTATCAGTAACACGGAAATTCCCACTACGCACTGATTCTATGTCCTCGACCTGTCTCTGCATACCAGCCACTTCCTTTACGACTGACCATATGGTTTTAATTTTATCCTGAGACTTGGCTATTCTATCTGCATACCACATACTTTTTGCCTTCCTAATAACTTTTTTAAGCACCTTACAATACTGTTTGTAATGGGCTGCTGCATTTAGATTTTGACTGTTTCTAACGTTTTGATATAATTGCCACTTTGTTCTACAGGATATTCTTATTCCTCTAGTCAGCCACCCACGCTGCCTGTTTGTGCTAGTATCCTGTTCTGAACGTTCTAACGGAAAGTAACTTTCAAAGAACACGAGAAAACTCTTTAGGAAAGCATTTTATTTATCGTCTACTGTATCAGCACTATAAACACCTTGCCACTCTTGTTCCTTGATAAGGTTTACAAAGGTCTCTACAGCAACTGGTTCAGCTTTCCTAAAAAGTTGATAACTATATTTAACATGTGTTGCAGCACAAAAATCTTTTAGAGTTAAAACTTGTGCATCATGATCTGATAGGCCGTTCAATTTTTTGCTAACAGAATGCCCTTCTAGAAATGAGGAATGAACAAAAATGTTGTCTATTGTTGTTCTACTGTTCCCTTGCACTCTCGTTGGAAAGAATACGGTTTGCATAAGATTATATGAATTAAGGAGGTCTACCAGCATCCTTTTCCTTGCACAATCACTTATACAATTAATATTGAAGTCACCACATAAAACTAACTTTTTGTATTTCCTATAAGGTGAACCAAGAACCTCCTCTAGCTTTAGCAAAAATGTTGTGAAATCGGAGTCTGGGGATCTATAAATAACAACAGTTAGAATTTTAACTCCACTAAATTTAACCACACCTGCACAACATTCAAACACCTTCTCAGTGCAATACTTTGAATTATCAATTGACTCAAATGGGACACCGTTTTTCACATACATGGCTACTCCCCCACACCGCAAAGAGCTCCTCCAAAAGCTGCCAGCCAACCTGTATCCTGGTAAAGGAAGCCTCTGAATTATATCCTTATTTAAGAAGTGTTCAGATATACCAATAATTTCAGAGTCAACATCTATAAGCAGTTCACTAACTTTATCTCTAATACCTTGTGTATTTTGATGAAATATACTAATTCCCTCATTACTCGGATACCAAAGCTTTGTCGAAAGTGGTTTCTTTGTTAGAGAGACTTCCCTAAAGCAGGAATACCTATCAGCTCACTTCAATCTAAAAAAGGTGCAGCTCTAACACCCACTAGTACAGGAATTTTCCCATGAGTGATCCCACCACCCCCACCTATGCTGTCACCTATAAGCTTTGCCAGCCTCCCCTTTCCATAGCTGTTGAGGTGCAGGCCATGTCTAGTGAAATCCGTCCTGCTGATAGACTCCACCGACACCAATGAAATGTGACTCATGCCTTCTGTCATCAGCGCACCCCCAAGTCTCATGTTATTACGCTTGACGGTTAAATTAAGATGAGGCCGATTGTGACGCTGAAACAGTTCCACGAAATGCACATTCGTGTTGCCAGTCTGAGTGGCTATCTTTTCCAGGTCACCACCTGTGTCATACTCCCCCACCCCTATCAATACTATTACCAGCCCCGCCCACAATCACTACCTGATCCTCTTTAGTAAAATCCCTACATAACCCCCCTATGTTAACAGTCACCTGAGCCAATCCTGCATTAGGCTTCACAATGCTGTTGACCTGGTGCTCACTCCCCAACACTTCCTCCATGTCTGCTGAACAATATCGCTTTGGTTCACTCCTAGATGCCCGGACACTTCCCTTGTTGAGAGCCCTTCCTGGCACAAAGTATCAATGTGAACGCGATCGAACCTCGGTATTGACCGTCTAGGCATGGTTGAACTATAGAGTATACGAGCAGTGCACCTCCTTCCTCGTGGGATGACTGGAACTGATCGGCTGTCGGCCTCTCTCCGTCTAATAAGCGCTGCTCATGAATGGTTGTTTACATCTTTGGGCAGGTTTAGTGACATCTCTGAACAGCCAAAGGGACTTTGTCAGCGATATCTTCAGGAGTTCTGGGAACCGGGTTGATGCAAAACTTTTTTTTGATGTGTGTATAACATTCATATTATCACAACGGTTAATATAGTTTCCAGTGCTTGGTTATTAGTACAAAGATATCATCGCAACTTGTAAAAATCTTAAAAGCTGTTCGGTATATGCAGCTTTATTTAAAGAACGTAGAATAGTGGCACTCATCGGAAACTTTATTTTCAGACCGTGTAATTGTTGCAAAAGACATGTCTATACGTCTCCCATTTTGCACATGCAACGAGGATGTGACTGATGTCACCTTCTGTAGTGTTACTACACTCACAGTGCAGAGTTGGAGTAATTTCAGTGCGGCGGAGGAGCATCGGAAAACTTCTACTGTTGAATCTCATACGGAAGATGGTAGACATCAGCCATCAGTGTAAGCGAACATCGCGAAACCAGGGTCTATGTGGGATAACAGGCTGAATGCGGGCATGGTGTCTTCCCCTGAATAACTGAGAAACGCTCCAGTCCTCTTGGCATTGTTGAAAGGCTTTCTGTGTGGCCAGACAGTACCATTCAGTGAGAGAAAGTCTGAGGTCGATGAAAGTTCCGGAGATTGTGGCTTCTTTAGTAAGAATATAGACTTCTTCGTTATGAATTATCCCGCAGTGAGATTTAACCCGCAGGAATTCTATCGTCTGCCTTTCTATTTCACACGGGATGGATTGCCAAATGATTGCCATGATAAGATTTCTGATTTTAGGGTTCCACTTCTTTTTCTTTTGAGACTGTAAAACAGTCGTAGAATCGGACAAAATGAAAACCTTACTGGCATGGAGGGGGCTGACATATCTTACGGTGTCTAGTACGACCACAGTTTCCGCAGAATAATCGTAGTTTTCTTCGGCAGTTGAAACAGTTTTGAGAAAGGTATTTGTGGACAGAGAAAGGCACATTTAATGTTTTGTCCCTCTCTTAATTTGGAGCCATCATAATGTATGCACAAAAAGTCGGCCATTTCTGGCATACTCACTCCTTAGCCGTTCTACTCACTGCTGAGTGTCGTGACCCCATTTCTGGCATACAAGGCACATTATATCACGATAGATGAGTAGATTTTCTGTTAGTGGCATGCCGTTTAAATGTACACGCATTTGATAGGAGAGAATTGAATAATTGTACATATAGACAGGGAGCGACTTGCGCTGTGGATATCTGTTGTACTGCTAACCTCTAGGCCAGGGAGAAAGGTGTTATTCCGGTAAATGAAACCGACGGCCTCCGGTATGGAATGCAAAGGATAATTTAAAAAGCACATCCTATTGAGTAGAATTTTGTCTGTTCCGTAATTGCCTTCTGATATGTGAGGACATTTCATGAGCTTCAATTAAGAGGGCTTTCATAGGGGTAGAGCCCATACCGCCGAAGTACTGTCAACTACATGTAAACTGAAATTTGTATAATTTCCTCAGGATGTCCTTTAGCATAGTATGGAACACCGTACTAACGTAGTCAAGTCTTGATCCAATTAAGGCTTTGTACAAAGTCAATAAATAGTATGAGAGCCCTATCCGACTCAGGAGACTGATGCTTTTTCACATGGTTAGTGTGAGGGACCCACGACAATCGAGAATCAAAGACGACGGCCAGACCCGAGCCTGCAGTGACACGGGGTAACATTCAGAATCTACGACTACTCTGTTGGTACTGCGTGGAGAGGAGCGCTTGGAAAATAGGTCGAAGTGTGACGTATTAGCCGAAGCATCCACGCTGTGTGCTCGAAATCAGTTTTCCACGCGGGACATAGCAGAGGAAAATGCGGCTTCACATTCAGAAAAAGAAGTCGAGTGAGCATACAAAGAGAGAGCGTACTGAAGTACACGTGGGAAGAGCTGTTTTCAGGTTCGTGGTGTACACAGCGCATAAGCTAGCGTCGAAAATTTAAGCAAGAAACCGCTACTTCCCCTTCCTGTACCTAATCCACGAAATAATCACACTAACTGTTAATCAGATGTCCGTAAGGTCGTGTTCTGCACGGAAGATGGCATCCCGGTCAACGAATAACCACCAACTATGACGTCAGGGCACCTGTCAAATGAGGCAGTGTTTGCCGGGTAGCCCCACATTCACAATCGCTGTGTACACAGTAGCAGACGGTGCAATGTGGAACAGGGAAGATACTTACCAGGCCCTCTGTGGTGAAGGGCCTTAGTAAGCAAGGAAGCAGGACAGTGGAAAACTGATTTGCCCCGATGGCTTAATGTGAATCATTCTGTTGTTACTGGGATGTGGCGACTGTTTATAGAGGCTGAAACTGTATGTTAGAGACCAAGGCAAGACGACCACGTGTGACTTCAGAAGACAGGACCGTTATTTGGCTGTAAGGGCACGACATTTCCGCCATAGTACTGCATGGCAACTGGCAGGTGAGCTCGCAGCACCCACTGGACGTGTTGTATGGAGGCAAACGGCGTGCAGAAGGCTTCAGCAGAGTGGCCTTTATTGTCGGAGACATGCTGTATGTGTACCTCTGACGCATCTTCACAGAAGGACGTCTAGAGTGGAGTCATCATCATGCCACCTGGACTGTCGAACAGTGGGCCAATGACGTTTTCACATATGAGTCCTGGTTTAGTCTGGAGAGTGATTCTCAATGGATTCGCATCTGGAAAAAACTTGGAACGCGATTTCGGGACCCAACCATTATGGAAAGAGACCGAGGTCGGGGAGGATCCCTGATGGTGTGGGCAGGAATTACGTTTACCACACAAATCCCCCTTCATGAAATTGTACAGGTGAATCGGCAAGATTTAAGTGATGTCAGGTATCGTGACGAGATCTTGGGACCTCATATGCGGTTGTTGCGAGGTGCCGTGGGTCCAGACGTCGTATTGATGGACGATAATGCTCGATTTCATAGACCACAGGTGGTTGATGTTTTCTTGGAAACGGAAGATATTGCACGTATGGCGAGGCCTGCTCCCTCTCACGATTTGTGGAAGGCCATTTGAGACAATGGGGAACCCGTCAGTTTACCGTGGAACTTGATGAAAATCTTCCTTTCCGAAATCATGCGTACCAGTCTGTAAACCATTTTTTCCAGGATACCTAGAGCTTTCTGTTTGTGGGGCAAAATATTAATGTTTACGTTGGCTTATGGTCCTTTCATATCGAGGAACGTATCTGTGGTCCTTTCGTTGTCCGAAAAGTCTGTCAAGATATCTGTTAACAAAAGAGTAATATTGTCAACTGCGCCTTTTCCTCCTTCTAAATTCAAACTGAGACGTAGATGAAAGGTTGTATGATTCTAGCCACCCCTTCAATCGTTGTTTAACTATTCGTAATAGCGTTTTCCCAGTGCAGGCGGAAAGAGCATGGATCGATACGAAGTTGACTGAGAACTATCTATGCCTCTATTTAATACTGGGAGAGTTATGTGTGTTTTCAGTCTTCGACGAGGACTTCAGACCCTGAAGCTGATTGTATGTACGCAAGAGGAGTAGTAGTCCATTGCGCATCATGTTCCGTGTCGTATCATAGCGAATATTATCTATGCCTGGAGAGCTCTGTGTGGCTGAGTGAAATGCCCTCTTTATTTCTACAGATGTTAAAGGAGAAACAAGGCAGTCATCGCCGTGGTGGCTGCCTGGTAGCCCTGTGGGTAGTCGAGGACGTACCGAAGGAGAATAGATTCAATCAGCGAATTCCATCATCGGAGTGTAGTCAAATGACTTGTACCTGAATTTATTGATTTTGTGCCATAATTCTGCGACACTACATTTTTTAGTTAACGACAAGGAAAAGATTATCCAGCTTAGTTTTTTGCCCGCTTTAGGATTCTCTTAACCTGTGTGTTTATTTTCTTATATTTCAGGAAATTATCGGGAGTTTGTTAAATACGATAATCACTTAATGCAAGACGGCGTTGTGCCACTGGGTGAGAGCAGATAGGGTTCCATAAAGCGGGAGAGAAATTTATGACAATACACTCCTTCTTCCGAGGAAAGGAAACACGTACTGGGTCGTTAGCGGCATCAAGTAACATCTTTTAGGCTGTTTGGGGGGGGGGGGGGGGGTAAATGAGCAGCTGATGTGCTGGACTGAGTCCTCTGCAGTTTACCACGACTTGTGATCCTTCACTCAATCCGGAAATGATCGGGCCTAAGCGAATCCGTTTTGACGCACCATTTGTCGAAAAAACGGAAGTTACGAGAACAAAATGTAATATCAACGGAAGATCTGTTTCAGTGTGGTGCTGATATTGTTGGGGATTCATCATATAGAATAACTAAGCTATTATCGTTTAGCCGGCCGTGGTGGCCGAGCGGTTCTAGGCGCTCAGTCCGGAGCCGCGCGAATGCTACGGTCGCAGGTTCGAATCCTGCCTCGGGCATGGATGTGTGTGATGTCCTTAGGTTAGTTAGGTTTAAGTAGTTCTAAGTTATAGGGGACTGATAACCACAGGTGTTAAGTGCCGTAGTGCTCAGAGCCATTTTATTATCGTCTACGGCCTGCAACAAATCTGCACCACTCGCATTCGCAGCGATACATCCCCAAACTTATTGGTGATCGTTAAAATCACCACAGACTATATGTGGAGATGTCGATTTAAGTTGTTCCTAGTACTACTTTGGACTCTGTAACAGGGAGGCTTGTACACTGAAACAGTTCAGAGATCAGAAGTAGTAACCACTATTCCCTGGAAGTCTGACGAAAGTACGTTTATGGGGGCTCACTGGAAAGGAATCGTAGAGCTTATTAAATAGCGACACCACCTTTACGTCTTATCCATCCTGTCGTGCTACTGCGCTATTTTTGCGCAAGACGCAAGTGGGAAAGTAAATTTGGAAGGTAGGAGACCAAGTACTGGTGGAAGTAAAGCCGTGAGGACGTGTTGTGAGTCGTGCTCGGGTAGCTCAGTTGGTAGAGCACTTTCCCGGGAAAGATAAAGGTCCCGCGATCGAGTGTCGGTCCGGCACGCGGTTTTAATCTGCCAGGAAGTTTCAAATGGGAAAGTGTCTGTGCCACATGTATAAAAGCGAAAATGGGAACAACAACAAGCAGCGTAGAGGTACTTCTAACCAGCAATGTATAGTTCACGAAATATAGTATCTGAAGAAACCTGTTATTTTGCACTAGGGCAGCTACAGCATTCGCCGCGCGGGATTAGCCGAGCGGTCTGAGGCGCTGCAGTCATGGACTGTGCGGCTGGTCCCGTCGGGGGTTCGAGTCCTCCCTCGGGCATTGGTGTGTGTGTGTGTGTCCGTAGGATAATTTAGGTTAAGTAGCATGTAAGCTTAGGGACTGATGACCTTAGCAGTTAAGTCCCATAAGATTTCACACACATTTGAACATTTTTGAAGCTACAGCATTCAGCTTGCTATTGACATTTTAGCGACGCAATTACAGAAGGTTCAAATACGTATGAAGATGAGTAAGAGCCCGAAATAAGTCTGACATAAATAAAAATACATAATAAACTGATGGTTACTATATTTTTTTAAAATAAAGTAAATGATAGCCACGAAGGTCAACAACCAATAAAATGGAGAAACAAAATTGCAGATAATCAGCATGTAGCTACATTTACAAGGTGTACAACTTTGCTTCCGCCATTTTTTCCCCATCATTTGAGGCTTGAATGAAACAAATTGGTTACACATGTATCATTCAATGTATTTTCCGTCGCTGGCCACTACTTTCTCCCATCTTTCGGGCAGTGTACGAATCCCGCGTCGAAAAGATTGTTCATGTTTTGAAGCGATCCACGAATCTATCCAATTTGTGACTTCTTCATGAGATCGGAAGTGTTGGTCAGCTGGGCCATGCGCCGTTGATCTAAACAGGTGATAGTCAGAGGGAGCAATGTCTGGAGAATACGACGGATGGGATAAGACTTCCCATTTTAAACGTTTCCAAGTACGTTTTGACCTCTTTTGCAACGTGGGGTCGAGCGTTGTCGTGCTGCAAAATCACTTTATCGTGCCTCTCGCTGTATTGTGGCCGTTTGTCTGCTCAAACGCATTAACTGCGTTCGATAAAGAGCACCTGTGATTGATTCACTTGGTATTAACACTTCGTAGTACACGACGCCAAGCTTGTCCCACCAATTGCAGACCATGATCCTGGAAGCGTGAATATCCGGTTTGGCCGTCGACGTGGAAGCATGACCGGGATATCCCCATGATACTTTGGCGTTTAGGGTTATCATAATGAACCCATTTTTCTTCCCCGGTCACAATGCGATGCAGAAATCCTTTCCGTATTTGCCTCTGAAGAAACTATTCACATACGCACAAACGCCGTTCAACGTCTCTTGGTTTCACTCACACGGGACCCAAGTTCCTTCTTTCAGAATCATGCCCATAGCCTTGAGACGTTTTGAAATGGCTTGCTGTGTCACTCCCACTAATCGTGCCAATTCTTATGGAGTTTGACGCTAGCCTTCACTCAGCATTGTCTCCAATTCTGCGTCTTCGAAAACATTCTCTCTTCCACCAGTATGCCAGTCTACGACGTTAAAATCACCGTTCTTGAAGCTTTGAAACCACTCACGACACGTTGTTTCACTAATAGCGTCCTTACCATACGTACTTGAGAGCATTCGATGAGACTCAGCCGCTGTTTTCCTCATACTGAAACAAAACAGTAACACCTCCAGTAAATGACGAGAATTAGGCTCGTAAACTGACATTTTCAATCAAGAGCAGTTTGATGCCGACACAAATCGACTAATGTTTGAATCCGGTTATGTTGACCGAGGTCCAAGCTAACTGTCTGACGTCTGCGATCTGTTTCTTTCGACCGCTACTTACCGTTGTCGCCACCCACCGGCAAACGGCGGAAACAAAGTTGTACACCTTGTATATATGAACGTAATGTGTCATGTGAGTGTCAAACGACTCGTTCCACATCATTACGATTAATCGTGTGAATGGTCCATGAAATATGCACTAACTAAGAACTAGATTAGTGGCACAACGTATGAGCGAGGTTAAGCCACTTAGCACGCTTCTTTTACGCATGGCTGTAACTTCTTTCCAAAAGTTTATGGCGCTCTATCTTCTCCGTTAGGAAGGTAAAACAGCCATTACGAGTGAAAGTAAGGCCGCTTACAGATCCTGTCACTGTAACAGCGTTACGTCGAAGCCAGTTTGCGGCAGCAGAATCGTTCGGCATTCAGCATCAAATGCTAGTTCTCTAAAGTGTCTCAACAGCATTTCTCCAAAAGAACGTCGCCTTCCCTCCAGGGATTCCCATTTGAGTTCCCGAAGGATCTCCGAAACTTACGTGTTGTTCGAACTTACCGGTAACAAATCTAGCAGCACGTCTCCTAATTGCTTCGATGTCTCACTTCAATCCGACCTGGTACGGATCCCAAACACTCGAGCAGTACTCAAGAATACGTCGCACCAGCGTCCTATATGCGGTCTCCTTCACAGGTGAACCACTATTTTCTAAAATTCTCCCAATAAACCTGACTCGACCAATCGCCTTCCCTACAACAGTTCGCATATTCTCATTCCATCTCATATCGCTTTGCAACGTTACGCCCAGATATTTAAACGACTTGACTGTGTCAAGCAGTATGGTAGTAATACTGTATCCGAACATTACAGATTTGGTCGTCCTACTCATCTACGTTAAATTACGTTTCTCTACATTCAGAGCTAGCTGTCATTTATCAGACTAACTAGAAATTTTGTATAAGTAATCTTTTATCCTCCCACAGTCACTCAACGATGGGACCTTCCCGTAAACCGTAGCATTACCAGCAAACATCCGCAGAATGCTGCTCATCCTGTCCGCCAGACCGTTTGTGTATATAGAGCTTAACAGAAGCCCTGTCATATTTCTCTGGGGCACTGCTGACGATACCCTTGTCTCTGACGAACACTAGTCGTCGAGATTCTTTCGGGCTAATCATATATCTGGGAACTTACTTTGTATGCTCGTACCTTCGTCAGTAACTTGCAGTGGGGCACCGTGTCAAACGCTTTTCAGAAATTTATGAATATACACTCCTGGAAATGGAAAAAAGAACACATTGACACCGGTGTGTCAGACCCACCATACTTGCTCCGGACACTGCGAGAGGGCTGTACAAGCAATGATCACACGCACGGCACAGCGGACACACCAGGAACCACGGTGTTGGCCGTCGAATGGCGCTAGCTGCGCTGCATTTGTGCACCGCCGCCGTCAGTGTCAGCCAGTTTGCCGTGGTATACGGAGCTCCATCGCAGTCTTTAACACTGGTAGCATGCCGCGACAGCGTGGACGTGAACCGTATGTGCAGTTGACGGACTTTGAGCGAGGGCGTATAGTGGGCATGTGGGAGGCCGGAAGGACGTACCGCCGAATTGCTCAACACGTGAGGCGTGAGGTCTCCACAGTACATCGATGTTGTCGCCAGCGGTCGGCGGAAGGTGCACGTGCCCGTCGACCTGGGACCGGATCGCAGCGACGCACGGATGCACGCCAAGACCGTAGGATCCTACGCAGTGCCGTAGGGGACCGCACCGCCACTTCCCAGCAAATTAGGGACACTGTTGCTCCTGGGGTATCGGCGAGGACCATTCGCAACCGTCTCCATGAAGCTGGGCTACGGTCCCGCACACCGTTAGGCCGTCTTCCGCTCACGCCCCAACATCGTGCAGCCCGCCTCCAGTGGTGTCGCGATAGGCGTGAATGGAGGGACGAATGGAGACGTGTCGTCTTCAGCGATGAGAGTCGCTTCTGCCTTGGTGCCAATGATGGTCGTATGCGTGTTTGGCGCCGTGCAGGTGAGCGCCACAATCAGGACTGCATACGACCGAGGCACACAGGGCCAACACCCGGCATCATGGTGTGGGGAGCGATCTCCTACACTGGCCGTACACCACTGGTGATCGTCGAGGGGACACTGAATAGTCCACGGTACATCCAAACCGTCATCGAACCCATCGTTCTACCATTCCTAGACCGGCAAGGGAACTTGCTGTTCCAACAGGACAATGCACGTCCGCATGTATCCCGTGCCACCCAACGTGCTCTAGAAGGTGTAAGTCAACTACCCTGGCCAGCAAGATCTCCGGATCTGTCCCCCATTGAGCATGTTTGGGACTGGATGAAGCGTCGTCTCACGTGGTCTGCACGTCCAGCACGACCGCTGGTCCAACTGAGGCGCCAGGTGGAAATGGCATGGCAAGCCGTTCCACAGGACTACATCCAGCATCTCTACGATCGTCTCCATGGGAGAATAGCAGCCTGCATTGCTGCGAAAGGTGGATATACACTGTACTAGTGCCGACATTGTGTATGCTCTGTTGCCTGTGTCTATGTGCCTGTGGTTCTGTCAGTGTGATCATGTGATGTATCTGACCCCAGGAATGTGTCAATAAAGTTTCCCCTTCCTGGGACAATGAATTCACGGTTTTCTTATTTCAATTTCCAGGAGTGTAGAATCAGCCTGTTGCTCTTCATCCATGGTGACATCGAGTGACAGTAGTTCATATGGTTCAAATGGCTCTGAGCACTATGGGACTTAACATCTGAGGTTATCAGTCCCTAACTAACCTAAGGACATCACACCCGAGGCAGGATTCAAACCTGCGACCGTAGCGGTCGATCTGCTCCAGACTGAAGCGCCTACAACCGCTCGGCCGCACTGGCCGGCGAGAAAAAGTCAATCCAAATTTGGCACTTGTGTTCCTTACACATCATGCTTCCCGTGGTAGCTTGATAACCTAGAGTGCACGATGAAGTACGCAGTTTTGTGTGTCTCTGCGGTTGGACTCTAGCCATTGTCAAATTTCTTACACTTTTCCTGATGAAACTTGCATCTAAACCCGTTTATCGGCAACTCATTGAGATAATACGCGGATGTGGGCGTAAGAACTCTCCTGGAAAATAAGGAGGTTGGAAGAACCTTATGCTTAGAGAAGATCTGTTTACTCGTGCGAAATAAAGGAGGCTACAAAATTCTGCTACATTTGTCACCTTTTTTGCTATCTCCTTTGGTTAAGTTTACTTACGAGAAGAGACAACTACTTTTACGATTTTCTGCAGGGCCTGATAGGTCAAGAAGAGGCTTTTCAGTGATACTGCATGATCCATGAAACTACCATACCTTACCAGCGACGAGTTGGTTCAAATGGCTCTGAGCGCTATGGGACTTAACTACTGAGGTCATCAGTCCCCTAGAACTTAGAACTACTTAAACCTAACTAATCTAAGGACATCACGCACATCCATGCCCGAGGCAGGATTCGAACCTGCGACCGTAGCGGTCACGCGGTTCCAAACTGACGCGCTTAGAACCGCACGGCCACACCGGCCGGCCCTTACCAGCGATTAGTAAGTGGGTGACTCGACTACATCTGATAATGACAGAGGGACCAATAAAAATTACTTTAGAGGCTATCCTATGAAGCCGGAAGATTGATAATAGTGGCATTATTGTAAATGAAGAATAAATTTCTTGTATTTACATCTATGACCACAAAAAGTTTTTATCGTTAGACTGCCGGTTTCGGTCAGTGACCATAATTTTCACATCCCTTTTAAAACATGTTCTAAATAAGTGAGACTTGCGTGTGAGAGATAAATAATTCTTCGGAGAGTCTAACAAGCATATAAAGATATCCTAACATGCAAACGAAATCTGATCAAGGAAATGGATGTATCCTGGCACGAGATTGTGCAGCGTGAAACGATTTTGTGAGTTAACAACGTGTGAAGGTGCTGGATGTAATATAGTTCTTCATTTTCCGCTAATGACGAACAGAGCAAGTCCGGTGGTTTGTTCAGGTGCCTTCTATTAGTAGCTCTGATTTTCGTGTAGATATGCTGTTAAATTGACTTATTGGAAAGGATCTGCAGAATTATTTCAGTCAGGACTGGGTAATTAAACGATTTCTATATGGATAACAGAAGTGCGCTCTTTTCTGCAGGCTCCATTGCTGTGCCCACGGAGGAAATTAAACCAGTGTAAAAGCAGGTCTTTGAAATGTGGACAAGGCAATCGCTGAAGAAATCCATGTAGAAGCAGTAAGAGCGTTACCTCTTGCGAAGCCGGTTGGTACAAAATGCCTGAACGAGGACGATAGTGTTATATTAGTGAGTTCTGATATGTCGTCGCTGCTTACTATGGTTCCGCTTGTTGAACTGTTGGAACATCTGATCGGATTTTTCCTGTTGATATTGTAGGACTCTTTAGTACATGCAATAATCCCAATCAAAACAGTTGGATGACAATGATACTGAAGATATGAATGACTAATATTCTGACTTCATAGACGTAGAATTTTACACCTACATAACCCTAGAGCAAGATCTAGAAAATGGAGGCAGAAAAATGTCTAGAAGAACACAAGAGCAACTGTAGAAAGGGAGAAACAGACAGAGCAGCTGTTGCGGAGCATGATTTGCAGCCGGAAGACCACCAGATATGACTTAATAAGACTCAGTTACTGGGAAGCACAAACGGATACTATAAAAGGCTGTACAGAGACGCCGTAGATATTTTGAAACATCCCAAAAATTTCATCGGAAGAAGGGGGTGTGAAACGAATGGTATGTGGATTCCAGTGTTGAAGAAGATTTGTACCAGTCTTCCACAAGAAAATCATCTGGCCACGGAATTACATACCAGAATATTTCAAAACTTGATTTTTCCGACCGTGAATGATTACAATTTGCAAACGCTATGATGAATATCATGACGTATATTGCATCGGAGTTACGGGTTGTTTTATGGGCAGTTATTAGGTCAGAAAGTTTAACTATATTACACACTCTACTATAGTGCGAAAAATTTATCCTGGAAACAACGGGTTAGCCTACGACTAAGTCATTTCATGCGTCGGTTTCACGCAACTGCGCTGATCTAGCAAACTACTTGGAAAGGATTCCGTCGAGTGAGGGACAGCGAGTGAGATCAAACTAGCAGAATTAAGTGGGGAATCCAGTCTTACCACGTGCTCGGATAGCTCAAAAGTTGTGAGCGTTGCCTGAGAAAGTAAGTGTTTGGTTTCCAGTACTTCTCCAGTTGGGCACATCAATTTAATTCTAGTTTTTACATATATCGATTTGAAGAGTCTCAGATGAGTCTCTCTCGTGGGCGTGATAACAATTAGGAATTCGGATCATTCTGATCATGTAACCACTTTCATTGATCAACAAAAGACGTAGATTGTTTGTACGTATAATACAATGATGTGACAAAAGTCATGAGAAACCTCCTAATATCGTGATGTCGGACTTCCTTTTGCCCGGTGTAGTGTAGCAACCTAACGTGGTGTGGCCTCCAAAAGTCCTCTGCAGAAATATTGAGCCATACTGCCTCTATAGCCGTCCATAATTGCGAAAGTGTTGCCGGTGCAGGACTTTTTGTACGAACGGACCTCACGATTACGTCCCATGTCGGGAGATCTGCATGGCCAAACCATTCGCTACAATTGTAAAGAATGTTCTTCAAACCAATCGCCAACAATTGAGACCATCTGAGAGGGCTCAATGTCATCCATAAAAATTCAATCGTTATTTGGGAACATGAAGTCCATGCATGGCTGCAAATGGTCTCCAAGTATCCGAACATAACCATTTATAATCAATGATCGGTCCATTTGGACCAGACCGAGCGGTTCTAGGCGCTTCAGTCTGGAACCGCACGACCACTACGGTTGCAGGTTCGAATCCTGCCTCGGGCCTGGATGTGTGTGATGTCCTTAGGTTAGTTAGGTTTAAGTAGTTCTAAGTTCTAGGGGACTGATGACCTCAGATGTTAGGTCTCATAGTGCTCAGAGCCAGAGCCATTTGGACCAGAGAACCAGTCAACTCCACGAAAACACATCCCACACCACAACGGGGTCACCACCTGTGTGCACAGTGCCTTGTTGACAACTTGGGTCCATGGTTTCATGGGGGTTGTGCCACACTCGAACCCTACAACCAGCTCTTACCACAGACGTAGGGACTCACCTGATCAGGTCACGGTTTCCCAGTCGTCTAGGGTCACGAGCTCAGGGGCGCTCAGGAGATGTCATACTGTTAGCAAAGGCTCTCACGTTGGTCGTCTGCTGCCAGAGATAATTAACGCCACGTGTCGTCGCACTGTCGTAACGGATACGTTTGTCGTACGTCCCATATTCATTTCTGCAGGTATTTCACAGTGTTGCTTGTCTGTTAGTACTGACAACTCTTCGCGAAGACGGCTGGTCTCGGTCGTTAAGTGACCTCCGTCTGCGACCGTGTTGTCCTTGGTTAGAAGTAATCCATGAAATCTGGTATTCTCGCACAATCTTGACACTGTGGATCTCGGAATATGCAGTTATTTAGGGATTTCCAAAATACAGAGACCATGGGTGTAGCTCCAACAACCATTTTGCGTTCAAAGTCTGTTAATTCCCGACGTGGGCCACTGCACTTTTGTACTTTGTGTACGCGATACTACCACCATCTATATCTGTGCATATTGCTACCCCATGACTTTTGCCATCTCAGTGTACATTCGTGACCAACCAAATATATTCGTTTTTTCAGTTTTCAGCTATGATCTGAGCACGCAATTATGACGACTGTGGAGTATCCCAAGTGTTCTGAGTTCTGACATAGTGATTGCACCACTATTTTACGGAATCGATAATTCCATTAGTCGGTGGTTTGTCCATGAAGTCTCAGCATGCTGGATGTCATATTATGGATTTTATTCCTGGATACGCTGTATGTATTATACAATTGGTTTTAAACGTTATGGTTGTGCAGTTCTTTTGTACGAATTTGATGCAAAAGTACTAAACGATGACACACGCTGTAAAACTTAATGCCTGTCAGGTGGGGGTTTATAGTCGCACCGTAGGCTATAGATTCTCCTGCACCGATCAGACTGTAAGGTATAGTACTGAGAAGGAAATTAGAATTTGATTTCAGACTTGATCTAATAATACTGTCGTGATGGTAAGGGGGAAACAGAAGATTGCCTTGTGCACTATCAGCATCTGGTAAGGCTATCGGTACTTGAGCTAGCTCCTGAGTTAGACAAGACTCGTTATAAGATGGTGGCTGTTTACAGATATACTTTACAGAAACTAAGCAATGTTTTACAAACGGTGTGAAGATGAGGGTTATTATCTACAAGTTTTTATACACTACTGGCCATTAAAATTGCTACACCAAGAAGAAATGCAGATGATAAACGGGTATTCATTGGACAACTATATTATACTAGAACTGATATGTGATTACATTTTCACACAATTTCGGTGCATAGATCCTGAGAAATCAGGACCCAGAACAACCACCTCTGGCCGTAATAACGGCCTCGATACGCCTGGGCATTGAGTCAAACAGAGCTTGGATGGCGTGTACAGGTACAGCTGCCCATGCAGCTTCAACACGATATCACAGTTCGTCAGGAGTAGTGACTGGCGTATTGTGACGAACCAGTTGCTCGACCACCATTGACCAGACGTTTTCAGTTGGTGAGAGATCTGGAGAATGTGCTGGCCAGAGCAACAGTCGAACATTTTCTGTATCCAGAAAGCCCCGTACAGGACCTGCAACATGCGGTCGTGCATTATCCTGCTAAAATGTAGGGTTTCGCAGGGATCGAATGAAGGGCAGAGCCACGGGTCGTAACACATCTGAAATGCAACGTCCACTGTTCAAAGTGCCGTGAATGCGAACAAGAGGTGACCGAGACGTGTAACCAATGCCACCCTATACCATCACGCCGGGTGATACGCCAGTATGGCGATGACGAATACATGCTTCCAATGTGCGTTCACCACGATGTCGCCAAACACGGATGCGACCATCATGATGCTGTAAACAGAACCTGGATTCATCCGAAAAAATGACGTTTTGCCATTCGTACACTCAGGTTCGTCGTTGAGTACACCATCGCAGGCGCTCCTGTCTGTGATGCAGTGTCATGGGTAACCGCAGCCATGGTCTCCGAGCTGATAGTCCATGCTGCTGCAAACGTCATCGAACTGTTCGTGCAGATGGTTGTTGTCTTGCAAACGTCCCGATCTGTTGACTCAGGGAATGAGACGTGGCTGCACGACACGTTACAGCCATGCAGATAAGATGCCTGTCATCTCGACCGCTAGTGATACGAGGCGGTTAGGATCCAGCACGGCGTTCAATAATACCCTCCTGAACCCACCGATTCCGTATTCTGCTAACAGTCATTGGATCTCGACCAACACAAGCAGCAATGTCGCGATACGATAAACCGCAATCGCGATAGACTACAATCCGACCTTTATCAAAGTCGGGAACGTGATGGTACGCATTTCTCCTTCTTACACGAGCCATCACAACAACGTTTCGCCAGGCAACGCCGGTCAACTGTTGTTTGTGTATGAGAAATCGGTTGGAAACTTTCCTCATGTCAGCACGTTGTAGGTGTCGCCATCGGAGCGAACCTTGTGTGAATGCTCTGGAAAGCTAATCATTTGCATATCACAGCATCTTCTTCCTGTCGGTAAATTTCGAGTCTGTAGCACGCCATCTTCGTGGTGTAGCAATTTTAATGGCCAGTAGTGTAGAATGAGGGAGCTTATTTGAAATACAGTACCCCAAAAGCTTTTTGTCCCAACGTTACTACAGCATGTAAAATAGACAGGTTATTCACGGCAGAGGTGTGTTGTTTAGCTGCGACGTCGCCTTGCAGCTGGCGACAGCAGAAAGCGTGTGGAGGTAACCCTCGGATGGCCATGTCGGTCGCCCCGCGCTGTTATAAAAGGAATCGTGTCCTGACACACTGCTTACATCCTGCCGTGTTCTGCACTGTGCCTCAGCTGTCGTGGAGAACACTTCGTGGACGCCGCGCTTCAACTTTTCTCTATGGTGCCAAAAGTCTTCAAGGTTAGTCCCAGTCTTACCTACTCTCTTCTCAGGTCATCCAGTTGACATCGCAGGCGCCCTCTTCTTACAAGTGTAATCTTAAATAAAACTATGCCACTCTTTAGTTTTACAGACTGGTTGTAACGGGACGTTATTGCATACCGTGTACGGAGGGAAAACTATGAACGGATACGGGAAGGAACTTAGCCGCAGATACAAAATGCCGTGTTGCGGAAATGCAGCAATAAAAAGTTATCGCATTAGCGACGACTGAGCAGAAGTGCTCATTTTCTTATTAAATCAACTCGTGTTCTTGGCTTAAGCTCAGCAGTCAAAGCTGAGCAAACTGTAAATTGTTCGTGAAGGCTGGTTACGTCAAAGGAGAATGTGCTGTTTACTCCGCAAAACTTGAATATTAAATTAGATACGCTACTTGTACGGTACCATAATTAATTTCTTGCAGCAACTAGTTCCATTACGCAAATAAGACTCCAACGTGCTATTCCATGCAAAGCACGTTGAGGTGCATTCTTGTTTACAGTGAAACCTAAAGGTCATTTCTTTTCACTACTGTGACGATAAAAAGAATGAACTTTCATTCTAACAAATCGATCAATAACTGAGTGTAACAGAAATAAAAAGAGAACACAAACTAAACTTGAAATGCTCCTGCTCATACGGAACGAGGCGCCGATGAGATAAGAAAGTAGACTGTAATTCCGAAACAATGAAATAAAATATTTACGATTTTCTAAATCGCTTAAACTGAAGTGGGTACCAAACTGGCTGCTTTAAAAAAGAAAGGATCTATTTCCTTCACCATCTTTCAATTATCCAAGGTTATACTCCGTTTCTAATGACACCGTCGTCGATGATATAAAAACCTTACCTTCTTTTTGTTTTCGAAAATTACTTTCATTTCAGAAAGTGTTAGAAATTTCAGCCCGTAACAACGCTACTATTTGTTCGCCGTAGAAGATTCCTGACTCTACTTTTTACACCACCTGTTTTCCGCTTTCCGGACAATATTGCACTCGTTGCCTATTGCAGTTTTATGACGGTAGCTCCAAAATTTTGATCTTCCTAGCTAAAAAGACGTAACACATTAATTCGATTCTCACACCTTCTGCCCTATTCAGGTTTTAAAATCAAGTTATTACTGATTTTTTAAGTCTCTTCCCTGTGTTACACACCAAGTTTTGATAAGTTTGATGGTATTTTTCAGTCACTAATTCAAGCAGTTAAAATTACGCCATTTCGAAGCTAAGAGAGTCATGAGATTAATGGACAATACACGCATTAGGAGTATTTACAGAAGAATGAAAGAATGGAGGAACCTGTCCGTAATCGGCATGAGGTGAGCTGTGGTTCGGAGAAATGTACGAACACGTGAGGTAATACTGATTCTACAACTTATTAAAGAAGACAGACCGAAGAAAGGCAAACCTATGTTTAGTATATTTAGTAAAGTCTTTTGAGAGAATTGATTGGGATACGCTCTTTGAAATTCTGAACATAAAACGAATAAAATACAAGAATCGGAAGGTTATTTACACCTTATACAGAAAACAGACTGCAAGAGTCGTAGGGCTTCAATAAGCGGCAGTGGTTCAGAAGGATGTGAGATATGGTTGTAGCCTTTTCCACGTGTTATTCAATGTTTATAGTGAGCAAAAAATAATGTAAACAGAGCGAAAATGAAAAAGAGAAATACTTCAAGGAGAAGAAATAAAACTATGAGGCTTGCCGATGATTGTGTAATTCTGTCAAGAATGGAAAAGGACCTGGAAGATCAGTTGAACGGAATGGCTAGTGTCTTAAAAACAGATTGATTATATGATGAACGTCAAGTAAAGTACAACAACGGTCATGTATTGCAGAAACTTAAGTGAGGTGATGCTGAGAGAATTTGATTGGAAAATCAGATTCTGAAATTAGTAGATGAGTCTCTTTACTTGGACAAAAAAATAACGCGATGGACCAAGAAGAGAGGATGTAAAATGCAGACTAGAGATTGCAAGAAAGACGTGAAAAAAGAGAAACTATTTTTTACTTTAAATATGAATTTAAGTGATAAGAAGTCTTTCGTAAATACATTTGTCTGGAGTGTAGTTTATATGAAAGTGAAACGTGCACTATAAACACTTCGGCAAGAAGAGAATAGAAGCATTAGAAATGTGGTGCTACGGAGTAATGTTGAAGATCACATGGATGGATCGGATAACTAATGAAATAAATAGGGAGAAAAGAAATTTATGGCACAACTTGAGTAAAAGAAGGGATTTATAGATAGGACTCACCTTGAGGCATGAAGTAGGAGGTCTTGGGGCTGACAAATACCATAGAACAAGGAGTGTAGACACAGTGCTCAGGCACAGCCTAATTATTCGTCCGTAACAGCAGTGTTTTCCGTCGATGTGCAGTGCATCTCCAACAAATTGTTCGCGTTGTCTGTCCGATATGAGATACGCCGTTATCGGAGATAATCTGTAACCCTCCACCTAATGGATCATAAAACTTCTCTTAACAAAATCAAGAGGAGTTGTTTCATTGCTGTTATCATTTCCAGCACTTTCCGAGAAGGTAATGTATTTTTTAATTATATCCTTTCTTGATAATAATACACAGAGCACCTAGAAAATATGTCTTATTTGTAGTTTAGATCTGAGCCGCGTACCTGCTTCCGGAGTGGAAATCTAGCTTATTAGAGACGCTAAGTTTAACTTCGAGTTGCAGTAATCTTCAAAAGAACGGATACACTAATCACATGTGACGTATTCGCCCTTCAGTGTGAAACATCTTTCGCAGTGATGGATGACTTGACGAAGATTTGTAGAAGTATAGACTTAGGATGTTTAGGAAACGTTCCACCTGCAGCATCATCTAATCGTTCTGGAAATGCCTGCCACACAGTGATTTCTACAACGGTGGAAAGAGGAATAAGTCTCTGGGTGCGTTTTCAGGAAATTACGGGGGGGGGGGGGGGGGGGGGGAACAGGCAAAATGTTAGCACATATGACTGTGTTCTATGCAGAACGAGCTGTGGGTCTCTTCCATAGACAGCTTCCCGCGACGCTTAGTGCTAACAACCTTCTGTAACGTGGTCAGGAACTTAGATAGTATCCTCTAGTCAAGGGGCGCCCCTTACGAGTAAAACCTGATAGCGATGCATGATGGCAGTCCCAAAAAAACTAATTTAATGATCTTGTCTGCACAAAGCAACAAAAACACCAGTTCCCATAGAGCAAAATCCTTTCTATCACACTCCATCGTACAGCCACCACCTCGAAGTCCTTCGCAGTAGTAGAAATCCGTCTCTCCAACAACCTTCCGCATCATATTAGAGAACAAAATAACATCTCCCGCTTCACAAGGCAGGTAAAGACATATCTACTACAGAAACAATAGGCTTACTATTATCTCTGGGCCGGCCGGAGTGGCCGAGCGGTTCTAGGGGCTACAGTCTGGAACCGCGCGACCGCTACGGTCCTTAGGTTACTTAGGTTGAAGTAGTTCTTAGTTCTAGGGGACTGATGGCCTCAGAAGTTAAGTCCCAGAGTGCTCGGAGCCATTTGAACCATTGTCCCTGAACGCACTCGTTTCCCTTACACTTCCCTATTCTGAACGTGGTCTTCCTGATTTCCCAGTACTCTTAGTGGATGTAGTCTCTTTCAATTTCGTTTTCCCACAACACACTAACCAGAGAACATCTATTTTGTCGATCTTCTTATATCTGCCACTATTATTATTGTTATTAATGTCACAAGTATTGTCATTATTGTTATTATTATAATTATTATTATTAATATATCGGTGGATACAGCTGAACTAGTACAAGTAATGCCAGTATTCATACTGCCGTTCCAGACCCTCAGATCATTTTTATACCAGTTCTCATATCAAAATTGTTATGTCTAAGGTAACTACGATGTAATTACCCTATGTGTGAAAACCTGGTTCGTTGTGAGACTGGACCAGTTGGTCTTAATAACATTATGTTAAATTAAGACATAAATAAACAGAATCGCCTTGATCAATGACCTCTTCAACTTTAGTGGCAGTAGCGACTTCTGATGTTTCCACTCTTTGCTGTGCCAATCTGTCTCGGGTTCACAGCGATACGCCCAGCACCCCGTAGTAATTTGGTGGCTGAAAAAGCCATCTGGATCGGTCTGACATAGCTGCAATATTTTCGCTGCTGAGTCCGTTCGGAGAGCTAATTATGAAAGGTTCGGAGCAATCGCGGAATCACGTGGGCGGCGACAAATCATCGTGTTTAGAATGACTTGAAAGATGTTGAAAATTGATCCATCACTGATTTTAGTTTCTGTACTATTGCCTTAATTATGATTTGCCGGTCTTCGAACACCGGGGATTCCACCTTCCTTGCGTTTCCCACTTCTTCAAGAAAAACTGGTCTGGTAGTCCCATTCTTCGTCATTCAGAATCGTTTGGTCACACTGGAAGTGTGTGTGCCACTATGTCATTTCATAGAGAATTGTTGGCCTACACTTGCAACAATTCATCAGGGATTGGTGCAACGTTCACCCCTTCAAATACGAAAGAAAATCGAATTACCACGTGATATTTCACTTTATCAAGGGGCTACGTCATTTGGTTTTGATTCCTCTAGTGGTGTGCTGCGATTCTGTGTAGCCGATAATTTAGTGTGTATCAAGGCAGTAGGCATATACTTGCTAACAAACAGAAAATTTATTGCGTAACTATTTTTTAACGGGGTGATAGCTAAAATTTCATGACTGCACTCGATCTCTTACCGTGCATGAGTGCAAGGTACCTCTCACCCACTAACTAATGTTAGTAGTTATATCTGTGAACCATGTGACGAACAGATTATGAGTGCATCAGCGGTGTGATCATTCAACGAAAGCCGAAATAGTGTTCATAACGAGAGGTACAGTCGACGGCCGTACATGGTGAGAGACGAATTGGTCCATACTGTGGAAGGAAAATTAAGAATAATAGTACGTCAGAACACCTTCACAAATTTCACAGTCACTGCTGACTGATACATTACTGGATAGGCTGAACCTCTGCAGACTGTGTCAGCAGATAATTCCCCATGCAAATGTGATGCGCAGTTCTGATTCAGCCGGCCGGTGTGGCCGAGCGGTTCTAGGCGCTACAGTCTGGAACCGCGCGACCGCTACGGTCGCAGGTTCGAATCCTGCCTCGGGCATGGATGTGTGTGTTGTCCTTAGGTTAGTTAGGTTTAAGTAGTTCTAGGGGACTGATGACCTTAGAAGTTAAGTCCCATAGTGCTCAGAGCCATTTGAACCAGTTCTGATTCAGACACGATGCTGCGGGTACAGGGATGAGTTTTCGTACTGCATCGAAACCATGGATGGGGAAAGTCTGGAAACAGACGTTTTAATGTTTTGAGGAAGAGAAGGTGTTTTGAAGTAGGCAAGATATTTTGCTATTTCAGTTTTTGGACTGTTGTGTAGCCGTCACTGCCAAAAAATACACACTGTTATTGAATGCGAAACAAACAACGTGGCGTATTTAGGTACGGTATGGTCTTTATGAATGTCATTACTCGTCCCATTAGGTCACTGGAACGAAACAAATTGTTAGAGACAAACTTCTAAACATTTATAACCCCCCCCCCCCCCCCCCCCCCCCAAACTCCAACCTACGGCCCTCCCTACTAGTACGATTGTAGCTACTGGTAAACCACATACAGTTCGTGTGGTTCAGGCTGATGCAGATGGGGCTTTTGTTGTTATTGCCAAATGGTGTTCTAGTGGTGTTTCTGGACGGATACCATCTACAGCACATTATGATGATAAGTTGACAGCGAAAGAAAAGGCTGGTAAGTTACATAGTTGTGAAGATATAAGGCCTATCCTAACTGTGGAAAAGTGGAAGTCCAGAGCTAACAGCATGAGGTATGGGGAATAAATACCTACAGATGATTTTTGATGAAGCTGTGTTGCTATGATCCATGGCTAATTATGGAGACGAGAACTAGTGTGATGTCACAGCAGACAGCAAATGTTGTCACACTGAAGACGGTACTGGCGACGACAGCTTGTCGACAACATCGCGATTAGTGATGACTGGAAATGGCAAAGACCTGCCATCTCAGGAGATAATGAATGGTAATGGTGGCTGACAGCTGCGATGACTAGCAACCGCAGATAAATTTTCTGATGACAACAGACAATGGCAATGCCTCGCAATGGGGATGAAGAGCAACTGCAGACAAATGTGAATGTGATGACAGAGGATGACATACTGTGTAATGATAGTGTAAATAGCGCTGGGGGCACAGACTATGGTAAAGATCGACGATGGCGGTGACTGAGGGTTGGGGAGGGTAGTGTCGATGGTGACAGTGATGCTGGTACGGGCGGTGACAGGTGCAGGTACAGGTATAGGTGATGAAGATGATGGCAGTGACGACATGGTGAACACCGTCATCAGCAATGATTGACAGTGGTGATAGTTGGTGACAGATGGGACAGGTGATAGCGGTGAGTGCTTAGATGGCGACAAACTAATATAGATGGAAATCCCTGGGTTGGGGTTGTTTGGAGGAAGAGACCAAACAGCGAGGTCATCGGTCTCATCGGATCAGAGAATGACGGGGAAGGAAGTCGTCCGTGCCCTTTCAAAGGAACCATCCCAGCAGTTGCCTGGAGAGATTTAGGGAAATCACGGAAAACCTAAATCACGATGGCTGGACGCGGGCTTGAACCGTCGCCCTCCCGAATGCGAGTCCAGTGTGCTATCCACTGCGCCACCTCGCTCGGTGCGATGCCTGGCAACAGAAATTTCTGTTGGCACGAGGCACAAGACGTGATGTTGGCCGCTGATGGCGATTAGGTGCTATGACAGGCACAGACGTTGGGAATTACTTGCCAACATGATGACTGGCTTTTCCAGCACAGGCAGCGGCAATGATAATGGCTGGAATCGCAGTAAATAGTGACAAGAGACACAAGTGAGTGCACTGAATCACGACAGTAGTAATGGGATTTGGCATACACGTGTGATGGTGATGACATGAATGACAAATCATGGAATAAATTATAATGTAGAGTTTAAAGTAAAGGATGAAGATCGAACATGAAAACAGTCCAGGTTAGCAGTTTAAGGTGTCCTTTTATCTGGCAGGTACATTTTGATGTAATGTGTGGTTCTAAGAGGCCTTTATGCTCTCTCCTCATTGTTGCAATTGTGAGGAGTTGAGCCGCATTCCAAATTCATGGAATCAGTTACTGTTCTTTCAAGCCAGTAAGGCCTTCTACGTTCTGGTAATGGCTGTCATCCATGAGGAAAGGCTGATCGTTAGCCGTGATGTTGAGATTCCAACTGCTAATTGCGTCTTGGACCTTGCATTTCTGACACGCTAAAGACTGCCTTTTTTTTTTAATACTGCATATGCAAGGTGACGAAAGTTAATTGGTCAAGGTAGTTCCGTCCATGTTCTGTTTTGGCTTCAGTGTTGTTCAGGATCTGTAAGGGCCAACTAAAGGGTCTACTGGAAGAGTCCATTGTAGGTAAACTGTATACGGCAAAGGAGACTTTTTTCACGATCTTCGTCTTTTACTGAAGATGCAAATAGGCTGGGCGTGTGACGGAATACGGTAGCAGGACATGATTAGGCTACTTTTATGTTTTGAGCAGGATCGCCTAGATACATGGATCCTTGAATGGAAGGAAATGATTCCAAAACTTTGCTATCGCAACCCCAAGAAAGACATAGTTTGAATCAGTTGGTATCCTGAACAGATTGTAATAATACGTATTTTTACAAAAAAAAAAAAAGAAAACAAAAATTCTTATAACATGAACAATTTATGTCTAGGAAACAACATTTTTAAATAACAATAATAGTTTCAAGAATACAGCTAGCGGAACTGGGTACATTACTCAAACTAGGCACTGTACTTGTTACATCAGCGAGCTTTAAATAGCGCCTAGAATGACCGTTACATCTGCGGTGGTATACTGTGCGTAGTAAATTAAATTTAACAGTGGAAAGTTTTCCGCTTAAACATAATATCGAGCACTACATCAGATGGGTAGGCTAACTGTACCGACCTACATAGTTCAGCAACCAACAGACAGTTTTTTAACATAGCCAATAAACAATGAAATGTCAGACCGAACAATCAGCAAAGATACAAATTGTTATTCGAGCTAAGAGAACTTACCCCACTAAAGTAAACAATTGAACGTCAGTTAAGAGCGCTTGCTCGCATGAATTAACAAATTCAAATGCAACTTTTAAAGGGCAACGTTTAACCAAGATAAGAGCGCACGTAGGCCTTAACCACTACTTAGAGTAATCTGACAGGCAACTCTTATCCCGTTCTGCGGTAGCAAGATTTTTAAACAGTTACTCAGACCAAGGGCTCTAGTCAACTAAAATTAACAAATTGAAATAATCTTTATTTTTAATAAACTAACTAATAAAATTAGTTAGTAACGGACTTAGTTCTGGACAACTAATTTCTAGCAAATAAACAGTGCCATAAACGTGGTCTTCGCGTGCCGAGGATTCTCAGATAGGATGTATCGTCTTATTACAAGACGTCGTCGTAGGTAGGTACGATAACCAATTACATCTCTATCATTAAAACTTTCAAGGCCAGGTACATTAGACACTCCACTACCACCTCTCACTATGGCAACAGTGAACCATCCATTTCCATGTGAGAATGAGTCGTTAATATCCAAGCTAAAGTTAAGAGAACATCCAAGAAATATACAAGGTCCATCGATTAGGGCGTGGACTGCAACACTCTTGACTGGAATACGATTTTTCTTGTCTCCTGATGTTGTAGTAAGTTCAATGTTTTCTATATTTTTGTAAACTGTTGTGCGACGACGACGTCGATATCTCCTGTACGGCATGTTGGCGGCGTTCAATGCAGTTGCCTGTGCAGCAGCAAGACACAGACTGAGCGTAGTGCTTTTTTTTTTTTTTTTTTAATAGAGGTGGAACCCCTCCACGCCCACACCGGCATGATGGCCGACACAAAAGGTCTACTGCCATCTCTGCATAAGGGTTAGTATTCACTAAGGTGAGGTGTCGCAGGATGTGGGTACTGCGATGTTTGCGTACATCTGGTTAGGATTAACCATTAATACGCGCTCATCTGGAAATAGATTGGTCGAAATCTGACGAAGGGTAGCGGTTTGAAGGGCAGAGGAAAAAAAGTGCCAAGGCAAGAGCCAAGGGAAAAAAACCTCTGCGAAAGTTAGGTCGGGTGGTAAGAGCAGTAGCGGTTGTCTTGCTGCCTGCGATAGGTTGTGCAAGGATAGGCTTTGTTAGTAGTGGGTATCATGCATGTCGATACCTTGACGTTGTGCGTTTGTGCCGCTCGGCGGCTGGCGCTGGGTGCTGGTACAGAGTCCTCGTTCAGCGTCAGCAACCTGCAACAGTTAGGTTTGTTATCGATCTTGTGTCCGATAGGTCATATACCGGAGGCACAGTGTGAGGGAATGTTGGCAGATTGTTTGTGCGTCTGTGGGCGAGCTCGTCGGTGTCCCTGCTGTGGCCTGTTGGTCGGCACTAATAGCAGCTGGTAGTTGCCAGTCAGTGTTGCTGATATGCAGGGGCTTACCGACGTTTGTCGGTGTTTGCGTATGTTAGTTTACCATAGGTGGCTATGCCCTAGCTAGCAGTGTCTTTGGCCGCTTATGCTTCCACCTGTGGTTGTGATCGTAGTTTCCCAGAGTGAGGATGAAAGGATTGTTCGAGTGTGTCGAGTTCCTGTATAGTTGTGTGGCGTGTTTTTTTAATACTTCCTTGAGGGTATCAAGGCGGTATTCGTGGTGAAGATCCACGGTGCGTGTGTAGCGAGGAGCGTTGCTAATGATTCGTAGCACCTTATTCTGTATGATCTGCAGGCGGCGCAGTCGTGTAGGAGCTGCATATCCCCAGACGGGAGCTGCGTACGTCATCAGAAGTCTAATCAGTGTCATGTACATGGACCTCGACACCCTCCCATTCAGTGTGCTTTCCCTGTTGAGCATTGGGCAGAGCTGTTTGAGCCTCGCGTGCGCTCGGTTGGCAACGTATTCGATGTGGTCCCCCCATGTAAGTTTTCAGTCCAGCCAGACACCAAGGTACCTGACTTTCTCTCGGAAACGTATTGGGCGTGTATGTAGTGTTATTGGTCTACAGTGTTGGTGTTTGCGCAGTAGTTTCGGTCTGCGTGTGAACAGAACTGCTTCGCACTTGTCGACGTTTACTTTAATACGCCATCGCTCCAACCAAGGCTCAGAGCGCGTAGCGCGGGAGCGCGCTCGCTTATATACTGTGCGAGGACTTTAACCTTAGATAAGGGACTTAGAGTTTTCGCAGTGGCCAGCGGGAGCGTTATGCCGGACGTGCACACTGGGTGTTTTAGAGTGTGCGCGCCCGCTTAACAGTTTAGTGCACTATCAGCCACTCTAAGGGGTGGAAATGATGAACGGCAGTTAGATAAACGTTCTGCAATCGGCAGAGCAATGAGCGGTCTAAGCTCGTCTTCAGTAAGATTGTGATACAGGAGCAAGTAGGCCAGCATACTGATGTTACTCAGCACCTTGACCCACAAGTTTCTGCTACGAAATAAAACAAGTTCATTAGTTCGTAGAAGTAAAACAAGGTCCTATCGTTGGTAAAATAGGCTCCGATCAAGGTAATTGACAGACAACCATATCAACTGCCAGTTCGCACACAAGAAGATGAAATGGTATTACCCTCAGCACGAAACTGTTACTTGTAACGGGCTAGAGTTGCCTGTCAGATTACTCTAACAAGGGAACCTCCCCATCGCACCCCCCTCAGATTTAGTTATAAGTTGGCACAGTGGATAGGAATTGAAAAACTGAACACAGATGAATCGAGAAAACAGGAAGAAGTTGTGTGGAACTATGGAAAAATAAGCAAAATATACAAACTGAGTAGTCCATCTGCAAGATAAGCAACATCAAGGACAGTGTAAGTTGAGCAGTGCCGTGGTCCCGTGGTTTGCGAGAGCAGTTGCGGAACAAGAGGTCCTTGCTTCAAGTCTTCCCTTGAGCGAAAAATTTATTTTCTTTGCTTTCGCAAAGTTGTGATCTGCCCGTTCGTTCACTGACGTCTCTGTTCACTGTAATAAGTTTAGTGCCTGTGTTTTGCGAGCGCACCGCAAAACCGTGCGATTAGTAGACGAAAGGACGTGCCTCTCCAATGGGAACCGAAAACAGTTGATCGCAAGGCCATAGTCAACCGATTCCTCCAGAGGAAAAAAACGTCTGATATATTCTATACGACACTGGTGACGGCATGTGCGTCACATGACAGGAATATGTTGTCGACCCACCTAACTTGTACACTTGGCGAATGGGTAAGAATATTCTTCTGCCTTGCCCTGGTTAGGTTTCCTTGTGGATGTGATAATCACTCCCAAAAAAGTGATGAAAACATAAGAGTTTGTGACATAAATTGAAAATAAAAAATTAAATTTTTCAATCGAGGGAAGGCTTGAACCAAGGACTTTTCGCTCCGCAGTTGCTCACGCTAACCACGGGACCACGGCACTGCGAAGTACAAACTGTCCTTGATGTTGCCTATCTTCAACATGGACTACTCTGTTTGTATATTTTGCTTATTTTTTCATAGTTCCACACAATTCTTCCTGTTTTCTCGATTCATCTGTGTTCAGTTTTTTAAGGCCTATCCACTGTGCCAACTTATAACTAAATCTGAGGGGGGTGCGATGGGGAGGTTCCCTTGTAAGTAGTGGTTAAGGCCTCCGTACACTCTTACCTTGGTTGGATGTTACTCTTTAAAAGTTGCTTTTTGAATTTTTTAATTCATGGGAGCTCCTCATGGTTATTTCCCACACTGGCTCCGGCTGCTTATATCCAAACGACCGACTTCATGCCATCCCTAGCCCTGGTGTAGTGCAGACAGGATGAAGTACAAAGGGACGTGTACACAGCACGTGATTCGATTAGAGCACTGCCTATGGAATCCACCTCTCGATTTCACGACCTTACACCAACTGCCTGCCAACTCGCAGCGCCTAAAATCTTTTTCCTCACATGGCGCGCACTCCATATAGGTCCCGTCCGACAATTCACTCTCTCTGCTAATCAGACGACGGGTCGGAGTCATACACACGTATCATTAGCATCGAATGGGTTACTCACCATTTGATCTAACCAGTCCATTCACACTGTATTCTTGCTCTTTAGCATAGGATGATTCCCATACATGAACTCAGACAGATCAGCTAAGGCGCGGCACGAAGTCCCTACATGTTTCAACGATGAAACATCAGCGTGCATAGGAAGACGTAGGGTTGGTTTGAAGTTTCAGCACATTAATTTTGGGAGACAAGCTACTTTCCGGGCACTGTGCTCAACATGACGAGTAAGTCGTGGAAAAATTTAAGAATGGAATCGTCTACGAGCTGATCACGAGGCAATAGACTCACGTAGTATTTATGCTACACTGCTGCCGATAGTCTACTGTAGTAGTACTGTTTAGGCTGTACTGCAGCCGTTCGTGTAAATTCTCCTTGCGTTACCTGGTTTTGTGTGTGTTGCAGTTGTTGGCCGTTGCACTGCTGCTTTCAACGGTCCATGCAGGCTACAAACGCATCAGGTAAGCCTCAACTGCCTGAAACGTTTTGACATATATCTACTTACATGTGTCGTGCTTACGTACAAAGAAGTGAAGTTGCGCCCATCATTTTATTGGTATTTTGCGGCGCAGAAACTAAAGCAATGTCTAGAATCTCAGGCAAACAAATGCTAACAGGCTTTTTTAAATTTGTTCTAAACCTTCCAAGGTCGTCCTGCTCTCTGCGACGGAGAGGTAAATAATAAAGAAGTGCGGTTGAAGCGTTCTCACGAATGTGCATATACAAAATGTTCGTTAAAAAAATGATGATTTCCACACTTGGTGCATTAGTATACTGTTCCACACCCGCGTATTAGTTATAGTTTTTGAATTAATATTCATGAGTACAGTTTATGCTAGGGAACAAAATTAGGCGATTATTATAGCAAAATCAGTTTTTCACGACACAGTTCAACCACTATTTATTGGCGTTGTCCTTTTCTTTCACACTGTGAAATTAGCACTGGTGAGACGGTTTACAGTTTTACTCTAATAATAATTTAACTCCGAGCCCCCAGCAGCAGTAATGTAGGCTGCTATAAACGAAAATTACTCAATCAATTCGAACAGAGCCACAAGTCCCACTGTCCTCTTTGCTCTAACAGTTTTGGCGCGAAATCACAGTTCGCCACATGTTCACTTTCGTACTCACACAAATAATCGTAGCACTTCCAGTTCACCAAATATATGCTTGCACACTTTCACTATTAAACAATATTCTTTGTCGAAATAAATCGGCGCGAAAAAGAATTCTCAAACGACCACATGGGCCACCTTCAGGTGGGGCGTGCTCGCTCGCCACCCACCCTCCAAAACGACTGACAAACTACTGATCCTTGGCCAAGATGGCCGCTCGCTTATATAGGCTCGGACGTCAACCCCCCTAGGCATTTAAATACCAATCTCACCAGTTAAGGTTACAAATTTTGATACATACAGACCTCTACAGAAATAAGTACACCATCGGAACCGCGCTAAAAAGTACATCTTATTTACTATGTTACATTAATTTCTAGGATTATTCTATCGCCCGTAAATCAAGTTTTAGTTTCTGCAAAACTTCGCCATTTAGCGTAAATTTGTTTGTTGACATCTTTGCTGCAAAGTTTTAACATAGAACTGCATATAGCACCGTTTTTAGACGTAATCTATAGTGATCTACACATTGCACTGCTCAAAATCTTCATATCTATAATAATTAATTAATTATGGGCGATAAATGGTAATAATAATTTGCAAACAATGAAAACTATTGCAAGTTAAGTGTATAGTATAACTTAACTAGTTTAAAATACGTATGATGCCACCCAAAATAATATGTAGTGCCGTTCTTTACGTCATAAATTTTCTATTGAATTTTATAAACAATTTTCCCTCAAACTTTGTTTATTGCTCTTTACGGGCTTAATTATTTATGTATGTTAACATTTGACTACGGCACTCGATCCGCTATGACGAAACGTTTTTAATGAGTGCTCGCTCATCCCTGTAAGTTGTAATTTATATTTTTATTAATCTGTCAGTATTCGTGATATTAACCGATTTCGAGGTTACTATAACTGTTGCGTCTCGTGACTTGAAATAAAGATCGATCTTTCAGAAGGTGCATACTGCTGACTACAATCCACTGCCGCATCGCTCTTTACCGTAAGTTACATAGTTTTCACGTAATGTGCGAAAAACCAAACAACGCCCCAAGCTGTGGGCCACGTGGCCGCCATCCCACCGACCGTTGCAAATCTCGCGCGGACGCGCCACGCGCTTCCGCGAATCACGCACAATGTAGGGCACTCGCTCTCCACAAAGCAATCCTTGCATACTAGAAATATTCATATAGTAAAGGGGGTTTTGTACCGTCACAACACCAAGGGCCAAATACACTGATCAGTCACAACGCTATAACCACTGACCTACGAGGTGCATTCAAGTTCTAAGGCCTCCTATTTTTTTTCTCCGGACTGGAAAGAGATAGAAACATGCGCATTGTTTTAAATTGGGGCCGCGTTCATTGTCAACACGTCCCAGAGATGGCAGCACCGTACGGCAGATGGAAATTTACCGCCAGCGGCGAGAATGAGAACTGTTTTTAATACTTAAAATGGCGACGTTTTCCTTACTTGAACAGCGTACAATCATTCGTTTTCTGAATTTGCGTGGTGTGAAACCAATTTAAATTCGACAGTTGAAGGAGACACGTGGTGATGGAGTTATGGATGTGTCTAAAGTGCGTTCGTGGGTGCGACAGTTTAATGAAGGCAGAACATCGTGTGACAACAAACCGAAACAACCTCGGGCTCGCACAAGCCGGTCTGACGACATGATCGAGAAAGTGGAGAGAATTGTTTTGGGGGATCGCCGAATGACTGTTGAATAGATCGCCTCCAGAGTTGGCATTTCTGTGGGTTCTGTGCACACAATCCTGCATGACGACCTGAAAATGCGAAAAGTGTCATCCAGGTGGGTGCCACGAATGCTGACGGACGACCACACAGCTGCCCGTGTGGCATGTTGCCAAGCAATGTTGACGCGCAACAACAGCATGAATGGGACTTTCTTTTCGTCGGTTATGACAATGGATGAGCCGTGGATGCCATTTTTCAATCCAGAAACAAAGCGCCAGTCAGCTCAATGGAAGCACACAGATTCACCGCCACCAAAAAATTTCGAGTAACCGCCATGTTCTGGGACAGCGAGGGCGTAATCCTTACCCATTGCGTTCCAAAGGGCACTACGAAAATGTTTTGAAGAACAAATTCCTTCCTGCACTGCAACAAAAACGTCCGGGAAGGGCTGTGCATGTGCTGTTTCACCAAGACAACGCACCCACACATCGAGCTAACGTTACGCAACAGTTTCTCCGTGATAACAACTTTGAAGTGATTCCTCATGCTCCCTACTCACCTGACCTGGCTCCTAGTGATTTTTGGCTTTTTCCAACAATGAAAGACACTCTCCGTAGCCACACATTCACCAGCCGTGCTGCTATTGCCTGAGCGATTTTCCAGTGGTCAAAACAGACTCCTAAAGAAGCCTTCGCCGCTGCCATGGAATCATGGCGTCAGCGTTGTGAAAAATGTGTACGTCTGTAGGACGATTACGTGGAGAAGTAACGCCAGTTTCATCGATTTCGGGTGAGTAGTTAATTAGAAAAAAAATCGGAGGCCTTAGAACTTGAATGCACCTCGTACTATAGCAGCGTTAACTGGCTAGGAATGATTCTAGCGAGACACACGCACGGTGCATGTAGTATCAGTGAGCGTGCTGTCCATGTATAGAAAATGGAAGGAGTGCGAACTAACTGAGTTTCACCGAGGACAGATTGTGATGGCCCGGACGTTCTGCAAGAGCGATGAGGAAACTGCACGACCTGTTGGGTATTTGAGGAGTGGTGTGGGGAGTGCCTTCAACATGTGACGAAACAAAGGTGAAATCACTTCCAGACGTCGTGAGGTTGTTCGGCCACCCCTCATTACAGATGTCGACGCCGCAGGCTTGGCAGAGTGCTAAAACAGGACAGGCGTCAACTGTGGAGGAAATAACATCAGACTTTAATGCTGGGCAGAGTACGTCTGAAGACACAGTGCACTGAACACTTCTAACGATGAGCCTCCGCAGCCGACAATCTGTGCTTGTGCAAATATAAATACCACGACATCGGCGGCTGCAACTGAAATGGTCTGATGAATCCCTGATACCTTTATCATCAGGCCAATGGGAGGGTGCGAATCCGTCATTTTCCAGGGAAAAATCTCCTTGATCACTGTACGAGGTGCATTCAAGTTCTAAGGCCTCCGATTTTTTTTCTAATTAACTACTCACCCGAAATCGATGAAACTGGCGTTACTTCTCCACGTAATCGCCCTGCAGACGTACACATTTTTCACAACGCTGACGCCATGATTCCATGGCAGCGGCGAAGGCTTCTTTAGGAGTCTGTTTTGACCACTGGAAAATCGCTCAGGCAATAGCAGCACGGCTGGTGAATGTGCGGCCACGGAGAGTGTCTTTCATTGTTGGAAAAAGCCGAAAGTCACTAGGAGCCAGGTCAGGTGAGTAGGGAGCATGAGGAATCACTTCAAAGTTGTTATCACGAAGAAACTGTTGCGTAACGTTAGCTCGATGTGCGGGTGCGTTGTCTTGGTGAAACAGCACACGCGCAACCCTTCCCGGACGTTTTTGTTGCAGTGCAGGAAGGAATTTGTTCTTCAAAACATTTTCGTAGGATGCACCTGTTACCGTAGTGCCCTTTGGAATGCAATGGGTAAGGATTACGCCCTCTCTGTCCCAGAACATGGACACCAATATTTTATCAGCACTGGCGGTTACCCGAAATTTTTTTGGTGGCGGTGAATCTGTGTGCTTCCATTGAGCTGACTGGCGCTTTGTTTCTGGATTGAAAAATGGCATCCACGGCTCATCCATTGCCACAACCGACGAAAAGAAAGTCCCATTCATGCTGTTGTTGTGCGTCAACATTGCTTGGCAACATGCCACACGGGCAGCCATGAGGTCGTCCGTCAGCGTTCGTGGCACCCACCAGGATGACACTTTTCGCATTTTCAGGTCGTCATGCAGGATTGTGTGCACAGAACCCACAGAAATGCCAACTCTGGAGGCGATCTACTCAACAGTCATTCGGCGATCCCCCAAAACAATTCTCTCCACTTTCTCGATCATGTCGTCAGACTGGCTTGTGCGAGCCCGATGTTGTTTCGGTTTGTTGCCACACGATGTTCTGCCTTCATTAAACTGTCGCACCCACGAACGCACTTTAGACACATCCATAACTCCATCACCACATGTCTCCTTCAACTGTCGATGAATTTCAGTTGGTTTCACACCACGCAAATTCAGAAAACGAATGATTGTACGCTGTTCAATAAGGAAAAGTCGCCATTTTAAGTATTTAAAACAGTTCTCATTCTCGCCGCTGGCGGTAAAATTCCATCTGCCGTACGGTGCTGCCATCTCTGGGACGTATTGACAATGAAAGCGGCCTCATTTTAAAACAATGCGCATGTTTCTATCTCTTTCCAGTCCGGAGAAAAAAAATCGGAGGCCTTAGAACTTGAATGCACCTCGTACTGTGAGACGGAGACAAGCTGGCGGCGGCTCCATTATACTCTGGGGAGCATTCACATGGGCATTCATAGGTCCAGCGGAGCTCTTGAAAGGCACCATGAAGGCCAAAGAGTGTCGTACATTAATTGCAGAGCATGTACACTACTTCACAACGATCATGTTTTCCGACAGCAGTGGCGTTTTCCAACACGATAATGCAACCTGTCACAAGACCAGGATTATGACTGACTGATTGAAAGGTAAACAGTGGCGAGTTCCAATTGATGTGCTGGTCCCCTCAACTTGCCAGATCTGATCCCGATCGATGTGGGATATGACTGAACGTGGCGGTAGAGCTCATCGCTCCCCTCCCCGGAATTTACGGGAATTAGGTGACTCGTGTGTGCAGATGTGCTGCTAGCTTCCTCCAGTGACCTACCAAGACCTCATTACTTCCATGCCACGAAGCATCGCCGCTATTATCCCCGACAAAGGATATTAGGCATGTGGTCACAATGTTCTGGCTGATCAGTGTATATGCACAGTGATAAACAATCGTGGATTAAATTTTAAAACTGTGAACGTGTGGTTATCACTATGCATATTTTTTAAAGTTTTGCCAGATGATGATCTAAAGATTCCAAAAAATTCGCAGAATCAAATAAATATTTTCCTAGCTGCTTTTGGTTTTTATTTTATTATTCAGTACGTCAGTCGGTAGAAATGGAACCATTATCTTTGTTATCCGTCTGTCTGCCTGTCAGTCCGTTGTTAAGATCCCTCGTTTTCAGGAACGGGTTAAAGTATAAAATGGAAGTGAAATGCTAAGGAGCCGGCCGCGGTTGCCGAGCGGGTCTAGGCCCTTCAGTCCGCAACCGCGCGACTGCTACGATCACAGGTTCGAATCCTGCCTCGGACATGGATGTGTGTGATGTCCTTAAGTTAATTAGGTTTAAGTAGTTCTAAGTTCTAGGGGGCTGATGACCTCAGCTGCTCAGTGCCATAGTGCTCAGAGCCATTTAAACCATTTTTTAAATGCTAAGGCCTACTGTCCGTTGGCTGTGTAAAAAATTTAAGCCTCTAAGTCAACTCAGTCGAGAGATACGGCCATTTACGTAACATACTTTGATAACCGCAAAATCATTTACCAAAACCTATAGATGAACTGTCTAAGTATATAACTAAATTTGTATGGAACACTCAAAGCGCGAGTCCTGTTCTTACCTACTCGCCATTGTACGGTTTTTTATTTACAACAAAATATGTTTCATGAAAGATGTGGAGCACGATTTTCGGAAGATTTTATCAAATTTTAACGTTTCCAGCGCTCGTAATTTCTACTTGGCTATCTACGCAAAAACTATCTTAACTAAAATTTAATGAAAATTTTTCTTCATTTCTAGGAAGAAGATAATCATATACGTACCAGAAGTAACTAAAGTGATCCATTATAAACACGTGGCGAAGGTCGTGGTTCCACAAATAATTTACAAAGACTTCAAACCTAGCAAGGACTACGGGGTGGGATTGCATGGTGACTACGCCCCGTATGCCTTCGAGCACGTTGGGAAAGGCTACGGAGGCTACCAACATGATGGGGCAGGCTTGAGTCCTATTGACTACAGCGGGAAAGGTTACGCCGGCTTCTCGCACGAGAAGGGAGACTTCTACGGGTCCGCGGCCGGCCACAGCGACGTCCACAGTGGCAGCTACGGGGCTGGTCCCCACGGCAGCGACTGGAAGGGCGACGTGGGAGCGAGCGCCTACAGTGCCCACCACCCGCAGTACACCCGCGCTCCAGCCGCGCAGCAGGCGCGACACAGAGAGGTTGTCGTGAGGTACGGTCAGCCGCCCAAACAACCGCCGGCGCACACTGGATGGAGCAGCGCCGCCTCCGCCACAGGTAGTAAGAAGCGTAACGTCGCACTTACTTAACCACAGAACAACACCTACATGCTCTAGGCAAAGACAAGTTGCAACAGAGAATAACAAGAATGAATGCCCAAAAAAGAAGTGCTCGGTCTAAAAAGTGCGTAAGGCAGGGGGTTCAGGCCTATTCCTTCCCATATTACAACGAATAATCATAACGTTTTAATTACTGTCTTGAAAAAATTAATTTAAAGGCAAGTTTTATCGTGAGATAACGTAATTACGTTATTCAAGTTGACATGTCTTCAACAAGCTTCCTTCTTCGTAAGTGTATAAATCCTTTGACTAAAAAGTAGAAAGCAATAGTGAGAGATCCCAGAATGAGATTTTCACTCTGCAGCGCAGTGTGCGCTGATATGAAACTTCCTGGCAGATTAAAACTGTGTGCCGGACCGAGACTCGAACTTTGGACCTTTGCCTTTCGCGGGCAAGTTGGTAGAGCACTTGCCGCGAAAGGCAAAGGTACCGAGTTCGAGACTCGGTCCGCCACACAGTTTTAATCTGCCAGGAAGTTTCAATAGTGAGAGAATCTGTGTCCCTACACTAAATGCTGGCATTAGCATTGCGCGCTGTCGCGGCTGGAAGAAGTTCTGGAGACTTGAAATACGCATCGTATTAGGATTGTGTTATTTTAACATCTCACCCGTTCTAGACCTGTCCTTACAACCACTTTACAGTTCCTTTTTTCGTATTTCCTTTCTCACGTGTAACTAGTCCTCAGCGAATTTATTTACTGATATGGATCTATGCTGCAGGCGCAACTGCTAGTATCTTTTGGATTCGCCAGTTTTCTGACGTTCGCTGTGGTTTCCTCTCCTGTCTTCATCTCTTACTCTCACCTCAGCATTTATGCCCCCCTTTTTAAATTCTTAGTTGCTTAACTGTAATCATGTCGTATCATTTTTACCCTCCACAGCTTACACTACGGCTATGGAAGTTATTCTCAGCATTTAGAATCGCATACGCTTGGATGCGTAAGCTGTTGAACTGATTATGTGGTAGTTGTGAAAATTGTCTACCCTTACTATCGGGAATGTGTGGATGATATTTTTCCCAAAGTCTGGTAATATGTCTCCAGACACTAACTTGAGTAATTTCTTGAGTGCCAATTATCCCAATGATTTCAGGAATTCAAAATAAATGTTGTGTGCTCCACTTCATATTTATTTGATTCATAAGTGACTTATATCTCTGTATCCTCAATTTTTCTTAACATTTTTAAGCTTCTTTCTATTGTAAATCAATTGAAGTGTTTCTTGTGTTATCCAGTTTCTTGTAGCTATGCTCATTGAGTTTTTACAGACTGACGAGATTGAAAATATCCGTATAATGCTGTGGCTTTTGTTTATTATAAACAAGATCGGTTCCGGGAAAACTACATTCCCATCTTCAGGTATGCAAATTTAGTAGTACACCTGAAGATGGGAATATACACTCCTGGAAATTGAAATAAGTCACCGTGAATTCATTGTCCCAGGAAGGGGAAACTTTATTGACACATTCCTGGGGTCAGATACATCACATGATCACACTGACAGAACCACAGGCACATAGACACAGGCAACAGAGCATGCACAATGTCGGCACTAGTACAGTGTATGTCCACCTTTCGCAGCAATGCAGGCTGCTATTCTCCCATGGAGACGATCGTAGAGATGCTGGATGTAGTCCTGTGGAACGGCTTGCCATGCCATTTCCACCTGGCGCCTCAGTTGGACCAGCGTCCGTGCTGGACGTGCAGACCGCGTGAGACGACGCTTCATCCAGTCCCGAACATGCTCAATGGGGGATAGATCCGGAGATCTTGCTGGCCAGGGTAGTTGACTTACACCTTCTAGAGCACGTTGGGTGGCACGGGATACATGCGGACATGCATTGTCCTGTTGGAACAGCAAGTTCCCTTGCCGGTCTAGGAATGGTAGAACGATGGGTTCGATGACGGTTTGGATGTACCGTGCACTATTCAGTGTCCCCTCGACGATCACCAGTGGTGTACGGCCAGTGTAGGAGATCGCTCCCCACACCATGATGCCGGGTGTTGGCCCTGTGTGCCTCGGTCGTATGCAGTCCTGATTGTGGCGCTCACCTGCACGGCGCCAAACACGCATACGACCATCATTGGCACCAAGGCAGAAGCGACTCTCATCGCTGAAGACGACACGTCTCCATTCGTCCCTCCATTCACGCCTGTCGCGACACCACTGGAGGCGGGCTGCACGATGTTGGGACGTGAGCGGAAGACGGCCTAACGGTGTGCGGGACCGTAGCCCAGCTTCATGGAGACGGTTGCGAATGGTCCTCGCCGATACCCCAGGAGCAACAGTGTCCCTAATTTGCTGGGAAGTGGCGGTGCGGTCCCCTACGGCACTGCGTAGGATCCTACGGTCTTGGCGTGCATCCGTGCGTCGCTGCGGTCCGGTCCCAGGTCGACGGGCACGTGCACCTTCCGCCGACCACTGGCGACAACATCGATGTACTGTGGAGACCTCACGCCCCACGTGTTGAGCAATTCGGCGGTACGTCCACCCGGCCTCCCGCATGCCCACTATACGCCCTCGCTCAAAGTCCGTCAACTGCACATACGGTTCACGTCCACGCTGTCGCGGCACGCTACCAGTGTTAAAGACTGCAATGGAGCTCCGAATGCCACGGCAAACTGGCTGACACTGACGGCGGCGGTGCACAAATGCTGCGCAGCTAGCGCCATTCGACGGCCAACACCGCGGTTCCTGGTGTGTCCGCTGTGCCGTGCGTGTGATCATTGCTTGTACAGCCCTCTCGCAGTGTCCGGAGCAAGTATGGTGGGTTTGACACACCGGTGTCAATGTGTTCTTTTTTCCATTTCCAGGAGTGTAATTTTCCTAAAAGCAGTCGTGTTTATAATAAAATAAATTCACATCTGAAGCGGATATTTCAGTCTCACCATGCATCCCAGTTGCGCATTTTCTGTTAACAAACTCCTATGCTCCTCACTGACGCCAGTTCCTTCTTAACTGTACTGTCTGCTGTTGTAGTCATCATGGGAGTATCTATAGCCTCTCCAAACGCGTCTCATCATTTCTCAGTACTTCAGTATCCTGCTTCTTTCCCTACTGATTCTTCAGGACGAGTCTCTTAAATTTCATTGTACTCGACATCATAAGTAAATTACGATCCGAATCTATATCTGAGTGAGCATCATATTCCAATATCTAAATTCGAAATGTCTGATCATGATATAATCCAGTTGGAATCTTCTCGTATCTCCAGTTTCTCCAAGTATACCTCCTCCGATTTTGTATTTTCGACAGCGTATTTGCTATTTCTAAATAGGTGGAAAGAATACATTGAAAGCCTCTATGAGGGTGAAGATTTGTCTGATGTGATAGAAGAAGAAACAGGAGTCGATTTAGAAGAGATAGGGGATCCAGTATTAGAATCGGAATCTAAAAGAGCTTTGGAGAAATTACGGTCAAATAAGGCAGAAGGGATAGATAACATTCCATCAGAATTTCTAAAATCATTGGGGGAAGTGGCAACAAAACGACTATTCACGTTGGTGTGTAGAATATATGAGTCTGGCGATATACCATCTGACTTTCGGAAAAGCATCATCCACACAATTCCGAAGACGGCAAGAGCTGAGAAATGCGAGAATTATCGCAAAATCAACTTAACAGCTCATGCATCGAAGCTGCTTACAAGAATAATATACAGAAGAATGGAAAAGAAAATTGAGAATGCGCTAGGTGACGATCAGTTTGGCTTTAGGAAAAGTAAAGGGAAGAGAGAGGCAATTCTGACGTTACTGCTAATAATGGAAGCAAGGCTAAAGAAAAGTCAAGACACTTTCATAGGATTTGTCGACCTGGAAAAAGCGTTCGACAATATAAAATGGTGCAAGCTGTTCGAGATTCTGAAAAAAGTAGGGGTAAGCTATAGGGAGAGACGGGTCATATACAATATGTACAACAACCAAGAGGGAATAATAAGAGTGGACGATCAAGAACGAAGTGCTCGTATTAAGAAGGGTGTAAGACAAGGCTGTAGCCTTTCGCCCCTACTCTTCAATCTGTACATCGAGGAAGCAATGATGGAAATAAAAGTAAGGTTCAGGAGTGAAATTAAAATACAAGGTGAAAGGATATCAATGATACGATTCGCTGATGACATTGCTATCCTGAGTGAAAGTGAAGAAGAATTGAATGATCTGCTGAACGGAATGAACAGTCTAATGAGTACACAGTATGGTTTGAGAGTAAATAGGAGAAAGACGAAGGTAATGAAAAGTAGTAGAAATGAGATCAGCGAGAAACTTAACATCAGGATTGATGGTCACGAAGTCAATGAAGTTAAGGAATTCTGCTACCTAGGCAGTAAAATAACCAATGACGGACGGAGCAAGGAGGACATCAAAAGCAGACTCGCTATGGCAAAAAAGGCATTTCTGGCCGATAGAAGTCCACTAATATCAAATACCGGCCTTAATTTTAGGAAGAAATTTCTGAGGATGTACGTCTGGAGTACAGCATTGCATGGTAGTGAAACATGGACTGTGGGAAAACCGGAACAGAGGAGAATCGAAGCATTTGAGATCGGGTGCTATAGACGAATGTTGAAAATTAGGTGGACTGATAAGGTAAGGAATGAGGAGGTTCTACGCAGAATGGGAGAAGAAAGGAATATGTAGAAAACACTGATAAGGAGAAGGGACAGGATGATAGGTCATCTGCTAAGACATGAGGGAATGACTTCCATGGTACTAGAGGGAACTGTAGAGGGCAAAAACTGTAGAGGAAGACAGAGATTGGAATACGTCAAGCAAATAATTGAGGACGTAGGTTGCAAGTGCTACTCTGAGATGAAGGAAGAGGTTAGCACAGGATAGGAATTCGTGGTGGGCCGCATCAAACCAGTCAGTAGACTGATGAAAAAAAAAATATATATATTTATTGTAGCACTCAGTTAGTCATTCTCCTCTCTCATTCCTACTGTCACGCCGTATTCTCTTGTAAGTCTTTCTTCTGTTCCTTCCCCTGCTACCGTCTTCCAGTCCATCATTACTGTCGGATTATTATCTCCCTTTACATACTCCGAATCATGGGGTGTTACACTTTTGTTAGTTATTCAACCTTTTTTTTCATTTTTACCTCCCCTTTGGTAGTCCTGTTGCAGAGAACTCATTGGGAGACCAGTCCATAATCTTTTACCAATGGAGAGATCATTATGAGACTTTCCAAATTACTGGCCACATGTGCTGTGGGTACCAATTGTTATGAAGTCGGAGGCTACCATTGTCTTCTACTGATACGTCCCCTTAGAAAAAATATAAATGACTGTGCTGATAAACCTCTTGCGTTATCTGATTTTCAAATAGATGAGCAGAACTGAACGTACTCAGAGATTTCTCTCTTTACTTATTCTGATCATCAGTAAACTACTGATAGGCATAGTTAGCAAGTGAAAGATATTGGTAGAGAAAAAAAACAATGTATTTACCTTAACAATGTTGAAAAGTCATTATATATATATATATATATATATATATATATATATATATATATATATATATCTGTTCACGACATCCAGTCTTACAAATTTCCTTTTTCTGACGGACACCCGTCCAGATCGTCCGCTATCAAAACTCTGTCATCTCTCCCCCACATTCAACACTGCTGGCGGCTCACCTCCAACTGCCCAACGCTACACAAGCGAATATGAATATTCCAACAATGAGTTCAACCAGCCACAGACTGCACACAGTACAGTCAGTGATTTCCATACAGAGCGCTACGTGGCGTTACCAACATAAAAACCTAAACAGCCCACTTACACTACATTTTCATCCCGTTAACGATTGCCCGCCTTTTAGAGGCAGTTTTCCGTCCCTAATGTACGAAAGTGTCCAGAACCTGTTTCTGCTCTTCCGACGTCTTTGACAAGACTGTAGGCAGAACGAGTCTGACTCTTACACCGGAAGTCTTCGGTCGCCACTGTTGATGGTTTTTATTGGAATTTTAAGCAGCGCCTGGGACATTTCACAGTTCAATGACCATGGCTGAGCTATTGGCATAACATCCGATTTTGGCCAACAGTTAAAATAAACATTAATTGTTGTCGAGGGCAGAAATGTTGTCATTTTTCAAAATTTAGGCGAGTGTAGGTACTGCTAAATTTGAAGTGTTTTCATAATCAAGAGAATATTATCTGGGAAATGATGTTTCTCTGAAATCCGTTATTAAATAAAATTATATAATAATGCTTACAATAAAAAAACAAATTTGCCGTCTGCTGTGTTTACATGTGTACGAGTAATATGAGATAGAATAAATAAATAAATATGTGTCCACAGCTGGGGCGGCCGTGAGGCAACATGTGCCCCGGACCGCGGCGTCCGCTGCAGGTGGCGTGGGCGGCGCGGGCGGCGGCTGGGTGTCCGTGGGCGACGTAGAAGTTGCGCGTGGCCGTGACGTCCTACTCGGCGCCTGACGTGAGCTCAGCAGGTAGAGTCGCACACGCTCCGTTTCTCCACGCGTCTGCGCACTTTTCTCTTAGTCTGATTGCTAGAAATACGGTAACAACTGCACTTTCCGGGGTAATTGCTTATATGGAAAGTGATATCGATGTGCGGTTTTCACAGAATGTATTGGTATTCAGTGGCTCATATTGTTAGCCAATCAACATGTTGTGCCAACATACACTTTTTAAATGCAACAATGTGTTGTGGATTGGCAAGACAGCCAACCCACTATGAGGAAGCCGAAAGGCACGCGTTTAAGCTCACGCAGACTGGCGTGAGGTCTGGAACAGGACAAGGAAATGAGACTAGCAAAAAACGTACGTAGCTGCTGGAATACTTAACTTTAATCCACAATTGGTGAACATCGCTCTTGACTGTACATGTTTTACAGCATCAGTAGTAACTGGTAATGGCTCCTTGCTAGGTCGTAGCAAATGACGTAGCTGAAGGCTATGCTAACTATCGTCTCGGCAAATGAGAGCGTATTTTGTCAGTGAACCATCGTTAGCAAAGTCGGCTGTACAACTGGGGCGAGTGCTAGGAAGTCTCTCTAGACCTGCCGTGTGGCGGCGCTCGGTCTGCAATCACTGATAGTGGCGACACGCGGGTCGCATGTATACTAACGGACCGCGGCCGATTTAAAGGCTACCACCTAGCAAGTGTGGTGTCCGGCGGTGACACCACACAATGCTTATTGACATTAACACACTAAAAGAGGGTAAATTACAATATGAGTGGTACTTGTTGCTGGATTCTAGTTCCCACACTGACACTTGTACAATAGCTGTGGTAGCACACAGTAAAGAAAAACACAAGTGCAGACACTAGTTATGTGGATTATGATCAGTAACAAGACAATTGAACGTCACAGGTTGCGTTCAAAACAATAACCGGCGGCGGCAATACACGCTTCCAGTCTGGTATGGAACGACTGCTGCACACGTACTAGAATTGCAGCGCAGATGTCCGAGCAAGCTACAGAAATACGTCGTTGCATATCATCGGGTATATCTGGTATGTCCTTGTAGACAGCGTGCCAGGGTAGCCCGTGTAGGTGTCTGAACCGCTGTGCCAAGACGACATAGTGGCTAACGCACCTGTCTAACCAGCAAGATTTCGTGGCTTGGAACAAATTTACACTCGCCGCTTCGGCCTATATACGCTTTTGTTCAGAAAAAACAGAACACTTTGAACGGCTACACACAAGACTCTCATATTCACAGGACGTGTATATTAGTATGTTCTACACAAATGATCACCATTTGAACCATGTTGGCCCGCGGGCTCAAGGCCAGTATCGACATCGTGGTGCAACATCACCTACTGGTAAAATGTGCCTGTGGCTCTCGTTGTCGCTATAAACCGAAGGTAATGGGTTATTGTGACTTAGCACACGTGCAGGCTGCCTGGCAGACGTATGCGCGCGTGGTACCGCCAAATCAGTGAGTCTGAAAGAGGGCACATTATTGGCATGAGAGAATGTGATGCATACATCCGGGAAATTGCTGCTCGTGTGGGACGAAGTGTTTCAGAAGTGCAACGGGTGTGTGCAGAATGGTTTACGGAAGACTGAAGAACACGACGAGATGGGTCAGGTCGCACCCCCCCCCCCCCCCCAGCCCCCCGAGAAGATCGACACCTCATGCGAATGCAATTGTAGGATCCGCGTCCTCCTCGGCTCTGGCGCAAAAGTGGAGAAGTGTAACACATTGAACACTATCAGGGGTGACAGTCCGTCGCCGTTTTTTTACGGTATGGGTTATGTGCATGTCGTCCACCTCTCCGTCTACCTTTGACGAATATGCAGAGATACGCTAGACGGCAATGGTGTGTGGAAGGACGCCACTGCGGCAAGAATGCCATCAGACAGTGGTGCCGGAGTAATGCAGGTTCTGTTTGTTTGAAAATGATGGCCGCATATTGTTTCATCTCAGACAGGGGGTGCCGTTTACAGTGACTGCATTCACAAGACATACAGCGCCAACTCAAGGCCTGAACAGCCGCGCAGGATTAGCCGAGCGGTCTCAGGCGCTGCAGTCATGGATTGTGCGGCTGGTCCCGGCGGAGGTTAGAGTCCTCCCTCGGGCATGGATGTGTGTTAGTTTTTAGGATAATTTAGCTTAAGTAGTCTGTAAGCTTATGGACTGATGGCCTTAGCAGTTAAGTCACATAAGATTTCACACACATTTGAACATTCTGAACAAGGCCTAAACCAAGGCGACTGAAATACTAATCATTTCTGCAGAACATACTAATGAACATGTCCAGTAAATATGAACCTCGTATCTCTAGTCGTTCAAGGTTTTCGGTTTTTTCTGAAAATGAGTGTACATAAAGTCATATCTGTATGAGACCAGTAAAGTCTCAAACTGTGTCATTTCATTTGATGTTTTTGGTCAACTGCAACGGTTTTTTTTCTCAGTTTTTATGCTGCAACTGCAGTTGACTTGGAATCTGTCATTGTATATAACGATGAGACCACATCGTCTGTAACATGGAGGAAAACAATTCTGCTGCTGCTACTGTAGCTACTGGCGAAGTTTGACCTCATGATATCTTTTAACATATTCTGTGTGATCCTGGGAGTTACTTCACTTGTACATAGTGATGTAATTTCGTTATGATCCGCACAATCCCTGTAGCTATCACCTACTTCTTGCTTCTTCGGGATAACCATCCGGTAGCTAAGTATACAGGTTAACCAGTTGTTCGTCTCTTAAAATTCGGGCCAGCGGCTGTGGCCGAGCGGTTCTAGGCGCTTCAGTCCGGAACCGCGGTGCTGCTACGGTCGCAGGTTCGAATCCTGCCTCTGGTATGGATGTGTGTGTTGTCCTTAGGTTAGTTCGGTTTAAGTAGTTCTAAGTCTAGGGGACTGCTGACCTCAGATGTTAAGTCCCATAGTGCTTAGAGCCATTTGAACATCGCGGTCTTAAATTCGATTTCTTCCTCGCTCAAGTGGTTCGTTGTTTTTTTCTTTTTTGCGCGGTTGTTTCCTAATCCAGGTTATCAACTTCGTGTCAAATATTTCGGTCTTAGAGAGTGAGACTATTCCAGATGTTTCTTCCCCATTAAGCGATGTTTAAGTAAAGTCTGCACGTATCATTGCTTTGTAATGTGACTGACTGCTGTTTTGAAAAAACTGTTCGTGATCCCAAAACTGCTTTTCATTCATGCCCATCTCATTTTCATGTTTTATTTTCTTTCATCGCTTCAAGTACATATTTCGAAATATTCAGTGCTACCTGTCACCGACATATATTTCAAATAGAGCAAATAAATTGAATATGAATTGTTCCGACTACGTAACCACAAACCGGCTTTTCGGTTATGTGGCTAAAAGGAAGAAAGGAAGGAAGGAAGGAAGGAATGGAAGACTCACAGCAGACCGTCGATGTTCCGGTATATCTCTTCTGAAGAAGGTCACAACACGGACGAAAATGTGTACTGAGAGATGGTGACGGGCGGCCTTTGAAGGGAAAATAAGTGGACGACAGCATCAGCAGCCACTGCACAACTCACTCTCGTACTCGCGAACCCTGTCTGCATCAAAACAACACGAAAGAAGTTCCTAAACTTGAAAACTGCAGGGCTAGCTGGAATTCCAAAACCACTCATCAATATTTGTTTTGTAAATAAAACTGCCTTTTCCTGCTGCTAGTTGACATTATTTATACCATACGCGTTTCGCCTTCTCCTGCTCTAAGGCATCATCAGTGGGATCTATAACGATACAGTTCTACTAGTTACAGATTATCAAACAGTTCACTTGTCGATTTTTTGTAAAAAGAAGTAATTACTTACGATTTTCTGATTTGCATTTCCTCACATCTGGTCTGGAAGTCACACTACCACTTTTATCACTGCCATATAATCACATCTTTGTGTTCTCGCCTTCCACACACTGTTCACCATGTTTTTCACTCTTTTTTGTGGTGGACCATTGTTCTTTTGTCACTCGATACAACTATTTCGTCGTACACTGCTTTTCAAGAGCGTAAATATTGCGACTCAATTAAGTGTTTCATCTTCTTTCGTATGTTTACCTATTTGTTGTCAACCTAACGATGTATATGTTCGATACTAGCATCTATTTATGATGTTTATGCCGTATATGTGTGTGTGTGTGTGTGTGAGTGAGGTGAGAGAGAGAGAGAGAGAGAGGGGGATGGAGCCGGTTTTTTTTTTTTTTTTTTTTTTTTTTTTTTTTTTTTTTTTAGGCCAGGGGGTGTACTTGCTGTTAGCGAGTGGCTGAAAACTTTGGTGACAGACGTTTTGACTATTCGTTTCAATATTCTGTGGAGGTGTTCATGGATCAGTGAGTATTAAGATGTTGGGTTGTATTATTATTACATTGGACATTATTATTATATTAATACTTCTTGCGAACGTTATTCTATTATCTTATCTATCAGTGTAAATAATGAATTGCTTGGCATGTGTACTTGGTCATTCAGAAGGATTTTCCATGCAAGAAAATTACCAGATACATAAAACCAAAGCAGAAGGGAAAATCCTGTTGAATGACCAAGTACACATGCCAAGTAATTCATTATTTACACTAATAGATAAAATAATAGAATAACGTTCGCAAGAAGTATTAATACAATATTACTGCCCAGTGTAATAATAATAGAACCCAACATCTTTACACTCACTCATCCATGAACTTCTCTACAGAATATTGAAACGAATAGTCAAAACAGCTGTCACCAAAGTTTTCAGCCACTCGCTATCAGCTAGTCAGCTAGTACACCCGCCAACCCCCCCCCCCCCCCTCCCCAAACTGGTCGATACCCCTCTCTCTCTCACTCATACACACACACACACACACGGTATAAACATCATAAATAGAAGTTAGTATCGAAAATATACTTCGTTAGGTTGACAACAAATAGGTAAACATACGAAAGAAGATGAAACACTTAATTGAGTCGCAATATTTACACTGTGAAAAGCAGTGTATGACGAAATAGTTGTATCGAGTGACAAAAGAACAATGGTCCACCACAAAAAAGAGTGAGAAACATGGTGAACAGTGTGTGGAAGGCGAGAACACAAAGATGTGATTATATGGCAGTGATAAAAGTGGTAGTGTGACTTCCAAACCAGATGTGAGGAAATGCAAATCAGCAAATCGTAAGTAATTACTTTTTTCTACAAAAAATCGACAAGTGAACTGTTTGATAATCTGTAACTAACAGAACTGTATCGTTATAGATCCCACTGATGATGCCTTAGAGCAGGAGAAGGAGAAACGCGTATGGGATAAATAAAGCAACTAGCAGCAGGAGAAGGCGTTTTTATTTACAAAACAAATATTTACATGCTTTCTGCGGAGGATGGCCACACACACACACTTGCGACTCATCAATGTTGCAAATACCCATAACAGGAAAATGTAGTGCCGTAGCCACAAAATATAGACTATGGTGTAACAGGAGAAAATTATTTGACCAGGTGAGTCTTTTATCACAGTTTCGGCCGAGTTTACATCCCAAGAGGCGAAATTTCGGTGATGATTTGGGCAGCCATATTGTGGTATTCCATGGGGCCCCATGGTTACTCTGCAAGATCTCTTTACTGCCGAGGATAATGTAACCATTTTGGTTGATCGGGTCCATCCTATGATACAATGTTTGTTTCCGAAGGCTTCGTTCAGGACTGGTTTTGTAAGCGCGAGGATTAACTGTCGTATCTCCGCTGGCACCCATACACTACACCTCTATATTATTGAGCCTTTGTGGTCTCATTTGGAGAGGAAAGTGCGTGACAGCTACCCACCGCCAGCATCGTTATCTAACTTGCCACTGTTTTGCAGATTTCCTTGGAAACCACGCATAATCTGCATTTATCCATTCCGAGACGGCTGGAAGCTGTTTTGAATGCCAAAAAGTTCGGTACCTGCGTTAGGCATCACAATGTGTTGAATTTTTCATGTTTCCATATTTTTCTCCAACCCCTGTGTGTTCCGCCACGCACCTCAAGGTAGCTCGCGGAGTACAGATATAGTTGTAGGTCTGCTAAAGATTTTTCCATGATCTAAGCAGCTCCGTTACAATTAAGGTTTTTCACATTACTGACGTTCTGTTTTAAAACTTGAGGAGTACTTTCAGTATGATATAGATCCGACATGCTTCAACATTGCCCCGTTGTTCAACATTGTTCCAGTATAGGCTGCGTGAGTATTTTATAGATTGATGATTTATTTCTTGCACTGACTAGTTGGCTTGCAAGTCAGTGACGAGAGAATCGACTCTTTAGTAATCACTGATCCCAGTCCCTTCTTCGGCATGTACAGGACTGGTGCAAGTTCGTCGCAGTTTCATCCACATTCAGGGAGGATTTAATATACGAGTTTTCGCAACATTGATCTACGAACAGTGGTTTCAGCGTTGTGTGTCGAAGAAAAGTTTAGATGTCTACTCCTGCCCCGCCCTTCCATTCGCAGTCACGAACTCAATTCATTCAGTCTATAAGAACCCGTATATTACAGTCGCTTTATTCTGTGGGCCAACTCTCTTTACTAGTTAGCATCTGACAAATTAATTAATTTTTGTGGACGATGCTTGACAGAATACCGAAAATTTCTTTTGTCTCTAGATTAATTAATTAATTAATAGATAGACAGTAGAAATTTTCGGCATTCTGTCAAGCATCGTCCACAACAAATTAATTAATTAATAATCGATAGACAAAAGAAATTTTCGGTGTCCTAAAAGTTTTGATAACATTATCAGCGATCTATTAAAATTAAAATTTAAAGATTAAAACAGTCTTGATCGCAACTTTTTATTTTTATTGGGTTGACCGGTTTCGATTCTATTTAAGAACCATCTTCAGACTCCAGAACGGTGAGTGGACTCCGTGGAGCAAGTTCCGTCGACCCTCTACGCTGGAATAACAGTTATTGCAACGTCGAGGTTCGGCGCAACTTGCTCCACGGAGTCCACCCACCGTTCTGGAGTCTGAAGATGGTTCTTAAATAGAATCGAAACCGATCACTCCAATAAAAATAAAAAGCTGCGATCAATACTGTTTCAATCTTTAAATTTCGGTATCCTGCCAAGCATCGTCCGCAACGAACCAAAGTATTCAACGTTACAAAGAGATTCATTAGATATTACAAGACTGTCTTCTACGTGAACATAAGTGGGAACTAGGGGTACATTTCCGCTAATGCGTCCGAACTATATGTTTAGACTGACGCCAGTTATAAGTTGATGGTACATTTGTTTGTCGATAGGGGTCGCCAGAGTGCAGCTAGCTTGTTCGCTCTCTCCTTCAATTACCGAATATGCTTCGGGGTAGAGATTTCTACAACACAGCAACAAAATGTGTTTTACGTTCTCCGTTCTAACAGGCGCAATACATTCACAACTGTGCAACACTTTTTCCGTCGAATAATATTGTATTGCAAGTTCTATAACGTAAAGGGCATCCGCATCTCGCACTGCACAACTGTCCCTCAAATCCGTTAATCTCACAATATGTGATTTTTTTAACGGTTTGTGAAATACTCTAGGTGATTGTTCGTCTTTGTATTTATAAACGAGTGCGCTTCCCTTTGCCTCCCCTTCCAACAACTCTGCGTGAACTGTGACGCCGGTTCAAAATTGGTTCAAATGGCTCTGAGCACTATGGGACTTAACATCTGTGATCATCAGTCCCCTAGAACTTAGAACTACTTAAACCTAACTAACCTAAGGACACCACACAACACCCAGTCAACACGAGGCAGAGAAAATCCCTGACGCCGCCGGGAATCGAACCCGGGAACCCGGGCACGGGAAGCGAGAACGCTACCGCATGTGACGCCGGGTACCAACAGCAGTGAATTCAACTGCTCCAGACACGCTCGGAGAAGTTTAGGAAGAGTTTGACTATCGTCTTGTTATTTTTCGTGGGTCTAGTGTTACACTCCTGGAAATGGAAAAAAGAACACATTGACACCGGTGTGTCAGACCCACCATACTTGCTCCGGACACTGCGAGAGGGCTGTACAAGCAATGATCACACGCACGGCACAGCGGACACACCAGGAACCGCGGTGTTGGCCGTCGAATGGCGCTAGCTGCGCAGCATTTGTGCACCGCCGCCGTCAGTGTCAGCCAGTTTGCCGTGGCATACGGAGCTCCATCGCAGTCTTTAACACTGGTAGCATGCCGCGACAGCGTCGACGTGAACCGTATGTGCAGTTGACGGACTTTGAGCGAGGGCGTATAGTGGGCATGCACGCCAAGACCGTAGGATCCTACGCAGTGCCGTAGGGGACCGCACCGCCACTTCCCAGCAAATTAGGGACACTGTTGCTCCTGGGGTATCGGCGAGGACCATTCGCAACCGTCTCCATGAAGCTGGGCTACGGTCCCGCACACCGTTAGGCCGTCTTCCGCTCACGCCCCAACATCGTGCAGCCCGCCTCCAGTGGTGTCGCGACAGGCGTGAATGGAGGGACGAATGGAGACGTGTCGTCTTCAGCGATGAGAGTCGCTTCTGCCTTGGTGCCAATGATGGTCGTATGCGTGTTTGGCGCCATGCAGGTGAGCGCCGCAATCAGGACTGCATACGACCGAGGCACACAGGGCCAACACCCGTCATCATGGTGTGGGGAGCGAACTCCTACACTGGCCGTACACCACTGGTGATCGTCGAGGGGACACTGAATAGTGCACGGTACATCCAAACCGTCATCGAACCCATCGTTCTACCATTCCTAGACCGGCAAGGGAACTTGCTGTTCCAACAGGACAATGCACGTCCGCATGTATCCCGTGCCACCCAACGTGCTCTAGAAGGTGTAAGTCAGCTACCCTGGCCAGCAAGATCTCCGGATCTGTCCCCCATTGAGCATGTTTGGGACTGGATGAATCGTCGTCTCACGCGGTCTGCACGTCCAGCACGAACGCTGGTCAAACTGAGGCGCCAGGTGGAAATGGGATGACAAGCCGTTCCACAGGACTACATCCAGCATCTCTACGATCGTCTCCATGGGAGAATAGCAGCCTGCATTGCTGCGAAAGGTGGACATACACTGTACTAGTGCCGACATTGTGCATGCTCTGTTGCCTGTGTCTATGTGCCTGTGGTTCTGTCAGTGTGATCATGTGATGTATCTGACCCCAGGAATGTGTCAATTTCCCCTTCCTGGGACAATGAATTCGCGGTGTTCTTATTTCAATTTCCAGGAGTGTAGATACAATGAACACATGTGATCGGTAAATAAAAGCCTTTATTCTCAACGTAATTGTAAGATGTACCTCAACATTATCCGTGCAAGCATGTAAACGATACACCCTTGCGCAATATGATGCTTCTTCTGAAAAGAAAAACCTTGTAGTCCAATGAGTAACTTAAAATCCACTCCATGTTTCTATCTTCATTAAATTTGAAAATACAGGGTGATTCAAAAAGAATACCACAACTTTAGGAATTTAAAACTCTGCAACGACAAAAGGCAGAGCTAAGCACTATCTGTCGGCGAATTAAGGGAGCTGTAAAGTTTCATTTAGTTGTACATTTGTTCGCTTGAGGCGCTGTTGACTAGGCGTCAGCGTCAGTTGATGCTAAGATGGCGACCGCTCAACAGAAAGCTTTTTGTGTTATTGAGTACAGCAGAAGTGAATCGACGACAGTTGTTCAGCGTGCATTTCGAACGAAGTATGGTGTTAAACCTCCAGATAGGTGGTGTATTAAACGTTGGTATAAACAGTTTACAGAGAATGGGTGTTTGTGCAAAGGGAAAAGTTCTGGACGGCCGAGAACGAGTGATGAAAATGTAGCAAGCATCCAACAAGCATTTGTTCGCAGCCCAGGAAAATCGACTCGCAGAGCTAGCAGAGAGCTGCAAATTCCACAATCAACTGTATGGAGAGTCCTACGAAAATGTTTAGTTATGAAACCTTATCGTCTGAAATTCGTTCAAGGACTGTCTGCAGCTGATAAGATTAAAAGAATCGATTTCTGTGATTTTATCCTTGCTCAAATGGAAACAGATGAATCTTTCGTTTCAACGATTGCGTTTAGTGATGAAGCAACTTTCCATACTGACGGGAAAGTCAACCGTCACAATGTCTGTATATGGGGCACTGAGAATCGGCGGGAAACAACTCAGTATGAACGTGACTCGCCTAAGGTGAACGTTTTCTGTGCCATTTCAGCCAATAAAGTTTTTGGTCCCTTTTTCTTCGAAGGTGCTACTGTAACTGGACTACAGTATCTGGAGATGTTAGAGAATTGGCTGTTGCCTCAGCTCGAACAAGAAGCGCAACAATTCATATTTCAGCAGGATGAAGCGCCACCAAATTGGCACTTATCTGTCCGTAACTACCTGAACGTCAACTACCCGAGGCGATGGGTCGGCCGCCAGGCAGCCCGTGACAGAGCACTTCATCACTGGCCTCCAAGAAGCCCTGATCTTACCCCCTGTGATTTTTTTCTTATGGGGGTATGTTAAGGATATGGTGTTTCAGCCACCTCTCCCAGCCACCATTGATGATTTGAAACGAGAAATAACAGCAGCTATCCAAACTGTTACGCCTGATATGCTACAGAGAGTGTGGAACGAGTTGGAGTATCGGGTTGATATTGCTCGTGTGTCTGGAGGGGGCCATATTGAACATCTCTGAACTTGTTTTTGGGTGAAAAAAAACCTTTTTAAATACTCTTTGTAATGATGTATAACAGAAGGTTATATTATGTTTCTTTCATTAAATACACATTTTTAAAGTTGTGGTATTCTTTTTGAATCACCCTGTATAGTCTTGTGAAATCAGATCAATCCTCAAGAAAGTACCTATGCGTGCCCTACTTACAGGTTTGCGGGATGAAAAAATGGTTCAAATGGCTCTGAGCACTATGGGACTTGACATCTGAGGTCATCAGTCCCCTAGAACTTAGAACTACGTAAACCTAACTAACCTAAGGACACCACACACATCCATGCACGAGGCAGGATTCGAACCTGCGACCGTAGCAGTCCCGCGGTTCCGGACTGTAGCGCCTAGAACCGCTCGGCCACCGCGGCCGGCTTGCAGGGTGAGACGTGATACGTAGTCCGCACGGGAATGAGGCATGTCCCGCTTGTTGTGCGATCCAGCCAGCGTCGCGCAGACGCAGCCACACTCGCCTCAGAGCAATTGGCGGGTTCGGCGGTCCGTGACGGCCAGCCGATAGCCATCGCAGCCGCAGCCGCAGCAGCGTGACTCGCCCAGAGCTTTCTCCCGCCTTGGGACCGGACCCGCGGCTCCTTCCCTCGACAGCCCGTCGCACACGTTCAAACACCCTGCGGCCAGAGACTCTCCACCTCCAGCTAAACTCCACCACGGTCTTCCTAAGCGAAGCATTGTTTAGGCATTCCCATGCCTTCCAAACACTGCAACTTGGTTGTTTACTATCATATTTTTTCTCATGCGATGGCTAGGGCTCGCTGGCCGCTGTGGCCGAGCGGTTCTAGGCGCTACAGTCTGGAACCGCGCGATCGCTACGGTCGCAGGTTCGAATCCTGCCTCGTTGGCAGAACACTTCGAAGGTGCAACAGGTCTACCAAAGAGACTGCTTACTCTACGCTTGTCCGCCCCATTCTGGAGAATTCCTGTGCAGTGTGGGATCCGCATCAGGTGGGACTGACGGATGACATGCAAAAAGTACAAAGAAGGGCAGCTTGTTTTGTATTATCGCGAAATAAGGGAGATAGTGTCACAGACACGATACGTGAATTGGAGTGGCAATCATTAAAACAAAGCCTTTTTTCGTTGCGACGGTATCATCTCATGAAATTTCAATCACCAGTTTTCTCCTCCGATTGTGAAAACATTCTGTTGGCACCCGCCTACATAGGGAGAAATGATCATCACGATAAAATAAGAGAAATCAGGACTCGCACAGAAAAATGTAAGTGCTCGTTTTTCGCGCGTGCCGTTCGAGAGTGGAACGGTAGAGAGACAGCTTGAAGGTGGTTCATTGAACCCTCTACCAGGCACTTTATCGTGAATAGCAGAGTAATCACGCAGATGTAGATGTAGAATATTGTTTCAGTGCGATAGGTTTAAACAATGTTTAAAAAAGGCAATTTAGATGAAATTATGTTTTAATTAATTGAAGTCAAAATCTTCCAAAGAGGTAAATGAGAAGCAGCACTTAACAAAATCTGTTATTCAGCTGTCGGCCGTGGTGGCCAAGCGGTTAAAGGCGCTACAGTCTGGAACGGCGCGACCGCTACGGTCGCAGGTTCGAATCCTGCCTCGGGCATAGATGTGTGTGATGTCCTTAGGTTAGTTAGGTTTAAGTAGTTCTAAGTTCTAGGGGACTGATGACCTCAGAAGTTAAGTCCCATAGTGCTCAGAGCCATTTTGAACCATGGCTAGGGGTCACTTCAGGTGTTGATTCTCACTCACAATCGACATGAACTGCTTACAGAAGTACAGTTCTGTTTCAATTGCTAAAGGATCAGTGAAACATTCCGTGCTCTCGGCCAAGAGTATGTAAAATACTAGGGAACGGAAAAGTAATGTCGTTTTATACATCAAATTCGAACAGTCAGTTGCTAACAAGTATTTATTTTCAGACAATAATGTAATCACCCTCGTTATCAACAGCCTTCTGCCATACAGCGTGCAAATTTTCAGTGCCAGATCGATGAAAATCAATTGGTTTTTTTAGCAAAATATCTGGAAATGACATAATGACATAAAATTTTCAAATTTTTTGCCACTTAGAAAATGGTGTGGCGACTTAAATAAAAGGAAATCCGGCGAGGCAATACCTGCCACACCAATTCTCAATTTTTCGAGTGTTCATCTTGCACGATGCAGTCTTGCATTACCGTATTGCAGAATAACACCGTTTCTGTAGACAATCATCGGGAATTTTTCAATTCAATATTGATTTACTCGATCCAGTTTCTAACAATACCACCACTTGCAAAGTAGGTTAGAAATCAGATTAATAATGTTGCTCACGCTGCATATGTTCGCTTTATCAGGCAACAAAAAAGTTATTGACTGTGGATGGTATCGTCAAAATGTAAATAATGAAGTCACTGTAAAAAAGTCATTAATTTTGGCACTTGAATGGATTCCCACGCAAATTTCGTCGAAGTTGCTATGGCTCATCTTGTTAGAAGGTCCAGATCTGTATTTTAGCAATATTTGAAGACCTAACAAATGCATTCTTCAGGAAGTTCTTAATGATCAAACAATCCCAGATCAGAACAATGGTATGGTAGAAATAATTATTGGCTTGGTGTTCACGATCCACATTTTTATTAAACTTCTTGTAAATTCACATATACTTCTTCTTAATTGTCGCATCATCAGGAAAACAGTTTTGTATCAATCTTCATATATTTAATTTTCACTTTAACCAAACACAAGACTTGATTGTTCTTTTACAAAGCGAAATAACAACTTAACTTCTGCAATGGGAAACAAAGACTGCTCTGTGCGCATTAGCACCAAAACGGTTACAAGTAAGTCAAACATTATGACAGTCTCACAGAAATGAATACACACAAGAACCATATCACTGTAATATATCGATACATCGGAGTACCTATACATTAATAAAACCAAATGTGAATATTGTCACAAAAAATTTCTGTTACTTCGCAGAAAAGTAGTACTATATTACTGGTATGGAGAACTGGGGTTGGAGTGCCGTAATGGTCATGTAAATAAAGAACCATTACAAGTTGTTCACACTAAAGGTCTGCATTCACAATTTGTCCATGTTTCAGCACTTCAAAATTATCGACCCAGCGAATACACAAAAGCGCATTTTTAGGGCGTAATTCGTGGCGATTTATTCGAAGAGAGTCACTGTCTGTTCCTTTTTTGGTTATCAAAGAGGATCCACTTTTCATCTCCAGTGACCAAGAGGCCAAAAAAACGCTTCTGAAATGCGCCGCTGAAGCAATAAGTTGAATTTGATGGATCGGTTAACTTCGTTTGTCTCTATCAATCTGCCTCAAATGTTCTTGCGTGGTCGACCAAGATTTTTTAAGAGTGTCTCATATTCTAGATCGGCTGACACGGATTTGCTTCCTCTCCTGCTCTTAAAACGTCACTGTCTAATTTTGTTGGTCCTTCTGGTCGGTAGGAGTCGGAACGACCAAAATTATCACATTTGAAGTTGGAAAACCATGTTTGGAATTTACAAACGTCTAAAGCATTTACTTAGACATGGCAAACGTTTTAGGTTACAACTATTGGGCTGCTACCCTTGCAAACACAAAACACGATGCCGAATATGTACCGCCTGCGATATTTGACTGACCATTTCACCACAAATTGCAAAATAAATAAATAAATAAAATAAAAATAAATAAAATAAAAGTAAAGAAAATAAAAATAAGAAATAAATAAAAATAAGAAATAAATAAAATTAAAAAATAAATAAAAATAAAAAAATAAAAATAAAAAAATTAAGATTTAATAATTTACGAATAAACAAGACATTCCAACCTTAAAATGTCTTTGGCGCGAGTTTGAAGTACAAAAACGAATGTCGACATGAGCATAAATGACATTATTTTCAAGTTCCCCTAATATTTCTCTTGATCGGTCATCATTTACTGTTGAACAGATTACTCATCATTGATAGTATCTGTATACAATTATATTACATTTTATTTTCCAATAAAAGGAGAGTGCTTTATTTTTACTGGAAAATAAAATTTAATACAACTATATGACAATGTTCTCAAACATGTATGAGTACGTAATATACTTTACATCAACTGCGAGAGTAGCGCGTCCATCGGGATTTACTACTCACGCATCATTACTAATCATCAGTGATGACCATGAGCATACTTGATCTCCAATTCCGTGTCGCAAAAAAATTTTGTAAGCACACCTAACAGGAGCGCTTTAATTTTATGTACACAGTATTGAAAGTGAAATCAGAATGCAAATAAATTAGCTTTGTTCACAACTAACTGGAAGATCGACGTGGGTGTGGTATATGATTTAATATCCAACAATATGGAATAACAATAATCAAAGATTCACGTATATGTTCATGCAAATTTAATTATTAATCATGCGCGGAGTAATACTGTAACTAATATAAAATTCTAGTGTGCAACTAGTAAAAGTATGTTACATGACTGTAATGACCTTTAGAAACATTTTAGAAGGAATTAGTGAAGCGAAATAAAATAAACTTTAGCGCCAAATACTATAACTTACTTACTTACTTACTATTATTCTCTTGACCCCACAAACCACAGTCGGATATTGGCCTCGTCAAGTAGCCTCGTACACAGCGTTCTGTCCTTGGCACCTTCTTCCCTTGCTCCCAGTATCTGAAGATCCTTGGCCACCCGGCCTCTCCATCTCTATTTTCGGTCTGCCTAAAGGTCTTTCCCCTTCGGGTTTCTTGTCTGACACTTCATTCAATCCTGATTCCTCTTCTCTTCTACAGGCGTGCTCGGCCTCTTTGTCTTGGCCTCCGCATAAATATCTGTTTCTTTACGTGAATCCCTGAGCTCTTTCTTGTTCACCATTCTCCTCCCTCAACAATTGGTCCAAATATCTTCCGAAGGATCTTATTTTCGAAAACCTTCGTCATTCTTATCTACTCTCCATATTCCTGCCCCACACAGCAGTACTGGTCTTATTAAAGTTTCGTATACCTTTATTTTGATTTCTCTTGATAAAATTTTGGATGATAATAACTTATTGAGTGAATATGGTGCGCCTTGGATTCCGCTTTTATCCTAGCTTCAATTACTAGTTTCTCGTGATTTCCTTTATTTACTGCAACCCCTAGATATTTAAAGTCTTCTCCTTTTTCAAAACGTGGCTGTCAATCTTTTTTTTTTTTTTTTTGGTCATCAGTCTACTGACTGGTTTGATGCGGCCCGCCACGAATTCCTTTCCTGTGCTAACCTCTTCATCTCAGAGTGGCACTTGCAACCTACGTCCTCAATTATTTGCTTGACGTATTCCAATCTCTGTCTTCCTCTACAGTTTTTGCCCTCTACAGCTCCCTCTAGTACCATGGAAGTCATTCCCTCATGTCTTAGCAGATGTCCTATCATCCTGTCCTTCTCCTTATCAGTGTTTTCCACATATTCCTTTCCTCTCCGATTCCGCGGAGAACCTCCTCATTCCTTACCTTATCAGTCCACCTAATTTTCAACATTCGTCTATAGCACCACATCTCAAATGCTTCCATTCTCTTCTGTTCCGGTTTTCCCACAGTCCATGTTTCACTACCATACTCCAGATGTACATCCTCAGGAATTTCTTCCTCAAATTAAGGCCGGTATTTGATATTAGTAGACTTCTCTTGGCCGAAATGCCTTTTTTGCCATAGCGAGTCTGCTTTTGATGTCCTCCTTGCTCCGTCCGTCATTGGTTATTTTACTGCCTAGGTAGCAGAATTCCTTAACTTCATTGACTTCGTGACCATCAATCCTGATGTTAAGTTTCTCGCTGTTCTCATATCTAATACTTCTCATTACCTTCGTCTTTCTCCGATTTATGGTTGCCCATATATTTTTCTTGTGATTTCTCTTTACCCTCACAATTACTTTGTCGTCATTTACCTCTAATCCAGTTCCCTTTGATTTTTTAATAGCTCTCTTGCCAGTATTATCAGGTTTTCTAGAAAACTGAATGGAGTATCATCCGCAGAGGCTATTACATTAATTTTCATTCCTGTGATAATTCCCTCCTCTGCTTCACTTTTTGTATCCTGTGCTTCCTGTGTTGTTGCGCTGAACAAAAGTGGTGATATTCCATCTCCTTGCCTGACTCCTGTTTTTATATCAAAATCCCACAATATTCTTCATCCATTTTCACTACCCCATTTGAGCCTCCCAGTTTAGCTTTTACAAGATTTGTAATCTTCTATGGATTTCCAAACTTTTGTATTTCCTCAGACAAATTTACTGTGTTTATGCTGCTGTCGGCTTTCTTAAAATCAAGAAGTCTTTTAAATACGGTTCCAGTCATTTCCGAGGAGTGCTGGAGAGAGGCTAGCTAATTAATGAAACGCCTCTACAATTTCTGAATTATTGTTTATCGCTAATTTTGTGGACTGGTTGTATGACTGTTTCATTCCACTCAGAAGGTATCCTTCCTTCATTACCAATGTTGCTCCCAAGTGTTATTACTCGTTTCGCAAGTGTATCTCCTCCTTTCTTAAGTAGTTCTGCCGCTGTTCCCGCTCTTCCTGAACCTTTGTTGTTTCTATATTTTGATTGCCTCTACCGTCCCTTTCAGTTTCGTCGGCAGCACTAAGGCTCTGCGTCCTGATACATACTTTGTTCGTCCATTACTGCGCTTCCATCTTCAACATTTAAAATGTCCTCAAAATACTGCTTCCAATTTTCCATACCTTTTGTTCTCTAGAGAAAATTGTATTGCTATTTTTATCTTTAAAGACATACATTCGTGGTGCGTACTCTTTTCTCAAGAACCAAATTGACCTGTAAATCATTCTTGCATTCCATGGGGTTTTATTCTACATCGCTCTTGTAGCTAAACTTTCGATAAGCTCTCTGTTTTTCCTTACGAGAATGTTTTTGTTTTGCCTGTTAGCATTTTCGTATGTTTCTTTCCTTTCGCTGGCATTTTCCTGTAGGTGTTTTCCCTTTGCTACACTTCTTTAACGCCCTGTTACTCACGTTCCACTGAGAACCATGGATTTTTCTTCCTTCTTTTACTTTTTCCACACATTTCTACTGCTGCTGCCCCCATATTTGTCTTTATCAATTTCAGTAGCGTTCAATGTAGAGGTTACCTTTCATTATTAGAAACAGAAATTTCTTTTGATGCTTACTGATAAATTCCTGTGCCTCTTCATGATCTTTCAATTTGTCCCCTTCAGTTTCGGTTCTTTTATACTATTTTGTCCCCTTGGCTTTCCCATAACTATATGTTGCCTTTCAACTAACATGAGTAAGTAATGGTCTGTGCCCGCCTCCCCATACATTACACTGCTAGGTCGTGGCCTGTTAGATTGTTTTTTATTCTACCACCTGGTGATTACCAAATCGCCTTAGGATTGTCTTTCCAAGAAAAGTATGTTTTCATAATCCTAAAGTTGGATACCTAACAGTGCTCTCTCCATTATCATTACTGTCAATGTGTAAGGGGCCTAACGGTATTACTGAATCGAATGTATCCTTCCATTTCAGGGTTATGACTAATCGTTGTTGCAAAAGCAACATAAAGGCATGCCAAATTTAAAAGAATGCAAAATCCCCAAGATTGGCAAAGTTTTAGAGAAGTTCGAAATATAGCGCTTACTTCTATGCGAGATACTTTTAATAATTTCCACAACTAAATTCTGTCTCGAAATATGGCAGAAAACTCAAAGAGATTCTGGTCATACATAAAGCATATCAGTGGCAAGACGCAATCAATACCTCCACTGCGCGATGACAACGGTGAAGTCACTGATGACAGTGCCACTAAAGCAGAGTTATTAAACACGGTTTTCCGAAACTGCTTCAGCAAAGAAGACGAAGTAAATATTCCTGAATTCCAATCAACAACAACTGCCAAGATGAGAAGCATAGAAGTAGATATCCTCGGTGTAACAAAGCAGCTTAAATCACTTAATAAAGGCAAGGCCTACGGTCCAATTTGCATACCAGTCAGGTTCCTCTCAGACTATGCTGATAAAATAGCTCCTTATTTAGCAATTATATACAAACACTCGCTCACAGAAAGCTCCGTACCTAAAGACTGGAAAATTCCTCAAGTCACACCAATACCCAAAAAGGGAAGTAGGAGTAATCCGCTGAATTACAGGCCTATATCACTAACGTCGATTTGCAGTAGGGTCTTAGAACATATTCTGTATTCGAACATTATGCAGTGCACAGATTCAGAAAATATCGTTCTTGCGACACACAACTAGCTCTTTATACTCATGAAGTAATAAGTGCTATCGACAGGGGATGTCAGATTGATTCGATATTTATGGATTTCCAGAAGGCTTTCGACACCGTTCTTCACAAGCGTCTTCTACCTAAACTGCGTGCCTACGGAGTATCGCCTCAGTTGTGCGACTGGATTCGTGATTTCCTGTCAGAAAGGCCACAGTTCGTAGTAATAGAATAAAACAGAAGTAATATCCGGCGTTCCCCAAGGAAGTGTTATAGGCCCTCTATTGTTCCTGGTCTATATTAAAGACATAGGAGACAATCTGAGTAGCCGTCTTAGATTGTTTGCAGATGATGCTGTCATTTACCGTCTTGTAAAGTCATCAGATGATCAAAACGACTTGCAAAATGATTTAGATAATGTATCTGTATGGTGCGAAAAGTGGCAATTGACTCTCAATAAAGAAAAGTGTGAAGTTATTCACATGAGTACTAAAAGAAATCAGCTAAATTTCATTACGCGATAAGCCACACAAATCTGAGGGCTGTAAATTCATCTAAATACTTAGTGATTACAATTACGAATAACCTAAATTGGAACGATCATATAGATAATATTGTGGGTAGAGCAAACCAAAGGCTGCGATTCATTGGCAGAACACTTAGAAGGTGCAACAGGTCTACCAAAGAGACTGTTTACACTACGCTTGTACGCCCTGTTCTGGAGAATTACTGTGCGGTGTGGGATCCGTATCAGATGGGACTGACGGATGACATGCAAAAAGTACAAAGAAGCGCAGGTTTTTTGTATTATCGCGAAATAGGGGAGATAGTGTCACAGACACGATAGGTAAATTGGACTGGCAATCATTAAAACAAAGGCGTTTTTCGTTGCGACGAAATCTTCTCATCAAATTTCAATCACCAGTTTTCTCCTCCGATTGCGAAAATATTCTGTTGGCACCCACCTACATAGGGAGAAATGACCATCACGATAAAATAAGAGAAATCAGCACTCGCACAGAAAAATTTAAGTGCTCGTTTTTCCCGCGTGCTGTTCGAGAGTGGAACGGTAGAGAGACAGCTTGAGGGTGGTTCATTGAACCCTGTACCAGGCACTTTATTGTGAATAGCAGAGTAATCACGCAGATGTAGATGTAGAATATTGTTTCAGTGTGATAGGTTTAAACCATGTTTAAAAAAGGCAATTTAGATGAAATTATGTTTTAATTAATTGAAGTCAAAATGTTAAAACGGGTAAATGAGAAACAGCACTTAACATAATCTGTTATTCAGCTTTGCTGAATAAACACATTTTAGCAGTTGGCGTCGTGAAATCAATGGCGAACTAACGTCCTTCTATCTCAGTGCCTCCGTGGCGACTTTCGTTGAATAATCCATAGAGGTAGACATCTCCCTCCGACGTCTCAATATACAGGGTGATTCAAAAAGAATACCACAACTTTAAAAATGTGTATTTAATGAAAGAAACATAATATAACCTTCTGTTATACAGCGTTACAAAGAGTATTTAAAAAGGTTTTTTTCACTCAAAAACAAGTTCAGAGATGTTCAATATGGCCCCCTCCAGACACTCGAGCAATATCAACCCGATACTCCAACTCGTTCCACACTCTCTGTAGCACATCAGGCGTAACAGTTTGGATAGCTGCTGTTATTTCTCGTTTCAAATCATCAATGGTGGCTGGGAGAGGTGGCCGAAACACCATATCCTTAACATATCCCCATAAGAAAAAATCCCAGGGGGTAAGATCAGGGCTTCTTGGAGGCCAGTGATGAAGTGCTCTGTCACGGGCTGCCTGGCGGCCGATCCATCGCCTCGGGTAGTTGACGTTCAGGTAGTTACGGACAGATAAGTGCCAATGTGGTGGCGCTCCATCCTGCTGAAATATGAATTGTTGTGCTTCTTCTTCGAGCTGAGGGAACAGCCAATTCTCTAACATCTCCAGATACTGTAGTCCAGTTACAGTAGCACCTTCGAAGAAAAAGGGACCAAAAACTTTATTGGCTGAAATGGCACAGAAAACGTTCACCTTAGGCGAGTCACGTTCATACTGAGTTGTTTCCCGCCGATTCTCAGTGCCCCATATACAGACATTGTGACGGTTGACTTTCCCGTTAGTGTGGAAAATTGCTTCATCACTAAACACAATCTTTGAAACGAAAGATTCATCTGTTTCCATTTGAGCAAGGATAAAGTCACAGAAATCGATTCTTTTAATCTTATCAGCTGCAGACAGTGCTTGAACCAATTTCAGACGATAAGGTTTCATAACTAACCTTTTTCGTAGGACTCTCCATACAGTTGATTGTGGAATTTGCAGCTCTCTGCTAGCTCTGCGAGTCGATTTTCCTGGGCTGCGAACAAATGCTTGCTGGATGCTTGCTACATTTTCATCACTCGTTCTCGGCCGTCCAGAACTTTTCCCTTTGCACAAACACCCATTCTCTGTAAACTGTTTATACCAACGTTTAATACACCACCTATCAGGAGGTTTAACACCATACTTCGTTCGAAATGCACGCTGAACAACTGTCGTCGATTCACTTCTGCCGTACTCAATAACACAAAAAGCTTTCTGTTGAGCGGTCGCCATCTTAGCATCAACTGACGTTGACGCCTAGTCAACAGCATCTCAAGCGAACAAATGTACAACTAAATTAAACTTTATAGCTCCCTTAATTCGCCGACAGATAGTGCTTAGCTCTGCCTTTTGTCGTTGCAGAGTTTTAAATTCCTAAAGTTGTGGTATTCTTTTTGAATCACCCTGTATTTGCACCGCACATACATTGTCACATATTTTCCTCCGAAAATCACAAGCGTACACGGCTGTGTTCAGAAACTCATTGTTTCTGTCAGTGTGAGCCACTGACCTTTACAACTCGACTCTTTTAACAACACACAACGTCTTTAGCCTAGTCAATGCTGTTCGCTTTGAAACGCCAACAAAACTATTTACATTTATTTTTTGTTTTATACTACACACAATAACATTTGGACGGTATGTAAGCTTTTGAACGAAATGTATCATAATAAGAAATGGAATTACAACTTTACACAGTCAAAATGAAGAAATTCACGCAATCAGTTCCCACCCCACTAATAGACAGCACCACTTGCTCTGCGTAAAGAGCATTGGCATATGCTGTATAGACTATTAAGACAGTTCAAACTCAATTATTTCAAACTTACAAAAAATTATATTGTATATTAAGTTTTGAATTTTAGTCTGTCTTGAATGTTTTACTGCCTTGAGTTTGTTGTGCCATTACAATGATAATTATAGATTTGTCACTGATTAACTATTATGCGCACACACACACACACACACACACACACACACACACACATATGGAGACTTAAATTTGCAAATAGAGGAATAACTTCAGATTTAACTGTACACGCAATTTTGGAATTCACTAGAACATTCTATGCGACTCACATGGATAGCTGGCGTGCATTAGCACGCCGCTTTCCCGATTCTGGGTGGCTCTCCAGCGCTGGATAAAATCTCCTGGTGGATTAATGACGAGCGCCATTACGCCGGCCAGCCTTGTTGTTGTTTTCTCATCGTCTCCCACATTCCACTAGGTGAATACTGCGCTAATTCCTACATACCGCCTCAGTGACATGATATGGAAACATTTTGAAAGCATTCTCACACCTTCAGATGGGACAACGTTAGACAGAGGCAGACACAAATTGCATCTTAGGGGGGAAGAGTTGGTGACAGCATGGGCATCTGGCCACCCTTTTCCATTATCATCTCTAAATCCAGACTAACATGCCGACGCCGTGAAGGCTCTGGTATAAAGCCAAGAAAAAAAAGAAAAATAGTGTATTCTATGTAAGTATAAACAGGAACAATGTCTGATGCGGACATTTCGTTTCTGGCTCTACCTTTTTTGTGACACTGGGTATCTCAGACATCACTCTAATATGGAAGCCAAGTAAATTTCTCCTATTTTTTGGGTTGTCAATGTACCAATGCATGCAAAAGCATTAGAGAGTGAGATGCATGTCAAGGATCCAACAATTTCAGCAGACACTGGCCAGGATCTGCGAAATGGCTAAAGGGATCGACGATGTCTCTAAATAAAACAGTTGATGATGAGTCTACATCAAACAGATAAAACACCCGCTGTGAAGTGCATGGTAGAAGGTACTTTCCCGGTAGGCTTTTTATTCATCATTGCCTTAAATTTTCTAGTAGTATTAGTTACTAGTGATAATAGCTGGTTCTGTTTAATATATCAGACACTATCAGCAACGCATAAAATTACTTAAATTACTTGAAATTATACACCGATTTTCAAACTTATTTGTCTTTATTTTGTTCACTCTCATGGAGTTCATGGCGATAATTAATGATTTAGCACACGCGACTGTTCTTTAAGTTACATACAAGACAATAAGTTCAAAGTACATTAGTTGGCGTAACTCAGCTATGCGTAACACAGTTTGGTTTTAACCGTGTCAATTACAGTCCATTCGCGTAAGTGTTGTCACTGCGGTTTATAGTACTCATTGAAGTTCACAGTATTCACAGTCTAACACTTTGCTACATAACATTTATGTCGAAATTTAGTTTTTACCGTGACCGAAAAATAAGAATATGGTCATAAACTATAGTGTGCTTCTGTCTAGTACGATTGAACAACACCTGCAGATACGCCACGACGCTGCACACTCACTGATAGTCGGCGTTTGCCTGCAAGCTATCGACATCGCTCACGCATCACAGTACGTACAACAGTGCTGCTCATTATAATTGTGCGCATCTCACAACAGCATTAGAAAGAACATCATACATACACTGACAGTTTTGCATATTCAATGAAAAAGGATGCATGTCGCAATATTAATAAAGCAAAAAATAATTACACTTCATACTATAGACCAAAACAACAAGTATTCTCAACCATCAAAGATGGGACAGAAGAAAGGAAAGAAGGAAAAGAAAAAAATTATCTCTCATAATTAGCAGTATCTTTACACTGTCCATTTCCTCCTGCCCCCCTCCCTGTCTATCTCCTCCTGCCCCTCTCTCTGTCTCTTTGCTCCCCCTCCCTCTGACCATTGCTTCTAACCCACCTTCTGTCCGTCTGCTTATACTCCTCTGTTCCTCTGTCCAACTCCTTTCCTCCCCCTCTGTCCATCTCCTCCTCGCAACTCTGTCCATATCCTCCTCCTCATTCTTTTCTGCTTCTCCTTCTCTCATCTCTTTGTCTATCTCCTACTCTCCTTTCTCTCTGCCCATTTCCTCCTCTTTCCTTTCTCTATCCATCTCCTCATCTACACTTTCTGTCTCCATCTCCTCCTCCATCTCTCTCTGTCCATCACCTCCTCACCCCTCTCTCTGCTTATCTCTTCCTCCCCCTGTCTCTGTTAATTTACTCCTCTTTCCTTTCTCTGTCCATCTCCTTCATCTCTGCCTATCTCCTCCTCCGTGTCTGTCCATCTCCTCCTCCCTCTCTGACCATCTCCTCCTCCCCAGCCTTTTCTCCATCTCCTCCTTCACTCTATCTGTCCATCTCCTACTCCCATTTCACTATGTCCATCTCTTCTGTTTTCCTTTTACTGTCCATTTCTCCTTCCCTACTCTCCCCATCTCCTCCTCCCCACTCTTTTCTCCATCTCCTTCTCTCATCTCTTTGTCCATCTCCTACTCTGTCCATTTCCTCCTCTTTCCTTTCTCTGTCCATCTCCCCATCTCCTCTCTCTGTCTCCGACTCCTCCTCCATCTCTCTCTCTCTGCTTATCTCTTCCTTCTCCTGTCTCTGTTAATTTACTCCTCTTTCCTTTCTCTGTCCATCTCCTTCATCTCTGCCTATCTCCTCCTCCTTGTCTGTCCATCTCCTCCTCCCTCTCTGACCATCTCCTCCTCCCCAGCCTTTTCTCCATCTCCTCCTTCACTCTATCTGTCCATCTCCTACTCCCATTTCACTATGTTCATCTCTTCTGTTTTCCTTTTACCGTCCATTTCTCCTTCCCTACCCTCTCCATCTCCTCCTCTCCCTGTATTGTCCATCTCCTCCTTTGCCCCCTATGTCTGGCCATCTCGTCCCCCCCCCCCATTCTATGTCCAAGTTTTCACCGACACCCCAATAGTAGGTTGCTGGTCCTTACCGCCACAGTATTTCTTTCTTTACAGACAGTAAGTAATAGGTGAAACAAATTTCGTTGAAATCCTTCCATGGGTTTGGGAGAAGGTTTTCATCCGTAGCCTTGTCCACATACACGTCACATTTAACATAAACCACATTTATTTGTACATATATTTCATCTGTACCTCTAGCTGTTTCTCCCTGGAGTTCCATTTTCACACTACTCAATTTTCATAATGTTATATGGACTTTGTGTAGCACAATAATATAATTCTGCACTTGCATCCAGTGGTCTATATAACTACTGTCTCCAAAACATGTTGCAAGTAGAGTTAGTAGCAAAAAACTTAAAGTGACTTGCATGATGTGGCAGTTTTCCGCACATATCAGTATTTCAAGTGACACCTCCTGATGTACGTGTCGTACAATGATACAATTATGGAGATACATTCAGAGACATTTGTGGATAATACCTGCGAAGTGTGTTGCGAATAGAGTTAGCATCAAAGAAGTAATAAATTAAAAATATCATGGATGATGTGGCAGCTTCACTGCATGAATAGCGAAATTGGAGTAACCGATAAACTTTCTCCTTTCATACTTTTTTTGTGGTGTCTACAAGAAAAAGTTTTGTAATTGTTTAAAATTACGCGTAAAGTTTATTGCATGTCACTAAGTGTTCTCCTTCGCATATATTGGATGACTAAAGTACGGATATTCGCGCTTACTGGGTTGCATTGCTTTTTCACCCACCCCTTTGATATATAGATGGTTCTTACCCTCATAGTGTTTCTTTCCAGACAGTAAGTGATATGTATACCAAATTTGGTTGAAATTGGAACAGTTATTTAGGACGAAATGTGGAATATACATACAAACACACGTACATAATTTTTATAATTGGGTAACTGAAGGTAATAGCGCCATGCATTCAGTTAATTGTTTCTAAAGTTGTATGAAAATCTGCAAAATGTCTAATTTGTAATGATTTATGCCCTAATACGCCCCTTATGCCCTCCTCTGAAAATAATTGGCCTATATTTAGCATTTTTAGATATTATTTTGTATATAGGAAAGGGAAAACTAGTGTTTGTGAGTAGTAGTGAAGGTAATAACGCCACCTAGAAAGACTCTCACATTTGAGACAAACAACAATAGTAAAAAATGAAAAAATGCATTATTATAACAAACAACAGAAACGATACATTCGATGTTATGGAAACGAAGCAAAATTTAAACATACAATGAACTTCTAATTTAGACACTTTGATGTTCAGCTCAGACATCTTCGCACAACGTACACAGCCCTGATTTTTGTTGACTGATTATCGCATGTTTCATGATACCGCGTTTTACATTGCGTGCACTGCATCCAATCCTCTTGCTCCTTTTGTAGTAGAAATCACCACCTCAGTCGCCGCAGTACAGATCCTTATTACAGAATTTGGAGTGTGGTTCAAATGGCTCTGAGCACTATAGGACTTAACATTTATGGTCATCAGTCCCCTAGAACTTAGAACTACTTTAACCTAACTAACCTAAGGACAGCACACAACACCCAGTCATCACGAGGCAGAGAAAATCCCTGACCCCGCTGGGAATCGAACCCGGGAACCCGGGAACCCGGGCGTGGGGAGCGAGAACGCTACCGCACGACCTTTGGAGTGCACTTTGTTTGAGGTTTTCTTGACAAAATTTGCAAAATTTCCAGTTTGCGTCTTCTCTCGACGCTTGTTCAGCCAGTCTCAAAGAGTTCTTCTTGGAATGTTAAATGTCTTTGAAGCCTTTGAAACTGTAATTCCAGATTTAACTGCTTCAAGGGCCTTCCGCAAATCCTCAGTAGTCCACTTTGCACGAAGATTTTGACAGGGCGTACCCATTTCGTCACCTAGAGGAGAAAAATAGAGAAATTGCGTTATTACATGCAGGTGTCTTATTAATGTTTTTTATCAACCGTACTGAAAAATATTTAAATATCTTGAAATTTATTTATATGCTTTAATACACTAAAGAAAGTGTTTTAATCACACAGTAATCTGAAAATTAAGTGAGAACGACGTTGGACATTTATACGTGCCTGCTTTAATTCACAGTAAATGTTCAGCGTCAATAGAAAGGAAACTCTTACCACTCGAACTCACTCTGGCGGGTGTCCTACTCACACTGAGGTTGCTGTTGCTGCAAATACGCTACAGGCATACAGTGGAAACTTCCCCTTTGTTTTTCGTTACTTGCACGGTGCTGTGGTAGCATATCGGAATACTTCCAAACCAGCCAATAAACTGCGAATGACTTTAAAACCAGCACGGCGCAGTTACCTTCAGTTATCATATGTATGGATTCGGTAATCCACTTCATCTCCTCGAAATCTGTTCAAAGATGTATGGAACTTTAGGCCCCATCTATACACGTAAACAGTACATTAATGAAAACGTAACGTGAAATTGACATTGATTCTCCTGTACTAGCATTCGGTACAGGTTTCGCGGGTAACATAACTCATCCACTTGCTGCACCTGTCACTAAACGTATGAAAAAACACTTTAATGCAATCATTGCTGTGCTAACTTACATTCTCCATAGATGAGTAGCATTTGTAAGTACTCTTCATCGATGTACATTGCATTCCACAGAAAGCTTCAACTGAAGACGATTGACTGGATGACCGATGCGCTTTTTCCTTGTGGTCCCCTTTGTTTCCTGTCAATTCCAGCAAGTAGATGAGTTATGTTGCGCCGGGTCTCATCACTGTGTGCTAATTTAGGAGACTCAATGTCAATTTCATGTTACTTTTACAGTAACATCCCGTTCACTTTAACGGTACGTATCGATATGTTTTTCTACAGCTCTTGAGGAGAGGAAGTTGATTACCGATTAAAAATTATTGGGTGCTATTAAAAGAAAAGTATTGGTGTTCATATCTTTGTAAAGAACAAAAGTACAAGAAAGGGAATCATGCCAGTTAATGTCCCTCTTGTAACTAAACAACGTTCACTGGATACATTATTTATTTTTTCCCTGAAAAATGGTATTTGGGATTGTGAAGATAAATGATACACATTCTATTTAATTTTTGCTATAGATTTTTTGTAATAATTTTCGTTTTTGTTTGTTTTTAGCCCTGCTGCCAATGTAAATCCTGTTCAATCAAGACAAAGTGCGTAATGTTCCAAGGGCAGTGTCTATTTGAATAAAATTCTTTTGTACACTGGACCATCCCATTTTAAAACCACCACACTATTAAAATCGATGTTGCACTCTGAAGAAGACCATTGCAAAGACGGGCGGAACGTCGATTTTAATAGTAGTTTTACTGTCATAAAAAAGTGGCCTAATGCACAAAAAGTATTTTATTCAAGTACTGTAAATATACGCTGCATGCGAAGGGAACGAGCGGTCTGTTAGTTTCCTCGAAATCTATTTCGTACTACTGAACCATGCTGAAAATTATCCTTAAGTGTCATTTGAAAGTGTACACTTTATTGATTCTGATGTACTGCTTGCTTGTGGTATAAGAATGACGTTACAAGCCGCCATAATAAATAAGCTGCCCCAGCTGTATGTGGGCAGTTTTCTGATAGTTTCAGATGTTGGTCACACAGTCGTGGAAACAACACGTGATAGTTTGGTTTGACACATTGTATAGTCATCTCTGAGTAAAATTATCATGTCAGGAATAATTGAAGTGAATTACTGAAGTTATTAAAGCGGACCAACCACATGTTTTTACACTCATGTTCAGAAAAAAACAGAACATCTTCAACGACTGGAGACAGGACGTTCATGTCCACAGGACATGTACGTTTAGCATTTTCTGCAGAAATGATTATCAATTGAACATGTCATCCCATGGGTTCAAGGTCAACATCGATATCGCGGCGCAACACCACCTACTGATAAAATGTGCCTGCGGTTCCCGTTGTCACTATAAACCGAAGGTAATGGATCAGTGTGACTTGAGCAGACCTTCAGGATGCTTTGTAGACGTATGCGCGAACCGCACCGTCACATCAGTGAGTTTGAAAGAGGGTGCATTATCGCCGTGAGAGAACGTGATGCATCCATCCGGGAAACTGCTTCTCGTGTGAGACGAAGTGTTTCGGCAGTGCAATGGGTGTGTGCAGAATGGTTCACGGAAGGCCGTAGAACACGAGGAGATGGGTCAGGTCGCACCAGCCAGACCACCCCCCTGAGAAGATCGACACCTCATCCGAATGGCATTCCAGGACGGATCTGCGTCCTCCTGCGTCCACATCGTACACTATCAGGGGTGACATTCGTAGCCGTTTATTACGGCATCGATTACGCGGGTGCCGTCCACTTCTCCGACAACCTTTGACGAATGTGTAGAAAAATTCTAGACGGCCATGGTGATGGAAGGAGGTCACTAGGGAAAGGAATGGCACCAGATGGTGTTTAAGGAAGAATCCGGGTTCTATTTGCATGAAAACAGTAGCCGCACTTCAGTTCGCCTCATACAGGGGGAGTGGCATTGCACAAGACGTACAGCACCACCTCAAGGCCTTATAGTGTGAGGTCCTATGGGCACAATCACAAATCACAGTTGGTGCGTGTCTAGGGCACTGACCAGTGCGCCCTACGTGAATGACATCCTGTGACCCGTAGCCATACCCTTTCTGCACAACACCCTAAACCCCATTTTTCAGCAAGACAATGCACGACCATATGTTGCTGCATGAACACGTGCCTTCTTGGAGTCACAGGATGTCAGCCTTTTGGCTTGCCCGCCAGGTCACCTGACTTGCCGCCAATCGGAAATGTATAGGATTTCGTGAAACTACGGGTGCAGCTCTATGACGCAGTGAAAACCACCAGAGATGGACTTTGGAACCAGGTGAATGCAGCATGGATGGTTATACCACAAGACGCCATTCATGCCTTATACGCGTCGCATGGAACAAGTTATCAGAGCCCATGGCGGACCCCATGCCTGCTAGGTAACAGGACAGCTGCTGAACCGAGTTGACTGAAATGCTAATCACTTCTGCAGAACGTACTAATGTTCATGTTCGGTGAATATGAACGTCCTATCCCTAGTCGTTAAGGTGTTCTGTTTCTTTTTCTGAACATGAGTGTATTTTGTGCTGTAGAATGATAATAACAATAATAATAGTACATAGATTAATATTCTGTAAAGTTTTTCTTTGTTACTCAACCATTTATCACAAAATACGAAGCAGTGGACCTTCAAACCTGGACAGAACGACCCTAATAAGCTATATATATCTGTGGGAGTTATGGATTTGAGAAACACTCATGTAGACTCGATTCATAGGCCAAACACTAAATATCTGCGTATTTAAACACACACACACACACACACACACACACACACACACACACACACACACACACACACACACACCAACTGATACCATGACGTCATTGTTATTTATTACTGGTTTGTATACCTTAGTTTTTGGTGTGTTCATTGTACACTGTTTTAGACATTACAATTTATGTTAACGTCTAGCGCCTTCAGCAAATGGGATGTGACTCAAACTCGTTCCTAATTTAGGAACGTGAAAACTTATTTACACTGGGGCTAATGAGAACAGTATTTTTTCTACGATTTCCTCTCCTGACTCGTCTTTCTAAATTTATTTTCTATCATCTTATGAAGCCTAATTGAACCTGTAGTACTGATTTATATATTCCTGCGTATATTAAAACAGGTTCCATTCGTGAAATGTTTTCTCAGTAAGGAATAGTACAGATACTACTGAAATTCACTCAAGAGTTTTAAATATTTGGACGACAGTGGAACTGAAGTGTGTCGTCATATGAATGAGCTAGAAAAAATTCTAACTTAATTGTAATGGAAAGCTGTAATGCATTCGTTGCTGAACGTGGGAACCAAGGAAAATGGAAAATTTCAGGCTTGACAAGCGCTATGAGAGGATGGAAATGGTAACAGAATAAAGTGCTGGGCAATTATAACAATAGTCGTGATTTCACTTTTCCAAGGCCACTGAGTAAGTATGCTGGGAAGATACCAGAAGATCACAAAAGATACCAGATTTTACTGAAACGGGGATTCTGTAATCAATTTAAATTATGTATTAGCTAATTAGGTGCTGAAATTTGCTACCATAACTTAGGGGTACTATATTGTCAAGTGAACTTCAAGAATTTGAACTGAAAGAGGGTGCAGTATTGCGAGGTAGACGAGCCGAAGGAATTTGACGAAGTATGTAACGACTCTGTAAGGACGTTACGGATGTGGCAAATCGATTGAATATACTTAACATTGGCGTAGTTGGAGAATAGTACTAGGATGGGAAAGGTAGAAACGAAGTGGCCTTGGATAATGTATTAGCTACTACGATAGATAAATAAACGACGATAATTTTGAACGTTGAATACGAAGGGTAAAGTGTAGGTCACTCAGAGATGAAATTATTTGCAAATGTAGAAAGGTATAGAAAAATGGATGAATGTTGAATGTGATGAGGTAGATGGAAAAGTGAAACAGGATAACGTAGACGCTGCACACAGTCTAATTAACATTTAGTTTAGCAAGCACAGAACACGAAATACAATCAGCGCTTGTTACTGGTATAGCTTTATAGCAATAATATGTGAACTTCTAATGCAAATACCCTTTAACGATCAAGAGCTGCCCAGCAAACAGTGGACAGAATAATGGATTATTACTCCCCAGGCACCGGAATGAAAAAGAAGTAATTAGGGAAGCGGGTATCAAGGAGTACTTGGATAAGTATAGCAGAAGACTGTAACATATGCAACGGTCTTCCATAGTGCAGTGAAGGTCATGAAAGTGTATATTTATGCTCAAGGAGAAAATGAGTACGCTCTTAAGGCCACTACAAGTCTGACTCTCACTCCTGACGCCTTCTGCCTGTTTCAGGACCGCGCTGGGCTCCTTCACCTGGTAGCCGTCTGCTGAAACACGCTCTGGTGCTGTGAATCTCCATTGTGCCAGTAGGACTACGTCGTGGAGACCTGGCAGTCCACTCTTGTTATTGCTTTTTCTACATATATTGTAAATGTTGTTATTTTTTCAAAATAAATATTATTATAACTCGTTAATAACTTCTATCTTATCGAGATTTTTTTCCACGAGACTCGTGTGTCATAATGTTTCATTTTTCAAGAAACTGGTTTTGGTAAATAGAGAAAACCAAGTCACATTCCCCGTATCACTACATGGCCAAATGATAATTTCAACAATCGCAATTGGTTGCGTGCTCAAACAGTATAGTCTTTTCACTATAGGAGACGAATAATTAAAGAAATTGTACTGGTATATCTTGACGCAGGACTGAAAAAAAAAGTTTCTTTACTTGTAGAAAGATATTGGCGGACTTAGGAAGCAGACATACACTTCACAATTTACCAACACAATTTGTAGAAAATTGTCTAACCTTCATGTTTCAGTAAATAAATATGTATTAAAAATTGAAGAGTTTAGAAATGGTGAAAAATAACGATAGTATTTGTCAAAAGTTAGTGCCCTGCGTTTCATTACATTCAGAATAAGTAAGTAACGTGGATCCTGATACATGCAGGAAAATAGGAAAACAATATTTTAGTTGAAACTTCCTGAGAGATTAAAACTGTGTGCCGGACCGAGACTCGAGCTCGAGACCTTTGCCTTTCGCGGGCAAGTGCTCTACCAACTGAGCTACCCAAGCACGACTCACAACCCGTCCTCACAGCTTCAGTTCTGCCAGTACCTCGTCTCCTGTGGTGTGAGGACGGGCAGTGAGTCGTGCTTGGGTAGCTCAGTTGGTAAAGCACTTGCTCGCGAAAGGCAAAGGTCCCGAGTTCGAGTCTCAGTCCGGCACAGAGTTTTAATCTGTCAGGAAGTTTCATATCACCGCACACTCCGCTGCAGAGTGAAAATCTCATTCTGGAATATTTTAGTTCTTCCTATTCTGATTTTATAACAAACTGACAAAAAACTACTAAAACAACGAAACAGAAAATAGACTGCTCGCATCAGCAAGGAGTTATTTCTTTCCGTACTGGTAGAGGGTGATGGGTACATGAGGTATTAAGTAGGAACTGTTTTCCATTGCTTATTAGTATACTGCTTCAGCTGTGTCGTTACATTGTGACAAGTTCTTGTTGAAATCGGTCAACTCGGCGTTAGAGGACGCATAGTTTACCACATATACCAAAATGCCATCTTCATCCAAGGGAAGTATCCAATGTACACCGTGCGCCAGACTTGTAAACTCATGTGCTGTGTTTTCACATTGTACCCCACGGAAGTGTCAGAGGGCCGCTGCTGTTCGCTTAGCTGGGTGTCCACGCTACATGATTTACAGGACGTTCCCACCTCTGGCCGGCAGTGAAGGTGAATTTTGTGGGAGCGAAATAACACAATAACGCATTTTTAGCTAACGCTAATAGATTTAAAACAAATTAACCCGTTAATCGGAGTTGAGATATTTCGGTGTTGCACTATATTGAGGTGACGGAAGTCATGGGATTCCGATATGGACATATACAGATGACGGTAGTATGGCGTAAAGTAGGTATGAAAGGGGAGCGCACCGGTGGAGCTGTCATTTGTACTCAGACGATTCATGTGAAAAGGTTTCCGACGTGGTTATGGTCGCACGAATGGAATTAACAGACTTTGAATGCGGAATGGTAGTTGGAGCTACAAGCACGGGACACTGTAATACGGAAATTGTTACACAGTTCAGTCTTCTGCAATCCCCAGTGTCAAGAGTGTGTCGAGAATAGCAAATTTCAGGCATCACCTCTCACCACGCACAACGGAACGGCCGATGGCCTTCACTTAACGACCGAGAGTAGTGGCGTTTCCGAAGAGTTAGTACTAACAGACAAGTAACACTGAGTGAAATAATCGCAGAAATCAATGAGGGATGTACGACGAACATATTCGTTAGCGAAGTGCGACGAAATCTGGCATTAATAGGCTCTGGCGGCAGACGACCGACGCAAGTGCCTTTGCCAACAGCGTGACATCACCTGTGGCGGCTCCCCTGGAATTGTGACCATATCGGTTAGACCGGTAGACGACTAGAAAACTGTGGTTTGGTCAGATAAGTCTCGATTTAAGCTGATAAGAGCTGGTGGTAGGGTTCGAGTGTGGCGCAGACGCCACGAAGCCATGGATCCAAGTTATCGACAGAGTACTGTGGAAGCTGGTGGTGGCTCCACAATGGTGTGGGCTGTGTTTACATGGAATGAACTGGGTCGTGGTTATGTTAGGCTACTTACAGACCATTTGCAGCCAATTATTAACTTCATGATCCGAAATAACGATATCATGTCACCGGGCAACAATTGTTCGCGATTGGTTTTAAGAACGTGATTCTTGAGTTTCTCCCGGCGTATTTGATGATCAAAATATCCACGGGTGTGTTGCCGGTCTATAGTGTCCAACGGGCACAATATTTCGGCGATCATACATGTCGCCATCATCAGGTGAACTGACGGACTGAGCTCCTGTGAACGTGCCGGCACGGAGATCCGTACGCTATGGCTGCTCAGAGGGAACTGGGTTTGGTCGTGGCGGCGGCCGATTTAAATACCCTCCGCCCGCGGCGCGCTCCCTCCGCCGTCCGCGCCCCGCGCCACGGTCGCGCGGTGGAACAGATTGCGACGGCGTCTGAGATGACGTCGGTGTGATGGCTCTGTCCGCCGTGGTCGTCACAACTATACGTTTGCTCGATTTACTCTTGATTAATCCAATCGCTGGTTCCCAAGCCTTGCTAAGATTAAAGCCACAGTCACGGTTTATGAGGTCGTCATTGGTGCGAATTTCGATGGCCTCTCTAACAACGCTGTCCCAGTATCTCGACGTGTGTACCAGAATCCTCGTGCGGTCATACTCCATGGCGTGATTTTCCGACAAACAATGTTCAGCGACCGCCGACTTGCTCGGATACATCAGTCGAGTGTGCCTCTGGTGTTCACGGCATCGATCCTCGACGGTACGCATCGTCTGACCAATATACGACTTGCCACATTGACACGGAATCTGGTACACGCCGGTCTTCCTCAAACCGAGGTCATCTTTGGCTGCATTTATTCCATACACAGGCGCTCTCTCGGGGAAAATCGCCCGCATTCTGAAGAAACACCGGGTCGGAACTGTGTTTTGTCCTCCAAATAAAACTCGTGCACTGGTGGGGAGCGCCAAAGATGACCTCGGTTTGAGGAAGGCCGGTGTGTACCAGATTCCGTGTGAATGTGGCAAGTCGTATATTGGTCAGATGATGCGTACCGTCGAGGATCGATGCCGTGAACACCAGAGGCACACTCGACTGATGTATCCGAGCAAGTCGGCGGTCGCTGAACATTGTTTGTCGGAAAATCACGCCATGGAGTATGACCGCACGAGGATTCTGGTACAGACGTCGAGATACTGGGACAGCGTTGTTAGAGAGGCCATCGAAATTCGCACCAATGACGACCTCATAAACCGTGACTGTGGCTTTAATCTTAGCAAGGCTTGGGAACCAGCGATTGGATTAATCAGGAGTAAATCGAGCAAACGTATAGTTGTGACGAGCACGGCGGACAGAGCCATCACACCGACGTCATCTCAGACGCCGTCGCAATCTGTTCCACCGCGCGACCGTGGCGCGGGGCGCGGACGGCGGAGGGAGCGCGCCGCGGGCGGAGGGTATTTAAATCGGCCGCCGCCGCGACCAAATCCAGTTCCCTCTGAGCAGCCATAGCGTACGGATCTCCGTGCCGGCACGTTCACAGGAGCTCAGTCCGTCAGTTCACCTGATGATGGCGACATGTATGATCGCCGAAATATTGTGCCCGTTGGACACTATAGACCGGCAGCACACCCGTGGATTTTTTGGTTTTAAGAACATTTTGGACAATTCGAGCGAATGATTTGGACACCCAGATAGCCCGATATGACTCCCATCGTACATTTATGGGGGATAATCGAGAGGTCAGTACCTGTACAAAATCCTGCGCCTATTATACACTTGCAATTACGGACGCTTATAGAGGCGGCATAGTTCAATTTTGCTGCGTGGGACTTCGACCGACCTGCTGTGTCCACGCTATGTCCTGTTGCCGCACTATGCCGGGATAAAGAAGGTCCGGCACGATATTAGGAAGTATCCCATGACTTTTGTCACCTCAGTATAATTATAAAAAGAGAGTCTGTCAAATTACATAGCAAGTAAATAGGAGAAAGGTAAGCATTCATCCAATGAGTCATCTACATTGTTCATCTTTCAACGATTGTAACAGACATTCCAATGTAAAAATAGTGCAGTACGCATGAACCACCAGAACGAAACGTGTTTCTTGGAAAGGTTGGTAAATATTTCCACACTCAAAAGTCTCAAAATAAGCTTCGGACAGAAACCAAAAATCATGAACGACGATCAGGAGAGGGATAAGAATTACGGAATAAAAGATGTACTCATTATTGCCACATGGAATGTACAGGGTCACGGTAAAATGAGATCGAGTTTAAAAAAATAGTGAATATTATTATATTAACATAGCAGTGATTACAAAAAGCAAAATGAAGTTAAAAAGTGGTTAACAGAGTAGCACCTGAAAAGTGATTAACGGCTAGAAGATTACCTTATACAGTGGAGTAGAACCTGAGCACTTTGTGAAATAGCAGTTTTGATAGAAAGAAAATGGGGAAGATAACATACGGCAGTATGCGTTAGTACACAAAAGGATCATCACAGTGAGACTGAAATTCGATAAAGGTCATATAATGGTTACCGGAACCTACGTACCAAAGGAAAGAAGGGACAAACAGATCTGTACTACAAAAAGCTACAGAAACGCCTGAATAAAATAAACAGCTCTGACATTGTCATCTTGGTAGGGGACGTAAATATAGGAATAGGTGAAGAGCCCATCTACCACTTGATGGGCAACAACAGATAAGATATTATTAATAACAACGGAATAAACCTGATACAGATGGTCGCCTGAAAGCACCCAATTTTTCAAGAGAAGAAATACACATGGTCTGCAAGAGACCGCAGATCTCTTATTGACTAGCCGAAATAGTAAAAAAGATGGTGTAATTTCAAGGGTGATTGGCACCAAATATACGAGTACAAGAGGTGAGTTCAGCTATAGGAAAGACGGAAAAAAAAACAGAACAAAAAGAAAAATGAAAGAATTCCGAACATTACTTTTATGGTACATCTGTTCCAAGAAGAGGTTTTAAGGGATCCACATCAATTCCGTCAAGTGAAGATGTAACTAAGGTATGGACAAACATTAAAAATGTCGTAATGCAGGTCGCTAGATATGTACTAGAGTAAAAATCCAAAATGAATCAAAAAGGGGACTTAAAATTTTGAACGTAGAGATAGAAAAAGCTATAGAGAAGAAAAGAAAATCATGTAGAGTGTTCTTGCAGAAACATGCAGAGGAAGCTAAAGAAGAGAGTAAGACAGGCACATTTGATATACACCTCTACGCAGAGTTGAGCATGACGTTCACGGTAGACAGAAAATAGCATATATACTGACTACACAGATAAAAAGAAAATACAAACATACTGCAAATGTAAATATATAAAAATAGTCATAAAGCTGCACAAATCGTTATAAGAAAGTATGGTGTAGCCCGAACGGAGAAAAACCAACGGAAGAAATGCAGAGGAAGTGATAGGTCTAATATATTTGACAGAATTAAAACAGGAATACAAGGAAAGATAAAATAGAAAATTTTCAGAATCAGTTGGAACAGATGTGGCGTAACATTTCTAGAATTCAGAATTCTATGTCTCTGTAACATTTGTTGGCTTGCAGGCGAAATATAAGAAGAATGCAAGTGTGCTTAAGTTATTTCACTGTTTACAAGAAAAGACACAAGTAACACAACTATTTGCAAAGGAGTCAGTGTTCTGAATGCTTCTAATAAAATCAACAGCAAATTTATTAACGAGAAGCTTCGAAATATCTTTGATTAAATTTCATTAGAACAAGAAGGTCATGTGCCGACTTTTTAACAAAGTATATAAAAAAGCAATTTGCCACCGCACGTAGCCTTTATCGTTATTTCACCACTACCACAGAAAAAAGCTATGGCCAATAATTGAGAAAAGAGGTTTCCACAGGCAGCTGAACAGTCCACCACGGTAAAATAAATAAATAAATTAGAAGAGATACTGCCAAAGAGCTGACACCAGAACTAGAGATAAATCAAGGAGTATGCCAAGCCAAAGTTGCAGTACGTTTCCAGAAAAATTCAGCATCTACGTCGACGACCTAGTCATTCAAAGGATGATTATAGCGGTGAAGTCATGACACATAATAAGTCATCACACATAATTCTTCGTCAAATTAGTAGTCTGACAGCATTGAGGAGTGCTATCTGTAACGAAATACAATGCCTAGCTGCACTAAGTACATTTTTTGAATGCCACTTTGTCAGACGTGCCTCTGATTTTTCATCATGAGAACAGAAAACTCACCTTATTAACATCTAAATGGAAAAGCCGCTCTCGTAAGGTGTTCGACGAACTCGCCAGACTTTAAACAACAATTTTTCGAAAACGCTTGAAAATCGTAACGTAATAGAGCAGTGTTTTTTTCATGTACAGTTGTACAATCATAAGAAAGATGAACAAAAGAAGTGACAAATGAACAAAAGAGTTGACGCGTTGAGTGTATGCTTCCGTTGTAAGCTCTAAAGTTACTAGTTACCTAAAACTATTTACACTAGATTGCATTAAATTCAATGAAGCGGTAAGAAGCTTACTGTAAATTAGAGATGCATGTTAAGGAGCTTTGTTAATGGAGAGGCTCTGTCAGAAGAGATGGTTGTGGATGGCGTACCTCAGGGTAGTGTGACAGGGGAACAGTGTGTCCCACTTATCTTGACCAACCTAAATAACTTTGTCCAGATACAAATTACAAAATGTTTCAAGCGAATACTCTTTAGCAGTCAGGGGGACATCAATCAGCATGATTGCCTTCGTTGCAGCTTTGTTTTTTACAAATGAACAGCAGTAAGTTGTCTTACTCACTCAGGTTATCTCACAGGACGAAGCATACTATGGTGCAACGGGCCAGTAGTACACGAAATATAGTCAGACACACACCATAAAGCGCACTAGGGATATATGTAGATGTATATAGATGTAAATAATAGAAATGTACACTGAACAGAGAAAGGAACTGATACACCTGTTCAATATCGTGTAGGGCCTCCACGAGCACGCAGAAGTGTTGCAACACGACGTGGCATGGACTCGACTAATGTCTCAAGTACTGCTGGAGGGGACTGACGCCGTGAATCCTGCAGGGCTGTCCATAAATCCGTAAGAGTACGAGGGGTGGAGATCTCTTCTGAACAGCACGTTGCAACGTTTCCCACATATGCTCAATAATGTTCGTGTCTGGGGAGTTTGGTGGTCAGCGGAAGTGTTTAAACTCAGAAGGGTGTTCCTGGAGCCACTCTGTACCAATTCTGGACGTGTGGGGTGTCGCATTGTCCTGCTGGAATTGCCCAAGTGCGGCGGAATACAAAATGGACATGAATAGATGCAGGTGATCAGACAGGATACTTAAGTGTGTCAGAGTCGTATCTAGACGTATCACGGGTCCTGTATGACTCCAACTGCACACGCCCCACACCATTATACAGCCTCCACCAGCCTGAACAGTCTACTGTCGACGTGCAGGATCCATGGATTCATGAGGCTGTCTCCATACCCGTATACGGGCATCAGCTCGGTACAATTTGAAACAAGACTCGTCCAACCAGGCAACATATTTCCAGTCATCAACAGTCCATTGTCGGTATTGACGAGCCCAGCAGAGGCGCAAAGTATCGTATCATGCAGTCATGAAGGGCACACGAGTGGACCTTCGGCTCTGAAAGCCCGTATCGATAATGTTTAGTTGAATGGTTCGCACGCTGATACTTGTTGATGGCCCGGCATTGAATTATGCAGCAATTTGCCTTGTGTCACGTTGAACGATTCTCTTCAGTCATTGTTGGTTCCGTTCCTGCAGGATCTTTGTCCGGCCGTAATGCTGTTGGAGATTTGATGTTTTACGGGATTCCTGATATTCACAGTACACTCGCGAAATGGTCGTACGGGAAAAGCCCCACTTCATCGCTACCTCGGAGATGCTATGTCCCATCGCTCGTGCGCCGACCTTAACACCACAGTCAAACCCACTTAAGTCTTGATAACCTGCCATTATAGCAACAGTAACCGATCTAAAAACTGCGCCAGACACTTGTTATCTTATATAGGCGTTGCCGACCGCAGTGCTGTATTCTGCCTGTTTACATTTCTCTGTATTTGAATATGCATACCTATACCAGTTTCTTTGGCGCCTCAGTGTATAACGAACTGCAGAAGTATCCGTCAAAAATATACTTGATCGAACAGTCTTCGGGTGTAGTACCGGTTCGAAATGTCCAAAGGTCATAATATTTCGGCGATCAGATATGATGTAAGTTCTCTGTCCGATCTCGTCGCCAGATTGTTTTGTTCGCTGAGAGCCTTCTTAACGAAACTCAGTGCTGGTTCGCAAGCCTTTCTAAGATTATAAACGGAATTTCAGATGATGAGGTAATCACTGGTGCGAGTTTCTACAGCCGCTCTAACGACGTTGTCCCAGTATTTGAAAGACTGTGTCTAGATTATGGTTCGTTCGTATTCCATCGCGTGATTCTCTGACGAACAGTGCTCTATGATTACCGGCTAGCTGGGATATATCAGCCGAATGTGCCTCTGGTGTTCTCGACAATAATCTTCAACGGTACGCACAGTCTGTCCAATATATTGTCTTCCCACATCGATATGCAATCTGGTATACGCCGGTCCTCCGTGAACCAAGATCTTCTTTGCCGCTTTCCAGTAATGCTCATGTTTCATTGGGCGAGAAAAAGACAGTTTTTACTCGGTGCTTCTTCAATATGCGTCAAGTGTATGGTATAAAGGCAATGGTTGCATCTTCCTCCGTGACTTCTTCAATCTCCACAGGCTGTACTGTTGTGGTGGGGCGGAGAGCACGCCTAATCTGCCATTCTGGCTACCCGTTTTTTTTCGGAATAGAGTTCTGAGGTGTTTCAGCTCCTGGGACAGCCTCCCGGGAAAAATCGGACGCATGTTGAAGCACCGAATGAAAACTGCACGTAAACAAAAAACACAGAAAACCGACAAATATCAGTGGATAGAGCATCTTCCAGAGTTTTTAACTCACATTACAGATTCTCTGCATGGGTACCGTATGTGACGCCGCATACATCAATATATGTACGTGCTTGAAATTTGTCACTATGGAGAGTCGCAAGGTAATCCGCTTCGGAAATTTTCATTGAGTGGCCTGTCTACACACGGGAACCAACTCGATTCGAAGCCATGGAGCGGATGACTTGTCTATATGTTCTGATACATCCTCTCTCCTAGTGGTGTATTCCACCCCTACGTCACTTCACATACTACGAATCGAAATTTGAACAGATGCAGTATCCCCCGAAATGTGTAATTCTTTTGTATGTCTTGTAGTTATCACGCAGTCGTCTTCTGAAACCCCAGCGATACGAATAACTCCGTAATTCAACAACTAGTCTCTAGCCGACATCTCCTCGTCAGATCAGCCTTTTACTCGTATTTGTAATTAGATAATAAATTTTGGGGCATAGTTTCCATGAGCTAAATCCACGAAACCCGATATGAGAGCTTTGCGTCACTTAGCCTAAGATACTTTTTAGAAACAGTTCATTGAAGTAATTGAACTATCTCGGCCGAAACTGGACAACAAAAATACCTCTATGTTTAGGCAGTCAGATTCACACAGAAATGACATTATCTGTAATGTGAGGTAATTAAATGATAAACGAACACATCGCTTGCTCATAAAACACGTTGCCTAAATAAAATCTGATTACAGATTCATATTTTACATACCAAATGCTATAGTTCGATAAGCATGTAGCTAACTTTCACGTGTATAATTAGATGTCTAAGTGTGTGTGTGTGGTTTCATTTTTACATATTTCTAACTCTACAATCCTGATGTCAACGTGGATATGCATGCTCACAGACACTTTCATATTGTTAATAGTACATCATAACCAGTACTTCTGCCTAGATTAATTTGAACAGACGATGAACTAAATAAAAATCATAGCATCGTTACCATATATAGCTCAACTTACATTGTAGCAATGACGTTACGAGCCACTGGTTAAAAAGAAGGCTCCTCAGCTGAAGGTATGTGTATGTATGTATGTGTGTGTGTGTGTGTGTGGCAAGTAAGGATTGAGACATGACAAACGCCTTTTCGAAGTGTAACTGTCAGTGTGTTATTTTGAACAACTATATGGTTCTGAAATCATGCTTGACCTCTTTGCAACAAATATCCCAAATAACCCTGAGCAAATAGGCAGCATCGTGACAGATACAGAAATTAGTGACCACAAGACTGTTGTAGCGAGACTCAATATTGTAACATCCAAACCAACCAAAAACCACAAAGTACATCTATTTAAGAAAAGCAGATAAAAATCTACTTGATGCCTTCATAAAAGACAATCTCTATACCTTCCAGGCTGACTGTGTAAACATAGACCGGATGTGGTTTCAGTTCAGAGAAATTGTATCGACGGCAGTTGAGAGATATATACCAAATAAACTAATAAGGGATGAAACTGATCACTCGTGATACACATAACATTTCCGGAAACTGTTGAAGAAGGAACGAAACAAACATGCCAATTTTCAAAGAACGGAAAACCCCCAATATTGGCAAAGTTGTAGAGAAGCTCGAAATTTATAACGAACTTCAATGCGAGATGCTTTTAACAGTTTCCACAACGAAACTGTCTCGAAACCTGGCAAAAATACAAAGAGATTCTGATCGTATGTCAAGTAAAGCAGAGGTAAGACACAATCAATAATACCCTCACTGCGCGATAACAATGGTGGTGTAACAGACGGCATCGCCACTAAAGCAAAGTTACTGCACACAGTTTTCCGACATTCCTTCTCCAAAGAAGAGGAAGTAAATATTCCAGAATTTGAATCAAGAACAGCTGCCAGCATGAGTAACTTAGACGCTGATATCCTCGGTGTAGCAAAGCAGTTGAAATCACTTAATAAAGGCAAGTCTTCCGGTCCAGACTGTGTACCAATCAGGTTCCTTTCAGAGTATGCTGATACCGAAGCTTCTTATTTAGCAGTCATATAGGCTACAACCGCTCGTTCACTGAAAGATCTTTACCTAAAGACCGGAAAGTTGCACATGTCACGCCATTGACCCAAGAAAGGAGATAGGAGTAATCCACTGCATTACCCACCCACAACGCTAACGTCGGTTTGTATTAGGATTTTGGAATATATACTGTGATCGAATATTTTGAGTTACCTCGAAGAAAACGATTTATTGACAAACAGCCAACACGAATTCTGGAAATATCGTTCTTTTGAAACACAACTAGCTCTTTATTCTCAAGAAGTAATGAGTGCTATCGATCGGATGTGTCAAACTGATACCATATTTTAATATTTTCAAAAGGCTTTTGACACCGTTCCTCACAAGCGATTCCTAATAAAATTGCGGGCCATGAAGTATCGTTTCAGTCGTGCTACTGGATTCATGATTTTTCTCTCAGGAAGGCCACAGTTCGAGGTAACTGACGGAAAGTCGTCGAGTAAAACAGAAGTACTCGTAATAACTGGGCGATTTTATCTCAAATTATAAGGGTCAAGAGTGGATGTGTCACATCACTGTTTCAAAGTTTGCCGGAAAAATGTGTGTTGAAGTTCTACATGACATCCCTCCGAAACTACAATATTTTGATTTTCTAATGGTTTGTTAAAACCTACGGACCTCTCTAAATGACAGTATTTGTGAAAATGTCTTAACGAAAGGAATGTTGAAAAATTGTAATAAAGAAACCAAAAGTGACTGAGAGCTGAATTTATTTTCAATAAATACTTTGTTCCTAATACTATCAGACATGAATAATACACACACACTTACGAGCTTCTTTAATATCTTTTTTGGAAATATAAACAATGAAAATTTTTAAGTTTTTGAGAATTTAAGAATTATGTTTTGAAAATATGAAAGGCCACAGGATGTTAACTGTCTTGAGAAATGATAAAGTGGAAGGACTGCTAACTGTCAGCTATGACATTAATGCTTGAAATTCTTAAACTGTCAAAATATTTGTATCTAAAGATGTAAAAATCTGAAATTTTGTGGTTACTTAGAAATTATTTTCTCCAGAAGGCTCATCCTAAATGTTCTAATAATTTCTTGGTACGTTTAGTTGGTAACTGTAATTAGAGACTGTACAGTCAGAGTGGGCAATACTTGCCTGTACAGAATGTGATAACTTTTTAGATAGTTCTAGCGCTACTCTCAAGGTCAAAAAATCATGGACACTTATATATTTAAAATTATCGCTGATTTTAAGTAAATGTCATGCAAAACTGGTATTCCGGAATCAATTACTTTACAACGTTATAAATGAGTGGGAAAACAATTCATAATTTTGTTCGAAAGCGTTTTATAACAAAAATGAGGTATAGAATATTTATACCCGTTTTTATTTTTATGATATTATTCACAAATTATTACCGTATTCTGTCGAGATTTTACTTCTTCATGACTTTCCATAAATTAAAATTGCCTACAATGTAACAATCAACACTGCACTGTTGAAAAGAGTTCATTTGTCGTTTCATCTGGTTCTCATCGAACTTGTACAGCCGAGCTGAATTTGCACACGGACAATGATGATCCAACAAGAGAAGTAATGGGAAATAGGAATTTACACACTGATCTTTAGATGATGGCCATTTGAAAACATTAGCAGGACCACGAGGTGTCGTAAAGGAGTCGGTTATATGTTGCAGCTCGTGAGAGACACTTATTGCCTTACTCACCCACCCTTGATTGTCATACACCCAAGAAATGAGGTGATTTACTACAAAGTCTTCTAATATACACTGCGGCCTCTGCATTTCACACATATTAACAGGCTCCACTTCGTCGGGAACCGTTCTTGCGATGTATGTGCCACTCCGGGATGCAGCCCAGTAGTGGCTTGATTGAATTCCTACCTCAACCTTCAGAGCAGACCACTCTTCTCTCTTTTTTAAACGGAATTCCCTTAATGTAGTTTCACTTAGAACTATGAATTTCATGTTTGGTACTAATGTTGAATGGTGTGTACAAATCCATTAGCATCTCCTATAGCATCAGTAGCTTCATGCTGGAGATTAAATCTTGTTTCAAGATTTTTAGAGAGACCTTCTCCCTACCACATGCACTTTTTCCGTGACCTCTTGCTGAAAACACCCACTTTTTGTCTTAATTCCTGTACTTCAGTGTTGATGAAGCTCAAAAGCTGAAAGCGGCTTTCAAAATGAGATGCTGCACAATCAGTCACATATACATGTTTAGGAAATGCATGGCCTCTAAATGCTATGTCATCAGTTATCATGCTGACATGCTTGCATGTTCACTGTTGTGAATGAGATCATCAGTAACAACAGCAAAACAGTGTGATGTTCCTAGGAAGTGAGTAACACATATGAATATTGTATCTGTGGTGTGTGCCAGTGGTAATTTCGAATTTCGTTTTGCAAAGCAAGAGACCAGTTCTCAGCTACGAGTAAGACGAAATGAAGAACTAAAGTATCAGTATTTTGGGATGTGGCTGATTTTGCTTCTGCTATCGACTGTCTCTGAATGCTCCAGATATGATGGTGAGCTATTCCTTTCATGACCCAATGCCTAACCACTGTAACAAACTCTTCTCCCCCTCCCCCCCCCCCCCCTCCACAATGCAAAGGTTACATCATTGTCAGTATTCTGAATGTGTAAAGCTTCAACAGTCATCACTTCAGCACCAGGACACATTACACACTCCTGCAACCGACATTAATCTTGCGGGTCTTGACACATACACAAAAACATCAGACTCATCTTTGTGTACTTCTTTCCTGTGACACTGCTTATGGGGAAACGAACAAGTATCAAATTACTGCATACTTCCTTCACTGGCCGGCATTTTACCCGTTTTGGTTGCAAGGAATAGAATTTTGTGATGACAGTTTTTAAATTCTGGTTCTCCTTTTTCTTCTCGTCTCTTCTCTTTTCTTCTCTTATTGATCTTGTCATATATGTATTTAGCTTTTTAACTTTACACCATTTTCACTAACAGAAACAACATCAGCCTGGTGAGGACTTTGCCTGCTGCTATCTTTGTCATCACTTAGGTAATATTCCAGAACGTTAATCAGCATATCATCTTGCAACGGATGCCCACAGTAAGAATCTGGGCATGCCCAAATAGTTTCTCATTCTTTATTTTACGAACTTTTGAAATCAAATAATTTGAGTAAATGGATATGTATTTCTATACCTGCTGTTTAGAATAGGTACCTGGTATCAGTGTCAGTAACTGTACCTTCTCATTAAACATGGCTGCCGAGACAGCAGTATTTAGAAGCCATACACCACATTTCGTGTATGTATCATTATCGTCAGGTTCTGCACCAAGTGCGTCTATATTATACACTTCACAAACATTTGAAAATGTTGCTTGTGTAAAACTTGTTTCAGTTTCTACCACTTTTCTTTTTAGGTACTGTTTTCTCCTTGTGCTTCTTACTTTTTGTGGACGTTTAAGGTGTGATTTAGTAGGGGCTACAGCAGGAAAGCTAACATTCAATGCATCAACAACTTCACACCTAGGAATTTGCACTGTCTTCTTCAGTTTCAAATTCGGGTGATGGTGATCGTTCAGGAGGGTTGTCACTAAATTTCTTCTTACAGTGAGTGTAGCAATTCCTGCACAATGTAGTGATCCTAGTACCGTTACTTGAGGACCAAGATATTTCTGCAACATCTCTGATAGGTTTCCAACAACTGTTAAGTGTTTTTCACTTTTCTTAAACACCAGCTTCTTGTGTATTTTTTCATAGTCGAGACACCTCACTTTTTGACTACTATATTTCCTCACTGGAATTGTGTTTGTTGCGGCTTATCGACAAGCGCCGGCGCGAAGATGAAGAACACAAGAGCAGAGAAGGCTGTGAGACGACCTCAGCTAATAGTCCGCTGACTGGGACCGCACCGCGACGGGAGCGGCGTCTACATGAAGAGAATATTAGCGCCGCTCCTGCCAGCCTCGGCCGCACAGTACTAGACAGGCACTAGGAGAACACACGATAGCAGTTATTAGTGATCCAAATCCATTGCTTGTACGGACATTGTATATAGTGAAAGACACTGAATGTTTGCTGTCGCTCATCGCTTGCAACACGTTCTTGTAAGTCCCAAGTTAAGTATTGTTAATCTTCTTTATTGTAATAAAAACTATTAATGTGATTTGCTTGAACTGTTGTATAGCATTCCGAGAACGCTGCCTCCATTAGGCACCGTATACGAGACGAGTGGGCAGGACCCCACAGTATCTAACCAAAAGTTCAAGCCAAACACAAAACTCGATGCAGAATGGTGTATTCGCAAGTTCTCACTTGTTTGTTATAAAAAGAAGAGAGCTAGATACAGTGTTGTCAACATGCATATTTTACACTAGAAATTAAGTGATGCTAAATACGCAGAATTTGAAAAATTTTTAACACTTTACGCAGAAAAATACTGTCCACTGTATTTGCATTCACACAAGGTTGGCACCGGTGGTGACACCAACGTGCTGACATAACCAAACAGTATTCTGTGTAGTTCTCGTAAGTTTTCCGATGGGGGTTTTCGAGTAAATAATTCCTAAAAACTCGTAAAAATGCAATTCTTTACATTTTTAGTAATAAATCACAAAAAATTAAGTAAAAAATTAACATAAATTTCGCATTTTCGTTTTAAATTTCTAAGTTAAAGGAAGCCCATAATTGTGCGGGTGTCAACTATATTTCAACATATTAAGAGGGAGATTTAACGCAAAACGTCTGCCAGGTCTCAGTACTTCTGATTTATTAGTTATATATGTATATATATACTACTGACCATTAAAATTGCTACACCACGAATATGACGTGCTACAGTCGCGAAATTTAACCGACAGGCAGAAGATGCTGTGATATGCAAATGATCAGCTTTTCAGAGCATTCACACAAGGTTGGCGCCGGTGGCGACATCTACAATGTGCTGACATGAGGAAAGTTTCCAACCGATTTCTCATACACAAACAGCAGTTGACCGGCGTTGCCTGGTGAAACGTTGTTGTGATGCCCGTGTAAGGAGAAGAAATGCGTACCATCACGTTTCCGACTTTGATAAAGGTCGGATTGTAGCCTATCGCGATTGCGGTTTATCGTATCGCGACGTTGCTGCTCGCGTTGGTCCAGATCCAATGACTGTTAGCAGCATATGGAATCGTTGGGTTCAGGAGGGTAATACGGAACGCCATGCTGGATCCCAACGGCCTCGAATCACTAGCAGTCGAGATGACAGGCATCTTATCCGCATGGCTGTAACGGATCGTGCAGCCACGTCTTGGTCCTTGAGTCAACAGATGGGGACGTTTGCAAGACAACAACCACCTGCACGAACAGGTCGACGACGTTTGCAGCAGCATGGACTCTCAGCTTGGAGACCATGGCTGCGGTTACCCTTGACGCAGCATCACACACAGGAGCGACGAACCTGGCTGCACGAACGGCAAAACGTCGTTCTTTCGGATGAAACCAGGTTCTGCTTACAGCATGATGATGAGTCCATCCGTGTTTGGCGACATCGCGGTGAACGCAGATTGGAAGCATGTATTCGTCATCGCCATACTAGCGTATCACCCGGCGTGATGGTATGGGGGTGCCATTGGTTACACGTCTCGGTCATCTCTTGTAAGCATTGACGGTACTTTGAACAGTGGACGTTACATATCAGATGCGTTACGACCCGTGGCTCTCCCCTTCATTCGATTCAGCAGGATAATGCACGACCGCATGTTGCAGGTCCTGTACGGGCCTCTCTGGATACAGAAAATGTTCGATTGCTGCCCTGGCCAGTGCATTCTCCAGATCTCTCACCGATTGAAAACGTCTGGTCAATGGTGGACGAGCAACTGGCTCGTCAACATACGCCAGTGACTACTCTTGATGAGCTGTGGCGTCGTGTTGAAGCTGCATGTGCAGCTGTACCTGTACGCACCATCCAACCTGTGTTTGACTCAATGCCCTGGCGTATCAAGGCCGTTATTACGGCCAGAGGTTGTTGTTCTGGGTCCTGATTTCTCAGGATCTATGCACCCAAATTGCGTGAAAATGTAATCACATGTCAGTTCTAATATAATATATTTGTCCGATGAATACCCGTTTATCATCTGCATTTCTTCTTGGTGTAGCAATTTTAATGACCTGTAGTGTATATTCTCTATTGTTTTGGAGCTATACCATTAACAAAAACTAAGATAAATGGAAAATACTTTATTTATTAACACTTATGATTTGGAGGTCTGCTTTATATTTTTTATATTTTTTCCAGAGAAGTTCATGGCCATGAGTTGACATGACCCGTATGATTTGAGATGAAATCATCCACCTGGCTTTTCATAAGGAAGTTTTACACCAAAGATTTAGGAGACAATTTGAGCAACCCAGATATATTGTTTTGCAGATTCTGCAAATACCTACGAATAACTTAAATTGGAAAAATCATATAGATAACGTTGTGGGAAAAGCAAACTAATGATTGTGATTTATTGGCAGAACACTTAGAAAATGCAACAGGTTTGCTAAAGAGTCTGTTTACACTATGCTTGTCTGCCCTTTTCTGGAGTATTGCTGTGTTGTGGTGTGGTAACGTGCATCAGATAGGATTGACAGAGGACATCGGAAAGTATAAAAAAAGGACGCTCGTTTGGTAGTATTGCGAAATCGCGGGGAGAGTGCTACGCGCGTACTGGGGTGGCATTCTGCAAAACAAAGACGTTTTTCGTTGCGGCAGGATCATATTGTGAAATTTCGATCAATAATTTTCTCCTTAGAGTGTGAAAATATTTTTTTGGCGCCCATATACGAAGGAAAAAATGATCATCACAATAAAATCAGAGAAATGAGAACTCGCACAGGAAGATTTAAGTGTTCGTTTTTTCCCCCGCACTGTTCGAAAGTGGAACGGTTAAGAAATAGCTTGAAGGTGGTTCGATGGACCCCCTACCAGACGCTTAATTGTGAATTGCAGAGTAATCATGCAGATGTGGATATATTTATATTCTTGCAGGCACTAAATACTGTCTAATAAGTATTAGACAGTTGTCTAGGTGTCGCGTCCTAAACATCAGCAGCCATCCCGCCTAACTTTGCTTTCTCTTAAAACTTCCAATCATTTTGAAGCTGTTTCCCCCAGAAATATGGTGCTCTTGGTGAGGGAAACTCTTCCTCACTCATAAAAATCGGACTTTACAGCCTCTAGGCTGAGGACTCAGTTGCTGCTTTTTTAGTTGTTCCGCAATTCAGTCGACAGAAGTGTGATTCTTTTTGCCGAGGATTGTAACGCCACATTTGTCTTCCCGTAACAACAACGTCAGCGGCAGATGTGGTCTCGAGTTCAAGGCTGAGCCAGGAGATTTATGAGTGGGCGGGTCACCATAGAAAGTGAAGCCCTACCGCCGGCTGACCCCTCAGCTGAGGGCCTGCTTACCCTTTCACCGGGCGCTGTACGCGGCTTTCTCCGGAAGATTCCCCGCCGGGCCGGTCATGTGTGGTCGTCGATGTCAGTTCCTTTCTGACGGTTTTCCCTTTCAAGTCCTGTCGCGGTTCTTCACAAGCCGCATCGCACGCCACCGCAATCTCGACGACATTCATTTCCCTTTCCTCGCTGTTGAGCTAACGCTAGTTTTATTTAGCGTAAATATATCTGTTCCCAGTGACGGCGTACATGTTGTATCCGTGCAGATTTACAGGATTTTCCACGCAGTACGTTCCGTGTAAATCACTTTTGAGACATGGATACGTTCAGGCAATAGTCTATGTCTATATTGCCACTAATTGCTGGAAACATTCACTACACCGGTTTCGTTATATTAAGTGGCGTCTTCAGGTATGCCAATAATCCACAAATTGTTTTGTCGTAATATATAAACACTAGATATGTGGACAAAAATATCGTAAAGAATGGGACAAACTATGACAATTAAATATGCATATATTACTCATGGACCATTCCCTAGCAGCAAGCGTAAAAATATTTGTGAAATGTTTTTAGTTTGTTTCGTGGGCTGTGACAGCGTGGGACGAGATGAGCGTGGGACACCTTCTCCCATTTGTTTCGCGTCGTCGCTCAGTTTTCTCGCTGCTCCCTTCCACGCTTTCTGACATTAGTTGCTAATTACCCGGCCGACACAGGTTAGTCACTGCGGAAACATTAAGACCATTCTCCTGAAAAAGAAGGGCACAGTTTGTAACTACTTCCTTTATTTAGCCGGAAACGACAGTATAGAGAATACCAGAATGAGATTTTCATTCTGCAGCGCAGTGTGCACTGACATGAAACTTCCTGACGTATTAAAACTGTGCTGAACCGAGACCCCAACTCGGAACCTTTGCCTTTCGCGGGCAAGTGCTCTACCAACTGAGTTACCCAAGCACGACACACGACCTGTCCTCACAGCTTCAATTCTGCCAAAACCTCGTCTCCTACCTTGCCGCGAAAGGCAAAGGTCCCGAGTTCGAGTCTCGATCCGGCACATAGTTTTAATCTGCCACGAAGTTTTAGTATAGAGGATTACTGTTTTGGGATGTAACTTATCCCTAGCTGTTTTGGGAGTATCTGACCGCTTTTTAAACTTTATATATCATACCAACTTACGCGCCGCCTTCGAGACAGTTCTTTGTCATTATGGAATGTTGTCCGACATCGCAATTTGGACGGCAACAAAATACACTTGAAAAGAGAAATCATCGTTCCATGCACTTTCTCCTTGTAGGCTTTCTGTAAGCCAGTAAAGTCAGGCGGAAAGCCATGTTGAACATCTCGCTATAACAATTACATTATGAAATATTTTGCTGAGCTCTACATAATGCACATAGTTTGTTTACTCAATTTATTAACGATTTTTCGAGTCCTGTTGAAAGAAAATAAGTGAATCAACAAACCCAGTTTTTCTTTCATTCCACTGTTACTTTTGTTATTTAGTCTTTTTGTCTCGTCTACAGGTGTTCCGACTTATATGCCCAACGAAGTATTAAAATATTACGATGCGTGATACTATAGATATGTCACTTCATAACAATAGCAGGCGGTTACACTGACTTTGTCTGACCATTACAATCTGACTGAAATGAGTATTACCAACTTCCCTACTACATACACACAACACAAACAGCTTCACGAGTAACATGCCTCATTCATTTATCTAAAGATGAAACTGCCCAACTTCAGCGGAAAAGAATTGTTATATAGCTTTGGATCATTGTTAGAAGGCCAAGCAATAATTAAATCAGAATGACGACATATTCTTTAAGTCAAATAGTTCTTCATATGTTAATGAAGGCTGATGGAAAACTCTCTGCATATTCAGTATTTCATAACATGACATCAAGTCCCTAACTGTTGATTTTTTATTGACGCAAATCGTTTTTATAATACATTCATTGAACTGGGTTCACATGATGACAATAGTCGCAGAAACATTAAAAGATATTACCTTGGTACTAATTAAGCGAAAAGTCATCACCATGCATATCAAATGATAGTATTAAAACTGAAGAGTATAATTCTGTTTTCTCTAGATAGTGCATATGAAAAGTAGTCAGTGCATCGTGTCGATGTTTGATTCTAGTTAATTCACAACTTATTAGTGTCGAGAACTACCTGTCTAAATCGAGTTATTCTCATCTCCTGCTTTAATTCACATAGGCCAAGTTACTAAAAAAATGTTTCTAAAAAGAAACGAATTGTATGATACCGTGCTTTCGTATCAGATTTGGGAATGTCGGTTGAATGGTAGGAGCCTCTTACTAGGAACGAGAGGTTGTTATTAACGCTAGTCCTTTTAAATATAATTTCTACATAGGGCTGCGAGAGAGAAAACTTCACTCGTGTGTTGATGTTTTATGTATTAAACATGTTAAAATGTTTGGTTACTAAAAGAAACAGGAAATTTCAAGTAACGTCTCGTGTAGCCGAAGGTTCAAAAATGGTTCAAATGGCTCTGAGCACTATGGGACTTAACATCTGTGGTCATCAGTCCCCTATAACTTAGAACTACTTAAACCTAACTAACCTAAGGACATCACACACATCCATGCCCGAGGCAGGATTCGAACCTGCGACCGTAGCAGTCACGTGGTTCCAGACTGAAGCGCCTAGAGCCGCACGGCCACACAGGCCGGCTTAGCCGAAGGTATATTTTTAGTTGCATCAGAACTAACTTTTGATGTACGTAAATTTGGTTCAGAGTATCGTAGAGTTTCGCTACTGGAATATGTTTCAGTGAGACTTTTCTGGCGGTGTTATCACGTCAGAATAAAAACTTTTCACGTTTCGGTAGCAGCAGCATGACCCTGATGGCGGTTTCTTCAATACTAGCCGTACTTTGGAAGTTTTACATCATGAGACGCATTAGAGAATAATCTTATTGAAAAGAGGGAGCGTTTAGTCTGAAGGAATCTGCCAGTTGTTCATCGCTTGCTTGCTTGAATATAGAGAGCAGTGGATTTATGTAAAAAAATCTAGGCGACCATTTTTAGCCTTATCACCGTAGTCAAACACACAGTCGAGAGACTCATTGCTGAGAAAGATATGTTTGGCGTGACAGCTGGAGCAATACTAGCGCTCCAAGCGGTAAGGAAGCAGTCCGTTTCTTAACGCATAGGCACATGGTACAGGAAATTATTATTTTTTCCTTTGCCAGTCCAGGTCTGTTTATACATATAGTTTTCATTCGTTTGCTTCAGATTTACGTTATACCGAGAAAACTACAGTCGAAACTATTCTGCAAGATGACATCGACTTTGTCTTTTTTTGCCCTAGTGGACGATATCCACCCACCGCTTTGACTGGAGTGATCGAGCCACTGGTCCACGATAACGTACCTGCACACAAATTCGATGACGTTCCGTTTCAGACACTATAGTCTTACACAAATATGTTACGCACCTTACAGGCAGCTACTGTGACTGTAAAATTATAAATAAATACACTACTGGACATTAAAATTGCTACACGAAGAAGAAATGCAAATGATAAACGGGTATTCATTGGACAAATATATTATACTAGAACTGACATGTGATTACATTTTCACGCAATTTGGGTGCATAATCCTGAGAAATCAGTAACCAGAACAACCACCTCTGACCGTAATAACGGCCTTGATACGCCTGGGCATTGAGTCAAACAGAGCTTGGATGGCGTGTACTGGTACAGCTGCCCATGCAGCTTCAACACGATACCACAGTTCATCAAGAGTAGGGACAGGCGTATCGCCGCGCGGGATTAGCCGAGTGGTCCAGGGCGCTGTAGTCATGGACTGTGCGGCTGGTGCCGGCGGAGGTTCGAGTCCTCCCTCGGGCATGCGTGTGTGTGTTTGTCCTTAGGATAATTTAGGTGAAGTAGTGTGTAAGCTTAGGGACTGATGACCTTAGCAGTTAAGTCCCATAATATTTCACACACATTTGAACACATTTGACTGGCGTGTTGTGACGAGCCAGTTGCTCGGCCACCATTGACCAGACGTTTTTAATTGGTGAGAGATCTGGAGAATGTGCTGGCCAGGGTAGAAGTCGATTATTTTCTGTATTCAGTAAGACCCGTACAGGACCTGCAACATGCGGTCGTGCATTATCCTGCTGAAATGTAGGGTTTCGCAGGGATCGAATGAAGGGTGGAGCCACGGGTCGTAACACATCTAAAATGTAACGTCCACTGTTCAAAGTGTCGTCAATGCGAACAAGAGGTGACCTAGACGTGTAACCAATGGCGCCCCATACCATCACGCCGGGTGATAAGCCAGTATGGCGATGACGAATACACGCTTCCAATGTGCGTTCACCGCGATGTCGCCAAACACGGACGCGACCATCATGATGCCGTAAACAGAACCTAGATTCATCCGACAAAATGACGTTTTGCCATTCGTGCACCCAGGTTCGTCGTTGAGTGCACCACCGCAGGCGATCCTGTCTGTGATGCAGCATCAAGGGTAACCGCAGCCACGGTCTCCGAGCTGATAGTCCATGCTGCTGCAAACGTCGTCCAACTGTTGGTGTAGATGGTTGTTGTCTTGCAAACGTCTCCATCTGTTGACGCAGGGATCGAGACATAGCTGCATGATCCATTACAGCCATGCGGATAAGATGCCTGTCATTTCGACTGCTAGTGATTCGAGGCCGTTGGGATCCAGCACGGCGTTCTGTATTACCCTCCTGAACCAACCGATTCCATGTTCTGCTAACAGTCATTGGATCTCGACCAACGCGAGCAGCAATGTCGCGATACGATAAACCGCAATCGCGATAGGCTACAATCCGACCTTTATCAAAGTTGGAAACGTGATGGTACGTATTTCTCCTCCTTACACCAGGCATCACAACAACGTTTCGCCAGGCAACGCCGGTCAACTGCTGTTTGTTTATGAGAAATCGGTTGGAAACTTTCCTCATGTCAGCACGCTGTAGGTGTCGCCAAACTTGTTTGAATGCTCTGAAAAGCTAATCATTTGCATATCTCAGCATCTTCTTCCTGTCGGTTAAATTTCGCGTCTGTAACACGTCATCTTCGTGGTGTAGCAATTTTAATGGCCAGTAGTGTAAATGGCACTCTGCAACTAGTTAAAGTTCAGTGAACGCTAACGAAAAGTTGAAATGAAATGAAACGATCGCATGGCATTTATTGGGCGGGATATCCCCTTCGGGGTTCCGCTGCCCATTGAATTACAGTACTTGAAATGAATTTGTGAAATACATTTTCACATTAATTTTTGGTCGTTGTTCAACAAAAGAAGCTTTATCATTTTTAAATCCTTGCATAAATACTACCGTACCGTTCTTAAAGTGTCTGTGACTGCACCTGTTTCATATACACTCGATCGGTGTTTGTCAAACACAACATTTCCCTGTCCTTGAAGTTTTCATCTGTGACTGCAGTTTCGGGATGTTATTCATGTAAATAATCGTCAACACACGTATGGCCACGCACTAACTTGATAATGAAGGCATTGATTCTTCATAAATCTTGTATTGCATTAATGGTTTCCCAAGTGAGAATGTACAAATGAATTGGACCGCCTTAAGCATCGCACTAGCCGAGAGTGAGTTACGTGCGACAACTAATCGGTTACGTGCCAGAGTTGGTAATTAGTATCATGCATGATGTAATCAGATCGAATAATCACTGAGATACATATCCCGCAGACGCATCTGTTCGGGATAAAAAATTAGCAGGAGAACTTGGTTCACTGACGTTAGATAAATTAGCTAATAATATTCTTCAGCAGACAACATAGCTGATAACCTGTTATACAGAAACTATTACATAGCATGTAAGCCTAGGTGCAGTTGACGGTTCCAAAATAGACACGTACACAAACAGAACAGATAAAAATTCATAAGTTATCACTTCAATAAATCCAGCTGAGAAAGTAATAATTAAGTGGTGGCAATACGCATTGCTGTGCGGCCAAGTGCAAAACCTGTTCTTTTAACTCTGTTCATTAGTGCCCGTTTACTGATACTGTAATACCTGTGAATAAATAATGGATAAAACATTTACACTAATTTACAGGCTGCTGACTGAGGCAACACCATTAGAATAATTACCTGGTTAGCTTATTATTTGCTCCAAGACACGTAAAAACAACAGTTACTGTATCCTAGCACATAGGGTCTTCTGATTACGTTATTCGATCGTGAAGTTGTAGTTTTAATTTTTAACGTAATTAGGAACGAATATTTGGGAAACATAATATGAAACGCTGACTCATTTAGGATAATCTACACATGAACGTTAGGACCATTTATTAGTAATTCCTTTACTGTCCGTTAAATTGTCATTAAATGGATGATTAAAAAAACACTGCCTGGGACATGGAAAGACGATTTAAAAGCAAAATCAGATGAATAATTCCTTTTCACAGCGCAGCCGTGATACATTCTAATGAGAAGTACTATAATTACCCTAGTTCCTTTACAGTCGTGACTGTTGCCTCACAATTTCACTATTGGAATTTTGAGAAGACGCTGAACTGTGGACACGCCGCGTTCCACAAGAAGACCATCTCGTCTTGCTCTCTCTTTGAGCATGTTCTCACAAATATGTAACTGACTCCCTTAAACAAATTCTCCAGTGCCAGTTCACCAGCGATTGATTTCACAGTAGCGAGGGTCACAAACTAACAACGAAATGCCTCCTTCGCTGCTATTTTGTTTTCAAGCCGCACTCACAATTAAAATAGTTTTTGGCCAAATTATTCTTCACACGCTTCTTACCTACCTACCTAAGTTCTACATTATGTGTACCTCATCAATTACCTTTTTAGGCACTTTAATGGCGTGTGAATTGCGGTATTTCATGCAAAGAGATGCCGCTATCTCTTGGTCCCATTCTCCGCACTACAAATTCACACACTCATTCACCCACATAGATACACTGACCAACCGAACAGTGTTATGTACTTAAAGGGACAATTCACATATGCCATACGGTTGGCGTAGAGCATCAGTGAGTAATAAATTTGATTATAGAAGTTAATAGTCAATGCTCACATAAATTTTTAGCTGGCTAAATCTGCTTTGACATCTATAGTAAGCCATTGTCAATAGTCCATTTTCCTCCTTAGCTGATGTCTGAGTGGTTGCTCTAGTGGAAGACGCAGGCTTCTACTACATAGTGGCCCAGCCATTGGATGAGCACAAATGTGGGCTCTTTAGAATAACGTAAATGTCGAAATAGATCCAGGAAACTGACAGTATATTTACCATTAACTGTCAGGTTCTGTAGTCATACCCGTAACAGTGTCCCATAGCACTCAGAGACTGTAAATTATCATCACTATAATCTATGGGTAGTACTGGGTCACTTGTTCGAGGGTAAAGGTGTCGCCCCTCGAATTCTTGGTTGTGGTGATAGGAAGATCTGTAGACTAAGTCGAGGTCTACATTCGTACCATATTTAACGCACCTTTCATTGAAAGTAACTAACAAGCAAGGTAAATTCGGAAAAATTCTCTTACGTAACAGACACATCTCCAACGAGTATTTTGGAACAAATTACGCACATGCATGATGAACCCGAACCCTCACGGTTCAATAGGACTAGTTATAGGGTAGTTAATGAATGCTTCGATACCACTAAAAGTTTAGCAGATTGTATATTACACGATCCACTATATTGGACAAAAGTTAGAAAGCATGGTTTTTCTTAATTTTTGTCAGCAAATTAAACTGTATGGTTCACTTATATACCAAATCTACACCATTAACATTATTTCAGATCATTTAATTGTATTAACAGAAAACTTGATGTTGTAAATTAACATAATGTCGTAAATTTCAGCAAAATTTGTAATTTCATTCTCGTGATTACATTATTACACTCCCACAGAAACGTCATGATCTACGCTGTATTTAAACCAATACTGAATTATTAACCTTCGTAAATTTCAAGTTACCTAAAAACAGAGTTTTGGAACATTTATCAGTCATATGATATATTTAACTTGACCTGCGCACCTTATGTATCATGTCAATAACGAAACTAAAACAATTAGATCAGCTGCAATTAACTTTTTCATTAACGATTCTGGAACATTCTGATGTAAACACTGTTGATTTTCAGCCACTGTGATAGTGCGAAATTATCATACAGAAATTTTACCTGAAATTTCATTTCGCTTTTTTGTACTGTGCTTCACTAAATGTTAGGAATGAAATGAAATCAAGATGTAGTTAATGATTTTACAATAGGTATTATTCATAACCAAATTTCCAAAAAAAAAAAAAAAGCTGAAAGAACAACATTTAGAATGAATCATCGTTTATTGTCTTTAAAATCGTACTAACAGTTTGTTATAAATCATTAACGTTTCATTAAAAATTAGTAGTTGTAAATGTTTCTGACAATAGGACGAAGAACATATATTGTTAAGATAAGGTATATATTGAGTGATGCAAAGCACTTGAAGTCAATCGCAGTTTGGCCAGTGTAATGACACAAAGTCTGTAACAGTTGCTGTTTTGTCAGTCATGTTGGTAGAAGACAGTTTATGTGTGAACATCTTTGAAAATGATAACGGAAAATACATCTGGTGTTAAAATTTTTAACATTCAGGTTTTCATCGTGTCCAATATCCAGGCAAATTGCAATATACATCCGCAAATGAACTTTATTGGTGGAGGAGATTCGACGGTTCAAAACTAAGTATTCCACTGCAAAAGCTGCCTCACTCTTACACTAGGATGAATCTTTCGCCATGAGAAGTGTTGTAGCCAGAACTGCAGTTGGAGTAACTTTAGAATCTCCAATATATTCTGAGTATTTTGTTATAGGAGCCCCGTGGTCTCCGGTGGTTCGTTTCAGAGTAATAATGTACTTGTCATTTATTCGGCTTATTTCCACAATCACCTTTGTTTCTGTGAAAGTACTTTCACAACAGTGTAAAAGCTTGGACTATTCAGTGACCAAAACGTACAACAGAAAACACAGACAAACATTTCGGTATAAACAAACCGGAAATGGAACCGAGCACTACTGCCGAAGACTAAAGATGGCGTTATCGTTTTCGGTAGCAAGTGCCGTGAGTGAGCGGAATAAGTTTGCTTTCGAAACTGCTACAGAGGATCTGATGAGCGGAAGGTACCAGGCCATGGAAAACTTTAGCAACAAAAAATTTCACTAAGCTGTATTTCAATTTTTAATTTAGCAAACTTCACAAGTAAGTGCACTTCTACAAGTTGAATCAACTCGACCAAGCTGTCTTGAAACTTGAAATAAATATCCTTAACTGGAAAGACGTTAATCTGAATCATTGTACAATGCTTAATTTAAAAATTATAAAAGACTTTCAGCATAGCACTTCAGTCAGTGTCTCCGCTCATGGGCACAACTGTTCAAATTGTTAGATACAGTTCGATAAAACAACTAGACGAGAGAGAAGTTTACACTGCAAATTAGTCAGGAGATAAAACTTATTACTGCAAGCGAACGTGGATCAAAATCAGTTCTGCCTCTAAATTAACCTGTTAAAAACAGAGTGTGACTTACCATAAGCTTCTAAACAAATGGTGTAAATCATTGAAGCATTAAAAACATTCTACTTCTGTAGCAGAAATGTTGAATTCATTTATAACAAGAATAGTAAAACTTTAACTGATGAGCTAATCCACATGGTTGAGCATACAGAACTGTTTTCTAAATCTTCTATTCCTTTCTTAGCACAACAGGACGGGCAATGTGTAGCGTTAAAGGCTAGTGACACGCAATACACTGTTTGGATAAAATAGTTATTTCTTATAACTGCTATCAAAATAAACTATGGTAATAAGACTGGTGATATAAAAAAATAACCATTTGTTAAAAAAAAAAGAAATTAGAACAATTGTATCTACGAGGGTTGCCCAGAAAGTAATGCACCGCATATTTTCTCAGCCGAAAACAATGTCACGAATGCGAAACGTTATGTATGTGTTATTTGTTGCCTCCCGAGTGAGCACGACAAGTTTCCGTCACTTCCGATAGATGGTGTAGCTGCAGGACTGTTTCAAAATGGCGTCTGTAGGTGACGTACGTCACAAGCAACGTACCGTCATTCAGTTTCTCACTGCAGAGAAAGAAACTGTGTGTAATATTCACAAATGCTTGTGCAAAGTCTATGGAGCATATGCTGTCGACGGAGGCACAGTTAGTCGCTGGGAACGGAGGGTGAGTCATCAGAAAGCGGTTCGGCGGAGCTGCACGGTTTGCAGTAGTCGGGAAGACCTTCCACGGCTGTCACAGCTGACATGTTGCAGCGAACTGATGATGTCACTCGCGAGGACAGACGCATTACGACTCGGCAGTTGGGCTGCATCTGTCAATCAGCAAAGAAACTGTGGGTGCAATTATCCGCACGCCTGGATATTCAAACGTGTGTGCTAGATGGGTTCCCGCGGTGTCTAACGATGGATCACAAGCCGCAGAGAAAAAAGTAATTTATCATGATTTGTTTCAACGTTCTGAAGCTGAGGGAGAGGCCTTATTGTCCCGGACTGTGACAGGTGATGAAACCTGGGTTCACCATTTTGAGCCCGAGACAAAATGACAGTCGAAGGAATGGCGCATTCCCACTCCCCACAGAAGAAAAAGACCATAGCAACTGCTTCCGCCGGTAAGGTCATGATCACCGGGTTCTCGTTGATGTGATACCGAGAGGCGGTGCCATTAATTCAGAAGCGAATGTCCACACATTAACAAAACTCAAGACGCGCTTCCGGCGACTTCGGCGCCACAGCAACCCAGGAGATGTTTTGCTGCAACATGATAACGCTGGGTCCCACACAAGTCTGAGGGCTGCTTAACACATCGCTAAACAAGGTTGGGCAGTGTTACCCCATCCATGCTACAGCCCTGACCTAGCCCCCTCGGACTCCCTCTTATTTGGGCCATTAAAGGATGCCATTCGTGCAAGACATTTTGAGGACGATTAGGAGGTGATTCACCAGTGAAGTACTGGCTCCGCCACCAGGACAAGGCATACACGCTCTTGTTTCGTGCTGGAGGAAGGCATAGAACGGGATGGAGATTACATCGAAAAATAGGGTGTGTAGATAAAACACCATTCTTTCGTGTGTGTAATTCTCGTTATGTTCTATAAGAATTGATGAAGAAAAAAATGCGATGCATTACTTTCTGGGCAACTCGTAGAAGAATCTAGCTCAGGTACGGAGAAAACCTTTAGTTATATCATTAATACACCGAGTATCGAACACGTGCGATGCTCACCTTTAAGAGCGCAGCCGAGTGACTTCTCTAGTATCAATTCCAAAAATTGAACCAATCATCGACCGCCGACATGCTACAGAGAGTAAATGGCGTCAAACCGCGGCGTATAGTGCCGGGTACACTCTGTGTTAACCAGAACTTGGTTCAAATGGCTCCGAGCACTATGGGACTCAACTGCTGAGGTGATAAGTCCCCTAGAACTCAGAACTACTTAAACCTAACTAACCTAAGGACAACACACACATCCATGCCCGAGGCAGGATTCGAACCTGCGACCGTAGCGGTCACGCGGTTCCAGACTGCAGCGCCTATAACCGCACGGCCACTCCGGCCGGCTAACCAGAACTTGCTTCGCTCCACCACACCTGATTCATAACAGGTAAATCATCAAATGATGCTGTCTACGTGCATCTAGACTGTAGTTAGAAAAGACCAAACGTCTGAAGGTAGAAGTCTGCAGAACTTGACCATGATATCTTACAGGCTAGTGGCGACTCAAATAAAAATATACACAGCACAATTTACAGACATGCGATTTCACCGCACCACCGCTAATCAAATTCTGGCGCTCAGAATATCAGCGTTAAGTCGCTGGGGCTTAGGTGCTGTATCTGTCTGACTACTGGCCGAGATTAGCACAGACCTCTAGAAGGCGACGATACGAAATCATTATATCTCCTTAGCGCCATTGCTACTCCACCTAGGCGAGCGCTGTAAAGCATGTTCGCCCACGATAATGTGCAGAGATGATCCCAACAGGTCTACGAGGGTCTTCAATAAGTAATGCCCCACATTTTTTTCTCAGGACGTATTTATTGTTAAGAGTCATAATCTGGTGACAATATACCTCGACATGTCTTGTCCATGTCATACTTTTCTGCGTAGTCTCCATCACGTTCTATGGCCGTATGGTAACGTTGCGGAAGAGCATGTATTCCCTGCTGGTAAAAGCTCTTGTCTCGTAGGCGTAGCAATGTTTTCAGTGCATGACTGACACTCTTGTCATCTTCAAAGTGTGTTCCCCATAGAGAATCTTTAAGTGGCCCAAAGAGATTGGAGTCCGAGGGTGCCAGGTCTGGACTGTAAGGTGGATGAAACAATGATCTCCAACCCAATTAGGCATGTGTACCCGGGTTCTTAGGCTTGTGTGTGTGCGTGCATTATCGTGCTGGAGCAAGATTTCTGCTGAATTCTCGTCCGATCGAACACGTCGGAAACGGTTCTCGGGTTTATTCAGTCTTCCCGCATGCCTCTGAATCGATGGTTGACCCTCTTGGCATCACACTCACGAGAATGACGCCATCACAATCCCAGAAGACTGTCACCATGACTTTTCCGCCAGGGGGGGGGGGGGGGGGAGGGGGGCTGTCTTGAATTTCTTCTTTTGTGGTGAATGAGGATGATGCCACTCCATGGACTGTCTTTTTGTTTCCGGTGCAAAGTTGTGCACCCAGCTTTCGTCCCCCGTAACGCTCCGTGACAGACAGGCCTCTCCGTCGGTCTCAAAACGCTCCAAAAATTCAGACGAATTGGCCTTTCTTTGAATCTTGTGGTCCGCTGTGAGCATTTGTGGAACCCATCGTGAGCACCTCTTTGAATGTCCGAAGTCTCAATCACTGCAGACGCATTTCCAGTTCTGACCGACAACTGTAGAGCCAATTGTGGAATTGTACGACACGAATAATGCCGTCCGCACGATTGAGCATGTCTGGAGCAGTGGCTGTGACAGGACGTCTCGAACGTGGCTGAGCATGGAGCTCTGTTTCTGCATTTGCTGAGGCTGTAACTTTCTTTACCCATCTCCCAACTGCACTTCTATTAACTGCAGCATCGCCATACACTGCACACAAACGTTTATGGACGTTCACCACGGTTTCTTTACCTGCACACAATAATTCAATAACAGCAGGCTGCTTGTACGATGAGTCGTATGTAGACACCATTTTAACGCTGTATTACGTCTCTGCCATCTGCCAGAACGGTTCGCCAACTTCACAGGCGGTCAGAACAAACATTAAATGTGAAACGCCAACAAGGACGTTTATCTATGTACATTAACGGTTTTTTTTAATGTGGGGCATTACTTATTGAACGACTCTCGTATTGTGCTCGAGACCTTGTCAAACTGGCTCAGTTTCCAAACAAGAGGCATAGCGCAAACAATCGACTTTGGAACTACGGTGCACACATTTTCAGTGCTACAGCTACAAGGATAAATAGGGGTAAGAAATCGTACGGAATGCAATTACTCTGTAATGAGCCACGGGAGACGACAGATCCTTTATACTTAAATACTCACTAAATATCTCTGAGTAACCCATGAAATTTTGTCTGTATTTGAGGAACAAATTTAGTGTTCCAATGCGTCAAATACACATACAGGGTGTTAAAAAATAGTATCCCATATTCCTATAGGAGCTAGAAGAAAAGTTCGTACAATGATATCTCCAGGAAGCAATACCTGCAGGGAGATGGGTCCATCTGTCCTCTCATTCCCAACTGTGTGTTGCGTTCAATAAGACACAACACGTGGTGCTGCACATGGTGACTTTGCATTCTGAAACGTCCTTTACCCCTTCTTGTCGCTAAATCATGCAGTCTTCCAACTACACACTGTTCCATTCGAATTGCGTCGCATGTATGAGGCCCACTCTCCTGTGAGATCTGCACATTGTCGATGTGTTGAGCATACACCAATGCTTTTAAATGTGCCCACAGCTAGAAACCCAACGGCTTCAGGTCCGGTGAACGGGGAGGTCATGCTACCGGACTTCTCGACAGTGTGGTGCCCTGTCGTGCATAAACCACACTCTTTGCTTTTCTGAGTGGGTAGCGTTCTCCAACAGTGCTGGTAACTCATCGCGCAACGAGCTGCAACAGAAAGACAGCTAACGCCGCCAAATACCAAACATTAAACGGTTTATATTTCAAGGGGTATTGGTTTTGTGACATATAATTATAGGACTTTTTGTTGTAATTTTGACCAATGCTGCTTCCTGTAAGAATACGAGACACTTTTTTTAACATACTGCGTTAATTGTTACTTGGTGTTTTCTTACACAGGGTGTTACAAAAAGGTACGGCCAAACTTTCAGGAAACATTCCTCACATACAAATAAAGAAAAGATGTTATGTGCACATGTGTCCAGAAACGCTTAATTTCCACGTTATAGCTCATTTTAGTTTCGTCAGTATGTAGTGTACTTCCTCGATTCACCGCCAGTTGGCCCAATTGAAGGAAGGTAATGTTGACTTCGGTGCTTGTGTTGACATGCGACTCATTGCTCTACAGTACTAGCATCAAGCACATAAGTACGTAGCATCAACAGGTTAGTGTTCATCACGAACGCGGTTTAGCAGTCAGTGCAATGTTTACAAATGCGGAGTTGGCAGATGCCCATTTGATGTATGGATTAGCACGGGGCAATAGCCGTGGCGCGGTACGTTTGTATTGAGACAGATTTCCAGAACGAAGGTGTCCCGACAGAAAGACGTTCGAAGCAATTGATCGGCGTCTTAGGGATCACGGAACATTCCAGCCTATGACTCGCGACTGGGGAAGACCTAGAACGACGAGGACACCTGCAATGGACGAGGCAATTCTTCGTGCAGTTGACGATAACCCTAATGTCAGCGTCAGAGAAGTTGCTGCTGTACAAGGTAACGTTGACCACGTCACTGTATGGAGAGTGCTACGGGAGAACCAGTTGTTTCCGTACCGTGTACAGCGTGTGCAGGCACTATCAGTGGCTGATTGGCCTCCACGGGTACACTTCTGCGAATGGTTCATCCAACAATGTGTCAATCCTCATTTCAGTGCAAATGTTCTCTTTACGGATGAGGCTTCATTCCAACGTGATCAAATTGTAAATTTTCACAATCAACATGTGTGGGCTGACGAGAAGCCGCACGCAATTGTGCAATCACGTCATCAACACAGATTTTCTGTGAACGTTTGGGCAGGCATTGTTGGTGATGTCTTGATTGCGCCCCATGTTCTTCCACCTACGGTCAGTGGAGCACGTTATCATGATTTCATACGGGATACTCTACCTGTGCTGCTAGAACATGTGCCTTTACAAGTACGACACAACATGTAGTTCATGCACGATGGAGCTCCTGCACATTTCAGTTGAAGTGTTCGTACGCTTCTCAACAACAGATTCGGTGACCGATGGATTGGTAGAGACGGACCAATTCCATGGCCTCCACGCTCTCCTGACCTCAACCCTCTTGACTTTCATTTATGGGGGCATTTGAAAGCTCTTGTCTACGCAACCCCGGTACCAAATGTAGAGACTCTTCGTGCTCGTATTGTGGATGGCTGTGATACAATACGCCATTCTCCATGGCTGCATCAGCGCATCAGGGATTCCATGCGACGGAGGGTGGATGCATGTATCCTCGCTAACGGAGGACATTTTGAACATTTCCTGTAACAAAGTGTTTGAAGTCACGCTGGTACGTTCCGTTGCTGTGTGTTTCCATTCCATGATTAATGTGATTTGAAGAGAAGTAATAAAATGAGCTCTAACATGGAAAGTAAGCGTTTCCGGACACATGTCCACATAACATATTTTCTTTCTTTGTGTGTGAGGAATGTGTCCTGAAAGTTTGGCCGTACCTTTTTGTAACACCCTGTAGTGCAGTAACTGAACAAGCGCAGTAGTGACTCGTGTGCCAGAACTGCTACGATGCGAGAGGGCATAAATAATAAGAGGCAGTTGCTTTGAGATATACAGAATGTTTCAGATGAGGTGTGTGCCCCTGTGGGCAACGGTGTTGGCGTTGGCTTTGCCACAGTGGATACACCGGTTCCCGTCATATCGCCCAAGTTAAGCGCTGTCGGGCATGGCAGGCACTTGGATGGGTGACAATTCGGGCTGGCATGCACTTTTGCCATTTTTCAGGGTGCATTCAGCCTCGTGATGCCAATTGAGGAGCTACTCGACTGAATAGTTGCGGCTCCTGTCAAAGAAAACCATCATAACGACTGGGAGCGCGGTGTGCTGACCACACGCCCCTCCTATCCGCATCCTAGATAGGTCCACATAAGAAACATTGCACTTCCCTGCAGGGTTGTGAACACAATTTATTGAGACACGTTTCTCTTCACGGGACATCCACAACTGTTATTCATTGTCAGTGATAAAATCCGCTTCAATTGTAAAAATTTTTTTCTAAAAAACCATAACCCAGTTTCAGGACATTGTCCCATCTTGCAAGTACATATTAACACGTGAGTCCGCAATAACGCATAACTAAAGTTTAAACAGGTTTCAAGTGTGGGTTGTGTGTTATACTGGTCTGACGGGTGTCTATGAAGCACTCTGTTCGAAAGACCGCCCACCCGACGCCAAGCAAATCCCTGTGTGGCGCGCCCCTTCGGCCTGGACCGTTGTCATCTCCTGCGAGAGACTTTCTGGCAGACCTAAGACCGAAGAGGATATTCTCTTGCTTGTCATGTACCGTGGAAGCACTATTTCAACATATTTTAAATTATTTTTACCTTAATTATGCATCCTTGTGCTCTCGCATTTTAACATGCACCTGAAGATGGGACATATAACCCGAAACCGAGTAGTGCTTTCCTTTTTAGAAATAAATAATTGTTACAACTGTAACGCATTTTATCATTGACAGTTTACTGATTTATTTTCTAGAGAGTTACAGCAACAAGACACAACTTTTAATAGAGCATTAATTTTTTCTGTCATGTAACTGATGTATTTGAACCAGCTAAACACAAATCAATTTAAATCACATTTATACCACGTTTAGAAATCTTCAAATCGTTAAGAGGATGCAACATGATGTACATAATACTTGACTTTGTGTAGATGGATGTTCTAATGGCTAAATATTGATTCATGTGGGGTGTTAAAATGTGTGTCCGTGTTTCTGAATGCAAAACCCGATGCGGCTTCTAAACGACGTGCCAGTGTCACAGAGCGATAAGCTTCTTTGATCCACCGTCTCAAGTCATCTGGGGTTGAGGATTCAGCGACATCAATACAATTCTTTAGATATCCCCACTGGTGTTAAATCTGGCGGCCGTGCGGGCCATTCTTGAGGACCAGGCGCCTCTGCCATTTTCCACGGAATCTGGTGTTTCTGTTCTTGCACATCATTGCACGCAGAATGGCCTGGGCGACCACCGTGCTGCATCCACATACAGACTTTACATTTTCGAGGAACAAACCTAAGCTGTATACAATAAAAGCTCGATACATCTCACCTAAGATTGTACATGATTTCATTCCCAAGGATTCCACATCACACGTTAATGGGCCACCTTTCTTGATGATCGACAGGACATACCCACCTACGATTTCCTGTGGCCCAACAAAGTGTATTATGAAGCTTCACTGCACCATAATTTGTGCATGTGGGTTCGTCAGAGAACATGACACTCCTATGACGTCCAGAGGAAATTATGCACAGACTATTTGCAGAAAGCAACTCAATGATCGAAATCGTTCCAATGTAGTTCTGTGTCAGTGACAAGTGCCACAGGTGAAGTCTGCGGCCATGTACTGGACACCATATAGATATAAGGCTCATACCAGTGGCTGCAGCAACGTCTCGGAAGCTGACATGAGGTTCGTGGTGTACTGCAGATAATACAAACACCTCCATCTCCTTACTTCTTGCTGGTCTTCGTCTGTTACTGCCGCGCCTTTCAAAGTACTTGTTGGCCGAAGTCGTTGTTCAGCATGTAAGGACGTAATGGCTGCCGGAGCTCTTAGACCAGGATATCTCACGGTATACGCCGTGGCTGATTCATTGACATCGGCTCGATATTCGTCGAGCCTAAGCAGCATGTCAACGTAGGTACTCGCTGGATATGTATGCCTTGTTTATTTGACATCAGCATCCACACCAAACTGAACCCGTTCGTTTGTGCAGTCCGACCTGCAGCGTATACGGCGGTGTTTAGCGACGGCCGGCAGTCTAACCGAACATGATATCTGACAGCACATCGAGGAAACTTCTCGCTCGGTCACATCGGCAACGTTACATCCTGTCTGCGTTAAGCATTCAGGAACACAAGCAAGCATTTGAACATCTCACTTACATCAACATTCCGCCACCAGAGCATCCATCTGCACACAGTCAAGTTTTATGTACAGCATGTTGCATCCACACTTAACACTTTGAAGGTTTCTGGTTCCAAAACTAAACACGTCGGAAATGTGATTTAAACTGGTTTGTACACAGCTGGTTTAAACACATCTGCTACATGATAGAAAAACTAATATTCCATTTAAAAACTGTATCTCGTTGCTGTAACTCTCTAGAAAATAACTCAGTAAACTATTTTCATTACCTTGCAGAAAGTGTAATGTTTTTTATGTGGACCTATCTCAATAAATATTCTTGTCACCTATTATTTTGTAAGTTAGAGAGGAATACACTTTATCTGAAACATCCTGCGTAGTTTGTAGAAAATGTGCCTGGCAAAATTACGAGGGCTACTCGGAAAATAAGATCCGATCCGGCGCGGAATGGAAACCACAGTGAAAATTCGATAAAACTCAGCGCAGATGAGTTGGGCAGTGTCTCTAGTATGTCCGTCGATCGCGTCACGCCGCTCTTTTCAGGTCTGGCCGCACAGTGAGCACATAAAGATGTCTAGAAAATAGTGTCTCCTGCCAAGAATGAGTGCCCACTGAGAGATTTCGCCGGATTTCATGCAGCCCACGTAACACAACTGTCATGCGGTTCCTTCTTCGTGACAATTCTCGGCCGCCCACTCTGCAGGGGCAATATAGATGCGTTTTCGATGGGAAGTGTTTGATCACCCACAGTACAGCCCATTAGTAGATGCCCTGAGTTTCATCTCTGCTCACATGAACCGCTGGCTTTAAAGAAAACTTTTTTGCACAGTCAACGAGCTGTGGACAAGCGTAGAGAATTGGCAGAAAGCGCAGGCGACTGCCTTTTATGACGCGGGTAATCAAAAGATGGTACAACGCTCGGACAAATTTATAAGTCGGTGCAGCGACTATGTAGAGAAATAGCTGGAAGGTGTACGTAATGAAACTTCTTAATTTATGAATTTTTACTTAAACTGCTGAGAGAATTGAATGCAAGTGAACCTGCTTAAACTGCTGAGTGAAACAGAACGTACTGACACTTTGCTTGTCCCTATCATTTCATTTCTGACCTAAAAAATTACACTAATGACCATTAAAATTGCTACACCACGAAGATGACGTGTTACAAACGCGAAATTTAACCGACAGTAAGAACATGCTGTGATATGCAAATGATTAGCTTTTCAGAGCATTCACACAAGGTTGGCCCCGATGGCGACACCTACAACTTGCTGACATGGGGAAAGTTTCCAACCGATTTCTCATACACAAACAGCAGTTGACCGGCGTTGCCTGGTGGAACGTTGTTGTTATGCCTCGTGTAAGGAGGAGAAATGCGTACCATCACGATTCCGACTTTGATAAAGGTCGGATTGTAGCCTATCGCGATTGCAGTTTATCTTATCGCGACATTGCTGCACGCGTTGGTCGAGATCCAATGACTGTTAGCAGAATATGGAATCGGTGGATTCAGGAGGGTAATACGGAACGCCGTGCTGGATCCCAACGCCCTCGTATCACTAGCAGTCGAGATGACAGGCATCTTATCCGCTTGGCTGTGACGGATCGTGCAGCCACGTCTCGATCCCCGAGTCAACAGATGGGGACGTTTGCAAGACAACAACCATCTACACGAACAGTTCGACGACGTTTGCAGCAGCATAGACTATCAGCTCGGAGACCATGGCTGCGGTTACCCTTGACGCTGCTTCACAGACAGGAGCGCCTGCGATGGTGTACTCAACGACGAACCTGGGTGCACGAATGGCAAAACGTCATTTTGTCGGATGAATCTAGGTTCTGTTTACGGCATCATGATGGTCCCATCCGTGTTTGGCGACATCGCGGTGAACGCACATTGGAAGCGTGTTTTCGTCATCGCCATACTGGCGTATCACCCGGCGTGATGGTACGGGGTGCCATTGATTACACGTCTCGGTCACCTCTTGCTCGCATTGACGGCACTTTGAACAATGGACGTTACATTTCAGATGTGTTACGACCCGTGACTCTACCCTTCTCCGATCCCTGCGAAACCCTAAATTTCAGCAGGATAATGCACGACCGCATGTTGCAGGTCCTGTACGGGCCTTTCTGGATAAAGAAAATGTTCGACTGCTGCCCTGGCCAGCACATTCTACAGTTCGCTCACCAATTGAAAACGTCTGGTCAATGGAGGCCGAGCAACTGGCTGGTCACAATACGCCAGTCACTGCTCTTGATGAACTGTGGTATTGTGTTGAAGCTGGATGGGCAGCTGTACCTGTACACGCCATACAAGCTCTGTTTGAGTCAATGCCCAGGAGTATCAAGGCCGTTATTAAGGCCAGAGGTGGTTGTTCTGGATACTGATTTCTCAGGATTTATGCACCCAAATTGCGTGATAATGTAATCACATGTCAGTTCTAGTATAATATATTTGTCCAATGAATACTCGTTTATCATCTGTATTTCTTCTTGGTGTATCAATTTTAATGGCCAGTAGTGTATTCCTGACAAATACAGCTAAAACTTATTCATTTATTACCCGCAATATACAAGGATGACGCGGTCTCACTGCTTTAAAATTAACTCAAAAGAATGGCCCTAAATTAGAAGAAATCCTAACAATAACCCATACGTTCCACAAGTAATTCACCTCACAGAAAATCATCATTACACGCTATACAGCAAGCACAAATAGAGCCAGCTAAATAAAAAGATTGTAACTACTGTACGCTCTAACTACTAACGTGCATGTGGTTAGCGAAGGAAAGATTTTGTTGCAGAGCAAACAATGTACTTAGCAGATTTTACCTTAACCATGTGAAGACCAGTACAAAAAATTATGTAATCGTCCGTGACATCCAGTTCCAATTATATAATGGTGAACAATATTAAATATCCATGACGCACACGTCCAGACCGTCCACTCGCGCTAACACTTCAGACCTCTGATCTCCATCACTGCCAACTATAAACGTCTAACCTCCATCACTGCTGGCTATTCATCTCCAAACTTCCATCACTGCTGAGTATTCACGGCTAACTGCGAGTCCGACCAGCCACACAGAGTCTCTTACAAAGGACGCACAGCGCTGACTGGTATTAACGCAGACTAAAGAGCTGCCAACATACAAACACATAAACAGGTTACTTACAGTAACTGTAGCAAATAAGATATTTTTGATTCTCGTAGTGGCTTCCATTTCGCGACCAATAGGACCTTAGTTTGGGAACGGTTCTCGTACATGCTTGACAACGATAGTGAAATTCTACAATCAAACTGCCACTCACTTTTGGACTGTATAAGTCTGTGAACGGGAGTAGACAACATTCCATTAGAACTACTGATGGCCTTGGGAGAGCCAGTCATGACAAAACTCTACCATCTGGTGAGCAAGATGTATGAGACAGGCGAAATACCCTCAGACTTCAAGAAGAATATAATAATTCCAATCCCAAAGAAAGCAGGTGTTGACAGATGTGAAAATTACCGAACTATCAGTTTAATAAGTCACAGCCGCAAAATACTAACGTGAGGCAATACTAACCTTACGACTTATCTTAGAAGAAAGATTAAGAAAAGGCAAACCTACGTTTCTAGCATTTGTAGACTTAGAGAAAGCTTTTGACAATGTTAACTGGAATACTCTCTTTCAAATTCTGAAGGTGGCAGGGGTAAAATACAGGGAGCGAAAGGCTATTTACAATTTTTACAGAAACCAGATGGCAGTTATAAGAGTCGAGGGGCATGAAAGGGAAGCAGTGGTTGGGAAAGGAGTGAGACAGGGTTGTAGCCTCTCCTCGATGTTATTCAATCTGTATATTGAGCAAGCAGTAAAGGAAACAAAAGAAAAATTCGGAGTAGGTATTAAAATTCATGGAGAAGAAGTAAAAACTTTGAGGTTCGCCGATGACATAGTAATTCTGTCAGAGACAGCAAAGGACTTGGAAGAGCTGTTGAACGGAATGGACAGTGTCTTGAAAGGAGGATATAAGATGAACATCAACAAAAGCAAAACGAGGATAATGGAATGTAGTCGAATTAAATCGGGTGATGCTGAGCGAATTAGATTAGGAAATGAGACACTTAAAGTAGTAAAGGAGTTTTGCTATTTAGGGAGTAAAATAACTGATGATGGTCGAAGTAGAGAGGATATAAAATGTAGACTGCCAATGGCAAGGAAATCGTTTCTGAAGAAGAGAAATTTGTTAACATCGGGTATAGATTTAAGTGTCAGGAAGTCGTTTCTGAAAGTATTTGTATGGAGCGTAGCCATGTATGGAAGTGAAACATGGACGATAAGTAGTTTGGACAAGAAGAGAATAGAAGCTTTCGAAATGTGGTGCTACAGAAGAATGCTGAAGATAAGGTGGGTAGATCACGTAACTAATGAGGAGGTATCGAATAGGATTGGGGAGAAGAGAAGTTTGTGGCACAACTTGACTAGAAGAAGGGATCGCTTGGTAGGACATGTTCTGAGGCATCAAGGAATCACAAATCTAGCATTGGAGGGCAGCGTGGAGGGTAAAAATCGTAGAGGGAGACCAAGAGATGAATACACTAAGCAGATTCAGAAGGATGTAGGTTGCAGTAAGCACTGGGAGATGAAGAAGCTTGTACAGGATAGAGTAGCATGGAGAGCTGCATCAAACCAGTCTCAGGACTGAAGACCACAACAACAACAAGTCTGTGAAAGAGAATGGAATATTCCATCCCGTCGTCAGAAAAAGTTTTGACACTGTCGCTGAAGCGTAAACACGTAGGCTGTTATTAGAAAGCGCGACCAGCACGTTGCAGGTGGGGCAATTAAAGGAAGCAGCATGCGTGGTAGAGGGCGGCTGTCCGCATTCCAGAGAGAGAGAGAGAGAGAGAGAGACAGAGGAGGTTATAGCGGCCTTGGCAGTGAAAACGACTTTGTAGCAAATGTCAGTTCTGATTTAATGGACGACGTTCCTCTACACTGTCATTCATGTGGACGAGATAACTAACACTTCCGTGGGTGGTGAATACATTACAAAGAATGGAAGCACGTTGCCGTGACGCTGCCTACTCAGAAATGTTGCGCGTGGATGGACTATAGCTGTTGCAACCTCAAGGTTTACAAGACATGGTCCTTTAAGAGGTACCTTGCCCTCAAGTTTGAACTGATACGAGAAGGCGACCTAGACTTTAACGTGAATTCCGACCAATAGGGAAGCTTATAGCCGGCCGCTGTGGCCGAGCGCTTCTAGGCGCTTCAGCCCGGAACCTCGCTGATGCTACGGTCGCAGGTTCGAATCCTGCCTGGGGCATGGATGTGTGTGATGTCCTTAGGTTAGTTAGGTTCAAGTAGTTGTAAATCTAGGGGACTAATGACCTCAGATGTTAAGTCTCGTATTGCTTAGAACCATTTGAATCATTAAGCCCCATAGTGCTTAGAGCCATTTGAACTATTTCGAAAGTTTATAACTTTCCACATCAACAGGTCATACCCAACTGTGAAACAATCGCTACAGTACGACTGAACCCAGGAGCTTAACCACAACGATGCTGGCCCACGAAAACACAGTTCGACAAACAGAATATAGACTGACGGGCAAAAACCGCAGTACCAAAAAATAATTAACGTAGACTGATTAAATTTCGGTAATACATTAGTGAATGTAACATATTTAAGTGATTAACGTTGCAAGGTCACAGGTTAACGTGAGCTCGAGATACTCCACTACAAATGTGAAATGCTGGTACATTAATAACCGTGTTTAGCGCTAGGATGCTGAATGCAAGTATGCAAACGTGTATGCATTATGTTTGTATAGGTGCCGGGTATCGGTTTGTAGAATGGAGTTCCATGACCGTTGCATTTGGTAGGTCGGGGACAGTTAATGCTGATTGTGGATGACGCTGGAGTTTTCGTCGAATGATGTCCCATATTTTCTCGGTTGGAGACTGACCTGATGAGCGATCAGATCAAGGCAACATGTCGACGCTCTGTAGAGCGTGTTGGCTTACGACAGCGGTATGTGACGAGCACTAAGCTGCTGGCAAACGCCCCTTAGAATGCTATTCGTGAATGGAACACAACAGGTTGAATCAGCAGACTGACGTATAGATTTGCAGTCAGGGTGCGTGGGGTAACCATGAGAGTGCTCCTGCTGTCATACGAAATCGTAACACAGACCATAACCCTAGGTCCAGTGTGTCTAGCACGGAGACAGATTGGCTGCAAGTAATGAACTGGTCTCATTATGAAACTTCCTGGCAGATTAAAACTGTGTGCACGACCGAGACTCGAGCTCGGGACCTTTGCCTTTCGCGGGAAAGTGCTCTACCAACTGAGCTACCGAAGCACGACTCACGCCCGGTACTCACAGCTTTTCATACCAGCGCACACTCCGCTGCAGAGTGAAAATCTCATTCTGGAAACATCCCCCAGCCTGTGGCTAAGCCATGTCTCCGCAATATCCTTTCTTTCAGGAGTGCTAGTTCTGCAGGTTTCGCAGGAGAGCTTCTGTAAAGTTTGGAAGGTAGGAGACGAGGTACTGGCAGAAGTAAAGCTGTGAGTACCGGGCGTGAGTCGTGCTTCGGTAGCTCAGTTGGTAGAGCACTTGCCCGCGAAAGGCAAAGGTCCCGAATTCGAGTCTCGGTCGGGCACACAGTTTTAATCTCCCAAGAAGTTTCATATCAGCGCATACTCCGCTGCAGAGTGAAAATCTTATTCTGGTCTCATTATGGCCAACACACATGGCCATCAGTGGCACCGAGGCAGAACAAGCTTTAACCAGAAAACACAACAGACTCCACCCTGAATTCCAATGGGCTCTCGCTTGACACCACTGAAATCGCAAAAGGAGCTGATCTAGGGTAAGTAGAATGCACGCTACAGGGCGTCTGGCTTGGAGCTATCCTTGAGCCTATTGCTAACAGTTCGTTGTGTCACTGCGGTGTCAACTGCTGCTCAACTAACGTAGCACCGTGCGCCAGAGCCATAGGACGAACACGGTGGTCTTCTCTCTCGGTAGCATTACATGACCATCCGAAGACCGGTCTCCTTGTGACCGTACATTGCCGTGATAACCGCTGCCAGCAGTCATGTTCAGTGGCTACGTTCCTGCCAAGTCTTTTTGCAGTATTCAGCTTCGCGTAGCTCTGTTGCATGACGTCATTCAAACTCCGTAAGGTGTTGATAGTAGCATCCCTGTCGCTTTAAATGCTTTCTTGACTAACATCGACTGACCGCACCCAATCTCAAAAGTAACTAACCCTCACGACCGTTACAGCGTGTATTCAAAGCAAACCTCATTTGCATCCTCATAGTGGCTCTGCTAGCGCTACTCTTATGTCACTCGCGTGAAATTTCAATAGACATCATCTTTCAGATGTAGAAACACGCCTACCAACTTTCGTTTATGTCGCACAATTAGCCGGCCGCTGTGGCCGAGTGGTTCTATGCGCCAAGATCGATAATTTGCGTAATTCTAAAATTTTAGGAAAAAAACTTTATAATCATAGGAGATGTCAGGCATAGCGCCTTATATCGCTCCTGTCTAGAGTCTGTGAGTCGAGAGAATGACTCATGAGTGCACAGTGACAGATGGTCTGAAGCGGGTTCAGTCAAGTACGTAGTTCTAATTTTTATCTACTAGAGGACAGTAGTGAACAGAGACATTCAAGAAATAGGTCAAGAGAATGTGAAAGGTCTCTGTTGGTTTCCTTTCATGTTAATTTCTTAAATATGTTGGCATTTACGGCATAAATTCCTCTTTCAAATTTACTGTGGCGTTTCTGACTATCTGGGAGGAGACTGAGTAGTGGAACGTGTTACTTTTATACACAAACAAGAACGATCTGTCACTCTAATACACTTTAAAACACAGTTTATATGTAATTCATGTCACACAGTCTCATACGGAACCTACATCCGCTTTCTTTCATATACTGTATATGATAAGATACTGTCATCCCCCTTCCCTTCTGTGTGAGACGATGAATGAGCAAATGTATTTCTAGTTGCATGCTTGAGGGTAGCAGACAAGCCTGTCTGCTATAGAACAGTAGGACCAACGTCGGAAAAGGTAGCTACGCTTTCTAAAAGCAAAGAGGTTTCTATCCTTAGTATGGTCCCGTCCGTCTCTTGTCATGTTGGTATAGGAAGCTGCCCCTCTGGCCACTTCCGTTTGTATTTGTGAGCCACCCTCAGAAAGGGACCAGGTTAGTCTGTCCGTGGCGAGCGTCTGAAGTGGTAAGATCTCCGGCTAAGCGCGTGTCTGCTAAGTCCGTAGGACAATGGATTTCTTAAGTTCAGCCTAACTGAAAATTTAATCACCTTTATTTCAGGTTTAGCTCTAAAATATCTAATGTTATCTTAAATTGCAGCGCAGTTTAATTCTCGTGTGAAGTTCAGAATATATTCCGGTAGTTGCTTTGTCACTACTTTGTGTGTAAAGTGGAACCACGTGTTGATCAGTAACTCCAACTAAGTTCATCAATCTTAAATGCGAATGTGCGTGAGATTATAACGTCTCGTCTTGACAATATTTTTCAATATAGCAACTTTTCTTTATGTTCAACCCACGTGGGGTGTACTTTGTGAAACCAGTACCACGTGCTTATACAATTGTTTGACCCATTAGGTTAATAGTAAGACGATAGTAACCAGTTCGAGGTTTTTCTTTTGTAAATTGCTTTTCGATCTAATTTATTTTAATTATCAAAATTATTGTGGTATTACACTCTTTGTGTAAACCAAGTTGACCACGTGAGGCATGTGGTGTAATCATCAAAGCAGCCCTCAGCTATTCTTTTCGGGAAGATTTCACAAAGAGTTAATATGAATTTAGTATACCAGTGTGTGGTAATTACATGACGGACAGGATTGTGCTACGAACGCAACGTCTTTGGGTGAAAATTGAGTCGGTTGGTAGTGGTTAATTTTCTCTTGCATATGTTTCAACGTTCTTTGTGTGTTGTTTTATGAATGCAGTGTTGTATGCAGTCTCCCAATCTTGGCTCCATATTTGATGTGTTCCGTAAGATTACAATCTCACATTTTCACAATCCTAAATAAGGCACCAGCTTAATTGCGACTCAAGTTTAATATTCTGAAATTTCAATGACCAATGTTAAAATAAATTTCCAAATATAAACTGATTTATTTCTTTTTATTTAAATTCTCTTTTATATATATATATATATATATATATATATATATATATATATATATATATATATATATATATATATATACAGGGTGATTCAAAAATGCATGTAAATATTTTAAGGGTGTATTTGTGAGGTAAATATAAGACAAAAATGTTCTATAAATGTTTTTCCATAAACGTTTAATTCCAGAGTTATCGTTAAATACGAAAGTCATGTCCGTATCAAAACGACGGCAGTGCAAGCAGCAGGATGCCATATTCTGGTACGTAATTCACATACGTATCTCCCAACAGTTGATTCGAAACTGCATGACTAGTGTTTGTTTTTGTTTGCACGTGATGTCTACTCCTACTGTACGGAAGATGGCGCTGATGTTGTTGGTAACGGAAAAGTACGTCCTGTCGTTCATTCATCGTCGGAAGGCTAAAGGTTTCGTGCACATGATGTACTCAAACAGTGAGTATGCTGATATGCACCTTGTGTATGGTGCAGCAGATGGAAATGCACTTGCAGCAAGACGAAGGTACAGTGAGCTGTTTCCAGGAAGACGGTTACCAAGTCATCAGACGTTTGTATCTGTGGACAGACGTATGCGGGAGTATGGCATTCGTCCTGGGCCACATTCAGGTCGACCACTTGAGCATGCAGTGAACGTCGAGGAACATGTTTTGGACCTGGTAGACCAAGATCCATCTATCAGTACGAGACAAATTAGTGCAGCTGTACGACTTCCACAATCTACTGTATGGCGGCTGCTTCGGAGACAACAGTTGCATCCATTTCACCTGCAAAAAATGCACGAATTGACACCTGAAGACTATCCTCGCCGTCAGCAATTCTGCCAGTGGTTACAAGAGCGTCATTTGAATGATCCAATGTTCATTCGGCGGATATTATTCACAGATGAGGCCATGTTTACTCGTGCGGGTGTAATCAATTCGCATAATATGCACCAGTGGGCTGTCGAGAATCCTGGCGCGAGAATTGTGCGTGGATATCAACATCAATTCTCCATAAACATTTGGTGTGGTATTGTGGGGAATTACTTACTCGGACCTCATGTTCTGCCTCCAAGGCTGAATGGGCACGCGTACTGCGAATTTTTGGAGGGAGAATTGCCTGGATTGTTACAGGATGTCCCTCTTGCAACACGAGCCACCATGTGGTTTATGCACGATGGTGCTCCCGCCCATTACAGCCGCAACGTAAGGGCGTACCTCAATTCTGCGTATCCACATCGATGGATAGGTCGCGGAGGACCAATTGCTTGGCCAGCCAGATCACCTGACCTGAACCCTTTAGACTTTTATTTATGGGGCCGACTAAAGACATTGGTGTATTCTTCTGCAGTACCGAACAGAGAAGTGCTACAACAAAGAATTGAAGGTGGTTGTGAAATTATTCGTGGAGAGTTGAACGGACTGTGTAATGTGCAGAGATCATTGATGCGACGAGCACGGGTCTGTCTGCAAGTTCAGGGACAGCATTTTGAACATGCATTGCATTAAGATTTGTGCAAATACAGTACAGAGCAGTACAGTCTGTAAAATGCTTCAATTTTCCTTAGTTATTGTGCATTGCTGTAGTTCAATCAACAGGACCTAAATTAATACAGTGTTCGCGAGGAATTGTTTCAGTTTGTTACGTCACGTTTATTTATCAGTTTGCGTTGTTAGTCCAAATGCACTGTAATTAAACTGTGAACTCTGGGAATTAAATACCTTACGTTGTATTGAATGTATTGTCCTGTTTTGTTCATAACTCTGTAATAAGCCAAGTATGGAAAAAATTGTATAGAACATTTTTGTCTTATATTTACCTCACAAATACACCCTTGAAATATTTACATGCATTTTTGAATCACCCTGTATATATATATAAATCACCGGTTGTCGTATGACTATTAAAAGATTATAATTAATGTTAGTCTGGTTGGGAATTTGGTAAGCTAGACTGGATACCTGGTGAAACAGTTGCGCAGTAATGCAAGGTTAACTTCTCCAGATAGCTCACACCTTTTAAACCGCTTTTATTGTCTATCAGCACCGCTTTACACCACAAAATAAACCAACAATTTTTTTTGTGAATTGTTCTGTTTATTTCTTGAAGAATTTTTTTATTTATGTTTGTACAGATTTGTACATGTTTTTAGTAGTGTGAATGGAGTGAATGTGGTCTAAAGGAAATATGTAGACCATTGTTCTACTGATAAACGCTTACGAACTAGCGTGAGAAAATTTCAAGACAGTGTAAATGCAGACGATGGGGTATTTTCTATCATAATATGTTAATTTAGTTTATGGTAAAAGGAAAGCTAATTCGAGTGCAAATGAAAATAGTTAATAACGTAAAGTATAAGCAAAAGATAAAAGTGTTAAATATTTATTTCGGGAAAATGTACTGTTCGAAAGTGTCTTATTAGTTGATTGGTTAGTCACGAAAAGCGCGGACTAACGCGAGAGAATAATGCTTTTCTATTGGCCTTAAATAAAACTGACCAATCAGAACGTAGTATTCTTCGTGAGTCTTTTCTCTTGGAGATACAGAATGCTTACAGCAGTCTAGAGTAGTCGGAGCCCAGCCTTTCAATGGTACGGTCGTGTGTAGTATGAGCTCCGAAGGAAGTTATAATTTGCCGGTTTTAGATGTGCTACATGCCTCAAAAGTGCTTTAAAGTGAAGACATATTTATTCCGGTGTGGTTTTTGGAAAGTACGGATTTTGTAAGTAAATTTGTGTATGAGAAGAGACAAAATTCCGAGTGGCATATTGAGCAAATCGGTGACTAGAAACTTGAGTGCATTAGACACCGATAAACTTAATAGTGCGGCGAGCATTTTCATTTAAGGACAATCCGTGCTTAATAGCTGTTCATATTTCGGGAAATACCATAGTTTTGCTAACGTGAATGAAAGGGCTTGTGCAGGAGTGTGTTAGAATTAGCACGGGATTGGCAGTGAATGTGTAATTATCGACTACAGAATATACCAAAGTTTTCATCCATCATTCAAGCTTAAGACCATTTCCCGATTCTTAGAATAGTTAAGTTGTATGCAGCCTTGTGCGAGTTGCAGTAAGGTAGGTTTCTGCTCGGGTTTACTACCGGCGGTCTGCTGCAACGAGTTCACAGGTAGGTGCAGGTAAAAGGACGAAAGAAACCGCGCCGCCGCAAGGCGTTATGTGAGAGTTCATGACGGAAGATAAGACACCATTGTAGCTCACGGAGATCACATGGTGCTACTTCACATATCGATCGATGATCTCACGAGTGCTGAATATTACTGATGCCTTGGTATCTGCGGATTGTGGGGTGACAGGGGGAGGGGGGGAGGAGAAGTGGGGGCACACAAGATATCTGACGTAAGTATACAGTTTCACCTCGACGCGGTTAAATAGTGTGAAGTCGTGCACTGTCTGGACTGCAGCGTGGTGTAGGCAGAAAAAAAAAGGCTGCACGTGACCCGACAGTAGATTCCTGTGCCATGCACCCTCTAGAACATATCTCGTCGAATTACCTATACGGACGAGCCCCACTGACGAAGCAGTATAGTTCGTATAGTTTCCGATCTACTAGTTACCGTAGCACCTGTGGGACACCTATGCATATCGTAACCCATTGTACTCTTTAAGGTCCCTACAGAAATACTCGTACGTCCGCGATAATGTCTAGGCCCTATTTGTGGTGTCACCGCCAGACACCACACTTGCTAGGTGGTAGCCTTTAAATCGGCCGCGGTCCATTAGTATACGTCGGACCCTCGTGTCGCCACTATCAGTGATTGCAGACCGAGCGCCGCCACACGGCAGGTCTAGAGAGACTTACTAGCACTCGCCCCAGTTGTACGGACGACTTAGCTAGCGATGCAACACTGACGAAACTTCGCTTATTTGCAGAGAAGATAGTTAGAATAGCCTTCAGCTAAGTTAATGGCTACGACCTAGCAAGGCGCTATAATCCTTTGCTATATATATTGTGGTTATAACATGTATCATCAAGAGCGATGTTCTACAAATGTGGATTAAAGTTAAGTATTCCAGAAGCTACGTACTTTTCTTTATAGCATTCATTACGTATCCTGTTTCAGACCTCACGCCAGCCTGCGTGAGTTTAAACGCGTGCCTTTCGGTTGCCCGTCACTGTGGACTGGCTGTCTTGTCAGTCCACAACACTATTGGCAACGTTTGTCGTCTAGCTTCAGTTGCCCTCTGCAACGAGGTTATATAGCTACTCACCAATGATTGGTGTCTAGCACTGATTCGCCAAGTGTTGCAATGACGTGTGATGAGCCCAGTGCCTGCACTTTCTCAGAGTGCATCATTACATTATTACTCACGTCCTGACTTCACACGCAAACATCACCACACAGTGATGTGATACGTCGGTATAGTACAATAAAAATAACCAGCTTGTTAGATCTGTGAGGTAGCTTCAAAGAGCCATTTTGTGAGAATTATTAAAATGTGTGATATACGAGCGCGTCTAGTAAGTAGCTCACAAGCGTTAGGAGACGTCGGAATAGGCCCTATAATTGACGCGGGAACGGCGTACGGCGCATTAGTATTCCAGAAGAAAGAGGCCACCGAAAGTCGATGCATCCAGAGCTCGGATCGCGGTCGCCCCATTCCGGTCAGCGGAAAGATACGCCGGAGCCGCTGGGCGTGGGTCAGCCGAGGCGGGCGTCGGCCGGGGCTGACACGCTGTGACGTCAGCATGCTCGCGGACGCACAGTGGCTACCAGTTAAGGTCTGCCTATGTATACCGTTTTGGCGTAAAATCAAGCTTCTATTAGTAGACGCTCAAATTCACAACGCCTGTGTTTATATTGTTGGCGTTGATTTGTCCAAGTGCTAAGACCACGATTTCATGAAATGTTTATGGTGATTTTCAAATTTATACATAAAAAGTCTTTGAGTGATGTTTTTTATTCACTAAAAAAATATTCTTCACTTCAATATGTCACCGTCAGTGTTGCCACCATAATATTTATTAGAATGGAATAATTGGTACTCCCATCATTCTACTAGTGACTAACCATGCCTCACTCAAACGACTATGAGACCAGTTTTAAGAGTGATTCATTAAATCAAAATAAAATTCAAGGATCCTCAAAGACTGATGTTCGCCGGTTCTGTTCGCATACAAATCAAGTTTTGAATACATTTACTGAACTGGGTTGAAAAGGGGGTTAAACGACCAAAATATAAAAAGAGGAAAATCCCAAGAAAAAGGTTATGGGAAAATCAAGCAGAATGCACTTGATAAACAATTATATCAAAAGACTGGAGTTGATTTATACAGCAGACCACAAATCTGCACCCAAATTTTACCAAGGCAATTTGTAGTTTCTCAACGCCTTTGTGACGATGGTTTAATGTATTAATGTTAAATAAAACGTATCTCTTTAATGAAATAAATTGTTTATTCCGCATATTTAATCTCGTTGTTAAGAAACAGTTTTTCAAGAAAGCAATCAGCCACATATCTTCAGACTGCTACTTCTTCCAAGTGCAGAAATGTATTCGTGACCTGCGTGTCGTCTGCTCCTTCACTGCACAAGAATATTTGCGTATTTAGTGCTACTTTATAATTTTTAGAATAAATTTGACATCTAATCAATACAGATACATCAGCACGTACTTACTATCCACTATCCATTTGATATCTAATCACGTACAGGCACATTAGCAGGTCTTTATTATCCACACAACATATAAAGTGGAGCTAAATAATGAAATATTCTTGTGCAGTGAAGGAGCAGACGACATACAGCTGGCGAACACATTACTGTAGCTGAAAAACTGAGCCAGTTCGAAGCCGGTACTAAAAACCGGCTTTTTCAAAGCGAAAGATTTGAGACAATCAGCCAACCAGTTGCAGGTATGAAGGTTTATTAACAACTCTTGGCCGCGCGGGATTAGCCGAACGGTCTAGGGTGCTGCAGTCATGGACTGTGCGGCTGATCCCGGCGAAGGTTCGAGTCCTCCCTCGGGCATGGGTGTGTGTGTTTGTCCTTAGATACTTTAGGTTAAGTAGTGTGTAAGCTTAGGGACTGATGACCTTAGCAGTTAAGTCCCATAAGATTTCACACTCATTTGAACATTTTTGAACAACTCTTGACCACGGTTTCAACAATTGTAAAATTGTTATCTACAGAAGTACGTGGTCCTATTGACGATTTTTTTTTACATAATAGATAAAAAGAATTATCAAAATGTGAAAATGTACAACCACACTGGGTAAAATGGGTAAAATATAGTAAACAAAATATTACTTACACGTAAAATCACATACTGTCGACGACAAATTTTGGAACAAATAAAGCTCATGTCAAATAACATGGTATGTGTGACCATCAGTAAAATCAAACAAAATCCGTAAAAAAACATTGCCATTGGAGCTGGACTAAGCGAGAAATTCTTCACATTAAAATGCAAACTACATTGAAAGTTAACGCAAAGGCTCATATGTGGCTGGTGCTACGCGGCGACTGACAAAATTGTCGCAGAGCACGAAATAGGAAACACCGGTAGGTGGAGTATCTGAGCGAGAAAGTATACGCATATAACACACAGATAACGTGCAAACTATAAATCACCAAGTCATATGCGACTGAGAAAAATTTTAAGTAACAAAATGGGCGAAGATAGGAGGTAGGGAAGAGGAGGGGAAATTTTAAAAATAAGTTATAACAATAAAAACGGGGCTAAACAAAAAGCAAGAAAATATTTAAAAAAAGATCAATTTAATGAAAATGAATGAGAAGTGGAGGCCACCAGCATACTGTTACTGCATTGACAGAAAGGCTTAAAGGCTTCAAGAAATTGTCGACTCGCAAGTTGCAGCTGATGATTTAATATCCAATCATTCCTACTGTGTGGTGTTTAAAAATTTCCACTTATACACATAATTCTAATTTCCACCTTTGAAACCCCCTTTTACAAAATCATGACTTTTTCCAGATCTTTAGGGGAATAATTAACAATGAGTAAACGTTCAACAAACGTGGGGTGGTGCACATTGCCAGCCTTCTTTTCTAGTAAATGTGCTTTCAACCTTACTTCGATCGCCCTGCCAGTATGACCTATATGGTGAAGGGGAATTATTGCAAATCATTTTGTAAATAACTGAAATAGGAAGGGCTAATTGAAATTGTTACCTGTCTGCACGAGGTTTTTCAGTGAGCAGTTGTCAGCGGAGAAGATTAGATTACATTTGTGTTTCTAATAGGCGTTTTTCCTTTAGAATACATTTCCTAGGAAAGGAAATATTGAGCAGGTTTTTTGGAGGTTTTCTTATTGACGATGTGATCAATTAAATTTTGATCATATTCGTTGATAACAGCAGTGAATTTTATAACATCAATTTCTTTACGTAAATTAATCGGGGAAAGAGGCGATGATAGGGCAAGGTGAATAGCAGAATGAAAGAATGAAACGCTGTGTGCATGTGGATGGGTGGAATCAGCTAAACTAATGTTATCCGAATAGGTAGGCTTATCTACGCCCTGCTACTGAAACTATCCATTTTTGAAGTTAAAATCTTCTGGGTTATTAGGCCGCGTCATGTTTCTTCTTCGACGTTTCGACCCCTCTGCTGGGATCTTCCTCAGGATCTTTTAGTGTCCACTACTGCTAGAGCACCAAAAGATCCTGAGGAAGATCCCAGCAGAGGGGTCGAAACGTCGAACAATCTAGAAGAAACATGACGCGGCCTAATAACCCAGAAGATTTTAACTTCAGTGACAACGGCCACGAAAGCCTGCAGAGTCTCCATTTTTGTTTTGTACTTTTTTTGTGAAACAAGTTTTATCATGTTACGTGTTGAATGTTGTGTAGTTGTGGTGACACAAGATGACTGCCACATGTTTTCGTAAGATAGCCTTTTCTTCATTAATATAATCTGTAATCCAGTAGGTTGCCCAAAGTAAGTCTGACACTATGACATTACAGTGGACATATACCCTACTTTAAAAAAGATAGGACATTAAAGAAAGAATCCAAGTGAGACAGCATGGCCTATTTTTGTAGCTATGTTCCTCCAGACATGTATGGACTACTATAATATTAAAAAATACGCGGCAGACTTCGCCACTACTGTGATAAATCTAAAATGGTGTGAAATGAAAGATAGTTTCCTAGTTAAAAAATTACTGGCGTGGTAAACATTTTTCGTATTGTTAAACATGAAACAGAAACATACTCTTAAAAAAAGAAGCAATTGTAAGTAGCCTGTGCTTGACCAGACAACCTTATTAGAACTAGTGTGTTATGTTTAACAATTAACTGCTTAGGTCAACGTAAACTACTGCATGAAAGGCCCGCTGTCTTGAATGGCGCAGCCTGCCGCTCCACGTTTTTCGTAGGTGGCAGTGTATGTCTAACATACATTCGGCAAACTGCAGACTTTGAATTCATTGCTCCACAAGCTAATACTTCCCTAAACACAGTCATCCACTTCCAACACGTAATCTGATCGCAGGGGTGGAGGTCTTTGCCCCATCCACCAGGCAGCCGACTCATCACGCGTTTATGCTGAAGGCGTGTAGCTGTGCTTGTAGTCACTTACCTATCCATCCTATTATACATCAAGCTCGCTATTAGAGGCTGGATGCAGCTCTTATCTTATTTTAAATAGAATGCCCAGATATTTGCTTCGGTATGTCAAGAGACAATAAACCCCTGATACACCAGCTGCAACCGACCTAGAGACGAAGTAAGAACCGCCACCTCCCCCACCCCACCCCAGAGTCTGATTTTTTCATAAACAGATGGGCCCTTTCACAAGTGCGCTGCAGCTCCTTCACACGGCAGAATCAACGGGTTTTGTAATGTTTCCATCTGTATAACCTCTCTATCTCATTCTACAACTCAATGGACCCTCACACATGCCGTGGCAGAAACGTTGAATAGCAGACTTTGTTTGCTTCAGTAGACATTGGTGCCCTCTCACAGGTCCTGACACGGATACTGAATAATAGATGCCAGACGTCAGTAAATGTGAAGTGTCAACTAAACATCCTGTAGGCAAGGAATTCCGTGTATGTGCACTATAATTTGTCCATCTAACTTCCAGACGTTGTATTCTGTGTGTTCAGGTGAGGTACTCCTGAAAAAATAGACTATAATCTGTGACTAACTTACCTACAGAGAGTGGATGCATTCGATATTTTACGAGCCTGCAAGAAATGTGGATCACCATCCTCCATCATCCCTCCCGATCTCTTCTCCAAATAGCTTCAAACGTCACAGGATGTTGTCATGTTGGCTGGATGGACAGGATTTGGTACCTACTAACGCGCAAAGTAGACTCGTGCACATTCCGCCTTCCCCTTCCAATCGACCCATCTGTTGATTATATACGGGTTGATTCAACAGCCCCTACAGCTGTCGTTATACACGATTCGCAATGTTATATCTGGCCTCCAAAAACCACGAGCCAGATATTCATATGCTCTCGACCGCTAAGTGCAAACTGTCAGTCCTACAGAAAAAATGAACAGGACTTTTTTGTAGGTACTGTAATGCCGTTAAATTATGTACAGGGATATGTTTCCGCTAGATGTCGTAGTTATCGTGTTATTCAAGAAAAGAGAAAAAGTGTCCATCAAACGCATCCACACTCCCACACTTGCCCCCCCCCCCCCCCCTGGACAGTAGTTCTAGAATATTGTTCATGTCATTCTCTCCTACTAATGCTGAAAAATTAACGACTGCACAAATTGTTCCTCACATTCGACCGTTTCGGGTTTACGATACCGCCTTAGTCGAGCAGTTACAAATTCTAAAGCTGACGTTTGTGTAAATTTTACCTAACAATTTTCTGAATTTTAGTAGCATTAAATAAACATTTACATGGTATTCCTCATGCCTTCTGACTACGAAAGCATTGTGCTTGTAAGGATCAAGTTGGGATCGACTTGTTAACGTAATTAGTTTTAGCGTAGTTTTTACCAACCTCATTTTTCTTGCATTACCCTTATGGGAATGTTTAAATTTGTAATTTTAACAAAATAGCTGACTAAACTGATGGCGTAGTAGCCCAATTAACAGATATCAAAGCAGGTCGAATATCGGGATAGTTCGTGGCTCTGGCTCTTAGCACTATGGGACTTAACATCTATGATCATCAGTCCCCTAGAACTTAGAACTACTTAAACCTAACTAACCTAAGGACATCACACAACACCCAGTCATCACGAGGCAGAGAAAATCCCTGACCCCGCCGGGAATCGAACCCGGGAAACCGGGCGCGGGATGCGAGAACGCTACCGCACGACCACGAGCTGCGGACGATAGTTCGTAGAGTCGGAAATTTTTGTACAGTGTAGGCAGGAGTTCAAATGGTTCAAATGGCTCTAAGCACTATGGGACATAACATCGGAAGTCATCAGTCCCCTAGACTTAGAACTACTTAAACGTAACTAACTTAAGGACATCACACACATCGATGCCCGAGGCAGGATTTGAACCTGCGACCGTAGCGGTTGCGCGGTTCCAGACTGAAGCGCCTAGAACCGCTCGGTCACACCGGCCGGCGTAGGAAGGAGTGCTACAATCAACGTACTAGATATCATTACCAGTTGTGGATGAGTGTGGGTGTTGAGCCCCGTTGAGGGTCACTTTTCTACGTTTTTCTGGAATAACACAAAACCATGGCCTCCAGCGAAAACGTATCCCATTACAAAATTTAAATACATTAAATTTCCTATGAAAAATGTGTTGTTCTTTTTTTCTGTAGGGCAAACAGTTGCGCGTAACGAGTGAGAGAGTATGGAAATGTCACAAGTGGTTGTTAATGCCAGATATAAAATGACAACTTGCATAAAATGACAGCGGTCGGCGCAGCTTAATCACCCAGTACAAATGGTTCAAATGGCTCTGAGTACTATGGGACTTAACATCTGAGGTCATCAGTCCCCTAGAACTTAGAACTACTTAAACCTAACTGGCCTAACGACACCACACACATCCATGCCCGAGGCACGATTCGAACCTACGACCGTAGCGGTCGTGCGGCTCCAGACTGTAGCGCCTAGAACCGCTCGGCCACCCCGGCCGGCTCACCCAGTACAGAACACACTGCACAGCTCGAATTCACTTCGGTATTACTCTGAGCTATTTGTTATTTTTGACAGAATCACTTTTTTAATATACAATCATAACTGGTTCGGCCTTCAACGGCCGTGTTCACACGCTATAAGCGGCACTGAAGGCTGGACTCAAATATGATTCCACCATAAAAATGTGAACTGTGTCAAAAATAAAAAATAATGCCTGACAATACGTCAGTCACCATCTCCACAAACGGAATGTCGGTTTCTCCAGTATTACTGATTGCCAGCCACTATGAAAGCTTCCTGGAGAGGATGGTGAGGGCTGTGGAGGTCCTCATCTGGATGACGACATTGCAAGTATGTATTTAAAACATTTTGTGTGCCTGTGTTTGTTCATGTACGGGTGCAAGCTAGCACCGAGTTGACTGGTGGGGGTCTGCCTGAAGAGACACTGGGGCGGTCGGCCACGTGAGCTGGTTGTGCTGCAACAGTACGCTATCGGCGCACGGTGCGTAGGGCACAAGGTGAGTCATGTGGCGCCAGTATAGGCTCAACTTAACAGGAGGATGACAGCAGACCGGCGGCAGCCTATGGAAGACTAACGCTCTAACCAGTTGTTGTGGCCTCGGGGACATGAAGGTGCCGATGGGCTGAGACAGGCACCAGGCAGCAGCTGCAGAGAACATGGTGGCAGCCCAGTCAAGACATGGAAGTGCCAGAGAAATGCCTTGGGAGGTCGACAGACGCCTCGTCACTAGCTTTAGGAGGACCCCAAAGCATTGGGACACGCAAGGAATAAAGGCTGACAATAACTGTTGGTGTTTGGCAGAAGGTGCAGCTGTTGAGGATAGCTGCCAAGCAGACGGGGAGGCGGACGAGGCAAGGAGTAGACATGGAAAAACAGGACACATGCAGGGCCATCATGGATACAGGAGAACCACGCCGCCGAGGGCGATGAGATCACGCTGGCTATGCGATGAAACTTTCAATACAGGATATCAGAAGGTGCAGGGAAGTCTATGAGCGCCATGACATGAATGCGATGAAAGACGTCAAGGCAGGCTGAATGCGCACCACGGAGGTGCCTGTCTGAAAAGAAGGCGAGAACGTGAGATGGGCCAGTATCACGTAGAGAAGAAAGGGCGCCCAGAAAGAGAAGAAGAGCGCTGGGGACAGCTCTGGATCATCGACTACAGGCAGAAAAAATGGTGTCACGATGGGAGAGAGTGGTTTCCAGCTGGTGAGAGAGTGGCAGTCCGCTAGTGGCCAGACACATCGACTGACGACGTGGGACAGAGTTAAAGGAGCGGGGAAAGATGCCTCCATACCTGTCAGCCACTCTCATTTCGACTTTTTCCTCTGTCGATGTCAGAGACGTCAGCTCTGTGTACTTAATATGGCACCCCGTACACCTGAAAATCACCTACATTTTTAATCATGTTTTCCTCCTACTGTACGGTATCCGCATAAAAACAACAATTTTTTATTTGGTATCCTTCATATTGGTTCAGTTATATGGTTCACACTGTAGAATAAGCACAAATATTCCAACAACCGGCTAGCAAAAATAAACTCTACCGTAGGAATAGTACATGTAAATTACCCACACTAGCCGAAGATTCTAAATATCGGCTTTATATTCCAAGGTCTTCATCTCCAGTAGCTTTGGTGGTTAATGTTCTGTTCCACTCTTTGTTCTTTTTCCCCTCCTGAAATAATTAAAGTTAATAACCTGCAGAGGTTTATACAAAATATCAAGTTAATATCATAGCCCCAACTGGCTAAACCGAGCGAGGTGGCGCAGTGGTTAGCACACTGGACTCGCATTCTGGAGGACTACGGTTCAGTCCTGTGTCCGGCCATCCTGATTTAGGTTTTCCGTGATTTCCCTAAATCGCTTCAGGCAAATTCCGAGATGGTTCCTTTGAAAGGGCACGGTCGACTTCCTTCCCCGTCCTTCCCTAACCCGGTGAGACCGATGACCTCGCTGTTTGGTCTCTTCCCCCAAAATAACCCAACCCAACTGGCTAAGCTGTAATGACTGTGCATTTCTGTAACGATTTTATGAAACAAAAACTTACAATGCATTCAGCAATATTATTTTGTTTGTTCCCTTTTACATCTCTCACAGCAAAATTTAATACGAAGATGTTCATAAATTTGCGATTTTCCGTCCAGATCAAAATGTTTATATCAATAACCATACTTATTTATAAGTGCATCATTGTGAAACACTTGAGGTAATTTGTAAAATCTGCTTAGAATTTTAGTCAAAAACAGCATCAGTTATGAGACTATCATTCTGCAGCGGAGTGTGCGCTGATATGAAACTACCTGGCAGATTAAAACTGTGTGCCGCACCGAGATTCTAACTCCGGACCTTTGCCTTTTGCGGGCAAGTGTTCTACCAAGTGAGCTATCCAAGCACGCCAAGCACGACTCACGACTCCCCCCCCCCCCCCCCCACACACACACACACACAACTTTAATTCGGCCAGTACCTCGTCTCCTACCTTCCAAACTTCACAGAAGCTCTTCTGCGAATCTTACAGAACTAGCACCACTCCTGAAAGAAAGGATATTGCGGAGACATGGCATACCAGCGCACACTCCACTGCAGAGTGAAAATCTCATTCTGGAAACATCCCCCAGGCTGTAACTAAGCCATGTCTCCGCAATATCCTTTCTTCCAGGAGTGCTAGTTCTGCAAGGTTCGCAGAAGAAGTTTGGAAGGTAGGAGACGAAGTACTGGCGGAATTAAAGTTGTGAGGGCGGGTCGTAAGTTGTCCTTGGGTAGCTCAGTTGGTATAGCACTTTCCCGAGTACGAGTCTCGGTCCGGCACACAGTTTTAATCTGCCAGGAAGTTTCTTAACAGCATCAGTTGTTTAGGAAACAAATAATAGTCAACGGCGTTCAAAATCATGACATACCTTCTATAAGGTTTTCATAAATTTCAGGAAGCAGCTTACACATACTGTTAGATATAAGCAACTTCAAAAAGTAATAAGCATTAAGACTCTCTCTCTCTCTCTCTCTCTCTCTCTCTCTCCCCTCAAATCCACAATTTTGTAGTCACCGTATCGTGACATATTTTGGAATAATTTGATCCAGAATACACTCTAAGAGAGAGAGAGAGAGAGAGAGAGAGAGAGAGAGAGAGAGAGAGAGAGAGAGAGAAAGAAAGAAAGAAAGATTCTATGAAGGAATTATCCGAATGGGACGGAAATCGATAGATGTGATATATACTTGCAGATAAATTACAATTTCTGAAAAACTGAATGATCCATTCAAGATAGAGAGCTTCACAAACTGAGCAAGTCTGTTCCGAATTGGTCCAACACTGACCCTTATCTACATCTGCATAGATACTCTGCAAACCACGATACGGTGCGTGACGGAGGGTATCACGTACCACTACTATTCATTTCCTTTTCTGTTCCACTCGCAAACAGAGCGAGAGAAAAACGAGTGTCTATATGCCTCTGTATGAGACAGCCCAATGTTGTATCTTCGTAATCCTTACGCTCAATATATGTTCGCGGCAGTAGACTCGCTCGGCAGTCAGCTACAAATGCCGTTTCTCTACATTTTCTCAACAGTGTTTCTCGATTTCAGTAAGAAAATATGGATCAATCTGGTGGAGTTAGAGCGCAAAACTCTGCAACGAAGAAATCATCACTCTACTTTACAGCATATGCAATGCATCAATATGGATAAATATGTTCGAACCAGCCATGCCACATGTATGCACAGAATTACGTTCTTATTTAAGCACATCCATATATCTGCAAGCAGGTTTTCGGCTTGTCACTGATTGATACACTTGTTGTACGTCCTCCTTAGATATATCATGTCAAATTCTGTCCAATTTTGGCGTTACATTGTCAAAATGCTGAGCTGGTTGAGGGCCCTGCCCACAATGCTATAAACGTTCTCAGTTGGGGAGAGACTGGGCGACCTTGCTGGTCAGGGTAGGGTTTGGCAAGCATGAAAACAGTAGAAACTTTCGCCTTGTATAGACCAGCATTATCTTGCTGAAATGTAAACCCATTATGGTTTACCATGAAGGTCAAAAAACAGGATACAGAACATCGTCGGCGCTCCGGCGTGCTGTAAGGGTGCCGTAGATGACAACCAAACGGGTCTTGCTATGAAAATAAACGGCCTCTCAGACCATCAGTCCTGGTTCTCTGGTCTTACGGCGGGCGCGGTCAGGTTGGTATCCCACCGCGTCTCCAGACACGTCTTCGGCCGGAATCTCATTGACTGGAATAGATTGTCTTCAGTGATGAGTCCCGTTTCGAACTGGCGCCCTGGACAGTCGTGGGGTACCAACCTGACTGTTACCCAGCATACGGCCCAACAACCAAGACACCTTTTTGACTAATCGTTCGAAAAGTTTAATGACGTTATCCGTATTTGGTCATATAAATGTATCAGCTTTTGGAAATTTGTGTCAGACCAGAACTCGAACCCGGATTTCCTGCTTTATGCTGTGGTCATCTTAAGCCTCTCACAGCACGCTCCCTCACTGATCCAAATTTCCACTCTGTTACCCTCTCTACTGATGTAATGATACCCACCCACAACCGCTTACTTACATGATTCCCATAAGATATCAGACATGGTGCGAATCCACACTGAAAGAAAGAATCGCTGGTATTCGTCACCGTATTGTACTGATTTCAGTGAGAAAATACTGGTCACCCTGGTCGAATTATCGAGTCAAACTTTGCAACGAAAAAATCATCCTCTAGTTCACCGCGTATGCTATGCATCAATGTGGGTAAATACGTACTAACCAGCAATGCAAAATATATGCAGAGAACTACATTCTTATTTAAGCACGTTTGCATATCAAAATACATGAAAGAGTTTGTAATTGAAAAAAAGTTTAAAAGCCACATATATCTTGTTTTTTCTCTCTATAAAATCCCTTGTATGCTGAAGCAGACATATAGTCATCACCATAGCTGAGTGGACGAGACAGCCTTGACAGAAGAACGTCATAGTCCTCACTGTTCCTGCAATTCTAATGAAACCGCGATGAAGAAGAATGAAACACTCGTTCCCAATAATATATGAGGCATGATAGTAGGTCCATCAGACTGAATCGAGACGAATACTATTTTGTCATTACTAATACATCCTGATGGGATTCGCGCTGAGAATCTGTTCGTATTTTCAGTAACATTATTTGAGCCCAAATACCAGCTGTACACCACTGATGGTGTAACACGTGACATTCAATGCAATCAGTGATACTCCACTATCAGAAGGAGTGCAGCTGAACTTTGTGTTTATATATGACGATGTTGCTGTGGCAATCCAGAAATATGGAAATATTTCTGTTTTGGCCATCAAATGGTAGATAACATTTTCTACGATTCTAATGCTCTTGCTGAGCAATAATAAAAACCTTATTATCAGTTTCAAACAAGATAATATGATTTTTAAAACACATTTATCAATCACTTGAAGGACTGATGCGATATTCAGTGAATTTATAACCGTATACGTAGAATGTTGGAATCACGTGCAGTATGGGTTTCTGGTTGTAGGTAAAACAAGAAAATGGAGTGATGAGCGGTGTAGACGAAATTTCCAGGTGTTTCTGTTTAAAAGATGGTTTACGAACCCGTGTAAGACGTATATATTTCTATTGTCTATTGTCAAACCCCAATTTATGAAAGATGTTTATATTTTATTAATAGGATTAAGTAGGAATAATTAGTATTTGTCATGTTGGAAATAACTGTGGTAGCAGGGAATGTCTGCACCAAAGTATTGTTGGCAAGAGAGACAGCACATTGATATAATTTTAAAAAGGGAGGGAGAGACCGCGTATGGATGCATTTTAAGAGAAGAGCGGGAAAGACCGCGTATTGATGCATTTTGTAATGGTAGCAGAGATTATCTGCACCAGAAAGCATTGTTGGCAGGAGAGACCGCACTTTAGCGTTCGTAGGAAGTCAGTAGTAAGCGAGAAGTGAAGCGAGTCGGTAGCAGGTCTGAAGCGAGAGGTTGAGAGGAGCGGTGTGCCTGCCAACCACCAGCTATGATTTACAAAAGATTATAAACGGATGTACAGAGACATCAGCTAACTATTATCATAAGAGGAATTAATATTATTGAATTATTTTCTTTGCGAAACTCAAGACTACTGAAGGTATGTTTGCGCAATGCTAGTTGTAAGATTATTGTAAAAAGTAAGCCCCATTTCAACGTTTGTGAAATCATTTCATTACCAAAGGTAAATATTTGAAGCGTTTTCAGAATTTAATTAATTTTTGCCAGCAATGTTGCACTACTGATTATAATCCATCCCAAAAACCATCAACGTAAAACTTTGCAAAAATTTTATTGTTGTCAAGAAAAAGTGTAACTATGAATTACGTAACTTCAGTCAAATTAATTAAAGAATAACGTCAGCTTTGCTATTAAAGAATCACGTCAACTTTGCTAATAAATACAGCCACTTATTATGACAGCCAACCACCAGTTAATAGAGTATAGTAAACCAGAGTAAGTATATTCATGTCGCAGTTCGATGTAGCAGTCAGGTGGCGATCCAGTAACAGTAAAAAAGGTAAGGAACAGTTTTGGGTTATTGCAGATAACGACTGAGAGCCACGACGACGACACATTCTATGTTTCGTCGAAATAAACGGAAAATCACTTTTAATAATCAGCAATTAAGTTTGGATGCGAAGATTGAGAAAGAGAATAAATTTCAAAGGGAAGATTTCATTTGTTACTATTGAGCAAGAGATAGAAATCCTAAGGAAAGGTTTCATAGGTTATTGTAGAAGGGAAGGTTGCGTAAAAAAAGAGATATAGAGGGGACGGGGAGGTTTCACTTTTTTTTTTTTTTCGAGCAGAACGGTCTAACTATAAACCTCCGTATATCTGAATTTGGAGTAGCCTCAATAAAATTTCTAGGTCATATGATTCCACAAACAGGTATTGCACCAGACTCCGACAAATTGCAATCATTGAAAGATATCGACGTGCCAACAAATAAGAAGGAACTTCGGAGCTTTCTAGGCCTTATTAATTATTTTAGAAAATTCATTCATTATATAGCGTTAGACACACCCTTGCTATACCAGCTCACAAGCAAAAACACAATTTGGTCATGGAATGAAGACGTTGAAGCTGAATTCGAGAATTTGAAAGAAGCGTTACTAAGGGCACCTTTGTTATCGCATCCTGACCCAACACAACACTTTTCTATTTCAACAGATAGTTCAACTACAGCACTAGGAGAACATATTTTCTAGGAAGTAGAGGAGGACGGTAAGACAATCGTTAAACATATTGCTTTTGCAAGCAGGATACTTTCTCCAGCAGAGCGCAATTACTCTGTAACAGAATTAGAGACGCTATGCGTAGTATGGGCATTTAAGAGATTCCGTCATTATCTATATGAAAGTCACACCACAGTATATACCGATCACCGGGCAATACAGTTTTTATTATCAGAAAAACTTACGCATGATAGATTAAGCCGTTGGAAATTATATCTTCAAGAGTTCGACTTAACTATTGTACACATTCCAGCCACGCAGACTATTGTTGCCGACACACTATCGAGATCTATTCACCATAAACGACTAGAGAAAGAAAATACCTTCTGCCACAACAACCATAGTATTATGTATATCAAACAAGTAGCTTTCGAAAACTTTATATCATCAGCATTACAGGACATAGAGAGAGAACAGCAGAAAGATGAAAGACTAAAAGAGATTGTAACGCTTTGGCGAAACAAGAGCATCGCAAAAATTAGACATAATTACACTATACATCAAAATATTCTGTTTATTCACTCATACCCAGACGGCAACAATTGGCTTTTATGCATTCCAGAAGGGATAAGAAACAAACTGATATGGTATACGCACCTAAGCTATGCACATTACGGAGCTAGGAAATGCTTTCTAATTCTTCGACAAAATTATCACTTCAACAATATGGAAAAACACATTCGCAAAGTTATAGCATCGTGCAAGATACGTCAGAAAGCTAAATGATCTACAGTATCACATATTCCACCACTGCATCCAATCATACCGGTTAAGTTAAGACACATGGCAGCAGTAGATCTTTTCGGTCAAATCCCCAGAACAAGTGAAGGTTATAGTTATATTCTAGTAGCCGTAGAACTGACATCCAAATCTGTAACATTCTCTCCACCAAGGAAAGCAACAGCTAGATCAGTATCAAGAGAATTTGTAAGAGATTTTCTATCAATAGTAGGACATGTACAGAAGGTTATTTCAGATAACGGACTGCAATTTAGATCAGACATATGGAAACAAATGTTAGAGAGTAAGAACAGAACACCAATTTACATATCAAGATATCACAGTTCTTCTAACCCGTCAGCAAGAATAATGAAAGAGATCGGGAAACTTTGTAGAATTTGTTGCCACAGAAAGCATACAACGTGGGACGAATACATTTCACAGTTTCAGGAAGTAATAAATGCAATACCTAATGAGTCAACGATGCTCTCACCAACTGTAATACTGACGAATAAGGACCCACCGAATAAACTTACTGAAATGATTACTTTTCCAAAGAAGCGTAGACTTCGTCATTGTGAGATGATAGACATGGCACTAGCGAACATTAAACGAGCTGCAGATCGTCGGAAGAGACAGCAGAAGCAGGTAAGTAGATTACGCAAGTACGAGATTGGCGATAAGGTACTAGTCCGTACTCATTATCTATCACATAAAGGGAAGAACCGATTCTAAAAATTTGAACTTCTATACGCAGGACCGTACAGAATTCGAAATATTTCGCACGCTAATGTAGTATACATTGAGACACTCAGAACAAAAAAATCGAGAGGAAACCATCATATGTCAAACATAAAGAAATGCTTAAAATAGAAAAATCTTCTTACAGGGATACATATAGACAAGAGTATAACAATGAGCTTTTTGACACATTCCAGCAAGCCCGAATACAGTGAGCTACTAATGGGTTATTTACGTGCACAACAGGTCACCTCGCTTCGACCGCAGATAAATACACTGAACATCAATAGCAGTCTTAGAAGCGTTCTCGTAGGACATTTATTTCACATTATGTAAGGTACGTCAAGCAATTAACAGGACTACTTTAAATGTAAATGTATAACACGTACAAATGATTTTCATACAGTAGTAGCAATTAGATGTAGTCTTTAAACCGTGCAAGCAGCATTGTTGTCATAGTTCACCAAAATAAACGTAGTTTTTATTATGATATAAGTATTGAATATGGAGAAATGTGGATAAATGCTTTACAGGTCATGCCGAGAGCTGACGCGATTTTCTAGATGCAGAGAGATGTTGAAGTCATGTCGTGCGCTGACGATTATTATCCATGAATATTTTGTCATAGGTAATATAGAAAGATATTGAAGTCATGCCGTGCGCTGATGATTATTAACAATGAATATTTTATTACAGGCTATGCAGAGAGATGACACGAGATGCAAAGGAGAGAGGAGAATGAAGATGTTAGTATGTAAGGAATATAATTTAGTAATGGTTTATTTTGATAACAGGTGACACAGTGAAGCGCAGCACTACGGATGGAGAAACCACATTAAATTGCTTACTATATGTACTTTGTTATTCGAAAAATTTTTTCTGCATTGAACATGATGTCTTTTACATCAGATACATACATAAGAAAAACAGATCACACCAAATGTCAGCATACCGATTCGCACTCTACGTAAAATAAAAATGTTTTCTCTTAAATAACAATGACGATGTGTGCTACACAACTCAAACATAATGTATAGTTGACTGAAAATATGACCCGTAACTGACGACCACATTACCGAACATACTGAAGTCACAGAAAGTGACATAGTTTGTCAAAATGTACTTTCATATTTCAAAAACTGTGAATTCACAACCTGTGAAGTAATATAACAGTGTCTTTACGTAATTATTTATATGAGCACCACATTATGATTTATTTAGAGTCACAGAAAGTGACTTGTCTATTTTATTTAAAATGATGATGCCTAAATGTACTAGTAAATTCCACTTACAGAAATATTTGTTTATGTTATTGACTGTCACGTAATGTAATATGTATTGTAGGCTGAATTCACTACAGATGGAAAATGTGTTTTTCACGTAATTGTTTAAAACTATAAACTTTTTCTACAGTCACACATGGTGACATATTTTGTCCTTTTAAATGTAAAATAAGAATACGGTAAAGATAATTTTTATGAGCACAGAGGAAAGAGATGACGTAAAATTTGGTAATAACGGTATCAACCACATCCGTGAACCTTTTGACAAAATGATCATACCTGTACCTTGATTCCTGTGCATCCCCATGGTTACGGAGCACAAACAAAGTGATTAGTGACCAATGTCACTATCTACGATGTTTTCTATGAGGTGTCGGCATACCAAGAAGCTCACCACAGTCATGATGTACGTCAATAGGTGCTTGCATACCAAGATGCACACCATCACTATTAATGGACAATTGGAGTTGGAACTTGTACCTGATGTAGCTGCGGCAACTCAGGCAATTCGACGGTTAACTTAGTGTTTGGTTACACTAAAACTGTGGATCAAAGAGACGACGGAATCACATGGCGAAACCTGGTGTTGTGCTATGTGAGGGAAAGAAACGGACTTTTGAGTCATTCACAGGCAGTTGCCAGTGGTTTGACTATGCTATACAATTCCTTTTTTTTCCCTTCCTTGAATATGGTACTAATAGATGCCAATTTTACCAGAAAAAAGTTATAATGAAACATGAACTATGTTCTAATTTTTGCCATCCATTTCTATTAGAAATATAAATAACTTTTACAACCTGATGTACACTTCCAACTTACTGACTCATATTATTTGTATATTTTGATGTATACTAATTTGAATATTCTCTTTGTTAGACTTACGAAAACTAATTCTTATGACAGTATATGTATGTGATTTGTTGAAAGAGATATTCGATCATTAACTTACTTATTACTACACATATTTCTATAATCAAATTTTCTCCTTACGTCAAGTCCAAATGACTTAACGGCGTAGGAAAATTTTAAGGAAACCCAGTGGAGGTTTATGTAAGACGTGTATATTTTTATTGTCTATTGTCAAGCCACAACTTATGAAAGATGTCTATATTTTATTAATAGGATTAAGTAGGAATAATTAGTATTTGTCATGTTGGAAATAACTGTGGTAGCAGGGAATGTCTGCACCAAAGTATTGTTGGCAAGAGAGACCGCACATTGATATAATTTTAAAAAGGGAGGGAGAGACCGCGTATGGATACATTTTAAGAAAAGAGCGGGCAAGACCGCGTATTGATACATTTTGTAATGGTAGCAGGGATTGTCTGCACCAGAAAGCATTGTTGGCAGGAGAGACCGCACTTTAGCGTTCGTACAGGGTGTTTCAAAAATGACCGGTATATTTGAAACGGCAATAAAAACTAAACGAGCAGCGATAGAAATACACCGTTTGTTGCAATATGCTTGGTACAACAGTACATTTTCAGGCAGACAAACTTTCGAAATTACAGTAGTTACAATTTTCAACAACAGATGGCGCTGCGGTCTGGGAAACTCTATAGTACGATATTTTCCACATATCCACCATGCGTAGCAATAATATGGCGTAGTCTCTGAATGAAATTACCCGAAACCTTTGACAACGTGTCTGGCGGAATGGCTTCACATGCAGATGAGATGTACTGCTTCAGCTGTTCAATTGTTTCTGGATTCGGGTGGTACACCTGGTCTTTCAAGTGTCCCCACAGAAAGAAGTCACAGGGGTTCATGTCTGGCGAATAGGGAGGCCAATCCACGCCGCCTCCTGTATGTTTCGGATAGCCCAAAGCAATCACACGATCATCGAAATATTCAGTCAGGAAATTAAAGACGTCGGCCGTGCGATGTGGCCGGGCACCATCTTGCATAAACCACGAGGTGTTCGCAGTGTCGTCTAAGGCAGTTTGTACCGCCACAAATTCACGAAGAATGTCCAGATAGCGTGATGCAGTAATCGTTTCGGATCTGAAAAATGGGCCAATGATTCCTTTGGAAGAAATGGCGGCCCAGACCAGTACTTTTTGAGGATGCAAGGACGATGGGACTGCAACATGGGGCTTTTCAGTTCCCCATATGCGCCAGTTCTGTTTATTGACGAAGCCGTCCAGGTAAAAATAAGCTTCGTCAGTAAACCAAATGCTGCCCACATGCATATCGCCGTCATCAATCCTGTACACTATATAGTTAGCGAATGTCTCTCGCGCAGCAATGGTAGCGGCGCTGAGGGGTTGTCGCGTTTGAATTTTGTGTGGAGAGAGGTGTAAACTCTGGCGCATGAGACGATACGTGGACGTTGGCGTCATTTGGACCGCAGCTGCAACACGGCAAACGGAAACCCGAGGCCGCTGTTGGATCACCTGCTGCACTAGCTGCGCGTTGCCCTCTGTGGTTGCCGTACACGGTCGCCCTACCTTTCCAGCACGTTCATCCGTCATGTTCCCAGTCCGTTGAAATTTTTCAAACAGATCCTTTATTGTATCGCTTTTCGGTCCTTTGGTTACATTAAACCTCCGTTGAAAACTTCGTCTTGTTGCAGCAATACTGTGTTGTAGGCGGTGGAATTCCAACACCAGAAACATCCTCTGTTCTAAGGAATAAACCATGTTGTCTGCAGCACACTTGCACGTTGTGAACAGCACACGCTTACAGCAGAAAGACGACGTACAGAATGGCGCACCCACAGACTGCGTTGTCTTCTATATCTTTCACATCAGTTGCAGCGCCATCTGTTGTTGAAAATTGTAACTACTGTAATTTCGAAAGTTTGTCCGCCTGAAAATGTACTGTTGTCCCAAGCATATTGCAACAAACAGTGTATTTCTATCGCTGCTCGTTTAGTTTTTATTGCCGTTTCAAATATACCGGTCATTTTTGAAACACCCTGTAGATGGCGCTCTAATAGTCACATTTTAGTCGTTACAGTGGTAAAATTTTTATGCATTGTTAAAATTCAACATAGGCACCATCATCATCTACGTTTTTATAAACGAATGTCAAGGTTTGCAACAGACTTCTGCAGATAATCCAGCGGTACGTTTCCAGGAACTTGGCGAATTTGCTCCTCCAGTTCGTCAAGAGTTTTTCGGTTTACGCGATAAACTTCTTCTTTTGCTCACTCCCAGAGGAAGAAATCTCAGTGCGTTAGGTCAGTACTCCCTGCTTGTCATTCAAGAGGTCCACGATGCTCCAACTAGCGTCCAGAGTTCCAGCCAGGGTCCATCTTGCATAAAGATTAGCTCGTTGTAATTGTTCTACGTGCCTATAATACCGTGAACATAATTTTCAACCACGTGAAGATACAGGGTGTTTAAAAAATGACCGGTATATTTGAAACGGCACCAGCTATGATTTACAAGAGATTATAAACGGATGTACAGAGACATCAACTAACTATTATCATAAGAGGAACTAATATTATTCAATTATTTTCTTTGCGAAACTCAAGACTACTGAAGGTATGTTTGCGCAATGCTAGTTGTAAGATTATTGTAAAAAGTAAGCCCCATTTCAACGTTTGTGAAATCATTTCATTACCAAAGGTAAATATTTGAAGCGTTTTCAGAATATCTATTTCTTTATTTGCACGAATTTAAAGTGAGTGTACGGCAATTACGGGAAAGGATGGCCCATTTTAGATGTGCCGGGTATGAGGGCCTAATCTAGTGACTATATGTGGCGTATGGCATAAATTTAGATACGAAACCTGAGTAATGTCTTCCAGGCAGCTGCGTGTCAACAAGAGAGTACGTCGCGATTTGACAGGCTTTAGAAGGGTAGTGATAAACATTACAAGGGGCAATGGTCACAGCATATTGCAAATTACACAAGAATTCGGGTTTTCTAGGTCAGTAGTGTCTAGGGTGGATTTTCCGTATTGTAGAAACAACGTTTCCACGCGAGTAGCGCTCCGCACAAAACGTCTGACGTCACGTCACCTCCGCACAGCTACACTATCTGAAAAAGTGACCGGACGTTCCTATGAAATGTGAAATTGGCCACTAGATGTGGTGACATCCGAATCCACCAGTATAAAAGGAAATGAGGCGCATTGTCAGCAGAGAAGCGTCAACAACCGATCAGGAGAGTTCAGTGACTTCCAACGTAGACCAGTCATTGGATGTCACCTGTGTAACAAAGCCATAAGAAAGATTTCGAACTTTCTGCAGTTGTCCAAGTCGACTGTTGGCGATGTTACAACCCCATGCATTGCGTTGGGTTGCTTTAAAAAATCGTTTGAAATCAGTGGAAGGAATCACTTGTTAGGTCCAAAGTGCTCCCAGCTGTCCAGATAGCGCGATAATTGCAAGTATAGAGTTAAAAATTAGGGGTTACAATGGTCGAGCAGCTTCTTATAAGCCAAACATTCCTGTAGTGAATACTAAGCGACGCACGAGGCAGTGTGAAAACCGACGCTACTCTAAAGAAGATGACTGAAAACAAGTGATCTGGTGTGATTAACCACGCTTTACCCAGTGGCAGTCCGAAGATAGGCTTTGGGTTCGTCGAGCATCTGGAGAACATTACCAGCCATTATATATAGTAACAACAGAGAAGTGCAGAGAAGATGGTGTTATGATGTAGGGGTGTTATTCGTTGTAAGGATGCGGTCACCTTAATGTGCTTAAGAAAACACTAAATTCGGATGGATACCATCAGCATTGTGCACTGTCTACAATATAGAAACATTTTGGGAACGATGAGTGCATCGTCTTGACAATGTACCGTGTCATAAACGAGCATCTGTGAGGCAATTGTTTGTAGACAATTACATTCCTGAAATGGACTAGAATGCCAACATGAACCCAGTGGAATACCTTTGGCATGAGTTTTGACGTAGACTTCGCTCTAGACAACAGGGTCCAAAAAATCACTAGCTCCTCTGCTTTCGGCTTTTGAGGAAGAATTGGTCCTTACAAACGTCCAGAGACAGGAGGCCGGATACTTTTGATCAGACAGCGTATACGGTGAAGTCGCCCTCGGTGAAGAGTTGTCTCTGTGCAGAGTTGGGTTGTGGCGGTGAGTCGCGGCGGTGGTCCAGGTCGTTGGTAGCTCAGGAAAACAATATCAGAATGTCAAACATTTTGCAGTGACTCGTGCTATTGCACTCGTAGCCCTGTGGTGCACTGCGTTAAACTGTCACCGATTTGACTGTATGCCATAACATTGCGACCGATTTGACTGAGTGCCATTAGGGGCCCATTTTTACCAGGACTGTACCCAGTCAAACGCACTTTAGACTTCAGCAGCCGACATCCGACGTATACTGGCTTTCCATGATTTTTGGGCGGGTGGTGTGCTCTTCTTGCTTCGGCCACCACGTGTAACATCATTCCGGCTAACCTGTGTACTCTTACACCTCAGACAGGAGAAATCTATTACGTTTTGCACTACACTCATGTTCAGAAAAAACAGAACACCTTGAACGACTAGAGATAGAGGGTTGATAGTCACAGGACGTGTACATCAGTATGTTCTGCAAAAGTGATTAACAATTCAGTCACCTCGTTTCAGCCAATGTCCTGTTGCCTAGTGGCTACAGAGTTCGCCATGCTCCCAGATAAATTGAAGGGCTTATTTCAATAGTGGTACAAGTCCATTACCTCCACTTTTCTGCCTATAATGCTTCTGAAATTAATGATCCAAACAAACAGAAAGAAAGGTTCATCTCTAGCAAGAAGCCATACGCTTGAATATTTCTGGTGTCTCAACTGCAGATTTTTCAGCTCTCATTTACCGTTAGGACTCTGTATCTCACAATGAACAAAAATGGACTTGTACCACTATTGAAATAAGCCCTTCAATTGTTCCATGCATGATGAGATCGACGCGTGTAAGCCGCGAATGGCGTCCAGTGGTATAGCCATCAATGCTGCATTCAGCCATTTCCAAAGTTCATCTGTGGTGGTCGGCACTGGGTCACAGCGCTGCACCTGTTGTTTCATCATATTCCACTCGTTTTCGACTGGTGACGTTTCTGGTTATCTGGCGGGCCAGTGCAAAGGGCTGACATCCTGTGACAACAAGAAGGCACGTGATCGTGCAGCTACATGTGGTCGAGCATTGTCTTGCTGAAAAATGGCGTATGGGGTGTTGTGCAGAAAGACTATGGCTACGGGTCGCAAGATATCTTTCACGTAGGTCACACTGGTTACAGTGACCTGGACACGCGCCCAACTGTGATTTGTGATTGTACCCAATAGCACCCCACACCATAAGATTCTGAGCTGGCGCTGTGTGTCTTGTGCGAATGCCGTCACCGTAATGCCGCTCCCTCTGCCTGCGGCCAGCCGGTGTGGGCAAGCGGTTCTAGGCGCTTCACTCTGGAACCGCGCGACCGCTACGGTCGCAGGTTCGAATCCTACCTCGGGCATGGATGTGTGTGATGTCCTTAGGTTAGTTAGGTTTAAGTAGTTCTAAGTTCTAGGGGACTGCTGACCTCAGATGTTAAGTCCCATAGTGCTCAGAGCCATTTGAACCATTTTTGAACCCTGTCTGCGGCGGACCAAAATGCGGCCGTAATTTTCGAACAAACAGAACCCGCATTCGTCCGAAAACACTATCTGGTGCCAGTCCTGTCCCCAGTGACGTCGTTCCACACACACCATTGCCATCTAGCATGTCTCTGCACGTTCGTCAAATGTAGGCGGAGAAGTGGACAAGGAGCACGTAACCCATGCCGTGATAAACGGCGACATATTGTCACCCCTGATAGTGTACTATGAGTTACTCTGTTCCACGTTGCACCAGAGCCGAGGAGGGTGCAGATCTGTCCTAGAATTCTATTCAGATGACGTGTCAGCCTTCTCGGGGGATGGTCTGGGCGGTGGGACCTGGCTCATCATCAGCACACACCTGTCGCACTGCCGAAACACGAACAGTAATTTCCCGGGTGGATGCATTATATTCCATCATTGCGATAATGAACCACTTTTCAGACTCACTGCTTTGACGGTACGGTTTGCGCCTACGTCTTTTAGGCATCGCGCACGCCTTCTCAAATCACACTAATCCGCTACTTTCGGTTTATAGTGACAAGGAGAGCCACAGGCACATTTACCGGGAAGCTGGTGTTGCGCCATGATATCGATGTTCACCGTGATCCCGAGGGCCGACATGGTTTCAATGCTAATCGTTTTTGCAGAACATACTAACGAACATGTCCTGTGAATATGAACGTTCTACGTCTAGTCGTTCAAGGTGTTCTGTTTTTTCCTGAAGATGAATGTGAGTCATTTTCGACACCTTCGGTTTCCTTTCTTTGTAATCCTTCCGCCATATTCCTTGCTAATTATACTATCAATTTCTATAGGTCTTCTAAACCATCCTTACATCCAGTGATTGAATTACATGCGGGTAGATGAGTAACTGCCTTAAGTGGGAAAAGAATTCGCCAAAAACTATCTCCAGCGAAGAGCTGGGCGTTTCGTGAAGGAAACGTTTGTCAGCGTGAGAGTGTTTGGGAGATGCTCAACAAACGCCAGTGGCAGAACTTACAAGAGAAGCGTTGTGTGTGACAGAGAAGTTTACTGTTGAAATTTCGATAACGTACCTTACAAGAACCTCACGCGCCCTGTGAAATGATCACGACGAGAAGATCAGTGAACTTAGAGCTCATACAGAGATTTATCGAATATCGCTCTTCACACACGCCATTCGCTGCTGGGACAGAGTGTAACGTCGGAAATGCATATCGTCCTATTTCCATGTATTGTACTATAAACTTTTTCCTTATTTTGTTACCTGAAGATATGACTTTTCTGTGTCTTTATATATTGTAATTATTTTACAATTTGGATATATATATTTATGCATTTATGTCGATGTATAATTGGTTTGTTTCGTAAATATTATTTGTATTTTTACGCTGGGTCTTGTCTAGGGAAAACTATGCTATCGAACGATTACATCGATAGGTCGTGTGGAGAACCAAAGTGTTTAGCATCTTGGGTAGTGTTAACTCTGCCGCGTGGAGCTCGGGCAGAGCAGAGTCTGGCTGGAGTAGGGCGATAGAGCAGGAGTGTTGAGTGACGCGCTTTCAGGGATTGGCAGCATGTAATTGCGCTCGACTTGCTATGATAGTTTCTGGCACGGTGCCGCGGACGGGAAACATTAGCTGGCACACATTAAGAGCCCGTTTCGCCTGGTGACCGTGTCGAGAAGAAGGTGCGCCAACATCCAGCTTCTGCAACAGCTACGGCCGACAATGAGTGATTTTCGCCACCTCCTCGATCGACGACTTCAAACCTTCAATCAACCAACAAGGAAGACTGAAAGCACGTAAAGTTTTAGAACCGTATGGTAGACCTCAGTTTTTCAAACTGTTCCATTTGCATCACTAAAATACAGCAACTTAGCATGAAACTTTGTTGCTCATTGTCCCAATTGCATTACCAAGCAGGGTCCCTTCCTTTTCCGAAATGAACCCGAGTGTCGTTGAAATTCAAACGCCAGCATTAAAGTAATATCATTCCATTTCACTGCTTTAGTTTCAAAGTTCAGTTAAAGTATTCATAGCTGGCTACAATTACCAAACAGAACTATATTTAGATTACACAAGCACAAATTAAGAGTGCGAATTTTGTTACCATATTTTAGCTTACCTGGGACTGCAGCCCAGCTTGGTACATACTAAATTTTACTATTGTTAATTGTTCAAAATCATTTAATTAAAGTTCAAAGTTAAATCTCTTACTTCTAAATTGCGTAGATTCAAGTTGCTTTTGAGATGATTGTTGAGGTAGCCCAAGACTAACCTCATTTTATTTAATTTCGTAGTGCTTCAGAAACAAAGTTCACTATTAATTTCAGTCTCTAAATTAACTTTCATTTTTCTGGCTTTATTGATTCTTTTGCTAAATTAAGTCAGAGTGTAGCGAAATTTATTACTTCTGACAAACTTTCAGTTTCCACACTACACGTGTCAACCTTCAGTTGCCACGATTTTGGTGCTAATTAAATATGCATTAACCTTTGTTTTTCAGTTATTCTAGTAGTTGTCCATAGGACTGGCGACCGCAATTTTCCCCAAATCTCAAATATCTAACTAACGCCAGTTAATTGTTAACGTAACGACCGCACATTTATTTTCTTTATTAACTTTACTCTTTTTCAAAATTAATTTCCACCAATTGCATTAGCGTTTCTCCTTTCATTTAGATGTAACCCTTCCTCCCTCTTTACCGACCGATTGACTTCGGTGACGATTGCTTTTCTCAAATTTCCATTAGGTACACGCGGTTTAATTTTTCATTGTCATTGAGGTCGATAAGTGAGGGGGAGGTTACAAGAGAGGGAGTTGGGGGTGTAATAGTGGTACCAGAATCACAGTCGCCATACATCGCAGAAGGGCTTGCAGGGAATGGATGCAGATGGGGAGGTAGAACACCCTTGTTTCGGAGAGACAGTGAAGTGACGTTTTGAGCCTTTCTTTCCGTGATCGGCACGCCCTAAGTAGCCGTAACGACGCACGAGCTGTCGAAGGCATCCCTCCAGTGAAACCTTGACCGTATAATCCGGAGCCGCCTAGGCAGGTCTGGGAAAAGTCCGTTAATAGTTCCAGTCGCCTAGCGCAGAATGTCGGTCAAGCAAGTACGGGCAAGGGAGCAGCGGGGCGTTTGCGCCGGGTTTACACGGATCGAGTGGGAAAGCAGCGGCGCGGGTCGGTCGTCGTTACGGGGGGGGAAAGTCGGTGAAACATGCGGCGTCTGGGCGCCTCCCCGTCTGGCTGAAGGTGAAAACGGCCCCGGCGCGTCCAGATGGGCAGACGGCCGGGCACCGGGCGCGCCGGCGCTGGACACAAGGTGACGTTGGACGTCAAAGTGGGGGGCCCCAGAAGTCAAGGCGCAGTGTTGCTGTGGGCACCAGTCGTAAGACTGATTTGATACAGCTCTCCAAGATTCTCTATCATATGAAAGTCTCACCATCTCTGAATAACTATTGCAGCCCACACTGAGGCGACAGAGGTCACGGGATAGCGCTATGCACGTATATACAGGGTGGTCCACTGATCGCGACCGGGCCAAATATCTCACGAAATAAGCTTCAAACGAAAAAACTACAAAGAATCTAGATGGCCAACCATAGTGCCATCTGGTTTCCCCCTTCAAGCTAGACGAGTTTCGTTCTTTGTAGGTTTGTCGCTTGATGCTTATTTCGTAAGATATTTGGCCCGATCACTATCAATGGACCACGCTGTAGATGGCGGTAATATCGTGTACACAAGGTATAAAAGGGCAGCGCATTGGCAGAGATGTAATTTGTACTGAGATAATTCGTGTGGAAAAGTGCCCGCTATGATTATAGCCACACGACGGGAATTAAAAGACTTTGAAGGCGGAATAGTAGTTAGAGCTAGTCGATGGGGACATCCCATTTCAGAACTAGTTAGAGAATTCAATATTCTGAGAGCTACAGTGTCGAGAGTGTGCCGAAAAAATCACATTTGAGGCATTACCTCTCATCTTGGATAACGCAGTGGCCTGCGGCCTTCACTTAATGACGAAGAGCAGTGGCGTTTGCTTAAGGTTGTCAGTGCTAACAGACAAGCACCACTGCGTGAAATAATCGCAGAAATTAATGCGAGACCATCGTCTCTATTGGAAAGAACGGGGATATTTTGTGCTAATGGGCTATGGCAGCAGACGACCGAGGTTAGTGACTTTGCCAACAGCACTATATCTCCTCCTGTGCCTCTCTTCGATTCGTAGCCGTATCGGTTGGACCCTAGACGACTTTCACCGAGGCTTAGTGGAATGATTCCCGATTTCAGCTGGTTAGAGCTGATGGTAGGGTTCGATTGTGGCACAGACACCGTAAAGCCATGGATCGAAGTTATCAACAAAGCATTATGCAAGCTGTTGGTGGCTCCATAATGGTATCGGCTGGGTTTACATGGTATGGACTGGATCTTTTGGATGTTCGGCTACTTTGAGCAGCCATTCAGAGACATCATGTTCCCAAACAACAATGGAAGTTTTGTGGACGACAAAGCGCCACGTCATCGGGACACAACTGTTAGCGATTGGTTTGAAGGACATCCTGGACAGTTGGAGCAAATGGTTAGGCTACTCAGATTGCCCGACACGAATCACACAGAACATTTATGGGATACAAGCGAGAGTTCATTTCGTGCTCAAAACCCTGCACTGGTTTGATGCGGTCCGCCACGAATTCGTCTGTAACACCACATTTGAAATGCTGTGCCAAATTCTTCATCTTAGAGTTGCACCTGCAACCTGCGTCCTCAGTTATTTGCTGGATGTATTGCAATCTCTGTTTCCCTCTACGGGTTTTACCCTCTACAGCTCCACACAGCACCATGGAAGCTATTCCATGATGTCTTAACAGACGTTCTACAATCCTGTACCTCCTTCCCTTCAGTGTTTTCCATATATTCCCTTCTTTGCCAATGCTGCGGAGAACTTCCTAATTCCTTACCTTATCAGTTCATATATTTTCAACATTCGTCTGTAACACCACATTTGAAATGCTTCGATTCTCTTTTGTTCCGGATTTGCAACAACACATGATTCACTACCATACAGTGCTGTGCTCCAGACGTGCATTCTTCGAAATTTCTTAAATTAAGCTCTATGTTTGACAGTAGTACACTTCTCTTGGCCAGGAATGTCTACGCCATCGCTAGGCTGCTTTTTACGTCCACCTTGCTTTCTCCATCATGGGATATTTTGGCGCCTAGGTATCAGAATTCCTTAACTTCATTTACTTCGTGATCGCTAATCCTAATGCTGAGTTTCTCGCTGTTCTCATTTCTGCTTCTTCTCATTACTTTCGTCTTTCTTCGATTTACTCGCAATCCATATTATGTACTCATTAGACGGTTCATTCCATTCAGCAGGTCGTGTAATTCGGCTTCCCTTTTAGTCACGATAGCAATGTCAGTGACTCGTATCATTGCTATCCTTTCACCTTAAATTTTAATTCCACTCTTGAATCTTTCTTTTATTTCCGTCATTACTTGTTCTATGTAGAGATTGAACAGTAGGGGCGAAAAACTACATCCCTATCTTACACCCTTTTTATTCCAAGCACTTCTTTCTTGGTCGTCCACTCTTTATTATTCCCTGATGGATCTTGTACATATTGCGTACTACCCGTCTTTCCCTATAGCTTACCTCTTTTTTTCTCAGAATTTCAAACATCCTGAAACATTTTACATTGTCTAACGCTTTTTCCATGTCGACAAATCCTGTGAATGTGTCTTGATTTTCTTATAATGATTCTATTATCAACCGCATAAGAATTGCCTCTCTGCCTTTCCAACAGCTAAAGTGACCATCTAATACATCCTCCATTCTGTTTCCCATTCTTCCGTATATTATTCTTATCAGCAACTTGGATACATGAGCTGTTAACTGATTGTGCAATAATTCTCACACTTGTTGGCTGTTGCAATCTTGGGAATTGTGTGGGTGATGTTTTTCTGACAGCATGATGGTATATCGTCAGACTCATACGTTCTACGCACCAACGTCAGTAGTCGTTATGTTGCCACCTTCCCCAATAATTTTAGAAACTCTGATGGAATGTCATGTATCCTTGCAGCGTTATTCGATCTTAAGTCTCCAAAGCTCTACTAAATTCTGTTTCTAATACTGAACTCCCTATCTCATCTATACCGATTCCTGTTTCTTCTTCTATCGTGTCATCAGACAAATCTTCACCCTCAAAGAGGCCCTTAATGAGCTCTTTTCGTCTATCCACTCTCTCCTCTACTTGTGACAGTGGAATTCCCATTGCACTCTTACTGTTGTCACCCATGCTTCTAATTTCACCGGAGGTTTTCTTTATTTTCAATATGCTGAGCCAGTCCTTCCAACCATCATTTCTTTTTCGGTTTATTCACATTTTTATGCAGGCATTTCGCCTTTGCTTCCCTGCACTTCCTTTCTTTCGTCCCCAAATGACTTGTATTTCTGTAATTCTGGATTTCCCCACCCATTTTTGCACTTCCTTCTTTCATCGATCAACTGAAGTTTTTCTTCTGTTACCCTTGGTTTCTTCACAGAACCTTGTTTTTCCCCATGTTTTTCTTTCCACCTTCTGTGATTGCTCTTTTCAGAGATGTTCTATTCTCTTCAACTGAAATGCCTACTGAGCTGGTCCTTAACGCAGTATCTGTAGCCTCAGAGAACTTCAAGGGTCTCTCTTCATTCTTTAGTACTTCCGTATCCCACTCCTTTGCGCATTGATTCTTCCTGAATAGTCTCTTCATCACAAAGAGTTCTTCTTATAGGGTACATCTAGCTCACACTCCGCAAGCCACCTGATGGTGTGTGGTGGAAACTACTTTTTGTACCCCTAACTGAGCCCTCCAAAGCTGTTACACTCGCGAACAGAGCGAGGGAGGAATGATTGTCGGGTAAGCTTCTACATTGGCTCTAATGTCTAGAATTTTCTGCTGATGGTCATTACGCGATACTATGTGAGGGAAGTAATATGTTGTCCATCTCTTCCCGGAAAGCGTTCTCTCGAAATTTCTATAGCAAATCTGTGATGCACAACACCTCTCTAGTAACGTCTGCCAAAGGAGTCTGTTGAGTATCTCCGTAACGCTCTCACGCCGGCTAAACGATCCGCGCCGCTCTTCGTTGGATCTTCTCTATCTATTCTATCAGTCCTACCTGGTAGGTATCCCAGATAGATCAACAATACTCAAGAATCGATCGAACAAGCGCCTTATAAGCCACTTCCTTCGTAGATGAGTTACATTTCCTTAAGATTCTTCCCACGAATCTGAGTCTGCCACCTGCTTTTCCCACTGTTTCTTTTATGTGGTCGCTCTGGATTGTTAGTCCTAGATATTTTCCAGTACATACTGCTTCCAGCTGTCTGTTATCAGTAGTGTAGCTGTACAGTAATGGATTTCTTTCCCTATGCATGCGCAATGTGTTACGTTTATTTACGTTCATGGTTAGCTGCCACAACCCTCACCATTCATTCATTCTCTGCAGGTCGTTCTGCAAATCGTTACTATCTTCTGGCGTTGCTACTTTGTTAGAGACAACCGCATCATTTGCAAACGGCCTTAGAGGACGTCCGAACTTTCTACTACACTCTTGCACATAAATTAAGTATAATGCTGATAAATGATGAAAGAACGCTCTGGTGGGCGGTATACGGGTTTAAATCACCTAGGGGTTTGACCATGCGGTGCATTTGACCTGCGGTCGTCGCACGGTGGCGCTGGCAGCAGTCCACATACGCAGAGGTGTTGGTGCATGTCAGAGTACGGTGCAGCGAGTAAGTATGCAGACGTTTTCAGACGTGCTAATGGTGACTGTGTGTTGAAAATGGCTCAAAGAACACATATGGATGACGTTATGAGGGCTAGAATACTAGGGCGACTGGAGGCTGGTCAAACACAGCAGGTCGTAGCACGGGCCCTCCGTGTGCCACAAAGTGTGATCTCACGATTGTGGCAACGATTCCAGCAGACAAGAAACGTGTCCACGCGCTACAGTACGGGGCGTCCACAGTGTACAACACCACAAAAGACCGATATCTCACCATGAGTGCCCACAGACGGCCACGGAGTACTGCAGGTAGCCTTGCTCGGGACCTTACCACAGCCACTGGAACAGTTGTCTCCAGACACATAGTCTACAGACGGTGAACAGACATGGTTTACTCGCCCAGAGACCTGCAAGGTGCATTCCACTGACCTCTGGTCACAGGAGACCCCGTAAAGCCTGGTGTCGAGAACACAGTACATGGTCATTGGAACAGTGGTCCCAGGTTATGTTCACGGACAAGTCCAGGTATAGTCTGGACAGTGATTCTCGCCGGGTTTCCATCTGGCGTGAACCAGGAGCCAGATACCAAATCCTTAATGTCCTTGGGAGGGAGGTCGTGGTTTGATGGTGTGGGGTGGGATAATGACTGGTGCACGTACACCCTCTCATGTCTTTGACAGAGGAACTGTAACAGGTCAGGTGTATCAGGACGTCATTTTGCACCAGTATGTTCGCCTTTTCAGAGGTGCAGTGCGTGCTACCTGCCTCCTGATGGGTGATAACGCACGGCCCCACCGACCTGCCATCGTGGAGGAGTACCTTGAAACAGAAGATATCAGGCGAATGGAGTGGCCTGCCTGTTCTCCAGACCTAAACCCCATCGAACACGTCTCGGATGCTCTCTGTCGATGTATCGCTGCACGTCTTCAAACCCCTACGACACTTCAGGAGCTCCGAGAGGCACTGGTGCAAGAATGGGACGCTATACCCCAGCAGCTGCTCAACCACCTGATCCAGAGTATGCCAACCCGTTGTGCGGCCTGTGTACGTGTGTATGGTGATCATATCCCACATTGATGTTGGGGTACATGAGCAGGAAACAGTGGTGTTTTGTAGTACACGTATTTCGGGACGGTTTTCTCAACTTATCACCAATACCGTGGACTTACAGATCTGTGTCGTGTGTATTCCCTATGTGCCTATGCTATTAGAGCCAGTTTTGTGTAGTGCCACGTCGTGTCGCACCACATTCTGCAATTATCCTTAATTTATGAGCATGAGTATAGATCATTTACATATACTGTACACAGTAACGCTCCATCACACTTCCCTGAGATACTTCGGAAATTACCTTCACTTCTATAGATTTTGTACCATTAAGAGCGACATGTTGAGTTCTGTCAAGGAAGTCTTGAATCTAGTCGCAAACGCTCTCAGATACTCGATAAGCTCGTATTTTTTCGCTAGACCGGAGTGCGGAACGGTGTCAAATGCCTTCCTCAAGTCAAGGAACACGACGTCAATCTGAGCGTCGTTGTCTGCGGCGCTCTGGATGTTATGGAGGAACAGAGCAAGCTGAATTTCGCAGGATCTCTGTTTACTGAATCGATATTGATTTTTATGGGGGAGATTTACATTCTCCGAAAACGTCATAGTTCTTGTGCATAAAACATCTTCCATAATCCTGAAACAGACTGACATCAACGATATAGGTCTATAATCTCTCCACTACTAAGCGGTTGTAGTTGTTTTTCTATTTCGCGATCGGTTATCTCAGTATCTGCCATTTCGACGTTCGTACGACGATTGAAAGGAGGGACCGTATTACGATTTTCCATGGTGAAACGATTTCGGAGCACCGAATCCAGTACTTCGGCCTTCTCTTTGTTATCTTCCGTTTCGGTGCCGACGCTGTACAAGTCCATTTTGAAAAATAAATAAAACCGCAGGACAGTTGCTTAATCCACAGTCTTTTATTAGGTTCCATCATCTGGGGGTAAACTGCAATAGTAAAAATACTCTGTTACACGCGAAAGGGAGAGGATCTTCAAGTCTGAAGTATTAAATGAGGAACTAAGCGGCTAAAGTTTCTAAATCAAAACAAATTAAAAGAGAGAGAATAGGACGTTACTTACAAATCACTTAATCATCCGAGGTCATGCTCACTCCAATGTTGTCATGGAACATAAGATTCCGAGTCAAAAAAGTAAAATGTACCTAAAATAATCCGAAAAAAACAGACATCACGACAGGGCACCAAATATTACCAAAATAATGAAACGTGTAAAATGCAATAAAAATGATTGGGTGGCGGGGGGGGGGGGGGGGGGGGGGGTGGAATCACATATTACGTGGAAACGTGGAACTACTTACAAAAATGACATAACTTCAGTTCGCTCGTGGATGGTATGCAATACGTGGATGTTGAAAACGGCCGGCCGCGGTGGCCAAGCGGTTCTAGGCGCTTCAGTCCGGAACCGCGCGACTGCTATGGTCGCAGGTTCGAATCCTGCCTCGCGCATGGATGTGTGTGACGTCCTTAGGTTAGTTAGGTTTAAGTAATTCTAAGTTCTAGGGGACTGATGACCTCAGATGTTAAGTCCAATAGTGCTCAGAGCCATTTCAACCATTTTTTTGTTGAAAACGTTATGTTGCCATTTTTGCACTTAATGAAGGCAGCAAGGAAGAATGTGATAATTTGCATAACAAACTTAGTGCATTCCACGTAAAGATTGCTTTCTGTGTTCAGCATCAGACTAACGAGACCATGCCATACTTAGACTTTTTTTATCACCTTCAATGGCGGCAAGTCAGAGTTTGACGTCTATAGCAAAGAGCCTACTATCGATTTAGTTCTGATTGTAGCATCGAATCACCTGTTTAAACATAAAATTTCTGCCGTCCGATCTCTCCTAAACAGACTAATAATAACGTTCCCGTCATATCAGAGGCATATGATAGAGAGTTCGGTATAATCAAGAACATCGCTGTGCGTATGGGTATCATGGATCAATAACCGAGAAACTGAATAAGAAAATACTATCGAAGCGGGAGGAGCATAGAAGGGAATCACTCTCAAGGCTGCAGACAAAAAGAAACAAGTTTTATAAGATTCCATATCATGGATTCCTGCTAGAGAGAACTGGAAAGAAACTGATGTTAGCCAACATAGCTCCGGCATTTTTATTACGAAAAAATTTGGGCAGTAGCTCAAGGAAACGTGAAATCTTCAAAAAGGATTCTTTCTTCTATCCCGGAGTGTATAGTATTGAGCGCGATAAAAGTTAATCGTCCTAGAGCAGATACATTGGCCAGAACGGCCGGAATTTTTATACGAGATATAAAGAGCAGTTCCAGGTCAGCTCAGGCAATGAATTTGATTCACATCATCGGTTGCAGCAGGTTAGTGATATTTTAACTTTCTTACACACTGCTGAGGAAGGTCGGATACTGAGTGTTCTGGAAGAAATTGAAATTTTAAGAAGACTTCACTTTCATCCTCCCGATACAATTACGAAACGAACAGACGTGTATCACAAAAGTATTTTAGATAATTAAGACATTTCCAGGCAGATTAAGGTATCCATATAATGTAATATTTTACCTTGTTATTTCATATTTGTAGGTCTTCTTCTCTCTTAATATTGTGGTGCTTTCGTCTCCTTCCTGCTGTTACTTCCCGCTTTTCCACTTTAAACAATTCACCAATCTCATGTCTGTTTCGTACCGCGTCTGCACTTGGATCGTGTGCGGCTTCAGTACTCACAGCTAATTCTTACAATCACAAAGTTTTGCTGTTTGTGTTCCTGGCTGCGCACCACGATGGAACGGAATTGATGTAAGTAATCCCACGTAATATGTTATTTCACCCTCCCAGCGCCATTTTTGTTGCTTTTACATGTTTCATTATTTTGGTAATTTTTGGTGTCCGGTCGTGATGTCTGTTTTTTTTCTAATCGTTTTAGGTCCCTTTTACTTTTTTGACACGGATTCATTGGTTCCATGACAACATTGGGGTGAGGATGACTTCTAACGATTAAGTGATTTTACTTGTAAGTAACGTCCTGTTCTCTCTCTTTCAGTTTGTTTTAATTTAGAAACTTTAGCTGCACACTTTCTTGTCAGATATTTCAGACTCGAGGATCCCCTCCCTTTCGCGTGTATCAGAATATTTTTACTATTGCAGTTTACACCACTGTTCCGTAATCGGTCGTGTACCCAAAAAATTGTGGCTTAAGCAACTTTCCTGCGGTTTTCTACTCTTCATCTGTATCTGTTCCTGGGTACGTCTTACAATTTGATTTCGGAATCTCTGCCTGACCATGAAGTAACCTAACTGAAATCGTCCCGCATCTCCAGTCCTTTTACGAGTATACCTCCTCCCCTTATGATTCTCGAACAAAATATTCGCTATTACTAGCTGAAATTTCTTGCAGATCTCAGTTACACTTTCTTCTCTCCCATTCCCAGTTCCAAGGCCATATTCTCTCGTAAGCTTTTCTTCTGCTCCGTCCCCTATAACCACGTTCCAGTCCCCTATGAGTATTAGATTTTCATCTCCCTTTACGAACTGAATTCCCGTTCAATATCCTCATATATTTCTTTATTTCTTCCTCTTGCGCTTGCAACATCAGCATGTATGTCTATGGGTGCTGGTTTGCTGTCGAGTCTGATAAGAACAGTTCACAGTAACTCACTCTCTGCCTACCTCACTATTCCTGAGGAGTTCTATCCCCTACTATATTTGCACTGAGACTTTGTATTTCCCTTTTCACATTTTCTAGCTTCCCTACGACGTTCAAACTTCCGACGTTCCACGCCCCGACTCGTAGAACGTTATCCTTTCGTTGATTATTCAGTCTTTTTCTGATGGTCACCTCCCCCTTGGCAGTCCCCTTCTGGAGATCCGAATGGGCGACTACTCCGGAATCTTTTGTCAGTGAAGCGATCATCCCGTCACTTTTCAGTTACAGGTCAAATGTCCTGTGGATATACGTGTTCTGTCTTTAATGCCGTGGTTTCCATTGGCTTCTCCATTCTCAAGCCGTTGATCATCGCTGATTCTTCCACCTTCAGGGGCAGTTTACGATACCAGGGGCAAGGGAGTGCCCAGAACCTCTGAACGCTCATCCACCCTTTTTTACAAGGTCGTTGGCTGTATCAGGGCTGACTTCTTATACCGGAAGTTTCGGCCGCCTTTGATGATGATTTTTTTTCTGCCATACCTGCTCTTCTTAGGATAAAGAGGACGTGCCTTTACAACCAGATATAAAGAACATCGTTCAAGAAAAAATGGCTCTAGCCCCCAAAACTCGTCTTTTGCCGACCATCTTCTGATTACAGGTCACGCGCCTAAAGCTATTTGCGATATCAACATTTTGCACACCGAGAAGAAAGGACGTAAATTAGATATTCTGGAAGAATTAGAGGTTTTTAAACATCTTTCTCGAAATGATTGTCTCGTTCTCAATGAACAGTTGCACTTGCGCAATAAAAATTCCTTCAACGGTATAAAACCGTTACTTGAAATTTAATTTCGGCTCTACTTGTGCAGTTTACCGAAATATTTTTTGACATCTAAGTTAACTCATAATTTTTCCATTTATTAAATGGTTTATTAGCTGTATTTCATGTTATAGCGCTTTCTACAAGCTGTGTCACTCAGCCCTTACTGTATTTTCTATAATGATGTTTTTATGCTTCAAACTGATGCAGACAAAATGTTACTTTATCTATCGCTGTTAAACAAAATATTGCTTTTTACATTATAGACTGAACAATATTCATTATAATTTTCATCTGTCTACACTTGAATGTTAAGTAGCCAAGTTGTACCTGCGGCTACTAGATGGTACTCTCGATGCAACGTCGTGTTCCCCTGCTCGCACTTTTAACGCAGACGCCTCAGTCTGTTGCAACCTGTGGCTGTACAGGTACGAGCAGCCCATAGTGGCTCGCCTTCACGCATTCCGTTTTATATATTTTGTGACTAAAGCCCTTCTGGCCTGTTAATTATTTCATATGTGACGTGTAAGTACTGCCTCTGTCTTTTCTTGTTAGTCAGTACTTACACTTTTTGTATAAAAATGTCTTTTCCTATAAATTCGTAACTATGTTATAGGCCATTTTAATTGTTTTTATTCTGATGAAGGCACTCTTAGAAGTGTTGAAAACTGATCAATAAGACTAAAAATATTAGTGACCGAGGGCTCATTTGTTTCAATTTTTGTGATGATTTTGAACCAAAATTTAAGAAGTGGTGGATTTCGAACCCGAGGCCGAGGACGTTTTAATTACTAATCAAAGATGCTACTCTGGACCACGGCATCCCGCTATGAAAAGAAATGGCACCCCAGATCATCACCCCATGTTGTCAGGCCGGATGGCAGCCAACTGTCAAGTTGATATTCCACTGCTGTCCGCCGCGTCTCTAGACACGTCTTCGCTCATCATCGGGTCTCAGTCCAAAGGGGGTCTCATCACTGAAGGCAGTTCTACTCCACTGAATGAGATTAGAGGCCCAATACGTGTCTGAAGATCCCCCAAACAGTGGTGGGATGCCAACCTCACTGTCGCCCACCATACAGCGTAACAACCAGGAGTGATGGTCTGAGATGCCATCCTCTTCATAGCAGGACCCTTTGGTTGTCATCCACGGCACCCTTACAGCACAACCGTACGTCGATGATATTCTATGATCCGTTTCGTTGCCCTCACGACAAGCCATACTGGGCATACATTTCAGCATGATAATGCCCGTCCGCACACGGCGAGAACAAACGGTGAACACATTTGGCGACACCGTCTCTGGTGCGCCGTTCGGATTTGCGTGCCTAATGGCCTCATTGGATAACTTCAATACTATCTGGCTTGGAAACGGCGCAGTGTATGGAATTCTTTTCTTAACAGTTATTTCTCAACACAACCTAACCTGCAGACCCTTACAAGCTTTCCAGACTGTTTCTGACCAACCTGTGTGCATTCAGGATGTCTCTTCTAAGAATCATCAGCCGTATTTCCTGTATTGTTTCAGCATATGTTCGTAACCTCGTTTTGCAATATGTAGATGGAATCGAGGCAAGCAAATATTACTCATAGTATATTTCAGCAAAACAAATTATCAGCTTAACAAGCTGATTTGTTTCCCGATACAAAAAAAATTTTTTAAGTGTAAATTTACGTGCCTATACGACAGAGCGGTCCCAAATTAGTCTCCTGACTAACTCGGTTTTGTAAAATTTATTAACAGACAAAGTATAACATGAGAATAACCAGTCCGTCAGCAGCGACTGTGCTGCACTGCTGCATGGCGATAGGCAGTGAGGCACGTGAGACAGGGCAGGTTGGGCAAGGAATGCTGTTGGAGTTCTCACATCTTACAGGCGTTGTTGATAAATATCGATAAAGCGAATATGGCCGTAGACTAATTTCATTGTGTTTGTCGAATGAGCACATAAAATTCCACTTTAAAAATCATTTTGTTGGTAATAGGAAGCAAACCATCGCTTTTGTTGACACTGGGCGTCACATGAAAGATGTGATCAATATTTGTTTGGGATCACTGCAGCTGCACATGACAAAACTGAAACTGCAGGTATCTGCCTAAACATCAGAGGAACTGATCCTGACGACAGTTATTAAGAAAGCACACCGAGATGTACTCATCTGTGACACGAGTAATCTCTTCTACATGTTTATGTATGGGATGCGTGTACCAAAATAGGCAGGTGTGATTTCAGGGTTCGATTCTAGGGTGCAGAATCACAGATATACACACATAAAAAAAAGTTTTGCATCTCCCCCATTCCCAGAACTCCTGAAGATAGACATTGACTGTGGCTACTGTATCACAGACACAGTCCCTTTGACTGTTCAGTGATGTCATTAACGAAGATCAGAGAGACTGAAAAGCAGGAAAGAAAAATTCTTAGGAAAATATATGGACCAGTGTTTCGGGAAGGAATTTAGATGAAGAGGCCAACTAGAAAGATTTACATAGACATAGAAACAATAACAGAAGCCATTAGGAAGAGAAGGATGAAATTTTATGGACATATCAGCAGGATGGATAAAAGCAGGCTCGCAAGACAAATCTTTGAGATAGTAAACAAGAGCAAAAACAAGACAAAGTGGATCACTGTAGCCGAACAAGACATTAAAGAACTGGGGATCACACAGGGCAACATAAAGAATAGAGAACAGTTTAGAAACATCATACAGAAACACACATTTAAACAAGAACATACGGAGAACAGAACGGGAAAAAGATGGTCGGAAGAATGCATGAGAGAACACAGTGAACGTATGAAGAGAATTTGGAAAGAATGAAGAAAGAAGAAGAATGACTACTCAAGTTCAATCGCTCTCTCAAAAGGGAAAATCGGAAATAATACATATATCAAAAAAAAATTTGCCTCATCCCGGTAAACCAGAACTGGCTCTGAGCACTATGGGACTCAACTGCTGAGGTCATTAGTCCCCTAGAACTTAGAACTAGTTAAACCTAACTAACCTAAGGACATCACAAACATCCATGCCCGAGGCAGGATTCGAACCTGCGACCGTAGCGGTCTTGCGGTTCCAGACTGCAGCGCCTTTAACCGCACGGCCACTTCGGCCGGCCGGTAAACCAGAACTCCTTGGGATAGACGTTAACGTTGACTGTGGACATTGTATCACAGACACAGTCCCTTTGACTGTTCAGAGATGTCATTAAATCCGCCAAAAGATGTAAACAACCATGCATGAGCAGCGCCTATTAGACGGAGGGGGTCCGACAGACAATCAGTACCAGTCATTCCACCAGGAAGGAGGCACACGGCTCGTGTTGTCTGTAGTTCAACCAGCGATGTTGTTCGGACATGGAGGAGATACAGAGAGACAGGAACTGTCGATGACATGCCTCGCTCAGGCCGCCCGAGGGCTACTACTGTAGTGGAGGACGGCTACCTACGGATTATGGCTAGGAGAAACCCTGACAGCAACGCCACCATGTTGAATAATGCTTTTCGTGTTGCCACAGGACGTCGTGTTACGACTCAAACTGTGGGAAATATGCTGCATGATGCGCAACTTCACCCCCGACGCCATGGTGAGGTCTATATTTGCAACCACGACACCATGCACCGCAGTGCAGATGGGCATAACAACATGCCGAATGGACCGGCATCACGTTCTCTTCACCGATGAGTGTCTCTTATGCCTTCAACCAGACAGTCGTCGGACACGTTTTTAGTGGCAACTCAGTCTGGCTGAACGCCTTTATGTCCAACCAGTGCAGCAAGGTGGAGGTTCCCTGCTACTTTCGTTTTTCAGTTTTGCACATCATTGTGTGTTCAAAGAACTTTGATACTCACTGATCGGTGGCGGTAACAAGTGTGTCTTAAAAAGCTGCCAGCGGTCGCCCGCTGGGGAGCGGGACCTGTAATTTAGCATTGTGGTTGTGGTTTCCGTTGCTGGACCTAGCCAATTGTATGTGCTAAAAAAGCAGAGAAGCTCTGAACAGACAACAAGCCACAGTGCTAGATATCTATGGGAAGTTCTAGTCAGGCTGGCACTGCCTTACACCGAGGACGCAAAACATCTCTAACAATTACGAGTGTACTCAGTTTAACTCACACAGGCGCACACACTTTGCAATAATTACTCAAGGAAACGTGAGAAACGTCTCAAAAATGAGATCGACGGAAAATGCAAAATGGCTAAGCAAGGATGGCTAGAGGACATATGTAAGGATGCAGAGGCATATCTCACTAGGGGTAAGATAGATACTGCCAACAGGAAAATTAAAAAGACTTTTGGAGAAAAGAGAACCACTCGTAGAAATATCGAGAGCTCAGATGGAAACCCAGTTCTAAGCAAAGAAGATAAAGCAAAAAGGTGGAAGGAGTATATAGAGGGGCTGTACAAGGGTGATGTACTTGAGAACAATATCACAGGAATGGAAGAGGATGTAGATGAAGATGAAATGGGAGATATGTTACTGCGTGACGAGTTTGACAGAGCACTGAAAGACCTACTCTACCATCTGGTGAGTAAGATGTATGAGACAAGCGAAATATCCCCAGACTTCAAGAAGAATATAGTAACTCCAATCCCAAAGAAAGCAGGTGTTGACAGATGTGAAAATTACCGAACTATCAGTTTAATAAGCCACAGCTGCAAAATACTAACGCGAATTCTTTACAGACGAAAGGAAAAACTGCTAAAAGCCGACCTCAGGAAGATCAGTTTGGATTCCGTAGAAAAGTTGGAACACGTGAGGCAATACTGAGCCTACGACTTATCTCAGAAAACAGATTAAGGAAAGGCAAACCTACGTTTCTAGCATTTGTAGACTTTGAGAAAGCTTTTGACAATGTTGCCTGGTATACTCTCTTTCAAATTCTGAAGATGGCAGGGGTAAAATACAGGGAGCGAAAGGCTATTTTCAATTTGTACAGAAACCAGATGGCAGTTATAAGAGTCGAGGGACATGGAAGGGAAGGAGTGGTTGGGAAAGGAGTGAGACAAGGTTGCAGCCTCTTCCCGATGTTATTCAAACTGTATATTGAGCAAGCAGTACAGGAAACAAAAGAAAAATTCGGAGTAACGATTAAAATCAATGGAGAAGAAATAAAAACTTTGAGGTTCACCGATGACATTGTAATTCTGTCAAAGACAGCAAAGGACCTGGAAGAGCGGCTGAACGCAATGGACAGTGTCTTGAAAGGACGATATAAGATGAACATCAACAAAAGCAAAACGAGGATAATGGAATGTAGTCGAATTAAATTGGGTGATGCTGAGGGTATTAGATTAGGAAATGTGACGCTTAAAGTAGTAAAGGAGTTTTGCTATTTGGGGAGCAAAATAACTGATGATGGTCGAAGTAGAGGGGATATAAAATGTAGACTGTCAATGGCAAGGAAAGCGTTTCTGAAGAAGAGAAATTTGTTAACATCGAGTATAGATTTAAGTGTCGGGAAGTCGTTTCTGAAAGTATTTGTATGGAGTGTGGCCATGTATGGAAGCGAAACGTGTACGATAAATAGTTTGGACAAGAAGAGAAGAGAAGCATTCGAAATGTGGTGCTACAGAAGAATGCTGAAAATTAGATGGGTAGATCACATAGCTAATGAGGAGGTATTGAAAAAGAGTTAGGGAGAAGAGAAATTTGTGGCACACCTTGACTAGAAGAAGGGATTGGTTGGTAGGACACGTTCTGAGGCATCAGGGGATAAGCAATTTAGTATTGGAGGGCAGCATGGAGGGTAAAAATCGTAGAGGGAGACGAAGAGATGAATACACTAAGAAGATTCAAAAGGATGTAGGTTGCAGTAGGTACTGGGAGATGGGGAAGCTTGCACAGGTTAGGGTAGCATGGAGAGCTGCATCAAATCAGTCCATGGACTGAAGACCACAACAACAACAACGTGAGGAAGGAGAGAGACTGCTGACATATGGATGAAATAAAACGGTATCTCCAATGTTTTTCTTTCCCGTGTACTTAATCATTAGACAGACATCGCCTGTGAGACATTTTAATAAGATAGCAAGACATGATAATAGGAAGAATTGTGAAAATGAGCTCCTGTAACAGACAGATGTTACATGACAGACGCTGTCTATCACGGAGAGTTTTACTGTTGAAATTCAGAGAGCATATCTTCCAAAGACAGTCGGGCAAAATAATACTTTCTCTCACATTCGAATCACGAAATGACCACGGCGAGAATTTCAGAGAAAAGCCGTTATTCCCACGTACCTTTGACTAATAGAACAGGGAATGGAGGAACGTACCTTCCACCACACGCAGTAAGGTAGTTTGTGGAATATAGGTGTCTCTGGAATACCTTTAATGTAGAGGGTAAACAGTAGGGACAACATGCGCCTACCTTGAGGGTCCGGTTCGTGAAGTATGAGTGTAGGGGAATAGCCTTTCGGAGGAGCCTGCGGCGCTCAGTTTACGGATGAGACCGATGTGTCGGCGATAACCAGTGGCTTTTCAATGTTTAGGAACAGTACATCTGTCTATACTGTATAGTTTATATTTGTATCGATAAAAACAATTTTGGTTCTACCGAATTTCTTTCTCCCACTCCTCTTCCCATTCTATGTGGGGCGTTCGATAAGTAATGCAACGAAAATTTTTTCTCAGCCAATTTCGGTTGAAAAAACGCTAGATAGATTGTTGGAAACCGCGAAATATTCCCGCTTCAGCCTCTGTTGTTTCATGGAGTTCCGATAGGTAGCAGCGCAATAAGTAGCCTTCAACATGGCGTCTGTGACGGAGTTGCGTTCCAAGCAGGCGGCTGTCATTGAGATTCTCTTGGCAGAAAACCAGAGCATCGCACATATTCATTGGCACTTTTGGAATGTCGACGAAAACCTGGGAGTGAACAAAAGCACGATGAGTCGTTGAGCGAGGCGTCTGTCGTTACTATAACGAGGTCGCACAAACCTGTACGATCTGTAGCATGCCGGTCGGCCGCGCGACACTGTGACTCTTGGATGTTGGAACGTGCGGACCCTCTCATTCGACGTGATCAACAGATGACAATCCAGTACCTCGCTGCACAACTGGACATCTCCGTTGACAGTGCTGACACACTCTCCACCAGATGGGGTACTCAAGTGTGTGTGCTCACTGGGTTCTTCACAGTCTAACAGAAGACCGTAAAGTGCAGAGGAGGACCGTCTGCGCGGAACTGCTTGCGCGTCACGAGGCTGATGGTTATTACAATTTCTTTTTGTCGAACATCGTCACGGGTGACGATACGTGGTTTCATCATTTCGAACTGAAAAAAAAACGGCAATCCGTCGAGAGGTGCTGTAACATCGCGAGTCAATACGCAATAGCATTTATTGCACTACTTTGCAGTATGGCTCGTAGCTTTGGAACCGTTGGCGGTGATAGAAACAGCCGCTTCTATCTTAGCCTGACTCATTCACACCTGTCACCAGCCTAGCCGTAGGAAGCGGTACCTGTGTCAATTCGAGCGACAGAATATTCAAGCCCCTAAGAATCTAAATAAACTATATTAAATATTATTCAATTTAGTTAAAAGTCCCCACCCCCATTGAACCATGGACCTTGCCATTGGTGGGGAGGCTTGCGTGCCTCAACGATACAGATAGCCGTACCGTAGGTGTAACCACAACGGAGGGGTATCTGTTGAGAGGCCAGACAAACGTGTGGTTCCTGAAGAGGGTCAGCAGCCTTTTCAGTAGTTGCAGGGGCAACAGTCTGGATGATCGACTGATCTGGCCCTGTAACACTAACCAAAACGGCCTAGCTGTTTTGGTACTGCGAACGGCTGAAAGCAAGGGGAAACTACAGCCATAATTTTTCCCGAGGGCATGCAGCTTTACTGTATGATTAAATGACAATGGCGTCCTCTTGGGTAAAATATTCCGGAGGTAAAATAGTCCCCCATTCGGATCTCCGGGTGGGGACTACTCAAGAGGACGTCGTTATCAGGAGAAAGAAAACTGGCATTCTACGGATCGGAGCGTGGAGTGTCAGATCCCTTAATCGGGCAGGTAGGTTAGAAAATTTAAAAAGGGAAATGGATAGGTTAAAGTTAGATATAGTGGGAATTAGTGAAGTTCGGTGGCAGGAGGAACAAGACTTTTTTGGTCAGGTTTAATACAGGGTTATAAATACACAATCAAATGGGGGTAATGCAGGAGTAGGTTTAATAATGAATAAAAAATAGGAGTGCGGTAAGCTACTACAAACAGCATAGTGAACGCATTATTGTGGCCAAGATAGACACGAAGCCCACGCCTACTACAGTGGTACAAGTTTATATGCCAACTAGCTCTGCAGATGATGAAGAAGTTGATGAAATGTGTGATGAGATAAAAGAAATTATTCAGGTAGTGAAGGGAGATGAAAATTTAATGGTCATGGGTGACTGGAATTCGACAGTAGGAAAAGGAAGCGAAGGAAACGTAGTAGGTGAATATGGCCTGGGGTTAAAAAATGAAACAGGAAGCCGCCTGGTAGAATTTTGCACAGAGCAGAACTTAATCATAGCTAACACTTGGTTCAAGAATCATGAAAGAAGGTTGTATACATCGAAGAACCCTTGGAGATACTAAAAGATTTCAGATAGATTATAAATGGTAAGACAGAGATTTAGGAACCAGATTTTAAATTGTAAGACATTTCCAGGGGCAGATGTGGACTCTGACCACAATCTATTTGTTATGAACTGTAGATTAAACTGAAGAAACTGCAAAAAGGTGGAAATTTAAGGAGATGGAACCTGGATAAACTGAAAGAACCAGAGGTTGTACAGCGTTTCAGGGAGAGCATAAGGGAACAACTGGCAGGAATGAGGGAAAGAAATACAGTAGAAGAAGAATGGGTAGCTTTGAGGAATGAAACAGTGAAGTCAGCAGAGGACGAAGTAGGTAAAAAGACGAGGGCTAGTAGAAATCCTTGGGTAACAGAAGAGATAGTGAATTTAATTGATGAAAGGAGAAAATACAAAAATGTAGCAAGTCAAGCAGGCAAAAAGGAATAAAAACCTCTCAAAAATGAGATCGACAGGAAGTGCAAAATGGCTAAGCAGGGATGGCTAGAGGATGTAGAGGTTTATCTCATGAGGGGTAAGATAGATACTGCCTACAGGAAAATTAAAGAGACCTTTGGAGAAAAGAGAACCACTTGCATGAATATCAAGAGCTCAGATGGAAACCCAGTTCTAAGCAAAGAAGGGAAGGCAGAAAGCTGGAAGGAGTATATATAGAGGGTTTATACAAGGGCGATGTACTTGAGGACAATATTATAGGAATGGAAGAGGATGTAGATGAAGATGAAATGGGAGATATGATAATGCGTGAAGAGTTTGACAGAGCACTGAAAGACCTGAGTCGGAACAAGGTCCCCGGAGTAGACAACATTCCATTAGAACTACTGACAGCCTTGGGAGAGCCAGTCCTGACAAAACTCTACCATCTGATGAGCAAGATGTATGAGACAGGCAAATTCCATCAGATTTCAAGAAGAATATAATAATTCCAATCCCAAAGAAAGCAGGTGTTGACAGATGTGAAAATTACCGAACTATCAGTTTAATAATTTACAGCTGCAAAATACTAACGCGAATTCTTTACAGACGAATGGAAAAACTGGTAGAAGCCGACCTCGGGGAAGATCAGTTTGGATTCCGTAGAAATGTTGGAACACGTGAGGCAATACTGACCCTACGACTTATCTTAGAAGAAAGATTAAGGAAAGGCAAACCTACATTTCTAGCATTTGTAGAGAAAGCTTTTGACAATGTTGACTGGAATACTCTCTTTCAAATTCTGAAGGTGGCAGGGGTAAAATACAGGGAGCGAAAGGCTATTTACAATTTGTACAGAAACCAGATGGCAGTTATAAGAGTCGAGGGACATGAAAGGGAAGCAGTGGTTGGGAAGGGAGTGAGACAGGGTTGTAGCCTCTCCCCAATGTTATTCAATCTGTATATTGAGCAAGCACTAAAGGAAACGAAAGAAAAGTTCGGAGTAGGTATTAAAATCCATGGAGAAGAAACAAAAACTTTGAGGTTCGCCGATGATTTTGTAATTCTGTCAGAGACAGCAAAGGACTTAGAAGAGCAGTTGAATGGAATGGACAATGTCTTGAAAGGAGGGTATAAGATGAACATCAACAAAAGCAAAACGAGGATAATGGAATGGAGTCGAATTAAGTCGGGTGATGCTGCGGGAATTAGATTAGGAAATGAGACACTTAATGTGGGAAAGGAGTTTTGCCATTAGGGGAGAAAAATAACTGATGATGGTCGAAGTAGAGAGAATATAAAATGTAGACTGGCAATGGCAAGGAAATCGTTTCTGAAAAAGAGAAATTTGTTAACATCGAGTATAGTTTTAAATGTCAGGAAGTCGTTTCTGAAAGTATTTGTATGGAGTGTAGCCATGTGTGGAAGTGAAACATGGACGATAAATAGTTTGGACAAGAAGAGAATAGAAGCTTTCGAAGTGTGGTGCTACAGAAGAATGCTGAAGATTAGATGGGTAGATCACATAACTAATGAGGAAGTATTGAATAGGATTGGGGAGAAGAGGAGTTTGTGGCACAACTTGACTAGAAGAAGGGACCGGTTGGTAGGACATGTTCTGAAGCATCAAGGTATCACCAATTTAGTACTGGAGGGCAGCGTGGAGGGTAAAAATCTTAGAGGGAGACCAAGAGGTGAATACACTAAGCAGATTTAGAAGGATGTAGGCTGCAGTAGGTACTGGGAGATGAAGAGGCTTGCACAGGATAGAGTAGCATTGAGAGCTGCATCACACGTCTCAGGACTGAAGACCACAACAACAACAGCAACAGTTAAAAGTCAATATACTGCCTTTCGTTATTAAGAAGAAGACTGTGTAAAAATCTCAGCTTTCTAGTTGGTACATTTTCAGAGTTAGAGAAAATTACCTAAAACACCGCAAACCGACACTTGTAAGATTAAATTCAGTTAGGATTCATAACAGTTTGTCTTTTAGTATCATGTGGAATCATTACTGAAGCTCACAGTAAGTTAGGTCAATTTGTTTAGGGTTTCATAATTAAAAACCTTAACTATTTTTCATTTTCGTAATACAAAATTCAGAAAAGATCAGAATTCATGTAATGTGTTGTTGTGTGAGTAAATGAGAATGAGTGAGAGTGTGTATGTGGGACATATGAAAAAATTAAATATTATCTCATGTTTAACATTATGTAACTATGTCATGGGAAAGTGTTAAGCAAGCAAGTTGTAATGAAAAATGAAATTTCCCCACCGTGCTGATGACGTATGTCCAAGGATACTTGCTTTTGTAAGAAGGCAGCCAGAAGAGCCATTTGCAGGGTAATGTTTTTCTGAAGTTATTTCAAGATTAGTTTTCTTTTCGTTTGTTTTTGTTAAACATTTTATTAATATTTGGATGATGAAGTGACGTACATGCATGTTTGAATGTTGATTGTCGTAAGACAGTTTTAGCGCGAAAAAGAACTCGAAGGATTGTTTTGACTGGCTTGTCATTTTGAACAACCAATCAGAGTTAAGCATTTCTCGCGCATTGCAAGTGATTATAGACCCTGTAGGAACGGCAGCGAGTCAGTCGCTAGTGAGCTATCGGACATGCAGTTCATGTTGGACGTGTCTGTCTACATTATGAGTAAAATGAAGAGGTTACTGGTTTCTAGCGATCGGATTGTACTGCTGTGAAAACAGTTGCCTTTAAAGACAGATTGTGTAAATTTGAGCTTGGTGAAGTGTTATGTTAGAGAGATAAACGCATGTGAACTTTCGGCCTTTGTAAAATTCCGCGTGGCATGTTTCATATTCGTCTATGGAATATTTGGTGAGCAATTTCTTTATTACACTACTGGCCATTAAAAATGCTACACCAAGAAGAAATGCAGATGATAAACGGGTATTCATTGGACAAGTATATTATACTGGAACTGACATGTGATTACATTTTCACGCAATTTGGGTGCATAGATGCTGAGAAATCAGCACCCAGAACAACCGGCTCTGGCCGTAATAACGGCCTTGATACGCCTGGGCATCGAGTCAAACAGGGCTTAGATGGCGTGTACAGGTACAGCTGCCCATGCAGCTTCAATACGATACCACAGTTCATCGAGAGTAGTGACTGGCGTATTGTGACGAGCCAGTTGCTCGGCCACCATTTCAAATGGCTCTGAGCACTATGGGACTCAACTTCTGAGGTCATCAGTCCCTTAGAACTTAGAACTACTTAAACCTAACTAACTTAAGGACATCACACACATCCATGCCCGAGGCAAGATTCGAACCTGCGACCGTAGCGGTCGCGCGGTTCCAGACTGAAGCGCCTAGAACCGCTCGGCCACAGCGGCATGCGATAGATTATGTCCCGCCCCCTAAATACCGAAGTTCGTAAGAAGAAAGACAACACACCTCTTTTAAGATGTCGTTGGATATGCAATAGAACTCTTTCAATGTCTGTATTAGAGGTGGTGTTTATATTTTGATTGTGCCATAGGCCCTGTTTTTTTTGTCATAACGTTTGGATTATTTCGTTCTATGCATGTATCTTGTACACTGAAAGGAAGAATTCCTGTACGTGCAAACTGAGACACGCGAAATGAGTAAATGTGTTTCTGCGATGAAAATAAAAGTTTTATTTATCCCTTGCATGTATTTCTGTTGAGTTCTCAGGTAACAAATTCTGTATTTTTTAAATTTTTTATTTATTTATTTATTTATTGTTCCGTGGGACCAAATTAAGGATAAGTCTCCATGGTCATGGAACAAGTCAATACATGAAATTATAACACGATATTAGAAACAGATAAAATGAAATATAAAAAACATATTCAGGTGACAAGTAAGTTTAATAAAGAAAATCAACAATATAACACTGGAATTTGCTTAATTTTTTAGATGTTCCAGGAGCTCCTCGACAGAATAGAAGGAGTGAGCCATGAGGAAACTCTTCAGTTTAGACTTAAAAGAGTTTGGGCTACTGCTAAGATTTTTGAGTTCTTGTGGTAGCTTATTGAAAATGGATGCAGCAGAATACTGCACTCCTTTCTGCACAAGAGTCAAGGAAGTGCATTCCACATGCAGATTGGATTTCTGCCTAGTATTAACTGAGTGAAAGCTGCTAACTCTTGGGAATAGGCTAATATTGCAAACAACAAACGACATTAAAGAAAATATATACTATGAGGGCAATGTCCGAATTCCCAGACTATTGAATAGGGGTCGACAAGACGTTCTCGAACTTACACCACATATAGCTCGAACAGCCCTTTTTTGAGCCAAAAATACCCTTTTTGAATCAGAAGAATTACCCCAAAAAATAATACCACACGACATAAGCGTATGAAAATATGCGGAGTAGACTACTTTTCGTGTTGAAGTGTCACTTATTTCAGATACTGTTCTAATGGTAAATAAAGCAGCATTTAGTTTCTGAACAAGATCCTGGACATGGGTTTTCCACAACAGCTTACTATCTATCCGAACGCCTAGGAACTTGAACTGTTCCATCTCGCTTATAATATGTCCATTCTGTCCGATCAAAATATCGGTTCTTGTTGAATTGTGAGTTAGAAACTGTAAAAACTGAGTCTTACTGTGATTTAACATCTAATTATTTTCCACAAGCCACGAACTTATTTCATGAACTACATTATTTGATACTGTTTCAATATTTCACACAAGATCCTTCACTACCAAGCTGGTGTCATCAGCAAACAGAAATATTTTTGAATCACCTGTAATACTAGAAGGCATATCATTTATATAAATAAGAAACAGCAGTGGCCCCAGCACCGACCCTTGGGGAACACCCCACTTAACAGTGCCCCATTGGGACTGAACATCACTACCACTCTTAATATTGCGGAGAATTACCTTCTGCTTTCTGTTCTTAAAGTAAGAGGCGAACCAATTGTAAGCTACTCCCCTTACTCAATAATGGTCCAACTTCTGCAGTAATATTTTGTGGTCAACACAGTCAAAAGCCTTCGTTAAATCAAAGAAAACACCTAGCGTTCGCAACCTTTTAGTTAATCCGTCCAAAACCTCACAGAGAAAAGAGAATATCGCATTTTCAGTTGTTAAACCATTTCTAAAACCAAACTGAACATTTGACAGCAAATTATGTGAATTTAAATGCTCCAGTAACCTTGTATATACAACCTTCTCGATAACTTTAGCAAAGACCGATGGCATAGAAATAGGTCTATAATTGTCAATATTATCCCTGTCTCCCTTTTTATAAAGTGGCTTCACTACCGAGTACTTTAATCGGTCAGGAAACCGACCACTACTAAAGGAAAAGTTACAGATATGGCTAAGTACTGTGCTAACATACATAGAACAATACTTCAGTATTCTGCTAGATACCCCGTCATATCCATGAGAGTTCTTGGTCTTTAGTGATTTAATTATGAACTCAATCTCCCTCTTGTCAGTATCATGGAGGAGCACTTTTTTCTAAGAGCGTTATATGATTCCCTGTTGGGACTAGGTTTCTATTTAGTTCACCTGCTATATTCAGAAAGTGAACTGTACATATATGCGACTTATCAGTAACACGGGCGTTCCCACTACGCACTGATTCTATATCCTCGACCTGTCTCTGCAGACCAGCCACTTCCTTTACGACTGACCATATGGTTTTAACTTTATCCTGAGACTTAGCTATTCTATCTGCATACCACATACTTTTTGCCTTCCTAATAACATTTTAAGCACCTTACAATACTGTTTGTAATGGGCTGCTGCATTTAGATTTTGACTGTTTCTAACGCATTGATATAATTGCCACTTTGTTCTACAAGATATTCTTATCCCTCTAGTCAGCTACCCAGGCTGCCTCTTTGTGCTAGTACCCTGGTTTGAACGTTCTAACGGAAAGCAACTTTCGAAGAGCACGAGAAAAGTATTGAGAAAAGCATTATATTTATCGTCTACTGTATCAGCGCTATAAACATCTTGCCACTCTTGTTCCTTGATAAGGTTTACAAAGGTCTCTGCAGCAACTGGATCAGCTTTCCTAAACAGCTGATGACTATATTTAACACGTGTTGCAGCACAAAAATCTTTTAGAGTTAAAATTTGTGCATCATGATCTGAAAGGCCATTCACCTTTTTGCTAACAGAATGCCCTTCTAGTAATGAGGAATGAACAAAAATGTTGTCTATGGTTGTGCTACTGTTCCCTTGCACTCTCGTTGGAAAGAATACGGTTTGCATAAGATTATACCAGCATCCTCTTCCTTGCACAGTCACTTATACAATTAGTATTGAAGTCACCACATATAACTAACTTTTTGTATTTCCTATAAAGTGAACCAAGAACCTCCTCTAACTTTAGCAAAAATGTTGTGAAATCAGAGTCTGGGGATCTATAAATAACAACAGTTAGAAGTTTAGCTCCATTAAATTTAACCACACCTGCACAACATTCAAACACCTTTTCAGCGCAGTACTTTGAAACATGAATTGACTCAAATGGGATTCCGTTTTTCACATACATGGCTACTCCCCCACACCGCAAAGAGCTCCTCGAAAAGCTGCCAGCTAACCTGTATCCTGGTAAAGGAAGTCTCTGAATTATCTCCTTATTTAAGAAGTGTTCAGATACACAAATTCTGTATTTAGCATATGAACAAATTTCGGGTAGTACAGTTCTTTTCTGTGATATACATATTACAGTCTGCCAGGAAATTTCACACAGTCTCAGTAGCCACGTAAAACTATTGTTTTCTGCACTTTGACATCATTTCCAATCTGGGATGAGAATATGAGCAACAGCGTTTCGCTAGACCTCGTCATGATGGATAGTTCTACCAGGTCTGTTTAAAATTATCCTTTCGTCCCTTACACATAAATTTATGTTCCGCTGCGTAGGTTAAATGACAAATTTGACCATAGGGCACTGGTTCCAAACCTTCCTCAGACCATTACCCCTGCCGTCTGTTGCTACCCCCTCCCCCACATTATCACTAACTTCAGCACCCAGTTAAACTGTAGAATGAAAGACTTTTCTGGGAACACTTTTATTTTTAAAATTATGAAAGACGAATGATATTTAGTCAGAAAGCTTCTGCTCCTTCAATTGCAATCAAGACTTTAATAAAATAGTTAAGATAATGTTAATCAGAACACTGGGAGGAACTGAGGTCTAAATAACAATAGATTTATTCATTTATAAAATCACATGACCAAAAAAAAATGCTAAAGAAACGCCACATAAACATTTTTATCTGACAAATGCTTTCAATGATATGCGGTCTATGGCGAACAAAGTGATCAGCTGAGGATCAACACACCACACTAACGAAAACTAATCGCGTTATATGACTACATAAATGGGAATGCGTGGTATGGCCCAAAAACTACACTACTATCAAGCATCTATACCATTCCATAAAGAAAGACATGGATGCAAAGAACAGGGTGCTGAGAAGCAGCCGGCCGGTGCCGCCGTGCGGTTAAAGGCGTTTCAGTCTGGAACCGCGTGACCGCTACGGTCGCAGGTTCGAATCCTGCCTCGGGCATGGATGTGTGTGATGTCCTTAGGTTAGTTAGGTTTAAGTTGTTCTAAGTTCTAGGGGACTAGTGCTCAGAGCCATTTTTGCTGAGAAGCACATATTAGAGCCCTACGCCGTAGCTTCGAATGCATTACCCTTCTGTAGGTGAAGGCGGCACAGCACGACGCAGTGGCTGACTGGAGTCATGGACAGCGACAATCTGTTATTAGTGCCAAACGCATGGAAATATGCAAATACGCGGTCTCGCGTTCAGGTGATTCGGAATGCAGGAAATTCCCTATGAGCCTCTGAAATCCCGGTGGATTCCAGTGTGCAGGTGGACCCGTTTGCTGGTCTGCCAAACCAACTTGACTCCGTGACACGACTATTCGTGATGGAATATGTCAAACTTTTAGACTGCCTGCTCAAAACAAATAAGTACACCCACGCATCACTCATTGTGAGTGTGATGCAAGAAGCAGTACCTCAGATGGCACAGATGGTGACTGGTACAGGCTCTAAGTGGCACCCTAGCAAAGGACACAAGTCTCACCATGTAGGTAAAGACCTGCCGTTCCTTTCTAGAGAAGTGCCAGTGCAAGAGTGAGTGCTCTTTCTCTCCAGCTTTCCTCTCCAGCTCAGTAGCATAACACATATACATGCTTAGACTACTCCCACTATGTATATATATATAATACATAGACAAACATTATTTCACACTTTAGAGGAGTTCAGCATTGACAGGAAAACAAGGTCAATTATTCAACAGGCATTAACATATACAACCTCGAAAGTTAAATTCATGGGAGAAACATCAGAAGCATTTCATATCCATACTGGTGTTCGCCAAGGAGATGGAATGTCCCCCCTTCTGTTTAACATGGTTCTGGAAAAAATTGTGAGGACATGGGAAAAGGAAGTAAAAGGAATTCAGCTTGGGATTAAAAAAGAGCAGAGAATTAGGGTGAAGTGTCTGGCTTTCGCGGACGATCTTGCCATTCTAACGAACAATAGAGAGCAAGCCAAACTGGCATTGGAAAAACTACACGAAATCTCACAGAAATCTGGGCTACAAATCTTTTACGAGAAAGCACAGTATATGGTAAACAAACCTGTAGACTATCTCCCCATTACTACTAAACACGGGAAAGCGGCACAAGTTGCCCACTTCAGATATCTGGGAGAGATAATCCAACCATCAGGACTGAACTAAATAGCCAATGAAGATAGAATCTCCAGATTACAAAAAGCATATAAGCTCACTTAGAATCACTATAATAAGAAATCAATTTCTGTCAATGAGAAACTAAGGCATTACAATGCAGTAGTCCTACCAGAAGCACTTTATGCTGCAGAAATTGCAGTAATTCATGGTCATACGAAGATCAGAGAGATTGTAAAGCAGGAAAGAAAAATTCTGAGGAAAATATATGGACCAGTGTTTCGGGAAGGAATTTGGATGAAGAGGCCAACTAGAGAGATTTACAAAGACATAAAAACAATAACAGACACCATTAGCAAGATAAGGATGAAATTTTATGGACATATCAGCAGGATGATTAAAAGCACGCTCACAAGACATACCTTTGAGGTAGTAAACAAGAGCAAAAACAATACAAAGTGGAGCACTGAAGTCGAACAAGACTTTAAAGAACTGGGGATCACACAAGACAACATAAAGAATAGAGAACAGTTTAGAAACATCATACAGAAACACACACTTAAATAAGAACATACAGAGAACGGAACGGGAAAAAGATGGTCGGAAGAACGCATGAGAGAACACAGTGAGTGTATGATCAGAATTTGGAATGAATGAAGAAAGAAGAAGAAATCATGACACTCAAGTTCAATCGCTTTCTCAAAAGGGAAAAAAAGAAAATAATATATTTCAAAAATGTTTTGCATCACCCCGGTTACCAGAACTCCTGACGATAGACGGTAACGTTGACTGTGGATATTGTATCACAGACACAGTCCCTTTGACTGTTCAGAGATGTCCCAAAGATGTAAACAATCATGCATGAGCAGCGCCTATTAGACGGAGGGGGTTCGCCAGACGATCAGTTCCAGTCATTCCACCAGGAAGGAGGTACACGGCTCGTGTTGTCTGTAGTTCAACCATGCCTAGATGGTTAATACCGTGGTTCGATGAAGTCGGCATTGTTACTTTGTGCCAGGAAGGGCTCTCAACAAGGGAAGTGTCCTGGCCTCTCGGAGTGAACCAAAGTGATGTTTTTCAGACATGGAGGAGACCCAGGGAGACAGGAACTGTCGACGACATGCATCGCTCATGCCGCCCAAGGGCTACTACTGCAGTGGATGACCGCTACCTACGGATTATGGCTCTGAAGAACCCTGACAGAAACGCCACCTTGTTGAATAATGCTTTTCGAGCAGCCACAGGACGTCGTGTTACGACTCAAACCGTGCACAATAGGCTTCATGATGCGCAAACTTCACTCCCGACGTCCAGGGCGAGGTCCATCTTTGCAAACACGACACCATGCAGCGCGGTTTCAATAACATGCCTAATGGATCGCTCAGGACTGGTATCATCTTCTCTTCACCGACGATTGTCGCATATTCCATTGACCAGAAAATCGTCGGAGACTGTTTGGAGGCAGCTCAGTCAGGCTGAACGCCTTAGACACACCGTCCAGCTAGTGCTGCAAGGTCGATGTTCCCCGCTGTTTGGGGTGGCATTATGTGGGGCCGACGTACGCCGCTGGTGGTCATGGAAGGCGCCGTAACGACTGTACGATATGTGAATGCCATCGTCCGACCGACAGTGCAACCATATCGGCAGCATATTGGCGAGGCATTTGTCTTCATGGACGACAATTCGCGCCCCCAACATGCACATCTTGTGAGTGACTTCCTTCAGGATAACGACATCGGTCGACTAGAGTGGCCAGCATGTTCTCCTGACATGAACCCTATCGAATATGTCTGGGATAGATTGAAAAGGGCAGTTTACGTTACCCACCAACCACTCTACGCCGAACCACCGTTGAGGAGTGGGACAATCTGGACCAACAGTGCCTTGATGAACTTGTGGATAGTATGCCACGACGAATACAGGCATGCATCAATGGAAGAGGACGTGCTACTAGGTATTAGACGTACAGGTGTCTACAGAAATCTGGACCACCACCTATGAAGGTCTCGCTTTATGGTGGTACAACATGCAATGTGTGGTTTTCATTAGCAATAAAAAGGACGGTAATGATGTTAATGTTGAACTTTATTCCAAATTTCTGAACAGGCTCCGGAACTCTCGGAACCGAGGTGATGGAAAACTCTTTTAGAGAGAGAGAGTAATGGATATAAGCAGATATTTTTACATTTGATACATTTGTACACTTATTTCTACACACACCAGTGTATTGGTTGTTTTTTCTCTGCATTGAAGAGTCTTTTCATAAACACGTCACAAACTTTACAACCTGTTGTTCTCTGCATGGCCATACTTGGGCCGCGTAGTGAACGAAGCGTGAGAGTACAGACATTCCGTTTTGTTTCCCCGCGTCCAGTCTTCAACACCTGACCTACTGCCCAGGAGAAAACAGACATTAACGGCTTGCTTGTGCAATCCGCATGTGAAGATACTACCCAATCTAAAAACATACGACTTTTATTAGCTGCAATTACTAAACAGCAAACGACATAAATTCTCATGTTATGCTGTTCAATACATCGTTGTCAGTCAATAAGATAAATATTTGCACCTATAGCCGTTATGTCCTAGCCGGCCGGTGTGGCCGTGCGGTTAAAGGCGCTTCAGTCTGGAACCGCGCGACCGCTGCGGTCGCAGGTTCGAATCCTGCCTCGGGCATGGTTGTGTGTGATGTCCTTAGGTTAGTTAGGTTTAATTAGTTCTAAGTTCTAGGCGACTGATGACCTCAGAAGTTAAGTCACATAGTGCTCAGAGCCATTTGAACGGTTATGTCCTATATATTTCTAACTTTGTCAGCTAACATAGTGAAAGGTAAAGGCGAAGTTGAGCGTTCTGGCCCTAGGCGGGCCACTCAGGGCCACACCGACGGCAGTCTCACCCTCTGCCAGTGACGTCACTGGGTGCGGTATGGAGGGGCACGTGGTTAGTAGACCGCTCTCCCGGTCGCTGTCGGGTCTCTTGACTCTGGAACCACTGCGCATCAGGCGAGCAGCTCCTCAGTTGGCTTCTCGAAGCTGAGTGCTCCTCGTACCACCAAGGAGAAATCCCTGAAAATACCGGGAATCGAACCCGGGTACCATGCATAGCATCAGCCGCTTTGAAAACTCAGCTACGGCGGTGAACTCGGATTGTAATGGAGCCTGGGAACTAAGAGTCTCGGAATGACACAAGCTACATTTAACAAAGATACAGTCCCAATGCCGGCGTAAACCCCAGGCCACATGACTGAGGTTACGGCCTGAACCTCTGCAGAGGACATTCCAACCAGGTTTAGGCGAATATTCATAGTAGCTGCTGTCAACAGCAAATGTGGCACGCTTCGCGGGCCCTCACGTAGGACTAACAAACCACAGGAAGTTGTGAGTGGCTAGGGAGAAAGGAAAAGAAAAAAAATGCAGAGAGACTGTATTTCCCGAAAACAGTAAGAAACGACCGCAAGCAATAGTACACCCATGTCTCCGATTAAAACGATGAAACAGTAATGCATCCATTATATTGATGAATGTCTGTCAGGGTTTCTAGTAGAGACAAACGGATCACTGACAGGTGAATTGTGTTGGAAGTGCTTAACTGCATGTCGTTGTCAGGTGATGTTGATCTGTCTAAGGTGTAGGAGAACTCAAGTACCATGCCGGTGACCACAGTTAGCAGTGCTTACGGAAGCTGTGCCAGCTGTTGCGCCTGGGATCCAGGATGGAGTTGACCTCTCGCGTTATCTGCGACCTTCCAAATCATTACACAGTCACTGAAGTCTCTACCCTCTTATACAGGGTGAAAAGTATTTAAACCGACAAACTGTGGGAGGTTGCCGAAGGTTGTATGGGATATCAAAACAAGTATTTTCCCCTAATCCTATGAGGATTATTTAAACCGGTAGCGGCCGTATTACGCTCTTCAGTTGTTAAAGGCCGTATTACGCTCTTCAGTTGTAGGCATCTGCTGTCCACCAGTGTATTAGTGCATTGTCTCTGTTTACTAATGGAGCGATACACTTGGAGTGAGTACACTGATATGGTTGGTGCGTACAACGTAGCGCACCACAACGGACGAGCTGCAGAGCGGTTTTATCAACAACAATATCCTAATCGCCGTATCCCGCATCATACGACCTTTGCTGCTGTGTACCAACGTCTACATGAGACCGGGTCATTTTGCAGATTTCCTGGACAGGGACGCCGTCGCATGGTAAGAACGCTGCAATTTGAGGAAGCTGTCTTGCAGCATGTGGAGCGGGATCCTTCAATCAGCATTCGTGCAACTGCACGTAATGTAAGAACTGTCTTTCGAGAGAAATTTTTACGTCCATTTCACATACAGCGTGTCCACAACCTGGAACCAGTTGATTATCCACCCAGAGCACAGTTTTCGCAGTGGTACCTGGAACAGTGTGAAATGCGTCCTACATTTCCATCCTCTGTGTTGTTTACCGGTGAAGCAACGTTCGGGCGTGATGGAGTCTTCAACATGCACAATTCGCATGTTTGGAGTGAGTATAACCCACATGGCACAGTTACTACCGCTCATCAAGTGAGGTTCTTCGTTAATGTGTGGGTCGGTGTTGTTGGGGACTGTTTAATTGGGCCGTATCTGCTACCTAGGCCATTAAATGGCAGGAACTATTACAATTTTCTCGCCAGAGCATTGCCAAAATTGCTGGAAGACGTCCCGCTCACTACAAGACAACGCATGTGGTTCCAACATGACGGGGCGCCGGCACATTTCAGTCGTCGTGTGCGTCGATTCCTGGACCGACGGTTCCCATAAACGTGGATTGGCAGAGGTGGTCCTGTACCATGGCCTGTTCGATCCCCAGACATGTCCCCTGTGGACTTTTTGTGTAGGGAGAGATGCGCAACCCTGTTTGCGCAACACCTGTTGCATCAGAAGAGGATCTGGTTACCTGGATAGTAATAGCAGCAGCAGCAGGAACAAATCAGGATACTCCTGGGGTTTTGGCTCGTGTCAGACAGAACATGATCCGACGGTGTAACCTTTGTTTACGTGTCAATGGAGGCATTTTTGAAAATCTACTGTAATTGAAATTGGTTTGTGTGAAATGTGATGTCTCTTGGTCATAAAAAATGGAAAAGTGTTTGTTGGTTTAATTAATTTGCCGCCAAAGAAATATTCCTCTACCGGTTTAAATACTGATCACAGGGAAAAATGACATTAGGGAAAAATATTTGTTTTGTTGTCCTCTACAACCTCCCAGAGTTTGTCGGTTTAAATACTTTTCACCCCGTATAGCAGTCAACAGCCATTACAGGACAGTCTCTCCCCATCCTTTGAGATATAATTCCTATGGACGTCTGCACGCATCTAAATGGCTACCTGATGTTTTTTTCTTCCGCGAATCGATTTATTTAACTGTAACTTCCATAACTGTTGCTCAGCAGGGCCGTTCCGAGGGCATGGGGGCATTGATCCCAGGCAAAGGCACAGACGAAGAGTGGATGCAAAACTGACCGGAAAAAAATCTGAGGTAAAAGGACCGCTTAAGAATTAACTGGAGTGTTTCATCTGTATCTCTCGTATTCCTATCTTATGCCTACGATAAGAACCCCTACCGTCGTCCCACGACTGTAAACGCAAGCTCTTGTCACATTGGCATTACTACAGTGTTATTTCTTCCAAGTAGTGTCATAAAGAAATGCCTAGTACCGTATAGATATCTCTCGCTGACATGGTAACAACAGTAACGACAGTGCGGTTAGTTCAAACAAATGCCGCCTACCGATCTAGTTCATTTTCGACGGTGGATTTCTTGCTGTTACGGTATACTAGGTTTTCAAAGGGCGGTGCGCGTGTGCTAAAGCATATATGCTATTTCTCCGAATGCTTCCGATATTTCCCGATCTTTGTTGACTGATGACTAGAGCGAGACGCGGCGGTGGAGGAAGCAAATAGAAAAGGTGGTAAGGGGGGGGGGGGGGTCGGACGGTATTTTATAATTTACCAGTCACTCCAGCCAATACTTTTTCTCTGAAACTTGAGCTTCCTCCGTATCTAATTGTCAAATAATTCACAGATATATAGCTGGGTAAAGTCCTCAACAAATGCCAATATTTGAGCAGGCCAGCACCCAGTCATTCTCAAGAACAACTGGAACGAGAGGTCCCTGTGCATGGCATCTGTTAACAGCAACATTTTTCAGTAATGCTTAACTTCATTAAATGTATTTACGAAATCACGAACTTCGATATATCTGTAGGAAAAAACTACCGACATTTCTTTTTTCTTTTTTTCTTTTTTTTTCTTTTGGGAGGGGAGAAGTTAGGGTGGGGCAGGGAGCAGCTTTGGTAGACATGTCAATGGTGCAGGTTCACCTTGGTACGGCTCTGTTGCTTACTGCCCTCTTTTCCCAAGCTAAAGGGCACACACATTTGCCAAATATTTTTTCTCTGAAGCAGTTTTTCCGAAACTGCGTTTCCTCCGTTATTGCGAACTGCGAATTCCAATACCTGGCCAAAGAAGAACCTAAAAGGTGTTTGAAGACCTGTTGTATGAGCGGTCAGTTTGGGTTTACAAATGGTAAGGGTGCCATAGTGGCGTTTCTCACTCTGCGGTTGATATTGGACGCTAGACTTAACAAAAACCACTAGACACATTCGTAAGATCTGTGGACCTAGAAAAAGAGTTCCACATTGTGAAATGGAGCAAAACGATCGAAATTCCCTGAAAAATAGGTATGAGCTTTGTGGGAAAAGGATAATACAGGGCTGGTAAAAGAAAGCTGGCCCGACACGTATGTACAGTCATGCTCAAAAGTATCCGAACGACCTGAACTGCATTTCGCCTGATTCGCATGCAACCGGCATAACGCGGCTGTTTAGCGGGTCCTCTAATCTCCCCTGGGTACAGTAGTTTGATTATTGAAAATGGTTCCAACATGTCACCACTAGAAGACACTGCTCTGTCTCGCAATAACTCATGATGTAAAGTAATACCACGATACTGCAAATATCAGGGAACACCTTATCACAGATAAGACTGTCCTTAAGACTGGTAAGCTAACATTTATTACAGTAAATGACATACCTACAATGTTACCACTCTCATTATTACGTCAGATTGGTAATGCACGTGATAAGTTCGTCGTATCCATGATTTCCTCTGCAAAGTAACATACCGTACATATTATTTAACACAAAATGACATTAAAAATTTAAGTTATACACGTGCTGCTGGTTGAGAATATGTATGAACTTCAAATGACACGACGAACGGTCTCGTTCTGCATATGGATTCAAACCTAGGTCATGCAGACTAAGCAAAGATTTCGTGACTGACGCAAACTAACAGTCATTCCTGATTAGGCATACAGAGAGTGATATACCTCGATTTTAGACAGTATCAGTTAGCAAATTTCAACTTTAAATTACATAACACAAACATTTTTAACGGACGCGAATTCCTCCACAGCATCTCTTGTCCCTGTTAACGAACTACGAGAGATGTTAAATATTGCTTTTTCACAAGTAACTTACTTGAAATGCCGTGAGGTAAAGCTTTGTGTTGGACAGGGATTCAAGCCCAGAACCTAATCGGATTGATATCGAAACACAACCAACTGTGACATATCGGATTCCTTGCCAGTAGCTAGATGTTTTAACTGAAATGACGAGAAGAAACATTAATTTTTTCCTTCCCAGGACTCCAACCCGGGGACATGTCGGTGTTATATTCTAAAGAAAACGAACGTTAAATATGGGTTTGTTGCACCAGCTGCCGCATGTGAGCATGTTTAAACTAGAAATTGTGGTTGGGCGGAGTGCACGTTGAATCTGCCGCTCTGAGTACCCATTTATTCCGGAAAGTCTTCCGGAAGACTACGCACACTGATCTGTATTTGCACGCAGACAGCTGCCACCACCGTTCACAGAGGAATGGGGTACTTAAAACTCTAGTACATAGGGCGCGCACTATCTCTGACGCAGAGAGTCTACCCCAGGAATTGGAACCTCTGAGAACTGTATTTCGAAAAAATGGGTACTCAGAGTGGCAGATTCAACGTGCTCTCCGCCCAACCACTGCAGCGCAACCTGTTGAGATGGATGAAGTCACGAGGGAGGAGGTTCAAAATGGTTGAAATGGCTCTGAGCACTATGGGACTCAACATCTCAGGTCATAAGTCCCCTAGAACTTAGAACTACTTATACCTAACTAACCTAAGGACATCACACACACCCATGCCCGAGGCAGGATTCGAACCTGCGACCGTGGCAGTCCCGCGGTTCCGGACTGCAGCGCCAGAACCGCTAGACCACCGCGGCCGGCGAGGGAGGAGGTAGGCACTGCATTTATTCCATACACAGGCGCACTCTCGGGGAAAATCGCCCGCATTCTGAAGAAACATCGGGTCGGAACTGTGTTTTGCCCTCCAAATAAAACTCGTGCACTGGTGGGGAGCACCAAAGATGACCTCGGTTTGAGGAAGGCCGGCGTGTACCAGATTCCGTGTCAATGTGGCAAGTCGTATATTGGTCAGACGATGCGTACCGTCGAGGATCGATGCCGTGAACACCTGAGGCACACTCGACTGATGTATCCGAGCAAGTCGGCGGTCGCTGAACATTGTTTGTCGGAAAATCAAGCCATGGAGTATGACCGCACGAGGATTCTGGTACAGACGTCGAGATACTGGGACAGCGTTGTTAGAGAGGCCATCGAAATTCGCACCAATGACGACCTCATAAACCGTGACTGTGGCTATAATCTTGGGAACCAGCGATCGGGTTAATCAAGAGTAATACGAGCAAACGTATAGTTGTGACGACCACGGCAGACAGAGCCATCACACCGACGTCATCTCAGACCCTGTCGCAATCTATTCCACCGCGCGACCGTGTCGCGGGGCGCGGACGGCGGAGGGAGCGCGCCGCGGGCGGAGGGTATTTAAATTAGCCGCCGCCGCGACCGAACCCAGTTCCCTCTGAGCAGCCATAGCGTACGGATCTCCGTGCCGGCGCGTTCACAGGAGCTCAGTCCGTCAGTTCACCTGATGATGGCGACATGTATGATCGCCGAAATCTTGTGCCCGTTGGACACTATAGGCCGGCAGCATACCCGTGGATATTTTGAGTATAAGTAATGTTACTGGTGATAGAGTTTCTACATGTCGCCACTCCTGACTTTATTGTGGTTCAACCTAACATCTACTTGACAGAGAAGGAATATCATCTTTAATGCGAATTTCAGACAACATTGCCGTTATATCTTCTTCACTTGATGTAGTCAGAAGAGAATGGACTCTTTCTCTCCCTATTCAAAATCATTAACAGAAGTAGGAATCGAACCCAACCCATAGGTATAAGAACCTACCATCTGTCCAACAGACCATCTAACGACGAAAGTCTGTTTTAATAAAACTGAGTATCTGTACACAAGCATGCCTCTATCGACGCGAATTAGTAAAATACTACTCACTGAGAGGTATGCAAATGTGGCATTTAATAAATATAGTTATGTATTTCTAGAAACCCAAAATTTGATTGTCAGCAGCGGAAAGAGGCGTTACCTGTTGTGCAGCATTGTAAGTTTTTCACCATTGGACTAGGAGCCGAAAGTATTTTCTTGTGATTTCCTTATTGATGTTTGATCTGACTGCTTGCAGCTCTTTCACAGAAGGGGTAAAAACGTTGTAGTCAGTGAGACTGGAACTGCGAACCATAACAGGGGCTTTTTCACAGGTCAGTACTTTAGCACAGAGCTGGCGAACAGGTATGTGTGTGAGCTTTCTCTTACGAGGCCAATAGTGGCTAGAGCTCACAAACCGCTATTTAAAGGACGAGATTAGTTGCGATTTCCACATGCTACGACTTTCCTGGGCTGAAAACCGTAAGTTTACAATCTTTTGCTCCACCTCAAGCGATAATAACTGAGATTATTCAATGGAAATTCCGTGCACACAAGGAAGTAACTCGTCGATCACAGAGTTGCCAAACATACGTTGCCTTGTTGCCAAATCTCAGTTACAGTACCAGCAGGAAGAAGAGGAAACGATGTGATTCTACATTTACAATATGCTGGGAAGTGACCATAGCTGGTGTCTCCAAGTCGCAGCTGCTACGGCCTGGAATACGTAATGCGACTGATTCGCATTTCTGTAACTAGGTTTAGGGACTGGAGCATAGCTAGTAAAAATACTCAGAATTGATTGCAAACTAAGCATCATAAATCAGTAACTCTGATAGTTGTTTTTATATTTCTTTCGCAAGTGTACTCAAAACTAAGAAACTCATTCACAGGCGTTTTCGTGCCTCACCGATAGACGAGCACAACAAACAAAACAAATATTTAAAAAAATGTGTGTGCGTGTGTGTGTGTGTTTGTTGTGTGTGACAGAGAGAGAGGGGGGGGGGGGGGAGAGAGAGAGAGAGAGAAGAAAGAATGAGGGAGAGACAGAGACTGTGTAAAAAATTGTTGTAAAGAAATTGAATCATGATATGTAAAGAAATCTTTCATTTAAAATGACACATTCCATATCATTACGAAATGTGTATTCATGATCTATGGAACAAGAAGTAATCTAATCTAATCTAATCACATCATATTGATGACTAGCAATGAAGAGTCATGAATTAGCGAAATTTTTGCCAATACCAGTAAACAAATCTAAACTTGAAAATAAAAGACGACAATTTTTGTAATAAACCGGGACCCCTATCAAGACTCTTTCGCCCCTGTTAGCTAACCACGAAAGATGTCAGATATACCTCAATTCTGAAGTAACAAAGTTTTTCTTACGAGCTGCTAGGTGTTTGAATCTAAAATAAGGATACAAAGTTTTGTGCCTAAGCGACAATCGAACTGCACACGTACGGTGCATCCACGAATATAGCTTAACTGTCAGTTGCTTACTCACTAGTAGGTGGGTGTGCATTTGATAGAGCTTGGAATGAAATTATGAATATTTTTGTACTGGATCCTTTGGAGAAGACCTAGAGAAGATTGCAGTCTTGGGAAAAGGAACGAAATGATTGAACTATACTGTTCTGAGAGATTCAGATCCTCGAAAGGGGAGATACGAATTCGAATCACAGTCCAGCACCAAATTTTTCAGCGCCTCTATTTCAATCAATTACAAGTACAATAAGAGACCTGTTCCTTTAAATGGCTATCGGTTAATCAAATAAAATAAAATTTCCTAATTTAAGTGAGTTTACTGGCGACTGTATTTCTGTTTTCTATGACTTCCGCTATGTCATTTACCAACGTAAACCGGCTCTGCCCAGTTGGTAATGAAGGAACGTGATGTTTAATGCGGATTATGGATTATAACGACTTTCTATTGAGGTTATCAGAGGTAAAATAAATCTGTTTCTCCCTCTTAAAAGTAAATTCCTAAGCCCACGCAGTGCACCTGTGATAATTCGTTCCACCAGACCGTTGTGGCCACATTTCCCAGCCTCAAGAGTCTGCTGTAACGAATGATGAGATTAGCTCACATAATTAGTCATGGTGGAAAAAACGCGAGTGTATTAAATGGTTAAGTAGAAGTAAACTTCTGACTCGCAGATTATGCTATTCTCATGTCAGCAGGATGTAAAGACTCCTCTAGGCATCATAGGCTCGAAGTAAAGCCATTTTGAATTTTCACAATTTGAGCAAATTTCTTAGTTCGACAAAAATCCGCTGTGAAGTGTGAAGTTACCGGCTAATTCGTTTATTACCGTCATTATAACTATCATTTTATTCATACTGCTGCTGGAACACACGTGCTTGAAGATCATTTAATGCCTTTTGGTCAATATAGAAATAGTTTCCCAAGAACAGGTTCTTTCCCTGTCTACGGAATCCTTTCCATGTTAATATCAAACATCAGCAATTACTCGTAGGTCACATTAAAACTAAAGTAATTGATGAAGACGTTACTTGATAACAAAAACGCGCTGCCTTTCTTCATTTACTTGCGCCTAGAAATGGCTGTCGAGTACTGCCAAACCAAAAGGCAAGAGATCTTACTGCCTTCCGATATACGTCGCTGTCAGTTCTCCCACATGATTTGGTCGACATGGCCTGTTTCAAGTTGTGTATGACAGACAATGTTTTAGAAAATCAATTGTTTTCCTTTGAAATAAACATAAAGATTTTCATTCTAAGCTCTCCAAGCACAAAATTTTCGCAGTATTAGTTCCATTATTACCAGCTCTGTGGTAACGTGCTGACCTGTGAAAAAGCGTCTGTTACGGTTCGCAGTTCCAGTCTCACTGACTACAACGTTTTTACCCCTTCTATGAAAGAGCTACAAGCAGTCAGATCAAACATAAATAAGGAAATCGCAAGAAAATACTTTCGGCTCCTAGTACAATGGTGAAAAACTTACAATGCTGCACAACAGGTAACGCCGCTTTCCGCTGCTGACAATCAAATTTTGGGTTTCTAGAAATACATAACTATATTTATGAAATGCCACATTTGCATACCTCTTGAGTATGACACAGCATACCAATTAAACACAGACCCAATCAAAATCTCAGTGAGTAGTATTTTACTAATTCGCGTCGATAGAGGCATGCTTGTGTACAGATACTCAGTTTTATTAAAACAGACTTTCGTCGTAAGGTTATCGTGGGTAGTTTTATCTCATTTCTTATAATACAGTGCACAGTTTTCGTAAGGTTTCCTTTACTGTTGTTGAAACATGAGAGCGAAAATAATCATCAACGATATATGCGAATTCTCTGATGTTATCTATAACAGTCTGATGCTGCACATGCAATTTATTGATTACATGCATGTAGAAAACTTATTCTGAGTTAAAGCTGTCAATCAATGTTTGAAGAAGAATAAAATGCCACTATCACACTGCAGCTAATGTAGAAAATACTTTTCTGACGTATTTGGGCACGATGCGCTCTCCCTGTACTTAATACAAAAGCTTCGAGCTGCATCTGCTGCCTGGCTGACTATTAAACCTGAAAAGAACAAAATGTCACAGAAGTTAGCCCTTTTTCCACATGCGACTATTTTGGATTGAGAAGTGAAGGGAATTATGTTCAAAGTTCCATTAGATTGCTAACTTCAGCAGACAGCAGAATTGCGTTTTAAAAAAATTTAGTAGTAAATGTATTCGAATTCGCGACATCTTATCTATGGTGCACGACACTTACCATTACGCTACTAGCTGACACATAGCTCCAACAGCTCCAGAGCTACACAACAGTTCCTCCAGAACTTCTGCATACCACAGCGCAGCAAGAAATGCAAATGGCCGGATCTAGACTTCTGACAATGAGAGAAACAGTTACAGCTTTTATTTTGCGCTGCACGACGTTTTTTAGAAACAGATAGCGCAATAGAATAGCTCAAGTGGAAAGGAACACTTCCTATTTAAGTTTCTGCATCCTACACTGTTGGCAGTTCTGTGCAGGTGGCAGTTACGTGATTTTATTTCGGTGACTACAAAATAGAGTCGAATGTATGCACCGGGTAGCCGTGGCAGCTAGTTCATGGCGATTCGGTCAACCAAGTAAATGAATTTACTGAACATGCTGCAATTTACTACAGGTAGCCTGTGTGGCAGAATTCTCATTCAGTGTGGCGCAACGGCGTTGCAATAGAAAAAAGAGTCACAGAAAAGAGGGTTAGGTGGTCTGTTGGACAGATGGTAGGTTCTTATGCCTATGGGCTGGGTTCGATTCCCACTTCTGTTAATGATTTTAGATAGGGAGAGAAAGAGTCCATTCTCTTCTGACTACATCAAGTGAAGAAGATATAACGGCAATGTGGTCTGAAATTCACATTAAAGATGATATTCCTTCTCTGCCAAGTAGATGTTAGGTTGAACCACAATAAAGTCAGGAGTGGCGACATGTAGAAACTCTATCACCAGTAACATTTCTTATACTAGTTACTTATTTCTAGTGACGAAACAAAAGCTATGTAGAGTCACCGGACACTCATTCTTTCTTTTATCTGAGCTTCTGTATGTCGATAAAATTGGTTCAGAACTGAGAATGCAGCTCAGACCGCCCTTAACGTGGAATTTGATCCCTCCGTGGCAATAGAGCTCGGCTACAATTTGTTGTTTGTTCAAAACTGCAGATTCCTCAACATCTCCACATATTACGTGTGAATGGGTTCGAATCCTGGCCCGGCACCGAAGATTTCATTATATATTATCAAGCTCTAGCATGAGAACACCTATCTGCTGGTGGATAATAATTTTGATTTTTAATGTTTTTTCATTCGTTGTCAACGCTAACGACGTCTGACTTTTTTGACTCCCAGTGCGAGACACAACTATTTGCGAGATCACTGTAAGTTCAAGATGTTATTCCGAGCTGCTGGTGGAGAAAAATTCGGTAGTTGACGTCTCTTTGTGTGTAGTCAACAACGATGTGTGTGGGGCTCTATTCCCAGTGAGCACTGAACTCTTCGTCATAGTATTTCTAGTTCAAACATGCTCACATGCGGCAGCTGGTGCAACAAACCCATATTTAACGTTCGTTTTCTTTAGAATATAACACCGATATGTCCCCGGACTGGAGTCCTGGGAAGGAAAAAATTAATGTTTCTTCTCGTCATTTCAGTTAAAACATCTAGCTACTGGCAAGGAATCCGATATGTCACAGTTGGTTGTGTTTCGATATCAATCCGATTAGGTTCTGGGCTTGAATCCCTGTCCAACACAAAGCTTTACCTCACGGCATTTCAAGTAAGTTACTTGTGAAAAAGCAAAGTTTAACATCTCTCGTAGTTCGTTAACAGGGACAAGAGATGCTGTGGAGGAATTCGCGTCCGTTAAAAATGTTTGTGTTATGTAATTTAAAGTTGATATTTGCTAACTGATACTGTCTAAAATCGAGGTATATCACTCTCTGTATGCCTAATCAGGAGTGCCTGTTAGTTTGCGTCAGTCACTAAATCTTTGCTTAGTTTGCATGACCTAGATTTGATTCCAAATGCAGAACGAGACGGTTCGTCGTGTCATTTGAAGTTCATACATATTCTCAACTAGCAGCTCGTGAATAACTTAAATTTTTAATATTATTTTGTGTTAAATAATAAGTACTGTATGTTACTTTGAAGATGGATTCATGAATACGACGAACTTACTACTTGCATTACCTATCTGACGTAATAACGAGAGTGGTAGCATTTCAGGTATGTCATTTATTGTAATAAATGTGAGTTTACAAGCCTTAACGACAGTCTTATCTGTGGAAAGGTGTTCCCTGATATTTGTAGCATCGTGGTATTACTTTACATCACGAGTTACTGCGATACAGAGCAGTGTTTTCTGGTGGTGACTTGTTGGAACCATTTTCAATAGTCAAACGACTGTGCCAAGGAGCCATTAGAGGACCTGCTAGACAGCCGCGTTATGCCGGTTGCTTGTGAATCAGGCGAAATGCAATTCAGGTCGTTCGGATACTTTTGAGTATGACTGTACACCAACGAAAAAGGTTTCCAGATTTAATATTTCAGTATAGTATTCAGTACTTAATCACCTTAACACCTCATGAATGCAAGCAGCTAGCAAGAATAATATACAGAAGACTGGAAAAGAAAACTGAGGATCTGTTAGATGATCAGTTTGGCTTTAGGAAGGGTAAAGGCACTAGAGAAGCAATTGAGGCGTTGTCCTTTGAATCAGAAGCAAGACTGAAGAAAAATCAAGACACACTCATGGGATTTGTCGATTTAGATAAAACGTCCGATAATGTAAAATAGTTCTGAGAAAAATAGAGGTAAGTTACAGGGAAAGAGGGGTAACATACAACATGTACAAGAACGAAGATTAAAAGACCAAGGACGAAGTGTTCCGATTAAAAAGGGTATGAGACAGTGATGCAGTCTTTAGCCGCTGCTGCCCAGTCTACAGGTCGGAGAAGCAAAGACGGAAATAAAAGAAGGTTCAAGAGTGGCATTAAAATGCAGGGTGGAAGTCTATCGATGATAAGATTCGCTGATAACATTGTTATCCTCAGTGACAGGAAAGAAGAATTACATTATCCATGATTTGGAATGAACAGTCTAATCGCCACAGAATATGGACTGAGGGGTAAAGCGGAAAAAGATGGAAGTAATAGAAATGAGAATAGCGAGAAACTTAGCATCAGAACTGGTGATCACTAGGTACACGAGGTTAAGGAATTCTGCCGTCTTGGTAGCGAACTAAACCATGACGCACGAAGCAAGGAGGACATACAAAGGAGATTAGCACAGGTAAAGAGGGTATTCACAGCCAAGAGAACCCTTCTGATACCAAACGTAGGCGTTGATTTGGGGAAGAAGTTTCTCAGAATGTACTTTTGGAGGACAACATTGTATGACAGTGGATAATGGACGGTGGGAAAACCGGGACAGAAAGAGACTAAGCATTTGAGATGTGATACTACAGTTGAAATGTTGAAAAAGAGTTTGCGTGATAGGAGACGGAATGTAGAAGTTCTCCGCAGAACTAGCGAAGAAAGGAACATACGGAAAACACTGACAACAAATAGGGACAGGGTGATAAAAGATCTGTAGAGACATCATCAAATAACGTCTATGCTACTAGAGGGAGCTGTAGAGCGAAAAACTGCAGGGGAAGACAAAGACTTGAATATGAGCAACAAATAATCGATGATGCAGGATACAAGTGCCTGTAAAAGTTAGCAGAGGAGAATTTGTGGCTGTCTGAGTCAAACCAGTCACAAAAAATGACGACTCAAAAACAATGTTTATTGAGAACTAAGCTATACGATCGCTTACACAACATTCGAACGGTTCTCTCTCTCTCTTTTTATTTAATTTTTTTTAAGGCAAAGTGAGGTTAAAAGTAATATAATACACCGAAATGTCCATGATAAGATTAAAGATTGGAATTTGAATATCAAAGAGACGTTAAGTGAAGGAGAAAGTGTAGTCGTTGAACGACTATTGTGTGGATTCACTGTGCCCTAGAAGGAATTTATATTTCATCGTATGAATGTCAGACTGCTATAAATGTGGACAAATTTAAATTAGTGCAAATGGGGATGTACCGATACAATATTAATGCTCTGTTGCTTGACTATGCCACATTGATTAAGTTTCTAGGCGAAACAAGCACGTCTGTTCTGTTGCAGACTTGACGAAAGGGCGACTGCAGTTTACTAGGAGAGTTACAGTTCCCCACAGTAGTTTAATAAACAAAGTAAGAGCATATGGACCATCAGACCAATTGTGTGATTGGATTGAAGAGTTCCTAGATAACAGAACGCAGCATGTCATTCTCAATGGAGAGAAGTCTTCCGAAGTAAGAGTGATTTCAGGTGTACCACGGGGGTGTGTCGTAAGACCGTTGCTATTCACAATATACATAAATAACCTTGTGGATAGCATCGGAAGTTCACTGAGGCTTTTTCGGATGATGCTGTGGTATATCTAAAGGTTGTAACAATGGAAAATTGTACTGAAATGCAGGAGGATCTGCAACGAATTGACGCATGATGCAGGGAATGACAACTGAATCTCAATGTAGACAAGTGTAATGTGCTGCGAATACAGAGAAAGAAAGATCCTTTATCATTTAGCTACAATATAGCTGGTCAGCAACTGGAAGCAGTTAATTCCATAAATTATTTGGGAGTACGCATTAGGAGCGATTTAAAATGGAATGATCATACAAAGTTGATCGTCGGTAAAGCAGATGCCAGACTGAGATTCGTTGGAAGAATTCTAAGGAAGTGCAATCCGTAAACAAAGGAAGTAGGTTACAGCACACTTGTTCGCCCACTGCTTGAATACTGCTCACCAGAGTGGGATCCATACCAGATAGGGTTGATAGAAGAGATAGAGAAGATCCAACGGAGAGCAGCGCGCTTCGTTAAAGGATCATTTAGTAATCACGAAAGAGTTACGGAGATGATAGATAAACTCCAGTGGAAGACTCTGCAGGAGAGACGCTCAGCAGCTCGGTACGGGCTTTTGTTGAAGTTTCGAGAACATACCTTCACCGAGGAGTCAAGCAGTATATTGCTCTCTCCTACGTATATCTCGCGAAGAGACCATGAAGATAATATCAGAGAGATTAGAGCCCAAACAGAGGCATAGCGACAATCTTTCTTTCGACGAACAATACGAGACTGGAATAGAAGGGAGAACCGATTGCTACGGTCGCAGGTTCGAATCCTGCCTCGGACATGGATGTGTGTGATGTCATTAGGTTAGTTAGGTTTAAGTAGTTCTAAGTTCTAGGGGACTGATGACCACAGATGTTAAGTCCCATAGTGCTCAGAGCCATTTTTGGAGAACCGATAGAGGTACTCAAAGTAACCTCCGCACACACTGTGAAGTGGCTTGTGGAGTATGGATGTAGATGTAGATGTTAACAGAAAGTGTAGCGCATCTACAAAGGAGACCATATACAGAACGCTTCTCGGATTCAAAAAGACCATCGAAGCAATTCAGATGCGTGTTGCTAAACTTGTTACCACTTGATTAAGTCACTATTTAAATGTTAAGAAAATGCTCATCGAGCACGCAGTCTACAGTGCTACGGCAGCCCACTTCATACACAGTAGCGCGTACTGCATCGGGATCCTACTTCACATCCGTCCAACACGGAATGCCTGCATCATAGGGCGTATATTCACCAGGAAAACCTGCGTCGTCTGTGTTGTCAACACTAATATTTACCGGCGGCAAAACCAACGGCCGCCAGGGACTGCTACTCGTTCGCAGAGCTAAAGGAACGACGTACGCGATCGACGGGTATACTAGAGACACTGCCCAACACACGTGTGCAAAACTTAATTGAATTTTCTCTGTGGTTTCCATTTCGCGACCGATAGTTCCTTACTTTCCGAATAAGCCTCGTGTTATTATTTGTCATCTTATATTTGTACGATCCGCAGTTGGGATCGATTCTGTTGTTCTTTTGGAGATTGTATTATTTTTTCGTTTCGGTGAGTAGAATAAATTGTTTTCCGTATTTAGATACTGCTAACGCAGATACTTCATGCAGGATAATAGAATTCTTGTAATTTTTTATACTTATGATTCGTGAGGTTCAGGACATAAATATAAATCACCCAAACAATCTGCTGCAACTGTGAAATATTCTCGAGAAAATCGACTTTGATGTTTTGTGACCATCTTTAATTCGCTAACCCTAGGAAGATTTTTCGATGGGCCAGTGTGTCGTCCACATTCGATTCGCGGTTGAAGCAAATTTTTGAACAAACGTGTATGTTCTATGAGCATTTCCGCGAAGCTTAAAATGAATAAAGTTGGTAAACATCAGTAACGCTGGAGACTGATAATCACTGGTCCGAGTGCTGTTTCCTGTTTATTTAGAATTACTATGTCCTTTAGATATAAAATTCTTCAAATACGTGAAAATTAACACACATATAATTTAATTTTTTTTTTGAGAAATGCACGTCTTCTGTCTCTAATAAAATATGAGCAAAAAAATCCAGTTTTTACTGAAAATATAAATTATTAATTACTTATCTTTTATAAAAGCTGTCAGTCAAAATTATTTAACCTTTAAAAAACACTGCAAATGAAATTTTACATCTTTTTGCATTTTACACTTAATGGAAATAACGTAGAACTTTGATTACAAATCTGCATCAGCTGCCAATCGAACATGGGCCACCAGATATCAAGCGAACATTCTGTCGCAGAGTCACATGACCCATAGAAAAATCGACCAAAAGTTTTAGCTAGTTAAAGATTGTTGGAAAAATTTAAAATCGACTTTCTCGAGAATTTTTGAGTTGCATCCTTCTGCATAGACGGATTGGTAAGTGGGTCCTAAACATCCACACCATAACAATAAAAACTTACAGGTTTCCAATGGTTGTGTGGCGTTCTTGTTAGATGGGAATCAATGGGGAAAACAATGAGTCCTACTCTTCACTTACCATAGACATAAAAATTTACAAATTTACGATGGCCATGTGGTCTCCTTATTAGTTGGGAATCACCGGAAAAAGAAAAAAACACTTTTCTTGAAATGCTTATGAGGAAGTTTAAAGAACCAACTTTTGCGACAGACTGCGAAGAGAGCCAGTATTGCTCGATTACACTATTTCCCACAAATCAATGGAAACAGTAATAAGTGTAAAGTACAGAGCAGTATGCGTTCGGAGTGAGCAAATGTGGAATGACCGCATAAAGCAAACTGTAGTTATAGCAGAATATAGGTTAAGATTCATGGGAAGAATCGTAAGCAAATGTAATTCATTCACAGAAGAGACGGCTTACAAAACGCTTGCTCAACAGACGTTTATCGATATGAAACTCTTACTAAGTTGGATTAACAGGAGATATGGACTAGACGATCCGACGAAGAGCAGGTCTCCCCAAGAAATTGTTTAGATGCTCAGACGTTACAAACGAGGCGTTGTGCGCCACGGAGATATTTTACTGTTGACATTCCGAGAGCGTACACTCCACGAAGAGATGGAGAACATACACTCCTGGAAATTGAAATAAGAACACCGTGAATTCATTGTCCCAGGAAGGGGAAACTTTATTGACACATTCCTGGGGTCAGATACATCACATGATCACACTGACAGAACCACAGGCACATAGACACAGGCAACAGAGCATGCACAATGTCGGCACTAGTACAGTGTATATCCACCTTTCGCAGCAATGCAGGCTGCTATTCTCCCATGGAGACGATCGTAGAGATGCTGGATGTAGTCCTGTGGAACGGCTTGCCATGCCATTTCCACCTGGCGCCTCAGTTGAACCAGCGTTCATGCTGGACGTGCAGACCGCGTGAGACGACGCTTCATCCAGTCCCAAACATGCTCAATGGGGGACAGATCCGGAGATCCTGCTGGCCAGGGTAGTTGACTTACACCTTCTAGAGCACGTTGGGTGGCACGGGATACATGCGGACGTGCATTGTCCTGTTGGGACAGCAAGTTCCCTTGCCGGTCTAGGAATGGTAGAACGATGGGTTCGATGACAGTTTGGATGTACCGTGCACTATTCAGTGTCCCCTCGATGATCACCAGTGGTGTACGGCCAGTGTAGGAGATCGCTCCCCACACCATGATGCCGGGTGTTGGCCCTGTGTGCCTCGGTCGTATGCAGTCCTGATTGTGGCGCTCACCTGCACGGCGCCAAACACGCATACGACCATCATTGGCACCAAGGCAGAAGCGACTCTCATCGCTGAAGACGACACGTCTCCATTCGTCCCTCCATTCACGCCTGTCGCGACACCACTGGAGGCGGGCTGCACGATGTTGGGGCGTAAGCGGAAGACGGCCTAACGGTGTGCGGGACCGTAGCCCAGCTTCATGGAGACGATTGCGAATGGTCCTCGCCGATACCCCAGGAGCAACAGTGTCCCTAATTTGCTGGGAAGTGGCGGTGCGGTCCCCTACGGCACTGCGTAGGATCCTACGGTCTTGGCGTGCATCCGTGCGTCGCTGCAGTCCGGTCCCAGATCGACGGGCACGTGCACCTTTCGCCGACCACTGGCGACAACATCGATGTACTGTGGAGACCTCACGCCCCACGTGTTGAGCAATTCGGCGGTACGTCCACCCGGCCTCCCGCATGCCCACTATACGCCCTCGCTCAAAGTCCGTCAACTGCACATACGGTTCACGTCCACGCTGTCGCGGCATGCTACCAGTGTTTAAGACTGCGATGGAGCTCCGTATGCCACGGCAAACTGGCTGACACTGACGGCGGCGGTGCACAAATGCTGCGCAGCTAGCGCCATTCGACGGCCAACACCGCGGTTCCTGGTGTGTCCGCTGTGCCGTGCGTGTGATCATTGCTTGTACAGCCCTCTCGCAGTGTCCGGAGCAAGTATGGTGGGTCTGACACACCGGTGTCAATGTGTTCTTTTTTCCATTTCCAGGAGTGTATTTACATTCTCTCATGTACGACTCGCGAAATGACCACGACGAGAAAATCTGTGGAATTAGAGCTGGTACGGAGGTTTATGAACTGTCGTTCTTCATAAGTACCATCAGCAAATGAAATAAGGAAGGGAAATGATGGTGGGGAACGACCCTGGTATCCCAAGTTCTCTCCACTGTAAACCGGAAAGTGGCTTGATTGAGTACAGACGTAAACGTAGTGTCGAAAGCAGTTGCCCTTTGGCGGGCGTGACTCAGACATTTTGAAGGACAGCGAAAATTTGTGCCACGAAACTGTGAAATATGGAAATTTCGTCGTTAGAGCTTCTTTTTCACAGTAACCAAGAGGTCAGAGTACGAAATCTGGCACAGATTTACGTTAGTGAGGATACAGTAATCACAGCAAGTTTTGCTTTTGTGATTAGATTTCAGTGACACATTTCATGTCATTACAATCCAGTGATTTCATCTACTTTCATTTGATGTCAGTGGAACTAATTCAAACGGCGAATGAATGTGAGATTTAGAGCAGGAAAATTAGGCTGAACTAGATGGAGATTGACGGTATCGCATGAAGTAAAGAAGAGCTATTCACAGTCTTTGAAGATGTACTTTTGGGTGATACACACGGTGGCTAATACAGGGCTATTCAAGAAGAAAGAACAATTTCAAACATTTATTGCCTTCAAACTAAAAAAGATAGACAAAAAAGTTCAACGTTCGTGGAAAGAGAAAGGTTCAAATGTTTATGAATTTAATGTGAGCACCATGTGTTGCACGACATATATCCAAAAGGTGGCTCATGTCCTGAAACACACGAATCAGCTGGTCTCTCGTTATTGAATTCACAGCTTGAGCAATGCGATGTCGCAGAATGTCAAGAATGTCAGGCATAGAAGGGATAAAAGCGCGGTCTTTTACCTCATCCCACAGATTTAACTCGTTAAACTTCGGTTACACGATAAATAAGTCTAATCTAAAAGCCGTAAATTAAGCTAAATAACTAGGTACTACAATTACGAAGAACTTAAATTGGAAAGAACACGTAGAAAATGTTGTGGGGAAGGCTAACCAAAGGCTGCGTTTTATTGGCAGGACACTTAGAAAATGTAACAGACTTACTAAGGAGACTGCCTACACACCGCTTGTCCGTCCTCTTTTAGAATACTGCTACTCGGTGTGGGATCCTTACCAGATAGGACTGACGGAGTACATCGAAAAAGTTCAAAGAAAGGCAGCACGTTTTGTATTATCGCGAAATATGGGACAGAGTCTCACAGAAATGATACAGGATTTGGGCTGGAAATTATTAAAAGAAAGGCGTTTTTCGTTGCGACGGAATCTTCACACGAAATTACAATCACCAACTTTCTCCTCCGAATGCGAAAATATTTTCTTGACACCGACCTACATAGGGCGGAACGATCACTACGATGAAATAAGGGAAATCAGAGCTCGTTCGGAAAGATATAGGTGTTCATTCTTTGCGCGCGCTATACGGGTTTGGAATAATAGAGAATTGTGAAGGTAGTTGAATGAACCCTCTGCCAGGCACTTAAATGTGATTTGCAGAGTATCCATGTAGAAAATGTAACATTTAGAAATGTAACAGATAAGTCACAAAGCGTGAGGTCTGGAGACCTGGGAGGCCACTGCCGATGAAGTTTACTTTCTGCTGCTCCTCTTACAATCCAACGTCCAGCCTTATGACTTATCTGTGGGGTTACGTAAAAGACCGTGTTTTCATCAGCCCTATGCCTGACACACTTGAAAAGTCTGCGACATCGCATTAGTATAATGGAAAATATTTCAAACAGTTAAGGGGGGTAGGACGTCAAACGGATCGACTTGGGGCAGGAGAGGCAACAGGACATTTTAATTTCAACTGCCTGTACTTTTGCTAATAAATTCACAAAACTTTGTCAGCATTACCAGGAAAAATTCAGGATTCACACTCACAGCAGTGGCAGTTCAAAAGCATAATAAAATAATTTCTTTCACGTGTTAAATTTCATCGTTTTTTCACTTACTATTGGATGCTTTGTTGCTGTAGGTACAGTTTTCTTCATGAGTAAGAGAGATTCTTCGATGAATTTTGCACTGCTTTCAAATCACACATAAAGGTGTATGAAACTCTACAACTTATGGAAAAATGAATAAGCTGTTACATTTTAAATTTCATGTTTGGAAAAAAACTCATATTTTATAGTTAATTGTCCCAATTTTTTACACAGTTTTTAATAGATTTGGAAAATGCTAGAGTTTAATACACCTGTAAGTATGGTTTGTATGCTGAGCAAAATTCATCGAAAAATATCTCTTGCTTATGAACAAAAGTGTACCTATAGCTACACATAATGGCAATAAGTGAAAAATGATGAAGTTTCACGTGTAAAAAATTTATTTTGTTATGCTTTTGAACTTGAATCCTTCCTAGTCTTGCAGACAAGTTTTGTGAAGTTATCTGTAAAAGTATAGACAGTGGAAATTAAAATGTTCTGTGGTGCCTCTCCTGCTCCAAGACGGCCCGTTTGATGTCCTACTCCCCCCCCCCCTTCCATTAAAGTTATGCAACAAAACATACGTCACTGACCCCTCATTATCTTAAAGTACGTGAAATACTTTTGGAGCCAGTTTTGTTTCGCCACCCTGTAGTTCTTTGTGCCCAATCAAGGTCACGGAGCATGATTTCCACTGAATGTTGAGGAATGAAGATACGTAGGTGCACGAAGTTTTCCTTTGATGCGGTAGCGTGTAGACGTCAGGACATGAGGATGCGCCAAAGCACAAGAAAGGAATAGAAAGGTAAACGCTGCCTAGAGCAATTTCTATTTCTTTATTTTTGCATAACCGCTTTACACCAGTTTTTAGTTCATTTTCAGATCCGTTACTGCAAAGCGTAAGTATTTAAACGTCAAAGAATCAGTTAACTGAGTTATTGATTTTTAACGGGATAGTTGCCACCTGATTTGTGCTTTGCAGTACCTCTGAAGATGACCCAGAAAAGCTCGAACACTGGTTGTCCAATAAAGTAAAGAAGTGAACTAGAATGTTATTCTCTTTCAGTACACCGGAAGTCGTCACGATTCTCTGCGGATATTATGTATTCCATTGTATGACACGAAAGGGAACTTCAAAAATTCCAAGCTTTAGTTATACAGCGAGTGAGGTGACGCAGACGTTAAGACACGGACATTCATTCGGGAAGCATGCTGACCAACTAAAGCCTTTAATAAGGAGCAACGCATCTAAAACGTCTCGTGACCGAGTAGTGAAACTTACCGACACGTTCAGAGCTACTTAAATGTACCACAGGTGTCAAGCACACACACTATTTCCCCGTTTTTCTGACGCATTTCCGTTTATCTCTAAATACTTTTTAAGGAAATGATGGTTCAAATGACTCTCAGCCCTATGGAACTTACCATCTGTGGTCATCAGTCCCCTAGACTTAGAAACTACTTAAACCTAACTAACCTAAGGACATCACACACATCCATGCCCGAGGCAGGATTCGAACCTGCGGCCGTAGCAGTCGCGCGGTTCCGGACTGAAACGCCTAGAACCGCTCGGCCACAAGGCCGGTTAACGAAATGAAACAAGCATTTTGAAACCGTCTAAAAAATTTCTCCTCGTAATTTAGCCAGGTTGTTAATAAAATCTCCGCCGGCCGAAGTGGCCGTGCGGTTAAAGGCGCTGCGGTCTGGAACCGCAAGACCGCTACGGTCGCAGGTTCGAATCCTGCCTCGAGCATGGATGTTTGTGATGTCCTTAGGTTAGTTAGGTTTAACTAGTTCTCAGTTCTAGGGGACTAATGACCTCAGCAGTTGAGTCCCATAGTGCTCAGAGCCATTTAATAAAATCTCCCAAATGTTCAGTTTATTCGAACCTGTGAGAAGGAAACCAGTTCCTGAAATCTAAGACGAGCTGGATGCGACACCAGAACGGTATGGTGGGTGTGATCGTAATTTGATTCCCGCCTAAATTTTCGGCTGAATTCTCTCGATTATGCAGCTTCCGTGTCCAACGAGAGGAGGGAGATAAAAAATGATAGCTAATTTCTTCACTCTTCGTCTTTTTAATGGAAAAGCGATCAAATTTTCGTAAATATTGCCCAAATTATGTACTGTATTGTTATTGTTCGAAGCTTCATCAAGACCAGTTTCTTAACAAAAAGCGTTTTATGAACTGGTCACTGAAACAGGGTTATACATTATTCGAATCTGTAGAACTCTCTGAGATTAATGGAAAAGTGCATCTGGGATGCATTACCAAAGTAAAACCTCTACTTCGACTGCTGATATTTACATAAAATGGAAACAGGGTGCATGACAGCTGCACTAATGTCAGGCACGACATCCATGGGTATGGGTTCGAGTTCCTCGACGACTGTACAGGTTTTTTTTCCTTAGCCGTTCTTTTCGCGTCTGGTAGTATCTTGCGTAAGTGAAAGAAAAAAGAACATTATACTGCACGCTTGTTGTGATTCTGCACGGTTGAGCTAATCTCGTCTTTAAGGGAGCTCCGTTAGGTAGAGAGCTGCATATAACTTCCTGTTATTTTGTACAAACTAGTTATCTCTGAACAGTAAAATTCGAATCCTTCTTTGTTGATAATGTGTTTCTTTAGCTGGATGCTGTGGATACTGATGGACGTCTGAAACGAGGCGAATGCAAACAGAGGTTTAGCGAAACTCAGTTTGCTCCAATCGTCAGTGACATACAGACCGGCGAAGGAAAGACGTTCCAGTTGATGCCGTATTTGTTGATTTCCAGACGGAATTCGACACAATTCCGCACACTTGTTTAGAGAATAAAATAAGGATGTTTCCGAGTATCGGACTAGATTTTTAATTTCATAAGGACGTCTTCGCAGTTAGAAGTCAACACGTTGTTTTTAACGGAACAAAGCCGACAAACTTTAAGGTGTATTAGGGTGTACCTCAAGGAAGTATTATTGTATCACCGCGTTCTAGTCCTGATGAGGCAATCGGGACCGTCCGACCACTGTGTCATCTTCTGCCAATGACGTTCTGAGGCTGTGATTTGAGGTGGTGCGGGGTTGCCACACCATAGTCCCGCTCGTCGTCGGCTTTCTTGACCCTGCAGTCGCTACTTCTCACTCGAGTAGCTCTCAGTCGACATCACGAGGCTGAAGGCAACCTGGTCCTGACTTTCCACTTAGAAAGAATACCTGGCAGTAGCGAGAATCGAACTCTAGTCCTCCGCTTAGGAGCCAGTCACGCTGACTACTGAGGTACAGTGGATGACGCGTGTTGTGGGGCCGTTTCTGTTTACAGTTCATCACGATGAACTGGTGGATTAAGCTGCAGGCTCCATGAGACTATTCCAGTTGATGCTGTTTTCTACAGGGATGCTGCAATTCCAGAAGTCTGTAGCTAAAAACTGAGATTTGCAGGCGATCGACGATAGGTGCAGAGATTTGCAGTTGACCCGAAGCGTATTGAGACGTAGCATGGAGCTTGTAGGTAGCTGAAGAGATCCACTACTGTTAGATTACGCTAACTTTCGTAGAAAACGTAGGAGTAACCACTCGGAACGATCTAAGCTCGAACGACCACATACAACAAATAATATAAAAAGTAGGTACCAGGCTGACATTAATTGGGAGAATCTTAAGGAACTGTACCTCATTCACAAAAGAAGGGGTTTACAGAATAATCGTTCGGCTGATTCTTGAATACTGTTGATCAATCTGGGAGTTTTGCCAAGGAGGACTAACAGAAGATAAGGAGATCCAACAAAGAGTAACGTGTTTCGTCACGGGATCGGCGGAAGAGTGTTACAACAGACGCTCAACATATGTTCCCGTGGCAGGCGTTACAAGAGAGTCGTCGCAACACCGACTCAAAGGAAGGCCTCGGCGCTTCTTTGTGACGTCACGTCAGATAGGCACGGCGAACGCCAGGTCTGTTGCAGGCATACTCATAATGGTGGTGTCTCCCTCCCTGACACACGAAGATGTGAAACTATTGGCGGTAGTTGACCAACACACATTGTCCCGAGAAATTTCTGCAATCAATTAATTGTGCAATTCATTACCCTTCTTAACAAATAGTGTTCTCCTGAACTTAAATTTCCACCTGTTTTAAGGATTGATATACAAAAACAACTTCATGGTCCAGCAGCAACAGAATTCGTGCTTCTTTACCTTATTTGTAAATCTGAGGAAGTTACGTTTGTATTGGGTTGCTTTTACAAGAAACTGTGAACATATTCGTGCTCTTCTTTAGGTATCTTGATTGACTATGGGGTGAGGAGCAGTGAATGTTAATGAAATATCTTGCGATTGTACACGTTGGGGGAAGGGGTGGAGGGACAGAAGAAGAGGCAAAAGAGAGATACTTGTTTTATCAAATAAAATTTTTTTATCTTATAAAGTTCCTCCTTTCAGTTGCAAGAGGGGAATATTTATCTTTTCTAATGTGCGTGTTTAAAAAAGTTTAAGCTCAGCAGTATTTTCGATGTATGAAGCTATTTTGTTTCCTGTTTAGAATTCCTTTGGTTGAAAACAACTGTAGTCTAATGACTGGCAACAGTTCGACATTTACACATGTAAATTAGTTCACATTTCCAGTGACGATGTCAAACGAAAATAAATAAATAAATAAAAGAAACGAGTTCATTGTAAGGGGGTTGGGGTAAGTTTCGATAGCAAAATGGATCAAGTAAATATAGTTACTTGAACGCAAAATTTCCGAAGCTTGCAATGGGGCAAAGCATCTTCTCATATTCATCTACGTTTGTTTCGACAGGATTCAGTAATACAGAACTATGATCTTCATTTGTAGCTTTATTTATTTATTTATTTATTTATTGATTTGTTTAACCTGGCAAGATTAGGGCCATCAGGCCCTCTCTTACATCTAACCAGGCTTTACGATAGTGAGAAAATCTTTCATCTAAATAAAACTGCAGAATCCAAAACAATACCAAATATTCTGTCCAAAAATAAGAGATTTATAGTGATAAGCACGCCCAGGCGTTTCTGCCTGCAACAGACCTGGCGTTCGCCGTGCCTAGCTGACGAGACGTCACCAACAAGCGCCGAGGCCTTCCTTTGAGTCGGTGTTGGTCGTCGTGAGTCATTGCGAGATTTTTTGCTTGAATTTCGAAAGCGTACCTTCAAAGAAGAGCCGGACGACACATTACTTTCTCCCACATAGATCTCGCGAAATGACCACGACGACAAAATTAGGTGTCACACGGATTTCCACCGACAGTCGTTCTTCACATGCACCTTTCGTCAGTGGAATAGGGAGGGGGGAGGGGAGAGAGAGAGAGAGAGAGAGAGAGAAAGAGAGATACTGGTAGCAGAATTATGCTTCTTCACACGCCGTAGTGTGGCCTGCGGGGTATACACGTAGAGATAGACCGGTAAACAAACTTTCGTGTTATTCAAACCATTCGTGTTACTGGAAATCACAAAACCGGCACAATATCCTTATAAACTGATGAGGTTGATTAAAATTCAAGAGTAATCGTCGATAATATGACTGTCGTATTCGATTCGAAACAGCGTTTGGAGCTCCTTGTCTCACAGGGGAATTTTGCTCTCTGTTCTGTACCTGCAACAGATTCTGGAAATTAAAACACTGAACATACAATAGTGGTTCACAACAGTGAGCTATTGTGTCACCTTGGTACTGCAGACAGTAGCTGGCGAATGACTGTATTTCAACATGTCGCAGCGTGTGTTCTTTTTTCGCTGTCGTAAGTAAATGCAAGAAAACCCAATCTAAGCCAAATGAACACTGTCTTGTTTGTCCAAGCGCTCCGATTAATTGGTTTAGGAGGGCTGAATACGTTTTACCACATCATCTACACCGAAAATACACTCTAATATGGTCACAATATGAACGGAGGTGTTCCTAAGTTTTGTTTCAGTGAGAATCGTATACATACCAAATATTTGTTTTGCTAAACGAGAACGCTTGCTGTGGTCAGCACATTAAGAAATGGAATGAAAACATTTTGATTTTCAGTATCTCGTCACCAGTAAAAGCCGGCCTGTCAGAGATTACCCTTTTATAAGCTCTGAACAACTGAATACTACGAAATGTTACTGCTACCAAAACTACTCTCTGACCCACACTGTAGGGTGGCATGCTCGATAGAGACGCAGGTGCAGAGGTAGACCGATAAATACAGTACTGGCCATTAAAATTGCTACACCAAGAAGAAATGCAGATGATAAACGGGTATTCATTGGACAAACATATTATACTAGAACTGACATGTGATTACGTTTTCACGCAATTTGGGTGTATAGATCCCGAGAAATCAGTACCCAGAACAACCACCTCTGGCCGTACTAACGGCCTTCATACGTCTGGGCATTGAGTCAAACAGAGCTTGGATGGCGTGTACAGGTACAGCTGCCCATGCAGCTTCAACACGATACCACAGTTAATCAAGAGTAGTGACTGGCGTATTGTGACCAGCCAGTTGCTCGGCCACCGTTGACCAGAGGTTTTCAGTTGGTGAGAGATCTGGAGAATGTGCTGGCCAGGGCAACAGTCGACCTTTTTCTGTATCCAGAAGGGCCCGAACAGGGTCTGCAAAATGCGGTCGTGCATTATCCTACTGAAATGTAGAGTTTCGCAGGTATCGAATGAAGGGTAGAACCACGGGTCGTAACACCTCTGAAATGTAACGTCCACTGTTCAAAGTGCCGTCAATGCGAACAAAAGGTGACCGAGACGTGTAACCAATGGCACCCCATACCATCACGCCGGGTGATACGCCGGTATGGTGATGACGAATACACGCTTCCAATGTGCGTTCACTGCGATGTCGCCAAACACGGATGCGACCATCATGATGCTGTAAACAGAACCTGGATTCATCTGAAAAAAGTGACGTTTTCATTCGTGCACCCGGGTTCGTCGTTGAGTACACCATCGCAGACGCCTGTCTGTGATGCAGCGTCAAGGGTAACCGCAGCCATGGTCTCCGAGCTGATAGTCCATGCTGCTGCAAACGTCGTCGACTGTTCGTATAGATGGTTGTTGTCTTGCAGACGTTCCCATCTGTTGCCTCAGAGATCGAGACGATGCTGCACGATCCGTTACAGCCATGCGGATAAGATGCCTGTCATCTCGACTGCTAGTGATTCGAGGCCGTTGGGATCCAGCAAGGCGTTCCGTTTTACCTTCCTGAACCCACCGATTCCATAATCTGCTAACAGTCATTGGATCTCGACCAACGCGAGCAGCAATGTCGCGATACGATAAACAGCAATCGCGACAGGCTCCAATCTGACGTTTATCAAAGTTGGAAACGTGATGGTACGCATTTCTCCTCCCTACACGAGGTATCACAACAACGTTTCACCAGGCAACGCCGGTCAACTGCTGTCTGTGTATGAGAAATCGGTTAGAAACAGTCCTCATGTCAGCACGCTGTAGGTGTCGCCACCGGCGCCAACGTTGTGTGAATGCTCTGAAAAGCTAATTATTTGTATATCACAGCATCTTTTTCCTGTCGGTTAAATTTCGCGTCTGTAGCACGTCATCTTCGTGGTGTAGCAATTTTAATGGCCAGTAGTGTAAATCTGGCCGCGCGGTCTAAGGGCGTCTTGTCACGGTCTGCGCGGCTCTTCCCGTCGGAGGTTCGAGTCCCACGTCGGGCATGGGTGTGTGTGTGTGTGATGTCGTTAGCGTAAGTTAAAGTAGTGCGTAAGCTTAGATACCTATGAACTCCGCAGTTTGGTCCCATAAGAACTTACCACAAATTACCTAATATCCAAATAAACATGTAGTATCAATTTTATGTGATAGGGACCGCAAACCAGTACAATACAGTCGACAACACGGTGCTCTTATCCGATTCTATATGCAGATTATTTCCTTACCTGGCAGGGCAAATATTCTGTAATTGAACACTAAAGTAGTTTCTCACGACAGTGAGCTCTTTTGCTCACCTTGGTATTGCACACAAGTAGCTGGCCACTCATTGTGTTTCACATGTCGCAGTGTGTGTTCTTTTGCTCCTCTGTCGTAAGTAAACGTAAGACGCTTGCATAACAGAGTACCATACTCAGAAAATGGACGTAGAGCGCAGACGAAGGAATCCTGTGTCGCCGTCCTGGACCAGCTTCTGGAGGCGGTGGTTCGCCAGCGCCTTCCTTAGACGTGTTATGAAGTATCGTCCGGATGTCTGTGCTGAGTGCTTGTACAGAGTTGGGGGTTTGTTTTGTTATGGACGAACTGAAGGGAGAGTGTGAAGCCTGTTGTGGACATATCGAATAGCGCCAGGGGGGGGGGGGGGCGTTCGAGCTAGACGGCCACATATGGCGGATGGATCTCGATGAACAATGTCGCATGCCCCCATTTCATGACAGACTGGGAAGAGCTTTGAAATTCAGGGACTTTGCTGCAAAGGATAGCGATCAGGAACTACACAATGTCATCTCTCTTCTCCTGTCCGGGTAAATACTGGCAGTGTAAATTTTCCACCATCAGGATTCGAAGCCGTGCCTCCCCAAATCGAGAGCCGTCGCAGAAGCGTGCCTTAGCGACCTCTACTACAATGGCAGGGCAGCGTCGGAAAACGCTATAGCCGACCGGAGTGACCGTGCGGTTGTAGGCACTACAGTCTGGAGCCGGGCGACCGCTACGGTCGCAGGTTCGAATCCTGCATCGGGCATGGATGTGTGTGATGTCCTTAGGATAGTTGGGTTTAATTAGTTCTAAGTTCTAGGTGACTGATGACCACAGAAGTTAAGTTGCATAGTGCTCAGAGCCCGCTAAGCTTTGTGATGTATGAATACGGTTTAGCACATCAGCTCTACCGAAAACAGTTTATGACAGTCACAATGTAAACACAGTTGTACGTCCCGTTTGGTTTTTACTGTAGCGTGTGCATTAAAAACCAAACTTTTTCCGGGTGCACGAAAGTCGGAATGCCAGAGATTGCTGCAGTCCAGAGGCAACATTCGAAGCTTCGACGAACTCCAGCTGAATATTAAGGAAAGGTTTCTCTGAAAAATCTAAGAAAGCGATTTCAGGCAGCGTTGTATCTCTTTCTTTCTTTCTTTCTTTCTTTCTTTCTTTCTCTCTGTAATCAGACAGCGTTGTATATATATATATATATATATATATATATATATATATATATATATATATATATATATCCCGTCTGCCCCTCTCTCTCTCTCTCTCTGTGTGTGTGTGTGTGTGTGTGTGTGTGTGTAAATGGGATTGTCACTTATTACTCAATTCATTTATATTAAATAAAAGACAAGAAATGTAAGATTCTAGCATTTATTTTCCGATGTCTTCTTTACATGAGTTATCTCTGTATCGATGGGAGGAGGTAGACAGTTCCGGCATTCGCCTTACAACCAAGGAAAACCTCCCGAAAACCTTGGTCGGAACTGAGGGGCCGGCTGCTCGTAGACATCACGAACTGCAGGGGGACCACGACGCTTGGTACTGGACACGTAGAGTCGTCGGCCACCGGTGAGTGTCAGACGCGAGGAGATGGTAGAGTCTCTCAGCTGTCGCGTTGAGCGGCCGACACGTAGCAGACTATCGCCGACCGGCAGGATGTGTCGCGCCGCCCAGAAATTCAATCCAATACAGTCCAGTTCAGTCCAGCAGAAGAGGGCAACACGGGGTGACGGCAGCTTTACACATCTGAGATTCACACGCGTGCACGCCTTCCTGTTGGAATATTAACGCCTCTGGTTCAACACATCTGACTGGGACTACTCTTCTGCGACTGGATCGGTACATCTGGGACACACACACTACAGTTTTTGCCTACCGGGTTGGGAATCATGTATTTAGGACTACACGTCTAGCCCTCCCACGTATCTGTACTCTACACCTCTGCGTCTCAATTCGTCGGGGACCGTTACGGTGTGCGTCAGAGAATCTTCGCTGTGAGTCCGCGTTCTGAGAGTCTGCGCTATGCATCACGAGGCTAAGTATCTGCTACCCTCCAAATCCACGAATCTACGCCATGCTGTCTACGCTACACATTCACGAGACTACGCTTTCTTGTCCACTCACCGACGGTCAGCCCCGACAGTCTGAAGCACTAACCGTAAAGACCCTCCTGCGAAAGACCGACGAACGATCCAGCAAGGCGACGCATGGCCTAGAAGGTCCAGCGTAAGGTCTTCTGGGTGTTACACGTGGTAGCAACAGGACTGGCATCGCGCTATAAGGCGTTTGCCATTGCCCTTGCAGTGTTCTTCTCCTGACCGAAGCATCACGTAAGGTCGCGGACACACAGTGCAGGCTCGTGGACGGTTAGTGTAGACAATTGGATGCATAGTATATACTCACAGATGCGTAATGTAAGAGTAGCTAGACTCGTGGGTAAATAGCACAGACTAGCAGACGGCGGACTGCTGACAGACTCTCAGACGCGCAGCTCTGAGTCCCGAACGACTTAATTCACAGACATGTAGAATATAGAAGCAGGCTGCTTAGATATGGAATCCTAAATGCGTCAGTCACAGCGCTGTAGCTCAAATGGTAGAATCCTAGACGTAGCACTGCCCTAGTAAACAGGAGTCACAGAAGAGCAGTCCCAGACAGATGTGTTGAACCACAGACGCGTGAAGTGACCAACGTGTAGTCGTGCAGGTGTGTCAGTCGTAGATGTGAAGAGCCGCAGACGTGATGAACCGCGGACTCGTATCCGCCGACGAACCTGTCGACACACAGTCGAAGCTGCACCCACGTGGAAACTCGCAGTTGCCGTCACCCCATGTTGCCCTCACCTGCTTCTGAACTGGACTGAATTTCAGGGGTAGCGTGTCTCCTTATATAGCCATCGCGCCTTTGTTGAGCGGCCGTTTCCGCGGTAACTGGGCGCGATATTGTTGCTTAACCGCCCTGGTACTAATATTACAATAATCAGTAATACGTTTCACATGTATCCTCCTTATAACGCCTGTACGCCACAGCTGATCCAAACATTTCAGAGGACGTAAACTTTCAGCTGTTCCGATCTATTTAACTGCTGATAGCGATTTGCAACCTGTAAGCAACTGCAGAAACATATTCTCTAATCTTGATCCTCATAATAATTTTGCAACATCTGCTCGCATTTTCACGTCGAAAGCAGCAGACATTCGTCTGCGCTTCTAAAGTCCTTGTCGTCTGTATGTTCTGGATGAAAAAGAAATACACCACTAGATTCGTAATCTGTGAAGAATGAAATACCTTATCGTTCATAAGAAAATTCGCACCTGCTTTCATTTCATAACATCCATAAAATGGAGATTACTTCTGTAGACACTGAGAAGTTGATACTACGTTACATTGAGAACACATAACCAACATAAACACGGATTTTTGTTTAATCTTTCGATACGTTTGTAGAAATTTCGGTGCGTGAAATGATGTGTAATGAGTCAGAACACGAATTCCAACGCTGTACCACTGAAACAAATTCGTGTAGATAATACACAGGCAATATCACCTAATACAATGAGAATATAACAACACTAGAGGTCCAGACCAGTCATTAGCCATACTACCTGAACAGAGAAAGAAGAAATTTGTTGTTTATCGTTACGTCTGTCAGTCAGGTCGTCCTGATTTACGAACTCTAAAAGAGTATCACAAAAATTGTGAGGAGTGCCAAATTTTGTAAGCCGTAAGTGTCTTACGAAAGTCGCAGTCAGGCTCTGAAATAGTTAACTTGGAAAAATGTTAGATGTCCACAACCCATCGCCGAAAATAGATGTCATAGTTGTGATCCTTGCATGAAGCAAACTGCGTAGCAACATGAGGCAGAACTTACAGAGAATTATAGTGATCGAGACAGCAAAAGCGATTTGGAATAGTGAATACGTTATATCACGTAACTGGCCGAGTCAGAATTCCAAGTCTTCCACGAGGATACCTATTCGATAAACGTATCATGGGGCAGGCGCAGATGGCTATAGTATTACCGTGTGGGAACGTTGAAATCTGATACGTTCAGAAGGCAGTAATATTACCTCTAACGTTCTGAATCCCTCAATCAATTATGTCGTTGCTACAGGGTGCTACAGTTTTCAACCACTGTAATCAGTGTTCTGGCATCCGGGTCTGATGAGCTTCTACGCTACCCAAACGTATAGAATGGCATAAAACGCCATCACCACAGAAATCACAAACCATCACTTCGTAATCTATGCTAAATGACCGTTCTGTTTGTACGTTTATGGCGTCATGTATCTCCTAATACATTCTGGAGCATTCCATACCAGACAGCTTGCTGTTATTTTGAACTCCAGACGCTGGGCAACATGCTCATAATATTGTGGCATAACACTATGCAGAGTTTATCTGTTTACAGCAAGTAGGGCGAAGTTAGATCAGCATTCCGATATTAGTCCCCAGGGCCAGAATAACCTTAGTCTTATTCTGAACAGTTCTGAAAATTAGTGGAGAAAGTTGGCAGAAATGAAGTTGTGGGGCTTGTTGTGAAAGGTGCCTAGTTGCCTAATTCGGGAAGAACATAGCCCGTCAAAACCAAGATTCCGGTTCGAGTCGCGGGAGTTTCACAGCAGTGTGCTGAAGTGTAGAGATGTTTTCTAAGGTTCCAAGACAGGTTTCACAGTAAGTAACAGATAACAAAGGGTGGTAAATTACAGTGTACACCTGAGATTTCAGTAGTTGGATATATAGCCCCAGCAGCTACTGATGATATGTACAGTCATGCTCAAAAGTATCCGAACGACCTGAATTGCATTTCGCCTGATTCACATGCAACCCACATATCGCAGCTGTCTAATCGCTCCTTGGTACAGTCGTTTGACTATTGAAAATGGCACCAACAAGTCACCACTAGAAAACTCTGCTCTGTATCGCAATAACTCAAGATGTAAAGTAATACCACGATACTACAAGTATCAGGGAACACCTTATCACAGAGAAGACTTCCTTAAGGCTTGTAACCTCACATTTATTGCAATAAATGACATACCTGAAATGTTACCACTCTCATTATTTCGTCAGGTAGGTAATGGGCGTAGTAAGTTCGTTGTGTTCATAATTTCCTCTTCAAAGTAACATACCGTACTTGTTATTCAACACAAAATGACATTAAAAATTTAACTTATTCTCGAGCAGCTAGTTGAGAATATGTATGAACTTCAAATGACACGACGAACAGTCTCGTTCTGCATATGGATTCAAACCCAGGTCACGCAGACTAAGATTTCGTGACTGACGGAAACTAAGTCATTCCTGATTAGGCATACAGAGAGAGATTCCTCGATTTTACACAGTATCAGTTAGCAAATATCAACGTAAAATTACATAACGTAAACATTTTTAACGGACGCGAATTCCTACCCAGCATCTATTGTCCCTGTTAACGAACTCCGAGAGATGTTACATATTGCTTCTTCACAAGTAACTTACTTGAAAAGCCGAAATGCCATTAGGTAAAGCTTTGTGTTGGACAGCGATTAAAGGCCAGAACCTGATCGGATTACTATCGAAGCACAATCAACTGTGACATATCGGATATTCTCGGCAGTAGCTAGATGTTTTAATTGAAACGACGAGACGAAACATTCATTTTTTCCTTCCCAGGATTCCAACTCGGAACCTATCACTGTTATATTCTAGAGAAAACGAACGTTAAATATGGATTTGTTACATCAGCAGCGACATGTGAGCATGTTTCAACTAGAAATAATATGACGAAGAGTTCAGTGTTGACTGGGAATCAAACCCCACACATATCGTTGTTGACTACACACAAAGAGACGTCAGGTACCGAATTTTTCTCCACCAGCAGCTCGGAATAACATCCTTGAACTTACAGTGATCTCTCATATAGTTCTGTGTCTCACTGGGAGCCAAAAACGTCACATATCGTTAGTGTTGACAACGAATGAAAAACATTAAAAATAAAAAATATTATCCACCAGCAGATAGGTGTTCTCATGCTGGAGCTTGATAATACATAATGTAACCTTTGGTGCCGGGCCAGCATTCGAACCCATTCAAGTGCAATATGTGGATATGTTGAGGAATCTGCAGTTTTGAACAAACAACAAATTGCAGTCTAGCTGTATTGTCACGAAGGGATCAAATTCCGCATTAAGCGCTGTCAGAGTTGCATTCCAAGTTCAGAACCAGTTTTATCAACACACAGAAGCTCAAATAAAAGGTGGAATAAGTGTCCTGTGACCCTACATAGCGTTTGTTTCGTCAGTAGAAATAAATAACTAGTATAAAAATGGTTACTGGTGATAGAGTTCCCACATTTCGCCGCTCCTGACTTTATTGTGGTTCAGCCTAACGTCTACTTGGTAGAGAAAGAATATCATGTTTAATGTGAATTTCAGACCACAATGTCATTATATCTTCTTCACTAGGCGTAGCCAGAAGAGAACAGAATCTGTCTCTCACTATTAAAAGTCATCGCCAGAAGTTGGAATGAATCCAGAGCATCATCACAGGAACCTATCATCAATCCAACAGACCTCCAAATCCTCTTCTGTTTGACTCATTTTTCTATCATAACACCGTTTCGGCACACTCGATGGGAATTCCGACACACAGGCTCCCTGTAGTGGTTTGCAGCATGTTCAGGACATTCATTTACTTGGTTGACCGAATCGCCATGAACTAGCTGCCACGGCTACCCAGTGCATACATTCGACTCTATTTTGTAATCACCGAAATAAAATCACGTAACTGCCACCTACACAGAACTGCCAACAGCGTAGGATGCAGAAATTTAAATAGAAAGTGTTTCTTTCCACTTGAGCAACGCTGTTGCGCTATCTGTTTGTTGAAAACGTCCTGCAGTGCAAAAGAAAAGCTGTAACTGTCTATCTCTCAGAAGTCTAGATCCGGCTGTATGCATTATCTCACAGCACTGTGGAACGCGGAAATTCTGGAGGAACTGTTGTTGACCTCTGGAGGTGCTGCAGCTGGATGACAGGTAGTAGCGTCACGGAAATTGTCGCGCATCGTAGATAAGACGTCGCGAGTTCTATTACATTTACTGCTACTTTTCTAACAAAGCAATTCTGCTGTCTGCTGAAGTACAAATTTAATGGAGCTTTGAACATAATTCCCTTCACTTCTCAACCCAAAATAGCCGCATGTGGAAAAAGGGCTAATTTCTGCGACATTTTGTTCTTTTCAGGTTTAATAGACGGACAGGCAGCAGATGCATCTCGAAGCTTTTGTATTATGTATGGGGAGAGCGCATCGTGCCAAAGTAGTCAGAAAAGTATTTTCTACATTATCTGTCGTCTGGTAGTGGCATTTTATTCTTCTTCATACCTTGTTTAAGAGATTTAACTCAGAACAAGTTTTCTACATGCATGTAATCATTAAACTGCATGTGCATTGTCAGACTGTTATAGATAACGTCAGAGAATTCGCATATATCGTTGATGTTCTCTCATGTTTAGTATTGTTTTAACAACACTAAAAGATATCTTACGAAAATTGTGCACTGTATTATAAGAAATGAAGTAAAACTATCCACGATAACCTTGCGACGAAAGTCTGTTTTGATGAAACTGAGTATCTGTACACGAGCGTGCCTCTATCGGTACGAATTAGTAAAATATTACTCACTTAGCTTTCGATTGGGTCTGTGTTTAATTGGTATGCTGTGTCATACTCAACAGGTATGCAAATGTGACAATTCATTAATAAAATTATGTATTCCTAGAAACCCAAAATTTGCTTGTCAGCAGCGGAAAGAGGCGTTGCCTGTTGTGCAGCATTGTAAGTTTTTCACCATTGCACTATGAGCTAAAAGTATTTCCTGGCGATTTCCTATCGATGTTTGATCTGACTGCTTGTAGCTCTTTCACAGAAGGGGTAAAAGAGTTACATTCAGGGAGACTGGAACCGCGAACCATAACAGATGCATTTTCACAGGTAAGTGCGTCACCACCTCAAGCGATAATAACTCAGATTATTCAATGGAAATGACAGGTAAAATCAAGTGAACTTTGAGGCTTAATTCCGTGCACACCAGGAAGTAATCGTCGATCACAGAGTTGCCAAATATACCTTGCCTTGTTGCCAAATCTCAGTTACAGTACTAGCAGGAAGAAGAAGAACCGATGTGATCCAACAGCGGGCTGGGAAGTGACCATAGCTGGCCTCTCAAAGACGCGACTGCTACGGTCTGAAATACGTAACGAGCCTGATTCGCATTTCTGTAACTAGGTTTAGGGACTGGAGCGTAGTTACTAATAATACTCAGAACTGACTGTAAACTTAGCATCATAAATCAGTAACTCTCATAGTTGTTTTTATATTTCTTCCATAACTGTAGTCAAAACTAAGAAATTCATTCACGGACGTTTTCGTGCCTCGCTGATAGTCGAGCACACCAAAAAATAAAATAAAAGTGTGTGTGTGTGTGTGTGTGTGTGTGTGTGTGTGTGAGAGAGAGAGAGAGAGAGAGAGAGAGAGAGAGAGAGAGAGAGATAAAGATATAAAAGAATGTGAGAGAGGGTAGAAAATTATTGTAAAGAAATTGAATGCTGGGAGGAAAGAAATCATTCATAAAAATGACACGTTCCACATCATTACGAAAAGACGTATTCATGATCTATGGAACAATTATTAATCTAATCTAATCATATCATATTGCTGATTAGCCGTGAAGAGTCATGAATTACCGAAAAAGTAACTTGAAAATAAAGGACGACAGTTTTTGTAATAAACCGGGACCCCTATCAAGACCCTTTCATCCCTGTTAACTAACCACGAAAGATGTCTGATATACCTCCATTCAGAAGTAACAAAGTGTGTACGCATTTAAATATGAAGTGCATGATGTGAAGTTCTGTGACGGAGGTACGAACCCAACACATAATCGGATTGTTAACTCAGTAAAATCAAATGTCACGTATCGGTTTTTCATATTATGAATACTTCTGTTCTGTTTTTTGGGGGAGACCTAGAGAAGATTGCAGTCTTGAAAAAAGGAACGAATTGATTGAACTATACTGTTCCGAGGGATTCAGGTCCTCGAAAGAGGAGATACGAAATTGAATCACAGTCCAGCACTAAATTTTTTAACGTCTCTAGTTCAATCAAGTACAAGTATAATAAGAGCCCTGTTTCTTCAAATGTAATGGAAGTAAGTTTACTGGCTCAGTATTTCTGTATACAATGACCTCCGCCTATGTCATTTCCCAAAGCAAACCGGCTCTGTCCAGTTGGGAATGAAGGAACGTGATGTTTAATGCGGATTCTGGACTATATCGTCTTTCTCTTGAGGTTACCAGAGTTAAAGCAAATCTGTTTGTGCCTCTTAAAAGTAAATGCCTGAACCCACGCATTGCACCTGTGATAGTTCGTTCCACCAGACCATTGTGGCCACATTTCCCAGCCTCAGGATTGTGCTGTAACGGATTGTGTGCTTAGCTTACAAAATTAGTCACGGTGGAAAAGATACGGGTCTATTAAATAGTTAAGTGAAAGCAAGCTTCTGACGCGAAGATTGTGCTATTCTCACGTCAGCAGGATGTAAAGACTCTTCTAGGCATCATAGCCTCGATGTGAAGCCATTTTGAAATTTTCACTAATTCAGGAAATTTCTTAGTTCGAGAAAATTCACTGTGAACTGTGAAGTTACCAGATAATTCGATTATTGCCGTCAGTATTACTATCATTTCTTCATACCGCTACTGGAACACATGTGCTTGAAGATCATTTAATGCCTTTTGGTCATTATGGAAGTAGTTGCCCAAGAACAGGTTCTTCCCCTGTCTACGGAATCCTTTTCATGTTAATATCAAACATCAGCAATTACTCGTAGATTACATTAAAAATAAAGTGATTGATGAAGGCGTTACTTGATAACTAAAACGCGCTTCCTTTCTTCATTTACTTGAGCCTAGAAATGGCTGTCGAATACAGCCAAACCAAAAGCCGAGGGATCTTCCTGCCTTGCGATATACGTCGTTGTCAGATCTTCCATATGATTTGGCCGACGCGACCTGTTTCAAGTTGTGTATGACAGAGAATGTTTTAGAAAAATTTGTTGTTTTCCTCTACAATAAACAGAAAGATTTTCATTCTAAGCTATCCAAGTTCAAAATTTTCGCAATATTAGTTCAAATTTAATATTCGCTTCTATAAGGAAGGAAAGTACTTCACAGTTGCGAAACCCGCATCCGACTCATTGTCCTTACACTTAGTCGCTGATCAAAATTCTAGCTCAGAGTGACACCAGTTTGCGTAACCTAATGTAGCGAGGACTGTTTCCCACTGCTCTTTCTCACCGGAAAATATGCAATTCACTCATTGGGCTCCATAAGTACACTGTAACAGTAATTTCTGTGTGTACGCAATGCATACTGATTGTAGAATTTAGTGGTGCTCTCTCTTCCAGTTCTGTATACAATATGCCTGACCTAAATGGGCGCTTTATCATTACAGGCTCTGGACGGTGCAACATCATACTGACAACAGTAATGTGCTTATACTGACAACCTCACTGTTCGTTTTACCTGATAAATAAAACAATATGACCTTCCAGTGGGAGACATTTCGTTCCCCTTTTCCTTCTGTGAAATTTGTCAGTAAGGTTTTTGCCTTCCAGCCAGCGAAATGCAGTAGCGTACGGCCGGTAAACGATTCACAAACCACGATTTAGTGCCGTTAAGACGATTTCTTTAACATTGGAGTAGCTGAAGGAATTTAGTTTCTTCTTAAATCGTCTTATGCATAAACGTTCACAGATATCTCAAATAGGAAAAGCTCTTTATCCAGGTACGATGGTTGTAAAACAATCTTCCCATTGTATGCGTCAGGTTGATCTTTTTGTCTGATTGCACTATGTAAGTATTTTGTCTAAGGGGTATCACAAATAGTGTTCCTGTAGCTGTGGGAATCATTGGTTGAAAACGAGTTTAACACCAGTGGGTACAGCACTGCTAAATATTCAAAATGATTAGCAACCTGAGTTCATTCACAAACTGAGGCGTATTTATAGTATTGAAGCTAGACTCTGTATCCTTGTCTTCCTTGAGTGGGCACTGGAAGGCGTTGACACACACATATACAATACAATGAATACTTCGAACGCTATCCTTAACGTTGCTGTCATAATCTAATTTTGTTTTGTTAATTCATCTGGTTCTTATGCGTGCAATATGTGTTGTAGATACAGTCTTAGAGAAAAAACTGACCGCCAAGTGGTTCACGTAAGATGGACGATACATTCGTGCTCCCCTCTTAATTCTATGTTCGGCAATATTCTCGACCTGGCAACATTGTAGACTGCTACACTTCCCGTAGGAACTCTGGACTGCAGTCAGAGTACATCACTCTTGTCTACGACCGTTTTCTTGATGTAAAACACGACACTAGCTAATACGACGTCTGATAACCAAAAGCACACGTCGACACAATTTTTATCGGCCCTTTCCTCTTGGTGCTGCAGCTATGAGTACAATTCAAGCGCCGGTCGGTGTGACCATGCAGTTCTAGGCGCTTCAGTCAGGAATCGCGTGATCGCTACGGTTGCAGGTTCGCATCCTGCCTCGGGCATGGATGTGTGTGGTGTCCTTAGGTTAGTTAGGTTTAAGTAGTTCTAAGTTCTAGGGGACTGATGACCACAGATGTTAAGTCCCATAGTGCTCAGAGCCACTTGAACCATTTTTATAATTCAAGCGAATCATTCAAATGGAAAGGGAATATCAAGTAAATTTTAGCGATGTTGCCAATTCTCAGCTGTGCTCGGAACGGCTCCGTAGCGTTATTGGAGGAGAATCCCGTGCTCGTGTCATAGGAGGATACAGAGAGGAGGAGAGGGATTTGGTTATTATGCAGAATTTTCTCCTAGCAGTTGTGTCAAACATTCAGGTGTGTAATCTTTCATCACGATTACAGTTTCCCACAAAATACATACGAATAAAACACTTACCTTGTTACTTTGTGTCAAATGATTATTTCAGTACAATAAAATGTCTTTGCAAATCAACTTTGCCCACCTGTCACGAAAAGTAAGATAACAAACACTTGGCACCTCGATATCTATTTCATCTATGTGCAGTCTTGTGATCATACAAGTAGAATTTCATGAATGTAGAAAAATGTTGGTGCGAATGGAATCTGTAAGAAACGCAGTTAACTAATTATTCTGTACCACGTGATAATCAATTCATTTGAAAATTCAGAAGAGAATAAACTAAAAGTTATGCCCATTAAGACAGAAACTAAAGTGCAGATTCGGGTACTGTGCAGATCTGCGCTTTTTCATCTTCAAATTTATACAAATAATGTATACTAACCAGGGTATTCATTGCTTTCGTAATGTTTCCCTCTTGTTTAGTCTTCTAGGGGTGAACTGGATCCACACCCATGAGTCTGATTGTTTCTTTGTATCCTTCCATCCCCTATCTTTGTGTGTTATTGTTCGGTGTTCAAAAAGCAAAATATTATGCCTGCTCCCACGAGGTATTAAAACAAGGTCGCAAGAAGGCTAACGAATTATAATCAAAATACAGTGAGACGCCAATTTGTCTGTCGTCATGGTGTTAAGTCAACCGGCATCCCGTTGTCGTCTTCTCTTATTGAGATTTTCATATTACCCTGAACACAAGACGCCGAGATAAATTTGTATATTCTCCGTGACGAAACATCCCATATTTCGTTACATGCATAGGCAGCAATGAGTGATAGGGAAGCTGTTGTAAGGTGACGAATAACAATAAAAATGCTAGTAATAACGAATCAGTAATCAAGGATGTTACTGCATTACAGGTGATTAACAAAAAAACCAAGAAAAGCTGAGTGTTTGATTGGCCAACTGCATAGGTGTCCTTACCACTTTGTTACTGAATTCTGTTCTGGTTGTTTGCAGAGAGAAAGGAAAAAACCCTGTAGCCATACATATCCCTACTACAACGAAATATTACCTATCAATTATACTTGCTTTACATCACGAGACGAACATGGCGTCACCGAGCTGATATTTGAAATACATTTCTGTTTTCACTCTCTGTCTCTCTTTTTTATTTTTGTTTTTATTTTTTGAGGAAAGCATCGAGAAGCGCGAATAATACGCAAGTAGGCATATAAGCTGTTTACTGGTATTTCCATTCGGATACATAATGTAAAAATACATCTTTTAAGTGTATTATTGCGTAATTCAGATATCAATTTGGATGCGTACCGAGTGTATAAAAGTAAATCTTGAAATACGCAGAAAGTCACATAGAGGCATTAAACAGAAACATAGCCATGACCAAGACTGGAACTGTGGTCGACAGCATCGTCGTCTACCACCTTGACAACTCGAACGGTGACAGTGCCCGGCCGGTTACTTTCGTTTACTGGTATCAAGGCTACAGCATGAAAGCACAAAAATGTTAATAACCCGAAGATCATTATCTTTGGAACCCATAGAAAGTAAAGCAGTCATCAGTCGGAAGAGTGATTTGAACACCACAGTGCTTTCATAGGCACGGTTTGTTGGAGGTGGTATGCCGTTGCTTTCCACGGACCTTACAGTTGACTTACCTAGCCAGTTAATAGGGGAACCCACAGTTTTAACGTGACTTCCGGACCACAGTGCATTTTTCACATCAACAAACACTGGCGGGAAATAAGTGTAAAATGGCACATAAAAACCATGGGCCTAACGAGGGATTGAACCTGAGACCTTCGTAACGGTCCTCTTGCTCTTTATCACTTTGCAACCATGCAACTACTACTGTGGTTTCTAATTAGCATTGAAATTAAGGATCTCTCGTTTGTGCCTGCGTTGGCACATGCATGTCCCTTAGGAGACCTTACTTTTGGGGTTACCCTCGTATACGTGTGTGTAAACGCCTTCCGATGCCCACTCAAGGAAGACAAGGATACACTGGCTAGCTTCAATATTATAAACACGCCTCGTCTTAACGGCACTAAATCGTGGTTTGTGAATCGTTTACCGTCCATACTCTGCCGCATTTCGCTGGTTCGAAGGCAAAAACCTTACTGACAAATTTCACAGAAGGAAAAGGCGAACGAAATGTCTCCCACTGGAAGGTCATGTTGTTTTATTTATCAGGTAAAACGTACAGTGAGGTTGTCAGTATAAGCACATTACTGTTGTCAGTATGATGTTGCACCGTCCAGAGCCTGTAATGATAAAGCGCCCATTTAGGTCAGGCATATTGTATACAGAAGTGGAAGAGAGAGCACCACTAAATTCTACAATCAGTATGCATTGCGTACACACAGAAATTGCTGATACAGTGTACTTACGGTGCCCAATGAGTGAATTGCACATTTTCCGATGAGAAAGAGCACTGGGAAACAGTCTCCGCTACATTAGGTTACTTAAACTGGTTGTCACTCTGAGCTAGAATTTTGATCACCGACTAAGTGTAAGGACAGTGAGTCGGTTTGCGGGTTTTTGCAACTGTGAAATACTTTTCCTTCATTATAGAAGCGAATATTATATTTGAACTAATATTGCGAAAATTTTGAACTTGGATAGCTTAGAATGAAAATCTTTCTGTTCATTGTAGAGTAAAACAACTGATTTTTCTAAACATTCTCTGTCATACACAAATTGAAACAGGTCGCGTCGGCCAAATCATATGGAAGAACTGACAGCGACGTATATCGCAAGGCAGGAAGATCCCTCGGCTTTTGGTTTGGCAGTATTCGACAGCCATTTCTAGGCTCAAGTAAATGAAGAAAGGAAGCGCGTTTTAGTTATCAAGTAACGTCTTCATCAATCAGTTTAGTTTTAATGTAATCTACGAGTATTTGCTGATGTTTGATATTAACATGAAAAGGATTCCGTAGACAGGGAAAGAACCTGTTCTTGGGCAACTACTTCCATAATGACCAAAAGGCATTAAATGATTTTCAAGCACGTGTGTTACAGCAGTGGTATGAAGAAAATGATAGTAATAATGACGGCCATAATCGAATTATCTGGTAACTTCACAGTTCACAGTGGATTTTCTCGAACTAAGAAATTTCCTGAATTAGTGAAAACTTCAAAATGGCTTCACATCGAGGCTATGATGCCTAGAAGAGTCTTTACATCCTGCTGACGTGAGAATAGCACAATCTCCGCGTCAGATGCTTGCTTCCACTTAACCATTTAATAGACCCGTATCTTTTCCACCGTGACTTATTTTGTAAGCTAAGCACACAATCCGTTACAGCACACTCCTGAGGCTGGGAAATGTGGCCACAATGGTCTGGTGGAACGAACTATCACAGGTGCAATGCGTCGGTTCAGGCATTTACTTTTGAGAGGCACAAACAGATTTGCTTTACCTCTGGTAACCTCAAGAGAAAGACGTTATAGTCCAGAATCCGCATTAAACATCACGTTCCTTCATTCCCAACTGGACAGAGCCGGTTTGCTTTGGGAAATAACATAGGCGGAGGTCATTTTATACAGAAATACTGAGCCAGTAAACTCACTTACATTACATTTAAAGGAACAGGTCTCTTATTTTACTTGTACTTGATTGAACTAGAGACGTTGAAAAATTTGGTGCTGGACTGTGATTCGAATTAGTATCTCCTCTTTCGAGGATCTGAATCCCTCGGAACAGCATAGTTCAATCATTTCGTTCCTTTTTCCAAGACTGCAATTTTCTCTAGGTCTCCCCAAAGGTAAGTATGTGGGTCCGATTCCTGATCCAGTACAAAAGTATTCATAATTTCATTTCAAGCCCTATCACGAGCACAGCAGCCTGCTAGTGAAAAATAACGTGTATTTATAATGTCTGTTCATGTGTTGCCAACCATTTCTGGTCATACACGCACACATGTTACTGTCCGTGAGTAAGCAATTGACACTTAAGCTACATTCGTGAACGTTAAAGAAGAACGATAGGAGAGCGGTTCGATTGTCGCTCAGGCACAAAAATTTGTATCCTTATTTTAGATTCAAACACCTAGCAGCTGGTATGAGAAACCGATACGTGACATTTGATTTTACTTAGTTAACAATCCGATTATGTGTTGGGTTCGTACCTCCGTCACAGAACTTTACATCATGCACTTCATCTTTAAATGCATACATACTTTGTTACTTCTGAATGGAGGTAAATCAGAAATCTTTCGTGGTTAGTTAACAGGGATGAAAGCGTCTTGATAGGAGTCCCGGTTTTTTACAAAAACTGTCGTCTTTTATTTTCAAGTTTAGATTTGGTCACTGATAATGGCGAAAATTTCGGTAATTCATGACTCTTCACGGCTAATCAGCAATATGATATGATTAGATTAGATTAGATTAATAATTGTTCCATAGATCATGAATACGACTTTTCGTAATTATGTGGAACGTGTCATTCTTTCCTCCCAGCATTTAATTTCTTTACAATAATTTTCTACCCTCTGTCTCATTCTTTACACACACACACACACACACACACACACACACACACACACACACACATTTCTTTTTTATTTTGTTTGGTGTGCTCGACTATCAGCGAGGCACGAAAACGTCCGTGAATGAATTTCTTAGTTTTGACTACAGTTATGGAAGCAATATAAAAACAACTATGAGAGTTACTGATTTATGATGCTATGTTTACAGTGAGTTCTGAGTATTATTACTAACTACGCTCCAGTCCCTAAACCTAGTTACAGAAATGCGAATCAGACTCATTACGTATTTCAGACCGTAGCAGCCGCGTCTTTGAGAGGCCAGCTATGGTCACTTCCCAGCCCGCTGTATGATCACATCGGTTCTTCTTCTTCCTGCTAGTACTGTAACTGAGATTTGGCAACAAGGCAAGGTATATTTGGCAACTCTGTGATCGACGATTACTTCCTGGTGTGCACGGAATTAAGCCTCAAAGTTCACTTGCTTTTACCTGTCATTTCCATTGAATAATCTGAGTTATTATCGCTTGAGGTGTAACAAAAGATTGTAAATTTACGGTTTTCAGCCCAGGAAAGTCGTAGCATGTGGAAATCGAAAATTAACCTCGTCCTTTAAATAGCGGTTTACGAGGTCTAGACACTATTAGCCTCGTAAGAGGAAAGCACGTCACATACCTCTTCGCTAGCTCTGTGGTGACGCGCTTACGTGTGAAAAAGCGTCTGTTATGGTTCGCGGTTCCAGTCTCCCTGAATGTAACTCTTTTATCCCTTCTGTGAAAGAGCTACAAGCAGTCAGATCAAACATCGATAGGAAATCGCCAGGAAATACTTTTAGCTCATAGTGCAATGGTGAAAAACTTACAATGCTGCACAACAGGCAACGCCTCTGTCCGCTGCTGACAAGCAAATTTTGGGTTTCTAGGAATACATAACTTTATTAATGAATTGTCACATTTGCATACCTGTTGAGTATGACACAGCATACCAATTAAACACAGACCCAATCGAAAGCTAAGTGAGTAGTATTATACTAATTCGTACCGATAGAGGCACGCTCGTGTACAGATACTCAGTTTTATCAAAACAGACTTTCGTCGTAAGGTTATCGTGGATAGTTTTACTTCATTTCTTATAATACAGTGCACAATTTTCGTAAGATATCTTTTAGTGTTGTTAAAACAATACTAAACATGAGAGAACATCAACGATTTATGCGAATTCTTTGATGTTATCTATAACAGTCTGACAATGCATATGCAGTTTAATGATTACATGCATGTAGAAAACTTGTTCTGAGTTAAATCTCTTAAACATGTGTGGGATGTCGGATGTCGATAGGGGAGCAGGAACCTGTTTGATGTCTACCTGACAGCTTAAAGTCACATGTTACACGTCTTATACGTGTCGATGGTACTCTTCTTAATTACCACTATTTACTGACTGATATTTCTACGATTGTATCAGAATTAAACAAGCATACTAAATATGGCCGTTGACCAACGTTTACAAAATGATACACCACTCTAAAAATCAGCACAGACGAACTCTCAAAACACTCGTAAAAATCCTCCAAAGGATTCGAAGGTCAGAGATGGGCAAATCTGTCCCATGGTATGCAGACAAAGAATCCCAGATCGATACACAGATCGATCAAAGCGTCCATCCAGTTATACTGCAACATTATAAAACTCATCTATATCAAGGTCACTAGATACACAACACTAGATCATCATTAAGAAAAAGCCTTTTTCCCATGGTCCCCTCACGTAAGTCCGAACAGGTGACTAATCTGGAATCTTTTGCCAATAGAGAGTTTATCATGACTCTATCTTTTAATTAAAATCCACATGTCCTCTTGATGCAATTTGTGTGTCTTCTACAGCTTCACATCCTTGATCATTGCTCATGCTTCAGCGTTTTAAGGGCAGAATCCCAGCCCAAAAGTAAGAGGGTACTCTGAACATTTGTCCATCACTCCGTCCTCTTTGAAAAGCCTGTTGGTAGAAAGAGGATGACTCCCTATAGAGGAAGTTTCGACCGTCATTGCTGATGAATTTAATCAGGATGTAAACAGTGGCCGCGGTGTTCTGAGTACTAGTCAAAGGCATTACCTCAATACCGCGGTGATTGTAATAAAGTACAGGAAGTAACCGATTTGACTTTCTGAAACAGCATTCAAGTGAAGGGATTTGGATACCACGTTACGGTTTGAATCTCACTTCCCCCCGAGTCAAGTGTTTTAACCACAGCCTAATGTAGTGCCAAAGGGGCATAATCCGTAAAATGATCGAGAAAGGTCGCTAACTGACATTATGAGCGAGGATGTGGGTAAATTCTGTAATTACGAACACAGACGTAGCTTGTAGTAGGCAATCGGACACCGAAATTCTTTCTACTCGCTTGCACTAGCCGCCACCCAGGAATGTGAAATCTGTACTCTCGCAAAACAAAAAGTGCGCACCAAAACAGGTTTAAGTTGTCTGGGGCCAGTGACGGTGAAACGGCGTTGGTTCAGACCTTAGATGTCCTGGATGATATAGCTAAGTAAAGCAGCAAGCAGAATTGAGCTTAGAGTGGTAAGGAGCTGAACTAAGCACACACAGAAGCAAGAAAATTTTTGTGTAGCATTTATTCACCATTCAAACAATATAGACATAATGAACACTTAAATAAATTTCCTTCACTTCACGAATCTGGTCACAAATTTTTTGTCATCAGAAAACCTGTTTCGGTCTCTAATGACCATCTTCAGATCTGTTTTATAAAAACATGCAGTTTGTTTTGAACAGTAGTGCTGCTAACAAGATGACTCTTGTATACACTATTATTTGTATGTATTTGACGATGCTGGCGCTGATTTTCCGTTTAGCATTTCACGATGCCACTGTGGCTTCGGTATATTAGGACATTTTTTTATAACACAGATCTGAAGGTGATCATTACAGGCTGAAACCGGTACTCTGATGACAAAAAGTTTGTAATCATAGACGTGAAGTAAAGGAAATTTATTCTGTATTCGGGTCACTGTTCAATTCACGACCATGTCGCAGCTCATGAGAACAGCTAAATTCCGTTAAATTCCAGGGAAAGACAAAATTTCAATTAACACAAAATTATTTTTCCTTCTTCGACAACGGGCATTATAAGAGCCACCACAAACTCATTAATGAATCACACAGTAAGTCACTTCACTTTAAAAAATTTGAAGTACACTCCTGGAAATGGAAAAAAGAACACATTGACACCGGTGTGTCAGACCCACCATACTTGCTCCGGACACTGCGAGAGGGCTGTACAAGCAATGATCACACGCACGGCACAGCGGACACACCAGGAACCGCGGTGTTGGCCGTCGAATGGCGCTAGCTGCGCAGCATTTGTGCACCGCCGCCGTCAGTGTCAGCCAGTTTGCCGTGGCATACGGAGCTCCATTGCAGTCTTTAACACTGGTAGCATGCCGCGACAGCGTGGACATGAACCGTATGTGCAGTTGACGGACTTTGAGCGAGGGCGTATAGTGGGCATGCGGGAGGCCGGGTGGACGTACCACCGAATTGCTCAACACGTGGGGCGTGAGGTCTCCACAGTACATCGATGTTGTCGCCAGTGGTCGGCGGAAGGTGCACGTGCCCGTCGACCTGGGACCGGACCGCAGCGACGCACGGATGCACGCCAAGACCGTAGGATCCTACGCAGTGCCGTAGGGGACCGCACCGCCACTTCCCAGCAAATTAGGGACACTGTTGCTCCTGGGGTATCGGCGAGGACCATTCGCAACCGTCTCCATGAAGCTGGGCTACGGTCCCGCACACCGTTAGGCCGTCTTCCGCTCACGCCCCAACATCGTGCAGCCCGCCTCCAGTGGTGTCGCGACAGGCGTGAATGGAGGGACGAATGGAGACGTGTCGTCTTCAGCGATGAGAGTCGCTTCTGCCTTGGTGCCAATGATGGTCGTATGCGTGTTTGGCGCCGTGCAGGTGAGCGCCACAATCAGGACTGCATACGACCGAGGCACACAGGGCCAACACCCGGCATCATGGTGTGGGGAGCGATCTCCTACACTGGCCGTACACCACTGGTGATCGTCGAGGGGACACTGAATAGTGCACGGTACATCCAAACCGTCATCGAACCCATCGTTCTACCATTCCTAGACCGGCAAGGGAACTTGCTGTTCCAACAGGACAATGCACGTCCGCATGTATCCCGTGCCACCCAACGTGCTCTAGAAGGTGTAAGTCAACTACCCTGGCCAGCAAGATCTCCGGATCTGTCCCCCATTGAGCATGTTTGGGACTGGATGAAGCGTCGTCTCACGCGGTCTGCACGTCCAGCACGAACGCTGGTCCAACTGAGGCGCCAGGTGGAAATGGCATGGCAAGCCGTTCCACAGGACAACATCCAGCATCTCTACGATCGTCTCCATGGGAGAATAGCAGCCTGCATTGCTGCGAAAGGTGGATATACACTGTACTAGTGCCGACATTGTGCATGCTCTGTTGCCTGTGTCTATGTGCCTGTGGTTCTGTCAGTGTGATCATGTGATGTATCTGACCCCAGGAATGTGTCAATAAAGTTTCCCCTTCCTGGGACAATGAATTCACGGTGTTCTTATTTAAATTTCCAGGAGTGTATATTATAAAATTTTACACATGTGAATTTTAAATCCCATCAACACTGAGAAATCAGTATTTACAAGTTTGACAACAGTTTTCTTTTATTCAATAGATGAGTTAAAAAGTGCCGCCGGGCGGGGTAGCCGCGTGGTCAAAGGCGCCTTGCCACGGTTCACGTGGCTGTACCCGTTGGAGGTTCGAGTCCTCCCTCGGGCATGGGTGTGTGTGTTGCCCTTAGAGTAAGTTCGATTAACGTCGATTAAGTACTGTATAAGCCTAGGGACCGATAACCTCAGCAGTTTGGTACCATAGGAACTTACCACAAATTTCCGAATAGAGTGCCCAATTTAAACATCAAGAATAAAAGCATTAAGAATATCAACTCACAACTCAAGGAACTGAAAGCAGATACATTTGCTTAGCAACACAGACATCGGTCGGTCCCTTCAATCAGCTCAGATTAGGTACTCTGAAACACGCAGGGTAAAAATTAAAACTACGTAGTCACAAGGTGACGCCAACCAAAATGAATTACAGATCACATGCTGAAAGATCTTGTAAGGCTGTTTCAAGCCTTAACTATGAACAACATATTTCGGCTTAGTAATCTTGAACTGAAACAAATTTGTGGCAATTTAACATATGAATTTTTAAAATGGAACAATCAATTAAAAAGATTAATCTTTCATGGCAGTTTTAACACATATGCCTTTAAAATGGAAACACACGATTGAAAACTAATTATTATTGTGAACATTGAATACTTGTAAATATATGTGTAAGTAGGCTGTTCAGGTTTTTAATCACTGACTGTGCTGTGTGCAGTATGTGGCTGGTTGGCATTGTTGGAATATTCTCTATTGTAGCGCTGGACAGTTGGATGTGAACAGCGCGTAACGTTTGGCAGTTGGAGGTGAGCCGCCAGCAGTGGCGGATGTGGGGAGAGAGATGGCAGAGATTTGAGAGCGGACGATCTGGACGTGTGTCCGCCAGAAAAAGGAAATTTGTAAGACTGAATGTCATGAAATGATATATATATATGATGACTTCTGAACACTATTAAGGTAAATACATTGATTGTTCTCTATCAAAATCTTTCATTTGCTAACTATGCCTATCCGTAGTTAGTGCCTTCAGTAGTTAGAATCCTTTATTTAGCTGGCAGTAGTGGCGCTCGCTGTATTGCAGTAGCTTGAGTACCGAAGATTTTTGTGAGGTAAGTGATTTGTGAAAGGTATAGTTTAATTTTAGTCAGGGCCATTCTTTGTAGGGATTATTGAAAGTCAGATTGCGTTTCGCTAAAAATATTGTGTGTCATTTTAGTGATGATCAGAATAAGTAAAGACAGAAATGTCTGAGTACGTTCAGTTTTGCCCAGCTGTCTGAAAATCAAATAACGTAAGAGGTTTTATCAGCACAGTCATCAATAATTTTCCAAAGGGGACGTTTCATATATGGTGTTGCCCGGAAACATTTTTTCCTTCTGTGGGCAGTATTGACAATATAATTGAAAGTTCTTGCGTGCTACACAAACCAAGGACGTTTGTTTGGGTTTGTTGTATGGGAAATGAGCTCAAAACAAAGTGGAAGAGCATTATTATTAGAATGCATCGAACTGCATAAATCACTGCCGGCATTGTGGGACGTCTGAGTAGATGAGCGCAAAAACAGAAGTGTTAAGAATGCTGAATCGTATAATCTGCTGTTCAGAAAATATAGCGAACAGACACGAAGGGCGATGTCTTATTTTAATGCAAAATTATGAATAAGAATAATATAGATACTTATGTCTGTGTATACATTGCATCGTCGAATATAACCCTCGCGTGTTATTGCATGACACGTTTTCATAACTATGTCTCAAATACTGGAGGGCAAAACTGCACACGTAAATTTCAAATCTTCTAAGGAATTATCAGTAGCAGGGTACTGAACAGTAATACATTAGCGCTGATTTGGTTAAACTGCAAACTGCGTTTCTCATTGTATTATTTTGTTTCCTGATGATGGAGATATGGGTATCCGCAGAAACTTATTCGAGTGGTGGACGGTAGTGGGAGTGGTAGAGGCGGTGGCGAGCAACTGCCTATGTATGGGGACGCCAGTGCATGGGGAGAAACATTACCAGAAATGTATCAAATGTTGGACCATCTAGGTACGAAACCTTTTGATAGTCCTACTTTTTCGTTCATGCTCAATTTTCTGGGCAAGGTGAGTGATCTTTGACGCTACTTGGACCAATTTTACAGCCACCTTTTCTTCTTGATGCAGCAAAGTTGAGCAATTATACAGCAGCAGCATCTTTATCGTACAACGTTCTGAACCACAGTTTTATTACACAATATTATTGACAACATAATTGTCAATATTACTTAGCTGTCTAGGGAGAACGTCAATAATATTCCACAATATTATTGACCATCGCTTAATTATCTGTATGAAGTGGCGACGTCCATCACATTGCTGCCATTTGTTTCCAGTGAAGTATGTTCCAATAAGAGCAGCACGATATCTGTTATGGACTGTATCTACATCTACATCTACATCCATACTCCACAAGCCACCTGACGGTGTGTGTCGGAGGGTACCTTGAGTACCTCTATTGGTTCTCCCTTCTATTCCAGGCTCTTATTGTTCGTGGAAATAAGGATTGTCGGTATGCCTCTGTGTGGGCTCTAATCTCTCCGATTTTATCCTCATGGTCTCTTCGCGAGATATACGTAGGAGGGAGCAATATACTGCTTGACTCATCGGTGAAGGTATGTTCTCGAAACTTCAACAAAAGCCCGTACCGAGCTACTGAGCGTCTCTCCTGCAGAGTCTTCCACCGGAGTTTATCTATCATCTCCGTAACACTTTCGCGATTACTAAATGATCCTGTAACGAAGCGCGCTGCTCTCCGTTGGATCTTCTCTATCTCTTCTATCAACCCTATCTGGTACGGATCCTACACAGCTAAGCAGTATTCAAGCAGTGGGCGAACAAGCGTACTGTATCCTACTTCCTTTGTTTTCGGACTGCATTTCCTTAGGATTCTTCCAATGAATCTCAGTCTGGCATCTGCTTTACCGACGATTAACATTATATGATCATTCCATTTTAAATCACTCCTAATGCGTACTCCCAGATAATTTATGGAATTAACTGCTTCCAGTTGCTGACCTACTATATTGCAGCTAAATGATAAGGGATCTTTCTTTCTATGTATTCGGAGCACATTACACTTGTCTACATTGAGATTCAGTTGCCATTCCCTGCACTATGCGTCAATTCGCTGCAGATGCTCCTGCATTTCAGTACAATTTTCCATTGTTACAACCTCTAAATATATCACAGCATCATCCGAAAACAGCCTCAGTGAACTTCCGATGTCATCCACAAGGTCATTTATGTATATTGTGAATAGCAACCGTCCTACGACACTCCCCTGCGGCACACCTTAAATCACTCTTACTTCGGATGACTTCTCTCCATTGAGAATGACATGCTGCGTTCTGTTATCTAGGAACTCTTCAATCCAATCACACAACTGTTCTGATTGTCCATATGCTCTTACTTTGATCATTAAACGACTGTGCGGAACTGTATCGAACGCCTTGCGGAAGTCAAGAAACACGGCATCTACCTGGGAACCCGTGTCTGTGGCCCTCTGAGTCTCGTGGACGAATAGCGCGAGCTGGGTTTCACACGATCGTCTTTTAACAAACCCATGCTAATTCCTACAGAGTAGATACTTAGATTCCTATTAATAAAACACGCGACCACCGCTGCTGTTCTTGAATAGCCTGGACCACACGTTGAGGGCCCAAGGTCGTTATTTACCCACTTGTCTTAGCCAGCAAGGATTTTTATGTGCCCAGTAGTACATACTGCGAAAACTGATTCGCCCATGCTTTGTAAACGATGCTTCATCAGTTAATAATATCAAGCAGAGAATCTGAGCATCGCTTTGCGGTTTTCGTGGACCCCTTTCGAAGATTTGTAGACGATTTAGAAGAATAATTGACACGGAACTTCGGTGTTGCAGAATATGGGAAGGATGATAGATATGCTTGGACTGATCACACTCATCGTACATTTAGTCTGCCTGGTAATGACGCGTGGAGTGTGTAGGACAACTGGTAAAACGTTAGTTGCATTTCTGTCATCGGTTGTAAGTAGGCTATTTAGGTTTTTTTATTGGTAATGCCACGTAGCACTCTATATGAAGATCACTGACTGTGCTGTGTGCAGTCTGAGGCTGGTCGGCATTGTTGCAATAGTCGCTATTGTAGTGTTGGGCAGTTGGCTGTTAACAGCGCGTAGCGTTGCGCAGTGGGAGGTGAGCCGCCAGCAGTGGTGGATGTGGGGAGAGAGATGGCGGAGTTTTGAGAGCAGATGATCTGGACAGAGACAGTAAATTTGTAAGACTGGATGTCATGAACTGATATACAATATGACTTTTGAACAATATTAGGGTAAATACATTGTTTTTTCTCTATCAATATCATTCATTTTCTAACTATGCCTATCAGTAGTTAGAATCTTTTATTTAGCTGGCAGTAGTGGCGCACGCTGTATTGCAGTAGCTTGAGTTCCGAAGATTTTTGTGAGGTAAGTGATTTGTGAAAGGTATAGTTTAATTTTAGTCAGGGCCATTCTTTGTAGGGATTATTGAAAGTCAGATTGCGTTGCGCTAAAAACATTGGGTGTCATTTTAGTGTTGATCAGAATAGGTAAAGAGCAAAATGCGAAATGTCTGAGTACGTTCAGTTCTGCTCAGCTGTTTGAAAATCAAATAACGTAGGGGCTTACCAGCACAGTAATTTATTAATTTTTTCAAGGGGACGTTACACGGTTACTGTTCTTTTTCGTTTGCTCATTTTATTCTCCTTGGACTGTGATAGCTTTGCCCGATCAGGATACCTTTCAGCAAACAGCTGTAGAGTACCAACATCCACTGCAACCAAAAACCATATCCACTTCATTCGACTGTCTCATAAATTGTCAAATTCAGAACAACTTCGAGAGCAAGTTCTCTGACCGCTAACAGCAGAGCCCAGATTTACAGGTTACAAGCGCTCAGGTCAACACAAGAACCTAATATGAGTTACGTGCTTGCGTTAAAGTTCTTTGAGAAGGCTCTTCCCAATTCCACAGAAAAATACACTGATCCGTTTTAAAATTCGAAACCGCTAGTATATTTCTTCAACTCTAAACGTTAAAAAATGGTTCAAATGGCTCTGAGCACTATGCGACTTAACTTCTGAGGTCATCAGTCGCCTAGAACTTAGAACTAATTAAACCTAACTAACCTAAGGAAATCACACACATCCATGCCCGAGGCAGGATTCGAGCCTGCGGCCGTAGCGGTCGCTCGGCTCCAGACTGTAGCGCCTAGAACCGCACGGCCACTCCGGCCGGCTAAACGTTAAAAGTTACTTGCATCCGTCACCAATTCGCCACATTTTCTGCTATTACTCATCAAATGTTTATAGTAACGGATCCCTTATGGGAAACAACTACGTTCGTTGACAGCTCCTGAGGAAGACCATGTTCGACAATGCTGGAACTGCCCTCATATATGTCGAGATATGGGAACACGTAATGCACCAAGGAACATTGTCGAACATGATCGCTTTTGCGGTGTAGGTATTATAGTTTCGGGACATAGAATGTTGCACGGACGTAGTGACTTCTGAACCTTTGAACGTAATTCATTCGCTGGTCACTATTATTGTGACACTGTACTCATTCCGCATGTGCGTCTTTTCATGGGCATATTCAGCCCTGGATTCGTTTTTGTGGATTATAGCTCGCGAGCGCAACGAACTCCACAAGGGGAGGAGCTCCTGGAACGAGAGGACATTCGGCGAACGGACTTGACTGCCCGTTAACACGACTTACATTCCGTCGAGCACCCAACAGGAGTCAACCGCGCAGGTGGAGGGTTGGAACTCCCTACCACAAGAACTCCTTGCCAATACTGCCATCAGCATGGAAGCACGTTACAGACCACGCGTTGCCGCCCGTGTTGATCAGACACCCTATTCAGAATCATGTCCCGCCATTTGTAATTTTCAGGGGCCATCATAAATGGCCCCGACTTCAGTACAATTATTGCCTTTGAATAAAAGTGTCATTTGTTGTTCGCCTCACCCTGAATTTCTTTCAGTTACGTTCTGTGTTATATTGTAGCAGTTCATTCTAAGTATCGGGCAAGTTTCATCGAGCTATGGTACTTGGCAGTGACGCATCATGTGAAAAGTACAGGGTGATTCAAAAAGAATACCACAACTTTAAAAATGTGTATTTAATGAAAGAAACATAATATAACCTTCTGTTATACATCATTACCAAGAGTATTTAAAAAGGTTTTTTTTTTCACTCAAAAATAAGTTCAGAGATGTTCAATATGGCCCCCTCCAGACACTCGAGCAATATCAACCCGATACTCCAACTCGTTCCACACTCTCTGTAGCATATCAGGCGTAACAGTTTGGATAGCTGCTGTTATTTCTCGTTTCAAATCATCAATGGTGGCTGGGAGAGGTGGCCGAAACACCATATCCTTAACATACCCCCATAAGAAAAAATCGCAGGGGGTAAGATCAGGGCTTCTTGGAGACCAGTGATGAAGTGCTCTGTCACGGGCTGCCTGGCGGCCGATCCATCGCCTCGGGTAGTTGACGTTCAGGTTTCATAACTAACCTTTTTCGTAGGACTCTCCACACAGTTGATTGTGGAATTTGCAGCTCTCTGCTAGCTCTGCGAGTCGATTTTCCTGGGCTGCGAACAAATGCTTGCTGGATGCGTGCTACAATTTCATCACTCGTTCTCGGCCGTCCAGAACTTTTCCCTTTGCACAAACACCCATTCTCTGTAAACTGTTTATACCAACGTTTAATACACCACCTATCAGGAGGTTTAACACCATACTTCGTTCGAAATGCACGCTGAACAACTGTCGTCGATTCACTTCTGCCGTACTCAATAACACAAAAAGCTTTCTGTTGAGCGGTCGCCATCTTAGCATCAACTGACGTTGACGCCTAGTCAACAGCGCCTCAAGCGAACAAATGTACAACTAAATGAAAGTTTATAGCTCCCTTAATTCGCCGACAGATAGTGCTTAGCTCTGCCTTTTGTCGTTGCAGAGTTTTAAATTCCTAAAGTTGTGGTATTCTTTTTGAATCACCCTGTACTTTCTTCCTGCACACCGATGTGTTTACAAACACGGTTATCACAGAAGAGTTTCTGTGAAGTTTGGACGGTAGGAGACGAGATACTGGCAGAATTGAAGCTGTGAGGACGTGTCGTGAATCTTGCTTGCGTAATCAGTGGTAGAGCACTTGCCCGTGAATGGCAAAGGTCCTGAGTTTGAGTCTCTGTCCAACACACAGTTTTAATCTGCCAGGAAGTTTCATGGTTATCATATATTTTTGAAGGATAATTCGCAGCAAATAGCAGTTTCCGAGGTGATGTTTAGGTTGTGGTCTCATAGTATACCTAAACCTAGGGTGTACAGTGCGCTCCATACCGTGCTCTATATAATTAAAACCACACTGGAGAGAAAATTAGCCACCCTCGGAATACATCACACTAATATCGTGTAATAGTATCTCTAGTCTTATTATGGTTACCATTTTGGCGAGGGTGAGTGTTCACAATTTACTTCAGGTATGTCGTTTCCAGCTGAGGCCATTCATAGGTGATTAGAGCCTCTAGACCTACCATATTACGAGGATGCTGACTTGCTACATTCCAGCCGCTGTTGCAAATAGTCCCGAAAATTTCCTCTGGATTAACATGGGGTGATTCAGCTGACCTGTACGATGCGACAGGATGACTGGTTGGTCAAATCAGGAACACATACCTGCAGCCCTGTAAACACGGGTGTTGTCATCACAGAAGACGCAAGTCAGATTAGCTGTAGAGGAATGGCGAAGAATTGGTCACTCAGAATGTTGAAATAAACGTTTGGTTCATGTCCGCGGTGACTGGAATAGCTGTGTACAAGTCTTGCTGTAGAAAACACCTCCGAAACATTATAGAATCATCTCCAGCCCGACTATATTGTTCGTCGGTGCAGTCTGGCTCTATATGGAGAAAAATGTAAGTTACGATCCAGAATCAGCAGTGTCCTTCCTGTCACGTCGTTTAAATAATATCTGGGCATAAAGCTGAAGAGAAATGTGAAATGGAACGAGCATATGAGTACTGTGGTAGGGAAGGCGAATGGTCGACTTCCGATTATTGGGAGAATTTCGGGAAAGTGTGGTTCATCTGTAAGGGAGACTGTTGTGTTGGCAGAAGAGCCAACACCGTGTTACTAGTGGAGGCCGAAATGCACGCGTTTTAGCTCACGCAGGCTGGCGTGAGGAGGGAAGAACTATACTGACGTGAGGTCTGGAACATGACAAGGAATTAGAATTCAGAAAGCAGACGTAATTAGTTTGATACTTAACTTTAATCCATTAATGAGGAACGTCGCTCTTGACGGTACATGATTCACAATATTATCTGTTCAGAAAACATATATTAACTGAAGAAGGCGCCTTGCTAGGTCGTAGCAAATGACGTAGCTGAAGGCTATGCTAAACTGTCGTCTCTGCAAATGAGAGCGTATGTAGTCAGTGAACCATCACTAGCAAAGTCGGCTGTATAACTGGGGCGAGTGCTAGGGAGTGTCTGTAGACTAGACCTGCCGTGTGGCGGCGCTCGGTCTGCAGTCACTGATAGTGGCGACACGCGGGTCCCACGTATACTAACGGACCGCGTCCGATTTAAAGGCTACCACCTAGCAAGTGTGGTGTCTGGCGGTGACACCACAGAGACCGCATAGCATATACGACGCTGTTTTTGAGTACCACTCGAGTGTTTGGAACCGCACGAGGTCATATTAAAGGAAGACATCGAAGCAGTCAGAAGCATGGTCACCTAGTCACGGCTGTACACCATTTACAACGCTCCAAAGTGACACGTGTGCTGTTTCTATGGTGTGACTAATACTTTGTTTAGTAAGCCTACTTTGTCCGTGTCATATCGTACCAACTTTTCGTTTACACTGAAGAGCCAAGATTGACGAAAAGGCAATGGGGCACGACGTGATGCATTTGTCTCACTACAGTTGTGGTAGAATAAGGTTTCTGACGCCCCACATTCAAATTGAGTCCCTAAATTCAAACCAACAGCGACCACATTTGCTGTAGACCCTCTGTAGCCTCTTATATATCTGTAGAGGTGACGTGACGTCGATTAGTCACACACATGTAGTCGTTCCCTGCAGCTGTTTATGCATGTCGAAACACTGTTTTTGAGATCTTCTCTAACATGGGATCTTGTTTAACCTGCAATATTCTATAACCCATGCACCTTGCACCAACTATCATCTCACGATGACAGTTAACACGTGACGTATTTTAGAATTCACTACACACCTGCCTGAACAGACTACTCAGATGTTGCGTCTACACTAGCGCACTATGCCTGTAGTCACAACAGCCGAGCGTCATGCGCGGCAATCTTCGAAAGGGACAACCATTCCCTTTACTTTTGGTCACCCACTTTATGACTCTACTTTAATTTCGTTCTATCGTACAGATGACATCTCGACAATGTTTATGCGACACAGTTCTCTCAATGCTTTTGCTACCTTGTTAAATCAACCAGTATCACTCAATGCCAACTCATATCCCATATTTCCCACATTTTTCTTTAAAAATTCGGTGTGGCAGATTTTATTATTTTAAATACAGGGTGATTGTAATTAAGGTGCAGCTTGGAACAAACCTCTTCCTTGCTGCATAAGCTTTATCTGTTCATCTCGGTAACTGCGCTGGTCCAAAAACCGACTGAATATCTATAGCAATATTGTGGTCGACACAAGAGGTAGATTTAAAACACTTCCATTACATTCTCGGTATAAACTGTTCATCGATGTAGCGAGTTTCGGGTGTCACACATAGTTCAGATTAAAGGGAAGCATATTGTTACCTACTCACTAGTTCACAGATTGTTAAAACTTCCTCATGCAGGAATCACACAGCACAGTCCATTGATTCAAAACGATTCATATGTGGCAAAAATTTAATGTATCGGTTCACCATATCACGTCCTGATACACGTTTAAGGAACTAGAAATAATTACGATAGTGCACAAAATAATCAGTAAGTTCGTCAACACTGTCCCGCAAACCAGTCATTGTTCATGGGACTCTAATAAGTTCTCACTCGGAATTAATTAGTAATTTCTGTCACAGAAGTCACGAATTAAAACCTCGAGTGAAGAAAATAAACTGTACGCAAAATAAGTAAATACTTCAGAATATTAGTTATCGGACTACGGCACACTGCTCACAAGACACAGGCGTTACTCCCTTTACTCTCAGTCGCAGACTGCTTGACTTCAAATGTGCCATGTCCATGCATAATTTCGACTATGAAAAATATGTTTTATACTATTCATTATTAACGGCAGCCATGTTAGATAAAATATTTTATGACGCTCAAAATATTGAACTTTCTGCTTGGCGAGTAAATTAAAAATTATGCACATGAAACAGAAAGTAAAAAATTTATCAAAAAAACTATAACTCCAGAGTTCAGAAGCTAACAGTACTTTTCACATAATTTGTAACTGACGTTAGCAATGGTCTAAAACTTCAATGTTAATTAATTCGGAAGATAATTAGTTTCAGACAATTTTAGAAACTTTACAGAAAAGTTGGAGATATGTACTTTCAAATGATAGGTGTTAATATGCCGAAATAAGTTTCCTACCGCTCACTAAATATGTAAGGTTGTACTATATGAATATTTTCAATTAACAATACTTCATAATTAACAAAGTTTCTGAGTTAACTAATTAGATCACTGCAACCACAATAACAACTAGTACGTAATGAATGATATTCAATGGGACTGAACTTATTTATGAAACTAAAATTACTTTGTTCTCAATGGGTACGAGGTACACTATAATACTGTCACTATCACAGTTTAAAAAAAAAAAAAAAAAAAAAAAAAAAAAAAAAAAAAAAAACAGAAAACTTGGGAGGCCGGAAAACATATTAGATGCGATTGGATACTGAACTTGCTTTGTCTCAATCTACTCACGGAAGTCCACTGGGGGCTGTAATCATCGAATGACAGCGAAACTTGGTAGATACGCTAATGCGTTAATAGCGAACCGTTTTACTCTGGAAAAAATAGATCCCATTTGGTCACCAGGTGCAAAACTGGCGCTGTACAGCTCTCTCCGGTGCTCATATTGAACAAACTGTCTAAGTGGCGTTAATAAGAAAATCAACATTACGGCTTTCTCATTTTTTTTGATCGTTTCTGCCTCAGTCTCTTTCCTAATCCATAACCGGTACATATGGAAACAATTCTATATGTCTTTCTTGCATTCACAACATCAGATTTGCACCTCCTGGCCAAAATTGAAATTATTTTTTTCAGCGTAAATCGGTTCCAGATTAACGCAAATAGAATATGTACCAAGTTTCGCTGCCACACTATAATTACAGCCAATACCGGACCTCTGTGAGTAGCTGCACTTTAATCATAAGCACCTGGTACTACACTACTGGCCGTTAAAATTGCTACACCAAGAAGAAATTCAGATAATAAACGACTATTCATTGGACAAATATATTATACTAGAACTGACATGTGATTACATTTTCACGCAATTTGGGTGCGTACATCCTGAGAAATCAGTATCCAGAACAACCATCTCTGGCCGTGATAACGGCCTTGATACGCCTAAGCATTGAGCCAAACAGAGCTTGGATAGCGTGTACATGTACAGCTGCCCATGCAGCTTCAACACGATACCACAGTTCATCAAGAATAGTGACTAGAGTTTTGTGACGAGCCAGTTGCTCGGCCACGCTTGACCAGACGTTTTCAATTGGTGAAATATCTGGAGAACGTGCTGGCCAGGGCAGCAGTCGAACATTTTCTGTATCCAGAAAGGCCCGTACAGGACTTGCAACATGCGGTCGTTTATTATCCTTCTGAAATGTAGCGTTTCGCAGGGATCGAATGAAGGGTAGAGCCACGGTTCGTAACACATCTGAAATGTAACGTCCACTGTTCAAAGTGCCGTCAATGCAAACAAGAGGTGACCGAGACTTGTAACCAATGGCACCCCATACCATCACGCTGGATGATACGCCAGTATGGCGATAACGAATACACGCTTCCAATGTGCGTTCACCGTGATGTCGACCAACACGAATGCGACCATCATAATGCTGTAAACAGAATCTGGATTCATCCGAAAAAATGTCGTTTTACCATTCCTGCACCCAGGTTCGTCGTTCAGTACACCATCGCAGGCGCTCCTGTTTGTGATGCAGCGTCTAGGGTAAATGCAGCCATGGTCTCCTAGCTGATAGTCCATGCTGCTGCAAACGTCGTCGAACTGTTCGTGCAGATAGTTGTTGTCTTGTAAACGCCCCCATGTGTTGACTCAGGGATCGAGACGTGGCTGCACGATCCATTACAGCCATGCGGATAAGATGCCTGTCATCTCGACTGCTAGTGATACGAGGCCGTTGGGATCCAGCACGATGTTCCGTATTACCCTCCTGAACTCACCGATTCCATATTCTGCTAACAGTCATTGGATCTCGACCAACGCGAGCAGCAATGTCGCGATCAGATAAACTGCAATCGCGATAGGCTACAATCCGACCTTTATCAAAGTCGGAATCGTGATGGTACGCATTTCTCCTCCTTACACGAGGCATAACAACAACGTTTCACCAGGCAACGCCGGTCAACTGCTGTTTGTGTATGAGAAATCGGTTGGAAACTTTCCCCATGTGAGCACGTTGTAGGTGTCGTCATCGGGGCCAACCTTGTGTGAATGCTCTGAAAAGCTGATCATTTGCATATCACAGCTTCTTCTTCCTGTCGGTTACATTTCTCGTCTGTTGCACGTCATCTTCGTGGTGCAGCTATTTTAATGGCCAGTAGTGTAGATATAATTATTTCGCATCTACCGTTAGTGTCATATCTATGTATTTGATTTTGTCTAAGCCTTATGATCACTCTCGGACTTCTGTTTAATTATTATTTATATTTTAAATTTGAATTATTGCAAGTCATCCATTCCAAAGTGGAAGTTCCACTACCGCAAGCGTACGTTTAAGCCACTTTTCGACGGTCCGTTAGGCTGCCGTCTGCTGACTTTCCGTCGCCTACCAAAACCCGCCCGCTGGAGCGTGGATGGCGCTCGTCCCGTAGAGAGTGTCTGTCGGCTGCAGTGTGCCGGTTGCCTGCTGGGAGCCGGTTTCCCAGGCAACTGCAGACGCTGCGTGGCGGGACAAGGTCATTGCCACGGCGCGGCGTGGTTGCGGCGCTGCGGGTTGCGTCTGTCCCCTTACAGCTTCAGCGTCAGGGACTGAGAAATGAGGAAAGGAAATTTAGGGGCTGACGTCGCGTCTTGTATGTGTGTGTGTGTGTGTGTGTGTGTGTGTGTGTGTGTTTGTGTCTGTGTGTGTGTGTGTGTGTGTGTGTGTGTGTGTGAACTCATTCATAATAACTGATAATACGTAACTGAATAACAGCAAGTGGATAATATGTAGAATGTGATAACGATTAGGTTGGCTTTGAGGAAGGTAAAAAGCACAGTAGAGGCAGTTTTGAAGTTGCGCTTGACAATGGAGGCAAGGTTTAACACAAATCAAGGCGCTTGCATAGAATTTGTCAAGAGAGACAGCACTTTCGACAAATGGCGAAGTATGTTTGAAATTCTCGGAAAAATAGGTAAAAACGACAGCGAAACAGAGGTAAACGCAATAAGTATGAGAGCCAAGAGAGAAGAAAGAACAGAAGATCAAGAAAAAAGAGTGCGGATTGGAAAGGGCCTACGGCAGATATAAAGTCGATCTCCCTTATTGTTTAACTTGTATATCAAGGAACGGATGGTGGAAAAAAGAAGAAAGTTTCAATAGTGGGATTAACATTCAGGATAAAAGGATATCAACTGAAGAAATAAAGTCAGTAAATGAGTCCACGGTCATGTTTTCCCACTTTATTTATAAAGGTCCGTCTTGATCGCATAAATTGTTTAATTCGCAGTTAATGATTTCATCCGCTGTCATCTTCAGACCTGTTACAAATAGGAAAATAGTGGTGCAACATTCTAAGTTGAATTTGGAGTAGTAATTTCTACAACAAGTCTAGTTATAGATAATAAAAACAGAAATACTAACATGATTAACGACCATGCATACCAGCCATATATACCATAAAAATATTCTGATGTCAGTATCAACGTCATGATCTATATATCTAGGTACATAGTAAGTGTTGGTAATGGTCTGGGCGCGTCCTGTGTTTATACAAATAACTGAGGCTAATAGTGGGCACGAATGTTAGGGTGCATGAATAACCAGTGTCGTGAATTCAATAGATAAAATGCAATATGCGTAATAATAAATTAAAATTATTTCGCATGGCAGAAAGAGCCTTTGACAATGAAACACGATCTGAAATACAATATGTGGAAATAAAATTCATACTTAAAACCACGTGAAACGTGTAGAGCGTAATAATAGGAAGCTACTATCCTGGCAAAGCAAATAACACTTAATCGCTGCGGTAAAAAAATAGGTAACAGGAACGAGACAACAGATTCAGTGGGTGAGAGGTTTGTTGCTTCGTCGTACAATGGTGCATTTCCTGACAGAATTGCACAAGCGTTTGGAAAAAAGGAAGTAAAAATTGGATTTTTTAATAAAAGGACTGATGGTTCTAGGCTACTCCACAACATTAGCAACAACAGCAACAATATGTAGGATCTGGTGTCTACATCACCGACACCCAAAACTATATATATATATATATATATATATATATATATATATATATATATATATATATCCAACATAAGAACACATTCTGTACACTTTTGGATAAAGAAAAGCATATGGTAGGATATACAGGAATACTGCGGAAGTGTTGCAGAAGGAGCCAAAGAAGAATTATTGAACCTATTGGAAGAAATGGAACATTATGTACATACAAAATGACAAACAGGGTTATAGCTAAATGAAAATAAGAGTTTAACTTGAACGCTTAATCTGATGTATCCAGAAACCTACTAGTTTTAGCATTGTGGCGGGCCGCAGTAGCTTGGCGTGCGGTTGTGTGCGCCAGCCACCAGTGGCGAAGAGGCTGGGCCTTCTTCCGCAAGCTTCGCCTCAGAACTCCAGAAACTTCTTACAGAGAAGCCACGAGGCAGTGCCACTGAGATTCCACTCCGAATGTGTCATGGGCTACCGATACTTTAATTAATGGTCAGTGTCCTGTCAATTATCTTACAGTTACGGCTATGTTTGATTGTTTTGTCATGCTAAAATGTTTCGATCATAATTGTGCTGTCATTTTCAAAGGTTTTTAGTCTGACTTTTATACAGTCACAAGTTATTTACTATTTTTATGGTACGTATGGCTGGTATGCATGGCTATTAACCATGTTACTGTTATTATTTTTCTTATGTATCACAAGGCATGTTGTAGAAATTGCTTCTAGTAGTTGAACTTACGTTGTTTGTTACAATAGTGCTTTTCTGTTAGTAAGCTGTAGGTGGCAATGGACGGAGCCGGTAAATGCAAACTGCACAATTTAAGTCATCAAGACGGACCTTTGGAAATGAAGAGATATCAGTCATAAAATTCGCTGACGGTATTGTTCAAATGGCTCTGAGCACTATGGGACTCAACTGCTGTGGTCATCAGTCCCCTAGAACTTAGAACTACTTAAACCTAACTAACCTAAGGACAGCACACAACACCCAGCCATCACGAGGCAGAGAAAATCCCTGACCCCGCCGGGAATCGAACCCGGGAACCCGGGCGTGGGAAGCGAGAACGCTACCGCACGACCACGAGATGCGGGCGACGGTATTGTTATCCTTGGTCAAAGCGAGAAGGAATTACGGATCGTACTGAATGGGATGAGGAAGACGGGATATGGACTGAGAGTAAAGCAAAGAAAGACGAAGATAATGGTGAGTTGCAGAACTGATATTAGCGACAAACTTTGTATGAAAATTGTCGATCACGTAGTGGAAGAACTGAAGAAATGCTGCCACCCTGGAAGCGAAATTCCGCATGGCGAACGAACCAAAGAGCATATACGAAGAATACCTGCACAGGAAAAAAGGGAATGTCTTGCTAAAAAAAAGCCCACTAATATCACACATAGGCCGTAATCTCAGGTAGAAATTTTCTGAGAAACCTCGTATTGTGCGGATGAGAGCCGTGGGCCGTGGGACGACTGAAATATAGAGAAGTGTAGTGTTTAACATGTGGTGCTATAGGAGATTGATGAGTAAGAAATGTGGAGATTGGTGCAGAATCCTTGAAGAAAAAATATGTGAGAAAAACTGATTATATGCACGGATAGCTAAAAGGACGTTAGGGAATAACTTCCGTCGTAGTAGGTGGAGCTGCAGACAGCACAGATTCTTGAGGAAGACAAAGATTAAAATACATATCCAGTAAATAGTTCAGGACTTGGGATGAAAGTGCTCCTCCGAGATAAAGCGGTTGAGGCATGAGAGGAAGTCGTGTCAGGCTGCATCAAAGCGGTCAAAAGTCTGAACAAAGAAAAAAAAATTTAATGTTATGTGTGTACTATGTAGAACGTTAAGTCATTTTAGATGCCTATAAGAGTTTTCGCTCAGATGTCAGCGATGGAGGATAGTATCAAATTGGCCTAAGACAGGGAAGGAAACCGGCAGTGTACGAGTAAATGTCAAAGGAAGCACCCCTTACCTCGGATTAAATGTCTTAAAGAACCCATAGAAAACCTAATTGAGTATAGCCAAACGTAGATTTCGGTCTTGCTCCATCTCGCTCCGTCAGAATGTAACTTAGGTATCCCGCTCAATTCGAATGTACCTCCAGTATGGTAACCAAGGCGCCCCTCACACAGCTGCTGCTGTCACGTCAGCCTCACTGGCAGGTTAACAAGCTGTGTCTGTTTCCATATACTGCACACGTGTAACATGAAAAGCTTCCGTAACACCGAGTGAAACTAGTCGACGGTGCAGTCTAGCGCTTCCCGACAAGGAAAAACTGTACTAGAAACACCAACAATAAAAACAAACAACATTAGACGTTTTTCTGTATAGTCCATCACCAAAAAGCTGTTATAAAACTCTGCGTTGTTGCAGCTGGTGTCGACTAGTTGATCATCTTCTAGCAGACCTGTGCATAATACATGATAAGAGTACGCTACTGAAAACATTATTTAGTTCCTTTAAAAATAAGCGAGGTCATTGTCATATTCCAGCAGCTATCAATGTAACCCAGAAAATTTCCCACATTTTCGGCTGTTACTTTGAGAAAACAATACCGTGATTTTTATTAGTTCTGGATATATAGAATTGAAGATTATGATGTTTTATCGAAATTGGTCACATCATAATAACAAATGCGCAACTAAGACTGCAAAATAAACGATAAATCTGAAATATCAACACAATTGCTGGATCTCTAGCGACGAATATGTCGACAATAATACAATATACAGGCTGTCCCCCAAAAGGAGTTTACAAGTTTGAATTTTAATAACTGGGGAGCTATTAATGATAACCCGATCCAGTGGTGATTCTATGGTGCTCCTATGACTGTGTGTGTAGCCATTCATTTGCTTTTCTTTTGTTATTATTTTCAGTTGCCGGTAACTAGACAAAAATCTCAAGATGGCTGTAAACTTCTCGTTGGAACGGAGAAAATTGATTTTAAAGTGTTGTTGAAATGTAAAACATGAAAGGAGTGCAAAGGTGATGGCGGGCAGAGTTTGGTATTGGACCACTGTCACATGTAACAATAACGAAATTACGTGACAGATTTGAGAGGAAAGGAAGAGTGCGTGATTTGAAGATGGGGTGGTGTGGCAGGAAGAAATCAGTAGCGAATAATAGAGGGATGAACACAGTGGTACAAACTCTGACAAGATCCCCAAAGAAAAGCATGCAGCAAGCTGCACTTCAATCACGTGTAAGCAAATGAAGTATTCACCGTATTTTAAAGTAAGCAACTTGAAAACCCACACATTACCATCGTGGCTTGCGGTAATTACTGGATGAATGAGATGGATAGGCTGACAAGAAAATGTTGAGTTTTCAGCGATATCTCCCGATTAAACACCGTTAGACTTCATCTGTGGGGAACTCTGAAGAACACCTTCTACGCTGGATGAGGCGATTGTGACGACCTGTGAATCCATTCCAACTGAAACCGTAACACATGTGTGTCGATGTGTTTCTCAGCGTTGCAGACACTGTACCCTCACAGAGTACATGCTCAGCAAATGAAGAGTAATGATTCTGCAATCCTCAGCCGCGTTCATGCTCTACCAATCTACTAGCTGCCTGATTGACCAATATAAATTTATCACAATCAAAAAAATGTTTCAAATGGCTCTGAGCACTATGGGACTTAACATCTATGGTCATCAGTCCCCTAGAACTTAGAACTACTTAAACCTAACTAACCTAAGGACATCACACAACACCCAGTCATCACGAGGCAGAGAAAATCCCTGACCCCGCCGGGAATCGAACCCGGGAACCCGGGCGTGGGAAGCGAGAATGCTACCGCACGACCACGATTATCACAATCAAGTAATTTTGGTAACCCACTTTTGGTTAGTAATTGCTTCTGATCTTTTCAATTGAAAATACACTGCGCTGTGATATTCTTCACATAGCAGGAAATCCTATAATTGCAGGATTTCGGAACCTTTGGCCGTAAAATACCATTAGAGTGCTTCATCCTGTAACGATGTAATATATTCGCTACTGATGAAGTATTGCCATTATTAATCATTTCTTCACGAAACTAGCTTTACTTCGAACGTAGTCTTCAACTGTATGCTTCTGAAAGGCATATGTGCTAGCTATTAAACTTGCAACACCATTTGCATAAAGAATACTACCTTATTGGAAAGCAAATCATCAGCATTTCAGCGCAACCATACAGTATGGGTTGGAGTAAAGCCAGCTACATTCTATAGATGAAAAGAGATTACACAGCGAGTTTCTGATCAATAAATAGCATTTCAATGTTGTTTATTTGTAAGAAGATCGTGATTTTTCTCTTATATTTATCATTTGTTAAGCCCCGTCGCTGTACCCTGTCTTCGAGATCTCCGTGACAGTTTTCAACAATATAACGCAATAACGCATTTCCAACAAGATAATGCAAGAAACGCAGTTTTCAAGATAACGCAAGAATGAATTTTACCATAGCTGTTCAGACTTACCTCAGCACAGAGGGTGCTCGACTAATATCCTGACCGGCATGCTCTCTAGACGTCTCACCTACTGAAAACATCTGGTCATGACCACTCACTAGACAATAAGATCGATCAGCTCTGACATAGAGTTGAAGTATCATGGAATGACATACCTGTGTCTGTCATCCAAGATCGGTTCAATTCCATGCCCAGCAAGTTTAGGGCCTTTTTTGCTGCTTTGTGTACTAAATTTTTCACCCTGCATTGCTACAAACTTCACAGAAATTTAATAGTGCTTTCTTGCTACCACAACATAGATTCACAAGAACTAAAATTTCGTTATTTCCTATTGTTCCTGGTGTTCCAAGTTTTATCACCAGACTGTGTACTTGGAAATATTCTTAACAGTCACCTACCTGTGCTTCTGGCCTCGCTATCAGACTGCCATTAACCCAAATGTCCTGATTCAGAGCGTCTCTCCAATGGTTTCATGTTACTTTTTTTTTTACTCCCTTACAAATTAAAATAAATTTTCTTCGCTTATTCAGCTAAAACCAATAAAAATGCTTCACTCACTTTCTACACAAGGAGAAATTATAGTTTAACCAGGAGAAAATTTTTAGTTTCATATACACTCCTGGAAATGGAAAAAAGAACACATTGACACCGGTGTGTCAGACCCACCATACTTGCTCGGGACACTGCGAGAGGGCTGTACAAGCAATGATCACACGCACGGCACAGCGGACACACCAGGAACAGCAGTGTTGGCCGTCGAATGGCGCTAGTTGCGCAGCATTTGTGCACCGCCGCCGTCAGTGTCAGCCAGTTTGCCGTGGCATATCAAGGAGAAAGAAAACTGGCGTTCTACGGATCGGAGCGTGGAATGTCAGATCCCTTAATCGGGCAGGTAGGTTAGAAAATTTAAAAAGGGAAATGGATAGGTTGAAGTTAGATATAGTGGGAATTAGTGAAGTTCGGTGGCAGGAGGAACAAGACTTCTGGTCAGGTGACTACAGGGTTATAAACACAAAATCAAATAGGGGTAATGCAGGAGTAGGTTTAATAATGAATAGGAAAATAGGAATGCGGGTAAGCTACTACAAACAGCATAGTGAACGCATTATTGTGGCCAAGATAGATACGAAGCCCACGCCTACTACAGTAATACAAGTTTATATGCCAACTAGCTCTGCAGATGACGAAGAAATTGAAGAAATGTATGATGAAATAAAGGAAATTATTCAGATTGTGAAGGGAGACGAAAATTTAATAGTCATGGGTGACTGGAATTCGAGTGTAGGAAAAGGGAGAGAAGGAAACATAGTAGGTGAATATGGATTGGGGGACAGAAATGAAAGAGGAAGCCGCCTGGTCGAATTTTGCACAGAGCACAACATAATCATAACTAACACTTGGTTTAAGAATCATGAAAGAAGGTTGTATACATGGAAGAACCCTGGAGATACTAAAAGGTATCAGATAGATTATATAATGGTAAGACAGAGATTTAGGAACCAGGTTTTAAATTGTAAGACATTTCCAGGGGCAGATGTGGACTCTGACCACAATCTATTGGTTATCACCTGTAGATTAAAACTGAAGAAACTGCAAAAAGGTGGGAATTTAAGGAGATGGGACCTGGATAAACTAAAAGAACCAGAGGTTGTACAGAGATTCAGGGAGAGCATAAGGGAGCAATTGACAGGAATGGGGGAAATAAATACAGTAGAAGAAGAATGGGTAGCTTTGAGGGATGAAGTAGTGAAGGCAGCAGAGGATCAAGTAGGTAAAAAGACGAGGGCTAGTAGAAATCCTTGGGTAACAGAAGAAATATTGAATTTAATTGATGAAAGGAGAAAATATAAAAATGCAGTAAGTGAAACAGGCAAAAAGGAATACAAACGTCTCAAAAATGAGATCGTCAGGAAGTGCAAAATGGCTAAGCAGGGATGGCTAGAGGACAAATGTAAGGATGTAGAGGCCTATCTCATTAGGGGTAAGATAGATACCGCCTACAGGAAAATTAAAGAGACCTTTGGAGATAAGAGAACGACTTGTATGAATATCAAGAGCTCAGATGGAAACCCAGTTCTAAGCAAAGAAGGGAAAGCAGAAAGGTGGAAGGAGTATATAGAGGGTCTATACAAGGGCGATGTACTTGAGGACAATATTATGGAAATGGAAGAGGATGTAGATGAAGATGAAATGGGAGGTATGATACTGCGTGAAGAGTTTGACAGAGCACTGAAAGACCTGAGTCGAAACAAGGCCCCCGGAGTAGACAATATTCCATTGGAACTACTGACGGCCGTGGGAGAGCCAGTCCTGACAAAACTCTACCACCTGGTGAGCAAGATGTATGAAACAGGCGAAATACCCTCAGACTTCAAGAAGAATATAATAATTCCAATCCCAAAGAAAGCAGGTGTTGACAGATGTGAAAATTACCGAACTATCAGCTTAATAAGTGACAGCTGCAAAATACTAACACGAATTCTTTACAGACGAATGGAAAAACTAGTAGAAGCCAACCTCGGGGAAGATCAGTTTGGATTCCGTAGAAACACTGGAACACGTGAGGCAATACTGACCTTACGACTTATCTTAGAAGAAAGATTAAGGAAAGGCAAACCTACGTTTCTAGCATTTGTAGACTTGGAGAAAGCTTTTGACAATGTTGACTGGAATACTCTCTTTCAAATTCTAAAGGTGGCAGGGGTAAAATACAGGGAGCGAAAAGCTATTTACAATTTGTACAGAAACCAGATGGCAGTTATAACAGTCGAGGGACATGAAAGGGAAGCAGTGGTTTGGAAGGGAGTGAGACAGGGTTGTAGCCTCTCCCCGATGTTATTCAATCTGTATATTGAGCAAGCAGTAAAGGAAACAAAAGAAAAATTCGGAGTAGGTATTAAAATTCATGGAGAAGAAATAAAAACTTTGAGGTTCGCCGATGACATTGTAATTCTGTCAGAGACGGCAAAGGACTTGGAAGAGCAGGTGAATGGAATGGACAGTGTCTTGAAAGGAGGATATAAGATGAACATCAACAAAAGCAAAACAAGGATAATGGAATGTAGTCTAATTAAGTCGGGTGATGCTGAGGGAATTAGATTAGGAAATGAGGCACTTAAAGTAGTAAAGGAGTTTTGCTATTTGGGGAGCAAAATAACTGATGATGGTCGAAGTAGAGAGGATATAAAATGTAGGCTGGCAATGGCAAGGAAAGCGTTTCTGAAGAAGAGAAATTTGTTAACATCCAGTATTGATTTAAGTGTCAGGAAGTCATTTCTGAAAGTATTTGTATAGAGTGCAGCCATGTATGGAAGTGACACATGGACGATAAATAGTTTGGACAAGAAGAGAATAGAAGCTTTCGAAATGTGGTGCTACAGAAGGATGCTGAAGATTAGATGGGTAGATCACATAACTAATGAGGAAGTATTGAATAGGATTGGGGAGAAGAGAAGTTTGTGGCACAACTTGACCAGAAGAAGGGATCGGTTGGTAGGACATGTTCTGAGGCATCAAGGGATCACCAATTTAGTATTGGAGGGCAGCGTGGAGGGTAAAAATCGTAGAGGGAGACCAAGAGATGAATACACTAAGCAGATTCAGAAGGATGTAGGTTGCAGTAGGTACTGGGAGATGAAAAAGCTTGCACAGGATAGAGTAGCATGGAGAGCTGCATCAAACCAGTCTCAGGACTGAAGACCACAACAACAACAACAACGGAGCTCCATCGCAGTCTTTAACACTGGTAGCATGCCGCAACAGCGTGGACGTGAACCGTATGTGCAGTTGACGGACTTTGAGCGAGGGCGCCTAGTGGGCATGCGGGAGGCCGGGTGGCCGTACCGCCGAATTGCTCAACACGTGGGGCGTGAGGTCTCCACAGTACATCGATGTTGTCGCCAGTGGTCGGCGGAAGGTGCACGTGCCCGTCGACCTGGGACCGGACCGCAGCGACGCACGGATGCACGCCAAGACCGTAGGATCCTACGCAGTGCCGTAGGGGACCGCACCGCCACTTCTCAGCAAATTAGGGACACTGTTGCCCCTGGGGTATCGGCGAGGACCATTCGCAACCGTCTCCATGAAGCTGGGCTACGGTCCCGCACACCGTTAGGCCGTCTTCCGCTCACGCCCCAACATCGTGCAGCCCGCCTCCAGTGGTGTCGCGACAGGCGTGAATGGAGGGACGAATGGAGACGTGTCGTCTTCAGCGATGAGAGTCGCTTCTGCCTTGGTGCCAATGATGGTCGTATGCGTGTTTGGCGCCGTGCAGGTGAGCGCCACAATCAGGACTGCATACGACCGAGGCACACAGGGCCAACACCCGGCATCATGGTGTGGGGAGCGATCTCCTACACTTGCCGTACACCATTGGTGATCGTCGAGGGGACACTGAATAGTGCACGGTACATCCAAACCGTCAGCGAACCCATCGTTCTACCATTCCTAGACCGGCAAGGGAACTTGCTGTTCCAACAGGACAATGCACGTCCGCATGTATCCCGTGCCACCCAACGTGCTCTAGAAGGTGTAAGTCAACTACCCTGGCCAGCAAGATCTCCGGATCTTTCCCTTATTGAGCATGTTTGGGACTGGATGAAGCGTCGTCTCACGCGGTCTGCACGTCCAGCACGAACGCTCGTCCAACTGAGGCGCCAGGTGGAAATGGCATGGCAAGCCGTTCCACAGGACAACATCCAGCATCTCTACGATCGTCTCCATGGGAGAATAGCAGCCTGCATTGCTGCGAAAGGTGGATATACACTGTACTAGTGCCGACATTGTGCATGCTCTGTTGCCTGTGTCTATGTGCCTGTGGTTCTGTCAGTGTGATCATGTGATGTATCTGACCCCAGGAATGTGTCAATAAAGTTTCCCCTTCCTGGGACAATAAATTCACGGTGTTCTTATTTCAATTTCCAGGAGTGTAGGTCAAGAAGTATTACATTGACATGATTAATTTTTTAGTGAATCGATTCTGAAAATTGTTTTATTTTTTGCAAAACATGTTCGTGAGAAAAAATATGTTGGTCACACTCTGGTCCGCCACATTTTAATGTCCTGTCCGGATTTTAACACACAGCGTCTAGATCTTAACCTGCCATGTACTTTAGATGCCATTTCAGCGGATGACCCACGAGCAGCTGCTCGTGTTCTTCGTTTTATCAATTTGACAAACCACTCTAAGGACATACGATGATGCTGTTTTTTAATCCTATGCCTGTCAGTCTGTCTTTTATCGTGTTTTCCCTTTTAGTTGTTGTTTTAAACTTGTGCCTCGCGGTGCATTCTTAACGTAGTCAGGGCGCTAATGACCATTGAAGTTGTGCGCCCTAAAACCACACAAAAAAAAAAAACCTCTGATCTGTACGAAGCTGCTCTCTAACGTATCTAATGGATATATTCCAGAGATTGAGACCAGATCCTAGACAGTGGTATCATCCAAAGATCACAGTGCCACACCATAGGCGGCAACGCACATTGATACCACAGCTATTAGCGAAGTCTCGCTGCAATCCGTGACGACGAATTGGAGACGCTAATGAAGATATGCCGTTTCTCTCTCTCTCAGCACAGCAGCGTCCTCACACAGAGGTGCATACAGACCCGAGATTGGAAGCACCCTGACCACTTAGTGACGTCAGCTGAAGCAGTCAGCCTCATCGAGCAGAACGAAAGAGTATTCAAGTCTCAGATAGAACTGTACTTTTGTAAATGTTGAATATTGTACTTTAAGAGAAGAGTTTGTTAATTAGCGCATTAAGTGTTGCTTTAACACTCAATGACGTCTGTAAATTATCAGAAATTCCTGAGGCAAAGGACTGTATCAAGTTAAGTATATCTTTTTATTTATTCAAGTAACAAAGTGAACTAATGTTTCATATGTTGTAGATCCAATGATCCACAGTTATGGCCAGGAGATTGTACTTATTTGTGATAAAACACAGACAAGCGTTGAGTGAAATACAAAGAAAAACCTGAGGAGCTCGTCTAGATGTATTCCATCACTGAATTCTGCTGCAGAGGCAAAGTCGATACGGCTAGATGCAGGCACCAAACCTGTGTATATCGTTGAAGGCGGCTTCCTGACATTTCCAATACTTTGTAGTCATCAGAGAGGTAATTCTAACTATCAGTTTGACTACCTGTTGAAAAACAGATTTGGAGTGTTCCATAAAGGTCCTCTTTTCATCCACAATGGCGATATCTACAAATAAAATTATGAACTATGGGGATTTTTGAAGGATTTCTGTTGACAGAAAACCCGTGCTTCAGCAATATTTACATTGTTTCGTGAATAACCAAATGAGTTTGTTGTCTCTGAGCTACCACTACGTTATCACGAGTATATTACTCGTCTTTTCTTCAAGTTTCGAGTGCGCAGATATTTCTGCTAAGAAGTATTGATATACACACTTACTCTTTCAATAGCGTGACCGGTCTAAGAAAGTTTCTAGGTGAGGTAGGTATGTCCATTTCTTTACCAGTGGTTTCTGTGCGAAACCTTAATTTTTAGGTCGACTATCTTACTAGTGATGTGATGACGTTTACAGGTACTTACTGAACACTAGCGGCCATCTGAAATACTCGAGTTTGAATAGTACACATATCCCATCTGTACTAGCTCCCGTATTATGGTCAAGAAACCCGTTATCTTTAAGCTGGTTCATGCTTAAGTCCAAAATACGTCAGTTTTTATTGATGTTAAGTGCTAATGCGTCCAATTATCTTTTATGCGCAGCAGGTTATAATTACGAGTCATATTTCGTATTCAATAAGATGACCATGTTTGATTTCAATCTGAAAACGCTGCCAGTATTCAATAAGATGTTCATGTTTGATTTTAATCTGAAAACGCCGTCAAGTAAGCGTCGAATCATCTCCGCTTTTTAGCAGCGAAATCGTGGAACCTCTTGTCGTAACCAGTGACACACTATATCGCCTACCGGATGAATCGTCAAATGATCATCAGCCAGTAATCTCCAACACTGCAACGGTAGCACCACACAGCGTGGAATTTCTTGGTGTATTTTTAATCAGTACCAGAACAATCATCAACAAAACTGAAGCAAGAGGTAGAATGTGCTTGACGGATCGCAGAGTTGCTGACACATCATGGATTCTGGGAGCTAACAACTTCTTCGCCAGCAATAAGAGTAAACGAAGCACTATGCAGAATACGTTACGCACCACATGTTCTACAAGCTAAACGTTTAAACGAAATGGATGCACATAGTGAAGAAAACATCAAGAAGTTGTGCATTGTGTAGCACAGTGAGACGACTACATCGTACCGAACACCTGTGCCAAACATGTGAGATAGCATACCATCTGAGTAGTAATGAGTGCAGAATGGCACGATCCCTGCTTTACCGGTCAGACCACAGAGAATAAAATCAACTGTAAAAATTTTTTAGCGAAATACTTATGTTACTTTGACGTATACTTGATTGTACCAATATTAATCACACAATAAATTTAACAAATATTTTATTACTGATGAAGAAAGGGATGTAATTCAGTAGCTTCAAGGTCGATATCAGCTCCCTGGCTATCTGAACTCACGGCATTAATGTTTCTCACATTTATTTCCAAACCAACTGCTGAACAGGCGACGTACAGTCTTTTAATCGTAGTTGTACTGCCAGGTCTTCACATATGAGGACGCTGTCGTCAACAGATCGATTGTTTGGAGAACGGCATGAAATCTGATCCCTGCGCTATCCTAATCCAATCACGAGCGTACGAGGGCAGTTCAATAAGTAATGCAACACATTTTTTTTCTCGGCCAATTTTGGTTGAAAAAACCGGAAATTTCCTGTGGAATATTTTCAAACATTCCCGCTTCGTCTCGTATAGTTTAATTGACTTCCGACAGGTGGCAGCGCTGCACGGAGCTGTTAAAATGGCTTCTGTAACGGATGTGCGTTGCAAACAATGGGCAGTGATCGAGTTTCTTTTGGCGGAAAACCAGGGCATCTCAGATATTCATAGGCGCTTGCAGAATGTCTACGGTGATCTGGCAGTGGACAAAAGCACGGTGAGTCGTTGGGCAAAGCGTGTGTCATCATCGCCGCAAGGTCAAGCAAGACTGTCTGATCTCCCGCGTGCGGGCCGGCCGTGCACAGCTGTGACTCCTGCAATGGCGGAGCGTGCGAACACACTCGTTCGAGATGATCGACGGATCACCATCAAACAACTCAGTGCTCAACTTGACATCTCTGTTGGTAGTGCTGTCACAATTGCTCACCAGTTGGGATATTCAAAGGTTTGTTCCCGCTGGGTCCCTCGTTGTCTAACCGAACACCATAAAGAGCAAAGGAGAACCATCTGTGCGGAATTGCTTGCTCGTCATGTGGCTGAGGGTGACAATTTCTTGTCAAAGATTGTTACAGGCGATGAAACATGGGTTCATCACTTCGAACCTGAAGCAAAACGGCAATCAATGGAGTGGCGCCACACCCACTCCCCTACCAAGAAAAAGTTTAAAGCCATACCCTCAGCCGGTAAAGTCATGGTTACAGTCTTCTGGGACGCTGAAGGGGTTATTCTGTTCGATGTCCTTCCCCATGGTCAAACGATCAACTCTGAAGTGTATTGTGCTACTCTTCAGATTTTTGTGCCTACGAACACGCTGAAGTCGTTTCTTCAATTTCTGAACGAACTTCTCCTTCTTCATGACAACGCAAGACCTCACACAAGTCTTCGCACCAGAGAGGAGTTCACAAAACTTCAGTGGACTGTTCTTCCTCTTGCACCCTACAGCCCCGATCTCGCACTGTCGGATTTCCATATGTTTGGCCCAATGAAGGACGCAATCCGTGGGAGGCACTACGCGGATTATGAAGAAGTTATTGATGCAGTACGACGTTGGCTCCGACATCGACCAGTGGAATGGTACCGTGCAGGCATACAGGCCCTCATTTCAAGGTGGCGTAAGGCCGTAGCATTGAATGGAGATTACGTTGAAAAATAGTGTTGTGTAGCTAAAAGATTGGGGAATAACCTGGTGTATTTCAATGCTGAATAAAACAACTCCTGTTTCAGAAAAAAATGTGTTGCATTACTTATTGAACAGCCCTCGTAATTTCAAATTTCGAAGTAAGCTCACCGGACATAAAAACATTCACCACCAGGAGACATCGTACTAACAGCATGTAACACCGCCTTTAGCCTTGGCTGGCTTCTATTCAGCGAAGAACAAAGTTCCTTCAAATATTGCACATCTTGCTGAATTTACATCTACATCTACATAGATACTCCGTAAGCCACCGTGCGGTGCGTGGTGGAAGGTACCTTGTACCGCTACTAGTCACTTCCTTTCCTGTCCCACTGTCAAATAGAGTGAGGGGAAAAAGAGTGTTTATATGTTTCCGTATGAGCCCTAATTTCTTGTATCTTATCTTCGTGGTCCTTATGCTCAGTGTGTGTTGGCGGCAGTAGAATCGTGTGGCAGACAGCTTCAAATGCCGTCTTATCTATAGTGTTGCTCGAAAAGAACTTCGCCTTTCCTTCAGGTATTTCAATTTGAGTTCCATAAGAATCATCATAACACGTATTTTTAGAACCTATCGGTAACAAATGTAATAGCTCGCATCTGAAATGCCTCGATGTCTTCCTTCAATCCGACGTGGTGTGAATCCCAAACACCCGAGCAGTACTCAAGAATAGGTCGCACCAGCGTCCTGTATGCCGTCTCCTTTTCCCAAAATTCTCCCAATAAACCGAAGTCGACCATTCGCCTTCCCTGCCACAGTTCTCGCATGCTCGTTCCACTTCATATCGCTTCGCAACATTACGCCCACAGATATGTAAACGACTTGTCTGTCTCATTAAGGACACTAGTAATACTGTATCCGAACATTACAGATTTGCTTTTCCCGTTCATCCACATTAACTTAATTTTTTCCACATTTAGAGCTAACTGCCATTCATCACATCAACTAGAAATTTTGCATAACTGGTCTTGTATCTTCCTGCAGTCACTCAACTTAGCACCTTACCGTACACCACAGCATAATCAGCAAACAATCGCAGATTACTACCCATGCTGCCCGCCAAATCATTTATGTATATAGATAACAACAGACGTCCTATCACACTTTCACCCGGGGACTGAGTGTCTGTGTTGTCCTCATCATCATTCAGGAGTTGGCGAGTCTGGACAGTACAGAGATTGGAAATTTGTACCGGTGCTGATAACCATGACTTTTGAGTGCAGTGCCCCACAAACAAACAAAAGTTATCACATTCCCCTGGCACACTCCTGACACGACACCGTTGTCTCCGAAGAACACTCGCCATCGAGGACAACGTACTCGGTTCTATTACTTAAGAACTCTTCGAGCCACTCACATATCTGTGAACTTATTCCATACGCTCGTACTTTCGTTACCAAACTGCAATTGGGCACCGCGATAAATGGTTTTCGGAAATCTAGAAATAAGGGAGTCTGCCTGTTGGCCTTCATCTCAAGTTCGCGGTATGTCGCGTGAGAAAAGGGCCAGCTGACTTTCGCACGAGCGATATTTCCTAAATCTGTGGGATACGTGGACATAAATTTCTCAGTCTCAACAAAGTTTAATATATTCCAACTGAGAATATATTCAAGTATGCTACAGCAAACCGAAGTTAGGGAAATTGTTCTGTAATTCTGCAGGTCCATTCTTTTACCCTTCCTATATAATGGAGTCACCTGCGCTTTTTTCCAGTTACGTGGGATTTGGTGCTGAGCGAGAGATTCACGGCAATTGCAAGCTAGGAAAGGGGCCAATGTCGTAGACTAGGCTACGTAAAACCGAATTGCAGATTAGATGCCATAGAGCTATTACGAGTATACTGCGGCGATGATGTTCCAAATAGTCCTAGACATTTGTTGTGGGATGATCGGGTGATTTAGGCTACCAGGTGATAAGCAATGGATGTCTGAGTGCTCATCAAATCAGGAACGAACAGGTATTCGTGAAGCTATGTGAAAATGGGTGTTGTCATCTTGGAGGATAGGAGAGTCCACAGCAAACTCATCGTCTAGATGTAGGAAACCTTGGTCGCATAGAATATAAGAGTAACCATCCTGGTTCCTGAGTAAAGTGAAGTCAGTGTAAGAAAAACACCTCCAAAACACCACATAGCCGCCTCCGATCTGAAATCCACCCTTCATACACTGCTGTTTAAACGTCTCATTGAGTCACCGATGCAATCGACGCCTTACATCATTTGAAAGTATTCAACTTCGAGAGTCTACATACTACGCTGCCTCCAGTCAGCTATCGGGCACTTTCTGCTCTTCTCGGTCAACTGAAGGCTTGAAGCTCTACGTGCCGCTTTGTGAGCAATTACCTTCTGTGAGGTACCCGACTCCAATCACACAGTTTCCCTCATAATGCCCGATCAAAAAATGGTTGAAATTGACCAGAATTCACAGATAGGAGCAAATCCTAACTGGTCTGAAACCGGTTGTCATTGAAAAGGCGTGACACCCCTCTATGGACCCTATCAGTTGGGACATTCTTAAGACCACTGTTCTTACGCTGTGTTACATGGCTGCGAGCCGTACAACATTCCCTGAAGACACACTGGACAGCCCATGTGTATGCGGCAAGTTATTACTGGATGACATTCGTTGCAGTAAGGCACGCAGCCGTCTAGTAAGGTGGCTGCAGGATGGCTGTGTTTCATTTCGCTTTGCTCACAGCACAGCTCATGCAAACTGCCTTGAGAACTGCATAGCGTAACATTCAGTAGACACAAAAGAGTCATACCCTCTAAGAATCTAAACAATTCATATTACTTATTGTCCGATTTTCTTCAAATTTCGTACACAGTCTTTTTTTATTAATGGAATGGTGCTGTCAAAATTTCAGATATGATTTTTATTTATTATAGCTCTAAACTACTAAACTACTAAGACCTACGCTTGTTTTTTAAAACCAAGTTAGGAACAATAACAGATTGACTTTCATTATGATTTGAAGCCATTCCAAAGTTATCAGTGCATAAAAATCAATTAATTAAAATTTTCTTTTTAAAACTTTAGTCACTGTGCATTACGTAATAAAAAATCGGTCTAAATTATTATTTGAGTGCATTTTTTCGTCTGTGTGCGTGAGAATGATTGAGAGACTGTATGTGGGACATATGTTAAAATTTGATATTTCATTTTACGTAAAACCTTGTGCAAACGAACCGTGGGAAAGTATGTTGCAACCGCTATTTAGGTAACGTATGTTGGTGTGTGCTTGGTTTTGTATAAAAGCAGCTAGAACGGAAGTTAGAGGCAGAATAAATTTATTTATCCATTTGATGAATATTTTGCACTTCGTTTATTTTGATTTAACAAATTACAAGAATTTGAAGTTTAGCTGACATCAATTACGATCAACTTAGTGATTGGATAAGGCAAGATTTCCGTGAGAATGATCAGGAAGGAACGTTCTGATTGGTCGTTTAAATCAACAGCCAATCAAAAATAAGTAGGAGTGGGTAAACAGGAGGGTACCTCGGGAAGAGTCGCTTGCTTACTGGTCTACGAATAACACGATGTCAGATCGCTCCTTTAAAAATATTCTGTAAGATGAGGAAATCGTGAGCTAATTTCGGTTCGAACATATCGTGACTGAAGCGACTGGAGTTACGAACATTCTAATGAAAGTTTGGTATTCCTAAGTTAAATAGTTCGAGAGATATGAGAGTGTGAACTTTCTGGTCGTAGTAACAACTCTGGGTGGCGTGTTTCGTGCTCTGTACGGAATATTTTGGCGAGCACTTCTTACGAAGAACACCACTGAAACAACCAAATGTTTAACTCGCGAATTGTTCTGGGTCTGTGAATGGTAGAACGTGAAAATTAGTCGGGTCGGACTTACTAAAATTCTGGCTGCTTTTCGAGTGAATATTTGTTATACAGACAGTGAACTTCAAATGATAACGTTTTACCATATAGACCACGGAGTTGATAGCCATTTCATGTGTTTCAATATGAATAAAAAGCAGAGTTAGTCTAATTTTAAACACTTTTCTGCAAGTAGACTGAAGATCCTGAAAACCAGATTTTTTTAACCACGAACGTTCAGGAACTGACTTTCAGCTACAGTTGCGCGCCCTCTGTGTGGTAGGTATTAGGTGGTGGTTTCATCAATGCTGCTGTTCACTGCCTAGCACGTATCTGCTACCACAGAGAGAAGGGGTATCGGCAAGAATCCTATCGAGGTAGGTGGACTGAACGATAGCGTTAACTAAAACGCGTACCTCCGACCCCGCCCCGCCGCACATGGTGATACAACTACAAATCGGGCAACTTCATTCACGTTGTTGTAATCGGCAACTCCAAGCAAGATATCTCCTCTCTGCCATTCTGTCGCGGCCCCTTTTCGGCTCGTCTTTCTGCACTAATTCCTATAACAGTCTTGCGCATGTGCATCACTTCATTGTCGCTGCGTATGTCAGCGGTGGAGAGTTTTACGATATCTTGTATGTCGATCCTTCTGAGTGAAGGTTTGTGGGACTTCCGCCGTTCACGTGTGTAATAAAATGACACAAACACCTGCAGGCGTTCCTTCAGTGTTATTTAGCATACAGTAACTAGTGACTCAGTACACCAAATGGTTCAAATGGCTCTAAGCACTATGGGACTTAACATCTGAGGTCATCAGTCCCCTAGACTTAGAACTACTTAAACCTAACTAACCGAAGGACATCACACAGATCCATGCCCGAGGCAGGATTCGAACCTGCGACCGTAGCAGCAGCGCGGATCCGAACTGAAGGACCTAGAACCGCTCGGTCACAACGGCCGGCTCTCAGTACACCATCTTCAGGGATTAACTGACACTGAGGGGCTGAACTCCAGTCGTATACACGATCCCTTCAGTGGCTAACATCAATGAAGTCGTGTATACGATTGGAGATCACCCCCTCAGTGTCAGTTAAGGCCTGAAGATGGTGTATTGAGTCATCGAAACTGGTTGCAGTGTAATAAATAACACTGAAAGGACAGCTGCAGATGTTCCATAATATTACACTCACACCATTGTCTGGTACGAGTTCCACAACATCTAACGTACTCCAAAGCGACCATCCTGCTGTTTTTATGTGATGACTAATACTTTGCCCGCTAAAGTTAAACATTCTCTGTGGACCCCTATGAAACTAATGTGCATTAGTAACGGTTTGAGCTCAGAAACAGAAACTAGCAATCGCTACCTACTCGTCACATCAATAAACAGCTTTCATGTTATGCAACTTTCGATTACTAATTTGGCCACTGCACACGAGGAAACACCATCAGATTGAAGCAACGCCTTAGCGCACTCCTAATTACATTTGTTAAATCATGGGAGAAGTTGCAGGAGTTAGGCTTCATAAATGGAACAGACATCACAATTTGTAGGATTTATTTATATTCAGAATCAACATGAAATCTTTTTTGAATGCGACTCTTGGAAACAAAAACACAGAAAACTAACGTGAACTACTGAAGTTTGTCACGTGAGACTTTGTTCGACATCCTTAGAACTCAAAGAAAAAGAAAGTCACAGTTCCCCATTTGCAGAAGTCGCATTTTTAAATTAGCATGAGAAATAACCCAACAAACTCTGCATCCAAGATGCACAAACAACCAGATAAATGTGATTTGCTCAGAGTACTGTCTCTGAAATATAAAACTAACACCTAAAGCTAAAGCAAAAAGAGGCAGACTTCAAATTTCACAGTCAGCGAGGGACGCTAGCTTGGAAGCGAATAATGGAACATGAATACTTCCTGGAAATTAGCAAATAGATTGCCAGATTCTGTGTACTCAACTCAATCTCAGTTTCGAGAGGTGGCGACAAGCTTGCAGCTAAAGTAAATGAGCCACGTAGGATGAAAACAGAGAAGAACGCTGCACAAGCTTCCCTGATACGGCGTACAAATGTTCATAGGCAACTTGTAAGGTTGGTACTGGGTCTGAATGGTCTTTTACTACAGCTGAAGTACCATGGGTAGTGTCTAGAATGGGAGGCAGTACACAGGATCGGGCTTGGCCGAACAGAGATAGTGTTGAAATGGAGCTAGACTTCTCTAGTTTCACGGGAACGAATAGACAGGATTTATTTTGATGTCCATGCTGAAAGGATACTTTCTACATCTGAAGTAGGCACTTGGGGTCTAAGGGACCACTGCAGCCTCGCATCAGCGATTAACTCTCGGAAACCGCAACTTCAGAATGCAGCGAGCAGGCTCTGGGAACCACCCCAGAATGCCATCCGGCCTAAGCAAAGCCTTCGTGCTGCAATTCTACAGTGGAAACGGGATGTCCCGGAATCCGAAACTTGGCGTGAGAACCTTTCAGCCACCGCCCAACAGTTATTACTGCCCTACTCTGTAAATGAAATGCATTGAAGCGCCAAAGAAACTGATATAGGCATACTTATTCAAATACAGAGATATGTAAATAGCCAGAATACGGCGCTGCGGTCGACAACGCCCATATAAGACAGCAAGTGTCTGACGCAGTTGTTAGATCGGTTACTGCTGCTACAATGGTAGATCATCAAGATTTAAGTGAGTTTGAACGTGGTGTTATAGTAGGCGTACGACCGATGGGACACAACATCTCCGAGGAACGATGAAGTGGGGATTTTGCCGAACGACCATTTCGGGAGTGTACCGTGAATATCAGAAATCCGGTAAAACATCAAATCTGCAACATCGCTGCGGCCGTAGAAAGATCCTGCACGAACGGGATCAACGACTACTAAAGAAAATCGTTCAACATGACATAAGTGTAATCCCTCCGCAAATCGCTGCACATTTCAGTGCTGAGCCATCAAGTGTCAGCGTGCGAACCATTGAACGCAATATCATCGATATGGGCTTTCGGAGCCTGAGACCTACTCGTGTATCCCTGTTGACTGTACGACACAAAGATTTACGCCTCTCCTGGGCCCAACACCGATAATGGACCGTTGATGAGTGGAAACATGTTGCCTGGTCGGACGAGTCTCGTTTCAAATTGTACGTGTACGGGTATGGAGACAACCTCATGAATCCATGGACCCAGCGTGTCAGCAGGGGACTGTTCAAGCTGGTGGAGAATCTGAAATGGTAGGAGGCGTGTGCAGTTGGAGTGATATGGGACGCCTGAAACGTCTAGATACGACTCTGACAGCTGACACGTACGTAAGCACCCTGTCTGATCACCTGCATTCTTTCATCCCCATTGTGCATTCCGACGGACGTGAGCAATTGCATCAGAACAGTCCGACACGTCCAGAATTGCTACAGAGTGGCTCGAGGAACACTCTTCTGAGTTTAAACGCTTCAGCTGGGCACCAAACTCCCCAGACATAAAGATTATTGAGCATAGCTGGGTCGCCTTTCAACGTGCTGTTCAGAAGAGATCTACACCGCTTCGTACTCTTACGTATTTACGATCAACCCTGAAGGATCCATGGTGTAATTACCTCCAGCACTACTTCAGACATTAGTCTAGTCCATTCCACGTCGTGTTCGAGCCCTACACGATATTAGGCAGGTGTACCAGTTTCTTTGGCTCTTCATTGTAATATGTACAGGATCGTCTGGCAGTCTGTACCAGTCATGTTCCACCTATTTGTATTAACCACATAAAATATATGTCACGCGGTTCTGAAGCCTTATTGTCTATACCTCAGAAATTCGAGCAGCACCGTTCGTCTTTTTGTGGGATCTCCTACGTTGCGCCTCCCTTCTGGTGCGACCTGTTCCATAGAAAGCGAACGTGCGCAGGCGCGGCGACCGGCGCGTGTGAGTGCATGCCTCTGGAGAAGCAGCAGAGACTTCACCTTTTTTTTTTTGCTCCTGTGAGGCGGCGGCAGAGGGCTCGGCCGGTCGGAGTCTGTGGGAAAACTCGGCGGGTCCGGACAGAGCGAGCCGCGGCGAGAGTGAACCCGGCCGGTACGGCTCTCTCTGGCGCAGCACCCCCCGCCACGCACCTGGCCGCCGGCGTATATATGCGGCGAGGCGGCAGGGGCCTGGCACAGCCGCCGCAGACGGTCCTGTCCACACGGCATCAGCGCGCAGCGGGGCCACCTCCGCTACTCCGGCGACATGGCTCGTGCTCTCTGCCTCGTGAGTAGCCTGCCTGCAGCACCCAGCTGTCCGCCTAACTCTTACTGTGCCTGGTCCAAATCCTCACTCAATACACGTCACTATCGTCGTGTATTTGAGAGTAATTCTGTGTCACCTCCCATCTTCACCATCACCATCATCACTCCAGCAGTCTTGGTGTTTTGCTATATGTGCCCCCTCCATTTGGAACTATCAATTTAAATTTTATTTTCATTACATTGTTCACAGTTCACAATGATCCGTCTCTTTCCAAATTCTTTCAGAAACAGAACGATATGGCATCGTGGCTGGACTCGTACACCTGGGGATGGCATATCATCTGTGGTTTCCATAAACCGCTTAAGGCGAATGACCGGGTGATTCTTTTGAAAATGCTACGGCCTATTCCTATACCCATCTTTCGCCTGTCCGAATTTGTGCTCCGTCTCTAATGATCTACTAGTTGGCAGGACAACGCATCCTGATCATCCTTTCTTCCCTGCGTTTTATTTCAGAATTTATCTTTAGTAGGCCTCTAGGTCTTTGCCCTGTCACAGTTCTTCCAAATACTTTCTTTAAATTCCATATGAAGCCATTCTTTTCATCTACCTACATCATTTAGGTCTTTTAAGTTACTAAAAAAATTATGTCGTGTGACTAGGACCTCCCGTCGGGTAGACCGTTCGCCGGGTGCAAGTCTTTCGATTTGACGCCCCTTCGGCGACTTGCGCGTCGATGGGGATGAAATGATGATGATTAGGACAACACCACACCCAGTCCCTGAGAGCAGAAAATCTCTGACCCAGCCGGGAATCGAACCCGGTCCCTTAGGATGGACATACTGTCGCGCTGACCACTCAGCTACCGGGGTCGGACTTTTAAGTTACTGTGCATCCTTCAATCAAGTTTTAAAGTGACTAATGGTCGTATAATTTCAGTTTTTGTGACTGGTTTTCTGAAAGCTAAATCGGAAAAACGTCATTTCATTTCCCTGGAAATGATAGCTCGGTGCTTTTTATACGTACATCAATATTGGCAGAAGCCATGATTCACTAGAGTCGATTGTGTAGGCAAAATTTAAGCTGAGAAGTACAGTCCTCCAGCATCTGATATATCGGCAAAATGTATTTCTTCCTTTGACAGTTTCCGAATCTATGGTATTATCTGGTGTGGCTCGATGGCTAAGACTCATACTACATATCCGAAAGCCTAGGGTATAAACCACGGTAGTACCAAGATCTGCTAAAATAATCATGATTCAACGAGTGACTTATTAGCGTGCCTAAATTTCGGTATATTTTTAAAATACTGTTTTATACATACACCTTATGTGAGTGGGAAAGAACTTCCCAAGCTGTTTAGCTATAAAATGTTATTCGTGACATCCTGACACACAGTTTGAAAAGTTATTTTTAAAATTTTTTTTAAATTTTTATTTGGGGGTAACATTTAGTGGATTGCCAATAAGTTGGAATGTCTTCTCGGTAGGGTGAAATACGAAGCAGATCACAACGCCCTTCTCATATCATTTGCACCTTGATCAGATTTCTTCGTCTTCTCATTATTATAATTAGCGTTATAGTGGTAAGTCCATTCAACACTTCGCGATAATATACCTATCCTCTCTTAATATTGTTCTCATTATCGTCATATTGTTTTTGTTCTAATTGCATACTCATCTCGCAAAATAGGTTTCCGATTCGTAATTTAGTCACTCACTAAACCAGATATATATTAAATTTAAATAACTTCTTGTTATTGTGTAGTATGACATGGTGGATAAAACGACGTTGAAAACATTGAAATATGATCATAAACTTATAGTGAGTTCCACTCAAAATGACGAACGAACATGTTATTAATAAAGGAAATAAATTTCCTGTATGAGACGAAAATATTTTGAATATTTTGTGAATGAAGTTGTCTAGCCCTTCAATATTGGGATCTATTCACATCTCTTTTTCACTCATTTTGTGCAGCCTGCTGTCCGCCGCATGGACGTCTCGTTAACTGTCATTCTGATCTCATACGTTACATAAAGAGCTTGCGGGTTTACCCGAGATTGTGTTTAGGCGAATGGGAGTGTCTTTCTGCACTACACTTGGTTTCAGTGACATTGATAAATATTCGTATTTACCTATGACACTTGGCACTGTTCTCTAAGATATCCCAATCTACCACATATGATATTTTAAGCAAGGTGCTGTGTATGAGGATGTAACGAATTTCATAGTTCAGTACACTATAGCACGCCAAACTGCTTATCACACGTATTGTGGTCGAATGAGCAATCCTTTTCCTAAGGTGCTTCTAGGCGACGACTTTCTGAAATAAATATGTGGAAATAACTTATTATACAGTGCGTTGTAGCACACTCAAGTCACTGTGTTCACAAAGTGCGGCATTTTAATTTGTTTTTATTCTGTCATGGCTTAGAAACAAAGATCTGTGGCTACAGGTGTCAAAGAAATAACTAACAAGACTGCTGCCTTCCGTGAAAACACCGTAGGAAGTTACGACCGTCACGCTAGGCCCTCTGGATTCCTGACGCAGTTTCCGGGCGTTCATGGACCACGTGAATGGTCCCGCGTCACGGCCGAGGTGAGCTACAGAACGGGTTCTGTGGCCGACAAACGGACTCCACTCTCACTCCGACCTTGGAGAACGTTCTCGCGCTTAAACAGCTTTCTGCTTCGGCCGTTAATCGCGCCAACAGCGACCGCTTTCAAACCGCCTGCACTCAGCAGAGTTGCAAATGCCGTATTTCTGACTGGGACCTACAAATCCCACGTCTCCTTCACACGACTTGATTGAGTTGTCATTATTCAGGTCCCTGCTAGTACCAGAGGATTCCTATGATAATTACAGTAGTTCTCTGTAGGTCAACGACCTGGTGCGAGTAATTTAACTGGGAGCCGCTTCGATGACCTGCGTTTCCCTAACCTACCTCAATTACTCTACCACGTATATTGGGATCTATAGTTTAACGTAGAGTCAGAACTACTTGTCGAAACCAGCCAGTATTCATATCAATTAAAAGTGAAGGCTAGCTTAATGGCAGACAAATATTTTCGGTTCAAGCGGGCTTCGATCCCGAGACTATCCGCTTCCAGGGACGCGCTTTTCCACAAGACCACCAGGCCCCGGGGGCCTACGGTGTGAAAACGTCACTGATTTCACTACAAACTCGTCTCCGAGTCTGAGCGGTAAATGACTATGACTGCAGAACAATAGTTCCGTGCTCGACCCCATGGGCAGGAAAATTTTGTGGGTGGATTGCAGGAGGTTGGACACAGCCTCCACTGAGGAACTACTTGAAGAAGAAATTTTCGATTCCATTTTAAGAAACCATCATTAACGATCCGCCTTTCCATTTGTTCTTCCTGTCACCTCTTCCAGTGATAGGCAGAAAAGCATACATGGTCAGTTTGCTTCTGAACTTTGTCTTTCAAAATGGTTCAAATGGCTCTGAGCACTATGAGACTTAACTTCTGAGGTCATCAGTCCCCTAGAACTTAGAACTACTTAAACCTAACTAACCTAAGGACATCACACACATCCATGCCCGAGGCAGGATTCGAACCTGCGACCGTAGCGGTCGCGCGTTTCCAGACTGTAGCGCCTAGAGGCGCTCGGCCACAGCGGCCGGCTCTGTCTTTCCGTAGATACGTTGTTGTGGAGACGAGAAAGCTATGACACGTAATTATACTAGCCTTTGCAACGTGAAATGACGGAAGAAGTCGCCACCTGTCCGTACAAATCATTTTAATTCCTCAAAAAATGTTAAAGAAAACATTCTTCCAGATTTTTCAAATGTTCGCACATTTTCACCACCAGTTGTAATTAGTTCGTAGAAAACAGTTCTCCATATCCACTGAAACAACAACTCATGCTGTCCATGTCAGCCAGCCGGAGTGACCGACCGGTTCTAGGCGCTACAGTCTGGAACCGCTCGACCGCTACCGTCGCAGGTTCGAATCTTGCCTCGGGCATGGATGTGTGTGATGTCCTTAGGTTAGTTAGGTTTAAGTATTTCTAAGTTCTAGGGGACTGATGATCTCAGAAGCTAAGTCTCATAGTGCTCAGAGCCATTTGAACCATTTGTCCATGTCAAAATCCTCATACACACGAATAGAACAGAAAGAGATGTTAGAGTCTAAGCTCCCACTGACATCTGTCTCACTAGAGACAAGTCATGAAGTCTGCTGCTCTGTTGGAGGAGTGCGAAGAACTGAAATGCCTCTAATATTGAAAATAGGGCTAACCAACTTTGTTTTCAGATCGGTAGGAATCGGGGTGTCTTAATACAATGCGAATTTGCACACCTCCAGTGCTGTTGGTCCTAATATCAGTGTTTGGAGGAGATCGCAAAATGTCATGATCTGGTGAACCGAGTATATGAACCACAACACTAGACAAGTGATAGAGTAACGGTGTGCATTATGCAGGAGAAGAATCTTTCATTCAGCAAAGTGAGCTGTACACTACAGTTTACTGACAACTGAGTGTGATTGTTATGATATTCTGGCGTTTCCAAGCACATAGAGAGCTCGTCGGGCGACTGTAAGGAAATGCTGAAAGACTTGGTCATAATTTTGGCTTGATGTGATGAACGACTGCTCTCTTTAACTGTGAATAAACTCAGTTACTATAACAAAGAAAGAACTCCACAGTACCCGATTCAAACATCACTGGCGTCCATCATTAGCACGCTATATCGTTTAATTATTTAGGGGTAATACCAAGAAGTACTATTTGGGGTTTATGGGCGCTCAACATCGAGGTCATCAGCGAAGAAGAAAAAGAAGTACTATTACCTTCTCGTAAAGTATAAAGCGCAGTGATATAGCTTTCAAAGATAGGGTTGTGAGCCAAGCTCAGATCGGACCCAAGCGGCGGGTTAATGATAGTAGTGTGGTACACCTTCCAGCTTGAATGATGTTTTAGGTGGTTTCCCACGCTTGTTTAGGTAAATCCTGGACTGTTCCCCATATTTCGGCCCAGAGAATGTGATACACAAACAGAAGACGGACAACAAAAGTTTACACAGTTCACAGTCAGATGGTACACTCTTCGATGGCTGTACCTTCGAAGGGCCTCCGTCCACAAAGTTAGGGCACCGGAAAGTTAAACAAAAAAAAAATTTGCCGAATCCTGAAAAGGGGACCCGTACTAGGCGGGATAAACGCTATGGAGAAGAAAGTGACCAAGGAATGATCTTAGTTACATGGGCACGTATCTAAGATTACTAAGGGTGGCTGCATTGTATGCATACTAAGATGCGATATCAAAGATCACGAATAAATCAAATCAGTTTTAGATAAATAACAGAGTTAGGGTTTTAGGTAAGTCCCGCGCACCTCTAAAGTAAATAGCGTATAAGAAGATACCTGGGCGAGTAGCTTTTGGAGACATTATCAAGTAGCTCCGACAGCAGCTATCGCTTTCATAAAAAGCAGTAGTCCATACGAATGTGTAAGAGATACACTCAGGAAAATAATGAGGAAAGGGGGAGGGTAGGGAAGTCAAATGGAAACGAGAGACGAGACCGTCAATGGCTTCATGGGCAAATGTTTTAGGTTGGTTAGGACTTTAACCAGACGTGCACTTCTCCGTCGGAAGCAAATCGACGGCCACAGTGTCTTTCTCCTGGGGCCCAAAAGTATGCTAATTGCACGGGTAGAGATCGGTCTGTATGGAGGATGTGATAGGGCTTCCCAGCGAAACTACTATAGCATACTTGAAACAACCTTGGCAACACGCGGGCGGGTAAATATTAAAATGCGCATTCGAACAATTATTAGACAGTGCTGAATATATTTCGTACTTAATGGAATACTTTATCGGAAGTGGTAGCTGGAAAACTTTTCTAATGACGTGGCGGTCCAGAATGAGATTTTCACTCTGCAGCGGAGTGTGCGCTGATATGAAACTTCCTGGAAGATTAAAACGGTGAGCCGGACCGAGACTCGAACTCGGGACCTTTGCCTTTCGCGAGCAAGTGCTCTACCAACTGAGATACCCAAGTACGTCTCACGGCCCGTCCTCACAGCTTTACTTCTGCCAGTACCTCGTCTCCTACCCTCCAAACTTTACAGAAGCCCTCCTGCGAACATCGTGGTCATCCGAAACTCAGATAGGAAACAATGTCGCGTCAGAAGGACTTCCAGTGGACTGGATAAGCACGGATCTAATGGTAAAAATACAGTGTGTAGTTTAAATTAATGATTATAATTTGTATTTCTTTAATAGTTTAGATTCTGATGGCCTTAGTACTAGTTATTTCAGGTCTACCATGTCATAAACCGTGTGCAAAATAACACATACCTCCAAAGTGGCATAATCCTAACGTTTAGGCCTGAGGGCTCAGGCGGTGAATTGTGAGGTACGTAGGCAGTCGTTGTTCCCTCGCTTATCAACCGCCAAGGACTGAACAGTGGTTTGCGGATGTACGATATGTAGGTCTAGCCGTCGCCAGCAAGAGCAGAATACGAAAGAACGGCGAATCGTGTGGTAGAAACCTCTCTTATGCCACAAGACAAGGCATGACAATGACTTTAAAAGCGACGGCCAAGTCAGTCGTATGGCAAGGAGTCATCTTCATAACAGCACAGTGTCATCCGAAGATGTCATTTGGAACGGACGTGAGCGGTATGAAATTGTTAGAGTCGAATCACGTGCCACAATGCATGACACGCTGGACTGGTACTGTGGTTGAAGAAGGTTGACATATCCGCCTGTCCACTGTGCGATTTTCATGCCTCCCCAACTCGTGTTAGGTGATTTCTGGAATGGTTCCCGTAAATAGACGAAGCCATTTCCCTTCTCTACGACTTGCCCGGCTTCTGTCTGATGATCACGATGCCGACGGGACGGTTAGCATTTTCCTCCACGGACGCACAGTGCCGTGATGCAGGCTTGTGGTCGGCAAGCTCAGCTGTAATCCCATCCGCTGTGCTTCACGGTCCAGTCGCCACGTTTGGTAACGGCCACGACCGCCAGTCACCGCTCACTGTGTCCTTGGCCGTCACGTCTGCCGCCTGCACAGTCCACGTTACGTCAGTGGGGACAGTCGCCTACTACAGCTCGCCCCATTCATTGAGAACGCTGGATGACTAGAGTGTTACTGAGAGGAATTCCGTTTTCAGCTGACTGCATACTCACTAAAAGTTTGCCATCCCTTCTTCTTTTTCCTGCCCCTTTATCCCGCATCGGTGCAGGGTCGGCATGGATCAACGAATTTGACACGATTAGTTTAAAGGTGGCCGGTACCCTTTCTGTCGCCATCCTATTAGCTCCTGGGACTGTGTATACCAACTATCGGCGTGCAACGAAAGTGAGTGTTTTTTTTTAATGTTTGCAAATCATGTAACTGAGCTGGGACTTGGGATTTGGGATGTGGAAAACCACCTAAAACCATATCCGGATTGACCGGCACGCCGACCCTCGTCGTCAATCCCCCGGGCAGATTCGATCTGGTTCCGGCGCATCTCCTCGTCGCGATAGCGGCGCTTTAATACGCACTGCTATCCGCGCGGGTAACAGTTTATCATGACTGTATCTCAGAAAGCCTCAGCGGTGTTTCCCGTATAGTATTAGGACAAGGTACACTGAGTGACTAAAATGTGATGGGAGGGCGCCGTGTCCGTACAGTGCTGGTAGAAGTAGGTACCTGACAAGTCGGTGGCAGTCTTCACTCTCAGCGACGCCTAGGCCAACAAGGCTCTACGAATGCGACGTGACGTCCGTTTGTCAAACACTTGTGATAGCACTGCGGAGTTTTCTCCTGTGTGGAAACATTGTTTCTGTGATACACTCCTGGAAATTGAAATAAGAACACCGTGAATTCATTGTCCCAGGAAAAGGAAACTTTATTGACACATTCCTGGGGTCAGATACATCACATGATCACACTGACAGAACCACAGGCACATAGACACAGGCAACAGAGCATGCGCAATGTCGGCACTAGTACAGTGTATATCCACCTTTCGCAGCAATGCAGGCTGCTATTCTCCCATGGAGACGATCGTAGAGATGCTGGATGTAGTCCTGTGGAACGGCTTGCCATGCCATTTCCACCTGGCGCCTCAGTTGGACCAGCGTTCGTGCTGGACGTGCAGACCGCGTGAGACGACGCTTCATCCAGTCCCAAACATGCTCAATGGGGGACAGATCCGGAGATCTTGCTGGCCAGGGTAGTTGACTTACACCTTCTAGAGCACGTTGGGTGGCACGGGATACATGCGGACGTGCATTGTCCTGTTGGAACAGCAAGTTCCCTTGCCGGTCTAGGAATGGTAGAACGATGGGTTCGATGACGGTTTGGATGTACCGTGCACTATTCAGTGTCCGCTCGACGATCACCAGTGGTGTACGGCCAGTGTAGGAGATCGCTCCCCACACCATGATGCCGGGTGTTGGCCCTGTGTGCCTCGGTCGTATGCAGTCCTGATTGTGGCGCTCACCTGCACGGCGCCAAACACGCATACGACCATCATTGGCACCAAGGCAGAAGCGACTCTCATCGCTGAAGACGACACGTCTCCATTCGTCCCTCCATTCACGCCTGTCGGACACCACTGGAGGCGGGCTGCACGATGTTGGGGCGTGAGCGGAAGACGGCCTAACGGTGTGCGGGACCGTAGCCCAGCTTCATGGAGACGGTTGCGAATGGTCCTCGCCGATACCCCAGGAGCAACAGTGTCCCTAATTTGCTGGGAAGTGGCGGTGCGGTCCCCTACGGCACTGCGTAGGATCCTACGGTCTTGGCGTGCATCCGTGCGTCGCTGCGGTCCGGTCCCAGGCCGACGGGCACGTGCACCTTCCGCCGACCACTGGCGACAACATCGATGTACTGTGGAGACCTCACGCCCCACGTGTTGAGCAATTCGGCGGTACGTCCACCCGGCCTCCCGCATGCCCACTATACGCCCTCGCTCAAAGTCCGTCAACTGCACATACGGTTCACGTCCACGCTGTCGCGGCATGCTACCAGTGTTAAAGACTGCGATGGAGCTCCGTATGCCACGGCAAACTGGCTGACACTGACGGCGGCGGTGCACAAATGCTGCGCAGCTAGCGCCATTCGACGGCCAACACCGCGGTTCCTGGTGTGTCCGCTGTGCCGTGCGTGTGATCATTGCTTGTACAGCCCTCTCGCAGTGTCCGGAGCAAGTATGGTGGGTCTGACACACCGGTGTCAATGTGTTCTTTTTTCCATTTCCAGGAGTGTATTAATGATCTTCCCTAAACACATTTGCCCTCGGAAACCCGAAATCTCTGATATGCCATGACCCATGAGTTTTGCCCCGATTGCGCCTTTTGCCTCGATTATCATCAAACGTTCAAATTCAGTTAATTTGGGACGTGCTGCCATGTTCAAATGGTTCAAATGGCTCTGAGCACTATGGGACTTACCTTCTGAGGTCATCAGTCCCCTAGTACTTAGAACTACTTAAACCTAGCTAACCTAAGGACATCACACACATCCATGCCCGTGGCAGGATTCGAACCTGCGACCGTAGCGGTCGCGCGGTTCCCGACTGTAGTGCTGTCATGTTCAACACCAAACTGTAACAGCCTTATAAGGTCTTGTGTCTACACTCGCGCTGTGCGCCAAACGTACTCACAACATTCGGGGGTCATGCACAGTACGTCTTTATCGGATAACCCCTTCTGTGACATTTGGCCACTCTTTTAAAAGGCTTTTTGGCCAAGCCTGCCATTAAAAAATTGTGTTTCTGGTCAAATCAACACTTATTTTTCGAAAGAACTGTTACATCAATTCACCTGTTCGACATTGTCTTTCCAGACAGCTGATTGTATTCGAAATGTAATTCGGGAAAATCTGGATAAAACTCATTTCATCACTGGACTCAAAACTTTTCCTACATCTAACCCACCCTAAGCCAACCTGACCAAAACCAGTTTAACTTCTTCTTCTCCTGATTCTTCAATTTCGAGGAGTTGGAGTCTGCCCTTTCCGAAATCAAAGGAATTTAACAATTGTTGTCTTCATTTCTTCATTTGTCGTCCTTTGTCCCGTTTTCCAATTTAGTTGAAATGTAATGCTTTCCTTGGTAAGCGCTCAGGTGGAATCCTTTGGATGTGGTCATAGCATTTTTTTATTTTTATTTTGTGATGTCAGGTCTCTTCCGTCATTGTTGTTCATACGTCTAGTTGGTGTTTTAGATCTTCATTTCGCACTCTGCCTCTTAGCGTTAGTTCAGGAAGTAACCTCAGAACCTCATTTCTGCTGATTCAATTCTTAGTTCATCTCCTTTTGTTGAGATCAAGTTTACACTACCAAACATAATAACAGGGTTTGTTGCCACGTTGCGTAGTCTTTCCTCATAGTCCTCCAAGATACCTCCTTATACAACCATTTATAGCATTATATTTCTGTATATTTTGAACCACATCTGAATTAGCTTTGTATATAGATATCTCTGCCCCGAGGTGTTTGAACGAACTTACATATTATTTTATGGCTTATCACAATTTTTCCCATTCTTATATGCCTTCCCTCAGTTACCAATACTTTTGTTTTATTTACGGATACAACCATTCCAGAAGTTTGTAAAACGTTATTAAAAATTTTTCAATTGAAAATTTATTTCGATGTGAGAACAGGTGGAACCCAAAGACTCCGCGTTTCTCTTTTCCCCTTGCGAATTCCTTTCTGGGAAGTACACTTTCTTGAGAAATGAGGATTTTTTCCTATTGTAATCGAATCGTCTTCTTAGTTATTTTTTCTTCCAGCAGGTTCATAATAACCGCACACTATTCGCTGTTTAACGTTCTGTCTTTGGAAAGCAATCAATAAGAAAAATCCCATTCCCAGCACATAAAACTTTGGCTATAAACTTTGTAGTAGACTATATATCCTTCACTGTTTCTGGCGCAGAACCATCAGCTTCCACTACTTTAATTTCTGTTCGTATCTGGTGTGACATGGTACACCTGCATTTCATCAACAGTAATAAATAGGCGCTCATCGTCAGTTGCATTCCTTCTGGAGCAGTTTTAACACTGGTAAAACGTTTTTCTGTTTCAACCAGTGTACGACAAATACAACACCGATTATGAAAAAAAGTTTGCCAATTACTTTTTCACCTGAAGTGCACTGTACTGCTTCTTCTGATACCGTGGTGACATAACTAATTTCAGAAACCTTTGACAGCGGTCGCTCAATACCATATTCGGCACTTCTGCAGTATTTCCATCTGTTGTCGAGGCCCTGATCGCGGTTATTCTTCAAGAGACGTATGTCCACGCTGTTGAAAATGAAGGAGTTACGTAAATCTTCACTACTTCTTATGAATTTTTGCTTGCAGTGAAGTTTCGAATATACTTTTAAGAAGCCACGCTACACCATTTTATTTATTCAACAAGATACACTCAAGATGACTGGCTACAAACTCCATATAACAGAAGTATACCATAGTTAATATTGACAATTTCTGTTATGTTACTGAAAAAGATGTACATATGTAACATAAAATTTCATTCATATCAACGCCACCTTTGAGGTAGAACGGGAAACGTCTTCCTTGCCTCTCTGCGTACCGTTCCTTGCATCCAATTTTGCATGGAAGTTCTCCTCTCTTCTTTCAAAAGGTGAATCCTTGTCTTTGCAGCTGCAACTTCCTTCTCTTCAGCGGTCCGCTTCATCTCCATGTTTGAAGGGAAATTAATCCCACTGACGGTACTTTTTAGATAACATGTTCTCCGTCGTCCCCTCGTTTTCTTTTCTACGATCGTGCCTTCGGAAATGTTTTGTGAAAGAATATAATTTGTCGTTAAGTGTCCAGTGAGTAATGCTTTGCGTTGACCCATAACTTCCAGCAGTTCTTTCTTCTCTCCTATTTCTTGTGGAGCTATCTCATTCGTTTTGCTACCAGCCCATCTAGATCTTTCAGTTCTCCTCCAACACCACATTTCCTTAAGCTTCGAGTGAGCTTTCTCCTGCTCTGCTGACGCCCAGATTTCCCACCCGTCTGTTACGACACCCCATACAAAGGTTGTTATAAACCTTTTCTTAGTGTGGAAGCTGACGGACTCTTCAGCAGAAAGTGCTTCGTATTTGGGAACCTCGTCAACCAGAACTACGGTTTCTGCAACCGCCTGAGAAAAAACTTGTGAGACTACAGACGAAGCAGTCGTGTAGGACAGCCGACTAAAAACCTAATTGTTTTAAAATATCGTAGAGAATCGTTACATTCATATGTGTAATTGTTATGTCTTCACAGGCAGCAGTCCGTAATCCAGCTGTCCAACTTCTTGTCTGGCCATCCAAATTTAGGTCTTCCATGATCTACCTAAATCGCTTGAGGCAAATGGTTCCTTTGAAGAGGACCAGGCCGATATCCTTCCCCATCCTTCTGCAATCCGAGCTTTTTATCCGGTTCTCCTCGTTGTCGATGGAATGTTAAACTTTAATATTCCTTTAATTTTTTTTTTCGTAGGAAGCAAGTTCTGTTTATTTGCTTTCGATATTGCCCCACCATTCGATTTCACACATCATTTATGAGATATACTACAACTAGCTGACGATTCTGTTCCTAAGCGTTCTTGGCCCCCTCGCTGTACACTGTATGCTACCTTACTGACTGTGTGAGCCTATGTAAATGCAGATCCCTGCAATTACGAGACTAACACAGAGTTCTCTTCCGTGTTTCAGGTGGTTTGCGTTCTGCTGGCAATCATCGCTACAGTCGGCGCCGGCTTTGGTGGGAATGAACAGTGAGTACATTACATACTTCTCTACGACAAGCCTCTTCCCTGTGGTTTACTATACACCTTTGTGTTTTAATGGAACGGACTTATAGTAATGATTCTCAGTAATTCACAAAATAATAAGTAAAAACTCTGCTAACGTTCACTTTCAGCGTTGTCAAGCATGGTATCGCCAACTACAATACTAATTCAAAACTTTTCAATAACAAACTTTAATGCTCTTTCCACTTTATTTCTATCATCTATTGAGCGCTTATTATTTTGGCAAATTATGAACTTCTTCCTATTTCAGTATCAATTAACTCACGAATAAACAAGCTGTTGCTAGTTAATGTTGCTAAAATGCTCACAGGTAGCTGCAGGTAGAAGTTATTGTTATGTTTGTATGAAGTGGTTAGACTATTATTTTTATTTTTAAGTCATAAGAAATTCGCTCGGATTTATGCTTCCAGCACCAACTCAGCTGTCCATTGATGTCACAGCAGGTATCCCATTCACCTGCTAAGGTCATCCACAATTTATTTTCCTTAACCATTCCTTTTAGCGCTTCTTCATTTCGTACTTTACCTGCCTAATTTTAAACTTTTTTCTATACCATTAGACTTCAAACACTTCCACTTTGTTTTCGCTTGATAATATTCTGTGCATTGACTGTCGGTACTAATAATAAAATACTCTTTTACCTTAAATTATTGACTACTCTACACTTTTTGCTGTGCAGTCATTTTCAACCGACTGAAATTTACTATGTGATCAAAAGTATCCGAGCACACCGCCGACGTAGTTTCGAACTGGCCAACAGGTGTCACGAAAGGCGGACCCGGCACTGTAATGGGTGCCGGGGACTACTGTACTGTCAGTAAAGGACAGTAACAGCACAATGGGTCGTTCAAGACAGCCCTCTGGACTGGATGCTTGATTTCGCCTGAGTAACAAATCCAAAGGGACATTTCAACCCTTCTAAAGCCGCCCAAGTCGACTTTTGAAGTGGATACGCGAAAGGGACAACCACAACTCTACCGAGAGCAGCCAGACCCCACGTGCAGACGAACATTGCGGAGGCTGTTTGTAAAAAATTGCATGAAATCAGCAGAAGAAATCACGCGTGAGTTACAGAGCGCTACCAGTGGTCCAGCTAGCATAATGACTGTGCGTAAGGATTTAAAAAGACGGGGTGCTCCTCAGGAGCCACACATTCCTATTGTCAATGGTAAGCGACGATTGTCCGCCCCAGTAGCTGAGTGGTCAGCGTGACGGATTGCCGTCCTCTGGGCCCGGGTTCGATTCCCGGCTGGGTCGGAGATTTTCTCCGCTCAGGGACTGGGTGTTGTGTTGTGTTCATCATCATTTCATCCCCATCCGGCGTGCAGGTCGCCCAATGTGGCGCCGAATGTAATAAGACCTGCGATATGGCGGCCGGACCTGCCCCGCGAGGGGCCTCCCGGCCAATGACGCCAAACGCTCATCATCATCATCATCAGCGACGATTGAGCTGGTGTAATGGACGATGTCAGTGGAGAGTGGATGACTAGAAAAGAATGATGTGGCGTTATGAAGCACGCTTTAGCCTGAGGCAGTCCGATGGAAGTGTTTCAGTTTGGCGGATGCTCTCAGAACGATACCTGCCAACAGTGGAGTACGGATGAATTGTGTTACTGTATGCAGGTGTTTTTCTGGTTATGATGTAGTCTTCTTGTTGCGCTTAAGCAAACGTTAAATGTGGGCGGATACTAACACATTGCACAGAACTGTGTAGTTTTTACTGTAAAGGAACATTTCGGAGATTGTGATTATTTGCATCAGCATGACAATGCGCTATATCATAAAGCTGCATAAAGCTGGACGACTACGTTCCTGAAATGGACTGGCCTGTCCAGAGTCCTGGCCTGAACACAATAGAAGCCCGTTGCGAATAGAACGTCGACTTCGCTACACGTCTCAGCGTCGAAATTCATTACTTTCTCTGATTTCGGCTCGTGAGAAAGAACGAGCTTCCAAAGACATCAAGACATCTCACTGAAGAGTCCGCAGCACACTCCAAGGCCTCATAATAGCGAAGGGTTGACACATCTCACGTGTCCGAGCACTTTTGATAAGATAGTTTAAATAGCAGGTATAGTATCTTTAAAGCACAAACACAAGAAAACAGTTGTTTAGTCGCAGAACAAAAGCGAAAATTAAGTTAAAGACAACTTGCATGCTATAGCTTGTGAAGCGGACATGTCTGGGCTACAGTCAAAACTTAGTGCTGGTCATGTATAGATAAAAAGCAGTGCAGTGCTGTGGCCTGGTACGCAACGAAATACAGCTCCACTGCTCTCCCGGTCGTTGCCAGTTTCCGAGGCAATTGAGCCGCTACTTCTCACTCAAGTATGTCCTCAAACGAGGCAACCAGATTGAGTGCACTCCATTGCATTCCTCTGACTAGGAAAAATCCCTGGCAGTACCGGAAACTGAACCAAGGTCCAGCATGTAAGAGTCAAACACGCTTAGTACTTAGCTACAGAGTTGGAAAAGAAATAAAATAAAAGGGTTTGCATCACTGGATTTTAAAATAAATGTGACATCAAGTACTCCACGAATGCTTCCTCTTTCATGTTCTTCCGATATGTAATGACCCTTAACATAGACAAATGTAATGTATTGCGAATACATGGAAAGAAGGATCCTTTATTGTATGATTATATGATAGCGGAACAAACACAGGTAGCAGTTACTTCTGTAAAATATCTGGAAGTATGCGTACGTAACGATTTGATGTGGACTGATCGTATAAAATTAATTGTTGGTAAGGCGGGTGCCAGTGTGAGATTAATTGGGAGAGTCCTTAGAAAATGTAGTCCATCAACAAAGGAGGTGGCTTACAAAACATTCGTTCGACCTATACTTGAGTATTGCTCACCAGTGTGGGATCCGTACCAGGTCGGCTTGACGGAGGAGCTAGAGAAGAGCCAAAGAAGAGCGGCGCGTTTCGTCACGGGGTTATTTGGTAAGCGTGATAGCGTTACGGAGATGTTTAGCAAACTCAAGTGGCAGACTCTGCAAGAGAGGCACTCTGCATCGCGGTGTAGCTTGTTGTCCAGGTTTCGAGAGCGTGCGTTTCTGGATGAGGTATCGAATATATTGCTTCCCCCTACTTATACCTCCCGAGGAGATCACGAATGTAAAATTAGAGAGATTCGAGCGCGCACGGAGGCTTTCTGGTAGTCGTTCTTCCAGCGAACCATACGCGACTGGAACAGGAAATGGAGGTAATGACAGTGGCACGTAAAGTGCCCTCCGCCACACACCGTTGGGTGGCTTGCGGAGTATAAATGTAGACGTAGATGTAGATGTACTTCAACCCTATGCTATGTTCCAGCCGTGTAATGTTACGATATTTGCTCCTCGCATCCAGTTCTGTGTCTAGTGTCAATAGAACCTCTTTTATTGAAGACAGCTTTCTCGCCTTTTTCTACTTCTGGTCTATTCCTTGTTTCGACCTTATTGTGGTAGTGACTCGCAATAAAATGTGGAGAAAATTGAGGTATTTTGTCAGATGAATGAATGCCAGGCGTTGACCTTAGTGCTACGGTTTGTTTCAGCGTCCACATACGTGTGCACGTCCCACACCTGATCAACGAGGTCCACCATCAGAAGAAGATCATCTACCAGGAGCACCACCCCAGCTACGGCGGCGAATTCTCCAGCCACGGGGGTGGAGGCGGCTTTTCCAGCAGCGGGGGCGGCGGCGGCTACGGCCACAGCAGCAGCGGTGGCGGCTACGGGTTCTCCAGCAGCGGGGGCGGCGGGGGCGGCTACGGCTACTCCAGCAGTGGGGGCGGGGGCGGTTACGGCCACCACCACTAGCCGCCTCCTTCCTTCTCAGTCACCTGCTGAGGCGGCTCACTGAGTACGGCGTGCCGCTACGTCACCAGGTCCGGCAGAGTGGTCGCCTAAAGCGACGAGAGGGGACCTAGAGGGCAGCTTAGGTAACGTGGAAAGGCGTTAGGGTCACTGAAGGCCCCCCCCCCCCCTCCACCCACACTCTTCGTCACCCCGTCCCAAAGACAACCCGTATTTATTCCGTCACGTTTCTAATACCCTATTCACTCCCGCTGTGTTAAGTTCAACTTTTCTCTCCTGGAAATCATGGACACTTTTCGACGTGAGACAGATTCATGGTGCTAACATTTCCAAGATGTGTTAATTCGACTGATTTATGTGACTTTTGTTATACAGACTAGAATTCGTTGTTACAACTTTGTACATATCTTGTTGTTATTTGTTACAATGTTTGTACTTTATTCTGTAATAGTTCATGCCTTGCGAATGAATAACGTTGTTTTTCTGCCTGTCATTTGTAAATAATTTCACTGAACAAATAAACCATTATTTTCACTGTTTATTTCACTCAGAATCATTTCCGACTGTTGCCAATGGCAATTCTGAACACAGATCAAATTTAATGAAACACCAACAGTGAGATGGCATGCAGCGAGAAAATGGCTCTGAGCACTATGGGACTTAACATCTGTGGTCATCAGTTCAAATGGTTCAAATGGCTCTGAGCACTATGGGACTCAACTGCTGAGGTCATCAGTCCCCTAGAACTTAGAACTACTTAAACCTAACTAACCTAAGGACATCACACACATCCATGCCCGAGGCAGGATTCGAACCTGCGACCGGAGCGGTCACGCGGTTCCAGACTGAAGCGCCTTTAACCGCACGGCCACACCGGCCGGCTGCAGCGAGAAGTAATCACATACGTAGCCAGCATAATACTGATAACAGTTCTAATACACGTCTTGAAACATCCAGACAGATTAAAAAAAGGGTTCAAATGGCTCTGAGTACCATGGGACTTAACATCTGAGGTCATCAGTCCCATAGAATTTAGAACTACTTAAACCTAAATAACCTAAGGACATCACACACATCCATGTCCGAGACAGGATTTGAACCTGCGACCGTAGCGGTCGCGCGGTTCCAGACTGAAGAATCTAGAACCGCTCGGCCACACCGGCCGGCAAGACAGATTGAAACTGTGAGCTGAACTGCATCTCTGACCTGGAATCTGGTTGCCTTTCCTGGTTGCCTATCGTACCGACTGTGCTATCTAGCTGCAGTGGGTAAAGTATCTCCTGCGAAAGGCAAAGTTGTTTCAACCTCGATGCGCTACAGTGTTTCAACGAACAATATTTCTAACAGCTCATATGTCTGCAGTGTAAAAGATTCGTTCTGGAAGCGTAAATGATCTTAAAAAACATTTCCCTTATCTAAATGACTCCTATAGAACTAGAATATCATCGTCCTTCTACACCTATGTTTCGTCAACGACACATTTTGCGTACAGATAGCTTTTTATCAATGGGAGAGAAATTGTACCTTTTACAGTAAACGGTGACATTTTCCTAAACAAGCTATTTAGTTATGACAGTAGGAACCCACGAATCAGACAAATTCGTCTGCTGCCAAAGAAGAGGGAAAAAAATTAACCAAACGCACAACGCTGTAAAGACATAAGTAATTCAAAACATTTGTCAGAAGAGTATTTAAACATCTATGACATTCCTCAGGATCGGTATTAGCGCGTCCCTCTTCCTCATCAGGGCCCGGAACTTGAATGTCGATTCACGTAAAACATAAAAAATAAATATATTTAACATCTAGTGATCTGTGTTACAAGTCAGCTCAGTAAATTGGGAACAAAAGGTCAGCTCATTGTAAACGATGTTATTAGTTACTCTGCACAATTACCGAAATAAATTTCTCTATTATCCAAATCTCACGTAAACTACAAACGTATGAAAAATAAAATTGCAGCAAAGTTCCATGGTATTCTGATACAAAGTAACTTAAAATACGTCAGACGTGTTGAGTGTATCAACTGAGTATCCCTTATTGGAATGCCCTGCCCTCATGTGGGTCGTCTTCTGCCACAGCTCATTTAGGCCAAATTTCTAAAGGATACGTTCGTCTGTCCCACATCGATTCGTGCGTTTATTTCAAGCAGTGTTGACTCTCAGGTAGCTCCTACAAAAATGGTTCAAATGGCTCTGAAAACTATGGGAGTTAACTTCTGAGGTCATTAGTCCCCTAGATCTTAGAACTACTTAAACCTAACTAACCTAAGGACATCACACATATCCATGCCCGAGCCAGGATTCGAACCTGCGACCGTAGCGGTCGCGCGGTTCCAGAGTGTAGCGCCTAGAACCGCTCGGCCATCCCAGCCGGCTAGCAGTTACAACTCTACGCAAACACTGCTGCTCTCGTTCGTTAAGAGAAGATCATCAGCCACTGCGTTGTCTGTCGTGAGAGGTAACGTCTGAAACTTGGTATTCTCAGCGCTCTGTTGACACTGTGGATCTCGGAATATTGAATTCCCTAGTGATTTCCCGAACTGAATGTCCCACGTGTCCACCTACCGTACCGCGTTTGAGTCTGTTAATTCCCGTCACGTGGCCATAGTAAACCGTTTCACGTAAATCACTGGAGTACAAATGACAGCTCCAGCAATACATTGCCCTTTTATACCTTGTGTAAGTGATACTACCACCACCTGATTGGTGATGTTGCTATTTTAATTTCTATTGCCTGAATATTGAATATTGGTGGTTGGAATCATATTTATTATTATGATTTTATTTCTAATTCTTTTGAAATAAAGCTTATTACTATATTAATTGTTTTGGCAGCTATAACGAAAAGAGCTCAAATTCCTTTTTTCTTCTTGACTTCCTGCTGCTATGGCTGCTCCTACTCCTGCTTCTGCTTCAGTTCATTCTTCTATTCTTGTTACGGGTGGAGTTTATTTATTGATTCGTTTTAGACCAACACTAGATACTTACAATTGTGGTTGATTTTTACTTTTAATTGGTTGCATGACTATATTTATGGCCGGATTGGGTGCTAATTTTGAATTTGATTTAAAGAAAATTATTGCTCTTTCTACTTTAAGACAACTTGGTTTTATTAATTTTGGCTATAGGTCATCCAAAGCTTGCATTCTTTCATTTATTGGCTCATGCTTTGTTTAAGGCATTATTATTTATTTTTGCACGTTCAATAATTCATAATTTAAAGGATTCTCGGGATATTCGTTTTATGGGCTCAATTGTAAATTTTATGCCTTTAACTTCCGTTTGTTTTAATGTTTTTAGTTTGTCTTTGTGTGGTATACCTTTTTTGGCCGGATTTTATTCAAAGGACTTGATTCTTGAAATGGTTTGTTTAAGATTAATTCATTGTTTAATTTTGTTTCTTTATTTTTTTTCTACAGGTTTATCTGCTTCTTATTCTTTTCGTTTATTTTATTATTCAATATCTAGGGATAATAATTTTTATTCTGGATTTTCTTTTGATATGTGAATATCGATATCCCACGATTTTGCCACCTCAATATATCTACCATGCACACAGAAAATATTTAGATCAAATCGCGATATCATCAAGTACATTGCACTGCATATAATCTAGTATAATAAATAAACGCACATGATTTTCATATTAAAATGGGCTAGAGAATGTTACCATACATTAAACAGCCGAAGGAGACTGGTACGTAGCCAAACAGATAATAAGGAAATGGACCACTCTTAAGCGAGAGCTGTGTGAGGTACGCTACCTTAACCTGACCTGCAGCTGCTACAAAAGTGAAGCTTCCAGAAGGGAAGGAGGAAACGAAATGCATATTCAAACGAGTAGAGGGGTTGTGTGATGATTTTTTCAGTGATTACAAAGTCGAGTCGGATTTACTGAGAATCGACAGTATAAACCAATTTATCGGTATGACGTTGCACCCAATCTGGACTGTGTGCAATAAACTGATTCGGTTCGCAAGGGCGTCAAAAAGCCATTGCATCGTCTCCTGAGGCGAACTGTTCCACAACTGTTGTAACCCGTCTTGATATCCTGGATGTAGGCATTGGGACAGAGTTTACGCCAGAAGTGGTCCCACGCGCTTTCTGTCGGAGACACATCTGAAAGTCTTTCTGCGAAGGAAAGTATCTCGACATCACGCAGGTAGTTCATAGAGACACGTGCCATCAATGGACAAGAGTTATCCTGTTGAATAACGGCACCACGATACTGTCGCCTGCGAGGTATCACATGAGAACACAAGATGTCATAGATGTACCTTCGTACCATCACATACATTAACTACTAGCCGTGGCTTCATACATAATGGCTCCCCACACAATAATACCAGGTGAAACGTCGCTGTGCCTTTAGCAAAACTTGGGAGAATGGCACCGGTGCCCAGGTCCTCACCATATTCGTGACGGTGGTCACTGGGGTAGTGCATAACAGGCACTCATCGCTGAAAAATTGACTTCATTCGGCAGCAGTCCACCCTTCCTGGTCACCGCGCCACCCCAAAGGCAGCCATTTGTTTTTGTGTTAACGATAGCCTACACATTGGACAGTAATTCTCTAGTTCGGCCTCTGCTTGTCTCTCACCAATGGTACTGGACGACACAGAATGTTGCACGGAGTCCACTACTTGTTCCGAGATGAGAGGTGCAGATGTGATTACATGGACTTAGTGCACTGTGCGGTGAGCATCTCTTGTGCTAATCGGACGTGGATGCCGTGGCACAGCGTGTGTCGACCGTCGGGGAGTAAAGAGTATTTCGTCCACGTGGAACTATGCCTACGCGCCAACCGTATCAGAGCTGGATCAACATGTGTCTACGAATAATTCAGTGTGTTATAATTAACTGTTTTATTAATAGCAGCCTCAGTGTTCAAGAAGTCGAACACAACAGTTACACGGACATCCGATCATGTCTTCTGCGAGCTTCACAATTTCTGTCAGGTAGTGCGCTATGTTTTACCTACATGGTGCCGCAGTCGCTACAAGTGTGTCTGTTCCCGAAGGCCCCTAGTGCGGAGGTTGTTGTTGTTGTTACTGTAATCCTCAGTCCAGAGACTGATTTGATGCAGCTCTCCATGCTACTCTATCCTGTGCAAGCTTCTTCATCTCCCAGTACCTACTGCAACTTACATCCTTCTGAATCTGCTTAATGTATTCATCTCTCGGTCTCCCTCTACGATTTTTACCCTCCACGCTGCACTCCAATACTAAATTGTGATCCCCTGATGCCTCAGAACATGTCCTACCAACCGATCCCTTCTTCTAGTCAAGTTGCGCCACAGGTTCCTCTTCTGCCGATTTCTATTCAGTACCTCTTCATTACTTACGTGATCTACCCATCTAATCTTCAGCATTCTTCTGTAGCACCACATTTCGAAAGCTTCTATTCTCTTCTTGTCTAAACTAGTTATCGTCCATGTTTCACTTCCATAGATGCCTACACTCCATACAAATACTTTTAGAAAAGACTTCCTCACACTTAAGTATATACCCGATGTTAACAATTTCTCTTCTTCAGAAACGTTTTCCTTGCAGTAGCCAGTCTTCATTTTATATCCTCCCTAATTCGACAATCATCAGTTACTTTTCTTCCCAAATAGAAAAACTCCTTTACTACTTTAAGTGTCTCACTTACTAATCTAATACTCTCAGCATCACCTGATTTAATTCGACTACATTCCATTATTCTCGTTTTGCTTTTGTGTGTTGTTCATCTTATATCCTCCTTTAAGACACTCTCCATTCTGTTCAGCTGCTCTTCTAGGTCCTTTGCTGCCTCTGACAGAATTACAATGTCGTTGGCAAATCTCTAACTTTTTATTTCTTCTCCTTGGATTTTAATTCCTATTCCAAATTTTTCTTTTGTTTCCTTTACTGCTTGAACAGTACACAGATTGAATAGCCGCGCGGTTTGAGGAAGCTTGTCACGGATTGCGCGGCCCCTCCCGCCAGAGGTTTGAGTCCTCCCTCGGGCATGGGTGTGCGTGTTGTTATTAGCATAAGTTAGTTTAAAGTATTGTGTACGTCTAGGGACCGATGACCTTAGTAGTTTGGTCCCATAGCAATTCACACATTTGAGCAGATTGAATAACATCGGGGATAGGCTACAACCCTGTCTCACTGCCTTCTCAATCATTGCTTCTCTTTCGTGCCCCTCGACTCTTATAACTACCATCTGGTTTCTGTACAAATCGTAAATAGCTTTTCGCTCCCTGTATTTTACCCCTGCAAACGTAGGTTTGTTTTTCCATAACCTATCTTCTAAGATAAGTCGTAAGGTCAGTATTGCCTCGCGTGTTCCAACATTTCTATGGAATCCAAACTGATCTTCCCCGAGGTCAGCTTCTCCACCCGTAGTGGTACATGCTTGTACGTCCTTACATTTGTCCTCTAGCCATCCCTGGTTAGCCATTTGGCACTTCCTGTCAATCTCATTTCTGAGACGTTTCTATTCCTTTTCTCCCACTTCATTTACTGCTTTTAATATCATCTCCTTTTATCAATTAAATTTAATATCTCTTCCTTTAACTATGGATTTCTACTATCCGTCTTCTGTTTACCTACTTGATCCTCTGCTGCCTTCACTATTTCATCTCTCAAAGCTACCCATTCTTCTTATAACGTGTCTCTTTTCCCTGTTCTTGGCAATCGTTGCCTTGTCCTCTCTCTGAAACTCTCTGGTACTTTCAGTTTATCTAGGTCCCATCTCCCTAAATTCCTACGCTTTTGCAGTTTCTTCAGTTTCAGACTACAGTTAATAGCCAGTAAATTGTGATCAGAGTCCACCTCTGCCTCTGGAAATGTCTTACAATTTTAAACCTGGTTTCTAAATCTCTGTCTTACCATTATACAATCTATCTGAAACTTTCAAGTATCTCCATGCCACTTCTACGTATACAACCCTCCGTCAAGTTTCTTAAATCAAGTATTAGCTATGATTAAGCTATGCTCTGTGCAAAATTCTTCCTAGGCGGCTCCCTCTTTCATTCCTTACCCCGAGACCACATTCAAAAATGGTTCAAATGGCTCTGAGCACTATGGGACTCAACTGCTGTGGTCATAAGTCCCCTAGAACTTAGAACTACTTAAACCTAACTGACCTAAGGACATCACACACATCCATGCCCGAGGCAGGATTCGAACCTGCGACCGTAGCGGTCGTGCGGTTCCAGACTGTAGCGCCTTTAACCGCTCGGCCACTCCGGCCGGCAGACCACATTCGCCCACTACTTTTCCTTCTCCTTCTTTTTCTACTATCGAATTGCAGTGCCCCATGAATATTAAATTTTCGTCTCCCTTAACTATCTGGATAATTTCTTTGATCGCGTCATACATTTCTTCAATCACTTCAGCATCTGCGCAGCTAATTGGCATATAAACTTGTACTACTCTGGTAGGCGTGGGCTTCGTGCCTATCGTGGTTACAATAATGCGTTCACTATAGTGTTCGTAGTAGCTTATCCGCGTCCCAATTTTTTTATTCGTTATTAAACCTTCTCCTGCATTAGCCTTATTTGATTTTGTATTTATAACCTTGTATTCACCTGACCAGAAATCTTGTTCTTCCTGCCATTCTTCCTGCCACCGAACTTCACTAACACCCACTATATTTGAATTTAACCTATCCATTTCCCTTTTTAAATTTTCTAACGTACCCGCCAAATTAAGCAATCTGACATTCCACGCTCCGATCCGTAGAACGTCAGTTTCGTTTCTGCTAGTAACGGCGTCCTCCTGAGTAGTCCGCGCCAGAAGATCCGAATCGGGGAATATTTTACCCAAGAGGACGTCATCATCATTTAACCATACAGTGAAGCTGCATGTCATCGGGAAACATTACGGCTGTAGTTTACCGTTGCTTTCAGCTGTTCGCAGTACCAGCACAGCAACGCCGTTTTGGTTGATGCTACAAGCTCGATCAGTCAATCATTCAAACTATTGCCTCTGACACTACACAAAAGGCTGCTTCCCCTCTTCAGGAACCATACGTTTTTCTGGCCTCTCAACGGATACCCCTCCGTTGTGGTTGTACCTACGGTACGGCTATCTGTATCGCTGAGGCACACAAGCCTCCCCACCAACGGCAAGGGCCATGGTTAATGCACTATAAAGCAGTTATGTACGCATACTTTGGTAACGATAATCAGATTGAGTGTGGCCAAGATTAAATATGTTTTCTGAGAACAACAATACCAAAAACACACATAGAAACAGTATAACAACAAAGCAACTCCGAACCTCGAGTCGCACAAATTTGTTAGTATATGTTGTCAGATGTAGCGCGTGTGAACTCTCTCTCTCTCTCTCTCTCTCTCTCTCTCTCTCTCTCTCTTACCGTCCTCCTTTCGGTGTCTGACGTCCCACATAAACTTTGTTTATCACTGCTCTGTAGCGTTACTTTGAATCATCAGTTGAAACACATTTTGGAAACACATCGTGTTACTGACATAATGCGGATTAGTTTCCACGGGCAAATGAAGCCTCAGTCCATATTTAAGGATTTATGATTCTGTGAGTGTACAGCTAAAAGCAGAACAACGAATTTAGACTCAGAATCATTTTTGAGCTAAGTTAAAACTTAAAATTTTCTGGATAGTGCAGTGAGATCACTACATTTACATCTACGCCCATAGTATTCAAACACTTTCAAGTGGACGGCACAGAATGCTTTCCATTCTGCTGCTTGTCATGGAGTTTCCTCCCTTTCCATTCTCATTCGGAGTGTGGAAACGGTGTCTCTGTGCAGTCTGACATTAGGCTAATTTTGTCTTTAGGGTCTCTATAGGAGAGATGCAACTGGAGTTATGGTATATTCCTTGACTTCCCACTTAATATGGTTTTCGAAGCATTGTCAGTAAGCTTTCGCGCTACAGTTCACGCCTTCCGGCGTCTGTCATTTCAAATTTTGCAAAATTTCCATGACCTTCTACCTTGTATCAAACGCCATTTGCGAGGCTTTTCATTTTATAGCACAGTTTCCTGTATTAGTGCTATTTTACTTCAGCAGTATTCACAGATGGGTCGACCGTGCGTTTTGTAAGCAATATCTTTTGTAGCCTGACTGCGTTTTCCCAATGCTCTACCAACGAACTGAAGTTTACCGCTTGTTTAATGTACGACTGAGCCTATTCCATTCCATTAAAAATTGTTACAGCCAGGTATCTGCATCACTTGACTGAATACAGTTGTGACTCTTTGATACTGTCGTCATACGAAATTACGTTTCGTGTTTTATTAAGTCCACACTTTTACGTTTCTGGACGATTAAATGGAGTTCTGAACCATTTTGAAATCCTATCAAGAACTGATTATTTGTGCACCTTTCTTAGACAGTACTTTATTGTGATTGATTGCATTGTGTACTAAAAGCCTGAGATTCATATTCATATTACCTGACAGGACATTAGTTTACAACATGGGCAGCGAAGGTAGCAACACAATTCCTTTACCGTGGTGGCACAGACCCTAGCACAATAAACTCGTATTAGGGAGTAGGACGGTTCAAACCCGCGTCCTGCCATCCCGTTTTAGGTTTTCCGTGATTTCCCTAAATGGCTTCAGACAAATGCCGCGATGGTTCGTTTGAAAGGGCACGGTCGACTTCCTTCCGCATCCTTCCCTAACCTGCTGGATCCAATGACCTCGCTGTTTAGTCCCCTCCGCCAAATCAACCAACCAACCGCACTTCCCTTGGCTATGCCGGAAGTTAATTCTGTCGATGACTCTCCATTGAAGACAACACCATGCACCCTCCCTACCAAGAAATTCTCATTTCAGTCACAGTTTTCTTTTTTTACTTTTTGATACCCTCATATTACAGTACCTTTGTTACTAAACAATAGTGTGGAACGGTATCAAAAGCTATTCGGAAAAAAGACTGTACCCACCAGGCTTCATTGACACGTAGCTTCCACGTCATGTATGAATTAAACTGGGTGGCATTTTTGTGAATCACTTCTGCTACTCTTCTTACAAACTACTGACACCAGTGCCTTGCTCCAACTACTGGGCAGTCTCTTGCACAAGGGATCTACGGTACGTTAGTCTTCAAAGAAGAGGCTCATTCTACAGCAAATTAGTATACAATCTGATGCGAAATCTATTGAGTTTTAGAGCCTTGTTCAATTTTAGCGACAACAGCTTTCTTCAGCGCTGTCAGCAATCCTATCTCTATGACTCATCTTTACAGCAGTGCGAGAAAGTAACAGGAGTATTATAACTGGGTAAGTAGCCTGTTTATATATTTGTATGTTGGCAGCACGATAGACTGCATTAATAACTATGACAGCACTGTGCGTCCTCTCTAAGAGACTCTGTGTGGCTGGTCGGACTAGCAGTTGGAAGGGAATAGCGAGCAGTAACGGAGGTTAGAAGTGTTAGCATTGATGGAGATTAGATGTCTGAAGTGTTAGCGCAAGCGGACGGTCTGGACGTGTGTCGGTCACGGAGATTTAATATTGTTGACGATTATATCATTTTTGGAACTGGATGTCACGGTCGATTGTATAGTTTTTGAACTGGACGTCACATGATTAAGGTAAAATCTGAAACTTTCTGGCAGAATAAAACTGTGTGCCGGACCGAGACTCGAACTCGGAACCTTTGCCTTTCGCGGACAAGTGCTCTACAAACTTTTCTTTTCTTTTTTTTTTTTTTTTTTTTTTTTGTAATCTCATATTTGTTCGTTTTCGTTCGTTGTATCAGCTCGGGGCGGACATCGCAAGACACCCGTTTCAGTTCGTCGTTGCTCCATTAACTCAGTTTTTTTTATTGCAGAGGGCAGCTAACCCTCTGACCGAACACGCTGAGTTACCGTGCCGGCGTCATTTTATTCGGTATTGTTCGTTGCTTTTGGTCTGGGCGGACGTCACATGACACCCGTTCAAGTTCATCGCTGTTTCCTTTACTCAGTTTTTTTTTGTTACAGATAGCAGCGCCTCTGTAAGCGAACACGCTGAGCTACCGTGCGGCAGAAAACCAATGAGCTACCCAAGCACGACTCGCGCCCCGTCCTCACAGCTTCACTTCAGCCAGTACCTCGTCTCCTACCTTCCAAACTTTACAGAAGCTCTCCTGCGAACCTTGCAGAACTAGCACTCCTGAAAGAAAGGATTTTGCGGAGACATGGCTTAGCCACGGCCTGGGGGATGTTTCCACAATGAGATTTTCACTCTGCAGCGGAGTGTACGCTGATATGAAACTTTCAGGCAGATTAAAACTGTGTGCCGGACCAAGACTAGTACTCGGAACCTTTGCCTTTCGCCGACAAGTGGTCTACGAACTGGGCTACCCAAGCACGACTCACGTTCCGTCCTCACAGCTTTACTTCCGCCAGTACCTCGTCTCCTACCTCACAGGAGAGCTTCTGTAAAGTTTGGAAGGCAGGAGACGAGGTACTGGCGGAAGTAAAGCTGTGAGGAGGGGGGCTGAGTCGTCCTTGGATAGCTAAGTTGGTAGAGCACTTGTCCGCAAAAGGCAAAGGTCCCGAGTTCGAGTCTCGGTCCGGCACACAGGTTTAATCAGCCAGAAAGTTTCATATCAGCGCACACTCCGCTGCAGAGTGAAAATCTGTTAAGGTAAAATCAGCTAAATACATTGTTTGCTCTTCAACAAAAACCTTTCTTGTGCCAGTGACATGCCCCCTAGTACTTAGAGCCTATATTAGTTATAATCTTTTTATTTAGCTGACTGCAGCTGCTGCTTGCTGTGTTTGCTGTAGTTCGAGTAATGAAGATTGTCTGTGAGGTAAGTGAGTTATGAAAATGTGTAGGTTATTGTTAGGATTTCTTCTAATTCAGGGCCATTCTTTTGAGTTAATTTTAAAGCAGTCAGATCGCGTTATCCTTGATTATTGTGAGTAATTAATGAATAGGATAAGTTTGAGTTGTGTTTGCCAGGGCAAATTCTGTAGGTCAGTGTCGAAACTATAAAGACAAGCAAAGTGACAGAATGTCAGTTTCATTCAGCAATTTCAGAATTAAATAGGAAGTTTCACCTTCTCAGTTATTCTAGTCCAAGTGAAAATATATTGAGAAGTTTCAACTGTACCCTTTAAATTTAATAATAATCATCCACCTGGTCTGATGCGATGTGTCTTTCCCTGTGCAGACATGCTCGTCACAGAGCACTTACTCCCCACGTCCTCAATTATTTGTTGTATGAGGACGTGCTGAAAAGTAATCCCTCCGAAAAATTTATGTGACAGCTTTCCAAACAAAACAAATGTTATTAACATTCTACGTCTTTATTCTTCGTGCGTATATCTTTGCAGCTCTGTGCCGCTAGAAGATTCCAAATTGTAGCGTGTAACGTGGCGGTCTGTAACGTAATTACCTAGGTGTATTACAAACAATGTGTTGTACTCGGGTTTCGAATTCGAAGAGTTCGTCCACACTTGGAGCACCCTCTCCTTCATCATGACAATGCCAAACCAATAGGAGCGCTGCGATATCTCCAACAATTCGATGACGATCTTCCTCGATACAGTGCCGACTTGGTCCCTTCTGATTTTCAGGTATTTCCAGAACATAAAGACCACAAGGACTTCACTATGATAGTAATGAAGCGGTGCAAGCAGAGGTGAGTTTGTAGCTCTGTCAACAAAGTCAAATATTCTACAGTGGCAGCATCAAGAAAGTAGATTCCTATACGAATGAAATGAAACAATTTCAGAGGCTTTACTGATCTCACACAGATAGGATTTTATGTAAACAGACTCAAGTGGCGAGTGAAAACATATACCAAGACCGGAAATCGAACACGAGCCTCCTGCTTAACAGGCAAGTGCGTTAGCCACTAAGCCATCCTGGCCCAGCGGTTCACACAACTCCTCGGATTAGCCTGGCATGCCACTTACCTCGATCCAAATTCTCACTGCCGCCCCAGTTTACTGTAAATTACCACTTACATACGAACAGAATTGCCGGGGCTCTTCATGTTCCGGAATAGCACCTCAGCAATTGAGTGATCCACGTTGAAACCTAGATGCAATAACTTACACATACGAAACACACAATTTTCAGTCCATATACATAAAACTTGATTCTCGTTGAGAGAAGTGTGTTTGTTGCCAGGATGACTATGCTGAGAAATAAATGACATGACGAATAAGGATGTAGAATGTTAACAGCGTTTGTTTAACCTACAAACTTCCGGAATTTTCACATAAATTCGGAGGCATTACTTTTGAGTACGCCCTCGTATATATTCTGTTTGCCGGTGGGGTAAAATACTATAAAAGCCAAATGACGAGCTTGTTTTCATTCAAAATTTAGGAAAGATCTATTTATTTGCGTCAAGTAAATCAGATTTTACTTAGAATCTCTATGCCAATTCCCCCCTGTTTTTACGATCTTTTTTTTGCTAAGCTAAGTTCGGCGCCGACAAGTGGAAAAAGTAATAACACATCTCTTCCAGCTTTCTAGTGACGTAGATCAGTCCCTTGACGTAGATCTATTACTTTGCAGTGTTGTAGGCTTAAGGAAAGTCCTAGTTTAAAAACGCTAATCACCCCTTAAGTCTGCAGTTTCACTACACTTTTCTCCTCTTTTCATGATCTTCTCCATTATTTCAGGTGAGTTTGCTTTTTAGGTCAATACCTTGTAAAACTTTTGTGGGAATAGTAGTTCAATAGCTACACGCTATTATTTTTAGTTAATTTACTTATATTCTTTCCTTTGCGTCTAGTTTCATCTTTATGTTAGTAGTGAGCTTTTATACAGAAAAGCCACTTCAGGTGCAATATGTAAACTCAGTTTAGCTCAACATATCAGTTCTGTTCATTCCACATTACGTTTGTTGGCTTCGCCAACTTACAGGCATGTTACTTCTCAGCCTAACCAAAACCTCAAGCTATACTACAGTTCGCTCTGTCACTGCAATATTCATTCCACAAAACAGTGTACACAATAATGAGTAATCACTGATAAATTGCTGTTATTGCTGTTATCGTGCATGGGATGAGTTCATTGATGTTTCTATGCTGCTGGAATTGTCGGGACTGTCAAGTGAGGGGAAGCTGCTTTGATGTTCTGTAAACTGACACAGAGCTTCCAGAGGTATCACAAATTCTGTTCTCTCCTGCAGGTATTGCCTCCCCTCCAAGAAATAATGTATCCTTCACTATTCGTTGACTTGACTGGATGGCTAGCCTATCATACGTTCAGCCCCCTGTATTCAGGAGGAAGGTATTAGGGACATTTCAGGGTGTTACACCCATACCCCTTATCATTGAGTTTGAGTTGCTGGCTTCCACTGAATTTAGCTACTGTCACAAATTTTACCTGTAAGAAGCCTGATGTGTCAGGAGGAAGCATATGAAAATGGTAGAACTCTGTTAATTGTTGGCAGTCTGAAAGCACTGTGAATAATGGTACCCTCTAGGGAAATGACAATGTGGGATGTGAAGGCATCCATTTTGTATGCCTTTGGGCCTCCTCCATCAGGTTGAAGGGGCTGTTCCAAAGGCATTGACGGAACAGGGTGCAGCCGATTGCAGATTATGGCTCTTGCAACAAGCGATACCTGTCTCTCTAGGCTCCGGCCTTATACTTGGATCATCCCAACAACTGTCAAAGAAGATGAAGACGAACAGGCTTGTTCCTGAAGTTTCAGTGGAGCTCATAATGTGCAAGACTGTCCTCTGAAGCGGTCATGTATCATTGGTTCTTAATTGAGTAGAAAGCTTAACCCAAAACCTTTGAAGATTCTGTCACAAGCTAGGCACTGGCTTTGTGGACTCAAGCCGTATGTTGAGAACAGGTCGGGCATGCACGACACAACAAACGCCGCCACCTGGGTGGGTGGCTGTATGTGGAATGCGGACAAGGATTTTTTCTGGTGGTACCTAGAGGAGAACCTAAATTATTAGAGTGAGACCCAAAGTTTTGCCCCCCCACCCCCTCCCCCACAGATGAAACGTTTAAAATACTAGCAATGATCTGCCTAAGCATCTGCAACAAAGTCCTAGAGTTTGAAGCGGTAGGAAAAAGTAATGGCACTCACAATAATATAAGATACAAAAAGTGGCTGCAGTTCAAAATTGACAGAAGTGAGGCTCCTGAGACAAGTGTGAGTGTATACCGAGGGGAAACGAAGATGGTGTATTCGTCGCTGCAGACAAGAAATTAAATCCATTGAGACAGAAACCGAAAGTTCACGCGAGATTGTTAGGGCAAGACTAACTACAAAGTGTGTTTATAATTGAGTCTTTCTGTCGATCACCAGACTCACTCCCAGATGTAACCGGAAATTTCAGAGAAAAACTCAGCTAGCTTCTAGATATGTTCCCTAATCATGCTGTCATCATCGACAGAGGCAAATAATCCAAAATTTATTGGGATAATTCACTTTTATTACTGGTCATTGGCAACATTCCCAAACGATCTTGATGAAATCTGGAAAGTGTATAGAGGGGACAGGAGAACTGTCGGAAGAATTTGAGAACAAGACTGGTGTTAAACAGGGACATGGATTGTCACCATTGTTGTTCAATTTAGCACTGAACGAAGTGATCAGGCAGTGAAGAACAATAAACGAGGAAATGGGAATACCAAAGACCCATGTGGGGGCCAAAAAGGACAACAGGGCTCAAGTGGACTGCCTAGCCCTTGCAGACGACATAGCAATAGTAAGTGAGACGGAAGAAGATGCAAAGGCACAACTCGAAAACTTATGAAAGGTAGCCAGAAAGGTGGGACTGAGGATCGCCTATAACAAGACAAATACCACTGCGGACTGGGAAACACCAGAAGGTACTGTGCAAATGGTGGACAAATTTAAATATCTGGGAGAATTTATAACTGGAAGGTACAGGAGCAAGGAGGGAATAACAGAAAGGATAAAGAAGATGAGGTCAGCCATCTGCATGACGAGAGACATATATGTTGTTGTTGTGGTCTTCAGTCCTGAGACTGGTTTGATGCAGCTCTCCATGCTACTCTATCCTGTGCAAGCTTCTTCATCTCCCAGTACTTACTGCAACCTACATCCTTCTGAATCTGCTTAGTGTATTCATCTCTTGGTCTCCCTCTAAGATTTTTACCTTCCACACTGCCCTCCAATGCTAAATTTGTGATGCCTTGATGCCTCAGAACATGTCCTACCAACCGATCCCTTCTTCTTGTCAAGTTGTGCCACAAAATCCTCTTCTCCCCAATTCAATACCTCCTCATTAGTTATGTGATCTACCCCTCTAATCTTCAGCTTTCTTCTGTAGCACCACATTTCGAAAGCTTCTATTCTCTTCTTCTCTAAACTATTTATCGTCCATACGTGACTACACTCCACACAAATACTTTCAGAAACGACTTCCTGACACTTAAATCCATACTCGATGTTAACAAATTTCTCTTCTTCAGAAACTCTTTTCTTGACATTGCCAGTCTACATTTTATATCCTCTCTACTTCGACCATCATCAGTTACTTTGCTCCCCTAATAGCAAAACTCCTTTACTACTTTAAGTGTCTCATTTCCTAATCTAATTCCCTCAGCATCACCAGACTTAATTCGACTACATTCCATTATACTAGTTTTGCTTTTGTTGATGTTCATCTTATATCCTCCTTTCAAGACACTGTCCATTGCATTCAACTGCACTTCCAAGACCTTTGCTGTCTCTGACAGAATTACAATGTCATCGGCAAACCTCAAAGTTTTTATTTCTTCTCCATGGATTTTAATACCTACTCCGACCGAGCGAGGTGGCGCAGTGGTTAGACACTGGACTCGCATTCGGGAGGACGACGGTTCAATCCCGGGTCCGGCCATCCTGATTTAGGTTTTCCGTGATTTCCCTAAATCACTCCAGGCAAATGCCGGGATGGTTCCTCTGAAAGGGCACGGCCGACATCCTTCCCCATCCTTCCCTAATCCGATGAGACCGATGACCACGCTGTCTGGTCTCCTTCCCCAAACAACCAAACCAAACCTACTCCGAATTTTTCTTTTGTTTCCTTTACTGCTTGCTCAATATACAGATTGAATAACATCGGGGAGAGGCTACAACCCTGTCTCACTCCCTTCCCAACTGCTGCTTCCCTTTCATGTCCCTCAACTCTTATAACTGCCATCTGCTTTCTGTACAAATTGTAAATAGCCTTTCGCTCCCTGTATTTTACCCTTGCCACCTTTAGAATTTGAAAGAGAGTATTCCAGTCAACATTGTCAAAAGCTTTCTCTAAGCCAACAAATGCTAGAATCGTAGGTTTGCCTTTCCTTAATCTTTCTACTAAGGTAAGTCATAAGGTCAGTATTGCCTCACGTGTTCCAATATTTCTACGGAATCCAAACTGATCTTCCCCAAGTATGGCGTCTACTAGTTTTTCTATTCGTCTTTAAAGAATTCGCGTTAGTATTTTGCAGCTGTGGCTTATTAAACTGATTGTTCGGCAATTTTCACATCTGTCAACACCTGCTTTCTTTGGGATTGGAATTATTATATTCTTCTTGAAGTCTGAGGGTATATCGCCTGTCTCATACATCTTGCTCACCAGATGGTAGAGTTTTGTCAGGAATGGCTCTCCCAAGGCCGTCAGTATTTCTAATGGAATGTTGTCTACTCCCGGGGCCTTATTTCGACTCAGGTCTTTCAGTGCTCTGTCAAACTCTTCACGCAGTATCCTATCACCCATTTCATCTTCATCTACCTCCTCTTCCATTTCCATAATATTTTCCTCAAGTACATCGCCCTTGTATAGACCCTCTGTATACTCCTTCCACCTTTCTGCTTTCCCTTCTTTGCTTAGAACTGGGTTTCCATTTGAGCTCTTGATATTCATGCAAGCGGTTGTCTTTTCTCTAAATGTCTCTTTAATTTTCCTGTAGGCGGTATCTATCTTACCCCTAGTGAGACAAGCCTCTACATCCTTACATTTGTCCTCTAGCCATCCCTGCTTAGCCATTTTGCACTTCCTGTCGATCTCATTTTTGAGACGTTTGTATTCCTTTTTGCCTGCTTCATTTACTGCATTTTTATATTTTCTCCTTTCATCAATTAAATTCAATATTTCTTCTGTTACCCAAGGATTTCTACTAGCCCTCGTCTTTTTACCTACTTGATCCTCTGCTGCCTTCACTACTTCATCCCTCAGAGCTACACATTCTTCTTCTACTGTATTTCTTTCTCACATTTGTGACAATTGTTCCCTTATGCTCTCCCTGAAACTCTGTACAACCTCTGGTTTAATCAGTTTGTCCAGATCCCATCTCCTTAAATTCCCACCAGAGACATAAACAATGAAAAGAATATACCCACAGAGGCAAAGATATGCCACTACAAGGCAACGGTGAGGAATGCAGTATTATATGCTGCTGAGACGATGACACTAGGAAGAAATGGGGCAGAAAAACTAGAGAAAAATACTGAGAAAAATACTAGGTCCCAAAAGAGGTGGATAGTGGTGGATGCGAAGACCTAGGGAAGAACTGTACCGGAACATGAGAACAATATCCGGGGAAATAAGACTCAAAAGGGCAAGGTTTGCTGGACATGTAGTTAGAATGAGTATGGACAGAATGACGAAGAGAGTCCGCAGCTCGTTGTCGTGCGGTAACGTTCTCGCTTCCCGCGCCCAGGTTCCCGGGTTCCATTCCCGGCGGGGTCAGGGATTTTCTCTGCCTCGTGATGACTGGGTGTTGTGTGATGTCCTTAGGATAGTTAGGTTTAAGTAGTTCTAAGTTCTAGGGGACTGATGACCACAGCTGTTAAGTCCCATAGTGCTCAGAGCCAATGACGAAGAGAGTGTGGGAAACAACACGGAGGACAAGGGGAAAGACAGGAACCAAGTGGGTTGTTGAACTTCGGAAGGACTGGTTGGAATTGTGGATCAAGGTCGAAGGAAAGGAAAATGGAGAAACAAATATACACCGACCAATATGCCGGAGATCAATGACAGAGAAGAATACAGGAAAAGATTAGAGTGCCACCAGTGGAGCCGACAGGAGAAACGGAAACTGAAGATCACGGAAGTAGAGCGGGAGAGAAGAAGAGAAAGAATGAAGAGGTTCTGGGAGAAGAAGAGGAAAATGCTGTCCACAAAGGGGCTACCCGTGGTCCTACAGAGGCAGTAACGCAAGAAGAAGAAGAAGATGGGGACAGAATAATGTGAAACGTATTTTTTTGTTCCCGGTTTCAATTTTAAGGGACAAAAAACACCCCGAAAGGGAACTTGGCATTTTAGATTTAGAGGGCATATCTTCGAAACGATGATATATAAAAAAATGTTGTCATTAAAAATCTTATGTGTAATTAATGTTCCTGAAAAGTGTGTAATCAACTTCGGCAATTATTTGAAATTTTGCAAAGCACCCCATCACCGCTAACTAATTCTGAAAAACTTCTGTCGCAACATAAATTAAAAAAGCTTTCAAGACATAATCACACCTGTGCAATATAGCTAGTTTCTTAAAGACCATTTTTGGAAAACGACCTGCACACCATGTGCTGTCGGAGAATATTCTTCTCGTAATATACAAGACAAACAAGACAATATAAGAAAAAATTCAGCAGGATTTCAAACTGTGACTGGCGGTCCACCAAACATCCTGATTTGTATGAGACATATTTCAGTACACTGATAAGCCTTGACGAAGAGAATTGATTATGTAATAGTGACTGTAACTTTATTCTGTTGTCTCTCAAGTGGAGATAGATATCACAATCATTCAACAGAACTAGGTATGAAAATCTTTTCACAAAGTTCTATCAACATCGAAAGCCACTGCTGTAACTGTGACATCGAGCCCTTTGGGATCACCAGACATTTCTTGTCCTCAGGTATGACGTTTAAAACTTTTTTTTTTTTTTTTTTTTTTTGGCTGGCCATCCGAGTTTTCATAGTTTTGAAAGAAACTAACGGTGAGTTTGGATCGAAAATTCGAGAATCTCTGGTCGAATCCCCAAATGTCCTCGTGGCAGCACTGAAATCTCGTAAACAAACATCTAACAAAATCAAAAGATATTTGAAAGGTTTCTTTCCCAGTGAGAGGGAAATATTTGTATAATTGTTAGGTTCTTGCGGTGGTCAGAGTAAAAGAACCGATTACAGCGTCATACCTAAGGACGAGGAACTTTTTCACCAGGTGATCCCAAAGACCTCGAAGGCACAGGTACAGCCATGGGACGTAAACAGCTTTCGATGCTGGAAGAACTTTGTAATAAGACTTTCAGATCTAGTTCTCTTGAGTGATTATGATTTCTCCACTTGAGAAACAATATAACCTAGCTGCAGTCATTAGTACATAATCAATTTCCTTTGCCAAAGCTTACCAATGTACTGGAATATGCCAGATACAAATTGTAACAGTTGTGTTACTAAATGTGACACTTCTGTCACTCAATGTAACTGGGTTTTCTCTTTTGATGCTGTCAATTGTCAGGATGAGCGTTCTAAAGCATTCTGTCAGGGTGAAAATATTAAATAAATTAACTTTTCTCTCTTAACATGTGGGCAGGGTGGGTTCTTCCTTGGCTCGGGTATGAGGTCGAATGAAACATCAATTTTACATAAGATAACTTTAATTGAAGATTTGTACAACTGTATCTTACGGGATGTTCTGGTTCGGAGAGCGGCAGCTGTGTCGTTTGTGAAGTCTTCTGCTGCGGCAGCGGCGGCGGCGGCGGCGGCGGCGGCGTCTGATTACGCGTAGCGGTGTGTATCTCGTGTCGCCGTCTCGCCCAGTTGACTGGAGACGCGCAGCGCGAGGTGGCCCGTTTAATTATTGCGAGCGAAGTCGTGCATCGGATGGTGATACCTTGGATGTGGCGTCCCAGTGTTTCTCTTCTCTAAGCGGCCGCGTGTGTTGTGCGTCGACCAGCGGAGCGGCGCGGCGGGGCAAGGCCAGTGTCCCGAACTCGAACCACGGACTCCCGCTTGCCAGTCTTCGGCTGCCAGGTCTTCATCCCAGCTCACAGGTGACTGCTGAGGTGAGGCCGTCTCCTTCCCGTCCTCACGAGTAACCCGGGTATGTAAAAACCAGACTTCAAATACCTTTTAACTTCTGTCTTCTGGCGCCGCGGCTGCTGCTTGCTATTCCATTACAGCGGCGGACTTGGTGCGTCTGTGCATGATGCAGTCTCTTCTTGCATGACGGTCTTCAGCACCGAAACTGACTGAAAACTACTGCTACTCTTCTTTTCTTCCTTCGTCTCTCGTCTTCGTCTCCGTCCCCGTCTCCGTCTTCGTCTTCGTCCCCGTCTTCATCTGTCGGACCCACCGCGTCTCGTGTATTTATTCACTTCAGTTCACTGGAGGTGAACGACTTCACGGCCATTGCCTCTTCTGTCACGTTGAAAAGCTTCTCGAAGAATCTTCTTGACCTCGGTCATTGGCTCTTGGAATGTAGGCGGGGGCCTCTGATCGCATGTGACGACTGAGAAACACGTGAGCCGGTCATTGCCTCTTCCGTCACGTTGAAAAGCTTCTCGAAGAATCTTCTTAACGTCGGTCATTGGCTCTTGGAATGTAGGCGAGGGCCTTTGCTCACATGCGACAACTGAGAAACACGTGAGCCGGTCGGGCGATGCCCTGACGGCTGAATCGACAGCGCCCGCTTATATGGAACTTTCTGACTTCACGGTCATTGTCTCTTCTGTTCTGCTGTTGTGCCCGCTGTGTGCCAGTATGTAACTCTCCAAACTAAACCAAGTTTTCCATTTATATTCTAATTTCTAGTTCACTTTGATTTCACTAATTTATTTACTTAAGTACCACTCAACAAAATCAAGATATTCAGAGGATCACCCGTGACAGTTTGAAATCCTGGTGAATTTTGTTTTATGTTGTCTTCTCCGACGTGAAAAATTTCGTTCATTTTATGTGTACGGTGTAGAAAAACGTAATTCTTCAAGCATTTCTTTACATTTTATCGTTCCTGTGCTTATTTTCTATCTTAATAATGATTTATTTATTATTTTAAATTAAAAAAATATTCGTATGTGAAATGGTAAACCAAAATCAAAAAATCCATGAATGTAATACGTAAAATAACAGTTTAAAACATAAAATAAATGTAACTAAAATAAATAATTAGAATAGTAATGTATGCTGAAAATACTCTGACAGCACATTGTGTACAGTTTTATTTTCCAAAAATCGTATTTCACAAACCAGCTTTATTATGTTGTAAGTATCTTGAAAGCTTCTTTAATTTATGATGTACCAGAAGTTTTCATTTTTCAAAATTAGTTAATGTCAATGAGGAATTTTTGAAAAATTTCAAATTATTACAAAAATTGATTATACAATCTCTAAGAACATTAATAACATATCATCTTTAATACTGAAAGCATTTTTCATATATCATCGTTTATAAGATATTCCCTCTAAACCTAAACTGCCATAATACTTTTCGGGACGTATTTTACCTCTTAAAATGAAAGTGGACACAAAAAAAAAATGTATTCCACTATTTTTCCCCCTCTACAGACCTGCCACAGTCCATCAAGATCATTTGACACTTGGGAATGTTCCCTTGTAAGGGCCCTCTCTGAAAACTGCCTTCAGCCCCTCCACTTCCAAAGAAACGGTGACTATTCACTTTTCACCCATTGATTCATTTATTCACACAATGTGTTACTATCAAGTGCAGCACTTCAAAAATTGGAATTTGTGCTTTCACATCACACATTTTGCAATTAATCTTTTTCACACATATATTTCCCTCATATGTTTAGGGTATAGGAAGACGGTTAAAGAAGAAAATAAAAGAAAGAATAAGAGAATTACGTGATACTGTTTTTTTTTCTTTTTACTTTATTTTATTAGAGTAAACCCAGAAGCGGGAATTGGAATCATAAAGAACTATTGGTGTGATTAATCAAATTAAATTTTATGTGTGAAAGTAGAATGCAGTTTCCTGTAGGGTGAGGATAGAGATCGAACGTATTGGCAATAAAAGCGGCTATGAACTGCACCGGCTCCTACCACAGTGTCAGTAAGTATTAAGTAAGTGTATGTAATATGTAGTCAATGAGGCAGGTAAACTCTAAGAAACTTGAGTAGTAAAGTGCGTTTCATAATAGATGCTTCGGATATGCTGCATGGTGACAAAGATATATTTTATCTCCTATAGGAAATTGCCCGTTTATTTTCTCCTGAAGAAAGGAAGAGCAATAATTTTTAGGCGGGCAGACTGTCCTTTATTTTTTAAAAAAAGGAAAAAGAAAAGAAAAGCAGACCTAAACCATACAAGCGAGTTTAGAAAGACCCTTGTGGTATTCTGGAAAACTGCAGGAGGAAAAGTAGTGTGAAAAGATATTGGATTCAGTATTTTAGCTGAGGAAAGTGAGCCATATGTTGTAGTAAGGTTAGAGTCCAGGTTGAGAGGGGTTAGAGAAATTTCTCCTCGAGTGTATTACATACACAGAAGGAACAGAGGGGCCAGGGATAGAAGGGGGTGGGGGTCATTTTAGTTTATGAAGTATTTGCATGCTAGCAGATTTATTCTGACAACATAAACAAAATTCTGGGAACACAGTTCAGCACTTCCGGTGGGAAAAAGGTAAATATTCTAGCTGTGTACAGACTAAGAATAGTGGACGGGGCTCACGGTTTAGCTGAAAGATTTTGGAACAATGAGAAGCACCCTCTAGCATGCGATTCGCTGTGATTTGCAGGGTATGGCTGTAGACACAGATTGACAGAAAGACATCTTGGCTAATTACGCGAATGAACACTTGAAAATGAGGCTGCACAGGCCCGATTCGAGAATACTTTTTCGATACAGGCGTCTTATCTTTTGGCGCCCCCGCTATCTTCCCCTTTCCCCTCGTGCACTTGCACCCGTGTCACTTTTCACTAGGAATTGTGTTACGCACTGTATACAGATCTTGCAGGTGGGTGTCCAAGGCGCAGCTCTCAGCCTGAGCCCCGAGCGTTCGCTACTCATTGTGACACACCCCGTTTAGAAACCTTACAGTTGTGGCGCATTGGGCATCCCTTCCTGCTTGGCTCCCCAAACGGAAGCATGTGACGCTCGGGCCTTAAACCAACCCTGGGACTGCGATTTCGAAACTAGGTGCAATGAAAGAAATGCAAATAACAAAAGTGTATCTGTATTTTATCTTCTCTCTATGCACACGGTGTCAACCAGAAGAACGAGCTACAACTGCTGACAATACTGCCATCTCGCATGTTGTTGGAACGCGGGATTCAGATTCCCAACAGGTATTTCTAATATTTTCCGTCAACTTCTGTAAATGAGCTGATAGCTTAACTTGGACCGCAATAGCTTGCAAGACAGAGAAGTGAACCAAAACGGATCGATTCCACGCGTGCTTAATCTGGTTCATAGGCCAGCCAGTGAGCAGTTTTTAGCGTTTTCCACGCTTTTTAGGTGAATGCTGGGCTGATCCATAATCTCCGCCTCAAAAAATACGGTATGCAAACAGTTAAAATGCGATAACACACAGAAAAAGTTTACACGAATCGCAGGCAGATGTCACACCCACCCCTTTCCTCCTAAAGCTCTGAATAAAGAAATTAGCGAAAACCTTTTATGTGCGGGGTGCCAACAACTGAACGCTGCAAAAGGGCAGTTGAACATCGCGTGGTACAAGTCAGTCATTTTGGACTCAAGTAGTACATGGAAGAAAATGGGAGAATAGATCTATTTAGAGATTATCTTCGTATATAGGGGCGTGTGAAACGTGCAGACTCGTTTTATATTCGGGTAAAAGCCTAACAAAACGTGTCAACTTTTCTGTTGCGAAGACTGCCGCAGTGTTGTGCAGTGAACTGCTATTCGACGGCATAGGGCAGTAAAAGATTTTTTCGAATTCCATAAAGCAAAATGAATGCGGAAAGGTGCAATGTAAGGCTGCATCGAATTCGAAAGAAAGATGTATTTCTATGCGAATTTGCTCTACGATATGCAATAAATAAACATTTCTCTCATTGTAGATTTCTTAACAATGAACTTACACATCCCATTATTTAGCATCTTCATTACATCATCACGGGTAGGGTAATTGGTAACGTACTAGACTTCAAATACAATGTTCGCAAGAAGAATCCTCATTGCAACCAATTTTTTCCTTCCTGTTCTTTTGTCTTGAAACTACTGTGTTCTTAAATTTAATTCACTTGAAGTACAGCTATTTAAGAGCTTTAAATTCCACCTTATATTATGTTTTAATATCTACTTTCATTTATTAGCTTCATTTTACACCTGATAAATTTAACATGAATCACAAGAATGGTGTACAGAAACTGTATTTCATGCCTGATTGTAGCTCCTATTCTGAACAGTCTGAGAAACCTTTTAACAATTTCCGACCTTTATTTTTCCCAAAAAAGTCGGTGAAGACAATAATTTCCCTTTCCAATTGTCTCGATTAAGCCTATTGTAAAGTTGTATGATTTTGACAAGGGAAAAAAATTGGACATTGCTTTAACCTACGAGAAAATGTAAAAAGACCAGGGCACTCAGATAAATTGGAACATGGTACTGATTAAGCACTTTGAAATTGTAGTGTTTCAGCAGCAGTTAAGTACGCAGTAGAACAACAGATAGTTTATGGTTATGCAGCGTCAATTGCATATTTTTCTGGCGGTTTAAATTAATGACCTGGAGGAACATTTAAAGCAGTCGAAGGCAAACACAATGTTCCTCTATAGTTCCCCGTGAGTGTTATTACGCTGTTCGAAAATTTGAAAAAGAGGTGCCTGGAAAAGAGTAGTAAGTTCTAGCAACAACCACAGCAGCTAACAATAAGAATAAACTTCTGAATGAAAAATGTTTCCACTGTGTCTCAATGTGCAGGCTTTTACAAGATGGTCTTCAATAACTTTTGAGCATAGTTCGAGTAAACAAACCCAATTCCAGATTGCTTCAGCTTTAAGGTAGTTCTGCAGCTTATTGCTGTGTCAATATTTTCTATCCGGTCGCATGGCAGTTATCAGACAGAAAATGCTTAACTCCTCATCAACTTCCTAGAACACAGGCGTACCTGTCATAAGTAACAAAGCAACAACGATGCAGCCATGGCTCTAAGTCCAAATTTAGACTTAAGCTACGTAGATAAGATTTCACACGCTGGAGAACCGTTTTTGAATTATCTAGCTCGGAGAAACGTAAAAAAAGTTAAGCATAAATACTTGTTGTGATGTGTACTGTGTCCCACTTTCAGCAAATTAATAGCATGAATGAGAAAAATTTCGTAGGTGTACCTAACTCAAAATTACACTACCAACGACCGCTTGGAATGTGTACCGAAAGCAGCTTAACACGTTATTCAAATGGCAGAAAAAGTTTTCCTTGTTTTTGGAATCGAAGTTGTCGCTTCAATTACTGGAGAGAGATGCATGTAAAGCAGCCAGAAAACTCCCTGTATTATTCCTCCTTGAAACACTGTCACAGAGATAATTCTACATATCCTTTTGACAAAAGGGCGAATATACTTTTGAGGAAATGTAACAGCCAGACAGAAATGGACGCCACTGTAAAATGTGAAAATGTGGCAGTAAAAGTGTAGGCAAGAAAAACGTGGTTAGGCTATTTTAAGACGCAGGCACCAGGCAGATAATTTATTTCCTTTTTTTTTAGATAGTAGTGTTGTGTTTGTGAGTTATAATTTGCAAGACAAATAGAAACATTCACATTTAAAGAGAAGTACGGATTTGTCTTTCAGTATGGTCTCCAATTCAAAAATATCACCCTCGAACAAACTGGATGGGCATCATATATAATGCTATTACATCTAGAGAGTAGGCATTACTTATCACTGAAGTAAACGCGAGGAAATTTACCCGTGTTATGAGAGAAAAAATGCCATTATTTCAGGACGGAATGACGAAAGTAGTCATTTTATTCACTTTATATTTGCGGTAGATACTAGGTAACAATTAAAAACTGTAGTTCATTGTTTACTTTACGCCGCACGGAGTGGCCACGCGGTTAGAGGCGCCATGTCACGCATTGCGCGGCCGCTTCCGCCGGAGGTTCGAGTCCTCCCTCGGGGATGGGTGTGTGTGTGTCAGTTAGTTTAAGTAATGTGTACGTGTAGGAACCGATTACCTAAGCAGTTTTCCCCTTAGGAATTCACACACATTTAAACATTTTTTTGTTTGCTTTACGCGCAAGGATATCAGATGTACGTATTATCCCTTTCACTTCCTCATAAATGAGAATTTAACAGTTCTGTCTATACATCTTCTGTAGGAGTTTGGTCCAAAATGGCAGCCGCCGTCGAGTTGGCAGTACTTCCTTCGTTCAGGGCTTTGTTTCCTCCCTCATGTTAACTGAGGACTGCGGCGACAAAAAGTGCATACGGCCACAAAGATAAATCAAAAATAAATTTGCCAAATCATGGAAAACAGAGGACACCATGTGACGGCATTTTACGGCAACATTGCAGTTTAAGCCGCAAACGGCTTAAGGACTCTACGGATCCTCGGTTTTCCTGCCCACTTCTCTGATTTGTCGTCCATAGAGCATGTCTGGTACGCGACGGTAAGAATTACACCTTCGTGTCAGCCTCCAACCAACAGTATTCATGGACTGACACAGCACGTGTTTCAGGCACGGCAAGGAAGTCCGCAAGAACACATTAGGAGGCTTTCTGCTTCCATGCTACAACGAATATAAGATTGTATTCCTGCCTGTGCGAGTCACATCTTATACAAATGTTGATGATGGATCTCAATTCCACATGGAGTGAAAGTTTAATCATTTAATATTCGTTAGGTGATGATCATTCCGACGAACTTTCACAAATATCTGACTGGTGTTTCGTTACGTGACAATTCAATTTCCACGAGTGTATGACGGAGAAAAACTAACCAAATGGTAGTCGGCTTAGAGTAATGTCTGCTTATTTCTTCTCTTTAAGTCTGCCAGTTAGTTTCTGTACCGAAATATAATTAAAGAAACATACTTTGCCAATCTAATTTCTACTTCAGCATGTTAGCCTTGTAAACAACTTGATCATTCACTTCAAATTAACAACTCTGTGCACAAGAATTAGAGGGTAATTGCTTTGAAACTTGTCATTTTCCCCACTGTGACGCAGAAGTTTCAAATTTGACTCAAAGGTGCAAAACCGCGGCGCGCTGCGGCGTCACCTTCGGGCTCGGAGACGCTTCAGACAGCAATGTGTCCACACATACGAGATAAATGCCATAGCTCAGAAGTTCACGTGAGTTGTAAGGTGGGTTAATGATGTCACACGGGCACCATATTTCTTCGCAATTCTGCCCAATGCCGCCGCGGACGTATCACGCGTACCCTTCCCCCTTCACAATATCTGACGTCTTCTCTTGACGCCTCCGCAGTGGAGGTTATAACTGTGAAGCCCAGCAATGAAATCGAGTGATTTTCTTGTGGGTGGCTCAGCAAAACTTTTCGGACACATTATCGCACGGAATCGAAAAGGCTTCAGGAGGTGGCGTAAAGGGCGTTAATGAAACCACTCCTTTCGTTGTGGCGTTATTTATACACATTACTGGGTCGAGAAAGTTTTAAGTGCGATGTGCAGCAGAACGACGTTCTTGACAATCTTTTAACAATGCCGGTACGCTGCCCCCATCCCTCCCCCCACGCCACCACTCGAACGATTCAATTTCCTCGAAGCAACTGAGTGGCGCTGCGCTGCAGCTCCAGCGCCTGCTTGTGGGCATGCGGAAGCTGAGGGGTGTCGAAGCGGCTGCCTGCCTGTAGGCGCCTAGGAATCAGTCGATATTTGTCTCTGTACAGTTACATTTTAAAGTGTTCAGCAAAGACGCAGAGGGAGTTGCCGAACTGGAGGGTCTTAGAGGAAACATTTGCTGTTTCACACATGCACGTGTCAATGAATGTTGCACTTTCTTCATACCCCCCCCCCCCCCCCCCTCCCTCCAAGGTGAGGCCACAGGAAGTTGCAAAACAGCTGGTCTGAAAAAGCATAAACATACTTTGCTGCTTTGGAACACGTTCAAAGTTAAATTTCGTAGGATGATTTTGAATATTCCTCAGTATTTTCACCCCTAATACCAAAGGAAAGGCTGTGGTCGCCCTACACTCCGAAGGTATCATATCACATTCAATGAGGAGGCAGCCCCAAGGTGTCCTTCGAGAGTTGAATCGTACGAGGGGCGTCAACAGTGTCGAAGGTTGTCAAGTTATCAAGAACGTCGTTCTCATGCACATCGCACTGCAAACTGCTGTTTTCGAATATGAAATCTACGTCTAAAACGATTTCTACGTCTACATCCATACCCTGCGAACCACCATGAGATCCATGGCAGATGGTACGTCCCATAGTATCAGTTATTAGGGTTTCTTCCTGTTCCATTCACAAATGAAGCACGGGGAGAATGACTGGGGAGGATAATTGGAAATTTATGGTAAGGTCTTACAAGACCAAACTGCTGAGGTCGTCAGTCCCTAGGCCTACACACTACGTAATCTCACATACGCTATAGGCAACACACACACATCCATGCCCGAGGGCGGACTCGAACCTCCGACGAGGGGAGCCGCACGGACCGTGACAAGGCGCCCCCTAGACCGCGCGGCTACCCCGCGCGCGGCGAGAACGATCATTTGAATGCCTCTGTGCGTACAGTAATTATTCTAATCTTATCCTCATGATACCTATGTGAGCGATACGTAGTACATGCCCAGAGTAATCATCTAAAGCCGGTTCCTGAAACTTTGTTAACAGACTTTCTCGGGGTAGTTTACGTCTATCTTGAAGAGTCTTACAGTTTAGTTCCTTCAGTATCTCTGTGACACTCTCCCAAGGATTAAAAAATCCCGTGACCATTCGTGTTGTCCTTCTCTGTATACTTCCAGTATCCCCTGTGAGTTTAGTTAGTAAGAAATTATGAGAATGTGAATGGAAGTATGGAAAACAGTGCACGAAACAAGCTGGCTTGCCTGTCTACTTGTCAGGATATGAAATCGTTGCTTAATGAAGGGTGAGGCAAAACGGAATTTACATCTTTGGCATGATATAGAAATTTAGTAAGACAAGTTGCAGAAATGGTACATGTATCATTTTGTAGTAAACAACCTTAAGCTCCACATAAAAATGTCAAGTGTTATTCTCGTTCGATGTGACTACCATTTGTGATACGGCAAACATCCCACCGGTAGTCAACTTCTTTCAACACTCGCTGCAGGAAATTGGGCGTAACTTCTGTAGCGGCAGCGTAGATTCGATTTTTCAGATCATCTAAATTCTTTGGTAGAGGAGAAACATACACACTGTGTTTAATTAAACCCCAGAGAAATAAATCCAGTGGTGTCCAGGAAGCGAGGTAGCCATGCGATTAGCCCTTCACGTCAAGTCCACCGAACTGCGAAGCGATTATCGAGGAAACCTCAACTTTCGTCAGGAAATGAGGTGGTGCACCATCTTGCTGGTAGTCCCATCTCAGTCATCTTTATTGATCTACGGAATTAAAAAGTTTTCAAGCATTGCTAGATAGACCATAGCAATGACATTTTTCTCCATGAAGAAGAAAGAAGTACACTTTTAATTTGCTAACGGCACAAAACACATCAACTCTCAGTCTGTCACGAGTCCCAGGGTTGCATTTGGATTTTCGCTGCCCTGTATTGTGCAGTTGTGGGTGTTCACCATGCCACAGACATGAAATTACGACTTATCCCTGGAGATTATTGTGTTCAGGAATGCCTCGTCATCCTTTATCCGATGTAACATTTCTGCACGGAATTCCCCAGGAGAAACCTGATCTGCCTCATTGATGTGCTGTACCATTGTGAACCTGTATGCTTTCATGCATAAACGTCTAGTCATTACTCACCAAACAGTCTTATGTGGAATTCCAGTCTTGCGAGACGCATGTCATGTTGATTTTTGTGGACTGTGGGCAAAGTTCTCTCTTACCAGTTCAACATAATCAACACGTGGGCGACCTGCTGTTTTAGAACGTGCAGTGAACAATTCGTGTCAATAAAGTTCCTGCGCTAAGAGTAAATTGTAGGCCAGCTTGGAGGTTCTTTAGCGTATTCGGTGCGAAATTTACCCCGAAAAGTTTTTGCAGACTTCATTTCATGAAACCAAAACACACAACGAGCGCGCTCCGCACCAGTGAAAGTAGCCATTTTAAATGCGGACTACGCTGGCGCTCCTGGTGGCGGAATGGAGTATTGATGCACTACGTGAATCACACTTGGGGTTGCTTCCTACAAAATGATAGATCTACAGATTCTGCATGTTACCTCAATAAATTCTTATATCATCCCAGAGTTGTGAGATCCTTTTTAAATCACCCTAAATTTATAAATTGATGCCCAACACTTAATGTACTGAATAACATTTTTCATTTCCTTAACGATCAATTTCACTTTTAACTTCGATATACACTGAAAAGCATCAGACCTAACGTTAGCTGGTACGTTGGTGAGATATTTAAAGTTTCTAAGCTTAGTAACACGTCAATGTAAGATTGCTTGGTGAAGAACTTGAGTCAACAGGTAGTGCAATCTCAGTTAGATGAAGCAGATCGAGCTAAAATTTGTGAGCCAAATTGGTTTGATACACTGCCAAGCGGAGTGTAAAGTTTTTAAAATGTTTCGTCCGTAGATTGCAAGTGCTACTCAGAGGTGAAGAAGTTGGCACAGGAGAGAAATTCGTGGCGGACCGCATCCAAACAGAAGACTGACGACAAATAAATAAATAAAAAGTAAGAAATAAATAGAAAGAAAGAAAGATACTTCAAATTATCGGAAGTAGTGTCTACCCCTTCCTTCCCTGCAACCCACATCACGGAGCGGGTATGCGAGCAGCAGAAGTAGCAGGCGCTCATCGAGGAATGAAAGCATTTGTTCGCCATGCTCTCTCAGTGTCACGGGGAAGGGAAGATGATGAGGGTTTAACGTCCCATACTTGACTAGGTCCCAAGTTTCAGTGACGTTGAAGTTACAGTAAACATTAAATTCCATCTCTGCCACTGTAACAAAGTTTTAAGCATAGGATAAACGGTTACAGTACTTCACAGGGTTATTTATAAATACCTCTAGGATTTCAGAAGTCAATGCGCGGAAACTATAAGAAACACAGAAAACAGACATATATCATTGGATACAACACATGTCCAGGTGCTCAGGGTGGACACCGGAGAAAGCGCGACGACTGCCTGCTTGGGAAATCTGTTCATTGGATTTCCTATCTGCATGTGCGAACTAATTCAGTGAAACATTGAAAAGCGAGTTATTTGTGTTCATATTCTGACACGCCTTTCCCCTAGCGGTGGGCACTGCAACTACGCCACGGTGTATTTGACGTACTGAAACTTGAAACTTGGAGAGACGCTCTACCCACGAATAGGTGTCATTTTTCTGTTTGTCGTATAGTTTTCACGCATTTGTCATCTGAAACCCCAGAGATATAAATAACCTTACACAGTAAACAATTTCATTGTTTGAGGTGTGAAGTAAGGGGACGTAAAAATGAAATCGAATAACAGTTTTAACTGAGTAAGTTTTAACTGCCTTGATTTGAGATGGTGGTCACGTCTTTCGGAAGCGTGGAACAGGGAAATAGTGATGAGAGGCAAGTAAAAATATTATTCAAATGTTCCACGTTTGAAAATATGTAGCGCATTGATTCGTGAACTGTTGTCACTACAAAGTGTCTGGCACCATGCAATAATGGATCCGCCCTGTGAAGGAACCCCTAGAATACCGCTCAGAGAAGACAGAGGTCTTCACGTGCCCCGATCATGCTCCATTACGAGACGTGAGCACCTTTACTCATCAGCACATCAAAATCCAGCATTCGAATGACGTAACTAGAAACGATGAACCTGAAATGATTTTAATAATTGGAAGAGAACGTATTGGTAGGAACACTGAAAGTTACTACTTCGGTTGAAACTTCCTTTAGGCACAGAATAAGTCGCTCAGGAAAATGCCATATTTCGTCAGGTGATGAAGCGAGACCTAGTGTCCGACCGGAAGACGCCACAGGATTCGTGGACGACGCCGTTTCCGAGAGCTGACACAGCGAAAATCACGGAGTCTGTTTTAAGGGGGCGACTCTTATTTGCAAAAGCCAAAGGAAGCCGCTGTTGGAATGAATAGCGAAGACCGCTCTTGTTCCTGTTGCCGTCAGCCCAGCCCTTAGCTCAGTGACCGATAAGGTGGTATCATGGTCGCAAGTGACTTTGCGGATAGTTTTGCATTTTGCATGTGACAAGAGTAGACAAGTAGCCAGAAAGCCATCATGATACATATGTTTTTAAGTAGCCCTTTATTAGGGATCTCTATGATGAAAAGTGACAGTAGTTTTGTTAACTTTGCCACAGAGATTTCTATACCTGAAGTCATGGGTGGAATAAATGTATTTGGTATATGTGTGTGTGTGTGTGTGTGTGTGTGTGTGTGTGTGTGTGTGTGTGTGGGTGGGTGGGTGGGTGAGTGGGTGAGTGGGTGGGAGGGTGGGTTGGTTAAGGGCACTCAAAGTCGATATTCCATTTGCTTCTCGCCAGCTTATCTACTCTTTAGTACTGTTGGCCATTATAATTTTGGAGATTGATTTTCTGGAAGCTGTCTCTCCACGTAGGTGCATGCTGATTGAGGTAACATGCACCAATGCATTCTCATATGGTGTATTCGCAAATGCAACGTCCAGTCACATTAATGTGACCACTGTCTGTGATCGACGTCAACGTCCAATAACCACTCACAGACGGCAGCTTGCAACACTAGCAGTGGAGGGTATATAAAGCGTATTGCTGGGGGGACGGGGGGGTGGGGGGGGGGGGGGGGGGGGGGGGGAGCGGGGACGCGGGTAACAGTGCTGTCGTTGTAGAAATGCGGAAACGGAGCGATTTATTTTACGTCCAAAGGAGCATGACCGTTGACTTTCGGCTAAGTTTGTAAGCTGCTCCCGTGCGCGATGGTTTCAGTACACTGTGCGTGGCCAAATGGCGCTATCCAAAACCGGCGTCGAATCAACAGTGGTGCACCACGGGCATAGACGAAAAGGATGAACGACGGCTGTGAAGATATGAACGGCCGAACAGACGTGCAGCTTTTGAACAAGTGACCGCCCAGATGAACCAAGGGAGCTACGAACAGTGTCTCATCACCGACCATTCAGCGAATGTTACTGCATGTGGGCCTTCGTTGCAGGTGCCTGGTTCATGCACCCATACTGATTGCTATTCATTTGAGACGGCGGATGGGGTTTTCACGTCAATACGTCCGCTGAGTGGCGAGTGGTGGCCTTTTCAGGTGAGGCACTTTTTGTGATTTGGCGGATAGATGGCCGTTGGATCGTCGGAAGGGTCCAAGCCGCAGGAGGGAGCGTTACAGTCTGGGGAATGTTTTGTGGCATTTTGTGGATGGTTTCGTCATTCTGGAAGGCACAGTGGATCAATACAAGTATTCATGTATCCTTGGATTCAAGAATGGTTCAAATGGCTCTGAGCACTAGGGGACTTAACATCTTAGGTCATCAGTCCCCTAGAACTTAGAACTACTTAAACCTAACTAACCTAAGGACATCACACACATCCATGCCCGAAGCAGGATTCGAACCTGCGACCGTACCGGTCGCGTGGTTCCAGACTGAAGCGCCTAGAACCGCTCGGCCACTCCGGCCGGTCATCTATCCTTGGGGACTATGTCCACTCCAACATGCAGTTTGTTTTTCTTCGTCAAGATGGCATCTCCCAGCAACTCATGACAATGCAACGTGTCATTCAGTTTGTAGTGCATGTCTCTGGTTCAGAGAACACCAGGATGAGTTTCGCGTACTCCACTGGCCACAAAACTCCCCGTATTTAAACTCGATCGGGCTGTTCACGCCATGGATCCTCAACCGAGAACCCTAGGGCAGTGGAGTCTACATGGTTCAGCATCCCTGCGGTACCTCGCAGAACCTCACTGACTGTCTTCCTGCGCGTTTCAAAGCGATCTGCGCTGCAAAAGGTGGTTATTCAGCCTTTTCACACGTGGACACATTAATATGACTGTACAATGTATTTAATGACATGCTTAGATAGTATCATTCATTTCACGAGTTATAATGTGGAGACTCGTTTCATGAGTACCAAACGCTTGACAGGGCGGTTACTTCACGTTTGCCATGCTTGCATGTGTTTAGGAAACCGTTACATGGCTATTCACACTTTTAAGTGCACTTAGTGTAGAGATAAATTTTTGACCAAATTGTTTAATGCATCAATACACTTTTCTGCTTCATACTTGTATCTATGTCATTGTACGCGACTATGTGTAAAAGAGCCAAGCAGTTTTCATTCACATGTAATCGAGATTCCTTAACTGTGTTTATTGAGCTACAATATAACTTAAAATTAGACAGAAACTCCGTCCGAACAGGCCTTGGAAGGCCCAACGGTACCTACCGGCCGCCGTGTCATCCTCAGCCACAGGCGTCACTGGATGCTGATATGGAGGGGCATGTGGTCAGCACACTGCTCTCCCGGCCGTATGTCAGTTTACGAGACCGGAGCCGCTACTTCTCAATCAAGCTCCTCAGTTTGCCTCACAAAGGCTCAGTGCACCCCGCTTGCCAACAGCACTCGGCAGAACGTGCCCTTAGCGGTAGGATTTCACCCGGAACAAGTTCCGCCCATTCACCCCCCTCTCCCCCCCCCCCCCCCCCCCCCCCCCCCCCCCCCCCCCGTGCCTATCCGTAGTGTAAGGCCAAGGCCCTCTCCTAAATAGCCGCCAGTTCGCAAACTGGAAGCTACAACAAAGTTGTTATCGTCACAGTCCAACACATGTTAGATTGTGATGAAATTCAGTAACGATAAGAAATTTTAGTTTTTCTGGATAGTAATGTAATATGAACCTGCATTATTAAAGAAATAAAAATATTTATAGAGAATTGAAAGCATCGCCAGCAATAGAAAACAAAAAATAGCATGATGTTATTTAAGGGCAATAAGGACAAATTTTCATTAACTAATTCACTTATTATAATACGTTTATTTGAGGGAAACAGCAGAGCGAACATACAATGGGAAAACAATCGTCTTGAATCTGTCATGTCGGTAGTAAAGCCACGGATGCAGTCGAATAACTTTGTTGTCTAAAATCAACGTTATATAGAAATAAGTCAAGGTTGTTTTGTTTATGTAAGCCCTCACAGTAGCTCACGAAAATTAAAGAATATAAGAATGTCATAAAGTAGAAATGCCTAATGAAAGCAGTAAGATATTTGCTTGTATGACATATATCGTTAGTATTTGCATGGGTAATCGGTGAATTTTAACTTGAAAATTCTTCCAATGCCATACCTGCGCATTATAAACGAGGTTACAAAGAATTGTGGCTGTTTGTGTGATTAGTGACCTATATGCTGTTGCAAACGTCTCAGAAAAATAATGTGTCGTTACTCTTTGCCCTGTCTGTTTTCAACCAAAAGATTTATTAATTTCGTAAATGTCATTCAAACCATTTTTTAAAAATAATAATGTGATGTGTATGTTTGTCACAGAGCAGTTCAAAAATGGCTCTGAGCACTATGGGACTCAACTGCTGAGGTCATTAGTCCCCTAGAACTTAGAACTAGTTAAACCTAACTAACCTAAGAACATCACACACATCCATGCCCGAGGCAGGATTCGAACCTGCGACCGTAGCGGTCTTGCGGCTCCAGACTGCAGCGCCTTTAACCGCACGGCCACTTCGGCCGGCCGAGTCACAGAGCAGTCATGGAGTAAATAAATGCTGCGGTGTTTCACGACTGTAAAACGTCCTTTATGCTATGCTAGTTCTTCTTTCACCCCTAAAACTTTTCAGCAAAACTATTCAGTGAATAGCACGCAAAAACAGCTTGGACCGATCTAGCAAGAACAAAGTAATTTTGATGTCCTCGGGAAGTATAGTGAACATTGGTGCTTGTTTCACATATACTGTCTGAGTTCTGAAACTTAAGTGTCATGTATACTGTGGTTCCTCTTTCTCCAAGCAAATTATTCTTTGAGGGTAGGTTTATCCTGTTTTAGCTTTGGGTGCTTCTCCGGGCATAGAAGTGTGTTTCTTCATAGGCTATTCATCTGAATACTGAGTTCTCGTATTTAAAGAATTCAGTGCTAAATTGTTTTCTCTTATGTTTGCTGTGGAAGAACCTGACACAGCTGAGGCCAATTGTGCACGTTTTTTTGTAATGTGTCTTTTAACTACCTGGCAAAATTTAAGACCTAGCAAGATATTAATTTAACATACACTCCAAGTGCAGCCGGACGCGGTAAACTACATGGGTCAACTGAAACGATGCGCAGGCGCAGAACAAAGACCGGGAAAACCGGGGGTGAGTGGGCGGGACTTGTTCCGGGTGAAATCCTAGCGCTAACGATTCCTCTCGGCAGACAGGTTGGTCACCCATCCAAGTGCTAGCCCAGCTCGACATCGCTTAACTTCGGTGATCTGATGGGAACCAGTGTTACCACTGCTGCAAGGCCGTTGGCAAAATTGAGACAGAGCATGATTAATTTTATCTGGAACCAATAAATTGACGCTTGACGATTAGAAACTCACTGAACGTGAACTTCCTGAATACGCATTGAACCGTTGCGTGATTAGTTTCTTAAATCTTTATGTCTTGCACTCAGCGTGATTTATTTAATAGCCATTGCTCGACGACGCGTTACGAAGAAAATGGTGCCTGATTTACGTGGTCAGCAAGTAGCAGAGTGATCCATTACAACTATGCAGAGCTGAGGATATCGTTCTGCAGATGAGGATTAATATCAGGGCCATGACAAATCATTATTTGGTGTGCTTAAGGAAAAACAGTTATCTGTTTCTATCTAATTTCAAAGCATCATAAGTAACTGCAAGTGGTTGTTTCATACTCGTCAGTACCCTCCCCTGGGATAGGACATCTTCTTCTTCAGGTGCCACACCAAGCTCATCCACGTTTCCGAATTGCATTATCAGCTTCTTTAAACAATTTAATGACATGGGACCTATCGTCAAACATTTCTGTTGACGATACTGTCTATGTAGCACTATGATTGCTGGCGTTCACATAAAACAGTTTTACTGACAGCGCATGGTCCCTCTTCTCGATAGCCATTCTGTTCACTTACGTTATGGCTTGACAAATGACAGCGTGGATATCAGCGCCAGATTTTGCATCTGGTGACCACAACTGGAACTAATTTGTGTTCCGACGTTATTCGGTTCCCCATTAACGATTTACCATATCTACCAAGTTTCGCTGCCGTACGACAATTACAGCCCACAGTGGACCTCCGTGAGTAACTACATTTTAACTATAACCACCCGATGTATGAGATGAAACCGTTATTCGAGGTTACTCTGGATGTACCTGGAAAGTACATAGTATCTGAATATCCGTTAGAATGACAAGGTACCTTTCATCTTTAAAAGTTCGATCGCAAACGTCATATCTTTTCTGTGCTATACGAAACTGAAACAATAGTACAGGAAAGACTAGACTGTGGCTACACGTCAATGAAGTTTCCAAATGAAACAACAGGATTAGATTGCTAAATGCAGCTGGTGTCAGTATTCTACCAGATGGCTAGCCCCTGATAAAGCGTTACACGATCTCCACGGCGGTCCCGAAAAACTATTGCGTGTGTAGTATTAGTTCGCTAATTGAAGAGTGGAAATGTCAAACGTTCCAAGCGCCATTTGTCTTTGCAAAAAGCATTTTCAGCGCTGTTGTGTTAACGTTACTCTGTTGCCTAGGCCAAGATTTGTTCCAAGTACCAAATCATGAAGAGTATCCAGAATGAGATTTTCAGTCTGCAGCGAAGAGTGCGCTGATATGAATCTTCCTGGCAGATTAAAACTGTGTACCATACCGAGACGTCCGCATCTCGTGGTCGTGCGGTAGCGTTCTCGCTTCCCACGCCCGGAGTCCCGGGTTCGATTCCCGGCGGGGTCAGGGATTTTCTCTGCCTCGTGATGGCTGGGTGTTGTGTGCTGTCCTTAGGTTAGTTAGGTTTAAGTAGTTCTAAGTTCTAGGGGACTGATGACCATAGATGTTAAGTCCCATAGTGCTCAGAGCCATTTGAACCATTTGAACCATACCGAGACTCGAACTCGGGACCTTTGCCTTTCGTGGGCAAGTGCTCTGCCAACTCAGCTACCCAGGCACACCTCACGCCCCGTCCTCACAGCTTCACACTGTGGAGCTCTTGCCCGCGAAAGGCAAAGGTCCCAAGATCGAGTCTCGGTCCGGCACACAGTTTTAATCTACCAGGAAGTTTCATATCAGCGCACACTCCGCTGCAGAGTGAAAATATTTTTGAAACATCCCCAACGCTGTGGCTAAGCCATTTCTCCGCAATATCCTTTCTTTCAGGAGTGCTAGTTCTGCAAGGTTCGCAGGAGAGTTTCTGTAAAGTTTGGAAGGTAGGAGACGAGTTACTGGTGGAAGTGAAGCTGTGAGGACGGGGCGTGAGTCGTGCTTGGGTAGCTCAGTTGGTAGAGCACTTGCACGCGAAAGGCAAAGGTCCCGAGTTCGAGTCTCGGTCAGGCACACAGTTTTAATCTCCCAGGAAGTTCCATTCATTACTAGATGGTGCACGATATTTGTGGCAAGCAGTGCTTTCTCTGAAATTCCAAGTATCATGAGTCAATATCACCTCCATTTTGTTAAACACGATTTGTGTGGTATGGAGAGTGCATGTAAGCTTATGTTTGCATCAATAAAATATCTTTGTTTTGTAAGAAGATTTGGGTTTCAAAAATTGAAAAAAGAGAGAAATTGGACAAGCAAACAGACAAATGAACTTGTATGTAGAAAATGAATGGTAAACAAGGCCTTTGTTGCGCAGGATTCACACAAGATTGTTGGGCCAGCTGAAATTATCAACTAATTTCATGTAATTCAATTGCATAGAACTGAATACTTCGATTTTAAAAATGCCACTGAAGGATCGTCGAAATACTGTACGATCAAAGTATCTCATACTCATCCATCTCGAATCGCTATTAAAAATTCTTCTCCTGAAACGGAAGAATGTATAAATGGCCATGTATTCAAAAGAGGAAAGACCATGGCCATGCCGTACTTCGTCTGAAAAACTTACCATGTTTATCAGCTGCAAAACAGAACGACAGCCTTTCGACGACGTTACCATTTCTTCCTCAAGAGTACAGGGAGTTTTAGAGTAAGGTAGGCAAAATCTGATCCCAAGAATGGGTTTGCGTAAGAAACAGAAGTCAATGGTGAGCGATTCTCTCTAGGTATCCTGCCAAATCCTTGCATTAGACAAACAATCAAACAACTCATATTAATGAATTTTATCACAAACTGACAAGATACAATTACTATACTTAACTTTCGTTCATGTGTCGCAAGCAAAGGGCGACATTTAAAATAATCAGTCTTCTTCAGAATAGAGAAAGACAAGGCACTGCTACATAGAGATTCCTAATGCAAGTGGCTATCATTGATGCTGCTATCGAAGTGGCTAATCTTGAAGCTACTATACCAGTGGATCGTCACCAGTCGGACGCGGCGTTTATGTCCTCTCCATGTAGGGGCCGCTGTTGTTGCGTTGTCGTCCTGGAAGAGAGGTTGGTCAGTGTGTGATTGGGTGACTTCTCACAGCCTTCTCTTCCCTGTTGTTCCAGAATGGTGTGCCGGTGCTGACTTACACTGTAACAGATTCTTTTCTTAAATTTAATTTTCTTTTTCTCCTGTAAAAAGTTTTGAAATGTATGAGAATCTCTTGTACTACATTTCTACTGGTTAAGACATTACTGCTGTATTTCTGTACCAGTATAATCACAATTAAGAAGTAGCATGGCAGTATTAACAGCACTTGAAACAAAAACTTACTTATTGGCCCTAAGATCATGGGTATTAATAAATTATTTTCTCCTAATTTGTCTGATCATTTTTGTAATTATGAGGTGGGCAGCATAATTTTGTGGTATCAGAATACTTTAGCAATTAGAAGACGAAAAGGTCTTCTAAAAAAAAGAAATACATTGTTTTTTATTATTCTGACAAAAGTGAATTTGGCACTTAGAATGTTTAACATTTCCTCCTTCAATTAGCCTCTAAATATTGAGTATTGTATTCTTGTCATCAGTCTTGGTCTGCACTCCTAATTATAACATTAACAATAACAGTCAAAATTCTAAGTTAATCCATAGGCAGCTATAGGTACAGTTATTGGTACACTCCCACTGCCTCATAGTGAATTCCATCAAAGTGGTCTGTTGAACAGACTATCCAAAACACCACTGCATATGATCTACAGTTGATACGAATCTCATGACCGACGCCGCTTTGTGGACGCTCTGTATCGTCAAACCACTTCACCAGTTGCAACTTATGCTGATACCACATAACACAGAACCACTGGAGAGACGTTTAGCCCTTGTCGATAGGTTGCTTTTAGAGTGCAGGCACCATATCAGCCAACAAGCCACAGCATTACCACAGTACTCTACGAATCGGCAATCCGCCACACGCACTGGACAGCGAGTTCCATCGACAGTGATGTTACCACCACCACACAGTGGCAGGCTGCACATGGCACCAACCCCACACCGGACAACACAGCAACGACCACGGCGGCCATTTCGACATTACTAGCCTGCTCGTACCACATCATGTAAGGCGACATTTCGCACAAATGCTGCAACCCATGTGATTTTCCAAACTGCATAGAAGAGCCGTTGTAGGTCCATGAGCTTGCACAACTACATCACGTTGCCACCATACACTATATGTATAACACTCACACCCTCACATGCTCATCAAGAAGGCAGGTTATACATTATTGATTTCAGCTCTGGTGAATACTTCCTCATCAGCACTGTATCTGACACAAGCTCCTTTGCACAAATTGCACACTGACATGCAGCCACATGCACTTGCTCCAATTGCATTGACCCAACAGCTCAACAGCTGGAATGTATGGATCCATGACATGCAATATATACCTCTCAAGTCAATGCAACTCACATAGACATACGTCATCACTGATGGCTCTGAGCACTATGGGACTTAACATCTGAGGTCATCAGTCCCCTAGAACTTGGAACTCCTTAAACCTAACTAACCCAAGGACATCACACACATCCGTGCCCCAGGCAGGATTCGAACCTGCGACCGTAGCGGTCACGCGGTTCCAGACTGAAGCGCCTAAAACCGCACGGCCACCCCGGCCGGCTATCACTGATATCACTGAACTTGCATTCGGCAGCATCGATTTTCTTCATCATTTATGATTCTCGCCAGACATCACAACTGCTTTCCTTGTACAACATACGATAGTGGCGAATGCATCCCAGGATTTTTGGCATTACCACAGCTCCATACCATGATCCAGCGCACTGCCTACCTGGCAATACAACACAAATCTGCAGGAACTTCATGAGCCCATCAATATTACAATAACTGCTGCACCGATACTGATACACTCCATACAAAAAATTCTTCCCTAGTCCAATTTATCAACAACACACCGACCGCTTTCGCACTAGCCCGTGAACAGCTACAGCACACTTCGCTCACCCACAGCATAGACCATCAAGCAGATACACCCACCCACATGCCCACGCAACCCGAGCATATCTACCTGGTGCAGCCACACAGAACAAAGGTTTGTACTGCACCATCTGCTTCACTTTGTGCCACCTCACACACTGCCTTTCCTCAATTCTTCAAACCCCATGTTAGCAAAGCTAGGGCACGTGCAATCAGTGATGGCACTGCGCGCCGAATCTTAAATATCACATGCCCAAATGGCAAAAAGCACGCTGACTGGCACCGACTAACTTATGTGCTGCTAGAGAAGAGATTGATGAGATGTTACAGGCTGGCGTCGTTTGTTCATCTGATTCCCAGAGAATCAAAATAGTAAAAAAAAAAAAAAGACGGCGCTCTATGTCTCTGTGGCAGAGTGTACATCATTGTGAAAAGCCAGTTCGCAGATCGATGTACACGCCAACGATGCTGCGAAAACGCCAATCACCATGTACATACATAAATACCTTTTCATGCCACACGGGTTGGAAAATGCTACATAAAGGGGGCAGATATTCATTGACAAGATCTTCTTCCACCTCAGTCATTGTTAGGCATACCTTATTTTTCCACCACTTTGGAAGAACATGACATATACCTTGAACAAGCTCTCAGTAACTTACAACAGAATGGTGTGTTGTCCAATCACGACAAATCTCCACTACAACAAAAGGGAGTCACTTTCCTCGGACACTAAGTCAGTATCACAGGCATCGGACCAACACCAGACAGAACAGATGCCATACGACAGATCCAACTACCACAAACGTACCACAAAATCGAGCATTTCCTCGGAATTTTGAATTTCTATCAATCGCCACAAGCTGCTGCCTTACAAGTGCCATTCACAGATACATTATCAGGTCACAACAAACGTGGAAAAAGGAAGGTCAAAAGAACCAGGCGGATGTTAAACACTTCCGATTGGGCGAAAGACTGTCTTACTAATGCAGTCACACTCACGCTTATCATCTCAGATGCTCAACTGATTGTTACCACAAATGCAACCGACACTGCCATAGTGCTGTGCTACAGCAACTGGTAGAAAGTGATGCTCAACCTCTGCAGTTCTTTCTCTCATAACCTGACAGCTTCCCAGTCCAAATGGTTGGCATTCAACAGGGAACTCTTCGCATTTTATGAGGCAGTTCTTTCCATGAAGAAATCAACGGTCAGAACACCATACTAGTCACAGACCACAAGCCACTTGTTGATTCTGTAAAATACCTGTCAACGGAGGCCATCCCACAACATTATTGATATCTGGATTTTATCTCACAGTGCTCAACAGGCATAACTAGCCTTCATGGTACAGGCGTATTATTTTTGCTTACCTATCGAGGGTTAATACAATCTCCGCCCGACTATGAACAGTTAGCTGTCCCCCAGCACAGTGATACTGGTACTGCCAAACTACTATGTAGCAATGACACAAACCTCAAAATTGAAACACTCTCCACTCCAGCAGAGGAACATCGATCCTTTACGTTGTCTCCCTCAATAAAATTGACCGCTTTTATGAGAAACAATATGATGTAAAATCTTCAACCAACTGCGTGGCCTATCACATCCCAGCATCTGCCGCAAGGTCAGACAACTCACAGAACATTTCATGTGGCCAGCTGCTAAACCTGGGCAGAGACATGTGAATCTTGTCAACGTAACAAGTTAGGATGGCACACTCAACCGCAACCCTGTCAATTCGAGATAGGCAAAGTTCGCTTCCACTACTTCCACACTGATTTCGTGGATCCTGTTACCGAGTCACGAGGTTACAAGCTCCTTTCCTCTGCCATAGACAGGTTTCATGATATGTCAAAACAATATCAATAAAAGACTTTTCAATTGAAACAACAGAATGCGCTCTTGTCAACAATTGGATATCATGCTTTGACACACCAGAAACCATTACTGCAGACCAGGGATGCTAATTTGAATAGGCGCTCTACATGGCACTCTGCAATCCGTGTGGTATTAAATGTACCCACGCGACCACTACTTGCCATGGCAATTCTTGGTCTGAGGCTCTACCTTAGAGCGTTCTTGGCGTGTCTACAAAGGAAATCTCCATGAATCGTAGGCCAAAATCTAATACAATGAATCTTTGGTCATTATGACTCACTACCAACACAGAACAACAAACGTTCAGCCCCACCAATACCTGTACAACGTGTCAAAGAATGCATCTGGTGCTCTCATATATCACCGCCCACTCCTCACGCCACACCTTTACAACAAAATCCTTTCAGACTGTAAACATGTTATGTTTCATGGTAATATAGACCCGTACCAAGCCATCAAACGAAACACATCCAATTTCAACATTATTATCAATGATGCAGCCATTACTGTCACCATCAATAGACTGAAACCAGCGTGTGTACTTCAAGAGAGCAACAACTCAGATGATACGAATAGCTTCAGGTGCCACCACCTCTAACATCTGTGAAGATCGCAACACCCAATTCTAAAGCATCTGTCACTATCGAACTCAGTGTTGCTTCCTTCAACCTAAATGATCTTTCCAGCAAGCTCTTGGACCACAGCTTAATTATAACCACACTTAACAACAACTCACCTATGAATGACGCTGCATTAAATCGATGATTGGATGACACTTATTTCCTTGCATACAACATTAAGCTACCATTTCGTCTGATGTGTCTGATAACGCCGTCCTCATTGTTACATGCACGAGGACTAATCATTCATAAACACCCCACTCACTCACACTGCATAACACATCAGATGCAGCTGCAGCGATGACCACATCCTCAGCACCACCTCTGCTTCACGTATTTGGCAACATCTAGGTACCATTGTCCCATCATTGGCATGCATACCATCTATGTAGCATAAACATTGCACCAAACTGCACAACATCTACCACTGAGAGTCCGACCATGCCTAGCACCAGCACCTGCCACAGCATTGGCGATCACAGAAATTTACGCCAGCTATCACTGAGAAATGGTCTGACCATGACTCACACCGTGTACTAGCCATGGTATAGTCAGTCAAATGCATCTATGCTACCAAACCACATTCTCCAGCCATCTCTGCACCATCTCATCAGTTGATGTCCCCATAGACAGCCTCCCTTCAATGCAATGGATTATTGGGTGGGGGGGGGGGGGCGGGGGAAGTCCTATGTGAGGAATATTGATAACTATGAACATCACTGGCAAGCAAGGACTGTTTCGTCTTTGTATGGGACAAAAATGCAAGTGCATTTTGAGATGCATTTATGAGTGGATGTGTTTCATGTAATGTGTTTGTCCACTAAAGTGTGTATCGGCATCACTGCTTCTGTCTTGTTCTTCTGTCTTGTTGTTGATATATTCCTACCATCTTGTAGCGAATTCCAACAAATGCGTTCAGTTTCTCCAACCTGTTCTAATGCATCAAGTGACAACCAGCATCTAGTGCATAGCTGTGGTGACTGATTGTTTTGTGGAGTATTGTGATTATTTTCGTATGGACGACCATGGAATGGATGGAAGAGAGAGGGTGAAACATGATACTGTGACATAGTTTCCAAACTTGGAATGATGTGTGAAGTGGCAGGCCACTAGCTGCAATTGTGTATGTTAATTTTTACTGTCTTAGCCGTGACACAAATATTTTTCCTCAGTGAGAACTTCATTAACACATTTGTGAACATTCAGTCTTTTCATCACGTGCAAGTGCTATCATCTGTCGAGCATCACTATAAAAAAAATCAAAAAGGGGATGTAGCAGTCCAGAGCAGCTTGCGACTGCCAGAATAGGAAGAAGTGGTTGGTTAATTGTAATCCTCAGTACAACTGGAATTTGTTATTGTTTATTTTGCATGGTAATTATTTAATTAACATTTTCTTTATTAGAACAGCGAATATTTCAGAATTCATTAGTTTTGTCCATAGAAGAAAGTCCAGTGTACAAAGTATATTTACAATGGATGTGTATATTTACATAAATCTTATTTCTTAACTCCTTTAAAAATGACCCAAGTGTGTCAGGGGGTAAATAAAAATTTTCCTTCCTCCATTAAAAATTCAGATCTGAAAGGGTTAAAATTTTAGTATGGCTTCTACTCACAGCATTTGTGCCAGTTACTTCCAGGTGTAGTGTATGTTAATGGCACCTGTTACAGAAGGTGAATATGAATTATAATGGTAAAATAAATAGTGTGGACTATGAATTAATGTGGTCAAAACGGTGCTGCACATGAAACAGAAATACAAGGATCCCAATGAAAACTAAAAGAATAATACCATTAAATTAACATAAATTTTATTTGAAAAGTTGGCAATACTGGTTAGTGGAGAAACATCAAACCAGAAACAAAAGCTTAGTTCTGGTCCAATCACCAAAAGGTACATGTAAAAGTAAACTGTAAGAAAACCTCGTCCTGACACGATGACACCCTCAGTTAAGGAAATATTCGGAAATGAAAAATCAAAGCCCTTCACTAAGTTACATAATTTCTCTGTAGATGATTGAATTCTTTTCCTATCTGTGTAGGCCATTGAGTGGTATAGGATGTGTGCAATTTAAATCACAAAAAGCTTTTAGCGCTTATCTTCAACTGGAGTATTTGTGTTGGCTGCATTAGATTTTACGATTTCACAAAATAATAATTATTATCGTAAAATATATTCGCCATTACTTTGACTGTGTTATTTCCAGGTAGAGAAAGTTATTTGAAGATTCCAAGTACTTTCTTTCCGATATTTCTTCTTTACATCTAGGTAACTATGCTGACTCTTTGGCAATGAAGCACTGTTCTTTCTAAAAAGAAAAAGGAAAAATATTCAGTGCTCATTTCCTTTAAAATGAGTTTTTGTACAATGTAGAGTTAATGAAATCTCTGTATCTTTCAAATAATGGAGACAATCTTCAGAAAACGTATGCAACAACTGTACACTCACAGTTAACAGTTACCGGTAGGCACCTCCAACAGAAATAAATTTCGCCGCCATGACCTAAAATCAAAGTTATCGAATCGCAAATCCTGCCTGATGCTCTAAACATCCCTGACTGTTGGGTGCTGCCACCCAGCGGGCAACGCGTGGACTACTTCCAACCACTTGCTCTTCCACGCGGCTGCCAGATCGCGCGGTGTGTTTCTCTTTACAGCCGTGTCCACAATCGCGCGGGACTCACTTGTCAGTTGCATGTAAAGCCTAGTCCACGCGGTGACACTGAGTTGCATGCAACTGCGCTACCAGGCACTGGGCGCGTTTGGGCAACTCGTTGGAGAAACTGAACATTTTCGGCTTGTTCTAACTTTAGCGATAATAGTTACATGAGTATTAAGGTTAGGTATGTCGGTAGAGAGTAAACAAACTGAAATATTAGTTGGGGAACGGAGGAAATTGTTCGAGTTTTGGGTAGCAATGCTACGCATTGGTATTTGAAGGATTTTAATGACGTTGACTACCAAACCAAACAGGACTTGCTGTTGCATTTGAGACTGTCAAACGCGATCTGAACATGGATTCGTAGACAATATCTGAGGTGTAGAGCGAAGTCCATTTAATTAAAATTATAGGAATACTTTGACAAAGGAATTCAGAAAAATACAGGCAAGTAAAACGTGTAACTGCGGAACAGCCCACATCTATAATGCTAAAATCCCATGGTTCGAGTTGGCCGAGACTTTTTTAAGGAAAATAGTTGACAGGAGAAAAGGCTACAGAAATCTGGAAAGTTGAACTCTTCTCTTAATATTAATGGATTTAAAACGCCACAGCACTGCTTCCCACTCACAATCTGTAGTACAGATGATTAAAATCAAAGACTGCAATTCACTGGCAGAACACTTAGAAGGTGATGAACAGGTCTACTAAAGAGACTGCTTACACCACGCCTATCTGCTCTATTCTGGAGTATTGCCGTGCGGTGTGGGATCCGCATCAGGAGGGACTGACGGATGACATCGAAACAGTACAAAGAAGGGCATCTCGTTTTGTATTATCGCGAAATAGGGGAAATAGTGTCACAGACATGATACGTGAATTGGAGTGTCAATCATTAAAACAAACGCGTTTTTCTTTGCGACGGGATCTTCTTATGAAATTTCAATCACCAGTTTTCTCCTCCGATTGCGAAAACATTCAGTTGGCACCCACCTACATAGGGAGAAATGATCATCACGATAAGATAAGAGAAATCAGGGCTCGCATGGAAAAATTTAAATGCTCGTCTTTCCCGCGTGCCGTTCGAGAGTGCAACGGTAGAGAGACAGCTTGAAGGTGCTTCATTGAACCCTCTGCTAGGCACTTCATTATGAATAGCAGAGTAATCACGTAGATGTAGATGTAAAAAATAAGTCAAGAGTGTCTTCCAGTACAATTTCTTTCAGCTAGATCAGTGACCAACCGAGCTGAAGTTTTTCCTTCATGCAGTCACGAACCCAAACACATTATATATATATATATATATATATATATATATATATATATATATATATATATATATATATATATTTGTCTAACCACCACAACTTGTACAGCTGGCAAAACTTTTTTTTTCGGCGTTTCATTCCCTTCTGCTCTAAGGCGTGCTGTAGGCCCTCTTCAGCCATTTGGTTCTAGGAAGCTTTATTTGGTTCTTTATTTTTTATTTCTTGGAAAATGGGGGAAGCTTATTTCTCGCAACCGGGAATTTACAATTTGCCGAGGCGCGCGCTACACACGTACACACGTCCGTCCGTTCGCCACTACTAGATGGAACTGCCAAAACTTTCATTTTACACGCCACTACGGCACTCAAAAACGACGAAACTGACGTGCACAGTGGTGGCGCGTGTCTACTACTAGGCTTAACGCAGAATGGAGTGAGCAGTGTGTCCGTAAGTGCGCAGCAACGTTCCAGTTAGCACGCGCGCTCTCCCGCGTCAGCAAAAGTGGAGAACGAGGAATGCCGTCTGAACAGAGCACGCACGAACGAAACATTTCCTTTGGCGTGCCGCCACTGCGCTGAACTTGTTCGTTGTTGCACAAAGCAGCGCGGCTTGGCGTTCATACAGGCTGAGCCAAACCACTTTCCTTGGATTTCAGCTGCACATCTCGGCGCAGCCGGTGTGAACGCGGCGTAACATGGTGGTGTAAATGTGGCAGCGTTAATTAATGCATCGGTGCTGGACTTCAAGAAAACTCGACAAAACACCACACATTTCGGATTTTATTCTCATTTTTTCGTAAAAATATTGGCTGTCATACACCTTTAAAGTATTTTTTCGTAAATAGGAAAGCTTCGGTGATAATTCTCAGTAGAGAAGACTATTTTAAATTAAAGTATTTTCACCTGCAGAACAAAGCTCCGTAATTATTCCGCATCTACATCTACATTTATACTCCGCAAGCCAACCAACGGTGTGTGGCGGAGGGCACTTAACGTGCCACTGCCATTGCCTCCCTTTCCTGTTCCAGTCGCGTGTGGTTCCCGGGAAGAACGACTGCCGGAAAGCCTCCGTGCGCGCTCGAATCTCTCCAATTTTACATTTGTGATCTCCTCGGGAGGTATAAGTAGAGGGAAGCAATACAGTGTGTTACAAAAAGGTACGGCCAAACTTTCAGGAAACATTCCTCACACACAGATAAAGAAAAGATGTTATGTGGACATGTGTCCGGAAACGCTTAATTTCCATGTTAGAGCTCATTTTAGTTTCGTCAGTATGTACTGTACTTCCTCGATTCACCGCCAGTTGGCCCAATTGAAGGAAGGTAATGTTGACTTCGGTGCTTGTGTTAACATGCGACTCATTGCTCTACAGTACTAGCATCAAGCACATCAGTACGTAGCATCAACAGGTTAGTGTTCATCACGAACGTGGTTTTGCAGTCAGTGCAATGTTTACAAATGCGGAGTTGGCAGATGCCCATTTGATGTATGGATTAGCACGGGGAAATAGCCGTGGCGCGGTACGTTTGTATCGAGACAGATTTCCAGAACGAAGGTGTCCCGACAGGAAGACGTTCGAAGCAATTGATCGGCGTCTTAGGGAGCACGGAACATTCCAGCCTATGACTCGCGACTGGGGAAGACCTAGAACGACGAGGACACCTGCAATGGACGGGGCAATTCTTCGTGCAGTTGACGATAACCCTAATGTCAGCGTCAGAGAAGTTGCTGCTGTACGAGGTAACGTTGACCACGTCACTGTATGGAGAGTGGTACGGGAGAACCAGTTGTTTCCGTACCACGTACAACGTGTGCAGGCACTATCAGCAGCTGATTGGCCTCCACGGGTACACATCTGCGAATGGTTCATCCAACAATGTGTCAATCCTCATTTCAGTGCAAATGTTCTCTTTACGGAAGAGACTTCATTCCAAGATGATCAAATTGTAAATTTTCACGATCAACATGTGTGGGCTGACGAGAATCCGCACGCAATTGTGCAATCACGTCATCAACACAGATTTTCTGTGAACGTTTGGGCAGGCATTGTTGGTGATGATTGATTGGGCCCCATGTTCTTCCACCTACGCTCAATGGAGCACGTTATCATGATTTCATACGGGATATTCTAAATGTGCTGCTAGAACATGTGCCTTTACAAGTACGACACAACATGTGGCTCATGCACGATAGAGCTCCTGCACATTTCAGTCGAAGTGTTCGTACGCTTCTCAACAACAGATTCGGTGACCGATGGATTGGTAGAGGCGGACCAATTCCATGGCCTCCACGCTCTCCTGACCTCAACCCTCTTGACTTTCATTTATGGGGGCATTTGAAAGCTCTTGTCTACGCAATCCCGGTACCAAATGTAGAGACTCTTCGTGCTCGTATTGTGGACGGCTGTGATACAATACGCCATTCTCCAGGGCTGCATCAGCGCATCAGGGATTCCATGCGACGGAGGGTGGATGCATGTATCCTCGCTAACGGAGGACATTTTGAACATTTCCTGTAACAAAGTGTCTGAAGTCACGCTGGTACGTTCCGTTGCTGTGTGTTTCCATTCCATGATTAATGTAATTTGAAGAGAAGTAATAAAATGAACTCTAACATGGAAAGTAAGCGTTTCCGGACACATGTCCACATAACATAGTTTCTTTCTTTGTGTGTGAGGAATGTTTCCTGAAAGTTTGGCCGTACCTTTTTTGTAGCACCCTATATATTCGATACCTCATCCAGAAACGTACCCTCTCGAAACCTGGACGGCAAGCTACACCGCGATGCAGAGCGCCTCTCTTGCAGAGTCTGCCACTTGAGTTTGCTAAACATCTCCGTCACGCTAACACGGTTACCAAATAACCCTGTGACGAAACGCGCCGCTCTTCTTTGGATCTCCTCTAGCTCCTCCGTGAACCCGACCTGGTACGGATCCCACACTGATGAGCAATACTCAAGTATAGGTCGAACGAGTGTTTTGTAAGCCACCTCCTTTATTGATGGACTACATTTTCTAAGGACTTTTCCAATGAATCTCAGCCTGGCACCCGCCTTACCGACAATTAACTTTATATGATCATTCCACTTCAAATCGTTCCGTACACATACTCACAGATATTTTACAGAAGTAACTGCTACCAGTGTTTTTTCCGCTATCATATAGTCATACAATAAAGGATCCTTCTTTCTATTTATTCGCAATACATTACATTTTTCTATGTTAAGGGTCAGTTGCCACTCCCTGCACCAAGTGCCCATCTGCTGCAGGTCTTCCTGCAGTTCACTGCAATTTTCTAATGCTGCAACTTCTCTGTATACTACAGCATCATCCGCGAAAAGCCGCATAATTAAGAATTATTAAGCCAGATGTTGTGGACTGGCAAGACAGCCAATCCACAATGACGGGTGCGGGGTAGCCGAAAGGCACGCGTATAAGCTCATGCAGGCTGGCGTGAGGTCTGGAACAGGACACGGAAATGAACTAGCAAAAACAGGACGTTGCTGTGGAATACTTAACTTTAATCCATAATTGGTGAACATCGGTCTGACGGTACACGCATCACAAGATAAATAGCAAATGATAATGGCGCCTTGCTAGGTCGTAGCAAATGACGTAGCTGAAGGCTATGCTAACTATCGTCTCGGCAAATGAGAGCGTAATTTGTCAGTGAACCATCGCTAGCAAAGTCGGCTGTACAACTGGGGCGAGTGCTAGGAAGTCTCTCTAGATCTGCCGTGTGGCGGCGTTCGGTCTGCAATCACCGATAGTGGCGACACGCGGGTCCAACGTATACTAACGGACCGCGGCCGATTTAAAGGCTACCACCTAGCAAGTGTGGCGTCTGGTGGTGACACCACACTCCTCCCCCGCAAATTTATTTATTTTATTTATGCATTTATTTTACCTGGCAAGATCGGCGAACGGTTGTGTTATAAGGCTTCCGCCCGCCGTGGGGAGGACCCCATGTTGACGTATGCGACGAGGTGGGGAGCCTAACAACAGGCGAGGCTGTGCCACCCGCACCCTGCCATTCGGTCCGAGGGAAGCTAGGAAACGCCTGAAAACCTAGTCCAGGGTGCACGCCAACATGCGGTGTATGCGCCCGTAAAGAGACAGGAGGGGCCGAAGGGTCGACCTCCATCGGGTCGGGGCACGCCATGTCGTCCGGAGTGGGCAAGAAGTCCATGGTGGAGAACAACGGGTCACGGGAAGCGATCGGCGGCGCGTGACCCAGGGAGGCGCCCGGCGGTTGCAGCGACGCGTCCACTGCGGGCGTCGCCGGCGGGAGAACAGGCGGATGCGGCGGTGGCGGCGCGTCGCCATGGGGCAAAATGGAAGGCAGCGTCGGGAGCACCTGGGGATGAGGCGAGCCATTAGATGGGTCCCCAGGGCGCTGACCGGACGGCACCGTCGCTGAAAGCAGACGGGGAGCGGCAGAACCCGTGCGACGACAGAGGCGCAGCTGATTGAGATGCCGCCGCACCTCACCAGAGGCCCCCAAAACCAGATACGTAGCGCGGCCTAGGCAGCGAAGAATGCGCCCATCGAGCCAACGCCGTGAACCTCGATAGTTACGATAGTAGACAACGTCGCCCGGAGCAAAAGCAGGTGTCTGCCGCTGCACAAGAACCTGATGCGGCGGATGTAGCAAAGACATCAAGGTGCGATGAGGGCGACCGTGGAGCGACGCAGCCGGCGAGCGACCATCTCGGGGCTGAGAGCGATACGAGGACAAAAAGAGCAATAACGCGTCCTCCCGAGAATGCGACTCTTTCAGCTTCAACATCTGTGACTTGAAAGTCCTGACCAATCGTTCAGCGGCACCGTTTGACTGTGGCGAAAACGGCGCGGACGTCAGATGTTGAATAACATTGGCCTTGCAGAATGACTGAAATTCTGCGGACAGGAATTGTCGGAAACAATAGTCTGCGGAAGACCTTCAATGCAAAAGATAGCGGATAACGCTTGGATGGTGGCAGATGACGTCATGGAAGACATCCGGACAACAAAAGGGAAATTGCTGAATGAATCTACCACAACCAACCATCGAGCATTCCAGAATAGACCAGCAAAATCGATATGTAAGCGTTGCCAAGGGGTAGTGGCTTTCGGCCATGCAAAGAATTTCCGCGGTGGTGCGGAATGTTGTTCAGCACACGCTATGCAAGAAGAGCACATATTCGTAATCGCAGCATCGATTCCGAACCATGTACAGTGCTGACGAGCAAGTTGTTTCGTTCGCACTATACCCCAATGTCCTTGGTGGAGAAGTCGTAAGACAGAGGACTGTAACGAACGTGGGACCACGACCCTGGACTGATCATTATCAGAACGCAACAGCAAAACACCACGTCGTACAAAAAGTCTCTCCTTGTGAGCAAAAAATCGGCGAACCAGCGGATCCTCGATCCGTGACTTTGACAAGGGCCGTTGCGTAGCAACAAAACGCAACACGGTAGCAAGGACAGGGTCAGCCGCTGTGGCTGTAGCTACACGACGAAAATCAATCGGAAACGATTCGACCAAGTCATCGGTTTCCGCATCAATGAACATGCAAGCAAGTTCGGAAGAATCGAATGCTCTATCCTCAGCAACAGGCAAACGGGACAACGCATCGGCGTTTCCGTGCTTAGCAGTGGACCGATACAAGATATCGTAGCGGTACTGCGAGAGGAAAATAGACCAGCGAATGAATTTCTGCACTGTACGTGGAGGTACAGGCTTGTTCGGATGAATAAGCGATGTCAAAGGTTTGTGGTCTGTGATGATGGTAAAGTGACGACCATACAAGAAATCGTGAAACTTTGTAACACCAAATACGAGATCCAGTGCTTCTTTCTCGATCTGTGAATAATTTCTTTGTGCAGACGACAGCAATTTGGACGCAAAGGCAATAGGGCGATCGTGCGAACCATCTTTGTGCGCAAGCACAGCACCGATCCCGAAATCCGATGCATCTACCATCAACAAAAGGGGTTTCTGGGGATCGAATGGCGTAAGGCAAGTATTGGAAAGCAACGCCGATTTCAACTGACGAAAGGCGCGTTCGCATTCCGTCATCCAGACGAACGGAACACCTTTACGGCGTAAGCGATGAAGCGGAGCTGAAATGGAAGAGGTGTGGCGCACATAGCGATGATAATAATTGATTTTTCCCAGCACACTCTGTAGCTACTTCAAATTCGGCGGCGAATGCAAGTCTTGTATCCATGGCCCAGATAGGGTAAGTCACGAGCAAAAAACACACATTTGTCCTTCCGCAAGCGAAGACCATTTTGTCGCAAGACCTGAAATAATGTTCTGAGATTGGCTAAATGTTCTTCTTCTGTTTTTCCGGAGATCACAATATCGTCCAGATAGTTTGCTGCAGTAGGGACCGACGCACAAACAGTTTGCAGATATTGCTGAAACCATGCAGGGGCGGATGCACACCCGAATGGCAGTCTTTTGAATCGATACAAACCAAGATGCGTGTTAACCACCAAAACACGCTGGGATTCTTCGTCCACCGGTATTTGCAAGTATGCATCCGCTAGGTCCAACTTCGAAAAATATTTACCCAGGCACAGTTTGTCAAAAGGAAAAGTTGCAATCACTAGTTGTGGATTCACTGTTGCCTTGAAGTCCACACAAAGTCTCAAGTTTCCGGAAGGTTTTGGCAAAATTACTAAGGGTGATGCCCAGAGAGAAGCCTGCACACGTTCAATCACACCTTGTGATTCCAAATCGTGTAATGTTCTTGCTACCTCATCACGCAATGCGTGGGGAACATTGCGCGCTCTGAAAAATTTCGGTTGCGCGTTTACTTTCAGTTCCAAATGTGCTTTATAGTTCTTAGCGCAACCAAGGCCTGGTGCAAAAATGTCTGCAAACTCTTCACATAGACGAGAAACACTGTCTGAAGGCACAGTCTGGTTCACTGATAGGATCTGATTGACTATAGACAAGTTAAACAACTGAAATAAATCGAAACCAAACAAGTTCACTGCAGAAGAAGAACGAAGGACGTACAATGACACAAGTTTTGTTTGTCCCTTGTATGTTGCAAGAAGGCTGCACTGTCTTAACACAGGGATTGCTTGTCCTAAATAACTACTGAGCTTAACATTTGCGGCACGCAACGGAGGTGTGCCCAGCTGTTTGTACGTGTCGTGATTGATCAGTGAAACTGCAGCTCCGGTATCGAGCTGGAATGGTATCATGTTGCCATTAATGTCCAAGTCTACAAAAAGTTTATTGTCCTGCTGACGACAAGAGCGACTGTCTCGTGCAACGTGAACTGACACTGGTACAGCATCACTTGCGACTTGACGGGATTTCCGGCGATGTCGACACACACTATTTGTGGGACGAACAGAGTCACTGTTAGAGAGAGTGGCACTGGGCGGAGTGGAATGAACTACATGAATTTCCATGGGCGATGGTTCACGAGCCTGAGGATTCTGGGTTCGATTCCGATTCCGGCGCGAAGCAAAGGGCCTGGAATGGTTGTGAGTGTCCGTTCTGAGCTTTTTCTGGCAAACTCTTTGAACATGTCCTTATTTATTACAGAAAAAGCAAATAGCTTGGCGTGATGGGTAATTCTCACGCGAATGTCTAGTAGCACACCGCGGGCATGATTTTAGCACTGTGTTTGCTTGCTTGCACGGCACACGTGGCGGAGAGCTTGGCTGCAGCTGCGCGGACGGGTGCGAGGGCTGGTTACTGGTCCGTGCAGCGCGCCCGGCGGGCCGGTTAACGTGACACACGGCTGGCGAAGTTTCAAATGATTCCTGAGCAAAGTCAAGTGTGTCCTGCCGATCCAATATGTCCATCACTTGGTGAAGGGAGGGATTGACCAGTTTCAAAATCTGTTCCCATATACGAACATCAGAAACGTTCTGCGCAATTGCATCACGTACCATAGTATCTGAATAAGAGAGTCCACATTCACACTCAAAAGCACAATCCCTAGTGAGGCCTTCCGTCTGCTGGTTCTGTAAGCGATAAAATTCGGACAGTACATCTGGAGATGGTGGCGAAGCCATGACACAAGTAAATCAATATAGGTACGAACGCAGTTTAGCTCGTCGCCAATCCTCGGCGCCAAATTGTTGTGGACTGGCAAGACAGCCAATCCACAATGACAGGTGCGACATAGCCGAAAGGCGCGCGTATAAGCTCACGCAGGCTGGCGTGAGGTCTGGTACCGGACACGGAAATGAACTAGCAAAAACAAGACGTAGCTGTGGAATACTTAACTTTAATCCATAACTGGTGAACATCGGTCTGACGGTACATGCATCACAAGATAAATAGCAAATGATAATGGCGCCTTGCTAGGTCGTAGCAAATGACGTAGCTGAAGGCTATGCTAACTATCGTCTTGGCAAATGAGAGCGTAATTTGTCAGTGAACCATTGCTAGCAAAGTCGGCTGTACAACTGGGGCGAGTGCTAGGAAGTCTGTCTAGACCTGCCGTGTGGCGGCGCTCGGTCTGCAATCACTGATAGTGGCGACACGCGGGTCCGACGTATACTAACGGACCGCGACCGATTTAAAGGCTACCACCTAGCAAGTGTGGTGTCTGGCGGTGACACCACACCAGATACAACTACCGTTCAATGATGATGTGCTCGAAGCTGGCGGTATGTGTGAATCATATTTACATTCAATGTATCTAATATTTTCACTATATTAAGTCTACTTATTTTAGGTCAGGGATTTAAACTATTCATTGCTACTGAAATCAAAGAATTCCTTTATATTTATTTTGTAATAAATCTTCTCACATTGCTGTTTATTGAGTGTGGGTTACAGTGTTAATTTCTTTCCTGGCTGTATACTATACAAATATCATCAATTTAAAAGAACCGCGACCACCGTCTATCAACCCTTAGCACTCCATCTTCAGGCCATACGATGCAGATGTCCTAACCATCACAGGCGACGTTGCTTGAGAGTGACAGTGCTACTCTGTTGTTTTGCAGTTTTCAGAACCATATCATTTGTCGCATGATCCTTCCATGATATTCGCAAGATGCTCAGTAAGCACCGCAGGTGAAAGGCGTTGAGCTTTCGCTCCTGTTTGACATACGACGTACAAGTCTCACCCCCATAAAGGAGAGACTCAGCACACATGATTAATACACAAGTATTCTTGTCGACAATGTAAGATGTTTGTTGTCCCATGCTCGTGTGCAGAACTTTCTGAAAGTGCTTGCATCCTTTCCTATTCGTGCATTTATCTCGTCATCCAGGGAGAGATCTTCTGTCATTATTGAACCAAAATAGCAGAATTTATCGACTACCTTCAACAAGGAGTCGTCCAGTATGATGACAGGCGAATCTGTGTATCCTTGTGCCTTGACAACCGTTTTCTTTACGTTTATAGACATGGTGAAGGGCTTCCATACTGTAGAGAATTTATCCACAAAACGTTGCAGATCGTCTCGAGTATGGGCTACACAAATGCAGCATCGTCAGCAAATAAAAGGCTATTTACAAGCAAGTCTTCTCGGAAGTGCTTGGATCTGAGTACAGAAATGTTGTGGAGCTTCCCATCAGCTCTGGTATACAGATCGATGCCGAGGTTAGTTCCACCAAAACCAACTTTGAGCAGTGCTGATAAAAAAATATTGAACAGAGTGGGAGCCAACACGCAGCCTTGACGAACCCCTCTTTTCACAGCAAACGGGTCAGATGTGATTCCGTCGAAGACCACAGCACCTACCATATCTTCGTGAAAAGCCTTGATCATCTTTAAGAGCTTTGGAGGACACACTATCTTCAGAAGTACTAAATACAGTCCTTCTCTTCTGACTGTGTCGAAAGCCTTGTTTAGGTCGATAAAGTCAATGAACAGAGGGGTTTTCTGCTCGCGGTACTTTTCCTGAATTTGCCGGAGTGTTAAGGGTATATCAACTGTAGATTGTTGGGGACAAAAAAAGGTTCAAATGGCTCTGAGCACTATGCGACTTAACTTCTGAGTTCATCAGTCGCCTAGAACTTAGAACTAATTAAACCTAACTAACCTAAGGACATCACACACATCCATGCCCGAGGCAGGATTCGAACCTGCGACCGCAGCGGTCGCTCGGCTCCAGACTGTAGCGCCTAGAACCGCACGGCCATCCCGGCCGGCCTGTTGGGGACAAAACCCACATTGTTCCTCTGGGTACATGCGCCGTGCAAGCTTCTGAAGTCTGCCCAACACCACACTGGCAAATGTTTTTCCAGGTATACTCAGAAGTGGGATTCCACGGTGACAGTTGTAATCGCCGCGATTACCTTTACCTTTGTATAAAGAAACAATATTGACATCGCGCATGTCTTGAGGCGCAGTATCCTCAGCCCCACATTTCAGTAAGACGTTGAAAAGCAGCGGAAAAACTGGATTAAGTTTTATAATTTCTGTGGAGATATTGGCTTTGCCAGCGCACTTCCCACATTTGAGTGTCCAATTGCTCTTTGAAGCTCCTTCATAGTAGGCGTGACATTCAACTCATGGTAAGGTATCATCTGAGGAATTTAATCCTTTGCGTTTGGACTAATGTTGATGGGATGTGAATAGAGGCTGGAGTAATGTTCTGCCCAACGGTGCAATTGACGATTTCGATCTGTGATGACTTTTACATCTATTTCCTTGAGTGGTACGTTCTTCTTTGGAATGGGTCCAATGGCCCGTTTGGTGCCCGAGGTTTCTTTTTTATTTTGTTATTTTTATTTTTTTTCAGTCTGCTGACTGGTTTGATGCGGCCCGCCACGAATTCCTTTCCTGTGCTAACCTCTTCATCTCAGAGTAGCACTTGCAACCTACGTCCTCAATTATTTGCTTGACGTATTCCAATCTCTGTCTTCCCTTACAGGTTTTGCCCTCTACAGCTCCTTCTAGTACCATGGAAGTCATTCCCTCATGTCTTAGCAGATGTCCTATCATCCTGTCCCTTCTCCTTATCAGTGTTTCCACATATTCCTTTCCTCTCCGATTCTGCGTAGAACCTCCTCATTCCTTACCTTATCAGTCCACCTAATTTTCAACATTTGTCTATAGCACCACATCTCAAATGCTTCGATTCTCTTCTGTTCCGGTTTTCCCACAGTCCATGTTTCACTACCATACAACGCTGTACTCCAGACGTACATCCTCAGAAATTTCTTCCTCAAATTAAGGCCGGTATTTGATATTAGTAGACTTCTCTTGGCCAGAAATGCCTTTTTTGCCGTAGCGAGTCTGCTTTTGATGTCCTCCTTGCTCCGTCCGTCATTGGTTATTTTACTGCCTAGGTAGCAGAATTCCTTAACTTCATTGACTTCGTGACCATCAATCCTGATGTTAAGTTTCTCGCTGTTCTCATTTCTACTACTTCTCAAGGAGAAGTTTCAGGACATCTACGTTCTCGATGAACCAATCCTGAGATTTCGTTTCCAGAATACCGAACACATTTCCAGCCGTAAGGGTAAGCACCGATTTTATCTCCTGCCAGTCTTCAGAAGTAGGAGCGGCTGGGTCCCAGGGATCCATCTCTTTGCGTATCTCGTCACTAAATACTTCTAGTGTAGCAGCGTTTCTTGTTCGGCAAAGATTTATTTTACAAGGTGTTATGGCAGAGTGAAACTTTTTAGTCTCGAAGCGCACTCTTGTCGCTACTAGAGCATGATCCGTGTCACAGTCTGCACTGAGGAAAGAACGTGTATGAAGGAAGTAACGCAGATCTTTCCTTTTAGATAGAATAAAATGTAATTGGTGCCAATGTTTTGAGCGGGGGTGGATCCAAGATTATAGTGCACAGAATAATATAAAAAACTATAAAAGAAATAGCTAAAGAAGCCACAATGAAAGAAAACATCCTGCCGCCAGATGGCCTCTCGTACCCTGCGGCATGCCGTTGCAAGAAAAGAATGATAAAACTTCCTACCAGTACATGAACAAGATTATCTAGTTAATGCCTTATATTATATAAACAGAGAAGGACCAAGAAAATACTAGAGTTATGCACAAAACGTTGGAAAACGAAGTAAATATGTAAGGCACACTATACTAGGTGAAACTATCAACAAACTATATGTAACAGAGGCGTTCAGTGATTAAAGTAAAACGGTGTCAAACGAAGCAAAGTAGGCATGGGTCACGAAATCGCTTTGTCAGTTAAACAGTTTTGTTGGTTCTCCCTTTTGTGCTTTATAAATTCCAAGCTCCTCTAACAAATTCTCCTCTAACACAATTCTCAATGCTCCCTAAACAATGACCAGTTTCAGATAAATGCTGTCCCAGAACAGTTTTGTTCCATGGCAGTGAATGTTCTATAAACCTTAAGTTAAAAGAGCGGCCCGTTTGACCGATATAATATTTGTCACAGTTACTGCGATTAATCATGTATACTCCAGAGCCATCAAATTTGTCATATGTCCTATTGAGTTTTATTCGCAGTCTTAGGGTGTTGTTAACCTGAAAGCCACATCTGACATCAGATTTCCTAAAACATTTTTCTATTTGCAGGGACATTTTGCCGTTAAATTTCATAGGAATTGTTTTCGTTCTTTCTTTACTGGTTCTATTTTGTGTGTGAGTGTGTGTGTACCTGCTGTTTGTTATACGTTTCTTTAGCCTACTTAAGGGCGCGTGACGTCATTTACAGAAAAGCCGTTAACTACCGCAATCTGCTTTAAAATGCTGAGTTTTTTTACGTATTTCGCTTGCGTTCGAAGGTAGACGAAGGAGCCGGTGAACCATGGAGATGAAGAAGGCCTTTTTGTGTCGGAGAGGATGGCGCGAAATGGCATTGATGATACTATCTGTACAAGCAGGTTTTCTAAAAATCTAACACTTATCTTTGTCGTTAACTTTCCTAATAGTAAGGTAGTTAATGGAGCCCTCTTCCTCAACTTCAGTAGTAAAGGTTATTTTTGGGTGCACGCTACCTATTGCTTGGGCAAATGCGTTGACCTCACGGGTGTCGCCTTCTATCAGTATCTTCATTACGTTGTTTGCTTTTATTTTCGTGGTACACAGAAAAGTTACACGAGGTCCTGGTATTTTTTCCTACTAGTGTTGTCCTAGAAGACAGACGAAATATCTCAAAGCAACAGGTATTTACTTTTACAGAGAAAACATTCACCATGTATAATAAGAACGTAAATAGATAAACATATTTTAATGAAAATTATTTCAAAAGTGAAAATTATTGGATGAAAAAAATAATTCTCATGGTTATTTGGAACTCAGCAAGAAAACAAGATACAAAGGATAAAGCGTAAAGATGCTATTTACTGCGTTCTACATATTGTGTGATGTGTTTGCATGTGTATATTTTCTCGAGCAAACAAATGAATATGTTCAAAAATGTCTGGATGACACTGTCCCTATTCTTTCAGTTCTCGGTAGTGTGAACAGTTTACCATACGACATTTGACAAGAACTTTCACTATGAATTCTGCTTAAACTCTCTTGTCATTGCTTATTCCTACTTCTGTTAGTATATTTCGACTTTTCCGTAAAAATGGTAGTCCCTCAGAACCTCTCAGATATCCAAACTGTACAGCAGATAGCTGTCACAACACCGGAAATTTTAGCGCTGACATGTAAACGAAAACGACCACTGAAAACAGACCAGACTCAGTATGGGAATACAACGCCAGGGGCGCTGCGGTAGACGCACTTGTCTCCTGTGGGCAATAGAGAAAGAAAGTAGACCCTGTAAAAGGGGCTTAACTTGTCAGCTGTCCACCAAAAATTGTGGGTTACTAAAGCACACTCTTAATGCCCCATATAATATACCAGTAACAAAAACACTCTTCTCCATACCTGGTTGTCCGTCTTCTCTGGCCACGGGATAAAGACACGTCCGCTCTCCAGGCAGGTGCTGTCCACTACAGCTTGTTCACGTCCGGCATTGACCGTTGACTCCACGGGCTGCCCGGAAGCTCAGCACACTACGTTCCAACTGAACTTCCGTAAGGCTGCTGACCACCAACGATGTGGCTGAGCGGTTCTAGGTGCTTCAGTCTGGAACTGAGCGACCGCTACGGTCGCAGGTTCGAATCCTACCTCGGGCATGTCCTTAGGTTAGTTAGGTTTAAGTAGTTCTAAGTTCTAGGGGACTGATGACCTCAGAAGTTAAGTCCCATAGTGCTCAGAGCCATTTGAACCATTTTTTGAACTGCTCTCCAGTCTCGGCCTTGGCTGTGGGACCGCCAAAATTTCAGTTTCGCACAGCACTATTAATATGTTTATGCATGCCAGCTTTCTGAATTGTCTGAAATTACATGTTCATATTATAAAAGCATGTAAGAACAAAAGATTTTTATTATGACGTTTCATTTTCTGTGGCTATTTCGCAGTTATAAAGTGAGTTGGAGTAGTGTTCCTGAGAAAGCAGCCCTGCGCTCATCATGGTGGATGGTTTTCTGACGGAAACATCCTTACATCCTCTGTTGTCGGCTCTGAATCCCATTAACTCGAGCGGGGCCCGCTTTGGGAAGAATAGCCAATCTACAGAATCCAGGCGATGGTCCAATATGTGGTATCGATAGTTCCGATGCCACAGCGTAGGCCCACTACGAGAACGGACTAACTACCGGACCGCAGCGCCCTCTAGCCGACGCTGTGGAACTCAACGAGCGCCGCTCAGCTTTCGGCCCATTTCATCAAGAGCAGACGGCCTGGTTACATCGCATCTACTATCAGAGTGCGTTGGCTTGCTATTGAGACTTCGTACTACTTAAGACGGGAATGCGTTCCACACCGACGTGCTCATAATCGTAAAGTTATGTAACCATTTATTAACTTGTGCTGGCCGGTCTGGCCGAGCGGTTCTAGGCGCTACAGTCTGGAGCCGCGCTACCGCTACGGTCGCAGGTTCGAATCCTGCCTCGGGCATGGATGTGTGTGATGTCCTTAGGTTAGTTAGGTTTACTTAGTTCTAAGGGAACTGATGACCTCAGATGTTAAGTCGTATAGTGCGCAGAGCCATTTGAACTATTTTATTAACTTGTTTTTGCCTATGTCAAATATGTGTGGGTATTGAAAGCCGGGCTGGCGCCTGTGCTCCCTAACCTCCCCCCTGAGGTAGTGTATGCATGCCACAGCCGCCATACAGCCCCACTGAATAACTATCAGCCGCATTCACTCTCTTCTGCGTGGTATCAAACGGCAGACACCGCAGCAGCATTTCGCCAACAGGGAAAAATGGCTCTGAGCACTATGGGACTTAACATCTGAGGTCATCAGTCCCCTAGAACTTAGAACTACTTAAACCTAACTAACCTAAGGACATCACACACATCCATGCCCGAGGCAGGATTCGAACCTGCGACCGTAGCGGTCGCGCGGTTCCAGACTGAAGGCCAACAGGGAGAAATGCCTCCACCTTCGTAACTCAACAGTTGGCATCATTGGTATGAGGATTTCTGTATGGTGCGAAAAGTTGTAATTGGCACTAAACGGAGAAAAGTCCGAGGTCATCCACATGGGTACTAATAGCAATCCGATAAATTTTGGGTACACGATAAATCGCAGAAATCTAAGGGCTGTCAGCTCGACTAAATACCTAGGAAGCACAATTACGAGCAACTTAAATCGGAAAGACCACATAGATAATATTGTGGGGAAGGCGAAACAAAGACTGCACTTTGTTGGCAGAAAGAAGATGCGACAAACCCGCTAAAGAGACAGCCTACATTACACTTGTCCGTCCTCTGCTGGAATACTGCTGCGCGGTATGGGATCCTTACCAGGTGGAATTGACGGAAGAAATCGAAAAAGTGCAAAGAAAGGCAGTTCGTTTCGTGTTATCGCGCAATAGGGGTGTGAGTGTCACTGATATGATACGCGAGTTGGGGTGGCAGTCACTGAAAGGCGTTTTTCTTGGCGGCGAGATCTATTTACGAAATTTCAATCACCAACTTTCTCTTCCGAATGCGAAAATATTTTATTGACTGCCACCTATGTAGGGAGAAATGATCATTATAATAAAATAAAACAAACCAGAGATCGAACGGAAAGCTTTAGGTGTTCCTTTTTCCCACGCGCCATTCGCGACTGGAACGGTAGAGAAGTAGTATGAAAATGGTTCGATGAACCCTCTGCCAGGCACTTAAGTGTGAACCGCAGAGTAACCATGTAGATGTAGATGTAGATCTACTGGCTTGTTCCGTAGCCTCTTCTCTACAGCTCCAGTTGGTGGGAAGCCTTTGCATTGAACGGTTGTGTTGTTACAGTGTAAAGTATGAAACCTTGCGCAGACTGTCTGTCAATGCGATTTAAGCAACGTGCAGTCATTCAATTCCTGACAGCAGCAGGTGTCACCGCGAAAGAGATTCATCAGAGAATGAAAGCAGTTTATGGTGATTGTGTTGTTGTGAGTACTTTGCGTCGTTGGGCGAGTAAGTTTAAAGATGTTGAGGCGGGAACATCTGACTTGCGTGACAAACAAGAAGTTGGATGTTCTGTGACAGCAACCACCGAGTTTCACAAGCAAAACGTCGACAGATTGATTCAGGACGACCGTCTTATCACTCAGAGAGAAACTGCAAGCACAATCGGCGTTTCACGTCATTACGCTTCTGATGAAGACGATGAGAATACTGTGAGACCGTGGTTGAGGAAACAGAGTGTCGACTTCTTCCGTGACGGCTTCAGAAAACTTGTTCATCGTTGGGAGAAATGTATCCAATTGGCTGATGATTATGTGTAAAAGTGAATATTGTTAATTAAAGATCACATTCTAAGGATTATTTCTGAATTTGATTTACTAAAATATTCCCACCCAAATTCAATTAATGGAGGTGGAGGCATTACTTTTCAATCAACCATCGTATATTGCATTACTTTTACTTCTCTATGTACGTGCCAAGTTTTATCACGATTATGGGAATTGAGCCGTTGCGGCTGGCGCTAGGGTGTTCGACTTGTATCGCTGATATCGATATTCGACTGTCCTGCTATCTTTGACTGCTCCCCCGGTGGGTGTTCCGGGTGAATGTGTGACGAGTGAGTCTCCGGTCGGCGTTCAACGAGCCAACTTGTGTTGAAAATAAGCCCGCGTCCCTAAGCGTGGGACATGGGCCTCGCCGTGCTCGCCCCCCTTGTCTTATGGCGCACGCCGGATGTACGGTGCCGATCACTGGGCGACTTGAGGTGTAAAATAGTGGTGGGTTCGTCGTCTGACGCTGAACAGCTTCCCAGCACGTAATTTGCAAGCTCCAAGTTACGTATGACTTTTAGTCTGTGTTTAACTAAGAAGATTGTTGAAACTTATTGTGGCATGGGTAGCTGCCGGAGATGGTTCTGAACTTGGTTCCACAATGGCTGTTTTAAGGAGGCTGATGTTCCTCATTCCGTTTCTCATCATCTGTTGAGTGTGTGTTTTAAGTGGTTTTCATGCAAATTTTAACTTGTTTTAGGACATATTATCTGCTTTGGGATTAGCTGCGATTGTGTATGTGCCCGGCAGCCGTAGAGTTAATGGTTTAATCATTTGTCACGGCAGCATTTGTTATGTTTATTTAGTGCTGAAAGTGCCTTAAGGCAACTGGAAGTGATCTCTAAGTTTCCTGCTAATTTACTGATAGATGGGTAATGTTGAGTATTGCTCCTTAAGAATTTGGGGGCGTGCTTATTATACATTTCAGTGTGGCTGTGATTTGACCTTGTTGTTTTCACTGCAATGTATTTGTGCTGCAGGCCATTTGTTAAGACTGCTCGTTCCCTGACGTCGGCGCGCTTGCGGATTCTTGTTAGGACCGCTCATTGTGGGGCTGGTCAGATTATATATAAATATATACCGCCTACTATGTGACCCTGCGCACAAGCCGTGGAGAGTGGACGCTTGTATTGCCTGCCGGCCGTAGCGTCATTGCTTCCAAACACTGCGATGGATCATAACACTGTTCTCTAAGTGCAATTTGGGAATCATTCTGAGTCATTATGTCCGTTAGTTAAGTGAGGCCACCTTGTTAATATTGGCGTTTCTGTAAGTCATTTTATTGGTTGAGTTATTACTAGCCCTTCTTATTTAACACTTATGTTAATGATTTGTGTATCTTTAATGAACATGCAACTTGTTATTATTCCCGTGCGCAAGTTTTGCGACCTTGGTTGACCCACATTGTATTTTTAGTACAAGCATGTTTCACTGTAGACCTTTATGTGGGCAGTTCAGTTTTATTAAGCTTTAAGATCTCTTTGTTCTTTACGAAGTTGTGGTATTATGTGGCTGTGTAACTATGGTTGGAAGTGCATAGTGTTATTAGTCTCTTGAGATATGGTTAAACAAGAGATTATTCACCTTGCCTACTATGAATAATGTTGGTTGCGGACGCAAAATGATATAATTCTTATTCGTGTTTATGTAATTCAATCAAAGTGAAGATTTGTATAGTGCTTCAGTAAGAGGGCAAATGTCCGAATTGAAGTTCATAATAAAGTATGTTTTGAGTCAAATTAGAATTGTAAAACAATCACAAGCTTGTCCATCACCAGTGATCCCGGGCTTCCCATTTCCTTAAAGGAACTGTGATGAGATTGTAATTTTGATTTTCTAAAGAACTGGGTAGTACCACGGTTCAGGAATGTTTCCTTGTGAGTTCAGTTGGTTATGGCAGACTTGAAGAAACTTCTGGACTCTCTTCCTGGCAGAGCCGAGGCAGCTACCAACGGTGATGGGAGTGCTACGTGGTGTTAGCGTGACGTCTCGTGCAGATTCTTTTTTTTTCCATTCAGCTTCGTTGAAGTGTTATGCAGGCCCATGTGGACGGTATAGCTTCTTCCTTCTTTCCCATGCTGTTTGATGTTTTTTATGTTGGTTTTCTCACACACATGCAGTTTATCAGTCTGATGAGCTTTCCAGATTCTGCCTTAAGTAACAATGACCACATATTTGTCTGTGAGCCTTTAACTATTGACCATGTCCACGTTCATTGGACACCAGCCCTCCATTATTATTTGTGTCTTTGGCAAAAATATAAAGCACTCATTTGTAACGCTCAGACGCAAAAAGCTTGCGGGGGGGAGGGGGGGGCTTTGCCATCGCCACATCTGCGAGATGACCCCATGTGTCTCAGAATGCTCAGAATGGCGTGTGTGGGAGCTATGGAACTGTATCTTCCATCACTGTGGCGAGTGCGGAGCAAAGAGTGCTTATTCAACAGTGACGTTCTTCATTAATCGTTGCTTCCGTACAGGTCGACGACAGTAGCCAGGAACCAGTAGAGGTTTAGAAGGCGGCAAACGTGTACGCCGAGACAGAGGAATGCTGCGACAGCCGCTAACAGAGGCTGGCGGCGTGACGTCTTGCTGGTGCAAGACGAGACAGTTCTGCAGCAAGCGGGCTCGCCGTAGATCTGCGTGTACTGCTCACGGCCCAATTATGTCGCAGAGGCGTGCAGGCATCCCACGCTGAACCCAAGGCCCTCAGAGACTGGCCAGTGCGTCAGGCGGCCTCGCCACGTAGGTACCAGTTCGAAGCCAGGAACCAATAAGACTAGCTGGCGACTTGCAGACAAGCAGCTTCGCCTAGCTGATGGCGCTGCTGCTGATGCCCGATTGGAGAGCATTTATACTTGCTCCAGTCAGGTGTTTACTGACAGGAGTTCGCTCCCCGTTGTGTTCCAGCTGCAGAGATGCAGCATTGTGGATGTACGCAGGGCTGCCAACAGCATATTTCGGCTCTAGCCTCATTGTTCGTAAACAGTCACTGTACTGCGCACAGTGAAGCCGCCAGCGGCCACCAAAACACCAACCTTGCCGATGGGCAGCGGGCCTGCTGCGGCAGAGAGCGCTGCAGGTGGGGGACTACTCCCACACGATCGCGGCGCTATGCGAGTATCCATCCGATCCGAGCATGACTATTTAGCTGGCGCCAGACCATCCTGGGGCAGTTACAGTCACTTCCACAAGAAAGTATACGCCATAATTTTAAATGTAAAGTCCGCAGTGACATCTCTAGTAGTGGTCTGAAATCCTGTAATCAGTGCGCTTTTGCACATTGTATAGATAAACAGTGTGAGAATTGAACGTTTTGTTTTATCGGCTGCACTTTAAAATGAGTGCAATATATCTGAAGCGTCACGAAGCAGTGTTCCTTGTAAATCATCCGAAGGGACCAAAGCTTTCATATGGAGGTGCTGCTGAAATTCTTAGAAACTCAAAGACATTCCTTATGAAGTGAGTCAAACGATATTTAGAGTTTGGAAATGTGAATGATTTACCAGAGAGGGCTAACGTGCGCGACGTGGCTATTTGCTGTTATTTACAGCCGATTTAAACATTGGAAAAATGTCCAATATTGATCAGAAATACGTTCTGAGATCCGTTAAGAAACTATTTGGTTCGAACGAGGCAAACTGTTTGCTTCAAGAGGATAATGATCCGAAACATCGCAGCCGTTTCTGTACAGCGTGGAAATAAGACAATAGAGTGTCCACGATGGATTGGTCTACAATGTCTCCGGATGCAAATCCGATGGCAAATGTTTGGTATGTATTAAGATGAAGCTCAAAGGAAGGTCAATACTTACTCTGAAGGAACTTGCGGCGTTGCTCGGCTAAAATTCGCGTGACTGTTTACTGCTTCTTTCGTCGTACTGTCAACCACAGAAGTTCCACCTACCTCAGTGCGGCGTCTGGTCACCAACCCGCTTCTCTGCAACGCAAATACTGTTCTGACGATGTTAAACGCACCGTTGAAGAAAAACATCGTCAATATTTACGTTAGCACAGTCGGCATTAACTCTGTAGCTAAATGTCATGTAAATATCTTATAACAATTTTCGGGTGGAGGGCGATTGTTTCATCTCTTAGAAAAATGTCAAAGTTCGGCAAATAGTTCTTTATTTGCCTTAGATGCCAAATCAGATAGGTGCCATCAGCCCGCATTTAAAACTAACAGTTAATATCACTGTCCTCATCTCACAGCTCGTACCATCTAGTACACACGCAAGACAGCCAGAAATGTACCAAAGTTCAACCCGAATTGTTACGCGATTTTCGCAGCTTATATTCAGCTACAACATGAGTTGTACATTCGCTCCTTTTCAGTGGATTTCTTTAAAAGAAGTTGCTCGCCAACTATTCCGTAAACGATTATGAAATAATGAATAAAAAGCACCAGTTTCCTTATGTTCTATAATATTACTTTTATTTTTAACCGGTTTTCGGCTTACAAGGCGCTGTAAGCCGAAAACCGGTTAACAATAATAGCAATATTGTAGAACAAAAGCAAACTGGTGCTTTTCATTTATTATAATGTTGTTCTACCAAGAACCTATGGAAGATTCAGTTAACATGATTACGAAGTATGCCACGCAGAATTCTTCACAAAGGCCGAGAGTTCACACGCGTTTATCTCTCCAACTAATTCCTTCACAAAGCTCAAATTTTCACAATCTGTCCGTAAATGCATCTGCTTTCCCGGCGATATAAACCAAACGCGAAATAACAGTACCTTCTTCATTTTACACACAACTTTTTCGGACACATTCAACATGACCTGTGCGTCCGACAGCGACCCTACGACTGCCCCAATGCCGTTGCTCACAGCGCATATACTACTTGATTGAGCGCGGGAAAGACTTCACTCTGATTGGTTGATCAAATGAACAGCCAATCTGAACCAATCTTTCAAGATCTTATTCACGTCTAAACTGTTTTACTCCAATCAACATTCACAGATGCATTTACGTCATTTTATGCCGAAAATATTAATAAAATGTTCCATCAAACCAAACCAAACGATAACTAATCTGGAAATAACTTTGGAGAAACGTTACTCTACAAACAACTATTCTGGCTGCCTTCTTACAAAAAAAAGCACACTAGGACATACGTCATCAGCAGATAAGGGGAATTACAGCTTTAGTTGCAACAGCTTGTTGCACACTTTCCCACGACCAAGTTATATAATGTTTTAACAGGAGATAATATTGAATCTTTACATATGTCCCGCATACACACTCTCATTTATTTACACAACAAAACAAATAGTTGTTAAATGAATGTTAATTATTACTGAATTATCTATTACGAAAACGAAAAATAGTGAACGTTATTTGAGTATAAAATTTCAGTCATACTGACCTAACATTTTGCAAACTTAAGTAATGATTCCAACTGATAGCAAAGGACAAACTGTTATGCATCCGAACTGACTTAAATCTAACTTTTTTTTTTTAGTGTCGGATTGTGGTATTTTTGTTAATTTTCTCTAACTTTGAAAGTATCCCAGCCAGAAAGCTGAGATTTTGCAACCATCTTCTTTTTTTATAACAAAAGGCTAAATATAAATTTTTTTCGAAACTGAATAAGATGTAGAATAGTTTATTTAGATTCTTAAGGGTTTTAATATTCTGTCGCTGTAACTGACACAAGTAGCGCCTCCCACGGTCGTGCTAGCAACAGGCGCGAGTGAATCACGCCGAGATATAAGCGGCTGTCACCGCCTTCGACTCCAATGCTACGAGCCCGTACTTCAAGGTAGCTTACTGCAATAAAATGCTATTGCAGTTTGACTCGCGACATTACAAGCTGTTATATAAAATCAGGACGATATGGGGATCGTTACCGAGAGAATACGCAGGAAATCTCGTGAGAAGCATGCCAAGAAGGTGCCAAGCTATGATCGATAGCGGTGGCGATTGGTTTAACTATCAGGTAATTATGCAGTTAATAGCAATATCTGTTTTATGTAAACGTATATTTATAATAGTGTCTTTTATTTCATACAGATAACGGCGTACTCTTTCTTGTGGTACTGACTGTACGTCCCAGTGCTCTCCGCCGGCCGTACCAGTTGCTCACGACACTCGCAGTGAGCATGTGTGGCTGACGAAACTCGGAACCGCCGTCTGGCGTCCCCAGGTGAGACGCCACGCAGCACGTCTCATACCAGCAGCTGTCGTTGTCCGAGCCATCGCCTCCGACATGTGCGAAAGCTCGACGTCCCAGAAGTACCGTCGTCTCAAGGACATCCTACCAAGTAGCGGGCTGGATCACAACGCCAGTCATCCTAGTGCTCCACCGCCTACCACGACTCGTGGGGTTAACCGTGTAGGCACATCTCAGGCCATGTTCTCCCCGGTAGCTGAGTGGTCAGAGTGATGGATTGCCGTCCTACGGGCCCACGCCTGGGTCGGAGATTTTCTCCGCTCAGGGACTGGGTGTTGTGTTGTCTTCATCATCATTTCATCCCCATCCGGCGCGCAGGTCACCCGATGTGGCGTCGAATGTAATAAGACCTGCATCAAGGCGACCGGATCTGCCCCGCAAGGGGCCTCCCGGCCAATGGACGCCAAACGCTCATTTTCATCTCAGGCAATGGCCAGGAGAGACAGTAGTACTTCAGGTGTGAGCACATTCAGCCACGAACATTGCATTTGAATTCTGTTTTCTATATCGTTTATAAGTAGTTCTTATTGTAAGATGTCCTCGGTCACTCCTGATTTCGAGCATACTTCACATTGTGGTGCAGCATGTAGAAGTCCTCCACCGCTACGTTAGACAGCTGTGTCGCAGAATGCTACGCCCAGCTGCAGAGTTATGTAGGTGGCTGGCTTAGTTGGAGGTCAGTGCTGCAACATAATCAAAAATGTCGCTCGTAGAATTTAATAACTCGAGTACAATATTCCACCCTTCCCGTCTGTCACTCCTAAGATTGCAGCTACTTTCCTATTTGCAACACATTACGTTGAATCGATTTATATCTTAAATTTTAGCTACTAAGGTATTACAGCAGAATGAGTTGCAGATCAGGACTATAGAGAGTTTCATTTGTACAAATTATTGTTGATAATCATGTTAATTCACTTCAGGGCTGTTTTCAGTCAGATGGCTTATTAATGTAAATTAGTTATGGGCTTCACCCACTCATAGCAGTAGTGTCTATATTAAGTAATACACATGGTGACATTGCTAATTTGCAGTAAGAAAAAAAATTATAGCACCACACAAATTACGACATTTGTGACATATTCCCAGCCTCGTGATTTCCTCAACGTCGCTGTCAATTTGCTCTGTGGGTTTAACGTTTATGTCTGAAGTAAGGTGTGATGTTTATGTCTAACAAAGAACAGCTATATCAAGTGGTGTACTGACTCCGCATCTGATTACGTGTATCTGTATATTTATCTAAACCTGTTTCACGCAATCTGTCTACTAGTAAGAAAGCTATACCAGTAAACCCAAACTAATTAAAACCTATGCGCTATAATCACCAATTAGAGATAACTACACTTAGATCTACTCGATCTTACTACAACCCTGTGCATCTGAATAAGTACAAAAGCAGTCCCTGTGAGAAAATCCATAAATTGTGTGAAATAAATTTCTTACCTCGTATTGGTGTCACCTTCGATAACGCGTTGTTCTGCTCTCAGCAAAACTAAACTAACTACAGCTGCGAAAGCCAAAATACAAGATATTTGACTGAGACACATTTAGAATTTGTTTAAATAAAAACGACTTGGATCTGGCAGGTGTAATATGACAGAGGAGAGTAACTGTAATACCTTACATGAAAACCTTACTACATTGTGAAACTGTTTTGCAACTGTTAAGCCATGCCATAAATACTACATTTACGCAAACAGATGATCTTTGCAAAAATATACTATAAAAAGTTTGGATTACATACAAAGCTGTTTTCGTTGAAATTCCCTCTACAGCAAAAGCGTATAAATACATGAATACTGATTATCTTAATGTAGATCTATGTAACAATATTCTTCAACAAAATTTCATAATAATATTTATAGCATTTTCTTAACTTTACTTCAGATCTTATTTCTTCCATAAATCATTAATACACAACACTGAAATTATTACACCGTATTTATTTAATACTGGGGCATCGCAAACAGACACTGCCAGCCTCTGGCTCGCTACACCTGCTACTCCCGAGCAACAACTGTCCACTACTGCCCGACCTAACATAAGCTCTTTGTTACACATACTCTTCGTCAGTGATAGCTGCCTCGCAGCGTCCTTTCACATGTACATCTTTGTAATAGACAAATCGCTTATGCTGTTGGATAATACGTTAAAATTTACAACTTTCATTATTTGTACCTATTTCACAACCCTATGGCCACCATGACAAGAATTTGGGTGGGGTGTTATGGCTTGCCGGCTGGAGTGGCCGTGCGGTTCTAGGCGCTACAGTCTGGAGCCGAGCGACCGCTACGGTCGCAGGTTCGAATCCTGCCTCGGGCATGGATGTGTGTGATGTCCTTAGGTTAGTTAGGTTTAATTAGTTCTAAGTTCTAGGCGACTGATGACCTCAGAAGTTAAGTCGCATAGTGCTCAGAGCCATTTGAACCATTTTTGTTATGGCTTGTACCCAAAACAAACCTACAAATTCTTAATATGCAATGGAAAAAGTGTTACTGAAGTGAAATAGAAGACAAAATTATTTGTCTACGTATACAGTTATTCTAATCATCAGAGTGAGTATAAAAATTTACAGAGAACTGACTGTGATGCTCAGTTGCTGTAGAAAATTCAAAATATCATCTAAAATTTACAAAAAATTGTTACTGATAAATTATACATAGAAGATATAAAAAATCAGACAATATTTACTTTATTCATTGCAAGTAGTGCTCATACGCACTATAATTCTTGAAACATATTGCACAGTGACAAATAGCCTGGCATATGGCTCATAAACGGCATATGGACATGACCCTACTTAGAAATGTTTATATATACGCCAACTAGGCACGGCACCTTAAGGGGGCAGCATTTTTTGCTCTGTACTCATTTTAACCTTTTACGTTTTAAAATGACTGCGCTTACAGACGATAAACATTTTTAATATTGTTAAACAACTTGCTGGTTTAAAAAATCCTTAAGAAAGAAATTCGACAATGCAAGCTAGGAAATATACATAGTTTACTTGATGACTGAATGGAAATGTAACATTGGGTTTCTGTCTGTTATCATCTTCAGGACTGTTCAGAATATTTTGAAGTAAGCTGTCAGGACAGCAATCTACAATACAATGTTTGAAACGCTATTATTCTGAGAATGTTATCGGCTTCTACTTAACCTTACCTTTCGAGGTGAAAATACTGGGACCCTTGAAAAGCTGTGATAAACTAATCAGCAGTTTGTTAAATACTGTAACATGTGTGGGCCTCAGTATGTAAAACCCGACTCTACTTAAATTTCTTGTAGAAATTACGGGTAAGTATTAAGTTATAATTAATGTGAAAGCTCTGTGGTTTTCAATATCTGTGCTTTGATTTAATGAGACCTGTTTAACAAAACATGTTGATACTGGGAATGTTTTACATTTTTAAACACATGTTTATACGAAAAGGACATAAGCAGAATATCTATTAATGTATAAAATACACTTCACAACAATTTAAAAATTTTATTTATTTACTCAGTTACTTTTCTTGGTGAAAAAAGAAGAAGAAACCAACTTTCTTTTATCTCAGTTATTGTGCTGCAGCCTGCACGATATCAAAGTTCCCATCTGTGTAATCAAATAGTACGTGGCATTGCAAATTTTATATTATACTTCTTAACTAAGCTTTTTTTCTTCGAGGAAAGGTTATTTTTATTTTATGTTGGAACAAAAGGTGCATTTGCGTGTAGACATAACAGCATTGTTCGCACAAATAACAGCACACCACGTCAACTGCCAACAAGACTACTTAGATTTTCTAATCTGTCTTCTCTCCCCACAGAAACCGCTAAAATGTTATAAGGATAAGTGGGATAAGAGCCGATCCAGCACACATCACTGCAAGAAATTACAAAAATTATTTGCTTTTTAAACCCGAAAGACAGTGTCAAGAATATTCAGATCATTTTTGCGTCCCAGCTAAAATTCTGGTGATGCGGGTAACAGAGGCCAAAATACATTCCCATTCTCTTTACGAGACGAATTCCAGCCGGCAGGTGTGCGTCTACTATTCACTGACAACAGAGAAACAGGTGACAATGAAATTAAGTTATTCTGCATTGTTGTTCTTTCATAGCACAGTTACATCGAGTAATCCGAGTTTATCATTTCATCGCTCAGTGTTTAAGGGAAAAATCTTTGTGCTCGTGTGCCGTGTTTAAAGTAAAATGCTCTGCGCTCATGTGAGGTGTAGTACGATTGGAACTGGTTACAGTCTTTCTTTCCTTTCACAATTTTTTTTCTTTTGTTTTGACTGTTGGTAGGCAATTTTGCAAGTGCCTTAACATGAAAAACAGCGAAAAAAAGCAAACATGCAAAGTTAAGTGGGGCGGAATTTCGGAAAAAATTTACTGCCATGGAAACAGATATTGATAACACTTAATTGCCCTTTGTGGAGCGTGCAGTAGACAATGAACGCACATCATTTGCGCCTAATGAACAGACTTTCTCAAATATGACATTGCCCAGTAATGCGATCATTCCGCTGAATCGGAAGCCGTTCAAACACACACTTTAAGTGTGCAAAACCTAGATTCTGAAGAAATACACATAGGTAGTGTCAACTGTAATACCAATGAAACTGCATCAGAGGTGCCTACAGATGACACAGTTGCGCACACAACACAAGATACGAGTTTAAGTACAGTAGAATTCGCACACATTACATCGGATTCTAATCCAAAATTAAGTAGTGATATTTCTATGTCTATGAATGAATCATCTCTCGTGCGACAAACTATTCAAAGTACATCACACACTGAAGTTCGGACAGGAGAAGATCTCTCTTGCCACAAAAAACATACAACGAGACAAACACATTCCAACGTTTCAAGATATCATCAATTCCATTCCTCATGAATCAACAATATTATTGACATATCTCATTTTGAAAAATGTAGAGCCACCGAACAAAATTAGAGAAATAGTATTCGCACAAGTGGTTTTTCAAACGTATTATTGGCAATATGTGTGAGGGCATTGATAACGACCTCCCAGTTTTCATATGCACTTACACATGCTTCCTCTCTTGCTGACCAACGTGTTTTTGATAAACTTTTTACCGTTTTGCTTCCTGGTTTCATGGAAGAAAGAAGTTTATCCCAGCGCTGTGTAGAAGCAGAGAAAAAGTTATAACGGTTTTGCACTACAGTGAAAAATGAACATGCTTCCCGACAACAGCTTTCAGAACTAATGCCGACTAAATTCAAAGAATATGCTGCACAAGGCACATAATGCGCTTTCGGATTTCGTTCTTTAGTGCGTTCCTGCAAACCAGTGTAGGTTCCTGACATATTGCTTGCGTTGTCATATGACTGGCCAGAAGTCAGTAATATCAAAAAAATGGCTCTGAGCACTATGGGACTCAACATCTTAGGTCATAAGTCCCCTAGGACGTAGAACTACTTAAACCTAACTAACCTAAGGACATCACACACACCCATGCCCGAGGCAGGATTCGAACCTGCGACCGTAGCAGTCCCGCGGGTCCGGACTGCAGCGCCAGAACCGCTAGACCACCGCGGCCGGCCAGTAATATCAATGGAATTCGTAGACAGGGCTTTTAGTAGGGCCTCAACTAAGTTTTCGGACTTGTATCAAAATGACTGAGCATTATGGGACTTAACATCTGTCATCTGTCCCCCTAGAGCTTAGAACTTAGAGCTACTTAAACCTAACTAACCTAAGGACATCACACATATCCATGCCCGAGGCAGGATTCGAACCTGCCACGGGAGCGGTCGCGAGGTTCCAGACTGAAGTGCATAGAACCGCTCGGCCACAACGGCCGGCGACTTGTATCCCGTGTTTGGTAAAAATAGAACGAAACGTTCAACAGGTTCAACTTTCTCGTTCACATTTCTTAATATGAAAGGAACTGATCAATATGTAAAATTTCCACAGAAGGATCTACTATTATAGAGAAATATTTGGCCTGCTTTATTTCACTTATGATAATTCTTTTTATTCGTTCAGAAAGAAGAATCATTTCATCACAGATTATTGAAGAAAGATAACTTGTATGTCCCTGCCCTGGATTTCCGTATCATTCAATGTGCTCTGCGAGAAAAGGATCAAACTTGTCTATAAGTTCAAGAGACGACAAAAATTGACCATTACGTAATGAATGGAACCTTTCACTATGTCCACGTAGGGGAAGTCCACGACTTGTTAGCTTCTTCACTACTGCAAACGCCCTTTTCAACACAATGCGCCAGTACATTTTTTCCGTCTCAGCATATTACTCGAAAAGATTATCTATTGTTACAAGACTTTTTCCATGTTAAGAGTGATAACTCAGAATTTTTGTGCTTAAGTGAATTCTCATGAGAACAAATATTAGATATATTTTTACAATCTGCAATACCATTACTAACAATCGCGGCCTTACCTCCGAACAACTTATATGATGCACAAAAACAGCACTGGTGCTACAGGAGCATATTAGAAAATCACGTAAAGTTGATTCACCAGTTAAAAGTGTACACTAAAATACATTTTTATTCAAATATCTGGTTTTATCGCCTATTGACCTTCTTGAATTAGAAAAATCACCGCTACAATTTTAATTAATGCCACGTTGTAAGAGAATGTCGATTGTTGATTCATTGACACACCATTGTGCAGGATCATCACTAACGAGGTTGTTTCTTTTTGTAATGTCTGACTCGACACCTAGTTTCTAGTGAAACTCGAAATAAGGATCAATTTGCTTTTCTTAATTTTTAACTTTTGTTTCTTCTGTATTTACTTCTTTTACGGCAGCTGCAGTGTCAGAAATATCATACGTACCTCTTAAACTCGAAGTCGAACCAGCAACATATTTTGCGAAAAATGAGTCTACTCTGCTAAGCATTTTTAGAACATTGGCTTTTCGTTCTCGCCTTCGACATATTATTAGTTTTTATTACATTAGGATGCGAGCGATGTTGATAGTTTTGGGCGGAATGCTCAGTTAACAAAGTCAATGGACAAACAATCACCAAGACAAAGAGAATGAATAATAAAACAATAGAGCAAAAAATTTGCCATTGACCTGTTGAAAACAAAAAAAATTAGTACGAATTACTAATTGCGTAGCGCCAAAATTTGTAATTACATTTACTAGTATGCCAGTGAGAGCTGAATTTAAGTCTGACTATGTTATAACCAAAAGATTCTCAAACAGTTACGATACTGACCATGTTATCGTAAAGTCCATCCTTCATGTCTTCAGTAAATTGTGATGTTCATGTCTAACGAAGAACAGTTATATCAAGTGGTGTGCTCACTGCTTATATGATTACGTGTATCTGTATATTTTAAACAATCCCTCTACTAGGTACAAAGCAATACCAATAAACCCCTACTAATTAGAATCTGTCCGCGATAATGACAAATTAGAGGTAAGTACATTCAAATCTACTCGATCTTACAAAGCAAAACCCAAAATGCAAGGTATGTGACTGAGACACATTTAAAATTTATTTAAATAAAAATGACTTGGAACTGGGAGGCGGAATATGCTCTTTATTACCCATACTCTGCCTCAGTGATAGCTGGCTCGCAGCGTTCTTTCACTCGTACATCTTTGTAGTCGATGTATTGCTTCTGCTCCTGGATAATACGTTAATATTTACAATTTTCATTATATGTACCTACTTCAAGGCATAGCGTCCAGTACAGCTCTTTTCTGTTCACGACAAAGTATGATACAGTTAAAAAGAAATGACCCAATTTTCCTTGCATGTTGCTTCGCGATGTAGGCCTGTTAGATTGTGGTTGTACTGTTCACCGTGAAGAGTAGGCCACACCTCATCTACATCTACATCCATATGATTACTCTGGAATTCAAACCTTAGTGCCTGGCAGAGGGTTCCACAATCCATCTTCAGACTATTTCTCTACCGCTTCACTTCCGAACAGGCGCAAGAAAAACAAACACATAATTCTTAACGTGTGATATTTCTCATATTTTATTGCAATGATCATTTCTCCCTCTGCTCGCTAGCGTCAACATAATATTTTTGCATTCAGAGGAGTAAGTTTGTGATTGAAACATCGTGAAAAGATCTCTCCGCAACAAAAAATGATTTCATTTTAATGAATGCCACCCCAAGTCACATACCTCTCACCCATGTCACGATAATACAAAACGAACTGTACTTCAACTTTTCGATTTCTTCTGCCAATTCTATCTGGTATGAATACTATACCACACAACAATATTCCAGAGGCGGACAGACAACCGTGGTGTAAGCAATCTCTTTAGCAGACCTTTGCATCTTTTACGTTCAACGAATACCTGGAGAACGTTAACTATTACCATGTATAGAGCCAGTATTGGAATTGTGGAAGAGGTTGTGTATGGTATGGAGTTGTTTCTCGTGATTACGGTACGGTCCCTTATTGCGCAAAAGAAAACGCTAGATAGACAAGGATGAGGACGTTTATTACAGCACTGTGCCCTGCGTACAGTAGTGGAACAGTTGGGAGACGATGATTGTTGCCACCAGCATAACAATTCACCCTGTGATAAAGCAGCATCCGGGAAGTGATCGTTTGCAGACAATGGGATTCCTGATGTCGACTGGCTTGTTCGGAGTCCCGAACAGAAGCCAATGGAACGCTTTTGGGATGAGTTGGAACGTTGACTTTGCTCCAGACTCCAACGCCCAACATAACTATTTTCTCTGGTTTCGGTTCTGGTTTTGTCATTTCTCCACAGGCTATCAGACACCTCATCCAATGCGTCCCAAGCAGAGCTGAAGCCGTCATAAAGGCGAAAGGTGGACACACGCCGTATTAATATCGACTAATATGTGATCGATGCTTTTGATCAGCTGGTGTATTAATAAAAGGGAAGAAAAACTTTTTCAATAGACTGGTCTATAGATAAAGCAGAGAAATGTGCAGGTAGATACAGCGTTTTACGGAGATGTGCAGGTAGTGAGAGCCCTTTCTCTGCAGACAGGTGTAAGGGGAGATTGCTGTTGGGATACGAGGTGTACCCTTAACTGTGTTCCGAAGCTGGAAAAGTATGCAGTTTCTACGCGATTTTGTGGAAGATCGTTCCAGACGCGCGTTCGCGATGCAGAGAAAGATTCTGAGAAAGTAGCTGTGTTATGGAGCGGTACAAAGTGGGATTTTCTTTGTTGACAACGAGTTTTTGATGCAGAAATGTTAGAGTCCGAAAGGCGTAAAAAGCGATGGAGAGATTTTGAAGACGGCGGGGCAAATAGTGTAATAGTTCCTACGTTCATCCGGACGAAGTAACATCATAACGGTGTAAATACTTGATCTGCAATAAGTTCGAGTACATACTTCAATAATTTCAAGTACATAATATAACAATGCAGTGCAGTTTCGCAGAGTTATTTTCTATTGTATTTAGTATGCTTTGAAGCAGTCCTGTGATTGATAGTGATCGTGGCATAAGATTCGTACACCTTTCTGACATGCATGTTGTTGAGACTACAATTGCCCTCCAGCAACTTATCGCTATGCCAGTCTTTTTAAAATATGAGGGGTGTTCAAAAAATAGGTACAAAACATGATGTCTTTCTTCAAAATGAATCACCAGAGGCCTTAGCACAACTATCGCACTGTTTCACGAGCCGAAGGATTCCCTGTTCCCAGATTTCCTGTGTCTGTGACGGGAGCTAGTCCTCCTTAATGAAATTTGTCATTAAAAATATATCACTTTTCTAAACCAACAGCTCATTTCACGGAATCAGTACTAGAAATAAGAATAATCTTCACAAGGATTTATAGTCACTTACTCTTGTACAAAAAGATGCGCATTATTCAGGAACACACATTTTCAATAACTTGCCAGCAGCCATAAAAAGCTTAACAACCAATGAAATTCAGTTTAAGAGAAGCCTAAAGGATTTATTGGTGGCCAACTCCTTCTACTCCATTGAAGAATTTCTCACTAGAATCAACTGATTTTCTATGTATATATATACAGGGTGTTTCAAAAATGACCGGTATATTTGAAACGGCAATAAAAACTAAACGAGCAGCGATAGAAATACACCGTTTGTTGCAATATGCTTGGGACAACAGTACATTTTCAGGCGGACAAACTTTCGAAATTACAGTAGTTACAATTTTCAACAACAGATGGCGCTGCAAGTGATGTGAAAGATATAGAAGACAACGCAGTCTGTGGGTGCGCCATTCTGTACGTCGTCTTTCTGCTGTAAGCGTGTGCTGTTCATAACTTGCAAGTGTGCTGTAGACAACATGGTTTATTCCATAGAACAGAGGATTTTTCTGGTGTTGGAATTCCACCGCCTAGAACACAGTGTTGTTGCAACAAGACGAAGTTTTCAACGGAGGTTTAATGTAACCAAAGGACCGAAAAGCGATACAATAAAGGATCTGTTCGAAAAATTTCAACGGACTGGGAACGTGACGGATGAACGTGCTGGAAAGGTAGGGCGACCGCGTACGGCAACCACAGAGGGCAACGCGCAGTTAGTGCAGCAGGTGATCCAACAGCGGCCTCGGGTTTCCGTTCGCCGTGTTGCAGCTGCAGTCCAAATGACGCCAACGTCCACGTATCGTCTCATGCGCCAGAGTTTACACCTCTATCCATACAAAATTCAAACGCGGCAACCCCTCAGCGCCGGTACCATTGCTGCACGAGAGACATTCGCTTACGATATAGTGCACAGGATTGATGACGGCGATATGCGTGTGGGCAGCATTTGGTTTACTGATGAAGCTTATTTTTACCTGGACGGCTTCGTCAATAAACAGAACTGGCGCATATGGGGAACCGAAAAGCCCCATGTTGCAGTCCCATCGTCCCTGCATCCTCAAAAAGTACTGGTCTGGGCCGCCATTTCTTCCAAAGGAATCATTGGCCCATTTTTCAGATCCGAAACGATTACTGCATCACGCTATCTGGACATTCTTCGTGAATTTGTGGCGGTACAAACTGCCTTAGACGACACGGCGAACACCTCGTGGTTTATGCAAGATAGTGCCCGGCCACATCGCACGGCCGACGTCTTTAATTTCCTGAATGAATATTTCGATGATCGTGTGATTGGTTTGGGCTATCCGAAACATACAGGAGGCGGCGCGGATTGGCCTCCCTATTCGCCAGACATGAACCCCTGTGACTTCTTTCTGTGGGGACACTTGAAAGACCAGGTGTACCGCCAGAATCCAGAAACAATTGAACAGCTGAAGCAGTACATCTCATCTGCATGTGCAGCCATTCCGCCAGAAACGTTGTCAAAGGTTTCGGGTAATTTCATTCAGAGACTACGCCATATTATTGCTACGCATGGTGGATATGTGGAAAATATCGTACTATAGAGTTTCCCAGACCGCAGCGCCATCTTTTGTTGAAAATTGTAACTACTGTAATTTCGAAAGTTTGTCTGCCTGAAAATTTACTGTTGTCCCAAGCATATTGCAACAAACGGTGTATTTCTATCGCTGCTCGTTTAGTTTTTATTGCCGTTTCAAATATACCGGTAATTTTTGAAACACCCTGTCTGTATATTGAATGTTGTAAAATGATCCTTTCTTATAGTCTTCATTAAAAAAAAATGACCATTCCACTTGGGACATGCGGAAGGTACATTAGCTTATTTGTTTTAGTTGTAAATATTTGCCATGTATTATTGTTTTTCTGACATGTTCTTCATCCTGGAGGACCTCCTTACTACGGATCAGTTGGAATGAAAGTAAATCTAATGTAATCTCTGATCTCTAATCTACGTTCTTCAGTTTGTCGACCGTGTTGAACCGCTTACCGCTTCCCTTTGAGATGTATTTTAGGGGACCAATCACATGGAAGTCGCAGCGCGACATGTCTAGTCATTAGGGCGGATGCTCAGTCTGTTCCCACTTGAACGTTGCCATTGCACTTTGTGTAATCTTGTAGACGCGTGGTCGCGCGTTATTGTGGAGCAGGATCACTCCCTCCATGAGCAGCCCTCGCCATTTGCTCTTGATGGACCTGCATAGGTTACGGAGTGTCTCACAGTACATGTCATTGTTAATGGAATTCGATGAGTATCGTACCTAGGATGTGGGATAAGGCGGTGAACATCACCTAACCTGTTGAGGACACAGCTTTGAATTCTTTAGGGGGAGGTGACGGCGCATGCTGAGATTGTCTAGATGTCTCACAACGTTATCACAAAGCGACATATGTAAATTTCGAAAGGTTTGGTTATTACAGTGTTTCGTGCCTTTTCATTCGAAAAGTCCTCATACAATAAAGAGCCAAAGAAACTGATACACCTGCCTAATATTGTCTGGGGCCCCCGCCAGCACGCAAAAGTGGCGCAATATGACGTGGCATGGACTCGACTAATGTCTGAAATAGTGCTAGAGGGGACTGACTCCACGAATCCTGCAGGGCTCTCCAGAAATCCGTAAGAGTATTTGGGGATGCAGATCTCCTCCAAACAGCACGTTGCAAAGCTTCCCAGATGTGCTCAATAATATTCATGTCTGGGTAGTTTGGTGACCAGTGAAAGTATTTAAACTCAGAAAAGTGTCCCTGGAGCTACTCTGTAGCAATTCTGGACATTTAGGGCGTCGCATATGGCTCTGTACGACATGAACGTTTATTCGGATAGATGCGTATGGGACCTGAAGATGACAATGAAATGCTGAAAGTGGTAGCCTTCACAATAAAATATATCTTAAGTTACACGGCTGTTGGTGAGCTTTATTGACATTGACTGTATATAAGCCAACCGATTCCCCTGTCCATGACGCACCAACAGAGATTGAATGGATGCAGGTGATCAGACAGGATGATTACATACGTCTCACCTGTCAGAGTCGTATCTAGACGTATCAGGGGTCCCATATCACTCCAACAGCACACGCCACACACCATTACAGAGCCTCCACCATCTTGAACAGTCCCATGCTGACATGAGGGGTCCATGGATTCACGAGGTTGTCCCCATACACGCCCATCCATTCCATACAATATGAAACGAGACTCGCCCGACCACGCAACATGCTTCTAGTCAACAGTGCAATGTCGGTGTTGGTGGGCCCAGGCGAGGCGTAAAGTTTTGTCTCGTGAGGTCATCAGGGGCACACGAGTGAACCTTCGGCTCCGAAAGCCCTTACCGATGAAGTTTCGTTGAATGGTTCGCACGCTGACACTTGTTGATGGCCCAGCAATGAAATCGGCAGAAATTTGCAGACGGATTGCAATTTGTCACGTTGAACGAGTCTCTTCAGTCGTCTTTGGCCCCGTTCTTGCACGATCTTTTGCGGCCGCGGCGATCTAGGAGATTTGAAGTTTTACCAGATTCCTGATATTCACGGTGCACTCGTGAAATAATCGTACGGGAAAATCCCCTCTTCATCGCTACCTCGGAGATGCTGTGTCTCTTCGCTCATGCGCTGACTATAACACCACATACAGTTCACTTAACTCTTGATAAGCTGCCGTTGTAACAGCAGTAACCGGTCTAACAACTGTACTAGAAACCTGTTGTCTTATATAGGCTTTGCTGACTGCAGCGCCATATTCTGCCTGTTTACGTATTTCTGTATTTTAATACGCATGCTTATACGAGTTTCTTTGGCGCTTCAGTGTAAATGTAGCGTATGAAGTAATGCAACACAAGGTGGTCGAAATAAGGAAATAGGATGGTGAATGTGAGGTAAAATGTCTGCAACAAAGAACAGACCTTTGCCTGAAACACAAATTAAACTTACGGAAAAAAATTTTAAAATTTTAAAACTGTGGAGTGCCCCAAACAGGTACAATTACATGATAGGAAAACCGAGAGTATTAAAAAATGCGATGCTGCAGCAGGATATTGAAAACTAAATGGACAGACAAAACACAAAATTAAAAAATGTTCTATACAACGTCATCTGAGAATTGTTACCAGTAAAACAGGTTTATTTGACAAAACGTATGGTATTGTTTCAAGGTTTGGTGAGTTTGTGAGTTTTAGTGATTCAGAGAGCAATAAAAGATTACAATTCCAGGGCAGGACATAATATTTGTGAGAAATTCTCGGACATGCTGTATGAAGCGTGGTACTACTCAATTCTTTAGAAAATCAAAAATTACAATTTCACCACAGTTATATAAAGAGGAAGCCCAGGATCACTGGTGATGGACTAGCTCGTGATTGTTTTACGATTTTAATTTGACTCAAAACGGACTTTATTATAAACTTCAATTCGGTCATTTTCCCTCTTACTGATGCAATATACAAATCTTCACCTTAACTGAATTACATAAACACGAAGAAGAATGTATTCCGACTAACACATGAGCAATTCTCAAAAGTAGAATTTATCTGTGTGACGTACTAAGAGTAGTTACTTATCATTCTACCAATAGGAATGTTCATTCGTTGAATCTAGATAAATATTTCCAAGACGCAATGGATTATGAGGATTAATTTTACCTTTGTTTCGAAACTGCAAAGTGTCTCCATTACGTGCCGTATGTGTCGAGCGAGAAAATGTAACTAGAGCACAAGTTCGTCTTAAAGACCATAATTACAGAAGATAGAAACGACACGTCACACAAGTTGGTACTTCTTTCGCGCAAGTTAAAACACTGACACTTTGCAAGTAAGTACCTAAAAATAAATCCCTCAAGCAAAAGTTTTCTAACTTCAAGCTACCTAATTCAATCGAGATTTAATAACAATAACCTCGTTTGTGCTCTTTTGAGCGCAGTAATGTTGTCGTCATCCTGTTGCGAGTTGATGGCGTTTCGGTTCAACGAATCGACACTAGCTCCTTGTGGCTAGGGAAAGGATAGGAAAAAATGTATTTTAAATGCACTTTTTAACATTTATTTTACACCTGTGCTTATAAAATTATTTAATGAAAGACCTCCACAAAAGTAGTAAAAATTGAGTTCGTACTCGCGTAATCATCATTTCGTCCGATGAAGATAGATTATTGAACAAATAGGTGAGTTAAAAAAAGTATGGAAAGGTTCTGCAAACTGCATTTACCCAGCCCATGCGACACACACAAATAAAAAAAGACAGACGACTAAACTTGAGATAAAGTACAACAGGGGCGTACGATTATTTTAGAAGACGGATCTGTACATTGTGTATACATGTAAATAGGCGTTAAAATATCATTACCTCTGGGAGCTACAAGTAACGGTCGAAATATAATTTTCGCAATGTGTATTAAATTTTGTTGTAGCTGAGTTAACGATTTATATCCGGTCTTAATTGGCAGAGATGACGATACTTATGTACCACACTGGTGGTCAGCATTCCATATTAGACACCGAATGTGTCAATAAGAAACGTGAGTGAAAAATTTAAGCGAAACATAGAGCATATAAATAAACAAATTGTAACGGTGGCTTAAATTAAAGCAAAAACTAGTTCTGAATGCGACTGCCGGGCCCGTACCTATCAATGTCCGGTTCATGGCATCACATTAGTGACTTAAACAACTTACTTAGTTCTTCAATAAACCGATAACAGAACAACGAAAGTGTTGACCTCCAAGAAGGAACAGGAAGAGATGTAACTTCCATCCTTCACGTAAATCAAGACGGCCCAATGATGAGCTTGTTGAGCAGGTTCCGGAATCTGCTAACCAGGAAGAGCGCCATGTGATTCCACGAAAGTCTAACCGCTTCCATAGTCTCGGCGTATAAATTTCGTGTACAGAGACCGAGGACTGAACATCCCACGGAGACACTCAGTTCCACTGACACACGCAGTCACATCAAATTATGAGTCATCTCAAATTAATAATTAAGAAAAATGAGTGCAGCATGTTTGCAGTTTATGATTACTTTTGTTTTGTTACATCTAGCAAAATTACAAAACACGTATAGTTGCAGAACTTTTCAGTGCAGGTTTTATTAACTGCAAAGCCACCACATGACGGGCGAGATTCTGAAACCAATAATTCATTGTTCTCTCGAGAAAATTGTATATTTCAAGATGACAGAGGAGACTGCGCCTAAGCACCAGTTATGTAATTAGATATGCAGGGTGTTGCATAAAAATTACATGTTTCGAGGCTTTGTAGGGGGTTGGATAGGGGACTTGGTTGATTAAATATTAGTTACGAACCCGTGTCTGGAAATTTGTATTTTAAAGAGTCCGCTCTGCAACCGGTAGAAGCTTGTATTTGGAACTGTGAAACGCCCTGTATATTTTGACTGTCAATAAAGATAATAAACGCACTTTTGTTGACAGCAGACGAGTTTGTAACAGTGAGGTGATCACAACAAAATTTGTCACGCAGTCACTTGTACACGATTGGCAAGGAAACAAGGAAAGATCTCTGTACAGCCAGTGAAATTTTCTATTACGTGCAGCTTAATGGTAGCTTTCTGAATATAAAAACTTTCAAGCAAAAGTAACTTTGAGGACATACATTTTCGCATGTGTTGGCAGACTTAGTGATATTTATGTTGTAGATTTTGCGTTACCCATTTCTTCGTTCAAGACTTTCAACATTTTCGAATGTGGTCGCGGACTCGACATACATTACATTGCACTTACGTTACATTAAAATACTTCTTCCATAGATCGTGAATATGACATTTCGTAATGACGTGGAACGTGTCAGTTTAACATAAGTTTTCTTTACACAATACAATAATTTTTCTTTTAAAGTTACTACATCCTGCCTAAAAATTCATCTCTTGAGTAGAATGAGTTGTCATTCATAAATTCTTATAAATTGTTTTTAAATGTTAGTTAGCTATCTGTCAGACTTTTGATGCTGTTTGGCAAATGACCAAAGATTTTTGTGGCAGCGTAATTCACCCCTTTCTGTGCCAAAGTCAGATTTAACACGGAATAGTGAAGATCATCCTTTCTTCTAGTGTTGTAGCTATGCTCTTCGTTATTATTTTTGAATTGGGATGGGTTATTAATAAAAAATTTCATAAGTGAATGTATGTATTGGGAAGATACTGTGCCGGCAGAAGTGGCCGAGCGGTTCTAGGCGCTACAGTCTGGAACCGCGCGACCGCTACGGTCGCAGGTTCGAATCCTGCCTCGGGCATGGATGTGTGCGATGTCCTTAGGTTAGTTAGGTTGAAGTAGTTCTAAGTTCAAGGGGACTGATGACCACAGCAGTTAAGTCCCATAGTGCTCAGAGCCATTTGAATCTCTCTCTCTCTCTCTCTCTTTTTTTTTGAGATACTGTAAATATACCGAGTTCCTTCAATGAATGTCTGCAAGGTAAACCTGGGTGAGCTCCAGCTATTATTCTGAACTACACGCTTTTGTGCGATGAATACTTTTTCTCTTGATGTGAATTACCCCAAAATAAGATGCCATATAAAAGGAATCAATCAAAATAGGCATAGAAGGCTAATTTACTAATATGTTTATCACCAAAATTTGCAATAACCATAATGGATTAAGTAGCTGCACCTAACCGTTTCAGCAGATCGATGGGTTTCTTCCAGTTCAATTTGTCATCAGTGCACACACCCAGCAATTTTGAATATTCTGCCTTAGCAACAGACTTCCGCTCAAAGTCTGTTTTTATCAAAGTTGTTATGCCACTTACTGTGCAGAAGTGTATATACTGTTTCTCAAAATTTAGTGAGAACACATTTGCAGAGAACTACTTACTAATTTTCTGAAAGACATTATTTATAATTTCCTCAACTGATTCTTGTTTGTTGGGTGTGATTACTGTACTTGTATTACAGCAAAAGGAACTGCCGCAAAAGAACGCAGCACATTCAAGGACTGTGTTCAGTAGCATTAGGTTTAATACGTTCATATTGTGCGGTTGCAGGGTTAACGATTCATTTATCGCAGCCATCGGCGAACACATGGTGCTCAGGAGGACGCGCAGTTCTCAATCTGCAGACAGTAACTGTGCTGAGTTTAAGGGTGAACAATGTTTGCAGCACTCATTCTACGGTACAACCATCCACCCCCCCCCCCCGCCCCCGACGAGTACGTACCCTCTTGTTGAACAGCTTCAGTCATTTGAACGGGTTCACATTGTCCACCTGCAGGGGGCAGGACTGACGTATCAACGGACGGCTGCACATGTTGGGCGCAATGTTCAGGCGGTTTCAGTAGTTGATGTGTGGAACTTCCCCATACCTGTAGCTGTAGATAGGATGCAGGTCCCATGTGTGTGTGCGGTGGGGGGCATGAACTGCTACTCGTGGTCACATTTGATGTTTCTGCAGGGTAAAACAAGAGCCCATTATGAGATTTTCACTCTGCAGCGGAGTGTGCGCTGACATGAAACTTCCTGGCAGATTAAAACTGTGTGCCCGACCGAGACTCGAACTCGGGACCTTTGCCTTTCGCGGGCAAGTGCTCTACCAACTGAGCTACCGAAGCACGACTCACGCCCGGTACTCACAGCTTTACTTCTGCCAGTACCTCGTCTCCTACCTTCCAAACTTTACAGAAGCTCTCCTGCGAACCTAGCAGAACTAGCACTCCTGAAAGAAAGGATATTGCGGAGACATGGCTTAGCCACAGCCTGGGGGATGTTTCCAGAATGAGATTTTCACTCTGCAGCGGAGTGTGCGCTGACATGAAACTTCCTGGCAGATTAAAACTGTGTGCCCGACCGAGACTCGAACTCGGGACCTTTGCCTTTCGCGGGCAAGTGCTCTACCAACTGAGCTACCGAAGCACGACTCACGCCCGGTACTCACAGCTTTACTTCTGCCAGTACCTCGTCTCCTACCTTCCAAACTTTACAGAAGCTCTCCTGCGAACCTAGCAGAACTAGCACTCCTGAAAGAAAGGATATTGCGGAGACATGGCTTAGCCACAGCCTGGGGGATGTTTCCAGAATGAGATTTTCACTCTGCAGCGGAGTGTGCGCTGACATGAAACTTCCTGGCAGATTAAAACTGTGTGCCCGACCGAGACTCGAACTCGGGACCTTTGCCCTTCGCGGGCAAGTGCTCTACCAACTGAGCTACCGAAGCACGACTCACGCCCGGTACTCACAGCTTTACTTCTGCCAGTACCTCGTCTCCTACCTTCCAAACTTTACAGAAGCTCTCCTGCAGGAGACTGTGCCTTCCGCCAGTGTTTCTCGTCTATGTGAAGAATTTGCAGACATTTTTGCACCGGGCCTTGGTTGCGCTAAGAACTATGAAGCACATTTGGACCTGAAAGCAAACACGCAACCGACATTTTTCAGAGCGCGCAATGTTCCCCACGCATTGTGTGATGAGGTTGCAAGAACATTACACGATTTAGAATCACAAGGTGTAATTGAACGTGTGCAGGCTTCTCTCTGGGCCTCACCCTTAGTAATTTTGCCAAAACCTTCTGGAAAACTGAAATTTTGTGTGGACTCCAAGGCCACTGTGAATCCACAACTAGTGATTGCAACTTTTCCATTACCCCGCCCGGAAGATCTTTTTCATATACTGTGCCTGGGTAAATGCTTTTCGAAGTTGGACCTCGCAGATGCGTACTTGCAAATACCAGTGGACGAAGAATCCCAGCGCGTCTTGGTGGTTAACACGCATCTTGGTTTGTACCGATTCAAAAGACTGCCATTCGGGTGTGCCTCCGCCCCTGCATTGTTTCAGCAATATTTACAAACTGTTTGCGCGTCGGTCCCTTCTGCTGCGAACTATCTGGACGATATTGTGATCTCCAGAAGGACAGCCGACTAACATTTAGCAAATCTAAGAACATTATTTCAGGTATTGCGACAAAATGGTCTTCGCTTGCGGAAGGACAAATGTGTGTTTTTTGCTCGTGACTTACCATATCTGGGACATGTAATAAATGCACAAGGCATACATCCGAGTTCAGAGCACCCCCGTGCCATACAAGACTTGCCTTCGCCGCAGAATTTGAAGCAGCTACAGAGTGTGTTGGGAAAAATTAACTATTATCATAACTTTATCCCGCATGCCTCTTCCATTTCAGCTCCGCTTCATCGCTTACGCCGTACCGGTGTTCCATTCGTCTGGACGACAGAATGCGAACGCGCCTTTCGCCAGTTGAAATCGGCGTTGCTTTCAAATACTTGCCTTACGCCATTCGATCCCCAAAAACCCCTTTTGTTGATGGTAGATGCATCGGATTTCGGGATCGGTGCTGTGCTTGCGCACAAAGATGGATCGCATGATCGCCCTATTGCCTTTGCGTCCAAATTGCTCTCGTCTGCGCAAAGAAATTATTCCCAGATAGAGAAAGAAGCTTTGGCTCGTCGATTCTTTCAGTAATTTTCCTTTTGTTGTCAGGATGTCTTCCACGACGTCATCTGCCACCATCCAAGCGTTATCCGCTATTTTTTGCATTGAAGGTCTTCCACAGACTATTGTTTCCGACAATGGCCCACAATTCATGTCCGCAGAATTTCAGTCATTCTGTGCGGCCAATGGTATTCAACATCTGACATCCGCGCCGTTTTCGCCTCAGTCGAACGGTGCCGCTGAACGATTGGTCCGGACTTTCAAGTCACAGATGTTGAAGTTGAAAGAGTCGCATTCTCGGGAGGACGCGTTGTTGCTCTTTTTGTCTTCGTATCGCTCTCAGCCCCGAGATGGTCGCTCGCCGGCTGAGTTGCTCCATGGTCGTCCTCATCGAACCTTGATGTCTTTGCTGCATCCGCCGCATCAGGTTCCTGTGCAGCGGCAGACTTCTGCTTTTGCTCCAGGCGACGTTGTATTCTATCGCAACTATCGAGGTTCACGGCGTTGGCTCGCAGGGCGCATTCTTCGCTGCCTTGGCCGCGCGATGTATGTGGTTTTGGGGGCCTCTGGTGAGGTGCGTCGGCATCTCAATCAGCTGCGCCTCTGTCGTCGCCCGGGATCTGCCGCTCCCCGTCTGCTTTCAGCGACGGTGCCGTCTGGTCAGCGCCCTGGGGACCCATCTACTGGCTCGCCTCATCCCCAGGTGTTACCGACGCTGCCTTCCATTTTGCCCCATGGTGACGCGCCGCCGCCGCCGCCTGTTCTCCCGCCGGCGCCGCCCGCAGTGGACGCGTCGCTGCAACCGCCTGGCGCCTCCCTAGGTCACGCGCCACCGATCGCTTCCCGTGACCAGATGTCCTCCGCCATGGAACTTTTGCCCGCTCCGGACCAGATGTCGTCTTCGCCCGTCGGGTGCCCCGACGCAATGGAGGTCGACCCTTCGGCCCCTCCTGTCTCTCTACGGGCGCATACACCGCATGTTGACGTGCACCTTGGACTAGCTTTTCGGGCGTTTCCTACCTCCCCTCGGACCGAATGGCCGGGTGCGGGTGGCACAGCCTCGCCTGTTGTTCGGCTCCCCACCTCATCGCATACGTCAACATGGGGTCCTCCCCATGGCGGGCGGAAACCTTATAACACGACCGTTCGCCGATTTGCGGGGGAGGAATGTGGTGTCACAGCCAGACACCACATTTGCTAGGTGGTAGCTTTAAATCGGCCGCGGTCCATTAGTACATGTCGGACCCACGTGTCGCCACTGTCAGTGATCGCAGACCGAGCGCCGCCACACGGCAGGTCTCGAGAGACGTACCAGCACTCGCCCCAGTTGTACGGACGACGTAGCTAGCGATGCACACTGACGAAGCCTCGCTCATTTGCAGAGCCGATAGTTAGAATAGCCTTCAGCTAAGTCAATGGCTACGGCCTGGCAAGGCGCCATTAGCCTTACATAGCTTGTATCTAAAGAGTCTCACTTGTCTCGTCAAGAGCAATGTACCACAAGGATGGATTAAAGTTAAGTATTCCAGCAGCTACGTACTTTTCTTTATAGCATTCATTACGTATCCTATTTCAGACCTCACGCCCATCTGCTTGAGCTTAGCGCGTGCCTTTCGGCTTCCTCTCATTGTGTCTAGGCTGTCTTGTCTGGACACAACAACCTTTATGATCAATTTTTGTGATAACACGAGGGTAATCCCAAAACTAAGTTCTATTTTTTTTAAATAAGTACTCTGTTTGTGTGGCAGTTGGTCACACTTATGAAGAGTCCTTCACGCGCTGTGTGTAAACATGAGCACGCCGCGCTGAGGCGCTCAGTCTTGGCTTGGCAGCCGTTGAGAATGGAGCTCCCGTTGGATGTTACCGCCAAGTGCCAATTGCATGCAGTTATTAAGTTTTTTAACGCAAATAGCACCGCGCAGATTGAAATCCAACGCCAATTGACGGAAGTGTATGGTGATTCGTGCACGGATGTCAAAAATGTGCGTAAGTGGTGTAGAGAGTTTGCAGCTGGTCGGACCGAAATTAACGACGAACAAAGGAGCGGGAGACCGTCAATTTCTGAGGAGACATTGTTGAAGGTTGAGTAAAGCATACGTGAAGATCGGCGGATCACCCTGGATGTTCTCTGCACGTTGGTTCCTGAGGTTTCCCGAAGCACCGCTCACATAATTTTAACGGAAACATTGAACTACCGGAAGGAGTGCCCAAGATGGGTGCCACTATGCTGACTGAGGACCACATGCGGCAACGAGTTGATGCTTCCCGCGCATTTCTTCACCGCCTTGCATCCGAACAGGACAACTTTCTGGACTCAATTGTCACAGATGACGAAACCCGGTCATACCACTTTACACCTGAGACCAAGCAACAATCACGCCAGTGGCGGCATCCTTCTTCGCCAAAGCCGGGAAATTCAAACAAACGCAGTCTGCTGGTAAAGTCTTGACAACCGTTTTGTTGTTTGACTTTATGCCCAATGGGACCACAATTAACGCTGCCAGGTACTGTGAGACTTAACGGACAATTCAGAACCGTAGAAGAGGAATGTTGAGCAAGGGCGTTCACATTCTCCATGACAACGCTAGCCCACACATCGCTCGGCAAACCGTTGCTCTCCTGCAACAGTTTCAGTGGAACAATCCTGACTTGGCGCCCAGTGACTATCACCTGTTCTCTAAATTAAAAGAACATTTGGCCGGAAAGCGATTCAGCTCCAACGACGAGGCGCAAGAAGAGGTTCATAACTTTCTGAACAGCATGTCGGCGAGCTGGTATGACATGGGCATACAAAAACTGCCACAGCGTCTACAAAAGTGCATCGAAAGAAATGGTGATTATGTCGAAAAATAGCAAAATGTTGATGCTGTAAACTGATGTAAACCATTGTAGAAATAAACAGGTCTATGTACTTAGGAGACCTTACTTTTGGGATTACCCTCGTACACGCTCGCATTACCGCCAGAGGCGGGTGCACTGTGTATTAATGAGACTGTTTGGACGCCCTTTACTGCCTCATGTGGGTTTCATTTGGTCTAGATTTGAAGGAAGGTGATATTCCACCAGGGTGTTTTTAAATACGTCAATCAAGAGTGATCAGAACTTCAATTTGCTTTACAAAATAAACATCTTGCACTTGAGCGCTGAACTGTTTATACCTAGAAAAAACGGTGACTGTTTTCACAGTACCAGATCTTGCCCGTATGTGAAGGAAACTATTGTATTTAGTGAATTATAACCACTCTGTGACTATGCCAGCAACTTAATCAACAAAAGTAATTAACAAAATATAATAGGCAACAAAGTTGTATGGACTTCTCTTTGACACGAGTGATATCATCGAATATAAAGCAGGCCTAACACTTCTACCTAACCCAGGTAGGTAGTGAAGTGGATGGGCGGAACGGTTGCAAGATTTAGTTTTAACAAGTGCACAAATTCCACTTCTCTCTATCCCTGATCTGTTTCAAAGTGTAAATTTAGACTGTTTCCTTTATTATCTGTTGTCATAATATGGTAAACACTGATAATTTAATTGAACATTGATAGAGACTAAGGTCAGGAGTGTTGCTACACATGTTTACGACCTCGCTTGTTCTTTTACTCTTTGTGACGAAGCATTGCAATTTAGTGGCCGAATAGTTCAGAAATCACCTCCATAACCAGGTCTTTCATAGTTGAACTTACATCATTAGACAAAAGACTTGTTTATCGTCGTAATGTTTTTGTAACGACGTAATTAAAATTGTCAGCAGAAGGAAGATTGTTTTTTCAAAACCTAATTTTTTGTGAGTACAGCACAAGTAAGCGCAGGGGCCTACTCGAAATTCTCTAGTAATAAACCGTATGGATATGAACTCTAAAAGTCACAAACTCGTTTTTCACACAACAAACGACGTCTTATTATTACAGAAAATAAAACAAAGGATCACAGTTAACTGAGCAGTAAATATTCTCCTAATCTTCCCACTGTAATCATTCTGAGAAAATATAGCTAAATGAAGCCCAGCGAGCCTAACTGGTGTCACCGTAACAATGGAAAAAAATAGTTTCACAAGTAATTGTTAACCTAGCAAGCATCCGTTTGAGTATGAAATTCTATTTCAGCTTTTATGACAAAAATTCTGTTTGAGTGAAAAGGTACTAGCGGCGCTACCTCATTACTAAGCATGGCACGTTTCGATGGCTCAGTACAGCTTGTCGGTGATTCTCCGAGCTCGTTAAAGTCACTTAAGCGGACATCTCCAGAATCAAATACTTGAAACTTAATTTCATTTTCGCACATCTTACTTTTAAGGACAATGGCGGCTATTGTTTACGGCGGCTAGTTGTCCTTACTTTGTTATCGTTCTCCTTGTTTCCAGAGGCAAGATATCCTTGCCGCCACTCAGTGCATACAGATCTGGTTCCCCAGACAACTATCAGAGGACCAGTTACTTGCTTTCTCAGTTTTTACCGGATGTCCCGAAACTTCTGCGTCAAACCTACAAATTACAGCTCTTAAACTGAATGTTTTTACGGAAGAAACCAATGGTTGGCAAGGAATACTTCAGGAGATACGGAGTCTGCGATGATCAGTGCGTGTGAAGGACATATTTGTAAACTTATTATCTTTAACGACAAAAAATGTCCTGCATAGAAGTAGGTTACATTGTTTTGAAAAGGAATGCGTGATCGTTTATGAGTGCCAGGAAAATGCGTTAACCACGAATTGCATTACATTTTACAGACACTTAACAATCATACAAAGTAGCGGAGCAATGTGTACCGTTCGGAAATGCAAACAAATATTCTTATAAAAGTTTCAAACCGACGTCGTCCTAATTGGAATAAATTTACCACCCTAAATAAAACTGGGTATTTCAAACTGCAGGGAGCTAACCAATATCTTCTAGAAAGAATTGTTCATATACTGAAATTAGTAACCTCAATTAACTTTAGAAGAATGGAAACTGATAGAAACCAATCTCAGGAAAGATCAAGAGGGTTAGAAAGCCGTTTGCGGGACTGAGAGATGCACAGGCCCCGGATCAAATCCGCCCGGCGGATTAACGAGGATTGGTGATCCGGCCAGCCTGGATGTGGTTTTCAGGAGGTTTCCCACATCCCACCAGATGAATAAGGCGCTGGTACCCAACCCGCCTCAAATACGCGATTCGCAAACATTTAGAATACTTTCGCTCACTTTCGCATGAATAATACTACATGCAGCATTTTGTGTACTCGTATTCCGTCCTGAGGTGTAATGAGTTGGCGATAGCAAGGTTATTCCGGCAACCGTCACACTAACCATACCAAATCTGTTAATAAGAAAAAGAAGGAAATCGACCTCAGGGTAGATCAGAATTGAATGCATCTCTCCGTCCCGCAAACGGCGTTCTAACACTATTGATCTTCCCTGAGATTGGTTTCTATCAGTTCCCAGTCTTCTAAAGCAGTTCTAAGTTCTAGGGGACTGATGACCTCAGATGTTAAGTCCCGTAGTGCACAGAGTCATTTGAAACCTTTTGGGTGTTCGTGTGACTTGTACAATTTTCCAGTCGTTAGGTACGGATCTTTCTATAAGCGAGCGGTTGTATATAATTGCCACATATGGATGTATTGTATTAGCATACACTGAAAGGAACCTGACTGGTGCACAATCTGGACCAGAGGCCTTGCCTTCATTAAGTGATTTAAGCTGCTTTGCGACACCGAGGGTATCTACTTCTATGCTTCTCATCTTGACAGTTTTTCTTGATTGGAATTCAGGAATATTGACGTCGTCTTCTTTGGTGAAGGAGCTTCGGAAAACCGTGTTTAATAACTCTGCTTTAGTGGCACTGTCATCAGTGACTTCACCGTTGTTATCGCGCAGTGAAGGTATTGATTGCGTCTTGCCACTGGTGTGCTTTATGTATGACCTGGACCTCTTTTTCATCCATCCTCAGTTATTTTGTTACACAAATAGCAAAACATTGTACTACTTTTGATTCCTCATTCACTAATCTAATTCACCGTGCATCGCCTGATTTAATTTGCCTACATTCCATTAAGTTCGCTTTACTTTTGTTGGTATTCATCTTACAACCTCTTTTGAAGACACTGATCATTCTGTTGAACTGCTCTACTAACTCTTTTGCATTAGCCGATAGAATCACAGTGTCGTCGGCGAACTTCAGAGATTTAACTTCTTTTCCCTGAACTTTAATTCAATTACTAAATTTTTCCTTGGTTACCTTCACATCTTGCGCAATATACAGATTCAATAATACCTAATATAGGCTACAAGCTAGTCTCATTCTTTTCTCAGTTCCCTCTTCCCTTTCATGTCCTTCGACACTTATAATTGTAGTCTGATTTCTGTACAAGCGGTAAATAACCTTTCGCTCCTGTTACCCTCAGAATATCAAAGAGTATATTCCAGTCGACACAACGAAAAGCGTTCTCTGAATGTGTAAATACCATGGACGTAGCTTTGCTTTTCTTCAGCGTATTTTCAAAGATAGTTGGAAGGGTCAGTTCTATTTCACATGTTCCTGTATTTCTCTGGAAGCTAACTAACCCAAGGACATCACACACATCCATGCCGGAGGCAGGATTCGAACCTGCGACCGCAGCAGTCGCGCTGTTCCGGACTGAAGCTCCTAGAACCGCTTGGCCACAGCGGCCGGCACCTAAAAGGGAAACAGGATTAATCCGCTGAATTACAGGCCCATGTCACTAACGTCAATTTGCAGTAGGGTTTTGGAACATATACTGTGTTCGAACATTGTGAATTACCTCGAAGAAAACGATTTATTGACAGGTAGTCAGCATGGGTTCCGAAATATCGTTCTTGTGAAACACAACTAGCTCTTAATACTCATGAAGTAATGAGTGGCATCGACAGAGGATGTCAAACTGTTTCCATATTTTTAGGTTTCCAGAAAGTAATCGAGACCGTACCTTACAAGCGTCTTCTAACGAAACTGCGTGCCCATGGAATATCGCCTCTGTTGTGCGACTGGATTCGTCATTTCCTGTCAGAAAGGTCACAATTCGTAGTAATAGACGGAAAGTCATCTAGTAAAACAGAAGTAGTATAGGCCCTGTATTGTTCCTGATCTATATTAGCAACATAGGAGACAATCTGAGTAGCCCTATTAGATTGTTTGCAGATGATGCTGACGTTTACCTTCTTGTAAAGTCATCAGATAACCAAAACGAATTGCAAATGATTTAGATAAGATATTTGATTGGTGTGAAAAGTGGCAATTAACCCTGAATAATGAAAAGTGTGAAGTTATTCACATGAGTACTAAAAGAAATCCGCTAAATTTCGATTACGCGATAAGCCACACAAATCTGAAGGCTGTAAATACAACTAAATACTTAGAGATTACAATTACAAATAACCTAAATTGGAACGATCTCATAGATAATATTGTGGGTAGAGCAAACCAAAGACTGCGATTCATTGGCAGAACACTTAGAAGGTGCAACAGGTCTACCAAAGAGACTGCTTACACTACGCTTGTCCGCCCTATTCTGGAGTATTGCTGTGCGGTGTGGGATCCGCATCAGGTGGGACTGACGGATGACATCGATAAAGTACAAAGAAGGGCAGCTCGTTCTGTATTATCGCGAAATATGGGAGATAGTGTCACAGACATGATACGTGAATTGGAGTGGCAATCATTAAAACAAAGGCGTTTTTCGTTGCGACGGGATCTTGCCATGAACTTTCAATCACCAGTTTTCTCCTCTGATTGCGAAAACATTCAGTTGGCACCCAGCTACTTAGGGAGAAATGATCATTACGATAAAATAAGAGAAAGCAGGGCTCGCACAGAAAAATTTAAGTGCTTGCATGAGAGACAACCACGCTGTAAGCAGACATCTTGAATAATAACCACTAACGTGATCATTTTGCTTCTACGCTACGAAACCTGACGTTAAATAAATTATTTGTAAGAGCGGTCAAGCAGTTATTATTCAAAATACTAACGACAAACATTAATGTGACAAAGTATTTGCTAAAAATATACACTTCTACTGTAGCCTTTCATGGAAGGCAAATGTTAACGATCAACGGTATAGACAAGAAGCATTTGCAGTGTGGTGCCGGAGAAGAATGCCTAAGATTATATTTATGGATCAGATAGCTAATCAAGATGTACTGTGTCAAACTGAGGGGGAAGTGTTTTATGGCACAGCCCGAGTAAAAGAAGGAATCAGATGACAGCACGCATCCTGAAGTTCATAGAATCTTCAGTTTAGTAATGCAAGGACTACAAGGGTTAAATATTGTCGAGGGAGACCAACTCAAACTTACAGCAAGCAGTTTCAAAAAGATTCGGGTTTCAGTAATTATGCAGCGATGAAGAGACACACAGGATAGATTGGCTTGGTGATTTGCATCGAATCTGTCTTCGGAATGAAGACCGCAACGCCATCAGCAAAATTTGAGGGAATTGTAAGGGAAAACGTTCATCATTAAGCACTCGTCTACTTGGCCGCAAAATGCGCACTACAAATGAGACAGTATAAAAATACTAGTTGGCCCGTCTGCTCGCACAGAAGATTACTAAAATTTGGTTTTAAGCAGAAACTGAAACTAATTACTGCAAAGAAAACCGTTAAAACTAACTGGAGCAATCGGCCATTGTTGATGGTGGATGCATTTTTGTTAGTGGCCAAACAGACTTCAGGAAAAACGCTGTAAAACTTGTAGGAGCTTACATCTTTTAATACCACATATTTTAAGACCACCATCGATTTTGCGGGCGGCGCCGGTAGCTGTTATTTGCGGACGAAACGGAATCGTAGCCTTGGGACTGTGGCCAGACCATTTAAGGTTCCGCGCTTGCATTTAAGTTCGCTAAACGCTTCGTGATGATCTGCACTTAATCTCAGGGACGCTGTAGCAAGTTGCAAATGAATAAATGGCAGAACACTAATGGTATTCGGCCATTGCGTCTCCGCGCCACGATCCGTTCAGCTCGTATTGGTCGTTGACTGTAACAATAAACCATTACAACATTTCATGTATCGTATATCTATTAGGAGAATTACTGAAATGAGAACTCATGAAATTTAACTAATTCACATTTATTTAATTACAAATGGTTTTCAAGGTAGAGTTACGTCAGGTTAGTCTATACAGAACAAAGATTAGTCACTGATACGCAAGGAACGCAGCTACAGTGCATCCTATCAGTACAAAAGCTAACAGACAAGAAAACGCGATACGAGCTGGAACGGTCTTTACTTACTTTCTAAAATAGAAAATAAATAAAAAACGTATTGTAATCGATCGCAATCAGCCAAAGGCTGACTGCCCCTATATCTTTGAAACGTTTTATGAAAATAAAATTACGTTTCACAAAGTTAATGTACATACGTTATTTAGATATGGAATTATTTACACTAAAAAAAATAGATTAGTGCGCATTTTTGCGCTTTCCGTCGTTTTTGCGACATGACATTTACATAAAATTACGTGGGTCTGTCCATGTAATGCTTCATAGTGTAGCAAGAATTACACCTATTTTGCAAACAACGTATTTAAGCAGTGGGATTAAATAAAATGTGTACCCACAGTTTTTATCTATGGATTATGCGGCGCAGTTCCGCAGTGCCGATCTTCCTACAGTTTGTTCATTGTCGAGGCTCTTACCAATGCGATCGTGTTTTCAACGGCAGCAGTGCCCTCTCTGAATTGATGGAAAGCCATATTTGATAAACTTACTATTGTAAGGTGAGGGGGACCCTGAAATCTGTATTATTTATTACAAACTTCAGCCGTCTTGTTGGCAACACAGTCCAGTTGAAAGTGGAGAACCGGCTTCGGTTGACCAATAACCATCTTCAGAATTTTCACTGTGAAAGGCATCTGCTCTTACCCAAAACACCTTTCATGTTGCATATTCGGGATAGCGACGATAGGCACTTGTGTGCCTCAAAGAATTGTAGTCACCCATCTGTCTGGTGAATTAGTATATCTCTAGGTCTAAACTGCAAGTTCTGCCCTGCAGGTCGTACGAGCATTGATGCCAGCTAACCTATATGGATGCTAGGTGGCAGAATTCGTTTTGACGGGGCCTTGTGACCGGCACACAAGTAAATTCTCTTCTTCCTGCTGTCGTCATGACTACGAGTGGATCTGATCAGAAGTATAGAAGCTTTGTCTTCTGATAGTGAAGTGGACGGATTCAACCGACTTCATTTGTGCTACAGTGTGAGTGCTGCGTTTGTATGATTGTACATTACATCGTTTTTCAAATCATGAAGACTTAGATTTCTTTCCGCTATACATTTTGCAGTCGTGTTTAACGTTGGAAACTTTAGTTTTTGTTTGCACTTCAACAAACTTGGATCACGTGGGGATCAATATCCAATTTTTATTCAGTCATGCAAGGTTCACTCATAAGAAATTAACACTAAAACGTAGTGATGGTCATTTATGTGCTGGATTCGATGGTAATTTAAAGACACATACTCCACTGAATTGAATTTGCACATGAAATACGTTATCTTGCACTCAGATACTGGATATTACATTACGTTGAGCATAACTGGGATTTTCAAAGGTTAATTATTTTATCACCACTTTCCATGGCCTTTGTTGAAGTTAACTTTCCACATGTTGCATACGTCCCCATGAGTTGACTCAAGAACAATGTTCTCGAAATGTACCGTATTCGGTCTTATTGTACTTAAAGTTATGAAGTGATATTCTGCGCTAAGCAGACATTGCAGTTTTATTAAATAAAATTTTCAGCTATGCATATAAGTTTGTGATGCTGTTGTACTTCGAGACACTAGACAGCTGTGGTGGAGACATCGAGATAATTTCTGCCACCATTCTAGCAGAGAATTTTCATATTATTAGACCGAAGTCACGGATTTAAAGAGCATCTGTATTCCTGAATTGTATCTGTAAGATGCAGTTCCTCTACATGAGCTGTTAATAACTGCAATTAAATCTATAGTGAGGGCTGTAATTTCAATTTTGTCTTGGTTAATTCTGGTTACGTCCTCATTTTTTATCATTCCTTTGCGCTTTACGAAAGTACTTGCCACTCAGTAAATAAATTCAAACATATTGCGCTTATTCACATATGGATCTAATTTAATATAAAGGAATATATTTTAGGGCATAAAAACGGCAATCATGGTCTCTTATGAGCCTCAAATTAAATTATAAGTAGGAGGGTAGACTTTCAACTCTACCTGAGACACTATACAGTGGTAGATGACAGTTTATAATTCTCAGGAACCAATTAAAGTGAATGTATGGGGTGAAGATGGTTGTTGATTGGCTGTAAACTGTTACTAAATATAGTCACTACTGGATTGTACAGCTGTTAATACTATCAAAAACTGTAACACAAAATCCATATGTCTCTGATCAATAGACCGATTGACTGTCAAGTTATGGGTTGTAATTATACAAATCAATTAATAGTTTTTTATTCGCTCCCGTCGTTACCTGGTCTTCACCTGAGATGTTACATGAGATGTTATATGACACCACGCATTCGTATAATTGATTCACCTAGAAGAGGAATGGAGTCATCTCCTTCATTGCGCATGCACAAGTACGAGGTGCATTCAAGTTCTAAGGCCTCCGATTTTTTTTCTAATTAACTACTCACCCAAAATCGATGAAACTGGCGTTACTTCTCGACGTAATCGCCCTGCAGACGTACACATTTTTCACAACGCTGACGCCATGATTCCATGGCAGCGGCGAAGGCTACTTTAGGAGTCTGTTTTGACCACTGGAAAATCGCTGAGGCAATAGCAGCACGGCTGGTGAATGTGCGGCCACGGAGAGTGTCTTTCATTGTTGGAAAAAGCCAAAAGTCACTAGGAGCCAGGTCAGATGAGTAGGGAGCATGAGGAATCACTTCAAAGTTGTTATCACGAAGAAACTGTTGCGTAACGTTAGCTCGATGTGCGGGTGCGTTGTCTTGGTGAAACAGCACACGGGCAGCCCTTCCCGGACGTTTTTGTGGCAGTGCAGGAAGGAATTTGTTCTTCAAAACATTTTCGTAGGATGCACCTGTTACCGTAGTGCCCTTTGGAACGCAATGCGTAAGGATTACGCCCTCGCTGTCCCAGAACATGGACACCATCATTTTTTCAGCACTGGCGGTTACCCGAAATTTTTTTGGTGGCGGTGAATCTGTGTGCTTCCATTGAGCTGACTGGTGCTTTGTTTCTGGATTGAAAAATGGCATCCATGTCTCATCCATTGTCACAACCGACGAAAAGAACGTCCCATTCATGCTGTCGTTGCGCATCAAGATTGCTTGGCAACATGCCACACGGGCAGCCATGTGGTAGTCCGTCAGCATTCGTGGCACCCACCTGGATGACACTTTTTGGATTTTCAGGTCGTCATGCAGGATTGTAGGCACAGAACCCACAGAAATGCTAACTCTGGAGGCGATCTGTTCAACAGTCATTCGGCGATTCCCCAAAACAATTCTCTCCACTTTCTCGATCATGTCGTCAGACCGGCTTGTGCGAGCCCGAGGTTGTTTCGGTTTGTTGTCACATGATGTACTGCCTTCATTAAACTGTCGCACCCACGAACGCACTTTCGACACATCCGTAACTCCATCACCACATGTCTCCTTCAACTGTCGATGAATTTTAATTTGTTTCACACAACGCAAATTCAGAAAACGAATGATTGCACGCTGTTCAAGTAAGGAAAACGTCGCCATTTTAAGTATTTAAAAACAGTTCTCATTCTCGCCGCTGGCGGTAAAATTCCATCTGCCATACGGTGCTGCCATCTCTGGGACGTATTAACAATGAACACGGCCTCATTTTAAAACAATGCGCATGTTTCTATCTCTTTCCAGTCCGGAGAAAAAAAATCGGAGGCCTTAGAACTTGAATGCACCTCGTACATCCGACTTACTGCGAGAATCTCAGGGTAGCGAGCGTGTAGGAATTGGACAGGAACTGTGGATAGGTGGTACTTGGAGGGACTGTAGGCTGGCCTGCTTAGTAAGCAGGAGATCTCGGCTTCGAATTCCGGTCTGGTACACATGTTCACTCGTCGCTGCTGATGTCCCAATCCAGATGACATCAGTAATTGCGTCCCTTTCCTTTCTCTGACCCTCCACCTTCAATTGACTTATAATGTATCACAGCTGCGGATCCCGCGTGGTGTCTGTTCTTTCGGGCATGTCCTAAACAACAGATACCACGCATTCATTCACACACTTGAAGTCCGCTGAATCAGTTGTTTTAGACCGTGTCTGTTGTTGTCCGGAAGAGCATCTCGTTCAACACGACGATGTATCACCCAACTTCGGCATTAATATCTGAGCACATGAACAAATAATACCCTTATCGCCTTATCGTTGGATTGGAACGAGAGATCTTGGTCTATAGCCAACACGACTATCTGTCCTATGAATTTTCTCCTACACTACTGGCCATTAAAATTGCTACACCAAGAAAAAATGCAGATGATAAACGGATATTCATTGGACAAATATATTATACTAGAACTGACAAATGATTACATTTTCACGCAATTTGGGTGCATAGATCCTGAGAAATCAGTACCCAGAACAACCACCTCTGGCCGTAATAACGGCCTTGATACGCCTGGGCATTGAGTCAAACAGAGCTTGGATGGCGTGTACAGCTACAGCTGCCCATGCAGCTTCAACACGATTCCACAGTTCATCAAGAGTAGTGACTGGCGTATTGTGATGAGGCACCATTGATCCGACGTTTTCAGTGGGTGAGAGATCTGGAGAATGTGCTGGCCAGGGCAGCAGTCGAACATTTTCTGTATCTAGAAACGCCAGTACAGGACCTGCAACGTGCGGTCGTGCATTATCCTGCGAAATGTAGGATTTCGCAGGGATCGAATGAAGGGTAGAGCCACGGGTCGTAACACATCTGAAATGTAACGTCCACTGTTCAAAGTGCCGTCAATGCGAACAAGAGGTAACTTCCTGGCAGATTAAAACTGTGTGCCCGACCGAGACTCGAACTCGGGACCTTTGCCTTTCGCGGGCAAGTGCTCTACCATCTGAGCTACCGAAGCACGACTCACGCCCGGTACTCACAGCTTTACTTCTGCCAGTACCTCGTCTCCTACCTTCCAAACTTTTTCAGAAGAGGTGATTGAGACGTCACGGCGGGTGATACACCAGTATGGCGATGACGAATACACGCTTCCAATGTGCGTTCACCGCGATGTCGCCAAACACGGATGCGACCATCATGACGCTGTAAACAGAACCTGGATTCATCCGAAAAAATGATTTTTGCCATTCGTGCAACCAGGTTCGTCGTTGAGTACACAATCGCAGGCGCTCCTGTCTGTGATGCAACGTCAAGGGTAACCGCAGCCATGGTCTCCGAGCTGATAGTCCATGCTGCTGCAAATGTCGTCTAACTGTTCGTGCAGATGGTTGTTGTCTTGCAATAGTCCCCATCCGTTGACTCAGGGATCGAGACGTGGCTGCACGATCCGTTATAGCCATGTGGATAAGATGTCTGACATCTCGACTGCTAGTGATACGAGGCCGTTGGGATCCAGCACGGCGTTCCGTATTACCCTCCTGAACCCACCGATTCCATATTCTGCTAACAGTCATTTGATCTCGACCAACGCGAGCAGCAATATCGCGATACGATAAACCGCAATCGCGATAGGCTACAATCTGACCTTTATCAAAATCGGAAACGTGATGGTACGCATTTCTCCTCCTTACACGAGGCATCACAACAACGTTTCACCAGGCAACACCGGTCAACTGCTGTTTGTGTATGAGAAATCGGTTGGATACTTTCCTCATGTCAGCTCGTTGTAAGTGTCGCCACCGGCGCCAACCTTGTGTGAACGCTCTGAAAAGCTAATCATTTGCATATCATAGCATCTTCTTCCTGTCGGTTAAATTTCGCGTCTGTAGCACGTCATCTTCGTGGTGTAGCAATTTTAATGACCAGTAGTGTACATTCTTACGTAAAATCTTTGGTGTATGAAATCTCCGTGGTACTAGCTGTTTTGATCCTAGCTGGCTGACAGAATGGAAGAGGAGACTTCAGAAAGTACGTTGTTATGGCAGGCCTAGTAACTTTTTTTGAGGCGTGCTTTACAGTTACGGGTGACACAGATACATTATAAACCTACCACTACTATTGTAATTTAGTATGCTTTTACCTAGATAACAGAAAAGCCTTTCTCTATGTTTTCACGTATATTATACCCCAACAGAACAAATAGTCCTGTTACGGGGAAAGCCACGTATAACCCTCTTACTAAAATTTAGTTTAGTTTCCAAATAAAGCACACTCTGAGAGGATAGGCCTGGTAATAGGAAAAGCTAATCAATAGAGTTACCCTTTTTACAGGAGCTGACCGCGTGATGCGTCTAATGGATAAGTGAATCAGACTATTCAATTCCTTTCCTAAGATTTTCCCAGCAGTTAAACAGAAACGCAGTGTAAATAATATTATACTGAAGCTAGGACAACTCGCTTCCAATTTCATTTAGTAGTTTAAAACATGTACTATTGGTCGCCAGCCTATCCAGGCAATGAAACAGAGAAGTATTGGAAAAGCAGAACTATGAATTTTGTTCTACTTTCTTCCTACTGTTTAATTTGGTTCTTTTAATTAATATTACTCCACGTAAACAATGTTAGTGGAGACACCGGAATTTGCTTTTGACTACTACACCCTTATACATTACGTTTTAAAAAGAGAAAAAGCCCAGTAGAGAACTTCAGGGACGCTACAGTAAAAAAATTTGGCGAGGGAGGACACATAGAAAAGCAATTTCTATAATATACAAACTTACATACTAAAATACTTGAATTTTAAACCACGCACTTTTATACTTAACATTTCACTTCAAGCAAACCTCTTTCTCACTAGAATTTATTTTTTTAAAAAGCTACTATTCTTTGAACTAGCTCTGTATAGTCGTTTACCTCATTCTAGTAACTTGGCTACACTCTGAATTTTACACAAGAAAACTTTTGTTATAACACTTTGAAACTGTTAAGAAAACACGAAAACAATTTAAATGGTGACTCTATATATTAACTCGGCACTTTATAAGTCTGTAAAACAGGATATTCGGATTCGTCAGACACTAGAAAGGAAACCCATATAGGTGTATGGTTAGGATGAAATAACAGGGTGAACCACATTCCGTAAAGTTCAAGAATGATTATTAAAACACAGTTTAAATTAATGGTTCACTCTGTACAAAAGTAAATTTACTATAAAAGTCTTATCTGGTACCTGTAGGCTTTGGTGTGGCGAACAATTATGGCGACTACACTACCCACAGTACGACCTGCAAATCTCTTGCTGTATGGGCTCAATTTCTCTTACTGGCGTCGGTCAGTTCCACATACAGTAGCCCAACAACTCGCAGCTGTGGTGAAAGCCGTTTGCAGTTTCCATTCCAGGCATTTTGTGCGAATCTGCCGGCAAAGCTTCTCCTGCTCCACAAGGGTGTTGCCTCAATCACTGCTGCTTACAGACCGTGTGACTTACTTCCCGCGCTTGCTCTAGGTAGCACGCCAGTTCGCCCTTGCTACCTTTTTCACTCCCCAGAGACACTTTCGTTTTTAACAAAACCACACTGGCTTTTACGTAACACCTATTTCTTATATAGTTGCTAAGCGTGACCAATTTTTAAATTGCCAAATTTACATTAACATGAACAATTTATACACACATATTTTAAATACGAAAGGTCACCAGAAAATTATTTAACATAATAAAGAATTTACTTAGTATTTCACACACATTGCTCACATACATTACAAAGAACTTCAATGTTCAGTATAGTACACTTTACTTTACACACACAGAAAATATATTACCAATGTTCGAAAATTTTAAAACAAAAAAAAGTTATAAAAAATTTAAATGAACCGTAAATTTTGTTATAACATGACACTATTTTTCAATATAGTCGCCAAATGTCTAACGACGATTGGAATTTTGTACTAACCGTTCAATTACCCAGAGAGAGATATCTGCTCCTTGATCAGGGAGAAATTCGCAGACTACTTTGTGAACGTCCACATCATTAAAAAGTGTCTCCCCACATGTTCTTTCAGCACGTTCATGGTGCAAAATCTGGACACCCTGATCAGCATCAGCATCTGTGCGGCCTTTGTCAAACTGATGGAGCATTCCGCCATAATTTCACGGTGAATCTCTCTACACTTTAGACGTTTTGCCCACAAGAAGCGACTCTCTCGATACTTCAGCTTTGGAAAACGTTTCCAATTGCCACGACATTTCATTCACGCTCTTTGATGTCTCTGTTACTCAGCAGAAGAGTGTCTGGAAGAAGCACGGAACACTTACTCTCTTCTGATAATGCGCCACTCTTATTGCCCAGTAGGCAACGTCCATGCCGCAGTGGATACACCGGTTTCCGTGAGATCATCGAAGTTAAGCGCTGTCGGGCCAGGTCGGCACTTGGATGGGTAACCATCTAGGCCGCCATGCACTGTTACCATTTTTCGGGGTGCACTCAGCCTCGTGATGCCAATTGAGGAGCTACTCAACCGAATAGTAGCGGCTTCGGTCAAGAATACCATCATCACGACCGGGAGAGCGGTGTGCTGACCCCACGCCCCTCCTATCCGCATCCTCCTCTGAGGACGACACGACGGTCGGATGGTCCCGGTAGGCCACTCGTGGCCTGAAGACGAAGTGCCTATTGCCAAGTGGTCTTAGAGTGGGACGATATGTGTAGCCTACGTACAACAGCAATGTTTTAAAGAGTGTAGCTGAATTTTAGGTGTCATTGTAATGCATGTATTCAGAGAGGAGGCCGCTACTCTGAACAGCCTCTACAAACCTAAGTTGCATCTATAAGGTGTAAATTGTTTGTCTACCATACAATAATTATCCATTTCTGACAGTTAGTTCTTTGCCTCAAAATAAGTGATTCAGGATCTTCACTGTGTGCAAACTTTCGCTCTTAAAGGTTGAAGTACACTCTAGATGAAACAGTTTACACCATGAATTATTTTGTGAATTAATTATACATGAAGAACACCAATGAAGCGTCGTAAATTATAATAATACATTTATTATTTGTTGGTACAAAGAATTGTGCAAATGCTTGCTACACAAGACATTTGCCCATTTGCAGCTGCATAAGTACCGCAATCTCACAATCCTCTTTTACAATAACTGTGTTTCTCACATTGTGGGATGATGGGGTATGCAGTGCAACTTTTCTCTGTTAGACTATCATAAGAACAGATAAGTTGGTTCGGATTTTGTGAAACGTTTGAAATTGTTCAGTAATTTATAATCCAAATACGTATTACAGTTTACCAGGAAAATCAAATATGTAGTGTGAATCAATTATAAAGTTTGAAACAATCAAAGAAGTGAGTAACAATGGAAACAAGTTGATCTGCTATTGAGACAAAAATTAGGTCGACGGATACAAATTAGAGGAAAACTGAGAAATAGCGGAAGTGAAAGACTGTATGTCAAGTAATTGATCTCTTAAGTTAGTAAAAAATGCAAATCCTAGAGAGACTAGTAGGTGGAGAAAGAAGAAAATGTGGAACAGCTTATTAACGTAAGAGAAATATGCTTAAAATAGATTCATAGCTTCGGGGCGTCTAATAGGTAAATAACACGTGTAAATATGGATCAGAAAATATTATATCCAAAATGGAGTAAATAACATTATGTCCTACTATTGATAATATTTCGTTGCAATGTTTGACCAACATTTTACACCATGTGCTTCGACGAGAATACTGCTGATATATAGCCGAGAGAGAAAGGCACATCAGTCGCAATTAATGCGTTGCGAGCTGTGGATGCTAACACTAGAACGTAAAAAAAGCAAAGCCATTAGGACGTCTACTTTCCCCTGACCCTGAGATGCCCGCATAGTCATGGCTGGCTAGTGCGTCTCTCTGGTCGTATTTGACCAGACTTGTTCGCGCCGGTAACTAGTTTACGTGTCCTCCTGCTTCATTTCTATCATTAGTCCCACTGATCAGAGAAAGCTTGTAGTTTCATAATAAGACGTGCCGGGAACAAACACGTCAACAGCGTACAGAAAGTCTTTTACAGATTGTGTCGGCCGTGAAAAGGGCCTTTTTTGTAGCTAGGACGTTGTTTACCTAAAGCAGGTGTTCGAACTGGCGACTATCTGACGCGACACAAGCCTGGTAACGTCGATTGGTGTCTTGCCGATCTCTTTCAAAGATTCATGCATTGTCATGATATGACTGCCGGCATGTTGAATGCTATCCATCAATTCCTCTTCGTTTCTAGGTGGTTCGCGTGTGGGTGAGTGAATTAGAACCATGAAGAATCCTCGCAGGAAAAAGTCCGGTGGCGTGAGTCTGGTGATCGTGGGGGCCATGTCGTACGAGCACCTCTGCCAATTACCCACCCGTCGAAGAGTTCATTTCAATATCCGCGCACAGCACGTCTGTTATATGCGGGCGCCCCCTCATGCTGAAACCATATGCGTAGCCGTATGTCCAGGGGAACATCTTTCAGCAGGTCGGGTAGAGTTTCTTGCAAAACGTGAACGTAATTTGTGCCGGTAAGTCGAGGAGGTAGACTGACCGGCCCAATCAGATGGTCACCCACAATGCCTGCCCAATTGTTCAGCGAAAATCGTTCCTGTATGTGTGTGTGTGTGTGTGTGTGTTGGGGTTTATGGGCGCTCAACATCGAGGCCATCAGCGCCCTGACACACATTAAAAGGAACGAATGAAAATCGTTCCTGGTGCCCGCGGACGTACGTGACGTGAGGATTTCCCCTTGCCCGGTAATGAACGTTTCGAGTGTTATGAAGGCCATACCGATGGAAGGTGCACTCGTCGGTAAACAACACAATGGAGGGGAAGTAGGGATCTCGTGTAACACAACGCAGAAACCACCGGCAAAACCCTAGCCCGTGTTCATTGCCCGCCACAGGATTTAGGTCTTGGACAGGGTGGAAACTAAATGGATCCCTAAAAATCTCCCAGACTGACCGATAAGTGACCCCTATGTCGTGTCCAACCTCTCGAGTACTTGTCGTAGGTGCTTCCTCGAAGTGTTCGAGAACAGTCTCTTCAAATGCAGCATCACCGTGATATCCCGCTAAAGAGCCTGTTTCGCCAAGTCGCCGGTGAATTGTTGTAGACGTTTGCGGGTGTGGGTAGCGTCTTGCTGTATAAAAGTTATTTAAAGTTTGTTCCGTATTTGCAGTTGCTTACTACAATTTCTAAGCTGTTCGTTTATTTTGCTTTAAAAGAAATATTTACTTTTAATTTTTTTATTATTTTCAAAATACTACTCAAGGTTTTACTCTCACTTTGTGTGCATGAAACACAGTTAGGGAAACTATCATTTTCACCAGAGAAGAGTTTCTGGCTTCGTTAATTTTTTATGCTGTTCAACAAAATAATACAACGCTATTTGCAATAAGCAAATTTTTTCACTTCCCCTTCAGTTTTTCAGGCACTTCACTCCAGCATCTTTATTTAAAAACATTGTTGACCACCTAGCTGTCCTCTGAGAATTTTGGCAGTCCCTTTGAAACACGCTTTCCTGCTCTATTCAATTTTGCTGCCCATTTTGCTTATTGGTAGTCCATTATATCAAACTGCAGGTCATAGTGCAGTACAGCCCTTTATCACTGTCATTTCAAGTTTTTGGAATGTCCATTTCATTCTATACACAGTTACGTTGTTACGAATCTGAAACTTAGTAACACAGCATGTGTTAGAAAAACTGATGACCTCAGATGTTGATTCCCATAGTGCTCAGAGCCATTTGAACTAATTCTTCACAGCATTATAACATCTGTAACAAAGCACATTTTTGTAAAAAAATAAATGTATTATAACAGAGTACATATTATTCATGACATGTTTTCAAACAGTGCTCCTTATTATTCTTTTCTGTGAACATAAGGGTTCAAGTCCATTTTATTACGAACGCCCAAGGGCTTCTTTGATTTGAGGCGCACCAGATAGTATGTGATAGTGAGGGGAGTTTCATGCACTTGAAGAGGGCCATTGTAAATATATTTAAATTAGAAAATTTCGTGATTCAGTTCACTAGATTTCTCATGAGTTTAGACGAGAACAGAATCTCCATTTTTGAACTTGGTAACTGAGTTTTTTATCATGCCTCTTAGATCTGGCTACCGCTTTTCCCTCATTCTTTTCCTCACTAATTCTCTTTTCCTCTCCAGACACTTTTAGTATATTCTTCTGGTATAAGCCTGGGTATACATGATGTAGAGCATTCATGACAACTTCAAATTCCGACACAAATATGACCCACGCCCTATGGTTATGGTGGCAATAAATTCTGCATAATCTGCCTAGTTCAGGCATATATCGTACAACAGGGCTACTTCCTGGATGGTAGGCTGAAATATATTTTACTTGGATATTGTACTGGGCCGTATCCTCTTTCCAAATCTCTGAAATAAACTGTGGTCCATTATCTGATAACACTGATTTAGGTTTTCCTATGGTACTGAAGTATTCTGCCATCCTGTTCAATATCTGTTTAGCTGTTGACTTTTTGATAGTGGAAGGTTATATGAATTCCGAAAATGTTTGTAATACTACCAAAATATATGTACAATTTCCAGAAGTTTTCGGAACGAGGCCGTACAAATCCACGGACGGTAGGTCCAGTGTATCTTCCAGCATGTTGTTTTACAAAGGACATTGATTAGTTCGATTCGCACCTTCGCTTCTTGGCAAATGTTACACGATATTATACCGTCAGTTACCTTCTGATCACATTCCTGATATTTGCTATTACACATGAAAGCTTTTCCACACATTTTTCGGGGCCCACAGCGTCCTAATGCAAGGTGAAAATAGTCTCTCGCCCCAGTCTCGTATTGAGACGTCTAACATACTTTCCAATCCCCTCCCCCTCCCCCCCCCCCCCAATCCAGATTTTTTCATTTATATCAAACGCCTTCAAAGATCTTGTAATATTTAGCAATTTGGGAAATATTTACAAAATCAAAATTGACTGTTACTTATTTCCTAACTTTATCTTCATTTTGGTAAGGTCTCACGTTTTACAAATCTGCTCAATTTTCCTTCCCCAGTCAATTCTTTTATGAACCTCATTTGGAAAGTGCATTTTCATTACTTTCTTGTGGCACGCAATTTAGGACTTCTGATAATCTAGATAAGACATCTGCTACACAATTGTCAGTCCCTTTGACACAGCAAATTTCGTAGTCGCACAATTGAAGGTAAAGTGCCCACTGGGTTAATCTGCCGGTTAATAGGTGGCAGTCTTTCAGAAATGTCAGGGATTTATGGTCTGTATGGAAGCACAGTTCTTTCTAAGTAGGTTGTTTAAATGGGGACTGTTAAATGCTTTAAGTAGCTTTTTGTTCTTGGGTAGAGGGCATTTTTCAATAGCATTTAATTTTTCCAGGTCCTTGCCAATCCCATAACTGGTAATGATATGTCTCAGGAACTACATACATTGTCGTCTAGCACTTCCCGTCCTACAATTCAGTCCAAAACCCTGATAAATACGGAAACAGATGTAAGGGGTCCAAAAGGGACAACTTTATACTGGTAAAACTTTCCAGCAAACAAAATTGCGGTATATTTGCAAGATTCTGCATTCAGCGCCATCTGCCAGTACCCAACATTCAAATCAAGACTTAACGTACCACACATTATGAAATTTTTGCAGCACCTCATCTAAATTTTCTGGTCGGTTTACTTCTCTTTTGATAATCTTATTTAAAGTTCGTGCACCAGTCACCACTCGCACGCCCCATCTTTAATATTTACAATAAGGAGAGGACTATTACATTCGCTGTTTCTTCATTCAATCACCCCACATTCAACCATTTTATCTATTTTTGCCCCTATAGCTTGTTTCTCAGACAAGGGAACCGAATAAGATCTCACGAAAAATTTTCGTGTGCTAGAGTTTCAATACAGTACTCAAAGTTCTTGACCGAACCAGGTTTATCTGTAAATACATCCTGTTTTTTTTCTAATATGCTAAACAGTTCAGATTTTTGTTCTAGTTTAAGGTACTATAAGTTATCAATGACTTCTTTAAAATCATTGGCTCTCTGTCATCAATTAAGCTCTTAACGTGGTACATTTAAAAAATAATAGACAGTCCTTCATTTTCAGAGTCAGTTTCTAATTGAAATGATTCGAATTTAGGTTCTTGTGATATTTCAGTTTCTTCAAACCCTACTTCAAAATTATCGCAACTTTGGCAACTCGTAATTTTGACAACTTAGTTATTGGAGTCAATAACTACTTTTTTGTACACACCAATCGATCCCCAAATCATTTCGGGTTTCAGATCCTGAACGAGCAGGAAATCATGATCAAAGTTTTGTCCTTTAGTTCTGCATTATGCCCATATTTGAGTTTTAATTGGCTTACTGGTTTTTCCCGTAACACCTACGACTTAGACACCATTTACGGACATCACTAACCCTGGTTTGTCTGAAATGTGCTCAAAAATGGCTGTGATAATGTCACAGACTTCCGACCCAGTGTCTGAAAGGACTTGTAGCCTAATATCATAACATTCGACAGGAATGATGGATTGTTTAATTGTTCTACTGTCGGAGCTATTTTGTTCCTCCCACAACAAATCTTTGTTGACCGTAAGATCATTCCAAGACATGAAGTTCATCTGCAGATCACATTCGTCTGAAAGTTTTTTCGGTTTTCGGATTTCAAAGTCTTTGAATTCGCTGTTGACTTGGTATCATATAGTCCGGAGGTTCTTTCTTTCTTGGTTCTGTATTTACTTCCAATTCTTGTTTTGAGGTTGCTTCGTCTGGAGGTACAAAGCAACATTTTTTCACGCCGTTCTCGCTTTATGTCACTGCAATATATTCTTCATACGAACTATGCTCTACATCTGTCCATTGTAAGTCATTGCTCGGTTCTAACAAAAAAGTCTTCCTTAGACACGTGTTAATTTCATTATACGACCTTTTGTCGATTCTTAAATGCTCGGTGCACGTTTTTGTCCTAATGTTATTAGTTCTTTTTCTTTCACAGCAGCCTCTCAGTTTGAATAGTCATTTACATCGACTACTTCGTATCTTGTGCAGTCTTCGTGGACTTCAGTAATTCGTAAACAATCGTCTGTATTTACTTCTTCCGACCTGCTGGTGGTTCATTAGTCAGGAATGCTTCGTCACCAACGCTGAGGATTTCACCTTCCTCAATTCTCCTCATTACTACCATATTTCTTTTCTTACTATCAATGTCGGTATTATTGGCAGCTCGCGTACGTTATGCGGTGCTCTTTTCCTCCTTGTCATCGGGCCGCACCCTATTCCCGACGTCCAATTTTCACCTTTTACTATTACCTAACCTTTGGCGTCACAAATTCTTTTGAAATACTCCCACTCGCACTGCTTTACCCATTGGTACAGATAATCGATCTGTTCACACCAACTAGTAATCACTGACAACCAATTATCGAAAATTTCATCGTTATTCAAACTGTCGTAGGCGTTTTCTTCATCGCCTGCGAACAAGTCGGCGTTTTCTCTTGGCACGGTGTCGTTATCTGCCGAAACAGGTTCATCCGATTCTGCTGTGACGCCTTTATTCTCTTGTACTGCCGTAACAACAGCTTCCACACGAACGCTGATCTGTCTTATGTATTCTACGCTAAGAAGCTCTATGTCCTCACCCTAGTACACGTTTCATCGTCTGCCTGCCATGACTCATTCCTGAGCACACCTGTGGCTTTGCTTAGCAGCCGCTCTCCCGAGTATTGCTTCTTACGTATGGGCCATGAAAATCTGTCCTCGTTTGTTTGGCGCACAGTATACGAGCTCTTCAGTTTTCCGCCTAGTTGCTGTCGTGGTAATGTCACTGTGCAAATAATATTGTTCAAATGTGTGTCAAATCTTATGCGACTTAACGGCTAAGATCATCAGTCCCTAAGCTTACACACTACTTAACCTAAATTATCCTAAGGACAAACACACACACCCATGCCCGAGGGAGGACTCGAACCTCCGCCGGAAGTAATATTCCGCGAACGGTTGAAGTGCCTCGACCTTCGCCCCTACCTCGATGAACAATATAACGCGACACCTAACGCTGTCATTTTGTTCAATGTCATTGTGATTAACCCTATTGTTATTTTTACGGCGACAATCACGAGTATTTCGCCAATGAACTTCATACTCTATTATTTCTAAAAACGGGGAAAAGCTTTTATGATTGCTTCCTACGTATATGTTCGAATCCTCTGGCAGATTTTTCTGCAGACCCAAATAGTCTCGGATTCCGACTGTCTACTTCTTAAGCGCGTCAATTTTCGAAACTAGGATTCACAGAAGTCTTTCACAGAGTTTCTGCACCTGTTGTAGTATAATCTAGCCATTATTAATTCTCGCCATAAACAATCTTGTTTCTGTTCTGGCCGGTATTCCTCGGTAACCTTTAGTTTGTACTCGTCAAACATCATCTGATCAATGTTCAAATTTAGTCCCAATCGCTTATCATCACCTGATAATGCACTGATAATTACGCTAATCTTCTCCTGATCTGTCAAATATTCAGGAAAAATCGTTTCGTAATTTTTCACGAGATGCGTTGGGTGCCAGCAAGGATCTCTTGGCAGGATCAAAGTGTTCTTCACTCTCTAATAATTTGTCATGAGATATCCTGTCACTTGTAACCTCCCCCCTCACTTATCGAGCTTAATGACAGTGAAAAATTAAACCGCGTGTACCTAATGGAAATTTGGGAAAAGCAATCGTCACCGAAGTTAATCTATCGGTAAAGAGGGAGGAAAGGGTTACATCTAAATGAAAGGAAAAATGCAAATGAAACTGGTGGAAATTAATTTTGAAAAGGGGTAAAGTTAGTAAAGAAAGTAAATGTGCGGATGTTACGTTAACAATTAACTAGCGGTAATTAGATATTTGAGATTTGGGGGAAATCACGGTCGCCAGTCCTAAGGACAATTACTATAGTAACTGAAAAAGAAAGGTTATTACACATATAATTAACACTAGAAGCATGGCAACTGAAGGTTGACACGTGTAGTGTGAAAACTGAAAGTTTGTCAGAAGTAATAAATTTCGCTACACTCTGACTTAATTTAGCAAAAGAATTAATAAAACCGGAAAATCGAAAGTTAATTTAGTGACTGAAGTTAACAGTGAGCTTTCTTTCTGAAGCACATCGAAATCAAGTAAAATACGGTTAGTCTTGGACTACCTCAACAATCATTTCAAAAGCAACTTGACTCTACGCAATTTAGAAACAAGAGATTTAACTTTGAACTTGAATTAAATGATTCTGAACTATTAACAATAGTAAAGTTTAGTACGTACCAAGCTGAGCTGCAGTCACAGGTAAGCTAAAATATGCTAACAAAACTCGCACTCTAAATTTGTGCTCGTGTAACCTAAATATTGTAGCCAGCTACTGAACTTTGAAATTAAAGCAGTGAAATCTAATTATATTATTTTAATGCTGGCGTTTGAATTTCAACGACACTCGGGTTCATTTCGGAAAAGGAAGGGACCCTGCTTGGCAATGCAATTGGGACAATGAGCAACAAAGGTTCATGCTAAGTTGCTGTAATTTTGCGAGGCAAATGGAACAATTTGAAAAGCTGAGGTCTGCCATACAGTTCTGAAACTTTACGTGCTTTTAGTCTTCCTTGTTGGTTGATTGAAGGTTTGAAGCCGTCGATGGAGGAGGTGGCGACAGTCACTCATTGTCGGCCGTCGCTGTTGCAGAAGCTGGATGTTGGCGCGCCTTCTTCTCGACACGGTCACCAGGCGAAACGGGCTCTTGATGTGCGCCAGCTAATGCTTCCCGTCCGCGACACCATGTCAGAAACTATCATCGCGAGTCGAGCGCAATTATATGCTGCCAAACCCCGAAAGCGCGGCAACTCGCGGGAGCGTCACACAACACCTGCTCCACTCGCTACTCCCGCCAGACTCTCACCGTTCTGCCCGCGCTCCACGCGGCAGAGTTAACACTACCAAAGATCCTACACACTTTGATTCGTCACACGACCTATCGACGTAATCGTTCGATAGCAGTTTTCCCTAGGCAAGACCCAGCGTAAAAATACAAATAATATTTACGAAACAAACCAATTATACATCGACATGAGTGCATAAATATATATATACAAACAGTAAAACAATTACAATATATAAAGAGACAGAAATGTCATATCTTGAGGTAACAAAACAAGGAAAAAAAATAATAGTACAATAGATGGAAATAGGAGTATATGCATTTCCGGCGTTACACGTGCCCCACATTGTCTGAGGATGTTCGTGTAACGTAAACAGACTCAGAAAATGTCCCAAAAAAGAAACAGCGGAAATGCATATGCTCAAAACATCAACAAAATTTAGCATTCGTCTAATTAATCATAAATCAATTTTTAGACCATAATAATTGAGTGGGGACACTCCTAATCTTATTCCACTCTGTCATCTTGCACAAAATAAAACAGGTTGACAACATATTAAAATTCATAGAAGATATAGAAAATGGTTTAGCTATTCCAAAATCATTAAAATTCGTAACACTACGAGAAATGGAATACTATTTGCAAAATTAATCAGAGTACATGGTCATAAAAACAGGTAGATCAAAACACGCAAACTAATAATTAATTACATAGAATACACATATTTATGTAACCTTTTCATAATTAATATTCTCGTCATGTCCAATTAACGCTAAACAAGAAAATAATATACAGCAGATAAAATAAAACATAAATATTGACAGCAGAATCCTTTCACATCAGCTGTCCGGGAAGAAAAGCAACTCCACATTCCGTACTCGCGAGTACAAAGGATGCCGACAGCGGCACAAGAGCCAACAGCGGCACAAGAGCCGACAGCGGCTCGCCTCGCCAGTATTGTTGCGCCCGCGTGTGCGGCACGCTTGATCTCACTCGCCCTTGTGACGGCGTTTCCAGAACGTCCGTTTCACTGAATTCTTTAGGAAAAACTCACTCCCGAGTAATCTCAAGGAGTCCCTTAATACTATCACAGTGGATAACTCAACACTGTCCATCATCACACGCATGTACTAGCCTGAAACTTAAAACAGCGTCTAAGTACATCGGCAATGACTAGTAAAACACATATTCATGAAATCTTACAGCTAGTTACAAAATCATATTTACGTTGCTTAATCTACTGTGACTCAGCTGAAAACTTAAATTAGCAGCTTGGATTTTTCAATTGATAAATAATCACTCTCTCTTAAATCATTTAGTCAAAATTAATTACTTATTAATTACAACTTCTTTAATGTCCTCTTGGTCAGTCAAAATCATGGCAATCTAGCAAACCTTAAATCTTACACTCTATATTTACGTATTGTACAAATTACCCATTGTGTGGTATTAATCGATCCTAGGTTGGTACAATTTCAAATCTATTATATTTCGTATACCTAACAGCTTTCCGAGCTTGGATACTCTAAGCAATAAGCATTTGTGTGAGGTATACCAATGACTTTATATGGTCCATTATAAACAAACTTAAATTTAGAGATTTCATTGTCTATCTCGCTCGATTTCTCATGAGCTTTTACAAGTACTAAGTCTCCGATCGCAAACTTAGCAAAACGCGCTTTAGCGTCATGACGACGTATGCGAGCATCGGCTTTAAGCTTCATTACTTCTCGCAAACGATCTTTTTTCACACCAATACTAATGTCAATCCGTGGAGGGAATTTGATTATCTCTTCCACTAAACTTTTACTTCTGTCATCCAACAGGATTTCCTCTGGAGAAAATCCCGTCGATTCATGTCTCAAGGTGTTCATAATTCTCTCAAATACTGCTACATATTTGCCCCATGCCCTATGGTTGTGATGGCAATAGGTACGGCACAGTCGGCCTAGCTCGCGCATATACCTCTCAGCGGGATTCCCAGCCGGACAATAAGCTGAAATATGGATCACCTCGACCCCATTACTTTCCAAGCCTTCATTCCACAACTTAGAAGTAAATTGTGCCCCATTGTCTGATAGAATCGCCTTGGGCTTACCAATATGAACAAAATAATCGTTCACAAGCTTGCTATAGACTGCTTTGGCTGTAGCTTTCCTAATCGGGTATAGTTTGATGAACTTGGAAAAAGCTTCTAGCACTACTAAAATGTAAGCAAAGTTTCCTGATGACTTGGGCAAAGGTCCGTACAAGTCCACGCACAGTAACTCAAAGGTGTCGTTAGGCCTTATACTTTGCATAGGACCACGACTCGTACAGTTGGTAACCTTCACCTTCTGACATAAATCGCAAGTTTTCACTCTGTCAGTAACTCGTTTTAACATGTTGTTGAAATGCACTACTTCACTCAGCTTTTCCGTACATTTCTTTGGTCCACAGTGACCATACGCCAAATGGTAGTAGTCTATTATTTCCGTGACGTATTTGCTGGGCCAGCATACCCGCCAAATATTACTATCTTCACCCTTACGTATGTACAAGATATGATCGTATATCTTGTAATACTTCCTTAATTTCTCTCCTTCTGGACTCTTTTCATCATATCGGGTTTTCACCATATTTAAACAACCATCCTCGTTCTGATGACGACGTAGATTCTTACAAATGTTCATTATTAATTTACGTCCCTCAACTTCTTTAAAATAGTACAATTTGACCACTCCATCTGCCTCATCTTTCAATAGACCTTGATTAGACTCGGGCAACCGCGACAGCGCATCCGCTACGCAATTGTCGGTCCCTTTTACGTAACAGATGTCATAGTTAAATTGCTGTAAATACAGCGACCACCTAGTCAGTCTTTCGTGAAGTAGTTTACAATCCTTCAGATAAGTGAGCGCCTTATGGTCCGTATGAATAATCACCTTACGGTCCCATAGGTAACCCTTGAACTTCTTGAATCCCCACACGATAGCGAGACACTCTTTCTCAGAAATCGTGTAGTTTCGCTCACTTTTTGATAAAGTTCGACTCGCGAACGCTATCGTCCGGTGTTCCTTATCCTCTCCTTTACCAACTTCTTGGAACAGTTCTACCCCCACCCCGTAATTCGACGAATCCGTTCCCAGATGGAAGGGTAGCGATAAATCAGGATGAAATAGTATGTTAGATCTTAACAACTCGTCTTTTAATCTCTCGAAAGCGGTCTGACACCCGTCAGTCCACACAAACGGAACATTTTTGCGTAAGAGGTTATTCAAATTTTCATCATTAAACACTTGTCCTTTTACAAATTTACGGTAAAATCCTGTGAGCCCTAGAAAACTTTTTAACTGTTTCCTAGACTTGGGTGGAGGACAATTCTTTATTGCCTCTAGTTTCTCTGGGTCTTTCGTAATACCAGCAGTGGTAATTACATGCCCTAAAAATTTCAGTTCCTGCTTCACAAATTCGCATTTCTTTAGCTTTAGAGTCATTCCGCCACGGCGCAATGCTCTAAAAACTTCATCTAACAGGTCACAATGGTCATGCCAAGTGGCATTGGCCAACAATAGGTCGTCAACATATACAGTTAATCTTGAACTCAAAGCCGGTCCTAGCACTTTATCTAGGGCCCTGATGAATACGGACACAGATATATTAAGTCCAAACGGCAGTACTCTACACTGATAACACCTGCCCGCAAACAAGAAGGCGGTGTATGGCCTAGATTCTTCTTCGAGTTCTATTTGCCAGTAACTAGCTGTCAGATCGAGGCTAGTCATGAACTTAACGTCATGAAAACGTTGCAAAATCTCTTCCATACTCTCTGGTCTGTCTGTTTCACGTTGAACGACCCTATTCAACGTGCGTGCGTCAATCACAATACGCACACTACCATCCCGTTTTGCTACAATGACCAAACCGTTATTGTATGGACTTGTACTTCTTTCAATCACTCCCCATTCGATCATCTTATCTATCTCCCGTTGCACTGCTTCCTTTTTGGACAGCGGTATAGCATACGGTCTCACGAAGAATGGTTCGTGCGGAATTACATGCAACTTGCATTTATATCCTTCCACAAGACCCGGTTTGTCTGAAAACACACTCTTATTCCTCATTATTACTTCATACAGGCCTCGTCTTTGTTCGTGTGTTACGTTTGACACACCGTCTACAATACTTTCCAATTCACTTTCTACACTATTGTCAATGCCGAGATTCCTCACATTACAGTAGTTCAAATTCATACCTACGTCAATACCATTCGGCCAGTTAACAATGTGTATAGGCTGGTGTTGCCTATGCACACCGTCTCCTGCCTCGTCAAAACTAACTACTATTGTTTTATCTTGGGACGTACATGTCAACGTTTTGCTTTCGCAGTTAATCACTGCACGGTACTTTAACAGCCAATCTAACCCGATAATTACTTCCGTAGTTAAGTCTGGCACGACGACAAACTCTTGTTCAAATCGTGCCCCACATATCTCGAAGTTGACAAAAATCTGTTTTGTGACCGGTTTACTGGCCTTCCCAGTAGCACCGATAATTTTCACTCCTGTCACTGGCATAACTACGATGCCAGGTCTATCTTTCAGTAACTCAAATATTTTCCCAGATACAACACTCAGTTCTGCACCGGTGTCAATCAACACGTTTAGTTGTAGGTCGTGCATATTAACAGACACTACTATCTGTCTACACTTGTCCTCGACTGTTTCTTTATTTTCCCACAGTAAATCCTCGTCTATATCCAGGTCATTCCAGAACAAACCATCCGGCTTTGATCCTAAATCCGGTTTATCTGGCGGCTTTTTCAGCCTCTGTTCACTTACAGTTTTAATTTCAACACGTCTGTCCTGAGGCTTAGTCTGTAGCTTCGCCTCCAATACCGAAACCTTTTCCTGTAACTCGTCAACTAGTGAGTGCTGCCTTGCTATCACTTCACTAATTGTCACCTTCGTTGATTCCTCTTTGGTCAGATTGATCTCATCTGCCAATCTACCTGGAAGAATGTGCCCAGTAGCATCTGAAATCACTTTCTCTGGATCTGCGCAACCCACACTGCTACCGTCTGACCGTATAACGTCAGCTCTAACCTCATACACGCTGTAATCTACGTGCTTTTCTACCAATCGTGTTCGGCTATCACTAAAATTTTCGTAATCTTTCTCCTTAATACTCTCGCAATGTTTAAACTGGATGTTCGCGTCGGATGGGTCGGCTACTTCTACCATTACAACTTTCGGTAAAGTCTGCCGGTTAGGGCCAGAACTTTCCGTTACTACTTCAACATTCAACTCCTGCGGGACGAAGCACGACGCATCTTGCTCGTGCTCCCCCTTAACATCAACTATTTCTAGTAAAGTCTGCCGGTTAGGGCCAGAACTTTCTATCACTTCACAATCACTATCTTCCTGCGGGACGAGACGCGGCAAATCCTGCCCGCGCTCCCCATAAACACTTCTCCCGTACAGGCCCCCATAATCTCTTAGTTCGTCGTATAAGCGACCGAACTGCATTAACCAGACCTCATCCCTCTCTGCATCTCCTCGCTCGATGACGGACGTTTTATCCGACATCTGATCTTCTTTCAACACTTGCGAATCATTCTTAAACTCAATCTCCAGTTCCGCTGTGGGTATTACAGCTGCCACTTTATAATCGATTTCCGGAACACTACTTAAATTGTTCTCACTGACAGTGAATGTATTTTCTACTGCCGTGTATACAGCTGATCTACTACTTGTGGGCGCACTCCTTTCTCCTAACACTGGCACACTCTCCCGCCGTTGATTATTCCACACGGAATTTTCACATCGACGACACCTGGGTTTTCTCCTGCTATTGGGCCGCCAAAATTTCTCCACGCCCGGTCGGCCCCTCACCGGCGCGGCTAATGGTTTCCCTGTCTCGTCCCAGCAGATACGCTCCCCAGATGCTGCTGAGGCGGCTGATCACACCCTCTGGCGTTATTACTATTCTGTGAAGCCTGTATCACGTTAGTGTGATACTGGTTTCCGTCATTCCTCTTATTATTTGCATTGTACCGATTGTTATTACGGTCCGAACCATTATTGTTATTGCTGCCATGGTTGCGGTATGCATTATTCCCATGGTTATTGTTGTTGTGGTTGCTGTGGTACCCGTTGTTGTTACCACGGCCTCTACCACTGTCGCGATTATTGCGCCAATAGTCCTCGTCCTCAACTCTTCCCAGGAAATCATTGATTGTCCTGTGATTGCTTCCTACATAGCGTTTAGTATCATCTGGAAGCTTCTTGTAGAGTTCCCAGACTATTTCGGATTCCGTGCGGCGGTCACGCAAATATTCCAACTTGCGGATCCAGCCCTCACAAAACTCCTTCATCGAACCGCGCGAATTCGCATCGAAAGGCCTCGATACGACAAATTCGCGCCAGACACTTTGCTGTTTTTGCTCTGACCAGTATTCAGCCAGAAACAAATTTTTAAACTCGTCAAAAGTCAGGTTCGTAATGTTGAGGTTTAGGCCCCAACGCTTGGCATCACCAGCCAACACATCAATAACCGCATTAATTTTTCTCTCATTAGTCCATGATCTGGGTAAAACTCTTTCACAATTTTTAATGAAATCCGTCGGGTGTATACCGCCTTTTTTCAAGGGGTCGAACCGCTCCTCTTTCGTCAACAACTCCGAACTATGCGCACAGATTGGCACATAGCTCTGTTTTTCGTCAAGTTTCCTTTCTAATTCCGACACCCTCGTAATCACTTGGCAAGTGGTTGTCGCAAGCGTTTCCACTTCCCTCCTTTTCTCTTCGCAGGTGTTAGCCTGCTTCGTCACTTTGGTATCTACTTCGGATACTAAAGCCTTTAAAGTTTCCACCTTCTGTTGATCCTCTTTTCTCACTAATTGAATTTGTTCCGTCATCTTATTCTCGATGATCTGAGCAACTGCGTCTCCTACACTTTTCTCGATTCTGCTAATTTCGGAATCAAAACGAGTATTTATGCTCGCAATTTCCGCCTGAACGCCTATCATTTCCTGTTTAAGGCTACCGATTTCGTTATTAATGACGACAATATCGTCTTTGATTTTATCAACTTTTGTGTTAACAACTTCAACATTGTTGTTAACAACATTAATAGCTTTGTTCTGATTGTCTAGCATTCGTTCAATTTTTTCAGACTGAGCTACTTGCTTGGCAGCCTGAGCTGCTTGCTCGGCAGCCTGAGCTTCTTGCTTGGCAGCCTGATCTTTAATTTCTGCCGATTGACTCTTGATTTCGTTAATCAAAACATTCAATAAATCAGTTAAATTCCCGGAAACCACCGGTTTTACTTCCGTAGCGGCTTCCTCTTTCATTGTCCCCCCGTATTCGTCATCAAGGGATTCAGATTTGATTTTTACTTCCGATTCCGAAACATTTTCTAAAGTCTGGAATTCCATTTCTGCTCTTTGTTGCGTTTCGGCAGTCGCATCTTTCATGCTAGCCGCCTGCCCCGGAACAATGGGTACCGCTGTGCGCGTTTCCCACTGTTCGACCGATTGTTCCGTATCCAAGTCTACCAAATTTTGGTAATTGTTGCCTTCACTCATTTTAATAACTTTCAATATAAATGCAAAATCTCAACTCTAATTAGGATTCCTCACACGAATATTCTCGCTGACGTATCGACCATTTCGTAACCAGTACTTTGTTACGAGATTTGCACAATGCAAAATTCGTGTCCAGAACAACCTCAAATTTGAAGATTGTCCTGTCACCAGGTCGCCACGTGTAACCTCCCCCCTCACTTATCGAGCTTAATGACAGTGAAAAATTAAACCGCGTGTACCTAATGGAAATTTGGGAAAAGCAATCGTCACCGAAGTTAATCTATCGGTAAAGAGGGAGGAAAGGGTTACATCTAAATGAAAGGAAAAATGCAAATGAAACTGGTGGAAATTAATTTTGAAAAGGGGTAAAGTTAGTAAAGAAAGTAAATGTGCGGCCGTTACGTTAACAATTAACTAGCGGTAATTAGATATTTGAGATTTGGGGGAAATCACGGTCGCCAGTCCTAAGGACAATTACTATAGTAACTGAAAAAGAAAGGTTATTACACATATAATTAACACTAGAAGCGTGGCAACTGAAGGTTGACACGTGTAGTGTGAAAACTGAAAGTTTGTCAGAAGTAATAAATTTCGCTACACTCTGACTTAATTTAGCAAAAGAATTAATAAAACCGGAAAATCGAAAGTTAATTTAGTGACTGAAGTTAACAGTGAGCTTTCTTTCTGAAGCACATTGAAATCAAGTAAAATACGGTTAGTCTTGGACTACCTCAACAATCATTTCAAAAGCAACTTGACTCTACGCAATTTAGAAACAAGAGATTTAACTTTGAACTTGAATTAAATGATTCTGAACTATTAACAATAGTAAAGTTTAGTACGTACCAAGCTGAGCTGCAGTCACAGGTAAGCTAAAATATGCTAACAAAACTCGCACTCTAAATTTGTGCTCGTGTAACCTAAATATTGTAGCCAGCTACTGAACTTTGAAATTAAAGTAGTGAAATCTAATTATATTATTTTAATGCTGGCGTTTGAATTTCAACGACACTCGGGTTCATTTCGGAAAAGGAAGGGACCCTGCTTGGCAATGCAATTGGGACAATGAGCAACAAAGGTTCATGCTAAGTTGCTGTAATTTTGCGAGGCAAATGGAACAATTTGAAAAGCTGAGGTCTGCCATACAGTTCTGAAACTTTACGTGCTTTTAGTCTTCCTTGTTGGTTGATTGAAGGTTTGAAGCCGTCGATGGAGGAGGTGGCGACAGTCACTCATTGTCGGCCGTCGCTGTTGCAGAAGCTGGATGTTGGCGCGCCTTCTTCTCGACACGGTCACCAGGCGAAACGGGCTCTTGATGTGCGCCAGCTAATGCTTCCCGTCCGCGACACCATGTCAGAAACTATCATCGCGAGTCGAGCGCAATTATATGCTGCCAAACCCCGAAAGCGCGGCAACTCGCGGGAGCGTCACACAACACCTGCTCCACTCGCTACTCCCGCCAGACTCTCACCGTTCTGCCCGCGCTCCACGCGGCAGAGTTAACACTACCAAAGATCCTACACACTTTGATTCGTCACACGACCTATCGACGTAATCGTTCGATAGCAGTTTTCCCTAGGCAAGACCCAGCGTAAAAATACAAATAATATTTACGAAACAAACCAATTATACATCGACATGAGTGCATAAATATATATATACAAACAGTAAAACAATTACAATATATAAAGAGACAGAAATGTCATATCTTGAGGTAACAAAACAAGGAAAAAAAATAATAGTACAATAGATGGAAATAGGAGTATATGCATTTCCGGCGTTACACACTGACACAACTGAACATGTCTCTTATTTTCTTTTCAAGGTCGCAAATTTTGCCTTGAATTTGTGAAGTATTTTGGATATACTTTCGTTCTCAAATATTTACCTGTTTGCTTGTTTCTTTCTCAGAATCACCACCGTCTTGCTCAAATGTGGGAGTTCATTTGGTTCAAATGGCTCTGAGCACTATGGAACTTAACATCTGTCGTCATCAGTCCCCTAGAACTTAGAACTACTTAAACTAACTAACCTAAGGACATCACACACATCCATGCCCGAGGCAGGATTCCAACCTGCGACCGTAACGGTCACGCGGTTCTAGACTGAAGCGCCTAGAACCGCACGGCCACACCGGCCAGCGAGAGTTCATTTCTACATTCGTTAACCGAAAACTTTTTCGTCCACTTTGGTTACTACTAAAGGTTCTACCGTTTCTTGGATCTTTATGATTTTAAATCGAACCTTTCGTTGATTTCATCGATCTGCCCCTGCGTAGTGGCCGCATTGGTATTTATTTCAAGTTTCGTGTCTTTGATAGCAGCACTCAAAACGCCTACTTTGTCGTCTACTTTTTCGATCTGTTTACTGATCTTTACACCCTTTGTTTTCTTTTCATTCTCAAGGTTATTATTTTGTGGTTTCAGCTGATTATTAAGGTTACCAGCTTGTGTTTTGACTTGATTACCAAGACCATTAACTTGTGCCTTAATTTGACTGTTAGTCCTACTAATTTGTACTTTACTCCGATCTTTAATTTGCGTAAACAGAACTTTGAATAGCTCGTTCAGGATTAATGATTATGCACTATCCTGCTCTAATGTATCCTCACGCTCTGATCCTACGTCACATGATTCTATCGGTTCTTTATCTGTTTAAGAAGTACTAAACATATCAATCGATTCATTTACGTAATCATTATCTTCCTCGTAAGCTTCCTCGTCCGCTCGTCTTTTGATTCATGGTTTATTTGTGATGGCCTCATCATCTGAATCTGATCTTTTACGTACGGGTGGTATTCCACGTAAGCCAGTTGTCATGTGGCGCTACATGCATATTCATTACGGTAACAGCTATCGGTACGCCCTGTACTGTCTCTTTCTGTTCGCTCTGATCTACTACTATTTTTGTATCCATTTAATACTGAATATGAATTACAGTTTACTTTGAAAGCTCCCTAATATTTGCTATTGTTTGTTTTACTGAACTTACTGCAAGTTTATGCCGCTGTGTACGAAGCTAACGGATGCCCTGTCACGCAAGCCGTGCATCATCTCAAGACACCATATAGTTATTTCCGTTATTTTTTAAATGTTTTTTATTCCAGTATTTGATCACAATGTCAATTCTTTTGAAGATGACCGGTTTGAGTCAGTAATGATCATCCTCAGATCTTTTGTACACCATGTCCTGAAGTGACAAGGCCGTAATGGCATCGTCAAAACATATAAATATACTCAGCACAGCATCGTCACATAGATCTAAAATAAGGTGTAGAATAGGCCACATCGTCCGTTATTTTTGGTGCCAGAATTTCTTCTCTCCTACATTGTCAGTCACTTAGCTGGTTTAGCGTCGTCTTCTTCTATAGCCTTCAGCTTATTTATTTTGCGCTATTTCATTTATGTTTTATCAAAGCAGCCGTCGTCTTGCTTTGATATTCCTAAAGTATTTTCAAACACAAAGATTTGTTTATCGTTGTTACAAATATTTAAAAACTATTCTGCTACATACTTTACGTTTTTTGTTATGTGCATTAATATGTTGCTGGTGTCTTATTGTAAATGTATACTGTGTTCTCTTTCTGGTGTATCTCTAATCCTATACATCGTATATTCTGGCCTCTCCACATACATTTCGTCAAATGTTTGTTTTTCACCCGTGATATGCAGATGTTTATCGTGCTGGGTTACTTTTTTTGTATCATACCTTGTTTTTTTGTTGCCATAGTCAGAGTAGGAAAATTTGCTCATCATAACCTTGATAGCGAAGAATGTTAAAGACAGATAAAGTTCTGAATGAAAGAAGGGGAACAACTAACAGCAGGAAAAGAAAATTAAGTATGTTGTCAGGTAGCTTAGGCACTTGGTAACCGTCAGTTACCTTGCAATACAAAGTACTTTATAGCCTCCTCAGCTTAGTATTCACAACATTTTCTCATGCTGCTGACGTTTCAGCTAATAATTGTTGTGGCGGTATTTCCGTGGAAGAATGAGGCACTTCATTCGCAACTTCCTGAAATTCAGCCACGTAATCTGCCCACATTTGTTGCTTCTTATAACTGAACTGACAACTTTGCCTCCCACAAAAGAATGTAGTATATCTTTGTCCATTTTGTGCTAGCGACTGGCTGTCAAGTCCATGTTTACTGATATCTTGACGTCACTGAACTTCGGTACAGGACCTTCGAATACCTCACTGTTACCATTTGTGGTATAATGGCACTTTCATCGCCAAACCTTCCGTTCACAACTGCTTCATCTCTCCCTCTGGTTTGTGTGCTGCAAGACCAGTACTGATTCAAGAACACTTGTACAAGTTCTTTATATGAATTACGTGTGTTATTGACCTCTGTTCCCCATAATTTTGCTTATCCTTCTAACCTACTGGTTACAAATTTGAGTTTTTGTTATTCTGCCATGTTTTCAGGAATTATTTCATCAAACTGTTCAACGAAGGCTACTGGTCGTATAGTTCCATAACTAGAGAAATGATGGAATTTCTACGCATTAGCTTAATTTGCTACGTCACTTACATGAACTACACCTTTCTTTCTTTCTTTCTTTCTTGTTCGCGCCAAATTTCTACTTTTTCTTTAAGTCATTTTCTATTTTTTCTTGCACCTCAGTAAGTACCTTTCTCTCTCTCTCTCTCTCTCTCTCTCTCTCTCTCTCTCAATTTGCCCAGAATCGCTTGTGTTGCCTTTACAAGAGGATTCTACATGTGAAATATTACAACTAAGTATTTCATGGTCATTTCTGATAGATGCTCCGGGAGTTTTGGGTTACTCTTGTCTTACATTACTAAATACATTGATTGTTGTTTATATTACTCCACTCTGATCCTTAAAATCCCTATTTAAATTTTTTGGTTTCGTGGTCAATCTTTTGATTCATTTCTGTCTTACAAACTTCTAATTTTTTACCCCATTCTTTGGTTTCATAATCTATTTCCTTGCAACATCCTAAGATTTAGCTTCGAGAATTGTAACATTTTGTTCCAAAGCATCGAACATGGCGATAATCTGAGCTATTCCTACCTTAGCTTATTTAAATCACTTATCCATTTTATTTAGAGTTTCACTTAATAACACCTTATTTTCTTTCAGTGTCTCCTTACGTTCTTTTCTTGTTATTCTTTGGCCTTGCAAAATTAATTTTAGCATAGATCTTATATGCTGATCATCTGAGGTTGGCAAAGTGTCGGTTGATGCTGTACCATGACTTACTTTCTTTATCACAGACATTCTACTAATGCTAACGTTCCAATCAAAAATCTTGGAGTGCTATATGCAAGTGCGACACTTACATTACTTTTCTTCCTCGATATACTGTCGCTGACACTCGTAGCTGCGGGCTGCACCGCTGGATGCAACTCCGCTATAGCGGTGTGCAGAAACTGGCACTTCCAACGTGCCGTGTACTGTTAACTGCACCGGCCGCTGCCTACTGCCGCTGCATCTGTTGTCTGTGTCTGCCTCACGCTGCTCTGCACGCTACGCTGTCTCGTAGCATGAAGAGTCTTCAAGTGATTATTTATAACGTAATCCCACGGACCGCGCACATAACCTCAATTTTTATTCTCGGAGCAATTCAGCACTTCCTGTTCCTCAATTACCGATACTACTTTCATTGTAAAGGAAAATTTTATTTTGCTTCATCAGATATTACAGTTCAATTGAAGTTCAAAAACAGTTCAAATACACAGGGTGGCGCACGAAGTGTGTTACCATTTTGTTTTTGAATATAAACTTTATTGTCAATACATTCTGAAAGGAACATATACTACAATGAAGAGCCGTCCATGGAGATTTGTTCTAACTCAGCACATGCTCAATATGTCCACCATTTCGTTTCCTAACTTCCTTCAAACGATCACTGAAGTTAGTGATTACTCTACGGCACATTTCTTCCGTAATTTCACTGCAAGTTTGAAGAATAAGTCTTCTGAGCTCCATTAAATTCCACAGCTTCTTGCTACTGCCTTGACCTTCAACGCGCGGTGGTTCATGCCACATACTGCAAACACTGTGTTGGAGTTTTTACACGAGCATTTCGACATGCGGATCATTTCACTCAGGTTTCAAGGTCGCTTCAATAACGGACAAAATTGGCCCCCAATAGTCCAGACCTCAATCCATGTGACTTTTTTCTTTGGGGGCACCTAAAGGAAAAAATTTTCCCGAAACGTCCACGTGATTTAATGGAGCTCAGAAGAATTATTCTTCAAGCTTGCAGTGAAATTACGGAAGACATGTGCCGCAAGGTAATCACTAACTTCAGTGTTCGTTTGAAGAAAGTTGGGAAACGAAATGGACATATTGAGCATGTGCTGAGTTAGAACAAATCTCCATGTACGGCCCTTCATTGTAGTATATGTTCCTTTCAGATTGTATTGACAAAGTTTATATTCAAAAACAAAATGGTAACATTTCGTGCGCCACCCTGTAGTTCAAAGCCTACTTATCACAGCTCTCATGCACTTCTCTGGTCATTTACAGTTCACACGAATCGCAGTCCTTACACAGTTGTCTGTTCGGTTACAGTTCACAGTTCTCGGTAATAAAATCTAGCTTTATCATTCCAAAGCACTTCGATTTCAAAGATTTTCCCCACCAGGGATGCCGCGTACGGCAAACTGTTGACGAGAGAGGAGAGAGGAGAGAGAGAGAGAGGGAAAGTGATATATGCGTGCGGATTATAAAACCTTTCTCTCGAAAATTTCTCTCCTTCGTACACACATCTTATTCACTCCATTCTTTAGTGCTTCGCGCTAGGACATTAAGCTGCTGTAGTGGCGCAAAGCGAGTTACAAACTTCTAGAGCGTCTAAAAGCGATACTTTCCGAAGGTCATAACCGCGTACTGTCGGAATTATGACCCAAATTTTGGAGCGGGATCGGTTGCTGGAGCTGATACCGTGCTACTGCGCTTTTTTCTCGTCAAAATACATGGTCAACATGATGATATTTCCTTGTAAAACACATTTCATTTGTCTACATACGAAACAAACAAAAGACATAAACATGTAATCATATTGCCCAAAAAAATTATTACGGTGGGTCTGTAACTCAGGTTGTGCGATATTTCTATAGTGACAACGCTTAGGCCACTTGGCTTGTCACATCATCCCGATCACGTCAAATGGTTTTAGCAATTAGGAATTATCTTAATAAGCGGTACGAAGTGGGATAATCGCGTCAAATCAGTAATATTAATGCTGAAGGGAAGACTTAGATTATTGGAAGAATGCACTGCATATGCAAGGTCCAGCCACATTAACGCTACCACCGCCATGTTCGACGTCAACATGTAATAAGCACTCACAGACGACAGGTAACAGCACAAGTAGTGGAGGATATAAAAGGTGTGCCAGGGGTGGGCGAGGTGAAAGTGATGCAGAAAACACTGTAGTCGTCGTAATGCGGAAACGTAGCGATTTCTCTGACGCCCAAAGAGCATGACCGTTGTCATTTGGACCAAGAGTGGAAGCATTTCCGAAACGGCTAAAGTACGTAAACAGTTCGCGTGCCACTGTGCTTAGAATACACTGCACTAGGCAAAATGACGCCAAAGAAAACTGGCACTCAGGCAATAGTGGTGCACCAGTGGCCGCAGATAAAAGGGGCGATGCGTACGGCCAATTACGGGTGCAACTGATGCCCAACTCATGGCCCAGATGAACCAAGAGGCTACCAAGAGTGTCCCTGTAACATCCGTTCAGCGAACGTTGCTCTTTATGGGCACCCGCAACAGGCGGATGTTTCATGCAGCCGTGCTGACTGCCGTTTATCGACACCGAATCGAAGTGGATGTCCACTGAGTAGTGACAGGTCATCCTTTCTGAGTCACTTTCTATATGCTATCGGACAGATGGTAATTAGCATGAATGGCGAGAAATGTCTGAAAGCAAATACATTGCAACAATTATGGTCTTGGGAAAGTTTTCGTGCCACTCTCTGGTGATCTCGTCATTCTGGAAGTCAAAATGGATCAAGCCAAGTGTGCATCTACCGAGAGGATGTCACTGCTACATGCAGTTAATTTTTCCTCAGTACGATGGCATCTATAAGGAGGACAGTGCAACATGTCACAGCTGTTAATGTACGTGAGTGCTTTGAAGAACACCAGGATGAGTTGACCGTACTCTCTTGGCCACAAAACTCAGAGCTAAGCCCAGTCGAGAATCCGTGGGAACGACTCGACTGGGCTCTTCGCATCATGTATCCTCACCATAAAAACATAGCGCAGCTGGCCATGACGCTGGAGTTGGCACAGTGCCACATTCCTGTTGGTATCTTCCAGAACCTAATTGACTCTTCTTGGGCATCTCGAAGTGGACCGCGCTGCTAAATGTGTTTACTCAGGCTTTTGACAGGTGGTCACATCAGTGTGACTGGAGAGATTACAAAGCAAATGCAGACAAGACGCTATTGTTAACACTTATAGAGCATTGTGCAGTATTTGGAGTTGAAGGAAGCAGAGGTGTGCTGCTAGGTTTGTAAAAGGTCTGTATAGCCCACACAAAAGTGTCACTGGAAGGCAAAACGGATCAACCCATATATACGAGGTGCAGTTGGAAAGTTTTAAGAATAGATCCGCTACTGCTTACTGGTTTGGCGGGCAGGTACAGGAAGGGTGGGGAGTGAGTCATTGCCATGTCCTTGAACGCCCTCTGACAGGAAACTGCGTTTTCTCTATTCAGTTCGTTGTGGCAGTTGGTTGAGTGCGGGTCTGTTAGGGCTTGTTGCTGCATTCTATCTGCGTAAAAATAGACGTAAAACGGAGCAACGAGTGAAATTTTGTTTTAAAACCGGGATATCAGCTTCTCAGACTGACGAACTATTAAAAACAGATTTTGGAGATAATTGTACGAACTAGTCAAATGTTTTTGTCTGGTTCAACAGATTTAAAAATGGCCGCAAATCATTTGAAGATTAACCACGGTCCTGCCGTCCTTCCACCTCAAAAACGAATGAAAATGTTGTTAAAGTTCGTGACTTACTGCGCTCTAATCATAGACTTACAATTTGGAAGATGGCTGATGAACTTAAGTTTCGATGCAGTTCAGCCAATTTTAACTGAATATCTGAACATGCCTCGAGTATCCGCAAAATTCATTCCAAAACTGTTGTCAAGTGACCAGAGACAATACCGACTTGAAGTGTGCCAAGAACTGATTAATCGGACAAAAAATTACCCAGATCCGTTAAGTAGGGTAATTAGAGGTGACGAATCGTGGGTATATGGATATTATCCTGAAGCCAAAGTGTAGTCTTCGCAGTGGAAGACTCCAGATTCACCACGACCGAAAAAAGCACAGCAAAGTCGGTCGAAGGTGAAGACAATGTTGGTGAATTTTTTTCGTTTCTACCGCTATTGTGAATCATGAATTTACCCTTGGAGGACAGACAATTAACTAGGAATACTACAAATGTGCCTTGAGCGTTTGCGTGAAAAGGTGCGGAAGAAAAGGCCTGCATTTTGGAAAGAGAGGAGTTGCGTGCTACACCATGACAATGCTCTGGCTCATTGTGCCTTCTCCATCGTTGAATTTGGGACCAAATTCAAAATTCCTGTTCTTCCACAACCACCATATTCCCCTGATTTAGCCCATGCGGATTTCTGCCTGTCTCCTAAACTGAAATTTTCGCTGAAAGGGAAGCGATTTGACTCGATTGAAGACATCCAGGCAAATACAGAGAGTGTCCTTAACACACTTCAGGAAGAAAATTTCCAGGAATGTTTCCAAAAGTGGAAACACCGTTGGAGGCGGTGCATTCAGTCATAAGGGGACTATTTTGAAGGAGATGCATCGCAGTAGCATGTAAGTACTACCATTGTACAATTACAAGCCCATTCTTAAAACTTTCCGATCACACCTCGTATGTCTATCCTTGAGGACCATGTCCACACATACATGCAGTTTCTTTTTACTCAGGATGATGGCATCTATCAACAGGACAATGGCCACACGAGAGTGTAACTGCTCCAGAAACTGAAATGAGTACCTTGGAAAGAAAGAGGACGTAGTTCTCGCGAAATTCTGTAGGATAAATTTAGAGAGCCTTTCGTAGAAGACTGTGCGACCGTTGATGGTGCCATCATCCTGCATCTTGCCTATGAAACATGAGAATATAGTAACAGAAATGAAGTAATCGTATAACATTGATAGCCGGGAGGCCACATCCAGGGAAGTTCGGCCGCCAGGTTGCAAGTTTTATTTCAGGTGACGCCACACTGGGCGGCTTGCCTGTCGGTGATGACGAGGACAACACAACACCCAGTCCACGAGCGGAGAAAATTTTCAACCTGCCCGGGAATCGAACCCAGGCTGTATGGTAGGCAAACACATTGCCACTCAGCTAAGCAGGTGCACTATGGTAACGGAGATAATTGCACTTACAAAGGCATATAGACAGTCCTCTTATTTGTCTCGCTAAATATGCGAATGGAACAGAACAAAAAAAAACCTTCACGTTGGTATGAAATGACCTTCAGCATGCAATACACAATGGCTTGCGAAATATACAGGGTGGTCCATTGATAGCGACCGGGCCAAATATCTCACGAAATAAGCGTCAAACGAAAAAACTATAAATAATGAAACTCGCCTACCTTGAAGGGGGAAACCAGATGGCGCTATGGTTGGCCCGCTAGATGGCGCTGCCATAGGTCAAATGGATATCAACTGCGTTTCCTTAAATAGAAACCCCCATTTTTTTTATTACATGTTCGTGTTGTACGTAAAGTAGTTGGACCACTTTTTCGCTTTGTGATAAATGGTCCTGTAATAGTCACAAACGTATAAGTACGTGGTATCACGTAACATTCCGCCAGTGTGGACGGTATTTGCTCCGTGATACATTACCCGTGTTAAAAATGGACCGTTTACCAATTGCGGAAAAGGTCGATATCGTGTTGATGTATGGCTATTGTGATCAAAATGCCCAACGAGCGTGTGCTGTGTATGCTGCTCGGTATCCTGGACGACATCATCCATCCAAGTGTCCGGACCGTTGCCGGATAGTTACGTTATTTAAGGAAACAGGAAGTGTTTAGCCACATGTGAAACGTCAACCACGACCTGCAACAAATGATGCCCAAGTAGGTGTTTTAGCTGCTGTCGCGGCTAATCCGCACATCAGTAGCAGACAAATTGCGCGAGGATCGGGAATCTCAAAATCGTCGGTGTTGAGAATGCTACATTAACATCGATTGCACCCGAGCCTTATTTCTATGCACCAGGAATTGCATGGCGACGACTTTGAACGTCGTGTACAGTACTGCCACTGGGCACAAGACAAAATACGGGACGATGACAGATGTTTTGGACGCTTTCTATTTAGCGACGAAACGTCATTCACCAACAGCGGCAACGTAAACCGGCATAATATGCACTATTGGGCAACGGAAAATCCACGATGGCTGCGACAAGTGGAACATCAGCGACCTTGGCGGGTTAATGAATGGTGCGGCATTGTGGGAGGAAGGATAATTGGCCCCCATTTCATCGATGGCAATCTAAATAATTCAATGTATGCTGATTTCCTACCTAATGGTCTACCGTTGTTACTACAAGATGTTTCACTGCATGACAGAATGGCGATGTACTTCCAACATGATGGATGTCCGGCACATAGCTCGCGTGCAGTTGAAGCGGTATTGAATAGCATATTTCATGACAGGTGGATTGGTCGTCGAAGCGCCATACCATGGCCCGCACGGGCACCGGATCTGACGTCCCCGTATTTCTTTCTGTGGGGAAAGTTGAAGGATATTTGCTATCGTGATCCACCGACAACGCCTGACAACAGGCGTCAGCTCTTTGTCAATGTATGTGCGATCATTGCGAAAGGCGAACTACTCTCTGTTGAGAGGAATGTCGTTACACGTATTGCCAAATGCATTGAGGTCGACGGACATCATTTTCACCATTTATTGCATTAATGTGGTATTTACAGGTAATCACGCTGTAACGGCATGCGTTCTCAGAAATGATAAGTTCGCAAAGGTACATGTATCACATTGGAACAACCGAAATAAAATGTTCAAACGTACCTATGTTCTGTATTTTCTGTATTTACCAACTGTTCGTCTAAATTTGTGAGCCCTATGTTTGTGACTATTACAGCGCCATCTATCATAAAGCGAAAAAAGTGGTCCAACTAAAACATTTATATTTCTTTACGCACTACAGGGATATGTAATAAATATGGGGGTTCCTATTTAAAAAAACGCAGTTGATATCCGTTTGACCTATGGCAGCGCCATCTAGCGGGCCAGCCGTAGCGCCATCTGGTTTCCCCCTTCAAGCTAGACAAGTTTCGTTCTTTGTAGTTTTTTCGTTTGACACTTATTTCGTGAGATATTTGGCCCGGTCACGACCAATGAACCACCCTGTATAAGTAGATGCTAAGGTAGTGAGTGTGGGCCTTTTCAAGACGACATGTGGTAACGGCCTGCGACGAAAGGCATTTGGCGTGCGCGCTGTGACGGAAGTTCCGGTTCCCGCGGAATTGCCGGCCATTTGCCGGAGACCCGTCGCTGCTGGCCAGCTTTTTATTCCGGGTATTGCGTACAGCTGGGCCGTCACGCGAGCGGGCGCTCCGCCTCCCTGTTAGCTGGGGTTCCACGGAGGCAGTGGCTATGACAGCGCCGGAAGGCTTTCGGGAGAGCAACACCACATATGGAGAGTCACCACCGCGAATCAACCTGAGACCAACATCCGGAAGCGACTTACAAGGCTTTACTTAAAACTTTGTACACGTTTTAGTAGATGAGACAACATAACGAGCAATAGTAAGGCATACTACTCGTACGATTTCAAGAAAATCCCAAGTTTTATGCGTAACTGGTGTACTGATGCGTTGCAGCCAGGAACACTATATGGTAGCGGCCATATGGTTAGCTTTCAAGCGTTCAACACTAGTTGTATTATTTCACACATACCGCATTTGAAAGGTAAAGTTACATCTTGAGTTTGGACTGTTCATTGTTTCTATTTTTCTTCTATTTTTCACAGTTCACTAGACCTTCCTGCCTCGGGCATGGATGTGTGTGATGTCCTTAGGTTAGTTAGGTTTAAGTAGTTCTAAGTTCTAGGGGACTGATGACCTTAGAAGTTAAGTCCCATAGTGCTCAGAGCCATTTGAAACATTTTTTAGATAACGTTCACCAGGCATTCGCCATACCCAAACCTTGCCATCGGATCGCCACATTGTGTACCGTGATTCGTCACTCCAAACAATGTTTCTCCACTGTTCAATCGCCCAATGTTTACGCTCCTTACACCAAACGAGGCGCCGTTTGGCATTTATCGAGGTGATGTGTGACTTATGGACAGCCGCTCGACCGTGAAATCCCAGTTTTCTCACCTCCCGCCTAACTCTCATAGTACTTGCAGTGGATCCTGATGCAGTTTAGAATTCCTGTGTGATGGTCTGGATAGATGTCTGCCTATTACACATTACGACCCTCTTCAGTTGTTGGCGGTCTCTTTCAGTTGCTGGCCGGAGTGGCCGTGCGGTTCTAGGCGCTACAGTCTGGAACCGCGTAACCGCTACGGCCGCAGGTTCGAATCCTGCCTCGGGCATGGATGTGTGAGATGTCCTTAGGTTAGTCAGGTTTAAATAGTTCTAAGTTCTAGGCGACTGATGACCTCAGCTGTTAAGTCCCATAGTGCTCAGAGCCATTTGAACCATTTTGAGCTTCCACGTTATGTTTTTCTAATGGACTATTAGAAGTGTATTAGGTCTGAAGTAAATCCGTGATCTGAATATCGTGGCCTTTCCTTGTTAGTCGACAACACCAAAAGTTCGCCAACTCTGTTCGCGTGAGATATTGTTGTTAACCGACAAGTGATGTTACGAACAAGTGTGAAATCAGAAGAAGTTACAGAAAATCAATACTTGATGCAGTGATGAAAACTGTTGCTACAGACAGAAAAATGAAATTTTTGTATAGATAGGTATATTATGAATTGCATAGGAATTAGTCCAAAGTCTTGCGGACACAAACACCACCTCATGAGCTCAGTTCTACTACTTGTCACATAGTGGTTTATTCAAAATGGTTAGCTTTAGTTTTTGCATCACGTAATCATACTAAATTTTGAATAGATGCACTTACCACAGTCCATGTTGTTATGGTGGTTTTCAGCTTGAAGATCGCTTTCCTCCAGCCGTTCATGCTAGTTAACGCTTTGTAAACCTCTCCATCTCTGCACAACTACTGCAACCCACATCCATTTTCCTGCTTCTTGTACTCGAGCCTTGCTCTCCCTCCACAATTCTTAAACCCCTATACATCCATCTGTCACCAAATTCACGATTCCTTGATGCCTCATGTTCTGTCCACTGATCCTTCAGTAAATCAGGTTAGACGAAAATCTATTCGACACCTCGTCTATAGTTAGTCCGTCTACCCATCTAATATTCAGCGCTCTTTTGTGGCACCACATTTGAAAACATCCTATTCTCTTTTTGTCTGAATTGTGTATCGTCCACGTTTCGCTTCCGCTCAGGTTTATACTTCAGACTTCCTAATACTAAAATGTATCTTCGAAAATAATAAATTTCTTTTTTTTCAGAAATGACTTTGTTGCTGTTTCTATTCAGCATTTTATTCAGCCGTCATTAATTACTTTGCTCCCCGTATAGCACAACTCATCTACTACTTTTAGTTTCTCCTTTTCTGATACTGTATAATTCTGTCGACTACATTGTTTTCTTGGGTGTACTTTCAAGACACTGTCCATTCCGTTCAACTACTCTTAATAGTCATTTGCCGTTTTTGGCAGAATTACGTCATTGGCAAACCTCAAAGTGATTCAAAGTCATTGTTACTATTCCGTAAACTTTAATTCTCTTACCAAAATTCTCCTTCGTTTCCTGTACTGCACGCTCAGTGCACAGACTGAATAACATCGGGGATAGGCTGCAATCCTGTCCCATTACCTTCTCAGATACTCCTTCCTTTTCATGTCCTTTGACTCCTATAATTGCTCTCTCCCTTCTCTAAAAGTTGTAGGTAACACTTCGCTGCTTGTATTTTACAAGTGCTGCATCCATGAAAGAAGGTTGTATACATGGAAGAACCCTGGAGATACTAAAAGGTATCAGATAGATCATATAATGATAAGACAGAGATTTAGGAACCAGGTTTTAAATTGTAAGACATTTCCAGGGGCAGATGTGGACTCTGACCACAATCTATTGGTTATGACCTGTAGATTAAAACTGAAGAAACTGCAAAAAGATGGGAATTTAAGGAGATAGGATCTGGACAAACTGATTAAACCAGAGGTTGTACAGAGTTTCAGGGAGAGCATAAGGGAACAATTGACAGGAATGGGGGAAAGAAATACAGTAGAAGAAGAATGGGTAGCTTTGAGGGATGAAGTAGCGAAGGCAGCAGAGGATCAAGTAGGTAAAAAGACGAGGGCTAGTAGAAATCCTTGGGTAACAGAAAAAATATTGAATTTTATTGATGAAAGGAGAAAATATAAAAATGCAGTAAATGAAGCAGTCAAAAAGGATTACAAACGTCTCAAAAATGAGATCGACAGGAAGTGCAAAATGGCTAAGCAGGGATGGCTAGAGGACAAATGTAAGGATGTAGAGGCCTATCTCCTTAGGGGTAAGATAGATACTGCCTATGGGAAAATTAAAGAGACCTTTGGAGATAAGAGAAAGACTTGTATGAATATGAAGAGCTCAGATGGAAACCCAGTTCTAAGCAAAGAAGGGAAAGCAGAAAGGTGGAAGGAGTATATAGTGGGTCTATACAAGGGCGATGTACTTGAGGACAATATTATGGAAATGGAAGAGGATGTATATGAAGATGAAATGGGAGATATGATACTGCGTGAAGAGTTTGACAGAGCACTGAAAGACCTGAGTCGAAACAAGGCCCCCGGAGTAGACAACATTCCATTGGAACTACTGACGGCCTTGGGAGAGCCAGTCCTGACAAAACTCTACCATCCGGTGAGCAAGATGTATGAAACAGGCGAAATACCCTCAGACTTCAAGAAGAATATAATAATTCCAATCCCAAAGAAAGCAGATGCTGACAGATGTGAAAATTACCGAACTATCAGCTTAATAAGTGACAGCTGCAAAATACTAACACGAATTCTTTACAGACGAATGGAAAAACTAGTAGAAGCCAACCTCGGGGAAGATCAGTTTGGATTCCGTAGAAATACTGGAACACGTGAGGCAATACTGACCTTACGACTTATCTTAGAAGAAAGATTGAGGAAAGGCAAACCTACGTTTCTAGCATTTGTAGACTTAGAGAAAACTTTTGACAATGTTGACTGGAACACTCTCTTTCAAATTCTAAAGGTGGCAGGGCTAAAATACAGGGAGCGAAAGGCTATTTATAATTTGTACAGAAACCAGATGGCAGTTATAAGAGTCGAGGGACATGAAAGGGAAGCAGTGGTTGGGAAGGGAGTAAGACAGGGTTGTAGCCTCTCACCGATGTTGTCCAATCTGTAAATTGAGCAAGCAGTAAAGGAAACAAAAGAAAAATTCGGAGTAGGTATTAAAATTCATGGAGAAGAAATAAAAACTTTGAGGTTCGCCGATGACATTGTAATTCTGTCAGAGACAGCAAAGGACTTGGAAGAGCAGTTGAATAGAATGGACAGTGTCTTGAAAGGAGGATACAAGATGAACATCAACAAAAGCAAAACAAGGATAATGGAATGTAGTCTAATTAAGTCGGGTGATGCTGAGGGAATTAGGTTAGGAAATGAGGCACTTAAAGTAGTAAAGGAGTTTTGCTATTTGGGGAGCAAAATAACTGATGATGGTCGAAGTAGAGAGGATATAAAATGTAGGCTGGTAATGGCAAGGAAAGCGTTTCTGAAGAAGAGAAATTTGTTAACATCGAGTATAGATTTAAGAGTCAGGAAGTCATTTCTGAAAGTATTTGTATGGAGTGTAGCCATGTATGGAAGTGAAACATGGACGATAAATAGTTTGGACAAGAAGAGAATAGAAGGTTTCAAAATGTGGTGCTACAGAAGAATGCTGAAGATTAGATGGGTAGATCACATAACTAATGAGGAAGTATTGAATAGGATTGGGGAGAAGAGAAGTTTGTGGCACAACTTGACCAGAAGAAGGGATCGGTTGGTAGGACATGTTCTGAGGCATCAAGGGATGACCAATTTAGTATTGGAGGGCAGCGTGGAGGGTAAAAATCGTAGAGGGAGACCAAGAGATGAATACACTAAGCAGATTCAGAAGGATGTAGGTTGCAGTAGGTACTGGGAGATGAAAAAGCTTGCACAGGATAGAGTAGCATGGAGAGCTGCATCAAACCAGTCGCAGGACTGAAGACCACAACAACAACAACATCCAGAATTTTTAAATTAATTAAATTTATCAAATAAATACCCCCCAACCACGTCCACCCCCACCCCGGATGACATGTTTTCATCACTCGGCAAGTGGGCCCCACCTCCCCCCACTCCTCCCCCTCCCCACCTACTCTATTGGCGGGAATTTCGAATTTCTTTGTCCCACTGCTGTGCTGATGTCCCACCCCGTCCTCTCCCACAGTAATTGACGGGAAATTCAAAATAGCGGTCCTCTTTCCGGTCCATCTGGAAGCAAAGCCCATGCTCACCCCTCCGCCAGAGACGTTTCAAATTGCCTGTAGCCAATAGGAATGCAACATCCGATCACATCAGAGATATAAGGCGGGCCCCGCAGCTCTGCAGACTCAGTTGCAATCAGTCAGTCAACCAGTCAGCATGAAACCCCACTGAGATCGTCTAGCTCCGCACAGTTGCAGCAGAAACAGAGTAGGAAGAAACTGCGGGTAATTAAATTCCCCCTGCTTAATGTCTGTGTTTACTGTTGTGCTTCTGTCATCGCTTGTAACCATCTTTCTTCTTTGGTCATCAGTGGACGCGACATCCTCCAGCCTGTCGGGGTCTGCAACAGCGAAGTCTCCCAACCCGTCGGGACCCACAGCAGTGGCTGTATCCTGTGATCCTGTCGCGCACCTAGTCGTCAGCTGTTATTGTCGGTTTAAGACACCCAACCTGTCCCTAACTCGCTGAAGTGCACTGGGGGGTCCTGATGAGCATGACGCAGGTCGGTACCGCATCATACGCGCCATCACAGAATACTCCAGTGAGGTCGGAGTGGATAAGAAGATACCTCTTAAGGCCTGTGCACCACTACTGTTCACTTCGGCGTATAACTTAACCCCCAGTGGTTCAAAAGGGTTTGCATATTGGTACTGAAGCAACCGCAGACAGACCAGCATGTTGTGGTAGCGATCGAGAATGCAGCTCAAAGTGTTTAAGTGCGGCTTACGGAGGGGGAATGGAACGTTCTGTGTCATACAAAAACCTACATCAAGCAGCAGTTGAGGGCCGGGTATCACCCCAGCCGTCCTCCTCTGGACATTTACTGTGTTGCTCTAACTCTAGCCTTTACAACAGTGTACAATGACTCTGCACTCCGTGTGAACATTGGTGACACATCCATTTACCTACAGCACTCCACCGTTACAAAATTATTCGATCTACAAATGGTGCTATCCGTTAGAAAGACTAAACATATGGCTGCCTTCTGTTAAAGCTGTGAATAGGGGCATTACGGAGTATCCAAGTACGAACAATAGACGAGTTTGAACAGTGGGTCAATATGGTGGCTACGATAACTAACGTACTGCCAATAAGTTTGAGAGAAATACATGCTGAATTCTGTGCTTACAAGAAGGGTTTATTTTCTGTATTCTGCACTGGTGTTAAAGAACCTGTTGACGATGGGTAGATCACATAACTAATGAGGAGGTATTGAATAGAATTGGGGAGGAGTTTGTGGCACAACTTGACTAGAAGAAGGGATCGGTTGGTAGGACATGTTCTGAGGCATCAAGTGATCACCTATTTAGTATTGGAGGGCAGCGCGGAGGGTAAAAGTCGTAGAGGGAGACCAAGAGATGAATACACTAAGCAGATTCAGAAGGGTGTAGGCTGCAGTGCGTACTGGGAGATGAAGCAGCCTGCACAGGATAGAATAGCATGGAGTGCTGCATCAAACCAGACTCAGCACTGAAGACCACAACAACTGTTGACATAGTGCATCCTGTGTATGATTACTGAATAAAAAGCTTATAACCATGTATATACTGGACGTTCTAAAGCTATTTCCACCAGTATTTTCACCGCAAACATACAACAGCAGATAATTGTGTCATTTAACGAAATTCTCTGCAAAAGCACATGGCATGCCAGCACCTGGCATAGCCGGTATCATCCCAGAGCATGATGTTCACTATTTTCTGTAAAAACCCATTGCACACCAGTACCTGAGATAGTGGGTATCATGGCAGGGTGGGTGAAGCATCAAGACTTTGTTGTAAGCGACTGGAACTGTGACAGTGTGCAAGAGACCGGAGCAAAACTGGCGTACTCCTTCCTGACAACATACGAACAATAACTGTAGGTCCATCCAGCTGTAGCAAGACTTATGTTCTCATGTCGCTGCTAACACGTCCGGGTGGAGTCCGCTTTGAGCTTGTATATGTATTTCCAAAAACATTGTTTCAGCACAAATACCAACTATTACCGGAGATACTGGAGGGTGTAGATGGTGTCACATACACGACTTTTAGTGAGAGAAGTGATATCCCTCTAGAAAAAGTAAAGCCAAACATTATGTTCATATTTGACTATGTTGCTGTGGAAAACCAATATCAAATTCGACGATCCATATGGCTGTTGCTGTATTTCATCTGAGTTAGACATATTCCAGAATCCCAAAAGAGCTGGCGAGGGATTATGGAAACCTAATTATAGCATTCAAACAGGATAATCTGAATTTAAAACACATTTACCAGGCTCATCTAGGAACGGAGATGTCGTTCAACGATTTTGTAAACGTCTGTGCAGATTGCTGGAATCATTCGCAGTATGGGTTTCTCGTTATTGAAGAAACAAGAAAACTTCCTTGAATTTCCGTGGACTGAGAAGGCATACTTCCTCTTCAACATCTTCATAGTGAGAAGCACGGAACATTGCATACCTATCAAATGTTAGACTGCATACATTCAGAACCCACAGTAGCAGTAAATAGTCATAGGGAAAGAATTTTGAAGTAGACTCTGGCACTGGTTAAAGTGCTGTGGTCAAATGCGGTGGAGTCAATTGCTAAATTCCTCCTTCTATTGATTTGAAATGCCAGTATGATGAATCTCGGTGTTTCCTGCAGCATGGAGGTTTTAATAGCCCATGTTTGTCTGCCCGCTGTCGGTTGTACTGGGTACTCAAAAATCTCCCGTGGCAGATACGTAGCAGTATTCAGAACTTTTAAAAGCTTCAAACGCTCCTCGTCCGTCACAGTGATGTGTGGCATTTTCCGTACAATATTACTGATGATGATTTGATTCTCCTCTTGGGTTCCTTTAATGAGTGAGTTCCTATCCGTTGCACTCCGTTCCAGAATAAGCTTCTGGTTTAGAATTCATAATAATCCTCTGCATGTCCTCAAAGTACCCCATAAGCATTTTTAGAAGCATGCATGCACTAAATCGGCAGTATTCTTCTGCTGTTCTGATCAGAGGCATGTCTATGACCTATCCTGTATTTTCTAAACCGTTCAAATCCGAGGGTGATGAGACATACGTTTTAAGGGTTGCTGCTATGCCAATATTACGTGTACAATCAATCTCTACCCCATTAAGTTAATATCGTATTTCCTGGAACAAGAATGCGAAGCATTATGTGTAAGCTTTCATCCCATTGTATGACTACCAACCTCCTTAAACGATCAAGCGAAATATATGGAACTCTTGCATGGAAGAGTTAAAGCGTCTTGGTGCTGGATGACAATCTTGATTTCATCGTTCTTGTTAAATGTCGTTGAAGCATAAGGTTTACTCGTGAAGTACTCCTGGCGTATGATTCACGCATCATATTCCACTGGTCACACTAACGAGCCTTCAAAAAAAAAAACTGGGCAGTTGGTCTTCGTATCGTCTAAGTTTATACATCTGCTTTTCATCAACTCCGCTGCCGCTTAGTCTGGCAGTACCGACCATCTATAATTTATTTTTCTCAACAGTGAAAACATCCAGATTGATGTTTCCAGTGTTCGACCACCCCGAATCCAGAAGATTCAGTATTTCTTCTTCTTCTTCTTCTTCTTCTTCTTCCTCTTCTTCTTCTCCTCCACCTATTGCTGTTGCATCTTCTTGTTATAATTACTATTATCATTGTTATTTTCATGAGTTTCTACAGAGAGAGATACGAGCAAAAATCCTAGTACATATGGAATCAAAATAATGCAGCATCTAGCTGCATTTATGTGGCGATTCAATTTGGAATTCTTTTGTTATGGCAACTAGTTCGCTTATTGCAACTTTAGCTGATACCATTGATACCAGTACAGCCACGGTGTCTGTTCATCAGTAAGTAGTTCCGTTAATGTAGTGGGTTGGTAGATAAGTTCGTAGCGTTTTCCCGTAAGCTCAATAAACACAACAGACACACATAAAAGCGATTTTATTCGTCAACAATGTATTCTACTTCAATATTTACAACAGTCTGCCAACGATGGGGTAACTTTTCACTTCCCCAATTGTAGAAACCACGTAGTTTCGAGGCGAAGGGCACCTCGAGTCATGTTCGGAGAGCATTTCCACCCGTAAGGGAAGTTCCTCGAAGGTTTTTCGTTAGAAAGCGGAAAAGGTGAAAATCTGAGAGCGAAGATCATCTACATCTACATCTACATTTATACTCTGCAAGCCACTCAACGTTGTGTGGCGGAGGGCACTTTACGTGCCACTGTCGTTACCTCCCTTTCCTGTTTCAGTCGCGTATGGTTCACGGAAGGAACGACTGCCGGGAAGCCTCCGTGCGCTCTCGAATCTCTCTAATTTTACAGTCGTGATCTCCTCGGGAGGTATAAGTAGGGGGAAGGAATATATTCGATACCTCATTCAGAAACGAACCCTCGAAACCTGGACAGCAAGCTACAGCGCGATGCAGAGCGCCTCTCTCGCAGAGTCTGCCACTTGAGTTTGCTAAACATCTCCGTAACGCTATCACGCTTACCAAATAACCCTGTGACGAAACGCGCCGCTCTTCTTTGGATCTTCTCTATCTCCTCCGTCAACCCGACCTCGTACGGATCCCATACTGATGAGTAATACTCAAGTATAGGTCGAACGAGTGTTTTGTCAGCCACCTCCTTTGTTGATGGACTACATCTTCTAAGAACTCTCCCGATGAATCTCAACCTGGCACCTGCCTTACCAACGATTAATTTCATATGATCATTCCACTTCAAATCATTCCTTACGCACACTCCCAGATATTTTACAGAAACAACTGCTACCAGTGTTTTTTCCGGTATCATATAATCATACAATAAAGGATCCTTTCTATGTATTCGCAATACATTACATTTGTCTATGTTAATGGTCAGTTGCCACTCCCTGCACTAAGTGCCTATCCGCTGCAGATCTTCCTGCATTTCGCTGCAATTTTCTAATGCTGCAACTTCTCTGTATACTACAGCATCATCCGCGGAAAGCCGCATGGAACTTCCGACACTATCTACTAGGTCGTTTATATATATTGCGAAAAACAATGGTCCCGTAGCACTCCGCTGTGGCACGCCAGAGGTTACTTTAACGTCTGTAGACGTCTCTCCATTGAGAACAACATGCTGTGTTCCGTTTGCTAAAAACTCTTCAATCCAGCCACACAGCTGGTCTGATATTCCATAGGCTCTTACTTTGTTTATTAGGCGACAGTGTGGAACTGTATCGAACGCCTTCCGGAAGTCAAGGAAAATGGCGAATAAGATGCGTGCAGAATAACTGTATAGTGGTTTTTGTCAGTCATGCAGATTACGGGCGGACGTTATCGTAGAGTAGCGTCGCTTCACTCAGTCTTGGTGGTCGTTGTTCGTGGACTGCGTCTGCCAAGATGTGTCAGTTGTTGATAATAAATGTCAGGAGTGATCAGCTCGAGCAAGAAATTCCCATTACACCACATTGTCACTGATCCACCAGATGTATCCTTTTGTGGAGCCGCGCGATCTTTGCACGGGGAGTTGCTGCTTTGTCTGGGCTCAACCACACCTGGCTTTTCCTTACGTTAGCATGAAGACACCATTTATCGTCACCAGTCACGATACAGGACGGGAATGGTCGGTGTTGTCCACGAGCAAATTGATGTCCATATGGCCACTCGCTGATTTGTGATTTTGGCTTAGAGCAAGCCGATTTTTAACCTTCTCCATTGCATGCAAATATCACACAGTGGTGGAATGATCGGAGTTCATCACGTCTGCTAGTTCTGGCGCACAATGACGTGGATTAATGCGTCTGAACGATCTTCATCAAACCCCGAAAGGCTTTCCAAACGTGGCGTCACTAATGTCAAAACAGTCCTCCTTAGAACGAGACAATCGTTTTCCTGCCGTGTTCTTTCAATGACATTATCCCCATATATGGCGGAAATGTTTCTGGCTGCCTCCACTGATGTCATCCCTCAACTAAACTCAAACAAAAGAATGTGTCGGAAATGTTCCGTTTTCTCCAATTGGCGCTCCGTTTTCTAGCGTCCACAGCTCCACTCACTATCTCCAAATGACAAAATGTCAATTACACTCAATAACTAAACCCATAACAATCGGAATACCGACATGTGATACAAAAAGCGCTACGAACGCGTGCCTCAACCTAATATCACAATTGGTGTAAGGCAATGTGGACCTTCAGATTATATGTTCACACACACACACACACACACACACACACACACACACACACACACACACACACACACAGTTTAATTACCTTCAAAAGTATCCGAAAACTTCTAGTTTTTATCAAAAACACGTAACCTTCACTTAACTTGTAAAAACTGATGTCCAGCTCAATGTAGACGAACGCCTGTATTATTTGTCAAAAATATGTGAAAGATGTGATTTAGAGAATTTGTGTCAAAATCAACTCAAAAAAGTATGCGAAAAATATGTCAGCAACGCATTGTTTGTCAACTGTCACAAAGTTATTTTGATGTCTAAAATATCTGTCAAAATACGTTAAGGTTATAACTTACAGTATTTCTACACCTAAGTTGGTCTATAACTGTACAAGGCATATGTGCTCTGCTAAAATATCTTGCTAAATAGGCAGTTGACTTATCATCCTAGGCTTAGAAGAGACTGTAGACTAAAACAAACTTGACAAAGCATCGTTTTAGGGTGGAAAAATATAACAAGACACACAGTATTTATGTCAAGTATCACTAACTCACAGTATTTCCATATCTTAGACGTTTTTCGAACGATGCATGCAAACTTTGCACGTGTTACAATGCTACCTCCACGTCTAAAATATCGACAAAATACGTATGGGTGTTGGCTATTCGATCGTAGGCTTACTTGAGTCACTATCATCAATTATATTTTCATATCGTAGAACATTAGGCATTAGTTTCTTCCCCTTAAAATATTGCTTGGTGAGATGTAGCATTACTGGAAAAGTTCATACACTATGTGATCAATAGTGTTCTAACACCCCCAGAAACATACGTTTTTCATATTAGGTGCATTGTGCTGCGCCCTACTGCAAGGTACTCCATGTCAGCGACCTCAGTGGTCATTAGACATCGTGAGAGAGCAGAATGGGGCGCTCCGCACAACTCACGGACTTCGAACGTGGTCAGGTGATTGGGTGCCACTTGCGTCATACGTCTGCACATGAAATTTCCAAACTCCTAAACACCCCTAGGTCCACTGTTTCCGATGTGATAGTAAAGTGGAAACGTGAGGCGTCACGCACAGCACAAAAGCGTACAGGCTGACCTCGTCTGTTGACTGAAAGAGAAATGGCTGTGAGCACTATGGGACTTAACTTCTAAGGTCATCAGTCCCCTAGAACTTAGAACTACTTAAACCTAACTAACCTAAGGACATCACACACATCCATGCCCGAGGCAGGATTCGAACCTGCGACCGTAGCGGTCTCGCGGTTCCATACTGTAGCGCCTAGAACCGCTCGGCCACTCCGGCCAGCAACTGAAAGAGACCGCCAACAACTGAAGAGGGTCGTAATGTGTAATAGGCAGACATCTATCCAGACCATCACACAGGAATTCTAAACTGCATCAGGATCCACTGCAAGTACTATGAGAGTTAGGCGGGAGGTGAGAAAACTGGGATTTCACGGTCGAGCGGCTGTCCATAAGTCACACATCACCTCGATAAATGCCAAACGGCGCCTCGTTTGGTGTAAGGAGCGTAAACATTGGGCGATTGAACAGTGGAGAAACATTGTTTGGAGTGACGAATCACGGTACACAATGTGGCGATCCGATGGCAAGGTTTGGGTATGGCGAATGCCTGGTGAACGTTATCTAAAAAATGTTTCAAATGGCTCTGAGCACTATGGGACTTAACTTCTAAGGTCATCAGTCCCCTAGAACTTAGAACTACTTAAACCTAACTAACCTAAGGACATCACACACATCCATGCCCGAGGCAGGATTCGAACCTGCGGCCGTAGCGGTCACGCGGTTCCAGACTGTAGCGCCTAGAACCGCACGGCCACCCCGGCCGGCGAACGTTATCTGCCAGCGTGTGTAGTGACAACAGTAAAATTCGGAGGCGGTGGTGTTATGGTGTGGTCGTGTTTTTCATGGAGGGGGCTTGCATCTCTTTTTGTTTTGCGTGGCACTATCACTGCGCAGGCATACATTTATGTTTTAAGCACCTTCTTGCTTCCCACTGTTGAACACCAATTTGGGAATGGCGATTGCATCTTTCAACACGATCTAGCACCTGTTTATAACGCACGCCCTGTGGCGGAGAGGTTGCACGACAACAACATCCCTGTAATGGACACTAATGGCGGCCGAAGACTTCCAGGAAAAGAAATCACCTTCATTCTGTCAGCTGCCTTGTCAAAGAGAGCGGAGGAGCGAACAGAGATTCAGGGCATTTTCCTGCCCTTCGGCTGCGAAGCTGCCCCTAAAGGCGGAATAATCAGCAATCAACGGCATGAGGATGAACAACGCAATGGAAGCCAGTGCATTAAAGACATACAATGTGTATCCACAGGACATGTGGCCTGTAATTGGAAAAGTGTCATGATAATGAATCCATTGGCAGAAGATTCCGGAATAGCCCCCATTGGGATCCCCGGGAGGCGACTGCCGAGGGGGAGATGACCGTAAGAAAAGTATTGAACAAGCAACGAAAGGGTAACGTTCTAGAAACCGGAGCGTGGAATGTCAGGAGTTTGAACGCGGTAGGGAAGCTAGAAAATCTGAAAACGGAAAAGGTGAGGCTCAATCTAGACATAGTAGGGGGTCAGTAAGGTGAAAATAAAAGAAGACTAGCGAGTGTAGGCTAATATCAACAGCAGTAGAAAATGGTATAACGGGAGTACGATTCGTTATCAATTCGAAGGTAGGGCAGAGAGCGTGTTACTATGAGCAGTTCAGAGCTAAAGTTATCATCAGAATCGGTATCAAACCAACAACGGCAACGATAGTCCAGGTGCACACGCCGACGTCGCAAGCGGAAGATGAAGAGGCAGAATGTGTATGACGATACTGGTAGGGCAATTCAGTAGGTAAATGGAGATGGAAATCTAACAGTCAATGGGCATTGGAATGCGGTTGTAGGGGAAGGAGTAGAGGAAACTGTTACTGGTGAATGTAACCTGGGTAGTAGGAATGAGAGAAGAGAGACTAATTGAGTTCTGCAATAAATTTCAGTTCGTAATAGCGAAACTCAGTTCAAGATTCACAAGAAGAGAAGGTATACTTGGAAAAGGCCGGCATATACGGGAAGATTTCATTAGATTACATCATGGTCAGGCGGAGATTACGAAATCAAATACTGGATTAAGGTGTACTTAGGAGCAGAATGTTGAAAATTAGGTGGAAAAATAAGGTAAGGAATCAGGAGGTTCTCCGGAGAATCGGCGAGGAAAGGAGTGTATGAAAAACACATACAAGAAGAAAGGACAGCGTGATAGTACAGGGAGGCACGAAGCTTGACATGCTTGTCTGTTGAAAAGAATGATAGGACTTCCGTTAAGACATCAAGGAGTAACTTCACTGCTACCAAAGGGAGCTGCAGAGGATAAAAACTGTACAGGAAAAAAGAGATTGGAATGCCTCCAGCAAATGATTGAGGACGTAGTTTGCAAGTGCTACTCTGAGATGAAGATGTTGGAACAGGAGAGGAATTCGAGGCGGGCCGCATCAAATCAGTCAGAAGAGTGATGACTTAAAACAAATGTAAATGATCTAATGGATAACGTGGGAAGTTCTCTCAGGCTGTTCGCGGATGACACTGTTGATACAAAGTAGTCGCAGTCCTAGAAAACTGAAGCGCAGGAAGACATGCTAATGATCGACGTTTGATGCACGGGCTGACAGTGTACCTTCAGCATAAACAAGTATAATGTACTGTGCGAAAAAGGGGAAAAGATGCACTATCGTATGAGTACACGATTACAGAACAAACACTGGAAACAGTCATGTAGTCTACAATTACGGGTAATTGGATGCAAGGCGAGAGGTTCGGGCCCATGTACCATCATATGTCATTTCTTGTTACTACCTTCTTGGCATAAAAACCACTTAAACAGATAGGCCTTTGGCAATCACAATTTCAATTAATTAAAACACAGATCAATAAGATATCAGATCTCAATAGGGCAATAAAACAGGTAGGCCTAGATTAATAAGTGTTTCAGCTAACCCAAATTGTGAAATAGCTCTTAATTTAATAAAAAGGGAACAGGCAGGCCTTCAATAATAACAGCTTCAGTTAAGTAAAATTTGCATATAAGAAACAGGCAGGCCTTCAATGATACCGGCTTCACTTAAGTAAAATTACCAAACAGAAAACAGCCATGACTTGAATAATAACAGCTTTAGTTAAACAAAATTACCAAACAGAAAACAGCCAGGCCTTCTTTAGTAACAGCTTCAGTTACTAATATTACCAAATAGAAAACAGACAGGCCTTCTGTAATAACAGCTCCAGTTAAGTAAGAAACTAGATAGGCGCTCTTGAGTAACTGCGTTCTTGAATAACTGCTTCAGTTAGGTAACGAATAGTTTGAATTGCCTCCTCACAAGGGGTGCACCAGAAGGTTTATAAGGAAGGAGAACAAGACTACACTAAATAGTAAGGCCTTCCAAGGCCCTTTTTGTTGGTACAGACTGGCAAAGGAATATTAACACAGCAAGGTTAATTACGTGAAAGGAACAACAGTAATTAGCTAAACAGTATACCCGTGTCACTGGAAGATACCGTCTCTACAACGACGGCGAAAGGCCCGAGAGAAAACTAGGCTGCCAAACCCAATAATATACCCTGAGCAATTGCAAATTTTGAGACCCAGGCACCTCCTAAGCCAATATAATTAACTTACAGCGTCGCATGCTGCTACGTAAGCTACTGGAGCCAGGGCGCAAACATCACCTGCAGTAGCCGTCAGCTCGCCACCGCCATTTTCAACAGGTGCTGTGAGGGGGCAAGGCCGCAACTTTCACTGAGATGCTACCAGTGTAGTCAAATTATTGCTAATAAAATATTTTTGTCAGTGAATGACATAAAATCATTGTATGACTCAGCAATCATTGTCAATAGCCAATGTAATTGTCCAGCTTGATCACTATATTTAAAAAATAAATGCTCCTTGATGCTATCATCAGACTCACACTTAAAAAAACTCAGTACACTAATTCTTCAGGCCATCCTGGGGAGGCGTTGTCTCACCACAAAGAGATTCGCCACCACCGATGAGAAAGGCTGCCCATACTGTTTGCTCGTCATTTGCGCTGTCAGATCCTGTTAATTTGGCGATGGAGACAGAACAGCCACAGTTTGTGTTCTACAAGAATGGTTACTCTTCTCGAGATGAAGGCACTGCGCCCAGTTTCCCCGCCAGAGGTTCCTGAACAGATACAAGAAGAAACGCAGAAGGTTGCATATTTGCCATATGTCGGCCCGATATCTGCGAAAATCAGCAGAATTCTCCTCAAACATATCATAAGCGCGTTCCATCCACCCACAAAGATCAAGGCTATGCTAGGGAGTGTGAAGGATGACCTGCGCCTACACAAACTGGGTATTTACCACGTACCATGTGAATGTAGTATGGCATACATCGGCCAGACGAACAGGACCGTTGATATCAGGTGAAATTGGTACCAAAGGCACACCAGACTGATACAAACAACCAAGTCAGCGATTGCGGGGTATTGGCTTGGTTCAAATGGCTCTGAGCACTATAGGACTTAACATCTGAGGTCATCAGTCCCCTAGACTTAGAACTACTTAAGCGTAACTAACCTAAGGACATTACACATATCCATGCCCGAGGCAGGATTCGAACCTGCGACCGTAGCAGTCATGCGGTTCCATACTGAAGCGCATAGAACCGCTCGGCCACACCGGCCGGCTACAGGGTATTGTTTAGAGCTCAATCATTCTGTGAAGTACAACGATGCCAAGATTTTTACACGAACATCGAGATACTGGACAGCGTCATCAAAGAATCTGTTGAGATGAAAGTCGCGGAGAATCTTATTAGCCGTGACACCGGTTTCCAGCTGCGCTCGACTTGAAATCCGGCACTTGCTCTTCTGAAGACACAGCGGAGTCAACATCAAGACCGTAAGGGACAAGTATGAAGATGGAGCTGAAATTAACAAGCAAGTACATGTAACAAAGGACGCTCGTGAGATGGTACCTCAGACAACAGGCACAATACCGAGGAAGTTTTTCCGAGTTTCGAGCGGAAATCTGAGCACCATCGGCCTGAAAATAACACTGCAGCCGCTCCTGGCGGGCAAAGACTTCGGACGGAACGCCTAATACGGCTTACCGCGGTAACAGAACGTCCTAGATCACAGGAGGACGGCTTGGACGTCGTTCAGAACTTAATACTGCAAGACTGACAACGGACAATAATCAGAAAGTACGCGCACAGCGTGCTGAGCAGCCGTGGCTAGAAGAAAACGCCGCAGTCGGTGCTGTGGGTCTACGCATACCACGGACAGAGTGCCTGACGCGGCACAGACCGCAAACGGAGCGCCTAGCGCAGCAGAAGCATAAATACCGGACTCGTTCCACACTCACCCTACACTGTGCATCCAAAGTATGACCTATCGGACACAAAAATACACTCCTGGAAATGGAAAAAAGAACACATTGACACCGGTGTGTCAGACCCACCATACTTGCTCCGGACACTGCGAGAGGGCTGTACAAGCAATGATCACACGCACGGCACAGCGGACACGCCAGGAACCGCGGTGTTGGCCGTCGAATGGCGCTAGCTGCGCAGCATTTGTGCACCGCCGCCTTCAGTGTCAGCCAGTTTGCCGTGGCATACGGAGCTCCATCGCAGTCTTTAACACTGGTAGCATGCCGCGACAGCGTGGACGTGAACCGTATGTGCAGTTGACGGACTTTGAGCGAGGGCGTATAGTGGGCATGCGGGAGGCCGGGTGGACGTACCGCCGAATTGCTCAACACGTGGGGCGTGAGGTCTCCACAGTACATCGATGTTGTCGCCAGTGGTCGGCGGAAGGTGCACGTGCCCGTCGACCTGGGACCGGACCGCAGCGACGCACGGATGCACGCCAAGACCGTAGGATCCTACGCAGTGCCGTAGGGGACCGCACCGCCACTTCCCAGCAAATTAGGGACACTGTTGCTCCTGGGGTATCGGCGAGGACCATTCGCAACCGTCTCCATGAAGCTGGGCTACGGTCCCGCACACCGTTAGGCCGTCTTCCGCTCACGCCCCAACATCGTGCAGCCCGCCTCCAGTGGTGTCGCGACAGGCGTGAGTGGAGGGACGAATGGAGACGTGTCGTCTTCAGCGATGAGAGTCGCTTCTGCCTTGGCGCCAATGATGGTCGTACGCGTGTTTGGCGCCGTGCAGGTGAGCGCCACAGTCAGGACTGCATACGACCGAGGCACACAGGGCCAACACCCGGCATCATGGTGTGGGGAGCGATCTCCTACACTGGCCGTACACCACTGGTGATCGTCGAGGGGACACTGAATAGTGCACGGTACATCCAAACCGTCATCGAACCCATCGTTCTACCATTCCTAGACCGGCAAGGGAACTTGCTGTTCCAACAGGACAATGCACGTCCGCATGTATCCCCTGCCACCCGACGTGCTCTAGAAGGTGTAAGTCAACTACGCTGGCCAGCAAGATCTCCGGATCTGTCCCCCATTGAGCATGTTTGGGACTGGATGAAGCGTCGTCTCACGCGGTCTGCACGTCCAGCACGAACGCTGGTCCAACTGAGGCGCCAGGTGGAAATGGCATGGCAAGCCGTTCCACAGGACTACATCCAGCATCTCTACGATCGTCTCCATGGGAGAATAGCAGCCTGCATTGCTGCGAAAGGTGGATATACACTGTACTAGTGCCGACATTGTGCATGCTCTGTTGCCTGTGTCTATGTGCCTGTGGTTCTGTCAGTGTGATCATGTGATGTATCTGACCCCAGGAATGTGTCAATAAAGTTTCCCCTTTCTGGGACAATGAATTCACGGTGTTCTTATTTCAATTTCCAGGAGTGTATGATAAACCCGACTGTTGCTGGTTGCTGACTCTGATCGAGAGTTCAACACTGGCACCCAGCGGCAGCCGCCGTGCAATAGCACCGCACGACGTCAAACGTATCGACACGCAAGATACCCACTACTAACAAAGCCTACCCTTGAACGACCTATCGCAGGCAGCAAGACATCCGCTACTGCTCTTACCACCTGAGCTAACTATCGCAGAGGTTTTTTTCCCTTGACTCTTGCCTTGGCACTTTTTTTGCTCTGTGCTTCAAACCGCTACCTTCCGCTCGACTTCGACCCAGCCTATCTCCAGATGAGCGTGTATTAATGGTTAACCTTAACCAGACGTACGCAAACATCGCAGTACCCACATCCTGCGACACCTCACTTTAGTGAAAACTAACCCTTATGCAGAGATGGCAGTAGACTTTTGAGTTGGCCATCATGCCGGTGTGGGCGTGGAAGGACTCCACCTCTTTAAAAATATAAAAAAAACCACTGGAATCAGTATCAGACAGCACCTGAAGAAGACTGCGAGCTACGCAGCTTAAATATCGTGCACGAAAGACGCAAATAACCGGCAGGAACCCGATTATTCAATAATCTGCACTTGTTAGTTACATGTACATATAAAGGTACAATAGAGATCAAGACTGACAGTTACACGGAATACAATATTTTCCATTTTATGATGTTTCACTGTCCTACCAACGGCCCATACCCTCGACCTCACCACACCGCCACGAACCAACCCAGAAGAGAAGTGGTTCCATCCTTCCAGACCACTTCAGATGGTAACGTAGATTAGTGGAATGGTTTGATTCTTTCCAATGGATGTTGTAATTCCCTACATCTTTATCTACATGGTTACTCTGCAATTCACACTTAGGTAACTGGCAGAAGGTTCATCGAACCATTTTCATACTACTTCTCTACCATTCCACACTCTAATGTCGCTTGGGAAAAGGGAACACGTACATCTTTCCGTTCGAGCTCTGATTTCTCTTATTTTATTATCATGATCATTTCTCCCTACGTAGGAGGGTGTCAACAAAATATTTTCGCATTCGGAAGAGAAATTGCGACATTGAAATTTCGTAAATAGATCTCGCCGCAAAGAAAACCGATTTTGTTTCAGTGACTGCCACCCCAACACGCGTATCATATCAGTGACACTCTCATCCCTATTGCGCGATAACACGAAACGAGCTGCCCTTCCTTGAACTTTTTCGATGTCCTCCGTCAATCCCACCTCGTAAGGATCCCATACCGAGCAACAGTATTCCAGCACAGGACGGACAAGTGTAATGTAGGCTGTCTCTTTAGTGGGTTTGTCGCATCTTATAAGTGTTCTGCCAACAAAGCGCGTATTTTCGGTGGATACAATTTTATTAATCACATTTGTACCTTTATAGCTTTCCTCCGTCCAGGAATACCTCCAGATACCTCGTTATTGCGGTTCTTCTAATCAATACATCGTTTAGTTTTAGGATTTCTTGCTAGGTTCCCATTCAGCAGGATTACGTAGTTGAATGAGGTTCTAGTGACAATATGACACTGACACCATCATTCAAGTTGATGAAGCGCTGTATTCTTCGGGAGTCACCGCTTGCTACGAGCAAGAAGTCGTCTGCAAACGCTTCCAGTCCACTTACATTGCCGCTGTCATGTAATTTCTGTAGTATGGGCTCTAATGCTGCATCCCGAAACTTTGGACCACACACCTTTTGATATGACCTTCGTCATTTGCTTTGGCGGACAATTTAAGATGGATGCCTGCAGCGACAACAGTCTCTCAGCCAGTTAAACAGCGCCCCTGTATTCTCCATCTATCTAAGGCGATTAAAGAAAGACGGCCAATAAGGTTATTGAAAGTGTCAGTAATTGGATTAATAGATGAAACAGAGAATATCCCAAGACGAACAACGAGGTTTCTTACAGGTTCATACAGTAAGCGCGAAAGCGTCACGGAGATGATCAGGGAACTCCGGTGGCACACGCTGCAATAGTGGTGTTCTGCATCATTGTGTGGCTCACCTTTAAAGTTCACAGACTACATGTTCCTATAACAGTCACCAATATATTGCTTCCTCCTGTATACCTTGTGAAAAGACAATGCGGGTGAAATTATAGAGATTCGAACTCACACTGCAGTACACAAAGTACCCTCCGCCACAGAACTTAAGGTGCAACGTCGATAACTGATTCCTGGAGACAGGAAAGTTTTCGGCTCACAGTCTAAATTTACGTAGTGCTGTGGCGAAATTTAGGTAGCACGCTAAGTATTATTCTGACAATCCACTAGTTTTGCTTGTAATTCTCTTACTTGACTGACGCCAGTCACACTAAATATAGGGTGGTCATAATTAAATTTCGTTACTTGAGAGGACTCCCATGAAAAACGAGTGATCGCAGGGCAATAAAACCATGTGTAAACATTTTTAAGGACACGTGGAAGGGAAATAACGTATGAACGACTGAAAGAAACACATTTTAATTTCCACGTTACATGGTAACATTTGTTAATTGCATAACATTTTTACGTTCCAGGATACAAACGGTGCTCAATGTAACAATTGTCTGCGTCTGAGATCCCCTCCTATACCTGCAGGACATGACAGATACTTTAATTTGTATAAAGGGGCCAAAGTGAGTGGCTTTCAGTTCCACTCGAACATATTACTTTATTCATTTGACAAACATTAAAAGAGTAAAGAAGACATTAATAACAAAGCAAGTCAAATATTAATTTTAGAACTTAATTCCCGGATAAACGCGCCATTCAATCTCACGCCTCAAGGGCAAAACAACTTTAATTTAAAACCGGCTAAAGGCCAATCACTTAAGTCTCAAAAACGAAAATTTGAATTTTAAAAGGCAGAAGGCCGCATCTTAAAACATTTCTCTAAATTAGGCTGAAGGCCCGAACAATCTCACGCCTTAAGGGCAAAACAACTTTAATTTAAAATCGGCTGAAGGCCAATAACTTAGGGCTCAAAAGAGGAATTTGAATTTTAAAAGGTAGAAGGCCTTATCCTAAAAGTTCTTTAAATTAGGCTGAAGGCCCAAACAATCTCACGCCTTAAGGGCGAAACAACTTTAATTTAAAATCGGCTAGAAGCCATACATAAACAGACAACAAGGACGGATAAGAAACGGCAGCACATCAAACGGCTCTCAGAAGTTTCCAAGGGTCGGCCTGGAATTCAAACACTAACGCTCGCTTAGGTGAGACAGGCAGTCGGCCCAACAATTCTGAATCCGACGGCAACCCGACCGACAGACAGTCAACGGACCAAGCGACAGGACAGCTTCCGCTCCACCCGACCGGCACACAACAGGGAGTTCAATGGAACAATGCAGAAGGTATCGGCGCCCACAACGAATTACATATTCAGCTGTCAAACTATACGCCGTGCAGGACAGTCACAACACGACGCGAAAAATACACTGCCTGAATTTACGTCAACGCCCAGGGCAGCTATCCGGAACTTTAACGGCCACAAGGCAGAAGATTCAGCTGGTGCATTTCAATTCAAAAATAATCAAGTTAAGTTAAACTCCACAGGATGGAGACTAGAATTTCGCCAACTTGAAAACACACGTTGTTGCTCACGGGAATGTCCCAAAAGACCACAACGAAATTCAAAACCGCAGTCTGAAGAGTTGGGTCTGGCTGGTACATTAAGTAAAGACTCAAGTTTCGTGTCCGGGATCGGTGAGCCACGGACCTCGTAGCAATGGGAACAGCCCCTCGCACTCCGACCGCGCGTGGACGCCGCCAGCGGCCCCGGCCGGACAAGCGCCATGGAGACTACCTCGCTGCTCCAACGCCAACCGACCAACTGCCTGCTCACGCCACAACCAGAAACTACAAGCGCGAGGCGAAAGTTAGTGCGAATATCGATACACACTGCTGCTGCGGCTCGCGGAGAGGGAGGATAACAGCACAATCGCGATAACCACGGGAGACTAATCGCAGAATAGCAACCAAGGTTTAATGCAAAGCATAACACGAGCCAGCCACGACTCAGCATGCAGGACAGCCTGTAACCACACTAGAAATACCGTTTCACAATTGTTCGCAGGTGGACCATGGAATGTTCAGCTGTTGCTGACACTGCTCGTGTGCTGCTTGAAGATTGCACATTGCCTTCAACATTCTCGGCGATGGCAACTGTAACGTCTTCAACAGTTGTGGCTTAATTGATGCTCTTGAAGAGTAGCAACACTATTGCTTTTGTTTTGATAAAACAGCTTAACGATTAAAGCCCTGCGAACCTTGTCCAGACCCATGCTGACTGTCAAGAACGGTGATGCACGCTGACACCTGTGTTTCAACCCTACGTCGCCGTACCAGTACCGGCGCCTAACGCAAATCATGACACCCTACAAACAACGCAGATCCTCCAGTTCACAGTCTGAACATCATTCCTATAAAGTAGGATGCCCATAAAGTAAATAATTTTTCGCATACACTGACTCATGTAGCAAAAGTTTGATTACAACCAACCTGTACGTCTACCCATGGTTTCTGTACGGTAAGCCTTAAACCAAAGCTCTGCCATGGATGATACTACACTCATGCTCATAAATTAAGGATAATTGCAGAATGTGGTGCCACACAACGTGGCACTACACAAAACTGGCGCTAATAGTATAGGCACATAGGGAACACACAACACAGATCTGTAAGTCCACGGTATTGGTGATAAGTCGAGAAAACCGTCCAGAAACACATGTGCTACAAAACGCCACTGTTTCCATCGCTTGTACCCCGACATCAATGTGGGATATGATCACCATGCACACATACACAGGCCGCACGACGGGTTGTCATACTCTGGATCAGGTGGTCGAGCAGCTGCTGAGGTATAGCCTTCCATTCTTGCGCCAGTGCCTGTCGGAGCTCCTGAAGTGTTGTAAGGGTTTGAAGACGTGCAGCGATACGTCGACCGAGAGCGTCCCAGATGTGCTCTATGGGGTTTAGGTCTGGAGAACAGGCAGGCCACTCCATTCGCCTTATTTCTTCTGTTTCAAGGTACTCTTCCACGATGGCAGCTCGGTGAGGCCGTGCATTATCATCAGGAGGAAGGTGGGACCAACTGCACCCCTGAAAAGGCAGACGTACTGGTGCAAAATGACGTCCAGATACACCTGACCTGTTACAGTTCCTCTGTCAAAGACATGCTGGGGTGTACGTGCACCAATCATAATCCCACCCCACCACGACCTCCATACAGGTCCCTTCAAGGACATTAAGGGGCTGGTATCTGGTTCCTGGTTCACGCCAATGAAAACCCGGCGAGAATCACTGCTCAGACTATACCTGGACTCGTCCGCGAACATAACTGGGGAACACTGTTCCAATGACCACGTGCTGTGTTCTTGACACCAGGCTTTACGCGCTCTCCTGTGACCAGTGGTCAGTGGAATGCACCTTGCAGATTTCCAGGCGAATAAACTATGTCTGTTCAGTCGTCTGTAGACTGTGTGTCTGGAGGCAACTGTTCTAGTGGCTGCGGTAAGGTCCCGAGCAAGGCTACCTGCAGTACTCCGTGGTCGTCTGCGGGCACTTATGGTGAAATATCGGTCTTCTTGTGGTGTCGTACACTGTGGACGTCACGTACTGTAGCGCCTGGACACGTTTCCTGTCTGCTGGAATCGTTGCCATAATCTTGAGATCACACTTTGTGGCACACGGAGGGCCTGTGCTATGACCTGCTGTGTTTGACCAGCCTCCAGTCGCCCTAGTATTCTACCCCTCATAACGTCAACAATATGTGTTCTTTGAGCCATTTTCAACACACAGTCACCATTCTCACGTCTGAAAACATCTGCTCACTTACTCGCTGCACCGCGCTCTGACGCACCAACACACTTCTGCGTATGTGGACTGCTGCCAGCGCCACCGTGCGACGATCGCAGGTCAAATTCACCGTATGGTCATATCCCGAGGTGATTTAAACCCGCAAATCGCCCACAAAAGCGTTGTTTCACTATGTATCAGCATTGTCCTTAATTTATGAGTATGAGTGTAGTTCATGTGTGTGTGTGTGTGTGTGTGTGTGTGTGTGTGTGTGTGTGTGTGTGTGTCGCGTGATTGGTGCTGAAAAACAGATAAACAGTGTAGCACTAACTTTTTACACTATGAACTAGTGTGTGTATAGTGTATGTAGCATGTGCGACGACTCGGGATGATAAATGAATGACCAGTGAAGTTTCTGTCATACAGGTACTCAATAACTTCTATGAAAGAATATATAAACAGAAGAGAATTCTATATTGGGGATAAACCGAATTATGTTATACTGTTTTAAACACGTTGGCCTTGTCTTCAGGAGGGTGGGGCCTTTATTCTTCATGCAGCCATCCGATTTAGGTTTTCCGTGTTTTCACCAAATTACTTGAGTCAAATGCTGGGATGATTCCGAAATTAACGCCACGGCGGACTATTTATCTCATCCTTCTCCAACTATAATTGTAAATCTGTAAATCCTCGATTGTAATTATGTTTTTTTGTTCTTAGTCTGTAATACCACAAATCGTCCGTAATCATGTTAGTTATCAACGGATAGAAAACAACAACTACTACTGCGTGTCTCATTACACACGTCGTCCAGGCCTACTTACGTTTCTTGGAGAGCTGAGTGCTTCGTGATAATATAATAGGTTTTGGAAGGGACTGCTTCGTCAAGCTGATCCATCACACATGATACCTAATGAAACGTGTACGTTGTATTAAATAATTTTGACCGTACTACATATCAGAATTATTCTGCTATTGCAGATGAGATAGGGCGTCAGATTCTTATTTTATTTTATTTCTTTTATTTTTCTAATATTTATGTTTAAGAAAAGTGACCTACGCTATTTTAAAGTTGAGCATTCTGGCATTCCTGTAAAGCATTTTAAATCACCTAAAATTTATTATCTTCTGAAATAACATTCTTTCCTAACTGTACTATTAATCCTGTCACTGGAAAGTCAAATATAAGACTACTGGTTCTTACTATCAGGTCGGTGCATAGTCGCGCGGGATTAGCCGAGAGGACTAAGGCGCTGCAGTCATGGACTGTGCGGCTGGTCCCGGCGAAGGTTCGAGTCCTCTCTTGGGCATGTGTGTGTGTGTTTGTCCTTAAGATAATTTAGGTTAAGTAGTGTGTAAGCTTAGGGACAGATGACCTTAGCAGCTAAGTCCCGTAAGATTTCACACACATTTGAACATTTTTTGGTTGGTGCATAAGTTCGTAGTGTTTTTATTTTGCATGTTGGTATTCCGGTTCCTATGGGTTTATTCATCGATTGTCAATTTTTATTTGTAGTTCACTGTTTCTACTTGAGTTTACATATTGTCATTATGTCATTTGGAGATTGTGGGTGGAGCTGTGGACGCCAGAAAATGGAGTACCACTCGGAGAAATCGGAACATTTCCGACACGCTCGTCTGTTTGAGTTCTCTAGAGGAGTGACAGCAGCGGTGGCAACTAGAAACATTAACGCCATATATGGGGATAATACCATTGGACAGAGCACGCCAGGAAAATGGTTTTCTCGTTTTGGGAAGGGTCTATTTGACATTAGTGACTCTCCAAGTTCAGAAAGACCTTCAGGGCTTGATGAAGATCGTTTAAATGCATTAAGCCACAATCTTCCACGTCATTGTACTCCAGAAATGCAATTGTGACGAACAGCGTGCAATCCACCTTCGTGCGACAATTGCATGCAGTGGGCTAAGTTCTAAAATCAGGTTTATGCGTACCACATGCTCTAAGCCAAAACAAAAATCAGCAGGTGGCCATATGTGCATCTGTGCTTTCTCGTCAACCATTGACTCGTGAACAAAACCTATCCCGTATCGTTACTGGAGACGAGAAATGGTATCTTTAGGCTAGCTTAAGGAAAAGAAAGGAACAGTTGAGACCAAACAAAGCAGCAAATACCCGTACAAAGACCTGTGCACATCCACAAAAGATAATGTTATGGACCTGGTGAAAAAAAGGCGGTGTGGCGTAGGGAGGCCTACTGCGAATTGCTTCCCTAAGTTGTAACCATCACTGCTGACATTTACTGTCAACAACTGAGACGTCTTGCAGATGCAGTTTCAAGAACAACGACCAGGAAGACTGCGACAAGTGATGCTACTCTACTACAACTGAACTAACAAAAAGCACTATACAAGGGCTTGGGAAGTACCTTATTCACATGATCTTGCGCCTTCAGATTTTCTCCTTTTACTCTCTCTAGGAAACATCCTTCAAGGAGTTTCCTTTACGGATGAAAATGTGCTCCCAACACGATTAGACGAGTTCATTGCCTCAAATCCACGAGATTTCTGCACTCATGGAATGGAAAAGTTATCAGGGCGATGGCAGACTCTTGCAAATATTGAAAGAGAATATTATTGATAACTAAAGACTCTGTTATGTGTATATGTAGCGTTTATTAAACTTATAGAAAAACGCAACGAACTTATGCACCAAACAGATAAATTAGTAACTCGCTGGGAATGCTACTCTTGTGAAAGAATTTTTATTTGACCGTGACTATGTAATGGTTAAGGTATCACACTAATCTCGTTTCTCGAAATACTACAACTGAAAGGAAGCAACAGCCGAATAAATGGAAATCGATCCAAGGTTATATTAGTAATAAAGTAAACTGCAAATACACATAAGGAAACGGTAGTCAGTTTAATTAGGCAAAATGTACAAAGTACTGTCACAGTGCATAAATAAAGTTATTTATTGTTATTTACAACTGATACTAAAATACTATTTTTGCTTATAAACACTAGACAGTAGTACATTATCTGTCATGAATAACGTAGAAGGAGTATTAAAACCTTTTTGGCAACAATTGGCTCTCAGTAATTCTACTTGTATATTAAATAAGAAAGCTAATGGTCTTTACAGGCAAATGATTATTAATGGTGGAGCACAACTATCTTAGACATGAGGATCTTTTATGAGTTTAGTTATTGGGAAATACGGTCACTGAAATAGAATTCAGATCTTTATGTCACTTTTTGAAATTACTAATTGCTTTATCAGAAAGCATTTATTTTTGTATACTAAACAGGGCAAACATAAGATGTGTGCTCTCTGAATTTGTAGTAGCTTGAATAGTGGAAGCAAGATACTCATTATAGCACATAAATGTTACAAAATTGGTAGTTGCACTTCATTAGTACAGTAATTGTAATTTGGAAAGCAAAACTAATTCAACAGTTTGTGAGGTATCTGAAACCAATCTATTAGTGACTAAGATCAAGGCTGACTACTTTTGTTACAATACAGTAGGAAAAACAGTATTAATTGCAAACACATGAAACGTACACATTATTTCAAACTTGTGCATGAATTATTCTGTGAGCTGAACTCTCAGTTCTACTAGACACTAACTATTCAGACTGATCACTGTTTTATGCAGGTAACTTTGACACTGCAGTGATATTTCAAACAGAACGACATTCAAGCGAAGCACTTTCGATTTATCCTTGGCAGTTATACTTTAGTATAATATTAACTATTATTTTATGAAAAAAAGCTTGGATAGATTCTGAAATGAGGCTCACTGAATAATTATGACATTTACTATTCCACAACTTTATTAAATATAGTCAAAGAAAGCAATTACTTTTCAATTCAATAAAATAGGAAACATTGCAGCACTAGGAAAAGGTCCCTGGCTAGCTAAATGACGAGAGATTAAATGTGAATCTTAGACACAAAGTTTAAACAAAGCAGCTTTATTATTTTGATAGGAAACCAAATAACAGGCCCATGCAACTATACAGTACATTACTCAACTGATTAACTGAGACAAAGGTTGTGGCTGTGGAGACATCCTGTGGACACTCAAAACAGTGGCAAAAGTTTCCATACCTCCTTCTGTATAAAAAAGCACTCCGTCTTCAGGCCACAATTGGCCCATCCTCAGCTGAGGATGCGGATACGAGGGGCGTGTGGTCAGCACACCGCTCTCCTGGTCGTTATGATGGTTTTCTTTGACCGGAGCCGCTACTATTCGGTCGAGTAGCTCCTCAATTCGCATCACGAGGCTGAGTGCACCCCGAAAAACGGCAACAGCGTATGGCGGCCCTATGATTACAAACCTAAGTAGCCTACGCATGAACCGGTATTCGAGTAAAGTTTTAACATTTCCATTATTTTGTAGAACATTAGTTACAAAATTACTCCTTAGACTAATTACAGTTCATAAATGAAAATGAATAAAAAAGTTGCATAGACAGTACTTCAATTATCATGGTGATAAAGAAGTCACTTTAAACATAAGCAGGCAAAGAAGTCCTACCAGAAAAGTACAAGTAATCTAGATTTTAGTGTTACAGACATTTCCTATCTCATATTTCGTCAAAACCAGTGTGAGATTCCGGCTCAAATGGCTCTGAGCACTATGGGACTTAACATCTCAGGTCATCAGTCCCCTAGAACTTAGAACTACTTAAACCTAACTAACCTAAGGACAGCACACAACACCCAGCCATCACGAGGCAGAGAAAATCCCTGACCCCGCCGGGAATCGAACCCGGGAACCCGGGCGTGGGAAGCGAGAACGCTACCGCACGACCACGAGATGCGGGCTGAGATTCCGGACTTTGACTACATTTGTTACCTTAATTTTTCTGTAGAGTGTGACATACAGCGATAACCGCTTAACTTACTAATTAATAATTCCATGCAATTCAGTTTAAGGTGTAGTTTGCGCCTATTTATGCAAATGGGGGGAATCACAATGCAGAAGAAAAATAGTGTCGATGTATTCTTATAGTTTTGTGAGCAGGAGCATTTTGTGTAATCCAAAGTTCTGCCGTTTTTGTACTCCAGCGAAGCAATAAATTCCAATGTACCTGATGTTTCAAAGCATCGTGTACTTTCCAAAATAACAGTTTGTTCTTATTTCAATCTGTACGTAGTTGGACGTCACTCAAAATAGTCAATCCACAGTTTGAAAGTGAACAGTTAACATTTATCTCGGTAGCGCTCTCACTGCTTGACTCAAGCCAAAATTATATATATTCTGTATAAGAGAATGCGCACTTCGTTCATCTCGATACTCAAGAATTTTAATGTGTAAAAAACATTCAACTAATTACAGTATCTCTAATTAACGAACATTGTGAATGATGACGAACTTCTGTGAACTATGTTGTCATCGGATTGAACCATTGTTATAAACAGTGATTTGAATTCTGGACTTTCTTAAATGAAACAACGAAATTTAATTGTCTTTAACAAATTACTGAAGGACTGTGATAAATTTGAACTATGTCGTTTTTCGATAAATGCGAATACTGCTAATGTTCTGCCACAAATGAAGTAAGTTACTTCCCACAAACTAATCCTGCTGGCCTGTATAGCTGCACTAACATTTGTGTGCAATGTAAAAACTGGTCACCGCAATTAACAAGTATACTTCGCATGGAATAATGTGGGTTAATGCCAACTAAAATGTGGGGTAGAGTACGTTGCTGAACGAAGGCCAGTCCACACCTCCATCAATTTTCAGCATCGAGATGATCAAGAGAAAATGCTACCGAAAACGATGCTATGAATTAAGGATAAATTCAATCACATGTCGTTGTTATTGGACACAAATCTTGACAATTAAAGAACTCAAGATAAAAGAAATGTTTCACTGAAGAAATCGATAGAGAGGCGTATGAACCGTGCTGCGGCTCGCGTTGGTGCTGTTTGTAGGTTTCCGTGGTCATACCGTATACTTTAGTTGACATGGCTGCTTTTGTTTGTCTTCTTTTCGATTTTACTGGCGCTACTCGTTTCGCAAGCGTTGCCTGTCCGCTAGTGGCACCAGCGGCGGTTATCGATATGTAGTAACTGTTGCCCCATCTTCGAGCGACGTCGTTGTTTTTCCGTGTTGTATGAGTGGGCAGTTCAGTTGGAGACTCAGGAGTAGCCAGGTCCGCACAGTGCGTAAACATGCTGGGACTTCTTCGGGCTCCGAATACACGAAGCACGGATCTGTTCAACAACATCTTCATAAGTTCACGGTCTACCTGGTGATTTCGCTTACAAAACACCATCGGTTTCCTTGAAAGACTTTAGCCAATGACGGATAGTATTTGCTGTAGGTGGTTCACTAATATACTGACGTCTAAAATTACGTTGCACTATTGTAACTGACTCAGTTTTCACAAGCCAAATAACACACTGCGCTTTCTGTTGCGGAGTACACATAATCCTGAGTTAATATCGAGCATCAAAACCGATTCAAGGATTAGTGAACACAGGGTTGTAGTAGCGAGATTGAATGTTGTAATCGACAAATCCTCGAAAAATAAGCGAAAAATATACCTATTCAAAAAAGCAGATAAAAATTCACATGACGTCTTCCTGAGAGACAATCTCCACTCATTCCAAATTAATAATATAAGTGTAGACCACATGTGGCTTAAATTCAAAGAAATAGTATCGGCAGCAATTGAGAGATCTATACCAAATAAATTAACAAACGACGGAGCTGATTCTCCTTGGTACACAAAACGGGTTAGAAAACTTTTGCAGAAACAAATATCCCAAATTTAAACAGACGCAAAATCCCCAAGATTGGCGATCTTTTACAGAAGCTCTTTACTCACATGAAGTGTTGAGTGCTATTGACAAGGGATTTCAGATCGATTCCGTATTTCTGGATTTCCGGAAGGCTTCTGACACGGTACCACAAAGCGACTCGTAGTGAAACTGCGTGCTTATGGAATATCATCTCAGTTACGTGACTACTCGTAGTGAAATTGCGTGCTTATGGAATATCGTCACAGTTACGTGACTGGATTTGTGATTTCCTGTCAGAGAGATGACAGTTCGTAGTAATTGACGAAAGTAATCGAGTAAAACAGAAATGATTTCTGGCTTACCCAAAGTAGTGTTAATAGGCCCTTTGTTGTTCCTTATCTATATAAACGATTCTGGACAGTCTGAGCAGCCGTCTTCGGTTGCTTGGAGATGACGCTGTCGTTTATCGACAAAGGTCAAAACAAACTGCAAAAAGATTTAGAAAAAATATCTGAATAGTGCGAAAAGTGGCAGTTGACCCTGAATGGCAGTTGACCCTGAATAACGAAAAGTGTGGGGTCATCCACATGAGTGCTAAAAGGAACTCGTTAAACTTTGGTTACACGATAATTCTGTCTAGTCTAAAAACCTTAAATTCAACTAAATACCTAGGTATTACAATTACGAAGAACTTAAATTGGAAGGAACACATAGAAAATGTTCTGGGGAAGGATTACCAAAGACTGCATTTTGTTGGCAGGACACTTATAAAATGGAACTGACCTGCTAAGGAGACTGCCTACACTGTGCTTGTCCGTCCTCTTTTAGAATACTGCTGCGCGGTGTGGGATCCTTACCAGATAGGACTGACGGAGTACATCGAAAAAGTTCAAAGAAAGGCAGCACGTTCTGTATTATCTCGAAATATGGGAGAGAGGGTCACAGAAATGATACAGGATTTGGGCTAGACATCATTAAAAGAAAGTCGTTTTTCGTTGCGACGGAATCTTCTCACGAAATTCCAATCACCAACTTTCTCCTCAGAATGCGAAAATATTTTGTTGACACCGACCTACATAGGGAGGAACGATCACCACGATAAAACAAGGGAAATCAGAGCTCGTACGGAAAGATATAGGTGTTCATTCTTTCCGCGCTTTATACGAGACTGGAATAGTAGAGAACTGTGAATGTTGTTCAAAGAATCCTCTGCCAGTCATTTAAATGTGATTTGCAGAGTATCCATGTAGATGTAAATGTAGATGTAGATGTACAGGGTGCCGTCTCAAGGTCAAGCAGACCTGCCAACTGCAGCGGAGCCAAACTTGGAGAGTTGATGAATCAAACACCATTAACTAGGATGGTGTATGTCACTTTGTATAGATTCTAGGACACATTAAAACTAAGGAGTTTTTCTTTTTTCAAAGACACTTTATATCACCAAGAAATCGCAAATTAATTACTCTTCGATTTTTGCAAACAGTATTCAGAACTTTTTAAAAAAATATAATGCATTTATGTTTACACCAATATTAATGAAATAAATTGAAATTAAAAGATGTCTGTGCTGCCGGTCTACTTCCCCTTCTGGTGAAACAATCGGTAAATTCGTTTCACACTTCCTTGCCTATCAGTGGCCAGTTATACAATGAAGTGCAGAAGTCTTGGGATAGTACATACATATACTACAATCCGACAATTATGGACGGCTGTAGAGGCAGCAAAACATGGTAAATTCGGCCACTAACCTGTGGAAGCCACTTCTGGAAGTTGACGGAGCTTGAGACTTGAGGCAAGTTAAGGTGGGGGGGGGGATGGGGGGAAAGGGGGGAGGGGGGGAGGGTTCCACGACAAAGAACTTACAGAAGCAGCTCCTGCAAGCGACTTGAAAGTAATTGATAAATTCATTTCACACTTCCTCGGCTGTCGATGGCCGATTATACACTACTGGCCATTAAAATTACTACACCACGAAGATGACGTGCTACAGACGCGAAATTTAACCGACAGGAAGAAGATGCTGTGATATGCAAATGATTAGCTTTTCAGAGCATTCACACAAGGTTGGCGCCGGAGGTGACACCTTTAACGTGCTGACATGAGGAAAATTTCCAACCGATTTCTCATACGCAGACAGCAGTTGACCGGCGTTGCCTGGTGAAACGTTGTTGTGGTGCCTCGTGTAAGGAGGAGAAATGCGTACCATCACGTTTCCGACTTTGATAAAGGACGCGATTGCGGTTTATTGTATCGCGACATTGCTGCTCGCGGTGGTCGAGATCCAGTGACTGTCAGCAGAATATGGAATCGGTGGGTTCAGGAGGGTAATACGGAACGCCGTGCTGGATCCCAACGGCCTCGAATCACTAGCAGTCGAGATGACAGGCATCTTATCCGCATGGCTGTAACGGATCGTGCAGCCACGTCTCGATACCTGAGTCAAGAGATGGGGACGTCTGCAAGAAACAACCATCTGCACGAACAGTTAGATGACGTTTGCAGCAGCATGGACTACCAGCTCTGAGACCATGGCTGCGGTTACCCTTGACGCTGAATCACAGACAGGAGCGCCTGCGATGGTGTACTCAACGACGAGCCTGGGTGCACGAATGGCAAAACGTCATTTTTTTTGGATGAATCCAGGTTCTGTTTACAGCATCATTATGGTCGCATCCGTGTTTGGCGACATCGCGGTGAACGCACATTGGAAGCGTGTATTCGTCATCGCCGTACTGGCGTATCACCCGGCGTGATGGTATGGAGTGCCATTGGTTACACGTCTCGGTCACCTCTTGTTCTCATTGACTGCACTTTGAACAGTGGACGTTACATTTCGGATGTGTTAGGACCCTTGGCTCTACCCTTCATTGGATACCTGCGAAACCCTACATTTCAGCAGGATAATGCACGACCGCATATTGCAGGTCCTGTACGGGCCTTTCTGGAGACAGAAAATGTTCGACTGCTGCCCTGGCCAGCACATTCTCCAGATCTCTTACCAATTGAAAACGTCTGGTCAATGGTGATCTATCGTGTAGCTGAAGTTTAACAAGTTCCTTTTAGCTCTCATGTGGTTGACCTCACACCTGTACCGCTTTATCAGTATAAAAGTGAAGGCCTCGTAGTTGTACTTTAAGTTTTGTAAGCAGATGAAAATCGGATGGGGCTACGTCGGGACTGTGTGGATGGCGATCGATGACAGTGAAATCAAGTCGTCGGATTGTTGCAGATGTCGCAGCGCCCTTTGTGGTCTGGTATTGTCATGCTGAAGCAAAGGGTTTTCCATGTGAGGACGAACTCTTCGAATTCGGAACTAGATTACAACTCTCCGTTTCTCACGCACCGTAATAGTTACATTACACAACATCATGTTACACGCTACAATTCGGAGCCCTCCGCCGGCAGACGGCTGCAAATGTGTCGACACGAAAAATGAAGACGTAGAAAATGACGTCTGCTTTATTTAAAAAGCTTTAACAGTTTCCACATACAAAATTGGAAGGCATTACCTTTCCGCACGCTCTCGTATTGTAGATTTAGGTTTGAGAAGTGCGGTTCTAGGCGCTTCAGTCCGGGACCACGCGGCTGCTACGATCACAGGTTGGAATCCTGCCTCGGGCATGGATGTGTGTGATGTCCTTAGGTTAGTTAGGTTTAAGTAGTTCTAGGAGACTGATGACCTCAGATGTTAAGACCCATAGTGCTTAGAGCCATTTGAACCACTTCGTTTGAGAAGTGAAAGCTGATTTATTCTGTACCGGCTGTCCACTGAAATATCTAGCCGAACAAGCAGATACAAAATAATTGGGTCAGCGTCTTTTACCAGGGCCCCGCACCATAGTATTACAAGAAACACTTCTTTAATTTTAAAATTCTGTGGTGCGGGTTCCTTTGTGGTGCGGGAAACTACAGGGTGGCGCACGAAATGTGTTACCATTTTGTTTTTGAATACAAACTGTATTGTCAATACAATCTGGAAGGAACATATACTACAATGAAGAGCCGTCCATGGAGATTTGTTATAACTCAGCACATGCTCAATATGTCCACCGTTTCGTTTCCTAACTTTCTTCAAACGAACACTGAAGTTAGTGATTACCCTACGGCACATGCCTGCCGTAATTTAACTGCAACCTTAAAGAATAAGTCTTCTGAGCTCCATTAAATCACGTGGACGTTTCGGGAAAAAATTTTCCTTTAGGTACCCCCAAAGAAAAAAGTCACATGGATTGAGGTCTGGATTATTGGGGGGCCAATTTTGTCCGTCATTGAAGCGACCTAGAAACCTGAGTGAAATGATCCGCATGTCGAAATGGTCACGTAAAAACTCCAACACAGTGTTTACAGTATGTGGCCTTGCTCCATCTTGCATGAACCACTGCGTGTTGAAGGGCAAGGCAGTAGCAAGAAGCTGTGGAACGAAGCTATTGCGAAGCATGCTCAAATAACTCTCGCTGTTCACAGTTTCTTCAAAGAAAAAGGGTCCAATAAGTCCGTTACTGGAAATTGCTGCCCACGCTGTAATCCTCGGAGCATAATGTTGTCGTCCATGAAGCACTTGTGGGTTTTCAGTGACCCAAAAGCGCACATTTTATTTCTTAACCACACCGTCTAAATGAAAATGCGCCTCGTCTGAAAAGCAATCGTTGTTCAGAGTTTCTTCCCTATCCTCAGCCCACTGAGCAAACAGTAGTCTCTGCTGCTTGTGTTCTTCAGTGAGCTTCTGTGCACAGGTTATCTTGTATGGGTACATATGGAGGTCACTTTTAAGAATGCGTTGAACGGAGCGTCTGGATATTCCCAGTTGCACTGCTGCCTTTCTACATGATTTTCTGGGACTTCTCTGTACAGCAACTCGTACCGCTTCAATATTCTCCGGCGAACAAACAGACTTAGGCCGAGGTCGCTTCGCTTCCAATACTGTTCCTTCCTGTACAAATTTATCGTACTACCTGTGGATGGTCTTCTTGCAAGTGACCCATCGTGTGTTAAACTGTTGTTGAAAACGCCCCTGAGTCACAACAAGGCTTTTCGTTTCACGAAAAAGTAACACAATTGCCGATCGTTGCTGTGTCGTCAGTCTTCCATTGTCAGTCATTCCTGCTTATTAGTCTCCTAGCGGCAGTATCGTGAATTACACGTCATTTCGTAACTCATTTGTTTTTCCAAGCTCTGCTGGTACTGCTGTAGAGATCCCAGCGGGATATCTAATGTGCGTCGTAAATTGTGAAAGAAACACATTTCGTGCGCCACCCTGTACGTTTCGGTCTAGGTAGACCGTGCTTCTGATGCCAGACCACTTTGGGTTTGACTGAGATAAAGTATGCCGGCCAGCCGTATTCCAGGGTAGGGCGTGAGAACACTTGGTGTGGACGCCGCCGAAGAGCAGGCGCAGCTAGGTAGCTAGTAGCTAGTTAGCCAACACCGAAGCTGTGAGGCGCCGCCTGCGACTACGACCCCGAGCGGCGAGAGAAAGCACGGAGGGCGCTCTGCTCCAGGGCGCTGCGCCGCTATAAGGGGGGGGGCGGACGTAGCGCCGGCCGCACTCTCAAGGTGCGTCGCTTCGCTCACGACCACACGCTGCGCCGGCGTCGCCTCGCCCACGACCACGACCACACGTCGCCCACACACACAGGCAGTGCGGCGCCCTGCTCCCGTCGCCTTCCACACTACACCGCCGAGGACATGAAGCCAACACGGCAGGTAGGACAGTCGCTGCATTCATCTCCCTCACAAAATTACGCGTCTGTTTCTTTCCCATCGAAAGGGCAGGAAGGGTACGGTTGTTTTTCGATTACTCCTTAACAATTCTGAATTAACGGAATCGGATTTGTTGGTCCGACTTCTGCATCTACGTCTTCTAACAACCATACCACAACAAAGGTCAAAATTTAATAATGATTGTGGTGTTTCTCACGCTGCTAAATACTGCATTTTCCGGCAACAACAAAGTTATTGTGTCGCAGGTGTCATTAGAGCACAAAAATGGTTCAAGTTGCTCTGAGCACTATGGGACTCAACTGCTGAGGTTATTAGTCCCCTAGAACTTAGAACTAGTTAAACCTAACTAACCTAAGGACATCACACACATCCATACCCGAGGCAGGATTCGAAACTGCGACCGTAGCGGTCTCGCAGTTCCAGACTGCAGCGCCAGAACCGCGCGGCCACTTCGGCCGGCATTAGAGCACAGTTAATAAAGTCATTTCATGTAATAATGAATGAACTAGGAACTCATCTTTTCGTGTTTCCCACGCTGGTCTCGTTGTAAAATCATGGCTCAATCGTCCAAGCTCGGATGCAAAGAGGCCTAGCTTTTATTCTGCTATATTCAAAAGTTTTTTAGATGCGCTTCACAAACCATTCTTGAAGATTACACTTTTGCAGGACAATGGTGATGTAAAGATGTAATCAGCACTCCGAATTTAAGTTACACTTCTTTTTTATTACTTTTGCTGCAATATCACGTAACACACAAAACATCACTTCACAATACAAAACATACTTGAAAACATCTTCCTCACTGTTAAAGTTCACATTTTATAAACTGGCTACAATATGCGTCTTTCCAACATGACGTCCAAGACTTGACTTTCTCAAGGTCCGACTATCTAACTAACTAACTAATAATCGCTTACGCGCCCAAAAACCAGAGTTACAAGTACGTCAAAGATCATAGTGACAAAAGAAAGAATACACATAAGAATAATATCATTGCAACATAAACATATCGATGTATCAGAATATCTCTACATTAATGAAATCAAATCTGAACGTTGTCTCAGAAATATGTTAACTACTTTACAGTAATACAGTAGAATATTGCTGGTATCGAGAGGTTCAGGTGATATACGGTATTCTAAAAACACACTTGTGTGCTACCTGTTTAAGTAATATTCAGAAGCAGTTTGGCTGACGAAAAATACATTTTTAAAATATACATATTAAGTGTTTGTAAAACATTAGGACCAAAGCCTTAATCTTCACGTACCATTCACCTTTGATGCGTGCGAAGAACGGCTTTAAATGCCTCTTTGTGCACTGTAATTAGCCTATTCTTGTGCTTGCGATCACTATGGGAGGTATATATTGGGTGTCGTTTTGTATTCCTAGATTCAACTTTAAAGCTGGGTCTTGCAACTTCGTGAATAGATTTACTCCGGATAGTTTGCTTGTCTAAGGTGTTCTTTCGAAGGCCGCACAGTCCAGAATCGGCATCCCATTCAGACAAAATCACCGTGAGCACTGAGTCAATCATCCCCCAACGCACCAGGCTGAACACACCTGTTTGGTAAAACACGGTGTCCTGCTGCGCGAAGAGGTCCGTAAGTGCCTGCTGTACATCCTCTTCCGACAGGTCCTTTTTAAGGGGCCGAAAGCGTATAATAGCATGGGGAGAGATCAGGACTGCAGGGCGGGTGTTCGAGTGTCTCCCACTTGACCTAACTTCTGTGTTACGATATTTACGATATTCTACATCTACGTGATTGCTCTGCTATTCGCAATAAAGTGCCTAGCAGATGGTTCAATGAACCACCTTCAAGCTGTCTCTCTATCGTTCCACTCTCGAACGGTACGCTGGAAAGACGATCACTTAAATTTTTCTGTGTGAGCCCTGATTTCTCTTATTTTATCATGATGATCATTTCTCCCTATGTAGGTGGGTGCCAACAGAATGTTTTCGCAATAGGAGGAGAAAACTGGTGATTGAAATTTCATGGCAAGATCCCGTCGCAACGAAAAACGCCTTTGTTTTAATGATTGCCACTCCAATTCACGTATCATATCTCTGACACTATCTCTCCTATTTCGCGATAATACAAAACATGCTGCCCTTCTTTGTACTTTTTCGATGTCACCCGTCAGTCCCACCTGATGTGGATCCCACACCGCAGAGCAATACTCCAGAATAGGACGGACAAGCGTGGTGTAAGCAGTCTCTTCAGTAGACCTGTCGCACCTTCTAAGTGTTCTGCCAATGAATCGCAGTCTTTGGTTTGCTCTACCCACAATATTGTCTATGTGATCGTTCCAATTTAGGTTATTTGTAATTGTAATCCCTAAGTATTTAGCTGAATTTACAGCCTTCAGATTAATGTGACTTATCGCGTAATCGAAATTTAGCTGATTCCTTTTGGTACGCATGTAAATAACTTACACTTTTCCTTATTCAGGGTCAATTGCCACTTTTCGCACCTTACAGATATCTTATCTAAATCATTTTGCAAGTCGTTTTGATCATCTGATGACTTTACAAACGGTAAATGACAGCATCATCTGTAAACAATCTAAGACGGCTACTAAGATTGTATCCTATGTCGTTAATGTAGATCAAGAACAATAGAGGGCCTATAACACTTCCTTGGGGAACGCCGGATATTACGTTTTACTCGATGACTTTCCGTCTACTACTATGAACTTTGACTTTACTGACAGGAAATCATGAATACAGTCACACAACCGAGGCGATACTCCGTAGGCACGCAGTTTGGTTAGAAGACAGTTGTCAGGAACGGTAACGAAAGCCTTCAAATCCAAAAATATGGAATCAATTTGACATCACCTGTTACTTCATGAGTATAAAGAGCTAGTTGTGTTTCTCAAGAACGTGCGTCATCATGGAGCGGCGGCACCCCTTGTCGAAGTTGGTTTTCGACAGATATGCTGCCCCATATACATTCCGCATTCTCCGCTGGATGTCTACAGGTGTTTGTCCTTCGGCAGCCAAGAAAAGAATAACAGCACGTTAGTCTTGTTTGGATGAATTTGGTAACGATGCCGTCTTAGTTCACGTTTCCGCATTTGCCGCAGGCACGTCGGAAAGGCTAATCTCTTACCGGCACGTCGGAAAGGCTAATCTCTTACCGGCACGTCGGTGCTTATATAGCCGCAACGGAGTCGCTCTTCCTTGTACATAGGCTGCAGCGGAAACATTTTGATCGGCCCTTATATGTTCAGATGTCTGATGGTTCACTGGGGGCCTAGAAACGACGGAGAGGCTCCGTCCCTGCCGCAGCCGCAGTGGTCCACAACCCCACGACGATTACCACAGTCCACTTCACCCCTCCACCGCCCCATACCGAACCACTCTTTCAGGGTTATTGTGCGGTTCGGCCCCCGGTGGACCCCCCAAGGGAACGTCTCACACCGGACAAGTATAACCCCTATGTTGGCGTGGTAGAGTAATGGTGGTGTACGCGTACGTGGAGAACTTGTTTGCGCAGCAATCGCCGACGTAGTGTCGCCATGGCGGAATAAGGGGAACCAGCCCGCATTCGCCGAGACAGATGGGAAACCGCCTAAAAACCATACACAGACTGGGCGGCTCAGCGGACCTCGACACAAGTCCACCGGTCGGATTCGTGCCAGGGACCAGGCGCTCCTTTCCAATCCGGAAAGCCGTGCGTTAGACCGCGCATCTAACCGGGCGGGCATCTCCATTGTAGTCTGCCATGGATCAAACAAACCTGTGGCCATTCTTGCTGCCCTTCTCTCTATACGTTCAGCATCCTCTGATAGTCCTATTTGGTTCAAATGGTTCAAATGGCTCTGAGCACTATGGGGCTTAACTTCTGAGGTCATCAGACATACTGCATTTCCCTAGTGGTCCGCCACTGAACCGAAAGCTGCTACCTGCCTTACCTACGACATAGCCTATGTGATCGTCATGTGTACAAACCGTTACAGCCAAGTATTTCTACGAGTTCATCGATTTCAGTTTCGACTCGTTTATACTGTAATTATAGGATACTACGTTTTCTTCGTGTTTTGAAGTATAATTTAAAGAGAGAGAGAGCTGCCAATTCTCTTCTTTTCTTTAGTATATATGACCGTGAAACTGACGTTGCCTCTGTGAGAGAGGTCACTGTGTAACTACGGATATGGTATGTCATACAAATTTTGTTGTTGTAAAGTAATGAGAGATATTTTAGATTTATAATAATTAAAATTCATGATTAGGTCCTTAATTGTCGTTTGTTTTTATAGATTTTTAACAAATGTGAAGATGGGTAACACTGTCTCCTTCTTTCTTCTTGTTCCTTGTCTTCATCCCGTATCTTCACGGCGTTGGAAGTTTAATTCCTTGATTTTACAATCTTAATGATAGAGGGTGGCTGATTTCCGTTCTGTCACAACCCCTTACCCCCCCCCCCCTTGACGGAAACTGTGAACTGTGCACCTCATCTCTTTGCGAGTAGTGTTATCACTTGTAAGTGTGCGGACGTTTTTCGTAAAGTCTCCGAATCGTGTAACTAAGGCGGGACGTGGGCCCGGAACGTGGGTCCGGGGCGTGGGTACCAGCCCGGTATTCGTACAGTCTCGTGTGGGAAACAGCCTAAAAACCATATTTAGACTGACGGTACACCGGCCTTCGTCGTTAATACGCCGAAAGAATTCGATGCGGCGCCGGTGCGCCTCCCCGAGTGCCGGAGGCTATCCGTGAGGATACGGGTGACAGTGTCTGAAACCGGTTTTCTTGAAATAACAAACCGCGAACGACAGATTTAAAATAGTGTGTTCCTCACTTTTCTAGAAATAAGGGTCACGGACCACTTGCTACTGACAAATGTGTCTAGTTTCGAAGCGGAAAAAAAACTAAAAGAAAATTAGCTGACTGTCGAAAAGTGACAAAATCACAAAGGTGATGTAGCAGTGCCCACTAAGTCGAAGGATTACGTTGGTACAAACTATGATGCGTCATCCACTTCGTTCTCTTTTCCTTCACTATATGCAATATCAGGAGTATTTCTGTGGAGTCTTTCGATACCAGTCGCCGTCTCCATAAATTGCTGTGTGAATCCTGCGCCTCTGTTAACATTGTTGGCATACAATCCAATTTCCACAACCTGTTTGATGATTAAGTCCCAGCAGGCTGAATCCTAGGTTAGAATCCATGTCTGCTCAAAACAGACCCTGTTCTTCCTTGTTAGGTTATGACAGCCAACAGCACATTTTTCTAGGTTCCTGTACTCATGTACCTCTAATTTTCGTTATAGTGCTGGGAAACGGTTCGAATAGACTGACCCACGTACATACTACAACTCTCACATGGAGTAACATAAACACCTTAGACTCCGAGACCATGACTATCCCTGACAGGGGTTACAGCTCTTTAATTTTGTTAAGAGGCTGAAAGACCATTTCAGTGCCACGTTTATTTAAGATACGTCCATCTGTACTTCATCTTCCATGGAAAGGAAGAAACTTCGTGTGCTGACCCCGTTGTACTACTTAACTAGACTTGGATATGCGGTTTCCGGGGAAATTTGACTCGATTTCATATGCTCTGAGGCCATGTTGTCTAAATACAGAGGTTAGATGCCTTATGGCCTCGCCGTAATTGTTCTCGTGCGATGTGCTTTTAATTCCATATATCAGAGTGTTCAGCCCAATTTCTTTCAGAATGGAAAGTGAGGCTATGCCGTTGTGATCGTGGTCTCTGTGGGTCGTTTTATGATACACCTAGTGGCTAAGCCGACAGTCCAACCCTTGTTTTTTTCCTTACCTGTTTAATGTGTCCTGCCACCAATTCCGCTCTTCTGCCATACTCTTCATCTTACGTCCTGATTTACTAGTACCATGGGAGTTATTCAGTAACGTCCTACAACGAATCCTACCATCCTGTCCCTTCTTCTTGTCAGTGTTTTCCACAATTTCTCTCCTTGCCGATTGTGCGGAGATCCTCCTCACTTCTTAACTTTTTAGACCAGTTAATTTTCAATATTCTACAATAGCACCACATCTCACACCGATTCTCTTCTTTTACGATTTTCCTACTGTCCATGATATGCTTCCACTCAATGCTGTGCTCCAGACTTTCATTCTCAGAAATTTCTTCCCTAAATTAAAGCTGATGTTTGATTCTACCAGTCTCCTTCTTTCCCTATGCTAGTCTGCTTTCTACACCCATGAGCCACAATATTATGAACCACCTGATTAATAGCTTGTTTGTCCGTCTTTGGAACGAAGTAATTCTCTGATTCTGTGTATCACGGATCCGACAGTTTGTTGGTAGGTTTGTGGAGGTATGTGGCGTTTGACGTCTATCCACCACTCATATAATTCGCCGCTGATTTACGTACGCGGTGATAGCGCTCGATTGCGACCCAAACGGGTTTCATAGGATTTACATCTGGCGACTTTGGACGCCGAGGCATCAAAGTTCGCTATCATGCTCATCAAACCACTGTAGCAAGGTTCTGGCTCCAAGACACGGGCAGACATACCGCTGAAAGATGACATCGCTGACGGGGAAGACATCAAGCACGAAGAAATACAGGTGGGTTGTAACTGGCAGCGTGTCTTCGATTATTACTACAGGTTCCATGCGCAGGAGAATGCCTTCCACAAAATAACACTGCTCCCACCAGCCTACGTCCTTGTGGTGCTGCACGCTTCGCGCCCCCATGTACCTCAATGACGGAGGCGACCATCGACGTAGTGTAGCAAAAATGTGATTCACCCGAAAAGCCATTGATTGACGGTCGATTCCCGATGGTCCCGTGCCCACTGCAATCGTAACTGACAATGATGAAACATGTAGGGGGTTGTCTGCTGCGGAGCCCCATGTTCAACAATGTGCGCTGAATGGTGTGCCCCGAAACCAGTTCACGAGCATTGTGCTCTTTCGGCAGAGATGCCTCCGATCGCCAGCTATCTTGTTTACAGAGCAGACAAGCGTCCAAATCCCACGTTCTGTGAATAGTAGTGGACGTCCAGCCATTTAGCCTACCTAGATGAAGTTTCACTGTCCTTCTACCTCTTTCCGTAGATGCTCATAACAGTAGAACGTGAACATTCGACAACCTTCGCCGTTTTCGAGATTCTCCTCCACAGGATTTGCCTAATAATAATCTGCCCTTTGACAAAGTCTCTTATCTCAGTGGAGTATCCTATTTTTGACCCATTTCTTCGCTAGAGTGATCGTCATCCGTCTCTGCTGCGCTTACATACTTTTCTTAGCGTCTCATGTGTCCACAGCGCCCCCAGGTGGCATCCAACCTCGCGGTGGCCGGTGGCCATAGTGTTTTGGCTTATCAGTGTGTACACACCTTTCCTTCTTGCCATAGTTTATTTTACTTCCAACTTGGCAGAATTCCTTCACTTCGTCTACTTCAAGGTCCTCAATTTTTATGGTAAGATTCTCACTACGCTGAAGTAGAACGTCCAAGATGGGTAGCTTTCCTTCCTTCTACATTTTCGCAGCACGCCTTATGTTGGGCTGTATACTGTTCATGTGATCACTGAATTTCTGCAATGATTCTTTGCCATTAACTCAATGAAAAAGTTAACATCAACGTAATGTCAGTAACAGGACGGCCGACGAGGAGCGGTACTTAAGTCACAGTCTCCAACTTTGCACGTGGGAAGAAAATCTACCTCGTGATAAAGGGGACACATGACCATACCGTCGGTCATTTCATAATATTTGCCATTATACAAAAACTAAGCGCTGGTCAATCTGTGTCGCAGTAATTTGAAGTCTAGTCTCAACGTATCTTTAACAGGTTCTTTAGTAATTAGAGATACCGCTTAAAAACGGCGCTTTTATTCGTTTGATGATGTCGACAAACGTCCAGGAGTTCGTAATGTCGTGTTTACAGCTGCCAACAATAGGTGCCATTAATTCTGTTAAATAGTGGACCAGTCTGTATGTTGGAGAGTCACTGGCACTATCAGCGGGTCTCAGCAGTTCATCTCCTTTGTGTATTTGAGGAAGGCTGTAAACTTCACGGCCTCGGAGCCAGTGGTCGTGATTTTCGTGTAACAACGGCAGAAAACCCTGGCTTCTTCACTATTGTGCGTGTTCCAAAACCCGGTATGCACTTTCCTCCAACAATGCACGGACTTTCTCTTCATACTGTGTGGCATTAAGAAGTCCTCATGGGTTTCGAAAAATCTGTTGTCTTTCCACTCTACTAATATTGGGAATTCTAAAACACAGCTAAGAAACAGTGCCTGTTACTGAAATTTACTTCGGACCTTAAATCTACGGGGCGAACCAGAACTCCGCCAACAAAATTTAGGACGCTGTTGATGTGGCTCGTTGCAGAGTAATAATGTAATTACGATTTGTTAGATTTGTTACGTTTGTTTCTGTTAAAACAATATCACAACAGTATGGTAACCTGTAATATGAGATCTCCAAAATGCAAAGCGTGAAACAAAAAACAAAATGTAGTGTAATTTAGTTGCGGCAAAAGCAGAGCACAGTTTCGTTGTGCTGCTCTGCCACTGAGTTCAGTGAACCCATTCTCGACGTTTCTAGCGGCCAATTTTCCATCAGGAAACGTATCCATACTGCTGTGTATCACTATGAACGTATAATTAACATTGTCGGGGAAACAAACAAAATGAGATATAATGGAATGAAAGCTTTAGAGTGAAGAGTAAAGTGGGCCTTACTGTTGTTAACAGCGGATACCGTGAGTGAATGGAACAAGTTTGTTTCCAGACAAGATATGCAGCACATACCGTCGACGTTTATAGACGTTATGCAGAAATTTTCAGTGCAATACATTTGAAAAGATAAATGGGGGTAAGAAATGAAACGAAATGAAATTGTTCTATAACGAGCCACCGGAGGCGATTCCTTTTACAAAAATATGAAGCCAATATGCCTGAACAGCCTACGAAAGTGCCATTCTTGTTCAGTTCGTATATTACGAAAGCGTAAATTTCCGACTGTGATGTGACAGTTTGGTGATCTATAACAGATCAATATACGTGTTGCTTTTGGCCGTGATTTTCAAGAAAAAAATTGCGTTTAGGAGAATAGCTTAAGTGTACAATGGAAAAGTAAAGTCGAGTCGTGTGGTGTGTGATTGTCATTAAAAACACATATTGCAAGCAGACAGTTCACAGCAGTGCTGCTCTCGATGCTGCAGTCCACTAGCACAGCTGCACCAAACCTCTGATGTGCAGTTCGTAGTCCAGTGCCTTCCTATGTAGGTGAAACAGCAGATGACCCTCAGTTGCACGGTTTCACATTTATGGATCAAAAAATGCGCTTCTTTGCCAGTAATATTCTTAATTTATTCCACTACAGGTTTCAAAGCTTAGAGATTCATCTTCAGGTGCCTCCAAATAATTGTGGGAACATAAATATGTGGCGGTCGGGCCAGTCAGTCATCGGGATCACAGCCACGTCAAACAAAGGTATGGGACTGAAGGACGAGCGACCACAGTGCCTAACTGGACAGCACTACCTGATTTCCATCTCATGTTGCCCAGGTGGGCGTTATGGTTACAATGAAATGAATACCCCTAGCTGCATACAGGCGTTGATATAAGTCAACAGGGACAGTTGGAAATGTGTGCCCCGACCGGGACTCGAACCCGGGATCTCCTGCTTACATGGCAGACGCTCTGTCCACCTGAGCTACCGAGGACACAGAGGATAGTGCGACTACAGGGACTTATCTCTGGCACGCCGTGAGACCCGCACTATATTCATGGTGCCCCTGCCCATTCCACTCATTACTCGCGGCTTTACTGCCGATTCCCGTAAGAGTTCGGGCACTGTTTGTGCATCCGCACTGAAGAAGATGGTCACATGGCCGGTGGGCCCTAACTATATATGTATATGAAGACATGTCCGAAAGAACAGATACCATCTTCATATATATAGGGCATTGTGGTCGCTGGTCCTATGCTCCCATGCCTTTGTTTGATATGGGAGTGATCCCCATAACTGACTGCCCCGACCACCACATATTTATCTTCCCATAATTATTTGGAGGCACCTGAAGATGAAGCTTTAAGTTTCGAAACCGGTAGTGGAATAAATTAAGAAAATTACTGCCAGCTGAAGCGGATTTATGTTCTATAAGTACGTTCTTCAGTTGCGGATGTTCACCTAATCAAACGCTTTGTGTGGTTCCAGTTTGCGGCGGCGCGTGCATGAACGCGATCAGAATCGTGGCGCTCAGACAGGTGGAGAAAAGTAAAGATACATGTTTTCACTATTCACGTGCCGGCTCTAGCGTGCGGCTACACGCCAGTTCCTGGACATAAATGGAGAAAACTGCGCGAAAGTACGCGTGACTACGTCGCGTGACAAGTTCCATCACCTCTAATTTTGTGCGGCGTGCCAGCTAAATACAACCACGCCAAAACAAATTTACACGTATTATTATCGCTACCGCAACTGTAAGTATTGCAGTTATTAACATGAACACATGCACCACCTTTGAAGATTATCCGCGAGGTGGCTTACAGGCGTCGCTCGATCTCTGTGTGTACGTGTAAGAAGTTGCATCGACATCTGCATCTACATATCTACATCTACATGTATACTCCGCTAGCCACCAAGCGGTGTGTGGCGGAGGGCAAAATTCGCGCCAAAGTCACAATACCCCCCTCTGCTCCACTCGCGGATCGCGCGAGGGAAAAACGACTGTCTGAACGCCTCAGTACGAGCTCTTATTTCCCTTATCTTTGAATGGTGATCATTGCGTGATTTGAAAGTTGGTAGTAATAATATATGCTCTACATCCTCGGTGAAGATTCGATTTCGGAATTTAGTGACCAGCCCCTTCTGTTTAGCGCGTCGTCTATCTGCAAGTGTGTCCCACTACAAACTTTCTATGAGATTTGTAACGCTCTCGCGATGGCTAAATGTACCAGTCACGAACCTTGCCGCTCTTCTTTGGACCTTCTCAACCTCTTGAGTCAGACCCAACTGGTAAGGGTCCCATACAGACGAACAGTACTCTAAGACTGGACGAACTAACGTATTGTAAGCAATTTCCTTTGTTGAAAGATTGCATCGCTTCAGGGTTCTACCAATAAACCGCAATCTAGAGTTCGCCTTACCCGTTACTTGTGTAATCTGATCATTCCATTTGAGATCATTTCGAATAGTCACACCCAGATACTTGACTGATGTTACCGCTTCCAAACACTGATCATTTATTTTGTACTCATACATTAATGGGGATTTTCGCCTTGCTATACGCAGTAGGTTACACTTACTAATATTGAGAGATAACTGCCAGTCACTACACCACGTTTTTATTTTCTGCAAATCCTCATTAATTTTTTCACAACTTGCGTGTGATTCCACTATCCTGTAGACTACAGCATCGTCGGCAAACAGTGTAAGGCCATTGTCAATACCATCAACCAGATCGTTTATGCAAATCGTAAAAAGCAGAGGACCTATTACGCTGCCGTGGGGCACACCTGAAGTTACTCTTGTTTCTGTTGAAGTTACCCGCTTCAGGACGACATACTGCTCCCTGTCTGTTAGAAAACTTTCTATCCAACCGCATATATCATAGGATAGACCGTAAGCGCGCACTTTTTGTAGCAAGCGACAGTGTGGAACCGAGTCGAACGCCTTTCGAAAGTCGAGAAATATGGCATCAATCTGGGAGCCGGTATCTAGAGCCTGTTGTATATCATGCACATCAGACCACGTCGTCTGGGTGCTCCACATTTTATTTCATGTGGCGGTGTACTTTAGCTGATAGTGTATCATATTCTATGCGGTGTAATAAGGAGACCAGCTAATCATGTCTCAAAGCGTCTAAAAACCGCACTCAATCGTGCCTGTGCTAGAGGGACCACCGTAAATCCTCCGCGCGCATTCGATGCTGATCTGACTCGCGTTCCTGTACCGAGAGTGGTAGAGCAGTGGTCGGCACGCTGGTCTCGCGCCAGGGTGGATGACGGTTCAGAGCACCCATCTGGCCACACAGACTTAGGTTTTCCCTGATTTCCCTAAGTCAAATGTTGCAATGCTTCCTCTGAAATTGCACTGCTGGTTTCCTTCTTCATCCTTAATCTGAGCTTTTCTACATCTACATCTACATCCATACTCCACAAGGCACCTGACGGTGTGTGGCGGAGGGTACTTTGAGTACCTCTATCGGTTGTCCCTGCTATTCCAGTCTCGTATTGCTCGTGGAAAGAAAGAATGTCGATATGCCTCTGTGTGGGCTCTAATGTCTCTGATTTTATCTTCATGATCTCTTTCCGAGATGCACGTAGCAGTGAGTAATATACTGCTTGACTCCTCGGTGAAGGTATGTTCTCGAAACTTCAACAAAAGCCCGTAACGAGCTACTGAGCGTCTCTCCTGCAGAGTCTTCCACTGGAGTTTATCTATCATCTCCGTAACGCTTTCGCGATTACTAAATGATCCTGTAACGAAGCGCGCTGCTCTCCGTTGGATCTTCTCTGTCTCTTCTATCAACCCTGTCTGGTACGGATCCCACACCGCTGAGCAGTATTCAAGCAGTGGACGAAGAAGCGTACTGTAACCTACTTCCTTTGTTTTCGGATTGCATTTCCTTAGGATTCTTCCAATGAATCTCTGTCTGGCATCTGCTTTACCGACGACCAACTTTACTTGATCATTCCATTTTAAATCACTCCTAATCCGTACTCCCAGATAATTTATGGAATTAACTGCTTCCAGTTGCTGACCTGTTATATTGTAGCTAAATGATAAAGGATCTTTCTTTCTATGTATTCGCAGCACATTACACTTGTCTACATTGAGATTCAATTGCCATTTCCTACACCATGCGTCAATTCGTTGCAGATCCTCCTGTATTTCAGTACAATTTTCCATTGTTACAACCTCTCGATATACTACAGCGTCATCCGCAAAAAGCCTCAGTGAACTTCCGTTGTTATCCACAAGGTCATTTATGTATATTGTGAATAGAAACGGTCCTACGACACTCCCTTGCGGCACACCTGAAATCACTTTTGCTTCGGAAGACTTCTCTCAATTGAGAATGACATGCTGCGTTCTGTTATCTAGGAACTCTTCAATCCAGTCACACAATTGGTCTGATAGTGCATATGCTCTTACTTTGTTCATTAAACGACTGTGGGGAACTGTATCGAACGCTTTGCGGAAGTCAAGAAACACGGCATCTACCTGGGAACCCGTGTCTACGGCCCTTTGAGTCTCGTGGACGAACAGCGCGAGCTGGGATTCCCACGATCGTCTTTTTCGAAACCCATGCTGATTCCTACAGAGTAGATTTCTAGTCTCCAGAAAAGTCATTATACTCCTCGGTCTGTCGACTGGGCGTTAAATACTAACTTTCCATCCACCCTTCACCCTCCTGTCTTGCGAACTACACTGAGGCCACAGAAGTCATGCGGCAGCTCGATGTGGCATGTACCCAACAAGTCGTTGGAAGTCCACGCAGAAATACTGAGCCATGCTGCCTCTATGGCCGCCCATAATTGGGAAAATGTTGCCGACGCGGGATTTTGTGCACGAACTGACCTCTCGATCTGGGTGGCTGTATCATTCGCTCGAACTGTTCAGAATTTTCTTTAAATCAATCGCGAACAATTGTGTCCGGGTGACATGGCGCACTGCCATCCACAGAAATTGCATCGTTTTTTGGGAACATGAAGTCCATGAATGGTTCCAAACGGTCCCAAAGTAGCCGAACATAACGATTTCCAGTCAATGATCGGTTGAACTAGGTCCATTTCAAGCAAATACAGTCCACACTATTCTGGGTCCACCTCCAGCTTTCACAGTGGCTTGTTGACAACCTGATTCCATGGCTTTATGGGGTCTGCGCCACACTCGGATCCAGTCAACAACTCTTCCCGACTGAAATCGGGTCTCATCTGACCAGGCCACGGTTTTGCAGTCGTTTAGAGTCCAATCTCCACTCATGCTCATAAGTTAAGGATAATGCTGATACATAGTGAAACAACGCTCTGGTGAGTGGTTTGCGGGTTTAAATCACCTCGGGGTATGACCATGCATTGCATTTGACCTACGATCGTTGCACGGTGGCTGCTAGCAGCAGTCCGCATATGCAGAGGTGTGTACGGTGCAGCGAGTAAGTGTGCAGATGTTTTCAGACGTGCTAATGATGACTATGTGTTGAAAATGGCACAAAGAACACATATTGATGACGTTATGAGGGGTAGAATACTAGGGCGACTGGAGGCTGGTCAAACACAGCAGGTCGTACCACGGGCCCTCCGTGTGCCACAAAGTGTGATCTCAAGATTATGGCAACGATTCCAGCAGACAGGGAACGTGTCCAGGCGCTAGAGTACGGCACATCCACAGTGTACAACACCACAAGAAGACCGATATCTCACCTTCAGTGCCCTCATACCGCCACGGAGTACTGCAGGTGGTCTTCCTCGGGACCTTACCGCAGCCACTGGGACAGTTTTCTCCAGACACACAGTCTACAGACGACTGAACAGACTTGGTTTATTCGCCCGGAGACCTGCAAGGTGCATTCTACTGACCCCTGGTCACAAGAGAGCCCGTAAAGCCTGGTGTCAAGAACATAGTACATGGTCATTTTAACAGTGGTCCCAGGTTATATTCACGGACGAGTTCAGGGTTTTCATCTGGCGTGAACCAGGAACCTGATACCAACCCCTTAATGTCCTTGAAAGGGACCTTTATGGAGGTCATGGTTTGATGGTGTGGGGTGGGATTATGATTGGTGCACGTACACCCCTGCATGTCTTTGACAGAGGAACTGTAACAGGTCAGGTGTATCGGGACGTCATTTTGCACCAGTATGTCTGCCTTTTCAGGGGTGCAGTGGGTCCCACCTTCTTCCTGATGGATGATAACGCACAGCCCCACTGAGCTTCCATCGTGGAGGAATACCTTGAAACAGAATATATCAGGCGAATGGAGTGGCCTGCCTGTTCTCCAGACATAAACCCAATCGAGCACGTCTGGGATGCTCTCGGTCGACGTATTGCTGCACGTCTTCGTACCCCTACAACACTTAGGGAGCTCCTACAGGCACTGGTGTAAGAATGGGAGGTTGTACCCCAGCAGCTGCTCGACCACGTGATCCAGAGTATGTCAACCCGTTGTGCGGCCTGTGTACGTGTGCATGGTGATCATATCCCATATTGAGGCCGGGGTACATGCACAGGAAACAGTGGCGTTTTGTAGCACATGAGTTTCGGGACAGATTTCTCAACTTATCACCAATACCGTGGACTTACAGACCTGTGTCTTGTGTGTTACCTATGTGCCTATGCTATTAGTGCCAGTTTTGTGTTGCACCATATTCTGCAATTATCCTTAATTTATGAGCATGAGTGTATATCGTCGCAAGCTCAGGAGAGGCGCTGCATGCTATGTCGTGCTATTAGTAAGGACACCAACGTCGGTCGTCTGCTGCCATACCCCATTAACGCCATACTCCTCGGCACTGTCAGAATGGACACGTTCGTCGTACGTTCCACATTAATTTCTGCGGTTATTTCACGCAGTGATGCTGGTCGATTGGCAATGACACCGCAACGCAAACGGGGCTGCCCTCGGTCGTTAAGTGAAGGCTGTCGGCCACTGTGCTGTCCGTGGTGAGAGGTAATGCCTGCAATTTAGTATTCTCTGTACACTCATGACAATGTAGATCTCGGAATATCGAGATCCCTAACGATTTGCGAAATGGAATATCCCAAGCGTCTAGCTCCAACCATTCCGCGTTCAAAGTCTGTTAATCCCAGTCGTGCGACGAGAATCACGACGGATAGGAGCAGTCACAGGCCATTCAGGTCCACTACACCGTCACGGCCATTGTTAAGAGAACCTGTAAGTGATAACTACCCGTATCATGGTTTGAGGATGCAGATGTCATGAACACCGATTCCAGAAACAAGATACCAAAAATACACTCCTGGAAATGGAAAAAAGAACACATTGACACCGGTGTGTCAGACCCACCATACTTGCTCCGGACACTGCGAGAGGGCTGTACAAGCAATGATCACACGCACGGCACAGCGGACACACCAGGAACCGCGGTGTTGGCCGTCGAATGGCGCTAGTGCACCGCCGCCGTCAGTGTCAGCCAGTTTGCCGTGGCATACGGAGCTCCATCGCAGTCTTTAACACTGGTATCATGCCGCGACAGCGTGGACGTGAACCGTATGTGCAGTTGACGGACTTTGAGCGAGGGCGTATAGTGGGCATGCGGGTGGCCGGGTGGACGTACCGCCGCATTGCTCAACACGTGGGGCGTGAGGTCTCCACAGTACATCGATGTTGTCGCCAGTGGTCGGCGGAAGGTGCACGTGCCCGTCGACCTGGGACCGGACCGCAGCGACGCACGGATGCACGCCAAGACCGTAGGATCCTACGCAGTGCCGTAGGGGACCGCACCGCCACTTCCCAGCAAATTAGGGACACTGTTGCTCCTGGGGTATCGGCGAGGACCATTCGCAACCGTCTCCATGAAGCTGGGCTACGGTCCCGCACACCGTTAGGCCGTCTTCCGCTCACGCCCCAACATCGTGCAGCCCGCCTCCAGTGGTGTCGCGACAGGCGTGAATGGAGGGACGAATGGAGACGTGTCGTCTTCAGCGATGAGAGTCGCTTCTGCCTTGGTGCCAATGATGGTCGTAAGCGTGTTTGGCGCCGTGCAGGTGAGCGCCACAATCAGGACTGCATACGACCGAGGCACACAGGGCCAACACCCGGCATCATGGTGTGGGGAGCGATCTCCTACACTGGCCGTACACCACTGGTGATCGTCGAGGGGACACTGAATAGTGCACGGTACATCCAAACCGTCATCGAACCCATCGTTCTACCATTCCTAGACCGGCAAGGGAACTTGCTGTTCCAACAGGACAATGCACGTCCGCATGTATCCCGTGCCACCCAACGTGCTCTAGAAGGTGTAAGTCAACTACCCTGGCCAGCAACATCTCCGGATCTGTCCCCCATTGAGCATGTTTGGGACTGGATGAAGCGTCGTCTCACGCGGTCTGCACGTCCAGCACGAACGCTGGTCCAACTGAGGCGCCAGGTGGAAATGGCATGGCAAGCCGTTCCACAGGACTACATCCAGCATCTCTACGATCGTCTCCATGGGAGAATAGCAGCCTGCATTGCTGCGAAAGGTGGATATACACTGTACTAGTGCCGACATTGTGCATGCTCTGTTGCCTGTGTCTATGTGCCTGTGGTTCTGTCAGTGTGATCATGTGATGTATCTGACCCCAGGAATGTGTCAATAAAGTTTCCCCTTCCTGGGACAATGAATTCACGGTGTTCTTATTTCAATTTCCAGGAGTGTAGTAACAGATGTAATTTACCTCAGAAAAGAGCAATAATACTACTACAGCATCAGTGATCAAATATTTTTTAGGTTTCGTGAATCCATTGTGTTGATGTTTTCTTCTTTTCAATACATTTGCGTTTAAGAAACTTCCTGGCAGATTAAAACTGTGTGCCCGACCGAGACTCGAACTCGGGACGTTTGCCTTTCGCGGGCAAGTGCTCTACCATCTGAGCTACCGAAGCACGACTCACGCCCGGTACTCACAGCTTTACTTCTGCCAGTACCTCGTCTCCTACCTTCCAAACTTTACAGATGGTAGAGCACTTGCCCGCGAAAGGCAAAGGTCCCGAGTTCGAGTCTCGGTCGGGCACACAGTTTTAATCTGCCAGGAAGTTTCATATCAGCGCACACTCCGCTGCAGAGTGAAAATCTCATTCTGGAAACATCCCCCAGGCTGTGGCTAAGCCATGTCTCCGCAGTATCCTTTCTTTCAGGAGTGCTAGTTCTGCAAGGTTCGCAGGAGAGTTTCTGTAAAGTTTGGAAGGTAGGAGACGAGGTACTGGCAGAAGTAAAGCTGTGAGTACCGGGCCTGAGTCGTGCTTCGGTAGCTCAGATGGTAGAGCACTTGCCCGCGAAAGGCAAAGGTCCCGAGTTCGAGTCTCCGTAGGGCACACGGTTTTAATCTGCCAGGAAGTTTCATATCAGCGCACACTCCGCTGCAGAGTGAAAATATCATTCTGGATTTGCGTTTAAGTTGAAAATTTGTTCCGACATTCAGCTCAGTCTATAAAATCGCCAATTACTAGCGATATAAATACATAGAATGTTTCAAAAACATTCATCTAACTTAATAGGATTAAATCATCATGAATGAAGATAGAACTTTCGTGTTAATTCTAACTTACCCGTGGTACGACAATGAATTTATTTTTTCTAAGAACCACTTCATTTTATAAGGCTACCTCTTTTACGAGGGTTAGAATTTTAAAAATGGCAACTATTTATTTACAGCTCATACAAAATAGATATGTGTTTCAAAGTTTTACTGACCAGCACTGTGTATAACGGGCGGGAAGGAGCGTCTGGTCCCCGGCACGAATGCGCCCCACGGATTTGTGTCGAGGTCCGGTGAACCGGCCAGTCAGTGGATAGTTTTTAGGCGGTTTTCCATCTGCCTTGGCGAATGCGGGCTGGTTCCCTTTATTCCGCCTCAGTTACACTATGTCGGCGATTGCTGCGGCGCAAACAAGTTCTCCACGTACGCGTACACCACTATTACTCTGCCACACAAACATAGGGGTTACACTCGCCTAGTGTGAGACGTTCCCTGGGGGATCCACTGGGGGCCGAACCGCACAATAACCCTGGGTTCGGTGTGGGGCGACGGAGGAGTGAAGTGGACTGCGGTAGTCGTCGTGGGGTTGTGGACCACTGCGGCTGCGGCGGGGACGGAGCCTCTCCGTCGTTTCTAGGTCCCCGGTTAAAATAAAATACAATACGATACAATTGTGTGTAACTCGTAGCCAGCAATGTGGAAGTTGTAGGAAATAGAACGAGTATTGCCGGCCGATGTGGCCGAGCAGTTCTAGGCGCTTCAGTCCACAACCAGACGGTTCCTACGGTAGCAGGTGCGAATCCTGCCTCGGGCATGGATGTGTGTGATGTCCTTAGGTTAGCTGGTTTTAAGTAGTCCTAAGTCTAGGGGACTGATGACCTCAGATGTTAAGTCCCATAGTGCTTAGAGGCATATGAACCATTTTTTTTCTACTAACCTCCGCTTGTAGACATTTATGCGTTCCCTTTTGAACCGAGAGTGCAACAGCCTCTGCTTCCTCAGCATCTTCCGAATTTCATTATTAAACCACTGTGGATCTTCTCCCTTCTTTATCCACTTACAAGGAACATAACTCCCCAGACCACAATTTTACAATGTGCTTAAACTTCGCCCGTAATTCAGGTCAACTTTGACCTCTACACAGACAATATTTTTGTCAACTGAAACGAACTCTCCCCTTCCTATGGCCTCTAATCTATCTTTCTGATATACATTCCGCTACTCGCTAAATATCTCGGAGCTTTCCACTTCTGGTTTCAGCCAGCTCTCGGTCCCAATAATGATTTGAGCGCGAGAACTTTCCTGGAGGGCAGTAAATTCGTGAACTTTATTACGAATAGTTCTAAGTTTACTGGTAAATTTTGACGAAGTGTCTTTACTCTAAACGCGGTCTGACTTCCCTTGCTGCGTATCGACTGCCGAGTGTTCATCAGAGCACTTCAAACTATCGCCTAGCCTTAAAAAACCCTCATGTTCATTCCACAAGTATTCTGTTACCCGAGTAGGTGAATCCTTTGTATAGCACACCCCTGCCATATGAATGGGAGTCCTACAAATCCCCTATCACTCCAGGGACAAAGCGCCAATCAATGGAATGGCATCATTCGCAATCCACAACGAAACCAAAAAAAGCAAAACAAATTTTGAGCACCAGAAGTATTATAGCAACGGTGTTTTCGGATCGTAAGGGTGTCCTGCTCATCGATTACATGCCTAGAGGTGAGACCATTTATGTAGAATCCTACCGTCGGACGCTTCAACGACTTCACCGCGCCATTAGAAACAAGTGGCGAGGAATGCTAACCAGTGGAGTCATCTTCTTTCACGATAACGCACGTGCGCATTCATCCGGAGTGGCAGAGGACATGCCTCAACGGTTTCAGTGGGAAATGTTTCAACATCCTCCATACATTCCGGGCTTAGCCCCAAGTGATTATCACTTATTGTCGTAACTGAAAGATTCTCGTAATTGATGAACTTAAGGAAGCCGTTAATCATTGGTTCAAAAACACGGGGCAACTGAGTATGTAGAAGGCTTAGAAAAGCTGGGAAAACGGTACGAAAAGTGCCTAAACTTGAACAGTGACTACGTAGAAAAGTAGCTTGTGTATCAAATTTTAAGTAAAATACAGTTTCATTTAATCATAACAAAAAAATTTCCGTAGAAAGAAACGTTCTTTACTTGCCGAATGACCCTCGTATATAAAATATTGTAATGTAATAATAATTAAGTATGGATATCAGTACATTGTTTTTTCGTAACGTCCAAAAAATTTGCAGTTCATAAAAAATATAGCCTTTGAGAAGCATACAACCTACAGTTTGAGGAGTAAATCAGTCATGCGATTCATTTAAGAACTATAACGGCAACAAACCTCTCGCAACTTTCACATCAAAATTTACATAATAGTCAAATTGTATGTTTACAATTACCAGTATTTCGCTAAGAGCTACGGTTATGAACATTAGGAACACTGGCCCGCGAATTATGGCTATAAAAAATGTAAAACACGTAAATGCTGCTTTAGACGTTTTCTGTTACCTGCGGGGAATTAGTTTTTCTTTTCTATTCCTTACACGAGAGTGTTTCCGTTTGTGTCTTCTCCTGCCCAGCTTCCCTTGGTTTCCAAGTTGTACCTGTATCGATAAACCGTCCTGAATCTCTTATAGATAGCACATACGGCAACCCTGTGAATGTGGGCGTTCTCCTGGCTGAAGTGTTACCTGGCAGGACTCAAGTGCATCCACTTGAACAGACCCTCACACAAGCCACTGAAACGTATCTTGTGTTACAGCTTGCAAATTATGAATTCCTTACCATACTCGACACTCTTAATTTTCGTGCCGCTTTATTCTCAGAGGGTAAGGTGCAAAATTTGGAAACAGATATACAGGGGTTGGATAAAAATATGGAAAAACCACCCGAAATGTATGCTCGAACGTAAATGTAGGAGCAAGATTAGTCTGCAGATTTGACTTGGAACAGTACCTGCGCAGTGTCCTCAATACGTAGCAAGTGTCAGTAATGGTCAGAATAGTGCTCCATGTAGCCTAATAGTAAGTGCATTACGTCAGAGTTACACTACTGGCCATTAAAATTGCTACACCACGAAGATGACGTGCTACAGATGCGAAATTTAACCGACAGGAAGACGATTCTGTGGTATGCAAATGATCAGCTTTTCAGAGCATTTACACAAGGTTGGCACCGGTGGCGACACCTACAACGTGCTGACATGAGGAAAGTTTCCAACCGGTTTCTCATACACAAACAGCAGTTGACCAGCGTTGCCTGGTGAAACGTCGTTGTGATGCCTCGTGTAAGGAGGAGAAATGCGTACCATCACGTTTCCGACTTTGATAGAGGTCGGATTGTAGCCTATTGCGATTGCGGTTTATCGTATCGCAATATTGCTGCTCGCGTTGGTCGAGATCCAATGACTGTCAGCATAATATGGAATCGGTGGGTTCAGGAGGGTAATACGGAACGCCGTGCTTGACTCAACGGCCTTGTATCACTATCAGTCGAGATGACAGGCATGGTATCCGCATGGCTGTAACGGATCGTGCAGCCACGTCTCGATTCCTGAGTCAACAGATAGGGACGTTTCCAAGACAACAACCTACTGCACGAACAGTTCGACGACGTTTGCAGCAGCATGGACTATCAGCTCGGAGACCATGGCTGCGGTTACCCTTGACGCTGCATCACAGACAGGAGTGCCTGCGATGGTGTACTCAACTACGAACCTAGGTGCATGAATGGCAAAACGTCATTTTTTCGGATGAATCCAGGTTCTGTTTACCGCATCATGATGGTCGCATCCGTGTCTGGCGACATCGCGGTGTACGCACATTGGAAGCGTGTATTCGTCATCGCCATACTGGCGGATCACCCGGCGTGATAGTGTGGGGTGCCATTGGTCACCTCTTGTTCGCATTGACGGCACTTTGAACAGTGGGCGTTACATTTCAGATGTGTTACGACCCGTGGCTCTGCCCTTCATTCGATCCTTGCGAAACCTTACATTTCAGCAGGATAATGCACGACCGCATGTTTTAATGTCCAGTAGTATAATTGAACTCGAACGTGGGCGAATATTTAGTTCTCGTATGGTGGGTGCTTACGTAACCAAGGTAGCCGAAGTATTTGGTGTTTCAAGAAGCATTTATAGAGCATACAGGGAACACGGAAAGAAAACATCATTCGCTATGTCACGAAGCGGACGAAAGTGTGTATTGAGTTATTGTGACAAGCGGTCATTCCAACGAAAAATAACAGGACGACAGCTGTAACAGCCAATGCAGAACTGGTTGCCGCACCCGCGAACCCTGTCAGCACAAAAAAAAAATCCCAAAGAGTTGCATAAGCGGGGATCTGCAGGGCGAGACGGAATTCCAAAACCGCGAATCAGCGATTCCAAGACTGCAGGACGCCCGTTCACACAGCTCGTATAGTTCAGGACGGTTTTTTGAGGACGAGGATGAACTGTCGCATCTCCCTTGGCCACGACAGTCGCCAGATGTCAGTATCAGTGAGGCTTTGTGGTCTACTTTGGACAGAAATGTGCGTGGGTGCTATCCACCTCCATCATCGTCGCCTGAATTTGCCACAATTTTGCAGAAATAATGGAAGAAGGTTGCCTTGAAAACGATACAGCACCTGTATTTACCCCATCGGAGACGATTGAATGCCAACGAGTTTCCTACGCCGTATCAGCTATGGTAATATTTTGTGTTTGTAGTACTTCCTTATTTTTGTCTACCCCCTGTAATTAAAACTGTAAACCCTGCTACTGGATGACACACATTAGCTCCCACCCTCTCCTGCCCCGGCCCTGCGACTGAACATATACAGGGTGAAAAGTATTTAAACCGACAAACTCTGGGAGGTTGTAGGGGACATCAAAACAAATATTTTTCCCTAATGTCATTTTTTACTATGAGGATTATTTAAACCGGTGGAGGCCGTATTACGCTCTTCAGCTGTCAGAGGGCGTATTACGCACTTCAGTTGTAGGCAACTGCTGTCTACCAGTGTAGTAGTGCATTGTGTAGTAGTGCATTGTCTCTGTTTACTAATGGAGCGATACACCTGGAGTGAGTACAGTGATATGGTTGGTGCGTACTACGTAGCGCACCACAACGGACGAGCTGCACAGCGCGTTTATCAACAACAATGTCCTAATCGCCGTATCCCGCATCATACGACCTTCGCTGTTGTGTACCAATGTCTGCGTGAGACCGTATCATTTAGCAGATTACCTGGACAGGGACGCCGTCGCACGGTAAGAACGCTGCAATTTGAGGAAGCTGTCTTGCAGCATGTGGAGCGGGATCCTTCAATCAGCACTCGTGCAGTTGCACTTAACTTGGGAACGAATCAGACGAATGTAAGAACAGTCCTTCGAGAGCAATTGTTACGTCAGTTTCACTTACAGCGTGTCCACTACCTGGAACCAGAGCACAGTTTTCGCAGTGGTAACTGGAACAGTGTGAAATGCATCCTACATTTCCATCCTCTGTGTTATTTACTAATGAAGCAACGTTCGGGCGTGGTGGAGTCTTCAACATGCACAATTCGCATGTTTGGAGTGAGAATAACCCACATGCCACAGTTACTAGCTCTCATCAAGTGCGGTTCTTCGTTAATGTATGGGTCGGTGTTGTTGGGGACTGTTTAATAATTGGGCCGTATCTGCTACCTAGGCCATTAAATGGCAGACACTATTACAATTTTCTCGCCAGAGCATTGCCAAAATTGCTAGAAGAAGTCCCGCTCACTACAAGACAACGCATGTGGTTCCAGCATGACGGGGCGCCGGCACATTTCAGTCGTCGTGTGCGTCGATTCCTGGACCAACGGTTCCCAGAAACGTGGATTGGCACAGGTGGTCCTGTACCATGGCCTGCTCGATCCCCAGACATGTCCCCTCTGGACTTTTATCGTTGGGAGAGATGCGCAACCTTGTTTACCCAACTCCTGTTGCATCAGAAGAGGATCTGGTTGCCCGGATAGTAGTAGCAGCAGCAGGAACAATTCAGGATATTCCTGGGGTTTTTGCCCGTTTCAGACACAACATGATCCGACGGTGTAGCCTTCGTTTGCGTGTCAATGGAGGCATTTTTGAAAATCTACTGTAACTGAAACTGGGTTGTGTTAATGTCTTGTCTCTTGGTCATAAAAAAATGGAACAGTGTTTGTTGGTTTAATTAATTTTCCGCGCGAGAAATCTTCCACTACCGGTTTAAATACTCCTCATAGGAAAAAATGACATTAGGGAAAAATATTTGTTTTGATGTCTCCTACAACCTCCCAGAGCTTGTCGGCTTAAATACTTTTCACCCTGTATACGATCCCACTTAGAGTTTTCAGAGAAAGTTTCCCCTTCTCCAGCAGCAATCTACCGCAGAGTCGTTTGAGGAACTAAGCGTTCCAAGGGACTGGAAAAATCCATACGTCATTCCCATTAAAAAGAAGAAAAGCCATCGCATAGAAGCACACAATTGTAGCACTATATCGATCTCGCCGGTCTGTCGCCGAATTTCAGATCGCATTTTATATTGGCGCATTACGAGCTTTCTACACATCGAAAATCAAAATGAATTTCACGATCAACGACTGTGTGAAACCCAGATCGTTCTTTCTGTCCACGAGACTCACAAGGCAGTAGGTACCGTCGTCCAGATTGATGCCGTGTTCCTTGACTTCCGGAAGAGCTTTAACAAAGTTCCACGTTGTCGCCCAATGCATAAAATACGATAGTAGTGAATATCAGACCGCCTTTGTGACTGGATTCAAAAGTTCCTAGCAAATAGTATGTCATTCTAAACTGATAGAAAACTTAATATTTAAAAGGAAGTGCTATAGGATCATTACTGTTCAAAATATGTTTAAATGACCTAGAGGAGTGGCCGTGCGGTTCTAGGCGCTACAGTCTGTAGCCGAGCGGCCGCTACGGTCGCAGGTTCGAATCCTGCCTCGGGCATAGATGTTTGTGATGTCCTTAGGTTAGTTAGGTTTACTTAGTTCTAAGTTCTAAGCGACTGACGACCTCAGAAGTTAAGTCGCATAGTGCTCAGAGCCATTTGAACCATTTTTTTGAACTACAGAGTATCATCGGAAGCTCGATGAAGCTGTTCGCAGAAGATTCTGTTATACGGGGTGTAGTATAATTAATGATGTATGTATACAGTTAAAAATACCCGATACCAGGAGCAAACGTCTCAGTAAACATATGTTCGCGAACGAACTGTTTCCGTGATAATTGGGACTTAGTGGTTAGGGTTTTGCTACTGTCAACCACCACTGACATTATTCTGTTTAAATGTCATCGTAGTTAGGAAAGGATACAATACTGTACAACATTAAGAACAGTAATCAGAGATACTTTGGAAGAGGTGCAAGTGTTCTAAATGAACACAACAAAAGTTACATGATTGTACTCATAGTTAAAGTGGATGTTCAAGTTACGTCCTTATACCCGGCTGACCTGTACCCGTCGCCGCAATGAGTTTCGGACACTACTGCTGGATCATTTAGAAATTCTTGACAACCACTGACAAGTCTCTGCTCCAGTACAGGATGTTTATAAACGAATATCGGAGTTTTAAAGCTTTATAATATTTATTATATTAAACTTACAGTTATAAATGATATGTCAAATGAAAGAGAAACTCATTCAGTTTTACCAAGAACCTTATAAATGATCAATGTGAGCACCATTTTTCACACGGCACTCATCAAGCGCTGGAAAGACCGCAAGGGGCCCAATGACAGGGCTTGCTTTGCATGGCTTCCACGTTCACCCGACCTAAAGCGATGCGATTTTATCCTTTGGGGCGTGGCTTCATCAAGGATCGTGTGTACGTGCCTCCGCTACCAGTAGACCTCCCTGAATTAAGAAACCGGATTGAAGCAGCTGGTGCTAAAATCACTAAAGACACTCTTATAAACGTTTGGGAAAAACTCGGCTATAGACTTGATGTGTGCCGTATGACAAATGGTGCTCACATTGAACATTTATAAGGTTCTTGGTAAAACTGAGTTGCTCTTTCATTTGACATATCATTTATAACAATAAGTTTAATGTAATAAATATCATAAAGCGTTAAAACCCCAACATTCATTTATAACCTTGTTAACCGGAGAGGCGTACACTGTAGCATTAAGTTGGTCCTAAACACAGAAATCCGTGGGATTCTGATGAAGTGAACTTGGAGGCCAAACCAACTTCGGCCATATCGATGCGTTACGTGTCGTCTCAACATAGCAGCAAAATGTGCCGCTGTTCCATCATACATGTACTACATGCTCTGGCGTTGCTCTGACGGGACATCCTCATCCATTCCTCCAACACGATAATTCCGTCCATCTACTTTGTTTGGTGACTTGTACGGCCCAATAAGACAGTTACCTGCTATCATTAACCACATATTCAATGCGAAACTTCGCTGATGTGGAGACTAATACCCAGCAGCCTAGATGGCTGCGGACATGAGACTTGTGATACACTCCTGGAAATGGGGAAAAGAACACATTGACACCGGTGTGTCAGACCCACCATACTTGCTCCGGACACTGCGAGAGGGCTGTACAAGCAATGATCACACGCACGGCACAGCGGACACACCAGGAACCGCGGTGTTGGCCGTCGAATGGCGCTAGCTGCGCAGCATTTGTGCACCGCCGCCGTCAGTGTCAGCCATTTTGCCGTGGCATACGGAGCTCCATCGCAGTCTTTAACGCTGGTAGCATGCCGCGACAGCGTGGACGTGAACCGTATGTGCAGTTGACGGACTTTGAGCGAGGGCGTATAGTGGGCATGCGGGAGGCCGGGTGGACGTACCGCCGAATTGCTCAACACGTGGGGCGTGAGGTCTCCACAGTACATCGATGTTGTCGCCAGTGGTCGGCGGAAGGTGCACGTGCCCGTCGACCTGGGACCGGACCGCAGCGACGTATGGATGCACCCCAAGACCGTAGGATCCTACGCAGTGCCGTAGGGGACCGCACCGCCACTTCCCAGCAAATTAAGGACACTGTTGCTCCTGGGGTATCGGCGAGGACCATTCGCAACCGTCTCCATGAAGCTGGGCTACGGTCCCGCACACCGTTAGGCCGTCTTCCGCTCACGCCCCAACATCGTGCAGCCCGCCTCCAGTGGTGTCGCGACAGGCGTGAATGGAGGGACGAATGGAGACGTGTCGTCTTCAGCGATGAGAGTCGCTTCTGCCTTGGTGCCAATTATGGTCGTATGCGTGTTTGGCGCCGTGCAGGTGAGCGCCACAATCAGGACTGCATACGACCGAGGCACACAGGGCCATCACACGGCATCATGGTGTGGGGAGCGACCTCCTACACTGGCCGTACACCACTGGTGATCGTCGAGGGGACACTGAATAGTGCACGGTACATCCAAACCGTCATCGAACCCATCGTTCTACCATTCCTAGACCGGCAAGGGAACTTGCTGTTCCAACAGGACAATGCACGTCCGCATGTATCCCGTGCCACCCAACGTGCTCTAGAAGGTGTAAGTCAACTACCCTGGCCAGCAAGATCTCCGGATCTGTCCCCCATTGAGCATGTTTGGGACTGGATGAAGCGTCGTCTCACGCGGTCTGCACGTCCAGCACGAACGCTGGTCCAACTGAGGCGCCAGGTGGAAATGGCATGGCAAGCCGTTCCACAGGACTACATCCAGCATCTCTACGATCGTCTCCATGGGAGAATAGCAGCCTGCATTGCTGCGAAAGGTGGATATACACTGTACTAGTGCCGACATTGTGCATGCTCTGTTGCCTGTGTCTATGTGCCTGTGGTTCTGTCAGTGTGATCATGTGATGTATCTGACCCCAGGAATGTGTCAATAAAATTTCCCCTTCCTGAGACAATGAATTCACGGTGTTCTTATTTCAATTTCCAGGAGTGTATTTTGCACGCACCAACGTGAGTAAACGCTGTTTCATTTGTAAATAAAATATTGTTGTCAAACGTAGGGTTGCCACAACTTGTTCTTCCAGCCACTGACAGAACATTGGTCTCGAACCAAAATCCGCCTCACTAAGACACTGAACTTGTTGGAAGTGGTAAGGGTACATCGCAATGCGATGCATTATTCTCCAAACACAACTGTGGCTCATTTCAGGAATTTGAGTGTTCGACTATTTCCAGCACAACATCTTCAAGCACAGGAGAAATCGGTGGAGACCCATCCACTCCAGCCCAGCAGCGTATGCAAAGCTCCCAGTTTCTCGGAGGCGTTGATGCACCCTCGTAAACATTCGACTCGCAGGGCGTCTTTGGGCAGGGTGTACAAGCGGTACAAGTGTGCTGCCTCCCGTGCAATGTCGTTAAACCTACCATACATACGCATACCCGCACACTTCTCGTTACCGTAATGTTGCATATCACACCCACACCCGTACAACACATCTGACGCTCCCCAAACAACTGACTCTGACTGCGTACTGTAACAATCTGTTTATCAGTTGAAGATGTAAACAGAAACCGTACTACGGTCTGGCATGTGGCATTTTCACAAAATCACGTCGGTAGCAGTGGCGGGGCCGCCCGTATTGCCACCCGCGCCGCTCCCACCAGTCAGCCCGTACGCTATTCGTTCCTTTCTTCCGTCAGTCGACTGAACTGAATCGACATATCGAGTAGATGTACTATCCTATGTAGCACTCGCGTCCACGTCATCGTATATTATACGTTTCTGTGTGACACATAGATAGCTAACACATACCTACGACAAAAATCGCTGCCATTCTAGTGATATCGAAACATTATTCTGTCTGGAATTTGTTCGAGAAAAGTGGCGAATATTCTACTGTTTTCTTGTACAGAGCGTTATAAATACGGACTATCGCCGAATATGAAGCTGCACTACTGGCCATTAAAATTGCTACACCAAGAAGAAATGCAGATGATAAACGGGTATGCATTGGACAAATACATTATACTAGAACTGACATGTGATTACATTTTCACGCAATGTGGGTGCATAGATCCTGAGAAATAAGTATCCAGAACAACCACCTCTGGCCGTAATAACGGCCTTGATACGCCTGGGAATTGAGTCAAACAGAGCTTGTATGGTGTTTACAGGTACAGCTGCCCAAGCAGCTTCAACACGATACCACAGTTCATCAAGAGTAGTGACTGGCGTATTGTGACGAGCCAGTTGCTCGGCCACCATTGACTAGACATTTTCAGTTGGTGAGAGATCTGGAGAATGTGCTGGCCAGAGCATGTCGAACATTTTCTGTATCCAGAAAGGCCCGTACAGGACCTGCAACATGCGGTCGTGCATTAAGCTGCTGAAATATAGGGTTTCACCGGGATCGAATGAAGGATAGAGCCACGGGTCGTAACACATCTGAAATGTAACGTACACTGTTCAAAGTGCCGTCAATGCGAACAAGAGGTGACCGAGACATGTAACCAGTGGCACCCCATACCATCACGCCGGGTGATACGCCAATATGGCGTTGACGAATACACGCTTCCAATGTGCGTTCACCGCGATGTCACCAAACACGGATGCGACCATCATGGTGCTGTAAACAGAACCTGGATTCATCCGAAAAAATGACGTTTTGCCATTCGTGCACCCAGGTTCGTCGTAGAGTACACCATCGCAGGCGCTCAGGTTTGTGATGCAGCGTCAAGGGTAACTGCAGCCATGGTCTCCGAGCTGATAGTCCATGCTGCTGCATACGTCGTCGAACTGTTCGTGCAGATGGTTGTTGTCTTGCAAACGTCCCCATCTGTTGACTCAGGGATCGAGACGTGGAACCGAGCGAGGTGGCGCAGTGGTTAGCACACTGGACTCGCATTCGGGAGGACGACGGTTCAATCCCGTCTCCGGCCATCCTGATTTAGGTGTTCCGTGATTTCCCTAAATCGTTTCAGGCAAATGTCAGGATGGTTCCTTAGAAAGGGCACGGCCGATTTCCTTTCCAATCCTTCCCTAACCCGAGCTTGCGCTCCGTCTCTAATAACCTCGTTGTCGACGGGACGTTAAACACTAACCACCACCACCGAGACGTGGCTGCACGATCCGTTACAGCCATGCGGATAAGATGCCTGTCTTCTCGACTGCTAGTAATACGAGGCCGTTGGGATCCAGCACGGCGTTCCGTATTACCCTCCTGAACCCACCGATTCCATAATCTGCTAACAGTCATTGGATCTCGACCAACACGAACAGCAATATTGCGATACGATAAACCGCAATCGCGATAGGCTACAATCCGACCTTCATCAAAGTCTGAAACGTGATGGTACGCATTTCTCTTCCTCACACGAGGCATCACAACAACGTTCCACCAGGCAACGCCGGTCAACTGCTGTTTGTGTATGAGAAATCGGTTGGAAACTTTCCTCATGTCAGCACGTTGTAGGTGTCGCCACCGGCGCCAACCTTGTGTGAATGCTCTGAAAAGCTAATCATTTCCATATCACAGCATCTTCTTCCTGTCGGTTAAATTTCGCGTCTGTAGCACGTCATGTTCGTGGTGTAGCAATCTTCATGGCCAGTAGTGTAGTTTACTTTCAGAAGCAGAAATATTAAGATTGAAGAATGAATAAGTAAAGAGTCCTAGTTGTAGCAAATGCAAGTGTGAAGATTAGCCAAAGCAAGTGATCAGTTGATTGTCAAGTAGTAATAATAGTAATTCAATGTCTTGTATATGTTATCACCAGATTAAATAAAATTTTCTTAAACTTTGCATGTGACTTGATTACTTTTTGTTACGGTAACAGTAAAGGTAGCTAAGGATATCTTTAGCGCCCCCTCCTTGAGGTTTTTGTGTACCCGCCACTGGTCAGTAGTGGCTGGTAAGCACGAAGTTGTAATTATCTCGCGAAGGGTTCGTTAACGGACCTGTGTTTGCTGAAATTTCTTTGTTTCTAATATCGTATATTTTCAAATGTGTGCGTACGCCATTAATTATGATACATCTGCTTATAGACCAGTCGTAAATCTTTAATGTTGTAGGGAAATGCAAGAAGACTTAATGAGGTTCGCCCCTCTGTGCAGGGACTGGCCTTTTGCCTTCTACATAAACATATGTACTGCGGATAAATAGCTGGAAAGACCCGTTACGGTGAGATTACACGATCGTTAAGTCACAGGACGCACTCATGTCCTTTAAATGGAGTGTACGTGCGGAGCGATTTGAAGGTGAACGATCACATAAAACGAACAGCAGTAAAGGCAGAGGCCAAACTAATATTCATTCAAAGAATCCTAAGCAAGTGTAGCCCACCCACTTACAGTACCGTCGTTCGACGATTACTTGAGTATTGTTTCTCTCTAGGATCCCTACCAGGAAATAAAAAAAATCCAAAGGAGAAAAGTGCGTTTTGTGCAGGTCCTTGTAGCACATGTGTAAGTGTCACGGAGATTCTTATCCAACTAATGTGGCAGACACTGCAAGCGAGGCGTAGTGCATCACGATGTGGTTGGCTGTTAAAATTCCCTGAGCGTACTTTCCTAGCAGCGTCAACCAGTATACAAGTATTGCTTTCTGCTACATATTATTTCACGAAAAGACCTGACGGTAAAATTTCAGAGAGTGGAGCTCACACCGAGGGTTAACAACAATCTTTCTTCCTGCGCACCATTTGCAACAGTGGTACACAGTGTACTCTATACACAACAAGGTGGCTTGCGTAGTTTATATGTAGATGTAGAAGGATTGCGGGAACGAAAATAAGGAATCAGATAATTCAGTGCCAACAGGTAATGTATTGTAAACCCTCAGGTTCTCCCGGCGTAGTTCATCATCGTTTCGTCCAGTTGGTCATCTACGCTTATCGGTGGTTGCAGCTATAAGCTGCGAAACCGGTCGTTACAATTAAGAATAGTAAACCGCGGTTGCGCTTCTTCAGTTTCCAATATGCTCTTCCTATGCGTTCCTTACTCTCCTCAGACCAGATTGTTCTAGGCTTGTCGTTTGGTTTTTGCCCTTGGTCAACTTGCCGTTTGCAAATTTTGGACCTGAGTATTTCGCTGTTTTGGCCAATTTTTGGTGCAATTTCTGACAATTTCAGATCAGTTTAGATATGGTCAGTCCCTTTCATAGCGTCCATTTCGGCTGTGCTCCTGTTGTCAAAGAATTCGGCTGTTTATTTTGTTAGTCGGTCTGGGTTCACTACTTTAATATCACTAGCATTTTCATCTGCGTTTTTTAATGTCATCCTGAATATTTATCTATTATTTGGTTTCCAGTTTGCCTCTGAATCGGTATTGTTCGTCTATAAGTTTTGGACCTCTGATTTTCTTACGATTTTGTGTTACTTCTTCTCAGTGTCTTCGAGACGTAATGTCGAGAGCTAAGATAGCTAACTAGTCTGCTAATGCTAAGAATGTGTGGTTAGTGTAAGAGAAAGCCTGGAGCTCCTTATCTTTACAGGTAGACTTAATGGATAAATACATTAACGTTACTGGAATGCCTCTGCGTGATGCTGTACAAGTGTCTAAGGGATCGGTCCTCGACTAAGCCACTGTGGGGTGGGGGGTATGCAACGATTAACATATGCAGCTAATAGAGATGGCACACCAACAGCGAAACCTTAGGAACTCACAGACGATTACCAAGCTCCGTCTACTATCATCACCTCCTATCAACTACGATCATTTTAGAAGACTTTGTGATTCTTTTACGAGAAAACGTGGCTCTCGTATAAACGTCATATATAAACATTGGGACCCAAAACCTATTATAGTGCCACTAATAGAAGCTACGCATATATGTGGTCGATGATAAGATCATAACGAAAGACACTAAAATGTTTTGCACAAATCACGGAATAATTTAGATCGATGAAAGAAGTTTGGGAACCACTCGCCGTGTCGAGGATATATTGGTTACCGTGTACATGTTGAATGGTCCATGTTGGAAAGTTCGAACGATCCATCAGTATCAGAATCATCGAACATAACGGCACTGCATGTTGGGACGGATGGGGAAATCGGCCGTAGTGGGGCGCGCGCTGTGGAAGGCCGACCACGTAATGAAATTCGCTGACACGTAGGTTCTCGCTGTGGAGAAAAACTGCCGCGGCTGTTCGTTCAGGGAAGCCATCAAAATTTACAAGCACGACAGTTGTTTCAAGAAGAAAGAAGAAAGTCTCAAAGAAACACAAAGTCTATGGATTCCGCACTGCAGCGAACTACCGTTGCAGGTAACAAGGGGAGAAAACTGCAGAAGTAATGGCCAGAGAAAGGTTCTCAGCCGGCCGTTGTGGCCGAGCGGTTCTAGGCGCTTCAGTCCGGAACCACGCTGCTGCTGTGGTCGAAGGTTCGAATACTGCCTCGGGCATGGATGCGTGTAATTTCCTTAGGTTAGTTAGGTTTAAGTAGTTCTAAGTCAAGGGGACTGATGACCTCAGATGTTAAGTCTCATTGTGTTTAGAGCCATTTGAAAGATTCTCGGAAGTACACATAACCTCCAGCCGTAAACACGATTCCAGTCCGCCAGTAGCAATAGATGGCGAATCTTCCACATTGCCGGGCACTAGTGCTGTCGACACATCAGAAAAACCAATAAACGACCGGAGGGAAGGTCCCGAAAAGGGTGCCAACAGGCTTTATCACAGGCAATGCCTTGCATAATAGTTGAGTGAGGTTAGTGGCGAATACAGCAGCTCCTCACAGCGTATGAATATTTGGAAATAATACCTACATGTTATATGCAGTGGAACGGCCACAAAAAATCAGTAGTAAAGAATTATGTATGATCTGACAATCAGCACCTGTATGAAATGTTATTCCCGATAATTCGGTGAATGCGAATCGGTAGAGATGTATTTCCTACATGTGACATATGAAAATTTGTACCGGACCGGAATTCGAACGCGGATTTCCCACTTATCGCGAGCGAGAAGTCCGCGTTCGAACCCCGGTCTGGCACAAATTTTCGAATGTCACAATTAAGAATGTTATTACAACCGAAATGTTCACAGTAAGTTGTGAAATACAGCATTAGGTATATGTCAACCATTCACTTTTTGATAGAAACGAAACCCTAGCATAACATATTGCAGAGCCTTGATAAATGTTCGCGGGGTGCTACGCAAACATTGTCTTTGCGGGTGGCAAATGGCTGTAGTTTATTCCTGTAGACTCTGTGCTTGAGAAGATCCCAAAGAAAAGATGAGGGGCCTGGAGATTCGGAGATCTCGGTGGCCAGCTAATGTTTCCATTACGTGACACGATAGGAAACATCACTTAAAGAAGTGCCATGATCTGCTGAACGACATGACAGGTTGCACCATCCTGCTGAAATCACAGTTTGTTGGTTTCCTTAGCCAATAATTGTCTAATGAAAGTGTTTACCATGTCGTGATAACGTTCACCATTCACAGTGACAGCGATCCGTTCTGTATTTGAAAGAAAGGATCAAACGAGCGAACTCCCACACCACATTTGACACGTTACTAGAGAAGAAGACTATCGTGGATAACTTCTGACTCTTATGTAACACGAATGCGACAATTCTGTTTATTAACGCATTCACTAAGACGGAGGTCAAAACGAGTTTCATCACTCTTCAGAAATTTGTTGGCGAAACTGTGTTGTTATGCCAGTAAGAGAACTTAATTTGCAAACTGAAGTCTTTCTGGCAAGTCAGTGGGCAATCTCTTATGGAAAATCTGAATTTTATTGGGATATGAGCGTAAGTTATGTGTTAAAATTCCAAGTAACAAAGCTTTGTGTATGCAAATTCTTGAGACTGACGAGGAAGTGATTTTAGGAGACTGCTTACCACTGAAGAGCGAGCGTAGTCAGTATTTGCTGAGATTCGTGAGGACTTTAGAGTCTATCGGCAACATCGCTAGTGTCATGGAACTGATTCACGCATCTTCTTATGACGAGTTTTGATGGGGTCATACGAACATCAAATTGTCTTTTGCATGACCGCAGGGCTTGCAGGACACTTTGTCCATTGTTAAGTACAGTTCAGCTACAGCATCCATTTCTTTATTACTACAATTTTCAGGATTAATATTCAAGGTCATAGCAACAATCTAAAACAAACTAAAACCTTATAATTAATATATTAAACCTTTTAGACGCGTTTCAGATGGGTACTCTACATTTAGTAAATCTTAGTTTTGTTGGTTATGCCTTGGAAAGTGCCGTCTGCAGAGGGAAACGCAAACAAGACACAAGTGCGGCCAATTCTGCAGGACTGAAACGTTTGGAGTCCTTATCTAGCAGTTACGGGAGAAGACAGCAACGAATTCGATATATTGTTAATTTAGAGAAATAGTACTCCGGAAAAACTGTCCGACAATTTTGCTGCCTCCATGGCATATTTCTTGTAATAATCGTGGGCGTAAAATGAGAGAGATTAAGGCGTGTAGAGGAGTACATAGAGAGACGTTTTCTCTCTCTCGCTACGAGTGTTGAGCAGGATAGAAAATAGTTGATACTGATATGAAGTAGCCTCTACTACGCTTTGTAGAGTTCTCAGTACAAAAGATGGTGTGACATATTTCGAGAAGAGCCAGTATTGGTCAAATCTAGAGGAAAAATTCCTAGAGTGCCATGTCCGGAAACCAATACCTGTTGAGATGTGTCTTTTCAATCTGTCTGTTACATCGAAGCAGACGTTGTAGGCAGTGCCGCTTTTGATTGCTACGCATATTGACGCATCCTTCAAGCCTTCTTCGCAGAATTACGCACTCTTTCAAATACACCTGCCTTCATTCGAACGGGGTCACATACATTGGTCACACGCTCCTGTAACATCTGCACGATGTCTGCAGGATGGGAATACACAAATCCCTTTAAATGTCTCCATAACCATAAAATTAACTGATTCAGGTGTAGTAGAAGGGTAGGCCGTGTTACCGGATCTCCTCGAGCAGTCTATCGCCCACGAAATGCTGCGGTGCGGTAATGTCGTACGGTTCAAGAAAACAGGGTGGAGCCCAAATACCAATAGTAATTCATCGCACAGAAATAGGTGATACGCAGTACCCGATATTCTGTTTGATAAAGTGTGCTACTAGGAGTATGTCAACAACAATTCGTGCTCCTACCTTAATGTCTCCTTGGTTGTTCGACGTTTCGCATCTGATCACACTTGCGTTATGTTGAAATTTAATGTGTCGTCTCTTGAGAATCCCGCCTCATGTGTGAATAAGATGCAGCTTATGAATAGTGGATTTACAACGCCTATGTATCAATGGGTATTGGTCTCTGCACATATCATCATTGGAATTTTTCTTCGAGTTTTGGCCGATACTACCTCCTGTATGAATATGTGACACTTTTTTTAAACACCCCAAGGACAAGGACATTTTACTGACAAGTGATGTTACAGGTAATTCGCTATTGTATGTGGTAACAGATTCACACAACGTGAAACACGCATTTCACAGTGAAGAGTGCCCAAAAAGTCGAATCAATACAGAGTGCACCCCTCTGGCGGCAACGCTGGCGTGTATTCTCGCATTCAAACGATCGTAAAGGTACCGAACAGCATTCTGCGATAAATTTTCCCAAGCACCTTTCACCTGTTGTTGCATTTCGACAATGGTTCTTGCAGACTCTGAAGAAAGAGTAAATTCCCGCTTCGCCGCGTCCCTAACGTATTCAGAAGGCGAGAGATCAAGTGATCTCGCTGGCACGGGCAGTTGTTGAAGACCACGCTGCGTCGCAGCAGCCGTAGGTGGACGTACATTGTCCTACTGGAAAAGCACTGCACTTAAGTGTCGACGAATTGTCATCAACACGGAGGTAACAACCTGTGCAGTGTAGCGGACACAGTTAACTTTACTTTGCAGAAACACTAAATGTGACCGCAAGTTGTGATTACCCTCCCCTCACTGCCCCCGCCCCGGTCTAGAGGTGTTGTTATGGTCCACAGACCACTGCTGAAAGCAGCGCCACAGCACCGACACATTGTTGTGCCCGACATGTGCAGCAACCCATCTGCACACCTGAAGTTGTTCAACAGGAGTACATACTCGTTGGCGGGACATGGTTGCACCCTATAAAGTATGTTGCACGCAGTGTTCACCTCTAAATTCAGCACAGACATTTCCTGCAGAATCAAAACAGAGGGTGCACAGACAGGCCTTCAGAGCATCATCTGATCACCGATGACCGTGACAAATCAATCACTAACACTACAATCCCTCACTGGGCACATATTATACGCTGGTGCCATTGAACACAACAGTTGGGGATGTTGCATTTTTCCGGCAGTGTGTATAAAGTTGTACTCCATACTTTCCTTTAGAATGGTTCAGGTAAATGACGTCCAAAAACACATCCAAAAACTGAAAAACTACGCCATATGGTTTTCAGCAACAGATGATTACAGGTGTATGAAATATTAGACACCGTACTCGTATCAGAAGACAGTGGGACAACGTGTAACATGAATATTTAACTGCAATAGAGAATAGTGTAACGTGGGTGCCACGCTACCGAATGCTAACCAAAATCAAATGAGAAAACGAAATTCTCAAGATTATTTTTAAAAATTTTTAGAAAAATGTGGTTTTAGCTTCTTTTGAGGTCACAAATTTGCATTTCAGCATCCCGATTGGTAAGACCCTCAGCATTATCAGAATTAATATCTTACGTAATGCCGGCATGAAAAGGATGCATTTTAGTTTATCTTACAATTACTTTAGCTGCGACGGCTATGTATATCAGCAGCCAAATGGTCTGGCTATGGGTAACTATCGCTCGGGATCGCAAGCAAATATTCACTTGAATGATTTAAAGAACAGAGTCTTCGGTTTGAAATTAGAGCCTCTAAGACATAGTCTTCTACAAAAAGTTCATTGATGACGTTTTTATTATTGTTAAAGGCAACCAAGACAGGTTAACGGATATTTTCAATATTTTCAACCAGCAGCATCCAAAAACCAGATATACATTACAGCTATAAAAGGATAGTAAGGTCAGTTTCCTGGGTTTGCTTGTTACTAGTAGAGACAAAAGCTTTGGTTTTCCTATTCTCCGAAAGACTACGATGTCAAACGCAACCATGTGCAATGATTAGAACCATCAAATTAGGCCCAAAATTTACTTACTTTCAGCCAACAAGTAAGCGCTTATTGAAATTGCCATTGGATGAGGAGGAAATTAATAGAGAGTTTAATATTCTGAAGCAAGTAGCTATAGCCACTTGCTACAAAGAATCCCTGATCACTTGGCTTTACAATAAATATAGGCGGGGAAGGCTGCCACGTGCTAACGGAGCTGTAAAATATCTGTTAATGCAGTAAATGGGACGTATGTCAGCTTCATTGGTCAATGCTTTCATAAAAAGACATAAGGTTGCATTTTGTACAAGCAACCAACTTAAATTCAAATTAAGACACGGGTTTGATGATCAGGGCAGGGATTCTGATGCCAAAAAACTTGGTTCCTCGGGATATATAAGCTACGCTGTGGTTCTTTCGTGTCCTTCTATACAGGCCAAAGAAGCCGAATTTTTTTATCACCCATTATAAAGAGGATGTTAATCTGGCAATAAGACAGCTTTCAGTCAGCATATTCGAAGGGAGCACCATTATCTGGGTAATATAGGTAGTACTTAGGAGTCCACCATAATACAAGAAGGGGTTGCAGAAGGACATCTTGGAAGAACTGGAGATTCTTAAGAACAAAATAAAACAACCTAATAAAATTGTAAATGAACTGGTAGATTTTCAGTTTAACAAATTCTTTACTCTCTTCAGGAATGTGTTGAAAACCATATTTCTGCAATTATTTAGAATGTTTGTGTCTCGCGCCTCCCTCCTTCCCTCACCATCCTAGTGCTCCCATTTTCCCTTTCCACTCCATTCCAAAACTTTTCCTTCTTATTACCACCCTTCCCTTAGTTGCAACTCCAATTTTCCCACCCTTCAATTTCTCCTTCCCCACTTCCTTTCTTTAACCTCGTCCCTATCCTTTCTCCCCATCCTCACTCCCCACCTCCACTACGCCCGCCGCCTTCCCCTCATTCCCTTTTTTTAACTCTCACCTTCCCCACTTCCTCCAAGTCCCTCGTTGGCTTTGATATATTAATTTGTTCTATTACCTGATAACTATCTGCAGAAACTGCATGTTGAATTGGTTTTCGGTGAGAAGTCTATGTCTCCGAAATAAATTGGCAGTATTTGAGATGATCTGAAACCGGTTTTTCCAAGTGTCATGATTTTTTAACCTTGAAATTGGCTCATCCATGTTAGATTGTATAGTTACTATAGCGTGCTGTTTTATTCGCTTTGATGTATTCATTATATTCAGGTTGTAATTTACGCTCATTTGTTACCTATATATTTTAAATTCTTATCGTACCCGCGTTGGCTACGATCTTTATCCTAAATGTCTCTACAATTTAGCTTCCCTCCTCTCTCTCTCTCCCCTGTGTACAATTTTCCTATTTACTTTAATCATTAATTACATAGCTGTTGGTGTCTCTTGCTAAGTTTCTGATAAGACTACACCTTCTCTAAAAGATCTGTGTGCTTACTCACACAACATTGTGGCCATTCGCAATATGGTCTGAAACGTTTGTCCTACGTGTCTTGTGAGCAGCCTATGATTGACAAAGTTAAATCCCAGGCATTATGTTTCGTCATTTTATTTTATGGTACACAGTTACTCCAAAAATAATTTTATGTATAATCATGGAAAATATTTATTGTATGCTCATCATTTGTTCGCACTTCTGTAAATGAGCATTAGAGTTTACTCCGACATTCCTCAATCTAGACTCCGCCTTGCCACTTATGCCCTCGCCCCTACCCCGCTCCCCTCTTCCCATCCTGTGTACTTCTCGAACCATTTCATTCCATCTATCTCATCCACTTTCTTTCCTTGCTGTTTTTCTTTTTCCCCTCCCCCATTCCCTTACACCCCATTCCTCTCTCCTCTTACCCTTTTCTGATAATTGTATTGAATGCTCAAGTGCTATTCTTAACATAACTACAATTTATTTTTCGTAGTTACTTCTGCATATGATCCTACTACCGTATCTCTCTTTATGCACAACGTAGACTAGTAAACATTCATTTCAAAAACATTAAAATGACTAGGCTTGTGGATATCTTTTGATGACACATTTTTATACTTTTTTAACTTTTGTTTGCCGTTTATGCTCATGTTTGGCGTCCTTGGCACAGTTGTGCTACGAAACGGCAACACTATGTAGACTACAATGTAGCTATACTCCGTTGTAATTCTATGATGATGTACTGACATTTTCATTAATTGTCTCGCAGCATGGCACCTCTACAGTTTGCAATCATCAGTCAATTATATAAATACAGAAAACTGCAACGAGTCATTTTTTAAATAGTTATTTATTCCATTAACATGTTTTCGAACTATTTAATGGAATAAATAACTATTTCAAAAAAAAATGACACGTCGCAGTTTTCTGTATTTACACTGAAGAGCCAAAGAAAAAGGTACGCCTGCTTAATATCGTGTAGGGCCTCCGCGAGCACGCCGAAGTGCCGCAACACGACTTGGAATGGGCTCGACTAATGTCTGAAGTAGTGCTGGAGTGAACTGATAAAAGCCGGTGGAGCTCTCTTCTGAACAGCACGTTGCAAGGCATCCCAGATATGCTCAGTGATGTTTGTGTCTGTGGAGTTTGATGACCAGCGGAAGTGTTTAAACTCAGAAAAGTGTTCATGGAGCCACTCTGTAGCAATTCTGGACGTGTGAAGTGTCGCATTGTCCTGCTGAAATGGCCCAGGTCCGTCGGAATGCACAATGGACATGAACGGATGCAGCTGAACAGACAAGATGTTTCCGTACGTGTCAGCTGTCAGAGTCGAATCTAGACGCAACAGGGGTCCCATATCACTCAAACTGCACACGCCCCACACCGTTACAGAGCGTCCACCATCTTGAACTGTCCCCTGCTCACATGCAGGGTCCACGGATTCATGAGGTTGTCTCCATACCCGTACACGTCCATCCGTTCGATACAGTTTGGAACTGGACTCGTCCGACCAGGCAACATGTTTCCAGTCATAAAAAGTCCAATGTCGGTGTTGACGGGTTCTGGCGAGGCGTAAAGCTCTATGTCGTGCAGTCATCAACGGCACACCAGTAGGCCTTCGGTTCCGAAAGCCCATATCGATGATGTTTCGTTGGATGGTTCGCACGCTGACACTTGTTAATGGCCCAGCATTGAAATCTGCAGCAATTTGGGGAAGGGTTGCACTTCTGTCACGTTGAACGGTTCTCTTCATTCGTCGTTGGCGCCATTCCTTGCAGGATCTTTTTCCGTCCTCAGCTATATCGAAAATTTGATATTTTGCCGGATTCCTGATATTCACGGTACACTCGTGAAGTGGTCTTACGGGAAAATCCCCAATTCATCGCTACCTCGGAGATGCTGTGTCCGATCGCTCGTGCGCCGAACAACATCACGTTCAAACTCACTTAAATCTTGGTAACCCGCCATTGTAGTAGCAGTAGTCGATCTAAAAAGTGCGCCAGACACTTTTCTTAAGTAAACGTTGCCGACCGCAGCGCTGTATGCTGCCTGTTTACATATCTCTGTATTTGAAAACACATGCCTATACCAGTTTCTATGGCGCTTCAGTGTATATCGAATAAAGAGTTACGGGTTCCTAAACATACGAAATGGATAAGCTTAATCAATTATCATCTGAAAACTGTACACCCCGAAGAACTTGTGAACGGTCTTCCTCGTCGAACTGAACACCTCTCCCCTCTCCGCGGTATAAGTGATGTATCCGAAGACGGGGGAGGGGGGCGGGGGGAGGGGGTTAGAGGGGGTAACCGGCTTGACTAATAGTGAATATCCTTGTTCTCACTGCGAATTAATTGGTCCATAAAACTACGGAAATCAGGCATAAACATACTTTACTGCTGATATATCGGCTGTAAACCATTCGGTTATCTTCGGAGCGAGTCGTAAAGATTTTACGGGTTGTTCCGAAGAACGCGGAACGGTTTACAACCGAAATATTAGCTGAAGTCCAAGTGCGACTACGGCTAAATTTCTGCAGTTTTACGGGTGACTAATTGTTCTGTCCTGTGGCTTCATGGCCCGTTTCTGCTCACATGTATTCGTTATGTCCGCTTCTCCTATTTTCCGTGTGTATTTCCTGCATCTGAGCCAAATTCTTGGCAAGTAATTCAAGAGTCGTGGAAGCGTGTAATCCTGCCCTACAATAAGGTTTTTTTTCTTTGTTGAAACCACTGCTGAAACATGTCTTGTGTGAGATTTCAGTTTTAATCGTGATACCCGTACGGAAGTGCTTACGCATTACGTTAACTGTTGAGTTGCCTAAGGAAAGTCGGCGAGTTGTGAGTTTTCTTCCTCGAAACTATTTGTGCGCTCATGAAGAGACGTTGGTTTCCCCATCACGGACTCCAAATAAATTAATCACAGCTCTCTCACTGTGAAACTAATGAGGCTCCAGTCGTATCGCTGTCTCGCTTAACCTCCATTGTCATGTGAGCTACAGACAGCTATCAATAAACCCCTGTTCACCCGCTGCAGCAAAATAAGAAAAATAAAAGATGAACAGCTAACCATAAACATCAGACTGCTTGGAGTACTGATTACCAAGGACACAGGAGTCGTATTTCAACGTGAGAAAAGGAACTTAATGATTAACGTGTCATAAATTCCATTCTGTCATAGCAGACTGTTCTGAGTACTACAATAATGAGACCTGGTAGTCAAGGGAGGCAGGATTCGATTACGATTGTGGACGGAGCCGTAATCAGTAACTAATGGTTCCCTTTTGCAATTACACACATTTATTTTAAAACGGTAATTCCAGACTGAGCAATAAATAAAGATATCACACGTTATTAATGAAATAATAAACAACTGTGTAACTAATAGTGTTTTCAGTGCGTTACAATTTACCAAATGATCATAAAATACAGACACAACTTAACAGCTCATGCTTCAAGTTTCTGAGAAGAATAATATGCTGAAAAACGAAAAAGAAAACTGATAATGTATTAGATGACAATCAGTTTGGCTTTAAGGAAGATAAAGGGACCAGAGAGGCAATTCTGACGTTGAGGTTTATAATGGAAATAAGCCTAAAAAAGAATCAAGACATGTTCACATAATTTATTGACTTGAGAAAAGCGTTCAACAATCTCTAATAGTGCATGATTTTCGAAATTCTGAGGAAAATATGAGTAAGCTACAGTGGAAGACGGGTAATGTATATTCTTCGCTTGTGTGACAATATTGTCCGTAGTTACTTTACAATTCCAGAGAATATTTTTGTTCCGTAATTACAACTACAAAAAAATGCGTATTTTCCTTAACAGACGCGTTTCGCTTTATTGAAGTAAAGTGGGATCAGCGGTCTGTAATTATTTGTTTTTAAGATCGAAAACAGCTTGTAATTCATTTGTTGGTTTTTACTTACCCTTGTTTCTGCTTGGTTTTTCGCCTACATCAGGAAATGCCGTGTGCTAGGAAGTCTTTGGTTTCTTTCTTCATTAGACACTGATACCTGCGATCAAATGTTTCGCTGATTTGCAGTACTATAATTCTTTACGTTTTCCACAGCACACTTTCTCGTATGCCACTGTTCGCTGTTTATTTGTCGATGTGTTCAAAATGTTCAAATGTGTGTGAATTCTTAAGAGACCAAACTACTGAGGTCATCAGTCCCTACACTTACACACTACTTAAACTAACTGACACTAACTTATGCTAAGAACAACACACACACCCATGCCCGAGGGAGGACTCGAACCTCCGGCGGGAGGGGCCGCGCAGCCCGTGACATGGCGCCTCAAACCGCGCGGCTATTCCGCGGGGCTATCGTTGTGTTTTGTAGTGTTGCAAAGGTTGTGATTAGTTTGTCTTTGATTCATAATCTTTTTCTTTGTCTCTGTAGTTAATTATATGTGTGTTATTCTATCTCATTATATTGTTGTGTATTTAGATACTCTGTAAGAGCATTGAAAAAATAGTGATTGGGGTTTTTTGTGAATAGTGGAAGGGGGAGGAGAAGCAAAGATCAGTAGATACAGGTGCATAGCAATGTGATGGAGAGTGAGGTGGAGGAAAAGGTGTGGAGCAAGAAGTGAAATGAAACTGGGAGGGGGCGGGTTGAGTGGGATAGACTGAAGGATAGAAAAGGCCGTTTTATTTTTCATGTGCTTTCTTCAATTATTTTATATAGTGTTTGGTTTCCGATACTTATTTGGTCATTGAGCAACTGTTGATTTCGTGTCAATGCTCAATGTAAGTGGAAATTTTCTTGGTACATTAGCCAACATTTTCATGAATCAGGGAAATATTAATATTTGAAAACACAATGACAAAGAAAAGCTACATCATCATCTACTTGTACAGGTATATGGATGATATAATATGCATGGTAGATAAACCTAAAAATAAAATAGAGCTACTACGCAGACATAAATACTGCTCACAAGAACATAAAGTTCACAATAGCACAAGAACAAGAAAATACACTCAAATTGCTAGATATAACCATAAGAAAAGACATCACAAACACAGATTTGACATATACAGAACTACTATAACAAGTGACACAATCTTAAATGCTGCCTCAAATCACCAGCAGAATAAGAAACACGCCACAATCATATACATGTTAAACAGACTGAACAGGATTGCTCTAAACACGTCTGATTACCAGAAAGAGCTGGCCATTATAAAGCAAATAACATTAAAAACGGACACAAGGAAACGCTAGTAGACACACTAAACAGAAAAATAAAGATAGAAATGATAAAATAAACTAACCAAACTACGCATCAACACATACAGCCTGCACTACCGCAAAAAAGGTATACAGTGACGTACCATAACAAATTCTTAAGTAAAATAGGTAACGTATTCAAAAAACAAGGCATAAACGTTGTTTACAAAACCAAGAACTCAATACTAAAGCACATCCTGAAATTGAAATCAAAACGAGAGAGATATCAACAACCCGGTATCTGTCAGCTCATTTGCGGATTCTGTGAAAAAGTGTACGTTAGAGTGACTGGCAGAATATTTGACACAAGATACAAAGAAAACATCGAGCACTGAAATACGGTACAAACCATTCAACATTTGCAGACCATCTAAAGCAGGAATACTACAGACCAAGTACTATCCACGTACTATTGAAAAAGATATGAACATCACACGAGTCAGTAAAGACGGCTTTCCAAGAAAATTTCTACATGCACAAAGCATTAACACAAAATAAGTAGTTGCTCAATGACCAAATAGATACTGGAGACCAGACACTACATAAAATAAATGAATAAATCACACAAAAAATACAAGAGACTTTTTTCATCTTTCATCTTCTCCCTCAATTTCATTTCACTCCTTGTGCCTCACGTTTTCCTCCAACTCAATCTCAATCACACTACTATGCAACTATATCCACTTATCTTTGCTTCTCCCTCCACCACTTATTCACAAAAGAACCTTTATCGCTATTCCTTCAGTGCTTTACACAGTACATAAATACGCAACAACATAATTCGATAGAACAACACACATATAATTAACTACAGACCCAAAGAAAAAATACTGGGTCAAGACAAACTAGTGGTGATGTTGGCAACACTACAAAACACAACGACACAGAAACAGGGAACAGTGGCGTACGAGAAAGTGTGCTGTGTAAAAAGTAAAAAAAAATGCATAGTTCCGCAAAGCCGCGAAAACTTAGAGCGCAAGTATCAGTGTCTAATGAAGAAAGAAACCAAAGACATGCTAGCAATAGGCATTTCCTGATGGAGCCGAAAAACCAAGCGGAAATTACCGTAAGTAAAATCCAACAAATGGTTAACGAACTGTTTTTCGATCTTAAAAACAAATAATATTTTAAATATCTTTAATTACAGACCACTGATGGTACTTTTCTTCAATAAAGTGAAACGCCTCGGGGAACAAGATCACGCATTTTCCTATGGTTGTAACAACGGAGCAAAAGTATCCCCAGGAAGGATAATATACAATATTTACAGGAGCCAAGAGGGAACAATAAGAACGAAGTGTTCGGATTAATGAGGGAGTAAGACAGGTATGTAGTCTTTTGACTTCAATCTGTACATCGAAGAGGCAATGACGGAAATAAAAGAAAGCTTCAAAGTGAAATTAAAATTCAAAGTGAAAGAATATCAATGATAAGATTCGTTGAAAACATTGTTATCCTGAGTGAAGGTAACAAGAATTACAGGATCTGTTGAATGGAATGTACCGCCTAATGATACAGATTATGGATTGAGAGTAGTTTAAGAAAGACGAAAGTAACGGGAAGTAGCAGAAATGAGAACTGCAAGGAACTTAACATCAGAAATGGTGATCACAAAGTAGATGAATTTAAGCTGCTGTCTAGGCAGCAATACTACACGACGGACGGAGCATGGTGGACACAAAAAGCAGACTATCACTGGCAGAATGGGCATTCCTGGCCAAGACACGTCTACTAGTATCAAACATAAGCCTTAATTTGAGGAGGAAGTTTCCGAGAACATAGTTTGAAGCACAGTATTGTTTGGTAGTGAAACATGGACTGTGGGAAACCCGCAAAAGAAGAGAATCGAAGTATGTGAGACGCGGTGATACAGGCGAATGTTGAAAATTAGGAGGACTGTTAAGGTAAGGAACGAGGTTTTCCGCAGAATCGGTGAGGAAATGAATATATGAAAAACACTGAGAAGAATAAGAGACAGAATGGTAGGACATCGGTTAAGACATTAGGGATTAACTTCCATGGTACTAGAGGGAGCTATAGAGGGTAAAAAATGTACAGGAAACAAAGCTTGGAACACATCCAGCAAATAATTGAGGACATAGGTCGCAAGTGTCTGTCTTCTCTGGCACAACAGTTGAAAGCTACGTTTTAACATAAACGACGAGGGACTATGCAGAAGATGTCGATATTTTAGTCACCTCGAAGTTCGTAAAGTTTGTGTCAGTTGTGGACTATCGTATGTAAAATACATGTGAACTGTAACCCAAGTTCATTAAATCTCCTACCCGTAATTCATAGCGCGTCACTTACAGGAAGTCGTAAAGTGTTCCCCAAGATGTACACGTTAATTACACGCTTTGTTATATGCAGGAAAGCTTTTGAGTCCACTCTCATACGTCCGGTTTTTTTCACCCAGTGTTGCTGTAGTAACAATAACAATGATTGAATATACTGCTGTTTTATCGCAGGAGAAATCGCATTCTCTCCTTGTTCCGTCAACAGCCTTTCGAAAAGTGTGTTACACCCTTTTATTATGTCTTATTGTTTCATACCTCCTCACCTGTATCCAGCTATTATAACTATTCCAGTGTTTGCCGAATCTCCAAATGACATTTTATTATTGTTAATTTTGTTGTTTCATGCAGCTCTCCATGTTAGTCTATCCCGTGCAAACCACATCATCTGTGGATAACTGTTACAACTTACATGCGTTTGAAACTGCATACTGTAGTCTACATTTGCTCCCCCCTCCCCCTCCATTATTACCTCACCCCCCCCCCCTAACACATACACATACACAAACACACACTTTCCTTCATAACGATGAATCAAGGAATATCCTACGCATCGATTCTTTGTCCTTGTCAAGTTGCACCTAATCGTCATGTATTCTATCTCCCTATATAATCTTCAGCACTGTTTATAGTATTACATTTGAAGGGCTTCTATTCCATTCTTCTACATTCAGTGTCTCATTTACAAGCTAATTGTCACAGCGGCACCTGATTTAATTCGGCTACACTGTTCTTGTTTCATCTTTTAAACACTATCCATTCCGTGATGTGACCTTCCAACTCAAAGCCAAAAGATAAATATGTTACAACTTCTCCGTCAACTTCAATTTCCTTCACAAATTTCTCCTTCGTTTCCGTTACTGCTTACTGAGAGTACGGACTGAATACCATGGCAGGTAGCCTTCAACCCAATGTTACTCCCTTCTCAACTACTGCCTCCCTTTATGTTCTTCGATTCTAATAACTGCAGTCTAGTTTGTGTGCAAGTTGCATTTAACATTTTTCCCTTTATCTCATTCAGCTTCCTTCAAAATTTAAAAGATTTTATTCCAGTCAGCATTGTCAAAATTTTGCTCTAGATCTGTAATTACTATGAACATAGTTTTGCGTTTCTTGTCTGTTTTCTATGATAAGTCTCAGCGTTGGTATTGCCTCGCGTACTTCCATATGTAGACCTCGGATGTAAACAGAGGTAAGGTACATGTTTGCTGTTTTGAAAAACTGTTCAGTAAAGTTTCAATAAAACCTCATAAATAAGATATTTCGAGTACATCCACTGCTATGTTTTTACCCAGACAAGTCATTGTTTTCAGGTATTCGTAGAGTAACGATGTATTTCTATAATCGTAAATTTTATCCAAAATTTTATTTTTCAATATTCGTCAATGAATACTTAACGATGTTTACTTACAAACTAATTGCACTTAACATATGCTACAATTTATGTACTTCTGTTTACTCGCTGGCAAGATAACGAAACATTACTGAAAAAACTATCATTGTTTCAGTTTGTGATAGTAAGAATTTAGGCTATAATAAATTATAGCAACAATAGAAAACCTCAAAAATTAAACCATAATTCAACACAATATAAAATTAATTTTATTGTCGCCTTGCTACAGCGCATAAACAGTGTTAAGGATGACTCTTAACATTTCTGCCATAACACTGTCATTTAAATTCACGTAAACCGCGGTAAAGGACACAGCTTAACATTGTTTAATTGCTCCAGTAGCAACAACTTTTGAAGCGCATTTGCGTTCAGCAAAATATTCAGGATGTTTATCTGAGTAGTAGTTATCCACGTCAACCTCGGATTAGTACAAATCGTCCCTATAAAACATTTTCCTGGCGTCAATGCCACATAGCTTACTGCTGCTGGCAGCCATGTTTTTGTCACTTACCACTGTTTTCATGAATTCGGCGTGACAAATTTGCCATTATTGATAATCTGAAGTTAGATATAGAGTTTCAGTTTCCTGGTGTATCGTGAAACTGTCAACTAATGTGACCAAAGCCCATCACGTACCATGTTTCACATTCCGTTACACTGTTTCTCAGCTTCATATGTTTCCGGAACCCAAACAGACCGAGGTCAATTTTTACCTGTCTTTCTATTCTCCGGTACATAATTCGTGTTTTATTTTGTAGCTATTACTTATTAAACATATGGTTCGGTAATATTCACACCTCTCGGCACCTGCCGTTTTGGAATTGTGATCATTACATTCTTATAGAAGCATTTCTCCTACATCTTCCATACCAAGAGGAATAGCTTTGGCGTGGTTGGTCCTCAAAAGGACTTCAGTGGTACGGAGTGAATGCTGTCTACACCATGTGACTTCATATAACTTGACTGTCACTGCTCTGTTCAGTTACTCTCGCCCTACCACCACATTTTCATTTACTTTCTCTTCCCTTTCCATAACACTGCCTTCAGATCTATTTCTTCTGTATAGCCTTCACGTATGTGGGTTCGACAGAAACAGGGAAAAACTGCGAGAAATGCACGCATCAACAAACGCAAATGCTAGTCAAGCCTGCACGTTTTTCTGTTGTATTTGACCGCGGTCGGCACCTGTGCAATGTCTTCGATGTCAGGACAGAGTTCTGCATGGCTGTGATTTTATCGGATCTAACTCAATTTGAACGTGGTCAAACTGTTGGTTCTCGTAAGGTAGGTTGCTTCCGTAACCAACTGAGCCGAAGCGTTTGGTGGTTTCCACAGGCGCCTTATCGAAGATTTATACCACATACAGCGAAAGCGAAAATACACCATCAGCTCGCAACTGAGACGAAAGTGTGTGTTGAGTGGTCGTGACAGACATTTCGTGGTATTCCACAGACACTATGGCTACTGTGCAAGGCCGCATTACTGTATGGCTGTGATTTTATCGGATCTAACTGAATTTGAACGTGGTCAAACTGTTGGTTCTCGTACGGTAGGTTGCTTCCGTAGCCAACGGAGCCGAAGCGTTTGGTGGTTTCCAGAGGCACCTTATCGAAGATTTATACCACATACAGCGAAAGCGAAAATACACAATCAGCTCGCAACTGAGACGAAAGTGTATGTTGAGTGGTCGTGAGAGACATTTCGTGGTATTCCACAGACACTATGGTTACTGTGCAAGGCCGCATTACTGTATGGCTGTGATTTTATCGGATCTAACTGAATTTGAACGTGGTCAAACTGTTGGTTCTCGTACGGTAGGTTGCTTCCGTAGCCAACGGAGCCGAAGCGTTTGGTGGTTTCCAGAGGCACCTTATCGAAGATTTATACCACATACAGCGAAAGCGAAAATACACCATCAGCTCGCAACTGAGACGAAAGTGTGTGTTGAGTGGTCGTGACAGACATTTCGTGGTATTCCACAGACACTATGGTTACTGTGCAAGGCCGCATTACTGTATGGCTGTGATTTTATCGGATCTAACTGAATTTGAACGTGGTCAAACTGTTGGTTCTCGTATGGTAGGTTGCTTCCGTAGCCAACGGAGCCGAAGCGTTTGGTGGTTTCCAGAGGCACCTTATCGAAGATTTATACCACATACAGCGAAAGCGAAAATACACCATCAGCTCGCAACTGAGACGAAAGTATGTGTTGAGTGGTCGTGACAGACATTTCGTGGTATTCCACAGACACTATGGTTACTGTGCAAGGCCGCATTACTTCAAAGTATTGTGTGACCATTTTGGCTAATCATGTCCATCTCATGGTACAACGCTTGTTCCCGAGTGGTAATGCTCAGTTCCTACTCACGCAGCTCACATGTACTTAATACGATCACGGGGATGAATTGTCGGGTCTCATCAGTGTTATTGAACACACATACCAATACATTTAGAAAGAAGCTATCATTCTGCAGTGGAAAGTGTACTGCTTTGAAAGGTCTGCGGGACTGAGCCCCGCTTCACTAGTAATCTGTCAGAACTCTTCACAACAACGCACATCCTACTGCTGAGTGAAAGAGTCACTCAGGAAACATTGTGGGTAACCCATCTCCGCAATATCCTTTCTTCCAGGAGCTTCAAGGTATGCAGAAGAGCTTCAGTTACTTGGTTGGCTGGTTGTTTTGGGTGAGGCGATCAAACAGTCAGGTCATGGGTCCTATCGGGTTAGGAACGGATGGGGAAGGAAATCGGCCGTGCCCATTCAAAGGAACCGTCCCGACATTTGCCTGAAGCGATTTAGGGAAATCACGGAAAACCTAAATCAGGACGCTGGACGCGGGTTTGAACCGTCGTCCAACCAAATGGGAGCCCAGTGTGCTAACTACTGCGCCACCTCGCTCGGTAGAGCTCCTCTGAAGCATGGAATGCAGGAGAGAGGTACTGGCAGAATCGAATGTATGAGGGCGTTCTAGGTCAGTAGGTAGGGGCATTAACTAGAGATGGGAAAACTCGTTCATCCTTGGGAACTAGTTCACTGGCGATCGCTCTTTTTTGGGAACCGTTCTTTTTTACTCGTTCACCATTCATTTGCGTTTGGTATATGGTTCTTATCAAAAATTGAAAATTTGTAATATAGGTAACTGATGATGGAAGGCGCCAAGAGGGGGCACATGCCTCCCCCTTGGAGTACATAGTTTTTATTAATAACAGAATTCTCACACACTTGTAATTTTCGTGATTCTGTAAAACCTTTCGTTTAGCCAGCTGTAGCGTTATGTGGCTGACTGCAGTGAAATATTAAGGTGGCACACGAATAACCAGCCCCGAGTACAGACTGCTCGCCAGTTACGCACGATTTCTTGACCGCTACAAGCAGAATAGATAAACATGTAATAATTAGGCAATAAAGAAATAACAAATAAGCTAATGCAAACAACAACTTCATAACAATAGATGACGATTGGTGGGCGACAATGAGCAGTCTAGGGCTCAGGGCCGATTTTTCGTGCGTCACCCTGTACAACTGAAATAATATTGTAGAGGTTGTTAGTGATGGGGAGCTCGTGAATGAGTCGTTCAAATGAACGCTTCACTCAATTGAAGTGCGAACTAACCACTCAATTTCAATGAACTGGTACTTCAAACTCTTCACTGATAGTACACTCCGCACTTTTTTGTAGTTCACTCACTCTCTTCCCCTCTCCTTCTCCCACAACATCGGCGCTACGTCACTCATCCTTCCTTCACTTCAGTCCTCCCTCTACTGCCTGTCGACGAATCGCGCGGTGTTTGTGGGGAACGATAGATTCACGAGTTGTTGGTTAGGTGAGGGGCGAGGGGAATGCAGCGTCAGCTGCTTCCTGCAGTGCTGACATCATTACCAGTGACTATTCGTGCACTTAAACTTCGCGTCTACGGCTAGCCTACCGTTGGAAGCGCTTGCAGACAAATGAATATTAAAGATACAAACGAAGAGGCTGGCTGTGTGAACACGCACAGCCAACATGAAAATAAAACGTTTGTTAATAACACTGAAAGAGGGATTTTACCTGAAATCGTACCAATGACTACAGGTGACAGTTTACGTTTTGAATCTGGAGGGTTATTATTCTCAACAAAAATAAAATCTACAGGAAAACTTCTGAATAATTACTTAACATAGATATATAGACTTTGTGACAGTGATAAACATACTCATTCTATTTTGGATTAAATTCTAAAAGGAACATAAAATTGGACTGCATTTCGTTGGTAGCCCTAGTTTTCAGTCCATGAATACAACAAATAATGTTTCATTTGGCAGATAAAGACTTTTTTGGGCGCTTCATGAGAAAATGACGAGCAAGATTGAATGTAATACCTTCTTTATATGTGACAGGCTTCTCTGTTTATCTTTCCTTTGTGCCCTTCGACCATGCTCTATTGAAGTTAACTCAGACGCTGTAAGAGCGTAAATTGTTGAGTGCACGTTACTGCGTAGTTTGGCCATCTGTTGGTAAAATTTTCAAGTATTACGAAGCTTTATTGCACGAGCGAGGCGAAGCGAGCGTAGCCGCGGCTGAGCGGCGAACTGGGCAAACTTCGCCAGGCTTCCGTACTTCATGAACGAACTACTTCATTTGAACGCTTCACGGCAAAGAGTGAAATGAATAAAGTAGTTCACGGGAATGAACGCGTTCGACCCATCTCTAGAGGTTATCACATTCTCTTTAAAAAATGTGACAGCAGACACTCGATTATGGAGCACGGGCTTCATTCGTTTGCAAGTCGGTCTGCCTTCCAAAACAATGAACATGATTTTTTACAGTGGATAGAAAAAAAGACGGTAAATGGCTACTCATGTGTGCCGTGCCGACTTCCTTTGCATGTGTAGTAACAAAAAAATCTTGCCTTTTTACAAGTGTTTCTTCTGCTGTTTATCGAAATGGTGAAGTAAGCTGATATGCCTTTTTGTTACGTGAAAAGATGTATGTATTACACACCAAGTAATAATTATTATGTAATTTACGTAATTATAAAATACATTTTAATTACCGGTCGTGTACGCTGAATAGAATACGAAAAGATCCAGAAGTTCAGAGTTCAAGAAAGGTTTGAAACATATCAAGAATTGGCGTGGGCAGCGAACGAAACGAACAACTCGTTACTGAACTAACTATGAGCAGACGGCAGTGGAACTGCGACGAGTGGCCACGCGAAGGAGGACGAGTCCGGCCGAGCGAGACCGAGACCGAGACAGACGGGAACGGGGCCGAGGCTGGAACGAGACCGGCCGACGTGCCGTTGCGGGAACAAGACCGAGCGTTTCCCTTTCCCAGGAACTATAAGTAGAAAGCCGCGACCGAAGTGAACTATGAAAGGCCGTTCCTTAGAATTCGTTCCCCGCTCGTTCCGTTCATCTTGATGAACAGTTCCTTTGGACCTGTTAGTTCGCGAAAGACCCACCTGTAGCATTAACAGCAAGAGACATGGTTCTCGGTTCATGCCTCAGTCGGTCGATAAGGATATTAACCGCCAGAAACATAGTCCGGGTCCGGTCGACAGTTTTAATCTATCAGGAAGTTTGGATCATATTTAGCCGTCCGTGCAGCCGCAAGCCTTCGCAATTAGGAGGGCTACCGACTCTTTGGCTTCCTCGCTTGTCCTGGGCTCGGATCTCGAGGCGCTGGCTTCGAAATCAGTTGAGAGCTGTTCTTGTCCTCTTTGACTGTCTTCTCCACTGTATTTTTATTCGCTGACATAGAAAGCAACAAGAAGACTTCTTGGGTTATATCTCAAGAAGCATTACAAGCAATAGCTTTCGGATATGTGCTCGCAAAATCATTGTCTATATTTAAATGTACATTTACATATTTACTATTAAAACTACTGTAAAGTCTTGGTGTAGGGGATGTACACTACTGACCATTAAAATTGCTACATCAAGAAGAAAAGCAGATGATAAACAGGTATTCATTGGACAAATATATTATACTAGAACTGACATCTCATTACATTTTCAGGCAATTTGGGTGCATAGATCCTGACAAATCAGTACCCAGAACAACCCCCTCTGGCCGTAATAACGGCCTTGATACGCTTGGGAATTGAGCCGAACAGAGCTTGGCTAGCGTGTGCAGGTACAGCCGCCCATGCAGCTTCAACACGATACCACAGTTCATCATGAGTAGTGATTGGCGTATTGTGACGAGCCAGCTGCTCGGCCACCATTGACTAGACGTTTTCAGTTGGTGAGAGATCTGGAGAATGTGCTGGCCAGGGCAGCAGTCGAACATTTTCTGTATCCAGAAAGGCCCGTACGGGACCTGCAACATGCAGTCTTGCATAATCCTGCTGAAATATAAGGTTTCGCAGGGATCTAATGAAGGGTAGAGCCACGGGTCGTAACACATCTAAGAAATGTAACGTCCACTGTTCAGGCCGGCCGGTGTGGCCGTGCGGTTCTAGGCGCCTCAGGCTGGAACCGCGTGACCGCTGCGGTCGCAGGTTCGAATCCTGCCTCGGGCATGGATGTGTGTGATGTCCTTAGGTTAGCTAGGTTTAAGTAGTTCTAAGTTCTAGGGGACTGATGACCATAGATGTTAAGTCCCATAGTGCTCAGAGCCATTTGAACCATTCCACTGTTCAAAGTGCTGTCAATGCAAACAAGAGGTGACAGAGTAGTGTAACCAATGGTACCCCATACCATCACGCCGGGTGATACGCCAGTATGGTGATGACGAATACACGCTTCCAATGTGCGTTCACCGCGATGTCGCCAAACACCGATGCGACCATCATGATGCTGTACACAGAACCTGGATTCATCAGAAAAAAATGACGTTTTGCCGTTCGTGCACCCAGGTTCGTCGTTGAGTACACCATCGCAGGCGCTCCTCTCTGTGATGCAGCGTCAAGGGTAACCGCAACCATGGTCTCCGGGCTGATAGTTCATGCTGCTGCATAGGTCGTCGAGCTGTTCGTGCAGATAGTTGTTGTCTTGCAAACGTCCCCATCTGTTGACTCAAGGATCGAGACGTGGCTGCACGATCCGTTACAGCCATGCGGATAAGATGCCTGTTATCTCGACTGCTAGTGATACGACGCCGTTGGGATCCAGCACGGCGTTCCGTATTACCCTCCTGAACCCACCTACTCCGTATTCTGCTAACAGTCATTGGATCTCGACCAACGAGAGCAGCAATGTTGCGATACGATAAACCACAATCGCAATAGGCTACAATCCGACCTTTATCAAAGTCGGAAACGTTATGGAACGCATTTCTCCTCCTTACACGAGGCACCACAACAACGTTTCACCAGGCAACGCCGGTCAACTGCTGTTTGTGTATGAGAAATCGGTTGGAAACATTCCTCATGTCAGCATGTTGTAGGTGTGGCCACCGACGCCAACCTTGTGTGAATGCTCTGAAAAACTAATAATTTGAATATCACAGCATCTTCTTCCTGTCGGTTAAATTTCGCGTCTGTAGCACGTCATCTTCGTGGTGTAGCAATTTTAATGGCCAGAAATGTAGCATAGTACTACGAATTAAAGCCTTTTTTTACCATTACAATGGCCTGTGGTGTGCGGGAAGAATAATTTGCCTTCGCGCTCTCTGCAGCAGCGGTATCTACGGGACTGAAAAATGTTTCTGAAAACTTAATACGGAATCGCGCAATAATTGGCTTCTATGTTCTATAGTCTGCTGGTTCATGTTTCTCAACATTTCGTGGCGCTATCTCGTGACTCAAACAAACCGGTGACAATTCGAGCAGCCATTCTTTGTGTACGTTCAGTATTCCCTGTTTGTCCTGTTTAATATGAGTCCTCCACATTTGAACAATAGTCTAAGATGGGACACACCCATGATTTGTACGCGATCTCCCTCGTAGATTAACCATTTTAGCAGTATCCTGCTGAAGAGATAGAGTATTGTTTTGTGAATTAATTTACATGGACAGTTGTAATGGTTTGCTCGTGCATCACATTTTATTTTGAGATAACGGAGAGACTCATATAAAATATGGACTTGAGTTGAACGTTGTGCAAATACTTTTTCTTTTGTCTCTCTACCTTCTCTTCTTACTTCCTAATCTGTTATCTTCCTAGCCTCTATCTGTACAGACGTATTAAAAGTGTAAATTATTTATGATAATAACAGTTAGCATCAAACAGACATATCGCATTATACTTCTCGTTTTTCCTTACGCTAATGCCATTTATGTATTTGAGCAGTCTGTTTCAGGATCATAATTAGTCGGCACGGACGTTATCTGTTTAGCCGCTGTTATGGCTATCTCATTTTGCAACTACTAATTGTAGTAATTGTATAGGGCCTGCTTTCTATATTACGTACGACGTCCAATTCGCCTGTGCGAAAAAAATTAGCGCTGTAGAGGTATTCTCATGGTCGCAGAATAATTGACCAAGCCATCTATTTCTAAAGCGTAATATTTCATGTTCTCAGTATTTGGTTTGAACCGACTGTGTGGCGCGTATCCTAAAGAAACGCGATACGCTGCCGATTAACCTTACTTTGTCTTCTATCTTACTTACGACTGAGCTATGTGATCATTCCCTTTCATATCCCTACAGATGTAATACTCAAGCATATTCATGACTACAACTTAATTGTGACGCATTGGTATTGCAGTCATACGACATTAATTTGCCGTTTCCTTTTTTGGAATCAGTTTATTTCTCATTTAAAACAAATTTCCAATTTATGCACCAATATGACATGTTATCGAGATCTGACTGGACGTACTCTATGTTATCAAAAGTATCCGGACACCTGGCTGAAAATGAATTACAAGTTCAAGGCGCCCTCCATCAGTAATGCTGGAATTCAGTCTGGTGTTGGGCCACCCTTAGCCTTGATGACAGCTTCCACTCCCGCAGGCATAAGTTCAATTAGGTGCTGGAAGGTTTCTTGGGGAATGGCAGCCCATTCTTCACGGAGTGCTGCACTGAGGAGAGGTAGCGAAGTCGGTCGATGAGGCCAGGGTCGAAGCCGGCGTTCCAAAACATCCCAAAGGTATTCTATATGATTCAAGTCAGGACTCTGTGCACGCCAGGGATGTTATTGTCGTGTAACCACTCCGCCACAGGCCGTGCATTATGAACAGCTGCTCGATCGTGTTGAAAGATGCAGTCACCATCCCCGAACTGCTCTTCATCAGTGGGAAGCATGAAAGTGCTTAAAACATCAGTTTAGGCCTGCGCTGTGATAGTGCCAAGCAAAACAACAAGGGCTGCAAGCCCCCTCCATGAAAAACAAGACCACACCATAACACCACTGCCACTGAATTTTACTGTTGGCACTACACACGCTGAAAGATGACGTTCACCGAGCATTCGCCATACCCACACCGTGCCATCGGATCGCCACATCGTGTACCACGATGCGTCACGCCGCACAATGTTTTCCACCGTTCAATCGTCCAATGTTTAAGCTCCCTACATCAAGAGAGGCGTCGTTTGGCATTTACCGGCGTGATGTATGGCTTATGAGCAGCCGCTCGACCATGAAATCCAAGAGTTTTCTCCTACCGCCTAACTGTCATAGTACTTGCAGTGGATCCTGATGCAGTTTGGAATTCCTGTGTGGTCTCGGCAGACGTCTGCCTATTACACATTCCTACCCTCTTCAACTGTCGACGGTCTCTTTTCAGGCAACAGACGAGATCGGCCTGTACGCCTTTGTCTTGTACGTGTCCCTTCACGTTTCCACTTCACTATCACATCGGAAACAGTGGACCCAGTGATGTTTAGGAGTGTGAAAATCTCGCGTACAGACGTACGACACAAGTGACACCCGATTACCCGACCACGTTCGAAGTCCGTGAGTTGCGCGGAGCGCCCCATTCTGCTCTCTCACGATGTCTAATGACTACTGAGGTCGCTGATATGGATTACCTAGCAGTAAATGGAAGTACAATGCACCTAATATGAAAAACGTATGTTTTTGGGGGTGTCCGGATACAATTGATCACATAGTGTATGTACGTCTTTTCTAATAACTGCAACAGTAGTAATTCTTAGGTTACAATCAATATTGTCTTTTAGATCATTAATATACATCGTGAACAACACGGATCCCAACAAACTTGCCTGAGCAAGACTGAAGTTAGTTCTATTTCTGTTGATGACTCTTCATCCAAGACAACATGCTGCGTCCACCCTACCAGAAATCCTCAGTCCAGTCAAAAAATTCGTTTGATAACTCAGTATAATTGTTTTTATTAATAAACGTTGGTGTTACCTGCTCTAATGTTTTTAAACTTCTAGAAACATTACGTCCACCTGGTGCCCTGATCAGCGATTTTCAGGATGTCGATTGATAAAAGCACAGCTTCGGATTCGTAAGAGCAATGTTTTCTGAATACATGCTGGTTGGCATGGGGGAGGTTATTCCGTTCAAAATACCTCAGCGTCACTCTCTCTCCAGTTAGTTAGTTAGCCCATTCGAAATGGAAATATTTTAAATCTTGTAACTACAAATACCGTGGTCTAGAGGCAGCGTCCTTGACTACAAATCAAGATGTCCTGTCCGCAGCTCGTGGTCGTGCGGTAGCGTTCTCGCCTCCGGCACCCGTGTTCCCGGGTTCGATTCCCGGCGGGGTCAGGGATTTTCTCTGCCTCGGGATGACTGGGTGTTGTGTGATGTACTTAGGTTAGTTAGGTTTAAGTAGTTCTAAGTTCTAGGGGTCTGATAACCATAGATGTTAAGTCCCATAGTGCTCAGAGCCATTTCAACCATTTTGAACCAAGACGTCCTGCATCCCGAGTTTCAACCTTGCCACTTCTTAAATTTTGAACAAAAATCATTTGCAACGGTTTCCGAAAACTTCCGGTATAAGAAGTCTTGTTCTGCCAATGGACAGAAGAGCGGACAGAGGTTTGGTGCACTCTCTTGCCCATGGGGTGGCAAACTGCTCCTAAAAGGTGGAAGAATCAGCAATGTTCAACGGCAGGAACATGCAGAAGGCAATGGAAACCACAGCATTAAACACACAAACACTGACGTGTGAGGGGATAGTGACGCCCCCATATTCAGATGGGCGCAGTATCGCGTGCACAAGGCATTAAAGGGTGGTGCTTTGGCGAAGCTGACATTTATACGCAGGTCATTCATACGTGATTATGGCTGCAAGACGGGATTAACAAACTCTGAACGCGGAATGGTAGTTGGAGCTAGACGCATGACCCATTCCGTTTCGGAAATCGTTAGTGAATTCAATATTCCGAGATCCGCAGTGACAAGAGTGTGCCGAGATTACCAAATTTCAGGCGTTACCTCTCACCATAGATAATGCAGTGGCCGACGGCCTTTACTTAAAGACCAAGAACAGCGGCGTTTGCGTAGAGTTTTCAGTGGCAACAGGTAAGCAGTACTGCTTCATATAACAGTGGAAATCAACGTCGGACGTACGACGAACACAGCCGTTAGGACAGTGCAGCTAAATCTGATCTTAATGGGCTGTGGCAGCAGACGACCGACGCGAGTGCCTTTGCTAACAGCACGACATCGCCTGCAGCGCATCTCCTGGCCCCTTAGCCATATCTATTGGACCCTAGACGAATGGAAAACCGTGATCTGGCTAGATGAGTCTCGATTTCTTGGTAAGGAATAATGGTAGGGTTCGAGAGTGGCGCAGATCTCAAGACACTATGGACCGAAGTTGTCAACAAGGCACTGTGCAAGCATCAGCTTGCATAGCTGTGTGGAACTGTGTTTGCATGCTGTGGACTGGGTCATCTGATCCAACTGAACCGATCGTTGCCTGGATATAGTTACATGCGGCCACTTGGAGACCCTCTGCAGCCATTTATGGGCTTCATTTTTACGGATGACAATGCACTCAGAATATTCTGGACAAATCGAGAGAATGATTTGGCCACCCAGATCGCCCGACATGAATCCAGTAGAAAATTCACGAGACATAGTCGAGAGATCAGTTCGTGCACAAAATCCTGCACCAGTAATATTTTCACATTTATAGACGGCTATAGGGGACTTCCAGCGACTTGTTGAATCCATATGACGCAGAGTTGCTGCCCTACGCTGGTGAAAAGGAGCCCGACACGATGTTAGGAGGTATCTGATGATTTCTGCCACCTCAGTGTAATTTGTATCCACAGGGCATGTGGCCTGTAACTGAAATAGTGTCTTGATAATCTCTCCATTGGCAAAAGATTCCAATCTAATCCCTCATTCGGACCTCTGGGAGGAGACTGCCACAGGTGAGGTGACCATAAGAAAAAGTTGAATAACCAACGAAAGAGTAACGTTCTATGAATCGGAGCGTGGAATGTCAGAAGTTCTTACATGGTACTGGTGTTACAAAACAACCATAGGTTTCCATAGACTGTCATAAGTAAGCATTGAGTACAGTTGTTTTCCTAGCACTAACGGCGTTACTTGTGCGTTATGTGTGTTGCATATCTATTAGGCGTTACCTCTTTTTCGTTGGCTTTGATTCCATATGTGATCACTGTCTTACTAGATACCTTAGAAGCCGAAAGAAGTGAACTGCCGGAAACTGAGTGAGGATATATAAAGGATCGCGTAACCCATGGAACATTTTTGTTCTACATAATTATCCTCCTGTGTGTCACTTAAAAATAAACAGTATTTATAGCGAAATTGAAATTTTCATTGTTTCATTCAGATTTTATTTGAAAATGGTAGATTTGTAACGTGAAACAAGGTTATTGTACTAAAAATTAAAAAATACAGAATTATCATATAGCCATAGAAAACGGAATATCCTCAAAAAAAGGTAAAATTTAAAAAAACGCATAAAAAGCACATCAAACACCTCTTCAAACCTTCGTCGAGCTTATATGAAACACATTCCTGTTAGTCATAAATAATTTTCGCTCTTATCAATAATAACAGGAGGCTCTTCCCTTCGAACATATTGAAGAACGTTATATTGAGTATAAAATAACAACGCTAATTGTAGAGATACTCTGTGTTTGTGCATGTTACCTAAGAGCGCCGACGTCACGCGATCAATTACTTTTTATTACTTCTAAAATCGAATTTACATTTTGTATGGATACTGCACACTGGACTAAAACTGAACGATGTGCGGTTCTAATTATGTGCAAAACACAAACAAAAAACCAAAAATGTTCTCACACATTCATTTACATTTCTTTTCCTACCAAAGCTACCAATACTACCGGTAATCCTACCATTTACTATGTCATGTATGTACTGCACCAGAACTACCAAACTACAGACATAATAGTGTGGTGTGCACCTGTTTATTGGTTAGCAGTTTCGAATAACACCTGTGCTGTAGTGTCCAGAATTAAAAGTCGCCAATATATTTAGGCGCTTCAGAGATGTTCTCCTTTTACTAATGACAGATCTCGCCTATTTGAACAGATATGCTTTTTCGACAAGGACTTCACACCAGCGGCAGTATCATTAAAAAAAGTCAGGTAGAAGATAAAGTATATCAGGATAGTGAGCGCGTAATTCAGTACGTGAAGGGAGATGAAAATCTAATAGTTATGGGAGATTGGATGCGGCTGTAGAGGAAGCAGTAGAAGAAGGAGTTACGGGAGAGTATGAGCTTGGTAGTAGGGATGATACAGGAGAAAGACTAATTGAGTTCGGCGATAAATTTCAGCTAGTAATAGCGAATACTCTGCTCAGCAATCACAAGAGGACGAGGCATACTCGAGTAAACCATGTAGATAAGGGAAGATTTCAGTTACAGGTCATGCAGAGATTCCGAAATCAGATACGAATTGGAAGACGTACCCAGGAGCATGTATAGACTCAGATCACAGTGTAGTAGTGATTAACAGTAGGCTGAAGTTAAAGAGACTCAGCAGGAAGAGTCAATGCGCAAAGAAGTGGGTATGGGAATACTAAGGAGTAAAGGGACACTCTTGAAGTTCTCTGATGCTAATAGATACTGTGATGGTGGATACCTCAATAGGCAGTTCAGTTGAAGAGGAACTGCACATCACCGAAACTGTAAAGAAAAACATAGGTATAAGGAAAGTAACTTCGAAAAAGTTTTCTGAGGCTAGAGATACTCCGATAATGAATACCTCAATAGGCAGTTCATTTGAAGAGCAATTGGACATCAAAGAAGTTGGAAAGGAAAACTTAGATACAAGGAAGGTAGCTGCGAATTAACCACGGGTAACAGAAGAAATAATTCAGTCGATCGACGAAAGAAGTAAGTACAAATATATTCAGGGAAATTTAGGAATACAGAAATACAAGTCGTTGAGGAATGAAATAAATATGAAGTGTAAGGAAGCTAAGGTGAAATAGCTGCATGTGAAAAAAGAAATCATTGTCAGCAGGACTGACACAGGATATACAAAAGTCAAAGCAACGGCGGTATCGTTAAAAGTGCAATGGGAATACACCTGTTAAAAGGAAAAGATAGTGCGAATAAGTGTAAGAGTACACTGTAGACCTCTATGAAGGGAAGCACCTGTCTGATAATGCGGTAGAAGAAGAAACCGGTTCAAATGACTCTGAGCGTTATGGGACTTAACATCTGAGGTCATCAGTCCCATAGACTTAGACCTACTTAAATCTAACTAACCTAACGACATCACACACATCCATCCCCGAGGCAGGATTCGAACCTGCGACCATAGCAGCAACGCGGTTCCGGACTGAAGCGCCTAGGAGTGCTCGGCCACTTCTGCCGCCTAAGAAGAAACCTGAGTCCACAGGAAAGAGATAGGAGATCCAGTATTAGGGAGAGAATTTAAAATAGCTGTGGACGACTTAAGATCGAATAAGGCAGAATTTCTAAAATCACTGGGGGAAGTGGCAACAAAACGATTATTCACGTTGATGTCGTACGAGACCAGTGATATACCTTCAGACTTCCGGAAAAGTATCATCCACATCATTTGGAAGATTGCAAGAGCCGATAAGTGCGGGAGTTATTACACAATCAGCTTAATAGATCATGCATCCAAGTTGCTGACAAGAATAGAGTACAGAAGAAAGGAAAGGAAAATTGAGGATCTGTTAGATGACGATCAGAAGAAGGATGTGTTGAATGTAATGAACAATCTAATGACTACAGAACATGGTCTGAGAGTAAACCGAAGAAAAACGAAAGCAATGAGAAGTATCATAAATGAAAACAGCGAGAAACTTAGTATCACAATGTGATCACGAATTAATGAAGTTGAAGAATTCTGGTACCTAGACAGAAAAATAACCTATGATGGACGGAGGAAAGAGGACATAAAAACCAGACTAGCATTGGCAAAAAGGGCATTCCTGGCCGTCAGAAGTCTACTAGTATCATTAAACACAAGGTAAGAAATCAGAATGTTACCCGAGGAAAGGAATAAATGGAAAGCATTGGCAAGAAGAAGGGACAGGATGATAAGACATGTGTTGAGACATCAGGAAATAATCTCCATGGTAGTAGGAGCTATAGAGGGTAAAAACCATAGGGGAGGATAGAGATTGGAATGCATCCAGCAAGTAAGTGAGAACGTGAGTTGAAGTGCTATTCTGAGATGAAAAGTTTGGCACAGGAGAGGAATTCGTTGCGGGTCGCATCAAACCAATGAGAAGACTGATGACTGGAGAAAAAATAAGAAGATTGTCAGTTGGAAGACATCCTCCTCTTCCTTGTCTACATTGTCGGTATAGATACAGGGATTAATGATAATGATGCCAACATAGCGACGATGGTTACTAAATCCATCAAGAAGGCAGGGGGGATATTTATACTGGAAAGCGAGGATAAGCAGTTTTTAGCACCCTACTTAGACAGTAGCTGGGTACCACTTAGTTCCAATATGATGTACGTAGTGATGTAATGGCCAAAGTTTAAACTGATTATAAATCACAGTCTCGGTGAGTATGTGCTGCGCGAGAAGATTAACGACGGAAAATACCCATCGTGGTTTAATAACACAGTTCGTAAAATGCTGAGGAAGGAGGGATTGTGAAAATGTCGACAGGCAAAAGCTGTTAGAAATTTGTGGGTCTACAAAAAGATCGATGCTCGCTGAGTAAAACTTCCACGTGTTTCCGTAGCGAAGTATCTTGCCGAGATCCCTAACTAAAATCACTAAGCGGGTAGAAGGTTTCTATCCAGTCACTCATTGACAAGTCTAGTGTGGCAATAGAAGACTGCAAACGAAAGGCTAAACCTTTAAATTTCGCATTTGAAAAATCATTCACGCTGGAGGATCGTGCTGACGTACCATCGTTTGACTGTCGAACAGACTCCCGTATGGAGGATATGGAAACCGGCATCACTGGCGTTGAGAAGCAGTTGAAAGAGTTAAAAAGAAATAAGTCGCCGTGTCCGGACGGAACGCCAGTTCGGCTATGCAGAGAATACCCTCTGGCACTTACTTAGTCTGCATTTATAGCGATTCTCCACCAGCGCAAAGTCCCAAGCGACTGGAAAAAAGTGCTTGTGATTCCTGTATATGGGAAAGGTAAAAGAACGGACCCGCAATATTACAGACCCATTTCCTTAGCATTGGTATGTTGCAGAATTGTTGAACACATTCTCAGTTCAAATATATTAAATTTCCTTGAGACATAAAAGCTTTCGTCCACGAATCAGAACGAATTTAGAAAACACCGCTCGTGCGACATTCAGCTTGAAGTACAACAGGCAGGTTCGATATTTTTTTGATTCCCGGAAAGTGGTTTATAGGGTGCCCCAATCCATACTATTAAAGAAGTTCCGAGCGTACGTAACAGGTTCCCTGATATGTCAGTGGCTCGAAGCCTTGTTAAGTGACAGCAGCCAGAACGTTGTCCTTGACGGTGAGAGTTCATTAGGAATGCCCAACCGCTCTTGATTTCTACCTACATAAATAGACTGACGGATAAGGGAACCAGCGATCTGCAACTGTTTGGTTATGACGCTGTAGTATTCTGGAACGTATGTCCTTGACTGACTAGGATACAGGATGGCTTAGACAGAATTTCTGTTTGATGTGAAGAGTGGCAGCTTGCTGTAAATGTAGAAAATGTTAATTAACGCAGATGAGTAGGAAAAACAATCGTGTGTTGTTTAAATATAGCGTTAGCGGCCTGCTGCTTGTCATAAGTTACGTCAACTAAATATCGAGGTGTAACGTTGCAAAGCGATATGAAATCGAATGAGCCCTTACGAATTGTAGTAGGGAAGACGCAAGATTGACTTCACGTAAGAGTTTCAGAAACGTGTGGCTCTTCTACACAAGAGAGAATGTTTGGGGTCCCCTTGACGTCGGATTAAAGCAAGACGTTAAAGCAATTCAGAAGCTTCCTGCTAGATTTGTTACAGGTAGCTTCGATCACCACGCTTCCTGAAATCAAATGGGAATCCCTGGAGGGAGGACGAATCTCTTTTCGCAAAATACTGTTGAGAAAATTTAGAGAATATACATTTCCAGCTGACTGCAGAACGATACTACTGCCGCCACAGTACATTTCACGTAAGAGTTGCTAAGACAAATAAGAGAAATTAGGGCTCTTGCGTAGCATATAGTCAGCCGCCTATCCCTCGTTTGGCAACGGCCTTGCCGCAGTGGACACACCGGTTCCCGTGAGATCACCGAAGTTAAGCGCTGTCGGGCGTGGCCGCCACTTGGATGGGTCACCATCCTGGCTGCCATGCGCTGTTGGCATTTTTCGGGGTGCAGTCAGCCTCGTGTTGCCAATTGAGGAGCTACTAGACCGAATAGTAGCGGCTTCGGTCAAGAATACCATCATAACGACCGGGAGAGCGGTGTGCTGACCCCACGCCCCTCCTAACCGCATCCTCCACTGAGGATGACACGGCGGTCAGATGGTCCCGGTGGGCCACTCGTAGCCAGAAGACGGAGTGATATCCCTCGTTCCATTTGCTAGTGTAACCGGAAGAGAAACTTTTGTATCCCGCCTGGAAGGCGGCACGTGGGTCTGCTCCTGAGATCTGCAAAATAAGCCGAATGATGGAAGCGAGTAGGAGCAAGTGAGGCAAAGCACTTCGGTACTGCAAGTACAGTTAAAGCAACTTTACTGGTGTATAAACAAACACATTACTTAGCCTTTGCCGGCCGCGGTGGCCGCGCGGTTCTAGGCGCTGCAGTCTGGAACCGCGGGACTGCTACGGTCGCAGGTTCGAATCCTGCCTCGGGCATGGATGTGTGTGATGTCCTTAGGTTAGTTAGGTTTAAGTAGTTCTAAGTTCTAGGGGACTGATGACCTAAGATGTTAAGTCCCATAGTGCTCAGAGCCACTTGAACCATTTTGAACTTAGCTTTTACTACAGATGAGCACGTAGGTGTGAAGCCGTTCATGTACCAAAGCTAACAGTTACTAGAAGTTACAAAGGGAAAGTCTATAAAGGCTAGCCCCCCTACAAGTAGAAGCTAAGTTGCTAGGTCGTCTGCTCTTGATCATCTGGGCTGAAAGTAGAGCGGCGCTCGTTGAGCTCCACAGCGTCGGCTAGAGGGCGCTGTGGTCGGCGTAATTCGCTCTCCTAGTGCCAACCTACGAGGATGCACCTACGCTGTGGTATCGGAACTATCGATACCACAGAAACGACTAGTTACAGTACAGGACACCCTCCACCATACCATGCTTTGCGGAGTGTATCTGTAGATGTCGATAGTCAAAATAAACCTTTAATGCGGTGACACGACTGTACGACCTTGAATAAGGGTATGTCATGCATCTAGAACCCACTCTTTGATCCGAATCAAAGGTTTCAATTGGTCCATCAAACTGATTCTGCGTTCGACTGTCAAGCCGACGACAATACAATGACTGACAGCCGAATCACGTGACACCCAAAGTTATGTCGCCGGCGAATATTTAACAGTGCCGAAGCCTAGGTTTTAGGAGGGCCCTCACGAGGTGGATGCAGGTATTATACCGCCAGGAGAAACAACGCCTGTGCTTAGAGTCGCCTGTGACACGCACATGGAGCGTGTGTGGCGCCGGACGGGAGACGGGAGAAAGCACTCTCGGCTAACCACCGCTTGCAGCCGGAGGGACACGCAGCTTAACCGCAGCCTACGGTATACCTTACAGGGCCTCAGTTCCTGCTAGTCTCCACGCCGCGGAGAGACTTCTTTGGAGTGTCAAATGTGTTGTTGCTCCCAGAAGCAGGACCCAGCGAGGTGACGCAGTGGTTACCATACTGAACTCGCATTCTGGTGGAGACAGTTCAAATCCCCTTCCGGCCATCTCCGTTTAGGTTTTCCATGATTTCCCTAAATACGAGATGGTTCCTTAATAAAGGGCGTGGCCGATTTCGTTTCGTATCTTCCTCATCCGTAGCTTCACGCTCCGTCTCTAAATGACCTCGTTGTCGATGGGACGTTTGACTCTAAATCTTTCTTCATTCCCAGAAGCAGATCTACATTCTTTCAAGACAGATGGTAAGTCTACCGAAAAGCAGTTGCTCTAGTTGAGGACAATCTTCCAACATTATCATCATCATGACTTCACACAGTTATTCTCATCTTTTCTTAGGTCTTTCAGGATCTGCTCTCTCCTGTATCTGTTTTGGCAGTCTATCTTCATTCACTGTGTTAATGTGTTGTTTCCATTTTCTTCTGTAAGCGAACGTTGAATCTTAATTTCTGTATCTCGACCTTTACTGTAACTTTTATCTGTCGCTAAACAGCAGAAATAAGATATTGTTCTATGTGTTTTCTGTAGATAATCATCTTTGAAAGGACTGGTATTTTCCCTGAAAATGCCATTTATACCTAAAGCCAGAGTAATGGAATTTTCAGGGAATATATATATATATATATATATATATATTGGAATTTTATTCCTTCGTAATTATATTCTTTGAAAATTTGTTCAAGTCTATGAATAGATCTTTGAAGAAGATCATTTTCTCTTTTTCTATGCCTGCTGTAAGACAATCTGGGAACAGTAAACATTTGTTGTTGTACCCTGATTAATTTATAGCGGGGCTTAGGGTCAACGTATGCGTTAAATTATGTGGGTGAAATGTTATGCCCTTCTCCATTCTTTGAGTAGTTGTTAATTTAATATTCTTAATCCTTCCTGTATTGTTTCATATATCAACTATTTGGTATAGTTTTATGAATTATATATAGTTTATGAATGAAATGGCGGGGATAGCCTTTGATGCTCATGATTTCCAGTAGTTTAGATCTGTTTACTCTATGGAAAGCTTTGTTACAAGTCGATAAACGTAATGTGGGTTGTCAAGCTGAATTCTCAGCGTTTCTGTACTATTTGTTTTAGAGTGAGATTATCTGTGTAACAACGACCTTTTAGAAATCGTGCTTGTTCTTCTTCTAACATCACATCAATTATTATCTTAAACTGATTATTTGTTATCCTGGCGTATACCTTACAGACGAAGTTGAGTGGGCTTATCCCCGAGTGTTTCCGTATGTGTTTCTTTCACTTTTCTTAAATAGAGATATTACTTCAGCTTCATTCCAAGCATAAACATTCGTTTATTTAGCGTAAGAATCGTAGCTCGAAAAACACTCCCCCATATTTCAGAAACTCGGTGTTTACTGCGTCCAGACCACAAGTTTTCCTATTTTTTTAATTCTTTCAGTGCTCATCTTAATTCTAATTGTGCTGCTGGATGTGACGCATTTAATTCTCTATAAATGTTATCTCCTGACTACACCACAACCATTCGAAGTAGTTTTTCCATATTTTGTCATCAATTTATTTAATCTTACTGTGTCTTTTTCTCTAGTGTTGAAGTGTTAGCACTCTGTAACCTATTCATTGTCGGGCTTGAATATTATGTCATCTTTACGAAAAGACCAGTGCAAGTCCAGACGAAGTTAGGGATCTGACAAAGTTAAGTCTCCTTATGTTATGGAACCTGTCGATGACAAATATATTAACTCCAATCAGAATCTACTTATTTGTAGGGACGGGATGGGGGTCAGAGATTGGGAGTGTACAAGACATGCAGATACAGGGAAACACAGGAAGGTTGAGAAAAATGACTCAGTCTATGTCTATGCTTCTATTTCAATACAGCTTGATTCAATACAAGGACATTAATACTACGCGTATTATTTGTATTCAGTAATAATGAATGAACAAAATACATCAACATTCTTTATTTGAGAAGTATTTTAACCCTAACACATCAAGTTTGCACTCGCACTATACTTTGTTCCTGATGAAAACACTACCGTTGCTTACCATTTACACACGATTGTTAACTATAACAACTTAAACCACTTTAAATCGGAACACAACTTCTCTGGCCCTAAACTTCTCTGGACCTACTCCATTGGGAATGCATAAAAGTCGCTGCCTGTCGCGATATTCAACAACTCCAGAGAACATGCAGGAATGTATCGTGCTTGCTTGTAATTCATTTCAGGAGGCAACACTGGAAGCAGCGATGAATTCTTTCATACAACGCGCGGACCGGAGTATCAATGCCTATGGTCACCACTTGTAACACCTTCATATATTATATCCCTTTTCGCGCCCACAATGCATTACAGTGCTACAAAATGGTATTAATGGTTCTCGTTTCTTATTCGATGGAATGTCTTATTTACGTAAATGCGTGATACGCTTTTGAGCAGGTCTTGAGGAGGGGAAGTGGGTTGTCGATTAAGAAATATAGGGTGTTATTCGAAAAAGACGTAGTGCTTTTTATGTCTTCGTAATGAACAAAGATACAAAGGCAAACATACTGTCTGCTTTACCTAAACAACATTTGCTTGATACTTTTGCTTATTTTGTTGCTGGATACAAAGTTATTTGGGCTGCTTAAGGTAAATGAGACATTCTTCCTTTGTTGTGATCTTCAGTCCGCAAGTTTGGTTTCATAAAGCTCTCCATGCGGCTCTGTTCTGTGCAGACCCCTTCATCTCAGAATCAGTACTGCAAACTACGTCAATTTCAACTTGCTTACTGGAGTCAACCCTTGGTCTCTCTATACCGTTATTACACTCTATTCTTCCCCCTATTGCCAAATTGAAGATTCCTTGATGACTCAGAAAGTATCCTATCAACTGATTCCTTCTTTAAGTCAAGTTGTGCCATAAATCTCTTTTCTCATCTGTTCGATTCAGTTCCTCTTCCTTAGATATTCGAGATCCCAATATAGTCATCAGCATTATTGTGTATCATAGTATTTCAAAAGCTTCTATACTCTTCTTGTCTCAAATGTTTTTCTTCCACGTTTCACTTTCGTTCAAGGTTACACTCCAAACAAATATATTCAGTTTAATTATTTCCAGTCAAGAATTCGTCTACGGCACAGAAGGAGTCGTTAAAAAGAAACAACTTTAATATATTGTGTACAAGTCTTTTCATCTCTGCATAACATCTGTTCGATCCTGCTTACTGTAATCAGAATCAAGCCGTGGTCTCCTCTCTAGAATTTTTATTCCCCCTTCGCCCCCCCCCTCAAACAACCCTTCACACACACACACACACACACACACACACACACACACCTCATTTACCAAATTTACTATTTTTGGTGTCTGTGTGTGCATGCCAGCAGTCGAAACGTCCTTTTAGTCAAGTTGTACAATAACGTTCTAAAAGCCACCTCTAGTTTTCACGCATTATGGTATTCAGATTTATGCAGCAGCGTTGCTCGTGCCTGTTTACTATTTGAATGTAACCACGTTTCATTAAGTCGTAGTCGCTTGTCTTGAACTGCAGCAGATCATTTCCTAGTTAAATCCACAACCCACTTGTCTGTATACATTCCTCTTTACCCTGTTTTGTTCACTAGGGTGACGACTACGTCTTTCACTCCAGTAGGTACTCCGATACATTTGTTCCTGGAAGGCATCTTTTATATACCTGTTCTTAGTGGCAAGTATCGCCGATTTCTTGCCGCAGCAGGTGAGGTGAGTGACACTTTAATTTCTATTTGAGTGACACTTTAAATTCCGACTTACAGTGTTGTTAATTAACTGAGTTACTCAGACCACTTATACAAATAATTAAAACAACGTAATAATGTTACAATTTGACGCAGAAAAAAGCGTATGCCTCTCACTGTACAGCGATAACACAAGGTTCTGTTTTTGTAGCAAAAGAGTTGCATTTTTCGATAAACATTTTAAGGGCGAATAATTCATACAACAAATTCATAGCAAAAAGAAGTTTATGCACGTACTTTTCTCGTGTTTTGGTGGCACGGATATACATTACACTTTGAACAACAATAAGAATTGCTTAAACCACTTCTGAATGTCACCCATTTCCACTTTCTTGTTTTCTTCTTTAGTGCATCTGGCTTATGACAGGTTTCAGCTGGAGGCTCTCCACCGTGCCCTGTTCTGAGCATCTTCCTTCAACTGTTTGTATGTCCTTTCTCTTCTAATGTCATCTATCACTTCAGTTCTATTTCTACCTCTTCTTTCTGTTTCCTCCACTTTTCCCTCTACAATTCTTTGTTGCAGACAATTCCTACGCCGTATAAGCCCCAGCCAAAATTTTTTCCTCTTTCTGATCACTTCCAATAATCTTCTTCCTTCCCCTGTTATTTTCATTACTTCTTCATTCTTAAGTCTGTCAGTCCGCTTCACTTAAGCATTCTTCTCCAAGGTCACGTTCCAAAATTTTATTAATATTTTTCTTCTTTCTTTTTAACTTCCGTGATTCACTGCTGTATAACATTACACTCCAGACATAACATTTAGCAAATCTTTTCCTCACTTCCAATGTAATTCTTCTAGATGCTGCTTCACCTTTTCAGATGTGTTCCTTCCGATAGATATCCTCCTCTTTATTTCTTCTCCACAGCATCCATTCCATGTCACTAAACTTTCCAGATACAGAAAGAATTTTAATTGTTTTATTTTCTTTCCATATATGAATAAGTTAATTGGAGCTTCCTTTTTTTCTTACTCTAATCACTTCTGTCTTTCCTTCCCTTCTTGAAATACTCTTCAACATGTTCTGTAGCTCCTCTTCTAATTCCATGAGCACCGTTTGATCATCCACGTATTATAGAGTCGTTATTATTTCTCGCCCAATTACAATGCATCCTGCATCATCTAAAGCTTTACCTATCAGTTTTTCTCCAATGTTCTTCTCCATACATCTTGAGCAGCTTCGGTGACAGTAATATTCCTTGCCTTACACCCCTTCCGATGTTGATCCCTTCCGTCTCCTGATTCCCTACTCTGTCATTTTTTATGTTGTATACATCTCCTTTATTATCCTATCTCGCCAGCCGATACCTAAATCATTTACATTCTCAACAGTACACTCCAGTGCTCTTTCGAAAGCCTTCTCCCTGACAATAAAAACAAACACACACGTCTGGTTTCGTTTCTATCATTCTTTCTCCAAACATTCTCAAACAACCTACAGCATCTCTCGTTCTTTTACCTGTTCTGGGACCGGACTGGTCCACCCCAGCCGAAACAGAACGAAATGTAGCTAAATAAATTGAGAAATTGTTTAAAACTACACGAAAATCACTCCATATTTACAGTCTATATTATAATGTGTATAACTTGAAAATGATGAGAGTTATATATATATATATATATATATATATATATATATATATATATATATATATATATATATATATATATATATAATGAGAAAAATATATCATATGAGAACAGAATTTAGGTCCATTTAGAGGCCTTTAAACAATGTGTGCAGTATTTTGAGATCAACATATACGTTCTCAAATTCGTGATCGGTATCGTTGATTCTGACGATTCTTTTTTAGTATGTCACCTAGAAAAGCATTTATATTTTCGTTGAACCTAATGTGAAAATCACGGCCAGTTTGTTCTATATACTAGGCTGAACATTCATTGCGCGTAATTTTACAAATTCCAGATTCATTAAATTTATCAAAATAAGTTTTAAAATTGCTGGGCAATTTGTGTCTAGCTTGTTGTAGGTTTAGAAGGCTATTTTTATTTTACGCCATTTAAAGATTTTGCGATTTTGGCGATTTTGGGGGAATTATTGTTTAAATATGGGATGCATGCAGTGAGTATTTTTCTTGTATTTTCCTCTATTAATTACTTGTTTTCTTTTCTGTTTTGTCTTTCAAATTATCTGTTAATTTGGGTGAACAGCTATTAAGTGAAGCTAGCTGTTGCAAGAAACTGCCGATGTTTGTCACTAAGAGCAAATGTGTGACAGATGCCTGAAGTCGTTACGACGAAGACAGAAGAGTATTTTTTTATTTTCATCAATAAATTTTGATCAGTAATGAATTATCAAGATAATTATGTCATAAAACATTGTGGCTTCAAATATGCAAAACACTCTGATTTGTTTCCTTTCCAAATCAGCAATTAGACGAAGAGCAAAGTTGCTGAACTTCGCTCTTTAAGAAGCTCAGTAACATGTTTTTGGCCAGTTATACTGACTCAGTGACCCCTGTTCATGTGCTATATTGTTCTTTTTGTTGTACAGAACTCAACAAATTATGGTTTTTTCGAAATTAAGGCGTAGTCTATTCGGAGATCAGTATTTATCAAATCTTTGAAATATCTAATTTATACTGTCGTCTGTTGCTGCGTCTCTAACCAGGTTAACTGTAAAACTTGTCAACTGCAAAAAGTTACAAGATTGTGTGACATATCTTTTAGATACACGAGAAATAAGACTGAACCCAAAACTGCATCCTGCGGGACTTCGTAATTTCTTCCATTTCTTCCAACAAACTAACATTTTGTCCCTTCCAGACTAACATAACATCTCTTTTCGAATTTTTTGATTGTGTTTTTGAGCCACAGTTAATAACCTGTCAGTGTAAAATTATCCATTTGTCGGATGTGAGGTAGTGGTTGTTTGACTTTAATAACTGGCAGCAATATAAATACATTGTGGATGAAATAAATAGGAAATGCAGGACAGCCAAGGAGATATGTCTGAAGGAAAGATGTGAGGAAATCGAAAAAGAAACGATCGTCGGGAGGACTCATTCAGCATACAGAAATGTCAAACCAACTTTTGAGGAAATTAAAAGCAAGGTTGGTAGCATTAAAAGTGGAACGGGAATTCCACTGTTAAACGCAGGAAGGAGAACAGATATGTGGGAAAAGTGCGTTGAAGGCCTCTGTGAGGGCAAGGGCTTGTCTGATGACCCGTTAGAAGAAGAAATTAAAATCGATAGGCCTGACATAATGGAACCAGTATTAGCGTCGGCATTTAAAAGAGTTTTAGATGGATTAAGATCAAATGAGACAGAAGAGATGGATAATATGTCTAAATTTCTAAAATCATTAGAGGAAGTTGCAACAAACCGACTATTCACGTTGGTGTGTAGAGTAGATGACTCTGGCGATATACCATCTGACTTTCGGAAAAACGACATCCACACAATTTCCAAGATTTCAAGAGCCAAAAAGTGTGAGAATAATAGCGCAATCAGCATCCAAGTTGCTGAGAAGTATCAGGTACAGAATAATGGAAAACAAAATTGAGGAGCTGTTAGATGTCGATCATTTTATCTTAGGGAAAGGTAAAGGCACCACAGAGGCAATTCTCATGTTGTGGCTGGTAATGGAAGCAAGTTTGAAGAAAAACATAATGTTCTCCGACCCAGAAAAGTGTTCGCCAATGTAAAATTGTGAAAAATGTTCGAAATTCTGAGAAAAATAGGAGTAAGCTACAGGCAAAGACGGGTAATACACAATAGGTACAAGAACCAAGAGAGTACAATAAGATTCGTAAACCAAGAGCGATGCTATTAAGAAGTGGGCAAGACAGAGACGTAGTCTTTCGCCCCTACAGCGAAGAAGCAATGACGGAAATAAAAGAAAGGTTCAAGAATGGAATGAAAACTCGGGATGAAAGGATATGAATGTTAAAATTCGTTAATGACATTGCTATCCTCAGTGAAAGAGAAGAAGAATTACTAGATCTGTTGGATGGGATGAAAAGTCTGAGGAGTACTGAATACGGATTAAGAGTAACACGGAAAAAGACAAAGGCAACGAGATGTAGCAGAAATGAGAATAACGAGGAACTTAACATCAAAGTTGGGAAATTAGTCTAAGTTAAAGACTTTCTTGCCTTGGAAGCAAATTTACCCACAACGCAAGAAACAAGGACATAAAAAGCAGGCTAGCAAAGGCAAAGAGGGTGTTCCTGGCCAAGAGAAGTCTACTGATTTCAAAAATTGGCCTCAATTTGAGGAATAAATTACTGAGAATGTACTTTTGGAGCACAGCATAAGCTAGTGAATCCCAGGCAGTGGAAAGACCTGAAAAGAATAGAATCGAACCGTCTGAGACGTGGTGCTACAGAAGAATGTTGAAAAAAAGGTGGACTGATGCGAAATGAGGAGGTTCTCTGCAGAATCGGAGAAGGAATATATGGAAAACACCGACAAGAAGGGACAGGATGATAGGATATGTGTTAAGGTATCAGGGAAAAACCTGCAATAGCACTAGAGGGCACTGTAGATTTCAAATCTTTATCTTTTCCTTTGCAGCTTTTACATACATCCAATAGATAATTCAACTTGTAGGGTGCAAGTGCTACTCTGTCATGAAGATTTTAGCGCAGGAGAGAAATTCGTGGCGGGCCGTACCATACCAGTCAGAAGATTGACGACAGAAAAATAAATATAAAAAATCCTTTAACTACTTTGACTGTACTTCACACAATACAGTAACGTGATTCGAGAGACAAAGCTCTTCTCATGCTGTCGACAATCATGCTTAAAGCAACAACCGACAACATTTTGATGAGAGCATGGTCTCTCGAAAGGCGTTGTGTACAGTCAAAACAGTTGAATGCTCTCAAACATTCTTCGTAGCGTGGCAGTCAGATGCAATATCTAGAGCTGCAGAGAGGTGTTTAGCTCAGACCCTTGTGGCAATAGTTAAACTGTGTAAGTAGACAACAGTATTATTGCACCTAGGACCGAGGACTCATCGGCCGGCTTATTGAATCAGCGTTTAATCGGCGTTGACAGTATTTGCACACCTGACCTTAAAACATTCACAGTGCGATGCATATGCCTTAGTGACCACGGTAACGTCACCATGTGTTTCCGATAACGGCGGAGTGCAGCAATATCGTGGCTGAGTACTACGTGGTGTTAATTATGTTCATCATGTTGATAGGGAAGTGGCATGACGACCTGGACTAATTTCACTGGTTATAACGTGGACCATTTAGCTTTGGGCGACGTAAAGATATATGCAGTTGGTTATGGATGAGTCAGTTTTTTTAATAATTAGACATCACAGCCTTTGTAGCAAATGGAATGGCCTAAGGAATATATCTATTGAAATAACGAGGAAACACAGCTACATAAAGCATGTCATTGACTCACAGTGTGGTACTGGGTTTTAATACTGAATTCAGAGGTCCTTATCTTATTGATCATTCGCTTTAGATATAAAATATTTTTGTTTATTGCTGTTGGTATACCAATGGAAGTTTTCCCGGTAAACTGTCATCTCCAACAAATATGTGGTATAAGTCATCTATCGCGTTGACATCCTCTTTGTTTCTATAAGATATGATTAGTAACAACAATTATGTCACAACTTTGTTTATTTTAGGAGCAGATTCATTCTGAATTTATCTATTGTCACCGCCACTGGAACTCCAACATTGAATTAATCTATGTTTGGACTGTAACCTCTAACAATGTCGCAATTACACAATGTACATCAGCAGCAGGGCCTATTCTTTTCACTGAATTGGTGGGTATGGCGAAACTGTCTGAGGACTAAGTGTGTCAAATAGCGTCAACACAACATGAACAAATGGTATACATACGAGGGTTGGAACTTTAATAGTGGCAACTATTTATTTACAGCTCGTACAAAATAGATACGTGTTTCAAAGTTTTACTGACCTTCAGAGTAGTCACCAGCATAGTGTAACCCGTTGCCAGCGATGTGGAAGTCGTAGAATACTCTTAGCAGTGCCAGTTGTGTTGACTGTTCGAGCGGCGTGGTCTATTGCCCGACGAATTTGTAGAGGTTCTGAAGCGAATGCCGTGAAGTGTTTCCTACAGTTTAGAAATCGAGTTGAACTCACGAGGGCTTACGTCAGGGGAGTGCAGTAGATGGTGTAGCACTTAGCACCCCCATCAGTCAAACAAATCAGTAACAGCTTGCACTGTGCGTGCTTGAGCATTGTCAAAAAATGTTCAAATGTGTGGGAAATCTTATGGGACTCTGCTAAGGTCAGCAGTCCCTAAGCTTACACACTACTTAACCTAAATTATCCTAAGAACAAACACACACACCCATGCCAGAGGGAGGACTCGAACCTCCGCCGGGACCAGCCGCAAAGCCCATGACTGCAGCGCCCAAGACCGCTCGGCTAATCCCACGCGGCTGAGCATTGACCTGCAAAATGATGGTCAGGTCCTGCAGAAAGTGTCATCAGTTCTGCCTCTAAGCTGGTCGTAGGTTGTGTTCCAAAAATGTCTCGCACTGCTGTGATCCCGTGTTCTGTTCCGTCTTTGATTAGTCTTTGGTTGGATGCCAAATTATAATATGGCTTTATCTTTGCAGAAATCCTTACAAAATTAGTAAATTACTTTTGCAGTAGATTACGGGTCTTCGTAACCTCCAACATACACTTGTATGACAAATAAACTGAAATCAATGAATGCAAAATTTTGTGCGTAGCACAGGACTGAAATGTTATAAACTCTCAAATCAATTAACTACACGTTCATAACCAAGCAAAAAGCAATAAAAAACACACATAGACATTAAGTTCCACACAATCGTTATTATTCACTGTTGTTTTCTGGAACAACCACAGTTACATGACTAATGAAAAGTAAATAATGTCTCCATATTCAGTTAACCGATAGCCACTGAATTTTTTGTATACTGGTGGCATGCGCCTATATTAACATCAATTCTTCTGAGACAAAACTTGTTCTTTCAGCTTTATACGATAACTTTTTACCTGTGTGTCACTTTGTCTTACCGCCATCACCATTATTACCTTTAACCTTCCAAAACCAACAGTGAAATAAATAAAAATAAATAAGAAACAGTAAATTTAATTAGTGAGTTTATACAGGGTGTTAGGGGTAAGGTGCAGATATTTCTATAGGTGACTGATTAAGTGTACTGAAAAACATTATATCAGTGTATATTTGCCGAATAGCATGCTTTTAGGTTGGTTAGAACCTCTGCCTACACATGTCACAAGCAAGCCAGTAATGGTTATTTTCCTTGGGCAGCAGGTCAGATACTGAAGCGCAGACACGTGGACCCAAAACAAATCGTCGATACTGAAAGGCATAGTCCAGTTGAAATGAACTCCCACACTTCTTTACAGAGCTTAGGGGAACGATGCGAGAGACCCGCACCGCCGTACTAGGCAAGGTCCTAATGGAGGTGGTTTGCCGTTGCCTTCCTCCGACCGTAATGGGGATGAATGATGATGATGACGACACAAAACATGCAGTCATCTAGAGGCAGGTGAAAATCCCTGACCCCGCCGTGAATCGAACCCGGGACCCCGTGCTCTGTAAGCGAGAACGCTACCGCGAGACCACGAGTGGCGGACATAGTCCAGTTACGACCGTGCAAAAAACACCAAAGTAATAAATTATGTGGTGTGTTTGTGGGAAGACTGCTAGATGCAGAGAAAGAACAACTGGCGGAATAAAGTGGGTAAATATTAAAGTACCAATTTTCACAATATCTGTCCCCTTACTCCTACCATTCTTCATTTTGACGACCCAAAAAACAGATGGGGAGTACAGTGTGTTTCTTTACAGTGTGAATGTAAAGGTGGCTGTTTGGCGCTATCCAATCCCTCCCTACCCCGCTTTTCCCTCGTAAACTTCCACCAGTGTCAGTTTTATAAACTAATTGTATACTTGGGGGCCCCTGGCGTCCCTTTCAGCTTGCGTCCAAAGCGGCCGCTGCTAATTGTGCTATGCCCTGCATAGAAATCTTACTATTGATGCTTATGTGACACACCTCTCACATTAGTGCCCCAAGCGGCGGTTTTTGTCACTTGGATCTTAATCCGGCCTTGACAGCCTTTTGACGAACAAGTTTGGACAAAAATAAGGAAACACCAAAAATATAATACATTTCGATGCCGAATCCGGTGTAGGAAACCTGCTGGCATTCAAGACAGCTGCCAGTCGTCTCGGAATGGATAAACGATTATTCTGTATAGTGTTCAGAGGATCCTTGCACCATTCTTCCTGTAAAATAATAGCAAGTTCAAGTACGACGATGCAGGTGGATAGCGATCGCACACCCTCCTCTTCAAAGTAGACCACAGAAGCTGAGTAACATTGAGATCTGGTGACTGCGGTGTCTAAGGGTAAAGCAAACGTCAACCTCTACCAATGGCGTCATTGGTTGCGGTATGCTTTCTGCCCTACCTTCCTATTCATAACGAATCCTACTCCTGTTATACCATTTTCTGCTGCTGTTGATACCCTATACTCATCTGACCAGAAATCCATGTCTTCTTTCCTTTTCACTTCACTGACCCCCCACTGTATCTAGATTGAGCCTTAGAACTTCACTTTTAAAATTTTCTAGTTTCACTACCAGGTTCAAACTTCCGACATTCCACGGCCCGATTCGTAGAGCATTATCCTTTCGTTGGTTATTCAGTCTTTTCCTTATGGTAACCTCCTCCTTAACAATCCAGTCCCGGAGATCCGAACAGGGGCATAGTCTGCAATATTTTGGCAGTTGTGAGATCATCACGAAACTTTTCAATTACAGGGCATATGTCCTGTGGATGAACATTATGTGTCTTTAATACAGTGGTTTCCATTACATTCTGCATCCCCATGTCGTTGATCATTGCTGATCAGCCACGATATGGCTGCTCAGATCACCACTGAACGCCTATCACGTTTCAGTCTTGGAACTTTTGCATTTCTGGTGAGTGGTTTTTGATTTCCAACTCCTCTTGAAATTACCAGTTTACGGAGCTCCCTTTGTATTGTTTTGGTACTGACTGGGCACGCGTGTAGGACGCTCAGTGCTGCGGTGAATTTTGCGCCTGTTGTCCTCTCATTTTTCGTCATCATCCTCTTCAATGACAGTCTGTCACGATCACTCAACATGCATTTTCGTCCTCGTTGTGATTTAGTGGGCGATGTTTCTCTGCTTTCCCTGTATGTGGTACAAATCTTCGATATGGTGCCTCTTGAAACACCACTCAGTTTCTGAACGAAAGCACCCACTATATGAGCACCAACGACTTGGTCCGCAGCTGCTGGTCTAGTGGCCAACGTTGCTGCTTCTGGACCACGGGGACCCGGGTTAGATTCCCGGCCGGGTTGGGGATTTTCTCTGGCGGGGGACTGGGCGTTTGTGTTGCCCTCATCATTTCATCCTCATGATCATCATTCGTGACAGTGGCTACACTGAATTGTGTACAAATTGGACTGTGTAAGAATTGGGACTTTGTACGGGTGCTGATGACCGCGCAGTTGAGCACCCCAGGAACCAAACATCATCATCACCGACGATCTGCCCGCGATCGAATTCTCTTAGCTCCGACATAATGCGCTCACAACTACATAGAACACTTTTCTGATCACAACAGGCACCTGCAACGTACAGAGAACATTGCACAAGTGCCGTTCGTGGTCAGATACAACAACGCAACTGCAGGCTTGGCTAGTTACTGCATTTATGTTCTAGCATGCACATCTCACGGTGTTCCCATATCTTTGTTCACCCTCTCTACCTTTGATCACTAATGGACTTGTTTGTAGCAAGATAAGTGTCCAGACGGACAGTGCGACGACATCTCTACCACAGTGACGACGTTTGTGGCTTTCCTAAACGCGGCGGCAGAGAGACACACGCCGAGAGTGGCACGCACAACAAATACACTGGACACAGTAGGGGACCCTTATCGTCTTTTCAGAGAAGTCCTTTTCTGTGTACAGTCTCACGATGGTCGTGTATCCGTATTTGGAGGCTATGAGGAGATTGTATTCACCATCGTCATACGTACACAACACTATCACCTCTGGTTCGCATAGGTGGTAATATGGACAGCAACCATTACATTCCTCTTTCGTTAAGACAGGTGGCTGTGGCCCATCTTTGAGGTCTCTGTTAATCTCTCCTTCAGCGAGATAATGCAAGACCACACGTTGCCGTCTTGTCCTGACCTGCCTCGATGTAGAGGGTTCTCGAATGTTGCAGAAGCCAGCTCGAACTCCATATCTCTCAGCCACTGAAAGTGTATGGTTTTGGATTATAGAGAGTCTGGCACACCATCATTCATGGGACACTGCGATATATTATCTTAGGCACAGAGTCGAAGCAGCACGGAATAACGTACTCCTACCAATGCCGCGTGGTCTCATCACTGAAGTAACGAACTAAACGTAGCTCACAGAACATACAAAACCGCTGTGTGATGACAAACAGAGGAAAACTTGGAGCTGGCAGAAAATGTGTCGCTGACGACGACCTACCGCTCCCCTCCGGACCTGATCAGCCAAAGGAATAATGTTTCCACACCCTTTCTGGTGCAGATCCCTAGCGTCCGGAAGATGCTCAACCAAACCAATTTGGAAGTCACTCGGGCGGTAGAAGAAACAGCCGACCAGTTGCCCCACGGACCTGCGCTGTCCGTGCTGCTTCACACAGTGCCTGTACAAGGGAAAACCCTCTCAACAGCAACCGCGGCAAACGTGCCACGCCCCTTTACGGCAAAGATTGTGTGTCAGGAACGTTGGCGTGTGTTAAAAACTGGAACCCTGGGGGACGAGACAGGTTTCACAAAGGACAAAGGAAGCTTGATTATACTACCTCTCTTAACGTGGCTAAGGTGCTCCCGCAACTCGTTTCCACTCTCTTCGTTAAGGAGCCTAAGCATGACCGGCGTGGACGCCTCCAAAAGCATCTAAAAGGATAACAGTTTCCGGGAAGCCTTACTCGGATAGTCTCTGCTCCTAAAATTTCTCACGTAGACTAAATCTCCAACTTGAATGTTCCCCCGACGTCGGCCAAGATTGTACCGCGCCACTTTCCTTTTATGGGCGCTCTGAATATTTGCCCTAGGTCTACGACGGTTAATTCAGGACTAATATCATTGCGCAGTTAAGGGGGTAAGCAAATATGAGAGAAGCAGGGATAGCTCTGTGCGCCTCATGTGTGGCGGTACTAAAAGGCTAGGTTCAGCCGTGGTAAGGAAAGATCTCATTTAATTTGAGCCTCAGAGGGAAAACAATCAAATAGTACATCAAGTTACGATTAACCCCCTCCGCGAACGAACGTTGCGGATGATAATGTGTCGTGGTGACGTGTTTAAAGCCGGATGGTGAACAGAAATTCCGAAACTCTCTCGAAGAGAAACAACGGGCAATATCGCTGACAATCACCATCGGATAAACGAACCAAGAGATAATCTTACTCAAATGGCTAATACTTTGTCCCGCAGTAATACCACCAATAGGGAACAACCAGCTGTACCGAGTAAATTCATCAACCACCACAATTATATAGAGGAAATAAGTATTCCAGAATTCGAATCAAAAACAGTTGTCAGCAAGAGTAACTTAGAAGTAGATATCTTCGGTGTAGCGAAGCAGCTTCAGTCACTTAATTAAGGCGTCTTCCGATCCAAATAGTCCACCAATTAGGTTCTTTACAGAGTATATTGACACAATCGCATTGAACCGGTCGCTCAACGAAACATTATTCCTACAGACTGCAGACTTGAGCAGCTCATGCCAGTACTTAAGAAAGGATATAGTGATCCGATGAATTACTGACGCATATCACTGACGTCGATTTGCCTTAGGATTTTGGAATACATACTGTGTTCGATGTTATGAATTATCTCGAAGGCAACGATCTATTGACAAATCGTCAACACAGATTCAGATAATATCGTTCTTGTGAAACACAACTGGCTATTTATTCGCACGAAGTAATGAGTGCTATCGATAGGGAACCTCAAATTGATTCCATATTTCTAGATTTCAAGAAGGCTTCTGACATCCCGACTCACAAGAGCCTTCTAATCAAATTGCGTGACTATGGAGTACCGTTTCAGCTGTGCGACTGGATTCGTGATTTCCTGTCAGGAAGGTCACAGTATGCAGTCATCGAGTGAAACAGAAGCGATATCTGGAGTTCCTCAGGGACGTTTTATAGGTCCTGTGCTATTCCTGATTTACATAAGCGCTTTTGGAGACAATCTGAGTAGCTCTCGTAGCCTGTTTCGAGATGATGCTGTCATTTGCCGTCTTACAAGGTCATTAGAAGATCAAAATCAGTTGCAAATGACTTAGACATGACACATGTATGGTGTGAAAAGTAGCAATTGGCTCTGAATAAGGAAAAGTGTGAAGCCAACCCCACGAGTACTGTAAGAAATCCAGTAAAATTTGGTTACACGATATCTTACACAAGTCTAACGGCTGTGAATTCAAGTAAGTACCTAGGAATTATAATTACGAACAATTTTACTGGAGCGAACACACAGATGATGTTGTGGGGAGGCAAAGAAAAAGACAGCGTTTTATTGACAAAAGACTAAGAAAGGTCTACGAAAGAGACTATCTACACTACGCTTGTCCATCCTGTTCTGCTAACAAAGTATAAGACACTTACCAGACAGGACTGAAGGAGGACATGGACAAAGTCCAAAGAATGACACATTTTGTATAGTTGCGAAATAGGATATGACAAGCGAGTTGGGGTGGGAATCTATAGAACTAGGGCGTTTTTCATTGCTGCGAGATTTTTTCACGAAATTTCAATGACCAACTTTCTCCTCTCACTGTGAAAATATCTTATTGTCGTCAAGCTGCACAGGGAGAAATGATCATCGTAATAAAATAAGAGAAATCAGGGCTCTTACGGAGAGTGAAGTAGAGTAGTAGAAAGAGTAGTTCAAAGAATCGTCTGTTGGGCACTCAAGTGTTGAACTGCAGAATAGTACTGTGGATGTAGATGTAGAACTATGGTCGCCACTTAAGAGCTTGTTAGGTAGCGCAGTAGTTAAATACACTTTTAAATCCACTGTTCATTTCATTTCTGATCGATGTGTTACAAGTACAGATGACGTGTAGCCATTCATTGTGAGGGAGGTAGTATATACAGTAAGTTTACTGTGGGTAAAATAGGTAAGTGAACGCCTTGTAGTAGCCTCTTCACCGGGCGATGGTATTCTTACACTCTCTCCCTAACTGCGGCAAGACTGAATTTTAGATGAACAGCGATACTGTAAACCAGAGTGATAGAAGAAATAATCTCCATATAAACTACACGTCCCTATCCTGGATTTAGAATGATATGTTACATTCTGTTGCAAATCCCTTTAACAAACTGTCGGTACATAACAGGCAGGAGATTATAAATCCTCTGGCATTCAGAAACAAAGTAACAGTCTACTCATTTGCCGCTGCATCCACAACTTATCACAATATTTCAACTCAAAGATGGTAAGGTGCGGTTTGTGGAAGAAAAACCTGCGGTTGCAGGAGGCGTATGAAATGTGGAAAAAGCGTCGACAGCGGTGTCATATTTTGAAAAAAAAATTCATTGATTTACTCGTGTAAGATAGCATCTATTTTTATGACTTCAGTCCTATGACATTTTTGACAAATTACGACCTACTTCCCTGACGCAAAGAGTTTGCTTTAGAAGCAAATAAAATCCTGGAAAACTGATTGGAGCATCATAAAGCTCTTTTAAACAAAGGAAAGCGGCGCTACTTTCACCTGCTATGTGTCCAGTGGCTTGGGGGAGTCGCCAGTACAGGTAACCCAGAGCACATTAGGCAGCCGTGCGCGACGTGGTTTTCTAAGGCTCGACTTTCCCCATCAGGCTTACGGCCTCTTGGGTGGGGGCGGTGAAGGGGGGGGGAGGGGGAGGTAAGGGAAGGTTAAGGTAATAGCGTCCGGTGACGACCGCCTGTCACTGGGGAGACGCTGATTTGCGTGCGCCTACTGCAAGTATGAACACGTCACCGCAACTCTCTCCAGGACGAAAATTGCGCACACGTCACATCCGCGCTGTCGGGTCGCAGTAACATGACCAGCTGCATGCCTCATGTGTGGGTGTCACTTGCAGCACCTAAAGCACGCGGATGAGCTGAAAATGGTCACACAGTATTGAAATGGGTTGAGCTCTGAAGAATTTGGGATGACACAAGAACTGTCTCGATCGGCTATTTTCTGGTGCTTTCAGCAGTGCAGTAAAGCGCATATCTTACTGAAAATTCCCCTACTCCCCAGTGACAACAGTCGTGTTGCTAAAGAACACGACGTATGAGGATGGCTTTCCATGTACATCGCTCATGCGAGAAGATGGCTGTGACGCTGCTTTGTGTTCTTCAAACAATAACTGTAGAGTATCTCTTGTATATCAACGAGCACCCTGCTGTCCATAAGTCCTATTGTAGAAAACAGCATTGCATGAAAAAATGGTACTCAATCTTTACCTGTACAACTTACAATGGTGGTCCATTTATCGTGACCGGCCAAATATCGCACGAAATAAGCGTCAAACGAAAAAACTACTAAGAACGAAACTTGTCTAGCTTGAAGGGGGAAACCAGATGACGCTATGGTTGGCCCGCTAGATGGCGCTGCCATAGGTTAAACGGATATCAACTGCATCTTTTTAAATAGGAACCCCCATTTTTTAATTGCATATTCGTGTAGTACGTAAAGAAATATGAATGTTTTAGTTGGACCACGTTTTTCCCTCTGTGATGGATGGAGCTGTAATAGTCACAAACGTATGGCTTACAATTTTAGACGAACAGTTGGTAACAGGTAGGTTTTTTAAATTAAAATACAGAACGTACGTACGTTTGAACATTTTATTTCGGTTATTCCAATGTGATACATGTACCTTTGTGAACTTATCATTTCTGAGAACGCATGCTGTTAAAGCGTGATTACCTGTAAATACTACATTAATGCAATAAATGCTCAAAATGATGTCCGTCAACCTCAGTGTATTTGGCAATACGTGTAATGACATTCGTCTCAGCAGCGAGTAGTTCGCCTTCCGTAATGTTCGCACATGCATTGACAATGCGCTGACGCATGTTGTCAGGCGTTGTCGGTGGATCACGATAGCAAATGGCCTTCAACTTTCCCCACAGAAAGAAATCCGGGGACGCCAGATCCGGTGAACGACCAATCCACCTGTCATGAAATATGCTATTCAATACCGCTTCAACCGCACACGAGCTATGTGCCAGACATCCATCATGTTGGAACTACATCGCCATTCTGTCATGCAGTGAAACATCTTGTAGTAACATCGGTAGAACATTACGTAGGAAATCAGCATACATTGCACCATTTATATTGCCATCGATAAAATGGGGGCCAATTATCCTTCCTCCCATAATCCCGCACCATACATTAACCCGCCAAGGTCACTGATGTTCCACTTGTCGCAGCCATCGTGGATTTTCCGTTGCCCAATAGTGCATATTATGCCGGTTTACGTTACCGCTGTTGGTGAATGACGTTTCGTAGCTAAATAGAACGCGTGCAAAAAATCTAATTTTTCTTGCGCCCAGTGGCAGAACTGCACACGACGTTCAAAGTTGTCGCCATGCAATCCCTGGTGCACAGAAATGTGGTACGGGTGCAATCGATGTTGATGTAGTATTCTCAACGCCGACGTTTTTGAGATTCCCGATTCTCGCGCAGTTTGTCTGCTACTGACGTGTGGATTAGCCGCGACAGCAACTGAAACACCTACTTGGGCATCATCATTTGTTGCAGGTCGTGGTTGACGTTTCACATGTGGTTGAACACTTCCTGTTTCCTTAAGTAACGTAACTATCCGGCGAACGGTCCGGGCACTTGGATGATGACGTCCAGGATACCGAGCAGCATACATAGCACACGCCCGTTGGGCATTTTGATCAGAATAGCCATACATCAACATGATATCGACCTTTTCCGCAATTGGTAAACGGTCCATTTTAACACGGGTAATGTATCACGAAGCAAATACCGTCCGCACTGGTGTATTGTTACGTGATACCACGTACTTATACGTTTGTGACTATTACAGCGCCATCTATTACAAAGCGAAAAAAGTGGTCCAACTAAAACATTCATATTTCTTTACGTACTACACGAAGATGTAATAAAAAATGGGGGTTCCTATCATAAGAAAAAGGAGTTGACATCCGTTTGACCTGTGGCAGCGCCATCTAGCGGGCCAACCATAGCGCCATCTGGTTTCCCCCTTCAAACTAGACAAGTTTCGTCCTTTTTAGTTTTTTCGTTTGATGCTTATTTCGTGAGATATTTGGCCCAGTCACTATCAATGGACCACCCTGTATATGTGAAGACTAAACTCAGGAATTATTCTAGCGATTTTGATACAGTTTTCAGTAACAGACAGATTCACAAGGAAGGATTGTGCAGATAATCTATTATCGCTATGCCAGCGAAGTCTTCTGGACCTAGGCACATACTGCTGTCCGCATGAAGCACTGACGTGTCACTAGTTAGTTGCTATACGAGGGCTCTTCGGAAAGTAAAGTCAGATCGGTCGCGAAATGAAAACCACAGTGAAAATCAAAACTGTTTCATTTGCAACAGTTTGCTATACTTTCCACCTACGTCTCTACCTAGTCGCCACTCCGATTTAGACAAATGTCTCAGCATTGTACAAACTTTCCAATACTCTCGTCATAGAAGGCGGCCGCCTGTGCTTTCCGCCACTTCTTTACGCTTGTGTGCAGTTCGTTGTCTGTGCCAAAACGTTGTTTACATATCCAGAGATTCATGTGAGCACAAATGAACATCAGAGAGAGCCATGTACGTGCCATATGGTGGTTGGTGTAAGTGGGTAGGCTGTACTTGTATGTATGTTATCGTAAATACAAACCTGGGAATGTGAACTGACAATGTAAATGTGCCATTGAGCTCAAAGACACATCACTTCCAAGGAATTGAAAACAATCCTATGCGTGTGAAAGCCGATTTCAATCATAAGCAAATAAATAAGCAAACCAATAATTTCAAGCTCAGTAGACTTGGTCAGTGCGAACTGTTCGAAAAGAACATAGCTGCATATAAAAAAAAACTGTAATGTCGACCTGTAAAAGACGGTAACCTGAAACACACGAAAATTTCTGCACTGATATATGTCCCTGGTAAAATAAAGAATCTGATAGAACCTAGATTGCGCAAAGGAAACGAAACAATCACCTGCGAAATGAAGTACCGGCAGAAACAGCAACACAGCAAGACTCCGGGAACAGCTAAAAAAACTGCAAAAAAATAACGACAGTTGGTCCAGGGAAACTGGGTTCATATCATAATCTTCACACAGAACGCCGATGAAACACGTGACTCAGCCTTTAAGTTCAGAAATTTCAGTTAGGAAGGAACATATTAAAAAAATTTTAGACTCTAATATAAAATTTCATTTAATCTAATAACTTCCATGGTACAGTAAATTAACTCAGCAGATCAATCAATAGGATAACTATCAAAAATTCGACTGTGACGAGGGTGAAGTGGAACAACAAAACACAAATAAAAATGAACTTTTTACCTCATCAAGTAATACCTTGTTCTTCATTTCAAAACCATTTTTTATGTCCGTATGCTATGCAACCATTGTTCTGAGTTACCATTGCTCCTTCTAATAAACCCGCAACTCACATAGTTCCAAAAGTGCGTCCATGCATTACACCGTACACCCAACGAACCCCGCCTACTGTACACCGCAGCTTTCAACTACTGACTGACAATGATTCTACGACTCCACAGTGCTGCAAGACACAGATACTGTTGCCTAACAACTGACCACAATTCTTCATATGTATCATTTTCCTTTACAAATAGTAACACATCCAATGACGTCATAAAAAACAGCCATCTTACAGTAGTCAAAAACTTCCCATCGTAAACGCTACAGGGACGTCCTCGTTGTCTCTGCAATGTGCGGCCGAACGTTGTCACGAAGAAGGAAATGCATGACGTGTACTTCATGCGGGATTGCATGAAATCAGGCAAAAACTCGCAGCAGGCTCCATTCTTGGCCAGAGACGCTATTATTCTAGGCATCTTTTCGTGCTCGCCGTGTACTCAGAACAGCAAAGCGCGACGTGACGCGATCGACAGGAATACTAGATACGCTGCCCAACACATCTGTGCAAAGCTCCATCGGATTTTGACTGCCGTTTCCATTTCGCGACGTATCGAAACTTCCTTTCTGAACAGCCCTCTTATATCCACCGCGTAGGGAATTACAGTTTAATATTATTATCCTCCGCAGTCAAGTGCATGAGCTGTAAACGAAGATTTCTGATAGACGGAAATTCGAAAGTAAATCTCTTACATATTGCAAGTAGTCTCCGTAAGGAATTAGGCCATCCGAGCACGTCTCCAGGGTCGTGCCAAACATTCTCCGTCCCTTACGTTTTCCTCAAACAATCAGAGGAGTTCCGTCCACGGATGGCTGACTGTCTTTTTCCATGCGTAAGGGATACACACTAATTGAAGTACATTTGCCGAAATGAAATTAATAAGAATGAAATAAATTCAATGCCATAAAAGGGTTCAAGTGAAAACCGTTTAAATGTGCTTGACTGAATTGCTTCAAAACCTTTTGGATGATCATACATACATACATACATATATATATATATATATATATATATATATATATATATATATATATTCTTTTAAATACAGGGTGTTACAAAAAGGAGCGGCCAAACTTTCAGGAAACATTCCTCACACACAAAGAAAGAAAAATATGTTATGTGGACATGTGTCCGGAAACGCATACTTTCCATGTTAGAGCTCATTTTATTACTTCCCTTCAAATCACATTAATCATGGAATGGAAACACACAGCAACAGAACGTACCAGCGTGACTTCAAACACTTTGTTACAGGAAATGTTCAAAATGTCCTCCGTTAGCGAGGATACATGCATCCACCCTCCGTCGCATGGAGTCCCTGATGCTGATGCAGCCCTGGAGAATGGCGTATTGTACCACAGCCGTCCACAATACGAGCACGAAGAGTCTCTACATTTGGTACCGCGGTTGCGTAGACAAGAGCTTTCAAATGCCCCCATAAAAGTCAAGAGGGTTGAGGTCAGGAGAGCGTGGAGGCCATGGAATTGGTCCGCCTCTACCAGTCCATCGGTCACCGAATCTGTTGTTGAGAAGCGTACCAACACTTCGACTGAAATGTGAAGGAGCTCCATCGTGCATGAATCACATGTTGTGTCGTACTTGTAAAGGCACATGTTCTAGCAGCACAGGTAGAGTATCCCGTATGAAATCATGATAACGTGCTCCATTGAGCGTAGGTGGAAGAACATGGGGCCCAATCAAGACATCACCAACAATGCCTGCCCAAACGTTCACAGAAAATCTGTGTTGATCACTTGATTGCACAATTGCGTGCGGATTCTCGTCAGCCCACACATGTGACGGTGAATCGGGGAAGTACAGTACATACTGAAGAGACTAAAATGAGCTCTAACATGGAAATTAAGCGTTTCCGGACACATGTCAATAACATCTTTTCTTTATTTATGTGTGAGGAATGTTTCCTGAAAGTTTGGCCGTACCTTTTTGTAACACCCTGTATATGTTCTATATAAATATTTATGCAACATATAAGGAGGAAGCGTTGTTAGAAAAAATTTCGGAAAATTCTTTTCCTACTTACTTCAAATGCAGTTTAGGAATTACTCATTATCAAATTTATCAACCCAATTAATTATACAGGGTGGCCAAATATCTCACGAAATAAGCATCAAACGAAAAAACTAAAAAAAACGAAACTCGTCTAGCTTGAAGGGGGAAACCAGATGGCGCTATGGTTGGCCCTCTAGATGGCGCTGCCATAGGTCAAATGGATATCAACTGCGTTTTTTTAAATAGGAACCCCTATTTTTTATTACATCTTCGTGTAATACGTAAAGAAATATGAAGGTTTTATTTGGACGATTTTTTTCGCTTTGTGATAGATGGCGCTGTAATAGTCACAAACGTATAAGTACGTGGTATCACGTAACATTCCACCAGTGCGGACGGTATTTGCTTCGTGGTACATTACCCGCGTTAAAATGGACCGTTTACCAATTGCGGAAAAGGTCGAGATCGTGTTGATGTATGGCTATTGTAATCAAAATGCCCAACGGGCGTGTGCTATGTATGCTGCTCGGTATCCTGGACGACATCATCTAAGTGCCCGGACCGTTCGCCGGATAGTTACGTTACTTAAGGAAACAGGAAGTGTTCAACCACATGTGAAACGTCAACCACGACTTGCAACAAATGATGATGCCCAAGTAGGTGTTTTAGCTGCTGTCGCGGCTAATACGCACATCAGTAGCAGACAAATTGCGCGAGAATCGGGAATCTCAAAAACGTCGGCGTTGAGAATGCTACATCAACATCGATTGCACCCGTACCATATTTCTATGCACGAGGAATTACATGGCGACGACTTTTAACGTCGTGTACAGTTCTGACACTGGGCATAAGAGAAATTACGGGACGATGACAGTTTTGCACTTGTTCTATTTGGCGACGAAGCATCATTCACCAACAGCGGTAACGTAAACCGGCATAATATGCACTATTGGGCAACGGAAAATCCACGATGGCTGCGACAAGTAGAACATCAGCGACCTTGGCGGGTTAATGTGTGGTGCGGCATTGTGGGTGGAAGAATAATTGGCCCCCATTTTATCGATGGCAATCTAAATGAAGCAATGTATTCTGATTCCCTACGTAATGTTCTACCGATGTTACTACAAGATGTTTCCCTGAATGACAGAATGGCGATGTAGTTCCAACATGATGGATGTCTGGCACATAGCTCGTGTGCGGTTGAAGCGGTATTGAATAGCATATTTCATGACAGGTGGATTGGTCGTTCACCGGATCTGGCGTCCCCGGATTTCTTTCTGTGGGGAAAGTTGAAGGCCATTTGCTATCGTGATCCACCGACAACGCCTGACAACATCCGTCAGCGCACTGTCAATGCATGTGCGAACATTACGGAAGGCGAACTACTCGCTGTTGAGAGGAATGTCGTTACACGTATTGCCAAATGCATTGAGGTTGACGGGCATCATTTTGAGCATTTATTGCATTAATGTGGTATTTACAGGTAATCATGCTGTAACAGCATGCGTTCTCAGAAATGATAAGTTCACAAAGGTACATGTATCACATTGGAACAACCGAAATAAATGTTCAAACGTACGTACGTTCTGTGTTTTAATTTTAAAAACCTACCTGTTACCAGCTGTTCGTCTAAAACTGTGAGCCATATATTGGTGACTATTACAGCGCCATCTATCACAAAACGAAAAAAGTGGTCCTACTAGAAAACATCCATATTTCTTTACGTACTACACGAATATGTAATAAAAAATGGGGGTCCCTATTAAAAAAAAAACGCAGTTGATATCCGTTTAACCTATGGCAGCGCCATCTACCGGGCCAACCATAGCGTCATCTGGTTTCCTCCTTCAAGCTAGACGATTTTCGTTCTTAGTAGTTTTTTCGTTTGACGCTTATTTCGTGCGATATTTGGCCCGGTCACGATCAATGGACCCCCTTAGACGGCCTGTTGCATCATGAAGCACCAGTACAATATTTATCACACTTAATGAAAGTGTTCATCTTATAACGGGTAGTAAATTCGTAAACTTTCATTCAATTTGGAGCTGATCATTACCATCAGTGCGAGATGTGTTCACCACGGCAGTGAATACATATTCGCCCTGGCATGGAGCTAAACTGCCTCCCAGTAACAGCCTAAGGAATTTCTTTCCATTCTTGAAACACACGGTGTCAGTACAGGGAAATTGTTGACTGGAGCCTGGTACGAAAGTGTGCGTCTTCGCACCGCATCCCAGGCAAGCGCTGTCGGTGGCAAATCGGGGAGTCGTTCGTACCAATCAGCGATACGTACGTTCTTCAAAGCGTCTGTCGTGTGGACTGCAGTGTGCGGTCTTGCATTATCCATCTGGAATACTCCTTTAAAATCCTGGTCGTGAAACGTATGAGACCAGGGTTTATCATTCTTCCCACGTACTAGCGAGCATCCAGCCTCCATTCATCAGTACTACCAAACAGTCCTGTCGTCAAATCCAACACCCCCCCCCCCCCAAGCCATGATTTCAACAGTTGGAGACGAAGGGTCTCGAGAGTCCCTGCTTCCTGTGACCTTTTACTAACTCTTGTACGGATAGGTTGGCGTAGACCTGACAGCCACACATAGAAGGGAAACATCGCTGCCGCCACAGAATTCCACTCAATGCATCAGTTAACCCGAGCTATATGCCATTCAATTCTATTTTCTGTAGTACTGCGTAAGCGGCGAACGACACTTGACAATTTGAGATCTCATAGTCGTTTCAGGTAATCTGCTCCTGACACTTTGAGGTGACACTCTTCCGTTTGTTATCCGTGTATTCTTCGGAGTTGTCCCAACAATCCTCCGAGTTTCTAGCGCTAGGCGCTATAGACCTTCTGATATTACTCGTTCCTACCCTTCTTAACCCACTGTTATCCATCTCGTAAAGTATCTTTCTACAGTCATTGCGTTATACCCAAACTGTCTTTGCGATTTGTTGTAATAATTGACTGATGCCTCCACCCGATGGTTTGATCTGTCTGAAAGTTCGAAAGATGGCGAAAAATTGCATGTGCTCGTCCTCTAGGCATAGTGTGTTGAGTTCTGCACACCGTAATAAATTATTGTTTTCTGATGAAGCAACATGCAGAGACAGTCGTACATAGTTGATCTCGACATTTCAGAGTCAACAGATTACTTTCGTTAGCCTTTTACAACAAAACAAAAGAAAGTTCCTTAGAGTACTACTTACCACACAGTGTGTCTTCTGTCTACATGCATGTAGGAGCCTCGTGTTTGTAGCTTTAGGTTATTTATGGGTAGTTATCTTGTTATTGAATTAAAATGACTTACTATTTATTGAATATATACCTTAAGTATCACTAAGCTATTACATGTTTCAGAAGTTTATACCGTTGGAAAGCGAAAGTTTGATGTGTGATGGTTACCCGACATTGGTGTGCCATCAGAAGCATATTTGCATCATTTATCTTAGAATCTTCAGTCTAAATTGTTGACCTTGCACTGTGACACATATCATCGCATTGTGCTGTATTTTAACCCCTTCAACCATCACCTAACTCATTGCTCTCTTACAGCGGTCTCTGTGTCTGGTTTCATCATAACGGGAAAAATAATGGCAACAATGTGCAGAATAAGATTCAGCTAGCAGTTTGTTCAAATCATATTTTAACACCAAACTGAACATTATCATTTTCACACCCGCTGCAACCTTTGTGATTTATCCCACCTCAGAACTATTAGTATTATGAAGCACAATGCAATATACATCATTCGATCTTTATTTTGATATTTACGCGACAAAAAAAGAAAAAAAAATCACAACACCCAATAGGCATCAACTCCCAACTGTAGAAACGGATTTTTTTATTGAAAATACCGGAAATAAGCTCGCATCATTATAAAATTTCAATAAACGTATCTCACAGGCTTGCAAATAGTGTAGCATCAGTTTGGTAGCGAGTTTGAGATTAGCCCTTTTCGATTCTCCTACAAAGCACATTTTGCTTCCATTAGAGCCCTCTACTTCAAACTTAAACTATCAGATACTTATTCCTCAGTGGTACACAAATGTTCAGTGCTGAAAAACTATTATCATTATGACAGTTCTCTTTGCCTGTGTCTTTCTTACTTCATCTTATGTCATGTTTATCATTCTGTAGTTCGATCAAGGACAAGTTATAATATGACTGCGTAAGCAGAAGAAACTAACGATCAAAGTCCGAAAACAATTTATTGGACTGTTCAATTAACCAAAACAAATTCTCCAAGTTTAACACCAGCACAAAACAGTGATCAGTCTTCTAATCACAACTACATACAAGAATAATATAGAAAACAACTGAAATAATTTCCTACTAGTCTCCGCCAGAGACTTCTCCGATATGCCAAGCCTAATCAATAGATCAGCGAGAACATCCAAGCTGGGCTACTGGGGCGGCAGCTATCCACGTCTGCTGGTGGTCGATGAACTGCCGATGTGCGGTTTTTTTTTTTTTTTTTTTTTTTTTTTTTTTTTTTTTTTTTTTTTTTTTTTTTTTTTTTTAAAACCTGTACAAGTCAGGTAGGCTGGCAGCGGCACACTACGCCGCTCTTCAGCCATAGCGTTTTACAAGAGTATAAAACATGGTGAATGACAATGAACAAAGTGACGGGCAAAAGAGAGAGGTCACAGAGACATAAAAAAACACGGAGTCGTTCACATGGGACGATAACAACACTGAAAACACGTTGGCACGGCGCACAAAACACTGGTGAGTCCGACGGCACAAGTGAACGTAGGAGTGGGACGGCGGACACCAAAAACACTATATGACGTCACACATACGAAGCACAAAAGGCGACGATCTCCGGCGCGCGAATGTTCACTATACGTGTGCGAGTCCGGGGACCTGCCAAAAGAGGAGGAGGAGGAGGAGGAAGGGGAGTGGGAGAGCGAGAGGGGAGAGCAGAGATGCCACGGGCAGGGGAGATAGGGGGGAGGGAGGAAGGGGGAGAGGAAGCCCGGGGGAAGAGGGGGAAGGGAGGGGACAGGGAGATGGAAAAAGAAGGGAAGAGAAGAGAAGGGAGGGAGGGTGCCGAAAGGAAAGGACACGGGAAGTGGGGGGTGGGGCAGGGTCAAAGTTGATAGGAGGGGTAGATGGAGGGGACGAGGACATCATCAGGGAGAGGGAGCTGGCGGAAGCCACCTTGGGAGAGGGTATGGAGGGTGGAGAAATGGAGACCGGGTGGGACGTGTGAATACAGGCGCGGCAGCGGGCGGGGGTGGGACAGGAGCGGGGAAACGAGCGGGTGAGGAGGATCAAGTTTACGTGAGGTGTACAGGATACGTATCCTTTCAAGGAAAAGGAGGAGGTGGGGGAAGGGGATGAGATCATACAGGATCCGCGTGGGGGAGGGGAGACGGATGCGATAGGCAAGGCGGAGAGCATGGCGTTCAAGGATTTGGAGGGATTTATAGAAGGTAGGGGGGGCGGAGATCCAGGCTGGATGGGCGTAACAAAGGATAGGGCGGATGAGGGATTTATAGGTGTGGAGGATTGTGGAGGGGTCCAGACCCCACGTGCGGCCGGAAAGGAGCTTGAGGAGACGGAGTCGGGAACGTGCCTTGGCTTGGATTGTCTGGAGATGGGGAGTCCAGGAGAGGCGACGGTCGAGGGTGACGCCAAGGTACTTAAGGGTGGGAGTGAGGGCGATAGGATGGCCATAGACGGTGAGATAGAAATCAAGGAGGCGGAAGGAAGGGGTGGTTTTGCCTACAATGATCGCCTGGGTTTTGGAGGGATTGACCTTGAGCAACCACTGGTTGCACCAAGCGGTGAACCGGTCAAGATGGGATTGGAGAAGGCGTTGGGAGCGTTGCAGGGTGGGGGCAAGGGCGAGGAAGGCGGTGTCATCGGCAAACTGGAGGAGGTGGACGGGGGGCGACGGCGGCGGCATGTCCGCCGTGTACAAAAGGTACAGAAGGGGGGAGAGGACGGAGCCTTGGGGGCACACCGGCGGAGGGGAAAAAAAGGTGTAGGAATCGGTGTTATGGATGGTGACATAGGAAGGACGGCGGGAGAGAAAGGAACCGATCAGACGGACGTAGTTAATGGGAAGGGCAAAGGTTTGGAGCTTGAAGAGGAGACCGGAATGCCAGACGTGGTCATAAGCGCGTTCGAGGTCAAGTGAGAGGAAGATGGCGGAGCGACGGGAATTAAGCTGTTCGGAAAGGAGATGAGTGAGGTGAAGGAGAAGATCGTCGGAAGAGAAGGATGGCCGAAAGCCACACTGGGTGACGGGAAGGAGGAGGTGCTGGCGGAGATGCTGGTGGATGCGGCGGGTGAGGATAGATTCTAGGACCTTGCTGAAGACCGAGGTAAGGCTGATGGGACGGTAGGAAGAGACGGCGAACGGCGGTTTGCCAGGTTTAAGGAACATGAGGATACGGGAGGTTTTCCACAGGTCGGGGTAGTAACCGGTGGACAGGACTACATTGTAGAGCCTGGCCAGGGTGGAGAGGAAAGAGACAGGAGCTTCACGAAGGTGACAGTAGGTGGCACGATCGTGACCAGGAGCGGTGTTGCGTTTTGTGCGGAGTGTATCAATGAGATCCTGTGTAGTGATAGGGGCATTGAGTTCCGTGTGTGTAATGTTGTCCAAGTACTGGAAGCCAGGAGCGAGGGGAGGGGAAGAGGTGTCAGTTCGATCGCGGATATCGGAGAAGAGGGAGTAATCGAACTGGGGATCATCGGGGACAGAAAATACATCGGAGAGGTAGGAGGCAAAGTGATTGGCCTTACTAAGGGAGTCAGGGAAAGGGTGATCATCATGGAGAAGAGGATAATAGGGGGAGGGTTTAGTTCCGGTAAGGCGACGGAAGGCCGACCAGAACTTGGACGAGTTGATTGGTAGGGTTGCATTTAAACGGGTGCATGTCTGTCGCCAGTCCCGGCGTTTCTTAGCCGCGAGCAAATTACGAACGTGTCGCTGGAGTTGCCGGTGGCGTCGTAGTGTGTCCGGGTCACGCGTGCGGAGGAAGGCACGGTAGAGACGACGGGATTCGCGGAGGAGGAGAACGGCCTGCGGGGGTAAGGTAGGACGGTGGGGGTGGATGGCGACAGTAGGAACGTGGGCCTCCACGGCCTCAGACAAGGTCCGCTGGAGAAAGGAGGCGGCATGGGTGACATCGTCAGGGTGGTGGTAGGTAAGAGGGTGGCTATCGACCTGGGTGGAAAGGGTATCCCGGTAGGCATTCCAGTCGGCTCGGGAATGGTCGTGGACATACTTAGGGGGAGGGTCAGTACGAGGGTCGGGGCGAGGGCGACGACCGTCTGAAACGGTGAGGAGGACAGGGAGATGGTCGCTACCAATAGGCTCCAGGACATCCACCGTGATGCGGCCAAGGAGGTTGGGGGAGGAGAGGATAACATCAGGAGTGGAGTTGGATTCAGGACGGGTATGCTGGGGGATGGGGACGAGGTCACCTTGAAGGGTGGAGAGGAACCGATGCCATCGCCGTAACTGGGCAGCGGAACGACTATGGATGTTGAGGTCGGCGGCGATCACGTAGGAGGAAAAGGTACGATCGACGTGGGAGAGGAAGTCGAAGGGAATAGGAGCATTGGGGCGGACATAGATGGTGGCGCAGGTAACGGTAAGGCCGGGGAAGAAGAGACTAAGGATCAGGTGTTCGGTGGGGTCGGGAAGGAGAGGTTGGAGCCGAACGGGGATCTGGCGGTGGTGACCAATGGCAACTCCGCCACGCGCAATCGGGAGGGGATTATCGGAGCGGTGGAGGAGGTAGGGCGAAGTGTGGACTGTGAGTTGGGGTTGCAGGAAGGTTTCATTGAGGAGGAAGGCATCCACGCGGTGGGTGGCAAGGGTGTGCAGGAACAGGTTTTTGTTGGCGGGAAGGGAACGTATGTTGTTGAAAAGGATACGTTGCTGTCGCGCCATGACTGGGATTTAAACGAGGGTGTCAAGACGGGAGAAGGTAAAATGGGCCTGGTTGTTGGAGTAGGTGGCGTACATCTTGAGTTGGAAGATGGAACGGGCAGCAAGGGAGATCTGCTGGAGGGTGTGAGGGCGCTGAAAGGGATGAACATTCTGGAGGACGATGGTGAGGAACCTGATGATGTCCTCAGCGGTGGGTGGGGGACGAAGGGAATTGCCAGGAGGGGTGGGGGCGTCCAGAGGACGGACAGGTGCGGTGAGTTCAGGAGTGGTTGGAGGGGGTCGGGCTTTACACTTTTGGGAGTAGGTGGGATGAGGGAGATTACAGGTATTACAGGAGGGAGGGGATTGGAGGTTAGGGCACTGCCGGAGGAAGTGCGCCTGCCGACAATGCGGGCAGGTGGGGGCCTCGCGGCACTCAGCTGTGGGGTGCGCATTATAGCGCAGACACCTCTGGCAGCGCAGGGATTGAGGAGGGGAACGGGAAGGGTCGACCTTGTACCGCTGGTGGAAGAGGAGGGCACCCTCCTTCAGGAGACGGTCAATGGAGGGGGCGTCCTCAGAGAAAACCCGCATAAGGCGGGTGGGGCCGGCCGAGTTGAAAATGCGGCGGACCGCCCGCACCTCCAGCGTGGGATGGGCCTGGAGCTCCGCCAACACCTCCTCCTCCGTGATCGACGGACTGAGCCGCGTGATCACGGCGGTGAGGGTCGGCGGGCGACGCGGGGGTTGGGGTTGGCGGGTAGGAGATGGAGAAGGAGCAGGGGTAAGGGAGGCGTTGGGACCAAAACGGGTGATGGGGAGATGGGAGAGGATGTCAGTATGGAGGGTTGGGCTGGGGGAGGAGATGAGAACAGAATCTCGGCGAGGAGTGAGGAGGGAGATGGGGGCACCAGGACAATGCTGGCGAAGGAAGAGGGTGAGGTTCCGGGCTTCAAGGAGAGAGGGATCAGGACGGGAGAGGAGGTAGCGGTAGGAGGAAGGGGGAGAGGAGGAGGATGAGGGGGCAGGGACAGGCGGGGAGACTTCCATGGCATCAAGGGTGGGGGAAGGAGGACGAGGGGCAGCCTTTTTGGAAGCAGAGGAAGCAGGGGTGCCACCGGGGCGCTTGACGGCGGTGGAGGAGGTGTGGGGGATGGGAACAACGGGAATGTGGCGGGGAGGGGCAGGTCCCGGGGCCGGAGTCGGCGCCGGAGATGGTGACGGTGACGGTGAAGGCGACGATGACGATGACGGTGGCAGTGGCGGCGGTGATGGCGAAGGTGACGGGGAGAGCTGGGCGTGGGCAGTGGCCCGACGGGCAAGCACCCGAGCTGGAGCTGCAGTGACAGGCTGGGGGAGTGGGGGGAAGGGATCAGAACGAGAGGAGCGGGAGGAAGAAGCGGGAGAGGGGGCGACAAAGATAGAGGGTGAAGAGAGAGTGAGGAGAGGTGGAATGGAAGGAGGAAGGTGGGACTGGGCACACCAAGTTATAGTGGTGGAGGCGGCGGAAGGGGAGGTATAGACAATGGCGGTGGTGGTAGTAGTGACAGTGGTGGTGGGGGCGGACATGACGGGAGAGAGAAACAAGAACGAACAGAACGAAGAGGAGAGGACAGAAACCGGGGACAGACAAAGATGAAGACGGATGAAGACGAAGACGGCCGTAAACCAGGGTCAGGACGGCGGCGATGGTGGCGACCAGGCGGCACCGGATGGCGGCGGCGGCGGCGGGCACCGTCGGCGGCGGCGGCGGCGGCGGCGGCGGCGGCGGCGAGCACCGGCAGGCGGCGGCGGCGGCGAGCACCGGCAGGCGGCGACCAGGCGGGGGCGGCGAGCCCCGGCAGGCGGCGACCAGGCGGGGGCGGCGAGCCCCGGCAGGCGGCGACCAGGCGGGGGCGGCGAGCCCCGGCAGGCGGCGACCAGGCGGGGGCGGCTGCAAGGACCGGAAGGCGGCGACCAAGCGGCGGCGGCGGCAAACAGACGACACGGCAGGGATCTTCCACGTCGAAGGCGCACCCTGAGAGTAGCCCAGGCAGTGAAACTCTTCGATGAAGAAGAGAGGGAATCCAACCCTCGAATGCGTCCGCCGATGTGCGGCCGAGCGCCGGCCTTTATACCGCTTCGGCGGATGAGTACCTCGGAACTATTTTCCATCACGTGGTTTGACGTGTGAAAATAGTTCCGGGATCTGCAGCGACCTCTTCCTTATGTTCATGTGGGCCGGTAGTGGCCCCTGGTGGCCGCTGGTGTCTTTGCTGTGATGTTGTTGTTGTTGTGGTTCTTCATCAATATTGCTTGTCGGTTGTGTAGTGCTTCGGTGTGCCTGCGAAGCGGGCAACCCACGGCTGCAGGCTGTCAGTTTGGTTGCTGATACTCTAGGCGCCGTGATGTCTGGTGGAGAAGGCCACAGCAAATTATAATCTGATAATTGAAATACTCGTATTTTTGGGGATACGGCCAATAAGTTGTAACGCACGTGCTGCATCGGTGAAACCGAATTCCACCGACAAAATTTCAGAGATTGATCGGGAATATTTACAGAGTATTTTTATGTAAGGTACTCGTGGTCTCCAGCAGTTCATAACTGTGATAATGTAATTATGATTCATTCAGTTTGTTATCATAATTATCTTCCTTTCTGTAGAAATACATACACAACAGACAAAAAAATCTTTAATATGTAATCACCAAAACATATAACATAAAGGAAAAAGTAATATACTGTCACTGTGAGCGCACCCTAGTTTTTAAATCATGTTAGATATGGTGCAGTTTCTTGCGTCTCGTTTTTATTTAAAATGATAATTAAGCACAATACTCCTTTGTTGTATGTTTGGAAACATAAGCCCTCATGGGTAAAAGAAAGATATGCAGCTGTGCTTCTCACATCCATGAGTCCTCGCGCCCATCATTCCCTCTCTCTCTCTCTCTCTCTCTCTCTCTCTCTCTCTCTCTCTCTCTCTCAACTACTAAGCGTATTACAGTGAGATGACAAAGTCATAGGATACCGATATTCACATACACAGATGGCCGTAGTATCGCCTACACAAGATATAAAAGGTCAGTGCATTGGCGGAGCTGATGTTTGTACTCGAGTGATTCATGTCAAAAGGTTTCCGGTGTAATAATGGCTGCACGACGGGAATTACAGTAACAGACTTTGAATGTGGAATGGTAGTTGGAGCTAGACGCATGGGACATTCCATTTCGGAATTCAATATTCCGCGATCCACAGTGTCAAGAGTGTGCCGAGAACACCAAATTTTAGGAGTTACCTCTCACCACGGACAACTCAGTTCCCGACGGCCTTGACTTAACGAGCGACAGCAACGAGTTTCCTTAGAGTTGTCAGTGCCAACAGAAAAGCAGCACTGTATGGAATAACCGCAGAAACCAATGTGGGACGCACGACGAACGTAGCCTTTAGGACAGTGCGGCAAAATTTGGCGTTAATGTGCTACGGCAGCAGACGACCGACGCGAGTGCCTTTGCTGGCAGCACGACATCGCCTGCAGCACTTCTCTTGGGCTCGTGACCATAGCGACCGGACCTGTGGCCTGGTCAAATGAGTCCCGATTTCGGTTGGCAAAAGCCGATGGTAGGGTTCGAGTCTGGTGCAGACCCCACGAAGCCATGGACCCCTGTTGTCATTAAGACACTGTGCCTGGTGGCTCCATAATGGTGTGGTCTGCGTTTGAACGGACCATGACTGGAAATGGTTATTTTCGGTTACTTGGTGACCATTAATAGCCATTCATGGACTACATGTTCCCACAAAATGATAATTGTTATGGATGACAAAGCACCATATCATCGGCCGTATTTGTTCGTGATTGGTTTGAATGATATTCTGGACAATTAGAGCGAATGATTTGACCACCCAAATCGCCCGACATAAATCCCATGGAACAACTACAGGACATAATCGAGAGGTCAATTCGTGCACAAAATCCTGCACCGGCAACAGATCCGCAATTATGGGCGACTATAGAGCCAGCATGGCTCTGCATAGGATTTCTAACGACTTGTTAAGTCCATGCCACGTCGAGCTGGTGCACTACACCGTGCAAAAGGAGGTCCGCCTCGATATTAGGAGGTGACCCTTGACTGGTCACGTAATGTATTTGCTCCTGTAGTAAATTTAGGAAGTCGATAGCTTTTCTCAAACATTTGAGATCGTCTGCAGTCGTCAATTCAAAGCTTCTATCGTGTAAGCAAATTGTTTAAATATTACATCGTTGTTACATCCTTCGTCTATTCATTGAATTAAACTTTCCCTTTGTGTGAGCGTCAAACCACACGGGTTTGCTTGTTATATCGCTAGTGGATTTCTTTTGACTCTCTGTCACATTTAACGGATCTTCTATTATGAGAAACGCACACATTTTGAACTGCCATATTCTGTGTTTTCTGTTAGGTAATATGTTTAGCTCCACGATAAGTTCTGGTACCGCAATCTCTAACTGAATGTAATTCCGTCGGCAGTCACGAATTTAGATTAGTCCTCTATGAAATTTCCATAATTGTGAAGGTTTAAAAATGCATGTCGTTGGATACCTAGATCCAGATGTGCTGACTGCAAAGACATTTGCACTGCACGAGTCTTCATCCATAGGGTGGCACATATTACACGGAGTAGTCATTAGCATTGCAAAATTACATGTAAGATTATTTAATCAATCTACTTTAGAAACACATCTGTGAAACCTACGTTGCGGTTGCGAAAGTTTAACCATTAGTCGCTAAATATAGCGACTAATGGTCGCTAAATATAGCAGATAGCGGTACCACAGGTTTCTGCCTGAACAACTGCCATAAATATTTTTTAAAATTTGTTTCAGTGTTTCTGTTTGACATTTTAAGTGAAGTTACAAGAGAACTGTTAGCTTTGAAAGAGAAGTGGGGCCAAGAAATCAAACACGCACGTATTATGTAACGAGCCACCGAAGACCGCGGGTCCATTATAGCAAAAGATTCTGGAAGCATCCGTGAACAACTTTCGAAATTTGTCGATGGAATTCCAGCTCTCCCTATATAGATGGACGCGTCCGTACAGCCTTTCCACTCCCGCAAGAAATTTATTCTGCACGCTCCAACGCACGTAACTCACCCACGACACTGTTGGCCACTTCCAGAATGCCCTAAATGAAATGAGTACCCATCTTCACTATGTACCTATCTCTAATGTCCGGAGAACCAAAGTTAGAGACACTACACTCTTACAGTAAGCCACAGACATATCTTCATGCGTACTCAGTCTTACTGCTGTAGCCTGTATCCTTCTCTATGTATAAATGTTGTCGATATTGCTCCATCAACGGCAAACACTCCAGCCAGAAGGCTTTATCCGCTGGCATCGCAAAGCAATCTGTTCTGTCACCGACTTTACTCAGTGTGTACGTCAGTGACCGATCCTTAGAGACCGGTGTGAACCTCGCTCAATGCGTGGACGATATCGCGATTTTTATGGCTGGTAGGAAACACTTTGCCAGTATTGCCCGTCTGCAAAAACAAAGGACACGTGTAACCAAAGTAGTGCAGAGCCAAAGAGATGATCCGCAACGGCACCAAAACAACAGCTGTCTACTACTCGAAGGAACGACCCAGACTAGATCAGTTAATAGGGCCACAGGATTCCATGGTCCGCCCAAGCTAGACGCCTTGCGGTCGCTTTAGATGTCGGCTAATTTCTTTTCAAGATAAGAGTCAGAAATTCTCCAGATGGCGAAAGCTGTCGCCACATTCTTCATTAGACACGACTTGGAACAAAAGACAACAATCCACCTCTATAAAAAAGCAATCTTCCCGGACCTCCTCTACAATAGTATCGCTTGGGGAGTCGCCTCTGGCATCCACCTCCATAAACTTCAAGTAATACTGTTCTGTATCTTCAGTGTACCCCGCCGGGAGCGGGGGGTGTGGTGGGTGGGGGGTGGGGGGGGGGGGTTGCATGCGGGACATACGAGGGGCGACAATAAAGTAATGAGAGTGATTTTCTTTGCAAGATGTGGCAACCCTGCAGGCTTGCGTAGGCACAACATCTTTGACTGTGGTCTGTAAGTTGCTTCTAGTCCAAGCGGCACATCGATGCAACTGCTCAGTCGTGAGTTGTGCTGTAATAAATTAACACGCGTTTACGTCTCTCATCAAGGAAATGGAATCACATAATATTGCGCAACGGTATGCCACTTCTTTTCGCGTTAAATTGGGTAACAACGCGACGACAACTTACCGTAAGCTTCAGAAGGCTTTTGGAGAGGAGGTTATGTCAAGATCTCACGTTTTTCGTTCGCATAAAATGTTTATTGAAGGCAGAACGAATGTTGGAAGATGAAGACCGCAGTGGACGACCATCAACCTCACGGATGGATATCAGCTTGGCCAGGGTGCGTGAACCCGTACGATCTGATCGAAGATTATCCGTGAAAATGATTGCAGAAGAACTGAACATCAATCGAAAAACGGTTCGTCTAACAATAACTGAAGATCTTGGTACGAGAAAAATTTATGCAAAAATGCTCACCAAAAACCTCACACCACAACAGCGAGAAACACGGAAAAATGTGGCAGCCGATCTGTTAAAGCAAACGGAAATCAATCCAGAATTGTTAAGCCGTATTATCAGTGGTGATGAAAGTTGGTTTTTTCAGTAAGATACAGAGACAAAACGCCAAAGTTCGCAATGGTGCTCAAAGGGATCACACAGACCAAAAAAAGCTCGCATACCAAAGTCAGAAGTGAAATGTATGCATGTGTGTTTCTTTGATTCCAAGGGAATTGTTCATAAAGAGTGGATACCTCCTGGACAAATAGTTAACCAATATTACTACAAAGAAATTTTAGAAAGACTTCGTAAAAGAGTTCTTCGTGTCCTTGCCAACATTGCTGATGATTAGATTCTGCATCACGATAATGCGCCATCCCATACTGCTCTGTCAGTACAGCAATTTTTAACCTCAAAACAAATTTCAGTACTGCCACCGCCACCTTATTCACCAGATATCGCTCCGTGCGACTTTTTTCTATTTCCAAGAGTAAAAACGGTGGTCAAGGGACACCATTTTCAAACAAGATGTCCAAAAACCTGTGACGAGGGTCTTGGAGGATATTACAGAAGATGAGTTCCAGAAATGTTACCATCAATGGCAGAAGCGCTGGAAAAAGTGTGTGCAATGAGAAGGGAACTACTTTGAAGGAGGCAACACTAAACGTGACTAAAACGGTAAGCAACATTTTTTTTCACATCAGTCTCATTGCTTTATTGTCGCACCTCGTATATAAAGCCGCCCACCTCATGCGATTGTATAAGACATACGAAAAGAAACAGCCTACCTCTCTTGTAAAAAAAACTAACAATCTGCGACACACGTTACCGCAGCTCCAGGAAACATCCCTCGCATACTCGCAACCAGGCCAGCGTCAAAAGGTACCCCTCTGTCCAATTACCAAAAACACCTAATAACAGATTCTAGATTCCTTAACCAAGGGAAGACCATCAAGGACGCATCATCAATGAATGTCGTCTCATGACACCTGAGGCGCCACACAGTCTGTTCCTTCACAGTAAATACACTCCTGGAAATTGAAATAAGAACACCGTGAATTCATTGTCCCAGGAAGGGGAAACTTTATTGACACATTCCTGGGGTCAGATACATCACATGATCACACTGACAGAACCACAGGCACATAGACACAGGCAACAGAGCATGCACAATGTCGGCACTAGTACAGTGTATATCCACCTTTCGCAGCAATGCAGGCTGCTATTCTCCCATGGAGACGATCGTAGAGATGCTGGATGTAGTCCTGTGGAACGGCTTGCCATGCCATTTCCACCTGGCGCCTCAGTTGGACCAGCGTTCGTGCTGGACGTGCAGACCGCGTGAGACGACGCTTCATCCAGTCCCAAACATGCTCAATGGGGGACAGATCCGGAGATCTTGCCGGCCAGGGTAGTTGACTTACACCTTCTAGAGCACGTTGGGTGGCACGGGATACATGCGGACGTGCATTGTCCTGCTGGAACAGCAAGTTCCCTTGCCGGTCTAGGAATGGTAGAACGATGGGATCGATGACGGTTTGGATGTACCGTGCACTATTCAGTGTCCCCTCGACGATCACCAGTGGTGTACGGCCAGTGTAGGAGATCGCTCCCCACACCATGATGCCGGGTGTTGGCCCTGTGTGCCTCGGTCGTATGCAGTCCTGATTGTGGCGCTCACCTGCACGGCGCCAAACACGCATACGACCATCATTGGCACCAAGGCAGAAGCGACTCTCATCGCTGAAGACGACACGTCTCCATTCGTCCCTCCATTCACGCCTGTCGCGACACCACTGGAGGCGGGCTGCACGATGTTGGGGCGTGAGCGGAAGACGGCCTAACGGTGTGCGGGACCGTAGCCCAGCTTCATGGAGACGGTTGCGAATGGTCCTCGCCGATACCCCAGGAGCAACAGTGTCCCTAATTTGCTGGGAAGTGGCGGTGCGGTCCCCTACGGCACTGCGTAGGATCCTACGGTCTTGGCGTGCATCCGTGCGTCGCTGCGGTCCGGTCCCAGGTCGACGGGCACGTGCACCTTCCGCCGACTACTGGCGACAACATCGATGTACTGTGGAGACCTCACGCCCAACGTGTTGAGCAATTCGGCGGTACGTCCACCCGGCCTCCCGCATGCCCACTATACGCCCTCGCTCAAAGTCCGTCAACTGCACATACGGTTCACGCCCACGCTGTCGCGGCATGCTACCAGTGTTAAAGACTGCGATGGAGCTCCGTATGCCACGGCAAACTGGCGGACACTGACGGCGGCGGTGCACAAATGCTGCGCAGGTAGCGCCATTCGACGGCCAACACCGCGGTTCCTGGTGTGTCCGCTGTGCCGTGCGTGTGATCATTGCTTGTACAGCCCTCTCGCAGTGTCCGGAGCAAGTATGGTGGGTCTGGCACACCGGTGTCAATGTGTTCTTTTTTCCATTTCCAGGAGTGTATAAAACTTAAAATCTTTAGCCACACCCAATACAATAGTGCATGGAATGACGCAAGGGCGATAAGCCTGTTAACGGCGAGACTTTTTTTTTTTTTAAATCATATTTGTAGCTCACTCCGGTGATCATGGTATTGGTATTGCAGGTGGTGCTCGCGCTACTGGTGCTGATCTTCCTGGCCGTCCTCTGCACCTGCGAGACGCTGCCACACTCCAGGACCAAAAGGTGAGAAACTTTTACCACCTCGTGTTTCAGCTTCCCCAACAGAGTTACACTTTTGGTCGACTGTTTTAGTTTCCAGTCGTATCAGATTTCCTATAATCGCCTCCAGTCAGCTGCATCCTGATAAAACTTTCTTATCAACTCCACACATGGGCGATGGATCGCAGCAATATATCACCAGGTCGTCTGAGCTGCCCGTCGATCGCACATGTTTGTGTTTATTTGTGTGTGTGTGTGGGCGTGTGTGGTGTAAATCGCAACGACAGACCAATGATTCAGTCATGGACTGTGCGACTGGTCCTGGCGGAGGTTCGAGTCCTCCCTCGGGCATGGGTGTGTGTGTTTGTCCTTAGGATAATTTACTTTGCGTAGTGTGTAAGCTTAGGGACTGATGACCTTAGCAGTTAAGTCCCATAAGATTTCACACACATCTGACATTTTTAGACCGGTGATTGCTCGTAACTGCCAAGCAAAATGATCGGTAGCAGGCGACGAACCGCCAAAGTGTGGCGATATGGCTTGCCGGCTACGTATCGTTTGTCTAGATACTAAGTAGCAGTCAAATTGCTGCTTGCGAGAATCTGGGGACGTTCGTCGAGTGCTGAACACAGGTGGAACGACGCGCACGCCATATCTAAGCATTTATTACTTTTTTTTTTTTAGGTTGGGGGTTGAGAGTTTGGAGTCTTATCTACAGAATTAACACGATTTATATTCATATGCCTATAATGCACACACATAATAATTTTTTGCAATTGTGACATACTCGTATATTCTCTTAAAATGAGAGTAAAAGCGATAATTTGCTGCTGGAGTTGTTTTCTGTTAATTTTGAAGCACTGAAAACCTCAAATTGTTACCTTGCGTTACTTACAAGATACTCTTGTTCGTTTCCGAACACAATTTTTCTCACGTATCTGGCATGTCGTGTACTTTTCTCATTGATGTAGGTACTGTTATCTCTCCTTCCTTCGATTTTTCCTGCATCAGTGATATTCATATTTGTTTAGGTGTTCACCAGACTGTTCCATGCGTGTTTGTTGTTCTGTCATACAGCCAAAAAAATATGATCTGGAGTTGTTACCATCTGTCTTCGAACAAACTATGGCCATCATCCAAATATGCTTCGAGTAATGAGGTAACTATATTTCCAGCTACTCCAGTGTTATTATTGTATGTTTCTGCACAAAAAAATCTAGTACATAATTTATTTCCAGCAATCTTTGAATGTTATCAGTGATTTGTATATTTACAGGTTTCAAAGGCATAGAAACTTTCCTTGAAAACCTCTCGAAAATGTGATTAATAAGACAGATTTTGAGAAAATAATCCCCGTTTTAGATGTCATTAAAGTGCAGCACACTCAGCAACAGAATATCTTTGGAAAAAAAATTGGGATTTTACAACAAACCATCTGTTGATCAATATTCACTCGAATTTAACTTTTTTACTTATGCCACAAGAAAAGAAGACGCAATACAAACTATTTCAGAGGCATTTGTGTCAATCCACTTGTTACTCTCGAATTGTCTTTGTTTCGGTATTGGGTAATGGATACGTATAATAACTGTTTGCTGGCAAATATATCCAACTATTTTTGAATTTGCAAAAAGTAGAGAGACACAGATAACTTTCATTTGCATTCACCTGAGCTTTCAGACCTGATCAGAATCTGACAAATGGTTACTGCTTTGGATTTATATTTGCACGCTTTCATTTCATTTGTGTTTTGCATGTTGGCTGTGTTGCTTCTTCATCCCAGGATGATGAGTTCGTTTGACTGTACATCGCGGCGTTTGCCTTCTTAATGTCGTTAGTAATTACAGATCGTGAAGACTGAAAATAAACACATGTGGATAGAAAACAGTTCGCAAAAGAATCTGCTTCCGAAATCTGTGTTAATGAAGACAGCGAGTCTTCAGTATCACTTTCCATCAATATCTCAGCTATCGCGTAGGAGGTCAGGAGCTTTTTATGCGTCATGACGATTTGAAAGTAGTGCTGCAATCGTATTCCACTAGCGATAAGCGATAAATGACCGCTTGTCTTAAGACTTCTACAGCAGTCGAAAGCACCATGAAAACGTCAGCGCTGGACTAGTGTGACAGTTAACGGCAGTCAAAGGGTTAATCTTGAATGCGTAGTTTCGTTTCGTTTTGCTATGCCCACCTGCAGTACATACATCACATTAGGATTTATGAGTATTCAGAGACCACAAATCGCTCTGAAAAGTGAAGCTGAAAGTATGGTTTCAATTTATGTAACATAGGTATACAAATATAAAAACATTGATACTCCTAGATTTTGGGGAATACAATTCCAAGCTTCTGCTGTTCAAGTACAAGTCCATGGGAAGCTATTAGTAATAATAACAATATACTCGGCTTCAACTGGTGAACGGAGATTTTCATGATGTAATTTGATGCACCATTAAACATCTTAACTACTAAACAGAAATAATAAAATTTTCATTGCTAACTATTCTGGACCTATACTTAAGTCTCTTGCATTTTATACAATCTAACCCTTCCTGTACATCTACGTCCATACTCGGCATGCCACCTTATGGTACAAGGAGGAGCGTACTTTATGTAACACTGTCGTTTCCTTCCTTTCCTGTTCCAAGACCAAATGGTCCCCAGGAAGCCTCTTTGTGAGTTCAGAACGTTCAAGTTTTAGCTTCAGGGTCTTTTTGCGATAGATACACAGGAGGAATCAACATATTGGTTCACTCTTCTAGGAACGGACGCTCTCGGACAGGCGCGGCTCGTAATTAAAGGCTCTGAGGCGGAGCCGCCCCAAAATATATGTTAAAGTAAATTTCGCAAGAACGTATTACATAATTTAAATTATCAGAACGAATTTCGCATAATTCCCATTCCGATTAAAATAACGATGGTCAACGTTTTTGGAACTGTTTGTATCGATAGATGTTTTCCGAACGGTTAGTAGTATTTAGGCTGCGCCTTGGAACGTCCGTAAGCTGCATGTAGTAGCGGTTTCGGGGCGTGGCTTCTACATAGTACTGCTCTTTATGGGCGACCCGAAGGCTCAGAGCTTGCAGCCTAAGGGTGTCATACCAACCACCACACGTTCTTCACGTTCCACTATCTATGTAATAAAGAAATGTAGAGTGGCCGAAACTTCGCTATCCAATCTCTGTCTGCACATCTCGACTACGCTTCGATGCGTCATTAATCGACGTTTAGTATTATTGTTTTGATAATGTTTTACATAGTTGTTTTGTTTCTGCCACTGGCTATTTTATCCACATTTAGAAAAAGTTTGCAAATATCCCGCCAGAGTGCACTAGACTACAGTAACATAACAGTACTGCCATCTAGCGAGAGTTTCATAAGTGATTAGAGGACAAAGCGCGCGAAATTTGTCCCATTACTTTCCATGCTTGCTGATGCTGACTGCTTTTATTGATATCGTGTGATATTAGCAAGTTTCTTTTTCGGAGTGTATTTTGCAAGATTCTAATGAGTTTTACTTGCACAAGACCTGTGACGTCACCAAAACATCACAGTATCGTCATGCGAACTCGTAAACTTCGAGCTTTGGAGGTAAACCACAATAAACGCCTTAAGTTTAGAACTGAAAACACCTAAAATATTAAGCAGCCGCAAAGTTAACATTCATCGCATTAAAGATCTCTCCGAAACGCATCTTTTCATGTGATTTGCTGCAAAGTGTCAGAAAATGTAATGATGACGTTTAAAAACACTAACCAAAGATTTTAACTCGAAGTTAGCTTCTAATGATATTTAATACCTGATTATAGAAGATACAGTGCGTAAAATTATGGGTAGAGAGTGATACGCCCACCCCCCTCCCCCTGAATTCTTAGTTGTTTATGTCAGACTAATCTGTAGCGTAACTCGAGGTCTATGTTGGCTCCGATCGATAAATACCGCAGCCTTCCCCAGTATAGAAACCACGAGCCGCGCCTGCTCTCGGAGCTTTAACAGTAAACCACTCATGCTGCATAACGCACCTATTGCAGTGCCTGCCACTCCATTTGGCCTAGCATCTCCCTGACGCTTTCTCGCTTACAAAATTAACTGGTGACGAAACGTGTTGGTATTATGTTGATCTTATTTATTTCCTTTATCAATCCTACCCTGTACGAATCCCATACTAAGGAGCTATATACAAGTATTGGTCGGACAAGGATTGTATAACATATCTCCATTGTGGATCGACTACATTTTCTAGGGATTCTTACAATGAAACTGTCTCGCATCTGTCTTACCTACAGTTGGTTTTATGTGGTTGATCCGCTTTAAATCACTTCGTTCTTACACTATGTGATCAAAAGTATTCGGACACCTGGCTGAAAATGACTTACAAGTTCGTGGCGCCCTCCATCGGTAATGCTGGAATTTAGTATGGTGGTGGGCTACCCTAACCCTTGATGACAGCTTCCATTCTCACAGTCATATGTTCAATCAGGTGCTGGAAGGTTTCTTGGGGAATGGCAGCCCATTCTTCACGGAGTGCTGCACTGAGGAGAGGTATCGATGTCGGTCGGTGAGGCCCGGCAAGAAGTCGGCGTTCCAAAAGAGCCCAAATGTGTTCTATAGGATTCAGGTCAGGCCCCTGTGCAGGCAACTCTATTACAGGGATGTTATTGTTTTGTAACCACTCCGCCACAGACCGTGCATTATGAACAGGTGTTCGATCTTGTTGAAAGATGCAATCGCCATCCCCGAATTGCTCTTCAACAGTGGGAAGCAAGAAGGTGCTTAAAACATCAATGTAGGCCTGTGTTGTGATAGTGCCACGCAAAACAACAAGGGGTGCAAGCCCCCTCCACGAAAAACGAGACCTCGCCATAACAACACCGCCTCCGAATTTTACTGTTGATACTACACACACTGGTAGATGACGTTCACCGGCTATTCGCCATACCCACACCCTGCCATCGGATCACCACATTGTGTGCCGTGATTCGTCACCCCACACAACGTTTTTCCAGTGTCAAATCGTCCAATGTTTAGCTCCTTACACCAAACGAGGCTTCGTTTGGCATTTACCGGCATGATGTGTGGCTTATGAGCAGCCTCTCGACCATGAAATCCAAGTGTTCTCACCTGCCGGCTGTCATAATACTTGCAGTACGTGGAGTGGCCGCGCGGTCTGGCGCCATATCACGGATTGCGTGGCCCCTCCCACCGGAGGTTCGAGTCCTCCCTCGGGCATGGGTGTATGTGTTGCTCTTAGCATTTGTTAGTTTAAATAGGTGTATGTCTAGGGACCGATGACCTCAGAAGATTGGCCCCTTAGGAATTCACACACATTTGAACATTTTTGGAAGCACATTTTCGCTATGAAAGACACCCCATACCTAATATCCTCTCCTCCGTACTTCACTGTTGGCACCACATATGATGGCAGGTAATGTTCCCCAAGAATTCTCCAAACCCAAGCCCTTCCATCGGATTGCCGAAGGGTATATCGTGATTCGTCACTCCAGTTCACTCGTTTCCAGTCAGCCACTTTCAAGTGGCGTCCCTCTTAACACCATCTACCATAGCACTGACTACATAAATGTGTGGCTTATGAGGACCATTATACCCCAAATTTTTCAACTCCCTATGCACTGCTGTGCTAGTGTTAGTCCTAGTTGAGGGAAAGGGAAATTTTATCAAAGTTCAATGAAGGTGCGGTTGGGAGATGAAATCTGGGGCCGCTGCCAGAGTGTGGTAACAGTCGACAGTTAGCAGGCCAGGCAAGGTAAACATGGCACTCGTGGGGGCGGAGATGCGACTGCACTTAAGAAAACATTGTATGTGGAAGGATTTGAACAAATTTTACACCATTGTGCACTGCATACAGTACATAATTTTCTCTGGTTTCGACTCTTGAGGAAAAATGTTCTGCCATTCGTCCGCATACATTCAGACGCCACAATGAAAATGTCCCTATCAAACTCCCAGGCGTCATACGGACTAAATTTGGAGAAAAGCCATAGTAATGTCCGCTGATGGATGAACGGGTAGCATTTATTACACCAGAACCAATCTTTTCTATATGAAAATTCTAGCTTTTATTCAGAGAAGTCGGTAACATTGCCCAGAAAATAATGCACCGCACTTTTTTTTTCTCACCCGAAAACAATGCTATGAATGCGAAACGTTACATATGTATTGCTTGAAGTCTTCTGAGTGCGCGCCAAGTTTCCATCACATCCGACAGATAGCGTAGCTGCAGGACACTTTCAAAATGGCGTCCACAGATGACTCACGTTACAAGCAACGTGCCGTCAAATGGCTCTGAGCACTATGGGACTTAACATCTATGGTCATCAGTCCCCTAGAACTTAGAACTACTTAAACCGAACTGACCTAAGGACAGCACACAACACCCAGCCATCACGAGGCAGAGAAAATCCCTCACCCCGCCGGGAATCGAACCCGGGAACCCGGGCGTGGGAAGCGAGAACGCTACCGCACGACCACGAGATGCGGGCATCAACGTGCCGTCATTGAATTTCTTAATGCAGAGAGATAAACTGTGGGGAATATTGACAAACTCTTGTTCAAAGTCTATGGAGCATCTGCTGTCGACAGAAGTACAGCTAGTTGCTGGGCATGAAGGGCGAGGTCATCAGAAGGCGGTCCGGTGGATCTCTCGATTTGCAACGGTCGGGGAGACCATCCACAGCTGTCACACCTGACGTGTTGCAGCAAACTGACGTCATTCGCAAGGACAGATGCATTACGACTCGGCAGTTGGCGTTGCATCTGTCAATGATGAGGTGATTCACACAGTGATGCACTGGCTCCGCCACCAGGACAAGGAGTGGTACAGGCAGGGGATACACGCCCTTGTATGGCACTGGAGGAAGGCCGTAGAACAGGATGGAGATTACTTGGAAAAATAGGGTGTGTAGATAAAAGATCATTCTTTTGTGTGTATAATTCTCATTATGTTCAATAAAGAATTGTTGAAGGAAAAATTCGGTGCTTTACTTTCTGAGCAACCCTCGTAAAACCTGGACTGTGGAGCTTTCGTTTTACTTTATTTTATTTGCAGTCATTTACAGAGATCTGTCACCTAGATGCTAAGACAGGTCGTCCTTCTAGAATATCAACTTTTACTTATAAGGAACGGGCGAATTCTTCTTATTTTGGTTAAGTGTAACGATGTTGCAAATTTAAATAATTTTAAACTTAAAACCAATTGCGGAATGGAAATACTTAAACCTAAAAATTTATGTAACAAAATGGAAACAAAAAAAGAATAGGGAAAAATTTAGATTTAATGGATGATAGGTTAGAGTAGAAGGGAGAGGTTAGTCCCGTCATCTTAGGCGTTCAGGGGTGAAGGTCTCGGTATGTTCGTCGAGCCGTTGACTTCCGAACACCTTTAATTAGCTGAACCGGTGTAGTTCCCATTTTTCATCCTAAACTTAGTTTATATGCGTTATCTATAGCGTGTCTGGTAATGTTACTGCAACGTAATTTTCTGTAACTATTGTAATTCTGCATACCTAAGTACAAGTTTAGAGTGGCTCTCTGCGGTGGAGTCAATCTAATTCTACTACATATGTTTTATAGGGTACTAATTGGTTTATTTTCTGGTCCCGTTATGAGTCTGAGCTCACTTAATGTTTAGGTTACATCTACATATTTGCTTATGTGGGTTTTGTGCCATGTGCATATTGATTCTTGATTTTTTTCGTCTATCGTCCGTATTCGTCTATCCTGTGGAGTTAATCTTGGTGCTGGATATTATGTTGTCTGTGGTTTACTCGTCTATTCCGGTACACAGTGCATAGTGCAGTAGAGGTTGCATTGGCTAGTATGTTGAATGTATTCATGTGTCTTCGTTATGCACTATGTTGTGTACCCGGTTATACACTCCTGGAAATTGAAATAAGAACACCGTGAATTCATTGTCCCAGGAAGGGGAAACTTTATTGACACATTCCTGGGGTCAGATACATCACATGATCACACTGACAGAACCACAGGCACATAGACACAGGCAACAGAGCATGCACAATGTCGGCATTAGTACAGTGTATATCCACCTTTCGCAGCAATGCAGGCTGCTATTCTCCCATGGAGACGATCGTAGAGATGCTGGATGTAGTCCTGTGGAAAGGCTTGCCATGCCATTTCCACCTGGCGCCTCAGTTGGACCAGCGTTCGTGCTGGACGTGCAGACCGCGTGAGACGACGCTTCATCCAGTCCCAAACATGCTCAATGGGGGACAGATCCGGAGATCTTGCTGGCCAGGGTAGTTGACTTACACCTTCTAGAGCACGTTGGGTGGCACGGGATACATGCGGACGTGCATTGTCCTGTTGGAACAGCGAGTTCCCTTGCCGGTCTAGGAATGGTAGAACGATGGGTTCGATGACGGTTTGGATGTACCGTGCACTATTCAGTGTCCCCTCGACGATCACCAGTGGTGTACGGCCAGTGTAGGAGATCGCTCCCCACACCATGATGCCGGGTGTTGGCCCTGTGTGCCTCGGTCGTATGCAGTCCTGATTGTGGCGCTCACCTGCACGGCGCCAAACACGCATACGACCATCATTGGCACCAAGGCAGAAGCGACTCTCATCGCTGAAGACGACACGTCTCCATTCGTCCCTCCATTCACGCCTGTCGCGACACCACTGGAGGCGGGCTGCACGATGTTGGGGCGTGAGCGGAAGACGGCCTAACGGTGTGCGGGACCGTAGCCCAGCTTCATGGAGACGGTTGCGAATGGTCCTCGCCGATACCCCAGGAGCAACAGTGTCCCTAATTTGCTGGGAAGTGGCGGTGCGGTCCCCTACGGCACTGCGTAGGATCCTACGGTCTTGGCGTGCATCCGTGCGTCGCTGCGGTCCGGTCCCAGGTCGACGGGCACGTGCACCTTCCGCCGACCACTGGCGACAACATCGATGTACTGTGGAGACTTCACGCCCCACGTGTTGAGCAATTCGGCGGTACGTCCACCCGGCCTCCCGCATGCCCACTATACGCCCTCGCTCAAAGTCCGTCAACTGCACATACGGTTCACGTCCACGCTGTCGCGGCATGCTACCAGTGTTAAAGACTGCGATGGAGCTCCGTATGCCACGGCAAACTGGCTGACACTGACGGCGGCGGTGCACAAATGCTGCGCAGCTAGCGCCATTCGACGGCCAACACCGCGGTTCCTGGTGTGTCCGCTGTGCCGTGCGTGTGATGATTGCTTGTACAGCCCTCTCGCAGTCCGGAGCAAGTATGGTGGGCAGACACACCAGTGTCAATGTGTTCTTTTTTCCATTCCCAGTAGTGTATGTTAATGTATTTCTGTGTTGTCCTGTTTGCCCTAGAATGTTCAACAGTCTACAAGTAAGGACGGTGCTTTCTGGGGTTCCAGTTTCCCCGTGTGTACAGTTCGAATCGTTGCTGACTGTCATGCAGTGTAGGTGTTTGGGATACGGGCCGTGTCCAGTCAGAAAGTGAACCATGCCACAGCTGGAGTTGGCGCAGCTCATCTTCAGCCGCTCGTGAATATCGGGGAGTATATTGCGTACACGGCGCCCCTTATCACACTAACTTCCCATTCGTGTTGCCGGGTCTCCATCTGCCAGAGTTTAAGTTGGCGCTTGTTCTTAATTGGTACTGGGGTGATTTGCTGAATCCTGTTAGGTCTGCCCCTGCTTAACCAATATGATAGTGCACGAGTTATGATCGTAATATCGACTGGGTATATTAATAGTACCACATACAGCTTCAGTTGACGTGGTGGCAAATGCCCAGATAGTCTTAGCAGTACACTTCTCTGCCCCCGCCTGCCAGCTGACTCGTTCGCAGCGAGTTTTACTCGGTGTACCTGTGCACTCACAGCAAAGCACAATACTGAATCGAAGAGCGCACAGTGTTCGTATCAGTGTGCTTGGTAGTCTGTAATTGGATGGGATTATGCTTGCTAGTTCGTGTAGTATTTTTTCTGCTTTGTCTGTCGTTTTTCAGTGATCCCTTCATCAGAATGTTTGCGACTGTTCGTTTGTTCCTGTTGCATCATTCTATACTTAAATATTCCACTTGCTTTTTCTTCTAGGTGGTCTCTGTCGTCAGCTGATATGACAACAAATTCATCATCCGCATATGCAATTACTTTATCTGCTATCGTGTCTGTTTCAGTAGATGAAGGAGGGGTTCAGTGGAGATATCGCAGAAAATGGACCCAAAGGTCCTTGCGGGCAACCTTTAGTTATTTTCTCAATAACCTTGCGATCGCTCGAGCGCCATTCTACGACCCTGTCCCTACATTACTCTAGGAGGCTGTGTACAGGGTGTCAGGTACCTGCAGTTCTTTAAGCCTCGCGAAGACTGCAGACCACCAGAGATCGTCAGTGGTACCTACAGTGTCCATGGTTGCTGCAATTGCATACTTTGGTGTGGTTGCTGAAACTGCTGTGAGTGTTCTGTTTATAGCAGTATCGACTGATTTATCTTCCCAGAAACCAAAGTGATGTGCACTAGGGCCACTAAGGGAACTGTGCGCCTGAAGTCGGTTACAGAGGAGCCTCTCCTGGATCTTTCAAATGTTCAAATGTCTGTGAATTCCTAAGGGACCAAACTGCTAGGGTCATCGGTCCGTAGAGTTACACACTACTTAACCTAACTTAAACTAACTTATGCTATCTTAGGGCATCGTCTAGAATGCCGGTTAACATTAGGATGAACTGTAGTGGTTTCCATCTGGGTCAGGTGCCTTTTTCTTTTCAGTCTTGCAATCGCTAATGCAATCTCCTCTTGCTCAAGTGGGCAGATGACACTTGTTGTGTGGTACAGTCCCTCAAGCTGTTGTCGTATTGTGGTGTGTTGTTTCTGGTCTGTGGCCATGGCATCGTCGGGGAGGAGTTTATCCAGCAAGTACTATGCTGTTTGCCTCCATCCCTGTATCATGGAACCGTCTCTCTGCCCCCATACCTCATATTACACATTTTTAATTGGTTTGTAATTTTCGGGAATTCCACAAAAACCACAGTGCTGTGCTCAGAATTGAGCTGTAAAGCACTCAAGAGTGTTTCACGTATACGTAGCATCTTGAACCTGTTGTGAAAGGTCGAAATGAACTCTCCCATGAATCCTAAAGTGATCCATATTTTATCTAGGTCAAAGTGTTCGGATCTTCTAATGCAAACTTGGTGCGATAGATTTTGTAGCGTTTCTGCAGCAACTAGCAGATTTTTCTGTCCCCAGAATGATTCTGTTTGTTCGTTTCGTTGTCAGAAAACGCAAAGAATCACTATGGATCAATGGAAGAAAGTCTTTTGGTGGACTGAGTCGTGTTGCATACAGTTTCCCACTATGGGTTCAGTTTACTTCATAAGAGTGGAACATCGTTGGTGTTAGGTGATGATTTGGGGAACTACGTCGTGCCGTTCCATGAGCCTCACTGGTACCCTGCGAGAACGCATTGCAGCCAAGGATAATGTGACCATTTTGGCTGATCAGGTGCATCCCATGGTACAAAATTTGTTCCTCAGAGGTGATGCTGAATTCCAAGATGCTCGGACCTTGTTCACACACCATAACTTTTATTGAGTACGAGGATAGAGTTTCACAGTTCCCTGGACACTCCATTCATCAAATCTCAGTATTATTGAGGTTTTGTGGTTCACTTTGGAGAGAAGGGTGCGTGATCGCTCTCCACCTCGATCATTGTTACCTGAATTTGTTATTATTTTGCAGTAAGAATGGTATAAGATTCCCTTGAAACCCATGTAGGCCCCGTATTTATCCATTTCGGAACGGCTTAAAGCTGTTTTGAATGCCAACCCCATATGAGGCATGATAATGTGATGTATTTTTGATGTGTCCATATTTTTGTCCATATCATTTATGCGATACACAATAATGTTCACATAGTTCATAGCTGTCATGGCGCCTTCGATTACGACCTCAGTTCCCATGGGGGTCGTGGTGAATGTTCCCCATAGTATAATACTGTACCAACCATCCTGCATTCACGGAGCGATGTATGCTCAAGCAGTCGTCCACCTGCAGGACCTCGTATCCTGGTGTAACAAGAAACGCGATTCACTCCACCAGCCGGCACGTTTACATTAATTCACGGTCAAATCTCGATAATTCCATGACCACTGCAATCTTAATTGACGGTGTAGTTGGGCTATGACATGAAAAGGTAATAGTCGTCTGCTACAGATCCCCATTTTCAACAATGTGTGGTCAGTAGTTTGCTCCGAAAAGCTTCAGTCTGTACCAGTTTTTTACTCTGTCGCCATATGTGCTACAAATCTTTGCCTATCCAGCTTTACGGAGTGGGGAAGCCTCCGATATTCACGTTCTGTGATGAACCGTAGACATCCAACACCTTCTCGCCTATTCTGGTTTCACTGTCCTGAACAACTTCCGGTACATGTGAACGATAGTAGCACCAGAACAGCCAACCAGCTTCTCCATTTCCCGGCAATAATAATCTGTCAAAGTCGCTCCCAGTTTGCGTTGCTTATCGACAGTAGAATGATTTGCTTATCGTCCATGCTCTTCCCATCCACTTTCTTCACTGAGTCACATTACTGCAACAACACCAGTCAGCCTAGGGTCTCGCAGTGAGGAGTGGCCATGTGTGTGTGTGTGTGTGTGTGTGTGTGTGTGTGTGTGTGTGTGTGAGTGAGTGGGTGGGTGGGTGGGAGGGTGGGTGGATGTGTGGGTGGAGGTGCATGGACCGGTGGGTGGGTGTGTTTCTATCAACGATATACACTGCCCAAAAAACTGATCATTTTTTCGGTACCCTGTAATTGTCTCCCAATGAGATGCATAAGTTTGAAGTTGGGCTCAAAGATGCCTGTAACCTTCCTCTGCAATGGATGAAGGTGTTGACTTGCTTTACTTTTACTTTACATGTGGCAGGGGCCTTATCGGCCATACGCCTGCTCTATGAGCCTCTTCCACTTCTGCCTGTTCAATGCGCTGTTTGTCCAGTTGCTGTTGCTGTTGCTGTTCATCCTAGTTGTGTCCTCCCGAATGATATCCCGCCATCTGATTCTGGGTCTCCCTCTTCCTCTCGTTCCATCTATTGTTCTGCCATTCTAGGTAGTCTATTCTCTGTCATTCTTGCTATATGGCCTGCCCAATTCAACCTTCTCCTCTTGAGCACTTCGACGATGTTACGGTGTTTGTACAGCCCTCTTAATTCTTCATTTCTTCTTATTCTCCATTCTATGTTATTTTCGTCGTATACAGGTCCAAAAATTTTCCTGAGTACTTTTCTTTCGAATATTAACAGTTTTTCTTCGTCTTTCTTTCGAAATATTAATTTTTCACATCCATATAACATCACAGGTATAATGGTCGATTGATATAAGCGGATTTTGAAGTTACTTCTAAGTGATCTTTTCCTTAGAATTTTGATGAAACTAAAAAGTGTCCTGTTTGCTATTGATAAACGGCCATCTATTTCTATATCTGTTCTGTTGTTATTACTAAAAAGACTTCCTAGGTACTTGTAGTGGTCAACAGTCATGAAACTGAATCCATCTACAGTCAGAGGTGTATCTTTTCTGGTTTTCTTACTAATGGGCAGTATCCTGTCTTTTCTTCATTAACATGTAATCCTGTTTTCTCAGAGATTTTGTAGTAATTTTGCATCATTCTGATTAATTCTCTTTTGGAACTACTTATTAGTGCTACATCATCTGCATAGGCAAGTCTTGTAATGTTCACATCCTGTAGCTGGATCCCTTGTGGACTGGTTTTAGAAAATTCTCTGTCGATCTTCTCTAGGACAAGATTAAATAAAATAGGTAAAATGGCGTCCCCTTGTCTCAGTCCAGTGTACACCTTAAAATCTTGTTTCTCTTACCGGTGTCTTTATGCGACAGAAAGTTTCATCTATACACATGTTGACACATAAGAAAAAATGGCCAGAGCTCAGACGTTCATGTGAGCTACAAGGTGGATTAATTATGACACATTGGCACCAAATTGGTGTCGAAGAGGTTGCCTGCCCTCGGGCGTTAGAGCAGCCGTGAGGCACCACTCAGGTGAATGGACGTCGATATCTCTGAGGGATACAGTTTGACCGTGCTCGACAAAGGTGTGTGGGTGACACTGAGGGCGTTGCCGAACTTTGGAATCTTAGAAGGACCTATTGCCGTTTTATTCAATGACATGTCAATGTTGCACCCTTCTGTGATACCGCCACAGGAGGGCACGAAATCGGAAGGCTGGAAAAGCATAAACACCCTTTGCTGCTTGGATCAAGTTCAAATTTCGTCAATTTGTGTTGCATGGTTCCTAGTGGTTCCACCTTGTATACCAGAGCAAAAAATTGCAGTCGTACCACACTCAAAAGGGGTCAGCTCATGTCCACGGGTTTGTAGCTCCACAGTGCCCTTAATGTAGGATTGAACAGCCCAGTGGGAGGGGGGTGTCAGCAGTGTTCGAATGTTGTCAAGAACGTTGTAACCTCCCCACAAAAATTTTAAAAGAAAAAACGACGATACTAATTAGAAATGCTGATGGACATGGCTCTATGCGTAACCTGCCCACAATGAAATGTACTGACAATGGCAACAAAATGTGAAATTCGCAATCTGACTCAAATATAAATCCTTCAAAAATTAAAGTCCATTCAGTGACAAGAAAATTCAATAAAACCGAAATATCGGTCTTTGGCCCTGTGTAAAACAATCAGAATTAAAGTCTTACCTCAGAATAAATGGATGTCACATATCTGCTCTTGTTGTTGCGGACCGCTTGGAGGAACTGCATTGCAAATAATAATATTCTCTTTTTTTTGTGATTTTAGTGGAATTTTTCTTCAAAAGAAGTGGAATGAAATGGGAAGTGCAACGAAATCTTGAGTTCAATAAAAAATTAAATTTTTGAGAAAATGCTTTTGAAATAAAAAAATTATTATTGGGAGACTTGTTGGAGAATAATTACAATAAATAAAATTTTTCATTATCTAATGATTATATTAACTAACAGTATACCTTATTCCTCATCTTGACCAGTGTTGCCGACCGCCTACATCACACAACCGCACTGGGCTGCTACCACTGACCGACCGCTCTGCATGACGACTACAGACTGAGTACTGCTCTCAACTAGACAGAGCTACTGACAGACTCGCAACGACTACTACTGACAGACTCGCAACGACTACTACTGACAGACTCGCAACGACTACTGACTGACTGAGAACCGCTCGCAACACTCGCGCGGTCAAGCGCATACTCTCTGGTCACAGATGCTACAATGCCTCGCCATCGCTGCTGCGTTACATACGTGTTTCATAACCCTCCACTGGGGGGGCAAAAATTTGGCAGCGATGGTGAGTCATTTGGACTTGCCAATCGCGGCAAAATTTTTCTTTAATTAACAAAATCCTACAACTTACAGAATATTTAAATGTTGTGCACACGCACTAAGTACAAAATATATCAGACAAAGACAAAATGTGAATACTAAACATAGTAGCAAATCAGAAAAAAGTATATACAAATTTTTTGACAGATAAAGTGCACAGGCACTGAAAAAATTCTTTAGCATATTCAGAACAAATAAACAGACTGGCAAAAAATATTATGTTGACAAGTGTACATGCACTGAAAAATGTCATTAGCATTTTCACAACAAATAAACATAATGGCAAAAAAAATCATGTCCAAAGTGCACATGCACTGAAAAATGTCTTTAGCATTTTCACAACAAATAAACATAATGGCAAACATCATGTCGACCAGTGACATAAGTGTACTCACACTGGAGTTTAGCGAATCGAAAAATGTATAACCTATGAACATAAATGATGTTACCAAAAAAAATTTTTTTTTTTTTTTTATGTGACAAGAATCAGGATAGGAAAGGGAAGGATTGCATCATGGTTGTAGCACTTTAGATTGCACACAGCTGCTCTGAAAGTCCATATCTTTCCACAGAAGTACAACACCAAGTGACACAACTTGAAGTTCTTTTCCCATCAGAATTTATCAGTGTAGCCAAGACACTGAACTGTCGTAGTAATGTTCCATATTTTCATTTTGGCAGTACATTAAGTACACCAAACAGTGGGACCATAATAATGTCATCATCGCTCATGGTGGTGGACAGCATGTCGTGTCAACACCACGCTCTTACAAGGCACACCAACGTAGAATTAGTGCAAAACCAAATATAGTGCTCCATGATCACTGGGATAAACAGGACAAATGGACATTGCAGTAATTCAGGGTAGTCAGCTTATGAGGTGAAGGACATCAAGTCACATAATATTGACAATTACAGACTTAATTAGTAGTTTGTGGCATTCATAGCCCAGTTATTGAACATTTCTGTACCAAGTATGTAGTATTACAGAAAAATGTTCATTAATTGTTGTACATAGAATCAGTAGCCTTCTTTTCCTGGTTACAAAGCATTATGAAATAATCGCATTCTTTTCAGTTACAGAGTATAATTAAGAATCATTAACCTTCTCCTAATTACAGTTAATTAATCATTTGTCATTCCAATAATCATTAGCCTTTGCCTAATTACAGTTAATTAATCATTTGTCGTTAATTAATCATTTGTCTAATTACAGTTAATTAATCATTTGTCTAATTACAGTTAATTAATCATTTGTCGTTAATTAATCGTTTGTCTAATTACAGTTAATTAATCATTTGTCGTTAATTAATCATTTGTCTAATTACAGTTAATTAATTAATCATTTGTCATTTCAATATAGTAAGAATTATTAGCCTTAATTAATTACAAAGCATTATTAAACAGTCACATTCTTTTCTGGTTACAAAGTATCAACATTGGAAACAAGAGCTAATCAATGGCATAATTAATCACAATTCTTCAAGTGACAATTATTGGCACTCAGTGGCCAGCAAGTATTGAATAGAATCATCATTCAGTATTATTCAGGTTATTACGAAGTCATTATTAAAAATCAGTTAATTACAGTCAAATCATTAATAATCACAGGCAGTATAAGTGGTATCATTACAATAAACAGTGGCAGTTATTAGCTAGTGACAAAGCATCATTTTGAATATAGTCTCATTAAGAGGTCATTAATCAAGTGACATGCTATTCAGAGTTGATCAGTATGATTCAGAATTATCATAAACTAGTGACATTATGTGGGACTGGTAATACATGTTTTTTGTTAGCAATGCATTGCGTTGGGATCAATAATTAATTGCTGAGGCTTAATACTTTTTGCTTTTGACCTATTGCTGCAAATGAGGATAGGTAACGTCATTCGTCATGAGTCAGCTGTAGCAAGATTATGTAACAAGGCAGTACATGTGATCACATTTATAAATGATAAACACAAATGGGTAAAAAATATAAAAATGCAAGTACTAGAACAGGTATAATAAGTAACAGGTTTAGTAAGTGTCATGAAAAACTTCTCCTGGAAAAAAAATACAAAAACGGATTATTGACCTGAAAGAAGAAACGCACACTATGCTGAAAAGTAGTGAACTTCGAATTAACAGGTAGTGAAATGTGTATAAAATGTGCTCCATAGCTGTCCTTTCCAAAACTTTCTGTCATCCTACTATGCAATGTAACACCTGCTGTCAAAGCAAACTGCAACAAATACTTAAATAACTACGTAGCATAAATACATAACTTCAACACTATCCTCATCTGTAAAGAAAACTTCATTATCCATATCATCATAACTTCACCATTATCATCACCTGTAAAGAAAAACTTCATTATTCATAATACCATATCCTTCATCATTATTCATCAGTATTCATTATCATCTGCAAAAAATCACTTCATTACTCATTATACAATTATTCCTTATCTCTAGCATATTTCATCACTAAAACTAAGATGTGTAGTTCTCTCTGACAGCCTGCATCAATCACCTTGTATTCTGAAAGAAAAAATTAGTTAAGACTGCTATTCTGTGATGAGTATTGTATATTCTTGTTAATGCTTGTTAATCCTGATCCATTTACTCTTCCTCATAAAGTCATTGCATCTCCTTTCGTTTATTCCGTAGGTGAAATTCCCATTTATGTTAAATTTATTTCTTAGAATCATCATTCCTTTCTGAAATTGATGAACAAAGATTAATGTCTTGCATTTAAATCATATACCCACTAAATAATGACTGGTTTATGGTGACATAATTAACCATACAGCATAACATGACAGAAAACGTAATATGTTAAAGACGTTGACAGTGTTCAGATGCAAAAATGTACACATAATAATACAATGCAGCAGCAAAAAAAATGTGAAACAGTCACGATGTTGAGATGTCATAAGGCAAAAAAAATGTCAAAGTCGACTGGTGTGTGTTATATCTTAACTATTTCACAATACATACAAACAAAACTGGAGTACAATCATATACACAAAAAAAAAGTGGAAAATGTGCACGGTCTGATGTGTAACGACAAGAAAAGCGACCTGCTAACCTTACCTTGCCGGGCACTTGCCAAGAAAAAATACGATAATCATCAGTAATTAGTCAGGTGAATTAATTGCATTAGTAAATGACATCATAGTGTGTTGAATCATACAGTGGTTTCATTCAATAAACGGTTTAATGTTTGAGATATGGTGATTGCCTTTCGATTTTCTGGTTCTCAAAGTTTCGACGTGTACAACATTGGGGTGAGGGATGCTGCGAATCCGATATGGACCTGTGTATAGAAGTTCAAATTTACTGCACTTACCTTTTAATTTGCTGGATAAATAGTGTGTACGTACTAGTATCTTCTGTCCAACGTGAAAGACGCGGCGTGTACAAACCTGTTTTTGCTGTCTTCTCCGGCGCTCTGCGGCACGTTTGATGTTGTTCAGCGCAATGTCAATTATTTCGTGGTGTCGTAGGCGACGACTTTTGGGAAATTCTATTAATTCTTTAATTTTGTTCGGTGGTTCAACGTTTTTCAGTATAACAGTCGGAGATAGCATAGTGGATTCATTTGGAATGGAATTAACTACATCTTGGAATGAGAGTATGTGTGTATCCCAATCAATATGTCTTTTGTGGCAGTGTATTCTACACAGTTTACCAATTTCCTTCATTAATCTTTCACAGGGGTTCGAAGAAGCGTGGTACTTGGATATATAGATCGGATAAATGTTTCTAGCTCGTAACATGCGTGTCCATACGCTACTACGAAATTGAGATCCATTGTCAGAAATTACTTTCATTACATGCCCTACCTGAGATAGAAAATGTTTTACAAATGCTTTCGAAACAGTTTTAGCAGTAGCTTTGCGTAATGGAGTGAAAGTAACAAATTTTGAAGTGAGCTCAACAGCGACAAAGATGTAGCAAAAACCTCTGTTAGTTCTGGGAATCGGACCAAAAATATCTACTGCGGCCATGTGTCTTAATTTCACAGGTATAATGGGATATAAAGGAGGAATATGTGAAGTGGTGTCTGATTTAGCTTTCTGGCAAATTTTACAAGACGCTAAAACTCGTCGTATACGTCTTTCCATGTTAGTAAAATAACAGTTCTGTCTCAGTATAAGAAAACATTTTCGTGTTCCGTAATGTGCGTAGCTTAAATGAGTGTACCAAATTAATTTGTTGACCAGTTCGTCAGGAATGCATAATAACCAATTGTTGCTGTCAGGATGAGAGCGGCGAAACAGAATGTCATTGCGTACAGTGTAGTGGTTTCTAATCGTAACATTATTCTTATCTAGCCAAAGGTGTTTAATTTCTTTCCACACATTGTCTTTATTTTGTTCTTGCGCTATGTCCTGTAATGACGATGAAATAAAGTTTTCAAATGCAACTTGCTGAATGTACATGACACTGAAATTTGTTTTGCAGAAGTGGGTTGCTACGTCTTGCTGATTGTTGCTGAGAGAACGCGATAGTGCGTCTGCTATAACATTTTGCGTGCCGGGAATGTGAACTATTGTAAAATTAAATTCCTGTAAATATAGTTTCCATCTGCTTAACCTGTCGTGAGTGAATTTAGCCGAAAGTAAAAATTGTATTGCTCTGTGGTCTGTGTAGACGGTGGTATGTCTGCCATAAAGAAAGTGCCTAAATCTCGTGAAAGCCCATACAACACATAATGTTTCTAATTCTGTAACGGAATAATTTCGTTCAGCGGGTGACAAAATGCGACTTGCAAATGCGATGTTTTTAATTACTATACAGCCATCTTCTTCTATTTCCTGGAAAATATGTACGCCTAAAGCGGTGTTGGAACTGTCGGTGGCAATGGAAAAATTTCTAGTAAGATCAGGGTGCGATAAAAGTGGTGCATTCAACAAAGCATGTTTCAGGTTCATGAATTCAGAGTGTGCTTGCTTATCCCAAGACCAAATACTGTTTTTACCTGTTAAATGACATAATCTGGGTGTGTCTAAAGCAGAGTGATGAATAAATTTACGAAAAAAGTTAATTAAGCCCAAAAAACTGCGTAATTGCTTCTTCGTCGTAGGAACACTAATGTCACGTAGAGCCTGAAGTTTTTCTGGATCAGGCGCAATGCCTTCTGCTGAAATTACGTGTCCAAGAAATTTTATGGAAGTTTTGCCAAAATGCGATTTACTGAGGTTAACTGTAAGTCCTTGTGCATGAAAAGTTTGCAGCAGTTGTTCAAGAATCAGATTGTGTTCATACCAGTTAGCTTCTGCGATAAGAATGTCGTCTACATACGTCGTAATTCTGTCTTTAAGTTCTGTCGGAAGTATTGTGTTCAAACCGCGAATAAAAGCTGCAGAAGAAATAGTTAAGCCGAATGGTAATTTGCAAAATTGATAACAGTCGCCAAAACAGAGAAAAGCAGTATATTTTCTGCAATTCGGATGAAGTTGAATTTGCCAAAATCCCGATTTCAAATCTAATGTAGAATAAATAGCTGTACCGTGAAATTTCTGTAAAAGTTCCTCTAATGTCTGTGGCCGATCTGTTTCATTAATAATAATGTCATTAATGTGACGTGAATCAAGTACAAGGCGAAGTGAGCCATCCTTTTTCTTAACAATATGTAGCGGGTTTATGTACGGACTAACTGCTGGTTCTATAATTCCTTGGTCAAGCATATCCTGCAATTCCTTTTTAACCTGTTCTCTGTGAATGTATGGAATAGGATAATGCTTTGCTTTAAATGTGTCGTGCGGTTTGACTTGAAATTCATACATAAAGCCGGACATAGTACCAGGAATGTTGTCAAAAACTGGAGCTTGCTGTAAAAGAATTTTATGTAATTGCGTTCGTTCGTCGTCTGTAGTTGCACTGCTCTCTTTAACCTTATCAGAAATCAATTGCATTACGTCGAAGTCAGCTTCGTCTGGAGTATTATAGTTGTGTACGTACGTATCCGTGAACAATGTGGGATTACAGTCTATGTCACGTGTTGCGGAAATGACCTCTGTGCGGTTAATTGTTTGCTCTTCCGCAGATAGTGAGTGCTGAAATTCTAAAGCAAGTTGTACGTTTTCATCCTTTAACATTAAATAAGAATTCTGAAAATCGATAACTGCGTCGTGTTGTACCAGAAAATTCGTGCCTAAAATAATGTCTGTTGTCAATAAAGGAACAATCCAAAAATTAGAGTGAAAAGTATGACCTCCAATACAAAATGATAAATGTGTCTGTAATTTAACGTCTACACCTTTACTCGATACTGCTCCTTTCACTTTTGTTTTGCCTAAAGGTAACGTCGGATAAGTATTCTCTTTGTTGCACTCGTTGAAAGTCTCCTCATTAATTACTGATATAGGTGATCCGGAATCGATTACTGCTGAAAATTTCGATGAACCAATTTTAATTTCGATAACAGGATGTGAAATGGTTTTCTGAATAACTGGTCTTTCCTGTAAAAGTGTGTCTCTGATGTCGTCAAAAGTAATTACATTTTCGTGAACAACATTTTGCGTGTCTAAGGTAGTGCTTGTGTTATTAGAAGATGCGTCCTGTGCAGTATTTAGTCAGATTCTATCTGACGTGTTATTGTTATTAGGAGGATTCTGTGGCATTTCGACTATTTGAACTGTCCTATTACTTCTTCCAGGCGTGTTACGCTCTGGATGGTACCTACTGTCGGGTTCATTCATGAGAAAATGTTCTTGCGTATGATTTTGCTGTTGGTATGACCGACTGTTGTTAGATGTTCGCTGAAAATTGTCCTCATTATTTTTACGTCTGTCGTAATAGTCATTCCTATACGGTGCATTACGATAGGAATTGAAATACTGTCTTCTTTGTACGTAGTTGTTTCCTTGCTGACGTACGTTACTATTTGTTGGACCAGGGGCTATACGTCCACGCGGCGAAACATTAAAGCCTGGTTGACCTTGCGTATTCCATTGTTGGTTAGGTATGTTAACCGGCTGGTTTTGATGTTGTTGTTGTGAAACACCTCTATTGTTACTAAAGTGTTGTTCCTGTTGCTGAAAATTTTGACGGTATTGATAATTAGAATTTTGCCTGTTATTAAAGTTTTGGTAGTTGTCGTTCCTAAAACGTCTGTTATCTTTCCGATTGGAATTACGTCCCTGATCATAATTGCAGTACTGTTGTTGACCTTGGTTGTTACTCGAAAAGTTTTTGTTTACAAAAGAATAATCGGATTGCTGTACTTCCAAGAGCTGTAAAAGATCCCTGAATGCTGAAATGTTTTCTTTTTGCTGGCCTGTTAGAAGCGACACTCGTAATGACCGTGGTAATTTGGAAATGCATAATTGTATAAGTGCAGATTCACTGTACGGTTCACTTAGGTACTGATTTTGTTGGACCATATGCTCAAAAAATTGCGTTACACTGGGAAAATTTGAGTTCTCGTAGTTTGGCAAACTAATTAGTTGGTCTTTAATTCCGCGCTGTGTCGTCTTCGACCAGTACGCTGACAGAAAAGCATTCTGAAATTCCTCTACTGAATAGCATTGCCTTGCGATCGGTCTCATGCGAGTTGCCGGTTCGCCTTCCAAAAAACTGCAAATAAATTCAAGTTTGTGTGTTACAGGCCAATTCGGTGGAAGAGCAAAGCTAAACTGTTGAATCCAATCCAGTGGGTGAATCTGCGTTCTATCGTTTTTAAATATTTTGAACTTTCTTACTGACAGAAAATGTTTATAGTCGAAATTATCATCTCTGTGTAATGAAACAGGTTCAGGATCGTAAGAGAATCTATTGAACTGCGGTTGATCGGAATCTAAGTCCCGTACTCTCTGTAGATTACCCAAATTATACGCGCTGCGTGAGTCTGACACATGTTCATAAAGTGGCGTCTGTTGCGGTATGTTATTAATTGAAATGTTTTTCATCTCTGTTACTTCTTGTTGTAAATTTGACAACTTCCTACGTAACGTATTGTGAGATGAATCGATCTCATTAATTGTCTGCTGTAAATTTTGAAATTCAGGTGTTTGGTTAAATGAAACCGGTGCAGTATCGTCTGATTTATTGTCATTAGTATTTTCGATCACATCAATACGACTGGCCAATTCATCACATTTTTCAGTCAGTATTTTAACCTGATCATCGGTTTTAGAATCAGACGCATTAATCTGTTTTTGCAACTTGCGCGTAGTTTCGCTCAGTTTTTTAACATCAGCTTTGATGACATCGCAATCCTGTGTTAGATCTAATTGTTCGAATCTGTCTGTCACCGTTTGAATATTTACTGTGTGTGTATCTGTTTTTGACTTAAGGTCAGAAATTTCATCCCGTAATTCCGCGTTCAATTGTTCTATGGTATTAATTTTGTCAGACACTGTAGAAATATTATTGTCTACATACGTCTTCGCTTTCGCGAATATTTTACGTTTGTCCTCTTGTCTTTGTGCAGTGATTGTTTCCATAACCTGACGTTTGACTTTATTTTGATCTTGAATAAATTTGCGGAAACGCGTATCACTGTTCTGTATGTACTGATTAAAGCGCTCGTTAATCTGAGTGTTCTGCTGTTCGAATTTCGCGTCTATCTTTGCGTCCATTGTGCGCGAAAGTTCTACCGTCATTGCTTTAAACTCATTCCGTAATTGTGTAGCTTTTTCAGAGCACTGTTTGGCGACTCCGCTAATTTCGTCTCTGAGTGTTTCTGTTGCGACTGTTTGCATTTCTCTTAATTCTTGCGCAACAGATTTAATTTCTTCGCTATTTTTTTGTGAACACGCCTCAATTTCCGCGCGCAACTGTTCCTTAGTGTCATGGCACTGCGCGGCAACGTCTCTAATTTGCTCACTAAGCTGTCTGTTCTGTTCCCTAAGTTGTTTAAAATCTTCACTCTGTTGTCTGAAATTGTTATCTGTTTTCTCACTCTGTTGTTTGATATCTGCACTAAGTTGTTGTTTGAGATCTTTATTACTGTTGTTTATTTTCTCACTTTGCTGTTGTAGCAAACTTCTCATAATTCGTACCAAGTCAAAACTAGCGTTTATATTCTCTGTGCTGTTTAGTGGTGGATCTGGAATTTTCTCGTTTTGCGTGACCATTTGGTCATTCTGTAATTTACAGAAAGGTTTATCAGTCGGACCTACACTGTCACTCACTATTTCGGAATTAATTAAATCCGTCGTACTTTGTGTATCCTGTTCATTTTCATTACACAAATTCGTCTGTACGTTACTTGAGTTTTCCAAATCGGGTGTGTTAAGCTCTGCAGCGCTCATTACAATAGAGCGTTCTGCGTCATCAATTGTCGTCAAGTTAACAGACGAGACAATTGAGTTCGTTTGTTCATCATTAAGGTGAAAGTCATCATTAGTGGTTGGAATGCACTGATTGTTAGTGAACGCAGGATTGTCATCTTTACGTTGCGTATCACAATTACTATCGGTCACGTTGTTTAAGTCGGTAATTTCATTCACAATACTTCGCGATACACTATTCACAGTCTTTCGCGGCATTTTTACAATAGTCAAAATTTTTCACAAAACAAATCGACACAGTGCAAAAGCAACACAAATACAACAAAGCAACAAACTGCCGTTGACCTGTAGAGAGAAAGTCACAATATTATTAAAAGCGTTGCGCTAAATCCTAATTATATCTAAGCAAACAAGAGCAGATATCTGACTGTTGTTCAAAAGACTCTCAACGAAATACGATCCTGGACTGGGTGTCGCCAAGTGTAACCTCCCCACAAAAATTTTAAAAGAAAAAACGACGATACTAATTAGAAATGCTGATGGACATGGCTCTATGCGTAACCTGCCCACAATGAAATGTACTGACAATGGCAACAAAATGTGAAATTCGCAATCTGACTCAAATATAAATCCTTCAAAAATTAAAGTCCATTCAGTGACAAGAAAATTCAATAAAACCGAAATATCGGTCTTTGGCCCTGTGTAAAACAATCAGAATTAAAGTCTTACCTCAGAATAAATGGATGTCACATATCTGCTCTTGTTGTTGCGGACCGCTTGGAGGAACTGCATTGCAAATAATAATATTCTCTTTTTTTTGTGATTTTAGTGGAATTTTTCTTCAAAAGAAGTGGAATGAAATGGGAAGTGCAACGAAATCTTGAGTTCAATAAAAAATTAAATTTTTGAGAAAATGCTTTTGAAATAAAAAAATTATTATTGGGAGACTTGTTGGAGAATAATTACAATAAATAAAATTTTTCATTATCTAATGATTATATTAACTAACAGTATACCTTATTCCTCATCTTGACCAGTGTTGCCGACCGCCTACATCACACAACCGCACTGGGCTGCTACCACTGACCGACCGCTCTGCATGACGACTACAGACTGAGTACTGCTCTCAACTAGACAGAGCTACTGACAGACTCGCAACGACTACTACTGACAGACTCGCAACGACTACTGACTGACTGAGAACCGCTCGCAACACTCGCGCGGTCAAGCGCATACTCTCTGGTCACAGATGCTACAATGCCTCGCCATCGCTGCTGCGTTACATACGTGTTTCAACGTCTCACTGTTACTCATCGCATGGGTGTCTTTTCCGATCACAATATTTGGGGGATTCAACGTCCCAACGGAAGAGAGGGTATCATTGACACTCTTTATGTATCCTACTGAGAGCTTTTAGTTTCAGTTCTAAGCAGCGGTGTGTCTGAAATGTTTTCCTTGGTCGCCCATAAGAAAACAGCGTGATTTCATCGCTGAGTGTCGCGGTCCTGATTCCATCGCAGAGGCGTCAGAGAAGGGGTAAAAAGGGGGTACGACGGCGTGTGACGACATTCCCATCGACTAACACATTCACCATGCCGTTGGACAGAATTGTGGCGAAATTTGGTACCAGACATTATTAACCCAGCTTACATCTCACATGAACTTCTGAGATTTGGCCTTTTTATCCGCGTTATTCATCGACAGTCCTTAACGGCTGTGGAGTTCAACAAGATACAGCATGAAGATATCTCACGAAATAAGCGTCAAACGAAAAAATTGCAAAGAACGAAACTTGTCTAGCTTGAAGGGAGAAACCAGATGGCGCTATGGTTGGTCCGCTAGATGGTGCTGCCATAGGTCAAATGGATATCAACTGCGTTTCTTTAAATAGGAATCCCCATTTTTTATACGTATTCATGTAGTACATAAAGAAATATGAATGTTTTAGTTGGACCACTTTTTTCGCTTTGTCATAGATGGCGCTGTAATAGTCACAAACATATGGCTCACAATTTTAGATGAACAGTTGGTAACAGGTACGTTTCTTAAATTAAAATACAGAACGTAGGTACGTTTGAACATTTTATTTTGGTTGTTCCAATGTGATACATGTACCTTTGTGAACTTATCATTTCTGTAAATACAACATTAATGAAATAAATGCTCAAAATGATGTCCGTCAACCTCAATGAATTTGACATTACGTGTAACGACATTCCTCTCAACAGCGAGTAGTTCGCCTTCCGTAATGTTCCCACATGCATTGACAATGCGCTGACGCATGTTGTCAGGCGTTGTCGGTGGATCACGATAGCAAATATCCTTCAACTTTCCCCACAGAAAGAAATCCTGGGACGTCAGATCCGGTGAACGTGCAGGCCATGGTATGGTGCTTCGACCACCAATCCACCTGTCATGAAATATGCTATTCAATACCGCTTCAACCGCACACGAGCTATCTGCCGGACATCGCTATTCTCTCATGTAGAGAAACATCTTGTAGCAACATCTTTAGAACATTACGTAGGAAATTAGCATACAATGCACCATTTAGATTGCCATCGATAAATTGGGGGCCAATTATCCTTCCTCCAATAATGCCGCCCCATACTTTAACCCGCCAAGGTCGCTGATGTTCCACTTGCAGCCACCGTGGATTTTCCGTTGCCCAATAGTGCATATTATGCCAGTTTACGTTACCACTGTTGGTGAATGAAGCTTCGTCACTAAAAAGAACGCGTGCAAAAAATCTGTCATCGTCCCGTAATTTCTCTTGTGCCCAGTGGCAGAACTGTACACGACGTTCAAAGTCGTCGCCATGCAATTCCTGGTGCATAGAAATATGGTACGGGTGCAATCGATGTTGATGTAGCCGACGATTTTGAGATTCCCGATTCTCGCGCAATTTGTCTGCTACTGATGTGCGGATTAGCCGCGACAGCAGCTAAAACACCTACTTCGGCATCATCATTCGTTGCAGGTCGTGGTTGACGTTTCATATATGGCTGAACACTTCCTGTTTCCTTAAATAACGTAACTATCCGGCGAACGGTCCGGACACTTGGATGATGTCGTCCAGCATACCGAGTAACATACATAGGACACGCCCGTTGGGCATTTTGATAACAATAGCCATACATCAACACGATCTCGATCTTTTCCGCAATTGGTAAACGGTCCATTTGAACACGGGGAATGTATCACGAAGCAAATACCGTCCGCTCTGGCGGAATGTTACGTGATACCACGTACTTATACGTTTGTGACTATTACAGTGCCATCTATCACAAAGCGAAAAAAATGGTCCAATTAAAACATTCATATTTCTTTATGTACTACACGAATACGTAATAAAAATGGGGTCCCTACTTAAAGAAACGTAGCTGATATCCATTTGACCTATGGCAGCGCCATCTAGCGGGCCACACCATAGCGCCATCTGGTTTCTCCCTTCAAGCTAGACGAGTTTCGATCTATGTAATTTTTTCGTTTGATGCTTATTTCGTAAGATATTTGGCCCGGACACTATCAATGGACCACTCTATATATATATATATATATATATATATATATATATATATATATATATTCATCAGATATTCAACCGGGTGACGACTCTTAGCGCCTTCTGGACAACGCCACTCGACTGAATATTCGAGAAATACGCAAAATTTTCCTTCGCCCAGAAAACCTAAAATCACACCACATACATTTATTTGGAGATTACGGGAGTTTACTTATTTTTGTTACTTGTTGAAAAGAACGTACGTATTACGACGGAGCTACATAGTTCGTCATCTACTGCAAAAGAAATATGAGGGCTGTTCGGAAAGTAAGGTCCGACCGGTCATGGTATGATAACCACTGTGAAAATAAGAAAAAATTCATTCGAAACAGTATGCCACACTTCCACCTACCTCTCTAAATAGTCACCGCTCCTACTTAGACATGTGTCGTGGCGCTGTACAAACTTTCCAGTACCCTCGTCACAGAAAGCAGCCTCCTGTGCTTCCTGCCAATTCTCTACACTGGTCTGCCGTTCGTTGTTTGTGGTAAAATGTTGTCTTCGTAGCCAGCGGTCAGATATTAACAACGGAGGGAGCCAATTTACGAGTGTATTGTAGGTGATCAAACACTTCCCACCGAAAACGTTCCAAGAGCGTCTTCATTCCCCCTGCAGAATGCGGCTGAAAACTGTGTTGAAGAAAGAGACGCATGAAATTTACTTTATGTGGGCTGCATAGCTTCAGGCGAAATCTCTCACCAGATCCACATACTTGGCGGGAGAAATGTTGTTTTAGGCATTTACATGTAATCACTTTGGGCTCTGAACCGAAAACAGCGACGGGAAGCGATCGACAGACACACTAAAGACACTGCCTAACAGATCTGTGCAAAGTTCCATCGAATTTTCACAGTGGTTTCCGTTCCGCGGCTAATCGGACCATACTTTCCGAATACGCCTCGTAAGTCACGAAGCTTGCACACAGACAAAATAAGTAGCGAAGAGATTTGCTCTCCAACAGCCCGTATACACCGTAAATTAAGTATAAGGAATCACATAATGAAAACGAAGCTTCCTTCTGCCTGTATTATTGACAATGCAACAAACGACTGAGCACAGTATCCGAGGCAGACATTTCCTCCGTTCACCTCCACTCGTGGCCTACCGCCTGGAATGTTTCGATACCACTACGTGTGTCAACTCTATTTGGCCTATTAACAACTGATTTTCTCTCTTAATGCTTAATATAATGTGCCATAAATTAATTACTTTTCAGCAGATTGCATTGTGTATAAAATATATTTTGTAAGTTAATGTTGTAAAAAGACGTAGGGTCACATAAATGAACAGATGCAATAAGAGATTCCCCGTCTGGGACATACGCTCTCCGTTCCTCCCGCTATCTGGCACGAGCAAAAAAACAACGGACGGGATGCACTGTTATACTTTCGCCGTTAGACCTTCGCCGTTTCACTCTATGGCCTCGAATAGTTAGCTTTGTTTTATTGCGCTAGCTGTGCTCTCGCTTGCGAGTAAATTACTAGGTTTCACTGCGAGCTGTAACTGTCGTCCTACACCCCGGCGTCGTGACATGCATATGCTAATACCATGATGGTGCATATTTTCGGATAAGCCACTACTCAAAAGAGACAAACTAATGAACCAGTACTAATTACTTCGGTATTTATGATGTACATAGGTAACGTTCCAACAGCAGACATGTTTGCGGGACAAATTGCAAGCTTGTGTACCATCTTTGTTTTTTGGGAAACATTAATTCAGCTTTCTCAAGGTTTTTTTGCCAAACACCTTTCAGTACATTTTTCCCGTCGTCAGTAAGTTCTTATTTCATTGAAGCCTGATATATTATGAGAAAATTTGTATATGAAAATCATCCCTAAAAACTTTTTGGATCTGTTGCGATATTTTAACTTAATTACATGTTATTAGGATTTTTAGGACTCTTTAACATGCTGGAGAGCTTGTCAACTGCAACAATATATTTCTGCGCGATGATCGTACTAAACCTAACGAGCTACTAATTAAGGTAAAAGACGTAGAAGAGACAAGATAACGACACCGTTCGCTTATTTTATTGCTAACATATACAGTTTCTTGAAATGATTTTGTAATTTTTGCAAAGCTGTCTTCAAATTGTTCAAATGGCTCTGAGCACTATGGGACTCAACTGCTGAGGTCATAAGTCCCCTAGAACTTAGAACTACATAAACCTAACTAATCTAAGGACAACACACACATCCATGCCCGAGGCAGGATTCGAACCTGCGACCGTAGCGGTCGCGCGGTTCCAGACTGTAGCGCCAGAACCGCTCGGCCACCAGCGGCCGGCAGCTGTCTTCAAGGTCTGAAAAATTCCTCATATAACGATTATAATTTTTTCAAGTTTTAGTACAGTTAGCACATATTGACATCGGTAAAGACCAAACGAAACATGTTTGGGAAAGAAAGCTAACATAGTCACCAATTGCGTTTCGCAAATATCAGCTGGAAACAAGTACCGAAAGATTAAGCGAGCAAGTAAAACCCAAAGGCAAAGATTATGGACGAGATATCGTTAAACTTAAGGTATCGATAGGAAATTTATTTCCTGAAAAATACCCAACTGAAGCTGAAGCCAAACTGAAATTCGTTCAGGAAACGCTAACACTTCTTTACTGAACTAGAGAAACTGAAGGTAAACACTCGGTATAATATGAAGAGTCTAGTAGAATTGCTGTTGTTGTTGTCTTCAGTCCAGAGACTGGTCTTGTACAGCTCTCCACGCCACTCTATACTGTGCAAACCCCTTCATCTCCGAATAACTACTGCAACCTACATCTTTCCGAATCTGCTAAGTGTATTCATCCCTCAATCTCCCTCTACGATTTATACCCTCCACGCTCCCCTCCAGTACTAAACTGGTGATCCCTTGATGCCTCAGAACATGTCCTACCAAGCGATCCCTTCTTCTAGCCAAGTTGTGCCACAAATTCCTTTGCTCCCCAATTCTATTCAGTACCTCCCCATTAGTTACGTGATCTATCAATCTGATTTTCAGCATTCTTCTATAGCACCACATTTAGTAAGCTTCTATTCTCTACTTGTCTAAACTATTTATCTTCCATGTTTCACGTCCATACATGGCTACACTCCGTACAAATACTTTAAGAAAAGATTTCCTAACACTTAAATCTATACTCGATGTTAACAGATTTCTCTTCTTCAGAAAAGCTTTTCTTTCCATTGCAAAAATGTCCTCTCTACTTCGACCATCACCAGTTATTTTGCTCCCCAAATAGCAAAACTCATCTACTATTTTAAATGTATCATTTCCTAGTCTAATTTCTTCAGCATCACCTGATTTAATTCGACTACACTCCATTATCCTCGTTTTGCATTTGTTGATGTTCATCTTAAAGCCTCCTTTCAAGACACTGTCCATTCCGTTCAACTGCTCTGCCAGGTCCTTTGCTGTCTCTGACAGAATTACAATATCAACGGCAAACCTCGAAGTTTTTATTTCTTCACATTCTATTTTAATTTCCACTCCAAATTTTTCTTTTGTTTCCTTTACTGCTTGATCACTATACAGATTGAATAACATCGGGTATAGGTATGTGTACAAATTGTAAATAGCCTTTTGCTCCGTGTATTTGATCCCTGCCATCTTCAGAATTTGAAGGAGAGTACTCCAGTCAACATTGTCAAAAGCTTTCTCTAAGTCTACAAAAGCTAGAAACGTAGGTTTGCCTTTCCTTAATCTATATTCTAACAAGGGAACCTCCCCATCGCACCCCCCTCAGATTTAGTTATAAGTTGGCGCAGTGGATAGGCCTTGAAAAACTAAACACATATCAATCGAGAAAACAGGAAGAAGTTGTGTGAAAGTATGAAAAAAAATAAGCAAAATATACTAAGTAGTCCATGCTCAAGATATCCAATATCAAGGGTAACGTTAATGCAGGAGCGCCGTGGTCTTGTGGTTAACGTCAGTAGCTGCGGTAGGGAGGTCCTTGGTTCAAGTCCTTCCTCAAATGAAAATTTTACTTTTTTTATTTTCGCATAGTTATGATCCGTCCGTTCGTTCATTGACGTCTCTGTTCGTTGTAATTGGTTTACTGTTCACTGTAATAAGTTTAGTGTCTGTGTTTTGCAACCGCACCGCAAAACCGTGCGATTAGTAGACGAAAGGACGTGCCTCTCCAATGGGAACCGAAAACACTTGATCGCAAGGTCATAGGTCAATCGATACCTCCACAGGAAAACACGTCTGATATATACGACACTGGTGACGGCATGTGCGTCACATGACAGGAATATGTTGTCGACCCACCTAACTTATACACTTGGCGGATGGGTAAAAAGATTCTTCTACCTTTCCCGATTTAGGTTTTCTTGTGGATATGATAATCACTCCCAAAAAAGTGATGAAAACGTAAGAGTTTGTCACATAAACTGAAAATAAAAAAATTAAACTTTTCACTCGAAGGAAGACTTGAACCAAGTACCTCTCATTCCGTAGCTGCTTACGCTAACCACGAGACCACTGCGACTCTGAGCTCAGACACTCCTTGATGTTACATATCTTTTGCATGGACTACTCAGTTTGTATATTTCGCTTATTTTTTCATAGTTCCACACAACTTCTTCCTGTTTTCTCGATTTATCTGTGTTCAGTTTTTCAAGGCCTATCCACTGAGCCTACTTATAACTAAATCTGAGGGGGGTGCGATGGGGAGGTTCCCTTGTAAGATATGTCGTAGGGTCAGCACTGCATCGCGTGTTCCAATATTTTTACGGAACCCAAACTGATCTTCCCCGAGGTCGGCTTCTACCAGTTTTACTACTCGTCTGTAAAGAATTGGTGTTAGTATTTTTCAGCCGTGGCTTATTAAACTGATAGTTCGGTAATTTTCACATCTGTTAACACCTGCTTTCTTTGGTATTGGAATTATTATATACTTCTTGAAGTCTGAGGGCATTTCACTTGTCTCATACATCTTGCTCACCAGACGGTAAAGTTTTGTCATGGCTAGCTCTCCCGAGGGTATCAGTAGTTCTAATGGAATGTTGTCTACAACCGGGGCCTTGTTTCGACTTAGGTCTTTCAGCGCTCTATCAGATTCTTCACAGAGTATCATATCTTTCATTCCATCTTCATCTACGTCCTCTTCCATTTCCATAATAGTGCTCTCAAGTACATCGGTCTTGTATAGCCCTCTATCTACTCCTTCCACCTTTCTGCTAGTAATTGCTACAAGTATGAAAAATAGAGTAACTTTAAGTATTAGTTTTCTCGTCAAATGGGACGATATATCTGAACGTTCAACGCACTAGGGAAGTAGAACTTTGCTGTCCTTTTGTGCTTCCGAATTAGCTGCTGAGAAGAAATGGCATGATGTCGTACACTATGTAGGATAAGGCAGCTAAGTGAGAGCACCCCAAATACATCCGGAACGCGTGAATATGTTGAGTTGCAGTTTTCGCTAAGTTCACAGTGAACAATGTCACGAATTTTCTGCAGTACACAAGTGATTTCTGTTACAGTCTAAGCCAAAACAAAAGAAACGATGCACTACGACGGAATTATCCGAATGGGGCTGGAATTGGTAGATGTGATGTACATAGACAAACAAATTATTACAGTTTCAAAAAATTGGATGATTAGCAAGTCAATAACGTTTTGATCCACCTCTGACCCTTATGCAAGCAGTTATTCGGCTTGCCATTCATTGGTAGAGTTGTTGGATGCCCTCCTGAGGAATATCGTCCCAAATTCTGTCCAACTGGCACGCTATATCGTCAAACTCCCGATCTGGTTGGAGAGCCCTAGCCATTATGCTCCAAAAGTTCTCAGTTGGGGAGAGACCCGGCGATCTTGCTGGCCAGTGCTGTGTCTGGTAAGTACAAAGAAAAGCAGTAGAAACTCTCGCCGTGTTGGCGGGCATTATCTTGCTTAAATGTAAGCCCAGGATGGGCAACAAAACAGGGCTTAGAACATCGTCGACTGACGCTGGGCTGTAAAGGCGCCGCAGATGCCAACCAAGGGAGTACTGCTATGAAATGAAATACCGACTCAGGCCATACTCCAGGGTCGGGCCATATGGCAGGACACTGACAGGTTGCAGTTCGTCGTCCTAAATGCGCAACTCTCTTTCTAAGCGAAGAAAAGCTTTATATTCGATAGAGTACTTCGAACATAATTGAAACATTAAAGAACAGTACGCAACATTTTTGGTGCCATTACGGCTTTGGCCTTCTGTCAACAGTTTCATTTTTTGTGCATATTACGTAGCCATCGGCAAGGTGTGTATTATATTTTTGTAAGTGTACATGGTTTTGCTTGGTGGGAGGAGAGGGCTCAATTGATTCGACTTTGAGGAAACAGTGCTGTGGTTTTTGCTCACAGGTGGCACTGTTGGTTGCCACCGACATCCCGTTAATTTGTCCTGTTTGCACTTGTCTGGTGTCTGTAGTGCAGATACAATTTACAGCCATTGTTGGAAACACATATAGCAACAAAGAAGCTACTTTCGTCTGTACCCATGCGGTTAAATTTTTACTACGAAACCGGTAGTGATTCGGGATGTTCTAGGCGCTTCAGTCCGGAACCGCGCTGCTGCTACGGTCTCAGGTTCTAATCCTGCCTCGGGCATGGATGTGTGTGATGTCGTTAGGTTTAACTAGTTCTAAGTCTAGGGGACTGATGACCTCAGATGTTGAGTCGAATGGTTGGAGGCATTTGAACCATTTGATTCAGGAGGCTCTCAAATTTGATCATCATTCAGGGCTCTAGAATTTGCTTACAGTGTCAGACTCAAACGTGTATTACAGTCTATTAAAAATCCGAAGCATGACAGTAAAAAGAACATCCAAATAGCGAAAATTGTTCGGGATTTACTGAAAAATAGCCAATAGGTGTGAAATTTCTTGTTGGCCCCAGGACATACTGGACTGGTTTTGATACTAAGGTCGACAAACTTATGAAGGAAGGCAGTATCTCTCGTCCTATAATGAACGTCACTCTACCAACCTTCAGTTTCAAGACATACATAGGGAAACTGGTCGAAGAAGACTGGGAAGAAGGCTGACACCTATCTGCAATAAAGTTCAATATTCCTATCCAACCACCTATTAGGGTCACCTCCTGGTTTCAAAAATTCCAGGCGAACAAAAAACTAGTAATAAACCTAGTACGACTGCATGACAAGCATAGTTCAACTCTTCTCCAGATATCGAGCAGGCATCTTCTGTGGGTTGTAAACCACTTGCCATTGACTTGCAGAGTCCTAGAAGCACAACAAAATAGCTCACTGGAAAACTTAAAGTAGTTTTACCTTCCAACAAGCGCTACAGTTTTACAATCTCTTAAAATACTCAAATATCCAAACTCTTTTTGATTTTACATGAGATAGTGCTTGTGAAACATGAAGTAGTATCAGTGATTAAATTGACACTTTTATCTTCAGGTGCACGCTCATCAGTTTCTGCCGAGTTGTTTTTTCAAATTCTATTTTGCCTACAGTTATTATCATATCAATATTCTTTACCTATAAATATAGTGGATATGTCTGTACTGTAAAATAATGCTAAATAATAGTTCAGACTCCTTATATTGCGATTTTTCTGAATAAATGTTTTTATATTTGTACCAATTAGCTTGCAGTATAGTGCAACAAAATAAAGCCAAATAAATAACAAAGAAACTGTTTAACAAATTTGTTAGCTATTTCACAGAAATTATCAGTTTCATCGAACAACCCTCGTCGTCAGGCAACACAATTTCTTATTAGGAGTGAACGTTGAGGCTGGAAGTCGAAGATTCACGACAGTGTTTCGTACAAAATTAATAGGCTCGATTTTCTGCTGTTAGTATACAGGGTGTTGCAAAAAGGTACGGCCAAACTTTCAGGAAACATTCCTCATACACAAAGAAAGAAAATATGTTATGTGGACATGTGTCCGGAAACGCTTACTTTCCATGTTAGAGCTCATTTTATTACTTCTCTTCAAATCACATTAATCATGGAATGGAAACACACAGCAACAGAACGTACCAGCGTGACTTCAAACATTTTGTTACAGGAAATGTTCAAAATGTCCTCCGTTAGCGAGGATACATGCATCCACCCTCCGTCGCACGGAATCCCTGATGCGCTGATGCAGCCCTGGAGAATGGCGTATTGTATCACAGCCGTCCACAATACGAGCACGAAGAGCCTCTACATTTGGTACCGGGGTTGCGAGGACAAGAGCTTTCAAATGCTCCCATAAATGAAAGTCAAGAGGGTTGAGGTCAGGAGAGCGGGAAGGCCATGGAATTGGTCCGCCTCTACCAATCCATCGGTCACCGAATCTGTTGTTGAGAAGCGTACGAACACTTCGACTGAAATGTGCAGGAGCTCCATCGTGCATGAACCACATGTTGTGTCGTACTTGTAAAGGCACATGTTCTAGCAGCACAGGTAGAGTATCCCCTATGAAATCATGATAACGTGCTCCATTGAGGGTAGGTGGAAGAACATGAGGCCCAATCAAGACATCACCAACAATGCCTGCCCAAACGTTCACAGAAAATCTGTGTTGATGACGTGTTTGCACAATTGCGTGCGGATTCTCGTCAGCCCACACATGTTGATTGTGAAAATTTACAATTTGATCACGTTGGAATGAAGCCTCATCCGTAAAGAGAACATTTGCACTGAAATGATGATTGACACATTGTTGGATGAACCATTCGCAGAAGTGTACCCGTGGAGGCCAATCAGTTGCTGATAGTGCCTGCACACGCTGTACATGGTACGGAAACAACTGGTTCTCCCGTAGCACTCTCCATACAGTGACGTGGTCAACGTTACCTTGTACAGCAGCAACTTCTCTGACGCTGACATTAGGGTTATCGTCAACTGCACGAAGAATTGCCTCGTCCATTGCAGGTGTCCTCATCGTTCTAGGCCTTCCTCAGTCGCGAGTCATAGGCTGGAATGTTCTGTGCTCCCTAAGACGCCGATCAATTGCTTCGAACGTCTTCCTGTCGGGACACCTTCGCTCTGGAAATCTGTCTCGATACAAACATACCGCGCCACGGCTATTGCCCCGTGCTAATCCATACATCAAATGGGCATCTGCCAACTGCGCATTTGTAAACCTTTCACTGACTGCAAAACCACGTTGGTGATGAACACTAACCTGTTGATGCTACGTACTGATGTGCTTGATGCTAGTACTGTAGAGCAATGAGTCACATGTCAACACAAGCACCGAAGTCAACATTACCTTCCTTCAATTGGGCCAACTGGTGGTGAATCGAGGAAGTACAGTACATACTGACGAAACTAAAATGAGCTCTAACATGGAAATTAAGCGTTTCCGGACACATGTCCACATAACATCTTTTCTTTATTTGTGTGTGAGGAATGTTTCCTGAAAGTTTGGCCGTACCTTTTTCTAACACCCTGTACCAGCCAGAACCCCTTCGCCCGATTCTTTAAAGAATCGAGTTCCCATGTGAAAAACAGATTTAAACGTCTGATTACTGTACAAATGACTTAATATGTATTTTACAATTTAAGTCATTTCTTCTCGAGAAGAGTTGAACCATGCTTGTCATGCATCCGTACTAGGGTTGTTAGTACTTTCTGTTCGCCTGAAATTTTTGAAACCTTGGGACGTCTCAAAAATGTTGATGGATAGCAATACTGACCTTATTAGCAGATAGGTGTTGATCCTCTGCCCAGTCTTCCCTGACCAGTTTCGCTACCCACGTCCTGAAATTGGGGGATGGCAGAGTGACGTTCATTATAGGACGAGAGATACTGGCTTGCTTTATGAGCTGGTCGACCATAGTATTCAAAACTAGTCCAGTAAGTCCCGTGGCCAACAGGAGATTTCACACCTACTGGTTATATTTAAGTAATTCCCGAATAGTTTGCGGTACTTCGGTCATTTTACTGTCCTGCTTCGGGTTTTTAATACACTGCAATATTCTTCGGAGTCTGACACTGTAAGAACCCTGAATGACGATCAAATTTGAGACCTCCCGAATCGCTACCGGTTCCGTAATAAAAATTTAACAATAAGAGTACAAAACTTTCTGGCAGATTAAAACTGTGTTCGGACAGAAACTCGAACTCGGGACCTTTGACTTTCGCGGACAAGTGCTCCACCATCTGAGCTACCCAAGCACGACTCACGAACCGTCCTCACACCTTTAACTCCGCCAGTACCTCATCTCCTACATTCCAAACTTCACATAAGCTCTCCTCCAGAACTAGCACTCTTGGAAGAAAGGATAATGTGGAGACACGGCTTTGCCACAACCTGGGGGATGTTTTCAGAATGAAATTTTCACTCTGCAGCCGAGTGCGCGCTAATATGAAACTTCCTGGCAGATTAAAATTGTGTGGAGACCGAGACTCGAACTCGGGACCTCTTCATTTTGGAAATATGAGTACAGACGAAATTAGCTTCTTTGCTGCTAGATGCGATTCTTAGAATTGTGGTAAATAGTATCTGCACTACAGATACCACGACAAAACGAAACGACTCACCACGAAGGAATTATCCGAATGGGACTGAAATAGGTAGATGTGATGCACTTATACAGACAAACAAATGACTTAAATTTCAGAAAGTTGGATGATTTGTTCAAGAGAAAGAGCTTTACAAATTGAGAAAGTCAGAAATGCGTTGGTCCTCCTCTGCCACTTACGCAAGCGGTTATTCCGCTTGGCATTGACAGAGTTATTGGATGTCCTATTGAGGGATATTGTGCCAAATTCTTTTAAACTGGCGTGTTACTGTTCAAATGGCTCTGAGCACTATGGTACTTAACATCTGAGGTCATCAGTCCCCTAGAACTTAGAACTATTTAAACCTAACTAACCTGAGGACATCACACACATCCATGCCCGAGGCAGGATTCGAACCTGCGACCGCAGCGGACGCGCGGTTCCAGACTGAAGCGCCAAGAACCGCTCGGCCACAGCGGCCGGCCTGGCGTGTTAGATCGACAAAATCCAGAGTCTATTGGGGGGCCCTGCCCATAATGCTCCAAACGTTACCAACTGGAGAGATCCGGGCGACCTTGCTGTTCAAGATTAAGATTTGGAAGCATGAATACAAGCGGTGGAAACCGTCGCCGTGTGCGGGTGGGCATTATTTTGCTAAAACGCATGCCCGGAATGGCTTGCCACGAAGGGCAACGAAATGGGGCGTAGAATATCCTAGACGTACCGCTGTGCTGTTAAGTGCGTCGCGGATGACAACAGAAGCGTTTCTGCTGTGAAAAGAAATGGCAGCCAAGACCATCACCTCTGGTTGTCAGATTGGCAACCCACTGCTCTCGGGGGACTTCCAGACACTTTTTCAGCCTGCAATCTCATTTGCTGGAGTGGAATCGTCTTCAAAGGTGAATCCCATTACGAACTGAATCGCGACGACCAGCGAAGACGTGTGTGGGGACGCCCGAGAGAGCGGTGGCATATCAATCTGGCTGTTGCCCGCCATATGAGCCGCAACCAGAGATGATGGTGTGGGGCGTCATTTCATTTCATAGTAGGGCCTCTTTGGATGTCATCTGCAGCACCCTTACAGCAGAGCGATACATTGTATGTCCCGTTTTGTCGCCCTCTACATTGGCCAGCGAGGTCACCGGATGTCTCCACAACTGAGAACGTTTGCAGTATTATGGTTAGAGCCCTCCTATCAGCTGGTGGTTTTGATGGCGTAATCTGGACACGGCATTCCTCAGATGGACCTCCAACAACTCTGTCAATCGATGCCAAGCCGAATAATTGCTTGCATAAGGGCCAGAGGTGGACTAACACATTACTGACCTGCTCAGTTTGTGAAGCTCTTTCTTTCGACTAAATCATCCACATTTCTGAAATTGTAATCTTTTGGTTGGCCGCTGTGGCCGAGCGGTTCTAGGCGCTTCAGTCCGGAACTGTGCGACTGCTACGGTCGCAGGTTCGAATCCTGCCTCGGGCATAGATGTGTGTGGTGACTTTAGGTTAGTTAGGTTTAAGTAGTTCTAATTGTAGGGGACTGGTGACCTCAGATGTTAAGTCCCATAGTGCTCAGAGCCATTTGAACCATTTTTGTAATCTTTTGTTTCTCTGTACATCTACATTAGATCTACCACTTTCCGTACCTTTCGGATAATTCCATCGTTGTCCTTATTTATTTATGTTGTGTCTTAGGGTGTGTTTGACGTTAAGCGAGCAAAAGCTTTACAGTTGAAGACTCAAAACACTAATAATGTTTTTTGAGTTTCGGATTATTCACCTGTATACTAACGAAAAAATTTACAAATGGTTTAAAAGTATGTTTGAAGTTTGATGGATGCCGCTATGCGCTCTCATAGTCGAACGTTGGATGAATATGATCTGGTCAATTTGCGCTCCTTTTAACAAACGCTACATTTTCACGCATCTTAATGTTTATTCTTTCATATCTCCTGAACTGTGTGTTGTATAACGATATACTTCTGCAGTTGCACTAAGTGTTGGATACTTCCGAAAAATGTGTTACGAATACACTAGTAAAGAAGTAATAAATGAAAACGTTGTGCCTGATGCTGCAGTTTTACTGCGTGAACAGCGAAAATGTAGTAAGGAACAAACTTTATTCTGTTTGGTAAGGGGTGGCTCCGCCCGGTTGGCCGTGCGGTCTAACGCACTGCTTTCCGGGCGGGAAGGAGCGCCTGGTCCCCGGCACGTATCCGCCCAGCTGATTTGTGTCGAGGTCCGGTGAACCGGCCAGTCTGTGGATGGTTTTTAGGCGGTTTTCCATTTGCCTCGGTGAATGCAAGCTGGTTCCCCTTATTCCGCCTCAGTTACACTGTCGGCGATTGCTGCGCGAACAAGTTCTCCACGTACGCGTACACCACCATTACTCTACCACGCCAACGTAGGGGTTACACTCGTCTGATGTGAGACGTTTCCTGGAGGGTCCACCGGGGACGAACTGCACAATAACCCTGGGTTCGGTGTCAAGCGGCGGAGGGGTGAAGTGGACTGCGGTAGTCGTCGTGGGGTTGTGGACCACTGCGGCTGCAGCGGGGACGGAGCCTCTCCGTCGTTTCTAGGCCCCCGGTTAACATACAATACAATACATACAAGGGGTGGCTCGGGGGTGGAAAGTTACGAAAAGATTTGAAGTTATAGTTAAAGTAGTTTGGAAGTCGCTAAGTATTCTCTTTCTCAAATACTGGATCAATATAGTCTGGGTACTTTGTGCGCCGTGAGTTACACTACCTTAAGACATACTAACATTTTCTAACTTTAATAGCTTTCTTAGTGTGTTAAACCTTTAACGTAACATTATACCTCTTAATGAGTAGATTACGACAGAATTCTAAGTTAGAAATTAGGTTGGTAACTTTACCACATACTGAAAATCAAAGTTACGTTGCCTCTGCAGCCTGGTCCTTTTAGATAGTAGTATAGATTCTGGCTAAACATAAACAGTCATCATTATTTACACTGCTGGCCATTAAAATTGCTACACCAAGAAGAAATGCAGGTAATAAATGGGTATTCATTCGACAAATATATTATACTAGAACTGACATGTGATTACATTTTCACGCGATTTGGGTGCACAGATCCTGCGAAATCAGTGCGGAGAACAACCACCTCTGGCGGTAATAACGGCCTTGATACGCCTAGGCATTGAGTCAAACAGAGCTTGGATGGCGTGGTACAGGTACAGCTACCCATGCAACTTCAACACGATACCACAGTTCATCAAGAGTAGTGACTGACGTATTATGACGAGCCAGTTGCTCGGCCACCATTGACCAGACGGTTTCAATTGGTGAGAGATCTGGAGAATGTGCTGGCCAGGGCAGCAGTCAAACATTTTCTGTATCCAGAAAGGCCCGTACAGGACCCGCAACATGCGGTCGTGCATTATCCTGCTGAAATGTAGGGTTTCACATCGATCGAATGAAGGATAGAGACACGGGTCGTAACACATCTGAAATGTAACTTCCACTGTTCAAAGTGCATTATTGCGAACAAGAGGTGACCGAGACGTGTAACCAATGGCACCCCATACCATCACGACGGGTGATACGCCAGTAAGGCGGTGACGAATACACGCTTCCAATGTGCGTTCACCGCGATGTCGCCAAACACGGATGCGACCGTCATGACGCTGTAAACAGAACGTGGATTCATCCGAAAAAATTACGTTTTGCCATTCGTGCACACAGGTTCGTCGTTGAATACACCAACGCAGGCGCTCCTGTCTGTGATGCAGCGTCAAGGGTAACCGCAGCCATGGTCTCCGAGCTGATAGTCGGTGCTGCTGCAAACGTCGTCGAACTGTTCGTGCAGATGGTTGTTGTCCTGTAAACGTCCCCATCTGTTGATTCAGGGATCGAGACGTGGCTGCACGATCCGTTACAGCCATGCGGATAAGATGCCTGTCATCTCAACTGCTACTGATACGAGGCCGTTGGGATCCAGCACGGCGTTCCGTATTACCCTCCTCAACCCACCGATTCCATATTCTGCTAACAGTCATTGGATCTCGACCAACGCGAGCAGCAATGTCGGGATACGATAAACCGCAATCGCGATAGGCTACAATCCAACCTTTATGAAAGTCGGAAACGTGATGGTACGCATTTCTCCTCCTTACAGGAGGCATCACAGCAACGTTTCACCAGGCAACGCCGGTCAACTGCTGTTTGTGTATGAGAAATCGGTTGAAAACTTTCCTCATGTCAGCACGCTTTAGGTGTCGCCACCGGCGCCAACCTCGTGTGAATGCTCTGAAAAGCTAATCATTTGCATATCACAGCATCTTCTTCCTGTGGGTTAAATTTCGCGTCTGTAGCACGTCATGTTCGTGGTGTAGCAATGTTAATGGGGAGTAGTGTAATAGTCTGTCAGGTAACATTTGGGTTCATTACTCCGACAGTACAGTGTTTTGAAGCCTGGCGTAGCTGTTAACATAGCTGTGACGATGGCTGTAAAATACAAAATAACAAAAGTGTCTTCTTTTTTGCCACAGGTTCTTCGATTGGTTCAAAAAGGAGAAGAAAGAAAAGAAGAAGGAGCCGCCGAAGCGCGCGGAGGTCCACCACTACCACCACCACTACTACTACTATTACTACATTCCCAAGCACAAGCCCACGGAGACTTACCACCACCCCAAGCACGAGGAGCACCCTTCCACCGACCACGAGGAGGCGCCTTCTTCGTGGGGCTACAGTTAGGCTGCGGTGGGACTCCATCAGGGCTACACTAAATTACGTCGTATGGACGCTTGTAATCTGTGGCAGCCCCAGAGTCGAAGCAAAGTAGTCGCTGTATCGTGACGACGGGAGTTGACTCTTTAGTGACCTATCTGTGTTCGTTCTCTGCAGTCATGCGCAAAACTCGTTACCTGTAATTCAAAGACATAATAACCAGACTGTATAAAATAGGTGCTAAGCAATTTGTTTATTGACAGGTAGACTTCTTGTTAATTAAGAGAAAAACACCGCTACCTTCGCGTCATTTTCCTTGCTGCGACATACAAATCACTGAGTCGTATCATGAACACTTGCCAAACACATGAGAGTCGTGAAAAAACTCGGTAGTCTCTACCGCCTGGCGTGGAAAGAAGATCTCTCAGATTAATTCTGGAAAGTCGCTTCCCTAGCATCTGCATTCTACCTGAATTTAAATACGCTCTCTCGCGACCTCCCAACTACATTCATGCAATGTATCAGAAAAATGAAATCTCGTGACAGTCTAAAAGAATGAGATTCAGGCACACCGAATGATCGTCTACATCTATACCCCGCACCTGTTATATGGTGCTTGGCGGGGGAGGGGGGCGGGGCATTTTTGGTTCCATTATCATTCCTCCCCTTAACCTTCCCCACCCTATTCCATTCACAAATGGGACATGGGAGAACGATTGTCGATAAACCTGGGTATGAGTCCTAATTTCTTTCACTCTCTGGTCGTCATCATTTTACGAGCTATTTGAAGGGCTTATTTCAATAGCGGTACAAGTCCATTACCTCCACTTTTGTGTCTATAATGCTTCTTAAATTAGCGAGCCAAACAGACAGAAAGAAAGATTCATCTTTAGCAAGAATCCATACGCTTGAGTATTTCTGGTATCTCAACTGCAGATTTTTCAGCGCTCATTTAACTTTAGGACTCTGTATCTCAATATGAACAAAAATGGACTTGTACCACTATTGAAATAATCCCTTCATTTATGGTAGGCAGTAATATTTTTTCCGACTCATCTTCGAACGTACACCCTCTGAATTTCAGCAATAAACGTCTCCATTAAAGACAAAGTCTTTCTTGTACCGTCTGCCACTGGAGTTCGCTTAGTATCTCCAGAAAGTTCTCGCGCCGACTAAAAAATCCCTTGACGAAATGTGCAGCTATCCGTTGGATCTTCTCTATCTCTTCTATTAATCCGGCTTGGTAAAGGCCTCAGACTGATGAATACTCACTCAGGAATCGGTCTTTCAAATGTTTTGTAAGCCATTTCTATCGTGAATCAATTACATTTCCTTGAGATTCTTCCAACGAACGTCACGCTGGCATCTGCTTTTCCAAAAGTTTGTTTTATATTTTCACTACTCTTAATGTTGATCCAGACGGTTACTCCTAGGTATTTTGTGGTGGTTATTGTATCCAGTGGCTTCTCCGTTAAAAAAAGTTCTCCATTTTAAGGAACCGACCCAGGACCGTTCCACGGGATAACATCTTGCAACTGACCCTACAAACCGTACGCCCGGAATGACTTCTTTTCATCTAAGTTCGCTATTGGCTGCCCCCAAGTTATGCTGTTTCTGTTAGTGCCTTCCGTTAAAATTATTTACGTCGTTCCCATTTATGTTGTGGAAAACGCACTTGACTTTTCGTCTGCGTTCTCTTCATGACGCCAACCCAATACGGCACTAAAGGAGATGCTTGTGCTCTAAACTTTCTCTCGTTAGCAACATCCAGACTGCCTGCAGCTTTGTGAATTGTGAAACTTACGCCGCAACTGAAGCCAACTCTATAGTCACCCTTAGTATATATAAAGCAGATTTCAAACATTGATCCAATTATTTACTTCTACTAGAGCTCATTCCCTAAGCTCGGAAATCATATGGAACAATCTGCGCAAAAGCAATCTGTTTCCAGATGGTTTACGAACAGTACACCGACGAACGCTTTTGACATTTCATAATTCTCTGCAGCCCTTTTCAAACTATAGCTACTGCGAGACAGTGTTTAAATACTTGTTAGTGTGTTCTACAGAAACTGGAAAATAAATCATAAGATTCTGCTGCTTCTTTGCTGGCACATATTTGACAACTGGGCATGAGTGCGGTATGGTAACAGTGAACAATGTGGACGGACACCATAGCGTTTCCGGTTGAATCGGATTAATGCGTTAAATTTTTGATTGACTGCTTAACATAGTCGTGTGGAGTGACTGAAGATACTCCCACCACAGTAAGTTCCTACTTCAGGGAGACAGGGACTATATGACGAGGCATTCATAAATTATAATTATTATAAATATAGTTATTATTATTATTATTATTATCTTATTTTGGCGGCTTAGTGGAAAGTGTTTCCTCGTCTTGGTGGTAAAGCAATTACGAAGTTTTTTGATTCCTAAATGCAACTAGACTGTAAAATTGTTTACAATGGAGTGTATCACAGCGGAAGTTAAGTGTGATTTCTGGAGACAATAATTTCTTTCTTTAACATCCAGTCTCAGTTTAAGTAAGCATTTTAAATACAATACACTGTTCATTTTTCGCACTGTAAAAATGCCCGTCGACATTTACACTTCCTACAGTTTATTCTTAAACATGTACCATCTGTATTTATATCTGTAAAGAAAGTAAAATATCTATTGTTACTCAGATATGTTGAAATAATAAAATTATATCAAGACAATATTATTTTATAAAAATCGTCCACCAAGATGGGCCTTATCCTTTACTGAATCTAATACGTAAATGAAAATAAGCACAGCTTTCATGTGTTGTGTATTCCATTTCCAAGTAACACAGCAGGGTTTGGATTAAGGTAAGTGCTGGCGAATGACAAACAAACAAAAAAGTCCACGATAACGAAATGCCGAATTATTGTTTGATGAAGTAGTATACTTGGCTGCACATTTAGTAACTCAAAGAAAATTCTCTAGTATAAAAAGTATGTGCGACGTATCGGAACAGTTAAATGCACTGACTGTCGTTGATGGAATCGTTCACACGGAAACTGAAATGAGAAGTACTTACAGCCAAACTTTTAAAATAGCTTTGGATAGTGCATTCATCATTTAGATCCAATGTGTAAACAAAGAATCCAAAATTCTATGGTTCAATGATCATATGATGCCTGTCTATAGCGAGGAAAAAAAACCTCAGGAAAAAGGCTTCTTCCCATGTCGAACTGGATGAAGATATTCTCAGGTAACAGTGAGTTGGTCCTGATACTCAGTGCCTGTGAGTTATTGTCCTAATACATCATTCATTAAAACAAGTGAGTTTCAAAACAAAGTTAAAACATTTTGCTTCCAAGAAACATCGTAGTTCACGATTCTTTGTTGTCCTCTGCGCGACAAGCATAGACCGCAATGTATCGATTCATTACCAAGTCTACAGCTCTTTCCTTCCTTGTGTAGTCAATGAAATGCTCGTCGACTGCGAAACGGTTGTAGACAAAGTTCTGCTTCACTTAGAGAAAGCTGGGAGTCGGTCAGCCACCTGAAAGATTTCGCAATTTTCATGGGAAGTATTTTTGAGAGATAATAAATATCCTACGTCAGGATAGCTAGACTGTCGATGATTGAATCTAACCAGTCCCGAAACAAAGCCAGTACGAAGTTGACAAATATATATACATGAACATGAAAGGTCAGGTGAGCGAGGCGGCCAGGAAATATCACCAGAACTGGAAATTACTCTACCGGGAAGCATCTGTCGCAAGAAATCTACATTCTGGTTGTATATGAATATTCTGAATTGTTGAAACACACTGTCACACCCTGTTTTCACTGTGTGTGTATATATATATTAATCGTGACTTGGTTGTGTGACGTTGTTTGTTGTTGTTGTGGTCTTCAGTCCTGAGACTGGTTTGATGCAGCTCTCCATGCTACTCTATCCTGTGCAAGCTTTTTCATCTCCCAGTACCTACTGCAACCTACATCCTTCTGAATCTGCTTAGTGTATTCATCTCTTGGTCTCCCTCTACGATTTTTACCCTCCATGCTGCCCTCCAATACTAAATTGGTGATCCCTTGATGCCTCAGAACATGTCCTACCAACCGATCCCTTCTTCTGGTCAAGTTGCGCCACAAACTTCTCTTCTCCCCAATCCTATTCAATACTTCCTCATTAGTTATGTGATCTACCCATCTACTCTTCAGCATTCTTCTGTAGCACCACATTTCGAAAGCTTCTATTCTCTTCTTGTCCAAACTATTTATCGTCCATGTTTCACTTCCATACATGGCTACACTCCATACAAATACTTTCAGAAATGACTTCCTGACACTTAAATCAATACTGGATGTTAACAAATTTCTCTTCTTCAGAAACGCTTTCCTTGCCATTGCCAGCCTACATTTTATATCCTCTCTACTTCGACCATCATCAGCTATTTTGCTCCCCAAATAGCAAAACTCCTTTACTACTTTAAGTGTCTCATTTCCTAATCTAATTCCCTCAGCACCACCCGACTTAATTCGACTACATTCCATTATCCTTGTTTTGCTTTTGTTGATGTTCATCTTATATCCTCCTTTCAAGACACTGTCCATTCCATTCAACTGCTCTTCCAAGTCCTTTGCTGTCTCTGACAGAATTACAATGTCATCGGCGAACCTCAAAGTTTTTATTTATTCTTCATAAATTTTAATACCTACTCCGAATTTTACTTTTGTTTCCTTTACTGCTTGCTCAATATACAGATTGAACAACATCGGGGAGAGGCTACAACCCTGTCTTACTCCCTTCCCAACCACTGCTTCCCTTTCATGTCCCTCGACTCTTATAACTGCAGTCTGGTTTCTGTACAAATTGTAAATAGCCTTTCGTTCCCTGTATTTTACCCCTGCCACCTTTAGAATTTGAAAGAGAGTATTCCAGTCAACATTGTCAAAAGCTTTCTCTAAGTCTACAAATGCTAGAAACGTAGGTTTGCCTTTCCTTAATCTTTCTTCTAAGATAAGTCGTAAGGTGTGTGACGTTATGCTGACGATATTTGTGCCAATTACGACGATAAGAAGATATGAACAACACAACACCCAGTTCCCGAGCGAAAACAATCTCCGAGCGGACAGGGAATCCAGTCCGGGCTCCTTCGGTTTGCAATCTATCCACTGACCTCGCAGATATCGAGGAGGATGGTGAGAAAGAATGTCAAAAAGGAGAATGGGGCTAGCTGCATATCAGATACAAGAAAGAATTGGGAAAGAATTGCCACAGGGATTTTGTTATCTAGGAAGCAAGACTTCATTAAAATGGCGCAGTTATCGACAGCTATCTTCAACGAAAAAAGGTCCACTGATATACAGGGTGCGGCAGCGTTCATAGTAGGATATTAAAAACACACCATCAGGCAGTAACTGTAATTTACTTATTACTTCGTATGTCAATTAATAGTTAAAGGTATGCCATTTACTAACGTGTAAGTCATTGTCCATTGCGTGGATTACTTTTTGAATATGACTCGTGTCAAATGATGCCCCCTCTGCACAACACATTCATCTAGGCGGCGTCGGAAGCTTTCCATAACTTGGCGTAACATATTCCCTGGGACATTGCCGACGGCAGTTCTGATGCGATCCTTCAACTCAGGAATGGTGGCACAACGTGTTCGAAACACGTCTTGCTTCAGGTCGCCCCAAAGGAAAAAGTCTGCACATGAAAGGCCAGGTGAGCGAGGCGGCCAGGAAATGTCACCAAAACTGGAAATTATTCTACCGCGAAACGTCTGTCGCAAGAAATCCATGCAAATTCTGGTTGCATGCGAGGTCGCTCAGTCGTTTGGAAACCATAATTGTTCCACATCCACATCAACCATACCTAATTGGGGAATAACGAAGGCCGGCCGGTGTACCCAAGCGGTTCTAGGCGCTTCAGTCTTGAACCACGCGACCGCTACGGTCGCAGGTTCGAATCCTGCCTCGGGCATGGATTTGTGTGTTGTCCTTCGGTTAGTTAAGTTTAAGTAGTTCTAAGCTCTAGGGGACTGATGACCTCAGGTGTTACGTCCCATAGTGCTCAGAGCCATTTGAACCCATTTTTTGAAGAACGAAGTCTTGCAGCATTTCAGGTAGCGTTCACTGGTGTATAGTAAAGCTCGTAGGTTGGACTCACATAAATTGCAATTAGCTAAGAAAGAATTTCAGTTTCTGCTGAATAATGGTACTATACGTCGATCACAATCACAATGGGCTAGTCCACTTTACCTTGTTATGAAGTACAATGGTCATTGGCAAGTTTGTGGAGATTATCGTCGCCTTAATGACAGGACTCTCCCAGACCGGTATCCAGTCCCTCGAGTAGATGACGTAAATTTGATGCTGCAGAATAAGAAGATATTCTCCAAGATTGACCTACTAAAAGCGTATTATCAAATTCCTTTAGCCGAAGAAGACAAACCAAAGTCAGCAGTTATTACTCCTTTTGGTCTGTATGAATTTAATTATATGCCCTTCGGACTTCGAAATGCACCTAACACATTTCAGAGGTTTATACACGAAGTTATGAGAGAGCTGGATTTCTGCTTTCCCTATCTGGATGATATTTTAATGGCATCAGAATCTCCCGAACAACATGCTGAGCATCTAAATTTACTCTTTGAACAATTGAATCAGTACGGTATAGCAATAAATGTTGCAAAATTCGTATTTGTAGTGCAAGAACTGACATTCTTGGGACAATTAATCACACCCTGAGAAACTAAGCCGGATCCAGAAAAAGTGTCTGCGCTAATGAACTACAAGTGACCTGAAACTGTTCGCGAACTTCGAAAATTTTTAGGTAGCATCAATTTTTATCGTAGATATTTAGAGCATGCTGCAGAAAACCGAGCCTTGTTGAATGATTACCTAAAAGGAACAACTAAAAATGACCGAAGACATATTGACTGGACAGAAGAGGCAATTGCTCGGTTCCAAAAATGTAAAGAAGATCTCGCAAATGCAATACTTTTAACATTTCCGGGTTTGCGCAGCCAACTCGCGTTATTTGTGGATGCATTCGATTTTGCAGCTGGCGCTGTGTTGCAACAGTGGCAAAATGAACAACGGAAACCTATTGGATTCTTTTCAAAAAAAGTTCACGAATGCACAGAAAAAGTATTCCAAATATGACAGAGGACTACTTTGTATATGTACGGCTGTCAAATATTTCAAATATCTGTTAGAAGGTAGATACTTTGTTATTTATACTGGTCATGCCCCTCTAACATATGCATTCAAGCAGAAGAATAAGAAAGCAACGTCGATCCAATTACGTTATCTCCAATATATTTCACAGTTTGGAACAGATTTGAGACATATTTCTGGTAAAGCAAATGTTGTGACCGATAGATTTTCAAGGCTTGAAGAATTGGTTCCAATTAACTATGAAGAGACAGCCCAAGCACAAGAAAAGGACGAAGAACTTCATCAACTGCAATCTGGCAATAATACGGTTGAATTAAAATACTATTTGACCCAGACAGGAAAGCAATTGTGGTGTGATATCTCGACACAAAGTATTCGACCTTATACTCCTGAACAATTCCGTTATGATATTTTTCAACATTATCATAATTTGGCTCATCCAGGTGTCAAGACAACTGTAAAAATTATTAAATAAAGATGTGTCTGGATGAATATGAAAAAGGACACTGCAAATTGGTCACGAGCATGTAATGCTTGTCAAAAATACCAGGTATCACGACATGTGCATTCACCAATAGGACACTTTCCCGTCACTGATGAACGTTTTAAAGTAATTCAGCTGGATTTGATGGGCCAATGCCTCCTTCTGATGAATATACGTATTGCTTAGCATGCATCGATAGATTTACGAATTGGACAGAAGTAATAGCATTTCGGGATATACAAGCAGGAGCTGTAGATCAAGTTTTCTTCAATTGTTGGATTACTAGATTTGCCACACCTTATCAAATAGTAACCGACCGCGGAAGACAATTTAATTCTGAGCTATTTCAAGCACTATCAAAAATATGTGGTTGTAATCAAACTCAAACTACTGCATATCATCTTCAATCCAACGGAAAAATAGAAAGATTTCATAGCACACTTAAAGCAGCAATCCGCTCACATTCAACTACAAAATGGACTCAGACAATATATGTTATCCTTCTTGGTCTTCGTTGCTCAATCAGAGAAAACACGAATGCTACGATGACAGAAATGGTTTATGGCTCTAAGCACTATGGGGATTAACATCTGAGGTCATCAGTCCCCTAGACTTAGAAACTGCTTAAACCTAACTACCTAAGGACATCTCACACATCCATGTCCGAGGCAGGATTCGAACCTGCGACCGTAGTAGCAGCGCGGTTCCGGACTGAAGCGCCTAGAACCGCTCGCCTACAAAATGGTTTATGGTTCACCAATCAGCATACCTGGTGATTTCTTTCAAGAAGTCGGAACAAAAAGGGATTCAGACTTACCGCAATTTGTTTCACATCTAAAAGAATACATGAACCTGCTGAAATCAGTGCAAATAGCTCACAAAGTAAAAGAGACACCATTTGTATACAAGGACCTCAGTACTTCAACACACGTATTTGTAAGGGTTGACAGAGTTAAAAAGTCGTTAGAATCTCCATGTGAAGACCCATATGAAGTCGTGGAAAGAACACCAAAATTTTTTGGACTCAAAATTAAAGACCAAGTAAAAAGATTGCCATCGACCGATTGAAACCTTCATATTTGCCGAACGAAGACATTAGATTGCCGTAAGATACTCCAGTTTCACCACCACCCCAGGACAAACAACCTGAAGATAAAAAACCACGAACATCAATATCATGTCTGGTAATTCGATTTCCCGCAAGACTAGAGGACGTGGTACAGTGAATTGTGACCTTCTTACTGAGAAGGGGGTGATGTGGGAGCAGGGTGCCCTTCCATATATTTTTTTTTTGGTGTGTTAGTACTTCAGAGATATATGTTATGTAATATCACAAGAGACAAAAGAAGATTGTATTGTTTTTGAGAGTTGCAAAATGTATCGTTGCCTAATCAACACGCCGATTCACGTCTTATAAAATGTTATAATAAAGAAGTTTTAAGTTCTTATTTTTGTGTGTGTTTACCTGTGTTAGACACCACCGACAAGCACATGTAAGGTCTCCTTCAGGTGGATAAAACCATTGCTCATGTCGATCATCAATAAAACTGCGCTAAAACAGTGGTGAAGGAACTATGAAAGTTTAAAGCTCCTTTTATATTGGCGGGTCGCCTCGTTAATTCCACGTTACAGAGGTGTGTCTGGATACTCATGACTGGACAGAATATTTAGGGAGGGACCAAGGCTGCGAAAAAAGTCTTGTCAAAGTAAGCGACAGGTTTGTAGCGTCAGATAGTGTATAATGGCAACACACAGACGTAATTTTTGTGTGGGATTAGTCGGCGCCGGCCGCTGTGGTCGAGCGGTTCTAGGCGGTTCAGTCCGGAACCGCACGACCGCTACGGTCGCAGGATCGAATCCTGCCTCGGGCATGGATGTGTGTGATGTCCTTAGGTTTGTTAGCTTTAAGTATTTCTAAGTCTATGGGACTGATGACCCATGGTGTTTAGAGCAATTTGAACCATCTGAACCATTTGATTACTCGGCTGAATTTTTCAATGGACAATTGATACCAATTAAGTCAATACTTACCTTTCAAAGTTTGAGCACATTCGCATCAAATTCTCTGTAGCACTCGCTCAAACGAATATCACTTCAGTTGGAGAAACTGCTTAGATTTTAAAAGAGTCGTTCACGGACTCTTGGCAGTTTGAAATGAGTTGGATTTCTTGGAAAGTCGGCCTCCTCCACATCTTATTTCATTCAAACATGAACCCATAAAAGCCTAAGACTGTTTTCCTAATCGTTCACTTACGATCTCAAACAACGATGGAAAAATATAATTTTCAGAACTAAAGTTCTTCAGACACAGGTTTCTGATATGCACATTAGAATCAGGGCTAACATTTTGGCTTGGCTCAGTAATGAAGAGACGAGTAAGCTATGAAGATGTTGTAAGTACTTGAGAGAAGATGAACTTCTGAATCAAGTTCGCTTGTGAAAAACCTTTATTGTCGATTACAAGTTTCGGTCCGCATGGTTACCATCTTCAGATCCCGACAAAAGGTTACTGCATAATCTTTTATCGATATCTGAAGATGGTTTACAAGCGATGTTGGTTAAAAAGTTCACCTTCTTTCAAGTGATTATTAGAGATCACCCCTTACCACTCAAGATGAGTAAAGTAATATCGCAAGTGTTGTTGACAATTCTTCCGGGTTATATGGCCGTGGTCCATGGAATTGTTCAGTTCCTAACGTTTCGTCCAATACTACGCTGGACATCTTCAGAGGTATGGCTGGTTCTGCTGAGTCCTGTCCTCCGGTTTATATGGCCGTGGTCCATGGAATTCTTCAATTTCTAACGTTTCGTCCAGTACTACGTTCTACATCTTCAGAGGTATGGCTGGTCCTGCTGAGTCCTGCAGACAGGACTCAGTAGGACCAGCCATGCCTCTGAAGATGTCCAACGTAGTATAGGACGAAACGTTAGGAATTGAAGAATTCCACGGACCACGGCCATATAATCCGGAAGAATTATCAACAACAGTACCATCCGGTCGTGAAAGCCTTCATTGCAAGAATATCGCAAGTATTTTCATTCGTATGAAGTGCAGGTGGAAACCAGTAAGCGAATAATATTATTTAAAACTTTCTTTTTAAGGCTGATTAATTGGAAAAATATATTAATTTGTGTTGAGATGTGTCTTGAACATCTACAGATGATTTTGCGTTATCCGGCGTGCACCTTCTGGTTGAACCAATAGAAAATACGTATAATGGATAACAGAGATTATTTTGTAATTAGGGCAACCGCAGCTTAGACTGTACATTGTTACTGTAAAGAAATTTCCAAAAACTCCTCAAAGTAATTTTAAAAATACTTCAAAAGTTTTTTAAATAAATGGAATTTCTTCAAGGCCGCATTAGCTATATACAGAGTCTTTTAATAGGTAATACGACCGGATTCACACCATTACAGGTGTGCCTTCAGGTGATAATAACTTTTCACTTCAAAAGGCTAGAAAGAATGTACGATGTCCCAATGATCAACTTATAAACCGATTAATTGCATAATCTCTTAAAAAGATCGGTCAGCAGTCCTCAGTCATTTCGAACGTGAACAAAAGTCATTTGATATCACCTGAGTAACGTTCGCCTGCTTAGCGGGTCCGGGTTCGATTCCTGGCCGGGTTGGAGATTTTCTCCGCTGGTGGAGTGGGTGTTGTGTTGTCCTCGTCATCATTTCATCCTCATCATCGGCGCGCAAATCGCCCAATGTGGCGTCAAATGAAATAAGACCTGACTTGGCGGCCGAACTTCCCCGAATGGGGGCTCCCGGCCAACGATGCCATACGCTCATTACCATTTTTTTTACCTGAGTAAAAACTCGGTCAAAGGGTTCCAAAGCTGTCAAAGCCGAGTGCTTTTGAAGTCATTGCGACGTGGAAACGCGAAGGAACTACCATAGCTAAACCAAAAACAAGTAGACTTCATTCGCTGACCGGCAGAGGCCGTGGAGTATTACGGAGACAGTTGTAAAAAACCAAAGGAAATCAGCGGAAGGATTCACTCTTGAGTTCCAAAAGCACTACCAGCAATCAGTCAGCACAGTGGCTGTACACAGGGAGCTGAATGGTATACAGTGGTCGAGCATCTCCTCAAACGCCTCACGTTTCTATAGTCGCTTCCAAGCGACGTTTGAGATGGTGTAAAGAGCCACACCACTGGACGGTGAATGAATGGAAACGAGTGGTTTTAGGTGATGAATCATGTAATGTGGGAATCCGAAGGAAGGGCTTGGATTTGCGAATGCCTGGAGAAGGTGGCGTGTCATTGTGTTTAGTGACAACTGCGAAGTAGTGAAGAGGCGGTGTTACGGCGTGGAGGTATTTTCATGCTTGAGAAGACGATAACTGCAAAAGTATAGGACTACGTTTCACAGCGTTGTGCACTACTTGCAGCAAAGGAACGGCTCGGAGACATTGATTGCGTCCATGACACTGCACTTTGTTATAAATCAGCAGGTGTTGGGTAATGATACATGGACAATGACATTAAAGTGTACTGACTTGCCCAAGGTCGCAACTTGAACAAAATGGTTTGGGATGAATTAGAAAGTTGACTTCCCTCCAGACCCCAGCGTCCATCATCACTACCTTCTCTGGTTTCGCCTCTTGAGAAACAGTCGACTGTCGTTCCACTACAGACATTCAGACACCTCAATGAAAGTGTTCCCAGCAGAGTTCAAGCAGTCATAAAGACACAGGGTGGACACATGCCCTGTTATTGTCCACTAATATGCATCCAGATTCTTTCGATCAGATAGTCTATGAAGCCTGCACTATAGTATTTAAATAAAGACGCTTCTTAAATTTTGTGGCGCGAACCCATACGCTGCAGCCTAGACAGCCGGCCCATAATGCGGCCTTGGCTTTTCCTGTTGTCTTCATAAATGCTGCCCATGAAGAACGGCTCCCTGTAAACCTCTGTACGAACTCTACTTTCCGTAATTTTGCCGTCATGAGCATTTCACTAGACGTACCGGTAGGCCACTTCTAGAAAGTGCGGTCTCTGAACTTCTACAGTACACCTCTCCATGATGCACAACGCTTCTCTTGTAGCATTAGCCACTGCAGTCTGCTAACCGTCTCCACAATGCGTTCGCACTTACCAAACGAACCCGTGACGAAAGGTGCCGCTCTTCTTTGGATCTTCTCTGTCTCCTCAACTAATCTTATCTCTTGAGGGTTACAAATTATCGTAATGAGGATATAATTGAGTACTCCCAATGACGGTAGCCCATTGACAATCGACAAAGTCACTCTTAAAAGAGTGTACATATTTAAATATTTGGGAAGCACTTTCAGTGAACAGAATGCAACAGAAACTGAGACTTAGGCAAGGATCGCAACGGCAAATAGAGCATATTTTGGCTTTCTTGCCGTGCTGTGCAGTAAAACAGTTTCGAGATGTACCAGAGTGTTATTCTTTCGGTACCTCTATATTGGCCACAGACATTTACATTAAGGGAAAAAAATGAACGAAAACTGCTAGTCTTCGAGAGAAAGACAGGATAGTCAGTCGCGGGAATGGATGGTATTAAAAAACCATTAACTGGCAAACCCACACTCACCACCTGATATTGGCCGAGGAATGAAGAAAACAAGAATGATGAGGGCAGGACACCTAATTACGATGGAAAGGAAGGACTACGGCGAACAGCATGCCGTGGAGGGCAGTAGGCGCCGTGGAAAGCCACGCACTACATGGAACTGTGATATCAACAGGGGTACAGAGGTAAAGGGCCTCAGAAAACGAGACTGGACCACGAAAGCCAGGAACAGAAATGATTGGTGGAAGATTGTGAAGATCTCATATGGTCTCTCAGGGCACTGCAACAATTAAGAAGAATACGATATTGCAGTGTCTGTGTTATTCTGAATTACGATGCGAAGTTCCTTTGGGCATGTATGCAGAAGCATGGTTGACGACATATGAAGGGCTTATTTCAGTAGTGGTACAAGTCCGTTTTTGTTCATTCTGAGTTACAGAGTCCTAAAGTTAAATGAGCTATGAGAAACTGCAGTTGAGATACCAGAAATATTCAAGTATATGTACTTGAATATTTCCGGTATCTCAACTGTAGATTTTCCAGCACTCATTTAACTTCAGGATTCTGTATCTCAGAATGAACAAAAATAGACTTGTACCACCATTGAAATAAGCCCTTCATATGGAAGTTTGAGTCTGGCCATGACTATTGTGCGGATAGCCAAATGGTAATGCGACCGCACACGATAACCGGGAAATTCGGGTTCGAATTACAGTCCAGCACTAATTTTCATCGTCATCACTCAATTCTACAGCTATTGGTTGTCCTTATTCGCAATTACGATTACGTTTAATGTGTAATTAAGAAGAACTCTCTGTTGGTAGACCGCCGGCCACGGTGGCGGAGCGGTTCTAGGCGCTTCGGTCCGGAACCGCGCGACTGTCACGGTCGCAGGTTCGAATCCTGCCTCGGGCATGGATGTGTGTGATGTCCTTAGGTTAGTTAGGTTTAAGTAGTTCTAAGTTCTAGGGAACTGATGACCTCAGATGTTAAGTCCCATAGTGCTCAGAGCCATTTGAACCATTTGTTGGTAGATCCGAACATAAACAGACAATAATATTTTCTTCTTGTTTTTCAAAACGCCAAGTTCAGCAATAATGCCGTCAGACGAACGTTTATGATGTAGGACTATGGCTTACACTGCAACAAAGATATGTATCAGCTGTAGTACATTCAATGAAATCTGATGAATGGATTCATTGGGTTGAAATTAAATAAATCCCACCTCTGCTGTAACAAAAATTTTCGTTCGAAACAGCATGTTCATTACATTCACAGTCAGCATTTTGAGAGATTTTCAACTATATCATTTGATATTATTGCACCTTCGTTGATCTCATATGCATGGAATGTATTCATCTCGTTTAGCGGTACGTAATTCAACTTCGAAAGTCCTGTTATGAACCACGGATCTTGCCAAGATGACGTGGCTTTCTTGAAGACGAGCAGCAGTCTTTCCAGAAGTTGCAGCGGTAACAGGCTGGACGATTGATCTGGAGTTGTAATATCAATCACCATAACCTTGCTATGCTAGTACTGCGAGCGGCTGAAAGCAGAGGGCAAACTACAGCCGTTACTTTTCCCGAGGGCATAGGGCCCAACAGTATGGCATGGAGAGGTGCATCGGATCAGTCTTCGTAGCACAACAACAATAACATATCAAAGCCGCTCACAATAAACGTTACGTCTCTTCAGGCCCCGTGATCAATGAAGTAAAACAGTTTCACACAGAAGTGTACTTCGTCTTACTGGCAAAGTTCAACTAAAGCAAATTTGAAAGCTTTCTCAGAAATAAATTAATGCTCTGCACAAATGTCTGCCCATTAAGAAAGACTCTTGTACACCAAATAATTTTATTTTAATTGCGCGATAACAACGCTAACTGTACATTTTCAAAGTTCCTTTCATTAAATACTGTCCAGAACGTTCAAAGTCCGGGCATGCAAGTGCACTAGCTCACAGATTCTAAGTCCATGAGGTTCATCATCGATCAAAAGTTCCATACTAGACAAGTTGCGACACAGCAAGCGCAGAATTGCGACCAATAGAGCATAGAATAATATAGTTTCTATGCTAGGTGATTAACTGCATTACTCCGTAGGCAAGGTGCCTCTAACTTTTCCCTGAGATGTGTTTCTACCATTTTCAAACAGAAAATTCGCGGATAAAAAGCAATTACCAACAGCACCAAAAAATTATAGTATTCCTATTTTTTGAACTGTAAACCTTTAGAAAAGGACCGCCTATGACGAAGAGTACCCTGTAGTCACTACAAGTATTTTCAAGTATATAACTATTTTCATTGCTTTACTGTAGCACTACCTGAACAAAATACTTACTGCCCGTTAGGAGCCGCGCGGTTGGGGTTGGGGGCACCTTGCCACGGATTCGCACGGGGCTCCCCCCCCCCCCCCCCTCCCCGTCGGAGGTTCGAGTCCTACCCCGGGCATGGGTGTGTGTGTTGTCCTTAGCGTAAGTTAGTCTAAGTTAGATTAAGTAGTGTGGTGTAAGTCCAGGGACCGATAACCTCAGCAGTTTGGTCCCATAGGAACTTACTACCATTTACCATTAACCATTGCCCATCAGGATCAATAGTTGAGATTCTGACGTTCAGATTTTCGACACGTTTGTCTTTCTTGTCAATCTCCAACGCATTTTTTAACACGATACAGGTGTGTACCTTTTTCTTAACCATTTTCTGGTCTACTCGTTTCTTTGGGACTGTACTTGAATGGTTCTTCACAAATTCACGACTTTTGTCTACGCATGTTCCGGCACTGACATCTGTTCCCGTATTGACCGATTTTGAATAACATAATTCGAAGTATTCGATATAATGTTGCCCGACTTTGATAATAAATTTTCCTTTGCAAATTCGTTCAGTACCTGTCCACAACGCTCAGTTTCCAAAACATGGCCTAAGACTCTGTCAAAGGTTCACGCTGTTTTCACTTTTCTTAGTTTGTTAGAATGCTATTTTATTTGTGCCGACGAAGGTTATTCTCGTCCTATAGTGATGTATCACTAAGCACAACAAACACACACGCTCGTAGTCAGCTTGAGCGTTGCTTCTGCTACGATGTTGCTAAGACGGAGGCTAGACACAGAATGAAACTTGAACAAGACAAGACACGAAGTCTCTTCTAAGAATAAACGTAACAGAAAAACTGACTTGTGAACGGAGGTGGAACTGAATGGAAGCAACCGAGCGAGATGGCGCAATGGTTAGCACACTGGACTCGCATTCGGGAGGACGACGGTTGAAACCAGCGTCCGGCCATCCTGATTTAGGTTTTCCGTGATTTCCCTAAATCGCTTTCTGTAGATATCGGTAAGGGTCCTTTGAAAGGGCACTGCCGACTTCTTTCCCTCATGTGATAGGATCGATGATCTCCCTGTCTGGTCCTCTTCCCAAAATCAACCAAGCAAACAGCATTCCACTCATTTACACACTCACGTAAACATAGTCTACAGACATTTGTTCTCTCTACCGTAGTTCTAAGAAGTATGGACAATGGTGTGTGCACAGTGTGACTTAGTAAAGGATGGGAGTGGTAAGTGGCTGCGGATTGTGGCGTCTTCAACACTCTCGGGTTTAAAACACTGCCGCCAAAGTATAGTTACTAAACACAGCCTTTCTAAATATCTTCGCCAAAGAAGACAAAATAAATATTCCAGATTCGAATCACGAACGGCAGCTAATTTGGGTAACTAAGAAGTAGATATCCTCGGAGTAGTCAATCAACTTAAAATCACCCGATAAAAGCAAGTCTTCCGGTCAAGACTGTATACCAATTATGCTCCTTTAAGAGTATGCTGATGCAATAGCTCCTTACTTATCAATCATATACAACCGTTCGCTAGAACGAAAGATCCGCACCCAAAGACTGGAAAGTGTACAAGTCACACCAATAATTAAGAAAGGTAATAGGAATAAACCACTAAATTACAGACCCATTCATTAATATGGATATGTAGCAGGATTCTGGAACATATATTGTGTTCGAACATTATGAATTACCCCGAAGAAATCGGTCTATTGCACACAGTCGACAAGTACGAGTATTTAGAAAACATCGTAATTTTGAAACACAACCTGCTCTTTACTCACACCAAGTGTTGAGTGCTATTGACGAGGGATTTCAAATTGATTATGTATTTCTAGATTTGCGGAAGGCCTTGATACTGTACCTCACAAGCGGTTGGAGTGCGATTTTGTGTTTGTGGATCATCGTCTCAAATATGTGACTGGATTCGTGATTTCCTATCAGAGAGGTCACAGTTCGTAGCAATTGACGGAAAGTCATTGAGTAAAACCGAATTGATTTCTGGTTTACCCACGGTAGTGATATAAGACCTATGCTGTTCCTTATCTATGTAAACAATTTAGGAGACAATCTGAGCAGCCGTCTTAGGCTTTTTGCATATGATGCCGCCGTTTATCGACTAGTAAAGTCATCAGAAGATAAAAACAAATTGAAAAACGATTTAGATATATGTATTATGCGAAAACTGACAATTGATCCTAAATAATGAAAAGTGTGAGGTCATCTACATGACTGCTAAAAGGAATCCATTAAACTCAGGTTACACGATAAACCAAACAAATCTGAAGACCATAAATTCAACTAAATACCTAGGCATTACAATCACGAACAACTTAAATTGGGAAGAAAACATAGAAAATGTTGTGGGGTAGACAAACAAAAGACTGCCTTTTGTTGGCAGAACACTTAGAAAATGTAACAGATCTACTAAGGAGACTGCCTACACTGCGCTTGTGCGTCCTCTTTTGGTGTACAGCTGCGCGATCTGGGATCCTTACCAGATACGATTAACGGAGTATATCGAGAGAGTTCAAAGAAGAGCACCACGTTTTGTATTACCGCAAAATAGGGGACAGAGTGTCACTGACACGATACAGGATTTGGGCTGGACATTATTAAAAGAAAGGAGTTTTTCGTTGCGGTGCAATCTTCTCACGAAATTACAATCACCATCTTTCTCCTCCGAATGCGAAAATATTTTGTTGATGCGACCTACATAGGTAGAAACGATCATCACAAGGGAAATCAGAGCTCGCACCGAAAGATATAGGTATTCGTTTTTCCGCACGCTTTTCGAGATTGGAATAATAGAGAATTATTGTGAATGTGGTTCAATGAACCCTCTCCCAGACACTTAAGTGTGATTTGCAGAGCATCCATGTAGATGTAGATGCAGATTAACAACACACTCTTGCAAATCAGAACGCATGGGCGTGTTAAAAATGTAAGGAAATAGCACTTACACTCATGTCCAAGAAATACTCATGAACATAATATCTAACGCAAAAAGGTCAACTCGGCCACATTCTTGGTCCTTAAAATAAATGAAAGTTTGCAAGAACGGTAGCGTATAAGGTTAATGAACAAGTCTACAAAGAATTAGCTATATCAACTGGAAGTGACCAAGCTCATCGCACAAAAATCAGTCACCCCAGTGCGCACGCACAGATGAATCGTTAAGCCCTTACAGTTGGCGCAGTGATCGAATCACATGCTCAACCGCACACTCATTGCCTGTGTATAGGCATAAGGCAGTAGCGATCAGCGAGACAGTCACATTTCAAGCGGACATTGCACGCAAATATGGGTAAATGTAAAGACGTGACGGAGTGGCAGAAAGGAGCAATAGTATTCGGCCGTGCCCACGGTCATACGGCGTGTGAAGTTGCTGAATCTGTTGGTCTTTGACGGCGGTGTGTTCAACGTGCTTACAAGGACTGGTGTAACTCACGTGGCCACAAAACTCTTGAGAACTGTGGTTGGAAAAATATCCTGACTGAAAAGGACCGCATAAGCGCTTCACGCCTTGTGAGTCAAAATGGCTTCCAAACCCGACGGTAATTGCTCCAGGCAGTGGATGAAGGTCTTTCTCTAAGCTTCGGCTGGAAAACATTCAGAGGGGAACTGCATGCAATGATAATTTCTTTATTGAAAAAATGGTTGTAATTTCATAGTAGGTTGCATTTTCCTTTTCATGCTGTTGTAACTCGTCTATTGCGTATTAAACTATCTGCATTGTGTAACACCCCAAGAAACCCTAAAACCCAAATAAGAATGTCATGATAATTTAAAGTATGGAACAGTGTTATCCTGATAGGTACGACAACTTTGACAATAATATATCACCTTAAAGTTTTGATGAACACCAATTTCAATAATTACTGAGTATGTCATGATATAAACGTAGGAAGAAAGGAAGGTTATTTTTAATTTGCTATCAAACATCTCCGTAATAACTGCGAATCAGTACGACGAAAGTTAAGTCCAAAGTAATATGTCGGCCAGAGATAACATTTATTGTGAAAGAGAGTTGTAAACGCCGTGAAAAGGAAATTCAATGCGTCTACAATGCTCGATCATGGAAATGTTAGTCGCTTGCTAGCTTGCTTGCTATCAAGTTCTGAGAGAGCACCGTTTATTATAGTACTACAAACGGAACACTACGAGATTGTTTCTATTCAAAAAAATGTACTATTGCGTGATAGATATGCGCGGACTTTGTTCTCAGTTATTCTAACTTGAACTGAAGTGACTTCTGATAGTGTACGACGAGTTAATGTTCTTTAATAACTTTAATTATCGGAGATATTATTGTTGGACTCAACCTTCATCAAAGTGACCACTTACAACGAAGAATGGACATCGAAGACTGCAATACCTGATTAGCCTTGAGTAGGGAACTTTAATACGACCACACGAAGATAATACATATTCGCCGAGTGTAAAAGTTGTCGTAATTGTCACGATCACCGAACTGAAAAGAATCGTAATTGATCTGATCCATCGGTGTGCGTGTGGTGTGATGATTATAAACTAACTGCTAAGAAGGAACAATAAAAATTGTTCGTCAGTAATGGAAATCTCGCGCGATGGCTCCATCATTAATTCAACTCTGTGATAGTTGATGATAAAAATTAATTAATTGTGAACATTTTAATTGAAAGAGTGACTTGATGAACATTGAGCATTGAAAGGAGTGTTTTGCCGAAATAATAACACGACGCACGAAAGCAAGATAGCATTATAGATTATCTCTGGATTTGCGTCGTGCCGTAGTGAAAAATTCTGCCTAGCAACGTAACAACAGTTACTGATACTGAATCGCAAATGAATTTTTCCTCGCTTCAGTGATGTGAAACGACGCCGGTGATGAATGATTCACTCAATACTGCAATAACTTACTAACCGGGCATAGCAATTCATCGTAAAACCATAACAGACAATTAAAATCAGCAGTTCGCATCGCTGTGAAGACCGTGCGGACTCGCAAACGGACTTTCATACATCACGCGAGGAACAATTTTCTTTAGAGAATTTCAGATGCTGTCCCACGGTATCCGACGGGGACAACCATCACTGCGCGTCGCATCTCCATTCCACCGACCGAGCTGTAGCAGTATCGGCTCAACATCAACAGCGACAACAAAAGGGAGAGGCGACGTCACAATTGCCATTGGGATTTTCTGTGTGGATGCTCCAAACATGCATAGTTGATCGTATTTCATTACTTACGAATACGGTTGTTCTGAGAATGGCCACATTATACGAAACTAATCACCACCAATAAACAAAGGATACTTCTTAATGCAGCTTGTGATGAAATTCCAACAATTTATCACAATTTTTTAAGTTAACCCAAATCGCTCAGAATTATATATTCAAAATATACTGCCGCGTAAATATGCACCACCTTCAGGGGAAAAAGAATGTTTGGGTGGCCGCCGCTGCTCACACAATACGTTAATCTTGAAGTGGGTCTCTATTACGTGGAGGTCCAGAACATGGTCTAGAGGTGTGGTAATGATCCACAGACCACTGGGAAAGCAGCGGCACACCACCGATACGTCGTGCCCAACATGTGCAGCAATCCGTCAACACGTCCGTCCAGCTTCTCACATACCCACAATGCGACCCCGTTCAAACTGGTGAAGGTGTTCAGCAGGAGTAAGTACTCGTCTGTGGAAAATGGTTGTACCGTAAAATGAATATCGCGAACATTGTTCACCTCGAAACTCTGCACAGTAACCGCCTAACTGCCTGCCTGCAGAATCAAAACAGAGGGTGTTCAGACACGCCTCCTGAGCAGCCTCTGATCGCTTACGATGGTAACACATGAATCACGAACATTAAAACCTCTCAGTATGCACATATTATACCCAGGTGACGTTGGACGCAGTAATTGAGGGTGTGCATTTTTTCCGGTACAATATATATAGGAAAGACGAAAGTAATGGTATTACGAAGAAAGCCGGCCGGATTGGCCGAGCGGTTCTAGGCGCTACAGTCTGAAACCGCGCAACCGCTACGGTCGCAGGTTCGAATCCTGCCTCGGACATGGATGTGTGTGATGTCCTTAGATTAGTTGGGTTTACGTAGTTCTAAGTTCTAGGGGACTGATGACCTCAGATGTTAAGTCCCATAGTGCTCAGAGCCATTTCAACCATTTTTTCTATTAAATTTCATGGGCACCTATTGCACGTTAAAAGTAAAGATGACGGTAATGTAGAATTTTTGGAGGGTACTGTAACGATATTTGACAGCCTCCGCCCCTTAAAAAGAACTTAAGCGTGGGTCAGCGCCTGTTTAGTCTGAGAGAAAGTTCAACGTTCTAGCTATGATTTTGGCCTCTCTCAATATTTCTATGAGTGCTAACTGTAACGTAAAATAGATATTCGTTGTTAATAAATTCTAGTGAATTTACGTTAACAGTAATCTCTGTGAGATAGAAAGTTTAATTTTTTTGGTAATTACTTGTTAAAAAATGTTATTTTTTTGAAGTTGTGCATATTACTAAGCATAGTGATTCAACTACATGGGAGGCTTCGCCAAGAGAGGATCGGGCAGCTAACTACCCTCAGTTCAGGAGGACAATGCTGCTGTCCAGAATGACGTCCAGTTATGAAAATACTGAAGAAGAACTACCAATCGATATTACTTCGGTATGCAGTTTGCTTTTAAATTCAATGAAACCTTTCAATTGATGAGCGCTACGAGTATTCAACGAACCACAGCGATATTAGTGCACCCTGAATACTACAGTCATGCAATGAATTAATCAAGATGTATACATAAGCCTGTTAACAACTATGAAAAAATAAAATTGGTGATTAAAGTAAACAAGATGTAGCATATGGAAAGACATTCTTACATCAGAGCATTCCTTTTAGTTTTTAGTATGTATTATCCTTTTTAGATTGTGACTGCATATTCTTATATCTTTATTTCAGTTATCAGGCCTGAAAATCTACAACTGGCGTGACTAATCATACTGTACCTTGTGACAATCCGATGGAAAGATTTGGATTTGCAAGTGCCTCGAGAATGTTACCTGCATTTGCGTGTAATGCAAGCAGTGAAGTACAGAGGAGACAGTGTTACAATATGGGGATGTTTTTTGTGGTTATCGTGTGGTGTCCTTACTGTTCTGAGAGAAACGCTAAATGTGGAAGGATATGAACACATTTTCCAGCACTGGGTACAGCATATAGTAGAGGAACAGTTCGGTTATCAGGGCCCGTACAAATTCCCAACCTTTTCTCAGTCCCATGTTGCCACGCGCTTGAATGATGATGAAATGATGAGGACAACACGAACACCCAGTCATCTCTAGGCAGGTGAAAAAACCCTGACCCCGCCGGCAATCGAACCCGGGACCCCGTGCTCGGGAAGCGAGAACGCGACCGCGAGACCACGAGATGCGGAGAACAGTTCGGAGGTGATAAATACGTTGGTATGAGAATGCACCCTGTCATAAAGCAGATTCTGTGAGGCAATGTTTGGTGGACGGTGACGTTCCTGAAATACGGACTAGTCTGTCAAGAGACCCGATCTGAATCCGATATAAAACCTTTGGGATGAATTAGGACGACTGCTTCTCTCCAGACGCCAGCGTCCAACATCATTAACTTCTCTGCTTTCGGCTGTTGAGGAAGAATGTCTTGTATCACCCAGATATCGCGGGCCAAATAAAAGTCGGCAAGACGAATCGGTACCATAGACGTTAGCGAGGGTTCCCTGCAGTCCGCACCAGCCAACAGGAGGGACTCCAGAAGACCACGCCTCCCTCTCAGCAACAGCAGTGCCCTCACACTGAGGTCAACATAGTGTTGAGCATGCGAGAGCTCAGCCCAGTTCGAGACCTCAGCTAAAGCAGTCAACGTCGCCATGTACGACAGTGGCCGTTAAAGTTTCTGCTGAAATGTGCTTCATAAATGAAGCATTCTGTACTGCTAGACAACAGTTTGTTAATCCGTGTATCATGTGATGCTTTCATAGTCGATGGCAGTTGTAAATGATCAAGCAATCCTGTGACAAGGAACTGTGTCAAAGTTAAGTAAATCTTTTATTCATTGTTGTAATAAATTGAACTAATATTTCATAAGTTTATATGCCACCCCATAGAGTAATCAACGTACAAGGGTAATCCCAAAAGTAAAATGGTTCAAATGGCTCTGAGCACTATGGGACTTAACATCTGGGGTCATCAGTCCCATAGAACTTAGAACTACTTAAACCTAACTAACCTAAGGACATCACAACCATCCATGCCCGAGGCAGGATTAGAACCTGCGACCGTAGCAGTCGCGCGGTTCCGGACTGAAGCGCCTAGAACCGCTCGGCCACACCGGCCGGCGTCCCAAAAGTAAGGTCTCCTATTTTTTTATAAGTACATAGTCCTGTTTATTTCTGCAACGATTAACATCAGTTTACAGCTTGATTTAGCTATTTTTCGACATAATCACCATTTCTGTCGCATTTTTGTAAACGCTGTGGCAGTTTTTGTATGCCCACGTCATACCAGCTCGCCGCCATGCTGTTCAGAAAGTTATGAACCGCCAGCCGTTGTGGCCGAGCGGTTCTAGGCGCTACAGTCTGCAACCGCGCGACCGCTACGGTCGCTGGTTCGAATCCTGCCTCGGGCATGGATGTGTGTGATGTCCTTAGGTTAGTTAGGTTTAAGTAGTTCTAAGTTCTAGGGGACTGATGACCTCAGCAGTTAAGTCCCATAGTGCTCAGAGCCATTTGAACCAAGTTATGGACCTCTTCTTTCACCTCGTCGTCGGAGCTGAATCGCTTTCCGGCCAAATGTTCTTTTAACCTACGGACCAGGTGATAGTCACTGTGCGCCAAGTCAGGACTGCAGTGTGGGTGGGTGGTTAATTATGTTCCACTGAAACTGTTGCAGGAGAGCAACGGTTTGCCGAGTGATGTGTGGGTGAGCATTGTCATTGAGAATGTGTACACCCTTGTTCAACATTCCTCTTCTTCGGTTCTGAATTGCCCGTTTGAGTTTTTTCAGAGTCTCACAGTACCTGTCAACGTTAATTGTGGTCCCAGCGATTCAGCTCCGACGACGAGGTGAAGGAAGAGGTTCATAACTTTCTGAACAGCATGGCGGCGAGCTGGTATGACATCGGCATACAAAAACTGCCACAGCGTCTACAAAAATGCATCGGCAGAAATGGTGATTAGTCGAAAAATAGCTAAATGTTCAAGCTGTAAACTGATGTAAACCACTGTAGAAATAAACAGGTCTATGTACTTATAAAAAAAAAATAGGAGACCTTATTTTTGGGATTACCTTCGTAATTTCGTCAGGTCACAACTGAATGCGCTGCCATTCCTCCACAAACATTCAAACACCTCACTGAAAATGTTCCCAGCAGAGTTCGAGCCATCATAAAGGCGAAAGCTGGACACAACCGATATTAATATCCACTAATAGGTGTCTGACTACTTTTGATCAAATAGTATAGTAAGTAAGCTAGTGTGGAGAACTACATGGAAGCAGCAAAGAAACTGGTATACACACGTGTATTCAAATACAGAGATAAGTAAATACGGCGCTGCAGTCGGCAACGCCTATATAAGACAACAAGTGTCTGGCGCAGTTGTTAGATCTGTTACTGCTGCTATAATGTCAGGTTATCAAGATTCGAGTGAGTTTGAACGTGGTGTTACAGTCGGCGCACAAGCAAAGGGACACAGCATCTCCGAGGTGGCGATGAAGTGGGCATTTTCACGTCCGACCAATTCACGAGTGTACCGTGAATATTAGGAATCCAGTAAAACGTCAAATCTACGACACTGCTGCGGCCGGAAAATTATCCTGCAAGAACGGAACCAACGACCACTTGTAACTTGCCCTTTTTATATTGATTGTTTGTTAACGAATGAAGCTCAGGCTACGGCTAGCTCGCGGTAGAAGGTTTTCGAGGGAAGTCACAAAAAATAATTGTCTTGCTGCACTGTATTTACGCCGAGTGCGTGTTAGTTGTACTGACTTACTCAGATGAATAGTTGCTCCCCGAAGTGTACGAGCCTAGCTACACGTAAATGCATACAAACTGAGATTATTGCCCTAATCATGATTACAGTCTATATACATACAGAGTTTATCTATGAAAGTTTACAATTCACCTGAGCTACATAGTCTGAATCAGTACAATAACTTTCTACAGCGCCAACGAATATCTTTGAATGCTGCGCTCTGTTGATAATCTATGTTGTCGCACAGATAGATGTTTCATGAGCACGTAATATTAAATGGGTTGAAAAAATGTCAAACACTGTATATTCACTTTATGTTGGTTTATTTTAGTCTATGCACATCCTATCATTGTCTTCAAGAAGCAACTTTTCTTTCAAATGGGTGGAATTAGTTACGTAAATTGAAACAAAAAGTTTACAGCAAGATCCAGATTATGCTATTTACTTTACCGAAGTTTAGGTATATTCCTCACAGTTTACATTGTTCATCACTTCCTATCACTTGAACTACACTCCTGGAAATGGAAAAAAGAACACATTGACACCGGTGTGTCAGACCCACCATACTTACTCCGGACACTGCGAGAGGGCTGTACAAGCAATGATCACACGCACGGCACAGTGGACACACCAGGAACCGCGGTGTTGGCCGTCGAATGGCGCTAGCTGCGCAGCATTTGTGCACCGCCGCCGTCAGTGTCAGCCAGTTTGCCGTGGCATACGGAGCTCCATCGCAGTCTTTAACACTGGTAGCATGCCGCGACAGCGTGGACGTGAACCGTATGTGCAGTTGACGGACTTTGAGCGAGGGCGTATAGTGGGCATGCGGGAGGCCGGGTGGACGTACCGCCGAATTGCTCAACACGTGGGGCGTGAGGTCTCCACAGTACATCGATGTTGTCGCCAGTGGTCGGCGGAAGGTGCACGTGCCCGTCGACCTGGGACCGGACCGCAGCGACGCACGGATGCACGCCAAGACCGTCGGATCCTACGCAGTGCCGTAGGGGACCGCACCGCCACTTCCCAGCAAATTAGGGACACTGTTGCTCCTGGGGTATCGGCGAGGACCATTCGCAACCGTCTCCATAAAGCTGGGCTACGGTCCCGCACACCGTTAGGCCGTCTTTCGATCACACCCCAACATCGTGCAGCCCGCCTCCAGTGGTGTCGCGACAGGCGTGAATGGAGGGACGAATGGAGACGTGTCGTCTTCAGCGATGAGAGTCGCTTCTGCCTTGGTGCCAATGATGGTCGTATGCGTGTTTGGCGCCGTGCAGGTGAGCGCCACAATCAGGACTGCATACGACCGAGGCACACAGGGCCAACACCCGGCATCATGGTGTGGGGAGCGATCTCCTACACTGGCCGTACACCACTGGTGATCGTCGAGGGGACACTTAATAGTGCACGGTACATCCAAACCGTCATCGAACCCATCGTTCTACCATTCCTAGACCGGCAAGGGAACTTGCTGTTCCAACAGGACAATGCACGTCCGTATGTATCCCGTGCCACCCAACGTGCTCTAGAAGGTGTAAGTCAACTACCCTGGCCAGCAAGATCTCCGGATCTGTCCCCCATTGAGGATGTTTGGGACTGGATGAAGCGTCGTCTCACGCGGTCTGCACGTCCAGCACGAACGCTGGTCCAACTGAGGCGCCAGGTGGAAATGGCATGGCAAGCCGTTCCACAGGACTACATCCAGCATCTCTACGATCGTCTCCATGGGAGAATAGCAGCCTGCATTGCTGCGAAAGGTGGATATACACTGTACTAGTGCCGACATTGTGCATGCTCTGTTGCCTGTGTCTATGTGCCTGTGGGTCTGTCAGTGTGATCATGTGATGTATCTGACCCCAGGAATGTGTCAATGAAGTTTACCCTTCCTGGGACAATGAATTCACGGTGTTCTTATTTCAATTTCCAGGAGTGTATTAATTGTCTATCGCATTGGGTCTAAGTTCAGTCTTTCGTTGATAATGATCAAATTAAGACAATATATTCAGTTATTTTCCTAGCTTGAATTACTTCAAAGATATTTTCAGATTTACTGCTTTACCTCTTTCAGTTTTTAATCATTTCTAGACGATCGCAAATCTTCAAAATGTAACAAACCATCTCGTATAGCCTACCAATATTACGTACGAGCGCACAAGTCCAGTCACGACACGACAAGACAAGCGTCAGAAGCACATTAACAATGTACAACTTCTGTATTTGGCAGTGTCCTCAAAGAGTACTCACAAGAAGTATTCTTTGAGGTCACTTGTTATACTCCGTGACCTACAAGCCTACTACTTTGCGATTTACTATTATTTTAGCTTGAAACTAATGGTTCTATTTCTTTTTTATTCTTTTTTCAAAACATTAAGTTACTTTGCTACAAAGATTCCTTTCTATTTCTTTTTATATTACTTCCTTTTCAGTCTACTTGCTACTAGCCATGCACTGTTAGTACAGAGGGACTCTGTTTCTTTTTATGAAATATGGATCTTGGGCTTGGGGCTTGTATTGGGGTATGAGGACTAGTTTTATATTTTTCATTTTTACGTCCAAAGGGTAGTGGCGTTACACACTGAACAAAATCGTTCAACGAGGCGGAAGTGCAACCCTTCCGAAAATTGCTGCAGATTTCAATGCTGGGCCATCAACAGCGTGCGAACCATTCAACGAAACATCATCGATATGGGCTTTCGGAGCTCGTATACCCTTGATGACTGCACGACACAAAGCTTTACGCCTCGCCTGGTTCCGTCAACACCGACATTGGACTGTTGACTGGAAACACGTTGCCTGGTCTCGTTTCAAATTGTATCGAGCGGATGGACGTGTGCCGGTATGGAGACAACCTCATGAATCCAGGGACCCTGCATGTGAGCAGCAGCAGGGCACTGCTCCAGCTGGCGGAAGCTCTGTAATGGTGTGGGGCGTGTTCAGTTCGAGTGATATGGGACCCCTGATACGTCTAGATACTACTCTGACGTAAGCATGCTGTCTTATCACCTACACCTGTGCACTCCGACGGACTTCAGCAGTTCCAGCAGGACAATGCGACACCCCACACGTCGAGAATTGCTACAGAGTGGCTGCAGGAACACTCTTGTGAGTTTAAACACTTCCGCTGGCCACCAAACTCCCCACACATGAACATTATTTTGAGTATATCTGGGATGCCATGCTGCGTCCTGTTCAGAAGAGATCTCAGCACCCTCGTAATCTTACTGACTTATGTACAGCCCTGTAGGATTCATGGTGTCAGTACCCTCAATCACTACTTCAGACATTAGTCGAGTCCACGCCACGTCTTGTTGCGGCACTTTTGTGAGTTCGCGGGAGCCACACACGATATTACACTACTGGCCATTAAAATTGCTACACCACGAAGATGACGTGCTACAGACACGAAATTTAACCGACAGGTAGACGATGCTGTGATATGCAAATGATTAGCTTTTCAGAGCATTCACACAAGGTTAGCGCCGGTGGCGACACCTACAACGTGCTGACATGAGGAAACTTTCCAACCGATTTCTCATACACAAATAGCATTTGACCGGAGTTGCCTGGTGAAACGTTGTTCTGATGCCTCCTGTAAGGAGGAGAAATGCGTACCATCACGTTTCCGACTTTGATAAAGGTCGGATTGTAGCCTATCGCGATTGCGGTTTATCGTATAGCGACACTGCTGCTCGCGTTGGTCGTGATCCAATGACTGTTAGCAGAATATGGAATCGGTGGGTTCAGGAGCGTAATACGGAACGCCGTGCTGGATCCCAACGGCCTCGTATCACTAGCAGGTGAGATGACAGGCATCTTATCCGTATGGCTGTAACGGATCGTGCAGCCACGTCTCGATCCCTGAGTCAACAGATGGGGACGTTTGCAAGACAACAATCATCTGCGCGAACAGTTCGACAACGTTTGCAGCAGCATGGACTATCAGCTCAGAGACCATGGCTGCGGTTACCCTTGACGCTGCATCATAGACACGAGCACCTGCGATGGTGTACTCAACGGCGAACCTGGGTGCACGAATGGCAAAACGTCATTTTTTCGGATGAATCCAGGTTCTGTTTACAGCATCATGATGGTCGCATCCGTGTTTGGCGACATCGCGGTGAACGCACATTGGAAGCGTGTATTCGTCATCGCCATACTGGCGTATCACCCGTCATGATGTTATGGGGTGCCATTGGTTACACGTCTCGGTCACCTGTTGTTCGCATTAACGGCACTTTGAACAGTGGACGTTACATTTCAGATGTGTTACGACCCGTGGCTCTACACTTCATTCGAACCCTGCGTAACCCTACATTTCAACAGAATAATTCACGACCGAATGTTGCAGGTCCTGTACGGGCCTATCAGGATACAGAAAATGTTCGACTGCTGCCCTGGCCAGCACATTCTCCAGATCTCTCACCAATTGAAAACGTCTGGTCAATGGTGGCCAAGCAACTGGCTGGTCACAATACGCCAGTCACTACTCTTGATGCACTGTGGTATGATGTTGAAGCTGCATGGCAGTTGTACCTGTACACGCCATCCAAGCTGTGTTTGACTCAATGCCCAGGCGTATCAGGGCCGTTATTACGGCCAGAGATGGTTTTTAATGGGTGCTGATTTCTCAGGATCTATGCACCCAAATTGCGTGAAAATGTAATCACATGTCAGTTCTAGTATAATATATTTGTCCAATGAATACTCGTTCATCATCTGCATTTCTTCTTGGTGTAGCAATTTCAATGGTCAGTAGTGTAGTTGTGTGTACCAGTTTCTTTGGGGTGTACCAGTTCCTTTGGCTCTTCGGTGTACATCAAACCAATTTTCGGACTGGAGTCCACACCAACAATAGCTTCTGATAAATTTTCTGGGTATTTGAGACCTCGGATGATTGCCACGTTGCTGGGATGTTTTCATTGTAACAGGTGTCACATTGCAACCGACGTGTTACAGAATGAACTCTAGCACTGGTGAACGCGGCGTTACGACAGCATATCGCCCCTCGCCCTGAGAGCGGCGATCCCATCAGGCGGCTGAAACGTACGGGGGCCGCCGCCCGCCCTTGTTAGCGCTGACGGCCGGGCGTGGTCGCAGGTTCGCTTCCCGCCCTTTGACCGCAGAAGCCGCGCGTTTATTGGTCACCGGGTTGGCCCACCTCTCGGCCCTTGACCAGCAGTCGCGATTCAGCGTCGTCGTGGTCCACACGCCGAGCCCTGCTTTCGCTCTCTAGCTGACGAGGTGAGTGCGTCCGCGACAAACTCATTCTCGAGGTCCGGCTGCCTAGCAAATTCTCCCATGCCTGGCAGTGACTGTATCGGAGATGGCGCTATAAAACTTTCACTCTGCACTCAATTATTCGGGTGCCTCTTCATTATGTTGTCCTCCAATAACACATTAAATGTTTGACACGGATGAAGACTTGGCTCCGCAAGATCTATATCCACATCTATACTCTCCAAACTGCCACGAGGTACATGGCAGAGGGTACGTTCCGTTGTACCAGTTATTAGGGTTTCTTCCGGTTTCATTCACATACGAACGCGAGAAGTATGTTTCAATGCCTCTGTGCATAAAATAATTGTACCTATCCTCACTCAATCCAATGTGAGCGATACTTCGGGGATTGTAGTATATCATGAGAATCATCATTTAAAGGCGGTTCTTGAAACTTTGTTAATAACAGACTTTCTCGGGATAGTTTAGTGTGTCTGTCTTTAAGAGTCTGCCAGTTTAGTTCCTTCAGTATCTTTGTGACACTCTTCCACGGATTAAACAAACCTGTTATCATTCATGCTGCCCTTCTCTGTATACTCAAGATTCCCTGTTACTCCTATTTGGTATGGGTCCCATACACTTGAGTAGTATTCTAGAATGGGTCTCATGAGTGATTTGTAAGCAGCCTCCTTTATAGACTGATTGCGCTTCCCCAGTATTCTACCTTTAAACCAAAGTTTACCACCTCCTTTACATTCGACTGAGCCTAATGATCTTTCCATTTCATATCCCTGCAAAGTGTTACACCCAGGTATCTGTATGAGATGGCCGAATCCGACAATGACTCACCAATAATATAGTCATAGGGTGGTATGTTTTTTCGTTTTGTGAAGTGCACAATTTTACATTTCTGAGCATTTAAGCAAGTTACCAAACTTTGCACCACTTTGAAATCTCGTCAAGACCTGACTGAATATTTCATGCAGGTTGTTCCAGATAGTACGAGTACTTCACTATGGATAACTGCATCGTCTACAAAAAACCACATGTTACTGTTAATATTGTCTGCAATGTCATTAAGATACAACTTGAACAGCGCGGATCCCAACTCACTTTCTTAGAGTACACCCGAAGTTACTTTTACATCCGATGATGACTCTCCATCCTAGATAATATGCTGTGCCCTCCCTACCAAATGTCCTCAATCGAGTCACAAATTGCGCTTGATACCCCATATGATCGAACTTTTGACAATAAGCGTAGATGTGATACTGAGTCAAATGCTTTTCGGAAATTAGGAAATATTCATCTACCTAATTGCCTTGATCCAAAGCCACCACTACGTCGAGTCAGAAAAGTGTAAGCTAGGTTTCACGTGATCAAGGTTTTCGGAATCCACGCTGTTTGACACTGAAAAGGTCACTCTGGTCAAGATACCTCATTACGTTTGAGCTCAGAATATGTTTTAAGATTCTACCACAAATCGATGTCAAAGATATGGACGGTAGTTTTGTGGATCGCTTCTACTACCCTTCTTGTAGACAAGTGTGACCTGAGCTTTTTTCCAAGAACGATTTTCCAAGAGTGATTAAATAGGTATTACGAAAGCAAGTAGCTTCTAATCGCGTCGAGCTTTCGACTAAGAGCCAATAGTACAGGACAAGACCTGGTATCAGGACACGCAAAGGAACATCAGAAACGACCGATAACTCTACTTACTAGCATTTACTCTACTTACTAGCATTTACTCTACTTACTAGCACTCTCTCCTGATCAGTCACCAATATTTAATGAAGGAACGGATGAAAAAGTGAATGCAAGTACTTGTTAGTAAAACGTATTATGCTTTGAATAGTAATAACAAATATTGATTTCATTGTAAGTAATCTATATCATTATATACAATAAATATAACTGTAAAACGTATAAAAAGCAGATGTAAGAAATCATTATGTGATCGTTTACTTTTTGGCTGTATGTGTGTTTAGCACAAACATAAATGTCACTGAATGTGCGAACACGTGAAAAATTCACTTATACCTGTCCATACGAAAAAGTAGGTTCTTGGAAAGGCAACCCTGCCCTTTGAACCGTTTGACCTTATGCTTCATTAAAGGTAATAGCGAAGGCTACTTTTATTGGAAACTGTTGTCTTATCATTTGTAGAGGCGTGGTTACATCGGAAGGTGTGAGGTTAATTTGGGATATGAGCACAGTTTTATCAGAGTCAATGAATTTAGCAGTGATGATGTTCTCGACTAAGTCAGTTACCACTAATCTTACACCATTAATTAATGTCGGATTAACGTTAAGATTTGAAATTAACGTAATAATACATTTTTCTATAAAAACAATTGATAAGTTGGTAAATCGTGTGGGTTGTAAGAGTTCAAGAATCCTCGGGTTGCGATTCAAGTTGGACAGAACAGGAACTGAGGTAAACTTATGTCTCTCCAGGTAACAAATTGCAAATTACATACTCATTAATCGATGCACAGTCATCCTTTTTGGGAGACAGACTCGCGGTTAATGGAGTTGCGAAACATTTGTTTACTGATTTCGTGGAATGGAATATTATGGTAATAAAACTATCGCAATTGCAATAACAATGATTAGGAATTCTGATCGCTTCACTGAAGCAAGTATTTCAACGAAAACAATAATTTTAAATTATTTCTGCATTTTTCGTCTTTTATGGTGAACGAAATCCCAAAAATGTCTCAATCATTAATTTAATATGGGAGATATAACTTACCGACAAAAAAATAACGCTGAGAAATAATGTATACGAGTCTACATAGAGGATGTGTCATAATTAACAGCGGAAACTTACCCAGATGCAAGTATTACAATAGTAGAAGTAGGTGTGTGGTAACGAGTCACAAAAACTTCAGTACGAAATATTGTCCTAGTTGCTTCAGGTGTCCTTGAAACGTAAACGTTCCGATTAATCCCTAGGCTCGAATTTCATACATGGTTTAACTTAACTTCAGCGCGCAACATATTGCAATTTACGCCCCATTCGTACCTGTCAGACAAGGCGTTCCACGTGTTGTCGTCACATTTGGATGCAGTACTCCACCTGCCCTCGCAGTGAGTTACGAACTCCTTAAAACATTCGCGGATAATCTCGTAAAACTCGACAAGACTATATAATTCACAACTCCGCTTCTTCAACAGTATCAGTGGTTTACCCATACACTTCACTACTGAGATGATTCAGAGGATTGACGACACGTCACATTGGTGTCCAAGGTAAAAGTTCCTCTTGACCTATCCAATTAGGACTATATTGATGCTATTAGATGTGATCTTGTATCACAAGTAAAATGTTCCGGTATCCCATCATGCGCATAGCACATTCCCCAGTGTCATACAAGCGGCATAGTGAAATATGGGACCAATCAGATAGGATTCTTGGAATTTTTACAATTCGAACACGTTTGTAGTAACGCTTATAATATTACATTCTACAGTTAAGTGGGTCTCGCTACACAATTGTAATGATATAGCAAAGGACTTTGTTGTGCCCCGTATTTACTGAAACATTTTTGGTTCTATTACCTACATTTTCATCCTAGTCAATATTTGCTGTTAATTATTATGTATTCCCACACGTTCGTCTGCAAATAGTGTAGAACGGAGTTTGAGCTGCCGCCCAACACGCTTAGATGAACTGTAAGTTACATACAGAAACCGTTTTTTGCTAAGGAATGTATTCCTTTTATGTCCTCGTTTATGAGTTTCATGCGACAATGAGACACATTTGTCGTGGTGCACAACATGGCCTAATCTACCACAGTTGATGTTCAGCTTTTTAAGTGTTCAACATACTTTACCAGTTGTTTACACGTGGGGATCTGAATTCACCTTGGAACACGAACTGTATGAACTTACCATCATGTTTAAATGCCACAGTGACGCAGAGCGGAATGCAGTAAATGCTCGCCATAGGAAACGTAGTAGTTTTTTTAACAGGCGACTTTTACGGCATAGCACTTTTGCTATACATATTTTTATATCTTTGAAGAATTAGGGTATCCTTTGTCCTCAGTCCGTTGGCCGTGTAAGACGTAAATTGAGGACACTGATTTTGTAAAATGCGATGATAGGCTTAGATACGCACCTTCAATGATTTTCAGGGAATGCATATGTTACGGTACGTACTGTGGACTCAAGTCACACAGCGATTTTAGAGACTGTTGCAGGAAAACAACCTACAAGATCACAACTTTCAGAAGGTGCAAGGCACTAGGTCCGCACGGTTTCACAACTTCTAAGGAATAAGAGAAGTTGTTTCTTCATCAAAATGCCAATCCCTTCCCCCCCCCCCTTTTCCTTTACACACACACACACACACACACACACACACATACGCTCGAGCATCTTTGTTATTCAGAGGCGTGCTCTGCATATGATCTATGAGAACCCAACATGCAGTTGCTGTGAGACCAGGCGAACAAGGATTTTCTGTGTTCATCGGTTGGTAATCATATTCAAGGACATGTACTTCTCCCAACACACACATACCTAGAGAAGCTTACTACCAGTTCCTCGATAGACTTGCCACTATTGCTCACTGTACGGAACAACCGCAGGTTCCCGCATGATAGAGCCTCAGTTCATTTCAGCGTTGACTTTTTGTATGACTTTTTCTATATACGCGCGAATTCAGATACGCAGAGCAGAATAATTGTCGCCATCACACATTGCATTCAAAAGTTACGTAACAACGAGGCTGTGTTAAGTTTGTCCGTAAGCGCTCTGCTTATTCTGAGTGTCATTAATCGGATGAACAGACAGATAACGGTTAAAGTACTGTGGATTTTGTACAAGCGTGTTACACGTATCTTAAAATGCTGCATTCAGTATGGATGAACTTGGCTTAAAGTCTTGAAGGGGTAAATGCGAAGGCATTTCACTTGTTTGCGTATTTGTCACTGTTCAGATTTAGCTTTTTTTGTTACAGAGAAAGAAGAGATAGCTCTGCTATTCTTAAGTTTTTTACTGCGCTTGAGCGTATTGTGAAGTCGCTCTTTTAGTAAATTAAGATACTGTGGCATTGCTTAGTAACTTAAGGAGAGACCCGGGCCCCTATCTCGCCCATGTTAATTCACCAATGTTAATGACCCGTTATCTCAGAGACAGTTGTAGATACGGATTTGAAATTTCTGCATTATATTAACTACCGTCTCTTTATTCTACTGATCTACAGTGGAAGGTTTTGCATCAAAACAAAAGGTTTTACAAATTTGCTACTCAATGCCTGTATTTCTGCAAAAATTTTGTTGACATAAATGTACATAAAAATAGCTGAGCTGAACGCATGTTCTTGGTTGTAGATCCATGGCTTACTGGATAGTTGTGCAGGACACTGTAAAAGTTTCAGTGCAATAGGATGAATAGTTTATGAGAAAACGGGGAATTTGTAGTGAAAAATGTATAAACTGTGAAAAGGACGTTTAAAGTTTTCATATGAAATTCCTTACCTCTATTGTTACATGATGTTATTAAAAACACCCTGCTAGATATTCTAGGTCATCTTCACCACCAGCTCTATCAAGTAACAGCTGCCCTTTCCTTTTCCTTGCCCCTTTGGTCACTTTTTGCTGAAACCTCAGCTTTTTTCACTCTTCTGATGTCCACTTTGTGAAGACCTTCCACTGTATGCTTCCCCAAAATCACTCTCAGCTTCTCAAGCACTCTCAGTCTGCCACTACATCCATTATTATATGTGATTACAGTGTCATATGTTTCTAACTGCAGGGTCTTCATCCCAACAAATACGCTTTTTGGTATGCGAGTCCAGAGAAGATTATTGAAAGATTCGTTGACGTTTTGTGTTTTCCCATGCAAACACTTTTCAACAGATCTGGATGGGCCAGATCTCTAAATATAGGCTTCAGAGACTCAATTGCTGCTTGAGACACATTGTTTTTATGCTTAAAATCTGCCAGAGATCCTTCAGCTTCAGATTTTCTATATTTTCACCATGTTTCAGGAGGAGGAGGACACAAACAATGTTCCGGGTTGCTAGCAGTTGAAATGTTATGGTAGTAGATAGCCCACACAGCTCTCACCATCTTGTACAAATCATTGGTGTTGTCCCTGATAGCTTTGCCGTAATAATCTTGAAACTGATCTATCACCTTAACGGTCAGTCTGCCAGGACATTTTATTGTTTCACCATCTGATAGCTTTGCGTTGCCAAGTTTTATTTTCAACTGACTGAGACGTGCACCCATTCTCTTTTTCACATGGCCTACACACTCCAGTTTAGTTATGGGTACACTGTAAGGTTTGCTGTCCACTACTGCTTCCAAAGACTTGCTGTCTCCATCTCCCAAGAACTTTTATATTTTTATTTCGAGTCAAAAACATTACAACAATATTTACAATATATACAATATAACAAATCAGGTCAAATCATAAAAGAACAAACTAAACGGTATTAGCCCAAAATTGTGCAACGGCAACAGCATTGTCTGAAACATCAACAAGCTCTTGTGTGGAACATGATACAGGACATCTAGGACAGTTAATTAAATGTTTGGTTGTCTGTTCTTCTCCGCAGTCACACAAGGTGGAAGATTCCTTCATGAAGCCCCATTTAAACAGATTGTCCTTAGTTCGTCCGACGCCACTCCTGAGCCGATTTAGAGACTTCCACACTGTCCAGACTTGATTTCCACCAGGAGGAAGGGTCTCAGAAGGAGTCATCCAATCGTTACTGTCAGATTTTGCTGTCCACTGAGATAGTCTGGCTGCTCCAGTCCGACCGGTGAGGGGTGTAGTAGTTCTCATGAAGCTCCTCCTAGATTTGAGTCTACTAATTGGTAGCTGGTATCCATGTAGCAGGTGATCGGTGTTATGATCTGCTTTATGTCTCTCAAGTTTGGCTGCGACTTCACGCCTTATGTCTGGAGGAGCAATACCTGCTAGTTTGTGGAGTTTATCAATAGGTGTAGCTTTGAGGCATCCCGTTACTGTCCTGCAGGTTTCGTTCAGGGCCACATCAACCTGCTTTGCATGAGATGACTTGTACCATACAGGACATGCGTATTCAGCTGCGGAATAACACAAGGCCAAGGCTGATGTTCTTAGTAGTTTGGGATCTGCACCCCAAACGCTGCCAGTGAGCTTCCGCAGGATGTTGTTACGAGCAGCAACTTTCTGCTTGGTGTTAGTGCAGTGTTTTCTGTAGGTCAACGTTCGATCTAAGGTGACACCCAGATATTTGGGGTAGAAACAATGTTCAAGCTCTTGATCTTCCCAAAACACTGTAAGTTTTCTATAGGCCTCTCGATTGCGTAGGTGGAAAGCACAAACTTGAGTTTTAGCAGGGTTCGGTCTTAAGTTATTGACTCTGTAGTACTCAGATAGGTCCTTGAGAGCAACAGTAAGCTGGTTTTCTACTGTGTCAAAATCTCTGGCTTGTGTGACTAAGGCAAGATCATCTGCATAGATGAAACTCTTTGTAAGAGAAGGTTGAGGCTGGTCATTTGTAAATATGTTGAACAATATGGGGGAAAGGACACTACCCTGAGGCAAGCCATTCCTTTGACTTCTCCATCTACTCTTTCTTCCTTGGAACTCCACATAGAATCGCCGGTTTTCCAAAAGTGTCTGCACAGTTCTGGTGAAATTAATGTCTCTAGTGATGTAGTAGACTTTGTGCAATAATTGTCGATGTTGAATGGTGTCATATGCTGCTGTGAGATCCACGAAGACAGCCCCGGAAATGTATCCTTTTTCATATCCCTCTTCAATATGTTCAGTCAGATTAAGGACTTGTGCTGTACAATTCTTTCCAGGTCGGAAACCTGCTTGTTGAGGTATGAGTTGTTTTTCAACAATGGGAGTGAGTCTATTTAGCAACATTCTTTCATAGATTTTATACAAATGGCAAAGGAGCGAAATCGGTCGGTAGTTCTTGGGATCAGCTGCACCCTTTCCAGGTTTTAGTAAGGGAATAACTTTAGTTTTCCTCCAGATGGCAGGGATCTGTTTCCGCTTCAGACAACCATTATAGAATTGCAGAAGCCATCTTTCCGTGATGGGACCAAAATGTTTAATTTGCTCAATCATTAGGTCGTCTAGACCAGGCGCTTTACCATTTTTGCATTTCTGAATTGCGGTTCTGAGTTCTTGTAAGATGAAGTCATTTGATATATGGTTGTTTTCACGTTCAGGTTCTCTTTTGAGTTTTGTTCTATCTTTAGAACAATTGACCCTTCCATTCTGAACTAGATGATGAGCAATTTGATCTGGTGCAATGTTTGCATGGCCATGATTGTGGACAGGGTCGTTGTTCAGGCGTCGCAGCAACTGCCAGGCTTTCTGACTGCTTTTAGACATATCAAGGTTCTCGAGTAGCTCTATCCATCGTTCTTTTTTGGATTTGGCTAAGGCTGAGGATAAATTTTGGCCAGCAGTTAAGGTTTCAATGCTGTAAGGATTATCATTGAAAAGTTGGATATAGTTATGTAGATGCTTCGCGGATTCTTCTGTCAAGCCAGGTATGTAGTTAACTCGACAGCCTCTGGGAGTTGAGAGTCTTGAGCATCTTTTCACGGCTTCTACAAACTCATCATAGTTGGAAACTGAGGGTTCTATGCGTGAAACTTCTGAGTCAAGGAGATCAGCAAACTTCTGCCAGTCTGCTTTCTTGAAATTGTATCGCCTTCGGAATGATGTGATTCTAGGAGTAATGGCTGCAAACACTTGGCAGCCTATGGGGCGGTGTTGAGTATTTGGTATCGGATTTAGAACAGTTTTTCTGCATTGGTGAGCTATGTTCTCGCTAACAAAAATTAAGTCGGGGTTATACCCACGTTTCCAACGCCCACTGTTAAAAGATGGTGGGAGTTTATTATCATGGACAAGATTAAGATGGTTGGTATCAGCCCAAGTCAAAACTGCTTCACCATTACTGTCGTCCTCAGCATAACCCCAAACACTGCTATGACTATTGAAATCTCCAACAATAAAGTGAGCTTGTTGATTGGTGTAGTTGTCTGTAGGTGAAAATTGGAAATCTGCTCCTGGGGGTTTGTAAATTGACGACACAATACAACCATTCAGTTCTACAGACAGTATTTCAATATTGTTGAATTCTGTAAGTGAGGTAGAGAGAACAGCTATATCGTTCCTCACAAAGATAGCACTGCCATATTGTCTATGGGGTCGCTCAACTGCCAGTTTCATCCCAAGGATTTTTGGTCTTCTCATGGTGTCATCTCGATGGGTTTCTTGTATACATAAAATATCACACCTAGGTTCCTTGGCAATATGTTGCAGGAGTTCTTCTTTGGCAACAGACAATCCTTCTATGTTGATTGATACAATCACAAGGTGAGGTCTTGATAAAGACCTTTGGTTTCCATTCATAGTGAAACCTATAATGCAATGCTTTTGGAATGCTGACGTTCAGTTCAGTACTGGAGAATCTAGTCCAGTACCTATGCAGGGGCACCACGTGCAGGAGTCAGCTTCACCCCCTCCCAAGAACTGAATGTACCTAACTCCCCTTCCTTCCTCAGATCGCTGAAAAATATTTACTGCAGCAGCCACTTCCATCCCTCCCCTTGTTCCCTCATAATTTTCTCCACAGTTTGGCTTATGGGCTTCTACTCTCTCTCTATCCACGCCAGCACATGTGCATCCTTGACAATATTTTGTCAAAATCTCAAGATCCAGGACTTTTCCTGTGTCAACACTTGTTGCCGTTGGAACTCCATTCTTAGATTTGTGTCCTCGTCTCTGCCAGGAATCATCAAAGGCGATACTGATATCAGTGCAACCATCATTTGCTTCCACTGCTTCTTTTGTTGCAGATATCATGGAATCTGTAGCCACTTCCTCTACACAGTCATCAATGAGATTTGTGTAGCGTTCATACTCTGTAGGAGGACCTGGCAAATTCATGATATTGCACAACGTTTTCACAGCTGCCTGACCCTTCCCAATGCACCTCAGTCCATATACTAATCTTACGTTATTAGTATAATTTTTGCACTTCCTTGATGTGCAAAACGATTTAGAAAATTCGCAGTTCTACATCTACATCTACATTTATACTCCGCAAGCCACCCAACGGTGTGTGGCGGAGGGCACTTTACGTGCCACTGTCATTACCTCCCTTTTCTGTTCCAGTCGCGTATGGTTCGCGGGAAGAACGACTGTCTGAAAGCCTCCGTGCGCGCTCTGATCTCTCTAATTTTGCATTCGTGATCTCCTCGAGAGGTATAAGTAGGGGGAAGCAATATATTCGATACCTCATCCAGAAACGCACCCTCTCGAAACCTGGCGAGCAAGCTACTCCGCGATGCAGAGCGCCTCTCTTGCAGAGTCTGCCACTTGAGTTTACTAAACATCTCCGTAACGCTATCACGGTTACCAAATAACCCTGTGACGAAACGCGCCGCTCTTCTTTGGATCTTCTCTATCTCCTCCGTCAACCCGATCTGGCACGGATCCCACACTGATGAGCAATACTCAAGTATAGGTCGAACGAGTGTTTTGTAAGCCACCTCCTTTGTTGATGGACTACATTTTCTAAGGACTCTCCCAATGAATCTCAATCTGGTACCCGCCTTACCAACAATTAATTTTATATGATCATTCCACTTCAAATCGTTCCGCAAGTTCTGACAGGAAATATGTGAATGACAAACAATTCCTTTCCTATCTGATTCACCTTCAGACAGTTTTGCTGCACCACTACAAAGAGAACAACTCACTGCTTCACTTAGAACACGAGCCAAAATACCGAACTTCACAATTATAAGGGGGGGGGGGGGGGTGTAGGCACTGCACTTCTCTTGTCACTGCTGTCGCTTGTAGTTCCCTGTGATATACTCAAACAAGCTTCATCAGCTACACATTTTCGGTAAAACCTGTTACCTTTGTTTCTTCACTTCTTGAATGTTCCGTGTGGTTTTGTCATTTTTCTTCTGCAAAATGCTGTAAATGTCTGCTTGCTGAGCGAACTAAAACCAACTAAATAGATAGTTATTCACTTCGCACCATTCAAACCAAGAGCTACGGGAACAATACACTGTGTAGAGCAGACTGTCAACTACCAAACAACAAAACCTCAGCCTTCTATAGTGAATAGTTTCGGAAACACGACCTTTCAAACGAGTCAATGTAAGTCGCGAGGAGGAAAACTGGCAATGCAGATATACAGTAAAGGACGATAATAGCAACAAGATAATATTTCCACCAAATAAATAATATACCAGAATGTTCAGCAGATTCCGTAGATTTTAATGAAACAAAAAATAAAAAACCAATTTTTGCCATTTTTTGCCCCGGGTCTCCCCTTAATAGTAAGTTAAGGAGAAAGTGTCTCGAAAACATTGATTTTGGATCAACGATTTTTGCATGTCCATTATGTTTGAGTGATTCTCAATTTTTTATTTTTCTCTTTATAATAGTCAAAGTCCTAAAAATATTTTAATTTTTACCTTATTTATTTGGTGCATTATTACGGAATAAATGTTACGTGAGCAAAATTGAAACTAAACTTTATTATCACTTAATATTTATTAATTTGTTTATTTTTAGTTAATTAGCACCATTTAAGCAGCTGTATGCTTACAGTCCAGCACCTATGAACCATGGACCCTGCCGTTGGTGGAGAGGCTTGCGTGCCTCAGCGATACAGATGCAACCACAACGGTGCAACCACAACGGAGGGGTATCTGTTGAGAGGCCAGACAAATGTGTGGTTCCTGAAGAGGGGCAGCAGCCTTTTCAGTAGTTGCAGGGCCAACAGTCTGGATGATTGGCTGATCTGGTCTTGTAACACTAACCAAAACGGCCTTGCTGTACTGGTACTGCAAACGGCTGAAAGCAAGGGGAAACTACAGCCGTAATTTTTCCCGAGGGCATGCAGGTTTACTGTATGGTTAAATGATGATGGCGTCCTCTTGGGTAAAAATTCCAGAGGCAAAATAGTCCCCCATTCGGATCTCAGGCGGGGACTACTCAAGAGGACGTCGTTATCAGGAGAAAGAAAACTGGCGTTCTACGGATCGGAGGGTGGAATGTCAGACCCCTTAATCGGGCAGGTAGGTTAGAAAATTTAAAAGGGAAATGGATAGGTCAAAGTTAGATATAGTCGGAATTAGTGAAGTTCGGTGGCAGGAGGAACAAGACTTTTGATCAGGCGAATACAGGGTTATAAATACAAAATCAAATAGGGGTAATGCAGGAGTAGGCTTAATAATGAATAAAAAATAGGAGTGCGGGTAAGTTACTACAAACAGCACAGTGAACGCATTATTGTACCCAAGATAGACACGAAGCCCACGCCTACTACAGTAGTACAAGTTTATATGCCAACTAGCTCTGCAGATGACGAAGAAGTTGAAGAACTGTATGATGAAATAAAAAAAAATATTCAGATAGTGAAGGGAGACGAAAATTTAATAGTCATGGGTGACTGGAATTCGGTAGTAGGAAAAGGGAGAGAAGGAAACATAGTAGGTGAATATGGATTGGGCGGAAGTAATGAAAGAGGAAGCCACCTGGTAGAATTTTACACAGAGCACAACTTAATCATAGCTAACACTTGGTTCAAGACTCATAAAAGAAGGTTGTATACATGGAAGAATCCTGGAGATACTAGAAGGTATCAGATAGATTATATAATGGTAAGACAGAGATTTAGGAACCAGGTTTTAAATTGTAAGACACTTCCAGGGGCTGATGTGGACTCTGACCAAAATCTATTGGTTAGCAACCGTAGCTTAAAACTGAAGAAACTGCTAAAAGGTGGGAATTTATGGAGATGATAACTGGACAAACTGAAAGAATCAGAGGTTGCACAGAGTTTCAAGGAGAGCATAAGGGAAAAATTGACAGGAATTGGGGAAAGAAATACAGTAGAAGAAGAATGGGTAGCTTTGAGGGATGACGTAGTGAAGGCAGCAGAGGATCAAGTAGGTAAACAGACGAGGGCTACTAGAAATACTTGGGTAACAGAAGAAATATTGAATTTAATTGATGAAAGGAGAAAATATAAAAATGCAGTAAATGAAGCAGGCAAAATGGAATACAAACGTCTCAGAAATTAAATCGACAGGAAGTGCAAAATGGATAAGCAGGGATGGCTAGAGGACAAATGTAAGGATGTAGAGGCTTATCTCACCAAGGGTAAGATAGATACTGCCTACAGAAAAAATTAAAGCGACCTTTGGAGAAAAGAGAACCACTTGTATGAATATCAAGAGCTCAGATGGAAACCCAGTTCTAAGCAAAGAAGGGAAAGCAGAAAGGTGGAAGGAGTGTGGTGTCACCGCCAGACACCACACTTGCTAGGTGGTAGCTTTTAAATCGGCCGCGGTCCATTAGTATACGTCGGACCCGCGTGTCGCCACTGTCAGTGATTGCAGACCGAGCGCCACCAAACGGCAGGTCTAGAGAGACTTACTAGCACTCGCCCCAGTTGTACGGACGACTTGCTAGCGACTACACTGACGAAGCCTTTCTCATTTGCAGAGAATATAGTTAGAATAGCCTTCAGCTAAGTCAATGGCTACGACCTAGCAAGGCGCCATTAACAGTTTATAGTCTTGAACGTACCGTCCAGAACGATGTATTCAAATGATGGATTAAAGTTAAGTATTCCAGCAGCTACGTACTTTTCTTTATAGCATTCATTACGTATCCTGTTTCAGACCTCACGCCAGATTGCGTGAGCTTATAGCGTGTATTTCGGCTTCCTCAAACAACACGGTGTTGGCACTTCTGCCGACACTTCAAGGAGTATATAGAGGGTCTATACAAGGGTGATGTCCTTGAGGACAATATTATGGAAATGGAAGAGGATGTAGATGAAGATGAAATGGGAGATATGATACTGCGTGAAGAGTTTGACAGAGTTCTGACAGGCCTGAGTCGAAACAAGGCCCGGGAGTAGACAACATTCCATTAGAACTGCTGACAGCCTTGGGCGAGCCACTCCTGACAAAACTCTACCATCTGGTGAGCAAGATATATGAGACAGGCGAATACCCTCAGACTTCAAGAAGAATATAATAATTCCAATCCCAAAGAAAGCAGGTGTTGACAGATGCGAAAATTACCGAACTATCAGTTTAATAAGTCACGGCTGCAAAATACTAACGCAAATTCTTTACAGACGACTGGAAGAACTAGTAGAAACCAACCTCGGGAAAGATCAGTTTGGATTCCGTAGAAATATTGGAACACGTGAGGCAATACTGACCCTACGACTTATCTTAGAAGAAAGATTAAGGAAAGGCAAACCTACGTTTCTAGCATTTCTAGACTTAGAGAAAGCTTTTGACAATGTTGACTGGAATACTCTCTTTCAAATTCTGAAGGTGGCAGGGGTAAAATACAGGGAGCGAAAAGCTATTTACAATTAGTACAGAAACCAGATGGCAGTTGTAAGAGTCGAGGGACACAAAAGGGAAGCAGTGATTGGGAAGGGAGTGAGACAGGGTTGTAGCCTCTCCCCGATGTTATTCAATCTGTATATTGAGCAAGCAGCGAAGGAAACAAAAGAAAAATTCGGTGTAGGTATTAAAATCCATGGAGAAGAAATAAAAACTTCGAGGTTCGCCGATGACATTGTAATTCTGTCAGAGACAGCAAAGGTTTTGGAAGAGCAGTTGAACGGAATGGACAGTGTCTTGAATGGAGGATATAAGATGAACATCAAGAAAAGCAAAACGAGGATAATGGAATGAAGTCGGGTGATGCTGAGGGAATTAGATTAGGAAATGAGAAACTTAAAGTAGTAAAGGAGTTTTGCTATTTGGGGAGGAAAATAACTGATGACGGTCGAAGTAGAGAGGACATAAAATGTAGACTGGCAATGGCAAGGAAAGCGTTTCTGAAGAAGAGAAATTTGTTAACATCGAGTATAGATTTAAGTGTCAGGAAGTCGTTTCTGAAAGTATTTGTATGGAAGTGAAACATGGACGATAAATAGTTTAGACAAGAAGAGAATAGAAGCTTTTGAAATGTGATGCTACAGAAGAATGCTGAAGATTAGATGAGTAGATCACATAACTAATGAGGAGGTACTGAATAGGATTGGGGAGAAGAGAAGTTTGTGCCACAACTTGACTAGAAAAAGGGATTGGTTGGTAGGACATGTTCTGAGGCATCAAGGGATCACCAATTTAGTATTGGAGGGCAGCGTGGAGGGTAAAAACCATAGAGGGAGACCAAGAGATGAATACACTAAGCAGATTCAGAAGGATGTAGGTTGCAGTAGTTACTGGGAGATGAAGAAGCTTGCATAGGATACAGTAGCATGGAGAGCTGCATCAAACCAGTCTCAGGACTGAAGACCACAACAACAACAACATGCTTACAGTGATGACTGACATGTTAAAAGACATTCTCCTTATCAGTGATACCAGAAGAATAGCTTCGTATTACCATTTCCTTTAAATCAACGCAGTGTTTGGAGATAGGTATAATTTGGACGTCATGTCTCAGACTGTCACATATAAATCTTATCTGGAAGTTAAAATTGCTTAAAGGTGTATACATTGAACAGGCTGACTGGTAGCACAATCGCACGCTAACGGAAGGAAGGAAGATTCGTGCTTTAAGCCCCGTCGACAACGAGGTCATTAGAGACGGAGGACAGAGACTGATTGCGGAAGGATGAGGAAGGAAATCGGACACGTCGTTTCAAAGGAACCATCATGGCATTTGCCTGATGCAGTTTAGGGAAATCGCAGAAAGCCTAAATCTGGATGACCAAACTGGGATATGGACCGTCGTTCACCCGAATGAGAGTCCACTCTGCTAAGCGCTGTTCCATCCCGCTCGGTCACACGCTACTGAATTTGTGATTGCCTCCTAAATATATGTCAGTACTTTCGCATACATTGCTCCTGTAGCATTCGCTCTTTTACCCCCTTGAATAATTTCGATTTGTTACTGCAGCAGTAACAATTATTCGCCACTGCTATTAATAATGAAAAAATGTGTAAAAACAGGGAAAGTGCGTAATATTAAAATTATGTTTTCCTCTTTGGATTCATAGTAATGAAATAGTTCAATTTACCAATTAAAGCAAATGTTACGTATTTCAGTCACAAAACATTACGTTACCTTTAACTTTACTATGCTGCACCCATTAACTAATATACTACTGTATTTATAGCAAACACATCAATATTCTCTTAAGCAGGACAGCGTAATCACCAGACAGGAAAAATGTAAAATAGTATTAGAGGACAATTTCAAAGGCATTACGAAAACATAAACACACACGCACACACCACACACACACACAAACACACGAACACATACACACACACACACACACACACACACACACACACACACATACACGCACTCACATTCTACATAAACATACACTACTGGCCGTTAAAATTGCTACACCACGAAGATGACGTGCTACAGACGCGAATTTAACCGACGGGAAGAACAAACTGTGATATGCAAATGATTAGCTTTTCAGACCATTCACACAACGTTGGCACCGGTGGCGACACCTACAATGTGCTGAAATGAGGAAAGTGTCCAACCGATTTCTCATACACAAACAGCAGTTGACCGGCATTGCCTGGTGAAACGTAGTTCCGATGCCTCGTGTAAGGAGGAGAAATGCGTACCATCACGTTTCAGACTTTGATAAAGGTCGGATTGTAACCTATCGCGATTGCGGTTTATCGTATCGCGACATTGCTGTTCGCGTTGGTCGAGATCTAATGACTGTTAGCAGAATATGGAATCGGTGGGTTCAGGAGGGTAATGCGGAACGCCGTGCTGGATCCCAACCGTCTCGTATCACTAGCAGTCGAGATGAAAGGCATCTTATCCGCATGGCTGCAACGGATCGTGCAGCCACGTCTCGATCTCTGAGTCAACAGATGGGGACGTTTGCAAGACAACCATCTGCACGAACAGTTCGACGACGTTTGCAGCAGCATGGACTATCAGTTCGGAGACCATGGCTGCTGTTACCCTTGACGCTGCATCACATACAGGAGCGCCTGCGATGGTGTACTCAACGACGAACCTGGGTGCACGAATGGCAAAACGTCATTTTTTCGGATGAATCGAGGTTCTGTTTACAGCATCATGATGTTCGCATCCGTGTTTGGCGACATCACGGTGAACGCACATTCGAATCGTGTAACCCGTCAGCGCCATACTGGCGTATCACCCGGCTTGATGGTATGGGGTGCCATTGGTTACACGTCTCGGTCACCTCTTGTTCGCATTGACGGCACTTTGAACAGTGGACGTTACAATTCAGATTTGTTACGACCCGTGGCTCTATCCTTCATTCGATCCCTGCGAAACCCCAAATTTCAGCAGGATAATGCACGGACGCATATTGCAGGTCCTGTACGGGCCTTTCTGGATACAGAAAATGTTCGACTGCTGCCCTGGCCAGCACATTCTCCCGATCTCTCACCAATTGAAAACGTCTGGTCAATTGTGGTCGAGCAACTGGCTCGTCACAATACGCCAGTCACTACTCTTGATGAACTGTGGTATCGTGTTGAAGTTGCATGGGCAGCTGTACCTGTACACGCCATCCAAGCTCTGACTCAATGCTCAGGAGTATCAAGGCCGTTATTACGGCCGGAGGTGGTTGTTCTGGGTACTGATTTCTCAGGATCTATGCACCCAAATTGCATAGTATAATATATTTGTCCAATGAATACCCGTTTATCATCTGCATTTCTTCTTGGTGTAGCAATTTTAATGGCCAGTAGTGTATAAATCGCCATTTTAGACATGAAAAATAAAAGTGATTTTTCCCTTACAGAATTAACTAGATGATAGAGTTGATGAATAGTAATCAGCTTCCAGTCAGCGGTTTGCAGCAACTTCCAGTAATGCAATAAATGCCACGCCCAAGCTCAGCGCGAATACTCTGTGGTTCAAAAATACGGATTTCCCCGGATTATTTCGGACTTTCCCCATCGTAGTCACGGAACGAGCATTTGTGTGACGAGCTAGCCTTAATGTCGACCTACTCGAGCCATTATATACTAAAGCGCCAAAGAATCTGGTATAGACATGCGTATTCAAATACAGAGATACACTATGCGAACAAAAGTACCAGGACACCTGGCTGAAAATTATTTACAAGTTCGTGGCGACCTCCATCGGTAATGTTGGAAATCAATATGGTGTTGGCCCACCCTTAGCCTTGGTGACAGCTTCCTTTCTTGCAGGCATACGTTCAATCAGGTGCTCGAAGGTTTCTTGGGGAATGGCAGCCCATTCTTCACGGGGTGCTACTCCGAGGAGAGGTATCGATGTTGTTCGGTGAGGCCTGGCACGAAGTCGGCGTTCCAAAACATCCCAAAGGTGTTCTGTAAGATTCAGGTCAGGACTCTGTGCGGGCCAGTCCATTACAGGGATGTTATTGTCGTGCAGTGCATTGTGAACAGGTGCTCGACATTGTTAGAAGATGCAATCGCCATCCCCGAATTGCTCTTCAACAGTGGGAAGCAAGAAGGTGCTTAAAACATCAGTGTAGGCCTGTACTGTCATAGTGCCACGCAAAACAACAAGAGGTGCACGCCTCCTCCATAAAAAACAAGACCACACCATAACACGACCGCCTCTCAGTTTTACTGTTGTCACTACACACGCTGGCATATGACTTCACCGGGCATTCGCCATACCTACGCCCTGCCATCGGAGTCTGTAATTCTTCACCCCACACAAAGTTTTTCCACTGTTCAATCGTCCAGTGTTTACTCTCCTTACACCAAGCGAGGCGTCGTGTGGCATTTGACGGCGTGATGTGTGGCTTATGAGCAGCCGCTAGACCATGAAATCCAAGTGTTCTCCCATTCCGCCTAACTGTCATAGTACTTGCAGTGGATCCTGAAGCAATTTGGAATTTCTGTTTGGTGGTCTGGATAGATGTCTGCCTATTACAGATTTCGACCCTCTTCAACTGTCGTCGGTCTCTGTCAGTCAACAGACGAGGTTGGCCAGTACGCTTTTGTGCTGTACGTGCCCTTCACGTTTCCACTTCACTATCCCATCTGAAACAGTGGACCTAGGGATATTTAGGAGTGTGGAAATCTCGTGTACAGATGTATGACCAAGTTCCAAGTCCGAGAGTTCCGCGGAGCGCCCCATTCTGCTCACTCACGATGTTTGTCTACTGAGGTCGCTGATATCGAGTGCCTGGCAGTAGGTGGCAGCGCAATGGACCTAGCATGAAAAACGTATGTTTTTGGGGGGGTGTCCGGATACTTTTTATCACATAGTGCATGTACACAGGCAGAATATAGCAATGCGGTCGGCAACGCCTATCTACGACAATAGTGTCTGGCGCAGTTGTTAGATCGGTTACTGCTGTTACAATTGCTGGTTATCAATATTTATGTGAGTTTGAACATGGTGTTATAGAAGGCGCAGTAACGCTGGGACACATCATCTCCGAGGTAGCGATGAAGTGGGGATTTTCCCGTACAACCATTTCAAGAGTGTACCCTGAATATCAGGAATCCGATAAAACATCGAATCTCCGACATCGCAGCGGCCGGAAAAAGATTCTACAAGAACGAGACACCAACGATATGGGCTTTCGGAGCCGAAGGCCCACTCGCGTACCCTAGATGACTGCACGTCACAAAGGTTTACGCCTCACCTGGGCCCGTCAACACCGACGTGAGACTCTTGATGACTGGAAACTTGTTGCCTGCCGTTTCATATTGGACCTGTACGGGTAGATAACCTCATGAATCCATGAATCCAGCATGTCAGCGGGTACTGTTTAAGCTGCTGTAGGCTCTGTAATGGTGTTTGGCGTGTGCAGTTGAGGTGATATTGGACCTCTGATACGTGTAGATACGAATCTGACGGGTGACACGTACGTAAGCATACTGTCTGATTGTCTGTATCCAGTCATGTCCATTGTGCATTCCGACAGACTTAATCAATTCCAACAGGACAATGCGACACACCACACGCTCAGAATTGCTACAGAATGGCTCCAGGAACAGTCTTCTGATTTTAAACTCTTCCGCTGGTCACCAAACTCCTCAGACATGAACATTTTTTAGCATAGCTGGGATGCCTTGGAATGTGCTGTTCAAAAGAGATCTCCATCCCTTCCCCCCTACTATTACGAATTTGTGGACATCCCTGTCAGATTCATAGTGCCAGTTCCCTCCAGAACTACTTCAGACATTAGTCGAGTCCATGCCACGTCATGTTACGGAACTTCTGTGTGCTCGTGGGGACCTTACACGATATTAGAGAGGTGTACCAGTTTCTTTGGCTCTTCAGTGTATGAGCCGCAGATCCAAAACAGCTTTCACCACATTCAGTTGAATCTGACATTTATGGCTGCCTGAAGCCTAGCTGCTGCTTCTACGCTGCATGACATGCTACACTGTATACTCACCCTATATCTTAGTACAATACTTACTCTTACTCTTCTAGCTCCATAAACCGCAGTTGTTTCTGGCCTCATCAAGCTGCCTCGTCCACAGCGTTCTGTCCTTGGCACCTTCTTTCCTAGCTAAGTATCTGAAGATCCTTGGCCACCTACTTTCTCCATCCTATTTTCGGTCTTCCTAAGGGTCTTCGCCCTTCTTCTTCCGCGGCACTGGTCTCGATCTTGATCCCATATCTCTTCTATAGACGTGCCCGATCTATCTCAGCCTGTCTTGGCTTCCACAACAATTTCCCCGAGTTTCCTATTTTTTGCGTCGCCGGTGCCCTCTGTCAAAAATTGGTCCAGATATCTTCCGCAGGAATTTATTTTTCTAAAACGTTACCTTTCTCTCTGTATAATTATCTGTTCTCCGTGTTTGTGCCCTGTGTATTCATTCTGGTCAGATTAGTTATAGATATCCTCTTGATAAAATTTTGTGTGACAATAATTTGAAACTTCCTGGCAGATTAAAACTGTGTGCCCGACCGAGACTCGAACTCGGGACCTTTGCCTTTCGCGGGCAAGTGCTCTACCATCTGAGCTACCGAAGCACGACTGACAGCCGGTCCTCACAGCTTTACTTCTACCAGTATCTCGTCTCCTACTTTGGATGGATTCGTCAATAAACAAAATTGACGCATTTTGGGGAAAGAGAATCCACATTTCAAGATCGAGAAGTCTCTTCACCCTCAACGAGTTACTGTATGGTGTGCAATGTCCAGCCACGAATTAATAGATGCAGTATTCCTTAACGACGTGGTGACGGTACGTGAAGATTTTTGAAGATGATTTTATCCTCATTATCCAAAGTGACCCTGGTTTCGACAAGATGTGGTTCATGCAAAACGGAGCTCAACCCAGTCGAAGCAGGAGAGTGTTTGATCTCTTGTAAGAGCACTTTGGGCAGCACGTTCTGGCTCTGTGGTACCCAGAGGCCACTGGCATGGGTCTCGATTTGAGCGCCATATTCTCCGGATCTGAACATGTGCGACTGTATTAAAAACAAGGCGTACAGCAATAACCTCAAAACCATTGCCATCGACAACATCGATGTTCCGACACTTCAGCCGGTTATGCAGAATTTCGCTATCCGTCTGCGCCACATCATCGCCAATGATTCCAGGCGTATCGAACACGTCGTAACCTAAATACGAATGTCTGTAGTGACGTTTTCATGTTGAATAAAGTGTGTGCACACCGTAGTTTGTAACTAATTTGCGTTTCTTTTTTGTCTAGTTCAGTATTTGTCAGGCTGTAATTTTACTCCTGTTCGGTGTAAACTTAACTCATGCTCGCTTAGCAAATACACTGCCAGATATACCCAACGGATAATGCTAGCGCATTTCACGAACCCTATAGGCGTGTCCTCTGTTAAACCACCAGTGCTTACTAATATTCAATGTACTTAACCTTATGGATGGGCAGTTGCGAATGACAGAAATGCTAAAAAAAACTTCAATCCAAGCATATATTCTATAAATACACTAATACACAATGCCTAATGAAGCAGTTGCGTTATTGCTTTGTGGAGAGGGGGACAGGAAGCGGGGAGGCATGGGAACAACATACTAGAGTCTAGAGAGTGTACGGAACACGAGAACGCGCCTGAACTTGAGGAAATTTGAAACATTAATTCTCACGTAAGAATGGAAAGAGAACCTTGCTTTTAAGGTCAATATTCGCAGACGTGTGAATATTTACTTTCAGGCTCCATTGTCCCTTACACCAAGTACAGGTCTAAAAATTAAAACTGATTTCATTCTTCCTGGAGCCGACAGTAATTCAGGCTGCCTTCGTGTTTGCGTGCTCGCCTGCTTGGAATAGCATTGTAGCCAACACGTGTTAGTGCAGTTATAGGCTTTGGCAGGTTCGTTTTGGTACATCACCTGATTTAGGGATAAAAATAGGATGTTAACATGCTGCTTAGGTTTATAGCCACATGTGTTTTGTAACAGTTTAGATGCAGAAATAGCACTGAGCCATTGAGAGTCCAGAGTCACGTTTTAGACATCAGTTTTGACGGATATGTGCGTGTGAAAATAACATTGTGACGCTTGACATAAACTTTGCAGTTTTGTGTTGCTGACATATTTTTGCAGATATTTCATGTATTTGACCAGCGCCGCATAACAATTTAATTGTGGAAATATTTGATTTGAGAGTCTATTGTGCCTTACACCAAATATGGCACTTTGATAGAATTACTGACATTCACAAGTGGTGCTTAATTTGTAAGTTTATGGCATAAGCATTGTGTGTGTGTGTGTGTGTGTGTGTGTGTGTGTGTGTGTGTGTGTGTGTGTGTTGTTGACCAATTTTAGATGTGGAGCTTCTGCAAGTTATACGCTTTACGAAATATTTTGGATAAATGCTTGTGAACATGGCGCAAAATATTCAGATCGTTGGGATACTTTGGAGCACAACCAAGATGAATGCTACATTGTGATTGGCAGTTTATTTTAATAGCCGCTAAAATATTGGGAATTTTGTTTTTCTGGTAGGAAAAATATAGGTTCTGATTGAAGGAGAGAGGAGGGGATGGGCATGACTTGTGACATCATGATGATGATGATGGCATCACAGATAAGGGGGAGTGACATGTCACGTGATAGATAAGGTGGGCTATACTGACATGGGTATTCAGACGACGATCACGTATTGACCTTCAGCAGATAGTTTAAGGTCAAAGTGAGCTAAAGGCATCATTTATATTCAACTACGCTGTGCATGTCGAAGTTTCTGTGAAGATATCAAGCATTAGGTTCAGGTCACACTGTTTGAAAACATAGTGTAAATATATTCTAATATTCTCTTAATAAATAATTAAATCTACCAAGAGTTTTTGTTATTTTAAGAACATTTACAAAATATCCTCATGAATCATTCATCTACCACAACCCAAAGTTTACTAGTGAACATCTGAACCACCCTATGCACTGACTGTGTACTGATCCATTTATCCACGTCCATATTTGTATTATCGTTGTCTACAATCTTAATTCTTAATTCGCTGTGGCCGGAAAAAGATCTTGCAAGAACGGGACCAACGGCGACTAATGAGAATCGTTCAACGTGACAGAAGTGCTGCAGATTTCAATGCTGGGCCATCAACAAGTGTCAGCGTGCGAACCGTTCAACGAAACATCATCGATATTTGATTTCGGAGCCGAAGGCCCACTTGTGTACGCCTCTCCTGGACCCATCAACACCGACATTGGACTGTTGATAACTGGAAACATATTGTCTGGTCGGACGAGTCTCGTTTCAAATTGTATCGAGCGGCGGACGTGTAAGGATATGGAGACAACCTCATGAATCCATGGACCCTGCATCTCAGCAGGGGACTGTTCAAACTGATGGAGGCTCTGTAATGATGTGGGGCATGTGCAGTTGGAGTGATATTGGACCTCTCATACGTGTATTTACGACTCTGACAGGTGACACGTACGTAAACATCCTGTCTGATCACTTGCATCCCTTCATGTTCATTGTGCATTCCGACTGACTTGGCCATTTCCAGCAGGACAATGCGACATCCCACACGTCCAGAATTGCTACAGAATGGCTCCAGGAACACTCTTCTGAGTTTAAATACTTCCACTGGCCACCAAACTCCTCAGACATGAAAATTATTGAGCATATCTGGGCTGTCTTGCAACGTGTTGTTCAGAAGAGATCTCCATCGCCTCGTACTGCTACGGATCTATGGACAGCCCTGCAGGATTCATGGTGTCAGTTCCCTCCGGCACTACTTTAGACATGCCACGTCGTGTTGCGGCACTTCTGCGTGCTCGCGGGGATCCTGAACGATATTAGGCAGGCGTACCAGTTTCTTTGGCTCTTCAGTGTAGTTTTCCAAGGTGCTCTGCATTTCTACTGCCACCGTCACAGCAGAAATGCCTATGACCACGAACATCCTGTACAAAGCGTCGTAGTACTTTCAGTCGCAGATAGAAACAAGGAAATTTACCATTTACACGGATCATGAGCCATTGACTTACGGCTTCATGCGAATCGTCTCCCAGTAACAGCTCCACAGTCACAGCCGCAGGTGCCACAACCACCCAACGCAGGACCGCAAAACGGTGCGCACGGCTCAATCCGGACGTCGTCTGCGCTCTCCTGCACACGCCCTTGACGACGCTTTCCTTCCACCGATGGGCTGATACAGTGTCAGATCACCGTCACCTGCTATGTGTGTTGTGTTTTGTTGTCGCGATTGTCAGATTTAATCACGCGGTAGCCAGTGGCGCAGTATGCAGCAGTGACAGTTCATCCTTTGAATTTTTGCTTTTCGTGCTTCATGCGTTGTAATGTGTGTATAGTTAACAGTTTTCCCGTTACGAGCTAGTGCTTAACATTCAGGGACGATTCTACTTTCACGTGTAACGTCCCGTAATCTGCTCATTGCTCGGAGCTGTTAAATATTTCAGTGTGTTTATTCTGATAAATAAAGTTTCTTCATTTCACGGATCACGAGAGTGATATTTCAAGCCTACCAATTGGCTTAACAAATACACTTTTACCAAAAGTCGTACAACCCTAATTCTAGCTGCTTCCGACAAGATATCGATACAAGCTGGTATTCTAGGATTTCTAACGTATCATTGGCTTGATTACATTACATACATTACAATGCACATGCATTCTGTACGGAGTCTACTTTATAGGTAAGCCACTCTTTCGCAGAACTCCTCCAACAACGTCCAATCGGGCAATGACATTCCCTTCAATTGACGTTAAGCGTTCGTTCGATTTCATATCATTCCAAAATGTTACCAAGTAAAATAGTACACCACTAATATAGCGTCAGAACAGGTATCTTTCACCTACTCATCCTCAAGCAGTGACAGCTGTCCACATTTAAAGCGAGCTGCAATTCAGAGTACCAGACAGAAATTCTGTTCACAGTCATCTTGAATCCCATTGCAGTCATTCAGCAACGACACTTTCCCTCGCACAAGAGTAGTCTTTGATTGCTGCCCCTCTGTATACCCAAATTGTTTATAAAGAATAGTAGCGACTCCCCTGGGTTCTCCTGAGGTTACCTTTGTCTCTGATAGTAAGTGAACAAAATACGCCGGCAGCGGTGGTCTAGCGGTTCTAGGCGCTCAGTCCGGAACCGCGGGACCGCTACGGTCGCAGGTTCGAATCCTGCCTCGGGCATGGATGTTTGTGATGTCTTTAGGTTAGTTAGGTTTAAGTAGTTCTAAGTTCTAGGGGACTGATGACCACAGATGTTAAGTCCCATAGTGCTCAGAGCCATTTGAACCATTTTTGAACAAAATACGCTTGACTGCACTCTGCACTGCTGCCAGACCTCTTCCAACTAACCTCTGCCTCCCCACTCCCCTCTCTTCCAGGCCAATTTGGTGAGATATAAATGGCGGGAAATTAGGAAATGGAGGACGGGGTGTTAACCTATTGGCTGGGGGTACTGGCGCAACCAGAATGGTTTCCAGGTTTCCCATATCACCCAGTTAGCTTATCGCTATAATTTATGATAATATTTATGTCAGTCTTACATTTATCGCCATAATTTATGACACAGAAGCCCTGCCACAATCGAAACAGGGCTACCACTAGTTTTGTATCACTATGATTAATGACCCAATATGGCCGACACTATATGTTTATGTCAGTATTACCTTTATCGCCACAATTTATGACTGAAGATGGCTTAATTAGTATCATGTAGGACCCAGTATGGCTGACTCACTATGTCACTATCAGGCTGCCTAAGATACACTACCGGTCAACGATCCTGTGACGAAACATGGCGTTCTTCTACGTTCCGAGACTGACGAGCAATACACCAAAAGAATCGATCTTATAACTTTTTTGAAAGTCACTTATTACGTGGGTGGATTGCAATTCCTTAAGATTCTTCCAGTCATCCTCAGCATGGTATCTACTTTTCCTGTTACCTGGTTTATATGGACACAATACACCCAAAGAATCGATCTTATAACTTTTTTGAAAGTCACTTATTACTTGGGATTGCAATTCCTTAAGATTCTTCCAATCATCCTCAGCATGGTATCTACTTTTCCTGTTACCTGGTTTATATGGTCAAACTACATTACATCTGTCTGGAGAGTTATTCCTAGGCATTATTGTATCCTGTGGCGTTTGCCTATATCGTAATCGTATAGTACTGCATTTATTCATCTATTTATGTGCAATCGTTATATTTATTTACGCTCCAGTCCAACCCCCGTCCCTGTACCAGTTGTCGATACTCTGCAGGTCTTCCTGCAAATCCCTACAGAATACTTGTACCGCTAGACAACGGCATCATCTACGAACAGCCTACGTCTGCATCTAAACACCTACATCACCAGCCACTGCACAACATATTGTGGAGGGTACATTGTAACAGTATTATCGATTTTCTCTCCTGTTCCATACATGCACTGACGGAGTTAAAAATGATTGTCTGTATGATTCTATACAGGGTGTTACAAAAAGGTACGGCCAAACTTTCAGGAAGCATTCCTAACACACAAATAAGGAAAAGATGTTACGTGGACATGTGTCCGGAAACGCTTAATTTCCATGTTAGAGCTCATTTAATTTCGTCAGTATGTTCTTCCACCTACGCTCAATGGAGCACGTTATCATGATTTCATACGGGATACTCTACCTGTGCTGCTACAACATGTACCTTTACAAATACGACACAACATGTGGTTCATGCACGATGGAGCTCCTGCACATTACAGTCGAAGTGTTCGTACGCGTCTCAACAACAGATTCGGTGACCGATGGATTGGTGGAGCCGGACCAATTCCATGGCCTCCACGCTCTCCTGACCTCAACCCTCTTGACTTTCATTTATGGGGGCATTTGATAGCTCTTGTCTACGCAACCCCGGTACCAAATGTAGAGACTTCGTGCTCGTATTGTGGACGGCTGTGATACAATACGCCATTCTCCAGGGCTGCATCAGCGCATCAGGGATTCCATGCGACGGAGGGTGGATGCATGTATCCTCGCTAACGGAGGACATTTTGAACATTTGCTGTAACAAAGTCTTTGAAGTCACGCTGGTACGTTCTGTTGCTGTGTGTTTCCATTCCATGATCAATGTGATTTGAAGAGAAGTAATAAAATGAGCTCTAACATGGAAAGTAATCGTTTCCGGACACATGTCCACATAACATATTTTCTTTCTTTGTGTGTGAGGAATGTTTCCTGAAAGTTTGGCCATACCTTTTTGTAACACCCTGTATATGTCCTTATCTCTTTTATCTTATGATCGCAACACCACATGTAAGATGGTGGTGGCATAATGGTCTCACAGTCCCTGTAACATTTCGTGAGAAACAAATTGCCTTTTCTCCAATGAGTTGTAAAAACTCACCATACTGCTTTGCAGCTTGTAGATGCTTATTGTGATACTGTTACAACCGCAGAACACACGTTGCAAAACACAGCACTAAATACTACTTGTTGGTATGGCAAAAGCCTAGCACCACCGTGGAGATGGAAATCAAAACTCTTTGGCCAGGGAAGACGTGTGTCACGGTATTGTATAAGAGCAGTAAGATGTTTATCTAATTGAAAACTTCTACGCAACATATAGTCTCTTTCCATTGATATTTACGGTAAGCGTTGATACTTGTTTTCCCCAGCCATATTTAGATTTTTACATAAACTGTGCTTAAAGCAATATGTAAGCGTTGTTTGCACACCTGACTTCTTCTTTTTCCCATTAGAGTTTAGATTCCTCGTTTGTGGCAATATTTATACTAAACTTTCCGTTTTTTGACTTCGACTACTTCTATTTACAGTTCCCTTCTTAATACACATAACCTATTAACTATACATAAGTGAGTAATTTCTCTAACACAGGAAGGTTAAAATCTGTTTGATAAGTTCGTTCTTATTTTTAAGACCTATGGAGTAACATTTTCCGTGGCAGCCAATCATAATTTATGAGTATCTATTTATGATCGTATTGTATAGAACATTGCCTTAGAGCGGAAAAAAATACGTTTTTCCCTCTTTAATATACACTGAAGCCCCAAATAAACTGGTATACTCATGCGCATTCAAATACAGAGATAGGTAAAGACTCAGAATACGGCGCTGCGGTCGGCAACGCCTATAGAAGACAACAAATGTCTGGCACAGTTGTTAGCTCTGTTACTGTTGTTACAATGGTAGGTTATCAATATTAACTTGAGTTTGAACTTGGTGTTATAGTCGACGCACGAACGATGGGACACAGCACCTCCGAAGCAGCGATGAAGTGAGGATTTTCCCGTAAGACCCCTTCACGAGTGTACCGTGAATACCAGAAATCCAACGAAACATCGAATCTCTGACATCGCTGCGGCCGGAAAAATATGCTGCAAGAACAAAACCAACGACGAATGAAGGGAAGCGTTCAACATAACAGAAGTGCAACCCTTCCGCAAATTGCTGCAGTTTCAGTGCTGGTAAAAAAATCGGAAAATGATTTAGAGGCGCCAGCATGTAGTGTTCAGCGTCACTCACATGATTACTCAACCGCTGTTGTCAAAAACACCTCAAGTCGCGCTGCAAAAACTCTACAAATACAAAAATACGGCGATTCTGCAAAAACCTCACAAGTCTTGTCTGTTGCCAGGAAGAACACCACTAGGTTGTAATCCTGCTCACCCAAGATTTTGCCTTAATATTGTCCAGAGTGGCCGCCCGGGAATCCCATTACTCACTCAGAGATAACCCCAATAGGAGGTATGCCAGAAGACCTCATTGTCAAGAATGTGCATGACGTTTTCTGTAACGCCTACGGAATAAATGTGGCCTAGAAACTTTCCTTTTACAAAACCTTCAACAGCCATTTAGGGTGTCCAGATCTGACACTTGTAAAGAATACGATTCGCGTCAGGAAAAAAGCAAACGCGGACGGAGAGAAAAGCCTTTGAGGTACAGAAAGGTGTTCACCTCAGAAAACTGGAGGCTTCCTCGTACGAAAAAAGATCATTTATTATGAAAGCCAGACAGAGATAAGTTAACTGCATCTCGATTGATTTTATGCACTTTTTGCCTCTTTCTCATTTATCAAAAAGTGATGTATACTATATGCGTCAATTGTGGTATTATGTCTTTGAGATACACGATTTGGGGACAGGAAACGTCAAAATATACAAATATTTGGAAAATGAGGTAAAGAATGGGTCACCATGAGGCTATCTCGATACTGCTACAGCCGCGCGGGATTACCCGAGCGGTCTAAGGCGCTGCAGTCATGGACTGTGCGGCTGGTCCCGGCGGAGGTTCGCGTCCTCCCTCGGGCATGGGTGTGTGTGTTCGTCCTTAGGATAATTTAGGTTATGTTGTGTGTAAACTTAGGGACTGATGACCTTAGCAGTTGAAGTCCCGTAAGATTTCACACACATTTGAACATTTTTGATGCTGTTACGCCGGCCGGTTGTGGCCGGGTGGTTCTAGCCGCTTCAGTCTGGAACCGCGCGACCCCTACGGTCGCAGGTTCGAATCCTGCCTCGGGCATGGATGTGTGTGATGTCCTTAGGTTAGTTGGGTATAAGTAGTTCTAAGTTCTAGGGGACTGATGACCTCAGAAGTTGAGTCTCATAGTTCTCAGAGCCATTTGAATCATTTTTTGATCCTGCTACATTTCATAAACAGCATCCAACACTCAGAGTTAACGGAGGAGCTAGTTTTAAAAGCGACAGCTGCCTTCGCCGAAACAAAAATAAAGCAATGGTTTACTACCTCATCTGTACGGTGCAAATTCTCAATTTTTTTTAAAGAGTTACATACCTTTTCCATATTCGTAGTCGTAGCTACCTACTAAACAACTAGGATTTTTCACTTATTTCTGCTCAACGTAGGAAGGCTTCCACCGCCAATCTTCCTGAAACCTCAGGTGAAAGGATATTGAGGGACCGAAGAGATCCATCTCCATTTTTTTGGAAATATTTACCCACCATGATTGCAAGGATTTTAAAATAGCAACCGCCAGTTAATTTTTAAAAACCCCAAAGACAACATTCAGGCTTTAGGGTGTTCGATCTATGCAGTCTGACTTTAAAGACGAAGCTGTTGTACATTTGCGAAATGCGCACTTGGAGCCGTCACATCATCACAGTTCCGAAGTTCAAAGCTCCCGACACAATGAACTAAACAGGAGCTTACATATTCCCTTCTGGAGTGATGCCCAGCGAAGGCTGAAGACGTATTAAAACTTGCGGCATACCTCGAAAATCGTGCAAGCAAAGAGATCTACTCAAGACTGTTTGGCACAACTGCATCAGTGGATTCACCTGCAACCAGTTGTGACAATGAAAGAGGTGATGATGGTGATGGAAGTGAAGATTACTAGTTTGAGATGTAATTGTATGCTGTATATCGCATTTTTCGCCCTTTATCTTTAACAAATAATTATTTGGCTAGTACAAGCCGTAAGATTTTACTTCAATATGACAACCTACATGATGTGTAACTATAATACAATTATGCATTATATTAGTGGCGTTTTTATTGAATTCTGCAAAAACTCCACTAGTCCAATCCATTTTCCTTCTCCACACATAGAGAATAAGATTCGGTATCACTCTTTTAGTTCTGATAACATTCCTGATGCCTACAGAATATTTAGAGAAAAGAAAAACAAGTTAGCTACTTATGGGACAGAGACACACTAACTTTTTCGTGTTTCTGATTTTCTGAGTGATGAGATTTTTGCCGGCAACCCCTCATGTGCTATAAGCATAACTAGAATATGCATTCGCTAAATAACATACACAAAAATGAACTCAAACAACTATAACCATTGCTACTGCATCATACGTATGGCCTCTAACAGTTTACACACTATTGGCGGATCTTCTTCTGGTTTAGATAAGGGCACAGCATCATACCTCTGACTCAGGATACACCAGCAGCAGATAACTGCCAGGGTTACGTATTCTGACTGCCACATGAGGTCCAGAATATAATAATTGTCATTTTTTGTCCATTTTCTCAGTCGAGAAGACTTGGAATGACATTTTATTAGAACTTTGTCTCCCAGCTGATAAGTACCCTTCTGTTCTAGCTTACTGTAATAGTACTGCTTACATTGTCTAGCTTTGTCGATAAGCATAATGGCATCTTGTGTAGTCTTTTCGTCTCCCACTGCTTCATCAAATGGTATCTTAACACTGGAAGAGCATCATTCATTGTTCTCTGGCAGGTCAACCATCAATCCCATAGGATTGCAGCTTGTGGACTGTGTATTAGATCAATGATTATCTCTTCAAACGTGCATACATATTGTTAACATTAATTGTAATTTTCGTGACAATACATCCTAACGAACTCTTACTGCCGGATTTGTCTCCAGATGGTATTTACAGATTAGGAGACGCCTAATGCCCCTCAATTGAACAAAATCCATTTGTCGCTGGTGAAGATACTACTTCAAGCAGGCCACACCTAGGGATGTAATCATTCCGTATTTTCTTGACAATCTAGTCGCTCTTGGCAGTACATGTCACATATAACTGCATGTACTTGGAAAAGACATTGTACAATAGGAACACAAATCTTACACCTGTTCTGCTCCTGGATGATGGGTGACAGGCGTCAAGGACGCCTGCAAAGGTTTTGTAGGTGCAATAAGATGCAATTCACCCTTCCGGCAAATACTAGAACGTTTTGCCTTCTAGCTAAGCAGGTAAGTTTTCAATACTTGAAACTTCCTGGCAGATTAAAACTGGGTGCCCGACCGAGACTCGAACTCGGGACCTTTGCCTTTCGCGGGAAAGTGCTCTACCATCTGAGCTACCGAAACATGACTCACGCCCGATCCTCACAGCTTCACTTCTGCCAGTATCTCGTCTCCTACATCCAAACTTTACAGAAGCTCTCCTGCGAACCTTGCAGAACTAGAACTCCTGAAAGAAAGGATACTGCGGAGACATGGCTTAGCCACAGCCTGGGGGATGTTTCCAGAATGAGAATTTCACTCTGCAGCGGAGTGTGCTCTGATATGAAACTTCCTGGCAGATTAAAACTGTGTGCCCGACCGCGACTCGAACTCGGGACCTTTGCCTTTCGCGGGCAAGTGCTTTTCAATACTTGCTGCACTTTCTTCCTTAAGCTATTAAAATAACAATATTCATCTATTTTCCTGGCACATTTTATAACTGCGAGATAGTCCCGAGCATGGTGACTATACCATATCAGTCTATTTGCTGCCTCTGCAGTTATACACTCACACCAGGAATCAGATTCAGAATGTCTCCTGTAAAATAGTACCTTATTGTGTTACTTGTAGTGAGCACTTAGTTTCGCAGGTGGACTTTTTGCAACAGCTATATATCTTGTAACCAGTTCAGGTCAGTATCCTGCGTCTTGCCATGTTCCCACATAGGCTCAAGAAATATCCTAGTTAGTCTCATCCTTTATTAAGTATACAGTAATGTCAGACTACTGATCATTAACAATTGATATATCGTCTAACCCTTGAGGCAGCCTTGACAGGGCATTGGTCTCAACATTATCTTAGCTCTTGACATATATAATTTCAAATCTATATTCCTACCTAACGATCATCTCGCTAGACAGACATGTAATTGTTGGTACGTCAGTAGGAGTGCTTGATGGTTTCAGTATATATTAGTATGGTCACCATACACATACTAATGAAACCTTTGAAGGGTCCACATTGCAAAAAATGGTTCAAATGGCTCTGAGCACTATGGGACTTAACTGCTGTGGTCATCAGTCCCCTAGAACTTAGAACTACTTAAACCTAACTAACCTAAGGACATCACACACACCCATGCCCGAGGCAGGATTCGAACCTGCGACCGTAGTGGTCGCGCGGTTCCAGACTGTAGCGCCTAGAACCTCTCGGCCACACCGGCCGGCTCCACATTACAACCAGAGCCTCTAATTCTATAGTGAAATAGGATCTCTCAAAGAAGGTGAGAATCCTGCTTGCAAATGCAGTGGTACAAATGATTGGTCTGCCATTTATAGAACATATCTGAAATAGACCAGTCGGGACTGATGACCTTAGCTGTTTAGTCCCCCTTAAACATCCCAACATCCCCCCCCCCCCCAAATAGACCAGTTCCTAGACCAACATTCAATACATCCTTTAACAGGCAGAATGATTTCAAGATGGTACAGAACCTGGCACTGAAAAGCGCTAATGCGATCTCTTCCAGCCGATACATTCTTCTGTTGTTAATTCTCAAATGACAACACAGCACTCTCCAGCTCCCTCTATACTAAAGGGTCCGTCACGTGTGACATCCAGTGGCCAATTAGCATCACATTTGGTGTCTGGACAGTTTTGATGAAATTGTGTACTACATCCAGTTAACTCTGAACTAGGTTGTTTTCGCTGATGTGCTTGCTATTCAGTTTGCTATTTCTTCCCCCTTACCCATTATTGGCTGACAATAATATTCTTCGTGACTGAAAATATGACTGGTGGACTGAGGTGTAATAGCTCTGAATAATGAAAAGAGATGCAATGAACTGTATTTATTTGACGCAGCCAAATGTACTGTCCTCCCAAAACCGAACAACTCGGACAATCTCTCATTACATGACCTGCGCATACATCACTTCAATGGTTTGTATTTCACAAAATCACTTGCTATGAGATTTTATTCCAAAGTCTTTATCCTGTGTCTGAGATACTGACCAATTCGAAAAAATCGAAATACAATCACAGTTTTGTCACAAGTGACATATAATATTTCCCAGACCAAACTGCAGCTAAGAGTTATTACTCAAGTTGCGCTCTACCAAAACTACGATACAGTATATCAATGACGCAGTAAATGGTCGGATTACCAGTAGTATTGGTAGCATTGTTAGCGAAAAACATAGATGAATGTGTGATAGAAAAAGCAGGAGCCTACGACGTCTCTTTGAATTTTGTTTCTTGCAGATAATTAGAATGGCACATTGTTCAGTGTTAGTCCATTGTGTATTCTACAGCCTTACAAAACATAAACTGCATTTTACAGGTAATAAAAATTAGGAAATCACGTAACTTCCGCCCTTATTCTTCACATGCAAGTACAGTTTACATGCACAATCATAAAAAAATCTGTACTATCATTGTTGTTTTTATACTCAACAGAAACTCCTTCATCATCATCAAAGGCAAAGGGTTCCTGTTATTATTGATAAGTGTGGAAATTATTTATGAAAAACAAAAATGTGTTTTATATAAGCTTGACGAAGTATTGAAGCGATGTTTAATATGTTTTTGTTCTCCAGTTTTTTTTATTTTGCCTTTTTTTAAAGGAAAAAAGGAGTTTTGTAGCGCTATATGATAAAACTGTATTGTTTTTGTATTGTTAGCACAAAATTCCTCGGTTTCCGTTAAAAATCCACAGTGTTAGAATAAAACCTGAATTAAACATTGGAAATTTCAATTTTGCTATAAATACTGTTTATTTTTAAGTAACAGACAGGAGGATAACTATGTAAAACATATATTTCCCATTAGTTATGTGGCCCTTCGTATATCCTCATTGAGGTTATAGATGGTTCACCACTTCCAGTTTTTAGGGGAATCTAGTAAGACGTTGATAGCATACGCAAACAAAGTGATCAAAATGAGGTAACTCCTGATAGATATGCAACACACCTAATGCACAGGCTAAGTGGTTACGATCTTAGCTGACCAAAGCACTACGACAGCTACTGTAGTTTACACTTACTTGTGAAAGTCCTTGGAAGTGTACGGCAGTCTTTCAACTCTAGTTACTGCCCACTGCGCTCAATTTCAGTACTACAATTCCGAAAATCTTCGTGCTACCTTCAGCTGTTTCCAGTTCGACACCTCGCCTTCAATTATTATATCAGCGCCGGCCGGAGTGGCCGAGCGGTTCTAGTCGCTACAGTCTGGAACCGTGCGACCGCTACGCTCGCAGGTTAGAATCCTGCCCCGGGCATGGATGTGTGTGATGTCCTTAGGTTAGTTAGGTTTAAGTAGTTCTAAGTTCTAGGGGACTGATGACCACAGCAGTTAAGTCCCATAGTGCTGAGAGCCATTTGAACCATTATATCAGCTCCTCAACTATCAAAATGGCTCTGAGCACTATGGGACTTAACTTCTGAGGTCATCAGTCCCCTAGAACTTTATTGAACTACTTAAAGCTAACTAACCTAAGGACATCACACACATCCCTGCCCGAGGCAGGATTCGAACCTGCGGTCGTAGCGGTCGCGCGGTTCCAGACTGTAGCGCCTAGACCCGCTCGGCCACCTCGGCAGGCCCTCAATTATCAGTCAATGGAAACCGGAATAAATATATCAGATTCACATCTCTTGGTTTTGCCTACTTTGTTTACTATTTGTTTTTACATTACTCCACTCTAGAACTCAAACAGCAAGCGTTACCGAACTTCAGCTGACCTTTCCACAAGAACCATCATACTCAACTATATTGTGCTCTGCTTTGTACCATCTGTTGCGAGAGATGGCTCTGCTGCGTGACCACCTGAGGGGACGTTCGCTTACTGCCTCCCAGCTGCAGTTCTATACTCCGTCAGACTTTATGAACTACATCTACATCTACATGATTACTCTGAAATTCACATTTAAGTGCTTGGCAGAGGGTTCATCGAACCACAATCATACTATCTCTCCACCATTCCACTCCCGAACAGCGCACGGGAAAAACCAACAGCTAAACCTTTCTGTTCGAGCTCTGATTTCTCTTATTTTATTTTGATGATCATTCCTACCTATGTAGGTTGGGCTCAACAAAATATTTTCGCATTCGGAAGAGAAAGTTGGTGACTGAAATTTCGTAAATAGATCTCGCCGCGACGAAAACGTCTTTGCTTTAATGACTTCCATCCCAACTCGCATATCATATCTGCCACACTCTCTCCCCTATTACGTGATAATACAAAACGAGCTGCCCTTCTTTGCACCCTTTCGATATCCTCCGTCAATCCCACCTGGTAAGGATCCCACACCGCGCAGCAATATTCTAACAGAGGACGAACGAGTGTAGTGTAAGCTGTTTCTTTAGTGGACTTGTTGCATCTTCTAAGTGTCCTGCCAATGAATCGCAACCTTTGGCTCGCCTTCCCCACAATGTTATCTATGTGCTCTTTCCAACTGAAGTTGTTCGTAATTTTTACACCCAGGTACATAGTTGAATTGACAGCCTTGAGAATTGTACTATTTATCGAGTAATCGAATTCCAACGGATTTCTTTTGGAACTCATGTGGATCACCTGACATTTTTCGTTATTTAGCGTCAACTACCACCTGCCACACCATACAGCAATCTTTTCTAAATCGCTTTGCAACTGATACTGATGTTCGGATGACCTTACTAGACGGTAAATTACAGCATCATCTGCGAACAACCTAAGAGAACTGCTCAGATTGTCACCCAGGTCATTTATGTAGATCAGGAACAGCAGAGGTCCCAGGACGCTTCCCTGGGGAACACCTGATATCACTTCAGTTTTACTCGATGATGTGTATGTGGGGACAACAAAAGGATTAAAATTCACAAAGTGTGTATTACTCTTAGAAGTATCATGGTACTAGTCATGGGCTGTGGTGTGTTTGCAACCTCTAAGTGATACTTTGTTTATGTCGGCTTACCGTGTGATTCGTCGCTCAGGCTGAGATGAGTCTGGCGTGGTTGGCGCTGGTGGCGCTGGTGGGGGCGGTGACCACGGTGCGGGGGCAGCGCTGCGTGCCGCTGTCGCAGCCCTACCTGCGCTGGTGGCGTTGCCAGTGCGCCACGCAAGACGGCAGCGCCATCTTCACGACCACGCACGCGCTCAACGATCTGCGCGCCTGGTCCACCAAGGTGAGCTACTCCACGGTATTGTATGATGAGGAGGAAAGGAGAGGGTGAAACTCGATGCTGGCACGTAGCCTACCCCTTTCAAATGTTTCCAAGGTGGATGCTGAGCTTAAGGTGTGCATACGAGAGAGCTATCAACAGTGGCATATACCTTCACTCCATGAGACACTATTCAGTGGTCTGAAATTTAATTTAGGACATTGGTGCAAGAGCAGGAACTTCCCATCACCTCATCTCCTCCCTTAGTCGGCGAAATACTACGCTGTAAATTTCCCCCCTAACCCCCCCCCCACCCCCCACGAGATTCGAGCCAAATACTTCCGTATCGATATACACAACGAAGGTGTGCGTCAGCATCACCTTTGGAGGCGGGTACTTGGGCCCTGTACCGAAGGAAGTTCAGCCTTCCTCTGACGAGGTATTTGTTTACATTCTGTATCCTCAGAAATGGTGATGAACTTGGTGGTTGATGAATATGGTTGGTGAGCATAAGCGACCGTAAACTGGGGGGAGGGGAGTGAGAGACGCACTCGCGCTCGCACCCCTCATTCCCCTCCTCTCCCCCCCCCCCCCCCCGCCCCCCACACACACACATACACTCTTTGGAATCTAGATTTATGGACTTCTCACTTGTTTCTAGCAGGGACTGTCCGTGATTGTACTAACCTACAGACCTAGCATTTTGAAACGCTTTGTGATATATTGTCACTGTGTAACGTGTTTGTTTCTCCGTTCACGGGAAATTGCACTTTTCTTAGTGCGGCGGTGAGTTTGGCGCTGCACTGGATTCCACTTTTAGGAGTATTAACGTGGTATTTTTTGCAGATTATTATTGTTCCTAGCCGACACTATTTTCTCCATGACTTTATTTGAGTATTATATTTTTAATTTTCTGAGTTAACCTAAAGTTATTGTTATATGAATAAAAATATTTCTCTGAATAGCTCATTGGAGTCCCTGTATTTTATCGTAAAAAGTATGTAAGTCTGGATCGTTGAGTCAATAATATGTCATTCTTATTCACATCAACAAAATAAAACGTTGTTCTTTGTACATCATAATGAAATATGCTTACACTTTAGGTAAGAAACCGATCTTTAAACCTTAGAAACATTGTGTGGATACTGATCGTGTAATTCCTGTGAACTTTCGACCAAATTTAATTCTTGAGGCACGATATTTGCTCAATATCGCCCAGTCGGCTTAAATTAACAAAGCACAATGAGCTCAAGAAATTGTTATATAAAATCCACAACTTTTGGAGACGTCAGTGTATTACACGTTTTTTGAATTCGGTAACTTCTCGTACACATTTTGTGTTTATTTGGTTGTACAGAAAACGTGTAAATGTGAATACCATTTTCAGAAACATCCTGTGAACACTGAGTGGTATTTATATTATTGCTTAGATGTACAATGGAAAGCATCCACATAACTTGGAAGTCATGTGCTAAAACAGTTTGTTTTTGTCTTCTACTGGCACACAGGGTTACAAATTGCCGAGAAAAACTATATGTACAATGAAACTTCCTGGCAGATTAAAACTGTGTGCCCGACCGAGACTCGAACTCGGGACCTTTGCCTTTCGCGGGCAAGTGCTCCACCATCTGAGCTACCGAAGCACGACTCACGCCCGCTACTCGCAGCTTTACTTCTGCCAGTATCTCGTCTCCTACAAAACAATGTTTTGTTAATGTATATAAATCCACCTGATGATGAAGGTACAATCCTCCGAGACGCGCAGAGGTTTAATGAAAGTGACAGGCTACACTTGTTTGTGTATTTCAATTGATATTCATGACTCGTCACGGATGGACCTACCTAACATGTTAGCAATTGCAATCATTGCATTCAGCTCAGGCCAGACCATATTTAACTACAGTGAATTAAACAATAGGTTCTCTGCGTATTTACGTCGCGTTGCCAATGGCGTTATGACCGAAATTAATCAGAAATAAACATTTTATTAATTTGTTTTACCCGTGCTAAGCATACACAAAAATACACTTTCGCTTGACTGGTAAAGCATCATTATTTATCGTTTTTAAAACATCTTTGGCACATAATCTTGTTGACATTTCTTAAATAATAGTAATTCTGTGTGGTTCAACGGGATATATCAAGTCTTTCAGTCGAACGTCACTTCGGCGACTTGTATGTTGCAAACTGCCTCTGCAGCCCTAACAGGGGAGGGTGAACTACAGCTTAACGTGGAATCCGAAGCAGGTGGCGAATCCTCATCTCATGAGTTAGTAGTGAAGGCTATGTTAAAGGCAGACTAAATACTCTGTGGTCCGAGCGGGATTCGCTCCCGCGATCTTCCAGTATCTATGCATGTGCTTTACCAGCAGACCATCACGGCCGACATATTTCGCAAATAAATATTTTTGGAGTCGTTATATTAATCCGAAACACCTTCGTGAAGCAGTATGATGTGTGCCCCTGTCAACGAATGCGAATTTTCTTGCTGATCCTCCTGGATCTTTTAAGATCGCAATATTCAATTCGAGGTTTTCTGCAAAATCGTCTAGACTGGTGGCAATTACCATGTAGGAATGTTTATGATAGATGGACGACAGATAAAATGCAGGTCTGGGAAGGGGTATAATCTACCATCACATTCGTAGTCACGCCTTAAACAATCGATCGGTGGTATGACTTTTGATTGTACTGGCTCTTTTAATAGCAAGTGCCACTGAACATTCACAACAATTAGAACTCGGCTATAAGGTAATGGATGGACTGAAGGAACTCGGAAAGACTCTGAAATTTAAAAGTAGATGATTACTGGACAGTGTGAACAGAAGTATGCATCAAACGTGCCGTTAAGTGTGTGTCTGAAAGACTTAGGACACCTGACTTTTCCATGTTACAATGTGTTTTAAAAGTGAGAATTTAATTGTGTAACATTTAGTAAATTTTGCTTAGTGTTGATAGACTTCCCCACGATTCCTACAGTCAATACCATATCATAGCATTTATGTTTTCAGGCTTCCTAGACTACTAGTAAGAAACAGGAACAACCACAGTCTTTTGTGATATATTTGTTTGATAATTCCAACGGGAAAGATAACAAAAATTGACCACGAATATTAATCAAGCAGCAAAACCTCGCCCATTACATTCAATCAGTCGTTGGACACTTTATCTCGAACCATTGGTGAGATATTAACGTTGTTTCATCACATGCGTGTGCGTATTTGTGTTAGTATGTCTGTGTGATGATTTTGTCTTCCCTACCTAAGGAAACGTGCGCACCTCAATTTGATTCATAGGGGGATGAAACCATTCTGCGTGTTTCAGGTGGAGGTTGCCCCTGGCGTGTGCAGCATCAGGGAGGCCCTGATGCTGTGGGACACTGTGAATGGTCGCTATCGCTCACCGCCGTTCTACGCACCGCTTCCCCGACGTTAGTATCTGTGAACTACTGGTAGCTTGTATGGTCTGAAGACAATGTAGAGCTAACTAAATCTCTGTAATACGAAAAGTGGCACTGTTACTTAGGATTTAGTGCATTAACTAATCTTTACTAAAAATAACTTCATATGAACTCTTTCTCTTTCTAATTCTCTGCATTAATAGAACGTATGTCTTTGGGTGTATTTACACTTCCCGTTGCAATAGATGTGATGGCAGCCCGTTAGATTGTATTAGCTTTGGGGAGTTAACACTGATTCATAATAATCGGCGGCTGATTTGAAAGACCATACGAAATAAAAGCTAAGTATTGGGGCTGACCGTCTTCTTGAAAGCAACAGGGTTGACAGAACTGAACTGACCTCAGGTAGAAAGGCACATACTGATTCCAGACAAGAATTTGAATAGCTGGTCACAAGGAGTAGCAATAACTACAGATATGGTGGTGTACAGTTCAAAAAACCGAACGTTGTATCACATGTACACTTACAAGCTATGTACATACAACATGTCTGTAAGATTGAACGAACACTATATGTTTTAAGCTTCTTAGTGTTTGACGGGGCTAGTACAATAATAATAACGTATCGATGACATCTTTCTTCAAGTTTAAATTAAAACGAAAGCCGAACGTTCTGGAGTTTTAGCATCTCTGTGGCACTTACTTTTCATCTCATAAGGAAACTGGCCGGTCTCTGGATTTTTCTCTGTCTCATCCATCAACCGTGCTTGGTAAGGCTAACAGGCTGACGGGCAGCACTAAGGAACCCGTAAAGTAAGGATTTTGTAAGTTACCTCTAGCGCGTATGAAACACATTTCGTTGGTGTTATTCTTCTGGTTCACCTGACACCTGCTTGTTTTTTACAACCAGCTTTAAGTGTCCCTTTCAATTCTGGTGGCTCTAGACGTTTGCCTCTACATATTTTGCATTTACGACTGTTTTTGTGTAATCCAACAATACTGGGTCTTCCCGCCAATTTATGCGTAATATTTTACATCTGGATATATTAGTTAATTAACAATATCTGCTCAAAGCGTCGATGCTGCGCGTATCTTCATCCATTTTGCTATCACATATTTCTGGCGTTGCAATTTTTTTCATTTACGAGTACAACATCAGCACTTAGGAATAGTTTCAGGGAGCTGCCGAAGTTATCTACCACACACTGATCAGCCAGAACATGAAGACCATCCAACCTAATAGCCTGTATGTCCACTTTTGGCACGGGTGACAGCGTCGACGCGACATAGCGTGGAATCCATGAGGCCTTGGTAGGTCGCTGGAAGGGGTTGGCATCACATCTGCACAGACGTCACCTGATTCTCGTAGATTCCGGGGAGGGGGCGATGAGCTCTGACGCCACGTTCAATTACATCCCAGATGTGTTCGATTGAGTTCAGATCTGATGAGTTGGGGGGCAGCACATCAATTGGAACACGTCACTGTGTTCGTCGAACCACATGATACTCTTGGCTTTGTGACATGGCGCATTATCTTGCTGAAAAATGCCACTGCCGTAGGGAAATATGATCGTCATGAAGGGGTGTGCGTGATTTGCAACCAGTGTACGATACTCCATGGCCGCCATGGTGCCTTGCTCCACTGGACCCGTGGGTGTCCACGTCAAAGTTGGGTTGGGTTGATTTTGGGGGAGGAGACCAGACAGCGAGGTCATCGGTCTCATCGGATTAGGGAAGGACGGGAAAGGAAGTCGGCCGTGCTCTTTCAGAGGAACCATCCCGGCATTTGCCTGGAGCGATTTAGGGAAATCACGGAAAACCTAAATCAGGATGGCCGAACGCGGGATTGAACCGTCGTCCTCCCCACTGCGCCATCTCGCTCGGTCCACGAGAAAGTTCCCTAGAGTATAATGGCTCCGTCGCCAGCTTGCCAGCATCCCGCAGTACAGGTGTCAACGAAATGTTCCCCTGGAAGATGACAGATTCGCGCCCTTCTATCGGCATGAGGGAGATGGTATCTGGATTCATCCTACCATACAACGCTCTGCCACTGCGCCTACGTCCAGTGCCGATCGTCACGGGGCCATTCCAGTGGTAGTTGAAGCTGTCGTGGTGTTAACATTGGCACATGTGTGGGTCATCGGCTGCGGAGGCCCATCGTTAGGAGTGTTTGGTGCACTTTGTGTTCAGACACACTTGCACTCTACCAAGCGTTTAAGTGTGATAGTTCCGCCTCAGTATGCCGCCTGTCGTGTTTTACCAGTCTGCTCAGGCTACGACGTCCGACATCTGTAATAATGTCTGGATGTGGTTTCACTTTGGTTTAGCCGCGTGTTGAAGACACTCGCCACAGTACTCTTCGAACGCCCGACAAGTAGTACTGTTTCCTAAATGCTCGTGCCAAGCCTCCGGACGATAACAATCTGCCCTTTGCCAAATACAGATAGATCGCGCGCCTTCCCCATTGTACACATTTACTGCACGCACACTGATACTGTATACACCGTTCGTGTGTCTGACGAACAGTCATTCCTCGCCAGGTGACGCTGGCATAGTCTGTGCGGGCTTATTACGATAGTAGGCCGATCTATGTATATAATCCACTTTTTCATAGTACCTTTGCATTTATGAGGGTACGGAGTCTACTTGCGTTCGTTCATACACTGAAGTTTCGAAGACATGCATACACTAGGGGCAAAGCGCTATTCGTCCACGAGACTCAGAGATCCATAGACACGGGTTCACAGGTAGATGCCGTGTTTCTTGACTTTCGCAAGGCGTTCGGTACAGTTCCCCATAGTCGTTTAATGAAGAAAGTAAGAGCATATGGACTATCAGACCAATTGTGTGATTGGATTGAAGAGTTCCTACATAACAGAACGTAGCATGTCATTCTCAATGGAGAGAAGTCTTCCGAAGTAAGAGTGATTTCAGGTGTGCCGCAGGGGAGTGACATAGGACCGTTGCTATTCACAATATACATAAATGACCTTGTGGATGACATCGGAAGTTCACTGAGGCTTTTTGCAGATGATGCTGTGGTGTATCGAGAGGTTGTAACAATGGAAAATTGTACTGAAATGCAGAAGGATCTGCAGCGAATAGACGCATGGTGCAGGGAATGGCAATTGAATCTCAACGTAGACAAGTGTAATGTGCTGCGAATACATAGAAAGATAGTTCCCTTATCATTTAACTACAAAATAGCAGGTCAGCAACTGGAAGCAGTTCATTCCATAAATTATCTGGGAGTACGCATTAGGAGTGATTTAAAATGGAATGATCATATAAAGTTGATCGTCGGTAAAGCAGATGCCAGACTGTGATTCATTGGAAGAATCCTAAGGAAATGCAATCCGAAAACAAAGGTAGTAGGTTACAGTACTCTTGTTCACCCACTGCTTGAATACTGCTCAACAGTGTGGAATCCGTACCAGATAGGATTGATAGAAGAGATAGAGAAGATCCAACGGAGAGCAGCGCGCTTCGTTACAGGATCATTTAGTAATCGCGAAAGGCTTACGGAGATGATAGATAAACTCCAGTGGAAGACTCTGCAGGAGAGACGCTCAGTAGCTCGGTACGGGCTTTTGTTGAAGTTTCGAGAACATACCTTCACCGAAGAGTCAAGCAGTATATTGCTCCCTCCTACTTATATCTCGCGAAGAGACCATGAGGATAAAATCAGAGAGATTAGAGCCCACACAGAAGCATACCGACAATCCTTCTTTCCACGAAAAATACGAGACTGGAATAGAAGGGAGAACCGATAGAGGTACTCAGGGTACCCTCCGCCACACACCGTCAGGTTGCTTGCGGAGTTTGAATGTAGATGTAGATGTAGATGTAGACCTACGAGATGCAGCCTTCTTAAGGCGTTATCGTCTTTGGCCTGAGGTGGTAAGTCTGTATGTGGATTAAGTTTTTCGAATCGGTAATACTTTTGAAGGTGAACATCAGAAAGAAATATTCGTCTACACTCGAAAAATCACTATAAAGTGCGTGACAAAGATACTGTTTACTGCTGATTTTATGAAGGTTGCTTTTCATTGGTAGATGCTGTGCAGGAAAAATAACTGCTGATATAGCTCTATGAGACTCTCTTCTTTATCTCCACAGTGTCTGGGGGAGGGCGTTGAGTAGGGAGCTGAAGCACATTCCGAAACTCCATGCCAAAAGCCAGTTCTAAGAATTTTGTATGCAGGCTTCACGACTTACATAGCGTACAATCAGTAAATCCATTCCCTCCCCCCGCCCCCTACACACACACACACACACACACACACACACACATCTCCATTTTTCGTACACGTCTGGCTCATTTCGAATTCCCACTTGACGCACAACCACTGCACTGCCATCGGCGTGTCGCGGAGAACTCAGCCATTAGGACAGCACGAGACGGCGTGTCTATAATTGGTGGAAATTCCGTGAGCAACCACTGACAGCGGAAATGTGACACCAGGACGAGAGCGACGGCTGACCAGATGGGCAGGAGGTATCCATCTGAAACTACTGAACTTGTGGCTTATTTGTCCCTACGTTACATACAGGGTGGTCATAATTAAACTGCCCTACTTTAGAGGGCGCTCATTAAAAACAAATGACCGTAGTGAAAGATATACATGGTGGTCCATTGTTAGTGACCGGACCAAATATCTCACGAAATAAGCGTCAAACGAAAAAAACTACAAAGAACGAAACTCGTCTAGCTTGAAGGGGGAAACCAGATGGCGCTATGGTTGGCCCGCTAGATGGCGCTGCCATAGGTCAAACGGATATCAACTGCGTTTTTTAAAATAGGAACCCCCATTTTTATTACATATTCGTGTAGTACGTAAAGAAATATGAATGTTTTAGTTGGACCACTTTTTTCGCTTTGTGATAGATGGCGCTATAATAGTCACAAACGTATAAGTACGTGGTATCACGTAACATTCAGCCAGTGCGGACGGTATTTTCTTCGTGATACATTACCCGTGCTAAAATGGTCCGTTTACCAATTGCGGAAAAGGTCGATATCGTCTTGATGTATGGCTATTGTGATCAAAATGCCCAACGAGCGTGTGCTATGTATGCTGCTCGGTATCCTGGACGACATGATCCAAGTGTCCGGACCGTTCGCCGGATAATTACGTTATTGAAGGAAACAGGAAGTGTCCCGCCACATGTCAAACGTCAACCACGGCCTGCAACAAATGATGATGCCCAAGTAGGTGTTTTAGCTGCTGTCGCGGCTAATCCGCACATCAGTAGCAGACAAACTGCGCGAGAATCGGGAATCTCAAAAACGTCGGTGTTGAGAATGCTACATCAACATCGATTGCACCCGTACCATATTTCTATGCACCAGGAACTGTATGGAGACGACTTTGAACGACATGTACAGTTCTGCTACTGGATACAAGAGAAATTACGGGACGATGGCAGAATTTTTGCACGCGTTCTATTTAGCGACGAGCGTCATTCACCAACAGTGGTAACGTAAACGGACTAATATGCACTATTGGGCAACGGAAAATCCACGATGGCTGCGACAAGTGGAACATCAGCGACCTTGGCGGGTTAATGTATGGTTGCGGCATTATGGGAGGAAGGATAATTGGTCCCCATTTTATCGATTGCAATCTAAATGGTGCAATGTATGCTGATTTCCTACGTAATGTTCTACCGATGTTACTACAAGATGTTTCACTGCATGACAGAATTGGAATGTACTTCCAACATGATGGATGTCCGGCACATAGCTCGCGTGCGGTTGAAGCGGTATTGAATAGCATATTTCATGACAGGTGGATTGGCCGTCGAAGCACCATACTATATGGACCCGCACGTTCACCAGATCTGACGTCCCCGGATTGCTTTCTGTGGGAAAAGTTGAAGGATATTTGCTATCGTGATCCACCGACAACAGCTGACAACACGCGTCAGCGCATTGTCAATGCATGTGCGAATATTACGGAAGGCGAACTACTCGCTGTTGAAAGGAATGTTGTTACACGTATTGCCAAATGCAGTAAGGTTGACGGACATCATTTTGAGGATTTACTGCATTAATGTGGTATTTACAGGTAATCACGCTGTAACAGCATGCGTTCTCAGAAATGATAAGTTCACAAAGATACATGTATCACATTGGAACAATCGAAATAAAATGTTCAAACGTACCTACGTTCTGTATTTTAATTTAAAAAACTCACCTGTTACCAACTGTTCGTCTAAAATTGTGAGCCATATGTTTGTGACTATTACAGCGCCATCTATCAAAAAGCGAAAAAAGTGGTCCAACTAAAACATTCATATTTCTTTACGTACTACACGAATATGTAATAAAAATGGGGTTCCTATTTTTAAAAAAACGCAGTTGATATCCGTTTGACCTATGGCAGCGCCATCTAGTGGGCCAACCATAGCGCCATCTGGTTTCCCCCTTCAAGCTAGACAAGTTTCGTTCTTTGTAGTTTTTTCGTTTGACGCTTATTTCGTGAGATATTTGGTCCGGTCACGATCAATGGACCACCCTGAATACACAGGGTAAAATTTTGTAAGAAAATTTTATATTGAACCAGAGATGGTCAAATGTAGTATCGATTATGTAGTAGCGTCACTGCTCAACAGCGATCGCTGGTTCAAGGTATTATGGGTAATGTGTTAGAGTAACTTTACATAAAGTGATGTACGGAGGACTCTCGCGTGTAAAGACGAGTTATGTCTGTTGTGTGCTGGATATATACCTACTCGCTACGGGCAGTAATGATTTTATTTGCGAGATACCATACCGGAAATAATTAAGGTAAAAATAGCTGTTTGTTTACCAATGCAATGGCCTATTCATACGTGATGACTGAGACAATCTACAGCACTCACATCCAATGATTTTGTAAAGGTAATTGTTAATGTACAATCAGTTTATTGTGTGTTAATTGTGAGCATTATTAATTTTCAAAGAGTCGAAATACAAGTTTTAAAGTTAGTGCCCTATTGTTGCTTACCGCAAGTCAATCAAGACAATAATTGTTCCCAGATCCATGTCGTTTTTGATTAGCTATTTTTCTCAAGAAATTATTCTCTCAGTCATATTTGATTTAATTAAAATGTATGCTAAGCAACAGCCTTGCACAATAGCTGTATGCTAACTGTACAATTTAAAATACTAACAGAGACCAGTGCGAAGAGCGTTACCATTGTGCAGATAAAGGTAAGAAATTTTATTATTTCAGGGATAGTTGTCGCTAAGCACAGGAAACATTTTTTTCAAATAGATCAAGCTTTGTTTTATTACCAGGACCAATTTGAAATCAATAGTGTCACATCAGATTTAGTGTTTGTGTTACGTAAATTCATGCAGTTTTGGTTTCGTTTAAAGTTACTGACAATTTACATTCTCGCAGTCAGAAAAGTTCAGTACAGGGGAAAGCGCATAAGCGGCGAGATAAAATACATGTTCGCATGCCATTCCCATTCTAACTGATGTGTTGCAGGCTGCTGTCAGTTACGTCACTGCAAACGTACATCTTTAAGTAGGAAAATGAAATTTTGTAGAAACATTTGTAAGGACACGCGGAAGAGAAATAACGAATAAGCCACTGAAAGAAACATATTTTAATTTCCACATCAGAGGGTTGAAAACTGCTGATCTTGGTGGTTACGCAGTGTGGAACGATCGGCCAAGGATTCTGTTTTCTCCATATGTGTTACGGAGTAAGCGTTTGACCTCACTAGTAAAGTGAGGCGGAACTCCTTCGTGCATCAAAACAGTTGAGTCCAAAGCACCTCTCTCCCGAAGAGCAGGAACCACATGTTGGCGATGCAGATCACAATAACGTGTCCCGTTCACGTTGCATATTCTCAGTCCTTGGAGTCCGAATTCCTCAAAGCAAATTGATCAGTAATGAACTCTGCCATCAAGCCACATTGTCACATTCACTGTGCAGGCGAACTTCATGAATGTGCGATGGTGGTCACGATCCCCAAATGCAACAATTGTGAGTGTTGACTGCCCCAATGAGCGTACAGTGTGCTTCATTATTCCACAAAACGTTCCAAGGCCACATGTCATCAACTTCAACACTTGCAAGAAACGTAAGAGCAAACTCTACGCGACGGTCTGCGTCAGTGGCAAATGATAACGAGTAATGTGAAGTTTGTACAATGTCGCAATTGTTCGCAGCACTTTGCGAACAGTGGTCCACGGAATGTTCAGCAGTCTCGACAGAGCTTGTGCACTGCTTGCAGCTCGCATACTGCGTCCAACGTTCTCAGCCATGGCAACAGTAACTTCTTGAACAATTTGTGGTGCAACTGGCCTTCGGCGCCCCACAGCAGCAAGTCGAATTACTGGCCGATCGTTCCAAACTGCGTAATCACGAAGATAACTAGATGTCAACCCTCTCATATGGAAATCGTAATGTGTTTCTTCCAATGATTTATTCGTTATTTCTCTTCCACATGTTTCCACAGAGCTTCATTGACATAAGATCACTTGTTTTTTATAAGGACACTCTCAAGTAGCGTAAGTTTAATTCTGAGGGGCGTTCAGTAATTAAAGCAACATATTTTTCACCTGAAAGCAGGTTGGTTTTGTTCAGGATTTCAATACACCTTATTATTCCCCACTCTTTTGGGTACAAAACATTATTTTTCAATATAATCTCCATTCAGAGACGGCCTTACTCCACCTTACTGGGAAGGCAAGGAACCACTCTACTGGTCAAAGTCGGAGCCAACAAAATAAAAGTGGTATAACTTTTGAAATATAAAATTTATTTGACAGATTAACGACATTCAGTTCTATTACAGTAGGAAAGATGAAGAACCCTAGTCTGTGAACAGGGACTAGGGTTAATGAAGAAACTGGGAAGTGAGAATTTTACATGACTAACATTATTATTCAGTTGTCACGGACAATAAATGGGTTAGCTCTACAAAAGTTCTGAACCAGTTTGATGTGAACCGTCTTACAGGTTGTTGATACTGTAGAGACCATGGTGTCAGCATCTGCGAATATACTCCGTTAGTTCCAATCAGCGTTAGAGTATTCTGATTAAATGCAGACGATTTTGGGGCAAGATCCTGATGGTATTTGGAGCTTAAATCATCTGCCCCCATACTTCGCTCCCATTATGTCTCACAGACTTCACACTGACCGACTTATCGTCTTGCATGAGATACACACACTAGTACTCTCTCTCTCTCTCTCTCTCTCTCTCTCTCTCTCTCTCTCTCCACGGCTGGTATTGGGGTGCCCAACGCTCGACACTCTCTGATGTAACAAGGCAACACCGAGAAGCGTTGCTACTACCACACTCTCTGACGAATATAAACCATCTATCTGTTACTAAAGTTTCCCTACTTACAATGACCCAGTATAATAATAGTTTGCAAAAAAATTCAAGGATGTTAAAGAGTGTTTACAAAAGCATATCAAATATAAAAAACATATGTTAATTTCATTCACAGGTGAAATTTCGAGGTTACATAAATCAGTATACAGTAACTCGTCAGGGAGTGAATCGGACCTTCATAAAAGCTACAACCTGTAATGAAGATGTCCTCAGCAGATAGGGGTGAAACTTGGGATTACTTCAATAAATTTGGAAATTTGTGGTAAGTTCCTATGGGACCGAACTGCCGAGGTCATCGGTCCCTAGGCTTACACACTACTTAATCTAACTTTAACTTACACTAATGACACACACCCATGCCCGAGGGAGGGCTCGAACCTCCGACGGGGGGAGTCGCGCGAACCGTGGAAAGGCGCCTCAGACCGCGATCACTTCAATACATGTGATGTACATCACATGTTATTCTTTTGTCAGTGTGCCATCATTTTTTCATCTTGTATTGGCAATTATGGTTTTTAGTGGTAATTTATGTCAGACGACGTATGACAGTGATACAGCTGTGATAATTTTTCTGCCGTTGATGATGGTTTAGAACCAAATCCGGTAGAAGGCTAAATAACAATATCACAGACAGCATTTTGTAAAAGCTTATGTTCGTGCTTGTCTAATCCTTCCTTGGCCAGCAAGGTCGCCGGATCTCTCCCCAGTTGAGAACGTCTGGAGCGTTATAGGCAGGGCTCTCCAACCAGCTCGGGAGTTTGGCGATATAGCGCGCCAGTTGGACACAATTTGGGACGATATTCCTCAGGAGGACATCCAAAAACTCTACCAATGAATGTCAAGCCGAGTAACTGCTTGCACAAGGGTCAGAGGTGGACCAACGCGCTATTGACTTGCCAATCACCCAATTTTTCTGAAACTACATCTACATCTACATGGATACTCTACAAATCATATTTAAGTGCCTAGCAGAGGGTTCATCGAACCACCTTCACAATTCTCTATGATTCCAATCTCGTAAAGAACGAACACCTATATTTTTCCGTATGACCTCTGATTTCCCTTATTTTATCGTGATGATTGTTTCTCTCTATGTAGGTCGGTGTCAACAAAATATTTTCCCATTCAGAGGAGAAAGTTGGTGATTGGAATTTCGTGAGAAGATTCCGTCGCAACGAAAAACGCCTTTCTGTTAATGATGTACATCCCAAATCCTGTATTCTAAAAGAGGACGGACAAGCGTAGTGTAGGGAGTCTTCTTAGTAGATCTGTTACATTTTCTAAGTGTCTTGCCAATAAAACGCAGTCTTCGGTTAGCCTTCCCCACAACGTTTTCTATGTGTTCCTTCCAATTTAAGTTGTTCGTAATTGTAATACCTAGGTATTTAGTTGAATTTACGGCTTTTAGGTTAGACTGATTTATCGTGTAACCGAAGTTTAACGAATTCCTTTTAGCGCTCATGTGGATGCCCTCACATTTTCATTATTTAGGGTCAACTGCCAATTTTTGCACCATTCAGATATCTTTTCTAAATCGTTTTGCAATTTGTTTTGATCTTCTGATGACTTTATTAGTCGATAAACGATAGCGTCATTTGCAAACAACCTAAGACTGCTGCTCAGATTGTCTCCCAAATCGTTTGTATAGATAAGGAACAGCAGAGAGCGCATATCATTACCTTGGGGACTGCCAGAAATCACTTCTGTTTTACTCAATGACTTTCCGTCAGTTACTACAAACTGTGACCTCTCTGACAGGAAGTCACAGGTCCAGTCACATAACTGAAACGATATTACATAAGCACGCAACTTCACTACGAGCCGCTTGTGTGGTACTGTCTCAAAAGCCTTCCGGAAATCCAGAAATACGGAATCGATCTGAAATCCCTTGTCAGTAGCACTCAACACTTCATGTGAATAAATAACTAGTTGTGTTTCACAGGAACTATGTTTTCTAAACCAATGTTGACTGTGTATCAGTAGACAGTTTTCTTCGAGATAATTCATAATGTTTGAACACAAAATACAGGGCGAAAAGTATTTAAACCGACAAACTCTGGGAGGTTGTAGGGACATCAAAACAAATATTTTTCCCTAATGTCATTTTCTCCTACGAGGATTATTTAAACCGGTGGAGGCCGTATTACGCTCTTCAGTTGTTAGAGGGCGCATTACGCTCTTCGGTTGTAGGCAACTGCCGTCCACCATTGTAGTAGTGCATTGACTCAGTTTACTAATGGAGCGACACACCTGGAGTGAGTACACTGATATGGTTGGTGCGTACTACGTAGCGCACCACAACGGACGAGATGCACAGCGGGTTTATCAACAACAATATCCTAATCGCCGTATCCCGCATCATACGACCTTTGCTGCTGTGTACCAACGTCTGCGTGAGACCGGGTCATTTAGCAGATTACCTGGACAGGGACGCCGTCGCACGGTAAGAACGCTGCAATTTGAGGAACCTGTCTTCCAGCATTCGGAGCGGGATCCTTCAGTCAGCACTCGTGCAATTGCACGTAACATGGGGACGAATCAGACGAATGTAAGAACAATCCTTCGAGAGCAGTTGTTACGTCCATTTCACTTACAGCGTGTCCACAACCTGGAACCAGTTGATTATCCACCCAGAGCACAGTTTTCGCAGTGGTACCTCAGGAACCGCGCGACTGCTACGGTCGCAGGTTCGAATCCTGCCTCGGGCATGGATGTGTGTGATGTCCTTAGGTTAGTTAGGTTTAAGTAGTTCTACGTTCTAGGGGACTTATGACCACAGATGTTGAGTCCCATAGTGCTCAGAGCCATTTGAACCATTTTTTTTCGCAGTGGTACCTGGAACAGTGTGAAATGTATCCTACATTTCCATCCTCTGTGTTGTTTACCGATGAAGCAATGTTCGGGCTTGATGGAGCCTTCAACATGCACAGTTCGCATGTCTGAAGTGAGGATGCCGCACATGCCACAGTTACTACCGCTCATCAACTGCGGTTCTTCGTTAATATATGGGTCGGTGTTGTTGGGGACTGTTTAATTGGGCCGTGTCTGCTACCTAGGGCATTAAATGGCAGGCACTATTACAATCTTCTCGCCAGAGCCTTGCCAGAATTGCTGGAAGACGTCCCGTTCCCTACAAGACAACGCATGTGGCTCCAACATGATGGGGCGCCGGCACATTTCAGTCGTCACGTGCGAGATTCCTGAACCGACGGTTCCCAGAAACGTGGATTGGCAAAGGTGGTTCTGTACCATGGCCTGCTCGATCCCCAGGTATGTCCCCTCTGGACGTTTTGTGTGGGGAGAGATGCGCAACCTTGTTTACTCAAATTCTGTTGCATCAGAAGAGGATCTGATTGCCCGTATAGTAGCAGCAGCAGGAACAATTCAGGATACTCCTGGGGTTTTTGCCCGTGTCAGACGAACATGATCCGTGTCAATACAGGCATTTCTGAAAATCTACTGTAACTGAAATTGGGTTGTGTTAATGTGATACCTCTTGGTCATAAAAAAATGGAAAAGTGTTTGTTGGCTTAATTAATTTGCCGCCAAAGAAACCTTCTTCTACCGGTTTAAATATTCCTCATATGAAAAAATGACATTAGGGAAAAATATTTGTTTTGATGTCCCCTACAACCTCACAGAGTTTGTCGGTTTAAATACTTTTCACCTTGTATGTTCCAAAATCCTGTTGTATATCGACGTTAACGATATGGGCCTGTAATTTAATAGATTACTCCTGCTACGTTTCTTGAATATTGGTTTGTCTGCATATGTACGTCGCATCTATCGTTTCCAGCTCCATTCGGATAATTCCTTCGTGGTGAACTGTTTTTATTTTTTTTTTTTATTTTATTATTTTTTTCAATGAGTGTACCATTTTCTACTTTAAAACTGTGTCACTTACTTTCAGAAAGTTAGAACAGTTAGGTGCGGTATGTTTCCCGATGCTGTTTACATTGTAATAGGTATCAGGACGTACGTCACCAGTTGACTGGTTTAAGCCCTTGGAACTGGCCCACAGGCCCTGCGGCGAGTACAGCCGTGGAGTCGCACGCGCTGCGCCTGGGCTACGCGCGCTTCGGCGCCAGCCTGTACAAGCTGCACTCGGAGGCTCTGGACTGGGAGGGGGCGCGCAGGGCGTGCGCCAGCGAGGGCGCCCACCTGGCCGTCGTCCACTCCAGCTACGAGGCCTCCGTTCTCCAGCGGCTGTTCGGGGCGCGCCTGCTCTACAAGGACTCGCCGCGCGCCGACTTCGCCTTCATCGGATTCCACGACCAGTTTAACGAGGGCCAGTACCTCACAATTTACGGTTTGTTCACTTTTTCATGCACATTCTTCACTATTATTTCTCGCTCGCTTTGGCATGATCTTTATCACAGAAACTGGAAAATGCCACTCCCTACACTCGATTATTGCAACCAAGCATTTTAACCGAAAGGTAGCAAGATTTCATAATGAATTTTCTTCTTAATGAGTATACATTACTTTTGGTGTTCCACAGGGTTCAGTATTGACACCATTCCGGCTTTTGTTATACAGAGCCACCCATTTACTTTGACCACCCGAAATCACTTTTCGTAAAGAAGCAGAAAAGTAGCAGTACTAAACAAATATAGTTTAGCTACCAGGGGGACATCAACCAACATCTTTCTTCCATCTACGAGGGTTCGAACTTGCATAGTGGCAACTACACTACTGGCCATTAAAATTGCTACACCGAAAAGATGACGTGCTACAGACGTGAAATTTAACCGACAGGAAAAAGATGCTGTGATATGCAAATGATTAGCTTTTCAGAGCATTCACACAAGGTTAGCGCCGGTGGCGACATGCTGACATGAGGAAAGTTTCCATCAGATTTCTCATACACAAACAGCAGTTGACCGGCGTTGCCCAGTGAAACGCTGTTGTGATGACTCGTGTAAGGAGGAGAACTGCGTACCATCACGTTTCCGACTTTGATAAAGGTCCGATTGTAGCCTATCGCGATTGCAGTTTATCGTATCGCCACATTGCTGCTCGCGTTGCTCCAGACTCAGTGACTGTAAGCAGAATATGGAATCGGTGGGTTCAGGAGGGTAATACGGAACGCCGTGCTGGATCCCAACGGCCTCGTATCACTAGCAGTCGAGATGACAGGCATCTTATCCGCATGGCTGTAACGGATCGTGCAGCCACGTCTCGATCCCTGAGTCAACAGATGGGGACATTTGCAAAACAACAACCACCTGCACGAACAGTTCGACAACGTTGTTTGCAGCAGCATGGACTATCAGCTCGGAGACCATGGCTGCGGTTACTCTTCCGCTGTATCGCAGACGGGAGCGCCTGCGATGGTGTACTCAACAACGAAGCTGGGTGCACGAATGCCAAAACGTCATTTTTTCGGATGACTCCAGGTTCTGTTTACAGCATCATGATGGTCGCATCCGTGTTTGGCGACATCGCGGTGAACGCACATTGGAAGCGTGTATTCGTCATCGCCATACTAGCGTATCACCTGGCGTGATGGTATGGGGTGCCATTGGTTACACGTCACGGTCACCTCTTGTTCGCATTGACGGCACTTTGAACAGTGGACGCTACATTTCAGATGTGTTACGACCCGTGGCTCTACCCTTCATTCGATCCCTGCGAAAACCTACATTTCAGCAGGATAATGCACGACCGCATGTTGCAGGTCCTGTACGGGCCTTTCTGGATACAGAAAATGTTCGACTGCTGCCCTGGCCAGCACATTCTCCAGATCTCTCACCAACTGAAAACGTCTGGTCAATGGTGACCGAGCAACTGGCTGGTCACAATACGCCAGCCACTACTCTTGATGAACTGTAGTATCGTGTTGAAGCTGCATGGGCATCTCTACCTGTACACGCCATCCAAGCTCTGTTTGACTCAATGCCCAGGCGTATCAAGGCCGTTATTACGGCCGGAGATGGTTGTTCTGGGTACTGATTTCTCAGGATCTATGCACCCAAATCGCGTGAAAATGTAATCAAATGTCAGTTCTAGTATAATATATTTGTCCAATGAACACCCGTTTATCATCCGCATTTCCTCTTGGTGTAGCAGTTTTAATGGCCAGTAGTGTATTTATTCACAACCGATACAAAAGAGTTACAAGTTAGCACCTGTAACTGTCCTTCAAAGTAGTCACCAGCGTTGTGTAGAACTCGTTGCCAGCGATGTGGAGGGCGTAGTATACAGTTAGCAGAGCCTGTTATGTCGATGGTGAGAACGGAGCGGTCTAAAGTTATGGTGATTTTCGTGTACAACTGTGGTGGTGTTATCCTAACGCATGACGTTCCTCCACGGCAGACCGTCAGTGCACAGTATTACTGTTCGTTTTTGGAGCATCACCCGCCACCAGCTTTGCGAAAGAAGCTGCGACACTTTCTGCGCAACCCACCCATCATTTTGCACGACAATGCGTGGGCGCATACAGCGCAAGCTGTAGCTGCTCTGTTAGGTCGATGGGACTGGAAAGTACTGTACCATCCACCATACTCCCCGGACTTAAGTCCTTGTGACTTTGATTTGATTCCGAAGATGAAGGAACCACTTCGTGGCATTCGATTCAGAACTGTTCCAGAGATTCGACAGGCAGTAGACCGCTCCATTCGCACCATCAACAGAACAGGCTCTGCTAACGGTATACCACGCCTTCCATATCGCTGGTAACGGGTTCTACACAACGCTGGTGATTACTTTGAAGGATAGTAACAGGTGCAAACATGTAACTCTTTTGTATCGGTTGTGAACAAATAGTAGCCACTATCTAAGTTTCAATCCTGGTATGTTCATCATGAAGATAAGAATAGCACCCTGTATATTTTTCATTCGATACCCCACAGTCATGTCATCAAAACTTTTTCCAAAAACGTATCACAAAGTACAATTCACATAAACATGACATTATGAACTTGACTTTGACTCTCGTATATTAGCACACACAGCAGGAACTCCGGTTAAGGTAACTCATCCACTTGCTGAAGTAGACAGTAAAGAAATGGAAACAAGGAAAACGCACACTGATTATTCAGTCAAACATCTTCAGTGGAAAGTTAATGTGAGTACAATCTGCACCAACGAAGAGAAGGTAGAAATGGTGCTCATGTTTGGATAATATAAGTTGGCAAAACAGTAATCTGCAATAAAGTTTTCTTTTTTACAGTACGGGTACATGTAGTATAGTAATTTACATTCTCCATAGATGAGTAGCATTTTTACCTTTTCTTCGTTGGTGTACATAGCACTCCAATAAACCTTCAAAGCGAGGCAGTTGACTGAATGAACAGGGTGTATTTTTCTTCTTTTTCATTTATGTAATGTCAGCTCCAGCAAGTGGACAAGTTACGTAACCCCGGGTTCCTGCACTGAGTTGCTACAGGAGAGTCAAAGTTAATTTTGTGTTATGCTTTTAATGATATCATATTTACGTGAATGCTACACTATAGTAGTTTTCAAACTATTCTTGAGGAGACGAATTATCTCACTGAATGAAACATATTGGAAGCTATTTAAAAATATTGTTCAGGTGCGGGTATGACTCTGAATCTGAGGGTTCCGTTCAAACGTATAGCAACAGTTCATCCAGCCTGACAGTCGATAACCTCGACGGTTTTTATCTGTTATCGACTTCGATAATGGATTTACAAGACTTTTTCGTGTATGTTTTAAGTCGAAGTCAGATAACAAATGACAAGAGAAATATTTTTTCGTGTGATATAATGACAAATTAATAATTTTCCGTTTTTCCCCTTTGCTTGTACTGTGAAACCTTACTTCTTGCTAAATTTTATGATTCTAGGACGACAGGAAGTAATCTATAGGTTTTAATGAGTGAGTTTACGCTATCAAAATATGTGACACAAACGTCTGTTTCTTTTGATTCCATTGAGTTGAAACCTTCCATTTCTTACATCACCAAGCGATCATAGCCCATAATATTTTATTTATTTATTTGTTTATTTATTTCACCTGATGTGATTAAGGCCATCAGGCCCTCTCTATCATCGGACCAGGGTTTCTCGCATATAGTACCTTTTTTACATCATATCCCTAAGAAAGAACAGTTGTAATACGACGAATAGTACTGAAATGATTTCAGTACCGGAAGCGGCAGAGATGTTTTCTGATAGAGCGACTTGTGAGGAAAGGAAATTTAAGAAGACTACATCGGTTTAGAATACGAGAAAATGAGGAAGATCAGTTTGGAAAGAAACATGCACAAGGGTAAAGGGTGCGTACAAGGACAGTTGTAATCTTTATTGTTACTTTAGCAGATATGTCTTACCACATGATACTGGAATTAAGGAAAACGTGGCAGGGAGACCCACCAATATAACTTTCTTTTCACACACCTGTTTATTTAACGATATATAAACTGTGTTTTACGGATAATCGAAGCATTTAACCACAAAATTTTCTTCAACAAAATGAACAAATTTGCAAAATTCTTTTGACCTTCATTTCATTTGTTGCGAGTTGCCATTGCTGATGATGGTGGTAAATGGTAAATTCTAGCCGGCCGCGGTGGTCTAGCGGTTGTAGGGGCTTCAGTGTGGAACCGCGCGACTGCTACGGTCGCAGGTTCGAATCCTGCCTCGGGCATGGATGTGTGTGATGTCCTTAGGTTAGTTAGGTTTAAGTAGTTCTGAGTTCTAGGGGACTGATGACCACAGATGTTAAGTCCCATAGTGCTCAGAGCCATTTGAACCACAGACAAAAACGAACAAAGAGGAATTTGTTGACTTGCAAGGTGACAGACCAGAGTTAATCTTTAGGAAATTTCTGGAGGGGAGCAGGGAGAGTTACTGCTTGTTTCAAGTGCTAAGATGAAAGAGATTTGTACCATATTGAGTGAAGTATAGGTCTCCATTAAGAAACACCACCCGAACAAAAAGAGCGATGGACATTTTAAATGCTATTACAGTGTGTTATTTTTTGGAAAATTGTACAATGAATGAAATGACATATAGTTCTGGTTCGTTATCTCGTGAAAACGCAAGCGACTGATACCTCAATCTATGCACTTTCCAAAAAAAAAAAAAAAAAAAAGCATCTTAAACTCTACACAGTCGTTCGCCCTTATAACGGAATGAGACTCTCCTTTGAAGCAGCAGTCTTCCTGTAAGAATGCTGAGTATCCCGGCGGTAGCACTGAGTAACCCCTTATACAGCCGGCGGTGACGTCACTGCCACCCAAGGCATCGCTGTATGTGGGCGTACCGTCCAATATGCTTGACATCGAATTGTTGTAGATACATAGAACATATTCTGAGCTCAAACATAACGAGGTATCTTGAACAGAATGACGTCCTCAATGCCAGCCAGCATGGATTCCGAAAACATCGACCATGTGAAATCCAACTCGTACTTTTCTCACATGACATACTGAAAGCTTTGGATCAAGACAGTCAAGTAGATGCAGTATTTCTTAATTTCCGAAGAGCATTTGACTCATTACCACACCTACGCTTATTGTTTAAAGTACTATCATATGCGGTATCAAGAGAAATCTGTGATTGGATGAGGACTTTTCAGTCGGGAGGACGCAGCGTGGTTATCTTGGATGCAGAGTCGTCGTCAGATGTAGAATTATCTTGAGCTCTGCACCAGAGAAGTGTGTTGGGACCCTTATTGTTCATGCTGTATATTAATGACCTTGCACCAACATTAATAGTAACGCCAGAATTTTTGCAGACGATGCAGTTACCTAGGATGAAGTACTCTCTGAAAGCAGCTGCCTTAATAGTCAGCCACACCTTGATAACATTTAAAAGTGGTGCAGAGATTGGCAACTTGCTCAAAATGTTCAGAAATGTAAAACTATGCACTTCACAAAACGAAAAAAAGTAGTATCCTACGACTATAATGTCAGTGAGTCACAGTTGAAATCGATTAACTCATACAAATACCTGGGTATAACATTTCGTAAGGATATGAAATGGAAATGGAATGATCACATAGGCTCAGTTGTGGGTAAATGAGTTTGTAGACTTCGCTTTAGTGGCAGAACACTGGAGAAGTGCAACCAGTCTGCAAGGGAGACTGCTTACAAATCAGTCGTGCCACCGGTTCTAGAATATTGTTCAAGTGAGTGAGACCCGTACTCAACAGTACTAACTGGGGATATTGAACGTATACAGAGAGGGATAGCACGAATGGTCACAGGGTTTTTTTTTATCGCTGGGAGAGTGTCACAGAGTTACTGAAGGAACTGAACTGGAAGGCTCTTGAAGACAGACGTAAACTATCCCGAGAAATTCTGTCAACAATGTTTTATGAATCGGCTTATAGTGATGACTCTATGAATATACTACAACCCCCTGTGTATCGATTAATAGGGATTGTGAGGATAAGATTAGAATAATTACTGCACTCACACAGGCATTCAGACAATCATTCCTCCGGCGCTCCATACGTGAATGGAATGGGAAGAAAGCCTAGTAACTGGTACAATTGGACGTACCCTCTGCCATGCACCTCACGATGGTTTGGAGAGTATAGATGTAGAAGTAGATGGTTTAGAAAACTTATACCGGATGAAATTTGATGAAACATCCGCCTTGGTTCACACTAACGGCTTCTGGAAATATGTAATTAGAGAAGCTATTGAAACAAAAATCACTGGTAACGCCTTAAGTAGAGACTTTGGCCTGAAGCTCTTCACGGCGTGGGATCCAGCGATCGCGCGGTTGAAGCGGGCGCATCGAACGCCGCATCAACGTAAGCCCATATACGGCGATGCCGCAGGCTTCAATGACGTCACAACCGGCAGCTAGTGTACATAAGGTGCGTACTAGCAGTCCATTGGCAGCCATAGCACTTTACAGTGGCCAAGGAGCGCTTGGCCGAAAGCTCGTGTGATTTTAAGCACTTGACGCGGCTGGAACTCGAGAACTTTTTATTCAGTGTTTCCGCAGCGAGACTCTGCATTCGTACATCACGTACCTGTACGGGAAGGATACTTGACGCCGCGTTAAACATTTGGGGAAACTGTGCGTCAAGAAGGCTAATTTATTCAGTTCGCTAGTCTTTCTGCTGCACTGCCGTGACGAGAAGACTATTGCACGATTTGCTGTGGTATCCCATCTTATCAATACCCCTCACCACCAGGGGGATATTTCGTGGTGACAGCTTCGCATTACTACGAGAAAGGATACACAACACCAGACATAAGCTCGATTCGAGTGGACGTGCTCTGATGGCCTCGCATATACAACTATCGAGGACACTCACAGCTTTCGACTGGGTTCAAATGCTTCAAATGGCTCTGAGCACTATGGGACTTAACTACTGTGGTCATCAGTCCCCTAGAACTTAGAACTACTTAAACCTAACTAACCTAAGGACATCACACACATCCATGCCCGAGGCAGGACTCGAACCTGCGACCGTAGCAGTCGCGCGGTTCCGGACTGCGCGCCTAGAACCGCTAGCTCACCGCGGCCGGCCTTTGGACTGGGAATGTATCGACGCAGCTACGGTTTCACAACAAATCTCCTCACAGAAACGAACTACAGAGAGGCAGAAATGAAAGTTCAGCCGCTTTTCGCAACAACAACGCGGTGTGGACCACAGACCCTTCAGAACGCACCATCATCAACTTGACGGCGAGAGGTATAGACAAGGGTGCAATGTCGGCACTTAAGAAAGGACTTAATTTCGCACCTTCGCCGCGGGACATTCCTGCCTGTGACGTAGTAAGTGGCGTCGAACAGGCAGTCCGCAAGCTCCCAAATGAAACAGCGGATGATCTACGGCGTGAAAGGAGCCGTATTCTCACGAAACCAAATGTTACCAGAACCCAACATGACCAGGGCTGAGCGCAATGGCCTGCGAACACTGCGAAATGATGACAGCATTGTGTCCCTTCCTGCTGACAGTGGGAATATAGACGTAATTATGGAATACGCGGACTATGGTACGACAACTTGTTCACTATTGGAAGAAGATTGTCATCGAAAACTCCCACGCAACCCAACATCGAGAATGATAAGAAAGACGCTGAATTGAAGCGCTCTTCGGTGGAAGACAGTGTGGTCAAGAATCTTCTCTCACGGGCACGTGGACCACCTACTGCTTATGCTATACAGAAGATCCACAAGGACGGGGTGCCATTTTGCCTCACCGTATCCCCCATTGATTCACCAACATACAAGCTGGCAAAGTACTTGGCCAACCTGGTCGCTCGGTATGCAGGACACTGCGAACATCATATTAAAAATTCAGCAGATTTTATCAACCGAATTAACCGTCTCGGTCTTAGTAAGGGTAACATTATGGTCAATTATGATGTGGTGGCGCTATTTGCTGATGTGCCTGTCATCGACTTTTTCGACCTGGTATCCCAGTTCTTTGTAAGTGAAGTGGTCCAGTTTTTTAGGCAGTCCCACGTCTTCTTGTTTTCTGTGTTACCATTAGACGGACGGCGTTGCAATGGGTAGCCCGTTAGCTCCAGCTGTTGCAAACCTCTTCATGGAAAATTTTCAAAAAAATGGCTCTGAGCACTATGGGACTTAACTTCTGAGGTCATCAGTCCCCTAGAACTTAGAACTACTTAAACCTAACTAACCTAAGGACATCACACACATCCATGCCCGAGGCAGGATTCGAACCTGCGACCGTAGCGGCCGCGCGGTTCCAGACTGTAGCGCCTAGAACCGCTCGGCCACTTCGGCCGGCAAAATTTTCAGAATGTTGCCTTAAGCACGGCGCCATTAAAGCCTAGTCGTTTCTTTCGATACGATGACAGCACTTTCGTCATTTGGCCCCACGGACATAAGGAACTTGACGAGTTCTTGGGTCACCGCAACGACATTAACAGTAACATCCAGTTTACCATGGAAGTAGAAAAAGACGATGCATTACCCTTCGTCAACGCCCTCGTCCGCCGCTAACGAAATCGATGCCTTGGCCACAGCAACTATAGAAAACCCACCCACATCGATCTGTACTTGCACGCCAACAGCCATCACCACCTGGCACAGAAGCGCACTGCTTTACAAACATGATGCATTGTGCAAGAAAGATATCAGACGACGATAACCTGCCCCGGGAACTGAACCACCCACGCAAGGTCTCCAGGAACGACAGCTATAGCGACCGTCAAGTAAATTAAGTGATTTCAAGGAACGGAGAAACTTGCATTTTTCCCATTCTGTGGCTCCGTGTCGGGCAAGGTAAATCGCCTGCTGAAACGACACAGGGTCAAACCGATTTTCAGGCCTCCAACAAAATCCGTCACTTACTGAGACCAGTTAAAGCCGCAGTAGGCCTCAGAATACCTGGTACTTTGCGAGTGTGACCAGGCTCACGTCGGAAATCAGTGTCACTGTGGAACAACGTAAGAAAGAGTAGGAGAGGTTTCATCGCCTACGTTACCCCGAGGAATCTGCTTTAGCTGAGCATACTTTAGAAACCGGACACCGGACAAAATCTGACGAAACATTTGTCGTGGGTCGCACTAACGGCTTCTGGGATTGTGTAATTAAAGAATCTCTTGGCATAAAAGTCACTGTAACACCCTAAATAGGGACGGTGACACGCAGCCCAACACGGCGTGGAATGCAGCAACCGCGTTTTTGAAGCGGGCGCATCGAACGCCGAGTGAACGTATGGCCATGTATGGCAATGTCGAGGGCACCAGTGACGTCATAGCGAGCTGTTTAAAGGGCGCACCAGCAGCGTGCTGGCAGTCATACCACCTGACAATGGCCAAGGTGTGCTTGGCCGCAACCTCTTGTAATTTTAATCACTTTACTCGGCTGGAAGCTCGAGAACTTTTTATTCAGCAGTCTTTCTCTTCCTCCTTTTCTACCACCTACCTCCGTGAGAGACTAATAATCACGGAGCTATACACTGTACAATTAATACAGGGTGGGTAAAGGAAAAATGGCCTGCAAAATATTTGATGGACCTTAAGATAGGCAATATAACTTACACCATCCTTATCTGGGGCACATTCTCAACATGAACTCCTGAAGTCAAAACAGTATTACACTGGACAGTATGAATTTCAATGGAAAGAATTATCTTTATCTCCCGAACGGAATCAAAGAACGCATTTCTTTTGTGATCTGAGGTAACAATCACTAAAGTTTGTTAGGCATTGGTCAGTTGGCCTGATTAGTGATGATATATTAATACTCAACCTGGACGCAGCCAGTTCGTTATTTTATGTAGGAAGAAATTTCATGCCCACATTGGCCTGAACGGAGTATCTGAGGTGGCGATGTAGGCGTCTTTATTACCAGACAGTACGACCATCAACAAGGGTAAAAGTATTACAGAAGGGAGGTGTAAGACGCTGGACGGTGTGATGCCTCCGTCAGATGGTGAAGTTCCGCTTCAGGCAGACAATGTGCTTCTCTCTCTACCATTATACTGTTTTTAAATCACCACTTTCTCCGGTGTTTTAATCCCGTCCTCCATCTCTTGCTGTCTGGAACTAATTTTATAATGGTTCCTATCTACTGCCGCCCAACATCCATGGTAACTCCTTTTGTATTTTCTAATCTTTGAAAGTTTATGGACTCTTTACTCTCTACTACTTAACCGAGATATACAGGGTGTTACAAAAAGGTACGGCCAAACTTTCATGAAACATTCCTCACACACAAAGAAATAAAATATGTTATGTGGATATGTGTCCGGAAACGCTTACTTTCCATGTTAGAGCTCATTTTATTACTTCTCTTCAAATCACATTAATCATGGAATGGAAACACACAGCAACAGAACGTACTAGAGTGACTTCAAACACTTTGTTACAGGAAATGTTCAAAATCTCCTCCGTTAGCGAGGATACATGCATCCACCCTCAGTCGCATGAAATCTCTGATGCGCTGATGCAGCCCTGGAGAATGGCGTATTGTATCACAGCCGTCCACAATACGAGCATGAAGAGTCTCTACATTTGGTACCGGGGTTGCGTAGACAAGAGCTTTCAAATGCCCCCATAAATGAAAGTCAAGAGGGTTGAGGTCAGGAGAGCGTGGAGGCCATGGAATTGGTCCGCCTCTACCAATCCATCGGTCACCGAATCTGTTGTTGAGAAGCGTACGAACACTTCGACTGAAATGTGCAGGAGCTCCATCGTGCATGAACCACATGTTGTGTCGTACTTGTAAAGGCACATGTTCTAGCAGCACAGGTAGAGTACCCCGTATGAAATCATGATAACGTGCTCCATATAGCGTAGGTGGAAGAACATGGGGCCCAATCAAGACATCACCAACAATGCCTGCCCAAACGTTCACAGAAAATCTGTGTTGATTACGTGATTGCACAATTGCGTGCGGATTCTCGTCAGCCCACACGTGTTGATTGTGAAAATTTACAATTTGATCCCGTTGGAATGAAGCCTCATCCTTAAAGAGAACATTTGCACTGAAATGAGGATTGATACGTTGTTGGATGAACCATTCGCAGAAGTGTACCCGTGGAGGCCAATCAGCTGCTGATAGTGCCTGCACACGCTGTACATGGTACGAAAACAACTGGTTCTCCCGTAGCACTCTCCATACAGTGACGTGGTCAACGTTACCTTGTACAGCAGCAACTTCTCTGGCGCTGACATTACGGTTATCGTCAACTGCACGAAGAATTGCCTCGTCCATTGCAAGTGTCCTCGGTCGTTCTAGGTCTTCCCCAGTCGCGAGTCATAGGCTGGAATGTCCCGTGCTCCCTAAGACGCCGATCAATTGCTTCGAACGTCTCTCTGTCGGGACACCTTCGTTCTGGAAATCTGTCTCGATACAAACGTACCGCGCCACGGCTATTGCCCCGTGCTAATCCATACATCAAACGGGCATCTGCCAACTCCGCATTTGTAAACATTGCACTGACTGCAAAACCACGTTCGTGATGAACACTAACCTGTTGATTCTACGTACTGATGTGCTTGATGCTAGTACTGTAGAGCAATGAGTCGCATGTCAACACAAGCACCGAAGTCAACATTACCTTCCTTCAATTGGGCCAACTGGCAGTGAATCGAGAAAGTACAGTACATACTGACGAAACTGAAATGAGCTCTAACATGGAAATTAAGCGTTTCCGGACACATGTCCACATAACATATTTTCTTTATTTGTGTGTGAGGAATGTTTCCTGTAAGTTTGGCCGTACCTTTTTGTAACACCCTGTACACCTGGATGCAGCAGCAGAGTTCCACTTCATTTTCCTTCCATACATTTACAGGAACTTCTCCAGTGCTGAGACACAACAGATACTACAAGAAAATTTTTACCATAGATAATTTTCTTGGTCTGCACCAACTAAGCTGCAGTACCTCCGCCACTACTGTGTAATCTGTCGTCGTAGATGCGAAAAATTCTTCGTTTCTTTTTCTCCTGTTCCTTCCTCCTGCTTTACGTTAAGCAACTCTGTGGTATCAACGTTCGATACCACACTTGTTAGGTGTTGCAGTTATCGACCGCGATCCGTACTAGTATCGCTGGACCCGCAAGTCGAGACTAGAGCCGCGACGAGGCTTGTAACAAGTCACTATCGAGCGGTCGTCCACTCTTGCTCGGGACGTCACGTAGGAAAGTAGTACAGCCTTCAGCTGATAGCAAGAAACCTATAACAAGGCGGTTAGTCAAAGTATGGCCTATGTGATGCCTCTGTAGCTCTCTGTTTGTAATCACACTACTGGCCATTAAAACTGCTACACCACGAAGATGACGTGCTGCAGACGCGAAATTTTACCGACAGGAAGAAGATGCTGTGATATGCAAATGATTAGCTTTTCAGAGCATTCACACAAGGTAGGCGCCGGTGGCGACACCTGCAACGTGCTGACATGAGGAAAGTTTCCAACCGATTTCTCATACACAAACAGCAGTTGACCGGCGTTGCATGGTGAAACGTTGTTGTGATGCCTCGTGTAAGGAGGAGAAATGGGTACCATCACGTTTCCGATTTTGATAAAGGTCAGATTGTAGCCTATCGCGATTGCGGTTTATCGTATCGCGACATTGCTGCTCGCGTTGGTCGAGATCCAATGACTGTTAGCAGAATATGGAATCGGTGGGTTGAGGAGGGTAATATGGAACGCCGTGCTGGAGCCCAACGGCCTCGTATCACTAGCAAATGGTTCAAATGGCTCTGAGCACTATGGGACTTAACATCGGAGGTCATCAGTCCGCTGGCACTTAGAACTACTTAAACCCAACTAACCTCAGGACATCACTCACATCCATGCCCGAGGCAGGATTCGAACCTGCAACCGTAGCGGTCGCGCGGTTCCAGACTGAAACGGCTAGAACCGCTCGGCCACACTCGCCGGCCGTATCACTAGCAGTCGAGATGACAGGCATCTTATCCGCATGGCTGTAACGGATCGTGCAGCCACGTCTCGATCCCTGAGTCAACAGATGGGGACGTTTGCAAGACAACCATCTGCACGAACAGTTCGACGACGTTTGCATTAGCAGGAACTATCAGCTCGGAGACCATGGCTGTGGTTACCCTTGACGCTGCATCACAGGCAGGAGCGCCTGCGATGGTGTACTCAGCGACGAACCTGGGTGCAAGAATGGCAAAACGTCATTTTTTCGGATGAAACCAGGATCTGTTTACAGCATCATGATGGTCGCATCCGTGTTTGGCGACATCGTGGTGAACGCACGTTGGAAGCGTGTATTCGTCATCGCCATACTGGCGTATCACCCGGCGCGATAGTAGGGGGTGCCACTGGTTACACGTCTCGGTCACCTCTTGTTCGCATTGACGACACTTTGAACAGTGGACGTTACATTTCAGATGTGTTACGACCCGTGGCTCTACCTTTCATTCGATCCTTGCGAAACCCTACATTTCAGTAGGATAATGCATGACCGCATGTTGCAGGTCCTGTACGGACCTTTCTGGATACAGAAAATGTTCGACAGCTGCCCTGGCCAGCACATTCTCCAGATCTCTCACCAACTGAAAAGGTCTCGTGAATGGTGGCCGAGCAACTAGCTCGTCACAATACGCCAGTCACTACTCTTGATGAGCTGTGGTATCGTGTTGAAGCTGCATGTGCAGCCGTAGCTGTACACGGCATCCAAGCTCTGTTTGACTCAGTGCCCAGGCGTATCAAGGCAGTTACTACGGCCAGACGCGGTTGTTCTGGGCACTGATTTCTCAGGATCTATGCACCCAAATTGCGTGAAAATGTAATCACATATCAGTTCTAGTATAATATATTTGTCCAATGAATACCCGTTTATCATCTGCATTTCTTCTTGGTGTAGCAATTTCAATGGCCAGTAGTGCTGTATCGCTGCACCCGCGAGTCGCGGCTAGAACCGCGCCGCGGCATGTAACAAGTGTCTAGCGAGCGCGCGGCCGCTCTACCTCGGGACGTCAAGTAGGAAAGTAGTATAGCCTTGAGCTGATGGGAAGCAACCTCTAACAAGGAGCTTAGTTAAAGTATGGCCTATGTGATGCCTCTATAGCTTTCTGTTTGTAATTATATTCCTCCTGACTATGAAGACTCCTGTACCACCAGTTAAGTACAATATATTATTTTTTTACCAACGACTTCTAATTATTTTAGTCGTTGTAGACCCAGACCATGCAGCCAGCTCCTTATCGACTGACAAACCTGCTGTATATGCAAAGAAGATATTTGTATGTTTCTATTTAGCACTGGCCACCAGTCATTCACATTGGCGACGATTCGTTCGTCGACATCATAACAAACTTAGTTTAGCCTGCGTGTATAATCACTTTCGTTTTAACCTTTTTTTCCTCCATCCACATTCTACTCTAACGATGCTGTCATTTCTACTCACAGCCGTACTTTACTTTATCCAGGAGGCTGTTCCGCTTGCGATTGTATTACTCTTCTCCGTTTTCTTTTACTGTCTTCATTGCAATTTCGACATATAAGTTAAGCAATAGACGTATCTTACATACTTTTCAGTACTATAGGAGGCGAATACTGCGAACCGTGAATGAAGGGCAACAGACGATCCATTATTCCTAGATTTCTAGGAAGTGTTTGACAGTGCCGCAATGCAGACTCTTAACGAAGGTCGAACATACTAAATAGCTGCTCAGCTGTATCCGTGGCTTCAAGACTTCATGACTAATAGAACTCAGTGCGTTGTCCTGGACGGCGAGTGTTCATCGGAGACAAGTGTATCACTAGGAGTGCCCCAGGGAAGGTGATAGGACCGCTCTTCTTCTCTGTCCAGGGTGTTTCCGCAAGAGCGTGCAAAAATGTAACATAGAGAATGCTCCACTGAACAATTTGAGGTGGGGAGCCTGGGGTCGGAGAAGCCAACTTAAGGAGATATGGAAGTAAACTTGTCTACTGCTTTGTCTAGCATTAGTGTTTTGTCTACCGTTTTGTCTAGCATTAGTGTTTTCCAGCTTATTTACGACTAACATTCGTATAAGTTTACACGCTCTTTGGTGTTCATTTACATGTACTTCCTTTATTTCCTGCAAGGAAACGAGGAGGACGAGCCTGGTTACTAGGAAGTCATTATGCAGTTTTTGTGTACTTTACTTATCTCTAAGGTGTCTCTGTCCTACCTGACTAGTTGGAGAACGTACCCTTGGTTGCTCGTGAGAGGATATGGATACAACATGACGGTGCACCGCCTCACTTCAGTTCTGATGCCCGCAACCATACCAACACTGTATTTCCTGGTCACTGGGTTGTTAGTTAGTTAGTTGGTTACGTGTTCCATTGATCAATCGCACGGTACGGTAGCCGTTATGATGCGAAATGTGTCTAGCGCACAAGAAATGCACATGTGAATCAAGTTTTTTGATATATATATATATATATATATATATATATATATATATATATATATATATATATATATATATATATTACAATACAGAGTTAAAGATTAATATTTCTATTATTTACCCCATTCCCTTAAATGGCACAAAATGCATACATAATATTTATAGATTTATTTATTCCTATTCAAGAATTCATCTATGGTATAGAAGGAGTTGTCAAGGAGATACGACTTCTATTTAATTTTTAACCTATTACTGCTGTCTGTCAGACATTTTATTTCATCTGGTAATTTGTCGAAAATTTTATAGCAGCATATTTTACCTCTCTCTGTGCCAAAGATAGTTTGAGTAAAGGATAGTGTAAATCTTTCTTTTTTCTGGTATTATAATCATGAATGTCACTGTTGTTTTTAAACTGGTCCATGTTGCTGAGAACAAATTTCATTAGTGAGTAAATATACTCTGAGGCTGTTGTAAGAATTCCCAATTTTTTAAAAAGATGCCTACCAGATGTGCGACTATGAACTCCACACATTATTCTAACCACTTTCTTTTGAGCAGTTAATACTTTTTGTCTAAATGTTGAGTTAGCCCAAAATGTTACTCTGTATGACATCAGAGAGTGAAATTATGCAAAATATGTTGACTTACTAATTTCTATATCCTCAAAATTGATAATTATTCTGATTGCAAAAGTTGCTAAACCTAGTCGCTTTAGAAGATCCAAAATATGAATTTGCCAATTAAGGTTCCCATGTATATGTACACCCAAAAACTTAGTATTCTCTACCCTTTCTACTGACTTCTGTTGATGTATTCTATTTATTGAAGGAACTGTACTTTTTGCAGCAGAAAATTGGATGTATTGTATTTTTTGAAAGTTTACAGCAAGCCTACTTGTAGAAAATCAATTAATGACTTTTCCAAAGACCTTATTTGTATCATTTTCAATTGTAGTTCCTTTTACTGGGTTAATAATGATGCTTGTATCATCAGCAAACAGTGTCAGTTCACCTTCCTGTTTCAGACAGGAAGGGAATGCTTTCACATGTATCAAGAACAGAAGGGGACCCATGTTTGAACCCTGTGGAACACCTAATGTAATTTCATCCCAGTTAGATGAAGTGGCAAACTTATTTAAATCACTTGACCTGTATAAGGAAACTCTTTGCTTCCTGTTCTGTAGGTAAGACTTAAACCACTCATATGCTATGCCATTTATACCATGGAATTGTAATTTCTGTAACATAATGTCATGGTTCACATAATCAAATGCTTTGGACAAGTCACAGAAAATTCCCATTGCTGACATTTACTGTTGGAAGGGGAGGTCCTATTCCATGGCCTGCGAGGTCACCTGACCTGAATCCCCTAATTATTTCGTATGGGGATATCTGAAGTCACTTGTGTATGAGACTGCAGTGGATACGCAGTTGGAATTAGTTGCCAGAATTGTAGCTGCCTGTGATGTGATTTGAAACACACCAGGGATATGGTCAGGGTGCGTCAGACTCTTGTTCGCCGATGTCATTTTTGCTTTAAGGTCGATGGCCATCAGTTTCAGCACATTTTGCAAGACAGAATACAAACAGTACACTCATTGTATCAATGATGGTATTTGCAGTTCACTGTAACTAATGTAAATAAAAAAGTATACGGTAATGTGATTTTATTCCTATTATCTCCTTAAGCTGGTTTCTCCGACCCCATATACCCTACCTCAAATTGTTCAGTGGAGCATCCTCTATATCCTGCTAAATTTTTGCACGCTTTTACGGAAACACCCGGTGTACGAATAAACATAAGATCTGGCCGATAGGGAGAGAAGCAGTCTGCGACTGTTAGCTGATGCGGCTACAGAGTACAGGAAAGCTTAGTGAATGTAGGGGGGTACGAGACGACTTAAACAGAATTTATATTTGGTATGATGTATGACAGCTTCCTCTAAATGTATATCAGTGTAAGTTAATGCAGATGAGTAGGAAAAACAAATACAGTACAATACAGCATTAGTGGTGTACTGCTTGACATAGACACGTCAGTTAAATATCTACGCTGTCAGTTGCAAAACCATAGGAAATGGAGTGTGCACTGAACACTAGTTCGATCCATTCATTAGTACTACTCGAACATTTGGGAACTCTGTCGGGTCGAATTAAAGAAAGACATCGAAGCAATTTAGAGGTGTGATGCTAGATTTGTTACTCGGAGGTTCTATCAGCAGAGAAGTTTTCCGGAGCTCCTTCGTGAATTCTCATGGGAATCATGTTTCTCTTGACGCGACGTCCACAACTGTTGCTCATCATCAATGACTGCAGAAGTTATTTGTTTCTAAAAAGGAATACACAAACCGGTTTCAGAACATTTATTCCATCTTCAGGTGCATATTAAAATGTGAGTCCCCAAAGGATGCGTAACTCAGTTTAAAATGCATTCCTTATGGGTTAACATTTTAATATGCACCTGAAGATGGGATACAAGTTCTGAGACCACGTTGCCCTTTTCTTTTTAGAAGTAAATAAATTTTACACCTGTAACAGATTTCATCATCCAAATGAAAATCCCTGGTGGGAATACGACATTCTTTTCGCGATATGCTCTTGTGGAAATTTAGACAACCGGCGTTTGCGGCTGACTGCAGAACGATTCTACTACCGGCAACGTACATTTGACATAAGGACTGCGAAGACAAGATTAGACAAATTAGGGTCTCTACAGCAGCATACAATAGCTTTTCCCTGGCTGCATTTGCAAAGGGAAAGGAATGACTAGTAGTGGTACAAGGTACATGTGGCAGCTTGTGGAGTATGTATCTCGACGTAGATGTAGACAAGTAAAGATCGTCTATAAGTGAGATTTATCCCCAGGTTCTATAGTTGAAACCCCCTAAATTCTCTATAACTGAAACTGTTCATGTATCTCAGAGTTTGGGCACGTTGAAAGTATCATTATTTGTATGAACGTTGGTCATAAAGTTTTAAGTACCATATCGAAACTAAAATGTACGTAATAAATTTTTTGTATATGTGTGGGTTCATGTGCGCATTCTCGGTACACATTAAAATCCCCACGTCAGAGTACTGTGGTACGCCGCTAGAGGTTTCAAGACGAAACGGAGCAACCAACATCCATTTTATCAGTTAAAACCTTGCGACTAGCCCCCTTGCGCACTCCGCTTTACCAGTGAGCTGTATCACTTCATTTAGGCTCCTCTATCGGAGTGCGAAGGTATTGCAGCACGAGACCTATAATGCTTACCGGGACTGCAGATATGTACCAACAAACAAGGGAAATATTAATTATCTAAGTTATACAGGGTGGGTCAGGAGGTAAGGTACATTCTGTGAGAGGTAATAGTATTAGCGATTCTGAACGAAAAATTTTGTATGGACATATGCTCTGTTCCGAATGGTTTCCGATATCGAACACATTCAGCATCACATTTGCACGTTTTCCATATATAACTCGTAAACCTCAACTTCCAGCGAAAACGTGTCGCAGTACAGAGTTAAACTAAGTTAAATTTCCTACAAAGAAAGTTCCTATTCATTTTCTCTCTGTGACTTGTAGACGCGCATGCGCTTTGGTAGTTTTTGAAGCCGAATTTTCGGCAGTTCCCCGCCTTGACAGACCACAAGTGTCATGCATCAAACTGTTCGCCTCGCCTTCCTCTAAACTATTGCGGTACGTTGTAAACAATGACAATGTTTGAATAACGTAGATAATAAATACAAATAGGCTACATTAAATATACTCTAACTAGGAAACCATTCGGAATATGTCACGTGTCCATATGAAGTGTTTTGTCCAGAATCATTTATACTGTTGCCCCTCAAAGAATGTACCTTTCCTCCTTACTCATACTGTATTTTTTCGAGATAATAATCAAAACTTTACGACTATCCTAGTAGCGCAGAAGAGTTAGCAGGCTGAATATGTTCCTCAGAGATATACAGCGTTCAAAGTATCAGACCGAACGGAATACCTTAGTTGTTTTCGCCTGTTTGTACAACTTAGAATAAAGTTCGTGCAATGTGAATTACATCCTGTCCTATGTCTCTCTGCAACTCTAGGAGAACCTCTGTACACGCTGGATTACTCTCGCTGGTGGTCGAAGGGTCCGGACAACGTGGGCCAGAATTTCATGGGAAATCCAGGGGAAGACTGTGGGGCCATTCACAGGGACGGCGGACTCAATGATCTCCCGTGTGGCCAGAAAAATGCATTCTTCTGTGAAGTGGAAACCAGGTACTGCCTACATTTTGTCAATGAATCATAAAAATAAGATTTTTACTGTCTTCAGAATTTATATTAGTCAGGTTTTGGTTATACTAGCCTCTGCCTCTTGGCGTCATTATGACATACTGAATGACTAAGTATGGTACTTCTACCTGCAGTACTAACAACGTGCTAGACGAATTACACGTACTTTTCTATCTGGTTTCTAAAGAGTGTTGTCGATTTCAGTGACATGTTCTATAATATGTCAAATGAGTAATTATTTCTAGGAATTCGACTGTTTAGTTTCCCTTGTGGCTTGCATACCTGAAAAAAGTTTTACATACACTGGAAGGAGATTTCAAACACCAAAACGTCGATGTAAAAATTCATACGAAATTCCTATGTTTTGATTTATTGATGACACAAAACCATGCTTCCCTGTATTCACAGGGTCATATCTTTTGATGAATCTGAATAAGCATTGTAAATAAAGTACTTACGCACAACGCCTGCAAGAGGTTTTAGGATAACTGTCTAGATCTACCAGACAGACGCCTAAAATTCTGTAACTATTGTTGGTGTCCAGGTTGAATCGTACCGCGACGCCTTTTGTCAGCTCGCAAATAATGGTTGTAATAATCCTGCTATTCCATTTGTTCTAATCGTTAACTCGTCTATAAAAAAAAAAGACCGAAGATATTTTCGTTAGTGAGAACCGAAAGACTTTCTGATGCATATTAAATGGAGTTTCTACTTGTTTTGGTGTGACTATTATAGATCCAAATTTTGAAAAAAGTATTCATCATAAATCATGTACTTTAGATCACGTAAATTACAAGAAAAGAACGAAGACTATACTAGTTCGTAAGAACTTTCTAAAATGGAAAAATGAATTCTCTGACTAAACTGAAGTAGGATCTTCGTGATATGTTTGCAAAAAGTTATATATATTAGTTCAACTTTATGTTATTCAACCAGGATTGGTTTCCAACATTTCCTGCTATCCAGACGGGACATTTAGAGAGATGTGCCGCGCCTACAGTTACTTGGTGAAGGGGTAAATCAAGTTACACTTATATAAAAAAATCTATCTTTTCATGGTGATACGTCCAAGCGCTATAGTTTTTTGCAAATGCTTGCTTTTGACGACTCAGTTGCTGCTCAACAACTGATGGCCTGGCTGTACTGAAAATGAGTCCCAAGATCTTTGCTAAAAGGGAGTACTTAGGAGGTAAATTGGACATAATTTTTTTCTGTAATTTAACAGTAAGATCTAACGTTGCTAAAATATGAGTTTTTTTACGATACCCTGTGTAAATAAGACATAGGAGCGTCAATTATATCCAAAGCGAGTAGCAGCTGCATAAAATTACGATAACTGGACATTTTTTCAATCAGTCATTGCTACAAAAATAAAGTGCAGTTCATCGCTGTGCATGGCTGATGCCATCCCTAGAAAATTCTTATATTATTTAGTTCGAAAGATAAAGAGTTCGCGTTTTTTCGTCAGCTCAGTGTGTAGTTTGAGCGGGAGGTTCATTAGCCGTATTCGTATGTTATAGTTATGCCTTAACTGCATGACAGAGAGCAGAGGATATCAGTTCTATGTGGATCAGATGACAACAGGCATTCCGTATCTGTAGCAGACATGTTAAACCAGAGGGTTCTATTTTGAGTCTTTTGTTTTTCTTCTGAACTACGAAGATTATTTTAGTTTCAACGGGGTCCACAGCCGAGAGAAATTGTGTGAATGGTAGTAGCCTGCAGCGTTGATTGTCGTTACTTGGTTTAAAATATCCCCTTATTTTAAATTATTATATCTTATTTTTTTAGACAGTGTTGCCTGTTACCTGCTTCATTTTTGTTTTTCTTCTTTCATCAGTTTAACTCAATGATTCGTTCGTTATCCAATTATTATTTTTGTGGCTTGTCTTTTTCATCGGTTTTTTCCTCTGTTGCCACCACTATTTCGTCTGTCAGAGCTGCCCACTCATCTTCTGTTGTATTCCTTTTCCCTTTCAGTCATTATTTGACTAATATTCATTTTCAAACTTCCAACTATATCTTGCTCTTTCAGATTATCCAGATCCGTTCTCTTTTGTGCTGTTTCTTCAGCTTTAGTCTGTATTTGATCACCAATAAATTATGGTCCGAGTCAGCATCTGCTCCTGGGAACGTTTTACAGTTTAGAACCTGGTTTATGGATACCTGTCCGACTAGTATACAATCTATCTGAAACCTTTTTGTGTCTCTGGGTCGCTTCTATATATATATAGTCTTCTTTTGTGCACAAGTCAATGAAAATGTATTACACTACCGTGGTACCTTCTTTTTAGCACCTGTTTGGCCGTCTCTGCATGAACATGGTAATGGTCCTGTCCATAAGAAAACAAACATTGCATCGCGGTTCGAAGAAAATCCGGGAAAGTTGCTGGCTTGTCTAAAAAAAAATAAAAACCCACGACGCGACAATTATTTAACATTACTGAGTAAGACTGGAAACAAAATATTGTTTCGGGAAATCATAGCTTCGTGAAAATGTGCCCCAAATATTAAACACCGCAAGAGCAGCAAAAACTGGCTAACCGCGTTATTAGTGAGAAGTCTGGAGTCTGGAACAAAAACCACTGCGCGTGTGCTGGTATTTGACCACATAATGAATGTACTATTCAGGATGGAGTAAGCCACTTGTTTTTACACTGAGAATCTGTAAGCTACTTGTTTTTACAGCAACTGTAAGGCACTTGTTTTTACAGCGAGTATCTATCACCTGCTGGCATCGACTACAGCGCTGGAGCATACGTTGGGGTCGAGGCCGTAGCGAAACCACTTCCTGGACGAGGTCAGTTCTTGGCATCTGTTTCCAAAGTATCTGCAATATTTGTACCATAGTAATGCACCTCAGTTTTGTTAGTCTTATGTTAAGTGTGTATTCGTTTTTGTGTCTACAGTTCAGCGGAAAAGACCTGGGCCGGGTTACGAGTTGTTCCCAGGAGTGGGTTTCTACAAGCTCCATACTACAACGGATACGTGGGAAAATGCACGTCGCAAGTGCGAAGCAGAAGGCGGCCACTTAGCCATCATCAATTCTGAAATGGAAGCTTCAACGCTGCAGGCCATATTCAAGAGGCATCCTGTCATACATGACACAGTATGGAATGACTTCGCACTGGTTGGATTCCACGATCAGTTTAATGAGGGGCAGTATGTCACTGTATACGGTTAGTATGAAACATTCTTCAAAATATTAGTATTACACATTGTTGAGTATTTATAGAGTCAAGGAAGCTGTGCAGCAAGTCCCCAATGTGGGTTCAGAAGATACCACTCCCTACTTGACAAACTCACATTGTCAGATAATGCAGCACAGGAATCCCTCATGCGTAAACAGCAGTTTATAGCAGTCTCCTTCTCTATCCGAACCAATTTATTTTAGTATCCGAGAGCGATTCAGATTCCCCGCCTAACCTAAGTATCGATATGGATGACGTCTACAGCTACATCTACATAGATACTCCGTAAGCCAACGTATGGTGCATGGTGGACAGTACCCTTTATCACAACCAGACGATTCCTTTCCGGTTCCACTCGCAGATAGAGTGACGGAAAAACGACTGTCTATATGCCTCCGTAAGAGCCCTAATTTCTTGTATCTTAGTGGCCCCTACGCGAAACGTATGTTGGCAGCAGGAGGATTGTTCTGCAGTCAGCTTCAAATGTCGGCTCTCTAAACCTTCTCGGTAGTGTTCTTCGAAGTGATCGTTCTCTTCCCTCCGGGGATTCCCACTTGAACTCCTGTAGCATATCTGTAAGACTTGCATGCTGATCGAACCTACCAGTAACACATCTAGCAACTTGCTTCTGAATTGTTTCAATATCTTCCTTCAATCCGACCTGCTGCAGATCCCAAACACTCGAGTGGTACTCAAGAATAGGTCGCACTAGTGTCCTTTATGCTGTCTCTTTTGTACATGAACCACACTTTCCTAAAATTCTCCCTATGAACGAAACTCGACCATTCACCTTTCCTACCACAATCCTCACATGCTTGTTGCATTTCATACCGCTTCGCAACGCTACGCCCGCTGGCGCGCCGCCACGATTGCGTCAGCCGGCCGCGGCTGCGTGACGTCATCAAGGTCAAGCGACAAGTGTATAAAAAAACAAAACCGTTGCCTCCTTGAGCCCCCGGTTCGTGATGTACACATGTCCGGTGTATGGCTGACGCCACAGATTGGTTTGCATAATGATCAATTTATTTATGAAAATACAAAGTACAGTCACCAACAAACTTTACATATTCACATACTCCTTTGCCTTTAACCCAAATGAATACAGACTCATTTACAGATATTTTTCTCTTATTACGAGTATACAAAGACAATGCTGAAGGCGACATGTAAGCAGATTTACCAAAGTCTTTACTAGCAAGTTCTGCCATATGGTAGGTACGATAGGCAATAATGTCTCTATCAACAAAACTTTCAAGTCCAGGTACATTAGAAACTCCCGTACCACCACGTACTATGGCTACAGTGAGCCAACCATTACCACGAGAGAATGTATCATTAATGTCAATACTGAAATTAAATCTACAACCACGACATGACTGTGTCAAGCAGGACACTACTAATGCTGTATCCGAACATTACGGACTTGTTTTTCCTATTCATCCCCATTAACTGACGTTTTTGTACATTAAGAGCCAGCTGCCATTCATCACATGAACTACAAATTTTGTCTAGATCATCTTGTATCAACATATAGTCACTAATTTCGACGCCTTCCTGTACACCACAGCATTATTAGCAAGCCGCGCGGGGTAGCCACTCGATCTTGGGCGCCTTGTCACGGGTCGCGCGGCTTCCCTCTCCAGAGGTTTGAGTCCTCCCTCAGGCATGGGTGTGTGTTGTCCTTAGCGTAAGTTAGTTTAAGTTAGATTAAGCGGTGTGTAAACCTAGGGACTGATGACCTCAGCAGTTTGGTCCCATAGGAACTTACCACAAATTTCCAAAAATTTTCCATCATGAGTGAACAACCGCAGGTTGCTGCCCACCCTGTGTGCCAGATCATTTATGTGTACAGAAAAAACCAACAGTCCTATCACACTTCCCTGGGGCACTCCTAATGTTACTCCTGCCTCCGATGAACAAAAGCCGTCGAGGATAACATAGTGGATTCTGTTGCACTTCTCCTATAGTTCGAGGTATGTGAGAAAAGAGCAAGCTGGTTTGCACACGAGCGACGCCTTCTAAAGCCATGCCGATTCGTAGATGAGAGAACGTCCATGCCCAGACCTCCTGCACGACGTGAAAGTAGTGCGTTGCCATCCAGGTGGGAGGGTGAGAAGCCTCGGGAACCAGGACAGATAAGGGGGGAGCAGAATGTTTGACCGTTAAGTATCTCCGCTGGACTTTTACCAGCATGGGGGACGGCACAGTACGTAGTCAAGAAAAGAAGCACGGCCTCCTCCAGCGGGAGATGGCTCAGCAGCTTATCCAGCTGGGTCTTGAATGTCCACACAAAACGTCCCGCCCGGCCATTTGACGTAGGGTGAAATGGGGCAGTATGGACGAGGGAAATTCCATTGGCAGTACAGAATTGCTTCATCTCGGTCAAAGTAAACTGCCGACCATTATCCGTAACAGTCGTTTTGGGGAGTCCCTTGACAGCAAAGAGGCACTGGAGAATTTTAATAGTCTCAGTAGAAGTGGTGTTCATCATACGGGAGACATAAACGTATCCCGACCTGGAGTCGATCAGTATGAGCCAATGGGAACCATGAAATGGCGCTGCAAAATCCAAATGGAGACATTCCCATGAAGCAGCAGCATCCGGCCATGAAAAATACTGGTGCAGGGGTGCTGCCTGACATGTTTGGCATGTGGTGCAGGCTGACACGAGGGAGGCAATGTCTTTATCCATACGGCGCCAATGAAGGTGTTGGCGGGCCAGATTTTTGGTGAGGACGATGCCTCAATGATCAGCGTGGAGAAGGTCGAGGAAATGGCGGCGCAACGCATGCAGGTGACCACCTGGGGAACATCGGAATCTCTATGTAAAAGGATAACGCCACTGCAGAAACAGAGATTGTGCCAATGATCCCGAAAGTGCTGGACTTCTGCATTGTGGACGCTATGATGGCTGGTCAGCCAACCCACAGTGATTTGGTGGCAGAGAGCTTGCAGTGTCTGATCCTGAGCGTGGCCCTCTGGACCACATTGGCATCCAATGGAAGCGCATCCAGAGCTGTGTCCATGTCTGGGTCCACATGGAAACAATCTAGGGGGAAGTGTCAAACTCACGGTCTGACCTAGCAGGCAGCCGGAACAGAAAATCTGCGTTTGTGTGCTGTTCAGAGGTGCGGTAGGCAATATCATAGTTGAACATCGCCAGCAAGAGTGCCCAACGCTGGAGGCGGCGTGCCGTCCGGGTGGGCACTGCAGCACTCAGGTGAAACAAAGAAACCAAAGGTTTGTGACTGGTCTGCAGTGTGAAATGATGACCATACATGAAATCGTAGAACTTTGTAAGGGCAAAAACCAGCGCCAAAGCTTTGACACCGCTTGTACCATATCCTGCACTGATAACACCAGATGACCAAAAATGTCCACACCCAGAAAATTAGTATCTCCAGGGGATCTGTCCACCAAAAACTGAGTGATGAAGGAATGGTTGTTGTAAGAGATGTGTGTGGAGAAAATGCCGTCAATGGGTATAGAGTGATTACTGAACTGTACAACATGTGGGTGTATGTGGATAAAGCCGGTGAGCCCAAACATTGGTAAGTGGCACCATCCACAAGAGAGACGGATGATGCCGGGTCAATTTGGAAGACCACCAGAATATGTGTGACCTCCAAGGCAATGAGAAAATGGGCACCCGACTGAGGAATGATGGAGAATATTTGGTCATCAGTGGAATGTGAGGCTTTCAAGTCCTGAGGTGACGATTTGTGGTGAGCCTCTGCATCTGCAGGAAGCGTGGCATAGATGTGATGTTTCTGTGCAGCCTTACACACCACGGCGATATAGCCCGCTCAGCTGCAAGCCATGCAACTTGCTCACCGCTGGGGGCACTCTGACCGTTAGTGAATCCAGAAAAAGTCTGGACAGGATGGAAGCCGGGTGAAAGACTCCCTGTTATGGAGTGGGCCAAAGGATCGACGAGGCTCCCTCTCGGCACTAGCGAGCCACAAAAACAGCTGGATCAAGACGCAGTGGTTGTAGTCAGTGAGACTGTTCAAATGCATGAATGATCAGCAGACAGGTGCCGAGGGACAGGTCCTGTAACTTCAAAATATCAGCCCGAAGGCCCTCGTCTGGTGCATGAAACACCACCATATCACGAATCAATGAAGAGGCATAAGACTACTTGCGGGCGACGTTGGCCCACCAGAATTTACAATTGTGGGAGAGACCCTGGAGAATCGTAATCCATTCCCAATAAGTCTGACCTGGAGACATTTGACAATAAAAGAAAGTCTGACGGGAGGAGGTGACGTGTATTTGAGCATCAAAGTACTCAAAAAGGCAGTCCTTAATGTGAGTAAAATAGAGATCTCTTGGGGACTGTTCAGGGTTCAATTGTTGAATTAAACGATACACCTGTGGACCGAATGTCGCTAAAAAAAATCCCAACTTCGATTTTCGTCGTGGATCCCATGTGCCAGTAAATGTTGTTCCTACTGTTAGACATAATTTGACCATGGTTCAACAGACCTATCGAAACTGGAAATGTCAGTGGAGCCACGAGCAACAAGTTCAATTTACCTGCGATGGAATCGACCCTATGGGCTACTTCTTGCAACGCTGGCGAGTGGGAGCGAATTTCTGGACGAGTGAACATTGCCTGAATCTGCTGTAGAGTTTCCACCAAGGACAGAAGAAGTTCCTCAGAGGAGGCCATTCCGTTCGAAATTGAAAATCTCATTCTCCTTATCAATAACCGTAGTGTCTTGCGGTCGGCAGGAAAGAACTAACAGTCAATTTGTACACACTTTATCACAATTAAAGAAAGAAAAAAGCCTTCTTGGCATACACTAAGTTTTAAACGCCGAACAAACAAAAAGAAACGCCACAACTATAGCAAAACAGATAAGAAAAACAAGACAATGGAAGAAAATACTGACAAAAACTAGTCTACAAAATACAATGTGCTACTGAGACTATGGCGAGTGAATACAAGGCTAGAGCCAGCATAAGTACTGGCCGGAGCTGCTCCTAGCAGTTGGTAACCACTGCCTGACAGTCTAAGCGTGCTTATAAGTCAGGTCGGCGGAGCGCTACAGCAGTCATATGAGTTATGATTGGTGGAACACTGTCACATGTTGTCTGGCAAAGTAGATCAGTGTTTATTTGGAAAGTCTGTTACTGTGTCTGTCCACTGGCGATGTTTCTCTCCGCGCTGCTGAAATGGGGTTAGCAACGATCTTGCGTGTTCTGCGGGGCCCTTTATTACATTATTACTGTATCTTCGTCGTTTACCAGCCATGGCTGGACAGACTGCGTCACAAATACAATGTTTATCAACTAACATTTATGCAACACCATATACAAAATTTATATTAGAAATAAAAGAAAATATTTATGCAGAGCACATAGAACATAGAGAAAATGAAATATAACCAAACAGGAAAGTAAAACTTCATAGCAGCAAATGAAAATACCATAAAGCAAAATGTTTACAAAACCATGTAGATTACACACATAAAGTTTCGTTTCGGCAAAATATGAACTTTAAGTAAAACACAAAATTAAATGTGCAGTTAACTGAGAACATAAAAAGAAGATTAAATTTAGGCAAAAGTATATATAAAACATAACAATATTTATTATTTTGTCCATACATTAGAACCACTGTTGAAAAACTCTTCCAAGGAATATAGTGGATGTTGTTTCAAGACCTGAGCAATTTTTTTTCCGAAATAGTTCAGGTGGCAGCGATTTCAATTCTGGAGGCAGTTGATTGTACATTTTTAGGGTGACTGTTGGAAAGCTGTCTTGTTTACTTGATAGGCGACACCTTGGCACTTCAATGTTCCTCTTACAGCGAGTGTCATGATTATGTATTTCTTATCTTATACTAAAATTCCTTTGATTTTCTTCTATATAAATGCGGCAGAAAAACACATACTGGCTAAAAACAGTCATTATGCCTAGCCTGGTGAAAATAGGCTGACAGTGGTCCAGTCTTTTGATAGAGGATACAATCCTGATGGCTTTTTTTTTTTTTTAATAGCAACACATCTTTGCAGCCTGAGGAGTGTCCCCACAACAACAGTCTATAGCTAATGTGGCTGTGGAAGAGTGCATGGTAGGCTATTGTGAGAAACTGGTCAGTTATTACCCTCTTCAGCTTCCTCAGGAGGTATATCACATGAGAAAGTTTGGTGCATACATATGCAGTGTGATCGTTCATGGAGAGTTTGCTGTCAATCTTGAAGCCCAGTAGTCTGACAGTCTTCATGTTTTCTTGCTCTTCAATGTTGGTTAGACTGCATATCAAATGTTGGGTTTTTTCTTCATTGATCTTCATTTTATTTATGATGAACCATTCTTTTATTTCTTCAAACATCAAATTTGATGCACCAACAGCTTCTGCGGCTGTATGTCCTTTGGCAACAAGGGTAGTGTCATCTGCAAACTGCAACATTTGACTATTACAGCTCGTATCATTGACATATATGAGGAATAGGAGAGGTCCTAAGACTGATCCTTGGGGTGCTCCATGTTTCAGTTTTTGTTCAAGAGAAGTTGCTCTGTGCACTGATACTACCTGCTTTCGGTTTTCCAAATAAGATTGGAGTGTTGATAGAACAACACCTCCAACACCATAGCATCTTAACTTGGCTGTTAGTGTTGTGTGCGAGATGCAGTCAAAGGCTTTGCTGAGGTCACAGAGTGTCAGTGTCACACTCTCTCTCTCTTCAAAACTCTGTCGAATCTTTTTAATAAGTCCAGTGTGACTGTCACTGTTGATCTCCCTTTGCGGAATCCGGGCTGTGTGTTTTGGAATAAGTTGTTTTCCACAAAGTAATTCAGTACCAGGCAGTGCATCACAAACTCAGTAACTTTGGCTAGTACTGATACCACTGAGATTGGTATAAAGCTGGACACCTCGCATGGATCCCCCTTCTTATGTATTGCTACTGTGCGCGCCAGTTTAAGGAAGTCTGGGAAAACACCAGAAGACAGACATTTGTTTATTGCTATGGCTAGTGGCTGAGCTAATTCTGCAATAATTTTCTTTAGCAGTGTGCAGGACATGCCATAGATGTCTACACTTTCTGAGTGTTTGTAGGAGTTCACAATTTTTATCATGTCTTCAGGGTGTACTTCCTTCCAGTATTGAATACTGCAACTGTCTGCATTTCTTATGTTTGCAGTCGGATCTAGGTCAGAGTGTGGAATTTCACTCACTGTCTTTTCCACTATTCTGACAAAATATTCATTGAAGTCATCAGGGCTTCATGAATTTAAGCAGGAGTTAGTCTTCTTTTTGTTCTCATTTACAAGATTCCAGGCAGCTTTACAAGGATTTTGGGCCTCTTTAATGTATGTATCATTATATTTCTTTTTTGCTTCCTCTACTGCCTTCCTATACCTTTTTGGCTTTTAGGTAGTTGTTGTTATGTAATTCTTAAGCTGGAATGTCTAAAGCTGATTTCATTCGGTCCTTGCACATTGTTACAATACACTTCAATTTATTGAGCTCGGGTGTATATCATTGTTTCACATTGATAACTTTCTGCCTGCCTTGTGATTTGTCCACAGGATTCTTCACTGGTCTTACCGGAAACATGTCATTAAATATTGCTTTTAAGGTTTGGAACAGACGTAAGAAAGAATCACTGCCTACTAACTCTGCAATTTGCTGCTGCCGGTTTACACAAGACAGAGCTGCTTTGAGATCATTTAGTCTCTCTTCTTTAACAAATTTTCTTTTGAATGCGTAGTCTGAATGCCATGTACTTATCTGCAGTTTGCTCCTCATACTGGTTTCCATTACTAGCGCACAGTGATCTGCTATCATAGGTTCAACTACACTGAGTTTATAATCCCAGATGTTGAGGACATACCATGTGTCAGTCAGTCTCACTATATAGAGCGCGCAAAATGCCGTTGCCATTGCCAGTGACGTTGCTATTCTCATGGTGGGCAATTGCCCATGTATTATTTGAAAGGCCATTGGACTTTCCCATTACGCTTTCTGTCTGAGCTAGGTGGTTTTGAAGTGATGTTGCTAATGCATGTGTTATATTTGTGTATGATACGTATTTGTTGTTGTGTGCATGTGGTTATAATCTGAAGTTGCGAGTTAGTGAAAATGCCGTCACCGCCAGATGCACAGTCGGCTGGGGAATCGCGGGGAGAGCGGCAGCGGTGGGTCGCCGCTCAGAGTGCTGTAGGGGAAATGTCGAGTGCTTGAGGGAAAAGTTCCGTTCTAAGGTGAAGCCTATGCTCACATTTTTAAAAAATATTAAGTGGGGCCCCTCCATGCCCACACTTGCATGATGACCATTCAAAAAGATCTACTGTCACCTCTGCTTTCATTAGTATCTAAAAAGAATTCTGCCGAAAACGCAGCGATTTATTTTCGCCTGGCTTGTTAACCTTTGCAACTTTCGAAGAAGTGTTATGAGTGGCGAATTTTGAGTAAAACCTACACATTTTTCTGGTTGCCATACGAAAACTTGCCTCTTTTGCCAAAACAGAGGGGAGTTTACATTGTCCTAACATGTTGTGCAGACACAGCTGCATGAGAGTTCTGAAACAGTGGTTTCTTAAGTGAGAAACTGTGGAAAACTTTAGTACAAAAAAACGTGTAATGTCTTCACATACGTTAGTGCAAAAGGAACAGCATTTCTCGTTTCACCAGGTGTTAATGGCCCTTCAAAATTACATTCTTTCACCGAAAAAGTCTGCAGTTACTCAAATAAAACGGTGGGTAATGAAGTTTTACGTAATAACGATATGGTAAAATACTCTCCTCTTTGCGTGCTATCATTTGCCAAAATCTCATTTCGATATCCGTAACCGTTTATGAAATATGAGGAATTGTGTGGATATTTCACCCTGGCTTCATCGCTGGCATGGCGCGGTCGCAAATGATTGTGCTACATCAGGTCAATTTTTCATCAGATGATTTTTAAAATGGAATTTTATGTGTCCATTCGACAGAACGATCCGACATTAGTCTAGTGCGATATTCGTTTTATCGGTGTGTGTTAATAGGGACAGTACAATACGAAGAACTGCCAGTATCCCAGCAGCAACTGAGCAGCCCTCTTCTGCATGGCTGTAGCAGTCAGCACAGACCAGATTAGTGTAACACTCTCACTTTAATGTGGTCGGTTGAGTTGTAACGGTTGCATCAAAGAGGAATGGAAGGAGTGCTCACTTAACAATACAACAGTACTTCCTGCATCCTGTCTGCAACACTCAAGCTTGTTTGAACCGGCAGACCTGTAACAGCAGTTTCAAAGGCCTTCCTGGAAAGACCGACGCAGAACGCCGCATTTCCTGTCGTCACACACAAGTGAGTACTCTGAGGAATTCCTCAGCTTGTCCTATTGTTCTTGGGAGGATGGTGACCACCTGCACACCTGAAAGACACACACAAAAGCACGAAGTGGTTCCTGCAAGGACAGTGCGTTTCCTCTCTCCACACACACACACACACACACCCACACACACACGTGAGCGCGTGCGCATGCTTCAAAGTCGTCCAGAAAAGTTATGTCGCACACATCAAGATGCTGACCCCCGCTTTGGTGTAGCCAACAACAAGTTCTCCAGAGAGGACTGGTGAACACTGACAAAGAAATTCCTCAAAGAAGAAGAAATGGTTGATGCATCACCTGCGTTCTGTGGCACAGCAACACCTAGTGTGTTCCTATTGGTACCCATCAAATTAGTCGGCAGAGCTCGAGTCTACATAAGCCCTAACTCCTCCACACTCATCTCCATTCTGCTATTCAGTTGGCACTGTCACTAGTGCATCCGTCCAACTCTTTTGTCGAGTTGCCTATAGTATGTCTAACACCAAGAAGCGATCAGCAGCAGCAAACAGCAGCAATGACAGTGGCAGCACCAGCAGCAGCAAATGTCTTGAGGCACTCTGAGGAGGAATTTCCATGTAAGTACATATTTTCATTATTTCGTAGTATGTTTTCGTATGTTCGAATTTCGTAGTATATTTTTGTTAAAACGAATTACATTGTATATGTTTGTTAGAAAAATTTTCCAATTATTGTAGCTGTATTTAATCGAGAAATGCTGACTGAGCTTGGCTAGCATCTGGATGCTGATAGAGAGCTAGCCAGCGAGCATGGGGGTGGTCCTGTACAACCCCTAGAGCATCCTCCAGTCGCAATTCCACTTTTCATAGTGTTGTATTTTCCGTGTGTGTATATAGTCTTGCTGTTGTAGGTGATTTCAAGAGGTTAAGGGGTGCAATGCACTACCCCCAATAAACCTATCACAGATGTCGTGTAAGTACATATTCCTTTCATTAAATTGTTTTTATAATGTAATTTGTTTTTCAAATCAGTATGCTGTTGTTGTTGTAACCGATATTGACGAGCAGGGTTGGTGCAACCATGCCACAGTGGCAACTGCTGCTTTGAGAATTTGAGCCAGAGATGTCTGACTGTGTGGACGCAGCCGCTACTGATCTTAGGGATGTGGTGTCATTGTGGAGTCAGGGTAACCATCACCCCTGCTTCAGGTAATTTATGCATGCATCTTTCTTTTTTTTAGGACATATAATCAACGTTCTTTCTTTCTTTACAGCAGCCGACGGCAGGTTTTTAACATGTGTAGCCATTTTTTGTTACTCTTTCTCTGCATCTGACGAGCTGACACTGCTGGGGGTGTGATTCACTCTGTCATCCACACAGTATGCTGTGGCACAGGTGCTGGGGCACAGGAAGATGGCATTGCCAAAATGTGAACCTGTGTGGCATGCTTTGCCCACCAGAATGATGCTTGCATCCACATGAGCAGTCGCCCTCTCAGCCACCGCCATCCCTGAATTGTCACCACTGTCACTGCCACCCCTCCCCATCTGCTCACACCACCGCGACATCCCTCTGGCGGCCATGGATTTCTTCCTCTCAGGCCACTATGTCACCGCTATTGCTGGCAACCAGATCAGGACTGTGGGTTGCGGGCAGCTCACAGTAGCCATCACAGCAACCCAGGTGCTCCTCCCGGCACGATGCAGCATCTGTTCCTCCTCGTCTGAATTGGTGCCCTCATAGGGATGTGCCACCACACTACATACCTGTTGCTCCACCCCACAGCCAGCTGCACTCATAGGATGGCTGCAGTCCTTGGCTGCTAGTCATAGTGGTAGTAATAGTGATCCTGTGGTTAGCCACAGTTCTCTCTCCCATCCTATTATATGAGGGTTGGAACTTTAATAGTGGCAACTATTTATTTCCAGCTCATAAAAAGTAGATACATGTTTCAAAGTTTTACTGACCTTCAAAGTAGTCACCAGCATTGTGTATAGCCCGTTGGCAGCGATGTGGAAGTCATAGGATACTCTTAGCAGTACCAGTTGTGTTGACAATTTGAGCAGTGCGGTCTATTGCATGACAAATTGGTAGCAGTTCTGAAGCGAATGCTGTGAAGTGTTTCCCTCAGTTCAGAAATCGAGTTGAATTCCTGAGAGCTTAAGTCAGGGGAGTGCAGTAGGTGGTATAGCACTTATCGGCCCCATCATTCAAACAAATCAGTAACAGCTTGCACTGTATGTACTTGAGCATTGTCCTGCAAAATGATGGTCAGGTCCTGCAGAAAGTGTCATCACTTCTGTCTCTAAGCTGGTCATAGGTTGTGTTCCAAAAATGAACAGCATAGAGACAGAAATAATGACACTTTCTGCAGGACCTGACCATCATTTTGCAGGACAATGCTCAAGCACGTATGGTACAAGCTGTTACTGATTTGTTTGACTGATGGGGCTGCTAAGTGCTATACCACCTACTGCACTCCCCTGACTTCAGCCCTCATGAGTTCAACTCGATTTCTGAACTGAAGGAAACACTTCACGTCATTCGCTTCAGAACTGCTTCAAATTCGTCGGGCAATAGATTGCACTGCTCGAACTGTCAACACAATTGGCACTGCTAAGGGTATCCTACGACTTCCACATCACTGGCAATGGGTTATACACAATGCTGGTGACAACTTTGAATGTCAGTAAAACTTTGAAACAGGTATATATTTTGTATGAGCTGTAAATAAATAGTTGTCACTATTAAGGTTCCAACACTTATAGATGGACACCAGATTAATAATGAGATGCCACAGCTACACTACAAAGTGACTGAGGATGAATTTGAGTACTGCATCTCATTTTCTCGTATAGAGAATGCAGCAGGAGAGCACAGAGAGCTGATCAGTTTTCTGAAAGTATACCTTCCTGTTCTGGAAACAGAGCTCCTCAAAATCATTAATGATCCACACTACTCCACCATTAAGTGCAGTGCTGTGAACTCACTCATTCTCCCAAACAGGCCGCCAGTGTTGAGGAGACAAGCAGTCTCTACATTTAGGAAAAATGTGGCATGGTATCACGGAGCACTTCATTTGCTAAGTGGTTCCATGATTCCACCTTGAGTGCTACACAGGCCAAGCTTTCCAAGATGGAAGTTTGAGGCTCATATAAAGCACTCAGCCAAGTACTATACTTCAGCATCCATACACATCTTTAGTCTGATAAATGAGGGGTCCAGCTATATTAAGCTGCCTAAAGATACAGCTGGTAAGAAGTCATGTATTAATGTCCAAAATATTAAAGACAACTATTTTTGTGCATGGTCAATCCTGGCTTGTGAGGAAAATTACAATTACAAGGATCATCCACATCGTCCATCTCAATATGGCAGAGATACTGACACTTGTGGATTTTATAACTTTGACAATATTGAGTTCCCTGAATTTTCCGATCAGTGTAAGCTGCATGTGAACCTGCTGCTATTTTGCTTGGGGCTAGTAAAAATCATTACATGTGAGTCAGAGATATGTCTTGACTCCTTTCATTCAAACTGAGTAAGCATTATGGTAAACAGAATATTTGCCTTCAGTGCCACAATGCATTTTCCACAAGCGACTCATTAGCAAAGCATATTGTGGATTGCTCTACCAGGAAAATGGCATGTGTTGCCATGCCTACTGAGGAAAACAAAATCTTAAGGTTTAAGTACGTCCACCACCAGAAGTGTTGCCCTTTTGTAGAGTATGCTGACTTTGAGTGCCTCCTCACTCCTGTCACAAGCTGTGATGGCCACATCTACAGTCTCATATATCACCTTCACAGAAAAACACATACTATATGTGGCTGCGTTCCAAGCTGTATGTTCGCATGAATGAAGTCTTAGCCATCATAAATCATTTGTTGGGGATAATCTTGCAGTTTAGCTGTTCAATAAACTTTAAAAACTTTCATAGGAGGTTGATAAGTTTTACAGCACCAATTTTCCCATTACCCGATCAAAGGAGAATGATGATTTGTGCAAGAAGGCGATTGATTGTCATATTTCTTTTTAGCAGTCATTTGATATGAAATCAGAAACACCTCATAGGACCATGGGTCATCTAACAGGGAAGTTCTATGGTGCCACCCATAACACAGGCAACCTGAAGGACAAATTACCATGACACACATCCGTCTTCTTCCACAATTTGAGTGGATATGATGCTTACTTTCTTGTTGAGCACTTCGCTGAGTTTGGTATGAAGAAGGACTGGGTCAGTGTCCTGCCTGAGAACATTGAGAAATAAATATCATTCTCCAATTTAATGATGTCGATAATCATGCTCTACTTCCTGAACTTATTATGTTTTATCCAGGCACCATTCCAGAAACTTCCTGAAACTCTGCCTCAGGTACTCGAGGTACATATTCCAATTAAACAAAGTTGCACCTTGTGATGAGGAAGGGGGTTTTCCCACATGAGTAACTGAATTTTATGGGAAAACTCAATGAAGTCAGGCTACCCAACATAAATGCATTCACCGGTAACCTTACAGGTTAAGCTATATCAGATGGAGAGTATGAGCATGCTGTGAGTTTTTAACACCTCCACTTTAGAAGAGTATGCAAAACTTTAGACACAGGTGGATGAACATTTGCTTGAGGATGTTTCTGAGAAATTCCAGAGTGTGCATGACCACATGTGCTCTGGATCCTACTTTTTGTCATACAGCACTTGGGCTGTCTTGGGACCCCATGCTCAAGATAATGAAAGTCAACATCGAATTACTGAACAGTGTTGACATGCTTCTTTTCTTGACGTGAGGGATCTATAGGGGACTTTGCCAATGTGTCCATAGGTATGTCAAGGTAAATAACCCATGGATGGATGAGAGGTTCAATGCACCCCACGATTCAAGTGATGTTATGTACTTGAATATGAATAACTTGTATGGGCATGTTGTGCAACAATCCTTGCCAACTGGCTGTATGAAGACAAATGCATCAGTTTGGGTGCAAATAGTGTGTGGTGGCTGATCCTGTGAAGGGTATGTTGTGGAAAAATATCTCAAATACCCTATTAGTTTGCATGATGAGGCTCCATCCCCAAACTGATGACAACAGTGGGGAACAAGTGGAGATACATCATGCAGTATAGAAACACTATCTCTTTCAAGCAGTCACATTGGATGAAGGAGTGTATTGATGTAAATATTGAATGAGGGCTTGTGTGAAGAATGATTTTGAAAGAGACATTTTTAAATTAATAAATAATGCAATTTTCGCCAAGACATTGGAAAATTTGAGAAAGCACAATGGGATGCGCATCATGGCATAATGAAATGTATCACCAGACCAAATTTTTAATGGGTCACTATTTTCAGTAAGAACTTTGTTGTTGTGGAGGTGGCAAAGACTGCAGTAGAGATCATGAAATCTGTCTATGTGGGGATGTGCACATTAGACCTGTCCAAACTCCACATGTACTGATTCCATTATAAGTTTTCAAAAATTCATTTTGCTGATCCAAAGTTATTTTATGTGATTACAGTTAGTTTCATCTATTGGATGAAGGGTTGTAATCCATATGAAGCAAAAAGGTGCCACAGCAATGCATTCAACATGTCTTCCTATGTGACTGATAGTCCTTACATTATTGTTCCACGGAACAAGAAGGTTATCAGCCTTATGAAAGATGAGATGAAGGGATAGCCCACTGTGGAGTTTGTGGGTCTTAGATCCAAAATGTATATGTATTGCACACTGGGAGGCGCCATCTAGAGGCAGGCAATGGATGTGCATCATGAGGCATCAAGATCCCTCACTGCTGAAAATTACTTGTAGTGCACACAAAGTGGTGCTTGTGGTGCTCCACCACAGCAGGAACATATGGTACTGAAAACTAGTATTCATTTGCAAGGGTATGAGGTGCACACTGTGCTGTAATATAAGAGCAGTCTGTCACCTCATGACAATAAGCAGGTCATTTGTGAGCACAGGATTGAAACTCACTAATTCTCACACTATTCAGTTGATGAGAGTGGTGTGAATGGGAAGGAATGAGAGTGCATGTGAATAGTGGTTGTATGTGGAATGGTATTATGTGTTTATCATAATGCAAATACTTCTTTAGTGTGAATATTTATGCGTACCATTTGTGCTGACATAGTTGGCACTATGTGCATTTGTAAACATATGCACAACATATGTGCAGTTATATTGTAAACTGATCAAAAATTGTGTGAAATATATGTTCACCATGTGTGCCGACAGAATGCATGCTTCTAAATAGCCCTTTAGGTTAAAAAAAGTGTACACTTGTAGACAGTCCCTGTACATGAGGTAAATAGAATGCCTTCTAAGTTTCACCTGCCACTAGCCATCCATGTCCGGTTAGTCTGTAGTGCAGATATATTAAACACCCAATCCATCAAAAATGTTATGAATATTTTCAAGCAGTGCTACCCGTCGAAAAAATTTTGCATATTTTTGGCCAATGCTTGCGTGCCCCAAAAACTGTGAACTGTGTGGAATTTTTCAAGTTGTAATTATTAGTATTAATAATAGTGCTTAAATAAAAAATAGTATCTCTGCATTAAAGAAGCAAATTGTATCAGTGTTGTGAATAAGAACAAAATGGTGTCTGAACAACCAAATTATGTCAGTCTTGTGAAGGAAGAAAAAGGAATTTGTTTCTCAAGAACCAAACTGTACCTATATATCTGTGAGAACACAATAAATGAATTTCGTTACCATATGTCTTTGTTGTTGTTATTTACAGAAAACCTGTCCCCCATTACATTGTATGTATAAAGAATGTGCAAGATACACATATGACATTAGTGTTCAATGTGAATGCTATTAAGGTGGTGAAGTTCAAGATGGAGAATAACAAAATATATGTGTTGGCTGCATGGTATTTTGCCTATTGTGCTGCATGTATTGAGTTATGGGAGCAGTGTGGGTGTCCACTTCCATAGAAATATAGCAGACACATCTAAAATTATATCACCTGTGCATGAGGAGAACCAGAAATATCATATCCGGATGAAGTTGCTTACTATATAACTATCAAAGTGTGAGCAAGGCAGATATACACCAGCATTCAGAACTCTTAAAAACTTCGAACACTCCTCATCTGCTACAGTGATGTTAAGCATTTTCCATATTATTTTATTGATGATGATGTCATTCTCCTCTTGGGGTCCTTAAATGTATGAGGTGTTATCTGTCGCATTCCATATCAGAATAAGTTCCTGTTTAGCATTTGTAATAATTTGCCGCATGTCCTCAAAGTACCCCGTACGCAGTTTTAGAGATAGGCAGGCAGTAAATCTCTTGTACTCTTCCACTGTTCTACCCACTGGCTTGTGTATGAACCATCCTGCATTTTTTAAACTTCCCAAAGCCAAGGGTGAGGTACAGACATATGTTTTATGGGTTAATGCCATACATACATTATGTGTACGGTCAATCTCAAACCTGTTAAGTTAATATTGCATCCCTGAAACAGGAATGCTAAAGGATTACATGTAAGCTTTGAAACCACTGTGGGAGAACCATCTTTTTTCACCAATACCCGTTCCAAATATATGAAACTCTTACATGGGAGTGTTAGAGCACCTTGGTGCTGGATGACAATCCTAATTTCATCATTATTGTTAAATGTGGCTGAACCATAAAGTTTCTGTAAGAAATATTCCCGGTGTATAACTCTCTCGTCATATTCTACTGGAAATGTTTTACTGAGCGGCGTCACTGCAGGGTTTCAGACCCACTGATTTAAGAAACACTTAGTTTGCACACATTGTCACATTGTGGTTCTGCTGTGAAATGCTGTGTTATGGGTTCTGTGCACTGGTTTTATACCTTACATCCACTGTTCAAATTGCTCTGAGCACTGTGGGACTTAACATCTGAGGTCATCAGTCCCCTAGAACTTAGAACTACTTAAGCCTAACCAACCTAAGGACATCACACACATCCATGCCCGAGGCAGGATTCGAACCTGCGACTGTAGCGGTCGCGTGGTTCCAGACTGAAGCACCTAGAACCACTTGGCCTCTCCGGCCAGCTACATACATTGTGTCTTAGAAGTAGTCACACAATGATTTCCTCACCATGGAAGTTACCAGGCTAATTATTCTGGTTAACAATACCCAGTTCCAACAGTCCAACATCTGAACTGGTACTAAGAGGTACACTATGTGATCAAAGGTATCCAGACACCTGGCTGAAAATGACTTACAAGTTTGCTTTTGTTCTACAATATTACTTTTATTGCTAACTGGTTTTCGGCTAACAAGGCCATCTTCAGACATTTACTGAGTGTTATCACCAAAGAAGTTAAATGTTAGCAGACAACATTGGAAGACGAATAACACATCTGGAGTGAAGTAGAAACATACAACAAGTAACATCATTGCAATGAAATAGTAAAAACTGAACAGTACATAAATAACAATGGAGTTGACAGGAAAACCTTTAGCACAAAATAGGAATAGCATGCCTACATAACAGTTTCTATTAATAAACAAAACTAATAAAATAAGATAAAATTAGTACTAGACAAGGCTGCATCAAGAGGTATGAGCCTTGATGACAGCTTCCACTCTCACAGGCATACGTTCAGTCAAATGCTGGAAGGTTCCTTGGTAATAGCAGCCCATTCTTCATGGAGTACCGCACGGAGGAGAGGTATTGATGTCGGTCGGTGAGGTCTGGTATGAAGTTGGCATTCCAAAACATCCCAAAGGTGTTCTACAGGATTCAGGTCAGGACTCTGTGCAGGCCAGTCCATTACATGGATGTTATTGCCATGTAACCACTCTGCCTCATGCTGTGCATTATGAATAGGTGCTCAACCATGTTGAAAGGTGCAATCACCATCCCTGAATTGCTCTCCAACAGTAGGAAGCAAGAATGTTTTTGGGGGTGTCTGGATACTTTTGATCACATAGTGTATATAGCAATGGTGGGAGTCTCAAAAATCTTATATACTCTGATACAAATGACTGGAAGAATCTGTAAATTGTATGAACCAATCTATCACTGAGATACGAGTTCATTGCAATGTTACACTCAACACGGATTGTACTGGTGGGGAGTACATCCACAGTCTGATTGGATATATAAAATTTATTAGAATCCTTCTCCAAAACCCATCCTTTTGTGAAACCCAGTAGTCATCCTACTGAATCTTTTTGCTTAAAGTTAATCATTGCATTCATCGACGTATTTCAGATTTAAGATTATTGATGTTTGCCTGTAGTTCAATCCTTGTTCCAGACTGTTCTACAATTTCATTTAAATCATCAGTATCATATGCATCAGGTTGTGTTTCCACAGTTTCTTTTCTACCATTCATTTCCAGATACAGGTTATCATTAGCCTCTATGATATTTGGGATGGTGTTGTATGTCTCCAGCTCAATCAGTGTAATACTCTGTTCTCCAATGGTTAAGTCAGTTGGTGGTGAATAATTTGCGTGTAATACTAATGACTGTTCTTCTAAAGTCGGAGTATATGCCACTGCATCTGAACCTCAACTGCTGAATGGATGTTTAATGCACCTCCTTTTATAATCTCCTTCATAAACACCAGGAGGTACTTGATGCATGGATGACCACACAGGTAATCATTAAAGTCTTTGTAGCATTGAAGATTGTAGAACACTTGTCTTCTGCTGGAAAAGCATCATTGTAATCCTTCTGGGGGTTGCAGTTCATGAAATAAGTCAAAATAGTAAACGTTATTTGTAATTTTTTTTTTTTTTTTTTTTTTTTTTGAGACACCATCCAGTGGGTGCCAGGTCCTCCAGCAACATATAACTTCATGGTTCCACATAGTCTTCAGTAATATATCCAGCATGAACACACTGCGGAGTCTTGGAATGTTGAATTTTTTTCTAACATACTTAAGCAGATTTGTATTTGTAAGTTTTCTATACCAGTAGGGTGCCTACGGGGCTCTTTCTTTATCTATGAAGAGACCTAGTCTTTTCTTGTATGGTTTCAGGTACAGTCCTTTCCCAGTGGCTGCTGCTTCCTTCATGCAGTTATGTTTCTTGCTTCCTCTAGTTGCTCCTGGGAGTTTCCTGCAACAGCTGCAGCACCACCAGACAGAGAACTCACTGCTGAGAAACCTGTGAGAGCCAGAAGGGAATAATTCCACCTGAAATCTTGGGCATTGGCAGAACCCTGGGCGCTTTAATCAGTCTTCTCACTCCTTTATGCTTCAGAGTGCTTTCAGCTGCATACATCACTATCAGGATACCGTTTTTTAAACAACCCTGCTCTGTCATCATCATCATCTTCATCTTCTTCTTCTTCATCTTCTTCAAAGTGTAACATGCTGCTTTCATAACTTGCTTGAAATTCATCCCCAAACCCAACTTAATTTTACCTTGCATGGCTTTTTCAACTGCAAATGCCACAATGGATTGACTATACCAGTATCCCTGTTCACACATATTGCCTTGGCTTTATCACTAAAATTTGATCAGCAGCATGATATCCTGGGAGGTCTTTATTTGCTGCATTTGCAATGTCATGTTCCATATGCATCTCATCAAGCAGATTAAATCCCTTATCACTCAATGACTTAGTCAACATCTTGTTGTATACTAAGCAGAGCTCTGCGAGGGGTACACCTTATATACATTGTTTTTACAGTTAAGTTGTATACTTTCTTTTCAATTACATTAACTGTAACATTTAATGTATTGATCAATCTCATAAGGTATGATAGCACATCAGTAGTTCTCTGCATACATTCCCATCTTATGGTTGAGAGCCTGAATTTTCCTTCCTGTACAAGTGACTCTCCTGTCTATGTTTACTCATCCTCTCACATTGAGTATTCAACATTTGTGTGAACTTGTCCTTGGTGTGATCTCTACTGAAGTAGTCATCTCTGTTCATAGCTATAAACATAATTACTGTTGAAAGTTTCTTCTATACCTACCATCACTGAGTTTTCTTGTTTTATCAATAACAAGAAACCCATACCGCATGTGATTCCAGCAATCTCCACATATCTTTACAAATACATTGAATGACATATCAGTTTCTACACATGCTTGGTACGTGTACTTTAAATTCCAATTGTCTTATTTGAAGTCTGCAATTAGGTTTGCATTAGCCCTCACCAACTGTTTTGGGATTCTGGAATATGTCTGATTCAAATAAAATATATCAACACCCACATGGCAACCAAAACAGAAATATCTTCGAATTTGATCCTGGTTTTTCACAGCAATGTCGACAAATATGAACACAGTGTTTCACAGGGACATCGCTGCTTTCACTGAATGGTGTAAATGTCACATCATCGACACATTGCAACATCTCCAGTACTAGTTTGAACTTGGGTTTAGACAGTGTTTTTGAGAACACACATATATGCTCAAATGACACCATCTGGGTGTGTTAGCAGTGACATGAGAACATTTATCTTCCTGCAGCTGGATGGAACTACAGTTATCACTTACATGTTACTGGGAAGTAGTATCCCATTCTTCTTCTTCTTCCTCTTCTTCTTTTGGTCTTCTGCACCATCACAGTACCCATTGCTTACAACAAAGCCCCTCTAAGAAGGACACTTCACCCACCCTCCCATGATACTGAGTACATCAGGTGTTATCATGCAATGGGATTTTATAGAAAAAACACTTGTAATAATAATAATAATAATAATAATAATTTATTATATGCAGCCACTATAGTTCCATTACCTTACTGACAGCTACAATGCCTTTATTATAATGAGATGTTTATGAAGTAAGAAATAACACAAAATTTGCAGCAATATAAACATTTTATTTACCCTTCAGAAGTGGTATGTATAATGCATTACATTAACAAAAAATCCAGCAGTTTATTCTTCACAGCATTTCCCAAATAACTGTTTCTTGTATGCACTGAATTCAGCATGTATTTTCCTCAAACTGATGGGGGCAATACAAAACTCAGGTATTCCACCTGTCAATTTAGCATGGAAGGACTCAACAGCTATCAGAGTCGAGAAATAGTCCACAGTGGTATTGTACACAGCTTGAATACCCAGTAGCCGTCACTTCAATCTCTCCTACACAAGAGATATCGCCAACCTTAATCCAAAGAAGTTCTCTATTGGGGAGGGCGGGGGAGGGGGGGAGGGGGGGGGGGGGTTCTGTAAATAAATGGATTGGTCTGGAGATTTCATTCTGAGCATTACTTCATCATACATTGATGTGATAGATAGCATCAGGCAAGCAGAGTAAATGACCAGGGAGACAGAAATGGATTATACTTACAGTCATCTGAACACTGACACAGGGTATTGCACAACATAGTTCTTTTCATTCAAGTTCAGTAAACCACACTTTAACACTCCTCACTGCATTTTTGATCTCCATTACCACATGCCAGTCTCTGTGTGCTGATTCTAGGCCTATATTGAGACGCTAAGATCCACTAACATTTAAATTATACATGGAACTGAATAGTAGTAGTGCACAGGGGGCAACTGGCATTTTTCTCATCCACCACATCCACTCTCTGTCCTTGCAGTATCAGTAGAATGTTGCGTGGTTTCGTCCATGGTGCATTTGTGGAGTCCAGTACTGAACTGCACCATGCTGTTTGAATACCCCAGTGCACTTCTGCAAATCGGAAACAGGTTAGGTGTATTCATCGATGAGTGGCACAGACAATAGCAGCTGCTTGTCCTGCTCCAATATGCCAGCCAGGTGTGCTACAAGATCCCACATGCTGTCTGTTGCTGCAGGTACCGACAAGCCAGAGGTTGCCTCTGTAGATCCTAACAAGCTGGAGATCACCTCAGCTGTTTAACAAAGAAGAAGAAGAAGAAGAAGAACTGTTACATGTGGAACAAAGATATGGAGCTGGACTAAAAAGAAGCAACAACAGCAAAGACATGTAATACACATTTACTTTTGCTTCTTCCTATTCTGCTGGGAGTCACTGGAGGACCTCGCTGCTGCTGCTGCTTCTGTAGATGGCTCATGATCCCTCCACTGACAGTCAGGCAGGCATGCTACCACACTCGTCTTGCATCCATAATACCACAATCACATGACGAGATGCTGCGTTGCCATTGGTGACAGCCAATTTTTTACCCATGATGTCACAATTTTGAGCACACTGTGCTGACAATATTGTGAACTAAGTCAATTGCTTGGGGCTGTTGAAGAGCATACATTTATCACTTAGCCATATTGACCAGCAATTTCGAAAAAGGTAGACAGTTCCAGCACAAGCAATCATCTGCATGAGTTGTGAATTGCATCTTCAAACCCTCCCATGGCATCACCATTATTTTCTGAAAAGTATTATTCTTCTAATTATGCTCCTCCATTGTCTTTCCTTTCCAATCCTCACGTAGGGCACTATGGACATAGTCCTTGGCTGCATACTTACAGGTAATACAGTTATTAAACCGCTCTCTGTCTGACACCAACACCTCATCAACACTTTTCCCACCAATTTCCAACAGGATAACACCCAAAATAAAGAAAATAAACTATCCTATGTCCTCCCAAACCAACAGCTCAGCACAGACTGAGCGTTTCCTGCCATTTTCCCGGTGAGGGAGGGGGAAGTGGTGGAGGTGGGAAGTGAGAGGGAGAGGAGGGGGATGGTAGGGTAGAGGGGTGAAAAACCCATGATTGTCATCAGTGCATTGTTGTCAATTCTACATCAGGGAAAGGGGTGGGGAGGGGGGAAGGTCCTGCGATCTTGAGTAAATTAACAGTTGCATAGAATTCTCCTTGTCCCACTACTGCTGACAGCCCATACCATGACGTCAGGAGTAACACCATCAAACTTTTCCAAAACATTGGAAGAGTGTGACCTTCCCGAAGTCACCACTGTTTTGCTGATAATATTCATCTGGGGTAGCACAATGGTGTAGGATGAAACACAATGTTGCAGGGAGTTCCTCACTTGTTCTCAGATGGTAAGTGCAGGTGTGAAGTGGTTACAATGTGCTTGGTACACAATACGGCAATCTTTCCTTTTGATGGTCAGACATCATCTATCTATCTATCTATATGTGGATCCCGCTCCAGATACTGCCGGGTCTGGGTGCTGATGAGTCCTCTCCATTTGGCTTGGTCCTCCCACCACTTTCCTTCCTCCACTTGCTGCCAGGTCACACCTCTCCTTTGCACAGATATTCTCACTCCCATTTTCCACCGTGTTCTTGGGCATCCTCTAGGTCTTTTTCCATCCATCTTTAGTTCTTCCATAATTTTGGGGAGTCTCTGTCCATGCCCGCTCTGCCTGTACCATCTTAATCTCTTTTCTTCAATTTCTTCTCTCATACTTTCTTGTTTAAGGTCCTTTCTAATATCTACATTCCTTACTCTGTCCATTCTTGTTTTTCCCTTAACTGCTCTGAGAAATTTCATTTCACCTGCTTGCAGTCTGCTCCAGTCCCTTTCTGTCATTGTCCATGTTTCTCCTCCATAGGCAGCAATAGGGAAGTAATAACTCCTATACATAAGGAGTTTTGCTTTTTCTGAAACCTCCTTATCCTAAGTCAGGTGTTTGGCAGAATTTCCTTCCTTCTGTAACCTGTTGATTTCGTTGGATATTCTTCCACCACTAGACATTTCACTCCCTAAATAGGTCAAACTGTTTACCACTTTGAGGGGTTCTCCATTCAAAGTAATATTTCTGTTGATCCCTTTGTCTCTTCGAAATACCATTACTTCATTCTTATCTTTATTTATTTTTAACCCATACCTTTTCATTATTTTCCTTCCACGCATCAAGTTGTAACTGTACATCTACCTCTTTATCGTCCCATATTACCACACCATCTGCAAAAATTATCTTTTTGTCTTTTTCTTTTACTATATCTTTAACTGCCCTATTCATTCCCTCCATCACAACATTAAAAAGTGCAGGAGATAGAATACTTCCTTGTTTAAGTCCATGTCTTATTTCTAAGTATTCAGAGTTCCCCAATGGTGTTCTAATTCTACAATTGCATCCTCTGTACATTGTCTTTATTACATTAATGTATCCATCTTCTATATCTATCTTCTTCATTTCCTCCACCAGTCTTTCCCTGTTAAATGAGTCATACCCCTTTTCTATGTCGATAAAAACCATTATCACCCTTTTGTTACACTCCCAACTTTTTTCCATCAGTTGATGGATAGAAAATATCATCTCGATCATGCTTCTTCCTTTCCTAAACCCATGTTGTTCTTCACTCAGCTCCTTTTCTCTCTTTTCACTTATTTAATTTAGTAAAATTCTTTCAAAAATCTTGGCTGTATGATTCGTAAGGGTTATTCCTCTGTAGTTTTTACAAAGTCTTTTATTGCCTTTTTTGAAGATGGGCACAATGTCTCCTCTTCTCCTATTGCCAGGTATTGTACTACTTCTCCACACACTTTATAGTATGCTATACAGCCACTGAATTCCCACTGGACCTGCTGCTCTTATCATGTCCACTGATACTTCATCAGGTCCTGGGGGCTTTCCCTCCATTCATCTTCTTCACAGCTATTTCCATTTCTTCCCATGTAATTTGTCCCAATTCTGCTTCCCAACTGCTCTCAATTTCTCCATTATTTGTTGTTTCCTCATGTACCTGCTCCTCAGCGATTAACAGATTCTTAAAATGTTATTTCCAGAGATCTTTTGTACTCCCTAGATCTTCAATCACAGTACCATCCTCTGTTTCCATCTTTACTGGTACTTCAGAAGCCTTCCTTTTATTTTTCATTATTTTATAGAACATTTTCTTATTGCTCTTCACATCTGTTGTGTTGGCAGAAGAGCCAACACCGTGTTATGAAAGGAGGCCGAAATTCACGCGTCTTAGCTCACGCAGGCTGGCGTGAGGAGGGAAGAACTATACTGACGTGAGGTCTGGAACATGACAAGGAATGAGTATTCAGAAAGTGAACGTAATTAGTTTGATACTTAACTTTAATCCATTAATGATGAAAGTGGCTCTTGACAGTACAGGAGTCACAATACTATCTGTTCAGAATACATTCTTCAAAATATGACTTCTAGTAACTGAATATGGCGCCTTGCTAGGTCATAGCAAATGATGTAGCTGAAGGCTATGCTAAACTGTCATCTCTGCAAATGAGAGCGTATGTAGACAGTGGACCATCACTAGCAAAGTCAGCTGTACAACTGGGGCGAGTGCTAGGGAGTCTCTCTAGACTAGACTTGCCATGTGGCAGTGCTCGGTCTGCAATCACTGATAGTGGCGACATGCGGGTCCGACATATACTAATGGACCGTGGCCGATTTAAAGGCTACCACCTAGCAGGTGTGGTGTCTGGCGGTAACACCACATCATCATCTTCAAGTTTTTTTTGTAAACTCTTCCCATGACTCTTTTTTTCCACTTCTTCTTTTCCTCTATGTATCTTTCATGGTCCTCATTATTTTTAGTATTCCACCACTTTCCCCATGCTCCATTTTTTCTTCTAACTGCTTGGATTGTGGTATCATCCTACCAACTTGTCTGTCTTACTTTTTCCTTTCCAGTTGTTCTACCACATACTTTTTGTGCTGCTTCGACTAAAGTGTCTGAATAAACTCCATTCTTTTTCTACATTGCAGAAAACTTGTTTTGGAAATTTTTGTGTGATTAATTCTCCATACTTCTCAACACTTTCACTCTCCTTCAGTTTCCAATCCCATATCCTCATCACTTTCTTCTGTTTTCTATTTTTCACACACTGATTCATTTACCATTGTCCCACCAGTAATCTACGGTCTCCATCTGTACTCGCTCTTGGAATTACCTTCACATTTGTTACCTTCTCTCCCCATTCCCTATCTACTAGAATATAATCAATTACACTCTTGGTTCTTCCATGCCAACTGTATCTGGTGATAATATGACTTTCTCTTTTCATAAACCAGCTGTTTGCTATTTTTATCCCATTCCTCTGGCACAAATCCAGGAGTCTTTCCCCTTCTTCATTTGTGCCTCCATATCCAAACATCCCAACACTTGCTCAAATCCATTTCTGTCTTTGCCTACCTGTGCATTAAAATTTCCCATCACTATATTAGCACTCTCTACATGGTTCTCTAACTCATTTTCAAACTCCATCTTCTCTTCTTCACTACATCCCACTTGAGGTGCATAAATCTGGATAACTTTTAGTGTTTCTTTTTGAAATCTCAGGTTTAAGATTATGATCCTATCTGATATATATCTCACACTTTCAATACAGCTATGTACATTCTTATTCACCATTACTGCCACGTCATTTCTTCCAAACCTGTTATTCCCACTCCAGTACAGTTTTCCTCTTCCTCTCAAATTCTTCTCACCTTTTCCCTTCCACTTCATTTTGCTTAATCTCAAAATATCTAACTTTCTCTCTGTAAATACACCTGTCATTTCTTCCATTATTCCATTGAGGGTTAATGTATTAAGGGTGCCAATATTTAGGTTATTTTTTAGGCCATTTGGTTTCATCTTCTTCTACTGATGAATATCATCAGGTCTCCCATCATTCACACCAGTACTTAAAGGAGCAGTGGAGTCAAATCCTGAGTGGTTTGTTCCAAGGCTCATCTGTGTTCTTAAAGCAATACATGAAGACTTTCCTACTGGCTTGTTAGGCCTAATGCAATAAAGGATTTTCTGTAGGGCTTGTCTCCCTTAGCCTTTGGAGATTCTTCTCCACCACAAGGCAGTGGTTCCCTTCTCATTTAATCCCCAGAAAGAGGGTTGCCTCATCTGCCAGATACACCATTCAAAAGTCTTTCTTCTCCGCCGTTGCTATCATTAAGGTCTTCACCCGTAACCCTGGGCATGGCTTCCGTATTATACGCCATGGGATTGGGTCCCTGCCTGAACTCAGCCATCCTATCACTCCAGCCTACTAAGGTGTAGGATGCCCATCCCCGCGACGTGGACGCACCAGACAGGAATCAGGAATTACCCAAGTGGAGGAATAGGGAAGGGGATGCTACCTCCCTGGAGCCAAGTTAATGATTGTGTATGATGCCACATTCAATGGCAGACATCATCTACAGGAACCTTAATAGCAAGAATGCCTGCCCTCACATTGCCATACAGTCCAACATCAGGCCACTGTCTCATTTGAACACCTCACAAATGTAGATAACATGTGATTTGACCAGTCGACCAAATGGAGACCCACAATGAGGCCACTTTGAACTGTCAGGTGCTGATAACATTGTCTCACATAAGTATGTGGTATCACGGTGTCATTGATTATGATCACCTCAACACCTGGCACTATTCACACCTTTTGTATATCCTACCATGCCTGGTAGTAACACTGAGAATGAACAACATTAATGCACTCTGGTGGTCATTCTAGCTGTCATGGAGAATTGTACTTGAGTATTTACATATCCACTGAAGGTGTGTTGGTGTATGAAGTAGCACTGGTATCCAACCATGTCTTACCATGCAGTAGCTTTTCTGAATACCACTGACAAATTGTGGACCCACTTACATTGCCAAAAATGGTAACTGATTGTAACAGTATAATCTGAATGATGTTTTTAACACAAGGATACTCAGCCTTTCCACATCAAAAGGTGTGTCAGAGAATTATATTTGAGAAAAGAGTGACAACTTGCTTAATTTTCCAGCAGTGCACAGTATTGGATATTGATCAATGCCATCAAGCATTGTTGGTGGCCTTAAAATCACCACATATTGCAAACAGTCATAATTAGCATTGGTCTTTGCTTGACGTGACTGGAGTGATTACTCCTAGCTCCTGTAAATTGTCAAGTTTAGATTTTACTGCTTCTATCACAGCAAGTGCAACCAGACGAGCTCCTCAGAAATGTGGACTAGCTGATTTCTTACGTGAAAATTTCCTATGGCAGGCAGTTTCACTACCTAGTTCTGATTAAAATAACTGGCTGCTGTTGTAGCATAACTGTTCTAACTCAAGATACCAGGTTAATATTGTCTTGGATCATGAATCTGTAACCAGTGAGGTGTCCAGAACATAAATGTTATTAGCCACCATTTATCTGTTACTAAACATATTAGAACGTGAGCTACATCTGTAAACTTTGATTGATGCATCCTCTTATAGCATTATGGCTCCTTTACTAGAAGCAACCTGGAACTCTGAGGGAACTTTAACATGTCGCATGGATATTTGCAGTGGCAGCACCCACCCTTATATGCCAGTAAGTGTCCTTGTTTATCAGTGATAGTGTGATCTCATTGTTGAGTTTTAACAGCTCACACATACCATGAGTAGTGAGGTAGAGCAGAAGCTTAGGTGGTGACATTTCTGCTGGCATGAACCCTTCGTGATATGTTGTGGACCAGTGTATTGCCAGATGATGATGTGGTGCAGTGGGTGACTCGGCTTGCTGTATGTGTAGCATAGCGTGTCCTTACTTCAGGTGTGCTGTAGGTAGCAATTAGCACAAGACTTATTTCATTTAAACTACCAGTCTTTGATGACAATGAAGAAGTGTGACTCCAATTCAAAGAAGCCTCACTGAAATGGTAGCGACCTTGTTCTATCCATTGCTTAACTGGAGCCGCTGCCAATGATGTTGGGGTTTGCCTACAAACTACTGATCTATGTAACAATGTAAGTCAGAGAGGAGTGACTGTCTGCAGGTGGTTGTGGATTGTGACTGCAACTAGCTTTGCATAACCTCTTTATCAAATGCCTGATGTGCTGATGGACACAACTTTAAATGATGTAGCAATTGTAGTGATGTCGTCCAGGCCAGTGTTAGAAGTGTGTAAGGATTTAGTGTGGATTTCCTGATCCAGAGCTAGCAGCACCAGAACACCTCAAATCATCAAATTCAAAAGTGAAACCTTACAGTTAGAACAGAATAATGTCATTTCCACTGGGGCCCTGCAGATCAGTGATACAGGCTGTACAAAACTGATAAGGGCACTTCTGGCACTGATTGAACTGTATTTGGTTATTGCAAAGTGTTTTTGCTGTCCATAGTAGCTGGGCAACAAATCACAAATGGCAGAGAAATTGAGCTCTGCAGGTTCTACTAGCATCTAGTGGGTGAGATTTTGCACTGCTTCATAAATAGCACTTCTTGAAGAAGGCAGTAGCACTTGATTTGCTGGCTCAACAAGGTTTTCTGCTTGATATTACAGCAGAAAATGATGCAGATACACTTACCCCTGCTCATATGTCCTGACAAAACTAGTCAAAGATGATGTCGGAGTCAGGGTGGTCAGCAACAGCCCTTGCTCCTTCAATTCCACAAGTAGTTCATTTTTCTGTTGGTGCTGCTGCTGCTGCTGCTGCAACTGAGCACAGAGCTGCTACAGCTCTTCCCAGTGCTGCTGGTATCTTTGTTGTAACAACTACTGCTTCCATAATTCCATAAATTCTTTCATTGTGGAATTAACTTGTCGCTATTATTGTATCCCACGGGATACAAACACAAATTTGGAACTGGTGCAGAAACAGTACAAGTTGAGAGACATTGACATGTGATCTCACCCAGAAATTTGCAAGCCAGTAAATTCCAGAAAGGATGCCAAGTCCGTCATAAGTAATAAACAAACAGTCTCAGTTATAACCAAAATGAAATACAAGTCAGCAATGCCTGATGTCTCTGCTGTCACATGGCAGAATGTCCATGTTATGCTTTCTGTTGAGATGACCAGTCAGTTCCACCTCTGTATCACTACTCACTGGTGGGAAATCCTCGTTGTTACTTTGCAGAGATACAATAGGCACTGTCGTGGAGTAAACCACTCCCTTGGACAGTTTTCCATGACACTATATCTTGACAGCCTTCGTTAACCTCATCAGGAAGTTCAGCAGTATGCTCCTGTGATGGTTCATGCCATATGAGCATAATCTATTAACAAAACATAACAGATGACCCGAAGATCAGTCGTCACTACTATGTTCAATGATGGCTGACAGTGGTGAATACACATTTCCACAACTTGCTTGTTCTTTCGTCTTAGGGTTGTATTGATACACTCAGCACTAGTCCTTAATGATGAGCCGGCTTACAAAGTCATTTAGGTGCAACATTTATGATGCTGCCAACCCAGTTTGTCAGTCTTTCTGAATGGGTTTGAGCAGTCACAGAACCCAGTGGTTGGTGAATTTTGTCGCGTTCAAAATTCCATGCAAGATGCTGAGACCAGATCTGTGACTGATTTTCACCTTTTTCACTAGTCCCTACACTTCTCTTGTGATACCCATTTCTTCAAAGAGAGATGGTTTACCACTTCATTTGTCACCATTCAGACTTATTTAACCACAATGGAAACATAATTACGAGAAATTGTTGCAGTACGATTCTCGTTCATTTGCAGAGTTATCACATAATACTACACATTACCAATGGGCTGTGCTGTTTTGTTTTGGATCCTCTAGTGGCATGCTAGAGTACTATGGTCCAAGTATTTCCTACGATATTAGGACTGCAGGCATATATCGCAAACAAAAACATATTAATTACATAACTTTCTTTTTTTATAGTAGTAATTAAAACTACGGCAACACCCTCATGACAAAGCTCACCTGCTTTATTTCTTTGTTGATTGTCCTTAGTGTTGACATACTGGCTGAAAAAATTGGGGCTGGATGTGCAACTACTGTCTACTGTAAATGATGTAGCTGACAGATGCACAGTTGCGTTTCACAGTCTTTATTGAACACTATCATTGCTTTAACACATGGCCTATTGGTGTAACACGTATTTCACTGTTAATTTGATGCATTGTTGTCATTCTAACCAACACAGGTTCCTCATCTGTTACTTGGCCGTGGACTGACTGTCTCAGGACCAAGAATTGGGCCCTTATATATCCTCAAAATAATAGATACTGAAACTTCACATTGTTTGATGTTTAATTTACAGAAATAACAATTAAAACTTAACTCATTCGATTAACTGTATACATCAAAAAATTTGGTCCTTTTAACAGTTTCTTCTATTGCAAGAGTTAGGCTGAATTATTTGTTTACATCATGAAATAAACAAATATCGTTACACAAACAAGACTTGGACAAAACTGATAATTACTTTGGAATTAATTAAGAGCCAGCCTTGCTAACATGTTTTCGAATAGAGCCAAATACATACTTTAAGATTACTAGTATTTCATCTTCCAAATGTATACAATTATTACAGAATTTATACTTGTTTTTAAGTCAACAATAGAATTTAAGTTATGAAACAATTACTGATTTTGCCCTATAATGAAAGGTACTAACTAGTAATAGTCAAAATAAATTAGGAAATCAATTACATACATAAAACTAAGCACTAAATTAGATATGGTGTTATATTCTTTAAAACTGAGGGCCAACCTTTCTCTTTTATGAAAATGCAGATTATACTCATGTATGTTAATGGTAATTAGTTCAAGGTGAAAAAATGAATTTTTAAAGAAGCAGATGGCAAAACAAGAGGAGAAGTAAAAATTATCCCAGCTTGTTTTGTCACATCACCCCCTCATTGGATGGACAAGCTAGATATTGCAAATAGTTAACTGGGTAATTCAATGACCACAAGTCACCCCAGAAATTGGGTTAGAGATATACACACGAAAAATATTACATAAGAAATCTTATCAAAACTACACTACATATGTTTTTTTTTTTTTCAAATTTATACTTATATGAACTTGCCATATGAAAATCCCCATCTAAAATATTTACATACAGTGTACTGTACATTTGCACAAAATATCCACAAGTTATACATTTACCAAAAATTAGGCACCTTCATCATAAGTGATGTCCTTTTTGGGTAAGCGAAGATTACATTTAAAGATTCATATCATTTGATACTAGTCCTGTCTTGCTTCAAATAATAAATCCTCATGGGTTACAATAGACAGAAAATTTCACTTGTTCAATGTTTAGTATTTTTCACAAGCACTTTCATACTTTTTTTCACATTTTCTCACCAAACTCTCCATGCCTTCAACAGGTCCAAGTGGCAGTTAGTAAGGAAATGTACTGCTATCAGTTCCCTTGGAGGTGGTTCTCCTCCATTGCAGAACATGAGAAAATGAGGCAAAATACCCTAATTTAGTACACTTACTTTTACTTCTAACTTATTTTATTTATTTATTTATTTATTTATTCTTTGCCCATGGACTCCAGCTGAAAATCCAGCTGAGAGTATTGGGTGTGTCATACAATAGCCTATTAACATCAAACTTGATTTCAATATATATATATAAATGAAACAAATGATTAAACAGAAATAGTCCATAATCATACAAAGGTTTTATATGTTTCACATTATACGTACACACAAATCAAAAAAACATACAGAAATGATAATTTTTACAGGTACATTTCAGTAATGATATATTTAAACACCATCTTAGTATTCACTCAAACTGTATATACATTTCTCTGTGAGATATAGTTTCAAACGATTTTTAAAACATTTTAGATCTGTTTCTTTTTTAATGATTTTGGGGAGTTTATTAAAAAACCTTTTGCCTGCTTCTTCTGGGGCAGTCATAGACAGTTTTAGATTTCTGTTTATCATGTAGTAATCTTCATTTCCTCTTGTACCGTGTTTGTGTACATCTTTATTTAGGTGGTGTTTATCACTTGACCTTACCACCATTATGCTTTGGTATATATACAGTGAATATACTGTCATAATATGATAGTGTACAAAAGCTTGCCTACAGGTCTGTCTTGGTGGTATTTTTGCAATCCATCTCACTGCCCTTTTCTGAATTGTGAATATTCTTTTTAGGTAGCCAGCTTGTGCATTTCCCCATATATGAACTGAATAAGACAAATGTGGGAAGACAAGTCCATAATACATTGATCTGAGGACTTTATCATCCACAGTCTTAGCTGTTTTATGCATGATTAAGATCTGTTTGTTTATCTTTTTACACAGTGCATCTATGTGTTCCCCCCATGCCAAATGTTTGTCTATTATAGTTCCTAGAAAATTTGTGCTGGTTACTTCTTTAATAGTCTTTCCATTTATATTAACATTTATATTATAATTTTCACTATGCTTGGTCTGAAATACTACATTCATTGTTTTAGACTGATTCATAAACAGGTTGTTTTGTGTTAAATATTTATTTGCATTTTCAATAGTCAGGAGTGCTTCCTTCTCAAGCTCCTCCTTTGTGTCAGCTGTGCAAATGATTGTTGTGTCATCAGCATACATTATAAGTTTCTGATTTGTATAGCTAGGGAAGTCATTTACGTAGAGTACAAATAGTATTGGCCCAAGCACAGATCCTTGCGGCACACCGTGTTTAACTGTTTGTAATTCTGATATGTAGTTTGTTATATTTCCCCCACTAGTATGTCTGATTTCTGTGCATTGTTTCCTATTTGTAATGTATGATTTAAGTATGTCATAGCATTTTCCTCTAATTCCATACTGATATAATTTCATCATTAATTTTGAGTGGTTCACACAATCAAATGCCTTAGATAGGTCCATAAAAATACCGCAAGTCTTTTGTTGCCTGTCAAGTAAATTAAGAATGTGCTCAATTATATCTGTTGATGCTGTTTTTGTTGACTTCCCTTCTCTGAAACCATGTTGTGATGAATGCAGTATACTGTACTTTGTTATAAAACTTACAATTCTATTCTTTATTATCATTTCATAGATTTTAGCAAATGTTGAGATCAATGATATTGGCCTGTAATTTCCTAATTCATCCCTGTTCCCTTTCTTAAATATTGGCTTCACTTTACTTACTTTCAGTGAATCTGGAAATATACCTTCTTCTATCACAGCATTCAGCATGTGTGTCAATGGTTTTAATATACATTCTCTGCATTCCTTTATGAGATGTGATGTAACACCATCCAGGCCAGAAGAGTGTTTAATTTTAAGTTGTTTTATTAGGTTTGACACTTCTGCATCTGTTGTAGGTATAAAAACCATAGTACGATTTGTATGTGGGGGGTTTAACAATTTACTTACTGCATTTGTTTTATTTTGACTTATTAATTCGTCTGCTACAGTAATATAATATCTGTTAAAAGTATTGGCTACTTCTAGAGGGTTTGCGTTGCTTTTCCCACTCATCAGTGGGCAGATGTCCTCTGCCCGATTTGTTACTTTTCCTCTCTCTCCATTAATGAACGACCATAAACCTTTTGAGTAGTTCTTTCCCTTATCTATAGACATCCTGATGAATGATGCTTTAGTTTCTCTGATAAAACTACAGTACTCTTTCTTTTTTATTTTATACAGTGTGTTGTAGGCCTCATTATTTTTTTGTTTGGAGAGGTCATAATACACTCTCAGATTATTTCTGGCATGGATTACTTCTCCAGTCACCCAGCTTTTCTTTTTTTGTTGCTGTTTGACAAGCCTTTTACTAACAGGACATGTAACATCATAATAATAATTGAATAAAGAATAAAACTGGTTCCATTTGGTGTTTGCATCTTTAGCTGCATATATTGTTTCCCAGTTTTCTGCCTCTAACATCTTTTTTAGCAGATTTATGTTATGTGGGTAGTTCTGTCTTCTCATCTCCCATATCTTCTGCACTGAATCACTAGTCTTTATATTTATGCCTATCATGATTGCAAAATGGTCTGCTAATGTGGAGTTTATTACCTGTGTGTCACAATAGCATGTAGGAATATTTGTTATTACATGATCAATAATAGTTTCACTATGCTTTGTTACTCTGGTTGGTTTATCTATTTTTATTTTTAGATTGTATATGCACAATAAGTCCAGTAGGGTCTTAGTATTGTCTGTATTTTTACTCGTGTCTATGTTCAGATCTCCTATAATGATCAAATAAGCATATGTTTTTGAGAGGTGTTGGATTATATCTTCCAGCTGTTCAAAGAAGGTTTTAATTATACCATTTGGTGATCGATACAAACCTAATACACAACATAAATTCCCAGCAATTTTAGTTTCCAGTGCTGTAGCTTCAAAGCTCAATTCTATAGCATATTTTGTTATATTTATGGCTTTAGTTGATTTATAGTTAGAAAAAATGGCAACCCCACCACCTTTATAGGAAGTTCTGCAAAAACTGGCTACTTTCACATAATTCTTCAAGTTGTAAATTCCTATGTGATTTTCTTTTAGCCCATGTTCTGTAACTACTAGAATGTTTGGCCTATACTCCTGTAATATTACCTCTAGTTCCTCTGTTTTATTGTTTATGTATTGAACATTTTGGTGAAGTATTCTAACAGTTGGCTTTAAATGTAATAGTTCCCCTTCCTGTAATATACTAAGCGCTTCACTTGCTCCCTTTGCTTCTGGTACTATGCAGTGATTTTTTTCAGTTTGTGTCATTAAACCTGGATCGTATCTTTGTCCGGTGTTTATATTCCTCTCACTATTGTCACACTGGTATTTAAGATGGACAGTTTTACTTACATCTTTTTCCATGTTCTCTTTCTGCTTACTCGGTACCATAAAAAATCCTCACTTAGTGTAGCAGGTCTCCTAGTTCTCAGGCATCTGTCTTGATTGGAAGCTGCTTCTGCTGTTGATCTCCCAGGCCTCAGGCACCTCTTCTGTGTGGTTGCTGTTGCTGGTGGCTCCTGTGCTCCCCGACTTGGTGACTGCCCTTCTTTGTTAGCTGCTGCGGCTAATGACCTTTGTATGTTTTCCTCACATGCATTTTCATTGCCTTGAGGTAGTATTATGGGGTCTGCTGTTCTGGATGCTGTTGCTGATGACGACAGCTCTGCTGATGATTGTGGTGATTCTGCTGCTATTGGTTTATCTGACACTGCTGCTGAGAATATCTGAGCCTTTGCTGCTGCTACTGGTGTTTGTTGTAGCTCTACTGCAGATAATGATGGTTCCACTGTTACAGACAACTCTTGTTTTGGCGGGATTGGGATTGGAGACACTTCCATTACAGATGACTCATTAATAAATTTAAGTATTTCGACACTAATAATCTTTTTCCCTTTTACGTTCATGTGGAGACCATGTCTTGTGAAGTGCTCTCTTTGAACACTGTTTATCTCTACGAAAGTCGTATTCTGGAAACCTCTACATATTTTCTCAAATAGCCTGTTTGCTGTAACAATCTCGATGTTTACGCACGAGTTTTCTGTCAGATCGTGCCTCCTGGGGATACTAACAATGTAGAAATGCAGTCGACGCATCCTTTTGATTGTTTCCTTTAGGATTCTCGTTGCACGCCAAGTTTCATTACAGTAAACATCATTTGCGCCTCCTATTATGATGCAGCTGTTACCCGTCGTTAATATGTTGTCACTGTTTTTCAGAATTTCGCGTAATGGCGCGCCTGGTTTGATGATGCCTGTATTAAGGTCTGGGTGATTTCTTCTCATAATTTCCGTAACTCCTCTCCCATGACTATCTGCAAAAATATATGTCTGTTGCTTGTATCCTTGCTTATGCATAACGTGGTTGTTTACTTTTTTTCCTTACGAATATTTACCTTGTGTTTTTCTCCGTTTAATCCACTTGTATATTTTTGTGTGGATAGTTTGTTCATATTTTTATCCATAGATGCACTATTAACACTTTCTTTTCTTGCGTTTAATTCACTTGTGTCTTTTAGAGTGATCAGTTCGTTCATATTTCTAGTTACAGTCGTACTGTTTACACTTTGTACATTTGGTTGTGCATACCCACGAATTTTATGGCTAGCATTAATGAGATCTTGTTGCCTTGACGATTCAGACAGTTCCCGTGTGGTTAGTACCAAATTTTCCATTGTTTTTATATATTTTTTTATAATGTCAAGTTCTTTTTGAAGTTCGTCATGCATGCTGTCTTCTATTCCCGCGTAGCACTTTTCACTCGCGATCTCGCGGCCGTTACACTCTATGTCACATTTACACTGTCTTTGTAAATCTTCTTGAGCATAACAGCGTGAATGGCACCATTTATGTTCAAACACGCATATTCTAACTCCATTTAGCACTGTTTCGTCACAAACAATACACTTGATTGAAATTAAGTCCTCAAAAACTGCAGAGCGGTTTAAAGTTACGTGTACACTTGCCGCCATATTGCATATCACTTAAGTCTAAGACAAAATGTTTCACACTAAAATTGATAGCCATTACTTCATAAATAGGTACATTACATAGTCCTCATAACGTTACAATAATTAGCATTAAAATTGACTATAGTATGAAAGGTGGTGACTAGCAAAAATTCAAAATCAAGTACACATTGTAATACACAACATTACCCTAGGTCATAACTCTATCTGAAAGTGGTTAAAAATGAAAGATTTTTTTCCTTTCCCATTTGCAAAGTAGCAAAAACTCAAGATGTGCAGTAGCATAGATTCACTAATCATTACGTTATGAAAAAAGGAATGGAGTCACCATCATCTAACTCAATTACTATTCAAATCAAAATTAAGGGGATGGAAGTTATACCTAATCATTGCCCCCCTTCTCTACTCAACTGAGCACTACTCTCATTCAGACAGAATATTGAGTCCTCACAAAACCACAAAATGTTATCAAATAGTTGACCTATCAGGATATCACATCAGTCTAGCACCATTGTTATCAGTTAATCAGCAAAATAATTGTTCTTCAATCCAGTATGACCACTTTAAGCTCATAATTCCTCAAAACACAAACAGAAGTTTTCAGATAACCTATAGATCTGGTGATTCAGCATTATATGACTTATACCTCACTAAAATATCGCTCTTTCTGTTAATATCTCATTCCTTGCTGTAGTGTCATGAATTGCACAATATAAACAGTACCTGATGTTGCCTAGTTCAAAAATCAGATCATCAATACAATTTACTCACATTAGTTTTTATACAGTTATCTTTTGCATTAATCATGTCTGTCAGCACCATTATTTCACTTTCATTTCTTACTTTGTTAACTAGTGAAGTGCATTCTCAAAACATATCCCTATTGCAGTGACAGGCTCCCTAACCATTAAGACTCTAATATTATTCACTGCTTTATTATTTCATTATTGTTTCACTATCTGATAAATAAACACCTGCTCTGCTTATCTAATGCAAAATTGACTCCACAAAAAAGCACTCCACAGTAACAGATTTTTGTGTTAAGGCAAACTTAACTCTCGTTACTGATCAGACAAAATTATAACTTAGAAAGACTATTATTTGCTTGACATTCTAGCCGGAAGGGTGATATACACACAAACCTTGCTTATTCTTTCCACATATTACTCCAGGCAACTATGTTTAAAGCTGTAATTCCTTAATGTTAGAAAAGGCTGTACTGTGACACACTTCTATAGGTAGATAGTTATCTCCATATACTGATTGCACTGAACTCAAACACTTCTATTATATCACAATTAATATTAATATATCATATTTAAGATGATTTTTACTGCATATTGCCTCTGCTGCTACACCAATGAGCTGATTACTTCAGATGGTAATGTTTTCGGATAATGTACCTTCTCCTCCACATAAGCTGACACCTTTCATTTTGCGTTTACCTTACCTCTTTGTTTGACAGGAATTCTTTGATCATGGTACCGATTTACTTTCTTCCATCCTCTTATGACTGCATTTCTTATAACTAACACAACATACTAGACACACGCACACACACACACACACACACACACACACACACACACAAGAAATCTTTTCTACAATATATATATACTAAAGAGCTTTACTAAACCAAATCACATGACAGTCAAAGAAAGAATGTTACTGATTCACTTATGAACTACAGATAGGATACGAGGAGAGTTTGACTGCGTCAGGAAACATGAAAACTGAGACAGACAGCTGGGGTAAGCATTATCACCACAAAATGAATCCAACACAGATTGTTGAACCCCCTACACAAGAAATTAGAACCAAATATTACATCAATGCTGAGATTTTGAACTACCAAGAAATTGCACTCCAACAGCTGTCCTGCAAATTTCACAGTTAATAGTACCTCTCGTTTCACACTCTGTGATAGCTTACCAGTGGCACCAATAATTTTTATTCCAGAAACATGCATCACTGCTGTACCCTCTGTGTTCTTCATAGATTCAAAAAATGCCAGTGAAATGCCATTCAAGTCACTACCACTGTCTAGTAAACACTTAATACATATCCCTTGTACCCTTGCTGTTATAACAAGTTGCCACTCTTCCTTTTTACTTACCATATGATCTTCTTCATACAACAAATCCTCATTAATCCTTTCTCTCAAAAAACTATTATCCTGCTTGTCTATATGACTATCAGACACAGTCAAATGACAGATATCATGGTCCTTGTCCTCATTATCACTCTCACACTATAGCTTTACATTAGGCCCAATATTATCCACCTTTATCCCTTCTTTACTTACCACATGCCCATCATTATAAATTATAAATTCAAATACCTCATCCTCATCACTAATGGATTTGTCACTGCTATCATCATTGCCACTACTGTCAGAATCATACCCACTGTCACTTTCACTGTCTTCAAATATTTGGCTAATTAGTTGATCCTTGTTTCCAGTATTAGACCACAAAGAAAAACACCTGAATTCCTTATGTTCTCTTAAAAATTTAACATCCGCTTTGACACTTTGGACATCCTGAGCAACATCAGCACACACTGTTTTATCACTTAATTTTATTATAATATGTACCTCCTCTCCTTCTATGGGATAAACATTGCTACCCACACCATCATTCAACATCTCATTAGAATTAGAAATTAAACTCATCTTACTACTATCATTTACATTACCCTTACCTGTGTTTACAGCACATTTATATTCAAGTATCTCTTCATCACTACCTGCTTGAGTGTGAGCCAAAACTGGAGCATTATCTTGCTTAAATGGTTTGATCCAAAATTAAAGTCATCTCCTCCATTTCTTTTACTTTAATTTTTTCTACCATTTCTGTGCCCATTCTAGTGATCCTCCACCCAACCATCTCTTGAATTTCTTCTGTAATTAGTCCTGTTCATCCTATTTACCTGAAATTGTCTCCCTGACTGATTATTGTCATCCAAATTCCTCCTGTGATCTTCCACTGAGGGCTTCACCCTCTCCACTTTATCAACATAATTCAAGAAATCACTAATATTAGCCCTAGGAGCAGGTACAAGCAAATCTCTAACTTTATGAGGCAACTTAGTTTCTAAACCCATAATTATTGATTGACTACCCAGCTCTTTGTCCAAATATTTCAGTTTGTTTATCAAATATTTCAGTTTGTTTATCTAAAGCTGACAGAAACCTTTCACAGACCCCTTCCTAGAGTCAAATCTCTCTCCTCTCCAAAATTCACTCAAAATTCTGTGCTGATTCTCTTTGGACCAACATTCATCTAAAAATGCTTTCTCAAAGCTTTGTCATGAAGTACAACTGACAGCTACCTGAGCTGCCCATCCATAAGCATCACCTTTCTAAAAGCCTCTCAGAAATAACATCTTCTCTTTGTCATTCCACATTTCAGGCAGATCATTACATTCCCTAATGAAATCCAGCAGATGCACTTCCCCGTATGGTTCAAAATTATTGAGTTTCTTACAACTAACAAATGAAGGACTGTTTGGGACATACATACTCTATGCTTTGGATTTTGTACCACTTCCATCTTTTTCTCTATTTCAGCCAATTTTGAATTTACATTTTTATTTACTTTTACCAGTTTTTCCTCTACCACTACTGCACATTTGGTTTCTACCTCTGTTTCTAAATCATTTTTAATCTGATCAATTTGGTTCTCAAGTTTAACCTTGTTTTCAGCACAAAATTTCCTGACAGCTTTGACTTCATCTTTAGACTGTTTTTCGGAAGCCTCCACCCTCCTATTATAGTCATCACAAAGTTTCTTTCTCTCTTCTACACATTTACTATTCATTAATATTAATTTCTCATTAGTATTTTGCTCTACTTTCTTATTCTTTTCATCACAATCTTCCACTACTGCCTCAGCCTTCTTATTTAATTCTGAATTATTAGAGCTGACTATCTGAATGTCCTTTTTAATTTCTTTCTTCAGTTCATCCTTTAAGCTAACCATGTCAATTCTAATGTATCAGTTTTCTTTTCCACCCTATTAATGTCTTTTTTCCACCCTACTAATGTCTTCTTTTGTACTCATATTACTCAAACAACTCAAACTACTCATAAATTGCTTTAACATCACTTCCAAATTTCCATCTGCCATAAACTGTTGCCCTTGTTGAGTTTCACTACTAGGTTCCGCCTCCTTAACCCTAACAATTTCACCCACTTCATAACTGTTTTCGTCCATTTTGCTCACATCACCACACAATGTAGATGATGCTTTAATCATTTCATCTACATAAGGCCTTTTGTCCCCATCATTCAGAGTTGCATTCATGTCTGATTTATAATCTCTATCATCTACAGAACTAGTCTCCTGTTTTCCTTTCACACTGTCTCATTTGTTAAAGCCACTCATTATGTATCAATGGATTTTGCTGTGAAATACCTTATTTTTCAATCACTCATCTGCTGCTGCTCTGCTGTGGTTCTTGCAGTTGTCATCTGGATCTGCATGGCTATGGTGAGTTGCAATTCTCTCAGCAAGGCGTCTTGTTTATCTTCGATCAGCTGTGTCCACATGGGTGCTGATTGGTTGCTCCTGTACTCAATGGCTGCTTCCATAGAACCTGCTTGCTGATTGGCTGCTGCACCTTCTTCATTATGAAACCCCAGCACTGATCAGCTGTATCATCTCTTCCATTTAAAACAGTACCATAAACCACTTGAGTTCACACTTTACTGTGAAATTTCATTAGTTCTAGTTTATTGCGCCCACGTACAATAGTCCTCATGTCAGGGCACCACATGTGATGACACTCACCTGCTTTATTTCTTCGTTGATTGTCCCCGGTGTCGACGTACTGGCTGAAAAAATTGGGGTTGGATGTGCAACTACTGTCAACTGTAAATGATGTAACTGACAGATGCACAGATGCATTTCACAGTCTTTTACTTTCACTGTTCACAACCCCACAATATTACACAGTTATATGGCCAGTGCACTATTGTTTTAACTTTCCATAAGCCCCATTAATAGTTTGCAGGCGAACATCAAGATACTACCACAATAGTTTACTGTTAAACATTTACGAGCAGTAAAAGACTAATAGTTCACAGTCTTTCAAATCAATTGAATAGACACTGTCTTTGCTTTAACACACGGACTATCAGTGTAACACGTATTTCACTGTTAAGTTGATGCATTGTTGTTGTTCTAGCCAACAAAGGTTCCTCGTCTGAAACTCAGCCATGGACTGACTGTCTCAGGACCAAAAATCAGGCCCTTATACATCCTCACAATAATAGATACTGAAACTTCACATTGTTTAATATTTAATTTACAGAAATTACAATCAAAACTTAACTCATTTGATTAACTGAATACATCGAAATATTTGTTCTTTTTAACAGTTTCCTCTACTGCAAGAGTTAGGCCGAATTATTTGTTTACATCATGAAATTAACAAATATCGTTACACAAACAATACTTGGACAAAACTGTTAATTACTTTGGAATTAATTAAAAGCCAGCTTTGCTAACATGTTTTCGAAAAGAGCCAAATATATACTTTAAGATTACTAGTATTTCATCTTCCAAATGTTTACAATTATTGCAGAATTTATATTTGTTTTTAAGTCAACAATAGAATTTAAGTTATGAAACAATTACTGATTTTGCCCTATAATGAAAGGTACTAACTAGTAATAGTCAAAATAAATTAGGAAATCAATTACATACATAAAACTAAGAACAAAATTAGATATGGTGTTATATTTTTTAAAACTGAGAGCCAACCTTTCTCTTTTATGAAAATGCAGATTATACTCTTGTATGTTAATGGTAATTAGTTCAAGATAGAAACGAATTTTTAAGAAAGCAGATGGCAAAACAAGAGGGGAAGTAAAAATTATCCCAGCTTGCTTCGTCACACTCTGTACAAAGAAGGGTGGCACAAATGGTAAATGTGATCCACAGTAGAATATTTCTTAAGTGTGAGGGAGCCAGGAGAAAGTCAGATAGCAAGGGTAATGATCACCACAAAGAAGGGAATCACGAATGACCACAGTCTCCAGTCCCCCCCAGGGCAGAACATCACACAAATGCTGAAAAAATGGAATTGGTAGACAAAAAAGGTTCAAATGGCTCTGAGCACTATGCGACTTAACTTCTGAGGTCATCAGTCGCCTAGAACTTTGAACTAATTAAACCTAACTAACCTAAGGACATCACACACATCCATGCCCGAGGCAGGATTCGAACCTGTGACCATAGCGGTCACGCGGTTCCAGACTGAAGCACCTAGAACCGCACGGCCACACCGGCTGGCAATTGGCAGACAGCTGAAGATTCAGACAACTGTCCCGTGAAAGCCTATTAACAAAATGTCAAGAATAAATATTAAGTGAGGAATCAGTGGATTACTTAGAACTTCCTTTTCTGGATGTAGCCATTTGTACAGCTTTATCTTCATTTAAAAGATGTTCCTGCAAGATGAACACTGAGGGTCATTATAAATACACATTAGCATCACTGAATAACACAAACACAAAACAAAACTAAGAACAGTTCACTGATTGTACAGGAATTTGTATACCTGTATGATCTCTGAATTGTTTCCGTTTACATTTTGTGTTTGTGTGCTATTCAGTGAAATCTAGTTGGATTTGAGTTCCTTGTCTTCTGCAACAAATACAGCAATTACATTTCCTGTTAGACTATCCTTTTGAAATACACTTAGATTCAAAGTCAGTTCAAGAACACTTTTCCACACAAGCGACAAACCCTCCATCCATCCCTCTCCCCTCGCAGACGTCACTTTCCTTTCCTTTGACTTTTGGTAAGACATTTAAAAACAAATATACATCTAGGGATTACACAAATGGTTTGCATTTTCTTTTAAAATAAGTCTACAAAGACATTCCGCTGTGACAGAAGCAAATTTCTGAATTTTATTCCAGCGCTAAAAATTGAAAGAAACAATCATGTCCATTTAAGATCATTTCTGATGTGTTTAAAAGCTTTTAGTGAAAGCAGAAAAGACTAAGCCTGTTGTATTGTAAAAAACGCACCACCTATTAAACTAAGTGGAAACAAAATTTCTGTTACTTTTTTACTTTAATAGCAGAACTTTTTCATTCTGCAGTTTACAAATTATTTCACTTTCCAACAAAAAAATTTGGATTAAAAAACGGTATCTAATTTTATATTGATATGTTAAAGATGTTACACTGTTTACTGTGTAACCAGAATGTTGCATGTGCAGAAAACTCACCAATAAGATATTAAATTTTAGATTTGTTGTACATAAAAGTAGTAAGTAAACATTATTATGCATGCAACTGAAAAGGAAAGATATAAAATAAGAAAAGGCAACCACTCACCTACAGAGGACTGGTGTAATGAATATAGAAACACTTAAAAGGAAACAGTCTTCACACTAGTTTTTGAGCTCTTGCAAGAGAAGAAAGCTAGGGTGAATACTGTTCTCTGTTACATGTTTCTATACTCCACACACCAGTCCTTGATAGGTGAGTGGTTGCCCTTTCCTTATTTTACATGTTGTCCCATCCAAGAATTTCCATTATTGGTATGAAAAGGAAAATGTAAATTTGCATAGAATACAAAAAAGAAATATTCTATTACTGATAATAATATTATTTCCATTCTTCCATCTGAAATTGCCACAGTTAATCAGTACATGTACTGAATGTTTTTCCTATGGATAAAAACATTGTACTGTGACTTTTCTAGATTTTTACTTACAAAAATCTTTCAAATTCATATCTAAATCTATTGATTTTGAGGTATTGCTTCCAGTGGCTAAAGTTGACAGTCCACGCAATCTTCTTGAGAACATTTTGTCCTAAGATGTGTATATCAACCGGAGTTTTGGTAACTCCTTTCAGCGCTTGCAACAGATGTGGGCTAAAACTGGAGGATTCATGAACTTACAAAACTATTGGGAAAAAATGTCAGTAAACTTGCTTTTGGTAATATAATTTAATGAATATCATGCAGGACTTAACAGCTGGAAGAAAAGGGCTCTAAGATCAAAACTTTATAATTTAGTTCTTTTTGACTGATGTTACATTCATCACCATCACTTAACAGCCTCAGAGCTATGTGTGTGTGTCTTTTATGTATCCACCATCCCACTTCTGCAAATCATGAATATCATATTGAAAGTTTGAAGCTCTTACTATGACTGACTGCAAACGCACATCTATCTTTTAGTGGGCAGATAGTCATGTCAACAGTAAGACAGTAAAACTTAGTTTAAAGAAACGTTGTGTTTCCTCTTCACCATAGGTTCATTATTAGTCCCACAGGTAAATCTTTTCTTCACTCTCTTGGGATGAGATTTCTATCCTTTTTTCAAGTTCATCAGCAAGCAATTTTGCACTATTAAAGTCCTCTTCTTACATCATCACCATCATCAAAAACTGCCGACACTTTCAACTAGATCCAAAGCACTCAGTAAGTTTACAGCAACTCTTTAGAGAACTCTGTTGGCGTGGTTGATTCCAACATTATTTCATATCAACAATGAAATCAGAATTTTTGTACCTCTCTTGCAATACTAGTGGTACTGTTCCCTCCAAAAGCATCTACTTTGGACTCTTCGCTAGCTTCTTAAACAGCATCACACACTTATTCAGTGTAGTAGCTTAAGAGGCTCCTAGGCATTTATTCAGCTTCCCCAACAGATACCACCAATAAATCATACAATCTTATTAGATAAATGCTTCTTCAGAATGCCCCATTGATAGGTAGATACAGAAAAGAAATTGAAAACTCCTTAAAATGTATTGAAAAAGTTGACAGCAACAGGACGTAATAGCACAGTATCACTCATGACAAGGTGTAACAAATGACCTTCATATGGAACAGAAATGCTCAGGAGTTAGAGTCTTCAAGTCTTTTTTGAACTTCTACCCTTTTCCTGTCATACCTGAACCATTGTCCTATCCCTAGTCTCGCTTAGTTTTTCAAAGGAATTGTCCATTTTATATTCTTGTTCAAGAGAACATTGGTCAGATATTTGTCAGTAGTATCTGCACCTGGAATAAAGCCAAGGGAGTGTTCATTGATGATTATTTCTTTGGCATGCTCTGTCTAACAAACAAATGACCATTAAAATTTATTCTGTGTGTTTCACATTAGGAATAAAGTATAAAATGATTGATTAGTTAAGTTATTTTGAAGTGTAATCTGGAATACATGTTGATAACAGAGTGATAAATGCTATTTTGTCAGATAATGAGATGTTTGAAGATTTGTACACATTATATACACATTTTGCATTCACAAGCAGCCACTTGAGCTTTAAACCTGCCCTGCTTAGATTTATATTTATAATCTTACTGCTGACAATTTCAGAGTTTAGCCAGCTTTCTGTACTTGGTATTCTGTGACTTCAATTATTATGAGTTGTGTACTGATGTTGATTAACAGACTCCTAGTCTTTTGCATTTACTTCCTCTTGACATGGGTCACAGCAGGCTCCTCAACATGTGATGTGTGCCACACGGGATCAGTTTCAGAATCAATGGAAGATAAACTACAAACTTGTTGGTATGGAGTAAGTGTAGTATCTTGAATTCTCCCAAGCCCATGCCTCCCCTGTACAGGATCGCTACAGCCCCTAAAGCTACCTGGAAGTTTGTATGTACAACTTTAGTTCTGTACAGGTATGCTCACTGAAGGATGTGTAAAGAAAGTAATTGGAACACAGTATCACAGACTATACACTAACACAACATCATGCTACAGCAGTTGACTTCGTATGAGTTATGTCTCTATCACAATTGTAAACTGTCAAACTTTTCTAAGAACAAACTGGTTGATGACTGGGAAAAAAGTGTAATTGTAGCACTAACCATATGTACTGCAATTAAGAGGAAACTATTTTCTGAACAAGACATTGCTGGCCATGTTTGTGGAGTACAGTATACACTGTAGTTCGCAGTTATCAATTTACTATGAAATATGACAATCACACATCAGTAGGTATATATTGAAATTGGGGAGAAAGGCTGTCTGAATGAGGTTGTTACTGATGGCAATTGGAGATAGTCCCAATGTAGTTTTCAGCTGACAGTATAGTTTTAATTTTCTGTGTCACCTGTGGACATTTAAAAAAGGCTCAAATGACAGACACAAATTTTGAATTAATATGTGAAAGATAATGGGAGAATGTCACAAAGACAATACAACCTGGAATTTTGGCACAAATTTATATAACGCACAGGGTTCTAATCATTCACATATGAGAACCATGAAGTCAGCTTAAATGTCTGCAACGTGCATGAAGTTTCCACTAACCTAGACAATTTAGTGACAACTTCTACACAAGCATACCAAAGGAGAACACTTCATGTTTTATTTTTAAGAGTTCTGTTTATAGCGCCAAATATCAGGTGGAATTTATTTAATATATTTCTCTACATTACCTTCGATTTGTTATGGTAAAATGAAATTCTCTAGCTCTATGTGGTACACAGAAATCTGTTAGTTCAGAGAATCCTTAATTCATGTTGTTTTCAGAAAACTATTTTATATCTTTCAAGATGATAGAGAGCAGCTATCAGACATCATTTCCATTCTAGCTTCATTAAAGCAAATCCAGATTTCGCATAGTAGGCTGTATGGAAGGGACTGCTTGGTAGGGAAGCCTAGCCACCCATGGTCGTCGCATCTGCAGTAATGAGCAGTCCCTCTCAAAATATATCGAGGGTCTCACTGAAGCCTTCACTGACCGTAATTATCCTCCCAACCTTGTACAAAAACAAATCTCCCGTGCCTTATCTTTCCAGTCTCCCACCACCTCCCAAAGTCCAGCCACAGAGGAGCATTCCCAACTGAATTACATTCTCCGCCAGGGTTTGGATTACCTCTCATCATGTCCTGAAATGAGAAATGTCCTGCCCACTATCCTTCCCATCCCTCCTACCGTGGTATTCCACCGTCCACCCAACCTACACAATATACTCGTCCATCCTTACACAACCCCCCAATCCCTTACCTCATGGCTCATACCCCTGTAATAGACCTAGATGCAAGACCTGTCCCATACATCCTCCTACCACCACCCACTCCAGTCCGGTCACTAACGTCACCTATCCCATCAAAGGCAAGGCTACCTGTGAAACCAGTCATGTGATTTACAAGCTAAGCTTCAACCTCTGTGCTGCATTCTATGTAGGCATGGCAACCAACAAACTGTCTGTCGGCATGAACGGCCACCGACAAACTGTGGCCAAGAAACAAGTGGACTACCCGGTTGCTGAACACGCTGCCAAACATGATATCCCTCATCTTAATGACTGCTTCACAGCCTGTGCCATATGGATCCTTCCCACCAACACCAGCTTTTCTGAATTGTGCAGGTGGGAACTTTCCCTGCAATACATCCTACGTTCCCGTAACCCTCCTGGCCTCAACCTTCATTAAGTCACTGTCCACACCCATCCAGCCCCCTCCCTGTTCCCATTCCAGCACTACACAGCCGTCATTTCACCGCGACACCCAGTCTTTTAATTTCTTTTATTTCTCTCCTTTCTGCTACTTACTCCCTCCCCCCTCCATTCCTTCTCTCCTGCCCTCCGTCTAAACTGCAACACTTGACTGTCCACCACTCCAAACATACTATCCCTCCCCCTCCCCGCCCCAGCCTCCCCCTTACCCCCACCCAGTCGCCACTCCCATCATGTACTGGTGCTGCTGTTCGCAGTGTGGTCTCAGCTCTCTGAGACTGCAGATGTGTGTGCAAGTTGCATTTATATCTGTGTGTGTGTGTGTGTGTGTGTGTGTGTGTGTGTGTGTGTGTGTGTGTGTGTGTGTGTGTGTGTGTGTCTACTGCTGACAAAGACCTTAATGGCCGAAATGCTATAAAATGGTATATATGTTTCATTAACACCACTGATGTTATTTTATTTCAATAAAGTGAAACCCATTTGGTGACAAAAATATGCATTTCATTCGATCACAAGACTGTTTTAAAACACCTTCACTGCTTTCAGAAATAACCTCAGGAAAAAGTAGGCCTCTTGAAAGAAATGTATAAGGTGGGGAAGAGTTGTGTAAACTGACACTATAGGTGACCACCAATAAAATGCTCCATCGCAGTCTTTAACACTGGTAGCATGTCGCGACAGCATGGACGTGAACCGTATGTGCAGTTGACGGACTTTGAGCGAGGGCGTATAGTGGGCATGCGGGAGGCCGGGTGGACGTACCGCCGAATTGCTCAACATGTGGGGCGTGAGGTCTCCACAGTACATCGATGTTGTCGCCAGTGGTCGGCGGAAGGTGCACGTGCCTGTCGACCTGGGACTGGACCGCAGCGACGCACGAATGCACGCCAATACCGTAGGATCCTACGCAGTGCCGTAGGGGACCGCACCGCCACTTCCCAGCAAATTAGGGACACTGTTGCTCCTGGGGTATCGGCGAGGACCATTCGCAACCGTCTCCATGAAGCTGGGCTACGGTCCCGCACACCGTTAGGCCGTCTTCCGCTCACGCCCCAACATCATGCAGCCCGCCTCCAGTGGTGTCGCGACAGGCGTGAATGGAGGGACGAATGGAGACGTGTCGTCTTCAGCGATGAGAGTCGCTTCTGCCTTGGTGCTAATGATGGTCGTATGCATGTTTGGCGCCATGCAGGTGAGCGCCACAATCAGGACTGCATACGACCGAGGCACACAGGGCCAACACCCGGCATCATGGTGTGGGGAGCGATCTCCTACACTGGCCGTACACCACTGGTGATCGTCGAGGGGACACTGAATAGTGCACGGTACATCCAAACCGTCATCGAACCCATCGTTCTACCATTCCTAGACTGGCAAGGGAACTTGCTGTTCCAACAGGACAATGCACGTCCGCATGTATCCCGTGCCACCCAACGTGCTCTAGAAGGTGTAAGTCAACTACCCTGGCCAGCAAGATCTCCGGATCTGTCCCCCATTGAGCATGTTTGGGACTGGATGAAGCGTCGTCTCATGCGGTCTGCACGTCCAGCACGAACGCTGGTCCAACTGAGGCGCCAGGTGGAAATGGCATGGCAAGCCGTTCCACAGGACTACATCCAGCATCTCTACGATCGTCTCCATGGGAGAATAGCAGCCTGCATTGCTGCGAAAGGTGGATATACACTGTACTAGTGCCGACATTGTGCATGTTCTGTTGCCTGTGTCTATGTGCCTGTGGTTCTGTCAGTGTGATCATGTGATGTATCTGACCCCAGGAATGTGTCAATAAAGTTTCCCCTTCCTGGGACAATGAATTCACGTTCTTATTTCAATTTCCAGGAGTGTAGAATAAATAAAATTTCTATAAAACACTGCACTGTACAATGTACTTGTGGTGACACAGTTGCAATTCCTGAAATCCATTGCCTTTGGTCTGCGGCCTGCTGAGGAGCACCACAGTCCTGGGTCCATGGATAAACCATGAAAATCCGCCACATTGTACCACACACAGACAGACTCTGCCTGTGGGCAGATCAGTGAGATTAGATCCAACAGGCAAGGCTGGCACATTAGTGGGAAACTACGGGCTTCAGATTGGCAGACCCGATCCATTAGATGCCCACAGAAATGGCCTGCAGATTTGGCATGTCACGGTAGTCCATTCGTGTGGCCAGCTATTCACATGTCACAGACACCATGTTGATGAAATGAGACTGCGGTGATCACCCAGGCAACAGATAACTTGCACAAATACTCTGAGAATCAACACCAATGAAGATAAGTAGCAACTCATGGTAAAGAGGGTTGCTCAGACACAGACAGGCACATATAGAAGACTATCACACACTCACAATTTTTGGCCATAGCCTTTGTCAGAAAACAAAAGCGCACCCACATTCGCACAATCACTGGACGCAACTCATGCACACACAACCGCTGTACCTGGCCGCTTCATCAACAATCTCTGGACACCTCCCTGTCTCTCATCAGCAGCTGCCAGGCTAGCAGCAAGTAGTAGTGGCAGCTCTGACTGCAAGCTAAGGGGAGGGGTGGGAAGGAGAGAAGCAGTAAGAATGAGAGTGTAGGGAAGAGGCGCACTTACTCAGCTATGCCTAGCCAGTGACAAAGCATGGAAACTCAGTAAACAAACAGTTTCGTGCTACTGAGACAAAAAATGAGATTTTTTCCAGTGTTTCTTTTTTTTTCAAATTTCCCTGATACATTTGAAATTCCCTGATTTCCAGAACTTGTGGTGACTCTGGTTACTATATACCAGATATATCTCCCACAACTTGCCAGGGAAATTTTTACTAGTGTTTCAGCATGTATTTGCAATTTTGCTTTGTTGCAATATGTTGCTGGAGCCAGCAAAAACAAATACTGATTATCAAGTCTTTCATGCAACAGCCACTGTTGACATAAAGCACTGGTTTGTCTTCGTTGCAAACAAAAAGATTTTTCAATCAAAATTTTACAGGCTGATTTGATAGAGCATCTCAAATTAGTCTAGTGTGATTTTCTTTTTATCAATATGTATTAATGGGGCCAGTAAAACATAAAGAATAACCAGTACTCTAGCAGCGATACCGCCACCCCGGCCCATGCTGACTGCTAACATAATACTGTATAGCTGCTCTGTCACGGAGGTTATTCTTCACATTTTACTGTCCCTGTTAATACATATCGGCAAAATGAATATTACACTAGACTAATTTGGTACCGCTCTATCAAATGAGCTCGTAAAATTTTGCATTAAAGATAATTCTGTTTGTACTGGGAAACAAACTGTCACTTTCTGTAGATGCTAGGTGTCACATGAAAGACGTGATGGGCCGTATTTGTTTGGGCTGACTCCAGCAACACACTGCAAAAACAAAATCACAGATATCTACCAAAACACCAGATAAAATGCGCCTGATGACTTAGGGCAGACATACTGTGAATATCTGTATGTGTGTATTATTCATATGTGTGTAGATATATGCAGAAGTGTGTATTTGTACATACAATTATCAACCCGAACATTATGACCACCTACCTAATAGCCAGTACCTCCACCTTTGGCATGGATAACAGAAGAAGAAGAGAAATTTGTTAACATCGAGTATAGATTTAAGTGTCAGAAAGTCGTTTCTGAAAGTATTTGTATGGAGTGTAGCCATGTATGGAAGTGAAACATGGACGATAACCAGTTTGGACAAGAAGAGAATAGAAGCTTTCGAAATGTGGTGCTACAGAAGAATGCTGAAGATAAGGTGGGTAGATCACGTAACTAATGAGGAGGTATTGAATAGGATTGGGGAGAAGAGAAGTTTGTGGCACAACTTGACTAGAAGAAGGGATCGGTTGGTAGGACATGTTTTGAGGCATCAAGGGATCACAAATTTAGCATTGGAGGGCAGCGTGGAGGGTAAAAATCGTAGAGGGAGATCAACAGATGAATACACTAAGCAGATTAAGAAGGATGTAGGTTGCAGTAGGTACTGGGAGATGAAGAAGCTTGCACAGGATAGAGTAGCATGGAGAGCTGCATCAAACCAGTCTCAGGACTGAAGACCACAACAACAACAACAACAGAAGCAACACATCGTGGCTTGGAAGCAATGAGGCCTTCGTGGGTCGCTGGAGGGAGTTGACACTATTTCTGCACACACAAGTCACCTAATTCTTGTAAATTCCGGACCCTGCTGAAAAATGCCACTGCCATCAGGAAACATGATCACCATGAAGTGGTGTTTGTAGTCTGCAACCCGTGTATGATACTCCTTGGCCCTCATGACGCCTTGCGCAAGCTCCACTGGACTCATGGATGCTCATGTTAATTTTCACCAGAGCATAATGGAGTCACCACCACCTAGCCTTTGTCCTGCAGTGCAGGTGTCAAGGAGCTGCTCCCCTGGAAGACAACGGGTGTGTCCCCTCCTATCAGCGTGATGAAGAAAGCATCAGGAATCATCAGACCATGACAATGGTCACGGGTCCATTCCAGTTGTAGTTGCCAAAGTCGTTATGTTAACACTGGCACATTCATGGGTCGTTGGCTGTGGAAGCTCATTGTTAGGAGTGTTCAGTGCACTGTGTGTTTAGACACAGTTGTATTCTCCCCAGCATTAAAGTCTGATGTTAGTTCTGCCACAGCGCACTGCCTGTTCTGTTTTACCAGTCTGCCCAGCCTATGATGTCTGACGCCCATAATGAGGGGTGGCCACCCAACCCCATGAAGTCTGGATATGGTTTCACCACGTGTTAAATACACTCACCTCAGCAATTCTTTAATACCAGACAAGTCATGCAGTTTCCAAAAACACTTGCGCCAAAACTCCAGGCCATCACAAGTTTCCCTCGGTCAAACTCAGAAGGATCACGTGACTTCCCCATTCTAAACACAGATGGCATGGTCACTGATACTACATGCACCATGTGTGTGTCTTGACTAGCAGTCATTCCTAGCCAGGTGATGCTGCTGTTGCCTGGATGTGTTTATATCGGTAGTAGGTCAGTGGTCATAAAGTCCTGCTGTAAATTTATTTCAATATTTAATCTCTATTCACAGAATGTCTAACAATTATGGTCATACACACACTTTTCACACATTACTGTGTGTCTGGTGAAAGAACAAGAAAACAGGACATGAGGACAAAGTGTGATTAATTATTATTATTATTATTAAATTAAATTATTATTAAATAAATTTGCAGCAGTCTTTGAAAACGTTACAGAAATGGCTCATTACCTACACAGCTCACTATTAGCCCATAAACAGAAATTGCTTTGACCAAAAAAATATACAAATAGTGCTCTTTTTGTTCAGACATTACTCTTCCTCTTATGGAGCACATTTGCAGTTGTATACATAGCATCACTTACTTTTTGTGATACACCCTTCACAGTCCCTGAAAACACAGCTTTGTTAGAGGCCATCCGATCCCAACAATTCATCATTTTTGTCCTGTCAATGCTACTTCACAACAGCAAGACTGAGCACTCATATTTCCTGCTAAGTCACAGCGAGCCTTACACTCTTGCACACTTTAGTAAGAGAGAACAGATCAACAAGTAGAAAGCAATCTCTGTCTCTTCATATACCTACATATACATCGAAATCTACATCTATACTCTGAAGCCACTGTGAAGTGCATGGTTGAGGATATCTTCCTTGCACTAGTTATTAGGATTTCCTCCCATACCATTCACATACTCAGCATGGGAAGAACGATTATTTAAATGCTTCTGTGTGTACTGTAATTAATCTTGTCCTCACAATCCCTAAGTGAGCATTGAGTATGGGATTGTATTACATTCCAAGAATAACTTTGTAAGTAGGCTTTCTCAGGAGAGCATATGTCTGACTCCAAGAGTCTGCCAGTTCAGTTTCTTCAGCGTCACTGTGGCACTCACACACACATCAAACAAACCTGTGACCATGTGTGTTGCACTTCTCTGTATACATTCAGTATCCCCTGCTATTCCTACTTGGTATGGGCTCTACACACCTGAGCCATATTCCAGAACGGGTTGCATGAATGATTTGTAAACAATCACCTTTGTAGACAAATTGAATTTCCCCAGTATTCTAACAATGAAATGAAGTCTACCACCTGCTTTTGCCACAACTGAGCATATGCGATCATTCAATCATTCTATTTTGTCACCCTACAAAGTATTACACCCAGGTATTTGTGGAAGTTGGACAATTCTGGCTGTGACTCATTGATATTATAGTCATACGACACTGCATTTTTTAATTTTGTTAAGTGCCCCATTTTATATTTCTAAAAATTTGAAACAACTTGTAAATCCTTGGACCACTTTGAAATCTTTTCAAGATCAGATTGAATACACACACAGCTTCTTTGGGACAATATTTCACAACAGATAACTGTCATTTGCAAAAACTCTGAGGTTACTCTTAATATTATCCTCAAGATCATTAATAAAGAATATGAACACTAAGGGTACCAACACACCTCTCTGGGGCACATCCGAAGCTGTTTCTACATCTGAAGACAATTCTCCATCCACGACAACATACTGCACCCTCCCTACCTTAAGATCCTCAATCCAGTCATAAATTTTGTTTGATACCTCATATGATCATACTTTTGTCAATAAGTGTAGATGTGGTACTGAGTCAAATAATTTTCAGAAATCAGGTAGTACTGCATCTACCTGACTGTCTTCTTCAGAAACTTTTGTGTCATGTGAGAAAACTGTGAATTGGGTTTTACATGATCAATGCTTTTGGAATTCATGCTGGTTGACATGGAGGATGTCTTTCTGCTTGACATACCTTATTATTTATCAGTAAACTCTTCCGGGCTAAGTTGCCGTGGTCGATCTGTAGAACTTCTTCTCCCTGACGTTTCGTTCTCAACTGCGGAGAACATCTTCCGAGGTGAGTCGACGACTGGCTGCTAGGAGCTGGGGCCGCCGCTTATATAGAGATCGTAGGGGGCGCCACCACACGTCACATGGCGTCGATGTGCAGCTATCTCTGGCTATCGTCTGTTCTCTCGATTGCAGGCAATCGATTGTCACGTGATTGATGCAACGTCGACCGCCATATCTTATCCAATTTTAATCCTTCTTCTTTACGATTAAAATTGTATTGATGTTTGTGGATTTCAATTGCCTCTCTATACATACGTGTATAATAGTGCGACGTCCTCGCTAGCACGCTTGTTTCACCAAATTTTATGTCGTGATCTCCATCCTTAAAAACATGTTCCGCTACTGCCGATTTGTCGATATGTCCCAAGCGACAGTTTCTTTTGTGCTCCGTCAACCGTGTATTGATGCTTCTTTTGGTAGTTCCTATGTAAACCCTGCCGCAACTACACGGAATTTTATATACCCCTGGGGTGGCTAGGGGGTGACGAGCATCTTTTGTTGATCTTAGGCATTCACTAATTTTCTTAGTAGGCCTAAAAATGGTCTCTACCTGAAACTTGGCTAGTACTTTTCCAATGCGATCCGTGATATTATGGATGAACGGAAGTAATACTTTTCCAGCTGATGGTTGTTGCTGTCTCCCATTTTTTGGGCATTTTTCTATTTGGGTGAAGTGCTCGATTAATCTCGTTTTTTGTATAACCATTTTTCGCAAAGGCCATTCGTAAATGATTTAGTTCTTCTTGTAAGTAGCCTGGTTCACAAATATTATTGGCCCTATCCACCAGTGTTTTTATGACCCCCCTCTTTTGCCTAGGGTGGTGGTTTGAGTTCTTATGGAGGTAGCGATCGGTATGTGTACCTTTCCTGTAGACCTTATGGCCTAAGGTCCCATCCGCCCGTTTGATAACTGATACATCCAAGAAGTTAAGTTGTCCATTCTTCTCCTTCTCCATAGTAAATTTAATCTTTGGATTGATGCTATTTAAGTGTACCAGAAAATCATTCAAGTCTTCTCCCTCATGATTCCATATTACAAAGGTATCATCCACATACCGATACCACTTCGAGGGGCTTTTTTTGGCCGACTGCAATGCTTGATGTTCAAAATATTCCATGAATAAATTCGCAATTGCGGGACTTAGGGGGCTTCCCATGGCTACCCCATCGATCTGTTCATAAAATTCACCATTATACTGAAAATAGGTTGAGGATAGACAGTGTTGGAACAAGGCTACTATATCAGTAGGGAACATATTGGCTATATGGGAGAGAGCTTCATCAACTGGAACCATCGTGAACAAAGACACTATATCAAAACTGACAAGTATGTCATTAGGACCGACAGTAATTTCCCTCAATTTCTCAATGAAGTGTAGAGAGTTTTTAATATGACTCTCAGTTTTGCCTATGTGAGGTTGTAACAAAGAGGCAAGGTGTCTGGCTAGTTCTTGGGTAGGAGCTCCAATTGCGCTGACTATTGGTCTCAAAGGAACATCAGGTTTATGTATCTTTGGTAATCCATATAATCTCGGAGGATAAGCCTCCGTTTCACAAAGATACTTTTTAACTTCTGTAGGAATTGAAGACTGTTTTATCAGACGCTTGGTGGCATTCAGCACATTCGTTGTGGGATCCTTTTTCAACTTCTTGTATGTGCTGGGTTCCAGGAGATCACTGATCTTCTTGTGATAATCCTCAGTATTCATTAAAACAGTAACATTTCCCTTGTCAGCGGCAACTATAATAACATTCTTGTCTGCATTGATCTCCCGCAATGCCTTCCTTTCCCCTTGAGACAGATTGCTGCTGGGTGGCTTAGCTTTGCGTAATATCCTGGAGGTTTCCATTCTAATTTCATCAGCAGAATATGATGGTAACTGACGAATTCCTGCCTCTATATTAGCAATAATGTCCTCCACAGGAATCTTGGATGGAGTTATTGCAAAATTCCCTCCTTTAGACAGAACAGAAAGTTCTTCCTTAGACAATTCTTTTTCCGATAAATTAATAACCGTTTTGGAATTGTTTGGAATCGCTGTTTCCTGTCGACCCTCTTGTAGACGATCAAACTTGTCCTTCTGCCTATTGGAAGACACTTCTACACTAATCTCCATAGATCTAAATGTTAAACTGTCCACTTTTTTCCAATGACAAAACTGCATAGTATTGCTAATAAGTAAATGAAGATTTAGCAGTTGGCCATCACATACCGCCAGTCCTCGTCGTGTCTGATGTATCCGCTCACGTAGTAATGCCAGTTCCATACGAGAATAAATACGGTTAGCTTGTGGCGAATGAAACATTCTTCTCACTTTTAAAAACTTGGGAACTATACCGGTATCACGACAGCGTAGCAGAAAGGTGAGTGAGCAAAGTTGTTGACCTTTCTTCTTGCGTAGGTTCTCCAGTCGTCGTACCCTAGTTGACATTTCCTCCCCGTAGAGGCGTCGAATCATTCCATGTAGGCTTTCACGGCCGGCGTCTTTATCAGTAAACTCTTCCGGGCTAAGTTGCCGTGGTCGATCTGTAGAACTTCTTCTCCCTGACGTTTCGTTCTCAACTGCGGAGAACATCTTCCGAGGTGAGTCGACGACTGGCTGCTAGGAGCTGGGGCCGCCGCTTATATAGAGATCGTAGGGGGCGCCACCACACGTCACATGGCGTCGATGTGCAGCTATCTCTGGCTATCGTCTGTTCTCTCGATTGCAGGCAATCGATTGTCACGTGATTGATGCAACGTCGACCGCCATATCTTATCCAATTTTAAAATGGGAGACAGCAACAACCATCAGCTGGAAAAGTATTTCTTCCGTTCATCCATAATATCACGGATCGCATTGGAAAAGTACTAGCCAAGTTTCAGGTAGAGACCATTTTTAGGCCTACTAAGAAAATTAGTGAATGCCTAAGATCAACAAAAGATGCTCGTCACCCCCTAGCCACCCCAGGGGTATATAAAATTCCGTGTAGTTGCGGCAGGGTTTACATAGGAACTACCAAAAGAAGCATCAATACACGGTTGACGGAGCACAAAAGAAACTGTCGCTTGGGACATATCGACAAATCGGCAGTAGCGGAACATGTTTTTAAGGATGGAGATCACGACATAAAATTTGGTGAAACAAGCGTGCTAGCGAGGACGTCGCACTATTATACACGTATGTATAGAGAGGCAATTGAAATCCACAAACATCAATACAATTTTAATCGTAAAGAAGAAGGATTAAAATTGGATAAGATATGGCGATCGACGTTGCATCAATCACGTGACAATCGATTGCCTGCAATCGAGAGAACAGACGATAGCCAGAGATAGCTGCACATCGACGCCATGTGACGTGTGGTGGCGCCCCCTACGATCTCTATATAAGCAGCGGCCCCAGCTCCTAGCAGCCAGTCGTCGACTCACCTCGGAAGATGTTCTCCGCAGTTGAGAACGAAACGTCAGGGAGAAGAAGTTCTACAGATCGACCACGGCAACTTAGCCCGGAAGAGTTTACTGATAAAGACGCCAGCCGTGAAAGCCTACATGGAATGATACCTTATTATGTTTGAGTTGAGAATATGTCCTAAGATTCTACAATAAATTGATGTCAAGGATATTGGGCAGTAGTTTTGTGGATCCCTTCTGCTAGCAAACTGGTGTCACCTGTGCTTTCTTTGAACTACTGGGCATAATTTTTTCTTTGTGGGATCTGCAATAGATTACAGTTAGAAGAGGGGTAACTCACATCATAAATTCAGTATAGAATCTGATTGGGATTCCATTGGGCCTCAGAGCTTTGTTACATTTTAATAATTTCAGCTGTTTCTCAAGACCACTGACATTAACACTTATTTCACTCATCTTTTCAGTGGTATGAGGATTAAGTTGGGGCAGTTTCTAGGGTTTTCTTTTGTAAAGGAACATTTGAAAATGGAATTAAGCACTTCCGCTTTTGCTTTGCTAACCTCGATTTCAATTTTCAATCATGAACAACTGATCACTCACTTTGATGTCACTAAGAAGCCTTTAAATACAACCAGAATTTCTTTGGGATCTGTGAAAGATCATTTGGTAATATTCTGTTATGGTAGTCATTGAAGTCATCACACATTGCTCTATTGACAGCCAAAACCATTTAATTCAGCCTCTTTTATCTACTATAGCATGATGCTTTGTTTTGCACCTATTATGCAGTAGACTCTGTTTCTTTAGAAGTTTCTTTATGGTGACTGTACACTATCCAGTGCGTGGCCAGCTATCATTTTAAACTTGGGCCATAGTTCCCCTACATGCTCCTGCACTTTGTTGAAAGTTTTAAGTACCTCATTGAGATATGACATACTCACAGAACTCTAGTGGTAGAAAGGAAGCCAATATACCTCTGACATAAAAGCAGTGCCTTTATTTCTAATGTAAGCAAACCTCAACAGTAGACTCATATTTGCTCTATCTCTGATGGCTATGGATCATACAATAAAAAAGTTGATTGAAATTTACATGCTATTCTTCAGCAAAATAATGATTCTAGTTGAACAATTATTAACAATGACTTACAGTCTAGATGTAAACAGTTCACATTTACATGTCATTTTGGACAGAGTAATTCTTGTCACATTTAAAGACGTTGACACTGAAACATATGATGGATTTTAAACAAAAACATGTGTCAGACATGACTCCAAGACCAAGTATTTGTCTGGTTATATTCAAATCAATACTGTCATGCAAGACACATCATATTTTGTTTTGTTTACAGTTTTATTTAATATACAGGAAATGGGAATCAGGATGGCCATAATAGGATTTGACTCCTACAATTGCCTAATGTGTTCTCAGAGCATTTAACACACCACATCATTCATTTAATTTATATTACTGAATTGTATTTTGAACTTTGAAGTCACTGGAGAATAAGCCCATGCAGCCAAAGTACAAAAATACAAAGCAGCCAATGTGCACCCATCGTTATCTCAAACATAAGTGATCTGCAGAATTCATTTCTTCTATAGTTCAATGATATAACAAGTATTGCCAAATAACTTCACGACATTCTCCAAATAAATAAATTCACAGTTTATACAAATATGTGGCATGGCATACAGCCATTGTTATAAAATAGATGTTTTATACATGTTTTTATTATACATCTTAAAATAAATTTTGATAACTATTACTACTAATTTTCATAATTCACTTATCTCTAACTGCTAAGCAAAAGAGGTCACCATCATGTCAAAGTACTTTACTGTCATTTATATCTAAGTTCTCTATAAGATAACTTTTAAATGACATTTTAAATTTTATATGTGCTAATAAATTAACAGGTGAGCCATTATCAACTACAGGCTACCATCGTTGGTGGTCTGTGAGCAGTCCTGACAACCTGGGCTATAGCAGCGTAAGTGCAGGTGAAGACTGTGGTTCTGTTCATCGCAATGGTGGCTTGAATGACATTTCGTGCTACATGAAACATGCTTTTTTCTGTGAGCAGGAGTTGCTGGAATAAGTTTTCACGGTTAATTTATGTAAAAAAGAGATCTCACGTTTTCACTGGTGTTGGACTATTTCTATGAACACAAAGAAATGATTTATTTTCTTTTTTAAAAAATTCTGATCAGCAGAGCAATCAGAACGCTTTATTCATGTTTTGCAGTTCAAATTTTCAAATTGCAAACTGTGAGCTGAAGCATCGTATCTACTGATGGGAATCGTTATCACAACAGCTCACTTCAAAGCAATTTAACCAATAAAACTTAATTCTGCCAATTTAAAAAGAATGCTGTATGGTCTGATAAGAAAGTAGACAAGCCACATCTCACAGCTTTTGGGGGCAATGAAGGTGGAATTTAGTTGCATAGACAAGGGTTCTAAGTGTCTGCAGCACCACTGTGGTTGCGAATGTACAAAATTCAGACAGACATTTTTCGTGGAACCAATATGGAACGGTAGGAAAAAGCACCAATTTATTTCTAGATATAAGTAAGTCTTGAAAGTAAAATGTCAGAAAGGGCAATGGAGAGAGAAAGGAAATAGTCAACAAGGAGTTTCTGACAGTGAAATTAATTTGTAATAGTCACTCACAGAATAAGTAAACAGCTGAATTTGACTTTCAGTAACAAAAGTGATGATCAGTGCACTGAAATACTGGGAGACTTGGTTGTGACTAAGCACAAATCCCACAAATGTTATTCACTGACATATACACCACAAAGTAGTTATCAGAATAAGAAACAAAAGTTATTCTTAATGATCCTTCTACCTCTCATCATTAACATTGCTTGTGAAATGAATTTTCTATTGTGATATTTATCTTTCAAAAAACAAATAATAATATTTCTGTCACTTAGACATATGTGGGTAATTTTCTGCCATCTTATGTAAATGCTTCCTTATTTACTTCTAATATAATATATTTGCTACAGATTATTTTTTATACTGAATTAAAAAATGTAGAGGCAGATCTAAGTTGTTATGACTGGTAATTGCATTAATAGTTAACCATTTATGAACCTTATGTTGATAGTTTTTAGGTCTACACTATTGTGTTTTATAAATGTAGAGCTTTGTAGAGAATGCTTAACAAGTGTTGTAACTATTATTTGTGTTTTACAAATCCAAGGTATACAATCCCTAATGATAATATAGCCTCTTTTCTATATCTATGTAATGGCTGAAATATTTTATATGTTTATTATAACCACTTTAATTGTGTAATTATTATGTACTGCTGTACAGTCAACAGATAAACATGTAACCAGGCCATCTGCTGTGCTTACCAAATTGGTCTCAGTCAGCAGAAGAATAGAATTGTGTTTGGTACTAGTCACATATTTACAAGAGCAAAGTCTACTTTTAAATATTACAAAATATGTTTTAAAGATGTGAATTAATGCTTACCTCACATCAAAGTCAGAAGCAACTAACAGATGACTTGGATCTGAAAAGACATTCTTGTTTTGTTGGTTCTTTTATGAAAATGAGTAATCATCAGGATTAGCATATCTATTAACTGGTCATTACAAAATTTACATATGCCCACATTCCATTCTACTGTCCCTCCAGCATTTGAACAAGGGATCTTAAAAACTGCCAACTTTCTTCACTGGCCCCTATTCATCACTTGTTACAAATTCAATTAATCATTCAAATGCTGCTCACTTAATAGCAAATGTATGAAAGTTTCTCCTCTTTAACAGAGTGAGAAACAATGTGAAATCTTGTTGTACACATCTTCCTGTTCCTATGGAGGGAAAAAAAACACCCTCAAACACTGGACACAAAGTTAAATATTCTATCTAGGCAGGCAATTCTTAAAACAGATGATTCTGGAAAATGAATGTCACTAGCAGTTCCCTTGTTTTCTTTTTCCCCATTATTTCTTCTGAAAACTTTATTTTATTCCGCTTTTCACATAAATGATCCTTTCTTTTTGTGCATTTAAATTTTTATAAAGTTAATTTCCTGTGGTCTGGTAGCAAGTACTGTGGACAGATTTACAGTTGCATGTTTCTGGTTTTCACAGCTGCAGTCAGATTCCACAAAATTATCCTCTCTTGTGGAACATATCATATCATAAAGTACCAAACCAAGATTGTGGACACTACTGTAAATGGCTTAAATGGTTCAAAATTTTGCAGCATGATGCATTTTACAACCCAAAAGAATTTCGTACAAAGGTTTAAAGTTTTTCACTGGTTGTATCCGCCCCCCCAAGTTTCCACCATTTAGTCCTCACATATCCCAAAAGGAATACTGCTATATGGACAGAACTGAATCTGACTTTTGGAGGATGCTGGTGACTTTCAAATCTAGATAAATTGTGGAATCAGTTTTCATACATCTGATTTTATTTACACTGATAATTGGTTTCAGATACAATGATAACTGTAAAGCTGAAACCAGATATCTCTGCAAATAAAATAAAATATGACAAATACATGTAGCTTGTTTGCAAACACCACAAATTAAACATGCACAGCATATTTAGTACGATGATCAATCTCAATGCAAGGGCCCATTTTAAATTAGGCAAAACAAATGACTATTTATATTGTCTTGCACTATACTGAAAAGAGAAGTAGAATGAGAGGTCTTTTGACTTCATAATTGGACACCATAAGTTTGCCTTCACCACCAGTCTGCATCTTAAACACAATCTGGTAAACTAAAATGAGTGAGCAATCATTTTGTGCTTCAATGGCATAGTCTTCCATGATTTTGAACTTTCCAAATTTGTGTTTAAATTGTTGCACCAATTTTATCTTTCATACCCCATATCTTGAAGTGGAATGTATTTCCGCCATTGTACACACTTGATTTTCTATCCCATTTCCTTCTCTCTGTTTCAGTTTTGTACGCACTGAATTCTGAAAGTCTCCCGCACTTTTTACTATCAGCTACAGCATAACTTCCAAATCTGTAGTAATTTAGATGTTTTTTTCCCTTTCCATCTATTTTATGGGTTTTAAAAAAGTGGATTTTGAGCCCCGTATAAAGATTTTTAGTATGTGCGTGCATAATTAAATGAAATTCCACAATGTTTCAGACTTTTTTACTGCTTCAGAATACAATACATCTGCTTTTGCAGCAATCTGTTTGGATTGTCATCATTAAAATATCTTTTTGAGTACAATACTTTAAGATTTGTAACAACAGGTTTTACAACAGTGTTTTTCCCTTTTAGGGAATGCATGAATATAATACGATTATTTGATGATTACAACAGTTTTTGAGAAAGACAAAGAACTACTACATAAAAATTGTTTAAATGGTAATATAATACTTATTCTGAACACACAACAAGAATGTCAATACAAAATTTTATTTATATGAGTCAAAATTATATACCTCTTCATCTCTAAAATTTAAGTATATGTGTATGTTACAGAGGCATTAACTTTTTGGCATTATATCTGAATGCTTTAAAATAATTTAACCAGTCACCTTTTGAACATTTAGCCAAATTTGGTTATGATGCAAAAAAGAAAAGGTACACCGCTTACGCATAATACTCAGTCTACATTAAGTATGAAAAATGTTGTCAACTGTGCCACTGTTGTAAAGTTAGTCCATAAAAAGGAAGAACCTCTGGGTGTAGACTCTTTGAATGCATGAAGTGTGAAAATTATGTTACAAACACTTGCATCATAATTTGTGAGTGCAAAGTTAATTTCAAAGAAATATAACTATGAATAACACAACTAATGTCCTCCGTGTATGCTATGAAATGCTCAAAAATAACTGCACTACAATTTGGTTTCTGCTTCTTCCTTCGACTACTTACTTTCAGACATAACATTTATGGAAGCATTCCGTATACAACACCACCATGGAAAGTGTTCACGTTCATGCTGAGTAATATCCATGATTCTAGTTTGATCACCTGATCTTTACTGAAGTTGTGTGATCTGCTACTTTCACATTGTAGTGTGTAGAAAGTGACAGGTTAAAAGGTATAATTAAATGAAGACCCAGGAAATGAATAATATCTATCTAAAAGGCAGAAAACCACAATTAATAACCAAGTCCAGGCAGTCATATAAGCACATAAAATAAAACTTCTTTTGAAAAACACATACAGTTGAAGCAGCATTATGCACCAGTTCTCATGAATCTGGTTAGTTACTGAAATACCATCCGAAAGCAGGACAAACAGTACCGTGACACTTTTTATCTTCTGCTCCCTACAGCTTAATTTACATTCATGCATTGCAAACCCACTCCAAAGTGTTGTGCTAAAATTACCTGCAGGTTCTCTCTTTTGAGATACCCAACTTCTTATCCATGTTGTTTTCAACTTTAATTCCTTTTCTCTTCTAATATTATCAATTTGATTTGATTAACATATTCTGTGAGCAAGAGGAAAATGGGTAATGAAAAGATGAAAGGCAGTTAAGTAAAATAGGAAAAAGACTGGCACATGCCTTGGAGGATAAATAAAAGCAAGGACAACAAAAAATATGAGAGCTAAAAAACAATATATGAAAGTACTAGCAGCACAAACAAAGAATATTGTTATCAGTAACAATAACACACAGATCTAGGCCTCCAAATCACCAGAGATGTGATGTAAGAAGAAACTGAAAAATCTCTTCTCCTCTTACATTTTGCTGTGGATAAGATGATTTTTATTGTTATAGATACCAAATCTCACTACTGTTTGTTGAAATTGCAGTAGGTAATTCCTGAGGTAGCATCCACTGTATAAGATTCTTGCTAACCTCTTTACTTGTCCAAGTCCCCATTCCCCATCCCTCCTCCCCAAACCATTTCTTTACCCTTTGCTGATAAATTCAGTTCCTTGTCATTACTTGTCACTTTTAAAACAGAGATGCCTATCTGACTACAGAAGTTGCAGAACAAAGATAGTGAATTACATACATTACAATGCTTTGATACAGTGTACTCCATCACTCAACACCATCTTACAAGGAGATATTTTTGTTTGTACTAGACAATATTTTAAACCTTAGAACACACAATATGAATTTCATTCATAAAAATGTGTCTAGTGGTAGGATATAATTTGTTTATGTGCTTTTACTATCCAACATGATAGATTTCAGATGTGACTGTATACAATCAATCCCTCCCCATTTCTTTTCTAAAAGTAACTATGATGCTGTCACAGACAACCACTCAGATGCTTCATACATTGTATTTTAACTAAAAATAAATACAATAAATATTATTAAATATCCCACCAGTATCATAAAACAAACCTGGTCACCAGCACCTTAGGAATGTTTGCATTTTAAAACATTTAGTTATTAGGTACAATACATTAAAATAAGTTGTTCACTAAATGTATCACATGAGGCACTATCTAAAATAACATTTATATGTACACTGTACTTTTAACTACATTCTACACTGTACATAACAGGCAAAGTGCATCTATGGGCATCATATAATCTTTGGTTATAGTTAATGGCTACAAATACCTGTAAGTAACAAAAAACTTGAGATTTTCTTTAAATTTATGAAAGTTCTTAGGTTTCATAACACCGAGGCTACTGCATGTGAATTAACATCTCAATATTAAATCACATAACAATATATATACAACTTTAAATTTAGAAGTTGGTATGTACACTGTACGTCATAATAGAGATTCCATACCAGTTCATCTAAATGGTTGAAACAAGAAAGATTTAGCAATAAATAAAAAGACAAAATAAGTGCACTGTACATGTTATATTCTTCTCCCTAGAAGTAAAAGCTATGTGTAATTGCACATTCCACTTGTTGGTTAATAAACACAAGTTTTATTTACTAAGATCAGAACAGATTATCTTTTAAATAACATTTATTCTTTTGTTCACCGGTACATTTATATTTAGTACTATTGTTGTACGTAGAAATAATCTTTGTTGCAATGGTAACAGTTTAACAACATGACTTCTTTACCTGTTGTGGAGAATGTCTCAGCTATATGATTATCACAGAGAATGCTTGATGCTTCAATAAAGTGTTTAAGTAGTTGGACTGCCTCCAGCAAAGCACTTAGACTGTAACACACTGATGGTCTTCCCAAATTGTCTCCCATATTAGTTACATATGAATGCACAACTAGCACACTGGTAATAAAAGACAAAGTTATTCATGACATAAATCAAAATATATTCAAGACAAACACTGCAGTACCATCTCCAACAATCATGTTGGTACCAGAATGTTAAATATTAAATGTATCATTTTTGTAATTCTCTACCTGCACCTAGAGTAAATGATTAAAAAGAAATTAACCTGATACCTTTCATAATTTACAATGTAACAGTGACTAACATATGTTAGTGCAATATAAAATGGAGACAGCTGTCACTTCAAAATGAAATACAAGTGAATGCATTTGGATTTAAAAATCTCGTCTATCGATTACTGTTGTACATATCAGGAATTCCTTTTCAATGACAGTTAACTTCGCTTTGATCCAGAAGTCAATCATTGCAGCACAATACCTGATGCCATTTACAATATATTCTGTGTATCTTAATTCTGCCATGATAATCCCACCAGTAGCAAACAATACAAAAATTGTGAAACTAAAAAGTCTAGTCAGCTTCAGTAGCTGTGCAGTCAGCGTAACAGATTGCAAACCGAGGCCGCCTGGATTTGATTCCAGGCCGGGTTAGAGATCATCTCCACTTGAGGACTGGGTGTTGTATTGTCTTCATGTTCCTATCATTACAACTGACACAAAAAATCACTGAAACGGGTAAAAGAGTAACGTAAAGCAGGAATGAGAGCGAGAGGAGAATGCATACCATGTTTAAGACTGAGTGACACAACAATTCATTAGGCTGAAAGTGGGGAGGCTGTATGGGAAAGTAAAGTGCAACCTGTAGAAAATTTGCATTGTAAAAAATATTAAAATGATTTGTGAAAGAAAGAGAGAATGAATTTCTGAACATGTAAACTGGAAAAGTCATTGTAAAATAAGTGAAAGAGTTCTGCCATTTAAGAAGTATGATTACACAAGATGAGGACATCAAAGAATAAATCATTTTTATTTTATAATTATGTGAGTGAAATCTATTAAAATTCACCCATTCTCTAAATAAAAATAAGGTTTCATCAAATTGTACATTTGGGGCATAGAACTGCCTAGTCTTTCAACAGCACAACAATGGAAAATCTAAGAAGAAACTGTAAGCATCTGAAATGTGGTGCAAGAAGACATAAATATAATCTTTCACTTAAAGTATGAAACAGTGTGGTATTAGAAACAAGCAGAAAGGGAAAAATGGATTGAAAAATGCTGACACTTCAAACAGGATAAGTAAATGTTGATTTAAAGCTGTAAAAAGGATGGCAGATTTAAACAATGGGAACCCCAGTAGCAACATCAACCATGTACGGTAAGACAGATAGCTACTTACTGTAAAGATGACATGTGAAGCTGCAGGCACAATTAAAAGACACTTACATAAAGCTTTGGCCACAGCCTTCATCAGTAAGAGAGAGACAGCGTGTATGAGATGTGCTTGCTTGTGTGTATGAATCGTACTTATCTCTCTCTTACGAAGGCTGTGGTCGAAAGCTGTCTTTTCCTACATTATGGAAGATTTAAACATTGACATCCTGTCAGCAGTGAGATCATTAGAGACAGAGCACAAGTTGGGACTACGAAAGGATGAGGCAGGAAATCAGCTTTGTTCTCTTCAAAGGAAACATCCTAGCATTTTCCTGGAGTGATTTAGGGAAATCACGAAAAACCTAAGCCTAGATGTCAGGATGTGGGTCTCAACCATCGCCCTCCTGAATGTGATTTTACAACTGTAGACCAGATGGAGGATCACACATAGCTTGGTAATATAGCAGTCATTAGAGCAACTGATAGTTACCAATCACAATTATGTTATGTCCTACAGGCAGTGAGATTATCACAGTTAAAGAAGGAAGCATTGGGTCTTGGACTGAAATTTACTTGTACGTTAGGACTGTTAGTACACTGAAAGATTGTGAGTATGAAGAAGATCAAGGTATGTGATCGATTTCAGCAAATATAGAAACAACCACAAGCAGCACGAGCTTAACTTCAATACTGAGGACATCACTCAAACTGTTAATGCTACTGTCCTCATTACAGGCGGGCCTCTCTCATCCTGATGTGTGAGTGACCTGTCCTCCCTCTTCACCCTTCTCCAATCTACCCATCTCTCCACCCATGGGAAGGAACTAATAGTTCAAAAAGCTAGGGTAACGTCATCACTTTTACTTTCATAGGTATCTACTGGGAGGAGTACTTGTCTTACAGAATTTAACCAGAATTTTAATTTCACACAAGCTGTTCACTCACTGTGTTAAACATCAAAACAAATATTTTACTTCAGCTGTAAGCCCTATTGTCGGAATACTTCTGCTTGCAGAGGTATGACATAAAGCAGTGTTTCAGTACTGGCACTGGTCGCCAGGCACCATTCTGTACAGTTCAGTAGTTACATGTAGAAAGTATACCTCAGATCTAAAAACTGCAAATGGTACAAGATTAAAATGACACTGAAGTCTCTCATCAAGACAGCATTACAGTGATTCAGTACTTCAAATCTTGCCTCTCATACCAGAGTGGAAATTGTGCTATCAAGGTAAGATTTGAAAAAAAAAAAAAAAAAAAAAAAAAAAAAAAAAAAAAAAAAAAAAAATGCTTTTAGAGCATTTCAAATCTGTAGCATTATCAGCTGAATAATACAAATAACAAAACAAGTAAAAATAAATATTACTATAAAAATGAAAAACATATATTTACACAAAAATAATAATTCAGTAACAACCATTACAATAATCAATAAACTTCAACATCTTTACAAAACAAATCTATCACCCTCATTTCCAGATCAACAAAAAATTGTGATTCCAGTATAGTGTTACCATTAATACTGATTTTCTTATATTGTTACATTTTGTGCAGAATAAGTAGCAAATAAAAGATAAATATGTGTTTAGAATTTGAAGTATTACATAATACTTTTGCTATGTACAGAAATCACCCAGTGTAAAATTTGTACTGTCTAGGTAAGGTGAATATTTTCTTAGTGCACACAGATTTCTGTCAACAATGTACTTATTAAAGCTGCCTGCTAAAGGCAGGAACAGACATCACTTGGCTGTATATATTTTGCAGATTTCATTTGTTTATTGTTTTCTGAAGCTGAACAGCTTATGAAGCTACTTTATGTAGATTCAGTAAATGTATCAGATGCTGAGTAATCTTTTACAAAGCATCACTGTATCATCAATAAGCTCTTAGAGCAAACACACGCCACATAAATTTTAATGAATTTTGGGACATTTAAGAATCAGGTAACTGCAGCTCACTAACACTTCTTGTAATTTTCTGGTTGAAGTTCATGAGAACCAAAGAGCACCAACAACACTATATAGGAACTTGACTGGAAGACACAACAGTCACATCACGTTTGTGCAGATCCATAAGTACCAGCAGGTGGCCTGTACTCCTTAGGCAGAGTGAGCAATTGAAGGCTATTGAAAGCATATTTGCGAACACCTGTGTTCTTGTTAGTATTCTCTCTACGGCTACCTTCACTAAAACACAACAAAACCATTTCTGTTAATATTGGTACTTCAAACATTTTTAGACATTAAAGTTATAAAGCCTTGCTTTGAATAATAATAATAATGATAAAGTTGCAAATTTTTTTTAGGATTAAAAGAGACCACTCACCAAAAAGTCTGATTTGTCGATAAGCACACACAAAAGGGAGAAAACTTACCAGCTTTTACAGTTATCCTTTGATGTGCTGGATTACACAAATTCTCTCTCTCTCTCTCTCTCTCTCTCTCTCTCTCACACACACACACACACACACACACACACACACACACACACACAGTGCAGCACCATGTATTGGTATAATAGGTGTGTGTGTGTGTGTGTGTGTGTGTGTGCCCCAACTTGTCAAATGATAGCAAAATTTTTCTTCTTTTGTGTGTGCCTACTGACAGCCTGCCAACGGCCTTGCTGCAGGGATAACACTGGTTCCTGTCAGATCACCGAAGTTAAGTGCTGGGGTGAGCTAGCACAGACCATCTGGTCTGCCGAGCGCTGTTGGCAAGCGGGGTGCACTCAGCCCTTGTGAGGCAAACTGAGGAGTTACTTGATTGAGAAGTTGTGGCTCCCATCTCAGAAACTGACATATGGCCGGGAGAGCGGTGTGCTGACCACATGACCCTCCATATCCTAATCCAGTGGTGCCTGTGGGTTGAGGATGACACGGCGGCTGGTCAGTACCTTTGGGCCTTCTGGCCTGTTCGGGAGGAAAGTTTATTGGCAGCCCAATGTTTCTGCTTTTTGGTGAGTGGTCTCCTTTAATGATGAAGTAATTACATTCTACAAGAACTTTCCTACACCACTGATCCTAGAATACCAATGCATTTTCCATAACACATAATACCATTGGGAGAGAGGAGTGTACTTTTGTGCCCACAAAAAATCATTAAATGTCTTTAAATTTTATTAACACCATACATTTTAAATAGGTTCTGATATATAAGTGGGGTAAAGAACCTGAAATTATCTTTTAGCACAATCTTATCAACATCAACGCATTTTCAGTAATGTTTACAGCAAGTGGAGGGATACTTTATGAACACTGAAAAAATTTTTAAAAAAATACAAATTTCATTAACTGTCAATGATTTTCATTCAGAACACACTTTTTAAAATTATATGGATGTGTAAGAAGGGTCCTGAACCTGAAATTATGAATATGAAATTTGTTGCGAAAAGTCATATTCACTAAGTTTTTGTAAACAGCCACGAGTCGCTGTTACAATTTTTTATTTACCAATTACACTCTTTAAATGAATAAGAGCATCATCAGAATATACGCTGTAAAAGATACAAATTGAGATAAAATGGAAAACTTACACTTACGTTGCATAAAGTACATATTCATTTCCAGTATGGTGACTTATTTTTAAAGTTAGCTGACAGCACTAAAGATTAAACTGGCAGCACTATAGTAATTACATGATGACACTGACAGCGACACAGGTTAAATTGACTATAAAACAGTATTTGTAATGTCCATGGTATAGTGTATCCAAATATAATTTACAACTATAGAAAATGAAATTTACATTTTAATTGCCACTTTTACAGATGTGTGTATAGACATCTCATATCTGTACATATTGCTGATCTTTCAAAAAACACATCTGTAAAAGTTAAAGTATCTTTCAATGTCGATAGACACACAAACAAACACAAACATACACACAAAATTCAAGCTTTTGCAACAAACTGTTGCCTCATCAGGAAAGAGAGAAGGAGAGGGAAAGACGAAAGGAAGTGGGTTTTAAGGGAGAGGGTAAGGAGTCATTCCAATCCCGGGAGTGGAAAGACTTACCTTAGGGGGAAAAAAGGACAGGTATACACTCGCACACACACATATCCATCCACACATACAGACACAAGCAGACATATTTAAAGATGTCCATGTCTTTAAATATGTCTACTTGCGTCTGTATGTGTGGATGGATATGTGTGTGTGTGTGTGTGTGTGCAAGTGTATACCTGTCCTTTTTTCCCCCTAAGGTAAGTCTTTCCGCTCCCGGGATTGGAATGACTCCTTACCCTCTCCCTTAAAACCCACTTCCTTTCGTCTTTCCCTCTCCTTCCCTCTTTCCTGATGAGGCAACAGTATGTTGCGAAAGCTTGAATTTTGTGTGTATGTTTGTGTTTGTTTGTGTGTCTATCGACCTGCCAGCGCTTTTGTTCGGTAAGTCACCTCATCTTTGTTTTATATATATATATATATATATTTATATATATATATATTTATATATATATTTACAAATGTCTGCTTGTGTCTGTGTATGTGTGGATGGATATGTGTGTGTGTGCGAGTGTATACCTGTCCTTTTTTCCCCCTAAGGTAAGTCTTTCCGCTCCCGGGATTGGAATGACTCCTTACCCTCTCCCTTAAAACCCACTTCCTTTCGTCTTTCCCTCTCCTTCCCTCTTTCCTGATGAGGCAACAGTTTGTTGCGAAAGCTTGAATTTTGTGTGTATGTTTGTGTTTGTTTGTGTGTCTATCGACCTGCCAGCGCTTTTGTTTGGTAAGTTTCATCATCTTTCTTTTTAGACATATATATATATATATATATATATATATATATATATATATATATAAACAAAGATGATGAGACTTACCAAACAAAAGCGCTGGCAGGTCAATAGGCACACAAACATACACACAAAATTCTAGCTTTCGCAACCAACTGTTGCTTTGTCAGGAAAGAGGGAAGGAGAGGGAAAGACGAAAGGATGTGGGTTTTAAGGGAGAGGGTAAGGAGTCATTCCAATCCCGGGAGTGGAAAGACTTACCTTAGGGGGAAAAAAGGACGGGTATACACTCGCGCACACACACACACACACACACACACACACACACACACACACACACACACACACATCCATCCGCACATACACAGACACAAGCAGACATTTTCAAATATATATTATATATATTTTCTTTAATGTCGTTTGTTGTTAGCAATATTAGCTTATTCCCAAGAGTTAGCAGCTTTCACTCAGTTAATACTAGGCAGAAATCAAATCTGCATGTGGAATGCACTTCCTTGACTCTTGTGCAGAAAGGAGTGCAGTATTCTGCTGCATCCATTTTCAATAAGCTACCACAAGAACTCAAAAATCTTAGCAGTAGCCCAAACGCTTTTAAGTCTAAACTGAAGAGTTGCCTCATGGCTCACTCCTTCTATTCTGTCGAGGAGCTCCTGGAAGAGCTAAAAAATTAAGCAAATTCCAGTGTTACATTCTTGATTTTCTTTATTTAAACTAACGACGTGTCGCCTGAATATGTTTCTTATATTTCATTTTATCTGTTTCTACAATCTACAACTGAATATGTTTCTTATATTTCATTTTATCTGTTTCTACAATCGTGTTATAATTTAATGTATTGACTCATTCCATGACCATGGAGACTTCTCCTTAATGTGGTCTCACGGAACAATAAATAAATAAAAAATATACATGCTTAAAATGTCTTTACAAATGTGTGTCCAAAATTATCGTTTATAAAAATATCACTGTTAGGATAATATGGCAGGCATTATATTTTGGTTGCTTATCTACAGTACTTTGTCAAATAACCCATTTAACTTAAATTAGTTTTGTTCGTTTAATAAATTTTGTGGACTTTTCTAGTTTTCAGCAAAAATTTCCAACTCTTTCAAAACATTTAAGGGAGGGCCTTTATCCACAGTGTGGATAATTTTCATGCTATCTTAAATCTCACCTAGTGTATGTTTATTTGTTCTCAACTGTTCATCCAATGCTGTGCGATTTGAATTTAAACTGCAATGTTCCTTGTAACATATTTTAAACGCTCTCCCAATTTGGTCAGTGTACGTGTTTTGACAATTTTGGAAATTCATTTTATATACTTCTGCATTACTGCACTTGTCCTTACATGCACTTACTTTGTGTATTAGTCCACTTCTAGCTAGTTCAAAACACATATTTAACTTTCTGTCTTGGGAAACGTCTTGCAATATGGTCTGTTATAGGGCCTTTCTATATGAGTGTAACATACCATATCGGAAATAGAATATGTACTTTACGTCACGCCAATATAAGTTTTCCGTATTATCTCCATCTGAATTAGCACTCTCTCTCTCTCCCTCTCTCTCTCTCTCTCTCTCTCTCTCTCTCTCTCTCTCTCTCACACACACACACACACACACACACAACACTTATTGTTTGACAGTCCTTTTGTTGTTCCTATCTGCGACTCCACATATCCGCTATATGGTGAGTAGCAATCTATCCTTTTCATAATACTGTCATTATTCCATCCTGGGTTTTCCATTGTTTGTTTCCAAAAACTTTGTTTTAAGAGTCGCTCCCCCAGCAGACAATTCCTGCTCTTGTTAAAGTCACTTTCACCACTAAGACTTAAATTGTAGCATTAAGTTTTACTTAGAAATTTAAAACAGTTGCAGAACCTGATATAAGAAGTAGTTAAAAACAAAACAATTTTTCAAAATTTTAAAACATAAAGTACCAGACCAGATTACAATACTTCAAAAACGTGTGCACAAATTTCCCTTCACCCATCCCCCTCTTCCTCGTTATTGTGTGAGTTAATGATTAAGTTGGTTCTACAAATCCAGGAAACCCACAAATATTCTTGGGCCATATACTATCAACATGTAAACAACTGATTTTGGTAGGTCATATTCTGTATGTTGTCAGAGGCAGAAAGATTTCAGTGCATTGTGTTACTATATGAATTATGGTGCCTAACATATAACACCAATGGCTGCCTTAAAAAGGGCACAGAAAAATAGATTACCTTTCAGAAGACTTCCATAAGGAAAAGTCATTTAATCCAAACTATAGCTATGAGATATAGTGTATTGAAAGTGCTTGAAAAACACTTTGTTAGGATTTCAAAAGATGTATGCTAATAATTTGTTCTGTGACTTATACATATACTTATGTACTAATAATCATTTTTATTTGTAAGCACCTTCATTGTACAAGCTGTTTTGATATAATAGAAAACGCTTTTTTAAGCTTCTGCATGGAATTCTTTTGCCTTTGTGTCAAAAATTAACAACAGAAACCTCAAAATGATAAGTAACTAATCTGATGAGATGTAAGAGAAGATGATAAAATGAAGTGTGAGATCAGGCATTCAAGAAATACGCAGCTGAAGTTGGGCAATGTTCACAATAATGCACAGATATTAATTACAGTGGCACAAGGCAAGTCAATAACTCAGCATGTTGTATTATTTGCACTGGATAGTACATTTCAAAAGTGAGAGCTGATATACTTCTGAAGTTACTAGCTCCATGGAAACCATCATAAACATATTTTTGGCTGAAAACACAGTTGCCACGATATTCCGTGTTGATTGTGATAGGTTGAAATTTTCTGGTTTTTAAACCTGAATGAGGCCACTGCATGGATTAGCACTTGGATGCATTAATAGTGTACGAAACTGAACATAATCACAAATCATCATTTGAGAAAATAATTCCTTTCAATACTCCAAGTGCCTGTATAATAATCAAATCTACGGATATTATTCTTCAGTTATTGCGAGTAGCTGTGAATAACTGAAAAATGAAAATTTCCCAGCTGACTTCTATCCATGTGCTACAAATAGTCTCTTTTCCTGAATGCTAGGCCTGTTATTTCTCTTCTTGTTTTGCACATTCATACAGTTTCAATATATGTACAGCACAACTTTTCCTTACATAAAAATCTTGATATGTTCGAAGTACTACCTATGGTACGGATTTTCATTGTAAAATGACATAATGTGACTGAAATTCACATGAACTGTATGAATTTGTGGTAATCAAACAGTGTCAATTAGCACAGATTCATACTACCATCTTTACTAAGTCACTTCCTATTACTTTCTTTTGAATCATTACTGCAATTACAGAAAACACTATATATGCATACATACTGACCTCCTCATGCAGTCCAAAGCTCTGCGGAATTCATGTTCTGCCAAATCATACTCCGTGACAAGAATCTGGCATTGTTCTAAAGTTACAGACATTCCAGTGCGATCTTTGGCACTCTTGCAGCTAGTGAAGCGTAAACCTGTGTTTAACAACACAGTAATATTCAGTAAGTACCATGAAAGAAAAATCTAAAAATATCATGAATACAGAAGTATTAACAATTTTGTACATTATCATATAGCATGCAAGCATAACACGAGCTTACATGAAATGCCTCAGTTATAATCAGGTCATATTTAGGACTCCTGATGCTTTTGGGGAAAAAAAGAAAATATCTCTGCTGCTGCCCCCCCCCCCCCCCCCACTTCCCCTGACTTGAAGAACAAATATTTATTTAAGTTTGCATAATGTGTGGGTACATGAACTGCAAACCTAAAATCATGCTTTTATAAAAATTACAAAGTCAGTTACTGACCATCTTCAGACATCATATTGAAATATGAACATGCAAAGAATTAAGAGGGATGTGTACAAACAGTAGTAACAAATAAAACAGATCTTATATAATAAATAATAAAAAAAGTAAATTATACCCATGGTGGGGGGCAGTGGCGGTGAATGGATCAGATGTTATGAATTCCACGAATGTCAACTGTTAAGGGGAGCAATGCAGCTGTTATTTAAATACATGATGCTCCACCCGCTCTACACTGAATCACATCATCGATAGCCAATCAGGCATACAGGATGTAAAACAGTTTTTACAATAAGGTTTATACAGAATGATTACACAAAAAACTAATAACAAGTGAAGAAATAGGTGTCTTATATTATAAGAAATAGGTTCCTTATGTTATAAAATGGTTCAAATGGCTCTGAGCACTATGGGACATCTGAGGTCACCAGTCCCCTAGAACTTAAAACTACTTAAACCTAACTAACCTAAGGACATCACACACAGCCTTGCCCAAGGCAGGATTTGAAACTGCGACCATTGCAGTCGTGTGGTTCCAGACTGAAGGGCCTAGAACCGCTCGGCCACACCGGCTGGCCCCCTTATATTATATAAAGTAACTGCTATAAACAGTATTTCATCAGTCTGTGATAAAAATATGTGTTAAAAAGAGGGAACCAATCATAATCAGTTGTGAGAACACCGACAGCCATCTGTGGGGATTTACTGCACACTTATACATTGTATAGCAGTAAAAATTGTGGTTAAGCAATGATACTGGCCCCCATGGAGATGGCATGGCCATATTGATGTGCACCTTCCAGCAGAAGTGGATTTCAGAGCTGTGACCACAGCTGGATGTCAAAAACATACTGCATGCAGATCGACATGTAGAAATGCATGCCAGGTATTGCATATTCCTCCTAGATCATAGTGGCAGTGGAAATACAGCTTGACTGACACCGTTGCTTATCATCAACACACGGAATTCACGTTTCACAGATGCAGATTGCAAAGTTGCAACAGTGACTTGTTTTTACAAAATATTGTTGTGCAAGTATGATTAGTGTCGTGCTATGTGTCAGATCCTCTAGATGACTTTCACCAAGTAAACAACATGGTAACAAGTAAAGTAGGATACATGATACCTAAAGCATGAAAAAATACACACATCAAAAAAAGTTTTGCTTTACCTCGGTTCCAAGAGTTCCCGAACCTGTACAGGAAATTTATTGCTCATTTAAACCACACATTGCATGTTGCACGACCATACAGCAAGACCTTCAGAGGTGGTGGTCCAGATTGCTATACACACTGGTACCTCTAATACCCAATGGCATATCTTCTTGCATTGATGCATGCCTGTATTCGTTGTGGCATATTATCCACCAGTTCATCAAGGCACTGTGGGTCCAGATTGTTCCACTCCTCAATGGTGATTCGGCTTAGAACCCTCAGAATATTTTGTGGGTAATGTCGTCCACAAAAAGCTCTTTTCAATCTATCCCATGCATCTTCAATAGGTTTCATGTCTGGAGAACACGCTGGCCACTCTAGACGAGCGAAGTCATTATCCTAGAGGATGTCATTCACTAGATGTGCACGATGGGGGCACAAATTGTCATCCATGACGACAAATGCCTCGTCAATGTGCTGCCGATATGGTTTAACTATCAGTCAGAGAATGGCATTCACGAATCGTACAGCCGTTATGGTGCCTACCTTGACCACCAGCGGCGTACGTCAGCCCCACATAATGCCACCCCAAAACAGCAGGGAACCTCCACCTAGCTGCACTCGCTGTACAGTGTGTCTAAGGCATTCAGACTGACCGGGTTGCCTCCAAACATGTCTGTGATGATTGTCTGGTTGAAGGGATATGCGACACTCATCAGTGAAGAGAACATGATGCCAATCCTGAGCAGTCCATTCGGCATACTGCTGGGCTTATCTATACCGCGCTGCATGGTGTCGTTGTTTCGAAGATGGACCTCGCAATGGACGTCGGGAGTGAAGTTGCGCATCATGCAGCCCATTCCGCACAGTTTGAGTTGTAACATGACATCCTGTGGCAGCACGAAAGGATTATGCAAAATGGTGGCAGTGCTGTCAGGGTTCCTCCGAGCCATAATCCATAGGTAGCAGTCATCCACTTCAGTAGTAGCCCTTGGGTGGCCTGAGTGAGGCATGTTATCGACATCACTTTGGTTCACTCTGAGACACTTGGACACTACCCTTGTTGAGACCCCTTTCTGGCACAAAGTAACAATGCAGATGCAACCAAACCGCGGTGTTTACTGTCTAGGCATGGTTGAACTACAGACAACACGAGCCATGTACATCCTTCCTAGTGGAATGACTGGAACTGATCAGCTATCGGACCCCCTCCATCAAATAGGCGCTGCTCATGCATGGTTGTTTACATCTTTGGGTGGATTTAGTGGCATCTCTGAACAGTCAAAGGGACTGCATCTGTGATATAATATCCACAGTCAATGTCTATCTTCAGGCATTCTGGTGGTGGTTGTTGGGATGTTTAAGGGGGACTAAACAGCTAAGGTCATCAGTCCCCCATTCCAAAAACAAGCGAGACAAAGTTGCAGAGCAGATAAAACCCCAAGGGGAAGGAGACTGCCGCCCCCCCCCCCCCCCCCAGGTGCTAAAGAACACAAATTAGGCAACGAACACTACAGAAAAGAAGAGTACAGACGAACACCAGACAGAAAGAAATAGAAGAAAAGAAGATAGCCGGAGACTGGTTGACTGACCACGACAACAAAAAAGGGAAAGAGTCAACCATCCGATGAGACACCAAAACAGCAACAAATATGGAGAGACGTGAGGACAAAAGACACAGAAACTGAAAAGTGCAGGAACCCCCTAAATTGATCCATAAAAAGGACTAGCACGGATAAAATGTAAAACATTGTCAGCCATGGAGGCATCGTCGCATAAAATCAAAGGCAAGGTGCCCGGGAAATTAAAAGACTGCCGAAGGGTGCGCAGTCGGGGACACTCCAATAAAATGTGGGCGACCGTCAGCCGGGACCCACACCGACACAGGGGGGGATCCTCCTGACGCAAAAGATGGCCGTGCGTCAGGTATGTATGGTCGATGCGGAGCCGACACAGGATAACAGAGTCCCTGCGAGAAGACCGCAGGGAGGAGCGCCACACATCGGTCGTCTCCTTGACAGCCCGCAGTTTATTAGGCATTGTCAAGCCTCGCCACTCAGCAGACCACATCCCAAGCACCTTACGGCGCAACACCAGCTGCTGATCGGGAGCCGTGAGGCCGATCTCCAAAGCTGGGGCATCGAGCGCCCCTTTGGCCAGCCTGTCAACACGTTCGTTCCCCGGGATGCCAACATGACCTGGCGTCCAAACCAAGACCACCGAACGTCCAGAACGGGCAATGGCGGAAACAGACTCCTGAATAGAGGACACCAGAGGAGAAGAGGGATAGCAGCGGTCGATGGCCTGAAGGCTGCTCAGGGAGTCACTGCAGATGACGATGGACCTACCTGAGCAGAAACGCATATGCTCAAGAGCGCGCAAGATGGCCACCAGCTCTGCAGTAAAAATACTGCAGCCAGCCGGCAAGGAGCGTTGCTCAACATGGGCAGCGTGAGCAAAAGCGTAGGCAGTGCGACCATCAACCAGGGAACCATTAGTGTAGACAGGCTCACAGCCCGTAAACGATTCGAGGAGCGCAAGAAAACGACGACGGAGGCATTCTGGGAAACAAGGTGATGCAAAACTTTTTTTGATGTGTTTATTAGTTACATCAAAAGAACAACAGCACAAAATCTCACCAACGCATCGAGGCAATCACACACATAAAACAATGAGCATAAGAAAACTGAAGTTTGAACCAAGACTGAACATGTCTGTTTACAATTACTCCACGAAATAGGCATGCAAAATGTTGGAAGTATAGAAACACAAGTTATTGTCATTATGATACAATACACTAAGGACCCATCTAAGCACTCATAAATGTAAAACAAATACATAATCAGTCAAAAGTTAAAAGATACTGTGACTGCAGTTGTCAATACTCACAAAACGTCCGTAAAATAGCAGTGATCACGATGTAACAATTGTTACTTAGAGAAATAAAAGTGGAATAAATATGAACAGAAGTAAAATAGGGTTCTTTAGTTAGCATACAGCAAAATCATCATGCAGCATGAAGGGTGGCACTTAAGACAAACTGGGCCTATTAAGAGTCAGGAATTTTTTGATTTTTTTTTTTTTTAAAAAAAGGAAATTAAAATTAATTGCACACAGTTTATTACTAACATGAAACGATGCCATAAAAAATAAAAGAAAGAATAAAAGAGGAACACAAGGGCAGAACCATTCTATATTATGGAAATATTTTTCTCTGAAGTCTAGTTGCTCATTGAGTATGCATGAGGGTTTATTTTTGTAGTGAGTATAAATTTTTATCTCTTCTAATGTGTTAAGCAACAATTCTTTAACTTTTAAACTATTTGTTATACATCCTTCTGCGTGATTGTGATGCATTAGGTATTGGCCCAATACTGGCTTATTACGAGACGTACCTGAAGTGTGTTCCTTATAATGAGTAGTGAAGTTTCTACCTATCTGGCCAATGTATTGGTTGTCGCAATCTTTACATAATATTTAAACACAAACACCAGAATTTAGATAGTTATTATTGCAGTTTCGAATTATATGCTTCAGCCGATTCTGCAAAAGGTAACTGGTAGTAACGGCTATTGTCAAATCAGTGTTCTTGAACAAGTTATTAATTTTGCCAGAAATTAAGCTCATGTATGTAATTCTGGTAAATTTGCTATTGGGAGTTGTATGACTGTTATAAGATTTTTGCAATTTATGAAGCAAATTATCAACTTCACTGGGGTTACAACAGCTAGCTTCGGCAAACTGCTTTACAGTATTTAGTTTGTTTTGGATAGCATCTGGTTCCAGACATAATTTAACTATTCTGTAACTTATTGATCTTATAAAGGCTTTTCTGTATTTAGCTGTATGACATGAATTTGCTCTAATAATTACATCAGTGGCACTCGGCTTCCTGTAAATGGTAAAACAAAAGTTATACTGCAATGTGAAACAGTTAGACCTAACAAATTAATGGTTCTGTTGTTTTCATGTTCTATTGTACAAGCCATATCAGACTGAACATTATTTAAAATGTCAGTGAGTCCAGCCCCTCTGTGGAACTTTTATATAGCAATGGAGTATCATCAATGTATCTCTTATAATGTAAAATTTTATTCATGATCTGTGGATTATCTTTGAAAAATTGCAATTCTGCATGATTAACAAAGATGTCAACTATGGTGCCTGATAGTGAATTGCCCACTGCTAATCCATCTTTCTGGTAATAGATTTTGCCATTGAATGACACGTAGTTGAAAGCAACAGCACATTCAAGTAACTCAATGACCTCTGTTATTTCTTCTGTACTAATAATCTTATTTTGAAGTAAATTATTTTTAATAATGGCTATTGTTTCAGTGACTGGAACATGAACTGGAAAATTTATATTTTGGATCTCCTGAAGTGACTAGGTTCAGCAATTTTTGCAATCAGAATAATTGTGAATTTTGAGGGGATAGAAATTAGCAAGCAAACATACTTTGCATACTTTCACTCTCTGATGTCATACGGAATAATATTTTGGGGTAACTCAACACTTAGCCAAAAAGTATTCACTGCTCAAAAGAAAGTGGTTAGAATAATGTATGGGGCTCATAGTCGCACATCTTGTAGGCATCTCTTTAAAAGATTAGGAATTCTTAGAACAGCCCCACAGTACATTTACTCAATAATGAAATTTGTTCTCAACAACAAGGACCAGTTTAAAAACAACAGTGACATTCATGATTATAATACCAGAAGAAAGGAAGACTTACACTTTCCCCTACTTAACCTATCTTTGGCAAAGAAAGGGGTAAAATACGTAGCTGTAAAACTTTTCCATAAATTACCAAATGATGTAAAACATCTGACAGATAGCAGTAACAGTTTTAAAAATAAACTGAAATCATACCTCTTGACAACTCCTTCTATACCACAGACAAATTCTTGAACAGGAATAAATAAATCTATAGGTATAATATATGCATTTTGTGCCATTTAAGGAAATGGGGTAGGTAATAAAAATTTTAAGACTTAAAAAAAAAGAAAAAAAGAATAAAAAAGCCTTCGTTCATGTGTGCATTTCTTATGCACTTGACACGTTCCACATCATAAAGGTTGCCATGAGATTAATCAATGGAACACGAACTAACTGACTAACTGGTATGTTAGTTTACAGGTTCGTACTGCCTAATGAGACAAATCGTGCATTGTCGGGAATTTCAACGTTGTAGATTTACTGTGCCAATTCATAGCTGTTCTTTATTATAAAATTCTCTTTAAAAACCTAAAAAGCTTTCAAAATATCATTCAGTTTTTTCTTTAGGTTGTTCAATGGATAGTTCATATTGCTAACAATTGGACAAATTGACATATTAGGCTTATATAGCTTTAATTGGGATCTTAATTTAGGTAACTGCTGATTCATTGTCTTCAATGAAGATTTTTCTATCGGTAAAACAAGGAGACTATTATCATCAATCAGTCTTTTAACTGTATTTTGAAATTTTGGAGTTGGATCTTTGTTAATTTCGGAAGTGCCATTTCCACTGAAAAACATTAAAGCCTTTGATATATCATCACTTTCATTAACAAGGACCAACATATTACATTTATCTGGCATTGTTACAATTGCTTTATTAATTGTAAGCTTGACATTAACATTTTTTTAACTATTTGGGATTCATTACCTCTTTTACTTTTGTGTTTCTAAGCCAATTTTGCGAACAACTGATATTCAAATGGGAACATTTCATTGCAATTTCAACATCGGCTATTATGCATTTGATGTTTACATCATTTAGAGTAAGCTTTAAATTACATTTTAGGCCTTTGTTTAAAAGGGCTGTTTCAGCAGGAGTAAACCAGAAGTAATTAAAAATACCTAGGCAGTCCTTATGTTAGCGCGCAGTCATGAGGAGAATGTCAGAACCAATACATAACTCCATTGGTAGTGATACAAAGCAAATGGCATTTTTAACCTGTAATTTAAGCTTCCTGGGGAAATATGTTGATAAAGATCGTGCAGTGATTATTGGGGAGGAGAGGGTGACTGTAAACTCAACACTACAACTGAGAATGGCATCATAGGGCACATAACTGAGAAATTCCTCAAAACAAATGTGAAGATGTGTCACTCTTTGAGTAATAAAGACATGCTCTGGGTGAAGCATTGTTGATGCTCCTTTGCTTTTCAGAGCTTGCACTGGTATTCCTTGAAATTCAAATTCTCTCCGAGTTTTCCAACTTTGGCGGATGTGATGGCAGGTCAGATTTTAATAAACTGAGTGATGAACCACAAGCATTATTTAAATTGAAACTGCCAGCCCTGTTTATTACATTTTCTGAGATTTTTATTTTGATGCACACCTTAATTATGCAGTCCCAGAAACTTGGCATTTGCACTATGGTACTGGTCTCAACATATTTCATTTCATGATTATATTCAAGGCAGTGCTTTGCAACAGATGATTTGCTTCGTTGTTTTAGTGAGGTACGACATCGATGTTCCTAGCATTTCTCCTTGACTATTCTGATAGGCTGCCATATGTCAAACATGCCACGTTCATGTGGAATGTGATGCACACCTAACTTTGAGAGACCTAGATTTTCTTTAACATTACATGAAATGGTGTAATGGGCATCAAGGATTGAACGCTGCTATAAATAGTGGCCTGTGAGCAGCAACAGCTCACAGTCTGGTTGGAGCCCAGGCAGCAAGTACTTATAACAGCAAAACTCGCAGCACCTGAAGAAGATAGCTCAATCAATCATCAAAACATTATGCCTAAAATGTAAACAACAACTTGGCAGAACACCCAGAAGCACACTATTAATCAATTGCACTGAGAAAACCTGGGAGATCATGTAAAAGACTCAAGTTCCCATTGTGTACAGGCCTGAATGAGAAGTTTTCTTAAACCTCAAATGCAATTAAAGGAAGTGCTCTCAAGTACTGAAGAGCATTGCACAGGACAGACTAGCATGGACTTAAGACCACAACAACACCAACACTGGAAGTTTTTGTATGTGGTGACTCCAGCTTAGATAACAGTGATTTGGGACACACAGGCATACTGATGTACCACCCTGTTTTGTTCCCCCAATAATATTCCCAACAAGAGTAACAAGAACATAGTAAGAAAAAGCAGGTGTTCAACTGCTCAGTACAGTTCTATCTGTAGAAAGCAATATATGGTTCTACTCTGTTTTGGTAGAACTAAACAAGAAAAGTTATCCTGTTGGCAGTTTCAGTGACCTTGCTAATGCCTTTGAATGTGGTAATAGCTGAATTCTATCAGAGAAATCAAAATATTATGGTGTTAAAGGCATGTGAGCATCTTCACAATGGAGAATAGCCAGCCACATTAACAAACAACTCCGCAGAAATGAAACTAAATTGAAAGCAGTGAATAGTAAATAGTGTCCCTTAAGGTTTGGAACTTTTGGTACTATTGAAATAGTGGCCTGTGGTACAGAAAAAGACATTAAGAAGAAATAATATCAGCTTACTTTTATTTTTAAAATTCCCCAGGTAAGACAATGAACAAGACAAGAGTATTACAGAAGACACAAATATATTTTGATATTCATGTTCAAAGGCCAGATATCTATAAGAATGTCTTCAGCTGCCTACAAGATGCTATTACACGGAAGCAACCACGAATTTTAAGGAAACATCCCTGCTCATTAGTCAGTAACCACTGAAAATGATTTAAAATTGTTTTACCAACACTTTTACTTAAGTTTAAGATTCAACATACTATCAACTTCTACTGGCTCTTACGGCTAAAAACAAGACAGAAAGGACAACATTTAGAGAACTGATCCACAATGTGAGGCAACAGATGAAGGCAATTTCTCACATAGGGTTACAGAAATGTTTAGACTAATGTTAGCACAAAGGTGTGAATGCTGGAGAGAGTGCACTGAAGGAAATGTAGATTAAAATAAGATTTTAACAATAAATATTCTCTTTTTATATGTCACTGGGAAGATTTGTCCCTACCACAAGCAGCAATAATAATAATAATAATTATTATTATTATTACACACGTTACAGGCCTTTTATCAGACCACACGAAAAATTCATGACTATTTGTTCTTCCTGTTCTTCCAGTACTCCTTCATTCGTTCACTAAAGGCTCTCTTCCTTACTTCCGTCCACTTTGGCCTTTGGGCTTTAGGTGCTGTTTTAACTGACATCACTTCCCACTTGTTCACCTTGTGTCTACAGACGTCTTTGTCCATGACGTCCGCTGAATCTATCTGAGCTCTTTCCAGATCAATTTTGACTTGTGTCATCCAAGGGATGGTGGTCTTGATTCTCTGGATGTACCTGAGGATTCTGTTGGTGAGTCTGGTCTGTGGGAGTCTGCTTATACGTCATAAAATTTTAGTCGCTTCTTTCTAATGTTGAACTTTTCTGTAGTGTCCCTGGAGTGAAGCCTATATCCATCATCTGTGAGTCTTGGCCCAATAATTTTCCTAATGGTTTTTCTTTCCTGTGTGAGAATGTTCTCAAGGTCGGCCTTTGTGTGTAACATCAGTGTCTCACTGGCGTAGAGCACCTAAGGTTTGATTATAGTGTTGTAGTGGCGAATTTTGGTGCAGGTGGAGAGACATTTCTTTGTTATAAATACCCAAGTTTTGGATAAAGCTCTCTTCATTTTCAATAACCTAGTGTTCTGGGCAATTTTCTCCTTTCACGTCAGTTCGGGAACTTCACCTGGGTACTTAAAGTGTGTGACCCTGTTGATCTCGCCATACTTTTATTTATTATTATTATTATTGTTGTTGTTGTTCTTGACTACATAACTGAACTTAGTTGTTTTAAGATGATTTTTGACTTCGTCATCATTACGCATCTCCTAAGCAGAGATTCACAGAGTTGATGATGGAATGTCTAGAAATGGGATTTATCTAGGTATGTGGGTGTGTGTCAAATGCCTGAAGATGGTGATGACAACTCATCTTTACAGAGAGTGTTTAATACCTATATTCACTGAACAATGTAAATAGGCAGGTGGTGGCAAAATTATACTTATTACATCAGGTGGCTGATGAACTGAACACCTTGTGGTTCGAGGGTTCTTATACCCCTATGCCACGTAACTCCCACCCTGTGTCCCATCTGCAAGTCTTCCTACAGGCGTGGCAGCAAGTGTTTCCAAGATGGCCGCCGAGTAAGTGACGCCAGAAACTAGTTCCAGAAAGTTAAGTGATTTAGACAGGAATATAATTTAGTTTAACGCCAACAACAAATTAAATACGTGCATTAGTGTATCGTTTAGTCTTGCCGTTAAAGGTTTGACTTTTCTTTGCGTATTTTTTTAGAAAACACGAAAAGATCGTAACTTCGTGAAGTCGCGCTTAGGCTTAAATTTTGTAAACGTGTTTGTTTCTTGTTTCACGGTAATTTAACTAGTTTCTCGGTAACAAATAAGTAAACTACCGTAAATAGCGTATAACTTCATTGTGTTAATACAGATTTCAGAAAAACAGCATAACTTTATATCAGAAACTTGCTTATATACATTTGTTTATAGGCTTAATTCTCGTAACGTTTTTGGAGAATCAAACTTAAAGTATCTCGTTTAATTGTCCTTCTTTCCTTCCATCGAGTGAAATATATAATAAATAGTGTATACCTTCATTGTTTTAATACAGATCTCAGAAAAACAGCAGAGTTTCAAATCAGAAACTTGCTTATATACATTTGTGAATAGGCTTAATCCTTGTAACGTCTTTTTTGATTTTCGATAATTTAATTGATTTATTCTAGCTAAAGTATTATTTTTGCCATGAGCGAGAAGTGCCTGACTTGCCGTAGAATTGTTAGTTCCGGGGTTTGTTGTGATGGATGCAGTAGTTTTTTTCACTGGGGGGCGCTGCAGTGGTGTGAGTGTTGGGAAAGTGGATCAGGCTCATCAGTGGTTATGTAGGATTTGCAGCAGAGATAGGAAGATAGTGGAACAGGAGGGGAAATTTTCTGCCCTTCAGGCTGAGCTAGATCAGGCTAGGGAAGATCTGGACAGGTTAAGGAGGGAGAATGGCAAAGAGAGGTGGGAAGTGGCAGCAGGTAACAGAAGGAACAGGCCTAGAACTAAGTCTGACAGTTTTGTGGTGAATGTCAAAAATAAGTTTGACCTGTTGCTTCAGTTAGAAACTGATGAGCCTCAAGCAGAGGTAGCTGTAGACAGGACACAACAAACTTTTAATAGGAATTTGAAAAAGAATGTAGGAAAGTCATCGAAAAGGAAGAAAGTTTTGTTGTTAGGCAGTTCTCATGCCAGAGGTGTAGGCCAACTTCTGCAGGAGGAATTAGGACCAGAATACCAGGTCACAATTTTTTTCAAACCAAGTGCTAGTCTGGATCAGGTGACAGAGGATTTAGGTTCACTCTGTAAAGGATTTACCAGGGAAGACACCGTGGTTATTGTGGGAGGGCCAGGGAACAGCATCGACAGAGATCCTGGGTACAGTATAGAGTGTGACCTGGTAAAGATTGCGTCGGCATCGAGACACACCAATGTTGAATTTGTATCTGTCCTGAGACGCCATGACCGGCCTCATTTGAACTCTTCTGTTGGGAGAGTTAATTTGGAGTTGGAACGGCTGCTTGGGTCAGGTGTGGGGGCTCATATTGGTGTGGTTCCTGTTGATTCTCTCAGTAGGTAGGACTATACCAGGCACGGCCTACATCTCAACAGGAAAGGGAAGGGGAAACTGGCTGGGGTAATAGCAGGAAATTTAAAGGGGGGAGGCACTGCCATGAATGGTAAAATACCAGTGGTTACAGGTGTTGGAGCAGCACCTTTTTTAGGATAGGTAAGACAGAAAGATGCCAAGTTCTACGAGAGGTCAGGATTGAATCAAATCTTCAGTTTAGGAAAGAAATTAAACAGCACAATTCTAGCACATTGGATCACCAATCACAGCTGTCAATTATAAATTTTCACCAATCACCAGAAATTTTATCTCCACCAAGTTGTATCTCAGTCCTGGGTAATTGCATTGATGAATTAAAGTCACCCAACCCAGCTGACATAATCTGCCTCTGTGAACACCATGTGACTACTGGTATAGGAACTAGGCCTAAGCACAATGAGAAACTCAGACAGGAGAGTACTGCAAATGTTAGAATAAGGAAAGGTTCTCATAAAAGTATAATTAAAAATAATGTAAGTATATTTCATCAAAATATTTTGAGTTTAAAAAATAAAATAGATGAGCTTCTGGTTTGTTTAGAAGATTTAGAAGCTGAGGATGAAATAGATATACTATGCCTGTCTGAGCATCACATTGTTACTGATATGGATAAGGTAAATGTAAGTGGATATAAGCTCTCTGCACATGTAATGAGAGAAAATATGGAGTAAGGAGGAGTTGCCATATATGTCAAAAGTTATCATTGTGCAAAAAGTATAGAAACAAAAAAGTTTTGTGTAGAGAAACATATAGAAGCATGTGCCTGTGAGCTTAAATTAAATAAAGGCACATTTATAATTGTAACTGTATATCGGTCCCCATCAGGAAATTTTCATCTATTTCTGAAAAATTTGGACTCCTTGTTGTGCTATCTGTCAGACAGGGGGAATCAAATTATTATTTGTGGGGACTTCAATGTAGATTCTCTGAAAGAGGGTAATAGGAAAAATGACCTTGAAGTATTACTTGGTTCTTTCAATTTGACACCCGTTATTGATTTTCCTACTCGGGTGGTAAAGGATAGCAGCTCACTGATAGATAATTTCTTTATAGACCAAGATAAGTTTAACCAGATAAATGCTCAGCCTGTTGAGAATGGTCTTTCTGATCATGGTGCACAGCTAGTTACAATATATGACATAGCTCCATTCAGCAATACTAAACAGTCCTCCAAAGTAGTACGTTCAGTCAACAATTTAACAATTGCAAATTTCAGGGAAAGCCTACAGCAGTTAGACTGGGATGAGGTGTACCGTGAACCTGATGCCAATTTAAAATATAATTTATTTCATGACATTTTTGTAAATGCATTTGAAAACTGCTTCCCCAAGAAAATAGTTAAATATACTCTTAAGGAATCTTGTAACAAACCATGGCTTACTAAGGGTATAAAAATATCTTGTAACCGGAAAAGGGAAATGTATCTGACAGCAAGAAAGAGTAGTGACCCAGAAACTATCAAACATTATAAAAACTACTGTGTTATATTAAGAAAAGTTATTAAAAAATCCTGAAGTATGCATATCATGTCTGAAATCAGCAACTCTGATAATAAAATTAAAACAATTTGGAATATTATTAAAAGAGAAACAGGTCAACCAAGAGCACAGGAAGAAAGTATTACCATCAAATTGAATGAAAACTTTACGAACAAAAAGTCAGAAGTTGAAAATATTTTCAATAATCATTTTCTAAATGTTGTGGATATAGTAGGATCCAGGTGTTCATTAGAAGATGCTAGGCTGTTAATGGAAGAGGCCATACCTATGCAATTTGATACAATTGAAATCTCACCCACTTCTCCCTCTGAAATTAGGAAAATAATAAACTTGCTTAAAAGTAAAAACTCACATGGAATTGATGGCATTTCCAGCAAAATACTAAAAGCTTGTTCTCAACAGATAAGTAAGATTCTCAGCCACCTGTGTAATAGCTCTCTGGAACAGGGCATTTTCCCTGATAGACTGAAATATGCTATTGTTATACCTTTGCATAAAAAGGGGGATAGATCTGATGTCAACAATTACCGTCCAATCTCCCTTCTAACAGCTTTATCCAAAATTTTTGAGAAAGTAATGCATTCAAGAGTAGCTTCACATATCTGTAAAAATTAAGTACTAACAAAATGTCAGTTTGGTTTCCAGAAAGGTTTTTCAACAGAAAATGCCATATATGCCTTCACCAATCAAATTTTGAATGATCTGAATAACCAAACACCACCCATTGGGATTTTTTGTGATCTCTCAAAGGCTTTTGATTGTGTAAATCATGAAATTCTGCTAGACAAGCTCAAATATTGTGGCACGAGTGGGACAGTGCACAAATGGTTCAATTCGTACCTAACTGGACAAGTGCAGAAAGTTGAAATAAGCAGTTCTCATAATATGCAAAGATCAGCACATTCCTCAAACTGGGGAACTATCAAGAATGAGGTTCCACAAGGGTTAGTCTTGGGTCCTTTGTTGTTCTTAATATATATTAATGACTTGCCATTCTATATTCATGAAGAGGCAAAGTTAGTTCTCTTTGCTGATGATACAAGTATAGTAATCACACCTGACAAACAAGAATTAACTGATGAAATTGTCAATACTGTCTTTCAGAAAATTACTAAGTGGTTCCTTGTAAATGGAGTCTCACTGAATTTTGATAAGACACTGTACATACAGTTCCATACAGTGAATGGTATGACGCCATTAATACATATAGACCTTAATCAGAAGCATATAGCTAAGGTAGAATATTCCAAATTTTGTGTGTCCATTGATGAGAGATTAAATTGGAAGAAACACATTGATGATCTGCTGAAACGTTTGAGTTCAGCTACTTATGCAATAAGGGTCATTGCAAATTTTGGTGATAAACATCTTAGTAAATTAGCTTACTACGCCTATTTTCACTCATTGCTTTCGTATGGCATCATATTTTGGGGTAATTCATCACTGAGGAATAAAGTATTTATTGCACAAAAGCGTGTAATCAGAATAATAGCTGGAGTCCACCCAAGATCATCCTGCAGACATTTATTAAAGGATCTAGGGATATTCACAGTAGCGTCTCAGTATATATACTCTCTTATGAAATTTGTTATTAACAACCAAATCCAATTCAAAAGTAATAGCAGTGTGCATAACTACAATACTAGGAGAAAGGATGATCTTCACTATTCAAGATTAAATCTAACTTTGGCACAGAAAGGGGTGAATTATACTGCCACTAAAGTCTTTGGTCACTTACGAAATAGTATCAAAAGTCTGACAGATAACCAACAAGTATTTAAGAAGAAATTAAAAGAATTTCTGAATGACGACTCCTTCTACTCCATAGAGGAATTTTTAGATATAAATTAAGAAAAAATATATATATAAAAAAAATAAAAAAATAAAATAAAATAACATAAAAAAGTTGTTATATTAACTTAAGTATGTTGTTAAATTAACTTAATTATGTCATGTATTGGAAAATTTGACTCGTTCCACATCATTACGAAATATCGTATTTATGATCCATGGAACTAGTATTAATCTAATCTAATCTAATTTGACTGCTGTAGTATCCGGAATTCTGCATGCAGCCTGCTCACTATGACATGCATTGCACGGTGGCAGCAGAAGCTCGGCTTGTTCAAAGAGTCAGTTCCCACGTTTGTTGAAAATTTTTTGTTACTGGTCCCAATTAAAAGAGGAGCATGGTTTCAAGCTTTACTGAAGTTCTAACCAATGTCATTGTTGATAAGTTAGTCCCTGGTTCACATTTCAATAGATTCCTTAACAATGCAGTTCAAGTAATGAGATGTGGAAGCCAGGACTGATGCATTCATAACCCACATCATGTATTTTGGAAGGGCAATGTTCTGAGAGAAGTGAACCACTGCCCTGTATCATATGATGACACCACTGATGATCTTGGTGGTGATCTTTCATAGTACACATGATCTATCCAATGTATGATTTGGCACACTGGATAGCATTTCATATACTCTAGTTTTGTGAAATGGAAGATCGTCCATGACACTCTGTTGTAGTGCTCATGCCTTAGTGGGTGGGCAGAACATAGTCTTAATATTTTGTTTCTGGACAAGGCATCCTGCTTCACTCGATAATGCCCAGTGTATGGCACAAATATAGTGGCATCACTTAGTTCCTGTTCCTCCACAGTCTTTGACAATAGTGAAGTAGGTGTTATATGTAGTGACCACTGAATTTGCCTTCCAATGTAGCCACTTTCTTGTAGGCTGTCTTCAAGTGTTCTAATTTTTAGTCGAGATTTTTTTTGGTACACAGAATGTACTATGTTTTTAAGTACACCAGTTTTCTGTGCCAGCTGATCGCAGCTCTGAACATACAGGTACAATCTGTGAGAGTCTTATTGCAAGACACACACATCAAAAAAAGTTTTGCATCGCCTCAGTTCTGAGAGTTCCGCGACCTGTTCAAAAAATTGGTATAGAGATCAACATAAACATCATTTCTGCCTTTTTTACTGCTCATGAAAACCACACACTGCATGTTGTACCACCATAGAGTGAGCCCTTCAGAGGTGGTGATCGAAACTGCTGTACACACCGGTACCGCTAATACCTAGTAGCATGTCCCCTTGCATTAATGCATGCCTGTATTTGTCATGGCATACTATCCACTAATTCGTCAAGACACTGTTGGTCCAGATTGTCCCACTCCTCAACGGCAATTCGGCGTAGATCCTTCAGAGTGGTTGGTGAGTCACATCGTCCTTAAAAAGCCCTTTCAATCTATCCCAGGAATGTTCAATAGAGTTCATGTCTGGAGAACATACTGGCCACTCTAGTTGAGTGATGTCATTATCCTGGAGGAAGCCATTCACAAGACGTGCACAATGGGGGTGTGAATTGTCACCCATGAAGATGAATGCCTCATCAATATGCGGCTGATATGGTTGCACTATCTGTCGGAGGATGGCATTCACGTATCGTACAGCCGTTATGGCGCCTTCCATGACCACCAGTGGTATACATCAGCCCCACATAATGCCACCCAAAAACAGCAAGGAACCTCCATCTTGCTACAATTGCTGGACAATGTGTCTAAGGTGTTCAGCCTGACCGGGTTGCCCCCGAACACGTCTCCGACGATTGTCTGGTTGAAGGCATATGCGACACTCATCGGTGAAGAGAATGTGATGCCAATCCTGAGCAGTCCATTCGGCATGTTGTTGAGCCCATCTGTACGGTGCTACATGGTGTCATGGTTGCAAAAATGGACCTCGCAATGGATGTTGGGAGTGAAGTAGCGCATCATGCAGCCCATTCCGCACAGTTTGAATCGTAACACAACATCCTGTGGCTGCACGAAAAGCATTATTCAACATGGTGGCATTGCTGTCAGGGTTCCCCCGAGTCATAATCCGTAGGCAGCGGTCATCCACTTCAGTAGTAGCCCTTGGGTGGCCTGAGCGAGGCATGTCATCGACTGTTCCTGTCTCTCTATATCTCCTCCATGTCCGAACAACATCGCTTTGGTTCACTCCGATATGCCTGAACATTTCCCTTGTTGAGAGCCCTTCCTGCCACAAAGTAACAAAGTGGATGCGATCGAACTGCGGACTGACCGTCTAGGCATGGTTGAACTACAGATATCAAGAGCCGTGTACCTCCTTCCTGGTGTAATGACTGGAACTGATCAGCTGTCGGACCTCCTCCATCTAACAGGCAATACTCATGCATGGTTGTTTACATCTTTGGGTGGGTTTAGTGACATCTCTGAACGGTCAAATGAACTGTGTCTGTGATACAATATCCATAGTCAACATCTATCTTCAGGAGTTCTGGAAGCCGGGATGATGCAAAACTTTTTTTGATGTATTTATATTGTGACCCAAAGGTCCATCTGCCTTCCTCTTCACCAATACATTCAGATCACCATCCAATTGCATCTCTATCATCAATCTGACATTCAGGTGAATGGAGCTGAGATTCACAAGGAATCTGTGCAGCTCTTCTGTTCCATGTACCCTATTATGAATGTGTTGTTGACATACTCCGAAGCAGCAAGTTGAGGCCGCCCATTGCAATCCCTACTAACAGCTTGTACAATGTCCCCTCAAAGAAAACTTTGCTCTCGATTTAATTAGGACCAAGAGCAAAATTTTCAACAAACACAGGGAACTGAATCCTAGGATTAATGAAGCCATTGCTGCCACCACAGTGACTCATGTCATGGAGTGGGGATGGTCTCCAAATCCCGGATACTGTGTCAGTTGACTCGTCGATGTGCCTCTGTGGGAATGGATGGGATCAATTGCTGTAATATTGTGCTATTTGGATATTAATAACTGGCAGTACACCTGTGGATTATTTACTTATGAAATACACAAAGAGAAACTGAAAAATCACTATGCTGAATTTAAGGAGCTTTACAATGAATTCTAACTGATGTGGTACCAATGACTTCAAACCCATATCGAATATCGAAAGTGCAAGGTCATGAACATACTAACCATCTGGTTATAATCTACAGAAATTATATTATTTTTGTGTGGTCATTTTGCAGCATCTTTTTTTGACTGCGCACCACAACTTTTAGGATCTATATCATAATGACTTGCAGCTGTTTTTCATGCCAAAGGTGTACCAACATGGCATTTTGTGTATAGTCATCACTTTTTGGATGATCAGTGGCTATCTGTATAGTGGTTGATGAGTTTGTTTTTGCTTTAGTTATCATATGAGAATAAATTTGATTGTGTTGCAAGCAATCAACCATGGCCCTACTATCCTACGGATAATACTGGCTCACCTATTCCAGGTACCATTGATAGGATGAAAGGCCTGAAGTGGATGTTTTTGGATGTTCATCTTGTGTCTTGTGTCAAATGTATAGCTTGCTGCAGGTTCCAAACATCATGGTCATAAGGTTGTCATTATTTGATTCACTGTGGTGTAAATAGAATGAAATGTTTTGTATGTTGCTTAAAGACTTCCCTAAAATGAGTTTGACAATGTTACCTGCCCATCATCATTATTGCATTTTTCTCGAATGCTGTAATCTAATGAAATATTACTCATCAAATGTCTGAGAATACACAAATATCTTTCATGGTGCAATAATAACCAGAGAACTATGGCACTACCAGATAAAACACTGAAAAATGAATATGATTGTGAAATTTTAAAAGTAACTGCTCTGGCTGTTCTCAGGTATTTTGTGTAACTCTCCTAGGATGCCCCCAATTCAACTTGTATTACTAGGTGAAATATCAACAGAGATAAAAAGTACTTTTACTTACCAAGTGTTGGCAGACACATGCATTAACAAAAGTCACACATTTAACTTCATTCAGCATAAATGATGTTTTCGCAAAGCCTGTAAGTGTGTCATTCATGATTTAAATAATGAAAAATAGCACCAGTTACTGATTTTTTCATGCTCAGCACAATACATTTGAAGTATTTATTCTCATTTTCAAGAGCATAGCAGATTTCTTCACATAAATATTTTTTGTGACATTTGGATATAGGATTTTCTGCCTATCTTTCATTTCACTGTCTTTTTGAGGTCATAATGGAATTGGAATCAGACAAATTAAATCTTGTACTTTTTTGTTTGATATGCTGATGTCTACTTACAAGGATTGTGCCTCCTCCATTACACAGAATATCTCACACATGCCTATCATCATTCATACTGTTTGTTTTTATAATCAATGTTCTAAAGAGATATTATGACAGTATGATTTTGCAGAGAGTTTGTATGCAGTTGAAGTGTTACTTTTCTTTGGATTACATTGACATAAAGCTGTTAGTTATAAAAGAGACGTCGAGCTGCAGAGGGGTATGACAAAAAAACAGCTATACATTTGAACTTTTTGCCAAAAGGCCTTCTTCAAACGGGGAAAACACACACACACACACACACACACACACACACACACACACACACACAACTCATGGACCTGACCACTGTCTCTCACTGCTGAGGTCTGACTGTGAACAGCAACTGTGCCTGATGGGAATAAGGAGAAGGCTGGGATGGGGGAGGGGATAATAGCACAGCGATGGGGGAAGGTGTAGTGATGCTTATGGAATGCAGGGAAGTGGTGGGGTCAGGGTACAGCTGCTGGGTGCACTCGGGGCAGGGGAGGGGAAGAAGTAGAGGAAGAGAAAAAGACCAGCAGGTGTATTGGTAGAAGAGAAGGCTGTGTAGTGATGGAATGGGAGTTGGGAAAGGGATAGGTGGGTGAAAGGCAGAGACTAACAAAGGTTGGCACCAAAGGAGTTATGGGAATATATGATATACTGCGGGGAGAGTTCCCACCTGCTCAATTCAGAAAAGGTGGTGTTGGCAGAAAGGATCCAGATGGTGCAGGCTGTGAAGCAGTCACTGACGTGAAGCAAATTTTGTTGTTTACATGTTCAGCAACTGGGTGGTCCAGCTGTCTCTTGCCCACAGTTTGTCAGTAGCCATTCATGTGGATACAGGACGTCATGCCCATGCAGAAAGCAGTGCAGTGGTTGTAGATTAGTTTTTAGACCACATGACTGCTTTCACAGGTAGCTCTACCTTTGATGGGACAGGTGATGCCTCTGACCAGACTAGAGTAGGTGGTGGTGGGAGGATGTATGGGACAGGTATTACATCTAGATCTATTGCTGGGATATGAGCCACGAGGCATGGGATTACGAGCAGGATTGGAGTACTGATGGACAAGGATATTGCATAGGTTTGGTGGGCACCAGAATACCATTGTGAGAGGGGCGGCAAGCATACAGGGTAGGATATTCCTCATTTCAGTGCACAATGAGTGGTAGTCGAAACCCTGGTGGAGAACGTGACTCAGTTGCTCCAGTCCCGGGGGTACTGAGTCACAAGTGGAGTACTCCTTTGTGTCTGGATGGTGGGAATGTGGGAGGTGATGACTGGAGAGACAAGGCACTGGCGATCTGCTTCTGTACAAGGTCTGGAGGGTAATTTTGATCTGTGAATGCCTCAATGAGACCCTTGTTATATTTGGGGAGGGACTGTTTGTACTACAAATGCAATGGCTATGGATGGCTATAGGAAGGGACTTCATGGTATGGAATGTCTGGCAGCTGTCAAAGTGGAGGTAGGTTTGATATGGATGGAGGTACTGATTTGGCCATATCTGAGGTGAAGGTTAACACAGAGAAAGGTGGTTTGATGGGTTGAGGAGGACCAGGTGAAGCAAATTTGGGAGAGGGTTTGAGATTTTCGAGGAATGTGGATAGGTGTCCTCACCCTCAATTCGGTTCATGAAGATGTCTTCACTAACTGAAACAGATGATGGGTTTGGGACTCTGGGTGGTTAGGAAGGATTCCTCAAGATGACTTATGGATAAGTTGGCATATGATGGTTACCACAGATTTGTTTGTACATCACGCCTGCAAATGCAAAGTAATTGTGAGTGAGGATATATTTGGTCATGATGACCAGAAAGGAGCTTGTAAGTTTGAAGAGAGTCAGGCATTGGGAAAGTTGGTGCTCAATAATGGCATGATCATGGGCATTAAGGATTGGTGTAGTGACAAGCAAGATGTTGTGTGGTAAAAGAATAGAAACTCCAGAGAGTCAGAGGAAGAAATGGTTTCTGTCTTTTATACAGGAGGGTAATAGGCTGAAGGTGTTGGTCAGAGCAGAGATTCTCTCAAATGGGGAGGGTAATAGGCTGAAGGTGTGGGTCAGAGCAGAGATTCTCTCAGTGGGGTCACAGTAGCCAGCCACAATGGGGCATTGTAATCGATTGGGTTTAAGAACTAGGAAGCATGCAGAAGGTAGGAGTGTAGCGAGTGGTAGGAGTGAGGGGAGGGGCTGGAGAGGGAGAGGTAGAGGAAAGAGGGAGAGGGGAGAGGGGAGAGGGAAGAGGGGAGAGGGAAGAGGGGAGGGGGAGGGGAGAGTGAAGAGGGAAGAGGGGAGGGGGAGGGGAGAGTGAAGAGGGAAGAGGGGAGAGGTACAGGTGGAGGTAGAGGTAAGTGGTAATAGGTAAGAGGGAGAGGGACTCAGGGGACACATTCTGGAATGGCCTATTAAGGAGAGACTGGAGATCCTGTTGGCTTTCTGAAATGGGGTCACTGTAGCCAGTTGTAGGTGGACGAATCTGACAGCTGGCGAGCCCCTCCATCAGGTAATATCTGCAGTTTAAAACAACAGCGGTGGAGCCTTTGTCAGCAGGTAGGATTATGAAATTGGGATCAGTTTTAAGATGGTGGATAGTGGTTCTTTCAGTGGATGAAAGGTTAGTTTGCATGTTAAGGGATATGTGAAATGGTGGTGAGGCAAGGTTTGAGGTTAAGAAATTCTGGAAAGTTAACAGGGAGTGATTTGGATGGCGGTGGGGGTGATCACAGCTGGATGGAGGAGTGAACAGAGTAGGTCATGGATCAATATTGGCACTAGGTTGAGTTTAATTGGTAGGGGTGGTGGCAAAAAGTTTTCCATTGTAGGAACCGGCTGATGAAGAGGTCTTTAACACGTTCAGAATGATTGAATTTGTAAGTGGGGAAAAGGTAAGGGCCTTTTGTAAGGTCTGATACTCCAGTCGGTCTAAGGCTTTTGGAGGAAGATTTATTACTGTTTTTGGGTCTGTTTATGGTTTGGGTTCTGTATGGTGGTGAGTAGGAGGTTCTAAGGGTGTGATATAATAGTAGGTCAGTGAGGTTGGGTTTGTTGCTATCAGGGGATGCTGGAGACATTTGGAGGTTGTTGTATAGGTCACAGATAGTGGTAGTCCAAGGTGGTGAACCGGTTGGAGTTTTTTGAGGTAGCACTGTGCTTGCTGCTCTAGCTCCTGGAGGGCAAGAGTTTCAGTATGAGAGATGGGATGCAGGAATTAGGGATTGCACAGCAGGAGATTTTACAGGTGGAGAGAACATACTGCTAGGAGGTTTGGGCCTGATTTACATGGTTTTGGAGGACTTGGTAGCTGAGGGCTATGGACTGGCAGAATTTGAACAGACAGAGAACACTGTGGAAGGAGGAGTTGCTTCTGGTGATGGTACAGCCATTTGTGGGGATTCCATGAGCTAGGCAACAATGTAAGAACAGTACTGGGTTCTGGATAGGGATAAGGAAACTTTTCTGTTTTGGTTCAGATTCACAATACTGTCATTATTACATCCTAAATTTTCCACTGTTGTCAATTATAAAATTACTTTACCGTTATTGACTGCTGGAAGATATTAAGATATTCCACCACTTCCACAAATCACTTACAATGGATTTAATGAAGAGTTGGAAATTTTGTACACCACATAAGGCAAGGAAGAAAAATTTCCTGACAAACTAGATAACAAATCATTTAATTTTTTTAAAAATGTTTCTCCTGCTAGCAGTGTCATTGGTCACAAAATGTTTTCTTTCTGAAGATACAGAAATCACCAGGTCCCATGCCTTATCCAGTTGAAAGCCATCGTCATGATTAATAAGGTCTTGCCATAAATGGATTTTCACCAATTCCTTATTAATTGAATCCCAGAAGGATCTCTTTGAGGCCAAAATATCCATGGCAGAATAATCCAGAGAATGTAAAGATAAAATTCTTAGCTATGGCTGACTTACTTGGCTGCGAAAGGCAAGTGTGACAACCATGTTCAACACATCTTTCATGCACTGTGCACACTGTCTGACCAATATAGGCTTTGCTGCACTGGCAAGGTATACTGTAGATTCCAGCCCTCCACAATCCCAGATCATTCTTTGCCAAACCAAGAAGAGCACTGGTATCTGTAGTTGGGTGGAAGACTACTCTGACATGACATTTCCTTAATGTTCTGCCTAATTTTGATGAAATATTGCCAATGTAAGGGAGGAATGCCCTGGATCTGAAGCGGCCCTTCTCCTCTTGGTCTTGTGGGTGATCATGTTTCTTCTTGCTTAAAGCTGTGCTAATCTAATGTGGAGAATATCCATTATATTTTCACATTGGCTATAGGTGTTCCAGCTTCTTTCTTCTGCCTCAATCAGACACAGCATGTGTCTGGTGCACTAATGTTTGAAGGATGCCCATAATTTGTGATGGGTGGTGGCAGCTAAATGCCTGCAAATACAGATCAATATGTTAGGCATATGGTGAAGGGAATGCCCTAATGATCCATCCATTTTTGGACTGACCAAAACATTCAAAAATTATAAACAGCTGCCCTTCTCCACTTCCATTGTAAACTTGATATTCTCGTCGGTAGACTTCTGACGCTGCAAAAAGCATGATGTTGTGGGGCCCCACTACAAACATATCATCCACCACCAGAACACTTTTGGTTTAAGTTCTATCAAATCAAGTGCCCTCTCCTCAGTCTTAAAAAAATTTGCTACTGGAGGGGAGGGAGGACTACCCATGCCTACCTCATCAATTTGCTCAAAATGTTAAATGTTGAATAAAAAGTAGGTTGAGGAAAGGGTATGTGGACTAGTGCTGTTATACCAGTTTTCAACTTACTACTGATAGTGACGGTGAATCCACATGAGGAATCCTAGTGAAGAGTGAGACAACATCAATGGTACCAGTAAGTGTGACTCACTGAGTCAAAATGACTTTGGTCTATTAACAAAGTCACTGGAGGTACAAACATGATGTGAGCACAAAATATCTCAGTAAAGATGCTAGATGTCCAGCTAAGTCATAAGTTGGAGCATTGATATTGTTCACAATAGGATGTAATAGAAGACCTCCTTTGTGTATCTTTGGAAGACCACATTACTGTGGTGGAACAGAGCTGTGGGGTTGTATGCCTTTCACAACTTCTTGCAGAAGGGAAGAAGAATTCAGCAACACTGTCATTTTTCTTTCTACTCAACCTGTAGGGTCTTTATCAGTCTTCCGGTACACTGGTTCACTTAACAAGTTATGAAGTTTCTGGTCAGATATCTCAAGTGGCAACAGCACAATGACGTTTCTCTTATCTGCAGGAAGGTCTATCAAGTGAGAATCATCTCACAGTTTGCATGGTGTAACCCTTTCCATGGAGCAGACATTACTCTTCTAGGAAACATTACGGTTCTAAGGTGGGGTACTTGTAAGGGCAAGACATATTTCACATCTTAATTCTTCTGCAGCATCACTGGAAGAGGTCTAAAGGCTTCTTCCACCACACTAATGAAATCAGTTAAAGGCAAGGTTGTAGGTGTAGGTGCAAGTTCCTGCCATTCGTGTGCACTGATAGCAACACATTGTCCAAAACCTTATCTATTAAATTAACAATGGAGCATCAAAAAGCATCTTCTCGCAATAATTCCTGACATGCAGTCATACTCTGAAGATTGTCTGGTCTTGATAAAATGTGTCACTCTGGCAAACTTCGGAGTGAGGCCATTGTTCCAGCATTTCAGTAAAAAATAGAATGAAACTAACAATCTCACTCACTTACTACGTAACTTATCTGATTTCTGAATGTGTGACGCCAATTCAACAGAGGTCACTCATGAGCAGCTGCCTTTGCACATGTGTTTGTGACAATTTCTGGGATAAAATTAGTGAGGTGAACTAGCAATCTGCAGTGCAAAAAACTCACCTTAAGGTGGCTGAATGTTTGTCAGTTGAAATGTTATGGCAAAAAGTCGACAATATCTGGCTGCAGTCCCAGACCTTTATGAAAAACTCTTTACACCGGGAAAATTTCAAAAATCACAAAATACTATCCCTAACATTAGAATATAGAAAGTACTCCAAGATTTATTTTGTCTGATTTTCTGATTGCAGTATAACCTAAAAAAGACACAGTGCAAGAGAAGCAGATAGTCTCCATGCAAACGTAACATAAAATATTTATATAAACAAACGCAATTAAAAATGAGAATAAATTCTCAAATACATTGTGCTAAGCATGAAAAAATAAGTAACTGGCCCACTTTTCATTATTTAAATCATAAAATCTTTCTAAATAGATTGTCCTCCATATCACAAAGAGAGGACAAGATGGAGAAATAAGGCAATTCCAGGATAACGAAGCAAAGTAATCCCAAATTTGAATCAAGTGAATCATGATAAGAGTAGAACTAACAATAAACAAGTTTGAAAGCTACAGAAATGGAAAACAGGACAGTCTACAAGACAGATGAAAAAGATAAAGAATAGAAGGAAAAAAGAAGCAAATCCTGGAAAAGACATGATAAAATGAAGAACAGACACAACGAGAATTTAAACTGCCTCTTGCACTTTCCTGCTGCATTTTCCACAACCTAGGTTAATGGTTGACTTTCCTAATTTATTATCAAGCAGTTATGTTTCCTCCAAACCTTTCCTCTCTTCTGTTGTGTGATGAAAAAAACCACCTCTTCTGAAAGCTATCATTTAAGTGGCTTTTGTTTCTGGTTTGTATTGCTGTCTGCTTAGAGTATCTGAACATACAATATGAGGCAACCAACCCTATGATCTCTTACATGGCCATTACCTTTCATCCTTCGGCAGATGTGAGATGATAAATGCAGGACTTGAACATTCTTGCTCTGTCTCGTATGAACAGCTTGACGAAGTTTCTCCACCAGATCTCCAAGATTCATTTGTAATGGAGCACAAGACTGGCCTGAAAATGAATAATGAATAAGATCGGCTGCAAATGTTGTGAGTATATACATTAAATCATTATTTTCATTTATAACAACATTATGAAAAGGAAAAATCATTACCACATAGAGGCTGTTGATTCGCTAACACACACAATGAAGAAGACTGCCACACATTTCAGCTTTCAGACTAAAAAGTCTCACACAGAAAACACATACACACAAGCACATGACTGCTATCTCTAGGCACTGGTCCTCAGTCCCCTGATGAGTGAGTGAGTTGTGTTTGTATGAGTATTTTCCATTTTGGAAGAAAGATTTTTGTCTGACATCTTAAGTGTTTAGCAGTCTTTTTCACTTTGCCTGTCTGCAGCTCAACACCTGGGTGTTCTTTTTCATATTATTCTTATTCCATCCTCGAATTTCCAACACTCATGAAATAAACAAAATTCTAATAACTGTATCCTTCTATGTGTCAGACAACTATTTTTGCAGAATATTATCCTTATTGTTACTAGCCCAAGGAAGAGAGAAAGAGAGTTATTATGTTTTCATGTCTAATCAGCAACTGGGACATTAGACAGGAAGTTTACTTTTTTGTATAGCCAGCCAACAATACAATGAACATACGTAGTTTACTAAACTAATTTGGTTTTGAATAAGTAAATAACAGAATTATAGCTAGCATGCATTCCTCATACTAATCTTACCTCTATGACCTGCCATGTCGGCTGGTATATTTAACTTGCGGAAACGATGGTAATACTCATTTAAACGGTCAAAATTATCAACATTGCTCTTCTCCTGTGGCCGAGTGCTGCCCAGGCTTTCAGCCAAAGTTGCCATCTCATTAATTCCAATGTTGAAATAAACCGGTGTGATGTTAAATGAAACAGTGTCAGCCCCTGGGTGTGACAGTGGTAGCATGGAATAGACGGCATCGGGGACAGGAAGTAGCACAGTCAGAGCAGTCCGGGAACCTGTCACACGGGGAGCTGGCAGCTGTGGCTGTCCTGCTTCTTGCTGCTGGCTACCTGATCTGAACACAGTAATAATCCTTCCTTCATTGTGACATGGTCTCACATATGTTACTTTACTTATCCACAACAAGAAACCTTAAATATTCTGTCATGTCAAGCAGTATATTTACATGACAAATTGTTTAATAAGTACCCACATCTCCAAAAAATAACTACATTATTTTAAGTGATCACTTATTTTATAAAAGTAAGCATAACTTTCTAGCTTAGTTTAAACTGAATGATATGGTGAACATAAACAATGAAAGTTATCGTACAATGCAGGCTTTCCTGTGTGGTACTTCTGTCAATGGTTTTTGTTTTATGGACATTAGGCAGGGAAATATGCTTTGGACCATAGCCTAATTCCTATAAGACAAAAGTATCACTGACAGAATAAAATTATTACAAATACAAATATATAACTAAGATAAAAGTTCCAACACATTTTAAAATTTGTGGCCTGTTGGGGTTGTTTGGTAATACATTCCAAAGATCAAATCCCTAATGCCCACCATAATGCCATGTATAATTAAAATTTATATCCTGCTGCACGTTGAGCATAAGGTGACAGGTAAGTGAAGAAAACAGGGTATTATTACTCTCACACCTCCCGTTTTATGAGTACAACTGAATATCAAATCATATTTCAGTTATCATCTCTGCCTGGTTACTGCTGTAACAAACAATAGATTTATGATGATCTACAATACTGCTGAAAAGGGACAGAATGAATTTCAACTTTCATGAAGTATCAGTAAAAGAGACATCACAAAGTTTATTTATCAAAGTAACTCCATGATCAGGGTCCAAGAAGCATGTGATTCTGCCCAGCCACCACTTCATCCTCTACATTACAGCATTGGTTTGGATGAAATATGGAGGTCCATGGGGTTAGCAAATTGCTCTCCCAGCCATTGTTGGTTATCCAAACCTCAGACCCACTCCTTCTCAACTGGTCACACTAGACTGAGCATACCCCCTTCCCAGTCCTCTCGCCTCTTGGTAGTACTGTGAAAGCACCCCAGATCCACATAGCAGTCGGCGGGCACTGACCACTAAACTACAGAAGTGGATAATGGGGTTAGCGGGTATTTAATTACTGAGGAAAGGAAATAACAGAAAGATAGCAGTGAAAAAAGAGAAAAGTACCGGCCAGCAATTCTGACTCATAATTTTATGGTTTTCTAAACAGAATTTTCCTTTTGATACAAAGACAACTTTTACTCTGTGGTCTCTCATGTTTTCTCAGTGCAACTGACTAACAGTGAGCTTCCAGGTGTTCTGCCAAGTTACTGTTTCCATTTTCTGACCTAGCCGGGAAGGGGGGTGGCGGAGGGGGGGGGGGGGGGACTAACCCCTGGAAGTATGGAGTATTTTCAATATTTTGGTGGACACACAGTGATTTGTAAGTGCCATAAAAAATTTACAGTTCAGACTCTGTTATAACCTGCACAATACTAACTTTTAGATCATTTTCTTGAAAGAAAACCACCTAGCTATACTATTTTTTTCCCCTTTCTCTAAGAGCTGGGCCAGCCGAGTATGGGCGCCTCAATTCCAAGGGCCCATGATTACTCTGCAAGGTTGCATTACTGTCAAGCATTTTCTGACCATTGTGGCTGATCACGTTCATCCCTTGGTACCATTTTTTTCCCCAATGGCGATGCTGTGTTCCAGGACAACAGCGCTCCTGTTCACACTCATCACATTGTCCAGGAGCATGAGGATAGAGTGTTCCACCTCCAATAATCAAATCAGATCTCAATATTATTAAGCCTTTGTGGTCTACTTTGGAGGGAAGGATAAGTGCTCACTCTCTCACTTGATCATAGTTAACTTAACTTGCCATTATTTTGCAGGAATGATGGTTTAACATCCCCTTGAAAACCACACAGCATCTGTATTTATCCACTTTGAAATGACGGGAAGCTGTTTTGAATGCCAATAGTTTTTGTACACCATATTAGGCATGGTAATGCATTGCATTTTTGGTGTTTCCATACTTCTGTCGTCCCCCCCCCCCCAATAGTTTCTGCAGTTGTAACAAAATCCAGATTCGTTGGCTTCTGAAAATCATACATGTAACTGTATTGGAAAAAAAAAAAATCTACCCATCATGGGGTTGTATGAGGAAACATACAGAGAGTGGCCCTAAACGGTCTGAAATGCTTGTCAGGGTGTTTGTGGCATGAGAGGTTGTGTTGAGAAACTGTTATGAAAAAAATTCAATAAATTGTGCCGTTTTTGGGTTATTTAGCACTGAAGTTATCTGATCCTGTCACTGCACACTCAAATTCAAGCGCTTGCACAACACAAGCTAAAATGCAGAAATGCACAAACAGCTGTGGGTCAGGGTATTACCATTTGTTCAAATGGTCATTACTTAAGTCCACGTCATGTAGGATGGCGACCCAATTTTCAGCCGTTTTGCGCATCCCCGTCCACTATCTACTGGTAGCCAATAATGTGCATTCTCTTTCCGAGTGGCTAGCAGCGAGTTACACTAGACAACGAGAATCTCGCTCCTACATGCTGCACTGTTGCCATACTTCCTGGCAGCTGAGTTACTTATTCAACTTTCAGTTTGTTTTTGTTTTCTTTTTTTCCTTGTAGCAGTATAGCAGTGAATGTGTATCTGTAAACATTTCAAGTGTGATTTTTAAAAAAAAAAAAAAAGGTCAGGTGATGGCATTAAGGTGAATTACTTACCACATTAATAAATTTTTTAAACATGAATTTGAAAGCGGGCCTCCTACTGTTGACATTTGAAGACACAAGAACTGTAAAGAGAATTGTAAATGAAAGATTCAGAACTGTAGAAACCATAGAAAAAGATGGTTTTGTGTCGCCTGGAAAGCATTGAAATTGCAACAAACCTGTAACACAAATGGATGGTTTTAACAATGATGTTTTAAAGTGCTCCATGTGAATGATGGATGCCCGACATCCACAAAAATGTGTTACAGTTATGCAAGAGAAAACTGGCTTCAATGATAAGCACTTTGTCAATGTAAAGAATTTTGAAAGATGTTGGTTCCAGATATGTTAAGAAGAGAGTTTTCAGTTCAAAGAAGTGACATAGGTGCAGCAAAAACTAATCCCATATAAAGATTCATGATATAAGAGGAGGTAGTTCAATAGTGTATCACTTTTATGAAACATGAGCCAATTAGAATCATTCCAGGAAGATCTGCTGGAAAATGAGTGATGGTACTGGCTGTTTTAAAATTCTCATAGGAATAGGTTCTTGGATAAGTATTCTGCAGTGCTGACTCTTCTTCGGGTTTTGTTTCTGAGAATAAACTTGTATTTACATGTAAGAAAAACAGCAGTGACTACCACTCGCAAATGAACACTGTCAGTTTCTTGACATGATCGACAAATTTTGTCATGCCTTGTTTCGAAGTTGGTCATTGCCAATTATAATGCAACTGTTACAGAGAAAACAACAAGTACAAACAACAGAAAAGTGGATATTTATATCTGGCTTACACATGAAACTATTAAGCACAGTATAAACCAGACTTGTGTCGATTTCCTATAGCTCACTAATTTATACTAGTCACATGACAGAATGTACAAACTTGACTTCCTTGCATGTGAATGGGGTCACACAGTTTTGTGATTAGCCACATGTCACTGTCAGTGTAGCCCCATGGAATTAATTTGGGCAAAAGGTTAACGCTATGTGGAAGAAAAAACAAAACATTCAAGATGACATACAGCGAATCACTTGTGCATGAGACAATAGACAACATCCCACCTGTAGCACGGGCACAGTCTGTGTTTCATGCTGAAAAGCTACAGAAAGAGGAATTTAACAGGGAACTGATGATGGATACAAGCCTTGAAGCTATCACTGTGAATTTACAATCAGATTGTTCAGAAACACACTCAAATAGAAATGACGATGGTATTATGATGTAGACTTTGGAACAAAGTAATAATATTTCTTAGTTGTAAAGACCTGTAGTTTAAAAAATGTGTTTGTCAACATATCAGTTGCATACATAATAATGAGAACTTCCTAGCCTTTTTGATTAGGACTTTGTATCATTTGAATAATGCAGACTATGATGTTCAACATATTACCCAAGGAGAAATTGAGCTTCTGTCACTACGTTGCTTGCTCTAATAAAATGCGAGAAGGCAGCTGGATAAATTCATCAAAAGTCCGATATTTCCATGTGTAAACCCCTGTCATTTTCAAGGCATGAACTGCATAAGGTCCTAAAATGACATTGTAACTGAAGTTGACAAATCAGTGATTTCCAATGTTATCGGTCAGCATTCCCTGGAATTATTCATAGGTGATGGTTAATTGTTTGCTTGTTCAATGGATTTTAAACTTCTCTCACTATAATTTTGAATGAGTTAGTTTACACTCACAGGGCCCGTTAACAGCGAACAATACGACAACTTACTGACTTTTACATTAGTCTTTTCTACTACTAATACTTTTTTACGCGCAGTGACACACACACACACACACACACACACACACACACACACACACACACACACAGAGAGAGAGAGAGAGAGAGAGAGAGAGAGAGAGAGAGAGAGAGACAAGACATACACGTTATACACATTTTTAAAAATTCTATTGAGTAGAAGCACTTGTCAAGCAAATATAATTACTTCAGTTTGTGCTTGAAGTTAAATTTTGTTGTGTATTGCATTTTTACTTATAATACACTTCAGATCGCAATAATTGTTGCAAGCAGTTCCAATGATCTTTTCATTAGACAACTGTCATTTTAAGAAAAATTGTACTTCATATCTTCACAAAGCTGTGTCAGCTATTCTTGCCTGCTGACTTCGCACAGAGTAAATCTGTGGAGTAATGGACGCAACATCACCAAGATGTGAATTAATATTTCTCCCATGATGACTGATTGAAATTGTCTTTAATATTTACAATTCCCCTCATACATTTGAATGTATAACACGATGTACCGTACGCAAATGAGCCTGACTGTTGTCTGCAGCAATGCAGTTCGGAAATGTGGACTTTATTTGCCTGCTCTCTGCTGCTGCACATGCGTAGTTCTCATCCACCCATGCTTTCTTACCACTTTGCCTCTATGCACGGAAGCGCCGTCCTATGTGACGCGGGCTATAGTTAAAATGTGGCTTTTTTTCAGAAGTGATAAATTTAAGCTAGATGAGCAAAAGCTATGTTGGTTCAGTTTAAGGAAACCGAACAAAGAACAAATTTGGTGATACTGTCTCCGGCAGTGCTGCTTGAATTTGCACACACAAAGACCTGACTGGCTAACTTCAATGCTAAACAACTCGGAAGTGGCACAATGTGTCAAATTTTTTTCTTAGCAATCATTTCTCAGCACAACCTCCACTGCAACACCTTTATATCTTTTTCAGACTTTTTCTGACACCCTACATAAAGGTTAAAGAAATGTGCAGCTCTTCTTCTGGCAGAAAGGTTGCTGGGAAAGGAAGACGGATTAAGTAAAAGACTGGTGACGTTTAGGAAATATGGAGGGTTCACAAAAGTCACCCAGAATCCCAGGTCAGAGGAGACTTGGTGAATGGGTTGAAAGGGAAAGAATGATTGTTGGGGGCTGCACTGTACAAGATTTGAAACCCTGGAGCTTAAAGGTGGAAGATAAGGTAATAAACGTTACAGAGATCACAAAACATCATGTAAGAGTTAATAACTGTGGAAAGCTAAGTGCATTAAGTGTGGTAGAGGTGGGGGGAAAACAGATAGGTCATAAAATAAAAGACATAGAGAACTAGGAATAGTTACTGAGAAGAAATGTTGAGACCAAGGAAATTAGAGAAAATAATTAACATAAATTATGGTGAAATGGATGGTGAGAACCAAGGAAATGTTGTAATCCCAGTTCTCATCTGCAGAGTTCTGAGAAACTGGCGTCTGGAAGACGAAACCAGATGGCACTTGTCGCGAAACAAGCACCAACATCACGACTGATGGATATTGTGTGCTGCCAGTATATACCCTCTGTCTTTGCCTAATCATCCTAACTATTAACTTTGTGGTAGTCATACCTATACAGAAGGCTGAACAGTGTTCATGTAACAGATGGTACATCACGTTGTCATTTCACAGGTGGCTCTCCGTTTGATAGTTTATTTTGGCAGTTATAGGGGTGATATAGGTGGTGGTAGGAGGGTGCATAGGGCAAGACTTATAGCCATGTGGTAGGAAAATGGGTTGTTTGTTAGTACATTTAATGTGAACAGAAGTGTGTAGCTGACTTTCAATGAGGATGAGATCAGCATCAATGAAAGTGGCTTGGAATTCAGAATAGGACCATGTGGGAGAAGAGATTCCAAAATTTTTAACAGGTCAGCCTCACCAAGAATCCATATGACAAAGATGTGATAATGGTATCTAAGTCAAACCAAGGGCTGAAGGCTTACAGATCCCAGGACAGTCTCCTCTCAGCGACCCATGCAAATCCTGTAAATGGGGGATGTCGGTACAGAGGGAGGTGGCGTCAATTGTAACACTCAAGGTGTGTGATAGGGAGTGGGACAGGCATAGATTTTAAAGGAGCAGAAATGGTTGTGTCCCACACACACACACACACACACACACACACACACACACACACACACAAGTGTGTTTGGGAAAACAATTGAATGAGAATAAAATAATTACTAACCGACAGTTATTGGGAGAACGTGTCAGTGTAAATTTCACAGTCACAAGGTCTTCCACAGCCACTGTCATGTCACCCCACATGTCTATTTCATCACCATAGTAGCTGAGCAGGCCTTCAAATGATACCAACGGCCCGAGTGTAGTGAGAACTAGAAGAAATGTTGGATCAGGCTTCTGGCACCATAATTTTGCCATCAGTCCAGTAACGAGTGACGTGAGCTGTAACAATAAATCAGACACAATATAAATAAAGTCTCACACACACACACACACACACACACACACACACACACACACACACACACACACACACACAAATGCATTCATAAACACACATTCTAAAAGCACAGTAGTATATTATAACAATGATCTCGAGGGATAAGTTAATTTAGCTACCTCTTTAGAATATTTCAATCAATGGAAAGTACAGCAGACAGACTGTTACACATTAAGCTTTCAGCCAAAGCCTTCATCAGGGAAAAAAAACCAACCACCCAGCCACCCACACACACACCCACCCACCCACACACACACACACACACACACACACACACACACACACACACAACTGCTATCTCTGCTCTGGCCTGTGTATGTGTGAATGCATGTGGTTTTCCTTTCTGATGAAGGCTGTGACTGAAAGCTTAATGTGTAACAGTCTTTTCATTGTGCCCATCTTAAGTGCCACACTGAAATGCTTCAAGATAGATGAAATCTACTTTTGTGCAGAACAAAATATGCAATAACTCATTTCAAACATCTTGTTATTTAGCAAATGTATGGGGTGGGGGGGGGGGGGGGGCGCCAGAAATGAAGCTGCAATCTCACCATCACACCTGACCACCTACTGTCTCTCTCCACTAGCTAAAAGTGCTGGCAGTCTACTAGGGAATCCCTGGGTATTGCCACGAAGCTCTACTGTCCAGAACTTTCTCGAATATCAGTAATATCACAACTGCTGCAAGTGAGCTTCTAGGTCTGTTACAATATTTTTGGTGATATCAACTCCACCACAAATGTTTTGATTATGCAGTTTCTATCATAAAATTCCATTTCAACTACATCTTCTACACACACGCTAACCTCAGGAGTCACTTTTACGACAGCGTTTTCTTGTCAGATGCCTTTTTGTCTTTATCAGTTGATTTAGTGCTTCTTCCACTGTTGTATTTACAATGAATTTCCCCCCTCAAAAAATGAGAAAAAGCTATGTACCCCTTATAAATTAGCAACTGCTGTCACATATTAAGTTGGCACTGACAATTTGTGCTTTTTGGATGCCTACCAGGTCAGAAATGACAGTAAATCAGCTTTAAATCACAACACTAGCAGATACAATAAAGGCTCAGAACATATTCAGAAACCAAGCTCTGAAAATGGGATGGTCTTCATTATCGCGATCAGTTGGTCCACGTCCATATTAGATAAATTCCTTTTCTCGTATTATCCAAACATTAGGCTCCAGCCATGTTTCTCTTGCATGCTTTCTAATGTCACATATCATTACACCACCATCTTTTTCTTTTTCTGTACCCTGGAATCAAGCGAAGAACTTCCTACATTTATCTACCATTTACTCGCCTGGCTACATGTCCTACCCAATGTTATTTAATTTTCATTACAATAATTATTATGTCTCTCACAATAGTCCGTTCCTTGATCATTTTGTTGTTCTTTGATAATTTTGTTTGTTTTCTGTCTCTAATGGTAATTTCTACGCTGTATCTCTCAGTTTTTTAATGGTTTCTACACGGATTTAAATGATTATTTTACACTACAACAGTTAAACCATTGTCACAGTATTTTTTTTTTTTTTTTTTTTTTTTTAAGAGGGGTACATTACCGGTTTCAGTGAACTATGCCATCATTTTCAAATGTAAAACATCAGTTAGAGAATGTATAATGGGGATTATGACCATACATCTGACAACAATTACAAGACGTAATGAGACCAGACAACCGAGCAATGGTGGCACAACCAAGACACTACAAGTTATGCCATACTTGCCCAACCATTCATTCCATGTCCTAATGTAGAATAGATAAAAGTGACACCAGGGTAAAATTGCCAAGTATTCTTGCAGTGTGTCCTGCTGTGACACAAAGATCATATGGCTTATGAATCTGTATCAGCCATACGACTGTTGTGTCATAGTAGGACACATTGCAAGAATCCTTGGCAATTTTTACCCTGGTTGGTTTTTATCTATTCTACATTAGGAAATGGAATGAACAGTTGGGCAAGCATGGGCATAACTTGTAGTGACTTAGTTGTGCCACCATTGCCTCGGTGGGGGTCTCATTATTTCTTGTATTTGTTGTCAGATGTATGGTCGTAAATCCCATAATATATTCTCCAACTGATGTTTTAAATTTGAAAATGACGAAGTAGTTCGTTGAAATCGGTAATGTAACCCCTCTTTTTTAAGGAAAAAAAAATTATGTACTCTGACTAAGGTTTCACTGTTGTAGTGTCAAATAAACATTAACTTGTATTTAGTCACACTCCTTACAACAATTATGTCTGAATATAGTTTCTATGCTGAAGCACCAAAGAAACTGGCACAGGCATGCATATTCAAATGCAGAGATGTGTAAACAGGCAGAATACGGCACTGTGGTTGGCAATGCCTTTATACGACAAGTATCTGGTGCAGTTGTTAGATCAGCTACAGCTACTACAATGGTAGGTTACCACGATTTAAATGAGTTTGAACATGATGTTATAGTCAGCACACCAGCAATGGGACACAGCATCTCTGAGGTAGCAATGAAGTGGGGCTTTTCCTGTGTGACCATTTCAAGAGCTTACTGTGAATATCAGGAAAACAATAAAACATCAAATCTCTGACATTGCTGTGGCCGGAGAAAGATCCTGCAGCAAAGGGACCAATGACAGCTGAAGAGAATAGTTCAACGTGACAGAAGTGCAACCCTTCTGCATAATGCTGCACATTTCAATCCTAGGCCATCAACAAGTGTTAGCATAAGAAACATTCAATGTAACACTATCAACATGGGCTTTCGGAGACGAAGGTCCACTCATGTACCCTTGATGACTGCACAACACAAAACTTTACTCCCGCCTAGGCCCATCAACACCAACATTAGACTATTGATGACTGTAAACATGTTGCCTGGTCAGATGAGTCTGGTTTAAATTGTATTGAACTGATGGACGTGTAAAGGTATGGAGACAACCTCATGAATCTGTGGACCCCGCATGTCAGCAGGGGACTGTTCAAGCTGGTGAAGGCTATGTAATGGTGCGCAGTTGGTGTGATATGGGACCCCTGATATGTCTAGATATGACTCTGACAGGTGACAGATATGTAAGCATCCTGTCTGGTCACCTGCATCCATTCAAGCCCATTCCGATGGACTTGGGCAATTCCAGCAGGACAATGTGACACCCCCCCCCCCCATCCAGAATTGCTACAGAGTAGTTTCAGGAACACTCTTCTGAGTTTAAACACTTCCGCTGGCCACCAAACTCTCCAGACATGAACATCTTTGAGCATATCTGTGATGCCTTGCAACGTGCTTTTCACAAGAGATCCCCACTCCCTCATACTATATATGAACAGCGTCCAGATTTCATGGTGTCAGTTCCCTCCAGCACTACCTCAGATATTAGTCAAGTCCATTCCACGTCGTGTTATGGCACTTCTGCATGCTCGCAGGGGCTCTACAAGATATTAGGCAGATGTACCAGTTTCTCTGGCTCTCCAGTGTAACTGAAAGTCCATTTCTCATGCCATAAGTAAAAGCAGGAAATTCTTGCTTGTCGCAAAATTGACCGTCATATACACATTGGAAACTTGGTTTGAAAATATTTTTTTTTTTCTTTTTGGCAACCTGTCATTGTCTTCAACTAACTTGATAGAAAAACTCATCAACAGGTCCTATGACATCGTTGTTAATTCATTCATTTTTTTTTTTCAATATCATTGCTATACATTAAATTCCTCTTATTACCAGTAAACCCATAATTCTTTAAAGAATTAAACTCCTGTATATAAAACAGATTTAAACATCTGATTACTTTATAAATGATTTAATGTACTAAATATTTGCCCTCAAGAGTGTAAGCACAAAAAAGTTTAGGAAAGGCTTGAAAATATGCTTCAAGTGCTCTTATGAAACACTGGATGAATATAAACTGGTTAATTTATGCTCCATTTTAAGCAAATGATAATTTTTCAGCAAATGATAATTTTTCACTCTTCTAAATGTTTACAACATCGCCATTTCCTGAACTGTGCGTCATACAACACCTACGGGTATAGATAAAGAAACCCATAAGTATAGGCTGTGTGGTAAGGATGATGAAACTGCACCCCACCTAATCCTCCAACGTGAAGTGCTGGAGATGAAAAGAATCAGAATTTTTATATTCAGGTCATCAAGTCTAGAACAAACTGTGTCTAATAAAGAAATAGAGAAGAGTCTTCTACGATTCTTTATGGGTATTGGTTGGTGTTGCTAGAATCACAGAGAGTGAAGCGGCACAATACGCCTTGTTTCAGTGTGGGCAATTGTGGGCTGAAACCGTTGTTGTTTTACTCTCCCTGTTCAAATCTAATGCGAGCAGTGTGTCATACAATGATATTATTTTGCAGGTACCTTCAGTGATGTATGTAGATACTGTCAACAAAGTGTGTTACAAATAGAGTTAATAATAAAGAAGTAGTAAATTAACGTGTCATGTCTGATGTTGAAGTTTGACTGCATAAAAAGCGAAAATGTAGTAAGTGCAATGGGGAGGGGGTGTTGAAATTATGTGTAAATTTTGTTAGAAGCTGCTAAGTGCTCTCATTCTCAAATACTGGGTGAATGACGCCTGTACATTTGCCCGTTGTCAGTTACATTAATTCAACACAAACACACAGTTTCTAACTGTAACGATTGTCTTATTGTGTTGAAGTGTAAACATCAAATTATACCTCTTAATCAATAAATTATGGCAGCATATTAATTTTTTTAAATTCAGTCAATAATCACACGAGATACTGAAAATCAAATTTTTGTTGCTCCTACACTGCAACTGTTTCCTGGTTCTGGGACAGCGTTTTAATAATGTAGATAATCGATTTTCAGGCCTGCTTTCACTTCTACTTGATCAAGTCCTTGCATTAGATGTTGACAACTTCCTGCACTAGAGGCTAACTTTACAATGTCATCAGGACAACTTCCTGCACTAGAGGTTAACTTTACAATGTCATCAGTAATATGGAGGAGGTTTACATACGTTCCATCAACACATCTTGATTTTTTTCCCCCCAGTTTATGAGCATGAAAACTTCTAGTTTTATATCATGATGTTTCTATTGTTTTGTTCAGTTTCTGTAGAGGGTAATCAAGACAACTACACTTTTACTATTATTCTAAGACACAGTATTTAAAGGTAGAATATTACTTGACTAAATACTACATATAATGATGTGTTAAAAGTAATCTGAGCACAAAAGTCCGAATGACACAAATGAATGTAGAATAATAGAATTAAAATTAACTTACAGACTGTGAAAAACACACATCCCTGCGGTAACGAACGTTACATGCACGTTGTGCAATCCTACTATCTTCTTGCACACGAAAAACACTATGAGTAAGACGAGCAGTCTTTAGAAGTCCATCCATTGCTTGCCTTAGTTTTCTCATACTAGGCCTCAGTTCACATGTCCAGTCTACAATGGAAGCAAAATCCAGACCTTCAGTGAACTTATTTCGAACGGTGGCACCGTTTCTGTTTGTAGCCCCATTGACAGCCTTCTGAACTGTGTCCACAGTTTTGTTTAGAACATCGTCACTGCTCATACTGGCATTAAAGCCTAAAGAGTCTTCTGAGTTTACTTTGTCACTTTCACTTTTTGCTTTGGAAGAAGAACAGATGCTCTCAGTTTGGCTATTACCATCTTTCCCGTTGCTCAGAGGTGTATTGCTTGTTGGCTGGACCGTGACGACAGACTCAGTTTTGGTAGTTTCACTGTCTTTGACTTCTTTTGTTGAAAGCCCACTTCTGAAGCTCCTAGATCTTCCAACACCACGTTGCGAAGATCTCAGACGTACAGCTGGGCTTCCACAACGGCCACAGAGAAATTTCACTTTACTGACAAGGCACATAACACTGGCTTCAATGTTAAGTTGTGTGAGATCCCACGGCTCAGGTTCATCAGTTGGTTTATAGTAATTTGCAGATGGAGAACTGCACATCACTTGTGTATCCAGGAATCTTCGCCCAATATCTGAATCATACCCATTTGGAAGAATCATTTGTTTAGTTTCGTCTGTGCCTGAAGCTTCATTACTATGAATGTTCTCTTCATTTTCTACACCACTGTCATCATTTTCTTTCTCCTTCAGTTCATTAGCTTCCCTATCAATGTCCTCTTCTGCATCGGGAAAAATAATGAATTGAGAATCCCTATTGCTCTGTGATGTTCCACCTTCTTTGTCAGCGGAATTTGTAGAGCACATTTTAGCAGAACTATTACTAGTAGGGATATTCCAGAAAGTTCTTGTACACTGTGGAGTATCAGGTGTCACAAGATCATCTATATCCGGTGATTTCAGATCAAAATTTAGTTGTTGAGTAATTCGTCGGTATGGCGATAATGTCTGCTGTTGCTGCTGGTGAAGCTCTAAACTACAGAGACCATCTTCGCCTTCTGCAGATTCATTAACAATAGGTTGGGCCACTTTATGTTCCTCTATAAATGACAGAGCTTCTTCAACCAGACCTGGATCCCACAAGCTCAGGAGAATTCGGGTCTGAAAAATAATAGTTACGTATTAGAATTGCATATTATAATGAACTGCAAAGTCACTGGACATCTAAATACTTTATAAATTGGTGAAAACAGTGTTGCAGCACTTATATTATCAACAAACACATTTTTCACCAATATGTCAACATCTGCAACAATTGTCTTCAGTTTATTACTGAAACACACTTAAACTGATTTTAATATGATTAATTAAAATTTGACTTCAAACTGTGTGTGAAATTCTTCGTGTTACTGATAAACAGCTTACAATGATTGCAACATCAACATATTTACTGTAATGCATTTTTCTCTTTATCATGTCAAACTCTGTAATTAAAATAGTCTGTCAAAAACTGGTAGGACCTTTACAAAAAAAAAGGTGTCTACATATAATATAAAACAGTGAAATGCCATGAAGAACTTGATATAGCTGTTAACATTCAAACACCAGAATGAAGATATAATGCAGTCATACGTACGCAAATTTCATTTGATAACTTCTGAACTACAAAAGCATTTACAAACACATCTTCAAAGTTATTCAAAATCTTACTGCCTCAGTTACAAATGATATCTCATATCAATGCCATTTTTTAAGCAAAATCTATAATTCCAGAGTGGTAGAGGATTATCATCACATGTTCACACAGATGTTTCATACCTTTGTGATCATATCTTCACATATAGGAAGCATACCAGCAGTCTGTTTCTCTTTTGCCAGTTTCATTAAAGCTCGCATCCCATCAACAACCTCTCTTCTCAGTTGCTTAATCGCCTATGTTATGGCAAAGAGTGAAGTTAATTTTAACATGTGAATCTTTTGCATAAACACACAAAATTCAATGTATAAAGTGGTGGAACATGATGCAAAAAGAGAAGAAATACTGTACCTGAATAGCATCATGTGCCATGGAAATTTTAGTGGGGCCTTGTAAATTACTATTCTGTTTTGAAGGTGACTCCTTAAGTTGCTGTAACAACCTAAAGGAGAAAATCACATCAATCTCAATACATTAAATTAACTACACATTTTTAAAAAATAAAGACATAATTACAATACATACTTAATGAGACCTCCATTTTTTGATTTGTGAGAATGTGCAGTGAAAGCGCCAACTGTGATGATGTCATAGAAACCACTTTTCCGAAGTGTGTCATTCTGTACCCACATGCGTTGCAAGTGTAGATTGACTGGTGCAAATTCCAGGGTCCTATCATTTTTACGTGAACTTGGCTTGAAGAAACTTCCTGCAAAACAAAGAAGAACTGTAGTTGGAAGCTGACAACAATAACGAAGTAAAGCACTAGCTACATCTGCTTATATGTTCTGCAAAAATCTGGGGAGATTGACTGTTTAGCTTAAATGCCACTATGTGCACTGTAATTAGTCTACTATTCTCTTCGTGGTCCCTACAGGAGTGTGGTTAAAAAGGTGATGTATATTTCAAGATTCTTTACTTAATACTGTTTGCTGAAACTTGGGTGGTATGCTGTTGTGAGGTAGTTTGCACTGTCGTCCAGTGTCTGCCAATTCAGGTTTGACAGTATTTTGGTGACACTCTCCAGTGAGTCAAACACACCTGTGGTCATTCATAATGCTTTACTTTGAAAATGTTCAAAATTCCCTGTTAATCTGATATGGTATACGCCTACAACACTTAAACAATATTTAAAGATATGACACACAAACGTTTTGTAAACAATTTCCTTTGCAGATTAACTGCATTCTCTCAACATTATGGCAATTAACCAAAGTTTGCTACCTGTTTTACCCAAGTCTAAGACTATGTGATTATTTCATTTCAGATCTGTACAAACTGTTACACCCAGATACTTGAAGGATTTGATGGATTCTGACCCTGGCTCACTGATACTGTGATTGTTTCTAGGAAATCTTTGTAGTCATAGGATATTAATTTACTGCAATTTGTGATGCACATAATTTTACATTTCTGTACATCTGGAGCAACTTGCCAATAATTGCACCATTCTGAAATCTTCTCAAAAGCAACCATGATGCCCATGCAGATTTTTTTTCTGGTGTTACTTCACTATAGATCTGTGAAAAATCTAGGGTTACTGTTAATATCACCTACCAGGTTATGAGTATTAGGTGCACCCAGAAAATAGTTCTGCGTGAATTTCTTTTTGTTCAGCTCATGCACAATAGTTGCTCTGAGTCAAGGAGAAGAAGATGCCACCACTTAAGTTCCCTTTTTGTTGTTTATTCTGCTTATTTACAATGAAACAACTGATTGGAAATCCTGGTGCTTGTGAGATCAGATCTGCAATCTGTTTTGTGAATAAAAAGAACACTAAACCAGCCGACATTCACCAAAAGATTTGTGAGATTTATGAAGAAAATACAATGAGTGACTGATTCACTGGTTAAGGAGATGGGTCTGACACCTCAATGAAGGATGTGATCAAATGAAGAATTGGTTTGTATAGCTGAAGAACTCATAAAGGAAAACTGTTAATTTACAATACTGGATCTTTCTACGTACTTTCTGCAAATTTTAAGATCACCTCTTCATGAAATAGTTATGACAGTGCAGATCCTCTAAGCAAGACACTAACTGCAAATGAGACTTGGGTCACTTATGAAACCCTTTCAATCAAAGTTACTAGCAATGAAATGGATGATGAATGGTTTGTGGGGTGCTCAACTGTGCGGTTATTAGCACCAGTACAAATTCCCAATCTTTACACAGTCCAGTCTCAACACTTTCACGAATGATGATGAAATCATGAGGACAACACAAACACCCAGTACCCGGGTGGAGAAAACCCCCAACCTGGCCACGAATCAAACCTGGGACACCGTGATCCAGAGACAGCAACGCTAGCCACTAGACCACAAGCTGCGGACCCAATAGAATGGAGGCATGCTGCATCATCAGTAAAAGCTAAAGCCAAGCAAATTGTGACACCTCAAAAATTTGTGTGTACAATCTTTGGAGATAAAAATGGCATTCTACAATACCTGACATCACACTGTGAACAAAGCACAACAACTCTTACAGGACTTTGGCTAGAGCCAGTTTGACCACCCTCCTTACAGCCCTGATCATACCCTACTTCCACCTCTTTTAACAACTGAAACCATTCCCTGGCGACCTAAAATTCAACAACAGCGACATGCTCAAAGAACTTTTACTCACATAGTTGACAACACACATAACAACACTGTATGAGGAAGGCGCATAAATACTTGAGGCACACTATTGCAAGTGCCTTGATGAAGAATTAAGTCAAACAAGCATAGTAAGCATAATGCAGCTCCTTGTGATCAACTTGGTTGCTGCTTCTTTCTCAGAAACATTAGTTCAGAATCCTTAACACTGAATGTAATTTTGCCAATATATTGCAGTGACTACTATTTTTGCAAAGAGAATCAAAGTTTTTGGCCACGATTTACTGGTATATAACATGAATTTTATTTTTCCAAGATGCAGAATAAATGTTTCTGTGAAACAAAAGACAAGAGTTTTTACATATGTTGCTCACTTTATGAAAGAGTTGCTATGGTCTGATGATAATATTAAGTTTTGGTGCAGCAAAACATCATAACACTTCTATCATTGCATTTTGGACGGTAAAATAATGGAATTCTTTATATCCCTTGATTTCTGGATCAGTTTGAGTGCTGCTGTTTTTTGTTTGTATATCACAAATCCTGTTGACGGGTAACTGTTGTGTCATGAAATATAACATGTTCTATGTATAATAATAATAATAATAATAATAATAATAATAATAGTAGTAGTAGTAGTAGTAATACTCTGAGTAATTTTTGTGGCTTTATCTCTAACCATGTGCACTACATTGTTTACAGATTTCAAAACAGTTTTGGATATTATTCTTAAATATAATGAAATGGAAAGAAAGATCTGTCGATGGGGTTCCCACTTTGCATTAACAGTATTAACAGAAATTTCTTATTTTTTCCACTATCACCACTAAAGCTGCTGGTAATATCCAAGAATGTTCCACACATTGTTACACTCATTTCTGAACTATGTTAACTGTAACTGGTGGCAACAACAACTTCTCATTGGCGGATAAAAGAGTAACAACTTAGTTGTAGACTTGTAACATGGGGAATCTACTTCCAAAGCAAATAGAGCAAATTACTAAGAAGCCGAAGTGGAAGTTACTTCAGATGTAATGACCACTGACAGCTATAAATGGAGTTTCAAATGAAACACTCAAATTTAATTTTGTTTTTATGAAGCACACAATAAACAAATTGTCAGTTTATTCAGAGATGCATAGTGCAACACAATGAGTCTGTAACAACTGACAGCAAAAAAGAAATAATCACCACGTGTAAAAAGAAGGTTAGATGTCAAAGTTGCAACAGAATAAGCACTAACTCATTGGCGAATGATAGGGCAGTGTACAGCGGTTGTGCTTTGTGGTAGGACTGCCACTATAGTACATTCAGTCAATCTGGGCCTAAATTCACAGCAACACTTTTGTTACATAAATTCTGTCCCTAATGAAACATGAAAATAAATAAAACGCTGTAATTTTAGCACAATATTGGGGCTAAACTGTCAAGCAGCTTCTCCTTTGCTTGATAGTTGTGTGATAGAGTTGGTAGGTGGCATTAGTGTTCGTTGAGGTTCAGAAGGTGACCAACAGGTGCCAGAGCAATGCTACAATGCAGAGAAGGCAGCTGCATCCACAAGAAGAAGGCCGTCCTGCCGTTAACATGCGCCATGACTGAGCAGCGATCTGTGATGCATTTTTTGTGTAGTGAAGGTGTCAAACCAATCAAAATTCATTGCAGAATGACAGCATGGTACAGTGATTAATGTTTGTCATTTCAGCAAGCATACAAGTGAGGTAGGGAGTTTAAAAGCTGTCTCATGTCTGTGGAGGATGCCCCAAGACAAGGACAGGCTCACAGCATAGTATCGGACGTGAACATTGCATTAGTGGAGAAGCTTGTAGAGAAGAACAAAGACATAACTCTGAACAAAATGGGCACAAATGTGAAGATTAGTATTGGTTCAGCACAGAATATTGTTCGCAAGGTACTGCAATTCAATAAGGTGTCTGCGAGACGGGTGCCACGACACTTGACTGCTGAATTGGAAGAACATCGCATCAACGCCTGTGAAGAACTTGTGCATTATTTTCAAATTGAAGATGATGCATTTGCAGGAGAAAGTGTTACAGGCGATGAGACTTGGGTCCACTATCACCAAGTAGAAACTAAAATGTCAAGCAAAGAAAGGCACCACAGCTCATTGATGAAATCAAAAAAATATCGAACTCAACCATCTGCTGGAGAAGTCATGCTCATTCTCTTCTGGCATGCAAATGAAGTAATTTTGGAGTGTTGCATTGACGTTTCTTATTCAGAGATGCTGAAAAATCAACTTTCCCCTACAACCAGGAGAAAACAATGAGGAATTCTGACTTCAAGAGTATTGCTACAGCATGAAAACACCAACCCCACATAGCCAGTAAGACAGTTGAGATACGTGCCTTTAATGTCAGGGAGACTCGTCAAAAAGTGACATGTAAGTTGCTTGTTCATTGTTACAATTAAAAATATTTAGCATTTTTAAGGTTTTCATTTGAATCACCCTCGTGCATTAACATTTGCCTGGAGGAATTTATGAAAATCATTGTGTCTACATCAATATCTACATGACTACTTTCCAATTCATATTTATATGCCTGGCAGAGGGCTCATCGAACTACCTTCAGATTACTACTCCATTGTTCCACTCCCAAACAGCGTGCAGGGAAAATGAAAACTTAAATTTTTCGTTGCAAGTTCCAATTTCTCTTATTTTTGCCTGACGATCATTTTTCCCTAGGTAAGTGCATGTCAACAAAACATTTTCTAATTTGGAACATTGAAGATCAAAATTTTGTGAAAAGATCTCACCATAATCAAAAATACCTTTGGTTTAATGACTGCCATGGCAGCTCATGTGTCTTACCCATGATACTCTGTTCCCTATTTCACAATAATACAAAACGAGCTGTCTTTCTTCCAACTTTTTCAATATACACATAAACTTAAATGGTTTAACAAGTATTCAAGTCCAACTCCTCACATCATAACAGCTACTGTTTTTCTCATGGCACTTAGCACATCTCAAAAAATCATTAGGCCTATGAATGTTTATTGCACCAAATAAGTGAAATGACTGTACTGGTAAACATGATGTTTATCAAAGCTGTGAGGATGGGTTGTGAGTAGTGCTTGGGTAGCTCGGTCGGTAGAGTACTTGCCCACGGAAGGCAAAGGTCCTGAGTTTGAGTCTCGGTCCGATACACAGTTTTAATCTGCCAGGAAGCTCCATGATGTTTACTGTCTGTAATGCACCATTCAGTGCATGGTAAAAGAGTAATGTATACCATTGTTTGGTACTAATTTTGTTAATATACCTCCAAATATGGTCAGGTATAAATGATTGTGTGGCACTCCACCCTCTCCATGTGGTTCTCACCTGAAGGAAAAGAAGTTAAGGTTCCCATTATTCACCTGAAATTATTTAGTGAAAGCATGGAAAACCTGAATCGAGATAAGCAGATAGTTCAAATCCTGTAGAACAGTAAATAAACAATCATTTAGAATATTTCAGTAAGTAATACTTGACTGTATGAAAATTTCAGTTATGTATAATAAAGAAGAGTACGAAATGGCGTCACATCATAATGTACATGATGGGACTTTACCTATGAATCATAAGATGGCTGAATATAAATTAGGGCAGAATTACACTTTAGCAGCTAGTTCCGGTCTGCTTCAAAAAGTATGAGAAATAGAGAACATGTCATTAACAGTAACTATACATAGTGCAAGTGGCTTAGAGAATCCGTTGAGCGAATCTACCCCAATTTGAAATGTGGAGCAGGATACAATTCTGGTACAAATTACAAGTGAACCGAAGCTGACAGTGGAGGTGGTAAAATAACATAACTCGAATCTATGTGCAGTATTTTTCATAAATTATCATATTTCATGAGAGAAATTTCTTATACCCAATAATATGCTTTTATCATGTGAAGCCATGACTCTTAGGAAGTGACATTATGCAACACATTTAAATGATACACGGTATGCAACAATTGTTAGTAGTTTTAAATTGTTTATTAATTGTCATTTTATAAAAGAAACTGACTGATACTATCTCAGGCTTAATAGTTTTCAGTTAATAGTGTGCAACAGATGCAGTTATAATGGGGATCCGTTTTGGGTTTTCCTTTCAGCAAACAAGCCGTCCTTGCATGGCCAAGCCATGTACAAAGTGAAGGAAAAGAAAGTTGCTGACAGATGGGCACAAGATGTGGGTGCAAATTAATTTTCCATATTTTCAGTGATGTTGAAAATCATGAATCAGTGCATACATTGCTAATATTCTGAAGTGGCAGTAGCAGATGTTGGGAAAAATCATCTCTATAATTGAAGAATGCAAGAGTTTCTGAACTAATATTAATGGCAACATTGGATGCAGCTACAGAGGGTAAAATGACGGCGAGCCAAAATTTAAACAAGTTCTCAAAGATTACCTGACAGAGAAATCTTATTATACTGTGGATGAATATCTGAAAGAAAATGTATACCATCACTAAACTTATTGTGTCTAGAAGTAGTTCAATTGATTTTATTATGCATTTGGGCATTAGCACACTTTTTGTAACAACAGATTGGCTGTACGTGTATTTACTCTTGTAGGCCTAATATCTGGTTTAACTTTGTGCTCTTATCTTTAACCTTTATTTGAAACTCCTTTTTCTGTTAAATGGTTGTTATGTTATCTCGCTGGCATTGTATCTGTTACTGTATTTATAGTATGTCTTACTTAAACTATGTACAATTTGCCATTGAATTGCCCTTGTATTTATTGTAAGTTTAAATTGAAACCTGTACAATTTCTCACGTTCCATATCCTTGTGATTGACTCACTAACTGGATCTACGGAACAAGAAATAAATAAATAAATAAATAAACAATGGCTTCTTGCAATAATGGGTACCCACACTGAGACGTGAACATATCATTCATCTGCCACCTCATCTCAACAGCAACAACTCACTGTCTACAAATTCAATAAGCAAGGAATATCTTCCATTTCTTCACACTATCAGAAGTGCAAAGAGCTCATTCAGTATCGTCAAATACATGATCCAGAATTGAACACTAGAGTAATTCAAACTAATGGTTTCAAATATATTTCTTAAACAAGTTCCTGCTTCCACTATTCTACTAACTTCAAGTAATGATCTGACTGTATCAATGTGCTTTTAAGAAGTTTACAATCACGACAAATTCTTCTCATCATAAACATCCTAAGAATATGACACTGAACTGTCACTAAGAGCTAGAGAACAATGAACAAATTCATTGGTTGCCTTTCTTGTTTAAATTTGCTGAGGATGTGTTTCAGTTACAGTAAATTTTCATGGCGGACTGTTTTGAAGAGTTTATTTACATGATAACTTTTTTGGCCACTGAACATTAGAAACTTTGCATTGGTTGCCAGTGTGCTACAATTAAATTTAAGTCAGCTTATCCATCTTGTGTCTCAGTCTGTAGAAAGTTAACATAAAATTATGCAAACATTTCACTAAAAGTAAAGTTATTTTCTTTAAGACAAAGAATTTAAAAAAAGTTCAAGTTCAAAATGTAATTACATTCACATTTTATTCAAAAACTTTGAATACCATTTGATCCACCAGAGCTGGCAACCAATCTTCACAGTTATAGTTGGATTTTCAGTGGCTTTAGTGACCATCTACATCTACATCTACATCTACATCCATACTCCGCAAGCCACCTGACGGTGTGTGGCGGAGGGTACTTTGACCATCACTCTTGCTGAGTCTCACAGAGGACATCTGTTGTTGCGGAAGCTGATTGGAACCACAAAGCAATGAAGAAGTGCATAAGGTAGGCAGTGACTTATTTCATGTAATCATTAAAGCTTTGTTGTATCATAGACTGAAATGTCCAATCAGCTCTGCATTTTGGTGAAGAGGATTGATAGTATCCAAATTAAGAAAATACATTAGGAACACTGTTCAAAAGTTGAACAAATGCTTTTTAGTGGAAAACGTGAGAAAGATTCTGTTTTGCTAAGTGTAGAAATATGTATAGGCTCAACTGGGCAAATAAAGGTGGAAGATATAGGCCAGGCAGCTATTTTTTTGTGGCATTTGAATGACCAGTCATAGTGAGGAAAGATAGACGGACGCATCGACCAAGTTGGCCAAGGCAGTAGAGTCTGTCAATTTCCTCGAAGGCAGGGATGAATTCTTCACTTATTACAATCCTATTAATGAATGTGGCAATAAGGCACAGGTGTGTAAGCTATAATATTTCATAGTTAGAATCAGCAACCGTACAAGGAAAATTCCCTCTTCCATGAATGCAAAATTTTAACCTTTCACACATTAGTTCACAAAGTGATTTGTAGGAAAAAAATTGGAAATTTATGGTAAGGTCTTATGGGACCAAACTGCTGAGGTCATTGGTCCCTAAGCTTACACACTACTTAATCTAACTTGAATTAACATACACTAAGGACAACACACACACATCCATGCCCGAGGGAGAACTCGAATCTCCAACAGGGGGAGCCGCGTGGACTGGATATGTAAGTACAGATAGGCCTAAAGAAATGATGAATAGTTCAATCACAAGCCACACTTAATACTTAAGAATGCACAGAAGAGGTAGAAGAGATTCCCATACATTCAGAAAACTTAGACAGCTCTAAAAAGATAGACATCCTGTGCTAATGTGAGAACTGTATAACCACATGGTTAGAAAAATTAAATATAAAACAGCACACTCTAGCATCTTAATCATGTAGAATTAATACGGAAAAGGAGGACATAACAAAAGTTCAAAAATTTTGAGATAAGTAGATTTTGTAATGATCAGCACATAGAAGTGTGTGTGTGTGTGTGTGTGTGTGTGTGTGTGTGTGTGTGTGTGCGTGTGTGTGTGAATTAATAACGAAAAATAGTTAACTTTAAATTGTAAGTGTAAACAGATCTCCACTGGGAAATTTCATAATGTTTATGAAGAATAATAAGGAGGCTCCAGTATGCTATAAAGTTATAATTCAAGCTGACAAAAGACCACTTGGAGAACACGAACATCGATTTGATGCTCCTCAGATAGATGAAGTCACCATCATAGTTGTGGACAATGAAAACACATGCCGTTACATAATTGTACAACAAAGAAGAGAAGGGCTACAACACATTAAAGAGACACACTGTTCATATGATGCCCTCCAATATCCATTAATATTTGTGCACAGAGAGGTCAGATATCATTTAAATGCGAAACAAATCCAACCCAAAACAGGCACATGAACAAACAAAAAAGTCACTTCCAAGTAGTTCTATGCTTACCACTTAATGATTAGAGACAATGAAACATACAATCACATTCTCAACACTCACCGTTTATTCCAACAATTCCTGGTAGATATGTATGCAAAAACAGAAGTGGAATGGGTGCCTTACATAAGACTGAATCAGAAAAAACTACACACGGAAGAATACATCCACCTTAGGGACACAATCATAAATGACGGAACCACTGACGACATTGAAACACTGGTAACCTTACAGTCAACACACATAGAAAGTCCGAGACACATGTACGAATACACTAAAGATGCCATAACCTACGTAAGCACATATGGATGACCTGGCCTCTTCATAACGTTCACATGCAACTCATCATGGCCAGAAATTGAAGAACAACAAAGTTACAGACAAGCCTCCATGCATCGACACAGCATAACAGCCCAAGTTTTCCGACAAAAATAAATGACATTTATTGAAGTCATCACAAAATACTGCTCTTTGAAACAATTCGATGCTGGATGTACACAATCAAATGGCAAAAATGAGAACTGCCTCGCTCACAAAATTTCCTACAGCTGCACGACAGAATTCATCCCACGGATAGCAACAAAATCATCCAAGCTGAATTTCCCAATCCACAATAAGACCAAAACTGTAAGATGTAGTAGTGAAAAAACATGATTCATTGACAATGCAGGCCATTAAACTCCAATTCACTATGAATGAGTGACAGAAACTGTACAAAAACTACCCAACACCATGCTCAGATGATACACAAATTGTAGTTGATGGCTATCCCAATTACAGGAGGCAATCACCCAAAAACGGTGGCTTCGCATCAAAAATACGAATACAAGACAGTGCCAAATTGGAAATAGATAATCAGTGGGTAATACCATATAACACACTACTTTCCAAAATGTTCCAAGCACACATGAATACAGAATACTGTAATTCAGTGAAATCCATCAAATATGTCTGTAACCATGTGAAGAAAGGCAGTGACATGGCAATATTTCAAATAGCCACAGACAGTGAACAACAAAACACAAATGACGATATCGTCATGTACCAAATGGGAAGAAACCTCAATGGTAATTTTGGTAAACATTTTTGGAAAGCAGTGATCAATTAATTGTTATATTTTTGACTAAAGTTCAGTCTTGATCACATGTTTTAATGATATAGATAACCGGTTTCGGTTCTTTCTACAAAACCATCATCAGACCCATGGCTCCCTTAGGATGGTAGGCGGAGCTCTCCTCGCTGCTAAGCAGTCAACTGATCAACTGCGTAGCAGCGAGGAGAGCTCCGCCTACCATCCTAAGGGAGCCATGGGTCTGATGATGGTTTTGTAGAAAGAACCGAAACCGGTTATCTATATCATTAAAACATGTGATCAAGACTGAACTTTAGTCAAAAAAAAAAAAACTCAATGGTAATGAAGATGCAAAGCGAATTTTTGGTTTTCCTGAACTCAAATGCGAACCAACTGTGCAACATCTAGCAGTACATCTGGAGAATGGATAGGGAGTTTACTTCACAAAAAACACCACCAGAAAAATTGAAAGTGAACCACCTCACAACACAACATTAACAGCTTTCTACTAACTGTGCCAAAAGGATCCACTTGTGAAAATATTAGTGTATGTCGATGTCTCGACGTATTATACGTGGAACACAACAAGAAAAATCTTTCAATGACAAAAACAAGGAATTCTAATAAAAGATCACCAAGGAATCATGGAAATTGGTGCACAAGGCTGAGTATACTCTGCACATCCAAACAATGCCAAATGTTTCTCTCCCCGGATGTTGCTACATGAAATATGAGGACCAACAAGTTTCACAGATCTCAAGACTGTTGACTGTTACCTATGTCAGACAAAAAGAGAAGCATGCCAATGCTTAGGACTACTGGAAAATGACAACCACTGGGAATTAACACTACAAGAAGCCTCATTCACAGCCTCAGCTGGGAACAAATGAGAGACTTATTCACCATAATTCTAACAACAAATAACCCATTGAATCTGAAACAACTATGCAACTCCTTCAAAGAGAGGATGAGTGATGACATACTGTAAATCCAACAAGCTGACCCTCAACTGACCATCAAATTCAACAATGAAATCTTCAATGAAACACTGATTCGTCTAGAAGATAAATGTTTAGCAATCAACAACCATACCTTTGTACAGCTTGGGATTCAAGAACCTTGAAAAGATGCTACCAGTGTGATAAACTGGTAAATTACAAAGGAGAAAAGCTACATCAATGAACTACTTCAATACACTGCTGCTCACAATAAAACCACTCCTCAATGACAATCAAAAGGAAATTCACAACATTATCATGGACCAGATCGACAACAACAATGGTGGGATTACTTACTTGGATGCACCAGCTGGTACTGGGAAAATGTTTCTCATATATCTATTGCTTGCAGAAATACATGCTAAACTACACATCGCACTTGCACCAGCATCACCCGGCATTGCAGCCACACTTATGGAACGATGGCAAACTGCTCATTCTGCCCTACAAAAATCACATCTCTGCTCACACATACAAATGCTGCGACTAACAAAATATATGAGAGTTGAACTATCGAAAGATGGAATAACAGTACATTTTGCTCAACAACTTTTACAAATACATGAAGGTACATATCCTACTGACCAGAATGACCAACCTCATTAAATTCAACAGTGATTTCTGCAACATAGCCACTGCTGAAAATGAATTCATCAACCAAATACATCAAACATTGTTCACAATCATACCAATCTGGACTGGCTATTTGAAAGGAAACTTTGGCAACTAAAAATAATAATGCCAATGATATCACCGGTGAAGAGAGAATATAGAAGTCGCTTCACATTATGGTAAATGTTGAAGAATTTCTAAACTTTTTGCATGTATCAGGAATGCCCTTACACTGCCTTCAACTTAAAATTGGATCTCCAATAATACTATTCAAAAATCTCAACTCACCAAAACTATGTGATGGAACAAGGATGATCGCCAAACAGCTATCGAATAACATCATCGAGGCCGAACTTATGACTGGAAAGTACAAAGGACATACTCCATATATCCTAGGAATACCACTGATCTCCACTGAATTGCCATTCCAGTTTAGAAGACTGCAATTTCCAAACATATTAGCCTACAGTTTTACCGTTAACATAGCGCAAGGACAAACTTTAAAATATTGTGGCACCATCCTCTAAGACTGCCGCTCCTCACACGGTCAACTATATGTACCTTGCTCTAAGTAGGAAATTGGACAAATTTGTACAATATACCCCAGATAACAAAATGAACAATGTTATTTATGAACAAGTGTTGTAAATAGTTAGAATATGTTTTCAATAATTTTTTTTTACTTTTTATAAAATTTCAACTCTCATATAATTTCATAGGAGCACCCTGAGCAAAGCCGGGTACCCCAGCTACTGCTTTATAAATATTTAATCCACACTTCAAGAAGTTATTATGTGCTGCGTATTTGAACCAAAAATAATTTTTAAGTATTACTTATTATCTACAATATAAAAGTATATTTTTCTTCGTAACATAAACTAACAAGCTATTGTCATGGAAATACACAAGAATACTAATATTCCACTATACATTATCAAATGACTTGTGGCAACAAACAAGAATTATAAATAATATTTAAAATATAAGACCACAATTTTACATTTTTCTCAAGAAGATTTTATTCGTACATTACACGTGACAAGGAAATACAAAAGATTTACATGCATTAAAAGTTCTTCGGACACGAGCTGAATGTGGGGTAAGATTAGTTCAAAGAAGAAACGGTACAGTACACAGTAGTTTGACTAAGACTGGCAGCCTGCAACCCACAATAAACAATTTTCACATGGCACAGTCAGGCAACACCCATCAGCTAAATTATGAGCAATGAGCCAACAAACAGCAATGGGAACCAGGGGTGAGTCAGCAACACAGATGACATGCAGCAGCTACCACCAGGGGTGCGAGGCATCAGCAGTGGACAGTACACAGCTGCCAATTATGATGTATCAATTCAGAGTCCATCATCATCATCATCATCATCATCATCATCAACATCTTCTAAGTATTCTATATCTGGTACTGCTTCCCACTTTCTCTTTTCCCCTTCTTCCAATCCTGACAATCTCCTTCTTGTAGTCCTCTGGCACCCAGTGTGTCCCTGACCTCTCAACTCCAGCTCCTCTTGGTTGCCCAAGCTTTCTTCTTTCTGCTGAGGTCCAGTGCTACACTCTCTCTGGCCATTGGCTACCATCATCCTTTCCAGATGTCCATACCATTTTAAATGTTTCTGTTGTGTCCTTGCCAATGGACACAACTGAAGCTGGCACACTGAGACAGTTTCTGACTGGCACCCCGGATGGCACTTTGAAGGTCCCCGCCAACCGCAAGTGCGGCGCAATCCGCAATCTACGCACCGCTGCCAGTGAGATGGACTTCTGTGTTGTGATAAGCAGCGGCCACTGACAGCAATGGGCTTCATGCTCTTGACAGGTCACTACTTAGTTGTATCTGCCCGAAGGACATCCAGTGAGATGCTGTTGAACTTACGTTAAATATCGCAGTGCAATGAGGTGTATATTTGTATGTCACTAATTTGTTTGCACTTTGCCCCCATGAACCATGGACCTTGCCGTTGGTGGGGAGGCTTGCATGCCTCAGCGATACAGATGGCTGTACCGTAGGTGCAACCACAACGGGGGGGTATCTGTTGAGAGGCCAGACAATCGTGTGGTTCCTGAAGAGGGGCAGCAGCCTTTTCAGTAGTTGCAGGGGCAACAGTCTGGATGATTGACTGATCTGGCCTTGCACCACTAACCAAAACGGCCTTGATGTGTGGGTACTGCGAACGGCTGAAAGCAAGGGGAAACTACAGCCGTAATTTTTAACAAGGGCATGCAGCTTTACTGTATGGTTAAATGATGATGGCATCCTCTTGGGTAAAATATTCTAGAGGTAAAATAGTCCCCCATTCGGATCTCAGGGCGGGGACTACTCAAGAGGACATCGTTATCAGGAGAAAGAAAACTGGCGTTCTACGGATCGGAGAGTGGAATGTCAGATCCCTTAATCGGGCAGGTAGGTTAGAAAATTTAAAAAGGGAATGGATAGGTTGGAGTTAGATATAGTGGTAATTAGTGAAGTTCGGTGGCAGGAGGAACAAGACTTTTTGTCAGGTGAATACAGGGTTATAAATACAAAATCAAATAGTGGTAATGCAGGAGTAGGTTTAATAATGAATAAAAAAATAGGAGTGCGGGTAAGCTACTACCAACAGCATAGTGAACGCATTATTGTGGCCAAGATAGACACGAAGCCCACGCCTACTACAGTAGTACAAGTTTATATGCCAACTAGTTCTGCAGATGATGAAGAAATTGATGAAATGTATGATGAGATAAAAGAAATTATTTAGGTAGTGAAGGGAGACGAAAATTTAATAGTCATGGGTGACTGGAATTCGAGAGTAGGAAAAGGGGTGAATATGGATTCGGGGAGAGAAATGAAAGAGGAAGCCGTCTCGTAGAATTTTGCACAGAGCATAACTTAATCATAGCTAACACTTGGTTCAAGAATCATAAAAGAAGGTTGTATACATGGAAGAATCCTGGAGATACTAGAAGGTATCAGATAGATTATATAATGGTAAGACAGAGATTTAGGAACCAGATTCTAAATTGTAAGACATTTCCAGGGGCAGATGTGGACTCTGACCACAGTCTATTGGTTATGAACTGTAGATTAAAACTGAAGAAACTGCAAAAAGGTGGGAATTTAAGAAGATGGGACCTGGATAAACTGAAAGAACCAGAGGTTGTACAGAGTTTCAGGGAGAGCATAAGGGAACAATTGACAGAAATGGGGGAAAGAAATAAAGTAGAAAAAGAATGGATAGCTTTGAGGGATGAAGTAGTGAAGGCCGCAGAGGATCAAGTAGGTAAAAAGACGAGGGCTAGTAGAAATCCTTGGGTAACAGAAGAGATACTGAATTTAATTGATGAAAGGAGAAAATACAAAAATGCAGTAATTGAAGCAGGCAAAAAGGAATACAAACGTCTCAGAAATGAGATCGACAGGAAGTGCAAAATGGCTAAGCAGGGATGGCTAGAGGACAAATGTAAGGATGTAGAGGCTTATCTCACGAGGGGTAAGATAGATACTGCGCACAGGGAAATTAAAGAGACCTTTGGAGAAAAGAGAACCACTTGCATGAATATCAAGAGCTCAGATGGAAACCCAGTTCTAAGCAAAGAAGGGAAAGCAGAAAGGTGGAAGGAGAATATAGAGGGTCTATACAGGGGCGATGTTCTTGAGGACTATATCATGGAAATGGAAGAGGATGTAGATGAAGATGAAATGGGAGATATGATACTGCGTGAAGAGTTTGACAGAGCACTGAAAGACCTAAGTTGACACAAGGCCCCGGGAATAGACAACATTCCATTAGAACTACTGACAGCCTTGGGAGAGCCAGTCCTTACAGAAATCTGCCGTCTGGTGAGCAAGATGTATGAGACAGGTGAAATACCCACAGACTTCAAGAAGAATATAATAATTCCAATCCCAAAGAAAGCAGATGTTGACAGATGTGAAAATTACCGAACTATCAGTTTAATAAGTCACAGCTGCAAAATACTAACGCGATTTCTTTACAGATGAATGGACAAACTGGTAGAAGCCGATGTCGGCAAAGATCAGTTTGGATTCCGCAGAAATATTGGAACACATGAGGCAATACTGACCCTACGACTTATCTTAGAAAATAGATTAAGGAAAGGCAAACCTACATTTCTAGCATTTGTAGACTTAGAGAAAACTTTTGGCAATGTTGACTGGAATACTCTTTTTCAAATTCTGAAGGTGGCAGGGGTAAAATACAGGGAGCGAAAGGCTATTTACAATTTGTACAGAAACCAAACTGCAGTTATAAGAGTCGAGGGCCATGAAAGGGAAGCAGCAGTTGGGAAGGGAGTGAGACAGGTTTGTAGCCTTTCCCCGATGTTATTCAATCTGTATATTGAGCAAGCAATAAAGGAAACAAAAGAAAAATTTGGAGTAGGTATTAAAATCCATGGAGAAGAAATAAAAACGTTGAGGTTCGCCGATGACATTGTAATTCTGTCAGTGACAGCAAAGGACTTGGAAGAGCAGTTGAACGGAATGGACAGTGTCTTGAAAGGAGGATGTAAGATGAAACTCAACAAAAGCAAAACGAGGATAATGGAATGTAGTCAAATTAAGTCAGGTGATGCTGAGGGAATTAGATTAGGAAATGAGACACTTAAAGTAGTTTTGCTATTTGGGGAGCAAAATAACTGATGATGGTCGAAGTAGAGAGGATATAAAATGTAGACTGGCAATGGCAAGGAAAGCGTTTCTGAAGAAGAGATATTTGTTAACATCGAGTACAGATTTAAGTGTCAGGAAATCGTTTCTGAAAGTATTTGTATGGAGTGTAGCCATGTATGGAAGTGAAAGTTGGACGTTAAATAGTTTGGACAAGAAGAGAGTAGAAGCTTTCTAAATGTGGTTCTACAGAAGAATGCTGAAGCAGGGTGTATACGTGGACAAGGAAAAAAAATTCCCGGATTTCCCGGTTAAAAATACACTTTCTCCTGGGTGACAGTATATTTTCCTTTATCAATCCTTTGAATGGGGTTTTATACACGGGCGTACAATTTACTTTAGAAAACGAAACTCAGGGTAAAAGGCACGATTTGGAAATATCTTTGATGTGCAGCAACAAGTACGCTGCGTATTTTCGTATTACGAAAGCATACACTGGAATTCCACCAAACACCGCATGTTACTTTCTGAATCATTGAAACTGGGATTTCGATGCGCTTTTGTAAGCCGTTCGTAGCTCATGTCACATGACCTCGCCAGTCAATGACAGCGGATATTCAGAGCATAGGGCATGTGATGTAGTCAGCCAACGGCAACATCACTGTTAAGTAGCATGAACACACAAACAGGGAAAGTTAATAGTTTAAATTAATATACATAGTGTTGCTACAAGAAAAGCAAAGCTTTCACATATATGTTGATCTTTTTTTGCGCGTGTTACACTTTAAGTTATATCACATAAATGTGCCAGTAAAATTTTTAATGATGACATAAATGTCTTATCTTCAGGGTTCGAAATTCTTCTAAATGGCTCGTCATCAAAGAGTTGATTTTTAATTGAGAGTCAAGCGCTCTGTGATTTAATAAATTCATGGTAGATTCTTGTACATAACTTTCGTAAAAGGATATTTAGTTTGAAAGTAACGCTTTTCAAACCACTATTTGCGATATTTTCCCGCAAAATGTTAGAAATAGGTTCGTTTCAGCAGTTGCCAGAGAGCGCAGGTAACAGGCGACACTGCGGGCTTGCGCAGCTACCATGATGTAGGAAGCCCGTATGTACATACGTGTAAGACATTGAAAGATCATACATTATGTCATAAAAGAAACAACACATCAGAGGATACTGAAAAAGCATCGGAACTTCGTGAACCATATTAAAATGTTCACATTTAAAGTGCATACTTAAAGGGCACATTCGTATGTCCAGATTCCCAATTAAGTAGACCTCAACCTGATATTAAGCTTTTCAGTGTGGTTATTGGGATGCAAATTTTCTTGGAGCACCAGTACTGTATTATATCATGTTTGGTTCTTTATTATGGCATAATGCCATAAGTGCTAGAAGATGAAAACATGCACTTGAAATGCAGCGAACAGTTGAAACAAACCAGTACTGTGGAATTAAACATTTCGTTTCAAATACATTGACTGCCTCTATGGAAAAGGTTAACGAAAGTCAAATTTCGTTAGCAAACAAACAAAAATAGCTTCATTGTTCCGCAAGGCTATTAATGCTTGACTGTCAGAAAGGTGGAAATAAAATAAGATCTGAAACTTATGATATATTTCAGCCTTCTGTAATTATGTGAATGTGTTTTAATTCACTTGATAGCTCCCTGCCACATATATCCGTTTTGTTTTCATTTGACGTGAGAGTAAACGAAGGAGAAACAGCAAAATCACTAAATGTAAACATGGGTCACGTGGAGACTACCCACTATAACTCAGACTGCTCTGCGCATCAGCCCCAGATCTACGACATTTGCGAACCGGGTCAATACCAAAAAACATCGAATTTTCAAAATATGTTTATCTTGTAGCGCACATCTTTCTGAAAAGTCTGAAACATAAAACATATATATTTGAGGAAATGTAAGACATATTATTTGGTCTTAAGTATGCCAAAGTGTAGCACCACGCCTCTTCATAAAGCGTTTTTCTACCCCACGTCCAAACTATATTCAGGAGAGTGGAAATTGAAATATCCCGTGGTGCCTCTCCTGATTCATGCTGAAATCAAAATATGTTCAAAAACCAACAGGGAAGCATTTCAAAATCATATGAATAATCGATAGGCAAACGTGCGCTGGATGCTAGGTGCTTTGTGAAACAAGTTTTTTTCCTCAAGAATACGAATTCCCGGTAGCATCTAGCTGCTTGCTGCGACTGCTTGTACAGCCAACAGCCACATTCCTGTTGCCAGAAGCGGGAGAATCTACTACTCAAACGTGACTCAACTGTAAATGTACATGAGCCTGCGCGTAACTGCTAAAACAAATCGAATGTAAACAGTTGCAGCTTCACGCTCATTGGAGGCAATTTGTTGTTATGAAGCACTGAATAGTCTTCCTAAAGGCTTTGACACATTTTCAACTGGCAGACGCTTGCATGAGCAATGTGTGTCGTTGTTGTATATGGCGCGTTTCCTTTGCAATTTAAGTTATTTTCGTTTTTTTCTCTCATTAAAGTATTATTCTGCAGTAGCGGGATGCAGTAATATCCAGTCAAAATTACAAAAATTTAACTGAAAACGAAAACAATGAAAAATTCCCAGAATTATAAAAATATCCTGGGTTTTTCCCGGTTTTCTCCCAGATGAAAAAATTCCCGGGTTTTTCCCGGATCTCCCGGTTGTCCCGGGTCGTATGCACTCTGTGAAGATTAGATGGGTAGATCACATAACTAATGAGGAGATATTGAATAGAATTGGGGAGAAGAGGAGTTTGTGGCACAACCTGACAAGAAGAAGGGACCGGTTGGTAGGCATGTTCTGAGGCATCAAGGGATCACAAATTTAGCATTGGAGGGCAGCGTGGAGGGTAAAAATCGTAGAGATGAATACACTAAGCAGATTCAGAAGGATGTAGGTTGCAGCAAGTACTGGGAGATGAAGAAGCTTGCACAGGATAGAGTAGGATGAAGAGCTGCAACAAACCAGTCTCAGGACTGAAGATAACAACAACAACGTCATAGTTCCTCCATCCACCTCGGGGCATCTAAACCTAATATGACAGGTGCAAGCCACTCTACCCAGACAACCTTTACACACCAGTTTCACCTCTATAGTGTCCATCATTGATTTGCCGACACCCATGGCGACTCTTATGTTGATGTTTGGTACTTGGTCCAGCTTGGAGATGTCACAAATTTTTCTCCTAAAGTTCATCTCTAGTGCAAGCAACTTGTTTCTCTGTCACTTTTTTTATTACAGTTGTTTTTGCCAAAAACAGTCTATCACATTAAAATCCGGTGGGTTCTGATCTATTAGAACAAAATATACTGTGAATTCATTTTTTCAATTTCAATCAATTTTGTCGCTGGATCAAGTGAAATAGTTAAGTGAATATTTAGATAGGAAGTCAACTTGCCAGCAACTGTTCAACTTGGGAAGAAAACTAGTTGAGGGAATACAGCTGATTAACAAAAGATGCAAAACAAAACAAAAGTGAACACTTATAGTTAAGTTAGTTTACTATACCAATTTTTTGTGACTTTGCAAATTAATATCCATTAGGAGATTGTCACATGGTTCTCACACAAGGAAGTGAAGCATCTGAATCAATTTTGCAAGGCTTCACACCAACAAATTGTAGATTTTCTCAAAAGGAAGGAAACATTCAATTATTGCTCAAATAGATGACAAACTTCCTCAAATAGATAATAGATTTTCTAAGATGGAAGTCTGTGGGTAGTTCGCCTTTTTAGTATTTTTCATCTATTGGTCTATTCAATAAAATCAAGGAACACAATGTTTACTAAGATGTCTACCCTGATAATGTTGTACAAAATAATGTAAAAAAACAGGACAGTATAACATGAACCCTCACTTATGGTGTAGGCACTCTTTGGCATCGAATAGAACCTGAATTTTTCTAAGGACCAAAACACATATATCCTGAATGTTGGTTAATGAGATATTATACCATTCCGCACAAGGAACTGTTGAAATGTAATAACATATTTTGCAGGATTCTCATCGAGTGATTGTGGAGGTCAGGGAATAAGGTCAGGCAAAACCTATTAGATCAGAACGCAGCATGTCATTCTCAATGGAGAGAAGTCTTCCGAACTAAGAGTGATTTCAGATGTGCCGCAGGGGAGTATTGTAGGACCGATGCTACTCACAATACATATAAATGACCTTGTGGATAACATTGGAAGTTCACTGAGGCTTTTTGCGGATGATGCTGTAGTATATCGAGAGGTTGTAACAATGGAAAATTGTACTGAAATGCAGGAGGATCTGCAACGAATTGACGCATGGTGCAGGGAATGGCAATTGAATCTCAATGTAGACAAGTGTAATGTGCTGCAAATACACAGAAATAAAGATCATTTATCATTTAGCTACAATATAGCGGGTCAGCAACTGGAAGCAGTTAATTCCATAAATTATCTGGGAGTAGGCATTAGGAGTGATTTAAAATGGAATGACCATATAAAATTAATCATCGGTAAAGCAGATGCCAGACTGAGATTCATTGGAAGAATCCTAAGGAAATGTAGTCCGAAAACAAAGGAAGTAGGTTACAGTACACTTGTTCGCCCACTGCTTGAATACTGCTCACTGGTGTGGTATCTGTACCAGATAGGGTTGATAGAAGAGTTAGAGAAGATCCAATGGAGATCAGCGCACTTCATTACAGGATCATTTAGAAATCGCGAAAGCATTACAGAGATGACACATAAACTACAGTGGAAGACTCTGCAAGAGAGACGCTCAGTAGCTTGGTACGGGCTTTTGTTGAAGTTTCCAGAACATACCTTCACCGAGGAGTCAAGCAGTATATTGCTCCCTCCTACGTATATCTCGCGAAGAGACCATGAGGATAAAATCAGAGAGATTAGAGCCCACACAGAGGCATACCGACTAACTTTCTTTCCACGAACAATACGAGACTGGAATAGAAAGGAAAACCGATAGAGGTACTCAAGGTAACCTCCGCCACACACCGTCAGGTGGCTTGCGGAGTATGGATGTGGATGTAGATATAGATGTAGATGTAGATCAGCATAATGCTCATCAAACCAATCTTGGACATTTACAGTATTTTGACAAGGGGAATTATGTTTGAAGACACAATTACAAGCTGAAATAAATGCCTGTGCGTCTGAGCAACAGTCCATTCCACAGGATGGTGCAAAAGACTCTGGACAGTTGGTTAAAAGAAAACAGTGCACAGTGCCCAGTAGCCATCCTGTATAGCGTAATAAACTTTACCAGTTACTTTTGCTTACAGTGTTACATAGGATTCACTGAAACTCATGGTATGACCACCTAAAACCAATATAGAACATTCTTGCTCTATAGTTGGAAGAAAACAGTCTCATCTGTATGCTCCCCTAGACATTCTCCATACTTTAGTATGTGAAGCAGCAATGGACTCAGTAAGACCACATTACTTGTTAGCCAGTAATCCATGTTCTGTGCTTCTTGGACCACTGAAGCATCTTCTTTGTATTTGAATGGTTTACAAGAGATTTATCAACAGCAGTTCTATCAATAATTTTTCATTTATATAGATAAACTGCACTTCTTTCAATGGCACTGTGCTTTAAGCACAACACTCACTTTCATGTTAGTAGTTTCTTGTTAGAAAAAGCTATCCTCATTAATATCACCTGATTTTAACAGTAAGTGTACAGTTTCTTTCACTATTGTATTTAGCAGACAAATTTTCTTCATGAAGACTGAATGATATCATGACACTGCACATAACTAACTGGTAGATTCGTGCCAAAGCGTATACTGACAATTAGCTCTCATAGAAAGTCTACAAAATATTATATAAGAGTAGAACAACATGACATTACAATGATCACAAACTTACTCAAGACTCAAAACAATGTCAGCTATATTACAATACAAAGGGAAAACAAAATATGATACCACAGTGTTAAGGCAGCTCAGATAAAAAGTGGAATTATGGCTTGTATCAGGATGATTATGGTGTATTGTTTATACCTTTTGCAAAGTTATAGAACATAGCTAAACATAAATGAACTAACAGTAGCTGCATAAAAGGTAGTTCCATATACACACAATAAAACAAGAGTTTCCTGTCACACTCGGTTAATGCACAATCAATTACAGAATGGTCTTTAATAACTGTCAGAATCTAGGTACTATTTACATTGATCATGAAAACAAACACACGGAAAAAAAAAAGATAAATACCACGATGGACTGCCAGATTCTCCTTCGCTTGAGAGTAAAGGTGCAACAGCTGTAGATGCCTGTCAAGCAGTTCAACTTGTCTTGAGTGCCAAGGTTCACGTAACTCTCCCATGCCCGCTACCTCCTGGAGCAGTTCTTTTTCTTCCTGGATCCAAAGCGCTCTGCAAAAATAAAAATGTTATTTCTAATTTACTAAGAGTAAATCAGCACAGGTATTACAGGGAACCATTTATTTCAATTTTATCATCAGTTCTTCTCAACAAACTGAATCTGAGAAAAAAAGAAAAAAAAAGTAAATTAACATCTATCTTCTAAATTTCTCAAAGCATACAGTTCACCAAAAACATACTGAGTATTTACGGTTTTAAATGCAACCTGTTCCCAAAAACAACTCAACCACTGAATTGCAGATACTTATTTCTTGTTATTATTTTATTTCATTTAGATACATATTCTGTTGATGAGAGTGCATGTGCATGTGCATTGCAATTCAGATCCGCTCATTGCAATCCAGATCCGCTGAACTTCTTGTTTTATAATCATGGCACACTTCGTTAACTTCATAGTCCAGAGCCACGAACCTCGTGGCAAACGCCAATAACCCCATAGTAAAATCTCATGAAACACGGCAGCTGGAAATACTCAAAGCAAGCACTTATGTCTCCAATATTTGAGATCTGCTAACTGTAACAGTAAATGAGGCTCAGGATAACATCTACACACACACACACACACACACACACACACACACTGAAGACCCAAAGAAACTGGTACATCTGACTAATATCCTATATGGCCCCTATGAGCACGCAGAAGTGCTGCAACATGATGTGGCATGGATTTGACGAATGTCTGAAGTAGTGCTGGAGGGAACTGACACCATGAATCCTGCAGGACTGTCCATAAATCCTTACGTGCATGAGGGGGTGGAGATCTCTTGTGAACAGCACATTACAAGGCATCCCAGATATGCTCAATAACGTTCATGTCTGGGTAGTTTGGTGGCCAGTGGAAGTATTCAAACTCAGAAGAGTATTTCTGGAACCTCTCTGTAGCAATTCTGGATGTGTGAGGTGTCGCACTGTCCTGCTGGAATTGCCCAAGTCTGTCGGAATGCACAACAGACATGAGTGGATGCAGGTGATCAGACAGGATGCTTACATATGTGTCACCTGTCAGAGTCGTATCTAGATGTGTCAGGGGTCGCACACCACTCCAACTGCACACAGACCATGCCATTACAGAGCCTCCACCAGCTTGAACAGTCCCCTGCTGACATGCATTCATGAAGTTGTCTCCATATCTGCACACGTCCATCTACTTGATATAATTTGAAATGAGACTTGTTCAACCAGGCAACAAGTTTCCAGTCATCAACAGTCCAATGTCAGTGTCGACGGGCCCAGACTAGGTGTAAGGCTTTGTGACATGCAGCCATCAAGGATACATGAGTGGGCCTTCGGCTCCGAAAGCTCATACTGATGATGTTTCATTGATTGGTTTGCACACTGACACTTGTTGACGACCCAGCATTGAAATCTGCGTCAATGTGCGGAAGGGTTGCACTTCTGTCACGCTGAACGATTCTCTTCAGTGTTTGTTGTCCTGTTCTTGCAGGATCTTTTTCTGGCCGCAGTGATGTTGGAGGTTTGATGTTTTACCGGATTCCTGATATTCACGGTACACTCGTGAAATCATCATATGGGAAAATTCCCACTTCATTGCTACCTCAGAGATGCTGTGTCCCATCACTCGTGTGCCAACTATAATATCACGTTCAAACTCATTATGAATTGAGACACAAAGGAGTTGCAAACGTTGGCTGGCTGCAAGTGGGGCATCAATTGAAATCAATGGGGAAAGTTGAAAATTTGTGCTGGACTGGGATTTGAACCTGGGTCTCCTGCTTATTAGGCAGATGCTCTGACCACTAAGTCATCTGGACACAGTGGTCATTGCAACTGCACTGACTAACCTATATGCCACCCATCCAACCCTCATTCTCAACTTATCCACATACTACTAATGTAGTGGCTCTTGCCGATTACACTCATTAATCGCAGCATACCACCGATTCCTGTAAGAGTTCAAGCCTAGTCTGCACCTACACTGAAAAGATTATTGGCTGTCTCACCTTAATTATATACACTAATCAGCCGGGACATTATGCCCACCGAACTACTATCTATATAAACCAATCCAGTTGACAGCAGCATCACCTGGCAAGGAATGACTGCCAGTTAGACAAATGTATGGTGCATGTAGTATCACTGAGTGTGCTGTCTTTGTGTAGAATGGGGAAAGTGCATTAAATATCTGACTTGGACTGAGAAGAGATTGTAATGGCTCGAAGGCTCACCACGAGCCTTTTGGAAACTGCAAGACCTGTCATGTGTTTAAGGAGTGCTCTGGTGAGCATCGTCACCACATGGGGAAACCAAGGTGAAACCACGTCCAGACATCATGGAGTTGGGTGGCCACCCCTTATTACAGATGTCGGATGTTATAGGTTGAGCAGCCATGTCGAACAGGATAGGCAGCAAACTGTGGCAGAACTAAAATCTGACTTTAATGCTGGGGGGAAGACACGTGTGCTTGAACACACAGCGTACTGAACACTAACAATAGGCTTCTGCAAACGACAACCCATGCATGTGCCAATGTTAACATCACGACATTGGTGATTACGACTGAAATGGGAACGTCACCAGCAGCAATGGATGTTGGCACAGTGGCAGATTATTGCACAGTCCGATGAAACTCAATACCTTCTTCGGCATACCGATGGGAGGGCACGAATCCATTGTCTTTACAGGAGAACAGCTCCTTGACACCTGTACTGCGGGATGGAGGGAAGCTGGCGGCGGCTCCATTACACTTCAGGGAACATTCATGTGGGCATTCCTGGTCCAGTGGAGCTCGTGCAAGGCAATATGATGGCAAAGTAGTACTGTAAATTGGTTGCAGACCATGTACATGCCTTCATGACTATCATATTTCTTGATGGCAGTGGTATTTTTCAGCGAGATAATGCACCATATCACAAGGCCAGGAGTGTGATGGAGTAGTTCAAGGAACACAGTGGCGAGTTCCAATTAATGTGCTGCCCCCCTACAACTTGCCAGATCTGAACCTGATCGAACACATCTGGGATGTGATTGAGTGTTGCACCAGAGTTTATCACTCTCCCTCCATAACTAGGTGATTTGAGTGTGCAGATGTGGTTCCCACTCCCTCCAGTGACCTACAAAGGCTTTGTTGCTTAATTGCAATGACATCACCACTGTTATCCATGCCAAAGGTGGACATACTGGCTATTAGATTGGTGGTCATATAAGGTTCTGGTTGTTCAGTGTATATATGCAGTGTCTGTTCTTTTGGGCGTAACATATTTACTCGACTGTAAGATGAGGTTTTTCGCAAATTTGGCAATCGGAAAATATTGGATTGTCTTATATTCACAGATTAAACTACTGCTGCTGAAGTAAACATTTTTACAGTATTTAATAAATTAATTGGGGGTTCTCTTACATTTACAGATGAAACTTTGGCTATTGAGTTTAAACAATACAGGGAGAGCACAAAGTCTTGCCTGATTATAACAATTTATTACAGACTAACTGTTTCACATAATAATTTACGTTTGATGCAGTTACATAAGTTAGTGTTACTAGTTTTTTTTTATAACCACTTACGTTAGTAAACCTCAACATGTGCTCCCTTGGTAGCTCGGAGAATGTTGAGGCGGTATTCCATTTCCCGCCAGGTGTTTTGTAACATGTGTTCTGTCACAGTACTCACAGCAGCTTGTATCCTAGCCTTCAGTTCGTCGACGTCAGCAACTGGTGTGACGAACACTCTGTCCTTGATATAGCCCCAGAAAAAGGGGTCATGGGATGTAATGTCTGGAAAGAATGGTGTCCAGGGTTTTGGGTGTTGGACCATTCATTCCAATCCACCGATTCGGAAATGTTTCATCCAGGAAATCATGCACTCTCAAAGCCCAGAGGGGAGGGGGGGCGCTCCATCATGCTGGAAAATTATCCACGGCTGATATTCTTCTAACTGTGGGACAATGAACTACTGCAAAACGTCTAAGTAAATGTTAGCGGAAATGGATTTTTTCCGTGAAGAAAAACGATCCAAAAACCGTGTTATGCATGAGGCCGCACCAAACATTCACTTTTTCGCTGTCTCCCTGTAACTGTACAGTATCATGTGGAGACTCTGAACCTCATATATGGACATTATGTCTATTTACCATTCCACTGACATGAAAGGTGGATTCATCAGTAAAGTATATGCAATTTAAGTACTCATTAGTGCCATCAATCCTGTTGGGAATCTCAGTTGCAAATTCAGCACGTGTCAGCAAATCATTCGGTTGCAAGACCTGCATGATTTGCACTTTGTAAGCATGCAACCTAAGCCTTTCATGGAGAATCTTCACCACACTCGCTTGCAGTATTTGAAGTTCATGTTATGCTTGACAAGTTAATTTAGACGGACTCCATTGAAACAATTGCTGAACATGATCAACAGTTGCATCACTCACACGAGGCCTGCCACTTTGAGGACAATCTTCAACGCTGCCTGTTTTGTTAAACTTTGCATACAATTGCTTTTATTGATTTAACGTCAGGAGGGCTGCGTCCATAAGAGGCCCAAAATTTACACTGAACACTGATGGGCGGTTTCGTTTCGTGAAAGCAAAGCACACATTGCGCATTCTCCTGCTTCGACACCATTTCGGCAGCAACTAACGTGACCTAACAGAGCGCATTGATGTTGTGGAGCACTAGCGCCATCTATTGGTCACAACAACTAGTAACACTAACCTACGTAACGGCATCACATGTAACTTATTATGTCAAACGGTTACTCTGTTACAAATTTTTATAATCAGGGCAAGACTTTGTGCTCACCCTCTACTTTATTTCAACCAGAGTCGAGATTTGCTGATACGCATAATCTCTCTATACAGTATTGATCACGGTCTTACATTTTAGACAGTGATATCGATCTTCCACAAACAATCACATGACAATTGAATTGCGATGCTAGTGCAATAGATGGATACATGAGAAACTATGAACTAGGCACTACAGCAATCTCATACTCTTCATAAAAAATTGACAATTTTGTGAAACACAGGAGAAAATAGCATTAAATTCAATCAACTCACAACCTTTTGTTGTCTTTGAGTAGGTTTGCAATAGAAGTTCTCATACATGTATGGATACCATATACATACATTATGGATATTGTATAAAAATATTAATATATGGATATTGTACACATTCAAAGGCGAAAATCTTGTCCTTCTAAAACCATCACATTATTGTGAACCCAAGCCAGTATTTTATTTGATTATGATAAACTAATAATTTACGAAGTGTGTTGAAAATGTAAGTTTGGTAGCTGTTTATGTATTAGAGACCAGGGGAAAATGCTGCCAGCTTTCAGTCAGCTTTAGAAGAAGGAGGTGACATTCAGATGAAATGAGGAAGGAAATTCATCCAAATTTAAATGCATAACAAATGAAACAGATCACATTAAACTGACTGCAATCGTTATTGAAAGAAAGAATTACAGCAGAAAGACCCATCGTGGAGGTAGTACCAACAAACAACGCTAGATCACGGCATGAGCGGAAGTTCAAGAATTGGACTGGATTGTGATCTTTTATTTATATATTAGCTGCTCTTCTTACACATGACCTGCACCCTAGAAGATATAGCTGTCCCTGATTCACTTGTGACAAGCACAGCACTAAAGAAGGCTTGGAAGGGGAATAGCGGTACAAGCTTAGCTGAGAACTATAAAAAGTGTGGGTAGGGGAGTGGTGAGCAGGCAGTAAATTTCAGCTTGCTGCTAACAATGGTAATATATGTTGCATACTTTGGCTTTTTATAAACATATACCAGTACAAACTACAGTTTGTACAAATCATTTTGTACTAGGAATCAAATTGACTTTAAAATTGGACAAATATTCAACAATAGTATACATTTCTGCAAGAGATGATAAAAGTCTAGACTGGGGACACTTTGGTGGTTCATGCAGCATTGTTGTCATGTTCACCATGAGGTACAACACAAACAATACGGGGTGTGTCAACTGCTGGAATCACACAATCAATGAGAGAGTGATGGGCAGATGATATGTTTTTGTAGTAAAAGACATTGCAACATTCTCATGACAGTACAGAAGCAAAATCTGCTGTGTGTTCAAAATATCGCTATATATTCGGCAGAAACAGCCAAATATTTGTGACAATATGTTTCACTGGTGCTCTGTTAGGATTTATGACGATGATGATTAAAACCAGTGGTACCACAAACACAAGCTAAACAACAGAGGTAGTGAAGATAAAAATTAATGTAAACACTTTCATTTTGTTTATTTTATTTTTCCTTGTATTATCAAAACATAGACAACCAATAAAGGGCCTAAGTTAAGGATTGGCGTAATGGTAACATTTTAGGCACATGCCTTACATCAATAGGGACCGATGACCGTAGCAGTCTGGTTCCTTTAATCCCACAAACCAACCAACCAACCTTACATCAACAGAAGTTTATAATTTTGATTAATCAGAATATGTTGAAAATAAATTTTTCTCAAGAAGTCTCTTAAAAAAGGGGGGGGGGCGTTCATCTTATACCCCCCCCCCCCCCCCCCCCCCCCGTGCATATGTGTGTGTGTGTGTGTGTGTGTGTGTGTTTTGGCCAATGTTCTTTTGAGTGCAGTTGCACAAGGCTCAAACTCTTATCGGAATTGGCAAAATGCCACAAGTATTAAGGATAACAGGGGCACTACATTAATAGTCTGTGGATAAATTGGGAATTTGGGTCAGACAGAAGGTGTGCTTGGGTAGTCCATGCAGTTGCAGTGACCATTGTGTCTGGATGGCTTAGTGGTCAGAGCATCTGCCTAGTAAGCAGGACACCTGGATTCGAATCCCGATCTGGCACAAACTTTCAACTTTCCTCATTGATTTCATTCAATGTCCACTCACAGCCAATGTCTATGATTCCTTTGCATCTTAACCTATTTAAAGTCTAGAGGATGCCACATTCCCAGGCAAAACTACTATTTATTTGAAAGCCTATGAACTTTGTTACACACTTTTGTTTGTCTGATTACTACATTGTATAATAGGGATCTTCTGTGGTATTCAATGATCAGCATGGAACTGGATAATTTAGATTTTACAAATAGGATTTTAGCCAGGTTACCACTGTTGCTGTGATTCTTTAGTGATACACTTTGTCAAGCAGTATTTTGTTTCACACAGTTGAAATCTCCATGCTAGATCACAAAATATGCCAACTGACACCATCTCTCTGTCTAAGGAGTCTATTGTGTATCAGTTGTAAATGAGAATATAGCTTTAATTGTGGACATACCTTTCTGAAATCCATACCATCTGCAGTTGGTGGTGTCAAAGTTGTCAAGTTACTTCACAATTAATCACTGTAGATACCACTTCTCTATACACAAACACCTCTCAAGCCCATGGCCTTGCCGCTATGGAACACTACCTCTCCCGAAGTCCTTCCAATTCCAGAACCACTACTTCATTCCTCATACACATTACCAATTATATCCTTGCACACAACTACTTCTCCTTTAAGAAGAAGGTATATAAACAAATCTGCAGCACAGCCATGGGAACATGCATCACACCCTCCTAAGCCAACCTTTTTATGGACCATCTAAACGAAACATTCCTAGATTTTCAAAACCGTTCACTGATAACAACTCAGGGCCAAGACATTACATTCTTATTCCTCCATGACCTCAACATCTTTTCTTCCATCCACTTCTCCAATTCAATGTGCCACCACCCTCTATGCTGATCTCAACGTTTCTGATGGCTCCATCCACACCTCTTTCCATGTTAAATCAACTAATCACTGACGGTACATGCACTTTGACAGCAGTCACCCCTTCCACACCAAAATACCACTCCCACAGAGCAAAGACCCTGGAGACAGTGTATCTGCAGTGACAAGAACTCCTTTGCTCAGTATCCTGAAGGTCTCACTAAGGTCTTCACAGAAACACACTCCCCCCTCCCCAAAACTAGTCTGTGCCATAACACACAAATAATCCCCCAAACACATCCCACTATCATTCTGGACTGGTGGAACAAAACTATATCCTTCACCAAAGTTTTGATTATATATCATCATGCCCAGAAACAAGGGACATTTTACCCAAGATCCTTCCCCAACCCTCCTAATGTCGGTTGACATTCATGGAGTCACTACACTCACTCCATTCACCAATACCTCCTACCATCATGGTATGAATCTGAGAGTGGTCAAATACTGACCGAAACTGGTTACCACTGAAATAAATGTTTTTGTGGCCGAGACTGCTGTAATCAATTTTTAAAGTACTTTTAGCCAGACTGCTGTTTCTTTGCAAGAAATGTTCTCAAATATTACTACATTCTTCACTCCCATAAAGCTCAACACAATAGTCTCTCCTTCCTTTGTCCTGTCACCCCCTACCAATTCACACTTTCACATCATATTTATCGTGTGCCGCAACTCACCGGCTCTGGTACCCATGTATATCATGCTTAGCCTGTGCACCTGCTAACCTCTCCCTTCAATGTTCCTAACCTGCAGCCTCCCTCCGAGCCACTACCTATTCACCTTAACCCCTCTTTCTGCCACCAGCCTCTCCCCCCCTTCTTCCCAAACCACCTGCACAGCCCCCATGCCACCCTAGTGCACTTGTTGAAATGCAATCCGGCATTTCCCACACACCAGCACTTTCACTTTGTGTGTGTGTGTGTGTGTGTGATGACTCACTGTTTCTGTTATTTAGTGAATCGCTGCCATTACTCCTAAATTATTTACATTCTTGCCACAATAATATGATTAAATTGTACTCTGTGCAAAATTCTACCAGGAAGCTTCCCCTTTTATTTTTCTGGTCCACTACTTTGTTTGCCTACTATTTTCCGTCTCTTAATTTTCCTATTATTGAATTCCAGTGCCACATAACAATTAAATTTTCATCTCCCTTAATGAATTGAATATTGTTTTATCTACAGAACTACTAGGCTTATATACTACTTCTACTATGGTGGCTTTTGGTATTGTGATAATGTGTTGACAAACTAGTTTGCTAGACTTTACTATTTTCTTATTCATTATCACATTCACTCCTGCATTATCCTTACTTGACTTTTTGTTAATGATAACTCTCTACTCAATTGATCAGCCACCTCACTTCAGATCTATCAGGTAGTCACTGTGACCCATCATGGCAGTGATGATAAGATCAGGATCTGGCTTGAGGTTATGATTGGCTGTCCTTTATTGTGTTGAGAAGTTAGTTTTTCTTAGGAAGGGACCTGGGTATGGGTGGTGAGGCCAAGCTGGAGGTAAGGAATTCCTGGAGCATGGCCAGGGGTTGGCATGGTAGGATGGGGAGAACACGTTATGTTTAGATGACGATATGAGCTGTGAGAGACAAGATTCAATGTTGGGATTGGTTCAAATGGCTCTGAGCACTATGGGACTCAACTGCTGAGGTCATTAGTCCCCTAGAACTTAGAACTAGTTAAACCTAACTAACCTAAGGTCATCACAAACATCCACGCCCGAGGCAGGATTCGAACCTGCGACCGTAGCGGTCTTGCGGTTCCAGACTGTAGCGCCTTTAACCGCACGGCCACTGCGGCCGGCAATGTTGGGATTAGACTGGCTATTGTTTAAGGGAATGGTAGTGAAGAAGTGTTTCACTGTAGGGATTGGGAGCAGGAAAGTAAGTCTTTGATAAGTCCAAAACGGTTAAACTTAGGTGTACAGCTGAAGGTGAGACCTTTGGATAGAAATGAAACTTCTGTGGGATTGAGGTGTTTTATGGAAGCTTAACAATGGTGTTTCTGGTTTTGTTTGCGTTCTGGATTTCATGGTGTTCTGGAAGATGTGGCAAATTGAAAAGGTCAGTTAGACAGGGTCAGGGTGCTATGAGTGGTTGACGGGAGGGTGGAGGGGTGGGGATAGGGGTAGGGGGTTCACCGTGAGTACGATAGCTGTTAATGGGTAGCGGAGCTACAAGGTGGGAGTAGCATACCAAAAGGTTGGATAATTTATGGAGGTGATGTCTGGAATTCTCTTCCAGGTGTTTGAGAACAAAGAGGTTTGATTTTTGGAGACGTGGTGTGTATAGTTTGGGCTACACAGTAACAATATCTTGTGGAGGAAGCAGGGATGGTTCTGGGCTGCCTGTGCCTTGGAGATGGGTTTCTGCAGCACAAGGTTTTCAGGGTTAGGAACTGGAGGAATCTGAAAAGGTGAAGGTTGTTACTAAATGAGAGATAGGATCCAGAAAAAGGAATTTTTGTTGTTCAGCTGCTGGGGGAGATTCCATGGCTTTGGCAGCATTTAAGGAACAGATGTAGGACTCGGTTTTAGCTACGGACAGGGATACTTTTCCGAACTAATGCAGACAAATGAAGCACGGGTCCATTTGGGCTGGGGTGGTGCTAAGAAGATGTGAAACGTCACAAGAGAAGGAAGAATGTAAGAATTAAATGGTTGAACTGGATAACAAAGTTTGAGTTTGTGGGGTGAAACAATTGGAAGAAATTGTGCTGAGGGCAATATGATAGTTCTGTGTCATGAGGAATTATGCTGTTGTCCAAGTTTTCGCAGGCAACACTAGTGCTGCATATATTGAGTAGCGTACATCCAAACTCATAGAAGCCATCAGGTGTTATGAAAGCAGTCTTTTCCCATTCAGTTTGTCAACCTTGATCTGCCAGTAACCTGCTCCATATCCATAGTGCTAAAATACTTTCACTCACTCGAGACACGTCAAGGTGTCATCAATTCACAGGAATGGGTATAAATCCATTTTTGGTAGTTTTTTCAGCCGCCTATAACTGATGAAGAAATACCAGATGCCATCTTTCTTCTCCACAAGGACTAACATTTCTCTGACAGTCTAATGATGTCTCATAGAATCTTCTCCAGGTCTTCCTGAATTATCTGTCATTTAGCTGCATTAATTCGGCCACAAACCGACACAGAAAGGCCAACATTGTTCCTCGGTGAATCTGTGGCCTGCTGGTGGCTGGATAGTAGATTCCTCCGCTGTGTAATCAGTAATGGTAGTGCAACTTGGTTCTCTATTGATGGCACAGAGGTGACCTTCCTGGACTGGTCTGGTTGTCCATATGCACATTTCCTTAAGATGAGTTGCTGTTGACAACTGGTGAATTAAATCTCTGATTGTCCATTTCTGATGGATCATATGATCATTGCCGACACATAGATTCTTTGGTAAAACTGAGTACTATTTTTCATTCGACCACAGCTTCACTGTTTAACTGAGTTTCCAGACTACTGATTGTAAGCTGCTTTTCAAAAAGACATGAGTTGAGGGTTGCAAAACAAAAATCGCTGAAAAGGTCATACTGTTGTTGTCTGGGGAAGGATGTGCAGTCCCTGTAAGAGTGCTGAGGTCCTAAACTCACTGCTAGAGACATAAGAGCACACACCCACATGACAAAAGAGTGAATGGGTACACATGTTGACTGTTTACTATATTTGGTTGTGATGGAAATAGTAAAACAGACATTTCTAAAGCAGAGCAAAGGGGTGTAGTGTATTTTTTGACAGCAAAAAAGAGTGCAAGGAATGGAAATACATAGAAGGATGGCACTAGCATACAGAGAGCACTTCATGTCTGTTGCAAGGGTCAAGCCATGCACAAGAGATTCATAGGACAGGCAGATGTTGTTGACTGATGATGCATGGTCTGGAGTGCCCCTTGTCCAGCAGGTGGATATCCTCATTATCCAAGACCAGCAAGTTTCAGTAGCAACCATTGCCACAGAGGTTGCATTATACATCAGAAGTATTCCCACCATCATTAAGCAGAAAGGAAAGATTGAAATTCCACACAAAGTGTGCACCCGGCAGGTTTCTTGTAGTCTTCAAACAGCACCGGAAGCTTGTGTAACGGGACTCTATCTTTTCACATCTCCAGTGCCATGCCAAGGAAAGGAATGAGGTCCTGGCATGAGAGATCGCAAAAGATGAGACAATAATTCATCACTTTAAAGTTGAGTCAACACAAAGTCTCCAGTGGAAGCATGGAGGGTCACATTATCCATGACATTCACACAAGTGCATGAAAGGTTATGCTCACCTTCTTCTTCGATGAAAAGGGATTCCTTGTACTGACATCCCCCGTGGGGTCATTCTGATCCACAAAAATGCAAAGCCTCATACAGTAAAAGCAGCCAAGAAGTTCTAGCACGCATTCAAATGGAAGATCCTCAATTATGCTTCATACGGTCCAGAGCTGTCTCCCTTGGATTACGCCATTTTTGGTGAGCTAAAGAAGGATCTGAGAAGTAAACAGTTCACCTTGGACAAGGAAATCAAGCCATATGGAAAGAGTTCACAATACGGCAACAGGGAGTTTTCAAGGTAGTCATTCACCACGTGGTTTCACAGTGGGACAAGATGCGTCAATGATGCTGGGAAATACTTTTGAAATAAAGGCACAAGTTTACAGGTCTCTCTCTCTCTCTCTCTCTCTCTCTCTCTCTCTCTCACACACACACACACACACACACACACACACACATATATATACTCTTTCACTATTTTATGCCCCTCAAAGAACCTGTCACACAAGTGTGTCTTCGCTGGTAAACAAATATACAACTACCCAGAAAAATTGTTGCACCATCCTGTTGTGGTAGCTTTGACAATCTGTACCTACAATCCATTTGTGCCACCTGTAATGATGTCCATCCAAGAATAACACTATAACTGCATTCTGGTAAAACAACATATGTGAATGGCTTCAGCAGTTATTCTTGCAAAAGAAAATACTGTAGGCTCGAAATATTTTCCATTTGCAGCATTCAGCACATTGGCCTTAAAATCTCTTAGCATAATCTTCTTTAGTTCTCGGTTATAAGCATCTGATATAACTGAACGTTGACTAATGCCTGGAGATGTTGCTTGTAGGTGATGATGTCGACAGCTTTTCTAGTAAATTGGCAACTGTCATCCATTGAGGATTTTTGTCTGCCAAAGCCTCTCCTTTGATGGTCACTTAACTTAGTTTTATTGAGATTTTGCAGCTGAATGGGCAGATGGTACCTCTGTATGATGACAAGGAATGACTGTGGAACATTGGAGAGTGACCTCAACCAGGATACTGCAGGGGGCTTTGTCACTCAGTGTGACGAAGCAGCTGGGATACTTTTACTTCCCATCTTGTTTTGCCATCTTCCTCTTTAAAACTCTTTTTTTTTTCATTTTTGAATTAATCACCATTAACATAAGTGAGCATAATCTGCACTTTCATAAAAGAGAAACGTTGGCCCTAAGTTTTAAAGAATATAACACCAGATCTAATTTTGTGCTTAATTTTATGTATGTAATTGATTTTCTAATTTATTTCGACTATTCCTATTTAGTATCTTTTATTATAGGGCAAAATCAGTAATTGTTTCGTAACTTAAATTCTAATGTTGACATATAAACAAATATAAATTCTATAATAATTATAAACATTTGGAGGAACAACTAATAGTATTTTAAAAGATTTATTTGGCTCTATTCGAAAACATGTTAGCAAAGCCAGCCCTTAATTAACTCCAGATTAATTAACAGTTTCATCAAAAGTATTGTTTGTGTAACTATATATGTTAATTTAAAAACACAGATGATGTGACTTACCGAATGAAAGTGCTGGCAGGTTGATAGACACACAAACAAACACAAACATACACATGAAATTCAAGCTTTCGCAACAAACTGTTGCCTCATCAGGAAAGAGGGAAGGAGAGGGAAAGACGAAAGGCTGTGGGTTTTAAGGGAGAGGGTAAGGAGTCATTCCAATCCTGAGAGCGGAAAGACTTACCTTAGGGGGAAAAAAGGGGTATACACTTGCACACACACACATATTCATCCGCACATACACAGACACGATGATGTCTGTGTATGTGCGGATGAATATGTGCGAGTGTATACCCCTTTTTTCCCCCTAAGGTAAGTCTTTCCGCTCCCGGGATTGGAATGACTCCTTACCCTCTCCCTTAAAACCCACATCCTTTTGTCTTTCCCTCTCCTTCCCTCTTTCCTGATGAGGCAACAGTTTGTTGCGAAAGCTTGAATTTCATGTGTGTGTTTGTGTTTGTTTGTGCGTCTATCGACCTGCCAGCACTTTCGTTCGGTAAGTCACATGTTCTGTGTTTTTAGATATATTTTTCCCACGTGGAATGTTTCCCTCTATTATATATATATATACGTCAATTTCATGATTTAAACAAATAATTCGGCCTAACTCTTGTAGTAAAGGAAACTGTTAAAAAGAATCAATTTTTCGATGTATACGGTTGATCGAATGAGTTATGTTTTAATTGCAATTTCTGTAAATTAAACATCAAACAATGTGTAGTTTCAGTACCTATTATTGTGAGGATGTATAAGGCACTAATTTTTGGTCCCGAGACAGTGGGTCCATGGCCAATTTTCAGATGGAGAACCCGTACTGGTTAGATCAACAACAATGCATCCACTTAACTGTGAAGTAAGTGTTACACCAATAGGCTGTGTGTTAAAACAATGATAGTATCTGTTCCATACGTACCTTATTATTCTACAAGAACAGTGAACTGTGCGGTTAGGCTTTTACTGCTCGTAGATGTTCAACAGTAAACTATTGTAGCAGTATGAGGATGTTCGCCTGCAACTTATTAATGAGGCTTATCGAAAGTTAAACAATAGAGCACTGGCCATATATAACTGTGTATTATTGGGGGGAGAGGGGGGGGGGTTGTAAACAGTGAAAGTAAAGAAATGTGAAACGCAACTGGGCACCTGTCAGCTACTTTATTTACAGTAGTCAGTGTCGAAATTACACCATTTTTCAGCCAGTGTAGCAACATAGTACGTCGACACCAAGGACAATCAATGAAGAAATAAAGTAGGCGAACGTCATAACAGGCCAGCTGTAGTCATTTTCAAAGCTTTGGCATGCATGGCACTCTTTCAGTGTCTTGTGGCATAATAGTTTAACATGTCCAGCATATCCACAGGGGAAATATACCTATGTGTCATTAAACATTCTCTTTATTTTTGTTCTGTTCTCCCCCCACTCTCGTGTTGTTAATGAAGCACGTGGTTGTATCTATGTCATCAGGAAACAAGTATGTTGTCTTATGGTTGGTCTGCAACTGGCTGTATCTCTGTCATCAAGAAAATTGTATCTTGTCCTATATTTGCTTCACTCCTTCTAGTTGGTATGCCTTGTACAGACTGGCACCAATGATTAGTGAACATCATCTTGAATTGGTGATATTACCTCCTCTTGACTGGATTAAACATTCAATGCTCCTACCCCTGGCTGTCCGAGTTTAACATCAACAGATGTCATAAACCCTCATACTTATTCTCTCACTGCTTCCCATATTTCTGATGCAAGGTCCTGATGGCCATCATTATAACATTTAACAGTCTGTCAGAAGTGTTTCGACTTACTGTTTTCATGGTGTACTGCTTCAGTGTGTTGGCACCAACTGATAACTCCTCTGATGGGGTTACACCCTCCAAAATGAGCACCTGACATAAGTCCTCTGGCACACCCTTCATTAGATGTGTCACGTTACATCATATTTGGGTTCACTGTGTGGTGTTTAACACAGCTCCAAATCACTCTGCATGTACAAATATGTCATCTCCCCCATGCATTGGTTTTCATTTTCCAGTTATCTGGCTATGAGGGCATGCTCTAGTTGTTGCCAAAGGTGTTCTTAATTTCCACCTGAAATTTGTGCCACCTGTTGGTTATTTCCTTATTTGTTTTTCATCCCACAACTTGGCTGTACCATCCAAGTAAAAGTAGACACTGGAAATACATGGCATTCATCTGTTATATTCGCGATACGGTCAAATTCCTTTAGCCACTATGTCAGATGCTGGCTAGTGCCTCCCAAAAATACCGTTGGATGCCTGACTTACATCTAACAAAAGCTTTTGTATCCATTTATACCTTGACAATGTGTACCATCAGTGGAATGTACTGTTTGTATTCCGGTTTCTGCCTATGGAGGTAATGGCTTTTGTGTAACCTTATTGGAGCCATGGTGTTACCAATATCCAAAGCACCCAGTGCCCTCCAGTAGACTATGTCACGCAGAATGTAGAATCTGGAGTCAGTTACAAGACTGGGTCATCAACAAAACTAACACTACACAATGAAAGCAGATTCACTGAATACACTTGGATCTGGACTGGCTGTATCAGCAGAGAATGCTTCTATTCGTACATAAAATTTACAGAAAATTACAACGGTTTGTAAAAACATAAGTCTTAGAACATATCAGAAATGCAAAACATTAAAAAATAAATGACTGCAGGAGGCAGGAATGAAACCAATGCCTGCATGTCACCAGCAGTGAGTACAATTGCTACACCAGGCAAATGAAGACCAGCACATGAATATATAAATGGCTGTAGCTTCACCTCACTTTCAGCTTTGCTGCAGTACCAGCATAGCAAGGCTGTGTTGGGTAATGTTACAATGCCAGATCAGTCAATCATCCAAATTGTTGTCTCTTCAACTACTGAAAAGGCAGCTGCCCATTTTCAGGAACCAGATATTAGTCTAGCCTCTCCACAGATAGATCTTCGATGTGTTTGTACTTACGGTGCAGCTACCTATATGTCTGAGGCATACAAATCACATCACTGTGACAAGATTCATTATTTATTTATTTATTAGAAAAATCATTGCTGCACCAGAGCAAATGGAGACAGGAATGAAGAGATCAAGGAGCAGCCAACCATGTTCCATGCTTGTTTGGTGGGTGACATGTCACTCAAACATGCAAGCCATGCTAGTGGTACCTGTCAATTTCAGGTGAACACTTGCACATTCCTAGGAATATGTGGCCTGTCAATGTCCTGGTAAAATACGGCACATGGAGTTGTCTGAAGAAGAGCTCTAAAATGTTACTGATGAAGCAAGTGAGACCCTTGGATAATACGGATAATTTAGGAGGGAAGAAAGGCTTAGATGAGAGTTTGAGAATACTATACTGCTGTGACTAGTTCTTGTAACCATGAGCTATTATTGCACTGGGAGGCAGCAGTGAAGCCTAGGGGATTTTAAGAAGGTTGGCATAAACAGAGGGAGTATACTGGCAACACAGAACACCCTGTTACAGGGAATGCTCTACAACACTAGTCGTGACCTCAGTGCCTGTTTCACCGCATGTGCCATCTGGATTCATCTCCCAGACACCAGTTTCTCAGACCTCTGCAGGTGGGAACTAGCACTACGACATGTCCTTGGTTCTCACCACCCATCTGGCCTTAATTTATGATAATGTCTTCCATAACAGCATTTCTTCATAGTAACTACTCCTTTCGTCACTCTGTTTTAATTTTCTATATCTTTCATTCTCTGATCTTTCTATTTTTCACCATCCCTCTTAGCTTTTCACTTTTATTACCTCATGCATGATGCTTTACCAGTAATCTATATCTTGCATATTACCCTGCCTTCCATGTTTAAGATCTCAAGTTTACAAATCTTGCCTGGTGCAGCACCCAACAATCAGTCTTTCCTTCTCATCCTGTTCGGTAAGTATCCCCTGACCTGGGGTTCTGGATGACTTTTCCAAACTCTACCACTTTTTCCTAAACCTCTCCAGTCTGTTTCCCTTCACCCCCTCTTCCTTCCCCCTCAACCGATCTGCCGGAAGGAGGAGCCCCTGGCTCTGAAAGCTTCCATAAACTAAACCTTTTTTATGTGTATATTCTCCTGCCACCACTTGGTGAGTAGATTTTTATCTATTCAATTACACTGTATTGTCAAAAATTGATTATTTTCAGTTAATTGCATAAAATGATGCACTGAGCTCTTAAACTTTACTGTTGATGGCTATGATGTTCAACAACAAAGTCTTCCAGAAATTTATCATTACAGAAGGATCAAACATGTATGCAGCCATCACTGTAGAACAGCTTGTAGCAAGACTCATCAAAACCATTATTTTTGCAACTCAGCTTGCCAAAGATGGTGTTTACCTGACCATTGTGTCTAGAGGCTTTTTTTTATGTTTTCTGGACAATGAACATCAATACAATGGCATTAATGGCAACAGATCAGCACACAGCAGACAATATTTAACCAATGACACAGACAGGTTCACACCTGTGGGCTTCACCATTGAGTCAAGATTGTAGATGAAGCTCACAGAGCTGCTAAGACAAGATAGAGGTCATGCCATGCTATGAGCATATTGCATAAGTCCTCTACCCACTCATGACTTTCACACACCAAATAAGAAAAGTGAATGTTTGTGTATGTATATACCATAAAACCATTCACAGTATATAATTTATTAGAATATTTTTCATTTAAATACTTATTTTACTTTTTTTGTTTCCTGTATCTAGCTGACCATTTCATCTGTCAAACTGATGTTGAATAACACATACCTTTTTAAAAAAAAATCACACTGCAGACCAGAAATCACATATCATTTACAAAATTGACAAAATTGCAGAAGAGTCTGTCACAGAGTACCTTTGCAATTGCATTGCAATAGAACTAGTGTGGGCTCAGGTGAAATCATATGTTGCACACATGAATAATTAAAAGACATTGCGTTTTTAGAGTGTGGGGCTCAGGCAGTATTACTCTCATAAAATAGAAAAATAGTCACACACACACAAGGCATGTCTTTTACAAAAGGCACGGCAATGAGGAAGTGCACTGGAACACAGAGTGGAAGAGTTGATGACAAGATTAGGGGATGATAGCAGCAGTTGCCAAGACAGTGATAGTGATGTAGGAGATGTGGCTAATGATGACACAAACTGAATACTGTGGCATCTACCCTCTTCCATAAGATCTGGGTAAGAAACGCATCTAAGTATTAAAATACGTATTGAAATACTGAAACATCATGACCTTTACTTTATCTCAACATATATTTCCAAACCTTTTCTTTTTACTGGGTTAAAACAACAGTCAACAGTGTAATAATATTTTATTAATGACCAGTTTCGACTTCATGTAGAAGTCATCTTCAGGAAAAGAGCACCATCTGTCTGCTGCTGGTGGCTCCATGGATGCTCACACAGCAACACGATAGTAAACTTTTCTTTTTCATTATGAAAAGAGTATGTTTTGATCCCCTGAGGTTATTAGTTTTATTCACACTTCAACACTATGGCACTGTAATGGTTCTACAACTTTCTGGTGTGATATTCGTAGTCAGGCAGCCAGGACAGTTTCTATCCATTGATTTCACGCACTTATCACAGATGCATAGCAGCGTTGCCAACTGCCACAGACATTCTTTCAGCAGCACAACTACAATCCTTCTGCCTAATTTGACACATGCTGATATTGCAACCTCTGACATTAACGTGAGATGATGGTACTGGCTTTTCAACTTCATTTGACAGTTCTTCAAAGGTCTTTACAATCACACAAGTGAAGGTGCTGCCCAGCCTAAGTGTATGATACCTCTCTACAATCTACAACTGCTTATTCTTGGTGCACTGTTTACACATCTCCAAAGTTTTCATTTATTTAGGCCACTCTTCCTGGGTGTTGCAAATATCCCAAATTTAAGTATAGGTTTTATAGTGTGTATAGGAATACAGTAACATAAAACTGTCAAAATGATTACACACATAATACAAAAATGTCAAAATGATTACACATGTAATATATGTATATTACCCAGCACAAAGTAAAACAAAACTTTTTGTAAGGCTGATGCAGTTTTGTTCAGGCCTAATTAATTCAAAGCTCTAATATCACGACCTTCAATCACTAGAAGAGTCACTGGCCTAGAATGTCAATCAATACAAGTACTCTATATTTCGAACTGTGAGCAGTCTCTTCTTCCTCAATGTAAATATAAGCTGGTGGCCATTTGCCCAGAGCCAATTAACTGTAACTGGTAGTCTAGTCCACATCTACATCTACATACATACTCCGCAATCCACCATACGGTGTGTGGCAGAGGGTACCTCGTACCACAAGTAGCATCTTCTCTCCCTGTTCCACTCCCAAACAGAACGAGGGAAAAATGACTGCCTATATGCCTCTGTACGAGCCCTAATCTCTCTTATCTTATTTTTGTGTTCTTTCCGTGAAATGTAAGTTAGCGGCAGTAAAATTGTACTGCAGTCAGCCTCAAATGCTGGTTCTCTAAATTTCCTCAGTAGCGATTCACAAAAAGAACGCCTCCTTTCCTCTAGAGACTCCCACCCAAGTTCCTGAAGCATTTGCGTAACACTCGCGTGATGATCAAACCTACCAGTAACAAATCTAGCAGCCCGCCTCTGAATTGCTTCTATGTCCTGCATGCTATGTACTGTATGCTAATAAGATTGTTCATGAACTTACTCTGTTGTGTTGTTTTGCAGGATCTTTTAGCACTGACTAAATTCCACTGAGCCCCAGGCTGATACTATTTTTTTTAACTGTATAGCTGAAACCTGTTTTATTCACTATGTTATTTATATAACTATGTTATTTATATAACTTGTAACACGTAATGTGTCTTGAACTTTTATGTATGGTCAGTTTTTGAGAGGGGAAAAAATGGTGATAAGGATTTTGGAATGACGTAGTATTATTATTTCTATCCTAATGGATGTAGAAGAATTCCAGTTTTCTTATGAAAGAGGACGCTTTGAAACTCATACAGCATCAACTTTAAAAATTACAGCAGCAACAGAAGCAACTGGTGTAGCAACTGCAGAACTGATAACTATATTTGATCTCATCAGCCTTCGTTACATTCCCAGCATTTGATAGTGTCTGTGAAGACAGGAAAGACTTTGTGAGAGACTGGGGTAACTCATTTCACGGACCAAGCATTAAGGTAATTACTGCCTGACCTGGTGCAATCCATAAATATTTTGACTGTCATGAAAGTTTCTTATCTGAATGGAACATTCCTCACAGGACCTTGTAGACCATACAGAGGTATGTACCTTTAACACATGATACATGTAGTATCGAAGTGCTTGGATTTATTAAATTGCAAGAAACAACCTGGATAATCTGATATGCAATCAGTCTGTGAATTACAAGGCATAAATTATTGTTGCCATTTCATCTGATTCAATTTGGGGTGTAGCTACTCATATGCACACAGCCTCATATGAAATTGTGTAATGCAGAATATATGGCTTTTGCAATCATGTGTTAAAGCCCTCAACTTGAATACTTCATCAGTTAAGGACATCTTTGAAGTTTCCTGATTGTTCATAATGGCTTGTGAAAATGTAATACAAAGGACAGTGCACTTACCACAGCACCTATTTACCAAACTATACACACTTATCTGCATCCCCAATATTACCATGCTCCGCTATATTTCCCAGAATGCATCAAGGAATAGAATACCCATTTTGCCATGCCTTTATTAACACTGTGTTGAGCACATACCAACATTCTGTAACAGAATGAATAATGTCATGTGTTTGGCTGAATGGAATACGCACACACAAGGTGCATCCACCAGTTATACCCACAGACAGAAAGTTACGTCACAGCCGCACCACTGCCGGACATTAATTACATTTTTGGCTGGACACCAGAGCAACAACAACATTCCTTGTAGCCTCAACCGACCAGCATGTGAGATGCACTGCTTTCAAAATGCAGCGTAACATATGCCACACACTGGTAGTCACTAGAGCTGACTTTGGGCACCTGATAGGTGTACATCAGTCATGTGTCTGCTGAAGTTCATGAAGATAACTCAAAATGAGTCATGAATATATATGGACTGAATTTCTTTAATGCTTTTGGATTTTCATGAACTGATTTGTCTGAGGTCCTATAAGTAGTGTCATGTCCATAGTCATACATCACTGATCCAGCAAGAATTTCGAAGGCCACATCCCTCTTCATGCTGACAGCACCCTTCAGTTTTCACAGGCACAGCTTGCACTATATACTGTCACAAATGATGTGCTAGGAGTTCAACTGAAAGGCCTGAACAGCAGTTCTCCACCACATTTCATCTAACACTTCTGACATCCCCACATTACTGCCCTCACATCTGATGGGTCCCTGCAAATTTACAGAAACTAAAAGACAGTGACCAATGCAAAATCCATCATTAATATGTTATTTACCTGCTGAGATTCCTGGAGGAGTTATTTTCCTGGCAAGCAGCTGGTCATTTTCCTCAAATATTCAACTCATGGAAGAATAATTTCAGCTACCACTCAATGGGATCATACATGTTCAGAATGATCTATACTCTTTCTGGCTTGTACCAATATTTGTACAATGATTTTTGGTATCACTAACATACTAGCTAATATTCACAATTTATAGAAGAACAGCTTTCACGTCCTACACCAATTTGTGTACACCTCAATAAGGTCATAATCATGGGAAGAAACCAAATCAACAATATGCACAACTGGTGACAGATATTCTTGATAATAAGGTAGGTGAGTCTGCAGTGAAACCCAGGAAAGTGCTAGTTCTTCCACCAAGATGATGAGTACTTGTGACATATTCTCAGAAAGGATGGGGTACGGCCTGTGTTGTTCTCTAAAATACACCATTAATTCCCACCACAAAGCCACAGTGACAAATTAAAATCTGTGCTTCATCCTCGACACAGTCACAATTTTAGTAGTACTGAATGAATTCTATAAAACCAACTTCATTTACCTGGATCCCACAATGCAAACAGACCATCAAACAGTTGAAACACCGGGACTGTGCCTCGTGCACCTCACACCAGGCCATTGACTCACTTTGATAACGTATGCTTCAGTACATAGCCTCACTGCTTGCTGGAGGAATCATAACATCCTATCACATGTGATTCAAAGAGATGAAAAGAACTATTTACAAAAAGAGAAAGAGGTATAGCCCTTCTTTTATAATTCAGACAATGCACAACTAACACCAAGTCTGCTGATAACTTGCCCTGGCTTTGTCTTCTTTACTTTCCACAATTTTTGCATGTCCTCTTTTTTCCATATCAATTACAGCACTGAATGCCGTCTAGTCACCACTAAACAGTAAGTATCTAAGGTCAGATGACCTGTTTGGCGCAGCAGCAAATTTGTTTATGGACCATTACATTGAGATACCCATAAAATGCCGAGAACAATGTTTGGTATTTAAAATATCAGTGTCATATAACTGAAATGATTTAAATAGTGCACGCCATGAAATTACCTAGGAGGCATGAATGCTACCCGTGTCTGGAATGATGCCTCGTGGCAACGATGAGAGCACATCATGAGTTAATTAATACGTTTACAACCAATGCACATATTCTATACAAACCGTGGATGCATCTTTGTGTGTGATTAGGTATGTCTTTAACTTGTAGCATATCATGCACTGAAGGCTGGCTGACTGGATCATGACTGAAGGCCACAATTAGAGGGAAATGAAACAGAAAGAAACACTCTTGATCTAGATGTATAACCTGTGTTTCTCTTGTACACCTTAGTACACATTGATTTATTGTTCATACTCATTGCTACAATTCTTCGTGGCAGACTTATATGCCCTGCCATGCAAGGAATCACATCCACATCTGGGTTTGATTCAAGGGAAGCAGAAAACTTAAATTTGAGTCGTCTGCTTCACTGCTGAAAAAACTTATATGTAAATGACTCACAGGTGCATCCCTTGCTGAAGTAGTTTTTCGGAAAATGTTTTATTTTCTGCATAAAAAAATTAAAAACTATAGGTTTTGGATTCACATTATTTTGTGCTATGCAACTGTTCTAAAATCACTGCTTACAATACTTCGAAGATAAGTAACTCACTGCCCATAGTTCAATGAATTTACAGTGAATTGTATGAATTACGATGGCAGATGGAAGGGAGGCAGAAATTTTCATCTTTTTTTGAAGTGCATCTCCCAGACATGTATGGAAGCACCCAAAAATTTAGTTATTCATTCCTGAATGTTTTTCAGTTCTCCAGTTCAAAGGTGTCAAGAAGACTGTGCCCCTGTCACAAATATCTGAATATGTTAAGCTGCGTCCACACTGACCACATAGCACAAAACACTTCCTGTTGCTGGTACATCAAACAAAGCAGAGGGCTCATGTGCACTCAGTTTGGCTGTGGCTTTATTGTGTTGTGGAAAAATGTAGATCCAAGGAGTTCTGTCATTCACTGATAGATGGCAATGGCACCATTTTCACGGTTGTGTTTGACAAATTCAACACAGTTCAGTCAACTGGTTTGAAATATTTATAAATTATATACACAAACCTTCCTCATAAGTCAGTCCATCTATTAGTAAAAACCCTATCAAAATCCCTAAAGCAGCTCCTGAGATTAACCCAAATATGCAGAAAGAAGTGCAGAGGACTTGAATTTATCTATTAGAAATGTTTATCATTTTATTTGTCTCATCCACTTTCCACAATTTTAGAACGTCCTCTTTTTCTTCCAGGTTAACTGCAGCGTTTGATGCCACCAACTCACTACCAGTCGCTCATTTTCCAACCACCTACACATCGGGCTATGCTACAGAACAATCTGTCACCACAACCTCCATTCCAAAAAATAGTATAGATGCAAAAAGAGATATTGCCAGTTTGTTGTTCTGTTCCTTTTCTGTTTGTATATGTATGTTGCCATACACAACATCATCATTATGTTACAGGGCACAGGTAATATCTGGTACTGATAGCTTTAGTTGGCCTTTTTTCCCTTCGTTATAAAGTATAAAAATACCCCAAGAACAAAAATTCTTGTATTAAAATAATTTGTAACTTACAGCAGTTGCTGAGGGAACTGGAAGCACAAACGACTCTCAGCCATTAATTCATGTACACAAATGTCACCACCAAGTCCAGAATGGAATCGGTATGTCTGAACATATGGTGAAGCAAAGAGTTGAGGAAGGTGACCCTGATTGGGCAGCTTCATTCTGGTGCCAAGGCGAGGAGGCAGTGACTGTGACCGTCTATGTGAGTACACCTGCTAAATAAATGAAACAACAATAAATTTTCCTGGTACCATTAAGACATCTTCAACAGCAATGGAGTATCACCTAATGCTTCTTAAAGAGTAATTACTATCATGGTTTGTCAGAAAGTGCTGACAAAAATTATTGAGGTTGTCTTGATTAACAAATGATGTTTCTAGAGTGACACTGTCTGAATTTGGAAAGTAGATTATAGATGACTGCAGATATAACTGAAATGAATGAAACAATGAAATCTCACAGCTTCTGTCAATCATATGATGTAAAATTCAAAAGTTGTATTTTATATTTGAGTATACTGAGATGCACAATGCAATCAAATAAAAGACGAAAAACTGAAACAGATGTAATGCTCAAACTTTAATTTTGGCTTGAAAATGGAGTTTATCTTTCAAATATCCCAGACAACATAAGAGCAATAAATATATTGTAGCAACTGGACATTTTTTTTATGAAATCATTTGGCTTAGGCTGTTAAAACATTATTTATTGTGATTGCAATGCAGAAGGTTTATTACTAATTAATATATTAATCAAATAATCTTTGCTGAATATGAAATTCCTTTCCACATGCCCAAGTTTCCAATACATCTGTAGTGTTCGCAAGGAAACTTATTATATGTTACATCAACAATCAGTGGTGACTGAAGGGCAACAAAAGTAGCATGAACACAATAATAATAGCTTCTGCATGCAGTACATGAGAAAATAAGTATTTTATATTTTTATCTACACACCAAATAAGAAAAGTAAGTGTTGTGCATGCACATGAGATAAAACCATTCATAGTACATAATTTATTGAAACAGTTTTTAAAAAAGGAACTTCTTATTCAACATCTGTTTGCCACATTAAATGCTCTGCTAGATAAAGGAAACAAAAAGGAAATAAAGTAGCATAATTATTAAAATGAAAACTTCCTCTGACACAAGTACAGCATTGTGGAGTTATTACTTCTTTTGTAATGTCATATCTGTGCCTTAATATTTTTCATTTATAGTATATCAGAGCTCTTTTTTCCTCATCACAAAATTATCAGTTTCATGGATGGAACGCTTTTTTAATATGTACACAATACAAATAAGGTATTGTGGTTACCATACATTCATAAGTGGACTCAAAACATGTCAGCTAGAATGGCGTGGTGGTGGTGGTGGTGGTGGTGGTGGTGGTGAAAGGGGTTTCCAAAGGACACTACGCCACAGATCAACTGAAGTATGACAAAAATAAATGTGGTTACTAGTACAATATTATTAAAAATTTAACAGATTTCACACTGAATAACTGACTCTGCATTTGTGAAAGCTTTTGGAACTGTTATGATAATGTGACCACACATCCCCAGCTATGAATATCCTGTACATAAAAGCTATGAATATCCTGAACATAAAAGTATGAAGAGAAAAAGTTAGTGAGGTCTCCTAGCACAGTAACTTTCAACACCAACTACACTTTGCCTCAGGCTGGTAATATTTGTTTACATTACTTTCTCCTTCACTGGTAGGCAGAACCTGAAACGGAGCTGATAAGATAAGAGGCAGGATGCTCTCTACCACAATCTGCTGCATGTGTGATACTTCCCTAATTTTGTCTTGCCTTTTCTTCTTATATCACACAAAACAGGTCACAAAATGAAACATAGCTCCACCTATTAATCAAAACCCATCACTAACAACTAATTGATGCTGAACAGTGATTTACAATGTCTATATTAATCATATTAAATCACTGGGTATCACCTTCCAGCATAGCATCGAATGATGTATTCTGTTGCTTGGAGGTAACAATTAACTGTGAGTAGTCTTACAAAACACATGACGATGTAACACGAGTGAATTTTAAGTTAATATGTCTAATTCAGTATCTGATTATTATATCAAATTACATAATCATTTCTCACTTTTTAATGTTTTAAGTATATGGGACTAAAAGTACACACAGAATGACACAACTTAGTAGTTTTCTACAGATAAAGTTTTCACACATACATCTACAAAAATTCCTTAATGCTACCTCCACTACTCATTGAAAAAATATGCAACAATCGTACAGAAAAATTGTTACACATGCAATATTGGGGCTCATTGCTCATTAACCACAGCAGATAGATACATGTTCTTAAGTTTCTAAGATCAGTCACAAGTGCAATGTTTGTACTGTTTATAGTCTTAATAATTTATTAATGAAATGAAAATATGAGTGTGGATTTCTTATCACAACTCAAATTTTCAAAGGGGAAAAATCCAGCGTAATTCAATTTGCAGATCTATAACAATGTGATTCAAAGAAGAATTAAGTATGCTGTTTCTTGTTGTATACAGACAGAAAACAAGGACAATCCATTAAAAGAAGCAGCCGTACATTATGAAAATCAGATTCAGGTGACACATAACATGACACATCAAATAAATGATAGGTATCCCCCAGTTACTTACACCCCATGATGCATTTTGGGGTAGATGTACAACTAAAATCATATATGAGATGGCTGTTCATTTGGTACATCAGTATGTGACGACAACTTTTCCTTCTCCGTTACTTATAAAGACGATACGATTCTTCTCAAAGCAATCCTCACTATGTGGTGGGTATCACTTTCAGTATCTCTCAACCATTCTACAAACTGGTACTGCAACCGCCTGAGAAAGAATTGTGATTGTTCCTTATTGTGTCAATTCAGTGAATATATAGTTGGTAAACTCTATATAAATATTTATAAAAGGCTTAAGTTAGAAGTGTTATCAACTCATAGAAGAAAAAAAATCAAAGGTACTAAGATACAAACAGTTTGGAAATTGAAGCTTATCACAGTAAGAAAAAAATATGAAGCAAACTGAACATTTGTGACATATTAAAACTGCATATTGCACCAAGACACAAACCCTGACACCTGCCTTTCTGGACAGTGTGCTATCAATTGCACTACCTGCAAGTGCCAGTTATCTGTGTTAGAGTCAAAAACTTGCACACTGTTTCAACCTGTCACAAACATTCAGTGCTGTGTATACTCCTCCTAAAAGAGTAAATGTCAGAATGTAAATTGTTAAAAAACAGGAAATGTTTTTCAATGTCCTTGCTTAGCGTGGTAACTGACCAAATTACGATAATTTGTTTTACACCTCTGAGTGTATATACTTAATAATCCTTCAATATTTTTCTCTATTATTATTATTGTGAAGCCTCAAATGTTTCTCTCCAGTCAGAGATGTTTTGTAAATTATATTGACAGTAGAACAAATGTACTGAAATTAAATGTGGGATAATGCAAGTGAAGAATCACCCTGAACTTAAAATTGGTTAGTCTTCTAAAAACTTGGTACTGAAATTACTGCTCTTACCTCCTTCACTTTGAATTTTCTCCAGCTACTATCTTAACATATGATTATCAATTGTGTGCCCTTAAACGTCTTAAACACACAATAATACAAGGACTAGATACACAACAAACACCACAGGCCATGGAACTTTAACATGGCATGGCCATAAATGGACACAATGTCCAAACACGTAACAGGTAATACTGTTTATACAATTGCTCATAGTCTAAACACATATAGTTCTCACAGGTGTGTTAAGGCTGAGGTGCACAAAACAAAGAAATCAACCAGAAATGTGAGACACTTTCCCAAAATTGTTTATTATATTGTCATCACATGAATTTACTGAATGCTCACTGAGAGAGAGGCAGAAAGACACACACCATTCTTCACGTGCTGAATAATACTAAGTCATTTCTTGCTACTCTTCCATTTTGTCTACCTAAGCACAATTGTTTACTATCTACATTTACATTCATGAGTAGTGATCTTCCAATGATACATCACTGCTGTCTTCTGCATGTTAGCTTTTTCCTGTTTCACTTTATATGAGGCTTAATATAGTTTTAAAAAGTAATTTAAGATTTAAACGATGTGCAGCTGAAATAATTATTAATTATCTTGATGATGTATTCACACATTAGTTGACTAGAAGTGTACTACATTATCAAGGAACATCCAGAAATTAATTAAATTTTATTGACACAGGACCAATAACAACAGAAAGAACGAAATTACATATTCAATGCAGGTGCCATGTACTACAATAACAGCATCTCTATTTTTATTTCAATCATCTAATTTTTCACAGATTAATTAATATGTAAGTGATGCTAGATTGTGAAATGAGTGAAGAGGTAAATTAAATTAAAAAAAAAAAAGTGTAATAAAATTTTTTATTTCAGACATCTCAATGGAACGGCAGATTTAAAGCAGTAAAGGCTCTTGGAAGGAGTAATGAAAAAGAAGAACATACAAAGAAAAAATTCTTTGCTATTATGTATATCAATATGTCACAACGATGAATCCATCGTATTCGAATAGATGCATGCAGTAGTTCATTCTATTCAGTTTTCATCCAAGTTCAGATGTCAACACTCTGGTAACTGAAAGATTATCATGGGCTAGTAAATGACTAGGGACACCTCACACATTCATTCAATTAGCAACAGGTTAGATGGATCAGCAGAATAGAAAAGAAACAGTGCCTGTTTTATATATAAGTGTTAAATATTCCTTGCACTATATGGATGAATACTGTGTTTATGAAATACAACTCCATGTATGTACAGAAGAAATGACACCAAACCAATCTCTACAGCTTTGCCAAATCAGTAGTAATCCCTGTAGGAAACAGTCACAATTTGGAGCGCATTACCAAAATTTTACATCATCACATTGGGCATTCATGTGATATGATGTTTGATAATGGCTGATGCATTCAGATCTACTGTCCCAATTATACTTGATAAATGTTCAAGCAGATTACGCCAAAATAAGACAGATGTGGGGAAAAATAAAAATTAAAAGCCACAATGCCATACTCCATATTGACAAGCCTATAGGAAGTACACACACACACACACACAGTCTATGTTAAAGTAGGAGTAAATTCTAACAAAACAATGGGATTAGCACAGCTGTAGCAGTGTTCCAATGTTCCAGGGTTTACAATCTGTCATTGTCATGTCAACTACACTTCAGTCATCTCATGCTGACATTCAAACTGTGAAGTCCAGTTCTGACATTATGTTGCTTCTTGTGCATGCAAGTGTTCATGTGCTACAATTGTGTATTTAAATGACACGAATAATTTGAATGAATTTCATGTTGAGAATGTAATAATGTCAAGCTCTATCAAATGTCAGTTTTCCTGTTCCTCAATACTCCAAGAGAACATTTTAAATGAATGGAATAGGAACAGAAACCAAGGTGTGTGCCTGTTGAGCATAGCTGGTGGAACACAGCTTGTGGAAAGCTGGTAACTAGGTTTGGTTAATTTAGTTTTAACCTGTCCCACATTAGTAATTCAGTGTATGCTCCACCAAAAAACACAAGAATTTAATCTTCCATACCTTGTTCATGAAAATGAAACGTTCACACACAGTAATTTATGAGATTTAAAATAACAGAACAGTGAGAAATTAAGAAGAATTGGATGATTTCAGTGCAGTAGGAAAAACATTTTATTCAAATGATATAAAAAAACTAGCAGATAAAATAAATACTAGACAGACAGCTTTTAAAAAGGTTTTGCACTCCACTTCTGACCACAGACTAGGAATAGCTATCGGGTAAGCCACTCTGATGTGCAGTACTGAATTTTTGTCACCAACACACAATGCCTCTAAAAGTCGCATGACTTAATGATGCTTACCTGTGAAAATAAACTGTTTCTCCTGTCACATATTTCAATTCGTATCCTTAGCAGCAACAGTTATTCACTGGTTCTTTTACTAATAAATAATTATGTAAAAACAGTTAAAGTATGAACAATAATAATAAAGTTTCACTCTTTACGTAAAATTTAAAAAAGCATTGCTATCCCATAAGCCATGTGATATGTACTATTTAATGTTGAAAAAATGTTAAATAGTCTATGCACATTGCTTAAAGGAAATCGTTACACATTGTGATGCGTTAATGGAGGTAAATGTACACCTGTATTCCCAGTACAGTTCGGCAGAGCACACTGTGTATCCAATTGTGAACAATACAAAAAGGCTTATGTACACTCAGTCTGTCAACATACCTTGAAGGATCATATCAAGTTTATACTGTGCAGGTGTAGTCGGTTTACAGCAAGAGGGGGTTGTCCGCATAGAAAGTTGCCCACAAAACTGGCATTCACCACGGTAACATCATACAAAAATTTAATATCGTGTGAAATTAAACACCAAAGATCTGCCTTGTAGTTTCGATCCATAGTCAACAATACCACCTGATGACTGCCACCTACAAATTACAGCTCATGGGTATCCTGAAGAAACTGCAACAGAACTGTGGACTGTTTATTTAAAGGCAACGGGGGAGGGGGGGGGCGATGTAGACGCAGGCAGTATACGATCAGCCTGCCCTCTATGTATTCATGAAGATTATCAGAACATCACCCCTCCCCAACAACTTCGGAAAACAAGACATTCTGAAAATAGCCCACAAAGTTTTTGATAACATCATTTTAAATGTGGCTGGAGCCAGAAAATGACTTAACTTCTCATTCCACAACCTAGACCTGAGGCTACATTGCAGAACAGTCTGTCATCACAGCTAATTTCTTCTCCATTCACATTCATTAGCTTTGTAAATTCAGAACCAAACTGTTAACATTCCTACCTAATCTTGACAATGGCCTACACTACAGATCAGTCCGTCAGCACAACCACTTTTCTTCGATGTTAATTCACACATTTACCAACAGAGGCACAACGTCTGTGAGTCTGTGGCACCTGTTTGTACAGACTTTGCAATACTCCCTATTACAGGCCCCAGTTAGTGTAACTGACTTTCCTTCAATGCAGACTAACACTTAAGTTTAGACAAAATACCATGATTCATTAACAAACACACATTACATCATACACTCTTTTGAAATGAACAAGAATAAAATAACATGAAGCACCAACTTCAGTCAACTTTATATGTGCTTGACACTCGTGAACCTATAAAAATTTGGCCATGAAGCCATATAGCAGCAAAAATTTCATTGTACTGGCCATATCTTCATTCACAGCAACAGTCAATGAACAGCTACTGAATTTCTTTGCCATATCCATAGCAATTAACAATTCTGACCACAAAACAAAGAACCCACCAATACCTTCAATTGCAACCAGTCACTAATACCATGACGAGTAAGTTTCAGAACACTGAAATTCAACACTTGACAGGGCCACCACATATTACTTAATTTCCCCTTCATTGTTGTTGTTGTTGTTGTTTTTGTGGTGGTGGTGGTCTTCAGTCCAGAGACTGGTTTGATGCAGCTCTCCATGCTACTCTATCCTGTGCAAGCTTCTTCATCTCCCAGTACCTACTGCAACCTACATCCTTCTGAATCTGTTTAGTGTATTCATCTCTTGGTCTCCCTCTACGGTTTTTACCCTCCACACTGCCCTCCAATACTAAATTGGTGATCCCTTGATCTCTCAGAATATGCCCCACCAACCGATCCCTTCTTCTAGTCAAGTTCTGCTACAAGTTTCTCTTCTCTCCAATTCTATTCAATACCTCCTCATTAGTTATGTATGTGATCTACCCATCTAATTTTCAGCATTCTTCTGTAGCACCACATTTGGAAAGCTTCTATTCTCTTTTTATCTAAACTATTTATCGTCCAAGTTTCACTTCCATACATGGCTACACTCCATACAAATACTTTCAGAAACGACTGCCTGATACTTAAATCTATACTCGATGTTAACAACTTCCTCTTCTTCAGAAACACTTTCCTTGCCATTGCCAGTCTACATTTTATATCCTCTCTACTTCGACCATCATCAGTTATTTTGCTCCCCAAATAGCAAGACTCATTTACTACTTTAAGCGTCTCATTTCCTAATCTAATTCCCGCAGCATCACCCAATTTAATTCGACTACATTCCATTATCCTCGTTTTGCTTTTGTTGATGTTCATCTTATATCCTCCTTTCAACACACTGTCCATTCCGTTCAACTGCACTTCCAGGTCCTTTGCTATCTCTGACAGAATTACAATGTCATTGGCGAACCTCAAAGTTTTTATTTCTTTTCCATGGAGTTTAATTCCTATTCCGAATTTTTCTTTTGTTTCCTTTACTGCCTGCTCAATACACAGATCGAATAACATCGGGGAGAGATTACAACCCTGTTTCACTCCCTTCCGAACCACTGCTTCCCTTTCCTGCCCCTCGACTCTTATAATTGCAGTCTGGTTTCTGTACAAATTGTAAATAGCCTTTCGCTCCCTGTATTTTACCCCTGCCACCTTCAGAATTTGAAAGAGAGTATTCCAGTCAACATTGTCAAAAGCTTTCTCTAAGTCTACAAATGCTAGAAACGTAGGTATGCCTTTTCTTAATCTAGCTTCTAAAATAAGTCGTAGGGCAGTATTGCCTCACATGTTCTAACATTTCTATGGAATCCAAACTGATCTTCCCCGAGGTCGGCTTCTACCAGTTTTTCCATTCATCTGTAAAGAATTCGTGTTAGTATTTTGCAGCCGTGGCTTATTAAACTGATAGTTCGGTAATTTTCATATTTGTCAACACCAGCTTTCTTTGGGATTGGAATTATTGTATTCTTCTTGAAGTGTGAGGGTATTTCGCCTGTCTCATACATCTTGCTCACTAGATGGTAGAGTTTTGTTAGGCCTGGCTCTCCCAAGCCTGTCAGTAGTTCTAATGGAATGTTGTCTATTCCCGGGGTCTTGCTTCGACTTAGGTCTTTCAGTCCCCTTCAAACATGCCATATTTCAAATACGGCACCCAGGCATGATGTAAAATAATACAACATCGTGGTATGAGTAGATAAGCAGTTGTTAGCATCCCACTTAGACAATAAATGGCATCATTTGGTTTCAATATGATGGACATAAGGAATTAAGAGGGAAGTTTAAACTGACTGTAAACCATGCTCTGGGGAAGAATGTGCTGAGTAACTGGACGAAGTGTGGAAAAGATCTACAGCATTTTAATAACAAAATTCAAAAAATGCTGATGTCAGAGATTACTGCACCCTTGGTTCAGAAAAGAACACAGAAATGTAAACCGCAAAAGCCAGTAGAGATTTATGTGTCCATAAAAAGACTGATGTGCAATGCAAACAACTACCTCCACTGTCATGTTAGCAAAAGATCTTGCCGAGATCCCAAGAAAATTCTGGTCCTATATAAAATCACTAAGTTAGTTGAAGACTTCTATTCAGTCACTCATAAATCAGTCTGGAGACGTCATAGAAGACAGCAAAAGGAAAGCTGTAGTTTTAAATTTTGCGTTTAAAAATACTTAACACAGGAGGAGTGTACAGACATACCATTGTTTAACTGTTACAAAGATTGCTGTATGGAGGACACAGAAATAGGCATTTCTGTGTTGAGAAGCAACTGAAAGTGTTGCTAACCAATAAGTCACCAGATCTGGATGGAATCCCAATTCGCCTTTACAGAGACTACCTATTAGCACTGGTTCATTACTTATCTTGTAATTATTGCAAATCTCTCTCCCAGCACAAAGCCCCATGCAGCTGGGGAAAAAAAAGAAAGTGTAAGTGACCCCTATACATAAGAAGGGTAAAACAAAGGACCTGCAAAATACAAACCACTATCCTTAACACTGGTTTTCTGCAAAATTTGTGGGCATATTCTAAGTTTGAACATAATTAATTTCCTTGAGACAGAAAAGCTTCTGTCCATGAATCAGCACAGATTTAGAAAGCATTACTCATGTGAAACTCACTTTGCCACTTTCTCTTAGAATATCCTGCAAATCCTGAATGAAGGCCACCAGGCAGATTCAATATGCCTAGATTTCCGGAAAGTGTTTGCCACAGTGCCCCACTGTAGAGAGGTAACAAAGGTTTGAGCATACAGCATAGGTCCTCAAATAAGCAAGTGCCTCTAAGACTTCTTAAATAAAAGCACACAGTATATTATCCTGGATGGTGGGCGTTCATCAGACACAGGGGTATCACGAGCAGTGCTCGCGAGAAGTGTGACAGGACCACTCTTGTTCTCTATCTACATAAACTACCAGACAGATAACATTAGTCGCAATCTTCGCTGTTTGCTGACAGTGCTGTAGTGTACTGGAAAGTGTTGTTGAGTGACTGTAGGAGGATACAGGATGGCTTAAGAAAAAAATTTTATTTGGTGCAACAAATGGCAGCTTGCTCTAAATGTAGAAAAATGTAAGTTCCTGTAGCTGAATAAAAAACTGAAATGTTTGAATACAATATTATTGATATACTGCTTGACACAGTCACACTGTTAAATATCTAGGCATAAAGTTACATGGGAGACACAAGGGGCATCACAATGCAAAGTCAACCTCAGGAAATGAGGCCTCAACAGTGATGATCAAGTTTGACAATGTGGTGACCTACAGGATCAACAAAATCTGCTAGTCTGTGGGATTCTGCTGGATACATGCACTACTAGCGATCTTGCTACAACTAACAAAATGGCAGTTAACATCGCTGAACACCGGGACCTTGTTTGTTAATTTTTTTATCATCCTTGCTGTATTTTGCAAATTCTTGTTGTACATATTAATCCCTGTATTTTTTTGTTATTACTCTTTTGTGCCTGTATTTCATTGGAATTCCTCTGTAACTGATTCACTGTATGTTGTTAATCTCTGTATGTTTGGTATTAATGATATACCAGCATTGTAATAATTTCATTTCCTGGACATGTAAAATAAATAAATAAATGTTACACAGAAATATGAAATGGAACACGCATATGAGGTCAGTAGTAGGGAAGAAAAATGGTTGTCTTTGGTTTATTGGGAGAATTCTACGTAAGTGTAGCACATCTATAAAAGAATCTGGTTATAGAGCACTGGTGTGACTCATTTTTAAGTACAGCTCAAGTGTTTGGGATCTCCACCTGGTCGGATTAAAGGAAGACATTGAATCAATTCAAAGGCATGATGCTAGATTTGTTATTGGTAGGCTTGATCAACACGTATTATGGAAATGCTCTGTGAACTCAATTGTGAATTCCTGGAGGAAAGATGATGTACTTTTCACAGAACACTATTAAGAAAATTTGGACAATCAGCATCTACAGCTCATTGTAGAACAATTCTACCACCATCAATGAACATTTTGTGTAAGGATCACAAAACAAGATAAGACAAATTAGGGATTGTATGGATGTATACAGACAGCTGCTCCATTGGTGAGTGGAACAGGAAAGGGAACAACTCATAATGGTACAAGGTATCCTCTACCATGCACCATATACTGGCTTGAGGAGTATGTGTGTACATGTACATCATTACATCACAAGTCAAGGCTGAGACTCAGTACCATATGTTTTGGTTGACCTGATTTCTTTGCCTGCTGGAGGTTAGTGTGCCTTGAAGTTTACAATAAACCTAACGGTAAATATAAATTCAACATATTTCTTAATGTGTTTGTATCAATTTTTGAAAGTAGTTTTCCTAAAAGGATAATTAAATGTAGTAATGGTAAGTCATTAAAAGAACCTTGGATCATTACAGGTATCAGAGTATCTTCACAACAAAAAAACACTTTTGCAAAGTAACTAAAACAAGTAATGACCGAGAAATACTTTCGCATTATGAACAGTACTTTACCACATTAAGAAAATTTGTACAAAATCCAACAGTACACATATTTTGTCTGATATTGACAGATCAGATAATAAAATAAAATCAGTAGTGAACTACTGTTAAAAGAGAGAGAAAATTTTCTAGTTTTTGGAATAAATCCTCTGTGCAGCCAGAGGGTTATTCAATGCTGGTTTAGTTCTTAGTTCAGAAACTGAATGTAGAAAGTTACCCTAGACCCTTCCACGGATAGAATTTACAATGGGAGTCCTACAGGGTTTGCCACTGGCCCACTACTGTTCTTGTTTTACGTTAACAATCAGCCATCTATCTGAATAAGGAAGAAGAATTAGTCCTGTTTGCAGATGATGCAAGCAGTTCTGTGAAGTTCAGCAAAGAAGCATCAACAGAAAAAACAATAAATGATGTTTTTATCAAAGTTACTGAAGAGTTTTGCACAAACTGACTAACTTCAAACTTTGAAAAAGTGCAGTTCATCCAGTTTTGTGCTTTCAAAAATATACCACCTCAAATTAACCGAGTATACCAACAACAAATAATAAACAAGGTAGAAAATTGTAAGTTCTTATGAGTGCATATTGATGAAAACAAACTGGAAAAAACATATAGTAGAACTACTACACTGTTTAAATTCAGCTACTTCCAGTATAAGGATAATTGTCAACTTTACGGGTATAGAAGTCAATAAGTTTCCGTATTTTGCATATTCTCATTCACTGATGTCCTATGGGATAATATTCTTGGGTAACTCCTTGCTTGGGCAAAAAGCACAGTATTCATACTACAGAAGAAAGTAACTGGAATAATAAGTTAACGAGGGGAGTTCACACATGTACATCTTGCAAGTATCTTATTAAGCTTCTGGAAATATTAACGACAACCTCACAGACCTTAGCAATCCAACTAAGTTTGTGAGCAACAGAGATATTCACAAGTACAACACCAAAAGGAAAAATGATCTGTATTAACCACTGATGAATCTTCACTTTGGCACAGAAAGGGATGAAACACGCAGCTACAAAACTCTTTGAAATATACACACAGAAATAAAATGTCTGACAGATGGCAGTTTTAAATATAAATTAAACATGTTTCTTCATCACAATTCCTTCGACAATGCAGAGCAACTCATGAATAAAGGTAATTAGACATTAAAAATAAAACCTGTAAATGACCAGCATGTAGACATATTATTATAATTATTTTCCTTTTTTACAGCCATAAGTTGTTTGTATAAGCTTCTTATGTTTGTTCTGCTAACATCTTCTACATCATAAGGTTTATTGTGATTTTGAGCCATGGAACTTGGTGAATGGTTTACCCAACAAATACTTTTAACATTTGCATGGTATGTTGTATGTACCAGATTTCTAAGTCCTAGCTCATTTTCGCCGGCTGGAGTGGCCGGGCCGATCTAGGCGCTTCAGTCTGGAACCACAAGACCGCTACGGTCGCAGGTTCGAATCCTGCCTTGGGCATGGATGTGTGTGATGTCCTTAGGTTAGTTAGGTTTAAGTAGTTCTAAGTTCTATGGGACTGATGACCTCAGATGTTAAGTCCCATAGTGCTCAGAGTCATTTTGAACCCAGCTCATTTTTACCAACCCAAGAAGGGATTACACCTTGGCCAGCAGACTGTACATGCATCTGTTACTATATCAGAGTACAATCCTGCAAATTTTTCCTGACATCTTGCTTTCATACAGGTGCGATTCTAGAAGTCTGTCAAGGCGGGGCAGGGGCTAATGGGGATGGGTTTGGAGGAACGGAATATTGCTTAACAAAGGGAGTGTTGGGGTCCTCCACTGATGAATTGGTAAAATTTGGTTTAGCTTAAAGTAGTTTTTGGTAACTGTTCTGGAGTTCAGGGTAAAAAATGTACATTAATAAATAATAAGGCGCCCATTTTAAGTTAAATGATATTTATTTGTTTAGATAGTAAGCTATTTGCTGCTCTTATTCTTTTGTTAAAATGTGTTCGAAATACATTGCAGCCTATACTGCTACATAATTATAAAAAAAAATGATTGAATCTGTCGGAGTAATATATTCGCTGATTTATGAAGTCATTCTATCTAGTGTAATATAATACTCCATTGGGAGGGGTGGGGGGCTATAGCCCCCTTAGCCCCCCCTCTCCTTGCTACTGCCCCTGCAGGCATATGGGATGAAGGTATGAAGGTTATCACTGTAGGCTTATCCTCATTGGGCGTCAGTTGCAGTGTGGCCTTTTGCCTGAAGGCACGTGGTCACACTGAAGGCTGCCAGATCAGCCGCAATGATTCTCAGCATTCTACCTACATATAATAAGGCAGCTAGGTCGGCTGCACTGTAACATCAGTTCTGACATAGGTGATTGAAAGTAATGTTATAACATATTTTCAGTGCTAAGAGTGAATCAGTGCTATGGAGCCACTGAATTATGATTGGTGACACACAGACAATAGAGTGAAGATGAAAATTAAAGTAATAGCACCTTCTAAGAAATGACTGGTGGCTGTGGAAGCACCTGTGCCTCAAGCTAAGAATACTGTGGAGCAGAGTCCAGCATCAGCAACAGCTAAATGGTCTCCATTTGCCAACAGCACCAGTTGTTTCATTGGTTTGGACTGCAGCATCCTGGCCACTGGCAGTGCCTGGCAGAGACCGGAAATGAGCTCCATATACTCGCTTTAAATCCGCCAGCAAGTCCTGTGACAACATCTCTGAACATGCCTCTTCATGTGCCCATGGACTCCACTCATGAGCCTCAGTCACAGCCCACTGGTCACTGAGTCTGTTGTTGGGTACAAGTGCATTCTGCTCTCTCAGAAAGGAGAGTGAACACCTGAGTTCGCAACCATAACCATGGAGTCCCGGCATTCCTGCTACATAAGGAATTATTCTGAAAGAAATTTATGCCATTAAACCATAAACTACACTACTATTCATTTATTTCACAGAATCATGATTTCAGCTTTATAGCCATTCTCGAGTGCAAGTTGAAACGTCTCAAAATGTCTGACCTGCCTAAAGGACAGAAGCAAGTTATATACCAGTATAATAGCAGTGAATATTGTTCTGTTTATACACGCATTTACATAAACAAAATCTTTTCGAATACTGTTGTAAAATTATTTTAATATTTAATATCTATTCAGAGAATGTCTAACAATTATGTTGCAGTATTATGAAAAGGTAAGTTGCTACTCACCATATAGTGGAGATGCTTAGCCGCAGATAGGCACAACAAAATAACTGAGTGTGGTTTCAGTTGTCCGAGACTGCAGTTTTTTGTGTGTGTGTGTGTGTGTGTGTGTGTGTGTGTGTGTGTGTGTGTCTAGGTCTATTGTTGATGAAGGCCTTAATGGCCAAAAGCATTATTTTGTGACAGTCTTTTTGTTGTGCCTATCTGCGACTCAGCATCTCCGCTATATGGTGAGTAGCAACTTTCCATTTCATAGTACAGTTACATTCCATCCTGGGTTTTCCATTGTTTAACAATTATGTTGATGTATTCACACAATTTTAAGATCTTACCATTTCTGTAATGATGGTAATGGAAAACACGACATGAGGTTGAAGTGTAATCTCTAAATGGTGACTAATTATTAAAATAAATTACAGAAATGAATGATTAGCTTCGCAACTCAATAACAACCCATAAAAGAAAATTTCCATAACTGAATGAATATCGAAACAGCACACTTTTTCATCACAGAAGTATAACAGTGACATTGATCTATCCTCAGTTTACATTTGACATGGTACATATATTTTCTTAAAATGGAGGTATAATTAACAAGGATACAACCACTGTGGCTGCACTGGACAAAATTTGTATGTTTCTTATCTGAAGTGTGGGCTGTAGAGTGAAACTTACTCTACATATCACTCCTCCTCTATTGGAACACAATTCCAGTTACATACTTTGTATTAATTAATTTTCATCTAACACCTTACATAAGCTCACAGAAAACAGCTTCGTTAAAGGCCATCTGATCTCAACAATCATCCATTTTGCCTTGTCAGTGCTGCTTTACAGCAGCAAGATCATGTACTCTCTTCCATACGAACAGTAAGTCAAGACTAGCCTTACACTCCTGCACACTTCATAAGAGAGAATGAGTTGACGAGTATGAAGTGGCCTCAGCACCAAAGATCTCAGACTCATCATACTCGTGGAACTACAGTGGGAATGAAGGAAGCCTGTTAGCACTGATGTAACAGAGGCACTTCGATTTGTGAAGTATGCAACCTGAACATCATACTCGAACTCGTTCTGCTTCAGGCCTCTAGTGCTTGACCCTGCTGATGTGACCTGCGACTTGCTTTGTACTGTTTCCGACGAATCTGCAAAGTCACTATTCTGAGATTTCTATCTGGAAACATGGTAGAAGAGTAAGACAGAGTTAACATACCAAGTGTAGTAGAAAAAATTTAGAAAATAACTAACTTTGTTGGTACGGAATTTTCTGGACCTAAGAAGACAGCCGAGGCAGCACAAATGAGGAATAAGTTGCACTGGACAATTCAAGAAACTGTGATAATAAGGAGAATGAAACAACTTGAAAGGGAGGATAAGAGCCTGAAAGGGAAACAAAGAAACATGAGGACACTTCCTTGAGTAAGTGTAATGGCTAGTCATATTAATTCATTGGGGAAATGAACAAATGTAGCCAAAACAATTAATACAGCAATTGAAAAACAAAGTGAAATTATTTTTACATGGTCTCATACAAATTAGGAATGCAGAAGTAATTCAATAGATATTAACTGTTACTGTCAGCACTATAAATGAGAAAATCTGCACAAGGAACATGTGTAAAATGAAAAACACAGTTATTGTGGAAACAGCTTCAGAAGATGACACTGCAAAATTAATGAATAATACCAATCTGCAGCAAAACTTTGACACTGCAAAATTAATGAATAATACTAACCTGCAGCAGAACTTCCCTTACAAACTAATGTGAAAGTGGAAACAGCTCATAATGTACAAGGTCACATCTGACATGATGGTACATAATTTCAATGAGATTTTGTTTGAGGAAGATAAAGCGGAAAATGAAAAGAAACATTCTGACTTAAGAGATTATTCTGCAGTTTAACACTCAACTGAAAGAAAGAAAAACAGTTAATCATATTGTGACAGAAGGACCTGCCACGAGGAAAAGCTTCTCAATCATTTCATTGGCTTCAAAGCTATAGTAATGAAGGTTTACCACGTAGGAACCTGTGACCATAAATGTCAGGATTATGGCAGTGTGGGAAAAAATCAAAGTCAAAATTACTTTTGCATGCTACAACAAAGTTGGCATAAAAAGACAGATTGTGGACAGAGGAAAATGAGATTAATGTGTGTACCATGTTCAAGAAGAGGAAAGTCGTCATCATCATCATCATCATCATCATCATCATTTAAGAGTGATTATGCCTTTCAGCGTTCAGTCTGGAGCATAGTCCCCGTTATAAAATTCCTCTACGATCCCCTATTCAGTGCTAACATTGGTGCCTCTTCTGATGTTAAGCCTATTACTTCAAAATCATTCTTAAGCGAATCCAGGTACCTTCTCCTTGGTCTACCCCAACTCCTACCCTCTACTGCTGAACCCATGAATCTCTTGGGTAACCTTGCTTCTCCCATGTGTGTAACATGACCCCACCATCTAAGCCTGTTCACCCTGACTGCTACATCTATAGAGTTCATTGACAGTTTTTCTTTGATTTCCTCATTGTGGACACCCTCCTGCCACTGTTCCCATCTACTACTACCTGCAATCATCCTAGCTACTTTCATATCCGTAACCTCAACCTTATTGATAAGGTAACCTGAATCCACCCAAATTTCGCTCCCATACAACAAAGTTGGTCGAAAGATTGAACAGTGCACAGATAACTTAGTCTTGGTACTGACTTCCTTCTTGCAGAAGAGAGTAGATCGTAGCTGAGTGCTCACTGCATTAGCTTTGCTACACCTCGCTTCCAGTTCTTTCACTATGTTGCCATCCTGTGAGAATATGCATCCTAAGTACTTGAAACCGTCCACCTATTCTAACTTTGTTCCTCCTATTTGGCACTCAATCTGTTTATATCTCTTTCCCACTGACGTTACTTTCATTTTGGAGATGCTAATCTTCAAACCATAGTCCTTACATTTCTGATCTAGCTCTGAAATATTACTTTGCAAACTTTCGATCGAATCTGCCATCACTACTAAGTCATCCGCATATGCGAGACTGCTTATTTTGTGTTCACATATCTTAATCTCACCCAGCCAGTCTATTGTTTTCAACATATGATCCGTAAATAATATGAACAACAGTGGAGACAGGTTGCAGCCTTGTCTTACCCCTGAAACTACTCTGAACCATGAACTCAATTTACTGTCAACTCTAACTGCTGCCCGACTATCTATGTAAAGACCTTTAATTGCTTGCAAAAGTTTGCCTCCTATTCCATAATCCCATAGAACAGACAATAACTTCCTCCTAGGAACCCGGTCATATGCCTTTTCTAGATCTATAAAGCATAGATACAATTCCCTGTTCCACTCGTAACATTTCATTATTTGCTGTAAGCTAAAGATTTGGTCCCGACAACCTCTAAGAGGCCTAAACCCACACTGATATTCATCCAATTTGTCCTCAACTATTACTCGCACTTTCCTTTCAACAATACCTGAGAAGATTTAACCCACAACGCTGATTAAAGAGATACCCCTGTAGTTGTTACAATCTTTTCTGTTTCCATGTTTGAAGATTGGTGTGATTACTGCTTTCGTCCAGTCTGATGGAACCTGTCCTGACTCCCACGCCATTTCAATTATCCTGTGTAGCCATTTAAGACCTGACATTCCACTCTATTTGATGAGTTCCGACTTAATTTCATCCACCCCAGCCATTTTATTGCACTGAAATCTATTGAACATTTTCTCCACTTCCTCAAATGTGATCCTAACTCCATCATCATTCCTATCCCATTGTACATCGAAATCTGAAACATTACTGATTGTATTTTCACCTACATTGAGCAACTCTTCAAAATATTCCCTCCATTTGCCCACGGCATCAACAGGATTCACCGGCAGTTTTCCTGACCTGTCCAAAATACTTGTCATTTCCTTCTTACCTCAAGAGGAAAGTCATGTAATGCAAATTGAAATGACTGATTAACACATCAGATACTTCTGGACAGACTAATCCAATACATCATTTAGGGTAAAAGGCTGATAATACCTGATGACAAAGCACAGGGGTAGAAGCAACTTACTGAATGTGTAGCCAGCATAAAGCTTCACTGTGGAGAAACTGAAGTGTGGATGAGGTATGTCATTTGTTGCTGAAAAATGGGTATCAAATGAAGGAGAGTCAGTAACAACTGAACCATAAACAGGACTGAAGTCTGTATAACTTCTACCTAATCCTGACGCGTGCATTGCATCTTATAATGAGAAACAATAACATTGAGCCAAATTAGGTATCGACATTTGGTAATGAGTCATGGAGAACGAGTGAAGGTGGAGAACATCACACACCACAATCCCAATGTAGCCGTATACTGGAAAAGGAAAGGAGTCACCCACAAACTGAAATACAAGTCAGTACAGTTAAGACTTTGTATATAAGCTTACAGACAGGACAAACAGCACTGCACAACTTTAACAGAGAGTGAAATGGACAGTGAAGGGACAGATGCAAAACTATTAAGTAACAGCTGAGAAACTTACCTACAATGCAGCAAAAACTTGCAGTAACTCTATAAATGGTGTGAAGATGCCCTCGGACAAGGAACTCCAAATTACTAAACCATGAGGGTCCCATGTCAAGTTTCGAATCTCAGTGGGAGGCCAGTAATACATTTTGGGCTTGCCAAAAGTTGTGATTCCACCCATCTGCTTTGACCCATGACATTATCAAGATGGTGGATACCCATATTTTAAATGATAATTAATTGAAACCGTCAGCTGCTGGCAGGTGTTGTTGACATACCTTGAAGGGGGCAGCTGAAAACGTGTGCCCCGACCGGGACTCGAACCCGGGACCTCCGGACTCGAGTCCCAGCCGGGGCACACATTTTCAGCTGTCCCCATCAAGGTATGTCAACAACACCTGTCAGCAGGTGAGGATTTCAATTAATTATCATTTATTCTAGAGAAGCTGCACGGTCATCAATGGTATCTGTTCTTTCGAGAACAGTTACTATCTTCATATGCGTATTTTAATCGTATACAAAATGGTGAGCATGATGTCACTCATTACACCAATGAACAAACATAAATAACGATCTACATTATTTAACTCCAGCAACAGAATAAAACTAATGGGGTATCCACAAGAAGTAGGGGATTTTGGATGGGTAAAATTAAATATACAACAATAAGAATAACGACACCGTTAGAAAACAAAATATTAAGCTAAAAAAAAAAAAAAAAATCAAGCACATTAAATTCTTCTCGTTCAACATAACCAGAAAATGAAAAAATGAAAAGTTGTGGTATTGCATATTTTGACTGACCAATATAGTTCAAAAAAAGCCCTCAAAACAAGGAATCCTCACATGACTGAAAAACTTGGTATCACGAATCTCCATTGACCCACACAGCTCAAATGAGCCTTCGATGCCATGAAACCGTAACCAACTTGAAAACCCTACATCATATATTTTACTTGTCCTATACGGTAGCTAAAATGAAGCCAACAGTACAAAAAGCCAACATACTCAAGTCATCAAATCCATAATCCAAATCTTCACTTACCCTCTCTATCAAAAAAAAACCACAGTACGACCGAAAGCTCATCACCTAACTAATACTGAAAAAGTAACCTAACTAACAACCGTAAACCAACATCCATGATAGTCAAAAATACCACAATCCAACACAGTTACCAAACACCAACAAGAGAAAAAAACCAAGATTCATGAAAACTTGCATCGTTGCCAATTTTGCTACAGATCAACAAATAAACATAAACATGCATACCATACATACACAATTATAAATAAATAAAACCACCAAAAAAATTACCAACCAAAGCAAACGTCACATAAATCTAGGTTCGCAGGCCACACACATAAACACATACATATCCACACACAATATACTCCACAGTCCCTCCAGATACTGTAAGAACGTGATCGTAGAAACAACCGATGACCAGGATTACCGAAGTTGTGATTCCAACAATCTATTTCAACTTGCGACATCATCAAGATGGCAGACACACCTATATCAAACGTACACAATATGGTGACCATGATACCCCTATTTACATTCAAGGAAAAACCATAAATAACATCTGAAATGTTTAACTCCAACAAATACTACAACACACCATCAACAAACATAAAATAACTCAAAAACATCACACCGCCATGGTATCATACAACACAGTTAAATCTAGAGTCAAAACAGATGGGTGGAATCATAAAGAAGGAAACTGTAACAAAAATTATTGTTGTTTAACCAAACACAGGAACTACTTTTTAGTAAACTTAGGGAGAGATATGAAATTTGTATTTCGAATTCAAAATTTGCTCAAATTGTGGCTCCAACTTCGTCTGTTGTGTAAGTCAAATATCTTGTAAACTACCTACGGGTAGTGCCAAATAAAGACAACAAAATTCATGCCAAGTCTTTCATCTTGGAGCAGCTTTCTTCTGGAAGAAACCTGTAAAACAGAACAAGGCTTTCTTCCTTATAGGAAGGTTCTGGTTGAGAGACTCAAAAAATAAGTGAAGTTTAGAACTTTTTTTCATACAGGCATTGCTTTTATTAAATGGGCAATTTACTACTGTACACTGAGGCAACGAAAGTCTTGGGGTACCTCCTCATATCATGCTGGACCTCCTTTTGCAGCAACTCGATGTGGTATGGACTTGGTAAGTCATTAGAAGTCCCCTGCATAAATACTGAGCCACGCTGCCACTATAACCATCCATAATTGTGAAAGTGTTGCCACTGCAGGATTCTGTGCAAGAACCAATCTCACGGTTATATCCCATAAATGTTCGATGGGATTCGTGTCGGATGATCAGGGTGGCCAAACTAATCATTTGAACTGTCCAGAATGTCCTTCAAAGCAAGTGCAAACAGCTGTGGGCCAGTGACATGGAGCACTGTCATCCATAAAAATTTAATTGTTGTTTAGGAACATGAGGTCCTTGAATGGCCGCAAACAGTCTTCAAGAAATTGAACATAACCATCTCCAATTAATGAGCTGTTCATTTAGACCAGAAGAACCAGTCCATTCTGTGTCAACACAGCCCACACCATTATGGAGCCGCCACCAGTTTGCACAGTGCCCTGTTGACAACTTGGGTCCATGGTTTCATGAAGTCTGCACCACCTACGAACCCTACTTTCACCTCTTACCAACTGAAATCATGACTCATCTTACAAGGCCTCAGTTTTCCAATCATCTACTGTCCAACCGATGTGGTCATAAGTTGAGGACAGGTGCTGCAGGAGATGTCATGCTGTTAGCAAAGGCACTCATGTCAGTTGTCTGCTGCCATAGCCATTAATACCAAATTTTGCCACCCAGTCCTAACAGATACATTTGTCATACGTCCCAAACGGATACATTTGTCATACGTCCCACATCGATTTCTGTGGTTGTTATTTCACACAGTGTTGTTTGTTAGCACTGACAACTTTATGCAAACACCCCTGTTCTCAGTTATTAACTGAAGGCTGTTGGCTACAGCAGTATCAGTGGTGAGCGCTAATGCCTGAAATTTGGAATTCTCGGTCACCCTCCACACAGTGGATCTTAGCATAATGACTTACCTAACGATTTCCAAAATGGAATGTCCCATGTGTCTAGCGCCAACTACAATTCTGGGTTCAAAGTCTGTTAATTTCCACTGCATGGCCATAATTCCATTAGACATCTTGTCATATGAATCATCTGAATACAAATTACAGCTCTGCCAATGCATTGCCCTTTTATACTTTGTGTGCGCAATACTACTGCCATCTGTATACGTACATACTACTATTCCATGACTTTTGTCGTCTCATATATTTCATGTATGAAGGAAAAAGGAAACACCCATAACAAATTAAAAACAGCAGTTGCGGCTCTTTCCCAAAGTATGCACCATCCAGCGTGTCCAGGTTTGCAAGAAGCATTTTACAGACTCGTGGCTATCACTGAAACCCATAGAAATAGAAAATTCTTAAATCTGAATGAATTCTGGGAGAGCATCACAATGAGGTTTTGAAAACTACCTCAAAAAGAAAAAGGGTGAGTGGGCAGCTATTTGAAAAACATGTCAATTTCTTGCCATGTTTTCCTAGGTTCACATGATGAAAATAATAATAATAACAATAATAATAATAATAATTCAAATTTTAAAAAACTTCTCATCGCTAAGGGCATCTAAATTTAATTATCTTTCATTTAAAAAAATGTCAATTGAATCGATTAATTTGTCAAGGCTCTAGAGCACTTCACACTCTGAAAAATCTGTTTTTAAGTTTGGAAAAAAAAAGGAGAAAAAGAGAGACGAGTGAATCTCCAATCCCAGGACCACTGAGTCATCATTCTTCCTTCTCAAACATGACCTGCTTCTGAATTTGGTGCTGTATTCCTGGGTTCAGTTAACAATCTGAGAGATTCCTTGACATGCGGCAAACATGCGTTTCCTGTCGGACAACTCTGCAAAATTTTATCTGTGCATCTCCATGACAATCTCTAACACATTCACAGTCTTCAGAATAGATGAATAACCTTCACTGAATATATCATTATTTCAGCAGTTTTTGCCCCACGATGAAGATGTTTTGGTACCAGTTACCCAACACACACATTGAAGTTCTCATTATCATTCCGTGCAATGGCAACAGTGCATTTCCAAAACAAATCTTCATCGTACAGGAATTCATATACCGGTTGAATCTTTTCTTGGACTAACTCATCGAGTGCCTACTACCACCACCACCTATATTTCGGCTGGTGCAAAGTTCCATTCAACATGCTATAAATTCTAAAATACTTTCAAAATCATAAAATTCTTTTGCAAGCATAATCTATATGCTTCATGAATATGAATTATGTAAAACAAAAAATCCATTTTCTCATTGGTCTTGATCAGAACCTCACATTAAATTAGTCCTTTATGGTGCTGTAAGCTTGTAGATCAATGTTTTCCATTTGCAGTGTTGCCTGAACATCTTCCACTTCACATGAAAACGAATTCTGGTAAATCTAGATTTCCTCAGAATGAGCATCTCAATCTGAGAATTTGGAAGAGAACTCTTTCTTTGCATCACCACGTAATCCCATGGCAAAAGACAGTGGAAAACCTGAACCGTATTCACCCTTCAATGACTGGCAATTGGCAAAGCGTGAGAAAATTTCCTGTCTGACATTTTGTTCAGAGAGTATCGGTTTCTGTCTGAAAGCTTTAACGTGTGTGTAAAAGTCACAGATAATATTGTCCTCCTCTTGAAGTTTTTCATTCAAATGGAGTGCAATATACACTCCTGGAAATGGAAAAAAGAGCACATTGACACTGGTGTGTCAGACCCACCATACTTGCTCCAGACACTGCGAGAGGGCTGTACAAGCAATGATCACACGCACGGCACAGCGGACACACCAGGAACCGCGGTGTTGGCCATCGAATGGCGCTAGCTGCGCAGCATTTGTGCACCGCCGCCGTCAGTGTCAGCCAGTTTGCCGTGGCATACGGAGCTCCATCGCGGTCTTTAACACTGGTAGCATGCCGTGACAGCGTGGACGTGAACCGTATGTGCAGTTGACGGACTTTGAGCGAGGGCGTATAGTGGGCATGCGGGAGGCCGGGTGGACGTACCGCCGAATTGCTCAACACGTGGGGCGTGAGGTCTCCACAGTACATTGATGTTGTCGCCAGTGGTCGGTGGAAGGAGCACGTGCCCGTCGACCTGGGACCGGACCGCAGCGACGCACGGATGCACGCCAAGACCGTAGAATCCTACGCAGTGCCGTAGGGGACCGCACCGCCACTTCCCAGCAAATTAGGGACACTGTTGCTCCTGGGGTATCGGCGAGGACCATTCGCAACCGTCTCCATGAAGCTGGGCTACGGTCCTGCACACCATTAGGCCGTCTTCCGCTCACGCCCCAACATCGTGCAGCCCGCCTCCAGTGGTGTCGCGACAGGCGTGAATGGAGGGACGAATGGAGACGTGTCATCTTCAGCGATGAGAGTCGCTTCTGCCTTGGTGCCAACGATGGTCGTATGCGTGTTTGGCGCCGTGCAGGTGAGTGCCACAATCAGGACTGCATACCACCGAGGCACACAGGGCCAACACCCGGCATCATGGTGTGGGGAGCGATCTCCTACACTGGCCGTACACCACTGGTGATCATCGAGGGGACACTGAATAGTGCACGGTACATCCAAACCGTCATCGAACCCATCATTCTACCATTCCTAGACCGGCAAGGGAACTTGCTGTTCCAACAGGACAATGCACGTCCGCATGTATCCCGTGCCACCCAACGTGCTCTAGAAGGTGTAGGTCAACTATCCTGGCCAGCAAGATCTCCAGATCTGTCCCCCATTGAGCATGTTTGGGACTGGATGAAGCGTCGTCTCACGCGGTCTGCACGTCCAGCACGAACGCTGGTTCAACTGAGGCGCCAGGTGGAAATGGCATGGCAAGCCGTTCCACAGGACTACATCCAGCATCTCTACGATCGTCTCCATGGGAGAATAGCAGCCTGCATTGCTGCGAAAGGTGGATATCCACTGTACTAGTGCCGACATTGTGCATGCTCTGTTGCCTGTGTCTATGTGCCTGTGGTTCTGTCAGTGTGATCATGTGATGTATCTGACCCCAGGAATGTGTCAATAAAGTTTCCCCTTCCTGGGACAATGAATTCACGGTGTTCTTATTTCAATTTCCAGGAATGTATATGCAAGTTATGCAAGCTAGTTTCCATAGCCATTCTTTGTGTGAATCATTTCCAAAGGATTGTTTTTCTTTTCTCTGAGCAAAAAGAAAAGAAGCTTGACAAAATTCTGCCACAGGTTAACCATCTTACTGCTATGTGGGATGGGAGGTAACTTGACATTTCCATGTCTTCTAGGCAAGACTTGGGTTGGTGATATTTGGAGCTATGACTTCAAATAAAATTGACAATGGAAATTACAAGTTCCATCATACAAGACATATCAACTGACTTTGCACAAACGTTTCCTGATGAAGAATGCAGTGTATTTTCACAAGTTCTGTTGTAATACATTTCAGCATATATATATATATATATATATATTTTAGTCCAGGGATATTAAGTACCAAGCAAACTTTGATGCCTTTTCTTGCAATTGATTTGATAAATTAGAATCTTCATCTTCAACTCGATGCACCACTGTGTTTGCTAAAAGAGGAACCACTTTACATTGTTTGGTTTTGTCACAAAACAGTTCTTCTGGCAAGCACCGTCAACGAACATCCTCACGTGTTTGGTGATTTCTTGTGCTATTTATACTAGACAGTTCTTCAGGCAAGCACCGTCAACGAACATCCTCACGTGTTTGGTGATTTCTTGTGCTATTTATACACTTACTTTCATAACGGCTTCACTTTCCTGAAAATACTTACTAAAAATGTTCTGTTGACAACTAAGTCTACGTTTCAATGTTTCGAATTCATTTTCAATTCACTTTCACGTACCTTGTCCATGATTTTCTCTCTCTCTCTCTCTCTCTCTCTCTCTCTCTCTTTCCTTTTTAGTGGCAATTTCCCAGTCCATATTTCATTGAAGATACAACACTCACTATCCATTTTTCTCTTTTTAGCTTCCATTTTTCTCTTTTTAGCTTCAATGGACATACCGCTCATGATTCCAAATAAAAACTTGAAATAACAGACTACTAACACATAAAACAGGGTGGGAAAACAAACCAGTGATCTGAGCAAATCACAGCCAGGAACAAGAAGTCACAGTCACCTGCAGGCAGAGCACTCCTGAGGTTGATTTTGACATGCTTTGAGAGCTGGAAGGCTCCTAGAGGTCTCTATTAGAGTTTAAAAAAGTGGGAAGAATCAGGTGTTACTTTAAAAAACTTTCACTCAAGTGTGAGCTGGATTAAATGCCTTCGCAAGACAGGTGCAGCCCACAGGCTGCATTTTGGAGACTCCTGCCTCAGCCCATGAAAATCCATGGAATGCTGTCACACTGCAAGTTATCACACAGGTTTGAAAACCAATGACAGTGATAGTCATCTCTACACACATAAATTCAAATTCCCTACTCACCTCTTTCTGTATATCCCGGCTATTTTCAGGAACTATCATAGGGATTTTGATATGGTTTTTACTAATATGCCAGCCAATTTAGGAGAAAGGTTTTTGTATGTAGGTTATAAATACACTGCTGGAAAAAAATACAAGACCTTTTTAGAAGTTTCCAATTTACTCAAGTTTTATTGTTGCCACAGTGTATATGGAGCACGTGAAATGATTACATTTACAGATCAATAGTACAAGCGGTATCAACCAGTGCTGCAATACCAATATTAGTATGTGGTGTGGCCTCTATGGCTGACAATGCTGGCACTAACTCTGGATTCCAGTCAATTATATTAGTGGCAAATTCTGTCCTGAGATACATTGTGCCACGTCTGCACAACCTGTTCACATAGTTCTGTAAGAGTTATTGCTCGACGAGTTGCACGGGCCACTTCTTGTCTCATCATATCCCGAACATGCAAGATTCGAGACAAATTCATAGATCATGCTAGCCAAGGAAGTTGCTGCACATCTTGCAGAGCATGTTGAGTTTCACTGACAGTGTGTGGGCGAGCATTATTGTGTTGGAACAAACCATCACCTTCCTGTTGCAAGAACGAGAAAATGGTTCTAACAACATTCTGCAGATACTGGGGCACTGGTTAGCATCCCCTCCATAAACACCGCAAGTGTACATGACCTGCAGCTTATTGCACCCCTGGCCATAAGGCCTAGGGTAGGGCCAGCTTGTCGGACAAATGCAGTCTACAAGACAGCACTCACCAGATCTACGTCGTACACGCAAACAACCATCACTTATGTGCAGGCAAAATCTGCTTCCATTACTGAAGTCTGTGGTGCACCGTTCCATCTTCCAAGTGATCCTCTGATGGGACCAGTCTAGCTGTGCACGTTGATGCTGTGGTGTGACTGGAAGATGGGCTAGAGCTATGCATACCCATAGTCCACTGCTAATAACCCTCTTGTAACAGTTTGTGTTGACGCGTTTGGGCTCACAAGCCCTCTTATATATGATGCAGTAGCTGTACGATCTACCACTGCTGCTCTTAAAATATGATGGTCTGGCAGCCACCTGTGTGGGTGGACATCCAGAGCCTCACCTACGAGTCTGATAATATTATGTGGTAACCGATAACAGCACCACTGCACAATTTACGTAGAACATCTAACTTGTGTAGCAGTTCTCCAAGGGGACCATCCTGCCACTCGGAAGGCCACAATTTGACCATTTTCAAACTCACTCAGTTGGTTGCAGGACACATGAGTGCATCTCCACGGCATGGTTGCCTGCTCGCTTCACATGTTGGGACCATACTACACCTTCTGGCTCTGAACATTAAAGGGTAGATACAGATGGTGCTTGGTAGCTATGCCACTATGTTATCTATTGGCAGACTATGTTGAAACCATCATCAGTACATCTACTATCCTCCAGACGGCATAACCCATCACTGAATCAAAATCGATACCATCTTTCCAAGTGTACTGATCATTTTCTTTTACGGCAATGCGTTTCAAGTTAATTGGCTGAACTATGATGAATTTATCAACTGCCAGTGTGAAAACAATGCTACTGTTTCCTTGTGATCAATGGCAGCACTACTTCAATTGACAGCTCTGTGCAGCACACTGCAGATATGGTCAAACTGAGTGTGTGAAAATGATCTGCTTCATTTGATGTACCAACAATAGACATAACGTGTTAAGCACGGCACAGTAAATGTGGCTGCGACTTAACATATTCAGTTATTACTTGTTTGGACACTTTGAAATCAAAATATATTTCACGTGCATCACTTTATAACCTAATATAATAGAAGGAAACATTCCACGTGGGAAAAATTATATATAAAATCAAAGATGAGGTGACTTACCGAACGAAAGCGTTGGTATGTTGATAGAGACACTAACAAACAAAAACACACACACAAAATTCAAGCTTTCGCAACAAACTGTTGCCTCATCAGGAAAGAGGGAAGGAGAGGGGAAGACGAAAGGAAGTGGGTTTTAAGGGAGAGGGTAAGGAGTCATTCCAATCCCGGGAGCGGAAAGACTTACATGTGGATGGATATGTGCGTGTGTGCGAGTGTATACCTGTCCTTTTTTCCCCCTAAGGTAAGTCTTTCCGCTCCCGGGATTGGAATGACTCCTTACCCTCTCCCTTAAAACCCACTTCCTTTCGTCTTCCCCTCTCCTTCCCTCTTTCCTGATGAGGCAACAGTTTGTTGCGAAAGCTTGAATTTTGTGTGTATGTTTGTGTTTGTTTGTGTGTCTATCGACCTGCCAGTGCTTTCGTTCGGTAAGTCACCTCATCTTTGATTTTATATATAACTTTATAACCTAAAGTGTACCAACCTATAACCTACAGTGTACCAACCAGTTTTTGAGCTTCTTAAAGAAAGAAATAGACATGGATATAATCTTCTTGTCACCTTAAAGACAGATGATTGAATGGCATTCCGAAACTCCCAGTGGATGACTGTACAAAATTTTGAAGCATTTCTACAGATGGTTAGATGACGCATTTTGAAAAAAGATGACAATTTCAGTCTGTCAATTTCTGCTTACCTCACATTTTCAATTGCAATTCGCCCAATTCATTGTAAATTCCTCAAACGACGGGCAGCAGTTACTTAACTTTGAAGTATCATAAACTACCACTTGAGAAAAACTGCCCAACAAAAACACATGTGAATAAAAAATCATTGACTTTTAATTTTATTGCAAAAAGTAAAACACTTTCTGAAGAACTACATCAGCAAGGGCTGCACCTCTGATTTGTTTACATAAAGAAAGTTTTATCAAGAGTGAAGATGACTCAGCATTTGGCATTCTGCTTCCCTTGAATCAAACCTAGACGCAGACATGGTTCTTTACATGGTAGGGCAAATACGTCTGCCACAAAGAACTGCGGCAATGGATCTCAGTAATGAATCACTGTGTACAAAGGTTTGTCATGGACAAAACATCTAGATCAGGCATGTTTCTTTCTGTTTCATTTTATTTTATTTGTGGCCACACACACACACACACACACACACACACACACACACACACACACACACACACACACACGGCCACTGAGGCCGGACTCGTTCGGACTCGTTGTTCTCAGCACTTTATAGATAACTCTGAGCAGTGGCTTATAAACAAATTTACTGGTATGGCAGCCAAGTTGTCCAATCGTATATACTTAGTACTACCCATGTGAAGCTGGGGCAGTTTGCAGTATTCAACAAAATCATCCTAACTCACAATATCGTAGATAATGCTATAGACTGCTATGCAGAGTAATTTAAAGATGTAAGTTATCTTAGTCAAAGAGAGCCATTATTCTACCACCATGGGTGCAAATGTCATGTTACTACTGTATTACAGTTTAGTTCAGTGCAGCATGGAAGAGGCACAGTACTATACGACACAATCATGGAATTAAACAGAGAGGCATCAAACAGAAGCGGAAATCCTTGCAACCAAAGTTGTATGGGCAAATTTTCCTTCTCGATACCTTAGGGGAAACAGCTAGAGTAGCTGCTATGTAACAGACAATAGAAGGAACAACTTCTTCATAGTAAATTTCCTACACTATGAGCTCATTAGTGGGAAGTCAATGGAACACACCTTAAATTACGCAATAAAACCAGAGAAAATTGCTACTTATAACTATATTGCTGCCGTGATCACCAGGCATTCAGTAACCTATGGTGGCCATCAATTTATGCCATTCTGAGGTGACTTCGACTGCCTACAAGTATTATACAATCGTTTTAGGAGCTTTTGCCAAAAATAGAAGCGATGCTTTGATGTCTAGAGACATTATAAAAAATTCAGAAAACTGCTCACAGGGATTCATAAGTGGCCCTGTCTCTTGGTATCTGATATTAGAAAAGCTTCAAGACAACAAAACTTTCATAGTCAATGACATGATGATTCTTATGAAAAGAAACTCTGACAAGTTACTTGGATAAAGGATGTAACACAGTTGCTCAATAATTACCATACATAAGTGGTTTGTTGTGCCTGAAAGAAGAACATATAAGTTATTAAAAGAAAATGTTTTAAGAGATTTGATCATGAAACTGAGCAACAGGTCCATAAAGAGAAAGTTCAGAACCAAAAACGTAGGCATCTTTTCAGATCAGTGAAAAAAGTTTTAAAGCTTGTATAGAAGAAAAGACCAACAAAGGTACCCTTGCAAGTTATGATTATAAACTGCCATTGCAAAAAAACAATATATATCATAACCCAACCCTAACTGTGATCATGGTATACTGTGAAGGTACTTGGTCACACAGACTTCTGCCCACAGTTAACCAGGTGCAATGCAGAACACTTTTTTCAGTTGACAAGAGCACTTGGTGCTAAGTTGAGGCATTGTAGGTAATACTTGGGATATGTGCATTAAATCACAAGAAAAAAGAGTAAGTTCATAATGAGACTCTCATCCTGTTGCAGAAATTATGGGACAATGCCCACACAGTGTGATGCACCTATGGTTTCCCTCCAAACATAAAAGAGATCCTGGGAATGAGATGAGGTACCTATGTACATTGCAGATCATGAACAACTCTCCCACTGCCATCTCATGAAAGGCTTTAGTAGAATGACACCTCAACTATCAACTGCATCTGCTGCACTAAGGACGGTTGTCACAGAAGGCACTCCCTCAAAGACAGAAAAGTCAACAGCTGCAGCAAACAGACAAGCAACAGCACACACACAATTAACATAGCTGCAAAATCAGAGCAGTAGTGCAATCATGGGCCCAGCTTTCATCATTCAAGGAACTGGGACCAAAGAGATGTGGGTTGGGATGTGCAACATTACTCACTATTGCTAACAACAATGCCCCCCCCCCCCCCCCCCCCTCTGATCATGGAAGTAGACTGCTACAACAATTGAGCCAAGAGACAAAAACAGAGGCAGAGTCCATCACAAAAGCCAATAAGTGCCCAATGAACCAGCAGTGTTGCCTTACTGACAGGGAAGCGACTGAATGCCTTACAGGCAAAAACTGGTGATCTACATCTACATTTACATGACTACTCTGAAGTTCACACTTAATGTGCCTGGCAGAGGGTTCACTGAACCACTTTTACATTATTTCTCTGTCGTTCCACTTTCTAGCAGTGCACGGGAAAAATGAACACTTAAATCCTTCCATGCAAGCTCTGATTTCTCTAATTTTGTTACAATGATCACTTCGTCCTATGTAGGTGTACCACCTACACAGGGAAAAGTGATAGGTGTACCACCATAGGGAAAAGTGATCATTGTAATAAAATTAGAGAAGTCAGAGCTTCCATGGAAGGTTTGAAGAGTTCATTTTTCCGTGCACTGCTAGAAAGTGGAACGATAGAAAAATAATGTAAAAGTGGTTCAGTGAACCCTCTGCCAGGCATGTTAAGTGTGAACTGCAGAGCAGTCATGTAAATATTTTCATGTTCAGAGGAGAACAATGGAGATTGAAATTTTGCAAAAAATCTTGCCACAACAAAATACACCTTTGTTTTAATTACTGTCACTCCTGCTAGCGTATCACATCAAGTGACACTCTCTCGTGCTTAATGATGAGCTGTCTACTTTTGAGCTTTTTCAATGACCTCCATCAATTCTATTTGGTAATGATCCAATACTGCACAGCAGTACTCTGGCGGAGGATGGACAAGCATAGTGTAGGTAGTCTCTTTAGTAGACCAGTTGCATCTCTGAAGTGTATTGCGAATAAAACACAGTCTTTGTTTTGCCTTTCCCACAACATTACTGATGTGTTTGTTCCAATTTAAATTGTTTGTAATTGTAATTCCTATGTGGTTAGTCAAATTGACAGCCTGTAGAATTGTGTGATTTATCATGTAACCAAAGTTTAATAGATTCTTTTTAGAACCCATGTGGATGATCTCACACTTTTCATTATTTAGGACCAATTACCACTTTTTACACCATACAGGTACCTTGTCTAAATCATTTTGCAATTGATTTTGATCTTTTTGTGATCTTACTAGTTGATAAACGACAGCTTCATCTGCAAGTAATCCAGGGTGGCTGCTCAGATTGTCTCCTAAATGCTACACATAGATTAGGGACAGCAGAGTGCCGATAACACTTCCTTGTGGAACGCCAGATCTCACTTCCATTTTACTTGATGACTTTCCATCAATTACTACAAACTGTGATCTTCCTGACAGGAAATCACAAATCCAGTAGTATAACTGAGAAGATACTCCATGGACACACAATTTCATTAGAAGTCACTTGTGAGGAACTGTGTCAAAAGCCTTCTGGGCATCTACAAATACGGAATCAATTTAAGATCCCCTGTCGATAGCACTCATTACATTGCGAGAATAAAGAGCAAGTTGTGTTTCACAGGAACAACGTTTTTTGAGTACATGCTGACTGTGTGTCAAGAGATCATTTCCCTCGGAGTGATTGATAACGCTTGGACACATTGTATGTTAAAAATCCTACTACAATATTACCATTCATAAAGTAGTTCAAATAGATATAGTGAATAGATGTGATAGAGAAAGGAAAAATGTTTGTAGTGCAATATATGAGTGGTAGATATAGTCAGGTATGGTAGGTAGATGGTCTTAATTGATTGTAGAAATATTTATGGTGATGGTAAACCAAGTTATGTTAATTGTCGGAGTAAAAGCACTTCCATTAGCTGCCAATGTATAGGAAACAATATTAACTGTTGATAGTATAATTTGAGTGAGAATGAACTCAAACTGCGTTTAAATTGCAGGAAACTGGCAACAATGTAGCAAATAAACAAATATTGTAACAACACATAATAACAAAGTTTTAAATGCCCTGAGTGCAGCTTCAGTCATTATGCCCAGTTCACAGTGTCTCTGTAAGGTGAATCAACAGATCATCTAGAACGTACTTGAATCTCATACAAATTAGTGAACAGAGAAAGCAGAGAGCTGAATATCTCACTATCAATCCATTTGGAGGACCTTGGCACTCTCAATTAAATACTGCTACAAGTTTTGATGCCTAAGAAAAAAAAATAAATTGCCTTGAGTTTGTATCCAACATTATACATAAGACTACAATAACCATAAGGACCTTGTGTGTAGTGGGAAAGATACAGCTCTTTTTCTGAATGGTCTCTATGTGGGAAACTGGCATGAAGAAAACGTGCACTATCATGCAGTATCTTCTGGACTTGACGAAAGTGAATATGTTCTGTGACATCTTACAATTTATGGCCACTTTTGCTTAATCGAACTGACTATTGAGGGGCACATTTATCTAGACATGCAGAAAAATTGGATCGTGTTGCTGTCAGAGACAGACAGGATGGGCTTCACTTACCAACAAAATGGTGTTCAATCTGGCTTCGAACTTGACGTTAATAAATTCTTAAACATAGTACTGCGAAACAACAAAGACTTTTATATATGTATGAAAAGCTTAACAACAGTATGTCAAAAAATACAGCTGTACATCAGCAAAAGAATTTCAATCACTTTTAATAAACCGGTGTTGCACACTAGTATGATCTCATGTTGAAGAAGATAGTTAAATGCAACACAATAGTGACTGATATGGAAAGGAACAACATGGCTCACTGAGTAATGCTATGCACTACAGCTCTTCATCCACCATGTAACTCCTGCAGATGCAAGAAGATTTTGGTGTCGAGCATGTTATAAAATGATATAACGTATATTACTCCTTGGATGTAGCATCTCCTAATCAATCCTTCCAAATTCCTGCTCCAGTGAGGAGCAGAAGTAAATTAAATTTTGCTGCCTCTGTAAAATGAAGTAGGCATCCTGAACATTTTAGATTACTTATCTAGGAGACAGTGTTGTCATGTTTGGAGGGGGCAGGAGGAGAGGAGGAGGAGGAGGAGGAGGAGGAGGAGGAAGGGAGAGAGGTAGTAGTAGGGAAGGGAGGGGGATGGGGAGAGGGAGGGAGAGAGGGGGGAGAGGGAGGGAGGGGGGAGAGGGAGGGAGGGGGAGAGGGAGGGAGGGGCGGGAGGGGGGAGAGGGAGGGGGAGAGGGAGGGAGGGGCGGGAGGGGGGAGAGGGAGGGATGAGCGAGAGGGGGGAGAGGGAGGGAGTGGCGAGAGGGTGGGAGGGGGGAGGGAGGGAGAGAGAGAGATAGATAGAGAGAGAGAGAGAGAGAGAGAGAGAGAGAGAGAGAGAGAGAGAACTTGAAAGTGGAAGGGCAGTATAAACAAAAGACAGTACAAAAGAAGAGAAATCACACAGCAGACGAACAGTCATAAATCATTATTGGTTCTCAACAATCCCTTTTCTTTTCTGGGAGCTTTAGAAATTCTCTCTTTGGATACTCTAGTTGTAAAAAGTAGTGAGTCTGAAAAATTTTTCTTAGATTTCTGCTACATGCTATTTCTGTAAACATTAATTTCAACTTGCATTTCACTTGCAACTTTTTAATTAAATAAAGCAATATGAGATGCTTTACCGCAGAAACCTCATGCTCTGGCACACTACGGCATGGTGTAGACTCCGTGCTCCCACCCTTATCTTCAGGTTCGAGGTTCCACACACTGATTGACAGGAAACCGACAGTAGTACCAGATGCTGATTGTAGGGGTATACGTAGACGATCTGCTTCTTGTATTTTCCCTAGAGTGACGATTGCTGAACCAATGGGAATTGCTGTTTGAGACACATGTTCACGAACATCAAAAGCAGTCAAACGGACTCTCGTGTCTGTACCCAAGCCGTCACTAGCACGGAAGCTGATGGTGTTAAGGAAGCATGGATTACTGCTCCTCTCAACCACTTCTGTTTTCCCATATTTCATCCAGACTCTTTCTGATGGTATGAAAACATGCACAGCAAGCACAGGGTTAGGTGAGCGCCCATGACCATCACAAAGCAAATTATCACAGGCCAATGATATCTCGCAAAGTGGCAATTCTGAAGGATCTGCAAACAAAAGAAAACAAATGTTAGCAGGATAAGTCTGCATGTCAAGTAAAATGGTACAAATGTACAGGCACATTTATAAGATCGAAGTACTTATACAACAGAAAAAGCTCTACACCAGCACCTAGATTTATGGCAGCGACATTTCTCGACAAAATATCAGACCAATAATTATTCTACTAAGCTGTAATTTTCTTACATGAGTCTCAATTGTGTGAGAATGCAGAGCAATGTTGCTCTGCAGATATAATTAACCGGCAAGCAACTCACTCACTCACTCACTCACTCCAAATGGAAGGAGCAAAGATAAATATACAGTTGAGGAAATGAGTAATGGTCAGGCACATAAACCATACTGACACTGTCAATCAGATTTAGGTGCCTGTTGCCCACTCAATTCCTCAACCACATAGCAAGTTGTTACCTCTGCTCCTTCCAATTTAAGGTTTCTTTTTAGTGTTTTTTATCCCCATGTTCTGATTAGTGGCCAACACTGACTTCCGAAATTCCATTACACATTTGTCTAAATTAGTCTCAATTTTGGCAGAGAACATGCTTGCTTACGCATTTGAGGACATTACTAAATTTTGGTAATCAAACTCTCATATTTCTCAGAGTGAAATCACGAGTATATTTTCTGTATTTAGTAAGTTTTTCTGATCCTTGTTTCATGTAACCAGATACACAATGTAGGTAGTTCATTACTCCAGCACAGATTTAAAATTCAGTTGTCTGATTTTTAATTGGAATGTATGTGTGAACTTTCCTCATCTACATCTACATTGATACTCCGCAAGCCACCCAACGGTGTGTGGCGGAGGGCACTTTACGTGCCACTGTCATTACCTCCCTTTCCTGTTCCAGTCGCGTATGGTTCGCGGGAAGAACGACTGTCTGAAAGCCTCCGTGCGCGCTCTAATCTCTCTAATTTTACATTCGTGATCTCCTCGGGAGGTATAAGTAGGGGGAAGCAATATATTCGATACCTCATCCAGAAACGCACCCTCTCGAAACCTGGCGAGCAAGTTACACCGCGATGCAGAGCGCCTCTCTTGCAGAGTCTGCCACTTGAGTTTATTAAACATCTCCGTAACGCTATCACGGTTACCAAATAACCCGGTAACGAAACGCGCCGCTCTTCTTTGGATCTTCTCTATCTCTTCCGTCAACCCGACCTGGTACGGATCCCACACTGATGAGCAATACTCAAGTATAGGTCGAACGAGTGTTTTGTAAGCCACCTCCTTTGTTGATGGACTACATTTTCTAAGCACTCTCCCAATGAATCTCAACCTGGTACCCGCCTTACCAACAATTAATTTTATATGATCATTCCACTTCAAATCGTTCCGCACGCATACTCCCAGATATTTTACAGACGTAACTGCTACCAGTGTTTGTTCCGCTATCATATAATCATACAATAAAGGATCCTTCTTTCTATGTATTCGCAATACATTACATTTGTCTATGTTAAGGGTCAGTTGCCACTCCCTGCACCAAGTGCCTATCCGCTGCAGATCTTCCTGCATTTCGCTACAATTTTCTAATGCTGCAACTTCTCTGTATACTACAGCATCATCCGCGAAAAGCCGCATGGAACTTCCGACACTATCTACTAAGTCATTTATATATATTGTGAAAAGCAATGGTCCCATAACACTCCCCTGTGGCACGCCAGAGGTTACTTTAACGTCTGTAGACGTCTCTCCATTGATAACAACATGCTGTGTTCTGTTTGCTAAAAACTCTTCAATCCAGCCACACAGCTCGTATGTATGTGTTTCATTTCTTCCACCTTTCATTTCGTTTCAGTTTTATGATTATGTAGCTTTGTTCAAGCAATGTGGTAGTAATTTCACCATGTGTTAATTCAGGACAAACTTGGATACTCATAGTGTGTAGGCTTTCACGGCCGGCGTCTTCAGTAATTAAAACTTCCGGGCTAAGAGGCCGTGGTCCAATAGTAGAAATACTTCTCCCTGACGTTTCGTTGCCCGCAGCTGGCAACGAAACGTCAGGGAGAAGTATTAATTACTGTTTTAATTACTGAAACTTGGATACGTTTTATTCTTAATGGCATATGATACTTTATTGCTATTTATGTCTATGATGTGTATGTTTGTCTTCTTTTAACTTTCACGAATCTTTGTAATTTTGCTTTGTTCATGAATATTCAACAGTATTTGCAGGTGTTTCACATCTCTGTAGCTTATTCTCATGTGCGAGGCGATGCAGATAAATTTCTTTTTGGAAAGTGTTCCATAGTATGCATATTCACAATAATAACATCACAGCGATGTGGATGAACCTCTGAGCCTTTGACTTACTGCGACGGGTAAAATGCGTGTGTGAATATAATAGGTTTGTCTGACTTTTTCCCATCAGCACCTAAGATTTCCTTTACTTTTATCACCACAATGCACCTCAGATCAGATCAGAGTTTAGAATTAATTTGTATATTTTTAATATGATGTTTTATTTTAATAAACTATGTTAAACTGTGATGACAGTTTCCCAGACAAACCTGTCCCCTTTTGTAAGATTACTTTTAATACATCCCACCTGGCATTCCTGAAGCACAAAAGGCAGACCTTATATTTGTAGATTTTTATCTGCTCATCTTATTCTTTTTGACAAGGCTTAAGCTCCTGCTTGCTCTGAATTATTTGATTTATCATTTGTACTTAACCTATTTCCAGATATTCACTAGGATCTTTTTATTAACATTAACATGTTAGTTATGCTTACCAATTCAGTGACTGATTCAGTTCTTGTATCAAATTTTCCCAATTTTAATTAAATTGGGTGGTGACCTAGAAAAATATTGTGGCACACGAATCTTACAGTAGACTGCAGAGTTCCATGTTGGCTAATTTCCCCCAATTTCTGTTTGCAAATCATTTTCCAGATAACCATTCACTCATTACTAACCATTTATATGGCAACCCTGTATGCAACAATGACTGAAGCTGTAGAGAAAGAGTCGGAAGGTAGGATGTATTAATTGCAACTTACGCATTTTTCCAAGACCATTTCTTCTCATGATTTTACAGCTTCGTTCTTGACTCAGAGTTGCACTGTTCTGTATCGTTTATGTATGTATTTTGTAAGTTTTGGAACTCTTTTGTTTAATTGTGTGTGGGTACATATTGCATGTGTCAATTCTACGTGTCAGATTGTGTGTGATACTTGTATTTAGACTGTGTGCGAAACTTATATTCTGACTGCTTGTTTAGGAAATTAGACATCCATATTTTTTTTTATTTCTGTGGCTGCAGATTTTTTATAGCGACATTTTACAGAAGTAGGCTTTACATATGGCGTCTCGTACCTGGTCCAAAAGCAATAACAATAGCAAAAATGTTGACACAATGGAACACAGTAATTGTTCAGCTGCAGAGGTCGAGCAAACCCAGAAGTATAGTAGCAGGGACTCCGTACCTCTCTAATGTAGTGCAGGGTAATGAACAGTTTTCGACTGGAAACGTTAGCAACAATACCACACATGTAAGTTTTGAAAATAAACAGAAAATACCCACTTTCATGTCAGAACGTACAGGGAAGACCTTAAGTAATAGCAGTGAAAGTACAGCTCAATCCCTGATCAACCCTGTAGTAAACTATCAATTTGATATGAGAGAGCTAGTAAGAATATTATCTGAAGAGAATCATAGGCATTAGAAGAAAGTAATAAAAAATTATCCGAGGAGAATCATAAGGTGATAGAAGAAAGAAATATAAAATTATCTGAGGAGAATCATAAGGCGTCAGAAGAAAGTAATAAAAAATTATCTGAGGAGAATCATAAGGCGTCAGAAGAAAGTAATAAAAAATTATCTGAGGAGAATCATAAGGCGTCAGAAGAAAGTAATAAAAATTATCTGAGGAGAATCATAAGGCGTCAGAAGAAAGTAATAAAAGTTATCTGAGGAGAATCATAAGGTGGTAGAAGAAAGTAATAAAAATTATCTGAGGAGAATCATAAGGCGTCAGAAGAAAGTAATAAAAGTTATCTGAGGAGAATCATAAGGTGGTAGAAGAAAGTCATAAAAATTATCTAAGGAAGTGGACCAGGAGCTGGCAGGTTTTGCAGTAAAGATGAAAAATGATATAGTTGCAGGAATTTAAGGAGCAGATTCAAATTCTCAAACAGCATGTTTGCAATTTGGAAGAGGGGCAGCTGCACACTAGTAAACAACTTAAGCTGCAGGAAGAGAGTCTTACGGAGGATTTCTGTGTCAGCTGAGTCATGTAAGCATGAACATGTGGAGCTGCATACACTTGTGAAAAGTCCAGCGGCACAGGTACTGGAATGCTTTAGTGACCGAGTGGATGCTAATAGCAAAGCGATCCACATATTGGAAGCCGAGGTTGCAAGCAAGGCCGGAAGGTTAGGGGATTTGTTCATTAGCAACATTTGTGACACGAATGCACCGATCAGCTTAGTTGAGAGGGTAGGGAGGAGATCACCACTGAAAGCTCAACGTGGTCAGTGGGTAGCAAACATACAACATAGGGACATTGTGACAGAATTTTGTGAGTGTGTAGCACACTTAGAGAACCTTAGGTACAATGCAGAGGCCAGTGAATGTGTCTGTAAACACAGGTGGGAGAGTACAGATCAGGCACAGTACTGATCTGGACGAGGCTAGGGGAGAATAAAGCGAAATGGGAGCACTCGCGAGAGATCGCCATGAGAGTAAATGCACAGATTTGATTTTAAATATTTCCCCTTGGTGAGAAAGTTAGAAGTGCTTTGGAATGCTCCAGATGGGACTCATCCCAGGCCTTGGTTACAACATTTCCAATTTTCCCTTCCTCCAATCTTGCTGAACTCACACAGGATTGAATAGATGTGTGGGTGCCTCGGAAGTGAGCCAGTTGTATGCATGAGGGGGGCAGCAGGCTACTGCAACTCAGTCAGGCAACTGCAACTCAGTTAAGGAGTTCCAACAGATTTTTCTATCAGTTGACTGGTCTGAGGCAGCCCAGGACTGCATTAAACATGGGATAATTATGATGCCAAAGTTGCATCATCCAGGCTTTTCAAGCCCAGCTCAGATATTCAAAGATATGCTATACAAAAGTCAGTTCTTTTACGATCCTTAAAGACCAGCAGAACTGAATCACATTTTCAATACGAATTTACCAATGAACTTGCACCACACTATTATCGCAAAGATGAAACAGAGGGATTTAGAACCATGCTACAGGAACTTCACTACAATGCAGGTGATGGCGCACAGCATCGTGGATCAGATTCGGATAGACAGATGGGTTGTGACCATAGTCGGGGCCGCAGTGAAAACAGGAGACAGGACCACACATGGAGGTGAGACCGATATGAGGATGAAACACATCAGCCATATCAGAACTGGCTTAATAATATGTAATAATAATAATAATAATAATAATAATAATCACAAGCAATGAGGAAGGAGAAGGGGGAGGAGTCACACCTCATAAAAAAACCAGGGTCTATCTGGCTCCAGATGGTAGCACCCTGTGAGGGCCTCTGCCTAGAGTTACAGTTGAAGCCCGGTCAACAGTCTCAAAGGTGGAAGAGGAATCCTAACTCCCAATGGCAAAGAGAGCGGAAGAACCTAATGGAGAAAACCATGCAAAATAATCATTTCGGGCTAACAATCCGATGTTATTTTAGAATTTATTTCCTACCATGTACAATGTACAATTTCAACTGCAGAATGGAAAGCCCACTAAAAGAAAGCAATACCCCAGGTGGCAACTCGAAAGAGGAATCCACCATTGCTTTATGCAATGCATCGGGACCTAGGGTTCTGGGGAGACCCAACGTCTGCCTTAAGGAGGAGTCGGAGCATCCTTGGTATTCTTCCAAACTCAAGTTCAAAAGGAAATTCTTTGCAGGCACCTTGAACGTAAACTCATTATTAAAAATTGGTAAACAAAAAGAACTTGAAATTCTCTTAGATAAGCATGAAACGCAAATTTTAGCAGTTCAAGGAACAAGGTTTTTGTATGAAAATGTTACAGAAAGCAAAAACCATAGAATTTTTTAGGGTAAACCAACAACAAAAACCACGAAAGGCATGCCAATACTTGGTACCACTTTCGATGTTCATAAAAATTTAGTAGATAACATTACAGAATTCAAATCCAGTTCTGAAAGACTATCCCTTCGCACAGTTAAATGCAAGAATAAACAGCATACCTTTGTTAATTGTCATGCCCCAATCAATGATGGCAACAAGAAAAATCCAAGTAAAGTAGAAGCATTCTGGGAACTTCTAGAGGAAGAAATATCAAAAATTCCAAAATCAAATGTTGTTATACTAATGGGGGATTTTAATGCACAAATAGGGAGGGAAAAATCATTTCAAAAAATAGTATGATATTATCCAACCCATAAAAGAACAAACAAAAATGGCACAAGACTAATCAGTCTTTGTAGAACATTTCAGCTAAAAGTAATGCTATTTCGAAATACAATTTTAAAGAAATTACGAATGTAAAAGTAGCAAGAAACAGGGAATTTGATTCTGATCATTACCTGACTAAAATTAAAATTAAACTTCTCCCTAATAAAAACCAAAAGAGACAGCAAAAATTAATTAAATAAATTAATTAAATATAATACAGACAGGCTCAAAATCATCAGAGGGATAATAAAAAATTTTCAGGAAGAAGTTAAAGTAACTAAATAAGGGAAATGGGAAGAAATATCGAAAGAAATCAACAAGGCAGCAAAACATGTATTTGGAACAACAAAAATGAAGATGAAAGTCTGGTAGAATGAAATCTATGAAGAAGCAGTAACAGAAAGAACAAAAGAGTGGAAGAAATGGAAATGTTCTGGGAAACCTGAACACCATGATCAATTTAGAATGCAAAGGAAAGAAACAGCAAGAATAATGAAGAGTGCTAACGAGTTGTTGCAGTGTTACCATGGTGTAAAAGTTTTGTCATCAATCAATATCTGCACCAGCTTCTAGCACATTGCTTTGTAGCCATCATGTAGACAGTACGCCGCCCTACTCTGTTACGGTAATTGCTACCAGTTCCGGCACCTTCCGTTCAGGCTGAACATATCTTCAGCAGCATTTATTAGTGGGCTAAACAGCATTTTGCTGGACAATTTACAGGCATAGCTAACACTTTAAGTCTATGATATTCTCATCACAGAAAAGTCGTGAGAACAACATAATGAAATGTTACGTAGACTGTTGGAGGTTTTAGAAAATGCAAGTGTTACTATGAATTTAGGAAAGTCTCAATTTGGACAGAAAGAAATAAAGTTCCTAGGGTATACAGTATTGGCCAGTCAAATATGACTGCTTCCTAGGGTATACAGTATTGGCCGATGGAATACGACTGGATGCTGAGAAAATTGCAGCAATAGCGGAGTGTGCACCACTGACAAATAAGAAGCAGTTGACAGCATATTTATGCCTCTGCAACTTCTATATGTGGTTTGTAAACACGAGTGTACTTTCCACACCTCAGCTTTGCACCTTGACAGGCAAAAACAACTTGTGGAATTGGGACCAGGAGACACACAAGGAATTTAACAAGATGAAGAATGCACTAACCAATGCATCCCTTCTGTCACTTATGATCTGATGAAGGAGTTTTGTCTCACAACAGACAGTTCTTTGTCTGGCTTAGGTGCAGTTCTCTTTCAAGCAGATGGTGAGGATGACCCATTTTCTTGGAAGACAATTTCCTGTGGCAGTAGAGTGCTCTTGCATTCAGAGAAAAACCATTCTGTCATGGAACTTAAGGCACTTGCAATCATCTGGGCATGCAAGAAATTCCGGAGTTTTTTGTTTGGTAAAATGACTAGCATGTTCAGGGACCACTGCACTCTGCAGTTTTTAATGAGCACAAAACTGGGGTATGGAAGATTGTCCCGCAGGTTTTTATTTCTCCCAGAAATTTACTATCAAATACATTCCTAGAGAAAAGAATGGGATCACAGATGTACTGTTGCACACACCATTAAGATTAGACCATGCGGGAGAGGAGAAGTTTGGAGAAAACAACTCCAGCGTTTTTTCCTTAAAAATGTTGCTTTGGAAAACATCACATTCACATCCTTAAGTAACATCAGACAGGAGCAGGATAAGGACAATGTACTGAAAAACTTAAAGGAGAAATGGCACAACGAAGATAATGTGGCAATTCGCCTGCTTTATTTAGTTTGGAACGGGATCTTGTTCAAACGACAAGCCCCAGTGGCTGCTAGTAATCCCAGAGGAACTCGTGAAAAAACTGGTCTGGTATGTGCATTTAAGCTATGGGCACTTTGGTGCATGTAAATGTTTCCTGTGGCTGTGGAAACCTGCTACTTTAACAATATGCTTTGTCGTATTTAGAAAGTAATTAAGCGCATGCAGGCACTGCCAGCAAGAGCAATCGACCATGGAGTCATATGGTGCATCACTGCATCCCATTATTCTGAGCTGAAGTAGATATTTTTGGTCCTCTAGTATGCTCTAAGACAGGTTTTAAATGTGTCTTTGTTGCAGTGGAGCTCAAATCGAAATGTGTGTGCCTGATGCTACTAGGGCAAAGCCATGGGGGAAGGCAGTTGCAAGTGCATTCTCCAATTCAGTGGGTTCAGTGAAGAAAGTCATCTCTGCTAATGGACCACTATTTAGGTTGAAGTTCTGGGAGCGTATGCTACCTAGCAGAAAAATTAAACCAGTGTATATCTCACTATACCACGCTTCCTCTAACCCTAGCGAACGCTGGATGAAGAAAATTGGGAAACTCTTTTAAATATACTGCAATCGTGACCACCGGTAGTGAGACACACATATAAACCAATTTCAGGACATACTGAATGAGTTGCTGAATGGGACAACTACGCTTCCTCCTGTTTTGGTACTCAAAAACAAAGAGGGCCAAGTAAAGTAAAGGACATGGTTCCTTGGCTTGCTGAATCGGGATTTAAGCGTACTGAAATTGTGGACTTTGCAATGTGAAACATTAAAAATGCAGCTGAGACAAGAATCAAAGCTCACAAAAAGAACATTTGAAAGATTCAGTTTCATATTGGTCAAAAGGTTTGGATCCAGAACCATAAACTGTCCAACAAACAATTTGCCCTGTGCAAGAAATTTTTGAATTTGTACAGTGGTCCATATTGTATTAAACACACTCCACAAGGAAATGCACTGGAAAAGGAGATGCTCCAGACACAAAAGTAGCAAGGCCTCCATTTAAACCAGCAGATGTGGACACCATAGAGGAACAGTCAAACAAATCATGGTAGCATTGTTATTAGGTATGAAAATAAATCTTTGTTTGCATGTGGGTATTATAGTAGTTACATCTGTTTGTAGTAGATTTGTCCAACTCTGTAGATCTTTGTGTATGGGAATAAAGTTAGTGGTAAATAACACTCAGTCTCTGTAGGTAGAAGTAACACGGAATCCACTCCATTTTCTTACCATACCTTGTACAAGACATATCCTGACCAAATTCTCAATATAAATAATATGCTTTATCTTTACTGTGTAGGACTTAAGTTTATTGTCTAAATTTTAAGTCTCATTCCAATAATGTTAAAAGAGCTTATGTGTGAATCTTGGTAACATTTTGCTCATACAAGTAACCTTGTGAGAAGTAAATTCATTTCTTTTTCACGTTTAAAAATTTTTGAAATCTTTATAATTTATTCATATAACTTTTCTTGTTCCTTTCATTTCATTTTATTAAGGTTCACACTGTAAAGCAATTTTTGGGGCAGTTTTTCCATGTATTAGTTTTAAGTCAACAGTAGAAATTTCCTTTGTAAATTCTGTAACACCTATATGATGTTATCGCCAGATGTTTCTCCGCGCAATTTGAGATTAACTTTGTGAACCGGCAGCATCTGCTAGAGATTCTGTGGTTAAGAGCATGCCATCTGCGCCTAATGATGGATTTCCCAGGTGTGCTAGTAACAGGTCGGCTCCGTCCAGTAGCGACAAAAGCAGATCTGCAAGAAGGGGGCACTCAGCCCAACCCCCTGCTTCACAGTATCAAATGAAGGTGGCAGACAAAAGGGTTGTGTCTACCTGACAAGCAAAGGCCTAAGGCTAAGCCTTTGTCCGCAGGAGGCGATGTCAACTGTCAGACGCGCCCATCCAAATTCAACGTGCTCTGTGCCAAGGGGGTGTGCCGCTCAACAGCGACTTACGTCATCAGGTGACGGCATCTTGATAGGTGTCCCTGCTGCTGAGGATGACACACAGGGGAGCCAGAGCCAGTTCATGTGTCCCTTGCGAAGAGATACCATAAATGATCGAAGGCAGATTACAATTCGATGTCACTGATGACGTGTGAAGGCGGTACACCATGTGACCATGAGTTGCATGATTGATGCAACTTAATGTATACTTCACAAACTGCCAGAACAATGCAATCCTCTTGCTTCGGACTTCAGCAAGTGCAATGACTGTGTGTGAAAACAGTGCATATGTATTGCTCATTTCTGTGTGACTTAAACAAAACCTATGTACAAATTTTCATTAAAAGTGATGACCACAGACATCACACTTAATGAATCACTGAAATAATTATGTTTTCCATCTTTGTCGATTTATTGACACTTTGGGTATGGCCAAGATATGATTCATGCTACAATCATCTCTCATGTATAATGTATTACCTATGTGAAATATGGAAGTGTGCACAATGGTGCCACAAACAAATTTCTTTCTCATTCATATTTTTATAATACTCTCAATAATCTTTGAACTTGTCAAATTTTTTTGTAATTTATTGATATCTTTCATAACCAATCTGCGTATGTGTTTGCTTAGCCTAAACTTTTACTCTGATGTGTGGCATTCTGTAATGTACTATAATTGCCATTCATGTTATATCTAAACTCAATTTTTTGTCAGTGATTCTTTCACATTCACTTTTAACTCATTGTGTTCCCAAGTTGCACATATAAAATAGTTCTATTTTGGGTTGGCTCTTGGATTGGGCATGACATGAAAATCACATCCACCTTTCCGGATTTTAAAATCGTCAACTGAACATTATGTTAATCTAGGTGACCAAATGAAGTACCTGTTTAAATCAGTATATTGCAGTGTCACAGAGTAGATTCATTTTACACATATGTATTTGTAGTTTGTTATTTTTTTTAATGTTTGTTGCCTGTTTCACTAATGTACTCATAACTTGTCTACATTTAGGGCTGTTATTTTGTTCCTTTATTTTCTTTCATTTTTTTCTTTCTATTTCTCCTTTCTTTTGAAAGACTGGTTGATAATGCCCAACCATGGCAAGTACATTCTCTGCACAGTCTTTTTCACAGGACATAAGGCTTATGAAACATCTCTGTTAGATTTGTTCCATACTATTTAATTCATATTTGTAGTTTAGTTTTGTACTTCATGTTTGTCTTCATTCAGTGGTACACAATTACATTAAAGTATCAATTTTTCCAGTAGCGTCTAATCCCATGTACATTATCTGCACTTTTTGCTACCGAATTTCCTTTCTCTCTTTATCATCTGTATGAATGAGTTAGTAAGTTTGTACGTTCAATCTGTCTTACATACAGTAGCAGTGCAGCATCTGGCTGTCTGATGCGGTAGCAACAGTGAAGCCAACGTAGCTTTCTCAGTCAAGGCAGAGAGATTTGCACCATTTCAATAGTCATTCAACAGGAGTTAAGATGGTAGTGGAAAGGACCCCTTTGGTATACTGTGGCTAACTGGGGAAAGTTCATTTCAGGGAGAGCATGCTCTCGCCACTCGAGACTGGACCTATGGTGAGTGAAGACAGTACTCTGCAGTGCGACTTGACACTGGTGAGAGTATTAATGTGTGATAGTGTGAGCTATTGCAAGTGATGTGCACAACTGATCTGCTAGTTCACTTTCACTTTCACGTACAATAATCGAATTCTTATATTTTTATAGTGTAATCACAAGTATAATTTCTGTATTTAGTAATTTTTTCCAATCCTTACTTTATTAAAATTCAATTGTTTGACTTTTTTTAAATTGGAATGTATATGTGAACTTTTCTCATCAGTACTTGTTTTATTTCTTCTACTTTTAATTTCATTTCAGTTTTATGATTGTGTGGCTTTGTTCATGCCATGTGGTGGTAATTTCAATGTGTGTAATTTCAGGTCCCTCTTGGAGACATTTTCTTCTTAATTCTGCGGGATATTTTATTGCTGCTATATGGTTTACATTTACATTCTTGAAGTTTTCATGAGTTTTAGTAATTCTGCGGGTGTTTCATGGCACTGTAGCTGTTCCATGTGCAAGGTGATGCAGATAAATTATTTGTCCAAAGTGCTCCATAGTATTCATATTCACAATAATTCCATCACAGTGATAGGGATGAACATCTGAGCCTTTGACTTACAGTGATGGGAAAAACTCTTTTTATAGCTATTCTTGAGTGTGTGAATATGGTAGGTTTGTTTGAATTTTTCCCATCTGCGCCTAAGATTTCCTTTACATTTATCACCACAATGTACATCAGTTCTCAATATAATAATAAGTGAGTTAGTTACATAAAAGGCAATGACAGATCGAAGTTTAGAATTAATTTATGTATTTTTAACATGTTTTATTTTAATAAACTATGTTAAATTGTGATGGCTGTTTCTCAGACAAACCTGTCCCTCTTTTTCAGATTATTTTTAATACATCCCAAGTGGCGTTTCTAAAGCACAAAAGGCAGGCCTTATATTTGTTGACTTTTGTCTGATCAACTAATACTTTTTGTTAATGTTTTAAGGTCCTGCTTGTTCTGAATTATTTGATTTATTGTTTGTACCTAAGATATTCGCTTTGATTTTTTTTTTATTAACATTAGCACATTACTTATGCTTACCAGTTCAGTGATTAATTCAGTTCCTGTATTAAATTTTCTCAATTTTAATTAAATTGGATGGCAACACAGAAAAATTTTGTGGCGCACAAAACTTACAGTAGACTGCAGAGTTCCACTTTGACTAATGTCCCCCAGTTTCTGTTTGTAAATCACTTTCCAGATAACCATTCACCCATTAATAACCATTTAGTGTGTGGGGGGGGGGATTTTTTTTTTTTTTTTTTTTTTTTTTTCAATTTCGTGAGTCACATTGCTTTATAGCACTCTGAGCACATAAATTAACTCGGCACTTTCTGAATTTAAGGCTGATATGTGAGAGAGTTCGATTTTAGATTTTTTGCAGTAAAACCCTAGATAGCTTGGTTCAGCGAGACATTTTGAATTTCATGGTTGTTCACGTGAATTACTGACTCTTCTGTATTTTCATTTTGTTGGGCCTGAAACTGTGAAGTTACAGTTTTTGTTGGTTTAAAATGAGCCTCTTTCTGTAGAGCCATTAGGAAACTATTCGTCTGCAATGAACCTACAGGAACGGTAAGATGACCTCGTTTCGTTTTTTTAAGCAGACTACTGGTATCATCTGCAAATAGTACTGCTTCTGTATTCTTTATGTATGAGGGCAGGTCATTAACGTACACTACAAAAAAAAGGTCCTGTAGTACATCATGACTAATTAAGGATGGCTCTGAAAGGTAATTCTGTGTAGCGCTATTGCATTAATCTGAAATCTGTTACTTCAGCCACTCATTTGGCACACCTCGTGCACCATAACAGTAAATTTTGATTAAGAGAACTGAATTATCTGTAACATCAAACGTCTTTGTCAGATCTAAGAAAATATCTCAAATTTTGAAATGTTTGTTGACCGAATTTAAGATGTGGTTGATAACATTAAAAGCAGTAATCTCACTGGAATACTTTGAAACCATGCTGACAGAGTGATATACAGGGTGGCCCATTGATCGTGACCGGGCCAAATAGCTCACAAAATAAGCGCCAAACAAAAAAACTACAAAGAACGAAACTTGTCTAGCTTGAATGGGTAAACCAGATGGCGCTCTGGTTGGCCTGCTAGATGCTGCCATAGGTCAACAGATATCAGCTGCGTTTTTTTAAACAGGAACCCCCATTTTTTATTACATATTCGTGTCATACGTAAAGAAATATGAATTTTTTAGTTAGACCACTTTTTTCACTTTGTGATAGATGACACTGTAATAGTCACTAACATATGGCTCACAATTTTAGACGAACAGTTGGTAACAGGTAGGTTTTTTAAATTAAAGTACAGAATGTAGGTACATTTGAACATTTTATTTCGGTTGTTCCAATGTGATACATGTACCTTTGTGAACTTACCATTTCTGAGAACGCATGCTGTTACAGTGTGATTACCTGTAAATACCACATTAATGCAATAAATGCTCAAAATGATGTCCGTAAACCTCAACGCATTTGGCAATACGTGGAACAACATTCCTCTCAACAGTGAGCAGTTTGTCTCCCGTAATGTTCGCACGTGCATTGGCAATGCGCTGACGCATTTTGTCAGGCATTGTCGGTGGATCACGATAGCAAATATCCTTCAACTTTCCCCACAGAAAGAAATCCGGGGACGTCAGATCCGGTGAACGTGTGGGCCATGGTATGGTGCTTCGATGACCAATCCACCTTTCATGAAATATGCTATTCAATACCGCTTCAACCTCACGCGAGCTATGTGCCGGACATCCATCATGTTGGAAGTACATCGCAATTCTGTCATGCAGTGAAACATCTTGTAGTAACATCAGTAGAACATTATGTAGGAAATCAGCATACAATGCACCATTTAGATTGCCATCAATAAAATGGGGGCCAATTATCCTTCCTCCCATAAAGCCACACCATACATTAACTTGCCATGGTCGCTGATGTTCCACTTGTCGCAGCCATCGTGGATTTTCTGTTGCCCAATAGTGCATATTATGCCAGTTTACGTTGGTGAATGACGCTTCGTTGCTACATAAGCGCCAAACAATCTGTCATCGACCCGTAATTTCTCTTGTGCCCAGTGGCAGAACTGTACACGATGTTCAAAGTCGTTGCCATGCAATTCCTGGTGCATAGAAATATGGTACAGGTGCAATTGATGTTAATGTAGCATTCTCAACACCAACTTTTTTTAGATTCCCGATTGTCATGCAGTTTGTCTGCTACTGATGTGTGGATTAGCCGCGATAGCAGCTAAAACACTTACTTGGGCATCATCATTTGTTGCAGGTTGTGGTTGAGTTTCACATATGGCTGAACACTTCCTGTTTCCTTAAATAACTGAACTATCCGGCAAATGGTCCTGACACTTGGATGATGATGTCCACGATACCGAGCAGCATACATAGCACACGCCCGTTGGGCATTTTGATCACAACAGCCGTACATCAACACGATATCGACTTTTTCCGCAATTGGTAAACGGTCCATTTTAACACGGGTAATGTATCACGAAGCAAATACCATCCGCACTGGCGGAATGTTACGTGATGCCACGTACTTATAGGTTTGTGACTATTACAGCGCCATCTATCACAAAGTGAAGAAAGTGGTCCAACTGAAACATTCGTATTTCTTTATGTAGTACACGAATATGTAATAAAAAAAATGGGGGTTCCCATTTTAAAAAATGCAGTTGATATCCGTTTGACCTATGGCAGCGCCATCTAGCGGGCAAACCATAGCGCCATCTGGTTTCCCCCTTCAAGCTAGACAAGTTTAGTTCTTTATAGTTTTTTCGTTTGACGCTTATTTCGTGAGATATTTGGCCTGGTCACGATCAATGGACCACCCTATATATTCTGACTGAAAAATTTTGTTAGGCAAGCTAGAAAGAGATGTTCAATATTTTTTGAAAAGCCAGATAATACTGCTTCAAGTATATAACTTCACATTTCCTGAGAGTCTCCTTTCTTATCTAGACTTATTACTTTAACAGTTTCCAGAAGATCAGGGAAAATGCTTTCTGAGTGTGAAGAATTACATATTTCTAATAAGGGTGTGAGACTAAAGCATTATCCAAGAGGTACAAAATCTGAACCCAAAAACAAGAGAAAAATTGGCACACGGCAAAGAAGAATGGAATTTGGAGGAAGAAGCAGCTTAAAAAGAAAAGGAATGGGAGAGAATTGGTGGAATGAAATTCTTCACAGCAACTAATAGTGTGAAATGAGATTCACAATTATGCAAGAAGCTAGAAGAGCAGAAACTATTTTACAAAGAAAATCAGCAGAGGAATATAATACAATGGTATCCAAACATAAGAAAAGACAAGGCTGCAAAAATAGAGGATGTCAGTCATGAGGGATGATGAAAAATATGGAGAAAGGCACAGGAAATTAGAACTGTGTCTCAATGCTGCTGAGGGTAAATTAAAGAAATAAAAGTTGGAGGAAGGAATATTAGGTTTCCACATCACATCCATGAGATAACTGCAAATGAAGCACATGCTCAGATACAATAAGAATAGGAAAAGAAATTAGTTATGTCACTGTTGAAGGATTCATCTCATGGTTGATCTTGATTGAATTAGGCAAAACAAAGAAACCTAAATTTGTATGACAAGAAAAATATTGCACTCTGATCCTACCAAACACAAATTCAGTGTATTAACCATTTTGTCACCTTAGTCAGTAAGAAACAGTAACGGAGAGAATTGACGAACTTGCAGAAACGGGTTCTGGAAGAACTGATTCTGTTGCCAGTAAAACTGTGGGCACAATTGGCTGACCACAGCAATGACCAAAAACATTAATAAAAAAGAAGATAAAATCAGTTTTGTAATGAAGCATTGGAGTGGTAAAGCAATAAATTGGAATGTGCATGCATAAAATGAAATGAATAATCACCAGCAGTCCAAGCAAGCATTTCCAGCAACGACAAAAATCAAAATACATTTTCAATTACTTGAATGTATCTAAGTATCATGGGAATGACACGACAATAAGAATTATTATAAAAATTTAATGTTCCATGAATGGTTACTTATACTGGCCACTAAGAAAAGAAATTTCATTGTCAGTTGCTGTACAACAATTGGCAAAAGTAATACTGGAGAGTCTTACAGGATGGGTAATAAACAAACTGGAAATGTATTGAGAAGTTTTGGATGTAACTGATCATACAGGTCGAGAATGCAAAACTGTCAAAGGAGCTGCTAAGATGAGTTTTCCAACCAATGCAGTAAAGAGAAATTTTAAAAAATCCCCAATCATGACGATAAAAGAGGTGAATCTGGATCTTGAGGTGAATGTGGTCCGGCAATGCAGGCAAACCCTGAACTATCTGGTTCTGATATTAAGAACATGAGTAAAGAACGACACTTGGTGAGAATGGAGGTCAAAATGAAAAAGTGCTACTGTACAAGAGACAGAACCGAATGAAGAAACTAGATAATAAAGAACAGTACCATATAAAGGCCAATCTGAAATTGTATTTGTGAGAACCATTTCAATATATAGTTACAAGACAAAGGTTCGACAGCCTGCTCAACCCCAGTTTTATTGCAATGAAATAATGTGTGCACCTATTTGTGAGTCTAGACAAATAAGCAATGCAGCAATGAGGGTGTGATTCAGAGACCTTTTGTAAATGTATGTCAAATTTACATCACGAGCCTGCTTGACATGTGGACCAGATGCAGTATCAATAACCACTGCAGTCTTGATGTACTAACAGACGCTGTCCTGAATTGGTGCAAAACAATTATGTGAGCAGCACTGTACTGTCCCATCAGCCACAACAATCTGGGCATGCCAACATACATCACCTTAAGTCAGGATGTGTGGAGTGTACTTTGTATTCGTTAACATTATGCCTACATCGCCAGATGATAAATATGAGCATGCATGATGGGAGATTAGAGTGCTTGCACTGCAGTGAGTCAATAATCAAATGCCAAATGTACTCGGAAGTGACATGGTGAAATGTAAAATAATGAAGTGTGAGAAAACAAAAATCATCATCATTTGATTTTGGGATATCACAAATCATTATGTTGTACAAAGGGCATGCAGGAAAGTAATGCCTCCAATTTTTTTATGTGAAAACTCTTAAGGCTTTTAAAATAAAACAAACTTTATTAACATTCCACATCTTTATTCTTCACGTCTACATATTTATTTATCACCACAGTTACCTGGCGGCGAAGAAATTTCTCCCCATGAGTGTCTGTCTGTTGATCATCACTGTAGAAAGTTTGACTTTGCTGACAGAGCCACAACCTCACCTCTGCTTGCACCACTTCAACACAATCAAAGTGAAGTCCTTGAAGGTGTTCTTTAATTTTTGGAAATAGATGATAATCAGAAGGGGCCAAGTCAGAACTGTATGGAAGATGATCAATGACAGTGAACCCCAGGGATCTGATTGTTGCAGATGTCACACTGCTCATGTGCTGTCTGGCATTGTTATGCTGAAGGAAAGGATGCACCATGTGTGGACAAACCCTTCAAATTCATGCTTTCAGTCTTCCAAGGGTCTTGCACTACCTTGCATTTCTGGTGGTGCCTTTAGGCATTAATTCTAAATGCACCACATCTTGAACCAGAACACTGAGCATAACATAGCCTAATGATGTCATGATCTTTAATTTTTTTGGCATCAATGATCCTTTGTAACAAAACTCCACTGATGCCCTCTTGTTTTTGGGCTCAAAATGGTGAAACTAGCTTTCATCACACGTCACATTGTTGCTAAGGAGTCCATCACCCTCACACTCAAAACACAAAAGAAATTCTTGACAGATGTCCAATCCGCTCCGTTTCAAGTCAGGAGTGAGCATTCGACACACTCACCATACAAACAGTTTTCTGTGCCACAGCTCTGTAATGATGGCTTGTACACACTCTCGAGATATGCTAAGCTTGCATGAGAGCTGTGTCTGTGTTTTTCGAATATTTTCTCTGATGAGTGCATCAACATGATACCGCTGAGCCTTGTCGATTGCTGTATGTGGTTGTCCACTCCAAGCTCTGTCACACATACTGATGTTAGAAGCTTAGTTTTCTTCCTTATGAGCAATAACAACCCAATGTATCACATTGCTGATGTTAATACAATCATCACCGTAGACAGCTTTCATTCTTCTGTGGATTTTAATTGGAGGCAAGATTTCTGTGATTAAAAACCTGATAACAGCATGCCATTTCTCACACACCCACAGTCACTTTACCCACTACAATTCTGAACCTTCTAGCGGCAGAGGGTTGCAACTTGAATCAGTGAAGTGGAAAAGTCGACTGAGTAATATGAATAATTTATAATACCTCAACTGACACACAGAACAGAATAAAAAATTATGAGGCATAACTTTTTTGCACACTCTTGTATTTATGTCTGTACCTACTACATTACATGAATTATATGCCACAAAATCTTCTCCATATCATTCTTTGTACAATGTTTACTTTTTCAAAGATTAATGTAATTTTTGTTGGTTAATAATAAACAACATGTATCATTACATTATTTATTTGACACACATTTTTAGTATACTATCTGATATAATAATTTTTATGATGTAACTATGCAATCCAAACATTTTCTGAATATATTGGCATACATAATTAACCTTCAGACATGTATGTACATTCACATTTAGAATATTTATTGTGTCACAACATACTTTTTGTTAGGTTAATGTACATATAATTTTCATGGGCTACAGACATATTCCTCAGATACAGATGTTTTCTAAAGTTCATAAATTTACATGATAATAACTTTTCAGTTACTGATCCATAGTTACTACGTGACTGACACCTATTCTTCTGTACAGCAAATACTGTACATCTGTTTATTTACATGACGAAAGCATTAAGAATATTTTATGTTCATAATATTCTGTCATATGAGTGTTTTGTGAGTAATCAACATGAAAATTAATTTGGCATAATGTGATTTCTTACCTGTTCTCCCATTAATAAATTGCTTCATTTCATATTTACTTATCTGTCTTCAGTAATACACTAGTGAAATAATAACATGCTTTTCTGAAAAGTGACACAGCTAAGGATCTTTAAATATTCTCTTGGTACATAATCATGTAAATGGTCAACAGTTGCTATATTTTCTGCCGAGAAGGTGTACTACAATTTTAAAAATGACTCATTCCATATCACAGTATGATGTCACAATTGTGATCCATGTAATAAGCAAATAACAAACTAATCCAAGTTATTTTCCATGTAAATTTACTATGAAGATTTCACTTAGTATTGGTGTGTTGTTATTGAATAGTTGCAAGGTTTTACTGCAAGTTTTTAAAAGAATTTTTTATTTTCTGGGTATTCATTTCTTCTTTCAATAAATATTTTTTGTGTAACTTTTAATTTGTGATCATGTATGGTGTGGAACAATGCCTTGCATGTACCCACATACTTCTTCACACATTTCAGTTGATTATTTTACTATTTTGTTGTGTAGTTTTAAGCCCCCTGCCTTTTCCTTCTCAGTTTCACAATGGAATTTTAGGTTGCTCTAAATGTCCAGTCTGAAATTTTGTTGTTGTTGTCCTAGTATGTTGTCAATTTTAATATTTTTATTTATTTATTGTTTTATATGGCTGAACATTAAGATGTAAAATATTATAGTCACCATGCAACAGATGCTTAAATTATTCTGGTAGTTCATGGAACCAAAAAAGCGAGCCCTTGTCTGACAACAATGCTTTGTGAAACTACACGGCTGTTTGGACAGTGTGAACATTGTATGTTATACTGTGAATGTGATGTGTTAGTTGTGAGTTCTCATACAGTGTTGTTGGAGTTGTTGTGCACCATGTTAAATCATCAAAGTCATTATTAATTCTGACAGAACACAAAAGATTAAACTTATACTCTGCCTTAAGTTTTTTGGTGATCTAAAATGTCTGTGTGAAAGTATTTAATGAATACCGTGGAACACAGGCATTTTCCAGAATAATGTGCATCCTTTGACTATTGGTGTTTGTGTAATAAATGAAAAAATAAATTTTGTTAACCATAATTAGTGTTACACAGCAACTAAGAGTTCTGAGCCACAGTCTGGACATAAGCACGCTTGGATGGGAACTGGGGATGAGAAGAGGAGTAATGTGACTTTTTCATTCCATCGAGGGTGTTTTACTATGTTGACATAGGTGAAAGCAAAACAGAAGGAAGATGATATCTAGATAAAAATAAAATTAGAAGAAGATAGGCAGAATAATCACATTCCGAAAGCAGTGTGATATGTTTCCTCTGCCAGTCATGAACAGATAAATGGTGTTCAGAAGAATTATTTTAATTTTTCTGAAAATAAGCACATACAAAACAGTGCCTGTAAATATTTACAGAACAAAATAAACAAAATATAATGTAACATTACGCTATGAATACAAACGGCAACTAACCCAAGATGAAATCACAGGATTCAAAATGCATTTTCATATTAAAGAACTGACCGAAGACAGTTTATTTCGCACTGAATCAGAAGCACAGTCAGAGCTTTACCACAATGGTTATGATGAAGGAATGGTTGAAAAAAAATTAAAGGGTCATCCAGCAATATGTCCACCTCCACTTCAACCAGGCATAGTTCTACTTAAATTACATGTCTTAGGAATTTGTTTGTGATTATGTGAAAGATGCGTTGGATTTATTCTGTGTATTAGCTTTCATTTTTTCACATAGGTTATTTGGTAGCATCGTATCACTTTATTTGGTATTTAGAGATATAATTTTTCACTAAGAGCCGCAGTCACAGATTTTCGAATTAACTTCAGTCAATGGTGTTTACTGGAAAATCGTAGCAAATGAAGCTGCAAATACTGGAAAGTGCCTTTAGCATGTAATTCATATGTAAAAACCAATCTTTGCTGCAGAACAGGTGTGCGCCTGAACGACTCAGCAGCGCAGCTGGGTTACACATTTTGATCCAGGATTATGGGAGTTCTTTCCATAAAATTGATACAAAGCCTTTCACTTACAGGATACACCACTTGTCACTGAAAATAGCGCAACACATTAGGAACAGAGGGGCATTCTTTTAGGCAGAGATACCATTCTTCTACAATGATTCAAGCAGGGAGATAAAAACAACCATGTTCTTCGCCCACTATTGCCTGCACTGAAACTTGAGTTTATAGTGCGGACATATGCTTTTACATACTGAGGCAACTCTATCATACTGAAACTGAGAATCATCACGACAGAACATATTTTGAAGTTCTCTGTGTGCTCACTTCCTACTACGTTATACTTCGGTCAACCCAACAGTTTCCCATCTCTGCAGAAAAAAAAACACCTTAGTAAAACCTTACTTACACATTTATTAAAACAACAACAGCAGCTGCTGCTGCAGCTGCAGCTGCAGCAACAACAACAACAACTACTACTACTACTACTACTAATCCTACTAAAAAAAGGCTCCTTGCTGTACACCATGAGCTCCATGTAAAGATATTTAAACTGTTTTCCTTCCAATCCCGTCTAGTAAATCTCCCCTGACCCACGGTTCTGAGCGAGTTTTTTGAACTTTAACGATATTCCTAAACCTCACCAGTCTACCTTCACCCATCTTCCCTCCTCTCCGAGCCTTCTGCCAGAAGAAGGAGCCACTGGTTCCGAAATCCTGCAAATTGTTAAACCTTTTATATGTGTGCTCACCTGCCATCACTTGGTGAACAGGTTTTTTTATCTATCCAATTACATTATGTTGTGAAAAATTGATATATTAGAATGGTATTTGGACATATAGCTGAACAGTGGCTTATATTGTGTATGACTATATCAAATAAGGTTGTATCGAGTATGAAATCTTTAAGCCCGAATACCAATCTAGCAATTAAATATTTTAAATGCAACTCACAATGTACAGCAAGATGTCTTTTAATTAATAAGGTGTCCCCTCACTCCCCCTTCATGCCACACACACACACACACACACACACACACACACACACACACACACACATTAAATTAGATGAAAGACAGATGACCTCAGTTTTAAATCCTCTGTATTAGTCAAAAGCTGAAATACTAAAAAGTGAAGTACGTAGTGAAATTAAACCATTTAAATTTTTTTTAAATGCTTGTTGCTGACTGCAATAAAAATCCTATGTTGTTAAAATCTATACACCTGCTTTTTCACAAAATCATAAAATCCTTGTTATGCTCCTCCAGTCATCCTCTATAACAGACAGCAGGTTCATGGGCAATAGAGGCATCCTCTGGAACAACATTTTAACTGAAATCCAAATCAGTCTGTGGTTCTTACTTATTGCACTAGCACATCATACATTCTGAAACCAGAATATTTCATTATATCTGACTGAAATTTAGTCCACGTACAAAAGTTTGAAATTAATAAAAACTATTTATAACATTTGATGCTCTGTATCCTGATCTTAATATATTTCAGTTAAGTCATCGTTCCCGACAAAGCCTCAACTGTAGGGCTCCTTTCTTGTCAGCAAATAAACTATGATCTATGAAAACAGAACATACTAATAATAGAATGAAAAGGGTAGTTGCTACTCACCATATAGTGGAGATGCTGAGTTAAAGGCACAACAAAAAGACTCATGGAAAGTTAGCTTTCGGCCAGCAAGGCCTTTGTCAACAATAGACAGCACGCACGCACGCACGCACGCACGCACGCAGGCAGGCACACGCACATGTGCAGCTACAGTCTCTTGCAGCTGGACACAAAATGCGAGCAGCAGTGTATTATGGGAGAGGCAACCAGGCTGGGGCAGGGAGGGGGGGGGGGGGGGTAGCAAGATATGGGTTGGGGGGGGGGGGGGGGGGTTGTGCCCAGAAGAATATCAACTCCTTCTCTGGGTTTTGTAAGTGAAAGAATATGTTCTGGAAATGCTGGAGTGCTTCCTCTGCATAGTACATGCAGTAGACACCTTGGCAGTATCCTTATGGAGTCAGAGGTTGAGTACATCTCATCTGCTCTTGTACCTCTACATCATACACAGTAAATAATTTGGTTAGTGTGCCTAGAGAACATGATCAGGGCAACCACAGTGCTGCCCATATTTTCTCCCTGGTTAGACCCCTAGTGTAGCTGTGCACATTTGCAAGATTGCTATAAAATATTATTAAGGAGGGTTTTAAAAATGTAATTTGGAGAAGTCCTCCACTGTAGTTTTAAAATAATACTGGGGATTAACAACAGTCAGGACCAATGACAAGGGGAAGGAATGATATTTCATACACATTTAGCGTGATGAGCACTGCTGTCACACATATTATATATGTCTTTGTTGTTGGATCCAGTTCCCACGTGGATAAGGGGCAGTTGTAAAGTTCCTCAATGTTAGATCAAAAGAGCCACCTACTCCTCTCAACAATGGTTCTATCCTGAAAGACTGTACACTGGCTGGAGGTAAACAAAATGTCCTTTTACTTTCCTTAAAAATTCGACACTTCATTATTGTAGCCCAGGGGTATTACTTCTGATTAGTCATCAAAATGTCCTGGATCCCGAGTTCAACCCCAACCAATGCTTAAATTTTGAATAAAAATCATCAGCAATGGCAGTCATAGGCTTCTGGTATCAGAAATCGCATTTACTCTGTCAACAGTTTGTCAAAGAGGGCAGGAGATCACAAAGAGGTTTGGGGGGCGCCCTATGCTCTTGACATAAGAAACAGCCAGTTACTGGAAAACCATCACATTAAAGGCAAATCATGTGTATCCACAAGACAGGTAGACTATAACAGAAAAAGTATCACAATGATTTCTCCATTGGAAGAAGATTCTGGATTAGTTCTCCAATCAGAGCTCTGGGAGAGAATTGGCAAGGAAGAGGTGACCATGAGAAAAAAGACTGAATAACCAATGAAATGGTAACATTCTATGAGTTGGAGCATGACATATCAGAATTCTCAACTGGTATGGAAAATAGAAAATCTGAGAAGGGAAGCACAAAGTCTCAGTCTAGATGTAGTGGGCAGCAGTGAACTGAAATAGGAAATGTTCATAGGGATTTCTCATCAAACCAATATACCTGAAGTTCAACAGCAGCAGAAATTGATATTACGGGAATGGGATTCATCACAAACAGGAAGGCAGGACAGACAATGATTTACTGTCAACAGTTCAGTGACAGAGTTATTTTCATCAGAATCAGCAGCTACTCAATGTGAACAGCAATAGTTCAGTTTTGCATGCCGATGTCACACACGCAAGGTGGACAGAGAGAGAAAGTACATGTGTGGACGAATGTGTACTTCAGTAGGTAAAGGGAGGTGAAAATCTAACAATTATGAGTGATTGGAATGTTTTAGTAGAGGAAAGAATAACAGAAGACAGTTATGGTAGAAAATGGGATCGGTAGTGGAAATGAAAGAGGAGAAATACTAACCAAGTTCTGCAACAAATTTCAGCTGTTGCTAGTGAATACACTGTTCAAAAATAACAAGAGAAGAAAGTATAGTTGGAAAAGGAGACACTGGAAGATTTCAGACGGGTTATAGCATTGTCAGACGGAAATCTGAAATCTGATATAAACTCGGATCATAATTTAGTAATGATGGAGAGTAGACAGAAGTTTAATAGAGTCATACCAAGGAATCAGTGTGGGAAGGACACTGAATTACTAAGGAATGTTGATGTGTGTTTTAAGTTCTCTAAGGTTGCACCTTGGGCAAAAGAAGAAAGTGATCATTTGAAGGATTGATTCAGACATATGGAAAAATCAAAACAGTTTTTGGTGAAATTAAAAGCAAGGGAAGCAATACCATGAATCCTTGGGAATTCCACTGTTAAATGCAAAGGAGAGGGTGGATAGGTGGAAAGAGTACACTAAAGGCCTCTACAAGGGGGAGGGCTTGTCTGATGACGTGACAGAAGAAGAAATAGGAGTTCATATGGAAGAGACATCAGATTCAATATTAAGTCAAACAGATCTCTGAAAGACTGTTGTTGTTGTGGTCTTCAGTCCTGAGACTGGTTTGATGCAGCTCTCCATGGTACTCTATCCTGTGCAAGCTTCTTCATCTCCCAGTACCTACTGCAGCCTACATCCTTCTGAATCTGTTTAGTATAGTCATCTCTTGGTCTCCCTCTACGATTTTTACCCTCCACGCTGTCCTCCAGTACTAAATTGGTGATCCCTTGGTGCCTCAGAACATGTCCTACCAACCGGTCCCTTCTTCTTGTCAAGTTGTGCCACAAACTCCTCTTCTCCCCAATTCAGAAACGACTTCCTGACACTAAAATCTATACTAGATGTTAATAAATTTTTCTTCTTCAGAAACACTTTCGTTTCCATTGCCAGTCTACATTTTATATCCTCTCTACTTCGACCATCATCAGTTATTTTGCTCCCGCAAATAGCAAAACTCGTTTACTACTTTAAGTGTCTTATTTCCTAATCTAATTCCCTCAGCATCACCCGACTTAATTCGACTACATTCCATTATACTTGTTTTGCTTTTGTTGATGTTCATCTTATACCCTCCTTTCAAGACACTATTCATTCCGTTCAACTGCTCTTCCAAGTCCTTTGCTGTTTCTGACAGAATTACAATGTCATTGGTGAACATCAAAGTTTTTATTTCTTCTCCATGGATTTTAATACCTAATCTGGACATTTCTTTTGTTGCCTTTACTGCTTGCTCAATATACAGATTGAATAGCATCGGGGAGAGGCTACAACCCTGTCTCACTCCCTTCCCAACCACTGCTTCCCTTTCATGTCCCTCGACTCTTATAACTGCCATCTGGTTTCTGTACAAATTGTAAATAGCCTTTCGCTCCCTGTATTTTACCCCTGTCACCTTCAGAATTTGAAAGAGAGTATTCCAGTCAACATTGTCAAAAGCTTTCTCTAAGTCTACAAATGCTAGAAATGTAGGTTTACCTTTCCTTAATCTTTCTTCTAAGATAAGTCGTAGGGTCAGTATTGCCTCACGTGTTCCAACATTTCTACAGAATCCAAACTGATCTTCCCCGAGGTCGGCTTCTACTAGTTTTTCCATTCGTCTGTAAAGAATTCACATTAGTATTTTGCAGCTGTGACTTATTAAACTGATAGTTTGGTAATTTTCACATCTGTCAACACCTGCTTTCATTGGGACTGGAATTATTATATTCTTCTTGAAGTCTGAGGGAATTTCGCCTGTTTCATACATCTTGCTCACCAGACGGTAGAGTTCTGTAAGGACTGGCTCTCCCAAGGCTGTCAGTAGTTCTAATGGAATGTTGTCTATTCCCGGGGCCTTTGTCAACTTAGGTCTTTCAGTGCTCTGTCAAACTCTTCACACAGTATCAAATCTCCCATTTCATATTCATCTACATCCTCTTCCATCTCCATGATATTGTCCTCAAGAACATCGCCCCTGTATAGACCCTCTATATTCTCCTTCCACCTTTCTGCTTTCCCTTCTTTGCTTAGAACTGGGTTTCCATCTGAGCTCTTGATATTCATGCAAGTGGTTCTCTTTTCTCCAAAGGTCTCTTTAATTTTCCTGTACGCAGTATCTATCTTGCCCCCCCATGAGATCAGCCTCTACATCCTTACATTTGTCCTCTAGCCATCCCTGCTTAGCCATTTTGCACTTCCTGTCGATCTCATTTCTGAGACGTTTGAATTCCTTTTTGCCTTCTTCATTCACTGCATTTTTATATTTTCTCCTTTAATCAATTAAATTCAATATATCTTCTGTTACCCAAGGATTTCTACTAGCCCTCGTTTTTTTACCTACTTGATCCTCTGCGGCCTTCACTACTTCATCCCTCAAAGCTACCCATTCTTCTTCTACTTTATTTCTTTCCCCCATTCCTGTCAATTGTTCCCTTATGCTCTCCCTGAAACTCTGTACAACCTCTGGTTCTTTCAGTTTATCCAAGTCCCATCTCCTTAAATTCCCACCTATTTGCAGTTTCATCAGTTTTAATCTACAGTTCATAACCAATAATAGATTGTGGTCAGAGTCCACATGTGCCCCTGGAAATGCCTTACAATTTAAAACCTGGTTCCTAAATCTCTGTCTTACCATAATATAATCTATCTGATACCTTCTAGTATCTCCAGGATAATAGACAGAAGAAATGAAAAAAATGAGTAATTGTTAGGTGATGATTAGTTTGGTTTTAGGAAAGATAAAGGCACCAGAGGGGCAGTTCTGATGTTGCACTTTATGATGGAAGCAAGTCACAATCATAAGATTTGGCAATCTAGAAACTGCATTGAACAATACAAAAAGTGCGACATATTCAAGACTGTTCGCGCTCAGATTAAAAAAAAGTATAAGATACAGATGCAGTTTTTTGCCCCTACTTTTCACAATCCATACATCGAATAAGCAATCTACATTTACAACTATAATCTGCAAACCACCATGAGGTGCATGACAGAGGGTATGCCCCATTGTACCTGTTATTAGGTTTTCTTCCTGTTCCATTCACGTAAGGAACATGGGAAGAATGTTTGTTTGAATGCCTATGTGTGTGTGTGTGTGTGCAGTAATTAAGTTTATCTTATCTCAATGACCATTAGAGGATTGTAGTATAATCCTAGAATAATCATTTAAAGCCAGCTCTTGAAACTTATTAATAGACTTTCTTGTGATAGTTTACGTCTGTCTTCAAGAGTCTTCCAGTTCAGTTCCTTCAGTACCTCTGTGACACACTCCCAGGGATTAAACAAACATGTGACCATTCGTGGTGCCCTTCTCTGTATACATTCAATATTCCCATTTGTCCTATCTAGTTGAGCAATATTCTAGAACTGGTCGCGTGAGTGATTTGTAAGTAATCTCCTTTTTAGACTGATTGCACTTTGTAAAGGGTCAACTGTCCCTTATGTATTGAGAACACTATACCTTTGCCTCATGCAGGTCGCAGTAGGTACTATTGATAGTTGAGCACACATTGCACCACAGAGTAGTCAGTGTTGAAACACCGAGCAAGTAATTTGTTGGCTGCCAAGTGAGCAGCGCAGATTTCAGCGTGTCACACAAAGCCATGGGACTGACCTCCAGCAAATTTGTAAATGGCGTTAACTGAGTGATTTGTTTGATGTGTTTACATGTTCCTTTGTGGACTGTGATTATGCGAGAACATGCTGGACACCCACAATTTGGATTCAGTGAGGATTGTGTATTCAGTGCCACACAAAGAATATTGGCATGTAACGACATTTACAGGTGACCTGTGATGAGTTAACCATTATTACTTTGTCAGACGAAGAGAGTAACTGCCTCATTCGTGCTGTTTAGACAAAAAATATGGAACATTAATAACAAAGTATGTACCGATTATTGCTACCTGACATCCTAATTAGCTTTGTTGGATACTATATGAAACAATTCCCGTGCACATATTAACCGATGAACCTGTATCAGTTGCACACTAAACTGTTAGGCTATAATCCACTAGTCAATGACGGTGGATTTAATAGGGAGAGTTTCAACTTCCTCAATATTCTGCCAATAAATCAAAGTCTACCATCTGCTTTACCCCCAACTGAACCTAAGTGATTGTTCCATTTCATATCCCCACAAAGTGTTACGCCCAGGTATTTGTATGAGTTGGCCGAACTCAACAGTGACTCAATGATATTATGGTCATAGGATATTATGTTTTTTTCATTTTGCGAGGTGCAAAATTTTACATTTCTGAACATTTAAAGCAAGTTGCCAATCTCTGCACCACTTTGGAATCTTATAAAGATCTGACAATATCTATGCAGCTTCTTTCAGATAGTATTTCATTATGGATAACTGTGTCATCTGCAAAAAGCCTGATTTTACTATTAATATTGTATGCAAGGTTTTTCATACACAACATGAATAGCAACGGTCCCAACACACTTCCCTGAGGCATACCTCAAGTTACTTCTACATCTGACAATGACTCTGCTCCCTACCAAAAATTCCTCAATCCAGTCACAAAAAGTCCTCAATCCAGTCACAAAAAGTCCTCAATCCAGTCACAAAAAGTCCTCAATCCAGTCACAAAAAGTCCTCAATCCAGTCACAAAAAGTCCTCAATCCAGTCACAAAAAGTCCTCAATCCAGTCACAAAAAGTCCTCAATCCAGTCACAAAAAGTCCTCAATCCAGTCACAAAAAGTCCTCAATCCAGTCACAAAAAGTCCTCAATCCAGTCACAAAAAGTCCTCAATCCAGTCACAAAAAGTCCTCAATCCAGTCACAAAAAGTCCTCAATCCAGTCACAAAAAGTCCTCAATCCAGTCACAAAAAGTCCTCAATCCAGTCACAAAAAGTCCTCAATCCAGTCACAAAAAGTCCTCAATCCAGTCACAAAAAGTCCTCAATCCAGTCACAAAAAGTCCTCAATCCAGTCACAAAAAGTCCTCAATCCAGTCACAAAAAGTCCTCAGTCCAATCACAAATTTCACGTGATACCCATACAAAGATTTTGACAACAAGGATAGGTGTCGTACTGAGTCAAATGCTTTTCAGAACTCAAGAAATACTGCATCTACCTGGCTGCCTTGATCCAAAGCTTTCAGTACATCATGTGAGAAAAGTGCAAGTTGGGTTACACGATTAATGTTTTTGGAATCCATGCTGTTGGCACTGAGGAGGTCATTCTGTTGAAGATACCTCATTATGTTTGAGCTCAGGAAATGTTCTAAAATTCTACAACAAATCAATGTCAAGGACATTGCACAGTAGTTAGTGGCTCATATCTACTGTCCTTCTTGTAGACGGGCGTGACCTTTGCCTTTTTTGAAGAACTGGGCAAGGTTTTTTGTTCGAAGGATCTACAAAAGATTATAGCTAGAAGAGGGGCTAACTCAGTCACAAATTCAGCATAGAATCTGACAGGAATGCACTAGGCCCTGGAGCTTTGTACAATTTTAACAATTTCAGCTGTTTCTCAACACCACTGACATTAATACTTATTTCATTCATCTTTTCAGAAGTACAACAATTAAATTGGGGCAATTCTCCTGAGTTCTCCTTTGTAAAGGAACATTTGAAAATGGAGTTAAGCATTTCAGCTTTTGCTGTACTACCCTGAATTCCAGTTCCTGTCTCATTCACTAACAGCCTTTACATTAGACAATAATTCCTCGGATTCTGTGAAACATCACTTGACAATATTCTGCTATGTTAGTCTTTGAAGGCATTATGCACTGCTCTCTAGACAGCCATTCATTCTGTATCTCTCTATCTATAGCCCTATGCTTTGTTTTAAACCTATTATGCAGTAACCTGTGTTCCTTTAGACGTTTTCTTACAGTGCCTGTATACCATGGAGGTTCCCTCCCATTATGAGCTGTTCTACAGGGTACATATGTAGCAACTGCATAGTCAACTATTCTTTTAAACTGAGCCAGAGTTCCTCTACAAGTTCCTGCCCTGTGCTGAAAGTTTCAAGTTCCTCATAGAGATATGATGCTACTGATTTTTCTATCTATTTACTGAACAAATATATCTTTATGTTTGTTTTAGTTGTCCTTTGTACTTTGGCAGTCACTGTTGCCACAGCCACGTCATGGCTGATACAAGTTTTGATGTGGACATCCTCAATGAGGTCAGGTCTATTCATTGCCATTAGATCGAATTTATTTCTATCATGAGCGGGGTTCCTAACTATATGTTCTAGGTAGTTCTCAGAGAAGGAATTTACTACAGTTTCACAGGATGTCTTATTATACCCACCACTAATAAAACTGTAATTTTCCCATTAATTGTTGGGTGATTAAAGTCTCCAGCAACGATTACAGTATGAATGGGGAACTTACATACAAATGAACCGACATTTTCTCTAAAGTTTTAGGTTACATCAGGAGATGGGGCTGGTGGGCAATACAAGGATCCAATTATCATTTTATGCCCACTCCTGACAGTGAGTGTTGCCCAAACAATCTCACATGTAGCTTCAATTTCTACCTTTGTGGATTTGAGTTTCTTGTCTACTGCAACAAATACACAACCTCAATTTCCCATTTGCCTATCCTTTCAATATACACTTAAATTTTCCCCAAAAATCTCACTGATACCAATTTCAGCTTTCAGCCAGCTAACTGTACCTGGTATTATGCGAGCTTCACTGCTTTGTATGAGCACTTCAAACTCTGGCACTTTGTTGTGAATACTTTAGCAGTTTACATTAGGATTTTAATACTCTCACTTGTGGGAGATATATCTTTCAATCTTACACTGATACTTTTGGGTTTCCTACAGCTGTCATTGTCTGGACTGAATTGAGAGTCACCCAATCTAAAAAAGACCTTGTGCGCACCCCACACACAGTCAGCTACCTGAATAGCAGTCTCGGATGTGTAATGCACGCCCGACGCTTTTACAGGGTCCTTACGATTCTCAACCCTATGACGCAAATCCAGGAAGTCACAGCCTAGTTTGTCACAGCAGTTTCGAAGTCTCTGGTTCAGCCCTTCCACTCAACTCGAAACCAAAGGGCCATGATCAGTTCTGGGAGAATGATGAAAATAAAAGGAATGTTAAAAAGTGTGATTACAATTCAGGGTGAAAGGACATCACTGATAAGGTTCTCTGATGATATAGCTAATCTCAGCAAAAATGAACAGAATGAACTGTCTCAGAAGTGCAGAATGTATATTGAGCATAAACTGAAGAAAAACATTAGTGATGAGGATAGCAGGAACAAAATTATCGATAAACTTAACATCAGAAATGAGGACCATGAAGTAGGTGAAGTTAAGGAATTCCCCTACCTTGAAACGAAATAATGCTGATGGATGAAACAAGGAGGATATGAAGAAAAGAAGGTAGAATACCTCAGGAAATGAGGGTATTTCTGGCCAAAAGAAGTTGAACAGTGTCAAAGGTCAGCCTTAATTTGAGGAAGTGATTTCTGAGAATGTCCTTTTGGAGCACAGCAAGTGAATCATTGGCAATGGAAAACTGGATAAGAAGAGAATCTAAGAGTTGAGATCTGTTCCTCAGAGTTTTTCGCAGCGGCATGCTTCAGCTTCAACAAAATCTTCTCTGTTCGCAATCCACATCATTTCAAATAAAACTCTAGCTTTTGACAGCAGTCTCCGCCATCATCATGAGGAGTTGAAATCACTGACAGCCGGGGCTGGCATGATGTTAGGCTTAAATGGCAGTGTCTGCAACCATCCAGAGAGGCCTGGAGTCACACATGCACAGAAGGCAAGCTGGGTAGCTCCTATCAACTCTACCAACCGCAGAACAGAGTGGCTAGGAGCTGCCCAACCTGTCTTCCATGCGTGCTCAACTCCAGACCTCTCTGGAAGATTGCAGACACTACCCTTCCATCTATATAAGCAGAACAGCACGCCATCCCTGGCAGCCAGTGATTTCAACTCCTGATGCCAATGGCTGAGACAGCTGCCAAAAGCTCGAGTGTTTTATTCGAAAGGACGTGGCTTGTAAACCAAGATTTTGTTGAAGTCTAAGATGTGCTGCTGTTGTAGGATGGTGAAAATTAAGTGGACTGATAAGATTAGTAATGAGATGGTTTTTCAGAGAATCTGTGAGGACACAAACACGTGGCAAACATTGCCACAAATAAGAGGCAGGAATGATATGGTATGTGTTAATGCATCATTCAATAACTTCCATGATACTTGTGGGAGCTGCAGAGGGTAAAAACTGAAGGGCACGACAGAGACTGGAACATATCAAACATTTAAATGAGGATGTTGGGTGCAAGTACTAGCCTAAAATGACAGGTTGTCACAAAGGAGACAAATTCATGCCATGTCAAGATCATTTCCCGCTACTGTTGATATTATGATATATTCGGCCCATCTGGTGGTTAATCACCTTAGCACTTTTTCTACAGGGGGGACCAGAAAAATGTAGACACTCTTTGATGGTTAATATCTTTGGAACAAAGTGACAAATAGTTGCAATTTTGTGCTGTAGAGTATTCCACTATTTTCTTAACAGATCTTGGTGCACATTTTCCAGCAGATGACATTGCAGCAATGAATGAAATAAGATTGTCTTTTCAGCAAAGCAAGGTCATATTGAAGACATACTGGAAGTACGAGAATATGATGTAGGGACTACAACAAAGGTGTAGTGTGTATGGAAATCAGCCACCAACATGTACAACAATTTATCGGATTCGGGATAAATTTGAAGCCGACGGTACTGCTCAGTATGTGCATAAGAAAAGGTCTGGCCAACCAAAAACATCAACAAATCCAGCTTCCAGCACAGCTGTGCTCCAACATTTTACTACTACCTTCAAGTGGCATATGTTGTCACCGGATTAAAATCAACGTCTTTACAGATGTATTATCCCCCCCCTCCCCCTCCCCCCCTGTATGATGTTAACATGCAGGGATGTTGATATTTTAATGAGAAGGGTTCCATTCCTTTTACATACTTAAGGTCTTTCAACAATGGCTCAAATGCTTTCTAAATGTAAAATAAGGACAGTTTCTCAAATTTCTTTTCTATTTTTATTACTAAGTACATATTTTGACGCAAGAAGGGTTAGTCTGTTCTTTGTTCTTTGGGTGTGAGTGCTCAACATTGGTCCAGTCAATCCATGGGAGTTGTGTTCTATTTCTTAATTTTGTAATTGGTTCCATTGCCATTACACAAGCAGCTAGGAGAAGTGCCACAGTGGTAGTGTACTAATGACCATTTCACCTCAACAACATGCTCCCCATTGGCACATAGCACACCTCAAGGTTTAGTCTTTCTATATAAATGTCTGCATCAACCCCACAATCCAGGCTCACTGTGATACACAAAATTCCACTGTCTCACAGTGTTATAGTCGCTGAAGCCTGTAAAGAGGTTACAGTTACAAAGGAATGGAAGCTAATGAATAGCGAGCGGTTTAAGGTGCTCTGCAGTCAATCTTTTGACCATTTTCAGAGAGAGGTCTCACTATATGACTACTCCTTTTCTGACTGAGGGATGTTTTTTACAGAAATAGGATAATCTCCATGTTTGCTGGCCTGTAGTACCTTGGCTACACGGCAACACCATTGTTGTCACAGTCTTCAGTCCCAAGACAGTTTTGTTGCAAGTCTCCATGCTAGTCACTCCTGTGCAAGCCTCTCCATATGTTTGTAATTATGGCACCTACGTCCATTACACCTCCTTACTGTAGCAAAGCCTTGGTCTACCTCTACAATATTCTTCTGTCATTCCTTTCCCCCGGTCCACCATGTCATACTATTTTTCTTTCACTTCCTGTTCCTAAGATCAAATTCTAGTCAGCCTTTACCAGTTTTCATCTGCCTTAACTATCCAAATCATCTAATCATACATTATACATTCCTTTAATATCTTTATAATCTTCAGAACTAATTGGCATATAATCTTGTCATACCATGATGGATGTTTGCTTCATGCCTAGCTTGGCTATGATAATGCATTCACTACATTGTTCATTATAGCTTACCCACAGCACTATTTTCTTATTCATTGTTGGGCCTACTCCTGCATGAGCCCTATTTGATTTTATTTTGATTTCCATGTACTGACCTGACGTGAGCTAAAGTCCTGTTCTTCCTCCCAATGCACTTCATTAATTCCCATGATATCTAACTTCAATCTATCCATTTCCCTCTTTAAATCTTCTAACCTACCGACCTGATTAAGGGATAACATTCACGTCACAATCCACAAATTACCAATTTTCCTTTCCTGATGACAACCTCATCTAGAGTAGTCCCCTCCGGAATATTTTACCCGAGAGTTTGCCATCACCACCTTAAGCCGCACAGTAGAGATGCATGCTTTGGGATGTGGAGTGGAGGAGGGGAGGAGGATTATTACATGGCTGTAGTTTTTCTTTGCTTTCAGCCATTCACAGAACCAGCACAGCAAGTTCATGTTCACTAATGTTACAAGACCAAATCAGTCAATCATCCTGATTGTTGGCTATGGAGGAACAATGGGTTAGTCTGTGCTCTTCACAGATACCCCTCCACTGTGGATGGAACTACTGTACGGCAATATGAGTTGTTGAAGCGTGCCGGCATGCCAGCCACCCCACCTTGACAAGGTCCATGGTTCATGGAGGAACACTGTCACATTATCTTTTTGTATATAAAATAATGATTTTTCCTTACCTTTACCATATTACCTTTATGTGACAATAAATATGTAAGCCTCAGACACCACTTACCATGTCCTTAAGAGGTGACTTGCGGGCCTAAGTTACACAGATAACTGTGCCTCTGGTACAACTACATCAGAAGGGTGTCTGTTGGGAGGTCAGCCTCCTTTTCAGAAGTTGCAGAGGTGACAGCCAGGATTGCTGGCTGATCTGACTTTAAACATTAACCAATATGGTCTTCTTATGTTTGTACTGCAGCACGACTGAAAACATGGGGGAATTTGTGCCGTTATGTTTCCCCAAAGACATGCAGCTCTACTGTATTGTTCAAAAATGACATCATCATCTTGGGCGAAATATCACACAGTTCTATATTGGAAAATGTCATCAGATGAAACAAATCTGGTGTTATATGAGTGAAAATGCGGAATGTTAAGATGCCTTTACAGAGTAGGTGTTTATAAAATTTAAAAAAAAGAAATCAATAGGCTGAAGTTTGATATAATGAGGCTTTGTGAAGAGCAGTGGCAGGAAGAACAGGATTTTTGGTCCAGTGAGAACAAGGTTACAAACACAAAACCAAATAGAGTTAATGCAAAAGTAGGACTAGTAATGAATAAGAAAATATTAACACACGTGAATTACTATGAACAGCACAGTGAACTTATCTTAGCAGAGATAGACACAATATCAAGAGACACAACAATAATATAAATATATATACCCACTAGCTCCACAGACAATAAGAAGATTGAGAGTATGTGTGATGGGGAAAAAAGAAATTATCCAGTTTGTTACAGGAGGCAAAAATTTAATTATTATGGGGGACTGGAATTCAACAGTAGAAAAAGAAAGAGAAGGAAATATAGTACAGTAGGTCAACACAGACTGTGTGGAGAGGGGCGCGGGGGCTGGAAGATGTCTGGTAGAATTCTGAACAAAGCACAATTTAATCAGTGTAAACACTTTGTTGAAGACTAACGAAAGAAGACTGTACAAACAGAAGATACCTGGAGCCAATTCTGGTCTCATACAGATCTTATAATGGTAAGATGAGATTTTGAAACCAGATATTTGAACCGAAAAATCTTTCTGGGAACAGATGTGAACTCTGGCCACAATTTATAGGTTATGAACTGCAGATTAATTAAGAAAACACAGAAAAGTAGGAAATTAAGGAGATGAGACCAGGGTAAATCAGTGTAGAGTGTTCCAAAGGGAGCATTAGGCAAATACTGAGCGAAACTTTGGAAAGGAATAAATTTGGAGACACATGTGCACATGTGTAGGTTTGAAAGATGAAACAATGAGATCAGCAGAGGAAAACTAGGAAAAAGGCACAGCTCAACAGAAATCCTGAACAAGGTACAGCTCAACAGAAATCCTGAAAAAGGCACAGCTCAACAGAAATCCTGAAAAAGGCACAGCTCAACAGAAATCCTGAAAAAGGCACAGCTCAACAGAAATCCTGAAAAAGGCACAGCTCAACAGAAATCCTGAAAAAGGCACAGCTCAACAGAAATCCTGAAAAAGGCACAGCTCAACAGAAATCCTGAAAAAGGCACAGCTCAACAGAAATCCTGAAAAAGGCACAGCTCAACAGAAATCCTGAAAAAGGCACAGCTCAACAGAAATCCTTTCATAACACTTAGATATTGAATTTAATTGACAAAAACAAACCATAAAAATGTAGCAAAAGAAACAGAAAGAAAAGATTAAAAAAGGGAACAGATTAACACAAACTGCTGAATGGCTAAACAGTAATGGCTACAAGAGAAATGAAAGCTATTTAAGTGCACATGACTAAAAGAAAGATAAAATATGTGAGCTCTCTCAGGTTAACTTGGAGTGTTTGATTAATGGTGCTTCCAGGTGTTCTGGTGAGTTGTTGTTTCCATTTTATGCACAATATTTCAACAAGCACCCCAGCCACCTTCTTCAAGTGCTACAAGTTTTGCTGTTATATCGAGATGAACAAGCTGCACCTATGTGCGCCAAAATCAAACATCCCATAAACACACCAACAGCGAATAGGATTATGTGCTGTGCAAACCCAATGTTAGTCTGAGACAGAATTTATGGCACCCAACAAGTACTAGTCATCTTTAAAAAGAGGTCCTTCAGCTCTGTCTTTACATACCTGCTACACTCTGCAGAATCTTCAGAATGGGTTGACAATGTACCATGGTCACAAACAAAACCATTGCAGTTGAAAATGTTTGCACGCCAGGAAGCGAAATTTGATCACTTGTATGAAAAGCCAAGACAAGATGAAGGGAGCCACACTGTAATTAATCTCACCGACAGATATCTGTATGAGGATACAGTTAAGATCCTTGCTAAATGGCTAAATTTTGTTCCCACTCCGAAAATGCTACCAGTAACAGATTACACATCAGCACCATGGAGCATGGAACTGTTGAAGTCTTTCGCACCAGGAGCAGCAGAAGAGGTTCACTGCAAAACCTATAGAGCACTTACTGAGAAAGGAAACTCCCCATATCACCCACTCAGGTTTAGTGGTAAGAGGAACCAGTGGATAGCCCATCAATAACTGAACACAGATCAAACATGAAAACAGGAAGGTGTGCTGACCTGTGAAAAAAGCAGCAAAATCGGAACAGTAAACAGTCCAAGCTCAAGATGTGGAACATCGAATGCATTTAAATAGCTGTGGCGTTGTGGTTATCTGTTCACGGTGTTGGACTGTAGATAGGGAGATCCATGTTCAAATCTCCCCTGTGCTCTGTATTCCCCCCACCACCACCACCACAAAATTAAAATTATGACCTGTCCGTCCCGGCACTCACGAATCTGCTCACTGTATTCAAATTTATGTCTGTTTCATGGTGTAACGTCCACTTGCAACAGCAATGTGTAAAGAAGGGACCTCCAGATGTACATATCTCCTTTATGTTCTACACTTGCACTTCCTGTTTTCATGCCGTGTCTATGTTGAGTTTTTAATGAGCTACCCACTGGGCCATTTTATCACTAAATCTGAGGGGCAGTTTCCCTTGTGAGGTCCCACAGCTAAGATCCAGTATCTCCAAGGAAGAAAGTGAAACAGTGAGAAATCTGTGACAGGACAAGGAACTGTAGTTCTGTTAGCCGACAAGGGCAACACTATGGTCCTAATGTAATGCATGGACTACAATAAGATGATTTATCTTTTGAATGACATTGCTTGCAGACAGACAGATGCCAATCATAAGAATAAAATCAAGAGGAAAATGATGAAACTTCTCAATGAATCAGGTTTGCCATTTAACATGGTTAAGGGTCATAGAACACAAGTGCTGATGCAATCATGACTATATGGCCTAAGATACAAAAGGAATGAATTCTTTTAAGAATCCATAGTAAGTAATATTGGTGCGGCTGATAAAATACATCGCATTCTGAGCAGAAGTGCTAACACCACATTCGCAACTCCAGTTGACTGCGGATCCAGGATATGGAATTTGGTCAGTTTCGATATAATCTCCCTCTATACAAGATTCCCATTTCCTGATTCCTTGAAACTAATTGCAGAGAAGACTGACAATTGTTTCATAGAACTTTCTTGACACATTATGACATTAACTTATTTCTTGTCGAACAGAAAGTATTATGATCAAACCGACACCGTGGTACTGGCCAGTCCATAATCGCTTGTCATAATGAACCTCTACACGGAACACTTTGAAGCAAAGGTACTACAATTTGCAAAGTTGAAACCAACATATTTCTTTTGGTACGTGGGTGACACATTTGTAGTGCGGCTACATAGAGCGGAAAAACTTTAAGAGTTCCTGGAATTTTAACTTCTGTCCCTCACATTATACAATTCATGACAGAACTTAAAAAAGCACACCAGTTATCTTTCCTCGATGTGTTAGTTGATAAAAGAATGTATGGATCCTGGGGTCACAGTGTACATACATGATCCAGCATAATGAATAGTAGGTTACAGAAAGGACAAAACATCAAAACAAACTGACAAATTCATTGAAAAACACATTGAAAACAAAAAAACCAAAAAATATACACACTATTACATATCATTTACCGTATGCCCTTTTCTTGGTTTTGAACATAACACCTTACAGATGACCATGCATTTCTCCAAGTAGCACACAAAAGTTTCCATCACTCAATTCTGCATGTTCAATGGGATCTCCTCTGCAACTATACGAATGCTTTCCTCGAGTTCAGTCACACTGTAAGGACATGTAGCAAACACGCGAGTCCTCAAGTATTCTCACAAGAAGTTGTCAGAGTAAGTCAAATTGGGTGCCCATGCAGGCCAACAAATGTCTCCAAATTGGAAACCAATCAACCAGGAAAATAACGCCACAAGACATTCATTGACTGGTGGGGCAGATGAGCTGTTGCACTGCCCTGTTAAAAGAATCATGTTGCTGTTGTTCAACCTTGGAAAGAGGAAGTTATTTAACATTTGGATACAATGATCACTAATAACCCTAACTGTACGACCATGAAGGTCCTCAAAATAACAAGGATCAATGATGCCAAACAATGCCGTGCTGCAGCACACAGTCGCATATTCTTAGTGAAGAGATTTATCATACAGCCAATAAGGGTTACTTTGGTTACATAGCTTCCTGTACCTTAATTCTGTTTATCTACACCACGGCTAGATGAAAATGGGACTCACCTGACATCAATGAGTTGTGCCACATCTGTGGCAAGGTGAGGGTTTGCTGGGCAACTTTACCTTGTCTGTTTAGTTCCTGTACAACCTGCAATTCATATGGATGGAAGTGCAGGTTCTTATTGAGGATGCACTGCAAGGAATGATCTGGCATTGTTACCACCAAGGTGTCTCTGGCAGCAGAATGCTGAGGACTTTGGATGAGTGGTTGATACCCCTCCTCTACTCGCTGCACTGTCAGCTGTGTCCTTCATTGCCCCCGACTTTTTCTTTGCACAAGATCCATTATTCATGAATTTTTGTATCCAACACACAATTGTCTGATGATCAGGGACTTTCTCATGTTGTCTCAACTTGAAGCGGCAATGAAAGAGTCACTGAATTGTGATGTGAGGCTTATTAATTTTTGGAATATGCCTCCAAGGAGAATGCTCCATGCCGTGATCTCCGCAAGGTCATAATTACAAATAGCTGTCCATTTTCAATGCAGCCCCCACATCAGCAGTTTGCACAAATGCAACAGCGACACCACACTATGTAAATTGAATCCTAATATTCATTCTGGTGGACCCCATAGAAAACCTACATCCTCTGACCTCTCACCTCCGTACCACAAGCCTTCATCATTCATCACAAAAAATTTGGTGCTAAGGGCTGGTCCATAGAGCTCTACCACTTCCAAAAAGGAAAGCCTCACTGAAGAATTACAACACCAGTCAACAGTGTTATAAAGGACTGGGTGCTAAGATTGTCAAATTGAAAGGGCACTGCAGTCTAAATCAAGAACATCGGGAAAAGAGGTCGAGACTGAGACAGAGGAAGGGGGGCCACAAATCACTTACCTACCCTATGCAAGCCCAATGTCCAGAAAGATTAGTAGACTCCTATGGAAACTTGAAATCCACTGTGTATTGCTCCCTTCTGTTTAGACAGAAGGTTTTCTTTGCAATGTTAAAGGAAGTTTAGGTCTCCAAAAGCTGGGTGTGTACCACATTCCATGCACAAGTGGATTGTCCTACATGGGGTGGACTATCTGAACAATTAATACAAACAGTGATCTTTATCTTTCACACAGGAAACCAAGAATCGAGTAAAAAAACTGAGACAATATTCCAAAGGTGTATACACTATTATGACTGAGTTATCACACAGACAAATTCAAAATTTTAATCTGTAGTGCCTCACTGATGCTTTATAAACTCCACATAAGTCGTTCTGTAGTCATTAGCACACCTAGACTAAGGACACTGTGGAAAAATGCTTACCCACAAGCCAGTGACTTATTGCTTGTATGAATCTTCTAGCCGGCAGCATACAATATGTTATAACTGCATTCTTTATCTTTTGTGATACCGATACAGGAGAATATCCTACTGTTTTGTCCCTTTCACAGACTCAAGCCAAACAAGACAAGACAAGACAAGACAAGACAAGACAAAACAAAACGAACATCATATACTCACCTACAGAATGACCATGTCGAATGCGCCACATATGAATATCTAGGTGAGGATCATGTCCTCGTCTCAGCTCCATTCGTTGTTGCAGAGCCAACAACTGTGAACGCATGCACTCGTAGCTGGCCAATTGTATAGCTTGCAGCCAAGCATCTCTCTCTCCCTGAGAATATGCTGCTAGATGCTGACTCAGGCCACCGTCAAACACTGCAATAAAAATGAATGCAGAGTATAAGAAATCAAAAAGTCGACTAAGAAAAACTAAATATTACAAGGAGAGAGAATGGTTAGCCATGATTTACCTTCAATAAGTGAAATTATTAGTACTGCTGATATAATCACGTAATGTAGAAAATATTAATTTCAAAACCTTCTCTGTTCTTTCTTCACACACACACACACACACACACACACACACACACACACACACACACACCCCTCAGATAAGGGTGATGGATTATCCTCACTGTTTTTCTATGTAGCCATCAATTACTTTGTGAAGATTTAGGAACAGGAAAATCCACTGAAAGTAAAACCTGGAATAAAGCCCTGAATAAGAAAAACTGCAAGAAAACTGAGATTATGCCCACGAAACACCAGTGTAGAAACAATTCTCCATAAATAGCAAAAAAAAAACATTGCACTGCAATTTAAATGTGTTTTTGTTGTGGTCTCTCCATACTAATCTATCCTTGCAAGCCTCTTCATCTACGAATAACTACTGCAGCCTGCATCTATTTATTATATTCAAGCCTTTATCTTCCTCTACAATTTAACCCCCCACCCACCCACTTTGTTCCATTACCAAACTGACACTTCTTGATGCTTCAGTATATGTCATATCAATTGATCCCTCCTTAAGTCAAATTGGGCCATAAATTACTTTTTTTCTCTCATATTTGATTCAGAACCTAGTTAAAAGATATACCCATCTGATCTTTGGCATACTTCTGTACCCATCTGATCTTTGGCATACTTCTGTAGGTCCAAATTTCAAAATAATCTATGCTCTTCTGCGTAAAGTGTCGATTGTCATTTGACTTTAGTGCAATGAAATACTCCATACAAATACCTCCGGAAAAAGACTTCCTAATATTTAAATTTATGTTCTATGTTAACAAACTTCTCTTTTCTGCATTGCAATTATTACTGTATTCCCAAAGCTTGAAAGTATTTTGTGTATCATACATCTTGCACACCAGTTGGATGTTCTTTCATAGCTGGCTTTCTCAATGACCTCAATAGATCTGAGAGAATGTTGTCTACTAAAGAGACCTTATTTTGGGTTAGGCCTTTGACTGCTCTGTCAAATTCCCCTCACAATACCACATATTCATCTACGTTCGTTTCCCTTTCTATAATACTGACTTAAAAGTTCATTTCCCTTTTATTGCCCTTCTTCCAACTTTAAGCTTTCACTTCTTACCTCAGTGCTGGCTTGTCATCTGAGCTCTTGACATTCATACAGTTACCGTAAAGCGGGGTGACTTTGAACGGCGAGACGACTTACAACAGCAATTTAGCGTCTTTTTTTAAAATAAATGCTGCACTCTAGTGTGTAAATATGGAACTGAGGCCAGAGTTGTTAAATATTGCCAATAACTGATACTCTCAGATGATATGACAGTCGATATGAAATAACATTGTATACCAATCCCAGAAAATGAAATAATTTTCTGGAAATGTAAGTTCCTTCACAACTGCAAAAACAATTGCCTATTATTAGAAGCATTTTTGAGGTTATAATTTGAAACGAGTTTTTATGGACAAGGTTTACACTTGAATGAACATGTACGGAAAGCATAAAATGTTAAATTTATTCTTTAGTGACATAAAAAAATAAGATATGAAGGCTTGTCTTTCAAGGGGTGACTTTGAACAGCACCTTCCCTATTCTTTGACACATCAGCTCCATGGAAAACATGTGTTAGTGAAGTTTTTTTCAAAGAAAAGTGTGAATTAGTGTTGGACATATTATCACTGATGATGACATTACACTTATGAGGAAATGGCATTCCAAGATGGAATCAGATGGAGTTTTTTTGTCTGGCCTAATGTTTCCAATGTAACAGATATTAAGAAAGACGACATTTGTAGGATTCTACCTGATTCTAAGGTAGATAGAAGGGGAAGGCTTCATTTTGAGCTTCAATTTGATGTCTATGACATCTGTTAGAGTGGACACTCTTTTGTGGTAACTTCCTTTGCTGTAGTGTGTTCACAGATGCAATTCTTTAAAATGTGATAACTTTTTTTTTTCATTTCTTTTATTAAAGTCATACAGACTGATTTGAAAAGATTGTTTTTAAGTTTCTTATTTCATAACTAGCTCAGTACCCATTTCAATTACTAGAAACATTAACCGTAATCATATGAACAGTTTCAGGTGATTAAAGAAAACTCATAAAAATGCTCAAATTTTTCTAAATAAGTTACTTTCAAAACTATATTTATATACAAAATATTATGCTGTTTCATATGATAGTCATGTCATTTAACAGTAATTGACATGACTCCCACAGAATAGGCAAATGTTTCCATATTCAAAGTGACCCCAACCCATGGTGTGAAATTGAACATCGAAAAATTTTAAAAAATAAAATAAAATAAACTATGCATGGGGGATAAAAATGTATAATCTGTTTTATAATATTCCGCAACACCTCTTGCAACTTCCCAAAAAGTTTCATGTCAATATCTTCAGAAGTTTCTGTTGAATTTCCAAAAATGAATTTAAAATGTTCAAAGTCATCCCACTTTACAGTTCCTACAGTGTCACATTTGTCACCTAACCATTCCTGCTTAGCAATTTTATACTTTCTGTAGGTCTCATTTCTTGAATGACTTTATTCCCTTTTGCCTGCTTAATTTGTTGCAATTTTTTACATTTTCCTTCTGTCAATTTAAATACTTGGGAGAAATCATCAGGCAATTTTTAATTCGGTCAACATAAAACAAGGAAAGGTTGTCAGTCAGTAAATATTAAGATTCAACTCTGTAAAACTTTCACTTTCCCAAAGCTACTTACACTTTCAAAACTGTTCCAATTTTTTTTTTTTTTAAGAAGAATAACTGATCAACTCCTCAAAAGTGGAAGGAGGAATACCACAACTTACATAAATAAAAAAAATAGTTTGATGACGTTTGAAGAAACTTCCCCAATGAATGCGTCTACAGAAATGTTGACCCAGTCACTAGTACAAAGGAAAAAAAAAAAGGTAGTAATTATATCACATCTTTCATCAGCTGAAAATCAGGATCTTACAACAAGCAGTGATTAGGAAACTTGGAAAGGAGATGGGAGGACAATATATCTACAAAGTCCAAAAATATCTCAAAGTAGCTCAACCCAAGATAGCAGATACAGAAAGCAAAGAGGAAATTAACATATTCTTTAGGAAGCAAAAATTTTTGGTGGAAATGACAGACACAAAGTCTATAGAGTCTGCAGATGAACTGAGAAAATGACTATTGGAACAAATGAAAATGTACTGTGCTGGTTACAATAACCCGACAGTACAGCCTTCAGAGATAAAGTTACTGCGGAAAGACTTAATTAGTACACTGGACTATGAAAGAAAATTCTTATTTTTGTGTCTCTGTCCTTCAAAGTGTTAATTTGTGTGGTGTATTCATTTTAGTACACACTCCTGTTGTTGGAAGTGATTATCTCCCACATTATCTCCTCTCTCATATTGGATAATTCTCAGACGCAGGCACAACTCCTTTGTTAAGTTTTTAGAAGTTTTTTAGCACAGTAGATCTGACTCACTCAGAAAGGTCAGTATGTGCAGCCCATGCTGCAAAAGGTAAAGAACCATAATTGTAGGACTCTCATAGCAGTAAAATCTTTTCTTTTGTCAACAGGATTCATTATAATAATAACAACACCTTGTTATACATGGAGAGATTTAAAAGTTCTTTACCTATAACTTTCTCAGAAAATATGCTTATCACACGTGCATTACGAGCGCACAATAATGACTTCTTCCTCCTCACACATTTAATATCGACAGTGGTGTTACGTGCTGGTAGGAACAAGAAGACGGTGTGAGGGTTAATGTGTTTCTCCTAAAATATGATGTAACCTCTCATTGATGCTAATAAGGGAAGTACAATACAATGACACAACATTTTTCAGTGATGCTTTTTTCAGGCCATTTCAGTAAGCCCAATAAAGTTACTTACATTATGTCAGCAGTGGGTAGCAGTGATTTCAAAGAAATAGCAGGGGATTTACATGGGGCTTGCCTTTCATGACTGAACAGTTGTTTTGGAACAATTAGAAGTTGGGGAGTGGCTATGGCCAAGAGTACATCAGTTTTGTTGTTTCCTTCAGTAAGTGTTAACTTACTTAGATGATGAGGTTACTTTGACATGGATAATACAGAATCTTTTGTAGCTGCTGGATATAAAAATAAATCTTCACTTTCAATGGCAAATACTTCATACCTCAGAAAGTTGTCATACTACAACAATAAAAGGGTTCTTTATCTTCTGTGAGAGCATATAACACAGTCAACATTGAGACACAACATTGTATAGTGGAAAGAGCATTTTTTTAATACACTAATGTAATACAGATAGTACATTCAAGAAGTACCATATGCACAACAACCAGCGTTCCAAGTGATTAAGGTAAGGTGATATACTTTACTGCTACATCAGTAATATGTGCAAGAATGAAAAGTCAAAGTTGTGAGTGTCAAAGAATAGTAACAAAGTGAGGTGGATCCCTAGTTTTGAAGCACTGCGAAGTTGTGATTAATAAGTATATTTAAAAGTGAATTCTTCATGCAGATTATTACATATTAAAGAATATTTGTATGGAATACAGTGATGCTGAACACTCAGTATAAATTGTTCCCTAGGATTAGGACTTGATATACTTTCACTACAATATGGGTATTACTTTCACACAACCATTATATTGACTCACTTAACAGATGTACAGAAAGAAAGTAATCAAAGCTTAGGGTGGTATTGTACATGATTACAAGAATTTGATTAGAGACGTTGACTCAGCAGCTCTTTAAATGTGCCTGGGCACCTTTAACCTGATAACCTGTAATACATTCCTGATAACATTGCATAAGAAAGATGCAGTTTACACGTGATGAAGTTTGTCTTAAAAACCTAACTATTTGGCACCCTACTCTCAGCACTACCTTTTGAATAAGACTGGTAATGACCTCTCCCATGGATCTTGTAATCCTATGAGATGTATCAATGGGAGACACCACACTGTCAATAAATCTCATTACACACACGCTCGGTGGGATTACTGCAAGCTACGAAAAAGACAGCAGCTCTGGCCACAGGGTGATGGCCCATCAACCGAGCAATTTAATGTGAAGCAGCCTCAGTTTGATGCTCACTTCTGTTTGGTAGCTATTACATTCCTCTCCACAGCTGACTGAAGTATTGATGAAGATTCAGCACTAGGGTAGTTACTCTTTGGATTGATAGTATTACAACAGGGGCTGCTTGGGGTCTGAATATAGTAACTTCTGTCTACCCCTATTAACCCTTTGACTGCTATGTGCAACACTGGCGGTCACACCTCGTTTGCTGCATTGTTGTGCCGCTCGTCGTGTGCTGGGTGCTGAATGCTTCTGGCACACTCACCACGCGCAACGCTTACAACACACTCGCTGATTTTCAGCCTTCTATTTTTTTCTGGTCTTTGGAAGAATTGGGGATATTTATTTACAATATTTACACTTCATTTTCTTGGGTGGTGCATTTTTATCATACGAGGTGCATTCAAGTTCTAAGGCCTCCGATTTTTTTTCTAATTAACTACTTACCAGAAATCGATGAAACTGGCGTTACTTCTTGACGTAATCGCCCTGCAGATGTACACATTTTTCACAACGCTGACGCCATGATTCCATGGCAGCGGCGAAGGCTTCTTTAGGTGTCTGTTTTGACCACTGGAAAATCGCTGAGGCAATAGCAGCACGGCTGGTGAATGTGCGGCCACGGAGAGTGTCTTTTATTGTTGGAAAAAGCCAACAGTGACTAGGAGCCAGGTCAGGTGAGTAGGGAGCATGAGGAATCACTTCAAAGTTGTTATCACGAAGAAACTGTTGCGTAACGTTAGCTCGATGTGCGGGTGCGTTGTCTTGGTGAAACAGCACACGCGCAGACCTTCCCGGACGTTTTTGTTGCAATGCAGGAAGGAATTTGTTCTTCAAAACATTTTTCGTAGGATGCACCTGTTACCATAGTGCCCTTTGGAACGCAATGGATAAGGATTACGCCCTCGCTGTCCCAGAACATGGACACCATCATTTTTTCAGCACTGGCGATTACCCGAAATTTTTTTGGTGGCGGTGAATCTGTGTGCTTCCATTGAGCTGACTGGCGCTTTGTTTCTGGATTGAAAAATGGCATCCATGTCTCATCCATTGTCACAACCGACGAAAAAAAAGTCCCATTCATGCTGTCGTTGCACGTCAACATTGCTTGGCAACATGTCACATGGGCAGCCATGTGGTCATCCGTCAGCATTTGTGGCACCCACCTGGATGACACTGTTCGCATTTTCAGGTCGTCATGCAGGATTGTGTGCACAGAACCCACAGAAATGCCAACTCTGGAGCCGATATGTTCAACAGTCATTCTGCGATCCCCCAAACAATTCTCTCCACTTTCTCAATCATGTCGTCAGACCAGCTCGTGCGAGCCCGAGGTTGTTTTGGTTTGTTGTCACACGATGTTCTGCCTTCATTAAACTGTCGCACCCACGAACACACTTTCAGCACATCCATAACTCCATCACCACATGTCTCCTTCAACTGTCGATGAATTTCAATTGGTTTCACACCACACACTCAGAAAACGAATGATTGCACGCTGTTCAACTAAGGAAAACGTCGCCATTTTAAGTATTTAAAATAGTCTGCATTCTCGCTGCTGGCGGTAAAATTCCATCTGCCGTACGGTGCTGCCATCTCTGGGACGTATTGACAATGAACACGGCCTCATTTTAAAACAATGCACATGTTTCTACATGTTCCTATCTCTTTCCAGTCCGGAGAAAAAAAATCGGATGCCTTAGAACTTGAATGCACCTCTTAATGTATATAAAAATAAAAATGTTTGCAATGGTGATACACTTCTACATTCTCTCAAAACTAGGTTTAACAGTTTTTTATTGCTAATTTGTTTGTGAAAAGTTTTGAAGCACTGATAAGCACAAAGAGTTGCATTGCATTTCTTACAGCACAACTTAGTCTGTTTCCCAACACCATTTCGAGCACAGACCATGCATGTCTTTTACTTTTCCCACTGATCTGATAAATGTGTCGACACGTTTAGTCTTGTAGGGTACTCTTGACATTTAGCATCACCTGCTCTCTTGCGATCTACGTAAAAAGTTGCAAAACTTTCTCTAATTACACTGAGATGAAACTTTTAGTACTTCACTTTCCGGTATAAGCAAAAGGCAGTGAACACTGTACCACTTAGATGACTTCCGCATATTTTCCACTGTTTTTATTAGCATGTCGCTTCAGTTGACTAGTCCCATTGATTTATTGTAATCTATTACCACACATGGTTTCATTTTCGGATCATCACTCTTCCGATCTCTTTCTGAAGTTGGATGCATTTCACCTTTGTGGTACATTGACAGCTTCCAGACTTCCTTCTTGTCATGCCACTTCAGGGTGATTAGCTTTCCTGATTCTGAAGACTGGAAAGTTATTTCTCCTTTCTTCCGTTTCTCCTCCATTACTCGCATTTCCTTCCGTGTTCGCCTAACTGTACCACATGAGTTTGGAGCTCTATCATACAACCAACAACAGATCTGGGCTGGTAGACCAATTGCCGACAAACAGTGTATGTCCTTTCTCCAGGTAAGGTTGGAGTAATTTGGCTACTGTATTTCTAGACCCTCCCATACCATGATTATCACTGTCTGTCTGTGTGCCAACATAAACGATAAAATCCAGTACATAATTTGTCTCGCAATCACGAATTACGAGAATTTTAATTCCAAACCTACTTCTCTTTGCTGGAATATATTGCTTTACTTTCAGACGTCCTTTGAACAGCATCAGAGATTTGTCTATAGAGAGTTTCTCATAAGGATAGAAAGTTTCCTTGAATATTTTCGGAAAATGTTCTATAATAGGCTGAATTTTTGACAAGTAATCCCCATTTAGGGACAAAGTGTTGCAGTAAATTCAACATCAAAGGATCTGTAGACCAATATTAACTCAGTTTTACCTTTTTCACTCCAGCCATCAGAAAGGAAGACACTGTAAAAACATACATTTCTGACACGTCTGTGTCACTCCACTTTTTTTATTCTAGAATTTGTCTTTGGTTTGCAGCTGGCTGATCAATACATATAATACTTATTTGTTTTCTGGCAAATCATTTCAACAATGCCTGTATTTACAAAAAGTCTAAAGAAAGAGAGGCAGCTCTCACTTTCACTGTGCTTCTTTGGATTTATGTTTTCACAACTCCCTTTGTTTTCTGTCATCCTTGTGGGTCGCTTTGCGTCTTTATTTGAAGATGATGAGCACTGAATTGAAGTACCTGTAGTGGACTTCCTCTCGATGTCATAGGCTTTGCACTAGTAATTACACATGGAGATGAATGAAAATCAAAAACATCTGTAGATTGTAAACTATTTGTAAGAGAATCTTCTTCATCTGAATCTCCGTCTATTGGTGAGCACAGCGATTCTTCAGAGTCACTCTCCATCAACATCTGTATTATCTCTTCGAAGGTGGGGAGCTTTTTACATTCCATCAAATTCCATAACTTCACTACACAAACACAAGCGAATAATAGGCAACTGATGTTTGAACCAAGAATAGAGTCTCACAGAAAGGCACAAAACTACAGTTCACCAAAAATCTCAGTAGCATTATCTGTTGTGTCTAAAGCAAATCATTCGTACAAGAGCTGTGAGGGCCTGCCAAAAGTGCTGACATCAACTTCAAATGTAGTCGTTTTTCGCATACTGAAACACCATCTGTTGCGGTTAGAGCAAACAATAAGATGTGGCGAGAGTCCGCTAGTAGCGCTGCAAACAAACAGACGTCTTATTCAAGTGAAGCTAAACAACAGGCGAGCGAACATCTCAGAACTTCTACAGCAGTCGGCAGCACCTGGGGCACAGCAGCGCTGACCTGCTGTGGTAGTCAGCCGCACCCAGGGCACGGCGCACTCCGACTGCTGTAGCAGTCAGCCGCAGTCGAAGGGTTAAGCTGTACTTCAGCGGTTTGTGTTATCACTGGACCAAGCGATTGCTATTAGTCTCACCTATGAAAAGTTTCCATCACTATAACTCAAGTTGTGTTAACTACCAATTTTCTTCATTTGTGGTCCAGAAAAATTGAGATGAACTATGTGTCATTTATTTTGCTTCAGTATATGCCACAAAGTGTTTAATAAATGGCTTTTGTGAGTTAAACTGGGGACAACAAAACTGATGAAAAGGAATTTCCAATGAAATCTGAGAGCACAGCTAACATGGTTGTGATATTTTTTTACTTTGGTAACAGCAGGTTAATCAATACAATGAGTTGGTTAAATGTCTGACCAGTTTGGTTCACCAGCAATCACAACCATTACCAGCTATTTGGGCTTTCCAGTCAGGTATTAACACACAAGACGGCTGAGATTTTTACCACACAGAGTTAGCACTACATTTCCAATCAAACGACATTCAGTGCCCACAATGGCAGTGGGCTCTTTTGCTATTTGCCAACCCCCAGTCGTATTAACCTGAGCAGAAATTGATCCCAATGTTGTAAACTTCAGTGTTACTTCTTTCGGAGATTTATGCTTTGCTAACACAAAGGTTTTGTACTCAAATGCTTGTGGTTGCCGCTAAACTAAAAATTTTGCTACACTGTAAATCAGACACGCGCAGCTGTGCTTCACAGATCACATATCTTCAAGTTTTGAGTAGGAAGCACAAATTTGTGTGTTCCTGTGTGTATTGTTTGCAGGAAGTTTAACTACGGACATTACAATTCCTCTTGCCACTACTACAAATCTATGAACAAAGACCTTTTGCCTGTCAGATTTTTGAAATTTCTCAAGCTGCCCATCAAACATTTTCCAATTGTCCATGATGGTCCTGAGAAGGATCAACAAAGTGCAACAGGACTTTTCTTCTGAGCCTAAGACGGTAAATGTGACCCATTCAGTGAGGGCCCGCCAGCCCCATTCTGCTCCACCTCATGTGGTCCATAGGTGCCCAACCCATTTTTTTTTTTTTTTTTCGGTCACTGCCAAGTTTTCTTGACTAGTTTCACATTATATCTGCAGTGGGATTGCCGTCATTATGATGCCAAGTGCTGACAGTGTTTTAAGAGGGGACACAGTGGAAGAATATCAGAGTGCAACACACAGCCAGCTGGATTTTTCTATGACCCAGATCAACAACAATGCGGATAGTGCTTGTGCAGTGGCTTCTCGGAAAATACTATATATGCAGAAATCAGGAATGTATGTTATATTCTTATTGACACAGGTGTGTGTGTGTGTGTGTGTGTGTGTGTGTGTGTGTGTGTGTGTGTAAAGAGAGAGAGGGAGAGGGAGAGAGGGAGAGGGAGAGGGAGAGAGAGAGAGAGAGAGAGAATCAACGTAATTTAGAACAGTTCATCCACTTTTGAACAAGGTGTATCCCAAATTTTAGGCTTATGGGCATCATAAAAATCCACTGTTAAGGCCAAGCAAAGCTCTTTGTGAAGTAGAACCAAGTTAACAGGACACTGTCTTTCCTTATGTTAGTCAATTTGTCTGCAGAAAATATTTTTGGAATTGACACCAATTTGGCTTTTGGTTTTTCTATTCAGCATACTGTTAATACTACCCTGCCTTCAATGCCGTGTGAAAAACTTAAGACATCTTAGGTTTCCATTTTACCCAATTATTTCATACTGGTCTAAGTCCAGCCTTGAACTTTCCTGGCACACACTGTTTTAAAACTTTCCACAGTGCCACGTTTTTTAAATCCAGCCAGATTCCATTGGTCCTTAGTGAAACTGGAATTATACAGGTATGGAACAATAACAGGTGCTTTCACTTTGTTCCCTTTTGTCACTGGGTCTCTTCCTTAGTGGCCTGGGAGCACTTTAGCTCTGTGTGGTGGAAGAGTTCTATTGGTGGAAGAGTTGAGAAAAATCTTGGGCCTGAATACTCCTTTTGGTCTTTACGAGTATAATAAGTTGCCGTTTGGCACTGCATGTGCAACTGCTATATTTCGTAGGGTTTTAGAGCAGTTGATAAAACACACTGTCTGGATAGCATCTTGGGTACAATTTTATAAAATGTTCATTTTTTTTTTTTTTTTAATCTCAAATAATTTACCTAGGAAACATCTTTCATAAAGCTGGGTTACAGCCCACATGGGACTACATCAAGGAGATCGAAAACATGACAGTTCCCAAAGGACTTCCACATGCTTCTTGATAAGATTACCTATTGAGATCATTTTATACCTCAGGCAACTTCTACTGTCTACCTTTAGAATCAACTACGTCACAATGATGTTGGCTTCCAATGGTCTACAGCTTAACAGCAAGCATTTCAAACTCTGAAAACTCGCCTGCAGGCAGTCCATTTGACTATGTATCATCAGCCTAGGTTACACCAGTTTTGGCAACTGATGGCTTCCCTCCTGGCATCGGAACTGCCGTTTTCCATAAACTTCCTGACAGCTGCGAAAAGCATATAGTGTTCATTTCCTTACCTTAAATCAGGATCAAGGTCATTATTTGTAAATAGAGAGGAATAGCTGGCTATCATTTTCTGAGTACATAGATTTACAGAAATATGTTTCATTTGGTTACCAACGACTAGCCTTTAATGTTTCTGTCTGAGCCCGAAGTTAGACCACCAAAATAAACATCTCACACTCTTCATTGCTGAGCTTTACACTTATCCAACGGCCAATACTTCACGAATTATTGCCTTATCAACATCATGAAGCATATGTCTTCTCCAGAATCCCTATGAGTCAAGACTTGGAATCTGAGAGACAGGAAACTGAATGTTTTCAGGTTGCTTCCCACATTAAAAAGCCTTTGGAAAACTATCCAATAAATTCTAGCAATGTCACAGTGGCATCATGGCAGCATCCTGTAATGTAGGGCGTTTTCCAACATATACGAAGAGGATGGCCAGGCATAATGCAGCCTTAGCATCCCCAGGCCTCCACAGGTTCACCAAGGCACTGTGCTTCTGATGTTCAAGACTGTCGAATTGGGTGCTCCAGCTCGACCATCAGACCATCAGTCTAGGAGCCTCCCACATGCAACAGCTCTTTCACCATTATGTGTACTGGCCACGAATGGACTATGACATCACACAGATGTTGGATGATTGGTTAGCCTGTCAGGTACACCAACCAGCATCTCCAAAAGTCTTATCCCCAATTGCTAGAATCCACTCAACCATGGTGCCATCTGCATGCAGAGTTTGCTGGATGTGTGCCCTCTTGTCTGGACATGTATCTCTGAGCAGACTCTGGATTGGATTTGGGGGACGATTTTGGAACGACAAGGTCATCAACTAGTTCTGGTTGTGGGCGTGTGGTCGTTGCTCCACAAGCATTGGAATCAGCTTTGGTTGCAGCATCCAGGCTAGACAAACTCACCATCCAAGAGGAGGAGGAGGAGATTAGTGTTTAACGTCCCGTCGACAACGAGGTCATTAGAGACGGAGCGCAAGCTCGGGTGAGGGAAGGATGGGGAAGGAAATCGGCCGTGCCCTTTCAAAGGAACCATCCCGGCATTTGCCTGCAGCGATTTAGGGAAATCACGGAAAACCTAAATCAGGATGGCCGGAGACGGGATTGAACCATCGTCCTCCCGAATGCGAGTCCAGTGTGCTAACCACTGCGCCACCTCGCTCGGTACCATCCAAGAAGCTACTGCAGTAGAGGCTACTCTGCACTGTGACCTCCAGCATATTTCCATCTGGTTTCTCCATCTCCTCTGTGCCTAACACTGGAGGCTCTCATAGAGCTCAACCACATTCCACTGGTGGAGTCACCAGTGCTTCTGGCACTTAACCTCAGTAGCCAGCCTGTTAGTTTAGTTCACCTCCAGTCATGGGCCAGAGCATCAATGCCCCTGAAGTACCAGCTACCAGCTTGGACTTCATTTGGTACTAGCTTGCTGCTGCCAGGCAATCCTCCCACTGCATCAGGCAGGTGTTTTTTCAGCGCTGTGTGGTCATTAAAGGTGGGGGGGATATTGTAATCCTGCTAGATGTATTAACGGAGGGACATATTATTGATAAATCTGGTGGATTAACTGCACACAGTGAACAACAGAACATCACCAGTTGGTGCATCACATAGGACATCAAACAAACATCTACTTTTAAATGCATTCAAGATTCCCTTCACCACACTACTAGTGAATATTCTAGACCATCCTCTCTTGTGGATACCGCCTTGTTGTAGCACTGACCATGCAGGTGAAGGGGCTTAGGTGTTCACAAGAAGCTGAAGGCTATGCCAGCTTTACTGCAACTGCTGGTGAGGTCTCCCATGTCAGACTGGTCTCAGCAGACAAATCACATGAGAAGTGCCCTACAATGCCCCATCTCTTGCATATCAACTTCCATAGTCCTCCTCCAGTTCCCCCAGGTACCCAGCCCAAGGTGTGAATGCGATCCATGCCAAGAAGTGTGTGGTACAAGGGATGATGTCATTAATGAAACCTTAGGGATATCGGGCAACCTCCCTGAGTAATAAGTCTTGTGCTGCTTGGTGGACTGTGGTGTCAACCAAATAAATCCCCAACTCTCATGGGACCAAAAAGGAAAGCACAGAACAAAATACAACAAAAACTGAGGGTCATGATTAAACCTCAAACACCCAAAAATTGGGGTTGGAACCGATGGAAGCTATTTCCATAACTGGATTGGATGACAGACCAGTTCAAGAAGTAGAAATTGTCACTGAGAAGTTGGACCAGGTCATGATTAAATATTTTTCTGTGGTTTAGAAGAAAAAAAAACTTCTCAAGGAACAAAAAGAAAAGAAAGGTAAAGAATGGCTCCCTAAATTCTAAATGGAGGGAATTCCTAAACACAAACAGAGGGACTTCCTAACATAAACAGAGGGAGAACTTGAATCTAAGACCTCCAAAAAACCAACTTTCCCAAAGTAAAGGGGATAAACAGACCCCTCCTACCTCTAAGACAGAGAACAAGGGGACAAGGAAGGAGTCTAATACTCATACTTCTCACAGTAATCGGATCCAGAAAAAGGAAAGGCAAGAAACGGGAAACCAGACTTATTGTAGTATCATATCAGTTTTCAGAATGTAGCTTAGCCAACAGGGATATCCAGTGGTCAACACAACCTCACAGAAGGTGGAGTTCACTCTTTTCTTTGAGAAGACTGGGGAGGACTCCAGGCCCAAATTCAGGAGGGTTGGTCTGGACAAAGGTGCTCTTATCTTTGCCTGTGATGGAATGGGAAGAGAGAACTGGCTTAGGAAAATGGTGTCCCAGATAGCTCACTGGAACGAGGCAAAGTTGCTGGTCAAGACAACAGCCCTGCTCTTCACGACTGCAAAGATATCAATTTGGCCACTGAAACTGGAAAGGATATAAGCAAGGGTAATGGAATGCAGGTGAATTAAAGCAGGCAGTTTAGGAATGAGACACAAAGTAATGGATGACTTTTGTTATTTGGACAAAGTAGAGAGGATATAGAATGTAGACTGCTAATGGCAAGAAAAAGCATTTCTGAATAGCAGAAATTCTGTTAACATCAAATATATATTTAGGTGTTAGAAGTCTTTTCTGGAGGTATTTGTCTGGAGATTGTATAACTAAAGAGGAGGTATTGAATAGAATTGGGGAGAAAAGAAATTTGTATATAACTTGATTAAAAGAAGGGTTTGGTTAATAGGACACATTCTGAGACATCAAGTGATCACCAGTTTAGACTGAGGGAACTGAGAGATGAATACAGTAAACAGATTCTAAAGGATGTAGGTTGCAGTAGTTATTCCAAGATGAAGAGGCTTGCACAGAATAGAGTTGCTTGGAGGGCTGCATCAAATTAGTCTTAAAACTGCAGACAACAGCAACACATTGAAACCTATTAAAGATACTCCTCCAATGATTCTGCTCAAGAAAGTACAGATGCAGAACCAGAAGGTCTTGACAGAGAACTGTAAGATAATCAACCAAGAGACTGCATCTGATGGCCAAACCCTTGCAGTGGAAGTCAGTGAAAAATCCCTGAGAGCAATGCAAGAACGGGGTCTACAATTGTACTTAGGGTTCTCGCAGATTACTATCAGGATAATCATACACATCAGAAATGACCGTGTTGGTATTTTAGAAACGTCTAGTGTTCCAGATAAACCTACAACAAAGTAAGCAGGCAATTGCCATTTCAAGTTGTCTTCTGGTAAGACAGGAGGTGGACGTGGCACTAATCCAGGAGCCCTACCTGTATGAAGGGTGCGTTTCAGGCCGTGGAGGAACTGAGGCAAATTGATTTGCGCTAGAAATCTAAAGAACTACAGAAACTTGCATTTGTGTCAACAACGGAATTTCATTCATGCTGACTGTGGACATTTGTTACAGGGACTTGGTGACAATCAGGATGAAACAGCGTGAGGAAGAATCTGTATTGGCCTCAGCTTACCTTCCTTACAAGAATGGACACTGGTAGACACCTGCTAACAGCTGACTGTACAACTGTTAGTTGACTGTCATGCCAATACCCACAACATTGAAAGTAACTTGGAAATTTTGAATATGGATAGAAAACCTATTTTTCAAGAACAGAAGGGAAAAATTACATAACTTTTGGGTCCATTCTAATTGATAGTTGTGTCGAACAACAGCACACTGCGTTGGCACTATCCTTACCAGACCATGTGTATATTAAGTCTGAGTTTGAAATTGGAGTCTTAGGTAAACAGACTGGGATTCATATAGGAAAGAACTCACACTTACATGAATCAGAACTTCGATATGAAATCTGGTAGATCTTGAGGGAATGGCAGACAAAGTGAAGTTCTTTCTGCAATCCCAACTAATTGAAGTGGTACTCAAAGGAAGAAGTATGGTAAGTATACAAGGAGAGCGATTGAGATGCTAGATGTGCTCCTAAAGACTCACTTCCTTTAATGTACTCTGGCAGATAACAGAGCCCAAGAGTCAGTCCCTGATAGACACTGGTTTACAAGTAATTAAAGGGAGAAATGGGGAATCTGTTGCAGAATCTGTTAACTTAAAAAAATAATAATAATAATAATAATTCCAGTGAGCGGTGGGAATGTTTCAACCATTCAAGTCACCAAGCCCAGATGGACCCTTTCCAGCTCAACTGCAAAAAGCAGGAGATGGATTGATTAGATTCCTGTGTAGCTTGTTTATGGTCAGATTAGCACCAGAAACCATTCTTAATGCTTGGAGAACAGTGAGGATTGTTTTCTGCCCAAATCCAGGGAGAACTACCGGTAAGCATATCAAGGCTAAGGATATGAGACTGATTAGTCTGTCCACCTTTCATCTAAAGAAATTACAAAACCGGTTAAATGCACACTAGGGAAAAGAATTTAACTGAGTTTCCTCTACATGTAAAGCAATATGTATATCGACCAAGCAAATCACATGAACCAGTGTCGCACCAACTTGTGGAGAAAAATCTCTACATTTTCAGGAAATTGCTCTCCGTGTCTTCCTAGATATTGCAGGGGCTTTTAGCAATACAACTTTCAAATGCATGGTTAGAGCTACAGAAGGGCACAGCACTGAGACAACCACACGCAGGTGGATTAATACCATGTTGTATAGAAGAAAGGTAGACGCCACCACGATGAATAGGAAAATGGTGATCAACACCACCAGAGGATGTCTCGCAAAAAGCAGTTTTGTCCATAGAACTGTGAAACTAGTGGTGACTGGACTCATTGAAGAGGAAAATTCTAGAGGCTACTTTTGCCAAGGATAAACAGACAATTTACTCAAAGTAATACTAAGCAAATTTGCTAGTGCTGTTAGAACAGTGGCACAATGTGCACTGAACATTATGCAAAACTGGCACAGGAAATTGGATCTAAGGGTCAGTCTCACAAAAACTGGTGTCACAAGCTTCTCAAAAAAACTATCAGTAACAAAACTTTCACGTATCCCTCACAAAAGGCAAAGCAAAAGGTACTCTTATGAGAACTACAAGGGCCTGTGTTAAAAACTGGGGTCTAAACTCCAGGACTAAGTACTGGATATATACCACTGTAATAAGAGCTTTGATAAGTTGCAGGCCAACAGTATGGTGGAATAAAGTAAAACAGAAGGTGGCTGCTAAGGAACTTCGCAAGGAACAACTGCAACAGGTGGAATTAGCAGCACACCTACTGCTGGGACAGAGACTTTGCTGGACATGCGCCCATTACACCTTTGATTTACAGTGGAGATGGTGGCAGGAACATACAGGTTAAAAACTGGAAGTAACTGGATACTTTTAGAATATCCAGAATCTCACACCAATATACTGAGTATTGTAAATACAGAAACGGTCAGAGAACTGCTGGCTGACCCAAAATAACTTCCAGCTGCTTCAATAAACCTTCCAATGCAACAGCTGGAAGAAGGAAGCAGTGGGAAAACAAACCACAATACCATTCAGGAGACAAAGTCTGATTTACAGACAGATAGAAAAGATAGGAAAGCACTGGGGCCGGGTCATATGGGAGACAGCCTACGGTAAACTAAAGAGAGCAACCTCTCTTGGGAAGTTGCCCATGGAATTCCCGGCAGAAGTGCCTGCTATCAAAGAGTGAACAAAGGATAATTTGCATGGGTGCTACAAGTACTGTAGCATCTACATCTATTCAGACACCCAAGCAGCACTGAAATCTCTATCAGCTCCTGCAACGAGATCAGAGATCATAGCAGAATGCCACAATGACCCCGTGAGACTAGAGCAAAGCAACAGTGTAAACCTGGTGTCCATGCCCGGTCACCAGTGAATTAATGACAATGAACAAGCTGACAAGATGGCCAGGACAGGAGTGAAATCTCCATTCACTGGAGCAGAACCTGTCCTAACTGTTACATGGAGATGGTGAAATCAAAACTACATAGCTGGATCAGGAGGCAGCATGTAGAATATTAGACTATGATCCAAAATAAAAAAATATGGCAAGTTAATGATGCCAAAGCCATGTTTCAAGAGAAGTTCTGTAAGTTCTGTAATCTTGGATAGGAGACAGATTAAACTAATAGTAGGACTAATGACTGACAATGGTTCCTTTAAGAAACATGTACACACAATGCGTATGCAGAAAGGAACCCATATGTGTAAACAATGTGGTGAGGGGAGGGGGATGAAACCAGAACACATCTAATTTTCCAATGTGAAGCACTGAAAGTGAAAAGAACGAATATTCGGGATATGAATTCTTGAAGAAATAATGTCTAATAAGGAACCAGTGAATGACCTCCTAATACTCTTCAAGGGTATTGCTTGGTTTTACTAGAATCACAGGGAGCAAAACTACACAACACACTTAGTTTTGGTATGGGCAATAGTGGGGTAAGACCACTGTTGGTTTTGGCTCCCTGTGCAAATCAAATCAAAATCAAATTCCAGTCCATATATGACAAAAATGACCTGGCTACCAAATTGCATAATTTGAGAGAAGTATTCTGCAGAAACAGAATTTCAAAACGCAAACCAAAAATGTATTAAGAAGGAAGATAAACCATGATGAAGTTAAACAAGGAAAGAAAAAACAGGACATCAGAATGCCTTTAATGTTGGCCACTATCTGGCTAGATCAGATATTTTGCTGATCACAGACGATAGGAGACCTATTCCATTAAATAAAGAATCCCAAGATTGGGTATGCCATGTGGCTAAAATATGCATTATGAAAGGAGCTGCAGATATATAAGGCAGATTCAACACAATATTTCACACCTATGTACTTTACATGTCAGTTGCATTTACCAAGGTCAGGAGATGAAAGTCAATGACAATGGTGCATAACCTAAACAACTAACTTTGATGTAAATTTGAAAATATGAATGTGTAACTGATTTATAAAGTTACTAAGAAAGAACTCATCATGGGAATGACTGCCATCGACTAACTTTTGTACAAAACCTGTGGAGACCAGTGACGCATCAGGAGAATCCTCCTTGGAAGACACCTTAAGTACCCGAAGACATTATGTTTATACCACATAAAACCACTTCTAACCTTAACAGTGACCCCAGGTGAGTGAAGAAGAGGGTCCACAAGTTTCTTAAGGTATACGAGAACCAGCTGAAGCCACTCATTGTTTATGAGATCTCGTAGAGCTACCAAACTGCAATGATGTTGACTGCTGCGTTTCACTCAGTGTTCAAAATAATATCAGAGATCATCTATGGAACAGGGCTGCTGCGCAGGAGAATTCATCAGCATACTCATCATGAAGTAAGAGCTATATCTGGCCACCACGATTGTTGAAATAGACTTCCTGGTTCATGTTCATGGCAATTTCAATGAGTGGGCACCATTCACTGTTTAGAAAACACCCCCGAAATATCACAGAGCTGCCTCCAGACTGAACCTTACATTTCACACACTGTGGGTAAACACCTGATTGGGCTCTAAATGCACTCAACATTTTGCCCTCTTTGAAAAATGGTAAAACTGTGTCTTGACAAACTACAATACACTCCTATGACTGCCTAGTAGCATTCCTACAGCATCTACAGTGCTCCGAAACAACCAATGTGCTCTTCTAAGGGGGTGACCAATATTTCAATCAGCAAGCTTATTACATGATTAAAACTGGAGTCACTATCTTTCTGGGCACATTCTCTCTCCATACCATTCATCAGTCTAGCAGTATCTGAAGCTCTACTGCTTAGAGGTATAGCTGCAGTCCAGTGAAAGATACAGACAAACACAGTTCTTACTGTTCAGCAAATGGCAACAATGTACAATAACAGAAACACAAAGCAGAAATAGATCTTCAGGGTAAGAAATTTAAAAACTAATCCCATATGGGAGATACTCTTGAAAGTATTGAGATTGTACATAAAATTGAAGCTCCCTGGCAGATTAAAAAATTCGGGACCTTTGCCTTTCGCAGGAAAGTGCTCTACCGACTGAGCTACACAAGCACAACTCACAACCTGCCTTCCCAGCTTCAGTTCTGTCAGCACCTTGTCTCCTGCCTTCCAAACTTCCCAGAAGCTCTCTTGCAAACCATGCAAAACTAGTACTTCTGTAAGAGAGGATACTGTGGAGATACGGCTTTGCCACAGCCTAGAGGAAGTTTCCAGAATGAAATTTTCACTCTGCAGTGGAGGTGCAGAGCTGATATGAAACTTTTTGGCAGATTAAAACAGTGTGCCAGACTGAGACTCAAATTAGGACATACTTGTGTGTGTGTGTGTGTGTGTGTGTGTGTGTGTGTGTGTGTGTGTGTGTGTGTTTTTTTTTTTTTTTTTTTTTTTTTTTTTTTTTTTTTTTTTTTTTTTTATTTCTGACGAAGGCATTGCTGGACAAAAGTTTACTTTCCAACAGTCTTTTTGTTGTGCCTATCTGCAACTCAGAATCTCTGCTACATGGTGAGTAGCAATCCATCCTTTTCAATATTATGAAAAGAAGGAAAAGTTGCCACTCACCACATAGCGGAGATGCTGAGTCTTGACAGGCACAACAAAAACTGTCACGAATAAAGCTTTCAGCCCATAAGGCCTTCGTCAAAAATAGTCAGCAGACATATGCACACACACTCGTGCAAATGCAACTCTCACATACACATGACCACATTAGCTACAGTTGTCTGAGACTGCGGTCATGTGTGTGTGAGTTGCATTTGCACGAGTGTGTGCTGGTGTCTGTTGTCTATTTTTGATGAAGGCCTTATGGGCCGAAAGCTTTATTTGTGACAGTCTTTTTGTTGTGCCTATCTGCCACGAGCCTCTCTGCTATATGGTGAGTGGCAACTTTCCTTTGCATAATATTGTTACATTCCATCCCAGATTTTTTTATAAAAAATATTGCTATTGGCTTACTATTAAAATGGCAGTGAATCAACATGCAACACACAGTATTACAAGTGCAACTAGCAGTGTACAACATCAATGCATGGCCCAGAATATTCTTACTGGATTAGTGCATAAGTTCGATGAGTTTTTGTTTTGCATATTGGTATTCCACTTGCTATGGGTTTATTTATCGACTGTCATTTATTATTTATACTTCACCATTGCTATTTGAGTTTATATATTGTCAGTTTGTCATTTGGAGATAGATAGTTAAGCTATGGATGCTAGAAAATGGAGTACCCCATTGGGAAAACAAAACACTTCTGACATATTCTTCCGTTTTGAGTTTAATAGAGAGAACATCATCAACGGAGGCGGCCAGAAACATCAGCATTGTATATGGGGATAATGCCAATGTACAGAGCACAACAGGAAAACAGTTTTCTTGTTTTAAGGAGGACTGTTTTCCATAGCACCTGTGGTCTAGGGGGAGCATCTGAGATTAGTGATCAAAATGTCCTCAGTCCTGGATTCAAACCCCAATATCGCTTGAATTTTCAACAAAGATCATCAGCAGTATTGGCCAAAGATTTCCAGCACAATAATTAACCCCTCATTCAGCCAACAGCCTTGTCAAAGTGGGGGGAAGAGCGGACAGAGGTTCAGGGCACTCCCTTGTCTTGGAATGTGAAACAGCCTCTAAGGGTGGAAGAATCAGCAATGATCAACGGCATGAGGATGCAGAAGGCAATGGAAACCATTGCATTAAACACACATCATATGCATCCACAGGACATATGGCCTGTAAATGAAAAAGTGCCATGGGCAAAAGATTCCAGACTAGTCTCCCTTTTGGATCTCCAGGACGGGAATGCCCAGAGGGACGTGACTGTGTGAAAACAGATTGAATGACCAATGAAAGGAGAATGTTCCACCAGTTGGGACATGGAATGTCAGAAGTTTGAACATGGTACGCAACTAGGAAGTCTGAAAAGAGAAATTCTATGGCTCAATGTAGATATACTGGAGGTCAGTGAAATTAAATGGAAACAAGACAAGTTTTTCTTGCCAAATGAGTGGAGAGGAATATTAACAGCAGCAGAAAATGGTACAAAAGGAGTAGGATGTTCAGTGAACGTGAAGGTAGGACACAGAGTGAGTTACTGTGAACAGTTCAGTCATAGGAAGGGTCTCATCACAATCAACAGCAAACCAACACTGACAACGATAGTTCAGGTATACATGCCAATGTTGCCAGCCAAGGATGAAGAGATAGAGAAAGTTTATGAGAATATTGAATGGGTAATTCAGTACGTAAAGGGAGATGAAAATCTAGTAGTGTTGTAGGGGAAAGAGCAGAAGAAAGGGTTACGGGAGAATATGGGGTTGGTGCTAAGAATGAGAGGGGAAAGATTAATTGCATTCTGCAATTAATTTCAGCTTGTGACAACGAATCCTCTGTTCAAGAACCACATGAGAAGGTATGCTTGGAAAAGGCTGGGAGATGCGGGAAGATTTCAATTAAATTACATCACAGTCAGGCAGAAATCCTGAAATTAAATGCTGGATTGTACTGCACACCCAGGAGCAGATATAGACTCAGATCACAATTCAGCAGTGATGAAGAGTAGGCTGAAGTTTAAGAGACTAGTCAGGAAGAATCAATGTGCAAAGAAGTGGGACACAGAAGTACTAATGAATGAAGAGTATGCTTTAAGTTCTCTGAGGCTATAGATAATGTGGTAAGGAATAACGCAGTAGGAAGTTCAGTTGAAGAGCAGTGGGCATCTCTAAAAAACGCAACCATGGAAGTTGGAAAGAAAACTGCTGATACAGAGAAGGTAACAGCAAAGAAGCCATGGGTAACAGAAGAAATACTTCAGTTGTTCAACTAAAGAAGTAAGTATGAATATGTTCACAGAAATTCATGAATACAGAAATGCAAGTCGCTTAGGAATGAAATAAACAGGAAGTTCGGAGAAGCTAAGGTGGAATGGCTGCATGAAAAATGTAAAAAAATCAAAAAGGTATTGAGTGTCTGAAGGACTGACTTGGTATATAGGACAGTCAAAACAACATTTGCTGAAACTAAAAGCGAAGACGATAACATTAACAGTGAAATGCGAACTGCACTGTTAAATGCAGAGGAGAGCACAGGTAAGTGGAAAGAGAATACACTGACGGACTCTAGGAGTGGTACGAATTGTCTGACAACATGACAGCAGAAGAAACAGGAGTCAACATAGAAGAGACAGGGGATCCAGTACTAGAATCAAGATTTAAAAGACCTCTGGAAGACTTAAAATCAAATAAGGCAGAAGGGACATACAACATTCCCCCAAGAATTCCTAAAATCATTGGGGGAAGTGGCAACAAAACGACTATTCACACTGGTATGTTGAATGTGTAAGTCTAGCAATATATCAACTGACTTCCGGAAAAATATCATCCACACAATTCTGAAAATGCAAGAGCTGACAGGTGCAAGAATTATCTCATAATTGGACTACAAGTCTTGTCTTGCTGACAAGAATAATATACAGAAGAGTGGAAAAGGAAATTGAGGATGTGTTGGATGATGAAAAGTTTGACTTCAGGAAGGGTACACCAGAGAGGACTAGAGAAAAATCAAGACATGTTCAACTTTGAAAAAGTGTTCAACATTGTAAAATGGTGCGAGATGTTAAAAATTTTGAGAAAAATTGGTGTAAGCTATAGGGAAAGATGGGTAGCATAGATAAACAAACGTAAAAACCACGAGGGAATAAGAAGAGTGGAAGACCAAGAACAAAGTGCTCGGATTAAAGAGGGTGTAAGGCAGGGATGTAGCCTTCCGCCCAACTGTTGACTCTATACATTGAAGACAGAAATGAAAGAAAGGTTCAATAGTGGAACTGAAATCCCAGGTGATGGTTGGTTGGTTTGTGGGGTTGAATCCAAGGTGAAAGGATATCAATGATAAGATTCACAGATGACATTGCTATCCTCAATGAAAATGAAGAATTACAGGATCTGCTTAATGGAACGATCAGTCTAAGGCATATAAATATGGACTGAGAGTAAATCGAAGAAAGACAAAAGTAATGAGAAGTAGCAGAAACGAGAATACTGGCAAACTAAACATCAGGATTGGTGATCAAGAAGTAAATGAAGTTAATGGCAGTAAAACAACCCATCATGGACATAGCAAGGAGGACATAAAAAGCTGACTACCACTGGCAAAAAAAAGCATTCCTGTGCAAACAAAGTACACTAGTATCAAACATATATCTTGGAAAAGAACAGACTCCAAGCATTTCAGATGTGGTGCTACAGAAGGTTGTTGAAAGATAGGTGGACTGAGGAGATAAGGAATGAGGGGGTTCTACAAAGAATCGGAAAGGAATACAAGGAAAACACTAACAAGAAGAAGGGAGAGGATGAAAGGACATCAGTTAAAACATCAAGGAATGACTTCCATGATACTAGATGCAGCTGTAGAGAGTAAATACTGTAAAGGAAGACAGAGATTGGAACACATCCAGTGCATAATTTAGAAAGTATGTTGCAAGTGCTACTCTGAGATGAAGAGATTGGCACAGGAGAAGAATTCATTGTGGCGAAAAAAAATTAATAAATAAATAAATATCCACATTCATGAAAGGCTTCAGGGTTTAATGAAAATCAAGAACAGGCAAACATGATGAACTGTGATCATTCCACCATCATGCGATGTCTGAATGCATCGGGGAAGGTTCAGAAATTGGGTTTGTGGGTACCATACGCTCTAAGCCAAAATCACAAAAAATCAGCAGATGCCCATATCTGCAACTTTGCTTGTTCATCATCAATTGGCTCAGGGTCAACACCAATCATTCCTATCCTGTACCATTCTGGTAATGAGATATGGTATCTTTGTGCTAGCTTAAGGAAGAGAAAGGAATGGCTGAGCCCAAACACAGCAGCAACTCCCCACACAAAGACATGCATACATCCATATAAAATAATGTTATGCATCTGGTGGAACAACTATGGTATGATTATGATGTACTATGAATTGCTTCCCTGGGGTGTAACCATCACTACTAACAGTTAACTGTCAACAACTGAGACATCTTGTAGACAAAATGCAAGAACAATGACCAAGATGACTGTGTGAAGTGCTGCTGCTGCACGATATAACCACCCATTCCTCCTCTGAAAACACCTTAAGCCAGAAAGAAAAAGTTTTTCTAGAAAGTTCTTGGAGTACAAAGACAGCGCCACAAAAAGGGCGGTGGCTTGGGCGTTGGCTGGCGATGTTATGTGGACTAACAAGATACCACATGATCTCACTTGGACAATCCACAAGAAGTGGCAAGCCATTGGTAGGGATCACATATGGTCACATACGAAGCCCTGAAGGGCAATGGTCAGAGGCACCAACGTGGAAAGGGCAACACAGCTTGCTCCACAGACAACAGGCATTGGAAATGTAGCCCACAAGAGAGTACAGTGCTGACAGCAGTCCAGGAGGGATGTCTGTGTAGGCCAGGCCCAGGGCCTGGACTTTTAGTATTCGCTCTGGCTCTGCTCGCACTCGCTCTTGGCCGCATACCTCCCTCCATGGGATTTTTCAAGCAGGAGTGTTGTACTTTCATTCAAGTCATCATCAAATTCTTGCTGAGATGAGCAATTAAAGATTGTAGTTATTCAAGTGTTGTCTTTGTTCGATTATTCCTGACCAAGTTCTACAACTCTTTCAAACTTCCAGTTAACCATCTCCTTATAAGCTGACAGATACAGTTAGAGATAGTGGCACAGGCTGCAGACAGCACAAGGGTACCCAGTAGCAGCAGAGCTGCAGCAGGCAGTGTGGGGTCACTGACACCATGGGGGTGTTGTAATGGCAACAGCGACAACAGACAGTGGCATAAAATTAAACTGGTTCTGGAAGCAGAAGGTAGGCTGATATGTTCTTGACTGTACAGAATACCGCAAACACAAAACGAGGTGCTCCAGCGGGAAACTGAAAACATTTTAGATGGCATTACAGTACCAAATGAAAGTGGTTGGAATTTTCCTTTCATTTTAATTCTGAAAACGGTGGATGCCAGTGGAAAGCAAAAGTGGCAAATAGTTGTGGACTATAGGTGTCTCAATGACATCTTCCTAAATTCAGTGTATCCACTGCCAAGAACAGATAAAATTCTTGATGATCTAGGATAGGCAAAGTACTTCTCAACTCCTGACTTAGTGAATGGCTATTACGAAGTCTTGTTAGACAAACAGGTTCGAGAACAGATGGCTTTCAGTATGCCATATGGGCATTACAAGTACGAACAAATGCCCATGGGTCTTAAAAGAGCTCCTAGTAAATTGCAGAAGTAAATGAACTCTGTTTTGACAGAGCTTCAAGGTGAAAAACTGTTCATTTATTTGGATGACGTGGTAATTTGGCTCCTCCTTAGAGGGACATAATGTGCGGCTGATGGAGGTATTCGAAAGGCTTAGAACCCACAATTTAATGCTATAAGTGGACAAGTGCGATCTTTTGCGAAAGGAAGTGTGCTAACTGTGTCATATTTTATCAACCTAGAGCTTGAGGTCAGATCCACAGAAGGTCATGGTGATAAAAAAGCTGTATCCACAGCCTGAAACAATGAAGCAATTAAAGGTGTACTTAGGCTTTGTGGGATACTATTGGCATTTTATAAGCAACTTCAACAAAATCATGAAGCCATTACATGAATTATTAAAGAAAAAAATGCCTTACACCTGGGGTGTCGAGCAAGAGAATGCTTTCACCATAGGAACACAAGCCGATCAGTCCGTCTATATTTCAGTACCCCGACTTTGAAAAGCACTTCATAATAACCAGAGACTCTAGCCAGTCAAGTGTTGGAATGGTTTGAACTCAGGAAAAAATCAGAAGTGCATTACCTGTCATGTACGCCTCAAGGACATTGAACAAGGTATAAAGAGGATACATGATTGAGAGGGAGACATTGGCCATTAGCTGGGCAGTGAAATATTTTAGATCATATGTATTTGGAAGAAAGTCCCTAATATGTATTGATCATAAACCCCTAACGTCGGTACTAAGTAGATCAGATCCATCATTCACATTGATGAAATTTGGGTTAAAGATGGAGGAATATATCCTGTACAACAGTGGCAAACGAAATGAAGGCACCAAGGCACTCTCGCTAGTGAGAGAGGCCACGGTGGCTGGTGTGTAACTGGAAGGTGACACTAGCCTAGGTCAAGACATGGTGGAAATGGAAGCTGTGACACAGGTCAGGGACCCACTGGCAGGCGATGACAAGAGGGCTGTTGGTGCTTGTGAACAGGTGCAGCCGACAAAGACATAAGACACAAAACAGCCGATCCGAGAACAGTAAAAGATATTATTCAGGAATGCAAAAACTGCATCAAGGAAACAGAAAAGCATATCCAGAAACAAGAGACAGCCGAGTCGTGAAGGACAGAAGAAATAAGAGCGACTGAAGAAGCTCAATATCAAAACAGTTTCAAGGTTCTCCCACTGGAGGACACCAGAGTGTAGGAAGAACCTATGAATGAATAAAGAAATACTGAGTACAGAACGGTGTTAAGAAAGATACAGAAGAAGATATCTGGAAATGCGAAAGTTGTCAAAAAAATAAGCTCACTAGGAAACACAAAGATGCCTCTAGACATCAGGAACATGCCTAAGCAGGTTTTCAAAAGGTGTAACATTGACATAGTAGGTCCATTAAAACAGATGGACAGAAGGAACACGCATATACTTAGGTTTATGGCAGATGAACCCACTGAAAGGCAAGATGCTGACACAGTAGCGAGATTGTTAGTTGAGAACATGATACTGATGTATGGAGTACAGTCAGTATCATTAAATTATGTGGGAAGTAATTTCATGAGTAAGACTACAGAAAGAATGTGTAAACTATTGCATATTGAGAAGATACAGACAAGAAGTTACCACCCTCAAACAAATGGAGCATTACAGAAGTCACATCAAACATTAATGGAGATGTGGCAACACTATGTAAATAGAACACATTTGCAGTTTTTATGTATAATACAACACCACGTAGCGCAGCAGGCTATACACCACATGAATTGCTCTTTGGAAGAACGTGTAACATTTCAGGGATACTACAGAAAGATCTGGCTGCACTGAGGTATAATTTTGATGATTACGTGGCAGAGCTAAAGGAGTGCATGCAAGAAATGCACCAATGTGCAAGAACACAGAGTGCACAGTATAAGATAAAAAATACAGAATACTATGATAGGACTGACAATACAAAGGAATTGGGAATTGTGGGGATAAGGTTCTGTTGTTTGACGAGACCGTACAATGATGCACATCACATAAGTTAGATACATAATGCTGAAGACCATACTCGATGGTACGAACAAAGGGGCATATTGTTGTAATCTGTCTGGAATGACATAAATATCTCACATCTCATGCAAAACAGATTGAAGGAATTTTTCTAATTCCAGATGCCAGTGTCGTACTGCTTCATTGGTGTTATCCTACTGCTCATTAGGATTGAGCACACCAGAAAAGAATTGTACATGCAAGTAACAAAGTCCCAGTCATCACTGGGACCGTATTATGACAATATGGGTCAAGTAAAAATTTAGAATGTAACGTGGAAAATTGTGAGTTATTTTAACTTCATGGAAGTGAGGTAGAAATCTGAACGCACAGAGGTTCTCGTGAGGAGAGCAATCACATATTGTAAAGACAGTTTGGCATTAATGAATATGAAATCAACCGAGTGCAACAGTGCCAAACTTGCATTAAAAAGGCATTTACAAAAAATTGAAAACGCACTGGGTGTGACTGGACTATTAGCATGGCATGAACCCCATATAAAGAAATGAAGAATCTTAAACTTTATGGGTGAGGTCATTAAGATTCTGATTGGAACACTAGAAAAAGGTGGCACCACGTACTTCACGGCGAAGATAGATGTCTTAGAAGCAAAACAGAAACAGCTACGTAGACTTTCAAAGGAGCAAGCAGTAATAGTTAAAGCAATCTTGACTAGTTTCAATCAGATAGTAAGTTCCATAGTGAAAAATGAAGAAATTATCATGAATGGAATGAAGCAATTAAGACGGCACATAGTAGAATTTGAGGACAGTACTGACAAAAAGTTACAGACAGCCGTAATTTTGATCATCGTTAACAAACAGCTGATACAACTGACAGGCATTTTTGATGAGCTAGAATGCGAAAACAGTACGTTAATATCAGCGATTGTCAATGCTTAGAAAGGTTTTCATTGCTGGAAACATCTTAAGTTATACGTTAAATTTCCCACTACTAGAGGACAACACGTATAACCTCTACAAAATACTACTGTTCCCATCAGAAGTGGATGGAAAGAGACATTTATTTATGTATATTGTCCCATAGAAAGAGCTACTGCTAATTGGTGATGTGAAACATCAGCCTGCGAAGTTAAACGAGTAGTTTTAGTGTAAGATGGCAGATCAGAGCCTCACAATAAGCAAGCAAGTATTTATACTTTTGTCCACAGATCATCATGAATAGTGTGAGGCTAAGATGCAGAAACCACTGTGAGAAGTTCTGAAGGACTGTGTGCAGAAGCTAACAGTGTTAAACAAAAGTCATTGGCCACTTTAAGCAATAATGAATAGCTGTACATCTGTCATGATTGAAGTCTCACAGATATCATGCTCTGAGGCACAGGGAAGATAAAATTTTTAGCTAAATGTTGTGGGTATACAGCTCAGATGATGATACAGTCTGAACATATACCGTAATACAAACAAATGTCCCCAGTTGTGATATTGTGCTGAACTCAAGTATGGAAATAGTAAATAATGAGAGGAAAAGCAAAATTATGCAGAAACAGCCAATACAACCTGCAATTAGGCAGTTAGATGACCTAATAGCATCAGGACATAAGTTGGATGAGCTACAAAGTGAGATTGAATGCCAGGAGAGAAGTGCCTTCAGCGACTTCTCGTTAAGTCATTTCTCTTTCTGGAGTTTCAAGGGCTCTGGTGCAGTACTTACAGTAATATTATGTCTATGAACATGCAAATACTGTAGAAAAATGTGCGTTAAAAACACTATCGTAAATCAGTGCCATGAGAGAGATACAGTCATGTACCATTCTACAAGAAGAACATCTATAGATAGTGAAGAGAGAATTTTTGACAGATCTCTAGTGCCTACTAGACTCGTTAGAAGTGAGTTAGAAGTGGTGTTTATCAAAGTGTTAAGACAAAAACTGACAAATATTGAGGAATGATAACACTGTTAGAAAGTGAGAAAAAATTAAAAAACTAGTGTGAAGTGTTTTCTCTTTCAAGTACTAAAACTGTAACTATGTTAAGAAGTTGTTGTGATCTTCAGTCCTGAGACTGGTTTGATGCAGCTCTCCATGCTACTCTATCCTGTGCAAGCTTCTTCATCTCCCAGTACCTACTGCAGCCTACATCCTTCTGAATCTGTTTAGTATATTCATCTCTTGGTCTCCCTCTACAATTTTTACCCTCCACGCTGCCCTCCAATCCTAAACTGGTGATCCCTTGATGCCTCAGAACATGTCCTACCAACCGATCCCTTCTTCTTGTCAAGTTATGCCACAAACTTATCTTCTCCCCAATCCTATTCAATACCTCCTCATTAGTTATATGATCTACCCATCTTATCTTCAGCATTCTTCTGTAGCACCACTTTTCGAAAGCTTCTATTCTCTTCTTGTCCAAACTAGTTATCGTCCATGTTTCACTTCCATACATGGCTACGCTCCATACAAATACTTTCAGAAACGACTTCCTGACACTTAAATCTACACTCGATGTTAACAAATTTCTCTTCTTCAGAAACGCTTCCCTTACCATTGCCAGTCTACATTTATCTCCCCAAATAGCAAAACTCCTTTACTACTTCAAGTGTCTCATTTCCTAATCTAATTCCCTCAGCATCACCCGACTTAATTCGACTACATTCCATTATCCTTGTTTTGCTTTTGTTGATGTTCACCTTATACCCTCCTTTCAAGACACTATCCATTCCGTTCAACTGCTCTTCCAAGTCCTTTGCTGTCTCTGACAGATTTTACAATGTCATCGGCGAACCTCAAAGTTTTTATTTCTTCTCCATGGATTTTAATACCTATTCCGAATTTTTCTTTTGTTTCCTTCACTGCTTGCTCAATATACAGATTGAATAACATCGGGGAGAGGTTACAATCCTGTCTCACTCCCTTCCCAACCACTGCTTCCCTTTCATGTCCCTCTACTCTTATAACTGCCATCTGGTTTATGTATAAATTGTAAATTGCCTTTCGCTCCCTGTATTTTACACCTGCCACCTTCAGAATTTGAAAGAGAGTATTCCAGTCAACATTGTCAAAAGCTTTCTCTAAGTCTACAAATGCTAGAAACGTAGGTTTGCCTTTGCTTAATCTAGCTTCTAAGATAAGTCGTAGAGTCAGTATTGTCTCACGTGTTCCAATATTTCTACTGAATCCAAACTGATCTTCCCCGAGGTCGGCTTCTACCAGTTTTTCCATTCGTCTGTAAAGAATTCGGATTAGTATTTTGCATTTGTGACTTATTAAACTGATTGTTTGGTAATTTTCACATCTGTCAACACAAGCTTGTGCCTGTATATATGTGGATGGATACGTGTGTGTGCGCGCGAGTGTATACCTGTCCTTTTTTCCCCCTAAGGTAAGTCTTTCCACTCCTGGGATTGGAATGACTCCTTACCCTCTCCCTTAAAACCCACATCCTTTCGTCTTTCCCTCTCCTTCCCTCTTTCCTGATGAAGCAACCGTGGGTTGCGAAGGCTTGAATTTTGTGTGTGTGTTTTTGTTTGTTAGTGTCTCTATCAACATACCAACGCTTTCGTTTGGTAAGTTACATCATCTTTGTTTTTAGATATATTTTTCCCACGTGGAATGTTTCTCTCTATTATATTCATATCATTAATTCATCACAAAGTTGATGGTAAAATAGTATATCTACCCACCCTACCAGAAAAGAGAATTGGTGGGCTAATATGAAATGTCTCGTATTTTAAAATAAAATGTATCTTTATTCCAGGTATAACATTATTAAGTGTGAAATGCAAAAACATAAATATTTCCCTTGCACGAAAAAGACTGATGTACAAGTACACGCATTTCTGTCGCAGACAATTGTAAAGCAATTGTGTGTGTCTTTTGAACATTATTGTAAGGCAAATGTGTTTGTTTCCCATAAAAGGAATAAAATTTGTGAAAAATCTTGTACAAAAACTGTAGTCACTGAGGACATGTGTAGATTCTTTAAATGGCCTACATACATAAATAAATATTCGCACCGTCTCTGTACGGCAAAGACACCATAGAGTTGTATGATTATACGTACATTGACAGAAAATTGAAGAACAAAAATAGCAATTATTTTATGTACATCTTTTGTGTTTTCTTTTTTCACCGATCTTGGCGTCTGTAAGTCTACTGACCTGGTGCAAGAAAAACATATGTAATCAAGTGGTCTCAGTTCTGTGTTAAGTAGAAGTTCTAATATGCAGGAGTCACAAGTTTTTCGTTCTACTACCAAGCTATGTCATAACTTCCTTTTCCCGATGTGACGAGGACTTGCATTTTAAAATTCAGCTCTTTGGAGAGGCAGCCAACTTAAAGAAAGAATAGCTGCTGCAGCCATGCCGGCATTGTTGAACATCATCAGGAAGTAAAGGTAAATACCAAGCCTGTGAGGTAACGGGCGAGTTGTGTGGTGCCCTGAAAATATTCTAAGTTCGGAGCTGGCGTGGCTGCACGTGCCGCTAGGCAAGCTGGGGCTTGTCAGCAACTGTGTGGTGCCGAATATTAACCGGAGCAAGAGGGGTAGCCCCAGCGCATGGTCCAGGCCGACCACGTGGCTGGGAATTCCACGTTGGTGCCGTGTCGAGGAACAGGCTGTGTGTCAATGAAGGATATTTGTATGCCAGGAGTGCCAAAGATGGCGGACTTTGTGCAACCATAATGGCAGGCATTTCACAGTTCATGTAGAAATTAATAATAGCAAGAGGAACCACGTATGTTACAATTATTTGCACGGCAAATATCGTTATTAGTTTAAAGTTTAGTACTTGACTGTAAATTGTACAAGTAACACCCAGCAATGAATTTCCAAAATCTAAATGGTTCATCCGATTTTGGCGATCGACATGTATTTAGAAGCTATTAGTGTAAACCTAAACTGGTATGAATTACAGGCATGTAAACTTTAATAGTATACGAGTTATTGGAGATCAAAGTAGCCAATTACTACTGCGTGTCAGGCCATAATTACTCCAAAGCTACATGAAAAAACGTGAGCAACATGTGTGTTAAGAGTGTGTTTATGGTCCAGCCATAGGAATATTTATTTAATTTTAGGTTAGTTAAATGTAAATCCAGTATTTCATATGTGTTTCAATATGTTTGTGAGTGGGCGTTGGCTTGGAGACATGGCAGGAGCGTTCTAGCCAATCACAGCACTTGTTACTATGATAGGCGATTACCGAAGTCAATGGAGAGAGTGTATGGAAGTGGGGAGGAGCACTGGGTCGACAGGACACGGGGGGTGCTGGACAAGAAGGCACGATGGACTGTCGCAGGAAATACTTGGAGAGTGTCGAGCAGTTTGCGCATTGTCGCGGGAGATAGGAATATTTCGTAGTGCCGACTTGTGCACTTGTGAGATTTCCGTACCTTCTGCAGTGAAGACGTAGTATGCGTTTAGAAGTGAATGTCTTGCGAGCTATGTTGTTGCTCGTAACTAATTACGTGAAGTAGGAATCTATTGTTTCCCTGTTATTCAACTTATATTTTATTTAATTGCTGGACCATCGACACCAATAAGTGTTTAGCAGTAATAAACGGCATTCTTAAAGGTACTTCTGCTATCATACTCATCATTCGATTCATGTGTATATTCATATTGCATACTGTAGACTCAGCAGTATTTGGCCTGTAATGCAGCAACTACGTATCCCAGCACACCTAGACTATGAAACCAGCCAAAACTTTTAATATTTCGACTCCGAGTCTGAGGGTACGTACCTGAGCGCCACATTATTTTTTTGAAAGCCCGCAACTGGGGGCTTGTTCAGGATATGTGTCCTGCAAAGTGGTAATCCCTTTGCTCTCTGTTATTCAGTGTACTATGCAAAATGTAAAACCCTTTGCAAAGCCAGTAGAGATTTCTGTGGACAACCTCTCACAAACCACAGTGTGAGATCCTTTTTCTTCCTATAGTAGGTTTCTGGAAATAGTGAAATTATGCAGTAATTTTCAAAACTAACACATGCTATCGATAGCGGTCCTAATCTATCATGTTAAAGGCAATTTGCGTGGGGGCTCAGAGTCCAAATAAGTTGAGTGCAGGGAACGGTAGCAGTTAGCGTGTTTAATGGACAGCAGTATCAGAAACGGTTGGAACACGTGGTAACTGGATGTAGCTACAGTAACATCAGGCGACTTCTCCAGTGGCACCCGCAGTTCAACAGCAGGACGACGGCAGTGTCTTTGAGTACTCCAGGGCAGTCTTCAATGTTGACTTCTACTACAACCAACAGCTTTACCATGGCAGAGGGAACCATCTCAGATCAGATAAGTGCTTACGCATATAGTGAGATAGTGTTTAACTCTGAAGTTCAAGCTCCACTTATAGATCTCGGGAATATAGAACAGTCACCTAGTATGTGTAATTCTGAAAATGGAAGTGAGCCAGTTAGTCTGAAATCAGAGCACGAAAGTGTAACTAGCAGGAATTCAGGCAAGGGGAATGAATGTGGGGCAGATACGATGTCTCAGCTAATGCAAATGATCCAGCGATTGGGAAATAATATGAATACAATGGCAAATAATATCAGTACAATTCGAACAGATATGGGTACATCATGAACAGATATGGGCACATTGCAAACAAACAGTTACGGATACAATTCGGACTGATATGGGTACAATGCAAACTGAAATAGGTTCCGTTATGAAAGAGGAAGTTGAAAAAATCATGGGTAACCTTGAAAAATCAATTGATGATAAGTTAAAATATGTCCAAGTGGATATGGGGAAAATTACAGACGAAGTTGTAATAGTAAGATCTAAAATTGAATCAGTGGAAAAAGATCTTGGGGAAAAAATAGATAACATACAGACGGAGCTTGGGGGCAAGGTAAGCGACTGTATAAAAGTGCAAGATGCTCATAAAAGGGATATAAATTTAGCAATTAGTGACACTGCCAATTGTTTAGGTAAGGGAGAGAAAGAAATTAAAGATAAAATAGAGCCCAGTATCACTAGTGAAAATGAATTTAAAAAACAAATGCAAGAGGTAAAAAGTGATTTAAATTCGTTGGCCTCCCAACAGGCCAAGCCGGTTAAAAAGAACCCTTGGGCAAATACCGGATCTGTGAAATGTTACACAGATGACGGAATATAACACCCAGTAAAGTTCTTGGCTGCATGTAGGGACGCTTTTGTTCACGGCATGTCGGACAAAGCAAATTGCCTTACACAGCATTTGGAGATAGACCCACAGTCTGGGCAAATGTTAAATGTAGTTTGTGCAAATCGTCCGAAGAGTTCGAAAAGTGTATTTTGATTAAATTTTGGAGTGAGGCAAAACAGACGTGGATCTAATATGAATTTTTAAATGGACCAAGTTACAGGTATGGTAATGGGACGATGAGAGAATTTTGCAAGTGCTAACTTGGCAAGCCTATGCGTGTGAAACATCCATTGGGGGTTTTAATGGAAAAGTTTCAAAGGCGATTACCCAAAAATTTGCAGTGGGGTCTTGTCCATAGTCCATGTGATTCCATGGACAAATTTCTAAAATTTGTAGAAAAATTAGAGAGGACTTTGAAGTTCAAACCTCAGAGCAAACCAGGTGGTAGTTATCAAAATGGGAATCCAAATAATCATCACCAAAATAATAATCATGAGAAAAATCAAAGTAATTCTCAGGGAGATAGTAGTTGGAATGAGCAGAATGGTCGGAGAATGAACGGGAGTGATAACTTCCGTGAACGGGACCCAAGTAAGGCCGGTATTACACTATCAAATTTCTTTGTCCAATATCTTTGTCAAAGATATTTGATAGTGTAATAGGGACTTTGTCAAATGTCGTCCAATATTTGATCAAATCTAGGGCCTCGCTGTATATTTGATCAAAGAAACCGCTTGTCTTCTGTTCACTGCAATGTGACATGTTACCACATGGAGCGCTAGCATCGCTGCAGCGTTCTGTCTTCTGTATTGTTTTTATAACCATTGCCGGTAAATACAATTGGTGTGTGCCGACAACTACAAAATTAATAGAGATGCCTGAAGCTGATGAGGCGCTTTACTACGTGAGGCACTCTGTTATAACCATTGCCGGTAAATACAATTGGTGTGTGCCGACAACTACAAAATTAATAGAGATGCCTGAAGCTGGTGAGGCGCTTTACTACGTGAGGCACTCTGAATACAAAAATAGATTAAGAAGATTGGAGACGTAATCTGACCTGACCTGACCTGACCAGACCTGACCTGATCTGACCTAACCTAACCTAACCTAACCTAACATAATCCGTTCCTGTAGCAAGGAATCAGAGTGTTATAGTGAGCCTGTCTTCTGAAGATGTAGCAGTTCTTAAGTGAATATTGTGCTTTGTGATATGAGGATACACTTCATTGAGCACATACAGAAATGTATGCTCATCCATTCTTAAGTAATTGATGTAGGACTTGACGTCTTCCACTGTAAGCTAACGTAACAAGTTTTGTTGAATGCTTTTATCGTGTCGTCGTAAAACCCACGGCTTCACCCAGATTAGATTAGTTTTTCGTTCCATAGATCCGTGCTGAGGAGATCCTCGTGGATGTGGAACATGTCGATTTTTTTAAAGCTGAAATAACAATACTAATAGTATGAATAAATACAATACATCATTTGTTTCTATTAAAAATTTCGCCAATGGAGTAGGAGTTGGCCAGTAGTAAGTCTTTCAGGCTCCTTTTAAACTGATCTTTATTTCTAACTAAATTTTTTGTTTCCTGGCAAATTATTGAAGATGAGTGTTCCTGAGTAGTGGACCCCTTTTTGAACTAAAGTAAGTGCTTTTAAGTCCTTGTGCAGATCATTTTTGTTCCTGGTATTGTATGTATGAACTGAGTTGTTTGTTGGAAAAAGAGATATATTATTTACGACAAATTTCATTAAGAAGTAAATATACTGAGCAGCAGTAGTTAGTATACCCAGTTCTTTGAAGAGGTTTCTGCAGGAGGTCCGTGAATTTACTCCACAAATAATACGTATTACACGCTTTTGGACCTTGAAAACTTTTGTTTGACTTCAAGATTTACCCCAAAATATTATCCCATATGACATTATGGAATGAAAGTACGCAAGCTTTTTCATTTTTATGTTGCCTATGTCTGCTAACACTCGAATTGCAAATACAGATTTGTTAAGGCCTTTCTGCAGTTCTGTGGTGTGCTCCTCCCAATTGAATTTACTATCAAGTTGTAATCCCAGGACTTTTAAGACTGTCAACCTCGTATGTATGGTTCCATTTTTTCCCCCCACTTCTTTTCCGCATGTGCACACAATGCAATTGGAGTACGTAGAACTGCTGCGGTTAATAACAAGTTGTTGTCAGCCATATTGAACTTTGACGAAAAATTTGATGACAGTGTAATACCCTTTGTAGCGCTACGTCAGAAATCTTTGTCAAATATATTGGACGGAATATTGGATCACATCTTTGATCGAATCTTTGACAAAGAATTTTGATAGTGTAATACCGGCCTAAAGAACGCATATTTGACGGGGGAAATTTGCGCGAAGTGCAATAGCGTAACAACCAGTCGGGAAACTGATGTTCGCCACATCTCAGGTCTGGGGATGGCGATCTGAACAGGCGATGAAAAGGACTGGAGATAATGGTATGGTACAAGTGTTGATAAGTTTGGAGAACGGCAACAAATATGTAATATGGAGCACGTTAAAGAGGAAGCTGTCTCGGTGGCTCTTTGAATAAAAGCAGGCATGAACAGCGGAAGCATAGATTTGTGAGAGATTTAAGTTAAAGTAATGGGAATAAATTTGCGGGGAATGATGTAAGTTATGGATGTGTAATGAATGAGTGCGTGAATGGTGATGAATGGAAAGATTTAGGGGTTCAAAAAGAAGTTAAAGAGGAGATGCATTTTGAGAAAGCAAATTGTGTGGAGAGTTCTGATGAGATATTAGCAAACAGTAGCAATTGCAGTAAGGAAGGTGTTGTAGTAGCAAGTATTTGTGAGTCGGCGAAAAGCATCGATGTTAGTGAAGGCGGCGTAGCTTTGGTCTTGACAGCTGTAAGTGAGGGTGATTGTGTTTCAGTGGAAAACGTCAATGTTACTAAGGGAGGCTTAGCATTGGTCTTGCCAGCAGCTGAAGTTAAAATGTATCAGCGGAGTTAGATGATTTCTGTTTAAAGGAACAGAGTAATCGTAATTTATGTAATGATGTAAAAGCCACTGGTATTGAAACTTCAGATGAAGGAACAGAGTAATCGTAATTTATGTAATGATGTAAAAGCCACTGGTATTGAAACTTCAGATGAAGGAACAGAGTAATCGTAATTTATGTAATGATGTAAAAGCCACTGGTATTGAAACTTCAGATGAAGGAATCTACGCATTCCTAGTCATGAATGAAGGCAAAACAAAACTTATTAATGAATATGTGGATCTAGAATGTTTGTCACAGTATGCATGTGTAAAGTATGATTGGGGATTAATCTGGATGAAAAGTGTGTAGAAATGGCAGTGTGTGCTGATCTTTGTCCGATCACAGAGGAATGTAGCAAGTCTGGAAGTACCAAAATTGTACAACAAGGTAGTAGCAATTTGTGTAATGTAGCAGCGAAGGATGAAGTTGTGTATGATTCATGTAAAATTAATTTGTCGATGGAGGAAAGTAAGGTTTCTGATGTGAATTTATGTAGTGATTTAAATGGCATACAAGCAGATAAGGTTGCTGACATGAATATTTATGGTGATGATGGCTTAGGCATCGATGCATTATTTCAGGAAGATAAAGTGTCTAACAGTGAATTGATGTGTAATTTTGTTCAAGCTGCAAGTGTTGATATTTTGGAGGGGAAAAACAGTAAAGTTGTGCATGCTGTGGGTAGTGAATCGGCAAAATGTGTGGAAGAACTAACAGAAAATTTAGAGGGGGTTGAAGTAAATAGTGTGCATGGGGACAGTTTGGGTAATGAAGTTTGTACGAATTGGTATACGAAGGAGGCGTGTGATTTTACTGTGACTGATTGGCATATGGCATATGTGGAAACGGGAGAAGTTTAAAATTGCTAAAGGTTTAGAAAAGGGAAGGAATTAATTTGGGGCGAAGGAAATATTGAATGAATTATTTTGGGATGAACATGAGATTGAGGGATGGATAGAACAGGATGTGTGTACGCTAGAATTGGAAGAGAAGGGCAAGATGTAGAAAATGATTTATTAAAGGAGAATTATTTAGCTGCTAAAAGGAAAATGCGACACCATGGACGATACAAACCGATGAAGTACAAAGTGGGGAACAAAGTGCTTGAACGCACCAAAGAGCATTCCAGCAACGTGGACGGGGAGATTACGAAATTATTAGAGGTATATTATGGACCATTTGTTGTGGCAGAGTGGCCTGACCCAAATGCATACCGTTTAAAATACCCTGTCTCAGGAAAACCTTTGGGTCTTGGGTCTAAGAAACATGACGGAGTTGAGGCTGTATATAGAGAAAGGGGAGAAATGAAAAGCTGTTCTAATTTGTAATTAGTGGTAGTGATTTGGAGGGGTGGTTTTATATGTTTTACTTGGGGATTCATTAGTAATTTGTTAGTTTATTGTGGCAATGTATGTGTGCAAGAGGGGGTAGTTTATGCACTGACGGTGCATGGAGGTCGGTGACCGTGTGGATTTAAGTAAAATATGTATTGATTTATGCTTTGCATAAGAGTGTGGAAAGAATTTAGTGGTCAATTTGAAGGGTATTAAAATTGTAATTGTATGTGCATGCATTTTTTGGTGCGTGGCAGTAGGAAGGATATATTAAAGTCAATTAAATAGAACTTGTAGGAATTTGAGTTTACTGTTACTCAGTCGTTTGCCTTGTGACTTTGTTCCTATAGTATTGTCTTCCACTGGAGGAAATCTTTAGTGAGGATCCTGGTTGGGTCTGGGAAATGGTTTGTTGACAGGTTTCTACTTTTGGTTTTGATCTGTCACGATAAAGGGTGGAGCTCATAATTCAGGGGCAGACACGATTTCTGCGAGGCATTTGGTCAAAAGACGGATGTGAGTTGATCAATACTCTGTGCTAAAATCTGTGTGGGCATGTGTAGCGCGATGGAAAAATTAGTGCAAGAAGGCACTTCAGCGCTGAGTGAGTGGCACAAAATCGCACATTAGTGAAAGTGCATTTTACAAAAATTATTTCTTGTCCAAAAAATTGTTTATGCATAACTGAAATGCAGGCATTTATTTGATATGCCGTTATGTTAATAATTTGGATTGGTTTAAGTTTATTTCGAAATTCATGCTGTTCCTGCACCACTACAAAAATTTTGTAAACACTATTGGCCTGGCGTTTTAATCATTTAACTCTGTTCTTTGTAATTTGTTTTATATGTATTTGTATGAACTGAAGGGTGTTACTTCTAAACATTCTGGCTCGCCAGAATGTTAATAAGTGGAGGTGTGTGAGGTAACGGGCGAGTTGTGGCGCCCTGAAAATATTTTAAGTTCGGAGTTGGTGTGGCCGCATGGGCCGCTTGGCAAGCTGTGGCTCATCAGCAACTGTGTATTGCTGAACGTTAGCCGGAGCAACAGGGGTAGCCCCAGCACGTGGTCCAGGCAAACCGTGTGGCTGGGGATTCCGTGTTGACACTGTGGCGAGGAATGGGCTTTGTGTCGAAGTAGATTTGTATGCCAGGAGTGCCAAAGATGAGAGACTTTGCGAAACCATAATGGCACACATTTCTCAGTTCATGTAGAAATTAATAATAGCCAGAGGAATCATGATACCTTAAAATGAAACATGTACATTACAATTATTTGCACGACGATTCTGCTGGTGTAATCAGATTTTCAATATGTTTATTAGTTTAAAGTTTAGTATCTGCGTATAGCGTTATACAAATAACACCCAGCAATGAATTTCCAAAATGTAAACGGTTCATCTGAATTTGTCAATTGATGTGTCTTTAGAAAGCTATTAGTGTAAACCTAAATTGGTATGAATTACAGGAATGTAACTTTAACAGTACACAAGTTATTGGAGGTCCAAGTGGCTGATTACTATTGATTGCATCAGGCTGTAGGTACTCCACAGTTACACGAAAAAACAATAGCAGCATGCTTATAATTGTATTTATTTGGCTAAGTTTTGGTTTATATCCGATATATACTATTCATGAAGAAGTTGGTCTAATATTTGCTGGGTTTTAGAAAGCACAGAGACATTGGGCTACTGGCCTACTTCCGTTTCTATTCCTTTGATATATATTTATTTAATTTGTTTATGTATTTAATAATGTGTGTTCGAGTGTGTTTATGATCCAGCCATGGGAATATCTATTTAATTCGAAGTTATTAAAATGTAAAGCCAGTATTTCGTTTGTGTTTCAATATGTTTGTGAGTGAGCGTTATAGCCAATCACAGCACTAGTTACTACGGAAGTCAATGGAGAGACTGTATGGAAGTGGGGGAGGAGCATCGGGTAGACAGGACACGGTGCAGGGGGCGGGGGTGAGGGTGGGTGGTGCTGGACACGAAGGCAAGACGGACGGTTGCAGGAAATACTTGAAGAGTGTTGAGCAGTTTACGCATTATCGCAGGAGATAGAAATATTTCGTAGTGCCGACTTGTGCACTTGTGAGATTTCCGTACCTTCTGCAGTGAAGATGTAGTATGCATTTAGAAGCGAATATCTCACGAGCTTTGTTGTTGCTCGTAACTAATTACGTGAAGTAGGAATCTATTGTTTTCCTCTTATTCAATTTGTAGTTTGGTTATTTGCTGGACCATCGACACCAATAAGTGTTTTGCAGTAATAAACGGCATTCTTAAAGATACTTCTGCTCTCATACTCATCATTTAAAGTCGTTAAAAATAGTAACTGCAGATTTTATTTAAACTGCAATCTTTCATTTATAAATTTCTATGCTGCATTCAAAATTCGCAATTTCCGAGTGATAGGAACCTTCGACCATTCGATTCATGTGTATATTCATATTGTATACTGTAAACTCAGCAGTATTTGGCCTGTAATGCGGCAATTACATATCCGAGCCCCTAGACAATGAAACCAGCCAGTACTTTTAATATTTCAACTCCGAGTCTGAGGGTACATAGTTGAGGGCCACATTATTTTTGTGAAAGCCTGCAAGCCAAACACCAAAAACTATGGGAATTAACATTCAAGTAATGTTTGAGGATTGCCGCAACGTTCTTAACATGCATACAACTATACCTGCATGCATTTCTGGGAAGACAATTTTTGGCGTGGTTTACCTATAATTCCCGCGTATATCTCTCTCCCCAATGAAAACATAAAGCACCTACAAATTTTTCCCTCAGGGAGGCAGAGGGAGGTGAGGTGTCGCATGCTTAGAAAATTCAATGAACAGAAGCCAGAAACATTGTTTTTCTAGAAAGTACTCAGAGTACAAAGGTGGCGCCATAGGAAAGGCAGTGGCTTTAGCATTGGCCGACGAATGTTATGTGGATTCAAAAGCTGTTACGTGAGCTCATGTGGAGAAGCCATGAGGTGTGGCAAGGTGCTGGTGGGTACCATATATGGTCACATACAAGGCACCAAAGAGTGATTGCAAGAAGCACCAACAGGGAAGGGGCGACACAGTCTACCACACAAACAAAAGGCAGCAGCAGCGGCGTAACCCACAAGAGAGTTTAGTACAAATAGCGGCCCGGGAGGAATGCCCACGTAGGTTCGGCCTGGGGCCTGGACTTTTAGTATTCCCTCTGGATCTACTCGCATTCACTCTAAGTGAATACCTCCCTCCACGAAATTTTGCAATCAGGAGTAGTGTACTTTCAGTTAAGTCATCATCCAATTTTTTGCTCAGACAAGCAATTAACAATTGTAGTTATTCAAGTCTTGTCTTTGTTTGATTAGTTCCCAACCGAGTTCTGCAACTCTTTCAAACTTCCAGTTAACCATCTCCACTTTAGCTGAATGATTGGATCTTCTCCAGTCTAGACGGCTTGCTGGACACAACAATGGGTTGGGAAGTAATTCCTCACCAAAATTATTCACCTGATTTTGCTCCCTCAGATTTTAACTTTCTCTGCTCTCTATTGGACAACCTACAAGGGACTTCCTTTCCAGATGAAAAAGCGCTCCAAACATGACTCGACAATTTCTTTGCCTCAAAACTATGTGATACCTACATCACAGAATCAAGAAGTTAGCCCCTGCGCTGGCAGCCTGTTATAAATAGTGAAGGAGAATGCATTATTGACGACTAAAGCCTTTGTTACGTCTATATGTTGTCTTTATTAAACATATGTAAAAATGCTACAAACTTATGCATTAACCTAATATTTTAAAATCTTCAGGTAAAATCTGGTATGTATAGTCTAAAACTAATGTAAGAGCAAATATATTGCATACTGCAAACAAATAAGAGTAAGAACTAATTTTCTAGAAGAAAGAAGAGTTTGTTGGATGTACCACCTACCTGTAACACCAACTGAAACGAAGACCCTGAACAACATCACATGTTGTTACATTGAAATGCCTGCACTATTATTTTCATTGCAGTCATTAACTGCACACTGGCTTTACCTACAGAAAAGAAGACACAAGCAGCAAAGGCTTGCTTTTAGTTAACAGAGCAGAAAAGTAATATGATTATTCAAACTAGTAAAATATTCATAGTGAACCATACCATGTAAACTGTACTTGAAGCATTAAATACACACACACACACACACACACACACACACACACACACACACACACACACACACACGTATATATATATATATATATATATATATATATATATATACATATATATATCTAAAAACAAAGATGATGTGACTTACCAAATGAAAGTGCTGGCAGGTCGACAGACACACAAACAAACACAAACATACACACAAAATTCAAGCTTTCGCAACAAACTGTTGCCTCATCAGGAAAGAGGGAAGGAGAGGGGAAGACGAAAGGAAGTGGGTTTTAAGGGAGAGGGTAAGGAGTCATTCCAATCCCGGGAGCGGAAAGACTTACCTTAGGGGGAAAAAAGGACAGGTATACACTCGCACACACGCACATATCCATCCACACATACAGACACAGGCAGACATATTTAAAGACCAGAAAGAGGAAAATAAGACGACAGAAAAGATTTCGAAATGCAACAGTGACAATAACAAACGTAATTGTTGGATTCAAATTAATGATATCAATATAATGGAAGGAAACATTCCACGTGGGAAAAATTATATATAAAAACAAAGATGAGATGACTTACCGAACAAAAGCGCTGGCAGGTCGATAGACACACAAACAAACACAAACATACACACAAAATTCAAGCTTTCGCAACAAACTGTTGCCTCATCAGGAAAGAGGGAAGGAGAGGGAAAGACGAAAGGATGTGGGTTTTAAGGGAGAGGGTAAGGAGTCATTCCAATCCCGGGAGCGGAAAGACTTACCTTAGGGGGAAAAAAGGACGGGTATACACTCGCGCACACACACACATATCCATCCACACATATACAGACACAAGCAGACATATATATATATATATATATATATATATATATATATATATATATATATATATATATATATATATATATATATAGACACACACACACACACACACACACACACACAATAGAGGGAAACATTCCACGTGGGAAAAATTTATCAAAAAACAAAGATGATGATGATGACTTACCAAACGAAAGTGCTGCCAGCGCTTTCGTCTGGTAAGTCACATCATCTTTGTTTTTTGATAAATATATATATCTCACACTGGGTAACTTCTCCAAACAGTAAAGATATATTTATACCAGGTGACCTTTACACCACCACCCATGTACTCACAGTTACAGCAATAGTGAGGGTTGTGTTTACATAAAAATGGCAAGTTAACAGTCATAGAAAGTGCTGGTAGTTGGTGTTTTGGTACATAAATGAGAAAAAAAATTAACACAAAAATGCAAAATATTGCTATTTCTGTAACTCTTAACTTGCCGTTTTCATGTAGACAATGTCTAGAATGGCTGTAACTACGAGTATGTGGGGGTCATGTATCACCCCAGAGTATATGTATCTTTACTGTCTGGACAAGATACTCAGTGTGACGTCGTATATATATTTTATGTTTCACTTTTTTACTTCAAGTACAGCATACATGAATTTTCACTATGAATATTTTACTATTTTGGATAATCATATTACTTTTATGCTATGTTAAACCAAACATTTGCTGCCTGTTGCTTCTTTTCTGTAGACATATCTGTGTGTGCAGTTACTGATTGTAAAGAAAATAATTACACAGACATTTCAATGTAAAGAAATTATGATGCTATATAGGCTCTTTGTTTCATTTGCTGTCACAGATAGCATGGTACATTCGATGAACCCTTCTTTCTTCTATATAATTATTTCTTATTCTTATGTATTTGCCATGACCTAATATATTTGCCCTTATGTTAGTTTTCGGTTGTACATAAAAGGTTTTACGTTAAGATTTTAAAATAAGAATGTTCTGGGTGATGCAATGGTGTTGCACACTGCTTGTTGCATTTATAAAACTGGGTGTAGTATGTTAATTCCTTGTAAATTAAATTTTTTGGAAGTAAACCAACAGCAATTTTTACACAACTTGTTGTTTAAGGCAATTTTTCTTTTGGCTTGTCTGTTCTCAGCTCTGAAGATGGTAGTAAAGCTACCAAAACTGCTCATCACTTTGTAAAAAATTTTGATGTTATATGCAACTGAAACAATATACAGAAAATTTTATAAAGTCTTACAGAAAGTTTTTACAACTGTTATAATTTTATAATTGATTACCTGCTTAAGACAGCTTTTTCCTATTCTGACAATGTCAGATATATATATTTTCTGAGAAAACTTCTAGGTAGGTTGCCTCTGCAAGGCTCATATGTAGGCCCCTTATGCAGACACAACTGCTTCTCCAGACTAAAATGACTGCAGTTGATTTATTTCACTTTGGGAAACAGTATGGAACTACAAAGAGCTTGATCAATTCCATAGGGTGGATAACGAAGTTGTTGGACCTAAGGCTCCTCGAGCAGATACCTTGTTTTTATTGTGCAGTGAGCTGATATATTATCATGATAAAACAACAGCCTGTACGTACCTTATTTTGAATATTCCTCATTTCCGCACACTTAAGTGTATGTGCAGGTAAACTCCAGAACAGCAATCTTAAGTTACTATCTTGTTACAATGACAGTAGTGATGCCACAAGCAAATGCAAAGCAACCTTTTTCCCACACTTCATGCTCTTTCCACATTTGCTAGACAGGATGCTTCTGGGACGAGCCAAACACGTGATGATTGTTTCAGAGCAGAATCGGTACAGCCAAGTTGCACCAACTATTGTATTAACTACAGCTTTTGATCATCCAGAATCACATTTTTCTAGAATGTACAGGCAGAAGTCAAGAGCCAGAGATTTCAGCTCTGCATTTAAAAGGCGCTGTATCCAAATACTATAAATCTTTTCAATCTGAAGGTCCTCAACGAGGATCTTATGAACTGTTCCCAGTCTGATCCCAATACTGCAGCCGATGTTTTGATAAGCAGTTGCTCTCGGCTGTTGTGACAACTTTTGTCTTCACAAGTTTCTCATGTGTCTAATCACATTTTTCGAAGGCAAAGAGTTACCAAAAGCCTTCTGTGTATGTTAGAAATACTGATTTTAAATGGTCTACTCTACGACCATAAAACGATCAGCATGCAGACACGATCTCATTTCAGCTCCATTGCTGGCTCAGTCTACATCAAGCACACAGTGAAACAAATGATGGGCTAAGACCCTCCCATTATGCTGGGAAAAACTTGTGTGAGTTATTAATAATGTATGCTACAACTGATGACCCTTCTTTGAAATGAAATATCACCAACAGTAAGCCAGGAAATGTGAATATAGGCTCTCCCGGAATCTACTGTTATTGATCTCACTGGTTTTCAGTCAGGTGGCAGTATTATAATACTGCAATGTTTTAATGAGTGTCACACTCAGCATCTTCTGGCAAAATATCAAGATATGTGGCTGCTGTAATATTTATCCTAGCAGTGTGCCCACTACCCTTCATGCCCCATTCCACTCGAAAAATTCAACATTTTAACTGTCTTCCGACCACTGCCAAAGACAAAAGAGTGGCTTAGCTATGTGAAAGACCCACTAAAACTGAATGTACCAGAAATATACAGTATCGCATGTGAATACCGTTGACCGAACATTGAGCAAATGCAGCACTATATTTCAAAATGCTGCAAGGAACACATCAGCCATGTGGAACGGACAGATGGAAAAAAATCAGCAATAGCAAAGCCTAGCCTCCAGGAAGATCACATCTTCGACTTCCAGAGCACCAAAGTGCTTTGTCAAGCAATAGGCAACTGATATAGCATCATAAAGGAATCCACTGATATATGGGTACACAAAAATCTTGTCAACAGAGACAAAGGACACCAACTAAGTGTGGCATAGAATCCAACATTAACAGGAATGTGACAGAGCGCAACAAGCACCATCCAACTTACAAGACATATCCGGAATGCTGACACAGAGATCCAAAAGGAGCATCGGCTACCTCCATCACTGCAGCTTCATCCTGCCCCCCCCCCCCCCCCCTCTCCTCCACCCCACTGGCTGATCAGTACATGGCCACCTGTAGCCAGGTGGAGGGGTGCACTCCAGCAGCATAAATATCATAGCATATGCATATCTCAACACTTCACTGAAAGATAATGAGTACAGCACTCATCAAAATGTCGTGGTATTTTAACACTACCACCTGACTGGAAACCCGAGAGCTTTTCACCTGCAAGCCTGGAAGTCTGCAAACTTTCCAGAGTGCCTCTTACCTCAGTAGCTGCATTGATGACAAGTGCTAAGAATAATTAATTGCTATGAAACACATTGCCTGCTTGGTGCCTTCCCCTCTGGGTACTTTCAAACAACTGCAAGCAAACACTGTAGCCACTGCTCCACCAAACACTTGAGTAATGGGGCTGTCCCTATACTTCGAGACTCTTGAAATTTCTGTTTAACAAATCTTTCTTTTCCCTCATCCTGTTCTGGGAGTGAATTGAACTACCACTACTTTCTATTCTTCCACAACACATCCCTCTTTCCTTACCGAGGTCGGGATATATAGCCCCAACAGTTAGTACTGGCATTTTTACTTTTAAATGTGTAATGACAGTTCTGTAACTTCATCTCCTGTAGCTAAGTACTGGCCAGCCATTCTGTCCCTTCTTAATTAACCAGTTTAAGCACGGCATTTTAATGCATAGCCTTTTTTGTATATCTGTCAAAACAACAGATGCAGGATGACTCTGTGAGTACCTCAATAACACAGCTCAGATGACACAGTTGAAGCACCATTTCCATTTTATGAAAAGGTTCTCAGTGATGGTCCGAGTTTGAAGGCTGTTCAGATTTGTGCAGCTGCTTTATGCTATGTTGTAAAGACTGTTTCCTCAAGATATGAAAAAAGTTCTGGTGTAATCTATATCACAATAGTTCCATAGTAACATTTTTTTTCTATTGTAATTTAAACATTTGACAAAGTTGGTGATCTGGCCTTGCTTCTTACTCACTATTGTTCTTCACTCATATTTTTTCCCCCAAAAAAGCTCCAAATACTGTCATCACCTAAGATGCTGCTTTTCTCAATACACCTGACACACTGGCTGTGTGGCTATAAAATAAAACCAGCACTTAGGATACTGCAGACTATCTTATAATATTGCAGATTAACTTCCTCTTGTGTAAGAATACTCAGTAGTTGCTTCTCTGGAAGACAATGTGTAAACTGTGATGTGTTTCTCAAGGTGGTAGGTGAAGGGAGTGATACCTAAAATATTATAAGGCCACATGAAATGCCAAGGTATTCAACCCTCAAGTTTGATGTCTGCTTTATTTTTTAAGATTATACTGTAATTTTATTCTGAATAAGGTCATTTTGTTTTTTATTTATTTATTTTTTTTTTTTCGATTTTAACAATTTAATGGAATATGAACCAAACAACTACACACACACACACACACACACACACACACACACACACACACACACACACACAGAGAGAGACAGAGAGAGAGAGAGAGAGAGAGAGAGAGAGACTGCATAACTTACCTAGGTGGAACCCATATGGCCCTTCAACAGATGGTGAATCAACCTTTATGGAACACTGTTCAAGAATTATAACGCCAAGCGGTTCGGACCACTGTTCTCTGGATTTGAAGTAAAACAGAAGATTGCCACGGAGTCTACACCAGCGTTCCAAGCTGACTGTTAACAACATCACATTAAAACTTTACAAGTTCATGAGATTTTGTACCACAAAAGTAATGCTTATCTCGTAAAATTAAGTAATCTAGTGCCATCTGAAGTCAAGTTCAGAGTAAAATTTAAGAACTTAAATTGTGATGCTTTACAAAAATACTTTATACACAGTATTAACACTTAAAAAGTTGAAAGCTAATTAAGAAAACAAACAAACAATTAGAAACTAATGCTTCTCTACCCAAATAACAGTTTTCTTCAGAATCATGCATTACCTACATTAAAGAAGAAAAATCCTTGCTATGGTCTTATAACACTTTTAGCTGCTTCTAAATCAAACTAAAGACTTAAATACATGCAAGAACAAAGTCATAGTGACTTTAAAAAGCACTTAATATAAATTCATTTAAATCATCACTCTACCCTGATAACAGACTGTCATTTATAAATATGCTAAGTGCAAAAGCTATGTCATTAAATCTTTGCAATAGGTCTTCTGAAATTCTTTACAACACAGAAAGAAAACTAGATGCTCAAGAATATTCCTTAATAACAAAAAACTGAAAATTAAAAATTTTTGCGGAACAGTGAGCATGCATTATGACACAAAAAGCTCCTTACTTAGAAATAGAGTAAATTATTAACAAGTGAACAGGAAAGAAAAGCCATTACACCAGAAAATTTAGTTTTCATGTGCAGTGTGTAAAGTGTGTTAATGTCATTGGCATATAGGCTCTCTCTATGGAAAGGTAGAATTGTCATATGTGAAAGCCACAGATAAAGCATAAGTTTCCATTTCCTTCTCCCACCAATGTAGTTCAAAAGACAAGAAGAGCACTGTATATAGAGAAATAACAAGCCCTCTATGCTCTTTGGAATATTCAGAATAGCACATACAATGTACCACTAAGATTATTACCGAAAGCACCCAACTATGCCAATGACTTCCTCTTAAACCTGCAACATAAGCGAATTAGTGTAATCCAACTGGGAAATCCAAAGTAAGTGCTAGTGACTTATTTGTGCTTATTATTTTGCCAGTACCTTTGCTTGGTCCACTATAGCAGCTCAGTTCTCGAAGACTCTTTGATCTTTTCCCTCTTTTGTTGTCTTTCCCTGGAAAGTTTACAAGACCCAAGAATCTAACTGTTCTTTAAAAAGTATTTGACATGAGTCTTCTCTTTTCCAGGGATATGCAAGAGTTTAGTAAACCAATCAACCAAATACAGATTATTCATTCCTTCACCATGTTATTTAAATAACATGAAGATGACCTGAATATTGAACAGTGGAGGAAAGACCAAGACAGCAAACAATTAACTATATTAAAATGAAATTAATAAAACCATAACAATTATAGTTTAATTTATCTGGTTATATGTTTCTGAAATAGCTATATGAATTTCAGTACAAAAATATGTACAACATCTGTAAGCAGAAATCTCTCAGTTTTTCACACAATTTATTAAATAATACTTAAAACAGAAACAAATTAAGTATCTTTTACACATTTATAATAATTTTGGTTACATTATCAGCAAGTATCACATTATTAGCAACTGTCCAGTGAAGGACACATGCACAGCTGAGATCCTACAGTTTTTATTATGCCAGCATTTTATCATAGTCTTTATTGAACCAGTCAATGTCTCTGCAACATTAAAAGAATTCCCATGTCTCTAAGAAATATCACCCAACTGTTAAATTACCAACAAGAACCGGTGTAAATCTAAAATGGAGTTGTGAGCAGAAATTGGAGACACCACTTAGAGGTGAGTGCCTGCACAGTTTCCATCTATTGAAACAGAAACTATCTGACTCTGAGTTGCAGACATACAACTTAAAAGAAAAAGAAAGGTGTTTTCTTATATAGTATTTGCAGTGTTTCACCACAAACCCTGTGTCAAGACAGTTGAAATTTAAGATAAAATATAATTAAATAACAGCTATAGAAGTGAGGAGAGAGTTCAAACGTCAAATAGAGAGAGAGGGGAAGGCTAAGTAAGAGAGAAGAAAAACTAGACGTGGATTATTAATTCAGGAACAGGTGGTTAGCAAGGTTTAGCAAATGTTGAAAAATATACCATCAATGAAATAGTGGAACAAGTTTCAATATCTTCAAGTTCTCAATATTTTCCAAAGCAGGCACTTAGCATGATGTTGTGCTGATGGTGTGGGTTATGTCTGTGACTATTCACAGTGACTACTGGTCTTTCGTACACAAATAGGTTAGTTGACAGCTTGCGCATCAGCTCTAATAGGTTCTGCTTCTTTTGACCTGTTTTTCTGTTTGCAAGTAATGGCTGTGCTAAATAATATCAGCAGAGTGAATGTAACTTGCTTAACCAAAGCCTGCCACAGCTTTGCTCCCTTATCCCATCTGGAGAATAATAATAATAATAATAATAATAATAATGTAACATTTGGCAGCAAAATTTGCTTTCTTTGAAGCCCACATTTTCTGCATTCTTTGTGAGTGGGCTTGCTTCCACTCCTCCATCCAAAGTGCACCGCCTCTTCTTTCAGTTGTTCACCTCAGTGTAGCCCATTCATTCATCACTGGATACTTATGGAAGACATCCCTGTCACAAGCATCTTTTGATCTGATTTGTAGGAGGCTTAGGTCTTCTTTGGCATTACTATACCAGGGTATGGTGGTTTTGGTGTCTGAATATAAAAATGGGAAAGGTTTTCTTGGGCAAACTGTTCCCATCCTTTCATTTGAGGTGGTCATAAAATTGAACACATTGTTTGCAGATTGAGATTGAATTTTTATTTTTTTTATTTTATCATAAACTTTCTAGTTTGATCTTCTTTGGTGGTTATCATTCTTCTAACTGGAGTCCGTGACTGCCCTAATGATTCTGCACTCTTTCTTTCTCCAGTTTCTTGAGGACACCTTTATTTAAATTCATAGAAAGGGTTTTGGTCTCGTACATAATTACTGGCTTCAGAACTATTTCATATTGATGTATCTTAGCATTTTGTGGAATGCATTGTTTGTTGTACATCATGCAAGACATCTGATAGGCAATTTCAAGTTTGTACATTCGTTCCTTACATGCCTCCTTGCTCAGCCCCCTTTTCATATTGATCTGATTCCCTTGGATTTAGTTCCAATTCTATACTCTGTTTCCATCTATCTTGTTGGACTTGTCCTAACAAATTTTTCACAAACACAGCTGAAAAGCATTTGAGACAGCCCATTGCCTTTCTGACGTCTGTTTTTATCTCAATTTATCTGAAAGGCATCCTAACCAGGGTGGCTCTAATTAACACTCAAGTTTAAGGTCAGCCCTAAATTCATTAAGCGTGCTTAACAAGCCTTCATGGTCTACTGAATTGTAGCCTTTCTTGAAGTCCACAAAAACAGACACATACTGCCTAGACCTTAGAGTACAATATCTGATGATGCTTTTGAGATTGTGGATCTCTTTGGCAATTGAACAACCTCTCCTGAAGCCCCTTGGGTATTCCCCTATTTTGTGTTTGACTTGGGCTTCTAAATGCTCCAGAACAAAGTGAGAGAATTGGGTTGGTTGGTTGTTTGGGGAAGGAGACCAGACAGCAAGGTCATCGGTCTCATTGGATTAGGGAAGGACGGGGAAGGAAGTCGGCCGTGCCCTTTGAAAGGAACCATCCCGGCATTTGCCTGGAGCGATTTAGGGAAATCACGGAAAACCTAACTCAGGATGGCCGGACGTGGGATTGAACCATCGTCCTCCCGAATGCAGAATTGGGTTGGTTCTTGGTGGCAGATATGTTCCTCTATAGTGGTAGGTGCTTTTCATGCCACCTTTATGGTGCAATGGATATTAGGGCTGTTTTGCAGTTTTTGGGTAGTTTCCTCCCTCCCTCCTTCCCTTCCCCCCCCCCCCCCCTCTCTCTCTCTCTCTCTCTCTCTCTCTCTCTCTCTCTCTCTCTCTCTCTCTCTCTCTCTCTCTCCCCCATTGCAAGATTCCCTCAGTTCTGCAACTATTGAGCATTCTCCAGCTGCTTTATTATTTTTGAGATGGGCGATGTGACACTGTGTTTTGTCTTTGTTAGATGTACTCTACTCTGGGCACCAGAAAATGTGTCTGCTGATCTCAACTGGGCTTTTTGGTTTATAACAGTTCCGTAGTTTTTTTTAATATAATCTTGTGGAATGTTACAATTTTCCTAATCTGAAGTCACTAATGTAGTGTTCTCCTGCAGAAACCATAATGATGGCAACTTATAGCCCATGAGTTCGTATTTACAGGTTCTATAATACTCTCTGGTTTCATTTCTCAAAAGATTTTAGTCTATCTTTTCAACTGGTGGTTTTTCATACTAACTTTTCTCAGCTGTGATTACTCTAGCTGTTTGGGCCTTTTGGATTTTGTAGGTTTCCTAATCAGTTTCCCATTTTTTTGCATAATACTGTTTCCATGCAGTCAGCTTCTCCTTGGGGACTGATTTGCAAGTGTCATTCCAGCAGGCATATTTTTTGTTTCTTTTGACTTCTGCAACTTCTTTGGTCGCCTCAATAGGGCACCTTTCAGCATTATTACAGTTGCAATCACTTGGTCTAGCCTTTTCGGTCAAAGTTTATCATTATCAAAAAGGCATGATTTGTTTCAGGACCTTTTGGGGATCAGCTTGAATTCTGTTATTGACATGTGGCGATCTGAGGCCACAATCATGTCTTTTCTATCTTTAACATTCATAATTTCTGGATTGTTTCTCCCAGAGATCTTGACGTGATCTATTTGGAGCTCCCCTATGATTTGGACAGGAGATCACCAAGTTGTTTGCTTGCTCAGTAAATGGTTCTATGTTTTTCTCAATTAAATCGACGCGCAGGTCGCCGAAGTGGCGTCAAATCGAAAGACCTGCACCAGGCGAACGGTCTACCCGACGGGAGGCCCTAGCCACACGACATTTCCATTTTTCAATTAAAAAGGTGAAACTCTATGACTGACACTTTTTGACTTTACATACAATAATTTGTACTTGATACAGTAATAACATTTTGGTTTCAGCACTTTAAGTGAGTAGTTACTTTTTCAGCATAAATTTTCTCTGACTAAAAATTAGTTAATATTAAAAGGTAAAAGAGTGTAATATGGTTATCTGAAATGGTTTAAGGACTTCATTGTCAAAACAAAATTATTGTAATGGTAATTTAAATTTATGGTTACGTACCCTGTTGTAAACACACTTACTTGAAAGGCACAAAGGATGATTATGAACATAAAAGACAAATTGGAACAATTATTTATATCAGTCAGTTTCATTCACTTCAACAACACATTTAATTTCAAGAGCTTACACCCTTATCTTCAGGGGAATTGGTGAATTACATGAGAATTTCTTTTCTGGGTGTAGCTGATTGTTCTACATTGTATTTCATTTTGAAGATGCTTCAAAGAAGGAAAAAAACTGCAGGTAATTGCGCACGCACGCACGCACGCACACACACACACACACACACACACACACACACACACACACACACACACACACACACACACACACACACACACACGCATGTGCACGTGCGCGCGCGCCCACACACACACAAGATACACAACAATCTGCAGTGTGTCTTCACTGGAACATTTTCAAAATGAAATGTCAAGACTGGCAACTGAATGATTAGGGTTTAAAATCCCATCAATGACAAGGTCATTCGAAATGGAGCACAAAACTTGATTTGGAGAGGGATAGGAAAGAAAATCAGCTGCTTTCTATTCAAAGATACCATCTCAACACTTGCCTCAAGCAATCTTGAGAAACCTATAGCAGGGCTTCTGATGTGGAAACTGAGCTCTAATCCTTTCAGATGAGAGTCCTGTGTTACCATCATGCCAGCTTGCTGAATGATACACAGTTATCCATCTCCAGTTTGCTTATTTCCTGTTACCCATTGTTAGAAATGCATCTGAATTTTTTCTTGTTATTAATGCCGTGGTTTACGTTTTAGGAATTTTAAAAAAAATTTGTCTTGGTGAAAACAGTTTATAGATCACTTACACAGAATCTTTTAACAAGGCAACTTAGCAAGGTATATATTTTGAATGTTTTGGATACTAACACTTACTTTACAAACTGTTAGATCTATTTAACAATGGGAAATCCAAAGCATAAAGTAAAAAATGTACAAACAATATTTACCCCCCTGAAAATAAAAATAATATTTTCACTGATAAATTCGGAGCTGTAGAATGGTCCTCAATTTCATTACTTAATGACGCTCTTTTCTCTGCTTTACTAAAATGTTTATCATCATGCAAAATTTTGGAACATAAACCTGTGAATTATCCCACAAATTATATTGGTATATTTCAGTTTATGAATACTGTCAACAGCTGTTAATGTTTCCTGTTTTTGTTATACAGTTCTGAATTTTCAAACCACAGCAATGTCTTGTGTCAGTTTTATTCACTTCTGTGGTATGCACAAGACAAGCCAACACAAAATGTCTGATATTTACCCTCTGTCATGCACCTCATGGTGGTTTGCAGAGTTTAGATGTAGATGTAAATATGTATAACAACACATGGAAGAGTCACTCTTCCATGCTTTTTGTTTATCCTAGACTTATTATCTCCAGATGGTGGAAAGGACATCCCAAAAGAATTTTGTTTTCCGAGTATGTCAGTCACACCACACTTGATTATGTAATTTTTTTTATAAGCTGTTACGTTTCATTTGTATTACAAGCAAGCTAATGAGTCTGCATAAAAAATAAAAAAAATGCTACAATCATTCTTTCATTTCAATACAATTTCTGCATAATTAACCACAGGCAGCTAAGGACAGGAATTGTACTTTTAACACAAATTCTATTACAGGCAGTATTACTTCAAATGCTTATTATGCATGCAAAAATCTTTAATAACAGTTATCATGCAAATTACTACATTTGTACATCACAATAATATTAGTTAGTGGCTTCATATATGGGGAATAATCATCATCTTTTGTCATAAAATTTGAACTACACTCAGAATTTTCATTACTTCATGCTGTAACAAATAGACGTTCCATAAGACAAATTCAATCAAATGCAATTCATAAATCTGATATGAAATGTCCTAAATGCATGAAATAGCCTGTCAAGTATATAGTATAAATACAGTAACACTATTACAAAAAGGTTAGATAGCTACTCATCACATAGAGGAGGCACTGAACCACAGACAGGCACTATGAAAAGATTGCTAAACATTTAAGCTTTCGGGGAAAAGGCTTTCTTCTAAAGTAGACAACACATGTAACATTTACACAAGCACAATTCATACACAAATGACCACTGTCTCTGACCCCTGTCCTCCTTCGGAAATTTTCAAAGAATTTTTTGTTCGAAAGCCTAAATGTTTGGCAGTCTTTTCACTACACATACCTGGAACTCAACACCACCTCTACGAGGTGAGTATCACTATCCTTTTCCTAATATTATTGTTATTTCAACCTGGACTTTCCACTGTTTGTATAAATATAGTTTACAGTGATCTTTCAAAAGTGCATGGGCCACTTAACATTAAGGAGAGCATTGCTGTTATTGTTATTTCGCTTATGGCTTCATGTAGCAAAAAAAGAACATTTTGACAAAAAAAGACAATAAAAAGTCACTAGTCATATACATCAAACAATTTGGGAAAATATTGTGTGAAATACAGTAACAGTCATTAGATTGTATGTTAAAAGCATAATAAAGAAGAGACTGTATACTAAAATTCATTAACATTTAAATATGCTGAATACTTTTTTTCCATATCCCTTCGCATACTGGGCAACACATTTATACACGCTTTCTTATATGGGTTCGATGCAAAAAGAGGAAATTTTACATAATAATTTTACACATTACATCTGTTCCGTGGTGTTTTAAAGTACCTCTTGTGGTATAATAGAATTTATTATTTTTTGAAATACAAGACAGAGCTGTATTAATATTCTTTTATTGTAACTGGTTTCAGTATTGTACCAATCATCTTGGTACAAAAAGATTAATAGTTCTCATATGTCATATCAATTACTGACACAGGAAACCATGAACATACAAAACCATTAAAATTACTCACAAACAAAAAGGCACTAAGTGTTTTAACACATAAGTGTTCGTGACCTATTAAAACAGTAGACAACTGTAAATTGCAGTTATCACCTGTTGTTCTAATGGGTCACACCCCCTTCTGTGAAAAGACACTTGCTGCCTTTCTGTGTGTGCGCAGCTGTAATGATCTTATATGTAGGGCCTACCATATGGTTTTCCATGTCAGTAATTGAAATCTTTTCATACTGCAAAGATGGTGCAATACTGAAACTAGTTCTAATAAAAGATTATTAATACCACTTTGTGTAAACCATGAAAAAATAACATAAAATCAAAAAATTAAAAAAGACACATTCTACTATTTTCCATCTTAAGGGCCAGAGGGAGCACTTTTTAGGGTAATCATCATAAATATTTTAGCATACAACCATTAATATCAGGAACGTAACTGACTAGCAGTGTGTTTCAGGAGTCCAGCTCCTGTCATCGGCTGTCTAAGTTAATCCTATGTAAAATGAACTTCAAGAGCACTTAAGGTCAAAATATAAAAACAAATAAAATTATTCAGACATGAAGTCCTTGGCTCACTATAAAAATGGCAACACCAGATTCACTGTTCTGCTTATCCGTATTACTGCACATCCTCCAAAAGTGTTGCTTCTGTAAGGCGATAAACACCGGTCACACCAGCTGCAGTCTGTCAGACCTGTACGTGTGTTTACAAACTAATGATGCATGAAGAGGCAGCTGATGTGACGGGTGTTTAGCACCTTACAGAAGCAACACTTTGTGCTATATGCAGTAACATTGATAAGTGGAGCAGGGAATCTGGTAATGCTGTTTTTACATCTGCATCTACACAGTTAGCCTTCTGCCGCCGAGTAGTGTGTCAGCAGTGCACAGGTAATGCTGTTTTTATAGTAAGAGGAGGATGTAATGTCCAAACACTTTTACCTGCTTTTATATTCAAGTGGTTTTAAATTGCATTGACTCCTGAAATGCATTGCTGTGGATTATATTCCTAATATTAGTGGTTATATGCTAAAATATTAATAACAATTAACAAAAAAGACACATTACTGTTACTGGAATTAGCCAGCAAAATATGTTCAAAAATTTTGTTACCCTTCTAACATAAATCATTAACTTCTCTATTACACTAACCCACAGTATTACGGATGTAAAATTGTTAATATACCAAATACCACGGCAAAATCACCCAGTCCTTGTCTACTATTAATCACTCATGCAACTGTAAGTTACGAATGGAACTTTTAGCTCTTACCAACACACTGACTTCATAAAGGCAAGGCAAGAGGTTTCACAGCACCTTCACAGCATTTAGACTGGAAACGGACACAATGTTTGTTCTGATAGATCTTTGTCTTAAAAAAAAAAATAAAAAAAAAAAATAGATGAAGTAGCTGCCATTACAAAGCAGATAGATTTATTATAGGATGCTTCCCGCTTGCACTGTTACTGAAAGATATGTGGGTATCATATGTAATATATGGTTTTTAATAGTTAAAAAAGCAACAAGAACAACTACTGTCACTTGTAAGACCTGTTCCATTCATCTTAAGTTCTCCTAGTAATATGTTCTGATTTGCAAAATTGTACACTAAACTCCTGTTTCCTTCTATTCATTCACAGTACATCTAAATTCTTGAAGTATCACTTTTTACCCACAATGTAACACAATGACTGTCTTTAAATGTTGTTTGTACTAGTAATCCGTTTAATTTGAAACAATACTTGGTGGCACAAATGTAACCACTGGCACAAAAATCTGCAGTTCCTTCTCAAGGAACTGAAGAAACCTTGCATTCCGTGAGGTCTCAAAAATATTAGCTAGTGATGAACCAGATTCAAGGCACAACGAAGCATCTTAAAATATATTTTTGAAAATCTAAGCAGTTTTGCTATATGAAAACATCTCTTAAACCACCACCCAGGATAGTTATCATAAATGGTTATGACATGGCACACCATGCATTTTCCAGTCAGATGATAATTGAACAGATTGACTGGAAACACTAAGAACAGTATGTATAATCATCAGCTATAATAGTCCACTGAGAAGTATCTCCTAAGAGGTTACCCACTGACTATTGCTTGTTTCTGTGTGTCACACACCAATGAGTATATATGAAAGTAAGCCTTGTGCCTAACTCACAATTTCAGAACATGATAATCCTAAACTCTTTGGAGTCAAGGGAAATGAATGAACTGAATTATGCTATCAAATCCTGTGCAAAGCATAGATGAATCAATTATAGTAGTTATGGAGATCTATACATTTTCTTGTGCCCTTACAAAAAATAAATAAATAAAATAAAATAAATTTCCTCATCACAGATGTCAAATGTTGGAAGTTGGGCAGAATGATAAAACAATACAGGCACTATACTGTGGCAGAACTAACATCAGGCGTTAATGCTGGGCACAGTCATCGGACGTTAATGCTAGACACAGTACAAGTATGTCTGAACAGTCAAGCAGTGCATCAAACACTCCTAACAATGGGCCTCCACAGGCAAAAACCCGGGCATGTGCCAATGTTAACACCACGACAGCGGCAACTACAACTGAAATGAGCACAAGACCATCAGCACTGGATGTTGGGGTTGTGGCAGAGTTTTGCACGGTGTGATGAATCCTGACACCTTCGTTGACATGCCAATGGGAGAGTGTGAATCTGTTATCTTCCAGAGGAACAGTTTCTTGACACCTGTACTCCAGGATGGAGACAAGCTGGCAGCAGCTCCATTATACTCTGGGGCATTCACTGGTCCAGTGCAGCTCGTGCGAGGCACCATGATGACCAAGGAGTATCATACACTGGTTGCAGACCACATACACCCCCCTTCATGCCAATCATGTTTCCTGATGGCAGTGGCATTTTTCACAAGATAATGCACCATGTCAGGATAGGAATGTGAGGGAGTGGTTCGAGGAAGACAGTGGTGAGTTTCAATTGACATGCTGCCTCCTTCTCCCACTCACCAGATTTAAAACTGATCGAACACATCTGGGATGTGATTGAACGTGACATCAGAGCTCATTTCCCCCTCCCCAGAATTTACGAGCTCATTTCCCCCTCCCCAGAATTTACGAGAGTTAAGTGACTTGCGTCCCTCCAACGACCTACCAAGGCCTCATTGCTTCCATGCCATGATGCATCACCACTGTTATTTGTGCCAAAGGTGGACATAAAGGCTCTTAGGTAGGTGGTCATAATGTACTAGCTGATCCGTGTAAGTGCGTAAATGAGTTACTTTAGAAATGTCATCTAGAAAGAAGAAAATACATGTATGGAAAAACTATACAAATTTCCAAATAACGACTATTTCAGCCTATATGTGGGATGAGGAACAACTGTTTAGCAACCCATTGCCTCATTAAGGTATTCTTTCCTGACATCTGAACAAGCATTAAACAATTACTTCAATAGATTATGCATAAAAGTGAGGCATTTCGTCATCAACTTAGGGAATGTTTGATAATTGCTTGTAACGAGGTGCGGAGTAGGAGACCAGGCACTCAGTGCTGATCACAGAGACCATTTCTCTAAGATCAGAATCTCTGGGCATTTTAAAGACAACACTGTTCAGCATTATAAATGATCCACTAGGCAATCATAAATCATGCGCACAATATGTCCAAAAATATGCTGAGAAATTGCAGTTAATGTCAGAGAGTGTTTGCAATTCATACCCCCCCCCCCCCCCCCCAAAATCCCCATTTTACTTCTTTGAGAAAGAGCAAGTCATATTTTTCCTGGTGCTGTCAGTGGCAATAAAAACAATATTGTGCACCCATAATAATTCGAAAAATCAATTTCATCAAGAAGAAAACTATATTAAATTTTTTCTGAGAAAGTAACCCTTTCAAAAGTGGTGTATCATTCAAAAATTTTTGTGCAATACTATTTTTGATCTGATGCTGTAGTGACTGACTATTATACTTTCCTGGTAACACAGAAAGGATTGCCATTATAATGTAACTGAGAAACTGTAAATATAGGGTTTAAAGTAAACTATGTGAGCCAACAATATATGCTTTGAAGTACAATATCATGTGTACACAGATAGCGTTATTTTCCACTGTTTGCCATTAAAATTGCAACAATAGCAAGAGTAATAAATAACTAAATTTTACTTCTTATGTACACGCAGTATTGTAAGAAGAACACAAATTCTTAGGTGATTTGGGGTCTAAATGGTGAAAAATTTAGAGAACAAGAGCTGCCACTTCCGGTTTTCACCAAGCTGGGGACTGAGTCAAACTGAGCTTGAGTGCCAGATATTTCAAATATATGTCAGAGATCATCAAATGTAATGGCTCATGAAGGTGACATGCCAGTTTCTCGGGAAACTATGACGGAACGTTTTCAGTAGGTAAGAGATCTCGACAGCCTGCTGGCCAGGGCAACAGTCAAACAGGACTCCGCACAGAGGTAAGTCAGGATGGCACAGGCAAACTGCAGTCTTTTGTGTTATCATGTTGGAAGATATAATAATGGAAACCCAAAGATATGACACAGCCGACAGCCATAACACATCAGAAATGTAATAGATATGGTCCAAATTACCAGCTATCAAAATGAGGTAACCATACTGTGTAGCCAATGGCACTCCATACTATCACACCAGGTACTGGGCCAGAATGACAATGACGAATGCAATATAGCTACATTTGTTCTCCTCTGAGCCTCCAGAAGTGGATACCTACAATATGATGTTGCATACTGAAGTGGTTGGTTGGTTGGTTGGTTTTGGGGAAAGAGACCAAACAGCGAGGTCATTGGTCTCATCGGATTAGGGAAGGACAGGGAAGGAAGTCGGCCGTGCCCTTTCAGAGGAACCATCCCGGCATTTGCCTGGAGCGATTTAGGGAAATCACGGAAAACCTAAATCAGGATGGCCGGACGCGGGATTGAACCGTCATCCTCCCGAATGCGAGTCCAGTGTGCTAACCACTGCGCCACCTCGCTCGGTACTGAAGTGGGACTTGTCTGCAAAGATGTGTGGAATCACTCCTGCATCCAGTGCCGTCATTGGGCACAGTACTGTCAGGAAGCCTGTCTTTGCCTTCATCATTATGGAAAGCCCCAGCAACAGTAGCCACACAATGATTTTGTCATATGTGCTGCTTCAGACATCATCATATTTTATGTACGGTAATTGTCTTACTGCAAATGAGGGCATTTCTTAACTCAAGGCACAAACAATGTATCTGTCATCTCAGGCTCCAGTCGCTTGGAGCATTGAGTTCCTGTGTGGTACTGAGTACAGCCCTCTTCAATCTAATGATTCCATATTCAGACAACAATCATGCGATCCCGACCAATGCAAGTGGCAACACCATGGAACAATTAACCGCTGTCTCTACAAACCGTGTTCCTTCCCGGTACACATTTCTATGTCTTTCACGAGTCCAAATGTAATTCTGAATAATTTTCTTTGGCTACAGAATGTAAATGGCATCATACATACCTACTTTTTGTGTTTGTGCTGAAATTCTAACCATTTGCATATCCATGCATGTAGTGTCCTTCATACCAATTCGATGTGTTGCAAATTTAATGATCGGTGGTGTATACGTCAGCTGTAGAGATCATTAATGTGTTTTGCTTAAATTTATCCCTTAAGCTTTGCATGTGGCAGCTTAGATTACATTGTTTACTAGACCTATACAGGTCTAGAGGAGATGGTGATCCAGTGAGGGGGGGAGATGGTTACAACCATGCAGTCCTATGTAAGTGTAGTTTTGCTAATGTTTTTGTATCGTAAATTATGTCATTTGATATTTATATATCTGCCATGTTAGTGATGTCATCAGTCTACTAGTGCAGTATTGGGCTGTCTACTAATCTCAGGTTTTAACTTTAGGTGAGACACAATCATGACTGATAGCATACAGACTGTGTCATCACTGAGAGTTTGAGGGTTGCAGGTACAATCAGTTACAAAACATTACTCGTGTAAGGTGAAACATGGGCATACAGACAGTGGACTTATTGCATGTCGCTAACACCAGTGTATTGCCCAACTCTAATCCTAAATGAACAATATACCCACTCTTCAATAACAACTAACCCTGGCACCTGAGTACAGTGTGTTCTGTTGGTTGGTTGTGAAAATAAGTCACAGGATATGCTGTTAAACACAAGGGGCCCAAACTGAAGAGTTCTCGATCTATTGTGTTATCGTGTTATTTGTAATAAAAAATTTAGTATGGACAGTGTTGGATACAACTATGAGGGTATATTAAGTGTCTCTGCTAACTAAATTATGAACGGTACAAACGTTGAGGGAATCTTTGATAACACTGTCCATGAAAGATGGTGCAGTAGCGAGATATGGATAGTTCAGTGCCTGTGCTACATTTTGTATTCAAACAGAGGTTGTTAGCAGAATGTATCCAGATACGTTTGGTGCCGCACACCACAATTAGTGTCCTCGGGACTTCCACCTACAGTCAACAAGCATAAGCATTGCCAACATTTACTACACTGAGAAAACATTAAACAACACAACATATTAAACGTTTGATGACGATAATACGGTGATGTTGGATATGGGGAAGGGGCATGGTCATCAGCTCCCTTGGAAACACCATCATGGCATTTATTTGGTGAAGATGGGGAGGAGGGAAGGGAGGCAAAGGAGAACGGGGGATGGGGAGCAGCAAGGCTGTCTCCACAGGTGGAGTTGCTTATTATGCACGAAATTCCACCTAACAATTATGAAAAAGCTGCCACCACGATATATCAAGCTATTACTATGAAAACCGATTAATAAAACTGTTGAACTGCCTGGATAAGCTATTAAGCCAGAAGTGTGTTACGTGAAGTTGGTGGACAAAATGATAGTTGCCCTAACATCAGTACATAAAATACATGTAGCCAAAACATTCTGAACTGAAAACGGCACGTCACAAACGTCACAGAGAGAGGGATGCTCCCACTGGAGGAGGAAGTCACGTACTACTGGCAAGATTCTATGCACAGTCTGGTAAGCAGCACTTCCTTCTAGCGGTGTGGTTGGCATGAAGTTCCCCATGCATGCATGCATGGTTGATTTGGGTGACTGCAGTTTGTTTGTTGTTCATCACTTCATACAATTTTGTTTCACACTGACACACAATTCACCTGTTGGACAATGAGATGACTGCATGCAAGACGATGGCCCATCAGCTCTCACCACCATCTCTACACATTTCTTTGGCTGTTTTACTGACTGTCGCACTTCCCTGTATCTTGATGTTTTCAAGTATTCAGCAAAAGACCACCTCCTTGCCTTGGTGTTGAATCTGCTGTAAGGTGTCCTGGATGATCTGAATCAACTGGTCTACTGGGTACATGCGATGGACTGCTTGTACCACACTGAGCGAATCAGGGCAGACAAGAAACTTCAAACTGTGTTACCTTTGAATCCACTCCAGTGTCCTCATAATGCCATATAGCTCTACATCATAATTTGTAACGTGTTCTGGAAGGGATACTTGGAAAACCCTATGAGGGAAAACAGCTGAGCAACGAAGTGCATTCCTTTGCTAGAAGCCACCCATATATGGAACAATAAAACTGTGGTATGTACCTAAAACTGAAGAAAACCGATCGGTAAACATGAATTCTGCAGTACAAGTTCTTTCTGCTGCATCCAGCTTAGGTCACTTAGAGCCACTGTCGATGCCCAAGGTGGAAATTCTGAAGACTTATATATTCAGATCCACACGTACCCAACCAGCTTCGCCCACTTGGAGCCGATTCCTAAACAGCAGCTCAAAGCACCAAATGCTAATAACGGGCAATTCCGAAATTTTGAGTGCCTGTTGAGCCAGAAGGAGGGGCACCGATGAATTCTGAGTGGAGGTTCACCAGTCTCTGCTCACAGGCCCTGAATTGGGTTGGTCTAGTATGATCCAAATGCTCTCATGGTGGACAGCTTCTAACATCTTAAGATAGGAGGTATGTGTTGGCCCAAAAACAGAAATCTTGCTGCCATACTTTAATTATGATTTGAGAAATGTTTCTAAAACTGCAGAGAGCGGGACCTGTCAACTATTCACACCTCTCTGCTGATGCATTTCAAAATATTCAATGATTTTATGCTCTTCGTTTGCATGTCTTTCAGGTGCACAAGCCACATTAATTTCATGTCAAATCAGAGGTTCTTAATACTTCCTCAAATCCCTCATCTCAAATGACCACACTGACCTATAAAATATCTGTAAAAGGCCAAAGTGTGACACTCATACACTCACTCGGTTATTGTCAAAGAAGGTGAGACAAAAAGAACTTTACAACTTTGGAATGATGTAGAAATTTATTGAAAGAACTTACATAATCAGTAGATCTGTCACTGTGTAGTAACTGACCTCAAGTTTGATTCACTTAGAGCACCATTACTCCATTCTGCAACCTGGAGTGCCAGAGTAGTGCACTGTTAAAATGACTACTTTCACTGGTGCAGAGCATGCTCGCTGTGCTTTTGATTTCATGAAATGAACTCTGCAACAACTGTTCAGCGTAAATTGCACTAAACAATCTCTAAGCATGCCTTCAATTTACTCTTGGCACACGAACTTTGCTGAGACGAGTTGTTCACTCAGACACGATGAATCACCCGGTCATCCACATGTTGATGATTATGTCGAATAGGTTAGGTAAAGCTTTACCCACAGTCCACAAAAATAAACACGACATGCGTCTCGCAAGACCAGCATTCCACAAAAGACGTTTGGTGGGTACTGCCTAGACATTTACGTACTTGAAACCATACAGATTCAAAATGGCACAGAACATCTGTGATGCAAATTAGTTTGCTTGTGGGGAATTTAGTGCGGACATATTACATCGGATAGAGGCTGAAGAGGCATTCTTGAACACAATAATCTTCAGCGATAAGTCAACATTTCGTATCAGTGGCATGATGAACAGCCACAACTGCATAGAATGGGGCAGCGAAAATCCAGATGCAATCCTGGAACACATTCGTAGCAGCCCCAGAGTTAATGTGTTTTGTGCCCTTAGCAAATTGAAAGTGTACAGTCCTTTCTTCTTCGTGGTGAAAAGTGTCATTGTTATTGTGTACCTAGATATCTTTGAAAACTCTTTAATTCCACAGATCAATGAAAGTGACTGAGATGGGATGGTTTATTACCAGCAAAAAGGTGACCACCTCATATTTCCTCATGGAAGTTCGAGGTTTCCTCGATAACTGCTTCTCAGGCTGTGACGGACTAATTGCATGGCCAGCACATTCCCCAGATTTGACACCACTGCATTTCTTTCTCTGGGGTTTCATTAAAGACCATGTGTATGTTCCTCCCCTACCAAACCACTTAGTAAACATGTAAAATCGAATCTACCCTGCCATTGCACAAATTATGCCGAATTTGCTGCTACAAGTGTGGGAAGAAAGTGAATACCGGTGGGATGTTTGCGGCATCATAAATGGTAGTGACATCGAACTAAAATGACACTTGGCATTTTTATGTGCAACTTGAGGTTGTTTGCTACAAAATGTCACATCTACCAATTTTGTATGTTTTCTCCATAAATTTATATGTCATTCCAAGGTATAAAGTCTGTTTTGACTCACCCTGTACTTCCTATCTGCTTATATTCTTCTACAGAAATCATATATTTAACAAACTAAAAATGTACTGCACTATGTAGTACTTATGTTTCCCTTAAAAATTAGACACACTAATGTTCTACTAATGTTATAAGTAAAATTTCACCTGGAAAGTCTTCTATAACCTAACACAAATGTTTCTTGTGAGACTTTCTTAACTAAACAACACAACCACAGGCTTAACCATATTCTGTAGCCTACTTACAAGTATTCCCAATAATGACTGAGTAAACACAAAAATCCAGTTGGGTCATTCCACATCAAATCATCCAGAAATTTAAGGAAATGACACCCATCGTCACGCAAATCCTTGAAATTTTGGATAGTGGAAGTTTACCTAGATGTATTCACATTTCCAAAATGTAAATCTTGCAGGTCAATTACTTTTTCTCTTCTGATAAAAAGATGTTGTATATATTCAGGAATTCAGGCTTTCATACACAAGCTCCTTTATAATTTAAAAGTGCAATAATTCCTACATTTTTTGCAATGTAAGCCTGAATTTTTTTTTAGTTAAAGAGGAAGTTTTATATTTTTATAGTCATGCTTCTTGTAGTGAATATCCATCATCTACATCTCAGAAACAACTGTAAATAACTTCTTTTAAACAAAATCCATGCATGGACATAATGATTTATTTAAAAAATTTACAATATTATTAAAAACAGCCTATTCCATTATGTCACACAAAAAGAATCAGTTTGTAGAAATAATGCTAAGTGTGAAAAACAACATTATTATAAAAGAAATATTGAAATTGCTAATTCATGACTGTTTTATTGCCACTACATGTATTATATCATCCAGTTTCTTTGTTTTGAGTCATGTGTTCACTGAGCATGCAGTTCTCCGCTCTTGTACTGAGTTGTACCCAGAGTCAATTATTGGTTAAAAATTCAATTGTTGCAGTTTTTAACTATTCATTCCAAAACAAATGTAAGTCCCCTAATGTTACAATGATAATGTGAAATACTTTTGTAATGAAACAACGGGATAGAATGATTTTTTCATTATTTAATTATTTTTTAGTTTACACCAATCATCTTTTGAATTATTTATGACAAATATTGGTTTTATGACTGAAGCAGTATGGAAAGAACAAGTAGGCAGTGTTTTCTTGGACAGTATCTGTAAGATATATGTGATAACCTGACTTGTGTGAATGAAACGACCAGTGAAGAACAAAAACTTTTATTATGGTGAAGTGACAGTCACTCATAAAGTGATTTAATTGTTTTGTGTGTGTTAAACGCAAAGATAGGCACCTCTCTCTACATAAGAAAATTTGCTGTGATTCCTTCAAGTCCCATAAACGATCTGTTTCTTCGGGATTGCGTGAAATTAACTTAGAAAAGGCAAAGACCTTCAAAATTAGAGACTTTAGTGTTATTCCTGGGGAGAAAATGTGTCCAACCTGTATCAAATTTATTAATGAGAACAATCAAGTGACGACTCATCACCAGACTATATAAATGACAGTAATGTGAAGGTACAGACTCCTGAAAAATCTGTGCTCAATACTAGCTTAACTAGCTTAGGAGTATCTCCTGCAAAGCTGCATTCAGTTGCTTGGCATAGTCTGTATGCAGCAGCCAAATGAAAATTGGAATCAGGAGCTGGGGCTCTGAAAACTAAAATTTCACATACATATCAAGTTGAGCTGGCTGCTGATGCAAGCACTATCCCTGAAAGTGATTTAACAGAACTGGAAGAAAAGGCAAAACATCATGATGAACTCGTGGACAAAATCAAACCGAAAATTGAACATGCAAATAATCGAGAAAAAATTCAGTTACTTACTCTTGTTCCGCCAACTTGGTCTTGACAGAAAGTCAGTTACGAATTTCAGGTTTCTGAATATTTGGTATGACAAGCAAGAGCTCTTTTAATGGAGAAGGGTATTTTATTGATGTCTGAGGAGAAAAGAGGAAAGACATTGCCACATGATACAGTGTAAAAAGTAAAGAGTTTTTATTTGGATGATGACAACACAAGAATAATGCCTGGGAAAAAAGACAAAGTGAGCACCAGCAAAAATACCAATGAACAAAAGCGTCTTGTTTTAAGTAATTTAACTGAACTGTATTCTCTCTATAAAAATAAGTATTCTGAAAAAGTAGGATTCTCAAAATTTGCTTCTCTTCGACCAAAACAGCGGAAAGTTGCAGGATCATCAGGAACATATACCGTATGTCTGTGCTTTTGCCACCAAAACGTTATATTGCTTCTAAATTCCATTTCTATTAAAGAAACATACCAAGATCTAATTAAAATAATAACATGTGATATAAAAAACTGAGCCTGTATGCTTCATCTGTGTGAAAAATGCCCCACCAGTTGATTGCTTAAACCCCACTTAGAAAATGAAATAGAAGACTATGATCCTGATGAGATGGTTTTCAGTATGGTGAATGGGTATCAACTGATAGAGTGACTAAGTGTTCAAATCACTTCTCTATCAGAATTCTGTGAGACATTAATTAAGAAAATTGAAAAACTTACTCCACACTCTTATTTCTCAATCACAATTTGATTATCTGAAATGAAGAAGGAAACACTTGATGATCTGTGTTAATTTTAATGGACTTCAGTGAAAATCTTAATTTTGTTGTTCATGATAAAGTACAGGGTACCACTGGAAAAACAGCAGCTGCACTCTTCACACTGTCCATATATATTACAAATTGGAAAAACCAGTTACATGCAAAAGTCTTTGTATTGTTTCTGATGATCTAGAACATGATGTTGCCTTGGTGTACCAGACTCAGAAGACTGTACTGAATTTTTTGAAGTGTGAATATCCAGAAATTCATCTTGCACATGTTGAATATTTCACTGATGGCTGTGCTGCACAATATAAAAACTAACAAGTTCAGAAATATTCGCTACCATGAACACAACTTCATCATAAAGTGCAGCTGGTCCTTTTTGCTACCAGCCATGGCAAATCTCCCTGTCATGGTATTGGTGGCACTGTTAAAAGATTTGTCACAAAAACAAGTTTACAAAGAGTTTATACAGATCAAATACTTACAGCTTCACAGGTACTTGAATTCTGTCGTGAGAACCTACAAGGCATTTCAGTTCCCTTTGTTTCAAAAGATGAAATGGTACAAGTCAGACATTATCTTTCTCAGTGCTTCACAGGTGCAAAAACAATCCTTGGAACATGATCTATGCATCACATTGTACCAATATCACAAACCAAAATTGGAGCAAAAAGGCTGAGCTGTTATACGGATTTTAGTATCGCGCACGATTTCTCAGGTGTACTTCCACCATTAATACCAGAATGCACTGAGCAGCCCAAATGCTATGCTGCATGTGCAATGACTCTTCTTGATATTTGGGAATTGTTGAGAAGGTGAATTGTGAAGAAGGAGATGTTACAGTAAGGTTCATGCATCCTCACAGACCATCCTCATCCTTCTATTGGCCTGATAATGATGTTTGTGATGTTTCTTTCTCTCATATTCTGTGTGAAGCTGCTATCACCACAGTAACAGGCCGTACTTATTCCCTGAACAAAGAGACCTCAAAGTTGGTGGAAGAAAATGGTTTTCATCTAAAAAAATATTACCTAAGCATCAAAGTGTCTTGTCGTATGTGTAGTCCCGAATCAACTTGAATGCAGATTGCAGCACCAGCATTTTGTGAAGTGTTGACAATATTTGCTTTTGACAAAATACTACGCGTTTGTACATTGAGTTAATTTAGTTATGGCAAAGGTAAAAAAGTGTTCATACGTCATGTAATGTACAAGTTGCCCTTTATTTCATAATGAGTAATTTTGTTTCATATATTGCAATTTTTGTTCAATTTGGATAAAAGTTTATTATTTGTAGATCACTTTAATTTTTTCAGTGTTTTCAAGAGGGGGGGGGGGCAATTGTCCAAAATATTTTTTTCCAGATTTAACAAGAAAATTAAATAAAATCAATTTACAAAAATTTAATTGGATAATTCTAACATGTTTTCAGAAACTACATGTCCAAAAGGATAGTCATGGAAAAAACTGTCAGCATCCAATTTTCAAATTTTTACAGTTTGCTTTGAAGTAATGCATTGCATCAAACCTGCAGCAATTGCTAGCAACAGAGTGTATATAAAGCAATAAAAATTGGCAAAAGTTCATGATATTAGATACAAAAGCAGTACACAAAATCTCTGTTCAAAACTAGATAATGGGTGTCATGGCCTGGATGACTTGACATGGAATGGCCCAACTGCAAAGTTACCTCATGATCTTAAGGCATATGGAGGTGTTCGAAAAATTGTAGGTACACCCTGATTCAATGGTTAAGTCCTACCTTTCTTTCTCGTGTTCTCTCTGACTGAATCCCATCCACCTTCAGAAGGGCTGCCCGTAATCGAGGCAGTGCATACAGTTCACCCAGGAATGAACAAAATCTTCCTATATGAACAACTGTGGTTTGGGCCTGCAATTGTATTTGAACATTAACTGAGAATGTTGATTCGACTACCTGACAAGGAACTTGGTACCATGGAGTAAATTTCTTAGTTTTCCCTTTGGAACTTGAAGTTTAATTAGCATTAACCACGGCCCCATGTGACAGCTATGCAATGTGGCTTTTTTTAATGTGGGTGCTTTCCTCTTGTTCTAAAGCCTTTGTATTCACTTTTTTCATCTGATGCCAGATACTTTTTACAACCTTTTAGCAAAGTTCAGACAGATAATGTATCCTCACCCAGAGTAGGTTGACATAATTCAAAAGGTGAGAGCATTTTCCAACCAAAAATAACTTCATAGGGCTAAAGGCCTGTGTTTTTAGTGAATTTTTGAGTTGTGTATGCACACAACAAATTGGAGGAGGGTATCCCAATTATGGCTACTATTAATGTAATAACTTAGTATTTTACACAATGTCCTGTGAACACTCTCCATTCTGTCATTTGCTTGTGCACGCAGGACACTAGTACATAGCGTCTTCACGCGTAATGGTCGACATAACTACTTCAATAGCTCTGACGAAGTTCATGCCCCGGTCAGTTGTTATAGCATGCCAAATTTAGATAACCATTGGTTTGTCAAAGCTCGCACAACTTTTTCTGCTTGTTGGTTTGGTATAGTGTTCAAGGCCAATTAATGTGACAAATGATTAATTATGGTCAGTAAAACAGTGTGCTGGAAAGTAATGGCTCCCAATTTGTTTTCTGCTCTCACTATCAGTTGTGGTATTGTATGTTTTGCATATGGCTCCATCAACTTTTCCACTTCGCTGATCCAAATTGCAGCCTCAATGCTAGAGGGCTCTGAATTTTTTTGTGCAACTAGGCAGTTCACGAGAAACAGCTTGCTGTAATCTAGTTTCTCACCACACAAACAAGAGACGAATGAAAGCTGTGTACGATTACAATTGTATCAACATCAGTAATGTGTAACATTGGATTGTCTGGGCTTTTAATGAAAGAAACAGTGGTGTTAATCTCAACACGTGTGACAGACCTCAGAGTGGATGATCGCGATCGCAGACAGCATCCGATGAGACTCATCAGAACTGAGTTGAGGAACTTACCACAAAAAACTGGTGGATAACAAAAAGCACAGCTCCCATGTAAGTGGGGAATATCATAATTGCACATATATGCCATCACTGCAGAACTGCGGTACAGGAAACCGTGTGCATGGCAAGTGCATTGAATGTTCAATCCTAACATGAAATAGAGGATACTGGACATCTCTCGTCAATTTTTTTGCATTTTGAGTGTGAGGGCAACAGTTTTCTTAACAACGATCTGACAAGTGATGAATTTTTGGTTCACCATTTTGACCTTAAAAAGAAGTGAGCAACAATATAATTCCTTTAGAAAGGATCGCCAATGCCAAAAAAGTTCAGGCTATGCTATCAGCAAGCAAAGTCAAGTTCACGGTGTTCTGGGTTGTTCAAAGTTGGGTGCATTTGGAATTCACACCTAAATGCACCACCATAAACTCTGAAAGGTACTGAGACATCCTCAGAAAAGAGAAAGCATGAATTCAAAGAGTTCATCCACACACGAAACACCCTCTCCTTCAGCAGCATGACAATGCCAGACTACACAAACCTCTGTGGCCATCAGTAATTGTTGCAATGAGGCAATCCAGTGCTCAAGTCCAGCTACAATGGAATCATAGGCTTGCCTCAATATTTCACCCCGTAATCAGGCTGGTACAACTATGCAGCGACCACATGATATTTGCTTGTTAAGCACTCCATCATCAGAGTTGAACTATGCTTGTTTTGCAGGCCACTGACAATAGGGAATGGCAGCATGAGCTCTGCACCACTCTTCCGTGCTTACTCCAGTGCATTCTATGGCACATACTTTGATACTTAACCTATCTGCATTGCTATGAAGCCGGCCGGAGTGGCCGTGCGGTTCTAGGTGCTACAGTCCGGAGCCGAGCGACCGCTACGGTCGCAGGTTCGAATCCTGCCTCGGGCATGGATGTGTGTGATGTCCTTAGGTTAGTTAGGTTTAATTAGTTCTAAGTTAAGTCGCATAGTGCCCAAGAGCCATTTGAACCATTGCTATGAAATTTTAATTGGATAATGCACTACCTCTAAATCAAATTCATTTAGCAGGAGGTTAAAAGGCTCATTGGATCTTCTAGTTCCTAAAGCCACTTTAGTGCTGTGTGGTCTGTTCTGACAAAATGACCCCCCCCCCATAAGATAGCACGGGAAATAGGTGATGCCAAAAGCTAGCACTAGAATTTCTTTTTCTGTAGTTAAATAATTTCTTCCTGCTTTATTCATCTGTCTGGAGCATATGCTATAGTGTGTTCTACCCCATCCACCTCTGGTCTTAGGACATAGCCTAGAGTCTGACTGCTCCAGTCACACAAGTTAAACTATTTTCAATAATCAGGAAAAATAAGGACAGGATCAGTGATCAATAATAAAAGCTTCATCACGATCCCAAGTCCAGTGAGATTTTATTCCTTTTTGTTAGCAAATGTTTTAGGGGGTGTTGCTACCTCCGCAAATTTTGGAATGCATTTTCAACATAAATTGGCGATCCCAAGATATGGCGCACTACGTTTACTGTATTAGGCATTGGAAAATCCTTTATGGCTTGCACAAGTTGTAGTTTGGTATGCACCCTATCCTGACCAATAATGTGGTTTAAAAAGTGTACCTACTGCAATGTGAAGTGACAATTTTTTGAGAGTCAGTCCTTCTGCATGCAACCATTCAAATACTTCTTTCAGACCCACTATGTGCTCCTGTATGTCCTTGGAGAATACTGTTATGTCCTTCACGTACAGCGAGCATTGCTTTGGTTTCAGGCACTGCAGCATCGTGTCTGACAAGTGTTGGAAAGCCACCAATGCATTTTTTAAACTGAAAGGTATCCAATATTACTGAAAGCGACCAAGTGGGACCAACACCACTCTTTTAGGCTGATCTTCCACTGCTATTTCCAATTGGTGACACCCGCTATGCAAACCAAAGGTCTGTGTCTGTGATACTGAGCATGAGGTAGGTGTCAAACTGTTCATTGGTTTAGAAATCTTTAATCACAATAGAACCTAGAAGCACTTTTCCCATCTGAGGGCTTCTTTGACAAAATTATTATCAGTGCTGAGCAGAACAGTACTTTCTTCTATAGTTCCATCCCAAAGTTGTTGATCATCACACATTGTAAATAATGTGGCACTATGTATGGTTTTTTGTGCACACGTGGCTTGTTCCCAGTGGAAATTCCGTGCTACAGCAGAGGTGTAGGTGGCAATGGTCCAGTTGGTTTATATAACCCCACATACTTCTCCAATAACTTTTCTCCTTATCTACGCTATCACTCCCTTTCAGATGCAACACCTTTCCTCTTAGTGAAATTAAATCACGAGCCTGTCCTGGCCTCTGGTACTGTACCTGTAATTGTCTCATAAATTTTAATCCTTTCACAGTTTTTCTGCCAATAACATTGTGATGCTTCAACACCTGATTGGAGTCCAGTACCATCAGAATGAATGAGATTCACCGCTGTCCAATGTTGCCACTAAAAGTGGCAAAACTGCAGATTTTAATGTTGAAAACTATGAAAATAGGTTGTCTGTGCTGTGAAACAAATTCCCGTTATGTGTAATCAAACGGACAGTGAATCTATTGCAAAATCTGCAGGACAAGAACAATACGGATTTACGTCACAGATAACGTGCTTTTTCCCACTTCACTGAATGACAGATACCTCAACATAACTAGTATATCAAGAAGCGAACAGACAAAGTGATGTGTATATTTCCTTTTTCCATTTTTACACACTTTTTTGTGTGTCCACTACGGACGATAACAATTTCTTTACTAGTGAAAACACGCCATTAACAGATGGAAAATATGTTTATTTTTTCATATTTACAACATTAAGACGAAAGAATTTATTTTTCAATTAGTTCACCTTGTGATTACAATTATGGGCAAACTGATAGGAAACAATGTCATAACACATTAAACAATACGTGCCAAAAACACGGTACGAAATTTTAGCTCTATTTTCGTTATAAGGCTAGCTCTAGTAATTGATACTGTAACAATGAAGTAACCTCTAATGTATCAAAATTACAAGGAAAACTGAACTTACTTTCGGAACGCCGAAAGAAACCTTCCTGCCTTTCGCGCAGGAACAAAACACCTTCTTTGTCAAATTTCTGTGAAGGCTGCGTGGCTAATGTGGTCAGCTCCTGTTTGTTGAAACGCATCGCGATGACTGTGAGCCTGAGAAATGTACAAAACAGTCCACCGAACTGTGTGCCACCAAGCGCAATTCCAATACATTAATGGAAACCAATTTTTTTAAGCAGCCCTATGATACCTTCAATGAAAGGTGAGAGCGGGTCATGGGATCTTCTGTCAAAAATCAGAAAAACTGCAATAGTGGGTTGGTGATCACACATCTATCACAAATAACGCGTGCACATAACTACTGCTAATACGCCATTATAAGTTGAAACAGACCACTCTGTCAGCTGGGCAAGAAGCGCGAAATTTAAAAATTAGATGTCAGATTTATGTGAGCCTTTTCATAACAACTACGTCATTTTATTTTTTTATGTAGAGCGTCTGAAACACGCTTCATGCGCTATTGACCAAGAAATATGTCTGTTGATAGGGCCGCATTGGAAATTTGGTCGCGATTTAAGTACATGCCGAGATTACAACAATTTTAAACTATTTACTACTACAAAAGTAATTCGCAATTCCATGTATGTTAACTGTGTGACGGATCTATTTCCACAGACATAAATACTTGACGGCTAAAGTTTTATGGTAACAAAGGTCAACATATTGTTGATAGTAACTTTTCGTTGTATTTTAGTGTGATTAATTTTTCTTCGGTTAATTTCGAATCAAAGAACAGATGACCAATTTTGACAAATAATGCGTCATAATTGTCTTTACGTAAATTTCGTGAATCTCCTTGTGCTATTGACTCCTCTTTGGACGTTGGATCAATGACAATGTGTGACGTCAACCCCAACGAAAGCCACCAATGCAGTGAGAGGACGCTGTTCGTAAGTTGTTTGTCACCGGCTCGGAGTCAGTATTGAACAGGTTCGCCTAGAAGTTGCAGCGTTTGTTCTGTGTGCTGGTGTCGTTTGTTGCGAGCTGTTATTAATAATGGCGTGGGTTCCCTTAGAATCAAATCCTGATGTAAGTATATCAGCATCTGTCTGATAACAAATTATTTCATACACTTTTCACTTATGGAGAATTTTTTTTGTTCTAGGTGATGAATAAGGTGAGTTTCCAACCCCCGCACTGTTGTAAGTAAATTGCGCATGTCGACTGTTGCTGATCTGGTAAGTTCATGTAGATTGGGTTAAGTTCGAAACCAGTTGCTTTAACAGTACCGGTATTTACGAAAAATGGTGGTATCACGAAAAGTTCTGCCGGCCAGCAAATACTTGAGTACTGAAAATGTTAGTTCTTCACAACTATGTTCGGAATAGGAAAATCGATTAGGCCTACTGTTGCGTGACAGGAAGAAGTATTTCACATCATAATTGCTTGTAAAGTATAGTGAAAGTTTGTGTAATAAATCATTAATACCATACATCTAAACTCCTATTTTCTGCTGTGCCTAATAATTTTCTGTGGGAATAGTATGAAATTGGAAATAAACAAAGATGTGTGTGCGGTAGTGTATAGTTAGTGAATCATTTGTAACGTACAAATCTATTATGCGGGTGCCCACTAAATGTTCGTGTTTTTCAGAAATGTTAGCTTTCGAATAGTAATAAATCAAATTGCTTTAAGGAATAACTGCAGTGCGCAACACATTTTGTTGTAGAGGGTACTACATTCCAGTATTGTGTTTATGTAATACATGCCGATGCATTTTAATGAATTTCTGACGTCTGCTTAAAGGTTTACTTAGGATTAATGTGCTGCAGCGACGCAATCTGAAACCAGTAACCAATCAGTCTGCTCCGTTGAAGTTCACTTCCATGTTGACCCGACATGGACAATGCATAAGACACTACTCTAGTTTCCATTTAATTCAACTACTGTTTGCGGTGCGAGTGTTGTTTTTGTCCTGCACAACAACCCACACTACATTAGCAGTAGTTTAAGATAATGTAGAGAGATAAGAACTGCTTGAGTAGTTCAGATAGAAGATAAATTGTGATGGGTGACCATAATTTGGCAATAGGAATAGAAGGAAAACTTGTAGGTGAGTATAGAATGGGGAAATGGTATGAAAGTGAAAGCTGTCCTGTAGAATTTTCCACAGAGCACAACACATTTGCTGTGTCAGATGTCGACCCTGCAAACGTCTATTGGTTATAGACTGTAGATTAAAACTGAAGCAATCACAAAAAGGTAGGAAATTGAGATGAGACTGTGGTAAACTGATAGAACCAGAGGTTACAGTGTGCTTTTGTGGGAGCATCAGGGAACAATTGGTGAGAACAGGGGAAAGGAATACAGAAGACAAATCGGTTTTTGAGAGAAGAAACAGTAAAGGCAACATAAAACTGAAAAGACGAGGCCTAGTAGAAGTCAATAGATACCACGGGAGATACTGAATTTAATTGATGGAAGACAGAAATATAAAAATGCAACGAATGAAGCAGGCAAAAGGGAATACAAATCTCTAAAACAAGATTGATAAGAATTGCCCAATGGATAAGCAGGAATGGCTAGAGGACAAGTGTAAGGACTTCAAAACATATTATTCTATGTGGAAGATAGATGCTACCTACAGAAAAATTACTCTTGGAGAAAAGGGAACTACCTGTATGAGTAACAAGTGCACAGATGAAAAACCAGACCTAAGCCAAGAAGGGAAAGCAGAAATGTGGAAGGAATTGTTTCTATACAAGGGAGATGCACTTGGGGGCAATATTATGGAAATGGAGGTGGATGTAGATGAAATGGGAGATGTGATACTGTGTGAAGAATTAGACAGAACACTTGAAAGATATAATAGAAACATGGCCCTGTCAACTGTTCAGTCTGGTGTGTGAGATGAGAGACAAGTTAAATACCCTCAGACATTCAAGAAGAATGTAATAATTCCCATTCCAAAGTAAGCAGGTGTGTCAATATTACTGGATGATCAGTTTACTAAGTTATGGTTGCAAAATACTACTACAAATTCCAGCGTCTTGGGCCGGAATGCTGAATTATTTAGCTAAGTTAGCTGACAAATTTGCTTGGCCAAAGTTCTTTCATAGGGAGGGGATCTGGAAATACTAGATATTAATCATCTTCTTGTTTCAGTATTTGCAGAAACTGGGCATGCCTTCAAAATGGCAGATGGTTGATGTACTTGGGTTGGATCCAGAGTTGCTACCCTCTGTGCCACGCCCTGCTCTTGCAATTATTCTACTGTTTCCTACATCACCAAAGGTAATTAGAATAAGTTAAATTGTTCAATGGTTTTTCTGATGTTTAGGTATGAACATATCAGGCTGAAATAGATTAAAGTACAGCTACCTGATTAATACATTGTTTCCAAAATATTTCTAAGTTTTTATAGAACTAATATTGCTACTTCATTATAAATGCTACTGTTGGGCCTTGGGTTTCACTGCTACATTAAAATTTGATTTAGTGGTACCTTTTTAAGAACTTTTTTACTCAAAAAAGTACATCAATGTGAATTTGCATTAGTTATCAAAAATTACATTTCAGATCATAAGATTTACTTTCCTGTCTTCTTCAAAGTTGTAAATCTGGTTATTCAGCCACATCTACTATTCAACGTTAACAAATGTTGATTGTGGGTCAGTGGCCTTTGTCCACACCCACAATAAAGCCAGCTATCTTGGGGTATAACATATTTAGTGTAATAGGAGACACCACTGAAACTGGAAGAAAAGAAGCAAGGAAGCATTAGTTTTAATGTCCTATCGACAACAATGTCTTTAGATAGAGCAGAAGCTTGACTTAATTTAGGATGGGGAAGGAAACTGACCCTGCTCATTTCAAAGGAACCACCCTGGCATTTGCCTGGAGCAATTAAATTTAAATTAAACTTCCAAAGGCAATAATGCTGGGCTGTCATTTTGTGACACTCTTAACCTGTTCTCATCTTGTACCAGTAAGATACTTCCTTCATGCCTTTTAAGTATGTTTCCTACTTAGTTCCCTTGTATTACCTGCATTTATAAAACATGAAAGGGAATTCATAACCTAACAAAAATGAGATAGATCTACCTGAAAGCCATAACTCTTAACCCTTGGGGTGCTATTGGCTGAATAGTTGCAGCTTTGAAGTTGGTGGTTTGACAGCTGAAGAGGTGATGGATACAGGGACTGTGGTGTTGACGGATGGACAGCAAAGAATAAAATTTCAGAGTTTATCCAGTTGCTGAATTTCAAATTTGACTAAGAATTATTAGCTGTTAATCATCAAAATTGAACAAAAGGAATGGATGGTACTTAAATGGTATTAAAGCAGATGGGTAGTGTCAAATGAAATTAGTCAGGTTCTCTGGAGGGCAATTGGAGCTAAGCTACTTAGTGTTAAAAATAGTCACTACATGATCTGGAGACTGCTGATAAAATCTGTAGTCACAAAAATTAGATTTTCAGAAACATGAACAAATACAGGGCAAGGCCCTAAAATAATGCAAGAAATTTGTGTATGGATTGAAAGGGAATTTGGCACAGGTTAGCCTTTGCTCTTAAAATCCCAGGTTTTTCAAGTAGGCCTATATCTAATTTTCCAGTCCTTTTGGTTAAACCTGTAAGTAATGCACACCTAGGTTATCTGGTTTTATTAAAGTGACAATTATTTTTGTGCTTAGTATTTGCTGAATGAATGTGGAAGTTTGTGTTGTGAGGACCCATAGTAACAAGAAGTCCTGTGAGGTAGTTACTGTATAGCAGTCAGATTTGAGATATGCTTGAACAAGAACTTACATAAAGTTTGTGAACTGACACTGCAGAACGGCTTGACTATTCTTTTTTACGTATTATTATTCTTAGTTATTCTGAAATATACTGCAGAAAATGGGAGAGCATGTAGAGTAAAAAACCCTCTGAGTGCCATGTGCCAGGTATTGTTCTTATGGTGAAGAGAACAGTGCATAGTTCTCACAAAAGGCCCTGAATGTGATATTTCAAAGAGCTTTCATCTCTCACTGTCAAAATTTATTTTTAAAATTGTCATCTCACTGGTGTGCTCAATGTGAGAAGTCATTTACTAGTTCTTTGTGTCGGAAACTATGCACACTGTAGTTGGTTACAGTTCTTGCACTGAGTTTTCTGTAATACACAAATTAATGCCGTCCTCCTCACTACATTATTTCACTTCTTCTGCAATGACTTTGGATCACCTTGATTGCTTAGTGACAGATCTTGCATACGTATTAAGATAAGTAACTGATCCAAAACACCCATGTTCTGCCATTTTCCAATTAGATGTAAGTTTGTTCCCTGATCTTTCTTGCTTGTGGACAACTTTGTTTTGTGTTTTCCATGTATGAAATTAACTGATCTTCGGCTGTTACGCTAATTCTGTAAAGTTCCAACTTGCACAAGAGTATTGTTGTCAACAAATTAAGTGCATTTGTTAAATTAAAAGATAACTGCTGCCACAAACTGAAGATTTAGCACTGACAGTGACTTATGCTCAAGAATTGCATGTTTAATGCTCATTCTGTGAAGCCAGACTGCAGGCCTAACAGCAAAATGTGTAATGAAACGTCATTATCACACATTCTCAAAAATCTTTAGAAATAATGGCACCAAAAATATTAACCTGTAATTGTTTTGGATCCTAGTGACTGAGCAGGGAAAGTGTGAGACTGTACTATTACAGGAAGTGACTGGGACCAACAATAAGAAATATGACTTAATTCAAACATACACAGCGGGTGAAGAAGCAACTGAAAAACACTGTGGCTAACACAGTTGTGAAATAGGGCTAATTAAATGCTTCGAATAGCCTAACAGTGAGTCAGAGGAATGGAAAACGAAACATTGTGGTTGTAAAACTGTTAAAGAAGATAAAGATAAAAACTTCCAACTTTGAGCCAGACTGGGACTTGGGCATGGGACTTTTGTTTGTTCTCAGAATTGAGAACGGAAGAAGAGTCACACTTAGCTAATGTATATTTGAATGCATGTGTGCGTGCACAGTAATTAATCTTATTCTCACAATCCCTATGTGATTGAATTATTGAAACTTTGTTAATTACTTTCTTATGATAATTGACATCAGTCTGTCTTCCAGTTCAATTTCTTCAGCATCCGTCTCCCATGAACCAAAGAAACTTGTGCTGCCCTTCTCTGTATACATTAAATATCTTCTGCTAGTCCTATCTGGTACAGGTCCCACACTCTTGAGCAATATTCTAGAAATAGTTGCAGAAGTGATTTGGAAGTAATGACCTTTGTAAACTGATGGCATGTCCCCAGTATTCTACCAGTAATGTTGTGTCTACACCTGCTTTACCCATGACTGAGCCTATGTGATAATTCCATTTCATAATCCTACAAAGTGTTACCCCAAGGTATTTCTCTGCATCATGTTGAAATCTTACCAATATCTGACTGGATATTTATGCAGCTTCTTTCAGGTAGTACTTCATTATGGACAACTGAATTATCTGCAAAAGGCCTTGATTTTACTATTAATATTGTCTGCAAATTGAAAAATTTCCACACCGATTGGTGGACTGACCGCTTTCACAATTTTTCTCCTGTCATGCCTCTGCTGAGTGATAACTAATTAGAATGGGTATTATTGAAAGTTTTTAGGGGACTATAGTGGTTTTGGATTCTTTAAAAATACAATAAAACTAAAGTATATCCTTTTAGATTTGCTTCAGAGTTTTTATATTGCCATTGGACATTGCGGAGTCTTCTGGATTAACTAATAATTTCTCACGAAGGACAGGACAATGTTCTTAACCATCTGTATGCTTTTATTTTGAAAATTTGTTGTTGAAATCATGAAGTCTATCAATAATTCTTCACCTGCCAAAGCACTCTCAACTGTAGTTCGGAATGGACTTGATAACTTTAACTGACAAGTGATATTCTTTGTATAAGTATTCCACTATAGTGAGGTGGTGATGTGATTAGTGTTTTAATCTTTTGCTAAGAATGGTGTTTAATCCCATTTTAGGTTGTCTGTAATGGCCCAAATGTGTATCGAACAACTGTGACGTATATACATTTTCCTTCATTCTTCATGTACTGATTTAGTATTAAGTCATTGGCATTTCAATGGATCTTCCTTCTAATAAAGTGTACATTGTTAATAATTACAGTTGAGTAAAATGTGATTTTTCCTTGTATAGTAAATAGCTATAGGTGGTTTCATCAGATTCTTTTTGTTTCTAGTATGAAGAACATAAGACTCAGCAGGAGGAAGAAGTTAAGGAGAAGGGACAAACTGTTTCTGAAAATGTATTTTATTTGAAACAAGTTGTTGAAAATGCATGTGGTACAATTGCTCTCATCCACAGTGTTGCAAACAACACTGATAAGTAAGTACAATTTTTTGTAATACATGAAGCTCTAAATTTTCTGACAGTGTAAACTTATGCTATGTTATCGTGCAGGATCCAGTTGGGTGATGGCCATCTGAAACAATTCTTGGAAGATGCTCAAGCCCTTAATCCTGATGAACGTGGTGAACTCTTGCAGAAGGCAGATGGAATAATTAACACACACAAGCAGCTTGCTTTGGAAGGCCAGACTGAGGTAGAGGAAGTAGACTACATTAATTTGTGTAGCTGTTAAATGTGTCAATGCTTACAAATGTGTAGATAATACTTATTAATTGCCATTTGATGGCAACTGACGCTGTATGGTAACTTTTAATCACAAAGCTTGAAGATCCTTTCTTGATAAACAAAGGATTGAAAAAATTTCTTTGGCAAAGAACAAAACAAAGAACTTAAAGGAAAATGTTGAACAACTCTTTCATTTGTGGAGTTAAATTCTACTTCATTACTTCCTGTTAATTAATTTTCCATGTATTGTCTGAAAAATTTTACGTACTGCTTACCTTTTTTAACCCTAGAACACTGGGGGTGGGGATGTTACATTGCTATTAAACCATCGTATAAGTACAAAATGTTTGCTTTCATACCCTACTGCAGTTGTAAATTTTGTGTGGGTTTAGTAGTAAGCGAGGGTAAAACATGTAAGAAACTGAATGTATCAGAATTAGGAATTGGAGTCGTCAGTGAGAGGGAAACAGCAAGGAGCATATAGTCAAATCTTGAGGATTCTTGCTTTACTTAAACATCACTCAGCAACTGAGAATGCTTGGCCTAAGTGGCAGTATGTCATTGATGTAGTGGTTCATGTGTGGTCCAGGTCTTTTGTGAAAGCCATTAAAATTGCGGTAAGATGAAATAGTATCACACAATACTACGACATCAGTATATTCCCTTGATTTGACAGCTAACAATACAGTCCAGTATCTGCACTCATTTGGCCCCATGAAATTTGTGGCAACTCTTGTGTGTTTCTGGGAGCAGTAACAGTTAAAATAATTTAAGTTCTTGGTTCCAGAACCAGTCTCACTATTATTTCCTGCCAGGAAAATGTCAAATGTATGGTAGTCTTTTTGTGCCTGTTTGCAACACACCATCTTTCTATGGTGAGAAGCAGTCAATCCTTTCCATAATATTGTTAATAATAAAGATTCATAGAACATCAGTATAAGAAGTGGGATATGTGGTTTCCATCGGTCTTTAGCTGACTCTGAGAAAGACAGTCCTAAATTTCCCTTGTTCTAGACCTACAGAAACATGTCAGAGCTACCAGTGCTCAGGAGGCAGTTTTCAAAGCTTGATCCCTCAAATAGGTGCAGACATAGAATACGTCGGCCTTCCTAACGCATAATGGAAATGTTAGTTTCTGACTTGTATGCCCACATATTAATCACTCTTTGGCAGTTTATTCGTAAGTTGTACCTTTCAATGAAGCTGTCTGTGGCTCAGTGCTGACATTGATCTGACTTGGAAACTTGAATGTACTTCAACTTTCCTTTCCAAAATTCACTAAACTGTTGACACACTTAACTGTAGATTGTCTTACTTATCTGCAGAAGTCAAAAGCACATTAGAAAATGCATGTACTTTATGTATTGTGTGTTACAGGCTCATAACTATTAGACCTTTTGTGCTTAATAAAAGCAGCCTCTGCTAATACACTTGCTGTTCAAATTTTTTGGCACTTACTATTGTGTGTGTTCATTAGTTGTCTTAGAAAATTATCAGTTACAATTTTCTGTGCATTCTGAACCAACTTACATGACACTTCCTCAGTTTTTGTGCCCTAAAACAATCTCATCAACTTGTAACTGTTGGTGAACCAAAATGCACCCGCCAATTTACTGTTACTTCATGTAAGTAGTATTAATCTGTCTGGTTTCTTCCTGCCTACATACACTACCTGTCTCATCTTCCTAAATGGGAGTGTAAGTCATTCTCTCAAATATTAAGTGATTAATGACAAAGCTTCGGAGGCACTCGACCATTTTTGTTCTTTTTCTCAGTTCATGATAGATTTTTATTTAAAAAAATACATCTTTGAAAGAGGTAGTAACTGAATCACTGAAAAAGAAATTTCAATATGGACTTGAAATTTCTGAAACAGGATCTTGCGTGACTAAGTCAGACAGCAATTTCTAATCAAGAACTGTATTATGAAAAGGATATTTGCCACTCGCCATATAGTGGTGCCGAGTCACAGGTAGGCATGACAAATATTGTTACATTCCATCCCGCATTCTCCATTGTTCAAGAACTATCATTGGCACACTGTACACTGTACATTAATCACATGAATTAGCACATGTCTCATTGTGGTTACTAACCATTATTGATGGAACTTTTTGGATAGAGAAGCAAGCCGTGTTAATATGAAGAGCTCGAATAGCAATCCAGTATTGTGAAAAGGAGGAATGCTGAAAGGTGGAAGAAATAGTTTGGAAACTGTCATGAAAAGGGAATAACACAGACAAGACATTTTAGGAAGTCTTTCCTGAAAGTATTTGAGTGTAAATGAGTGTGGAAATGAAAGATAATAAACATTTAAGGACAAATGTAGGCCACATGCATTCTAGTACTTAAACATGTTTTTCTGATATTACAGCTGAAACAGTAAAACTTGGCTACTATGTGCAAAATAATGCTTGATATTCTGTGCAATTTTTGTTTGAAAATGTGTCAACATACATTTAACGATTTTTGAATTTTTAATTACCATTGTTTACATTGTTTATAGAAACAAATCTAGCAATAAAACTGGAATTTCACAGTTTACATATGTGTAGGAGGCTAGTAAAATGTGTGGAACAGATTTTTTAAGGTCATAGTTGCTGTGAAATTAATTTTTCAGTTTTGTGTTACCTGGGACTGCTCTATTTTTCTCATATATTTTAAAGGGGAATTTTTCTCAGAGAATAGATAATGGAAAAGTGCTGCACAAGCTTATTCAATAATTCTTAAGAACTATGCCAAATTTTGGTATGTTAGCATGTTAGCTTTCATAGTTCCTGAGAAAAGCTACATAATAGCTCAAAAAAGTCAGTTTACAGCAATTTGCATTCAGTTTTTATTTCAATTTTTAAGTGTACTGCTATACCTCTACTGATTAATGCTGTCCACATCCATAATCTTTCCCTTCTGTGTCTTCCTGTTGTAATCTCCTCCCCTGTCTACTTTGCCTAGACAACTTCTGCATTTTTTCTTCTGTTAGCTGAGCTTTGTCCAGTCATGTTCCAATGCGTCTTAGTATCTTCAGTGTGAGTGCACCTGGATGGAAGCCTAGTATCTCCAGTCATTTAAGGATTAAGTGGCTTAAATAGTGTTTAATGGCTTGGTAGAGACCTGGCTAGTGATCTCTTCATCTGATTCTAATTTCCACAAAGCCCAAGGGACCAGATGTCTCATGCAGTCTAAGCCCCTTTGACCTAAAATCAGACATGCACATGACATTAATAGTGTACAAATGTTTCTAATCAGTTAACCTAAATCCACAGGACAACTCATCTTTGGCACTGTACATAGCATCATCATTTCCTTCACTAATTTTCTTCTTTGGAGAACTCTGTGACTTTGTTGAAAATTTGACCTTCACACTTAACAAGCCGCTTCTCTGACAGAGTTATTTAAATTTCCTGTACCTTTCAGAAAGTCAAAATTTCCTCACGTTTTGACTATGTGTCGTCTACTATGACCTGTTTCGAGCAAAGCAGCTTGATATATGCAAAACTAAAAACTGAAATAAGTTTGTAGCACGTACTATTAAAAAATGTAAACAAAGGAAAAAAGATAACCTTTCTCACAACCTTCTAGACTTGACTGCAGTGTATTTAGGTTGTGTGAATGAAAAATTAATGCACAAAAAATTTCTATCATAGAGGTGGGTCACAGCGTAGAAAGAGGGGGTATGGCATGTGCAGACACCCAAACTAAATTTTAAAAACTATTTCTAGCCAGAAGTTGATTATGAGACTTTGCAGTGTTACTCATAAAGAATCGATCTAATAAATACACAATAAAAAACTTTATTTTGCTCTACATCTGCCCTTAAGGAAGGAGAGAACAGAAGCTTTTGTCTTGGTGTTTTGGGAGATCGTTGAAGTTTGGATGGGTAGGTCTGATTATTAATTAGAGGCACTCTGTAGTGGAGAAAAAAGAATGTATGTCATAACTAGTTGGCATTAAGACATTGTCAGTTTGGTAATGGAGGAAAACTTGTGTGTAAATCTGTAGAACACAAAGGCTTGAGATGTACATGGTAACAGTTGTGCAGAGATGAAGAAACATGCTCAACATAGGCAAGTGTGGAGAGCAGCATCAAACTGGTCTGGCTGAATACAATAAACTGCAATGAACTTGTGGACAGAATTTTATCCTTCTTACATGATTAGATAACAATTTTAGAACTAAAGATGAAATTTGTGGGATCAGATAAGAGCTTTTGTTCAGGAACTGTGTGCTGCTCTCTTTGTTGTAAGTCTAGTCTTCACTATCACAGATAAATTACAGAAAATAAAGTAAGAAAAAGCAAAGAATTTTCATGAACTACAAAATGCCAATTGGAGTGGTCTGCACAGGACTTCATGTCAAAGCTGGAGACAATGGGATGTGAATATACAATAGATTTTTTCTGAAACTAAAAATAGCAGCTTGTCACTGTTACTCATTTCATAAACTTTGAGTTGTCACCTGTTTCAATTTGACAAGTTAAGTCAGCTGTTCACTTATCTGCTTTTCATAGTGCTGGTAGCAAGATTTTCTTGAGTTTAGGATTCTGTAAAATCCTGTATTTTTGTGTGAGTTGTCAACAGTTGTAAGGTTTCATATTGCATAGAACATTGTGCCATCCTTACTCATATTTACAAAGGGAGACTGTATAGTATGGACTTCAGACACCATTTGCGGAATTTAGTAGATAGATGGTATGGATTAAAAATAAAGATAAGAGTGAAGTAATGGTATTTGGAAGAGACAAAAGGATCAATGGGAATATTACTTTGAATGGAGAACCCCTCAATAGACAGTTTCACTTACGTAGGGAGTGAAATATTTAGTGATGGAAGAATAACCAATGAAATTAATAGGTTACAGAAGGGAAGCAATTTCTACCAAACAATAAAACACCTGATTTGGAATAAGGTGGTTTCAGAAAAAGCAAAACTCCTTATACATGAGTTACTACTTTCCTATTGTCATCTATGGAGGAGAAACAGTGACAGAAAGGGACTGGAGCAGACTGCAGTCAGGAGAAATTAATTTTCTCAGAGCAAAAAAGTTATGGGAAAAACAATAGTGGACAGAGTAAGGAATGTAGATATTAGAAAGGACCTTAAACAAGAAAGTATGAGAGAATCAAAAGAGATTAAGGTGGCATGGGCAGAGACTCCCCAAAATTATGGAGGAACTAAAGATAGGTGGAAAGAGACCTACAGGGAGCCCAAGAACATGGTGGAAAAAGAGTGAAAATATCTGTGGAAAGGAGGTGTGACCTGGCAGCAAGTGGAGGAAGTGGTGGGAGGACCGAGCCAAATGGAGAAGACTAGTCAGCACCCAGACCCAGCAGTAGCTGGAGTGGGATCTGGATATATAGTAGATAGAAAAGGTTGTTTCAGGTATCATGAAATGATCACCACTTAGATTCTTATTGGAAGTGTGTTCTTCATGGAACATGATAGTGTAGTGTAGTACTCCCTGGATCATTAGTAAATGAATACAAATTCACTTAGGTTATTGACCTGTTTGGTGCCAAATATAATAGATACTTACTCAAATGTTTTGCCTAATTAAAGTATAGATCTCATTCGAAACTAGTGACTTTTTATTGGTGCTGCAAAATATTACTTCATACTTGCGTAATTTTACTTTATCATTTTTTATTTAAAAACTTTGTTCATTATTTGTGCACATGATTAGATGATCAAACTGTATACAGTAATTGGCTGGCTGCAATAATTGAAAGCCATTTGTAAGTGTAAAAATTGTAAAACTGACTAGTTAGTGTAAGTGTTGAAAACTACAAGTGACTCTAGATACAAGTATATTTGAATGTTTTTAAGTTAAATGGCAAGAATACTGTCATAGAGCACACATGTTACATTGAAATAAAACTTGACCTAGTCATGGTATTATTTTTCTTTACTTTTTGTTTCCATGTCTTATATTTGAAACAGAAATATTGAAGTTTTTATTATTCACAGGCCCCAGACTCCAGCACACCTGTGAATTACCACTTCGTGGCATTTATCCACAAGGATGGGAGTCTCTATGAATTAGGTAATGTAGTAGTTTTGTTCAGAAGTTGCCTCCATGTCAGTTACAAATAGTTACCTTTGCTATTGTATTAAAGTACTGAAAGTTGTCATATTGGATCAGTGTATTAACAAGAGCACTGTATTTTTTCAGAGATGTTTTTGATCTTTGAAACAAATTACATTTTCACACAATTTATGAAATGAAACAAATCTTCCAGTTTGGAAGAGATTAACTGTACTTGTTAGTTTTACAAAAAAACTTTGACTTCATAACTGTTGTTCACATTTTCATGCTGCGAACCATAAAAATAGTTCATGCCTTAGTGAATGAGAATTTGTTTAGGGTCCCCCCCCCCACACACACACACACACACACACACACACACACACACACACACACAAACACACACACACACACACACACACACACACACACACAATTAATCTGTCTTTTCTGTAGCCTGATAAAGCAACATCATATGTGAGTAGGAGAAATTTCAGTTTGACGCAAATTTTAGTGTTAATATTATCATTGGTATGTCCAGAATTCGAGCCTACTTTGTGATCTCAGTGAACTAATTATATTGGCTGTAATTTTCTAGAATGTACTTCAAAAGTGCAAAACAATTCATTCTATATAATGTCCACAAGGTGTACACTAAACTAAAAACCACATTTTTACGTATTTTGTTGGTTCAGGTGACATAAATTTATGAATTTCTATCCACTTTTTGCTATTAATGCTGATTGGAGCGTAGATAATCTGAAAGTTCTTTCGAAAGAGAGAACTAAACATAAATGCACATACTGTCAACCATTTAAAGCTCCCACCATCACCTTGTCCACGTCCCTTTTTTCACCCTGCCTTCCTTTTTCAAATGCTTATTGCAAGCCATTTGCAAAATAGGAACCTTGAATTATGTATGAGTTATATCCTCTTCATCAATCATAAATTATTCATTAATAAGGGGCCATTTTATTAATGCTTACTCACTCCAGTCACTGTAAGACAGAAGTCAGTTGAGTCTTCTGGTATATGGTACACCTCAATGCATATGTACAAACCCAGTGTTACAGCTCAAAAGCTAATGACATTCTCAATTCTGTTAAGCCTCCTTCAAGCCATAGTAAACACAGGTGACTGTAAAACAGAACTCTCTGGTATACACATTAGGTGTGGGTGAGCAAATGGTATTTGGTAGCATTCAGTTCATATTTGCTTTTGTTCACTCATGTTCAGCTGGTCGTCAGATTTGTGAACCATCAAAGGAAGTATGCATCCTCCCTGCTTAGGCACTTGCAATACAGAAAGCTTTCATGTACTGTCTTGTCTGTCATTGTCACTGTCAAGTTGGCTGAGTAATGGAGTGGTCTGAAGAGTATACTGCTGACAGAATAATTCTAGTATCATACCTGGTACGGAACTCCCATAAACAGTGTAGATGCCAAAGGAAAATAAACAAGATTGGTAAATTGTTGGAGTACTCAAAGGTCCTCCTGAGGATGCGAGAAAAACAAATTAAATGATTGTCATGTGGGGACAGGATGAGTAAGCACAATCTTATTAAAGTTATTAGTTTATTAAAAATGGAAAGCACTGTAAATTCCCCTGAAAGTAAAGTATACATGTACCTAATTTGCTGTTTAAAATTGAAAATATGTTAGCCTGATCATTATCATAATTTATTTTCGTGATAGCTGTAATTAAAGGGCTGATGTGGTTCTGTTACATTAGATTTTTATGATAAAATGGTTTACCTGAGATGGCACTGTCTGCCCTCATAAAAACAACATAGCAGATAGATAAAAAAATCCACTAGCCAAGGGGCAGCAGGAGAAAATGCACACAAGTTACAGAAATGTGAAAGGTTTGAGCCATCCATTCATTGTGGCTGAAGGGTTGAAGAGAAAGGAATAGGAATGAAGGAAAATTATTGGTTGCATTTAGAAAGTGGGAGGAGTTGGAGAAAAGTAACTCAATACCCTGGGTCAGGGGAGACACTCCAAAAAGGGGTGATGAGGAATGTCTCCAGTGACACTTAAGTTTTGAGTGACTTTCCTGTAACTTCTCATTTCTTAAATCTCGCCAGCTCTTCCCCTTCATCCCACTTTCTTTCCCTTCAACCATCTCCCAGGACACTCTGGCTCTGGAAGTTTGCACATCTCCATAGCTTTCATATGGGTTTTTCTCCTCATACTGTTGCTTGATAAGTAAATTTTGTATCTATCCAATAATATTTTCAAAAATTATTTTTGTTGATACGGAGTATATAGATGATTTCTTCAAGTAGCCTATCACAGTGGGATGAGTTGGACTCACACTATCCTTTAAGTAGTCTGCCCATGTACTGGGATAGGCCTCAGGTTGTATGCTGCCCTCTGCCCCCCCCCCTCATTTTCTCTGTGATGGCAGATACTATTTTAGCCAACAAAAGCAGCTTTGAAGAAAATTCAACTAAATATCCACCATGCAAAGGTCACATAACCCCATTCCATGGGCAGTAGCTGAAAGTTAGTTAAGCTATTATTGTAGGACTTCTTGAAAACGTGAAAAATTTCCTTTCAGTTGGTTTGTCTCTAGAACAAGGAAAATGGCTATCAAGTCTGTATTTTAATATCGCAACATTTATTACTGACTGTCTCTCTTTCTCTGTAACAAGTTCACACACAAAAAGAGCCAGAAAATATTTAATCCGACCCAGTATTTTAAACATCCTAAACAGTTACTAACTTACTGCTAACACTTGGTTAAAGAATTATAAAAGAAGGTTGTACACATCGAAGAATCCTGGAGATACTATAAGGTATCACATATATAGTGGTAAGAGACAGATTTAGGAACCAGGTATTAAATTTTAAGACAGTTCCAGGGGGCAGATGTTGACTCTGACGACAATCTATTGATTATGAACTGTAGATTAAAACTCATGGGCAAATGTCTATAAGGTACAATACATATGTAGAATTGTGGACAGTTGGGAATGTGAGTCTCACGGGAAGCTCAGATGGATAGAGCGTCTGCCATGTAAGCAGGAGATCCCGGGTTCGAGTCCTGGTCGGGGCACACATTTTCAGCTGCCCACATCGAGGTATAACACCACCACCTGTCGGCAGCTGAGGTTGTCATAGTTATCATTTATTCCAGGAAAAAGCTGCACGGTCATCAACAGTAACTGTTCTTTCGAGAACAAGTTACTGTCTTCGTATTTATGGAGATGGGACCTGGATAAACTGCCTAAACCAGAGGTTGTACAGAGTTTCAAGGAGAATGTCACGAATGGGGGAAAGAAATACAGTAGAAGAAGAATAGGTAGCTCTGAGGAATGAAGTAGTGAAGGCAGCAGAGTATCAAGTAGATATGACGAGGGCTAGTAGAAATCCTTGGGTAACTGAAGAAATATTGAATTTAATTGATGAAAGGAGAAAATATAAAAATGCAGTAAATGAAGCAGTCAAAAAGGAATACAGACGTCTCAAAAATGAGATAGACAGGAAGTGTAAAATGGCCTAGCAGGGATGGCTAGAGGACAAATGTAAGGCTGTAGAGGCTTATCTCACTAGGGGTAAGATACATACTGCCTACAGGAAAATTAAAGAGACCTTTGGAGAAAAGAGAGCCACTTGTATGAATATCAAGAGCTCAGATGGAAACCCAGTTCTAAGCAAAGAAGGGAAAACAGAAAGGTGGAAGGAGTATATAGAGGGTCTATACAAGGGCGATGTACTCGAGGACAATATTATGGAAATGGAAGAGGACGTAAATGAAGGTGAAATGGGAGATACAATACTGCGTGAAGAGATTGAGAGAGCACTGAAAGACCTGAGTCGAAACAAGGCCCCACGAGTAGACAACATTCCATTAGAACTACTGATGACCTTGTGAGAGCCAGTCCTGACAAAACTCTACCATCTGGTGAGCAAGATGTATGAGACAGGCGAAATACCCTCAGACTTCAAGAAGAATATAATAATTCCAATCCCAAAGAAAGCAGGTGTTGACAGATGTGAAAATTACCGAACTATCAGTTTAATAAGTCACGACTGCAATATACTAACGCGAATTCTTTACAGACGAATGGAAAAACTGGTAGGAGCTGACCTTGGGGAAGATCAGTTTGGATTCTGTAGAAATATTGGAACACGTGAGGCAATACTGACTCTACGACTTATCTTAGAAGAAAGACTAAGGAAAGACAAACCTATATTTCTAGCATTTGTAGACTTAGAGAAAGCTTTTGACAATGTTGACCAGAATACTCATTCAAATTCTAAAGGTGGTAGGGGTAAAATACAGGGAGCAAAAGCCTATTTACAATTTGTACAGAAACCAGATGGCAGTTAAGAGTCGAGGGACATGCAAGGGAAGCAGTGGTTGGGGAGGGAGGGAGACAGGGTTGTAGCATCTCCCCAATGTTATTCAATCTGTATATTGAGCAAGCAGTAGAGGAAACAAAAGAAAAATTCGGAGTAGGTTTTAAAATCCATGGTGAAAAAATAAAAACTTTGAGGTTCACCGATGACATTGTAATTCTGTCAGACAGCAAAGGACTTGGAAGAGCAGTTGAACGGAATGGACAGTCTCTTGAAAGGAGAATATAAAATGAACATCAACAAAAGGAAAACGATGGTAATGGAATGTAGTCGAATTACGTCGGGTGATGCTGAGGGTATTAGATTAAGAAATGAAACGCTAAAAGTAGTAAAGGAGTTTTGCTATTTGGGGAGCAAAATAACTGATGGTCGAAGTAGAGAGAATATAAAATGTAGACTGGCAATGGCAAGGAAAGTGTTTCTGAAGAAAAATTTAACATAGAGTATAGATTTAAGTGTTGGAAAGTTGTTTCTGAAAGTATTTGTATGGAGTGTAGCCATGTATGGAAGTGAAACATGGACGATAAATAGTTTCGACAAGAAGAGAATAGAAGCTTTCGAAATGTGGTGCTACAGAAGAATGCTGAAGATTAGATGGGTAGATCACATAACTAATGAGGAGGTATTGAATAAAATTGGGGAGGAGTTTGTGGCACAACTTGAGGAGGAGGGGGGGACCGGTTGGTAGGACATGTTCTGAAGCATCAAGAGATCATAAATTTAGCATTGGAGGGCAGTGTGGAGGGTAAAAATCGTAGAGGGAGACCAAGAGATGGATACACTAAACAGATTCAGAAGGATGTAGGTTGCAGTAAGTACTGGGAGATGAAGAAGCTTGTACAGGATAGTGTAGCATGGAGAGCTGCATCAAACCAGTCTCAGGATTGAAGACCACAACAACAAACATTTATTAGTTACTGACCCAAGACTACCTATAAGTTAACACTTAGTAGTTCAGTATACTCTTGTAAAGATGTGCTCGCCATAATGTCTTGTGATCTGCATGAAACATGCCGCACAGAGCTCATGGACAACATGAAGTGCTCACAATCAAATATCTCCTTAAGTAAACCGCTCGCAACACTCAAAATTTCACGAAATACTCAGTGCTGTAGTCATTCTTCACCAACGCAAGAACCGATCAGGTACACAAGTTTCTTCATTTAGGTACAAATTTTAGCATCTGGACTTAGGTGTTTACTAGAAGACAATTCCTGAGACTTCTCAGACTCATAGGTCTGAGGCACAGTGCAGATCAGCTCAGAGGCGACCTATACTTGTGGGATTTCTGATGTCAGCCAGTCAGATTACCACAAGTTAGACTAGAATTCATTCTCTCTCTCTCTCTCTCTCTCTCTCTTCCCCCCCCCCCTCCCCCCCTCCAAAAACGCGATGAAATAATTATTTTCCAAAGTACTTTGTCAGAAAATTGTTGGCAATGAAACTAAAGAAAATTCCAGGAAATTAGATTGTATGAACCTATCCTCTTGGCTGCAGTTTCAGTTGATATTGTAAATGAATACATTGCATCCCTAACTCAATTTAACAATGCCAGTATGGTTGGTGTGTGTTTTACATAAAAATTTATATCTCCAAAAGTATTGAAGTTATTGATTTGAAATTTGAACAATATGGTTGTTATCCATAGAACTTCTTATACAAAGTATGAAAAAGATAAATTTATATTTATTAGTGATGCTTCAGATTTATAGTGTATGTGCAATGTAATGCAAGTAGCAGTAAGCAAGCACACTGCTCGCACGGCCCAGTAGCCAGTCATCTGCGCCAGTCTGAGAACGAGATCTGCTCTCATCCCAGCTCCATGGCAGGCTATGCTTTCAATGCAAGATGAAAGTCATAATAATTTGCTATGTTACACACCCTGTATTAACAAAGAACTACTTTAAAGTACACTTGTAGTTCGTATGATGGCCAAATTATTACCACAACGTAATTTCCAATAAACAGATGAAAAAAATTACCTTCAGACATTTTCCAAAGTTTTGAATTACAAAAAGCCTATTGCAAAATGAAAATTTAAACATTTAACTCTGTTGCAATAGTACATTGAATTTTTACAGCTTAGCTTGATGTCAATACATCAAAATTATTTACAAAAATGTTTTCTAAAAAATTAGTTTTTAATTCTTTTCAACAAAACACATCCATTTGACAAAAATTATTAAAATTTTTCTGCAATGTACCTTCACCTTAAGACTTGACTTTCCCCAATTTCATTGTAAAAAGAAATTTCATAATGGAAAAATCCTACTAAATTACTTCACTGAAACAACCTTTATATGAGGGTTGGAAGTTTAATAGTGGCAACTATTTAAGCTCGTACAAAATAGATATGTGTGTGTCACTTTTACTGACCTTCAAAGTATTCACCAGCATTGTGTATAACCCGTTGCCAGCGATGTGGAAGTCGTAGGATACTCTTAGCAGTGCCAGTTGTGTTGACAGTCTAAGCAGCGCAGTCTATTGCCTGACGAGTTTGTAGCAGTTCTGAAGCGAATGATGTGAAGCGTTTCCTTCAGTTTAGAAATAGAGTTGAACTCAAGAGGGCTTGAGTCAGGGGAGTGCAGTAGGTGGTATAGCACTTAGCACCCCCATCAGTCAAACAAATCAGTAACAGCTTGCACTGTATGTGCTTGAGCATTGTCCTGCAAAATGGTCAGGTCTTGCAGAAAGTGTCATCACTTCTGTCTGTGAGATGGTCGTAGGTTGTGTTCTAGAAATGAACAGTGCTTCTTCAGATTCATTGTGTGTGTGTGTGTGTGTGTGTGTGTGTGTGTGTGTGTGTGTGTGTGTTGCACGCAGCATTAAGCAAGCTCACTGTTTGCATGGCCCAGTAGCCATTGTCAGCTGTGCCAGTCTGAGAACCAAATCTACTCTCCTCCCGGCTCCATGGCAGGCTGCACTTTCAATGCAAGATAACTCGTAATAATTTCTTATGTTACATTATGTGAACAGTCACATGTAGATTTCACACTTCATTAATCATATGTTACTGATGCTGTCTTCATTATAGCAGCTGTTAAAATGTGAAGCCATTACTAACATAAATCTTCACAGTTGGTAATAGTGCAAATACTGCTCTCTCTTCAGATTATGATGGTCCTGGGTAATATTCTGCTTTTCAATTTCCTGATTTGTAATGAGAAGCCAGTGAAAACTGTCAGCTGACCTATGTGCTAAGTTTTGGGTTAATGCTAAGGAATGCTGGAGTTACAGTTAAATGTTAAGTGTGATTTGTGTAGAGTGTGTACTTGTGTACAAATTGACACCCAAAATTCTTCCTTTTATATGCCATTTTTCACTTGATTTTGCAAAAGCCATGTGCTCACTGGTGCAAAGTAAATCCTCTAAATATAAAAATTTTTCATTGTAGCTGTAACTAAGGTGTTGCATGCTTCATGCCAATTGTTACCACAGAAAAGCAAGAACAAGAATGCAGCAATCGCGGGCTGCATCCATGGTCTCGTGTTCTCTTCAGTTCCCTCTAATGTAAAAGATCTTCACAGATAAGCAAATGGCAGTGAACACGTGTTGTCTGCTAATGCACACACATTTTTCCCCTTTCTTTCAGTATAATGTGGACTGAAAGTCTGTCCCACACAAGTCTTCCTCCATTTAACTTGATAAACCATTCCCCTCCTTCAGGAAATATGCTGAGTCTTTGCTAACAACCATACATACCATAAGATTCCCCTCAAGGAAATGGCAGCAAGGGATGGGAAAGGACACAAGCTGTACTCAGTGTGTATGCCTCAGGGCTTCATTCAGCATGTTAGAGGCTATTCCAGCAGCTATTGAGGGGAGGTTGCAACCAACTGCAGATTGTTGTGGCCTACTTTGGAACAAATGTCTGTATGGGCTCAGTGATCATTCTTGGGTCTTTCCAGCAATTGCCAGAGAAGATTGAGAAGACCAGCCCTGCGCATGGAGTTTCAGTTAAGCTCACAATTTGATCATGGCAGTTTGACTCAGTCGAGTGGAGGCACTGAATCAGACTTCGAAAGTTCTGTGATAAGCCAGGCTGCGACTTCCTGGACTTGGGCCATAGGGTTAAGAACTGTGTGGTCCCCCTAAATGTATCGGGTGTGCACTACACTTCAGAGGCTGCTACGCAGGTAGCTGACTGTGTGTGGGGAGCACACAAGGTTGTTTTTTAGATTAGCCTAATGTCTATCCAATCCAGATAATCATAGCTGTAAGAGAAACCTGGGACTGTCAGTGTAAGATCAAAAGAGCACCTCCAACGAGAGTATTAAAGTACTAATCGTAAACTACCGAAGAATTCACAACAAAGTGCCAGAGTTTGAAGTGCTCATGAAAGCCAGTAGAGCTTGTGACATTTGCCTGCTTTATTTCTTTGCTGATGGTCCTTGGGGTTGAGATACTGCATTGTTATACTGGCTGAAAATAGGGGGAAGTTAAACACTATGTTAAATGATGTAGCTGACAGTTGCACATTTGCATTTCATAGTTCTTTACTTTCACAACCCCCTTCAATAACACAGAGTTATAAGGCTAGTTCATTATTGGTTAACTTCTGATAAGTCTCATTAATAGTTTGCAGGTAAACATAAATGTCTCATTAATAGTTTGCAGGTAAACATCAACAATAAGTCTCATTAATAATTTGCAGGTAAACATCAGCATACTGCTACAATAGTTCACTGTCGAACATCTGTGAGCAGTAAAAACCTAACCACACAGTTCTTGCAGAATAATACAGTGCGCATTGAACAGACATTCATTGTTTTAACACACGGCCTATTTGTGTTACTTATTTCACGGTTAAGTTGATGCGTTGTTGTTGTTGTTTCTAAAACTCAGCCATGGACTGTCTCTGGACCAAATTCCAGGCATTTATATATCATCACAATAACAGGTACTGAAACTATACATTGTGTGATGTTTAATTTACAGAAATTACAACTAAAACATAACTCGTTAAATTAACTTAATGCATAAAAAAATTCGTTCTTTTTAACATTTTCTTCTACTAGGAAGGTTAAGCCGAATTTTTTGTTTAAATGATGAAATTAACAGATATAGTTACATAAACAATACTTCTGACAAAACTGGTAATTACTTTGTAATTAATTTGATAACATGTTTTCAAATAGAGCCAAGTAAATACTTTAGGAATCCTAGTGACTCTTTTTCCAAATGTGTGTCATTATTACAGAATTTACATTTGTCCTAGTCAACAATAGAATTTAAATTACGGAACACATTATATTTACATTTAATGTGGGAAAATTTTTGAAAAGAACAAAGGCAAGCAATCGGTGAAAGCTGTTGTTTCAAAATTTGACAGTGTTTTATAAGATATTCGATCTCACCCTTACTAACCCTCACAGTGACACCTGCCCAATGTGCAGGAGCTTGAACTGAAAATAAAGGTTGCAGCATTATAAAAACTTATTCTTCAAGACACTGTGAAAGTTGCCTCATACATGCCACAAAATCAATCTGTTAAAGCTCTCTATTGGAGAAGTGTTTTTCACATGACATCTATGGTTGTATAACCTTACAGTAATAACATGACCCAAAATGATACTGATAATTTATTTCATTATATTTGGTGTGCAAGAGAATCTGTAAGAGGTGCAAATGAAATCACACCACCTCCACATTTTGTGGAGGAGACTAGATATGTTGGTAAGAGAAGATTGAAAATTGAGCCTTTTCCAGACTGATGCTGAATAAGAATTCTATATGACCTGTATACTGACACATTTTATGAAAGGCATTACTGTTCTCTGAACCTACCCATAATTTTCCCATTTTTGGACATAGTTTTGTGCCACTGAATCATGCATTCATTAGTTAAGGAATATCAGAAGACAGAAGAGATATTACATTGTGAACACACAAATATTTTATTGAAGTTTAAAAAGGTGCTGGTGTGGGGAGATGTTTTTGTAGGACTGCTAAATTTTTTTAGAAATTCGTTTAAGTCAGCATTGCCTTCAAAATTATGAATGTATGAGCAACTTACAGCCAAACCAATAATAAGAGTAAATATGCTGTTAAAAAGGGCAGTTTTCTGAATGAGAAGTATGTTGTGATGTTTTGAAGAACATTACTTCTTTCAAAGCCATGAAACATGCTGCTGTTGTTCACAGTAAAAACAATGAGAGTGCAGAAGAGGCTGTAATGAAACCAATGCACTTTACCATTCCAAATGAAGCTGCAAGTTTATGTAACAATATACTGTCTTAAAAGTGTTGGAGTATGAAGATTGTGAGGTTGAAGAGTTGCCTGAAGTCGTGTAGAAGAGAGAAATAATATTTTAAAACTTTTATGTAAAAAGGCATTAAATATTCAATTATCAGTGATTTGGGTTTAGCATAAAGTGAGTTCTGAAAAAGAAAAGGTGTTTTTACTCCCAACAGTTTATAAACTACCAAATTTTATGTATATGCAAAGACTATAGTGAAACGTCCAAAACTGTGAAATTTGCTAGTCAGTCATTTAAAAATTCCTGTAAATTAATGCATGTTTTTAAAGGCAGGTTTGCAAAAATAGCCCTAAATTGCCAATGCAAAAACTAGTTTTAAGTTAGTGGTTATTGATGATGCAGAAGCCACAAACAACTATGCTGTGTGGGAAGAAAATTGTCACAGATGTGAATGTTTTTAGGTAGTGTCAGATGCAAAATAAATTACAGATCTCCAGTTCTACATGTAAAACTGTCGGGGGACCAGATTTTTGGGGGAGATTTCATGAATTGGAACAGAAAATTGGTTCAGTATGTGACACACTTGAAGGTTTCATTATTACTCAAATTATTAGAGTGAAGCCACTGGAGGTAATAAGATTTTCCAAACAGCATGTGTTATTGAAATTCAGAAAAAGTAGGAGCTGTTGTGTGACAGTAATGGAGAGGGTGGGGCTTATGTTAAGATGCAGAACACTGATAGCTTTGTGATTGCTTTTGAGGAAGAGGAAAAACTGCTTGCAAATCAGTGTCACATGTCACATAATCTAAGAAGACACTACAGTTCTTCATGATAGTGTTAATATTTTTCCTCAAATCTCAAGTTACTCCATGTCAGTAAAATAGTTCATAAATTTGATTAGTCAGAATGTTAGAAATACAAATGTCTGGAGCCTCTTCAAGGAGGTCAATCTTATATTCAGTGTTGTCTCACAGTTACCATTATTTGACATCCAAAGAACAAGACAGTGAAGTTCACTGGTGTTATTGTCTCCATATTCAGAGGCTTTTGGTTAATCCCTTCGGTATGTCTTAGTTACTCTGTTCATCAAAAGTGGGTTGGCAGTTACGTATGGTGTTGTACTGAGTTTTGTGATTTTCTGTAAATATTGGCTTGGTACATACTCTTAATAATAAGTACATGTTACTGTCCTGACATACGAACATAATAAATCAAAACAGTCGTTTAGGTTGGAAACAGGTGTGCACGAGTTCAGACGATAAGAATTCTATGCCTTGCTTTTAACTCCTGCTGTTAATGATTGATTTTTTTGGGTTTCAGATGGAAGGAAGTCATTTCCAATAAACCATGGACCAACAACTGAGGACTCATTCTTGGAGGTTTGTATTTGGCTTTTTATTTAATTAGTATAGTTTATATTGATTATATGCTTTCAGTTTATTTTCTGCAGAAGAGGTGTTGATTGCTGCAGCTTAAAATAACTATTTTAACATGCTAATATTTTTTCCACAGGATGCTGCCAAAGTGTGCCAACAATATATGGCAAGAGATCCTGATGAGCTCCATTTCACAGTAGTAGCACTTACTGCTGCAGAATAAGTGTTTTGCAGGCTTCTCTAACACTTGCACTAATAGTGCAGTGATGTGACCATTTTTGTCTTCAGTGTTCTATTTTTATTTTTGTGCAAGTATCTGTCTCAATATTTGTCTTTCGAAGTTAATTTTATTTGCTGCTGTGTTTAGGGCAGTTCCAAATAAACGGAAAGTGTATAGGTTTTCAACTTTGTTGACTAGCTTAAAAATGCTTCATGCTAGTTGTGCTCAGATTATTATAAAATGTTACACCAAAGATTTTGAAACAATAAATGTGATGTGAAACATAATGATCTACAGCCAACAATAACTACTTAATTGCTACTTTATTAAAATTATAGTATTTCATAACATATCATATATATATATTCTCTGGAACTTGTTGGCTTGACTGATTTTTCGTAGTTAACTAGTTTAGCTTTGTTTGGACATGAAAAATATTTTGATTACAATAAGTATTTTAATGATACTCTTATACTATATTGCATTGTATGCAGAGCAGTGAAGAAATTGTGCCTAAAGCATTAATTGAAATTAGTATTTTCCCCTTTTCAGTCAGTTGTTAATGGACCAATAGTCTGCTGATCCAATAAATATTTTCGAAAGATTGTTTGTGTTATAATTCATTGTTAACAAGTGGGACTCATTACAAGAGATTTGTTATCAATAGGGGTGTGTGTGTGTGTGTGTGTGTGTGTGTGTGTGTGTGTGTGTGTGAAGAGAAAGGAGCAGAGCAAATAAGCCCAGCCTCCGTCTGAGTTAGTCGATTTGCCATGTAAATGCAAAATTACTTGCAGCCATTGCACATTGTAATAGCTTCTTATGAATCTGTGTTTGAAAGAAGTTTTTGTCAAAGTGTCCAAGTTAAATGGTATTTCATTGCACCTTGCACCTTTTTTCTACCTTGTTTTGGCTTGAGCGCCGCTTTTTCATTCTAATTTAATTGGAAGTTCGTCATTTCCTGCAGTAACAGCTGATGTGCTGAGTAAAGTAGTCTTAGATGACCATATTCCTGTCCCTTTTGCTTGTAAAAAAACAAAAGTGATGCTTTCAAGGGGAAACTCCTCATCCCAACCCCTCAGATTTAGTGGTAAGATGGCCCAGTGTATAACCTGCCAAAAACTGAATACAGATAAAGCATGAAAACATTAGGAAAATATATTGAACTGTGAAACAAGAAGAAAAATAGAAACAGTGAGCAGTCAAAGCATAAGATACACAACATTGAGCAAATTTAAATAGCCACAGTGGTTTTATGTCTGCGACATGGTGTAACATCAGTTTGCAATGATCATATGGTAAGGAAGGGACCCACAGACATACATACCTCCTCTTTGTTCTACATAAGTACCAGAAGTTAAGACTTGTGTTCAGTTGTGGAAGTTTTTACTCTTGAATGCCTTTGTTACAACATAGTTTGCACCTGTCCATCTGTTGCTTTCATCTCTGCAAGAGCTCTATGTGGCACTTTGCCTGCTCTCGCTATTCATCACAATTACTGGAGACAGTAAAATAGTCTTCCCACATGACTCATTCTTTAACCAATGTATTGTATCACAGTTGCCAAGATTACAGATCGAGAACAGACACGTCAGTGACAGAACAGAAAGTTTGTAACTTTGTGAAAAGAAAAAAAAAACTGGGGCACAAGAGAGATTTGAACATGGATCTCCTGCTTTGTAATCCAACACTGACCACACAACCATCACAGCATGGTTCTTGCAATTTGCTTGATGTTGCACATCTTAAGCTTGCCTGTCCACTGTTTCTATTTTACTTCTTCCAGTTATCATGCTTGATCTTTGTTTGACAGGCTATCCACAGGGGCCATTTTACCACTAAATCTGGGAGGGGGGTTGTAAAATGGGAGTTTCCCTTGTTAGATGATTGTTGTATGTTGTATGTGACATTAAAACCGATGTCATGAGTTATTGCAATGGTGATACGTTTTGCTGAAAATAGTCAGTGAAGTGAAATAACTTTCAGCAACTCTAAAATGCCCCTACATGCACTACTTAATAGCCAACGGCCAGAAGGGCAAATTCACACTGGACCTGCAACATATACTTAAGTTACCAGCACATGTAACCAATGCTCTTTGAGTTATTGTCTATTTCCTGTGCTGTTCAGCAGTTGATACACAATTGAGAACACAGCCTTAAAAAAAGTTTTTAACTCGGTCTAAGCTATGCTGTTGAAAGTATAGCATAGAACATTCTGGTCTCATATGAAAGGAAGTTTTTGAGAAAAGTGGAGTGAAATTGTTAGTTATGAGAACGAATATTCCCACAGTGAAACCATCTACAAAGTTGGGAACTGGATGTGATTCACAAAGAGGAATGTGCACTTACAGAATGGCTACATTCAGTGGCAAACCCTAAAATTTTTTCAGTAACATCTTTAGAACAGCATGACACTGCTCTACTGGTGATTACTTGCGTTTCTGAAGTATTCGTAATTGAAGGGATGAACTTACCTTATGGCATATATTGAGAGGAATCATCCATAAGCTGCCCATCAGAATATCCACTTCAGTCTTCCAATTTATTACTGGACAAAACAAGGCAAGTTAAAACCATACAAAATATTTCAGAGGAACAATGACACGACTGTGACAAAATCTCCCTCCTAAAAAAAAAAAGGTCCTGCACAGTCATAAGACAAGCAAATTATTACATGGTTTCAATAGAAATTTTATAGCTTACATGTACAGTTTTGCAGAAGTGTGAAAAACAAAAATCCAGCGTGTAGATCTATTTACAAATGTGTACACTAGTTTGCATCAAGATTTTTCCTGCAAACGATCCACGGAATATGAAACAGAATTCTTTCACAGACATGGAAATTCTGATCTTTATTAAATTTACTGTTGAGACTATGAAGCACAGGTTGACATGTGCAATTCATGAAGAGGTATACATAAATTAGTGGAATGTGATACTGGGAAAATGGTAGATTATGAGTAAGTGGAGTTGCAGCTTATTCTCGTGGTGTAATGGAGCTGAAATGGCTGAGGTGTTCTTTTCACCTTTCTTCAGTGGCAAAGCTGCCACTGGAATAAAAAAGAAAAAGTAAGCCTTATCATATTTGAAAATGTTACTCATATTAGATTTAAAAGAACAAAGTGCATGCAGTCGTATCTCACGGAATGAAGGCCTGGAGTGCCATGTAAAGAATGTCCAGATTATTATTTTGGTCAGTAAGGTTTGTTCCCAAGGAAAAGAACATCAAAGAAACAACCTGTTATACATTTCAGGTTGTTTCTAATGGGATGACATACTTCGGCACTTTGACGTTTGTGAAACCGTGTGCAGTTTGCAGTCAGGTGAGACATGTTTTATGCTTTTGTGGAGGTGAGCTATTTAGCTTGCAATTAAAGGCTTCACTTTCCTTAACATATTATTCCAGGAAAGTAGAGGTGATAATCCAAAATCCATTGATGTTGAATATCCTTATGCATGGTCACTGTATTTTGGAAAACAAATTGAAATAATCCTGGTTAGCTAATATCGCAATCTGCAGTGAGTAACACTGGAATAGACTAGGTTACAACTCCGCTTCATGAAAGAGGCCCCAGGACTGACAAGGAACCTCTTGAGTGCAAGGTCTCAATAGGCCAATGATGTTTAAGGAATTCGATGCTCCACTTCTTGCATACCACACAACCTCAATATTGGCTGGTAATGGTATCAGATGGTGGATTTCAGGTATCCGGTGGTGAACACAGCACAAGGCTGGGGAGCGTAGTTGAAATGCTTAGTCGAGTAACTCGGTGCTAGTGGTGTTGATACAAAGCAGAGCAATGGCAATGATGAACAAAGCAAATATTGCATTATATCTACAATAGTTGCTGGATTTGACATTTTGTCAGAAAGGAACAAGTAATTTCGCACAGTGAGAACGAAGCGGCAGATATAATATAAGCATTTCTGCAAGATGAGTCAGTGGAATGTGGTATCATATACCCATGACTGTGGACAGTATACACGAGTACAAAGATGGAAAAAAACTGTAGAGAAAGACAGACTGGAATACATTCAGCAAACAATTGAGGATGTAGGTTGTAAATGCTACTCTTGAGGTGAAGAGGATTTGCGCAGGAGAGGAATTCGTGGTGGGCTGCATCAAACCAGTCGGAAGACTGATGAATGACGGTAAGTGCTTACCAAGTGATATTGAAATAAGTGTTGAGCCATATAGTTCATCATAGGGAGCCACAAATGCAATCTCCAGTGAAACATAGTAAACAATTGTTGTCCAAGGAGTGGGTACTAAACATAGTTACGTAAATGGAAGATCATTCAAACCATACGGAGTAAAGAAAAATTGTGAACAGATTTTTAATAAATCTGCAGCAGTATGACTAATGTGTAAGAAAAACTATGGGTGTTCAAAGGAGGTGAAGGCACGTTTGTTGCAAAGATAGGTGTCTGTACATTTTAAGTAAGCTCAATACAATTTACAGGATGTGCATCAAACTGTGTGTAATAGATTAGCGATTTCAAGGGAAGCAGAGGGTGATTGCACAACACAAACAATGCCACAGAATTGGAAGACATAAGATAATAAAATTTCAAACAAAGCATGAACTTGACAAAACGCAGCAGACAGAAATTGGCCCAAAAATTTGTAGATGAGATAAACAACCCATCCCGTCATTCAGTAAGGAACTTTTTTTTAACTATCACCAGTTGGTATTTGAAGAGGAAATACATATAAAAGGAAGCCTAGAAATTAGAAGAACCAAGAACTTGTCGAGGAAACTAACATCATTGCTTTAATTCATTTGTCTACAATGAAGCCGACTGTTAACACAGGTGGTAAATTGGCTGGAAAGTTATTTACTGTGCTGTGAGAAGTTGGGTGCTCTGCTCCATACGATTTTTTTCTCACATGTGTGATCTTGCAAGGGCTTGATTCCTGATCTGTGTATAGAAACTGTAGTGCTTGAGAGCAAACTATCTCTCCTGAAATGTGTGGACATTGCAATTCCTACAACCTGGAACCACTAAACAAATTCAGCCTCGACGTTTTAGTTATGCCTCAAAGGATAGCCAATTTCACAATTAGCTCCCCCAACAGTGTTTTGCATTTGGTTGCATACCATCACATTCCATCAATTCTCATGACCCCGTTATACCAATATGATTCTTGATGCATTCTTTAAGAGTGGATACTGTGCTGAACTGCCGATCCTGTCGCAGCAACAATGTCTGCAGCAGGGGAAAGAAAGGCAATCTGCAAACCAACAGGCTTCACAACAGCCTAACCGTGTACCCAATATCGACGGTCCGCCGCAGATCAAATTATAAGTTCTTTTCCCTGTTACTTGAAAAATCCATAAAGAAAAACATTAAGCTGTAGCAGATTCAACCTAGAAGATAAGGATAGACGCAGCAAAATTCACCAGTCCCTGTTGTAGACAAGTTTTATTCGTTGTGCGGTCTGACACTCCTTGATATCTTTGCCACAATAAATTGAAATTCTCCTGATTTTTCCTTAAATAATTAATTGATGTCACTACAGAAACAATCCTGTTCTCATTCAATGAAATATTCCACTTTAAATCCGATCCTCCCGACCACAATCTCCGATAAAGTTTCAAAACAGAATCCTAACACACTTCACAGTATCGATTATTTTCAAAATATCAATACATGTCTACCTCTCACCAATAAAACTTCAGACCAGTCAACCATTGAAGATCGTCCACTCTCAACAAAACCCTGCCAGAACCTCTTCAAGAAGTCTGAATTTTAATAAAATTTGCAAATCTCACACATAAGTAATATTTATGATGCATGTCATAACAACAGAGTCAACTGACTGTTCAAACTTCCAACTTGAAGTTTATTTAACAGTTGATAACCAAGTGACATCCAATTATAAACTTTATCCTTCCACATTCAACTCCCTTTCCTTTTATAAAAAAACATAAAACTTATTTTGGTCGATAGAAACACAAACAGACACATACATACACACAAAATTCTAGCTTTCGCAACAAACTGTTGCCTCATCAGGAAAGAGGGAAGGAGAGGGAAAGACGAAAGGAAGTGGGTTTTAAGGGAGAGGGTATGGAGTCATTCCAATCCCGGGAGCGGATATATATATATATTAGGGAAACACTCCATGCGGGAAAAACATATTTATTTAAAAACAAAGAATTTCGTGTGTATGTATGTGTTTGTTTGTTTGTTTTTCTATCGACCTGCCAGCGCTTTCATCTTTGTTTTATATATATATACTTCTTTTTTTTATTTATTTATTTATTTTTTCTTACCTGGCGTCGCTCAAGCGGTAAAGAAACACGATGTTTCCTGATTAGAATTTTGAAACACCACAATACCTAGCTGAACATCCTAACAAGTTTGTAACTTGCAAGGAGTTATCTTCAATCTTGGTGATGCAAACCTTTGTGGTCATTGTGGTGCACCATTTTCTGTTTGGTGTTTGTGGTGCAAGTTAATGGTCTGTTTTGAACATTTGTTGAATGTCGTTCTTCATTTCATGATATGTAATATATACATCCTACAGAAAGGAGGTTGATGTCGACACCTCCCGGACACTCATTTTGTTGTACTCATGATGCACATGGTGAGTCATTACAGCTAATATTTTTCCTAACATAATTAACACTTTCAAATGAGCCTTACTGAAGTTTGAAATTGTTACCTCACACTCAGGGGTTTCCCCAAGAGAGATTATAGGACAAAAAAACTTTGTGGTAACACTTACAAAGACATGTATAGGAGGAAATAATGATTAAACTTTGAAAGAAATATTTTAATTTCCATATGAATGTATAGTGTTTAAGTTCAAAGTTACATATGTTTCTCAATGTGACGAGCATCTGCATCCACTACAGCCTGGAACTGCACTTGAGGTGGCTTTACTGCTGCTTGAAACAGTGCTAGACTATGGAATTTTCAGGTATTGTGACACAGCTTGTGTACTGCTTGAAGATCACACATTGTGCTGCACTGGCAGAATACCTGTACCCCTCCATGCATGTCCTCCCTCCCTGTACCCCTCCATGCACGCCCTCCCCACTTCCCTCCAATCCCCTGTGTGCCCTACCCACAGCTGACAGCACAACTCCCTGCCCACCTTCACTGCTCACCAAGTGGGTGATGTGCACTATCATACATTCCAGTATCGTGCTCATGGATAAGTCACATTTTACCATGGGGAATACTGAACCCCCTTTTCTGCAACAACACACATTTGAGATTGTGTTGCGTGGTCCACACCATGCACATCCCACTTACGTCCTTTTCCCCAATACTGTCTGCCAACATCAACCAGCATACCGCAACATGCTGCTCACACAGTTAAGTTACAAGGTTGTTGTCACACTTTCCCAAACTTGCAGTGACCGTGCCCGATGGGTTCTGTAACTGGCAGCTGCCCATTGCACGACCCTCCGCAACACCTAAGAGCAAATTTCACACACATTTGTCTGCACTACAGAACTGCCAACCAACAGGGCAATGTGCCCAGCACAAGCCGACTGAGCCTACCGCAGCTGCACGGCTGCCCACTTGCCACCTTTCAGCCCATGAGACCCACATCTGTGGTTTACTTCCATGGAGGCAGTTTTCACAGGGTGCTCTATCATGAGCAATGCAATGAAATTTCGAATGGTAATCAGCCACATCGACCCAACCACTGCTGCCCAAGTTTGGAGTGTTATTTCACACCCACAGTCTTCCAGCAGCTACACTAAACTAAGAGTATGTCCTATTCCACTTTGCATCTTCAGAGCTACAATAGGCACATAATTTGTCATCCAAATAGTGCAGTGACATGTGCCTGTCTCAGTTGCCGGATCACACCAAAGCACTCGCCAAACTGCACATCCACACGAAAGGCTTGTTTCTAAATTGCTGGCTTGTGTGCCTTCCTGCCCCCATACAGGCTGCCCTGACCTTGCATACCTATTTACTGTTAGATGTAGCGGTGATCTTGGCCGAAACCCTGAACTCCTTCCTGGCTGTCGCTGCAGTGCAGAACACTGGCTATCACTCTGTGGCTCTAGCTGGCAGCTGCCTAGTGTGCAGGCCCCCCAACCTCTACCAGATTCTGACTCTCCTGAGCCCTGAGATGGCAGCCCTTACCACCAGCAACACCTGCCTATTCACATACCTGCTGCCAGGTACTGACTGCCCTCAGCCAAGCAATGCCAGCCCAGGTGAAAACAGCCCCCCCCCCCCCCAACCATCAGTGTGGTTCTAACTAACCTCATGATGGCCACCTCAAACTAGGTGCAGCTTGCTGGTACCACCAGAGGTTTGGCAAGAATGTCGCCAACTGCATACCTGATCTCCAAACCCAGGCAGAACTCGTAGTTGCTGTACCACTTTACAGCACCTATCCATACGGGGTTTGGATGTTAGTTCCCCTATCCTCTATCTTATCGACACTGGGTCCAATTTGTCCAGATTTCCACTCAAACTACTACTAAATCTCTGCACCCTCTCCCCTCCTCACCACCACCAAGTAATCAGCCATACCTATTTACAGTGTGAATACCCGCTCTCTCGATTTCAGCCTCCAGCAAAAACTCCTATTGGCCTTCATATTCGCAGAAGTTATCGACCCCATTCTGAGTGCCGACTTCCTCAATCATTACCATCCTCTGGCTGACATAAGGAAGTGTTGTTTTGTCAACAGCACCTCTGGTAGGTCTGTCCACTGCAGCTTCCATTCCACCATGGGTTTGTCTGTGAAACAGCTAGCGATTTCAGGCCCATATGATGATCAGCTGCTTGCAAAATCCCCACTTGTCATCCAGCCACCCATTTCCCCCTGAAATGTTCAGTATGACACTGTGCAGTGCATCGCCACTACCCCTGGCCCCGCAGCTTTCTGTTATGCTGTCCACTTCGTCCCTCACTAATGCAAAATTGCACAAAAGGAGTTTGAAGAGCTGCTCACCTCTGGCTTGTTCCTCAGCTAATGACACTTCCAAAGGGAACAGTTCCTGGTGCCCTTGCAGTGATTACCGTAAACTTGTTGCCTGCACCATCCCTGACTGCTATCCCATCCCACTCTGCACCTATATCAGTGCCATATTCAGTAATATGATTGCGCTAAAGCCTGTACACAAATCCCAGTTGCCCCAGATGACATTGAGAAAACAGCCATAATCACAGCTTTCTGCCTGTTTGAGCAAGCATTGGTGGCATTGAGCCTCCACAATGTCACACAAACTTGGCAGCAATTTTTGGACAATGTCCTCCAGTGTGTATTGGGGTGTTTTGCCTACCTAAATGATACACTCATCTATTCCAGGGGCCCTACCAAACACCACCAACACATATAAATTTTTTCCTGCCTATAGAAATCTGGAGCAATTATTAACACTGCAAAATGCATTTTTGGGGCAAGCGGGATCTAATTCCTTGGACACTAGTCTCTGCTGCCGGCTCCCAACCCCTACTCGAGACAGTATAGGCAGTAGTGGACATCCCACTTCCTGCCACCTCCAAAAGCCTTCAGCATTTCCTTGGCCAGGTCAATGTTATCTGTCGTCATATGGATGCTGCTGCCACCCAGAAGCCCCTTAGTACAACATTACATGGTGGACCCAGGCCATGATCAGGAGCTTAGAGAAAACAAAACAGGACCTCACTAATGCAGCTCTTTTGGCATACCCTCATCCTAGTGCCCCCTTTGTGATAGTGGTGGATGTGAGACATATGGCTATTGGGGTCATCCTACACCAATGTGTCTGGCAACTGCTCACCTTCTTTTATCCATGCTCTATGCTTGCCTCCAGTTTCCGCAGGAAAGACACAGACCAGATCTCATCCCAACAGTTTAGGGTACAGGAGTAAATCACACAGTTCACTACTGACATCTGGCATGTTATTAGCATTGATAATATTGTGGTAGATTGCATTAGCTGCTCCTGTGCCATCATCCAACCCTTAGAGTACAATTCCCTGGCCGCTACTCAAGACGGTGACGGGTACCTAACCTAAGCCCTTCAGAATGCTGACTCTGGCCTCAGTCTCCAGCTAAGATCCACACCTGACTCAAAGGTCAGATGGTATGCTCAGTCTTCTGTGACCACCTTTACCCCCACATAACATCCGTTCATGCTTGTACACATTGACATTGTTGGCCCATTACTCTCCTCCAATGTCTGTCAATATCTGCTGACAATTATTGACAGATTTGCTCACTGGCTAGAGACCACCCCGATCCCTGACATTTCATCTAAAACTATGGCTGCAGTCTTTATTAGGGCCTGGGTATCCCGCTTTGGATGGCGCTGCAACATCAATTCAGAGGGCAGGTGCCAGTTCACCTCTGCCCTCTTCTGACCTAACAGTTACTTGTGGCTCCAATTTTCACCATACCATCATGTATTACTCTGCAGCTAATGGCGTGGTGCAATGGATCCACTGTACACTTGAAGCTGTCTTTCTTCTCACTGATCTGCTGCCCTTCTTCTGGTACATCTAGGCCTGCAGATCTCTCAAAAAGCTGACATGTGAATATCTGGCTGCCAAGCTGGTATATAGGTAACAACTTGCCAGTCCCTGCAGTTTTTTGGAAGCAACCTTACACCCTCCAGACAGCATCATCCCAAGCTGTGTGCAACAGCTCCAAGGCTTCATGGCCCATCTGCGACCAATGTTTCCACATCGTGATGCAGAGAATCATACCTTCATCCACTATGACTTTACAACACGCAAATACATCTCACTTTGACTGGAAGCATACCAGCCACCGCACTGCTCACAGTATTAGGCTCACACTTGGTTTTGCAATGCAGGGATAAGACATTCCCCATCCAACTGAACGGGGCTACATCAGCTGTCTCCATAGATAGGCTCAATCTCGCCTATGTCCTAGAGCCACATCCAGCCAACGAGCACAGCACTGTCAAGGTGAAGTTGCCTTGCTTATCACTGGCCCCAGTCGTGGTACCAGCACTGCCTTTGATATGAAGCAGGCCAACACCACTATATCTGCTGTACCCTATGTGCTACCAGCCGCTACAATTCCCGACGCAGAGTCCGACACACCACCAGCCGATGCTGCCTCCAGCCCATCACCAACTGATGCCATCTTCCACTGCCACCTCTGGCCTGCCGCTGTCTGACTACATGACTAATATAGCTCCCAGTGTCTGGGACTCTGATGTCACCATTGCATGCCCCTTTTTGCAGCTGCCATTCCATGCAGATGCTGCCCTGCTCGCCCCATCTCCCCCCCCCCCCCCCCCCCATCTGCTACTCCTGACGCAGTGCTGTCAATACAGCCACTAGCACCCCACCATTGGAGCAGTGAGGGCACATGCATGCTCTCAACACTACACACAGGAGCCCCACATCTCACCAGAAACTTCAGCATAAGCACAGCTGTGGCAACAAATACCTTCTGCACAGTTGGCATCAGCATATTCCTGTTGGAAGGGGGGAACTGTGGGCAACTCCTTCCATTCTACTCCATGTGTAGAAAAAGACATGCTAACCAGCGACCAGTGAACTGCCAGTCAAGGTATCATTGCATCTGCCCAGCAGCCTTGCTGGTCACTTCTGCCAGATGTAGACCTTAGCTTGCCATGCTTTCCAGGGGCCATGCACACCAAGCCATTGCTCAACCAGGCTCTGCTGCTGCTTTGACAAGGTAAAACTCGCGGCCACGCATTTGGTAGTTCGTCCTGAACAGCGACATATGGCTCATGTTGTCAGTTGCTGCACCTCGTCAGAGTTCACGCTAACAGCAGGATATTGCATCTGTGTTCTGCTTCTGTGATTTTCCATGGTCCATTTAACAAGAGGAATGCTACTGTCTCTTCCATGTCACCTTCCTGAGCCGAGTTTCCTCAAGGGACCTTCCTTGACTCCAACTGTACGAAGTCTGATGCCGGACAACCAGTTCACCCCCTGCTAACAGCATCTGGATTACGGCATTTAGTGTAGTGCACTTTAGCGTGGTGAAGCTGAATGAGGGCCAGAAGTACCAGGCGGGTTTATTACCATTTAATTCCTGGCTATTTTATCACCTTTCCTACCAAGTGCACCACTGAAATGAGTTTTCTCTTCAGCCATGCTGGCTACCTTGACTGCCAGGTGAGTCCATCTCTTTCTCAAACTCTTCCCCCTCCCCCCCCCCCCCCTTTTCTTCCATGAATGCATAAGACCTGTGCACAGACATCTGGCTTTCGATATTTTTATTAAACATTCATTTATCAAACGCTGTGCCCAAAGCATCAAAAGTTGCCAACACTTCGAATGAATTTGGTAAGCACTTAGTATCAGTTTCCAGAATAAAAATGTCAAGAAACCGAAAGATATCACATTACAATTGAACACCAAACAAAGAGCTCCCTGCAGATTTCTGAATTGTCCATTCCATTTTAAGAACATGAAACTAAAGATGCAGTAAAAAGTACGAAACTTGAAGAAGCAGCTACATTTGCTGGAGTATACTCTGAATTCCTAGCTCACTGTGGACCAGCTACAGTAAATTGGCTTGCCAGCTTCTCTGATATCCTACAAACTCGAAATATTCCACCTCCGAATGAAGCAAAAGTATTAACCCTACTGAAACCACTTGGATCCAACAAAGGAGAAAACTGTCATCCCGTGATATATTGTCACATACAAATTCCTTAAGTGTCTGACCTACAATAGAATGTTTGAAGTAACCAACACAGCCTCCCCCCCCCCCCCCCCCCCCCCCACAGAACATGAAGGATTCAGACCAGAAGTTACAATGGTCATGTTCTCCCCCTCCCTCTCTAGATTGAAAGTGGGTCTGATAATAAATTTAAGTGTAGCTTCTATGGGTTGTTTGTGACACTGTTTGTTGAGACACGTCTTTTGACATTCCTGAGTGTTGTCCCATTTTGTAAACTTACGGACCTACTTAACAATGCACACACACACTCTCTCTCTCTCTCTCTCTCTCTCTCTCTCTCTCTCTCTCTCTCTCTTTCTCTCTTTCTCTCTCTACCAAAATTATCTTCAAGAAAATTCTTTTATGTTATGCTGACATTTGGTGACCCAGAGCTCCAACTTCTCTGATTCTGAAATCACTTTATTTACAGACATGGAAATCTTGAAGGTATACTTCAAGAAATGGAACCTCCACCTAAATTCTCAAAATTATATCTGCATTTCACCTACACAGCAGACCGGCAAATTACAAACCAGAAATCAGATGTAGAGGTCAAGCCTTCCTAAACTGCAGTACACCAAAATACCTGGAATTAACATTAGATATAGAGTTGTAGCTTACAGACAGCTCCTGCCAAATGTAGCCGCTAAAGTTGAAACTAGAAATATTCTCGGGAACTTTCTGGTACCTCATGGGGAGGTGATGCTTAATGTTCTAAGATCCTCTGCCATAGCTTTATCACACTCTGTTGCTGAATACTGCTGTTCTATCTGGATCAACAGATGACACTAAGAAGAGAGGTGTGTAACTCAATCAGGCAATGGAAATAATTGAGATGTATTCAAAGTACAACACCCTGTGGCTTTCTATTCTCAGCAGTTTCTGACTGCCAGCTCTGAGATTAACTCTCAAATCAATCCTCTGCTACTGATTCATCAAGATATTGTACAAACAGAACACAAATGCTTGAAATCAAGAAAACCATCATGATGCCCAACAACCAACATTGTTGACCCCCTTAGTATCACCCTTTGCTGCAAAATCCAGTGGGAATAGTCATCAGCAATCATCAAACTTTTAAAATGTTGTATAAAAATCGTATGTTGAGATCACATATTTTATTTACTGATTACAGGTTTCAGCTCATTCCTGTTCCATCTTCAGATCAGTCTAAAATGTCATTCAGTGTGTGATACTCATTACACATCATTGTAATTAATTTTTTTAGAGTGAAAACTCTTCATTGGTTATGGAAATTGATAACATTAATGACTAATCAAATGTTGTTACAGTGCCCATTTTGCTACACATATGTACAAACGATCCACAGTGATGATAGTTGCTTTGCCCATGAGTGGATGTCAACAAAATATCATTTCTAATATTTATATCACACAGATACTTCCTTACTTCTGATGTGGATGTTATTGATATAGTGTTTACATACACTCATGGGTGATGCAATTATCATTTCTATTGATCATTTGTACATATCAATGATAGGCAATGAAAACCTTGTAACTCCACCAACCAGTACTGCCATTATCAAGAGAGATTTGAAAGTGCATGGATTTCTCTAATCTGTCGGTAACTAGGCTACTATATGTTACACATGCAGCAACTTTCTGTCCCACTTTATATTGTTGTTGTTGTAGTCTTCAGTCCTGAGACTGGTTTGAAGCAGCTCTCCATGCTACTCTATCCTGTGCAAGCTTCTTCATCTCCCAGTACCTACTGAAGCCTGCATCCTTCTGAATCTGCTTAGTGTATTCATCTCTTGGTCTCCCTCTATGATTTTTACCCTCCACGCTGCCCTCCAATGCTAAATTGGTGATCACTCGATGTCTCAGAACATGCCCTACCAACCGATCCCTTCTTCTAGTGAAGTTGTGCCACATGCGCTTTATATTATTTTTCAAGAAACCGTTTTTAACTTCTCCTGCAAAATTTAACAAAATGAAGTTACGTGGTTTTCACTGCCTGCCATCGATGTGTGTAGCAAAATGAGCACTGTAGCAACATTTAATCTGTGACTAACATTGTTAATTTACATAACTGATCAAGATTTTCACTTTCTATGTTTTTTCTTTTATTTAACTATAGTGACATAGCTCTGAAAAAATTCTGAGATGTGTAATGAGTGTCACACACTTAACAACATTTTAGATTGATCTGAAGATGCCTCGGTAATGAGCCAAAACCAGTAATCAGTAAGGAAAATTTGCGATTTTGATGTAGGATGTTTATCCACACATTTTAAATCATCAGGTCACCTGTCTCTCCCCATTGTCAGTGTCAAAAATAATTAACTTTTAGTTCAGAATCATTCTGTGCTGATGAAAGGCTTCGATGTCCCCATATGTCATTGGAGGATCATGAACTAGCAAAGCAGATGTGGTTACTTAATGCACAAGGGGAATGGGCTAGTTCAGCAAATCGACTGTGGCGCCTCCTTACAGTCAAGCCATCATAATCCCCCCCAGGGGACTCACCACTCTTTGGCGGGTTTGTGCTTGGCTGTCACGGGTCCCCAACCTTAGCCACATCTTTTGCCTTCCGTACTGCATATATATCCTCTTGCTATTCCTTTTCCCCTCCCATGGGGAACATGTCTGGGGTGTTGGGGCGTTATTGGAAGTGTTCTGCATTGTTTGTCGCTGACGTGGGAACAGTTTCACCATTGTTTTTCGTTCCTTGTTCCTTTGTTTCCCCTGTCTTCTCATTCTTCCACTTCAGCATTTGAGGTTCTTTTCTTTTCTTCCTCCCTGTGCCCTCCTGAAGGCCGGTCCACATGTCAGACGTGTGACAGATGACCGGGTAATACGGAATTCCCAGCCCAGGTCAACAGGTAGGGTTCGCACGTACCCCCTGGTATAGGCCAGGCCCAAGGAAGGGTGATTGCCTGAGCTGCAACCTTCCCAAATTCGTGATTGGTCCCTCTGTCAGGTGTTCAGGAGGTGTGACCTGGGTGTGAACAATCACTTAGTGTGGGAGCGCCCCCTTGTGAAGGGGGGCCCCAGTTGGAAGGAGAGCGCCATCAGAGATGCTGGTAATTATAGGAGATTTCCTAGCAATGAGACAATCATCTTCACAATCAACATCTAAAAAACGTAAGCATAGTGAGGTTAATGATTCAAAGATCCTTTCTATTGCACCACGGTTCCTTGTGGTCTCACATACTGAAGATAGTCAGTCCTTCACCACGGTAAATTTGTTTATTATTCAGAAAGGTGTTGATGCACTTCCAGCCCTGTGAAATACTGCTCTCGTTTACGGAATGGCACTCTGCTTTTGGAGACTACTTCTGATTCTCAGGCGCAACAACTGCTTGCTGCCTTGCTTCTTCATGGCTATCATGTTCATGTCGAGGCCCATAGAACTTTGAATTCTTCCTGTGGTGTAATTTACACCAGGCTGCTTGACAGTCTAACAAAGGCTAAAATCCAATCCCACCTCTCTGATCAGGGTGTCATTGCCATCCACTGTGTAATAAAAAGGTAGATGCCCCCTTAGTGCCCAACCACACTCTTTTGCTCACCTTTGATAGAGTGGAGCTTCCGTCAAAGATCAAAGCAGGATATGAAATTATCACAGACCGGCCATACATTCCGAAGCCGATGTGCTGCTACCAGTGTCATTGTTTCAACTACACTAGAATGTCTTGTTGACACGCAGCCAAATGTGTAACCTGTGGTAGGGATGGGCACGAGGGCGATTGTCCACCTCCTTCTCCCTGTTGTATCAGCTGCAATGGCGGCCATGCCACCTCCTCTCGGCATTGTCGCATATCTTGATGAGTGGGCTGTCCAAGAGCTCCAGGTAAAGGAAACGTGCCTTACTCAGCCACTCGCAAGTTACTGGCTAGTGGCAAACCCTGCTTTCTCCCTTATGGCACCTATAGTTCTGATCTTGTTATGCCTCGTTCCGTGAAGGACATGTTCAAGCAGACATGTGACCTCCAGTTCAGCTCTGAGGTTATGAAATCGCCCAGCGTCAAGGTAGCATCGCCATCCCCCCCACCCCCACCCCCCCACCCTTCCCTGTCCAGCTGTGCAACAAGCCATCAGACTCTTACCTCATGGGGAAAAGCCACCAGCTGCACAACCGGTAGCCCAGAAAGAGGTCAGAAAGAACACGCCCATGAATACTTCCTCTGTCCCTCCAGCCAAACAACGCCCTAGTCTTCCTCTAACCAGAATGGTTCGAAGTCCACCAAAGGCAAACTATCTTCTCCTTCACCAACTCCAAGATCCTCTTCGATGGTGTCGCCGTGTGATACCTTAGCCCGGTCTGTCTCTGTGTCAGTGGTGCACACTCCAACCATTTTTCAACATTGGACTCTGCAGACCGACCACACAAGAAAGCCGATGCCTCTGTGGACCCCATGGAGCAGAATCCTTCTGCTTCTGTGCCCTGTAGTAGCAACTCTTCACTGGCTTTCACTCAGCAGCCGCCGAGGTGACACCCCTACATCTCTTCCTCAAATGGAATGATCATGGCCTTCGGTCCCACAAAGAGGATTTATGGCTGCTTTTAGCATCGCAGTGTCCCCTTGCACTCTGCCTTCAGGAAACGAGATTGCGCCCTCACGACTGCTTTGAGCTTTCACTTTTCTTACCGATTCGTTTTGATCTTCCCTGTAAGGTCGGCGTTCCATCTCATGGGAATGTCATGCTGCTCATCTCCCTGACTACCCATCTTCAAGCTATTGCAGTTCGCCTTTTCCTCCCCACCTGACTTTTTCCCTCTGTACCATTTATGTCCCTCCGTCATTCAATGTCACCCGGGGAGACCTCCTTCAGTTTATTTTGCTACTCACTGACTTCAATGTGCACCATCCCCTCTGGGGTTCTCCTAGGACCTGTCAGGGAGGTGCCCTCTTGGCTGACCTTCTTAACCAACTTCACCTCTTCTGCCTTAACACCGCAGCACCCACTTTCCTTTCCAACTTTTTGCACACCTATTCCCATTTGGACCTATCCTTCTGCACTGCCCAGCTTGCCCATCACCTAGAGTGATCCGTTCTTACACCTACTTGAGTGACCATTTTCCATGTGGTATCCGTTTGCTGACGCCTACCTCATCTGCATGCACGCCCAAATGGCAGCTTACTAAACCTGACTGGCAGCTTTACTCCTCCCTGGCGACCTTCGAAGAGCAAGATATCCCCAGTTTTGATGACCAGGTGGAATATCTCACAAACGTTATCCTTACTGCTGCAGAACGTTCCATTCCTCCCACTTCCCCTTTACCATGTCGCATCCCAGTCCTTTGGTGGACTGAGGCATGCCACGAAGCAATTCGCACATTGAGACATGCTCTCCACGTTTATAACAGCCATACTATGCTGGCAAACTGCATTTATTGTAAACAGATGCGTGCAAAGTGTTGTCACGTTCTCTGGGATAGCAAAAGAGCTAGCTGGATTTCATTCAATAGTTCTTTTAACAGTTCCGCTCTTTCCTCTGTCATGTGGGCCAACCTCCGACGGCTTTCTGGGACCTTGATCCAGTCCCCAATTTCCGGCCTGATGGTAGCAGACGATGTCATCATGGACCTTATTGCTATCTCCAACATCTTGGGCTGCCATTTTGCGGAAATTTCGAGCTCTTCCCATTCTCGCCCTGCCTTCCTCTACACGAAACGAGTGGAGGAGGCTCGGGTGATACAATGCTGTCTTTACTATGAGGGAGCTAGATCATGCTCTGAGCTCATCCTGATCCTCTGCCCCTGGGCCAGACGCCATCCACATTCAGATGTTGCAACACCTTTCTCTTGCAGGCAAGCGCTTTCTGCTTAACATGTACAACCACATCTGGGCAGGGGGACACATCCCGGATGCTGGCGTGAAGCCACTGTCATACCCATACCTAAGCCCACTAAGGACAATAACCTTCCTTCTAGCTACTGCCCCATCTCTCTTACCAGATGCATTTGCAAGGTGATGGAGCATATGATTCATGCCCAGCTGGTATGGTGGCTCAAGTCTCGCAATTTACTGACGAATGCACAGTGTGGATTTCGAGCACAGCGTTCTCCAGTTGACCATCTCGTTACTCATGAGTGGCTTCCTCCGAAATCCCAGACTGTGGCTGTGTTTTTCGATTAGGAGAAGGCCTATGACACCTACTGGAGAACTGGTATCCTCCATACTATTTACATGTTGGGCTTCTGTGGCCACCTGCCCTGTTTCCTTCAGGCATTTTTTAAAAGACCGAGTTTTCAATTTTTCGTGTGGGTTCTGCCTTGTCGCACACATTTATCCAGGAAAACGGTGTGCCTCAGGGTTCTGTTCTGAGCGTTGTCCTCTTTGCTATCGCCATTAACCCTATAACGGCCTCTCTCCCGCTGGGCATCTCTGGCTCCCTTTTTGTTGACGATTTTGCCATCTATTGCAGTTCTTCAAGGACCTGTCTCACTGAACGGCGTCTTCAGCAATGTCTTATCGTCTTTACTCCAGGAGCATCGACAGTGACTTTTGCTTTTACGCTGACAAAGTTGTCTATCTGAATTTCTGGCGACGCAAATGGTTTCTCCCACCATCTTTCTATCTTGGGCCTGTTGTCCTTCCATTCGTTGAAACCACGAAATTCCTGGTTTCATGATCGATAGGAAACTTTCTTGGTTCTCCCATGTGTCTTACCTGGCACCCCCCTGTATGCAGTTCCTCAATGTTCTACGTGTCCTCAATGGTACTTCCTGGGGTGCTGATCGAACCACCCTCCTCCGTTTGTACTGATCCCTTGTCCGTTTGAAACTCGACAATGGCTGCTTTGTTTATGTGTCTGCATGTCAATCCCTCTTACTCCGTCTCAACACTATCCACCATCGTGGGATCCATTTGGCCATGGGCGCCTTTTACACTAGCCCAGTTGAGAGTCTGTATGCTGAAGCTGCTGAACTACCACTGTCTTACCGCCGAGACTCTCCTCTGCAGGTATGCATGCCATTTGTCTGCCATGCGTGGTCACCAATCATGTGCCCCCTTCTTTGATGATTCATTTGATCGTCAGTATGGGGCACATCCCTCTTCTCCTGGAGTCTGCTTTTGGCACTTGCTACAGCAGCTTAACTTCACGCTACCTGCGACTTTCCTTCCTGGTGGGTGTGAACCCTTCACCACCTTTGTTTCGTGAAGTGGCCCATGTTAATCTTGGTCATCATTCGCTTCCTAAGGGCACTACTCCAGCCTCGGTCTATCGCCTTCAGTTTCACGACCTTCGCATGGAACTTCACGATAGTACCTTTGTATGCACTGGTGGCTCTCTTATGATCGTGGGGTCGAGTGTGCTTTCGTCATTGGCACCCATGTCTTTCGATGTCGGCTTCCAGCACACTGCTCATTATTCACAGCCACACTCTTCACCTTGTATCAGGCCACGGAATACATCGGGGGACACAGCCTTTTCAATTGTGTCCTCTGCTCAGATTCACTCAGCGGCCTTCAAAGTCTATGTGCAATGTACATCGCCCATCCCTTAGTGCAGCAGGTCCAGGGAAACTGTCAACTGCTCACTCTTGGTGGAGCCAGTGTGATGTTTCTGTGGGTAATGTCAGTCTGCCAGGAAACGAGGCTGCTGCCAAGGCTACGGTCCTCATACCTCAGCCTGCGAGTTCCTATATTCCCTCCAATGATCTCTGTGTTGCCGTCTGTCAGGAAGTGGTGTCTGTTTGGCATCGCCAATGGTCCTCCCTTCACAGGAATAAGGTCCGGCTTATTAAGCCTCTCGCAGCGGCTTGGACGACCTCCTCTCGGCCCTACCGCCGGCAGGAGGTCATTTTAACTAGGCTGTGTATTGGAGGATGTAGATGAAGATTAAATGGGAGATACGATACTGTGTGAAGAGTTTGACAGAGCACTGAAAGACCTGAGTCGAAACAAGGCTCCGGGAGTAGACAACATTCCATTAGAACTACTGATGGCCTTGGGAGAGCCAGTCCCGACAAAACTTTACCATCGGGTGAGAAAGATGTACGAGACAGGCGAAATACCCTCAGACTTCAAGAAGAACATAATAATTCCAACCCCAAAGAAAGCAGGTGTTGACAGATGTGAAAATTACCGAACTATCAGTTTAATAAGTCACAGCTGCAAAATACTAACGCGAATTCTTTACAGACGAATGGAAAAACTGGTTGAAGCTGGCCTTGGGGAAGATCAGTTTGGATTCCGTAGAAATGTGGGAACACGTGAGGCAATACTGACCCTACGACTTATCTTAGAAGAAATATTAAGAAAAGGCAAACCTACGTTTATAGCATTTGTAGACTTAGAGAAAGCTTTTGACAATGTTGATTGGAATACTCTCTTTCAAATTCCGAAGGTGGCAGGGGTAAGCTACAGGGAGCGAAAGGCTATTTACAATTTGTACAGAAATCAGATGGCAGTTATAAGAGTCGAGGGGTATGAAAGGGAAGCAGTGGTTGGGAAGGGAGTGAGACAGAGTTGTAGCCTATCCCCGACGTTATTCAATCTGTATATTGAGCAAGCAATAAAGGAAACAAAAGAAAAGTTCGGAGTAGGTATTAAAATCCATGGAGAAGAAATAAAAACTTTGAGGTTCGCCGATGACATTGTAATTCGGTCAGAGACAACAAAGGACTTGGAAGAGCAGTTGAACGGAATGGACAGTGTCTTGAAAGGAGAATGTAAGATGAACATCAACAAAAACAAAACGAGGATAATGAAATGTCGAATTAAGTCGAGTGATGCTGAGGGAATTAGATTAGGAAATGACACTTAAAGTAGTAAATGAGTTTTGCTATTTGGGGAGAAAAATAACTGATAATGGTCGAAGTAGAGAGGATATAAAATGTAGACTAGCAATGGCAAAGAAAGCGTTTCTGAAGAAGAGAAATTTGTTAACATCGAGTATAGATTTAAATGCCAGGAAGCCGTTTCTGAAAGTATTTGTATGGAGTGTAGCCATGTATGGAAGTGAAACATGGACGATAAATAGTTTGGACAAGAAGAGAATAGAAGCTTTCGAAATGTGGTGCTACAGAAGAATGCTGAAGATTAGATGGGTAGATCACATAACTAATGAGGAGGTATTGAATAGAATTGGGGAGAAGAGGAGCTTGTGGCACAACTTGACTAGAAGAAGGGATCGGTTGGTAGGACACATTCTGAGACATCGAGGGATCACCAATTTAGTATTGGAGGGCAGCGTGGAGGGTAAAAATCGTAGAGGGAGACCAAGGGATGAATACACTAAGCAGATTCAGAAGGATGTAGGCGGCAGTAGGTACTGGGAGATGAAGAAGCTTGCACAGGATAGAGTAGCATGGGGAGCTGTATCAAACCAGTCTCAGGACTGAAGACCACAACAACAACAACGTGTATTGGGCCTTTTTAGCCGTCGTCGTTTGATAAGTTGTGCTACCCCATCACTTTGTACATATTGCGCCCAAGGTTTAACTGTCCGCCCCTTCCTGATGGAATGCCCATTTTTTAACCGTTTACTTTCCCACTTGGGTTTGCCGTCTGAGCCGTTTTAGCAAATGACGCGTGGGCTGTCGACTGCGTTTTCCTTCTTTGTCCGCCAAAGCAATAACGCGATATAATTTTTAGCTTTGGATCTCCGTTCCTATATGATGTGTTTTTTAGCCATTTTTCCACGATCCTGTTTTTAGTTGTCTTCTATTTTCTCAGTTGTCGTTTCTTAAGTCCTCTCTGCCTTCGTGTTCTATAGTTTTGACTTTGGTGCGCTATGATCCCGGTTGTTTATTGCAACTTAAAGCAAAACAAAATAAAAAAAACCAACCCAACATATCGGTAACGTCCTCTTAGAGGAAGCAAACAAAAGATAATGCACCTTCACTACACTTAGCTCGAAGCAATCAAATACATCAAGGAACTAGATCTGGAGATATAAGATTGTATGGGATTGTGGTTGTGCCCATTTGTCCACAAATGTAGTATGTATGTGTTTGTTTTGATCATACAATAATAAATAATTAATAAATTGAACATTCGCAAAGCTAGCCTTGTTTATTATCTCTGAATCATCTTTCTTAGTATTGCAGCATTTTCAAAACTAAAATAAATTTGGCTGCAGATGAAAATCCATTAAACTGTTACACCCCAGGATAGTATCCCCTGTGGACACTAAAAAGTTTTACCTTGGCAGCTCCCATAAGGCGAACCACCTGTACCAATGACCAGTAGACAGCAGTTAGTGAGAAACGCTGAGTGAGTTGAAGCACAAGCAGAAGCTTTCACAGCACGGGGGAAAGATCGAGCGCCCGGGTCTGCACAGAAGTATAATGACATCATGGAAGCTGAGAGATACCGTTGTATTAGAGACAAAGAAGAGTTTGGTAAGGAATTTTAAGTATTCAGGTGTCGAGCCAGTACAAAAGAGCCTCTGAAAGGTGAAGTTGTTAAAGTTTGAAGTCACTAGGAGAGCTCACAGCGAGAGAAAACCAAGACACATAACCAAGATACATGATGTCATAGCTATCCCCACCACTGCAGAGCCGGCCGGTGTGGCCGTGCGGTTCTAGGCGCTTCAGTCTGGAACCGCGCGACTGCCACGGTCGCAGGTTCGAATCTTGCCTCGGGTGTGGATGTGTATGATGTCCTTAGGTTAGTTAGGTTTAAGTAGTTCTAAGTTCTAGTGGACTGATGACCACAGATGTTAAGTCACATTGTGCTCAGAGCCATTTGAACCACCACTGCAGAGTACACAGGAAATGCTAATGTAAACACCTCACCCTTCTTAACAAACATCTGATCTGATGAGTGCTGATTGTCGACTGCCGTGTGTGTAGTCTCAGCCCTCGTGTCAGCTGCAGCTATCCAGTGAGAGCTAAAGCTATGAAGGTCGACCCTTGCCGTGCCTAGCTGTCTCCAAGTGTCTATGGAACCCATTGTCCAACTGGAAGGTGCGCTGCTGCCAGCTACACTACCAGTTTCCAAGGCCATACTGATGGTCCGTGGAGACCACTGTCACCCTGCAGGTCCGCTGGAGGTTTGGCCTGGATGCTGTCTGTCATCTGCCTTCGAGAGAGGAGGCTCTGCTGCTGGCTTCTGTTTCCTAAATGCAGGCTGAGAGCCAAACTCTGTGAGCCAACGAGCACTTCAGGTGGACCTGGGGCGAGACTCCTGAGTGCAAATCTTCAGTGTCCATGAGAGCGCTTAGGAGATCGATACACAGAGCTGGAGGCCACCGGATTCCGCGATCGACAGCCTCGTGTGACGTAGCAGGTACACTGGCGACTCTGCAAGACGAGCGCAAGCCAGCCTCCCGCCAGTGACAAGGCACTACTCCACTGACCCAGCTGTGGCGCAGCATTTTGGAAGACAATCCTGTGTTACTGCCTAATAAACGAGTTACTTTGAAGAATGATGTTCGAGCTTAACTAGGACCTCACCATCACATCCAACCCAGATCTCTCCTGATGACTGTAGGAGTCTGGGACCGGACCCATATACAACTCTTGCCAATCTGACTGATTTTACTCTCTTCCATATATCCATTTTTTCTATCTAAGGAAGCTTTCTCCCTTTTTATTTTTGATGGAAACATCATCTTCGTAGGATACATTTTTCTTTGTGCAGTATCGTACTATTTTTGTAACAAATTTGTACACTTGGTGAATAACAGGAAAATTAATAGCCAATGATTTTTATACCATAACAGATCATTTTTAAGCTTTCTTATAAAGCATTTGGGCTTGTGAGCCTTTGTCTAACCAATACGTCCGGCCTGGTCGTGAACTTATATTTAACACGTTCACTGCCACATAGTTAGTGATGGATGTCTCATCGTCAGGCTACGCCAGGCACATGGTGTGAGGCGTGAGGCTCTGCTGTGACCACCGGCTACCACTTGATGTCAGGCATGTGGTCTCATTGATGGTTCCATAAGTCATTAATTAAGGATGACAAGTGCTGTTCAATCTCTATATTTCCTTCCCTACGTCTTGAAAAATTTTTTCTGTCAACTAATAATCACGTCCCATTTTGAGTTACAAGTATGGGTTCAACTGATAATTATCTGTCCGCTAACGAATGTCACTATACAATTTCAAAACTCTGAACCAGATATCAATAGGATAAATCACCTACAGTTCAAAAAATTGTAGGAACTGTACAAACATCTAATTAAAGTCATGGATATTTATGTTAGCAGGAGATACAAACGTCTCTGCCGAAAAGCCACTTCATCTCACTACACTTCAGACAAGCTCTCACCTAACTAAAAGCTCATTACTTGCAAATGGAACAGTGCTTTCATGGTTCTGTTACCATATTGTAAAAATTTCAGTAAATGAGTGTACTCGGAAATTCTCGCTACAGGCTTCAAGGACTTGTAGAAGGGAGTGAGTACATAATATTATGAAAAGAAACCCAAGTCCGCAAATGCATCACTTCCATTCTACAACAGTTTCAGTTCAGATGTTTAACTCATCCACTTCTCTTTGAGGAATTAGGCGTGACGCAATAGAATGATCAGGCATCAATTCGAAAAGAAACATAATAAAACAGCCATTTATCACTTAATCACATTTGCTTGTACTGTATTAACACTTGAACGTTTTGTGTTTATATTATTTCAAAACAAAACAAAAAGAAGTAAGCATATTGTACGTACAGAACAGTATTGATTCATTACAACAGCGGCTCGATGTAGTGACCAGCAATGTTATTAACAGACATTGTACATATCATCCTGTCTACCCTAGTGCATACCACGACAAGCACCTTTGATACTTTTCTCCTTCCCTCAGTAGATGTGAACGTATTGCACACCTGAATCGAAACCGCCACAGAACGGAAACGGTACATTTCTGGACATGGGTTCCTATTCAAAATATTATGTACTCACTTCCCTCTACACGTCCTCAAAATTTGTAAGCGTTGTACCAAAAGTAAGGTCCCCATTTTTTACAAATAGAAAACATTGTTTATTGTTATTAACCCTTTGGATGTCAAGTTAACGATCTATCGTCACCCCCTACCGACGCTAACATTGTCCGGGTGCCGATTCGTCGGTACTCTGCTTCGTCTTGTTTAGCTTACAGAATCGGACGCTAAATGGTGTTGGCGTGCTGATTGCAGATGCTCTTTGCCTAGAGCTACGTGTAGGTCGATAGCTATCGACAATTGAGCATCGTTTCGGTGAAATATTAGCGTTCGATTATTCCGCTTTTGCATCGTTTGTTTATTGACGTCGTGTTTCGCAGTACATGTTTACGTTCTGTTATTGCATTCTATGTTCTTGCTTTTGCACAGTACTGTTATTTATCATTGTTTCTGAGTGTTTTTCTTCACGTTAAGAGTTTACAGTTTGTTTATTTTCTCCGCTTTTTGTGAAAAATGCGACCTACACCAGGCCACAGCCGAGAGCTTACTGACCAAGAAATTTGTGAACTTTTAGAATGTACTAGTGATACAGAGTGTTTTAGCGAAAGTAGCAACAGTTCAGAAAGAGACAGTGATGTACTTGGCGATATTGTGAACGAAAGTGAAGACGAAATGGAAGATGTACAATACACTGAAGCACTACAGGCATTACCACATAGGTTTCAAGAGCTGCCAGTACCAAAACATATGCCGCCAGCAGGATCTCTTGTGATAGAATATTTCAATCTATTATTTACTACAGCTTATGGAAACTGAAACAAATCACTCTGCTAAACAGTTTATAGCTAAACATGCTACATTGTCCAAACCCTATAAGAAATGGAAGAAAGAGGTAAGAGGTTTTATTGCTTGCTTACTAAATATGGGACTCAATAAAAGGCCCACAATGTTCTCATACTGGAGCACAAAACCTTCACAGGCATTTCCGTGGTTTGGTAAAATGTTTTCTGCCCACCAATTTAGGCATCTTATGGAATTCTTTCATCTTGTGGATAGGCCATCCTGAGACCCATGTATCAGATACCAGCAATTGGTGGGTCATGCTAATAATATATTTAGACATCATTACACACCTCATGAACAACTTAGTGTTGATAAGAGCCTAGTTGGCACTAAAAGTCACACTTCCCTATTACAGTATTTGCCAAACAAACACCACCACCAATGGGGAATCAAATTCTGGATGCTGTGTGACTCTGTAATGCACTATTGTCTTGAGTTTTATACCTACAGAGGTGCCAAAAGCCAAGAAGATAAGGCTGAGATTGCAAGACATGGCTTAGGTTACTGTGTTGCCCAGAAGTTACTGCATTTGGGCAATTATTTGAACAAAGGATATCATATCTTTGTGGACAATTTTATCATGTCGGTACCACTTGTAAAAAGTTTTTATAAATTAGGTACATATATTACTGGCACTGTAAGAAAAAACAGGAAATATTTGTCAGAGCAATTTAGAAAGAAATTTGGAATATGGAAAAAGATGTATTGCAATTCAGGTCTGGTACTAGCATGTGCATATCGAGAGAAAAAATCCCAGCATACCACCATTCTCTTAGTGTCAAGTAAAGTTGGTGCTGGTGACATTGAAGTTCAGAATAAAAATAAAACAGTAAAAAACCCAGAAATAATGCACCAGTACAGCCAGTATATGGGTAGAATAGACACATCCAATATGATGCTGTATGTGTATTTGGATGAGAGGCGAACTCTTCATTACTGGAAGAAGGTAGCTTTTAACATAATGTCAAGAATGGTGCTGAACCCTTACACATTATACAAAGAGCATAATGAAGGAAGGAAAGTTGTTTCCAGATTTGTATATACTGTAATGATAATTGAAGCCTTGTCAGATGACTGGCTGCAAGAAAAAAATGCAACTGATGATCCTCGTGGTTCTCCGGGTTTGAGAAAACTTCCAGAGAAGAAAGAGTCAAGATGCTGTGTGTGTACCAGTGAGAGAAGGAAAAGAAAGTCAAGAACTATTTGTAATAGATGTAATAAGGGATTGCATGGTAAATGTTGTCCTAAACAGAAGTGCTAAGTCATACTGTAGACATGAAAATTCTGTAATGTACTCTTCAAATAAATAATTATTATATTTCTAAATAATAACACAAATTGCATATCCCTCATGTCATTTTACTCAGAAATGTGTGTAGAGTCTATGTACTGTAGTTAGGCTTCTTAAATTGAAGTACGGTGTTGAATATATGAAATCAAAGTCAAATTTATAATATTAAAAAAAATATTTTATTTGTACTGCCACAATAAAACACGTTTGGAACATTATGATAATCTGTGTAAGCCATAATATTCTACATACTTTTATCGATAAGTGGTAATTTCTTCATATTTTTAAAGTGAATACTGTGTGATATATGTCAATTTAAACAGAATGTAGCATAACATTTTTAGCACACACCACTCTAAATTGGCTGACTGCAAAATGGTTAAATTATACATCATTGAAAAGGTTAATTTATACATCGTTGAAAAGCTTACACTTTTGTCTATTTTTCAACATAGTCTCCATTTTTTTCGACACACTTTTGAAGATGGTGCTCCAGCTTTTGTATTCCTAAGTCGAAGAAGTCTCCCGCCAACCCACTGAGGACGTGTGTGACCTCTCCTCGGATTTCATCGTCACTCTTGAAGCGTTTGCCACCTAAGTGTTCCTTTAGGTTGGGGAAGAGGTGATAATCGCTAAGGGCTAAGTCCGGCCTGTATGGTGGATGGGGCATAACAGTCCACCCAAATTTTTTCAGAAGCTTCTGTGTTTGACGAGCGATGTGCGGTCGAGCGTTGTCATGAAGAAGCCCTACTCCCTCCTTCGGTCGTCCTCTCCAGCCAATCTGGATTGCTTGCCGGAGTTTGGTCAATGTTCCACAATATCTGTTCGTGTTTATTGTCGTTCCAGGTTGCATGCAATTAATGAGGAGTACCCCCTTCCGATCTCAAAACACAGTCGCCATAATCTTTCCTGCTGACTGCGTTTGTCTGAATTTCTTTGGAGGCAGTGAACTGGAGCGACGCCACTGAAGAGATTGTTGTTTTGTTTTGGGGATGTAATAAAACACCCACGTTTCATCTTCCATGAGGATAGAGTCCAATAACTTCTCCTTGTTGCCCCCCCCCCCCCCCCCCCCACTGTTGAAGAAACTTGCGAGCACAGTCAAGACGTTGCTCCTTGTGTCCGTCAGTCAGCATCTGGGGGACCCAGCGAGCACACACCTTGCGATAACCCAATGTTTCAGTTAAAGTTCTTTCAATTGTGCTGTGGGAAGCTTCAGAAATGCGTTCAACAAGTTCACAGACAGTGAGCCTCTGATCTTTGAGCAGCTCACTGTTGATCATCTGGACAATCGCATCCGAAACCAGTGGTCTTCCACTCCGTTCTTCATCGTGAATGTCCATGTGACCATTAGCAAAAGCTCTGCACCATTTGTGGACGTACTGAACGGACATGCTCTCTTCACCATAAACCTCAGTCAGTTGCCCATGAATCTCCATGGGGGGTAACTTCTTCCATGGAGAAACTGGATTACTGCTCGAACTGCGCACTTGGCGGGAGCAGCGATCAACACTTCCATCTCTGACAGCTGCCAAGCCAACACTGAGCGACATAGCGAATCGTGGACGGGCGGGCTCGAGACTGGGGGAACCACTGCACATGGCACTGTTGGCGGACTTAGCACCTTCCTTCGAGTAATTCGCCATGTTGCTCAGTGTTGGCCTGGCAGCTGTCAGAGATGGAAGTGTTGATCGCCGCTCCTGCCAAGTGTGAGGTTCGAGCAGTGATCCGGTTTTTCCATGCAAGGAAGTTACCGCCTGTGGAGATTCATTGGCAATTCACTGGGGTTTATTGTGAAGAGTGCATGTCCGTTCAGCACGTCCGCAAATGGTGCAGGGCTCTTGCTGAGGGTCGCACAGAATATATATGTGCGACCCTCAGCAAGAGCCCTGCACCATTTGCGGACGTGCTGAACGGACATGCACTCTTCACAATAAACCTCAGTGAGTTTCCAATGACTCTCCACAGGCGGTAACTTCCTTGCATGGAAAAACCGGATCACTGCTCGAACCTCACACTTGGCAGGAGCGGCGATCAACACTTCCATCTCTGACGGCTGCCAGGCCAACACTGAGCAACATGGCGAATTACTCGAAGGAAGGTGCAAAGTCCGCCAGTATATATATATACTGAAGCTGACATTGCTTCTCTTTGTGTGTGAGTACTGGAGTAGTGAATACACGTGCTAACACCCACCCACCCTCCAATTGCTCAATACTGACTAACTGGTTCGATGTGACCCACCACGAATTCCTCTCCTGCGCTAACCTCTTCATCTCAGAGTAGCACTTGCACCCTTAATCTTCAATTATCTGCTGGATGAATTCCTATTTCTGTCTTCTCATACAGTTTTTACCCTCTACAGTTCTCTCTAGTACCATGGAGGTTATTCCTTGGTGCTTTAACACATGTCCTATAATTCTGTTCCTTCTTTTCCATATGTTCCTTTCTGAACGGATTTTGCAGAGAACCTCCTAATTCCATACTTAATCAGGCCGCCCAGTTTCCAACTTCTATAGCACCATATGTCAAATGGTTAGATCAGTGGCGGATTTACATATAGGCCCACTAGGCACGGGCCTAGGGGTGGCATCATAAGGGGGGGCGGAATATTTTGCTCTGTACTCATTTTAACCTTTTACGTTTTAAAATAACTGCACTTACAAACGACCAAAATTTTTACTATTGTTAAACAACTTGCTAGTTTAAATAAGCCTTAAGAATGAAATTCGACAATACAAGCTTGGAAATATACATAGGTTGCTTGGTGACTGAATGGAAATTTAACATTGGGTTTCTGTCTGGTATCATCTTCATGAGTGCTCAAAATATTTTGAAGTAAGCTGTCAGGACGGCAATCTACAATACAATGTTTGAAACGTTGTTATTCCGAGAATATTGTCGGCCTATACTTAACCCTACCGTATTTTCCACGTGAAAATACTGAGACCCCTGAAAAGCTGTGATACACTAATCAGCAGTTTCTTAAGTACTTTAAGATGTGTGGAACTCAGTATTTAAAACCCAACTCTACTTAAATATCTTGTAGAAATTACAGGGCAGTATCAAGTCAACCCTCCATAACTGTAATTAATGTGAAAGCTCTGCGGTCTTCAATATCTGAGCTTTGATTTAATGACACCCTTTTAACAATACATGTTGATACTGGGAATGTTTTACATTCTTAAACACACGTATGTACAAAAAGAACGTAAGCAGAATATCTAATAATGTGTGAAATACACTTCACAACGGTTTAAAAATTTTATTTATTTATTTACTTAGTTACTTTTTTTGGCGAAAAAATAAGAAGAAACCGACTTTCGTTTGTCTCATTCATTGTGCTACAGACTGCACGATATCAAAGTTCCCACTCTGTGCAATCGAATAGTATGTGGCATTGCAAATTTTATATTAAACTTCTTAACTAAGCTTTTTTTCTTTGAGGAAAGGTTATTTTTATTTTATGTTGGAACAAAAGGTGCATTTGCGTATAGACCTAACAGCATTGTTCATACAAATAACAACACACCACACCAACTGCCAACAAGACTACTTAAACTTTGTAGTCTGGTGTCTTCTCTGCCCACAGAAACCGCTAAAATGTTACAAGAATAATTGGGATAAGAGTTGGTCCAGCACAACTCACTGCAAGAAATTGCAAAAAATATTTACTTTTTAAATTAGAAAGACAGTGTCAAGAATATTCAGAACATATTTGCGTCCCAGCTAAAATTCCGACAACGCGGGAAACAGAAGCTAAAAACGGGACTGTCCCGTTTTCTTTACGAGACGAATTCCAGCCGGAAGGTGTGCTTCTACTGTTCACTCTGTTCACTGAGAACAGAGAAACCGGCGACAATGAAATTAAATTATTCTGAATTGTCGTTCTTTCATAGCAAAGTGACGTCGAGTAATCCGAGATGGTCAGTTGATCACTACGTGTTTAAAGGGAAAATCTTTGTGTTTGTGCTGTGTTTAAAGTAAAAATCTTTGTGCTCATGTGCGGTGTAGTACGATTGTAACTGGATACTGTCTTTCTTTCTCTCCTTTTACAAATTTTTTTCTTTTGTTTTGACTATTGATTGACAATTTTGTGAGTGCCTTAACATGAATAACAGTGAAAAAAAGGAAACGTGCAATATTAAGTGGGACGGCATTTCGGAAATTATAAGGAAAGACAAGAACGAGAAGCCAATGTTGTAAAAACGCTTGGCAGAGTAGATAAATTTTTCGCAAAAAATGTTGCTGGTTCGACTCCGAGTTCAAGTCGTACAGATGATATTTCTGGCACTGCAGCTGTTGTAAAAGAAGTAAATACAGAAGAAACAAAAGTTAAAAATGAAGAAAAGCAAATAGTTACTGATTTCGAGTCTCACGAAAAACTAAGTGTCGAGTCAGACATTACAATCTGAAATAACCTCGTTAGTGCTGATCCTGCAGAATGGTGTGTCAATGAATCAACAGTCGACATTCTCTTACAACGTGGCATTAATCAAAATTGTAACGTTGATATTTCTAATTCAAGAAACTCAATAGGCGATAAAACCAAATATTTGAACAAAATTATATTTTACCGCTAACTTTTAAATGGTGACTCAACTTTGCGTAATATTCTAGTATACTCCAGTAGCACTGGTGTTGTCTTTTGTGCACCATGTAAATTTTTTGGAAATAAGGCTGCAGATTGGAAAAATATTTCTAATATTTTATCTTATGAGAATTTATTTGAACACAAAAATTCTGAGTTATCACTCTTAAATAAATGTCGTGTGACTGGGGCCTCCCGTCGGGTAGACTGTTCACTGTGTGCAAGTCTTTCGATTTGACGCCACTTCGGCGACTTGCGCGTCGATGGGGATGAAATGATGATGATTAGGACAACACAACACCCAGTCCGTGAGCGGAGCAAGAATCCGACCCAGCCGGCAATCGAACCCGGGCCCTGAGGATTGACATTCTGTCGCGCTGACCACTCAGCTACCGGGGGCGGACAGATATCACTCTTAACAAGAAAAAAAAACGCACTTGGATCAATAGATAACCATTTCGGGTCATATGTTGAGACAGAAAAAATGTACTGGCGCAGTGTGTTGAAAAGGGTGTTTGCAGTAGTGAAGAAGCTAACAAGTCGTGGACTTCCCTTCGTGGACATGTTGAAAAATCCCATTCATTACATAATGGTCAATTTATGATGTCTCTTGAACTTATAACCTAGTTTGATCCTTTTCTCGCAGAGCACATTGAACGATATGGATATCCAGGGCAGGGACCAAATATTTCCCTATAATAGTAAATTCTACTGTGGACATTCCCCCCATGAACCATGGACCTTGCCACTGGTGGGGAGGCTTGCGTGCCTCAGCGATACAGACAGCCGTACCATAGGTGCAACCACAACGGAGGGGTATCTGTTGAGAGGCCAGACAAATGTGTGGTTCCTGAAGACGGGCAGCAGCCTTTTCAGTAGTTGCAGGGGCAACAGTCTGGATGATTGACTGATCTGGCCTTGTAACACTAACCGAAAACAGCCTTGCTGTGCTGGTACTGCGAGCGGCTGAAAGCAAGGGGAAACTACAGCTGTAATTTTTCCCGAGGGCATGCAGCTTTGTTGTATGGTTAAACGATGATTGCGTCCTCTTGGGTAAAGTATTCTGGAGGTAAAATAGTCCCCCATTCGGATCTTTGGGCGGGGACTACTCAAGAGGACGTCATTATCAGGATAAAGTAAACTGGCGTTCTACGGATCGGAGTTTGGAATGTCGAATCCCTTAATAGGGTAGGTAGGTTACAAGATTTAAAAAGGGAAATGGATAGGTTAAACTTAGATATAGTGGGAATTAGTGAAGTTCGTTGGCAGACTTTTGGTCAGGCGAATACAGGGTTATAAATACAAAATCAAATAGGGGTAATGCAGGAGTAGGTTTAATAATGAATAAAAAAATAGGAGTGCGGGTAAGCTACTACAAACAGCACAGTGAACGTATTATTGTGGCCAAAATAGACACGAAGCCCACGCCTACAACAGTAGCACAAGTTTATTTGCCAACTAGCTCTGCAGATGACGAAGAAATTGATGAAATGTATGATGAGATAAAAGAAATTATTCAGATAGTGAAGGGAGACGAAAATTTAGTAGTCATGGGTGACTGGAATTCGATAGTAGGAAAAGGAAGAGAAGGCAACGTAGTAGGTGAATATGGATTGGGGGGTAAGAAATGAAAGAGGAAGCCGACTGGTAGAATTTTGCACAGAGCATAACGTAATCATAGCTAACACTTGGTTCAAGAATCATGAAAGAAGGTTGTGTACATGGAAGAAGCCTGGAGATACTAGAAGGTATCAGATAGATTACATAATGGCAAGACAGAGATTTAGGAACCAGGTTTTAAATTGTAAGACAGTTCCAGGGGCAGATGTGGACTCTGACCACAATCTATTGGTTATGAACTGTAGATTAAAACTGAAGAAACTGCAAAAAGGTGGGAATTTAAGGAGATGGGACCTGGATAAACTGAAAGAACCAGAGGTTGTACAGAGTTTCAGGGAGAGCATAAGGGAACAACTGACAGGAATGGGGGAAAGAAATACAGTAGAAGAAGAATGGGTAGCATTGAGGAATGAAATACTGAAGGCAGCAGAGGATCAAGTAGCTAAAAAGACGAGGAATAGTAGAAATCCTTGGGTAACAGAAGAAATACTGAATTTAATTGATGAAGGGAGAAAATATAAAAATGCAGTAAATGAAGCAGGCAAAAAGGCATACAAACGTCTCAAAAATGAGATCGACAGGAAGTGCAAAATGGCTACGCAGGGATGGCTAGAGGACAAATGTAAGGATGTAGAGGCTTATCTCACGAGGAGTAAGATAGATACTACCTACAGGAAAATCAAAGAGACCTTTGGAGAAAAGAGAACCACTTGCATGACTATCAAGAGCTCAGATGGAAACCCAGTTCTAAGCAAAGAAGGGAAAGCAGAAAGGTGGAAGGGGTAGACAGAGGGTCTATACAGGGGCGATGTTCTTGAGGACAATATTATGGGAGTGGAAGAGGATGTAGATGAAGATGAAATGGGAGATACGATACTGCGTGAAGAGTTTGACACAGCACTGAAAGATCTAAGTCGAAACAAGGCCCCAGGAGTAGACAACATCCCATTAGAACTACTGACATCCTTGGGAGAGCCAGTCCTGACAAAACTCTACCATCTGGTGAGAAAGATGTATGAGACAGGCGAAATACCCTCAGACTTCAAGAAGAATATAATAATTCCAAACCCAAAGAAAGCAGGTGTTGACAGATGTGAAAATTACCGAACTATTAGTTTAATAAGTCACACCTGCAAAATACTAACGCGAACTCTTTACAGACGAATGGAAAAACTGGTAGAAGCCGACCTCAGGGAAGATCAGTTTGGATTCCGTAGATATATGGGAACACGTGAGGCAATACTGACCCTACGACTTATCTTAGAAGAAAGATTAAGGAAAGCAAACCTACATTTCCAGCATTTGTAGACTTAGAGAAAGCTTTTGACAATGTTTACTGGAATACTCTCTTTCAAATTCTAAAGGTGGCAGGGGTAAAACACAGGGAGTGAAAGGCTATTTACAATTTGTACAGAAACCAAATGGGAGTTATAAGAGTCGAGGGGCATGAAAGGGAAGCAGTGGTTGGGAAGGGAGTGAGACAGGGTTATAACCTCTTCCCGATGTTATTCAATCTGTATATTGAGCAAGCAGTAAAGGAAATAAAAAAAATTCGGAGTAGGCATTAAAATTCATGGAGAAGAAATAAAAACTTTGAGGTTCGCCGATGACATTGTAATTCTGTCAGAGAGAGCAAAGGACTTGGAAGAGCAGTTGAACGGAATGGACTGTGTCTTGAAAGGAGGATATACGGTGAACATCAACAAAAGCAAAACGAGGATAATGGAATATAGTCGAATTAAGTGAGCTGATGCTGAGGTAATTAGATTAGGAAATGAGACACTTAAAGTAGTAAAGGAATTTTGCTATTTGGGGAGCAAAATAACTGATGATAGTCGAAGTAGAGAGGATATGGCAATGGCAATGGCACGGAAATCGACTCTAAAGGAGAGAAATTTGTTAACATCAAGTATAGATTTAAGTGTCAGAGTGTCGTTTCTGAAAGTATCTGCATGGAGTGTAGCCACGTATGGAAGTGAAACATGGATGATAAATAGTTTGGACAAGAAGAGAAGAGAAGCTTTTGAAATGTGGTGCTACAGAAGAATGCTGAGGATTAGATGGGTAGATCACATAAGTAATGAGGAGGTATTGAATAGAATTGGGGAGAAGAGGAGTTTGTGGCACAACCTGATTATAAGAAGGGATCGATTGGTAGGACTTGTTCTGAGGCATCAAGTGATCACCAATTTAGTATTGGATGGCAGCGTGGAGATTAAAAATCGTAGGGGGAGACCAAGAGATGAATACACTAAGCAGATTCAGAAGGATGTAGGTTGCAGTAGGTACTGGGAGATGAAGAAGCTTGCACAGGATAGATTAGCATGGAGAGCTGCATCAAACCAGTCTCAGGACTGAAGACCACAACAACAACAACAAGTGTGGACATTTCACATATTGATCAGTTATCTTTCATATTAAGATATGTGAACGAGAATGGTGAGCCTGTTAACGTTTCCTTCTGTTTTTACCAAACTCAGGACACAAGTCCGAAAACTCAGCTGAGCCCGTACTAAAAGTCCTGTCTACAAATTCCATTGATATTACTGACTATAGAGGCCAGTCATATGACAACACAAGCATTATGTTTGGAACCTACACTGGTTTGCAGGCATGCATTAAAGAACGAAATCCGAAAGCGCATTATGTGCCTTGTGCAGCACATTCTTTGAATTTAGTCTGCACTAGTGCTGCAAGCTGTTGTCGGGAAGCATGTTCATTTTTCAGTGTAGTGCAAAACCTTTGTAATTTTTTCTCTGTTTCTACACGGTGCTGGGATGAACTTCTTTCTTTCATGAAACCAGGAAGCAAAACGGTAAAAAGTTTATGAAAAACACGTTGGTCAGCAAGAGAGGATGCGTGTGTAAGTCTGTATGAACACTGGGAGGGCGTTATCAATGCCCTCACACACATTGCCAATAATACGTTTGAAAAACAACTTGTGCGAAATGAACTTCAGCTTTATTGAATCAGCCCAGCAGACTAAAAACAGTATTCACGATGACAGTTTGGAAGGACATACTCCAGAGATTTAATAGTGTAAATCTGAAATTGCAAAGTGTAAATATTGATACTAAAATAGTGCATGAATTATATGGATCACTTGCAGGATTTATTGCATCTATTTGAGGTATTTTTGAATATTATGAAAATAGATCCATGGAGATTGTGACTGATATAGACAATGAATGCGCCTGTAAAAGATCACGTAAAACGCAAACTTCATGATGACGAAGAAGCGAACTCTGAAGAAGTTTTTTTGACTGGAAGGGAAAAATTTAGAGTCAAAACATTTCTCTCAGTACTTGACAACTTGTACGCCGAATTAGTGAGGAGGAAGGAAAGCTATAGAACACTGTTGGATTCCTTCACAGTTTTTAGTAACCTTAAGAACAATCCACCTGACGATATTGCTTAACGTGCAGCAGAACTCCAAGCGTCATATGACACAGATTTTGAGCCTTCCTTCCCTAGTGAATGTGTACATTTCGTGGAACTTTTGAAATCTGAGATTAGTGACGTACCAGTCGAAACGAGTAAATTTTTACGAAAAGAGAGGTTACAGTCCGTGTTTCCGAATGTTGACATTGCTCTTAGAATATGTCTATGTATGGCACTTATTCAGAAGAACGCTCGTTTTCGGCTCTTAAAAGACTGAAATAGTACCTACGCTCTACGTTGTCTGAGGAAGGATTGAACGCCTTGTCCATTCTTCACATCGAAGCCGACTTCCTAACTGATAACAGTCTGAACTATGAAGATACGATCAAAGAGTTTTCTGCCATCAAAACCAGACGCAAACTTCGCCGAGTGGTGAGTTTGCTTATTTTTTCATATTAGTTTTAAAAATTTAAGATTATAATGTGATTTTTATTATAACTTAAAGCACATTCATTGGATTTACAAAGTACGTATTAACTGTTTATTTTACAATTGCCTTTGGCAGAACTGGGAGCTAAACCTCGTTTACGTGCAACGTGACCGAAGGCGCCCGACAATACGAAACAATAGCCGAATGACCCAGGCCGCTCGGCGCTATACAGTCAAGTCGTACCGATACTGTAGTATATTACAGCTGATGCATATTCTTGATGTCTGCTGAAATGTGTAGCTATTACGGAAATACACGTTATCGGAGAGTATGCTCAGATGAAAAAGTGTTAATAGATAACGTAGTTCAGTTCTGTCGATAAACACGTAAAAGCTTTACTAATACCGTTAGAAAGAGCTATGGTGAGAGCAGTAGCTGCAATACAAAACTGTTAAGCCCTTACATGGATTAAAGTTGTTGTGTGCACCTATTATGCAGCACCTAGCTACACAGACCCTAATGCTTTACACGTTAACTATTAGATTATAAAACAAATTAGATTTTTCCACACTAGTCTGTAAAATTATGTAATAGCAAATCCAGTTCTGTGTTTGTGCGTCTGTATTTAGTTATTAGTTCGTGCACCGAAATCTCTATTTCATTTTCATTTCTTACGCTTTCCTATAGATTCACGTATTAATACCGTACGTGTTTTTTTTTTTTTTTTTTTTTTTTTTTTTTTTTTGGTTGTTACACATTCAAGTTATTAGATCGTAAAACGACAGTTTAATTTTAATTTTGAACGCATCTCCGTAAAAAAACATATTAATTTCTAATGTTATAGACGTTCGCTTCAATTTTTAGATCGTGACACAACTTTTTTTCATTTTCAACGGTTTCGTGTAAAAGAACACATTAAAAGTGAATGTATAACAAAAATCCGTTGTCTCCGATATGCTCTGGTGAATTAAAAAAATGGCTCCAATCACTATGGGACTTAACAACTGAGGTCATCAGTCCCATAGACTTAAACCTACTTAAACCTAAGATTCGAACCTGCGACCGTTGCAGCAGCGCTATTCCGGACTGAAGCGCCTAGAACCGCTCGGCCACAACGGCCGGCTCTGCTAAACTTTTAAGCCATAAAAGAAAAGTTATTTTCCTTGTGTTCGTTTCTGTTGTCTTTCTACAGTAGAATGTGCTAACACAATGGACTTGTAAGTTTTTTTCATCCGCTGCCATACACCAAGTTCAGGAACCATATTACATTTTGACTGAGCGCGACTAGACCGCTGACACGTCCTTTAGAACAACGAATAGCGGAGAACGGAAACAGCTCACAGTGCTCCCACCCAAGACGACAATTGTGAAGTGATCGGGTAATAGTTATCATTTAAAACATCTTTTTTGGGGGGCATATAATATTGTGTACCTAGGGGCGCAAAATTTTTAAATCCGCCATTGGGTTAGATTCTCTTCTATTCTGGTTTTCCCACAGTGACGTTTCACAACCATACAATGCTGGCCTCCAAAGGTATATTCTTGGAAGTTACTTCCTCAAATTAAGGGTTATGTTTGAAACCAGTAGACTTACCTTGGTCAGGAATGTCCTCTTGCCCGGTGCTAGTCTGCTTTTTATGTCCCCCTTGCTTCGTCCGTCATGGGTAATCTCGCTTCCAAGGTAGCAGAACTCCTTAACTTCATCTCCTTTGTGACCACCAATTTTGGTGTTGATTTTCTCGCTATTCTCATTTCTGCTACATCTCATTATGTTTGTTTTTTTACAGTTTACTCTCAGTCCATATTCTGTATTTATCAGACTGTTCATTCCATTCAACAGGTCCTTTTCTTCACTTTCGCTGAAGATAGCAATGTCATCACTGAATCTTATCATTGTCTGCTGTAATTTTCAGCACTTATCTTCACACAGCTACTGCGTTTGGCAGTATTACAGTGTTGTCTCACATTAAAGCACTATTCTATACTAACTTTAACTTCAGGTTCTTTTCAAAGCAATTTCAGTGCGGAAGAACTTTTCTCTAAAATAAAACCTCGCTGCTTCGCACTGTCGAAGCATTTTACTTACAGTAGGTTGGGCCAGACTGAGTTTGTATTGGAAATTAAGGGTGTGACAACACGTGCGATGTTTATTGTGTCGGAAGCCGCCTTTGTTGGCTCGAGGACGTTCTGCCGACCCTGTGCAACAATGTCTTATGTCAGTGAACCGACTAGTGTGTTACCTGCTTATTTCCTACACTCCTGACAAATAAAGCCTAGTATTGATTGTTGGGTCTCTTTGTGACAATATAACTTGAAGCATTGTCATGAGAGCAACATTTTCATGTTTTTATTCTTGTGTCCTTAAGATATGATAAATATGTGCATTTTTGGCAAAAGTTGTCCGAACTATGACGTATTATGATAAAATATAACAAGGAAAACAATCAATTTTTGGCAAAATAAGGTAACTGGATAGATAAAAAGTCTACTCACAAAGCAGAGGCAGAACACACTCATGAAAGTTATAATTAGGCAAACTTTCGGAGCCAATGGCTCCTTCAGGCAGGAGGGGAAGGAAGAGGGATGAAGGAAAAAGACTGGAGAGGTCTAGGAAAAGGGGTAGATTACGGGAAAGTCACCCAGAACTGCGGGTCAAGGAAGACTTAGCGGACGGAATGAGAAGGAAAGACTGATTATCTTCACCCTAACGAATACATTTGTCTCGAATGCCAAGGCTGTATGGAAGGGAACGTTTCTCATGGAAAGGACGACAACTGTCAAAATGTAAGTACTGCTGTTTGTTAGTAGGTTTTATATGGACAGATGTGTGTAGCTGGCCTTCGATGAGGGCATGATCAACATCAAGGAAAGTGGCACAGGATTCGGAATACGATCATGTGAAATTTAATAGGGAGAAGGCATTCAGAGATCCCAGGAATTTTAACCGGTCATCCTCACTGGTCTAGGTGATAGTACAGAATTACCCCATACTCTTTGCAGAAGAAGAAAGGGTGATTTGTGTGCTGTTTAGGATTAAGTGCGGAAGAGATTTTCTGAACTGAGGAGTTATAAATCTTTTGTGAGCGTCTAGGATTGGATGCGTTTTAGATGGGTCAAGTTCCAAACCTACTTACTGCGCCCATTCTGATAAAGCAAGCATGTCAAGCATTTACGTTCTGGGTAGCTGCGCACAGATTTGTTGGGCTAGCACTTAGGTATAACTGAAATTGATCAGCATGTAAGTGATGTTTGAAATGGGAGGTAATAGTCGACATAGCATGAACGTCTAAAGAGAAAAGTAATGGGCAACGGCCGACCACCAGCTTGAGTGGCACCGGCAGCAACGGATGGCATACTCGGCCAGTGCTACGAACTGATACTTCTGTTACTTTTAAATGTGAAGGAATATCCAAATATTAAAGGCTCAAAAATAATTCAACTGATCATCGTAGAACTAATCTGAGTACACCAGAATCACCAGGCAGTCATAACGCTCCTATTGAAACATTGATATCTGCAAATGCAAGCAAATCAGTTGAGAATTATGTAAAGTATAATCACGAGTAAGCGTCACACGCTATCTTTACACGGTATCTCGACAGATATTGTATCAGACTGCAGCACTGCACTGCAGATATCGGTCATGAAAGCTACACAGTCAATCTAGTATTTAATTAGAACATAGATTTAGTGCCTATGAGGATCAGATCTTCATGTTCTCCACATGAACACAATCAGTGAATCCAGCATGATACTTTCATCATCAATCATCCACATTTTCTGGTTGTTAATTATTTCTTTAATATTGCATTGTGCATAAGAACATTATTAATTATTTATATGAAATTATTGATTGTAATATATGTAAAATATCAGTGGACGCCCCAGGATAAAGAAACAACTAAACGGGCATGGGAAAGGTGCAGGTCATTTATCACAAGTCATTTGTTACTTCCCAAGAGTCTAAAAATATTTTATTGCACAGATATAAACAACACTAATAAAATACAGATGATAATAGCTGTTTGTTATGAACGTAACTAAGAAACTGCAGCTAATGAGTGACAATCAGCGCTAGCAACAGATTTGAAATGCTAGCAGCAGCTCAGATTTCAGCAGAATATTAGATGATTGGCTGGCTCTGAGCACTATGGGACTCAACTGCTGTGGTCATAAGTCCCCTAGAACTTAGAACTACTTAAACCTAACTAACCTAAGGACATCACACACATCCATGCCCGAGGCAGGATTCGAACCTGCGACAGCAGTGGTCGTGCGGTTCTAGACTGTAGCGCCTTTAACCGCTCGGCCACTCCGGCCGGCTGAATATTAGATGAAATAATTAAGGAAAGGCATTCAGGCAGCTACTCGAAAATTTTTTCAGGTAAACCAATCGATAATTAATTAGTTAATTTAAACAAATAAAATGCACCAATTTAGGAACGACTAATAAGCGAATAGTACAATCAAATATAACTCAAACACGCGCTTAGCGCTGGGCATACAATGCCAGCAGTAACGCTAAAGATTACAATTCCAACATTTCGCTGATCAAAGGGGGTGCTTGACATCAAAGAATATAGCTCACAAGCCTGGTATCTGACGAACTGAGGCCCGTTAAGTATTAATATTTTGTGCAACGAACACAGGAATAATTATCAACCAAAATATGCAATATTTGATAATCAGAGAAGCCCTTGGGAATAATTAAGATACTGACTTGGAAAAATCATAAAATAACATTTAACAAATTGAGTCTTACATCAACAATAAAACTATTACGTTAAACCAAACTTCAAAACGGGAAAACATGGAAGGATCAGGTACGGCCGGCCATATCCTAGTAACATGGTTTATAATAACGGGCACTTCAGATTAAATAAATGGCCGATTGCTACGAGACAGAAACTCAAATTATGAAGGATGTCGTTGCAAGCCAGGAGGCCGCAACGCCTCAGAGGCGACGGTGAGACGGGCAGCGGCGCGCAAGCACACAGCCGACGGGACAGGCTACGCACGATGGACGGCAATACACTACTGGCCATTAAAATTCCTACACCAAGAAGAAATGCAGATGATAAACGGGTACTCATAGGAGAAATATATTATACTAGAACTGACATGTTATTACATTTTCACGCAATTTGGGTGCGTAGATCCTGAGAAATCAGTACACAGAACAACCACCTCTGGCCGTAATAACGGCCTTGATACGCCTGGACATTGAGTCAAACAGAGCTTGGATGGCGTGTACAGGCACAGCTGCCCATGCAGCTTCAACACGATACCACAGTTCATCAAGAGTAGTGACTGGCGCATTGTGACAAGCCAGTTGCTCCGCCACCATTGACCAGACGTTTTCAATTGGTGATAGATCTGGAGAATGTGCTGGGCAGGGCAGCAGTCGATCGTTTTCTGTATCCACAAAGGTCCGTACAGGACCTGCAACATGCGGTCGTGCATTATCCTGCTGAAATGTAGGGTTTCGCAGGGATTGAATGAAGGGTAGAGCCACGGGTCGTAACATATCTGAAATGTAACGTCCACTCTTCAAAGTGCCGTCAATGCGAACAAGAGGTGACCGAGACGTGCAACCAATGACACCCCATACCATCACGCCGGATTATATGCCAGTATGACAATGACGATTACACGCTTCCAATGTGCATTCACCGCGATGTCGCCAAACATGGATGCGACCATCATGATGCTGTAAACAGAATCTGGATTCATCCGAAAAAATGACGTTTTGCCATTCGCGCACCCAGGTTCGTCGTTGAGTACACCATCACAGGCGCCCCTGTCTGTGATGCAGCGTCAAGGGTAACCGCAGCCATGGTCTCCGTGCTGATAGTCCATGCTGCTGCAAACGTCGTGCAGATGGTTGTTGTCTTACAAACGTCCCCATTTGCTGACTCAGGGATCGAGACGTGGCTGCACGATCCGTTACAGCCATGTGGATAAGATACCTGTCATCTCGACTGCTAGTGATACGAGGCCGTTGGGATCCAGCACGGCGTTCCGTATTACCGTTTTTTTTTTTACTTTATTGTTATTTTAAAACCTGTACAACAGGCAGGCTGTCAGCAGCACACTACGCTGCTCTTCAGCCATAGAATAGACAAGGAGCAAAAACAGTGAGAAGACACATAAGTTACAGAACGGTGGGCAATAAAACAGGAGACACATAGAGACAAACACGGAGCCGTTCACACTTTTCGATAATCCACACTGCTAACTGATGAGACGACGCACAAACACTGAAGATGACGATGGCACTGGTGAACGATGGAGTGTGACGGTGAACACTGAACACTAAACACGACGGCACACACGAAACACTGATGGCGGTGATCTCCGGCGCGCGAATGTCCACTTAGCGTGTGTGAGTCCGGGGACCTGCCAAGAGGGGAACAGGGGTGAGGTGGGGGAGAGGGGAGAAAAAGGATGCCAATGGCTGAGGAGACAGGGGCAGGAGGAGAGGGACAGGGGAGGGGAGGCCTGGGGGAGGAGGGGGGAGAAAAGGAGGAGGGAGGGAAAAGGGAGAGAAGGGAGGGAGGGCGCCCAGAGGAGCAAGCACAGGAGGAGGGCGGGAGGATCAAAGTTGGTAGGAGGGGTAGATGGAGGGGAGGAGGGCATCATCAGGGAGGGGGAGCTGGCGGAAGCCACCTTGGGAGAGGGTAAGGAGGGTGGAGAGATGGAGACCGGGTGGGATGTGCGAATACAGGCCCGGCAGCGGGCGGGGGTGGGAGAGGATCGGGGAGACGAGTGGGTGAGGAGGATCGAGTTTGCGGGGGGTGTACAGGAGCCGTAGCCTTTCAAGGAAAAGGAGGAGGTGGGGGAAGGGGATGAGACCGTACAGGAGCCGCGTGGGGGAGGGGAGACGGATGCGAAAGGCAAGGCGGAGAGCATGACGTACAAGGATTTGGAGGGATTTATAAAAGGTAGGGGGGGCGGAGATCCAAGCCGGATGGGCATAACAAAGGATAGGGTGGATGAGGGACTTATAGGTGTGGAGGATGGTGGAGGGGTCCAGACCCCACGTACGGCAGGAGAGGAGCTTGAGGAGACTGAGGCGGGAGCGTGCCTTGGCTTGGATTGTCCAGAGGTGGGGAGTCCAGGAGTGGCGACGGTCGAGGGTGACGCCAAGGTACGTAAGGGTGGGAGTGAGGGCGATAGGACAACCATAGATGGTGAGATAGAAATCAAGGAGGCGGAAGGAAGGGGTGGCTTTGCCTACAATGATCGCCTGGGTTTTGGAGGGATTGACCTTGAGCAACCACTGGTTGCACCAAGCGGTGAACCGGTCAAGATGGGATTGGAGAAGGTGTTGGGAGCGCTGTAGGGTGGGGGCAAGGGCAAGGAAGGCGGTGTCATCGGCAAACTGGAGAAGGTGGACGGGGGCTGACGGCGGCAGCATGTCCGCCGTGTACAAAAGGTACAGAAGGGGGGAGAGGACGGAGCCTTGGGGCACACCAGCAGAGGGGAAAAAGGTGTAGGAATCGGTGTTATGGATGGTGACATAGGAAGGACGGCGGGAGAGAAAGGAGCCGATCAGACGGACGCAGTTAATGGGAAGGGCGAAGGTTTGGAGCTTGAAGAGGAGACCGGAATGCCATACGCGGTCATATGCACGTTCGAGGTCCAGGGAGAGGAAGATTGCGGAGCGACGGGAATTAAGCTGTTCGGAAAGGAGATGAGTGAGGTGAAGGAGAAGGTCGTCGGAAGAGAAGGACGGCCGAAAGCCACACTGGGTAACGGGAAGGAGGCGGTGCTGGCGGAGATGCTGGTGGAGGCGTCGGGTGAGGATAGATTCCAGGACCTTGCTGAAGACCGAGGTAAGGCTGATGGGACGGTAGGAGGAGACGGCGGACGGCGGTTTGCCAGGTTTAAGGAACATGAGGATACGGGAGGTTTTCCACAGGTCGGGGTAGTAACCGGTGGACAGGACTATTGTTGAGCCTGGCCAGGGTGGAGAGGAAAGAGACGGGAGCTTCACGAAGGTGACGGTAGGTGACACGGTCTTGACCAGGAGCGGTGTTGCGTTTTGTGCGGAGTGTATCAATGAGATCCTGCGTAGTGATAGGGGCATTGAGTTCCGTGTGTGCAATGTTGTCCAAGTACTGGAAACCAGGAGCGAGGGGAGGGACAGAGGTGTCAGTTCGATCGCGGATATCCGGGAAGAGGGAGTAATCGAACTGGGGATCATCGGGGATGGAAAATACATCGGAGAGGTAGGAGGCAAAGTGATTGGCCTTACTAAGGGTGTCAGGGAAAGGGTGATCATCATGGAGAAGAGGATAATAGGGGGAGGGTTTAGTTCCGGTAAGGCAACGGAAGGCTGACCAGTACTTGGACGAGTTGATTGGTAGGGTAGCATTTAAACGGGTGCATGTCTGTCTCCAGTCCCGGCGTTTCTTAGCCGCGAGCAAATTACGAATGTGTTGCTGGAGTTGCCGGTGGCGTCGTAGTGTGTCCGGGTCATGCGTGCGGAGGAAGGCACGGTAGAGACGACGGGATTCACGGAGGAGGAGCATGGCCTGTGGGGGTAAGGTAGGACGGTGGGGGTGGATGGTGACAGTAGGGACGTGGGCCTCCACGGCCTCAGACAAGGTCTGCTGGAGAAAGGAGGCGGCATGGGTGACATCGTCAGGGTGGTGGTAGGTGAAGGGGTGGCTATCGACCTGGGTGGAAAGGGTATCCCGGTAGGCATTCCAGTCAGCACGGGAACAGTCATGGACATACTTAGGGGGAGGGTCATTACAAGGGTTGGGGCGGGGGCGACGACCGTCTGAAACGGTGACAGGGAGATGGTCGCTACCAATAGGCTCCAGGACATCCACCATTATGCGGCCAAGGAGGTTGGGGGAGGAGAGGATAACATCAGGAGTGGAATTGGATTCGGGACGGGTGTGCTGGGGGATGGGGATGAGGTCGTCTTGAAGGGAGGAGAGGAACCGATGCCACCGCCGTAACTGGGCGGCGGAACGACTATGGATGTTGAGGTCGGCGGCGATCACGTAGGAGGAGAAGGTATGGTCAATGTGGGAGAGGAAGTCGAAGGGAATAGGGGCGTTAGGGAAGCCATAGATAGTGGCGCAAGTAACGGTAAGGCCGGGGAAGAAGAGACTAAGGATCAGGTGTTCGGTGGGGTCGGGAAGGAGAGGTTGGAGACGAACGGGGATCTGGCGGTGGTGACCAATGGCAACTCCACCACGCACAATTGGGAGGGGGTTATCAGAGCGGTGGAGGAGATAGGGTGAGGTGTGGATGGAGTGGTGGGGTTGGAGGAAGGTTTCATTGAGGAGGAAGGCATCCACGCGGTGGGTGGCAAGGCTGTGCAGGAAGAGGTTCTTGTTGGCGGAGAGGGAGCGGATATTGTTGAAAAGGATACATTGCTGTCACGCCATGACAGGGATTTAGATGAGGGTACCAAGATGGGAGAAGGTGAAATGGGCCTGGTTGTTGGAGTAGGTGGCGTACATCTTGAGTTGGAATATGGAACGGGCGGCGAGGGAGATCTACTGGAGGGTGTGGGGGCGCTGAAAGAGATGAACATTTTGGAGGATGATGGTGAGGAACCTGATGATGTCCTCAGTGGGGGGGGGGGGACGAAGGGAATTGCCATGAGGGGTGGGGGCGTCCAGGGGACGGACAGGGACGGTGAGTTCAGGAGTGGTCAGAGGGGGTCGGGCTTTACACTTTTGGGAGTAGGTGGGATGGGGGAGATTGCAGGTATTGCAGGAGGGTGGGGATTGAAGGTTAGGGCACTGCCGGAGGAAGTGCGCTTTCCTACAATGCGGGCAGGTGGGGGCCTCGCGGCACTCAGCTGTTGGGTGTGCATTATAGCGCAGACACCTCTGGCAGCGCAGGGATTGAGGAGGGGAACGGGAGTGGTCGACCTTGTAGCGCTGGTAGAAGAGGAGGGCACCCTCCTTCAGGAGACGGTCAATGGAGGGGGCGTCCTCGGAGAAAACCCGCATAAGGCGAGTGGGGCCGGCCAAGTTGAAAATGCGGCGGACCGCCCGCACCTCCAGCGTGGGATGCGCCTTGAGCTCCGCCAACACCTCCTCTTCCGTGATCGGCGGTGAGGGTCGGCGGGCGACGCAGGGGTTGGGGTTGGCGGGTAGGAGATGGAGAAGGAGCAGGGGTGAGGGAGGGGTTGGGGCCAAAACAGGTGATGGGGAGGTGGGAGAGGATGTCAGTATGAAGGGTTGGGCTGGGGGATGAGATGAGAACAGAATCCCATCTGGGAGTGAGGAGAGAGGTGGGGGCACCAGGGAAGTGTTGGTGGAGGAGGAGGGAGAGATTCCGGGCCTCGAGAAGGGAAGGATCGGGACGGGAGAGGAGGTATTTGTATAAAGAGGGGGGGGGAGGAGGAGGAGGAGGAGGAGGAGGAGGCGGAGGGAGCAGGGCCAGGTGGGGAGACATCCATGGCACCCTGGGGGGGTGAAGATGGGCGGGGCGGAGGAGGTGGTGTTGCCACTAGGGCGTTTTATGGCGGCAGAAGGGCGGGTGGTGATATGAGGGACGGGAGCTATAGGGAGGTGGTGGGAAGGAACAGGTCCCGGCGTGGACGCAGCAGTCGGCGCCGGAGATGGTGACGGTGACGGTGAAGGCGACGGCGACGATGACGATGACGGTGACGGCGGTGATGGCGAAGGCGACGGGGAGAGCTGGGCATGGACAGTGGCCCGACGGGCCACCACCCTAGCCGGAGCTGCAGTGACAGGCTGGGGGAGTGGGGGGGAAAGGATCAGGAGGAAGAAGCCGGAGAGGGGGCGACAAAGAGCGAGGGCGAAGGGAGAGTGAGAAGAGGTGGTATGGAAGGAGGGGGATGGGACTGGGCACACCACGTTATAGTGGTGGAGGCGGCGGAAGGGGAAGTGTAAACTATGGCGGTTGTGGTAGTAGTGACCGTGGTGGTGGGGGCGGACATGACGACAGGGAGAAACAATAACGCACAGAACGAAAAGGAAAGGACACAAACTGAGGACAGACGCAGACAAAGACGGAGGAAGACGAAGACGGCCGAAGACCAGGGTCGGACGGCGACGGAGACGGCGACGGCGACGGCGACGGCGGGGGGCAGGAACGCCGCAGCTGCTGCTGCTGCTGCTGCCGCGGAGGGGGCCGGGGCGGCTGCTGCTGCTGCTGGCTGGACCGCTGCCGCTGGCTGGACCGCTGCTGCTGCTGCTGCTGCAGGAGGACTGGTGGGCTGCTGCCGGCTGGACCGCTGCTGCTGCTGCTGCTGCTGCTGCTGCAGGAGGACTGGTGGGCTGCTGCTGGCTGGACCGCTGCTGCAGACCGGGACCGGGACCGCTGCTGCTGCTGCTGCTGCTGGCTGGACTGCTGGCTGACTGGACTGCTGGCTGGCTGGACTGCTGGCTGGCTGGCTGGCACCTGCAATACCTAACGCTTCGATTAAACTGAATGGTCAATCGAAGGGCGGTATCCTACCGGATTACCGCCGAAGATGCGTATTACCGTCCTGAACTCACCTGTTCTATATTCTGCTAACAGTCATTGTATCTCGACCAACGCGAGTACCAATGTCGCGATACGATTACCCGCAATCGCGATAGGCTACAATCTGACATTTATCAAAGTCGGAAACGTGATGGTACGCATTTCTTCTCCTTACACGAGGCATCACAACAACGTTTCACCATGCAACGCCGGTCAACTGCTGTTTGTGTATGAGAAATCGGGTTGAAACTTTCTTCATGTCAGCACGTTGTAGGTGTCGCCACCGGCGCCAACCTTGTGTGAATGTTCTGAAAAGCTAATCATTCGCGTACCACAGCATCACTTCCTGTCGGTTACATTTCACTTCTGTAGCACGACATCTTCGTGGTGTAGCAATTTTAATGGCCAGTAGTGTAGATAACACCCCGGGGCAGCGCCTCAAAACGCTACGAACAGCTCGGAAAGCTGAGAACAAGCAAGCAGACGATTGACCGGTTAATCTTACAATGAAATATAACAACAAGTTAATTTAATAACCAGAAAATCACAGAGCTACTCAAACACGTTAACTTAAGTGATTTAAAAGGCAACAGACAAATGTTGAGGGCTAACGCTCAGACAACTACAATAGTAATTGTATTTACAGGGTTGCCACAGGTTCTGGAAATCAGGGAATATCAGGGAGCTTCAAACGCGTCGGGAAAATCAGAGAAATATCAGGGAAATTTGAAAAAAAATCACTGGAAAAATCTCATTTTTGTCTCAGTAGACGAAATGGTTTGTTTACTGCGGCGCCATGTATCATCGCTGGCTGGCTGCAGCTGAGTACGTGCGGCGCTTTCCTACTCCCTCATTCGTACTGCTTCTCCACTTCCTACCACTCCTCTCAGATTGCTGTCAGTGCTGCTGCCGCTTTCTGCCACCAGCCTAGCAGCTGCCGGTGAGAGGCAAGGAGGCGTGAGGAGTGGTTTTTCTGGATATGATTCTCAGAGGCTGTAGACGCAGCGCCCAGAGACGGTGGTCATGTGTGCATGAATTGTGTCTGAGTGATTGTGTGAATGTGCGTGTGTGCTCCCGTTTTCTGACAAAAGCTGTGGCTGAAAATTTGGTGGTGAGTGTGATTGTCTTTTCCACTTGCCTGTCTGCGGCTCAGCAATCATCTTTACGGTGAGTTGCTACCTATCCTCAATATTATTGATTCTCAGAGTATCTGAACACGTTATCTGTTGCATGGATTGATCACGATGGTCTCATTTCATCAACATACTGTCTGTGGCTCGTGAATAGCTGTCCACACGAGTGTATTTTCACGACGGGCCAAAACCAAAGGCCATTTCTGCGAGTATCTCTAATGGATTGGACCTGCCGATCTGAATCCATTCGGTTCCCACTGATGTGCAGGCCCAGCCCATCGGATCAATAGTCTCACCGACCAGCCCGCAGGCCAGGTCTGTTTGTGTGTGGCGTAATGCGGCGGATTTTCATAGGTTATCCATGGAACCAGGACTGCAGTGCGCCTCAGCAGGGCAGAGACCCTGGGAGATGGATTTCAGGAATCGCGACTATCTCATCACAAGCACATCGTACAATGTGGCTTTTATAGACATTTCATTCGTTCTAGTACATTTTGACACTTCAAAAGTAGTTTATGTGTTAGAATGTATGGCTGATAAGAAGAAGGAATTGTCAGTCACTGGCAGTTTGTACGCAATGTACTCATACATTTCTCGAAAGAAAAATCATACAATACCTGTAAAAAAACAGATATAACACTAGGAGTAATTACCGACAATAGCGAACATTTTTTTTTTTGTTCAAATGTGTGTGAAATCTTATGGGACTTAACTGCTAAGGTCATCAGTCCCACTAAGCTTACACACTACTTAACCTAAATTATCCTACGGACAAGCACACACACCCATGCCCGAGGGAGAACTCGAACCTCCGCCGGGACCAGCCGCACAGTCCGTGACTGCAGCGCCATAGACCGCTCGGCAAATCCCGAGCGGCCAACTTTTTTTTTTTTTTTTTTTAACAGTCACCTACAGTGTTGGTTTAACAATTCTTCCCCGCCTTATACACTTCTTTCAAGACGCCTTCTTTTCCCTGGGTTTATTTCTGAAATCAGTGAAGGTATTTCAAAACTCCAAGGAAATGCGTACTTTTCTCACCAAATGATGTCTTTCGTTTCATTGAAATAAAATAACATCACTGGTCTTCGTCAAACACATATACTATTTGGCTTGCTTTCTCCATCAATAGACAGTTCATTACAAAACATGTTGATGTAAGTACTTAAGATTTTTGCTCACATCAGGAAACGCCATATGCTTGCAAGTTTTTTTTAGATATTTCCTTTTGACTCTTGTACCGTAGCTGCAAAGTCAGATTGGCAACTAACGTCTTAACTTACCCTTGATATCTCAAAATTTGTCAGGGAAAGATGCTAAAACTCGTCTGGAAATCAGGGAATTTCACTTTGGGGAACTTGTGGCAACCCTGATTTAGAACAATAAATCATTTTTTTTTTTTGAAAGGGGTAAAATCACACCACTGTTATGGAACATAATTACCCAACTGAGCCAAGATTCACTGGGCCGCTAGCATTTGTTTACCACGGCCGTAGACAGTTTTATAGTCGTTAACTCGACCACGGAAGCAACAGCTTCCAGTACAAGTCAAGACTCAGTTTCGACCTCAGCGGTCACTAATACACGTGGCGGCCTAGAACATACGACAATTAACTTCAGTCCCGAGTGACAAGATAGGTAGACACTCAACAAGTTACAATTAAAAGAAATTAAAAAAAAACATCTAATATTGCACTCTGATAATTTCAAACAGAGGGACAAGAAAGTACATCTACATCTACACCTACATACATACTCCGCAATCCACCATACGGTGCGTAGCGGAGGGTTACCTCGTACCACAACTAGCATCTTCTCTCCCTGTTCCACTCCCAAACAGAACGAGGGAAAAATGACTGCCTATATGCCTCCGTACGAGCCCTAATCTCTCTTATCTTATCTTTGTGGTCTTTCCGCGAAATGTAAGTTGGCGGCAGTAAAATTGTACTGCAGTCAGCCTCAAATGCTGGTTCTCTAAATTTCCTCAGTAGCGATTCACGAAAAAAACGCCTCCTTTCCTCTAGAGACTCCCACCCGAGTTCCTGAAGCATTTCCGTAATACTCGCGTGATGATCAAACCTACCAGTAACAAATCTAGCAGCCCGCCTCTGAATTGCTTCTATGTCCTCCCTCAATCCGACCTGATAGGGATCCCAAACGCTCGAGCAGTACTCAAGAATAGGTCGCAGCAGCGTTCTATAAGCGGTCTCCTTTACAGATGAACCACATCTTCCCAAAATTCTACCAGTGAACCGAAGACGACTATCCGCCTTCCCCACAATTGCCATTACATGCTTGTCCCACTTCATATCGCTCTGCAATGTTACGCCCAAATATTTAATCGACGTGACTGTGTCAAGCGCTACACCACTAATGGAGTATTCAAACATTACAGGATTATTTTTCCTATTCATCTGCATTAATTTACATTTATCTATATTTAGAGTTAGCTGCCATTCTTTACACCAATCACAAATCCTGTCCAAGTCATCTTGTATCATCCTACAGTCACTCAACGACGACACCTTCCCGTACACCACAGCGTCATCAGCAAACAGCCGCACATTGCTATCCACCCTATCCAAAAGATCATTTATGTAGATAGAAAACAACAGCGGACCTACCACACTTCCCTGGGGCACTCCAGATGATACCCTCACCTCCGATGAACACTCACCACCGAGGACAACGTACTGGGTTCTATTACTTAAGAAGTCTTCGAGTCACTCACATACTTGGGAACCAATCCCATATGCTCGTACCTTAGTTAGGAGTCTGCAGTGGGGCACCGAATCAAACGCTTTCCGGGAGTCAGGGAATATGGCATCCGTCTGATACCCTTCATCCATGGTTTGCAAGATATCATGTGAAAAAAGGGCGAGTTGCGTTTCGCAGAAGCGATGCTTTCTAAGTAAATTTAATACTTGAGACAGAGTGACGGAGGACCACAGGCAGCCCAGCGCAGCGGGAGCAACTTCAACACGGGAGAACATATGTCAATCGAGTAACGAGCACCTTACACCCAAAGAGCAGAGCAGATGGCACCAGGAAATGGACAGCACTCCAGCACCAACATCTGCAATTATTCCTCCTTAATAAAGGGTAAACCGGCCGCGTCGAGACATTAGGTGTAAGTACTGCCGACCAGCAAAACTCTACCGACCACCGGCTGCTTAGACAATCGTGCGCCCGTACTCCGCGAAAGGCTCACCGTACGTCACATGTACCTCTTCTCTCTCTCTCTCTCTACCTCTCTCTCTTTCACTGACAGCGGCCGACTGCCTGCCCATGTGGTCAACAACCCGCTCCAAGAAACTACAACCAAATAGTCAACTAACAGGAGACAGAAGTGCCATCCGGCGACCAGACAGAAACGGATCGCGCCATTAGGCAAAGATGTAAGTACATAGAACGAGCCGACACGGCTCAGTATGTAATCTGGTACCATCAGAACAAGAAAAAAGTGGTTCAAATGGCTCTGAGCACTATGGGACTTACCATCTGAGGTCATCAGTCCCCTAGACCTAGAACGACTTAAACCTAACGAACGTAAGGACAGCACATACATCCATGACCGAGGCAGGATTCGAACCTCCAACCGTAGCAGCTGCGAGGTTCCGGACTGAAGTGCCTAGAACCGTTCGGTCACAACGGCCGGCAGAACAAAAAAGAATTGAACTTTAATATAACGTAAATACTTCTATTTTAATGGTATAAGGCAATTTATTGAGCATTCTATTTTATTAAGCGTTAGTTTTAAGTAAGATTGTAAGCTGGAAGGGAGACAGACTAGCACGTTGGCACGGACCTATATGCAGTCGCGCGAGTGATTGGCTCTTAGAAGCGCTGGTGGGGCGTCCAGAGGTTAGCTGGTAGCCAGTGTAAGGTGGAAAGGAGAGTTCACGTTACGCAAGCGAAGAAGAAGTTAGGTTCAGGGAGTCGTAAGAAGAGTGTACACGTGATGATTTATCTTGTGTAGCATGTGGCTGCGCTAGATACATCAACAATTACAGGGACTCTGAAAATATTCGTGTGATGTGGCGCGTAGTAAAAATTCAGCAGTTTAGACGTGTTGTTATGTTGAGCTTTAGGAAAAGTTAGTCTTGTAGAATCTGATATATGTTTATATTAATGCACTACAGAAAGGTTCACTGTGTGATTTATTTTGTTATTAATTAGTTAGATAATTTATGTAGGACCACCACCTTCAATAATTTCAGAAAGCTACTGAATGAAAAAAAAAAACAATCATTTCATTTATCAATTTCTTGGTCGACTACATAATTTAACTGTGATATTTATTTTATTTAATGCAACCTGTTGCACTTTATGTAGTTATTATTCGCGATGACTAGCCAATGTCTGATAAATTAGGTTGAGAGATCGCAGGCAGTTGACATATATTACGCGATCAAGGTACTGCAGGGCGTTAAAGCTGACGTGTGTGGCTCGACCTCTACGACAACAGTGAGCCAAAAAATCTAATCTGAGCCACACATTGCCCGGTATCGGTCTTCATCATTTTCTTTCTGGGTAAGTCACAAATGGTTTGTCTCACCTGGAGTAATCGAATGCGATCTTAACTTTTCAGCCGGCCAGTGTGACCGAGCGGTTCTAGGATCTGCTGTCTGGAATCGCGTGACCGCTACGGTCGCAAGTTCGAATCCTGCCTCGGGCATGGATGTGTGTGATGTCCTTAGGTTAGTTAGGTTTAAGTAGTTCTAAGTTCTAGGGGACTGATGACCTCAGATGTTGAGTCCCATAGTGCTCAGAGCCATTTGAACCATTTAACCTTAACTTTTCACATTCATTACACTCTTTTCACCGTACTGTCCAGTCCCAATAAAAAAAATTAATAATGATTTTATTAAGCAATACTTGTCAGATGAAATGAGCGGAGAACAATTATTACTTCAAGAAGTTAGAGGCTGGGACGATACAGTACGTCGCAAGTAGGGGTTTCTCATCTGGGACGTCGAAACCAGTTTTCTCCATTTGCAACCGCAAATGAGACTGATATTGAAGTAATCTAGATCCGGAAGCCAGTAAGTGGCTGGCAGTATTGCGTGGGGGCTCGTTGCAAAATATTCACAGGCGGTACCGCGGTTGTGGTACGCAAGCGCCGACGGCAACCAGCAGCTGGTAGGGGCATCAGCTTCAGAATTCGATGGCAGCAACTTTGGCACTTATACCTATGGCTACAGCAGCATCGCAGCAACAGGTGGAATGACGCCGTTAGTGCAACCATGTATGACTTTGCAGGGCTAACGTCGGAACTGGAGATTATAATGATTAAGCAATCGCCGAGCTTGTGTGGGTTGGAGAACGCAAGTGCGTCAGGAAGTTCGAAATCTGTCAGGGAAATTGTAAGTGGGGAAAACACGATGTCAAGGTTGAAGCAAGCATTCATGGATTTAAACTCTAGCCTTTCAAATCTAAAGACAGAAATGATTAATATGAACGTTAATATTTCAAATGTAAGAACGGATATGAGTGCTTGCATCAATGGTGTCAAGATGTAGGTAGGGATGGGACAGTCTAAATTAAAAGATGAGTTAGGAAAACTTAGATCGGAGATGGAGAACGCGATGGAAAAGAAACTGTTGAAGAAATGGAAATGTGAAAAGTTTCAGATGAAATGCATGCCGTACAAAGCAAAGTGGAATCAATAGCTAGTTCAATATATACAAGAATAGGTCAATTGCAGAATGAATTGGGAGGCAATGTGGCGGAGTGCGTAAAAATGGAGAACAACCTTGAGGTCGCGAGTAGCAATGCTTTCAACATTTTATCAGGGAGAGTTAGCGAATGTAAAAACACGGTCGCTCAGGTTATTACAGCAGCGGTAGAGCAGTATGAACAACACATTAAAAAATGCTGTGGCAACAGGCCTAGTTGCACATACATAAAATGTGCCACAGGGCGGAGCAGGTAATGTCAAGTGCTTCGCTAAAGATGGGAAATGTGATCTGGTGAACTTTGATGCTGCACGTAAGGATGGTTTCGTGCCGGGTATGTCGGATAATGCAAAGATCAAAATTGTGGAAAGACTCTTAGAAGGGGGAGCACAGTCCTAGGCGAATCTTAAGATTAGTACTTTTACTAATTATGAGGTGTCTGAAAAGGCGTTCGTGAGTAAATTTTGTAGCGAAACAAACAAACCCAGCTACAGAATGAATTCTTGACTGGCCCATATTATAAGTTTATCCATACGGAAATTATGTGTATGGGAAATGGAAAAAAAGTTCACGTAAACAGGCTGTTGGGTACCTTAAAAGAGATAACTACTCTTAAGTGAAGGTTACCAGAATAGTTGCAATGGAATCTGGTACATAACACTGCAAAATCCATCAACGAGTCTTTAGATTTTGTTGAAAAGCTGGAGCAGACATTCAGATACAAGCCGCAGCAGAATTCCAATAATTGGCAGGGAGATGGATACCGAGAGGTGCGGTTTGTCGATTTTCAGGGACAAAAGCAGAATAGTACGAATAAAAATCTTAATAGGAAGAGTAGGAATGATTTTCAAAGGAGAAAGTTCCAAGGTGAGAACATGCGAAATCATGTAAGAGAGGAGGGATTTGAGAAGGCGAATCAGCATGGACCACAAACTCTGGACATAAATTAAAAAGAAAAATAGAAGCGCCACATCTCAGGTTTGGGGATGGCGGTCTGAATGGGCGAGAAAGAAGGCGCAATGATACGGAAATCAGTGGGCGTTTGGGAGAATGGGAAACGGGGCTCGAGTCATGCAGATGGATTTAAATAAAGGTATAAATAAGGAATGCTGTCCAGCGTCAAATTTTCATTCTACAGTGGAGTGTGCGCTGATATGAAACCTGCTGGCAGATTAAAACTGTGTGGCGGACCGAGATTCGAACTTGGGGCTTTTGCCTTTCGTGGGCAAGTGCTCTACCATCTTTTTTTTTTTTACCTATATGCCATATGTTGTGATTGGTAGACATTTTTAAAAATTGCCCGTCCCTTGTGGGGATCGAAACCACGAGCTTTAGATTTTTTTAAATTTAGGAAATGTGTACAAATGATAATTCTAGAAAAAAGAATGTAACAACAACAAAAGTGGCATTCAAAGAATAAACAAAAAAAATGAAACTCACTGATGCAATTCCAGCGAAAAAAAGTTCTTCAACTAATGTAACCGGTTCCATTTGGTACATCGCCATCGGTATCTGATATCTTCAACAGCGCCGTTGAAGAGTAGCTGCAACGGAGGCATTCTGCTTCGCTAGTGCATCAAGGAAAACAGCAATCCATGAATTAGCCCGTCTCGTTCTTCTCGCATTGCTGACAAGGCAGGACGTTCAGCCGTAAGTGTGATGCGGCACTGAAGAACATTAACCGCAGCTTGGCACTCCTCAAGCAGCGCGGAGTGGCCGCGCGGTTTGGGGCGTCATGTCGCGGACTGCGCGGCCCCTCCCGCCGGAGGTTCGAGTCCTCCCTCGGGCATGGCTGTGTGTGTTGTTCTTAGCATAGGTTAGTTTAAGTTAGTTTAAGTAGTGTGTAAGTCTAGGGACCGATGACCTAAGCGGTTTGCTTCCTTAGGAATTCACATACAGTTGAACATATTTTTGCACTCCTCAGTTGAGTGGGGGTTAACAGAACACTGCGTAATAATTTTCGAAGAGCGTACGGTATCTCGGTGTGCGTTCGAGGGCATTGTGAGAATTTTGTAGGAACCACCAGTAATCAAGCTGGTCTTTCTCTCCGTTTCTAAAGATGTAGGCTACGGTAAGTCCTTTGATCCGTGTAAGCAGCGCATGATATGTTGCGGCGGGAAAGTAAGATGCATCTGGACAGAGGAGGGTCTGAGGGTCAATCATATCAGGCATGATCCGGAGGTAACAAGCTAATATCTTCTGTGGGAGTCGACAAACTCCGGACGACGACACGCATGTAAAACGATGTTCCTCGGTGTCCAAGAGGTGACAATCTGGGCAATAAGGGGAGTTTGTTAGTCCAATAGCGTGAAGCCGCTGTCGTGTCGCATATTTTTTGTTGACGATCTGATACCACTTCGAACGCACGGTGGTCGACAGAAAGTTGTGGTGTATCGTTTTCCACATCATAATGGCACGGAAGCTCCGGTAGAATTCGATGGGAAATCCATCAAGCCCAGGAGACTTATTGACCAATAAACCGTAGGATTCTTGGTTTCCACCACGTTATGTGGAACAGCCCGCAGAAGGTTGGTAGAAAAATCTTTCGCCTTTGGTGGACGTGTCTCACCGCCGTTGGGTCTCTGCTGATATTTTGATCTGTCCATTATCCTATTTCTATCGTTCTTGTCCTATAAAAACGCCATTTCGAACCTATTCTACATTCTGAAGGCAGGCCCAGAGCGATCCTTCACTATTTCAGTGGACGAAAGTCCCGTCAAGTTTGCGGTGGTGGTGGTGGTGGACGCGTAGCGGGGAGGTTCGAGCTTACATAGCTGTATTCAAGAATGAAGGTCGACACATAGGAGAGCTGTCGGGCGACGTGGGCAACCAACACCGGCGGGACGGGAGAGACTGGCATCAGAACCTGCAGTAAACGACACGTGAGAGAAGGATGTTGCCTTTTCCATCGTTTCCACATGTTTCTCATGTAAAGGTCAGCTGCTCTTGCCCTGACGTTGACCAATCCCAGCCCCCCCCCCCCCCCCCCTTGTGAACTGGGAAGGTAAGAGTGTCGTATCGTACTTTAAATATATGACCTGCGGAAACGTAGTAACTGAAGGCCGCCTGAAGCCGGCGACCTATCTGCATCGGTAGTGGGAGGACCTGTGCCACGTGGTTGAGTTTTGATGCCGCGTAGAGGTTCAGGTATTCGACACGTTGTAGCTGATTCAAGTCATGGAGCAGGTTCTAGAGTACCATCACGCGTATGATCTGTAGTAATCGTCGATAGTTTGCTGCAGTTGTTTTGCGTATATCCTTCGTGAACGTGATTCCCAAATATCGCAGATCAGAAACTGGTAGGAGGGGAGCGAGGTCTTCCGGTCCGAGACCACGTCCAGTATCCAACGCCGCTGATTTCTTGATATTCAGAAGACTGCCTGCAGCCTTTCCGTATCGCTCGATCCAGGTTAGTACGCTTCGAACTCCGTCATTGGAACGAACCAGCAGTAGCAGGTCGTCGGCGTATGCCCTATAGGGAAAGGTGACGTCCCGCAGAGTGATGCCTGATAGCCTGTGGTTAAGGTCCCCGAGGAGTGGCTCGAGTGCGATTACATAATGGTGGGTAAAAGTGGAAAACCTTGTCGTAGAGACCTCTTAATGGGTACTGGTCCTACCGACCTTCCATTGACCTGGACTTGTGTGTTGGTCGAGGTCCAAGACGCCAGAGAGTGTCAATGAGGGCCAGATGAAATCCCATACTCGTAGGAGGTAGTTATGGTGCACTCTATCGAAGGCGCGGTTGAAATCGACGGAGACGATCGCCGCTCTCAGACGGCACGCAGAGGCGATCGCTATTAAGTTCCTGCAGTCACCGGTGGCCATGTGTATGCTGGCTTCTTCCCCCTGAGACGTCTGTTCTGGGGCGAGAATCAACGGCAAAGTCGTCTTAATACGGCCCGCCATAAGCCTGGCGAAAATCTTGTACTCGGAGTTCAGCATTGTTAGTGGGCGATAGTCGTTAATTGATCGCCCTCCACCTGGCTTGTGTACCGGTATGAGAAGTCCTTCTGCAAACGTTGGCGGCACAACACAGTCTGAGGACATAAGTTCGCGGGACATTATAATCCAGCGAGGCACCATGATGGCACGGAAGGTCCGGTACAATTCGATGGGCAATCCATCAGGCCCTGGAGACTTATTGGCCGCACCTTTGTCCAGGGCGTCTTCGACTTCTTCGAGTGAGACTTCCTCCGCTAGTGCATTCACTGTAGCCTCATCGATAGTACGTGTTCCCTGATGTCTCACTTCTGTAGTGGTCTCGTCATCTACGGTTCTTTCCAGGTAGAGATGACGAAAATGATCCTCCACCACCTTTACTATGGTTGATTGGGTCTCACAGGAGCGACCGTATTGTGTCCTATGTTGTGTGACGAAGTGTTGGCGATGTCGGCGCATATCCGCCACAACGTGGTGCATAGTGGGTTCTTCTGCTCCCGTTCGGTCATGTCGTCGTGAGCGGACTACGACACCTTCTAGTCGGCGCTTCGTCAATGATAATATGTCAGCCTTGATTCTGCATTGGTCATGTTGTCTCTCCGGTGAAGGGGGTAAGGTATCGAGGTCCCTGAGTGCTGCGTAGTAAAAATCTAGGGTCTGCCAATGCCATGCAGCCACATCTTTGCCAAATTACATAAGTGTCCTGTGGATCGCCGGTTTGGCACAGAGGAGCCACCATTACAGAGTTGAGGTGTATCGGGAGTGACGGCGTTCACAGGCAATCCACGTTGCTTCAACTGTCCGACGGCAATTCAGGTCCTGGAGGTGAGTTACATTAAGCTTCCAGAAGCCATTGCTGCCCAGACTTGTCGGGGGAGGAGATGTATAATGCAGATTGTGAGGAGACGGGCCAGTCGAAGCGCCCTGAAAATATTCTGAGGAAGTAGTGACCGCACGGGCCGGTCGGCTGGGCGACCACGTGGTGCTAACGTTAGCAGGACGAGAGGGGTGGCCGCAGCACGTGGTCCATCGGCCACGTGGCTGGGAATTCCATGTTGACACTGTGACGAGTGCGGCACTTTGTGTCGTAGGAGATGTCTATGCCGGAAGAGCCAAAGATGGCGGACTTTGTGAACCATAATAGCAGACATTTCACAGTTCGTATAGAAATTAATAGTAGCCAGATGAATCATGATACCTCAGAAAGAAACATGTACATTACTATTATTTGCACGACGATTCTGATGGGCCGGCCGCGCTGGTCTAGCGGTTCTAGGCGTGCAGTCCGGAACCGCGCGACTGCTACGGTCGCAGGTTCGAATCCTGCCTCGGGCATGGATGTGTGTGATGTCCTTAGGTTAGTTAGGTTTAAGTAGTTCTAAGTTCTAGGGGACTGATGACCACAGTAGTTAAGTCCCATAGTGCTCAGAGCCATTTGAGCCATTTGATTCTAATGGTGTAATCATATTTTCAGTATCTTTATTAGTTTAAAGTTTAGTATCTGACGGTAAATTATGCAAGTAACACCCAGCAACAAATTTCCAAAATTTATACGCTTAATCCGATTTTGTAGATCACCGTGTCTTTAGAAAGCTATTAGTGTAAACCTAAATTGGTATGAATTACAGGCATGTAACTTGAATAGTACATGTGTTATTGGAGGTGAAAGTGGCCGATTACCATCGATCGCGTCAGGCCATAAGTACTCCACAGTTACGCGATAAAACGGTAGCAGCATGCTTATAAATATATTTATTCATCTATGTCTTTGTTTATATCCGATATATGCTATTCATGAAGAAACTGGTCAATTATTTACTGTGTTTTAGAAAGCCCAGAGCCATTAGGCTCCTGGGCTACCTTTTGCTTCCTTTCTTTTGATATATGTTTATTTAATTGTTTATGTATTTAATAATGTGTGTTAGAGCGTGTTTATGGTCCAGTCGTAGTAATATTTATTTAATTTCAAGTTATTTAAATGTAACTCCAATAATTCGTTTGTGTTTAAGTATGTGTGTGGGTGCGTTGGCTTGAAGACAGCGCGAGCGCTCTAGCCGATCACAGCGCTCGTAAATGGGGAGACTGGATGGAAGCGAGTTCGGGAGAGAGGATACGATGCAGTGCTGGAGAGGACGGAACAGGACACGGGAAGTGCTGGGTGGCGCGGCGGACGCACAGTCGCGGGAAAGACTTGGGAGTGGAGCAGTTTGCGCGTGGTCGCGGAGGATAGAAGTATTTCCGAGTGCCGACCTGTGCTCTTGTGTGATTTCCGTGGCTTCTGCAGTGAAGACGTAGTGTGCATTTAGAAGTGAATATCTCGCGAGCTGTGTTGTTGTTCATAACTAATTACGTGCAGTAGGAATCTATTGTTTCCCTGTTATTCAACTTATATTTTATTTAATTGCTGGACCATCGACACCAATAAGTGTTTTGCAGAAATATACCGCATTCTCACCTACTATCGTACTCATCATTTAAAGTCTTTAAGATAGTACCTGCAGATTATATTTAATTGCAATCTTTCATTTATAAATTTCTAGATTAATTCGCAATTGCAGAGTAACAGGAACCTTCGACCATTCGATTCATGTGTCTATTCATATTGTATACTGTAGACTCGCCAGTATTTGGCTTGTAATGCGGCAACTACGAATCCCAGCCCCTAGACAACGAAACCAGCCAAAACTTTTAATATCGCAACTCTGAGTCGGAGGGTACGTAGTTGAGGGCCACCTCATTTCATCATAGTTGGAAAGCCCGCAAGATATAGGCACTATGATCGGTAAAGGGCTGAGGCCATAGTTCGGCGGCCACCACTCCTTGTGTGAGGCCTTGCGACACATATAGCGATCTAGCCGGTTGGGCGAATGAGTGGTAAGATGAGGGTTCAAAATGGTTCAAATGGCTCTGAGCACTATGGGACTTAACATCTATGGTCATCAGTCCCCTAGAACTTAGAACTACTTAAACCTAACTAACCTAAGGACATCACACAACACCCAGTCATCACGAGGCAGAGAAAATCCCTGACCCCGCCGGGAATCGAACCCGGGAACCCGGGAAGATGAGGATGGCCAGTGCGATTACCGTGGACTTTTTCCCATCTGTTGCACAAGTGAAGTTCTTGGATCATCGCACCCAGTTCCGGACAGGGCATGTACTGTGGGATTTGGTCCTTGGGGTGAAGTATGCAATTAAAATTGCCAGCGAAGACATTGGTTTCGTACCGTCCGAGGATAAGGGGGGCGACAACCGTGGAGTAGAATCTGGCGCGGTCGTGACGACTGGTGGTACGCGACGGCGCGTAAACACTAATGAATCGGGTATTGAGGGCCGTAAGTGCTATTCCTCGAGCAGAGGGAAATACGTGACGTCAGTAACTTCAATACCATCACACACTAACATCGCCACTCGAGTGTCTGAAGGGCCACTGGGCGTCACATATGTTGCGTAACAATAAAAGTTCGGGAGTGCGGTAGTTTTCACTTCTTGCAGGAAAGCGAAATCAACTCCAGTGGCTCGTATTGTTTCTTTCAGAAGATGGATCTTGACAGGAGAACTTATCATGTTGATATTCATTGTCGCCAGGCGGTAAGCCTGGCGACGCGTTGGTTGGGCGAGGTTATCCATGTCGATGTTGGAGAGAAGCGAAAATCGGAAGTGATGTCACCCCCTGCCGAACGCGGTCCTCCCTGTGCTGCTTATGCTGCATGGTCCGGCGGCGCCGCATCTGGCCCCGGATCGGCACCTTGTGTCTCGACGTCCCCGGTCCACAAAGCGGGCGCGGATGTCTGTTCATGTTCCATAGCCTCGGAATGTTTGATAGTAAGGGACCGAGCGACTTCGCTGCCTGCACTGGTACGTTCCTGCTGCTCACTGTTTATTTCAAGGGGCTGGTAGTCGAACGCTGCATGTTCTCTCTCTGTTCAGCAAGGATGGAGTCAGTGGAAACGGCCTCCGCCTCGCGGTTGGCTTCTTGAGTGGCCAGTCGTCCTTCCCCGGCCGAACGGGAACAGCCGTGTCCCGACACAGTCCTACGACGGCGCTTTCGGCATTTCGGTGATAGCTGTTCCCGTGTTCCCGTACGTGGCCTTCATTGTCGGAAGACGGCACTGACTCACGCCTCGCTGGGACAAATGCTTTGGTCAGTATGATAAGTGAAGGAATTGCCATCTTGCTGTTCAAAATGGCTCTGAGCACTATGGGACTTAGGTTCTGAGGCCATCAGTCCCCGAGAACTTAGAACTATTTAACCCTAACTAACCTAAGGACATCACACACATCCATGCCCGAGGCAGGATTCGTACCTGCGACCGTAGCGGTCGCGCGGTTCCAGACTCTAGCGCCTAGAACCGCTCGGCCACCCTGTCCGGCCATCTTGCTGTCGTCAATGTCTGTCGTCTTCGGTAGCTCCAGCGTCATCGTACTATTTTCCACCACTGACCAGGCCGGTTGATCATTAGATTAGATTAGATTAATACTAGTTCCATGGATCATGAATACGATATTTCGTAATGATGTGGAACGAGTCGAATTTTCCAATACATGATATAATTAGGTTAATTTAACAACATACTTAAGTTAATATAACAACTTTATTTTTTTTTGTGTTTTTTATTTTTATTTTTTTATTTATTTTTTTATTTTTTTAATATTTTTTTTTCTTAATTTATATCTAAAAATTCCTCTATGGAGTAGAAGGAGTTGTCATTCAGAAATTCTTTTAATTTCTTCTTAAATACTTGTTGGTTATCTGTCAGACTTTTGATACTATTTGGTAAGTGACCAAAGACTTTAGTGCCAGTATAATTCACCCCTTTCTGTGCCAAAGTTAGATTTAATCTTGAATAGTGAAGATCGTCCTTTCTCCTAGTATTGTAGTTATGCACACTGCTATTACTTTTGAATTGGGTTTGGTTGTTAATAACAAATTTCATAAGAGAGTATATATACTGAGAAGCTACTGTGAATATTCCTAGATCCTTAAATAAATGTCTGCAGGATGATCTTGGGTGGACTCCAGCTATTATTCTGATTACACGCTTCTGTGCAATGAATACTTTATTCCTCAGTGATGAATTACCCCAAAATATGATGCCATATGAAAGCAATGAGTGAAAATAGGCGTAGTAAGCTAATTTACTAAGATGTTTATCACCAAAATTTGCAATGACCCTTATTGCATAAGTAGCTGAACTCAAACGTTTCAGCAGATCATCAATGTGTTTCTTCCAATTTAATCTCTCATCAATGGACATACCTAAAAATTTGGAATATTCTACCTTAGCTATATGCTTCTGATTAAGGTCTATATTTATTAATGGCGTCATACCATTCACTGTACGGAACTGTATGTACTGTGTCTTATCAAAATTCAGTGAGAGTCCGTTTACAAGGAACCACTTAGTAATTTTCTGAAAGACAGTATTGACAATTTCATCAGTTAATTCTTGTTTCTCAGGTGTGATTACTATACTTGTATCATCAGCAAAGAGAACTAACTTTGCCTCTTCATGAATATAGAATGGCAAGTCATTAATATATAATAAGAACAACAAAGGACCCAAGACTGACCCTTGTGGAACCCCATTCTTGATAGTTCCCCAGTTTGAGGAATGTGCTGATCTTTGCATGTTACGAGAACTACTTATTTTTTTAGTCCGTGGAAGGTGATTCCTGTACCGCTAAATCGGTCGATTGTGTCTGTCTTGTTGAGAACGTCGTGAGCGCCGCCGCGTAAATCACGGGGTGAATAGTCTTCGTCGGTGGAGGTGCAACGTCAGTCGGTGGGAGTTGTAAGATCCGAAGCTGGAGGCACTCGGACCGAAGGTGACCTTCCTTTCCGTATCGAGAACATGTTTTCGGCTGACCGTCGTAAATAACTATCGCCCGGCACCTTCCTATTTGTAGGTAGGACGGTACATGTCGCTAGAGGTCAATGCGCACTTGGCGTACTCCATTGAGCACTGGATACGTCTTAAAGTGGGTCCACTTTTCAGGCACGTGTTCGTGTACCGTGCCGTAGGGGCGGAGCGCCGCTACAACGTCTGCCGCAGGGAGTTCAAATGGTAGTTCGAATATGCGGATAGTCCAGAGTCCCAGTGCGACATGGCCGACCTCGACGTTGCCAACATTTCCGTCTGCGTGGCAGAAACGAAGTTCTTGTTTCATCTCACGAAGCACCTTGGCTCATGTAGCTTCGTCTATGAGTTTTACACAAACCGTGCTACTGACGATCGAAAAGTGGACGCCGACAATGTCGGCAGCCGGGATTTTCGGTTCCTGTCTTAGAAAGCGTTCGACTTCGAGCGCCTTTGGTGTGGTAAAGTCGTTCCGAAAGGAGAATTTCAAGGTTGGTCTTCTGTATTGGTTTGCCATGATCTTGTAGCGCTACGGCGTCACGTAGTGTCGGCCGAAGGAAGTAAACGAGGCGCGCGGGCCCGCGCTGCCGGCGGAAAGCACTCACTGCACGTCTGCTTCGCTCGGCTGCGAGAGCTGGACTGTCCATCTGAGCTACCCAGGCACGACTCACGACCCGTCCTCTTAGCTTTAATTCTGCTAGCACCTCGTCTCCTACCTGCCAAACTTCACAGAAGCTCTCATGCAAACCTTGCAGAACTAGCACTCCGGGAACTAGCACTCCTTTTTTCCGGGAGTGCTAGTTTTGCAACGTTTGCAGGAGAGCTTCTGTGAAGTTTGGAACGTGGGGGACGAGGCACTGGCAGAATTAAAGCTGTGAGGACGGGTCGTGGGTATCTCAGATGGTAGAGCACTTGCACGGGAAAGACAAAGGTCCCGAGTTCGAGTTTCGGACCGGCACACAGTTTTAATCTGGCAGGAAGTTTCAAGGCATGGGGTAACGGAAGGCAATACAGGAGGAAAGGAGGAAAGCCTACAAGTAACAAGGTGATTGACATAGGTGATGTGGGGCTAAATAATCTATTTCGCACAGAAGAGAAAGATGATTTTAATGAAAATCACGTAGAAAAGATGGTAGAGCCAATATCAGTCAGCGGTAGAACCAGTCTTGCTGGGAGGTGAATTTGTAGAGAACTCAGAGGAAAAATCACTCTATTGCAATAATTAGGTGGAAGTAGAGGACGTTAATGTAAATATTTGTGTCTGTGAAGGTGATGTTGCGACTGACTTTTCAGCTGGAGAGCTATGAATTAATGTGGTGGCGGAAGTAGATGATTCAGTTATAAATTGAGATGTTGACAGCGATTTTCATTCTGAAAATAACGTGACGGCTGAAGATGATGCATTTGAGGAAGATATCTATAAATTTGATTCCTTTAAGGGAGGTGAACCAATGATAACTGATGAGGATGAGGATATAATGAATATGTTGGAGGTAAATGATGAAAATAGAGGTGCTTGCATTAAGAAACCTTCGGTTTTGGGTAAGGATATGGACAAGAAGTGCTACATTAAAGATCGAGGTGATTAAATAGTAAAGACTGGAGATCATATCGCTTAGTGACAAAAACCTAGTTACCTGATTTCGGAAAGTGCGAGAAAATCAAAGTGGCGAGAGTGCTAAAAGAAGCAGAAATGATTTAGGAGCGGAAGAGGCATTTTATGAATTATTTAATGATGACTGCCAGGTAGAAGAGTTGTCAGGAGTAAACAGGTGTAGTACTGACGCTGTGAAGAAAGCTATTCGCGTTGCTTCTACCCGTAATGAGAATGAAACCGAAGATATTGACGATGATGCTAGTGATGACAAGGCGAGATGTTTGAACAATTATGCTATGGATGATTGGAGATTCCGTAGCCATGCGTATAGGAAGTTTTGATTTATGTGGGAGAGTAGGAAAGACGAACCAGGGGCTAGCGATTTAATTGAGGAATTAAGAGTAGAAAATAGTAACGACTGGGTGGAAGGCGAAGCTTGTGTGTCAGATGCGAGAGAGATGGGAAGACATGTTGAAACTGATTTTATTGTCGGGAAAGCGCTTAAAAAATGAAAGGACTGAAAGTGTTCAGCGTGTTATAGGAATAGAAGTGGATATAGAAATAGTATGCACTCTTTTAGACTCATGGAGTAACATGTCGTCGATGGCGGAAAGTTTTGTAGAGGAAATCAAGAACGAGAAACTGACAATTTTTCCAGTGACGGGAGTGAAAATCAAAACCGTATTAGATGGGTTCAGTAAGCCAGTGAAATACGATATGCTTTTATAATTTAATTGTAACATTTATAAGATTAAGATGACGTGCTTCATTGTAAATGGGTTGACGAAAAATGTAGTTTTAGGTACAGGTTTTCACCGTAAGTATAAGTCGTCGCGAAACTACGAGGGCAAGTTTTTCGAGTTTGTTTTGGAGGATACAAGACATAGAGTATGGCTCAAGAATATGCACACTGGTGAGCTACGAATTGCACGTACGGAAAGAATGGGTGGTTGGAGTAAAGCAGGACCTATGATTGAACAAATTAGAGATATGGTGGAACCGATAGAAAGTCCACTAGTGAGAAGAAAGACGAGTTTTTCAAGTCACTGGGGCAGTAGGAGAATACCATCTCTGACAGGAAAATGCTATCAAAGTAAAATCGCACGAACCGATACATACAAAGCAACTGCTGATAGGGAAGCAGTAATGGTGAGACTGAATCAGATGTTGAAATGGGATGTCGTAGAACAAAGTGGAAGTAACTATTACAATCAGATAGTCATAGTAAAGAAAAAGAACAGTTTGGTGAGGATAGTGCTTGACATTTGGAAATTAAACAAAGTGATAGTCAAGTTGGTAACATGGTTAAATGTCTACAGAACTTCGAGAAAGTTAAATTGATGCCAGTAGTAGGTTTAGCCCCATGATTCTGGCAGGTCACACTGGCGGAAGAACGTAGGCGAAATAGTGCATTCCTCTTTGAAGTGCCGTCAACATATAAAACGTTATGATCTATAGTTCGTTCAACCTCTATCCTCTCAATAAGTTTTCGAATTTGATCTTTGCTGCTCCCTTAACTAATTTTTCATCCACTTTTTGCTACTTGCAGCAAAGTAGAACAAGAATGAAATTTTCACTCTACAGCGGAGTGTGCGCTGATATGAAACTTCCTGGAAGATTAAAACTGTGTGCCGGACCGAGAAAGGCGAAGGTCCCGAGTTCGAGTCTCGGTCGGGCACACAGTTTTAATCTGCCAGGAAGTTTCATATCAGCGCACACTCCGCTGCAGAATGAAAATCTCATTCTGGAAACATCCCCCAGGCTGTGGCTAAGCCATGTCTCCACAGTATCCTTTCTTTCAGGAGTGCTAGTTCTGCAAGGTTCGCAGGAGAGCTTCTGTAAAGTTTGGAAGGTGGGAGACGAGATACTGGCAGCAGTAAAGCAGTAAAGCTGTGAGGACCGGGCGCGAGTCGTGCTTCGGTAGCTCAGAAGGTAGAGCACTTGCCCGCGAAAGGCAAAGTTCCAGAGTTCGAGTCTCGGTTGGGTACACAGTTTTAATCTGCCAGGAAGTTCCATATCCCAGGCATGTTCGATAGAGTTCATGTCTGGACAGCATGCTGGCCACTCTAGTCGAGCGATGTTATTATCAAAAAAATGGTTCAAATGGCTCTGAGCACTATGGGACTTAACATCTGAGGTCATCAGTCCCCTAAAACATAGAAATACTTAAACCTAACTAACCTAAGGACATCACACACATCCATGCCCGAGGCAGGATTCGAAGCTGCGACCGTAGCGGTCTTGCGGTTCCAAACTAAAGCACCTAGAACCGCACGGCCACACAGGCCGGCTGTCATTATCCTGAAGGAAGTCATTCACAAGATGTGCACTGTGGGGACGCGAATTGTCGTCCATGAAGACAATGTCTCCACAATATGCTGCTGATATGGTTGCGCTATCGGTCGGAGGATGGCATTCACGTATCGTGCAGCCGTTATGGCGCCTTCTATGACCACCAGCGGCGTACGTCGGCCTCACGTAGTGCCACCCCAAAACAGCGGAGAACCTCCACCTTGCTGCACTCGCTGGACAGTGTGTCTAAGGCGTTCAGCCTCACCGGGTTGCCTTGGAACACGTCTCCAACGATTTTCTGGTTGAAGGCTTATGCGACACTCATCGGTGAAGAGAACGTGATGCCAATCCTGAGTGGTCCATTCGGCACGTTGTTGGGTCCATCTGTACCGCGCTGCATAGTGTCGTAGCTACAAAGATCGTCATGGACGTCGTGAGTGAAGTTGTGCATATGCAGCCTATTGCGGGCAGTTTGAGTCTTAACACGTCGTTCTGTGGCTGCACGAAAAGCATTGTTCAACATGTTGGCGTTGCTGTCAGAGTTCCTCCGAGCCATAATCCGTAGGTAGCGGTCATCCACTGCAGTAGCAGCACTTGGGCGGCCTGAGCGAGGCGTGTAATCGACAGATCCTGTCTCTCTGCATCTCCTCCATGTCCGAACAATATCGCTTTGGTTCACACCGAGACGCCTGGACACTTCCATTTTTGGGAGCTCTTCCTGGCACAAAGTAACAATGCGGACGCGATCTAACCGCGATATTGACCGTCTAGACATGGCTGAATTACAGACAACATGAGCCATGTACCTCCTTCCTGGTGAGACGACTGGAACTGATCGGCTGCGCACCCCCTCCGTCTAATGGGCGCTGCTCATGCATGGTTGTTTACATCCTTTGGCGGGTTTAGTGACACCTCTGAACAATCAAAGGGACTGCGTCTCTGATACAACAGTCAACATTTATCTTCAGGAGTTCAGTGAACTGGGGTGACGCAAAACTTTTTTTTGATGTGTGTATATGAGTAGGCTGTCTCGGGACAGTTTACACCTGTCTTCAAGTGTCTGTCAGTTCAGTTTCTTCAGCATCTTTGTGACACTCTTTCAGAGGTAAAAAAGAAACCTGTGACCAGTCGTGCTGTTCTCCTCTGTATACGTTCAATATCCCCTGTTGGTCCTATCTGATATGGGTCCCATATATTTGAGCAATATTGTAGGATGGGTCACACGAGTGATTCACAAGCAGTCTCTTTTATAGACTGATTGCACTTACCTACTATTCTACGAATAATCCGAAGGCTGCTACCCGCTTTACCTACGAGTGGGCCTGCGAGGTCGTTCCATTCCATATCCCCACATGTGTCACAAATGGTTCAAAAGGCTCTAAGCACTATGGGACTTAACATCTGAGGTCATCAGTCCCCGGCCAACGTTGTAACAAAGTCATCTTCAGGCCCATACACTTATTGACGTCAACTGCGTGCGTCTGATACTAAAAGTCAGTGGTGAGATACGGACGTGCAAATACAGCTGGAGGAATTTCTTCATTTTTAATATAAATTTGAAAACAGAGTTCAGCATTTCTGCTTTTGCTTTGCTGCCCCTAACATCAGTCCCTGTCTCCTACATGGATGCATTATCGCTAAATCGCTACCTTCGATATTACTGACAGCCTTTACATATGTCCAGAATTTCTTTGTGTGTTGTTTGCCGCGCGGGGTAGCCGCGCTGTCTAAGGCGCTCTGTCACAGTCCATACGGCTCCCCCCCCCCCCCCCCCCCCCCCCGTCGGAGGTTCGAGTCCTCCCTCGGGTATAGGTGTGTGTGTAGGCTTAGGGACCGATGACCTCAGCAGTTTGGTCCCATAAGACCATAAGACCTTACCACAGACTTCCAATTTTCCTTGTGTGTTGTGAACCATCCTTTGATGAAATTCTGCTACGCCGGCCGAAGTGGCCGTGCGGTTAAAGGCGCTGCAGTCTGGAACCGCAAGACCGCTACGGTCGCAGGTTCGAATCCTGCCTCGGGCGTGGATGTTTGTGATGTCCTTAGGTTAGTTAGGTTTAACTAGTTCTAAGTTCTAGGGGACTAATGACCTCAGCAGTTGAGTCCCATAGTGCTCAGAGCCATTTTTGAAATTCTGCTACGGTAGTCTTTAACGGCTTCATGCAGTGCCCACTTGACAGTCAATTGCATTTCATTCAGAATCTCCCTGTCTCCAGCAGAGTAGTAATAATGCCAGCTTCGCTCTTTCCCACTACATACTGTTCGTTCCTTAGGCAGGAAGGAAGAATCGCACTTGCGAAGCACGTGTGTCATCGACACTGTTAAGAAGTCTCACTTGTATGCGTCAAGTTATTAGCCTGATACATGCAACCCGCTTCCCCCAGTACCATCCTTGCCCCCTCCACTCCCCCTATTCCGTCCTCCCACTCGTCATCCCTCTTAACGATGCGTGTAATCTCGCCACGCGGCGTGTTGTGACAACGCTTTAAGGCTTCAAATGGTAAGGCCGTCCGCGGACGCCGGAACCGGTAATCAAATACGCCCGTGCCTTGGTGGCTGTATGGCCGACCCGACGGCGTGCGTTTGCGCGCCAAAACGAATGGGCCATGTGAGTTATTATTTCTTCCATTCCGTTTACGAGTTTCCATGAATAAATTTCAGGTGGCGCGGCATCTCGGTTGAAGTTTGTGGCGGGCTCGTGGTGACGAATGGTGCAGGTAGGGGAGTTAGGAGGGAGGGGGGGGGGGAGCTTGGCTGTGGGGGAGGGCTGATTTAAGAGCCGCAGGCGGACGAGAGCCTTCTGCTGGTACCCTGCGAAGAATCCGGTGCACCTGGCGGAAGTCGCGCGGCTAGACGGGCGATCATGTCATTGCACTTGGTGGCGCCTATTACCACGGTTTTGCAGAGAAGCTCTTTAAAGCTCTGCTAGTGGTAAGCTTACGACCGCTTTTTGAGGTGGTTGTGCGATAGAAAGTAAGCTCGTTAGCCCTGAAAAATTGTCATCCATAGATAACGAGGTGGTACCAACCTCCGTAGGGGAGACCGCTAATGCGTGTCCGTGCTGTGGCGTTCTACTCCGAGGTAAGCCGTTTCGAACCCGGGTTGTGGATGTAATTTTCACTGCCAGTATTTGGTTGAAAAGATGAGGAGAGTTAATGACGCAAAGTTCATGTTCACCAGTCTTTGAGCCAATCTCATGGGTTAAATTCCATTCCTCTCCGTCCGTTGGATAGGGATGTTAAGCTCGGTAGCCGCTTGGTGCTATCTGAGAGGACTAGACTATGTGCCGTCACTGGGTATAACCCTTTCCCTTCTATGGTCATCTTCATCATCGTCATACAACACAAACATAATGCCACGCTATACACATATCTATTATACGCAGCTACCTTCAACAAATAGAGGTAAGCCACAACTCTCACATTGTTGTTGTGGTCTTCAGTCCAGAGGCTGGTTTGATGCAGCTCTCCATGCTACTCTATCATGCGCAAGCTTCTTCATCTCCCAGTACCTACTGCAACCTACACCCTTCTGAATCTGTTTAGTGTATTCATCTCTTGGTCTCCCTCTACGATTTTTACCCTCCACGCTGCCCTCCAATACTAAATTGGTGATCCCTTGATGCCTCAGAACATGTCCTACCAACCGATCCCTTCATCTAGTCAAGTTGTGCCACAAACTCCTATTCTACCCAATTCTATTCAATACCTCCTCATTAGTTATATGATCTACCCATCTAATCTTCAACATTCTTCTGTAGCACCACATTTCGAAAGCTTCTATTCTCTTCTTGTCCAAACTATTTATCGTCCATGTTTCATTTCTATACATGGCTACACTCCATACAAATACTTTCAGAAATGACTTCCTGACACTTAAAACAATACTGGATGTTAACAAATTTCTCTTCTTCTGAAACGCTTTCCTTGCCATTGCCAGCCTACATTTTATATCCTCTCTACTTCGACCATCATCAGTTATTTTGCTCCCCAAATAGCAAAACTCCTTTACTACTTTAAATGTTTCATTTCCTAATCTAATACCCTCAGCATCACCCGACTTAATTCGTCTACATTCCATTATCCTCGTTTTGATTTTGTTGATGTTCATCTTATATCGTCCTTTCAAGACACAGTCCATTCCGTTCAGCTGCTCTTCCAGGTCCTTTGCTGTCTCTGACAGAATTACAATGTCATCGGCGAACCTCAAAGTTTTTATTTCTTCTCCCTGGATTTTAATACCTACTCCGAACTTTTCTTTTGTTTCCTTTACTGCTTGCTCAATATACAGATTGAATAACATCGGGGATAGGCTATAACCCTGTCTCACTCCCTTCCCAACCACTGCTTCCCTTTCATGTCCCTCGACTCTTATGAAATGCCATCTGGTTTCTGTACAAATTGTAAATAGCGTTTTACTCCATGTATTTTACCCCTGCCACCTCCACAATTTGAAAGAGAGTATTCCAGTCAACGCTGTCAAAAGTTTTCTCTAAGTCTACAAATGCCAGAAACGTAGGTTTGCTTTTCCTTAATCTATTTTATAAGATAAGTCGTAAGGTCAGTATTGCCTCACGTGTTCCCACATTTCTACGTAATCCAAACTGATCTTCAAAATGGTTCAAATGGCTCTGAGCACTATGGGACTCAACTGCTGAGGTCATTAGTCCCCTAGAACTTAGAACTAGTTAAACCTAACTAACCTAAGGACATCACAAACATCCATGCCCGAGGCAGGATTCGAACCTGCGACCGAAGCGGTCGTGCGGTCCTGACTGCAGCGCCTTTATCCGCACGGCTACTTCGGCCGGCTAACTGATCTTCCTCGAGGTCGTCTTCTACCAGTGTTTCCATTCGTCTGTGAAGAATTCGTGTTAGTATTTTGCGACCCGTGGCTTATTAAACTGATAGTTCGGTAATTTTCACATCTATCAACACCTGCTTTCTTTGGGATTGGAATTATTATATTCTTCCTGAAGTCCGAGGGTATTTCGTCTGTCTCATACATCTTGCTCACCAGTTGGTAGAGTTTTGTCAGGGCTGGTTCTCTCAAGGCTGTCAGTAGTTCTAATGGGATGCTGTCTACTCCTGGGGCGCTCGAATATCCGAAAGGAAAGCGGCTATTGGGAGTAGAAAATCCTTCCGGGCTAGGCGGCTGAACAAGGGATAGGGAAAACAGATACCGAGATTTTGGTTCTGAAAAGCCGGCTTTTCGCGGTGTTTGTTTGGTCTAGGTTGTAACAGGTTTTTATTTTTTACTAAAACGAATGAAATACCAGTACGTCAATTTGCCATAGTAGCAGTGCTAGAATTTTTAGTTTTAAAATAAAGCATTCTTTAGAAACGAGTGGTGTCTATTCCGAAAGTTTGCATTGCACTGAAATATTGCGTTATTCATAAAATTGCAAAAAGCGATCAGTCCTATTTCAGTAACAACCCCCCCCCCCCCTGTCCGCCCCGGTAGCAGAGTGGTCAGCGTGACAGACTGTCAATCCTAAGGGCCCGGGTTCGATTCCCGGCTGGGTCGGAGATTTTCTCCGCTCAGGGACTGGGTGTTGTGTTGTCCTAATCATCATCATTTCATCCTCATCGACGCGCAGGTCGCCGAAGTGGCGTCAAATCGAAAGACCTGCACCAGGCGAACGGTCTACCCGACAGGAGGCCCTAGCCATACGACATTTCCAATAACAACCCCAACAGTAACGTGCGACTAACTCGAAACGTAAGAATCTGTAAAGGAATGCTTAGACAATGATGTACCTATTGCTGTGTAGTGTGGGCTGTTAGACGATGCTTGTACAAGTGTTGTGTGCGAGACTTGCCCACACCTGGTTAAAACGTCATTCTAAATCGTTAAAGTGAAAAAAAACATTTACACAGAAACTTATTTTTTCTATGCCATTTCTCTGAAATAATAAAACAGAAAGTAAATAGGCAACAGAAATAAATTAAAAACTTTTCTTTCATAGTTTGTAATGAAAATAACAAGTAGCTTATTTGCTATGTCTACGTAATATGCCTGATCTGCTTGTAGCCCTTCGAAGTGGACAATTTAACACGACAAATAGGAGCTGCCCAACCTGACTTTTCACCCTTCAGCACTGATTATTTGTAATGCCTAAATAGTGGTTAGAGCCTGGTTTTTGAGCAGAACTTCAAAAAATTACAATCAAAAGGAAAGTACTGGTATTTTTTTTTTATTCAGCACTTCATTACTTTTCTAGAAGAGCAGCGAACGGTTCCGAGTAAAGGTCACTGGTGTCATCGGAAGGAGCTGGCCGGAGTGGCCGAGCGGTTCTAGGCGCTTCAGTCTGGAACCACGCGACCTCTACGGTCGCAGGTTCGAATCCTGCCTCGGGCATGGATGTGTGTGATGTCCTTAGGTTAGTTAGGTTTAAGTAGTTCTAAGTTCTAGGGGACTGATGACCTCAGATGTTAAGTCCCATAGTGCTCAGAGCCATTTGAACCATTTTTTCATCAGAAAGAGGGCGGTATTCTTGTCTACTGCATGCAGAAGACTTAATGAAAGCGGCGTGCACTAATGGTTCATTGCTCGTCACAAAGTGGGGGCGGCAGGAGGGGAGAATGCAGCGGACATACCACCAATTCATAAACTCATATCAATGGATGATAGTGGTTTTCGACAGTAAGTCCTGGTTTAGCTTGCTGTGTGAGAGAAGACATGGTTTGCTTTGGCACACTTCACAAAACGTTTTCTAGTGGACAGCATAATTAATGACTTCTTCGACAAGCTTTAAAGAGACAATAGGTCACACGCAGAGGATAATTTTTCTATCATTAAGAGTAATAAAACATGAACGATAAACGGTTTACACAAGAAGAGAACAGTAGGTTTTGAAATATGGAGCTACAGAAGAATGCTGAAAATTAGATGGGTAGACCGCGTAACTAATGAGGAGGTACTGTATTGAACTGGAGAGACATGAAGGAATCACCAGCGTAGTGTTGTGTGAAGAGGGGAGGGGGGGGGGGGGTTCGGTAGAGGGAGAGAATTCAGAGGAAAGTAGGTTACAGCAGTTATTCGGTAATGAAGAGGCTTGCACAGGATAGGTTAACATAGAGAGATGCATCGTGCCGGTCTTCGGATTGAAGACCGCAGCAACAACATTAATGAACATAACCTTTTCAGGTTATCTTTCTTGAGTAATGTGCACGTGTTACTTCAGATGAACAAAGCACCATAGTCAACTCGTAGCAGCATAATAGTTGCTCTGCTCCTGTTCAGTATACCTTACCAGTTATTATACAGTATGTCCAAGATAAAAACGGCCCCGCTCCGTAATCAGTAGGTTGAAATTTTACTTTTTCCGCTAGACCTCTCTACCGATCACGTAACGGGAGCGGTTATCTGTTCCAGCTTCAGTATTAGGTTCTTGTTCGAAACTGCTAGAGAATCTTCATCGTATATTGGGTTTTTCAAGCGAAGTAAGATGTATATGACGAATGACAGGATAAAGTTGAATCTTGCTTCCAATTCTTTTTTTTCCTTTCTTGATACCGGTAGATGTATTATATATCATGCATATTACTCGGTCGCCTTTCCCGCTTCACTGACGCCAAATTACGACTCTCTGCCGCTAGAGGGACCCGTATTACAGCGTGTACCATGGCGGTGTGTAACGTCACTATGAGGAACGGCGTGCTGTAATCGAGTTTCGAATTCGAAGAGTTCGTCTGCCTTGGGTTCACTGTCATCGATCGTTCCCCATACAGTCTCGATTTGGCGCCATCCCGTTTTCATTTGTTTCCAAAACTTCAAGAACATTTTCGAGGACTTCACTTTGATGGTCGTAAAGCGATGGAAGCAGAGGTGAGATTGTGGCTCCGTCAACAAAGTTAAACATTCTACAGCGACGGTATCAACAAATTTCTCTTTGGGAGAAATGCATTCGTCGCCAGGTTGATTACTTTGAGAAATAAATATGTAGACACGGAGAATAAAGGTGTGGAATGTTAACATCGTTTGTATATTAAGAAAGCTTGAAAAGTACTCACATACAAAATTCGGGGCATAACTTTTTAGCACGCGAAGTAGTGAAGATGAGTAAGTGTTCATACCTCTCGAGGTATGCATCTTAGGGCCCACGTTTATTGTAGTTTTTTGCTTCTAGAGGTCTTTTGAAGAGAAACTGAAATTTACCACGTGTCTCTGTTGTAATCTCATCAAAATGTTTGGAATCGATTGATAAATTTCACATACAAGATTAAAAAGCAGAAAATAATTTACTATCAAAAAACAATCTTGATCACAATTTATTTATTACGGGGACCGGTTTCGACCACTACTGTGGTAATCTTCAGACCTACAAGTCGTATACAATTTAAGACTGCATATTGCCCAATTCACATCCTTTTTTTTTTTTACGCTACTGCTCGTAGTATTATAATTTTAAAGTCCTTCCATTTTCATTATTTTTATTTGTTTATAAGACTGGCATGCAAGATAAGACATAGCAATGCGTTTTAGAAATTGTCACATGTTACGTATGAACTTCATAGACAATCATAGACAATATTTCATAAATATGCACAGCTACTGTGCCCTCTCGAATTTTTTTCTTTTTTTTTCTCTTAGTACTGATCTGTAAGAATTATTATGTAATCTATGTAAATGGAAGTATCTTATTACACCGGCAAACCGTATCCGTGCAGCATGTACTATACATGTCAGTTAACGATTATTGTAGCCTACTCATTGAAAATCGTTTCAATAAAGACATGTTGCTGCTGAATAGTACATCGTCTTACGTGACAGTCTTTGCCACTTTCGCAACAACTTCGTTAGAAGGAAGCCTGCTGCAACATCTTTGAACTGGCGTTTATCCTCACCATGGCAACCACTAGGTTGCCTATCGACATTACAACAACTTCAGCGGAAAGAAGCGTGCTGCCACATCTTTGGGATGGCGTCCAACTTCAGCGTGGCAACCAGTAGTTCCAAATGGTTCACTAACAGGCCTTGAGAGGGCAAACCATGTACTGTCAAAACTAAGTTCATTTATCCTACATGTTTAAATATTTTAATGCTTCTTAATTGACAATAGCTGTTAAACAAGCTAAGTTTAGTGTGTGTTTATTTTCTTTCTTGACAATGTTCTTTTAACTAAGTTATTTTAAATTGTTATTCGACCTATAACCCATTGGTTAGTGATGACATCATTCCGTCAGAAGTGGGCGGAGTCTCCATTATATACAGTAAGATGCGCACTGGTTTCTCCAGTAGTGATTTACCACCAGAAGGAGGTTCTTATTCATTGGTAATTCATTCGTTTTATAGCTTTATAACTTTATGTATTTTCTTTAATGTGTGTAGCCCTCTAATTAAAGCCTTGTAGGTCTGAAGATGACCACAGTAGTGGTCGAAACCAGTCACCAAAATAAATAAATTGTGATCAAGACTGTTTTTTGATACTAAATATTTGTAACACATTGATCACTGTTCACTCCCACAATGTATTCAACAGAAAATAATTGTTTCGATAAAAATGAATTTTTAATGTACTAAGCTTTCTTCAGTGGGTTAAAAAGTATAAAATAATTTCTCCTAGCCCTAAGCAGATTCCTAATCCCCTGAAATTTTTGATAGCTATGGAAGTACTTGTAAGATGTGGTGCTTACAATGCATAATTGATGCATGAGCACTTCATCTCCTTACTATCATCTCTCGCTTGCACCCCACGTTTCTCGTTTTGAGTCTTAAAGGTGTTTTCATAGTTATTTAAAATCCACAATCACAGTGTTCAGGACTATATGTGTGGGGTTAGGAGTCTCTCTGGGGCTAGGAGAAATTCTTATATCCTTTGAGCCGATATAAAGAAATGGCATATAAAAATTCGTTTTTATTTAAATAACTATGAGCTGTTTTCCTCGAACCTTTGCACAGGGTCTGGTTGATTGTTAGAGCCACGCGGCCAGAATGGAATTTTTATCAATAACTAGCGAACCCATCACCGTCCACTTGTCAACGCAAAGGGACCGGCGACCACTTCAGCACGATATATTACGGACAGCAGGTACTGCCCACGCAGGTCGGCATCTGCCGAGGAAATATGCGCGCTCGCCCCCAGAGCAGGAGCAAGCGCGTCCGCCGTTACTCCGGAGATGAAGTGTTTACCGGCCATAACGTCAGCGCGACCCTGCCGCCTGCTCCGTCTTGCCTGCTTCTGATGTGTTTACTCCGTCCGCTTCCCAACGGCCAGCCGTTACTCACGCCTAACGAAAACTAGGATCGCGCTACAGGTCTCCTGGCGGGCGGAAAACTCGTTACGGTCCGCCCATCGATCACATAGCGTCGAATGTGCCGCCGGGCGACGCAACGCATACCACTGAACGCCTATACAAGCGTGTTGGCGGTGACCTATAAAAATCATGTCATTCCGACTATTACAACTCAGCTTCGACTACATCTACATACACTACTGGCCATTAAAATTGCTACACCAAAAAGATACGCAGATGATAAACGGGTATTCATTGGACAAATATTTATACTAGAACTGACATGTGATAACAAAAATGGTTCAAATGGCTCTGAGCACTATGGGACTCAACTGCTGAGGTCATTAGTCCCCTAGTTAAACCTAACTAACCTAAGGACATCACAAACATCCATGCCCGAGGCAGGATTCGAACCTGCGACCGTAGCGGTCTTGCGGTTCCAGACTGCAGCGCCTTTAACCGCACGGCCACTTCGGCCGGCATGTGATTACATTTACACGCAATTTGGGTGCATAGATCCTGAGAAATCAGTACTCAGAACAACCACCTCTGGCCGTAATAACGGCCTTGATACGCCTGGGCATTGAGTCAAACAGAGCTTGGATGGCGTGTACAGGTACAGCAGCCCATGCAGCTTCAACACGATACCACAGTTCATCAAGAGCAGTGACTGGCGTATTGTGACGAGCCAGTTGCTCGGCCACCATTGACCAGACCTTTTCAGTTGGTGAGAGATCTAGAGAATGTGCTGGCCAGGGCAGCAGTCGAACATTTTCTGTATCCAGAGAGGCCCGTGAAGGACCTGCAACATGCGGTTGTGTATTATCCTGCTGAAATGTAGGGTTTCGGAGGGATCGAATGAAGGGTAGAGCCACGGGTCGTAACACATCTGAAATGTAACGTCCACTGTTCAAAGTGCCGTAATTGCGAACAAGAGGTGACCGAGACGTGTAACCAATGGCACCCCATACCATCACGCCGGGTGATGCGCCTGTATGGGAATGACGAATACACGCTTCCAATGTGCGTTCACCGCGATGTGGCCAAAAACGGATGCGTCCATCATGATGCTGTAAACAGAACCTGGATTCATCCGGAAAAATGACGTTTCGCCATTCGTGCACCCAGGTTCGTCGATGAGTACACAATCGGAGGCGCTCCTGTCTGTGATGCAGCGTCAAGGGTAACCGCAGCCATGGTCTCCGAGCTGATAGTCCATGCTGCTGCAGTCGTCGTCGACCTGTTCGTGCAGATGGTTGTTGTCTTGCAAACGTCCCTATCTGTTGACTCAGGGATCGAGACGTGGGTGCATGATCCGTTACAGCCATGCGGATAAGATGCCTGTCATTTCGACTGCTAGTGATACGAGGCCGTTGGGATCCAGCACGGCGTTCCGTATTACTGTCCTGAACCCACCGATTCCATATTCTTTTGACAGTCATTGGATCTCGACCAACGCGAGCAGCAATGTCGCGATACGATAAACCGCAATCGCGATCGGCTGCAATCTGACCTTTATCAAAGCCGGAAACGTGATGGTACACATTTCTCCTCCTTACACGAGGCATCACAACAACGTTTCGCCAGGCAACGCCGGTCAACTGCTGTTTGTGTTTGAGAAATCGGTTGTAAACTTTCCTCATGTCAGCAGGTTGTAGGTGTCGCCACCGGCGCCAACCTTGTGTGAATGCTCTGAAAAGCTAATCATTTGCATACCACAGCATCTTCTTCCAGTCGGTTAAATTTCGCGTCTGTAGCACGTCATCTTCGTGGTGTAGCAATTTTAATAATAGATACTCCAAAAGCCACAGAACGATGCGTAGCACAGGGTACCCTATACCACTAATTGTCACTTCCTTTCCTGTTCCACTCGTAAATAGAGCGAGCGGTAAACGATTGTCCGTATGCCTCCGTATGAGCGCTAATTTCTCGTATCTTATCGTCGTGGTCCTCATGCGGAACGCATGTTGGCGGCAACAGAATCGTTCGGCAATGAGCATATAATGCAGGTCCTATAACTTTTCTCAATAATGTTTCTGTAAAGGAACATCGCCTTCCCTCCAGGGATTACCATTTGAATTCCCGAAGCATCTCCGTAACACTTACATGTTGTTCGAACCTACCGGTAACAAATCTAGCGGCCCGAGCCTGAATTGCTTCGATGTCTTCCCTCAATCCGACTTGGTACAGATCCCAAACATCTGAGCAGTTCCCAGAATGAGATTTTCACTCTGCAGCGGAGTGTGTGCTGATATGAAACTTCCTGGGAGATTAAAACTGTGTGTCCGACCGAGACTCGAACTCGGGACCTTTGCCTTTCGCGGGCAAGTGCTCTACCAACTGAGCTACCGAAGCACGACTCGCGCCCGGTACTCACAGCTTTACTTCTGCCAGTACCTCGTCTCCTACCTTCCAAACTTTACAGAAGCTCTCCTGCGAACCTTGCAGAACTAGCACTCCTGAAAGAAAGGATATTGCGGAGACATGGCTTAGCCACAGCCTGGGGGATGTTTCCAGAATGAGATTTTCAATCTGCAGCGGAGTGTGCGCTGATATGAAACTTCCTGGCAGATTAAAACTGTGTGTCCGACCGAGACTCGAACTCGGGACCTTTGCCTTTCGCGGGCAAGTGCTCTACCAACTGAGCTACCGAAGCACGACTCACGCCCGGTACTCACAGCTTTACTTCTGCCAGTACCTCGTCTCCTACCTTCCAAACTTTACAGAAGCTCTCCTGCGAACCTTGCAGAACTAGCACACCTGAAAGAAAGGATATTGCGGAGACATGGCTTAGCCACAGCCTGGGGGATGTATCCAGAATGAGATTATCAATCTGCAGCGGAGTGTGCGCTGATATGAAACTTCCTGGCGGATTAAAACTGTGTGCCCGACCGAGACTCGAACTCGGGACCTTTGCCTTTCGCGGGCAAGTGCTCTACCAACTGAGTTACCGAAGCACGACTCAGGCCCGGTACTCACAGCTTCACTTCTGCCAGTACCTCGTCTCCTACCTTCCAAACTTTACAGAAGCTCTCCTGCGAACCTTGCAGAACTAGCACTCCTGAAAGAAAGGATATTGCGGAGACATGGCTTAGCCACAGCCTGGGGGATGTTTCCAGAATGAGATTATCAATCTGCAGCGGAGTGTGCGCTGATATGAAACTTCCTGGCAGATTAAAACTGTGAGCCCGACTGAGACTCGAACTCGCAGTGCTCAAGAATAGTTCGCACCAGCGTCCTAGATGTGGTCTCCTTTGCAGGTGAACCACTCTTTCCTAAAATTCTCCCAGTAAACCGAAGTCGGCCTTTCACCTTCCCTACCACGGTTCTCGCATGTTCGTTCCATCTCATATCGCTTTGCAACATCATGCCAAGATATTTAAACGACTTGACTGTGTCAAACAGGACATTAGTAATACTGCACCCGAACTTTACAAGGTTTGATCTTTCCACTCATCCGCATTAACTTACATTTTTCCACATTTAGGGCTAGCTGCCATTCATCACACAAATTGGAAATTTTGTCTAAATCGTCTTGTATCTTCCTACAGTCACTCAATCTCGACACCTTGCCGTACACCATCAGCAAACAACCGCAGATTGCTGCCCACCCTGTAAGCCAAATCGTTTATGTATATAGAGAACAACAGAGGTCCTATCGCACTTCTCTGGTGCACTCCTGACGATACCCTTGTCTCTGATGAACACTCGCCTTCGATGACGACATACTGGGCTCTATTATTTAAGAAGTCTTCGAGCCACTCACATAAGTCTGAACTTATTCCATATGCTCGTACCTTCGTTAACAGGCTCCAATGGGGTACCGTGTCAAATGTTTCCGGAGATCTAGAAATTTGGGATCTGCATGTTGCGCTTCACTCATAGTTTTCAGTATATCATGCGAGAAAAGGGCAAGCTGAGTTTCGCACAAGCCATGCTCTCCAAAACCGCGCTGATTCGTGTATATAAGCTTCTCAGTATCAATAAGTTTATTAAATTCGAAGTGAGAATATGTTCAAGGGTTCTGCAGCAAATAGAAGTCAGGGATATTGGTCTATAATTTTGCTGGTCCGTTCTTTTACTTTTCTTTTATACTGGAGTCACCTGCGCTTTTTTCCAGTCACGTGGGACTTTACGCTGGGCGAGAGATTCACGATAAATGCAGGCTAGGTAAGGGGGCACTGAATTAGAGTATCCTTTCTAAAATCGAACTGGGTTTCCATCCGGACCTGGTGATTTATTTGATTTCAAATTCTTCAGTTGTTTCTCTACGCCAGGTACGCTTATTACCATATAGTCCATACGGGAGTCGGTCCAATGGTCAAATGACGGTACGCTTATACGATTCTCCTGTGTGAACGATTTCTTGAACTTGAAATTTTCATTGTCAAATCGATTCTAGTTAGCGTATTCTTTAATAACACGGCACGCTTGTGTTAAACGCAGCGTGTGTTACAAGACCACACTGCAATGGTTGATACTGTGCGCCAAGCCGGCCATCTGACGCACCTTGACACAATATGGTAGAGACAAAGCCAGGTGGAGTCGCCACACACCAGATTTATGCTGTAGCACTCTATGTGAGATCATGGACCATCGCCCATCCCCAGACCATAAAAAAGAAGCTCAACGCATCAAGGTGCTGTCTGGAAGGAATAATTATCTGAGTATGCGGCCAAGAGAGGATTAACGGTGAAGAACTTCCTATGCATTTTTTTTTTTTTTTTTTTTTTTTTTTTTTTTTTTTTTTTTTTTTTTTTTGCGTCAGCAGTCTAATGATTGGTTTGATGCGGCCCTCCACGAATTCCTTTCCTGCGCCGACCTCTTCAGCTCAGAGTAGCACTTGCAACCTACGTCCTCCATTGTTTGCTAGATGTATCCGAATCTCTGTCTTCCTCTACAGTTTTTGCCCTCTACAGCTCCCTCTACAGTACCATGGAAGTCATTCCCTCATACCTTAACAGATGTCCTATCATCTACTTATCAGTGATTTCCTTTCCGATTCTGTGCAGAACTCCTCATTCCTTACCTTGTGAGTCCACCTAATTTCCAGCATTCGTCTGTAGCACTACATCTCAAATGCTTCGATTCTCCTCTGTTCCGGTTTTCCCATACAATGCTGAACTCCAGACGTACATTGTCAGAAATTTCTTCCTCGCATTAAGGCCTATGTTTGATACTAGTAGACTTCTCTTGGCCAGGAATGCCCTTTATGTCAGTGCTAATCTGCTTTTGATGTCCTCCGTCATTGGTTATTTTACTGCCTAGAGAGCAGAAACCGTTAACTTAATTTACTTCGTGACCATCAATACTGATGTTAAGTTTCTCTCTGTTCTCAATTTTGCCACTTCTCATTACTTTCGTCTTTTTTCGGTTTAGTCTCAATCCATATTCTGCACTCATTAGATTGTTCTTTCCATTCAGCAGATCATCTAATCCTCCTACGCTTTCACTCAGGATAGTAATGTCACCAGCAAACCGTATCATTGACATCCTTTCGCCTTGAATTTTAATTCCACTCTTGAAGTTTTCTTTTATTTCCATCATTGCTTGTTCAATGTACAGGTTGAACAGTAGGGGTGAAACACTACATCCCTGTCTTACACCCTTCTTAATCCGAGCGCTTCGTTGTTGGTCATCCACCCTGTAACCTCCCAACGCATTAAATCTCTTAACCTCGGAATAAAAAAATCTGACTAATCTCCCAATGAAAATGTGACTCATATATAACCTTTCAATAATTAAGTGACTGGGAACCTGAATTGGTAAATCTGGACGTCAGCAATGCTGCGTCATGGGCCTGAAAAGTCATTCAGAATAAACTGAGAATTCTTACCTCAATTAAGTCGCCGGATAACGCGGATATATCTGCTCCTATAAGAAATTTTTGTGGAACAGCCCAGTGGGATGCTGGCCGCTAGATTTGTCATGTATAAAAAGAAACAACTGATTTTTCTTTACGATAATTGGGATGACCATGTATAGGAGAAATTAGTAAAATCTTTAAATTCACATGAATGATCGTCAAAAGTTATTTTTATAAGAAAGATTATTATTAAAAGATTTTTTAAAAAACATTTACATGGGATTTGATATAACAATAGTACAGAATCAGTTGTTACAAATTACACATGCTTGCGGCTATAAATAGTAATTTTTGGTTTTACCTTATACTACATCGCTCAGGCACCGCCGCCGCTCTCCACGAGTGGCCCCGCAACTCCATACAAGGCACAAGTGTTCTCTATACGCTATACAACTTGACAACTGCTCTCTAAGAGCGACCTGACCCAACCGCTCGACTGCGAGCTACTCTTCTTAGTGCTGCCGACACTGCTCTCTGGTCTGCGATTCTATTGTAGCTTACATATCGCAGGCAGCGCGTGAGCAATCCATCGAAGTTACATCTACTCGAGTGCACTAGCAATAAAATCCTTAGTCATGGACCTCTTTCAACCCTTATTATTCCCTATTGGCTCTTGTACACATTGTATATTACCCGTCTCTCACTATAGCTTACCCCTATTTTTCTCAGAATTTAGAATGTCTTGCACCATTTTACATTATAGAACGCTTTTTCCAGGTCGACAGATCCTATGAACGTGTCCTGATTTGTCTTTAGCCTTGCTTCCGTTATCAACCGCAATGTCAGAAGTGCCTCTCTGGTGCCTTTACCTTTCCTAAAGCCAAACTGATCGTCATCTAGCACATCCTCTCTTTTCTTTTCTATGCTTCTGTGTATTATTCTTGTCAGCAACTTGGATGCACGAGCTGTTAAGCTGATTGTGAGATAATTCTCGCACTTGTCAGCCCTTTCAGTCTTCGGAATTGTGTGGATGATGTTTTTTCGAAAGTCAAATGGTATGTCAATAGACTCATACATTCTACACACCAACGTGAATACCCGTTTTGTCACCACTTCCCCCAATGATCTTAGAAATTCTGATGGAATGTTATCCATACCTTCTGCCTTATTTGATTTTAAGTCCTCCAAAGTTCTTTTAAACACTGATTTTAATGCTGTATCCTTTATCTCTTCTAAATCGACTCCTGTCTCTTCTTCTATCACATCAGACAAAACTTCCCCCTCATTGAGGCTTTCAACGTATTCTCTCCACCTATCCGCTCTCTCCTCTGCATTTAACAGTGGAATTCCCGATGCACTCTTGATGTTACCACCCTTGCTTTTATGTCACTGACTTTCCTTTATGCTGAGTCAGTCCTTGCGACAATCATTTCTTTTTCGATTTCTTCACATTCTTCATGCAGCCATTTGATGTTAGCTGCCCTGCACTTCCTATTTATTTCATTCCTCAGCGGCTTATATTTCTGTATTCCTGAGTTTCGCGGAATATTTTCGTACTTCCTCCTTTCATCTATCAACTAAAGTATTTCTTCTGTTATTCATGATTTCTTCGCAGTTACCTTCTTTGTACCTATGTTTTTCTTTCCAACTTCCGTGATTGCCCTTTTTAGAGATGTCCATTCCTCTTCAACTGTAGCCTACTGCCTACTGAGCTATTCCTTATTGCTGTATCTATAACCTTACAGAACTTCAAGCATATTTCGTCATTCCTTAGTACTTCCGTATCCCACTACTTTTCGTATTGATTCTTCCTGACTAATGTCTTAAACTTCAGCCAACTCTTCAGCACTACGATATTGTGATCTGAGTCTACATCTGCACCTGGGTACGCCTTACAATCCAGTATCTGATTTTGGAATCTTTGTCGACCTTGGTATAATGTAACTGAAATCTTTCCGTATCGCCCGGACATTTCCAAGTGTACCTCCTGCTCTTGTGATTCTTGAACAGAGTATTCGTTATTACTAGCTGAAATTTATTACAGGACTCCATTAGTCTTTCTCCTCTCTCATTATTCCTCGTCCCAAGCCCATATTCTCCTGTAACCCTTCCTCCTACTCCTTTTCCTACAACTGCATTCCAGCCCCCATGACTATTAGATTTTCATCTCTCATTACGTACTGCATTACCCTTTCAATATTCTCATGACTCTCTCTATGTCTTCATCTTCAGCTTGCGACGTCGGCATGTATCCCAGAACTATCATTGTCGGTGTTGGTTTTCTGTCGATCACATCGTTCACATGTTCGACACCGACAGCCCTTAATTTCAGCTTTAGACCTACGTAACAGATGATGGCTGACATCACAATCTCCCATTTCTAATGCCTCCACAGTGCACTACATACGTCTGTACCAATAAGTACCAGCCAGTACAGAAGCTCTTGTCGAGGTTCCCCAGGATATCCACCATACACTAGATGCCACAGCAGCAACCCTCCTTACTGTGGAAATGATCATCGACGATGTCCTTGGCGCTGTGGCCTGGTGTGGATGGTTTATCGATCGAGTTTTACAGTACCGTCTAGGATTTGATATTGCCACGATGGAGAGACATGTACTGGGAACTTTTGTCTGGCATGGCACTCCCGCCACCAACGTTCATGGTAGGCTTACTCATACCAATCCCGAAACCTGCAGGAGGAACACAACTTGATAGTTATCGGCTGAGCACGTTACTCAATTCCGGTTTCAAGATTTTCACACGCCTTCTAGCTATGCGACTTAAACACGTATTACGAGAAATTGTTTCCCATGAACAAACATCCTTAGGCGGTGACAATAACATCCAGACTGTCCTCAGTGAATATCGAAATGTGATCACTGTGACAACACACTCGCGACTGCCAGGCGTTTTAATCTCCGCCGACTTCAGCCAAGCTTTTGACAGTGTCAATGATGTATTCTTCAACGCCGTGAAGGATTGGAAGGCGATTCCCCCGACATTCAAGCAGGTGATTATGGGGCTTCTTTGAGGGGCAATGTCCAGACTTCTCGTCAACGGCAGACTTACAGAACCTATACGGATCGAATGGTCGGTATGGCAGGAATTCCCACAGTCTACCGTGCTTTATGCTATTGTGATGGCACCAAGGCGACGCTTGATGGGTATTCTACTCCGGGACCACGTGTTCTGTTGCCGAGCCTACACGGAAGACTTGGCCCTCGTTGTACGTTCAACGGCCGAAGTACAAGCTACGATGCAATGGCTTACCTGTTACAGTGCAGGGCAGAGAGCGCTATGAACGTCGCAAAATCATGCGCCTTGAAGATCGACCGTGGCCTTCCTACAGACAGTGTGGCCCCCTTTCAACTTTCAAATGGTAGACAACCTCCGCTGTTTCGGATTGGTGTACACACGAGACATTGGCCGCATCTCGGCAATCAATTTTCGGGTGCTACTGCAACGCATACGGACAAACATGCAGAATTACCTACTACGTCCGCTGAATATGTGCCAGAGAGTCACCTTCGCCAATACCCATCTGGCAGCCCGTATACCCCACATCGTGCAGATTCTCCAAATCATTGCGACGATGGCGGCCAGACTACAGGCGGCTTTCAAGTATATGTTCCAGACACATCTTCAAAGTCCGGTGTGATGCCATCGCCTTACCGAAGCGGGATGGTGGCCTCAATCTGGTTAACATGAGAGCTAGGACCACAGTAATTCACACCAATACTGGTCCGGTTGTGGGAGTTTCATCGGAGTGTTGACCACCGAGTTCGCGCCTGTTTCGAGACGCCCGCCGATGTCTTTGGGACATATCTCATCTTCGATGTTTCACATCGGTCTGTTCTTTTCGGAATATACCTATATATGCATCGAACTCTCCAGGACCAGGAAGACGACCACCCGCGACATCTACTGCCTTCTTTCACCGCACTCACCCCGAAACCCCGTTGAAGCATGTCACCCCCAGGTTTCATGGCATACAGTTTGGAAAATGATCCATCAACCATATCACACCACTGACACTACCGTGACGTGGTACCTTCTCGTCAACTGCAAATATGTTACAAGATAGAAATTGCATTGCATCGCTTCAGTGGATTCACCCCTGTGCCTCAAGTGCACTGTCGAAATTACAGATTTACACCGTTTTGAGTGTGGGCCAGCAGCAGCTGTCTGGACCCTTGTACAGAAGATCGTGGCTTTCTACCACCAAGTATCCCCACATCACGTCTCTCCTAGCAAGCTGGTATACTCTGACACGACCTACTTTCGATCATGTAAGTGGCAGGCCATCACATGCCTTCGGGGATGACATCGTCCATCCGGTGGACTGCTGGTCACGTCTCTAAGTACAACACCACACCTTGCACCGACATTGACACTATCGGGCCACTTTCGCGAACTGTTTACCCAGCATTTTCGTCAACCCGCCTGGGAGCTGGAATCTCGACGAAACGTGCTAACCCAACCAAGATAGGACGATCCCACGTCCCCCTTCCAACGATGGAATGGACGGTTATTCAAAAACAGTCATGATCGCATTTATTATTATTATACCGCCAACCGGTTTCAACCCGACGAAGGGGTCATCTTCTGGGCGTTTACACCATTGGTCGACTGCTGGTGGTGTCACTCCTGTCTACATAACGCCAGGAAACTATGACAGTTTACACCATTGGTCGAGTGCTGGTGGTGTCACTCCTGTCTACATAAAGGCAGGACACTATCATAGTTTCCTGCCGTTATGTAGACGGAAGTGATACCACCAGCAGTCGACCAATGGTGTAAACGCCTAGAAGATATCCCCTACGTCGGGTTGAAACCGGTTGGCGGTATAATAATAATAAATGCGATCAAGACTGTTTTTGAATAATTGATTAATCAAACTAATCGCTGCTTCATCTCCACAACCATGTTATCCAAAAAAGAATGGACGGTGATTTGATGGCTCGACGATGTGGAGTATGGTGCAGCAAGTCTTCCTAATTTCTTTAACTTCCCTTTTCATCTTTCCTTTCTTTGTTTCCTTACACATATTTATCAAGGATGGCTCTGCATCTGCAGGCTTATTTGTTTTCTTTCTCATGCGCTCTGCAATATATATATATATGTTCAGAAAGTATGCTTATCTCCGTGTTCAAGAAATATTGTTTATTTTATTAAGAGCGTCGTCTTTGATTTTCAGACAATAGAGATTTTTTTTTGTTTTCCCATTACCTGCAACATTTTTCTCATACAGTAGATATTTATGTTTTTGTTCTCCACAAGGAAGCATTGTCCTTTATTTTCTTTAAAAGGGCGGTAGAGTAACTGCCCACGAAAGGCCATGAAAAAAATAGAAACAAAAAAAATTACAAAAAAATGGTACTGAGACCGCTCACGATAAGAGGAAAATCCTGGTTTGATTCCTGGTCCGGCACAAATTTTCAATGTCGTCATTCAGTTATACAGCCGATGATAGTGCATATTCGCACCTGCTAATGTATTTTATGTAAAACTGTACGTCTCAGTGGTTCCTATGTGAAACCACCTCCTTAAAACAATTGATTGTTTACTTTTTGCTAGTTTCTTCTTGTATTCGTTGCTTACTCTGATAGTAAAAGTAAATTTTATGAAAATTTTGAAAGTCATATGTTTTTAGAATTCCGTACCTCAGTCGGTAAAAACGGAACTCTTATAGGACCTCTTTGTTGTCAAAAATGGCTCAAATGGCTCTAAGCACTATAGGACATAACATCTGAGGTCATCAGTCCCCTAGAACGTAGAACTACTTAAACCTAACTAACCTAAGGACAGCACAGACATCCATGCCCGAGGCAGGAGTCGAACCTGCAACCGTAGCGGTCGAGTGGTTCCAGACTGAAGTGCCTAGAACCGCTCGGCCACTCCGGCCGGCCACTTTGTTGTCCATCCGTCTGTCTGTTTGCCTGTCTTTCCGACAGTTAAAAACGATTTATCTCAGGAACTGGTAGACCTATAAACGGAAATTTATTCCACATGCTAAGACCTACGATACCTTGGTAGTGTAAAAGATTTAAGCATCTAAGTAAATGCAATCAAAAGATATGGACATTTACGTCACGTATTTTCATACTCGCAAACTCACTCATCAAAACCTGTACAGTACTTCCCGTTGACCTGCAATTATGAAATTTAGCAAGAAGCAAGATTTCACAGTACATCACACACAAAAAAGTTGTCATTTATTATATGACTGTCTGTCTGTCTGTTAAGACCACTTTTCCTCAGGAATGAGTAGACGTACCAAGTTGAAATTTATGTCACGTACTAAGGTTTCTGATTCTTCAACGGTGTAAAAAGTTAAGCTTCTAAGTCAATGAAATCAAAAGATATGGCCACTTATGTCACATATTTTGATATTCGCGAACTCGTAATTGAGACCTGCAGGGTACTCCCTGTTGACCCAGAAACGTGAAACTTTCCAAGAAGTAAGGTTTCTCACTAAAGGTAAAGAAAAAGTCGGAAAATTGTGAATTTGCAGTTATATCACAAAAAATATTTCTTTTGTCATTTGCTGTCCGACTCTAAACTTAAAACATTCATGAAAGCCTTGGAATTCTGGGACTTATATCTTGCCAGTATCACTGTCGATAACAGGCAAAAATCACCGATATTCGCGATACCTACGATGGATGAACTGCCTACATATATAACTGAATTTGCACGGAACTCTCAGAGTGACAGTCCTACTCGCACCTGGCCAATTTTTTCGTGTTGTTGGGACTCAAAGTGTTACGGAATGGCGATCGAAAGGCTTCGAGAAGATTACTGTTTGCGACGCGAAGGGTTACGGAATTCTCAAGGCCAACTGACATCATCATCATCATCATCATCACTGCTGGATAAGAGCCTCTTCGAGACTTCTAAAAGAAATACAGTGTCCATCTTAATGCAAGAATTCGCACTACAGTAGGAATTTAATATGGTCGGAAGACTCTAAAACTATCGTGGGAAGAAAGAAGGCGCTGGGAAAATACTTGGCAAAGGAAGCGACAGGTTAACAGGCTATTAGGAAAAGTTTGCTTAGAGGAAAGAGTGAAAGGAAAAGAATTGAAATACAAGCTAATTTATTGACAATGTTGGGTGTTGTAGGTATGTACAGATAAAAGCTCGAGTCATGATTGGACAGGATTAGGGCTATCATCACAGCAGCCAAAGAAATGGTTCAAATAATACACTCTAAGGTAAAAAAATCCGAGCCGGTCATCTTGGCTCTATTCGAAACTGGACTCATCACTGAAGACAGTTCTACTTCTGCCACAACATTCCAGGCCAAAGACGTGTGTGGAGATGCCCTAGGAAACTGTTTGATACCAACGTGACTGTCGCCCGCAATACGCAATACGGCCCGACAGCCAGGTGTGATGGTCTGGGATTCCTTTTCGAAGCAGGACCCCTTGGGTTGTCATCTGCAGCACACTTACAGGACAGCGGTGCGTTAACGATATTCTACGTCCGTTTTGTTGCCCTTCATGCCAAGCCGTCCTGGGCTTACATTTTAGCAAAACAGTGACCACATGCACACGGCTAAAGTCTTCGTGCTTGCCAGATCCTACCTTGATCAGCAAGGTCACCGCACCCCTCCCCAACTGAGAACATTTGGAGTATTAAGAGCAGGGCACTCCAACCAACTCGGGATTTTGACGATCTAACTCGCCAATTGGATAGAATTTGGCACAATATCCCTTAGGAAGGCATCCAACAACTGTATCAGTCAATGAGAAGCCGAATAATTTCATGCATCACGGCCAGAGGTGGACCACTGCATTACTGATTTCCTCTATTAGTGAAGATCTTTCTCTTTAATAAACTATCCAATTTTTTCTGAAGTACATGTACATGTACATCTGTCTGTACATGTACATCACCTCTACCGATATCCGTCCCATTCGGATAATTCCTTGGTCGTGCGATGTCTTTTTTTGTCTTAGAGTGTAATAATAACGAACTGTGTGAGCTACCGGCTCGACCTGGACAGAAATGAAATGAGTAGCAACAGATGGTGGGAGGATACCTGGCCTAGTCAGCTGAGTCCGCTGCTGATGGTGATAGAGGCAGAGGTGGCGGCTGCGACCTGTGACGGCTTTTATGACGCAGTAAACAGGCAGCAGGTTTACGACACGCATTAAAACCTGGTCGCGCTGGTAACGCACCGGCATTACCACTGGGAGGCTCGCGTTCCAGACCCCTAGTCCTTACGAGGAACACGGCGGATGCAGTTGCGGGGACATTTTAACGCGGATACAGCATTACAATTTACGCTTCCATTCTCCGGAATGCCCTTCGTCTACATCTACATCTGCGCTGTGCAAACCAACGTACGGTGCGCTGCAGACGGGTACATGGTGACGCCAGCCTCAGTTCGTCCCTTTCTGTTCGTTTCACAGACAGTAAGGCGGAAGAAAGAGTGTCGGTACTACTCCGTATGAACCCGAATTTCTTCTACTTTTCACACCCTGGTCGTTTCGCGAAATATACGCTACTGGCCATTAAAACTGCTACACCATGAAGATGACGTGCTACAGACGCGAAATTTAACCGACAGGAAGAAGATGCTGTGATATGCAAGTGATTAGCTTTTCAGAGCATTCATACAAGGTAGGCACCGCTGGCGACACCTACAACGTGCTGACATGAGGAAAGTTTCCAACCGATTTCTCGTACACAAACAGGAGTTCACCGGCGTTGACTGGTTAAACGTTGTTGTGATGCCTCATGTACGGAGGAGAAATGCGTACCATCACGTTTCCGACTTTGATTAAGGTCGGATTGAATCCTATCGCGACTGCGGTTTATCGTATCGCGACATTGCTGCTCGCGTTGGTCGAGATCCAATGACTGTTAGCAGAATATGGAATCGGTGGGTTCAGGTGGGTAATACGGAAAGCCGTGCTGGATCCCAACGGCCTCGTATCACTAGCAGTCGAGATGACAAGCATCTTATCCACATGGCTGTAACGGATCGTGCAGCCACGTCTCGATCCCTGAGTCCACAGATAGGGACATTTCCAAGACAACAACCATCTGCACGAACAGTTCGAGGACGTTTGCAGCAGCATGGACTATCAGCTCGGAGAGCATGGCTGCGGTTACCCTTTACGCTGCATCACAGACAAGAGCGTCTGCGATGGTGTACTCAACGACGAACCTGGGTAAACGAATGGCAAAACGTCACTTTTTCGGATGAATCCAGGTTCTGTTTACAGCATCATGATGGTCGCATCCGTGTTTGGCGACATCGCGGTGAACGCGCATTGGAAGCGTGTATTCGTCATCGCCATACTATCAACCGGCGTCATGGTATGGGGTGCCACTGGTTACACTGAAACGTCCCCTTTGAACAATTATACATGACTGTGCTTAAACTGACACACAATATTTTTTAGCGCAACGCAATCTGACTTTCAATAATCCCTACAAAAGAATGGCCCTGACTAACATTAACCTATACCTTTCACAAATCACTTACCTCACAAAAATGTTCGTTACTCGAACTACTGCAATACAGCAAACGCCACTACTGCCAGCTAAATAAAAGATTCAAACTACGGAAGGCACTAACTACTGATAGGCATAGTTAGCAAATGAAAGATTTTGATAGAGAACAAACAATGTATTTACCTCAATAGTGTTCAAAAGTCATAATGTATATAGCAGTTCATGATATCCAGTGTTACAAATTTCAAAACTCCGCCATCTCTCTCCCCACATCCACCACTGCTGGCGGCTCACCTCCAACTGCGCAACGCTACGCGCTGGTCACATCCAGCTGCCCAACACTACAATGGCGGACAACAATGCAAACTAGCTACAGACTGCACACAGCACAGCCAGTGATTTTCATACAGAGCGCTACGTGGCGTTACCAATAAGAACCTAAACAGCCTACTCACATAGCCCCCATGCTCCTCACAAAAAATTTTACAAATTGTTTTGGGCAGTGGCCAATACAGATTTGAAAAATTTTTTCATAATTACAATAACCAAGAAATCAAATGCACACACTTATTGATACAATGTTGGTCAAAAGCTAAAATTTTCTCACAGTCCATAAAGACAGTCCTGATCATTCATCACAGTAAAATTGCAGTGTTTTTCTCAAAGTCTGAGCAGTAAAAGAAAATGCACACAGAAGTAGTGGATTTCCATGCAGTCCTGAAGAAGTAGTGTTGTCCTTCCAACGGAAAGACAGTGCTGACTCTCGACATGCAGACAGGTAATGGGCCACAACAGAGCAAACCCACAGCAGAGTCATTCGAAGTTTTGAAGAATATTGGTAGGTAGGTCATCACAGAGTAGACCCACTGTAGTCCCAGTAGAGATTGTGGTATTGGTGGGCCACCAGAGGTGCAGACCCACTGCAGTCCTTGTAGAAATAATGGTACTGGTGAGTCAGCAAAGGTGTAGACCCACTGTAGTCCTTGTAGAAATAATGGTATTGGTGGCTCATCAAAGATGCAGACCCACTGTAATCCTTGTAGAGATGGCCAGCAGCCATCTGTTGTGACTGTGCAGGTGCACAATCACCACTGAAGAGTTTTGCAGATAATGTAGCAAGTCCATAACCACCACTTGTGCATTCACAAAGTTTTTGGAACTGTCCTTAGAACCAGCAATGTTGTTATCCAGTCCCTTGCTGAATTATTAACACACGTGCAAACACTAACAGTCCCTACTTCTCACATATTGTCCATATACTGTGACCAACAGAAACGTGAGCAGCGAAATGTAACTTACAAGTTAATAATATGATGAACTGGTGTCAATTACAATTTTATATCATAAGAATACAATTACAAAGGTACAAAATACATCATTAAAGGATATAACAATACAGATAAAATTTGTAGTACAGGCTTTACAAAAGAATCGAAATAACATATACATCAGTGTTACAGGAATTATGACATGAGCACATACATAAAAGATCAGAATAACTTTCGAAACATCAACTTCACACATGAGCATTAAAACAGAATAAATAATGTCTAAGCATCTTTACAAAGTAAATAACATATTATTAGAAAAATTCCACAACATAACTCATATCAGCTAAACACATAAAGATGGGAAAAACACAAATATACATAGTGTAATAACAAAAAAATACAGGACAGCGTTTGTTTTCAGTGTGACATTTGGTACTGCAGTCCAACTGAAAACTTCATTCTGTAGATCTTTCCTCTTATTTCAACATTTGTTTCCAACAAAAAAATCCCATCCAAGCATGCTTCCTGTATTTATATGTTCACATATTTCTTACCTCATTAATTATTTTTTATTATCTTAACTCATCATTTATTTCCAAGAAAATCCTACCTAAACCTGTTGTCCCTAAACCCTACTTTTTTGTTCATATCCTCTTTCAAAATACTTTTTTGGCCAAACCATTTTACTATAGCTTCTCAATGCATTTGTTCCAATTCATCACAGTTCGTTCTCTTATATAGCCTACCCCATCTTAAGCTAACTTAAATCTACTGAGCTTAGATGCTAAACTAAGGAACGAGGCAATGCAGCAGCACAAAACAATTAACACAAACAGCAATGACAAAAAAAATGGAAACAGGCGAAGCAAGCAGCATTATAGAAATTAGCAAAGCAATTGCAATATTACAACTAATATAAGGCAATGTGCAGCAAACAATAAAAATAAATCAGTAGTAAAACTGGCTTAACAGAGTAATACAAAGTCAAATTCAGTAACATTATGCCTGGCAAAGAGCAGCAGCAAGTGCAATAACTTATATCTAAACATGACAAAGCTCAAGCAGAAAAAATATCACAGTAAAGATAGCCATGTCTAATACCTATGTCACATCTTAGTGTCTATGTAATTAAAGTGGTGCACCATAACAACTTATTGTAAAAAAAAATATTACCATGTACTTGAAAAGAAAATTATGTATGCAGTTACTGTTACTAGTCCCTTCTTATTGTTCTTTCCTTTCCAAGTGCTCCTTTTTTGAAGAATGTGTATCACTAAATTATTATTTAATAGATCTGTTGCCAGAAAGTGTTCACATTAGCAAATGCATTTTATTTTATTTTATAAAACCAATGCTGCAACACAGCTGGAAACTACACTCCTGGAAATTGAAATAAGAACACCGTGAATTCATTGTCCCAGGAAGGGGAAACTTTATTGACACATTCCTGGGGTCAGATACATCACATGATCACACTGACAGAACCACAGGCACATAGACACAGGCAACAGAGCATGCACAATGTCGGCACTAGTACAGTGTATATCCACCTTTCGCAGCAATGCAGGCTGCTATTCTCCCATGGAGACGATCGTAGAGATGCTGGATGTAGTCCTGTGGAACGGCTTGCCATGCCATTTCCACCTGGCGCCTCAGTTGGACCAGCGTTCGTGCTGGACGTGCAGACCGTGTGAGACGACGCTTCATCCAGTCCCAAACATGCTCAATGGGGGACAGATCCGGAGATCTTGCTGGCCAGGGTAGTTGACTTACACCTTCTAGAGCACGTTGGGTGGCACGGGATACATGCGGACGTGCATTGTCCTGTTGGAACAGCAAGTTCCCTTGCCGGTCTAGGAATGGTAGAACGATGGGTTCGATGACGGTTTGGATGTACCGTGCACTATTCAGTGTCCCCTCGACGATCACCAGTGGTGTACGGCCAGTGTAGGAGATCGCTCCCCACACCATGATGCCGGGTGTTGGCCCTGTGTGCCTCGGTCGTATGCAGTCCTGATTGTGGCGCTCACCTGCACGGCGCCAAACACGCATACGACCATCATTGGCACCAAGGCAGAAGCGACTCTCATCGCTGAAGACGACACGTCTCCATTCGTCCCTCCATTCACGCCTGTCGCGACACCACTGGAGGCGGGCTGCACGATGTTGGGGCGTGAGCGGAAGACGGCCTAACGGTGTGCGGGACCGTAGCCCAGCTTCATGGAGACGGTTGCGAATGGTCCTCGCCGATACCCCAGGAGCAACAGTGTCCCTAATTTGCTGGGAAGTGGCGGTGCGGTCCCCTACGGCACTGCGTAGGATCCTACGGTCTTGGCGTGCATCCGTGCGTCGCTGCAGTCCAGTCCCAGGTCGACGGGCACATGCACCTTCCGCCGACCACTGGCGACAACATCGATGTACTGTGGAGACCTCACGCCCCACGTGTTGAGCAATTCGGCGGTACGTCCACCCGGCCTCCCGCATGCCCACTATACGCCCTCGCTCAAAGTCCGTCAACTGCACATACGGTTCACGTCCATGTTGTCGCGGCATGCTACCAGTGTTAAAGACTGCGATGGAGCTCCGTATACCATGGCAAACTGGCTGACCCTGACGGCGGCGGTGCACAAATGCTGCGCAGCTAGCGCCATTCGACGGCCAACACCGCGGTTCCTGGTGTGTCTGCTGTGCCGTGCGTGTGATCATTGCTTGTACAGCCCTCTCGCAGTGTCCGGAGCAAGTATGGTGGGTCTGACACACCGGTGTCAATGTGTTCTTTTTTCCATTTCCAGGAGTGTAGATATCAAATGAAATAAGCAACTATGAAAGGCAAAGCATAAAAATATCATTCAATAGTCATGTGACATTTCATCAGTTAGTAGAAATTCTCTCAACTCTCATAGAAAGACGCTTGTCATAATCGGGTGTGCAGATGTAAGTATCTTTCCAAGTAATGAACGTGTCGTATTTGCGATGCTTTCTCTAAAGGAATGTCAATGGCGAGGATAATGGCCTCTTTTTTTTCTCCACCTAATGGCTTTCTTTTGTCAGACGACTACCTCTCAGCTGGGCGCCCAAAACGCATTACGTCAAGGTCACTTACCTTTCTTACTGAAATATTTACGACAGCAGTTTCTGCTACAGTGGCAGTCTCATATAAAATATTTCACAGGTCGAGAATTTGCGTTACAAATGTATAGAAACAAAATCCTATATATATAACATTGTCCAAAAAATTTTCGTCGGCGTTGTGATACATTTACGCATATACATACATTTCATAACTCTTAAAGTACGATTCTTGGTTTCCAACATCCTTTTTCACAAGTCAGAGTCCCTAACCACTACTCATTATTCCTTACCTTATTACACAAATACATATTCGTCGACACTTCTTCAATATTTTATCATAACAGATACGTAGCATAATCAAATAACTCATATAGCATCAGCTTATTAATCATAAACATACTTCAGCAGCATAATACACATCGTCGTCGTAATAATAACATCGTAACACCTCAGTCAAATCTCAAAAACGTCGTAGCTTTCTGCAATAATTTCAAAACCTGAAGAAAATTCTCTGCTCATTTCATTAGTGTCATCTACCTCAAACGTACTTTAAAAATCATGATCTCATACCAAATACATCATTCAAAGCTCTCACAGTATCACAATGGTTCCGAAAAAATATGAACAGTTCACACAGTACAGACAAAATACAGTTTCATAATTGTGAAGTTATCCAACTGTGTAATTGTGTAAACATGTGTCACTGATGTAGTAAAAAAAAGTTTATCTCTCAGTTAAATGATCAGATAGCTGTGTAATTTATGCGTTAGACGAATATGGTACCAATGTGTAAAGTTGTATAAGCAAATACCATATTAGCTAGGGTTTCTTGTGCTTGCCAAACACATGGTACACATAGTAGGCGTGTACCCCGCTGAGGATTAATGAATAATACCCTCAGGTGTTACAGATTACAGCAATGGAATGAAATGTATCACGGAAAACCTTTGTATCATTGTACTTCAAATATCTTTAAAAATAAATGTTTTAAGTACAAAATTAATCACTCAAATACGTGTACTGTAGCGCTAAACTGTGCGTCTTGTTGTAAGATAATCTCTGTGGAAGTGTCGTAGTTATCGTCCTCCGAAAGCTAAGTTCTGCAGAAGTCAATGTACTTACCTCATGATAAACAAAAGTGAAATGCTTTGCGTATAGATATCTTAGTTATTACGCTTATTGCCGTTATGAAGAAAGTACTGTGCTGTAACGTATTGTTGTGCTACGGAAAAGGCTGTCTCATTGTAGCTATACCACAAAAGTTACTACTAAAACATGTTTTACTTTCCAGAATAATTCAGAAAAACTGTGCAGGTATGAAACAGAAACACCGCAAAAGCAACACTGTAAATTGTCACTCATTAGGAGCGTCATGATAAAATCGTGTAGCTGTAACATGAAATAACCACTGTGTCATCTGGTATCTCACAGAAAGTACTTTAAATCCAGAATGTATTTTCAAGTAAACCAAAATGTTGCATTAAAATCTCATTAGCAGTACTGGTAAATGTTGTAAGTATGTGTGCCTCATAGTCGTTACGTAATCGTGCAACTAACAAGCAAGAATGTACACACACGATAACACTGTGTCATCTGTTCACAATAACAATGCATTCGTAATTTCTGTTTAAATAAGTTCTCTTGGTTCTTGACTGGATATTTAACTTCAAACATTGTTGCATGTTAACAGATTCTAAGTCTGACAAAGCATACTAGTAATGTAAAGTGAAAAGTTATATGGCAAAGACAAAGTTAAAAAGCAGATTATCTTTCAATAAACGGTTTTACATGTGAAATGTGATGCAATCTTTTACCCTTTCTAGAGCGCAGAGTTTCATTGCAAGGCAATTATCATGTTGTGTACGTCGGTAAGGAATGCTAAAATTTTTCTCAAGATTAGCGTCTTTGTTATTTTTCTCTGAGTCAGCTGGCGCACGTGGCTGCTTGCGGTGCGGATCATTGTCTGTCTCCTTGTTGGCGCGCATCGTTAGGATTAGGAGACCTAATTTCTACAAATTCACCTTGTCGAGAGTGCCCTGCTCTGTTAGAATCCTGCCAGTTCTGATGCAATTCAGGTCTGTCGTTACGATTATATCGTCTGTCGGCATGTCGGTAGGTTCCATAATTTCTTTCTTGTTGGTCACGTGGTGGAGAATTTCTCCCTGAATCGTAACTGCGCGATGAACTGTTGCGTCTGAAGTTATTCTGTCTCCCTTGATAATAATTGTTTTGGTTCCCATATTGTCTGTTTCTATGTTTATCTCTGTCATATTCGTTACTACGGAAATGCGATCTTTCTCTGTAACTACTATTCTGCCACCGGTTGGCATGCGGGTGGTGTCTGTTTTGGCCACGATTTGCATTGTAAGAATAGCCTTGTCGTGTCCAGTTACTATTTCTTTCATTGCGGAATTGCGACGGATGTGACCTGCAATTGTTGTGTTCCTGTTTTCGCGTTCCACGATTGTCAGTGTTAATTTCCAATTCTTGTAACAGTCCCTGAAAAGCTTCAGTGTCGTCTTTGCAACGTCCTGCTAAAATAATATGTCGTAAATGTTCAGGCCGTTTGATTAAGCAAATGCGGATGAGTTCTGAGGTGTTGTATGGGTTTGAAAGATACTGATTCTTATGCAACATGTCTTCAAAATATTTCATAAGACTAGAAAATTCAGATTGTTCGAAACGTTTCATCATTATGATGCTATGTTTTACTCGGTCTTGTGTAGCTTGAGACCAATACGCTGAGAGGAAGGCATGATAAAATTCTCCTTCACTGTGACAATCGTGAATGACCGATCGCATTCTTACAGCTGGTTCATTCTCCAAGTAACCACACATAAATTCTAACCTGTGCTCCAATGACCAGTTGGGAGGAAAACAATGAGAGAATTGATGAAGCCATGCTTGTGGATGAATGTCGTTGTCAGATTCTTAAATGTTTTGAATTTACGTGTAGTAATGTACAGCTTATAGTCAAAATCATCATGTCGGCGAGTCGCATATCGGTCACTGTTACGTCGTTTCGGCGGTTCCATTTCAAAATTCGTTGCACCTTGCCAATTTCTTTCATAATTTCCGAAAAGCGCTGTGTTATTATTTTGTGGCTGTTCCGTATTTCTATGTCCCTCTTCCCGTATTGGAGCGCGAGTGTCCTCTGAAATACGTAATTCTTGTATTACTTGTGTCAACTGATCTTGTATTTCCCGGATTTCTCTTTGGTGTTGCGTATTAATTTGATTCTGATTTTGTTTGAATTTCCTAATTTGTTCACACTCTTCTATGTCATTAAAGACTACCGGTTTTGTGTCATTCAATTTATCATCTACCTTCGTAGATAAATTATTTAGCTGATCTGAAAGTTCAACTACTTTCTCTGATAATGAACTAATTTCCTCCATGAGTCTTTCTGAACCAGTTTTCAGAGTATCTACTGTGTCCTTTAAGTTTTCCTGAGTTTTCGCAAGTTGCGTAACCGAATCGGTAGATGCAACTGAGTCAATTTTAGCTTGCAAGGTCTCATGATTTTCATGAACAATAGTTTGCAGTTCTTTTATGGCTGCTTCGTGATTCTGTAATGCATTTTCATGCCGCGAAAAAATAGGTTGGAAATGCTCACAAATTTGTGTTTTTACATCATTACAGACTTTTTGACATTTCGATTCGATGTTATGTAACTCAGTAGTTAAATCTTCACGTGTTTGTTCAAGCGTGGTGTCTAACTTTTGAAGATTTTGTTCCATTGTGTCTAACTTTTTAAGATTTTGCTCCAATGTGTCTAACTGTTGCAGTGTTTATCTCTGATTTTGTTTCATTTGTTGCATTAATTGCAATAATAATGTATTTGTGTCTGGAATCTGTTCCTCTATGCTTTTCGGTAGTGCATTTGCACCGCCAACATTCACATTTTGACCAGCAGAAAATGTGTCTTGACTTATTTGAGAAAAAGGTGAGGACCCAAAACCTGAATCTACAGTATTTGCAAGATTGTGTCCTGTCATTTCGGAGTCCTGAGGCGAGCTGTTGCCGACCGATCGATCGATAATGCTTCCCTGTTCACTACCTGTTTCACTGTCTACACCATTATTTGACGTCCGCTCCATTTCCCTATGCACAGTTACCAAATTACTACTTTGAATGTCTGTTAATTCATTACACAGCGGTGCTGGTAAGCTACGGTCTTCGTCACTATTATTTCTCAGTTTACTTTGGAGCCTAGTGTTACGTTTTCCACACGCCATTATTGTCACAATATTTCACACGATAACACAGAAAAGCACAATTTGAAGAACAAAATAAGAAAACGCATTAACATAGCGCTGAAAATAATATCTAGTTAATTGCAAGCGCAGCTGCGAAATACTTGGTGCAAATCTACATGCATGCCACAACTGTTTTACTGTACAACAATGAAAGACTGCAGCTACAAAGGAGATTCTCTCTACAATTACGCGCTAGCAATAAACAAAAACTACACTAATTACACAAACTACAAGAAAAAATCAGAAGATTCCAGTGAGGTATCCTCGGCTAAGGGTCGACATATGAAACGTCCCCTTAGAAGAATTATACATGACTGTGCTTAAACTGACACACAATATTTTTTAGCGCAGCGCAATCTGACTTTCAATAATCCCTACAAAAGAATGGCCCTGACTAACATTAACCTATACCTTTCACAAATCACTTACCTCACAAAAATGTTCGCTACTCGAACTACTGCAATACAGCAAACGCCACTACTGCCAGCTAAATAAAAGATTCAAACTACGGAAGGCACTAACTACTGATAGGCATAGTTAGCAAATGAAAGATTTTGATAGAGAACAAACAATGTATTTACCTCAATAGTGTTCAAAAGTCATAACGTATATAGCAGTTCATGATATCCAGTGTTACAAATTTCAAAACTCTGCCATCTCTCTTCCCACATCCACCACTGCTGGCGGCTCACCTCCAACTGCGCAACGCTACGCGCTGTTCACATTCAGCTGCCTAACACTACAATGGCGGACAACAATGCAAACTAGCCACAGACTGCACACAGCACAGCCAGTGATTTTCATACAGAGCGCTACGTGGCGTTACCAATAAGAACCTAAACAGACTACTTACAACACGTCCCGGTCGCCTCTTGTTGGCATTGACGGCACTTTGAACAGTGAACGTAACATTTCAGATGTGTTGCGACCCGTGTCTCTACCCTTTATTCGATCTCTGCGAAACCCTATATTTCAGCAGGATAATGCACGATCGCATGTTGCAGGTCCTGTATGGGCCTTTGTAGATACAGAAAATGTTCGACTGCTGCCCTGGCCAGCACATTCTCCAGATATCTCACCAATTGAAAGCGTCTGGTCAATGGTGGCCGAGCAACTGGCTGGTCACAATACGCGTCACTACTCTTGATGAACTGTGGTATCGTGTTGAAGCTGCATGGGCAGCTGTACCTGTACACGCCATCCAAGCTCTGTTTGACTCAATGCCTAGGCGTATCAAGGCCGTTATTGCGGCCAGAGGTGGTTGTTCTGGGTACTGATTTCTCAGGATCTATGCACCCAAATTGCGTGAAAATGTAATCACATGTCAGTTCTAGTATAATATATTTGTCCAATGAATACTTGTTTATCATCAGCGTTTCTTCTTGTTGTAGCAATTTTAATTCCCAGTAGTGTATTTTGGACGAAAGTCGGTGTTTGTTGATTCATTTTGTAACACGGGACTCCGTAATCGCGTGACAAGGCACTCCACGTCGCAGATAGTCTCTCTTATATCTCACACTGTTCCAGACACGAAAGTTTTTGAAACAACACCTTACATCTGCGTACAAATTACTGATTTCGTTTGTAAGCAAATTATGGGTGTTGTTTTGAAACTAATTCGTTTATAAAATACAATGCCTGAAAAAAAAAAGCTTAGCTCCAGAAGAGAAGAGGAAACGAAATGTAACTTCACTTCAGCAATTAGAAAATTAAGTCAAATTTACAAATAACTTGTCTTAGCACTATGACTTTGTACCTCCTCTGTCTTGGGTGCTTGCAATGATTCGGTTGGAAGGGTGTCATAAAGCCGTTGTACCCTCCCCGAGACAGCTGTTGCTACTTGTCCACGCAGTGCCGTATTCCTAAGAAAAATATTGGGGGGCTCACGTAAAGAAGGTCCCATCTGCATCAGTACTCCGCAAGTGACCAAACGGTTTGTGGCGGAGGGTGCTTGTGGTATCACTAACCGCTGCCTCCTTCCCTGTTCCACTCGCGAAAGGCGCGTGGGAAGAATGATTTTCGGTAAGCCTCTCTGTTAGCTCTAATTTATCGAATTATATCGTCGTGGTCATTTTATGAGACGAATATGGAAGAACTACGTTGTCCGACTCTTCTCGGAAAGTTCCTCCCGAAATCTCAGTAGTAAACCTCTCCGTAATGTTTAACGCCTCTCTTATTGCGTCTGGAGTTTGTTGACCATCTCTGTAACGCCCTAGCGCCAACTAAACGAACCCGTGACGAAACACACCTCTCTTCATTGGATCTTCTCTCTCCCTTCCATCAGCCCTATCTGGTAAGGATCCCAGACAGATAAACCATACTCAAGAATCGGTCGAACAATCGTCTTATACGCCACTTCTTTCGTGGCTGAGTTACGTTTCCTTAAGATTCTGCCTGTGAATTTCAGTCCTACTGTTCGTTTTATGTGGTCACTCCCCTTAAGGTCGCTCTGGATATCTAATCCTAGATATTTTACGTTAGATACTGCTTCCAGCAACTTGTCATCAATGACGTAGCTGTACAGTGATGAATTTCTTTTCCTATGTAGGCGCAATATGTTACATTTAGCAGTTGGAGTATCGCTCAGACTGCTGTAGAGTAATCTTCTTGCACTGGTTGTCCCGAGGATGCCTATGTGTTTCGATTTATATTTTGATCTGATCCTCGGGGTTCCATGGATTTAGTGGAAGTACCACAATTGAAATAAACATTCAAGATGAGAGATGGCAAACAGAAAGCGAATTCCGCGAGTGTTGTCGTAACTAAATTCATTGTGCTGAAGGCTCTTCCACGGTCTGATGTGCTCACTGGGAGTGTATCAACACAAACAATAATTTTAAGGTTTTCAGGAATGCTCTGTCCACTGCTGTCTATGCAATCTCTGAAACTTACTCTTACATTTGGAAAAGAAAGAAGAAAACGACCACACATTTTTTTTAGATTTTGTCGCTTTTCTGTCCATGGGGTCATCGTGTCATTTGTTACTGCCCAGAATAGTTGTTCGAAATTGTCCTTTGCCTCTTATTGTCACTAACGCTCTGACAGAATTGTCTCCTGTTAATTTGGGTAGTCAATCTGCTTGTTTCTCTTCTGGGGACCAGTGAAACGTCTTTGAATCCCCCTTCTGAAATAGCTATCTCTACTTCCTTCGATCAGGCATTTCCATTAATTGTTCAATGGTTTTATTGATCTCGTAATTGCCTTTTATGATGAGGGAACATTAGCGTTGTTCATTTGGAGCTACTGTGAGAGCATACTAATCTCTTCAAGAACGTCAGAAAACGGTGCATTGTTGCACACGAATCCAGGGCGTGATAGTATTTTCTCCAGTCCCTTGAACTCTCCCCTTGAATTTTCTAGTCGTGTCATTCATATTAAACAGAGCACTCGAAGACTGATAGGACTTCCGTACTGTCTGTGCTGCTCTAAAGCTTGAGGTAGTTCTAGGCATAGAGAATATGTCTTCTTAAGTTCTTCCTCTCTAACTATTACGCAACAGCTGACTGTTAATGTTGATTCTTTGGGGTCTGATGGTACCCTTGCGCCGCAGGAAGCTATCCTGGGCAAATTGATTTTTTTTTTAAGTTTTCTCCAGCCAGCGTTGAGCCAAGCCAAGGCTGGTTCAAGCGCCATGTTGCAATTGGTATGACAAGCAGGCAGACGGCCGACATTGCAAACCACGTTGTACACAACTGTAGCTTGTTTGAGTGAGAAGCCTGAATCGCCAATTCAGCAACGTGACCTCACTGGTGATGGTGCATAAAGTCATTCCGCCAGAACCGCAAGACGCCGCAATTATGAGTAAATCTCACTCAAGAACGCTTATCAGCTCGCTGACATGGTGGAAGGTGCCAAGCTGCAGTGATAAACGCCACAGCTGCGACACCGAGCTGCAGGGAAGAATGCTGATGAGTCCAGAAAACTGGGTGACATTTGCCCATCTCTGGCATGGCATAACATCATTGCTTCTGTAGGACAGATAAATTTATTTAATTGCTTTTTCCTTTAGTCTGTTATTTAGACACAAGAATAGACCAAATATTGCACATGAATTAGCATGAATATAGTACATAAGATTTTAATTTAATTGCAAGTATGTTAGTATAACTCAGCATTGTGGCGTTTAAAGGAAAAATCTACATTAAAGAAAAAAAAAACGTAATTAAAAATGTCTATTTACTCCATTTGCCGATCTGGCACACATACATATACAGGGTGATTCAAAAAGAATACCACAACTTTAAAAATGTGTATTTAATGAAAGAAACATAATATAACCTTCTGTTATACATCATTACAAAGAGTATTTAAAAAGGTTTTTTTTCACTCAAAAACAAGTTCAGAGATGTTCAATATGGCCCCCTCCAGACACACGAGCTATATCAACCCGATGCTCCAACTCGTTCCACACTCTCTGTAGCATATCAGGCGTAACAGTTTGGATAGCTGCTGTTATTTCTCGTTTCAAATCATCAATGGTGGCTGGGAGAGGTGGCCGAAACACCATATCCTTAACATACCCCCATAAGAAAAAATCGCAGGGGTTAAGATCAGGGCTTCTTGGAGGCCAGTGATGAAGTGCTCTGTCACGGGCTGCGAACAAATGCTTGCTGGATGCGTGCATTTCGAACGAAGTATGGTGTTAAACCTCCTGATAGGTGGTATATTAAACGTTGGTATAAACACGCTGAACAACTGTCGTCGATTCACTTCTGCCGTATTCAATAACACAAAAAGCTTTCTGTTGAGTGGTCGCCATCTTAGCATCAACTGACGCTGACGCCTAGTCAACAGCGCCTCAAGCGAACAAATGTACAACTAAATGAAACTTTATAGCTCCCTTAATTCGCCAACAGATAGTGCTTAGCTCTGCCTTTTGTCGTTGCAGAGTTTTAAATTCCTAAAGTTGTGGTATTCTTTTTGAATCACCCTGTATAATCATCATCTGGAACCCACTGCTACTGGTCTGCATTTCAGGATCACAAATGTTGTAATTTACAACTCTGAACTACAGTACTATACAAGAATACACTGCACAGCACTAAACTACACTACACTACTGTACTTTGTATCAGAACCAAGCTAGATTTCTCATTTGTCTTGATAATTAGCCCCGCTGTGTGCTGAGGAACAACTCAGGATTCACAGTGCTGTGCTATCCAAGGTGTAGAGATTGTAAGATGGCTGTCAGGGTCTCTGGAAACCATTGTTCGTCCTCCCTGAGACTCATCTCCCCCATGCTTCTATAGGTTGTGGCAGGTGGATGTTCTGCTGCGATTTTGTCATGATGGCCTCTTCTTGCTGCTCTTTCCGCCATGTAGGCTTCCAGTTCATATTTTAGTCGGCAGATTCTGCTTACGCCACAGTTCCACATTCCTTATTATGTTAAAGACTGTTTATTATCAAAACATCCCTATCCTGTTCTATAACATCTTGTATAATGGCACATTTCCAGATGATGTGGTTCATGGTGCTGATTGCTCCACATTCAAAAGTGTCTTGTGGTGCATCGTCATATTTTCAGTAAGTATCTGGGATATGGACCATGTCCCAACAGGTAGTGTATAGCTCCCTTTGTCAGAAGAAAGGGTTCAGATGGCTCTGAGCACTATGGGACTTAACATCTGAGGTCTCAGAAGAAAGTATGACATTCTTGATCTTTCTTTTATTTCAGGAATCAACTGGTAAGTTCTCCTCCCAGTTTCTGTCCTGTCTCGTATGTGTTGCTGTTATCTATGGATTCAAACCTTTATTTAATTATTTCATGTGGTTCCTGTGCCCAGTTTCTCATTTACCTTCTCATATCTGCTCTTCTTGAGCCAATATCGTACACCTCTCTTTCTTACTACTTGGTCTAGAGGTAGGAAGCCTAGTGTTGCCAGCAAGGACAGCTACGAATACTAAGGCCTCTGAGTTCTTGTATTCAATTGGGCAAACCAGCAGAATGCAGCGCCCAATATGTGCTGCCTATCATTCGCCAGGTGACGTCAACCTTCAAGACTGCAGTTTGTCTGGTCTGCTGAACTTCGCCACCATGAGCTGCTGACCTCTCATCCAGGCTGTGAAGGCTTGGAGTTTTTCACCACTTGCTTACTGCGAGCTGAACTGATTGTGTTTGGCACACCATCAATCTGTCTCTGTAATGGAGAGGTGTGCTAACTGCTGCTGACTCTAACTTGCATCTGTGAACAGACACTGGTGTCTGGAGCTTTCGTCTGTTGGAGAAACCATGGTGTAACTGTGCACCACCTCTCTGTCCCATGCAGACTTACTGGGAGCTTACTTGGGTACTTCCTCTGACGTCCACGACTGCGCCCTAATAAAGAGGAGTCGTCAGCCTGGTGGAGGAATGCCTGCTGTCTGCTGGACCGCCTATCTGCATGGCACCGCTCTTCCTACATAAACTACTGGGGCCTGGCTGATGCTTCGAGAGACTGCTGACGAGGAAGAGTTTGCATGTTGTGTCCACTTGCCTCACCTCTGCCACAGAGAAGATGATTTAATTGCATAACCTGAGCTGATAAATGTGTGATTCGGTAATGCTGTTTCATTAGCACACAGAGCACTTGGCTGGCCTTCACCATTGTACTCCACACTTCATCATCCTACAACTGTAAGGATCCGAACCCCTGACCCTTACAGCACAGCACTGACAGCTAATTTATAAGGTGACAAAATATTGCCACCATACATTTAATAATCTGTAAATTCTTTTCGATTTATATTTACATTAGAGCACTGTTTACAGTGGACATTAATCATATCATTGGTTGATATTGGTTAGCGTCACGTGGTAACAATTTCTGTAGTAACGCTTGTCTGGGAGTTAATTAGAGTTGAACGCTGACAGAAAGGGCGGTGGACAATGCGTTCCCCAGAAGCCGCTACTAGCTAAAGAGGGACTGGAAAGAGCATTCTCGCGTTCTGCAGGACAGGTAGTTACTGCCCTGAGAGGGAGCAGAGCAAGGAGGCGACAGTTTACAAGGCTGGAGGCCACAGAGCCCACTTAATGCGGACAGTGCAGTATTGAAATTGCACTCTGTGGGAGAAAAAAAAATCAGAATGGTGTACTTTGCGGAGAAGTGTTGAGGTGGAACAAGATGAAAATACATGCTTTTTAATGTAAAGGAATGCGCAAGGTTACAAACGATGATCATGAGCTGATCTTCGAGGAATATTTTCAAACGAAGGGCCGTGGCACACTTCCTATCAAGTAGCACAGATATGTATTTCATTGGTGGAGTGCTAAAGACGTAGGAGGGGAAGTGGAAATTTCCAGGAAATCTTCTGAAACGAGTATGAGTTTCAGGCTACTGACTGGCAGATTTATGAACCATGTAGAGGAGGTAATGTTTTTGTAATGGCAGCTGTGATTCGTCAGCTGAGCGCAAACATAGACGTCGCTTGTCCAGGAGAGAGGGGGAGTATGGCATGGAGACACACTTCTCTGTGGGGATTGACTGAAGACACTTCCCCCCTGGGATTGACCTAGGGACTTTGCAGGGGAGACCCACAGCGGAGAATCTGGCGTTTAGATGTTGAGGAGTATTGATTTGGCCACAAAGAGTGCGTGAAGTCGTTTGTATGTGAACAGAGATGTTATTCTGTATGCTAAAGCTACGATTGTTTACCTGTCTATGGCGTGTGACACACACTGAGTTGCTTATTTACAGAAGAATATCTGAGTCGAATTTCTGTTCCTGGTTAGTGTGCAAACACAAATCTCGATCCGTAGTCTGTCTCTGACTGAGGCAATTACAGCTCTAGAAGTTTGCGGACAGCGTATTGTGTCCACTGTGTAGAAGTAGAATCACAAGTACGCCACGTACATCATCTGCACAGTGGCCGGTGCCCCAACGAACAGATCATCAATGTAGTGTAGCTGCTGTCCATACTTCAGTAGATGATATCCACACTAAGGTTCGGCGGATGGGGAAACACTCTCAGTAAATGCATTGAGTTCCATTTGCTTGTCTACCGAATTCTTTCTGAAATTGCCAGCCATGATGTACATCTTCCGTTTCTCATCGCTAACCAGTTACAGCCAACTTTGTGTACATCTAATGAAGGGGGGCGTGGTTTAAGGAAAGTCAAACATACATCCTGCCAATTTCAAAGTTACATTCAGTATAGAATCTGACATTATGCACTTCACATTTATACGATTTTGGCACTCTGTATGTTTTTTGAGAATAAATCATTTATGGTATCCAAAGTGCAATTCATTCCAGTACCAGTCTGATAGGGATGATTGGTTTGATTTGTTAAGCTAAAATGAAACCACAACATGATACTTAGTTTTATGGACATCCCTAGGTGTAGGTTGTCAATGGGAGGGTCGTTTTAATCATTGTAGAGACAACATTAAACAACCACACATACATACACTATACGTTACAAACACCATGTGGGTTTACGTCTTAATAAATGATCATATGATTAACACCAGGAACATTTCACAATTACATCAGCAACTGCTAATTCAGTTAGGTGACACAAAAATGCCATTTGAATAGTTTGTTGTACTTGTTGCTAAGTCGTTCCAAACCACCTGAATTCCTACCTAGCATTGAACTAGCGCCATCACTGCATGTTCCAATGATACTGTCATTCAAATAACTTGAAGAAAAACCATGCTTCGACAGACATTTTAAATTTGTTTTTTGAAGTTGATCGATATTTACATTATCATCACTAATTTCAAAACTAAATATGCTATTGAAATTGACTATGAAGCCACGGTCCGCAGCTCGTGGTCTCGCGGTAGCGTTCTCGCTTCCCGTGTTCGATTCCTGGCGGGGTCAGGGATTTTCACCTGCCCCCAGATGACTGGACGTTGTTGTGTCGTCTTCGTCACCGTCATTCATCGCCATTACGGTCGGAGGTAGGCAACGGAAAACCACCTCCATTAGGACCTTACCTAGTACGGCGGTGCGGGTCTCCCGCATCTTTCCCCTACGTTATGTCAAGAAGCGTGGGATTTCGTTTCCATTTCCATGAAGCCACGGATGTAGACTTGTGAATGAATACAGAGATCTCGGAATTCTTGGATATAATGGGTGAACGGAGCCAGTTCCTCATAGTGTTAGTTATGCAGTATATAATGTTAGCACAACTGAGTTTACTATGCAGTATTCTGCCTACGTGGAGACCACATTGAATTTGCAAATCCACAAGCTTATGCAAGCCTAAATATGTTTCGTTATCTTTTACTACAAAATAAGCTATTTGAAACACTTTCCTTGTACTTCCAGCAATGTGCTTCCGCTGTTCAACTACAATTTTTTCTAGAACATTGTCTTGTATTTTTTTCCTTGTTTGCATGCAGTTAAATGGGCCTCGGAATTACTATTTTTATGCATCTTTCTTCTCATTGGTGTTAACAGAGACTGTTAACATTCAGGAACTTGACCACTATTCATTCTTCAGAAATGTACACTCCCTGTGATTTACTAACTCATATCCTGCGCATCTTTACGCCCTGAACACCACAATGTGCCTTTCCTACACAGCAACCACTCGTATTTTATCTTAAATTTTCCCCACGTTCTGTTGTTTCAACAAACTAGATAATTAGATGTATTTGGGATTCCGAATAACAAGAGAATTACTTCACATGATTGGCATCTTGAACAGTTCCTGTTCCAGTGCTGCTATTCGCTATATACCGTAGAAAGGCCACTAACAGTTTCACGTTCTTTTGAACCACCCAGACTATCATCTGTAGTTGAAAATTGGAACTAAATTTACTGCAATAATCTGCTAGGGTCTATACTGAGTTTCATACTGAAAAATGACATCTTCCAATTACTAGAATAATTTATACACTTATCACTTACAAAAGTAATATGCCAGGCTTTAAAGCAGAAATTTAATACGCGGAATCTTATAAGCCAATATAGTTGTTGGCTACAACGTCTACAGCTTCACCGAGAAGACAACTGAGTCGAAATACCCGGCAGGCCGTGCCCTGATCTAACGATTAAAGCTTTTAACGGTCGGACTGTAAACGAACAAACGAAAGGCACGACAATGACTGAAAATAATAAGTAAGTCTACTGTTTGCTGCATCATAATAATAATAATAATATCAAAGTGGAGGGGCAAGTCAAGAGGCAACGCCGAAGTTTGCTGTTGCGTCATTTAAGAATGCAATGTCAGTATGAGGAAGCCGAAAAGTTTTTCTTTTATTAATATCTTGTCTTACAGCTTAGTTTTCAGGCGGGAGTCAAGTTTGGTTGCAGCAGTAAAGAATATAACATCATCGTGAGGAAGAAGGGAATAAGTGTTGTCAGATTTTATTTTCGCGGAACATGTTACACGATGTGAGTATCTGAAGTGGCAATGCCCGACCCCACATACCTCATGTTCATTGTTCTTTTTTTATTGTGTTGTATGTCTGAGCCATCATTGGTCGTTCAACTTCACAGTTAATATGTTCTGTGAGTTACAACTCAGCATTGAGAATAATTTAATTAAGAGAGAGACAATGAAAATGAAAAAGTGATCACCATGTAGAGTAGAAATGGTACAGCGGGGTCCCTCTGAAAAAAAAAAAAAAAAAAAAAAAAATGGACGGGTGGCGGGGGGTGGGGGACGGCGTCCAACTGCGTTCTCCAACCAGCAGCAGCTGGATGCGTGGTATAGTCTGTCTGTAAACTCAAGAGCGAGCAGCGCTTTTTGTGGGGGAAGTGGTCTTTCCCGGTAGAACGCTGCCACCGGCCTACTGGGTCACCCAAAATCTGTTGCCTGTTATCTGTCTAGCGGTGTAGATCGGCGTGCAGTGATATAGGTCGTTTCTGTTCGTGGGATCTTAGTTGCCGGTGTCAGTGAGTTAACTTTGTATGCTTGTTGATGTACTTCGATATCCGGAAGTGATGTATTATCGTCTAGCAATGCAAGAAAATGTGCAGAATACGAAGAAGAGGAGGTATTTGGGGAGTAATGAGCGTTCGATCGTCTCTGATGTTATTGCAGCGTGTATTAAAGAGGCGATCCAAAAAGAACTGTTGGCTAATATTACCAGTCCCAATCAAAGGGCTGCAATATATGCAAACGTCAGCCTCACCTAGCAGGATGCATAAGTAAGGAATGGAAAAATAAGCCGCGTGGTTTACTGGAATCGCCAAGAACGCAAACTAATAATTTTGGGAGGAAACCCATCGTTACAGATACTTTCAAAATCACGTACAACCTTTGATGCTTATGGAACACAAAATCTCCATCTCGGTTACTGTTGATCTGATTCTAAGACATATTGCTTAAAATATGTGCGCAATAGCTGTGCTAAATACTGCTGAAATTTCCTTCGAAACATGTACACCGATTCTGGACTTCTAAGCAAAAAGCTTGACATACGAGGTACGTTCACATATTACTTTTAATTTTTTGGTAAGAACTTTATTTGTTAATCTAGAGCAATGTTATCCTCTTAAAAATATTCCGCATTACATACTATACACTAATGCCAATTCCCAAAACACTTTAGGAACTGTTTCTTCTGGATAGTTTATAGGTCTCTGAACTGTGCATTTTTAATCTCATCCATGCTTGTAAAACCGCTGTCCTTTAAGGCTTGCTTTGAAATGTTTATACCACTTGTCTGCTCTTGGTTTAGTCATAACAGGCTCACCAAAAGCAATATTTACCATTTCTAAAAATTTCATACACTTTATTCCATTCTTATAACAAAATTTAATACAGATTCTCTAATTTATTTTTATGCAAAACGAATAGTCGTGATTGCTACCAAAGCACATGTAACCTTTCTGACAGGTGACAACAGAGTAAGTACCCAATATGCATAGCATTGAACACATACTTTTGAGGCATGTTTACAAAGACAGTGACAAAAAAGTAGTGCGAATCGGATTAATACAACACACAAAATTATGAATTTCTGCTTACTTTTTAAACACTCTTTGTGTTGCAAGAACTGTTAAGTTTCAATGCAGTCCTTCAAAGAAAACTTCTGCCTTTTAGTAGAAACACAAAAAAAGAACAAGCCTTAAATTCTACAGACTGATTGCATTATATGGCGTTGTTTTGCGAATAGCAAAAGAGGAACACACATTCACATGAACAGGCATTCGGTTCTATGTTTGTAGTAGAATCCTTACTTCCGTTCTTATGTTAATATTATTTGCTCTATAATGTTGTGTTTCGGAAGAAGCTATCGATTTTTGCATTCCTTATGGGCTTAATGCACTTGTCTAAAAATAAACGCAGCCGAGACATATCAGTACACGGCTTCACCACAGATTTGAAGCGCGCTCCGCGGCAGGGCCGGTACTACGTTGTGAAACAGCCTATAGAAGCGCCTTGTGACGTAACTGGGTTGGCAGAGTGGGGACTCGCTCGCTCGCTTTTCAGTTTACCGACAAGACTATAGCTTTGATACCGGCACAGTGACGGAGTTGGCGTTGGTCCCAATATGTCTACAAAGGGCAAATCAGGTGATCTGAGGCCGCGGGGATAGATCATCACGCAGACAGCTCACACTCACAGAAACAACTGCCATTTATGAACCAGCATTCTCCTGGCCCCTCTATTCCGTCGCATGAGGGTTAACACGTGAGGGCACAAGACATCCGTGACATACTTTTGTGCCGCCAAGAGTTCCCTCATTCACTACCAGCTGTGACCTAAAGCCATACCCGATGGCTTTCCACACCATGACGCCAGTATTAACAACGCTGTGCTTCTACAAATTGTTGGAAGAATGGGACCTCACCCTAGGTCGCCGCCATAGTCGCTGACGTTGGTAGTCTGGGATAGTGTAGAACCGCGATTCATCGCTAAACACGATGCGACGCGATTAATCAGCATTCCACGCTTCCCAGTGACGGCACCACTCCAAACGCAGCCGTTTGTGTATTTGTTAACTGGAGCTAACACATGGGACGATAATTTGGCTGTCGCAGTCTCCAACCAGTGGTGTGGGATGAAACACAATGTTGAAGGCAGTGTGTTATCTGTCGCCGACGTGAAGCAGGGTACGACATGCTCGGTGCACAACACGTCGATCCTCCCTTTAGGTGGTCAGACGTGATCGACTGGAACCTTGCCGACGAGTATGCCTGCTTTGACACGCCCATGTAGCCCAACACTGGGCCACTGCCATCCCTGAATGCCCCACAAATCTGGGTATTGCACGAGTCGGCCAACTGGCCTAATGGAGCCCCCCATCAGTCTCCTTTCAGGCTCTGACAGATGCTGATAACGCTGTCTCACACGAGTGCTTAACATCTCCGTGTCCTTTGCAGTGATCAATTAACACCTGACACTGTTCACTTCCCTTATATACCCTACCAGTCCTGGTGACAACACTAAACACGGAAAAAGGTAATACACTCGAGTGGTGTTCAACCTTTCACAGAGAAATGCAGCTCTAATAATTTACGTACCTGCCGATGGTGTACGTGTACGAAGGTACACTACTGGCCATTAAAACTGCTACACCAAGAAGAAATGCAGACGATAAACGGGTATTCATTGGACAAATATATTATACTAGAACTGACATGTGATTACATTTCTACGCAGTTTGGGTGCATAGATCCTGAGAACTCAGTACCCTGAGCAACCACCTCTGTCCGTAATAACGGCCTTGATACGCCTGGGCATTGAGTCGAACAGAGCTTGGATGGGGTGTACAGGTACAGCTGCTCATGCAGCTTCATCAAGAGTAGTGACTGGCGTATTGTAACAAGCCAGTTGCTCGGCCACCATTGACCAGACGTTTTCTTTTGGTGAGAGATCTGGAGAATGTGCTGGCCACGGCAGCAGTCGAACATTTTCTGTATCCAGAAAGGCCCGTACAGGACCTGCAATATGCGGTCGTGCATTATCCTGCTGAAATGTATGGTTTCGCAGGGATCGAATGAAGGGTAGAGCCACGGGTCGTAACACATCTGAAATGTAACGTCCACTGTTCAAAGTGCCGTCAATGCGAACAAGAGGTGACCGAGACGTGTAACCAATGGCACCCCATACCATCACGCCGGGTGATACGCCAATATGGCGATGACGATTACACGCTTCCAATGTGCGTTCACCGCGATGTCGCCAAACACGGATGAGACCATCATGATGCTGTAAACAGAACCTGGATTCTTCCGAAAAAATGACGTTCTGTCATTCGTGCACCTAGGTTCGTCGTCGAGTACACCATCGCAGGCGCTCCTGTCTGTGATGCAGCGTCAAGGGTAACCGCAGCCATGGTCTCCGAGCTGATAGTCCATGCTCTGCTGCAAACGTCGTCGAACTGTTCTCGCAGATGGTTGTTGTGTTGCAAACGTCCCCATTTGTTGACTCAGGGATCGAGACGTGACTGCACGACCCGTTACAGCCATGCAGATAAGATGCCTGTCATCTCGACTGGTAGTGATACGAGACCATTGGGATCCAGCACGGCGTTGCGTATTAACCTCCTGAACCCACCGATTCCATATTCTGCTAACAGTCATTGGATCTCGACCAACGCAAGCACCAGTGTCGCGATGCGATAAACCGCAATCGCGATAGGCTACAATCCGACCTTTATCAAAGTCGAAAACGTGATCGTACGCATTTCTCCTCCTTACACGAGGCATCACAACAACGTTTCACCAGGCAACGCTAGTCAACTGCTGCTTGTGTATGAGAAATCGGTTGGAAACTTTCCTGGTGTCATCACGTCGTAGGTGTCGCCACCGGCGCCAACCTTGTGTGAATGCTCTGAAAAGCTAATCATTTGCATATCACAGCATCTTCGTCCTGTCGGTTAAATTTCGCGTGTGTAGCACGTCATCTTCATGGTGTAGCAATTTTAATGGCCAGTAGTGTACATTGACGTCTAACCATGTATTCTGGGTACTTTATATTTTTTGTCAGACAGTGTACATCATTTACAGTTTTGGGTGGATACATTGGACCCTGCAAATTCTGTTTGCATTATCACCCTTTGTTCACTGTTAATTTTTGGAAAATGTTTTCAAAATTTGTGGTAAGGTCTTATGGGATCAAACTGTTGAGGTCATCGGTCCCTAAGCATACTCACTACTTAATATAACTTACGCTAAGGACAAAGGCACACACCCATTCCCAAGGGAGGACTCGAACCTCCGTCGGGGGGCGCCTCACGGACCGTGACAAGACACCTCAGACCGCGGTTACCCCGAGCGGATAATTTTTGGAATACGACGTTTTCGTATCATACGTGCTAAATATAGGTTAAATTCAAAACAAAATAAAAGATATACATTCCTTTTCCTGAGACATTCTTGCAGGGCCCAACCGTAGACACATTAAGATAGACTTCGTGCCAAATGCGCAGGCGAAGAGAGGGCAAATAACTGACGGGAAAGAAATCTAATACAGAAAGACGAATTAAGAAGTAACCAAGAGAGCTATGTTAGTCCATCTTCATATCTCACGTTCCTGTCTTCTGGCTATGAGAGAAAGCCTTTCCCCCGGCGCGCGACTGTAAACGCACACTGTTGTGACATTGTCATTTTTACAGTGTCACTTCTACAGTGTCATTTCGTCAAACTTGGTTTAAGTGCAAAAACTGCGGTCAGTTCATACAACTACCACCTACACAGCTCGCTTTTGTTAGACAGTGGAGGTCTTGCTGCTACTTCGCAACGATATATTACGTTTCCAAAGGTTGGCGTCCAGGTGTCGAAACATAGACTATATGTCCGAAGGCTACTAGTTTTTTTCCCGATTTCTGCCGAGTGATGTCTGAAGCGAGTCGCAACAGTGGAGGATGCATGTAGAAAAGGCGGAGGGTGTATATGTCCCTCCGGCCAGTACTATTACTCTGAAAAGTGAGCTCCTTCCGTATCTGACGTTCAGATAGCGTACTCGAATACAACTGGGTAATGTCTTTGACGACCACGGCATTTCGACAGATGAACATCTAATCATTGTTAATGCACAACAGAAACGAGAGACTGTTGTGCATGGGAAGTGATGCCAGCAAGAATTTTCAATAATGCTCAGTTTTCATTAAATCTGTTTATAAAATGATAATTTGTTAAATCTGTATTAAAAGTTGTCGAATGTTATTTTTACGATTGGAGGACTTGGGGCCGGGTGGAGGGACGGGGGCGCAGCTTTGACATAGCCGCCAAAACCGCAGAACCACATCGGAACGGTTTTGCATTTTCGTTTCTAATGATAAATCATGAATACTATACAAAATATTACTTAAACAGGAGCTCCAGTATATATTTCTTGCGTATGCTTGCTGTTCCGTTTCATATCTATAGCAGTAAGGTGCAAGTCTTTCTGCTGCCGCCATTTAGGCAGTTGCAAACTCGTCAAGACTATTTTTAACGCATCCGCCGGGAAAGCTTGAAGAGTCACAGCATTTGAGGTGTTGAAGAAAATGTTGATATCAGATCCAGTACTGATCCCTCACGATTACGAAAAAGAATTCATCCTTTCTTGTGATATATTTACATGTCTGGATGAAGAGATACTGATGACGGCAGAGAGCCCTCCAAAATTAATTCGAATTAATTTCGGATGGCTGTCTATTCCCACTCCAGTATGAATTAGACTGTGAGATATGGAGAGCTATGATATTATCATCTTTTGCAAACCACGGCATATAATATTCACTTGCCCGTTTGGATGAACAGAAATTGATGACGACAAACAACCCTCCAAAATTAGTTCGAATTATTGTCGACAATGTCTTTTCATCCAAACAGGCAAGTAAATATTATATGTCATGGTATACAAAATATGATAATACCTTAGCTCTCGATTTCTCATAGTCTCATTCTCACTGGTGTGGGAATATGAGGTCTGCTGGAACAGTATCTGACCTTTCCCCCTTTTTCTTTGCCTACACCTGCTGGATTTGAATGTTAGTGCAGCAGTTGAGTTAGGTAGTGAGTAGTGCCTGCATCGGTTTTTCATTGCAAGGGAAACGACAGAACGACTGAAGCTGCATTGCTGCATCAAATTTTGCCAGAAAACGGGCAACAGGCAGGTTGAAACCATTCGCAAAATTCAGATAGCTTTCAGTGATGATGCAATGGGCATCTCACACATTAAGGAGTGGAACAACTAGTTTAAAGATGGCTGCACATTAGTGGAGAGCTAGCCACGCTGCAGTCGGCAATCAACATGACAAAATGATCAGGTCATTGCCAAAGTGAACACTGTGGTCATGCGGGACCATCACGTGACTATCAGAGAAATTGCAGAAGAGGTGGCCGTTAGCCACAGGCGCCGACCCCACCCCTTGGGGCCTCATGGGGGTCCGAGACCCCTCAAAAATTCGTTTGGGGGGGCGGATCCCCCTCCCAAATAATATAAGAAAGTTATTAGTTATACAGGGTGATTCAAAAAGAATACCACAACTTTAGGAATTTAAAACTCTGCAACGACAAAAGGCAGAACTAAGCACTATCTGTCGGCGAATTAAGGGAGCTATAAAGTTTCATTTAGTTGTACATTTGTTCGCTTGAGGCGCTGTTGACTAGGCGTCAGCGTCAGTTGATGCTAAGATGGCGACCGCTCAACAGAAAGCTTTTTGTGTTATTGAGTACGGCAGAAGTGAATCGACGACAGTTGTTCAGCGTGCATTTCGAACGAAGTATGGTGTTAAACCTCCTGATAGGTGGTGTATTAAACGTTGGTATAAACAGTTTACAGAGAATGGGTGTTTGTGCAAAGGGAAAAGTTCTGGACGGCCGAGAACGAGTGATGAAAATGTAGCACGCATCCAGCAAGCATTTGTTCGCAGCCCAGGAAAATCGACTCGCAGAGCTAGCAGAGAGCTGCAAATTCCACAATCAACTGTATGGAGAGTCCTACGAAAAAGGTTAGTTATGAAACCTGAACGTCAACTACCCGAGGCTATGGATCGGCCGCCAGGCAGCCCGTGACAGAGCACTTCATCACTGGCCTCCAAGAAGCCCTGATCTTACCTCCTGCGATTTTTTCTTATGGGGGTATGTCAAGGATATGGTGTTTCGGCCACCTCTCCCAGCCACCATTGATGATTTGAAACGAGAAATAACAGCAGCTATCCAAACTGTTACGCCTGATATGCTACAGAGAGTGTGGAACGAGTTGGAGTATCGGGTTGATATTGCTCGTGTGTCTGGAGGGGGCCATATTGAACATCTCTGAACTTATTTTTGAGTGAAAAAAAACCTTTTTAAATACTCTTTGTAATGATGTAGAACAGAAGGTTATATTATGTTTCTTTCATCAAATACACATTTTTAAAGTTGTGGTATTCTTTTTGAATCACCCTGTATTATGCTTCGTAAAATCACTAAATTATGTTGGAATTTTCTATTTTCCTTGTTTGACGATAGTTACCTTTTAAAATACATTCAGTAAGAAGTTAGAACAAATAATTATTGCGGTAGTAAGCAGGCTAACTGAAAACGATTGGTGTGAATCATGATAGTGCTGCGGACAAACTTAAAATTTGTCTCGGTGTGCGAACCTTCGGGTAAAGTCTGGCGCCGAAGAGCCAGCAGTACGGCCACGGCTACTTAAAAGGACTGGAGCAGAAGAGCCTGGAACCCTCCGCCTCGCGTAGCCTGGACGCTTCGAGACATTACGACACCGCGGCTATAGAAAGCCCACCCTACTGTCGCAGTCATTCAGTGTGGATAGTTTCATTCAGTGCATGCTGCAGACGTGTTTAGTGTTCTGACTTTAGTGTCTAGTGGACTGTTTTATATGAGTGTATTTTATTCGTTTACTTTAGTCTCTTAGTGTATTGTGAATTAAGTTTGCAATGGATAAATTTGTTACCAAAAAGGCGCGCTTGGAAGTTGATGATACTGCAAGTAAACCTCTAACAATTATTGTGTCGTCAGTTGCTCGTCGTCTTCAGGCGAGAACCATTCACAGCCAAAACTTGGACAATCCGGTAAGAGAAGATCATTTCAGAAGTCTTGGTTGATCAAATATGCATGGCTTGAATATGAAGCATCTACCGAAAAAGTTTTTTGCAAAACCTGCAAATAGGCAGATGATAAAAAATTTATTACAATTTTCTTCAAAAAAAGAAGATGCATTTACTTCTGTAGGGTTTTCTAACTGGAAAAAGGCTTGGCAAAATTCCCTTTTCATGAAAATACGTTTACGCATAAAGAAGGTGTTCTGAAACTAATTTCCATCACTAACCGAAGTGTGGCCTCCCAATTGAATTAACAGTTAGATAGTGATATGAGGGAAAGGCCGTTTAGCTCTTGAGACAATTTTTACTACGGTGCAATTTCCATGCCGACGAGGACTAGCAATTAGAAGGCACGAAGACGTAAACTCAAATGTTTTTCAATTGTTGGAACTCCGAAAGAATGACATACCTGAGTTTAAAGATTGGTTAGGGCGTTCGGGGTATAAATGGACGTCCCACGATATTCAAAACGAGATCATTGATCTACTAGGAAAGTCTGTGTTGAGAAAGGTATTGGCTTCAATCAAGAAGACTGAACATTTTTCTATTATGGTTGACGAAACAAGTGATTCTTCGATTCACGAACAAATCTCATTTTGTGTTCGTACTGTCGATGATTCCTTAATCATCAACGAAGACTTTATTGGCTTATATGATACCCACAACACTGAATCACAGACTCTGTTTAATATTTTAAAAGACGTTTTTGCTCCTCTTGATTTGTCATTGAATAACTTGAGGACAGTGCTATGATGGTGCCTCGAATATGAGAGGTGAGTTCAAAGGACTAAAAAAGTTAGTTTTGGATATACAATCAAAAGCACGTTTTATGCACTGCACTGCTCACAGTTTAGACTTGGCGGTTGTAGACAGTCTCCACCATCTTACGTCTATGAGGGATATTATGGCTTTAGCCAAGGACTTAATGAATGATGTAGGGGAATACAACAAGAGGATGGGACTTTTCAGAAACATATGTTGTTAGAGCGCTAAGGACCAAGCTGGTCTACGACCCCTTTGCCCGACTCGATGGACTATGCGAGCTTCTAGTATCTTGAGAATACTGAAAAACATTGAAGGACTTCCAGAGTTTTTTTGAAACATTTTCTGCAGAGGACAAAACATAGGCAGGTTACAAATGCGCAGGCTACCTTGAGCCAATGTTACAATTCCAGACTTATTTCTTTATTGCCATGCTGCCCAGTAGAGAAGTCAATGAAAAAATCCAATGCCCTCATCTAAGTGTTGCTGATCTGGAAAAAAATATATGAGGGCTTGATTTGTATATTGAATGGTAGGCGTGATAGTTTTGAACACTTCTGGGAATTGTGTTTAGAAGAGAAACCTTCACAAGCTGATGATCCTTCGCTTCCTCGGAATCGAAGTATACTAAAGAAGTATGAAAACAACGAAGCCAGCTCACCGCACACTTTCAAAACCCCAAAGGAATACTACTAAGCTATTTACATTGAAGTTAGTGAAACGGTGCAATCTTGCATTGCTGAGCGGTTTACTTCAACTGGGCTCACACAGGTCATTGCAGTTGAACAAGAGTGCTTGCATTTAGTAAACAGAGGTGAAACAAATTTGGAAAAATCGACTGAGGTTTTAAAAAATGACCTAGACATTGAGAAACTGCGCTTACACTTGAATATGTTAGCCATTATTGCTAACAAAAAACAACTGGTCTTAAAAAACATGCGTGATGTAAGAAAATACATTACACAAGAGCCTGCAGTTGGAAAAATGTTATGTGAAGTAGTGAAGTGCGTTAAGCTTCTCCAAGTAGTTCCAATCACGACAGCAACAGCAGAACGGCGATTTAGCGCCCTTAGACGTCTGAAGTTATATCTCCGATCAACAATGGGACAGAAGCGATTGAACAACTTGGCTGTTTTTTATGCCCATCGAGATGTTTTGGATGAATTGGATATCCGACCAGTCATCAACGACTTCATATTCAGTAATCCAGACAGACGGTCGCCATTTGCACCTTTCTAAAGACACTCTAGCCCTAATAATGACAATATTAAAAATCTTTATAAAATAGAGAATTAAATACATACATAATGTTACATTTTCCGTTTCGAAATATTACAGCTAGTTTAGTACTGTATTACCATATTACTATAGTCCTATATTAGTTATTTTCAAATACTTAAATATTTTTAGGGTGTGAGACCCAATTAAAAGCCGCTATTTACATACTTTTTGACTGAAAGTATTAGGCATAATGTATTAATTTTATTAACTGTATTAAAGTATTAATATTGAGATATTGTTTTTATTTAATGAACCCTGAGCCTTATTCAAAGTAAGCTTAAATTAACTATTTCACTTATTAATCAACGTGCTGTTAGTGTGCGACAGCAATATTTTATGTTTTATTCATTTACTGATAGTTTAGGATTTATTTAAATATAATTCCAGTCTTTCCAGAGCTATATATTCACTGCTCTGTAATAGTCTATAAGCATGATTATTATTGTAAATTAAACTACCTTTTTATGAAAGTACCATGCATGTTTATGCTTTGTTTCTTTTTTCAAAGCCAAAAAATGGGTCAGGCTTGTCAAGTTTCCTGGAGTGTCGAATTATCGAGAATCCAGTTTTCGGGGTTCTAATGTTGATCATATGACTCTAAAATGCTTAAAAAACTTTAAAACTCACAATTTTTCATCTAAAATTTAGAAAATTTCTCAGAGCAGGACTGTGAGTATGCCCCCCTCCCCGCCCAGTATTTTTTATAAGTCGGCGTCCGGGCATTAGCACTGTTTCGACACATCCCATTGTGACCGAAGATTTGGTCATGAAGAGAGTGGTGGCGAAATTCGTGCCGAAGCTGCTGACAGCGGAGCAAAAGCAACTTCGTGATGAAGTCTCACAGGACATGCTGGATTCCACAGACAGCTACCCCAATTTTCTGAACACCAAAATCACTCGTGACGAGTCATAGGTGTACGGGTACAACACAGAAACTAGATGTCAGTCGTCACAGTGGAAGCATTCCTTGTCACTAAGACTTGTGAGACAGGGTTGTAGCCTCTCCCCAATGTTATTCAATCTGTATATTGAGCAAGCAGTAAGGGAAACAAAAGAAAAATTTGGAGTAGGTATTAAAATCCAGGGAGAAGAATTAAAAACTTTGAGGTCCGCCGATGACATTGTAATTCTGTCAGAGACAACAAAGGACTTGGAAGAGCAGTTGAACGGAATGGACAGTGTCTTGAAAGGAGGATATAAGATGAACATCAACAAAAGCAAAACGAGGATAATGGAATGTAGTCCAATTAAGTCGGGTGATGCTGAGGGAATTAGATTAGGAAATGAGACAGTTAAAGTAGTAAAGTAGTTTTGCTATTTGGGGAGCAAAATAACTGATGATGGTCGAAGTAGAGAGGATATAAAATGTAGACTGGCAATGGCAAGGAAAGCGTTTATGAAGAAGAGAAATTTGTTAACATCGAGTATAGATTTAAGTGTCAGGAAGTCGTTTCTGAAAGTATTTGTATGGAGTGTAGCCATGTATGGAAGTGAAACATGGACAATAAATAGTTTTGACAAGAAGAGAATAGAAGCTTTTGAAATGTGGTGCTACAGAAGAATGTTGAAGATTAGGTGAGTAGATCACGTAACTAATGAGGAGGTATTGAATAGGATTGGGGAGAAGAGAAGTTTGTGGCACAACTTGACTAGAAGAAGGGATCGGTTGGTAGGACATGTTTTGAGGCATCAAGGGATCACAAATTTAGCATTGGAGGGCAGTGTGGAGGGTAAAAATCGTAGAGCGAGACCAAGAGATGAATACACTAAGCAGATTCAGAAGACTGTAGGTTGCAGTAGGTACTGGGAGGTGAAGGAGTTTGCACAGGATAGATTAGCATGGAGAGCTGCATCAAACCAGTCTCAGGACTGAAGACCACAATAACAACAACAACAAAGACCAACAAAGTTCTGAGGAATGTAAAAGTGCTTTCTTTGACTCCGCAGTGTGATACACCACGAGTACATACCACAGGGTCCAACAATCACAAGAGAGAACTCTATGAATGTCGTCCGTCGCCTATACGACGGGACTTGTGGTCAACAGGAAATTAGCGACTCCATCACGACAACGCTTCAGCACATTTCTTCCACTTGATTCAGACTTTTTTGGTAAAAAACTACATTTATGTGCTTCAACAGGTTCCTTACTCTCCTGATATAGCCCGCTGCGACTTCTGACTGTTTCACAAACTCAAGAGGCCATTGAAAGGAACGCTATTTCGGATAAGAGAGGCAGCAATGACAACCGAGCAAAACTCCGTTCCGAAAGAGGCTCTTTTAGCATGCTTCCAACAATGGCGCCACCGCTGGGAGAAGTGCGTGGAGTCACAATATTAGCTGTCCAACACTGCAGGCAAGCCATTTTCTTTTTCAGCCAAAGGTAGGATACTTATAACAGACCTTGTACAAAGTAGAAGTTGCGGGAATTTAGTGAACAGTGTAGGAGACGATGGTATAGGGATGTAACAGTGTGACATATGAAGATTTAGGTAGGCCTGGGTTTATATACAGACAGCCTAATTTGTTAACAGACAGCCTAGTTTGTTAATGTGATTGCTCGTGCTAAGTGAGAAATTGTGGTTCGAGTCCGAGACTGGCACAAATTTTCATATGTCACTAGTAGTTAGTATGTCTGTACCTAACGCAGTTTTCCCATTCAGCGATTTTCATTCTTGTGGTGCTAGTAACAGTTGCGACAATTTAGTGAACAATGTAGGAGACGATGCTATAGGGATGTAACAGTGAGACATATGAAGGTTTAGGTCAGCCTGGATGTATATACAGACAGCCTAATTTGTTAACAGGCAGCCTAGTTTGTTAATGTGATTGCTTGTGATAAGTGAGAAATTCTGGTTTGAGTCCCAGACTGGCACAAATTTTCATATGTCATTAGTAGTTAGTATATATGTACCTAACGCAGTTATTCCCTTTCAGCGATTTTCATTCTTGTGGTGCCAGTAACAGTGTGGTAGGTGCTTTCTCAGTCAAATTGTAGATGATAAAGAATGTCCAGTGACATATAACTCTCAGCAACTTCATAAAGCAGAACAAAGTAACTCTATGATAGAAAAGTAGTTGATAGCATTCATTTATGGACTTATTTACTTATGATCAGACATTTAAAGAAGTAACAGACCACAGATTGCTAAAATGGTTGTTGGGATTAAAGAATCCTTCTAATAGACTCAAAGATGGACACTCAGACTGAGTGTATTGATTATGAGGTAGTCCATAAACCAGGGAAAGAGCATACAAATGTGGAAAATGTGGATACATTAAGCATAAAAAGCGTAGTACTGCAAACACTGGGTAGGAGTGTTGCTCAATGATAGAAAGTGCAAGAACTGACAGGCATTTGGACTGCAGCCACAGTTTATGACGTATGGTGGCTTTTCCTGCAGATCGAAAAGTGCAGACCATATGTAGTGGTTTCGGCAGCGTTCAGGGACGAAGTTTTGCAACAAGGCTACGACCATGTGTTAACAGATCTTGAGGGTTGCACAACTATGGGGAGAATTGCATCACATTTTACTTGACTGTAACAAAGTACTTACAAAACCATCTTCGCTATGCATCTGCGTAATTGGAATAATAGTTAGCAGATGTACATTATTCCATCATTGATATTAGTCGTAAACAGGTAACATTATGTCCATCTAACCTTATAGATATATTTGTGTTGGATATTCATGAACTGAACAATGTAGGTCAAAGATTATTCAATGAAGCATTTAGGACAAATCAAAAATGTACAAACTACTGAATATCTCAGTGACGTTAACGTTACACAACTCCAAATGCGTATTTTACACCCCAATAACTCAATTACAAACCGTTTGCAGTTTATGGTTACTATATGACATTAATGCAAATACAGATGGGCACGCTTCAGTCTAACCAACTCTGAAAGTAATGTAGGTACTAATCATATAGATAACATCGTCATGTCATGCACTGTCATCTGAAAACTACATATTTTTTTTCTTTTTTCCCATGACTGCATTTCCAGATATGACACATATTTTAATAATAAATATTAAAGAATAAAATCGTTAAATCTGACAATTATTTTAGTACCTTGCCTGTTTAACGTAGCACTTAATTATAGTTACATGGTATGTTACTGAAAAGCTGCAACATATGCATTTGGAGTTTTTTATCATGTATAATGTTAACCTCAGTGAGATATTGATAATCGATCTTTTGAGTAGTTGGTACATCTTTACATTGCCCTAAATGCTTTACTGAATAATATTTGATCTATTTTATTCAGCGCATCAGTATTTGGAGTACTGGGTACCATAATTACAGATCAGGGTACAAATTTCATTTCGGACCTAATGAAGCAGTTGTGTTATTTTATTCGCATTTGACAGTTATGAACAAGTCCTCTTCACAAGAAAATGAGCGTACAGAGAGAGTGCAAAGGACGGTTACCAAACTTGTAAGCCAGTATGTCAGTAGCATACACAATGAGTAGAACATGTACCTAGCATTCATAATTTCAATATACGACTCTAAATTCCACGCCAGTACCAATCTTTCGCCATACGAGATGGTCCATGACAGAAAGATACCATCTCATTTTAACATGATGAGATCTAACCTTGGAGCTGACAGTGAATCAGTAAAATAACTTGCGAAACGTTTAAGGACCTTTGGCAAAGAATGAAACGAGCCAACATTGGAGCCTTAGAGTGTCAGGAACAGACGGGGCTATGCGTAGGGAAACTACCACAATACAGAGTTCGCCAGTGGGTATTGTTAGAAAACACATATACACCTAAAGGTAAAACCAAGAAGTTTTAAATCAGATACCATGGTCCATACCAAGTCATTGAAATGACTTCGCCAGTAAATGTTAAATTACAGTTGCTGGCAAGAACATCAGTTACTCATGTGAGTAGGTTAAACCACTCAAAGGAGCCACTGATGCATTACTGTAAGTCCCATCAGCTACACCAGTATCGAAAAGAGCACTTAAGGAAGTTAGAAAACGGATTGCTAACGACGATCAACAGATATGCAAAATGTCCTTATGAACTCAAGTCGCAAGAAATATAGTTATGATCAAATTTTTTTATATTGCTTTAAGAGTTAGTTGTACATTCGTTATCTTTAAGTAGTGCTATGAATTTATTGGTGTGCCATGTACGATACAGGCTTTTACTAGGTGTTACTGGTCAATAGATAGGGTAAAGTTTATTTTATTTTCATTTTTTGTGTGTGCACACTTTGCGGGATGGGGGAGGGAAGTGATAAAAGCGCAGACAGAGAAAGTCCTACGAGAAGTACAAAACGAATATCAGGAGCTGAGACTGTCATACGAGAAATTAAGAGTGTAACTGGATCAGTTAACGGAAATAATGCCACAGGTATTGATACGAAGAAAAAGAGGATGGCTGGATGCTGGAGGTAAGTTAGTGAAAACTGTATTTGGCACGGTAAGCAATGAAGATATACAAAATATAAGTAATATAGTAGAGCAAATACAGATAATAGTGGGCACTAATAAATCCACAGTAGAATACTATATTACGGAGCTATCAAACGTGGAACAGAATGTATTAAATAACACGAGAATGGTAAGAGAACTGATTTCGAAATTGGCGCAGGGTACTAGAAGTACTATGTAGATAATAAATGTCAACTTATAAAGAATTAAGACTCATTCAGAGCATTAGACGGGAGAATAACTGTAACCAAGCATCACAATTTGTCTAGCCAGAATGATGCAGACTAACGCACACGCATTTGAGATACCGTTTTTCTTAGGGTAATCGGTATATCAGAGGGATGAAGAGAAGTGTTGACCCCACAACCACGTTTCCGAAGTGTGGGAGCACATTAGATTTATTCAGTTTTTTTCACCAGAAGTTGTAATTATAAACTATTACAAAATTGGAAAACCCACGGACATGATCAAAACTAACTATGAAACAGTGTTATATTGATAAATGGTACAACTTACGATATAGCAGGAGCACAATTTGGCCTTCCAACTACCATTAACGGGACGATCACAATCAACTTGCGAAAACCTACGTTGTACTGACCGGAAAAACCAGCATAAAACCCAACGTTCCTCGTTCCTCAACAACACCTTACTCCCCGACCTGTTATTGTCATTGGACGAACTGACAGCGTCAAAAAATTGACGAATTTACCTCGAGAAAAAGCATTTCATCATATTCAGCATTACAGACATACACAACAGTATGACGTCGCTGCTACAGGCATGGTCACTACCATTGCTGCCATGGTTCTACTAACAGTTTGTGTATTCTACTTTTGCTTGAGACGTAAAACCACTCATCCCTCTGAATCACCAATACGAGTAAATTAAATGGGACCCTACGTGTCGAGTCGTTAAATACAAGGATGTGCTGAAAAGTAAATCCTCCGAAATTTTAATGTGAAAATTCTGAACGCTTTTTAAATAAAACAATGTCTACATATTTATTTCTCAACAGAGTCACCCTGGTGATGAACACATTCTCTCTGCGAGAGACCAGTTTGTTGATATTGTCACTGTAGACGTTTGACCTGTTGATGGAGCCACAACTTCACCTCTGCTTGCACTGCTTCATCACCATCAAAGTAAAGTCCTCGAAGGTGTTCTTTAAGTTTTGCAAACCTATGATGTCAGATTTTTGCAGATTTAGCAGCACTTGTGTGTGGTCTGGAACTGTCATGCTAAAGTAAAGTGTGCTCCATGTGTGAACAAACTCTTCAGATTCGAATCTCCATAGCAGCACGCTGTTCCACAGACACAAAGTTATGTTAAACACAGTTATGTTATATACTACATTTCGGAGCCCTCTATCAGCAGAGCGTTGCAATTTGCTTCAGCGAAGTAAGAGAGTCAACTGAGTAATACGCGTTACATACTGTAGTATCTGAACTGATACTGACTACAGATTAAAAAATTCAGAGGCGTTATTCTCCGGCATGCTCTCGTTGTCTTAATAAGAAACAAAAAAGTGTAGCATAAAGTAAGATTGCAAGCTTGTGTTAGTGCATAAGAATTCAACAGAGACAACATGTTAAGAAACAAAAAAAGCCTTTCTGAATAAGCTTTTACAAACATTTGAATAACAAGAAATTGTAGAATGTGTAATTATCCATGTAACATACATGTCATGAGATTGTTCCAGAGGAAAACTAAGGGAAAATTCAGCACTAATTCTTTTTAAAGAAGAGGGTTATGTTGCTTTGCGAAAAGATATCACGGTCGAATGCAAAATTTTGTGAGAGTTTTCTCCAGCCAGCACCAAGTTAAGTCAGACCAGGCCAAAACGTTGTGTAGAAATCACAATGATAAATAGGCAGAGAGCTGATACTGCAAACAACATGACACACACCAGAAACTTTTGCTCCACCTCACTTGAGCAAGCGGTCTGAGTCGTTAATCCAGTAACATGACCTCACTGAAGAGGGACAATAACGTCATTCTGACAGCACAGCACAATGCTACAAGAATGAGTAAATGGTCCACAAGTGCACCTATCAAACCACTGCCATGGCAGAAAGTCATAAACTGAAGCCTTAAAAGCAACTATTGTGACACCAAAGTCCGATGAAGAACATTGATGAGCCCAGAAAACGAGGACACATGTAGTTGTCCTGAGCGAGACATAATGTTATCGCCTCAGATGGACAGCAATAAATGCTCAGACTTCCGAGCCATACGTGATTCAGTTACAGTGAGCAAGCTACAATGTAATTTAGCTACAGTTTAATGTGCTGCGAATACACAGAAAGAAAGATCCCTTATCATTTAGCTACAATATAGCAGGTCAGCAACTGGAAGCAGTTAATTCCATAAATTATCTGGGAGTAGGCATTAAGAGTGATTTAAAATGGAATGATCATATAAAGTTGATCGTCGGTAAAGCAGATGCCAGACTGTGATTCATTGAAAGAATCCTAAGGAAATGCAATCCGAAAACAAAGGAAGTAAGTTACAGTACGCTTGTTCGCCCGTTGCTTGAATACTGCTCAGCAGTGTGGGATCCATACCGGATAGGGTTGATAGAAGAGATAGAGAAGATCCAATGGAGAGCAGCGCGCTTCGTTACAGGATCATTTAGTAATCGCGAAAGCGTTACGGAGTTGATAGATAAACTCCAGTGGAAGACTCTGCTGGAGAGACGCTCAGTAGCTCGGTACGGGCTTTTGTTAAAGTTTCGAGAACATACCTTCACCAAAGAGTCAAGCAGTATATTGCTCCCTCCTACGTATATCTCGCGAAGAGACCATGAGGATAAAATCAGAGAGATTAGAGCCCACACAGAAGCATACCGACAATCCTTCTTTCCACGAACAATACGAGACTGGAATAGAAGGTGGCTTGCGGAGTATGGATGTAGATGTAGATGTAGAATGTAGCTGTGATGTGCTGCCTGCCATTTGCCAGTTGACTTCTACCTGTGAGACTGTTGCCCAGTTGGTTACCAAATCTCATCACAGTGAGCTGCCAACATCGTCCATTGATGTGAATACTTGGGGACTTCTGCCAAACTGTCATTGTATCCTTTGGTGGAAAGGCCACACCATAAATCTGCACGACCATCTACATCAGGTACAGACCTGCTGGAGTTTACACAGGTACTTCCCTTCTGTGGCCACAGGAATCTACTAGTAAAAAACAGTCAATGATCTGGTGGCCGACGCTACTGTAAGGGATACACCCGCCGCCTACACTCTGCATGGTGCCATGTGTTATGTAACAGGCGTGACACAAAGAATGGTTTCGAGAATCTGCTGAGGAGTACACGACAGTGTATTCCAAGGCTGCACGTTGCGTCCGCTGCCTTCCCTATGGCCACAAAGAAGATGATTAAACTGTAACACTTAAATCGAATAAATGTATGCATGTGTTGCTAATACTACTTCATTAGCACACAGTGCACCAACTGACCTACACCAGTGCACTTGATATTTATCCAACCTGCAAGCGCAACAATCTCAGGCCAGGTCCTTACAGTTACTTTCCTTTTTTAATTTGTGACGTTTCCCCTCCACCACCCATTTTCACCTCTACCTCCTATCTTCATTTTCTCCTCCTAACATCAGATATCTCAAAATAGTTCATTTATCTCACCCCTCACAAAGGGATTATACCTTGAAGATTCTGGGATGGAGTTCAGACATGGGAGTTTTTCAGTTTTCAATAATTTTTTTCATTCTTTGGAAATATTCTATAACCAACCCATAACCCTTAAATCAGATGGTGGATACAACCTTTGTGTATTGACTCAAGACTGAAAGGATCTTGATTCCACAGGTTTGACCCCATCGCAAGTGGTTCATCACTGCAGCCTACAGGTAGTTCTGCATCCAAGGTCACTGGTTTGATCCCTAATAGCAGCCAATAGTCTGCAAAATTTTCCACTTTCGGAAATTTTTCGCTGCTGTTGTTGACAGTAGCGGTTTTCCTTGAGCCATCAGTCTTTGGACTGGTTTGATGTGACCCACCGAGAATTCCTCAACTGTGCCAACCTTTTCATCTAGAAGTAGCAATTGCAACCTACATCCTCGATTATTTGCTGGATGTGTCTCTGTCTTCCTCTACAGTTTTTACTCTTAACAGCTCCCTCCAGTACGATGGAAGTGATTCCCTGAATCTTAAAAGATGTTCTGTCAACCTACCCCTTCTTCTTGTCAGTGTTTTCCATATATTCCTTTCCTCGACGATTCTGTAGAGAACTTCCCTCATTTCTTTCCTTATCAGTCCACCTAATTTTCAGCATTTTCTGTAGCATCATATCGTAAATGCTTCGATTCTCCTTTGTCCCGGTTTCCTCATCGTCCACCTCTCACTACCATACAATGCAGTACACCAAATGCACATTCTCAGAAACGTCATCGTCAAATTAAGGCCAACATTTGATGATACTAGTAGACTTCTCTTGGCTAGGAATGCTTTCTTTGTCAGCGCTAGTTCGCTTTTCATGTTCTCTTGCTCTGTGCATCATGTGTTGTTTTTCTACCTAGGTACCAGTGAAGAAGGCTGGTAAGCCCATCTTCTCCATGACAGCAAAGAGGGAACGAAGTTGCGCCTGATCAGACTCAATGGCCACCAGTGCTGCACGGAGATTGCACGTAGCTGCTAGAGCAACCACATTTCTACATTCCCCAGTGGCCATTTGAGCATTGATGGATTCACCTGGTGTCGTTTCTTGTGTGGATATTACACTCGGAAGGATCCAACAGCACTGTGTCGCCAAAATATGTACAAATACCCTGAAGTCAGCATTGAGTAAGATTAGGGGGTAGTAATGGACAACTGTATTCCTTTCTGATGGCTAGTGGATTGGGATGATAATGCCTTCGACAAATGGGCGCGGAACCACTGCGGCTGTTGTCAACTGTTCATGGTACAGCTCAGTCAGCCTTGGTACCACCAAATTCTGGAAGGTCTGGTACCCCATAGGGATACCATCGAAGTCAGGCACTTGCTTGGAGCACCCTTCGCTATTGCATCCTTGACCTCATCACAGATGATGTTCTCCATCAGAGTTTCCACTTCGATGCCTGAGATGGTGCGAGTGATTTAGGATAACACCGGCTCCAAATTACGAACTTCATGTTGCTCGTACTGGTAGATGTGACGAAAGTTCTCTATTAAGCTAGCCATGAAAGCTCTTGATTGGTGGCCAGATGTCCCCCACGAGTGAGAGTGCAGAGACAATTTGTTGCTGCTGGTGCTTCCTGTCAGTCACAACATGGTGCACTGAGGGACCTTCCTGCCACACTGTATCTGAACAGCGAGTCCTCACAAACACTCCCTGAAATCTACAATGGGTCAGCACAACTAGGTGAGCCTTGATCCTGCTGCGATCCATCTGGATGGTTGGAGCGGGTGGTTGCATATCAGGGTAACGAAGTAATGCAAAGTAGAAGTCTTTTGTATGGCGATTCCACCCAGGCACTGTCCAGGCAAACTGCATCAAGACTCTCCATATCACAGGCTTGGAGCACTCAGCCACCAAGCTATTGTTGTCATTTATGCTGGACACTGCCATCTGTACACTGTTCAAACCTCTGCTACATGCCGCTGGCAGTCAGGACTGGTAAGGTGTTGGCATTTAATTTCCACAACACGTGACTGTGCCATACCACCTACTGTGGAAGCAGGATGCTGCTGATGTATGCACAGTGGTCTGAGAGGGAGAATAAATACTATCCAGTTGACTCGCAGAGTGGCCCATCTGGTACATTAGTCTTGCAGAACCATCTCCCATGTGTCACAGAGAGAAAGGTCGCGGATGACAAAGCCTAGTTCCTAGTAGGAGTTGAAATGTGACTGTTGGTCATTCCGATGTAAAACGCAATTGAAGACGCTGCCAAGCAGACAATATTCGCAGCAGTGAAGAAACAGGGGAGTGACCTCGTCAGAGTGAAATCGAGCCTTGCCAGAACCTGGTATGGCGAACACACTTAACCCAATGTGGGTACCCATCAGAGGAAGTGCGATACCCCTCACAGATGGCAGGTACATGATGTCTTCAACTGATATGCCCTTACGAATATGCATGTCTGCTGAGCGTCCATTGTCATCACCAAAAGAGGCGTAAGGGCGTAACTGGTCACATCTGGCATGGTACCCAGGAACACCTGAATCAGTGAGACGTCAAAGTCAGAAGCCCAAATCATTTCCTGCAGAAGTTGGGATTTCACATGGGTATTAACGTTGACGTTAATTGTAACCACTAGGTACATTTCAAGCTGTGGCCAACCATGTAGGGGAAACCTGCTGGTAGGCAATGAAAGAGGGGCAGCTAGCAGCACCACTTGCTGAGTGTCCCTGGAATCCACTGCTGCTGCCTTATGTTTATTGCTCCATCGTCGCTCCATGGCAATGTCTTTTGGCAACACATAACGTGTTGTTTTCACTGAGTAAGGGATCTGGAGAACCTGTTGGTCAGGGAACTAGCCCAACACCACACGTTTTGGAAGTTATCACTGTAATCATTGCTTGGCACTTTCTTTTGTTCTTCAGAGAGACGATGAATTTCTTTGAAGATACTCTGCTTTGATTAGATGTACGTCACTTCTGTACACTGTGTACACACCTTTTAAAATTTAATCTGAGTATGTAACTGGCGTGACTTCCGTATCAATGCATTGAAAATATCCCCCTCGTAAACAAGAGTTTGGCCTACAAATTAATATTAATGCGATTTGACTTTTTACTGAGATATTCAGAGGCAGGAAAGTCTTAAATAGCGCAGCGATAAATATGGAGGATTTTGAAAACGTATTTAAGCAAGCAAAAGTATATGCAATGTATTCTAAGCTTATTACAAGTGTAAGGATCGGTTGCCTGTGATCCTTATGTATACAGCATGACGAAGCATGGAGCACAGTGGTGAGGTCCAGTCAATCGCCTTGAGCCCTCATGAGACAGTATTATTGAACTATACATCCATTAGTTTTAGGTTACAACTGAATCGTCTTCTCTGTGGCAGCAACGAGGAGGGCTACAGACGCAACAAATGGAATGAAATGCGCCGACATGCTCGCTCGTTAGTCTCTTGAGGTCTTCGGTGAGATCAAGGCAGCTCACTCAGCATGAATGATGTCGTGCAGGATAGGCGCCCCGCCTGGCAGCAGGTGTTACTCCTCTGGCGATGACACCCAACAGCTCGTCGCCACTTTTGACCACGCCACCCTTTCGGACCTCGTAGGAGGGCCCCAGTAAACTTTCAGCTACTCTACATGGACAGCGATGGTAGACAGAGTTATGGCATGGCTTCTCCACCGGAGGAAGCCTGTGGACGCCAATATCTGCTTAATGGTTCGAAACAGGGGCAACAGCAAATAGTACACCTCCCGAGTACAGCAAGAATGTGACAATGCATCAGGCAACTGGAAGATATAAGGGCTCGGGAACCCGAGTATGTATAATTCTCTGTCAGAATAGTTACGTTATGCCGTGGTGCGGATGACTGAATGTGACCTGGTTTTCTGAGCTCGCCAGTAATCTTCAGCGTGCTTCGGTGTCTCAACTTTGGATTTCAACTCTTCAGCCTGCGCTTTTCTGCAATATCAGTGGGCTGAAAGGCGTTCATGTGCAAGATTTAGTACTTTATGGCGTCTTGCCGCACTATAAGAATGGCGTTATGTTCCTTCCAAAGGGATGCCATCTTGCTGAACTGGCAATTCAGACATCTCGCTTGTGTGATGTTTGGCAACGGCCTGGGTTGTGTTCCTTGATATTGCAGTGTTAGCTCCCCTGCCTGTTTGTCACTACAGATATGACACGGCTCTTGAGCCTGTCTTAGTGTGGCTCGACGCTGACTGGGGAAAAGTTTAAAAATTTTTAGATTCGCCCAGTTTATCTTTCTGTGTCGCAGCATTACTAACACGATCTGAAGTGTATAGGATTCTCCCTTATAAGCATCATGCTTAAAGGCCGAAATGCTAAATGTCTTTTTCCAAAGCTGTTTCACAGAGGAAGACTGCACTGTAGTTCCTTCTCTAGATTGTCGCACAGATTACAAAATGGTAGATATCGAAATAGACGACAGAGGAACAGAGAAACAATTAAAATCGCTCAACAGAGGAAAGACCGCTGGACCTGATGGGATACCAGTTCGATTTTACACAGAGTACGCGAAGGAACTTGCCCCCCTTCTTGCAGCGGTGTACCGTAGGTCTCTAGAAGAGCGTAGCATTCCAAAGGATTGGAAAAGGGCACAGGTTATCCCGTTTTCAAGAAGGGACGTCGAACAGATGTGCAGAACTATAGACCTATATTTCTAACGTCGATCAGTTGTAGAATTTTGGAACACGTATTATGTTCGAGTATAATGACTTTTCTGGAGACTAGAAATCTACTCTGTAGGAATCAGCATGGGTTTCGAAAAAGACGGTCGTGTGAAACCCAGCTCGCGCTATTCGTCCACGAGACTCAGAGGGCCATAGACACGGGTTCACAGGTAGATGCCGTGTTTCTTGACTTCCGCAAGGCGTTCGATACAGTTCCCCAAGTCGTTTAATGAACAAAGTAAGAGCATATGGACTATCAGACCAATTGTGTGATTGGATTGAAGAGTTCCTAGACAACAGAACGCAGCATGTCATTCTCAATGGAGAGAAGTCTTCCGAAGTAAGAGTGATTTCAGGTGTGCCGCAGGGGAGTGCCATAGGACCGTTGCTATTCACAATATACATAAATGACCTTGTGGATGACATCGGAAGTTCACTGAGGCTTTTTGCAGATGATGCTGTGGTGTATCGAGAGGTTGTAACAATGGAAAATTGTATTGAAATGCAGGAAGATCTGCAGCGAATTGACGCATGGTGCAGGGAATGGCAATTCAATCTCAATGTAGACAAGTGTAATGTGCTGCGAATACATAGAAAGATAGATCCCTTATCATTTAGCTACAAAATACCAGGTCACCAACTGGAAGCAGTTAATTCCATAAATTATCTGGGAGTACGCATTAGGAGTGATTTAAAACGGAATGATCATATAAAGTTGATCGTCGGTAAAGCAGATGCCAGACGGAGATTCATTGGAAGAATCCTAAGGAAATGCAATCCGAAAACAAAGGAAGGAGGTTACAGTACGCTTGCTCGCCCACTGCTTGAATACTGCTCAGCAGTGTGGGATCCGTAACAGATAGGGTCGATAGAAGAGATAGAGAAGATCCAAAGGAGAGCAGCGCGCTTCGTTACAGGATCATTTAATAATCGTGAAAGCGTTACGGGGATGATAGATAAACTCCAGTGGAAGACCCTGCAGGAGAGACGCTCAGTAGCTCGGTATGGGCTTTTGTTAAAGTTTCGAGAACATACCTTCACCGAAGAGTCAAGCAGTATATTGTTCCCTCCTACGTATATCTCGCGAAGGGACCATGAGGATAAAATCAGAGAGATTAGAGCCCACACAGAAGCATACCGACAATCCTTCTTTTCACGAACAATACGAGACTGGAATAGAAGGGAGAACCCATAGAGGTACTCAGGGTACCCTCCTCCACACACCGTCAGGTGGCTTGCGGAGTATGGATGTAGATGTTGATGTAGATGCACGTGATGGAGATATAGATTTAACACTACATAAATTAACGCCTATTCACAACAAGCATTAAGCAAGTAAATTATTCTCAACACATTCAGAATCAGCACATGTCTCGAGCTTCCATGTATCTCATACTTACCTTATTCTCGCTGTAATTTGGATGCAAAGAAATAACTGTATGATCTACGTGTGGACAGCTGGGGTAAACATGACTTTGGACAAAGAGTGAATCAGCACGTGGACGCTGACCAAGAAACCATGATAAATTGTGAATGGTTTCTGGATGATGAATAGTTAAAGAGAACTAGGAATAACAGCTGATTGTTTATCAAGAAAAATTAAAGGGTATCTCAGCAACGAATTTACCTAAGTCCTTCGTGGAATACAATGGCTCGTGGAATACAGTGGCATAAATTACCAAAAATAGAAGAAAAGGAACACTATTTCCTAATCCCTATAGTAATCCTACATAAGTGGGATAGTAACGTGAGCCATGATCCATATTCACAGAGTAGTTAATGAAAGACCAGTATTGATCCTCGAACATGGAACAAAGTCTCTTGCTTTGAAAAATGGATTTAGGTTTGGTTAGGAAGACAGTACGTTTATAATGCTGAAGAATAATTGGAATATTACGTCAAAACGCAGGCAACTCTCTCAGCACAAATTCTTGTACGTTGTAGCGCAAAAAAGGCCACCTAAACGGAATATTAAAAACAGTCGTAGAATTTGAACCAAGGAATCATGAAAGAGCAGTCAGCGTCCGCGCAATGTATCTAACCCAGGCGATCCCGGAAAGAAGACGCCTTGCCTCTCAGTCCATTGGCCGGCTAGTTTAATTCTCAACCGCATTGAAACAGAATTGATTAGTCAGCTACCACGTCCAAACTGCAGCATATAGACGTACTTGCGCTATGTAGCCAAAGATTATGATAGACGAAACCTGTGTGTAGAGTCTCTTGGCACCTCGCCAGGAACAGACGCGTTAAGCTAAGTGATACGGAAGGCGTTTTCTAATGAATGGCGTTCAACCTTCCTTCTATGAGGCGAATATTTCGTAGTTCGCTGGTACTGCTGCTGGCTGACGCAAATGTAGTTGAATGCGCGCTCCGTTTCAAGTGTCACTGCGAAATAACAACCTCTTCGCTTGTGCTGTTCTGCTTTTTATATCCTGCTTGCTTTGCCCGTCACAATTGATTTTGCTACCTAGGTAACAGAATTTCTTCTACTACTTCATTATCCCTAATTCTGATGTTAGGTTCCTCTCCGTTCCCGATTCTGCTACTTCCGTCTTTCTCCGATTTACTCTCAGTCCATATTCTGTACTCATTAGACTGTTTATTCTATCCAATAGATCCTGCAGTTTTTCCACACTTTCACTGGGGGTAGCAACATCATCTGTGAATTTTATCATTAATACCCTTTAATTTGATTTCCGTCATTGTTCCTTTGATGTAGAGACGAATAGTGGCAGTGAAAGACTACATCTCTGTCTTATACTGTTCTTAAAGCGAGTGCTTCGTTATTGGTTATGTCATGCCGTTTCTGGCTCAAAGAGCATTTCCGAGTCAGAGTTACAGGATGCCAACCAAGAATCTAATTTCACAGTTAAAATTTTCAAATCTAACCCACTTGAGAAGCAGGTCCCAAGAAATCTAATTTGCCTATACCAAAAAGTCTAAATTTCCAGGATGACACCCAAAAATCTAATTTGTCAGTTTCCCCAAACCAAAAAATCTCATTTTCCAATTTTGAGAAATTAAATTTTGCATAAATACAATGAAAACAAAAATGGAGAACAAAGCTGAGCTACTTAAAATAACTTAGAAAATTATAGTAAAGGAGGTCTTAATATAATTAAAAGAAAAACATATAAAAATTTTAAAAATCTTATTTGCCTTTATCAAAAAACGAAATTCTTATTTTCACATTTAAAAATTTTCAAACCTAATGAATTTTATTCTTCATAAATAAGAAATGAAAAATCTCATTTGCCTACATGGAAAAAATCAAATTCTCATTTTCTCATTTAAAGAACTTCAAAAGTAATAAATTTTATTCTTTATAAATAAGAATCAAAAAATCGCCTTTGCCTATATAGAAAATAACCAAATTATCGTTTTCTTATTTTAAAATTTTAAAATCTAATAAATTTTATTATTTATAAATAAAAACCTCAAAATCTAAAATCTCAAAGTTGTACTATAACAGTAAACATTTTAATAAAATTAAAAATTAAATTTCCTTCTTTACAAATACAATGGGAAAAATGGCAAAGAAAGCTGAGCTATTTATTGCAAAGGAAAGTATGGATTGAGCTGTTGAGATTTAGAAAATTATTATAAAGAAAATGGTTACTCAAATGTAACTAGAGAAGATCTGTTTGAATTTATTGATTATTTTCGTAGGGAAGAAATGAACAAAGAAATAAAGAAGAGCAAACTAAAATCCAAAACTTTAAAGAATCTTTGATGAATTGCTAAAACAGAAAAACTGAAGAATTATCATAAACTTTGAAAAAGTCAATTAGTTGATCTTATTGTAAATCTGTTGACAACATTAATAAATGTCATAAAGACAATGAATTGAGTAAAAATTCTGTAAAAGAACTTCATCAAATCTCTAAAGTGAAAAAATAAAATATTTCATTAAATTTAGAAAATGTAAATCGATCGATCTTATCAAGAAATGTGAAGGTGAAATTAATAACGATAATGATTTTAACTTTATCAAACCTGTAAAACGAAAATTTTAAGAAATTATTCCAAAAGCGACCTTAAATCATCCATACAAGAGGCAGTGGGAGTGTCAGAATGAATATCAGCTTTGAAACTTGCCACACAAAGGCATCAGATAACCATCATACAAATATACACCACAACAGGAACGAGTACCTACGAAGAATTAGAAGATTTGTATGAGAAACTAGGTTACACCTTAGAGAGACATCATTAACCAATAAACCTAATAACTGGAGATTTCAACAGTAAAGTCGCCCCCCTCAGTAACGATGACTTAGACCCAGTCGGACCACATGGCTTTGGAACAAGGAAGATGACGAAAACCCAGTCGGATCACACGGCTTTGGAACAAGAAACAGGAGAGGGGAAAGAATGGTACAATTTGCTCAAGAACACAAACTGAAAATAACCAACACGTCTTCAGTAAAAATCAAAATCAAAGATGGACTTGGCGCTCGCCAGGTGGCAGGACGAAAAACGAAATAGATTACATTCTAATGGAGGAACAAAACATAATAAAGAACGTACAAGTAATCTCAGAATTAAAATTTAGCACAGACCATAGAATGGTGGGGACAAAAATAAAAATTCCGAAGAAACGAGGAAACGTAGGAACAGTAAGCAAACCAGAAATAGAAAAACTGAACAGAGACAAATTCAAATAAGAACTACAGAAGCAACTACATCAAGCAAATGTCAATACAAAACAAAACACTCAAGAAATGTAAATGCACTAGAAAAATGCATATACCAAGCTCACAAGGACACAAGCAAAGACGAGCAAATGAATAAAAGTAGAAGCAAATTAAGTCAGAGTACCATATAGCCACAGATCGATAATGTGAAAAACTAGAGATATTTCAGACAGGAATAAAGAAGAATACGCAAAACAAGACAAAATAACGAAAAGGGAAATACGGAAAGATATCCCCAAGCACCGATCAGCAACAACGAGACAAACACTAGAAACAAACAAATCAATTAAAAAAGCGAGGATAAGCGCCCAGAGAGGAAAAAAATGGATACTAGGAACGAAGAATCAGGGGGGAGAACATTTAAACACAAAAGAGGATACAAACAAATCAGCAACGGAATTCTACAAAGCAATACACACGAGTTCTCTACCAAACAAAGCCACAGACCGAAACCCTGACGATCCAGACCCAAACACCACTGAAATAATACCCACTATCATACACAGCGAGGTTAGAACAACCATCACTGAATTGAAAAATAGATAGTCACCTGGAGAAGACAACACGTACAATGAGCAGTTACAAGACGCCCAATATCTCCGAACACCAATCATCACAGAAGTGTTCAACAAAATCATACCAACTGGAGATATTCCCGATCAGTGGAAAACATGTACGATTGTACTTTTGCACAAAAAAGGTACGAAAGATGACATGAACAATTATAGACCTAATAAGCCTGACATTCAACCTATGTGAACTATTCACGAAAGTACTAACAAGGCGATTAACAAAAACACTAGATGAGAACCAACCCTGAGAGGAGGCAGGATCCACAAAGGATTTAGAACAGTAGACCATATTCAAACCATTAATCAGATAATAGAAAAGTCGGAAGATCGCCACCTCAAAATATACCTTGCTTTTGTTGATTACAGCAAAGCATCCGATACCATCGAACACGCAAAATACTTCAAGCACTAAGAAATCAAGAAGTAGAAGCAAAATACATCCAATTACTAAGAAACATTGAAAACCACAGCTTCGCTACAGTTAAAACCGAAACGACAGGCCAATCTTTCCGTGTGTGAAAAGAGGAGTTAGACAAGGGGCTCCCATCTCCACAAAACTACACTCCTGGAAATGGAAAAAAGAACACATTGACACCGGTGTGTCAGACCCACCATACTTGCTCCGGACACTGCGAGAGGGCTGTACAAGCAATGATCACACGCACGACACAGCGGACACACCAGGAACCGCGGTGTTGGCCGTCGAATGGCGCTAGCTGCGCAGCATTTGTGCACCGCCGCCGTCAGTGTCAGCCAGTTTGCCGTGGCATACGGATCTCCATCGCAGTCTTTAACACTGGTAGCATGCCGCGACAGCGTGGACGTGAACCGTATGTGCAGTTGACGGACTTTGAGCGAGGGCGTATAGTGGGCATGCGGGAGGCCGGGTGGACGTACCGCCGAATTGCTCAACACGTGGGGCGTGAGGTCTCCACAGTACATCGGTGTTGTCGCCAGTGGTCGGCGGAAGGTGCACGTGCCCGTCGACCTGGGACCGGACCGCAGCGACGCACGGATGCACGCCAAGACCGTAGGATCCTACGCAGTGCCGTAGGGGACCGCACCGCCACTTCCCAGCAAATTAGGGACACTGTTGCTCCTGGGGTATCGGCGAGGACCATTCGCAACCGTCTCCATGAAGCTGGGCTACGGTCCCGCACACCGTTAGGCCGTCTTCCGCTCACGCCCCAACATCGTGCAGCCCGCCTCCAGTGGTGTCGCGACAGGCGTGAATGGAGGGACGAATGGAGACGTGTCGTCTTCAGCGATGAGAGTCGCTTCTGCCTTGGTGCCAATGATGGTCGTATGCGTGTTTGGCGCCGTGCAGGTGAGCGCCACAATCAGGACTGCATACGACCGAGGCACACAGGGCCAACACCCGGCATCATGGTGCGGGGAGCGATCTGCTACACTGGCCGTACACTACTGGTGATCGTCGAGGGGACACTGAATAGTGCACGGTACATCCAAACCGTCATCGAACCCATCGTTCTACCATTCCTAGACCGGCAAGGGAACTTGCTGTTCCAACAGGACAATGCACGTCCGCATGTATCCCGTGCCACCCAACGTGCTCTAGAAGGTGTAAGTCAACTACCCTGGCCAGCAAGATCTCCGGATCTGTCCCCCATTGAGCATGTTTGGGACTGGATGAAGCGTCGTCTCACGCGGTCTGCACGTCCAGCACGAACACTGGTCCAACTGAGGCGCCAGGTGGAAATGGCATGGCGAGCCGTTCCACAGGACTACATCCAGCATCTCTACGATCGTCTCCATGGGAGAATAGCAGCCTGCATTGCTGCGAAAGGTGGATATACACTGTACTAGTGCCGACATTGTGCATGCTCTGTTGCCTGTGTCTATGTGCCTGTGGTTCTGTCAGTGTGATCATGTGATGTATCTGACCCCAGGAATGTGTCAATAAAGTTTCCCCTTCCTGGGACAATGAATTCACGGTGTTCTTATTTCAATTTCCAGGAGTGTATTTACCTGCATACTGGAGGACATATTCAGGAAACTAAAATGGAATAAGAAAGACGGAATATGCCTTAACGGCAAGAGACTAACAAATTTGAGGTTCGTTGACGACATAGTCCTCTTCGCCAAAACTGCAAAGGAACAGCAATCCATGCTCCAGGAGCTTAACATACAAAACAAGATGGCAGAACTCACAATGAACAAATCTAGAACGCAAGTAATCACAAATGGATTAGAAACCCGAATATATCTTGAAGGAACAGAACTAATGTATGTATCACACTACATACACGTAGGCCAAATAATTTCCTTTGACAACATAATGGAAAAAAATAAAACGAAGAGTTTCTTTAGCTTGGAAAACTTTCTGGCCCATAAAGTTCATATTGCTAGAAAGAAACCTGAATAGAAGGCTCAAAATGGAGGCACTCGAAAGCTGCGTTTTTCCAGTGTTATTATATGGATGTGAGACATGGGTTCTCAAAGCCAAAGAGAGAAACACGATATAGGAACGCCCTTGGAAAATGCAGAGGAAGGTCCTTGGCATCTCTCTGAAAGACAGAATATCGAACACCTTGATAAACAAGATGTCAGCAACAATAGACATAGCACAACAAGGTACGAAGACCAAATGGAAAAAGGGGCCGGCCGGAGTGGAGCGGTTCTAGGCGCTTCAGTCTGGAACCGCGCAACCGCTACGGTCGCTGGTTCGAATCCTGCCTCGGGCATGGATGTGTATGATGTCCTTAGGTTTAAGTAGTTCTAAGTCTAGGGGACTGATGACCTCAGCTGTTAAGTCCCATAGTGCTCAGAGCCATTTGAACCATTTTTTTTAATTTTCTTTTTTTGAAACGGGGCGGCCACATGGCGAGGCTGCAAGATGACAGATGGACGGCATGAGCTACCACATGGGACCTTTACATCGGCAAGAGACTCCCAGGAAGACCAAGTAACCGATTTTTTTGGGTTACAACAGTGGTGTATGGACGACCGTTATCCTGTTGGAAAACATCCCCTGTAATGTTGTTCATGAATGGCAGCACAACAGGTCGAATCACAATCTCGCAGCTAGCGTGCGTGGGATAACCAAGAGAGTGCCCTTGCTGTTATACGAAATCGCACGCCAGACCATAACTCCAGACGTAGTTCCTATGTGTCTAGCACGCAGACAAGTTGGTTTCATGCCGTCAACTGGCCTCCTTCTAACCAACACACGCCCATCACTGACACCGAGGCAAAACCGGTTTTCATCAGAAAACAAAGCATACCTCCACTGCGCCCTCCAATGAACTCTCGCTTGACACCATTGAAGTCAAAAATGGCCATACTTTGTGGTCAGTGGAATGCGCGCTACACAGCATCTGGCTCGGAGATGTCCTTGAAATAACCGATTAGTAACAGTTTGTTGTGTCACTGTGGTGCCAACTGCTGCTCAGATTGCCGCTGCAGATGCAGTACGATGCCCACGGCCATACACCGAACACTATGATCTTCCCTCTCGGTGGTACCACGTGCCCGTCCGGAGCCCGGTCTTCCTGCGACTGTACACTCTAGTAACCACCGCTGCCAGCATTATAGCAGCTTATCGTAACCCTATTTACACGGCCTCATTCAAACTCACTGACGTTTTGATAACGTCGTCCTTGTCGTCTTAAAATCAATCTTCACTAACATCAATTCACCACGTCCAGTATCAAAGGTAACTAACGCTCACGGCCGTTACAGCGTGTATTTAAAGCAAACCTGATTCACGTGCTCCTACTGGCGCTACAAGGGCCACCCATGTGAAACTGGAGTGAAATGTTGAATAGATATCGTTTTCAGGTTTAGGAACGCGCCTACCAACTTTAGTTTAAGTCACACAACTCCTTTTCCCCGGCCGTTGTGGCCGAGCGGTTCTAGGCGCTTCAGTCCGGAAGAGCGCGACCGCTACGGTCGCAGGTTCGAATCCTGCCTCGGGCATGGATGTGTGTGATGTCCTTAGGTTAGTTATGTTTCAGTAGTTCTAACGTCTAGGGGGCTGATGACCTCAGATGATAAGTCCCATAGTGCTCAGAGCCATTTGAACCATTTGAACCATTTTGAACTCCTTTTCGGTGTTGCGATTTTTTCTCCGTGAGTGTATTTCGAAAGATTAATCCTGTGGCAACCGAGATTTTTTAAACCTCATTACAGAACAAGAGTGGAATGATATTTACAGTGCTGATAACGTAGACGATAAATGCCCTGCTTTCCTCAACACACTGAACACGCCCTTTGACAGCTGCTTTCCATTAGAACGTTCAAAACAGGCTACTGGCACTAATAGGTAACCTTGGTAGCTGGTTAGTGGGTAAGTATATCATGTAGAGCGAGGTGGGAATTCTGTAACTTAGGTAGTCACAATCGAGCATCAGTGTCCCATTATAGACGGTACTGTAAGGGACTTGAAAATGTTGCAAGAAACGCAAGAAGCATGTGGTATAGAAACAGAACAGCTATTCTCAAGATAAGATTAAAAACCATATGTCAACAGTGAAGGAAGTCCAATCGGCAGCACTAGAACGAGTCTATACGTAGTAAAATCTTTTTGTTATTGATAAGTCAGGTATTTGAACAGAATTTAACAACCACTTTCTCGATATAGGAGGTGAATTAAAAAACAAACTTCGTTCTACAGGGAATCTTAGAAAATAGCGTTACAAGACTGCTATCTGAAATGAACTTCCGTGATAATGACGCGTAGAAAACTGAATTACAGTCACTGAAGACCAAGGGAATCATGGAGATGACGGGGTATGTAGCAGAACACTAAAGCTCGGTGCTGCGTTTGTTAGCTCAGTACTTAGCCATATTTGTACTTTTTCGTTTAGGAATGGAAGGATTAAAGTACTCAATAGTGAAACGGCTTTGTAAAAAAGGAGAAGGGAGATGGTACAAAATTTTAGACTTATTTCTACGCCATCGGTGTTTGCTAAAATTATTGAAAAGGCTGTGTATATAAAGGTAATTGATCACTTCATCTACATAAATTGCTGTCAACATACAGTTTGTTTTGAGACATTGTTTAACAACTGAAAATGCTATATTCTCTCTACTCCGCGAGGCACTGGACGGATTAAATAAAAACTGTCGAGCAGTACATGTATTACGAGGCGTGTTTCTTTAAGTAAGTACTGTTTTGAAATTAAAAAAAGACGTGCTAAGATATCTCGATAATTTTATTTTTACATGAAAGCCTGTACCTTAATCTACTTTTCCACATAGATCTGTCAATATTGAGGCACTTGTCATAACATTGTACCAGTTTCTGAATACCCAACTCATAGAAGTCTGCCGCCTGACTTGTTACCCACTGCATCACCACTGTTTTGACTTCGTCATCGTCTTGAAGATGCTGACCGCCCAGGTGTTTCTTCAAGTGCAGGAACAGATGGTAGTCACTGGGCGCAAGATCGGGGCTGTACGGGGGATGATCTAGAGTTTCCCATCGAACAGTTGTGATGAGATCTTTGGTCTGATTCGCCACATGCGGACGGGTATTGCCTTGCAGTAAAACGATGCTCTTGCTCAGCTTCCATGGACTGTTGCTTTGATTCTGGTGTGTCGTAGGCCACTCATGTTTCATCACCCGTAACAATTTGGCTTAAGAAATCATCACGATCGTTGTGGTACCGCTCAAGGAAAGTCAATTCACTGAGTAAACGTTTGGTTTTGTGCACATCCGTCAACATTTTCGGTACCTAACGTGCGACCAATTTTCGGTAATTCAAGTGCTCGGTCACAATGCCATAAAAAACATTACATGAAACATTAGGAAAGTCATCCCGCAAGGAGGAAATCGTAAAGCGACTGTTTTCTCTCACCTTATCGTCCACTTCCTGTATCAAACTTTCTTTAATGACCGAAGGACGCCCGCTCCGTTGTTCATCACGCACATCTGTGCGGCCATCTTTGAATGCTCTGACCCACTTTCTTACCATTCCATCGCTCATAATGTTTTCTCCGTAACCTGCACAGATCTCACGATGAATATCGATCGCTTTTAGGCCTTTAGCACTAAGAAATCTTACTTCACAGTCGGCGGGACTCACAATTATCGGAGGCATCGTAAACACTCAGTACACTCCGTAAACAAGGAAGAATCAGACAGTAATGGCGTCAGTGCGTAGATCAAGGTACAGGCTTTCATGTAAAAGTAAAATTATTGAGATATCTTAGCACGTCTATTTTTAATTTCAAAACGGTACTTACTTAAAAAACACGCCTCGTATTTGGTTTAACAAAGACGTTTGTTTTGTTGATCATAAAGTATTACTGCAGAAGTTGGACTTCCTCCACAGCAATGAGATCGGCTACAACGTAGTGACTGGAGCACAGGTAAGTTATATGGGGAGGGGGAGGAACTGATGTTAAATCACGATAATATTAACTGTTCATAATTTCTAACACACAATTCAACTAAAACTGCCATTTTGAGTACACAGAATGGGCCTGTGACTAGTGAATCCGAGCAATTCAAATTCCTAGGTGCTCAGGTAGATGGTAAACTATAATGGGAAGACCATGTTCAGGACCTTTTTCAGAAACGTAATGCTACTGTAACTGCTGTCAGAACAATACCTGAAGTAAGTGATAGCCCAATACCGAAACTAGTTTACTTTGCTTATTTTCATTCGCCTATCACATACGGTATTATGTTTTGAGGTAACTACATCCATTACCAAAGGCTATTTTTGACTCAGAAAAATGTGGTTCCAGCAATATGTGGTGTAACATCGCGAGCCTCTTTTCGACCTTTGTCCAGGAGTCTGGGAATTCTGACATGAGTCTCTCGAATTATATTTTGTTTGGTGTCGTTAATTGTTAACAATAAAAGCTTATTCCGGAGTATTAGCAGCTTTCCGACAGTTAATACTAGACAGAAATCCAATCTGCGTTTGAATAGCACCTGCTTGACTCTTGTGCAGAAAAACGTGCAGTATTCCTTTGGGTCGATTTTCAATATGGTGCCACAAGAATTAAAACATCTTAACAATAACCCACGTACTTTCAAATCCAAACTGAAGAATTTCCTCATGGCTCACTCCTTCTTTACTACTGGAAAGTTCCAGGACAAAAATTAAGAAAGTTCACGTAATATATTGTCGATTGCTGTAGTTTTACTCAGCATCTTGTCATCTGCACGCATTTCGTGTAAATTTTTTCTTATGTTTTACTACCGTTTCTGATGTTAATTTCATGTACTGACTCGCTCCAAGGTTAGGGAGATTTGCTCCTCAATTTGGTCCTATGGAACTAGACTTATCATATAAAATAAAAATAAATAAATAGCTTTGGTTACATTCACATACCGAAAGATTTGTCTCGACTGATAGATTTTACTGTTTTTCCTTCGTATTTTAACTACGGTCTTGGTCAACATATTCTTTCTTGAAGGCTTGTATCGTTGATGCATTATTAAGTGACATTTAATGATAATGTGTTTGTGATAAATTTTCGATGCTCCATTACGCTGAAATGACATACTGCAAATTATAAAATGGTTCAAATGGCTCTGAGCACTATGGGACTTAACATCGGCGGTCATCAGTCCCCTAGAACTTAGAACTACTTAAACCTAAATAACCTAAGGATATCACACACATCCATGCCCGAGGCAGGATTCGAACCTGCGACCGTAGCAGTTGCGCGGTTCCGGACCGAGGCGCCTAGAACCGCTCGGCCACCGTGGCCGGCTGCAAATTATAAAACAAGTATGTTTCATTCTTAATTTGTAAACTATTGCCGATAATAACTCACTCGTAAGAGAGCACTCTTATATGAAGACATTAACCGTCGATAAATCATTACAGGGCATCTGATTATAGCAATAATTGTAATAAATCATTCCAAGAATGACGTTTTTGTGAATCTGCGGTCTGCGGTCAGGAAATCTTGTGAGAGGCCCGTGTCGAATGCTAACGAAAGACGATAGCCAATCATGTGGGAGTCGATATTGTCTGCGATGTCAAAATGACGCTACGTTTGAGGGGAATGCTAGTGAACCGAGTGTTACCGATGTAGAGAACCACTGTATTGTTCGTTAAAAGTTGCGTCACGTCGTCATTTGTGTTGTTTACTCTAAGAGGAAATGCGGACAATTATCGCCGTACAATTAAAGAAACTATCCACTGCTGATAATAACCGAAAAGTGAATAGGCTGTGGTGCCCGGGACAATGACGGTGAGAATAAGATGGGCTTGGCGGCCAAAGGAAAGAAATAAGGAAACATTAAACATCACATGAATAACGTCGTGGTTTCTGGAGCCGAAAGTTGTTTCGCATCCCGTCACATGCAATTTTTTTCTTGTTGGCGTTGTTAACGCGTTCTATTACTTTCTTATGAACGTAATAAAAGTGTGTTCTGCAATACTGGATGTTATTCACATTGAGTTTGATTTGAGAACGAAGGATGAAATAAATATTTAGCTATTTCCGAGCATGTGGTTAGGCAGGACTCTAGGGGGACAGCTTAGATTGCTGCGACTGGAATTAGCAGTAAGTAAAATTCATATTCTGCCTTTCCTCTAAAATTTGGCACTTTATTTCCGAATATTTGGCGATTTCCGAGTGGTTGGTCTGGAACCTAAGAGTGCAGCTTTAAATGGCGTGACTAAAACGAGCCGCAATATAATTTTTATCTTTTTTTCCTCACAAATATTTGTCTATTTCGGAATATGTAGCGACTTCCGAGTGTGTGGTTAGACAGGAACCTAATAGGGCAACTTAAATTGCTGCGAGTGAATCGAGGCGCAATAATATTCATATTCTTCGTTGAAACAAAGTCGATAGCCGATCATGCGGTCATCGATGTTGCGCGTGACGTCAAAATGACGTCACATTTGCGGGAGTTGTTGTTCAACGCCCTGTGCCGTTGCTTAGAAACAGTCTGAATCGAGTCGAAAGGCGAGCAACACGAATGTTCGTGCCCCTTTCAGCAACATTGTAAGAAACCGTGAGCTGCACGCAGCAACGATGGAGGTCTTTGGTAAACTGCTAACCAGCATCTGATTTCTGCCAATCCGGATTCCGCCTGTCAGCTTTAACGAGTGACGTCCTGTGTAACGTCACAAGTTTACGATGCGAAGGATGTAAGTGGCCTGTTACTAAATATCATCTGTGGTTTTCTTAGTAACTGATATAAACTATGCTCCTTATTACAAATATGTCGCGGTTACTGAGAATTTGAGAGGGCAGCCTAAATCGCGGCGACTAGAGCTATTAGCAGTCGTATTTACCGCCGGCATGTGTGACCGAGCGGTTCTAAGCGCTACAGTCTGGAACCGCGCGACCGCTACGGTCGCAGGTTCGAATCCTGCCTCGGGCATGGATGTGTGTGATGTCCTTAGGTTAGTTAGGTTTAAGTAGTTCTACGTTCTAGGAGACTGATGACCTCAGATATTAAGTCCCATAGTGCTCAGGGCCATTTGAACCATTTTTCGTATTTACCATATAGCTTCTCAAAAATATTTGGCTACTTATTTTCGAAAATGAGGCTGAGCAGGAACCTAAGAGCACAGCTTACGGGGATGTTAGACGATCTGCAATGATATTTATAATCTAGGTGCTCGCAATTTTTTTTCGCATATGGTACGATTTCCGATAGCGAGGTTAGGCAGGAAATTAAGAGGATAGCTATGTAGGTCAGTTTCAGTTCTCCATCCCACGGTTCACTATTTTTTGCGACTTTCCATTAATTTTATGTTCTTATTACTTCTAGGATTTATTTTGTTGGTTCTTATCTTTGTACTTGAGCCCTGTAAGTCACTTCCAGGTTTTGTTATTTTTCATATTTTTGCAGTAGCATAGAGAACGATACGAAAAAATTAAATACTTAACGATATAATTCACAGCCAGTAAAAATCGCGAAAAATAACGGAACTAGGAATCAATTAGTAGATTGGTTCCATGCATGACAGTTAGCAAAGAACGCAAGTACACACCGCTGCATAGTACGTAAAGTAACATCAAAAACACGACTGCTGTAACAAACCACTGCACGAACCTACTCTGCCTTCTTTTAGAATTTTCAGGTGTGGTATCACCCTAATTGTCGACTCCTCATTCTTTTATGATGTCATTTTCATCAGGTGTGGGTTGCTAATTCCGTAAGGATTTAACTGTGTGGTATCGCTTCCTCTATTGCTGCAAAAACGCGATAAATAACTAACATTGGAATCAACAACTAGAAGTCACGTATATAAGTCAATTGTAGTTATCCATTCCGAGATTTGTTATTCACCGCAGTAGTACAGAAGGCAAAACAAAATAGAAATCCTGTAACAAAGAACTGCACACACCACAGCAAAAACATTGAAAATTATGAACCTTGAAATCGATAACTATAATTGATCCATATAGTCAACTCCAGTTATCGATTCCAAGATTTATTATTTTCTCGTGAATTTTCCTTACTTGTACAGTGCATTTCCTTTTAAGAATTTTGCGTTGCTTTCTCCTTATTTCCTGCTTAAGTCCTTCTTAAGTTTCCTATATCTTATTCTTTATTTAATTTTGGGGTAGTTGTCTTAGATTTTAGTTTGGTCCCGCCCAAAACCCCCACTTTTCTGCGGTAGTCCTATAGATTCAAACAATGGAAAATCCAGGATGGAATGTAACAATATTATGAGAAGGAAAGTTGTTACTCATCAGAGGAGATGCTGAGTGGCAGATAGGCACAACAAAAAGATTCTCACAATTGTAGCTTTCGGCCGAATGGTTAATCATATAGATTCTGTTTTATTATTAAGAATTACCGCTATTCTATAATATTACGAGTTTACCATGCGTAATATTGTAATGGACTTTAAAAATCGTCGGTTGTTCTTTCACTTACTCGAGCAAACTATGATAATAATTTATTTCACACATGTATATTTCTTTTTTTTCTGCTGTTACTTTCTTTTTCGTTACCTCAGATTTATCCACTATACAACTTGTGACTTAGTAATTAATCGGGTGGACTGCGATGGTATTTTACCAAATGTATGTGTACTGTCTTTTTTCTGGTGGTACAACCTCTTGTCTATGAATAAGCCTCGTTGCCAGAGTCTGAATACTGTGCTTCGACTGCGCTCGTTGTCCTCATATCGCCTGCATGTACCTTCTTTGACTTAGGTATGAGGTCACTGATCAAAGCCGGCGGGTGGAATCGGACAAAAGAACTTATTCGTGCTTTCCATATTCTTTCGACAAGTTTAGTACAACAAAATGGTGTCTTGAAACATGTTTTCCGTAGCCTTATCGTAAGAAATAATACATTTTTCTAAGAATTTATAACGGATTGTAGATGGATTTCAAGCATTAAGTTCTGCTTTTGACAAGAGACTGATCTGACTTTTATACCATAAGCGCGTTGTTTATGGAATGAAATGGGTTTTGCAAATGTATTTTTCTGCTTACGTGGGTATCATCAAATAAGGTTCGTCTGTATTGTCATCTTTGTGTCAGGTCAGTTCATATCCTCAGTACCAGTTCAGTGCTCCCACATTTTCTTTGCTTTTCAGCTCCGTAGTACTAAATTGGTAAAGGTCGCTCGAATTTGAGCTGTAATGCATTGATTCATTTCTCTGCCAACTTCGGTCGTCGTTGCTTGTGTTTCATTTCGGTGATACGTAACTTATAACAGTGAGCATGATTCATACGTGACCTCCTACGAATCTGTATAACTCGTGATCTGGCTTTAGTAGTTCTGTCGACAACGAGCTCATGAATTGCCCATTCACGAGCGATATATCGCTGACATTGTCGCGAGCAATAATCGTCTGCAGTCGGCGACAATGCGCTAGTTATTAGATGGCAGTTTCATATAGTTTTTCTAACGACACTATGTCAGGAATTTATGTTTTCAAAAATTATCTGCTACGTTTAGCAATACTTCGTATATTGACATACTCGTAAAAAGCAAACACTGAAGTGCATTAACCTTGTTTTGGAATGTTTTCAGTTGGAAACTGTAACGTATTAATTAACGTGGTGTTCAGATTAAATTATCTCCTCTTCTTTTTCCTGACCGTTACCTCATATCTCGAGGGGTCGGCATGTTAATGTGCATTTCGATGATAGTGGTATAAGATAGCCGGATGGATTTCCTGTCACCATGCTCCCCCCCCCCCACCCCCACCCCACTTGTCCCGTGACCCTCTTTTCTCTTTTGGGGTGGGGAGACACAGGAAGTAGCTACAGCAGTTCTGACAAGCGCGCAGGATTACCTCAGTACGGCTTGAACAGGGTCAATAAAATGCAGAACATGCAAGTCTTACGTCAAATTTTTAAGCTATGTCAATTGTTTGTTAATTTTTCTCAAACGTGGGCTGGGGACGAGTTATTTCAGACAAATCAAACCTATCCGTGCAAAATAAGAGGTAGAAGAAACATTATAAACAGAGGTTTTTGGCAAATTTTATGGTCCTCAAAATGTATTCAAGCTACTTTAGCCGAAATTTCCATCAGGAAAGGGATACACGGGGGACAAATGATTGCCGTGATTTCGCCTGGTTTCTTTGACATGGGGACACACATGGGCTCCAATGACGAGAACATCGATTTTACAACAGGGGACAAGTTCATATAACAGTTTAAAAGACTAGAACTATCGCAGTAATTCCGATCGAAGGTCACTAATTGCACTGGCCTATTCATTTGCATAGGTGAGTTATATTCTAGTATAGAGAACTAACGCAAATAATAGCATGCCGGACTAAATTCACACTACAGAATATAGTTCACAGTACTATTGCACCACTTCGATATCACCAGTAAAACTCCTAGACAGTCATTTCATTTACCACAGCGTTTTCAAATTCAGTTAATTAGCATGTCACGTAGTGTATAGTGATCATAGAACTGACGTCAACGTCAAAGTGGATACAATTAAAATCTTTCCATGTATTTCATGACTCACATTGGCAAACCGGAAGTTTTTCAAAATGAATGGAGGGCCACGCTTTTACGACATTAATGGCAATGCTTCAAAATTTTACCTGTTGTGAAGCACAATTAATAAACAGAAACACACTTCCAGTTACTTTCTCGGTTAAGCTTATGGGCCATTCTAGTACATAACAACTGCCGTGAAAGAAAGAAACCGGTAAAAACTGTTTGTATTTCCAGCACAAGTTTCATTCATACACATTAACTAGTGTAATGTAAGTCCCACTAACTGGGTGTGGGCATTTAATCACATTTCGCAACTTATCTGGAAGGAGGTAAAACACATCGCAAAGATTCGCACCTGCTGCTGGTCACAATCATAACTGCTCTCTTACTGACTAATGTATGTTATTCTTACCTTTACGCCAAGGAAACTACCTCGTCGACACTGAAATCGGGAATTCAAATTTCATGTTACTGATCACTTTAAAAGGAAACTAGAAACTTCGGCTTCACCTCTTATGCCGAAAAGGCGTAGCTAGAATTACTATGTGTTTGTCCACAGTCTAATTCACGTCTAGTCTGTACGGTAAATTCAGTCACGACACGGTGCTCATTGTTGATACACACCGCCACAGCAGTGCTCCAAGCTGGCAGCAAGCTACACTTTTGAATACGATATCGGATGAACGCGAACAGTATCGTCTATACTGATTTGCAACATAGTTTTTTCAGAAGATAGCGAATATAGTAGAATAGAAACTGACATTAACCAAAACAATTAGACCGCATTTGTCTTTCTTTAGTTTTCTAAGTATCCTGGGAAGTTTGAAACGGTACATCAGAGGCCGGTTTATTTACGATCTCTAGTAACGTACAGATACTTACATATTATATAGTTAGACGCCTTTTTTGAAGAATAACATGGCCACCAAACAGCAGAAGAACTGACCTTGCGCAGAAAACCTCTTATGATCTTGTTCGCTACACTTCCAACCAAATCAGTGAATGTGGAACATAGGAAATTTGTATGGAATGCAATAACCACCAAATCATCCACCACAACTGATATAGAAGAAACCATACAGACGTGATAATAAAATGTCAAAAGCAGTCAAACTGTTTCCCCCAATACAGAAGAAACCTATATTGCAATTGTTGCTGTCTCTGTGGCCACAAACGGCAAGAATCTTCAACACAGTCATATTTTGAGGAAAAAATAATTACATTTAGATAATATTCGTATATTAGAAAGACGAGTGTAGTGTAGAAAGTGCGAATCATTGGACTCCGTACAAAATTTTGGTGTCAGGGAAGTGGCTATTTTAATAAGAACTCACAGTGGCAGAAACACACGCTTCTCATGCAGTGCTTAATTTCGGCAGGGACGGCGTTCGCCATCCCGCATGGAAATGTTTTTGAACTCACTGGAAAAAGTAGGCACCGGAAATTTAAAATAATACTCGTCTAATTACCTGAAGCCCCAAAGAAACTGGTAAAGGCATGCATATTAAAATGCAGAGGTATGTAAACAGGCAGAATACGGCGCTGCGGTCGGCAACGCCTACACAGGACAAGTGTCTGGCGCAGTTGTTAGGTCGGTTACTGCTGTTACAATGACAGATTATCAAGATTTAAGTGAGCTCGAACCGACATCGCAGCGGCCGGAAAGAGATCCTGCAAGAACGGGATCAACGACGACTGAAGAGAATCGTTTAACGTGACAGAAGTGCAAACCTTGCTGCAGATTTCAATGCTGGGCCATCGGCAAGTGTCAGTGTACGAACCATTCAACGAAACATCATCGATACGGGTTTTCGGAGCCGAAGGCCTACTCGTGTACCCTTGATGACTACACGACACAAAGCTTTACGCCTCACTTGGGCCCGTCAACACCGATACTGGAGCGTTGAAGACTGGAAACATGTTGCCTGGTCGGACGAGTCTCGTTTCAAACTGTATCGTGCGGATGGGCGTGTACGGGTATGGAGACAGCCCCATGAATCCATGGGCCCTGCTTGCCAGCAGGGGACTGTTCAAGCTGCTGGACGCTCTGTAATGGTGTGGGGCGTGTGCAGTTGGAGTGATACGGGACCCCTGATACGGTGGCTTGCGGGTTATGTCTGCAGATGTAGATATAGATTTAGACGTCAGCTGGCTGCAACAGAGCACATACTCTGAGTATGAAGGACGGGAAATCAGTAAGAGCCATTACTAGAGGACTGTTCAAGCTGGTGGAAGCTCTGTAACGGTGTGGGGCGCGTGCAGTTGGGGTGATGTGGGACCCCTGAAACGGTGGCTTGTGGATTATGTCTGCAGATGTAGATATAGATTTAGACGTCAGCTGACTGCAACAGAGCACATATTCTGAGTATGAAGGACAGGAAATCAATAAGAGCAATTACTAGACCGCCACTATGGTGTCATGTAAATTTATCGAGGTGCAGCTGGGTAAACGAATCAGAAAAAATGTGGACTGCAACAAAGGTAAAGCTGCAAATTTTAAGCTACAGCACCGTCAAGTTCTTTATTCTGTATTCTCGTGTCGAGTCCCCTGTTATCGGTAAAATGTTTACAGGGCACACAAGCATGAAGCAGTCACCAAATGGACTGAATAAGCTGAACGTAAAAGCAACTGAATAGCGGCAACGAAGAGGCAGAGTTTGCTGCTCTCTCATGTGTGATGTATTAACGCGGAGATCAACTCCATAGAGCAAATGAAAGAGCGACTCCGTACTCAAAAAAGTAGGTGTCAGAATCTGCAGCATGTGTGTTCAGTATATGTGAATCAACGTTGTTTGCTTTCCAGTTGTGGGTCGGCTGAAACACTACTTATGCCAGTATACGAAACACAGCACGTGAAACGTTGTACGTAATTTAACCTCCGTAGGAATCACAAGTTAGAATACTGAATAACAGATATTTCTAAAAAGCGTCTTATCAATGGCTGGAAAAAATTGCGGAATTTTTTTGTAAACATACAGGTTTACAGAGGACTTGGGCAATGGGAGCTGCTATTTGTAGAACAATACATTATATCAGTTTATATATTTTATTTTGAGCTCGTCTCAAAATTCTGGTCGACTAATACTTTCGCTGCGAGATTGTTTTTCCCGTCACGTATTATTTACTCTCTGATTGTTTTCCCGTGACAAAAATGATTGTTCTTTGGGTAATTTTCAAGAATGATTGCCTATCGAAGTCCAGCGGTCTGAACGATACATATCGAGCGTGCGATCGTAAATCGATCATGCGATTCCGCTGGCGGGCGTTTTGATCAGTTATTTGTGATCGTCATTTTAATCTGTTTTGCATCATTCCCTTAGTTGCTCTAAATTACATGCCTCCGCGATTTATTCGTGAGTCGCTAGGGAAACCGAGACGATTTATGTCGTTAGTGAGTTGAATGTCTGGTGTACTTGACGTTTCTTAGGCGGATCCTCTCACATGGAAGAATCTAATTCCGTGTTTATCCAGCGTAGAAAATTGTTCGTCTTTTTGTGGCTAATATGGAATACTACCAGACGAGGAAAGAAGAGACTGTGTAGACTGTGGTGGTGCGAAGTGTATAAAACTTCTTAAGAACAGTTTCGATTCTGAAATACCGTTACACTTTCATTGCGGACAGTGCGGAAAACAAACGAGTTTCAGGAAGAATACATGGTTCGACTCATCCAAATTATCCATCCAGATCACCGTAATGGACTTTCACATGACGAAAACACCGACGACGAGTAAGGTAAGTCGTCTCCTTTACAGTGACAAGTATTTTTGTAACGCTTTTCTTTTGTCGTTACACTAGTGACCAACGTAAACGTACTCATAACGCCCGCCACCAGAGTCACATGATCGATTTACGATCGCACGCTCGATATGTATCGTTTGGACCCATGGACTTCGATAGGCAATCATTCTTGGAAATTACCGCTCTCTGAATGGCATATACGAGTATAAACGAACGGTTGTCACTTTACGATACATTTGATATGCCTTCGACAGTTACATTCAAGGCGAGTTCGACACTCCCAGTTAGAGATCAGCAGCAGAGGATTTTATCCAGTTAGAGATCAGCAGCAGAGGATTTTATTTTCGGTTCCCAGCGTCCAGCAGAAAGTTTTCCCTTTCAAAAGGCACGACAAATTCAACTTTCATGGCGCAGTATGGGATTGACGCGTAGTCAGTAGTGTTTGTGCTCAGAGGTAGTCGCGAAAGTTTGTGATGTGTCTTCTTCGGCAATATGAAGAAACGCTTATGCTAAGTGTACTGGATGTGTCAACAACTATGTGCTCAATGTGCATGCAATTTTTCGTGCTATATCGCTTTCACGATAGTGATTTCCATCTTGATCGCCCATGGGCAGCAACCACACGGTAACTGAAATACTCATAGTATTTATGTTTGTTGGTAGTGCCATGTGACACATAACAAGCTAGCTGTCTGTCATTAATGCAGTAAAGTCATAGTAAGTTTCCTGTCAGTTTTACATTTATAATTTATTGTGCGACAAGCTTATGATTGTAATTTCTAAACATTCTGGTGACCGAAGTAAAGGCCTTATCCCCATGTAGTAACACTTAACTAGCGCAGTAGATCTGTGAACCATTTTATATGGAATGCGTTAAATCAACTTTATATAGAACGAGTTTAATCAATCCGATTACTACTCACTTTATGTTTTGGATATACCGTTGATCGTTGTTATTAATAATACTAGTATATTTTACTGAAAACTGTAAAAGAATTGCTTGGTACTCATGACCTCCATTGCCTTGACACTACCTGCAGTAAATCTAAAATATTTGTTAGTAGGTTGCGTAATGTCTCATGCCCGCATTTTTCGCAGTGTGTATTAGCGCGCGTGCGTGCGCTTTGTGTGTGTGTGTGTGTGTGTGTGTGTGTGTGTGTGTGTGTGTGTGTGAGAGAGAGAGAGAGGGAGAGAGAGAGAGAGAGAGAGAGAGAGAGAGAGAGAGAGAGAGGGAGAGAGTGTATGTGTTTGTGTGTTTCTCTCGAGATCGGAATATTAATTTTGTGACTCCGCACTTCTCAGTGTAAGATAGCCTTTATCTTCTGCGGCACGTAAATAAAATATTAGGTTATCTTTATGGCAAGTTTCGCCTCACAAATATAACGCTTGTTTTCATCAGTTGCATAAATTCGTGTCATAATGTAAGAAATAGTACACGACTTCTTTTTTGCGAACATTCATGTGACGACGTGTGTTAATGTGTATATGCAGGTGAGTTCTTTTACGCCGAGTTGTAGAACGCATGGTAAGAAGCATTGTCCCCCAAAATCTCCGTTAGCTCCACCAGACCTGCCTACTCTGCTTGCTCTGTTTAATCATTCTGATTCAGTGATCGCTTTTCCTTGGCAGTTTCCCACTGACACATACAATCGTTCTTAGAAGGTACTCAAATATATATCCAAATTCCAGACTGAATCTTTTAATGCAGACACAGCAGAGTCCATACCTGAACTTTCCAAAACAAGTAGTAGTTCTTAGTCTGTTCAGAGCGCTGCTGTTCGCTGATAGTTACTAGACAGTGCAAGACGTCCGTTCGCAATATTTGTCGATCACAATCCTAGCAAACCTTCTTGTATGTGACCTGACGTACATAGAAGAGTTTCTTAATATCACCTGTATTGTGCAGGCTATCAGAAAACATGGAAGCGCCCATCTTTACAGCAGACGGAGTGAAAAGCAGCCAAGTAAATCAAGATCGCAGAAAAGAAAGGGACGGTGTAAGAAACAGCGATCTTTCAGGAACGAATACGTCCCCACGGGTGTACAATCACAGAACACTTTCCGCTATATAGGGTGGTCTATGGATCGTGACCGGGCCAAATATCTCACAAAATAAGCGTTTCTTTGTGTACTACACGACTGTTGTTGTTGTTGTGGTCTTCAGTCCTGTGACTGGTTTGATGCAGCTCTCCATGCTACTCTATCCTGTGCAAGCTTCTTCATCTCCCAGTACCTACTGCAACCTACATCCTTCTGAATCTGCTTAGTGTATTGATCTCTTGGTCTCCCTCTACGATTTTTACCCTCCACGCTGCCCTCCAATGCTAAATTTGTGATCCCTTGATGCCTCAAAACATGTCCTACCAACCGATCCCTTCTTCTAGTCAAGTTGTGCCACAAACTTCTCTTCTCCCCAATCCTATTCAATACCTCCTCATTAGTTACGTGATCTACCCACCTTATCTTCAGCATTCTTCTGTAGCACCACATTTCGAAAGCTTCTATTCTCTTCTTGTCCAAACTGGTTATCGTCCATGTTTCACTTCCATACATGGCTACACTCCATACAAATACTTTCAGAAACGACTTCCTGACACTTAAATCTATACTCGATGTTAACAAATTTCTCTTCTTCAGAAACGATTTCCTTGCCATTGCCAGTCTACATTTTATATCCTCCCTACTTCGACCATCATCAGTTACTTTACTACATAAATAGCAAAACTCCTTTACTACTTTAAGTGTCTCATTTCCTAATCTAATCCCCTCAGCATCACCCGATTTAATTTGACTACATTATACACGACTATGTAATAAAAATGGGTGTTCCTATTAAAAAAAACGCAGTTGATATCCGTTTGACCTATGGCAGCGGCATCTAGCGGGCCAACCATAGCGCCATCTGGTTTCCCCCTTCAAGCTAGACGAGTTTCGTTCTTTGTAGTTTTTTCGTCTGATGCTTATTTCATGAGATATTTGGCCCGGTCACTATCAATGGACCACCCTGTATAACCTTACGCAATCGTAAAATCTAACTTACTGTACGGGGGATAATTGTCTGAAACAGGGCTACGGGAGCCGCCCTAGAGACCGAGATGCCGGTGCCTTAGGGGATGGGCCCCATCCCTGTTATGCTGACCGCCCCGCTCGCTGCTAGTGGGGAGGAAACAGAACAGTCGCCACCTTGTGGGGGCAGCTCCTGGTGGCTGTGAAGAAGACTGCTGCGGGACCTTTGGTGAGTGAACTTCGTGCAGTTTAGGACATTATGAAATACCAGTCCTATAGTGCACGTGTGTTACAACGTTCACCATGGCGCGAAAACTCTCTGCACGATATACCCTGAGGAGACAAAAGTCATAGGGTAGCAATGTGAACATACGCAGATGCCGGTAGTATCGCGTACACAAGGTATAAAAGGACAGTGCAACGGAGGAGCAGCGATTTTTACTCAAGTTATTCATATGAAAAAGTTTCTGAGTTGATTATTGGCCGCATTAACAGATTTTGAGCGCGGAACGGCAGTTGGAGCTAGAAGCACGGGACATTTCGTTTTGGGAACCGTTAGGGAATTCAGTTTCTGAGATCCTGAAAGGTGGCTACACTGAGCCACTGCGCCAGAGATTGCGCCAAAGAGTATTATTAAGCCGCCTCCACAGTGCTTGGAGAGAGCTCGTAGTAGTCAGTGCCTGTCGAGGACTCGGGGTAGTCTGTGCTGAGATGTTGTAGCAGAGAGTGTTTGTTGAGATGTGCTATTAGGCAGTGCTTGCTGAGATGTGATATTGGAGAGTTCTGGTTGAGATATAATGTAAGGATTAGAATGATTTTCATCAATATAAATGAGGTAATTAACTCAGTTTGTTTTTATTTTAGTGTCCTAAATAATGCGTCATTGCAGGTTCAGTCAACAAAGCATCTGGCGTGTGTTCTTGTATTGGAGTGTAATTCTGCTTTCCTTACGCAATTATCGTATTTCTAATTTTCTTTTATCACGTCAGTAAAATTGGTATTTAAAAATTCTTGTCTTGTTGAAGAAGAACCGTGCCAGATGTCCGTTGAGTCATACTTCCACATACAGAACAGTTATGCTTTGGTTTCGTAGGTTTCATAGTTGCTGGGGACTTAATTAATTAACTGTGTTAACGAAAAATTTCATTTCATTATTTGTTGTTGTTCTTTGCAGTCAGATAGCGTAATAATACTAGTCAGGGCCACCGTTTACGAGACTTGCGTAATCGGACATAACAGCTACTAAAAAACTAAAAGTATTTTCAACAATATTTAATTAAGCCCCCATGCAATCCACAGTGTCAAGAGAGTGGCGAGAAGACCAAATTTCAGGCATTAACTCTCGCCACAGGCTACATAGCTGCCGACGGCCCTCACCTAACAATCGAAAGCGTAGATTTGTCAGTGCTAACAGACAAGCGACAGAGCGTGAAATAACCCCAGAAATCACTGTGGCACGTACGACTACCATATCTTTCAGGGAAGTACGGCGGACGACCGACACGAGTGCGTTTGCTAGCATCACAACATCGCCTGCAGCGCCCCTTCTGGGCTCGTGATCAAATCGGTTGGACTCCAGACGACTGGAAAACTGTGACCGGGTCAGATGAGTTTCGATTTCAGTTTTTAAGAGCTGATGGTAGATTTAGAGTGTGGCGCAGGCCACACGAAGCCATGGACCCAGGTTGTAAACAAGGCGGTCTGCAAGCTGGTGGTGGCTCCTTAACGGTGCGGGTTGAGTTTACGTGGTTCAGACAGGGTCATCTGGTTCAACTGAACTGATCATTGACAGGACATGGTTACGTTCGGCTACTTGGGGACCACTTGCAGACCTTCATGGACTTCACGTTCTCAAACAATCGTGGAATTTTTATTGATGACAGTGCGCCATCTGCATCTACATCTACATCTATATCCATACTCCGCAAGCCACCTGACGGTGTGTGGCGGAGGGTACTTTGAGTACCTCTATCGGTTCTCCCTTCTGTTCCAGTCTCGTATTGTTCGTGGAAAGAAAGATTGTCGGTATGTCTCTGTGTGGGCTCTAATCTCTCTGATTTTACCCTCATGGTCTCTTCGCGAGATATACGTAGGAGGGAGCAATATACTGCTTGACTCCCCGGTGAAGGTCTGTTCTCAAAACTTTAACAAAAGCCCGTACCGAGCTACTGAGCGTCTCTCTTGCAAAGTCTTCCACTGGGGTTTATCATCTCCGTAACGCTTTCGCGATTACTAAATGATCCTCTAACGAAGCGCGCTGCTCTCCGTTGGATCTCCTCTATCTATCAACCCTATCTGGTACGGATCCCACACCGGTGAGCAAAATTCAAGCAGTGGGTGAACAAGTGTACTGTAACCTACTTCTTTTGTTTTCGGATTGCATTTCCTTAGGATTCTTCCAATGAATCTCGGTCTGGCATCTGCTTTACCGACGTTTAATTTTATATGGTCATTCCATTTTAAATCACTCCTAATGCCTACTCCCAGATAATTTATGGCATTAATCGCTTCCAGTTGCTGACCTGCTATATTGTAGCTAAACGATAAAGGATCTTTCTTTCTATGTATTCGCAGCACATTACACTTGTCTGCATTGAGATTCAAATGCCATTCCCTGCACAGTGCGTCAATTCGTTGCAGATCCTCCTGCATTGCAGTACAATTTTCTATTGTTACAACCTCTCGATATACTACAGCATCATCTGCAAAAAGCCTCAGTGAACTTCCTATGTTATCCACAAGGTCATTTATATATATTGTGAATAGCAACGGTCCTATGACACTCCCCTGCGGCACACCTGAAATCACTCTCACTTCGGAAGACTTCTCTCCATTGAGAATGACATGCTGCGTTCTGATATATCTAGGAACTCTTCAATCCAATCACACAATTGGTCTGATAGTCCACATGCCCTTACTTTGTTCATTAAACGACTGTGGGGAACTGTATCGAACGCCTTGCGGAAGTCAAGAAACACGGCATCTACCTGGGAACCCGTGTCTATGGCCCTCTGAGTCTCGTGGACGAATAGCGCGAGCTGGGTTTCCCACGATCGTTTTTTTCAAAACCCATGCTGATTCCTACAGAGTAGATTTCTAGTCTCCAGAGAAGTCATTATGTCGAACATAATACGTGTCACTGGGCCACAGTTGTTCACGACTGCTTTGAAGAACATTCAGGAATTATTTGGCGCAGGCTGTTGTGGCCGTGCGATTCTAGGCGCTTTAGTCTGGAACCGCGTGACCGCTACGGTCGCAGGTTCGAATCCTGCCTCGGGCGTGGATGTGCGTGTTGTCTTTAGGTTAGTTAGGCTTAAATTCTAGGGGACTGATGACCTCAGGAGTTAAGTGCCATAGTGCTCAGAGCCATTTGAACCAATGATTTGGCACCCAGGTCGCCCGACCATCGAACATTTGCGGGACATGATCCAGAGGTCAGTTCGTGCACAAAATCTTATACCGGCAACAGTTTCACTGTTATGGACGGCTATAGAGGCAGCGTGCTACAGTACTTCTGCGGGCGACTGTCAATGACTTTTTTGTCAATGACTTTTTGAGTCCATGCCACGCCGAGTTGCTGCACTACGCCGAGCAAAAGGAAACCTGAGAGGATGTTAGGACGTATCCCATAACTTTTGTCACCCCAGTGTACGTATATGTTATGTCAGGCTGTGCGTTCAGATCACAAAATGCCTTTCGTCATACGTAAACATGACATGCTTGTTTTATCATCGATTGAGGTGGTAGACTAGGGCAAAAAATTTTTAGCCTAATTTATAGTTACCAAAAATATTCCATAGAGAGTCTATTTTTAATATTCATTCGAAGTGGAGTGTTCCATAAATGCGAAAATATATCAAAACAACGATTTACTGCGTGAGGATCTGGCGAATCCGAGCGCTCGAATGCAACCGATGCAATGTTGTATTAGTTACTGACGTGTCCACTTAGTTTCACGTAGTGTCGCAGAGGGCATTAGTATCAACTAAAATACTATTCTCAAAATGACTTCTCTTCGTTTATGGTAAACAGTGCGATAACACGTGCTTGTCTCGGGTCCGCTAAACTTGTCGTTTCGTTTTTTTTTGTCCGCAGTAAAACGTGAGTGATTGAAAACGACAAACAAATGTATTTATACAGATAGAAGAAGTTCGAGAAACAATCTCAGTCGTACAAAAAACAGTTCCGTTGGTAAGCGGATGCCAGTTACTCGATATAATTTCATCAAAATGGAACGGTTTCGACATCGGTGAAAGAAAGGCCGACAGTACCGTGCTGGCGTTTCCGTTTAAGGCTTTGTTCAGTTTCATACTAAAAAAAAAAAAAATAACGACAATTCAACACCCAGTCTCTAACCGGAAACAACCTCTGAACCCAGGCGGGAATCGAGCCAGCGTCCTCTGAATAGTAGTCAGCAGCACTATCCACTCAGCAATGGTGGCACCTAAGTATTTATATTGCGATCTAAATCACTGGTCGTGAGAATGAAGAATTAGTGAAGAATTAATCAACAGTAACAGTCTTTATAAGACGTTTAAAATCATCATATTTACAACAACTACACAACTAAAACGCCACAATATAAATTGAACATTGTACAGTTATTTACTGAAAACCACACTCCAAATTTTCTGGCAAATCGCTGAGAGTGCGTAAATGGAGTTCGCCCTCGGCAGCTTTTACACATTGTTGCACAGCGTAAATCAGCCCTGCCGGCCGGAATGGCCGAGCGGTTCTAGGCGCTACAGTCTGGAACCACGAGACCGCTACGGTCGCAGGTTCGAATCCTGCCTCGGACATCGATGTGTGTGATGTCCTTAGGTTAGTTAGGTTTAAGTAGTTCTAAGTTCTAGGGGACTGATGACCTCAGAAGTGAAGTCCCATAGTGCTCAGAGCCATTTGAACCATTTTTAAGTCAGCCCTCACACACTTGCATTTTCTTCCACATTGTTCCGTGTGAAATCAGTAGTAATACTCGTATCCTGTGCGGAGCGGCAGTTGTTTCACGTGAATTGCACAGGGGGACTAGTTTGATTCCCGCCAAACCCATTTTCTGGGTCCAAGCTGTTCTGCAACCGCAGCTACAATTGAAGATGTACTCAGCAGAAATGGAAGCACACTGCGTCAGCAGTGTATGACAAACGAGAAACTATGACAGCATTGCTTGCCTGAAACACAAGAACATTTAGATGCTGAAATCTGATATTCACACTATTATAGGAAGAGCAGAAACCCATATTCTAGACAGTTTCAACAATATTTTTTGATCCCACTTTACAAAACAAGTACACTGCAAGCCCCATGTTGCAATGAGGAGGTGAATGAACGAAGCCTCGAAGCTGACACAAGCTTTTGGGATACTGCTGTAGGTTTCCTCAAGTGCGATTGTTCACTATGTTTCTTTTTCGAGACAACCAGAACCGTTATAAATTCCTGTAAAATTCCAGAAACCGTAACGTCAGCATTCTCAGTGAAGTCAGTGGCATCTGTGTAACCATGAGTATGATGAGGAGTCATTCTTATACCTTCACGAATGATGGCTCCAGTGGCTTCCAGTATCCTCATTCGCTCATCTTTTTTCATTCACCTCTCGTCCACTGTACCGAGCGAGGTGGCGCAGTGGTTAGCACACTGGACTCGCATTCGGGAGGACGACGGTTCAATCCCGTCTCCGGCCATCCTGATTTAGGTTTTCCGTGATTTCCCTAAATCGTTTCAGGCAAATGCCGGGATGGTTCCTTTGAAAGGGCACGGCCGATTTCCTTCCCAATCCTTCCTGAACCCGAGCTTGCGCTCCGTCTCTAATGACCTCGTTGTCGACGGGACGTTAAACACTAACCACCACCACCACCACCACCGTCCACCGTACCGTTGGTTCACCAGTTTGTGGTCACTACCATGGAAACGAATAGCGGTGGGGGGAATTGTGTGTGTGTGGGGGGGGGGGGAGGAAGGAATTGTCGAATTGTCATTGTGTCAGACAGGACTCCATCACCAATTTTCTTTTAAATTTTTTATCTTCAGTGTATCTCCTTCTGGAAGACATACACTGATTTTCTGCAGTAAATCGATCAGTAAAAATAGACATTCCTCTGAAGAATCTATAAAAGTGCATACTTCGTGGAAAACAATCTCAACGTTGGCACCATGAGGACAGCCTCTTTTCGGAACAGAGGAGCAGTTCAACGCTACTTCACCGTAGCAGTGTTGGTGATAACGGATTTCGGTAGCTACTAAACTCAAACTACAGTACTGTTCTTGTGTTCTGCAACCTTACTAACGAAATCATCATCCCGTTTCTCTAGTTTCTCAAGCAGTGTGTGTTTCAGAGTTAAAAACGAACTTCAAACATTTCGCGACGCTTTTGGAGTGTTTGTTTCCTACCTCTAAATCACATATTTCAGCACATATAAAATTACAAACAGCATAGTGAACGCATTATTGTGGCCAAGATAGATACGAAGCCCGCACCTACTACAGTAGTACAAGTTTATATGCCAACTAGCTCTGCAGATGACGAAGAAATTGAAGAAATGTATGATGAAATAAAAGAAATTATTCAGATTGTGAAGGGAGACGAAAATTTAATAGTCATGGGTGACTGGAATTCGAGTGTAGGAAAAGGGAGAGAAGGAAACATAGTAGGTGAATATGGATTGGGGGACAGAAATGAAAGAGGAAGCCGCCTGGTAGAATTTTGCACAGAGCACAACATAATCATAACTAACACTTGGTTTAAGAATCATGAAAGAAGGTTGTATACATGGAAGAACCCTGGAGATACTAAAAGGTATCAGATAGATTATATAATGGTAAGACAGAGATTTAGGAACCAGGTTTTAAATTGTAAGACATTTCCAGGGGCAGGTGTGGACTCTGACCACAATCTATTGGTTATGACCTGTAGATTAAAACTGAAGAAATTGCAAAAAGGTGGGAATTTAAGGAGATGGGACCTGGATAAACTAAAAGAACCAGAGGTTGTACAGAGATTCAGGGAGAGCATAAGGGAGCAATTGACAGGAATGGGGGAAATAAATACAGTAGAAGAAGAATGGGTAGCTTTGAGGGATGAAGTAGTGAAGGCAGCAGAGGATCAAGTAGGTAAAAAGACGAGGGCTAGTAGAAATCCTTGGGTAACAGAAGAAATATTGAATTTAATTGATGAAAGGAGAAAATATAAAAATGCAGTAAGTGAAACAGGCAAAAAGGAATACCAGCGTCTCAAAAATGAGATCGACAGGAAGTGCAAAGTGGCTAAGCAGGGATGGCTAGAGGACAAATGTAAGGATGTAGAGGCCTATCTCACTAGGGGTAAGATAGATACAGCCTACAGGAAAATTAAAGAGACCTTTGGAGATAAGAGAACGACTTGTATGAATATCAAGAGCTCAGATGGAAACCCAGTTCTAAGCAAAGAAGGGAAAGCAGAAAGGTGGAAGGAGTATATAGAGGGTCTATACAAGGGCGATGTACTTGAGGACAATATTATGGAAATGGAAGAGGATGTAGATGAAGATGAAATGGGAGATACGATACTGCGTGAAGAGTTTGACAGAGCACTGAAAGACCTGAGTCGAAACAAGGCCCCCGGAGTAGACAATATTCCATTGGAACTACTGACGGCCGTGGGAGAGCCAGTCCTGACAAAACTCTACCATCTGGTGAGCAAGATGTATGAAACAGGCGAAATACCCTCAGACTTCAAGAAGAATATAATAATTCCAATCCCAAAGAAAGCAGGTGTTGACAGATGTGAAAATTACCGAACTATCAGCTTAATAAGTCACAGCTGCAAAATACTAACACGAATTCTTTACAGACGAATGGAAAAACTAGTAGAAGCCAACCTCGGGGAAGATCAGTTTGGATTCCGTAGAAACACTGGAACACGTGAGGCAATACTGACCTTACGACTTATCTTAGAAGAAAGATTAAGGAAAGGCAAACCTACGTTTCTAGCATTTGTAGACTTAGAGAAAGCTTTTGACAATGTTGACTGGAATACTCTCTTTCAAATTCTGAAGGTGGCAGGGGTAAAATACAGGGAGCGAAAGGCTATTTACAATTTGTACAGAAACCAGATGGCAGTTATAAGAGTCGAGGGACATGAAAGGGAAGCAGTGGTTGGGAAGGGAGTAAGACAGGGTTGTAGCCTCTCCCCGATGTTGTTCAATCTGTATATTGAGCAAGCAGTAAAGGAAACAAAAGAAAAATTCGGAGTAGGTATTAAAATTCATGGAGAAGTAATAAAAACATTGAGGTTCGCCGATGACATTGTAATTCTGTCAGAGACAGCAAAGGACTTGGAAGAGCAGTTGAATGGAATGGACAGTGTCTTGAAAGGAGGATATAAGATGAACATCAACAAAAGCAAAACAAGGATAATGGAATGTAGTCTAATTATGTCGGGTGATGCTGAGGGAATTAGATTAGGAAATGAGACACTTAAAGTAGTAAAGGAGTTTTGCTATTTGGAGAGCAAAATAACTGATGATGGTCGAAGTAGAGAGGATATAAAATGTAGGCTGGCAATGGCAAGGAAAGCGTTTCTGAAGAAGAAAAATTTGTTAACATCCAGTATTGATTTGAGTGTCAGGAAGTCATTTCTGAAAGTATTTGTATGGAGTGTAGCCATGTATGGAAGTGAAACATGGACGATAAATAGTTTGGACAAGAAGAGAATAGAAGCTTTCGAAATGTGGTGCTACAGAAGAATGCTGAAGATTAGATGGGTAGATCACATAACTAATGAAGAAGTATTGAATAGGATTGGGGAGAAGAGAAGTTTGTGGCACAACTTGACCAGAAGAAGGGATCGGTTGGTAGGACATGTTCTGAGGCATCAAGGGATCGCCAATTTAGTATTGGAGGGCAGCGTGGAGGGTAAAAATCGTTGGGGGAGACCAAGAGATGAATACACTAAGCAGATTCAGAAGGATGTAGGTTGCAGTAGGTACTGGGAGATGAAAAAGCTTGCACAGGATAGAGTAGCATGGAGAGCTGCATCAAACCAGTCTCAGGACTGAAGACCACAACAACAACAATAAAATTATCTTTTTTCAAACTGAATGAATAATATAAAATCGATCTTAAGCTTCTATCACATACCTGTGCAGTTTTCCAGTTAATTAGTATGTTTGCGTTACGTTGCTTATTATATTTACGTCGACATACATTATGCACTTCAGTCTTTTGAATATTTTGTAGAAGAGTACGACACTTACTTTCCCGTTCCTTGCTGCCAAGATTCAAAATTTCCAACCTTTTCCTTACTTTTGATGTCTTTCGTTTCGAAGCAGACGTACAGTAAATAGAACAGGTGGATGGATCCAGCATTATTCTTCTCTCGTGCTACGGAAGAGAAAACATTGTAAGCAGAAACACTACACAGCACAGCAGACTGAACTGTCCCGTATGGCTTTATTAAGTTAACGACATAACCTCAACTAAACTGGACACGTGTAGGCAGAAATGCCAGTGACAGTCGCAGGGAACGGTGAGTGAGAGCCAAGACGAACGTGTCATTTTCATTGTTGGGCAAATAATCCTGATATCAACTAAACTGAACACACAAGAACATAGATCAGTATGAAAATATACGACACACTTACATGGACTTATTTATTCTTTTCATTTACATAAAAGGCTGCAAAAATTTATTACTATATTATTCTTACAACTTTTATATCTCTAAAACTAATGTCAGACCTAACATATGCACAAGAACACTTTTGGGTAGATTACACGATGAATGTTTCTTGTTAGTACAATGCTTTTCAAAAACGATCCATTTTGTGCAAAAGTCTATATATCGGTAAAAGTTGACTTCTGATGGCTAGAAAAGGGGGGAAACACCCGCCCAGAGGTGGGGGGAACTTCCAATTCCTCACTACTACACCCCATGTGAAGGTTCTCCCTGAATGTCAAAAGCTGACATATATTTGTTCGGTAAGAAAATACATGCGGTTCGAATATCTGAAATTACGTTTTCCTATTCAGATAAAGATTACAGATTCCGTGCAATGAACGAAATAGCAGGTCTTTTCTATTCTCCTTCATTAGGACGTTAGTGTGAGATGTGTTAAAGCGACGAGTCATTCTGCCATCGAATTCATTTTCCATTGCATATAAGAAATCCCCCACGCCAGATTTAAAATTGGGTATTGAAAACTGAAATTATATGCCTTTGTCTTGATAAGAAACTGCTTATGGATTGATTACTGGAAATCAGAGTTTGCTTATTCCGTTGAAAGTTACAGATTTTATCTACTGAACATATGAAAAAATTTTCTCTTTTCTTTCGTTAGCCGGTCCATAAGGGAATTACTGAAACTACGATTTATTCTGCTATCAAATCCCACTTGTTCTGTGTATAAGACGTCTCCCACTACAAATTTACGTTTGCCACGTAGGAATTTACATTTAGCATCGCAAAGTAGCGAACTGAGTCTATATTTCTACCATTTGGTAAGTAATGAATATTTGATATTATACATGACGTATTCAAACACAGATTACAGATTACGGAAACCCTACATTGACTAATATATGTCTTTCCTTTCGTTAGAGGGCTCACATAGCATGCATTAAGCGGGGATATATTCTACAGGCTAATCCTTATGCTGTGCAGAAAGCATGTTCACCACACCAAATTTATCAACGTGCAATGGATAACTGAGTGCATATTTCTTTCTTTTGGAAAGTAATAGCTCGTTGTGGTGGAATATTTGGCACTATACTTTACGTATCCAGACGAAAATAACAGGTTTCAATACTCCGCAAAGTACTAATTTTTGTCTTTTCTTACATTGACAGGTTCACACTACATGTCTGAAAGCGAGGATATATTCTACCAGTGAATCAGGTTTCTCTGCACAAAGCATATTCCCCACACCAAATTTAGCTTCATAGTGTAGGGAACTGAGTCTACATTTCATTCTATTGTAAGTAATATCACGTTGTTTAAATATTTGATATTATGCTTTATGTAGTCAGATGAAAAACTACACATTTCAGAAAATCTACGTAGTGCTAATTTTGTCTTTACCCTCATCACCCAGCTCAAATAGCATCCGTTAAAGCAGGCGTATATTATAATGGCTAAGCCAATTCGCTTTGCTGAAAGCATATTCGCCGCAACAAATTTATCTACTTGTAACTGACAACTGAGTGAAAATTTCTTTCGTTTCGTAAGTGATAGCTCGATGTGCGAATATCTGATATTCCGCTTTGCGTAATCGGATGAAAATTACAATTTTCGATACTCTGCAAACACTAAAACATGTCGTTCTTATCACTAGAAGATTATGACGGGAGTTGTTAAATGGAAATATATTCAAATAGCGAATCCTTATATGCGCAGAGAGCATGTTCCCCACATCAAATTTTTCACGGTGCAAACGATAAATGAGTGAATATTTATTTATTTTGGTAAGTAACAGCACGATGTTTGAATAATTATGCATTATGCCTTACAAATTCAGTTGAAAATTACAGATTCACGAAACTGTGGACAGTACTAAATAGAATCATTTCTTTGTTACCAGGTTAATAAAGGATGGGTGGAAGCGGCGACATACTGTAGAAGAATATTCCCACACCTAATTTATCTACAGCAATCGATGACTGAGTGAATATATCTTTCTTACGGTACATAACAGCTCGATGTTTCTATATTTTTATATAAGGCTTTACGAATTCAGTTAAAAATTACAGATTCCAGAAAGTGTGGAGAGTACTAATTAATTTCATTTCCTTCGTTAGCGGGTTCATAAGGGGTGTGTGGAAGCAGCGACATCTTCTACAAGAAAATCGCTAGTGCTGTGCACATAGCAAATACCCACACGCAATTTATCAACGGCAATGGATAAGTGACTGAATATTTCTTTCTTTTGGTAAGTATCAGTGCGATTTTTGAATATTTTTATATTAGGCTTTACGATTTCTGTTGAAACTTACAGATCTAAGACATTGTAGGGTGTACTAATTAATATCATTTCCTTTGTGAGCAGGTTCATAAGGGATGTGTAGAAGCGGCGAAGAAAATGATATTAATTAGTACACTTCACAGTTTCTGAAATCTGTAGTTTCCAAAATAATTCTACAAGAAAAACGATTGTGCTGTGCACATAGCATATTCCCACACCAAAATTAACTACGGCAATGGATAACTGAGTGAATATTTCATTCCTTTGGTAAGTAACAGATCGATTTCTAAAACTTTTTTGTGATTTACTCATTTACTGAAATTTACAGATTTGAGAAAATTTGAAGAGTACTAATTAATATCGTTTCCATCGTTAGCAGGTTCATAAGGGATGTGTGGAGGCAGCAAGACATTCTACAAGACAATCGAAAATGTTCTACACATAGCATATTCCCACAACAAACATGTCTACGGCAATGGATAACTGAGAGCATATTTCTTTCCTTTGGTAAGTATCAGTGCGATGCATGATTATTTTTATATAGATTGCTATAGGAATTCTGTTAAAAATTACAGAATTGAGAAACTGTGAATTGTACTAATTAATATGACTTCTATCGTTAGCAACCTTGTAAGGCATCTGTGGATGCGGCGACATATTCTACAAGAAAATGGCAAGCACTGTGCACATTGCATATACACACACGAACTTTATAAACGGCAATGGTTAAATGAGTGAATATTTCATTCTGTTGGTATGTATCAGTGCAATGATTCAGTATTTACGAATTATTTTGGAACATCCAGATTTCAAAAAACTGTGAAGAGTACTAATTAATAGCACTTCCATACATAGCAGATTCATACAGGATGTGTGGAAGCTTCGACATATTCTACAAGATAAATTGTTAGTGTGGTGCCCATAGCATATTCTGACTCCAAATTTATCTTTGGCAATGGATAACTGATTGAAGATTTGTTTCTGTTGCTAAGTATCAGTGCGATGATTGAATAATTTTATACATTGCCTTACGAATTCTTATGAAACTTACAGATATAGAAACAGTGAAGTGTACTAATTAATAGAATTTTCTTCTTTAGCAGGTTCATACAGGCTGTGTGGTAGCATCGATATAATCTACAAGAAAAACGCTAGTGGTGTGCACATAGCATACTCTATCACCAAATTTATCTCCGGTAATGGATAAGTAAATGAAGATTCCTCTCTGTTGGCAAGTATCAGTGTGATGAATGAATATTATTATATTCCCTTTACAAATGCTTTTGGAACTTACAGAGTTCAAAAACTGGGCAGTATAGTAATTAACAGCAATTCCTTCTATAGCAGGTTCATACAGGATGTCTAGAATCGTCGACATATTTCCCAAGAAAATCGCTAGTGCTGTGCACATAGCATATTCTCACACCTAATCTATCTACGGCAATGGATAACTGAGTGGAAATTTGTTTCTATTGGTAAGTATCAGTCCGATGATTCAATATTTTTATATTCCCTTTACAATTGCTTTTGGAACTTACAGATTTCAAAAACTGGGAAGTGTACTAATTAACAGCATTTCCTTCTTTAGCAGGTTGATACAGGATGTCTGGAATCGTCGACATATTCCTTCAGAAAATCGCTAGTGCTGTGCACATAGCATATTTGCACTCCAAATTTATCTACGGCAATCGATAACTGAGTGAAGATTTGTTTCTGTTGGTAAGTATCAGTGCAATCATTGAATATTTTTGTTTCCCTTTTACGAATGCTTTTGGAACTTACAGATTTCTAAAACTGGGAAGTGTAAAATTTAACAGAATTTCCTTCTTTAGCAGGTTGATACAGGATGTCTGGAATCATCGACATATTCCCCAAGAAAATCGCTAGTGCTGTGCACATAGCATAATCTCACACCTAACTTATCTACGGTAATCGATAACTGAGTGAAGATTTGTTGCTGATGGTAAGTGTCAGTGCAATGATTGCATATTTCTATATTACCTTTACGAATGCTTTTGGAACTTACAGATTTATGAAACTGGGAAGTGAAAAAATTAACAGCATTTCCTTCTTTAGCAGGTTGATACAGGATGTCTGGAATCGTCGACATATTCCACAAGAAAATCGCTAGTGCTGTGCAAGTAGCATATTCTCACACCAAATTTATCTATGGCAATCGATAACTGAGTGTAGATTTGTTTCTGTTGGTAAGTATCAGTGCAGTGATTGAATACTTTTATATTCCCTTTACGAATGCTTTTGGAACTTACAGATTACTAAAACTGGGAAGTGTAAAAATTAACAGCATTTCCTTCTTTAGCAGGTTGATACAGGATCTCTGGAATCATCGACATATTCCCCAAGAAAATCGTTAGTGCTGTGCACATAGCATATTCTCACACCAAATTTATCTACGGCAATCGATATGTGAGTGAAGATTTGTTTCTGTTGCTAAGTATTAGTGCGATGATTGAATAATTTTATACATTGCCTTACGAATTCTTATGAAACTTACAGATTTAGAAACAGTGAAGTGTACTAATTAATAGAATTTTCTTCTTTAGCAGGTACATACAGGCTGTGTGGTAACATCGATATAATCTACAAGAAGAACGCTAGTGGTGTGCACATAGCATACTCTATCACCAAATTTATCTCCGGTAATGGATAAGTAAATGAAGATTCCTCTCTGTTGGCAAGTATCAGTGTGATGGTTGAATATTATTATATTCCCTTTACAAATGCATTGGAACTTACAGATTTCAAGAACTGGGCAGTATAGTAATTAACAGCATTTCCTTCTTTAGCAGGTTGATACAGGATGTCCGGAATCGTCGACATATTTCCCAAGAAAATCGCTAGTGCTGTGCACATAGCATATTCTCACACCTAATTTATCTACGGCAATGGATAACTGAGTGGAAATTTGTTTCCATTGGTAAGTATCAGTCCAATGACTCAATATTATTATACTCCCTTTACGAATGCTTTTGGAACTTACAGATTTCTAAAACTGGAAAGTGTAAAAATTAACAGCAATTCCTTCTTTAGCAGGTTGATACAGGATGTCTGGAATCGTCGACATATTCCCCAAGAAAATCGCTAGTGCCGTGCAAGTAGCATATTCTCACACAAAATTTATCTACGGCAATCGATAACTGAGTGTAGATTAGTTTCTGTAGGTAAGTATCAGTGCGATGATTGAATATTTTTATATTTTGCTTTACGAATTCTTATGAAACTTACAGATTTAGAAACAGTGAATTGTACTTAATAATAGCATTTCCTTCTTTATCAGAATCGTACAGGCTGTGTGGTAGCGTCGATATAATCTACAAGAAAATCGCTAGTGCTGCACACATAGCTTATTCTATCACCAAATTTATCAACGGCAATGGATAAGTGAATGGAGATTCGTTTCTGTTGGCAAGTATCAGTCCGATGATTCAATATTTTTATATTCCTTTTACGAATGCATTTGGAACTTACAGATTTCAAAAACTGGGAAGTGTACTAATTAACAGTATTTCCTTCTTTGGCAGGTTCATACAGGATGTCTGGAATCGTCGACATACTTCCCAAGAAAAACGCTACTGCTGTGCAAGTAGCATATTCTCACACGAAATTTATCCACGGCAATCGATAACTGAGTGAAGATTTGTTTCTGTCGGTAGGTATCAGTGCAATGATTGCATATTTTTATATTCCCTTTACGAATGATTTTGGAACTTACAGATTTCTAAAACTTAGAAGTGTACTAATTAACAGCATTTCCTTCTTTAGCAGGTTGATACAGGATGTCTGGAATCATCGACATATTCCCCAAGAAAATCGCTAGTGCTGTGCACATAGCATATTCTCACACCAAATTTATCTAAGGCAATCGAAAACTGAGTGAAGGTATGTTTCTGTCGGTACGTATCAGTGCAATGATTGCATATTTTTATATTCCATTTACGAATGCTTTTGGAACTTACAGATTTCTAAAACTGGGAAGTGTAAAAATTAACAGCATTTCCTTCTTTAGCAGGTTGATAAAGGATGTCTGGAATCATCGACATATTCCCCAAGAAAATCGCTAGTGCTTTTTACATAGCATATTCTCACACCAAATTTATCTACGGCAATCGATAACTGAGTGAAGATTTGTTTCTGTTGGTAAGTATCAGTGCAATGATTGCATATTATTATATTCCCATTACGAATGCGTTTGGAACTTACAGATTTCTAAAACTGGGATGTGTAAAAATTAACAGCAATTCCTTCTTTAGCAGGTTGATACAGGATGTCTGGAATCGTCGACATATTCCCCAAGAAAATCGCTAGTGCTGTACACATAGCATATTCTCACACCAGATTTATCCACGGCAATCGATAACTGAGTGAAGATTTGTTTCTGTTGGTACGTATCAGTGCAATGATTGAATATTTTTATATTCCCTTTACGAATGGTTTGGGAACTTACAGATTTCAAAAACTGGGAAGTGTACTAATTAACAGCATTTCCTTCTTTAGCAGGTTGATACAGGATGTCTGGAATCGTCGACATATTCCCCAAGAAAATCGCTAGTGCTGCGCACATAGGATATTCTCACACCAAATTTATCTACGGCAATCGATAACTGAGTGAAGATTTGTTTCTGTTGGTAAGTATCGATGCAATGATTGCATTATTTTATATTCCTTTTACGAATGCTTTTGGAACTTACAGATTTCTAAAAGTGGGAGGTGTAAAAATTAACAGCATTTCCTTCTTATGCAAGTTCATACAGGATGTCTGGAATCGTCGACATATTTCCCAAGAAAAACGCTACTGCTGTGCAAGTAGCATATTTCACACGAAATTTATCCACGGCAATCGATAACTGAGTAAAGATTTGTTTCTGTCGGTAAGTATCAGTGCAATGATTGCATATTTTTATATTCCCTTTACGAATGCTTTTGGAGCTTACAGATTTCTAAAACTGAGAAGTGTACTAATTAACAGCATTTCCTTCTTTAGCAGGTTGATACAGGATGTCTGGAATCATCGACATATTCTCCAAGAAAATCGCTAGTGCTGTGCACATAGCATATTCTCACACCAAATTTATCTAAGGCAATCGAGAACTGAGTGAAGATATGTTTCTGTCGGTATGTATCAGTGCAATGATTGCATATTTTTATATTCCCTTTACGAATGCTATTGGAACTTACAGATTTCTAAAACTGGGAAGTGTAAAAATTAACAGCATTTCCTTCTTTAGCAGGTTGATAAAGGATGTCTGGAATCATCGACATATTCCCCAAGAAAATCGCTAGTGCTCTTTACATAGCATATTCTCACACCAAATTTATCTACGGCAATCGATAACTGAATGAAGATTTGTTTCTGTTGGTAAGTATCAGTGCAATGATTGCATATTATTATATTCCCTTTACGAATGCGTTTGGAACTTACAGATTTCTAAAACTGGGAAGTGTAAAAATTAACAGCATTACCATCTTTAGCAGGTTGATACAGGATGTCTGGAATCGTCGACGTATTCCCAAAGAAAATCGCTAGTGCTGTACACATAGCATATTCTCACACCAAATTTATCCACGGCAATTGATAACTGAGTGAAGATTTGTTTCTGTTGGTAAGTATCAGTGCAATGATTGAATATTATTATATTCCCTTTACGAATGGTTTGGGAACTTACAGATTTCAAAAACTGGGAAGTGTACTAATTAACAGCATTTCCTTCTTCAGCAGGTTGACACAGGATGTATGGAATCGTCGACATGTTCCTTAAGAAAATCGCTAGTGCTGTGCACATAGCATATTCGCATACCAAATTTATCTATGGCAATCGATAACTGAGTGAAGATTTGTTTGTGTTGGTAAGTATCAGTGCAATCATTGAATATTTTTGTTTTCTTTTTACGAATGCTTTTGGAACTTACATATTTCTAAAACTGGGAAGTGTAAGAATTAACAGCATTTCCTTCTTTAGGAGGTTGATGTAGGATGTCTGGAATCATCGACATATTCCCCAAGAAAATTGTTAGTGCTGTGCACATAGCATATTCTCACACCTAACGTATCCAAGATATTCGATAACTGAAAGAAGATTTGTTTCTGTTGGTAAGTATCAGTACAATGATTGCATATTTTTATATTCCCTTTATGAATGCTTTTGGAACTTATAGATCTCTAAAACTGGGAAGTGTACAAATTTACAGCATTTCCTTATTTGGCAGGTTGATACAGAATGTCTAGAATTGTCGACATATTCCCCAAGAAAATCGCTAGTGCTGTGCAAGTAGCATATGCTCACACTAAATTTATCTACGGCAATCGATAACTGAATGTAGATTTGTTTCTGTCGATAAGTATCAGTGCGATGGTTGGATATTTTTATATTTTGCTATACGAAATCGTATGATACTTTCAGATTTAGAAACAGTGAATTGTACTAATTAATAGCATTTCCTTCTTTATCAGGTTCGTACAGGCTGTGTGGTAGCGTCGATATATTCTACAAGAAAATCGCTAGTGCTGTGCACATAGCATATTCTATCATCAAATTTATCAATGGCAATGGATAAGTGAATGGAGATTCCTTTCTGTTGGCAAGTATCAGTCCAATGATTCAACATTTTTATATTCCCTTTACGAATGCATTTGGAACTTACAGATTTCAAAAACTGGGAAGTGTACTAATTAACAGCATATCCTTCTTTAGCAGGTTGATACAGGATGTCTGGAGTCGTCGACATGTTCCTTAAGAAAATCGCTAGTGATGTGCACATAGGATATTCACACACCAAATTTATCTACGGCAATCGATAACTGAGTGAAGATTTGGTTCTGTTGGTAAGTATCAGTGCAATGATTGCATATTTTTATATTCCCTTTACGAATGCTTTTGGAACTTATAGATTTCTAAAACTGGAAAGTGTATAAATTAACAGCATTTATTTCTTTAGCAAGTTGATACAGGATGTCTGGAATCGTCGACGTACTTCCCAAGAAAATCGCTAGTGCTTTGCACATAGCATATTCTCACACCTAATTTATCTACAGCAATGGATAACTGAGTGGAAATTTGTTTCTATTGGTAAGTATCAGTCCGATGATTCAATATTTTTATATTCCCTTTACGAATGCTTTTGGAACTTACAGATTTCTAAAACTGTAAAGTGTAAAAATTAACAGCATTTCCTTCTTTAGCAGGTTGATACAGGATGTCTGGAATCGTCGACATATTCCCCAAGAAAATGGCTAGTGCTGTGCAAGTAGCATATTCTCACACCAAATTTATCTATGTCAATCGATAACTGAGTGTAGATTAGTTTCTGTCGGTAAGTATCAGTGCGATGATTGAATATTTTTATATTTTGCTTTACGAATTCTTATGAAACTTACAGATTTAGAAACAGTGAAGTGTACTAATTAATAGCATTTCCTTCTTTATCAGGTTCGTACAGGCTGCGTGGTAGCGTCGGTATAATCTACAACAAGATCGCTAGTGCTGTGCACATAGCACATTCTATCATCAAATTTATCAATGGCAATGGATAAGTGAATGGAGATTTCTTTCTGTTGGCAAGTATCAGTCCGATGATTCTATATTTTTATATTCCCTTTAAGAATGCATTTGGAACTTACAGATATCAAAAACTGGGAAGTGTACTAATTAACAGTATTTCCTTCTTTAGCAGGTTCATACAGGATGCCTGGAATTGTCGACATATTTCCCAGGAAAGTCGCTAGTGCTGTGCACATAGCATATTCTCACACCTAATTTATCTACGGCAATGGATAACTGAGTGAGAATTTGTTTCTGTTGGTAAGTATCAGTCCGATGATTCAATATTTTTATATTCCCTTTACGAATGCTTTTGGAACTTACAGATTTCAAAAACTGGGAAGTGTACTAATTAACAGCAATTCCTTCTTTAGCAGGTTGATACAGGATGTCTGGAATCGTCGACATATTCCCCAAGAAAATCGCTAGTGCTGCGCTCATAGCATATTCTCACACCTAACTTATATACGGTAATCGATAACTGAGTGAAGATTTGCTTCTGTTGGTAAGTATCTGTGAAATGATTGAATATTTTTAAATTCCCTTTATAAATGCATATGGAACTTACAGATTTCCAAAACTGGGACGTGTACTAATTAACAGCATTTCCTTCTTTGTCAGGTTCATACAGGATGTCTGGAATCGTTGACATTTCCCCAAGAAAATCGCTAGTCCTGCGCACATAGCATATTCTCACACCAAATTTATCTACGGCAATCGATATGTGAGTGTAGTTTTGTTTCTGTCGGTAAGTATCAGTGCGATTATTGAATATTTTTATATTTAGCTTTACGAATTCTTATGAAACTTACAGATTTAGAAACAGTGAAGTGTACTAATTAGTAGCATTTCCTTCTTTGTCAGGTACATACAGGCTGTGTGTTAGCGTCGATATAATCTAAAGGAAAATCACTAGTGATGTGCACATTGCATATTCTATCACCCAATTTATCAACGGCAATGGATAAGTGAATGAAGACTCCTTTCTGTTGCCAAGTATCAGTCCGATGGTTCAATATTTTTATATTTCCTTTACGAATGCTTTTGGAACTTACAGATTTCAAAAACTGGGGAATGTACTAATTAACAGAATTTCCTTCTATAGCGGGTTGATACGGGATGTCTGGAATCGTCGACATAATCCCCAAGAAAATCGCTAGTGCTGTGCACATAGCATATTCTCACACGAAATTTATCTACGGCAATCGATAACTGAGTGAAGATTTGTTTCTGTTGATAAGTATCGGTGCGATTATTGAATAATTTTATATTCCCTTTACGAATGCTTTTGGAACTTACAGATTTCAAGAACTGGGAAGTGTACTAATTAACAGCATTTCCTTCTTTAGCAGGTTGATACAGGATGTCTGGAATCGTCGACATATTCCCCAAGAAAATCGCTAGTGCTGTGCACATAGCATATTCTAACACCTAACTTATCTACGGTAATTGATGACTGAGTGAAGATTTTGTTTCTGTTGGTAAGTATCAGTGCGATGATTGAATATTTTTATATTCCGTTTATAAATGCATATGGAACTTACAGATTTCAAAAACTGGGAAGTGTACTAATTAACAGCATTTCCTTCTTTGGCAGATTGATACAGGATGTCTGCAATCGTTGACATTTCCCCAAGAAAATCGCTAGTCCTGCGCACATAACATATTCTCACACCAAATTTATCTACGGCAATCGATATGTGAGTGGAGATTTGTTTCTTTTGGTAAGTATCAGTGCGATTATTGAATATTTTTATATTCCCTTTACGAATGCTTTTGGAACTTACAGATTTCAAAAACAGAGAAGTGTACTATTTAACAGCATTTCCTTCTTTAGCAGGTTGATACAGGATGTCCGGAATCGCTGACATATTCCCCAAGAAAATCGCTAGTGCTGCGCACATAGCGTATTCTCACACCTAACTTATCTACGGTAATCGATAACTGAGGGTAGATTTGTTTCTGTCGGTAAGTATCAGTGCGATGATTGAATATTTCTTTATTTTGCTTTACGAATTCTTATGAAACTTACAGATTTAGAAACAGTGAAGTGTACTAATTAGTAGCATTTCCTTCTTTATCAGGAACATACAGGCTGTGTGGTAGCGTCGATATAATCTACAAGAAAATCGCTAGTGCTGTTGACATAGCATATTCTATCACCCAATTTAACAACGGCAATGGATAAGTGAATGAAGATTCCTTTCTGTTGGCAACTATTAGTGCGATGATTGAATATTTTTAAATTCCCTTTATAAATGCATATGGAACTTACAGATTTCAAAAATTGCGAAGTGGTTTAATTAACAGCATTTCCTTCTTTGGCAGGTTGGTACAGGATGTCTGCAATCGTTGACATTTCCCCAAGAAAATCGCTAGTCCTGCGCACATAGCATATTCTCACACCAAATTTTTCTACGGCAATCGATATGTGAGTGAAGACTTGTTTCTGTTGGTAAGTATCAGTGCGATTATTGAATATTTTTATACTCCCTTTACGAATGCTTTTGGAACTTACAGATTTCAAAAACTGGGATGTGTACTAATTAATAGGATTTTCTTCTTTAGCAGGTTGATACAGGATGTCTGGAATCGTCGACATATTCCCCAAGAAAATCGCTAGTGCTATGCACATAGCATATTCTCACACCTAACTTATCTACGGTAATCGATTACTGAGTGAAGATTTGTTTCTGTTGGCAAGTAGTAGTGCGATGATTGATTATTTTTAAATTCCCCTCATAAATGCATATGGAACTTACAGATTTCCAAAACTGGGAAGTGTACTAATTAACAGCATTTCCTTGTTTGGCAGGTTCATATAGGATGTCTGCAATCGTTGACATTTCCCCAAGAAAATCTCTAGTCCTACGCACTTAGCATATTCTCACACCAAATTTATCTACGGCAATCGATATGTGAGTGAAGATTCGTTTCCGTTAGTAAGTATCAGTGCGATTATTGAATATTGTAATATTCCCTTTCCGAATGGTTTGGGTACTTACAGATTAGAAAAACTGGGAAGAGTACTAATTAACAGCATTTCGTTCTTTAGCAGGTTGATACAGGATGTCTGGAATCGTCGACATATTCCCCAAGAAAATCGCTAGTGCTGTGCACATATCATATTTTCACACCTAACTTATCTACGGTATTCGATAACTGAGATATTTTTTCCTGTTGGTAAGTATCAGTGCGATGATTGCATATTTTTATACTCCCTTTACGAATGCTTTTGGAACTTACAGATTTCTAAAAGTGGGAAGTGTAAAAATTAACAGCATTTCCTTCTTTTGCAGCTTGATACAGGATGTCTGGAATCGTCGACATATTCCCCAAGAAAATCGCTAGTGCTGCGCTCATAGCATATTCTCACACCTAACTTATATACGGTAATCGATAACTGAGTGAAAATTTGCTTCTGTTGGTAAGTATCTGTGCAATGATTGAATATTTTTAAATTCCCTTTATAAATGCATATGGAACTTACAGATTTCCAAAACTGGGAAGTGCACTAATTAACAGCATTTCCTTCTTTGGCAGGTTCATACAGGATGTCTGGAACCGTTGACATTTCCCCAAGAAAATCGCTAGTCCTGCGCACATAGCATATTCTCACACCAAATTTATTTACGGCAATCGATATGTGAGTGAAGATTTGTTTCTGTTGGTAAGTATCAGTGCGGTTATTGAATATTTTTATATTCGCTTTACGAATGCTTTTGGAACTTACAGATTTCAAAAACTGGGAAGTGTACTAATTAACAGCATTTCCTTCTTCAACAGGTTGATACAGGATGTCTGGAATCGTCGACATATTCCCCAAGAAAATGGCTAGTGCTGCGCACATAGCATATTCTCACACCTAACTTATCTACGGTAATCGATAACTGAGTGAAGATTTGTTTCTGTTGGTAAGTATCAGTGCGATGATTGAACATTTTTAAATTCCCATTATATATGCATATGGAACTTACAGATATCCAAAACTGGGAAGTGTACTAATTAACAGCATTTCCTTCTTTAGCAGGTTGATACAGGTGTCTGCAATCGTTGATATATTCCCCAAGAAAATCGCTAGTCCTGCGCACATAGCATATTCTCACACCAAATTTGTATACGGCAATCGGTATGTGAGTGAAGATTTGTTTCTGTTGGTAAGTATCAGTGCGATTATTGAATGTTTTATACTCCTTTTACGAATACTTTTGGAACTTACAGATTTCAAAAACTGGGGAGTGTACTAAATAACAGAATTTCCTTCTATAGCGGGTTGATACAGGATGTCTGGAATCGTCGACATAATCCCCAAGAAAACCGCTAGTGCTGTGCGCATAGCATATTCTCACACGAAATTTATCTACGGCAATCGATAACTGAGTGAAGATTTGTTTCTGTTGATAAGTATCGGTGCGATTATTGAATAATTTTATATTCGCTTTACGAATGCTTTTGGAACTTACAGATTTCAAAAACTGGGAAGTGTACTAATTAACAGCATTTCCTTCTTTAGCAGGTTGATACAGGATGTCTGGGATCGTCGACATATTCCCCAAGAAAATCGCTAGTGCTGTGCACATAGCATATTCTAACACCTAACTTATCTACGGTAATTGATGACTGAGTGAAGATTTTGTTTCTGTTGGTAAGTATCAGTGCGATGATTGAATATTTTTAAATTCCGTTTATAAATGCATATGGAACTAACAGATTTCAAAAACTGGGAAGTGTACTAATTAACAGCATTTCCTTCTTTGGCAGGTTGATACAGGATGTCTGCAATCGTTGACATTTCCCCAAGAAAGTCGCTAGTCCTGCGCACATAACATATTCTCACACCAAATTTATCTACGGCAATCGATATGTGAGTGGAGATTTGTTTCTTTTGGTAAGTACCAGTGTGATTATTGAATATTTTTATATTCCCTTTACGAATGCTTTTGGAACTTACAGATTTCAAAAACAGGGAAGTGTGGTAATTAACAGCATTTCCTTCTTTAGCAGGTTGATACAGGATGCCTGGAATCGTCGACATATTCCCCAAGAAAATCGCTAGTGCTGCGCACATAGCATATTCTCACACCAAACTTATCTACGGTAATCGATAACTGAGGGTAGATTTGTTTCTGTTGGTAAGTATCAGTGCGATGATTGAATATTTCTTTATTTTGCTTTACGAATTCTTATGAAACTTACAGATTTAGAAACAGTGAAGTGTACTAATTAGTAGCATTTCCTTCTTTATCAGGAACATACAGGCTGTGTGGTAGCGTCGATATAATCTACAAGAAAATCGCTGGTGCTGTTGACATAGCATATTCTATCACCCAATTTAACAACGGCAATGGATAAGTGAATGAAGATTCCTTTCTGTTGGGAACTATCAGTGCGATGATTGAATATTTTTAAATTCCCTTTATAAATGCATATGGAACTTACAGATTTCAAAAACTGGGAGGTGTACTATTTAACAGCATTTCCTTCTTCAGCAGGTTGATTCAGGATGTCTGGAATCGTCGACATATTCCCCAAAAAATCGCTTGTGCTGTGCACATAGCATATTCTCACACCTAACTTATCTACGGTAATCGATAACTGAGTGAAGATTTGTTTCTGTTGGTAAGTACAGAGCGATGACTGAATATTTTTAAATTCCCTTTATAAATGCATGTGGAACTTACAGATTTCCAAAACTGGGAAGTGTACTAATTAACAGCATTATCTTCTTTGGCAGGTTGATACAGGATGTCTGCAATCGTTGACACTTCCACAAGAAAATCGCTAGTCCTGCGCACATTGCATATTCTCACACCAAATTTATCTACGGCAATCGATATGTGAGTGAAGATTGGTTTCGGTTGGTAAGTATCAGTGAGATTATTGAATATTTTTATATTCCCTTTACGAATGCTTTAGGAACTTACAGATTTCAAAAACTGGGAAGTGTACTAATTAACAGCATTTCCTTCTTTAGCAGGTTGATACAGGATGTCTGGAATCGTCGACATATTCCCCTAGACAATCGCTAGTGCTGTGCACATTGCATATTCTCACACCTAACGTATCTACGGTAATCGATAACTGAGTGCAGATTTGTTCCTGATGGGAAGTATCAGTGCGATGATTGAATAATTTTAAATTCCCTTTATAAATGCATATGGAACTTACAGATTTCCAAATCTGGGAAGTGTACTAATTAACAGCATTTCCTTCTTAGGCAGGTTGATACAGGATGTCTGCAATCGTTGACATTTCCCCAAGAAAATCGCTAGTCATGCGCACATAGCATATTCTCACACCAAATTTTTCTACGGCAATCGATATGTGAGTGAAGATTTGTTTCTGTTGGTAAGTATCAGTGCGACTATTGAATATTTTTATACTCCCTTTACGAATGGTTTTGGAACTTACAGATTTCAAGAAGTGGGAAGTGTACTAATTAACAGCATTTCCTTCTTTAGCAGGTTGATACAGGATGTCTGGAATCGTCGACATATTCCCCAAGACAATCGCTAGTGCTGTGCACACAGCATATTCACACACCTAACTTATCTACGGTAATCGATAACTGAGTGAAGATTTGTGTCTGTTGGTAAGTATCAGTGCGATGATTGAATATTTTTAAATTCCCTTTATAAATGCATATGGAACTTACAGATTTCCAAAACTGGGAAGTGTACTATTTAACATCATTTCCTTCTTTGGCAGGTTGATACAGGATGTCTGCAATCGTTGACATTTCCCCAAGAAAATCGCTAGTATTGCGCACATAGCATATTCTCACACCAAATTTATCTACGGGAATCGATATGTGAGTAAAGATTTGTTTCTGTTGGTAAGTATCAGTGCGATTATTGAATATTTTTATATGCCCTTTACGAATGGTTAGGGAACTTACAGATTTCAAAAACTGGGAAGTGTACTGATGAACAGCGTTTCTTTCTTTAGCAGGTTGATACAGAATGTCTGGAATCGTCGATATATTCCCCAAGAAAATCGCTAGTGCTGCGCACATAGCATATTCTCACACTTAACTTATTTACGGTAATCGATAAGTGAGTGAAGATTTGTTTCTGTAGGTAAGTATCAGTGGGATAATTGAATATTTTTAAATTCCCTTTATAAATGCATATGGAACTTACAGATTTCCAAAACTGGGAAGTGTACTAATTAACAGCATTTCCTTCTTTGGCAGGTTCATATAGGTTGTCTGTAATCGTTGACATTTCCCCAAGAAAATCTCTAGTACTGCGCACATAGCATATTCTCACACCAAATTTATCTGCGGCAATCGATATGTGAGTGAAGATTCGTTTCTGTTGGTAAGTATCAGTGCGATTATTGAATATTGTAATATTCCCTTTCCGAATGGTTTGGGAACTTACAGATTAAAAAAACTGGGAAGTGTGGTAATTAACAGCATTTCCTTCTTTGGCAGGTTGACACAGGATGTCTGGAATCGTTGACATTTCCCCGAGAAAATCGCTAGTCCTGCGCACATAGCATATTCTCACACCAAATTTATCTACGGCAATCGATATGCGAGTGAAGATTTGTTTCTGTTGGTAAGTATCAGTGAAACTATTGAATATTTTTGTACTCCCTTTACGAATGCTTTTGGAACTTACAGATTTCAAGAAGTGGGAAGTGTACTAATTAACAGCATTTCCTTCTTTAGCAGGTTGATACAGGATGTCTGCAATCGTTGACATTTCCCCAAGAAAATCGCTAGTCCTGCTCACATAGCATATTCTCACACCAAATTTATCTACGGCAAACGATATGTGAGTGAAGATTCGTTTCTGTTGGTAAGTATCAGTGCGATTATTGAATATTGTATCATTCCCTTTCCGAATGGTTTGGGAACTTACAGATTAGAAAAACTGGGAAGTGTGGTAATTAACAGCATTTCCTTCTTTAGCAGGTTGATGCAGGATATCTGGAATCGTCGACATATTCCCCAAGAAAATCGCTAGTGCTGTGCACATAGCATATTCTCACACCTAACTTATCTACGGTAATCGATAACTGAGTGAAGATTTGTTTCTGTTGGTAAGTATCAGTGGGATGATTGAATATTTTTGAGTTCCCTTTATAAATGCATATGGAACTTACAGATTTCCAAAACTGGGAAGTGTACTAATTAACAGCATGTCCTTCTTTAGCAGGTTGATACAGGATGTCTGGAATCGTCGACATATTCCCCAAGAAAATCGCTAGTGCTGTGCACATAGCATATTCTCACACCTAACTTATCTACGGTAATCGATAACTGAGTGAAGATTTGTTTCTGTTGGTAAGTATCAGTGCGATGATTGAATATTTTTATATTCCCTTCACGAATGCTTTTGGCACTTACAGATTTCAAAAACTGAGAAGTGTACTAATTAACAGCATTTCCTTCTTTAGCAGGTTGATACAGGATGTCTGGAATCGTCGACATATTCCCCAAGAAAATCGCTAGTGCTGTGCACATAGCATATTCTCACACCTAACTTATCTACGGTAAACGATAAGTGAGTGAAGATTTGTTTCAGTTGGTAAGTATCAGTGCGATGATTGAATATTTTTATATTCCCTTTACGAATGCATTTGGAACTTACTGTTTTCAAAATCTGGGAAGAGTACTAATTAACAGCATTTCCTTCTTTAGCAGGTTGATACAGGATGTCTAGAATCGTCGACATATTCCCCAAGAAAATCACTAGTGCTGTGCACATAGCATATTGTCACACCTAATTTATTTACGGTAATCGATAACTGAGTGAAAATTTGTTTCTGTTGGTAAGTATCATTGCCATGATTGAATATTTTTAAATTCCCTTTATAAATGCATATGGAACTTACAGATTTCAAAAACTGGGAAGTTTACTAATTAACAGCATTTCCTTCATTAGCAGGTTGATACAGGATGTCTGGAATCGTCGACATATTCCCCTAGACAATCGCTAGTGCTGTGCACATAGCATATTCTCACACCTAACTTATCTACGGTAATCGATAACTGAGTGAAGATTTGTTTCTGATGGTAAGTATCAGTGCGATGATTGAATATTTTTAAATTCCCTTTATAAATGCATATGGAACATACAGATTTCCAAAACTGGGAAGTGTACTAATTAACAGCATTTCCTTCTTTAGCAGGCTGATACAGGATGTCTGCAATCGTTGACATTTCCCCAAGAAAGTCTCTAGTCCTGCGCACATAGCATATTCTCACACCAAATTTATGTACGGCAATCGATATGTGAGTGAAGATTCGTTTCCGTTGGTAAGTATCAGTGCGATTATTGAATATTGTAATATTCTCTTTCCGAATGGTTTGGGAACTTACAGATTAGAAAAACTGGGACGTGTGGTAATTAACAGCATTTCCTTCTTTGGCAGGTTGATACAGGATGCCTGGAATCGCCGACATATTCCCCAAGAAAATCGCTAGTGCTGTGCACATAGCATATTGTCACACGTAACTTATCTACGGTAATCGATAACTGAGTGAAGATATGTTTCTGTTGGTAAGTGTCAGTGCGATGATTGAATATTTTTATATTCCCTTTACGAATGCTTTTGGTACTTATAGATTTAAAAAACTGGTAAGTGTACCATTTAACACCATTTCCTTCTTTAGCAGGTTGATAGGGGATGCCTGGAATCGTCGACATATTTCCCAAGAAAATCGCTAGTGCTGTGCACATAGCATATTCTCACACCTAACTTATCTACGGTAATCGATAGGTGAGTGAAGATTTGTTTCTGTTGGTAAGTATCAGTGCGATGATTGAATATTTTTAAATTCACCTTATAAATGCATATGGAACTTACAGATTTCCAAAACTGGGAAGTGTACTAATTAACAGCATTTCCTTCTTTGGCAGTTTGATACAGGATGTCTGCAATCGTTGACATTTCCCCAAGAAAATCGCTAGTCCTGCTCACATAGCATATTCTCACACCAAATTTATCTACGGCAATCGATATGTGAGTGAAGATTCGTTTCTGTTAGTAAGTATCAGTGCGATTATTGAATATTGTAATATTCCCTTTCCGAATGGTTTGGGAACTTACAGATTAGAAAAACTGGGAAGTGCGGTAATTAACAGCACTTCCTTCTTTAGCAGGTTGATGCAGGATGTCCGGAATCGTCGACATATTCCCCAAGAAAATCGCTAGTGCTGTGCTCATAGCATATTCTCACACCTAACTTATCTACGGTAATCGATAACTGAGTGAAGATTTTTTCCTGTTGGTAAGTATCAGTGCGATGATTGAATATTATTAAATTCCCTTTATAAATGCATATGGAACTTACAGATTTCCGAAACTGGGAAGTGTACTAATTAACAGCATTTCCTTTTTTAGCAGGTTGATACAGGATGTCTGGAATCGTCGACATATCCCCCAAGAAAATCGCTAGTGCTGTGCACATAGCATATTCTCACACCTAACTTATCTACGGTAAACGATAACTGAGTGAAGATTTGTTTCAGTTGGTAAGTATCAGTGCGATGATTGAATATTTTTATATTCCCTTTACGAATGCTTTTGGAACTTACTGTTTTCAAAAACTGGGAAGCGTACTAATTAACAATATTTCCTTCTTTAGCAGGTTGATAAAGGATGTCTAGAATCGTCGACATATTCCCCAAGAAAATCGCTAGTGCTGTGCACATAGCATATTGTCACACCTAACTTATCTACGGTAATCGATAACTGAGTGAAAATTTGTTTCTGTTGGTAAGTATCATTGCGATGATTGAATATTTTTAAATTCCCTTTATAAATGCATATGGAACTTACAGATTTCAAAAACTGGGAAGTTTACTAATTAACAGCATTTCCTTCTTTAGCAGGTTGATACAGGATATCTGAAATCGTCGACATATTCCCCTAGACAGTCGCTAGTGCTGTGCACATAGCATATTCTCACACCTAACTTATCTACGGTAATCGATAACTGAGTGAACATTTGTTTCTGATGGTAAGTATCAGTGCGATGATTGAATATTTTTAAATTCCCTTAATAAATGCATATAGAACTTACAGATTTCCAAAACTGGGAAGTGTACTAATTAACAGGATTTCCTTCTTTAGCAGGTTGATACAGGATGTCTGCAATCGTTGACATTTCCCCAAGAAAATCGCTAGTCCTGCGCGCATAGCATATTCTCACACCAAATTTATCTACGGCAATCGATATGTGAGTGAAGATTTGTTTCTGTTGGTAAGTATCAGTGCGATTATTGAATATTTTTATACTCCCTTTGCGAATGCTTTTGGAACTTACAGATTTCAAGAACTGGGAAGTGTACTAATTAACAGCATTTCCTTCTTTAGCAGGTTTATACAGGATGTCTGGAATCGTCGAACTATTCCCCAAGAAAATCGCAAGTGCTGTGCACATATCATTTTCTCACACCTAACTTATCTACGGGAATCGATATGTGAGTAAAGATTTGTTTCTGCTGGTAAGTATCAGTGCAATTATTGAATATTTTTGTACTCCCTTTACGAATGCTTTTGCAACCCACAGATTTCAAGAAGTGGGAAGTGTGCTAATTAACAGCATTTCCTTCTTTAGCAGGTTGATACAGGATGTCTGCAATCCTTGACATTTCCCCAAGAAAATCGCTAGTATTGCGCGCATAGCATATTCTCACACCAAATTTATCTACGGGAATCGATATGTGAGTAAAGATTTGTTTCTGTTGGTAAGTATCAGTGCGATTATTGAATATTTTTATATAACCTTTACGAATGGTTAGGGAACTTACAGATTTCATAAACTGGGAAGTGTACTGATTAACAGCGTTTCTTTCTTTAGCAGGTTGATACAGGATGGCTGGAATCGTCGATATATTCCCCAAGAAAATCGCTAGTGCTGCGAACATAGCATATTCTCACACCTAACTTACCTACGGTAACGATAAGTGAGTGAAGATTTATTTCTGTAGCGAAGTATCAGTGGGATGATTGAATATTTTTAAATTCCCATTATAAATGCATATGGAACTTACAGATTTCCAAAATTGGGAAGTGTACTAATTAGCAGAATTTCCTTCTTTAGCAGGTTGATACAGGATGTCTGGAATCGTCGACATATTCCCCAAGAAAATCGCTACTGCTGTGCACATAGCATATTCTCACACCTAACTTATCTACGGTAAACGATAACTGAGTGAAGAATTGTCTCAGGTGGTAAGTATCAGTGCGATGATTGAATATTTTTATATTCCCTTTACGAATTCTTTTGGAACTTACTGTTTTCAAAAACTGGGAAGCGTACTAATTAACAGCATTTCCTTCTTTAGCAGGTTGATACAGGATGTCTAGAATCGTCGACATATTCCCCAAGAAAATCGCTAGTGCTGTGCACATAGCATATTGTCACACCTAACTTATCTACGGTAATCGATAACTGAGTGAAAATTTGTTTCTGTTGGTAAGTATCATTGCGATGATTGAATAATTTTAAATTCCCTTTATAAATGCATATGGAACTTACATATTTAAAAAACTGGGAAGTGTACTAATTAACAGCATTTCCTTCTTTAGCAGGTTGATACAGGATGTCTGGAATCGTCGACATATTCCCCTAGACAATCGCTAGTGCTGTGCACATAGCATATTCTCACACCTAACTTATCTACGGTAATCGATAACTGAGTGAAGATTTGTTTCTGATGGTAAGTATCAGTGCGATGATTGAATATTTTTAAATTCCCTTTATAAATGCATATGGAAGTCACAGATTTCCAAAACTGGGAAGTATACTAATTAACAGCATTTCCTTCTTTAGCAGGTTGATACAGGATGTCTGCAATCGTTGACATTTCCAAAAGAAAATCGCTAGTCCTGCGCACATAGCATATTCTCACACCAAATTTATCTACGGTAATCGATATGTGAGTGAAGATTCGTTTCTGTTAGTAAGTATCAGTTCGATTTTTGAATATTGTAATATTCCCTTTCCGAATGGTTTGGGAACCTACAGATTAGAAAAACTGGGACGTGTGGTAATTAACAGCATTTCCTTCTTTGGAAGGTTGATACAGGATGTCTGGAATCGTCGATATATTCCCCAAGAAAATCACTAGTGCTGTGCACATAGCATATTGTCACACGTAACATATCTACGGTAATCGATAACTGAGTGAAAATTTGTTTCTGTTGGTAAGTATCAGTGCGATGATTGAATATTTTTATATTCCCTTTACGAATGCTTTTGGAACTTACAGATTTAAAAAACTGGAAAGTGTACTAATTAACAGCATTTCTTTCTTTAGCAGGTTGATACAGGATGTCTGGAATCGTCGACATATTCCCCATGAACATCGCTAGTGCTGTGCACATAGCATATTCTCACACCTAATTTATCTACGGTAAACGATAACGGAGTGAAGATTTGTTTCAGTTGGTAAGTATCAGTGCGATGATTGAATATTTTTATATTCCCTTTACGAATGCTTTTGGTACTTACAGATTTCAAAAACTGGGAAGTGTACTAATTAACAGCATTTCCTTCTTTGGCAGGTTCATACAGGATGTCTGCAATCGTTGACATTTCCCCAAGAAAATCGCAAGTCCTGCGCACATAGCATATTCTCACACCAAATTTATCTACGGCAATCGATATTTGAGTGAAGACTTGTTTCTGTTGGTAAGTATCAGTGCGATTATTGAATATTTTTAAATTCCCTTTATGAATGCTTTTGGAACTTACAGATTTCAAAAACTGGGAAGTGTACTATTTAACAGCAATTCCTTCTTTGGCAGGTTGATACAGGTTGCCTGGAATCGTCGACTTATTCCCCAAGAAAATCGCTAGTGCTGTGCACATAGCATATTGTCACACGTAACTTATCTATGGTAATCGAGAACTGAGTGAAGATTTGTTTCTGTTGGTAAGTATCAGTGCGATGCTTGAATATTTTTAAATTCCCCTTATAAATGCATATGGAACTTACAGATTTCCAAAACTGGAAAGTGTACTAATTAACAGCATTTCCTTCTTTGGCAGGTTGATACAGGATGTCTGCAATCGTTGACATTTCCCCAAGAAAATCGCTAGTCCTGCGCACATAGCGTATTCTCACACCAAATTTATCTACCGCAATCGATATGTTAGTGAAGATTTGTTTCTGTTGTTAAGTATCAGTGCGATTATTGAATGTTTTTCTATTCCCTTTACAAATGGTTTGGGAACTTACAGATTTCAAAAACTGGGGAGTATACTGATTAACAGCGTTTCCTTCTTTAGCAGGTTGATACAGGATATCTGGAATCGTCGACATATTCCCCAAGAAAATCGCTAGTGCTGCGCACATAGCATATTCTCACACCTAACTTATCTACGGTAATCGATAACTGAGTGAAGATTTGTTTCTGTTGGTAAGTATCAATGGGATGATTGAGTATATTTAAATTCCTTTATAAATGCATATGGAACTTACAGATTTCCAAAAGTGGGAAGTGTACTAATGAACAGCTTTTCCTTCTTTGGCAGGTTCATATAGGATGTCTGCAATCGTTGACATTTCCCCAAGAAAATCTCTAGTCCTGCGCACATAGCATATTCTCACACCAAATTTATCTATGTCAATTGATATGTGAGTGAAGATTCGTTTCTGTTGGTAAGTATCAGTGCGATTATTGAATATTGTAATATTTCCTTTCCGAATGGTTTGGGAACTTGCAGATTAGAAAAACTGAGAAGTGTGGTAATTAAAAGCATCTCCTTCCTTAGCCGGATGATACAGGATGTCTGGAATCGTCGACATATTCCCCAAGAAAATAGCTATTGCTGTGCACATAGCGTATTTTCACACCTAACTTATCTGCGGTATTCGATAACTGAGTGAAGATTTGTTTCTGTTGGTAAGTATCAGTGCGATGATTGAATATTTCTAAATTCCCTTTATAAATGCATATGGAACTTACAGATTTCCAAAACTGGGAAGTGTACTAATTAACAGCATTTCCTTCTTTAGCAGGTTGATATAGGATGTCTGCAATCGTTGACATTTCCCCAAGAAAATCGCCAGTCCTGCGCACATAGCATATTCTCACACCAAATTTATCTACGGCAATCGATATGTGAGTGAAGATTTGTCTCTGTTGGTAAGTATCAGTGCGATTGTTAAATATTTTTATACTCCCTTTACGAATGCTTTTGGAACTTACAGATTTCAAGAAGTGGGAAGTGTACTAATTAACAGCATTTCCTTCTTTAGCAGGTTGATACAGGTTGTCTGGAATCGTCGACATATTCCCCAAGAAAATCGCTAGTGCTGTGCACATATCATATTCTCACACCTAACTTATCTACGGGAATCGATATGTGAGTAAAGACTTGTTTCTGTTGGTAAATATCAGTGCGATTATTGAATATTTTTATATTCCCTTTACGAATGGTTAGGGAACTTACAGATTTCAAAAACTTGGTAGTGTACTGATTAACAGCGTTTCTTTCTTTAGCAGGTTGATACAGGATGTCTGGAATCGTCGATATATTCGCCAAGGAAATCGCTAGTGCTGCGCACATAGCATATTCTCACACCTAACGTACCTACGGTAATCGATAAGTGAGTGAAGATTTGTTTCTGTAGGTAAGTATCAGTGGGACGATTGAATATTTATAAATTCCCTTTATAAATGCATATGGAACTTACAGATTTCCAAAACTGGAAAATTTACTAATTAACAGCATTTCCTTCTTTTGGAGGTTGATACAGGATGTCTGGAATCGTCGACATATTCCCCAAGAAGATCGCTAGTGCTGTGCACATAGCATAGTCTCACACCTAACTTATCTACGGTAATCGATAACTGAGTGAAGATTTGTTTCTGTTGGTAAGTATCAGTGCGATGATTGAATGTTTTTATAATCCCTTTACGAATGCTTTTGGAACTTACAGATTTAAAAAACTGGAAAGTGTACTAATTAACAGCATTTCCTTCTATAGCAGGTTGATACAGGATGTCTGGAATCGTCGACATATTCCCCATGAAAATCGCTAGTGCTGTGCACATAGCATATTCTCACACCTAACTTATCTACGGTAAACGATAACTGAGTGAAGATTTGTTTCAGTTGGTAAGTATCAGTGCGATGATTGAATATTTTTAAATTCCCTTTATTAATGCATATGGAACTTACAGATTTCAAAAACTGGGAAGTGTACTAATTAACAGCATTTCCTTCTTTGGCAGGTTCATACAGGATGTCTGTAATCGTTGACATTTCCCCAAGAAAATCGCTAGTCCTGCGCACATAGCGTATTCTCACACCAAATTTATCTACGGCAATCGATATGTGAGTGAAGATTTGTTTCTGTTCTTAAGTATCAGTGCGATATTGAATGTTTTTCTATTCCCTTTACGAATGGTTTGGGAACTTACAGATTTCAAAAACTGGGAAGTGTACTGATTAACAGCGTTTCCTTCTTTAGCCGGATGTTACAGGATGTCTGGAATCGTCGACATATTCCCCAAGAAAATAGCTATTGCTGTGCACATAGCGTATTTTCACAACTAACTTATCTGCGGTATTCGATAACTGAGTGAAGATTTGTTTCTGTTGGTAAGTATCAGTGCGATGATTGAATATTTTTAAATTCCCTTTATAAATGCATATGGAACTTACAGATTTCAAAAACTGGGAGGTGTACTATTTAACAGCATTTCCTTCTTCAGCAGGTTGATACAGGATGTCTCGAATCGTCGACACATTCCCCAAGAAAATCGCTAGTGCTGTGCACATAGCATATTCTCACACCTAACTTATCTACTGTAATCGATAACTGAGTGAAGATTTGTTTCTGTTGGTAAGTACAGAGCGATGATTGAATAATTTTAATTCCCTTTATAAATGAATGTGGAACTTACAGATTTCCAAAACTGGGAAGTGTACTAATTAACAGCATTTCCTTCTTTTGCAGGCTGATACTGGATGTCTGCAATCGTTCACACTTCCTCAAGAAAATCGCTAGTCCTGCGCACATAGCATATTCTCTCACCAAATTTATCTACGGCAATCGATATGTGAGTGAAGATTTTTTTCTGTTTGTAAGTATCAGTGCGATTATTGAATATTTTTATATTCCCTTTACGAATGCTTTTGGAACTTACAGATTTAAAAAACTGGGAAGTGTACTAATTAAGAGCATTTCCTTCTTTGGCAGGTTCATACAGGATGTCTGCAATCGTTGACATTTCCCCAAGAAAATCGCTAGTCCTGCGCACATAGCATATTCTCACACCGAATTTATCTACGGCATTCGATATTTGAGTGAAAATTTGTTTCTGTTGGTAAGTATCAGTGCGATTATTGAATTTTTTTAGATTCCCTTTATGAATGCTTTTGGAACTTACAGATTTCAAAAACTGGGAAGTGTACTATTTAACAGCAATTCCTTCTTTGGCAGGTTGATACAGGTTGCCTGGAATCGTCGACATATTCCCCAAGAAAATCGCTAGTGCTGTGCACATAGCATATTGTCACACGTAACTTATCTACGGTAATCGATAACTGAGTGAAGATTTGTTTCTGTTGGTAAGTATCATTGCGATGCTTGAATATTTTTAAATTCCCCTTATAAATGCATATGGAACTTACAGATTTCCAAAACTGGGAAGTGTACTAATTAACAGCATTTCCTTCTTTGGCAGGTTGATACAGGATGTCTGCAATCGTTGACATTTCCCCAAGAAAATCGCTAGTCCTGCGCACATAGCGCATTCTCACACCAAGTTTATCTACCGCAATCGATATGTGAGTGAAGATTTGTTTCTGTTGTTAAGTATCAGTGCGATTATTGAATGTTTTTCTATTCCCTTTACGAATGGTTTGGGAACTTACAGATTTCAAAAACTGGGAAGTATACTGATTAACAGCGTTTCCTTCGTTAGCAGGTTGATACAGGATGTCTGGAATCGTCGATACTTTCCCCAAGAAAATAGCTATTGCTGTGCACATAGCGTATTTTCACACCTAACTTATCTGCGGTATTCGATAACTGAGTTAAGATTTGTTTCCGTTGGTATGTATCAGTGCGATGATTGAATATTTTTAAATTCCCTTTATAAATGCATATGGAAGTTACAGATTTCCAAAACTGGTAAGTGTACTATTTAACAGCATTTCCTTCTTTAGCAGGTTGATATAGGATGTCTGCAATCGTTGACATTTCCCCAAGAAAATCGCTAGTCCTGCGCACATAGCATATTCTCACACCAAATTTATCTACGGCAATCGATATGTGAGTGAAGATTTGTTTCTGTTGGTAAGTATCAGTGCGATTATTGAATATTTTTATACTCCCTTTACGAATGCTTTTGGAACTTACAGATTTCAATAAGTGGGAAGTGTACTAATTAACAGCATTTCCTTCTTTAGCAGGTTGATACAGGTTGTCTGGAATCGTCGACATATTCCGCAAGAAAATCGCTAGTGCTGTGCACATATCATATTCTCACACCTAACTTATCCACGGGAATCGATATGTGAGTAAAGATTTGCTTCTGTTGGTAAGTATCAGTGCGATTATTGAATATTTTTATATTCCCTTTACGAATGGTTAGGGAACTTACAGATTTCAAAAACTGGGTAGTGTACTGATTAACAGCGTTTCTTTCTTTAGCAGGTTGATACAGGATGTCTGGAATCGTCGATATATTCCCCAAGAAAATCGCTAGTGCTGCGCACATAACATATTCTCACACCTAACGTACCTACGGTAATTGTTAAGTGAGTGAAGATTTGTTTCTGTAGGTAAGTATCAGTGGGATGATTGAATATTTATAAATTCCCTTTATAAATGCATATGGAACTCACAGATTTCCAAAACTGGAAAATGTACTAATTAACAGCATTTCCTTCTTTAGCAGGTTGATACAGGATGTCTGGAATCGTCGACATATTCTCCAAGAAGATCGCTAGTGCTGTGCACATAGCATAGTCTCACACCTAACTTATCTACGGTAATCGATAACTGAGTGAAGATTTGTTTCTGTTGGTAGGTATCAGAGCGATGATTGAATATTTTTATATTCCCTTTACGAATGCTTTTGGAACTTACAGATTTAAAAAACTGGAAAGTGTACTAATTAACAGCATTTCCTTCTTTAGCAGGTTGATACAGGATGTCTGGAATCGTCGACATATTCCCCAAGAAAAACGCTAGTGCTGTGCACAAAGCATATTCTCACACCTAACTTATCTACGGTAACCGATAACTGAGTGAAGATTTGTTTCAGTTGGTACGTATCAGTGCGATGATTGAATATTTTAATTTCCCTTTATAAATGCATATGGAACTTACAGATTTCAAAAACTGGGAAGTGTACTAATTAACAGCATTTCCTTCTTTGGCAGGTTCAAACAGGATGTCTGCAATCGTTGACATTTCCCCAAGAAAATCGCTAGTCCTGCGCACATAGCATATTCTCACACCAAATTTATCTACGGCAATCGATATTTGAGTGAAGATTTGTTTCTGTTGGTAAGTATCAGTCCGATTTTTGAATATTTTTAAATTCCCTTTATGAATGCTTTTGGAACTTACAGATTTCAAAAACTGGGAAGTGTACTATTTAACAGCATATTCTTCTTTAGCAGGTTGATACAGGATGTCTGGAGTCGTCGATATATTCCCCAAGAAAATCGCTAGTGCTGCGGACATAGCATATTCTCACACGTAACTTATCTACGGTAATCGATAACTGAGTGAAGATTTGTTTCTGTTGGTAAGTATCAGTGGGATGATTGAATATTTTTAAATTCCCTTTATAAATGCATATGGAACTTACAGATTTTTAAAACTGGGAAGTGTACTAATGAACAGCATTTCCTTCTTTGGCAGGTTCATATAGGTTGTCTGCAATCGTTGACATTTCCCCAACAAAATCTCTAGTCCTGCGCACATAGCATATTCTCACACCAAATTTATATACGGCAATCGATATGTGAGTGAAGATTCGTTTCTGTTGGTAAGTATCAGTGCGATTATTGAATATTGTAATATTTCCTTTCCGAATGGTTTGGGAACTTACAGATTAGAAAAACTGGGAAGTGTTATAATTAACAGCATCTCCTTCTTTAGCCGGATGTTACAGGATGTCTGGAATCGTCGACATATTCCCCAAGAAAATAGCTATTGCTGTGCACATAGCATATTCTCACACCTACCTTATCTACGGTAATCGATAACTGAGTGAAGATTTGTTTCTGTTGGTAAGTATCAGTGCGATGATTGAATATTTTTAAATTCCCTTTATAAATGCGTATGGAACTTACAGATTTCCAAAACTGGGAAGTGTATTAATTAACAGCATTTCCTTATTTAGCAGGTTGATACAGGATGTCCGGAATCGTCAACATATTCCCCAAGAAAATCGCTAGAGCTGTGCAAATAGCATATTCTCACACCCAACTTATCTACGGTAATTGATAACTCAGTGAAGATTTGTTTCTGTTGGTAAGTATCAGTGCGATGATTGAATATTTTTATATTCCCTTTACGAATGCTTTTCGTACTTACAGATTTCAAAAACTGGGAAGTGTACTAATTAAGAGCATTTCCTTCTTTAGCAGGTTGATACAGGATGTCTGGAATCGTCGACATATTCCCCAAGAAAATCGCTAGTGCTGTGCACATAGCATAGTCTCACACCTAACTTATCTACGGTAATCGATAACTGAGTGAAGATTTTTTTCTGTTGGTAAGTATCAGTGCGATTATAGAATATTTTTATATTTTTCCTTTATGAATGGTTTGGGAACTTACAGATTTCATTAACTGGGAAGTGTTCTAATTAACAACATTTCCTTCTTTGGCAGGTTGATACAGGATGTCTGGAATCGTCGACATATTCCTCAAGAAAATCGCTAGTGCTGTGCACATAGCATATTGTCACACGTAACTTAGCTACGGTAATCGATAACTGAGTGAAGATTTGTTTCTGTTGATAAGTACAGAGCGATGAATGAATATTTTTAAATTCCCTTTATAAATGCATGTGGAACTTACAGATTTCCAAAACTGGGAAGTGTACTAATTAACAGCATTTCCTTCTTTGGCAGGTTGATACAGGATGTCTGCAATCGTTGACATTTCCCCAAGAAAATCGCTAGTCCTGCGCACATAGCATATTCTCACACCAAATTTATCTACGGCAATCGATATGTGAGTGAAGATTTGATTCTGTTGGTAAGTATCAGTGCGATTATTGAATATTTTTGTACTCCCTTTACGAATGCTTTTGGAACTTACAGATTTCAAATATTGGGAAGTGTACTAATAAACAGCATTTCCTTCTTTAGCAGGTTGATACAGGATGTCTGGAGTCGTCGACATATTCCCCAAGAAAATCGCTAGTGCTGTGCGCATAGCATATTCTCACACCAAATTTATCTACGGCAATCGATATGTGAGTGAAGATTTGTTTCAATTGGTAAGTATCAGTGCGATTATTGAATATTTTTGTACTCCCTTTACGAATGCTTTTGGAACTTACAGATTTCAAATATTGGGAAGTGTACTAATAAACAGCATTTCCTTCTTTAGCAGGTTGATACAGGATGTCTGGAATCGTCGACATATTCCCCAAGAAAATCGCTAGTGCTGTGCACATAGCATATTCCCACACCTAACTTATCTACGGTAATCGATAACTGAGTGAAAATTTGTATCTGTTGGTAAGTATCAGAGCGATTATTGAATATTTTTAAATTCCCTTTATAAATGCATGTGGAACTTACAGATTTCCAAAACTGGGAAATGTACTAGTTAACAGCATGATCTTCTTTGGCAGGTTGATACAGGATGTCTGCAATCGTTGACACTTCCACAAGAAAATCGCTAGTCCTGCGCACATAGCATATTCTCACACCAAATTTATCTACGGCAATCGATATGTGAGTGAAGATTGGTTTCGGTTGGTAAGTATCAGTGCGATTATTGAATATTTTTATATTCCCTTTAAGAATGCTTTAGGAACTTACAGATTTCAAGAAGTGGGAAGTGTACTAATTAACAGCATTTCCTTCTTTAGCAGGTTGATACAGGATGTCTGGAATCGTCGACATATTCCCCAAGAAAATCGCTAGTGCTGTGCACACAGCATATTCTCACACCTAACTTATCTACGGTAATCGATAACTGAGTGAAGATTTGTGTCTGTTGGTAAGTATCAGTGCGATGATTGAATATTTTTAAATTCCCTTTATAAATGCATATGGAACTTACAGATTTCCAAAACTGGGAAGTGTACTAATTAACAGCATTTCCTTCTTTGGCCGGTTGATACAGGATGTCTGCAATCGTTGACATTTCCCCAAGAAAATCGCTAGTCCTGCGCACATAGCATATTCTCACACCTAACTTACCTACGGTAATCGATAAGTGAGTGAAGATTTGTTTCTGTAGGTAAGTATCAGTCGGATAATTGAATATTTTTAGATTCCCTTTATAAATGCATATGGAATTTACAGATTTCCGAAACTGGGAAGTGTACTAATTAACAGCATTTCCTTCTTTGGCAGGTTCATATAGGATGTCTGCAATCGTTGCCATTTCCCCAAGAAAATCTCTAGTCCTGCGCACATAGCATATTCTCACACCAAATTTATCTGCGGCAATCGATATGTGAGTGAGGATTCGTTTCTGTTGGTAAGTATCAGTGCGATTATTGAATATTGTAATATTCCCTTTCCGAATGGTTTGGGAACTTACAGATTAAAAAAACTGGGAAGTGTGGTAATTAACACCATTTCCTTCTTTGGCAGGTTGATACAGGATGTCTGGAATCGTCGACATATTCCCCAAGAAAATCGCTGGTGCTGTGCACATAGCATATTGTCACACGTAACTTATCTACACTAATCGATACCTGAGTGAAGATTTGTTTCTGTTGGTAAGTATCATTGCGATGCTTGAATATTTTTAAATTCCCCTTATAAATGCATATGGAACTTACAGATTTCCAAAACTGGGAAGTGTACTAATTAACAGCATTTCCTTCTTTGGCAGGTTGATACAGGATGTCTGCAATCGTTGACATTTCCCCAAGAAAATCGCTAGTCCTGCGCACATAGCGCATTCTCACACCAAGTTTATCTACCGCAATCGATATGTGAGTGAAGATTTGTTTCTGTTGTTAAGTATCAGTGCGATTATTGAATGTTTTTCTATTCCCTTTACGAATGGTTTGGGAACTTACAGATTTCAAAAACTGGGAAGTATACTGATTAACAGCGTTTCCTTCGTTAGCAGGTTGATACAGGATGTCTGGAATCGTCGATACTTTCCCCAAGAAAATAGCTATTGCTGTGCACATAGCGTATTTTCACACCTAACTTATCTGCGGTATTCGATAACTGAGTTAAGATTTGTTTCCGTTGGTATGTATCAGTGCGATGATTGAATATTTTTAAATTCCCTTTATAAATGCATATGGAAGTTACAGATTTCCAAAACTGGTAAGTGTACTATTTAACAGCATTTCCTTCTTTAGCAGGTTGATATAGGATGTCTGCAATCGTTGACATTTCCCCAAGAAAATCGCTAGTCCTGCGCACATAGCATATTCTCACACCAAATTTATCTACGGCAATCGATATGTGAGTGAAGATTTGTTTCTGTTGGTAAGTATCAGTGCGATTATTGAATATTTTTATACTCCCTTTACGAATGCTTTTGGAACTTACAGATTTCAATAAGTGGGAAGTGTACTAATTAACAGCATTTCCTTCTTTAGCAGGTTGATACAGGTTGTCTGGAATCGTCGACATATTCCGCAAGAAAATCGCTAGTGCTGTGCACATATCATATTCTCACACCTAACTTATCCACGGGAATCGATATGTGAGTAAAGATTTGCTTCTGTTGGTAAGTATCAGTGCGATTATTGAATATTTTTATATTCCCTTTACGAATGGTTAGGGAACTTACAGATTTCAAAAACTGGGTAGTGTACTGATTAACAGCGTTTCTTTCTTTAGCAGGTTGATACAGGATGTCTGGAATCGTCGATATATTCCCCAAGAAAATCGCTAGTGCTGCGCACATAACATATTCTCACACCTAACGTACCTACGGTAATTGTTAAGTGAGTGAAGATTTGTTTCTGTAGGTAAGTATCAGTGGGATGATTGAATATTTATAAATTCCCTTTATAAATGCATATGGAACTCACAGATTTCCAAAACTGGAAAATGTACTAATTAACAGCATTTCCTTCTTTAGCAGGTTGATACAGGATGTCTGGAATCGTCGACATATTCTCCAAGAAGATCGCTAGTGCTGTGCACATAGCATAGTCTCACACCTAACTTATCTACGGTAATCGATAACTGAGTGAAGATTTGTTTCTGTTGGTAGGTATCAGAGCGATGATTGAATATTTTTATATTCCCTTTACGAATGCTTTTGGAACTTACAGATTTAAAAAACTGGAAAGTGTACTAATTAACAGCATTTCCTTCTTTAGCAGGTTGATACAGGATGTCTGGAATCGTCGACATATTCCCCAAGAAAAACGCTAGTGCTGTGCACAAAGCATATTCTCACACCTAACTTATCTACGGTAACCGATAACTGAGTGAAGATTTGTTTCAGTTGGTACGTATCAGTGCGATGATTGAATATTTTAATTTCCCTTTATAAATGCATATGGAACTTACAGATTTCAAAAACTGGGAAGTGTACTAATTAACAGCATTTCCTTCTTTGGCAGGTTCAAACAGGATGTCTGCAATCGTTGACATTTCCCCAAGAAAATCGCTAGTCCTGCGCACATAGCATATTCTCACACCAAATTTATCTACGGCAATCGATATTTGAGTGAAGATTTGTTTCTGTTGGTAAGTATCAGTCCGATTTTTGAATATTTTTAAATTCCCTTTATGAATGCTTTTGGAACTTACAGATTTCAAAAACTGGGAAGTGTACTATTTAACAGCATATTCTTCTTTAGCAGGTTGATACAGGATGTCTGGAGTCGTCGATATATTCCCCAAGAAAATCGCTAGTGCTGCGGACATAGCATATTCTCACACGTAACTTATCTACGGTAATCGATAACTGAGTGAAGATTTGTTTCTGTTGGTAAGTATCAGTGGGATGATTGAATATTTTTAAATTCCCTTTATAAATGCATATGGAACTTACAGATTTTTAAAACTGGGAAGTGTACTAATGAACAGCATTTCCTTCTTTGGCAGGTTCATATAGGTTGTCTGCAATCGTTGACATTTCCCCAACAAAATCTCTAGTCCTGCGCACATAGCATATTCTCACACCAAATTTATATACGGCAATCGATATGTGAGTGAAGATTCGTTTCTGTTGGTAAGTATCAGTGCGATTATTGAATATTGTAATATTTCCTTTCCGAATGGTTTGGGAACTTACAGATTAGAAAAACTGGGAAGTGTTATAATTAACAGCATCTCCTTCTTTAGCCGGATGTTACAGGATGTCTGGAATCGTCGACATATTCCCCAAGAAAATAGCTATTGCTGTGCACATAGCATATTCTCACACCTACCTTATCTACGGTAATCGATAACTGAGTGAAGATTTGTTTCTGTTGGTAAGTATCAGTGCGATGATTGAATATTTTTAAATTCCCTTTATAAATGCGTATGGAACTTACAGATTTCCAAAACTGGGAAGTGTATTAATTAACAGCATTTCCTTATTTAGCAGGTTGATACAGGATGTCCGGAATCGTCAACATATTCCCCAAGAAAATCGCTAGAGCTGTGCAAATAGCATATTCTCACACCCAACTTATCTACGGTAATTGATAACTCAGTGAAGATTTGTTTCTGTTGGTAAGTATCAGTGCGATGATTGAATATTTTTATATTCCCTTTACGAATGCTTTTCGTACTTACAGATTTCAAAAACTGGGAAGTGTACTAATTAAGAGCATTTCCTTCTTTAGCAGGTTGATACAGGATGTCTGGAATCGTCGACATATTCCCCAAGAAAATCGCTAGTGCTGTGCACATAGCATAGTCTCACACCTAACTTATCTACGGTAATCGATAACTGAGTGAAGATTTTTTTCTGTTGGTAAGTATCAGTGCGATTATAGAATATTTTTATATTTTTCCTTTATGAATGGTTTGGGAACTTACAGATTTCATTAACTGGGAAGTGTTCTAATTAACAACATTTCCTTCTTTGGCAGGTTGATACAGGATGTCTGGAATCGTCGACATATTCCTCAAGAAAATCGCTAGTGCTGTGCACATAGCATATTGTCACACGTAACTTAGCTACGGTAATCGATAACTGAGTGAAGATTTGTTTCTGTTGATAAGTACAGAGCGATGAATGAATATTTTTAAATTCCCTTTATAAATGCATGTGGAACTTACAGATTTCCAAAACTGGGAAGTGTACTAATTAACAGCATTTCCTTCTTTGGCAGGTTGATACAGGATGTCTGCAATCGTTGACATTTCCCCAAGAAAATCGCTAGTCCTGCGCACATAGCATATTCTCACACCAAATTTATCTACGGCAATCGATATGTGAGTGAAGATTTGATTCTGTTGGTAAGTATCAGTGCGATTATTGAATATTTTTGTACTCCCTTTACGAATGCTTTTGGAACTTACAGATTTCAAATATTGGGAAGTGTACTAATAAACAGCATTTCCTTCTTTAGCAGGTTGATACAGGATGTCTGGAGTCGTCGACATATTCCCCAAGAAAATCGCTAGTGCTGTGCGCATAGCATATTCTCACACCAAATTTATCTACGGCAATCGATATGTGAGTGAAGATTTGTTTCAATTGGTAAGTATCAGTGCGATTATTGAATATTTTTGTACTCCCTTTACGAATGCTTTTGGAACTTACAGATTTCAAATATTGGGAAGTGTACTAATAAACAGCATTTCCTTCTTTAGCAGGTTGATACAGGATGTCTGGAATCGTCGACATATTCCCCAAGAAAATCGCTAGTGCTGTGCACATAGCATATTCCCACACCTAACTTATCTACGGTAATCGATAACTGAGTGAAAATTTGTATCTGTTGGTAAGTATCAGAGCGATTATTGAATATTTTTAAATTCCCTTTATAAATGCATGTGGAACTTACAGATTTCCAAAACTGGGAAATGTACTAGTTAACAGCATGATCTTCTTTGGCAGGTTGATACAGGATGTCTGCAATCGTTGACACTTCCACAAGAAAATCGCTAGTCCTGCGCACATAGCATATTCTCACACCAAATTTATCTACGGCAATCGATATGTGAGTGAAGATTGGTTTCGGTTGGTAAGTATCAGTGCGATTATTGAATATTTTTATATTCCCTTTAAGAATGCTTTAGGAACTTACAGATTTCAAGAAGTGGGAAGTGTACTAATTAACAGCATTTCCTTCTTTAGCAGGTTGATACAGGATGTCTGGAATCGTCGACATATTCCCCAAGAAAATCGCTAGTGCTGTGCACACAGCATATTCTCACACCTAACTTATCTACGGTAATCGATAACTGAGTGAAGATTTGTGTCTGTTGGTAAGTATCAGTGCGATGATTGAATATTTTTAAATTCCCTTTATAAATGCATATGGAACTTACAGATTTCCAAAACTGGGAAGTGTACTAATTAACAGCATTTCCTTCTTTGGCCGGTTGATACAGGATGTCTGCAATCGTTGACATTTCCCCAAGAAAATCGCTAGTCCTGCGCACATAGCATATTCTCACACCTAACTTACCTACGGTAATCGATAAGTGAGTGAAGATTTGTTTCTGTAGGTAAGTATCAGTCGGATAATTGAATATTTTTAGATTCCCTTTATAAATGCATATGGAATTTACAGATTTCCGAAACTGGGAAGTGTACTAATTAACAGCATTTCCTTCTTTGGCAGGTTCATATAGGATGTCTGCAATCGTTGCCATTTCCCCAAGAAAATCTCTAGTCCTGCGCACATAGCATATTCTCACACCAAATTTATCTGCGGCAATCGATATGTGAGTGAGGATTCGTTTCTGTTGGTAAGTATCAGTGCGATTATTGAATATTGTAATATTCCCTTTCCGAATGGTTTGGGAACTTACAGATTAAAAAAACTGGGAAGTGTGGTAATTAACACCATTTCCTTCTTTGGCAGGTTGATACAGGATGTCTGGAATCGTCGACATATTCCCCAAGAAAATCGCTGGTGCTGTGCACATAGCATATTGTCACACGTAACTTATCTACACTAATCGATACCTGAGTGAAGATTTGTTTCTGTTAGAAGTATCAGTGCGATGATTGAATATTTTTATATTCCCTTTACGAATGCTTTTGGTACTTACAGATTTCAATAACTGGGAAGTGTACTAATTAACAGCATTTCCTTCTTTAGCAGGTTGATACAGGATGTCTGGAATCGTCGACATATTCCCCAAGAAAATCGCTAGTGCTGTGCACATAGCATAGTCTCACACCTAACGTATCTACGGTAGTCGACAACTGAGTGAAGATTTGTTTCTGTTGGTAAGTATCAGTGCGATGATTGTATATTTTTATATTCCCTTTACGAATGCTTTGGGAACTTACAGATTTAAAAAACTGGGAAGTGTTCTAATTAACAGCATTTCCTTCTTTAGCAGGTTGATACAGGATGTCTAGAATCGTCGACATGTTCCCCAAGTAAATCGCTAGTGCTGTGCACATAGAATATTGTCACACCTAACTTATCTACGGTAATCGATAACTGAGTGAAAATTTGTTTCTGTTGGTAAGTATCATTGCGATGATTGAATATTTTTAAATTCTCTTTATAAATGCATATGGAATTTACAGATTTCAAAAACTGGGAGGTGTACTATTTAACAGCATTTCCTTCTTCAGCAGCTTGATACAGGATGTCTGGAATCGTTGACATTTCCCCAAGAAAATCGCTAGTCCTCCGCACATAGCATATTCTCACACCTAACTTATCTACGGTAATCGATAACTGAGTGAAGATTGGTTTCTGTTGGTAAGTATCAGTGCGATGATTGAATATTTTTAAATTCTGTTTACTAATGGTTTGGGAACTTACAGATTTGAAAAACTGGGAAATGTACTGATTAACAGCGTTTCCTTTTTTAGCAGGTTGACACAAGATGTCTGGAATCGTCGATATATTCCCCAAGAAAATCGCTAGTGCTGCGAACATAGCATATTCTCACACCTAACTTACCTACGGTAACGATAAGAGAGTGAAGATTTGTTTCTGTAGCTAAGTATCAGTGGGATGATTGAATATTTTTAAATTCCCTTTATAAATGCATATGGAACTTACAGATTTCCAAAACTTGGAAGTGTACTAATTAACAGCATTTCCTTCTTTGGCAGGTTCATATAGGATGTCTGCAATTGTTGACATTTCCCCAAGAAAATCTCTAGTCCAGCGCACATAGTATATTCTCACACCAAATTTATCTACGGCAATCGATATGTGAGTGAAGATTCGTCTCAGTTGGTAAGTATCAGTGCGATTATTGAATATTGTAATATTCTCTTTCCGAATAGTTTGGGAATTTACAGATTAGAAAAACTGGGAAGTGTGGTAATTAACAGCATTTCCTTCTTTGGCAGGTTGATACAGGATGCTTGGAATCGTCGACATATTCCCCAAGAAAATCGCTAGTGCTGTGCACATAGCATATTGTCACACGTAACTTATCTACGGTAATTGATAACTGAGTGAAGATTTGTTTCTGTTGGTAAGTGTCAGTGCGATGATTGAATATTTTTATATTCCCTTTACGAATGCTTTTGGTACTTACAGATTTCAAACACTGGGAATTGTACTAAGTAACAGCATTTCCCTCTTTAGCAGGTTGATACAGGATGTTTGGAATCGTCGACATATTCCGCAAGAAAATCGCTAGTGCTGTGCACATAGCATATTCTCACACCTAACTTATCTACGGTAATCGATAACTGAGTGAAGATTTGTTTCTGTTGGTAAGTACCAGTGCGATGATTGAATATTTTTAAATTCCCCTAATAAATGCATATGGAACTTACAGATTTCCAAAACTGGGAAGTGTACTAATTAACAGCATTTCCTTCTTTAGCAGGTTGATACATGATGTCTGGAATCGTCGACATATTCCCCAAGAAAATCGCTAGTGCTGTGCACATAGCATATTCTCACACCTAACTTACGTACGGTAATCGATAAGTCAGTGAAGATTTGTTTCAATTGGTAAGTATCAGTGCGATGATTGAATATTTTTATATTCCCTTTACGAATGCTTTTGGAACTTACTGTTTTCAAAAACTGGGAAGCGTACTAATTAACAGCATTTCCTTCTTTAGCAGGTTGATACAGTATGTCTAGAATCGTCAACATATTCCCCAAGAAAATCGCTAGTGCTGTGCACATAGCATATTGTCACACCTATCTTATCTACGGTAATCGATAACTGAGTGAAAATTTGTTTCTGTTGGTAAGTATCATTGCGATGATTGAATATTTTTAAATTCCCTTTATAAATGCATATGGAACTTACAGATTTCAAAAACTGGGAAGTGTACTAATTAACAGCATTTCCTTCCTTAGCAGGTTGATACAGGATGTCTGGAATGGTCGACATATTCCCCTAGACAATCGCTAGTGCTATGCACATAGCATATTCTCACACCTAACATATCTACGGTAATCGATAACTGAGTGAAGATTTGTTTCTGATGGTAAGTATCAGTGCGATGATTGAATATTTTTAAATTCCCTTTATAAATGCATATGGGACTTACAGATTTCCAAAACTGGGAAGTGTACTAATTAACAGCATTTCCTTCTTTAGCAGGTTGATACAGGATGTCTGCAATCGTTGACATTTCCCCAAGAAAATCGCTAGTCCTGCGCACATAGCATATTCTCACACCAAATTTATCTACGGCAATCGATATGTGAGTGAAGATTTGTTTCTGTTGGTAAGTATCAGTGCGATTATGAATATTTTTATACTCCCTTTGCAAATGCTTTTGGAACTTACAGATTTCAAGAAGTGGGAAGTGTACTAATTAACAGCATTTCCTTCTTTAGCAGGTTGATACAGGATGTCTGGAATCGTCGACATATTCCCCAAGAGAATCGCAAGTGCTGTGCACATATCATTTTCTCATACCTAACTTAGCTACGGGAATCGATATGTGAGTAAAGATTTGTTTCTGTTGGTAAGTGTCAGTGCAATTATTGAATATTTTTGTACTCCCTTTACGAATGCTTTTGGAACTTACAGATTTCAAGAAGTGGGAAGTGTACTAATTAACAGCATTTCCTTCTTTAGCAGGTCGATACAGGATGTCTGCAATCGTTGACATTTCCCCAAGAAAATCGTTAGTATTGCGCACATAGCATATTCTCACACCAAATTTATCTACGGGAATCAATATGTGAGTAAAGATTTGTTTCTGTTGGTACGTATCAGTGCGATTATTGAATATTTTTATATTCCCTTTACGAATGGTTGGGGAACTTACAGATTTCATAAACTGGGAAGTGTACTGATTAACAGCGTTTCTTTCTTTAGCAGGTTGATACAGGATGGCTGGAATCGTCGATATATTCCCCAAGAAAATCGCGAGTGCTGCGAACATAGCATATTCTCACACCTAACTTACCTACGGTAACGATAAGTGAGTGAAGATTTGTTTCTGTAGCTAAGTATCAGTGGGATGATTCAATATTTTTAAATTCCCTTTATAAATGCATATGGAACTTACAGATTTCCAAAACTTGGAAGTGTACTAATTAACAGCATTTCCTTCTTTGGCAGATTCATATAGAATGTCTGCAATCGTTGACATTTCCCCAAGAAAATCTCTAGTCCTGCGTACATAGCATATTCTCACACCAAATTTATCTACGGGAATCAATATGTGAGTAAAGATTTGTTTCTGTTGGTACGTATCAGTGCGATTATTGAATATTTTTATATTCCCTTTACGATTGCTTTTGGAACTTACAGATTTAAAAAACTGGGAAGTGTACCATTTAACAGCATTTCCTTTATTAGCAGGTTGATACGGAATGTCTGGAATCGTCGACATATTCCCCAAGAAAATCGCTAGTGCTGTGCACATAGCATATTCTCACACCTAACTTATCTACGGTAATCGATAACTGAGTGAAGATTTGTTTCTGTTGGTAAGTATCAGTGCGATGATTGAATATTTTTAAATTTACCTTATAAGTGCATATGGAACTTACAGATTTCCAAAACTGGGAAGTGTACTACTTAACAGCATTTCCTTCTTTAGCAGGTTGATACAGGATGTCTGGAATCGTCGACATATTCCCCAAGAAAATCGCTAGTGCTGTGCACATAGCATATTCTCACACCAAATTTATCTACGGCAATCGATATGTGAGTGAAGATTCGTTTCTGTTGGTAAGTATCAGTGCGATTATTGAATATTGCAAAATTCCCTTTCCGAATGGTTTGGGAACTTACAGTTAGAAAATCTGGGAAGTGTGGTAATTAACAGCATTTCCTTCTTTAGCAGGTTGATACAGGATGTCTGGAATCGTCGACATATTCCCCAAGAAAATCGCTAGTGCTGTGCACATAGCATATTCTCACACCTAACTTATCTACGGTAATCGATAACTGAGTGAAGATTTGTTTCTGTTGGTAAGTATCAGTGCGATGATTGAATATATTTGAATTCCCTTTATAAATGCATATGGAACTTACAGATTTCCAAAACTGAGAAGTGTACTAATTAACAGCATTTTCTTCTTTAGCAGGTTGATACAGGATGTCTGGAATCGTCGACATATTTCCCAAGAAAATCGCTAGTGCTGTGCACATAGCATATTCTCACACCTAACTTATCTACGGTAATCGATAACTGAGTGAAGATTTGTTTCTGTTGGTAAGTATCAGTGCGATGATTGAATATTTTTATATTCCCTTTACGAATGCTTTTGGCACTTTCAGATTTCAAAAACTGAGAAGTGTACTAATTAACAGCATTTCCTTCTTTAGCAGGTTGATACAGGATGTCTGGAATCGTCGACATATTCCCCAAGAAAATCGCTAATGCTGTGCACATAGCATATTCTCACACCTAACTGATCTACGGTAAACGATAACTGAGTGAAGATTTGTTTCAGTTGGTAAATATCAGTGCGATGATTGAATATTTTTATATTCCCTTTACGAATGCTTTTGGAATTTACTGTTTTCAAAAACTGGGAAGCGTACTAATTAACAGCATTTCCTTCTTTAGCAGGTTGACACAGGATAACTAGAATCGTCGACATATTCCCCAAGAAAATCGCTAGTGCTGTGCACATAGCATATTGTCACACCTAACTTATCTACGGTAATCGATAACTGAGTGAAAATTTGTTTCTGTTGGTAAGTATCATTGCGATGATTGAATATTTTTAAATTCCCTTTATAAATGCATATGGAACTTACAGATTTTCAAAACTGGGAAGTGTACTAATTAACAGCATTTCCTTCTTTAGCAGGTTGATTCAGGATGTCTGCAATCGTTGACATTTCCCCAGGAAAATCGCTAGTCCTGTGCACATAGCATATTCTCACACCAAATTTATCTACGGCAATCGATATGTGAGTGAAGATTCGTTTCTGTTAGTAAGTATCAGTTCGATTATTGAATATTGTAATATTCCCTTTCCGAATGGTTTGAGAACTTACAGATTAGAAAAACTGGGAAGTGTGGTAATTAACAGCAAATCCTTCTTTGGCAGGTTGATACAGGATGTCTGGAATCGTCGATATATTCCCCAAGAAAATCGCTAGTGCTGTGCACATAGCATATTGTCACACGGAACTTATCTACGGTAATCGATAACTGAGTGAAAATTTGTTTCTGTTGGTAAGTATCAGTGCGATTATTGAATATTTTTCTATTCCCTTTACGAATGCTTTTGGTACTTACAGATTTCAGAAACTGGGAAGAGTACTAATTAACAGCATTTCCTTCTTTAGCAGGTTGATTCAGGATGTCTGGAATTGTCGGCATATTCCCCAAGAAAATCGCTAGTGCTGTGCACATAGCATAGTGTCACACCGAACTTATCTACGGTAATCGATAACTGAGTGAAAATTTGTTTCTGTTGGTAAGTATCAGTGCGATGATTGAATATTTTTATATTCCCTTTACGAATGCTTTTGGAACTTACAGATTTAAAAAACTGGAAAGTGTACTAATTAACAGCATTTCCTTCTTTATCAGGTTGATACAGGATGTCTGGAATAATCGACATATTCCCCATGAAAATCGCTAGTGCTGTGCACATAGCATATTCTCACACCTAACTTATCTACGGTAAACGATAACTGAGTGAAGATTTGTTTCAGTTGGTAAGAATCAGTGCGATGATTGAATATTTTTATATTCCCTTTACGAATGCTTTTGGTACTTACATATTTCAAAAACTGGGAAGTGTACTAATTAACAGCATTTCCTTCTTTGGCAGGTTCATACAGGATGTCTGCAATCGTTGACATTTCCCCAAGAAAATCGCTAGTCCTGCGCACATAGCATATTCTCACACCAAATTTATCTACGGCAATCGATATTTGAGTGAAGATTTGTTTCTATTGGTAAGTATCAGTGCGATTATTGAATATTTTTAAATTCCCTTTATGAATGCTTTTGGAACTTACAGATTTCAAAAACTGGGAAGTGTACTATTTAACAGCAATTCCTTCTTTGGCAGGTTGATACAGGTTGCCTGGAATCATCGACATATTCCCCAAGAAAATCGCTAGTGCTGTGCACATAGCATATTGTCACACGTAACTTATCTACGGTAATCGATAACTGAGTGAAGATTTGTTTCTGTTGGTAAGTATCAGTGCGATGCTTGAATATTTTTAAATTCCCCTTATAAATGCATATGGAACTTACAGATTTCCAAAACTGGGAAGTGTACTAATTAACAGCATTTCCTTCTTTGGCCGGTTGATACAGGATGTCTGCAATCGTTGACATTTCCCCAAGAAAGTCGCTAGTCCTGCGCACATAGCGTATTCTCACACCAAATTTATCTACCGCAATCGATATGTGAGTGAAGATTTGTTTCTGTTGTTAAGTATCAGTGCGATTATTGAATGTTTTTCTATTCCCTTTACGAATGGTTTGGGAACTTACAGATTTCAAAAACTGGGAAGTATACTGATTAACAGCGTTTCCTTCTTTAGCAGGTTGATAGAGGATGTCTGGAATCGTCGATATATTCCCCAAGAAAATCGCTAGTCCTGCGCACATAGCATATTCTCACACCTATCTTATCTACGGTAATCGATAAGTGAGTGAAGATTTGTTTCTGTTGGTAAGTATTAGTGGGATGATTGAATATTTTTAAATTTCCTTTATAAATGCATATGGAACTTACAGATTTCCAAAACTGGGAAGTGTACTAATGAGCAGCTATTCCTTCTTTGGCAGGTTCATATAGGATGTCTGCAATCGTTGACATTTCCCCAAAAAAATCTCTAGTCCTGCGCACATAGCATATTCTCACACCAAATTTATCTACGGCAATCGATATGTGAGTGAAGATTCGTTTCTGTTGGTAAGTATCAGTGCGATTATTGAATATTGTAATATTTCCTTTCCGAATGGTTTGGGTACTTACAGATTAGAAAAACTGGGAAGTGTGGTAATTAACGGCATCTCCTTCCTTAGCCGGATGATACAGGATGTCTGGAGTCGTCGATATATTCCCCAAGAAAATAGCTATTGCTGTGCACATAGCGTATTTTCACACCTAACTCATCTGCGGTATTCGATAACTGAGTGAAGATTTGTTTCTGTTGGTAAGTATCAGTGCGATGATTGAATATTTTTAAATTCCCTTTATAAATGCATATGGAACTTACAGATTTCCAAAACTGGGAATTGTACTAATTAACAGCATTTCCTTCTTTAGCAGGTTGATATAGAATGTCTGCAATCGTTGACATTTCCCCAAGAAAATCGCTAGTCCTGGGCACATAGCATATTCTCACACCAAATTTATCTATGGCAATCGATATGTGAGTGAAGATTTTTTTCTGTTGGTAAGTATCAGTGCGATTATTGCATATATTTATACTCCCTTTACAAATGCTTTTGGAACTTACAGATTTCAAGAAGTGGGAAGTGTACTAAATAACAGCATTTCCTTCTTTAGCAGGTTGATACAGGATGTCTGGAATCGTCGACATATTCCGCAAGAAAATCGCTAGTGCTGTGCACATAGCATAGTCTCACACCTAACTTATCTACGGTAATCGATAACTGAGTGAAGATTTGTTTCTGTTGGTAAGTATCAGTGCGATGATTCAATATTTTTATATTCCCTTTACGAATGCTTTTGGAACTTACAGATATAAAAAACTGGGAAGTGTACCATTTAACAGCATTTCCTTCTTTAGCAGGTTGATACGGGATGTCTGGAATCGTCGACATATTCCCCAAGAAAATCGCTAGTGCTGTGCACATAGCATATTCTCACACCTAATTTATCTACGAAAATCGATAACTGAGTGAGGATTTGATTCTGTTGGTAAGTATCAGTGCGATGATTGAATATTTTTAAATTCACCTTATAAATGCATATGGAACTTACAGATTTCCAAAACTGGGAAGTGTACTAATTAACAGCATTTCCTTCTTTGGTAGTTTGGTATAGGATGTCTGCAATCGTTGACATTTCCCCAAGAAAGTCGCTAGTCCTGCGCACATAGCATATTCTCACACCAAATTTATCTACGGCAATCGATATTTGAGTGAAGATTTGTTTCTATTGGTAAGTATCAGTGCGATTATTGAATATTTTTAAATTCCCTTTATGAATGCTTTTGGAACTTACAGATTTCAAAAACTGGGAAGTGTACTATTTAACAGCAATTCCTTCTTTGGCAGGTTGATACAGGTTGCCTGGAATCATCGACATATTCCCCAAGAAAATCGCTAGTGCTGTGCACATAGCATATTGTCACACGTAACTTATCTACGGTAATCGATAACTGAGTGAAGATTTGTTTCTGTTGGTAAGTATCAGTGCGATGCTTGAATATTTTTAAATTCCCCTTGTAAATGCATATGGAACTTACAGATTTCCAAAACTGGGAAGTGTAATAATTAACAGCATTTCCTTCTTTGGCCGGTTGATACAGGATGTCTGCAATCGTTGACATTTCCCCAAGAAAGTCGCTAGTCCTGCGCACATAGCGTATTCTCACACCAAATTTATCTACCGCAATCGATATGTGAGTGAAGATTTGTTTCTGTTGTTAAGTATCAGTGCGATTATTGAATGTTTTTCTATTCCCTTTACGAATGGTTTGGGAACTTACAGATTTCAAAAACTGGGAAGTATACTGATTAACAGCGTTTCCTTCTTTAGCAGGTTGATAGAGGATGTCTGGAATCGTCGATATATTCCCCAAGAAAATCGCTAGTGCTGCACACATAGCATATTCTCACACCTATCTTATCTACGGTAATCGATAAGTGAGTGAAGATTTGTTTCTGTTGGTAAGTATTACTGGGATGATTGAATATTTTTAAATTTCCTTTATAAATGCATATGGATCTTACAGATTTCCAAAACTGGGAAGTGTACTAATGAGCAGCTATTCCTTCTTTGGCAGGTTCATGTAGGATGTCTGCAATCGTTGACATTTCCCCAAAAAAATCTCTAGTCCTGCGCACATAGCATATTCTCACACCAATTTTATCTACGGCAATCGATATGTGAGTGAAGATTCGTTTCTGTTGGTAAGTATCAGTGCGATTATTGAATATTGTAATATTTCCTTTCCGAATGGTTTGGGTACTTACAGATTAGAAAAACTGGGAAGTGTGGTAATTAACAGCATCTCCTTCCTTAGCCGGATGATACAGGATGTCTGGAATCGTCGATATATTCCCCAAGAAAATAGCTATTGCTGTGCACATAGCGTATTTTCACACCTAACTTATCTGCGGTATTCGATAACTGAGTGAAGATTTGTTTCTGTTGGTAAGTATCAGTGCGATGATTGAATATTTTTAAATTCCCTTTATAAATGCATATGGAACTTACAGATTTCCAAAACTGGGAAGTGTGATAATTAACAGCATTTCCTTCTTTAGCAGGTTGATATAGAATGTCTGCAATCGTTGACATTTCCCCAAGAAAATCGCTAGTCCTGGGCACATAGCATATTCTCACACCAAATTTATCTATGGCAATCGATATGTGAGTGAAGATTTGTTTCTGTTGGTAAGTATCAGTGCGATTATTGCATATATTTATACTCCCTTTGCAAATGCTTTTGGAACTTACAGATTTCAAGAAGTGGGAAGTGTACTAAATAACAGCATTTCCTTCTTTAGCAGGTTGATACAGGATGTCTGGAATCGTCGACATATTCCGCAAGAAAATCGCTAGTGCTGTGCACATAGCATAGTCTCACACCTAACTTATCTACGGTAATCGAAAACTGAGTGAAGATTTGTTTCTGTTGGTAAGTATCAGTGCGATGATTCAATATTTTTATATTCCCTTTACGAATGCTTTTGGAACTTACAGGTTTAAAAAACTGGGAAGTGTACCATTTAACAGCATTTCCTTCTTTAGCAGGTTGATACGGGAAGTCTGGAATCGTCGACATATTCCCCAAGAAAATCGCTAGTGCTGTGCACATAGCATATTCTCACACCTAATTTATCTACGAAAATCGATAACTGAGTGAAGATTTGATTCTGTTGATAAGTATCAGTGCGATGATTGAATATTTTTAAATTCACCTTATAAATGCATATGGAACTTACAGATTTCCAAAACTGGGAAGTGTACTAATTAACAGCATTTCCTTCTTTGGTAGTTTGGTACAGGATGTCTGCAATCATTGACATTTCCCCAAGTGAATCGCTAGTCCTGCTCACATAGCATATTCTCACACCAAATTTATCTACGGCAATCGATATGTGAGTGAAGATTCGTTTCTGTTGGTAAGTATCGGTGCGATTATTGAATATTGTAATATTCCCTTTCCGAATGGTTTGGGCACTTACAGATTAGAAAAACTGGGAAGTGTGGTAATTAACAGCATTTCCTTGTTTAGCAGGTTGATACAGGATGTCTGGATCGTCGACATATTCCTCAAGAAAATCGCTAGTGCTGTGCACATAGCATATTCTCACACCTAACTTATCTACGGTAATTGATAACTGAGTGAAGATTTGTTTCTGTTGGTAAGTATCAGTGCGATGATTGAATATCTCTATATTCCCTTAACGAATGCTTTTGGCACTTACAGATTTCAAAATCTGAGAAGTGTACTAATTAACAGCATTTCCTTCTTTAGCAGGTTGATACAGGATGTCTGGAATCGTCGACATATTCCCCAAGAAAATCGCTAGTGCTGTGCACATAGCATATTCTCACACCTAACTTATCTACGGTAAACGATAACTGAGTGAAGATTTGTCTCAGTTGGTAAGTATCAGTGCGATGATTGAATATTTTTGTATTCACTTTACGAATGCTTTTGGAACTTACTGTTTTCAAAAACTGGGTAGCGTACTAATTAACAGCATTTCCTTCTTTAGCAGGTTGATACAGGATGTCTAGAATCGTCGACATATTCCCCAAGAAAATCGCTAGTGCCGTGCACATAGCATATTGTCACACCTAACTTATCTACGGTAATAGATAACTGAGTGAAAATTTGTTTCTGTTGGTAAGTATCATTGCGATGATTGAATATTTTTAAGTTCCCTATATAAATGCATATGGAACTTACAGATTTCAAAACTGGGAAGTGTACTAATTAATAGCATTTCCTTCTTTAGCAGGTTGATACAGGATGTCTGGAATCGTCGACATATTCCCTAGACAATCGCTAGTGCTGTGCACATAGCATATTCTCACACCAAATTTATCTACGGCAATCGATATGTGAGTGAAGATTCGTTTCTGTTGGTAAGTATCAGTGCGATTATTGAATATTGTAATATTCTCTTTCCGAATGGTTTGGGAACTTACAGATTAGAAAACTGGGAAGTGTACCATTTAACAGCATTTCCTTCTTTAGCAGGTATATACGGAATGTCTGGAGTCGTCGACATATACCCCAAGAAAATCGCTAGTGCTGTGCACATAGCATATTCTCACACCTAACTTATCTACGGTAATCGATAACTGAGTGAAGATTTGTTTCTGTTGGTAAGTATCAGTGCGATGATTGAATATTTTTAAATTTACCTTATAAATGCATATGGAACTTACAGATTTCCAAAACTGGGAAGTGTACTACTTTACAGCATTTCCTTCTTTAGCAGGTTGATACAGGATGTCTGGAATCGTCGACATATTCCCCAAGAAAATCGCTAGTGCTGTGCACATAGCATATTCTCACACGTGACTTATCTACGGTAATCGATAACTGAGTGAAGATTTGTTTCTGTTGGTAAGTATCAGTGCGATGATTGATAATTTTTGAATTCCCTTTATAAATGCATATGGAACTTACAGATTTCCAAAACTGGGAAGTGTACTAATTAACAGCTATTTCTTCTTTAGCAGGTTGATACAGGATGTCTGGAATCGTCGACATATTCCCCAAGAAAATCGCTAGTGCTGTGCACATAGCATATTCTCACACATAACTTATCTACGGTAATCGATAACTGAGTGAAGATTTGTTTCAGTTGGTAAGTATCGTTGCGATGATTGAATATTTTTATATTCCCTTTACGAATGCTTTTGGAACTTACTGTTTTCAAAAACTGGGAATCGTACTAATTACCAGCAATTCCTTCTTTAGCAGGTTGATACAGGATGTCTAGAATCGTCGACATATTCCCCAAGAAAATCGCTAGTGCTGTGCACATAGCATATTGTCACACCTATCTTATCCACGGTAATCGATAACTGAGTGAAAATTTGTTTCTGTTGGTAAGTATCATTGCGATGATTGAATATTTATAAATTCCCTTTATAAATGCATATGGAACTTACAGATTTCAAAAACTGGGAAGTGTACTAATTAACAGCATTTCCTTCTTTAGCAGGTTGATACAGGATGTCTGCAATCGTTGACATTTCCCCAAGAAAATCGCTAGTCCTGCGCACATAGCATATTCTCACACCAAATTTATCTACGGCAATCGATATGTGAGTGAAGATTCGTTTCTGTTAGTAAGTATCAGTTCGATTATTGAATATTGTAATATTCCCTTTCCGAATGGTTTGGGAACTTACAGATTAGAAAAACTGGGAAGTGTGGTAATTAACTGCAATTCCTTCTTTGGCAGGTTGATACAGGATGTCTGGAATCGTCGATATATTCCCCAAGAAAATCGCTAGTGCTGTGCACATAGGATATTGTCACACGTAACTTATCTACGGTAATCGATAACTGAGTGAAAATTTGTTTCTGTTGGTAAGTATCAGTGCGATGATTGAATATTTTTATATTCCCTTTACGAATGCTTTTGGTACTTACAGATTTCAAAAGCTGGGAAGTGTACTAATTAACAGCATTTCCTTCTTGAGCAGGTTGATACAGGATGTCTGGAATCGTCGACATATTCCCCAAGAAAATCGCTAGTGCTGTGCACATAGCATAGTGTCACACCTAACTTATCTACGGTAATCGATAACTGAGTGAAAATTTGTTTCTGTTGGTAAGTATCAGTGCGATGATTGAATATTTTTATATTCCCTTTACGAATGCTTTTGGAACTTACAGATTAAAAAAACTGGAAAGTGTACTAATTAACAGCATTTCCTTCTTTAGCAGGTTGATACAGGATGTCTGGAATCGTCGACATATTCCCCAAGAAAATCGCTAGCGCTGTGCACATAGCATATTCTCACACCTAACTTAACTACGGTAAACGATAACTGAGTGAAGATTTGTTTCAGTTGGTAAGTATCAGTGCGATGATTAAATATTTTTATATTCCCTTTACGAATGCTTTTGGTACTTACAGATTTCAAAAATTGGGAAGTGTACTAATTAACAGCATTTGCTTCTTTGGCAGGTTCATACAGGATGTCTGCAATCGTTGGCATTTCCCCAATAAAATCGCTAGTCCTGCGCACATAGCATATTCTCACACCAAATTTATCTACGGCAATCGATATTTGAGTGAAGATTTGTTTCTGTTGGTAAGTATCAGTGCGATTATTGAATATTTTTAAATTCCCTTTATGAATGCTTTTGGAACTTACAGATTTCAAATACTGGGAAGTGTACTATTTAACATCAATTCCTTGTTTAGTAGGTTGATACAGGTTGCCTGGAATTGTCGACATATTCCCCAAGAAAATCGCTAGTGCTGTGCACATAGCATATTGTCACACGTAACTTATCTACGGTAATCGACAACTGAGTGAAGATTTGTTTCTGTTGGTAAGTATCAGTGCGATGCTTGAATATTTTTAAATTCCCCTTATAAATGCATATGGAACTTACAGATTTCCAAAACTGGGAAGTGTACTAATTAACAACATTTCCTTCTTTGGCAGGTTGATACAGGATGTCTGCAATCGTTGACATTTCCCCAAGAAAATCGCTAGTCCTGCGCACATAGCGTATTCTCACACCAAATTTATCTACCGCAATCGATATGTGAGTGAAGATTTGTTTCTGTTCTTAAGTATCAGTGCGATTATTGAATGTTTTTCTATTCAATTTACGAGTGGTTAGGGAACTTACAGATTTCAAAAACTTTGAAGTATACTGATTAACAGCGTTTCCTTCTTTAGCAGGTTGATAGAGGATGTCTGGAATCGTCGATATATTCCCCAAGAAAATCGCTAGTGCTGCGCACATAGCATATTCTCACACCTAACTTATCTACGGTAATCGATAACTGAGTGAAGATTCGTTTCTGTTGGTAAGTATCAGTGGGATGACTGAATATTTTTAAATTTCCTTTATAAATGTATATGGAACTTACAGATTTCCAAAACTGGGAAGTGTACTAATGAACAGCTATTCCTTCTTTGGCAGGTTCATATAGGATGTCTGCAATCGTTGACATTTCCCCAAGAAAATCTCTAGTCCTGCGCACATAGCATATTCTCACACCAAATTTATCTACGGCAATCGATATGTGAGTGAAGATTCGTTTCAGTTGGTAAGTATCAGTGCGATTATTGAATATTGTAATATTTCCTTTCCGAATGGTTTGGGAACTTACAGATTAGAAAAACAGGGAAGTGTGGTAATTAAGAGCATCTCCTTCCTTAGCCGGATGATACAGGATGTCTGGAATCGTCGACATATTCCCCAAGAAAATATCTATTGCTGTGCACATAGCGTATTTTCACACCTAACTTATATGGGGTATTCGATAACTGAGTGAAGATTTGTTTCTGTTGGTAAGTATCAGTGCGATGATTGAATATTTTTAAATTCCCTTTATAAATGCATATGGAACTTACAGATTTCCAAAACTGGGAAGTGTACTAATTAACAGCATTTCCTTCTTTAGCAGGTTGATATAGGATGTCTGCAATCGTTGACATTTCCCCAAGAAAATCGCTAGTCCTGCGCACATAGCATATTCTCACACCAAATTTATCTATGGCAATCGATATGTGAGTGAAGATTTGTTTCTGTTGGTAAGTATCAGTGCGATTATTGAATATTTTTATACTCCCTTTACGAATGCTTTTGGAACTTACAGATATCAAGAAGTGGGAAGTGTACTAGTTAACAGCATTTCCTTCTTTAGCAGGTTGATACAGGATGTCTGGAATCGTCGACATATTCCCCAAGAAAATCGCAAGTGCTGTGCTCATATCATATTCTCACACCTAACTTATCTACGGGAAACGATATGTGAGTAAAGATTTGTTTCTGTTGGTAAGTATCAGTGCGATTATTGAATATTTTTATATTTCCTTTACGAATGGTTAGGGAACTTACAGATTTCAAAAACTGGGTAGTGTACTGATTAACAGCGTTTCTCTCTTTAGCAGGTTGATACAGGATGTCTGGAATCGTCGATATATTCCCCAAGAAAATCGGTAGTGCTGCGCACATAGCATATTCTCACACCTAACGTACCTACGGTAATCGATAAGTGAGTGTAGATTTGTTTCTGTAGGTAAGTATCAGTGGGATGATTGAATATTTATAAATTCCCTTTATAAATGCATATGGAACTTACAGATTTCCAAAAATTGGAAAATGTACTAATTAACAGCACTTCCTTCTTTTGCAGTTTGATACAGGATGTCTGGAATCGTCGACATATTCCCCAAGAAGATCGCTAGTGCGGTGCACATAGCATAGTCTCACACCTAACGTATCTACGGTAATCGATAACTGAGTGAAGATTTGTTTCTGTTGGTAAGTATCAGTGCGATGATTGAATATTTTTAAATTCCATTCATAAATGCATATGGAACTTACAAATTTCAAAAACTGGGAAGTGTACTAATTAACAGCATTTCCTTCTTTAGCAGGTTGATACAGGATGTCTGGAATCGTCGACATATTCCCCAAGAAAATCGCTAGTGCTGTGCACATAGCATATTCTCATACCTAACTTATCTACGGTAAACGATAACTGAGTGAAGATTTGCTTCAGTTGGTAAGTATCAGTGCGATGATTGAATATTTTTAAATTCCCTTTATAAATGCATATGGAACTTACAGATTTCAAAAACTGTGAAGTGTACTAATTAACAGCATTTCCTTCTTTGGCAGGTTCATACAGGATGTCTGCAATCGTTGACATTTCCCCAAGAAAATCGCTAGTCCTGCGCACATAGCTTATTCTCACACCAAATTTATCTATCGCAATCGATATGTGAGTGAAGATTTGTTTCTGTTTTTAAGTACCAGTGCGATTATTGAATATTTTTCTATTCCCTTTATGATTGGTTTGGGAACTTACAGATTTCAAAAACTGGGAGGTGTACTGATTAACAGCGTTTCCTTCTTTAGCAGGTTGATACAGGATGTCTGGAATCGTCGATATATTCCCCAAGAAAATCGCTAGTGCTGCGCACATAGCATATTCTCACACCTAACTTATCTGCGGTAATCGATAACTGAGTGATTATTTGTTTCTGTTGGTAAGTATCAGTGGGATGATTGAATATTTTTAATTTCCCTTTATAAATGCATATGGAACTTACATTTTTCCAAAACTGGGAAGTGTACTAATGAACAGCATTTCCTTCTTTGGCAGGTTCATATAGGTTGTCTGCAATCGATGACATTTCCCCAAGAAAATCTCTAGTCCTGCGCACATAGCATATTCTCAGACCAAATTTATCTACGGCAATCGATATGTGAGTGAAGATTCGTTTCTGTTGGTAAGTATCAGTGCGATTATTGAATATTGTAATATTTCCTTTCCGAATGGTTTGGGAACTTACAGATTAGAAAAACTGGGAAGTGTGATAATTAACAGCATCTCCTTCTTTAGCCGGATGTTACAGGATGTCTGGAATCGTCGACATATTCCCCAAGAAAATAGCTATTGCTGTGCACATAGCGTATTTTCACACCTAACTTATCTGCGGTATTCGATAACTGAGTGAAGATTTGTTTCTGTTGGTAAGTATCGGTGCGATGATTGAATATTTTTAAATTCCCTTTATAAATGCATATGGAACTTACAGATTTCAAAAACTGGGAGGTGTACTATTTAACAGCATTTCCTTCTTCAGCAGGTTGATACAGGATGTCTCGAATCGTCGACACATACCCCAAGAAAATCGCTAGTGCTGTGCACATAGCATATTCTCACACCTAACTTATCTACGGTAATCGATAACTGAGTGAAGATTTGTTTCTGTTGGTAAGTATCAGTGCGATGATTGAATACTTTTATATTCCCTTTACGAATGCTTTTGGTACTTACAGATTTCAAAAACTGGGAAGTGAACTAATTAAGAGCATTTCCTTCTTTAGCAGCTTGATACAGGATGTCTGGAATCGTCGACATATTCCCCAAGAAAATCGCTAGTGCTGTGCACATAGCATAGTCTCACACCTAACTTATCTACGGTAATCGATAACTGAGTGAAGATTTGTTTCTGTTGGTAAGTATCAGTGCGATTATTGAATATTTTGATATTTTCCCTTTATGAATGGTTTGGGAACTTACAGATTTCAATAACTGGGAAGTGTTCAAATTAACAACATTTCCTTCTTTGGCAGGTTGATACAGGATGTCTGGAATCGTCGACATATTCCCCAAGAAAATCGCTAGTGCTGTGCACATAGCATATTGTCACACGTAACTTAGCTACGGTAATCGATAACTGAGTGAAGATTTGTTTCTGTTGGTATGTATCAGTGCGATGATTGAATATTTTCATATTCCCTTTACGAATGCTTTTGGAACTTACAGATTTCAAAAACTGGGAAGTGTACTAATTAACAGCATTTCCTCCTGTAGCAGGTTGATACGATATGTCTGGAATAGTCGACATATTCCCCTTGAAAATCGCTAGTGCTGTGCACATAGCATAGTCTCACACCTAACTTGTCTATGGTAATCGATAATTGAGTGAAGATTTGTTTCTGTTGGTAAGTATCAGTGCGATGATTGAATTTTTTTATATTTTCCCTTTACGAATGCTTTTGCAACTTACAGATTTCAAAAACTGGGAAGTGCACTAATTTACAGCATTTTCTCCTTTAGCAGGTTGATACAGGATGTCTGGAATCGTCGACATATTCCCCAAGAAAATCGCTAGTGCTGTGCAAATAGCATATTCTCACACCTAACTTATCTACGGTAATCGATAACTCAGTGAAGATTTGTTTCTGTTGGTAAGTATCAGTGCGATGATTGAATATTTTTATATTCCCTTTACGAAAGCTTTTGGTACTTACAGATTTCAAAAACTGGGAAGTGTACTAATTAAGAGCATTTACTTCTTTGGCAGGTTGATACAGGATGTCTGGAATCGTCGACATATTCCACAGGAAAATCGCTAGTGCTGTGCACATAGCATAGTCTCACACCTAACTTATCTACGGTAATCGATAACTGAGTGAAGATTTGTTTCTGTTTTTAAGTATCAGTGCGATTATTGAATATATTTATATTTTCCCTTTAAGAATGGTTTGGGAACTTACAGATTTCAAAAACAGGGAAGTGTACTAATTAACAACATTTCCTTCTTTGGCAAGTTAATACAGGATGTCTGGAATCGTCGACATATTACCCAAGAAAATCGCTAGTGCTGTGCACATAGCATATTCTCACACCTAACTTATTCACGGTAAACGATAACTGAGTGAAGATTTGTTTCAGTTGGTAAGTATCAGTGCGATGATTGAAATTTTTTATATTCCCTTTACGAATGCTTTTGGAACTTAATGATTTCAAAAACTGGGAAGCTTACTAATTAATAGCATTTCCTTCTTGAGCAGGTTGATACAGGATGTCTAGAATCGTCGACATATTCCCCAAGAAAATCGCTAGTGCTGTGCACATAGCATATTCTCACTCCTAACTTATCTACGGTAATCGATAACTGAGTGAAAATTTGTTTCTGTTGGTAAGTATCATTGCGATGATTGAATATTTTTAAATTCCATTCATAAATGCATATGGAACTTACAAATTTCAAAAACTGGGAAGTGTACTAATTAACAGCATTTCCTTCTTTGGCAGGTTGATACAGGATGTCTGCAATCGTTGACATTTCCCCAAGAAAACCGCTAGTCCTGCGCAAATAGCATATTCTCACACCAAATTTATCTACGGCAATCGATATGTGAGCGAAGATTTGTTTCTGTTGGTAAGTATCAGTGCGATTACTGAATGTTTTTCTATTCCCTTTACGAATGGTTTTTGAACTTACAGATTTCAAAAACTGGGAAGTGTACTGATTAACAGCGTTTCCTTCCTTAGCAGGTTGATACAGGATGTCTGGAATCGTCGATATATTCCCCAAAAAAATCGCTAGTGCTGCGCACATAGCATATTCTCACACCTAACTTATCTACGGTAATCGATAACTGAGTGAAGATTTGTTTCTGTTGGTATGTATCAGTGGGATGATTGAATATTTTTAAATTCCCTTTATAAATGCATATGGACCTTACAGATTTCCAAAACTGGGAAGTGTACTAATTAACAGCATTTCCTTCTTTGGCAGGTTCATATAGGGTGTCTGCAATCGTTGACATTTCCCCAAGAAAATCGCTAGTCCTGCTCACATAGCATAGTCTCACACCTAACTTGTCTACGGTAATAGATAACTGAGTGAAGATTTGTTTCTGTTGGTAAGTATCAGTGCGATGATTGAATATTTTTATATTTTCCCTTTACGAATGGTTTGGGAACTTACAGATTTCAAAAACTGGGAAGAGTACTAATTAACAACATTTCTTTCTTTGGCAGGTTGATACAGGATGTCTGGAATCGTCGACATATTCCCCAAGTAAATCGCTAGTGCTGTGCACATAGCATATTCTCACACCTAACTTATCTACGGTAATGGATAACTAAGTGAAGATTTGTTTCTGTTGGTAAGTATCAGTGCGATGATTGAATATTTTTATATTCCCTTTACGATTGCTTTTGGTACTTACAGATTTCAAAAACTGGGAAGTGTTCTAATTAACAGCATTACCTTCTTTAGCAGGTTGATACAGGATGTCTGGAATCGTCGACATATTCCACAAGAAAATCGCTAGTGCTGTGCACATAGCATAGTCTCACACCTAACTTACCAACGGTAATCGATAACTGATTGAAGATTTGTTTCTGTTGGTAAGTATCAGTGCGATGATTGAATATTTTTATATTTCCTTTACGAATGCTTTTGGTACTTACAGATTTAGAAAACTGTGAAGTGTACTAATTAACAGCATTTCCTTCTTTGGAAGGTTCATACAGGATGACTGCAATCGTTGACATTTCCCCAAGAAAGTCGATAGTCCTGGGCACATAGCATATTCTCACACCAAATTTATCTACGGCAATCGATATTTGAGTGAAGATTTGTTTCTGTTGGTAAGTATCAGTGCGATTGTTGAATATTTTTATTTTCCCTTTACGAATGGCTTGGGAACTTACAGAATTCAAAAACTGGGAAGTGGTCTAAATAACAGCAATTCCTCCTGAGACAGGTTGTTACAGGATGTCTGGAATCGTCGACATATTCCCCAAGAAAATTGCTAGTCCTGCGCACATAGCATATTCTCACACCAAATTTATCTACGGCAATCGATATGTGAGTGAAGATTTGTTTCTGTTGGTAAGTATCAGTGCGATTATTGAATATTTTTATATTCCCTTTACGAATGGTTTGGGAACTTATAGAATTCAAGAACTGGGAAGGGTACTAATTAACAACATTTCCCTCTTTAACAGGTTGATACAGCATGTCTGGAATCGTCGACATATTCTCCAAGAAATTCACTAGTGTTGTGCACATAGCATATACTCACACCTAACTTATCTACGGTAATCGATAACTGACTGAAGATTTGTTTCTGTTGGTAAGTATCAGTGCGATGATTGAATATTTTTAAATTCCCTTTATAAATGCATATGGAACTTACAGATTTCAAAAACTGGGAAGTGTACTAGTCAACAGTATTTCCTTCTTTGGCAGGTTGATACAGGATGTCTGGAATGGTCGACATATTCCCCAAGAAAATCGCTAGTCCAGAGCACATAGCATATTCTCACACCATATTAATATACGTCAATCGATATGTGAGTGAAGATTTGTTTCCGTTGGTAACTATCAATGCGATTATTGAATATTTTTCTATTCCCGTTACGAATGGTTTCGGAACATAAAGATTTCAAATACTGGGAGGTGTACTATTTAACAGCATTTCCTTCTTCAGCCGGTTGATACAGGATGTCTGCAATCGTTGACATTTCCCTAAGAAAATCGCTAGTCCTGCGCACATAGCATATTCTCACACCAAATTTATCTACGGCAATCGATAAATGAGTGAAGATTTGTTTCTGTTGGTAAGTATCAGTGCGATTATTGAATATTTTTATACTCCCTTTACGAATGCTTTTGGAACTTACAGATTTCAAGAAGTGGGAAGTGTACTAATTAACAGCATTTCCTTCTTTAGCAGGTTGATACAGGATGTCTGGAATCGTCGACATATTCCCCAACAAAATCGCTAGTGCTGTGCACATATCATATTCTCACACCTAACTTATCTACGGGAATCGATATGTGAGTAAAGATTTGTCTCTGTTGGTAAGTATCAGTGCAATTATTGAATATTTTTGTACTCCCTTTACGAATGCGTTTGGAACTTACAGATTTCAAGAAGTGGGAAGTGTACTAATTAACAGCATTTCCTTCTTTAGCAGGTTGATGCAGGATGTCTGCAATCGTTGACATTTCCCCAAGAAAATCTCTAGTCCTGCGCACATAGCATATTCTCACACCAAATTTATCTACGGCAATCGATATGTGAGTGAAGATTCGTTTCTGTTGGTAAGTATCAGTGCGATTATTGAATATTGTAATATTCTCTTTCCGAATGGTTTGGGAACTTACAGATTAGAAAACTGGGAAGGGTGGTAATTAACAGCATTTCCTTCTTTGGCAGGTTGATAAAGGATGCCTGGAATCGTCGACATATTCCCCAAGAAAATCGCTAGTGCTGTGCACATAGCATATTGTCACACGTAACTTATTTACGGTAATCGATAACTGAGTGAAGATTTGTTTCTGTTGGTAAGTATCAGTGCGATGATTGAATATTTTTATATTCCCTTTACGAATGCTTTTGGTACTTACAGATTTCAAAAACTGGGAATTGTACTACTTAACAGCATTTCCTTCTTTAGCAGGTTGATACAGGATGTCTGGAATCGTCGACATATTCCCCGAGAAAATCGCTAGTGCTGTGCACATAGCATATTCTCACACCTAGCTTATCCACGGTAGTCGATAACTGAGTGAAGATTTGTTTCCGTTGGTAAGTATCAGAGCGATGATTGAATATTTTTAAATTCCCCTTATAAATGCATATGGAACTTACAGATTTCCAAAACTGGGAAGTGTACTAATTAACAGCATTTCCTTCTTTGGCAGGTTGATACAGGATGTCCGCAATCGTTGACATTTCCCCAAGAAAATCGCTAGTCCTGCGCACATAGCGTATTCTCACACCAAATTTATCTATGGCAATCGATATGTGAGTGAAGATTTGTTTCTGTTCTTAAGTATCAGTGCGATTATTGAATATTTTTCTATTCCCTTTACGAATGGTTTGGGAACTTACAGATTTCAAAAACTGGGAGGTGTACTGATTAACAGCGTTTCCTTCTTTAGCAGGTTGATACAGGATGTCTGAAATCGTCGATATATTCCCCAAGAAAATCGCTAGTGCTGCGCACATAGCATATTCTCACACCTAACTTATCTACGGTAATCGATAACTGAGTGATGATTTGTTTCTGTTGGTAAGTATCAGTGGGATGATTGAATATTTTTAATTTCCCTTTATAAATGCATATGGAACTTACAGATTTCCAAAACTGGGAAGTGTACTAATGAACAGCATTTCCTTCTTTGGCAGGTTCATATAGGTTGTCTGCAATCGTTGACATTTCCCCAAGAAAATATCTAGTCCTGCGCACATAGCATATTCTCACACCAAATTTATCTACGGCAATCGATATGTGAGTGAAGATTTGTTTCTGTTGGTAAGTATCAGTGTCATTATTGAATATTGTAATATTTCCTTTCCGAATGGTTTGGGAACTTACAGATTAGAAAAACTGGGAAGTGTGATAATTAACAGCATCTCCTTCTTTAGCCGGATGTTACAGGATGTCTGGAATCGTCGACATATTCCCCAAGAAAATAGCTATTGCTGTGCACATAGCGTATTTTCACACCTAACTTATCTGCGGTATTCGATAACTGAGTGAAGATTTGTTTCTGTTGGTAAGTATCAGTGCGATGATTGAATATTTTTAAATTCCCTTTATAAATGCATATGGAACTTACAGATTTCAAAAACTGGGAGGTGTACTATTTAACAGCATTTCCTTCTTCAGCAGGTTGATACAAGATGTCTCGAATCGTCGACACATTCCCCAAGAAAAACGCTAGTGCTGTGCACATAGCATATTCTCACACCTAACTTATCTACGGTAATCGATAACTGAGTGAAGATTTGTTTCTGTTGGTAAGTATCAGTGCGATGATTGAATATTTTTAAATTCCCTTTATAAATGCGTATGGAACCTGCAGATTTCCAAAAGTGGGAAGTGTATTAATTAACAGCATTTCCTTATTTAGCAGGTTGATACAGGATGTCTGGAATCGTCGACATATTCCCCAAGAAAATCGCTAGTGCTGTGCAAATAGCATATTCTCACACCTATCTTATCCACGGTAATCGATAACTCAGTGAAGATTTGTTTCTGTTGGTAAGTATCAGTGCGATGATTGAATACTTTTATATTCCCTTTACGAATGCTTTTGGTACTTACAGATTTCAAAAACTGGGAAGTGTACTAATTAACAGCATTTCCTCCTGTAGCAGGTTGATACAGGATGTCTGGAATAGTCGACATATTCCCCTTGAAAATCGCTAGTGCTGTGCACATAGCATAGTCTCACACCTAACTTTTGTATGGTAATCGATAATTGAGTGAAGATTTGTTTCTGTTGGTAAGTATCAGTGCGATGATTGATAATTTTTATATTTTCCCTTTACGAATGCTTTTGCAACTTACAGATTTCAAAAACTGGGAAGTGTACTAATTTACAGCATTTTCTTCTTTAGCAGGTTGATACAGGATGTCTGGAATCGTCGACATATTCCCCAAGAAAATCGCTAGTGCTGTGCACATAGCATATTCTCACACCTAACTTATCTACGGTAATCGATAACTGAGTGAAGATTTGTTTCTGTTGGTAAGTATCAGTGCGATGATTGAATATTTTTATATTTCCTTTACGAATGCTTTTGGTACTTACAGATTTCAAAAACTGGGAAGTGTTCTAATTAACAGCATTACCTTTTTTAGCAGGTTGATACAGGATGTCTGGAATCGTCGACATATTCCACAAGAAAATCGCTAGTGCTGTGCACATAGCATAGTCTCACACCTAACTTATCAACGGTAATCGATAACTGAGTGAAGATTTGTTTCTGTTGGTAAGTATCAGTGCGATGATTGAATATTTTTATATTTCCTTTACGAATGCTTTTGGTACTTACAGATTTAGAAAACTGTGAAGTGTACTAATTAACAGCATTTCCTCCTTTGGAAGGTTCATACAGGATGTCTGCAATCGTTGACATTTCCCCAAGAAAGTCGATAGTCCTGGGCACATAGCATATTCTCACACCAAATTTATCTACGGCAATCGATATGTGAATGAAGATTTGTTTCTGTTGGTAAGTATCAGTGCGATGATTGAATATTTTTAAATTCCCTTTATAAATGCATATGGAACTTACAGATTTCAAAAACTGGGAAGTGTACTAATCAACAGTATTTCCTTCTTTGGCAGGTTGATACAGGATGTCTGGAATGGTCGACATATTCCCCAAGAAAATCGCTAGTCCAACGCACATCGCATATTCTCACACCATATTAATATACGGCAATCGATATGTGAGTGAGGATTTGTTTCTGTTGGTAAGTATAAATGCGATTATTGAATATTTTTATACTCCCTTTACGAATGCTTTTGGAACTTACAGATTTCAAGAAGTGGGAAGTGTACTAATTAACAGCATTTCCTTCTTTAGCAGGTTGATACAGGATGTCTGCAATCGTTGACATTTCCCTAAGAAAATCGCTAGTCCTGCGCACATAGCATATTCTCACACCATATTTATCTACGGCAATCGATATGTGAGTGAAGATTTGTTTCTGTTGGTAAGTATCAGTGCGATTATTGAATATTTTTATACTCCCTTTGCGAATGCTTTTGGAACTTACAGATTTCAAGAAGTGGGAAGTGTACTAATTAACAGCATTTCCTTCTTTAGCAGGTTGATACAGGATGTCTGGAATCGTCGACATATTCCCCAACAAAATCACTAGTGCTGTGCACATATCATATTCTCACACATAACTTATCTACGGGAATCGATATGTGAGTAAAGATTTGTCTCTGTTGGTAAGTATCAGTGCAATTATTGAATATTTTTGTACTCCCTTTACGAATGCTTTTGGAACTTACAGATTTCAAGAAGTGGGAAGTGTACTAATTAACAGCATTTCCTTCTTTAGCAGGTTGATACAGGATGTCTGCAATCGTTGACATTTCCCCAAGAAAATCTCTAGTCCTGCGCACATAGCATATTCTCACACCAAATTTATCTACGGCAATCGATATGTGAGTGAAGATTCGTTTCTGTTGGTAAGTATCAGTGCGATGATTGAATATTTTTTAATTTCCTTTATAAATGCATATGGAACTTACAGATTTCAAAAACTGGGAAGTGTACTAATTACCAGCATATCCTGCTTTGGCAGGTTGATACAGGATGTCTGGAATCGTCGACATATTTCCGAAGAGAATCGCTGGCCCTGCGCACATAGCTTTTCTCACACCAAATTTATCTACGGCAATCGATATGAGAGTGAAGATTTGTTTCTGTTGGTAAGTATCAGTGCGATTATTGAATATTTCTATATTCCCTTTACGAATGGTTTTGGAACTTACAGATTAGAAAAACTGGGAAGTGTTCAAATTAACAGCATTTCCTTCTTTAGCAAGTTGATACAGCATGTCTGTAATCGTCGACATATTCCCCAAGAGATTCGCTAGTGTTGTGCGCATAGCATATTCTCACACCTAACTTATCTACGGTAATCGATAACTGAGTGAAGATTTGTTTCTGTTGGTAAGTATCAGTGCGGTGACTGAATATTTTTAAATTCCCTTTATAAATGCATATGGAACTTACAGGTTACCAAAACTGGGAAGTGTACTAATTAACAGCGTTTCCTTCTTTGGCAGGTTGATACAGGATGTCTGGAATCGTCGACATATTCCCCAAGAAAATCGCTAGTGCAGTGCACATAGCATATTCTCAAACGTAACTTATCTACAGTAATCGATAACTGAGTGAAGATTTGTGTCTGTTGGTAAGTATCACTGCGATGATTGAATATTTTTATATTCCCTTTACGAATGCTTTTGGTACTTACAGATTTCAAAAACTGGGAAGTGTTCTAGTTAACAGCATTTCCCTCTTTAGCAGCTTGATACAGGATGTAGGGAATCGTCGACATATTCCAAAGGAAAATCGCTAGTGCTGTGCACATAGCATAGTCTCACACCTAAGTTATCTACGTGAATCGATAACTGATTGAGGATTTGTTTCTGTTGGTAAGTATCAGTGCGATGATTGAATACTTTTATATTCCCGTTACGAATGCTTTTGGAACTTACAGATTTAGAAAACTGGGAAGTGTACTAATTAACAGCATTTCCTTCTTTGGAAGGTTCATACAGGATGTCTGCAATCGTTGACATTTTCCCAAGAAACTCGCTAGTCCTGCGCACATAGCATATTCTCACACCAAATTCATCTACGGCAATCGATATTTGGGTGAAGATTTGTTTCTGTTGGTAAGTATCAGTGCGATTGTTGAATATTTTTATTTTCCCTTTACGAATGGTTTGGGAACTTACAGAATTAAAAAACTTGGAAGTGGTTTAAATAACAGCAATTCCTCCTTTAGCAGGTTGATACAGGATGTCTGGAATCGTCGACATATTCCCCAAGAAAATCGCTAGTCCTGCGCACATATCATATTCTCACACCAAATTTATGTACGGCAATCGATATGTGAGTGAAGATTTGTTTCTGTTGGTAAGTATCAGTGCGATGATTGAATATTTTTATATTCCCTTTACGAATGCTTTCGGAACATACAGATTTCAAAAACTGGTAAGTGTAATTATTAACAGCATTTCCTTCTTTAGCAGGTTGATACAGGATGTCTGGAATCGTCGACATATTCCCCAAGAAAATCGCTAGTGCTAAGCACATAGCATGTTCTCACACCTAACTTATGTACGGTAATTGATAACTGAGTGAAGATTTGTTTCTGTTGGTAAGTATCAGTGTAATGATTGAATATTTTTAAATTCCCTTTATAAATGCATATGGAACTTACAGATTTCAAAAACTGGTAAGTGTACTAATTAACAGCATTTCCTTCTTTGGCAGGTTGATACAGGATGTCTGGAATCGTCGAAATTTCCCCAAGAAAATCGCTAGTCCTGCGCACATAGCATATTCTCACACCAAAATTATCTACGGCAATCAATATGTGAGTGAAAATTTGTCTCTGTTGGTAAGTATCAGTGCGATTATTGAATATTTTTATATTCCCTTTACGAATGGGTTGGGAACTTATGGAATTCAAAAACTGGGAAGGGTACTAATTAACAACAATTCCCTCTTTAGCAGGTTGATACAGCATGTCTGGAATCGTCGACATATTCCCCAAGAAATTCGCTAGTGTTGTGTACATAGCATATCCTCACACCTAACTTATCTACGGTAATCGATAACTGAGTGAAGATTTGTTTCTGTTGGTAAGTATCAGTGCGATGATTGAATATTTTTAAATTCCCTTTATAAATGCATATGGAACTTACAGTTTTCAAAAACTGGGAAGTGTACTAATTAACAGCATTTCCTTCTTTGGCAGGTTGATACAGGATATCTGGAATCGTCGACATATTGCCCAAGAAAATCGCTAGTGCTGTGCATTTAGGATATTCTCACACCTAACTTATCTACGGTAATCGATAACTGAGTGAAGATTTGTTTCTGTTGGTAAATATCAGTGCGATGATTGAATATTTTTAAATTCCCTTAATAAATGCATATGGAACTTACAGGTTTCCAAAAATGGGAAGTGTACTAATTAACAGCATTTCCTTCTTTGGCAGGTTGATACAGGATGTCTGCAATCGTTGACATTTCCCCAAGAAAATCGATAGTCCTGCGCACATAGCATATTCTCACACCAAATTTATCTACGGTAATCAATATGTGAGTGAAGATTTGTTTCTGTTGGTAAGTATCAGTGCGATGATTGAATATTTTTATATTCCCTTTACGTATGGTTTGGGAACTTACAGAATTCACAAACTGGGAAGGGTACTAATTAACAACATTTCCCTCTTTAGCAGGTTGATACAGCATGTCTGGAATCGTCGACATATTCCCCAAGAAATTTGCTAGTGTTGTGCACATAGCATATTCTCACACCTAACTTATCTACGGTAATCAATAACTGAGTGAAGATTTGTTTCTGTTGGTAAGTATCAGTGCGATGATTGAATATTTTTAAATTCCCTTTATAAATGCATATGGAACTCACAGATTTCAAAAACTGGGAAGTGTACTAATTACCAGCATTTCCTGCTTTGGCAGGTTGATACAGGATGTCTGGAATCGTCGACATATTCCCCAAGAGAATCGCTGGTCCTGCGCACATAGCTTTTCTCACACCAAATTTATCTACGGCAATCGATATGAGAGTGAAGATTTGTTTCTGTTGGTAAGTATCAGTGCGATTATTGAATATTTCTATATTCCCTTTACGAATGGTTTTGGAACTTACAGATTAGAAAAACTGGGAAGTGTAGTACTTAACAGCATTTCCTTCTTTAGCAAGTTGATACAGCATGTCTGTAATCGTCGACATATTCCCCAAGAAATTCGCTAGTGTTGTGCACATAGCATATTCTCACACCTAACTTATCTACGGTAATCGATAACTGAGTGAAGATTTGTTTCTGTTGGTAAGTATCAGTGCGGTGATTGAATATTTTTAAATTCCCTTTATAAATGCATATGGAACTTACAGGTTACCAAAACTGGGAAGTGTACTAATTAACAGCGTTTCCTTCTTTGGCAGGTTGATACAAGTTGTCTGCAATCGTTGACATTTCCCCAAGAAAATCGATAGTCCTGCGCACATAGCATATTCTCACCCAAAATTTATCTACGGCAATCGATATGTGAGTGAAGAATTGTTTCTGTTGGTAAGTATCAGTGCGATTATTGAATATTTTAATACTCTCTTTTGCGAATGGTTTTGGAACTTAAAGACTTCAAAAACTGGGAAGTGTAGTAATTAACAACATTTCCTTCTCTAGCAGGTTGATGCAGGATGTCTGGAATCGTTGACATATTCCCCAAGAAAATCGCTAGTGCTGTGCACATAGCATATTCTCATACCTAACTTATCCACGGTAATCGATAACTGAGTGAGGATTTGTTTCTGTTGCTAAGTATCAGAGCAGTGATTGAATATTTTTAAATTCCCTTTATAAATGCATGTGGAACTTACAGATTTCCAAAACTGGAAGTGTACTAATAAACAGCATTTCCTTCTTTGGCAGGTTGATACAGGATGTCTGCAATCGTAGACACTTCCCCAGGAAAATCGCTAGTCCTGCGCACATAGCATATTCTCACACCAAATTTATACACGGCAATCGATATGTGAGTGAGGATTGGTTTCTGTTGGTAAGTAACAGTGCGATTATTGAATATTTTCATATTCCCTTTACGAATGCTTTTGGAACTTACAGATTTCAAACACTGGGAACTGTACTAATTAACAGCATTTCCCTTTTTGGCAGGTTAATACAGGATGTCTGGAATCGTCGACATATTCCCCAAGAAAATCGCTAGTACTGTGCACATAGAATATTGTCACACGTAACTTATCTACGGTAATCGATAACTGAGTGAAGATTTGTTGGTGTTGGTAAGTATCAGTGCGATGATTGAATATTTTTATATTCCCTTTACGAATGCTTTTGGTACTTACAGATTTTAAAAACTGGGAAGTGTTCTAATTAACAGCATTTCCTTCTTTAGCAGGTTGATACAGGATGTCTGGAATCGTCGACATATTCCCCAAGAAAATCGCTGGTCCTGCGCACATAGCTTTTCTCACACCAAAATTATCTACGGCAATCGATATGAGAGTGAAGATTTGTTTCTGTCGGTACGTATCAGTGCGATTATTGAATATTCCTAAATCCCCTTTATGAATGGTTTTGGAACTTACAGATTAGAAAGACTGGGAAGTGTAGTACTTAACAGCATTTCTTTCTTTAGCAAGTTGATACAGGATGCCTGGAATCGTCGACATATTCCGCAAGAAAATCGCTAGTGCTGTGCATATAGGATATTCTCACACCTAACTTATCTACGATAATCGATAACTGAGTGGAGATTTGTTTCTGTTGGTAAGTATCAGTGCGATGATTGAATATTTTTAAATTCCCTTTATAAATGCATATGGAACTTACAGATTTCCAAAACTGGGAAGTGTACCAATTAACAGCATTTCCTTCTTTGGCAGGTTGATAGAGGATGTCTGCAATCGTTGATATTTCCCCGGGAAAATCGCTAGTCCTGCGCACATAGCATATTCTCACATCAAAATTATCTACCTCAATCGATATGTGAGTGAAGATTTGTTTCTGTTGGTAAGTATCAGTGCGATCATTGAATATTTTAATAATCCCTTTACGAATGGTTTGGGGACTTACAGACTTCAAAAACTGGGAAGTGTACTATTTAACAACATTTCCTTCTTTAGCAGGTTGATGCAGCATGTCTGGAATCGTTGACATATTCCCCAAGAAAATCGCTAGTGCTGTGCACATAGCATATTCTCAGATCTAACTTATCCATGGTAATCGATAACTGAGTGAAGATTTGTTTCTGTTGGTAAGTATCAGAGCGATGATTGAATATTTTTAAATTCCTTTTATAAATGCATGTGGAACTTACAGATTTCCAAAACTGGGAAGTGTACTAACTAACAGCATTTCCTTCTTTGGCAGGTTGATACAGGATGTCTGGAATCGTCGACATTTCCCCAAGAAAATCGCTAGTCCTGCGCACATAGCATATTCTCACACCAAATTTCTCTACGGAAATCGATATGTGAGTGAAGATTAGTTTCTGTTCGTAAGTATCAGTGCGATTATTGAATATTTTTATATTCCCTTTACGAATAGTTTGGGAACTTACAGATTTCAAAAACTGGGAAGTGTACTAATAACAGCATTTCCTTCTTTAGCAGGTTGATACAGGATGTCTGGAATCGTCGACATATTCCGCAAGAAAATCGCTAGTGCTGTGCACATAGCATATTCTCACACCTAACTTATCTACGGTAATCGATAACTGAGTGAAGATTTGTCTCTGTTGGTAAGTATCAGTGCGATGATTGAATATTTTTAAATTCCCTTTATAAATGCATATGGAACTTACAGATTTCCAAAGCTGGGAAGTGTACCAATTAACAGCATTTCCTTCTTTGGCAGGTTGATAGAGGATGTCTGCAATCGTTGATATTTCCCCGGGAAAATCGCTAGTCCTGCGCACATAGCATATTCTCACATCAAAATTATCTACGTCAATCGATATGTGAGTGAAGATTTGTTTCTGTTGGTAAGTATCAGTGCGATCATTGAATATTTTAATAATCCCTTTATGAATGGTTTGGGGACTTACAGTCTTCAAAAACTGGGAAGTGTACTATTTAACAACATTTCCTTCTTTAGCTGGTTGATGCAGCATGTCTGGAATCGTTGACATATTCCCCAAGAAAATCGCTAGTGCTGTGCACATAGCATATTCTCAGATCTAACTTATCCATGGTAATCAATAACTGAGTGAAGATTTGTTTCTGTTGGTAAGTATCAGAGCGATGATTGAATATTTTTAAATTCCTTTTATAAATATATGTGGAACTTACAGATTTCCAAAACTGGGAAGTGTACTAATTAACAGCATTTCCTTCTTTGGCAGGTTGATACAGGATGTCTGCAACCGTTGACACTTCCCCAAGAAAATCGCTAGTCCTGCGCACATAGCATATTCTCACACCAAATTTATCTATGGCAATCGATATGTGAGTGAAGATTGGTTTTTGTTGGTAAGTATCAGTGTGATTATTGAATATTTTTATATTCGCTTTACGAACGCTTTTGGAACTTACAGATTTCAAACACTGGGAAGTGTACTAATTAACAGCAATTCCTTCTTTAACAGATTGATACAGGATGTCTGGAATCGTCGACATATTCCCCAAGAAAATTGCTAGTGCTGTGCACATAACATATTCTCACACCTAACTTATCTACGGTAATCGATAACTGAGTGAAGATTTGATACTGTTGGTAAGTAGCAGTGCGATGATTGAATATTTTTAAATTCAATATATAAATGCATACGGAACTTACAGATTTCAAAAACTGGGAAGTGTACTAGTTAGCAGCATTTCCCTCTTTAGCAGTTTGATACAGGATGTCTGCAATCGTCGACATATTCCCCAAGAATACCGCTAGTGCTGTGCACATAGCATATACTTACATGTAACTTATCTACTGTAATCGATAACTGAGTGAAGATTTCTTTCTGTTGGTAAGTATCAGTGCGATGATTGAATATTTTTATATTCCCTTTATGAATGGTTTGGGAACTTACAGATTTCAAAAACTGGGAAGTGTACTAATTAACAGCATTTCCTTCTTTGGCAGGTTGATACAGGATGTCTGGAATCGTCGACATATTCCCCAAGAAAATCGCTATTACTGTGCACATAGTATATTGTCACACGTAACTTATCTACGGTAATCGATAACTGAGTGAAGATTTGTTTGTGTTGGTAAGTATCTGTGCGATGATTGAATATTTTTATATTCCCTTTACGAATACTTTTGCAACTTACAGATTTCAAAAACTGGGAAGTGTACTAATTAACAGCATTTCCTCCTTTAGCAGGTTGATACAGGATGTCTGGAATAGTCGACATATTCCCCAAGAAAATCGCTAGTGCTGTGCACATAGCATAGTCTCACACCTAACTTGTCTAAGGTAATCGATAACTGAGTGAAGATTTGTTTCTGTTGGTAAGTATCAGTGCGATGATTGAATATTTTTATATTTTCCCTTTACGAATGGTTTGGGAACTTACAGATTTCAAATCTGGGAAGTGTACTAATTAACAACATTTCCTTCTTTGATGTCTGGAATCGTCGATATATTCCCCAAGAAAATCGCCAGCGCTGTGCACATAGCATATTGTCACACGTAACTTATCTACGGCAATCGATATGAGAGTGAAGATTTGTTTCTGTTGGTAAGTATCAGTGCGATTATTGAATATTTCTATATTCCCTTTACGAATGTTTTTGGAACTTACAGATTAGAAAAACGGGGAAGTGTAGTACTTAACAGCATTTCCTTCTTTAGCAAGTTGATACAGGATGTTTGGAATCGTCGACATATTCCGCAAGAAAATCGCTAGTGCTGTGCAAATAGGATAGTCTCACACCTAACTTATCTACGGTAATCGATAACTGAGTGAAGATTTGTTTCTGTTGGTAAGTATCAGTGCGATGATTGAATATTTTTATACTTCGTTTACGAATGCTTTTGGAACTTACAGATTAAGAAAACTGGGAAGTGTACTAATTAACAGCATTTCCTTCTTTGGAAGGTTCGTACAGGATGTCTGCAATCGTTGACATTTCCCCAAGAAACTCGCTAGTCCTGCGCACATTGCATATTCTCACACCAAATTTATCTACGGCAATCGATATTTCAGTGAAGATTTGTTTCTGTTGGTAAGTATCAGTGCGATTGTTGAATATTTTTATTTTCCCTTTACGAATGATTTGGGAACTTACAGATTTCAAAAACTGGGAAGTGGTTTAAATAACAGCAATTCCTCCTTTAGGAAGTTGATACAGAATGTCTGGAATCGTCGACATATTCCCCAAGAAAATCGCTAGTGCTGTGCACATAGCATATTCCCACACCTAACTTATCTAAGGTAATCGATAACTGAGTGAAGATTTGTTTCTGTTGATAAGTATCAGTGCGATGATTGAATACATTTAAATTCCCACTATAAATGCATGTGGAACTTACAGATTTCCAAAACTGGGAAGTGTACTAATTAACAGCATTTCCTTCTTTGGCAGGTTGATACAGGATGTCTGCAATCGTTGACATTTCCCCAAGAAAATCGCTAGTCCTGCGCACATAGCATATTCTCACACCAAATTTATCTACGGCAATCAATATGTGAGTGAAGATTTGTTTCTGTTGGTAAGTATCAGTGCGATTATTGAATAATTTTATATTTCCTTTACGATTGGTTTGGGAATTTACAGAATTCAAAAACTGGGAAGGGTACTAATTAACAACATTTCCCTCTTTAGCAGGTTGATACAGCATGTCTGGAATCGTCGACATATTCCCCAAGAAATTCGCTAGTGTTGTGCACATAGCATATTCTCACACCTAACTGATCTATGGTAATCCATAACTGAGTGAAGATTTGTTTCTGTTGGTAAGTATCAGTGCGATGGTTGAATATTTTTAGATTCCCTTTATAAATGCATATGGAACTTACAGATTTCCAAAACTGGGAAGTGTACTAATTAACAGCATTTCCTTCTTTGGCAGGTTGATACAGGATGTCTGCAATCGTTGACATTTCCCCAAGAAAATCGCTAGTCCTGCGCACATAGCACATTCTCACACCGAAATTATCTACGGCAATCGATATGTGAGTGAAGATTTGTTTCTGTTGGTAAGTATCAGTGTGATTATTGAATATTTTTATATTCCCTTTACGAATGGTTTGGGAACTTACAGATTTCAAAAACTGGGAAGTGTACTAATTAACAACATTTCCTTCTTTAGCAGGTTGATACAGGATGTCTGGAATCGTCGACATATTCCCCAAGAAAATCGCTAGTGCTGTGCACATAGCATATTCTCACACCTAACGTATCTACGGTAATCGATTACTGAGTGAAGATTTGTTTTTGTTGGTAAGTATCAGTGCGATGATTGAATATTTTTAAATTCCCTTTGTAAATGCATATGGAACTTACATATTTCAAAAACTGCGAAGTGTACTAATTAACAGCATTACCTTCTTTAGCAGGTTGATACAGGATGTCTCGAATCGGCGACATTTTCCCCAAAAAAATCGCTAGTGCTGTGCACATAGCATATTCTCACATCTAACTTACCTACGGTAATCGATAACTGATTGAAGATTTGTTTCTGTTGGGAAGTATCAGTGCGATGATTGAATATTTTTAAATTCCCTTTATAAATGCATATGGAACTTACAGATTTCCAAAACTGGGAAGTGTACTAATTAAGAGCATTTCCTACTTTGGCAGGTTCATACAGGATGTCTGCAATCGTCAACATATTCCTCAAGAATATCGCTAGTGCTGTGCACATAGCATATTGTAACACCAAATTTATCTACAGTAATGGATAAGTAAATGAAGATTCCTCTCTGTTGGCAAGTATCAGTGCGATTATTCAATATTTTTATATTCGCTTTACGAATGCTTTTGGAATTTACCGATTTCTAAAACTGGGAAGTGTACTAATTAACAGCATTTCCTTCTTTAGCAGGTTCATACAGGATGTCTGCACTCACCGACATTTTTCCAAGAAAATCGCTAGTGCTGTCCACATAGCATATTCTCACACCAAATTTATCTACGGCAATCGATAACTGAGTGAAGATTTGATTCTGTTGGTAAGTATCAGTGCGTGATTGAATATTTTTATACTCCCTTTGCGAATGCGATTGGAACTTACAGATTTCATGCACCGGGAAGTGTACTAATTAATATCATTTCCGTCTTTAGCAGGATCATACACGCTGTGTGGTAGCGTCGATATAATCTACAAGAAAATCGCTAGTGCTGTGCACATAGTATATTCCCACACCAAATTTATCTACAGCAATCGATGACTGAGTAAAGATTTGTTTCTGTTGGTAAGTATCAGAGCGATGATTGAATACTTATATAATTTGCTTTAACAACTGTTATGAAACTTTCAGATACAGAAACAGTGAAGTGTACTAATTAATAGCATTTCCTCCTTTAGCTGGTTCATACAGGCTGTGCGGTAGCGTCGTAATAATCTACAAGATAATCGCTAGTGCTGTGCACATAGCATTCTCTATCACCATATTTATCTACGGAAATGGATAAGCGGATGAAGATCCCCTCCTGTTGGCAAGTATCAGTGCGATGATTGAATAATTTTATATTCCTTTAATGAATGCTTTTGGAAGTTACAGATTTAAAAAACCGGGAAGTGTACTAACTAATATCATTTCCTTCTTTAGCAGGTTCATACAGGATGTCTGGACCGTCGACATATTCCCCAAGAAAATCGCTAGTGCTCTACACACAGCATATTCTCACACCTAATTTATCCAAGGCACTCGATAACTAAGTGACGATTTGTTTCCCTTGGTAAGTGTCAGTGAGGTGATTGAATATTTACATTTTGCTTTACTAGTTCTTGTGAAACTTACGGAATTAGAAACAGTGAAGTGTACTAATTAATAGCATTTCCTTCGTTAGCATGTTCATACAGGCTGTGTGGTGGCGTCGATATAATATACAAGAAAATCGCTAGTGCTGTGTACACTGCATTTTCTCAAACATAATTTAACTACGGCAATGTATGACTGAGTGGAAATTTGTTTCTGTTGGTATGTATCAGTGTGATGATTGAATATTTTTATATTCCCTTTACGAATGGTTTTGGAACTTACAGATTTCAAAAACTGGGATGTGGAAAAATTAATATCATTTCTTTCATTAGCAGGTTCATACAGAATGTCTGTAGTCGTCTACATAATCCCCAAGAAAATAGCTAGTGCTGTGCACATAGCATATTGTAGCACCAAATTTATCTACGGTAATGGATAAATGAATGAAAATTACTTTGTGTAAGAAAATATCAGTGCGATTATTGAATATTTTTATATTCCGTTTACGAATGCTTTTGGAGCTTACAGAGTTTAAAAACTGGGAAGTGTACTAATTAACAGCAGTTCCTTCTGTAGCAGATTCATACAGGATGTCTGTAGTCGTCGACGTATTCCCTAAGAAAATAGCTAGTGCTGTGCACATATCATATTCTAGCACATAATTTATCTACGGCAAACGATGTCTGAGTGAAGATTTGTTTTGTTGTTAAGTATCAGTGCGATAATTGAATATTTTTATATTACCATTATGGATGCTTTTGGAACTTGCAGATTTCCAAAAGTTTGAAGTGTACAAATTATTATCATTTCCTTCTTTAGCAGGTTGATACAGGATGTCTGGAATCGTCGACATATTAAGCAAGAAAATCGCTAGTGCTGTGCAATTACCATATTCTCACACCTAATTTATCTACGGCAATCAATAACGGAGTGAAGATTTGTTTCGGTTGGTAGGTATCAGTGCGATGATTGAATACTTTTATATTTTGCTTTACGAATTCTTATGAAAGTTACTGATTTGGAAACAGTGAAGTGTACTAATTAATAGCACTTCCTTCTTTAGCAGGTTCATACAGACTGTGTGGCAACATCGATATAATCTACAAGAAAATAGCTAGTTCTGTGCACATAGCATATTCTATCACCAAATTTATCCATGGCGATGGATAAGTGAATGAAGATTCCTTTCTGTTGGCAAGTATCAGTGCGATGATTGAATATTTTTATATTCCCTTTACGAATGCTTTTGGAACATAGAGATTTCAAAAACTGGGAAGTGTACTAATAAATATCATTCCTTCTTTAGCAGGTTCATACAGGATGTCTGGAATCGTCGACATATTCCCCAAGGAAATTGCTAGTGCTGTGCACATAGCTTATTCTCACACCTAATTTATCTACGGCAATCAGTCACTGAGTGACGATTTGTTTCTGTTGGTAAGTGTCAGTGCAATGATTGAGTATTTTTATATTTTGCTTTGCAAATTCTTATGAAAATTATAGTTCTAGAAACAGTGAAGTGTACTAATTAATTGCATTTCCTTGTTTAGCAGGTGCATACAGCTGTGTGGAAGCGTCGATATAATCTACAAGAAAAACGCAAGTGCTGTGCACATAGCATATTCTATTACCAAATTTATCTACAGCAATAGATAAGTGAATGGAGATTCATTTCCGTTGGCAAGTATCAGTGTGATGATTAAATATTTTTATATTCCCTTTATGAATGCTTTTGCATCTTTCAGATTTCAAAAACTGGGTGGTGTACTAATAATTATCATTTCCTCCTTTACCAGGTTGATACAGGATGTCTGGAATCGTCGACATATTCCCCAAGAAAATCGTTAGTGCTGTGCACATAGCATATTCGCCACCTAAATTATCTACGGCAATGGATAACTGAGTGGAAATTTGTTTCAGTTGGTAAGTATCAGTGCAATGATTGAATATTTTATGTTCCCTCTACGAACGCATTTGGAACTTACAGATTTCAAAAACTGGGAAGTGTACTAATTAATATCATTTCCTTCTTTAGCAGGTTCAAACAGGATGCATGGAATCGTCGACATAGTCCCCAAGAAAAAAAGGAGTGCTGTGAACATAGCATATTCTCACACCAAATTTATCCACGGCAATCGACAAATGAGTGAAGATTTGTTTCTGTTGGTAAGTATCAGTGCGATCATTGAATATTTTTATATTTTGCTTTACCAATTCATATGAAACTTACAGATCTAGAAAAGGTGACGTGTACTAATTAATAGCATTTCCTTCTTTAGCAGGTTCACACAGGATGTGTGGTAGCGTCGATATAATCTACAAGAAAATAGCTATTCCTGTGCACATAGCGTATTCTATCACCAAACTTAGCTACGGCAATGGATAAGTGAATGACGATTTCATTCTGTTGGCAAGTAGCAGTGCGATGATTGAATAGTTTTATATTCCCTTTTTGAATGCTTTTGGAACTTACAGATTTCAAAAACTGGGAAGTGTACTAATTAATATCATTCCTTCTTTAGTGGGTTCATACAGGATGTCTGAAATCTTTGACATATTCCTCAAGGCTATCGCTAGTGCTGTTGACATAGCATATTCTAGCAACAAATTTATCTACGGCAATGTATAATTGAATGAAAATTCCTTTGTGTTGGAGAATATCAGTGCGATTATGAATATTTTTATATTCCCTTTAGGAATGCTTTTGGAGCTTACAGATTTCAAACACTGGGAAGTGTACGAATTAACAGCATTTCCTTCTTTAGCAGATTCATACAGGATGTCTGGAATCGTCGACATATTCCCCAAGATAATCACTAGTGCTGTGCACATAGCATATTCTCACACCAAAATTATCTACAGCAATCCATAATTGAGTGAAGATTTGTTCCTGTTGGTAAGAGTCAGTGCGATGATTGAATATTTTTATATTTTGCTTCACTGTTTCGTGTGATACTTACTGATTTAGAAACAGTGAAGTGTACTAATAATAGCACTTCCTTCTTTAGCAGGTTCATTCAGGCAGTGCGCTAGCGTCGATGTAATCTACAAGAAAATAGCTAGTGCTGTGCAAATAGCATATTCTATCACCAAATTTATCGTTGGCAATGGATAATTGAGTGAAGATTCCTTTCTGTTGGCAAGTATCAGTGCGATGATTGAATATTTTTATATTCCCTTTACGAATGCTTTTGGAAATTAAAGATTTCAAAAACTGGAAAGTTTACTAATTAACATTAATTCCTTCTATGGCAGGTTCATACAGGATGTCTGGAATCGTCGACATATTCCCCAAGAAAATGGCTAGTGCTGTGCACATAGCATATTCCCATCCTAATTTATCTACTGCAATGGATAACTGAGAGGAAATTTGTTTCTGTTAACAAGTATCAGTGCAATGATTGAATGTTTTCATATACCCTCTACGAATGCTTTTGGAACTTACAGATTTCAAAAACTGAGAAGTGTACTAATTAATATCATTTCCTTCTTTAGCAGGTTCATACAGAATGTCTGGAGTCGTCGACATATTCCTCGAGAAAATCGCTAGTGCTGTGCACATAGCGTGTTCCCCACCTAATTTATGTAGTGCAATGGATAACTGAGTGGTAATTTGTTTCTGTTGTGAAGTATCAGTGCGATGATTGAATAATTTTATATTCCCTTTACGAATGCTTTTGGAACTTACAGATTTCAAGAACTAAGAAGTGTACTAATGAATATCATTTCCTTCTTTAACAGGTACATAAAGGGTGTCTGGAATCGTCGACATATTCCACAATAAAATCGCTAGTGATGTGCACTTAGCATATTCTCACACCAAATTTATCTACGGCAATCGATCACTGAGTGAAGATTTGTTTCGGTTGATAAGTATCAGAGCGATGATTGATAATTTTTATATTTTGCTTTACGAATTCTTATGAAACTTACAGATTTAGAAACAGTGAAGTGTACTAAGTATTAACATTTCCTTCTTTATCAGGTTCATACAGGCTGTGTGGTAGCGTAGATATAATGTATAAGAAAATCGCTATTCCTCTGCACATAGCGTATTCTATCACCAAACTTATCTACGGCGATGGATAAGTGAATGACGATTTCTGCTTGTTGGCATGTATCAGAGCGATGATTGAATATTTTTATATTCCATTTACGAATGCTTTAGGAAATTACAGATATCTAAAACTGGGAAGTGTACAAATTAACAGCATTTCCTTCTTTAGCAGGTTCATACAGGATGTCTGGAAACGTCGACATATTCCCCAAAAAAATCGCTAGTGCTGTGCACTTTGCATATTTTCACACGTAATTGAACTACGGCAATGGATAAGTGAGTGGAAATTTGTTACTGTTGGCAAGTATCAGAGCGATAATTGAATATTTTTAGATTCCTCTTACGAATGCTTTTGGATCTTACAGATATCAAAAACTGGGAAGTCTACTAATTAATGTCATTTCCTTCTTTAGCAGGTTATACAGGATGTCTGGAATCGTCGACATATTCCCCAACAAAATCGCTAGTGCTGTGCACATAGCATATTCTCACACCAAATGAATCTATGGCAATCGATTACTGAGTGAAGATTTGTTCCTGTCGGTAAGTATCAGTGCGATTATTGAATATTTTTATATTTTGTTTCACGAATTCTTATGAAACTTACAGATTTAGATACAATGAAGTGCACTAATTAATAGCATTTCCTTCTTTAGCAGGTTCATATGGGCTGTGTGGTAGCGTCGATATAATCTACAAGAAAATCGCTAGTGCTGTGCACATAGCATATTCTATCATCAAATTTATCTATGGCATTGGATAAGTGAATGAAGATTCCTTTCTGTTGGCAAGTATCAGTGCGATGATTGAATATTTTTATATTCCCTTTACAAATACTTTTGGAACTTAAAGATTTCAAAAACTGGGAAGTGTACTAATTAATATCATTCCTTCTTTAAGGGTTTATACAGGATATCAGGAATTGTCAACATATTCCACAAGAAAATCGCTAGTGCTGTGCACATAGCATATTCTCACACCTAATTATCTACGGCAATCGATAACTGAGTCAAGATTTGTTTCCGTTTGGTAACTATCAGTGCGATGATTGTATGTTTTTATATTTTGCTTTACGAGTTCTTATGGAAATTACAGATTTAGAAACAGTGAAGTGTACTAATTAATAGCATTTCCTTCTTTATCAGGTTCATACAGGCTGTGTGGTAGCGTCGATATAATTTATAAGAAAATCGCTAGTGCTGTGCACATAGAATAATCTATCACCAAATTTACCTACTGTAATGTATAAGTGAATGAAGATTCCTTTCTGTTGGCAAGTATCAGTGCGATGATGGAATATTTTTATATTCCCTTTACGAATGCTTTAGGAAATTAGAGAAATCAAAAACTGGTAAGTGTACTAATTAACAGCATTTCCTTCTTTAGCAGGTTCATACAGGATATCTGGAACCGTCAACATATTCCCCAAGAAAATCGCTAGTGCTGTGCACATAGCATATTCCCACACCAAATTTAACTACGGCAATGGATACCTCAGTGGAATTTTGTTTCTGTTTGCAAGTATTAGTGCAATGATTGAATATTTTATGTTCCCTCTATGAACGCTTTTGGAACTTACAGATTTCAAAAACTGAGAAGTGTACTAATTAATATCATTTCCTTCTTTAGCAGGTTCATACAGGATGTCTGGAATCGTCGACATATTCCTCAAGAAAACCGCAAGTGTTGTACACATAGCATATTCTCACACCAAATTGATCTACAGCAATCGATAACTGAGTGAAGATTTGTTTCTGTTGGTAAGTATCAGTGCGATGATTGAATATTTTTATATTTTGCTTTACGAATTCTTATGAATCTTACAGATTTAGAAACAATGAAGGGTACTAATTAATAGCATTTCCTTCTTTATCAGGTTCATACAGGTTGTGTGGTAGCGTCGGTATAATTTATAAGAAAATACCTAGTGCTGTTCACATAGCATATTCCATCACCAAATTTATCTTCGGCAATGGATAAGTGAATGAAGATTCCTTTCTGTTCTCAAGTATCAGTGCGATGATTGAATATTTTTATATTCCCATTACGAATGCTTATGGAACTTACAGATTTCAAATACTGGGACGTGTACTAAGTAATATCATTTCCTTCTTTAGCACGTTCATACAGGATGTCTGGAATCGTCGACATATTCCACAATAAAATCGCTAGTGATAAGCACTTAGCTTATTCTCACACCAAATTTATCTACGGCAATCGATCACTGAGTGAAGATTTGTTTCTGTTGGTAAGTATCAGAGCGATGATTAAATATTTTTATATTTTGTTTTATGAATTCTTATTAAACTTACAGATTTAGAAACAATGAAGTGTACTAATTAATAGCTTTTCTTTCTTTATCAGGTTCACACAGGCTGTGTGGTAGCGTCGATATAATGTACAAAAAAATCGCTATTCCTATGCCCATAGCGTATTCTGTCACCAAACTTATCTATGGCAATGGATAAGTGAATGACGATTTCTTTCTGTTGGCAAGTATCAGAGCGATGATTGAATATTTTTATATTCCCTTTACGAATGCATTTTCAACTTACAGATTTAAAAAACTGGGAGGTGTTCTAATTAATATCATTTCCTTCTTTATCATGTTCATACCGGCTGTGTGGTATCGTCGATTAGTTTATAAAAAATCGCTAGTGCTGTGCACATAGCATATTCTAACACCAAATTTATCTACGACAATGGAAAAGTGAAAGAAGATTCCCTTCTGTTGGCAAGTATCAGTGCAATGATTGAATATTTTTATATTCCCTTTACGAATGCTTTAGGAAATTACAGATCTCAATAACTGGGAAGTGTACTAATTAACAGCATTTCCTTCTTTAGCAGCTTCATACAGGATGTCTGGAATCGTCGACATATTCCCCAAGAAAATCGCTAGTGCTGTGCACATACCGTATTCCCACACCTACTTAAACTACGGCAATGGATAACTGAGTGGAAATTTGTTACTGTTGGCAAGTATCAGAGCGATGATTGAATATTTTTTTATTCCCATTACGAATGCTTTTGTATCTTACAGATATCAAAAACTGGGAAGTCTACTAATTAATATCATTTCCTTCTGTAGCAGGTTCATACAGGATGTCTGGAATCGTCGACATATTCCCCAAGAAAATCGCTAGTGCTGTGCACATGGCATATTCTAACACCAAATTTATCCACAGCAATCGATAACTGAGTGGAGATTAGTTTCTGTTGGTAAGTATCAGTGCGATGATTGAATACTTTTATATATTGCTTTACGAATTCTTATGAAGCTTACAGATTTAGGAACAGTGAAGTGTACTAATTAATAGCAATTCCTTCTGTAGCAGGTTCATACAGGCTGTGTGGTAGCGTCGATATAATCTATAAGAATATCGCTTGTGCTGTGCACAAAGCATATTCTATCACCAAATTTATCTACGTCAGTGAATAAGTGAATGAAGATTCCTTTCTGTTGGCAAGTATCAGTGTGATAATTGAATATTTTTATATTCCCTTTACGAATGCTTTTGGAACTTACAGATTTCAAAAACTGCGAGTTGTACTATTTAATATAATTTCATCGTTTAGCAAGTTCGTGAAGGATGTCAGGAATGGTCGACATATTCCTCAAGAAAATTGCTAGTGCTGTGCACATAGCTTATTCCCACACCTAATTAATCTACGGCAATGGATAACTTAGTGGAAATTTGTTTCTGTTGGCAAGCATCAGTGCAATGATTGAATATTTTTATATTCCCTTTATGAATGCTTTAGGAAATTACAGATATCAAAAACTGGGAACTGTACTAATTAATATCATTTCGTTCTTTAGCAGGTTCATAAAGGATGTCTGGAATCGACGATATATTCCCCAAGAAAATCGCTAGTGCTCTGCACATGGCATATTTTAACACCAAATTTATCCAAGGCAATCGATAACTGAGTGCAGATTTGTTTCTGTTGCTAAGTATCAGTGCAACGATTGAATACTTTTATATATTGCTTTACGAATTCTTATGAAACTTACAGATTTAGAAACAGTGAAGTGTACTAATTAATAGCATTTTCTTCTGTAGGCGGTTCATACAGGCTGTGTGGTAGCGTCGATATAATGTACAAGAAAATCGCTATTCCTATGCACATAGCGTATTCTATCACCAAGCTTATCTATGGCAATGGATAAGTGAATGACGATTTCTTTCTGTTGGCAAGTATCATTGTGTTGATTGAATAGTTTTATAATCCCTCTATGAATGCTTTTGCAACGTACAGATTTCAAAAACTGCGAGCTGTACTAATTAATATCATTTCCTCCTTTAGCTGGTTCATAAAGGATGTCAGGAATGGCAATGGATAACTTAGTGGAAATTTTTTTCTGTTGGCAAGTAGCAGTGCAATGATTGAATATTTAATGTTCCCTCTACGAACGCTTTTGGAACATACAGAATTCAAAAACTGAGAAGTGTACTAACTAATATCATTTCCTTCGTTAACAGGTTCATACAGGATGTCTGGAATCGTCGACATATTCCCCAAGAAAATCGCTAGTGCTGTGCACATAGCATATATCCACACCAAATTGAACTACGGCAATGAATAACTTTGTGGAAATTTGTTTCTGTTGGCAAGTATCGGTGCAATGATTGAGTATTTTTATATTCCCTTCACGAATGTCTTTGGAACTTACAGATTTCCAAAACTGGGAAGTATACTAATTAATATCATTTCCTTCTTTTGCAGGTTCGTACAGGATGTCTGGAATCGTCGGCATATTCCCCAAGAAAAACGCTAGTGCTGTGCACATAGCATATTCTCACACCTAATTTATCTACGGCATTCGATGTCTGAGTGAAGATTTGTTTCTGTTGTTAAGTATCAGTGCAATGATTGAATATTTTTATATTCCCTGTACGAATGCTGTTGTACTTACAGATTTCAAAACTGGGAAGTGTACTAATTAATATCACTTCGTTCTTTAGCAGGTTCATATAGGATGTCTGGAATCGTCGACATATTCCCCAAGAAAATCGCTAGTGCTGTGCACATAGCATATTCTCACACTAAATGTATCTACGGCAATCGAAAATAGAGTGAAGATTTGTTTCTGTTGGTAAGTATCAGTGCGATGATTGAATATTTTTATATTTTGCTTTACGAATTCTTATGAAACTTAGAGATTTAGAAACAGTGAAGTGTACGAATTAATAGCATTTCCTTCTTTAGCAGGTTCATACAGGTTGTGTGGTAGCGTCGATACAATTTATAAGAAAAACGCTAGTGCTGTGCACATAGCATATTCTATCACCAAATTTATCTACGGCAATGGATAAGTGAATGAAGGCTCCTTTCTATTGGCAAGTATCAGTGCGATGATGTAATACTTTTATATTCCTTTTACGAATGCTATTGGAACTTACAGATTTAAAAAACTGGGAAGTGTACTTATTAGTACCATTTACTTCTTTAGCAGGTTCATACAGGGTGTCTGGAATCGTCGATATATTCCCCAAGAAAATCTCTAGTGCTGTGCACATAGCGAATTGTCACACCTAATTTATCTACAGCAATGGTTAACTGAGTGGAAATTTGTTTCTGTTGGGAAGTATCAGTGCGATGATTGAATATTTTTATATTCCCCTTACGAATTTTTTTGGAACTTACAGGTTCCTAAAACTGGGAAGTTTATTAATTCAAAAAATGCTTCATATAACTCTGAGCACTATAGGACTTAACTACTGAGGTCATCAGTCCCCTAAAACGTAGAACCACTTAAACCTAACTATCCTAAGGATATCACACACATCCAGACCGGAGTCAGGATTCGAACCTGCGACCATAGCGGTCTCACGGATCCAAACTGATGCACTTAGAACCGCAGAGCCACACCGGCCGGCTGTACTAATTAATATCATTTCCTTCTTTAGCAGGTTGATACAGGATGTCTTGAATTGTCGACATATTCGTCAAGCAAATCGCTAGTGCTGTACACATAGCATATTCTCACGCCAAATTTATCTACGGCAATCAATAACTGATTGAAGATTTGTTTCTGTTGGTAAGTATCAGTGCCATGATTGAATATTTTTATATTTTGCTTTACGAATTCTTATGAAACTTACAGATTAAGAAACAGTGAAGTGTACTAATTAATAGCATTTCCTTCTTTAGCAGGTTCATACAGGCTATAGGGAAGCGTGGACATAATCTACAAGAACATAGCTAGTGCTGTGCACATAGCATATTCTATTACCAAATTTGTCTATGGCAATGGATAAGTGAATAACGATTTCTTTCTGTTAGCAAGTATCAGTGTGATGATTGAATATTTTTATATTCCCCTTACGAATGCTTTTGGGACTTACACATCTCAAAAACTGGGAAGTGTACTATTTAATATCATTTCCTTCTTCAGCAGGTTCATACAGGAAGTCTGGAATCGTCGACATATTCCTCAAGAAAATCGCTACTGCTGTGCATATAGCATATTCTCACACCAAATTTATCTATGGCAATCGATAACTCAGTGAAGATTAGTTTCTGTTGGTAAGTATCAGTGCGATGATTGAATATTCTTATATTTTGCTTTACGAATGCTTTTGGAACTTACAGATTCCTAAAACTGGGAAGTGTACTAATTAATATCATTTCCTTCTTTAGCAGTTTCATACAGGACGTCTGGAATCGTCGACATATTCCTCAAGAAAACCGCTAGTGCTGTACACATAGCATATTCTCACATCAAATTTATCTATGGCAATCAATAACTGAGTGAAAATTTGTTTCTCTTGGTAAGTATCAGTGCGATGATGGAATATTTTTATATATTGCATTGTGAATTCTTATAAAACTTACAGATTTTGAAACAGTGAAGTGTACTGATTAGTAGCATTTCCTTCTTTAGTAGCTTCATACAGGCTGTGTGGAAGCGTCGACATAATCTTCAAGAGCATCGCTAGTGCTGTGCACATAGCATAATCTATCACCAAATTTGTCTACGGCAATGGATAAGTGAATGACGATTCCTTTCTGTTGGCAAGTATCAGTGCAATGATTGAATATTTTTATATTCCCTTTACGAATGCTTTTGGAACTTACTGATTTCAGAAACTGTGAAGTGTACTAATTAATAGTTTTTCTTTCTTTAGCAGTTTCATATGGGCTGTGTGGAAGTGTCGACATATTCAATGTGAAAATCGGTAGTGTTGTGCACATAGCATTTTACCACAGCAAATTTATCTACTGCAATGTACATCTCAGTGAATATTTCTTTCATTTGGTAAGTATGAGTGTGATGATTCAATATATTTATATTTTGCTTTACGAATTATTTTAGAAATTTTAGATTTCAAAAACAGTGAAGTGTACAAATTAATATCAATTCCTACGTTAGCAGGTTCATATGGCATTTGTGGAGGCGTCGACATATTCTACAAGAATATCAATAGTGCTGTGCACATCGCATTTTCCCCCAACATATCTATCTACAGCAAGGGATAACTGAGTGAATATATCTTTCTGTTGGTAAGTATAAGTGCGATTTTTGAATATTTTACATTTTGTTTTACGAATTCTTTTGGTACTTAGCGACTTCAGAAACTGTGAAGTCTACTAATTAATAGCATTTCTTTCTTTAGGATGTTCATACAGGATGTGTGGAAGCGTAGACATGTTATACAAGAAAATGGGTAGTGCTGTGCACATAGCATATTCACACACAAAATTTATCTATGGCAATGGATATCTGATAGAAGATTTCTGTCTGTTGGTAAGTATCAGTGCGATGATCGAATAGTTTTGTGTTTTGCTTTCCGAATTATTTTGGAATTTACACATTTCTGAAACTGTTAAGTGTTCTAAGTAAAAGCATTTCCTTCTTTAGCAGGTTCATATAGGCTGTGTGGAAGCGTCAACATATTCTAAAGAAAATCGCTAGTGCCTTTGAACATTGCATATTCTCACAGCTTATTTATCTACAGCACTGGATAAATGAGAAATGATTTCTATCTGTTGGTAAGTTTCACAGCAATGTTTGAATATTTTTGAGATTAGCTTTAGGAATTCTTTTCGAAATTCTAGATCTCATAAATTGTTATGTGTACTAATTGATATGACTTCCTTCATCAGCATGTTCATATGGCATGTGTGGAAGCGTCGATATATTCTACAAGAAAGTCGATGGTGCTGTGCACATTGCATATCCTCACACCAAATTTACCTACACCTATGGATATCTGAGTGAAGATTTCTTTCTGTTTTTAAGTATTAGTGCGATGATTGAGTATTTTTAAATTTTGATTTACGAATTTATTAGGAACTTACAGAATTCCAAAAGTGTGATGTGTACTAAGTAACAGCATTTCCTTCGTTGGCAGATTCATATGGCATGTGTGGAAGGGTCGATATATTCTACAAGAATATCGCTAGTGCTGTGCACATAGCATATTCACACACCATATTTTTCTACGGCAATGGATAACTGAGTTAATATTTCTTTGTTTTAGTAAGAATCAGTGCGATGATAGAATATTTTTATATTTTGCTTTACAATTTCTATTGGAATTCACAGCTTTCATAAATTGTGAAGTGTACTAATTAATAGCATTACCTTACCTAGCAGGTTCATATAGGATGTTGGCAGCGTCGACATATTCTACAAGTTAATCTTTAGTGCTGTGCATGTAGCATATTCGCACACCAAATTTATTTACGGCAGTGGATAACTGAGTGAAAGTTCTTTCTCTTGGTAAGTATCAGTGCGATGATTCAATATATTTTAATATTTAGCTTTAGGAATTCTTTTGGAAATTCCAGATTTCAGAAACTGTGAAATGTACTAACATATATCATTTCCTTCGTTTGCGGATTCATATGACATGTGTGGAAGCATCGACATATTCTGCAAGAAAATCGGTAGTGGTGCGCACATAGCATATTCCCACACGAAATTTATCAATGGCAAATGATAACTGAGTGAATATTTCTTTCTTTTGGTAAGTATCAGTGCAATGATTGAACATTTTTCAATTTTGCTTTACGAATTATTTTGGCAATTACCGATTTCAGAAACTGTGAAGTGTACTAATTAATATCATTTCCTTCGATGGCAGTTTTATATAGCATGTGTGGAAGTGTCGACATATTCTACAAGAAAATCACTATTCCTGTGCATGAGGCATATTCTCACAGCAAATACGGATAAGTAAGTGAAGATTTCTTTCTGTTGGTAAGTACCAGTGCGATGCTTGAATATTTTTATATTTAGCTTTACTAATTCTTTTGGAAATTACAGATATCTGAAACTGTGAAGTTTTCTAATTAATAGCATTTTCCTATTTAGCAGTTTCATACAGGATGTGTGGAAGCGTCGACATTTTCTACAAGAAAGTCGCTACTGCTGTGCACATAGCATATTCTCACACCAAGTTTATCTATGGCAAAGGATAACTGAGTGAAGATTTCTTTCTGTTGCTACGAATGAGTGATATGATTGAACATATTGTATATTTAGCTTTAGGAATTCTTTTATAACTTACAGATTTTAAAAACCGTGGAGTGTGCTAATTAATAGCATTTCCTTCTTTAGCAGGTATGTACAGGAAGTGTGGAAGCGTCGACATATTCTACAAGAACATCGCTAGTGCTGTGCACATAGCATATTCTCACACCAAATATGAATAACTGAGGGAAGATTTCTTTCTGTTCGTAAGTACCCGTGCGATGCTTGAATATTTTTATATTTAGCTTTACTAATTCTTTTGGAATGTACAGATATCTAAAATTGTGAAGTGTACTAATTAATTGTATTTCCTTCTTTAGTGGGTTCATATAGCATGTGCACAAGCGTCCATATATTTTACAAGAATATCGCTAGTTCTGTGCATTTAGCATTTTTTGACACCAAATTTATCTTTGGCAATGGATAACTGAGTGAAGATTACTTTCTGTTGGTAAGTATCAGTGCGGTGATTGAAGGTTTTTATGTTTTGCTTTACGAATTTTTTTGGAACATACAGATTTCCGTAACTGTTAAGTGTTCTTATTAATATCATTTCCCATGTTAGCAGGTTCATACAGGACGTGTAGAAATGTCGACATATTCGAAAAGAAAATCGCTAGTGCTGTGTACATAGCATATTCTCACACTAAATTTATCTACGGCAAAGGATAACACAGTGAAGATTTCTTTCCGTTGGTAAGTATCAGTGCCATGATTGAATATTTTTGTGTTTACCTTTAGGATTTAATTTCGAAATTACAGATTTCAGAAACTGTGAAGTGTTCTAATTAATAGCATTTCGTTCCTTAGAGGTTAATACACAATGTGTGGAAGCATCTACATATTCTACAAGAATACGGAAGTGGTGTGCACATACCATATTCGCATGACAAATTTATCTACGGCAAAGGATACCTGAGTGAAGATTTCTACCATTGGTAATGTCAGTGCGATGATTGAAAATTTTTACATTTCGCTTTACGAATTATTTTGGATACTGCAGATTTCATAAACTGTGAAGTGTACTAATTAATATCATTTCCTTTGTTAGCTGGATCATATGGCGTTTGTGGAAGCGTCGACATATTCTACAAGAAAATCACTAGTGCTGCGCCCATAGCATATTTTCACACGAAATTTATCAACTGCAATGGATAACTGGGCAAAGATTACTTTCTGTTGGTAAGAGTCAGTGAAACGATTCAATATTTTTATATTCAGCTTTTTGAATTCTTTTGGCATTTACAGATTTTAAAAACCGTGAGGTGTACTAATTAATAGCATTTCCTTCCTTTGCAGGTTCATACATGATGCGTGGTAGCGTCGGCATATTCTACAAGAAAATTGCTAGTGCAGTGCACATAGCATATTCCCAAACCATATTTATCTATGGCATTGGATAACTGAGTGAATATTTCTTTCTTTTGGTAAGTATCAGTGTGATGATTGAATATATTTTTATTTTGCTTTACAAATTATTTTGGAAACTACAGATTTCAGAAACTACGAAGTGTACTAGTTAATAACATGTCCTTCTTTCGAAGGTTCATACAGAATGATTGGAAGCGTCGACATATTCTACAAAAAAATCGGTTGCGCTGTGCACATAGATTATTCTCACACCAAATTAATCTATGGCAATGGATAACTGAATGAAGATTTCTTTCTGTTGGAAGTATCAGTGCAATGCTTGAATATTTGTATATTTAGCTTTAGGAAGTGTTTTGGAACTTACAGACTTCAGAAACTGAGAAGTGTACTAATTAATAGCATCTCCTTCCTTCGCAGGTTCATACAGGATGTGTGGAAGTGTCGTTATATTCTATAAGAAAACGCCAGTGCTGAGCACGTAGCATTTTCCTTCATAAAATTTATCTATGTCAATGGATAACTAAGTCAATATTTCTTTCTTTTGGTAACTATCAGTGCTATGCTTGAATATTATTATTTTGCTTTCCGAATTCCCCTGGAACTTATTGATATCTGAAAGTGTGAAGTGTACTAATTAATAGCATTTCTTTCTTTAGCAGGTTCATACACCATGTGTGGAAACGTCGACATATTCTACAATAAAATCGATAATGCTCTGCACATAGCATTTTCCCACACAAAATTTATCTACGGCAATGGATAACTGAGTCAATATTTCTTTCTTTTGGTAAGTATCAATGCGATGATTAAATATTTTTATTTTGCTTTACGAATTCTTTGGAACTTACAGATATCTGAAACTGTGAAGTTTCCTAATTAATAGCATTACCTTCTTTATCAGGTTCATACAGGATGTGTGGAAACGACGACATATTCTACAATAAAATTGATAATTCTCTGCACATAGCACCTTCCCACACCAAATTACCTAAGGCAATGGATAACTGAGTCAATATTTCTTTCTTTTGGTAAGTATCAGTGCGATGATTGAGTAATAATATTTTGCTTTACAAATTCTTTTGGAACTTACCGATATCTGAAAGTGTGATGTGTAATAAGTAATAGCACTTCATTCTTTAGCAGGTTCATACAGCTTGTGTGGAAGCGTCGACATATTGTACAAGAAAATCGCAAGTGCTGTGCACATAGGATTTTCCCACACAAAACTTATCTACGGCAATGGATAAATGAGTCAATAATTCTTTCTTTTGGGAAGTATCAGTGCGATGATTGAATATTTTTATTTCACTTTAAGAATTCTTTTGGTAATTTCAGATTTCAGACTCTGAAGTGTGCTTATTAATAACATTTGCTTTGTTAGCAGGTTCATATGGCATGTGTGGAACCGTCAACATGCTCTACAAGATAATCGCTAGTGCTGTGCACATAGCATTTTCCCACACAAAATTTATCTATGGCAATGGATGATTGATCAATTTCTTTTTTGGAAAGTATCAGTGCGATGATTGAATATTTTTACTTTGCGTTACGAACTGTTATGGAAATTACATTTTTCAGAAAGTGTGAAGTGTACTAATTAATAGCATTTTCTTCGTTAGTTGGTTTATATAGCATTTGTGGCAGGGTCGACATATTCTACAAGCAAATCGCTTGTGTTGTGCACATAGCATATTCTCACACCAAATTTATCTACTGCAATGGATAACTGAATGAATAATCTTTCTGTTGGAGAGTACCAGTACGATGATTGAATATTTTTGTATTTAGCTTTTGGAATTATTTTGGAGCTTACAGATTTCAGAAACTAAGGCATGTACTAATTAATACCATTGCCTTCGTTACCAGGTACATACAGGATGTGTGGAAGCGTCGACATATTTTACAAGAAAATCGGTAGTGCTGTGCACATAGCATTTTCCCACACCTAATTTTTATACAGCAATGGATAACTGAGCCAATATTTCTTTCCTTTGGTCAGTATAAGTGTGAAGATTAAATATTTTTATTTTTTGCTTTACGAATTATTATAGAAATTACAGATTTTAGAAACTGTGACATGCACTTATTAATAGCATTTCCTTCATTAGCAAGTTCATGTGGCATGTGTGGAAGCGTCGACATTTTCGAAAAGAAAATCGCTAGTGCTGTGCACATAGCATATTCTCACACCAAACTTATCTATGGCAATAGATAACTGAATGAAGATTTCTTTCTGTCGGAAAGTACCAGCGTGTTGATTGAATATTTTTATATTTTGCTTGAGGAATTCTTTTGGAGCTTACAGATTTCAGAATCTGAGGCGTATACTAATTAATAGCATTTGCTTCTTTCGCAGGTTCAAACAGGATGTGTGGAAGCGTCGACATATTTTAAAACAAAATCGCTACTGCTGTGCACGTAGCATATTCTCACACCAAATTTATCTACGGCACATGATAACTGAATGAAGATTTTTTTCTGTTCAGAAGTATCAGTGCGATGATTGAAAATTTTTACATTTAGCTTTAGGAATTCTTTTGGAACTTACAAATTACAGATATTGAGAAGTGTACTAATTAATAGCATTTCCTTTCTTCGCAGGTTCATACAGGATGTGTGGAACCGTCGTTATATTCTATTATAAAACGCTAGTGCTGTGCACATAGCATTTTCCGACACAAAATTTATCTACGGCAATGGATAACTGAGTCAATATTTCTTTCTTCTGGTCTGCATCAGCGCGATGATTAAAAATTTTTATTTATTGTTTTACGAATTATTATAGAAATTACAGATTTTAGAATCTGTGATGTGTACTTATTAATAGCATTTCCTTCGTTAGCAGGTTCATGTGGCAGGTGTCGAGGCGTCAACATATTCTACGAGAAAATCGCTAGTGCTGTGGACGTAGCATTTTCCCACACAAAATTTTTCTACGGCAATGAAAACTGAGTCAATATTTCTTTCTTTTGTTAAGTATCTGTGCGATGATTGAGTATTATTATTTGTCTTTACGAATACTTTTGAAACTTACAGATATCTGAAGCTGTGACATGTACTAATTTATTGCATTTCCTTCTTTAGCTGGTTCATACAAGATGTTTGGTAGTGTCGACATATTCTACAAGAAAATCGCTAGTGGTTTGCACACAGCATTTTCCACACAAAACTTATCCTCGACAGTGGATGACTGAGTCAATATTTCTTTCTTTTGGTAAGTATCAGTGCGATGATTGAATATTTTTATTTTGCTTTACGATATATTTTGGAAATTAGATACTTCAGAAACTGTGTAGTATACTAATTAATAGCATTTCCTTCGTTGGCAGGTTCATATAACATGTGTGGAAGCGTCAACATATTTTTAAACAAAATCGCTACTGCTGTGGACGTAGCATATTCTCACACCAAATTTATCTACGGCACATGATAACTGAATGAAGAATTTTTCTGTTGAGAAGTATCAGTGCGATGATGTAAGTTTTTACATTTAGCTTTAGGAAATCTTTTGGAACTTACAAATTTCAGATATTGAGAAGGGTACTAATTAATAGCTTATCCTTCTTTAGCAGGTTCATACAGGATGTGTGGGCACGTCGACGTATTCTAATGAGAAAATCGCTAGTGCTTTGGACATAGCATTTTCCACACAAAACTTATCTACAGCAATGGATACCTGAATCAAAATTTTCTTCTTTTGGTAAAAAGCAGTGCGATGATTGAATATTTTTATTTTGCTTTACGAATTATTTTGGAAATTACAGATTTCAGAAACTGTGAAGAGTACGAGTTAATAACATTTTCTTCGTCAGCAGATTCATATGGCATTTGTAGAATCGTCGACATATTCTACAAGAAAATCGCTAGTGCTGTTCACGTTGCATTTTCCCACACTAAAATTATCTGCGGCAGTGGAAATCTGAGTCAATATTTCTTTCTTTTGGTAAGTATCAGTGCGGTGATTAAATATTATTACTTTGCCTGACATATTCTATGGAACTCTCAGATATCTGAAATTGTGATGTGTACTAATTAATAGCATTTGCTTCTTTTGCAGGTTCATACAGGATGTGTGGAAGTGTCGATATATTCTAAAACAAAATCGCTAGTGCTGTGCACATAGCATATTGTCACACCAAATCTGTCTGCGGCAATGGATAACTGAATGTAGATTACTTACTGTTGAAAAGTACCTGTGCGATGATTTGAAACAAAATTTGTATACGGCAATGGATAACTGAGTCAATACTTCCTTCTTTTGGTAAGTATTAGTGCGATAATTGTATATTATTATTTTGCTTTACGAATTCTTTTGGAACTTACAGATATCTGAAAGTGTGAAGAGTACTAATTAATAGCATTTCCTCCTATAGCAGTTTCATACAGGATGTGTGGAAGCGTCGACATATTCGACAAGAAAATCGCAAGTGCTGTGCACATAGCATTTTCCCACACAAAACTTATCTACGGCAATGGATAAATGAGTCAATAATTCTTTCTTTTGGGAAGTATCAGTGCGATGATTGAATATTTTTATTTCACTTTAAGAATTCTTTTGGTAATTTCAGATTTCAGACTCTGAAGTGTGCTTATTAATAACATTTGCTTTGTTAGCAGGTTCATATGGCATGTGTGGAACCGTCAACATGCTCTACAAGATAATCGCTAGTGCTGTGCACATAGCATTTTCCCACACAAAATTTATCTATGGCAATGGATGATTGATCAATTTCTTTTTTGGAAAGTATCAGTGCGATGATTGAATATTTTTACTTTGCGTTACGAACTGTTATGGAAATTACATTTTTCAGAAAGTGTGAAGTGTACTAATTAATAGCATTTTCTTCGTTAGTTGGTTTATATAGCATTTGTGGAAGGGTCGACATATTCTACAAGCAAATCGCTTGTGTTGTGCACATAGCATATTCTCACACCAAATTTATCTACTGCAATGGATAACTGAATGAATAATCTTTCTGTTGGAGAGTACCAGTACGATGATTGAATATTTTTGTATTTAGCTTTTGGAATTATTTTGGAGCTTACAGATTTCAGAAACTAAGGCATGTACTAATTAATACCATTGCCTTCGTTACCAGGTACATACAGGATGTGTGGAAGCGTCGACATATTTTACAAGAAAATCGGTAGTGCTGTGCACATAGCATTTTCCCACACCTAATTTTTATACAGCAATGGATAACTGAGCCAATATTTCTTTCCTTTGGTCAGTATAAGTGTGAAGATTAAATATTTTTATTTTTTGCTTTACGAATTATTATAGAAATTACAGATTTTAGAAACTGTGACATGCACTTATTAATAGCATTTCCTTCATTAGCAAGTTCATGTGGCATGTGTGGAAGCGTCGACATTTTCGAAAAGAAAATCGCTAGTGCTGTGCACATAGCATATTCTCACACCAAACTTATCTATGGCAATAGATAACTGAATGAAGATTTCTTTCTGTCGGAAAGTACCAGCGTGTTGATTGAATATTTTTATATTTTGCTTGAGGAATTCTTTTGGAGCTTACAGATTTCAGAATCTGAGGCGTATACTAATTAATAGCATTTGCTTCTTTCGCAGGTTCAAACAGGATGTGTGGAAGCGTCGACATATTTTGAAACAAAATCGCTACTGCTGTGCACGTAGCATATTCTCACACCAAATTTATCTACGGCACATGATAACTGAATGAAGATTTTTTTCTGTTCAGAAGTATCAGTGCGATGATTGAAAATTTTTACATTTAGCTTTAGGAATTCTTTTGGAACTTACAAATTACAGATATTGAGAAGTGTACTAATTAATAGCATTTCCTTTCTTCGCAGGTTCATACAGGATGTGTGGAACCGTCGTTATATTCTATTATAAAACGCTAGTGCTGTGCACATAGCATTTTCCGACACAAAATTTATCTACGGCAATGGATAACTGAGTCAATATTTCTTTCTTCTGGTCTGCATCAGCGCGATGATTAAAAATTTTTATTTATTGTTTTACGAATTATTATAGAAATTACAGATTTTAGAATCTGTGATGTGTACTTATTAATAGCATTTCCTTCGTTAGCAGGTTCATGTGGCAGGTGTCGAGGCGTCAACATATTCTACGAGAAAATCGCTAGTGCTGTGGACGTAGCATTTTCCCACACAAAATTTTTCTACGGCAATGAAAACTGAGTCAATATTTCTTTCTTTTGTTAAGTATCTGTGCGATGATTGAGTATTATTATTTGTCTTTACGAATACTTTTGAAACTTACAGATATCTGAAGCTGTGACATGTACTAATTTATTGCATTTCCTTCTTTAGCTGGTTCATACAAGATGTTTGGTAGCGTCGACATATTCTACAAGAAAATCGCTAGTGGTTTGCACACAGCATTTTCCACACAAAACTTATCCTCGACAGTGGATGACTGAGTCAATATTTCTTTCTTTTGGTAAGTATCAGTGCGATGATTGAATATTTTTATTTTGCTTTACGATATATTTTGGAAATTAGATACTTCAGAAACTGTGTAGTATACTAATTAATAGCATTTCCTTCGTTGGCAGGTTCATATAACATGTGTGGAAGCGTCAACATATTTTTAAACAAAATCGCTACTGCTGTGGACGTTGCATATTCTCACACCAAATTTATCTACGGCACATGATAACTGAATGAAGAATTTTTCTGTTGAGAAGTATCAGTGCGATGATGTAAGTTTTTACATTTAGCTTTAGGAAACCTTTTGGAACTTACAAATTTCAGATATTGAGAAGGGTACTAATTAATAGCTTATCCTTCTTTAGCAGGTTCATACAGGATGTGTGGGCACGTCGACGTATTCTAATGAGAAAATCGCTAGTGCTTTGGACATAGCATTTTCCACACAAAACTTATCTACAGCAATGGATACCTGAATCAAAATTTTCTTCTTTTGGTAAAAAGCAGTGCGATGATTGAATATTTTTATTTTGCTTTACGAATTATTTTGGAAATTACAGATTTCAGAAACTGTGAAGAGTACGAGTTAATAACATTTTCTTCGTCAGCAGATTCATATGGCATTTGTAGAATCGTCGACATATTCTACAAGAAAATCGCTAGTGCTGTTCACGTTGCATTTTCCCACACTAAAATTATCTGCGGCAGTGGAAATCTGAGTCAATATTTCTTTCTTTTGGTAAGTATCAGTGCGGTGATTAAATATTATTACTTTGCCTGACATATTCTATGGAACTCTCAGATATCTGAAATTGTGATGTGTACTAATTAATAGCATTTGCTTCTTTTGCAGGTTCATACAGGATGTGTGGAAGTGTCGATATATTCTAAAACAAAATCGCTAGTGCTGTGCACATAGCATATTGTCACACCAAATCTGTCTGCGGCAATGGATAACTGAATGTAGATTACTTACTGTTGAAAAGTACCTGTGCGATGATTTGAAACAAAATTTGTATACGGCAATGGATAACTGAGTCAATACTTCCTTCTTTTGGTAAGTATTAGTGCGATAATTGTATATTATTATTTTGCTTTACGAATTCTTTTGGAACTTACAGATATCTGAAAGTGTGAAGAGTACTAATTAATAGCATTTCCTCCTATAGCAGTTTCATACAGGATGTGTGGAAGCGTCGACATATTCGACAAGAAAATCGCAAGTGCTGTGCACATAGCATTTTCCCACTTAAAATTTATCTACGGCAATGGATTACTGAGTGAAGATTCCTGTCTGTTGGTGAGTACCATTGCGATGATTGATTATCTTTATGTTTAGCTTTAGGAATTCTTTTGGAACTTACAGCTTTCTGAAACTGAGAAGTGTACTAATTAATAGCATTTCCTTCCTTTGCAGGTTCATACAGGATGTGTGGAAGCATCGTTATATTCTATAAGAAAATCGCTAGTGCTTTGCACATAGCATTTTCGAACACCAAATTTATCTACGGCAATGGATAACTGACTGAGGTTTTCTTTCTGTTGGAAAGTATCAGTGCAATGATTGAATATTTTCATATTTAGCTTCAGTAATTCTTGTGGAACTTACAGATTTCAGAAACTGAAAAGTGTACTAATTAATAGCTTTTCCTTCTTTCGCAGGTTCATACAGGATGTGTTGCAGCATTGTTATATTATATAAGAAAATCGCTAGTGCTAAGCGCATACCATTTTCCCACTCAAAATTTATCTACAGCAGTGGATAACTGAGTGAATATTTCTGTCTGTTGATAAGTACCTTTGTGATGATTGTTTATCTTTATATTTTGCTTTAGGAATTCTTTTGCAACTTACAGATTTCAGAAACTGAGCAGTGTACTAATTAATTAATACCATTTGCTTGTTTAGCAGGTTCATACAGGATGCATGGATGTGGCGACATATTCTACAATAAATCGTTAGTGCAGTGCACTAATTAATAACATTTCCTTTTTTGACAGGTTTATGCACGATGTGTGGAGGCATCGACATATTCTACTAGAAAATGGCTTGTGCTATGCATATAGCAACCTACTACACTAAATTTATATACTGAAAGGAATAACTGAGACAATATTTCTTTCTTTTGGTAAGTATCAGTGCAATGATTGAAAATTTTTATTTTGGTTTTCGAATTATTTAGGAAATTACAGATTTCAGAAACTGTGAATTGCAATAATTAATAGCACTTCCATTGATAGCAGGTTCATATGGCATGTGTGGAAGTGTCGATATATTCCACAAGAAAATCGCTAGTGCTGTGCATGTAGCATATTCTCACACCAAATTTATCTACGGCAATGGATAACTGAGTGAATATTTCTTTCTTTTCGTAAGTATCAGTGCGATGAGTGAATATTTTTATTTTGCTTTACGAATTATTTTAGAAACTGTGGATTTCAGGAATTGTGAATTGTACTAATTAATATTATTTCCTTTGTTAGCAGGTTCATATGGCATGTGTGGAAGCGTCGACATATTCTACCTGAAAATCGCTAGTTCTGTGCATATAGCATTCTCCCAAACCAATATTATCTACAGCAATGGATAACTGTGTGAAGATTTCTTTCTGTTTTTATGTATCAGAGCGATGACTGAATATTTTTATATTTAGCTTTAGGAATTCTTTTGGAACTCACAGTTTTCAGACACTGTGAAGTGTACTAATTAATAGCATTTGACTCTTTAGCAGTTTTATACAGGACATATGTAAGCATCAACGTATACTACAAGGCTATCACTAGTGCAGTGCACATAGCATTTTCACACACCAAATTTATCTACAGCGTTGGATAACTGAGTGAAGATCTCGTTCAAATGGTAAGTATGAGTGCGATGATCGAATATTTTTTGTATTTTGGTTTACAAATTATTTTGGAAACTACAGATTTCAGAGACTGTGAGTTGTACTAATTAATATCATTTCCTGCGTTAGCAGGTTCAAATGGCATATGTGGAATCATCGACATATTTTTCAAGAAAGTCGCTAGTGCTGTGAATGTAGCATTTTCTCAGACCAAATTTATCTACAGCAATAGATAACTGAGTGAAGATACTTACTGTTGGTGAGTATCAGTGTGATGATTGAATATTTTTATATTATGCTTTACCTATTATTTTGAGAATTACAGTTTTCAGAAACTGTGAAGTGTACTAATTAGTATCATTTCCTTCGTTAGGTGGAGCTGTGAACATAGCATATTCTCAGACCTAATTTATTTCAGGCAATGGAAAACTGAGTGAAGATTTCTTTCTTATGTAGATATAAGTGCGATGATTGAATATTTTTATATTTTGCTTTACGAATATTTTTGGAAATTACAGATTTCAGAAATTGTCAGATGTACTAATTAATATCACTTCCTTATTTAGCAGGTTCATAGAGGTTGTGTGGAAGGGTCGACATATTCTACAAGAAACCGCTAGTGCTGTGCACACAGGAATTTCTCACACCAAATTTATCTACGGCAATGGATAACTGTGTGAATGTTTCTCTCTTTTGGTACGTTCAGTGCGATGATTGAATATTTTTATATTTTGCTTTACTAATTATTTTGGAAACTAGAGATATCAGAAACTGTGACTTGTATCAGTTAATATCGGTTCCTTTGTTAGCATGTTCATATGGCATGTAAGGAAGCGAAGACTTATTCCACAAGAAAATCGCTAGTACTGTGCACATAACATTTCTCACAGCAGATTTGTTAATGGCAATGGATTAATGAGTGAAGATTTCGTTCTGTTGGTAAGTACCAGTGCGATGATTGAATATTTTCCTATTTAGCTTAGGAATTCTTTTGGAACTTACAGATTTCAGAAACTGTGAAGTGTACTAATTAATAGTATTTGATTCTTTAGGAGGTTCGTACAGGAGGTGTGGAGGCATCGATGTATACTACAAGACTATCGCTAGTGCAGTGCACTTAGCATATTCCCACGCCAATTTTATCCACTGCAATCGATAACTGAGTGAATTTTATTTTCTGTTGTTACGTATCAGTGTGCTGATTGAATATCTTTATATTTAGCTTTAGGAATTCTTTGGGAACTGACAGATTTCAGAAAATGTTATGTGTACTAATTAATAGCATTTCATTCGTTAACAGGTTCATACTGGACATGTGGAACCAGCGACGTATACAACAAGACTATCACTAGTGCAGTGCACATTGCATTTTCACACACCACATTGATCTACGGCAATGGATAACTGTGGGACGATTTCTTTCTGATTGTAAGTATCAGTGCGATGAATGAATATTTTTATATTTTGCTTTACGAATTATTTTGGAAACTACAGATTTCAGAAACTGTGAATTGTACTAATTAATATCATTTCCTTCGTTAGCAGGTTCATATGGCATATGTGGAATCATCGACATATTTTTCAAGAAAGTCGCTAGTGCTGTGAACGTAGCATTTTCTCAGACCAAATTTATCTAGAGCAATAGATAACTGAGTGAAGATTTCTTACTGTTGGTGAGTATCAGTGTGATGATTGAATATTTTTATATTATGCTTTACCTATTATTTTGAGAATTACAGTTTTCAGAAACTGTGAAGTGTACTAATTAGTATCATTTCCTTCGTTAGTAGAATCATATTGCATGTGTGGAAGCATTGACATATTTTACAAGAAAATCGCTAGTGCTGTACACATAGCATATTCTCACAGCAATTATATCTACGGCAGTGGATACCGGAGAGAAGATTTCTTACTATTGGTAAGTATCAGTGCAATGATAAATATTATAGTATTTAGCTTTAGGAGTAATTGTGGAACTCACAAATTTTAGAAGTGTGATGTGAACTAATTAAAAGCATTTCATTCTTTAGCAGGTTCATACAGGACGTGTGGAAGAATCGACGTATGCTACAAGACTATCACTAGTGCAGTGCACTTAGTATTTTCCCACACCAATTTTATCTACGGCAATGTATAACTGAGTGAAGATATCTTTCTGTTGATAATTATCAGTGCAATGATTGAATATTTTTATATTTCGCTATACGAATTGTTTTATAAACTACAAATTTCAGAAGCTGTGTATTGTAATATTTAAACATTTCCTTCGTTAGCAGGTTCATATGGCATATGTGTAAGCAGCAACATATTTTACAAGAAAATCACTAGTGCTGTGCACATAGTATATTCTCATACCAAATTTATTTAAGACGATGGATAACTGAGTGGAGGTTTCCTTCTGTTGGTAAGTATCGCTGTGATGATTAAATATTTTTATATTTTTCTTTACGAATTATTTTGGACATTACAGAATTCAGAACTTGTGGGGTGTACTAATTACTATCATTTCCTTCTTTTGCAGGTTCATACAGGATGTGTGGAAGCGTCGACGTATTCTACGAGAAAACCACTAGTGCTGTGCATATAGCAATTTCCCACACCAAATTTATCTACAGCATTGGATAACTCAGTGAATATTTCTTTCTTTTGGTAAGTATCAGTTCGATGATAGAATATTTTTATATTTTACTGTACGAATTGTTTTGGTAATTACAGATTTCAGCAATTGTGAGATGAACTAATTAATATCATTTCTTTCTTTAGCAGGTTCATAGAGGATGTGTGGAAGTGTCGACATATTCTACAAGAAAATCGCCAGTGCTGTGCACACAGGAATTTTGCACACCAAATGTATCAACGGCAATGGATAACTGAGTGAATATTTCTTTCTTTTGGTAAGCATCAGTGCAATGATTGAATACTTTTATATTTAGCTTTTGGAACTCTTTTGGAACTAACAGATTTCAGAAAGTGGGATTTGTAATAATTAATATCATTTTCTTCATTAGCTGGTTCACATGGCATGTGTGGATGCATCGACATAATCCACAAGAAAATCGCTAGTGCTGTGCACATAGGATAATCTCACACCAAATTTATGTACGGCAATGGACAACTGAGTGAATATTTCGTTCTTTTTGTAAGTATCAATGGGATGATTGAATATTTTTATATTTTGCTTTACGAATTGCTTTGCTAATTACAGATTTTGGAAATTGTGAGGTGTACTAATTAATATCATTTCCTTCTTTAGCAGGTTTGTAGAGGGTGTGTGGAAGCGTCGACTTATTCTACAAGAAAATAGCGTGTACTGTGCACACAGGAATTTCCCACATTAAATGTATCTACGGCAATGGATAACTGAGTGAATATTTCTCTCTTTTTGTATGTATCAATGCGATGATGGAATATTTTTATTTTTAGCTTTAAGAAGTCTATTTTAACTTACAGATTCCTGAATTACGGAATTGTACTAAGTAATATCATTTCCTCCATTAGCAGGTTCATAGAGGATGTGTGGAAGCGTCGACATATTTTACAAGAAAATCGCTAGTGCTGTCCAGATTGCATATTCTGACAACAAAGACATCTACGGCAATGGATAGCTGAGTTTATTCTTCTTTCTTTATTTTCCGTCTTGGAATTATTTTGGAAATTACAAATTTCAGAAATTGTGAGATGTACTAATCAATATCATTTCCTTCTTTAGCAGGTACATACAGGATGTGTGGAAGCGTCGATATATTCCAAAAGCAAATCGCTAGTGCTGTGCACATAGTACATTCTCACAGCAAATTTATCTACGGAATTAGGTAACTGAGTGTATACTTGTTTCTTTTGGTAAGTATCAGTGCGATGATTAAATATTTTTATATTTTGCTTTACGAATTGTTTTCGGAACTACAGATTCAGAAACTGTGAAAGTTCTTATTAATAGCATTTCCTCTTTAGCAGGTTCATACAGGATGTTTGGAAGCGACGACATATTCTACAAGAAAATCGCTAGTGCTGTGCACATTGCATATTCTCACACCAAATTTATGTACGGCAATTTATAGCTGAGTGAATATTTCTTTCTTTTGGTAAGTATCGGTGAAATGTGTGTATATTTTTATTATATTTTGCTTTACGAATTATTTTGGAAAATACAGATTTCAGAAATTGTGAGGTGTACTAATCAATATCAGCACTACTTTAGCAGGTTCTACGGGATGTGTGGAAGTGTCGACATATTCTACAAGAAAATCGCTAGTGCTGTGCACATAGCATATCCTCATACGATAATTATCTATGGCATTGGATAACTGAGTGAAGATTTATTTCTGTTGGTAGGTATCAGTGCTATGTTTGAGAATTTTTATATTTAGCTTTAGTAATAGTTTTAGAACTTACAGATTCCAGAAACTGTGAAGCGTACTAATTATTAACATTTCCTTCTTTAGCAGGTTCATAGAGGATGTGTGGAAGTGTCGAGATCAGGGGCGGCTTGTGGTTTCTATACTGGGGAAGGCTGCGGCATTTATCGATCAGAGCCAATATAGACCTCGGGTTACGCTACAGATTAGTCTGACATAAACAACTAAGAATTCAGGTGGAGGGGGTGGGCAGATCACTCTCTACCCATAATTTTACGTACTGTATCTTCTATAATCAGGTATTAAATATCATTAGAAGCTAACTTCGAGTTATAATCTTTGGTAAGTGTTTGTATACGTCATCATTACATTTTCTGACACTTTGCAGCAAATCATATGGAAAGACGCGTTTCGGAGAGATCTTTAATGCGGGTCTGGATGCACCAAGTTCTTTCACTTTCATTCTATGGCCGTGTTCCAAGTTTTTACCTATTAAATTGCACACTGAATTCATATTGCGCTTGTTTCACACTTGCGGTATGTCGCAGATATTCACCAGCAAGTAAAACTCACTAAAATCTTGCAAAATATACTCCGAAAAAGAAACTTGCAAATATTACACGGTATCAACAAAAGCAGTCAGCATCAGCAAGCAAGGAAAGTAAAGTAAAGGGGACAAATTTCGAGCGCCTTGTCCTCTAACCACTTATGAAACTCTCGTTAGATGGCAGTACTGGTATGTTACTGTAGTGTAGTGCACTCTGGCGGGATATTTGCAAACTTGTTCTAAATGTGGATGAAATAGTCAATGGCAGAAACGAAAAACAACTATGTAAAACTTTATCAAAACAATAATACTAAACATCGATTAATGACGCATCGATGCGTAGTAGAGATGTGCAGAGACAGAGATTGGATAGCGAAGTTTCGGCCACTCCGCATTCCTTTATTACATAGATAGTGGAACCTGAAAAATGTGTGGTGGTTGGTATGACACCCTTAGGCTGAAAGCTCTGAGCCTTCGGGTCGCCCATAAAGAGCAGTACTATGTAGAAGCCACGCCCCCTAACCGCTACTACATACAGCTTACGGACGTTCCAAGGCGCAGCCTAAACATTACTAACCGTTCGGAAAACATCTATCGATACAAACAGTTCCAAAAACGTTGACCGCCGTTATTTTAATCGGAATGGGAAATATGCGATATTCGTCCTGATAATTTAAATTATGTAATACGTTCTTGGGAAATTTACTTTAACGTATATTTTGGGGTGGCTCCGCCTCAAAGCCTTTAATTACGAGCCGCGCCTGGTCGAGATATTCTACAAGAAAATCGCTAGTACTGTCCACATAGATTATTCTCACACCATATTTACCTACAGCAATGGATAACCGAGAAGATATTTTTTTCTTTTGGTAAGTATCAGTGCAATGATTGAATATTTTTATATTTAACTTTAGGAATTCTTTTGGAAATACAGATTTCAGAAACTGGGAATGTACTAATTAATAGCATTTCCTTCTTTAGCTGGTTCATACAGGTACATACAGGATGTGTGGAAGTGTTGACATATTCTACAAGAAAATTGCTAGTGCTGTGCACATAGGATTTTCCCACACGAAATTTGTATACGGCAATGGATAACTGAGTGAATATCTCTTTCTTTTGGTAAGTATCAGTCCGGTGCTTGAATATCTTTGTATTTCGCTATACAAATTATGTTCAAAATTACAGATTTAAGAAACCAGGGCGTGTAATAATTATTATGATTCTTCTCGTTAGCAGCTTCATTAAGCATGTGTGGATGCGGCGACACATTCTACAAGAAAATTGCTAGTGGTGTTAATATAGCATATACTCTATCGAAAATTATCGATGGCAATGTTTAACTGAGTGCATATTTCTTTCATTATGTAAATATTACTGTGATGCATGAATATTTTTTTGCTATACTAATTCCGTTCAAAATTACAGATTTCAGTAACTGTGGGCTATAGTAATCAATATGACTTCTCTCGTAAGCAGCTTCATAAGGCATGTGTGGATGCGGCGATGTATTCTACAAGGAAGTCGCCAGTGCTGTACACATAGCATATACCTAGACGAAATTTATCAACGGCAATGGATAACTGAGTTAATATTTTTTGCTCTTAGTAAGTATCAGTGCGATGTAATAATATTTTTATATTGTGCTTTACGAAATCTGTTGAAAATTACATTTGTGAATCTGTAGAGTGTAGTAATTAATATGATTTCTCTCGTTAGCAGCTTCAAAAGGAATGTGTGGATACGGCTATATGTTCTACAAGAAAATTGCTAGTGCTGTGCATGTAGAATATACCCACACGAAATTTATCAATGGCAGTGGATAACTGAGTAAATCTTTCTTAATTTTGGTAAGTATCAGTGCGATGCTTTAATATTTTTATGTTTTGCTATATGAGATCAGTTAAAAATTATAGATTTGAGTGACTGTGAGGTGTTATTAATATGATTTCTCTCGTTAGCTCTTTCATAAGGCACGTGTGGATGCGGTGACATGTTCTTCAAGAAAATCGCTAGTGCTGTGCACACAGGAATTTCCCACAGCAACTGTATCTACGGCAATGGATAACTGAGTGAATATTTCTTTCTTTTGGTATGTATCAGTGCGATGATTGAATATTTTTATATTTAGCTCTAAGAACGCTTTTGGAAGTTACAGGTTTCAGAATTAGCGAATTGTACTAATTAAAATCATTTTCTTTGTTAGCAGGTTCACAGAGGTGTGTGGAAGCGTCGACATATTTTACATGAAAATCGCTAGTGCTGAGCACATAGCATATTCTCATAGCAAATTTATCTGCATCAATGGATAACTGAGTGAATATTTCTATCTTTGGTACGTATCATTGCGATAGTTGAATATTTTGATATTTTGCTTGGCGAATTCTTTTTGAAACCACATATTTCAGAAATTGTGAACTATACTAATTAATATCATTTCCTTCTTTAGCAGGTTCATACAGGGTGTGTGGAAGTGTCGACATATTCTACAAGAAAATCGCTAGTGCTATGCACATAGCATATTCTCACACCAAATACATCTACGGCAATGGATAACTCATTGAATATTTCTTTCTTTTGGTAAGTATCAGTTAGATGATTGAATATTTTTATATTTAACTTTATTAATTCGTTTGGAACTTACAGATTTCAGAAACTGGGCATTGTACTAATTAATATCATTTCCTTAGTTAGCATGTATATATGGCATGTGTGGAAGCGTCGACATATTCCACAAGACAATCGCTAGTGCTATGCACATAGAATTTTCCCACACCAAATTTATCTACGGCAATGGATAGCTGAGTGGATATTTCTTTCATTTGGTAAGTATAAGGTGATGATTGAATATTTGTATATTTGGGTTCACGAATTATTTAGGAAATTATAGATTTCAGAAACTGTGAAGTGTACTAATTAATATCATTTCATCATTAGCAGATTCATATGGCATGTGTGGAAGCGTCGACATATTCTACAAGAAAATCGCTAGTGCTGAGCACATATCATATTCCCACTACGCTTATATCTACAGCAATGGATAACAGAGTAAAGATTTCTTTCTGTTGGTAAGTGTCAGTGCGATGATTGAATATTATGATATTTTGCTTTAAGAATTATTTTAGAATCTGTGTATTTCAGCAATTGTGAATTGTACTAATTAATATTATTTCCTTCGTTAGCAGGTTCATATGGCATGTGTGGAAGCGTCGACATATTCTACCTGAAAATCGCTAGTTCTGTGCATATAGCATTCTCCCAAACCAATATTATCTACAGCAATGGATAACTGTGTGAAGATTTCTTTCTGTTTGTATGTATCAGAGCGATGACTGAATATTTTTATATTTAGCTTTAGGAATTCTTTTGGAACTCACAGTTTTCAGACACTGTGAAGTGTACCAATTATTAGCATTTGACTCTTTAGCAGTTTCATACAGGACATGTGGAAGCATCGACGTATACTATAAGGCTATCGCTATATTCTACAAGAAAATCGCTAGTGCTGTGCACATAACATATTCTCACAGCAGATTTATTTATGGCATTGGATAAATGAGTGAAGATATCTTTCACTTGGTAAGCTTTAGTATGATGATTTAATATTTTCATATTTAGCTTTAGAAAATCCTTTGGAACTTACAAATTTCAGAAACTGTGAAATGTACTACTTAAAAGCATTTCATTCTTTAGCATTTTCATACAGGACTTGTGGAAGCATCGATGTGTACTACAAGACTGTCGCTAGTGCTTTGCACATAGCGTTTTCCCACACAAATTTTATCTACGGTAATGGATAAGTGGGTGAAGATTTCTTTCTGTTGGTCAGTCTCAATGTGAAGACTGAATATTTGTATATTTTGCTTCATCGTTGCTAGATACTCCGTCTCGCATAGTTGCCAGTTTCAGTCTCTGTTGCCGCGCATACATTCTCGGATGTATCTCATCGTGATAACGTTGATATGAGTGCATACCAAAGTTCCTTGCAAGTAAGTACTTCGTCACTTTGAAAAGAAAATATCTTCCATTGGTTTTCAATGTTCATTGTACTGGTATAATTTATACATTTCTTGCATCCGTTAGGTTCTTGTGCCATCAATTGATGTCAGTGGTCAAAGTCTATTTGTCGGTGTTATTACAGATGTGATACAGGTTTGTATTGTCCATTAAAGTTCATTACGGTGCACCTTTTCCTCGCTTTTAACGAAGGAAAGGGTTCATTTTTGTTGTTTGATTGACTATTTGGTCGTTGTTCACAGATCCGGTCGTACGTAAGAATTGAAGTACATAACTTCAGGTGTGCCACTAGTGTTTAGTCCCGGAGAAGGCATGGAAATCACTTTTGACGTCACAGTTTACTGATTGGTTATCCAATGTTCAAAGGTTAGTGTTCGTCATACGTTGAATTATTAGCATTTTGGAGTGTTTTATAAGTTGCTCCTCTTGTCGCTTGCATGGCATTACATAGTTAGTTTCTCATGTTGTTAGTGAGTGCAGGCCCACTCCGATGATAATTGTTCGCGACAGCTTGTGCTCATCGTCAAACATAATTGGCATAATGTCTTTGTTCAGACTCGTTTGGACTGCAAATTTCACCATATCATACACTCGAATAACTTCACATGAAAACATACTGATCACATTGTGTTTGACAAAAGTTTCAATTTGTGGACATTTATATATTCTGGTCCTTTTCTACACTCTTGTCCTTATTTACAGGTATAGATCAATACATTGACATGGAAATAGAATTAAGAATACAATTACAACTATATTTCTCTCTCATTCATGTGAGGTTTTCATGTTAGACATGTACGATATTATTCACATTTCTCCTTCTGTTGTGATCTAGTTTTCACAACTAAATAACATAATGAAATAAGTATCCTTTGTCAACAAGGTATGGAAAGAATTGTATGCAAATGAAAAATTCAACAAATATATACAAGTTTAAATTCACCTGAAAATAGAGAATATAAGACAAAATACATCATAACTAGAGCACTGGACCCTGAGGCGCTTATTAAACACAAATTTTACCGCATAACGCAAAGGAAATTTATTCAGTACATCATAACCTAAGGTAACCATGCAATTAATTGGCCACTGTGTTCACATCACACAGTGTCGTGTGTTTTTGTCTCAAATAGCTATGCTCAAGAATTTCTATTAGTTCCGCAGGCATGCATGTGAATTGGTGTCATAATCTACACATCGCGCTGCAAACTTCTTTAATAGATGTGCCTTGCACAGTCATATATACTTAATAACAAATAATATCACTTACCTTCTATCTTAATGACCATAATATTCAGCATCAGCGTTCTGCAGTCATGTCTTCTTTCTTCAGTCAGCTACATAAATATTAATTAACATTAGTATCTTCTGCCTGTCATTATTCAGTGCATTCCCTTTAAACTACTGTTTACATATAGTTATTCTGTGTTGTACTTTTTAATGTCTTTATGCGGATATAATCCTATAATCTTGTTATTTCTCCTGTTCTTTAGTAAGTACGCTCCTGGATGTGGTATCCCGTGGATTATGAATGGACCGTCGTATACAAGTCTCCACTTAGCATTCCTATGCATCAGAGCTGAGGATTTGTGGTGAGTACACAAAAGTACAAGTTCACCTTGCTTGTAGTTTAGTCTTTTCTTAGTTTGTTTACTGTAGTGTCCTTTTCTTATCTTACTTTCCCTTTCCGATGTAATGTAGACTTCTCTTAGCTTGTCTTCTAGTGGGATTTCTTCGTGTTCCAACTTCGGTATTGGATTACTCCATCCATTTCTTTTTGCTATGTTAAACATGATTTCCATAGGTGTACAGGTAGTGTCATATATGTTTACATTATTGTGCACCTTCTCAAATGAGTTCAATAGGCTTACCCATTTGGTTTGCTTATTTGGTATGTAAGTCCTGATAAACTGATTGAGTTCCCTAAATACTCTTTCTGCTGGGTTACCTTGTGGTGCAAATTTACTAATGAATGTGGGTCGTATGTTGTTGGATAAAAATTTCCTACAACGAAATCCTGTATAGTATGTGGCATTGTCTGATATGATTTTAACAGGTTTTCCTACATGTGGTATGTAATCGTTCTTAAATCTCCTGATAATGGCATCTGCTGTTGCAGATTTAACTGCAAATAATTTTACATGTTTACTAAAAACATCATAAAATTAAAGTATATATTTTGCTCCTTCAGAGCGTGTAGCATGAGGTCCAGATATGTCAGTACTAATTATTTCCAATGGTTTGGTAGGCAGTATTGAATGCAGTTCTGTTCTGTGCGACTGGTTACTTGCTTTTGCTTTCTACCATATGGTACAAGTTTTGTGTGTGTTATGTACTTTTCTCCTCATGTTTGTGAAGTAACAGTATGAGCTTAATTTAGAAAGACATTTCTTAGATCCATAATGACCAAAGAGAAAATGTGTATGCCAAATAAGGTATCCTTCATATTCCTGGGGAATACAAACGCGCCAGTTTTTACTCAAAATATGTCTTCTGTAAAATAATACTCCTCTATCTAGTTTATATCTACTACACAGTGTGTGCTGAGGCTGATCTGTGATAACTTTCCTAATTTTGACCAGTGACGGTCTGCCATCTGTAGTGTTTCCATGTTTGTACACAAGTCTTTGTAATACTGATTATAACTGCTATTCTGCATTAGCAAAATTCTGTAATCATGGAGGTTCTCTGGTTCTGTTGTATCCTTACTTAATCCTTGTGGAAGTCATGATGACATTTACATCTACATCTACATCTACATTTATACTCCGCAAGCCACTCAAAGGTGTGTGACGGAGGGCATTTTACGTGCCACTGTCATTACCTCCCTTTCCTGTTCCAGTCGCGTATGGTTCGCGGGAAGAACGACTGTCTGAAAGTCTCCGTGCGCGCTCCAATCTCTCTGACTTTACATTCGTTATCTCCTCGGGAGGTATAAGTAGGGGGAAGCAATATATTCGATACCTCATCCAGAAACGCACCCTCTCGAAACCTGGCGAGCAATCTACACCGCGATGCAGAGCGCCTCTCTTGCAGAGTCTGCCACTTGAATTTATTAAACATCTCCATAACGCTATCATGGTTACCAAATAACCCTGTGATGAAACGCTCCGCTCTTTTTTGGGTCTTCTCTATCTCCTCCGTCAAACCGATCTGGTAAGGATCCCACACTGATGAGCAATACTCAAGTATAGGTCGAACGAGAGTTTTGTAAGCCACCTCCTTTGTTGATGGACTACATTTTCTAAGCACTCTCCCAATGAATCTCAACCTGGTACCCGCCTTACCAACAATTAATTTTATATGACCATTCCACTTCAAATCGTTCCGCATGCATACTCCCAGATATTTTACAGAAGTAACTGCTACCAGTGTTTGTTCCGCTATCATATAATCATACAATAAAGGATCCTTCTTTCTATGTATTCGCAATACATTACATTTGTCTATGTTAAGGGACAGTTGCCACTCCCTGCACCAAGTGCCTATCCGCTGCAGATCTTCCTGCATTTCGCTACAATTTTCTAATGTTGCAACTTCTCTGTATACTACAGCATCATCTGCGAAAAGCCGCATGGAACTTCCGACACTATCTACTAGGTCATTTATATATATTGTGAAAAGCAATGGTCCCATAACACTCCCCTGTGGCATGCCAGAGGTTACTTTAACGTCTGTAGACGTCTCTCCATTGATAACAACATGCTGCGTTCTGTTTTCTAAAAACTCTTCAATCCAGCCACACAGCTGGTCTGATATTCCGTAGGCTCTTACTTTGTTTATCAGGCGACAGTGCGGAACTGTATCGAACGCCTTCCGGAAGTCACGAAAAATAGCATCTACCTGGGAGCCTGTATCTAATATTTTCTGGGTCTCATGAACAAATAAAGCGAGTTGGGTCTCACACGATCGCTGTTTCCGGAATCCATGTTGATTCCTACATAGTAGATTCTGGGTTTCCAGAAACGACATGATACTCGAGCAAAAAACATGTTCTAAAATTCTACAACAGATCGACGTCCGAGATATAGATCTATAGTTTTGCGCAACTGCTCGACGACCCTTCTTGAAGACTGGGACTACCTGTGCTCTTTTCCAATCATTTGGAACCCTCCGTTCCTCTAGAGACTTGCGGTACACGGCTGTTAGAAGGGGGGCAAGTTCTTTCGCGTACTCTGTGCAGAATCGAATTGGTATCCCGTCAGGTCCAGTGGACTTTCCTCTATTGAGTGATTCCAGTTGCTTTTCTATTCCTTGGACACTTATTTCGATGTCAGCCATTTTTTCGTTTGTGCGAGGATTTAGAGAAGGAATTGCAGTGCGGTCTTCCTCTGTGAAACAGCTTTGGAAAAAGGTGTTTAGTATTTCAGCTTTACGCGTGTCATCCTCTGTTTCAATGCCATCATCATCCCGGAGTGTCTGGATATGCTGTTTCGAGCCACTTACTGATTTAACGTAAGACCAGAACTTCCTAGGATTTTCTGTCAAGTCGGTACATAGAATTTTACTTTCGAATTCACTGAACGCTTCACGCATAGCCCTCCTTACGCTAACTTTGACATCGTTTAGCTTCTGTTTGTCTGAGAGGTTTTGGCTGCGTTTAAACTTGGAGTGAAGCTCTGTACCTTTAATGTGAATTATTTCAAATGAGCATCCTTGAAGTGAAATCGCCCACCTGGCTAATCTAGGGTGTAATAATTTACATGATAGAAGAAATGTCAACTCATGATGATCTGTATATACCCTTGTGTGCTTGCCAAAAATATAATAGTTAAATTTCTTGAAACCCCAGACTATGGCTAATGTTTCTAGTTCTGTAGTTGTCTAAGATCTTTCACATTTGGTCAAAGTTCTGCTAGCAAATCCTATAATTCTAACTTCTTCCTTACCATCTTTATCTATAACTTGGAAAAGACATGCTCCTAAACCATAGTTGGAAGCATCACAAGCTGAACAGAATCCTGAGCTAATATCTGGGTGGCATAATATGTATGCATTCATTAGTGCATGTTTAATTTTCTCAAAGCCTTCCTGACACTCCTTACTCCAACGCCAAGTCTGGTTTTTCTTAAGTAGTTTGAGTAGATTTGGGTAATTAGAAGTGGGTGAGGTAAAAATTTTCCAAAAAATGAAAAAAACCCAATTAGTGACCTTAATTGTTTCTTTGTTCTGGGTGCTGGGAGATTCTTCAGTGCATCAAACTTCATTGGATCTGGCCTTATGCCTTGTGCATTTATTATATTGAAAGTTTACTGTCTTACCTCCTTGCCTAGCGACGCCAGAGGAAAGTTGATGCGATCAAGCCCTGGATCAAAATTGCGCAACGGATAACTGGGGAGAGGAGCTTGAGAGCGCTACCTAGAGAGCGTGCCCTTTCTGTACGATACTAGGCAAGGGGGTGGAGGGCTCACACGCTGACGTGTGGGTTGTAGGGAAGCTGTAGTAAATTCACATCTGTTTCCATTGTGTGCCAGCCAGTCTGCTGTAACTAGCTCTGACGTCATAAATGTTGCCCAATACCTTAAAAATCAAGCAAATGACCTAAAACTTTTCTAGCATGTCAGGAATAATACTAAATTAATGTGTGTTAAATATCAGTTCGATAACTTCAGCCATTTTCAAAATTTGGACGTTTTTCTAAAAAAATCATTGGCGCAACAGAAAAGAGCTAGAGACTTCAAAATTTATATTTAGATTCATCTTTCATAATAATTTAATAAAAATAGTACTTTGGATTTCACAAATTAAGATTTTAGTGGAAATTCATGATTTTCTGGTTTTCATCTCAAAACTGAAGGAAGCAAGATAGATTAAGTAAGCTAATAAATAAGGCTAGGATGTTTAGATTTAAATAGGTTGGAGGTCCGCTATGACTATGAAGATGTGAAAAGTTTCTTTTGAATACCTATAAAATTATAGCGATAGCGGATCTCAAAAGGGCCAGTTCAGAGCTCATCTACTGCGTGCAGTATAATTAAATTAATTCTCTCGCCCGAAATATTTAACTTAGCCACGTCAAAATTTTATTATCAATACTTACCTGCGTGCTGAATGCACGTTTAAAGTAAGAGCTTCATCGGCCATCAGCAAAAGAAGCTATAAATTATTATGTAACTTGAAGTGGTGCGTTACTAGCCCAGCGGCTAGTCGAGAGAGCCGAAAAGATCAGGCGTTCCCTTCGCCGTCCGCACCGCGGCTTTATATATAAGGACGCTGCGCGAGGAAGGAAGGCCCCAGTTCTCTCCAAGCGCTGAATGACACGCCATCTGTGTCGGGAGCCGCATCGCATCAGTGTCACTGCTACAAACAGCCTCGGGTGCCGTATTAAGTTACTAGAGATACGCGGAACCATGAAAACATTTTATGTGAAGTGTTAATTCTGGAATGATTTTCATTATCTAGCTTCAGTTTGTGTATTGTCGTATTTTCACGTGCCGTCGCGGGACAGACATTCTACCAAATATTTAGCGTGGTGTTTGATGAAGTATTTTCATCAAATTATGACGAGCATTCTTTTTAACATTTAATTCGGACATTTATAGTTGCATCAGCGCATTAGACTCTGAACTGCTCTGTTAGTTAGGTTGTAGGGATACTTGTGTTTTTTATCAGTGAATTTCAGAATATACTCAACTATTTTGGAAAACCGTTTTTGATTAGAAATCCCGGACAATCTCCTAATTCCTCAGAGCTATAAGCTGCAGCTATAATGGTATCTCAAATGAAGTGGGCACTAGGATCTGTAATTACTGGTTCCATGTTTTATTAAATCACTTTCTGGGTGCCAAAAAGTAAATAGAGAGCCAGTGTTGAGAACGGCGAAAGACAGCATTAACAACATTCTAAAAGCCAGAAACTGATTCTACATGCAAGCGTTTATATAGCAAACATAATTCATTTAATTGTTTTTACAAACTCATCTGCCGCCCCACAGGGTCCCTGCATTCTATAGCTCTTATTTTAAATAAAATCCTTTAACTTGACTTCTTTGTGATTGTTAAAGATTGATGACAGTTGATTATCTATTTATTTTGAACATTATCACTCGACTTCACAGCGATTGCAGCAATTGTTTCAGTTTACAGATATTACAGTTTTACAACTTATAGCTCGGGTATATTATATACTAATCTGCACGCACATTTCTACGGGTAAGACGGAATTGCATTGGCAAATGAATACCACCAAAGTCTCCCAATATTTTACATAGGACATTGACTATGTGAGGAGGATAATGGGGGAACTAGGGACCAGATACATTAACACAGGGGGTCAAATTTCCTAAATTAACGAGATCATTCATTTCCTTACACAATCCGAAGCTGGAAATAAAAGAATTAGTACAAGTATTCAAATACCTCTCTTCCATGCGTGAACATTAAGGCAGACGTACTGAGGGCACGTCTGCTCACTTACCCGTCATCTGTAACACTCCTAGAATATGGCGGGCACCGGGAGGTCTTCCTGGGCCCCGGTGGAGGGGGTGGTCGAACCACTTGGCCGTGACCAACCTCTCCACCCCAAATCTTGTGAAACTGGAAAGTTTTTGACTTTTATCAGCCTGTGCTGTCTCTCTGATCCCCTACCCAGGAGTAAGGTTGGCACTACTATACTACAGAACTACTTCCCAACAAAGATTCATGTGCAGATTCACATTCATGTACAAGAAATGCATAATACACAACACATATAAATAAGTATTATGAAGCCTGACACATTTCTTTCCACCCGTACAAGAAATGCATAATACATGACACATATAAATAAGTTTTATGAAGCCTGACACACTTCTTTCCACCCGTCCACATGGGTTCTGTTGCACCCACGGCTGGCCGCGTCGCGTAATAAAATTGGTTGCGGAGCCGCCTCTGTTTCTATTTCCCGGTGTGAGGGAGCAGCGAAACCTGTTGCTTATAGAGCGGAATCTACTGTACCATTTCATCACCCCATGCGTGGATGGAAAGAAATGATCCGGAATGTTGTTCTCATGGGAGGACAATTCTGGTTCATTTCTTTTACCAATGTTATGTTCTATGCATAAGTAACAGAAAAATGGAAACAATTGCAAACAGTAGTTTGTGCTATAGAAAAGGATAAAAAATTGCAATGTCATGCTCTCTGGCATGAATGAATATTCCCGCTATGAGCGGATGAAATATGCGGCCGCTTGGCATAAGGCGATGGCATTTAAACGACGTAGCAAGTGAATAAAATAGGAAATGTCTAAACTAACATCCTAGGCAAACAGGTGACGACCTTCAAAATCATTCATTTAGTGATGAAAATTTAAGTTAAAATGAACCACAGAAATGTCATTTGTAAAATCAGATGGTGCTGCCAAGCACATGTAAAATTCTAAGTGAAGAGTACAAGAATAACAAACAAATCCAATAATGCTAAAATAATTAATGAAAGAATTTACATTAAGATGAGCCAAAGAAATGTAATTTGCAAAATCAAATGATGCTGACATACACTTAAACATCTGAGTGAAAAGTGCAAAATTAACAAATAAATTAAGCATAAAATTCAGTGGGCACCCGTTTTACACTAAGGGTAAAACAAAACAAAATATTGTTATGGAACGACACAATACTATACCACATCAAGATGTCCGTGTCTTAGCAATCAATTATCAAAGGATTTCTCAGACACACCTTAAAGACAACTAATTTCACTTATCTACCTATGATGTAAGTGCAAAACTAAAAAATTCATGTGAAATATCAAGTTATTCGTGAAAATTGTACTTCTATAATGGAGACAAAAGTTTTTTTCGAGGTAATATCACAAACATCACGAAATAGAAGAACACCTTTCAATAAAGTTATGTTCATTAAATCCTTACCAACATGGACGAGTGCAGACACACAGCAACAAATTACAATAGAACTATTCTAATTCACATAAAGGAACATCAAGAAACGATGACAATTATAAGAAGCCAAGTTATTTGATACTAAAATTAAATGTTATTACACAAACAAAGACAAAAGCCTCTAAACTACATGAGACAACGCCCACATTGTGCACGTCACAACTAAGTTCCTAACCTAGATACACAAAGAAAATAACACTAAAGTTATCTGCAATGGTAAAAACACTGTGCATAGTACAGAAACAACAACAAAAGACACGTACTTCAGCTACATAATAAAATTAAAGAACCACTAACCTAACCTGTTGACAGATTCCAAATGAACATGATAAAAAACGTCAACAAAAAACTTCAAGTGAACTATCATAAAGATAAATTATCCAAACACACACTGTGCCACATAGCACTAAAACAAACGTACAAAATAGTGGCAAACATTAGAACAGAGAAAAGTTGTTAGAAAAATCTATGGACCTGAAAATAAACAAACACAAAATGTACTTTGCCTACTTTCATATCGCCACACGCCAATCGACAATGTACCACAGCCAGGGGCGATGGGGAGGGCATTCTTCCAAAGATACTAGGAGGACAACCTAACTTCACATCCAAGTGCCAGTGATTCCGTATGCCGTGTGTTTATGTGATCACGTACCTCGGGAAACACGACGTAACAGCATGGCCCACTCCTCTTACACCTGTTCATCAGCTCCGCCACCTGTGCCTATCACCAACCAGATTATCTCTGAACAAAACTCCTCAGTTAACCTTTGTCAGTAAACTTTCAATATTACTATGACCTGAGCTATGGATCACTGATAAACTGGGCGAGTTCATCATGCTCTACTTTTTCACTGGTCATCACAATCGTATTGCCTGAGAGATCATTTCTTCCTTTGTCGAACCATTCACAATGGCGCCTGTCTCAGTCCTTCTTTACTTTATGCCCACTTAGCGATCCACAGAGTAAATAATTGTTCGTAGGTATCTTAGTCTTGGCAGCGATCATATCTCATAAAAGTTCCTTTCTCTCCTTCTTCACGACAGAGCAGTTTGAAACACATCATCATTCATCAGTCCCATAATGTCTCGACGACAACTATAATGATGTCAGCGAGGGCTACCAGAGATCAGGGTGACAGTCATCCGGTCGTCATTCCCCGCTGCATATAGGTGCTTCAGCGCCATAGTCCGCTGCTTCACCTCAGGGGTTACCCAACTTAAGGCGAGCGGTGTCCGCTGATGCTTGCCGTGGGGGTGTGTCTGATGACAACAGCTGTTGACTGGCGCGCCATGGCCAGCCCGCTCAGCTGGGGCGAGTGACGTCAGCAGCGGCTACCACTGTGATGCCTGCTATGAGGTGTGTCTGATGACGCAGCTGTTGGCTCGCGCGGCGTAGCCCCCTGAGACCGGCCGTAGGCTCAGCTGGGGTGACTGACGACACCAAAGGCTCCCCCCTGCAACTTTCCCTTTCACGCGAGGAGGGCTCGTAGCTGCCCTCAGCTGATCGCTTCGCCGTCTCCGTCCCGCCAGGTGGTGGGAGAGTGCGTCAGAGACAGGACCAGGAGGGAGCGATACACGTGCCAGCTCCAGGTAGGTGGTCCAGTTATGTCTCTCCCTCTCCACGCAGCCCCAGCCACTCTCCGTCCGCTTCACCATTCGGAGTGACTTGCACACAGACACATTTTTGTAAATAAGATTTTACAAAGTACAATTTTCTCATTGTTCATCACAACTTATCCACAGGGTTTTATTTACAGTAAAAGTAAAAGTATTCCTACTACAAAAATTATATCGACCCTGATTTTATGGAATTGGAGGTGGCAAAAACAATAATATCCAGATAAAAAAAAATCAAACTGTTACAAACTACAATTGCAGTCCTGTGGACCACCTCATAAGTTTACAATAAAACTGAGGTACCAGTTAGAGCCTAAAGAGATATTAAATCTAAACCTATTTACAACAATTTGACATCCACCGATTTACCTCACAGCTTTTACAATTAAACTGAGGTGCCAGTTAGACTTAAGTTACCTAGGCCTATTTTCTAAACACACGTTCGCCTGATCAGGGTTGATCAGGAGTCATCAACCGATGAAGGTATTGAAGTTTCATAGGAATGGAATGGGATTGTGGTTGTACCTCATCCAACACCGCAACCGCAAATCACTACATTGATACCGTTTCCACATTTTGTTTACAATCATGAAAGAAATTAGGCTGCTTGGTTAAATTATTCCACTAACTACTTCCAGTCCTTACACCAAAATTTACAAGCAGAGTAACCCTCTACTAATGAAATCAAATTACAAAACATGAGAAATCTGTTCTAACCCCTCAGAACACAACACACCAAAATAGTACAACACTACATCCATTGGTAATGGCAACACTACTGTCAGTCATTAAATACTTCTCCTTCCCCCCCCCCCCCCCTCCTTTTTTTTTTCGAACTGCGTCTAGATTATTCTTTCACTGCTTCTTGCCATTCGATCTGCAAACACGACTTCCTTCCACCTTACCAAACATTGTCTGGTTGTCATTCTTTAATCTCTCTTTCTCTCTTTACTTGTACTAAATTGGTACCACCTACAAAATGACGTGAGAACCTGCTAACAAAAGAAATTCACTTACATCAACATGTACACCACATGGTTTCAAATTTCAGGACACACCAAAGAATCTATATTAATAAAACATTACAGGTAACATCATCTTAAGTACTCCCTGTTCATCTTGGAATGACGTACAAATCTCCGCAGCCTCCTCACTGCTTTCCGTCGACTGAGTCACGCATCCATTTGCATTCATGGCTTCTCCTAGTCCTTGCGGGTACTACCTCTGATACTCACTCTCTCTCAATCTGGAAACTTCAAGAATTAAACCCCAGGCCCCCATGGTCCACAAATCAGCGCTCTTTCTGGCGCCACATCCTTATCTCCTGAAACACATCAAATTATTAGACATAAATTACGAACAAATGCGCAATAACTCCTACACCAAACTTAACTTCATTCTTGCACATATTAACCAGAAAGCTTCGAGTATAACCTTGCTTCGTCCCCGCACATCTAAAGGATCAATCCCTACCGTCAACAACTACATAAACAGTCTACATGAAAATTCTTAACATGAACATATTCAGTACGTCATCCATGAAAAACAAGGGGCTACTTCCACCAGGATAATTATTCACGGAAAAGTTTTAAATTAGATATATTGTATAATCCGCGACTCTTCCTAGATCTCAGAGTCTCTATCTCATAGCTGTTCTCATGAACCTCCCTCTTAACGCTGTATGGTCCAACATAAACATTAAAGAATTTACTAGCTAGAAACTTGTGGTTCTTGGACAATCGATGTCCTTTTAGAAGAACCTTGTCACCAGGTTTTAACATCAGACGCCGTACATTCCCTTTCTGCCTCCTTTGGCGGCTCAGCGCTTCCCTTTGAAATGCGCGTCTACTTTTATAGCGTCATCGAATTCCATTCTAATTTCTTCGTCACCAATTTTTATGGTGGCAAATCCACGTTGCAGATCCAAGGTGGCTTGGTACCGGCCGAGAAAATCAATCCCTAATATGGCCTGAACCGTCATTCTTTCTACAACCAAGAGCACAATACTAATAGTTTTCTCTTTGCAGACACAACCCACGGCTGGCCGCGTCGCGTAATAAAATTGGTTGCGGAGCCGCCTCTGTTTCTATTTCCCGGTGCGAGGGAGCAGCCAAACCTGCTGCTTATAGAGCGGAAACTACTGTACCGTTTCAATATGTCCTAGAAATTTTATTTGTTCACAAGCAAACTTAGATTTAGATAGATTCACTGTAACACCACATTCCGTAAATCTGTTTAATAGCCTGTTAAGGATGTGTGAATGTTCTTCCCATGTGCGGCTGCCTATCAAAAGATCATCCACATAGTGAGTGACAGAATGTTTTAAGTCTTCATTCAGTACCGTCTCTAAGAATGAGATGAAAACACCAGAGCTGATATTCAAGCCAAAAGGCAGTACATAAAATTGATAACTCTTTTCATTAAACGAAAAAGCTGTGTATTTTTTACACCGAGGTCCAGTCTTGTTTGCCAAAAGGAATTGACCAAATCTAAGGAACTAAAATATCTTGCATCTAGAAATTTCTGCAGTTGCTCTTCAAGGTTCTCAGGCTTAGTTCTAACATGTAGTATAATCTGGTTTATTGCCCTAGTATCTAACACAAGTCTAATGCTACCAATAGCTTTCCTTACAACTAATAGTGGGCTGCAATATGAAGATGTGCTGGGCTCAATAATATTCCACTCCAGCATCTGTTTTAACTCTTTCCAAACTGCTGCTTTCTGTGAGTGTGGTACACTATATGATTTGTGGTAGAATACTGTATGAGGCTTCACTACAATGTTATAAGAATATGTGTTAATTACTCCTGGTCTATTTGAGAAAACACTGGCATATCTATGCAATAGTTCTGCTAGTTCACTTCGTTCATCCTCAGATAAGGCCGATGATTGCTGTACCTTACTCTGTGTAGTTGTATCTGTCTCAAGCATGTCTTGCTTGGGTACTGGTGTGCATGTCTCTATATCATCATGTTCATGTATTATCTGTAACTTGTATCCTGGATAGTGTTTACCATGGGTTACTTCTCTAGTTTCTAAGTGCATGGTGTACTGATTGCCAAAATCCTTAAGACTATATGTTTGTGCAAAAAAGTCAATACTAGCGTCCTTTTCACACAAGAAATCCAGTCCCAGTATAGCATCACATATTAAATTAGGTACAACTAAGAATGCCCAATTGATCGATCCATTCTCTACTTGAACTGGTATATAGACTTGCTTTTTAATACTAACAGGCTTGTTACCTACAGCAGTCAGTATGTTGCATCCTTGCACTGGAAACACATCCACTTGTCCATGTTCTTGAATTAAATTGTAAAAATTCTCATATAATACACTTACAGCTGCACCAGTATCTAATGTGAGACTTGTAGTTATACCTCCTACTTTTGCTTTAGTGGAAGCAAGTACTACTATTTTGTGTGATGAATGGCAAATATTGTCATCATTTTCAGTGAGTTCATCTGATAAATTTTGACCACAATTATAATGTAAGAATAACACAGGTTTTTGTTTGTAAATACTTCTTACTTTTTCTTGTTCAGTACTTACTGTGTCAGTATTAAATAATTCTTGTAAATCAAAGTCGCCCCCATAGTATTCCTCAGCCACAATTTGGGGTCTAATAATGGCTGTCATTAGTTTAAATGTCTGTCTTGTGTTCCGTCAGTCTATCTTGGTGTAGGTGCGTTATTGTCTACCTCTATTATGTTTACATTCGGGTACTATCTATTCCAGTCACCCTCATTCCTTCCCTGTTGACGTCTAAAAGTTGCATTAGGTGTCTGTTGTGTTGTGTTCTGTACTGCATTGCTGTAATTCCTTTGTGGAGGTGGCTGTAATTGAGTTTGATGTTGCCATGCGCCGTTGTTTACATTCTGAGGCTGCGGATATGCTGGATATTGCATTCCGTAGTTTGGGTTATTACTGTACCAAACCTGCCCCTGTTGGTTTTGGTTACCGATGTAATTAAAATTTTGTCGGTTATTTTGCCAGTTTTGGCCATTTTCATAATTGCGGTTTTGTTTATTGCTCCGCCTGCGCTTGTAGCCATTGTCGCTAGGCGAAAATGCGGGGTTAGTGTTCAAGATGGGTGGTTGCATATTAGGTACGCTGTTGCCAGCATAATTTGCATTCGCTGCAGGGCCAAATTGCGGCGTAACATATGCTACGGTAGGGTAGGTGGTGTGTATTGATGACGTTGGCTATACTGCTTGTTTTGGTTGGAATTACGACTGTCATATTGTTTGTTGTCATGTCGGCTGCTACGCTGATCTTCAAATAACAGATCAACAGTATCTAGAGCCTGGAGAAAATATTCTATGTCATAATCCGGGATATGTAACAATTTCTCTTTGATATGGAACGGTAAACGTGCTTTCAACGCACGGAGCAGATCTCTAGACGCGACAGGTTCTGACAAGAAATGCGTCATATTTATATACTTCTCAAAGTAACGTCTAAGATTTCCGTACTTTGGATTAAATAGTTCGGGTTCTACGATCTGTCTCCTTATTCTTTCCTGCACGGTATGTGACCAGAATTTTGACAGGAAAGCATTTTCGAATAGCTGAAAAGTTTGCCATCTGTCTACCTCATTATAGGCCCAAATAGCTGCGTTTCCTTGTATATAAGATTATGCAAAATTAATTTTCTTCCGCTCACTCCACGTGCGAGGAAATGCGTCTTTGAAAGCTTTCATGAAATTACAGGGTGAATGATTTTCTTGTCTGAAGTAAAACGTTGGAAAGTTCGGTGTTTTATAAAACTTTCTTGCTGTCTGTCAGATTGATCTATATTTCCTCTACTCGTCCTTCGTCTCTGATACATTTCAGGACAAGAAGATTGTGGGTCAGAACCATTTCCGAAATTTCGGTTTTCGTCTACTTTTCTGTATTTACATCTGTCTGAGTTGTCTGAATACGTTTCTCTCTTATGTCTGTTACGTCTCGACAATTTATGTCGGTTGTGTGTTTGAATGTAACTATCACTGAAATCTGAATTGTCTGTACTGTCAACATCGTGTACACGTTTGTTTACGCATATTCTTGTGTGTGCGGCATGAGGTACTTTGCTCGCTTTCGTTACAACATATTCATTTACACTCTGACTACTGCCGGTAGGTTTGTCCTAATGCATTTGTCAAGATGTTTGTCTTTTCTGTCAATCGACTCATGAGATTCTTCATTAATTTTAGAAAAACGTCTGTCTGTCTCTAATTTGATTGTCTGGTCAATTATCTTTATCATGGTTTCTAAATCTGTCTCTACTTGTGTGACACGCTTCGTGATGTCATCATGAGCAGTGACGCACTTTTCTACTTTTGTCGTCACGGTGTCACACGTTCTACTTAACTGTTTGACATTGGTTTCAAGAACATTGATTTTGGTTTCATAATGTTTTGCTAAAACTGTTAGTTTTGAAAACTTCGTGTCCATTTCATCGATCCTTTTGTTTAAGTCAGTACAAATTTTGGTTAATTTAGCGTCATTACCGTCAAGATTTTTTGTTTATTTCCTGAAATTTTTCCGTAAACTGTTTGTCATTGTTCTGTAAACTGGTATTCATCTGCTGAAATTGTTGCATGAGTGCATTGATAAATTGTGAGAAATTTACTGTTTGAACATTATCTGCGACCGGTAAATCGTGAGAATTTACTGCTTGTGATTCAGTTTCCATATCTTGCGACTCTATGTTACTGTCTGTTGCTACAGCTAGATTGTTTAGGTTCTGTATATCATTTACTGTTTTGCTTGTTTGAGCATTAGTGTTTTGAGCAAGCGTAATTTGATTCTGTGCTTCTTCATTGGATATGGAACTTGCAGTAGGCGAACTGTTTATGTTATCCATTCTATTTGCCATACTACGAGTCGTGACCATATCAATAGCAGAAATGTAATAAAAATTTTTGAAAATTCAGTAAAGTAAATGTATGAAATATTTTTAAACTCGTCTCTACAGCAAATGAGTATCTACAATGTTTGGCTTGTATGTAACTGTTATTCAAACAATGCATAGAGTTGATCTGTTATTGACGATGTATCTACACGCCATGTTGTTTCTACTAAGCTGCGTATCAGCCATATTGCAATAATTATTGTCGTACTTTGAAAATCGGAATAACATTTTGAAAAAAAAAATCACACTCAGTAATAAAAATCACTTCTTTTTTTTTAAGAAAACTTTTGCAAAACTTCACTATATATCACGAGTTAATGAAAGATTGCACCAGAGTCAAATGCGATAGATATGATAAGTCTGTCCTACCTTCTCTGTTGTGGTGATTGTTGTCACAGTCTGACCAGATTTTCCATTATGCTTTCTGGATTTAATATTCTTTCCATTCCTTCTTGGTGATTTCTCAGAGTAATGTTTGTGATGAAAAATGAAACAAAAAAAATTATTAGCTCACAAATAACATCCTGGGCAACACGTCACCAACTTAAAGAATTAGACAGTATACATATATACATATATATATATATATATATATATATATATGTGTGTGTGTGTGTGTGTGTGTGTGTGTGTGTGTGTGTGTGTGTAAATATGATTATTTATATTATTTTTGTTGAACTGAATTGAGATGGATGGAAATATTTAAAAAATCTGTGAATAAACCACGATAAGGTGGCAACGGACATATACTTTGAGAATTTCATCGAAGTATGAAGGAGTTTCGTGGGCCCCATTATTTCTGAGCTAAAATGAGATAAATACTGAAATCACAGTTTACATATAATGTTGAAATTTTAGGATCATGGATTAAACAAATAATGAAATCACAATTAATCATAAGTATAATTACTGAAGTGCACTATGCAACTTACATTGGGAATACGATATTAATCACTAGTGATATGTTGATTAACCGGACGTCGGTATCTCGTCTGTGCACAGTGAAAATTTTTATAAAATTATAGAGTTTAAATTAGAGCTGTGCACATTGCATATTCCAACAACAAATTTATCTACAGCAATGGATAAATGAGTAAAAATTTCTTTCTTTTGGTAAGTATCAGTGCGAAAATTACAGAATTCAGAAACTGTTGAGTGTACTAATTAATATTATTTCTTTCATTAGCAGGTTCATAAAGGATGTGTAGAAGCGGCGACATATTCTACAAGAAAATCGCTAGTGCTGTGCACATAGCATATGACCACACCAATTTTACCTGCAGTAATAGGTAACTGAGTGAAATTTTCTTTCTTTTGGTAAGCATCAGTTCGATGTTTGAATACTTTTGTATTATGCTTTAAGAATTCTTTGGAAAATAATTAATATCAGAACTGTGGAGAGTTATAATTTATATCATTTCGTTCCTCAACAAGTCCATAAGGGATGTGTAGAAGTGGTGAAATATTCTTCAAAAAAATCGCTATTTCCATGCACATAGGATATTCTCACACCAAAATTTTCTGTGGCAATTGGTAACTGAGTGTATATTTCTTTCCTTTGGTAAGCAACAGCTCGATGTCTGAAATTTTTTGATTATGATTTACAAATTCAGTTGAAAACTACAGATTTGAGAGAGGGTAGGGTCCTTTCATTCGTTAGCAGGTTCATAAGGGATGTGTGGAAGCGGCGATATATTCCACAAGAAAAAAGTTAGTGCAGTGCACAATGCATATTCCCACAGCAAATTTATCTACGGCAATGGATAACTGAGTGAAGATTTCTTTCTGTTGGAAGTATCAGTGCGGTGATTGAATATTTTTATATTTAGCTTTAGGAATTCTACATCTACATCTACATCTACATTTATACTCCGCAAGCCACCCAACGGTGCGTGGCGGAGGGCACTTTACGTGCCACTGTCATACCTCCCTTTCCTGTTCCAGTCGCGTATGGTTCGCGGGAAGAACGACTGTCTGAAAGCCTCCGTGCGCGCTCTAATTTCTCTAATTTTACATTCGTGATCTCCTCAGGAGGTATAAGTAGGGGGAAGCAATATATTCGATACCTCATCCAGAAACGCACCCTCTCGAAACCTGGCGAGCAAGCTACACCGCAATGCAGAGCGCCTCTCTTGCAGAGTCTGCCACTTGAGTTTATTAAACATCTCCGTAACGCTATCACGGTTACCAAATAACTCTGTGACGAAACGCGCCGCTCTTCTTTGGATCTTCTCTATCTTATCTGTCAACCCGACCTGGTACGGATCCCACACTGATGAGCAATACTCAAGTATAGGTCGAACGAGTGTTTTGTAAGCCACCTCCTTTGTTGATGGACTACATTTTCTAAGCACTCTCCCAATGAATCTCAACCTGGTACCTGCCTTACCAACAATTAATTTTATATGATCATTTCACTTCAAATCGTTCCGCACGCACACTCCCAGATATTTTACAGAAGTAACTGCTACCAGTGTTTGTTCTGCTATCATATAATCATACAATAAAGGATCCTTCTTTCTATGTATTCGCAATACATTACATTTGTCTATGTTAAGGGACAGTTGCCACTCCCTGCACCAAGTGCCTATCCGCTGCAGATCTTCCTGCATTTCGCTACAATTTTCTAATGCTGCAACTTCTCTGTATACTACAGCATCATCCGCGAAAATCCGCATAGAACTTCCGACACTATCTACTAGGTCATTTATATATATTGTGAAAAGCAATGGTCCCATAACACTCCCCTGTGGCACGCCAGAGGTTACTTCAACGTCTGTAGACGTCTCTCCATTGATAACAACATGCTGTGTTCTGTTTGCTAAAAACTCTTCAATCCAGCCACACAGCTGGTCTGATATTCCGTAGGCTCTTACTTTGTTTATCAGGCGACAGTGCGGAACTGTATCGAACGCCTTCCGGAAGTCAAGAAACATAGCATCTACCTGTATCTAATATTTTCTAGGTCTCATGAACAAATAAAGCGAGTTGGGTCTCACACGATCGCTGTTTCCGGAATCCATGTTGATTCCTACATAGTAGATTCTGGGTTTCCGAAAACGACATGATACTCGAGCAAAAAACATGTTCTAAAATTCTACAACAGATCGACGTCCGAGATATAGGTCTATAGTTTTGCGCATCTGCTCGACGACCCTTCTTGAAGACTGGGACTACCTGTGCTCTTTTCCAATCATTTGGAACCCTCCGTTCCTCTAGAGACTTGCGGTACACGGCTGTTAGAAGGGGGGCAAGTTCTTTCGCGTACTCTGTGTAGAATTCTTCTGGAACTTACAGATTTCAGAAACTGTGAAGTACTCTAATCAATATCACTTCCTTCTTAAGCAGATTCATATGGGATGTGTAGATGTGGCGACATATTCTACAAGAAAATCGCTATTGCTGTGCACTTACCATATTCCCACACCAAATTTATATACAGCAATGAATAACTGAGTAAATATTTCTTTCTTTTGGAAAGTGTCAGTGCAATGTTTGAATATTGAATATTTTTTCATTATGCTTTATGACTTCTGTTGAAAATTTCAGAATTCAGAAATTGTGGATTGTACTAATTAATATAATTTTTTTTGTTAGCAGGGTCATAAGTGATGTGCAGAAACAGCGACATCTTCTTCAAGAAATTTGCTAGTGCTGTGCACATATCATATTTACACATCAAATTTGTCTACAGCAGTGGATAACTGAGTGAATATTTCTTTCCACTGGTAAGTAACAGCTCGATGTCTGGACGTTTTAATTCCGATATACGAACTGAGTTGAATTTTACAAATTTCTGAAACTGTGAAGAGGTGAAGAGTACTTATCAATTTCACTTATTTCGTCAGCAGATTCATAATTGATGTGTAGAAGCGGCGACTTACTCTACAAGACAGTCGCTAGTGCTGTGCACATAGGATATTCCCACTTCAAATTTACCCATGGCAATGGATAACTGAGTGAATATTTCTTTCCTTTGGCAAGTAGCTGCTTGGTGTCTGATATTTTTTTACGATTTATTACTTTAAATGAAATATACAGATTTGGGAAACTATAGAGAGTACTAGTTAATATCATTTTTGAGTAGGAGGTTCATGTAGGTTGTGTGGAAGCCGCGTCACATTCAACAAGAAAATCGCTAGTGATGTGCACATGACATATTTCTACATCAAATTTACTTACAGCAATTGATAACTGAGTGAAAACGTCTTTCTTTTGGCAAGTATCAGTGCGATTTCTTTCATTAGCAGAATCATAAAGGATGTATGAAGCGACGACATGTGCTACAAGAAAATCGATAGTGTTGTGCACATAGCATATTCCCACACCAAATTTATCTCCAACAGTGGATAATTGAGTGGATATTTCTTTACTGTGATAAGTAAAAGCTGGATGTCTGGTATTTCTTTATTATGATTTACGAATTCAATTGAAATTTACAGATTTGAGAAACTATGGAGTGTATTAATTAATATCATTTAATTCATTAGCTGGTTCATATGGGGTGTGTGGAAGCAGAGGCATATTGTACAAGAAAATCGTTAGTGCTGTGCACGTAGGAAGTTCACCACACTAGTTTATCTACGGTAATGGATAACTGAATGAATATTTCTTTCCATTTGTAAGTAACAGCTCGATGTCTGATATTTTTTTAATATGATTAACGAACTCAGTTGAAATTTACAGATTTCAGGAACTGTGGAGAGTAGTAATTTATATCAATTATTTCATTAGCAGTTTCGTAAGAGATTTGTAGAATCGGCGACATATTCTACAAGAAAAGCGCTAGTGCTGTGCTCATAGCTTATTCACCTCATAAGATTATCTACGGCAATGGGTAACAAAATGAACATTTCTTTCATTTGGTATGCATCAGTGCGATCTTTGATTATTTTTATAACATGCTTATGAATTCTGTTGATAATTACAGTTTTCAGAAGCTGTGGAGAGTACTAAATTTCTTTCGTTAGCAGGTTCATAACGAATGTGAGGAAGTGGTGACATATTCTACAAGAAAATCGCTAGTGCTGTGCGCAGAGTATATCCCAGCAGGTAATGTATCTATGGCAGTGGATAACTGAGTGTATATTTCTTTCTACAAATCCAGTTTGATGTTTGAATATTTATATGATATGCTTTAGGGGTTCAGTTGAAAGTTACAGATTTCAGAAACTGTGTAGAGTATTAATTAGTAACACTTCTTTTGTTAGTAGGTTCATAAAGCATGTGTGTAAGCGATGACATATTGTACAAGAGAATCTCTAGTGCTGTGCCTGTAGTATATTCCCACACCAAATTTATCTACAGCAATGGATAACTGAGTTAGTATTTCTTTCTTCTGGTAAGTTTCAGTGCGTTGTTTGGATATTTTTATATTATGCTTTACGAATTTGTTAAAAACTATAGATTTCAGAAATGATGGAGTGTACTAATTAATATCATTTTCGTCATTAGCAGGTTAATAAGGGATTTGTGGAAGTGGCGACATATTGTACAAAAAAATCGCTAGTGCTATGCACATAGCATATTCCCACACCAAATGTATCTATGGCAGTGGATAACTGAGTGAATATTTCTTTCTATTGGTAAGTAACAGTTCGATGTTTGAATATTTTTATGTTATGCTTTACGAACTCCATTGAAAATTAAGGATTTCAGAATCTGTGGGGGATACTAATTAATACCATTTCTTCCACTTGCAGATTCATAACGAATATGTGGAAGTGGCGAAATATTCTACAAGAAATTCGCTAGTGCTGTGCACATAGCATATTTCCACACCCAATTTATGTACAGCAATGTATAACTGAGTGAATATTTCTTCGCTTTGGTAAGTATTATTGCATTCTTTGGATATTTTTATGTTATTCTGTATGAATTCTTTTGAAGATTACATATTTCAGAAACTGTGGAGAGTACTAATTTATATCAATTACTTCATTGGCAGGTTCATAAGGGGTTTGTAGAAGGGGCGACATATTCTACAAGAAAAGCTCTAGTGCTGTGCACATAGCAGATTCCCACACCAAATGTACAGCAATAAGTAACTGAGTGAATACTTCTTTCTTTTGGTAACTATCAGTGAGATGTTTGAACATTTTTATATTATGCTGACGAATTCTGTCGAAAAATAGAGATCAGAAACCGTGGAGTGTACTAATTAATATCATACTCATAAGGGATGTGTGAAGCAGCGACATATTCTAGAAGAAAATCGCATGTGCTTTGCACATAGCATATTCACCTCATAATTTTTTATACGGCAATGGATAACTGAATGAATATTTCTTTCATTTGCTAAGTATCAGTGCGATTTTTGATTATTTTTGTATTATGCTTTACGGATACTGTTGAAAATTACAGGCTTCAGAAACTTTCTAGTGTACTTATTAATGTCATTTCTTTCGTTAGCAGGTTCATAAGGGATGCGTGGAAGTGTTGACATATTCTACAAGATAACCGCTAGTGCGGTGTGCATAGCATATTCCTACACCAAATTAATCTACTGCAATGGATAACTGAGTTAATACTTCTTTCTTTTGGTAGTAACTGCTTGATGTTTGAACATTTTTATATTATACTTCACGAAATCACTTGAAAGTTACAGATTTCAGAAACTTTTGTGAGTACTTGTTAATATGATTACTTCCGAATGCAGATTCATAAGTGATATGTATAGGGGCAACTTATTATACATGAATATCGCTGGTGCTGTGCACATAGTATATTCCAACAGAAAATGTATCTACAGCAATGGATAACTGTATGAATATTTCTTTCTATTCTACAGATTCAGTTCGATGTTTGAATGTTTATATGATATGCCTTAGGAATTCAGTTGAAAGTTACAGATTTCAGCAACTGTGTAGAGTATTAATTAGTAGCACTTCTTTTGTTAGCAGGTTCATAAGTGATGTGTGGAGGGGGCGACATTATAGGAGAAAATCGCTAGGGATGTGGACATGGCATATACAATGCCAAACTATATACAGCAATAGATAACTGAGTGAATATTTTTTTCTTTTGGGAAGAAACAATTCAATATTCAGATGTTTATATGTTATGCTTTACGAATTCAGTTGAAAATTACAGATTTCAGAAACTGTGGAGAATACTGTCTAATATCACTTCCTTTGGTAGCAGGTTCATAAAGGTTGTGTGGAAGCGACGGCATATTCTACAAGAAATTCGTAAGTGCTGTCCATATAGCGTATTCCTACTCCAAATATATCTACATCAATGGATAAATGAGTGAATATTTCTTTTCTTATGGTAAAAATCATCTTGATTTTTGAATTTTTTATATTATGCTTTACGAATTCAGTGGAAAATTACATATTTCAGGAACTGTGGATCGTAATTAATATCGTTTCTTTTGTTAGTAGTGTCATAAGGTATGTGTTTAAGTGGCTATATATTCTATAAGAAATTGGCTAGTGCTCTGTGCGTAGCATATTCCCACACCAAATTTATCTATAGCAGTGTATATGTGAGTGAATATATCTTTCTTTTGGTAAGCAACAGCTCAATGTTTGAATTTTTTTATATTATGCTTTAAGAGCTAAGTTGAAAATTACAGATTTAGAAACTGTGGAGAATACTACATTATGTCATTTCTTTCTTTAGGAGGTTTGTGTGGAAGGGGTGACATATTATAGAAGAATATCGCTAGTGCTGTGTACATTGCATATTCCAACACCAAATTTAGCCAAGGGAATGGACAGCTGAGTTTGATAAGTAACAGCTCTCTGTTCGAATATTTTTATATTATGATCTATGAATCCAGTTTAAAATTACAGATTTGAGAAACTGTAGAGTACTATTTAATATCATCTCTATAATTGGCAGGTTCATAAGGGATGAGTGGAAACGGCGACATATACTATAAGAAAATCGCTATTGTGCTGCACATAATGTATTTGCACACATAATTTATCTAGGGCAATGGATAACTGGGTGAGTACTTCTTTCTTTTGGTAAGTAACAGCTCAGCAGTTGAATATTTTATATTATGCTGTACGATTACAGTTAAACATTACAGACTTCAGAAACTGTGGTGAATACTAATTAACATTATTCGTTATCAGCTTCATAAGGGATGTGTTGAGGGGCGACATAGTATACAAGAAATCGCTGGTGCTGTGCTTATAGTATATGCCCACACCAAATTTTCCTACTGCAATGGATAATTGAGTGCATATTTCTATTTTGGAAAGAACCAGCTCGATGTTTGATTGGTTATATGTTATGCCTTACTAATTCAGTTGAACATTACCAATTTCAGAAACTGTGAGTTTGAATATTTGATGTAATTATTTACACATTCAGATGAAAACTACAGATTTTGGTACTCTGCATAGTACTGATTTCTGTATTTTCTTTATTAGCAGGTTCACATGACATGTGTTAATGCGTAGATGTATTCTACCACAGAATTGCTTGTGCTGTGCACAAAGCACATTCCCCACACGAAATTCATCCTCGTATGGTGGATAACTGAGTGAATATTTCATTCGTTTCGTAAGTAATAGCTTGCTTTTTGAAATTTGATATGGTGTTTTACTTATTTTCATTAAAATTACACACATTGGTAACTCTGTATTGTACGAATTTACGTTTTTTTCTTGCATTAACTGTTTCCTGGAGCTAAAATGGCAATATATCTTCCAGCTTATCCCTTGTCTGTGCACAAAGAGTATTCCCCATACTTAATTGGTTTTCGCAGTGTATGGAAATGAGTTCATATCTCTTTATTTTCGTAAGTAATAGCTCGATGTTTGTATATTTGATATTACGCTTTACATAATCAGTTTAAAATTACAGATTTCGTTATTCTGCATAGTGCTAATGCATGTCTTTTCTTTCATTAGCAAGTTCACATGGCGTGTGTTACAGTGGATATACAGTATATTCTACCAGTGGATCCCTTGTCTGTGCGCATACCTTATTCCACACATTAAATTTTGATCATCAGTGTCAGGAACTGAATCTATTTTCCTTCTTTTGGTAAGTAATAGCTCGATGTTTGTCTATTTATTTCTATGCTGTACGTCTTCAGGTGAAAATTATAAGATTTCGTCACTCTGCAGAGTACTAATTTTTGTCTTTTCCTTCATTAGCAGGTTCACACAGCATGTGTTATATTGGGGAATTATTCCACCCGCGAATCCCTTGTCTGGCACAAGGCATATTACTGCAGCACTAAATTTTGATGACTTGCAATGGATAAGTGAGTGTATATTTCGTATGTATGGTAACTAATAGCCACATGCTTCAATATTTGATATTTTGCTTTACATATTGAAATTGAAATTACAGATTTCGATACTCTCCTAGTAGCAATTTACAGATTTCGATACTCTCCTAGTAGTAATTTATGTGTTTTCTTTTATCAGTAAGTTGACACAGTGTGTGTTAAAGCGGGGATATATTCTACAGCAAGTCCCTTGCATGTGCACAAAGCATATTCCCCACACCAAATTTAATGAAGTGCAGTGGTTAACTGACTGAATATTTCTTTCAATTGGTGATTAATAGTTTGGTGTTTCGACATTTGCTGTTGTGCTGGTAGCAAATAATTTAAGGGAAGCGCTGTCAAAATGGTAAAGTAACAGTGGTTACAAGAGACAGAACAGCAGTTTCTTGGGTAGGGAGGGTAGTGCTGCAGAAGAATGCCGAAGTTACATGGGTAGATCACGTAAGTAATGAGGAGGCACTGAACACAATTGGGGAGAGGAGGAATTTGTGGCCCAACTTGACTAGAAGAAGGGATCAGCTGATAGGACACACTCTGAAGCACCTCAGGATCACAAATTTTGTACTGGAGGGAAGTGTGGAGGGTAAAAGTCGTGGAGGGACACCAAGAGGTGGATGTACTAAGCAGATTCAGAAGACTGTAGGTTGCAGTAGTTATTCGGAGATGAAGAAGCTTGCACAGGGCAGACTAGCATGGAGAGCTGCATAAATCCAGTTTCTGGTCTGAAGACCACAGCTACAACAACAACAACATCAACAACAACAGGGAGGTCAGAAACAAAAGATGTTCAGAGACAGGCTGCAAATGACATTCGCATTGATAAGACAGGCAGCCACAAAACACATTTTAATGTTCACAATTCATGCAGACAGCCTCTGATTGAAACTGTAGGTACTCAAAAAGGGGCAGGAAAATTAGTTTCATTCAGTTCTAATTCAGCCAGTGCACAAAATCAGTTATTGACGCCTCTTCTTTCGTTAGCAGTCTCATATTGCATGTGTTAAAGTGGTGATATATTTTACTAGCGAATACCTTGCCTCTGCTCAAAGGTTACTTCCTATACTGAATTTAAAGATGTGCAGTAGCTAACTGAGTGATTAATTCTTTCGTTTCTTAAGTAATAGTTCGATTTTTGAACATTTGCGATTAACATTCACGTATTCAGACTAAAATTACAGATTTAGATACTGTGCATTGTACTAATTTATGTCTTTCCTTTCATTAGCAAGTTGTCATGGCATGCATTAAAGCAGGAATATACTCCACCAGCGAATTCCTTGTCTATGCTTAAAGCATAATCCCCACACCAAACGTAACTATGTGCATTAGGTAACTGAGTGAATGTTTTTTCAATTGAGAAGTAATAAGTCTAACATTGAACGTTTGATATTGTGGTTTAGATAGTCAGATTCCCATTAATGATTTCGGTACTCTGCTAGTACCAATTTATGTCTTTTCTTTCATTTGAAGTTTCACATGGCATGTGTTAAATCTGCGGTATATTCTACCAATGATTCACTAGTCTATGCACAAAGCATATTCTCCACATTAAATGTATCTCCATGTAATGGAAGACTGAGTGAATATTTCTTTCATTTCGTAAGTAATGGCTCATTGTTGAATATTGACATTATGCTTTATGTATTCAGATTAAAATCAAAGATTCTGGTACTCTGCATAGTACTAATATATATCTTTTGTTTCATTAGCAGATTGACATGGCATGTGTTAAAGTGGGGATATAGTCTGACAGTGAATCCTTTTGTCTGTGGACAAAGCACATTCCCCACAACAAATTTTTAGATTTAGATTAGGTTAGATTCAGTTTTTGTCCCATAGTCCCAAAAAATGCGATGATTCTCGTGGGTGTGGAACATGTCAGAGACTATAACATAAATAAACCGTATGAATATAATACTTACTGCCCTGATCATTCGTCAGGAGATTGTAGAAGTAGGTAAATGCAGTGTGATAAACTGGAACAGCTAATATTTACAAATGAACATACTGTCAGAATGAAACATTGTTATGTGCTATTAATAAATTTATCACACACAAAATACCTAATCTTGGCTGTTGTGACCAAGTGCTGTTAAAACTGAAATCTAACAGACAGTTTTAGTTAACAGCCTCTGTTAAGATATTCATCTATAGAGTAGAAGCAGTTGCCTATCAAGAAGTCTTCCAAACTCTGTTTAAACTATGCTTCATCTGAAACCAAGTTTTTAGTGGTTGCTCACAAATGATTGAAAATGTATGCTCCTGAATATTGGACCCCTTTTTAGACCAAGGTAAGTGATTTGTGGTCTTTATGTAGATTGTTGTTATACCTAGTATTGATACTATGTATTGAGCTATTGGTTGTATAAAGGGATGAATTACTCACAACAAATTTCATTAAGGAATAAATATACTAAGAAGCAGTGGCTGGCATACAAAGTTCCTTGAACAGTTTTCTACATGATGTTCTTTAATTTACAATGCAAATGATTTTTATCACATCCTTTTTTACTTTTTCTTCTTTTGATGAGTTACCTCAGAATATGATCTCATAGGCCATAATAGAATGAATGTAAGCAAGTTTTTTATATTAATATCTCCTCCATGTGACATCATTTACAGACTTGTTTTGGTGCTTAAACAATTCTATGGTATGCCCTTCCCAATTGAATTTATTATCTAGTTGTAATCCCAGAAATTTAACATTGTCAATCTCTTCTATCAGCATGCCTTCATATGTTATACACATGCTGGAAGGAAATCTCTTACAGGTTCTGAACTGCATATAATGTTTGTTCTCGAAGTTTAGAGACAGTGAACTGAGATTTAAACCATCTATTAATGTCAGTGAAAATTTGATTAGCTGCTATTTCTAAATCCATACTTGACTTGCTACTTATTGCAACGTTTGTATCATCTGCAAACAAAACAATCTTAGCATCTGTCAATGTAACAGATGAGAGGTCATTAATGTACGTAAGAAAAAGCAGTGGACCCAAGATGGAACCTTGAGGGACACCACACATGATTAATTCCCAGTCAGTTGAAGACTGACTGCTTACTGCACAGGTATTTCTCAAAGACACCCTTTGTTTCCTGTTAGATAGATAAGACTCAAATCATTCTGCAGTGTTGCCGGTGACACCATAATATTATAATTTGCTTAAGAGAATGCTGTGGTTCACACAGTCAAACGCTTTTGACAGGTCACAGAAAATGCCAGTAACCTCTAATCTTTATCTAATGAATTAAGTACATTTTCACTGTTAGAGCAAATAGTTTTCTCTATATCACAACTTTTAAGAAATCCAAACTGTGACTTGAACAATATGTTATTTGCAGTCAGATGCTTAAGGAGACACTTGAACACAACTATTTCAAATATATTTGAGAAAGCTGGCGAAAGTGAAATTGGTCAATAGTTTAATGATATCTCTTTATCTCCCTTCTTGTAAAGAGACTTAACTTCAGCATATTTTAGTCAGTCTGGCAATGTTCCGCTGATAAGAAACTGATTACACAAATAACTTAAGATAGAACTCAACTGGCATGAGCACTCACTGATTAACTTTGTTGATATGTTATCATACCCACTGGAATACTTGGATTTTAAGGATTTCATGATGGAAGCTACTTCTTTTGGAGATGTGTCATTCCATTTTACTGAAGTTATTTTTAAAGACTGGCCTCAGATACTCCAGTGTACTGTTCACCGAACCTGATAACCTCAAGCTGTCAGTAACAGAAATAAATTACTTGTTTAAGAGCTTTGCAACATGACATGCCCTTGTTACCAAAGTATCATTTATTTTTAGAGCTATTTGTTCCTCTTCCTTTTTGGCCCCACATGTTTCTGTCTTTCACTGTTTCCCATACAGTTTTTATTTTGTTGCTTGATGTAATTATCTTTATTTCATAATAAAGCTGCTTTGATATCTGGATTACTTGCTTCAATATTTTTCTGTATTCTTCGTAATGCAATACAATGCTAACATCAGAGCTGTTCCTAGACAGTAGATACAGTCTCCTATTTGTCTCACATGATATCTTCATTCCTTGTGTTATAGATGGTTTATTTTTTGACTTTTGTGTGATTTGAGTTACATTTGTGGGTAAACAATTTTCAAAAGCACATGTAACTTCATTAATGAATGCTTTGTATTTTCCTTTTGAGTCAGAAGCATTGTAAACATCTATCCAGTTCATGTCTTTGGGAAATTTCCTGAATTTCTCAATTTTTGACTTGTTTATTACCCACCTGTACTCAGATTTAATGGATTTTTTATCCTGACCACTTTCAACTTTTATCACAAGATGCTGCGTGTCATGATCAGATAGCCCATTTACTATTGCTTTTGTGATACAACCTTCTCTCCTACATTTGTTTACAAAGATATTATCAATAGCAGTCTCAGAGCATTTACATATCCTAGTTGCAAAGTTCACAGTAGTAACTAGATTCAATGATAATGTTACTGACTGCAATAATTGTTCAGTGACAGAGCTTTTCAATAAATCCACATTAAAATCAACAGCAACCACTATTTATTTGTTTTTTTTTTTTTACTATGCGATGGAACTACAGAGCTTCCACATTTTTTTATGTAGAGGCTAAAATTCCCTGAAGGACATCTTTATATACCTACTATTATAAAGGACTTAACATGAAACATTATTTCTGTTGCACAAGCTTCTAAGGGCAGCTCTGAGCAAAAATTATCATTATCAATATTCTTGATATCAAAACAATTTTCTCTACAGAAGTAAGAAGCTAACTTGAATCTTTATCTACCTTACGCCTAGTTATATATGCCTCTACAACCTTGCATTTGTCCTCTAGCCATCCCTGCTTAGCCATTTTTGAGACATTTGAACTCTTTTTCGTCTGCTTCATTTACTGCATTTTTATATTTTCTCCTTTTATCAGTTAAATTCAATATCTCTTCTGTTACCCAAGGATTTCTACTAGCCCTCGCCTTTTTACCTACTTGATCCTCTGCTGCCTTCACTAACTACTTGATCCTCTGCTGCCTTCACTATTTCATCTCTCAAAGCTGCCTATTCTTCTTCTACTCTACTTCTTTTCCCTATTCTTGTCAAACGTTCCCTAATGCTCTCTCTGAAACCCTCTAAAGCCTCTGGTTCTTACAGTTTATGCACATTCCATCTCCTTAAATTCCCACATTTTTGGAGTTTTTTTAGTTTCAATCTACAACTCATAGCCAATTAATTGTGGTCAGTGTCCACATCTGCCCCTTGAAATGTCTTACAATTTAAAAACTGGTTTCTAAATCTTTGTCTTACCCTTATACAAAATCTTCCAGTGCGACCAGGCCTCTTCCACCTACGCAACCTTCTTTCATGATTCTTAAGCCAAGTGTTAGCTTTGATTATGTTTTGCTCTGTGCAAAATTCTTCCAGGCGGCTTCCTCTTTCAGTCCTTACCCCCAGTCAATATTCGCCTACTACATTTCCTACCATCGAATTCCAGTCCCACATGACTATTAAATTTTCGTTTCCCTTAGCTATCTGAATAATTTCTTTTATCGCATCGTACATTTCTTCTATCTCTTGATCGTCAGCGGAGCTAGTTGGCATATAAACTTGTACTACTGTGGTAGGCGTGGGCTTCGTGTCTATTTCTGCTACAATAGGCGTTCACTACATTGTTCATAATAGCTTATCCACGTTCCTACTTTTTTATTCATTATTAAACCAACTCGTCCCTTATCCCTGTTTGATTTTGTATTTATAACCCTGTATTCGCCTGAACACAAGTCTTGTTCCTCCTGCCACTGATCGCTATAATTCCCACTGTACCTAACTGTAATATCAATTTCCCTTTTTAAATTTTCTGCTCTACCTGCCCGATTATGGATCTGACATTCCAGGCTCTGATCCGTAGAATGCCAGTTTTCTTGATATTATGCTCTACATATTGAGATTAAAATTACAGATTTCGGTACTCTGCGTAGTACTAATAGATGTCTTTTCTTTCATTAGCAGTTTCACAATGCCTGTGTAAAATCAGGGTTATATTCTGCCAGCGAATCCCTTGTCTGTGCAGAATGCATAGTCCATACACTAAATTCATCTACGTGCAATTGATAACTGAGTGAATATTTCTGGCGTTTGTTAAGTAATAGCTCGATGTTTGAATGTTTCACACTACGCTGTACGCATTCAGATAAGAATTACGGATTAGAGGCCATGAGGAATGTTCATTGCAGCTGAGAAAATTATTGTGTCTATAAAGGTCGAAGTTGAGTGTGGCGGGCAGATTATCTGGTCGCGTATAGCGGGTGTACGTGAAACCAAGTTAATTGTTAGATGCTTTTAGCGGCAATTCGATTCCACAGTAACAGTTCAAGAGTCATTCAAAGAACCTGCAACTGTAGCAGGCACGCGGTTCCAGACTGAAGCGCCTAGAACCGCTCGGCTACACCAGCCGGCACATAATGTCATTACATTAAGTATGATTACAAAAGTTAATAAATCGGTCAAGAAGGCTAGAAGAGTATCTCTGTTAGATAGAGTAGATAAGCAGTTGTTTGCATCTCATTTAGACAGTGAATTGACATCAATTAATTCCAGTAAGATGGATATAGAGTAATTATGCGCAAAGTTTAAGCAGCTGTAAATCATAGTGTGGAGAGTTATGTGCCTAATAAGCTGGTTAAAGCGTTGAATCCTCGTTGCCAATGTTGAGTGTTGTACCATAGGAATCAAGGAAGAGGATATTGTTCCGTGGCCGGCATCCTCTTTGTGCAACAGAATGCACACTTATATTAACAGGGTTCGTTATTTAATTGAACAGAGAGCTGCTACTTAACTTTACAGAGTACATCTGTTGTGGTACAAGCTCTTCTGTAATAGTCCACTCTAGTCTCACTGTCGATGAAGTACAAGACCTGCTATGCGTTGAATGACAGGCGCCATCTGGAGTAGAGAGTCTAGTCAGTGACGGAGTTAGTGCCTGAGCTAGTGTCTGAGACTGAGACTGACAGAGCCCTCTGGCCTGCGACGACCATCTAAATACTTGTGGTCGAGAGGGCGTTGGCGGTCTGTTGCTTGCGAGTGTGCCTTTGGCCTCTCTCCTGATAGTTGCGCTTGATACAGCGCCTACTATCGATCTTCTTGCTATATCTTTTCCGACTGGTGTTGTAAGGTGTCCGCATTTTTCGCACCTTACATAAGCTTCATATGGACGATAAAATCCTCAGAAAATAACTCTGTATTGTCAACAGGAAGTAATTGCAGCAATCTCATGTACCGAATAACAAAACAATATCTACCGTTATAACGACAGGGGCATGTGTAAATCAGATAAAGTGAACGCAGCTTGGAGACCAGTGCACATGGCTAATGGGATTGGGACACCTCAATTAACGTTAACAAAAGAAGGCCCAATTGCAGTGCAGAAAGAAATAAGGCGAGTACAATAGAATTCCTTTTAGAATGAACACAGCCGAGACTGCGGCAAATGGCGATACTAGATCAAGGAGGTTAGCAGAGACCCTGGCAAGAAAAATAATAATTCACCTATAACGAGGAAGCAAGCATTTGGCCGAAGCCATACTGTGTGACGTAGTACAATCGTGTTGGGGAGAGTAATGTCATATAAAAGCATTTTTGGAATTAAATTAACACACAGAGAGCTCTCGTCTCGCGGCGGGCCACACACATGCGTGTGGTAAAATTAGCGAAGACGTTGAGACTCAAACTTTACGTTTGCAAAGTGAGGTCGGTATGCTTCACGTATCGTGGCGACAAACAAAAAATGGTAGTTCACATTCCTGCGGGAATTTTTGTGGGTTGAGATTTGTGCACGTCGCTCCATCCCATAACGAGTGTGCAATTGCCATTAATTTCGACTAGGGAAAATTTAATGTTCTGCGGAACGCAGGAAAGTTAAGACTGACTGAATTCAGTCAAGGGAAGAGCAGGGAATTACCGTTTCAGATCCAGCACGAAGGCAACACCGCCGCAGTTCCCGATTGGTAATGTACCAGCGCGCTTAAATGAGATTAAATGTTGAGTCCAGATTTTGCTCACTCCAACCTGCATACACTTTGAATATAGACATTCAAAAGTTAATTACTAACATACCCTGCACTGAGTACATGAGAGTTTTATTAATTCAAAAGATTAAGTTCTTTCTCCACCAACTTATTCCATTACTCAGCTATGATAAATATCATTGATAAAGGTTTAATTGTTTCATTTGTCATAATACTTTCATATATAGAGATAAACTTTTAATAATCACATATTCAATATCTAAATGTTAATTAATTTGTTGAGAATTGTAAGTAATTAAACCCTCTTGTTGTTTATGACTTGAACCTTAAAAACACTGATAAATTAAAATTTAGAATGGGAAAGGAAGAGGTTGTGTTATCATTTTAGGATAAATCCCAAACTAGTCATTTATATTAATTTGAGTATTCTTGTAATGTCACAGTGGAATTTTAATCAATTTTAAGACAGGGTAGACTGAAGCGCCTACAACCGTTTGGCCACAGCGGCCGGCTCCACCCTGGGCTTGGGACGACAGTTAAGATACGTTATCTATGGGCGCGTAAGATACGTCATCCACTTGCATAAAGACCATAAGATACGTCGCCTGATTACAGTGTTCTCGCGGCAGCTTACACCAGTACCTAATGGATGGAAAAGACCCAACTTTATTTAATAATGAAATTCGGAGGATGCTGAGGAAGCAGAGGCTGTTGCACTCTCTATTCAAAAGGAGATGCACAAATGACAATAAGCGAAGATTAGTAGAGATTCGTGCGTCTGCAAAAAGCTCTGTTCTCGAAGCAAAAAGCAACTACCACCGTCACACCTTAGCAAAAGATCTGTCAGAGAACCTGAGGAAATTCTGATCTTATGTAAAATCGCTAAGTGGCTCTATGGTTTCCATACAATCGCGTGTTGAGCGGTCTGGTGTGGCAGTTGAAGATAGCAAAACGAAAGTCGTTATTAGATTTCGTGTTCAAGAAATCGTTCACTCAGAAGAGTTGTACAGACGTACCGTCATTTGACTATCAGACATATTCCCATATGGACAACACAGTAATAATCATCCCTGGTGTAGAGGAACAACTGAAAGATTTGAAAGCAAAAAAATCACCAGGTCTGGATGGAATCCCAATTCGGTTTCACAAAGAGCACTCTACGACATTTACCCCTTAGCTCGCATTTACCGTGGATCTCTCGCCCAGCACAAGATCTCAAGCGACTGGAAAAAACTGCAGGTGACTCTAGTATATAAGTAGTGCAAAAGGACCAACCCGTAAAATTATAGAACAATATCCCTAACTTCAGTTTGCTGCAGAATCCTTGAACGTATTCTCAGTTCGAATACAATAAAATTTGTTGAGATTGAGAAGCTCACGTCCATGAATCAGCATGCCTTTAGAGAGCATCGCGAGAAACTCAGCATGCCGTTTTTCCATATGATATACTGCGAACTATGGATGAACGGCGACAGACAGATTCCATATTTCTAGATTTCCTGAAAGCATTTGACACAGTGCCCCATTGCAGGCTGTTAACGAAGGCCGGCCGCGGTGGTCTCGCGGCTCTAGGCGCTCAGTCCGGAACTGCGCGACTGCTACGGTCGCAGGTTCGAATCCTGCCTCGGGCATGGATGTGTGTGATGTCCTTAGGTTAGTTAGGTTTAATTAGTTCTAAGTTCTAGGGGACTGATGACCACAGATGTTAAGTCCCATAGCGCTCAGAACCATTTGAACCATTTTTGGTAACGAAGGTACAAACATACGGAATAAGTTCACAAATATGGGAGTAGCTCGAAGACTTCTTTAATAATAGAACCCAGTACCTTTTTCTTGACGGCTACTATTCATCAGTCCAAAGGGTATCGTCAGGAGTGCCCCAGGAAGTGTAATAGGACCGCTGTCGTTCTATATATATTCTCTATATACATAAATGATTTGGCGCACAAGTTGGGTAGTAACCTGCGGTTGTTCGTAGATGATGCTGTGGTGAAGGGTAAGGTGTAGAAGTTGAATGAATGTAGGATGATACAAGAAGACTTAGACAAAATTTCCAGTTGATGTGATGAATGGCAGCTGGCTCTAAATGTAGAAAAATGTAAGTTAATGCAGATGAGTAGGAAGAACAAACCTGTAATGTTCGAATACAGTATTAGTAGTGTCCAGGTTGACATAGTCAAATCGTTTAAATATCTGGGCTTAACGTTGCAAAGCGATATGAAATGGAACGAACATGTGAGAACAGTGGTAGGGAAGGCTCGAGTGTTTGGGATCCGTACCAGGTCGGATTGACGGAAGACATTGACGGAATTCAGAGGCGGGCTGCTAGATTTGTTGCCGGTAGGTGCGAACAACAGGAAAGTGTTACGGAGATGCTTCGGGAACTCAAACGGGAGTCCCTGGGGTAAGGCGACGTTCTTTTCGAGAAACGCTAAGGAGAAAACTTGGAGGCCCGTCAAACGATTCTACTGCCACCAACACACGTGGTACAGAAGGAGCATGAAGAGAAGACACAAGAAAGTAGGGTTCATACGTAGACATCTAGACAGTCGTTTTTTCCTCGCTCTGTTTGCGAGTGGAACAGGAAGGGAAATAACTAGTAGTGTACATGGTACCCTCTGCCACGCACGGTGCTGTGGCTTGCCTAGTATCTATGTAGAACTTCCTAGGCAGTGCTGAAGGGGCGAGGAGGCTGCCAGCTTCCTGAAGTCCTGCTGGAATCTTAATCCGTACGACCTGGATGCTGTCCGTCATAAGCCTTCTGGAGGGGAGGTCGACACCGATGCTGCCAGCTTCTGTCTCCTAATGGGGGCCTGCGACCCCTGCGAGTCATCTAGCAGTCCAGGGGGACCTGGGGGTGTGACTCCTGAGCGCAAATCTTCGATATCAGCGAGAGCACTTTGGAGATCGGTCCGTGGAGCTGGAGGCCGCTGGCGTCAATGGGCCGACGGCTGCCCTCTGACGTCACCGCCGCCACCCGACGCTTTGCTGCGCTGACGGGATCGCAAGTCGAGAGCTTGTTGGCCCTCTTCTGCTGATAAGGCTGCCGCTCTGCCAGCCCGGTTGTGGCGCGGTGCTTTGGAAGACAATCCTGTATTGCTGCTTAATATATGTATTATTATCAATGACGTCTTCTTCACGCTCTCGAGGATAGCTGGGTTCTCATCACTACATCCTTCCCGGCTCTCTGCCAATGATTGTAAGAACCTGGGACTGGACTCCTATAATGTCCTCTGTTACCCAAGGTTTCTTCACAGTTATTTTCGTTATGTCTATGCATGTCTGTTCAACGTTTGTGATTACCATTTTTATGAGATGTACAATCCTCTTCAACTGAAGTGCCTACTGTGGTGTTCATTATCGCAGTATCTATAGCCCTAGGGAGCTTCAAACGCATCTCGCTACTCATTTCTTCAGTACGCCTTAAATTTCAGCCTACTGTTCATCATCACTAAATTGTGAACTGAGTGCACACTGGGTGAAAGAGTCATGGCATAGCGGTATGCAAACATGCAGGTAGCAGAAGTATCGCACATACAACGTATAAAAGGGTTGCAGTTCGTTGGCGGAGCTGTCATTTGTACTCATGTAAAAAGGTTTCCGACGTGATTGTGGCCGCATGTAACCTCCCCCTCACTTATCGACCTTAATGACAGTGAAAAATTAAACCGTGTGTACCTAATGGAAATTTGGGAAAAGCAATCGTCACCGAAGTTAATCTGTCGGTAAAGAGGGAGGAAAGGGTTACATCTAAATGAAAGGAAAAATGCAAATGGAACTGGTGGAAATTAATTTTGGAAAGGGGTAAAGTTAATAAAGAAAGTAAATGTGCGGCCGTTACGTTAACAATTAACTAGCGGTAATTAGATATTTGAGATTTGGGGGAAATTACGGTCGCCAGTCCTAAGGACAATTACTATAGTAACTGAAAAAGAAAAGTAATTACACATATAATTAGCACTAGAAGCGTGGCAACTGAAGGTTGACACGTGTAGTGTGAAAACTGAAAGTTTGTCAGAAGTAATAACTTTCGCTACACTCCGACTTAATTTAGCAAAAGAATTAATAAAACCGGAAAACTGAAAGTTAATTTAGTGACTGAAATTAATAAGAAGCTTTCTTTCTTAAGCACATCGAAATTCAGTAAAATACGGTTAGTCTTGGAGTACCTCAACAATCATTTCAAAAGCTACTTGAATCTACGCAATTTAGAAATAAGAGATTTAGCTTTGAACTTGAATTAAATGATTCTGAACAATTAACAATAGTAAGATTTAGTACGTACCAAGCTGAGCTGCAGTCACAGGTAAGCTAAAATACGGTAACTAAACTCACACTCTTAATTTGTGCTTGCGTAATCTAAATATTGTAGCCAGCTATGAATACTTAAACTGAACTTTGAAATTAAAGCAGTGAAATGGAATGATTGTACTTTAATGCTGGCATCTGAATTTCAACGACACTCGGGTTGATTTCGGAAAAGGAAGGGACCCTGCTTGGTAATGCAATTGGGACAATGAGCAACAAAGGTTCATGCTAAGTTGCTGTAATTTTGCGAGGCAAATGGAACAATTTGAAAAGCTGAGGTCTGCCATACAGTTCTAAAACTTTACGTGCTTCCAGTCTTCCTTGTTGGTTGATTGAAGGTTTGAAGCCGTCGATCGAGGAGGTGGCGACAGTCACTCATTGTCGGCCGTCGCTGTTGCAGAAGCTGGATGTTGGCGCACCTTCTTCTCAACACGGTCACCAGACGAAACGGGCTCTTGATGTGCGCCAGCTAATGCTTCCCGTCCGCGACACCATGTCAGAAACTATTATCGCAAGTCGAGCGCAATTACATGCTGCCAAACCCCGAAAGCGCGGCAACTCGCGGGAGCTTCTCACAACACACCTGCTCCATTCGCTACCCCAGCCAGACTCTCTCTTGCTCTGCCCGCGCTCCACGCGGCAGAGTTAACACTACCAAAGATCCTACACACTTTGATTCTTCACACGACCCATCGATGTAATCGTTCGATAGCAGTTTTCCCTAGGCAAGACCCAGCGTAAAAATACAAATAATATTTACGAAACAAACCAATTATACATCGACATAAGTGCATAAATATATATATATATACAAACAGTAAAACAATTACAATATATAAAGAGACAGAAATGTCATAGCCTGCATCTCGTGGTCGTGCGGTAGCGTTCTCGCTTCCCACGCCCGGGTTCCCGGGTTCGATTCCCGGCGGGGTCAGAGATTTTCTCTGCCTCGTGATGGCTGGGTGTTGTGTGCTGTCCTTAGGTTAGTTAGGTTTAAGTAGTTCTAAGTTCTAGGGGACTGATGACCATAGATGTTAAGTCCCATACTGCTCAGAGCCATTTGAACCATTTGAAGAAATGTCATATCTTGAGGTAACAAAACAAGGAAAAAAAATAATAGTACAATAGATAGAAATAGGAGGATATGCATTTCCGGCGTAACACGCAAGACGGATGGTCCCATTAGAGTCAATAATTCTTATCAAAAATTAACGCTATTTCACAATATTTTGACTTCACCATGAACTATATTCTAATTGTGGTTTTCTTACTCTCATAACTACTGTAGTAATTTATTTCAGACATGAATATTTCTCTTTTTTGTTCTTATTTATTTTCGTTACCTTCAACACTTTGCGATATAATGCGTGGCTAAGTAATTAATCACGTGAACTGTAATTGTAATTTTGTCACATTGTATTTTGTCACATGAAACATTCGTTTGCTTATGAATATGATCAACTGCTTTCAAAGACTGCGTCTATGTAGCGCCTTTGACCTAGCTGTGTCGTCATTGCTCAAATCCGTCAGGTGGAATCAGACACTAGAATTGACCCTAATACTTGACACGCACATGGCCACGTGAAGCATTAAGGGAATTAAAAGGCAAACGTTCACAAACGATTCATATCATATCAGAGCAAGACTTGGCCCGTAGCCATTAAAGAAAACTTATGAGCTTCTGATGAAGTATATCTTGAAACAACTTTCCTAAAAGAGTAAAACTGTCAAATGGTTCAAATGGCTCTAAGCACTATGGGACTCAACATCTGAGGTCATCAGTTCCCTAGACTTAGAACTACTTAAACCTAACTAACTAACCTAAGGACATCACATACAATCATGCCCGAGGCAGGATTCGAACCTGCGACCTTAGCATCCGCGTGGAATAAAACTGTCCTTACCAAATAATAATACCTATATAAAAACGTGATGATAGCCTCTACTGCCGTTACTTTTATTTTGTTTCTCCAAAGCCCGGACACAAGCATCAAGACAATGGGTCTATGGCGAATCACTCGTTAGTATCAAGCTTAACAACCTTCAAGCTCATCAAATTCAATAGGATACAAACGTGGAGGTGAAATTCCTAGAATTCTTACGGTGAAAAATAGATTCTCTTCATCAATCGCCTATACAGCACGCAGAGCACCCACACGCTCGTCTCCGGAAATAGTGACCAAGGGTTTGAGGTCCACCCGACTGTAGACTTCCGTCTATTGGCCGTGCACCACATACAGGGAATGGTTGCGACTAAATGCCACGCTGCGCCACTGTTGCTGACACTTCATCTCTTATGCGGCATACACGCTGGTTGCAATCCATCCGAAGCATAAGTTATTGCTCTAGAAGTGAGGGCCAGCAAACACTATCCAGTGTACCGCCCGAGACGGACTCGCACAGGTTTTCTCAACGTTAAGTTTCCTTTTCTGTCTTTCCACGTACTCCGTGGCGGGACACTGCGCAGTCCGTCTCCCAGCGAAGGAAGAGCAATATCTCTGGCGCACTCCCAAGTCATCGACGCAATGCCGTGCAAGGCTCGATCTCAATGTACTTACTGAATTACCCTTTCAATATCCTCATATTCTTTCTCTGCCTCTTCATATTCTAATATTTGATAATCCATCGTGGTCGCCCGACAGCGGCTGATCAAATATTTGATAAGGAAAATCGCCAAACATCCGTGCAGTTTGAGAAGTTATTTCATTTTATTTTCACAGCCAGTTTCGGAAATTCAATATGCCGTCTTCTGGCCCCACATGCACCTCTTGTACAGACACTCAACATTATTGGTATCGGAATATTGGAGCCATCCGTTTCTGGAAGTTGTGAATTCGTATTTCGAGTGCTTCCTACGATGACTTGACAACAACTGACGACCTAACAACAACTCACTTGTTGACAAGCCTTCGAAAGAAGCACTCGAAATACGAATTCATTACTTCCAGAAACGGATGGCATCCAGTATGTAGATATCGATACGTTTGAGTGTCTATACACGAGGTGCATTTGGGACCTGAAGATGATATATTGAATTGCCGAAACTGGCTGTGAAAATAAAATGAAATAACTTCTCAAACTGCACGGATGTTTGGCGATTTTCCTTATTAGAAATCTTCATCTTCTACGTCGGCGTGTATAACTCATCTACTGGCGTTGACGCTGGTTTGCTGTCGTTTACTGTCGATTCTGATGAGGACTCCACTACCACTGCTGTGCTCTCAGAAACTCACTCTCTGCCGTACTTTCCCGTTCATATCGAATCCTACTCTCATTATATCATTTTCTGCTGTTGTTAATATTACCCTATATTCGTCTGAAGAGAAATCCTTATCTTCTTTCCATTTCACTTCACTTACCCCCACCACATATGTATTGTGCTTTTGGAGTTCCGTTGTCAGATTTTCTAGCTTCCCTACCAAGTTCAAGCTTTTGAAATTTCACGCCCCGACTCGTAGCATGTTATCCTTTCGTTGGTTATTCAGTCTTTTTTGGCAGTCCCTTCCCGGAGACCCGAATGGGGGACTATTTGCTACTCCGTTCAGATTTCTGACTTTTTAAGCTCCAAATCTGAGAGCAACAGCCTGAAGATGGCGCATTGAAGCGTTGAAACTGGTTGCAACAAAATAAAATAAAATCATAAGGGCGGCTGTAGGTGTTTTATTTTGTCACAATAGTAAACGGCCGTAGTCCCAGAGACCTCCTGCTGAAAGGATGGACATACTAATCTTAGAATGTTGTTCAGGCATTGGTTATCCCACTTTTATATCATGGTCACCTTCCCCCTTAGTAGACTCTTCCCAGACGTCCGAATGACGGAGTAATCCGAAATCTTTTACCAATGGAGAGATCATCATGCCCCTTTTCAATTACCAGCCACATGTCCTATGTACACACACAGTGCGTATTTAATGTAGTGGTTTCCATTGCTTTCTGCATCCTCATGCCGTTGATCAATGGTGATTCTTCCGCCTTTTAAGGGCAGTTATCCACCCCAAGAGCAAGAGGTTACCGTGAAACTTTGCCCGCCCTTCCACCATGTTTGACAAGGCCGTTGGCAGAACGAGGGTGACTTCTTGTACCGGGATTCTTCTTCGCCATTGATGGTGACTTTTATTCAAAATTTAGGTAGTGGCTGGGTTCAAAACCGAGATACTATGTGTTTTCCTTACTAGTGAAAGACGCTACGCCTAGACCACTGGCTAACAGTTATACGAGGTTTGGGAGAAAGAGTAATGAGATAGATTTTTTATGTACCAAAGTTCTTATTTTTTTAAAACAACAATAATGTCAAAGTTGTTCACTTCGGCAGCTGTACCCCAGCGCATTCGTTGTTCCCACTGTTCTCCGGAGTCCCAAAATGATCTCTTAAGACGTTTTTCAATTTTTCGAAAAGAAAAAAATCACAAGGTCTCCGAACCAGTGGATAGGAGGTCTTTTGAGCAGTGATCATGTGACATGGGGGTTATAATGATGCAACATCCACCTGTCTGAAAATGTCCAGTCTCACTCGATCCACCCCTTTCCTGAGCCATCCAAGGAAAACTTTGTAAAACAGTTGTTTGGCAGTTTGTCCTAGAGGAAGGAATTGATTTTGAAGTTAAAGGTGTCCGCGAGAAGCTTCATATTCAGCGTGTTCTCGGCCTTCCAAAACCAATTTGTGCCAGCAAAAAGCTTGTGCTCTTGACGTTAAATGTTCCCCATAGGGCTGTTTCAACTTTTAAAAGGTCACAATCGCAGATTCCCAAGTTTAACACAAAACTTGATTGTATAATGTTGCTCTAAATTTCGCTGATCCGTTTCTGTAATACACAACAAAAACACAAATTCACTGGTGGCGTTCTCAAAAATCACGTGATGGCGTACGGGGCTGAAACTTGGACTTAGCATCTCGAAGGGGATGAACACAAGGTTTTTTTTTTTTTTTTTTTGGAGTCATCAGTCTCTTGGCTGGTTTGATGCGGCCCGCCTCGAATTCCTCTCCTGTGCTAACTTCTTCATCTCATAGTAGAACTTGTAACCTATTATCTTCTGAATGTATTCCAATCTGTGTCTTGCTCTACAGTTTTTGCCCTCTACATATCAGGCAAATGCCGGGATGGTTCCTCTGAAAGGGCACGGCCGACTTCCTTCCCAATCCTTCCCTAATCCGATGAGACCGATGACCACGCTGTCTGGTCTCCTTCCCCACACCAACCAACCAACCCTCTACATATCTCCTCTAGTACCATGGAAGTCAGTCCTTGATGTCTTCGCAGATGTCCTATCATTCTGCCCTTTTCCTCATCAGTTCTTTCCACATATCCCTTTCCTCTCAGATTCTGCTCAGAACCTCTTCACTCCTTACCTTATCAGTCCACAGGGGCGTAGAACCGCCAGAAAAAGTACACACAGGGGTTTGCATGGTGCAAGTCACAGGCAGAAGGGGCCCACTGGCCAACCTAAGTGTTATGAGTACGTGACATGGAGCAGCGCGTTTAGCAAAACATAGGTGCACAGCTGCCTATAAATAGGTGTCAGTTCACTAACAAAGTATTGGCTGACATTGAATTAAGTGTCCAAGGAATAGAAAAGCAACAGAGGAAGTCCACTGGACCTTAAGGGGATACCAATTCGATTCCACACAGAGTACGCGAAAGAACTTGCCCCCCTTCTAACAGCCATGTACCGCAAGTCTCTAGAGGAACGGAGGGTTCCAAATGATTGGAAAAGAGGACAGGTAGTTCCAGTTTTCAAGAAGGGTCGTCAAGCATATGCGCAAAACTATAGGCCTATATCTCTGACGTCGATCTGTTGTAGAACTTTAGAACATGTTTTTTGCTCGCGTATCATGTCATTTCTGGAAACCTGGAATCTGCTCTGTAGGAATCAACGTGGATTCCAGAAACAGCGATCGTGTGAGACTCAACTCGCTTTATTTGTTCATGAGACCCAGAAAATATTAGATACAGGCTCCCAGGTAGACGCCATTTTCCTTGACTTCCGGAAGGCATTCGATACAGTTCTGCATTGTCGCCTACGGAATATCAGAACAGCTGTGTGGCTGGATTAAAGTTATTAGCAAACAGAACACAGCATGTTGTTCTCAATGGAGAGACGTCTACAGACGTTAAAGTAACCTCCGGCGTGCCACAGGGGAGTGTTATGGGACCATTGCTTTTCACAGTATATATAAATGACCTAGTAGATAGTGTCGGAAGTTCCATGCGGCTTTTCGCAGATGATTCTGTAGTATACAGAGAAGTTGCAGCATTCGAAAATTGCAGCGAAATGCAGGAAGAGCTGCAGCGGATAGGCACTTGGTGTAGGGAGTGGCAACTGACCCTTAACATAGACAAATGTAATGTATTGCGAATACATAGAAAGAAGGATCCTTTATGGTATGGTTATATGATAGCAGAACAAACACTGGTAGCAGTTACTTCTGTAAAATATCTGGGAGTATGCGTACGGAACGATTTGAAGTGGAATGATCATATAAAATTAATTGTTGGTAAGGCTGGTGCCAGGTTGAGATTCATTGGGAGAGTACTTAGAAAATGTAGTCCATCAACAAAGGAGGTGGCTTACAAAACACTCGTTCGACCTATACTTGAGTATTGCTCATCAGTGTGGGATCCGTACCAGGTCGGGTTGACAGATAAGATAGAGAAGATCCAAAGAAGAGCGGCGCGTTTCGTCACAGAGTTATTTGGTAACTGTGCTAGCGTTACGGAGATGTTTAGCAAACTCAAGTGGCAGACTCTGCAAGAGAGGCGCTTTGCATCGCGGTGTTGCTTGCTGTCCAGGTTTCGAGAGGGTGTGTTTCTGGATGAGGTATCGAATGTATTGCTTCCCCCTACTTATACCTCCCGAGGAGATCACGAATGTAAAATTAGTGAGATTCGAGCGCGCATGGTGACTTTCCGGCAGTCGTTCTTCCCGTGAACCATACGCGACTGGAACAGGAAAGGGAGGTAATGGCAGTGGCACATAAAGTGACACACCGTTTGGTGGCTTGCGGAGTATAAATGTAGATGTAGATGTAGATTAAATGTGGCAGCTCTCTTGGATGGCGGCGTGTATCACACCACCAGCTACACGCAGCAGCAGATGGGGCGCCAGTGTTCCAGCCCCCAGCAGGTCACTGATCAACCCTCTGAGGCCGACGCAGGGTCCACAGCCACCCAGCGACGGGCAACTCCATGGCTCACTACTGCGGGCAGTCGTCTTGGCTCCCAACATGCAATGGAGACATGCAGGGCGAGGTCCGCAGATTCAATTGCCAGATGGCGGGCGCTCATTGTCGCCGCATTCTTAGCGACACCAGCGAGGGAGCACGCCGTGGGCCTCCTTGCAGCAGGTGGTTCTGAGGCGACATAGGCGAAGGCCGCTGAGTCGGCTATCGGCACATCCTGACGTCGCTGCAACTCCGCAGCCGTACAAGACCGACACACAGCGGGGCGTTGCACGGGTCACTGAGGCAGCCATTCTGCACCAAGCCGTTTGCAGACAGTGAAGTTGTGTCCTCAGTATTGCGGGCTTTGGTGATGCAGACCGACAGGTATGCGACACTGTAGTTGGAAACAATAAATCACTTGGAAAGCTCAGACGAGTCTTAATACATTGCCTTCTGCCCCTTCCCGCTACATTTGGTGTTGCTGTTACATTCGGTGTCAGAAGTTCCCACGACACAGGGAAAAATATTATTTTCAGTTGTAAGGTAGGAAAATATTAATTTCAAATTGCTGCTGAGTGATGGAAGAAGGTCGACAAGTAGAGGAAGATCTATTTTATTAATAATTTGTGGAAAACGTGTTAGATATCGTTGTCAAAAAACTTTCGAGCCGATGTCCAGCTTTGAGTTCCGGGGAATGAAGTAGCTGGGGAATGGATGAGGAGCATGTGAGAGAGTGCAGGAGTGGAACAATAACTTAAGAATGGTGTAGTACGTATTTTTCCAGTTCCTGCTGCACAGTGATTTTATTAGCTCGTTGTATACAATAAAAGATTTTCACTTCATCTATAACACCATTTTCAAGCCTTCCTGCAATATTAATGATGGTAAAATTTTTTTGCATTAAGTTATTAAGGTATGGCTTACATCTATGTTAGTAACACTATACATTCACGAAATTTCAGGAAAACTTAATAATCTATTTAAAACGATGAAGGTAAAAATGAAATTTCGTACAAATAACACTTTAAAAACAAAACCACAAACATGAAAGTTAAATCCCAGTTTCCTCGAATCCAGGAAAAATAAAATTGAGTGCAATAATTGTGACCAATATTACATTGTGCAGACAGGTAGGAACTTGCAATGGGTTCAAAGACTGCAACAGAATTTTTGAATATGCGTCAGTGAATTAGACACTGAGTGAAGTGTGAAGTCCAACGAATCTAGGTGCAAATAAAAAGTTAGCACTATATGTAAAGTTCAGACAAGCAAGTAGTTACTAATGTAGACGTGCGTCATACTTTTATAACTTTATAGAAAAAAATTGTACCATCGTTCATAATTCAGGATCGCTTGAACATGGCATAATAGCAGAAACGAGCCTTGTCAATAACAAGCTGATAAAATCAATGAGCAGTATAAACTGGAAAAATACGTACTATGTAATGCACTGACTTAATGCATGTCAGAGACTCATCAGAAAAGATACTTTTGGAATCATCTAGAATGATCCCAACACGTCAGTATCATTGTGCAGTATTTCCTGATGCGTAATAAGATTGAACATGTTGGGTTGAGGTTGAGAGGTTGCGCAGTAACACTGTGCACATGAAATACTTTTGAAACATACTGCTCTGCCTAGAAATACAGTGCCCTCTGTGGCAGGTACAGGAAATATCCTTGCCAGCCTCTCGTGTGCTACAGTCGCTAGGTATCTTTCTTTTCGCTGTTCGTTGTTATTGTTGCAGTTGTGTTGAAAATGAGTTCAAAACAAGATGAAAGAACGTTCTTATTAGAGTGCTTCGATATGTATGAACAGTGCTGGTGTTGCGGAATGTTAGGGCAGACGAGTACAATACAGAAATATCAAGAATAAATCTTTTCTCAGAAATTACAGGGATCGTTACTTCAAAGCCACTAAGAAAGACGCGTGAAAAAATTTGTAGTATTTCATGGGCACCCGTGGAAACTTCTTCGGGGGAGGAGCGGTCGCCAAGACTTCAGTATTACCATTCTTATGTAAATCAATGGTCAGTTTCGAGACGTGTCATGCCCCAAGAAGTAAAGTTTATTGATGACACAAAAAACTTATTATATCCCAGAGAATTCATCTTATCCACTAAGTATTTGTTATAGATTACATTCATACTGAAAATAGACGAACATACGTAACTTACACAGCAGTCACTGAAGACATAGCACTGTTTCACTGCGGTCAGCCATGCAGTGCACCGGAAAGCACTTCCAGAAATGTACGAGAATTTTGTTATGAATAAAAACTCTGTACGACAGAGGCGGTAGGGGGAGGGGGGGAGTTACTATTTATGGGAACGACTATGTATGGAGACGATCATTTCCAGTAATTTGTCAGATGTTGGACTATCAATACGTCAAAACTTACGACAATCTTTTTTTTTTTTTCTTTTAACTCAGTTCTCTCAAGACGTCTTCGTGAATGATCTTGGCGCTCTTTGAACCAATTTTTCGTATATGTTTTTTTACTGGTTGCAACTATGTAGAGCAATTATCACAGGAGCTGCGTATTCATGGCTCAACATTACAAACCATAATATTGTTGTGCAATGTTATTGACTGTCTAGGGGGCGCTTAAGACGTACGGCATCCACAGCTCGCCGTTATCATAACAAAGGAGACTAACTGAACTATGTAATAGTCATTCTTCTTTTTGTATCCATTCTAGACTGGCGTGTCTATGTCTTTGCCAGACTAGTACTACTGCAGTTATTATTAACTTTGATTTAAAGACTGTTGGGAAGTTATTACGACGAGCTGCAACGCCTGTAACATTATTGCAAGGATGAAATGTGAAATCAGCCCTTTGTAGCTGCTTACAGGAGTCGATAAATATCAACAGAGACAGCTGAAAATGTGTGCAACGACCCGAACTCGAACCCAGGATCTCCTTTTCACATGACAGACGCTCTATCCGACTGAGCCATTGAGGACACAGAGTACAGTGCGAATGCAGGGACTTATCTCTGGCACGCTTCCCGTGAGACTCACATTTCCAACTTATTGTCCACACACTACATTTGTAGTGCCCCTGCTCACTATACTCATTACTCGCGGCAGTAGATTGACTGGTGCAAGTAATGAGTATAGCGAGCAGGGGCACAACAGATGTAGTGTGTGGACAATAAGTTGGAAATGTGGGTCTCACGGGAAGCGTGCCATAGATAAGTCCCTGCAGTCGCAATGTACTCTGTGTCCTCCATGGCGCGCTGAGATAGTCGGCACGGTAGGTCAGCGTGTTCGGTCAGAGGGTTGCTCGCTCTCTGTAATAAAAAGAACTGAGTAAAGGAATCAATGATCAACTTGAACGGATGTCTTGTGACGTCCACCTAGATCAAACGTAACCAACAACACCGAAAAATAAGCGTCTGCCATGTAAGAAGGAGAACCCGGGTTCGAGTCCCAGTAGAGGCGCACATTTTCAACTGTCCCCGTTGATATTTATCAACGCCTGAAAGCAACTACAAAGGACTGATTTCACTGTAATTTCACTCTCCGAGAGCTGCAAGATCACCAATGGTGTCTATGGTTTCGGATACCACATTCAAATATTGTTGCAAGGATACATATTCTATTCATTCTGAGCAGCTCATCATTTCCTTTACAAAACGAAACGAATGGAAAAAGAGTGTACAGCTTTTAGTTTAACTACTGCGTGACGCCGAGATATTTATTTGTGTAATTTTTTAATCGTTTAGCAGTCCGCCTCCGGTAGCTGAGTGGTAAGTCAGTCCGGCTTTCGCCGCCGTGCAGTGCGGACGTGTAGTTGTTCCCGCCTGCGGAGCGCTCGCGCTCGCTGTTGTTTACATTTCAGCGGCCGTCACTTACGTGTCGCTTACGTGCACTAGAACCATGGCCAACCGTTTTCGAAAATCAACTTTACGATTCAACTTCTGCAACGACTACGCACGACCAAAGGCCTTAGAAGTGGAATGCTTCCTAAGCGACGTTGCTAAGATCCCAGCTTCTGACATCTTGGGCATCCATTTGTCCATATTAAGCAGTACTGTGTACGTCAAAGTCGTCAACGACGCGGTATGTGAAAGAATACTTCGTGACACCAATCATGGATTACGCTTTTGCCACGCCGACGGTAATGTCGGAGCGGTCACTGTCGACCATGCCGGCTTACGAATGCGCACCATACGAGTTTTCGAACTCCCGTTCGAGCTTCCGGCGGAAGACGTTATCGCGGCTTTCCGCCCCTATGCCACTGTACATGGCCACACTGCCGAACGCTGGGCGCAATTCCAAACGTACCCCGTTCTTAACGGTGTGCGGCAGATCACCATCGACCTCCATCACCACGTGCCATCTTACCTGCAAATTAGCGGGTGCCGCGCGGTTGTCATATACGACGGCCAACACAAGACCTGTTCCGGGTGCGGCAAAGAAGGCCACCTCCGATCTGAGTGTCTTCAGCGACGAATCACCCAATTGCCAGCCGCTACCGTGGCACCTCCGGCTCCGACGACGGTTTTACCGATCACCTACGCATCGGCGCTCTCCTCTCCTCCCACCGGCCGCCGCCCATCGGACCATGTACCGGTGACCCTTCCAGCTGCTACGGATACCGCCGGGGCCGACACGTCGCGCTCAAAGCCTGACGCTACTCCGGCGCCACTACCAACAGCGACGACTTCCGACACCCACCCGCCTGAACATATGGACGCCCCTTCATTTGACGTTCCCGCGACGGCCTTCCTCTCAGAGCGACGCGACTCCCTTCCGTCTTCCGACACGGAGGGGCGAACCCGCAAACAACGTTCACCTAAAAGGCCCAAGAGGAGGCGCCGTACGGTCTCGGAACGAGACGGATCACCTCCCCCTGATGCTGTAGAGGCCGTCCGACCCGACGAGGCCTCGCAGAACCTACACGACGATACGAATGACGACAACATGACGCCGGCTGTGGATGCGTCGATACCTACTCTACTGCCTCGCTCAGGTGCTCCTGAAGCAATGGACTCCACCGATGCGACTGCCGCCGAGACGTCCTCCGCCCCTACGACCGAAGTGGAACGTACGACCATCACAACGACAACGCCTTCAATGGTGTGGAGTGAGGACGTCGATGAGAACCCGGACCACACGCTGGGGACAGAGTTACCCCAGACGGAAGCATCGTTACGCCGCTGATAACGCCGTCAGGTGGCGTACGGCACGACTCACCGTTGCCTCGCCCCTCTTCATCCTCCGCCGGTGGAGTTCCCCTCCACGGCGGGGTACGGCTCCAAGCCTACCGAATAGCGACGATCAACACTAACACCATTAGCTCACCCGTGAAACTTCAACTGCTGCGAGAGATGATATGGGCGTCGGACGTCGATATATCGCACTACTACAGGAAGTACACTTGGCCACGCTTCCAGACGTCGCGGGATATAACACTTATCCTTCTCCTGGTGACCACCTGGGACGCGGCGTACCCATCTACGCTAGAGAAGGCATTCCAGTGGCCCATATCACATACCTTCCATCTGCCAGAGGCATGGCCGTCACCGTCATGGGGATGCGTATCATTAACATTTACGTTCCGTCAGGCTCCAGCAGCAGACGCGAGAGGGCACTCTTCTATTCAGAAGAAATCGCTCCTTTGTTTCTTGGACGCTGCGACCATTACTTGCTTGGGGGTGATTTTAATTGTGTCTTACACCCTAAAGATCAAGTGCCCCACTACAACACCTGTCAAGAACTGCGTCTTGTCGTCCGAGATCTGTTGCTCCGCGACACTTGGGAAGTTCGGCACGGCGACGCGCCTGGACATACTTACCAGACGAGTCACTCCGCGAGCCGCCTTGATAGAATTTACGTCTCTCGGGAACTCACACCTGCAGTCCAAGGTGCAGAACTTTGGCCCCTGGCCTTTTCGGACCACTGTGCCTACATCTGCAACATTCTCTTCCCCAAGCAAGTGGTCTGGCGTAGTCGTGCACCGTGGAAGCTAAACACCTCCCATCTTAATGATCCCGAATGTCTTCAACGTGTTACCGAGACATGGGCCACCTGTGAACGTCGCTTACCTAAATACAGCACGACCTTGACCTGGTGGCTGGAATGTGCCAAACCTGCCATTTGGCGTACTTTGATTCAGTATGGAAAGGAAGTTGCTATGTGGCGCAGGCACACTACCGACCATTTCTACGCCGCTCTCCGCGACCTGGACGGCCAACCGCCCACCCCCGACACCCAGAGGGAACGCAGCAGGATTAAGGCGCCAATTGTAACTTTGACACGCCGTAGACTGCAGGGGGCTATGGTGCGAACCCGATGTCAAGATTCGGCGGAACAAGAACATCCGACCATGCATCATATCGCCTCCGATAGGAAACATCGACGACAACAACTCATCACCGAGATCACCACCTGTCGCGGCCAGCACATCACTTGCCAGGCCGAAATCGTTAGTGCCTTCGTCGACCACTACCGCACAATGTACCAGGAGGAGACTACCAACGACCATGCTGAGGAGTCTGTGTTACCACACGTAACTCGCGCCCTCACCAACGACGAAGCGGACGAGATGATGGAGCCCATTGCGCGTGACGAAATCCACGATGCAATCAAAAAAGGTGCTCTGAATAAGTCACCTGGTGTCGACGGATTGCCGATAGAATTTTATCGCGCTTTCTTCACACTAATGGCGTCACGGTGGACAACGATGTTTCATGAACTGCTGACGATGGGGAACGCCGTACCGCCGTCATTCGTCACGGGAATTATTATACCCATCCACAAACCGACACCAGGTGTGACGACAGCACATTACCGTCCCCTGACCCTGCTTAACGCAGACTGTAAAATTTTTACATGCCTACTGGCAACGCGATGCCGCAAGATCCTGCCTAGCATTCTATCCCCGGAACAGACAACTCCGGGCGGCACAGTTAATATACAAACGGCCACAGGAGAATGTCGCGATTTAATGGCACTGGCAGCGGCGTGCAGTCTCCGCGCCGCAGTGGTTGCCATTGATTTTGACAGCGCATTCGACAAAGTGCGACATCTTTTTCTGTTCTCAGTGATGAACCGCATGGGTTTTCCACCAGCCTTTATCGACGTTATCCGGCGCCTGTACGGCACCGCCGAATCGCTGATTAAGGTTAATGGCCGTGTGGCGGGACCAGTGGCGATCCGGCGTTCCGTACGGCAAGGCTGCCCACTTTCGACCCTACTGTATGCCATAAGCCTGGAGCCCCTCATCGGGAGTCTGACGAGCCACCTTTCTGGTCTCACTTTGCGACAGCACAGTTTTCGATGTCGTGCGTATGCGGACGACCTCCTCCTCTTGATCCGCTCACGGAGTGAAACACACACGGTACTTGACTTGATATCAACGTAGGCACTGCAGCGGGCAGTAACATGAATGTGGCTAAATCCGCGGCGATGCCCATTGGACGCGGCCTCTCACACGACGACTTAGCACCTCTCCCGTGTGTACAAAAACTACGATACCTTGGTATCATTTTCACCTCCACCGTGCGCCGCTCCGCTGCCATCAATTTTCGGCGTGCACTCCAAACTATCCGCACGACGGTGCGACAAAATCTTCTCCGACGACTCGACTCTTTACAACGTGTCCAATACCTCAATCAACATGTGGCGGCCAGAATGGTCCACATCGCACAGGTCCTCCCGCTGCCATCAACTATTGGACGCAGCCTCCAGGCTGCCTTCGGATACTTCCTTACGGTTGGTACGCTCTTTAAGGTCCGCTACGACACGCTCACCCTTCCCCCGAGAGCGGGGGGCCTCGGCCTTGTCAAAGTGCGACTCCGCGCGGCGTCCTTGTACATGTCCACCATGCACAAGCAGTGGCACGGGGCCACCTCCCTTACGCGCAGCTTGCTGGAAATTCTTGTGCCCGCGACCATAACACCACCAGTACCAGTCGGACACATCAAGCACCATTTGACGCACATTTCTGATTTCATCGTCGACTTCAGTTATGCTCACACACACATACCGACCACGCGTTCTCCTCGACCTAAAGATTTTTACACCCCACTCCTTCGTTCCATATTCAGCAACAATATCGAACTCAGACATCCGTCCACGCGGTGGCCAACGGTTTGGCGTCACATCCACCAGCCTTTTCTTCCCTCCAACGTCCGGGCAACATGGTACCAAGTCGCAAATGAAAAATTCGCCACAAATCATCGTCTTCTCGCCATCAGACTAAAGGACTCTCCACTTTGTTCCATTTGCCACCTCGTGGATGACGATGTCCATCAAATGACTTGTGCTGCCACCAGTGACGTCTGGAAACTTGCCCGACAGTTCGTTGCCTGTTACCTCCGCGTTCCGCCGGACTCGATTGACCCATGGACTTTTATCCATCCTGAGAATACTTATTTCCCCGCCACCAAAAATCATGCGATTGTATGGGTCAAGGGATGGACGATCACCTACATGTATAATGATGGCGACAAATCACTCCTTGATTTCTGGCAGTACTTACAAACCGCCCACAGTGAAGTCGCACACCGACCGCGCTACCGCACCTTCTTCGCCAATTACCTACATGCGATCTTTACTTCACCCCCGCTCAGTTGGATGGTGCCACACGCCGACAGCGCTCCCTCCCCCCCCCCCCCCCCCCCTGCTGACATCTGAGACCCCCCGCGCTACTTTCTACATTGTAACCCACAGTGGAGTAGGTGCATGGACACGCGCCTCCTTTCTTTTATGCACTACACCAGAAAACACTGGTCTTTCCCTCACTCCACTGTATATTGCTTATACACTTTTTTTTCCTACACCTTGTTCATAAAAAAAAAATTGCTCGCCTTGTACGAGTATAATGTGTTATTTTCGCCGAAAGGATGGCATTTCTGTTGTATTTAAGTTTGTACCAATAAAGATCTTTTCTTCATTTACCCTTTCCCTGGTAAAAAAAAATAATAATACAAATAATAAAATAAATCAAAAAGCTACTTTGAGGGAGTGATTCAGGGACGGGAGGGGGGAGACATCGCGGCCAGGCCTCGGGTTTCGACCCCTGCCCGCCTTGTCTCCACCTACTCATAACTGAACACTCTTTATTATTATAAAAGAAAAAAAAAACTAGAATAAAAAAAAAAGTGGTAAGCGCGACACACTGTCAATTGTAAAGACCCGGGTTCGAATCCCGGCTGGGTCGGCGATTTTTCTCCTCTCAGGGATTGGGTGTTGTGCTGTCTTAATCATCATAATTTCATCCCCATCGACGAGCAAGTCGCCGACGTGGGTCAAATCGAAAGACTTGCACCAGGCGAGCGGTCCAACCGATGAGAGGCCCTCGTCACACCCCATTATTACTGTCATTTAGTATACTTTGGAGCTTGGCGACACACGGAGCACCGGAACATTATTATCTGCAGCCAGATGCATAATCTAGAGCCCCAGTCATGATTTTTATAGTTACAAATTAATTTTTCCAGGGGAATGTTTATTTTAGGTCACATTTAGCCGGTGATGCGCCAGGGACGAACTATAAAAATTCAAACTTTAGAGCTGGGCTCAAAATCCTTATTCAGTTTACTTTTTTGAATACGGAGCCGTCACCGCTGCAAGAACAAGAGCAATCAAGGCATCCGGTGGTCGTTATTCCGAGAACACCTTTACCACAAGTAACAGAAGACTACGCCAGGCAGCTGTAATAAATTTCAGTTCCTCGAGGGGTGGGGTGACTAAGAAATAAAAGAGGTTTAGTGAGCACATTTCAGACGACGGACCTGTAAGCGAAATGGAAATCAAGCCGTCGCCGTAAGAGGAAGTGGAGCGAAATTACGCCGGCGTTTCGAATCGTGTTGACAGCTGCCGGGCAAGACGTCGACACCTGCGGCCGCTGTGGACAGTCCATTGGTTCCGGGGGCTTCGTCTGTGTGTGTGTGTGTGTGCGTGCGTGTGTGTGTGTGTGTGTGTGTGTGTGTGTGTGTGTGAAAGAGAGAGAGAGAGAGACGGAGAGAGAAGGCACAGACGTGTGTGGAGGCTGCTACCACCCAGCATGTAGCTGGACCGGATCTCTTTGTCGGTGGCCTCTTTTTTCCTCCTGGGTTATGCACACTTATTCGCTTTCGTCAGAAAGTCGTTCACTGTGATCTGCTCCCCAGCTGTGCTCTACGAATCAAAGTGAAATGCGTGTCGTAGGGGGGCCTCTCCTAGTGCCAAATATTACGGACAAGATCATACAGAGTGGCATCCAAATAAAGCTTCAGAAGAACGGATGACTCCCTTCTACGTGACCATGTCTGACCTGCCGATATGCTAAACCTGTCTTGCATTTTGGAAAATTCTGGGGATGCATATAATTATATTCATGATAAAAAGCACTGCACCCAGTCACAACTCCACCGAATCAACTCTTCACAAACTGACAGCCACTTAAAGGCCTAAACCGATCTTGAGACGGAGGCATACATTTCGTGTGCGAAAAAACATCTTATTTAAAGTACGCACATTTGTTTCCATCAAAAATAGCGTCCACCGCGACCGTATTAATGAGATACAACATGGGAGGAAGGGCAGCATGGCTCGTAAATTTTTAATCTGTCTATTGCAGATCGATTTCAGCTACTGTGTAGCTGTCTTCAGTGTTACATGAATACAAGTACATGATGAGAATTCGATGTTGTTGTTGTTGTGGTCGTCAGTCCAGAGACTGGTTTGATGCAGCTCTCCATGCTACTCTATCCTGTGCAAGCTTCTTCGTATCCTGGTACCTACTGCAAACTACATCCTTCTGAATCTGTTTAGTGTAGTCATCTCTTGGTCTCCCACTACGATTTTTACCCTCCACGCTGCCCTCCAGTACTAAACTGGTGATCTCTTGATGCCACAGAACATGTCCTACCAACCGATCCCTTCTTCTAGTCAAGTTGTGCCACAAATTTCTCTTCTCCCCAATCCTATTCAACACCTCCTCATTAGTTACGTGATCTACCCATCCAATCTTCAGCATTCTTCTGTAGCACCAAATTTCGAAAGCTTCTATTCTCTTCTTGTTAAACTATTTATCGTCCACGTTTCACTTCCATACATGGCTACACTCCATACAAATACTTTCAGAAACGACTTCCTGACACTTAAATCTATACTCGATGTTAACAAATTTCTCTTCTTCAGAAACGCTTTCCTTGCCATTGCGTCTACATTTTATATCCTCTCTCCTTCGACCATCATCAGTTACTTTGCTCCCCAAATAGCAATACTCATTTACTACTTTAAGCGTCTCATTTCCTAATCTAATACCCACACCATCACCCGATTTAATTCGAGTACATTCCATTATCCTCGTTTTGCTTTTGTTGATGTTCATCTTATATCCTCCTTTCAAGACATTGTCCATTCCGTTCAACTGCTCTTCCAGATCCTTTGCTGTCTCTGACAGAATTACAATGTCATCGGCGAACCTCAAAGTTTTTATTTCTTCTCCATGGATCTTAATTCCTACTTAATTCCTAATCCGATATTAAAATATGATCTGAAACCAGCTTGTGAACAACAAAACTTACCTACCAATTATATCGAAGTCATGATGATTCATAGTAAATATAATAGCACATGCTACCACTTGACATTACAGATAACAATCATCAGCTAAATTGAGCTTGCTTCTCTGGTTGCTACTTGACGACGGAAATTCCCGTTACAAACTTCTAGGACTAGCAGAGGGGAGCCAGTACATAGTATTCTGACTAGGAACCCATGTCCGGAAACGTGCCGTTTCCGTTCTACGACGGTTTCAGTTCAGATATTTAACTCATCCACTTTTCCTTGAGGAACTGAATTAGGCGTTACGCAGTACAATTATTAGGCAACAATTCGAAAGAAAATATAACGAAACAATCATTTATGATTTAAGGACATTTTTTTCTTGTTAACACTTAAACATTACGTGTTTACATTATTCCAAACAAAAAAGGACCCAGCATATTGTATGTACATAACAGTATTGATGCATTACAATAGCGGTTCGATGTGACGATCACCAATGGTGTTGCACACATTGTACCTACGAAGCATGTTCTTGTTGTTGTACACACTTTCCGTGCCATCTGGTGCCTCTTCAGTTTCTAACGCAAGGGCCAGAACTCGTGCCGGCAGATCTTCCTTTGTCTCTACGGGAGTCTCGTAAATTAAACCTTTCATACACGTTAAATGACATCTGGTGACCGTCTGACGCAGTATACGTCGTCCTGTCTACCCTACTGCATACGATGACAAGCCACTCTGACACTTTTCTCTTTTCCCTCAGCAGTATAGACGCGTTACACATCTAAACTGAAACCGTCGTAGCACGGAGACGATACTTTTCCTGTTCAAAATATTATGTACTCACTTTACACTACAAATCCTAGAAATACACTCCTGGAAATGGAAAAAAGAACACATTGACACCGGTGTGCCAGACCCACCATACTTGCTCCGGACACTGCGAGAGGGCTGTACAAGCAATGATCACACGCACGGCACAGCGGACACACCAGCAACCGCGGTGTTGGCCGTCGAATGGCGCTAGCTGCGCAGCATTTGTGCACCGCCGCCGTCAGTGTCAGCCAGTTTGCCGTGGCATACGGAGCTCCATCGCAGTCTTTAACACTGGTAGCATGCCGCGACAGCGTGGACGTGAACCGTATGTGCGGTTGACGGACTTTGAGCGAGGGCGTATAGTGGGCATGCGGAAGGCCGGGTGGACGTACCGCCGAATTGCTCAACACGTGGGGCGTGAGGTCTCCACAGTACATCGATGTTGTCGCCAGTGGTCGGCGGAAGGTGCACGTGCCCGTCGACCTGGGACCGGACCGCAGTGACGCACGGATGCACGCCAAGACCGTAGGATCCTACGCAGTGCCGTAGGGGACCGCATCGCCACTTCCCAGCAAATTAGGGACACTGTTGCTCCTGGGGTATCGGCGAGGACCATTCGCAACCGTCTCCATGAAGCTGGGCTACGGTCCCGCACACCGTTAGGCCGTCTTCCGCTCACGCCCCAACATCGTGCAGCCCGCCTCCAGTGGTGTCGCGACAGGCGTGAATGGAGGGACGAATGGAGACGTGTCGTCTTCAGCGATGAGAGTCGCTTCTGCCTTGGTGCCAATGATGGTCGTATGCGTGTTTGGCGCCGTGCAGGTGAGCGCCACAATCAGGACTGCATACGACCGAGGCACACAGGGCCAACACCCGGCATCATGGTGTGGGGAGCGATCTCCTACACTGGCCGTACACCACTGGTGATCGTCGAGGGGACACTGAATAGTGCACGGTACATCCAAACCGTCATCGAACCCATCGTTCTACCATTCCTAGACCGGCAAGGGAACTTGCTGTTCCAACAGGACAATGCACGTCCGCATGTATCCCGTGCCACCCAACGTGCTCTAGAAGGTGTAAGTCAACTACCCTGGCCAGCAAGATCTCCGGATCTGTCCCCCATTGAGCATGTTTGGGACTGGATGAAGCGTCGTCTCACGCGGTCTGCACGTCCAGCACGAACGCTGGTCCAACTGAGGCGCCAGGTGGAAATGGCATGGCAAGCCGTTCCACAGGACTACATCCAGCATCTCTACGATCGTCTCCATGGGAGAATAGCAGCCTGCATTGCTGCGAAAGGTGGATATACACTGTACTAGTGCCGACATTGTGCATGCTCTGTTGCCTGTGTCTATGTGCCTGTGGTTCTGTCAGTGTGATCATGTGATGTATCTGACCCCAGGAATGTGTCAATAAAGTTTCCCCTTCCTGGGACAATGAATTCACGGTGTTCTTATTTCAATTTCCAGGAGTGTATATACCGGTATTTTCCGAACACCCGGTACGAGTTACTTTTCATAATGTAAGCCAGCTTCGAAGAGAGAATTACGATTCAGCGTGTGATATGTATCCATAACGTATAACCCGTGTTTTAAATATTAGCATTGGTTGAGGTTTTAAATAAAAAAACAAACGTCACTCGTATTTTAACTTGCGCCACCAACAAGTGGAGTCTTTCTTCAAATTTTAACATAATTACTGAATTTATTTTATTAGTTTATGATGCCATTGCAGTTTTATGTAAGGCTATTACATTTAAGTTTTTGCATAATTAAAAAATGTAGTTACTACTGACATCATGTACTGAGATTAGCTGCATGGAAAAGTAAGCAGCAAGCTTAGTTTTATTGACGTTTGTTATCCGTAATGTCAAGTGGTACCAGGTGCTGTTACATTTACGGTAAGTCATACTGACTTGGGTATAATTCGTATGTAAATTTGCGGTTTACAATCTGATGTATTTGTTATCTGGTTGTGATTTTATGTTTATGCCTAATTCTCATTATGTTCTTGTATTCACATAGCAGCATAGATATGCTACACAGTAGCTGAACTCGATCTGCAATAAACAGATTAAAAATTTCCGGCCGATTCTGCTCTCTCTCTGATCTTGGATTTAATTTATGTTATGAACATGTACACGCACTGAATAATCTATACAAACGTAAATGAAAATTTCGATATTATATATTTGTCGAAAGCGAGGTAGAAGTTGTTATATTTTGTCAGAAATTATTAGTAGCATTTAATAACTCTTAACAATACAACAGGTTTTGAGTAACAATGCTCTCATCATCAGGATGACGACTCTTAGCTTCTGCGACTAAAACACTACAAATGCTAACAAGACATTTTCGGGGCTCAGAAAATGAAATAAAACCCACTGGACCGTGGTTCCTCGTCTGACACTAAAATTGAGTTTGTTTGCGTGGACGTTCAACGCAACAAGCACAGAAATATATATTTTTTTGTGAATATAAAGCGTATTTTCTTGCTTTACTGCTTTGTATTTTATTCTCCCAGACGCGTTTTGCCTTTTCACATTAAAGCATCATCAGTGGGATCTAGAATGGTATAGTTTTGTTTTGATATGTGTTATTTTTAAATTATACAGCAGTTAACGTCTCGTTTTTTATGTAAATAAGTGATTTCTTACAGTTCTTCGCATTTTTGGTTGGCTTCTGCGTTTATTCTGGTCGCTTGCTGGAGATCACACTACAGCTGTATTCACGAAACATAAGCATGTTTTATGTTTCGAACTTTTTTCTTCTAATTTTTCATCTTTTTTTATCTTATTGTTGTGACGCACTATCAATCTTCTGTCACTAATTATAGGTACTTAATCTAAAACTGATTTCATGACTAACTACTGTGATTTCACCATGTGTCTCATCCTCTTTGGTTTGTTCACGTATATGTTGACAACCACGTAACACAGTAGTTACGTCTTGAAATCACAGTTTTCGGTCTAATATCTCTACTTAGTGACAGAAGACTTATAGTGCATCACAACAATAAGGGCAAACAAGATGAAAAGTGGGAAGAACAAGGTTCTAATCGTAACAAAATGCTTATGTTTCATAATTAGAAGCCGCGCGGGCTTAGCCGTGCGGTCTTAGACGCCTTGCCACGGTTCACGCGGCTTCCCCCCGTCGGAGGTTCGAGTCCTCCCTCCGACATGGATGTGTTTTGTCTTTAGCTTAAGTTAGATTAAGTAGTGTGTAAACCTATGGACCGATGACCTCAGCAGTTTGGTCCCATAGAACGTACCACAAATTTCCAATTTTTTTCCATAATTAGAGCTGCAGTGGGACCTCCAGCATGTGACCAAATAAGAGGGAACGCAGATGCCAACCAGAAACGCGAAGAACTGTAAGTTATCACTTATTTGCATAAAAAACTAGACGTGAACTGTCGTGTGACCTACAAATAACACATATCAAAACAAAACGGTATCGTTCTAGATGCCGCTGATGATGCCTTATAGCGAATAGGCGAAACGCGTCTGGGAGAAATAAAATACAGTGCAGCCAGAAAAGGTGGTTTTCATTTACGAAACAAATACTTTAAAATCGTCTGCTTCTCACCAAATCACGTCCTTGTCATCACTTGGGGACTCATTTACTCCGTTAAAATTACTGTCGAATCCTGACTGTTTTTGCGATAGTGAACCAACAATAAGGCGTTATATATCATCGTTAGTAAAGTTACATAGAATGCTGTAGTAACCACGCAATCCAGGAGAGAAGTAAAAATGCATCAGAGACAATCGTACCAGTAGGGGAATATTATTAAGATTTGTAAAGTAATATAGATCGCTCTCGAAATGTCACTTTGGGGCGTCAGTACGTGAGGATCGGTGTGTGTGAGGGGCGCGATACATGCTCTTTTTCGGCGCGTCCGCAACCGAATAAGGTGATGTTAGGAGATCAGTTCAGTCTGTAGGAATGAGCGAGATTTTGATGGCAAAAAAATGGTTCAGATGGCTCTAAACACTATGGGACTGAACATGTGAGGTTATCAGTCCCCTAGACTTAGAACTACTTAAACCTAACTAACCTAAGAAAATCACATACATCCATGCCCAATGCAGGATTAGAACCTGCGATCGTAGCAGCAGCGCGGTTCTGGACTGAAGCGCCTAGAACCGCTCGGCCGCAGTAGCCGGCTTTTGATCGCACGCTGAGCCCTTCCATTTGTTGTCTCTTTAACGGAAGAAGCATCGCCTTAACGTGACGGACATCCACAATCCCTAAGGAAGCTTATCTGGAACCTTCATAAAGTTGGCGCAAGACGGAATAGTAAAATTCTTGGGTCGAACCGTGATCCCTCGCCCTCTTGGCGCCGTAACGCATTAACGCTTTCCGGAGAAATGATTTTACATGTTCTGACCGCCATTCCATGATAGAAGAATAACGATCCAGCGAACGGAAGCTACGGGCCCAAACCTCTCGAACGATAATCTTGAGGAAAGGATCCTATAAGAGAAATGTGCTCAACGTCCAGGGGAGGCAATATAATTTTACTGGTTGCTGCACATGATTTAAAGTTACAGCTACGGCACAGTGATCAGTGAAACAAGTCGATATGACGTCTGTCGCTAACAGTTGTCCACATGAACAATCGGAAAGTAAAAACGATAGAGTCTGGTGCGGGAAGTAGCTGTAAAATGTGTATTTCTGACGAGAGTGGAACAGTGACAGGTCCACGCATCACGTATTTGCGAATAGCGCACAGGATTATTTAGTTACTTAGTGAAATTAAGATTGGGGATCCATCAACAGGACGCAAAAGTGCATAAAGAAGAATTAATAGTAAGGTCACAAAAGTGCAGCCTATCCCTCGCCCATTATCAATAAATCAATCAGTGGTATCGTCTCTCCATAAAATAACACAGTACCAGTAGATATTTCAGGTGCTACATTGAAGAAAAGAGAAAACTACTGTTTTCATCCACGGAAATCTTTTTTTAAAGATGAAAGATTTATTCGTGTGAAGGGAAACCAAAGTGCTCTAAGAGTTTTCACATGAAGCTGCTTCTGGTGGCCTGGCATTCTCGTGAACTACTTTGCCCGATGTACCACTATATGCGTAGCTACTGACTGAACCGCAGTGCATTCCGTCATTTCGGAAGACGCTACTGATATGCTGACGCCTACGATCGCCAGCCTCTAGCCATTACATCATCAATGAACTAAATACTCATAACTATGCATCTGCCTTAGAACGAATCCAACAAGGCAACTAAAATATCTTGTTCCTTCTCTATCGTTTGTACCTTAAACATATTACTTTGTTTATTTTGGTGAATGGCTATTTATAATACTTCCAGCAAGTCGAACTTCTCCCTTTCTTTTACATGTTCAAGATTTCTGATTCTTCCCCTATTCTCTCTTGCTGTATAAGCATCGTTAGCTACTGCCAGCTAGTCAGAATTCTTCTGTATGAAGAGCCTTTGGGTTCCTTGTATCTGACTGAAAATATTTACCGGTCTCTCAGATTTGCTCATATAGTTGCCAATATCTCGAAGCTTAGTTTGACGTTGCTAGGCTTCACCACTTTCACTATGTTTCTCGAGACTCGTTATACGACACAGAGTCCACCGTTTTCTTCTCAGCGCGTTCTTCCTTTCCTTTCTTCTTATTCTTACATGTTAATTGGCTGACGGTATCTTCTTTGTTACCATTACGAACCTTTACTTTCCTAATAATGTTTAATTGTGTCATTGACACGTTGATCACCCTGCACACTAAGTTGAGAAAAGTATCCTCTTTACAAGCCAGTAAAGGCATGACTGATTAAGAACTACAGGACCAGTCGCCGATTTTCTATAAAAACAGCTGTAATAATCACCCTGTCTTGTAATATTCAAATCGAGAAATGGCAAACTGCCCTCAGCTTCGTTCCATATGTTAAGGTCAACCACCTTTTTTCAATAGTTAAACTTTTTCACTGTTTCCTCACTATGTTCTTCAGTACCATGAACAAGCAGGAGAGTGTCATGTAGATAATGTTTATTATAAACAATTTTTACCATAAACGTTTGCGCGGCTTTTAGAACTTTGTTTTCCAGATAATTAATAAAAGTGTCAAGTACTTGAAGTGTTGCGGCCCATCGTTAACCTACCGTTTCGTATATAAAGACTTGTAACAGTTCTGTGAATTCTATTGTCTCTTGCCTTAAAGTTTTATTGTGTTTAAGGAAATTCCTTCTGATTATCTGAGTCTGCGAGTCAAGACTTGTACACTGCTGCACAGGTAGAAAACTGCCTGCCCACTCCCGTTGAATTCATCTACTTTGATCAAGCTTACTTCATTGTAAGGACACAGGTCAAGGTCGAAATTTGCTCAGCCATTACCATAGTTACTTAATAGTATGATAAGTATTGCACTGTTTCCCGTCAAACGTCATGTTCCGAGTTCAAGCATATGTAGAGCTGGAAGGACGTTGTTCATGCTTGCACAAAAACTCTCATGAAGCTTGGAGTGACTTGTATAACAACCTTCAGTTTACACAGAACAAAACTTGAAACATCAGTTTCTTGGCGTTTATCGCCTCTTGGCGCAAATGAGTGACCTTTACAAGAAACTCTGCGAGGGATCACTTTTTACTTCGTCCGTATTCTTAGTTTTCTGTCAAGCGAGATGAATCCATTACTGATCCTCACATCAGACAAGTAACGCATCTCTTCGACACTGAGCAAGTGCCATAGCTCTTAAAGTATACATTTTAGAGCCCATATTTACTGGACATTATGTTCTTGTTATGGTCCATACTACCTCCTCCAAAAAATATGGAAACCAAAGAACTTGGAGTAGATGTGTTTGACTCTATTGAAGATGAACTGGTGCTCATAGCTCTTAAGGTATACACTTTAGATCCCACGTTCACTCGACTTTTTTTCATGTTCTGGTCCATACTACCATATCTGAAAGTCACCTACTCTTCTATCTTAGCAGCAACAGTATAGGTGCATGCACACCACTGTCAGACCGAGTTTTGGTCATTACTTTCGACCCGGTCGTTCCCGGATCAATGCCCCTTTACCCGGATTGATGTATTTACCATTCTCCATCATCCCTGAAAGTTTGCGACATCACCACGAAATCACTCTATATCTCCATTTGTCATTCATAGGTTGTGGAAATGCGACAAAGAGACAGGTCAGTACACAAGGAAATTTGGACAAGGTCACCGACGCACTATAATCCCACGTGACGACCGATATCCAGCCATCTCTGTGTTGCGACGTCGCGCGGATATCACCAGAGCACTGCAAAACGACCTCAGAAGGGCCACTGAAGCCGCTGTGGCCTATCAGACTGTTATGAACAGGCTATGAGAAAGTATTTTACGACCCATATGTACTGTTCGAGTACCCCTCTTGACACGACAACATCTTGCAGCTAGCTTTCAGTTCTACCGATCTCATGTCAACTGGCAACTTCTCCAATGGCGAAAGGTGTTATACATATACAAGTCCACATACCCTCTGATGCAAAGTGATGAGCGTGTGTGAAGACCTGTGGTGAGTAATACCTTACAAATGTTGCCCAGGAAATCGACATATTACCAGTGGTCTGTCATGCTGAAGGAAGGCTTAAGTGTTGACATCCATTCAAATCTTGTCTTTGTCCATGGTTTTTTCAGTCATCAGTCTTCTGACTGGTTTGAGGCGGCCCGCCACGAATTTCCCTCCGTCCTGTTATATGTTAGCTTCTAACCTCACTCTACAGTTTTTACCCTCTACAGCTCCCTCTAGTAACAAGAAAGTTATTTCATGATGTCTTAACAATTGTCCTACCTTTCCGATTTTGCGCATAACGTCCTCACTTCTTTCTTTATAAGTCCACTTTATTTTCAAATATTGTCTGTAGCACCACATCTGAAATGCTTCGATTCTCTTCCGTTCCGGTTTTCCCACAGTTACACTCCTAATGTTACCTCCCTTGTTTTCAGTTTCATCGAAGGTTGTTTTGACTTTCCCACGTGCTGAGTCTGTCCTTCCGACAATCGTTTTGTTTTCGATTTCTTCACGTTTTTCGTGCAGCCATTTCGTCTTTGCTTCCCTGAACTTCCTATTTATTTCATTCTTGAGCGACTTGTGTTTCTGTATTCCTGAATTTCTGTGAAAAGTTTTGTACTTGCTTCTTTCATCGATCAAATGAAGTATTTCTTCTGTTACTTGCCGTTTCTTCGCAGTAGTCTTATTTGTATTTATGTTTTTCTTTCGAACTTCTGTGCTTGTCCTTTTCAGAGGTGTCCCTTTCTTTTCAAATGTGTATTCTAGAATCTTAAATTAAATTTTCCCAGAGACATGTAAGTCTCTGATTTATCTACAATAACGTTGGAAGCCGAAGAAGTGAATTAAAATTTGTGCTGCAGCCAGGACTCGAATCCAGGTCTTCTTGGTTCTATTGCTCCCTGTATTCTGTACCAGCGCCCTGTGGATGTAAATATGAAAATCTTGTAAAATTTCATATTTGTTACTGCTTACTTTTTCCGCTTCTGTCAATAAATGAATTGACTTACGTGTGGCATTGAATGATTTTTAACTGAATTTCGTTATGAATCTTTGCGCATAGCTAAATTTGGACACTTTCATGGTAGGTCAGCAACGGTAAACCAGTATGACCCGTCTGAAAGTTGACACAGACCGTTTCGCGGCCGAATGTGCATCATATTTTGCCAATTCGTAGCGATCTGGGATACTTTGCCTTACTGAAACAGATATGTTATCTCGATAAACCGAAATTAATTTTTATTAGTACAGTTCATACTAATTAGCGTTTCTTCTTCCAGTTATATCTTATATTTGCGTGTTGTGTTTAACACACTAATCAGCATTAATATAGTCTTACACATGATTGAAAACAGTCTGACAAAGTTCGGATAGTTTGTCAATTTCACGCCTGTGCATAGTATGTTGGTAGCACTTCGTCGCCTTGCCTGTTATGCTGTGTAGCAGACTTTAAAGCTGTGCAGATCAGCATAACGAAAAGGCGAGGGGTCTCGCTCGTTTTGTCCACGACTGTACATACACCATTCTTGAAAATAAAATTCTTAAATGCCATACAAAGTTTGAACTTAACAGTAAGTGAATAATTTTATGTGAAGCATAGCACAAAATTTCATTGCCGTATCTTCAAAATTGTGGCTTTGATGCATCTTTTAAGTAGTGTGTGTTTTTCATGGTGTTCCCCGTTAAGGGACTTTCGCACTGCTGCGTGCGTGGCGCGCATGCGCTGCTGGCTGCCGCTTGCGCCTGCGCGTATGCCGACCAATTGCGTGAGCGCTGTCACGGCCTAGGCAGGACTGGCTGCCTCGGTAATTACGAGCGGGCGATACGTTGCTGCAAATGAAACTGCACGCCGCCCACGGCGCATGCGCGGTTTTCCCCAGGTCCTTATTAGCGTAGCTCAGCGTGAAGGGAGCCGTTCTTCTCGCCACGGGACAAATACGGCGATGCGTCATATCGCCGGTCGCACGCGCGCCGCCCGTCTTTCACCAAATGCCACTCGCAGGTCCGCTCGCCTCTCGCAGGCTAATCATAAGTAACGACCAACAAACCAGGTTGCGCCGGACGTGTAATTATTACTTGTGTAAATAAACCTGGCAGCCAGTCCCGGCACTATTATCTCTGCAGGTCATTAATAGTGAAGACGCTACGAAGATCAACAGATTTACTACCTGTAGCTCGATTTAACCCAGCGAGGATGTCGTGCGAAAAGGGTACATCAAGGATGTGGAAGGTCATATTGACCCTGTTTTTTATTTATAGATTTAAGTATTTATTGGCACTTTTTAACAAAAGATGGGAATTAAATTTATGAATTATTTATTAATTAAGGGATTTTCATAGAAGTAAACACCATTAACAGTACTAATTCTTTATTACTTAATTTTTGCATAAAGTCTACAAAATAATAATTTTAACATTTTTTAAATCTATAAAACCATACATTCTCATCAGTAATTCAGATTTTTTGCTAACTATTTACGAGATAAATCTTCTTCGAGCACAAAATGAACAATAAAATTTTGACACAATGTGTTAATCATCTCTTGCCATACCACATTGTTGGCAAAATGGAACAATGTGTTTTTGACAAATGTACTTATGACAACCTTCACAGACATGAGCCGCATTACGATCTGTAGTGTAGGGACACTCTTGGCATCTTTTTCGTACACTTTGGACCCTGGTAGTCGATACTTGTGAAGATTCTCCTCTAAACTATCTGATTCTCTTATGCAAAACGCTTGGCAGATGAGGTATTTCTTGTTGGTCACTCAAGTGTTTACTGACGTGCATACGGTATGGTGTTTTTGTGAAATTATGACGCTTTTGGTTTTTATTGTTATTTGATAGCTAAACAACAGCAGCATTTATTCTGGCCATACTCAGTACTGGGAAGAAGACAGTCTGAGGCCATTTTTTTGAGTTGTGGGTTACATCATAAGTCACTGACAGCTCATCTGCAACGTCAACACCACCTTACATAGAATTATAAAACATGTCTATCTCTGATTTCTTTTTATATCCTGATTTATCGTCAAAGAAAACAGCTTTGAATAAAATGAAAACGTGGCCGTGTCATTGTCAGCCGAAATATTTCAACGCATGTTCCGTCTGAAGCACAAAGGCCAATGGTGTTCGTCACCCAAATCGGTAAAATCCAGTAATGTACAACAAGCCTATAGAAACCTTCAGCTCGCTTAAGGTCATTTCCTTCATAAAATAGTGATTTACAATTACTTCACAAGCTGCTTTGCTTTCTGCAATTTGCAAGTTTGCGTATTTCAAGATAATACTAAGCATAAGCATATTTTCATTGCAAAACAGACTCCAGCATTCAAGCTCTGTCTTTGCTAATCTTGCCACTAAACTCGCGCCAGGTGCCTGCCTGATGATATTTTCAGAAAGTGTAAGAATTTGTTGTTGAGGTGGATTTTTGCACCACTTGAATCTATCTTTACCAAAATAAAATGAACTGCGTACCTGATTTTCCGATCGCTCGACTAATTATATTAACACAGCAATGTGGGCAGTGTTTGTAGGTCATTTAGTGATATGTTATCTTCTTTGTGACTGCCTTCACTTGCACCTTGCTCACTGCCACTACTGCCACTCCACTCACTTACACAATCTTCATCTTCACTGACATCCGTCGTAAAGCCGGTTTCACTGTCTGATGATTCCGCCAGCCAATGACGTATACGATCAGCTTCCCTTTCTTCGTTCTCCATTTTAATTAAAAGCACCAAAAATCACGAAACATTCATGGAAAAAGGTAAATTGAAAAATGGCACAGAAATACTAGTTCACGGCTGTGGAAGGGTAAAAAATACCTTCTTATCGTTTGCATTCGTTTATCTCTTTCCACGGACGGCAGCTGACTGAGTGCGTGCACGAAATGGGGCAGGGAGTTCAAAAATTATAGTTAGTGAGAATTTCAACAATGTGCTACTGCTCAACGAAGAACTGCCAACAAAACACAATGAGCAGGGTCAAATTGACCCTACCACATTCTCGCCGGGTTAAAGCAGTCGGCATTTGACGGCTAGTGCGTTGGACTGCTCTCGCCAACAAGACACCCGTTGGAGCTATACTGGCATTGTTGACTACTACCGTGTTGCCGCTTCCGCTGCGCGGAGCATTGTACCTGCCAGCTCTCGAGTAGGATACTTTTATGGACACAAAAATCGTGTTCGTCTTAAAAAGAAAGAACGTAACACCAGTCCTAATTAAAATTAAGAACAAGTTTTTCACATTCTTAGAGACACTACACTGAGTTGACAAAAGACATGGGAAAGCGATATGCACATAAATAGACGGCAGTGGTATCGCTTACGTGAGACATAAGAGGGCAGTGCATTGCCGAAGCTGTCATTTGTACTCAGCTGATTCATATGGAAAGGTTTCCGACGTGGTTATGGCCGCACTGACGGGAATTAACAGTCTCTGGACGCTGAATGGTAGTTGGAGCTAGATGCATGTGATATTCCATTTCAGTACACTTTAGGGAATTCAGAATTCCGAGATCCACAGTGTCAAGAAGGTGTCGAGAATACCAAATTATAGGCATTACCTCTCATCACGGACCACGCAGTGGCCTACGCACATCACTTGACGTCAGAGAGCAGCGGCGTCTGCATAAAGTTGTCATTGCTAACACACAAGCAACACTGCATGAAATCAATAAAGTACGTACGACCAACGGCGAAATCTGGGCTATGGCAGCAGACGACCGACGCGAGTCCTTTTGCTAACAGCACGATGTCGTCTGCAGCGCCTCTCTTTTTCTCAAGACTATACCGGATGGACTCTAGACGACTGGAAAACCGTGGTCTGGTCAGATGAGTTATGACCTTTATTGGTAAGAGTGTGGTGCAGGCCACACGAAGCCGCGGACTTAACTTATCCACAAGGCACTGTGCAAGCCGGTGGTGGCTTCACAATGTTGTGCGCTGTGTCGACATGGAGTAGACTGGGTCTTATGGTCCAAATGAATCGATAATTGACTGGAAATTGTTTAATTTGGCTATCTGGAGAGTATCTGCAGTCATTCATGGACTTCATGTTCCCAAACATGTCACAGTTATTCACTATTGGGCTGAAGAGCATTCTGGAAAATTCGAGCGAATGATTTAGCCACCCAAATCTTCCAACATGAATCCCATAGTACATTTATGGGACATAACCGAGAGGTCAAATCGTGCACAAAATCCTGCACCGGCAACACTTTCGCAATTACGGACGACTATAGACACAGAATGTCTCATTACTTCTGAAGGAGACTTTCAACAAGTTGTTGAGTCCGTGCGACGTCGAGTTGCTGCACAACGTGGGGCAAAAGGATATCCGAGACGATGTTAAAAGGTATTCCTTGACCTTCGTCATCTTAGTGTGCTTGCAGTGCCTGACAAAAGAATTTGAAGCACGTGGAGGACATTTTCAGAAGTGAATGTAACTTCGTACACGCACCATGAAGTGATTAAAGTTTCAATTCTCTATGACGAATAGGACGACCAACATACTACACTCCTGGAAATTGAAATAAGAACACCGTGAATTCATTGTCCCAGGAAGGGGAAACTTTATTGACACATTCCTGGGGTCAGATACATCACATGATCACACTGACAGAACCACAGGCACATAGACACAGGCAACAGAGCATGCACAATGTCGGCACTAGTACAGTGTATATCCACCTTTCGCAGCAATGCAGGCTGCTATTCTCCCATGGAGACGATCGTAGAGATGCTGGATGTAGTCCTGTGGAACGGCTTGCCATGCCATTTCCACCTGGCGCCTCAGTTGGACCAGCGTTCGTGCTGGACGTGCAGACCGCGTGAGACGACGCTTCATCCAGTCCCAAACATGCTCAATGGGGGACAGATCCGGAGATCTTGCTGGCCAGGGTAGTTGACTTACACCTTCTAGAGCACGTTGGGTGGCACGGGATACATGCGGACGTGCATTGTCCTGTTGGAACAGCAAGTTCCCTTGCCGGTCTAGGAATGGTAGAACGATGGGTTCGATGACGGTTTGGATGTACCGTGCACTATTCAGTGTCCCCTCGACGATCACCAGTGGTGTACGGCCAGTGTAGGAGATCGCTCCCCACACCATGATGCTGGGTGTTGGCCCTGTGTGCCTCGGTCGTATGCAGTCCTGATTGTGGCGCTCACCTGCACGGCGCCAAACACGCATACGACCATCATTGGCACCAAGGCAGAAGCGACTCTCATCGCTGAAGACGACACGTCTCCATTCGTCCCTCCATTCACGCCTGTCGCGACACCACTGGAGGCGGGCTGCACGATGTTGGGGCGTGAGCGGAAGACGGCCTAACGGTGTGCGGGACCGTAGCCCAGCTTCATGGAGACGGTTGCGAATGGTCCTCGCCGATACCCCAGGAGCAACAGTGTCCCTAATTTGCTGGGAAGTGGCGGTGCGGTCCCCTACGGCACTGCGTAGGATCCTACGGTCTTGGCGTGCATCCGTGCGTCGCTGCGGTCCGGTCCCAGGTCGACGGGCACGTGCACCTTCCGCCGACCACTGGTGACAACATCGATGTACTGTGGAGACCTCACGCCCCACGTGTTGAGCAATTCGGCGGTACGTCCACCCGGCCTCCTGCATGCCCACTATGCGCCCTCGCTCAAAGTCCGTCAACTGCACATACGGTTCACGTCCACGCTGTCGCGGCATGCTACCAGTGTTAAAGACTGCGATGGAGCTCCGTATGCCACGGCAAACTGGCTGACACTGACGGCGGCGGTGCACAAATGCTGCGCAGCTAGCGCCATTCGACAGCCAACACCGCGGTTCCTGGTGTGTCCGCTGTGCCGTGCGTGTGATCATTGCTTGTACAGCCCTCTCGCAGTGTCCGGAGCAAGTATGGTGGGTCTGACACACCGGTGTCAATGTGTTCTTTTTTCCATTTCCAGGAGTGTAGTTCGTTTCTAGCGTTGTTACTAGGCATTGTATGGCATACACTGAAAAGCCAAAGAAACTGGTACACCTGCCTAATATCATGTAGGCCCCCCGCGAGCACGCAGAGCTTCCGCAGCGCGACGTGGCATGGACTCGGCTAATGTCTGAAGTAGTGCTGGAGGAAATTGACACCGTGAATCCTGCAGGGCTGTCCATAAACCCATAAGAGTACGAGAGGTTGGAGATCTGTTCTGAACAGCACGTTGCAAGAGATAGCAGATATGCTCAATAAAGTTAATGGCTGTGGAGTTTGCTGGCCAGCGGAAAGAAGAGCGTTCCTGGAGCCACTCTGTAGCCTGGGGTGTCGCATTGTCCTGCTGGAATTGCCCGAGTCCGTCGGAAAGCACAATGGGCATGAATGGATGCAGGTGATCAGACAGGATGCTTACGTACGTGTCGCCTGTCAGAGCAGTGTCAGAGGTCCCATACCACTCCAGCTGCGCACGCCCCATACTATTGCAGAGCCTCCACCAGCTTGAACAGTCCCCTTCTGACATGCAGGATCCATGGATTCATGAGGTTATCTCCATACCCACACACTTCCATCCGCTCGATACAATTCGAAACGAGACTCGTCCGACCAGGAAACATGTTTCCAGTCATCACCAGTCCAATGTCGGTGTTAATGGATCCAGGCGATGCATAAAGCTTTGTGTCATGCGGTCATGAAAGGTACACGCGTGGGCCTTCGGCTTCGTTAATGGTTCGCACGCTGACGCTTGTTGATGGCGCAGTACTGAAATCTACAGCAATTTGCGGAATGGTTGCACGTCCGTTGTGTTGAAGGATTCTCTTCAGTCGTCGTTGGTCCCGTTCCTGCAGGAACCTCTTCCAGCCGTAGCGATGGAGATTTGATGTTTTACCGGATTCCTGATATTCAAGGTACACTAATGAAATGGTCGTACGGGGAAATCGCCACTCCTTCACTACCTCGGAGATGCTGTGCCCATCGCTCGTGCGCCGACTGTAAGACCACGTTCAAACGCACTTAAATCCTGATAAACTGCCATTGTAGCAGCAGTAACGGATCGAACAATTGTGCCAGACACTTGTTGTCTTATATAGGCGTTGCCGATCCCAGAGCCATATTCTGCCTGTTTACAATCTCTGTATCGTATTGTGCACGGGGCAAATCGTAACACCTGCCATCCAAGAACAAGTAATAGTCTCCCAGCAACGAGCTGTGTCATCGCACACCATCGGTCAAAGATTAGAATCAGAAGGACTAAGAATTACCATCCCATGCGTTAGCTGGTATTAACATGTCAACACAGAACGGCTGCCTTTGGACTCGTGCTCTGACCAGAAACCGTAGGCTGTTTATGAATGGTGTCTCACTGTATTCGGCGATAAATGCGATTCTGGACGGTTATTTTTCACTAATGCCTTCACTATTCAGTATATACGTTGAAGATGCAGCGAAGGAAATAAAAGAAAGAGTGGTTTTAAAATTCAGGGTCAGAGAAATGTCTGACAACGTTCACCGATCAAATTGCTATCCTCAGAGAAAGCGAAGAAGAAAAAAAATGTCTCTAAGCACTATTGGACTTAACACCTGAGGTCATCAGTCCCGTAGACTTAGAGCTACTTAAACCTAACTAACCTAAAGACAACACAGACATCTATGACCGAGGCAGGATTAGAACCTGCAACCGTAGCACCAGCGCCTTCTCGGGCACTATGTACGAAGTCGTTATTGAGTAACAATAGCGATACGAACCGACACAGCTAAATCTCCCCCTCTGAAATCAATTTACACCGGGGATGTCATTTACAAAATTTTAAGTATAAGTTGCAAGTGCTACTCTGAGATGAAGAGATTGACACTGGAGAGGAATTCGTGGCGGGCGCATCAAACCAGTCAGAAGACTGATAACTCATAAAAAAAGAGTCCTAGAACAAGTCTTAACATGGCTTAAGTGTACCCTGTGCCTCTCACTCGTGAAGTGGTTCTCAACTAGAAGGCTAACTGCGGTGAGTACTTTTACGGTCCCATAAGGTAACACAAAATAGGATAACAATTTATTTTGTATCGGCCTACCTTGGGCACCGAAATTCATAATGGAAACTACATCTCAAGGATTCAATTTTATGGGTCATCTGAAGTCTGCTCTAATAATGTTCCATCGTCAAGCTCAGGCAAACCAGCAAATGAACTTTTGATTTAGGACCCTGTAATACACAACTGGCCTACACTCCAAATGATTAGTTTTGGGATCCAGGAACACCAGCGATGGATAAAGTGAGCTGAGAACCCCAACACGTAACATTTGGTGGCTCAACTGAAGTACCATCTTCATTTTAGGTGGCGAAGCTGATAAGGGGCTTGGTGCTTGGTGCAGAGGTACCTGATCTGACAACTGTATCCAATAATTTGTTTTGTTCATTACTTATCAGTCAAAACATTATAAAACCCCCTAAGCACACGGAATAGTTGCTGTGAATCAGTGGGCCGTGAATGGCCAAGTTGAAATTCCGTAGACTCACTGGGAACTTTATACACGCCTTGAGCAGCACTGTGTTCCCAGAACTTACACAACTTATCAAGATGGAACTTAAAATAAAATTGACTACCAGCGTAATCAATAACCAGTACAGTAACCTGAACAAAGTCACATCCCACCAATAGTTCTGTACTTACTCCCTGAGTCACGATTAACCTCATTGGTCACGACAAGTCCTCAGTTATAACAGCCTCTTATCCAACCAACTAATGGTAAGAACCCACCATTCATGGGATGGCGGTCCTGACTCACACCTTGCAATGAAGAAAGCTTGCATATGTCATGATTTATAAAATATCAGGTATGATCGAGAATGGTGACACTGTTCCCAGAATCCAATGAGGCACAAACAAGTTCTCGGTTGAGCAGCGCAAACACAAAGGGAAGTCTTCATCTTGTTACCACCTTCACCTTTCCAAAATGTACCGGCAGGACTTCAGATAGACGCTGTTCGATTTGCTCTTGGTGTCAGCTTGAATGGCATCACGTGCAAAATGTGCAAACCCACCGTAGTGGTAACAAGCTCCTCTGGCCGAGGTAGCACTCTCATTAAGTTCACAAACAACTTGTATTGCACGCTCAACCATACCAGAGGGATCTCTGCGATCACGTCTTCCATCAGAAAATCTTATGCTTTCTATACTGGCGACTACGTTATCCAAATCAGCAAAGGTTACAAGTTTCTCAAAAAATAATACTCGTGAAGGGTCATCCCATTGCATTGTTGTTCTACAACACCATCCATGAGCCGAACCTTCAGAGTCAAACAAACAGTTCGAATTTGTTTTATATACTCTGCCAAAGTCCCAGTACGCCCCTGCATACGAAACAGTTGCTGGCTAATCAAGTCATACCTTGGATCATAGTTGGCAGTCCGTTCTTGTAATTCCCCCCATGCGCCATAATCACACAAGATGACACTAATCATTTGACTCAAACAACTACGAGCACTGGTACAAAATTCGAAAAATTAATGAGTGCTCAATCTTCAGAACATCGAGTTAGTGTTCCAAGGCAACAGAAAACCACAAAACTCTGACTGTTTCTTGAGCATTGTCAGCTGAGAGATTATCAACACCACGGAATGTTGTCAATATTGGATGGGTAACTTGCAAATGTGGAGCCCTATGCACCCACTAACACTCTCTCTCATCCAAATGTTAACCTCACCCATATTCTCATGAGAGAGGACGACCTCCTGCTCGTCGCCAAATGAAATGATGCCCCACTCAAAGGCATTCAACTTCATTTGTAATTCCATAATTCCATTCTGCAATTCATTTACTATGACAGCCTCTTCCTGGTTAGTATTAACTACTTTTAGTTCTTGAAAATGGTTACACCAAAGGCTAATTATCACTTGTACTCGATATATCTGCACACGGGACGGGTTACTGCTTTCCAAGAACTGAATATTTTTCCTGTACACTCGAGAGAGAGAGAGAGAGGCGGTACAGACAGGTGGGACAGCACTCACCTCACCAACTCTGCCCACGATGACTTTCAGCAGACATGGAACTGCCACGTGCTGCCACGCGCACAGCTCAACAGTGGTTCCCTCTCCCAACTGGCCAAGAATCCAGAGCTCGTACTGCAACTGCTCCTTCTTTAAATATATGAGCCTCAGAACACCTCTTAGTTGCATACCACACAATAGTACACTTAATAAATACAAAACAATAAATAGACTCTGCCTGCAAATATTAAAAAAGTAAATAAATTTTTCAGACTTTTAAAAAAAGATAGTGATGAATGATGCGTAACTGAAATTGTCAACTTGCCCAGCTCCCAGGGAACCACACTCTACAACCATTGAAAAGGCCAGAGAGGTAGGTGTGGAGTAGAAGAGTTAGGCCACCAAATAAACATCATTCGCACAATAACAATTGGATTTAAATAAACAAACATTGTGCTCATTAAGTAACAAAACACTACTGATAGCCCAAAATTTTACAGTGCAATTGTAAATGCCAGCGTGTGTCCAATTAGCTTCTCTTTACAATCAATCGAATGAGGCAGAACTCTTACCTGGCAGCAGTACATAGAGCAGGACATGGTGCTCTACAGGACACCGGACTTCTAAAACATATAAATAGAATGCCTTTAACAAACACATAATAACCAGTTCACAAAAGTGGATGGCTCTTCAAAGTTTCACAGGATTACACATCGCATTGACCATACCCAAGAACGTATTTAAACTAACCTTTTGCAATACTAGTAAATAATTTGATCCCCAGGAATAAGAATAAGTTAAAACAACCATGCTTGTACTTGACGCCAATATATACTAACGATTGAATAAGAAACAAAGACCAGGTAAACCTGATACAAGTGTAAAACAGTGTGGGGGCCAACTGGCAAGAAACAGTGCAGCTTAACCAAATAAATTAAGCAAAGGTACTGCATCGCCTAGGACAAGTTACAATACTCATATAATAAAAATCTTAAAACTGGATGCTCTCACAGAGCAAGAGCACACCAGTTGTACCACTCAAATCTATTCTCTCCATACAACCTACTTCTAAAGTGAGTAAATGGCCAAATTAAACGTAAGGCAAATAACATGTCATTCTGATGCGTGATTAGAAGGTAAAATCCACAGGCGGAAGAGATTTAATACCAGACAATGCATAATCAACTCTTTTCAAATCTATCGGCGCCAATAGCAAACATTCAAGTAAGAAAACGACTGCAGAACTATAGGGAGTGAAGTTCTGGCAAGTAGCACTAAAAAGACTGCACTGAATGTTAATGTTGGATCCGTGGCACAAGTGCACACCAGCAGCCACAGTTCTTAAACGTGCTCACCAAATTCAGTTCCTTCTGGATGAACAGGCGCTGTTCCAAGTGGTAACTGGTACATCAGTCTTCCTTTGGTCGCGGCCCAAAACTTCCTTCGCCCGTTGCACAGCCACCCACTTGGCCTCGTATTCCCACGCTCAGGTAGACACGGCACAGGCGTCGAGCACATGCCCAGACGCTGCTCTGGAGGTGTCCACTCAGCTTCTCCACTAGAACTGGACTCCGTGCTCCTGTTGACATCTGGAACCTTGCTTCTTGACCAGCAGACCAAACGTACGCTCGTTCCTTCTTCCTTTCCTTACTCGACATTTATCACATATCGAAAGCTTGCTTTCGGCAAAAGCAGGGATATTACTAGAGCAAGATGAAGGCCATTGACCACCTGCTAATACACAAGGTCACACCATAGTTCGGTTTTTTATTGGTCAGGAGGTACCCTCCTTAATACGTGTGACGAAAATGTAATCTGCTCAAACCCCAATGGTGGAAGAATTTTTACCACATAGGTGAATTTGAACAGTTTGTTATTACCTCTATGCATTGTTTAGTGGAGTAACAATATATGACAAAGCCTGTAACACCATAGTTAAGATCCAGTTATTTTTTATGATTAATTATGCTTTAAATAAAGTACGTTTTCTTCGATATGTAATCTTTGATATGCTGTAAAGATGTAGAAAGATTTGCACTATGTTTTCTCTTCACCGTTAGAACACTTTCCATCATTTAGAGAAGGATGACTTTAATTATATTTTTTGTTGATTTACTAATATGTGTGAATGAAAGGATTATGTAAAAAGTATGAATATACAACTATGTATGTACTGATTCACACTTAGGACTTTTGAATTGTATAAATGAAAACTTGGTGTGCGTCCCCTCTGAAACGAAAGTGAGTTAGCGCGCGCAAAACATGGTTGGTGCCAAGGAAATGGTCGAAACCTATAGTCAGTTGGAGACTAGCAACCGTACAGTCGGCAGCTAGTAATTGGAAGGTGCATTGCACAGGTACCGAGTGAGGCTTTCAGTGGTTGGAGATATTATGGAAAATCCTCGGGTGGATGAATGGCTCTAATAGATTGCTCTGTTGCTGGAAAATACCATAAAAGTTGATGATCATCTCGAAGAACATAATAATAGAGCAAATTACTTACAGCGGGAAGTCCACCTGTTCGTATGTACTCGCCATCAACATTGCACAATCACTTCAGCAGAGAGGAGAAGTCAGATCTTTGTAAAGTGTATGGATCAGCACATTTACTAAAGTATGTGCAAATGTAAGGTAACGCATGTTAAACTTGTGTACGAACCTTGATTTGTTTCCTATCATGATACCTCTTAGGATCCACTCCTCTTAAACAGTGATTTCCGAGTACCCTGATTATGAGAACTGGTGAAAAAACAAGTGTATAATTACTTTTGCTTAAACCTGAGTACTAAAAAGTTGCCTAAAATTACTGTGGATTTTATTGGAGTTGAGGGAGGAAGTAAATGTTGCTTTTATCAAAGCCTCCCCAGTAATTGAATTTCATTAGTTCAAACTGACAGTGTTACAAGAATTAACCGATTTAATTCTGTCTGAAAATATTACTGTTTGTGCTGATGACAAATAGGTAACACGATATTGAGGTTAGTTATAAGTAAACGATTATAAAATCATATTCGAAAATCCTGTTGAAAGGATCTTGTGGATTAACTGTCATAAAAATCATACAAGGTGAGTGAAAGTTGTGAAAGAGTGTTTCCAACGTTTGTTTTCTTTATTTTGTTCATAAAAGTGTGTTTGGATTGTTTTATGGAGATGGTCAAGAAAAAGGGTTCCCCGTTCTAAGTTGCTCAAAATGCATAAATTTGCTGGATTAATGGATATACTAACTGCATTATAAGTAAATGTTGAGTTTTGTGCACATCGTGTGATGAGAAGTGTAATGTCAGCTTGTGAGCCCCACTTACTGTTTTTCTTACTGAAGGTAAAGTTTCTGTGAATGCCCTTATTCATGAAAACAGTTACAACATTGCTTATTAAGGAATGCGTAAATCTTACTGCAAGTGAATTTTAGTTAAATTTGTACTGTTTAGAAAGTATTTAATGAAATGGGACTACACCCATGTCCAATTTTAGTTTAACATTGATTTACACTTTCATTGTTGATGAAATAACTTATGTTTGGTAAAGTATTTACTGTTGATGAGTGCTAAAGTGTCAATTGTGTTTGTGAGAATTTGCATTTCCTATTGCAACTCGTTATGTCCACCATACTACTTGTCTGCTTGTAAAAGGGTTCGTTGCACTTCTACGAGAAAGAAGTATAGATTGTGTTTTTCCCATCAAAACTATTTACTGTTTGTTTAACAGAAATGTTTCACATTTCTAAACCTAATTAGGCTGGTGACCGTATTCTATTTCATTTGAGCAAACCTGATTAGCTAAAACATTTTCTAAACTGGATCTGTCACTTTCTGTGTCCTTAAGTAACACTGATATTAGGTTCAATATGCTAAAACCATTAGGTATTACTAGGTCAATATTCTTAAATCCTCACACAGGGTAACATTAACTGCACCTAAATACCAAAATTGGTTATAAATATTATATCAGTGAAAAATCTCATTCTGGAAACATCCGCCAGGCTGTGGTTAAGCCATGTCTCCGCAATTTTCTTTCTTTCAGGAGTGCTAGTTCTGCAAGTTTCGCAGGAGACCTTCTGTAAAGTTTGGACGGTAGGAGACGACGTACTGGCAGAAGTAGAGCTGTGAGGATGGGGCGTGAGTCGTTCTTGGGTAAGGCAAAGGTCCCGAGTTCGAGTCTCGGTCCGGCACACAGTTTTAATCTGCTAGGAATTTTCCCATCGACACTTGATCAACAAACGGATGTTGTCACGTAAACCGTTTATTTTATCTACAAAACTGCAGCAGTCTTCTTTAGTGCCTTGTACAATAGCACATCTGCACCATACGCCTCTGTTGGGTTTAGGTGAAAATCGTGTTATTACATCACACCTAGAACGGACCTAAAAATATTTGTCAGGCAGTATGACAGTGGCAAATCCATTGCCAGCCCACGCTTTTGAATAAAAGTTTATAGTCCAAAAGTAAAATAATTATAAATAAAATTATTCTGAGCTTGGGACCGTACTGTCAACTATAAAATTTCTACGTTTCGGCGACTATTGCAATACGCCTTCCTCAGGGTGTATTGCTAACTGCTGAATGGGCGCTACTTTGATTACTTATATACTACAGAGGAGTGCTGTCATTGGGTATGGGGGTGAGGAGGATGGGTATTAGGTGTTCTTTTCATTGCGTGTTGTCATTGGTGAAAATAAGTGTTTTCCATTGGAGTTTCGTTCATTGCTTGCCATTGGTAGAAATCGGCGAATAGGAGATTGCGCTGCTACAGCAGCGTAGCGTTGTTGACTAACTGCCTAGTATCGACTAGGGAGCGTCAACACACTGTCTACCTTTCGCCGCTGTGGCCTACCGCGAGCCTGTTGCTTTGCGACAGCTGTCCTTCCGCAAAGCTGTCACTGCTGCCAGCCAAGACACTGACAATCGGTACCCGCCTTCTCTATTCATGTTGTCGGGTCGCTTGGCTATTTCTACAGCCTCTCTGATCTTCCTCTTCAAACTAAATGGCTGTTTTGCCAGTACACGGGCCTCTCGAAATTCGGTCTTCTTCCTGCACTGTTCCTGGTGTTCTGCCACCGCTGATTTGTTGTATTGTTTGAGACGGACACATCTCTCGTGCTCAGATAGCCTTGTGCTTATTGGACGCCCAGTCTCGCCGACATACACCAGTCCACATTCGCACCCGATTTCATAAACTCAGGTGGCATGGAACCTGTCTATTGTATCTTTCGTCGAGCCCAGAACGTCTTTAATTTTGTTGTTGCTACGAAAAATCGGCTTAATACCTGTCCTACGGATAATTTTTCAGAGACGTTCAGTAACCCTTTGTACGTATGGTAGCAGGACTGTGTTCCGTGCTTCATTCTGCATTTCCGTATTGCCCTCCTCCTTCGGCCCCATGGTTCTGTGTATCATCCTCATGTCGTAGCCATTAGCTTCAAAAATGGACCTGAGGTTCTGTAGTTCAGCTTTGAGCTTGTGTTCATCGCTCATCGCGTAGGCTCTCTTACTTAAACCTTGCAGGGCCGATTTCTTCTGCATGGGATGGTGGTGGGACGATGCATGCAGGTACCTGTCTGTGTTGGTGGGCTTGCTACAAACTCTGTGTCGAAGCTTCCCATCCGGCTTACTGTAAACTTCCACATCGAGAAAAGGAAATGCCCGGTTCTTTTCCATCTCCATGACAAAGTTAATTTTGCTTTGCTGCTAATTGAGATGTTGGTGAAAGTTCTGAAGCTCTACTTCTCCGCGTGGCCAGATGACAAAGGTGTCGTCGATGGACCTTAGCCAGCCTGGGCGTAATGGTGCGGACTGGAGTAGTGCTTCTTCGAACGCTTGCATAAAAATGTCTGCTGCGACAGGCGATAGAGGGGAACCCACAGCTATACCGTCCGTCTGCTCATAGAAATCCCCTTTCAACCTGAAGTAGGTTGTCGTCAAACAATAGTGCACTAGCTCGCAGATATCAGGTGCCATACGTTCCTCTAAGATGTTCATGGTGTCCGTCACGGGTACATTCATGAATAAAGACATCACTTCGAAACTGACCATCAGATCCATACCCGACGCATGTTTTTCTTTCAAAAATGGGTGGAGTCCTTGAAGTATGAACCTGTGTGACTCACTAGATGTCTAAGATTCGGAGCCAATTCTTTTGCCAGTTTGTAGGTCGGTGAGTTAATACTACTCACTATCGGTCGTAAAGGAAAGGCTTCTTTGTGGAACTTTGGTAAACCATATATTCTTGGTGCCAGTGGAACTTGTGGAATGGGTCTTCGGGCCATGTCAAATATCATCCTAGTTTGCTTCAGCAGCGCTTGCGTCGATTTCATTATCTTGGCCGTCGGATCCCCCTTAAGTTTAACTTAAATGAGTTCACTCAGAAGAACTTCCATCTGCTTGTCACAATCTACTGTGTCCAACACTACTGTGGCATTTTCCTTACCCTCCTGTATTGCCACTATCTGAGGGTTCGTCTTCAGCTCCTTACTGATGTTGTGCATCGGCGGCTTTGCGTGAGCCAAGACTCGTACTGTTTCTTGCCGAATCTTCTCTCCCTCTGGTTGAGGTAGATGACCAACCGAAGCCTAAACTGATTCAATAATATCTTCTTTCGGTACTAGTTTTGGTACGACTGCATAGTTCATCCCTCTAGCATAATTTTACAGTTCTTTTCCTCTAAGCACAGTTATGTCCCTCCTTTCGAAAATAAAATAACAATTGTTTTTTAAGTTCTTCTACCTTTCACAAGTAAAATTACTTGTGAAGATGTTACCGAACTTTCTCTTCCACTGCTTACGCTTTTGTTCCCATATTGCCTCTCGCGGCTTACGCTCTTAAGCGCATGTGCCCGTTTTCCGTATCGGGGCTTCGGGCGCAGGACAGCTCAGTTCGTCACAACGTGCCTCAGTTGTCACGACGATGTTAAGTTATATATATACATATATATATAATTTTCTCTTTATGGAGTCCACACATCAAAAAAAGTATTGCATTACCTCGGTTCCCAGAGTTCTGGAACCTGCACAGAAAATTGGAATAGAGACCAACATGAACATCATTTCCATCCTTTTTATTGCTCATGAAAACCACACAGTGCAAGTTGCACCACCATAGAGCGAGACCTTCAGAGGTGGTGGTCCAGATTACTGTACACACTGGTACCTCTAATACCCAGTAGCACATACCATTGCATTGATGCATGCCTATATTTGTCGTGGCATACTATCCACAAGTTCATCAAGGCACTGTTGGTCCAGATTGCCCCACTCCGCAACGGCGATTCGGTGTGGATCTCTCAGAGTGGTCAGTTGGTCACGTCGTCCATAAACAGCCCTTTTCAATCCATCCCAGGCATGTACCATAGGGTTATATCTGGAGAACATGCTGGCCACTCTAGTCGAGCGATGTCGTTATCCTGAAGGAAGTCATTCACAAGATGTGCACGATGGGCGCCCGAATTGTCGTCCATGAAGACGAATGCCTCCCCAATATGCTGTCGATATGGTTGCACTATCGCCCGGAGGATAGCATTCACGGATCGTACAGCTGCTACGGCGCATCCATGACCACCAGCGGCGTATGAGATCCCACATAATGCCACCCCAAAACAGCAGGGAACCTCCACCTTGCTGCACTCGCTGGACAGTGTGTCTAAGGCGTTCAACCTGACCAGGTTGCCTCCAAACGCGTCTCCAACGATTATCTGGTTGAAGGCATATGCGACACTCATCAGTGAAGAGAAGGTGATGCCAATCCTGAGCGGTCCATTCGGCATGTTGTTGGGCCCATCTGTACCGCGCTGCATGGTGTCGCGGTTGCAAAGATGGAGGTCGGGAGTGAAGTTGATCATCATGCAGCCTTTTGTGCACATTTTGAGTCGTAACACGACGTCTTGTGGCTGCACGAAAAGCATTATTCAACATGGTGGCGTTGCTGTCAGGATTCCTCCGAGCCATAATCAGTAGGTAGCGGTCATCCACTGCATTAGGAGCCCTAGGGTGGCCTGAGCGAGGGATGTCATCGACAGTTCCTGTGTCTCTGTATCTCCTCCATGTCCGAAGAACATCGCTTTGGTTCACTTCGAGACGCCTGGACACTTCCCTTGTTGAGAACCCTTCCTGGTACAAAGTAACAATGCGGACGCGATCTAACGGTATTGAACGTCTAGGCATGGTTGAAATACAGACAACACAAGCCGTGTACCTCCTTCCTTGTGGAATGACTGGAACTGATCGACTGTCGGACCCCCTCCGTCTAATAGGCGCTGCTCACGCATGGTTGTTTACATCTTTGGGCGGGCTTAGTGACATCTTTGAACAGTCAAAGTGACTGTGTCTGTGATACAGTACCCATAGTCAACGGCTATCTTCAAGAGATCTGGGAACCGGGGTGACGCAAAACTTTTTTGATGTGTGTAGATGAAGATCTGTTTTGTAAGCAGCATTTTATCTAGACTATACCTACGTTACCTATCGTACAATCATACAAGCTCTGCTTTATGATATGTATTTTACCTTACCAGTGCGAACGTATCTTTCATCACCTGCACAAATCATTTGTTTCACTCTTTCACATCCACCTGATCACAACTATATCCTTATTCTTGATATACTGTATCGGGATGACGTTCCCTGCATTCTGCCATAGTTTAAATTGGACTACAGACCTTTTGAAGGTTGAACATTACTATCACAACTGTACAAAGAATGCTGGATCTTCTACTTCTTAGTATTTGAAGTAAATTAGGAAATAAATACGAGTGCATAATTCTCCTATATAGTTTCGTGTAAAGTTCATCTACATTTAACCGAAACAGGGTCATAAAATAAATAATCCCTGAAGATGTGGCTCTAACGCCGCGAAATTAATTGGATCTTAAATAAATATTTATGATACAGCTGAAGCAGTCTTTCTCATCATGGATGCCCTCGATCCAAATTTTGTTGTGCTTGGCATGATTCTAGTAGTACGTTGGTTTCATCACATGCTGGAATAAAGTTGCTCTCAACACTCCAAAGTTCCCCTTGGCAGGTGCGTGGTCAGCACGGCGGATTGCAAAGCGAAAGGGCCAAGGTTCGATTCCCTTCCGGAGACAGAGTGTTACGTTGTCCTTATGTTCGTATCTTCATAACTGACGTTACACTATTGAGGTGGCTCAATGGGTACGGACTGAAAGCCAATAAACTAAAGGAAAAAAAAAATAAATAAACACTTCGATGCAAATTACAAAACAGCTCACCGAGGAAAAAAGTCAGTTGCTTGTTGCCTACCTAACGGCTTCCAGGGGCGACAAGAACTTGACAGCCAATATTTCATACAATTGTTGACCGAATTTAACAATTTAAAATGCCGTCGTGATATACTCATCGCGAGCTTTAATCGTTCAAGGTTTAACACAATAACTAGAGTACCACGGTCAGAAACCGTGTATGTGTTTTGAGGCAGCGTAACTGATATTGTGTTGTGTTGAATTCAACCAGTATTTGAGATTAACATGACTTAGCGACCTCCAAAAAACATTACTTATAATATTAATATCAAAACCTTATGTGACTTTTTCTCGCTGACCCCCCCCCCCCCCCCCATACATAAAATGATTATGCAGTGAAAAACATTTTCGTTATTCGTGCAGTAAAAGTGCAGCATCAAGCTTGGAGTTATAATTATTACTTCCTTCTTCCTTACTATTAACTACATTCGTAGGCAGTATCCACCTGTAAATTTATATTGCTGTACTACCAATTGTTCTGGAGATTTTATTCATGGGGCTTCGATTCTTGAAAGAATCAGGGGTCAGTGTTTACTGATACGTAATAAACATTTGAAATCAGTCGCAGGGAAGGAGACTGGAGGACATAGATTTCTTGAAAGAATGCAGCGAAATCGCAGCGCATTTCCGAAGCAAATAAAATACCAGACGCGAAATGTTCTGAAGTACTGGTGGAACGCTTGGTATTCATGTTTAGTGGGCATGACAGTAACTGCCAAAGGAACTCAGACTCGTTGAGAAGACCTGTGTAGTCCATAGGAAATGTAGCAGGCATACTTAGGGAACTTTAATTTTTACAAGAATACTGACGTTGTTCTCTCTCCAAATCCTGTACAATAAATCGATCGAACCCATAGCAGACGAAAGTTGTGCATCAGTTCTATTGCCTCTATCGTATCTCTCGCATAGAGACCATGAGAAGGTGTGAGAGATTATGGTGGTCTTTCTCCATTCAATAGCGCAGGGAGTAATTTTCCAGCGCCTTTGATGCTCCATCTTCACAAGACCTGTGGAGGGGCAGAACAATAGGTTTCACCGATGCCTTTGGAATTTGCACTCCTGAGGTATATGTGTGGTATCGGCAAACCCTAACGTAGTATCAAGTAATGCGCTTGCCTGAAAGATCATAGGCCGAATGTGACTCCGTAGAATCAAAGACTGTCCCAGCACTTTCCAGTTCAGTTTGCATTTTAAGACCAGATTCTGGCTACTGAAGAGAGGACCACTATTAACGGTTTCTGGCCAGGCTTTCTGCAGCTATGATTAGTACACAACTTTTATTTTGCCTTCATAACGTTTGTTTTCATAAATACTAACGTTTAACATTTTAGCACGAAATAAAAAATTTTGTTACCGTGCTACCTTACAAGCCAACGGCCTTGTCTCAGTGGTAACACCGGTTCCCGTCAGATCACCGAAGTTAGGCGCTGTCTGATTTGGCTAGCACTTGGATGGGTCACTGTCCGTCTCTTCCGAGTGCTGTTTGCAGAGCTGGGTGCAGTCGGCTCTTGTGGGGCCAATTGAGGGGGTACTTGACTGAGAAGCAGCAGCTCCGATTACGAAAACTGACAACAGCAGGGAGAGCGGTGCGCTGACCACATGTACATCCGCCTAAGGGCTGAGGATGACACGCCGGCCGGTCGGTGCCTTTGGGCCTTCAAGGCCAGTGTTTGTTTTTATGCTATCTTACAAAACATTGTTCTCAATTTCATGTATTTATTAATATCTTTTCATTCCCTTTCTTCACTTCAGTCTACAGACTTTCTTGGTGCATTGACTTTCCTGTGTACAGGAGAGTGAAATGTGGCAAGGTGCATTCAAAAACCTCTTAATTTCGGTGTAGGCTTTGTACCCAGCATCCAGAATACGTTATTGTATACAGTGTGTTGTATTCTGGGTAAACTGGAAAGAAATCGAATTAAGGCTACTGAAATGTGAATGTGGTGGAAAAAAACAAGAACGTGCTGAACGGAAAGCAAAACCAAACCGAAAGTCTTAAGGGAAAATCAACGAGGAGAGACGATTATTAAGGAAAAGGAAAAGAGAAAAATAAAGGTTTTCGTCATCAGACACAACATGGTCGTCATTAACAACCTTAAAGTTAAAGTGCTGGGAAAGAAAGGAAGAAGGTGACATCGAGAAGAGGATAGGATGTGAAAATTACATGGAAGTGGAATGGCCAGTAAATGACAGGAAAGAGTTGTTGCACTGACAAGGCATTTACCTTGAGAATATTTCTTTGTTGTAATAAAGCGATAGCTACAAACTTTGAGGGGTTACTGAGAACATGTTTAGGAACAAACTGAGAGAAAGAACTAATGTGTGGAAACTTCAGTCAACGTCACTGCAGGGGGTCCACATGTTAGACCACATGTTAGGCAGCTGCTGATGGACCGCTTGCGGGTTCTCGCGATGGGCCTGACAGGTTTCAGATTAATAAAATGTCAGCGAATGTGTCCAACAGCAATGTTACAACAACACTGTCTGTGTTCTGTAAGCGAACAAACCTGCTGCCGAACTGGTGGTATGTGCTCTGGAGTACATTCTCTCTAACTCAATCCAGGCGCAACGTTTCGTAGCAGGAGATGGCTTTTTGCGAAGATTGTTCTGGCAGTCTGTGCTAGATTACTTGTTATGTCGTCACTGCTTCGCCGTTCATGATTTATTTCACTTCCAGAGAAGAACGATTCCTTCTCTTCGTGTACTACAGGATGTGGAGGATATGCAGCATAAATTAGTTGTCTGCTACAATATCGGCGTGACGTTGGAGCAATTTACTATCACCTGCTGCTAGGACCAAAGGGCCACTATATGAAACCTTAAATAACATAGTTACATTTTCTATAAGATATACAGGCTGAAGAAAAAATGCCGCACTGGGAGGTCAGCTGTGATCCCTTATCCAGATTCAAGATAAAAATTTATCTAGAAAAATCAGATCGGGTGCATTTTGAAAAAAACATGTATGGAAAGAAGGAGTTGGCAGCACTGTCACATCGTGCAGCGCATCGGAATGCCCAGAGGAACTTGCACCACCCCGTACTACCAGCCCATGTCGGTTTGTTTTCGAAAGCACGACCAAAAGCGTATGAAGTTGAACAGTTTCTATGGGAGGAAATGCATCTTCTGCCGCAAGATGTTTTCATAATTCATTTTTCGATCCTTATCACCGTTGTGTGCATAAAGCTGGCGAATGAATGGGTGTGCGACGACCCTGTGCGACGCCATGCTAACGATCTCAAATTCCAATACTCTGACGGCCATATAGGGGCTATCCTGTTTGGTCACACTGCTTTTTGCCTTTGAACGTTGAGGGTTTTCGAACTCCCGTTTGAGATAACGTCGGACGTTGTAGTGACCGCCTTTAAACCTTATGGCAGCATTGTCAGTCACGCTACTGATACATGGAAGACATCCGATACCTACTGTGTCCTCAATGGTGCCCGACAGAAAAAACTGGCAACTTGTTAATTGCCTGCAGTAATTCTAATATGGATGTTCTGGACCAGAAAATGCTCTTGTAAAAATTTCTCTATCCCAACGATAGAAAATGTCATTTTATTTAAAAAATAAAGAATTCCTTATGAATAACCTCTTTCAAATCTCGTCTTTCTATTCCAAAGAAAGAATATTTCTTTTTATTTAAAAAATAACAAATGTAATAAATTTTTCCCTTTTAATAAGATCCACCAAATTGTGCTTTCTTATTTAAAAAAATATATATATTACATTTTCTTACTTACAGATATGAAACAAAAACTTTATTACAACAAAGAAATATTATACAGATTACAAGATTTACAAAATTACTGTAAAGAAAAAGTCTGAAAGAATTGTTCTGATGTATGAAATTTTTCTAAAAAAAAAGCTATTAGACTTTAGGTACACTAGATCTCACTAATTTTTTTGAAAAATATAACAAAAATAAACTGAGGAACAAACTAGAAAAGTGCTTTGTCAAATTTGTAAAGTAAAAAAAGGGAAGACAATATTTTAAACTTAATAAACAATGATTAATCGATGTTATTGTGAAAATAATGATATTTAAGCAACTGAGACTCATTTTCAGAAGCTTCTTGTGGGTAAGTATCAAGCAATTGAACAAAAAATTCCAGAAAATATTTACAGGTTATAACTTTCTACATGACTACATGATACGGATTTTTTAAATCAACAAAACTAATTACTAGAAAAACTACAGCTTCTCAATCTAAAAACTTATTATATTAATAATACTTACAATATTGTAGAACCACAAGAAATTTTTAATCAAATTAAAGAAGAAGTAATCGCCAAGTTTAAGGATATTTCGATAGAAAGGAGATTGACTAAAATTAATGTAAAGTTTTATTGTAATTTTAAGAGGCAAATAGAAATACAAGAATTTAATTTTAATGCAAATAATGATGTTTAATTAAGAACAATACATTTAGAAGATCAGTACCAGAGATGAACAAATGAACTATTGATAGAAATTGTAGAAATAAAAAGAAAAATCTGGTTTGCATTTACTTGCTGCAAATAGTTAGACTTGTGTGTTAATAGACACATTACGTTTTTTGGTTCTCCTTATGTCGATTTAACAAAACAAAGTAATGTTAAAAAGAATGATCAAACATTTTTCTGTATACAGTAAAATCAGCATTATATCTAGCAAAAGATCATGTGGAAACGGTTAATAAATATAAAAATATTGTGTTAGATCTAGATGTGATTTCTGAAAAAGAAAAAAATTTATTTCCCCATGCAGTTAACAGGTAACCAAAATATTTGCAGTAACTTTTATGCCTAAGATGAAAAATTTATTGTATAACCTCTTTACCAAATGAAAAATAAACAGGGAAAACCTTTAATCTTCTTCTAATCTGAGATGAAAATAATTCTCATTATAGTCGGATAAATGATGTATCCAGATGAATTAGATCACAATTAACCAAACATATAAAAAAATTCGTACTTGTGATATATGTTTAAGATTTCTTCATTCACATGAAAAATTAGATAATCATGCAAACGATTGTAATGAAAGTAAAGAAGTAAATATAAATATCCCTAAAAGAGGTGAAAAATTAAACTTAAGGGTTATAATAATTCAATGGGGGTTCCTTTTTCAATTCATGCCAATTTCGAACGCTTTTTTAATAAGGTGTTATCACTTGTAAACAAATCCTGTGGAAACTTATATTATTAAGTATGAAAAACATCCACCATGTACTTTGAGTTGTTATATAAAATATTGTAACTGTGGTTATAATCTGCCCATAATGTATACTGGTAATGGTGCTTCACAAATGTGAAATAAATGTGCAACTCAAACTACCTTTTATCATATCTAATTTTAAGTAATATCTTATAAATGAAACTCATTAAAGCTATGCTGTCACAGTAGGAGGAGAGGTGATACTCCTACATGGCGTGTCCCAGGTGGCGGATAGGGAAATCCTCACTGGGTTACCAGCGGACTTGAGTGAAATAAAAAGCTCTTGCAGACGAAAGACACCCTCTGCAGTTAACAACCATAGCCGTAAATCGGAGCTTGCTCCAACTAAGGTCGACAGCCTTCGAAAGTCAAAAATGGAAAGGTCTTTTAGGAAAAAAATTCCACTGTTCTGCTCAAAAAGGCAGGAAAAGGCTACAACAGATTCGGTGGGTAGTCAACTAGAAGAAAGCAACAAATCGGAGCATCTGCAACCATCAAAATGCACACTAAAACACAAAAAGAAGATTAAACATGAGCAGATAAATTATATAGCAACACACAACAAAAACTCACTACTCCGGACTGGAAAACTCAAGGAGCTTATAGATGAACTAAATAAACAAAAAGTTTTAATAACAGGGATCCAAGAAATGAGAAACACCACAGAGGACCCATTTGAATCACAAGGATACAGCATTTATAATGGGAAACCAGGACCGAGGGCAATGAAACAATGTCCCCAGTTTGGAACAGGGTTTTAGTAAACACATAAATAATAGATTCAGTAACGAATTTCCAAGCAGTATCACCAAGAATTGGACTCTAAGCTTTAAAACAATGAATAAAACCTATACAATAATAAATGCTCATGCCCCAACAAATGAAAAAAATGTCTAACAAAAACAAAGGTAAAGGTAGATAAATTTAGGGACCTTCTAGAACAAACTGTGAACAGAGTAAATAAAAAGAATGTAAAAGTCTTATTGGGAGATTTCAATGCTCAGTTAGGAAAAGTAAGGAAATACAAAGATACAATTGGAAAATGGAGTCCACATATATTTACGAACAAAAATAGTCAAAGACTTGTAGAACTCTGCACAGAGCACAACCTTATATCTAAATCAACATACTTTAAGAGGAAGCCAAGTAAACTTAAAACATGAAAAAAATCCAGGCTGGAGGAAGGGGGAGTGGCAGCTACTATGGACAAAAATTTTCATAAGGAGATCCACAACGTTAAAGTACTGAGAGGAGTAGACACAGGCTCAGACCATTATACAGTTAAAATTAAAATCAAATTCACTCTGTTAAAGAAGAGGACCAGAAAAACTAATAAAATAAAAAGGAGGTTTGACCCACATCAGCTAATTAAAAATAATAAATACCAACAAATAACACAAACCATCAAATTAATAGATGATCTTGAACAACTAGTGCCTAATCTTAAAAAAGAAGCAGAGAATCTAGCTCCCTTGAACCCATGAAGGAAATATGCATGGTGGACAGGAGAATGTCACAAATTCCATGAAGATAGACACCAAGCATGGTTAAAGTTTCAAACACATAAAACTGAAAAAATTACATCAACCTAAAAAATGAGAGAAAAAAATTCACACAAAATATTAGAAGAATCAAGAGAGGATTCCATAAAGATATTATAAACTCTGCAGAAGGTAATTATCATAAAACCAACTCCAGGAACTACTATAAAATCTTTGGGAAACAACTACAACAATATGAGGTCCCTACACTAATACTGAGAAATGAAGATGGAAGAATGACACACAGTAACAAGGAAAATGCAGAAATCATGATAAAAGCATTTAACAAACTTCTGAATTGTGAGGGACCCAAAGAACCCTTACAAATCAATATAAAAACCCCAATGAAAACCAAACCTAACAAAGTAGACCCTCCAACTTTCCAAGAAGTAGAAAAAATTCTTAAAGAGCAAAAAAATTGTAAGACATGTGGAGAAGATCAGGTTTTTGTTGAAATGTGGAAATATGCAAGTGACACAGTCAAGACCTCCTTACACATGGCTCTAACAGAAATTTGGGTAACAGAACGATTCCCTGAACATTGTACCACAGCTATCATCCACCCACTACACAAAAAGGGAGATAAGAGCAACCGAGACAACTACAGAGGAATCTCTCTCCTAAATTGCACATACAAAATTCTATCCAAGATCCTATATGAAAGAATCAAGGAGCAATTAGAACAGGAGTTAGAGGAATATCAGGGAGGTTTCAGACCATGGAGAAGCTGTGCAGAGCAGATAATTAGTTTAAAATTGATTATGGCATGCTACAAGAAATGGAACAAACCTGTGGCAATAACATTTGTAGATTTTAAGAAGGCATATGACTGGCTCCACAGACTTTCAGTATTAAAAATTTTATGAAATCTAGGACTCCATCCAAAACTAATTAAAATAATACAACTCACTCTAACCAACACCAAATCAAAAGTAAAGTTTAGAGGAGAAATTTTGGAACCATTCCTCATAAAAACCGGCTTAAGACAAGGTGACTTGCCTATCACCATTACTGTTCAACTGTGCACTGGAATACATAATGAGAGAATGGTACAAGGACAATCCAAAGATGATAAGAATTGGAAGTGCAAAAGATGATATTAGCTTAAAGTGCTTGGGATTCGCTGATGATCTTGCTCTCCTAGCCAACACCGTTCAAGAAACCAGGCAACAAGTGAAATCACTACAAGAAATAGCAGAGCCTTAGAATATCATTTGAAAAAATGGAGATTATGCTAACTGATCCACCACTTGGCAAACAAAAAGAATAGGAGAACAGGAAATAAAAATTGTTGATAAAATTAAATATTTAGGCGAAATAATAAGATACAATCTAAATGAGAAATCAACATGGCAGAATAGAATAAAAAAACTGAACTACGCAAATTACATTACCAAAACTACATACAACAAAAGAAGCCTATCTATAGATGCAAAATTAAAGCACTATAAAACAGTTACACAACCAGAAATAATGTATGCATCTGAAACTATCTTCAAAACAACTATTACAGCAGAAATTGACAGAATACTAAAAATAGAAAGAAGAATAATTGGGACATGCATAAATAAACAGTATAAAATTAATGGAGATTGGAGAATAGCATCAAATGAAACAGTATATAAGAAAATAGAACCACTCATGAGCACAATCAGGAAGAAATGCATCTCAATCTTTGGACATCTGATGAGAACTCCAGAAAACAGAATTAGTAAAAAAATAAAAATTGTGGAATGGCAAAAGCGACATTAAATGGATCAGAGATATTAAGGAATATATAAAAGAACTCCAAATTACAGTAGATGACCTAAAAAACAAGACACAGAAAACCAGAATACTCCAAGACCCGCAAACCAGACTATGAATGAAAATCAATAAAAGAAGTATAGGAAGAGTGGTCTCAGATGATGAAAGAAAGAAAATATCTGAAAGAATGAAGAAATATTGAGCAGACAGAAGAGCAAAACACCTTTCATATAAGAATAGACTCTAATAATTATATTACCTAAATATCATATTAAGTTATTGTTGAGCGAAATTGTATCCCTGTGTAACAACTTGTTTACAACTTTGTATTTTTGACTTGAGTGGTCCAATGAAGGCCATACAATACATAATAATAAAAGCTATCTGATTCAAACAACTCAAATTTAAAATTGTCAAGAAGAAGTGACCTCAAACAACTTTCATTAACTTTTGTTCTAATATCAAAATACACTTTACTATCTTTAACAAAAAGTTACTGGAATGAGTATTGTATTTAATACCAAATGTGTTTACATTTTCAGTGAAGAGTTCCACTGTATTATTTGTATCTATACACATGGTATATGAATTATCGAATCCCAACCATTTAACATATACCTTAGCACCTTTATTTCTCAAAATTTTTCAGCAAGATAGATGGCTGGATAATGTTTTCAATACTTATTGTTCACAAAAATTTCCTTTCACTTCGCCTTTGTCTAAACCTCTTAATTTACCTATGATTTGATTAGAATGAATATTATCTTCAGTTTCAAATATTTCCACTGATCTATTAGCTATGTATCCTTTAGCAAAGATTCCTTTTTATTTGCTTAATCTTACTTTAACACCGATTTTGTATCTGGCGTTACTATCTGACAAAATATGTTAAACAAATAGTTTTCACTAACATATTTTTCTTTTCCTTTACTCACATCTTCATCAATTAGATTTTTAACTAAATAGAAACATTTGTAGTTGCCATTAAGAGCAAATTTTTTACAATTTTTTCCTTTCAATTTTCTATTAAATATTTTAACGATGCATGTTTTTAATTGAAAGTTGAAAAGCGAAAATTGCTATAATTTTTTCGCAAGTTCTTGAAAATCTTTATTTAACTCCTTTTCCGTTATCTGTTTGCAATTTGTTTGGTTTTTCTCAATCTCAATGGTTTTTCAAAAGTATCAACAATATTATTGTCTGTCTCATCTCTAATTTTAATAGTCCAAGCAAATTTTGAAAATACATCAGTAAAAGTAGTGAATAAATATTTACAACCTTTATGTATTTTTGACACTCCATTTAAATTACCTGAATCCATTTCGAATAAAACCGTTTACCTTAAATCGTCAATACCTAGAGATTATATAGCTTATTTATGATTTTTCCCAAATATTTAGACCATTTACTACAAACTTTTTTAAACGAATTTGCTCTTGTTAGTTTTACGAATTGAACAGAGACCTTAAATTCTTTGTCTTCCGTGTTTTGGTGTTGTTCTATGAGGATTATAGGTTTCAGTAAGTTTCTCATCTTTAAAACCCATATGTGGTAGTTGTGAAGGATTGAGTGATTCTCCATATATATAGATTAAACATTAAGTAATTATCTTTCAATTAAATCATCATCATTTGATTCTTAAATCATTTCCTCAAACATGAGTAACTCACCTGAAACAGGAACATTTTTAACAGATTGATTAACATACATGAATATTTTATCCATCATTTTCATTTTGAGTGATGAATTATAGAATTGTGATTGATGCAAAATTTGTTTTTGATACAAAATTAGACTTCTCAAAGACATAATTCCCTGTTATCTCTGTTTCAGAGTCAGGAGGAATGAGTTTAAGATTTATATTGCATGCAGATAAAATCGATCACTCGATTTTTATATTATACTCGAATATGCATTTAAATATTTCATCACCGCTAGTAAATTGTAATTTTAGTCTCAATTTGTCACACATCCTTTTATGAAAATCGCTAAATTGACTTTGATGTGCTGTTAAAACTGCCTTTCAGAACTAATAAAAAAAAACTTTTCCACTCTCTCTTTTTGTAAAGCAATTATTTAGATTAGTTTTATACAACAGATTAATGTTTTTGTTAAAATGTGTTATATTCACAAAATTATTGAACTGTGTTAGAATATAGTAACAAAATCATAACCTGTAATTGGATCACTCACTTCTACTAATCTTCTATTTTAAAAAGAAATGTGAGTCTTGTTGCTTTGAAAGGCTTACCTAATTCTTTTTGAAAGTGTTTAAATAACATTTTCTATTTCTTGATCTATTTTTGTTAACATTTCATTACAATAAATTTAATCGCTTATAAACACTTGGCTTTACTTGTACATTAAGAGATGATTCTATTGTTTATTGACATCTGATTTTACTTTGTCATTAAGAGTTGACTGTAATCAATTTAATTGTTTATTAACATTTGCTTCCACTTGTTCATTAAGACTTGAGTCTATTGAAATTAATCGTTTATTAACATGCTGCTTGTTCATGAAGACTTGATACTAATGAATTTCATTACTTATTAACATTTGAATCCATACGTTCCTTAAGAATCGATTCTAATGAATGTAAGTCTTTATTAATATTTGATTCTACTCTCTGAATAAGTCGCTAACTTAAGTGCCTAGTAGCCAACATTAATTCTTCATATTTTAGTTTATCCAAAAGTTTCCCCATATACTAAAATTAAAATTTTTTAAATTTGTAAATATATGGTAGTAGTTTTAATACAAATAAACAAAGTATGGCAAATAAACTCCTTAAAATTCTGTATTCTTTCAGCATTACAATATAAGTCGCTTTTTCCTAAATAATTTGCTAATTATTTCGGTATATTTCTAGGAAACAAATCAATTCAAATTTCCAATCTTTATTTTCACAATAACAAATCCATTGATACCAACATTATCAGAGATATGTAAATTAAAAATCCCACATTCTTATTGTCTTCAACAAATAACCGATTCATGAGTCATGAGTACACCACAAAAGAGTTTAATTTTTAATTCTTTAACAAGTTTTTCTGTAGCAAAATTACTTAATGCATTAGGATACACAATTGCTACTGCGACAATTTTTTACTTTTTCATTCCAGTTCCTTTCATCTCCATTGCTAAATTAGGTTATGCTTTTCTTCTAATTCTTTGTCAACTTTTTGTTTAATCTGAACAGATGCTAAAATAGAAGATACACCACCAGCTAATAAACCGATTGCTCCTAATGTTGCTAGTAACGTTTGTAGAAATCCTCCTTCATTTGTCATTAGTCTGGAATGTTCTTTCTTTTTCATTAGATATTCAACCATTTTTTTCACAGCATGAATACCTAATATTATAAGCAATTCCATCAGTTGTTTATCTCTATTTGTTTTGTGTTTCAGTTAAAATATTATCGACACTATTTAACTGTTTATTATTTAGTTTAATTTTAAGGTTTTTGGTTTAGCCATGCCACCAGATAGGAAAGTATGATCATTGCTGAAGTTATTAATTTATATGATAGAAAATTTAATAGAGAATTATACACTCAACCAGCTTTCATGTAATTCAGAATCAATTCCTAATTTTCGTTTATCTTACATTTTTCTTCTAACTAATGTTGACACTAATTTTTCACCAAATGATGAATCCTCAGCACACATTCTTTCTTTTGCACTTAACTGAAGTCCTTTATCAGCTTTGTATCTTTTCCCAATTTGTTTTAACTCCTTTAGATAGTATTATATTTTTGAAAAGCTTTGTTTAATATAAATTACTTTATCATCTCTAGATAACCTTACTTCTAATTTTGTTCTAGAATCACAATACTAATAACCAGGAAATATTATTTGATAAGTCAATTTGTTAGTTAAAGCGCCTGAGGGACATTACTCGAAAGTTTCATCAAGGATGGAATTCCTTTTGGATTGTTGCTGATGAAATCTCTAAATTTATTTATTAACATTTTTGTTATTGTAACTTATTTATTACAACAATTTTAATTTCCAACTAATTCTCCACCATGAAATATTGCTAATCTGTTAATTTAATCTCTAATATCATTGATAAAAAACATATTCGATTGGTTTTTATGAATGTTTTTTTATTTTCCTATCATAGTATTTTTCAGATATTTGTATCTAATAAATCAGCAAGTTTTCTTTCTGTAGCAATGGAAAATATGTTTCAAGAATTACTTTTATCAAATGGCTATACTTATTTTCGTTACATGTTTTATTTTTTTTGGATTCTTTTCAATATATGCAGTGCTTGTTTTCAATTAAGTTCAAGCATAATTTATTAAATCGTCGTGATTAAACTTTTTATCAAAATCTTCCAGAGTATTTGTTTTTTAGTTGACAGATTCATTAAACCATCTGTTCCCTCATATTCCTTCCCAACAAATATTAATTCATCCCTATCAAATTCTATTGATAAATTACCTATATGCTTAAACCCATCAACAGGTCTTAATCCAAAAGTTTTTTCACTATGATTGACATATTTCAACATTCTTTCACTTAAATTTATTTCTTCAATGACTTTGTCTTTGAACTGTTTGTCATCCTCAATCTCTTCTCTATAATTCTCCATAAATCTTGTATTTCTGGTTCATTTAAGTACAGTCACATTGTGGACTCTCATACTGTGTAACTGGTTGTATTTTTTGAAATTGTTATCTATAATTTTGATGATATTGAACTGGCTTTTTCAATTTCTAAGTTTTCTTCAATTGTTTTTAACACAATGATGCCTACTCCTTCAATTCCTTGCTTAACTTATTCAATTGCATCAATAGTGGGTTGATGATCTTTATATTTCTCATACTCCATTCTTGGTTGTATTTTTCATTTTAAAAATTATAATTGTACTTTTACTTTTGTATTAGCATTTTAAGAAACTCTCTGCTCAATTTCACAAACATTTATTAAGAATAAAAAACAATAAACATTTATATTTTGCATGCCCATTTAATTTTCAATGTTTATGTTCAATGTTCTTATTCATCATTTATGTTCAATGTTCTTGTTCTCCATTTATGTTTTCAAAATATAATTCATCTTTTACCTGTACTTACCATTATTAATTTTGCCCATCATATCTATCATAATGAAAATGAACTCATCATTATTCCAACATTTGCTATACATTTCTTTAAAAATCAACAAATTTGAAATTTCCTCCAACAAATTCGTGATAAATATAGTTTTTATTTATGTCATCCTGTCATAAAATATCTAAGAAATTGTGATTACATCTAACAGTCTTTTGAGCATGTTTGAGATAAATAAAAATAATCTATTCCTTTATGTCTTCCTGTAGCAAAGTATCTTTAATTGCAAATTGATGTCCAAGAATGTAGTTTTGAAAGAAAATAACCGAATTATCTTCACATTCATCTAATGGAATAATTTTATCGCTATTTTCAATAAAATTAGCTATTTTCTCATTGCACTTATTTTCAATTTTTTCATACCTTTTCAAAAATTCTTGATATTTAGTTTGCTCTAAACTTTTAAAATAAACATACAAATGACTAATTTCATTCCAATGCAATCAACCATAAGCTAAAATAGAATTATCGATATTAATATCTTTTTCCACATCATCAAACATTAAACAGAATTTGTTAAAAACTTACTGTGTTTATTTTTCGATTTCTTCTCAGGAATTCTTATTTTTGGTGCCCAATCTGTCGTTTACTTATGTAATTTTTATTAGTAACAAATGTTCATATTACTTCAATTAAGCAATAGTTTATCTGTTCTCAAAAAAGGTTGACAGTTGCTATAAGAGATACTTATAAAAATCTACCAGTAGTTGGTTTGTATTCAACTTTTTAAATTATAAATGTTACATCCAAAAACAATAATGTATATGTCAGTGGAGAAACAATAGAAATTCCTGTTGGACAATATAGTTTAAAAAATTTAGAAAAATATATTAAATCTAAAAATCTAACATACACATTAAAGAAACACAAATTTTCAATAGAGTAACTTTGAGAGCAATGTAAAATGATACATGAATAAAAAAGATAGTAATAGGCAAATTTTGGGCTTTAGTAATAAAATTATTCCGACTAAGGGAAAAAGTTCCTTAAATTATTCCATTTGAATTAATCAAGTTGATGGAATGTTTCTTAAATATACTGATTTTTTCATGGAGAAACTATATTATTGTTTCATTTAAAACAAATACAGTATTTAGAGGACTAATAATTTTGAACCACATTATCCTATAAATGTTCCAACTTTTGATACTATACAGAATTTAAGAGTTACTGTAACTGATGAAAGTGATAATTTGGTTGATTTTAATTATGTAACTGTGAAAGTTATTTTAAAAATGTCTCAATAAATTGTATCCTTTATAAACGAATGAAGTTGAAAGCTATCGGTTTTACTCATTCCCACTGAATGACAAAAGTAACAATAATTTAAATTATCCTAACAAGGTCACAGATATAAATATAAATATTGGGGATGGAGTGGATTCATCCCAATCATGCACAACTTTACATGAATTTCACTGATAGTGCAGATTATCCAACATTTGATAGAAAATTACCAAAACTGTTTGAAATTCTCACAATTAAAAAAGAAATAATATTTTGTCTAGAATATAACATCCATTTTCTTCTTCATCAGCTCTTACTTGGTTAACTTCATCGTTTGTCAATGAATTAATTACAGATTGATATATTCTTAATAACAGAAAAATAAAATGTAAGAATGATGAAGTACTTTATCTGTTAGAATTATTCAGTGGATTTTTTGAAGATTTTACAAAAATTATTTGGGAAGGAGATTTAACAGTAATTGTTATTTGAAGTTCAAGTTCTAGAGATTCTGTTCTTTCATGGTATGCTAAAAATGATGCTGGAGTTGAAATAAAACACTTCCAAAAGAATGTACAATTGTCATACAATCGACGGAAATTCGTGTTAATGCTGTTAAATATATCTGAATATTAGCTTGAAATAGAACAAGAAAGACTAAAGAATACTAAAATTCTCATATCATTCTTTGAACCCCCAAAAAATAGAGATATCAGCTTCAAGTGGAAAGAGAAATTTTTAACTACATATCACTAATTATTATAATTCTGCAGAATCTGATATGCCTTACTTTATTTTTGTTGTTTTCCAAATGAACCAAAAAATAATTAGCTAATTGATTATTCTTTATTTGATCATGTTAAATTACAAAATATCATAAGAAAAATAGGGAATGAAGTTTGTCTTTGAGAATTATTGAATCTAGTTCTATCAAATAACGTTTCAAAAGCTTAGAATGATTTCCGAGATTTTAAGAGAGTGAAACAACTACTCAGTGACTGCAACGTAAGTCTGTTCGACTTTATAGAAACTTATTGGATCTATGTCATAAATATGAATCGAAGAATGAATGTTTTAACTACACAGAAAACAATGATGCAGTTGTATGCTACTTTTAACGATAAAGTTCCTAATAATACTTTAGCTTATATGACTATGTATTGTAAAAAGAATTTAACTTACGATTCACAATACAGAATACTAACGGAAAATTTTTGAGCTGAAAAACTTAGTATCTTATGTATTAAATGATTTCTGATATCACTCATTTTGAATTTCTAAAATGTCAACTGAATAAATTTATTTTGTTAGAATTGTAAGCTTAACTGATTGGATTTCAAAATTTTACTAATGTGTGCCTTGTTTCTGAATATACGTATTAGAACTACTGCCAGCTGCATGGCTGTCGTTATGCTCATTGGCCAGCTGTGCACTCATTCAGGTTGTAGCCAGGAAGGCCATGTCCATTCTGAATGTCACTGACATAGGCTGTTCAGACACTGATCGGAGATGTCGCTCTCCCTGTGGCGCCCAATGTGCTACCTCTGTGTTATGCATCTATGGCATGACAGGCTGCTGTGCCCTCTCTGAATCAGACAGCATTGGCGTCGACTCCTCTCGACAATGCAATGGACGTTTTGCCTGTCTCTCCTACACTGCTGCTGGAGGCAGTACCAGCGGTTGATGGACATCAGCAGATGCAAGCTGTCTATCCTGACCCAATGGTTGTTGATCATGAAGCTGTCCTGATTTCCTCTTTTCTGCTGTTGTGTTCCCTGACCATGATGCACACATCATATGGATACTCTGTGCAAAGCCTGCCCTCCCCAAGGCATTGATTGTTTATGAATGGGAGGTTGTGGCATAGTGGCGACGAACCTAGGATTTCTATTTCTCTATTCTCCAGGAATGCACTATGATGCCATATTCACCAGAGTGCTGGGCGATGGTGAATAGTGCCAAGGTACAGCCCAAATAACTCTCTCGCCAACACCTTGAACAAGCTATGGTCAGGGTGCACACACATGACAGGTTAGCACAGGGGCGTCTACTATGTATCGTGTGATAGTGAAATTTCGGCACTGTTGGAGCACTGATTATTGTTCTTACGGCTCATGATAGGTGGCACTTTAATACCCAATGTGAAACATGGTCTGGCTTCCACACACATTATGCTATGCTCTGTACAACGTCACCACCCTGCCAACATTGTGACAGTCTCGCAACTCTTCTTTGACTCAGTTCTTAGGGGTGCAATGATGGATTTGCTTGCCGAAGTCTTGGGTTCTGCAAACAAACCACCTGGCTCTAACGGCCGTCCACTCGAGTTTTATAAGACATTTTGTCCCCTTATGGCGTCGGTGTGAACGGAACTTTGTCAGATCCCTATACCGCCTCTCGTGCATATCCCAAAAGGTTTCCTTAATGGTCACCTCATTCCCAACTACAAGCCTCACTGTACCTTATGGACATGGATTATTGCCCCTTGACGTTGCTCAACAGTGACACAAAGATCTTTACCCTGCTGTTGGCTGCACAGCTTAAATGGATAGCCCAGTATGTGTATCACGTATACCAAACTCCACAGTATGGGATACCATGATACTACCGTCGACGTCATAATCCGTTTACTTCGTGGAGCTACGTTCCAAGTATTCTGGAATGGCCATCTCACTCCTCCCATCTTGACCCTTTTTCTTCGTGTCAAGGCTGCCCACTCTCTGCACTGTTGTATGCTTTCGTCATGGACCCATGGCTCTGCAGCCTCCGTCAATGCCTGTCAGGGATGTCTCTCGGTGGCCATGTCTTCAGCTGCACTGCTGATGCAGACGATCTCTTAATCATTCATCGTAGCGATGTTGAGGTGAAGGAGTCATTGGCGTGGAGTACCGCCTACGCTGAAGCTTCTGGTAGCTGGTTTAACATCCGAAGCTCAAGCTGCATGGCTATAGGTGTGAGGCTTCCTGCGGACAGCGCTGCTCCATTGCTCGTAGATCCAATGCTTAGGACTCGATTTTGCAAGTGATCTGCGACGGACGATTGACTTCAACTGCCGGGCCTTCTGTCCAAGCTATGAGCTGGGCTCCTCGATCATGGTTTACGACCCTTAGATCTTCTGCAGCGGACACAATATGTAAATGTATATTTGCCCTCATGTAACCCTGATGTGGCTCGGATACTCCCTATTCCCCCATCCATGGCTCAATCTCAATCTCAATCTCAAAAACTGATTGTTGAAATATTGCACATTATTTCAACATCAGCGGCTAGAAGAGCACATTCGACGAGTACAGTTTCGTGAATGACTTTTGCACTAAGAGGAAGATAACGAACGTTTTAGAAATAACGTGACATGGACTGAAGAATATAGCTTCACTCGAGGAGATATTTTCAACCTCCGCAACTGTCATCATTGGTCGTAACAGAACCAACATGTCGCCCGTAAATGTGCCTTTCAGGCACCCTGGAATTGTGAGAGGAGTGCTTTTGGGCCCTTATCTATCGCCGCGAAAATTCAATGCACCCTTGTGTCGTACGTTTCTTTGTGTTGCTTTGCCTGACGCAATTAGAAGACGTTCCACTTGGTGTTCGGCGACAGTTACCGTTCCAACCTGATGAAGCATTGTCACACTTCGGAATTAATGTGCGTAAGTACTTAAATGAAGCGTTTTCAGGAAAATGGAACGGTCGTGGAGGTCCAAAGGTGTGGCCTCCACGTTTGCCAGAATGTAAACCACTAGATTTTTACTCGTGGGGCCACTTAAAGGAGCAAGTTCATACTGCTGCACCCATAAACGTAAACGACCTAATAGCTCATGTGCAAACCACTTCGATAGTGGTGGATGCAGGTGTGTTGCATAGGATCCTGCAAAGTATGATCCTGCGAGTGGGGAAGTGTTTGCAAAAACAAGGTGGTCGCTTTGAATATCTTCTGTAAAGCGAACGTTGCTCGTACGTGCACGTTCCAGCTTAGTGAAGATAAGCCTGGACGTCGAAGGTACAGAAAGGAATTATTGCGCGCAGCGCAATGTGCAATCTAGTGTAGCCTACCTACTGTGTTTTTTTGTACCTCATTGGATAAAGACGACGTCGCTGTATCCACTGTTATTTTCTGTTGGCCTTGTTTTTGTAATGGACGAAACAAAGTGGTTGTTTACGTATGTGAGGAATTCGTGTTATGTCTTAATGTTTAAATAAAGGTAACTATAACAGAACGAAATACTCAAGATAACGCACTGTGGTGTTGTAAACTGGATACAGTTTAATGCTTCAGCTGAAGATAAAATAAAAAATAATTGGCGCGAACGCGATTCGAACATCGGCGAGTCTTCCTATCCGTTCCCTATGGCATTGTCTCATTTCACAGAGTTAATGGGACAACTCCAGCGCAGCGCAGAGTTCATGCTGCCTGCTCTTGGCCACGCTGCACGCTGTTATAGTTGTGCGAGAACGTTGTTTTTTAAATCGCATTTCTGTTGAACCTTTTGGCGGACCTAGGTTTTGCTAGATATACTTTTGTCTTGAACTGCTATGGTGCCCTCTGTTACTAGCACAGGTCCCATGCAAGCGCAGGTGAATGTCCACCATAGCACAATACTATGTCCCCTATAACATAATACTGTGTCCGCGGCACGATGTTTGTTCCGAGCACTCGTTGGCCTGGATGACGGCGTATCCGGACACGACCATCGACCTGATGTAAGAAGAAACGTGGTTCATGCAAGCAGCCATTGATCTAGTCTCGACGATTCCGTGTCTACTATAATCATAATTGACGATATCGTTGTGTCAGCACGGGAACACCTAGGGATTTCCTGCTGCGCAGTCCTATGTTCAACGATGTACGCTGAACGGTGCTCTACATCTACATCCACATAGATACTCCTCAAGTCACCACACTGTGTGTTGTCGAGGAACCCAGCACCACTACTAGTCATTTCCTTTCGTGTTCCACTCGCAAACAGAGCGAGGGGAAAATGACTATCTATATGCCTCTATGTGAGCACTAATTTCTCGTGTCTTATCTTCGTAGTCCTTATGCGCAATGTATGTTGACGACATTAGAATAATTCGGCAATCAACTTCAAAAGCCGGGTCAGTAAATTTTCTGAATAGTGTTCCTCGAAAATAACGTCACCTTCCCACCAGCGATTCCCATTTGAGTTCCTCAAGCACCTCTGGAACAAAAAATGGTTCAAATGGCTCTAAGCACTATGGGACTTAACATCTGAGGTCATCAGTCCCCTAGACATAGAACTACTTAAACCTAACTAACCTAATGACATCACACACATCCATGCCCGAGGCAGGATTCGAAACTGCGACTGTAGCAACCTCGCGATTCCGGACTGAAGCACCTAGAACCACTCGGCCACAGCGGCCGGCCCTCTGTAGCACTTCCGTGTTGTTAGAACCTACTGGTAACAAATCTGGCAGCCCGGCTCTGAATTGCTTCGATGTCCTCCTTCAATCCGACTTCGTATGGATCCCAAACACTCGAACAATATTCAAGAATAGGTCTCACCAGCGTCCTACATTGTATCTCCTTTACACATGAACCACATTTTCCTACAATTCTTCTGATTACGGAACTGCACCATTCGCCTTTCCTACCGCAGTCGTCACATACACGTTCTATTTCATAACGCTTTGCAACGTTACGCCCAGATATTTAAACAAAGTGACTGTGTCAGGCAGTACACTAATAACGCTGTCTCCGAATATTATAGGTTTCTTTTTCCCGCTTATCCGCATTAACTTACATTTTTCCGTATTTAGCTACGTGACATTTATCACACCGACTAGAAATTTTATCTAAGTCATCTTGTATATTCCTATAGTCACTCAACATCGACACCTTACCGTACACCACAGTATCATCAGCAGAGAACCGCAGATTGGTGCCCACTCCGTCCTTGTTCTCCGGAGCACTCTTCCATGCCCGTATTGTACGCTTAGTGAGATCTGCCACAGACCCTGCTTTACAGAGCACGCAAGATTACGACCTGCAGGTACCATGGTGGAACGTGACGTCCAACCCGATATCGCCTGTTCATGGTTTCACCGTTCTTCAGTCTTCCTTAGAAGCTCACAACCGTAGCAAGCGAACAGCCGACCATCTTCACTGTCTCTGGCATAGTCGTTCACAGGCACAGATCGTGATAATTTGCCCTTCGTCAAAGTCGCTTACTTCAGTGGATTTCTCCATTTCCGGTCCGTATCGTCGCTAGACTGTATCCCCATTCGTCTCTGTTCCGCTTACGTAAGACAGCTATTAATAAATTAGCCTCCGTTGGCTGTTAAACAATTAAATAAATAGATAAAATTTTATCTATATGCAATCCGTACTTAGACATTGACATTACTTCTCCACACAGTCGGTACCCGAATTCAAATGTATCCTGTAACGTGACACCAGCTTCTCTATCGCTTCATCAAAGAATGGTGCCTCCTGCCACTGAAGCCAGTTGTTGATAGTATCTTTGAGCCCATCGCCGGTTTTGGAGTGCTAAGTAATCTGCCAGGTTGGTGCGGAGTCCGGACTAAGTATAAATTCTCCCTTCGTTCAATTCGCAGTGTGGAGTCATGCGTTGCGAAGGAGGATGAACCCTTCGGCAATCAACCTGTGCTGTTTGTTTTGGACTGAGCTTCGGAGATTTTTAAGTGTGTCACAACAAACCTGCGTCGCCTGGCCATCAAGAGCTGTTGAATAGCGATTTGATTCACGGATCCAGTTATATAGCTCCTTCCGCGTATAGCGATTTTACGGCTATGACGTGTGGGGCCTGAAGATGGCATCAGTGTAGTGCCGAAACTGGTAGCACATAAGAATTTCATGAAATTAATTTCTACAATACATACGGCTGTTGGTAAAATATTGCATCAAGAAAAAGATACCTGTGATGTCAAGGTATTCTCACGCGTTACTCTCATGAAATCCTGTATCAAAATTCAAGTCTTATCCCAAAAACCATTATTTTGCTGTTTGACAGAATTTGCTTGATTGTTTTGGGATTACCGGGAGAATGAGTGGGCATCCACTAGACTGTTAGTTTCACAGTTCATGTGTTGAACGCAGGTCTCGTCCTCAGTCGCGAATCTGTTCAGAAATTCCTCTTCCGTCTATAAGGTACCTCTGGAAGTATATCAAGCCCAATCGCATTCTTTAAATTTTGTAACCACTGTTATACAGTATTTATACCTGCGTATTGAATGTTACAGATGCTTCTCCTTCAAATCTGACGCGTATCTTCAAAATAATCAGATATTTTGAAACGATGTCCCGCACCACAATTTCGTCAACATGTTGCCCAAGTGCACCAGTCATATGTGAATGACTTCCTCTCTCGTTTTTATGATGCACATATGTGCCACCAGCCTTGAAGAGTCTGCACCACTACCTCAAACACCTTCAGTGGTGGAATATTAATATTCACTAATATGTACTGTATATTTCTACAGTTCTTAACAGATTTGGTGTTGATTTCAGAATGAAAGTTTTGTTCTGTAGCAAAGTGCACAGTTATCGATACTGCGCAACTGTTTTACTCTTTCCATATCTCCCAGTAGAAGTCGTAATTTGCTTTTTCCAAGTACCTATCTGTCTCGGAAGCTCTGCCACTCATGCAGAAGGCGTATTCAAATGCTCGAGCGCACTCCGTTACTATCTTGAAATAGCTGCAAGAGTAATTTACTACGGGAAACAAGACAATTCTGCCGAATACATTCTCCTGGCTCCAGTACTTGTAAAGGTTGTCGTCTCTGCACGCGGCGCCAAATTTACATGAGCGTGAACCCTGCGTAGCCCGGAGCTCGCCAGCCTGTTACAACGGTACAGCTGGATTGCGACACGGCCGGTGTGAATGAAGTGTGAAGGCCCCTGGACGGGGGCGGGGCGTGCGTGTCGTCCAGCAGCGCGCAGGGCTGCTGACGTCAGCCACGATGCCGGAACGAATGGCGGCCCGTCCCAGGAGGGAGCCGACTGCCGCTTGCCGGCCTGCGACAGTCTCTGCTGGTTAGTTCCGTATGTGTGTCGCTAAGGGTGCCTCGCCAGCATCACGCCACTACAGTCGCACTGATTTCTCCTTGGTTCGCAAAAGTAGTTGCAGGTATTTTCCCCACCCTTCTTTCCTGAAACGAGGATCGCATCTTGCCTTTTTATAAAAAAACTTCTTTTTGAAGCTGTAGAGGTGTGATTGCAGCCAACACAATGACAATTAACTGGTCTATTCTTAAACCACCATATGCAGTCCCTTTATTACACTACTGGCCATTAAAATTGCTACACCACGAAGATGACGTGTTACAGACGCGAAATTTAACCGACAGGAAGAAGATGCTGTGATATGCAAATGATTAGCTTTTTAGAGCATTCACGCAAGGTTGGCGCCGGTGGCAACACCTACAACGTGCAGATATGAGGAAAGTTTCCAACCGATTTCTTATACACATACAGCAGTTGACTGGCGTTGCCTGGTGAAACGTTGTTGTGATGCCTCGTGTAAGGAGGAGAAATGCGTACCATCAAGTTTCCAACTTTGATTGGGGTCGGATTGTAGCCTATCGCGATTGCGGTTTATCGTATCGCGACATTGCTGCTCGCGTTGGTCGAGATCCAATGACTGTTAGGAGAATATGGAATCGGTGGGTTCAGGAGGGTAATACGGGACGCCGTGCTGGATCCCAACGGCCTAGTATCACTAGCAGTCGGGATGACAGGCATCTTATCCGCATGGCTGTAACGGATCGTGCAGCCACGTCTCGATCGCTGAATCAACAGATGGGGACGTTTGCAAGACAACAACCATCTGCACGAACAGTTCGACGACTTTTGCAGCAGCAAGGACTATCAGCTCGGACACCATGGCTGCGGTTACCCTTGGCGCTGCATCACAGACAGGAGCGCCTGCGATGGTGTACTCGACGACGAACCTAGGTGCACGAATGGCAAAACGTCATTTTTTTCGGATGAATCCAGGTTCTGTTTACAGCATCATGATGGTGGCATCCGTGTTTGGCGACATCGCGGTGAACGCACATTGGAAGCGTGTATTCGTCACCGCCATACTGGTGTATCACCCGGCTTGATGGTATGGGGTGCCATTGGTTACACGTCTCGGTCATCTCTTGTTCACATTGACGGCACTTTGAACAGTGGACGTTACATTTCAGATGTGTTAAGACCCGTGGCTCTACCCTTCATTCGATCCCTGCGAAACCCTACATTTCAGCAGGATAATGCATGACCGCATGTTACAGGTCCTGTACGGACCTTCCTGGATACAGAAAATGTTCGACTGCTGCCCTGGCCGGCACATTCTCCAGATCTCTCACCATTTGAAAACGTCTGGTGAATGGTGGCCGAGCAACTGGCTCGTCACAATACACCACTCATTACTCTTGATGAACTGTGGTATCGTGTTGAAGCTGCATGGGCGGCTGTACCTGTACATGCTATCCAAGCTCTGTTTGACTCAATGCCCAGGCGTATCCAGGCCGTTATTACGGTCAGAGGTGGTTGTTCTGGGTACTGATTTCTCAGGATCTATGCACCCAAACTGCGTGAAAATGTAATCACATGTCAGTTCTAGTATAATATATTTGTCCAATGAATACCCGTTTATCATCTGCATTTATTTTTGGTGTAGCAATTTTAATGGCCAGTAGTGTATAAATCACTAGTAGTGCAGCATGAAAACTTGGTACTAAGTAAACTAATGCTCGATGACTAGATCTACTTAAGTGAGGAATGTAGCTACCGAAAGGGAACATTCAACTGTTCCACTCTGAATTACCATACACAAATCGTAAGAGAAATGTAGAGAATATATTGCCATCATTAAATTCATTCGAGATTCAGGTGATAAGAATACTAAAAAAACATGACGAATGCACATGTCATAACATACCGGTATGTGGCAACAAGTGAGATCAATTAGCTAATATACACAATTCAGAATATTATAAGCCATCACAATAGATTACGAGGTCTCGGTGCAGCTTGAAGTCTACTGTGTATGCAGCAGGGTACATCAGTACAACAGATCCAGTGTTGTTCTATGCCTTTTCATCAGAGGGAGCGTTTTCGTTGTTTACGTCAATTACAGAGAGAACATTTTAATGATTTGTCATTAACGTTGACTTGAAGCATTATACGATGCAGCACTTACACTCAGTGTGTACTATTTATTTTGTTACAATGTTAAGTGTTCGTTTTGATATATTTAGTTTAAACACGATATGACTGCATCTACATCTACATCTACATGGATACTCTGTAAATCACATTTAAGTGCCTGGCAGAGGGTTCATTGAACCACCTTCACAATTCTCTATTATTCCAATCTCGTACAGCACGTGGAAAGAATGAACACCTGTATCTTTCCGTGCGAGCTCTGATTTCCCCTATTTTATCGTGGTGATCGTTCCTCCCTATGTAAGTCGGTGCCAACAAAATATTTTCGCAATCGGATGAGAAAGTTGGTGATTGGAATTTCGTGAGAAGATTCCGTCGCAACGAAAAACGCCTTTGTTTTAATGGTGTCCACCCCAAATCCTGTATCATTTCTGTGACACTCTCTCCGATATTTCGCCATAACACAAAACGTTCTGCCTTTCTGTGAACTTTTCGATATACTCCGTCAGTCCTATTTGGTAAGGATCCCACACCGCGCAGCAGTATTCTAAAAGAGGACGGACAAGCGTAGTGTAGGCAGTCTCCTTAATAGGTCTGTTACATTTTCTAAGTGTTCTGCCAGTAAAACGCAGCCTTTGGCTAGCCTTCCCCATAACATTTTCTATGTGTTATTTCCAATTTACGTTGTTCGTAATTGTAATACCTAGGTATTTAGTTGAATTTACAGCTTTTAGATTAGACTGATTTATCGTGTAACCAAAGTTTAACGAGTTCCTTTTAGTACTCACGTGGATGACCTCACAATTTCCCTTATTGAAGGTCAACTGCCACTTTTCTCACTATTCAGATATTTTTTCTAGATCGTTTTTCAGTTTGTTTTGATCTTCTGATGACTTTATTAGTCGATAAATGACTGCGTCATCTGCAAATAACCGAAGACGGCTGCTCAGATTGTCTCCCATGTCGTTTATATAGATAAGGCAACAGCAAAGGGCTTATTAAACTACCTTGGGGAAAGCCTGAAATCACTTCTGTTTTACTCGATGACTTTCCGTCGATTACTACGAACTGTGACCTCTCTGAAAGGAAATCACAAATCCAGTCACATAACTGAGACGATATTATATAAGCACGCAATTTCACTACGAGCCGCCTGTGTGGTACAGTGTCAAAGCCTTCCGGGAATCCAGGAAACGAAAGCGATCTGAAATCCCTGGTCAATAGAATTCAGCACTTCATGTGAATAAAGAGCTAGTTGTGTTCCCCAGGAACGATGTTTTCTAAGATCATGTTGACTGTATGTCAATAGACCGTTACCTTCGAGGTAATTCATAATGTTCGAACACAATATATGTTCTAAAATCCTGCTGCATATGGACGTTAACGATATGGGCCTGTAATTTAGCGAATTACTCCTACTACCTTTCTTGAATGTTGGTTAGTATACTCCACTGCTGCCTAGTGCTAATGACTCTGTGTACATTGCACTTAGACATCGAGCTACCAGGATTCTACGATGCTATACTATCTGCATATACGTTAATGTCTGTTACTTACGTTTTGTATTAATATCTCTACATTGCAATTTCTCGGGTCTTTGCTATTCGTCCCCTTCTTTCTTTACGGTGTAAGTAGGCTGTTTAGGTTTTCTTATTGGTAACGCCACGTAGCGCTCTGTATGAAAATCACTGGCTGTGCTGTGTGCAGTCTGTGGCTAGTTTGCATTGTTGTCTGCCATTGTAGTGTTGGGCAGCTGGATGTTAACAGAGCGTAGCGTTGCGCAGTTGGAGGTGAGCCGCCAGCAGTGGTGGATGTGGGGAGAGAGACGGCAGAATCTTGATAGTGGACGATCTGGACGTGTGTCCATCAGAGACAGTAAATTTGTAATATTGGATATCATGGACTGATATATATATTATGACTTTTGAACACTATTAAGGTAAATACATTGTTTGTTCTCTATCAAAATCTTTCATTTGCTAACTATGCCTATCAGTAGTTAGTGCCTTCAGTAGTTTGAATCTTTTATTTATCTGGCAGTAGTGGCGCTCGCTGTATTGCAGTAGTTCGAGTAACGAAGATTTTTGTGAGGTAAGTGATTTGTGAAACGTGTAGGTTAATGTTAGTCAGTGCCATTCTTTTGTAGGGATTTTTGAAACTCAGATTGCGTTGTAAGAATAGCCTTGTCGTGTCCAGTTATCATTTCTTTCATCGCGGAATTATGACGCATGTCACCTGTAATTGTTGTGTTCCTGTTTTCGCGTCCTGCGATTGTCAGTGTCTATTTCCAATTCTTGTAAGAGTCCCTGAAAAGCTTCAATTTCGTCTTTGCCACGTCCTGCCAAAATAATATGTCTTAAATATTCAGGCAATTTGATTAAGCAATTGCGGATGAGTTCTGAGGGGCTGTATGGGTTTGAAAGATACTGATTCTTATGCAACATGTCTTCAAAATATTTCACAAGACTGGAAAATTCAGATTGTTCGAAATGTTTCATCATTATGATGCTATGTTTTACTCGGTCTTGTGTGGCTTGAGACCAATATGTTGAGAGGAAGGCATGATAAAATTCTCCTTCACTGTGGCAATCGTGAATGACCGATCGCATTCTCACAGCTGGTTCATTTTCTAAGTAGCCACACACAAATTCTAATCTATGCCCTAAGGACCAGTTGAGAGGAAAACAATGAGAGAATTGATGAAGCCACACTTGTGGATGAATGTCGTTGCCAGAATTCTTAAATGTTTTGAATTTACGTGTAGTAATGAACAGCTTATAGTCAAAATCATCGTGTCGGCGAGTCGCACATCGGTCATTGTTACGTCGTGTCGGCGGTTCCATCTCAAAATTCGGTGCACCTTGCCAATTTCTTTCATAATTTCCGCAATGCCCTGTGTTATTATTTTGTGGCTTTTCCGTATTTCTAAGTCCCTCTTCTCCTGTTGGAGCGCGAGTGTCCTCTGAAATATGTAATTCTTGTATTACTTGTGCCAACTGATCTTGTACTTCCCAGATTTCTCTTTTGTATCGCGTATTAATTTGATTCTGATTTTGTTTGAATTTCTTAATTTGTTCATACTCTTCTGTGTCAGTGAAGGTTACAGGTTTTGTGTCATTCAGATCATCATCTACCCTCATAGATAAGTTAGTGAACTGATCCGAAAGTTCGGCTACTTTCTCCGATAGTGAACTTATTTCCTCAGTGTGTTTTTCTGAACCAAGTTTCAGAGTGTCCATTTGTGTTGAAATCGTATCTACTGTGTCCTTTAAGTCTTCCTGAGTTTTTGCAAGTTGCGTAACCGAATCGGTAGATGCAACTGAGTCAATTTTAGCTTGCAAGGTCTCATGATTTTCATGAACAATAGTTTGCAGTTCTTTTATGGCTGCTTCGTGATTCTGTAATGTGTTTTCATGCCGCAAAGAAATAGGTTGGAAATGCTCACAAATTTTTGTTTTTACGTCATTACAGACTTTTTGACATTTCGATTCGATTTTATGTAACTCAGTAGTTAAATCTTCACGTGTTTGTTCAAGCGTGGTGTCTAACTTTTGAAGATTTTGTTCCATTGCGTGTAACTTTTGAAGATTTTGTTCCATTGTGTCTAACTTTTGAAGATTTTGTTCCATTGTGTCCAACTTTTGAAGATTTTGTCCCATTTGTTTCTGATTTTGTTCAAGCGTTGTGTCTAACTTTTGTAACCTTTGTCCCATATGTTGCATTTACTGTAATAACAATGCACTGGTGTCTGAAACATATTCCTCGGTGATATTCGGTAGTGCATTTGAACCGGGAATACTCGCATTTTGAAAAGCAGAAAATGTGTCTTGACTAATTTGAGAAAACGGTGAGGACGCAAGACCTGAATCTATAGTATTTGCAAGATTGTGTCCTGTCATTTCGGATTCCTGAGGCGAGCTGTTGCCGACCGATCAATCGATAATGCTTCCCTGTTCACTAATTGTTTCACTGTCTACATTATTATTTGGAGCCCGCTCCATTTCTCCATGCACAATTACTGTCATTTCTCAGTTTACTTTGGAGCCTAGTATTACGTTTTTCGCACGCCATTATTGTCACAATATTTCACACGATAACACATAAAAGCACAATTTGAAGAGCAAAATAAGAAAACACATTAACATAGCACTGAAAATAATATCTAGTTAATTGCAACCGCAGCTGCGAAATACTTGGTGCAAATCTACATGCATGCCACAACTGTTTTACTGTACAACAATGAAAAACTACAACTACAAAGGAAATTCTCTCTATGATTAAGCACTAGCAATAAACAATAGCTACACTAATTACACAAACTACAAGAAGAAAAATCAGAAGATTCCTGTGAGGTATCCTTGGCTAAGGGTCGACATGTGAAACGTCCCCTTAGAAAAATTATACATGACTGTGCTTAAACTAACACACAATATTTTTGGCGCAACGCAATCTGACTTTCAAAAATCCCTGCTGAAGAATGGCCCTGACTAACATTAACCTACACGTTTCACAAATCACTTACCTCACAAAAATCTTCGTTACTCGAACTACTGCAATACAGCGAGCGCCACTACTGCCAGATAAATAAAAGATTCAAACTACTGAAGGCACTAACTACTGATAGGCATAGTTCGCAAATGAAAGATTTTGATAGAGAACAAACAATGTATTTACCTTAATAATGTTCAAAAGTCATAATATATATATCAGTCCATGATATCCAATATTACAAATTTACTGTCTCTGATGGACACACGTCCAGATCGTCCGCTCTCAAGATTCTGCCGTCTCTCTCCCCACATCCACCACTGCTGGTGGCTCACCTCCAACTGCGCAACGCTACGCTCTGTTAACATCCAGCTGCCCAACACTACAATGGCAGACAACAATGCAAACTAGCCACAGACTGCACACAGCACAGCCAGTGATTTTCATACAGAGCGCTACGTGGCGTTACCAATAAGAAAACCTAAACAGCCTACTTAAAACGGCTTTGTTACAACACACCAAGACGTCGAGGACAATGCTAGCACCTAGACTTCGTGCTGTACTGTTTATGGCTTATAATATTGTGAACTGTGTGTAGTAAGTCAGTTGATTCCATTTGTTACCGCATACCGGTACATTATATGTATTTTCGTCATGTTTTTGGTATTCTTATCAACTAAATCTCGAATTAGTTTTGTTAAACTTGATTTCGATATATTTTATACATTTTCTACGCTTCGTAATCTACCCCCTCCATCTTTGTTTTTGTTTTTGCTACTGTCCACTACAGTAAAGTCTTTTCGGAAGATTGGAAAGGAGCAAGATTTACAACAAACTTTTTACTTATCTTTCCTTGCGCAGTTGGCTCCAGTTCTTCATGTCTAGCGGTCTGATTCTTGAAGCTGTAATTCTCACATTTTAGGTTCTTATGGTTCAATTGATCAAAATAATTTCGAAGAATGTCGTTGCAGAATTTTTGTTTTTACGTTAATTTAGTATGCCACATTTTGCTATATAACACTGTCTTTCAAATTTTTTGCATTAACAAAGCCGAAATTACATTGTTCGCCTAAAATACAAAAATACGCCAGATCACATCAGCGGCATGCTTACAACTACCTCACTCTGCGGTAATAACAATATCCCAAAGGGTTTACGATTTTTCTCGACAAATGAATTTCTATTAGGTTCAATTATTATTTCATAAATGAATCCAGATATAAACGTAATAAGCAGTACTAGATTGCATAATTCATAATAGAAATTTTAGGTGTCCCAAATAAATATTAATTTTAAATGTTTGTAAAAAAAATTAACTGTACGTTCAGAGCTAGTACATATCGATTGTAACAGCGAAAATAAAGTTATTCCTTTTCATAAATTTTAGCTTGAAATATAACATCGTTTAAAAAATTATATGAAATTTTTCAGAAAAACAGCTGAGATAATACTGACTTGTCCAAAATTCGAAAAACGTTACCGCTATCGGCTACTACTGTTGAGGAAAAGTAATGCTAGAGGAGGATGTCCCGTAACGATCTACATACATACATTGCACTGTGCATTCTATTATGATTTGGGCATCGTAGTTAACAGTGGAACAGTTGAATATTCCCTGTCAGTATCTACATTGTCGTTAAACTACACCTAGACATCGAGCATTGGTTTACGTGGTAACTACATAATTTTCCTGCATTAGTGTTGGTGGTATACAGTCTGTTCATTTTAACTGAAAACATTAAAATATCTCGAAAACTACACATCGGACCAAAAACACTTATGAACTCAAATTTGTTTCTCTCAGTGGGAGACATCCAATGATACCACACTCCCACTGAAGCCCATGCATGGGTGACACGGGGCAACTTTTAAATCTTTAATGGGAATCCCCATTTTTTATTGCAGATAACGATTCTATGGCAAAATCTACATACGTTTTGTCATAAGCATATTCTTCGTTTCACCACAGATGGCGCCACAATCGGAGGAATGGAAATGGGTAGATGCTACTCATCCGTCTTGAATATTCAGTGGCACGTGGGACCCCAACTCCACGCTGCGAGGGTAAGACAGGCCAGAGTTTCATAACATCTAATTGTAAATCCCATTCGCAGAGTTTTATTCCTCCGACATATCGAACAGCGACTACTCGACCCGCCACGTGGCCGTGGATCGCGGCGTACGCTAAACGTAGTACCATCAACTTCAATACACTTAGTGATCCGATTTTCAAATGACCATGCACAGGACAGAGGCATATCTGCAGGAATGTCAACCCAGGAGTTTTTTATGCGGTCGACCATGTCTTCACGGCCTGTTGGCACTTGATGGTACACCTTAACTTTTAAATATCCCCACAGAAAAAAATCCTGCTACCTAGAAGGCCAATTAATTGTGCTATCTCTGCCGATCCACCGACATGGTTATCTCGTTCAATTGCGTAGTACACTGGGCAACCTTCGTGCTGAAACTACAAACGTTGTCGACATCCAGGGCAACATCCTGCAATAGTACCGGTAACTGATGTTCCAAAATGTTCGATATTTGCATCCATTCAGGGTGCCGCATATAAAATACTAACCAATGACTTCGTTCCCCATGATGCCACACCATACGTTAACCGAGCAAGGACATCGCCAACCAGTGGGGATTGTTTACACTCCAGTAATGCATGTTATGCCGGTTAACGCTAGCATGGTTTGTGAATGTAGACTCATTGAAAAACAGCACCACGGGAAAGAACGTGGGGTCATTTGCATTTGTTGACGTCCACATTCACAAAACACCATCTGGTTATGGAAATCGGAGCCATGAAGTTCCCGATGCAGTGAGTCGTGGTGCAGGTCATACTTATGACGACGCAGTATTGTGACAATACCGCCTACGACGCAGTATTGTGACAATACTGCCTACGAACATACCGGAAATGCCGTGTAATTGCCGGGCGCTTATCCATTGGTTGTGGTGCACTGCCACTAGTACAGCTATTTCATTAGCTCCTTCTGTAAAATGTTTCTTCGTTTCCTTTTGTCGATCTGTACGCTTGCTATCAGACATAAAGGCGTTCACAACCATGTAAAATAATGACAGAGAGCGAGCTATTTTCGGAAGAAACTCGGCATACAACAGCAGCCTCAACATTTCTCCTACATTCTTCGTAAATCAAGATAATTTCACTTTTTTCTTCTGTGGCTGCATCATTCATCACCCACTTCACATCTTTTCTCCAAATGATGGGAAGGTGTGCAGGCAGTAAACACTGCACAAGTTTTATAATGTTTAGAGCCGTTATCTGTTGTACGTTTGCACGATACGTGAGCTCCGGTCACAGTGTATTGTTTGTAACGGTACTTCGTAGTTCGCCACGGTGTCGCGTCGGGTAGTCCCCTATACGATAAGCCGAAGGAATACAACATGGCGAATGGGGTTTCGAATGAGAGGCTATGAAAAGCTGCCCTGTCCTAGCCTCGCAGCATGGAGGTGGGGTCCCACGTGCCATTGGGTATTCACGGGCCATTGAGTAGCATGTCGTAAATTACGCTTGTGTACCCATTTCCATTCCTCCGATTACAGCGTCATCTGCGGCGAAACTAAGAAAATTCTTCAGACAGAACGTATGTAGATGATGTAAGATCGTAATCTGCAATAAAATTTGAAAATTTCGAAGTTGTCCCCCGCCATCCACTCGCGGAGTCGGATGGCCGGTCGAGTGTCGTATTGTTACATGTCGCCCTCCGAGAAAGGGAAATTGGAATTTCAACTTTTTTTGATCCGATGTGTTGTTTTCGAGATATTTCATTGTCTTCAGTTAAAATGAACACCCTGTGCAATAAAGAGTTTTGCGCATAGTGGCTTAAGAATGCACCAGTCAACCGTCCTTGTGATGTCTGCAATACTATGACATATACTTTATATAATGTCCCTGTGTCCTTTTTATTTACACTTTAAGTGAACGTCTATAAGTTATGTTGTCGATCTATTTTCTGTGTGAACATTCCATATAACTGGCTTGATTACATATTTATTAACTCATGTAATGACATAAAATTTCTGTTATGTTTTTATAAGATTTTATTAAAAAAATGAAAAATGTTTTTAAAACTTCAAAATGTTAGACAAGATCATTTTGTAATGTACTCTATCTTAGATTACTTTTTGTTATACGAGGGTTGGAACTTTAATATTGGCAACTATTTATTTACAGCTCGTACAAAATAGATATGTGTTTACAAGTGTTACTGACCTTCAAAGCAGTCACCAGCGTTGTGTATAATCCGTTGCCAGCAATGTGGAAGTCGTAGGATACTCTTAGCAGTGCCAGTTGTGTTGACAGTTCGAGCGGCGCGGTCTATTGCCCGACGAATTTGTAGCAGTTCTGAAGCGAGTGCCATGAAGTGTTTCCTTCAGTTTAGAAATAGAGTTGAACTCACGAGGTCTTAAGTCAGGAGAGTGCAGTAGGTGGTATGGCACTTAGCAGCCCCGTCAGTCAAACAAATCAGTAACAGCTTACATTGTACGTGCTTGAGCATTGTCCTGCAAAATGATGGTCAGGATCTGCAGAAAGTATCATCATTTGTGTCTCTAAGCTGGTAGTAGGTTGTGTTCCAAAAATTAAGAGCATAGAGACAGAAGCGAAGACACTTTGTGCAGGACCTGACCATCATTTTGCAGGACAATGCTCAGGCACGTACAGTGCAAGCTGTTACTGATTTGTTTGATGGGGCTGCTAAGTGCTATAGCAGCTACTGCACTCCCCTCTAAGCGTAATAGAATTTAGCGGATGTTGGCCATGCAGCGAGTTTGCATACGTGTACGTATGCACAGTGACTATCTTTAAGTACATTTTAATGTAGTGCTAACTCTTCCAGATTAAACAATATATTGATGAGAGACTTGTCCTCGCTTTGCAATTCTGCAAAATGTAACATAAAATTCATAAATTAAAATTTTGATTCTACATGCCACGTTTACTGCATATATCCCGCAGGAAACTCACAACACTTGCAATTCTGAATCCCTAAATCGATGATCTTTCACTCTGTTCTCGGATGTAGTGCCAATATTCAACGCATGTGACAACCAGAAGAGCAGGCTATCTTTCTGAAAACTTGACTTTGACGCCTTGTTAAGAGAAATACGTTGTCGTATATGCCGCATGTGCCTCCATGTCATAAGTAATTGCCGGTAGGCAATTTATCACCTCAGATGCTAAGTATTATGTGTAAAAATGTTATTTGCTATGGACTAAGTAGACAGTACCATTGCACTTTTTGATATCAACTTGCATAATCTGTACATAATCTCGATCATTAGCAGTAGCATATCCGCAGAAATGGTGTCAACTTTGTAGAGGAGATGTTTCCACTATTTAGGCACGTCGCATTTATCAACTGTAAGTATTGCAAGGGCTTGGCTAATATAGTGTCTAATTTTTCGATTTCTACTCCACCTTATAGTGTTCTTTTTCAGGAATATGAAAATAATGAGTGAAGTATATCTGAGAAAAAAGTAGAATGAATTTTCTGGCCCGTTTATGCATGTTCGTATCACACTCGACTTTTGAAATTCCCTTTCCCCGTTTTAGCACTAGTTGTTTTGTATAAATTTATAACATCTGACGTGCATGCGAGTACAAAATAGGAAACTATTTTCTTTGTTTACTAAAAGAATACAAAGTCCGTTGTAGGCTGCATTGTGCTTGATTAAAATCGTGCTATTAGCTCATTTCGGCCGTGAGCCATTATCAAGCTCATTTGCTATGTGATGTATTACATATCGTGATAATCACATTCTTTTATGCCACACACATAAAACAAGACGTGGTACTCCATCGTAACATACTCATGTGCCACAGCGTGACAACTTCCGAAAGTAGCTAATACCACGATTTTAATAAAGCACATTACAGCCTACAAAAGACTTTGTATTCTTTCTGTAAACACTTAGAAGCTGTGGATCCCACAGGAACAAAATTTTTATTTTCTTTCTGTTCCAGTGACACCAGTAATCACGGAGCACATTTCGTTTCTTGCCAAACAGCAAATTGATAACTACGAAGTGCGAGAATCTTCGGCCAGACACAGATACAACTACAGTTCGACATTCAGTTCAGAAAGACACTACAGTATAGAGGTATCAAATAAGTTTAAATGTACACCATATGCTCTGTTTATTGAATTCTTTGATGTTGCAGTCATTTGCGAGCAAAAGTATTAGCGCTGCGTTTAACGTACCGACTTTTCATTTGATTCTTCACTGTCCAATTCTATTAGAAACGACCAATGTGACCTCAAATGCAACTGCGCTATCTCCAAATCTTCTATTATTCCAGCAAAATCACACAAACACTTCCAGACAAGGAATAATTTCATGTTCTTGAATACCCTCCGCCAATGGCTTGTGGAGCACAGACATACACTATGTGATCAAAATTATCTGGACACCCCCAACAACATACGTTTTTCATATTAGGTGCATTGTGCTGCCACCTGCTGCCACGAACTCCATATCAGCGACCTCAGTAGTCATTAGACATCGTGAGAGAGCAGAAAGGGGCGCTCCTCGGAGCTCAGGGACTTCGAACGTGGTCTGGTGATTGGGTGTACGTCTGTACGCAAGATTTCCTAAACATCCCTAGGTCCACTGTTTCCGATATGATAGTGAAGTGGAAACGTGAAGGGACACGTGCAGCACAAAAGCGCACATGCCGACCTCGTCTGTTGACTGACAGAGACCGCCGACAGTTGAAGAGGGTCGTAATGTGTAATAGGCAGACCTCTGTCCAGATCATCACACAGGAAATCTAAACTGCATCAGGATCCACTGCAAATAATATGACAGTTAGGCGGGAGGTGAGAAAACTTGCATTTCATGGTGGGGCGGCTGCTCGTAAGCCACACATCACGCCGGTAAATGCCAAACGACGTCTCTCTTGGTGTAAGGAGCGTAAACATTGGACAACTGAACAGTGGAAAAACGTTGTGTGGAGTGACGAATCACGGTACACAACGTGGCGATCCGATGGCAGGGTGTGGGTATGGCTAATGCCCAGTGTACGTCATCTGCCAGCGTGTGTAGCGCCAACAATAAAATTCGGAGGTGGTGGTGTTTTTCATTGAGGTGGCTTGCACACCTTGTTGTTTTGCCGTGCACTATCACAGCACAAGCCTACATTGATGTTTAAAGCACCTTCTCGCTTTCCGCTGTTGAAGAGCAATTCGGGGATGGCGATTGCATCTTTCAACACTATCGAGCGCCTGTTCATAATGCACGGCCTGTGGCGGAGAGGTTACACGACAATAACATCCCTGTAATGGACTGGCCTACACAGAGTCCTAACCTGAATACTATAGAACACCTTTGGCATATTTTGGAACCCTGACTTCGTGTCAGGCCTCACCGACCGACATCGATACCTCTCCTCAGTGCAGCACTCCGTCAAGAATTGGCTGCCATTTCCCAAGAAACCTTTCAGCACCTGACTGAACGTATACCTGCGAGAGTGGGAGGTGTCATTAAGGCTAATGGTGGGCCGACACCATGCTGAATTCCAGCGTTACCGATGGAAGGCGCCACGAAATTGTAAGTCATTTTCAGCCAGGTGTCCGGATACTTTTGTTCACGTAGTGTACAAGTAAGTGACTTCGAAAGGGGTGTAAATAACGTTTTTTGTGTTTGTGAATGTAACCTCTGTTCCTACCTGTATCGTCTTTCAAGTATGAGTTTAATTCCTGTAGTTCGCATTTACATTCCGTAACAATGGTGTGCATGAAAAAGTTCATGCTGCGGCAGAAGTGCAAAGTGCTGCAAATGAGAAAGTAGACACCCTGATAATTTTTAACAAGCATAGCTATTTGCATTATATAGCGATGCCGAGGCAAAATTCATCAAATACAAAAGTTGGTTAGTGAAAGAGAAGGCACTACTACACCACAATTTCGACATACGAGGGAAATGTAACGAGAATAGCACAGATGTAAAAGGGAAGAAACTCGACGCATTTAAAATGGTAGGATACAGGTCAATATGCTAGATGTAAAATCCCTGAGGAGTGCCGGATGCTTGGTAACTTGGTATTTAATCCTGTAGCTGACAGCGAAGAACTTCGTTATACACCATCGGAAGTCAAGAAACGGGGGGACGCCGAAACGCGATTCCTTTCACATTAATCCTACAAAAACTTATGTCACAAAATTTCGTCACGTGCGTATTGTCAATAGAAAACAGATGTCACAGAAAGGCAGTCTGGCAATACTGTTGTAATGTATAAGACAAATACCTTCGTAAAAAGTGTGTAGCTGTTCTGCCCAGTTAGAGTAGGAGTAGAGGATAGAGGCCCAATTAAGAGTAATAAAAATAGGGGATATAAAAGAAAAAAGAATTTAGAGCAATAGGCAGAGTTTTACGTTCGAATAATCGAGTTAAAGAATTCAATTGCGCATCTATGAGCAAATACTTACGGTTTCTAATTTTAGACTATATGAAACGGTACCTTATCTCTTAACTGTTGTTCGAGAATTACAGCAAGTCTCATACAAAATACGCGGAATTCCTTAATACCAATATAGGAATGAGAGCAAAGTCATATCTGTTGTTTCATTATTAAGTAAGTATCTTACCTTTAAACGTTTACTGTTCTCTTCCACTCACAATACCCCCTATCATGCTCAAATCTAGGAATATGAAATCGACCTGAGATCCCTTGTCGACAACACTCATTACTCCATGGAAATAAAGAGTTGCACAAGAACGATAATTTCTGAATCCATGTTGGATATGTATAAATAACTCATTTTCTTCAAGGTGATTCATAATCCAGATTGAGATCGAGGGTAGATTGAAGTCTCCACCAATTATAACTGTATGAGTGGGTTGCTTATTTGTAATGAGATTCAAGTTTTCTTTGAACCGTTCAGCTGTTATATCATCTGAGTTGGGGAATAGGCAGAAGGAGCCAATTATTATTTTGGTATGGGTGTTGAGTATAACCTCTACCTATAGTAACTCGCAGGAACTATCTATTTTAACTTCACTACAAGATAAACTACTACCAACAGACACAAACACACCACCACCTACTTTATTTAACCTATCCTTTCTGAACACGGTTTGCGCCTCTGTAGAAATTTCGGCAGAATTTGTCTCCGGCTTTAGCCAGGTTTCTGTTCCTATAACGATTTCAGCGTCAGTGCTTTCTATCAGCACTTGAAGCTCTGGTACTTTTCCACCACAGCTACGACAATTTACAACTACAATACTGACTGTTGCTTGGTCGATTCTCGTCGTTTCTATGCCCTGTACCCTTTGAGTCTGGGGCCCTTTTTGATCTTTCCCAAGACTGCCTAACTTAGAAAACCGTCCAGTCCACGCCAGTGTAGTGGATACCTGACCTATTTAGCGGAACCCGAAACCCCACCATTCTATGGCGCAAGTCGAGGAATCTGCAGCCTACACGGTCGCAGAACCGTCTGAGCCTCTGATCCAGACCCTCTACTCGGCTCTATACCAAAGGTCCGCAATCGGTCCTGTCGACGTTGCTGTAGGTGGTGAGCTCTGCCTTCATCTCACTACCAAGACTGGCAGTCTTCACCAACTCAGATAGCCACCGGAAACCAGAGAGAATTTCTTCCGATCCATAGCGACACACATAATTAGTGCCGACATGAGCCACAACCTTCAGTTGGCTGCACCCTGTACCCTTCATTGCATCAGGAAGGACCCTTTCCACATCTTGGATGACTCCCCCCGGTACCCACACGGAGTGCACATTGGCTTCCTTCCCGTCCTTAGCTGCCATATCCCCAAGGGGCTCCATCACCCGCCTAACATTGGAGCTCCCAATGACAAGCAATCCCACCCTCTGCTCTTGTCCGGACCTCTCAGGAATACAGTAGAGAAGACGGAGGTTCTGAAAATCTCTGCGCTTGTCTGCAGGCAGCAGATAGCTGCGCATATGATGGTTAAATGCGATCAAAGAGTCGTACATCACAGATATAACGAACACAGGCTTTCATAATCAGTTCCAGGAGCGAGGAGCTATCCTGAGAAAGTCCTTGGAGGAGAGTATTGCTGTAATCGATAGTTGGATGTATAAATGAAACTTCCTGGCAGATTAAAACTGTGTGCCCGACTGAGACTCGAACTCGGGACCTTTGCCTTTCGCGGGCAAGTGCTCTACCAACTGAGCTACCGAAGCACGACTCACGCCCGGTACTCACAGCTTTACTTCTGCCAGTACCTCGTCTCCTACCTTCCAAACTTTACAGAAGCTCTCCTGCGCGTGCTAGTTCTGCAAGGTTCGCAGGAGAGCTTCTGTAAAGTTTGGAAGGTAGGAGACGAGGTACTGGCAGAAGTAAAGCTGTGAGTACCGGGCGTGAGTCGTGCTTCGGTAGCTCAGTTGGTAGAGCACTTGCCCGCGAAAGGCAAAGGTCCCGAGTTCGAGTCTCAGTCGGGCACACAGTTTTAATCTGCCAGGAAGTTTCATATCAGTGCACACTCCGCTGCAGAGTGAAAATCTCATTCTGGATGTATAAATGTTTGTACAAGCTCCATTTCCAGGTCAAGAGGGAAGAGCTTTTTATACTTTGTAAGCCATGAGGAGATTCTGAAAGTTCCTGGCAGATTAAAACTGTGTGCCGGACCGAGACTCGACCTCGAGGAAGAGATTCTGATGCCTTCTCGGGCATTACAGTTAAGTGAGCAGTCCAATTTAGAGTTTCATCTATTATTACTGCTAGACTTTTAGCTGAAGGTGGGAAGTTGAAATGTTTTCCATTTAGGGTTAAAGATAGTACAGATTTCCGAGTTTCGGGCTGATAGGCCTAGAATGACCCACCAGTACCGCTTGGGTTGAGCTTTAACCCTATATCCTGCGCCCATTTTGATAGTACACATAGGTCGGTATTGAGCTTCTCGATAGTTGTCTTCAGAATTTTTGGTTTTGCACTTAGATGCAACTGGAGCTCATCAGCGTATATGAGGTATTTTCAGCAGGACATAACTGACGACGCATCATTTAGGGCAATGAATAGAATATAGGACCTAATACCGAACCCTGGGGGACGCCTGATACTGCCTGCCTCCATTGTGACCTTATGGTTCCGGACATGACACCCGTTTTGATAATGCTGCCTTGTCCGTCTCATGGACGATCAGAGAAATCTGTGTTTCCCAAGATCGCTGTTCGTGGAATCCGTGTCAGCTCACAACGAGGAGAGATTCGCTCCCCGAAGAGTTGAGGAAGAGAACAAGAAGATGGTTGTTGTACCTCATTTAATATGGTAACTGATAATGAAGTGGATAAAAAGTTGAGTAAGCTTGTTCTGAATGGTCCATGGGAGTTACGCGTCGTTACTGCAGGCCACCTACGTGGAGAGCCTTTTGTGGTCACTGATGTTCACCCGCTGCTGGAGAAACTCTTTTTGTGCCGGGCGCTAATGATGATATCCGCGAAGCGGCCATCCAGCGAGCCATCTGGTCGCTGCGCCTCGCCGTGACGTAACGCCCCGTGGGCCGAGCGTTTTTATCTTTAACAACGTATGTCTGTAATTACTGCCCCCTGACGTGCCATTAATCATCTCGCTAAGCGACAGTCGGCGATAAGTCCGGCCGATTGCGGAATTAATGCTGGTGGCGCGGCCGCGGTGACCGGCCGCGCGTACGAAGCCGGCCAGATAAAGCCCCGGCGTACCTCGGGAGCGCTGTTCTCTTAATAAGACACGCCGCAGATATGCAAAGCAGACATCGGTGCGCGCGCGCTGGCCGCGGTGAAAAATACCCGCGAGCGAACAAAAAGGCTTTAAAAATCCGCGTCCGCTCGTTAGCGTGTGCGTATCTGCGCGGGCCGGGCGGAAGGAGGGAAAGGTTGAGCAAAGTGGACGCGTGACCCGTTGGACGGATAACTATTAGTTTTAATTGTGACTTGCGATCGGGACTTAAGAAGCTGAAGTGCGTGTCAGCGCTCTTTTTTTGGAGTGCTGTTACCTTACAATGGAAATTGCAGCCAAATTACGGCCTGTGTTTGCGCCGTGTCCACCGTCTCAATAGTAAACATCCCTGCTGGGGCCTGAGCAGTGTGGAGGTGTCCAGCAATTGCGTCCGAATGCGAAGATTTACCTCGAGTACTGCAGTGCTGCCTTGAAGATCTGATCTCGGTACAGGCGTCCTATAAACATGCACTTCCTTTTAGCACAATACGTGGTATTCGAAACAATCTATACACATCGCAAGTGATTGTACAATATATTTGTATTGAGCCAAGTTATTACATGAATTATATGCATACAAACAGCAACTCAAGACGTCTTTTGTGTCTTTCACAGTGTGTGAATCGTTAGTCACACAGCACACGTCCAGTCTATAGTACAATTCGGCCCATACTCACCTCAAAAGTGTATGCATTATGTCAGTTGTCAGTCACAACTGCCCTGATACGTCTTTGTAAGTCAGAGACGTTGTGGAGAAGTGGAGATGTGAAAGCAGTGGCCTTGATACAACTCTGCAGATAAAACTCAAATGTTGTCAGGCCTGGTGAACGTGGGAGCTATGCCAGCTGATGCACGACCCATCCTTCGTCATGGTAACTCAGTATCCAATTCACGAATAATGTTGTGCAAGACTTGTAAAAACGAAATTATCGCTGTCCTTTTGAAACTGCAATATTGTCCATTGATCGTTGTTTATGTAAAGAGGAAGCGCCCATACACTTATTGCCTCGACAAAGCACAAGGCACTTTAACCTTCGGTGATTCCCGGACATCTTTGACAACAATGTGAGGCTTATCTACTCCCTAAGCTGGTGTACTGCACTGTTCGCGGTGAAGTGTAGCCTCACCGCTCAAGACAAACCTGCGAGTGAAAATGTTCTCTTCAGTTAAATACTACATATGAAGGGCTTATTTCAATAGTGGTACAAGTCCATTACCTCCACTTCTCTGTCTACAATGCTTCTGAAATTAATGAGCCAAACAAACAGAAAGAAAGGTTCATCTCTAGCAAGAAGCCATATGCTTGAATATTTCTGGTATCTCAACTGCAGATTTTCAGCCCTCATTTAACTTTAGGACTCTGTATCTCAATATGAACAAAAGTGGAATTGTACCACTATTGAAATAAGCCCTTCATATCAAAGCAAAACTCTTTCCGATAACGTTGGTCCCCGTGTGTAATGACTAGGAGAAACAGGATCCGATATGGCTTCATTTTCAGGCGTTTTCTCAGCTCTCTCCAAAATATTTGGTTGTGGAATTCCTAGCTCGCGACTGGCAAGATTCGTTCACTTTTTTCCACTTCTGAGGAATGTCTCCCTGATTCGTTCCATCTGTTCCTCCGATGCTGATGGACGCCAACAACATTTGCCTAAGCAAAGATATACTGTAGCCGTTCCTAAATGAATTGTTTGGTAGGTGTAGCCTTGTTAAATACGGTCTTCAATTTTCGACGCTTTGCAATTGCAGACTCGTTCTTGTAGTAGGAGTCCATCAGGCCATATACCTTCTCTGTGGTCTAGCAGCCACGTTGTTAGAGATCACTGAAAAAAAACATCCCTAGTTGCTACTTCCACACGTAAGAACGTGTAATACCTTACCTCAATCCAAACATTTTTACAATGACTTGAAAGTGTGTAGATAATTTTGAGTAACCCTGCATATTTACGAGATTTGCTGGGGAGAAAGGAAAGTAATGTTCTACAATTCGTCGTAATTGTTTGCCATAAATTATTTATTGTAAACTTTTACTGTTATTATTTTTACAATTCCTTCTTCCAGTTACACGTGTCGCCAGAGCAAGAAAGCAATCGTTCTTATCTACGATATGCAACAGGAGTGGTCTTCTCTTTTTGATACATTGTACACGTTACAGTACTGATAACCGCTGTTTTCTGTGATTTGTCAAAAACAGTTTTGGTGCTGCGCAATTATTCTTCTTAAGAAGCTGAAATATTTTGGCATCAGGAACCCTGTAAGTAACGGATGTTCATCCTATTTAACTGACAGGAAGCAGAGTGCCGCTTTAAGATAGCCAGAGGATGTACGAAACAAAACAAAAGAATAGCACAAGCGTAAATCGTTAAATAAATCGGAATATTCTAAATTATTACTGTTTCTATTGATAAGAAACTGAGCCAACCTCTATAACTTTTGCGTTATGGATAGTATCAGATTTTGGATACGAAAATGCCCAAAAGGAGACTTACTTCCCTATTTCCGTTCGCTAATTGGCTTATGACATTTTAAGATGAACATGCTATTTTGATTTTTGTAAGTTATCCATGTGCTTGTCAGACAGAACACGTCATGTTAGTGTTAAACAATCTTTGGTTTTGTGTCACAATCTTTGCCTCTGCGCCCTCTGATACATTCTTAGTTGATGTGTGGCAGGTATCGGACTTGTTCAGTAGTGCTGTGTTGACTTGTGATTGTATCTGTTGGATGAAGAAAGATTTATTGTAAAGGATTGTACATAATGAAAGGCGAAAAGAATATAAATTTTGAATAATGTTTTCTTTCTTTTTATTTTTTGAAGAGAGGAAGTTTGAGGTAAGACTGCAGCACTGCACAGCTAGTTTGTCGGAATAATTATTGTCAGCAAGTTAACTCCGTTCACTTGCTCAGAGATCATAGAAAGACCATCCCACTTCACTGAGTCATGCATTAACATATAAACTGATTAAGCTGTTTGGTTTTTATATAAATTCTCTGTTAACATTGTACCGTTTTTAAATCATTGTTCGCTTTAAGTATAGTATTGTTCAGACCAATATTATGTGTGAGGATCACGCGAAGTTTTACTCTGTTTTTTTGAATACATACTTCATTCTAAAATCGTGGTCTTGGAACACGATTTCATAGGAATAGTTACTCTCCTCATTCCACTGTTTAAAAAAGGTTTATCAATACGCATTAACACATTGCACCATATGGTATGCAACAGTTTGGGTATTTTTTGGAAACTTTATTTAATAATAGAAATCTACCTTAGCCGCTGCCTGCTTGCGGTTTTCTGTTGTGCTTTCCAGAAATATGCAACAATGTTGTCAAGACGCGAGGCAAATGGAAATTTTGATTAGGGCCAAATAATTGTTTTGCTTCAGTAGCGTATTTAATATAAAGACAAGTTGTATTCAGATCAGTTACAGATCAATTCAAATTAGGTTTTGTTTAGTCAAAGGTTAGCATGCGAGCTTAAGTTAGATAACAGTTTGTGGGTACATAGTTTTGGTAATACGTAGACTTTATAGAGTGGGAGGTAAATTTGGGCTAAATTTAATAGCGAAACACACAGTGGGGAACTTATAACATCATATTTTGAGGTTCATTGCTGCAGAATAAGGCTTGGCCGTGCAGGCGCATGTAACACTTTGCGGCAGTTTTAGCTCTGCAACAGGTTTCATCCTCTTTGTAAAGCACAAAGGAAGGAAGACAATCCTTCACAATCTTTGCCAATATATCAGCTACTTTACATTATTCTTAGACTAAGGATAAGAAATCAAATACTAAACAGCAAAAAGTCTGAGTAAAGACTCAGATCATGTTAAGTGGCAGACAAATGGACACAAGGAAGATTGCAAAAAGTAAGTAAACTATATATTACTTCAAAAGTATTCGTCATGGATGTTAATACATTTATCCAACTGTGAGACGAATTCGTTGATGCCTTCATGGAAAAATGTTTGCGGTTGGCTAAAGAACGATGATTGTACCCAGCGGCAGCCACGAATATCTATCTTCAGGGCTCCAAAGATATGAAAATCGCATTGGGAGAGATCGGGACTCTATGGAGGATGTGTAAGAGCTTCCCAGCAGAACTTCTGCAGCTTCATCGAAACAATGGTGGCAACATGTGGGTGGGCGCTATCTTGCACTAGAGCGATGCCGTCCGTCAACATTCCCGGGCATTTGGACCTGATGGCGCGCCATTTTTGCGAAGTGTCCATGTGACGCTGCGCGTTAATTGTGGTGCCACGTTCCAGAAAATCAGGGAGCAGCGGGCTTTTGCAGCCAGAGAAGAAGCTCAGCATGACTTTCCCGTAGCTTTGGATTTTTTCGGATTGGCTGAATCCATATACTTCGGTTGTTGGCTCTGATGATTCCTCTCCGCTGCAAAATGATGACACCGTGTTTCATCTCCCACGACCACGCGGGACGGGATAAGATATTCTTCATCGTGATACTATTCCAGGTACTACAGTGATGTCGACATTCTGTTCAACTGCTGCTCCCCCGTCAGGCTGTGGGGAATCAACTGCGCACAGATTTTCTGAAACTACAGATGCTCTGTCGGTGTGAGCTGTACTGTGACTGATGCGCAACAGGAGCCGAATGTCTTCGTCTGCCGTCGGTCGTTTCTGAGGGTAGCATCCGCCGCAGAAGTGGCAGGAGTAATGACACCAACGAAGCAGTGACAGAAGGGATATTGACAAGATGAGTATGTCCTGGATGACCGCTGTCTTTCAGTGACACCCGACCTTCTCGAAATCGTTTATTCCACGCAAAAACACGCACACAACGTACTACACTGCTCAATTCGAATACTATCGTAAAATATAGTCTACGATACTAGAGGTCTCACTGAACTAGGTACTTCATGCATCGCCCAGTTACAGCCCATATACTCGACGGTGTTTACTGCTGGCTTTGTGGCCACTTTCCAGTCACGTAAACATACCGCTGCTGCAGTGACACATCGCGAGCAGTCCTGTATCAACAATAGCTGCATTCACTTTGTGTTTAGCACTGCAGGAACATGCCACGTAGGGACATACAACACTCTGATGGATTCAGGATAGTAGCTCTAATTTCAGCAGGTCATACATAAGCAAGATTTTGTCGATCGGTTACATGTCACACAAAGTGGTGTGTCCAAGATGTGGAGACAGTAAAAAGAGACGGGAAATGTGAACGATAGACCTCGCAGTGGTCATCCTCGTGTGACAATTCAGGATCGTTTCCTCCAACTGTCGGTCGTCTCGCAGGCGCCCATCAACTGCCAGAAATATTGGAAATGGCTTCACCATGGCAACAGGGATTCGTATCTCAGACCAAACTGTGCAGAAGATGGCATCAGGATGGCGTCTTCTTTCCAGAAGACCAATGAGAAGTTTTGCACTGAACCAACGACGCACTCGGAGGACCTGGGCTCTAGCACATCAGCACTGGGCCATTCCAGAATGAAGTTATGTCACGTTTGCTGACGGGACCAGGATTGGTTTCCTACCGTACAGTAGAAGTATTAGGGTCTGGAGAAGCGCCAGACGGCACCAGGAACGCCGGTACTTTCAGGAAGTCCGTCCGTTTGCAGGTGGAGGTGTAATGTTCTGGGCGGCAATAATGATGGGTCGGCGGAACCGTCTAATTCCCTTTTTTTTGGGTGACGAGTCTTCTGACTGGTTTCATGCAGCTCCCCGACGAATTCATCTCCTGTGACAACCTTTTCATCTCAGAGCAGTACTTGCAACCTAGGTCCTCAATTATATGCTGCATGTATTCCAATCTCTGTCTTCGTCTACAATTTTTACGCTCCACAGCTCCCTCTAGTACTATGGAAGTCATTTCCTGAGGTCTTATCCTGTCCCTTCTCCTTGTCAGTATTTTCCACACATTATTTTCCTCTCCGATTCTCCTCAGAACCTTCTCATTCTTACCTTATCAGTCCAACTAATTTTGAACATTCGTCTGTAGCACCACATCTCAAATGCTTCGATTCTCTTCTGTTCTGGTATTCACACAGTCCATGCCTCACTACCGCACAATGCTGCGCTCCAAACGTAAATTCTCAGAAATTTCGTCCTCAAATTAAAGCCTATGTTTGATACTAGTAGACTTCTCTTAGCCAGGAACGCCCTCCTTGCTCAGTCCACCATTGGTTATTTTGCTTCCTAGGTAGCAGAATTCCTCAACTTCATCTACCGGGTGATCAAAAAGTCAGTATAAATTTGAAAACTGAATAAATCACGGAATAATGTAGACAGAGAGGTACAAATTGACACACATGCTTGGAATGACATGGGTTTAATTGGAACCAATAAATTACAAAAGTTCAAGAAATGTCCGACAGATGGCGCTTCATCTGATCAGAATAGCAATAATTAGCATAACAAAGTAGGACAAAAGCAAAGATGATGTTCTTTACAGGAAGTGCTCAGTATGTCCCCCATCATTCCTCAACAATAGCTGTAGTCGAGGAATAATGTTGTGAATAGCACTGTAAAGCATGTCCGGAGCTATGGTGGGGCATTGGTGTCGGATGTTGTCTTTCAGCATCCCTAGAGGTGTCGGTCGATCACGATACACTTGCGACTTCAGATAACCCCAAAGCCAATAATCGCACGGACTGAGGTCTGGGGACCTGGGAGGCCAAGCAAGCCAACAGTCTCTATTTCTTCCTGAACTGTCTCATCAGCATTACGCCTTGTGCTCGGTCGGCCACTACGGGATCTATCGTCTAAACAGCCCGTGGCTTCGAACTTCGAAATCATTATCGCCACAGCTGCATTTGTCAACGAACCTTTACCCGTTCGAATCCCCTTCCTATGGAGATAGGATCGTAACGCTGAACTAGCACATTCCCCATTCTCATAATACAGCTTCACTAAAATCGCCTTTTCAGGTAACGTCAACATGCTGCGACTGCTGGCGCATCTGATTATCTCTCTCATTACAGCTCCTTTTATACACGATTGTCATGCGCAATCACTGACATTTTGCTGTCCAGCGCCATCTGTCGGACATTTTGTGAACATCGTTTTTTTTTGTTCTAATAAAACCCCATGTCACTCCAAGTATGTGTGTCAATTTTTACCTCTATATCTACATTATTCCGTGGTTTACTAAGTTTTCAAATTTATGCAGACTTTTTGATCACCCGGTACTTCGGGACCATCAGTTCTGATGTTAAATTTCTCGCTGTCTCACATCTCCTACTTCTCATTACTTTTGCCTTCTTCGATTTACTTTGTACTTTCTTCTTTCATCGATCAGCTGAAGAATTTCTTCTGTTACCCATGATTTCTTCGTAGTTACCTGCTTTGTATCTACATTTTTCTTTCCAACTTCTGTGGTTACCCTTTTTAGAGATATCCATTCCTCTTCAGCTGTACTGCCTACTGAGCTAGTACGTATTGCTTTATCTATAGCTTCAGAGAACTTCAAGTGTATGTCGTCATTTCTTAGTACCTTCGTGTCCCACTTCTTTGCTTATTGATCCTTCCTGTGTCATCTCTTAAACTTAATCCTACTCTTAATCACTACTATATTGTGATTTGAGTTTCTGTCTGTTCCGCCTTACAATCCAGTATCTGATTTCGGAATCTTTCTCTGACCATGATAGACTCTAATTGAAATCTTCCCGTATCACCCGCCCTTTCCTGAGTACACCTCCTCCTCCTGTTATTCTTGAACAGAGTAATCGCTATTACTAACTGAAGTTTATTACAGAACTCAATTAGTCTTTCTCCACTCTCATTTCTTGTCCTAAGCCCATATTTACCTGTAATCTTTTCTTCTGCTCCTTCCCCTACAACTGCATTCTAACCCCCCATAACTATTAGATTTTCGTCTGCTTTTACGTACTGTATTACCTTTTCAATATCCTCATATTCTTCCTCTGTCTCTTAATCTTCAGCTTGCGTTGTCGGCATTTATACCTGAAGTATGTTGTCGGTGTTGGTTTGCTGTCGATTCTGATAAGAATAAACCCATCGCTGAAATGTTCACAAGATGGTCGCTCTCCAGCATACAACCGCACCGCTGCTCTAATAGTTTGGGGACATTTGCTATAGACAATATTCACTTTTCACTTTCCCTTGGCTAGAAAAGTCCCTTAGATCTCTTCAACGCCTAGCTCCCCATTGGAAATCACTGGTGTAGTTCAGTAGTTAGTTTCATATTCCATGTATCAGTTGTACAACGAATCATAATTAAGTGGAACGAGTCATTTTATATTCATATTACACATTCCTACGTAAATATGGCTACATGCAGACAATTTAGAAGCTTTTTTTCAGTTTATTTTCGCATTTAACGGACATTCAATATCATTAGTTACGTGATCGAAATTTTTTGTGGCAGCGTCATGCAACCTACTTTATACTAAAGGCAGCGTTAGTGGTGAATAACGAATGCAATTTTTTCTTCTGGTATTGTAATTGTGTACACCATTCTCCTTTTTGAACCGAAGTGCGCAACTTTAACGAACCTCGTCAGATAATACGTGTTCTGTGAAGAAGTGGTCAAAACGCCTAAGTCATTAAACAGATGTCTACGAGATGATAGTGAGTGAGCACCACTATTACTCTTTCAGCACATTTTTGGCCAACGAAAACCTTATTCCTTAAATATCAGTTACCTCAGAACGTTATTGCATATATATATATATATATATATATATATATATATATATATATATATATAGGGTGAGTCACCTGACGTTAACGCTTGATAAATTTCGTAAACCACATCAAATACTGACGAACCGATTCCACAGACCGAACGTGAGGAGAGGGGCTAGTGTAACTGTTTAATACAAACCATACAAAAATACACGGAAGTATGTTTTTTAACACAAACCCACGTTTTCTTAAATGGAACCACGTTAGTTTTGTTAGCACATCTGAACATATAAACAAATACGTAATCAGTGCCGTTTGTTGCATTGTAAAATGTTAATTACATCCAGAGATATTGTAACCTAAAGTTGACGCTTGAAACCTCCGACGTTCAGTTGCGTGTTGTAACAAACACGGGCCACGGTCGGCGAGCAGCATCTGCAGGGACATGTTTACGATGACGACCGTGTTTACGAGTGTGGCTGTAGTGCACTGTTGTGGTTCGGTCTTGCTGTCGCAGTGTCCGCATGTAGCGCTTGCTGCTATTGTTATTCTGCATTCGTCTCCGCACGCAGACCAACTGTAGTACACCGTGTTACCAGACGTCTGTGATAGTGTAGTGTTGTAGGAACTGTGACCATGGTGTATTCGAACTCTGAAAAGGCGGAGATGATACTCATCTATGGCGAGTGTCGACGAAATGCAGCTGAAGCCTGCAGGGTGTATGCAGAAAGGTACCCGGACAGAGAGCATCCAACGTGCCGCACATTGCAAAACATCTACAGCCAACTGTATGCAACAGGTATGGTCGTAGCACGCAAACGGGTCCGTAACAGGCCCGTCACAGGAGAAGCGGGTGCAGTTGGTGTGTTAGCTGCTGTTGCCATGAACCCACACATGAGTACACGGGACATTGCGAGAGCCGGTGGACTGAGTCAAAGTAGTGTCATGCGCATACTGCATCGTCACCGCTTTCACCCGTTTCATGTGTCGCTACATCAGCAATTACATGGTGATGACTTTAATCATCGAGTGCAATTCTGTCAATGGGCATTAACAGAGAATGCGTTGCAGTTCTACCTGTTTACCGATGAAGCGGGTTTCACAAACCACGGAGCAGTGAATCTACGGAACATGCATTACTGGTCTGTGGACAATCCTCGCTGGCTCGCACAGGTAGAGCGCCAGCGACCGTGGACTGTAAATGTACGGTGCGGAATCATTGGCGACCACCTCATTGGTCCTCACTTCATTGCAGGGACCCAAACAGCTGCAACATACATCGCGTTTCTACAGAATGATCTGCGAACGTTGCTAGAAAATGTCCCACTGGAAACGCGTCGACGTATGTGATATTAGCATGATGGTGCACCTGCACATTCCGCAATTAACACTAGGCTGACCCTTGACAGGATGTTCGACGGGCGTTTCATAGGACGTGGAGGACGCATAAATTGGCCAGCCCGTTCTCCTGATCTTACACCTCTGGAGTTCTTTCTGTGGGGTACGTTAAAGGAGAATGTGTACCGTGATGTGCCTACAACCCCAGAGGATATGAAACAACGTATTGTTGCAGCCTGCGGCGACATTACACCAGATGTACTGCGGCGTGTACGACATTCATTAGGCCAGAGATTGCTATTGTGTGCAGCAAATGATGACCACCACATTGAACATCTATTGGCCTGACATGTCGGGACACACTCTATTCCACTCTGTAATTGAAAACGGAAACCACGTGTTTACGTGTACCTCACCCCTCATGGTAATGTACATGTGCGTCAGTGAAAAAGACCAATAAAAAGGTGTTAGCATGTGGACGTAATGTGCTGTTCCAGTCTCTTCTGTACTTAAAGTCCATCACCGTTCCCTTTGCATCCCTACATAATTCGGTGCTCTCCGATTCACACGATCGAACAGCGGAGGAGTGGTACTCAAGCGTCAACTTTAGATTACAATATCTCCGGATGTAATTAACATTTTACAATGCAACAAACGGCACTGATTACGTATTTGTTTATATGTTCAGATGTACTAACAAAACTAATGGGGTTCCATTTAAAAAAACGTAGGTTTGTGTTAAAAAACATACTTCCGTGCATTTTTTTATGGTTTGTATTAACCAATTACACTAGCCCCTCTCCTCACGTTCGGTCTGTGGAATCGATTCGTCAGTATTTGATGTGGTTTACGAAATATATCCAGCGGTAACGTTAGGTGACTCACCCTGTATATATATATGCATTAAACTGGGGACCTAGAAACGATGGAGAGGCTTCGTCCCGGCTTAGGCCTCAGTGGTTCACAACCCCACAACAGACCACAGCAGTCCACCCACCCTACCGCCGCCCCGCACCGAACCCAAGGTTATTGTGCGGTTCGGTCCCCAGTGGACCCCCCCTTCCCTCCTCACCCTCCGGGAACATCTCATATCAGACGAGTGTAACCCCAAATGTTTGCATAATAGAATAATTATGGTGTACGCATACGTGGAAATGGTGTTTGTGCAGCAATTGTCGACACAGTGTATCTGAGGCGAAATAAGGGGAACCAGCTCGCATTCGCCGAGGTAGGTGGAAAACCATCATAAAAACCATTCACAAGCTTGTCGGCACACCGGACCTCGACACTAATCCGCCGGGCGAATTCTTGCTAGGGACCGGCACGCCTTCCTGCTCGGAAAGCAGCGCGTCGGACAGCGCGGCTAGCCGGGCGGGCACATTATTGCATACAATGTTACTAAATGAAAATAATTAAAGTTGGTTAACTTACAGATCTGTCTCTCTACGAGATTTGCAATGATTTGAAATGCAAATGTGTCTGAAGTGAGTGATTTTAGGTTTTAAAAAATCTTTTTTTCTTCAGTTTCAATTTTCATCTGTAAGAAAACGTAAATTATTGAATTTTTCGCAGTAGTTATTATTTCCTCGCTACGTATTAACACTTATCATTATTACTGATGTTGTACCTATAAGCTAAATTCTGTATGTAGCCTTTTTGAAATTGTGTGTGAGTGTTTTTGCAGAAAAGCATTCAAGAACCCTTTCAAGGACATGAATGCATTTTGGATTGATTATAATACAAGTGTCATCTGCAAACAGTGATCATTCTGCCTGGTGTACACTAAAATGAAGGTAGTTTAAATACATGAGAAACAATAGTTGACCTTAGATTTTACCTTGTGGAATCCCCAGGCAGAACAATCTCCTCAGCTTAAATTAATTGCATTATTAAGTAAAGCTTTATATATTCTTTTGGTTAACTGTGATATTGTCCACTGGTTGGGTACATAATGAATTCCATGAACACCGCACTTTGTCTAGGAGGATATTATGATTCTACCAGTCAAACGCTTTGGATAGGTCACAGAAAATATCAGCTGGTGCTAGTTTGTGATTTAATGCTTGTAAAACTTAATGAGTGCACGTGTAAATGGCATTTTGAAATGCAAACTGTTGTTTTTGAGGGTGTTACTGTTGCTCAGTTAGAATGCTATTCCAGAGCACGTTTTGTAAAAAAATTTTGCGATAGTGTTGTTAGTGAAACGTTTCCGATACGTATTGACATCTCCCCTTTCACCTTTCTCATAGAAGGATTTGACAAGGCATATTTAAAATAAATTTTCTGTCGGTACTAGGCAGAACATGATAATAATATTAGAAAGGAAACATTTCTTAATGTTCAGTAATATTACATTTATTATATTACGAACAGGCTTTCGGCATCTTTAACCATCCTCAGGTGACAGCGGAAAGTCGGAAAGACAGATAAAATAACGCGCGACTAACGGACGAGTACAACAAAAATGACATGTGGAGTGATTGTATAGGAAAGTATTACACTTTTTTGGTCATGCAGAAATAGTTACATTAACTAAAAAAGGAAACAAAGTTTTTCATGCGGAGATATATTTGACAACAGATGAAAAATAAAGCTTCTATCAAGTATTTGTAACTAAAACTTAATTTAAAACAGGGTGAAAAAGAAAACTGAGTTTGGGCAGGTCATAGTAAGTTATGTTCTGTGTCATATGCTTCTTGACTTCCAGAATTTCCAGCAGGGTGCCATTTCTGCTTTTCTTAACAGTATATAAAAACTCACGTTCTAGATTATATGAGCGGTTTTCTATTAGAAGACAATGGGCAGAAGTTGAATCTTTCTTTCTTAATCTCTAGGATTTGTCATGTTCAGATAACCTAATTGCCTCTGCCTTACTGAACAGGCTATACTTTTCCACAGTGTTTGCATGTACTTTTACACACACACTAATCTGTGCCAGGGATTGCTGTTTGTCTTTACTGTCGAATATAAATCTTGATGTTTTGATGATATTAGAAAATGCTGGCCTGTAGTCTTTTTTGCGAGGATCTCTGAAATTCCGCAATAATGAGGTACTGGACCAGTTTTGGCAACTACTGACTTTCTCCTATAGGCCAGCGGACAGAATTGGTGTAATCTTATGCGTTTTACTTTTTCTTAGTGTATCAATCAGATTTTAATCTTTCTGGGAAAACGACCTCAGATAGTGGTGCATTACATACGCGATATGGCTATGATATAACGGGATTAGTGCTGTAAGGCATTTTATTTCAAAGACATACGTGTTTAGTTATTGTCATCCTCAGTGTACTGCCTCCTCTAAAGGTGCTAAGCTCCATGCGAATTTTTGTTGATGGGAACAGTGCTGGAAGCCTTACTCTGTGTGCTCCCTTGTTCTTACTAATGCAAATTTGACCTTGGGAAACAGATAAAAGTCACATGGTGCTGGGTCAGCCGAATTAGGTGGGTGGTCTCCCACCGAGATGCCGTACTTTGCTAGAAACCTCTTAACAGACATACAGTATGAGCCGGTAAGTAATTCTCAGGCAAAACCCGTGACTTGTTCAGCAATTCGAGTGTTTTTTTTATTTTCTCATGGCGTTGAGCAACAACCTCAAGGTTAATAGTTTTACCTTCATGAACCCAGTGGAGATACACCATTTCATAACATCGCAAAAAAAGAAAAATCATCATAGCTTTGAATCTTGATTTCCTCATTCGAGTTTTTTCGCAGTCGGTGAAATTGGGGACGTTCCACTACATGGATAGGCATTGTCTTCTGTATGATAAGTCGAAAACCAAGATTCATCACGTGACGATCTCGTTCTTGTTCAGGCGTGAGAATTTTCGGCACAAGTTACGCAAACACTTTTCTCATGTCAAGTAGTTCATGTAAAATTTGTGTTACATATTCTTTATTAACTCATGCAGATTTAGCAATAGATCGAACACTCAACTGACCGTCAGATCGACTCTGGGTACTTACTTTTTTAGTATTTTCATCCATTTTTGACGCTGAAAGGTGTCCTGGGCGTGAGTCATCTTCAGCATCTTGTAGGCCATCTTGGAGCCCTAGAGCCGCTCAAAAACTCGCGTACGTGATAAGCAGTCTTCGCCATACACCTCTTTTACTAACAGATAGGCTTCAGTAGCAGTTTTTCCAAGTTTCGTGTGAAACTTCAGGACAAGTTGTTGCTTTATTATGACACTATTTTTCCGGCAAAACACAACAATTTTAGACACACGAAGGCTACGGCCACATTGAAATGTCTACAGACACCAGAAATGCTGCATTCGATTGAGAAGCCATCACGCTTAACAGCCATTGGTAGTTCACCTTTGGGGCATGCGTACTTACTCAGCGACAGCGTCAGATCCATTATTTTATAACCAGGAAATGCAGCACTTATTAAATGGGAACGAGTCTCTAGTGCTCTGTTCGAGGCACGATAAAATCCAGATGAGCTTCTGTTTTTTGGGAGATTACACAATATTCTTAATTTCACAAGAAGTGGGTGAGAAATCCATCTGATGGAATTTTCCGTGCGTTGCTTCTTCAATATATTGATCTCATTTTTATCTTGAAGTATCTACCTTATATTTTTTCTGCACTTGAAAAGCGATTAGTAAGCACACCAGATATTTGATACTGATCGTTTGTCGCCCTTCAGCAGTGATATTATCCTGTTCTGTGACCTGTGACAGTCAAACGGAAATAATCATCGTAGAGCCAACCTTTGTTATTGCCACCTGTTGACAGTAGCTTCTGCAAAGTGTAGGTAGACCTGTCCGTCACGGGAAGCGGGCGGTGTCCAGTGCAGGCCCGCCGTTACGGCGCGCGCAGCAAGTAGCCGATCCCCCTCAGGTGGGCGGTGGGCGGTGGGGGCGCTCAGCTCGCCTTGACCCCACCAGCCGCGGGCCGCGGCGCCATTCACAACGGGCCATTCTGCTGGCTCCGCCGCTGCTTCACCCACTGGCCGGGCCGACCGATGGAAGCCCTGCACGGCCAGCTTCAACTCGCTTACGTTACGAGTGCTTCGCTCAGTAATCAGAAGTAGTTCAAATGGCTCTAAGAGCTGTGGGACTTAATATCTGAGGTCATCACTCTCCTAGACTTAGAAACTATTTAAACGTAACGTAACGACATCACACACATCCATGCCCGAGGCAGGATTCGAACCAGCGACTGTAGCATTGCGCGCGGATCTAGACTGAAGCTCCGCAGCGGCCGACACAGTAACCAGAGGAAACGTTTTCTGAACACAGGTGAATCCAGAAATTTCATCCTCCTTTTTAATCCCGCGTTGGGCGACATTTGGAACGCCAGATCGCAGAAGCTTTGCGTGACACCAGTTCGACAGATAATGGTATGTGTGGCACCAAATGTCCATTCACAGATCACGCAGTTCCTGTAAATTATGGACCCACGATTTGTGGACGAGGAGCTGGTGTCGAATAGCGTCCCAGATGTGTTCAGATCCGGTGAATTTCGTGGTTAAGACACAAAAGTGAACTGATTATTAAGCTCCTCAAACCACAGTAGCACGATTGCAGCATTTTAACACGGACAGTCATTCTGTTGGGAGATTCCACCGCCATTGTGGCAGACATCAAGCAGGGAGGGAAGCAGGTCGTCCAAATTAATGTTCACATAGTCCACAGTTGTCATGGTGGCAGCCCAGGTGAATGAGCACTACAGCACAGTACTGCCCCCACAGGTCCGCATCCGTGGCGCGACGCATATTTCGACCACCCGTTCGCCTGGTTGAGGATTTACCTGGTGTAACAAGAAACAAGGTTCACCCTACCTGATGGCTGGTTTCCATTGATCCACATTCGAATTTCGATGATCCAGTGCCCATTGCAATCGCAATTGATGATGTCGTTAGGCCAATATGGGCACATGTAGGGGTCCTCTGCTGAGTGTCCCATGTTCAGCAGTGTGCGTTGAACGATGTGTTCCGTAACGTACCTATACCATCAGTCTACTCTGTCGTGAAACCTACCACAGACTGTCACCTATAGTGCTTTACTAAACGAGCGAATGTCGGACCTCCACGTTTTTTGATGAGATGTAGATGTCAAACATTTTGCTGCCTACTAGTGGTTTCACCTTGCTTCAACCACTTTCCACACATGATAACGACAGTAACACGTGAACAGCCGCCCACCTTCGCAGTCTTCTGGATGTTCCTTTCTATAGAAAAGGTCATAGCAGCCTGCCCTTTGTAAAAGCCGTTTATATCAGTGGGTTTCCGCTTTAGCGGCTCCCATCGTCAGTAGAATGATTCCCTTCTTGTCTCTGCCCTGCTTGTATACTTTCTTTACCATGTAACGAGTCCACAGTTCCACCAGGGAGCTTCAGTCTCGCGATGGCCAGTGGTCATAAGAGTTTGGATCGTCTGTGTACTTTGTAGACCACGTGCGTGCCCATCTGAAACTCCTGCTGACGGCCGCAGCACGGGAAAACCGTGTCGTTGGAGCAAAGAGCTGGTCCGCTGTAGCCACTGGTGGCGCTGCCGCGCCAGCTGGAGTCCGCTGGTGCGACAGGCGCTGGAGATCGATAGTCCTGTTTCGTGGTCAGCGAGCGAGACGTCATCACCTGCGAGGACTGAGCTCACGCGAGGCAGCCTGGTTTGTCGCAAGATTACACTATTTGGGTTTCAGCGGCTGCACTGGTGGCCTTCGAGCATTTTTGCGTCGATACCAGTCTTAGATGCTATGAGGGGGATTCTGAATAATAGGAGGACATCTGAATACCCAGTGGCCGTAAATCCTGATGGTTCGTTCTGTGGTAAGACTGGATCAGACTCAAAGGGTGTTATGTGGACATCGATATATTTCTGTTCTCTCTCATTCTTTCACTAACTACTGGTTGTCTGACCTATTGTGAAACCTGTTGCACTGGTAACCAGTGAGGCGTATTAGTTGCAGAGACTTTCGCAGCCGATGGGCAGCTTGCAAAGTGTTCTTGTGTGTAGTTAAATACGCAACTTATGCTTTGTGCACAAATGGCCGTTCACCGGCGGACTTCAGTTCTGTGTTTATCTGAGCTGCTGATTCTTCATTATAGGGGAGCACATTCTGTAAATTGCTTATTGGCCTGCTGAATAGTCGAGCGTAACGTCATTTACTCGTATGTACCACATGTCTTTGTGCTCTTCCCTTTGGTATTAAATTATCGTTTGTGTAATCTACTGTGGGCCAATGGTATTAACTACTCTTTGGACACTCTTGGCAGTGTACTGTTTGTTTTTTAAACTGTGGTATTAACCACTACCTGCTTTAAGCACAGGTTAACTTTTGATACGAACCCTGCAGCTTGTTGAAATCGTAATTGAAGGTGAAGCTTAACCACCATTTGCGTTTTGGAACTATAACTTGTGTAGGTTGCAATACATGTGCAGGGAGCTTCTTTAATCATTTAACGACATTAATTTGAGAATACTGTAGCTGGAGCTTGACCAGCCAAAATGTGTCAGACTTGTGTTAGGAAAATTGTAAATTTGTAAGGCAAATTTCCTATTTTCATATTTGAGCTTACATGAAATGTCTCAGTGTTAAATTGTATTAAGTGAGTGTTCTGACATTTTGTGGGATAATTGTATGTTCATAGTTGCGAACTGTTTAACCACTCTCCTGGAATGGAGATTTGAGTTATTTGGAGAAATAAATGATTTTAAAGTCTCTCAACCCAGCACCATCTCTCCAAAAATCCCAGTTTTGCCACATCATTTGCGTCCGCTACACAACAGAGCAAGTAATTGGAGGAATCTTGCTGCACAAGGGACCGTAGAGTGTATTACACTCGGAAGGTACTGTATTGCATTAGCATCACTACAGTTTAAACATCTACTTGCTTAATATCTTATTTCACGGATTGGAAGTGTTCCTTTACAGTAATAATTGAATCCTCTTATATGTCGCTCTGATAGCCCGCACAGAACTAGAGATTCCTAATAATTGTCTATGACAGGATTCATTTTAATCAAAAATGGAGGGCAAAAATACTGTAGAACATTCCACTGCTTGAAAAGCTCATTACTACTACAGCGTAGTTATTGTTATAGTACTCGTTGTTATTTACGAGGGTTGGAACTTTAATAGTGGCCATTATTTATTTACAGCTCGTGCAAACTAGATACGTGTTTCAAAGTTTTAGAAATCGAGTTGAATTCACGAGGGTTTAAGTCAGGGGTGCGCAGTAGGTGGTATAGCACTTAGCAACCCCATCAGTGAAGCAAAATGATGGTCAGGTCCTGCAGAAAGTGTCATCACTTCTGTCTCATGCTGGTCGTCGGTTGTGTTCCAAAAATGGACAGCGTAGAGAAGTAATGACACTTTCTGCAGGACCTGACCAGCATTTTGTAGGACAATGCTCAAGCACGTAAAGTGCAAGCTGTTACTGATTTGTTTGTCTGATGGGGCTGCTAAGTGATATACCACCTACTGCACTCCCTGACTTAAGCCCTCGTGAGTTCAACTCGATTTCTAAACTGAAGGAAACATTTCACGGCATTCGCTTCAGAACTGCTACAAATTCGTCGGGCAATAGACCGCACCTCTCGAACTGTCAGCACAACTGGCACTGCTAAGAGTATCCTACGACTTCCACATCGCTCGCAACGGGTGATACACAATTCTGGTGACTACTTTGAAGGTCAGTAAAAGTTTGAAACACGTATCTATTTTGTACGAGCTGTCAATAAATAGTTGCCGCAATTAAAGTTCCAAACCTCGTATAAGGGTGACGTGCTTGCACATACGGACCCACAGAAAATGTAAGTTATAGCATTAAGAAAAGGCTGAATCCCAATGCTGGCTCTACTATTGTCGAATAACACCAAGGGGTCACCAAGCTGAACATCTCTGACAACAGACAGATCGATATCAGTTGCGTCACAAGCGCTCATCTCACAAGACACTGAGAAAGGTCTCGGAATTTAATTCAGGACATAGATGCAAAGTCTGGTGATCAGCAACTGGGCGCACGACGTCTCCTACCCTTTCAAGGCAAATACAGACGGTGAACTTTAGTTTACAGCCAGGTTTCGAGCGTGCTACCTCCGTGACCTGCACTACAAGCATCTAACGTAAGTCTTGCTCACCACCAGGTATGCGTGATCGTTCCAGTTTAGCTTCGGACTATATCTTTAGCTACCTGTTCCAGTGATTTGGCTGGCTGCTGTAGTCGAGCAGTTCTAGGCGCTTCAGTCCGGTACCGCGCTGCTACGTCGCAGGTTCGAATCCTGCCTCGGGCATGGTTTTTGTGTGATGTCCTTAGGTTATAAGGTTTAAGTAGTTCTAAGTCTAGAGACTGATGAGCTCAGATGTTAAGTTCCATAGTGCTTAGAGCCAATTGAATCAGTGATTTGTCAGCGATTTTGTAATCAAATGACATACGATATTTTCGCCTATTTGCTCGCGCTGTAATACGTTTATCTATGCTGAGTGAACCAAACGTTGGCCACCTCCACGTCTTCCACCATTTGGAGTAATGTTCTAAAAGTTTAACTCATATTATACATGGTGTGATAAACTGCTTTTACAGATTTCGATGCTGTTGGAGTTCATCAAATGCGATCGCATTTCATCAGAAAGTATTTGTCACAAACTCTTGTTTTTCTTCTAGAGTTTGCTCTTACTCATAGTTGAAATGGTAAAAAAATTGGAATATTGACATGGGGTTCGAAGAACAATTAATTATATTGAGCTAAAGGTCTTCTATATTTGTGTAAGGACAGTTATTATCGGTCCACAGCTAATAATAATATTTCAGGAAATAAACCGTGCTATGATTCTACGACAATCAGTTATAAAATCCTCATATTCATCATACAGACTTGACAGTTGTAAAACAGAAGACCTACATTATATCAACCATTTGTAGTCTAACCAAAAGCTGTGACGATATCGTCCGTCATACGCAAGAGTCAGATTACTTGGGATATGAGTGACTGTCACTTAATTTTTTTATTTGGTTGACATATGACATGTGCTTATTTTTATGTTATATAATTCTGTTGAACTCACAGCTTTGCAACAATCAAAGATCGATACCTGATCGTTTGCTTCTGACCGAAAGTTCTTTGTGTGGTGTCACCGCCAGACACCACACTTGCTAGGTGGTAGCCTTTAAATCGGGCGCGGTCCGTTAGTATACGTCGGACCCGCGTGTCGCCACTGTCAGTGATAGCAGACCGAGCGCCACCACACGGCAGGTCTAGAGAGACGTACTGGCACTCGCCCCGGTTGTACAGCCGACTTTGCTGGGAAAGGTTCACTGACAAATACGCTCTCATTTGCCGAGACCATAGTTAGCATAGCCTTCAGCTACGTCATTTGCTACGACCTAGCAAGGCGCCGTATTCAATTGATAATTTATTATGTAAAGCATGTATCAAGATAGATATTCTACAATTGTGGATTAAAGTTAAGTACTATATCAACTACGTACTTTATTTGCAATTCTCAAGATATTGTCCTGTTCCAGACCTCACGCCAGTCAGCGTGTAATTAAACGCGTGCATTTCGGCCTCCTCTAGCAACCCAGTGTTGGCGCTTCTGCCAACACTACACTTTGTTTCTGTAACATAATTTTTCGTCCATTAAAATTTTGTTCTGATGTAACTTAACATAGTTTCAGCTACAACATAAAATAACTTGAAATTATTTGTGTCTTTTTCTGCCAATCGTTTCAGTTCTGTTTACTTTATCTGTTATCTTTATTTGTTTTAACTTTTTTCGCCTTTGATTTCCTTTTTAGAAATTATGTCAAGCATTAGTAGAGTTTATCGACAGTCAGAAGTAACATTATATTTGCAATGAGATAACAGGTTTCGCAGGGATGGCTTCCAGGAGCTAATTCCACCAAGCCCAATACGAAAGCTTTGGCCAAATGTTTTTCTTGTTTTCAAGAAACAGACTTTTGAAAGAACTTAGAAGAAGACTTCTTTAACTTAGAAGAAGAAACCCTCTTCAGTATTTTCAATCACCACGACAAAATGCAGATAAGTAGTGATTTGGACGCTAAACACGCCATGTGGAACAATCGGCAAAACAACGATAAGGGCGAGAAGCTACACGACCTAGAGTATCGACTCCAAGTAGTTACCATAAGCCGAGACAGGCCTGCGAACCACCAACCAGATGTCTTGGACATCTAAATTATTAAAGGCTTGGGCACAGGTACGCACCTCCAGACTGCAACAAACCGAACTTCAGACCATAATCCCACCATTCGGGAACCTTGCTGCTGGAAAACCCCGCAAACAGCAAGATGGCTGAATAATAATGTCAGACCCACAATAGACATCAATCAACCAGAGAAAATCGATGAAGCCGTCTCAACGCAAAATTAGGAAATAGAAAAAGGGCAGAAAAATGCATCAACTGTCAAACCATTTCACGTATCCACGAGAGAAGTGCCCCAGCCAATGATGCAAGAAGTCAAATTCTTAGAGAACAAGGCCATGAAGAGACGGAAAAACATCGAACCCCAGCAGACAGAAGCGACATGCAGCTTTCACGAGAGCAACCGAAGATAACAATAGAGAGCCGAACGCCGGGAGGAACAACAGTTAAAATCAAGAAATGGCTAGAAACTGATCCACAACTTTCTAAACTTAATATCAAAGAAGACGACGATCCTTGGTGATCCGAACTTAACATAAGAGGCTCAACGAAATGCAGAAATCTACACTCGAACACATGAACAATACAAGAACTTGCTAACGAAGCACACGTCCTAAGTAAAGTAAAATAAATGAAGAACAACCTACGAATTGACAGCTTTGAACACACCACATCATGAGATTCGAAGAAAATTATGAAGAATTTAGAGATCTATTTAGGACCGGGATTTAACCGAATTACTAACGAGCAACTCTTCGTCTACCCAGAGGACCAACAGTGCTATTGACAAGAATATATAACAGCTGCCTACAACACCCATACTTCTCAACGGCGCGGAAAACGTCAAAAATAACATCTATTCCAAAAACAAGAAAATATCCAAAATATCCCAACAAATATGGACCAAAAAGTCAACTGGCGACTATATCAAAAGTGTTGCAACGCACCACACTTATCGAAGGCAAAGTAATTAGACCGGAGCAGTTCACCTTTCAAGAAAAACTACCGCCAGAACTTCAGCTGCTTCGTATAACAGAGTTCAATACGCACATTATTAACAGATCCCAGTATGTGGCTGCCATTTCTCTGGATGTGGCAATAGCCTGTGACAATGTTTGGGAAGAAAAACTGATAGTGAAGCTGAACGATACGATCAAACTCCTGCTGTGCTACATCAATATATTAGACAGCTATTTAACCAACAGAGATTGGTTCAAATGGCTCTGAGCACTATGGGACTTAACTTCTGAGGTCATCAGTCCCCTAGAACTTAGAACTACTTAAACCTAACCAACCTAAGGACATCACACACATCCATGCCCGAGGCAGGATTCGAACCTGCGACCGTAGCGGCGGCGCGGTTCCAGACTGTAGCGCCTAGAACCGCTCGGCCACTCCGGCTGGCCAACAGAGATTCTACTTTCAGACCGACGGTAAACGATCCGAAACAAGATACTTCCGACAAGGCATGACACAGGGATCGCGTTACAGCGCTGCCAACCACACTATTGGCGCAGTTCTCCGACGGTACCGCGCTTCTCACATCCAGCAGATGCATGGATACTATAATATAACGGCTTCAGGACAAAATTGATGTACTAGCACCGTGGCTGGCGGGCAACAAAATGCAAGTCAATGCTGCCAAACCCATCTTATTTAGAAGAAGACGCCCGATCTTAGACACGAAGCTGAACCTGCTCATTGAGGGTATTACCTGGATGAATAGCATCAAATATCTAGAGGTAATCATTGAAAAGAAACTTCCTTACAAGGTACATACACTCGTGAAGGAAACAGAGACAACTAATACAATACACATGCTGTTTCCCCTGCTCAAAAGCAGGAATCAAAACTAGCGAACAAAACACGAGTGTAGGCTATTCCAGGCAATAATACAAGCTACGCTTCTGTACGGTTGCTTCTCATGGGACCCTACAGGCAAGTCCCATATTCAAGTCCTGCAACGACTACAAAATAGATGTTTAAGACTGATTTTAAATGGTCCTAGGTGAACACGAACCATCGGACTTCACGAGGAATTACACATTCAAACGTCTCACAATAAATCAAGGATCGAACTCAGAGGTTAGCTGATGAGGTAGATTCCTTACGAGCAGTATCAAGACTCTTGGATGATGTTGGAACAACATAACTAGCAGCATGGTGTAAGTTTGTAGACAAGTCTGGAGGTGTGAAGGTCCATTTTCGAGCCCAATAAACTCTCAAAGATGCACTAAATAAATGATCCAAAAATGCATTCTTGAAAGTCCAGCCTTCAAGAATGGAGCACTTTGGCTCACACAACACTCACACACACAACTCGGATGTGTTATACCTTGATTGAATTTCGGACTGATTTGTAGGTAGCTTTGAGCGATGAACGAGTCCATCTAATTAATATCTTTTGTATTCGTATTAAAAACCACATGACAAGTGTAATGATTTATTGGTAATGAATTGAATTAGACTATAATAGTTCACTGATGATCTACACTTACAGTGAGCAACTCTCATGACTGAACAATTATCAGACAATTTTTCTGCTTGCATAAAAAAGGTAACGTTTGCTAGCTCTGAAAGACCACTGTTCGGAAAGAACATTCTGTAATTAGACTTCGAAAAAGAAAGAGTGTAGAGACTCTTGGTACATAATAGTATTTCCCTTCCTGGTATCAATCTTCATCACGGAGCTGATGTGACGCAGAAGTTGTAGTTTTCAGGTGAGTTACCTGAAAGGAGCCTGCAGTAGAAAGTCTTCTGGCTACACTGTTTTTTTAGTGTTTTTCAGGTGTCTCTCACAGCTGTATGTATTGCCACTGTAGATTGGAAGCAAAGATAATGTAGTTGGACAATTAGGAGTCCATGAACATTTCTAGAAAAAAGAATTGGACCAAAGCAAATCCATATATATAATTGTTTTTAATCCAATTCTTCAATGTATCACTCACGGTGAGTTTCATCGTCGCGCAATAAAGAGAAAGAAAGAAACACCATGATGTTGCATTCTACAGGCAGTCATGATAGTGATCTACACTACACGTTACCATTAATCTGCCATGTAAGCTACTGAGGGCAAGGAAGACTTCCACTGTCCAATGTCCACGCCTTAAAAAAGATCATAGAGTTTTCATAGATACGTTTGTCAAATGACGGACAATACCACGCATGTGGAGAATTACTCATAGTTTATCTTTTCATAAGGCTCGAAAGATTTTAAAAACTCTCTGAAAGCAGGTTCCGCTATCTACTGTATTCTGCATGTTCTGTTATCTCCTTTAGTGTGAAGACATTATCAGTATAGTTACTTCTCTTTTGGAAACCTAACTGCCCCTCACGTACGTTACTTCCAATTACAGTCTCTAACCTCCACATTAGGATTCTGACAATTGTCAAGTAGAAAGCCGTGCTTCAGTATGGTTGATTCGTCTGCAATTTGGGCATTTTTTCCTCTGTTTTCAGCACTTGAAAAGAAAGATCCTACACTGAGTACAAGATCAGATTAAATTTGTGATGTCATCTGAACAAGATGAATTTAAACTCAAGAATTTATGCAACGGACATCCACAGTTACAAACTTTGTGTAGAGCAAAAAACCTGTTGAAGCTGTATGATTGCTTTATTTGAAAAGCACGACCGATATCACACCATTTTGCATTAGTCTATCGTGGGGTGCGACATGATTTTACAAGGGAGTGAATTTTTATGAATGGGAGGGGGGGAGGGGCGGAAGCTTAATATCAATTGTACCATAGTGTCATGCTTTAACTGACGTTACCTAACGATGTAACTAACGTTATGAAACCGGTCGTGCTTTTTAAACAAAGAAACCATACAACTGCTGTGGTGTTTTTTACTCAACAAGCTGAATTTAGACTTCCTAGAGACTGTCGTGAGTGAGTGCCCCCCCTTCACTACGTACATAGAAAAAGAAACTCAGGACTGGGGTTATTTTCGTTGACCTGTCAGCAGCTTATAACAGAGTGTGGCACAAGGGCGTAGTACAGAAATTTCTGAAAAAGTATCTCGTAAAACTCCAGATAATCTCTTAAGCAACATGTTGACAAATCAGTGGTATAAAGTACTCTAAGGTGAAAAGAAGAGCAAACGACATGTACTCGTCGATGGGTTGCCTCAAGGTTCCGTTATTGTTCCAGTGTTGTTGAATCTCTACACAGCAGACCTGGCGAACTTGACCTGCGGGAAATTTCAATACCCAGATGACCTAACAGTTTTATATCAGAGTGAAGATGTTTCTGGATATGAAGAACGCCTAAAAAACAGCCTCACTAAGCTCTATGATTATTTAAAACATGGAGACTTAGACCTAATGTTTCTAAAACTGAACTGTGTCTTCTAACATCCGCAAAGATCAGCCAATAATTTTGACCTCTTGCCAAAGTTAGATACAAGGACAAAGAAAAAGACCATGGTGTTACATTACACAGAAGGCTGACATATCATAAACAGCTTTCTAGCACAGCTACGGAAATACAAACACGAAGAGACCTGGTGAGAAAGCTGGTGTAGGTAGTACATGGGGAGCAAATACTTGAGTGTTCTGTGGAGGATTTCTTGCATTTGTATTCTCTGCAATATTGTGTTCCAGTTTGGCTCCGCAGAGCCCATTTGAAGACAACTGAAGTTCACACGGTCAGATCTACACTTACATGCTCGTTGCTGTTACTGTCGAATATGTGTCCACCTCACCTTCGTCGGAAGCCAACTCTCTACAAATTTTACCAGCGAGTTCTCAAAATGAGTCAATCCCTCTTCACAAAGATTTGCTCTCGCTGCCTAGGAAACGCCTCAGTCAAGAAGACCAGCATATGAGAAGTAATCGGAATGCTCTCAACCGCGATGCTGAGTGTCAAACCATGGAAACCCATCCCACGAACTTATTGACAACCAAGTGTTAAAGTTCCAGCCTTTCGTCATCCTAGGGAGAAGTGGCTTCAGCTTAACAGACACCGGTCTGCAGAAGGTATGTGCAAACAGAGCATGTGGGGCTTTTGTGCTGACAGTATGTGCGACTGTGAGGAAATTCAGTGTGCCATATTGCAAATGAGTGCCTTGATAGACGTTTTGCTGGTGGGACCAAGGGTATACATGAAGCACGCGAAGAGGGAGTCCGCTAAATTGAGTATTCCGGTACTTGTATGTAGTCTGGAGGGTTTAACGTTTATATAGTGTAAAGAGTTGAACATATGTAGTTTTTTCTTTTTATGTGCTTTGGATTTGTTGCTGTAATTGAAGCATACGATACTGAAAAATGGGTATTGCTATGGCAGTTTCCAACTTCAACGGATACTTTTCTTAGCCATCACCGATTTAATAAATCTAATACCCTTCTTATTCCTTCACAGGGGAAGCTTTCACTTCATATCTGAAGTGTTGTTGAGAAAATTTCTCATGTACAGACGTGTATAAAAGGGTATAGATTGGTAAGTGGAACAATTTCTTGAAACTGCTTCGAAGCAGATGGAATGCTGAGAAGCCAAGTTAACGAACTCACAAGGTGATCAAGTGCACAGTTTGGTCACCAATAAGGACTGTTTATAACCTCACCACAACCATCTGCGTGTTTTGCTAAATACAAAGCATTTTGAAGATATATTTTCAGTTTACATAACACAATTCCATCTAAATGAATGAAGATGGAAGCTTGTGGTGAATTTTAACTTACAAACAGAAAATAAAAGTTAATTAACACCAGTTACTAATCGCCGATTATTGTGGTTCCCTGTTGGGGTTTCTGATGCAGCTAACTACCTCGCTCGGTTGTTCAGTACAGAATGTGCGCAGAGTCAAAATGGCGATTCTCAGCAATAAAAGGCGCTTTTGGATTCTGCGTTTCCGCAGCTGTAATTCAATTACAACTGTGCGGCGTGACCTTCGTCGAGCGGGCAGCAATTGCACTTCCTACAGCTCAAGGCATTCGACGACAGCAGTAGCGGTTTCAACACAGTGGTTGTTTATGTAAGACGAAACACACAAGTCACCTCCTGTAGCGTTCGCGCAGAGAAGATGGTAATGTTACATGCGATATACAGTTAATGTTATGTTAGGTTAATTGCAAATAACACTTACAAAATACATTTAAAAATATTGAAAGAGATATTCCTTGAACTTTTTATTCGTTTTTGAGGTAACACTGAAATAACATTATTGGTGTTACTGAAGACTGCTGAAATGGTGTTCTCTACAACACATGTGACTGCTTGGAGATAAGTATTTGGCAGTGTTACTTTTTTGGGTGTCTATCTTTCATAGCATTATTATATGCGTACAGCTGCATAATTAAAATTAGGTAGGATTTGAATCTTTAACATTTAAGAAGACAAGAATGGTCAGTGCATTCATATACTGACTAACCACTACTGAATAACAGAAGAAAGATCATTTTTCTGTATATCTTTCAATAAATTGTCCAACAAAATCAGTACATCAGAGACTGTGCGTCTGACCTAAGGTCTAATGCAAAATTGAGCAGTGCAGCGTAATGGCGAGTGTCGTGCCGTTCGCTCCGATGCCTACGCCAGAACGAACAAGAAAAAGTCAAAGAAAGTTGAACACCGCGTACCAGAACAGATGATGAACGTAATTCCTAGCAGCGATTCATAAAACTTCTCTGTTTTCTGTCTCTAACATTGTGTCTCTGGCAATAGACAAAAATATAATTAATGTTAGCGTTGATATTACCACCTCTGGGCTACACGCCGTGAACTCATTCAAGAGGGAAAGCGACAGACTTTTGTGCCTAGTGGACAGAAGTCTTTTCGTCATATCAGCCGAGTGTTGAGCATTTCAGTGTACCTCATTGGTGTGTTTTGCGGTGTCGTTTGTGTTTCATACGTTACAGCACTCAAATTGCTACAAGATCTTCATGATTTTGATAAACAACAACGTATACAGTTAGTGTTCTTTGACAAGTCTACGGTCTATTTCAGGGAAAAGGGAACTGTCACAACATGTGAACATGGGGAAAACAGTAGTCACATTAGTCAAGCACGAGAGAGATACTCAGTTTCCTGAGAAAATATTTACGGCTCATTCTGCTTTACAGAAAACATGTTTACAGGAGTCGCGTAACTGGATACGTCGTAGATTTTTTCTTTTTCAGAATTGCAAGAACATGCCAAAAATTTCATTTTTCGACAAGATGAAGTTCTATAGCACAGGAGTTTGCAGTTCTTAGTAATAACAAGATGTCTCAACAATGAATTGGTCGTGAGGGTCTCGCATTCCAACACTGGCCTTTAGGGTCACCTGACCTCACGATATGTATTTTCTTTTTTTTGCAGAGTTTGCGAAACACCCCGCCAATAAGCCTCTCCATCCGGAGGATAGCAACAGCACTGAATTCAAGTGCTTCTGACGTGTTAGAAAAAGTGTGGGACCGAGTTTGACTCGTTTCTTTATTTTTTGTGGGGCCAATGGAGGTCACATAGGGACATTTATGAAAGTTAAATGAAAAATTCGATCCGAATAATACTGTAGAAAGCACTCAAAATTTGTATGTGGCAATATGTAAAAGACACACACTCTTCTACAATTGGGTGGTTCTTCTGAAAATAGTTTCTCAGTGTGTAAGTTAAAACCCACCACAACTTTCTACGTCTCTGTCGGTCCATTATGGCCTGGAGGACATCGGGTGGTACGTATTTCTTGATTCAAAAAAAATTATCAACAGCTGTATGTTTTGGATTATTTTGTTTTATATCTCAAATGCTACCAGTTTCGGCAACTCAATATTGCCATCTTCAGGCCCCATAACCTATTATCGTATTAACAATCTTATTGCATGGTGCTATAAAACTGGCATTGTAAATCCGATCATTATGCAACAGATTCCTGTGACCTGGTGACACTCAATGAGCCTACATACAGTCCTCAATCAGTATCACCCGTTCACAGGAATCTGTAGCATAACGATCGGATTTACGATTCCATTTTTATGGCAGCATTCGATAAGATCGTTAATACGATAATAGCGTATGGGGCCTGAAGATTACACTACTGAGTTGCCGAAACTGGTAGCATTTGTGATATAAAATAAAATAAACCAAAACATACGGCTGTTGGTAAAATTTTTTGAATCAAGAAACAACATTCTAAATTCGTTCATGCAGAAGATATAGTCTTGTAAAGTTTGACAATTTTTTTGAAATCATTAAAAATGTGTTTTGCATAAGCTGGATCAAGTATCCAAAACAGTATTATATCTAAATAAGGCAAGACTGTGCACAATGACTGCTGCCATAGGTTTTAACCATGTGCACTATCGATTCATACTCAATAATTATTTCTGCACGGAAAGTGTGGTTCATACCTTCCAAGTGACATAAGACTATTTCACAAGGCGCAACATAAATATTACAAAAAAATTATCAGTCACTGTTGGTTTTAGAGACACAAATGCGAGAAGTCTTCGTAAGTTGCTGTAACTCTAAAAAAAAAAAACTACTGTGCAAAGGTCAGTGCAAACATTGCGAAAACTTCTTCACAATATCTTTAGGACCAGATTGTGTGAACCCGTTCATTGACTGAGTTTTATTTTATGAGTACTCTGTCCGGTGCGTTTCAAACAACTAAAGGTAGAGCTTTACGACATCCAATTAAGATGCCAAATGCAGAAAATGTTAGTCTTCCAGTGTCGACAAGAAAAGCTGAGACTTACTTTACTAACAACACGTGTATTCATTTAATGCAACACCTGGATTATCCAGAGACAGACATGGAGAACGCATTAGTTGCGCTGGGAGAGAGAAGACGACATCGGCATAAATCAAGAGGTTCTATGACTATGTACAGACTCGAAAGCAATTACATTCTTCCTTACAGCGCACACAATAATAGGGCGAGCAGGTTTTGCAGTTAATCAAGCCTGTTCGCATGTCATTCCACGCCTTGCAAGGGCCTCCAGCTTAATAGAACACGCAACAAGCCGAGTGAAGCGCTTCGCATTTTCCGTTGATAATTTTCTTGAGGTGTTGATCACTCGAGCTATAAGGTTAGAAATTCCTGTAGTGTATTTCTCGGAACCAATTATCTTTACAGCATCCCCGTGCTATGGATGCGTTCAGATTTACTTCTATAAAAATTTGAAATTGTTGAGTGTCCTTTTTTCAAAGACATTAATTCACATACATACGCAGCCTTTCTCATGGAAGGGACACTTCAAAATGCACTATGGATTTCTCTAGACTCACAAAAAAGTACGTTTTGCGAACGAAAGCACAGAAGCCGAGGAGAGCAGGAGGGACAGTTTTTACACAGATAATACGTTGTGTATTGTGGGATGTTTTGACGTTTAATTATTGCTACTTAACTGCTTCAAATAATTCGACCTATTTACACACAATACAGTACTTCAGATATAATCGTGTCCTTATTTTTAGCTTGTTCCTAGAAGGGTTATTGTAATCGATTTATTATATTCATAACAAATACTGTGTAAATATGAAACACCTTGATGGAATCACTGAAACTGAAAGAAATTTCCCCTGTATACTGCGAGGGCTCACATTTCTGACGAGGATGTAATCAACTGATGGATCGTGAAATCGACTGAAGAAAATCTACTGATAGCTCCGTCTAATGGAAATGCAACTTCATTAAGAAGATCGTACGTTGTAGTTTGAAGTTGTCCCCCAGTACAAATCCTTTGACACAAGCCTATCGTTATAAAAATAACAAAACGAAAATTGCTCCTATCATCCGTACGGCTTTAAATGCTCGATCAAAGAGCACATCATACGCTTTGGTACGTGCATTATTTTGCACGTCCACAGATTTTTCTATGATTGTTAAGCCGCTGGTGAATAAAATCAGCAAAACGATAATCGTCTGTAATAACGAGTTTGATAAATTATGTCCAAATGCAGCGCTTAAAATGCGACTCGTTTATATGAAATACAGTTTCATGTACAAAGGCGTGATTTTCCGCACGTAAAATCCGAACAATTATAGATTTTTGCAGACACTTCTTACAATTACTGCTAAAATATAATTTTTATTATCTCTAGCAATTTAAACTGTACCAGCACGGGCGATTCGCGTAAAAGAGGATGAAATACAGAAGTGGCACGCGTAAGACAACTCACAAAAAATGTTTTTTTCGCGTAAAATCTGAACTGTGAACATAAAATGGTGTCATTATCTGAGCATTAATTTCAATCCAATTTACATCTTCTGCAAAACAAAAAAAAAAATTGTCGATGCGCACAATTTGGCTGGACATCAGCTCCTATTTGTCCTTCAAACCTTGTCTCATACACAGTAATATAGCTTCAGTAAGACAGATGTTGGAATGGCTATACAAAAGGCCGCTGGTCTGTGCCACGCCAAGAACTATTCGCCCCATGTTCCATGCTCAAATATGAACCGAACACCAAGACTTCCCCCAAGCCGCCGTTCTGCGCGCTGATTTTCATCCATATTTATTACTGCGCTTCCGCACTGTAACTACAACTAGAATAATTTTCGTTGATAACAGATCGTCCAAACCAAACCTCTCTTAAAAGGAAACCTATAGTTCAGGATGATGTGCCAGCAGAAGGAAGTTCTGCGGGTAATACAACAACCAACGTTAGTTGACCAGAAACGTGTCACTAGGGAGCGCTGGGTCTCCGTTTTTCGATTATAACTCCAGCTTGTATTCACGTGTGCACATCAAGCTTTTTGATATTAATTTTTTTTATAGAGTATGGTGTCCAGGGTCGCCTCATTTGTGGGAGAATAGGATGAAACAGGAAAAATTCTTTCCGATATTTTTTCCACAAGTCGTCTTAACAGAGTTGTTAATTTTTTTTTCATCACTCTAAAAACCTATGATATTTAACCTGATGTTCATATAAACTCTGTGAACCACTACCCTTTAAGGTATCATTCGAAATAGAAATAAAAAGTTTTCCGCATTATACAATTTGTGGTTACTTTCAGATAATCAGAGTAAAAATATCTTTCTTCCACTTTCACTTAAAAGTTCACTTCGTCCTTAAAAATGAACAAAAATACTGTTTTAGAAAAACAGATCCCCGTGAACTATTTTGAAGAGAGATGGGGCCCCTCCACGCCCGCACCAACATGGTGACCAAACCAAAAGTTCTACTGTCACCTCCGTAAACATGTTAGTTATCTAGTAAGTGGATCACAGGATGCTGGGCTGTTATGTTATCCGTGTGTCTGGGTAAGACTACGCATTAACACGGTCCATCAGGTGATAGATAGTGGACGAAACGCGAGTGATGGTGGTGGTGGTTGTTGGGATGTTTAAGGGGGACTAAAAAACGCGAGTGAGTGTAGCGATTTGAAGAGCAGAGGGAAAAAAAGTACCATGGCTCGTGCCGTGCGAAAAAACCTCTGCGACAGTGGGATGGGTAGTAAGAGCAGTAGTGGCTTACTAGCTACGATAGTTCATGCAAGGTTGGATTTGTTAGTATAGGTATCATGCATCATTACCGTGGCAAGCGATGGCGATGTATCCCATTTGCTGCAGCTGCTGCATTCCTGGAACAATCAAAATCGTTATACAGTAGTGGGAGATCGGCCATAGATCGTCTCACTGTGTGGGGGATGTGTGGAGCTGGTCTGCATGCAGTGTACGGTACGGCTTCCTTCCCTGCGTGGTGCCAGTTATTCGGCAGTGTATTCCAGCTGGATATCCAGTAATGGCGTCTGATTAACAAGGGCTCGCCTGTACGGTTATGTTTGCGTATGCTTGGCCATAGATGTTAGGTCCTTACAAGTATGTCTTTTGGTCTTTTATGTTTCCATCTATGGTTGTGGTCGTAGTTCCCCAGATTCAGAATAAACGGGTTCTGTGAATGTCTGGAGTTTCTGTTTAGTCTTGTGGTGAGTTTGTGGATTACCTCCGTGAGATTCTCAAGTCGGTATTCCCGGTGAAGGTCTGCGATGCGTGTGTATCGTGGAGCATTGCTTATGATTTTGAGTACTTTGTTTTGTATGCGCTGCAGACGGCGCAGGCTTGTAGGCGCAGCGTATCCCCAGACAGGAGCTGCGTACGTCATCAGGGGTCGGATAAGTGTCATGTACATGGACCTCGACACCCTTCTGTTCAGTGTGCTACGCCTGTTGAGCATAGGATAGAGCTGTTTGAGCCTCGCGCTAGCTCGGTTGGTCATTTGTTGTATGTGGTCCCCCCAGAGTAATTTCCGGTCCAGCCAGACACCGAGGCATTTGACTTTCTCGCGGAAACGTATTGGGCGTGCATGTAGAGTTATTGGTCTGCAGTAGCGATGTTTGCGCAGTTGCTTCTGTCTTCTAGTGAACAGAACGGCTTCGCACTTGTCGACGTTTACTCTAACACGCCATTTCTCCAACCAAGGCTCAGCCACTCTGAGTGCAGTCTGTAGGCGTGACCTAATGATTGATGGTTTCCAATCTTGCGCGAGGATGGCTGTGTCATCCGCGTAGATTGCCATCGTTGTGTTGTGTGTGGTTGGGAGATAGTTTATGTAGAGGTTGAACAGTAGGGGCCCTAGGATGCTTCCCTGGGGTACTCCCGCGTGTATACCGTGTCGTGTTGATTTTTTCCCTGCACGTCAGTGTTGAAACTCCTGTCTGTGAGGTATGAGTGAATTAGACGCACCAGCCCGTCGGGGAATCCCGCGTCGCTCAGTTTGGGAATTAGGCCGTTGTGCCATAGACGGTCGAAAGCCTTTTCGATGTCCAGGAACACCGCCCGTGTAGCTTTGTTTATGTTGAAGCCATATGTTATATGTTCGACGACCCGTAAGAGTTGTGTTGTGGAGTGATGATTCCTGAAGCCGAATTGCTCCGGTCTCAGGATGTCATTTGTTATGCAGTACCTAGTGATGCGTTTGAGAATCACCTTCTCAACAATCTTACTGAGCGAGCTCAGAAGGCTGATGGGTCGGTAATTTTGTGGGAGGTTGTGGTCTTTCCCCGGCTTCCTGAACATCAGGACCTTGGCCGTCTTCCAAAAGGCGGGGAAGTGTTGGTGTTTTAGTATGGCATTCGTTATGTGTGTAAGGTACTCAGTTGCTTTATCTGTGAACTCCTGGAGGACACGGTTTTGAATGCCATCATGACAAGGGGCTTTCCTAGCAGCGGAATGCATTATAGCCCAGGAGACTTCGGCTGTGCTAGCATGTCGAATGTCATCGCGCGATGGTTGGGCTAGAAAGTGTGTAACCTCTTGGTCTGGATCAGATGGTACCAGGTTCGGTGTGAATGACGCTGCGAGTGTGCGGGCCATTAGTTCTGCTTTCTCTTCCGCTGAGTATGCAGGACCGTGAGGCCCTTGAAGCGTTGGGGTGTATATTTTCTCCCTGGTGAAGTGTCGGGCTAGTTGCCACACGCCAGGTCGTGCGGTGTCCAGCCCTTCGAGTTTTTGGTTTCACTGTTGTGTTCTGTGTGTTTGTATTTTATCGTGTATGATACCCTGTAGCCTGTTAATGTGCCGTTTGAAGTACGGACGCTGGTGCGCTGCCATTGTCTCATTGAGATTAGGCCCAGGATTTCCTAGGGCAGGGCCGCACTGTGTTGTTGTGAGGTGCGATCAGGTATGGTGCCTGCCATTGCGTCCTGGACGGCGTTAGTGAGGGTTTCTACTGCCTCGTCAATTTGTGCTGTTTCATTAATTTCGTGTATGGGTGGGATGTGGCCATCGAGCGTAGTCCAACATCTTGCGTTGTTTCATGTGCTGCAGTGTTCCCTCAATGTATAGTATTACAGGTTGGTGGTTGGAGGGCAGATCGTTTTCAACGGCAACGTTGAGTGTCGATGTAATGCCCTTGATGAGGGCCATGTGTATCACGTCTGGCCTGTGTCCCCTCTGATAGGGAATGTGCGTCGGTTCAGTCGGCGCTAGTATAATGTAGTTTCTGCCTAGTGAATGTTCGTACAGTTTTTTGCCGCTGGGATTTCGTATGCTTGAATTCCAGTCTGGGTGTTTTGCGTTCAGATCTCCAGCGACTATTACTCACGGTGAAATGTTGAGTAATGTGCTGATATCGCGTGTTGAAACGCCTACAGGGCTGTTGTATACCGATATCAGTGTGGTGTAGGCTCCGTTGAACTTGACTCTGACGGCCGTAGCCTCGATTTTTTCCAGTTCAGGGAGCTCTATGTTTGTGTGCTCAATGTCCTTGTGTATGACGATTGCAGTTCCACCTGCCACGGTGTCGCCCGGTCGGTCGGTACGATAGACACAGTAGCCAGGAAAGTTTGTTTGTGCGGTTTAAGCTCAGTCTCGCTCAGTAGCGCGGCAGGGATTCCCCTGCGCTCCATGAACGCGGCAAATTCTGCCCTTTTGTTGTGGATCGAGTCTGCATAGTGTGTGCGGGTTTGCGTTATGGGCCGGGTGTGGTATATTATTCATGTAAGAGTGTGAAAGGGTGTTGTGATGGCAGTGTGTATGACAGCCCAGTATTGCCCGGGTTCTGCGCTCATGAGCTGGTTGATGAGTGTAGTGACGGCCGTCAGCACCTTGGTAAGGATTTGAACCGTCGTGTGTCGAGGGAATAGTGTTTCCAGTATTCCCCCAGGTGATGTGTTGGTGTTGGGTGTGGCAGCCTGAGGTGCTGTTGTGGAGCTAGCGGCCGCTTGTGCGGGTATTGGTGTGTTGTTAGGAGTGGCATTTGTGTTTGTGTTATTTTGAAACCAGAGATACGATTTCTCACTTTTATCACTTCTCCCAGTCTAAATGGTTTTCTTTTCTTTTCTTTTTCGATACAAGCAGCCAGTTGTTCATTATTTCTTCAAAAAGTATGTTAGAAAAGAAAACTTCTTAGTAGACACACTAGGAATATTGATAAAGAAGTAATTGTTTCTTTTGTCTTCACAACAACTTCGACTGGATTTATTTACCACCAGAGACTACAATATAATGCCCCATATTAAAAACCTTTAAGTATTTTGATTAAGTAGAAATTGATTTGTTAATGGACAGAAAGAGACTGTTTACCCCTTTATCGGTACTAATATAATACTCATTTATTTTCATTGTAGAATCATAATCGCCGCGGTAGAGGCGGTACGTTTCAAGGTTCTAGTTACGGTGGACGGTGGTCGACAGGTTGAGAACTGAATTCGATGACATGATATTCCCGTGCCGCGTGAACAGCCGACAGCGCTTGCCAGATCTCCGCGGACGTACATGTAAGAAAAGAAATAAAAACACTTCGTAGTTCTCCGTTAAATAACTATAACTTTGATACACACATTAATTTAACAAAATACTGTACGATATATCGTGTGGGCGGCAGAGTACGCAGTGCTACGGTGCGAGTTCTGCAAAACTACACTAGGCAAAGGACTTACCGAAACGGTGTTCCATAAATAACTTGAAGTAAGTTCACCGCACTGTCACTATGTAAAATTGTCCAACGTTTCGGCCACTGTCGCAAATGGCCTTCCATAGGGTGTTCTGCTTACTGCTGAATGAGGAAAACAAGGTTCAAATGGCTCCGAGCACTATGGGACTTAACATCTATGGTCATCAGTCCCCTAGAACTTAGAGCTACTGAAACCTAACTAACCTAAGGACAGCACACAAGACCCAGTCATCACGGGGCAGAGAAAATCCCTAACCCCGCCGGGAATCGAACCCGGGAACCCGGGCGTGGGAAGCGAGAACGCTGCCGCACAAGCACGAGCTGCGGACAGAAAAAAAATGGTATCTGAAAGCGAAAGATACATTTGTCTAAGGCAACACACCAAGTCAGAGGTGGCAAAACATCAGCACAGTGCGGCAAAAAGATAATATGTCTAGAAGATCGCGTACTAAGCAAACTGCTATTTGCTTTGAGGAGGAAGATTAGAGAGGTGATGGAAACAGCCAAGCGATCCGCCATCGTGAATGGAGAGAAGACGAATACAGACTTCCAGTGTCTTCGGTGTCAATAGAAGCAGCGCTACAAAACAGCCCTGGCACACCAACCCACACAGGTCCACGGGAGACCACAGCGACCGCAGGTACACACGGTACACGCACGCCCCAGTCGGCACTAGGCAGCAAGTAAACAGTGCTACGTCACACCCGCCGCCCGTTTCCTCATTCGCCTAGTCCACCAGTGGCAAGCAATGAAGCAAACGACAAACCTTGACTTCTGTTTTCAACAATAACAATAAATATAACAGAAAACAACAGAGAATGTGTCACATCCCTCCTCCTCACCCTCAGTAACCTATCAGATCATAATAACTGCCTCTTTCACTAGTGCATAGGGTGCTCGGATATTCCCGTTACAAACTCCTAGGACTTGTAGAGGGGAGTGAGAACATAACATGTTGAATAGGAATGCATGTCCGGAAACGTACCATTCTACGACGGTTTCAATTCAGCTGTTTAGCTCATCCACTTTTGCTTGAGGAACTGAATTGGGCGTGACGCAGTACAGTTATTAGTTAACATTTCGAAAGGAAACATAACGAAACACATATTTGTCACATAAGTTCATTAGATTAAATCAGCACTTAAACCTTACGTGTTTACATTATTCCCAAACAAAAAAGAAGCCAGCATACTGTAACCACAGAACAGTACTGATGCACTGTAGCAGCGGCTCGGTATGGGAACCACCAACGTTGTTACAGACACTGTACTTACGAAGTACCTCCATCCCACCTGATGTCTTTTCAGTTTCTAATCTAGCGGCCTGAGCTCGTGCCAGGAGATCTTCCTCTGTCTCTAAAAAATGGTTCAAATGACTCTAAGCACTATATTACTTAACATCAGAGGTCATCATTCCCCTCGACTTAGAACTACTTAAGGGGAGGTTTACTATCTTTGGCCCGAAAAAAGCATGTTCTTTGAGAATTTTTTTCTCAGGATGTGTTACAGATATCAATGTCAAATTTGTTCATAATGTTTATTGATATTTCCTCCACAAAATTGAATGTTTTCAACCGGAAATGTCGAAGAACAAAGGCGGAAGTGCCGTCGGAACGAAACAAAATTTCGATGTAGACCTCTACGCGCGATACGTCACAGGTCAGCCGGCTCGTCTGAAATCAAAATTGAGTTGACGGTAGAGAAGTATATAATATTCTTTAGGAGTTGTACCTCGCTTAAGTTATTTTGACCATAGGAAACAAAATGGCGGCCGTTTGAAAAAATAGGGTTTTTTCATCGATTTTTCGACTTCGTCGGCCAGGTAAAAATATTTATAGTTGGTGGATCGGAATAAAAGTGGTACAACTCCTAGACACTCCCCTCTACAAGTCCTAGAAGTTTGTACCGGGAATTTCTGAACACCCTGTTTAAGAACTATTTTCTCACTAAGCAGTAAGGAAAACACACCATTTGCCACAGTTGCCGAAACGTTGGACAATTTTATATATCGATAACGCGTTCACATGCTTTGAAGGGTGTTATGGACAGTGACAACCGCCGCGGAAACCTACGCCTACAACTCTAAGTAAATGACATTCATCATCACCGGCGATAAAAAAAAAACGAGACATTTAATGTTGCAAACTGTTAAATTAATTTGAGCACACAGAATATTATTCTGTTTAATTAATTAAAATTCCTTTACGCTGATTAGAACAATTGTTCATGGAAGTATTAATTGTAATCGCGCTCTGGATGTGATGAGTAAAATCCGTTTTGTGGTTAATTTCTTTCTGCTATGCACACTACGCAGATCCAGACAGAAAATACGTGTGATACGTTAATTACTTTCCATTTCACTAAAAGATTACTACACCAGCACTAGAAAACGCAGATTAACAACACATAAACCTGTTGAAAATTCAGTGAGCTCATACAGTCATAAGGAATAAAAGAGAAAAGCTTAAGTTCTTAGGTCCCATAAATGATGCGCTAAATAGAGTCAGTGCACAAGGTCCAATTGTGTTCTTCGCAAAAGAACCATCTAAGGATTCGCTGAAAGCAATTTAGGGAGATTTGGAAATTAATAAACCTGGACTCTTCTCCAGAACACGGGTAAGTTTCTCAACCACTGTGCCAACTCCCTCTACCATTTTCGCACGTCTTAATAGCGACGTCACTACAAAAATACAACAGTGTAAATTTTGTGTCAAGTTGAGTAGGGGAAACAAAACTGTAGCAAACCTTCCGTATTGTACTGATACACACTACCTGAAAAAAAATGAAATAAAAAGATGAAGTACCAGACACATGGTCGGACGTCAGCGTATCTTCTTGCAGGTGTTCAACACCGGCGCGTATGTAAATCATTAGAGTTGCATTTCTGTGTGACAAGTAGAACGGCCTCCAGAGCGCTTTAGTGTTGTTCGTATTTGTTGCTATTACCGGGCATAGCAGGGTATATAAGGAACATCAAGAGCGTCAGACGATGAGTGATCACTGTGAAGAACATGGAGTTGTGGAGTACTCGTATTGTACAGCAATATTAGCACCTGATAAGGTGTTTTAAAAAGGCGACATTGTGCGTCTCCATTTGGCCGGCTGCTCGAATCGCACAGTGTTCAGATTTGTGGGGATTTCCGGATGTGACTCGACGTTGGACTGCATGGCAAGGCGAAAGCAGGCTTACCCGTTGTCGAGGCTCAAGTCGACCACGCCTGACCACCGCCAACGAGGGCCGCCGTATTGTGCACCAAGCATACCGTAACCCCTTCTCACTGAAACGTCCCCTTTGAACAATTTATACACGACTGTGCTTAAACTGACACACAATATTTTTTAGCGCAACGCAATCTGACTTTCAAAATCCCTACAAAAGAATGGCGCTGACTAACATTAACCTATACCTTTCACAAATCACTTACCTCACCAAAAATCTTCGTTACTCGAACTACTGCAATACAGCGAGCGCCACTACTGCCAGCTAAATAAAAGATCCAAACTACAGAAGGCACTAACTACCGATAGGCATAGTTAGCAAATGAAAGATTTTGATAGAGAACAACCAATGTATTTACCTCAATAGTGTTCAAAAGTCATAATGTACACTCCTGGAAATGGAAAAAAGAACACATTGACACCGGTGTGTCAGACCCACCATACTTGCTCCGGACACTGCGAGAGGGCTGTACAAGCAATGATCACACGCGCGGCACAGCGGACACACCAGGAACCGCGGTGTTGGCCGTCGAATGGCGCTAGTTGCGCAGCATTTGTGCACCGCCGCCGTCAGTGTCAGCCAGTTTACCGTGGCATACGGAGCTCCATCGCAGTCTTTAACACTGGTAGCATGCCGCGACAGCGTGGACGTGAACCGTATGTGCAGTTGACGGACTTTGAGCGAGGGCGTATAGTGGGCATGCGGGAGGCCGGGTGGACGTACCGCCGAATTGCTCAACACGTGGGGTGTGAGGTCTCCACAGTACATCGATGTTGTCGCCAGTGGTCGGCGGAAGGTGCACGTGCCCGTCGACCTGGGACCGGACCGCAGCGACGCACGGATGCGCGCCAAGACCGTAGGATCCTACGCAGTGCCGTAGGGGACCGCACCGCCACTTCCCAGCAAATTAGGGACACTGTTGCTCCTGGGGTATCGGCGAGGACCATTCGCAACCGTCTCCATGAATCTGGGCTACGGTCCCGCACACCGTTAGGCCGTCTTCCGCTCACGCCCCAACATCGTGCAGCCCGCCTCCAGTGGTGTCGCGACAGGCGTGAATGGAGGGACGAATGGAGACGTGTCGTCTTCAGCGATGAGAGTCGCTTCTGCCTTGGTGCCAATGATGGTCGTATGCGTGTTTGGCGCCGTGCAGGTGAGCGCCACAATCAGGACTGCATACGACCGAGACACACAGGGCCAACACCCGGCATCATGGTGTGGGGAGCGATCTCCTACACTGGCTGTACACCACTGGTGATCGTCGAGGGGACACTGAATAGTGCACGGTACATCCAAACCGTCATCGAACCCATCGTTCTACCATTCCTAGACCGGCAAGGGAACTTGCTGTTCCAACAGGACAATGCACGTCTGCATGTATCCCGTGCCACCCAACGTGCTCTAGAAGGTGTAAGTCAACTACCCTGGCCAGCAAGATCTCCGGATCTGTCCCCCATTGAGCATGTTTGGGACTGGATGAAGCGTCGTCTCACGCGGTCTGCACGTCCAGCACGAACGCTGGTCCAACTGAGGCGCCAGGTGGAAATGGCATGGCAAGCCGTTCCACAGGACTACATCCAGCATCTCTACGATCGTCTCCATGGGAGAATAGCAGCCTGCATTGCTGCGAAAGGTGGATATACACTGTACTAGTGCCGACATTGTGCACGCTCTGTTGCCTGTGTCTATGTGCCTGTGGTTCTGTCAGTGTGATCATGTGATGTATCTGACCCCAGGAATGTGTCAATAAAGTTTCCCCTTCCTGGGACAATGAATTCACCGTGTTCTTATTTCAATTTCCAGGAGTGTATATAGCAGTTCATGACATCCAGTCTTACAAATTTCAAAACTCCGCCATCTCTCTCCCCACATCCACCACTGCTGGCAGCTCACCTCCAGCTGCGCAACGCTACGCGCTGTTAACATCCAGCTGCCCAACACTACAATGGCAGACAACAATGCAAACTAGCCACAGACTGCACACAGCACAGAGCGCTACGTGGCGTTACTAATAAGAAAACCTAAACAGCCTACTCACATAGCCCCCATGCTCCCCACAAAAAATTTTACAAATTGTTTTGGGCAGTGGCCAATACACATTTGAAAATTTTTTTTTATAATTACAATAACAAAGAAATCAAATGAACACATTTATTGATACAATGTTGGTCAAAAGCTAAAATTTTCTCACAGTCCATAAAGACAGTCCTGATCGTTCATCACAGTAAAATTGCAGTGTTTTTCTCAAACTCTGAGCAGTAAATGAAAATGCACATGGAAGTAGTGGATTTCCATGCAGTCTTGAAGAAGTAGTGTTGTCCTTCCAACGGAAAGACAGTGCTGACTCTCGACATGCAGACAGGTAATGGGCCACAACAGAGCAAACCCACAGCAGAGTCATATGAAGTTTTGAAGAATATTGGTAGGTAGGTCATCACAGAGTAGACCCACTGTCGTCCTGGTAGATAGTATGGTATTGGTGGGCCACCAGAGGTGCAGACCCACTGTAGTCCTGGTAGAGATTGTGGTATTGGTGGGCCACCAGAGGTGCAGACCCACTGCAGTCCTTGTAGAAATAATGGTACTGGTGAGTCAGCAAAGGTGTAGACCCACTGTAGTCCTTGTAGAAATAATGGTATTGGTGGGTCGTCAAAGATGCAGACCCACTGTAGTCTTTGTAGAGACGGCCAACAGCCATCTGTTGCGACTGTGCAGGTGCACAATCACCATCGAAGAGTCTTGCGGAGAATATAGCAAGTCCATAAACCACCACTTGTGCACTCACAAAGTTTTTGGAATGTCCTTAGAACCAGCAATGCTGTTATCCAGTCCCCTGCTGAATTATTAACACATGTGCAAACACTATCAGTCCCTACTTCTCACATATTGTCCATATACTATGACCAACAGAAACGTGTGCAGTGAATTGATACTTAATTTGATGAACTGGTGTCAATTACAACTTTATAATATAAGAATACAATAACAAAGGTACAAAATACATCATTAAAGAACATAACAGTACAGATAACATTTGTAGTAACACAGACTTTACAAAAGAATAGAAATAAACATGCACATCAGTGTTACAAAAATTATGACATAAGTACATACATAAAGATCAGAATAACTTTTGAAACATCAACTTGACATATGAGCAACAAAACAGAACAGATAAATAATGTCTAAACATCTTTACAAAGTAAATAACATAGTATTAGAAAAATTCTACAACATAACTCTCATCAGCTAAACACATAAGACAGGAAAAACACAAATACACAAGCATACACAAACACATAGCAGTATAACACAAGGAAAGGACAGGGCTTCTTTTACTGCAGTATTTTGCAAACAAAACTTCCTTTACTTCTCGGAGATCTCCCTTCGTTCTTCATTATTTCCAAAAAGTCCTATCTATACCTACTTTCAGTACTTTTTTCGTATGATTTCTCAATGCATTTCTTCCAATTCATCGCAACTCATTCTCTTATATAGTCTACCCCCTCTCAAGCTAACTTAAATCTACTGAGCTCAGATGCTAAACTAAGGGACGAGGCAATGCAGCAGCACAGAACAATTAACACAAACAGCAATGACAAAAAAAAAAAATGGAAATTGGCAAAGCAAGCTACAGTAAATCTAAATTACCAAGCAATGCAACATTACAACTATTATGAGCCAATGTGCAGCAACAAGAAAAATAAATCAGTAGTAAAACTAGCTTAACAGAGTAATACAAAGTGAAATTTAGTAGCACTATGCCTGGCAAACAGCCACAGCAAATGCAATAATTTATATCTAAAGATGAGAAAGCTCAAGCAGAAAAAATATTACAGTAAAAATGGCCATGTTTAATACCTATGTCACATCTTAACACTAGAGTGATGCATCACTGTAACTTGCTCTAGCAGACAAGTTACCAAGTCACTGACAAAAATTATGTATGCAATTCCTGTGAAGTGGAAATGTCTTTTTGTGCTCCCTCATTTTTTTGGAGTACATCCATCATAAAGTTATTTTTTACTGGATCTGTAGGCATAAAATATTTATATTAGTACATCTATAAAATTTCATTTTAACCAATGCTGCAGTGCAGCTAGGAACTAAATATTAAACAAAATAGGCAAAGGAAGGCGTGAAACATCATTCACTAGCCATATGGCATTTCATAATGCAGTAAACAATCTTTCAATTAGAAAGACAATAGACAGGAAATGTTTCTCATCATTTCATTTCAGTAAATATCATAAATTAAGAACTCTACAGTGTAATCATGTTACCAAGTTTGAGGGTGTCGTATTTACGATGCTTTCTGCAAAGGAATGTCAATAGCGAGGATAATGGCCTCTTTTTTTTTTTCTTCTCCACCTGTGCCTCTGAAAGCCACACACTAATGGCTTTTTTTCCAAGTGTCTGTCGTGCAGCTGGGTGCCCACAACGCATTACGTGAAGGTGGTCACTTAACTTTCTTACTGAAATATTTACGACAGCAGTTTCCACTACAGTGACAGTCTCATATAAAAATATTTCACAGGTCAAGAATTTGCATTACAAATCTGTAGAAACAAAATCCTATTGATATAACAGTGTCCAAAAAATTTTCATCAGCATTGTAATGCATTCACGCATATACATATATTTCATAACTCTTAAAGTATGATTCTTGGTTTCCAACAACTTTTTTCACAAACCGTAGTCCCTAACCACTACTCATTATTCCTTACCTTATTCGTCGACACTTCTTCAATATTTCATCATAACAGATATGTAGCATAATCAAATAACTCATATAGCATCAGCTTATTGATCATAAACATACTGCAAAAGCATAATACACATGGTCATCGTAATAATAACATCATAACACCTCAGTCAACTCTCAAAATCGTCGTAGCTTCCTCCAATAATTTTAAAACCTAAAAAAAAATCTCTGCTCATGTCAAAAAAGTCATCTGCCTCAAACGTACTTTAAAAATCGTGATCCCATACCAAATACATCATTCAAAGCTCTCATAGTATCACAATGGTTCCGAAAAAATATGAACAGTTCACAAAGTACAGACAAAATACAATTTCATAAGTGTGAAGTTACCCAACTGTGTAACTGCGTAAACATGTATCACTGATGTAGTAAATGTTTATCTCTCAGTTAAATGATCAGATAGCTGTGTAATTTGCGTGTTAGAGAAATATGGTACCGATGTGTAAAGTTGTATAAGCAAATACCATATTAACTAGGGCTCCTTGTGCTTGCCAAACACATGGTACACAAAGTAGGCGTGTACCGCCCTGAGGATTAATGTAATTATACCCTCAGGTGTTACAGATTACAGCAATGGACTGAAATGTATCACGGAAAACCTTTGTATCATTGTACTTCAAATATCTTTAAAAATAAATGATTTAAGTACAAAATTAATTACTCAAATACGTGTATTGTAGCGCTAAACTGTGCGTCTTGTTGTAAGATAATCTCTGTGGAAGTGTCGTAGTTATCGTCCTCCGAAAGCTAAGTTCTGCGGAAGCCAATGTACTTACCTCATGATAAACAAAAGTGAAATGCTTTGCGTATAGATATCTTACTTATTACGCTTATTGTTGTGATGAAGAGAGTACTGTGCTGTAACGTATTGTTGTGCTACGGAAAAGGCTGTCTCCTTGTAGCTGTACCACAAAAGTTACTACTAAAACATGTTTTACTTTCCAGAATAATTCAGAAAAACTGTGCAGATATAAAACAGATACACCGCAAAAGCAACATTATAACTTGTCACTCATTAGTAACGTCATGATATAATCGTGTAGCTGTCACATAAACTAACCACTGTGTCATCTGGTGTCTCACAGAAAGTACTTTAAATCCAGAATGTATCTTCAAGTAAACCTAAATGTTGCATTAAAATATCATTAGCAGTACCAGTATATGTCCTAAGTATGTAAGCCTGATAGTCGTTACGTAATCGTGCAACTAACAAGCAAGAATGTACAAATACGACACTGTGTCATCTGTTCACTATAACAATGCATTCGTAATTTCTGTTTAAAAATGTTCCCTAGGTTCTAGACTGGATATTTAACTTCAAACATTGTTGCATGTTAACAGTTTCTTAAGTCTGACAAAGCATACTAGAAATGTGAAGTGAAAAGTTTTATGGCAAAGACAAAGTTAAAAAGCAGATTATCTTTCAATAAACGGTTTTACATGTGAAATATGGTGTTAACCTTTACTCTTCCTAGTACGCAGAGTTTCAACTTCAACGCAATTATCATGTGGTATACGTCGGTAAAGAATACTGGAATTTTTCTCAAGGTTAGCGTCTATGTTATTTTTCCCTGAGCCAGCCGGCGCACGCGGCTGCCTGCGGTGCGAGTCATTGTCTGTTCCTTTGTTGGCGTGCGTCGTTATTGGGATTAGGAGATGTAACTTCTACAAATTCACCTTGATGAGAAGGCCCTGCCCTGTTTGAAGCTCGCCAGTTCTGATGGAATTCAGGTCTTTCGTTTTGTCGGTAGTTTACATAGTTTCTTGTTTGTCGGTCATGTGGTGGAGAATTTCTCCTGGAATCGTAACTGCGCGCTGAACTGTTGCGTCTGAGGTTATATTGCTCCCTTGATAATAATTGTTTTGGTTTCCATATTGTCTGTTTCTATGGTTATCTCTGTCATATTCATAATTACGGAAGTACGATCTTTCTCTGTAACTATTACCCTGCCAGTGGTTGTCGTACAGGTGGTGTCTGTTTTGGTCACGATTTACGTTGTAAGAATAGCCTTGTCGCGTCCAGTTATTATTTCTTTCATCACGGAATTGCGACGGATGTGACCTGTAATTGTTGTGTTCCTGTTTTCGCGTTCCGCGATTGTCAGTGTCAATTTCTAATTCTTGTAAGAGTCCCTGAAAAGCTTCAATGTCGTCTTTGCAACGTCCTGCTAAAGTAATATGTCGTAAATGTTCAGGCAATTTGATTAAGCAAATGCGGATGAGTTCTGTATGGGTTTGACAGGTACTGATTCTTGTGCAACATGTCTTCAAAATATTTCACAAGACTGGAAAATTCAGATTGTTCGAAAGTTTCATCATTATGATGCCATGGTTTACTCGGTCTTGTGTGGCTTGAGACCAATATGCTGAGAGGAAGGTATAGTAAAATTCTCCTTCACTGTGGCAATCGTGAATGACAGATCGCATTCTTACAGCTGGTTCATTCTCTAAGTAGCCACACATAAATTCTAATCTGTGTTCTAATGACCAGTTGGGAGGAAAACAATGAGAGAATTGATGAAGCCACACTTGTGGATGAACGTCGTTACCGGAATTCTTAAATATTTTGAATTTACGTGTAGTAATGAACAGCTTATAGTCAAAATGATCATGTCGGTCATTGTTAGGTCGTTTCGGTGGTTCCATCTCAAAATTCGGTGTACCTTGCCAATTTCTTTCATAATTTCCGAAGTGCCCTGTGTCATTATTTTGTGGCTGTTCCGTATTTCTATGTCCCTCTTCCCATATTGGAGCGCGAATGTCCTCTGAAATACGTAATTCTTGTATTACCTGTGTCAGCTGATCTTGTACTTCCAGGATTTCTCTTTGGTGTTGCGTATTAATTTGATTCTCATTTTGTTTGAATTTCCTAATTTGTTCGCACTCTTCTGTGTCATTAAAGACTACCAGTTTTGTGTCATTCAGATTATCATCTACCTTCGTAGATAAATTATTTAGCTGATCTGAAAGTTCAACTACTTTCTCTGATAATGAACTAATTTCCTCCATGCGGCTTTCTGAACCAATTTTCAGAGTATCTACTGTGTCCTTCAAGTTTTCTTGAGTTTTTGCAAGTTGCGTAACCGAATCGGTAGATGCAACTGAGTCAATTTTATCTTGCAAGGTATTTTCATGAACAATAGTTTGCAGTTCTTTTATGGCTGCTTCGTGATTCTGTAATGCATTTTCATGCCGCTGAAAAAATAGATTGAAAATGCTCACAAATCTGTGTTTTTACATCATTACAGACTTTTTGACATTTCGATTCAAAGTTATGTAACTCAGTAGTTCAATCTTCACGTGTTTGTTTAAGTGTGGTGTCTACCTTTTGAAGCTTTTGCTGTGTTTGTCTCTGATTTTGTTCCATTGTGTCTAACTTTTGAAGATTTTGTTCCATTGTGTCTAACTTTTGAAGATTTTGTTCCATTATGTCTAACTTTTGAAGCTTTTGTCCCATTTGTTGCATTAATTAAAGAAACAATGCACTGGTGTCTGAAACATGTTCCTCAGTGCTATTCGACAATGCATTTGAACCGGCAATATTCGCAGGTTGCAAAGCAGAAAGTATATCTTGACTTATTTGAGAAAACGGTGAGGATGCAAAACCTGAATCTAAAGTATTTACAAGATTGTGTCCTGTCATTTCGGATTCCTGAGGCAAGCTGTTGCCGACTGATCGATCGATAATGCTTCCCTGTTCACTAATTGTTTCACTGTCTACACCATTGTTTGCAGCCCGCTCCATTTCCCTATGCACAATTACCAAATTACTACTTTGAACATTAGTTAATTCATTACTCGGTGGCGCCTACACACTGCTTTCGTCTTCACTGTCATTTCTCAGTTTACTTTGGAGCCCAGTATTACGTTTTTCACACGCCATTATTGTCACAATATTTCACACAATAACACAGAAAAGCACAATTTGAAGAGCAAAAATAAGAGAACACATTAACGTAGTACTGAAGATAATATCTCGTTAATTGCAAGCGCAGCTGCGAAATACTTGCTGCAAATCTACATGCATGCCACAACTGTTTTACTGTACAACAATGAAAAACTGCAACTACAAAGGAAAGTCACTCTATAATTACGCGCTAGCAATAAACAAAAGCTACACTAATTACACAAACTACAAGAAAAAATCAGAAGATTCCAGTGAGGTATCCTCGGCTAAGGGTCGACATATGAAACGTCCCCTTTGAACAATTTATGCACGACTGTACTTAAACTGACACACAATATTTTTTAATGCAACGCGATCTGACTTTCAAAAATCTCTACAAAAGAATGGCCCTGACTAACATTAACCTATACCTTTCACAAATCACTTACCTCACCAAAAATCTTCGTTACTCGAACTACTGCAATACAGCGAGCGCCACTACTGCCAGATAAATAAAAGATTCAAACTACTGAAGGCACTGACTACTAATAGGCATAGTTAGCAAATGAAAGATTTTGATAGAGAACAAACAATGTATTTACCTCAATAGTGTTCAAAAGTCATAATGTAAATAGCAGTTCATGACATCCAGTCTTACAAATTTCAAAACTCCGTCATCTCTCTCCCCACATCCACCACTGCTGGCAGCTCACCTCCAACTGCGCAACGCTACGCGCTGTTAACATCCAGCTGCCCAACACTACAATGGCAGACAACAATGCAAACTAGCCACAGACTGCACACAGCACAGAGCGCTACGTGGCGTTACCAATAAGAAAACCTAAACAGCCTACTTACATCACTTGCGCCTGCCATCCGAGAACAATCGAGAACATGTGAACATTTTGTGACACCCCGCACCAGTGGTCCGAGACCAGCTGCAGCCGGAGAAGCGAATCACCGTCCCATGCGTAGACTGCCGTTAATACCACAACACACGGCTGCGTTTGAGTGTAGCCGTGACCGGGAGGCATGAACTGTTGATGAATTAAGTCGCATTTTGTTCACTGGTGAATCGCTGTCCTACACTACGCGGTCGGCGACTTTGGCTGTGACCTGGGGTGTAATTTTTCCAGTTCTTTGGAGAGACACAGCCGTGTTACCTCTGGCGTCACGTTGTAGGGAGCCATTGGCTACGACTTCAGGTCACGGCTGGTGGTGACTGAGTGAATTCTGATAGCACAACGGTACATCACGGACATTCTGCGTCCTCAAGTGTTACCTCTCATGCTACTGTTTCAGCTTTAGTTATGTCATGTTCCGTAGATCATTTTCCCGATTATTTTATCGATATGATGTGGAAAAAGTCAGAATACAAGATATATACACACACATGAATAGTGCTAATGTTAATATTATTGAAATTTTTAGTTCTACGCATGCAACTACATTTAGAGGTAGAATTTTGTTTACCATTTATGAAACAGAAACTCGTACGTGGAGTAGAAGGAGTTGTCCAAAATAAATGATTTTAAGCTAGATTTAAAACTTGATCTGCTACCTGCCAGACACTTTATGTCGTTGGGCAAATGATCAAAGATTTTTGTTGCTGAATAATGTACTCCTTTTTGAGCAACTGACAGCTTCAATAACGGATAGAAAAGGTCATTTTTCCCTCTAGTGCTGTACGTATGCCGGCCGGAGTGGCCGTGCGGTTCTAGGCGCTACAGTCTGGAGCCCAGCGACCGCTACAGTCTCTGGTTCGAATCCTGCCTCGGGCATGGATGTGTGTGATGTCCTTAGGTTAGTTAGGTTTAATTAGTTCTAAGTTCTAGGCGACTGATGACCCCGGAAGTTAAGTAGCATAGTGCTCAGAGCCATTTGAACCATTTTTGTTGTATGTATGAACATCACTGTTCCTCGCGAATTGAGATGGGTTACTTGTAACGAATTTCATTAGCGAATATATGTACTCTGATGGTGCAGTTAAATTATTCTCACTGCACTCTTTTTTGCAATCAATACTTCATATCTAAGTGGTGAGTTACCCCAGAAAACTATTCCATAAGACATTATTGAGAGGAAATATGCAAAGTACGTTAGGAGGCTGATCTGTTTTTTACCAAGACTAGAGATTATACGAAGGGTGAAAGAAGCTGAACTTAGTTGTTTGAGAAGCTCAGTAATATGCTTCTTCCAGTTCAAGTTGTCATCAATGTGAACACCCAAAAGTTGGAGAAATCTACCCTGTTAACTGAGCCCTGTTCATATGCTACATCAATTGTCGGTATGACTCTATTCGGTGTACAGAACTGGATATAGTGAGTTTTTTCAAAATTAAGGGAGAGTCCATTTTCTGAGAATCACTTAATAATTCTTTGAAAGACGTCCTTAACGATAACTTCAGCCGCTTTTTCTGGAATGGGATTTGTTATAACACTCAGTCATCTGCAAAAAGTGCTAGTTCTGCGAGCTGAACGTTAAGTGGGTGGTCATTCACATGAATAAGGAACAGCAGAGGACCTAAAATTGAACCCTGCGGGACTCCCTTTGTGATAACTCCCCATTCACTATAATTTACCACCCTCATAACATTATTTTGCGCTACTCAGCACAACGTTTTGCTTTCTGTTCATTAAGTATGATTCAAACCAGCTGTGTGTATAACCTTTACTTCCATAAAACCTGAGTTTTTCTAAGACCCAATCTATCTCCAGATACTGCAGTCCCATTTTTGACATACAAATGCTCCTGTATACATGGCATGTGTCCTTATGAGCTGTCAGAGTGATGTTCGGGTATTCCCGTGACCAGCAAGATCTCCAGTTATATTCCCGATAGAACACACGTGAAACCAGCTAGAGGGACAAGTCCGTCCCAGTGTCGGTATTCAGGTTATCAAGGACCAGTTACAAGACTTGTGGGCCAGCTAGACTCAAGAGAGAATACAACGGCTTTACGACACGCTTCCCATCCGAATAAGTGCATGCCTCCTGGTCGGCCGGGGTGCAACGTCATACTGGTAAGCTGATATATACATAGGGCGGAACCCCTCCTCCACGCCCACACCGGCATGATGACCAACACAAAAGGTCTGCTGCCATCTCTGCACAGTGGTTAGTTTACACTAGAGGTCTTTGCAGGATGTGGATACTGCGATGTTTGCGTACATCTGGTTATGATTATCCATTAATACGTGCTCATCAGGAGATAGATTGGGTCGAAAGTTGAACGAAGCGTAGCGGTTTGAAGGGCAGAGGGAAAAATGTTCCAAGGCAAAAGCCAAGGGGGAAAAAAAACCTCTGCGATAGTCGTCTAGGGTTGTGAGAGCAGTAACGGAATGAAACTTCCTGGCAGATTAAAACTGTGTACCGGATCCAGACTCGAACTCGGGACCTTTGCCTTTCGCGGGCAAGTGCTCTACCGACTGAGCTACCCAAGCACGATTCACGGCCCGTCCTCACAGTTTTACTTCCGCCAGTACCTCGTCTCCTACCTTCCAAACTTTACAGAAGCTCTCGTGTGAACCTGGTACTGACAGAAGTAAAGCTGTGAGGACGGGGCGTGAGTCGTCCTTGGGTAGCTCAGTTAGTAGAGCACTTGCCCGCGAAAGGCAAAGGTCCCGAGTTCGACTCTCGGTCCGGCACACAGTTTTAATCTGCCAGGAAGTTTCATATTAGCCCACACTCCGCTGCAGAGTGAAAATCTCATTCCAGGAGTGGAATGCTTGCTATCTGCGACATATCATATAAGAGTTAGGTAAGTTAGTGGTGGGTGACGTGCAGGCGGATACCTTTGACGTTGCGAGACGTTGTCACTCAGCGGCTGCAGCTGGGTACCGGAGTCGTCTTCTTGGCAAGCGCCAGCATACCTGCAACTGTTGTAGCGTTAATCATCGGTTAGTGTCCGGTAGTTCATATACCGGATGTGCAGTGTAGGGTAGTAATGGCTGTTTGTTTGTGTGTTAATCTGAGAGCTTCTAGTCTTCCCTGTGTTGGTCGGCTGTGACAGCAGATGGCATATCCAGTCAGTATTGCTGATGTGCAGAGTCTTATGATGTTGTCGCTCGTGTGTGTGTCTTGGCTCACCACAGGTGGTAATGCCTTAGCTAGCAGTGTCTTCGGTCGCCTATGCTTCCACCTATAGTTGTGATCATAATTCCCCAGAGTAAGGATCAAAGGACTGTTCGAGTGTCTCGAGGGCCTGTATAGTCGTGTGGTGAGTTTTTTTGAATACTTCCTTGAGGGTTTCAAGAAGGTATTCATTGTGAAGATGTGCGGTGCGAGCGTAGCTTGGAGCGTTACTAATGATACGTAGTACTTTGTTCTGTATGACCTGCAGGCAGCGCAGGCGTGTAGGAGCTGCTTATCCCCAGTCAGGAGATGCGTACGTCGTCAGAGGTCTCATCACTGTCATGTATATGAACTTCGATCCCTCCTGCTCAGTGTACTTGTATTGGATAGAGCTGTCTGAGCCTCATGTACGCACTGTTCCCATCAGTTCCACAACTATTGAACTATAAAAAAAAACGTCAATTAGTTACAAGCTACGGCGTGCATACATTTTGTTCAACATCTAAACGTCACTACGGATGTTCGAATGCAGATTATGACATGTTCGATATGCCTGCCATCATTGCCGACGATGTGGTGCAAACGAATAGCGAAATTCTGCATGACCCTATGAAGTGTCGGAACATCGATGCTATCTATGACCTCCTCAGCCGCTATTTCAGCTCAGCTATGATTGTGGGGTTATTGCAGTACACCTTGCCTTTAATATAGCCCACAAAAAGGAGTAGCATGTGTTCAGATCCGGAGAATATGGCGGCTTATCGAGGTCCATGCCAGTGGCCTCTTCGTACCTCAGAGACAGAATGCGGTCCCCAGAGTGTTCCTCCAGGACATCAAACACTCTCCTGCTTCCATGGGATTGAGCTCTGTCTTGCATGAACCACATCTTGTCGAAATCAGGCTCACTTTTCATAATGGGGATGAAATGAACTACCAAAGCCTTCACGTACCGTTTGGTAGTCACCTTGTCATTAAGGAGTATCGCACCGATTACTCTGCGACTGGACATTGCACACCACACAGTCATCCGTTGAGGGTGAAGAGACTTCTCGATCTCAGTTCCCAAATGCGCCAGTTTTGCGTACTGACGAACCCATCCAAATGAAAGTCGGCTTCGTCGCTAAACCAACCCATGCATACGCATACTAATTCCCATCATGTCCCACAACCAATCGTGCAGTTTGAACATCCTAACTCTAACCGTTAATAAACTACGATGATTTTATTTCATATAGTTCAATAACTGTCACACGGTATGTGGTCCCCTCATGTAAGTTTCCAGTCCAGCCAGACGCCGAGGTACCTAACTTTCTGTCGGAAACATATTGGGCTTGAAGTGTTTGTTTGTTATGTTTGTATGTGTTGTTGTTTGCGCAGTAGTTTTGGTCTGCGTGTGAACAGAACTGCTTCGCACTTGTCGATGTTCACTTTAATACGCCATCGTTCGAACCAAGGCTTGGCAGTTCTGAGTGCTGCCTGTAATCGTGATTTTATGCTCGACGGTCTCCAATCTTACCCAAGGATGGCTGTGTCGTCCGCTAAGATGGCTTACGTCGTGTTTTATGTTGTTGAGAGATCATTTTTAATGTAGAGGTTGAACAAGATGCGCCCCACTCTGCTTTCATGGGGTATTCCAGCTTGAATATCCTGTCCTGTCAATTGTTTGTCTTGCACGCCAGTGTTGAAATATCCGTTGGTGAGATATGAGTTATGAGACGTAGGAGCTCGTCGGGGAAACCAGCATCGTTTTCGTATGAGACCGTTTTTCCGGAGAAAGGCGAAAAATTTTTCGATGTGGAGGAACGCAGTCCTCACGGCTTTGATCGTGTTGTAGCGGAGGAGTTGTGTTGTTGAGGGGTGATTCCTACAGCCAAATTGCTCCAGTATTAGGGTGTCGTTGGCGATGTAGTGCCTGGTGATGCGTTTTAGAATTACTTTCTTGACAATATTGCTGAGGAGCACAGCAGACTGATGGATCGGTAATTTCGTGGGAGGGAGTCGTCTTCTCCAGGCTTCCTGAACATCAGGAACTTAGTCGACTTCCAAAAGTCAGGGAAATGTTGACGCTGTAAGATGGCATTCGTTATGCGTGCAAGGTGTTCTACGGCCCCGTCCGTAAACTCCTGGAAGACAAGGTTTTGAATGCTGTCGGGATCAGGGGCTTTCCTAGAATTGGTATACTTGATAGCTCATGTGATTTCGTTTGTGCTAGTACGTCTGATATTGTTGCGCGTGTAACCTCCTGGTCCGTTTCAGCGTGAGTACTGGGTCTGAAGAAACCATATCCGGCATGAAAGACGCTGTAAGTACTCTGGTCATAAGCTTGCCTTCTCCTCCGCTGAGTATGCAGGGCGTCTGGGCCTCGTAGAGTAGGAACGTTATGTTTATCCCTGGTGAAGTGTCTGGCTTGCTTCCACACGCCCCGACGTGTGGCATCTAGCTCTGCGAGTTTCTGCCCTCACTGTTCGTTTCTAAATGTTTGTATTTTCTTCCGTATTAGTCCCTGGAGTCTGTTGACGCGCAGTTTATAGAAAGGACGCCTGGTACGCTGCCAGTATTTCCAGAGGCGGTTCCTCATTGAAATTTCCTGGGCAGGGCTGCCGAAGTGTTGTTGTTGTGTTATATGTGGGATGGGGTCAGACATTGTGTCTTAGACAGCAGCTGTGAGAACCCCCACTGCCTCAACAATTTGTTGTGTGTTGTTAATTTCTTGAGCGTCCGGAATACGACTATCGCGCGATCCTTGTACAGAGTCCAAGGATCAGTATCCTATGTGGTTCCGTGTCCTGCAAGTTTCTTATGTGTGAAGTATTACAGGCATGTTGTCGGAGTCAAGATCGTTTTCAACCGTAAGGTTGAGTGTGAATGTGATGCCCTTGATGAAGGCTACATATGTCTAACACGTCTAGCCCGAGTCGGGGCTGTGCGGACACGTACGCGGGGATGTCCGGCTCTAGTATAATGTAGTTTCGGTCTAGTTTCTTGCCGTTGGAGATACGATTTCGTGAATTCCACTCGGGATGTTTTGCATATAAATCGATGTTCTTAGATGAGTTGCAAAACGATCCTAGTTCCTTCTATTTTTGTCTAGACATTGTAATCACTGAAATAAAATCACACAGCCTCTCAACCGGAGAGTATAGTGTCGTTTTCTCCTCCCTTTCTGCTTGCCTCGCTTTCTTGGTTAGGTGATGTATTTACTACTGTTTACTTAGATTTCTAAAACTTGAATAACTCAAATTGCGGAATACTTTTATACAGATTTAGACAACTACGTAGGACATTTGATTTCCCATTTGCGCCGTGTGAAGTTCTGGATGTCACAGTATGATAAACAGTAAAACGTTTTTATAAGTAACTGAACTTTCCGTTGTCCTTGATAGAACATCAGCGCAACAAAGAAAATACTTTCCTGACGTAATGCAAAAGTGAGGAAAATATTTCCTTTTTGATACGAGAAGTTTTAACTGACTGTTGAGCTATAGCCATTGCTGCGCTTAACTGTTTCTTCAATATAAACAATTTTTTATGCACTGAAACAGTCGTTTTGTTCTACGCCTCTTTATCTCTTCTATATTCAGAAGCGATTCTATTGTGGTTAATATTTTTTAAAGCAAAACAATTTTTCTTAATGTATAATAGCAGTTTCTTTTAATTATGAAACAATCTTAATTATGAAACTCGTTCATTTTAGGAAACTAATTCACTGATAATCGTTCCTGTTTGGGAATAGTTTATTTTTACTCGTTCATCGTCCGTTATTTTATCTAATTGTACATGCTACATGGATTTCAGTTAAACTTCCAGGAAAAATATCGTGTATGCACGAGTATTACTTATGCACGATAATTTCGTTGATTATCTTGTGTAGACAGGTTGTTTAGTTCGATTCCCTGAGCCGAATGCCCTCTCTGAAACAATTACATTAGTTGGCTGACGTAAAGAGCCAGTGATCGGAAGACAAGTAGAGAGAGACTAGAGTAGACTGGACGGAAGTACGAATTGCGAAACCTCTTTATGACACAGGGCAGACCACCTCAGTCCTCACTCACTTCCGAGGCAATCATAGTAAGTACAATGTCTTCGTTTTCAGTTGATCAAAATAAAATAATATATACTTACTGGGAGTTACTATCACGAAATAACTAGAAGCAAGGCCGGCCGGTGTGGCCGTGTGGTTCTAGGCGCTTCAGTCTGGAACCGCGTGACCGCTACGGTCGCAGGTTCGAATCCTGCCTCGGGCATGGATGTGTGTGTGATGTCCTTAGGTTAGTTAGGTTAACGTAGTTCTAAGTTCTAGGGGACTGATGTCCATAGATGTTAAGTCCCATAGTGATCAGAGCCATTTGAACCATAACTAGAAGTAAACTTTCGTCTGTCAGTCCAACATTATAGTTTTCTTTTGCAATGCACGCGTGAGTGAATTAACTACACATGAAAGTGTCATACTATCTGTGTGGTAAGATTTCTTTGGAAAAATCAAGAATTATAGCACAACTTGTTGCACAACTTGCAGCTAGTAGAGTTGGAAATGAGCGTGCAGCTGCAATATTTGTCACATACTTCTGTGCGATGTATTGTGGACTTCTGGATGCTAACGAATTGATCGGGCTGGACCTCGTTGAAAAGCAGCTGCTACTGTTGCAGTGCTTTATGGGGTACGAACTGTTCGTGGTCTACCAGCTGGCTACTTATTTGCTGCTCTGAACTGCTGAAACCATCTCGTAATCAACTTCTGGGTCCGAATTTGATGATAACTGCCAATGTAAAAATTTGGCAAAAACAAACACTGCCTTCGTAAGATACTGTCACCCCATTTGAAAAACGTTTCACTTGCGAACGCAGAATGATTGTTTCGTCAACGGCTCATGCAGACTGGTAATTAAGCTTGCCATGCGTCCCATTAAAGAGAACGGGGCAGCCACCTTTCTGTGCTTGTGTGTTTCGCACCTTCAGTGTTTTTGTTGCGACACTTGTAGGTCCTATGGCTTATTTTGACACCGTCTTCCTACATTAAAAACCGAACTGTTTTTGACATTTCTTGTAGGGAATGCTAGATTGACGTTTATCTCACGTATTGGTGAGACAGTTTAGCGCGTTCTGAGTCTAATATTGGTAGTTGATGTGGTTTGTTGTTATTAGCGTGAACCAAGCTATTATGCCCAAATGCAAATGCACCTTTTCTTTCACCATAAAGGAAAAATATCCTTTCCTCAAAGAGACAAACCTTGGATATGATGTTCACTGTAAAATTTGCAATGCCACATTTTCCATTGCACAGGGTAAGAACGGTTCAGCACGGTAAATCATGATAAATCAGATGGACATAAACTGGCTTTTCTCGCTGCTGTTGCAGCATTGTTTCTATGACTCATGCGTTTAAAAGTATACAACATTGTCAACATAAACATGCTTTATTAAAGGGGTATCATTATATTCAGGATCACAGAGATTTTATATTAATTATAATAACAAAATATATAACATTATCGCTTAAGGCTGCTTGATACTTCACCGTAATCGCCATAAGACATTTCGTTGAAGTACGCCCATCGAAGAAAGTTTTGCATCACCTCGCATCCGAAAATTCCGGAACCTGTACAGAAAATTCGAATAGAGATCAACATAAACATCATTTCCACCGTTTTCATTGCTCATGAAAACCACACACTGCATGTTGTACCATCATACAGCGAGGCCTTCACAGGTGGTGGTCCAGATTGCTGTACAAACCGGTACCTCTAACACCCAGTAACACATCCTTTTGCATTGATGCATGCCTGTATTCGTCTGCACAATCGGACGTAGGAAGGCATTCACGTATCGTACAGACGTTACTTGCTGACCATTTCTTTTTTTTTATTTTGTTCGATATAATTCGTTGCGTTTGGTCTGGGCTGACATCACAAGACATCCGTTCAAGTTGATCATTGATTCTTTGACTAAGTTTTTTTAAATTTTTTTTATTACAGAAAGCACGCAGCCCTGTGACCGAACACACTGAGCCACTGTGCCGGCATCACTCAGCTACAGGGGGAAAAATGGGTAAACAGTAAAAGTGAAATCGGTGAAATGGAGAGGATACATCAGCTGTAACTAAAGGAGCTTTTGCATAACATATCGTGCGTCATAATCATAGTTAAAGTTCCATGGACTGCACAACAAATATAATTTAAAAACCCTATTATGTCAAGTTTAGTTGCAAATGAACCAAAGATAAAACCATTGTTAACAATGTATTCACTCCTTGGTGTAAAAAATTTCTTAAACGAGATGTCTGTAACTTTATCCATTGATACTAGTAATCACAGATCAACAAAATTTCTTCAGCTATTAGTTAAATATTTCAGTCCCGAAAATGGGATGTATAAAAAATAATGGAATTCAGTTCTACTGAAAGTGAAACTTTTAAAATAATGTCTGATAATTATTTAAACAAAAAACTTTGTAACATAACACGGTTTCAGAAAGGAATAAAAAGTATAAAATAATTTCTCTTATCCTCATACAGGTTACTAGCCCCAATCAAATAGTCCTAAAAAATTGTACTTGTGAATTTTTGATAGCTGTGACAATCTTTATGAAATTTAAAATGAAAAACATGGGGTGCCTGCGGTAAGTAACTGACACATGAGTAGGTCACCTAAGTCACTAGAAATTTTATTGAACTGCAAATGATGTGAACTGTTGAGTGATATTTCAGCAACGCTGACTCCCTACACTCCCTACCATCATCTGCTGCATGCCCCCCACGTTTGCTGTTACGGGTATTGTTATAACATGGAAAAAATTCAAGCACAAATTTTCAGGACTGTATGTATGGTGTTATGAGTCTGTATGGGGTTGGGAGAGTTTTGTTTTATTCTTTTCAGACCAATTTAAAAACTTGATGTATTAAAAATTCATTTTCATTGAAGTATTTATGTTCTGATTTTTAGTCCTGTGTGTACGAAATTTTTCAGTAGCTTTCAAACGTTTTGATGAGACTACAAGAGAGACATGTGGTAAATTTCATGATTATTTCATTTTTCCTTCAGCTGAGACAGCCGGTATATTGCTTTCTCCACCGCATATCTCTCGAAAAGCCCGTGAATGAAAAAATTAGAGAGATCCACGCTCACACGAAGGCTTAACAGTAATCGTTCTTACCGCGAAATATTCGAGACTGGAACAAGAAAATGGGGAAATAATAATGGTATACAAAATACCCTCCACCGTACAAGAAAGCAAGTTAATACGTCTCTGTCATCCATTTCTGAGCTATCTCAAAAAATTCAAGTGTCCAAGTCATCGAGAAATTAATTTAAAATTAACTCAAAAATTTGTTCTGAACAGAGAGCAGGCCGGTGTGGCCGTGCAGTTCTAGGCGCTACAGTCTGGAACCGCGTGGCCGCTACGGTCGCAGGTTCGAATCCTGTCTCGGGCATGGATGTGTGTGATGTCCTTAGTTTAGTTAGGTTTAAGTAGTTCTAAGTTCTAGGGGACTGAAAACTACAGATGTTAAGTCCCATAGTGCTCTGAGCCATTTGAACCATTTTAACAGAGACAAAAAAAAGTATCTTGCGCCACACTCCAGTCAAGGGAGCGCGTTAATCTTGCGCGACATCCACTTCTCCGTCATGTTGAAAGTTTCACGTCTCTAGTTCATTGGGAAGTTAATTTGAAATCAACTGCAAAATTTGTACCGAACAGGCCGACAGACAGAAAAACAAAGTACCCTCCTCCACAAACCAGCATGAGAGCGAGTTAATACTGCATTATTATCTAGTTAAGAGCTGTTTGGAAAGCTTCAAGTCTCTAGATCATGGGAAAGTTACCTTAAAATCTATTGCAAAATTTGTGCCGAACAGAGAGACAAGAATGCGAGTTAATAAGAACGTATTAAAAATATGATGTCGGTTCTGTATGATCACTGCCTAGAATCAAAGTGTGTGTGTTTATCTACCGCCAATACAAACATTATGTTTGATGGAGTAAACAGAATTGGTAGAGAAAATGTTTACGCTAAATTACAAACTAGTCTTGCTAGGAATTATGTTATAGGTGTGTGTTGCATTGCACCTTTCATCCCCAGCAGTGTGGAAACAGACGTTGGGAAGATTCCCGTTGATATAGTGAATATCATTTGTAAAATTTATAAGGATTTTCATATTTATACTGTATTGATGGAAAGACTCAAAGAGTTATGTGATTAAGTGAATGTCAGTTGCCATCAGTTGCTGGATTACGGCAGTACAACATGGTTGGCGTTGTTACCTGCTCTTGAAATAGTTTTGAATGTAATCGTGCACTAAATCACTTTACCTCTCTGAATCAGGTTCTCTTTTATCTTTCAAAACAGTTTTCAACAAAGAGGAACCTGGTTTATGGTTGTGATTTGCTCATAGTCAGATAAATGTTTTTGAAAGAAGCATTCGAGAAACCAAAAAGCAGAATGCCTGCCTTGCAGGCTTACTCATAACAAAGACACACTAAAAATTGGCCATGTGCAACTAAAACTCTCTCACTCAGAATACCGTGAAAAATAATTATGTATATATGTGGTTCATCCAGGCTGGAAATCAACAATCTCAACAAGTTTTGCTTGTTATCGATATCGATACTGGCAGGATATTGTTCCCGGGAATTCCAAGACCGTATCAATATCTCTACAGTAGCTCCTCAGACTAGTTGAGACATACAAAAAAGGGAGTAGGGGACTTCGGATTATATATTTAGAAAGATAATCCATATAAACAAAAATCAGTTGCCGCATGTATTAGAGATCATCACTTGAGAATGGCTTGAGCGATTTGGCTGATTTTTTTTTATGTTCGTAAATTTCAGCACAACGTTTGCACGAAAAATTTTTTTTGCGAAGTCCACCGGAAAAATCTCGATAGTAGTTTTTGTATGAAAATCTCAATAAAAGAAATGTGACGTTCACTTTGACAGTTCTGCCGACGCGTTTCCGAAACAACAATAAATTCCCCATTGAATATGGACGTTTCGTGAAGAATAAAACAAGGTCGGCTCGGTAATAATCATGTTACGCAATCTGAACCAACTGAAACTACGGAGTGGAACAAGACTCTCTGTTAAGAAGATGACGAACAGCATGACTGAAGCAACGATAAACATGGGAAATTTTAAAGGCGAGGATGTTCTGATTCCAATAATACCACTGACTCAAACCGACTTGCCATTTCAATTTAAGCATGCCCAGTTCCCGCTTCGCCTTGCATTCGCAATGGCAATTAACAAATCGCAAGGCCAGTCGTTGGTAAAGTGTAGAACAGTTGTACGTGGCGTGCTCGAGAGTCGGTAAACTATAGGTGCCATTCGTTTTCTGTCCGGACGGAAAGGCAAGAATATCGTTCATCACTAGCCATTACGACATCCACATTAAAAGCACTAATATATCATTATGAAAGCAACGAAATCCGATTTCATTCATTTGAATAAATTCATGAGCTTACTGAAGTTGTTCATACAAATAAATCTTTCCTCGTGCAACTGTCTTACTAACAGGGCATCACGCAGTCCACGCCGCTAGAGATAGAGACATATTACACACGTCATAAATAGTTTTGCATCACCTCGGTTCCGAGAGTTCCGGAACCTGTACAGAAAACTGGAATAGAGGTCAACATAAATCTCATTTCCGCCCTTTTTATTGCTCATGAAAACCACACATGTCAAATTGTACCACCATATAGCGAGAGCTTCAGAGGTGGTGGTCCAGATTGCTGTACACACCGGTACCTCTAATGCCCAGTAGCACGTCCTCTTGCATTGATGCATGCCTGTATCCGTCGTGGCTTACTATCCACAAATTCATCAAGGCAATGTTGGTCCAGATTGTCCCACTTCTCAACGGCGATGCGGCGTAGATCCCTAAGAGTAGTTGGTGGGTCACGTCGTCCATAAACAGCCGTTTTCAATTCATCCCAGGCATGTTCGATAGGGTTCATGTCTGGAGAACATGCTGGCAACTCTAGTCGAGCGATGTCGTTATCCTGAAGGAAGTCATTCACAAGATGCGGACGATGGAGGCCCGAATTGACGTCCATGAAGACAAATGCCTCGCCAATATGCTGCCGATATGGTTGCACTATCGGTCGGAGGACGGCATTCACGTATCTTACAGCCGTTACGGTGCCTTCCATGACCATCAGCGGGGTACGTCGGCTCCACATAATGCCACCCCAAAATAGCAGGGAACCTCCACCTCGCTGCACTCGCTGGACAGTGTGTCTAAGGCGTTCAGCGTTACTGGGTTGCCTCCAAACACGTCTCCGACGATTGTCTGGTTGAAGGGATATGCGACACTCATCGGCGAAGAGCATGTGATGCCAATCCTGAGCGGTCCATTCGCCATTTTGTTGGGCCCATCTATACCGCGCTGCATGGTGTCGTGGTTGCAAAGATGGATCTCGCCATCTACGGTGGAAGTGAAGTTGCGCATCATGCAGCCTATTGAGTTTGAGTCGTAACACGACGTCCTATGGCTGCACGAAAAGCATTTTTCAAGATGGTGGCGTTGCTGTCAGGGTTGCTCCGAGCCGTGATCCGTAGGTAGCGTTCATCCACTGCAGAAGTAGCCCTTGGGCAGCCTGAGCGAGGCATGTCACCGAAAGTTCCTGTCTCTCTGCATCTCCTTCATGTCCGAACAACATTGCTTTGGTTCACTCCGAGACGTATGGACACTTCCCTTGTTGAGAGCCCTTACTGGCACAAAGTAACAATGCGGACGCGATCGAACCACGGTATTGACCGTCTAGGCATGGTTGAACCACAGACAACGTGAGCCGTGTACCTCATTCCTGGTTGATGACTGGTACTGATCGGGTGTCGGACCCCCTCTGTCTAATGGGCCCTGCTCATGCGTGGTTGTTTACATCTTTGGGCGGGTTTAGTAACATCTTTGAACAGTCAAAGGGACTGTGTCTGTGATACAATATCCACAGTAAGCGTCTATCTTCAGGAGTTCTGAGAAGCGGGGTGATGCAAAACTTCTTTAATGGGTGTATATTGGAAACACTCTGTGTGAAGCCGGCTGCGAGGAAGAACATGCTAATCAGTGCTGTCCAAATGCGCAGTTTTGTTTCCCTTTTCGCAGTAATTTTCAAGAGAGAGCGGCAAATCTGTGTTTATGGCTAACCTTACAATTTACCTTTTTCTAGATGAAAATCATGCAAAATACTGTCATTAAAGGTACTGCCCTCACAGATCAGCATCGGGAATGATTTCTCTCATACGCTGTTTACTAATGATTCCTACGAATTTACCCATTCATTTTGACCTCTACTCCTAATCAAGGCTCATTTTGCAATATCAATAAATAAGGTCTGGGAGAGTGGAGAGAAGGAAATGGACAGAGAAGGGTGGGGAGGGGGAGGAGAGAGGAAATGGATATAAAGAAAGGGGAGGAGGATATGTACAGAGAGATAAGGGGGAGGAAATCGATAGAGTGTGAGGTGGGAGTTATATAAGGGGTGGGGGAGGGAAGGTGATGGACAGAGGTAGGGGAGAGGAGCAGGAGATGGACAGAGATAGGGGTAGAAGAAGAGGGATAGAGAGTGGGGGAGAAGGAGACTGGTACGTATATCCAATTCCCATACATATTTAGCAACTGCAACTCATTGCCGCGTTGGCTTCTGTTTAATAAAACATTTTTAATTGCTTACTAAAACATGACTACAACTTAAATTTTATGTTTGGTTGGTTCAAGTGGCTCTGAGCACTATGGGACTTAACTTCTGAGATCATCAGTCCCCTCGAACTTAGAACTACTTCAATCTAACTAACCTAAGGACATCACACATATCCATGGCCGAGGCAGGATTGGAACCTGCGACCGTAGTGGTCGCCCGGTTCCAGACTGTAGCGCCGAGAACCGCTCGGCCACTCTGGCCGGCCTTTTATATTTGCATGCAGTAATGTTAGTCTACTATACTTTTGACGTATGATGAATGCACTCTATGCTAAAATGACAAAAGAAATTTTTTCGTGGTATAATTACAGTTTAACAAGTTCAAGTTCTTCACTTTACTTGTGCTGTGAAACCTTTATTCTTGCCGAATTTCATGATAGTAGATCAATGGGAATTGCCCTATCGGTTTTGACCAGTGAGTTCGAGTCAGTTTGTGTGATATGAATGACAGCTCCTTTAGATTGCATTGGCTTACAAGCTTAAATCCTTTACGCAGCCAAGGAACCATAGACTTATGTATGTGACGTAAATCTGTACTAGATATGCCAACGTGTTCTAGAGGAAAAGGGGTCTTAAAAGACAGACAGATTAAAAAAGACAAAAAACGTTTTCTCGTATGATATAATTATAACGTAACAACTTTCATCTTTTTACCTTTACTTGTACTGTGAAACCCTGCTTCTTGGCAAATTTCTTGATTGTAGATTAACAGGGAACCTATAGGCTTTGATGAGTATCTTTTGACTACGTGGACTTAGAAACCTACAATTTTTACGTCGCCAAGTGAGCGTATGTGATATAAATTTGAATTTGATAGGCCAAAGTGTTACAGAGGGAAAGGCTCTTCACAGCGCGATAGACGAACAGACAGACGGATAAATAATAAAAAAAATTATTTCTTATTATATAATCACAAATTAACAAATTTCGGATTTTTTTCTTTACTTGTACTGTGAAACCTTGCCTTTCACCAAATTTCAAGATTCTAAGTCAACAAAAAGTACCCTATAGATACTGGTGAGTGAGTTTTCGAATATCGAAATATATGACATAAATGGTCGTATCTTTTGACAGCAGCGACTTAAAATTTTTCCACCTCCAGGGAACTACAGCCCTTCATATGTGAGATAAACTTGAACTTGATACGTTGACCCGTTCCTGAGAAAAACGGTTCTTAAATGTCTGACTGGCAGACAGACAGACGGACGGATAAAAAAACCTATAAGGGTCCCGTTTTTGTAAATTGAGGCACGAAACCCCAAAAATCAGAAACAAAATATTTTTTGGAGTTTTATGATTAAATCTATGCTGAAAGAATTGTACGACGGTGGTCAAGTTGCTCACAGGAGGTTTTACTGCTATGTTCATCATTCCACAGATTCCACATTTGAATATTTAGTTTCCTGGAGGAAGCAGTTTCCAAATTATAATTCGCTTTGTTGGACCAATTTGAAAAAGGAGCTACAACGGAGTGATATAAGAGTAAGTATACCACTGATTCAGAAAGCAAGCAGTGTAGAAACAGATAGTGCAGAATTCTTTGGTGGATTTTATGTTGTCCAAACAACTGTAGCTGAATAATTAAGTTACTGCAGCGATCCGAATGAAGTAGTGCAAATAAATGGGTTGGAATATTTAAAGAGTTAAAGGGAAAATGCTTAAAAGTAAGGGAAAATGCTTAAAAGTAAGGGAAAATGCTTAAAAGTAAAAGTCATACCTAAAATTGTAAAAGCTGTTATGTGCATTCTAGGGTCAAATGCAGAAATTGAGTTTGAAACTTTAATGGTTACGTGAGAAAACACGTGGTTTGGGTAGTGCAGTTACCAATGCGACTCTTTTCAAATATAATCAAAAAATTTGATGTGCGGACTTGTACAATAGATCGTTACGCAAGAAACAGTTGTGTGAATAACTGACTCAGGTGAGAAATCCAAAACAAATTCTAGTAATATGAAGGATTTGTTACTGCACTTCACTAGAAGGTAGTCATTAACAATGTTCCGATGCAAAGTGCATGTAGTTAGTATCATCTTTCTGCCATCATGTTGTTCTGTTAACACAGCATATCAGAAATTACTGATGCGTTGATCGCAGCCGTTTTAGGAGTCCCATATTTTCGTGGAAAAAGGTGGTAGGCTTAATGGTCATGTTTTGAAGCGCATTAAGCGCTCTCTAGGAAGCCATTTTCAACGATGGCATGCAATGTAAAACAGTTTGTTGTTTCTGCCGCACCCTGTATGCTTTTTTCAGCTGGTCTAAAGTGCAACTGTTGTTACAGCGTGGGAGACGAGATGAGTTGGGCTCGATACTCCTCTAGCGGAGCGTCAGCCGTGAACTTTAGCTCCCAGTGAGCGGCGTCTCGCCTTCACGTCCTCCCACATGCGTTCTTCAGCTGTCTTCTTGCTTCTTGACGCCCTTAATGCAGTATTCTTGAAATGCTTTTAATATCTCGACCTGATGCTTCCTGGTGTCAGAGCTGCTTTCGAATTCCCTGCGTTAATGATGTATATATCGAATTACAAAGCGTAGCGAATGGTGCAAATTTTCACCTGTCCAACATACATAACCTCCTTTCTCGATTTCAGATCTTTTGACGAAGACATCTTCATCTACATTTATACTCCGCAAGCTACCCAACGGTGTGTGGCGGAGGGCACTTTACGTGCCACTGTCATTACCTCCCTTTCCTGTTCCAGTCGCGTATGGTTCGCGGGAAGAACGACTGCCGGAAAGCCTCCGTGCGCGCTCGAATCTCTCTAATTTTACATTCGTGATCTCCTCGGAAGGTGTAAGTAGGGGGAAGCAATATATTCGATACCCCATCCAGAAACGCACCCTCTCGAAACCCGGACAGCAAGCTACACCGCGATGCAGAGCGCCTCTCTTGCAGAGTCTGCCAATTGAGTTTGCTAAACATCTCCGTAACGCTATCACGCTTATCAAATAACCCTGTGACGAAACGCGCCGCTCTTCTTTGGATCTTCTCTCTCCCCTCCGTCATCCCGACCTGGTACGGATCCCACACTGATGAGCAATACTTAAGTATAGGTCGAACGAGTGTTTTGTAAGCCTCCTGCTTTGTTGATGGGCTGCATTTTCTAAGGACTCTCCCAATGACACTCAACCTGGTACCCGCCTTACCAACAATTAATTTTACATGATCATTCCACTTCAAATCGTTCCGCACGCATACTCCCAGATATTTTACAGCAGTAACTGCTACCAGTGTTTGTTCCGCTATCATATAATCATACAATAAAGGATCCTTCTTTCTATGTATTCGCAATACATTACATTTGTCTATGTTAAGGGTCAGTTGCCACTCCCTGCACCAAGTGCCTATCCGCTGCAGATCTTCCTGCATTTCGCTGCAATTTTCTAATGCTGCAACTTCTCTGTATACTACAGCATCATCCGCGAAAACCCGACACTTCCGACACTATCTACTAGGCCATTTATATATTCTTCAGTTTACCTGGTGAGTACAAAATAGTTCATCATTATAACTAATTCACTTTCTGTTCAGGAAAGGGCGCTACATTTGAATAATGTGCCACTGTCATCCGAAAATAATTTGTTGTTAACATTACTAGTGGATTTAAAGGACTGAGTTACACATGTTGTCCCACGCTAAGACCGTTATGCAACAAGAGTGGGGCATTTTCAGAGAAGCGTACCCTTGAGTCACATGGAATTTTCCGACCTTGGACTTTGCGACCAGCGACGCCAACGTAGTGTTTCCGACCACAAATATTTCATCTGTGGCTGTTCAGGCCGTCGAAGAAGCCGCGACAGTGGGGTAGGAGTTGGTCGGAAATACTAGGGTGCAAAACTGGTCGTTGTTAGGCGTGGATTTTCCGATAGTTTTGTGGTTTCATCCAGATTTAGGACTGGTTACGTACATAGCACATAAGTGTGTTTACAGTTTTTATTTATCTTTTTACAAGAGGCAGTCAAAAATAAATGAGACAGATGGAACAAAGTAAGTCTTCTTCTCTTCTTTCTGCACTCCATTGATTAGGTAATGTTGTATGTTCTGGTTTCAAAACGTATCTGACCATCGTTCCGTTGGTCTTCCCGGATACCTTGTCCCCCTTTGGCCTATAGTACAACACTCTTCTTGGGATCGTCTCCTTCAACATTCTATCGAGATGTTTTTTCTAATAATTTCTATAGTTTACAATTTTTTCTTCCAAAGAGTTTATTTCTAGTTCTCCCCTTTTTTTCATTTGCAGTTTTGTCTCAAAGAGTACATCCTTTTCCTGGTATTAAGAATCACATTTCGGCAAAATGTAACTTGTTTTCATCATCTTTTGTCAACGTCCGCGTTTCAGATGTATAGCGAAAAACAGGCGTAGCAATTACTTCGCAGAAATTCATTCGTGTTTCTTTTCTGGTTTTAGTTTTTAGGCTTTTATTTAATGTACCGCATGTATGCTGGAAAATGGATAATTTATTTTTGAAGCCTTATTTTTTTTTTTTTTTTTTTTTTTTTTTTTTTTTTTTTTTTTACAATTCTCTTCATATTTGTAACTGACATATGTTCCTAAGTAACTGAAACTGGTAACTTGTTCTAACAAAGTGTCAATGATTACAATTATGGTGCGAAGAGTATATACTTACTTCTGAAGGCCATTGTTTTTCTCTTATTTATAGAAATTTCAAAATTATAATTTTCACATAACTTCTGTAACGAATCTACTGCTCTTTGCAGTTCGTCTTTAGTTTTGCGTATAATAACCTGTTTGTCAGCAAATGGCGTAGTCTTAAGCGTAAATTTTGGTGCAATACAAACCCCTCCTTTAATTTTATACATCCATTCTCTAATCGTTTCGTCAACGCTTGGGTAATTCGGGTACCCTCTTTGAGTCATAATTTCACATAATATTCCCTTATTTACTCGGTCGTAATCACTAAAAGCAATAAGAGTTTAAACTGATATTCTCTCCTCTTTTCTGTTATCTGCCTAACTCTGAAAATGACGCCTGTACGGGATCGTCCATTTACGGTAATCAAGATAAATGGGACACCCTGTATATCTCTCTTGCTTCGTCCGTTGTTGTTGTATCGTTTGTAGATGAGACAATTTCTTGTCACTTATCGGATTTGTAATTTCTTCATTCCATATTCTTAATCATTTACCTTCCAGTACTTCCCATTTTTACGCAACACGTAGTTAGCTATAATTCTTACAGCTTATGTTATGTTATCCCATTCATAATTAATAGCTTGACTAATATCTTGAGCTTGTAGATAAGCATATAACCTTCTTTGATATAAAGTTTTTGTACTCTCGCCTTGTAAAATGTATGTTTGAAACAAATGTTCATTCTACTCGTATATACCTAATATCATATCAGTTTGGGGGCAATTTAGATTAATATGAAAACAGAAGTAAAAAGCTTGAAACACCAGCTATCGCTTTTGATGAGTATGAATTTAGAAAGCACAATGTGGCTATAAAAAATCAGGGGCGACACGTCTTCGAAACATTTTTCACAAAATAGGGATATGTAACGTATGTCATGTACTACACTTCAAAGAATGTCGTCCATATACGCAATATATATATATATATATATATATATATATATATATATATATATATATATATATATATATCACAACGTAAAAAAGACATTTCAACAACATGCAAGGCGTGGAATGCCGGAATGTCATAAGTAAAAGTACCATTACATAAAATATCATGTATAGTGCACAGAGTGGACATGCTGATGTTCGCTTAGCAGCTGAATGAAGACTGGTATTCAGGAGTAAACATTATAGACACTACGATCAATCATCAGGAGGACTGTACTATTAACGAACAGGAATGTATTGTATCGTATAAAGCATTATATTATACAACAATTAACTTCATTCCCACTGCTCTCCGATCTCAAAGAAGTTCATCCTGGGACTCCATTTAGTTCTTGGTTTGTTTTACTAAAGGACAAATGCTGGTGTCTCAGCAACATCTTTAACTCCCTCGTTTCTTAGCTTTCTCCTGAACAGATGGAGAAAAGGAGGCGTCATATACTAATGTATTGACTGAGTAAAATGATGTTGTTTTGAATATTTACTTTTATTATATTTTATTGCTTAACTTTGTTGTGACTTGGCAAGACAGCCAAGTCACAATGAGAGGAAGCCGAGAGGCACGCGTTAAGCTCACGCAGATTGGCGTGAGGTCTGGAACATTACAAGGAAATTAATAGTAGCAAATAAAGTACGTAGTTGATATAATACTTAACTTTAATCCACAATTGTAGAACATCTCTCTTGACGGTACATGTTATAACAACAATATAAAATAATATCAAATGCTATGGCGCCTTACTAGGTCGTAGCAAATGACGTAGCTGAAGGCTATGCTAACTATCGTCTCGGCAAATGAGAGCGTAGTTGTCAGTGATCCACCTCAGGCTAAGTCGGCTGTACAACTGGGGCGAGTGCTAGTAAGTCTCTCTAGACCTGCCGTGTGGCGGCGCTCGGTCTGCAATCACTGACAGTGGCGACACGCGGGTCCGACGTATACTAATGGACCGCGGCCGATTTAAAGGCTACCACCTAGCAAGTGTGGTGTCTGGCGGTGACACCACAAACTTATTCCTTATCATCATCTCATTTTTTAAAACGTCTCTCGGCAAATATTCGTTGTCGGTCGTCTGAATGTGGTGATGCAATGGATAGTCCGCCGTTGTTGCAGCCTTAAGTGCTTATTGCATGTTCCAAAAACGAACCTCTCTTCAATCAGTAGCCAGAAACCGAAGTCCGAACACATATTTTGCACGTGATTTTATTACAAAGTCAATTCTGACTCAAAAACTTTTAGTTGTCTTTCCACAGTCATGCATCATCGTTTTAAAGGCTTCACTGTTTTTAATTTCTTCTATCACTAATATAATCGTACATCATCTCTTTTGCTTACCTTATTCCTTACAACCAACACTTAAAAAATCAACATTAAAAAAAGGCGATAAAGATAGCGAGACCGCAACTGAACTTACAATCAGCTGACAATGTATGGTTTTTATGTTGCATAAACATCTTGCTGGAAACTTTTAGTAAAAAATAATGAGAAGGAAGGAAAATTAATAACTGAATTCAGAGGAAAGACGTTTCCATGCATAAAGTCTTCTATTGGAAACATTATTGGGACGGTCATAGCATCACTATTTGAGGTAAGGGAACTTGCAGGTTGTAGCTTTAAATTATCATGCTGCATACAACATGTAACAGTGAAATATTTGTCCATAAAATCATTATCATCATCATCATCATCATTTAAGACTGATTATTCCTTTCAGCGTTCAGTCTGGAGCATAGCCCCCTTATAAATTTCCTCCATGATCCCCTATTCAGTGCTAACATTGGTGCCTCTTCTGATATTAAACCTATTACTTCAAAATCATTCTTAACCGAATCTAGGTACCTTCTCCTTGGTCTGCCCCGACTCCTCCTACCCTCTACTGCTGAACTCATGACTCTCTTTGGTAACCTTGCTTCTCCCATGCGTGTAACATGGCCCCACCATCTAAGCCTGTTCGCCCTGACTGCTACATCTATATAGTTTATTCCCAGTTTTTCTTTGATTTCCTCATTGTGGACACCCTCCTGCCATTGTTCCCATCTACTAGTACCTGCAATCATCCTAGCTACTTTCATATCCGTAACCTCAACCTTGTTGATAAGGTAACCTGAATCCACCCAGCTTTCGCTCCCATACAACAAAGTTGGTCGAAAGATTGAACGGTGCACAGATAACTTAGTCTTGGTACTGACTTCCTTCTTGCAGAAGAGAGTAGATCGTAGCAGATCGCTCACTGCATTTGCTTCGCTACACCTCGCTTCCAGTTCTTTCACTATGTTGCCATCCTGTGAGAATATGCATCCTAAGTACTTGAAACCGTCCACCTGTTCTAACTCTGTTCCTCCTATTTGGCACTCAATCCGTTTATATTTCTTTCCCACTGACATTACTTTCGTTTTGGAGATGCTAATCTTCATACCATAGTCCTTACATTTATTATCTAACTCTGAAATATTACTTTGCAAACTTTCAATCGAATCTGCCATCACAACTAAGTCATCCGCATATGCAAGACTGCTTATTTTGTGTTGACGTATCTTAATCTCACCCAGCCAGTCTATTGTTTTCAACATATGATCCATAAATAATATGAACAACAGTGGAGACAGGTTGCAGCCTTGTCTTACCCCTGAAACTACTCTGAACCATGAACTCAATTTACCGTCAACTCTAACTGCTGCCTGACTATCCATGTAAAGACCTTTAATTGCTTGCAAAAGTTTGCCTCCTATTCCATAACCTCGTAGAACAGACAATAACTTCCTCCTAGGAACCCAGTCATATGCCTTTTCTATGTAGCCATTTTTGATACGCCTTCTTTTTTCTTTTACAGGCTGCCTTGACTGTGTCATTCCACCAAGCTGTTTGCTTCATCCTACTTTTACGCACTACTGTTCCAAGACATTCTTTAGCCGCTTCTAGTATTGTGTCCCTGTACCTTGTCCACTGATTTTCCAGTGACTGTAATTGACTACATTCAACTAACTGGTACCTTTCTGAGATCGCTGTTATGTACTTGTGTCTGATTTCCTTATCCTGAAGTTTCTCCACTCTTATCCTTCTACATATGGACCTGACCTCCTGCACTTTCGGCCTCAAAATCCCAATTTCGCTGCAGATTAAATAATGATCAGCGTCATCAAAGAATCCCCTGAATACACGTATGTCCCTCACAGCCTTCCTGAATTCCTGATCTGTTATTATATAGTCAATGACTGATCTGGTTCCCCTGCCTTCCCAAGTATACCGGTGAATGTTCTGATGTTTAAAAAACGAGTTTGTGATTAGTAAGCCCACACTGGCACAGAAATCCAAGAGTTGTTTCCCGTTTCTGTTGGCCTCCGTATCCTCTCCAAATTTACCCATAACCTTTTCATACGCTTCTGTTCGATTTCCAATCCTGGCATTAAAATCCCCCATGAGCAGAACACTGCCCTTGTCCTTTACTCTAACAACCACATCACTGAGTGCCTCATAAAAACTATCCATCTTATCTTGATCTGTCCCTTCACAATGCGAATATACTGACGTAATCCTAATTTTCTTGCTAGACACTGTCAAATCTATCCACATCAGTCGTTCGTTTACATACCTTATTGCAACTACGCTGGGTTCCATTTCTTTCTTGATGTAAAGCCCTACACCCCATTGTGCTATTCCTGCTTTGACTCCTGACAGGTAGACCTTGTATTCTCCCACTTCCTCTTCTTTCTCACCCCTTACCCGAATCTCACAAACAGCTAAAACGTTCAGCCCCATCTTACTTGCAGCCTCTGCCAGCTCTACCTTCTTCCCAGAGTAGCCCCCATTGATATTAATAGCTCCCCATCTCAGTACCATTTGTTTGCCAAGTCGTATCTTAGGAGTCCCTGGTTTGTCAGTTAGGGGTGGGACTCCGTCACCTCCAAAGGTCCGAGGCATTTTGTTCTGATTGTTGCCAGCATCATATTTAAAATACCAGGGAAGCAGGTTGCTAGCCTTAATTGCCCCGAGTCCCATTGGGTTTTACCCTAACGGTTGAGGGACTAACCGGTGGATTTGGTAGTCCTTGCCGTATGAGCACAAAGGTGACCACGACTCAGAATATGTCCGAGATGCCCAGCCTTCTTCCAAAGTACTTGGCCACTCATACGTTGCCCGTGGTTCATGAACTAGGACATGACTACAGGAACCCACACCATGAACCACTTATCCATAAAAGTAAACAACAAAATTTTCTGCGTTAAATTCCACCATTCTTAATACACAATATTCCATACCTGTGGGCTGTCTTTGTAATGTTTTACATATAATGGCAAATGCTGCATTGTCCTGTTGTGTGAGCATCTACGCAGATAAAGTTCGAAGCTAAATATTATTGTCAAGTAAATGTTTCTTTAGATTGTAATTATTCAAAATTTTTGCGAAGTTATTTTCGGTTTATATTAATGTTATGGCAAAAGTAGCAAAGAAAGCAAAAATGGAAAAGCAACAAAATGGCAGTATGGAATATACCCCTGAACAAAGCGAATCTGCTAGCGCGGAAGTTTGAGAATTCACGCAGTTCAGAGCACGATCTTGGATCGCGCCTTGAGGGTGAAATTAATGTTTCGACTGAAAATCTTTTCTCTGAAGTTGATATTGTCAGGGACAGTTCATTCCATAATGTAATTGTGCAGCCTTATGATGTTTCACGTGTAGTATATAAGAGCAGACAAATACTGTCTATACCACCTTTAGGGAGCCTTCTGACCGCAAACTGCTGTTATTTGCATAGCCTAGGGTAAAACTGTGTCATTTGTAATAATAGCAATAATTGGGAATCAGTAACTCCATATAAATTTTTTCTAGAGTTTAACATGGTACCTTATCTTTGTCCCTCCTAAAATGTGATTGATAACTACTTAAAAATGTGGAAATGTATTCTATGAAGATGTGTTGTGAGTAGCCCTAATCTATTAAATTCGGAGTATTTGCCTACGTAGCTTACTCTTATTTTTCTGCTGTTCTAAGGCTGGTCAGAGTAGTTTAATGACATCAAATTTTTAGACCTAACTTCTAAAATGATAAGTAGTATTGGACTTTGAAATCTAGTGTTGGTGTACATACCTTGGGATTTTGGGAACTAATCTCACAATTATGTGTATATGTGTAAACTAACTTATGCTTTCTTTCATGTTGCAGACGTTTTTTGCGAAATTGTGCCATCAGACAGAATTTTTCAAGTATTAGCCTCAACTATCAATGTAAACATGGCAATTTTTTGCACTACTGCTGTATTTCCCAAACATTTTAGAATCTTTATAACATCTTAGATGCGGAAAATAATTAATTTATGACTCTGTCATGTTTTTCTAACAGTGCAGCATTCTATTCGTGGCAGTACAAAATCGTGGTCTAAGGATCGGACTTCGCACAACTTGCTATGTAAACATCGTATTTTTCGCCCTGCCGAAATATTTTGCAGATTAGGTTAGATTAGATTAGATTAGATTAATACTAGTTCCATGGATCATGAATACGATATTTCGTAATGATGTGGAACAAGTCGAATTTTCCAATACATGACATAATTAGGTTAATTTAACAACATACTTAAGTTAATATAACAACTTTATTTTTTTGTGTTTTTTTTTCTTTATTTTTTTATTATTTTTTTATTTTTTTATTTCTTTTATATTTTTGTATTTTTTTCTTTTTTTTCTTAATTTATATCTAAAAATTCCTCTGTGGAGTAGAAGGAGTTGTCATTCAGAAATTCTTTTAATTTCTTCTTAAATACTTGTTGGTTATCTGTCAGACTTTTGATACTATTTGGTAAGTGACCAAAGACTTTAGTGCCAGTATAATTCACCCCTTTCTGTGCCAAAGTTAAATTTAATCTTGAATAGTGAAGATCGTCCTTTCTCCTGGTATTGTAGTTATGCACACTGCTATTACTTTTGAATTGGGTTTGGTTGTTAATAACAAATTTCATAAGAGAGTATATATATTGAGAAGCTACTGTGAATATCCCTAGATCCTTAAATAAATGTCTGCAGGATGATCTTGGGTGGACTCCAGCTATTATTCTGATTACACACTTTTGTGCAATAAATACTTTATTCCTCAGTGATGAATTACCCCAAAATATGATGCCATATGAAAGCAATGAGTGAAAATAGGCGTAGTAAGCTAATTTACTAAGATGTTTATCACCAAAATTTGCAATGACCCTTATTGCATAAGTAGCTGAACTCAAACGTTTCAGCAGATCATCAATGTGTTTCTTCCAATTTAATCTCTCATCAATGGACACACCTAACAATTTTGAATATTCTACCTTAGCTATATGCTTCTGATTAAGGTCTGTATTTATTAATGGCGTCATACCATTTACAGTATGGAACTGTATGTACTGTGTCTTATCAAAATTCAGTGAGACTCCGTTTACAAGGAACCACTCAGTAATTTTCTGAAAGACATTATTGACAATTTCGTCAGTTAATTCTTGTTTTTCAGGTGTGATTACTATACTTGTATCATCAGCAAAGGGAACTAACTTTGCTTCTTCATGAATATAGAATGGCAAGTCATTAATATATATTAAGAACAACAAAGGACCCAAGACCGACCCTTGTGGAACCCCATTGTTGATAGTTCCCCAGTTTGAGGAATGTGCTGATCTTTGCTATTATGAGAACTGATTATTTCAACTTTCTGTGCTTTTCCAGTTAGGTATGAATTAAACCATTCGTGCACTGTCCCACTCATGCCACAATACTTGAGCTTGTCTAGCAGAATTACATGATTTACACAATCAAAAGCCTTTGAGAGATCACAAAAAATCCCAATGGGTGGTGTTCGGTTATTCAGATCATTCAAAATTTGATTGGTGAAAGCATATATGGCATTTTCTGTTGAAAAACCTTTCTGGAAACCAAACTGACATTTTGTTAGTACTTCATTTTTACAGATATGTGAAGCTACTCTTGAATACATTACTTTCTCAAAAATTTTGGATAATGCTGTTAGAAGGGAGATTGGACGGTAACTGTTGACATCAGATCTATCCCCCTTTTTATGCAAAGGTATAACAATAGCATATTTCAGTCTATCAGGGAAAATGCCCTGTTCCAGAGAGCTATTACACAGGTGGCTGAGAATCTTACTTATCTGTTGAGAACAAGCTTTTAGTATTTTGCTGGAAATGCCATCAATTCCATGTGAGTTTTTGCTTTTAAGCAAGTTTATTATTTTCCTAATTTCAGAGGGAGAAGTGGGTGAGATTTCAATTGTATCAAATTGCATAGGTATGGCCTCTTCCATTAACAGCCTAGCATCTTCTAATGAACACCTGGATCCTACTATATCCACAACATTTAGAAAATGATTATTAAAATATTTTCAACTTCTGACTTTTTGTTCGTAAAGCTTTCATTCAATTTGATGGTAATACTGTCTTCCTGTGCTCTTGGTTGACCTGTTTCTCTTTTAATAATATTCCAAATTGTTTTAATTTTATTATCAGAGTTGCTGATTTCAGACATGATACACATACTCCTGGATTTTTTAATAACTTTTCTTAATATATAACAGTAGTTTTTATAATTTTTGATAGTTTCTGGGTCACTACTCTTTCTTGCTGTCAGATACATTTCCCTTTTCCGGTTACAAGATATTTTTATACCCTTAGTAAGCCATGGTTTGTTACAAGGTTTCTTACGAGTATATTTAACTATTTTCTTGGGGAAGCAGTTTTCAAATGCATTTACAAAAATGTCATGAAATAAATTATATTTTAAATTGGCATCAGGTTCACGGTACACCTCATCCCAGTCTAACTGCTGTAGGCTTTCCCTGAAATTTTCAATTGTTAAATCGTTGACTGAACATACTACTTTGGAGGACTGTTTAGTATTGCTGAATGGAGCTATGTCATATATTGTAACTAGCTGTGCACCATGATCAGAAAGACCATTCTCAACAGGCTGAGCATTTACCTGGTTAAACTTATCTTGGTCTATAAAGAAGTTATCTATCAGTGAGCTGCTATCCTTTACCACCCGAGTAGGAAAATCAATAACGGATGTCAAATTGAAAGAACCGAGTAATACTTCAAGGTCATTTTTCCTATCACCCTCTTTCAGAGAATCTACATTGAAGTCCCCACAAATAATAATTTGCTTCCCCCTGTCTGACAGATAGCACAACAAGGAGTCTAAATTTTTCAGAAATAGATGAAAATTTCCTGATGGGGACCTATATACAGTTACAATTATAAATGTGCCTTTATTTAATTTAAGCTCACAGGCACATGCTTCTATATGTTTCTCTACACAAAACTTTTTTGTTTCTATACTTTTTGCACAATGATAACTTTTGACATATATGGCAACTCCTCCTTTCTCCATATTTTCTCTCATTACATGTGCAGAGAGCTTATAATCTCTTACATTTACCTTATCCATATCGGTAACAATGTGATGCTCAGACAGGCATAGTATATCTATTTCATTCTCAGCTTCTAAATCTTCTAAACAAACCAGAAGCTCATCTACTTTATTCTTTAAACTCCCAATATTTTGATGAAATATACTTACATTATTTTTAATTATGCTTTTATGAGAACCTTTCCTTATTCTAACATTTGCAGTACTCTCCTGTCTGAGTTTCTCATTGTGCTTAGGCCTAGTTCCTATACCAGTGGTCACATGGTGTTCAGAGCGGCAGATTATGTCAACTGGGTTGGGTGACTTTAATTCATCAATGCAATTACCTAGGACTGAGATACAACTTGGTGGAGATAAAATTTCTGGTGATTGGTGAAAATTTATAATTGGTAGCTGTGATTGGTGATCCAATGTGCTAGAATTGTGCTGTTTAATTTCTTTCCTAAACTGAAGATTTGTTTCAATCCTGACCTCTCGTAGAACTTGACATCTTTCTGTCTTACCTATCCTAAAAAAGGTGCTGCTCCAACACCTGTAACCACTGGTATTTTACCATTCATGGCAGTGCCTCACCCCCTTAAATTTCCTGCTATTACCCCAGCCAGTTTCCCCTTCCCTTTCCTGTTGAGATGTAGGCCGTGCCTGGTATAGTCCCACCTACTGAGATAATCAACAGGAACCACACCAATATGAGCCCCCGCACCCGACCCAAGCAGCCGTTCCAACTCCAAATTAACTCTCCCAACAGAAGAGTTCAAATGAGGCCGGTCATGGCGTCTCAGGACAGATACAAATTCAACATTGGTGTGTCTCGATGCCGACGCAATCTTTACCAGGTCACACTCTATACTGTACCCAGGATCTCTGTCGATACTGTTCCCTGGCCCTCCCACAATAACCACAGTGTCTTCCCTGGTAAATCCTTTACAGAGTGAACCTAAATCCTCTGTCACCTGATCCAGACTAGCACTTGGTTTGAAAAAATTTGTGACCTGGCATTCTGGTCCTAATTCCTCCTGCAGAAGTTGGCCTACACCTCTGGCATAAGAACTGCCTAACAACAAAACTTTCATCCTTTTCGATGACTTTCCTACATTCTTTTTCAATTTCCTATTGAAAGTTTGTTGTGTCCTGTCTACACCTACCTCTGATTGAGGCTCATCAGTTTCTAACTGAAGCAACAGGTCAAACTTATTTTTGACATTCACCACAAAACTGTCAGACTTAGTTCTAGGCCTGTTCCTTCTGCTACCTGTTGCCACTTCCCACCTCTCTTTGCCCTTCTCCCTCCTTAACCTGTCCAGATCTTCCCTAGCCTGATCTAGCTCAGCCTGAAGGGCAGCAATTTTCCCCTCCTGTTCCACTATCTTCCTATCTCTGCTGCAAATCCTTCATAACCACTGATGAGCCTGATCCACTTTCCCAACACCCACGCCACTGCAGTCCCCCCAGTGAAAAAAACTACTGCATCCATCACACCAAACCCCGGAACTAACAATTCTACGTCAAGTCAGGCACTTCTCACTCATGGCAAAAATGAACTTTAGCTAGAATAAATCAATTAAATTACCGAAAATCAAAAAAGACGTTACAAGAATTAAGCCTATTCACAAATGTATATAAGCAAGTTTCTGATTTAAAATTCCGCTGTTTTTCTGAGATCTGTATAAAACAACGAAGGTATACGCTATTTATTATATATTTCACTCGATGGAATGAAAAAAAGGACAATTAAACGAGATACTTTAACTTTGATTCTCCAAAAACGTTACGAGAATTAGGCCTATAAACAAATGTATATAGGCAAGTTTCTGATATAAAGTTACGCTGTTTTTCTGAAATCTGTATTAAAATAATGAAGTTATACGCTATTTACGGTAGTTTACTTATTTGTTACCGAGAAACTAGTTAAATTACCGTGAAATAAGAAACAAACACGTTTACAAAATTTAAGCGTAAGCGCGACTTCGCGAAGTTACGATCTTTTCGTGTTTTCTGAAAAAATACGCAAAGAAAAGTCAAACCTTTAACGGCAAGACTAAACGATACACTAATGCACGTATTTAATTTGTTGTCGGCGTTAAACTAAATTATATTCCTGTCTAAATCACTTAACTTTCTGGAAATGGTTTCTGGCGTCACTTACTCGGCGGCCATATTTTACAATTTTTGCAACATCTTAGATATGGAAAATAATTAATTTACGAGTCTGTTGCGTTCTTAACTGCTTCATTGTCACACATCATTAATTAATACTTCAACAAAACCTTAGGTAGTTGGTGTAATCATTGCATTTTTTGTGCTGGACTTTTAGAATGTTGCAACATCTTAGCTGTGAAAATAATTAATTCACGACTCAGTTGTATATTTTACTGCAGAGCTATCTGTTGGTAACAGTGAGAAATATTTATTTGTGGTACAACCAACGACCTAACAAGGACTTTTAACAGTGGAGCATCAACTGGTGTGAAACAAAGATCGAACTACGGTCGAAGTAAGGTCGATTTTTCAGTGCAGCCTATTACTGGTGACTGGAGGAACTGGGATGTGAAACTGGATTTGCTATTATTTCGTATTTTTTGGCTTTGTGGGATGGTAATTAAGGTTACAACCCATGTTCAATAAATATGAATTCTTAATTCATTATTTATACTTTACAACCAATTGTTGGTTTTTAATTGTTTACACATAAATGTCGATGTTTAAATGCAGTCACCAGCTGGTGACAGGAGGAACTGGAACGTTAAATACGAGTTGATTTTATTTACGTTTTAAGATCTTTTGGGAAAGTGTATCAGGTAAAAAACTCAGTTTCAACAAATACAAATTCCTATTTCAGTTCTTACATTTTATAAGCGTATATTGGATTTTAATTATTTGTAGGAAATATGCTGTGTACACGTCCCAGTATTACATGACAAATGATAAACAGCTTCAAATCAAAGTTATCAATGTCTGGACTGGTGAGTCAGTCCTTAAACGAAGACAGTAAAGCAAACATAATTGCAGAGTGAGGGGTTGGTTGTGGCGGAGCGAGCTTCATGCAAAATTTGCATAACTGCAGGGCCCTCCTCTCCCCTCCTTGACCTGAACACATGGCAGGATATCATGATTCCTGGAATAACCTTGGAGATACGGAAATGCTGACGCTGCTGTCAGCAAAATATGACATGCGCAATAGTGTCAGCTGTAATATGACACCACAGATAAGAAAGCTCATATGCTGATGTCAGCACTTTTCTGCCTAGAACTCTCCTTGCCACACTACTTCCATCACGATCTCCTGTTAACGAGAGAACATTGCATGCAATGAGCATTTGTGGTTACCCACCTCACAAATGGCCACTGCTGACACAGCCACTCAAAGATGACAATTGCAAATTTCTTCAGGCTGGAAGAAACCAGCCTATTACATCTCAAATGGCCTGCAAAATCACACGAGTTCAACCCCATAGAAAATTTGTGGGACATGGAATTTCTGGTAAAACACCGATATCAGCATCCCGCAATTTCGTGGAATCAAATCCTCAGTGAGTTGCTTATCCTGAATACGACATACTTGCACAACCTTATTGATTCCCTTCTTGACAGAATCTAGGCAATTATGATGACCAAGGGCGAAACTGCATGATATTATATGATTTTTGTAATTATTTCCTTAAGGATGACAAATTTTTTGTCCTGTGAGCTTAATTCGTGACATGTTAAAAGTCTGAAGTGGAGTCAAACGCAAAATGGTCGCCGTCCGTTTGGGAGCAGCGACCGAGAAACTGATCCACCACAACGCCTTGAAGTGCGCGCCAAATCGTCGACTTCTCACTGATTCCCGCCCCCTCATCCCCCCCTCTCCCTTACCTGGCCCTCCTACTTTTTCTCAGGGACACTTTGAAGCCTTCTGATGGTGCGTGAGGAGTACAGTGGCTTATTAGTTGGTGAAGGACTGGTCGCCAAAGCAAAGTGACCTGCAATGGAACCAGGTACAGAATACAATTTTGTCACATGTGACCAAGACAATGTACGCTCTACCTAAAAGATATCATTATGATTTTATTAAACCTCCAAACTGAAAGCTAATTAAGTAATGTTGAATTTGTTATGTTAATGCAATCCATTAATGATATCAAATAATTACATTTAAATGTGACAGTTGCAGCTAATAATAGACAAAAGTAAGAAGTGGGTTGGGATTCGTATTCAGAGCCATCATTAGATCTAAAAACTCCTTTATCAGTTTATTAGTAAGTATTTTTATATGTTTTTCTTTTTTAGATCGAATTACGGCTGCAAGTCAGAAAGCGAACGTGAATTTTAACTTACTAATATGTAGCCCGGACAGGCACTTTTATAATTTAATTAAAAGTATCAGCTACGTAATCGCTATTGAACTTCATCAATATTGCTTTTCTGTCCTCATACGTAATATTCAGTTATGGGTTACAGTTACTCATTACAAAACTCACTTACGAAATAGTTCAGTCTATCAACTACACAATAACATTAAAAGTAAATCATTAATATTCAATCTCAGTCATTTATTATGCCTGGGTTATTTCACTGGCTGTTATTTATTGCTTGGAAACAAACATAACATAACAGGCGGACATTTAAAGGAGTGCTGCAGCACATTTTGTTTACCATACAGTGATTGCCAGTAAGCTGGCTTGAAGGTTATGGCGCATTGTGCATGTCAGCAAGATTCGCAAGTGACAGACATGAAGACGGTCAACGATCTATGTGCATCCAGCTATGGCAAAGTGTAGTGCTGTGGTTGTAAGAGTTGTCACAGATTGTTACTGTCTTCTCCCCTTTCCCCCTCCCTTTCTAAATTTACTTGCGGTCGACCACGATTTTATCATGCTACAGACTTCTGTGACTGTAATAATAATAATAATGACTGGTTTGTTTGTGCTATCACTACTTCGTGTGTCACTTTAGATAACGTAAAAGAAATTGCATTTGTACGAAAATTTGAGAGGACTGTCAGCAAATTTAGAACTATAACACCAACAAACTCTAATAATTTTGAAAACGTCTTAATTTACTCTATATAAAATCGAGTAGCTTGCGAGCACATAACCAAGATCATATAAAATGTTTCTTTATTTGAGACAATCGATTTCAACAGACATCTGCTGTCGTCTTCAGGTTTTTTAAATTCCTTTGGTTGTGAAATGTGTTCATTTTATGCTTAACCTCACGCACAAGATGTCATGTGGATAAAACTCAGCAGATTATAAAAGGTTTCTCATCTCTAAAATATTTAAAACTATGTATTTTGAAGTATTTTAGCGATGACAGACCTTTTATAACGTGCTGAATCTTGTCCATTTAACATCTTGTGGATGAGTTTAAGCATAAAATGAACATGTTTTGCAGCAAAAAGAGTTTGAAGACCTGAAGATGACAGCAAATGCCTGTTGAAACAGGCTGTCTTAAATAAAGAAATATTTTATGAGATCTTGGCTGCTGAATGGTTTTGTACGATTAAAAGAGATCGCTCTTCAGCACTCTCAAAGCTATAAAATTCAACTTACATGTTTTCGGTTTATTATAGGCACGCTTCTGTAATTTGGCTTTTAATTTGAACTTACTTTTATTTTACTTTACTTTTCGGTCGCCTGTCGTGATATCCGCCGTGGTGCACTTGACTCTTTGATCACGGCGACCGGAAGCGCCGCAGAGCCGGCGCTGGTGGACACTGCGACACGGTGACGGTGGCCCCAGCGTGCCGCCCCTAGTGTTTGCCCACCGCCCACGCGCGCCGCCCGCCGAGCAGCCAGCGCAGCCCACGCCTCTCGCTGACGGCATCCGCGACCCCGCACTTTGTTTGAGGACCCACTGCCGCCGCCAGACACCGCTCGTCCACTTGCTAAACAGAGTCGGCGCCACTACCTGGAGGGACGGTGTTTCCTCACTTCCTCCGCCTCCGCCTGAGAGAGGTAACAGAACGACGTTACAGAAACCTGTAGCGAAATGTAGGAAGAAGGAACGGGAGTAGAAACTGCAAGCTGACCCTTAACATATTTGGTTGTTGCAAAAGTTCGTAGCGTTTTCCCATAATTTTAATAAACACAACAGATATACATACCAGAGAATTTAGTCGTCAATAATATATTCTCATTCACTATTAACAACAAATTTGTCAGCGCTGGGGTAACTTCTCGATTCCACGACTGTAGAAATCAAGTTGTTTTGAGGCGAAGAAATCGTCGAACCACGTTCGGAGCGCATTTTCATCCAGAGAGGAAGTTCCTTGAAGGTTGCTCGATAGAAAAAGACAAGATGAAAATCTGAGGGTCAACATCAGGTGAATAAGGTGGGTGCAGAATGACTTCCAAATACAACACCTGTCGACTTTGACATTCTGCTTGTTAAAATGACATGTCAAAATTTTTCTTCAAGCACTGTACAGTGGTTCCACTCGTACCTTACATCCCGCCAGCAGTGTGTAATGGTAGGTACTAAATGGTCGCAGTGGAAGGATGTTGTATCAGGGGTCCCACAAGGATCAGTATTGGGCCCATTACTTTTCTCATTATAAGTTAATGATGTGTCAACTATTCTCTCCGACTGCAGATACCACCTATACATTGATGACCTTCAGTAACATCTCAGTGCAAGTTCAGCAAACCTGCACACAGCCATCGATCATGTAAATGCTGACGTAGTTGCTTTATCAGAATGGTCGCAGAACTTAGGTCTGAAACTAAACCCTTCCAAAACGCAAGCAATCTTAGTCGCCCACAAAAGACTTATTACAACACAGCACAGAGAATCTCTTCCATGCTTAATTTTAAATGGCACCGAAATAACATTATCTCCTTCTGCAAAGAACTTGGGGATAATCGTGGACCGCCACTTAGACTGGACTGAACACACTACTGCAGTCTGCAAGAAAGTTTCTGCATCCCTTCATTGTCTACAGAAATATAAATGAGTATTTCCATTCGAGCGAGCTTAAGAAGAAGCTCGTAGAATCTCTAACATTCCCTATTCTCAACTATGGCGATGCTATTCTTCAAGGACTTTCGTACGAAAACCCTCGCAGGCTTGAACTGGCGATGAATACTTTCGTACGCTATATTTGTGCCGTTCGTTATTACGATAATATCACTCCAGCCTATGAACAATTATCGTGGGTACGTGCAGATACACCACACTGTCTCTGTTCCACCACGTACACAACATTATCTTTTATGGATGCGCGGAGGCCTTTGTACGGGGAGTTGCTGCCTTGTTTGTGGCGAACCATTCCTTTCGTTTCCTTATGTTAAAATAAAGACACTATTTCCCGTTAGCAGTAACGGTACATGATAGGAACGGTCGGCGATTTTTATGAGCCAAGTGATGACGATCAAGCAGAGGTGCACACGTGGTCGCTCACTGATTTTTGGGTTTTTGGTTTAGAGCATGCGGTACCCGTACACCCGAGTTTTGAACCTTTCCCATTGCACAAAAATGTCGCACGACGGTGGAATGATCACAATTCATCACATTTGGCAATTCGCGAGTACACTGGCGTGAATAATGTCGATTAATTCGTTTGAACGATCTTCATCAAGCCTCGAAGGCGTGAACGTGGAGAACCAGTTATGTCAAAATTATCCTCCTTAAAAGGAGAAAACAATGTTATTGCCGTGCTCTGTCAAATGGGGCAAATGTTTCTGGCAGCTTTCGCTGCTTTCACACTTCCACTGAACTCAAACAGAAGAATAGTTCGGAAATGTTCCGATTTCTCAACTTGGAACTCCATTTTCTAGTCCACAGCTCCACTCGCTGTCTCAAAACAACAATACCTAAACTCAAACAGCAATAGTGAACTACAAATGCAAAATGACAATCGGTAAATAAACCCATAGCAACCTGTAAACCAACCTACAAAACAAAAACGCTATGAGCTTATTGACCAACCTAATACATTATCGAAAAAAAGTGAAGCACCTAGAAGCGCAGGAGAGAACGAAATGAAACCTCACAGGCTGACAGGGTATTGTAGCATTACGTGAGTTTGTTCAATATAGTCGGATCTACTTTGCGTCACGTGAGTGTAGGGGAGTCGAAACAAGTAGTGACCCATGATGTCATATCAACTTAGATTTTTTTTTTAGACATGTAATTCATTTCTAAAGTTTATTGATTATTTGCAGAGTAAAGAATTGAATTATGTACAACATTTAATTGGTAATGAGTTTTAATGAGATTGATATAAATATATTTTGACATAGCAAATCACCTTGTTGCATTATGCATGATATGTTTTCTCTCTGTAAGAACAAGACTTCGCCGGCCGCGGTGGTCTCGCGGTTCTAGGCGCTCAGTCCGGAACCGCGTGACTGCTACGGTCGCAGGTTCGAATCCTGCCTCGGGCATGGATGTGTGTAATGTCCTTAGGTTAGTTAGGTTTAAGTAGTTCTAAGTTCTAGGGGACTGACGACCACAGATGTTAAGTCCCATAGTGCTCAGAGCCATTTGAACCATTTCAACAAGACTTCCGTGGTGCTCGAGTGCGCGATCAAGTAGTCGTCGAGTGAGGACCTTCTGTAACTTTCATGAATGGGCATAGAATTGTTAATTTACAACCCGGAGTTGATTTAAAAAATTATTATAGTTAACCACGGCCCGAGTCTTTGGTGCAAAACAAATCGCGCGGAGTTTAAGATACGCGGCTGGATATGGAGCGATATCGTCGCGCGTAGGATTCAGTAACATTAACCGCAATTTACGGACATTAGCTTGATGATAACTATCAAAGACTTATATGAGATGCATAGTAATCGCCTTGATGCCTAAAGCAAGCGAGAAGCGATTTACTGTCGGAATACGACAAATATTAATCATTGCGTAGTCAGCTTGTTGCTACGGTGCTTAGAAACTCATAAACGAACAGTGATAGAATTACTGAAGCGATCTGTTAAGTATCAATGACCACTACACACACATCAGAAACTTATTACCCTAACTGCGACTTCTGGATTGGATGAGTTCTTTTTTATTTCGGCTAATTGGTATTAATAAACTTCTTTCGAGATTGAAACTTCATCAATAGTGTCGCGCTCGTTCAGTTTAGTAGAACTGTAGACAATAGTAGCTACGCTACTATTTATAGTTTTAAAATAAAAGAGAGAACATACCTGTTTTTCTTTTGAGAAATGTTCGTACTTCAGAGGCATGAGTGGCGCTCCCTCATAGCACTACGATATCGTGAACCACCACACACATGTGCCCCTTCTCCCTACATTTCTACATTGAAAACCCTAGGTAAATCCCGTTACGAAGAAGGAAGAAAGAAGAGGAAAGATCAGCGAAAGAAACGGAGCAAAGAGAGAAGGGGAGGTCACAGTATTTTTATATTACTTTCATGATTATACAGTCCAGTCAAATTCACAAAGAACTCGGTAGTAGGAGCCCGTCTATCAGTGTGACGTTGCACCCGCTACGGCCTGGGATATATGCACTGACTCGGTTGGAAAAAGTACCATAAATCCAATGTATCCTCGCCTGTGGCAATCTGGTCAACAACTGTTGTAAGGGCCTTAATATACTGGATAGTGGCACCGGAACGGAGTTATCCGAGGTGGTTGCACACATGTTTTTGCTGGCCACAAGAGTACCTCAGCATTACGCAGAAAGTTCATAGGGAGACGCGCCATGCATGGGTGGGCATGGTCCTGTTGGAAAATGGCACCACAACAGTATCGAATGAGAGATTACGCATGAGGACGCGGGACGTTCGAGACACGCCGTTGTGCCATCAGAGGACCCTGAGTCGCTACCAGCCACGACCTGAAGTGATAGCCGTTGGTCCCTTCCGACGAGTAACACTGCTGTGCCTGTCCTAAGCATCGGAGGGATGGGATCTCTCCCCAGGTCGTCGACATACTCGACGACAGTGGCCACTTAGGCTGGTGCAGAACCACGATTTATCACTGAACGCGATGCGACGCCATTTATCAGGTGTACACGTTTGCCGGTCCAAACGCAGCCATTTCTGTTGTGCTGTTCACGGCATCCTACTCATGAGACAGTAAATCCCTAGTCCACTTGGTGCCATTTTCGACCAGCGATGAGGGGTGACACAAATATTGCAAGGAGACCATTCCTTATTCTCTGATGGCGCGCAAGTGTGAAGCGGCTACCATGTGCTTGATGCACAGTATGGCGACCCTCTCTTGTGGTGGTCAGTCTGCCCTCAACTTCTTCTTCTTCTTGCGTTACGGCCTCTGTAGGACCACGGGTAGCCCCTTCGTGGACTGCATTTTCCTCTTCTTCTCCCAGAACCTCTTCATTCTTTCTCTCCATCTCTCCCACTCTTCTTCCGAGATCTTCAGTGTCCGTTTCTCCTGTCGGCTCCACTGGTGACACTCTAATCTTTTCCTGTATTCTTCTCTGTCGTTGATCTCTGGCATATTGGTTGGTGTATAATTGTTCCTCCAATTTTCCTTTCCTTCGACCTAGATCCCCAATTCCAACCAGTCCTTCCGAAGTTCAACAACCCACTTGGCTCCTGTCTTTCCCCTTGTCCTCCCTGTTGTTTCCCACACTCTCTTCGTCATTCTGTCCATACTCATCCTAACTACATGTTCAGCAAACCTTGCCCTTTTGAGTCTGACTTACCCAGATATTATTCTCATGTTCGGGTACAATTCTTCCCTAGGTCTTCGCATCCACCTCTCTCCACCCCTTTTGAAACCTAGTATTTTTCTCAGTATTTTTCTCTCTTCTTCCTCTAGTTGTTCTGCACCATTTCCTCCTAGTGCAATCGTCTCAGCAGCATGTAATACTGCATTCCTCACCGTTGCCTTGTAGTGGCTTATCTTTGCCTCTGTGGATATATTCTTTTTATTGTATATCTCTCTCGTCATGCAGAAGACTGACCTCATCTTCTTTATCCTCTCTGTTATTCCCTCCATGCTCCTGTTCCTTCCTGTTATAAACTCTCCCAGGTATTTAAATTTGTCCACCATCCGCCCTCAACTGTCTATGGAACCCAACATCAGGCCACTGTCACATTCGAATGCCCCAGAAGTCTGGACACGGCATGATTCAAGCAGCCTGAAAAATGGAGGCACAGAACGAGGTAGCTTTTAAGCTCTGTCTCACACGAGTACGCGAAAAAGGATCACTCAACATCTGACGCTGTTCACACCTCTTATACACCCTAACAGAGCTGGTAATTGCAATAAACACGAACGGCATTAATGTACCTTGGTGGTCATTCTACCTGTAACTCTAATCATGTGCATAGTAGCCGAGGGTGTGTGCGTGAACGATGTTACCTTGACCACCAAATCACAACATTATTGAACCATCGTGGTTTACTTTGGTGAGAAGCATTCTTGACCGTTATCCAGTTCTTGATTGGTATTCACTTCCATCACTTTTAGCTGAAGTTGCCATTATTTCGTAGAAAGAGTGGTATGATACTCCCCTGAAACCTTACATCTACGTCTATATGCATACCTCGTAATCCATTGTATGGTGTGTGGGGGAGGGTACCCAGTACCCTTTACCCTATTTCACTAGCAAACATAGTGAGGGAAAAATGGAAATGAGCGTTTGGCGTCATTGGCCTGGAGGCTCCTTACGGGGCAGGTCCGACCGCGTTGGCACTGGTCTTATCACATTCGACGCCACTTTGGGCGACCTGAGCGCCGGATGGGGATGAAATGATGATGAAGACAACACCCAGTCCCTGAGCGGAAAAAATCCCCGACCCAGCAGGGAATCGAACCCTGGCCCCTTAGGACGGCAGTTCGTCATGCTGACCATTCAGCTATCGGGGTGGACATAGTGAGGGAGAAAAGGACTATCTATATGCCTCCATATAAGTGCTAATTTCTCGTGTCATATCTTCGTGGTGCTTACGCAAAATGTATGATGGTGCCAATAGAATTCTTCTGCAGTCAGTTTCAAGCATCAGTTCTCAAAAATGTTCGGGGTGGGGGTGAAGGCATCGTGGGGGTGGATAGTCCAATGAAGCTCCCTACCGCCCTCGTAGACCAACAGGTCAGCAGGATTAGTTTGGGGGTGGTATGTCGGAATTCTAAGTGACTTACTTCCACTAGCGTGAGAAGGCACCCAACGGACAGAACGTAATTAATGTTGTATATCTTCAGCTGTCTGATGACGGTTACCACACATTTCGGTATCGGAGGAAGTGGCTACCTAGGTTGCGAGAAGCCGCTAGAGATGTCACAGAAGCCTGCTTTGAGAGCGAAATAAAGTACTTATGTGTAAATTTTATTGACTGCATCCCCCTCTTGCGGCAACGCAGGCGTGTATTCTCGCATGAAAACTACCATAAAAGCGCCGAATGGCACTCTGCGAAAAAACTGTCCCAAGCACGTTGCCCCTTTTGTTTCAATTCGGCATATGTTTTTACAGGCCCTGAAGAAAGTTAAATTTTCTTATTTTGAGAAGACTGACAGAACGATCTATTTCACTTGCTTAAAACGTTCAACAGCTAGGTTCACATAAATATTTCTTTATTCAAGACGATCGGTGTAATGTTTACATGGCTTGTGTAAGCCGAGTGCAGGAAAAAAAATCACTCACCGTGCAAAGGGACCCTCATGAACAATTTAACTGATTGGTCAATCAGACAGATATCAATGGCGTGCCACAGGGCTGGTGAAAGCGAAGGTGGGGGTATCACGGATGTAGCTCATGAGTTGGGGCGGTAGTGAGGAGTTTTCCATTCCGGCGATATCTTTTAATGAAATTTTAATCTCCCATCTACACAAAGAGAGATGGCTATCATAATAAATTCAGCCGTAATACCGAATTAATGAAGTGATACATAGTATTAGCCAGATGTTTACAACTCGTGTGCCTGCCACCTTGAGAGACTTCGTAGATGACAAGGCATTTGGTTTCTTTAAGAGAGTTCGAATGTGAGGAGGCATCATGTACAAAGGTAGAGCATGCTCCTAGCGCTTCATCTTGATCCAAAAATGATTTTAATATTCTATTCCTGTAATGCAGGACATGGAAGATATTCCCTGATTTTTCAACATGATGAGAGAATACTTAGAGGAAATATAGCTTATGCCATAGTGTAGTATAGGATTTTCACAAGAAACGACACTTTAACGATGGTCCAGTTTCTTCTGTCTCCGAAAATAACCCATATAAAATGGGGGATCTACATTTCGCATGAGAAATTCGACGTGTATTGACAACATCACCTCTGTCTCAGAACGGGTTCAAAAATGGTTCAAATGGCTCTAAGCACTATGGGACTTAACATGTGAGGTCATCAGTCCCCTGGACTTAGAACTACTTAAAACTAACAAACCTAAGGACATCACACACACACATGCCCTAGGCAGGATTCGAACCTGCGACCGTAGCAGCCGCGTGGTTCCGGACTGAAGAGCCTAGAACCGTTCGGCCATCGCTGCAGGTTTGAGAATGGGTAAAGTGGATCATTTGACTTGGGTAGAGTCTACGTTGGGGGGGGGGGGGGGGCAGCATTGTAGTTTGAACTCTACGTCCAAGCCACGCCTGCTTGTCTCGCAGTTTGCTGCAGCCAGTAGCGGGAGTGGTCACTGGGACTTGACCAATTGGACGCCACGGCTTAGCCTCGTATGACCGGCAGTTACAAACAAAGATTCCGGCTAGTTGGTTCTTGCCCGCATTCATGGGGGCAAGCCACAGCGCCCTCTGGATGGCTGAATAGCAAAGTAACCAGTATGCTGGTTAAGTGTGACAGAAGCGAGCGTGTGTGTTGCGTGAGAAGATTCAATGTGGCGAGTGTTTGCTCTTGGAGATTATTCCTCCCATGTAAATTGATAGGTTGACTGTTTGGCAGTCATGGCGACAGTCTCTCCAGCTTCTTAGTGTTTTGTATTGCTGATTGCAAGTGTGTGCAATCAAAACGTTATTTTCGCCAGGCATGTTTAGAGTAAGGTGGAACCGTAGTGGTGGAGGAGGGTTCTTGTTTTCTCAAACGTCGGTGCATACAAGATCTTGGACATATTTAACGCTACGATATCCCTGTGGCAGAAATCTAATTACTTAATTTGAAAAATGTTTGCGTGTGATTCTCAAAGATTGGAAATATGTTTTATTATGAAGAAGAACCATCGTAAGATGGTGGTGAGTGTTTTAAGTGATCTATTTGATTTTGTTAAACTGTTAAACTCTTACTTCGATAGGGTAGTGCAGGTCGACTTTTTCCTGATATTTTTGGTATCACAATTGTGCCACCTCTCCATTTGTCTCCAGCATTAGCCAATAGGAACACAGTATTCTAGGGCGCAATGGAAACCTCCTTCTGCGTGTTTGGGCATATTGTTGAATGTATGTGTTCACAGAAACAGGAAGAAACCACTCGAGAGAGACAGAGACAGGAAGCGAGTCTCGAATTTCCTGATCAAAGCAGTACCAGCACCTGACGCTTTGCTGGGGTCTGCTAGGTCAAAGGAGGCCAACATCCAGTCTGTGGTCGGTGGTATTTAATACAGTAATCTGTAATTTGGGTAGTTTTCGACCTCGGTGATAGCACCCTCACGCAGGCGACCCAAAATGCTGTCTAACATACCGCAGTTCATTCCATCCCTCAGTACTTACAGTTATTACATTACAGGAAGTGGGGGTGAGAGTGCAGACGTGAGCTCTACCCAAGTGGAGGGAGCCCTATCTCCTGCAAACTGATTAAGCAAAGAATATGCAAATTGAACTGAACAATATATTATTGACACTGAGTTGAATTTCATGTCATGACATCCTTCCTCTCCAGTACAGACTGTGTAATCTCCCCACGGAAAATTACCCTCTACCACGCAATAATTAATAATGGTCGACCAAATCATCCACATGTATTTACGTTTGAAAAGTATCTGATCAGATTTTCTAGTAATATATGCGCCGACAGCTCGTCGACGCCAAGGTATTTTTCTAGTACGTTTATTCTTTGGAACAACAGAGGTACAGAAATGTATGCTCCATGGTTATTATAGAGAGAGAGAGGAACAGCTTCGGAAGTATCGGTTGGAAGATTGTCGGATTGCTAAAAGAGATTTATTTACTCTTCTTCGCGCTAAAGCGAGCTAGGAAAGTTTGTGTCGCTAGCGTGATAGATAAAGAGAAAGAAAAACCTGTAAAAGAAAATTACATGAGACTTGGAACCAACAGAAAACGGAACATGTACAGAAATGGATTCAGTATACAATTTTCCTCAGAAATAAGGTTTGTGACCATTTTATTCTAGAGTGAATGACGAATGAGTTCTCTGTCTGAACCATTGATGATTGTCTGGGCCCTGTAATTAATTGGGAAGTTTCAGCTGTGACGAAGAGAGCCTGCAATCTCTGAGTTTTTTGAAATCGTCCAAAAAGGCTTCGTCCACATCTGAAATTTTAGATCTGTCGTAAACTGAACGAATTGTTCAAACGATCGATTTTCCCAACTGAATGCAGCGCTTAATAATAATAAGAAATGTAAAGATCTTTTCTAGCAAGCCAGCCGCTGAATATTAAGACGAAGGGCTCCACCAGAGATTCTACTAGGCTGATTTCACGTAAATAATATATTTAAACTGTACACAGATAAAGGAGAGAGAGAGAGAGAGAGAGAGAGAGTGAGAGAATCCTCCATTAGCGTAATTGTTTCTCTGTCTTTTCACGGGTCAGCCTAACTAGAAAACACGAAGCCCTGACGTTATTGTACCGATTTATGTGTGAGAGGGAAAGAGCGATAAAGGCGACAGATACACTTCTGTACAGACAAAATATTACACCAAGTTAGCGGCAAGCTGCATTCACATAGACTTTCATCATTTACAAAAGCAGAGTAGAATTCATTATAACTGAATTTTTTTCCCACCAGTTTCCAGGTAGGGGAGGTGAGGGAAGAAGTTGTGGAGGGCAGGGGAAGACTGAGGGATTTCCCAGGAGGGGGAGAAGAGGTTCAGAACTGAACTGGGCAGGGGTGACAACAATGTGCCCCTTTTCCCACCAGGGGGATGGGTAAGCCGGAGGGGGCGGGCGAGGGGTGTAACGTTTCTCAGAAGGATAGATTAAAGGATAGATTATTCTGAGGGGGTGATAAACTAGTTAGAATAACAACAGGTGCCTCCAGGGAGTCATCAATCAATCAGCATAACAATAGGTTAAGATCACAAATCTATCACAATTTAATTAACTGACATATTTATTTGATATCAAAAGTGTACCGGGACCTTCTTTGTCCCAGTATTCATGTGTACCTGTGTGGTAAAAAGCATGGTCGTGCTCCTACAGCCAGATTCAAAAAATGAAAGCTAGACTCATCTGCAGCAATAATTTTCTTAAAAACTCCTCCCCCACCACGTTGAAGCGCTTCAACAGATTGGATGCAGTTGTTTCCCTTGGCTCTTTATTTGGGTTGGTCAACATTTTCGGCATCCAGCGTACACAAATATTGAAGTAGCCCAGTATTTCAATATTGGCCATCATGCTGCCTTTAGCAGTGGGTAACTGGCGACGCATTTCATTTGCTGTTATTCGGCGGCCGTCACTGGTGGTTTGGTCGACACGCTGTGTGTTCTGTGTAGTCATTGCAATCCCTGGCCGCTCTGTGTTGCATCAGCTAACTTTGTTTGCCCTGCAGATTCTCTACAGCGATGAATTCTTCGTTTATTGTTGTTGACGTCCACCATAACGTTTCCATACACTTTCTTCAGCCTTTTATTAATACGACTGCGCGTTTCGCCTTCTGCAGTAAGAAATTAAGTTACAGAGCGCTTCTTATATGTGTTTCACTGCCGGATATTTTCTAAATTTATACAGTGCTGCCACTGTTGATGTAATACGCTGTTACTGGAGTGAGCTGTAAAGGAGGTCTGCGCAAGTGCGCCAGATTCATGACTACTAATTTATCAATTTTGTGAAACAGAAAAGAAAAGGATGCCTTACTTTCGACTGATTCTCATATATAGAGGTACCACATCGCCTACTTCTCGCAGATAGCTGAGAGAACTGACAAACGAAATTTTCCTATCGTATCAGACGAATCACCACCAACAGCGCGACACACCATCACTCCATGAGACACAGTGGAGGGGTCAGGGATTCAACACAAGAGAAGTACAGACGGTCCGGTGAACAGGAGTTGTACGACAGAGCTTTCCAACCCTCTCGGGCCAACTGGTTTTTTAAGTTGTATCTTTCGACTGCTGTCTTCCACCTGTTGCAGGGCCTGTGCTAATGTTTCCTTTTCTACGAAACTACTTAATCCAGCTACCTCAAGAAGTTACTTCGCACATTATGGTCTTTGTCTGCCTCAGCTGTTTATTCCCTCTACTGCTGCTTTGAACCCAAAAGTAATTATTCTGGGGTGCCATCAAAGATATCTCTTCTTCCGATAAGGATCTTGTTAATTTCGTATTTTATTTGCTCACTAAATTTTTAAGATATTTCGATGGCACCATATTTCAAATACTTCCAGTTTCTTCTACTCTGGATTTTTGATGGCTCTCGTTTCACCTCCATGCAATGATGTGCTCCAGACGTACACTTTCAGGAAGCTGTTCTTCATTTTCATATCAGTATCTTATACCAGTAGAACTCTTCTAATAATTAAGCTCTTCCTCGCCTGTATTAGCCAGCTTGTGATTTCTTCCTTGATTCAGCTATCCTGTGTTACTTCTTCCACTGTTATGTCGTTCCGATTTTGATATTAAGCAAGACGTTATTCTCCTATCTGGGTATATTTCATAAGCAGGACGTTCCTCACTCCACTCTTCGAAGTCTTCCTTATGAGCGTCCAGACACTCCATCTTATCAATGGGCTGCACCATTTCTTTTGTCTGCTGAAACAGGCTGCTAAGGCCATAGACATCTACCTGCAACAAACAAAAAATTAATTACGTAAGCTTGTTTTTCTGAGTGATAATTTAACTTAACAACTACTTCCCCTGTAAGATACATAGGAACGAAAGCAAAACAAAGGAATGAAAGGCACTCGAATTCAACCAGGCAAGCCTCGAGCATGGATGTGTGTGATTTCCTTAGGCTAGTTAGGTTTAAGTAGTTCTAAGTTCTAGGGGACTGATGACCTCAGATGTTAAGTCCCCTAGTGCTTAGAGCCATTTGAACCATTTAATCAGGCAATGCTGAGGTAATTAGGTTAGGTAATGAGACACTAAAGGCAGTAGATAAATTCTATTTGGGCAGTAAAATAGTTAACGGTGGACCAAGTAGAGACGATATAAAATGTAAAATGACAATGACAAGAAAAACGTTTCTGAAGAATAGAAATTTGTTAACATAGAATAGAAATTTGAGTGTTTGGAAAGTCTTTTGTGACAGTATTTCTTTGAAGTGCAGCCTTCTATGGAAGTGAAACGAGGACTGTAGACAGTGTAGATGAGAAGTGAATTGAAGCTTTTGAAAGTAGGCGCTACAGAAGAATGCTGGAGATTGGATGGGTAGGTTCAATAGCAAATATAGAAGAAGTACTTAACTGAATGGGGTGTAATGGCACAACTTGACTAAGAAAAAGACACTGACTGACAGAGAACACTCTGATGCATCAAGGAACAGTCACTTTGGTTACGGGGGTCAGTAGGCAACTCTGAACAGCGGTGTGAGCAGTGAGTTGTGGGGCGGGGAAACAGACCTTCCCGTCACTCCATTCTGGCCAGTCACTGGTCTGCGTGACCGGTCGACCGAAAAGTAATGGTTTCAAGCAGACTTTATAGTTTACCCTATTGTTTGCCGTTTACAGTATACCATTTTCAATTAGTTTTTGCGTACAACAAAAGAGGAAAAATTCTAGTGAAACGTCCACGCGCCTCCTCACCGTAAGGAAGAAACTGACAAGGAAATCCTAGAATTAGCTGAAGAAAGGAAATGTGTTTCATGACGAAAAAGCACATTCAGGTAATTGCATACCGGTACCAGGGTTAATAGACTGTATATACAGCAGCTGCCGATACCATGGGCACACCAATGAATTTGATGAACATTATTTCAGAAATATCAGTACACTGAAAATGTTAGTCCAATAGACTGTATATACAGCAGCTGCCGATACCATGGGAACACCAATGAATTTGATGAACATTATTTCAGAAATATCAGTACACTGAAAATGTTAGTCCAGTATCATTAAACCGGTAACGGTTATAATGTTGATGTAATTGTATCTACCGGGTGATCAAAAAGTCAGTATAAGTTTGAAAACTTAATAAACCACGGAATAATGTAGATAGAGAGGTAAAAATTGACACACATGCTTGGAATGACATGGGGTTTTATTAGAACCTAAAAAAAAGTTCACAAAAATGTCCGACGGATGGCGCTGGACAGCAAAAGTCAGTGACTGCGCATGACAATCGTGTATAAAAGGAGCTGTAATGAGAGAGAGAATCGACTCGCACACGTATAGTGAACATTCGCGCGCCGGAGATCGTCGCCTCTTGTGCTTCGTGTGTGTGACGTCATATAGTGTTTTTGGTGTCCGCCGTCCCACTCCTACGTTCACTTGTGCCGTCGGACTCACCAGTGTTTTGTGCGCCGTGCCGACGTGTTTTCCGTGTTGTTATCGTCACATGTGAACGACTCCGTGTTTTTTATGTCTCTGTGACCTCTCTCTTTTGCCCGTCACTTTGTTCATTGTCATTCACCATGTTTTATACTCTTGTAAAACGCTATGGCTGAAGAGCGGCGTAGTGTGCCGCTGCCAGCCTACCTGAATTACAGGTTTTAAAATAACAATAAAGTAAAAAAAAAAAAAAAAAAAGAGAGAGAATCAGATGCGCCAGCAGTCGCAGCATGTTGACGTTACCTGAAAAGGCGCTTTTAGTGAAGATGTATTATCAGAATGGGGAATGTGCTAGTTCAGCGTTACGATCCTATCCCCATAGGTAGGGGATTCGAATGGGTAAAGATCCGTTGACAAATACAGCTGTGGCGAGAATGATTTCGAAGTTCGAAGCCACGGGTTGTTTAGACGATAGACCCCGTAGTGGCCGACCGAGCACAAGGCGTAATGCTGCTGAGACATTCAGGAAGAAATGGAGACCGTAGCGGGTTCGTCTATGCACGGGGAAGTCAGCGCTCGTGCAGTCGCACGTCGCACCGGCATTCCATACACTACAGTTTGGTTGGCACTTAGGCCTACCCTCCGATGCTATCCGTACAAAATCCATCGGCATCATGAACTGTTACCTGGCGATTTAGTGAAGCGGAGGGCATTTGCGGCGTGGGCGTTTCAAAAGATGGCGGAAGATGACAATTGGTTGAGTAACGTGTTGTGGACCGACGAAGCTCATTTCACGCTCCGAGGGTCTGTCAACGCCCACAACTGCAGAATTTGGGCTACCGAAAATCCTAGAACCGTCGTGGAAACTCCATTGCACGACGAGAAAGTCACGGTATCGGTTGGATTTACCACATCTACCGTTATCGGGCCTTTCTTCTTCGAGGAAATGTGTAATTCTGGTTTTGTAACTGCTACCGTGACGGGTGAGGGGTACGCCGATATGTTACAGAATCTCACCATCTCCAGCCTGGCTGATAAACACCTGCTGGAATGTACGATGTTTATGCAGGATGGCGCTCACCCCATATTGGTAGACGCGTGAAAGATTTCTAGCGCGCGTCGTTTGGTGATGATCGTGTGCTCAGCCGCCACTTTCGTCATGCTTGGCCTCCCAGGTGTAACACCTCCGATTTATTATCCCGACCTGATCTGATCGCATAGCAGCCCAATATTTATTATTAACATGACCGTGAACCTAATGTGGGTGGCAATCGGAATTGACTGCTACGGAAGTTGTTACTTTCCAGTTCGTCCTGTTCAGTACTATAATACTGAATGTCTGGTAAAGGAACACCAACACAGTTTTACTAATTACGAACTTATATTCTTCTCAAAACACAAAAAAGGAGATAGCCACTGTCTTCGTCATACATATCTAATTACGTCTATTCTCAGCACAGGCTTTCTTCATTTTCCATTATCGTCACACGCTAATCCATCACTGCATCCAACACTGCAATCCAAGGTTAGGCCGGCGCGGTAGACCCGAAACCAAATATCGGCACTAGTAACGTCACTGATCACTTTAGTAATGACAGTTCTTCACTTTCCCGGTATTAATCTATTACATAAGGGTCTAACCACGGCGATGGCGACACCCTTCTCCGTTAAAGACTTTATTTCAACAACGGCCTTCACACACACACTACTCCCGCCAACCACACTGGCGCATCTCGACATTCGCTCTCTCAACACGTCACAATCGATTGTTTGTCCTCTCGGCCTGTGCCAAGTGCAAAGTTATAGTAAGGGCCTATGGACCCCTTACACAGGTCCCCAGATCTCAGTCCGTGCGATTATTGGCTTTGGGGTTACCTGAAGTCGCAAGTGTATCGTGATCGACCTACATCTCTAGGGATGCTGAAAGACAACATCGGACGCCAATGCCTCACCATAACTCCAGACATGCTTTACAGTGCTGTTCACAACGTTATTCCTCGACTATAGCTACTGTTGAGGAAGGATGGTGGACATATTGAGCACTTCCTGTAAAGAGCATCATCTTTTCTTTGTCTTACTTTGTTATCCTAATTATTGCTATTCTGATCAGATGAAGCGCCATATGTAGGGCATTTTTTGAACTTTTGTATTTTTTTGGTTCTAATAAAACCCCATGTCATTCCAAGCATGCGTGTCAATTTGTACCTCTCTATCTACATTATTCCGTATTTAATCAGTTTTCAAATTTATACTGACTTTTTGATCACCTGGTATAAAAATGTTTTTAGAACAACACGTAGTATTCCATTGCAGAGCACTCCACGGTGCACACCCGATTCGCTGCTAAACTCCCGTCTGTCGCATTCCTCTCGACAGTGAACTGTAAACGTGACTCTGTGTGTGTGTGTGTGTGTGTGTGTGTGTGTGTGTGTATGTGTAGTGGGGTTGGGGTAAACATTGTAGAGGGTGACCAACGCTTAACTACAATAAGCACGTTCAAGGGGAATTAGGATGCACTACTTATGCAGAGCTGAAGGGAGATACACAAGACTAGCCTGAAGAGATGTATCAAACCAGTCGTCAGAATCAAGAGCACAACAACAACGACCACAATAGCAACAGTAACAGTCAGAAGAAGTGGGCCCAGTATTGATCCCTGTGGCACACTAGCGGTGGTTATTCCTCAATTGAAAGACGCAGCCAGAATTTTGTGGCACCACTGTATCAGAGGAGACACGTGTAAATCGGCTCCGTAACTGCTGACTGTGTCACACAGTGGCAGGTAGCAGGCAGCAGGCTGCGCGTGCAGGATGTGTTTGCACATGCGCGACGCGGCGCACAGTGGAGCCCGTGCCAGCGGGCTGTGCGCCAGAGAACGGCGGCAGCTGCCCAGTGACTCAGACATCAGCGCAGAGACGGTCGCATGCCCGCCACTGACTCATCGTTCCAACGCCCGCACAGCGCTGTCCAGGCGCCGGTATCCTCTGCTGGCAGGCTTCCTTGACACCAACAAACCTTCGTCTTTATCCTCGAGTACGGTTCGTCTGTCTGGAAACTTCAGGGAGGGATAGTACAGGAAGTAATGTACAACGACCTATCCTGGGTTTGTATTAGGGATGTATTTTGCGGTTACTACTACAGGATGCTATAAATCTATAGCTTTATTCAGCTAGCCACCCTAACGTACCATTAACATCTTGCCCCCCCCCCCCCCTTTCTCTGTTCCATTAGCGAATGGTGGGCGCGAAGAACGGTTGTCGATAAGACAACGTGTAAACTCCAATATCTCTGATTTTACTGTGTTGAACATTTCTACAGATCTATTAAGGAATATTTTGTCCAACTCTTCTTGAAACGTACGCATTTGGAATGTCAACTGTAATTCTCTCCACCACGAAGATGCCTCTCATGTTGCACCTGCCATTGAAGTTCGTTATCTCCGTAACGCTCTCTCAGTGACTAAATTATATTCTGTGACCGAGTGAATTGATCACTTCTGTCAAAATTGGTTTGTAACTGGGCTAACTAATAAAAATTGAACACGTGTAGTTCCATAATGTATTACTCCGCAGGAGTTGCGTTTTTTGCAGACAGTCCTACTTGTTGCTAACAGAAACATAGATGGTAACCGCGAAGTCATATGCCCTTCATCAAGATATTCCTTACGTAGTTGACGGAAGAGTCGATAAAACTTTAATATGTACCGACACGATGAGTCCCTATAGTCTCTTACTGGGACGGCCTAATTGAAAATACCTTGGCACATGCTGTAGTGAGTGGTCTCAATCGCGCTTCAGTTGAGTTATCTACAATTGGTAGCGGGTCATTTTGTTATGAGGGGCGTTCAATAACTAATGAAACACTTTTTTTCTTGGTCAGTTTCGGTTAAAAATGCGAAATTTCTTGTGGTATATCGTGGAATATTCGCGCTTCAGCCCCTGTAGTTTCACGGAGTTCTGATAGGCGGCGGCGCTATACGGACTCTTTTGGCGGAAACCGACAGCATGGCAGATACTCATAGCCACTTGCAGAATATCTACGGAGACCTGACAGTGAACAAAAGCACGGTGAGTCATTGCGCGAGGCGGCTGTCATCATCACAACAAGGTCACGTAAATCTGGAGAGGTCCCTCTTTCCTGTAGGCCGCACATAGCTGTGACACCTGCAATGTTGGCACGTGTTTGATTGTGATCCGTCAATCTCCTCGAATGAGGGTGTCCTGATTCGATGATATCGACGGATCACAATCAAATATCTCGCTGCACAACTGGACGTATCTGTTGGTGGTGCTGACACACACATCCACCAGCTGGGGTACTCAAAGGCTTGTATCCTGTGGGTTCCTCATCTCCTAACAGAAAATCATACAGAGCAACGAATGGCAATCTATGCGAAATTGATAGCGCGTTGCAAAGCTGATCGTGAGAATTTTTTGTCGAACATCGTAAAAGGTGATGAAAGATGGGTTCACATTTCGAACTGGGAACAAAAAGGCCAAGTATGGAGTGGCGCCACACCACCTCTCCTGCGAAGAAAACGTTCAAAGCCACACCCTGAGCCGATAAAGTCAGCGACTCTCAGTGGGTTATCCTGTTTGATGTCCTCTCTCGTAGCGCAACACTCTACTCCGAAGTGTATTGTGCTACCCTCAGGAAATTGAAAAAATAACTTCAGCATGCTCGCCGCTTCAAAAATGGAAACGGTCTCCCCACGATGTGTATCTACCTCATTGCGAGGAAATTGTTTATATACTAATACAATACAGTTATCTAAAAACAATTACACTGCATAATATTTTAAAAACACACGATATTTATCTCTTACAGTAGCTCTTACTAACACAAAAAAGGCCCGTAGCTAAATGTATTTGCCATTTCGGCTGTCTTTATAAAAGAGTACTTCAGAACTTGAGCTCGATCTTTTGTTTCAATACGTATACATAGGGTGGTCACATACAGTCTGTAAAGCTTGTAGGAGTATTGCAAGGTAGGTTTTTCTGAGAAATAATTCTTAACAAAACATTTCGATACCTTGCGGCGTTGTTTAGTTATTTAGCATTCAAGTTAGCCAATCATGCCGTTGCACGCGCAGATTCAAGCGGCACGCCAGATACAACTATTATTAGTTGTGTGTGTGTGTGTGGGGGGGGGGGGGGGCGCCCGCTCTCTTTTTCGGTTTTAGAAAGCCAAACGAAGAACGCGTTTGGTGACACCGTCTCTGGAAGGCCGTTTGAATTTGTGCCCGCAATGGCCTGAATGATTAATTTCAGTGCTAATAAATTGGAAAGCGGGGCAACATATCGATTTTTTTCTTAACAATTATTTCTCAGCACAATCTGCAGTGCAAAATCCTTACAAGCTTTTCACACTGTTTATGACGACCCGTATACAGAGTTACCAGTACCTCCAGTGTCACGCATGGTGATTAGACTAAAACTATAAGACATGCAGAAAATAAACACATATCAGTGGATAGATCGTCTCTCTAAGTTTCTAACGCATGTAACAAGTGCGCAATATGAGCAACGTTTGTGACGTGGAAAATGTCAATAAGGGCGTAAGAGCACATACGTGCATTTCATTGCTGCCGGGGAAGGCGCAACGACGACAGCCCGCTTCGCAAATCTGTTCATTCGGTTGCCTACCTCCATGCGCGAACTAAATCGTTGCGACAAAATGGAGCGAATGATTCGTCAACATTTTCAGACACACCTGTCCCCTGGTGGTGCGGACAAGAAATACGCCACGTCGCGTACTACAAATCGAAAATTGGAGCGACGCTTTTTCCACTGACATGTGCCATTTCTTTCTGTATGTCTTGTAGTTTTCTTGTAATCGCCTTGTGAATCCCTTGAGGTACTTGGAAATAATCATGCCTATTGTAAACAGTAGTGGCCGTATAACACTCTCTTCGAGTAGGCCCAATACTACCTCTCACCTGTCGCCCCATTAGGAACGACGAATTGAGTTCTACTAGCAAGTCCTGAATCTAGTCACAAATCTAATACGGTACTCGGCAGGTTCGGTGTTTTTCTCACTATGTGCTAGTCCGGAACTGAATCGAATGCCTCCCTGCAGCCAAGGAACACGGTATCAACCTGGCCGCCATCGTCTACGGCATTCGGAATCTCATGAACGGACAGTTCAAGCGAATTTTACAAAATCCCTATTGCGGAATCTATGTTGACTACTACGGACCTTACCATGAATGCTGCAGTTTAGTACTACCACATAAAGTATCCTCTTTGTGTTCTGCGGGGAATGTCTCCTCCGACAGTAAAGTCACTTATCGTTCTCCGCCTACATTGAAACGTCCCCTTAGAAAAATTAATGAATTACTGTGCTGGTAAACCCCTTACGTTATTTGATTTTCAAACAGCTGAGCAGAACTGAACGTACTCAGACATTTCTCTCTTTACTTATTCTGATCAATACTAAACTGACACACAATAATTTTGGCCCAACGCAATCTGACTTTAAAAAATCCCTACAAAAGAATGGCCCTGAGTAACATTAACCTATACCTTTCATTAATCTCTTACCTCACAAAAATCTTCGTTACTCGAACTACTGCAATACAGCGAGCGCCACTACTGCCAGCTAAATAAAAGATTCTAACTACTGAAGGCACTAGCTACTGATAGGCGTAGTTAGCAAATGAAAGATTTTGATAGAGAACAAACAATGTATTTACCTTAAAAGTGTTCAAAAGTCAAAATATGTATAGCAGTTTATGGCATCCAGTCTTAAAAATTTACTGTCTCTGACGGACACACGTTCAGATCGCTGCGCAACGCTACGCGCTGTTAACAGCCAACTGCCCAACACTACAATAGCGAATGTTCCAACAATGCCAACCAGCCACAGACTGCACGCAGCACAATCAGTGATTTTCATACAGAGCGCTACGTGACGTTGCCAACATAAAAACCTAAACAGCCTACTTACAACATCAGATAATTCGTAATTTACCTTATGCAGATAAAGGTAAAAAAACCTTCGTATCAGATATGATACTCCTGTCTGTACTAGTTAGACAGTGATATTGTAAGGAACTATCAACATGTTGCCGTTCGAAGGCTCTATACTGCAGAATGGGTATTCCAGTCAGGCCGTGATCATTGAGTTAATTTTCCCACCTACGCAAGATACCTGTTTGGTAAAACACCATGTCCTGTGCTTGAAGAAGTCTGTGGATTCCTCGCCGCCTAACAGAAAACCACGAAGAGCAACGAAGGGCAACCTGCGCAACGCTGCTTGCACGTTACAAGGCTGACAGTGACAATTTTTGTCGAACATCGTCACAGGCAATGAAGCCTCGTCCGTAGACCCTTCAAGCCATTTTCTAAGACACGGAAGGCGTGATAATTGCATGGGGCGGGATCAGAGCTATTGGGAGAGTGCTCGAGGGTCTCCTAATTGCGCTGCCCTAACTTCTGCGCTACGGCGTTTAGATAAGGGGACGTGCGTTATCATGAAGCAGTAGAACCCCTTGTCGCAGTTTTCCCGGACGTTCCGCCTTAGTTCCAATCAGTAATTTCTTCAATGTTGTATAGTACCGTTTCCCTTTGATGGAGACACCAGGTTCCCTGAAATCAATAAACAACAAGCCCCCTTAATTAAAGAACAGGGCGAGCGTCACGTTCCCACCAGATAGCAGGCTCTTGAACTTTACACTTTGAACTTCCACAACGCTGATTCATACACATTCTTCATCCTCCGAAGGACGTCTCCCCGTGTTTGTCATTCGGCAGCCGAGAACATCACGTTGGTTCTGTCTGGACGCATTCGGTAATAACGTCACCATAGTCACGTTTACACATTTACCGCACGCACGTCGAAAAGACACTAATGCCGCACTAAAACTTTGCTACGTGCATGTGCTTAGATACCTTAACGCGTATCGCACTACGTTGCATATAAGCTGCAGCAACGCAATCAAACAAACTTTTCGATTGTCCCCTGACATCACTGATTCCTTTTCTTAAACAATGGAAAATACAGGACGAACACAACTGCCAGTGACTGTGGCCATGTGCAAGTGCGTTGCATTTGTGTGATTGTAGGGGTGTATTTTGTGCCTATCTGCGAATCAGAATCTCCGCTATATGATGAGTAGCAACTATCCATTTCGTAATATTAATAACATATTCTGTTGGACAGATGGAAATTACGGCAGTTACACTACTGGCCATTAAAACTGCTACACCACGAACATGACGTGCTACAGACGCGAAATTTAACCGACAGGAAGAAGATGCTGTGATATGCAAATGATTAGCTTATCAGAGCATACACACAAGGTTGGCGCCGCTGGCGACACCTACACGGATCGTCCAGCCACGTCTCGATCCCTGAGTCAACAGATGGGGACGTTTGCAAGACAACAACCATCTGCACGAACAGTTCGACGACGTTTGCAGCACCATGGACTATCAGCTCGGAGACCATGGCTGCGGTTACCCTTGACGCTGCATCACAAACAGGAGCGCCTGCGATGGTGTACTCATGACGAACCTGGGTGCACGAATGGCAAAACGTCATCTTTTCGGTTGAATCCAGATTCTGTTTACAGCATCATGATGGTCGCATCCGTGTTTGGCGACATCGAGGTGAACTCACGTTGGAAGCGTGTATTCGGCGTCGCCATACTGGCGTATCACCCGGCGTGATGCTATGGGGTGCCATTGGTTACACGTCTCGGTCACCTCTTGTTTGCGTTGACGTCATTTTGAACAGTGGGCGTTACATTTCAGATGTGTTACGACCCGTGGCTCTACCCTTCATTCGATCCCTGCGAAACCCTATATTTCAGCAGGATAATGCACGACCGCGTGTTGCAGGTCCTGTACGGGCCTTTCTGATTACAGAGAATGTTCGACTGACATTCTCCAGATCTCTCACCAATTGAAAACCTCTGGTGAATGGTGGCCGAGCAACTGGCTCGTCACAATACGCCAGTCACTACTCTTGATGAACTGTGATATCGTGTTGAAGCTGCATGGGCAGCTGTACCTGTACACGCCATTCAAGCTCTGTTTGACTCAATGCCCAGGCGTATCAAGGCCGTTATTACGGCCAGAGGTGGTTGTTACGGGTACTGATTTCTCGGGATGTATGCACCCAAATTGCGTGAAAATGTAATCACATGCCAGTTCAAGTTCAATATATTTGTTCAATGAATACCCGTTTATCATCTGCATTTCTTCTTGGTGTAGCAGTTTTAATGGCCAATAGTGTAAGACAGTAGGGGTTACATGCTGTAAACTATACTCACTTCTTTTTAAAGTGAGACACATTTTTATCACAGTAATGGCTAGGAGATTCATGATAAATCATTTGGTCACCAAATAAGTAGAATTTACAAATTGCCTAGCATTTCATACGACAGAGAGATTTTGCTTTCGGCAAAAGTATTTGGAGCAGATTAAAACAATGTATGTGAGAACAGTGTCCCATAAACTTTGATCTGCGTATGTCGAAAATGAAACGGAGGCTAACAGGTGTCGTAAGACACAGTTTTCTGTGAAAAATACCAAAATGACCTCTAGACTATATATATTCCATAGTAGCAGACACATCACCGTCAACATCATGCTACAGCATTAAGTCACCAGAGCTTGTTAATAGATTTGGGGTTACGCTCGCAATGTGTACCAGAACGTTAATGATAGAAACGGTTTGTAGCCGTTTCTCATTGAGCACAAAATGCTGTGTGTGAAAACACCGATCTTTGTAGCCATTCCCATTCGCTTGGCACGACGTAAATGTATTTCTTCGTGGCGATTTCTACAGAAGTTACGGAGACTTGTTCAGTTTGAGAATGTAGTTTTCTGCGGCATCTTCGGATAAGTGTTCCTCGGTTTTGTTACGACCTCTGATTTGTTGGCATATTTAAGGCTTAAACGACTTCCACTGACGCCATTGTCGGGAGTTAACTGTAATACTAATAGGCCGTGTCTATATCCGCATCTACATCGAAATCTACGTTACTACCCTGCAATTCACACTTAAGTCCCAGGCAGATGGTTCATCCAACCACCACCAAGCTAGTCCTCTACCGTTCCACTCTCGAATAAATTTAAAATGGTTCAAATGGCTCTGAGCACAATGGGACTTAGCTTCTAAGGTCATCAGTCCCCTAGACTTAGAAATACTTAAACCTAACTAACCTAATGACATTACACACATCCATGCCAGAGGCAGGATTCGAACCTGCGACCGTACCAGCAACGCGGTTCCAGATTGAAGCACCTAGAACCAGTCGGTCACAGCGGCCGGCCACTCTCTAACAGCGCGCGGGAAGAACGACCACTTAAGTCTTTCCGTACGAGCTCTGATTTCTGTTATTTTATCACAATGATCATTTCTCTCTATATAGACGGATTACGACAAAATTCTTCGCATTTGGAGGAGAAAGCTGGTGATTGAAATTTCATAAGAAGATCCCCGCGCAACGAAATACGCCTTTGTTTCAATGATTGCCACCCCAACTCTTTTATCATATTTCTGACACTCTCTTACCTATTTCGAAACAACACAAAACGAGTTGCTCTTCTTCGAATTTTTTCGATGTCCTCTGTCAATCCCATCTCATGCAAATCCCACATTGCACAGAAGTACTCCAGAAGAGGACGGACAAGAACTTTGGGGGCAATGATTTTAGTAGCCTTGCTGTATCTTCTATGTGTTTTGCCAGTATACCGCAGTCTTGCTAAGCTTTTGTCCCAACATTACCTATGTGATAGGTAAGAAAAATGGTTCAAATGGCTCTGAGCACTATGGGACTCAACTGCTGTGATCGTAAGTCCCCTAGAACTTAGAACTACTTAAACCTAACTAACCTAAGGACGTCACACACATCCATGCCCGAGGCAGGATTCGAACCTGCGACCGTAGCGGTCGTGCGGTTCCAGACTGTAGCGCCTTTAACCGCTCGGCCAGATAGGTATGAATTCACGGCCTTTAGATTTGTGTGATTTATCGTGTAAACGAAATTTAGCATCTTCCTTTTAGTACTCATGTGGATGACTTCACACTTTTCAAAGTCAATCGCCACTTTTCGCACCATACAGACATCTCAGACATCTCGTCAGAATAATTTTTCTATTGCTTTTTATCATTTGATGACTGTAGGAGATGATAAATGACAGCATCATTTACAAATATTCTAAGAGGGCTTCCAAGATTATCTCATAGATCATTGATATAGATTAGGAGCATGTAATTTGAGTAGAAGTAGCTTGTGAATTACGGTGTCAAAAGCCTTCTCGATATCTAGAAATATGAAATCAAGTTGAGAGCCCCTATCCACAACGCTCATTACTTCTTGTGAGTAAAGAGATAGCTGTGCTTCACAAGAACGATATTTTGTGAATCCTTGCAGACTATCGGTCAATAAATCTTTTTCTTCGAAGTAATTCATAATATATGTTCCAAAATCACGCTGCAAATCTGCAATTCAGGGGATTACTCATACTTCCTTTCTTGAGTATTGGTGTCACCTGTGCAACTTTCCATTCTTTAGGTGCCGATCTTTCGTATTTATTTGGACGAATTATATCGTGGAGACACTACGATGTCACGGAACTTTCATTTGCTGCCAGGGATTATGTCGATGTCTGAGAAACATGAGTAGCTAGGCAGATTCCGTTATACGGTAGGTTGTAGCCTTTCACCGCAACTACATGGGAAGGCTTCACACGGTCTATTAAAATGACAGGTAACTACTGACGATGACACAGGAAGTTTTTTAGAGCTGGAGTATACAAACAAAACTCATGCGACTAGAAAATTGAGAAGTGTTTATCGACTTGCTTACGTCTCTCTGAATATAAAATTATACTTTTCAGGAAACGCAGAATTTTAATAAGCTCGGAACACACAATGAATGAGCTGCAATTGAATCACCCATGTCTTACTGTTAGACTGACCCACACATTCTATGGTTCAAAGGCGTAGTATGATCACGATGTCTTTGTTGTTAGCCAAGTTAAAGACTTTGATTTATTGGGAAGATAGTGGGAAACTGAGGTTCATCTACAAAGGAGGTTGCCTGCAGAACACTTTGTGGTCTACATGGCTTATATTAGATGAGTGACCGAATGTATGACATACGTTGGACTAACAGCAGCGGTCGAGGGTATATAAGGATCACTCTGAAAATAACGCCCTACATATTTTTCACAGTCGACAATGATAGGAGTGAGAAAGGTTAAGTATTAATTCTTCGAAGTTTGCTAAGTGTATGCTTAAAATTTATGTATCCCCGACAGATACGCTAAATGCAGCAGTGTTTCACAATGGCGGCCGTAAGTGATGTACGGTACAGCAGCTTATAGTCACTGAATTTCCCACTGCGAAGAAAGAAACTGTGGAGAATATTCACAAACGTTTTGTGAAGTCTATGATGAACGTCTGCAGTCGCTAGGAGAACAATTGATAGCCGGGTACAGACTGGCGAGGCTATCAGGAGGGAGTTCGGTGGTACTCCATGATTTGCAGCGAGCGGCAAGATAATTCATGGCTGTCACACTTGACATGTTCCAGCGTGCTGACCTCCTCAATCGCGAGGATCGACGCATAACGACCCGGTAGCTGGCGCCGTAACAATCCAGGTGACGTTTCGATTCAACGCAATAACGCTTGGCCTCACACAAGTTTGAGGACTTTTGGATGCTTCACGTAACAGGGTTGTACAACGTTACTCCTTCCACGCTACAGCCCTGAACTAGCTCCCTGTGACTCCTTCTTGTTTGGCCCATTAAGACGTAGCGTTCGTGGAAGACATTTTGAAGGCGACGAGGGAGCGATCCGCGTTGTGAAGAAATGGAGTCGTGACCAGAGCAAAGGTATACCGCCATTGCGTCTATCTGGAAGAGGGCTACAGAACTGGAAGGAGATTATGTGGAAAGGTACACGCCCCTCTTATATCCATCCTCAACTGAGAATGACACGGCGGTCGGATGGTCCCGATGGGCCACTTGTGGCCTGAAGACGGAGTGCTTTTTGTTTTTTTTTTTACTTACAAAAGTATCAGGAAATGTTTTTGAGTACAGAGCGCACGATAATTGTTAAGATCCTTAAATAACATTAAGCTTGCACAAAATAATCGCTTGTGTCCGAGTTCATGTGTGAGGTGCATGAAGTATTTTGGGTACCGTATATTTAAATTCGATAGCAAGGATACTGAGCTAAACCTGCAACCCAAGTAGGTAGGGTTTGTTGTTGTAACGTAATATGAGAGAAAATGAAGACCTGGATTTCAGTGAACAGATGGTACTTAGTATTCACAATTGCAGTGGCGGCTTTCTAGTATGATAGGCTGCAACCAGTAGGTAGCTGATAAAATTATACATACCAGCTCTTTGAAAGTCGTTACTGCGCTTTCCAAGTTATCCATTGGCAAGCTACAGCTACTACACGTAAAAGAGAGAGTGAGCGGGTATGTCTAATCAAAATCATGCAGTTAGCAGCGCCTCTCGCTGTTGTGGACACACAGGAAAAACATAACGCCAGCCGCAACATTGTGACGCCTTTCAGTTTACCTACTCGGTGAACAGATGTCGGCTGCGCTTCTTTCTGAAAATAAAGATATGACTGGTCTCACGTGTGTGCAAAGCGGTATGATTCACGGTAGCTTACATACGTCACTAACATACTCACATGTACTGAATTTGTAAAACTAAAGAGCTATAATTCAATTTTTACCAAAAAAGAAATAGTCTTTAATCTGATTCATAAAAGGAAATAAATGTTTACTTACATTATACCTTAACATTGCAATTAATTGATATTTTTATTTACATTCTCTCGAAAATTTTTCAGTGCTCTATGCTCTTTCCTTCTTAAAACCTCACAATAAAACTCTTTTTTATATCCTTAATCTCAGATCATTTTCGTTATTACTCCAGAAGGAGAGAACACATTTCCTTTCTCCATTCAAGAAGCAAGAAAATTCCTAAGAATAATTAACTAATAATTAACCACGTGGAAAAATATCGCTTCTATAATCACATCACGTTCGTCGATTAAAAAAAACTCTCTGGCGCTGTTTAGGTTTTCTCACTCGCGTACAGATGTCCCTGAATCAACAGATGGGGAAGTTTGCAAGACAACAACCATCTGCAAGAACAGTTCGACGGTGTCTGCAGCAGCATGGACTATCAGCTCGGAGACCATGGCTGCGGTTACCCTTGACGCTGCATCACAGACAGGAGCGCCTGCAATGGTGTACTCAACGACAAACCTGGGTGCACGAATGGCAAAACGTCATTTTTTCGGACGAATTCAGGTTCTGTTTACAGCATCATGATGGTTGCATCCGTGTTTGGCGACATCGCGGTGAACGCACATTGGAAGCATGTATTCGTCATCGCCATACTGGCGTATCACTCGGCGTGATGGTATGGGGTGCCATTGGTTACACGTCTCGGTCACCTCTTGTTCGCATTGACGTCACTTTGAACAATGGAAGTTACATTTCAGATGTGTTACGACCCGTGGCTCTACCCTTCATTCGATCCCTGCGAACCCTACATTTCAGCTGGATAATGCACGACCGCATGTTGCAGGCCTGTACGGGCCTTTCTGGATGCAGAAAATGTTCGACTGCCCTGGGCAGCACATTCTCCAGATCTCACATCAATTGAAAACGTCTGGTCAATGGTGGCCGAGCAACTGGCTCGTCACAATACGCCAGTCACTACTCTTGATGAACTGTGGTATCGTGTTGAAGCTGCATGGGCAGCTGTATCTGTAGACGCCATCCAAGCTTTGTTTGACTCAATGCCCATGCGTATCAAGGCCGTTATTACGGAGAGATGTGGTTGTTCTGCGTACTGATTTCTCGGGATCTATGCACCCATATTGCGTGAAAATGTAATCTCATGTCAGTTCTAGTATAATATATTTGTCCAATGAATACCCTTTTATCATCTGCATTTCTTCTTGGTGTAGCAATTTTAATGGCCAGTAGTGTATATACATCGCCCAGCCAAAACTTTATGACCACTAGCCACGGCGAAATTGGATGCCGCCTGGTGGCGTTGTCACGCGATAACAAAAGCATGTGTAAGCGGAGCAGACACCGACGGGGATCGCCCCTGCTAAGAAATGGGCTGTAAATGGGGAAATCCATTGGGATTAGCGACATTTACAAAAGGCAGATTATTATTATTACACAGAGCCTGTGAAGGAGTATCACGGCGAAGCTGGTCGAAGGTTCACTTGCTACTGTCGTGAGCATCTACGGAAAGAAGTAGAAAGACTGTGTAACTACCACTAGGCGCAAAATGGCTGAACGTCCACGTCTGTTAACAGTGTGTGGGGTTCGGAGGCTTGTTTGTTCTGTAAAGTAGAATAGATGGTGATGTGTGGCATCTCTGCCGAAAGCGCACAATGCTGGTGCACACACAAGTGTTTCGGAGCACACCATTCATTGTACATTGTTGAACATGCAACTCCACAGCAGACCACCCATACTTGTTCATATGTTGACTCAACGACATCGTCAGTTACGACTACAGTGGGCGTCAGTGTTAACGTGTCGGCTCTTCGGGTGAGTCACATTTTTGCTACAGTAGGTCGATGGTCGTCTCCACAAACGTCGTCATCGAGGTGAACGGCGGCTCGAAAAGTGCAGCGCGCCACGGACACAAGCTGGTGGGAACGGTATTTATGCTATGGGAGACGTTGGCTTGCATCCGACTTGTGGTAGTACTCGAAGACACTCTGACAACTGCGAACCACCTGCGTCCCTTCATCCTTGATATCTTCTCCGACGGCAATGTCATCCGTCAGTAGTATAAATGTCTCGGAACAGAACGGTGCTACAGTGGTTTGTGGAGCACTATAGTGAACTTACGTTGATGTCTCGGCGACCAAATTCGCCTGATTTAAATGCTATGATACCTACCTGGGCCGTATCGGGTACAATGACCGCGTACGCAGGTCAGCGGCCAGTTATTTACGCGAATTATATGACCTGTGCGTAGACATCAAATGTCACGTACCTCCAAAACCCCTACCAAAAGATATAGGATCACCGATGCCAGAATCAGTGATGTATTTCGTTCCAAAGACGTACAAACAAGCGGGTGGTCATAATGTTTTGGCTCTTCGCTGTAAGCAGACTGAAGCACCGAGCCGGCCGGTATGGCCGTGCGGTTTTAGGTGCTTCAGTCTGGAACCGCGTGACCGCTACGGTCGCAAGTTCGAATCCTGCCTCGGGCATGGATGTGTGTGATGTCCTTAGGTGAGTTAGGTTTAAGTAGTTCTAAGTTCTAGGGGACTGATGACCTCAGCAGTTAAGTCCCATAGTGCTCAGAGCCATTTTTTTTTTAGAAGCGCCGAATGAAAATATGTACCAATATGTTGGCCGGGAGTTTACTTTAATGATACTTAATATGTGTGCTGCGAGAAATTATCTGCATGTAATGGGGTACAAAAAACACGTTGCATGTGAGCGAAATTACCGAACACGCTAGGGACCATGAAAGTAATACAGGGTCAATGATGGGCTGTCCGCGGTTCTAAAGGGATAGAAACTGAACATACAGAAATTAAAATGTGCATTGATGGAAAAGTCTGCACGAGGTTGGACTCTCATCGTCGGAGTGTCGACGTAATATGAGGCGTTTATAAGCGAGAGCTTTGGCGCGGCTGGTTTGCCTGTCGTCACCGGTTTGTAGAGACAAGCACACCGGATGCTGGCCGCTCGCCATGCGGCACGTTCAGTGAGGGGGCGTAAAGCCGCCGTGCAGGGCGAAGGCGTGCCGGCGCGTGGAGGCGTCCGCGAAATCCATTACGTGCTGGCGACGGCCTATGACGCTGGCGCCTGGCCCATCTGCCGTGTGCGTGCGTGCGTGTGCGTGTGCACGCGTGTGTGTGTCTGTGCGTCGCGGCCGACGGCCTGACACGCGTGCAACATGTCTCTCAGTCCCGTCACGGAACTGAGCTTCATGTGACGAAGCACGACCCCCTTCGAATATTTATGTAACTACACTTTGACCGTGTTTATGTAACAAAGATGGAGGAAGCTTGATAGATATACCCTGATCTCATCAGCATAAGCTCGGTGGTAACGGAAAGCAAAAATATTTAACATTTCCCAGGATTAATTGAATATTACCCCCACTCTGACCACAATCTATCGGTTATAAACTGCAGATTAAAACTGAAGAAACTGCAAAAAGGTGGGAATTTAAGTAGATGGGACCTCGATAAATTGAAAGAACCAAAGGCTGTAGAGAAATTCAGGGAGGGCATTATGGAACGATTGACAAGAATGGGGAAAAGAAATACAGTAGAAGAAGAATGGGTAGTTTTGAGAGATGAAATAGTAAAAGCAGCAGAGAATCAAGTAGGTAAAAAGACGAAGGCTAATAAAATCCTTGGGTAACAGAAGAGATATTGAATTTAATTAATGAAAGGAGAAAATACAAAAATTCAGTAAATGAAGTAGGCAAAAAGGAATGCAAACGTCTCAAAAATAAGATCAACAGGAAGTGAAAAATGGCTAAGCAGGGATGGCTGGAGGACAAATGTAAGGATGTAGAAGCATGTACCACTAAGGATAAGATAGATACTGCCTACAGAAAAATTAAAGAGACCTTTGGAGAAAAAAGGACCACTTGCATGAATATCAAGAGCTCGGATGGAAACCCAGTTCTAAGCAAAGAAGGGAAAGTAGAAAGGTGGAAGGAGTATATAGAGAGTCTATACAAGGGCGATGTTCTTGAGGACAATATTATGGAAATGGAAGAGGATGTAGAAGAAGATGAAATGGGTGATATGATACTGCGTGAAGATTTTGACAGAGCACTCAAAGACCTAAGACGAAACAATACCCCGGGAGTAGACAACATTCCATTAGAACTACTGATAGCCATGGGAGAACCAGCCCTGACAAAACTCTACCATTTGGTGAGCAAGGTGTATGAGACAGGAGAAATAACCTCAGACTCCAAGAAGAATATAATAATTCCAATCCCAAAGAAAGCAGGTATTGACAGATGTGAAAATTACCGAACCATCAGTTTAATAAGTCACAGCTGCAAAATACTAACACGAATTCTTTACAGACGAATGGAAAAAACTGGTAGAAGCCGACCTCGGGGAACATCAGTTTGGATTCCGTAGAAATTTTGGAACACGTGAGGCAATACTGACCCTACGACTTATCTTAGAGAATAGATTAAGAAAAGCAAACCTACGTTTCTAGCATTTGTAGACTTAGAGAAAGCTTTTGACAATGTTTATTGGAATACTCTCTTTCCAATTCTGAAGGTGGCAGGGTTAAAATACAGGGAGCGAAAGGCTGTTTACAATTTGTACAGAAACCAGATGGCAGTTGTAAGAGTTGAGGGGCATGAATGGGAAGCAGTGGTCGGGAAGGGAGTGAGACAGGGTTGTAGCCTATCCCCGATGTTATTCAATCTGAATATTGAGTAAGCAGTAAAGGAAACAAAAGAAAAATTCGGAGTAGGAATTAAAATCCATGGAGAAATAAAAACTTTGAGGTTCGCCGATGGCATTGTAATTCTGTCAGAGACAGCAAGGGACCTGGAAGAGCAGCTGAACGGAATGGACAGTGTCTTAAAAGGAGGATATAAGATGAACATCAACAAAAGCAAAACGAGGATAATGGAATGTAGTCGAATTAAATTGGGTGATGCTGCGGGAATTAAAATTAGGAAATGAGACGCTTAAAGTAGTAAATGAGTTTTGCTATTTGGGGAGCAAAATAACTCACGATGGTAGAAGTAGAGAGGATATAAAATGTAGACTGGCAATGGCAAGGAAAGCGTTTCTGAAGAAGAGTAATTTGTTAACATTGAGTATATATTTAAGTGTCAGGAAGTCGTTTCTGAAAGTATTTTTATGGAGTGTAGCCATGTATGGAAGTGAAACGTGGACGATAAATAGCTTACACAAGAAGAGAATAGAAATGTGGTGCTACGTAAGAATGCTGAAGATTAGATGGGTATATCACATAACTAATGAGGAGGTATTGAACAGAATTGGGCAGAAGAGGAGTTTGTGGCACAACTTGACTAGTAGAAGGGATTCTAAGGCATCAAAGGATAACCAATTTAGTATTGGAGGGCAGCGTGGAGGGTAAAAATCGTAGAGGGAGACCAAGAGGTGAATACACTAAACAGATTCAGAAGGATGTAGGTTGCGGTAGCTACTGGGAGATGAAGAAGCTTGCACAGGATAGAGTAGCATGGAGAGCTGCATCAAACCAGTCTCTGTACTGAAGACCACAACAACAACAACCTCCACACAGGGTGAAATGACTTTACCATGTGCACGAACTAGGCTCAGAAGATCATAGTGTTCCTGATACCTAGGTATTTCACCACTGGTATCACATTTGTTATTTGTGATGTGTTTGGCTCCTGATAGCTTAACGGCTGACTCTGACAACGCTCGTTTTTTTCCAACATACGGCAATGATCGATAGGAAAATGGAAGCAGAACCAAGGCAACATGCACATGGAGAAAGCAACACTCACATACAACAAAAATAACATAGACAATATAAAAATAAAAAATGAAGAGTGAGGACTTGAGTACCATTGATAGCAGTTATTTTTAATAACGAAAGCAATGTCAAAAAGAATATGCTTACCAAATTTTTAGTGTAATAGTTACTCGAACTGTTAATTAAAACAAAGTAGATCTTCAGTTACGTAAAAGCAATGATAATGTGAAACGAAAACAGCTTCAGTGCAAAGTATAGCTCTGTTACAAAATGCTTCCCAGTAATAGTTCGCGAGAGTTAAGCAGTCTTCATATTTGCAAAAGTCATTTGCTACGTAGCTGATGTTGTCGATTTGTTGTTCTTGCTCGCGTTGTTGGCCCATAATCCATGAGCGTGTATGTCAATAATTATCGACTCCAAACAGTTCGAACTGTTCATAACAGCTACCGTACACTCACAGCAATCACGCGGCGAATATTAGGTTACGACGAGACAATGCGTTACCGTATTTCTATCTTAATTTGACAGTCCGCTATACACTGCACAGTCCTTGCAGGTCATATACTAGATACCGCACACGCACAGCATCCGAGCGGCTTGGCGATCTGCACATTGCAGTTTGAAGATTAATGTTTTGAATGTGTACTTTGAAGATTAATGTTTTGAATGTCGGTTCACGGTGAAAAGCAATGTGAATCCTTAGTTAATTAGTTTCTTGGCCACAATACACACCGACATCAAAACACATTGTCACTGATTAAACAGTTTTAACATCGTCCAAGGACACATGCCACACTCACTCACACGCGACGATACAATTACCTCCATCACCAGACACTTTGTTGGTGTTCCCCTTTCGTCATGTCCACCTATTTCTAGGTCTTGCTGAACATTACACCCAGTACAAATATTCACAGTTTCATACAAAATTGCCACGTCACATTTTCATGTTCCTGGAAAGAAATTTTAATAACACGTTAATAAACGTGTAGATACACATAAGAAAAAACAAAACTAGCACTTCCATCCATAACAACTCATGGCACTAACAGAAACAAAGCAGCACAAAAGACAAAGTTAGAAAACCCATCGTATAATATATCTTCCAAAGAAAACGGGGAAAGAACAAATCACGGTAAACAGAATGTTGTTATATCGTACCGTAGCGTTATCTTTACACACTCCACGGGAGGCTGTAGCGAAAGAAATCCATCATCATCATATCCAGTTTTGGTTTCGGCATCATTGCCTGTTCCAATTTCAAGTACATCACCGCTGACTCTTCAGTGTCTCCTTGGGAATCCCAACATTTCTTTTTCCCTTGAAGTGCATATTAATGTATATTAATTTAGGTACTCGTTCATCTGAGATGGTTCGAATTTATTTATATCAGATCTTTCTGTACTCCTCTATTTTCCTGAAGTATGCTTTTGACGCCTAGTTCATTTCTAATTTCCTGTTCTTTCTCCGATGTACGAGTCTTTAACCAGCTGCTGCTTCAGTCCTCTTCTGTTGACTCACATGTGGAGTCCATGTCTCTGACCCCCGACATCTGAACTGGTGCTGCCATAACATTATAAAATGTTAATACAGTCTCTTCCCTTTGAGCTTCGTGAGAGTTATAGCACGTACTAACTGTTGAACTTCTTGCAATTTGCGTTCCTGATAATAAGGTGTAAAATATGAGGTCTCACATAGCAGACATTTAACAGGGTTTGTCACAGCGATTTATTATTAGTTATTAATTTTACTCTTAAGTGTTCCTTATTAAGTAATCGGCGGGGAAAGGATTATACGGAGAACACCGACAAAAACTAGGAACAGGATGATCTGTTAAGACATCAGGGAATAACTTCCACGTTACTACTGGGACCTGTAGAGTGTAAACTAGCAAAGGAAGACAATAATTAGAATACATTCAACAAATAATTGAGAACTTAGGATGCAATTGGTACTCTGAGATAAAAAGGTTGGCAAAGGAGAGGAAATCGTGGAGGGCTGCATCAAACCAGCCAGAAGACTGATTAGTAAAACAAAAAATATATATATTCCGAGTCCGCTAAGATTATTTGATCCTCTACAAACGCGAGCGTATTTATTGCTGTAATTTTATGCTTATAATGTTGCACGTCTTTTTCAAAAATGGCTCTGAGCACTACGGGACTTAACATCTGTGGTCATCACTCCCCTAGAACTAGAACTACTTAAACCTAAACACATCACCCACATCCATGCCCGAGGCAGGATTCGAACCTGCGACTGTAGCAGTCGCGCGGCTCCGGACTGAGCGCCTAGAACCGCTCGGACGTCTTTTTCCTTCCATGTTTTTGTGATATCGCCTATGTACATATTAAATAAACATATTAGATAATGTAGGCGAGTGAGAACATCATTGCCTTGTCTGCTTGAGAAATAATTCTGTACGTACTTTTAATCACACCTACTACATGCTTAGACAGATAATTCTTTTCTAAATTTTCCATGATTTAACCCTACTAACTTTTCAAAAAGGTTTCTCGTAGTCGACAAAGGCTCTGCATTTTGGGTTATTGTATTCCTGAGTTTTTCAAAAATTTGGCAGATTTTAGGTATTCCGTTAACCGTAGTCTACATGCATTCGTAGGTTGCATACGTTTGCTCTCTCTCTCTCTCTCTCTCTCTCTCTTACTCTCTCTCTTTCTCTTTTTCCTTTCCTTGGAACATATATGCCAGTTATATTCACCAACTTCTCCAATATCTTTAACTTTAATGTATCATTTTTTCATTTATGAACGTAGCAGATTGCAACTATTTTATATAGGTTATTTTAATCAAAACTGTAACTCTAAGTTCTGCCGTTCAGTTCTGCTTAACGTACCGTATATCATAATGTAACAATTAATTTCTTTAGCGCTTTGTAGTTCTTCTGTGTTTCTCCTGTAGCAGTTACATCAACCTTTACTGTGTTTAATCCCTTTGCTATCTGTTCTTATTTAGTGCTTATTCCTCTAGCATTCCATGTAGCTAGTTTCAAAATTCATTTTATTCTTAATCTTTTTCCTCGTTTTGGGCGTCTTCAAAACACCAGTCCGTTTTTTTACTTGATTTTTGTGAGTAATGTTATAATTCCCTCATTACAGGATACCGCCCCTAGCGAGGGTAGCTAGTTAGTAGAGTTACCACCATTAGATATCTCAGCACACATGTTTTTCTTTTGGGATTAACAGAATAAAACGTTTCAGTTGCCAATAGTTTCTTATTTATTGGACAACCGATTTCGAAACCTAAAGCTTTATCCTCAGGCGACTTCCATGTAGTGCTGTCGAGGTGGGCGGTTGCTGGTCCTGCTCTCCCATGCCCTTGATGTGGGTGTGGCCTTCCATAATTATTAATTGCCCACTGAAGATGATGGTTTAGGCTTCGAAATCGGTCGTGGAATAAAAAAGAAATTACTGGCAAGTGAAGCGGAATTTTTGTTCTATTAATATGTTTCTCAGTTTCGGCCGTTCGTCTGATCCAAGCATTCTGATGTTGCCTCCCGAAGATAGTTGCCTTCGCTACGCCTATGAATCCATCTCTCCGGGTTTTATAGGGTGTCCTTCCCTGTTACTCAAAAAGGTTGTCTCCTCTGCAAGGATCGGTTCCCCAACACCTAGGAGCTCCTTTTGCCCCCTCCCCCCCTCCCACGTTGTGGACTTCTCTTCGTACGAGACGTGCCCGAGAGACCCGTAGGACAAGGGTGTCTACCAGGTGCTTAGGCTCCCTGGAACTGCATTTTCATGCGACCCATCTTCAGAAAGACGAAAGCCGAATTTCGGAAATCGTTTTTCGTTGTCGTGTTTACATGTTAACGTCTGAAGCGGATTCACTAGGTGAATTAAATATGGCGTCCGGAAAACAGCAGTTCCAGTTTCTGATTTAGTTAGCACAATCGTTATATCTTTTCACTTGAATATCACGTTCAAAACGGTTGTGTGTTTACACGGGAACGAAAGTCGATTGCGGGAGTGGAAAACCGGCAGCTAGAAACGGATTTCCAAAATCTATTTTGGAGTGTTTAATGATCATTTAGAAACGGTATTGTGACATCGGTTTAGGAAACCCGGTTTTCGGAGCTCCAGGTAGACGTAGTGTGAGTATCATCAGACCATGCAAACCTCCTCTGCGCCGTAAGATGGTAATCCTTGGGGAGACAAAAGAAATAAAAATGAAATAAAAAGCTGTATGCAGTTTTAAGTGTAAAATCCATTCAGTCTTACAAAAAGTGAAATTCACATACTAATGTACATTACAGTAGTGTCAACGTTGTTGTGAAACATTGAAATGTCACTAATTTAAGAAAGTGTTCAGGTAGCCTCTGCATAGCAGAATCGAGGGTATAAAACTTTTTTTTTCTTCGTACATCCATATTTAAATTGGATTATGGTGGGACACAGCTGGTTTAATTTTTATTAAAATGAAACTCTTCCAGCTGTACTTAAGATTTTATATTTATTTGGCAACTAGTTTCGGCATTGCGTCAACGCCATCTTCAGGCCTGTGATCCATGTCGAGCACGTATTGGTCTCACCGCGGGCTTCTTGTACTCAGCCACACATAATTCATTTCATCAAAGTGTACGGGCCTGAAGATGGGGTTGACGCAACGTCGAAACTAGTAGGCAAGTAAATATAAAATCGTAAGTACAGCTGGAGGAGTTTCATTTTTAATAAAAATAATATAAAAGTTCACTGGAGTGACTAGTAACATAGGAGTCGTTAGCGGTTACAGAGTGATAAAATACAAAATGTTACGTGTGCTAAAATATACTGATGAGCCGAAACATCAAAGTCACTGCCCACCGCCATACTGAATGCTGCCTAGTAGCTTTGTGGGCACTTGGTGCGGTTAGGAAAGTATTGAAGTCGGAACGGGTGTAAGTGCAAATATTCCTATTGGTAATTAAGGACGGAGTTAGCAGACTGATAATTATAGCTGTTACGAGTAGCATACTTTTAGGTTGATTAGTACTTTCAAGCACATGTGGCAAGAGCAAGCCATAAAGGCTTATTTTCCCCTGGGCAGCAGGTCAAATGTAGAAGTGTGGACGCATAGACACAAACCGGTTAATCTCTACTGACAGGCGTAGTCAACATAGTGGCAGAGATACGACTGTGCAGAAAATGTGAGTTCATAAAGTTGGTGACGCATTTGTAGGAAGACTGTTCGACGCACAGAAAAAGCAACCAACAAGCTGATGTGTGTACGCATTAACATGTCGGATACAAAAATGTTTGCAGTTACGCCCGTTACACCCTGTATAAGCGAAGCAGATACGCCTGGGGCGCCCGCATCTCGTGGTCGTGCGGTAGCATTCTCGCTTCCCACGCCCGGGTTCCCGGGTTCGATTCCCGGCGGGGTCAGGGATTTTTTCTGCCTCGTGATGGCTGGGTGTTGTGTGCTGTCCTTAGGTTAGTTAGGTTTAAGTAGTTCTAAGTTCTAGGGGACTTATGACCACAGCAGTTGAGTCCCATAGTGCTCAGAGCCATTTGAACCATTTTTTTGCGTATGGGGACCCATTCTCAGGGCGCTGGTGCCGCACTATAGTCTGATCCACGAACGACGGTGGATCGCGCAGGTCGAGAAACGGACAGGGACTGCATTACTGCCGGTTCCAAGCGACAGTTGCTGTACATGCATACACGTGCCTTGTGCTTGATGTAAGCGTGTATCCTACAAATTATTTCTCTCACTTGCTTGTATAGAATTTGTCGCTTACCATCATCAGGCCGGCCGCTGTGGCCGAGCGGTTCTAGGCACTTCAGTCCTGAACCGCGCTGCTGCGTGGTTTCACAGCTGATAGGATAGGTGTAAAAAAGATAAATCTTTTATCCTTTTTTAAAAAAAAGGCGGGCCACTGTCCCCGAGCGGTTCTAGGCGCTTCAGTATGGAACCGCACGACCGCTACAGTCGCAGGTTCGAATCCTGCCTCGGGCATGGCTGTGTGTGATGTCCTTAGGTTAGTTAGGCTTAAGTAGTTCTACGTCTAGGGGACTGGTGACCTCAGATGTTAAGTCCGATAGTGCTTAGAGCCATTTGAACCATTTCACCATCAACATCACCCAAGACAACTCGCAACAAATGAAAAAAAATGAAAAAAAAACACACACACTAAACAACTCGGTACGATCACTGAGTACGACATTCACAGTAGAGCACTCAGAACACTGCTGAACGGTTATTGGCTGTCGGAGAATTTGTGACGTAGGTGAGCAGAACAAGCTTAAATTCGCCCGCCATTGTCTGTGACTCCAACTGTAGCTGTTGGTGAGCCACGGTAAGTTTGCACTTAGAGACGCCTCTCCCAGGCAACTGCACGACACTGCCGCTGGATGCTGACCCTCATAACGGCCACACGCGACGAATCGCTGCGTCCACATTCCTTGTTGCGCACGAATGTGTGAATCAGCACACATTCCGCTACTCCGGAGAAGACAACGAGCACTGTAAATTATTCATAATAAATCTGATACCAGACGACTCTGCTCCACAGACGCCGTAGGGTGTATGACAGCCACCCACACCAGTTACTGAACTTGGGCCCCTGCAGTAGCATCACCATCACATCCACTAAAAATCCTGACCTAAGTGGTGACGGCTACAATTCCTTCACCTGTTTGACTCTGAGCCAAGCTGTGCGTCGCCGCTCTCGTTATGCCAGAGGGAACGTCCACAAATCGACAAGAAGAATCTGTTTCAGCTAATATGAGTTAATTTTCCCACGCCACCTCCTCAGAACTATCACCTTTGCGATCTTTAGAATAGAGGGTAAACTACCCAGATTATAAGACCACAGAGTAAGTCTGTCTCAGAATACCACTCCAAAAATATTCGTTCGAAGTGAGATTTCAGGCGTTTCTGTCCCTGGCATCGTATGAAATATTGTTTCAAAAAAATGGCTCTGAGCACTATGGGACTTAACAGCTATGGTCATCAGTCCCCTAGAACTTAGAACTACTTAAACCTAACTAACCTAAGGACACCACACAACAGCCAGTCATCACGAGGCAGAGAAAATCCCTGACCCCGCCGGGAATCGAACCCGGGAACGCATGCGCGGGAAGCGAGAACGCTACCGCACAACCACGAGCTGCGGACAAATATTATTTCACGTATAAAACACAGATATTAGAAGGTGACCTCAAAAAGTAAGTTACACCATTATGGCAAGTAACTTTTATTGAATACTGCCGTACATTTCTAAGTGGCACAGATATACGACACTACTTACCAACATCGTCACCAAGTAAACAACTGTCGGAACTTTCAACCAATTCCTTGGCAGTAAAAATCCGCTCCTTGGTTATGGTGCCATTCGGTAATAGCTGTTTGAATGCTCTTGTTGAATTCTCCTTTTGAACATAAAGAACGGTCAACCGAGTAACACACACATAGTCAATGAGCACAACTCTTTGATTAAAATGGTTCAAATGGCTCTGAGCACTATGGGACTTAACATCTGAGGTCATCAGTCCCCTAGACCTTAGAACTACTTAAACCTAACTAACCTAAGGACATCACACACATCCATGGCCGAGGTAGGATTCGAACCTGCGACCGTAGCGGTCGTGCGGTTCCAGACGGAAACGCCTAGAACCGCTCGGTCACAGTGGCCCGCCTTTTTTTTAAAAAGGATAAAACATTTGTCTTTTTTACACCTATCCTATCAGCTGTGAAACCACACCCGTGGTTTAGGGGTAGCATCTTTAATTACTAACCAAAGCGTAGTCGGCATCGGGCTCGAACCCCATCACTCCTTAAATAATTTGGAAATTTGTGGTAAGGACTGTGGGATCAAAGTGCTTAGGTCATCGGTGCCTCGCCTTACACACTAATTAAATTAACTTAAACTAACTTACGGTAAGGACAACACACACCCGTGCCCGAGGGAGGACTCGAACCTCCGACGGGGGTACTGGTTAAATTTTGAATAAAAGTAGTCATCAATGGCTGCCGAAGACTTCCGGCATAAGAAGGTACCCTCGTTCTGCCAACGGCCTTGTCAAAGAGGGCGGAGGAGCGGACAGAGGTTCAGGGCTCTCTCTTGCCCTTCGGGTGGAAAACTGCCCCTAAAGGTGGAAGAATCAGCAATGATCAAGGGCATGAGGATGCAAGGACATTTGGCCTGTAATTGAAAGAGTGTCATGATGATCTCTCCATCGGAAAAAGATTCCGGACGAGTACCTCATTCGGATCTCCGGGAGAGGACTGCCAACGGAATGGTGATCATGAAGAAATGATCGAATAACCCGCGAAAGGATAATGTTCTACGAGTCGGGCGTGGAATGTCAGAAGTTTGAACGTGATAGGGAAGCTAGAAATCTGAAAAGCGAAACGCCAAGTCTCAATCTACGTAGGCACAGTGGCGCTCAGTGACATAAAATGGAAAGAAGACGAGGATTTCTAGTTAGACAAGTATAGGGTAATATTAACAGCAGCAGAAAATGGCGTAACAGGAGTAGGATTCGTTATGAATATACTGAGTTGCTGTGAATAGTTTAGTGGTAGGATTATTCTCAGCAGAACTGACAGCAAGCGAACACTGACAACGATAGCTCAGGGTACATACCGACGTCGCAAGCTGAAGATGAGATAGAAAAAACATATGAAGATATTGAACGGGTAATTCAGTACGTAAAGGGAGACGAAAATCTAATAGTGATGGAGGACTGGAACGCGGTTCTAGGGGGAGAAGGAAGTGGGCTTGGTGTTAGGAATGAGAGAGGAGAAAGACTAATTGAGTTCTACAATAAATTCCAACTAGTAATAGCGAATATTCTGTTCAAGAATCACAAGAGGAAGAGGTATACTTGGAAAAGGCTGAGAGATACAGGAAGATTTCGGTTAGACGAAGTCAGGATCAGACAGAGATACCGAAAATTGATACTGGATTGTAAGGAGCAGATACTGACCCGGATCACAATCTAGTAATCATGAAGAGCGGGCTGAAGTTTAAGGCACTAGTCAGGAAGAATGAAGGAGCAAAGAAGTGGGACACGGAAATACTAAGGAATGAAGAGATTCGATTGAATTTTTTTGAGGCTATAGACACTGTGATAATGAATAGCTCGGTAGGCTGTTCAGTTGAAGAGGAACTGACATTCTAGAAAGGGCAATCACGGATGTTGGAGAGGAAAATATTGGTACAAAGAGAGTAATTGCAAAGAAATCATGGGTAACAGAAGAAATACGTACTTCAGTTGATAGATGAAAGAATTAAGTCCAAAAATATTCAAGGAAATTCGGGAGTACAGAAATGTCACTTAGAAGTGAAATAAATAGGATGAAGTGCAGAGAAGCTAAGGCGAAATGGCAGCATGAAAAATATGATGAAATCAAAAAAGAAATGAGTGTCGGAAGGTCTGGCTCAGCATATAGAATGGTTAAAACAAGCTTCGGTGACATTAAAAGGAAGGGTGGTAACATTAACAATGCAATAGAAATTCCACTGTTAAATTCAGAGGAGCGGATAGGTGGAAAGAATACATTGAAGGCCTCTGTGAGGGAGAATCCTCGTCTCCTGACGTGATAGAAGAAGAAACAGCAGTCGATCCAGAAGAAATGAGTGATTCAGTACTGCAATTAAAATTTAAAAGAGATTTGGAAAACTTAAGAACGAATTAGGCAGAAGGTTCGAGACTGGAATTGAAATTCAAGGTGAATGGACACCAGTGATAAGATTCGCTGATGGAATTGCTATCCTCGGTCAAAGTGAAGAAGATTTGCAGGATCTGCTGAATGTTATGAGCAGCCTAATGAGTACAGAATATGGATTGGGAGTAAGTCGAAGAAAGAGGAAAGTAATGAGACGTAGCAGAAATGAGAACAGCGAGAAACTTAATGTCAGGATGTGATCACGAAGCGGATAAAGTTAAGGAACTGTACTCTCTTCGGACAATGCGCCATTCTTGTCGCAGAATTTTCTTGGATTCGTACAGCCTGTTCAACTGACTTTCTGAAGTTCCTACATTTCTTAGCAACAGAAACTAGTTTTATTTCAGTAATTAAGAGTCTTTGTAATGTAAATATATAAATGTGAAAGTGTTAAGTGACGTGTCGTGGCTATTGCTGTGCTCTGTATTTCTTGCAAAAATGTATATAAATATATTAATGAAATATTTCAAACATACAATTCATTTAAAGTATATACTGATATGCATGAATCTTTCTGTACAGTGTTAGATTTCGTTACGTAACCTGACTGACACATCCAGTGAATAATCCACATCACATTTCAGATTAATGTACATGTAACTTTAACTCTCTTGCATGCTCTAGTAAAGGTGACTGAAATAATAAAAATTCTTTCATAAGTCTAAGAATGTATTACAGGGTCCAAGCGCAGGCAACAAGATGACTCTAGTCAGACCGGTCACAAAGGCATTTAAGCACGGTATTCCTGCACGCAAATCGAACGGGAAGAAACCTTAATATGAGGTACGGTGATAAGTAACCTCTGTCATGCGCTTCACAATTGGATGTTAGGTACAGTTGTGGATGTATACATAAAGACGGAATGCCAATGAGAGCTGTTATCAACTTCAAGAAAGCCCCAACATACCGCATAGCCAAACACCTCCAAAAGTTAGTTACAAAACACTATAAAGTAGAAAACAACAGAACAGTGATAAACACAGGAAACCTAATAGAAAACATACAGAACATACAGGTACCACACACAGCATCACTGATTTCATTCGATATAGAAAATATGTATACCTCCATCCCTATCACAGAAACAATAGAAACCACAGAACAAAATCTCTCATCCCACAGCAATCTCACCACAAACGCAATAAAAGAAATAACAGATATGCTCAGACTGACAACTGAACAAAACTACTTTCAGTTTGAGAAAGAATATTATCTACAAACTGATGGACTGCCCATGGGATCCCCAATATCAGGAACACTAGCGAACATTTTCATCAGTCACCTAGAAAATCAGATATTTGATAAGATAACCACAAATGAAAGTTTAAAAATCATATATTGGTACAGATATGTGGATGACATTATTTGTCTGGTAGATGAGCCAAGTGAAAAAATAGATGAACTCCATTCAGAAATAAACAAAGGTCATCAGAACATAAAATTCACACTTGAAAAAGAAAAAGAAAATCAAATACATTTTCTTGACATTACAATTAAAAAAGTAAATGGTAAACATACATTTAACATTTTTAGAAAACCAGCAGCCACAGACACAATAATAAATTCCACATCCAACCACCCCCACAGCCAGAAACTTGCAGCACTAAGACACATGTTACATGGATTAATCAGAATCCCACTCAGCAAGAGAAACTACGAACAAGAAATGAGTACAATCATACAAATAGCTAGGAACAACGGGTATGACAAGCATGTGGTACACAAGCTCAATCAAAAAATAAAAACACAAATAAAAAACAAACACAACAGTTCCACAATACAAAAGAACTCACAAGCTGAAAACTTACAAACACACTCAACAAACACACGCAATGACAACACCACACAGAAAAGAACCAGATTGTACACCATGACCTATACACATAAACTAACACACAGAGTTGCAGACATCCTAAAGAGATAGGGCTTCAAAATAGCATATAAGCCTGGGCAAACCCTTCAATCACACCTAAGCCAGCCAGCTACCAAGAGGGACAAATTCCAACAATCAGGAATATATAAACTTGAATGTCAAAGTTGTGATGCAGTATACATAGGCATGACATGCAGGAATTTTGAAACAAGATACAAAGAACATATCAGATGTTGGAAATATGAAACAAACCATTCCACATTTGCAGAGCATTTAAAACACTACAACCATCATCCTACAAACATGGAACAAGAAATGAAAATAATGAGAATAAGCAACCATGACAAACATCTTACACAAATGCAAGAAAACTTCCACATCCAGAAAGCCATAGCAGAAAACAAACATGTGATAAATGAACAAACACACATCAGCACAGGCTCCTTACTACACTTAATAAAGGAAATGATAACATAAAACAAAAACAAAAAAACTCCTCCCCACACCATCTGGACACACACACACACACACACACACACACACACACACACACACATACAGAGCCAAAAACAAAAAAAAATTATGTAACACCAAAATACACACACACACACACAGCACAAAAAATATATATCACACCAAAAAACACTCACTCACACACACACACACACACACACACACACACACACACACATACACGAACGCACACGCAAATGCATACACGAATAGACCACAGATACTTCAATAGTTACACTCATAAGTTTGGCAATAACATTCGATCTTTGGCAAAAACATTTGACAGTCGGCAACAGAAACCAAAACATTGCATTAAAACAAGCGTTCAGTGCATAGTGCTGTGGAATGTGGAAAAAACCGCAAATTGGCGTTCATAAGAAGAGGAACAACACCAAAAATGCAACAGGAGCGTAATATGTAAGAAATTGTCCACGCAACCTGTAAGTACAGTTCAAAACATTACTACTTAATAGGAAATACCAACCACCAGAACTGTTTATAACCTATAGGCACAATGACAAAAATGTAAATAAAATAGCTAACATATGTACATATTCCAGGCCACTGATGATGCCTTGCAGAAAATAAAGGCGAAACGCGTATGGCACTAAAATTGTGTTTTATTCAGTTGCTATCAGACGGTCCATAAGTAAAAATTATCAATATACCGTAATGTATACTAAGCGTTGCCATGAGGACAATATACTGCTTGTCACGTCGCAACAAGCCCCATTTTTGTATCGTTCTGCGCATTCCCCCCTCTACCAAACGTGGGCAGCCAATGAGATTTAGTCTGCCTCGGGACGCCTTTCCGTGAACAGCGCTGAACGCCGTATATTCTCTCCTTCAGCAGGAACGTGTCCGTACTACAATCACGATGCAGTTTTATGCACACCAACACCTCGTAAGCTTTGTTCTGGTCGTTTTGGCTGCCATAAGGGCTGCGCAGACCTTCGGCATTACCGTCCAGTTACTCTGGATTGAAGGACATCAGGCATTCTACGTAATGAAACTGTTGCCTACGTTGCCAATAGGAGTATTAGGGACGGACAGTTTCGTCCATCGCCGATCCCTTATATGGATCTCATATCGGCGATACAGAAGGCTGCTTATTATGCTCGGAACTGTGAATGACATGTCTCTCAGCAGTCTAAGGGCGGGCGCCCGGGAGCCATGAAACCGGACGTCTCTTCTCGACCACGGTTCGCCTAGTGCAGTTTCGCAGACGTCATGTGATTTCTGTCATTTGCGCATCTATATTGGTTGAGGAGTACCCCCTCCTGGACACTGCGATAAGGACTCAACAACAGTAGCAGATCTTAACCACATCATACTGCCATTTTCCAAGTACACGACTGCACAATTATACTTGTATAAGAAACTAGTTTGCGAGAGGTCCCCCTCTCCCCACCACTGCCCCTGTTTTACTCCACCGTATTGATAAATATAACTTGCTTACAGACTATTTGAAAGCCGCAGGCATCCAAATTTAATTTATGAGTCACTGGGGTCTTCATTTTCCCATGGCACCAGCCCGTTCCGTAATCGGGTGCGTAATTTTGTGTATTAATTTGTGTACAGACCTCTAACTGTCTATTAAATTTTCATTATTTCTCTTTTGTGGATTTTATGTCACTGTTCTACTGGCACTATCGTACGTGCCGTTGGTTGTATTATGTTTGTCATCTTGAGTCTTTCTTTTACTTTAAGTACGCCTGCTTGTATGCTACATTTCTCATATTGTTATACGATGTTATTTGTAATTTTGCTCTTCAGCTATTGTTGTACTTAGTGTATGATGTACGGTGTTTTCCCTTTCATGTTTTGCTTTTTACTTCAAGAGTGTATGTATGTTTGTCACAATGTTGCTGCTGTAGAGTACTGTTTGTAATTCTGCTCCAATATGATTGTTATCACAGCTGCCGGTTGTCTGGTGTTTGTCCATTTGCGCTTTTATTTTACTTTAAGGGTAATTTGTATGCCAACTTCGTAATTTTGTTGTATTCTGTTTTTTTGCAGTTATGTTCCTTTGGCTCTTTATACCCGTTGTTGAGTGTATGGTACTTACACCCTGTAATTTCGTGAGTCGATACGCAATAGCATTTTGTTGCAGTAAGCTACTTTGTAGTAAGGCTCATAGCTTTGGAGCCGTTGGCGGCGATAGAAACAGCCGCTTGTATGTTAGCGTGACAATCGCACCTGTAGCTAGCCTAGCCGTGGGAAGCGGTACAATTCGAGCGACAGAACATTCAAGCCCCTAAGAATCTAAATAAACTATACTAAATATTATTCAATTTAGTTAAAAGTCAATATACTGACCTCTGTTATTAAAAGGAAGACTGTGCAAAAATCTCAGCTTTTTAGTTGCCATACCTTCAGAGTTAGAGACAATTACCTAAAATACCCCAAACCGACACTTGTAAGATTAAAGTCAGTTAGGATTCATAACAGTTTGTCTTTTAGTATCATGTGGAATCATTACTGAAGCTCACAGCACGTTAGGTTAATTTGTTTAGAGTTTCATAATTAAAAACGTTAACTATTTGGCATTTTAGGTGGGACATACGAAAAAATTCAATATTGTCTCATGTTACAGCATTATGTGACTGTCTCGTGGGAAAGTTGTTTTACCGATATTGCTGATGACGTATGTGTAAGTGTACTTGCTTTTGTAAGGAGACAGCCAGAACTAAATTTATTTCAAGTTTTGTTTTCCTTTCGTTTGGTTTTGTTAAACATTATATTAATATTTGCATTTTGAAGTGACGTAAATGCATCTGTGAATGTTGATTGGCGTAAGACAGTTGTAGCGCGAAAAAGAAATCTAAGGATTGTTTTGCTTGGCTGGTCATTTTGAACGACCAATCAGAGTTAAGCATTTCTCGCGCACTGCAAGTAGTTATAGGCCCTGTAAGGAACGGCAGTGAGTCAGTCGCTAGTCAGCTACCGGACGTGCAGGTCATGTTGAACGCTTCCGTCTTTATTACGTGTAAAATGAATAAATAATTGGCTTCTCGTGTCCAGACTGTGTGGCCGTAGTAGCAGTTGCATTTACGGGACAGTTTTGTGAAGTTTGGAAGTTTTTGGATTGTTTTGTTGGGAAGAGAACCGCGTGTGAACTCCCGGCCTTTGTAAAATTCCGCATGGCATGTCTCATATGGTCTACTGAATATTTGGCGAGCAATTTCTTTACTAGATATCCACTGGAAAAGGACCGAATGTGAAACTCGTATCTTGTAGCAGAGTAAAGACTGTAAATCGCGTAATAATTCGGGTCGGACTTGAGTGCATCTCTGGCTGCCCTGTGTGTGTACTGAGTTGTCTGAACTATGAGCTGAGGACAGTGATATTATTCGTTAAGGCGGGTAGGACGTCAAACTGGCCAACTTCGAGCAGGAGAGGCATCACAGGACATTTTAATTTCCAGTGTCTATACTTTTACAAATAAACTCAGAAAACTTTGTCAGCATCATCAGGAAGGATTGAGGATTGACACTCATTGCAGTGGAAGTTGGGAAACGTAACAAAATAATTTTTTTACGTGTGAAATTTCATCAGTTGGTGCTATAGGTACACTTTTCTTCAAAAGTTAGAGAGATTCTTCCGTGAATTTTGCACAGCATACACACCATACTTAGAGGTGTATGAAACTGTAGAATTTATTTAATTTATAAAAAAACGAATGATATGTTGTATTTCAAACTCCATGTTTAGAAAAAACACAAATTTTGTAGTTAATTACCTCAATTTTTACCACAGTTTTTAATAGATTTGGAAAGTTCTAAAGGTTTCATACACCTTTAAGTATGGTTTGTATGTTGTGCAAAATTCAGCGAACCATCTCTCTTACTTATGAAGAAAAGTGTACCAATAGCAAGTGAAAAAAATGATGAAATTTCACATGTAAAAAAATTACTTCGTTATGTTTTCGAACTTCCACTGCTATGAGTGTGAATTCTGTTTCCTTCCTGGTCATGATGACAAAGTTTTATGAATTTATTTATAAAAGTATAGACAGTGGAAATTAAAATGCCCTGTGGTGCCTCTCCTGCTCCAAATCGGCCCGTTTGACGTCCTACCCCCCTTAATTAAATACGGCCTGATGGCAAGTTTTATTTTGGACCTAAAGAAATAAAAGAAGTTGTTGCGGAATTTTGACATTTTTCTAAAGAGATGAAGCGATCTCCCCCTACCCGAAAATTGTTATATTACAGGATAGTTTGCTACCAGAGTTTACGCGAGCCTTGCAAACGTAAGTATTGATTGTGTTTTTCATCAACACTGCTTTTAACGCCGTCTGAACAGTATCAACGTATGCAGAGAAACGGGCTGGCGATCAGACGCCGTACTGAGGTAGGTGGAACTTTTGTAGTGCACACTACGACGAGAGACTGTGAACAAACATTACGCACAAATTTCTAACTCGGCCCGCCGCAAACCCAAGGCAAAAATTAAGGCTAAGTAAAGTGAAGTAAGCTTCGGCAGTGTTGTCAACACTATATCTCTGTATCTGCGGAGTGGCGCCTTCCGATGCGGCGCGAACCATAACGGTTTTGAGAAGTACACTGGAACGAGAGAGATATTTAGCCATAGCTGTGCCAGTGTGAGAGCCCAGTTTTCGGAGACGGCCCCGCTCGGTCCCTGGGCTGCGGGAGTGTGTCGTCTGTCCGCTCACTTTACGGGCGACCCCGGGCTCCGTCCAGAGGTCAACCCCACCGATCGCTGAATGATGGCCGCTCTCTGCACACGTCCCGGTCCCGCCGTTTGTCCACGACCGGAGGGGCCTTTGTCCCGCTTTCTCGTCGCAGCTGGAAGCCTCGCCTCCTAATATAACTTTAACCCGTATTGCCAATAAACTAGGAATTCTCGATGGCGTAATTAATTTTTGGGAGTGTGACAGGTGAAAGAGTTGGTAACTAATGGAGCCCGCGGGACAGAGCGAGACATTCTAGCTTTCGCGCGCCTCCTTTGCGGAATTCTTTTTGCTGGGAGAGCTGCCCGCAGGGGACGCAAGTGGCCGGCGACCCCTGCTGAACCTCGAACAGGGTCGCTGATCCCAGCTCAGTGCGCACATTTCTCACACGGTTCAGTGTCTTCCGTTAATGATTGTTTGTACAGCAAGGAGAAATCCTTGTAATCTTCGATCTAAACCGTTCAATTATTTATTTATTTATCTAGTCCACTTTCTTGATTACAAAAACGGACTGTTACAATAGAATTACTTATACCTGAATTTACATGGAAACATACGTGGTTTTTCTCTCATTTACTTTTTTTTCAATTTTGAACTTTGAATTATTTTTAGAATTTCTGTAATATAATTTTTTCGTTATATTTATTTCTCTCTTCGGAGTAGGTATTAAAATCCGTGGAGAAGAAATAAAAACTATGAGGTTAGCCGATGACATTGTAATTCTGTCAGAGACAGGGAAGGACCTAGAAGAGCAGTTGAACGGAATGGACAGTGTCTTGAAAGAAAGATATAAGATGAACATCAACAAGAGAAAAACGAGGATAATGGAATGTAGTCGAATAAAATCGGATGATGCTGAGGGAATTAGATTAGGAAATGAGACACTTAAAGCAGTAAATGAGTTTTGGTATTTGGGGAGCAAAGTAACTGATGATGGTCGAAGTAGAGATGATATAAAATTTAGATTGTCAATGGCAAGGAAAGCGTTTCTGAAGAAGGGAAACTTGTAAACATCGAGTATATATTTAAATGTCAGGAAGTCGTTTCTGAAAGTATTTGTATGGAGTGTAGCCATGTATGGAAGTGAAACATGGACGATAAATAGTTTAGACAAGAAGAGAATAGAAGCTTTCGAAATGTGGTGCTACAAAAGAATGCCGAAGATTAGATGGGTAGATCACATAACTAAGCCGCGCGGGATTAGCTCAGCGGTCTAAGGCGCTGTAGTCGTGGACTGTGCGGCTGGTCCCGGCGGAGGTTCGAGTCCTCCCTCGGGCATGGGTGTGTGTGTTTGTCCTTAGGATAATTTAGGATAGGGACTGATGACCTTAACAGTTAAGTTCCATAAGATTTCACACACATTTTTGAACATAACTAATAAGGAGGTATTGAATAGGAGTGAAGAGGAGTTTGTGGCACAACTTGACTAGAAGAAGGGATCGGTTGGTAGGACATGTTCTGCGGCGTCAAGGGATCACCAATTTAGTTCTGGAGGGCAACGTGGAGGGTAAAAATCGTACAGGGAGATCAAGAGATGAATACACTAAGCAGATTCAGAAGAATGTATGTTGCAGTAGGTTCTGGGAGATGAAGAATCTTGTACAGGAAAGAGTAGCATGGAGAGTTGCATCAAACCAGTTTCAGGACTGAAGACCACAACAACAACAACTATCAATCTAATATTCAGGTGGCTACCTATGTGCTACACTATGTGCAGTTTACCTATGGATTCTCCGTCGTCAGTCGGCTCTTCCTTTACTGTGATAGAGAAAGAGCCATAGGTTTTCGTTGTTTAGCTTGACTACTTTTACAGCTGTTTCAGTACCTACTGCCATTACTACTGATACATCGAGCGAGGTGGCACAGTGGCTAGCACACTGGACTCGCATTGAGGAGGACGACGGTTCAATCCTGCGTCCAGCCATCCTGATTTAGCTTTTCCATGATTTCCCTAAATCGGTCCAGGCAAATGCCGGGATGATTCGTTTGAAAGGGCACGGCCGACTTCCATCCCTAATCCGATGAGATCGATGACCTCGCTGTTTGGTCTCCTCCCCCAAACAACCCAACCCAACAGCATATTCTGCTACCACAGTAAGCATTATTTAGTTATTTACTGCTTATTACAAAGCACAACTCCTGTGAAATATATTTGCCGACAATTTTCTCATTTTCGTGTATACTTTCACGTAAGAATTTGTCAAACTGGTCGGTCGTCTATTACCGAATAATGCCGTTGTCAGTCGCCTCAGTAGTCTGATTTCCACTGCCGCAAATTTAATTTTGACGAAAGAATTAACTTGTAAATGTTTGTTGACTTAATCATCCAGGACTTTACAGCATTTTGTCTATAAAGAGACACACTTTTATTGATCGTAACTGAAGCTTTCTTCTTCTCGATGCCTTATTCGAATTATGCAAAGTTTCTTGGTAGGCATAGTATCTCCATATCGTTACTCTCTGTGTAATTTTTTATTGAAACCTCTCAGTCTTTAAAGAGAGAGGAGGAGAAACGCTTCATATCACGACCTTAATTTCTGTTCAGCAACTGCTACTACTGCTACTGCTACTGAAAATGAAGCTATTAATTCTAACACTACTAGTAACAGTTGTTCTAAAATTTCATATGATACTGTTAAGGTCACTGACTCTCGGACAAAAACAGCGTGCTGCCTTCAAACACACACACACACACACACACACACACACACACACGCATACACACACACACACACACACACACACACACAAACACAAAATTTACTACTAATGGAACGCATCAAGTTTCTGTCTATGTTCCGTATCCGAGCGGCTATCCTGTGTGATCAAGAAATAAATTGCTGCCTGCAGACAGCAGGGCGATGGATGAGAGCGGTGTTCTTAGGTCCGCTGTGGCCACCTCCCTTCACTCTTCTTATTGGACCATGTGATCGTAGTGGTACCAGGTTATTTTCTGCTTTCCTGGGGTCATACACAGGCCTTGCTCTTCTCTGCAGCGGTTTCTGTCGGCAATACTTATTTCTTGCTTCTTCTGAGAAAACATCAGCTACAAGATTTAATTATATAATTATACACTACTGGCCATTAAAATTGCTACACCAAGAAGATGACGTGCTACAAACGCGAAATTTAACCCACAGGAAGAAGATGCTGTGATATGCAAATGATTAGCTTTTCAGAGCATTCGCACAAGGTTGGCACCGGCGGCGACACCTACAACGTGCTCACATGAGGAAAGTTTCCAACCGATTTCTCATACACAAACAGCAGTTGACCGACGTTGCCTGGTGAAACGTTGTTGTGATGCCTCGTGTAAGGAGGAGAAATGCGTACCATCACGTTTCCTCCTTTGATAAAGGTCGGATTGTAGCCTATCGCGACTGCGGTTTATCGTATCGCGACACTGGTGCTCGCGTTGGTCGAGATCCAATGACTGTTAGCAGAATATTGAATCGGTGGGTTCAGGAGGGTAATACGGAACGCCGTGCTGGAACCCAACGGCCTCGTATCACTAGCAGTCGAGATGACAGGCATCTTCACCGCATGGTTGTAACGGATCGTGCAACCACGTCTCGATCCCAGAGTCAACATAAGCGGACGTTGGCAAGACATCAACCATCTGCACGAACAGTTCGACGACATTTGCAGCAGCATGGACTATCAGCTCGGAGACCACGGCTGCAGTTAACCTTGACGCTACATCACAGACAGGAGCGCCTGCGATGGTGTACTCAACGACGAACCTGGATGCACGAACGGCACAACGTCATTTTTTCGGATGAATCCAGGTTCTGTTTACAACATCATGATAGTCGCATCGGTGTCTGGAGACATCGCGGTGAACGCACATTGGAAGCGTGTATTCGTCATCGCCATACTGGCGTATCACCCGGCGTGATGATATTGGGTTTCGTTGGTTACACGTCTTGGTCACCCCTTGTTCGCATTGACGGGACTTTGAACAGTGGACATTACATTTCTGATGTGTTACGACCCGTGGCTCTACCCTTCATTCGACCCCTTGCGAAACCCTACATTTCAGCCGGATATTGCACGACCGCATGTTGCAGGTCCTGTACGGGCCTTTCTGGATACAGAAAATGTTCGACTGCTGCCCTGACCAGCATATTCTCCAGATCTCTCACCAACTGAAAACGTCTGGTCAATGGTGGCCGAGCAACTGGCTCGTCACAATACCCCAGTCACTACTCTTGATGAACTGTGGTATCATGTTGAAGCTGTATGGGCAGCTGTAACTGTACACGCCATCCAAACTCTGTTTGACTCAATGGCCAGGCATATCAAGGCCGTTATTACGGTCAGAGGTGGTTGTTCTGGGTACTGATTTGTGAGGATCTATGCACCCAAATTGCGTGAAAATGTAATCGCATGTCAGTTCTAGTATAGTATATTTACAGAAGTACGATCTACCTCCTGGGGGGAATTCAGAGCATGGAGGATACGGACAGGAACAGCGGATAGGTGGCGCTCTGCGGGAGTGTGGGTCGGCCTTGAGGCGTACCGAGGTAGTCCACTTACTTGCGCACCTGCCTAGCAAGCAGGAGATCCCGCCTACGAATCCCGATACGGTACACATTTGCACTCGTCGCGGCTGATTCAAGTTAATGTCCCGATGCAGCTGACTTCAGTAAACCTTTAGCTTTCCTTTCCTTTCTCCCCCCTTCACCTTCAATTTACAGACAACATTTAAGTTATCGAAGCACCCTTCACTCTAATTTTGTCGTAAACAGTTTTTACTTCTAAATGCCTGCATAGCCACCCTTATATCTTAGCCGGCCGTTGTGGCCAAGCGGTTCTAGGCGCTTCAGTCTGGAACCGCGCGACCGCTACGGTCGCAGGTTCGAATCCTGTCTCGGGCATGGGCATGTGTGATGTCCTTAGGTTAGTTAGGTTTAAGTAGTTCTAAGTTCTAGAGGACTGATGACCTCAGTGCTCAGAGCCATTTGAACCATTTGAACCTTATATCTTAAACTAGGGGACATTACCGTAGGGACGTGATCTATTGTGCTGATTTCGCCGTGACAGCTGGTTGTTGTCCTGTAATCACTTCAACTCAGATGTATAGGATATGGTCCCTGTCCAGAAAGGTAATGGACAGTCCCCTACTTAGTTCAAAACACGTTATCCGAAGCCTTTCACTTACGAGTAAATCATAAAGACATTGAAACGTTATCCTTCCTGTGTGCGAGGAATTCCATCTCTGCTCCCATTCTGAAAAATTTAATTTCCTTACTACAAACGGAATTGTGGCGGGTTCCCCAAGAATTTCGTGTACTTTTTCGTACTGTGTTTTCTTCAGCCAATAAATGGCAGCCTTTTTCCTTATTTAGAGGTCCCTGAGACATACGCCTTTCCTTGCCACAAATTCTGTGTGAGCATTGAACGTCCACTGTTTGCCCAGGTGCACACCTAAATACCTACTGTTGGTATGCCCTCGAATCTCTGTCATACAATCTTCTTTGGCGTACTCTTCTTTCCTTCAGATCTTGTCTTCTAAGCTCAGTGAGTTTTGAACCTCAACGTGTCACTTGTGCTGCATGGACTTGTTCCCTCGGTGGCACAGTTTTTTCTATGCTATCCGGATGACATTGATAGCTCGAAGGCTTTTTCGTCAATGTTGTTCAGTTGGAAGACAGAACTTGTCGAAGACGTAAAAAAAGCAGAACTACTCGTCTTTTGACAGTGTTGAAAGCGCATATACAATGCTAGTGAGTCCCGCGCTACTTAATGAAACTTAATACTGTCTGGATATAGCTACATATGAAGTATGGAGGGCACGTTTATGTGAGATGGGGAAAAGGGGAGTGGGGCTAGCAGGGAGGGAAGGGGGAGCGGAGGATTATTAGAGGGCTTGTGGCACGGGATCTTCTATAGAAAGATTAGGAACCAGTAATTAAATATTGCTAAACTTTGTAAGCTGCATATTACACCGATCAATAGTCCACCTTTACGATCGCACCTATTTCTTTTGCTCTTTATCACTGGTGAGTGCCACAAAAGGGTAGAGAATTGGGATTTCATTACGCAGAGTAATTGAAGCCTGGCTTACTCGTGGAGCATGGATTGGGACCTAAAGTTTGGAAGTTCAAATAAGTGGTAAAATGTCATTATTGGTGGTGTGTGAACTTGTGTGCCACGTGAAGTACAGACGATACATTTAATGCACTACTGTACTTAAGCTGATTTGTACATCTGCCGCACCGTGGCGACTGAACCAGGAAGATTATAATTATGCTCACTATCATGCGAGCTATATACTTGAGTGGTAAACTGTGAAAGTGACTAGTTTTCATGGATGAGTATAACATGTGATTTCTACAGCCCTCAGAAAGAACCACATCAGAACAGATTTGATTTTTACCAGAACTGTGTTATCTCTGGCTGCATAATAGCATTCCCTCTTTGTCGAATTGGACTGAAACATTTCAGTATATCCACGACAGTACCATGGAGAAAGAAGCTGTCTGTGCCGAAGTTTCGGGCTAAAGTTATAAAACTAAAACATTCCCATCACTTGCTATACATAATTGTAGACTGCCCACTGTTAAGTGGCAGTTTTTTCCATAACTGTTCCAAAGCCTATTTGATAATCCAGTATGCATGTAGAGCTAGTAAATCAAATAAATAACGCTGCATGAAGTTGCAAGGAATTATAATGAATATCAATAGTGGCAGTTCTAATTAGCTCTATCTTTTCTCCTTTCATAACGGTAAAGGAGTCTTGTAATGTACTATAGCCTGGGTATTTGATGGCTAGTGAAAGGTCAGTGCCACTAGGGGAAGGTGCACAGGTCATAAAGATATTTCTGCTGAAAGCCGAAGTCTCATACAGGTAAATGCAGGGAAGAGCGGTCTGCCAACCGAAAGCAGAAGGAGTGACTAGCAAAAGTGACCAGCCCATCATAAAACTTCACTGAACGAAAAGCAAAAAGAATCCGTCTTAGCCAAGATAAATATCTGAAGGGCAGAAGAAAATGTGATGCTGTTAGAATGGGGGCAGCCATCAGCCATTAAGGAGGCCAGCTAGAATATTTGTTCAAAATTTAGTAACGAGAACTGAATAACTCATATTAATTATTTTGGTAGCAAGGGAGAGTTACTATCTCTTGTACATGATGTCGTCTCATTGGACAAACTAGAAATTAGAGAAGATAAACTTCTTTGCCAAGATGGCTAATAATAACCTTTATTTTCGATAATTAATGTTACAAACTTCAGATCTGGAAAGAATTTATACATTGTAACTATATACAAAGTAACTGTAATACACAGTATCAGGTGCAATATAAAAGAAGAACCAGGAATACTACATACCTCGACAGACAGGTTATTGCATATTTCTTAGAACAGCAGTAAGAGTACTCTTTCTCATAAACTGGCAGGTACGTAGCAGTCTAGAAGACTGATGCAGTGGCATGTTAAAACTAAAACCACTATACACACAGTTATTCACCACATACACTTGTCTTATGCCACACACGACAGAGCACATCATAGCAGCCAGGGTGCTGCTAGACTGGCAGTCGTAACCGGTAAAGGATAGACGTTGACAATTGGAGCGACAGGTGTCGCTAGTTTAACTTGTCCGTATACCCCTTCTTAAAAAGATTTATGCGATTGCATTACAGTGTGCTAGCCAAAACGTGGACGAAAGTAAATCCAAACACATGTTAGCAAAATTACTAGCAATAATTAATTAAGGCAGACTCTAAAAAATTTTTCTTGTTCCGTTAATGATGCAGTGCATCTATTTATTTAGTAAACACAGTCGTGGTCGCATTCGAGTTGTTACTTTTGATTTTGATGAGTAGTCTTGATCTAATGCAGAGATTATCATCAGATCCATATACCGTGGTGATTATAGGAACTGCTGGCGTGGAGCAGGCCAGTCAGTGCTGACATGGAGAGCACCGCTTAGGTCTGGCACTATCTACGAGCTATTCAAGAGTTCTTCGATTTCTGGTTTTGGTAAATGATGTAAATGCTGAATAATGCTCAATAATGTAACCATTGTTCCTGTTTTCTGGAATTTTCTTCCTATGCTGACATTCTGTATTCGTTATCCAGCGTTACAAGTGTAATATCTTTTTGCATCGATAATCACCTTTCTGTAGGATTTTGAGGACACAACAGTGATTTCATCGTCGTGCTTTGTCTTACGGCCTAAGAATATTTTAATCGGTCCTACGAAAATGTTATGTGAAAGCACTATTGTTCTATACTTCTTCTTGGCCCACTCGCGTACGCTTTGAGTTTTCAGTAACAGTGGACGAGGAAGGTCGAAGGACACTGGATCTCGACGTCCTTTCGAAGTGGCTACAATTTCGCTGCATCTCGTAAAACTCGCCGGATTCCTGCTGACTAGGCGGCCTTGCGAATCAGCCGCCACCTGGACTGTGAAATGTATGGCGGTAGTTTAAATTCCGCTTTTACGATATTACCTGTAGTTTTTTGGGGGACAGCCGGCTGCCGTAAATTAGGGGAGTAGCTTCAACGAGGACAGAGTAATGCCTCCAAATTGGGCTGGTGGCCCACGCAGTGGTACTGTGTGCACGTATTATGTGTTTGTAAAGACCCAAGAGTGCGCAAGCTATATTTGTCTCCTGTTTGTGGAAATTTTAACAATATCGTCGGACAAGATCGTAAGCGCACAGTTGGCACATGCCGTCAAGGTCGACTGCTCAAGAATGTCGTCTGCGATCCAAACTTGATGAACGGTGATAGAGAAGCAAAAATCCTTTCTTTCACTCGTTCAGTATTCTTGGTGCTGCGTGTTGTTACGTCTTACTAAGTACACTCTGTCGAAAATGGTTACTTACGAATTGATCTGTGTGTAGTATAGTCTATTATGTATGTTCCAATGTAAAAAATAAGTAATGTAGTGTTGCGTTGGAATCACGGTGGTGTTTGTCTGTAATAGGCTGGTGCCGAAACTTATGAAAAAATTAACGTTTTTCCGTGATTTTAACAATATTAACAGATTCCTTCACGCTACAGGAAACAAGAGACGATACGAATTGCATCAAAATATAACCACATACTAATATAACACGAGAATCATGCAAAATTATGGCGATCACATGAATTGATCCATTTGATTTGTTAGCAGAAGTTCGATTGACTTTACCTTCAACCATACGGTCTCTGTCAGAAGGCTAAACTATCCACACGCACACACGTGAACGATCTGTGACAGATATCTTTACTAAGAAGTAACGTCGGATGACTGAAACTCATTCAGATAACTTAGAGAGAAATCGAACTTGGCAGAGGACTAATGCTTCTCGCTTTTGTGCAGCTGTTGACCGACTTACCACAGAAAACACGGTTGACGATTTTAGGCACTGCAAGGAAAGTTTTCAAGACCCTCTAGAGAAGCTTGTAGCATTGGATGAAGCTGTCCACAGTTTTCTCTCTGAAGGCGAATTTGACTCACACGGGCGGAGGTGTGAGGAGTATACTCCGACCGACAAAACGCCCGGACTGTTAGGCGGAAACGAAATGAAACTTAGCAGATTAGAAAGGTATGTGATGTTATTTCAGTGATTACAAAATCGAATCAGATTTGCAAATCTTAAGCATGGCTGCAGCAGCAAGTGTGCCAATGTAGTATATGGAACAAAAACAGTCAATGGTTGCAGAAGGTAGTAGTCACAAACTCTTAACATAGGTTTCAACCAATATAAATGGGCCTTCTTCAGAAGTGTTATTACGTTTTACTTGCTATTCATGATATCATAATTAAAATTAACGATCGTAAAAACAGTCTTCCGGGTTTGTCATACATAAAATAATACACATATTAGATGCTGCATGTTTATCCACCACTGATCACACACGCCACGTCTAATACGTGAATTATTTTATAATGACAAAGCCGGACGGCTGTTTTTAAGATCGTCAATTTTAATTATGACTAACCCTATTGGTGGCACATCGTGATCAGCATGTAAAACGTAATAAGACTTCTGAATAAGACCCATTTACATGTGTTGAAACCTAGGTCAAGAGCTCGTGACTACTACCTTCCGCAACTGGTGGCTGTTTTTATTCCATATATTTCAGATTTGCGAAGAACTTGGCAGCATATGCTCACTTATCGGCATGTCGTTGCACCCCTCTCGTTACGATGCAAGTGTGTCATAAAGCCGTCGTATCCTCCTTGAGGGAGTCTGGTCCATAACTGTTACAACTGGTCCTTGACATCCTTGATAATGGCATTGCGACGGAGTCGACGTCCTAGGTGGCCCCGCAGATGTTCTACTGGGGACAGACCTGGACATCTGCTGGCAAATACAGAACTGCAACATCATGCAGACAGTTCATAGACAAATATGGCACGTGTGGACGAGTATTGTACTGTTGAAACATTGCAGCACGAGCCCAAAGAAAGCAGGTGTTGACAGATGTGAAAATTACCGGACTGTCAGTTTAATGAGTCACAGCTGCAAAATACTAACAAGAATTATTTACAGACGAATGGAAAATCTGGTAGAAGCTGACCTCGGGGAAGATAAGTTTGGATTCTGTAGAAATGTTGGGACACGTGAGGCAATACTGACCCAACAGCTTATCTTAGATGACAGATTAAGGAAAGGCAAACCTACGTTTGTAGCATTTGTAGACTTAGAGGAAGCTTTTAACAACGTTGACTGGAATACTCTCTTTCAAACTCTGAAGGGTAAAATACAAGGAGCGAAAGGCTATTTACAATTTGTACAGAAACCAGATGGCAGTTATAAGAGTTGAGGGGCATGAAAGGGAAGCAGTGGTAGGGAAGGGAGTGAGACAGGACTGTAGCCTAACCATGATGTTATTCAATCTGTATATTGAGCAAATAGTAAAGGAAATAAAAGAAAAATTCGGAGTAGGAATTAAAATCCATGGAGAAGAAACAAAAACTTTAAGGTTTGCAGATGACATTGTAATTCTGTCAGAGACAGCAAAGGACCTAGAAGAGCAGTTGAACGGAATGGACAGTGTCTTGAAAGGAGGATATAAGATGAACACCAACAAAAGAAAAACGAGGATAATGGAATGTAGTCGAATTAAATCGGATGATGCTGAGGGAATGAGATTAGGAAATGAAACACTTAAAGTAGTAAATGAGTTTTTGTATTTGGGGAGCAAAGTAACTGATGATGGTCGCAGTAGAGAGGATATAAAATATAGATTGGCAATGGCAAGGAAAGCGTTTCTGAAGAAGAGAAATTTGTTAACATCGAGTATAGATTTAAATGTCAGGAAGTAGTTTCTGAAAGTATTTGTATGGAGTGTAGCCATGTATGGAAGTGAAACATGGACAATAAATAGTTTAGACAAGAAGAGAATAGAAGGTTTCGAAATATGGTGCTACAGAAGAATGCCGAAGATTAGATGAGTAGACCACATAACTAATGAGGAGGCATTGAATAGAATTGGGGAGAAATTTGTGGCACAAGTTGACTAGAAGAAGGGATCGGTTGGTAGCACATGTTCTGAGGCACCAAAGGATTACCAGTTTAGTATTGGAGGGCAGCGTGGAGAATAAAATCGTAGAGGGAGGCCAAGAGATGAATACAGTAAGCAGATTCATAAGGATGTAGGTTGCAGTAGGTACTGGGAGATGAAGCAGCTTGCACAGGATGGAGAGCTGCATCAAACGAGTCTCTGAAGACCACAACAACAACAACTACTACTACTTCATGACATAACACGTGAAGTACGTCAGAGTTCCTTCAATCATACTCAAGGACTTCCCACATCGTGACACCAACACCACTGTATAAAATTAGTGAAAAACAATTTAGATCGCAATGATTATTTTATTCAAGCTGGCCGGTTTTGGCCTGATCTTAGGCCACCTTCAGAATAGCACTGTGAAGGATAGAAATCGTGCTTACTACATAAAGAAGTCAGTGATTTAAAATAATTTTTACATACTAAAGTAGAAGAGTCGTTAGCCATCAGTTGAAGTTGACGAATTCCAGTAGAGTCAATAGGCGTCGCTGAAACTACTGCTGTTGGCTAGGCAGCATGGCGTAGTATGGATCTGGTGAGGGCGTTTCTGCGCTGTATCAGCTGAACGTCAGCCAATAAAGAACGATATACATAAATTACGTATCTCTTGAAGATACAGTTTATCTAAAAGTGAGCACTTACAAGAAAGTAGTACCTATTGGACAGAACAGAGTGTTATAAATAGTGAGTAACTGTAATAAGATTATTTAGAAGTTATTTCTCTTATTTCTTGTAGTACCATCTGGCGGAAATAATTTATTTAAGCAGTATAATATATCTATAGCAAAAATTGTAATGGTGCCACTTCAGAAGACACTATCCTCATTATCTTTGAGAGCTCCAGTCGTAATGATAACACGTGGCGTCCATGATATACGTCTATGATATTTGCTGGCCATCTTACTACGCGCCCATAGATAGCAAATTCAGGCTATAAGAGTGCTCCAGTGTTCTACTAAATTTCATATTATTCAGAATACAGTGTCATTACTGTATAATTATCATAGGTGACCATCTGCAAAACTGAGGAACATCTTTGGTTCGGTTAAGGATAATCTTGGCCTGAGGAGATGTGGTGTGTACAAGATTCCTTGTCATTGTGGGGCAGCATATATAGGTCAGACATGTCGCACAGTACAAGAACGCTGCGATGAACATCAGCAACATATACGCCTACGTCAACCGGAAAAGTCGGCAATTGCGTAACACTGTCTGAATTCAGGACATCGCATGATTTATGAAAAGACTGAAGTTTTATCCCTGGCATTATCTTTCAGGGATTGCGTCATTAAAGAAGCTCATGCATCGAAACTCATGCATCGAAGCTGCTTACAAGAATAATATACAGAAGAATGGAAAAGAAAATTGAGAATGCGCTAGGTGACGATCAGTTTGGCTTTAGGAAAAGTATAGGGACGAGAGAGGCAATTCTGACGTTACGGCTAATAATGGAAGCAAGGCTAAAGAAAACTCAAGACACTTGCATAGGATTTGTCGACCTGGAAAAAGCGTTCGACAATATAAAATGGTGCAAGCTGTTCGAGATTCTGAAAAAAGTAGGGGTAAGCTATAGGAAGAGACGGGTCATGTACAATATGTACAAACAACCAAGAGGGAATAATAAGCGTGGACGATCAAGAACGAAGTGCTCGCATTAAGAAGGGTGTAAGACAAGGCTGTAGCCTTTCGCCTCTACTCTTCAGTCTGTACATAGAGGAAGCAATGATGGAAATAAAAGAAAGATTCAGGAGTGGAATTAAAATACAAGATGAAAGGATATCAATGATACGATTCGCTGATGACATTGCTATCCTGAGTGAAAGTGAAGAAGAATTAAATGATCTGCTGAACGGAATAAACAGTATAATGAGTACACAGTATGGTTTGAGAGTAAATCGGAGAAAGACGAAGGTAATGAGAAGTAGCAGAAATGAGAACAGGGAGAAACTTAACATCAGGATTGATGGTCACGAAGTCAATGAAGTTAAGGAATTCTGCTACCTAGGCAGTAAAATAACCAATGACGGACGGAGCAAGGAGGACATCAAAAGCAGACTCGCTATGGCAAAAAAGGCATTTATGGCCAAGAGAAGTCTACTAATATCAAATACCGGCCTTAACTTGAGGAAGAAATTTCTGAGGATGTACGTCTGGAGTACAGTAATAATGGTTCAAATGGTTCTGAGCACTATGCGACTTAACTTATGAGGTCATCAGTCGCCTAGAACTTAGAACTAATTAAACCGAACTAACCTAGGGACATCACACACATCCATGGGCGAGGCAGGATTCGAACCTGCGACCGTAGTGGTCGCGCGGTTCCAGACTGAAGCGCTTAGAACCGCTCGGTCACAACGGCCGGCTCATCAACAGGGATGCGGGATTTGAACTGAGCACAGCCTGGAACCCTACATTGGCTGCTATTAAGTCACGACGAGAAAATTAAGTTTTTTTCGACATCAGACCCGTCATAACATTTGTATAGTATAGGTTTTTAGTGAGTGGCGTCTGGCCGCACTGTTAGTAAATATAGCGTACAGCGGACTCACAGGAAGACCGCTCTGCGATTTTCGGTAGAGAGCGTTTGAGTATGGCACCATCTATCTGCAAATCATTGCGCATGCGTGATTTCCGCACTTGCGCATTCTTCGCGCGAATGTTCTATATATAGGGCGTCGACGTGCGGTTACCGGACTTTCCTCCAGGGCACCCTCTTCTCTCTCTCCTCTCTTCCTCCCTCCCTCCCCTCCCCCCCCTCCGCTTGGCTTCCACCCCCCCCCCCTACTCTCTCACCTCCCCCACCCTTCTCAACTCCCACTGGTATCAACTTCCTCCCCCCCTCCCTCCTTCCCGCACCTCTTCCTTGGCAGGTCCCCGGCTTTTTCGCGTGAACAGTGCATCTTCGTGCGCCGGAGGTCGTCGCCAGTGCTCGCGTCAGTGCTTCAGTGTCTGTCCGTTTGTGCTCCTCCGTACACGTGTGTAAACTCTGTCATCCCCATTGTGTGCAGTGATGAACTATTCTATCCAACCAGTGCTCCCGTGAACGGCCTCGTTTATTTTACTATGTCTGTCTCCCGTTTTTATCCATCATGTTTGTTTGTTTTTTGTCTTCATGTTTCCTGTATGTATTCTCTGTGGCCGAAGAGCGGCGTAGATAGGCCACTGCCGGCCTACCTTTATTGTAAAGGTGTCGAAATAACAATACAGAAAAAAGCGGATAACGTCAGTCGTACCTTAGCCTTCAGCTAGGTTGATCCATCTGAAGAAATTTGGAAATTTGTCATAGGTTCCTATGGGATCAAACTGCTGAAATCATCGGCCCATAGAGTTACACACTACTTAAACTGGCTTACACCAAGGACAACATACACGTACACCCATGCCCGAGGGAGGACTCGAACCTTCGACGGTGGTGAGGGGGGGGGGGGGGGGGGGGGACCGCGCGAATCGTAGTAAGACGCCTCAGAAAGCGAGCCCAGATACAACCTGAAGATGTCGGACAGTTGCTCCGAGGAAATATCGTGGGATTTATACAACAGCATCCCGCGGCAAACCCGTGAAAACTATTTACAGCATATCCGCCGGGAGAACTTGAAGAGTCACAACTCATTCTATTGATTAAACATCCGATGCTATGGGTATATTGTACTGGTTAAATTGGTTATTTCCAGTACATGGTACTACAGGAAATGACAGAAATAATTTTTGAATAATCCTATCACAGTTACTCACTATTTTTACACTACTTGTCATTAAAATTGCTACACCAAGAAGAAATCCAGATGATAAACGGCTATTCATTGGAAAAATACACAAATATATTATACTAGAATTGACTTGTGATTACATTTTCACGCAATTTGGGTGCATAGATCCCGAGAAATCAGTACCCAGAACAACCACCTCTGGCCGTAATAACGGCCTTGATACGCCTGGGCATTGAGTCAAACAGAGCTTGGATACCACAGTTCATCAAGAGTAGTGACTGGCGTATTGTGATGAGCCAGTTGCTCAGCCACCATTGACCAGAAGTTTTCAGTTGCTGAGAGATCTGGAGAATGTGCTGGACAGGGCAACAGTCGAACATTCTCTGTATCCAGAAAGGCCCGTACAGGACCTGCAAGTGCGGTCGCGCATTATCCTTCTGAAATGTAGGGTTTCGCAGGGATCGAATGAAGGGTAGAGCCACGGGTCCTAACACATCTGAAATGTAACGTCCACTGTTCAAAGTGCCGTCAATGCGAACAAGAAGTGACCGAGACGTGTAACCAATGGCATCCAATACCATCACGCCGGGTGATACGCCAGAATGGCGATGACGAATACACGCTTCCAATGTGCGTTCACCGCGATGTCGCCAAACACGGATGAGACCATCATGATGCTGTAAACAGAACCTGGATTCATCCGAAAAAATGACGTTTTGCCCTTCGTGCAACCAGGTGCGTCGTTGAGTACGCCATCGTAGGCGCTCCTGTCTGTGATGCAGCGTCAAGGGTAACCTCTGCCATGGTCTCCGAGCTGATAGTCCATGCTGCTGCGAACGTCGTCGAACTGTTCGTGCAGATGGTTGTTGTCTTGCAAACGTCCCCATCTGTTGACTTAGGGATCGAGACGTGGCTGCACGATCCGTTACAACCATGCGGATAAGATGCCTGTCATCTCGACTGCTAGTGATACTCCATATTACCCTCCTGAACCCACCGATTCCATATTCTGCTAACGGTCATTGGATCTCGACCAACGCGAGCAGCAATGTCGCGATACGATAAACCGTAATGGCGATAAGCTACAATCCGACCTTTATCAAAGTCGGAAACGTGATGGTAGGCATTTCTCCTCCTTACACGAGGCATCACAACAACGTTCCACCAGGCAACGCCGGTCAACTGCTGTTTGTGTATGAGAAATCGGTTGGAAACGTTCCTCATGTCAGCACCTTGTAGGTGTCACCACCGGTGCCATCCTTGTGTGAATGCTCTGAAAAGCTTATCATTTGCGTATCACAGAATCTTCTTCCTGTCGGTAAATTTCGCGTCTGTAGCACGTCATCTTCCTGGTGTAGCAATTTTAATGGCCAGTAGTGTAATAATCTTTTCTCTCCTATTGGCACTACTTTTTTTTAATATTATTATTCACTTTTAGATTAACTGTTTCTTCAAATGGTGCGTAAATTATGTAAATCGTTCCTCATTGGCTGATATTGACGTCAGACAGCACAAACACGCCCTCACCAGAGCTATATAAAGCAATGATGCCCAGCCAACTGCAGCAGTTTCAGTGAATGAGGTCTACTGACTGTTTCGGACATCGTCAACTTCAGCTGATGGGTAACGGCTCTTCTTTTTTAATAAGTATAAATTAATTTTTTTAAGTCACTGAGTTCTTTATGTAACTATCACCATTTTTATCGTTCGCAGCGGTATTTTTAAGATAGCCCAAGACTAGGCCGAAACTGGTAATTTTAATTAATATAACTACTGCGATCTAGACTGTTTTTTACAGATTTTTAAATAGATTACAAGATCGCTGCTCTCCAAAAATGTTACCAAAATTTTTTAACACCACTGTGCCTATCCAAAACATAGGAATGTTAGGACCTATTCTCTGGTCGCCACCATCCACATCAATGATGGTCATCCACGGTAGTACAGACCGCGATTCATCTTGAACGCAATGCGACGTCATTCGTCAACATTGAATGCATCTCTGTCACGACACTAATCGATACGCAGCCGTTTGTGTTGGGTGGTAACGGCAGTCTGCGCTTGGGACGGTAACTCTCACGCTGGCTGCTGCTAGGCTCCGGCAAATGGTGCGGGATAACGCACAGTGTGTCCATTACTTGTTCTCGGATGGCAGGCGCAAATTTGAAGGGGTTATGACGTCGTCACGTTTCCGTGTTGTGCACACCTGCGCCACTATCACATCCAAATGCCCCACAAATCGGGGTAATGCAAGACTCTACCAGCCGGCCAAAGGCGACCCACAGTGCGGCCGCTTTGCAGCTACGTCAGATACTGATAGCTGATGACATTGTCTCATACGAGTACTCGACATCTGCGTGTCCTTCATAGTGGTCACTCAATATCTCTGTTAACGCTGCTTATACATCCTACCGCGCATGGCTATAACACTAAACACAAGCAGCACTTATGTACTCTGGTGACTTTCTACCACGGAGAATTGCAACTCTAATCGTTTACACGTCATCCAATGACGTGTACGCGAGTGAAATTATATTGACTTGGAACCACGTTTTCTGGGTGCCTCGCTGTTTTTTAAGCAATGTATAAACAAAATAAAACGCGTTCTTCAGAAGCCTACAAAGCCAACTGAATACAAGTTTTGAGGCTTTACGTCACAACTGTCCGTGACTTTGCCTACACTGTCCACACTCGCCACTATATTTCATTCGGTCAGACTACCTGCTTCGAAGCTTGAGCCATTTGGTGCAGTTGCCGAAACGTGGTCCCGCTTTTGGGAACTACTTGTATCGGCCAATGTTAGAGACTCATCACTTTCTACGGCAAAGAAACGTATTTTGTTTCGAGGGTATCTTTTAGGCATAGAGGAGCTGATAGTGAATAGAATACCTGTAACAGATAAAACGCAAAAAGAAGAACAGAAAGTCTTTGAACTGGTACACAAAGAACTACCGCATTACACGGACCACTACGATCATTTGGGTCCTTTAACGCCTTGGGTCCGTATTGTCATATCGATGGCTTCGTTGCGGAGTATCTTTGCGGGCAGCCGCGTTTGCAGAGTCGAGCACGGGACACGTAACTACACTCCTGGAAATGGAAAAAAGAACACATTGACACCGGTGTGTCAGACCCACCATACTTGCTCCGGACACTGCGAGAGGGCTGTACAAGCAATGATCACACGCACGGCACAGCGGACACACCAGGAACCACGGTGTTGGCCGTCGAATGGCGCTAGCTGCGCAGCATTTGTGCACCGACGCCGTCAGTGTCAGCCAGTTTTCCGTGGCATACGGAGCTCCATCGCAGTCTTTAACACTGGTAGCATGCCGCGACAGCGTGGACGTGAACCGTATGTGCAGTTGACGGACTTTGAGCGAGGGCGTATAGTGGGCATGTGGGAGGCCGGGTGGACGTACCGCCGAATTTCTCAACACGTGGGGCGTGAGGTCTCCACAGTACATCGATGTTGTCGCCAGTGGTCGGCGGAAGGTGCACGTGCCCGTCGACCTGGGACCGGACCGCAGCGACGCACGGATGCACGCCAAGACCGTAGGATCCTACGCAGTGCCGTAGGGGACCGCACCGCCACTTCCCAGCAAATTAGGGACACTGTTGCTCCTGGGGTATCGGCGAGGACCATTCGCAACCGTCTCCATGAAGCTGGGCTACGGTCCCGCACACCGTTAGGCCGTCTTCCTCTCACGCCCCAACATCGTGCAGCCCGCCTCCAGTGGTGTCGCGACAGGCGTGAATGGAGGGACGAATGGAGACGTGTCGTCTTCAGCGATGAGAGTCGCTTCTGCCTTGGTGCCAATGATGGTCGTATGCGTGTTAGGCGCCGTGCAGGTGAGCGCCACAATCAGGACTGCATACGACCGAGGCACACAGGGCCAACACCCGGCATCATGGTGTGGGGAGCGATCTCCTACACTGGCCGTACACCACTGGTGATCGTCGAGGGGACACTGAATAGTGCACGGTACATCCAAACCGTCATCGAACCCATCGTTCTACCATTCCTAGACCGGCAAGGGAACTTGCTGTTCCAACAGGACAATGCACGTCCGCATGTATCCCGTGCCACCCAACGTGCTCTAGAAGGTGTAAGTCAACTACCCTGGCCAGCAAGATCTCCGGATCTGTCCCCCATTGAGCATGTTTGGGACTGGATGAAGCGTCGTCTCACGCGGTCTGCACGTCCAGCACGAACGCTGGTCCAACTGAGGCGCCAGGTGGAAATGGCATGGCAAGCCGTTCCACAGGACTACATCCAGCATCTCTACGATCGTCTCCATGGGAGAATAGCAGCCTGCATTGCTGCGAAAGGTGGATATACACTGTACTAGTGCCGACATTGTGCATGCTCTGTTGCCTGTGTCTATGTGCCTGTGGTTCTGTCAGTGTGATCATGTGATGTATCTGACCCCAGGAATGTGTCAATAAAGTTTCCCCTTCCTGGGACAATGAATTCACGGTGTTCTTATTTCAATTTCCAGGAGTGTATTATGTTGTGGTTGTAGCTCTGCATGGGAAGGGCATTATTATGCAAGTTCAAGTGTTACTACAAGTGCTATTACAGTAAAGTGATAAAATATGGAAGTGGATTCGGAGGAAAGTGCGTAAAGGTGTAATTAAAAATAAGCAGTGTTGTCGATATCGTTTTTTGAGAATCCTCCCGTTTGCGTGTCGTAGCAGATTCAAAAGGATGTAGGTTGCAGTAGGTACTGGGAGATGATGAAGCTTGCACAGGATAGAATAGCATGGAGAGCTGCATCAAACCAGTCTCAGGACTGAAGACCAAAACAACAACAACAACCGTAAGTCAGTCACCTGCTCCGTGTTCGGTCTCCCAGAATGAATAATGTGAAACAGTAAAAATTAGTTACCACAAAAGAGTGCAATCAAGTGCCTGTGTCTTGTGACGAGCGTGAGAACGTGCGTTCGGTCATCGCGTTTCCGCATCATCAACAGTCAACCACGCCGCGACGGTTACGCGCACGCTCTTACAAGTGAGAACTGAAAATTTAACTTTATGAACAGTGTTACTTTATTACTAGAGACAAGGAGAACGGTCCCAGATGTCGGTGTGTGGGTGACGAGCATAAGAACTTCCCTTCGATTATTCGGCTTCCGCATCTTCAACAATCAGCAGCGTCGTGTCGGTTACGCGTACGCTCGTCAGAGTGATATTGTGGACTGGTAATCGTTCGTTAATTGGGATAAACAGTTGTGACTTAGAATGGAAACAGTGCAACCTGCGATTTTCTTATCGTCTCTGAATATAGTTGTTCATACCAGACGTGGGACAGTGTTGTGTTTAACGTTGAGTGGCTCCCCTAAACCCGCTTGCGTATTTCGATACATAATTTCAGGCAAGCCAGCAGCAGTGTGGAGCAGAACAGAACGACCGCCGCGGTATTATCAGGCACGTCGTGTGGACAGGGCGCGCGGTCAAAGGAACGAGAAACACTTTGAGGGAACCCCCGCCATCTGTACCCCCGGGAGTGTTACAGCCTGTACAGTCAGCGACAGCTGAAACTATACATACCAGAAATGTAACCTCCGTATACAGGCACTGCACGTTCTAGGAGAAGATGTAGTCCATATGGCAAACTCCTCACCCCGGAAAGTGTATATACACTTCGTTTAGAAATCTGTTATAAATGTGCTGCAGTACAATAGCATTTACAGGCATCGCCGAGAGACTCCTAGGGACCAGTAGGTGTAGAATATTGCCAAGTTTGTTGTCCACTAACGGATACTTTATATTCATGGTGGCTTAATTACATGTTAAAGTTTTATCAAAAACAAAGAAGTGTTGAAGGATTATGTGTCATCGCATTACATAATTGTGTCACTCGCGTTGGATAGATAATTTTTTTAATAACATTATGTTGGCAACTTTAAGGTCAGTGGTCTTGAAAGTTTAGCTAGTATAAATGTGTGTGTGTGTTGTAATATTATTGCATTTCAGATACTTTGCATGTGAGATATTTGTCGTAAAAGAAAAGGACAGCCAACGAGCTGTAGTTCGTAAAAATGCTAAGCATCACAGCGCGAGAGGAAAGAGACGAAATATTTTTTTAATGTGCACCTATACCAAGACACGCGTCCAGCGTTTAAATACTCTAAATAAAAACTTTGATCCGACAGTGAGAAGCTGCGAAACAGAAGAAAGAACAATTTTCTTTTGTTAAGAAATGTTCTAGAGACTTTATTATCCATTGTACTTTTGGTCACCGACATGTTAAGGCGTACTGCATAGCATTGCTAAAAGGTGTATTTTCATTTTGTGTAAAAACTATGTGAAACGACGAACAAACATTTCGGTAACACGAGTGTGGATACAATGTACTTACGCACACGCAAGGACATTTAATTTTAAGAAGGACCGGATTGACAAAGCAGCGATTATTGGACTGCGCCATGCACAAAATAAATACTGAAACGTCCCCTTAGAAAAATTATACATGACTGTGCTTAAACTGACACACAGTATTTTTAGCGCAACGCAATCTGACTTTCAAAAATCCCTGCAAAAGAATGGCCCTGACTAACATTAACCTATACCTTTCACAAATCACTTACCTCACCGAAAATCTTCGTTACTCGAACTACTGCAATACAGCGAGCGCCACTACTGCCAGCTAAATAAAAGATTCAATCTACTGAAGGCTCTAACTACTAATAGGCATAGTTAGCAAATGAAAGATTTTGATAGAGAACAAACAATGTATTTACCTCAATATTGTTGAAAAGTCATAATGTATATAGCAGTTCATGACATCCAGTCTTACAAATTTCGAAACTCCGCCATTTCTCTCCCCACATCCACCACTGCTGGCGGCTCACCTCCAACTGCGCAACGCTACGCGCTGTTAACAGCCAACAGCCCAACACTACAATGGCAGACAACAATGCAAACTAGCCACAGACTGCACACAGCACGGCCAGTGATTTTTCATACAGAGCGCTACGTGGCGTTACCAATATAAAAACCTAAACAGCCTACTTACAATACCAGGTGTAAGTCATGTGTTTATTGTGTATTTGTAAATGTTTAGAAGTTGAATGCCAATTTGTTCAAAATATATTAATATTTTCCGACGCAGTAATTTTTTTATTCTTTTCTTTCACTAACCAAAAATGATGTTCAAATTGTATTTGAGCTTTGTTACAGGTTCGCTCTTTATCGCGGTGTCTCGATTGTATTTGGGAGACCACTAATGTGTTCAACTTCCGATCTGTTAATATTTCTCTAAATAAATTCCACTAATTTGCTTTCATTTCCATTTTTATATTCAAATAGGTCCCTTAGGTAATTTCATCGAAGATTCTGATTGCGTGAAGGCAATCCGGGTCAAAAGGTCAATTATTCGCGCAATCAATCCGTACGTCTCCTGAACACAATTGAGAACCGACGCATCGGTGATCAATTAATAATCTCTCTCTCTTTTAAAGTCGTACTAAATAACGGTCACACAGGATAGCCGTAAGTACGCAATCTGGTGTTAGGTTGCATTTTGCCAATAAATATTACCAACAAACAGTGACAGCATCACTATTATTATTTATTACTATTTCTTATACAGTATAAGCAAGCTGCTAACGCTACAGTGTGTGTTTGTGCGCGCGCGCGCGCGCGCGCGCGCGCGCGTGTGTGTGTGTGTGTGTGTGTGTGTGTTTCATTCTTATGCTTGTATCTGCGATGCATTTAAAAAAATAAGATTATATATACCACATCAACCACTGTGAAAAATTAGTAAACATATGAATGTATAACGTATTCTCATGTATAACCTAAGGGAAAGAAACCGAAACGACGCACCATAAAGGAATTATACCAACCGGACGGAAATCGGTAGATCTGATGTACATGTACAGACAAAAAAATAACTACAGTTTTGGAAAAATTAGATAATATGTTCAAGAGAAAAAGCTTCACAAATTCTGCAACTCGTTGGTACACCTCTGGCTCTATGCAAGCAGTAATTCGGCTTGGCATTGATTGACAGAGGTGCTGAATGTCCTCCTGAGAAAGATGGCGTCAAAACCTGGCCGACTGGCGCGTTAGATCGTCAGACTACCGAGCTTGCTGGAGGGGCCCTGCCCATGATACTCCAAACGATCTTTACTGGGGGCGATCCGACGGCGTTGCTAGCCGAGGTGGGCTTTGGTAAGCAGGAATACAAGCACTGAAAACTCTACCTATATGAGGGCGGGCATTATCTTGCCGAAATGTAAGCCCAGGATTGCTTGCCATAAAGGGAAAAAAAGCGAGGCGTAGAACTAATTACCGCTGTGCTGTAAGGGTGCCGCGGATGACAACCTAAGGGGTCCTGCTATGAAACGAAATGGCATCAAAAACCATCACTGCTGGTAGTCGGGTTGTATGGCGGGCGACTGTCAGGTTGGCACCCACCGCTATCCGGGGCGTCTCCAGACATGTCTTCGGCAGGAATCTCTGCCTGTCTTCGTGCTTGCCAAACCCTACTTTGGCCAGCAAGGTCGTCGGATCTCCCTCCAATTGAGAATGTTTGGAGCGTGATAGGCGGGGCTCTCCAACCAGTTCAGTATTTTGACTATATAATGCGCCCACTGGACAGAATTTGGTAATAATATTCCTCACGAGGACATGCAACAACTGTGTTAATCAGTGCCAAGCCGAATAACTGCTTGCATGAGGGCCAGAGGTGGACCAACGCATTATTGACTTGCTCAATTGTGAAGCTCTTTCTCTAGAGTAAATAACCCTATTATTATTATTATTTTTTTTTTTTTTGAAATAGTGACCATTTATTTGTCTTTACATGTACATCGCATCTGCAGAGTTCCGTCTCACTCGGATAATTGGCTCGTGGTGTGATGTTTTTTTGTCTTACAGTGTATCTGAACGTTACCTGCGAGACAGCAAATTATTGTATAAAAATCTTATACAAAGTATACCCCCTCAGTTAAGGAAGCCTGCATACTGTAGTTGTTAGTAGGCACCTATTATAAAACGGTAGAATCAGTATGTTTAGTGAATAAGGAATAGTTTTTTTCCAATAGTTTTAAATTTATTTTATAACATATCCTATTTTTCCCCCACATCTCCTCTTTCTTTGTAAATATTAGTTTAATGTAACCTAAGTCGTCACTACATGTGCTCACCACATGTTAAAATGTGTCAACACACACAGATTCATGTGCCATTGTTCGAAAACTAGACTCAGAGCTTGAGAGAATGAGAACTCAGCCACAGTTTCCTTCACATCTCGTCATAAATCGGTAAGTTTTATTAAATATTAATTCATTTATGAAATTTCATTTTACTGGGTGCTGTAAACGTAACGTGGGCTAGACTGTTAGGTTCTGAAAATATGGGCAACAGAAGTAAGAAAAAAACTAAACACAATTTGATCAGTTGCGTCCCACATCAGCATAATTAATACGCAAAAAAATAATTATAGTAAATGTGCGACCCGGTCCCTGGCAAGGTACACAGTTTTGCAGCGTTTTACTGATTACAGTTTGGATTAAAATTTGATTGCCTTTTTTAGAATACCAATACGTTTACGTATCATTTCACTTACGAAAGATTATACAATTACAGAAAGTTTACACTTCTTCCTACAACTGACAGCTGTGCCGTGGTAGAAATTGAAGATTTGAAGAGCGCGCCGCAGCGCGTAGTGTGAAGCAATCGTCCTCCGTTTCTGGCGGTGGAGCCGCTGTGGCAATTGCAGCTTTGGTGTCTCCCTCTGGTGGGAAAGGGGAAACGTTGCCCGTTCATGTGCATTTAAGGGGCGCTATGAGCTCGCCAGTCGGTCAGTCTGGGTCAGTCTCTCGTCCCCAGCTTGCTAGTCTGTCTCTCGTCCGCATTTGTTAGGCAGTTAGTGTCTGTCTGTCATTCGGAGTGCTAGTATGTCTGTCGTTCGGATCAACCTTTAAAACCTGCAAAATGAGAGGCTTTCCACTCCACCAGTAAGAGAACTCAGCGAGTGATCGCCCAGTCGGGGCTTAGTTCCTGCATCTGTCTGCGCGTTAGGCCGCCAGTCTGCTCGAGTTTGCTCAGGCAATGATCATTGGCGGTTGGATCGATAGGTGGTCGGTCGCGCACTGAGACACAAGATGACTTGTCCGTCTTTAGCGTCGGCGCATGTGAGGTCGCCACGTGAATCCAGTGGGCCGCGGCGTATAACGAGGGGTAGTGACTTTGCGGTCGACACGAGAGCAACAGGAGTCAACCCACATCAGTCTGGCCGGTGCGAGCTGCGACGCCGTGAGACGGGAGATCGGCGCGCCTTCCTGCGTCCGTTGAAGCGGCTGGCAGCGGACGTTTCGGGAGAGATATTTGGGGGTGCTGTGCCAGGTCTTCTCGAGAAATCGCTGTTTATTAGAAGTTAAGTGATTGGTGATATGTTGTCTGATTTACTCTTGTTAAATTCTGCTTGTTTTCTTGGTGAGGTCACCAGCCGTTTTGCTTTGGGTTCGTCCCACCATTCTTCTCCGTTTGTGACATATTGGGTGGTCCGTTTTTCCCTTGTGGAGTAGGGACGGGTTGGAGCAACCTGTGGTTCGGGTTGTTCGGTAATCTCCCTATCAATCTACCGTACGTTAGTAGCTGCCTCTGTCATGTTTGTCGGATTTGGTGTGTTAACGAATTTATTGCTTGGAATGTAACGGCCTAATACCTGAAATATGTTTTGATCTTTGGAAACTTTGAAATTATTGCCTATGATGTTGAGAGGCGGTATCTGTGTACTGTAGAGCATCTTAACAATTGTTTGGTCAACCTTGTAGAATTTTAGATAAGATTGCATTTCAGGGGCTTTTATTTAAATGATCATTTTAGTATATAAAGTTGCCACCCTTTCACTGTAAAACTTTTCTTAGAAGTTAAAATCAAGTTGCACCTTCGGTGGCAAGGTTAATATAGGTTAATACTTTAATTGTTAGTGTTTTGTACCATTTCCATCCCTCCTACGGGGGGGGGGGGGGCATAGTTTGTGTGCTTGTGTAAATTGTTAAAACTCTTAGTTTAAAATTATCTGGTGTGTTGCAGATTTGCACCAGTGTAGTCTTTCAGAGGCTGTTGTGAGCGGTCGTAACTACGGCCGTGTCATAAGTGAGCGGCAAGGTTCTCTGCCCGAAACCTCATACAGTCAAAACTTGTTTCTTTCTGCCTCTGAATAAATTTTAACTTTGATATTTAGAGGGTGCTTTCTGATTATAATTTTAAATCTGTTTCTTTTAAAAATGCGTATAGCCACTATTAAGGTGAATAAAATTCCCATTTGATAAAAGCAATTTGGTTTGATTTCATCAGTTACTCCCTGGCAACTACTTCCATGCTTACATAGTGTGATTAAATGTGTTAATGTTCATCATGAATCGCTAGTAAATAAGTAAATTCTTAAGAATATTCTTTGAAAATAAATCACGGTTCAACAGCATCTACTGGGCATCAGATACATCAGTTCTGCAAAGCGTTAATAGTGCACACCAAGTATTCATCATGTAATACGGGCAGAGCACCAACTCTATCGACAAAATTTTCGAGATTGCTCACGGACATTTCCTGAGAGCTTTTTTTGTGCGGGACCCATGATCTCTAGTAGCTCTCCACAGAGTACATACCCACATAAAAAAATTTTTTTTGCATCAGTCCGGTTCCCAAAATTACTGAAGATAGACGTTGACTTTGGATATTGTATCACAGACACAGTCCCTTTGACTGTTCAGAGATGTCACTAAACCCGCCCAAAGATGTAAACAACCATGCATGAGCAGCGCCTATTAGACGGGGGGGTTCGACAGTTCCAGTCATTCCGCCAGGAAGGAAATACACGGCTCTTGTTGTCTACATCTACATTTATACTCCGCAAGCCACCCAACGGTGTGTGGCGGAGGGCACTTTACGTTCCACCTCTCTTTCCTGTTCCAGTCGCGTATGGTTCGCGGGAAGAACGACTGTCAGAAAGCCTCCGTGCGCGCTCTAATCTCTCTAATTTTACATTCGTGATCTCCTCGGGAGGTATAAGTAGGGGGAAGCAATATATTCGATACCTCATCCAGAAACGCACCCTCTCGAAACCTGGCTAGCAAGCTACACCGCGATGCAGAGCGCCTTTCTTGCAGAGTCTGCCACTTGAGTTTGTTAAACATCTCCGTAACGCTATCACGGTTACCAAATAACCCTGTGACGAAACGCGCCGCTCTTCTTTGGATCTTCTCTATCTCCTCCGCCAACCCGATCTGGTACGGATCCCACACTGATGAGCAATACTCAAGTATAGGTCGAACGAGTGTTTTGTAAGCCACCTCCTTTGTTGATGGACTACATTTTCTAAGGACTCTCCCAATGAATCTCAACCTGGTACCCGCCTTACCAACAATTAATTTTATATGATCATTCCACTTCAAATCGTTCCGCACGCATACTCCCAGATATTTTACAGAAGTAACTGCTACCAGTGCTTGTTCCGCTATCATATAATCATACAATAAAGGATCCTTCTTTCTATGTATTCGCAATACATTACATTTGTCTATGTTAAGGGTCAGTTGCCACTCCCTGCACCAAGTGCCTATCCGCTGAAGATGTTCCTGCATTTCGCTACAATTTTCTAATGCTGCAACTTCTCTGTATACTACAGCATCATCCGCGAAAAGCCGCATGGGACTTCCGACACTATCTACTAGGTCATTTATATATATTGTGAAAAGCAATGGTCCCATAACACTCCCCTGTGGCACGCCAGAGGTTACTTTAACGTCTGTAGACGTCTCTCCATTGATAACAACATGCTGTGTTATGTTTGCTAAAAACTCTTCAATCCAGCCACACAGCTGGTCTGATATTCTGTAGGCTCTTACTTTGTTTATCAGGCGACAGTGCGGAACTGTATCTGTAGTCAAAACCGCCGTTCGATCGCGTCCACATTGTTACTTTGTGCCAGGAAGGGCTCTCAACAAGGAAAGTGTCCTGGCGTCTCGGAGTGAAACAAAACGATGTTGCTGGGGCATGTAGGAGACACAGAGAGACAGGAACTGTCGATGACATACCTCGCTCAGGCCGCCCAAGGGCTATTACTGCAGTGGGTGAACGCTACGTACCTATTATGGCTCGGAGGAACCTGACAGCAACGCCACCATGTTGAATAATGATTTTCTTGCAGCCACAGGACGTCGCGTTACGACTCAAACTGTGCGCAGTAGGCTGCATGATGAGCAACTTCCTGACGTCCATGGCGAGGTCAATCTTTGCAACCACGACACCCTGCAGCGTGGTACAGATGCTCCCAACAACATGGCGAATGGACCGCTCAGGACTGGCATCACGTTCTCTTCACCGATGAGTGTGGCGTATGCCTTCAACCAGACAATCGTCGGTGACGTGTTTGGAGGCAACCTGGTCAGGCTGAAACCTTAGACACACTGTCCAGCGAATCCAACAAGGTGGAGGTTTCCTGCTGTTTTGGGGTGGCATTATGTGGGTCCGACGTACGCCACTGGTCGTCATGGAAGGCGCCGTAACGGCTGCACGATAAGTGAATGCCATCCTCCGACTGATAGTGCAACCATATCGGCAGCGTATTGGGGAGACATCCGTCTTACTGGACGATAATTCACGCCCTCCCGCTACGGTCGCAGGTTCGAATCCTGCCTCGGGCATGGATGTTTGTGATGTCCTTAGGTTAGTTAGGTTTAACTAGTTCTAAGTTCTAGGGGACTAATGACCTCAGCAGTTGAGTCCCATAGTGCTCAGAGCCATTTGAATCACGCCCTCCATCGTGACCATATTGGGAATGATTTCTTTCAGGATAACGACATCGCTCGACTAGTAGCCAGCATGTTCTCCAGACATGAGCCCTATCGAACATGCCAGGGATAGATTGAAACCGGCTACGGTCGCATGTTCGAAACCCTGCCTCAGGCATGGATGTGTCTGATGTCCTTAGGTTAGTTAGATTTAAGTAGTTCTAAGTTCTAGGAGACTGATGTTAAGTCCCATACTGCTCAGAGCCGTTTTTGAACCACTAAAAATCTCTGCACAATAGTGCATATATCGACGATATGCGCTGTGGATCTCTATCCATACACTCACAGGGCTTGTTGCGGAGAACAGTAGTGGTTAGTTTCCAATACGACCGCATGTTTGCTGTCAGTACTGCTGGGTGCTGTCTTATTTGTGTTTTTCCAGCAATATTAGTCGTGCGCTAACAGTTATACAAAGTAGTTTCTCTGGTGGGGGGTTACAGAAATTTTCGCTGTTGTGAAGGTATTGTAAGATGGCAAGAACTATGCCCCTTACATGAAGTCATTAAAGATCACCCAACTCACATTGAGCGAACAGTAGGGCTGAACAAAAAATGACTGACAAGGCACAATGCATCTTGTAGAGGGTATAGTATGGACATATTGCAATAATTAATGTCGGGTGATGGTTTTAAAGTAATTCACACGATATGAAAACTTTGAGGAAACGCGTCGATTTACTGGAGGCTGGTTTATCCCAGGGAAGTATTCGAGTGACCGTGGCCGGCTAGGGAGGGGCGAAGGGAAGCAACAATAGGCAGCTTAGGGCGGCTCAAGCTCTGAGAAAGCAGTAACGGGGCGCGGCCTCCGGCTGCCTTAAGGTGAGTGACAGTGAGTGAGTGGTTGACCCCTTGCTGGTGTACCGGGAAGCAGACGGAGAACTTGTACGCCTGTTGATAAATGTCCATCGTCCTGTTTTCAGTGAAACATGCGAGAAAGCCGCGCAAAACTACGGTGGAGCGGTCAACAGAGGCCAAAAATGGGTGTTCGTGACTACAGCAACTTCACGCTGAGTTCACGGTCCGCAGAGTCTGAAGTAAATCAGGTGAAGAGCGACAGAATGAAATACACCGGCCTCCGACGGGAACGTAAGCTTCAAATGGTTCAAATGGCTCTGACCACTATGGGATTTAACTTCTGAGGTCATTAGTCCCCTAGAACTTAGAACTACTTAAACCTAACCAACCTAAGGACATCACACACATCCATGCCCAAGGCAGGATTCGAACCTGCGACCGTAGCGGTCGCGCGGTTCAAGACTGTAGCGCCTAGAACTGCTCGGACACCCCGGCCGGCTGGGAACGTAGGACCAAGGAATCTGAAGTACTCAACTGGGAGTCAGAATTCTGGTAAAATTGGTGTTTTGAGCAGACGCTAACCTTGATGGATGGCCTTGGAGGAGCTAAATAGCAGAAGTTGAGAGGAAGGGAAATTTTGTGGGAATTTGTTCACTTCCCAGAGCAGGCATTGGTCGGCGCTGGGAAGCAACGCATAATTAACGCGACTTGCGCTGCAATTGGCGTAAGTGTTTTTGCTGGAGGGGAAACCGAGGCAAAGAGCGGACTGGGAGAAGTCTCCATAGGGGTCTTCAGTTACCAGTTTGCCTAGAGTGCGGACGTGGCGTTCTTTACTCAGCTTGACTGAGAGAGAGTGAGCATCTCTGCAATTTAGGACTTAGGAAATGGAAGGATTGAGCTTGGAGATAGAAAGTTTTGGTTTAGCTATGTACTGAGCAAGATAGCTAGGAGTGAATAGACGAGTGCAGCCTTGCAGCACCACGAGGTCGGCCGATGTCCACACAACGAAGCTGCTCCGCCACGCTGTATTTGGTGATATTGCGCCCGCTCCGGCCACTGATTAATTTGTTGGATCGCGTTGGCAAAGTTTCCACGAGCGCTTCATGGGCCGTGTATTATAGAAGTCTTCTCGCACTTCGCATTACGCCTGGGTCAGTCAATAGGAATTACTTTTGAGTTATCGCGCTTTACTCCACCCAAACGCAATTTATTACCACTGCCTGGTAGGAGAGTCATGTAATGTGATCATTGAAGGTCGCGAGTTAAAATACATTGGTGCTAATCGACTGCATCTGTTTTCAATCTAGTAGTTGAAATCCCAAGTCATTTTCTTAATTAATTTTATGTTCAACATTTGCATCTGGTGTTCAATAGCTGAATGTAACATCAATGTGCAACCCTTTTTAATTAAAAGTGATCAATTCTGAATCAATTAATGTCAACTCTGCCACCGCAGTTCAATCAGGAGTCACAGGGCCTTATTACTTTCTTTGCGTTATCCGATGTTGCACCAGTTTTGCACTCTCTGTTGATCTGTTAGTCAATTAGCTGGGGTGAACAAACGCCAAAACCAGATAAGTGGCGGGTGGGGTGTTACAGTATAAATAATCTTCGAAATTTTAAGTGGAGTTTCATCGTGAAAAATCCAAAGACCCAAAGGTGTTCTGCAGTGTTATTAAAATCTAAAGTTTGGTATAACAACGTTTCCCGCTTATTTCTTAGGGGAACTACAATGAATGCATTAAATTATGTGAATGCATCGTCAGTGATCAGATCTGAATAATACTGCACTGTATCGTATGCATGTTTGCGTACCATATATCTTCCAGTGAGCCAAAAAGATCATGAAGCTCTAATTTACACCTGTCACAGCATTGTGAGCAATTCCTCGAACCACTATGTAGCTTTGCCGTTCAGCGTCTGTGATTAAGATACAAACACTTCGCAGTCTCTTTGATAATGGACGCAGGTGTTTTCAAATAGGGTCCGTTTCTCCAACAAGCGTAGAGTAACGCGATTCACTTCGCGCTGTATCGGCAGGGATAAAGCGAGACGTCACTCACGGGAACGTATAACGAGCCCAGCGCACAGTGACTATGGGTCCCGCCCGGCGACCTTCGACCCCACTAAGAGGAGGCGGCTCCGTTTGAACACGGGACCGCCGCGGAGCGAAGGGCGAATGCACCGTAATCACGTCAAACGTTTCAGTAACCGGCTGTTGGGCGCAGTAAAATCTGAATAATTCTCAGGCGCAGCATGTTTACTTCGCGCGGAAATCAATTACAGACACCAAGTTTCGAGTTGGTCGACCGTTAGCTATCGATCGTTTCGCAATTTCTCTTCCACAATTTTGATGAGGGTGGAGGTTAGCGGGCACGATGCTCAATGAGCTCTCTCTCCCTTATCCGGTTTGCAGACTTTATTTATCGTATCCGTTAGACAATACTCGTCATGTTACGTACTCATACAGGGTTACTTTCCAATGCTTACGGAAACGTGGGCAGCAGAAATTACATATAATTTATAAATATTCATATCAATTTCTTGGTTGTCGAAAGGCTTTGCGAATAATTAACGTCAAAGTTTTTCATGTATAGGGACGAAGTCCGGAAAGGGCCCGTGTGTTGATCAGGCGGCTATTCACAGGTGTCAGAAAGTGGTCCCCCACCCGGCTCGTGTTGACATTGCAGTGCGGGTACGTATAAGGAAAAGTACACAAGCCGGGTAGAAAATTAACTCAGTCACAAGAGACACAACGCTAATACCGTACAACACCGCTTCGCCTACATAATGGCCTCAAATCGGCTAGGTCATGAGCCCATAAGTTTGTTCAGGTTTGCCATAAACAGCTGAAGCCTCTGGTTCATCGTCGTTAGTCGGTTTACTCACTGCTGCGTGTCGTGATCTCATTTTTCATTCATTCATTGGACTAGATGTCTCCGCAATATTTAGCACTTATAAATACAACGTAAAGAGGTAGGTCGGTCATTTTCTCCGCTTCTTCGAACCATCTACTTCCTGTTCATGCTCGTGGTCTCTTGTCTTCGTTTCCGCCTTGTAAGATTGTCTTCTATAAATTACCTCTTTCTCTTCTCAATGAACTGGAAGTAGCTTTGACTGACACGGGAAGATAAAGTTTTGTAATCCATCGTCGCCGGTTTTGTAAACCCTCGTCGCCAGTTTTGTAAAGGCCTCGTCGCACCTGCTGTGGACGCCGAGTTGCCATTGTGGTTACGGTAGGCCGAGTTTGTGAGTTGGTGAAACGGCACTTCCTCCTTGCCACTGTTACACAGGTATGCCTCAGGATCAGGTAACAGGATGGGAGAACGAAGGCTCTACAACACTCCAACAAATCAAAAACAAAGTCACACATATGAGTTAAGAAGATTTACTGACCTTTGTGACTTGTCGAATAATGAATTCTGCAACACTGTACGTAATACAACTCAAAAAAGTACCTAAATCGCTAAGTGCAAATAATCGTAGGTAAACTTCACAGTACATAGCAAATGCAATTTACAACAACTTTCTGTTCGCTTCTAAGAGTTCACTAAATGACGTTTCCTATCTAAGACAGCCGTGGACGATGATCTATAACCAAGTGGGCGAGAACTGCTCTTCTATCTTCCGAGTAGGCTTCTGTCGGTTGTCATCCGGTCATTGGCGGATTGTACTCGTCCCGAATTTGGCCGAGGCGAAGTCGATATCTTCATCCTAAGCGCCGCCCATGGCGCTTGCGGAACTCCCGCAAGTGGCGAGTCTCTATGGCACCGGCATCAGCTCGCATCTTTGCGCCTGTGGTGCTTTTTCCCTCGATGTGTGTTGTTCGGATGACACAGCATAAAGTTCTTGTCATGGTAAGTTATTCCATAGCCGTAGTATTCGCTCTACTTCCTATACATGGTACGTTATAATATCTTCCTCCGACACCTCATCTCGAAGGCATCAGTTTGGCTATTGTCACTTACTTTCATGTTCCAAGTCTCGTGATCGTGCAAGAACATAGGGAACGCCAGTGATTACACCACATCGCATCTTATTTTTTTTTGTCTGCTGTCTTGTTCTGCCAGCGCCGGCCGCTTTGGCCGAGCGGTTCTAGGCGCTTCAGTCCGGAACCGCGCGACTGCTTCGGTCGCAGGTTCGAATCCTGCGTCATGGAGGTGTGTGATGTCCTTAGGTTAGTTAGGTTCAAGTAGTTCTAAGTTCTAGTGGACTGATGACCTCAGATGTTAAGTCCCATAGTGCTCAGAGCCACTTGAACTATTTTTTGGTTCTGCCAGACCTTACTGATTCGACGATTCATTTCATTATAACAGTTTCCTGTGTCACTGATCAGAGATCTGAGCATTTTTTTTTTTTTTTTTTGGTCATCAGTCTACTGACTGGTTTTATGCGACCCGCCACGAATTCCTTTCCTGTGATAATCTCTTCATCTCAGAGTAGCACTTGCAACCTACGTCCTCAATTATTTGCTTGACGTATTCCAATCTCTGTCTTCCTCTACAGTTTTTGCCCTCTACAGCTCCCTCTAGCACCATGGAAGTCATTCCCTCATGTCTTAACAGATGTCCTATCATCCTGTCCCTTCTCCTTATCAGTGTTTTCCACATATTCCTTTCCTCTCCGATTTTGCGTAGAACCTCCTCATTCCTTACCTTATCAGTCCACCTAATTTTCAACATTCGTCTATAGCACCACATCTCAAATGCTTCGATTCTCTTCTGTTCCGGTTTTCCCACAGTCCATGTTTCACTACCATACAATGCTGTACTCCAGACGTACATCCTCAGAAATTTCTTCCTCAAATTAAGGTCGGTATTTGATATTAGTAGACTTCTCTTGGCTAGAAATGCCTTTTTTGCCATAGCGAGTCTGCTTTTGATGCCCTCCTTGCTCCGTCCGTCATTGATTATTTTACTGCCTAGGTAGCAGAATTCCTTAACTTCATTGACTTCGTGACCATCAATCCTGATGTTAAGTTTCTCGCTGTTCTCATTTCTACTACTTCTCATTACCTTCGTCTTTCTCCGATTTACTCTCAAACCATACTGTGTACTCATTAGACTGTTCATTCCGTTCAGCAGATCATTTAATTCTTCTTCACTTTCACTCAGGATAGCAATGTCATCAGCGAATCGTATCATTGATATCCTTTCACCTTGTATTTTAATTCCACTCCTGAACCTTTCTTTTATTTCCATCATTGCTTCCTCGATGTACAGGTTGAAGAGTAGGGGCGAAAGGCTACAGCCTTGTCTTACACCCTTCTTAATACGAGCACTTCGTTCTTGATCGTCCACTCTTATTATTCCCTCTTGGTTGTTGTACATATTGCATATGACCCGTCTCTCCCTATAGCTTACCCCTACTTTTTTCAGAATCTCGAACAGCTTGCACCATTTTATATTGTCAAACGCTTTTTCCAGGTCGACAAATCCTATGCAAGTGTCTTGATTTTTCTTTAGCCTTGCTTCCATTATTAGCCGTAACGTCAGAATTGCCTCTCTCGTCCCTTTACTTTTCCTAAAGCCAAACTGATCGTCACCTAGCGCATTCTCAATTTTTTTTCCATTCTTCTGTATATTATTCTTGTAAGCAGCTTCGATGCATGAGCTGTTAAGCTGATTGTGCGATAATTCTCGCACTTGTCAGCTCTTGCCGTCTTCGGAATTGTGTGGATGATGCTTTTCCGAAAGTCAGATGGTATATCGCCAGACTCATATATTCTACACACCAACGTGAATAGTCGTTTTGTTGCCACTTCCCCAAATGATTTCAGAAATTCTGATGGAATGTTATCTATCCCTTCTGCCTTATTTGACCGTAAGTCCTCCAAAGCTCTTTTAAATTCCGATTCTAATACTGGATCCCCTATCTCTTCTAAATCGACTCCTGTTTCTTCTTCTATCACATGAGACAAATCTTCACCCTCATAGAGGCTTTCAATGTATTCTTTCCACCTATCTGCTCTCTCCTCTGCATTCAACAGTGGAATTCCCGTTGCACTCTTAATGTTACCACCGTTGCTTTTAATGTCACCAAAGTTTGTTTTGACTATCCTGTATGCTGAGTCTGTCCTTCCGACAATCATATCTTTTTCGATGTCTTCACATTTTTCCTGCAGCCATTTCGTCTTAGCTTCCCTGCACTTCCTGTTTATTTCATTCCTCAGCGACTTGTATTTCTGTATTCCTGATTTTCCCGGAACATGTTTGTACTTCCTCCTTTCATCAATCAGCTGAAGTATTTCTTCTGTTACTCATGGTTTCTTCGCAGCTACCTTCTTTGTACCTATGTTTTCCTTCCCAACTTCTGTGATGGCCCTTTTTAGAGCTGTCCATTCCTCTTCAACTGTACTGCCTACTGCGCTATTCCTTATTGCTGTATCAATAGCGTTAGAGAACTTCTCGTCATTCCTTAGTACTTCCGTATCCCACTTCTTTGCGTATTGATTCTTCCTGACTAATGTCTTGAACTTCAGCCTACTCTTCATCACTACTATATTGTGATCTGAGTCTGTATCTGCTCCTGGGTACGCCTTACAACCCAGTATCTGATTTCGGAATCTCTGTCTGACCATGATGTAATCTAATTGAAATCTTCCCGTATCTCCCGGCGTTTTCCAAGTATACCTCCTCCTCTTGTGATTCTTGAACAGAGTATTCGCTATTACTAGCTGAAACTTGTTACAGAACGCAATTAGTCTTTCTCCTCTTTCATTCCTTGTCCAAAGCCCATATTCTCCTGTAACCTTTTCTTCTACTCCTTCCCCTACAACTGCATTCCAGTCGCCCATGACTATTAGATTTTCGTCCCCCTTTACATACTGCATTACCCTTTCAATATCCTCATACACTTTCTCTATCTGTTCACCTTCAGCTTGCGACGTCGGCATGTATACCTGAACTATCGTTGTCGATGTTGGTCTGCTGTCGCTCCTGATTAGAACAACCCGGTCACTGAACTGTTCACAGTAACACACCCTCTGCCCTACCTTCCTATTCATAACGAATCCTACACCTGTTATACCATTTTCTGCTGCTGTTGATATTACCCGACACTCATCTGACCAGAAATCCTTGTCTTCTTTCCACTTCACTTCACTGACCCCTACTATATCTAGATTGAGCCTTTGCATTTCCCTTTTCAGATTTTCTAGTTTCCCTACCCGACTCGTAGAACGTCATCCTTTCGTTGATTATTCAATCTTTCCCTCATGGTAACCTCCCCCTTGGCAGTCCCCTCCCGGATCTGAGCATACACACTGATAATACCCAGTTAATTTAAACAGCGTGTAAGTTGGATTTGATCAAATCTTTTCCATTAAAAACCATTAGTTTGGTCTTTTTCCATTTTATCTCTAGACCGAAACATGAACAAACTACACTACTGGCCATTAAAATTGCTACACCAAGAAGAAACGCAGATGATAAACAGGTATTCATTGGACAAATATATTATACTAGAACTGATATGTGATAACATTTTTACGCAATTTGGGTGCATAGATCCTGAGAAATTAGTACCAAGAATAACCACTTCTGACCGCAATAACGGCCTTGATACGCCTAGGCATTGCGTCAGACAGAGCTTGGATGGCGTGTACATGTATAGCTTCCCATGCAGCTTCAACAAGATACCACAGTTCATCTAGTGATTGGCATATTGTGACACGGCAGTTGCTCGGCCACCATGGACCAGACGTTTCCAGTTGGTGAGAGATCTGGAGAATGTGCTGGCCAGGGCAGCAGCCGAACATTTTCTGTATCCAGAAAGGCCCGCGCAGGACCTGCAACATACGGTCTTGCATTATCCTGCTGAAATGTAGGGTTTCGCAGGGATCGAATGAAGGGTAGAGCCACGGGTCGTAACACATCTGAAATGTAACTTACACTGTTCAAAGTGCCGTCAATGCGAACAAGAGGTAACTGAGACGTGTAACCAATGGCACCCCATACCATCACGCCGGATGATACGCCAGTATGGCGATGACGAATATACGCTGCCAATGTGCGTTCACTGCGATGTCGCCAAACACGTATGCGACCATCATGATGCTGTAAACAGAACCTGCATTCATCCGAAAAAATGACGTTTGCAGTTCGTGCACCCAGATTCGTCTTTGAGAACACCACCGCAGGCGCTCCTGTCTGTGATGCAGCGTCAAGGGTAACCGCAGCCATGGTCTCCGAGCTGATAGTCCGTGCTACTGCAAACGTCGTCGAACTGTTCGTGAAGATGGTTGTTGTCTTGCAAACGTCCCCATCTGTTGACTCAGGGATCGAGACGTGGCTGCACGATCCGTTACAGCCATGCGGATAAGATGCCTGTCGTCTCGACTGATAGTGATACGAGGCCGCTGGGATGCAGCACGGCGTTCCGTATTACCCTCCTGAACCCACCGATTCCATATTCTGCTAACAGTCATTGGATCTCGACCAAAGCGAGCAGCAATGTCGAAATACGATAAATCGCAATCGCGATAGGCTACAATCCGACCTTTATCAAAGTCGGAAACGTGATGATACGCATTTCTCCCCCTTACACGGGGCATCACAACAACGTTTCACCAGGTAACGCTGGTCAACTGCTGTTTGTGTATGAGAAATCGGTTGGAAACTTTCCTCATATCAGCACGTTGTAGGTGTCGCCATCGGCGCCAACCTTGTGTGAAAGCTCTGAAAAGCTAATCATTTGCATATCATAGCATCTTCTTCCTGTCGGTTAAATTTCGCGTCTGTAGCATCTCATCTTCGTAGTGTAGCAGTTTTAGTGGCCAGTAGTGTATCTTCACGCTGGGGAACAGATCATTCAGGCCTTCATCACAACCTGCAATGAGGGTAGTTATCTTCGGCGAAGCGTAGATCATTGACTTTCGTGCTTCCAACTGAAATTCCACCATTCCAGCCGTCAAGTGTGCCCTAAAGACATACCCTGTGCAGATGTTATAGAGCTGAGGTGACAGTATACAACTTTCTCTGACTCCATTTGTCACATAGAAAAAAAAACCTAGCATTCACCGCCAATCTTCATCTCTCCTGATCCACTGCGGATACGGGACAGCGGCTGATGAGATATTCACCAAATAAAAGTCGCCAAACAGCCCTATATTTGCAGAAGTTATTTTATTTAGACAACCTGTTTCAGTGTCTCATTAATACCATCTTCGGCTCCCTGTGCACTCTGTAGATACAGAATCAGATAGATCGATACATACGTAACTGGAGCCATCAGTGCGTAGGTTCCGTGAATTTTCTGTGGATGACTCAAGTTATGCATCTATCTGATTCTGTACAATCATTCGACGAGCAAGTCGCCAAAGTGGCGTCACCTCAAAAGACTTGCACCAGGCGGTCAGGTCTACCCGTCGGGAGGTCCTCGCCACACGACATTTTTTTTGTATATGTATAACTTTATATATATACATGGAGTACATAGGGACCTGAAGATGGCAGTAATGAGATGCCGAGACTGGTTGTCCAAATAAAATAACTTCTGAAAATATACGGCTGTTTGGCGACTTTTCTTTGGTAAAAGTCCATCTTTAGGATTGTAGTATAGCTGTCAACAATACCTTTGGTAATACTAGATGTTTTGGAACTCCACACTCATTGAGCACGTACCACAGCTTGTCCTGCACGACATAATCAATGCTTTTATATAATGTAGGCAATAAATGAAGGCAGGTGCGCACAGCTGACGACATTTTCAGTTATATACGTTAAATTCATAATTGTCTCTCTGATACCTTTACCTGCCTTAAAACCGGCTTGTTCTGCAGAAATGTGACACTGTTGGAATTTCTTTAGGCGTTGTTTTATTACGTACCGGAGGACTTCGCTAGCGTTTGATATTAACGATTTAGTTCGATAACTAGAGCCTTCCCTACTTAACCCTTTTTCGTGGAAAAGAATTAGAACAGATGTGTACAGTCTTTAGGCCATTCACCAGTTTTCCACATCGTATTACATATTAAATGTAAAGCACGCATGCATTCTTCTTTCATTACAGTGTCTATACTTGGGGTTTGTTGTTTCTAAAAAGCTTGATGGCATTCTTGACTTTCCTGAATAGAATATCAGGTTGCGCGTCTGATTCCATGCGACTGTTCTCTTTATAGATGCTATTTCATTTGCAAGATACGGTTTCGCAGTGTTCATTCCCCCTAATGCCTGCTTCTTTCCCAATCACTGATAAGGTTGCCATTGACATCTTACATCAGCCACGCACGCCGTCTGAATTCTCGGACAGTGCTGATGTTCAGCATGGTTTGATTTAGCTTTTGATACTAGTCTGTTTCATCACAAATACTGCTGAGATGCTGTGTCTTATCATTACGGCAGTTACGCTGTGTTTTGAGGCAAAATACATTGCTTTTAATGCTTCTTCATCTTGAGCAGAGCTACCGTATTTTGGAAATGTTGACTGCTACATTCCATCTAGTGCTCCAAATAGCCCGAGGCATTATAGGCCTACGACGGGATGTTTTAGAGGATCTGTGAAGACGTGATACGGTGTTTGAGTCTTCATCAAAGGCACGGATGTGTAACAGGAGGCCCTCTGGTCGGATCCGGCCTGCGATTGGGTGCAATTCGGATGGCCGAAGGAATTAATTTCGGTGTTGTGTTTTGTTTTACGTCTGCTTAATTGAGGACATAGGTTGCAAGTGCTACTTTGAGACGAAATCGCACAGGAAAAGAATTCGTGGGGTGGGGGGGGGGGGGGGGACTAATTCAAGCCAGTCAGAAGAATGATGACTGAAAAAAAAAGTTTGTGTTACAAATAATTTCGTCACGTCGCACTGGAGAGAGTTCGTAAGATCATCATAAACCAATAAACCAGCCATCAGTCCACCAGCCTCGCACAGCGAAAAAGGTGCTTCTTGAAACACGAAACATTTCGGCTTCCTTTCGTTACGGGAGCACCAACAATTTGCCCACGACCGGATTCAGTTCGCTACGACGCAATGCACTCAGTACACAAAACACTTTTCCGACCACGATTGACACTTGTAACGTGCTGCGGACATTGCGCAGGCGCCGGTCACTGCCAAATACAACAGCGCAACTGGAGGCTTCACTAGCATCTACACTTATGTTCAAGAACGCATTTCGAGTGGTGTTTCCATATTCTTGTCCAACTCCTGTATGTGAAACCTCTGTTTGCCAGGTGTCCATTCCATACTAGCTTACGCGTATTTCGCCTGACTGTTTAAGAGTCGTTTGACTGCAGCCGGCATAGACAAACCTCACGCCCTCCCCAGGATCAGCTCAGCTCGGTCTTCCACACGCTCACGCCGCCCCGGTCACGCGCGGTGTGTCGGACGGTGCCGAGCTGCTATCTGATGGATGGAGCGCGCGGAGGGCCGCTATCTGATGGATGCAGGGCGCGGCCTGCTGAAACCCAACCCCGGCAGGCTGACCCCAGGTGCGGTGCTGCCGCGCTGACGTGCTGAATGGTTGACTGCTGTCAGCTGCCAGGCCGTACTGGACGCGCCGGCCCGTAACACTTGTCAACGCCTCCAGCCGCCGCTGGGCGTGTGCTGGAGGCAGCTGATGGCTTCCCGGAAACGCGAGACTCTCGCTGTATCCACAGACGTGGGTGGCTAACTCGCACGCGCCGGAGCACACAGTTCGTAACCCGTGCTCGTCACGTATCATGTCAGTTATCGAATGAACGACGAAATACCATAGTTCCGTCTATTCGTGAACTCCTTGTAAAAACTAAAACAGGAGATGGCACGCTCCAATACATTTCACATCGGAGTCACACTTTATTCTTCAGAGCAGGCCGCTGTGGCCGAGCGTTTCTAGGCGCTTCAGTCTGGAACCGCGCCGCTGCTACGGTCACAGGTTCGAATCCTGCCTCGGGCATGGACGTGTGTGATGTCCTTAGGTTAGTTAGGTTTAAGTAGTTCTAAGTCTAGGGGACTGATGACCTCAGATGTTAAGTCCCATAGTGCTCAAAGACATTTGAATCATTTTAAACATAAGACGCATGCAATATAAAATCATCCCCCCTGCCTGCCCTTTCAGTCCCCATTTGGCGCTAAATGGAGGAACATTACTATCTAAAGCCTGATCAACGATGAAGTCATTACCTTTCCAACTCCGGCGATAGACTCACGCGGTACGGAACCGGCCGCGCGATAGGGTCCGCCGTACACGCAAATGATGTGTAAGGGAGCGGACGCGCGACGCGAGACTAGACGTCATGAAATGAAGTATGTATTTCCCACCCTGCTTTTGGATTCAGACTCTGAGCCGGAACCGTCAGACTTAGAAGATCGTACATGCCCCAGTCACATCAGTATGACCACCACCTATGTTCAACATACCCGCCCACAGGTGGCAGATGGCAGCACTAGCGATTTTTCTGCCGTCTAAAAGGGCATGATCATTGGCTTCCGGGCCAAGTGTGGAAGCATTTGCGAACCGGCTACGAAAGGGAGGAAGCATTTCCGAAACGACCAAGTTTTGTTAACTGTTCACTTGCCGCCGCGGTTAAAGTACACCGTGTATAATCAAAATGGCGCTATCTGAATCCGGTCTGAGGCTACTGTGGAGCACCACAGGCCATAGAGGAGACAACTGAACGAGGGTTGCGGAAATGTTTATGGGCGATGAGACACGCAACCGAGGCTGTGCAGGACGACGATGCCCTTCTGGGAGACATTACACGGGACGAACTGGATGTCGCCTGAAGAGTGGTGCGTTCAGCAAATCACCTGGGCCTGATGGGAACTCTATTAAGTTTTACCGCTCCTTCTCCAGTCTTACAGGCGAAACATTGATCCAAATGTATAAAGAACTTATTATGTCCATTTACAGAAGGCATTCATGGCCCCTGTGCCTAAACCTAGCGGAGGGCGCCACTGCAAGACTATCGACCACTGACTTTGTTCAACGCCGACTATAAGCTTTTTATAAGCATCTCCCGTGCCCTTCCGTAATCCACAGTTAAGGACGCAATACATGTCGATCAAACATGGTTTGGTCTCAACAACGATGTTCATGCCGCGCTGGGATCGTAAGGGGGCGCAATTGCACTGATATCGGCCTGCAACCTCCAAGGAGCCATTGTCATGGTTGATTTCGATAACGCATTCAACCGCGTCGATCATAGCTTTCTGCGTTGGGGTGCATAGTCCTCCTCCAAGTGTTTGCCGATGTAGTCCTGCACTTCTTTCATTGAGCACATTTGAGGGTTATGGTGAACGGTTATCTGTAAGAACTCTTTGCGATCGAACGTTTCGGGAGGAAACGATGCCCCTTGTCCGTCGTTCTGTTTGCAGTAGCCCTCGAGCCAGCCCTGTATGGTCTTCGCCGACGGTTGGAAGGGATCTGTTTACGGACTGCGAGGTTCCGATGTTGTGCATGTGCCGATGATGTCGAATTCCTGTCCAGGTCATGGGCTGACATATAGACGGAGATATGATGGCTTCAACACTACGGTGTTGTGGCGGCCAGTGTCATCAATCAATCAAGACGAAATACATAGACGTCGGCAGGGGGCTGGTACTGGGAGCGACACTCGCCATCACTGTAGTACCCATGCTCAAATGCTTAGGGGTACTCTTTCATGGCCGTATTCCACGTACTGCAGTGGTCAAGTATCGTAAGCTGTTACAACAAATACTTGCACTAGTGCGGCTCCACACGCTACGCACCATGATGTCCCAGGTTGCACAGTACGTCATTGTGTACTTAGCTCCAAAATTAAACCACTTCCCCCATGTGCTACCGGTGGCTATTACGACTGCTAAAGGACTACATGCCTTTGGACATTTCGTGTGTGCTGAACTTGTTTTTAAAATTCGTCACGACACCTTGACATCGCCCTGACGTGAAGGTGGCGTAGGTCTGACCATGTCAGAAACAGAGCGCGGGCACTGTTTCCTGGACCTATACGCAGACTATGGCATTTTGAGCAAGCCAACCTGACAGGTACCGTGATCGGAGAAGTCGCACCACATTCGCTGCACCCTCCAGACACTGTCGGTCATATTTAGCCGTCATTCGATCACATTACGACATTCCTCGTGGACTACAGGTGTCCGCAGGATGTCCTGCCTTCTACAAGATCGCCTGCGACGGAGGACTGTTACCACCAATTGCAAAGATACCGACAGGCCATTGTGGTTGGACTACGCTGCCCCTCCGTACGATGGAAGAGAGTGCAATCCATCTATCCTCTCTCCCTACGGAGGTTCGGGCTTTGCTGTACATGACAGTGAATGAAAAACCCGCTAATCGTCAACAATTGCACTCCACTGATTAGGTCGACACGCCTTTGTGTCCACTTTGCACAGTAACTGATTCTGACGCACATCGGTTGACATATCGTGTAGCAGCTGCATGTCGGCTGCTCACACAACACATGCTAGCCCTACTCTGACGACGGCCGCACGCATCGGTTGATTCTGAAGCTCTCTTCCACCCGGATGCTGTCTACTTGCCAACCGCCCTGAGAAATGCAGTAAATTTGATTAAAGACATGACACTGTACTGTTTCTTCCACGATGGTTAGATTATTGGTCCTTCCTGCTCGACAAACACACAGCTTTGCAATTCCAGGAAAAATACCGGTCCTGTTTTGCCAACTATCTGGGTTCACTGTTCATGGACCCTCCGACTAGTTGAGGTGTTCCAAGTGCGAGAAGAGATAGATGACGATGTCCCACGATTCAAGATCACTTTCAGCCTGTACTCCTCATCATACGAGAAGACGACGTGGACAATCTCCATGCTCAGTTGTTGTAGGGTTTTCTTTACCTAGTTAGTATGGTATTTAATTTGTCATTAAAACAAAAACAAATAAGTAGGTAAAAAGAAGAACCCTTCGTCTCTTTCCTTTCCATTCCTTTTCCAGAACCGTGAGCAGGGCGATACAATAAAGTGGCCAGGTCTCGAGTGGCGACCCCTACGCTCTCTGCCGCCATGCTCCACCCCAACACTACCAACACTGATATTTAAAAAAAAAAAAAAAAAGAAAGGTTACAGGGTGACGTCCATCGGCGGCTGAAGAAATCCGGGTAAGAAGTCACCCTTATTTTGCCAAGGACCTTCTCAAAGAGAGAGGATAGAGATTTAGGGCACTGCCCCGAATGGCGGAAGAATCAGCAATGATCAACGGCGTGAGGATGCACCACTGCATTAAGGACACATAATGTGTATCCACACGACACGTGGTCCGTAATTGGGAAGGGGACTGCCTAGAGGGATGTGACTGTGAGAAAGATACTGAATCACCAACGAAAGGATAACTTTCTGCGAGTGGGGCGTGGAATGTCGAAAGCTTGAACGTGATAAGAGAGCTAGAAAATCTGGAAGGGGAAATGCAAAGGATCAATCTAGATATAGTGGAGGTCTGTGGAATGAAATGGAAAAAGTCAAGAATTTCCGGTCAGATGAGCACAGAGTAATGTGAACAACAGTAAAAAATGGATAACGCGAGTAGGATTTGTTATGAATAGGAAGGTGGGGCAGAGAGTGTGTTACTACGAACATTTCAGTGATAGGGTTTTTGCCATCGGAATCGACAGCAAAGTAACGCCGTAAACGATAGTTCAGGTATACACGCCGACGTCGTAAAGGGTGTGAATATCTAATAGTCATCGGTGACTGGAATGCGATTGTAGCGGAAGGAGTAGAAGAAAGGATTACGGGAGAATACGAGCTTGGTACTAGGAATGAGAGAGGAGGGGGACTAGTTCGGTCCTGTAACAAATTTTAGATAGCACCTGCGAATACTCTGTTCAAGAACCACAAGAGGAGGAGGTATAGTTGGAAACGGCCAGGAGATAAGGGAAGATTTCAATTAGATTTCATCATACTCAGACAGAGATTCCGAAATCAGATACTGGATTGTAAGGCATACTCAGGAGCAGATATTCATTGACCTCACAACTTAGTGATGATGAAAAGTAGGCTGATATTTAAGAAACTATTCAGGAAGAATCAATATGCAAAGAAATGGGATGTGCAAGTACTAAGGGGTGAGGAGATACTCTTGAAGGATATAGATACTACAATAAGAACAGCTCATTAGGCAGTACTGTTGAAGAGGAATAAAAACCTCTGAAAAGGGCAACTGCAAGAAGTTGAAAAGAGAATCATAGGTACAAAGAAGCTAACTGCGAAGAAACCATGGGTAACAGAAGAAATACTTCAGTTGATCGATGAAAGATGGAAGTACAAAAAAAGTTAAGGGGAATTCAGGAATACGGAAATACAAGCCGCTTAGGAATGAAATGAAAAGGAAGTGCAGGGAAGCTTAGACGAAATAGCCCCATGAAACATGTGAAGAAATCGGAAAAAAATGATTTTCCGAAGGACGGACTCAGCATATGGGAAAGTCAGAACAACCTTCGGTCAAATTAAAAGCAAGGGTGGTAACGTCAAGAGCGCAACTGGAACTACACTGCGAAATGTATAGCAGGGAGCGGATAGGTGGAAAGAGTACATTGAAGACCTCTATGAGGGAGAAGATTTGTCTGAAGTGGTAGACGTGGAAACAGGAATCAATTTAAAAGACATAGGGGATCCAGTATTAGAATCAGAATTTAAAAGAACTTTGTAAGACTTCAGGTCAAGTAAGGCAGAAAGGATAGATAACATTCCACCATAGTTTCGAAAATCATTGGGGAATACGGCAACAAAACGACTATTAACGTTAGTGTGTTTGACTATGTGTATGTTTGTGAGTCTGGAGATATAAAATCAGACTTCAGCTGAGAAGTGCACGAATTATCGCATAACCAGCTCCACAGATGAAGCAACCAAGTTGCTGACAAGAGAAATATGCAGAAGAATGGAAAAGAAAATTGAGGATGTGTTAGATGACTATAAGTTTGGCTTTAGGAAAGGTAAAGGCACCAGAAAGGAAATTCTGACGTTGCGGTTAATAATGGAAGCCAGACTAAAGGAAAATCAAAGTAAGTTCTTAGGATTTGTCGAGCTGGAAAAAGCGTCGAACAATGTTAGGTGGCGCAAGATGATCCAAATTACGACAAAATATGGTAACCTGTACAGCATGTACAAAAGCCAAGAGGGAATAATAAGAGTGGAAGACCAAGAACGAAGAGCTCAGATTAAAAAGGGTGTAAGACAGGGATTTCGTTATTCGCCCCTATTGTTGGACCTATACATCGAAAAGGCAATTATGTAAATAAAAGAAAGGTTCAGGAGATGGAATTATAATGCTAGGTGAAAGAATAACAGTGATAAGATTCGCTAATGACATTGCTTTCTTCAGTGAAAGTGAAAAAGAATTAGATGATCTGCTGATTGAAATGAAGAGTCTAATGACTACAGAACTGGATTGCGAGCAAACTGAAAAAAGACTAAAGTAATGAGAAGTAGCAGAAATGAGGTCAGTGAGAAACTTAACACAATACTTGATGATCGCGACGTAGATGAAGTTAAGAATTCTACTACGTAGGCAGCAAAATAACCAATGAGGAACGGAGCAAGGAGGACAGCAAAAACAGACTAGGATTGGCGAAAAGAGCATTCCTCGCCAACTGAAGTGAACTAGTATCAAACATAGGTCTCAATTTGAGGAAGGAATGTATGAATATGTACGTTTGGAGCAGAGCATTGTATGGCAGCGAAACATGGGCTATGAGAAAACCGGAACAACAGAAGAACGAAGCATTTGAGATGTGGCGTTAGAGACTAACCTTAATGTTGAAGAGACGTTTAATACTACTTCTAATCTCCATCGGCCACTGAAGCACAATCTTAGGGAACTACAGTGTAGAACTTCTCTAAGTAATTTATTGCCCTCGGTATTGAAGACATCTGCGATCCACTTCCCCAGGGGTTGGCAAATGTAGATGTAGGGCAGATGAAACTACTTTTTGCCTTGCTTCCTGTCGGCGTCAGCAAAATGAATGGATACGGCTAACGGGGAACAGTAAAACTTCATCTCCAATATTTTAATGGATACATCACTCTAAACACAAATAATAATCACCGTTTACGCTTTGGTGCAGCCTTCCAAACCTGTACCATGCCAGATAAAGCAGTCTAACTGTTATTACGACCGGTACTAATTACTTCTTTATAAGCAAGAGAGTAGTAACGGGACACTAAATCATCGAAATCCGTGAGCACCTGTAAAAACGTGAGCTTGTCTGAATTATAGTAATGCAGCGGGACGCCCATTGCTACAGACACTTTACTTTGTGCCGAGTTTGTTGTTTGGTTGAGGAACGTTTTAATTCCTGCAGAGAGCAACAATCAAAGATCAGAAATTATGTATGTTAACCGGTGACCGGGACTGTTTTTCCTCCCAGACGCATACCTCCCCTAATTTTAGTAATTGTACCCCTTTTTTTAATCATTCGGTGGACATACCATTTAAAAAGGATATATATTCTCGTACTGATTTATTGCGCGTAATTCGACAAAATTAGGAGCTAGGCCGCGCTTCACAATTTAGAAACAATTACCGCGTTCGGTGCGGAATAAATCAGCGGTGGCGGGCACTGCAGCGCCCCGAGGGGCAGTGGTTACCTGGCGAAGCAGGCCGCGGTAAAACGACTATGCGCATGCGCTGCGCACGTCGAATGTCCGAAGCACCTGACGAACGAAGCAGCTGTTCCGCTCCAGATCGCCGTACCAGATTTCAACGGTGAGAACTACTCTTTCTGGCCGAAACACAATTGTTCATTCGAACGAAGGAAGGAAACAATATCACGGTTCAACTTTCCGTCAATAACGACATCATTGGAGCCAAAGCTCAGACTCAGAGAGGATTGGAAGGGAAATTCGATGTGTCGTCTTTCGTAGCAAGTGTCCCGGTATTTGCCTTATACGATTTAAGAAAATCTCGGATGTTGTAAACTGGATGGCCAGAAGGATGTCTGAACTGCTGTCCCCCCCCCCCCACCCCCCCACCCCCAAATGAAAGTCCACTGTCTTAACACTGCAAAATTTTGTCGAATGTTCGAAAGAAGGCAGTTATATCGCTGACGGAGCGGAGAACTATTACAGTGTGTAATATTCGGTGGTGGATTGCCACTAAACCGTACTGTGGGTCTACCCCTCTTAAGGCCTGCTTCCAGGTTTCTGGCGAACTGAGGTGGATGCAGATGACTGTCTTCCGTACGATTATATACGGGGATTTGATTACGCCTGACCAATAAATTCACACGGTCCTCTTCGAAATGCGATGCAATCGATCCTGATTTCTAGACAGAAGACGCTCGGTTACTAAATTATTTCTACAATCTGGAAAGCATACTGTTGTCCAGAATGATTTCGAGGCACCTACATTCATTCGTACATCCACCGGAACTAATTGTCCGAACAAATCCAAATCAGGAAAAAACAGCTGCGTATAAGGAATTCCACGAACTTAGGTAACTGGGCAGAGTGTTGAAACTTGAGAAAGTTTTCAGGATTTAATGTATTTTCGCATTCCATTTTGAAATGATCGCATTCATTTTTATGTGCTGCAGTGATGTTCTAATTTACGACACGATCCTGTGCACAGGATCAAATATTCTATTGAAATCTCGAAGGGCTGCAAACGAGAGAATCATGTCAATATTGTATTTATCCGTTACATTATTTCTCTGTTACACACAAATGATCAGTAAGTGAAATCAAATGAAGCAGAAGCATTACCAAAAACCAGTTACAAGTTAAATGGATTTTGAAACTGAAGCTCTTCGAAACTCACACAAATTTCCGTTTTCAGGAGAGCTAAAATTGTGAGACATTTACGAAACTCAGTTAATTTGCAAGTTAATTTTTGATAAATCCACCTTTGCAATGCATCTAAAACGCCATGGTCACTCAGCGACAGCCATTACAGAAAACCTACAACTACAACACACTGTGAACAAAGGAAAGAAAATTAATCTGCTTGAAGAGCTAGAAATTTATATCCACAGCTCTAACTCCTCAGACCTTATTCTCAGCGAACAAGTGGAGCTTGCAAACACATCCTATCTTCATATATTTCATGAAATATTCAAAAACAGAAACTAATTACCCTCTGATATAATAACAAAGTAATATTCTATGGAAATTCGATGTAGCAGTCATACAACAGTCTAATTGTCATTATCGTAATTTGCAATAGTCATACTGTAAACACAAGCTGTAACTGTCATTGTGTAATGTGTAATAGTTTTCAAAATTTCATGTGTGTAACATTATTGTACCTCTTAGATCTAAGTTCTCTGGCAACAGTGTGGCTCAAAACAGTTCCAGCTGTCATTTTTTAATTTTTAATAGTTTTTAGTAAATTCATATACATAACATCATTGTACTTCCTACATCTAAGTTCTCCAACAAAAATGTGAATCAAAAAATTTCATAATGTGTATTAAAAAAATTCGCAGTCTATAATAGATTTTTACGTTTCTATATATGCAACACCCTTGCACTTCCTTTGGCTAAGTTTTCTGACCATAACCTACATGTTTCTGTATGAGCAACATCTCTACATCTGCTATGTCTAAGTTCTTTGACCACAGCCCACATTTTTGTGTGTAAACACAGTGTATTTCACGAGTGCACATCATAATAATGAAATATGAAGCTATACTTGGTAAAACTGAAATATGGACGTGAAAATGATAATAAGTGTGTAAATAAGTGGCAAAACTGTCACCACTGCGTAACTGTAATAATGGTGCTTCATCTTTAGCTAAGTACAGATATATTTTAATCAAATGCTGCATTGCCACTTACAATTGCCCACTTGTATCTGTGTCGCCACCAGCAAATAATTTTTTGTATTTATACACTGATCTCCAACAGTATAAACATGTACGTGGATGTATAAGCACCTGAGGATGGGCGCTAGCCTGAAACCGGTCGTGTGACAAATAAATAACCTTTTATTGTGACTGGTAGTGGATATTTTTCCACACTCTATAAAGGAACAGTCACGGAGTTAGACAGAATCCACTATGGATAAAATTCATTGAAATTGTCCTATGTTTCTCATTAGGCGAGAAAACACGCACTCATCCCTAGTCTGGAAAATATGGTGATATACACAGGCATAGATGGAGCAGTGTGTATAGTTCAACGCCCCCTCAGTTCTCGTAAGAACAGTTAACTATGTGGCAGTTTTGTTTCTCAGCTACTGGAGCTCAACGACTCCTCAGCTACTTTCTAGCTGAATGTCGACAAAGTGGACGCAGTGTCCACACAAAATTCCTCTTTTGGCGTCATAGAGAGCGTGATGCGCCCTGTTCTACACTTGGCGGTGTTTCAGAGGAGATTCCCTGAAGTTTTCGGTATTGTGTCTTTCGTAGCAAACCGTTCCCCACCTGTGTCCTTTCGTGCTTCACGTCACGGCTTTTTCAGACCAATAGGAGCGTTCCCCTCACCTTGCGAAAACTACCCCTGCCAATGGCAAAGGGCCTACCTTTAAACTGCATCGCAATATCGCCCCTTTTCCTCCTTCCACGTTTATTTCAGCCAATCGGACATTTTGTGCCCTCTCCTGTGAAACACGTATGTAACATAGCAGCGATGGTGAGGCACGTTAAAATCTTTGACCAGAGAGCCTATTATCGTGGTTAGTATGCGCTTGACCGCGCGAGTGTTACGAGCAGTTCGCTAGTAGTCGTCATGTAGAGCAGTACGCGAGTAGCTGTAGGCCAGTGCAGTCTGTTAGTAGTAGTCGTGCAGTACAGTTGCGAGCAGTTCGCTAGTAGTCGTCATGTAGAGCAGTACGCGAGTAGCTGTAGGCCAGTGCAGTCTGTTAGTAGTAGTCGTGCAGTACAGTTGCGAGCAGTTCGCTAGTAGTCGTCATGTAGAGCAGTACGCGAGTAGCTGTAGGCCAGTGCAGTCTGTTAGTAGTAGTCGTGCAGTACAGTTGCGAGCAGTTCGATAGTAGTCGTCATGTAGAGCAGTACGCGAGTAGCTGTAGGCCAGTGCAGTCTGTTAGTAGTAGTCGTGCAGTACAGTTGCGAGCAGTTCGCTAGTAGTCGTCATGTAGAGCAGTACGCGAGTAGCTGCAGGCCAGTGCAGTCTGTTACTAGTAGTCGTGCAGTACAGTTGCGAGCAGTTCGCTAGTAGTCGTCATGTAGAGCAGTACGCGAGTAGCTGTAGGCCAGTGCAGTCTGTTAGTAGTAGTCGTGCAGTACAGTTGTGAGCAGTTCGCTAGTAGTCGTCATGTAGAGCAGTACGCGAGTAGCTGTAGGCCAGTGCAGTCTGTTAGTAGTAGTCGTGCAGTACAGTTGCGAGCAGTTCGCTAGTAGTCGTCATGTAGAGCAGTACGCGAGTAGCTGTAGGCCAGTGCAGTCTGTTAGTAGTAGTCGTGCAGTACAGTTGCGAGCAGTTCGCTAGTAGTCGACATGTAGAGCAGTACGCGAGTAGCTGTAGGCCAGTGCAGTCTGTTAGTAGTAGTCGTGCAGTACAGTTGCGAGCAGTTCGCTAGTAGTCGTCATGTAGAGCAGTACGCGAGTAGCTGTATGCCAGTGCAGTCTGCTAGTAGTAGTCGTGCAGTACAGTTGCGAGCAGTACGCTAGTAGTCGTCATGTAGAGCAGTACGCGAGTAGCTGTAGGCCAGTGCAGTCTGCTAGTAGTAGTCGTGCAGTACAGTTGCGAGCAGTTCGCTAGTAGTCGTCATGTAGAGCAGTACGCGAGTAGCTGTAGGCCAGTGCAGTCTGTTAGTAGTAGTCGTGCAGTACAGTTGCGAGCAGTTCGCTAGTAGTCGTCATGTAGAGCAGTACGTGAGTAGATGTAGGCCAGTGCAGTCTGTTAGTAGTAGTCGTGCAGTACAGTTGCGAGCAGTTCGCTAGTAGTCGTCATGTAGAGCAGTACGCGAGTAGCTTTAGGCCAGTGCAGTCTGTTAGTAGTAGTCGTGCAGTACAGTTGCGAGCAGTTCGCTAGTAGTCGTCATGTAGAGCAGTACGCGAGTAGCTGTAGGCCAGTGCAGTCTGTTAGTAGTAGTCGTGCAGTACAGTTGCGAGCAGTTCGCTAGTAGTCGTCATGTAGAGCAGTACGCGAGTAGCTGTAGGCCAGTGCAGTCTGTTAGTAGTAGTCGTGCAGTACAGTTGCGAGCAGTTCGCTAGTAGTCGTCATGTAGAGCAGTACGCGAGTAGCTGTAGGCCAGTGCAGTCTGTTAGTAGTAGTCGTGCAGTACAGTTGCGAGCAGTTCGCTAGTAGTCGTCATGTAGAGCAGTACGCGAGTAGCTGCAGGCCAGTGCAGTCTGTTAGTAGTAGTCGTGCAGTACGGTTGCGAGCAGTTCGCTAGTAGTCGTCATGTAGAGCAGTACGCGAGTAGCTGTAGGCCAGTGCAGTCTGTTAGTAGTAGTCGTGCAGTACAGTTGCGAGCAGTTCGCTAGTAGTCGTCATGTAGAGCAGTACGCGAGTAGCTGTAGGCCAGTGCAGTCTGTTAGTAGTAGTCGTGCAGTACAGTTGCGAGCAGTTCGCTAGTAGTCGTCATGTAGAGCAGTACGCGAGTAGCTGTAGGCCAGTGCAGTCTGCTAGTAGTAGTCGTGCAGTACAGTTGCGAGCAGTACGCTAGTAGTCGTCATGTAGAGCAGTACGCGAGTAGCTGTAGGCCAGTGCAGTCTGTTAGTAGTAGTCGTGCAGTACAGTTGCGAGCAGTTCGCTAGTAGTCGTCATGTAGAGCAGTACGCGAGTAGCTGTAGGCCAGTGCAGTCTGCTAGTAGTAGTCGTGCAGTACAGTTGCGAGCAGTTCGCTAGTAGTCGTCATGTAGAGCAGTACGCGAGTAGCTGTAGGCCAGTGCAGTCTGTTAGTAGTAGTCGTGCAGTACAGTTGCGAGCAGTTCGCTAGTAGTCGTCATGTAGAGCAGTACGCGAGTAGCTGTAGGCCAGTGCAGTCTGTTAGTAGTAGTCGTGCAGTACAGTTGCGAGCAGTTCGCTAGTAGTCGTCATGTAGAGCAGTACGCGATTAGCTGTAGGCCAGTGCAGTCTGTTAGTAGTAGTCGTGCAGTACAGTTGCGAGCAGTTCGCTAGTAGTCGTCATGTAGAGCAGTACGCGAGTAGCTGTAGGCCAGTGCAGTCTGTTAGTAGTAGTCGTGCAGTACAGTTGCGAGCAGTTCGCTAGTAGTCGTCATGTAGAGCAGTACGCGAGTAGCTGTAGGCCAGTGCAGTCTGTTAGTAGTAGACGTGCAGTACAGTTGCGAGCAGTTCGCTAGTAGTCGTCATGTAGAGCAGTACGCGAGTAACTGTAGGCCAGTGCAGTCTGTTAGTAGTAGTCGTGCAGTACAGTTGCGAGCAGTTCGCTAGTAGTCGTCATGTAGAGCAGTACGCGAGTAGCTGTAGGCCAGTGCAGTCTGTTAGTAGTAGTCGTGCAGTACAGTTGCGAGCAGTTCGCTAGTAGTCGTCATGTAGAGCAGTACGCGATTAGCTGTAGGCCAGTGCAGTCTGTTAGTAGTAGTCGTGCAGTACAGTTGCGAGCAGTTCGCTAGTAGTCGTCATGTAGAGCAGTACGCGAGTAGCTGTAGGCCAGTGCAGTCTGTTAGTAGTAGTCGTGCAGTACAGTTGCGAGCAGTTCGCTAGTAGTCGTCATGTAGAGCAGTACGCGAGTAGCTGTAGGCCAGTGCAGTCTGTTAGTAGTAGTCGTGCAGTACAGTTGCGAGCAGTTCGCTAGTAGTCGTCATGTAGAGCAGTACGCGAGTAGCTATAGGCCAGTGCAGTCTGTTAGTAGTAGTCGTGCAGTACAGTTGCGAGCAGTTCGCTAGTAGTCGTCACGTAGAGCAGTACGCGAGTAGCTGTAGGCCAGTGCAGTCTGTTAGTAGTAGTCGTGCAGTACAGTTGCGAGCAGTTCGCTAGTAGTCGTCATGTAGAGCAGTACGCAAGTAGCTGTAGGCCAGTGCAGTCTGTTAGTAGTAGTCGTGCAGTACAGTTGCGAGCAGTTCGCTAGTAGTCGTCATGTAGAGCAGTACGCGAGTAGCTGTAGGCCAGTGCAGTCTGTTAGTAGTAGTCGTGCAGTACAGTTGCGAGCAGTTCGCTAGTAGTCGTCATGTAGAGCAGTACGCGAGTAGCTGTAGGCCAGTGCAGTCTGCTAGTAGTAGTCGTGCAGTACAGTTGCGAGCAGTACGCTAGTAGTCGTCATGTAGAGCAGTACGCGAGTAGCTGTAGGCCAGTGCAGTCTGTTAGTAGTAGTCGTGCAGTACAGTTGCGAGCAGTTCGCTAGTAGTCGTCATGTAGAGCAGTACGCGAGTAGCTGTAGGCCAGTGCAGTCTGCTAGTAGTAGTCGTGCAGTACAGTTGCGAGCAGTTCGCTAGTAGTCGTCATGTAGAGCAGTACGCGAGTAGCTGTAGGCCAGTGCAGTCTGTTAGTAGTAGTCGTGCAGTACAGTTGCGAGCAGTTCGCTAGTAGTCGTCATGTAGAGCAGTACGCGAGTAGCTGTAGGCCAGTGCAGTCTGTTAGTAGTAGTCGTGCAGTACAGTTGCGAGCAGTTCGCTAGTAGTCGTCATGTAGAGCAGTACGCGATTAGCTGTAGGCCAGTGCAGTCTGTTAGTAGTAGTCGTGCAGTACAGTTGCGAGCAGTTCGCTAGTAGTCGTCATGTAGAGCAGTACGCGAGTAGCTGTAGGCCAGTGCAGTCTGTTAGTAGTAGTCGTGCAGTACAGTTGCGAGCAGTTCGCTAGTAGTCGTCATGTAGAGCAGTACGCGAGTAGCTGTAGGCCAGTGCAGTCTGTTAGTAGTAGACGTGCAGTACAGTTGCGAGCAGTTCGCTAGTAGTCGTCATGTAGAGCAGTACGCGAGTAACTGTAGGCCAGTGCAGTCTGTTAGTAGTAGTCGTGCAGTACAGTTGCGAGCAGTTCACTAGTAGTCGTCATGTAGAGCAGTACGCGATTAGCTGTAGGCCAGTGCAGTCTGTTAGTAGTAGTCGTGCAGTACAGTTGCGAGCAGTTCGCTAGTAGTCGTCATGTAGAGCAGTACGCGATTAGCTGTAGGCCAGTGCAGTCTGTTAGTAGTAGTCGTGCAGTACAGTTGCGAGCAGTTCGCTAGTAGTCGTCATGTAGAGCAGTACGCGAGTAGCTGTAGGCCAGTGCAGTCTGTTAGTAGTAGTCGTGCAGTACAGTTGCGAGCAGTTCGCTAGTAGTCGTCATGTAGAGCAGTACGCGAGTAGCTGTAGGCCAGTGCAGTCTGTTAGTAGTAGTCGTGCAGTACAGTTGCGAGCAGTTCGCTAGTAGTCGTCATGTAGAGCAGTACGCGAGTAGCTGTAGGCCAGTGCAGTCTGTTAGTAGTAGTCGTGCAGTACAGTTGCGAGCAGTTCGCTAGTAGTCGTCATGTAGAGCAGTACGCGAGTAGCTGTAGGCCAGTGCAGTCTGTTAGTAGTAGTCGTGCAGTACAGTTGCGAGCAGTTCGCTAGTAGTCGTCATGTAGAGCAGTACGCGAGTAGCTGTAGGCCAGTGCAGTCTGTTAGTAGTAGTCGTGCAGTACAGTTGCGAGCAGTTCGCTAGTAGTCGTCATGTAGAGCAGTACGCGAGTAGCTGTAGGCCAGTGCAGTCTGTTAGTAGTAGTCGTGCAGTACAGTTGCGAGCAGTTCGCTAGTAGTCGTCATGTAGAGCAGTACGCGAGTAGCTGTAGGCCAGTGCAGTCTGTTAGTAGTAGTCGTGCAGTACAGTTGCGAGCAGTTCGCTAGTAGTCGTCATGTAGAGCAGTACGCGAGTAGCTGTAGGCCAGTGCAGTCTGTTAGTAGTAGTCGTGCAGTACAGTTGCGAGCAGTTCGCTAGTAGTCGTCATGTAGAGCAGTACGCGAGTAGCTGTAGGCCAGTGCAGTCTGTTAGTAGTAGTCGTGCAGTACAGTTGCGAGCAGTTCGCTAGTAGTCGTCATGTAGAGCAGTACGCGAGTAGCTGTAGGCCAGTGCAGTCTGTTAGTAGTAGTCGTGCAGTACAGTTGCGAGCAGTTCGCTAGTAGTCGTCATGTAGAGCAGTACGCGAGTAGCTGTAGGCCAGTGCAGTCTGTTAGTAGTAGTCGTGCAGTACAGTTGCGAGCAGTTCGCTAGTAGTCGTCATGTAGAGCAGTACGCGAGTAGCTGTAGGCCAGTGCAGTCTGTTAGTAGTAGTCGTGCAGTACAGTTGCGAGCAGTTCGCTAGTAGTCGTCATGTAGAGCAGTACGCGAGTAGCTGTAGGCCAGTGCAGTCTGTTAGTAGTAGTCGTGCAGTACAGTTGCGAGCAGTTCGCTAGTAGTCGTCATGTAGAGCAGTACGCGAGTAGCTGTAGGCCAGTGCAGTCTGTTAGTAGTAGTCGTGCAGTACAGTTGCGAGCAGTTCGCTAGTAGTCGTCATGTAGAGCAGTACGCGAGTAGCTGTAGGCCAGTGCAGTCTGTTAGTAGTAGTCGTGCAGTACAGTTGCGAGCAGTTCGCTAGTAGTCGTCATGTAGAGCAGTACGCGAGTAGCTGTAGGCCAGTGCAGTCTGTTAGTAGTAGTCGTGCAGTACAGTTGCGAGCGGTACGCTGGTGGTCGTCATGCAGAGCAGTCGGTCAGTAGTAGCAGCCCAGTGCGGTTGTGTGATGTAGTCTGTCGGCAACACTGGTCAAGATGCTGAATGAGGTATACTGTTACTTAAGATAATCATCAGATAATGTAAAGTTTATTTATTGTAATTAATTTTCAACAGTGCCCCCAATAATAATTTTGATTTCAAAAGCAATTTTACATAAAAATTTTATTTAATTGAAGTAACTATTTTGTTCCACTTCCCTTAAAGAAAAGTTTCAGTTTTCAGTTAAATAATAAAAAAAAGAATATTATTATTTGCAATGCAGTTCCTGCAAGCCGTGCGCAAGAATAAGAGCAGAAATTTGACTAGCAGTTACAATGAGGTAAGAATTTAATTCTGATTTTTGCACAGGGCCAAAGACCGATATTTCGGTAAAATCGAATTATCATTATCACTGAGATTTCTTAACACTGAATTGACTTTCATTATTTTCGTGACGAACTTATACTTGGGTCAGATTGCGATTCTCATTTTTTATTGTCATTAAATTTAATTGCTAGGGAGGTTACGTTTGGCTCCCATTCATTTATTATTTCTGTCTTTAAAATTTCAGTGGAGAGGTTACACTTAGCGCAATGTCCATTAGCATTCTTAAATGATATTGTCATTCTTATAAAATTTTGTTGGGAGGTTACACTTGGCGACACCCAGTCCAGGATCGTATTTCGTTGAGAGTCTTTTGAACAACAGTCAGATATCTGCTCTTATTTGCTTAGATATAATTAGGATTTGGCGCTACGCTTTTACTAAATTTGTGACTTTCTTTCCACAGATCAACGACAATTCGTTTGCTCTGTTGTATTTGTGTATTGCTTTTGCATTGTGCTTATTCATTTTGTGAAAAATTGTGACTATAGCAAAAATGCCGCGAAAGACTGTGAATAGTGTATCGCGAGGTATTTTGAATGAAACTACCGACTTAAACAGCGTGACCGATAGTAATTGTGACACGCAGTATAATGATGACAATCCTGCGTTCACTAACAATCAGTGCATTCCAACCACTAATGATGACTTTTACCTTAATGATGAACAAACGAACTCAATTGTCTCGTCTGTTAATTTGACGACAATTGATGACGCGGGACGCTCTATAGTAATGAGCGCTGCCGAGTTTAACACACCCGATTTAGAAAATCCAAGTAATGTACAGACAAATTTTTCGAATGAAAATGGTCAGTGTAGTGAGAGTATGACGGATCTATTTAATTCCGAAATAATGTCTGACAGTGTACATCCGACTGATAATCCTTTTTGTAAGTTGCAAAATGACCAAATGGTCACACAAAGCGGGACAATTGCATGTACTCCATCACAGAGTACTGAGAATGCAACAGCTACTTTAAGTTTGGATCAATTTATGACAATAATGCTACAGTTTAAGAACGATCTTGGTGTAGATATCAAACAACTTAGGGAAGATAATAAACAACAGAATGAAAATTTCAAACAACTTAGGGAAGATAACAAACACTTAAATGAGAAACTTGACAATAATGACGAAAATCTCAAACAACTTAGTGAACAGGTCAGACAACAGAATGAAAAATTAGACGACAATTCCAGACAGCTTAGTGAACAAATTAGAGCCGTTGCCGCGCAGTGCCATGACACTAAGGAACAGTTGCGCGTGGAAATTGAGGCTTGTTCACGAAAAAATAGCGAAGAAATTAAGTCTGTTGCGCAAGAATTAAGGGAAATGCAAACAGCTGCAACAGAAACACTCAGAGACGAAATTAGCGGAGTCGCTAAACAATGATCTGAAAAAGCTACACAATTACGGGATGAGTTTAAAGCAATGACGGTAGAACTTTCGCGCACTATGGACGCAAAGATAGACGCGAAATTCGAACAACAGAATACTCAGGTGAACGAGCGCTTTAATCAGCACATACAAAACAGTGATACGCGTTTCCGCAAATTTATTCAAGATCAAAACAAAGTAAAACGACAAGTCATGGAAACAATCACTGCACAAAGACAAGAGGACAAACGTAAAATGTTCGCGAAAGCGAAGACGTATGTAGACAATAATATTACTACAGTGTCCGACAAAATTAATACCATAGAACAATTGAACGCCGAATTACGGGATGAAATTTCTGATCTTAAATCAAAAACAGATACACACACAGTAAATATTCAAACAGTGACAGACAGATTCGAACAATTAGATCTAACACAGGATTGCGATGTCATCAAAGCTGATGTTAAAAAACTGAGCGAAACTACACGTAAGTTGCAAAAACAGATTAATGCATCCGATTCTAAAACCGATGATCAGGCAAAAATACTGACTGAAAAATATAATGAATTGGCCAGTCGTATTGATGCTATCGAAAATACTAATGACAATAAATCAGACGATACTGCACCGGTTTCATTTATCCAAACACCTGAATTTCAAAATTTACAGCAGACGATTAATGAGATCGATTCATCTAACAACACGTTACGTAGGAAGTTATCAAATTTACAACAAGAAGTAACAGAGATGAAAAATATTTCAGTTAATAACATGCCACAACAGAATCCGCCACGTTGCGAGCATTTGTCTGACTCACACAGCGTGTATAAGGTGAGCAATTTACAGCAACTACGCGACTTAAAACCCGAAAAGCCACGCGACTTAAAATCTGAAAAGCTACGTAACTTGAAGTACGAAATGACACAGACAAACAAATTCTCACACAAACCCGAACGTATTCTCAAATTCAGTGACGAGAACGTTGACAATAAGCAGTTTTCATTTGTAAGAAAATGTAAGGAATTTAACAATGACAGCGTACAGGTACACGCTTTGCACTGTATACGACAATTTATCTTTGTACATTCACCGCTATTACCTGTAATGCAGAAGCTGGCTTTGAAACAGATGCGACAATTTATTTTTGTATTTACAACAGCATTGCCTATAATGCAGAAACAAGAATTAACATGGATACAACTATTTGCTTTTGAATTTTTACCGCTATTGCGTGCAACGCAAAAGCCAAAATTTATTTGCAGTGCGTAATAGACCTCAGGGGATTCATTACGCTTTAATGAATATGTGCCGTAGCCAGCATAGGGCCCCGAGCTGTAGTAGTGCTGTTTCATCTTTAGTTTTCTGCACTGCTGCCTTCTCTTCTACTATCCTTTATATCTATCAAAATAGCTCTTTAACTATTGCTCTATCTAGGATTAAGAATATGTAATGAAAACCGGATATGACAAATCTTTACCGAATGTGACAATTTTATTAAGCACTCCCGTAATGACAACTACCGTCGTAATTTTAATTACAGATAAAATCGTAATCATCAGTACGTATAAAATTTTCAGCAATCGGAACCACATTTTTGTAACAATAGACCTTTAACACCACAACAGCATGAAAGTCAGCCGCTTAGCATACGTAACCAACAATGCAGTCCACAAGGTCAACCGAACCTTAATGTTTCGCCGCGTGCACGTATAGTCCCAGCTCCAACAAATAGTAACGCATGGCAGCAAAGAAATAACTACGTACAGACAACACACTATTTCAACTCGTATCGCAATGCGCCGTATAGAAATTACTATCATGACAGACGTAAAAAAAAAATGATGAGCACAATTTTCAGCGTACAATTTACAGGAATTTAATTTTACAATAGTTCACATTCCCGGCACACAAAATGTTATAGCAGACGCACTATCGCGTTCTCTCGGCAACAATCAGCAAGACGTAGCAACCAACTTCTGCAAAGCAAATTTCAGTGTCATGTACATTCAGCAAGTTGCATTTGAAAACTTTATTTCATCGTCATTACAGGACATAGCAAAGGAACAAAATAAAGACAATGTGTGGAAAGAAATTAAACACCTTTGGCAAGATAGGAAAAATGTTACGATTAGGAACCACTACACTGTACGCAATGACATTCTGTTTCGCCGCTCTCATCCTGACAGCAACAATTGGTTATTATGCTTTTCCTGACGAACTGGTCAACAAATTAATCTGGTACACTCATTTAAGTTACGCACATTACGGATCACGAAAATGTTTTCTTATACTGAGACAGAACTGTTATTTTGCCAACATGGAGAAACGTATACGACGAGTATTAGCGTCTTGTAAAATTTGCCAGAAAGCTAAATCTGACACCACTTCACATATTCCTCATTTATATCCCATTGTACCTGTTAAATTAAGACATATGGCCGCAGTAGACATTTTTGGTCCGATTCCGAGAACTAACAGACGTTTTTGCTACGTCTTTGTCGCTGTTGAGCTCACTTCAAAATTTGTTACTTTCACTCCATTACGCAAAGCTACTGCTAAAACTGTTTCGAAAGCATTTGTAAAACATTTTCTATTTCATGTAGGGCATGTGATGAAAGTAATTTCTGACAATGGATCACAATTTCGATGTGGCGTATGGACACGTATGTTACGAGCCAGAAATATTTCTCCGATTTATATATCCAAGTACCATGCTTCTTCGAACCCCTGTGAAAGATTAATGAAAGAAATTGGTAAGCTGTGCCGAATATACTGCCACAAAAGACATATTGATTGGGATACACACATACTCTCATTCCAAGATGTAATTAATTCCATTCCAAATGAATCCACTATGCTATCTCCGTCTGTTATACTGAAAAATGTTGAACCACCAAACAAAATTAAAGAATTAGTAAACTTCCCTAAATGTCGTCGACTAAGACACCATGAAATAATTGACATTGCGCTGAACAACATCAAACGTGCCGCAGAGCGCCGGAGAAGACAGCAAAAACAGGTTTGTAGACGCCGCGACTTTCACGTTGGACAGAAAATATTAGTACGTACACACTATTTATCCAGCAAAATAAAAGGTAAGTGCAGTAAATTTGAACTTCTATACGCAGGTCCATATCGGATTCGCAGCATCCCTCACCCCAATGTTGTACACGTCGAAACTTTGAGAACTAGAAAATCGAAAGGCAATCACCATATCTCAAACATTAAACCGTTTATTGAGTGTAGACACTTTATGATTCAACACACTATGAAGCCATTTACTAATGCAATTATATTCACATGACTAATTACTGATGATTATCGTATTTTTTCTTGGCAAGTGCCCGGCAAGGTAAGGTTAGCAGGTCGCTTTTCTTGTCGTTACACATCAGGCCGTGCACATTTTCCATTTTTTTTGTGTGTATGATTGTTTTCAAGTTTTGTTTGTATGTATTGTGAAATAGTTAAGATATAACACACCAGTGGACTTTGACATTTTTTGCCTTATGACATCTCAAGATCGTGACTGTTTTACATTTTTTGCTGCTGCATTGTATTATTCTGTGTACATTTTTGCATCTGAACACTGTCAATGTTTTTGACATATTACGTTTTCTGTCATGTTATGCTGTATGCTTAATTATGTTACCATAAACCAGTCATTATTTAGTGAGTATATGATTTAAATGCAAGACATTAATCTTTGTTCATCAATTTCAGAAAGAAATGATGTGTGTAAGAAATAAATTCAACAGAAATGGGAATTTCACCTACAGAATAAACGAAAGAAGATGCAATAACTTTATGAGGAAGAGTAAATGGATCAGGATTAACAAGCATTAACAAGAATATACTATACTCATCGTAGAATAGCAGTCTTAACTAATTATTTCTTTCAGAATACAAGGTGATTGATGCAGGCTGTCAGACTGAACTACACATCTTAGTTTTAGTGATGAAATATGCTAGAGATAAGGAATAGTTGTATAATGAGTAATGAAGTGATATTTTGCAGATGATAATGAATACTGATGAATAATGATGAAGGATATGGTATTATGAATAATGAAGTTTTTCTTTACAGGTAATGATAATAATGAAGTTATGATAATATGGATAATGAAGTGATGGATAATGAAGTTTTTTCTTTACAGATGAGGATAATGTTGAAGTTATGTATTTATGCTATGTAGTTATTTAAGTATTTGTTGCAGTTTGTTTTGACAGCAGGTGTTATATTGCGTAGTAGGATGACGGAAAGTTTTGGAAAGGACAGCTATGGAACACATTTTTATACACATTTCACTACCTGTTAATTCGAAGTTCACTACTTTTCAGCATAGTGTGCGTTTCTTCTCTCAGGTCAATAATCCATTTTGTATTTTTTCCAGGAGATGCTTGTCATGATACTTACTAAACCTGTTACCTATTATACCTGTTCTAGTACTTGCTTTTTTATTTTTTACCCATTTGTGTCTATCATTTATAAATGTGATCACATATACTGCCTTGTTACATAACCTTGCTACAGCTGACTCATGACGAATGACGTTACCTATCCTCATTTGCAGCAATAGGTCAAAAGCAAATAGTGTTATGCCTCAGCAATTAATTATCGATCCCAATGCAATGCATTGCTAACAAAAAAAAAATGTATTAACAGTCCCAAATAGTGATACCAGTTCGAGAAAGTTCTGAGTAATGCTGATCAGCAATGAATAATACGTCACTTGAAAAATGATTAATTAATTATGATATACTTTGTAACTGGAAAAGAATGCGATTGTTTCATAATGCTTTGTAATTAGGAGAAGGTTAATCATTAATACTATATTGGAATGACAAATAATTAATTAACTATGCCATACTTTGTAACTGGAAAAGAATGCGATTGTTTCATAATGCTTTGTAATTAGGAGAAGGCTAATGATTCTTACTATATTGGAATGACTAATGATTAATTAACTGTAATTAGAAGAAGGCTAATGATTCTTAATTATGCTTTGTAACTGGAAATGAATGCGATTGTTTCATAATGCTTTGTAATTAGAAGGCTAATGATTCTTACTATATTGAAATGACAAATGATTAATTAACTATGCTTTATAATTGGAAATGAATGTGATTGTTTAATAATGCTTTGTAATTAGGATAAAGCTAATGATTATTACTATTGGAATGACAAATGATTAATTAATTATGCTATGCTTTATAATTGGGAAAGAATGTCATTGTTTAATAATGCTTTGTAATTAGGAGAAAGCTAATGATTCTTACTATATTGGAATGACAAATGATTAATTAACTATGCTATGCTTTGTAACTGGAAAAGAATGCGATTATTTCATAATGCTTTGTAACTAGGAAAAGAAGGTTACTGATTCTATGTAAAACAATTAATGAACATTTTTCTGTAATACTGCATACTTGGTACAGAAATGTTCAATAACTGGGCTATGAATGCCGCAAACTACTAATGAAGACTGTAATTGTCAATATTATGTGACTTAATGTCCTTCACCTTATGAGCTAACTACCCTGAATTACTGCAATGTCCATTTGTCCTGTCTATCCTAGTGATCATGGAGCACTATCTTTGGTTTTGCACTAATTCTACGTTGGTGTGCCTTGTAAGAGCGAGGTGTTGACACGACATGCTGTCCACCACCGTGAGCGATGAAGACGTTATTATAGTCCCACTGTTTGGTGTACCTAGAGTACTGCCAAAATGAAAACATGGAACATTACTACGACAGTTCAGTGTCTTGGCTACACTGATAAATTCTGATGGGAAAAGAACTTCAAGTTGTGTCACTTGGTGTTGTACTTCTGTGGAAAGATATGGACTTTCAGAACAGCTGTGTGCAATCTAAAGTGCTACAACCATGATGCAATCCTTCCCTTTCCTATCCTAATTCTTGTCACATAGTGAAAATCATTTTTTACTAACATTATTTATGTTCATGGGTTATACATTTTTTTTTTCGATTCGCTGAACTCCAGTGCGAGTACATTTGTGTCACTTATCGATATGATTTTTTTGCCATTATGTTTATTTATTGCGAAAATGCTAAAGACATTTTTTCGATTTGTTCTAAAGTACAGTATATGTACACTCTTGTCTCTTATATTGTATATACATTTTTTTATTTTGATGATATGTTCTGAACTACAGTGCATGTGCACTTATGTTAGGTGTTAATATATTTTCTACTGAACTTCAGTGCCTGTGCACTTTTCTCATTTTTCAATATGATTTGTACTCATTCTGTATGTTCAATACTGTGCGTATGCACTTATGTCATTTGTTAAGAATTTTTTCAGTGCACATTGTTATCTGTGAAATAATTTGTATATACAGTTTTCTGATTTACTACTATGTTTTGTACTCACATTTTGTTTTTGTCTGATATATTTTGTACTCGGTGCGTGTGCACAACATTTAATTTATGTACTAAATTTGAATATTCTGTAAATTGTAAAAATTTCTTGCGATGGCAAGTCCAAATGACTCACCATCGCTGCCAAATTTTTGCCCCCCCCAGTGGAGGGTTATGAAACACGTATGTAACATAGCAGCGATGGTGAGGCACGTTAAAATCTTTGACCAGAGAGCCTATTATCGTGGTTAGTATGCGCATGACCGCGCGAGTGTTACGAGCAGTTCGCTAGTAGTCATCATGTAGAGCAGTACGCGAGTAGCTGTACGCCAGTGCAGTCTGTTAGTAGTAGTCGTGCAGTACAGTTGCGAGCAGTTCGCTAGTAGTCGTCATGTAGAGCAGTACGCGAGTAGCTGTAGGCCAGTGCAGTCTGTTAGTAGTAGTCGTGCAGTACAGTTGTGAGCAGTTCGCTAGTAGTCGTCATGTAGAGCAGTACGCGAGTAGCTGTAGGCCAGTGCAGTCTGTTAGTAGTAGTCGTGCAGTACAGTTGCGAGCAGTTCGCTAGTAGTCGTCATGTAGAGCAGTACGCGAGTAGCTGTAGGCCAGTGCAGTCTGTTAGTAGTAGTCGTGCAGTACAGTTGCGAGCAGTTCGCTAGTAGTCGTCATGTAGAGCAGTACGCGAGTAGCTGTAGGCCAGTGCAGTCTGTTAGTAGTAGTCGTGCAGTACAGTTGCGAGCAGTTCGCTAGTTGTCGTCATGTAGAGCAGTACGCTAGTAGCTGTACGCCAGTGCAGTCTGTTAGTAGTAGTCGTGCAGTACAGTTGCGAGCAGTTCGCTAGTAGTCATCATGTAGAGCAGTACGCGAGTAGCTGTACGCCAGTGCAGTCTGTTAGTAGTAGTCGTGCAGTACAGTTGCGAGCAGTTCGCTAGTAGTCGTCATGTAGAGCAGTACGCGAGTAGCTGTAGGCCAGTGCAGTCTGTTAGTAGTAGTCGTGCAGTACAGTTGCGAGCAGTTCGCTAGTAGTCGTCATGTAGAGCAGTACGCGAGTAGCTGTAGGCCAGTGCAGTCTGTTAGTAGTAGTCGTGCAGTACAGTTGCGAGCAGTTCGCTAGTAGTCGTCATGTAGAGCAGTACGCGAGTAGCTGTAGGCCAGCGCAGTCTGTTAGTAGTAGTCGTGCAGTACAGTTGCGAGCAGTTCGCTAGTAGTCGTCATGTAGAGCAGTACGCGAGTAGCTGTAGGCCAGTGCAGTCTGTTAGTAGTAGTCGTGCAGTACAGTTGCGGGCAGTTCGCTAGTAGTCGTCATGTAGAGCAGTACGCGAGTAGCTGTAGGCCAGTGCAGTCTGTTAGTAGTAGTCGTGCAGTACAGTTGCGGGCAGTTCGCTAGTAGTCGTCATGTAGAGCAGTACGCGAGTAGCTGTAGGCCAGTGCAGTCTGTTAGTAGTAGTCGTGCAGTACAGTTGCGAGCAGTTCGCTAGTAGTCGTCATGTAGAGCAGTACGCGAGTAGCTGTAGGCCAGTGCAGTCTGTTAGTAGTAGTCGTGCAGTACAGTTGCGAGCAGTTCGCTAGAAGTCGTCATGTAGAGCAGTATGCGAGTAGCTGTACGCCAGTGCAGTCTGTTAAGAGTAGTCGTGCAGTACAGTTGCGAGCAGTTCGCTAGTAGTCGTCATGTAGAGCAGTACGCGAGTAGCTGTAGGCCAGTGCAGTCTGTTAGTAGTAGTCGTGCAGTACAGTTGCGAGCAGTTCGCTAGTAGTCGTCATGTAGAGCAGTACGGGAGTAGCTGTAGGCCAGTGCAGTCTGTTAGTAGTAGTCGTGCAGTACAGTTGCGAGCAGTTCGCTAGTAGTCGTCATGTAGAGCAGTACGCGAGTAGCTGTAGGCCAGTGCAGTCTGTTAGTAGTAGTCGTGCAGTACAGTTGCGAGCAGTTCGCTAGTAGTCGTCATGTAGAGCAGTACGCGAGTAGCTGTAGGCCAGTGCAGTCTGTTAGTAGTAGTCGTGCAGTACAGTTGCGAGCAGTTCGCTAGTAGTCGTCATGTAGAGCAGTACGCGAGTAGCTGTAGGCCAGTGCAGTCTGTTAGTAGTAGTCGTGCAGTACAGTTGCGAGCAGTTCGCTAGTAGTCGTCATGTAGAGCAGTACGCGAGTAGCTGTAGGCCAGTGCAGTCTGTTAGTAATAGTCGTGCAGTACAGCTGCGAGCAGTTCGCTAGTAGTCGTCATGTAGAGCAGTACGCGAGTAGCTGTAGGCCAGTGCAGTCTGTTAGTAGTAGTCGTGCAGTACAGTTGCGAGCAGTTCGCTAGTAGTCGTCATGTAGAGCAGTACGCGAGTAGCTGTAGGCCAGTGCAGTCTGTTAGTAGTAGTCGTGCAGTACAGTTGCGAGCAGTTCGCTAGTAGTCGTCATGTAGAGCAGTACGCGAGTAGCTGTAGGCCAGTGCAGTCTGTTAGTAGTAGTCGTGCAGTACAGTTGCGAGCAGTTCGCTAGTAGTCGTCATGTAGAGCAGTACGCGAGTAGCTGTAGGCCAGTGCAGTCTGTTAGTAGTAGTCGTGCAGTACAGTTGCGAGCAGTTCGCTAGTAGTCGTCATGTAGAGCAGTACGCGAGTAGCTGTAGGCCAGTGCAGTCTGTTAGTAGTAGTCGTGCAGTACAGTTGCGAGCAGTTCGCTAGTAGTCGTCATGTAGAGCAGTACGCGAGTAGCTGTAGGCCAGTGCAGTCTGTTAGTAGTAGTCGTGCAGTACAGTTGCGAGCAGTTCGCTAGTAGTCGTCATGTAGAGCAGTACGCGAGTAGCTGTAGGCCAGTGCAGTCTGTTAGTAGTAGTCGTGCAGTACAGTTGCGAGCAGTTCGCTAGTAGTCGTCATGTAGAGCAGTACGCGAGTAGCTGTAGGCCAGTGCAGTCTGTTAGTAGTAGTCGTGCAGTACAGTTGCGAGCAGTTCGCTAGTAGTCGTCATGTAGAGCAGTACGCGAGTAGCTGTAGGCCAGTGCAGTCTGTTAGTAGTAGTCGTGCAGTACAGTTGCGAGCAGTTCGCTAGTAGTCGTCATGTAGAGCAGTACGCGAGTAGCTGTAGGCCAGTGCAGTCTGCTAGTAGTAGTCGTGCAGTACAGTTGCGAGCAGTTCGCTAGTAGTCGTCATGTAGAGCAGTACGCGAGTAGCTGTAGGCCAGTGCAGTCTGTTAGTAGTAGTCGTGCAGTACAGTTGCGAGCAGTTCGCTAGTAGTCGTCATGTAGAGCAGTACGCGAGTAGCTGTAGGCCAGTGCAGTCTGTTAGTAGTAGTCGTGCAGTACAGTTGCGAGCAGTTCGCTAGTAGTCGTCATGTAGAGCAGTACGCGAGTAGCTGTAGGCCAGTGCAGTCTGTTAGTAGTAGTCGTGCAGTACAGTTGCGAGCAGTTCGCTAGTAGTCGTCATGTAGAGCAGTACGCGAGTAGCTGTAGGCCAGTGCAGTCTGTTAGTAGTAGTCGTGCAGTACAGTTGCGAGCAGATCGCTAGTAGTCGTCATGTAGAGCAGTACGCGAGTAGCTGTAGGCCAGTGCAGTCTGTTAGTAGTAGTCGTGCAGTACAGTTGCGAGCAGTTCGCTAGTAGTCGTCATGTAGAGCAGTACGTGAGTAGCTGTAGGCCAGTGCAGTCTGTTAGTAGTAGTCGTGCAGTACAGTTGCGAGCAGTTCGCTAGTAGTCGTCATGTAGAGCAGTACGCGAGTAGCTGTAGCCCAGTGCAGTCTGTTAGTAGTAGTCGTGCAGTACAGTTGCGAGCAGTTCGCTAGTAGTCGTCATGTAGAGCAGTACGCGAGTAGCTGTAGGCCAGTGCAGTCTGTTAGTAGTAGACGTGCAGTACAGTTGCGAGCAGTTCGCTAGTATTCGTCATGTAGAGCAGTACGCGAGTAGCTGTAGGCCAGTGCAGTCTGTTAGTAGTAGTCGTGCAGTACAGTTGCGAGCAGTTCGCTAGTAGTCGTCATGTAGAGCAGTACGCGATTAGCTGTAGGCCAGTGCAGTCTGTTAGTAGTAGTCGTGCAGTGCAGTTGCGAGCAGTTCGCTAGTAGTCGTCATGTAGAGCAGTACGCGAGTAGCTGTAGGCCAGTGCAGTCTGTTAGTAGTAGTCGTGCATTACAGTTGCGAGCAGTTCGCTAGTAGTCGTCATGTAGAGCAGTACGCGAGTAGCTGTAGGCCAGTGCAGTCTGTTAGTAGTAGTCGTGCATTACAGTTGCGAGCAGTTCGCTAGTAGTCGTCATGTAGAGCAGTACGCGAGTAGCTGTAGGCCAGTGCAGTCTGTTAGTAGTAGTCGTGCAGTACAGTTGCGAGCAGTTCGCTAGTAGTCGTCATGTAGAGCAGTACGCGAGTAGCTGTAGGCCAGTGCAGTCTGTTAGTAGTAGTCGTTCAGTACAGTTGCGAGCAGTTCGCTAGTAGTCGTCATGTAGAGCAGTACGCGAGTAGCTGTAGGCCAGTGCAGTCTGTTAGTAGTAGTCGTGCAGTACAGTTGCGAGCAGTACGCTAGTAGTCGTCATGTAGAGCAGTACGCGAGTAGCTGTAGGCCAGTGCAGTCTGTTAGTAGTAGTCGTGCAGTACAGTTGCGAGCAGTACGCTAGTAGTCGTCATGTAGAGCAGTACGCGAGTAGCTGTAGGCCAGTGCAGTCTGTTAGTAGTAGTCGTGCAGTACAGTTGCGAGCAGTTCGCTAGTAGTCGTCATGTAGAGCAGTACGCGAGTAGCTGTAGGCCAGTGCAGTCTGTTAGTAGTAGTCGTGCAGTACAGTTGCGAGCGGTTCGCTAGTAGTCGTCATGTAGAGCAGTACGCGAGTAGCTGTAGGCCAGTGCAGTCTGTTAGTAGTAGTCGTGCAGTACAGTTGCGAGCGGTACGCTGGTGGTCGTCATGTAGAGCAGTACGCGAGTAGCTGTAGGCCAGTGCAGTCTGTTAGTAGTAGTCGTGCAGTACAGTTGCGAGCGGTACGCTGGTGGTCGTCATGTAGAGCAGTACGCGAGTAGCTGTAGGCCAGTGCAGTCTGTTAGTAGTAGTCGTGCAGTACAGTTGCGAGCAGTTCGCTAGTAGTCGTCATGTAGAGCAGTACGCGAGTAGCTGTAGGCCAGTGCAGTCTGTTAGTAGTAGTCGTGCAGTACAGTTGCGAGCAGTTCGCTAGTAGTCGTCATGTAGAGCAGTACGCGAGTAGCTGTAGGCCAGTGCAGTCTGTTAGTAGTAGTCGTGCAGTACAGTTGCGAGCAGTTCGCTAGTAGTCGTCATGTAGAGCAGTACGCGAGTAGCTGTAGGCCAGTGCAGTCTGTTAGTAGTAGTCGTGCAGTACAGTTGCGAGCAGTTCGCTAGTAGTCGTAATGTAGAGCAGTACGCGAGTAGCTGTAGGCCAGTTCAGTCTGTTAGTAGTAGTCGTGCAGTACAGTTGCGAGCAGTTCGCTAGTAGTCGTCATGTAGAGCAGTACGCGAGTAGCTGGAGGCCAGTGCAGTCTGTTAGTAGTAATCGTGCAGTACAGTTGCGAGCAGTTCTCTAGTAGTCGTCATGTAGAGCAGTACGCGAGTAGCTGTAGGCCAGTGCAGTCTGTTAGTAGTAGTCGTGCAGTACAGTTGCGAGCAGTTCGCTAGTAGTCGGCATGTAGAGCAGTACGCGAGTAGCTGTAGGCCAGTGCAGTCTGTTAGTAGTAGTCGTGCAGTACAGTTGCGAGCAGTTCGCTAGTAGTCGTCATGTAGAGCAGTACGCGAGTAGCTGTAGGCCAGTGCAGTCTGTTAGTAGTAGTCGTGCAGTACAGTTGCGAGCAGTTCGCTAGTAGTCGTCATGTAGAGCAGTACGCGAGTAGCTGTAGGCCAGTGCAGTCTGTTAGTAGTAGTCGTGCAGTACAGTTGCGAGCAGTTCGCTAGTAGTCGTCATGTAGAGCAGTACGCGAGTAGCTGTAGGCCAGTGCAGTCTGTTAGTAGTAGTCGTGCAGTACAGTTGCGAGCAGTTCGCTAGTAGTCGTCATGTAGAGCAGTACGCGAGTAGCTGTAGGCCAGTGCAGTCTGTTAGTAGTAGTCGTGCAGTACAGTTGCGAGCAGTTCGCTAGTAGTCGTCATGTAGAGCAGTACTCGAGTAGCTGTAGGCCAGTGCAGTCTGTTAGTAGTAGTCGTGCAGTACAGTTGCGCGCAGTTCGCTAGTAGTCGTCATGTAGAGCAGTACGCGAGTAGCTGTAGGCCAGTGCAGTCTGTTAGTATTAGTCGTGCAGTACAGTTGCGAGCAGTTCGCTAGTAGTCGTCATGTAGAGCAGTACGCGAGTAGCTGTAGGCCAGTGCAGTCTGTTAGTAGTAGACGTGCAGTACAGTTGCGAGCAGTTCGCTAGTAGTCGTCATGTAGAGCAGTACGCGAGTAGCTGTAGGCCAGTGCAGTCTGTTAGTAGTAGTCGTGCAGTACAGTTGCGAGCAGTTCGCTAGTAGTCGTCATGTAGAGCAGTACGCGATTAGCTTTAGGCCAGTGTAGTCTGTTAGTAGTAGTCGTGCAGTACAGTTGCGAGCAGTTCGCTAGTAGTCGTCATGTAGAGCAGTACGCGAGTAGCTGTAGGCCAGTGCAGTCTGTTAGTAGTAGTCGTGCATTACAGTTGCGAGCAGTTCGCTAGTAGTCGTCATGTAGAGCAGTACGCGAGTAGCTGTAGGCCAGTGCAGTCTGTTAGTAGTAGTCGTGCAGTACAGTTGCGAGCAGTTCGCTAGTAGTCGTCATGTAGAGCAGTACGCGAGTAGCTGTAGGCCAGTGCAGTCTGTTAGTAGTAGTCGTGCAGTACAGTTGCGAGCAGTTCGCTAGTAGTCGTCATGTAGAGCAGTACGCGAGTAGCTGTAGGCCAGTGCAGTCTGTTAGTAGTAGTCGTGCAGTACAGTTGCGAGCAGTTCGCTAGTAGTCGTCATGTAGAGCAGTACGCGAGTAGCTGTAGGCCAGTGCAGTCTGTTAGTAGTAGTCGTGCAGTACAGTTGCGAGCAGTTCGCTAGTAGTCGTAATGTAGAGCAGTACGCGAGTAGCTGTAGGCCAGTGCAGTCTGTTAGTAGTAGTCGTGCAGTACAGTTGCGAGCAGTTCGCTAGTAGTCGTCATGTAGAGCAGTACGCGAGTAGCTGTAGGCCAGTGCAGTCTGTTAGTAGTAGTCGTGCAGTACAGTTGCGAGCAGTTCGCTAGTAGTCGTCATGTAGAGCAGTACGCGAGTAGCTGTAGGCCAGTGCAGTCTGTTAGTAGTAGTCGTGCAGTACAGTTGCGAGCAGTTCGCTAGTAGTCGTCATGTAGAGCAGTACGTGAGTAGCTGTAGGCCAGTGCAGTCTGTTAGTAGTAGTCGTGCAGTACAGTTGCGAGCAGTTCGCTAGTAGTCGTCATGTAGAGCAGTACGCGAGTAGCTGTAGGCCAGTGCAGTCTGTTAGTAGTAGTCGTGCAGTACAGTTGCGAGCAGTTCGCTAGTAGTCGTCATGTAGAGCAGTACGCGAGTAGCTGTAGGCCAGTGCAGTCTGTTAGTAGTAGTCGTGCAGTACAGTTGCGAGCAGATCGCTAGTAGTCGTCATGTAGAGCAGTACGCGAGTAGCTGTAGGCCAGTGCAGTCTGTTAGTAGTAGTCGTGCAGTACAGTTGCGAGCAGTTCGCTAGTAGTCGTCATGTAGAGCAGTACGTGAGTAGCTGTAGGCCAGTGCAGTCTGTTAGTAGTAGTCGTGCAGTACAGTTGCGAGCAGTTCGCTAGTAGTCGTCATGTAGAGCAGTACGCGAGTAGCTGTAGGCCAGTGCAGTCTGTTAGTAGTAGTCGTGCAGTACAGTTGCGAGCAGTTCGCTAGTAGTCGTCATGTAGAGCAGTACGCGAGTAGCTGTAGGCCAGTGCAGTCTGTTAGTAGTAGACGTGCAGTACAGTTGCGAGCAGTTCGCTAGTAGTCGTCATGTAGAGCAGTACGCGAGTAGCTGTAGGCCAGTGCAGTCTGTTAGTAGTAGTCGTGCAGTACAGTTGCGAGCAGTTCGCTAGTAGTCGTCATGTAGAGCAGTACGCGATTAGCTGTAGGCCAGTGCAGTCTGTTAGTAGTAGTCGTGCAGTACAGTTGCGAGCAGTTCGCTAGTAGTCGTCATGTAGAGCAGTACGCGAGTAGCTGTAGGCCAGTGCAGTCTGTTAGTAGTAGTCGTGCATTACAGTTGCGAGCAGTTCGCTAGTAGTCGTCATGTAGAGCAGTACGCGAGTAGCTGTAGGCCAGTGCAGTCTGTTAGTAGTAGTCGTGCATTACAGTTGCGAGCAGTTCGCTAGTAGTCGTCATGTAGAGCAGTACGCGAGTAGCTGTAGGCCAGTGCAGTCTGTTAGTAGTAGTCGTGCAGTACAGTTGCGAGCAGTTCGCTAGTAGTCGTCATGTAGAGCAGTACGCGAGTAGCTGTAGGCCAGTGCAGTCTGTTAGTAGTAGTCGTGCAGTACAGTTGCGAGCAGTTCGCTAGTAGTCGTCATGTAGAGCAGTACGCGAGTAGCTGTAGGCCAGTGCAGTCTGTTAGTAGTAGTCGTGCAGTACAGTTGCGAGCAGTACGCTAGTAGTCGTCATGTAGAGCAGTACGCGAGTAGCTGTAGGCCAGTGCAGTCTGTTAGTAGTAGTCGTGCAGTACAGTTGCGAGCAGTACGCTAGTAGTCGTCATGTAGAGCAGTACGCGAGTAGCTGTAGGCCAGTGCAGTCTGTTAGTAGTAGTCGTGCAGTACAGTTGCGAGCAGTTCGCTAGTAGTCGTCATGTAGAGCAGTACGCGAGTAGCTGTAGGCCAGTGCAGTCTGTTAGTACTAGTCGTGCAGTACAGTTGCGAGCGGTTCGCTAGTAGTCGTCATGTAGAGCAGTACGCGAGTAGCTGTAGGCCAGTGCAGTCTGTTAGTAGTAGTCGTGCAGTACAGTTGCGAGCGGTACGCTGGTGGTCGTCATGTAGAGCAGTACGCGAGTAGCTGTAGGCCAGTGCAGTCTGTTAGTAGTAGTCGTGCAGTACAGTTGCGAGCGGTACGCTGGTGGTCGTCATGTAGAGCAGTACGCGAGTAGCTGTAGGCCAGTGCAGTCTGTTAGTAGTAGTCGTGCAGTACAGTTGCGAGCAGTTCGCTAGTAGTCGTCATGTAGAGCAGTACGCGAGTAGCTGTAGGCCAGTGCAGTCTGTTAGTAGTAGTCGTGCAGTACAGTTGCGAGCAGTTCGCTAGTAGTCGTCATGTAGAGCAGTACGCGAGTAGCTGTAGGCCAGTGCAGTCTGTTAGTAGTAGTCGTGCAGTACAGTTGCGAGCAGTTCGCTAGTAGTCGTCATGTAGAGCAGTACGCGAGTAGCTGTAGGCCAGTGCAGTCTGTTAGTAGTAGTCGTGCAGTACAGTTGCGAGCAGTTCGCTAGTAGTCGTCATGTAGAGCAGTACGCGAGTAGCTGTAGGCCAGTGCAGTCTGTTAGTAGTAGTCGTGCAGTACAGTTGCGAGCAGTTCGCTAGTAGTCGTCATGTAGAGCAGTACGCGAGTAGCTGTAGGCCAGTGCAGTCTGTTAGTAGTAGTCGTGCAGTACAGTTGCGAGCAGTTCGCTAGTAGTCGTCATGTAGAGCAGTACGCGAGTAGCTGTAGGCCAGTGCAGTCTGTTAGTAGTAGTCGTGCAGTACAGTTGCGAGCAGTTCGCTAGTAGTCGTCATGTAGAGCAGTACGCGAGTAGCTGTAGGCCAGTGCAGTCTGTTAGTAGTAGTCGTGCAGTACAGTTGCGAGCAGTTCGCTAGTAGTCGTCATGTAGAGCAGTACGCGAGTAGCTGTAGGCCAGTGCAGTCTGTTAGTAGTAGTCGTGCAGTACAGTTGCGAGCAGATCGCTAGTAGTCGTCATGTAGAGCAGTACGCGAGTAGCTGTAGGCCAGTGCAGTCTGTTAGTAGTAGTCGTGCAGTACAGTTGCGAGCAGTTCGCTAGTAGTCGTCATGTAGAGCAGTACGTGAGTAGCTGTAGGCCAGTGCAGTCTGTTAGTAGTAGTCGTGCAGTACAGTTGCGAGCAGTTCGCTAGTAGTCGTCATGTAGAGCAGTACGCGAGTAGCTGTAGGCCAGTGCAGTCTGTTAGTAGTAGTCGTGCAGTACAGTTGCGAGCAGTTCGCTAGTAGTCGTCATGTAGAGCAGTACGCGAGTAGCTGTAGGCCAGTGCAGTCTGTTAGTAGTAGACGTGCAGTACAGTTGCGAGCAGTTCGCTAGTAGTCGTCATGTAGAGCAGTACGCGAGTAGCTGTAGGCCAGTGCAGTCTGTTAGTAGTAGTCGTGCAGTACAGTTGCGAGCAGTTCGCTAGTAGTCGTCATGTAGAGCAGTACGCGATTTGCTGTAGGCCAGTGCAGTCTGTTAGTAGTAGTCGTGCAGTACAGTTGCGAGCAGTTCGCTAGTAGTCGTCATGTAGAGCAGTACGCGAGTAGCTGTAGGCCAGTGCAGTCTGTTAGTAGTAGTCGTGCATTACAGTTGCGAGCAGTTCGCTAGTAGTCGTCATGTAGAGCAGTACGCGAGTAGCTGTGGGCCAGTGCAGTCTGTTAGTAGTAGTCGTGCATTACAGTTGCGAGCAGTTCGCTAGTAGTCGTCATGTAGAGCAGTACGCGAGTAGCTGTAGGCCAGTGCAGTCTGTTAGTAGTAGTCGTGCAGTACAGTTGCGAGCAGTTCGCTAGTAGTCGTCATGTAGAGCAGTACGCGAGTAGCTGTAGGCCAGTGCAGTCTGTTAGTAGTAGTCGTGCAGTACAGTTGCGAGCAGTTCGCTAGTAGTCGTCATGTAGAGCAGTACGCGAGTAGCTGTAGGCCAGTGCAGTCTGTTAGTAGTAGTCGTGCAGTACAGTTGCGAGCAGTACGCTAGTAGTCGTCATGTAGAGCAGTACGCGAGTAGCTGTAGGCCAGTGCAGTCTGTTAGTAGTAGTCGTGCAGTACAGTTGCGAGCAGTACGCTAGTAGTCGTCATGTAGAGCAGTACGCGAGTAGCTGTAGGCCAGTGCAGTCTGTTAGTAGTAGTCGTGCAGTACAGTTGCGAGCAGTTCGCTAGTAGTCGTCATGTAGAGCAGTACGCGAGTAGCTGTAGGCCAGTGCAGTCTGTTAGTACTAGTCGTGCAGTACAGTTGCGAGCGGTTCGCTAGTAGTCGTCATGTAGAGCAGTACGCGAGTAGCTGTAGGCCAGTGCAGTCTGTTAGTAGTAGTCGTGCAGTACAGTTGCGAGCGGTACGCTGGTGGTCGTCATGTAGAGCAGTACGCGAGTAGCTGTAGGCCAGTGCAGTCTGTTAGTAGTAGTCGTGCAGTACAGTTGCGAGCGGTACGCTGGTGGTCGTCATGTAGAGCAGTACGCGAGTAGCTGTAGGCCAGTGCAGTCTGTTAGTAGTAGTCGTGCAGTACAGTTGCGAGCAGTTCGCTAGTAGTCGTCATGTAGAGCAGTACGCGAGTAGCTGTAGGCCAGTGCAGTCTGTTAGTAGTAGTCGTGCAGTACAGTTGCGAGCAGTTCGCTAGTAGTCGTCATGTAGAGCAGTACGCGAGTAGCTGTAGGCCAGTGCAGTCTGTTAGTAGTAGTCGTGCAGTACAGTTGCGAGCAGTTCGCTAGTAGTCGTCATGTAGAGCAGTACGCGAGTAGCTGTAGGCCAGTTCAGTCTGTTAGTAGTAGTCGTGCAGTACAGTTGCGAGCAGTTCGCTAGTAGTCGTCATGTAGAGCAGTACGCGAGTAGCTGTAGGCCAGTTCAGTCTGTTAGTAGTAGTCGTGCAGTACAGTTGCGAGCAGTTCGCTAGTAGTCGTCATGTAGAGCAGTACGCGAGTAGCTGGAGGCCAGTGCAGTCTGTTAGTAGTAATCGTGCAGTACAGTTGCGAGCTGTTCTCTAGTAGTCGTCATGTAGAGCAGTACGCGAGTAGCTGTAGGCCAGTGCAGTCTGTTAGTAGTAGTCGTGCAGTACAGTTGCGAGCAGTTCGCTAGTAGTCGTCATGTAGAGCAGTACGCGAGTAGCTGTAGGCCAGTGCAGTCTGTTAGTAGTAGTCGTGCAGTACAGTTGCGAGCAGTTCGCTAGTAGTCGTCATGTAGAGCAGTACGCGAGTAGCTGTAGGCCAGTGCAGTCTGTTAGTAGTAGTCGTGCAGTACAGTTGCGAGCAGTTCGCTAGTAGTCGTCATGTAGAGCAGTACGCGAGTAGCTGTAGGCCAGTGCAGTCTGTTAGTAGTAGTCGTGCAGTACAGTTGCGAGCAGTTCGCTAGTAGTCGTCATGTAGAGCAGTACGCGAGTAGCTGTAGGCCAGTGCAGTCTGTTAGTAGTAGTCGTGCAGTACAGTTGCGAGCAGTTCGCTAGTAGTCGTCATGTAGAGCAGTACGCGAGTAGCTGTAGGCCAGTGCAGTCTGTTAGTAGTAGTCGTGCAGTACAGTTGCGAGCAGTTCGCTAGTAGTCACCATGTAGAGCAGTACGCGAGTAGCTGTTGGCCAGTGCAGTCTGTTAGTAGTAGTCGTGCAGTACAGTTGCGAGCAGTTCGCTAGTAGTCGTCATGTAGAGCAGTACGCGAGTAGCTGTAGGCCAGTGCAGTCTGTTAGTATTAGTCGTGCAGTACAGTTGCGAGCAGTTCGCTAGTAGTCGTCATGTAGAGCAGTACGCGAGTAGCTGTAGGCCAGTGCAGTCTGTTAGTAGTAGACGTGCAGTACAGTTGCGAGCAGTTCGCTAGTAGTCGTCATGTAGAGCAGTACGCGAGTAGCTGTAGGCCAGTGCAGTCTGTTAGTAGTAGTCGTGCAGTACAGTTGCGAGCAGTTCGCTAGTAGTCGTCATGTAGAGCAGTACGCGATTAGCTGTAGGCCAGTGCAGTCTGTTAGTAGTAGTCGTGCAGTACAGTTGCGAGCAGTTCGCTAGTAGTCGTCATGTAGAGCAGTACGTGAGTAGCTGTAGGCCAGTGCAGTCTGTTAGTAGTAGTCGTGCATTACAGTTGCGAGCAGTTCGCTAGTAGTCGTCATGTAGAGCAGTACGCGAGTAGCTGTAGGCCAGTGCAGTCTGTTAGTAGTAGTCGTGCAGTACAGTTGCGAGCAGTTCGCTAGTAGTCGTCATGTAGAGCAGTACGCGAGTAGCTGTAGGCCAGTGCAGTCTGTTAGTAGTAGTCGTGCAGTACAGTTGCGAGCAGTTCGCTAGTAGTCGTCATGTAGAGCAGTACGCGAGTAGCTGTAGGCCAGTGCAGTCTGTTAGTAGTAGTCGTGCAGTACAGTTGCGAGCAGTTCGCTAGTAGTCGTCATGTAGAGCAGTACGCGAGTAGCTGTAGGCCAGTGCAGTCTGTTAGTAGTAGTCGTGCAGTACAGTTGCGAGCAGTACGCTAGTAGTTGTCATGTAGAGCAGTACGCGAGTAGCTGTAGGCCAGTGCAGTCTGTTAGTAGTAGTCGTGCAGTACAGTTGCGAGCAGTACGCTAGTAGTCGTCATGTAGAGCAGTACGCGAGTAGCTGTAGGCCAGTGCAGTCTGTTAGTAGTAGTCGTGCAGTACAGTTGTGAGCAGTTCGCTAGTAGTCGTCATGTAGAGCAGTACGCGAGTAGCTGTAGGCCAGTGCAGTCTGTTAGTAGTAGTCGTGCAGTACAGTTGCGAGCAGTTCGCTAGTAGTCGTCATGTAGAGCAGTACGCGAGTAGCTGTAGGCCAGTGCAGTCTGTTAGTAGTAGTCGTGCAGTACAGTTGCGAGCGGTTCGCTGGTGGTCGTCATGTAGAGCAGTACGCGAGTAGCTGTAGGCCAGTGCAGTCTGTTAGTAGTAGTCGTGCAGTACAGTTGCGAGCGGTACGCTGGTGGTCGTCATGTAGAGCAGTACGCGAGTAGCTGCAAGCCAGTGCAGTCTGTTAGTAGTAGTCGTGCAGTACAGTTGCGAGCAGTTCGCTAGTAGTCGTCATGTAGAGCAGTACGCGAGTAGCTGTAGGCCAGTGCAGTCTGTTAGTAGTAGTCGTGCAGTACAGTTGCGAGCAGTTCGCTAGTAGTCGTCATGTAGAGCAGTACGCGAGTAGCTGTAGGCCAGTGCAGTCTGTTAGTAGTAGTCGTGCAGTACAGTTGCGAGCAGTTCGCTAGTAGTCGTCATGTAGAGCAGTATGCGAGTAGCTGTAGGCCAGTGCAGTCTGTTAGTAGTAGTCGTGCAGTACAGTTGCGAGCAGTTCGCTAGTAGTCGTCATGTAGAGCAGTACGCGAGTAGCTGTAGTCCAGTGCAGTCTGTTAGTAGTAGTCGTGCAGTACAGTTGCGAGCAGTTCGCTAGTAGTCGTCATGTAGAGCAGTACGCGAGTAGCTGTAGGCCAGTGCAGTCTGTTAGTAGTAGTCGTGCAGTACAGTTGCGAGCAGTTCGCTAGTAGTCGTCATGTAGAGCAGTACACGAGTAGCTGTAGGCCAGTGCAGTCTGTTAGTAGTAGTCGTGCAGTACAGTTGCGAGCAGTTCGCTAGTAGTCGTCATGTAGAGCAGTACGCGAGTAGCTGTAGACCAGTGCAGTCTGTTAGTAGTAGTCGTGCAGTACAGTTGCGAGCGGTACGCTGGTGGTCGTCATGTAGAGCAGTACGCGAGTAGCTGTAGGCCAGTGCAGTCTGTTAGTAGTAGTCGTGCAGTACAGTTGCGAGCGGTACGCTGGTGGTCGTCATGTAGAGCAGTACGCGAGTAGCTGTAGGCCAGTGCAGTCTGTTAGTAAAAGTCGTGCAGTACACTTGCGAGCAGTTCGCTAGTAGTCGTCATGTAGAGCAGTACGCGAGTAGCTGTAGGCCAGTGCAGTCTGTTAGTAGTAGTCGTGCAGTACAGTTGCGAGCAGTTCGCTAGTAGTCGTCATGTAGAGCAGTACGCGAGTAGCTGTAGGCCAGTGCAGTCTGTTAGTAGTAGTCGTGCAGTACAGTTGCGAGCAGTTCGCTAGTAGTCGTCATGTAGAGCAGTACGCGAGTAGCTGTAGGCCAGTGCAGTCTGTTAGTAGTAGTCGTGCAGTACAGTTGCGAGCAGTTCGCTAGTAGTCGTCATGTAGAGCAGTACGCGAGTAGCTGTAAGCCAGTTCAGTCTGTTAGTAGTAGTCGTGCAGTACAGTTGCGAGCAGTTCGCTAGTAGTCGTCATGTAGAGCAGTACGCGAGTAGCTGGAGGCCAGTGCAGTCTGTTAGTAGTAGTCGTGCAGTACAGTTGCGAGCAGTTCTCTAGTAGTCGTCATGTAGAGCAGTACGCGAGTAGCTGTAGGCCAGTGCAGTCTGTTAGTAGTAGTCGTGCGGTACAGTTGCGAGCAGTTCGCTAGTAGTCGTCATGTAGAGCAGTACGCGAGTAGCTGTAGGCCAGTGCAGTCTGTTAGTAGTAGTCGTGCAGTACAGTTGCGAGCAGTTCGCTAGTAGTCGTCATGTAGAGCAGTACGCGAGTGGCTGTAGGCCAGTGCAGTCTGTTAGTAGTAGTCGTGCAGTACAGTTGCGAGCAGTTCGCTAGTAGTCGTCATGTAGAGCAGTACGCGAGTAGCTGTAGGCCAGTGCAGTCTGTTAGTAGTAGTCGTGCAGTACAGTTGCGAGCAGTTCGCTAGTAGTCGTCATGTAGAGCAGTACGCGAGTAGCTGTAGGCCAGTGCAGTCTGTTAGTAGTAGTCGTGCAGTACAGTTGCGAGCAGTTCGCTAGTAGTCGTCATGTAGAGCAGTACGCGAGTAGCTGTAGGCCAGTGCAGTCTGTTAGTAGTAGTCGTGCAGTACAGTTGCGAGCAGTTCGCTAGTAGTCGTCATGTAGAGCAGTACGCGAGTAGCTGTAGGCCAGTGCAGTCTGTTAGTAGTAGACGTGCAGTACAGTTGCGAGCAGTTCGCTAGTAGTCGTCATGTAGAGCAGTACGCGAGTAGCTGTAGGCCAGTGCAGTCTGTTAGTAGTAGTCGTGCAGTACAGTTGCGAGCAGTTCGCCAGTAGTCGTCATGTAAAGCAGTACGCGATTAGCTGTAGGCCAGTGCAGTCTGTTAGTAGTAGTCGTGCAGTACAGTTGCGAGCAGTTCGCTAGTAGTCGTCATGTAGAGCAGTACGCGAGTAGCTGTAGGCCAGTGCAGTCTGTTAGTAGTAGTCGTGCATTACAGTTGCGAGCAGTTCGCTAGGAGTCGTCATGTAGAGCAGTACGCGAGTAGCTGTAGGCCAGTGCAGTCTGTTAGTAGTAGTCGTGCAGTACAGTTGCGAGCAGTTCGCTAGTAGTCGTCATGTAGAGCAGTACGCGAGTAGCTGTAGGCCAGTGCAGTCTGTTAGTAGTAGTCGTGCAGTACAGTTGCGAGCAGTTCGCTAGTAGTCGTCATGTAGAGCAGTACGCGTGTAGCTGTAGGCCAGTGCAGTCTGTTAGTAGTAGTCGTGCAGTACAGTTGCGAGCAGTTCGCTAGTAGTCGTCATGTAGAGCAGTACGCGAGTAGCTGTAGGCCAGTGCAGTCTGTTAGTAGTAGTCGTGCAGTACAGTTGCGAGCAGTACGCTAGTAGTCGTCATGTAGAGCAGTACGCGAGTAGCTGTAGGCCAGTGCAGTCTGTTAGTAGTAGTCGTGCAGTACAGTTGTGAGCAGTTCGCTAGTAGTCGTCATGTAGAACAGTACGCGAGTAGCTGTAGGCCAGTGCAGTCTGTTAGTAGTAGTCGTGCAGTACAGTTGCGAGCGGTTCGCTGGTGGTCGTCATGTAGAGCAGTACGCGAGTAGCTGTAGGCCAGTGCAGTCTGTTAGTAGTAGTCGTGCAGTACAGTTGCGAGCGATACGCTGGTGGTCGTCATGTAGAGCAGTACGCGAGTAGCTGTAGGCCAGTGCAGTCTGTTAGTAGTAGTCGTGCACTACAGTTGCGAGCAAAACGCTAGTAGTCGTCATGTAGAGCAGTACGCGAGTAGCTGTAGGCCAGTGCAGTCTGTTAGTAGTAGTCATGCAGTACAGTTGCGAGCAGTTCGCTAGTAGTCGTCATGTAGAGCAGTACGCGAGTAGCTGTAGGCCAGTGCAGTCTGTTAGTAGTAGTCGTGCAGTACAGTTGCGAGCAGTTCGCTAGTAGTCGTCATGTAGAGCAGTACGCGAGTAGCTGGAGGCCAGTGCAGTCTGTTAGTAGTAGTCGTGCAGTACAGTTGCGAGCAGTTCGCTAGTAGTCGTCATGTAGAGCAGTACGCGAGTAGCTGTAGGCCAGTGCAGTCTGTTAGTAGTAGTCGTGCAGTACAGTTGCGAGCAGTTCGCTAGTAGTCGTCATGTAGAGCAGTTTGCGAGTAGCTGTAGGCCAGTGCAGTCTGTTAGTAGTAGTCGTGCAGTACAGTTGCGAGCAGTTCGCTAGTAGTCGTCATGTAGAGCAGTACGCGAGTAGCTGTAGGCCAGTGCAGTCTGTTAGTAGTAGTCGTGCAGTACAGTTGCGAGCAGTTCGCTAGTAGTCGTCATGTAGGGCAGTACGCGAGTAGCTGTAGGCCAGTGCAGTCTGTTAGTAGTAGTCGTGCAGTACAGTTGCGAGCAGTTCGCTAGTAGTCGTCATGTAGAGCAGTACGCGAGTAGCTGTAGGCCAGTGCAGTCTGTTAGTAGTAGTCGTGCAGTACAGTTGCGTGCAGTTCGCTAGTAGTCGTCATGTAGAGCAGTACGCGAGTAGCTGTAGGCCAGTGCAGTCTGTTAGTAGTAGTCATGCATTACAGTTGCGAGCGATACGCTGGTGGTCGTCATGTAGAGCAGTACGCGAGTAGCTGTAGGCCAGTGCAGTCTGTTAGTAGTAGTCGTGCAGTACAGTTGCGAGCAAAACGCTAGTAGTCGTCATGTAGAGCAGTACGCGAGTAGCTGTAGGCCAGTGCAGTCTGTTAGTAGTAGTCATGCAGTACAGTTGCGAGCAGTTCGCTAGTAGTCGTCATGTAGAGCAGTACGCGAGTAGCTGTAGGCCAGTGCAGTCTGTTAGTAGTAGTCGTGCAGTACAGTTGCGAGCAGTTCGCTAGTAGTCGTCATGTAGAGCAGTACGCGAGTAGCTGGAGGCCAGTGCAGTCTGTTAGTAGTAGTCGTGCAGTACAGTTGCGAGCAGTTCGCTAGTAGTCGTCATGTAGAGCAGTACGCGAGTAGCTGTAGGCCAGTGCAGTCTGTTAGTAGTAGTCGTGCAGTACAGTTGCGAGCAGTTCGCTAGTAGTCGTCATGTAGAGCAGTTTGCGAGTAGCTGTAGGCCAGTGCAGTCTGTTAGTAGTAGTCGTGCAGTACAGTTGCGAGCAGTTCGCTAGTAGTCGTCATGTAGAGCAGTACGCGAGTAGCTGTAGGCCAGTGCAGTCTGTTAGTAGTAGTCGTGCAGTACAGTTGCGAGCAGTTCGCTAGTAGTCGTCATGTAGGGCAGTACGCGAGTAGCTGTAGGCCAGTGCAGTCTGTTAGTAGTAGTCGTGCAGTACAGTTGCGAGCAGTTCGCTAGTAGTCGTCATGTAGAGCAGTACGCGAGTAGCTGTAGGCCAGTGCAGTCTGTTAGTAGTAGTCGTGCAGTACAGTTGCGTGCAGTTCGCTAGTAGTCGTCATGTAGAGCAGTACGCGAGTAGCTGTAGGCCAGTGCAGTCTGTTAGTAGTAGTCGTGCAGTACATTTGCGAGCAGTTCGCTAGTAGTCGTCATGTAGAGCAGTACGCGAGTAGCTGTAGGCCAGTGCAGTCTGTTAGTAGTAGTCGTGCAGTACAGTTGCGAGCAGTTCGCTAGTAGTCGTCATGTAGAGCAGTACGCGAGTAGCTGTAGGCCAGTGCAGTCTGTTAGTAGTAGTCGTGCAGTACAGTTGCGAGCAGTTCGCTAGTAGTCGTCATGTAGAGCAGTACGCGAGTGGCTGTAGGCCAGTGTAGTCTGTTAGTAGTAGTCGTGCAGTACAGTTACGAGCAGTTCGCTAGTAGTCGTCATGTAGAGCAGTACGTGAGTAGCTGTAGGCCAGTGCAGTCTGTTAGTAGTAGTCGTGCAGTACAGTTGCGAGCAGTTAGCTAGTAGTCGTCATGTAGAGCAGTACGCGAGTAGCTGTAGGCCAGTGCAGTCTGTTAGTAGTCGTCGTGCAGTACAGTTGCGAGCAGTTCGCTAGTAGTCGTCATGTAGAGCAGTACGCGAGTAGCTGTAGGCCAGTGCAGTCTGTTAGTAGTAGTCGTGCAGTACAGTTGCGAGCAGTTCGCTAGTAGTCGTCATGTAGAGCAGTACGCGAGTAGCTGTAGGCCAGTGCAATCTGTTAGTAGTAGTCGTGCAGTACAGTTGCGAGCAGTTCGCTAGTAGTCGTCATGTAGAGCAGTATGCGAGTAGCTGTAGGCCAGTGCAGTCTGTTAGTAGTAGTCGTGCAGTACAGTTGCGAGCAGTTCGCTAGTAGTCGTCATGTAGAGCAGTACGCGAGTAGCTGTAGGCCAGTGCAGTCTGTTAGTAGTAGTCGTGCAGTACAGTTGCGAGCAGTTCGCTAGTAGACGTCATGTAGAGCAGTACGCGAGTAGCTGTAGGCCAGTGCAGTCTGTTAGTAGTAGTCGTGCAGTACAGTTGCGAGCAGTTCGCTAGTAGTCGTCATGTAGAGCAGTACGCGAGTAGCTGTAGGCCAGTGCAGTCTGTTAGTAGTAGTCGTGCAGTACAGTTGCGAGCAGTTCGCTAGGTGTCGTCATGTAGAGCAGTACGCGAGTAGCTGTAGGCCAGTGCAGTCTGTTAGTAGTAGTCGTGCAGTACAGTTGCGAGCAGTTCGCTAGTAGTCGTCATGTAGAGCAGTACGCGAGTAGCTGTAGGCCAGTGCAGTCTGTTAGTAGTAGTCGTGCAGTAAAGTTGCGAGCAGTTCGCTAGTAGTCGTCATGTAGAGCAGTATGCGAGTAGCTGTAGGCCAGTGCAGTCTGTTAGTAGTAGTCGTGCAGTACAGTTGCGAGCAGTTCGCTAGTAGTCGTCATGTAGAGCAGTACGCAAGTAGCTGTAGGCCAGTGCAGTCTGTTAGTAGTAGTCGTGCATTACAGTTGCGAGCAGTTCGCTAGTAGTCGTCATGTAGAGCAGTACGCGAGTAGCTGTAGGCCAGTGCAGTCTGTTAGTAGTAGTCGTGCAGTACAGTTGCGAGCAGTTCGCTAGTAGTCGTCATGTAGAGCAGTACGCGAGTAGCTGTAGGCCAGTGCAGTCTGTTAGTAGTAGTCGTGCAGTACAGTTGCGAGCAGTTCGCTAGTAGTCGTCATGTAGAGCAGTACGCGAGTAGCTGTAGGCCAGTGCAGTCTGTTAGTAGTAGTCGTGCAGTACAGTTGCGAGCAGTTCGCTAGTAGTCGTCATGTAGAGCAGTACGCGAGTAGCTGTAGGCCAGTGCAGTCTGTTAGTAGTAGTCGTGCAGTACAGTTGCGAGCAGTTCGCTAGTAGTCGTCATGTAGAGCAGTACGCGAGTAGCTGTAGGCCAGTGCAGTCTGTTAGTAGTAGTCGTGCAGTACAGTTGCGAGCAGTTCGCTAGTAGTCGTCATGTAGAGCAGTACGCGAGTAGCTGTAGGCCAGTGCAGTCTGTTAGTAGTAGACGTGCAGTACAGTTGCGAGCAGTTCGCTAGTAGTCGTCATGTAGAGCAGTACGCGAGTAGCTGTAGGCCAGTGCAGTCTGTTAGTAGTAGTCGTGCAGTACAGTTGCGAGCAGTTCGCTAGTAGTCGTCATGTAGAGCAGTACGCGATTAGCTGTAGGCCAGTGCAGTCTGTTAGTAGTAGTCGTGCAGTACAGTTGCGAGCAGTTCGCTAGTAGTCGTCATGTAGAGCAGTACGCGAGTAGCTGTAGGCCAGTGCAGTCTGTTAGTAGTAGTCGTGCATTACAGTTGCGAGCAGTTCGCTAGTAGTCGTCATGTAGAGCAGTACGCGAGTAGCTGTAGGCCAGTGCAGTCTGTTAGTAGTAGTCGTGCAGTACAGTTGCGAGCAGTTCGCTAGTAGTCGTCATGTAGAGCAGTACGCGAGTAGCTGTAGGCCAGTGCAGTCTGTTAGTAGTAGTCGTGCAGTACAGTTGCGAGCAGTTCGCTAGTAGTCGTCATGTAGAGCAGTACGCGATTAGCTGTAGGCCAGTGCAGTCTGTTAGTAGTAGTCGTGCAGTACAGTTGCGAGCAGTTCGCTAGTAGTCGTCATGTAGAGCAGTACGCGAGTAGCTGTAGGCCAGTGCAGTCTGTTAGTAGTAGTCGTGCAGTACAGTTGCGAGCAGTTCGCTAGTAGTCGTCATGTAGAGCAGTACGCGAGTAGCTGTAGGCCAGTGCAGTCTGTTAGTAGTAGTCGTGCAGTACAGTTGCGAGCAGTTCGCTAGTAGTAGTCATGTAGAGCAGTACGCGAGTAGCTGTAGGCCAGTGCAGTCTGTTAGTAGTAGTCGTGCAGTACAGTTGCGAGCAGTTCGCTAGTAGTCGTCATGTAGAGCAGTACGCGAGTAGCTGTAGGCTAGTGCAGTCTGTTAGTAGTAGTCGTGCAGTACAGTTGCGAGCAGTTCGCTAGTAGTCGTCATGTAGAGCAGTACGCGAGTAGCTGTAGGCCAGTGCAGTCTGTTAGTAGTAGTCGTGCAGTACCGTTGCGAGCAGTTCGCTAGTAGTCGTCACGTAGAGCAGTACGCGAGTAGGTGTAGGCCAGTGCAGTCTGTTAGTAGTAGTCGTGCAGTACAGTTGCGAGCGGTACGCTGGTGGTCGTCATGTAGAGCAGTACGCGAGTAGCTGTAGGCCAGTGCAGTCTGTTAGTAGTAGTCGTGCAGTACAGTTGCGAGCGGTTCGCTAGTAGTCGTCATGTAGAGCAGTACGCGAGTAGCTGTAGGCCAGTGCAGTCTGTTAGTAGTAGTCGTGCAGTAAAGTTGCGAGCAGTTCGCTAGTAGTCGTCATGTAGAGCAGTACGCGAGTAGCTGTAGGCCAGTGCAGTCTGTTAGTAGTAGTCGTGCAGTACAGTTGCGAGCAGTTCGCTAGTAGTCGTCATGTAGAACAGTACGTGAGTAGCTGTAGGCCAGTGCAGTCTGTTAGTAGTAGTCGTGCAGTACAGTTGCGAGCAGTTCGCTAGTAGTCGTCATGTAGAGCAGTATGCGAGTAGCTGTAGGCCAGTGCAGTCTGTTAGTAGTAGTCGTGCAGTACAGTTGCGAGCAGTTCGCTAGTAGTCGTCATGTAGAGCAGTACGCGAGTAGCTGTAGGCCAGTGCAGTCTGTTAGTAGTAGTCGTGCAGTACAGTTGCGAGCAGTTCGCTAGTAGTCGTCATGTAGAGCAGTACGCGAGTAGCTGTAGGCCAGTGCAGTCTGTTAGTAGTAGTCGTGCAGTACAGTTGCGAGCAGTTCGCTAGTAGTCGTCATGTAGAGCAGTACGCGAGTAGCTGTAGGCCAGTGCAGTCTGTTAGTAGTAGTCGTGTAGTACAGTTGCGAGCAGTTCGCTAGTAGTCGTCATGTAGAGCAGTACGCGAGTAGCTGTAGGCCAGTGCAGTCTGTTAGTAGTAGTCGTGCAGTACAGTTGCGAGCAGTTCGCTAGTAGTCGTCATGTAGAGCAGTACGCGAGTAGCTGTAGGCCAGGGCAGTCTGTTAGTAGTAGTCGTGCAGTACAGTTGCGAGCAGTTCGCTAGTAGTCGTCATGTAGAGCAGTACGCGAGTAGCTGTAGGCCAGTGCAGTCTGTTAGTAGTAGTCGTGCAGTACAGTTGCGAGCAGTTCGCTAGTAGTCGTCATGTAGAGCAGTACGCGAGTAGCTGTAGGCCAGTGCAGTCTGTTAGTAGTAGTCGTGCAGTACAGTTGCGAGCAGTACGCTGGTGGTCGTCATGTAGAGCAGTACGCGAGTAGCTGTAGGCCAGTGCAGTCTGTTAGTAGTAGTCGTGCAGTACAGTTGCGAGCAGTTCGCTAGTAGTCGTCATGTAGAGCAGTACGCGAGTAGCTGTAGGCCAGTGCAGTCTGTTAGTAGTAGTCGTGCAGTACAGTTGCGAGCAGTTCGCTAGTAGTCGTCATGTAGAGCAGTACGCGAGTAGCTGTAGGCCAGTGCAGTCTGTTAGTAGTGGTCGTGCAGTACAGTTGCGAGCAGTTCGCTAGTAGTCGTCATGTAGAGCAGTACGCGAGTAGCTGTAGGCCAGTGCAGTCTGTTAGTAGTAGTCGTGCAGTACAGTTGCGAGCAGTTCGCTAGTAGTCGTCATGTAGAGCAGTACGCGAGTAGCTGTAGGCCAGTGCAGTCTGTTAGTAGTAGTCGTGCAGTACAGTTGCGAGCAGTTCGCTAGTAGTCGTCATGTAGAGCAGTACGCGAGTAGCTGTAGGCCAGTGCAGTCTGTTAGTAGTAGTCGTGCAGTACAGTTGCGAGCAGTTCGCTAGTAGTCGTCATGTAGAGCAGTACGCGAGTAGCTGTAGTCCAGTGCAGTCTGTTAGTAGTAGTCGTGCAGTACAGTTGCGAGCAGTTCGCTAGTAGTCGTCATGTAGAGCAGTACGCGAGTAGCTGTAGGCCAGTGCAGTCTGTTAGTAGTAGACGTGCAGTACAGTTGCGAGCAGTTCGCTAGTAGTCGTCATGTAGAGCAGTACGCGAGTAGCTGTAGGCCAGTGCAGTCTGTTAGTAGTAGTCGTGCAGTACAGTTGCGAGCAGTTCGCTAGTAGTCGTCATGTAGAGCAGTACGCGATTAGCTGTAGGCCAGTGCAGTCTGTTAGTAGTAGTCATGCAGTACAGTTGCGAGCAGTTCGCTAGTAGTCGTCATGTAGAGCAGTACGCGAGTAGTTGTAGGCCAGTGCAGTCTGTTAGTAGTAGTCGTGCATTACAGTTGCGAGCAGTTCGCTAGTAGTCGTCATGTAGAGCAGTACGCGAGTAGCTGTAGGCCAGTGCAGTCTGTTAGTAGTAGTCGTGCAGTACAGTTGCGAGCAGTTCGCTAGCAGTCGTCATGTAGAGCAGTACGCGAGTAGCTGTAGGCTAGTGCAGTCTGTTAGTAGTAGTCGTGCAGTACAGTTGCGAGCAGTTCGCTAGTAGTCGTCATGTAGAGCAGTACGCGAGTAGCTGTAGGCCAGTGCAGTCTGTTAGTAGTAGTCGTGCAGTACCGTTGCGAGCAGTTCGCTAGTAGTCGTCACGTAGAGCAGTACGCGAGTAGGTGTAGGCCAGTGCAGTCTGTTAGTAGTAGTCGTGCAGTACAGTTGCGAGCGGTACGCTGGTGGTCGTCATGTAGAGCAGTACGCGAGTAGCTGTAGGCCAGCGCAGTCTGTTAGTAGTAGTCGTGCAGTACAGTTGCGAGCGGTTCGCTAGTAGTCGTCATGTAGAGCAGTACGCGAGTAGCTGTAGGCCAGTGCAGTCTGTTAGTAGTAGTCGTGCAGTAAAGTTGCGAGCAGTTCGCTAGTAGTCGTCATGTAGAGCAGTACGCGAGTAGCTGTAGGCCAGTGCAGTCTGTTAGTAGTAGTCGTGCAGTACAGTTGCGAGCAGTTCGCTAGTAGTCGTCATGTAGAACAGTACGCGAGTAGCTGTAGGCCAGTGCAGTCTGTTAGTAGTAGTCGTGCAGTACAGTTGCGAGCAGTTCGCTAGTAGTCGTCATGTAGAGCAGTATGCGAGTAGCTGTAGGCCAGTGCAGTCTGTTAGTAGTAGTCGTGCAGTACAGTTGCGAGCAGTTCGCTAGTAGTCGTCATGTAGAGCAGTACGCGAGTAGCTGTAGGCCAGTGCAGTCTGTTAGTAGTAGTCGTGCAGTACAGTTGCGAGCAGTTCGCTAGTAGTCGTCATGTAGAGCAGTACGCGAGTAGCTGTAGGCCAGTGCAGTCTGTTAGTAGTAGTCGTGCAGTACAGTTGCGAGCAGTTCGCTAGTAGTCGTCATGTAGAGCAGTACGCGAGTAGCTGTAGGCCAGTGCAGTCTGTTAGTAGTAGTCGTGCAGTACAGTTGCGAGCAGTTCGCTAGTAGTCGTCATGTAGAGCAGTACGCGAGTAGCTGTAGGCCAGTGCAGTCTGTTAGTAGTAGTCGTGCAGTACAGTTGCGAGCAGTTCGCTAGTAGTCGTCATGTAGAGCAGTACGCGAGTAGCTGTAGGCCAGTGCAGTCTGTTAGTAGTAGTCGTGCAGTACAGTTGCGAGCAGTTCGCTAGTAGTCGTCATGTAGAGCAGTACGCGAGTAGCTGTAGGCCAGTGCAGTCTGTTAGTAGTAGTCGTGCAGTACAGTTGCGAGCAGTTCGCTTGTAGTCGTCATGTAGAGCAGTACGCGAGTAGCTGTAGGCCAGTGCAGTCTGTTAGTAGTAGTCGTGCAGTACAGTTGCGAGCAGTTCGCTAGTAGTCGTCATGTAGAGCAGTATGCGAGTAGCTGTAGGCCAGTGCAGTCTGTTAGTAGTAGTCGTGCAGTACAGTTGCGAGCAGTTCGCTAGTAGTCGTCATGTAGAGCAGTATGCGAGTAGCTGTAGGCCAGTGCAGTCTGTTAGTAGTAGTCGTGCAGTACAGTTGCGAGCAGTTCGCTTGTAGTCGTCATGTAGAGCAGTACGCGAGTAGCTGTAGGCCAGTGCAGTCTGTTAGTAGTAGTCGTGCAGTACAGTTGCGAGCAGTTCGCTAGTAGTCGTCATGTAGAGCAGTACGCGAGTAGCTGTAGGCCAGTGCAGTCTGTTAGTAGTAGTCGTGCAGTACAGTTGCGAGCAGTTCGCTAGTAGTCGTCATGTAGAGCAGTACGCGAGTAGCTGTAGGCCAGTGCAGTCTGTTAGTAGTAGTCGTGCAGTACAGTTGCGAGCAGTTCGCTAGTAGTCGTCATGTAGAGCAGTACGCGAGTAGCTGTAGGCCAGTGCAGTCTGTTAGTAGTAGTCGAGCAGTACAGTTGCGAGCAGTTCGCTAGTAGTCGTCATGTAAAGCAGTACGCGAGTAGCTGTAGGCCAGTGCAGTCTGTTAGTAGTAGTCGTGCAGTACAGTTGCGAGCAGTTCGCTAGTAGTCGTCATGTAGAGCAGTATGCGAGTAGCTGTAGGCCAGTGCAGTCTGTTAGTAGTAGTCGTGCAGTACAGTTGCGAGCAGTTCGCTAGTAGTCGTCATGTAGAGCAGTACGCAAGTAGCTGTAGGCCAGTGCAGTCTGTTAGTAGTAGTCGTGCAGTACAGTTGCGAGCAGTTCGCTAGTAGTCGTCATGTAGAGCAGTACGCGAGTAGCTGTAGGCCAGTGCAGTCTGTTAGTAGTAGTCGTGCAGTACAGTTGCGAGCAGTTCGCTAGTAGTCGTCATGTAGAGCAGTACGCGAGTAGCTGTAGGCCAGTGCAGTCTGTTAGTAGTAGTCGTGCAGTACAGTTGCGAGCAGTTCGCTAGTAGTAGTCATGTAGAGCAGTACGCGAGTAGCTGTAGGCCAGTGCAGTCTGTTAGTAGTAGTCGTGCAGAACAGTTGCGAGCAGTTCGCTAGTAGTCGTCATGTAGAGCAGTACGCGAGTAGCTGTAGGCCAGTGCAGTCTGTTAGTAGTTGTCGTGCAGTACAGTTGCGAGCAGTTCGCTAGTAGTCGTCATGTAGAGCAGTACGCGAGTAGCTGTAGGCCAGTGCAGTCTGTTAGTAGTAGTCGTGCAGTACAGTTGCGAGCGGTACGCTGGTGGTCGTCATGCAGAGCAGTCGGTCAGTAGTAGCAGCCCAGTGCGGTTGTGTGATGTAGTCTGTCGGCAACACTGGTCAAGATGCTGAATGAGGTATACTGTTACTTAAGATAATCATCAGATAATGTAAAGTTTATTTATTGTAATTAATTTTCAACAAGTGCCCCCAATAATAATTTTGATTTCAAAAGCAATTTTACATAAAAAAATTTTTAAATTGAAGTAACTATTTTGTTCCACTTCCCTTAAAGAAAAGTTTCAGTTTTCAGTTAAATAATTAAAAAAAGTGAATATTATTATTTGCAATGCAGTTCCTCCAAGCCGTGCGCAAGAATAAGAGCAGAAATTTGACTAGCAGTTACAATGAGGTAAGAATTTAATTCTGATTTTTGCACAGGGCAAAGACCGATATTTCGGTAAAATCGAATTATCATTATCACTTTGATTTCTTAACACTGAAATGACTTTTATTATTTTCGTGACGAACTTATACTTGGGTCAGATTGCGATTCTCATTTTTTATTGTCATTAAATTTAATTGCTAGGGAGGTTACGTTTGGCTCCCATTCATTTATTATTTCTGTCTTTAAAATTTCAGTGGAGAGGTTACACTTAGCGCAATGTCCATTAGCATTCTTAAATAATATTGTCATTCTTATAAAATTTTGTGGGGAGGTTACATCTGACGCCCAAAAGTTACACGTGTACATTACAAGCGTACCACGGGTCTTTCACATGATCAGCTGCGTTGCTGGCCTGTTTGTATCCAGCTGGAAATTCCCAAATGCAGTTTTCAGTTTTCTACATAATATCTCCATTGCAAGCAGCGCTGCTGCTCTTCTCGATGTGTCGCCTGGCATGTTCATTGTCTCTCTCCCTGTGGGTCACCAACTTCCTGTTAGGAGCCTTCCGGTGTATGTGGGCCATGACGGCACAACTCGAGTCTGCCTCCTCAAAACTAAAATGTTTCTTCCAGCAGCTTTTTTGGGTCTGGTGTGTTAATACCAGCGAATTGAGTGTGAACCCTCTGCATTACATGCTGTACATTTTCATATTCAAATCTGCTGACTACCACCAAAGTATTGCAGGTGAGATATCCTTGTACTTGTTATGCAGTATAAAATCTCATATAAGGTGTGAAATTAACATTCATTCAAGCTGCCACCTTACAGCCTAAACGCTCAATCTACACGCTTTCATACCTCCACCGCGGGAACACATTTTAAGACTTTCCACTGGCCTGAGCTTAAAGCCAAACTGACAACCAGCATAATCTATCAAACACTTAGTTAACTGCAAAAAATTTCAACCTAGAATAAGCTTAGCAGACAACCTCTTCACAACCAAATATTTGAAGGACCATGTAAAACTTGGGATATTCAAACTGAGCCTGGTCCACCACGTAGAGGGACCAACTATCAGTAGAAAGACACAACCGATTAACCAAACTTAATCCAGGCAACCTGGGTAGTTGCCTGTAACTTTTATACCAGGCATAATTAAGAAGGAACACATTACCGCTGAAATCCACCAGAGCACATACAGTTTCAGTAGTCAGTAAAAGGCACACATAAACGGAAACCACCCACACTTTACAGCTCACACCTTACGACAACCTGCTGGGAGCTTCTGGCGCTATGCCGAAGGTATCTCTTTCCTCTGGTATCAGCTGTTTCCACACCTACTCTTAGGAACCGGATAATCCTTAACAAAATGCCTTACTTTACCACAACGGTAACATACCCCTATAACAGCTGTAGGCGACTGATCATGTGGAACATCAACATTATTCACTCGTTCTGAAAACAGCCTACATTAGTTCTCCCAGCTTACTGTCGCCATAATACACATTTTAAATACTAACGAATAATTTATGTGATTGAACACTACATAACAGCTTATCACAAAACCGGATCCTAGACCTGTCCTCCAACCTCATGCCTTCTAAGATATTAGCTTCTGCTTGAGCTTTGGATATCTGAGCACACATGGCTAAGATATATAGATTTAAGTGTCAGGAAGCCTTTTCTGAAAGTATTTGTATGGAGTGTAGCCATGTATGGAAGTGAAACATGGACGATCACCAGTTTGGACAAGAAGAGAATAGAAGCTTTCGAAATGTGGTGCTACAGAAGAATGCTGAAGATAAGGTGGGTAGATCACGTAACTAATGAGGAGGTATTGAATAGGATTGGGGAGAAGAGAAGTTTGTGGCACAACTTGACTAGAAGAAGGGATCGGTTGGTAGGACATGTTTTGAGGCATCAAGGGATGACAAATTTAGCACTGGAGGGCAGCGTGGAGGGTAAAAATCGTAGAGGGAGACCAAGAGATCGATACACTAAGCAGATTCAGAAGGATGTAGGTTGCAGTAGGTATTGGGAGATGAAGAAGCTTGCACAGGATAGAGTAGCATGGAGAGCTGCATCAAACCAGTCTCAGGACTGAAGACCAGAACAACAACGACAATAGCTAAGATAGCACGACGCACTTCATTAATATAACGAGCCAAAGTTTCTTTTTGCCTGCTACTCGATACACATGGTTATCTATTATTTCTTTCTTTTCGCGAGTACCAAGACACTTAGTCGAAAGCCCATTCCTGAAATTCTGCAGTGTTACGTTATTCTCTAATGCTGTAGCAATAATTCTGGCTAGAAGACCTATAACCAGCGGACAAATGAGATGCAGTTCCACGCTATGGTGCACCTGCAACGCATTAGACTGCTTATTCAACTTAACCAACAAACACCACAATTCAATTAATTGATCAAAACTATCAACAGATAAACTCGATTCCCCTTTAAGAATGGCCATTAGCGGATTTGGCAAATTTCAAAACAGGTTCAGATTGCCAGTTCATGCTGTCCCTCATTGATATTGGTGTCAATATTGTTCCTCATCACACCAACTCAGGGATAACATCTGCTGCTGCAGAGCCAAGACTTCGTCCCGCAATTTGTGAATTTCAGCTATCACCGTGAGAGTTTAACTGACACAACGAATATCACGAATTCTGCTAGCTAAATGGTCAAGGAGACCACGTACTCAGCAAATTTGCCTTCGCAACGAGGAAGCAACTTCGAATTCGCGATTCACTCGGATCTTCCTGGACTAAATCCAGTGAGTCGAATACAGACAAATTATTCTAAATCCGTCCCCGGAATTTCTGTGTGCTTTCACGGATCTCGAACGATTATTTTGCTTGTAGTATCCACAATACATACGGTTTAGAGACAGGATCGTCCCAGTAATGGATCACATTTATATACTTTTCAGATTTACGTCTTAGGCTACCCTGCCGTAGATTAAAGAATTCTGGCTCAAAAACATGTTTTCTCAACCTCACCTGAACCGATCCTGAAAAATATTTGTTCGGGAAGCTCGTTCAAACTATTCGTAGTCGATACAGTTGCCCACGGTTTTGGTTACCCATACGGTGGACTCACCCTGTATGTAGCTTACTACATAATTAACCTTTTGCCAGTCAGTCCAAGCCCTACACAAGGTTGATTTAAGAAAAATAACAGGGTGAACTGCTTTTTCTCCGGAATGTGTACCTGACAGTGTTCTAGTAAACTGGCAATTTTACTAGAATAATAACGCTGACAAGTTAGGTACTGCCCCCGGATTATACGATAAGTCATTGGTGGGCAACTGAGCATATTTTAACTACCAAAATTTCGTGCAGTTCGCGCGTTAATAGCACTCTCATGTGTGGGTGCAACCATGGGTGAGAAATGCTTTACATTTTTCTGTACTTGTCGTAGTTCCTTCTGAAAATTAGACAATTGTGGAGACACATTTTGTAGCCAAAACAGCAGATCTTTGTCCAAAGTTTGTTTAAGTTGTTCGTATTCATGAATCTGTTTATTTTTTGCAACCTCATTGCTTGTAAAGTATTCATTCACCAACCGTTGCACCGTTCACAGTAGCTCTTCACTAATACATTTATCAAAGTGTTTATCTTTGTTATCTATCCATGCGGAATAGTTACTGCTTAAGATATGCATGTGGTCATCGAACTGTAATTTTAAACTATTAGCCTGTCCTGAAGTGAAACGTTGTACTTTAGACTGAAATGTATGTACATTGTTATGAAGTGTGGTATTTTCACCAGTGAGCTTGTCCTTATTAGTAGACATTTGAAAATTTTATTATATTGCTGGCATACGTTTCGTGTTGTTGCTTCCAGTTTTTATTCTCTTGGCGTATTTGCTCTGTATCTAGGGAAATGTCACTAATCCGTGACTACAAATCAGATACAATTGAGGAAAGCTCTGAAATATGGGTTGTGTTATTTTTCGTTGCTTCATCGAACCTTGAAGTCATTTCATCTGATATCATTGTAGCAGCTTTATTTTTAACCTTGGGCATTTCATCTTTGTTACAGAGAGTGGTCATTTCATCTTTGGTACGCAGAATGCTCAAATCACCTAATATTCTTTGCGACATTTGTCGAACGTCGACTCCACCAGAAGCTTGTACTGGCGGGAATGCAAGGGTCGGCTGAAGGTTGTGGCGCGTGGTGTAATTGGGTGTGTTGTGTTGTACTATTTCAGAAATATTAAAATAAAACTAGTTACTTATTATTAATGTAACATCAAGTTTTATTTAATTACTGTTTTTCCCAGCTAATGATCGAAATTTTGTTAAATAAATCAACACGTGGGAACGTGTAGCAGTTTTGCCTGTCGAGCAGTGTAAATGTCACTAAGTTCATTCACGAAAGTAATCATTTATAACCAGTAAACAAGCAAAATGTATGATAATTAATCTGAACTAAATAAGAGAAATTATTTTTAATCATTTCAGTGCTGTTGATCAAAAGACTGTTTGCTAGTTGCAGTCCGTTTATCGAATTTTAAAGCTACTGTTATTCGTGGTGGCAACACTTTTCGTTAAGGAAATGAACAGTTTTGTCACACAATACATAGGTACACAACACTAACGTATTTTCCTGCCAAAATATTTCATAAAAGTTGTTACGAAATATCCAGACTTCATCATCAGCAGATAAGAACTTTTATTTAAGATACTGTTTGCATTCATAGAAGTTCAATGGATTCACAGTCTAACAGGCATTTATTACCTCAGAGTGGGTCCTCGGCCACCAATACACACTTATTATCGCAATTACGACCAACAACATTTATGTATGTGTAGAAAAACAATTTAAAACTGCCGCTGCAGTATTTCACTAAGATGGCCGCTAAGACAATCACTCATCTATTCTGGTTCAGGCTGTGTTTTACTCCATTTACTAATAATCTCCGCTGTAGATCAATAGCGCTAAAGGCTGCGCTCTTTTGTAGCTGAGCAGTAAACTTAACATTTATACAGGAGGAGAATTACAATGAAATAAAACTCCAAACAAAGAAAGCTCATTTCAATTACACATAAACTCTACTTTCAAATATCGGTTAGCAACATGGTACAGTTTTGTTACAGACCTCTATGTTACGAGACATCAGTCACACCCTATTTATACAACAGTTCGAAAAAGAAGAAGGATTTTTGCACAAAAATCATAGATAACAAAAGATTGAGATTTTCAGTACCTTTTTACATGGTTATGGTCTGAGATATGTTTTTTACAAGTATTAAATTATGTTGTTGACAATAATTATTTATTATTTTATAAATGCTGAAATCCTTTTTTTAGTATTACTAGAACAGGATGAAAGTTTGGTCACATTCCACATACAATACTTTCGTGAATAGTGTTTTGAATAAAATATAGGCGTGTGTATTACATAGCCACTTGGTCTGAAAAGAAAATAGTTAATGTACTGCATATATTTAATTCTTTTTATGAGACCACCATATTAATGTTCCTTTCGTTCACTTTCTCTTCATTAACACACTGTTCTGATTATGCAGATGTTGAGCTATAAGACTGAGTAACTCATGACACAATTAGTGACGATGTGATTGTGTAAATGACTTCAGTAACTGTAAAGTCTTAGAAAATGAGGTGGAGACTTCCCGGATAAACTTGTTGTTATTGTCGTTGTGGTCTTCAGTCCAGAGACTGGTTTGATGCATCTCTCCATGCTACTCTATCCTGTGCAAGCATCTCCCAGTACCTACTGCAACCTACATCCTTATGAATCCGTTTAGTGTATTCATCTCTTGGTCTCCCCCTACGATTTTTACCCTTCACGCTGCCCTCCAATACCAAATTGGTGCCGGCCGGGTGGTCGAGCGCTTCTAGGCGCTACAGTCTGGAACCGCACGACCGCTGCGCTCGCAGGTTCGAATCCTGCCTCGGGCATGGTTGTGTGTGATGTCCTTAGGGTAGTTAGGTTTAAGTAGTTCTAAGTTCTAGGGGACTGATGACCTCAGCAGTTGAGTCCCATAGTGCTCGGAGCCAATTGAACCATTTTTGAACCAAATTGGTGATCTCTTGATGCCTCAGAATATGCCCTACCAACCGATCCCTTCTTCTAGTCAAGTTGTGCCACAAATTTCTCTTCTCTCCAATTCTATTCAGTACCTCCTCATTAGTTATGTGTTCTACCCATCTAATCTTCTGTAGCACCACATTTATAAAGCTTCTATTCTCTTCTCGTCTAAACTATTTATCGTCCACGTTTCACTTCCATACGTGGCTACACTCCATACAAATATTTTCAGAAAAGACTTCCTGACACTTAAATCTATACTCGATGTTAACAAATTTCTGTTCTTCAGAAACGCTTTCCTTGCTATTGCCAGTCTACATTTTATATCCTCGCTACTTCAACCACCATCAGTTATTTTGTTCCCCAAATAGCAAAACTCATTTACTACATTAAGCGTCTCATTTCCTAATCTAATTCCCGCAGCATCACCCTATTCAATTCGACTAAATTCCATTATCCTCGTTTTGCTTTTGTTGATGTTCATCTTATATTCTCCTTTCAAGACACTGTCCATTCCATTCAACTGCCCTTCCAGGTCCTTTGCTGTCTCTAACAGTAATTACAATGTCATCGGTGAACCTCAAAATTTTTATTTTTATTTCTTCTCCATGGATTTTAATTCCTACTTCGAATTTTTCTTTTGTTTCCTTTACTACTTGCTCAATTTACAGATTGAATAACATCGGTGATAGGCTACAACCTTGCCTCACTCCCTTCCCAATCACTACTTCCCTTTCATGCCCCTCGACTCTTATTACTGCCTTCTGGTTTCTGTACAAATTGTAGATAGCCTATCGCTCCCTGTATTTTATCCCTGCAACCTTCAGAATTTGAAGGAGAGTATTCCAGTCAACACTGTCAAAAGTTTTCTCTAAGTCTACAAATGCTAGAAACGAAGATTTGACTTTTCTATTTTCTAAGATAAGTCGTAGGGTCAGTATTGCCTCACGTGTTCCGATATTTCTACGGAATCCAAACTGATCTTCCCCGAGGTCGGCTTCTATCAGTTTTTCCATTCGTCTGTAAGGAATTCATGTTAGTATTTTGCAGGCGTGGCTTATTAAACTGATAGTTCGGTAATTTTCATATCTGTCAACACCTGCATACTTTGGGATTGGAATTATTATATTCCTCCTGAATTCTGAGGGTATTTCGCCTGTCTCATACATCTTGATCACCAGATGGTAGAGTTTTGTTAAGCCCAGCTCTCCCAAAGCCGTCAGTGTTCTAATGGAATGTTGTCTACTCCCGGGGCCTTGTTTCGACTTAGGTCTTTCAGTGCACTGTCAAACTATTCACGCAGTATCATATGTCCTATTTCATCTTCATCTACATTCATCTACATTCATCTACATTCTCTTTCATTTCTATAATATTGTCCTCAAGAACATCGCCTTTGTATAGACCCTCTATATACTCCTTCCATCTTTCTGCTTTCCTTTCTTTGCTTAGAACTGGGTTTCCATCTGAGCTCTTGATATTCATGCAAGTGATTCTCTTTTCTCCAAAGGTCTCTTTAATTTTCCTGTAGGCAGTATCTGCGCCTCTGCATCGTTACATTTGTCCTCTAGCCATCCCGGCTTAGCCAATTTGTACTTCCTGTCGATCTCATTTTTGAGACGTTTGTAGTTCTTTCTTCCTGCTTCATTTACTCCATTTTTATATTTTCTCCTTTCATCAATTAAATTCAATATCTCTTCTGTTACCCAAGGATTTCTATTAGCCCTCGTCTTCTTAACTACGTGATCCTCTGCTGCTTTCACTATTTCATCTCTCAAAGCTACCAATTCTACTTCTACTGTATTTTTTTCCCCCATTCTTATCAATCGTTCCCTAAAGCTCTCCCTGAAACTCTCTACAACATCTGGTTCTTTCAGTTTATCCAGGTCCCATCTCTTCAAATTCCCGCCTTTTTGCAGTTTCTTCAGTTTTAGTCAGCAGTTCATAACCAATAGTATGTGGTCAGAGTCCACATCTGCCCCTGGAAATGTCTTACAATTTAAAACCTGTTTCCTGAATCTCTGTCTTACCATTATATAATCTATCTGAAACCTTCTAGTATCGCCAGGCTTTTTCCATGTATACAACCTTCTGTCATGATTCTTAAACCAAGTGTTAGCTACGTTTAAGTTACGCTCTGCGCAAAATTCTACCAGGCGGCTCCCTCTTTCATTCCATAGTCTCATTCCATATTCACCTACTACGTTTCCTTCTCTTCCTTTTCCTACTATCGAGTTCTAGTCGCCCATGACTATTAAATTTTCGTCTCCCTTCACTATCTGAATAATTTATTTTATCTCATCATCTTCGTCATCTGCGGAGCTAGTTGGCATATAAACTTGTACTACTGTGGTAGGTGTGGGCTTCGTATCTATCTTGGCCACAATAAAGCGTTCACTATGCTGTTTGTAGTAGCTTACCCGCATTCCTATTTTCCTATTCATGATTAAACCTATTCCTGAATTACCTCTATTTGAATTTGTATTTGTAACCCTGTATTCACCTGACCAGAAGTCTTGTTCCTCCTGCCACCGAACTTCACTAATTCCTACTATATCTAACTTTAACCTATCCATTTCCCTTTTTAAATTTTCTAACCTACCTGCCCGATTAAGCGATCTTGTAAGGTGTCAGGCAAATCCAACACCTTTTATGAAAACCCTGACATGATAAGGAAATCGAGTTGTGTGTCACATAGCTCCGAATAAATCGTGACATTAAATTAACCAAAGTAATACGAGTAACGAGTGAGCAAATGGAATACCACAGACTAACACAAGAATGCCTAAATGCATGTCATACCTTCCCACCGTGAGACAGTCGCAGTTCCGAGGGGAGAAACGAGAAGCCGAGAGCAGAACCACGTTAATCTAGAAGGCCCTACGATAAGGGACGGACACCCACGTTGCCAGCTAACCGCTAGGACCATCCCCCCAGCGCATGTTTAAAGCTAAAGCCCTCCAGAAGAACAGTATAGATCTTACGATAACACTAAAACGACCACACCAGCTGCAAGTTTTAGCATGAGACTTTTTCGCGTCTCTGTTACGTTGCAAACTTTAAAAACATTGCCCCACCACGAAAAGTATAACGCTTCTCATTGGATAGAAAGAATTTTTGTAGGCGCAGCTTCAGGTTAACATTGAGACCCTGATTGGTCAGATGAAAACACAGCCACATAGTTTTTTTAAACCAACTTCGGTAAATTGTAGTAAGGAGAAGTTAGGAGAGAGTTGCTTCCGAGACGGCGAGGTGAGCAGAGCTGTGCTGCCCGTCGCCTCCTGACGAACATCGACAAGGTAATGAACGCATGCGATGCCGCATAACAGCGCATAAAGCTTCACTCAGAACTGCAGAAGTCTCATCTGTTACACCCCCCTTTTGCGTAATACTAGTGTCGATCGTCAATTAAAGCTCATGGTGTTCACATTTGCCACTTGAAGTAAAAATCTGAAACGCGATGATATTTCTGTTATATAGTTATTGAGAAGCCACATCAGCCACTGTAATTTACAACATGTTAGATAAGTAATTAAAGATAATTGAGGGTCACTGTAGACCATTTTGATAGTTTTCTCTTTTGTGAAACTTAATTTAAACCTAGATTATAGATGTGATATGGCATAGGTCATCCTTCAATCCATTGTAGAACTTGGAAACCCATTCAGGGAATATTCGTTCACATTTTTGTTGAACGCAGTTGGTTTTTGCCATCCTGTATTAAAACATTTCCTTTTATCAATAGTGCAATTTATAAACAATGTTTTGAGAGTAGAATAAAATTTCCAATGGTAAACTTAACTGCTTTTCGACGTTATTTTACCAGCTAACTAAAAATAGGAAAGCCTTGAACCCCTTCCAGGAAATTTAGTTAGTATTAAGATTCTTTTACAGGGAGTGCAGTGGAGCTGACGCTGAAATCATTAAGTATTTGGTTATATCATCGCTAGTCTCACTGAACTCTTCTGAACTCTACATGTCATGTGTGGTCTGGCGTCTCCTTACCAGCAACAGGTCCCAGGTTCAAACTAGTCAATTCCCTAAAAAACACGCTCAGAGCATCGTTGCGCGAAAGTGGTAGGGAGACACGATATAGAACAAACAGAAACCACGCAGAATGTTAGAAAATGGCGACCCTGCCAGGATGGTAAAATACCATGATTGAAAGTCGACCGCATGCCTAACTAGGTCAGAAAAATATCCTGTTAAATAATTTACATAATAAAATTTTTTTTTTTTTTGGAAGACATAAATAATTGAAAACAGTAGCTGCAGCGATAGATAGTGAGACATTCTAGCAGAGACAATAGCATAATTAAGTTATTAATTTTAAAAATTGTTAGAATTAAGTTTTCTCCTCAATGCAAGCGCACAGGTGGCGGATACGTCGTTGACAAGTTGGTTCTGACCCAACAAGTGAGTGAACGGATTGTCAGTCTTGGGTATAATAAGTGTCAAGTCGTGTGAACAAAAAGTTTATGAAACACGTGAGATCGTATGAGCGCATGTTGACACGAAGTAGGGCGCGTGAGTTGCTTGTAAAACAGAAAATAAGGGATTCGGAAAGATTATCAATGGCAAATCGAGAACTTAACCGAATTGAGGTAGAGACCCAGCATGAAAATGTACAGAGAATAGAGGACAGTACAACAGACGATGCAGTATCGCGAGAAATAGGACATATAACGCACCATAACGAGGACAATGTACGTCAAGGCATAGAAAACGTAAGTCAGCATACGACAGAGGAGCAGGAAAGTAGAGAGACAGTCGATGAGGATTCTAACTTGCGTCTTGAATACGTAGAACCCATAGTACAAGTAATCGGAGATCCCTCACCACAGAGTACAAGGAATGCGAGCAGAAACGTGTCACAGCACAGTTCAATGGAATCGGTTGCGAACCAACACTTCGGCGAAAACACAGAGCGTAGGACGTCGGAAGAAAACGTAATAGGACCCACCAATCTGGCAGAATTATTACAACAAATTACGGAAACCATGGCAAGGCAAAATAAAGACATAGCGAACCAAATTCAAATTCAGAATGCAGCAACCACGAGACAAAGCCGTGCGATTAAAGAACAAAACAAAAAAAAATCAGTTACACCTAAGTCATATTGAAGACGTGGCAAAAGAATCTCGAGGAGTGATTGGAAACTTAATAACTGGTCACAATCAATTGAGAACAGACATTCACAAGGTACAAGCGGCAGGTACAGCGCGTGAAATTGTTGAAAACAGTGTGTTACACATACGTATCACAAAAGCAGCGCTGAAAAGAAATGATAACCGCATGGTCAAAATAGAAGTGCAAACGAAGCGACAATTTCAGAAATTGCGAACAGAGTTGTTGCAAACCATTGAAGAGCGTAGTGAACAGGATCGAACAAGCACTGAGTCTGCAACAACATCCGTATCTGTAACAGCACCGGAAAAACAAGCAATTAACGAAGATATTACGCATTTGCGATTACAATCACAGGCGGAAAGTAACATACGTGAAATCAGACAGCCTGCACAGCAACAAACACGTTTCGAAATTCTTGATGAACAAACGTCACCACAAACACATGCGGAACCACAAATGTATGTTTCAAGACAATTTGGATCGTGCAATGAAGCGGCAAGGTTAGCCAGACAAGATACCCAACCAATACGTGACAATGGAAAACCAGGTCGCGAAGAGTACAGTGCAATGCATTCAACTACACGTTCACAACCGATGGAAGAAAATTATTGCGTACCACTCCAACGATACTACGCAAGGGTAGGCGAAAGTTCCAGTGGACAATATCCAATGGATCTACCACAACCGGAAAGAACGACGGGAGAAATGATCAGAAACAAAAGTGGCGAAGAATCGCGAATTTCATATGGAACTGTGACGAAGCACGACAACGATCATTTCCTCACAGTCAGAAAATTTCAACACGTTCGAGAAGGAAACTCATTACATCCACGAACTTTTATTGATAAATTCCGGGTAGGATTACCAGAACACTGGACGCTAGCACACAAATTAGACTTTATATGTGAACGCATGTCAGGAACAGTCGCAGAAACCATGCAGAATGTTGCAGCGACATGCCGATCGTACGAAGATTTCAGAGAGAAGTGTCTCTCACGATATTGGTCCAGCGAAGCACAGAACAGAGTGAAGTACAAATTGTTACAGAACCCATATTTTGAAAATTCAGGAGAGAAGAGTCCCGTGAAATTTTTCGAATTAATTGCAAAGAAAAATCAATGCTTAGACGTACCATACAGTGACGGAGAGTTGATTAAATTATGCGCGATGAAATTACCAATGAAATACCAGCAATCATTAGTAGGTCGCGGAGGCAATGACGTCGAAGCATTTAAAGGTATTCTAAGGCAACTAGAGTTCATGTTTTCGGAAGATGACGCAAGAAAATGACGAAGTGCACGTGAAAACGAAAGCAAAAAGCAGTGGAATCCACAAGGCACAGTACGAAGAAACAATAATTACGAACCATGTGATAACTTCGCACCAAGAAACTACAATAGATTTCAACAAAGAACCGGTTATGGATTTAGAAGAGAATATGGCAATAACTATAATTCACCGAGGAACGGCAACAACTATTACAGAGGGAATAACGACAACCGGAACGGGTACTGGAGAACCAGTAGACCGACAAATTATCAACAAAGAAAACACTATCAACAAGCTGAACAAGAAAAGAGAATACAGATAGAAGAGGTGGAGGTAAGACCACCAAACCCCGAAAAACGTTCGAATTGACAGCTAAGCGCCCATGCCAAAGAGAATGACGCACCGACCCAGGACAATTGCAGCACCTTGAACAGAGATGTAAATACCTTATCACGAGAAGAGAAGAAGGAAGAAACAAAACCTCAGGGACCAGATGAAAACGAAGACAGGAAAATAACAATATCGTGTTGGGACGAAATTAATTGGGAGAATACTGACGAGGAAGATGAATTACCAGAGGCATACACAACGAATGTAGGAGGAAAGGACGAAGTAATGAGTATTGCAGAGCTATTTGAGATGGAAACCAGGGAAAGCGAATTCAATGAGGATAATGCGCAGTCGACACAAGTTGAAAATAAGTTACGAGTGGGCACACAACCCAACGTATATAATGAAGGAAGTTATGAAGCGATAAATAGAGCATTTAGATGCGATTATGTGGAAGTAGCGACGAAGAAGGAGAAGATAGACGAGGATGAGGAAAAAGTAGAGAATGTTGAAGAAAGCGTAAATGAAGGAGGAAATAGAGAAGAGGAAACAAAAGAGAGAGAAGTAGCAGTCGAAGCTTATCCTACAGAAAGTTCGAATGCACAAGGGAAATTCCTAAAAAGACTCATGTAAGATTCAGTGGAGGATTCGTTGATGCAAGAAGAAGAAGAAGAGAACCAACCCTTTCAAATTCAACCAATTGTGAAGGCCATGGTAAAGCATATCCCAGTCAATATTGTAATTGATAGCGGAAGTGAACTGACTGCGATCTCAGAAAATTTATTTATGCAGTGTAATGCCAATGAGGAATTGCCAGTTCTGAAAACATCTAAGATTTAAGTAAGAGGTCCTATTAGAAACAATGCTGCGGAAGTTACGAGACAAACAAGGTTAACTCTTTCGTGTCAAGGTCAAAAGATCGAAGCCAACTTCGTGATTATACCTAAACTAACTGTAGATTTCATTATAGGTGCAGATTTTTTAAATGAGAGACGAGCGATAATAGATATGGGGAAAGGTAGTGTAAGATTCGGGAATGTCACACTTCTCTTTAAGCAAAAGCTAAAATTAGGAGAAATACCAATTATAAACAAACAATTAAGAATGATGCGAGATAAAGAGGATGAAGAATTAGAATGGTATCCACAAAAGGGGGAATCGCCTCAACTCATGTTAGAAGTCCATAAAGAAATCGACGAAAAATTGCAAGAAGTTCAAGGTATTTCAGAACACAGTAAAAGAGAATTAGATGGTGTTTTACGAGATAAAGCAGAGGTATTTTTACCTAAGACTGGCAGTATTAAACACTTTCAGTACAAGTTTGAAGTAAAACAGCACAAACCATTTAGAGTGCCACCCTATACAATCACATTACGCTACAGGAATAAAGTATTCCAGGAGATATCTAACATGTTAGATGACGATATTATTGAACCAGCTACCTCCACATATAACAGCCCGCTCCATATTGTACAAAAACGACATGGGAGCATCAGGTTGGTGCTCGATTCCAGACAGATCAACACAATCACAGAGACAGATCGCCCAGAAGAATTAGAGGAATTGATACAAAACTTCCACGGTGCTAAGATATTTTCATCAACTGATTTGCGGAGTAGTTTCTGGCAAATAGAATTGGCCCCAGAATGTAGAAAATTTACAGCATTAATCGTATTCGCTAGATGTTACCAGTTTAAACGATTGCCATTTGGTTTAAACATATCATCAGCAGCGTTTATTAGGGGATTTAATACTATACTCAGTCCTGACATTTTTCAAAAAATTACTTGTTATGTTGATGATGTGATTATAGCGGAACCCTCTTGGGAACATCACAACGACACATTAAATCAGTTTTGACAGATCATGAAAGAGCATGTGGTCACCGTAAATATAACAAAATCCAAATTTGGAAAGCGAGAGGTCAAATTTCTAGGACACATAATTTCCGAGAAAGAGGTAATGCCCGACCCGGAAAAACTAACTGCAATCAAAGAATTCTGTACTCCATATAATAAGAAAACTCTCAGAGGATTTCTAGGTCTCACAGGAGTCTATAAAAATTTGTTTGGATCGACCCCCTCGCAACACCATGCCTATGTGCATTGACTGGAAAAAACACGCCATGGGTATGGGGTCAACAAGGCAATGAAGAACTTTTAAAAGTGAAAAATGCGGTAACAACAGCACCGATTTTAGCACATCCTAATCTAACACAAAATTTTTATATGGCCACTGATAGTGCGAAAACAGGTTTAGGAGTTGTTTTATTCCAAGAATACGAACAGGCAGGGCTAAGATCATATAGAACAAATGCATTTGCCAGTCGGGTATTCACAAAAAGCGAGAAAAACTATTCAGTCACGGAGCTGGACGCATTGGCCATTGTATGGGGTTCCCAACGTTTTCGATACTTCCTATTCGGAAGAAAAACAAAAGTATACACTGACCACAAAGCATTAGAATTTCTGTTATCCGCCAAACTAACTCATCGGAGGTTAGCCAGATGGATGTTAATACTACAAGAATTTGACTTGACTATTACACACATACCAGGACCAGCGAATGTATTAGCAGATGCTTTATCACGATGTCCGCAGGGTGCATCCAAAAACATAGGTTTGGAAGCAGCACAAGACCAGTTTACAATGTACTATATGAAACAAGTACCTTTCCAAAACTACATTACGACAGCATTGAAAAACATAGGCAATGAACGGGACAAGGATCCTGAAATACTAGGAATCAAACACAAGTGGAGAAGTAAGGATTTTCCAGACATTCGACAGCACTATCTCGTAATAAACAATGTTTTATTTTTAGACGAAATGTTGCAACGAATTGAATGGTTAATTTATATCCCAGATGAACTAATTAATAAGTACATATGGTATACACATTTAAGTAATGGCCACTTTGGACCAAAGAAATGTTTTTTAAAAATAAAACAAACAAGCCGTTTTCCTAATATGGAAAGACGAATTAGAACAGTATTAGTCAAATGCAAAAAATGTATGAGGGCTAAACACGTCACTTTCCAAACCAAACCACCTATGTTTCCAATAATCCCTAAAAGATTAAAACAAATAGCTGCAACAGATTTGATGGGGCCCCTCCAATGCACAAAAAAATGGATATATTTTCATATTTGTCGTTTTGGAACTTACTTCTAAATATGTTACCTTGACACCATTAAAATGGGCAACAGGTCTTACTATAAGTAAATCATTTAGACAAGATTTCCTGAGACAAGTAGGTCGAGTGGAACGAATAATTTCGAATAATGGCCCACAATACAAATCAGTGCAGTGGCAGAACACGTTAAAACAACACAAAATAAAACCCATCTACATATCTAAGTACAAACCTAGCGTAAATCCAGCAGAACGATCTATGAAGGACATGGGCATTTTATGCCAGTTATATGCAGGCAAAAGACACAACACTTGGGATATATACCTTAAAGATTTTCAAGAAGTAATAAATGAAATGCCACATAGCACTACACTACTACCTCCAGTTACTGTACTTAAAAATATTGAACCCCCAAACATAATCAGAGAAAATGTTAGATTTCCTATTGTACCACGTAGACAGCACAAACAAGTCATAGCAACAGCACTCTCCAACAGCAGAAAGGCAGCCATTAAAAGAAAAGAAAGAGGAGATAGAACAGCAATTAAAAGAACATTCTCAGTAGGTCAGAAAGTATTTGTAAAAACACACTATCTCCACAGCAAACAGAAACACAAAATATATAAGTTTTATGCTGCATACAAAGGACCTGTCATAATTAGCCGAATTGCTCATGATAATGCTGTGGAACTAATGAACCCAAAAACAGGCAAAACCTTAGGACTTCACCATGTGAGCCATATCAAAAAGTTTGAAGATTAATTTTATTACTGGTAAATAATCAGCACAATATTTCAAGATTATGTTGCAGATAAGATCGTCAGGAGAAAGAAGAATGAAGAGAGAGGAAGGTGGGAAAAAGAAAGTAGTTTCAATGAAAACAAAAACAAAAATAACACCAATAGTACCATAGATTAAGGTGAAGGGATAAAGCGTAGATAGTCTAACAGCATGAAATACTAAAATGCTATACACACGACACTACACAAAAATAAAAAACGAATTTGAGGATTCTTGTACACATTAAGACTCAAAATATCTTATAATTGTAACGTGGAAAGGGTGCCGAAATTTGTAAAGATTTTAAGAAGGCATAAAACAATGTAGGTACTAGACATATGTTAGATGATTATAAGTAAAACTTTTTAAGAACCATTGTAAAAACTCCAGCAAGGACGAGATGCAACAACCCACAAGCTGCAACCCGAAAAGTATCAAGAAAGGAAAGGACGTAATTAGCAAGACACGATTCCTACAAGGCAGAAGCGTCGAGAGAAGGGAAAGGAGAGCGAGACCAATGGAAGGCCCTTGTAGCCGAAGTGGGCAGTAAATAAATCTGCTGCCAAGCTGAACCACAGGGTGGTGGAACCCTGCTGGGACAAAACATGGAACCACACAGTGGCGGAACCCTGCAGAGACACAACAGGACACCGAACGCCAGAAGGGCCTCCGAACGCCCCAACTCAGCAGAGCGAGCAAAAAACAGCCCGATGAGAAGACCACTTGGGCAAGCCACCACTGGCAAAAAAAATGTGTAAAAGCACACTGATGCACGAAACTGAAGAAAACTTCCACAAAGTAAAAATGACACTCCCAAACAATTTATCAAACTATTACTAAGACGAGAAAGCGACTAGTTATCAATAAATATTTCCATACCCTGCCCAGAGAAGAACCAAGAAGCAAGTAAGAAGCAGAGAAAAAGCAGGAAGAATAGAAGTTGAAGATTCGCAAGATTGAGACCAAGAAAGAAGATGAGTGAAGAATAGACGACATACCTTCCCAAATCCCTATCCTATTGTAAAGTAGTCGTCTGCGAAGTAATACAACGAGAAACGACTTCTTTCAGCGACACATAACGATGACTTTCACGCATACAAAACCAGTAAACCACGAGATTCTGCACTCACAGCCCCATTCCATTATGGGACCTCCACAACAGCAACACACACTTGCAAAGCCAACAAGGAACAACGAACGAAGCTGTACATCAAATACTTGCCCACATCCATCACACTGAAGTCCGTCACCTTCATGAAAAAAACATACGCCAACCTCATGCTTAAACATTCATAGGATTGTGTGAATGTGTGAAATAAAATTATGTGATGTAGCAATTGCGCAAAAGAAACGTGTGAAAAACTAAATAAGTTAAGCACAACAGGCAGCTAATAAAATACAAAATAACAGTCATTGACTATGGACTTAAATAAAAAATAGACTATCGATAAAAATAAGTCATTAGTTCTGAAATGGACAGTATATAAAGAACAAAAGTAAGGCACTATAAACACTAAAACTATATGCCACTTATTTTCTCCTCATAAAAATAAAAGAATAACTATATTTTACTTATTTTCTCCTTATAAAAACAAAGAATAAGAAATTATCTTGTTGGATGTATTCCCTTTTTTTAACATTTGTACCATTTGTTAGGATAGTATCTTAATACTTGTGTATGTATATTTCTTTGTCAAAGCAATTCTTGGAAATAATTCTTATTTGTTAGTGTAACAAAGTTGAAATGAGTGTCTAGAAACAAAAACATTTTACTTGTACATGATATTTAGAAAATGTGTTAGGAATCGATTTTACTTAATTACTACATTTATAAAAACAATATTTCTAAGAAAATGGATGGGAAAGACACCTCACTTTCGATAACAAACTTCTTTAAAAAACAAAATTCACAATTAAATAAAGAAAGAAAATAATTAAAAAATAATAATTACAATAGAATAGAAATATTCTTCCCTTGTCAATATAAACATATTTTTGATAATAATGTAGAAGAATATAAAAATATAAATTAGTAATACAAAATAGCATAGAACAGAATTACGTGGCTAAACAGTAGGCAACAAAATTTAGATAACGGAATAATTTTTGACTGGCTTCGACAACGATTCAATCATTGCCTAACTTCAGTACAAAAATTAAGCTCGAAGGCTGGTGGTATGTAAGGTGTCAGGCAAATCCAACACCTTCCATGAAAACCCTGACATGATAAGCAAATCCAGTAGTATGTCACATAGCTCCGAATAAACAGTGACACTAAATTAACCAAAGTAATATGAGTAACGAGTGAGCAAATGGAATACCACAGACAAACATAAGAATGCCTAAATGCATGTCATACCTCCCCACCGTGAGACAGACGCAGTTCCGAGGGGAGAAACGAGAACAGAAGCTGAGAGCAGAACCATGTTAAGTTAGAAGGCCATACGATAAGGGACAGACACCCACGTCGCCAGCTAACCGCTAGGACCATCCCCAGCCCATGTTGAAAGCTAGAGCCCTCCAGAAGAACAGTATAGATCTTACGATAACACTAAAAGGGTGACCCCAGCCGCAAATTTTAGCGTGAGACTTTTTCGCGTATCTGTTACGTTAGGACCACCCCTCAGCCCATGTTAAAAGGTAGAGCCCTCCAGAAGAACAGTATAGATCTTACGATAACACTAAAAGGACCACATGAGCTGCAAGTTTTAGCATGAGACTTTTTCGCGTCTCTGTTACATTGCAAACTTTAAAAACATTGCCCCAGCACGAAAAGTATAACTTTGCCCATTGAATAGACAGAATTTTTGTAGGCGGAGCTTAAGGTTAACATTGAGACACTGATTGGTCTGATGAAAACACAGCCATATAGTTTTTTTTTAAACCAACTTTGGTAAATTGTAGTAAGGAGAAGTTAGGAGAGAGATGCTTCCGAGACGGCGAGGTGAGCGGAGCTGTGCTGACCGCCGCCCCCTGACGAACACCGACAAGGTAATGAACGCACGTGATGCCACATAACAGCGCATAAAGCTTCACTCAGAACTGCAGAAGTCTCATCTGTTACACCCCCTTTTTGCGTAATACTAGTGTCGATCGTCAATTAAAGCTCATGGTGTTCACATTTGCCACTTGAAGTAAAAATCTGAAACGCGATGATATTTCTGTTATATAGTTATTGAGAAGCCACGTCAGCCACTGTAATTTACGACAAGTTAGATAAGTAATTAAAGATAATTGAGGGTCACTGTAGACCATTTTGATAGTTTTCTCTTTTGTGAAACTTAATTTAAACCTAGATTATAGATGTGATATGGCATAGGTCATCCTTCGATCCATTGTAGAACTTGGAAACCCATTCAGGGAATATTCGTTCACATTTTTGTTGAACGCAGTTGGTTTTTACCATCCTGTATTAAAACATTTCCTTTTATCAATGTTTTGAGAGTAGAATAAAATTTCCAATGGTAAACTTAACTGCGTTTTCGACGTTATTTTACCAGCTAATTAAAAATAGGAAAGCCTTGAACCCCTTCCACTAAATTTAGTTAGTATTAAGATTCTTTTACAGGGAGTGCAGTGGAGCTGACGCTGAAATCATTAAGTATTTGGTTATATCATCGCTAGTCTCACTGAACTCTTCTGAACTCTACATGTCATGTGTGGTCTGGCGTCTCCCTACCAGCAACAGGTCCCAGGTTCAAACTAGTCAATTCCCAAAAAAACAGGCTCAGAGCGTCGTTGTGCGAAAGTGGTAGGGAGACACGATACAGAACAAACAGACACCATGCAGAATGTTAGAATCTGACATTCCACGCTCCGATTCGTAGAACGCCGGTTTTCTTTCTCCTGATAACAACGTCCTCTTGAGTAGTCCCCACCCAGAGATCCGAATGGGGGACAATTTTACCTCTGGAATATTTTACCGAAAAGGACGCCATCATTTACCCATACAGTAAAGCTGCATGTCCTCTGGAAAAATTACGGCTGTACTTTCCCCTTGCTTTCAACCGTTCGCAATACCAGCATAGCAAGGCCGTTTTCGTTAGTGTTACAAGGCCAGATCAGTCAATCATCCAGACTGTTGCCCTTGCAACTACTGAAAAGCTGCTACCCCTCTTCAGGAGCCCGCATCTCGTGGTCGTGCGGTAGCGTTCTCGCTTCCCACGCCCGGGTTCCCGGGTTCGATTCCCGACGGGGTCAGGGATTTTCTCTGCCTCGTGATGGCTGGGTGTTGTGTGCTGTGCTTAGGTTAGTTAGGTTTAATTAGTTCTAAGTTCTAGGCGACTAATGACCTCAGCAGTTGAGTCGCATAGTGCTCAGAGCCATTTGAACCTCTTTAGGAACCACACGTTTGTCTAGCCTCTCAACAGGTACCCCTCCATTGTGGTGGCACCTACGGTACGGCTATCTGTATCGCTGAGGCACGCAAGCCTCCCCACTAATGGCAAGGTCCATGGTTCATAGGTGTGGGGGCGGGGGGCGGATAAAGTTATCCCCCCCCCCCCCAATCTGGGTTCACTGGATCCTGAAAACTGGGAACAAAACCGTACAAGTTGCTTGAAGAGAATACAGTAACCTACTCTTATGTGTCAACTTGACATGATTGTAACAGAAGATATTTTTGAACACGAAAATTTATGTTTATGTTTAGTTGTATCTGAGGTCAAAATATTCCTTCAGTGGGGTTTAACAGTTAATAGTTCATGTAGTTCAAAATAACAAAAGTTCATATCACGATTCCCCGACAACGTCGTGTAGCCACCACCGCTTCGAGCCGCTGGATCGAAGGTAGATAGAGACCACTGTTGGATGCTCCCGACCACGTGGATGGAGCATCAGCTGCCGTCAGCCGCACCCTGGTCTGGAACTGTTACTGTCTGGAAGTATTATTTCGTCAGGTCTTGTTTCGCTCGTTCCACGTCCCTCTCGTACAAGATGGCTACATGAAATGTTGAAAAGTGGTATCAGTAACAAGGTAATTATTAAATACTTCCTGTGGAAGAAGTGGTAGTTTCAAGTTCACTTTCATTCGCACGGATCCATACCGTTTGTTTTCGGACGATGATCTGCATCTTAACACTGTTCATTTGAATGTAGTGATTTATAGGCCGAATTCTCGTAACGTTTTTGGAGAATCAAACTTAAAGTATCTCGTTTAATTGTCCTTTTTTTCATTCCATCGAGTGAAATATATAATAAATAGCGTATACCTTCATTGTTTTAATACAGATCTCTGAAAAACAGCGGAATATTAAATCAGAAACTTTCTTATATACATTTGTGAATAGGCTTAATTTTTGTAACGCCTTTTTTGATTTTCGGTAATGTAATTGATTTATTCTGGCTAAAGTGTTATTTTTGCCATGGTGAGAAGTGTCTGACTTGTCGTAGAATTGTTAGTTCGGGGGTTTGGTGTGATCGATGCAGTAGTTTTTTTCATTGGGGGGACTGCAGTGGCGTGGGTGTTGGGAAAGTGGATCAGGCTCATCAGTGGTTATGTAGTATTTGCAGCAGAGATAGGAAGATAGTGGAACAGGAGGGGAAAATTGCTGCCCTTCAGGCTGAGCTAGATAAGGCTAGGGAAGATCTGGACAGGTTAAGGAGGGAGAACGGGCAAAGAGAGGCGGGAAGTGGCAACAGGTAACAGAAGGAACAGGCCTAAAACTAAGTCTGACAGTTTTGTGGTGAATGTCTAAAATAAGTTTGACCTGTTGCCCGAGTTAGAAACTGATGAGCCTCAAGCAGAGGTAGGTGTAGACAGGACACAACAAGCTTTCAATAGGAAATTGAAAAAGAATGTAGCAAAGTCATCGAAAAGGAAGGAAGTTTTGTTGTTAGGCAGTTCTCATGCCAGAGGTGTAGGCCAACTTCTGCAGGAGGAATTAGGACCAGAATACCAGGTCACAAATTTTTCAAACCAAGTGCTAGTCTGGAACAGGTGACAGAGGATTTAGGTTCATTCTGTAAAGGATTTACCAGGGAAGACACCGTGGTTATTGTAGGAGGGCCAGGGAACAGTATCGACAGAGATCCTGGGTACAGTATAGAGCGTGACCTGGTAAAGATTGTGTCGGCATCGAGACACACCAGTGTTGAGTTTGTATCTGTCCTGAGACGCCATGACCAGCCTCATTTGAACTCTTCTGTTGGGAGAGTTAATTTGGAGTTGGAACGGCTGCTTGGATCAGGTGAAGGGGCTCATATTGGTGTGGTTCCTGTTGATTCTTTCAGTAGGTGGGACTATACCAGGCACGGCCTACATCTCAACAGGAAAGGGAAGGGTAAACTGGCTGGGGTAATAGCAGGAAGTTTAAGGGGGGAGGCACTGCCATGAATGGTAAAATACCAGTGGTTACAGGTGTTGGAGCAGCACCTTTTTTAGGATAGGTAAGACAGAAAAATGTCAAGTTCTACGAGAGGTCAGGATTGAATCAAATCTTCAGTTTAGGAAAGAAATTAAACTGCATAATTCTAGCACATTGGATCACCAATCACAGCTGTCAATTATAAATTTTCACCAATCACCAGAAATTTTATCTCCAAGTTATATCTCAGTCCTAGGTAATTGCATTGATGAATTAAAGTCACCCAACCCAGCTGACATAATCTGCCTCTCTGAACACCATGTGGCCATTGGTATAGGAACTAGGTCTAAGCACAATGAGAAACTCAGACAGGAGAGTACTGCAAATGTTAGAATAAGGAAAGGTTCTCATAAAAGTATAATTAAAAATAATGTATGTATATTTCATCAAAATATTGGGAGTTTGAAGAATAAAATAGATGTGCTTCTGGTTTGTTTAGAAGATTTAGAAACTGAGGATGAAATAGATATACTATGCCTGTCTGAGCATCACATTGTTACTGATATGGATACGGTAAATGTAAGTGGATATAAGCTCTCTGCACATGTAATTAGAGAAAATATGGAGAAAGGAGGAGTTGCCATATATGTCAAAAGTTATCGTTGTGCAAAAAGTATAGAAACAAAAAAGTTTTGTGTAGAGAAACATATAGAAGCATGTGCCTGTGAGCTTAATTAAATCTTTGCATACAAAAGGGGATAGATCTGATATCAACAATTACCGTCCAATCTCCCTTCTAAAAGCTTTATCCAAATTTTTTGAGAAAGTTATGTATTCAAGAGTAGCTTCACATATCTGTAAAAATGAAGTACTAACAAAATGTGAGTTTGGTTTCCAGAAAGGTTTTTCAACAGAAAATGCCATATATGCTTTCACCAATCAAATTTTGAATGATCTGAATAACCAAACACCACCCATTGGGATTTTTTGTGATCTCTCAAAGGCTTTTGATTGTGTAAATCATGTAATTCTGCTAGAGAAGCTCAAGTATTGTGGCATGAGTGGGACAGTGCACAAATGGTTTAACTCATACCTAACTGGAAGAGTGCAGAAAGTTGAAATAAGCAGTTCTCATAATATTCAAAGATCAGCACATTCCTCAAACTGGGGAACTATCAAGAAAGGGGTTCCACAAGGGTTGGTCTTGGGTCCTTTGTTGTTCTTAATATATATTAATAACTTGCCATTCTATATTCATGAAGAAGCAAAGTTAGTTCCCTTTGCTGATGATACAAGTATAGTAACCACACCTGAAAAACAAGAATTAACTAATGAAATTGTCAATAATGTCTTTCAGAAAATTACTAAGTGGTTCCTTGTAAACGGAGTCTCACTGAATTTTGATAAGACACAGTACATACAGTTCGATACTGTAAATGGTACGACGCCATTAATAAATATAGACCTTAATCAGAAGCATATAGCTAAGGTAGAATATTCAAAATTGTTAGGTGTGTCCATTGATGAGAGATTAAATTGTAAGAAACACATTGATGATCTGCTGAAACGTTTGAGTTCAGCTACTTATGCAATAAGGGTCATTGCAAATTTTGGTGATAAACATCTTAGTAAATTAGCTTACTACGCCTGTTTTCAGTCGTTGCTTGAACATGGTATCATATTTGGGAGTAATTCATCACTGAGGAATAAAGTACTTATAGCACAAAAGTGTGTAATCAGAATAATAGCTGGAGTCCACCCAAGATCATCCTGCAGACATTTATTTAAGGATATAGGGATATTCACAGCAGCTTCTCAGTATACATGCTCTCTTATGAAATTTGTTATTAACAACCAAACCCAATTCAAAAGTAATAGCAGTGTGCATAACTACAATACTAGGAGAAAGGATGATCTTCACTATTCAAGATTACATCTATCTTTGGCACACAAAGGGGTGAATTGTAATGGCACTAAAGTCTTTGGTCACTTAGCAAATAGTATCAAAAGTCTGACAGATAACCAACAAGTATTCAAGAAGAAATTAAAAGAATTTCTGAATGACAACTCCTTCTGCTCCATAGAGGAATTTTTTGATATAAATTAAGAAAAAAAAACAAAGAAACAAAAAAACAAAAAATAAAAAGGTTTTTATATTAATTTTATTATGTAGTTAAATTAACTTAGTTCTGTCATGTATTGGAAAATTTGAATCTTCCACATCATTACGAAATATCGTATTCATGATCCATGGAACTAGTATTAATCTTATCAAATCTAATCTAATCACTGGCAACCATAATTTGCTACGCATAAGTATGACACTGCACCATTTTCAGTCTGGTTCAGTCTTGTTTATTTTCTGTGGTAAGCAAACATTTGTGCGAGGCGCTGCAGTATATTGTTGCCGCGCGGCTGGCTGTGTCTCATAACATTTGACACGCGAAGGTGAGTCGTAACAGCTTTATTTAAGGTCTGAAATTTTATATAAATTTTTATGCTGTTAACAGTTTTTCAACGTCCATGTCATTGCTGCTAACATCAACACTCTATTAGCGCTCATATCGTCGCTGATTACAGCTATAATCACTGTTCATCGCTTTCCTTAAAAGAAAACGCAGTTTATCACTTGTCCACTAGACATTTATAGTTCTTGGGATACACACTTCACTGTCCCGATTACTGCTAGTGTTTCATGCACCACACAACAGACAATCTTCTATACAGTTGACACTTTACAAAATAATGATTTTCGTTCATGTTCACATTGTTCCATTTTGTAATAACATGATAACAAAGATCATATACTGTCAAAAGAAATATGACAAGACAATTGTTGGAATGCTCTACTCTGTTCTGACCAAAGGATCTCATTCAACTATGTAGATACCAGCACATTTCCATATTTGATGGCATACACTTTATTTAAATTCATTTATACTTCTTCATTCATACGCTTGTTAGAATTATTACCAGATTATGGGACAGATGGCCATGTTCGGTTTATCAAACAAGAGAAAAGCTCACGAGAGAAAACGGCAAAGACAACCATTTAAGGAAAGCGTAGGGGGCGAGGGGCTTGTTGTAACAGGGGTAAGTAGTAACAGGCTCTTTTCACTAGGATCTTAAACTTTATTAGCGTATTTCTTTGACTCGATTTGACCTATAAACCGCGCCGCATCATGTTGCCATAGTCAGTGTCCCGCCGGCCGGCGCAGTGAGCGGAAGTGTGCAAGCGCTTCACTTTTGCCAGGTAATATAAAATTGTACTGTCGTAACATTTTGGTTTGCGTTATTGTTATCGACTGATTGCAAACTGTCTATATCTTATTTACATTCAAATTTATCTATCTATGATAATGTGTAACAGTTTCTCAGATTGATAAATTGTTTAAATAGTTGTCTTGGTAAATGTTAAAAATCATACCATGTGGTTAGTTGTAACAAAATCCTGGGGCTTGTTGTAACGTGTTACAACATGCCCCACGTTATGATGTAGATACCTATTTATTTTTTTTCCTTTCTTCTAGAATGAGGGTGTATAAAAGAAAGTCAGAGCGAGCAACACAAAACCAAGAAGTGTACGAGTTAGTGGCAGCTGAAGTTGTAGGAAAAAAATGCAGTATTCGGAAAGCTAGTCAGACTTTCGGATTATGTCAAGTCTCTCTTTATAGATATTGTAGCTCAGAAGAAGACTGAATTTAATTATAATGAAACCCACCAAATGTTGATTCATATGTAAGTGCAATACTTCGTTGGATAGACATTAAAAAAAGATAATTACGAAGCAAATCTTAGATATAAATAATTTAATTACTTACTGTGATTGAAAAGTGCCATGATGGTTATAAGTAGTGTTTAACTAAATAAAACTGTTAATTACGTAATTTTTAGGTGTTGATTACTTAAAAAGTGTATTTAAGTTGATTTTTGATAAGAATTACATAATACCTACTTTAAAAAGATGTCAATTTTGTTAACAATAAACAAAGAATAAATGATTAGACATATTATTGTTGTTTTTTTGTAGTTACTACTTGCCCCAGTAGACGTTACAACTTGCCCCAAGCACGAGGTAAGTTGTAACACCGCACTTCGGCTAGCAAATAATTGATTGTAAAATAATGACCAATAGTTATGGTATTATTTTTACTTGATTTGGTAGAGAAAGAGTTACAGCATCCATCCATCTTTATTTAGTAGCAGTTTCATTAATGGATCTCAAGATATATTAGTTTTCATGAAAACTGTTACAACAAGCCACTCGCTCCCCTACCCAAAACGGTACATAAAAATCAAATGCTCCGTAAAGAGCAAATGCGGATGAAGGAAAACACGTGAGCTAACACGCAACTAACATCCGTCACGTGTGTGCGTTCACATAGGTGATTGGCAATTTCTACAACCTACATAGAAAAGATAAGAAAAGTATGTGTACTGAGATTGCATTAACACGAACCTCTATCAAGTAAATGACTTTTTCAAAATAAAATTTTTACCGTAAAAACATTATTCTCCCCTTACGGGATTTACACTTCATGAATACTACAGTGTAACTACTGACATGTAAGCTTACAGATTAGTACATATGAATTCATGAAATTACTTATGATGACATTTTCACTATAACTACTATTTACATATTTATATTTGCGCAACCGTGCATTTGCACGGGACATATTATTCTCTTTACAGTGACACAAAAGTGATTTCCTACTGTAAATGTTTCTTAATGTCTCTATGACAATACAGTCCCTTTAGATTCTCTATACTGACGTCTTCTAGTAAATAACATCCATAATGTGGGATTGAGATTATTCTGAATGGTCCTTCGTACAATAATTGGCATTTTCTTCATCCAGGGTACCGAATATGAAACTCTGTAATAGGTCTCATATGGATAGACTTTCATATCATAGACATAACCTTTTATGATACCTGGTCGATCTATAAATATTTCATGGGGTCTGGATAGCAATTTTATTAATTGTCCAGCCTGTGAAGCGTCAATGAAAGATGCCTCTTTCACCTTCTCCTCTATTGATGCACCAATGTCACTCAAGGTATTGGGTACATCATTCTTTCGGTTAGTATGACACTTTTGTGGATGATCATATTGTAACACCAACATTTTTGTTTGCCGACAGATGTCTAATCCTCTTGTCAGCGGAAGGCTCGCACCTAACTCCCGAATCAGCTTCAACATTGTTAGTCACTGCCGGTACTTGACTACACATATTCCCCGGGCGAGATCTATTATATCCTCTCTGTCCCATAAAAACTGCAGGACCAGTAACATCGGTATTGATAAGTTTTCCATTAATAGGAATGTGCATATAACGCTATCATTTCCAAAGGAAATCTCCACCTGTGTCTGGTACTGTACAATTTGTGCCTTCTTTCCCGGCCCTCCTATAACATTGCAGTTCATAACAGGCAAAATCAGCAGTCTTTTTATTTGCGTTACCTTCTTGAAAAAATTGTGCGTTCATCACCAATACTCTCGCACCTGTGTCAAGGAGGATAATGGTTGCTACACCATTGATGGTTCCATTGACACTTGCCTGAATACTCTTTTTTCCTTCCCTATCACAGATAGTAGATTGGCTCAAATGGCTCTGAGCACTATGCGACTTAACTTCTGAGGTCATCAGTCGCCTAGAACTTAGAACTAATTAAACGTAACTAACCTAAGGACATCACACACATCCATGTCCGAGGCAGGATTCGAACCTGAGACCGTAGCGGTCGCTCAGTTCCAGACTGTTGCGCCTAGAACCGCACGGCCACTCCGGCCGGCGACAGTAGATTCTTGATAGAGTTCATCTTCGATTTTCTTACCATACTGATAGAGAATCACATTGACGTTTTCTTGCAAGGACCTTTTGCCTTCATTCTTGGTGTCGATCTCATGCCGAAGGCCTACAGGGACCGAGATTAGTTTGTTGACTTTGGTATATCCTGTTTCGGGTCCGAGGATACCTCCACTGTTTTCACATTTTGTGATTCTACAGTCGGTGGTAGTCCACTCGGGTCCCACCATTGTGGATACTGGTTATTCGGCTGGTATAGGTCTGTATGTAATTTACTGGCTGATCCGGATTCAAAAAAATTTGTTGCGGCTGCCAATGACTTGGCCCTGGTTGCTGCCAATATTCATTGTCACCACGCATGATTTTTGGTTTATCCTTGTATGGACTCTTCGGTTTATTTTCATTTCGTCTTTTAAGTTTAGAATTATTATTAATGTTGGCATTTTCATTACTATATAGGCTTTGATTACCATTTGAATGCTGGTAGTCATCGGTTTCCTGGTGATTATTGTTACTACTAAGGTGATAAGATTTTTGGTTGTAATGATTTTTACTGTTATACTTTCCTTTGCCATGGGTTTTGTTTCTGTTTTCGCCACTATTTCCATTGCTTCCATTCCAGGAACGATTTCTGTTCGAACAGTTGGCACTATTTATTGCATCAGAATTCTTTCTGGCGTCTTCTTGGACCAAGCCTAACGAGTCTACCACAGATAAAAATTCCTTGAGGTCAGTATCTATGACGTTAAACAGTTTCTCTTTAACATTTATTGGCAATCTAGCCTTCAATACTCGTAACATGTCCCGTTTGGTTACTGGTCCATCCCAGTTCCTTGTCGTAATTAATTAATCTGACTATAAAGTTCGGTGTATAAAGTCAGAACGGTCGATCCGGCAACGCTGGCGACTCACAACGCTGCACCGGCGAATGGCCGGTGTTGACAACCTGCCTCCACTGTAGTTCAGTTGAGCATTGTGTGTGTTCCGTTTTAGACCTGTTGGACGAAGTGCTTGTTTAGTGCTTTGGTTCTGAACTGAGAACAAGGCAATGAACGAGGCAAGGATCAGTTTAAAGTTTTGTTTTAAGTTTGGCAAGATACCGAAAGAAGCGCATGCAATGCTGGTATATGTTTATGGGGATCAAGCACTGTCCATGAAGTGTGTGTACGAGTGGTTCGCCCGTTTTGGAGGAGGCCGGGGAAGTGCTTCTGACAATCCCCGTAGCGGACGACCGGCGACCGCCGTCATTGAGAAAGTGAGGACATTAATCACGATAGACTGTCGACTAACTGTGCGCATGATAGCGGATGAAGTGCAGTTGAACCGTGAATCCGTGCGACAAATCCTTACACAGGAGTTGTGGAAGAGGAAAACGTGTTGTCGTCTTGTGCCACATCACTTGACTGACGATCAGAAGCAGGAACGTTTAGAAGCTTTACAGGATTTTGTCGAAATGGTGGATGCGACACCCAGTTTCTTGAACCGTATTGTCACTGAGGATGAAACCTGGTGTCTCCGATACTACCCTGAAACGAAACGGTCAAGCATGAAGTGGCGTTCTCCGACATCACCTCGTCGGAAAAAGGTCAGGGCCGAAAAATAACACATCAAAACGATGCTCATCGGCTTTTACCATGGTCAAGGTATTAGCCACAAGGAATTTCTACCTGAGGGAGCGACGTTGAACGCTGCACAGTACGTTGAAATTATGACCCTTTCGTGCAACGTCTACGCAGGGTATGACCCCAGTATGCACAACAAGTTCTTGGTTTTTTGTTCAGGACAACACTCGCCCACACACGGCCAATATCGTCAAATAGTTCCTGGCAAAAAAGGGGTTGGTGCAACTTGAACATCCACCAAACTTCCTATATCTCAATCCTCCACACTTATTCCTATTCTCTCGACTCAATCTCGCTTTGAAAGGAAAGAGATTTGACGATATTCCTGACGTCCAACGAAACGTGATGCCGCTTTTGGACACCATCCCAAAGGAGAACTTCGTGCAAATTTTCCAGGACATGTATCGCAGAGCTCAGCGGTGCATAGTTGCGGGAGATAACTATTTCGAAGAACAGTAAGGTAACTGTATTTCATAGTTCACCTAGGTTAATGTTACATGACTACTCACCGAAGTTTATTGTCAGAGGTTGTATATTTCAAAGTATTTTATCAAACAGCCTGTCTTCTGTTTATATATCTCTGCGTCATATACAATCTTCCTTGTTTCGGTACTTCTGTGTGGATATCATTCTGTATTGACTCCACAGTAGTAGTCAAAGCTTTGAAATGTGTTTCCAACTTATCTACTTCAGTTTGAAGATTATTCAATTGAGTTGGTATGTTTGCCAACGGTTTAATACAAGTCATTTTTGGATTGGTTTCTTTGTTAAAATGAGTCGTAATTGCTGTATCGCGATCGACTAACACCTGATTAATTCTCTGTCTAGTTTCCCTATCTCGTTCGATAAAGATATTGTTTATTTGTTCCGTGAATTTCCTATCACGCTCTTGTTCTTTTATAGCCTTTTCTTGCCTGCGCTTTCCTGTTCCACGATATTAAACTTTTCAAATAATAATGCTAGCAATTTAACATCCGGTAGTGGTAGAGCTCGAGAACTGCTAATTTATGCCCCTTGGCCGGTAGAAATATCATCATTCACTTCTAACGGTTTAAATTCAGGAATGTCCGTCTGTGTTTAAAGGTTTAACTGCAGGAATGTCTGTCTGTGTTGACAACTCCGCAGTTTCATTTTCGGCCGAAATATCAGGTAATAAATCGTTATCATCTATTTTTACATCATCAAGGACTTGCACTGCAAAGGTTGATCTATTTGAGCTTCTGATGCCATTTATTCATCAGCATGCTCATTCGACTTTACTTGCATCTTCGGTCTAACCATGTTTGATACTAATATTGCCCAAAAGTATATCAGTGACAATAACAATAAATCCCACAAAATATCTTACAACTAAAACATATACAAATAATAATAGCAAAATATCTACCAGAAAAATTATATTTGAAAATATACTACTGATATTTAGGACTGCCGTCACTTGCAATGTGATGTAGTTGTTTGCGTGTGTTTTTCAAATTCTGCAAAGTTACAATAAAACTTACCTACTATTAATGTAACATGAAGTTTTATTTAATTACTGTTTTTCCCAACTAATGATCTTTGTTTTGTTAAATAAATCAACGCAAGGGAATGTGTAGCAATGTTGCCTGTCAAGCAGTGTAAACGTCCCTAAATTCATTCACAGAAGCAAAGATGTGTAACCAGTAAACAAGAAAAATGTATGATAAGCAATCTGAACTAAAGAAGAGTAATGATTTTTAATAATTTCAGTGCTATTGTTTAAAATACTCTTTGCTAGTTGCACACCGTTTTTCGAATTTAACGCTACTGTTATTCAAGGTAGTAACACTTTTCGTTAAGCAAATGAACAGTTTTGTCACACAATACATACGTACACAACACTAACGTATTTTCCTGCCAAAATATTTCATAAAAGTTGTTACGAAATAACCAGACTTCATCATCAGCAGATAAGAATTTTTATTTAAGATACTGTTTGCATTCATAGAGGTTCAATGGATTCACGGTCTAACAGGCATTTATTACCTCAGAGTGGGTCCTCGGCCACCAATACACACTTATTATCGCAATTACGACCAACAACATTTATGTATGTATAGAAAATCAATTTAAAACTGCCGCTGCAATATTTCACTAAGATGGCCGCTAACATAAGACAATCACTCATCGATTCTGGTTCAGGCTGTGTTTTACTCCATTTACTAATAATCTCCGCTGTAGATCAATAGCGCTAAAGGCTGCGCTCTTTTGTAGCTGAGCAGTAAACTTAACATTTATACAGAAGGAGAATTACAATGAAATAAAACTCCAAACAAAGAAGATCCGTTTCAATAACACATAAACTCTTATTTTCAAATATCGGTTAGCATCATGATGCCGTTTTTTACAGACCTCTGTGTTACGAGACATCAGTCACATCCTGTGAGTGCAACAGTTCGAACAACAAAAAGGATTTTTCCACAAAAATCATAAATAACAAAACATTGAGATTTTCATCACCTTTTTACATGAGTATTGTCTGAAATATAACTTTTACAAATATTAAATTATGTCGTTGACAATAATTATTTATTATTTTACGAACGATGAAATCCTTTTTATTGGTATTACGAGAACAGGATCAAAGTTTAGTCACATTCCACATACAATGTAGTCGTCAATATTGTTTTGAATAAAATATAGACGTGGATATTACAACGTAGAACCCTTACATTGGCGATCTGTTCGTTACTCGTTGTTGATTGCATACCTGACTGAAATGAGTCGCTTCCAGAGCGCGTATTGGCCTTACACGCAACAGCATTAATAAGCCCCATATTTGAATTAATTTCTACTGCGATACTTTCTTCCCCACAAGTTATAACAGAATTTGCCTCTGCCATTTTTTGTTTTATTCAAGTTTTGACCACAATATTTAGAGATTAATAAATAACAATAGTGCTTCTTTTGTAATAAATACCATTAACCGTTAATGGATGATATTAAAACTGCTTCTGCATGGCCAAGATACTGATTGTTTCTACGTCAATAATGGAACAGGCCATTACGCATGTAACAAGTTAGTCCATCGTGGACAAGCTAAACTTCGTGTTATTAGATTTGTTGATATTAAGTATATTGTATTGTATGAAAGTATGTGAGTAACTAAAAAAGTAATGTACTGCTGAGTTGATTAAATAAAAAAAAATCGCAACCTTTCATTCACTTCTTCAAGCAGTAAAGCACAATAATGAATTCAGTCTCACCATAAATTATTTCATTCGTCTGCGACTTGTTGGTTTTTCCTTTGCATATATCTCTGCCAATTCATCCCGTGATTAATTCAACTTAGTGTCAGTTTCCAACTGCTTTATGTACCTGTATAATAATGTTTTGAGCAACTGATCAATCATGAAAGAAAGGATCCTGTCTGAGGGACATCCACAACTCAGCATTATGCCGGAGGTTGAAAATACCGCTACATTTTTAAGGTTCTTTTATTTAGAACACGACTGGTTTTGGGATCTTACATTCCCATCTTCAAATGTTTTAAAATTGTGCTGTGACCCCGAGGGCCGTGGTGGTCGAGCACAGGATGCGATGTGCTTACCAGCGATCGGAGAACACTCCCAGTTAGGTTCTTTGTACCCATAAGCACGGGAAGTCTATTATTCGAACGTAGTCCGCGCAGAATGTCGTGGCCGGCAGATGCTCAAATGACAGGGCATGCATGGAGAGAGTGATAGTGCGGGGGAGGGGTGGGGGGGGGGGTGGATGGCTACGGGCTATGGGCAGACGTTGTAGGGGAAATAGGGAGCATTGGAGGGGAAGTGCCGTTCTAAACTGAAGCCTACACTCACACCTTATGTAAATATTAAGTGGGGCCCCTCCACGCCCACACTTGCATTGTGACCATTCAAAAACATCTACTGTGACTTCTGCTTTCGTTAGTACCGAAAAAGAATTCCGCCGAAAATGCAGCGATTTTTTTTCGTCTGGCTTGTTAACGATTTCTACTTTCAGAGAAGCGTCATGATTGGGGAATTATGAGTAAAACCTACAGCTTTTTCTGGTTGCCATGTTGAACGTTGCTTCTTTTTCCTAAACACTGCGGAGTTTACACAGTCTCATCTCACTAACATGTTGTGTGGAGGCAGTTGCGAGAGTCAGTGATTTATTAAGTTTATTCGGAGTCGGTGATTTATTAAGTTTATTAAGTGATGAACTGAGGAAAAATAGGCTCAGTAGCTTATGAGAAACCACATCCTCGCTACAAAAAAGGTGTAATGCCTTCACTTACGTTGTTGCAAAATCCATGGCATTTCTAGTTCCACCAGCTATGGATGGCCCTTAAAAATTACATTCTTTCACTGAAAAAGTCTGTAGTTACTGAAATAACACGGTAGATAATGAAGTTTTACGTAATAACGATATAGTAAAATACTCTCCACTTTGTTTGCTACTACTCACCAAAATATCATTTCGATATGTGAAGCCGTTTATGAAATATAGGGAATGCTGTGCATATTTCTCTCTGGCTTTATCGCTGGCGCGGCGCGATTGTAGATGAGGATGCTACATCGTATCAGTTTTCTCGAGATTGGTGACAGATTGATACCTCTACCCAAGTCTAAAGAAAAATTCAGTATGTTATTTAAATTTCACATGCAACAACATGTTATGTAAATTGCACCAAACGCAAAATGAAAGCGGCCTCTAATTTCATTGCACACTTTTCCGAATGTCGTGCAGTGAGTTGTTTCTTTTTTTTAGTTGTCAGTCTTCCGACTGGTTTGATACGACCCGCCACGAATTTCTCTCCTGTGCCAACCTCCTCAACTCACAGTAGCACTTGGAACCTACGTCCTCAAGTGTTTGCTGGATGTATTCCAATTTTTGTGTCCCTCTAAAGATTTTACCCTCTACAGCTCCCTCTAGTACCACGGAACTCATTCCCTGATGTCTCAACAGATGTCCTACCATCCTGTCCCTTCCATATACCCTTGTGTTAGCAGATAGTGTTCCGTTTACTGTCAACCTAACCTCACTTCCCCGTTTCCTGTACATGTGCTCAGTACAATGTCTAATCGTGGTTGCAAAAACTCTGCTGACAGTTTTTGTTATATTTGTGGTGAATTTGTGATTAAAAGACACCAAAGAAACATTACAGATTTGAGAAAAAGATTTATCTATCATACTGTAGATCGAAACTTGGTGATCAAAATAAATCTTGGGCGTCGCATAAGTTACGTGTGTGTTGAAGATCTGAGAAAATGGTCCAAAAAGGAGAATAAAGTCTTTAGTTTTGCTGTTCCTATGATATGGAGGGAGCCAAGAAATCATTCTGATGATTGCTACTTTTGCAGTGTTGATATTACTGGTCATAATTCGAAAAACAAGAAGGTAATAAGCTACCCTAACCTTCCGTCCGCCATACGACCAGTAGGGCATGGTGTAGATCTGCTGGTTCCTGAACCACCAGATGATTTAAATTCTAATCCTACAGAAGTATTTTCTGATGTGCAATGTGATTTAGATGAACCAGATGTTGATGAATTCCATTGAAATACTGAAAGTCTAGAGCACAAATTGTTTACTCAGACCGAGCTTAACGATTTGGTTAGGGATCTGGACTTAACGAAAGATAAAGCTGAATTGCTTGGCTCTAGACAAAAGGAAAAGAAGTTATTGGCAGTTGGAACCAGGATATATATACGTATAGAAAGAGAGATCAGCAATTTTCCAAGTTTTTTGAACAAGAAGGTGATTTAGTGTACTGCTCAGACATTCCCTGTCTGATGAATGAGTTTGGTATTGAATACAAAGAGGAAGATTGGAGGCTGTTTATTGATTCATTCAAAACTAGTTTAAAGGCTGTTTATTCCACAACGGTAACATATTTGCATCTATACCTGTTGGCCATATGAAAGAAAGCTATGAAAAACTAGAAATAGTGCTGAATAAGATAGGCTATTCTGCTCATGGTTGGATTATATGTGGCGATCTAAAAGTAACATGCGTGCTCCTGGGTCGGCAAGGTGGCCTTACAAAATTTCCATGTTTCTTGTGCAGAAAGACCTGGCCTGTCTTTAAAACCTGGTGATAAGAACATTCTACGCAAAAACCTTGTAGATCAAAAAAAACGTACTCCTACCACCTCTACATATAAAGTTAGGCCCAATGAAACAGTTTGTAAAGTCTTTGCCTAAAGATGGACGATGTTTTAAGTATCTCTGCCAAAAGTTTCCACACCTTTCAGAAGCTAAACTAAAAGAAGGCGTTTTTGTCGGACCTGGCATTAGAAAATTGATGTTTGATGTTAACTTTGAATTCATAATGACCTTAAATGAGAAAGAAGCATGGGTATCACTCAAGCAGTTACAAAGTTCTTAGGGCATGAAAAAGACCCAGAATATGTTTCTATTATAGCTACAATGGTAAAGAAGTTTAAAATTTTAGGATGTTTAATGAGCCTGAAACTTTACTTTTTGACCATTCTCCAGGATTACTTCCCAGACAATATGGGAGATGTTAGTGAGGAGCAAGGAGAGCATTTTCATCAGGACATTAAAGTGATGGAAAAACGATACCAAGGCCACTGGAACACGAACATGATGGGCGACTACTGTTCGTCACTTCACGGAGAAGTTCAGCAAGCGACTCATCGTAGAAAAAGCTACACAAGAATCTTCAAAGAAAAAAGAGAAAGAACATACAAACCAATTCCAGCTGACAAGTGAAACCTCTATTAACACATATCATTGTTTTAAGTATCTTACTGTAAATAAAAACGATGCTTATATTGTAACAAAGCTTTTCATTAATTTCCCCGTTTACCGTATAGCATAGCATCTTTATACTATATAATAAAAAGCATATTACTCGAAAACTATGGGTGATACAAAACAAACATTTCATAAAAATCTATAAAGATCAGCTATCAAACTAAAAAAATTTGAAAAAAATTTTTCGTTGGCCTGTTTTCAACCGCAACGTCAGAATTGCCTCTCTGGCGCCTTTACCTTTCCTAAAGCCAAACTGATCGTCATGTAACACGTTCTCAACTTTCTTTTCTATTCTTCAGTATATTGGACTTATCAGCAACTTGGATGCAGGAGCTGTTGAGCTGATTGTGCGATATTTCTCTCACTTTTCAGCTCTTTCAGTCTTCGGGGTTGTGTGGTGATGCTTTTCCGAACGTCAGATGGTACGTCGCCAGACTCATGCATTCTACACACCAACGTGAATAGTCGCTTCGTTGCCATTTCTCCCAATGAGTTTAGAAATTCTGATGGAATGTTATCTATCCCTTCTGCTTAATTTGATTTTACTTCCTCGTAAATATCACAATAACTATGACCATTAACAAAATGATTTGGCACATAATCATGAACCTGACATATGAAGCTATAAGTAATGCACAAATGATATTTTTATTTACTGAATACTTTCTATAAAATCGTTTGAGAACAATTGCAGGGCGTGCACTTCTATTCTGTCATTGCTAACTGGCCGAAAGGTGGAAAACACTTGTTGGCCGCCACTTCCGAACAAAGGAATGAATTCTGCCAGCACTCTGGACGAAAACTAGTCACTGCGCATTGGCCGCCGTATTGTGCGCGAGCTATAGTTATCTATCTTAGAAGTAATTTTTACACAATTTTATATACCTTTTCAAGCATTCGGATTTATATTTGTCGAGTGCGATTATGCTCTGTTCGATGTTTACTTCTCGATAGTTCTTTTTGTAAGTTTCTTAAGTCAGTAGTTGCTTAGCAGGGGTCTGACAGGCTCGAGGTCACAACATCTGTAATATACAGGGTGGTCCATTGATCGTGACCGGGCCAAATATCTCACGAAATAAGCGTCAAGCGAAAAAACTACTAAGAACGAAACTTGTCTAGATTGAAGGGGGAAACCAGACGGCGCTATGGTTGGCCCGCTAGATAACGCTGCCATAGGTCAAACATATATCAACTGCGTTTTTTTAAATAGGAACCCCCATTTTTTATTACATATTAGTGTAGTACGTAAAGAAATATGAATGTTTTAGTTGGACCACTTTTTTCGCTTTGTGACAGATGGCGCTGTAGTAGTCACAAACATATGGCTCACAATTTTAGATGAACAGTTGGTTACGGGTAGGTTTTTTAAAATAAAATACAGGACATAGGTACGTTTGAACATTTTATTTCGGTTGTTCCAATGTAATACATGTACCTTTGCGAACTTATCATTTCTGAGAACGTATGCTGTTACAGCGTGATTACCTGTAAATACCACATTAATGCAATAAATGCTCAAAATGATGTCCGTCAACATCAATGCATTTGGCAATACGTGTAACGAACTTCCTCTCAACAGCGAGTAGTTCGCCTTCAGTAACGTTTGTACATGCATTGACAATGCGCTGACGCATGTTGTCAGCCGTTGTCGGTGGATCACGATAGCAAATATCCTTCAACCTTCCCCACAGAAAGAAATCCGGGAACGTCAGATGCGGTGAACGTGCGGGCCATGGTATGGTGCTTCGACGACCAATGCACCTGCCATGAAATATGCTATTCAGTACCGCTTCAACCGCACGCGAGTTATGTGCCGGACATCCATCATGTTGGAAGTACATAGCCATTTTGTCATGCAGTGAAACATCTTGTAGTAGCATCGGTAGAACATTACGTAGGAAATCAGCATGCATTGCATTATTTAGATTGCCATCGATAAAATGGGGGCCAGTTATCCTTCCTCCCTTAATGCCGCACCATACATTAACAACCCATGGTCGCTGATGTTCCACTTATCGCAGCCATCGTGGATTTTCCGTTGCCCAATAGTGCATATTATGCCAGTTACGTTACCGCTGGTGGTGAATGACTCTTCGTCACTAAATAGAACGCGTACCAATAATCTGTCATCGTCCCGTAATTTCTCTTGTGCCCAGTGGCAGAACTGTACACGACGTTCAAAGTCGTCGCCATGCAATTCCTGGTGCACAGAAATATGGTACGGGTGCAATCGATGTTGATGTAGCATTCTCAACACTGACGTTTATGAGATTCCCGATTCTCGCGCAGTTTGTCTTCTACTGACGTGCTGATTAGCCGCGACAGCAGCTAAAACACCTACTTGGGCTTCATAATTTGTTGCAGGTCGTGGCTGACGTTTCACATGTTGCTGAACACTTTCTGTTTCCTTAAATAACGTAACTATCCGGCGAACGGTCCGGACACTTGGATGATGTCGTCCAGGATACCGAGCAGCATACATAGCAAACGCCCGTTGGGCATTTTGATCACAATAGCCATACATCAACACGATATCGACCTTTCCCGCAATTGGTAAACGGTCCATTTTAACACGGATAATGTATCACGAAGCAAATACCGTCTGCACTTACGGAATGTTTCGTGATACCACGTACTTATACGTTTGTGACTATTACAGCGCCATCTATCACAAAGCGAAAAAAGTGGTCCAACTAAAACATTCATATTTCTTTACGTACTACACGTATATGTAATAAATAATGGGGGTTCCTATTTAAAAAACGCATTTGATATACGTTTGACCTATGGCAGCGCCATCTAGCGGGCCAACGATAGCGCCATCTGGTCTCCCCCTTCAAGCTGGACGAGTTTCGTTCTTAGTAGTTTTTTCGTTTGATTCTTATTTCGTGAGATATTTGGCCCTGTGACTATCAATGGAGCACCCTGTATACGTTTTTGTTAATTTAGAGACATTCTGAAGACGCGCCACTTGCGCGAAACCGGTCAGTTTTAAAATAAATACCTGCAACACTGACTGCCTTTTCATTTGAAGATTTGTATAAAATGTTTTCCATACAAACTAAGCGGTTTCAGACTTGTATAGCCGCCTGTGGACAACGTAAGTTGTAATTGAACAACAGCTTTCAGAAAGCCCTGTTAAAGGAATAACAGTGGACCCAAAACTGAATCCTGTGGGACTCTCTGCAGGCGCCTCTGCTACACACTGTACAGTTGTTTGCTGAGTATAGTGGACACACGATGCGGACTAGATCAGTCTGTCCGCTTTCTTCTTTATACGCACTTCACAGTCGCAGAACTCTTCTTGCCCGCCTTACGCCGCGTATGTGCCACGTCTCCGCCATCCTCCGCGCTCCATCTCCTCGGCGCCTGCGGCAGCGTTACGTGACCGCACACACCGAGTGCTACCGAGACGTTCGGCGGCCGGTGCGATCGTGATGGCCGCGAGGTGTCGCCCGCCCATCCTGTGGTTACATTTCTACCGCTGTAACTGCCGTGAAATTGCGGCCGCCGCCGCTCCGTGTGAATGTCTTTCAGATTGCAGGCCGCTGCCCCGCCGTCGCAACACCTGTGTTGACCGAAGCGAACATCTTCCGATGCGTGTCCGCATTAGCATCAGCGCTCGGAATGGCGCCACACAGCAAGCTGTCTGCCGCATTTACATCTCTGCTGTAGGCTCGGCGTGAAGGAAAGGGTACTGGAGAATAATTGTTTCGTTACAGTCTGAAATACGAGGTCATTGCATAGCTCTCGCGTCAGGACTGCATGAATTTTAATGTCCCAAATGACATTTTATTACACCGTGCAGCTTCCTGAATGACAGGCCATAAAATATAAATTGTTTCGTGGTAGTTGTTAATGATACAGAAGTCCACAGTAAATGTCTGTCATTCGTTTATATTTCTATCTATTTGTCGGTTTGCGCTGTTAATACGAGCCTTTGTGTCATTTATCGCAGTAGAACGAACATTCATTTGTCGGCCCTGGGGTCTACAGTTTCACGCATAATCATAAACTGCTGGATTCGAAATGCTGTACGACATCAATCTGCAACGCAGAGTAGTGATAGAACACTAAATATTGCCAAGATACCACAAACAACCTTTTGTATTTATTTTTGCCATTTGTTATCTGATTGGCTCGCTTTACTGCCGGTTTTACACTGAACCTCAGTAGATGTATCAACAGTTGCCGGATTTTAAAGTAGCATGTCTATGAACAGGAAGATTTCTGGAATAATTTCACGCACGAATTATAAAATAAGTGGATACACAACTGCTAAATTTTCTACTGGAAATGCATTCTGCATAAAAATCAAATTAGAATCATGTATTTTACTTATGAAGGTCACTGTTGTGGATATTGTAGAACACTATGACTGTATATTAATTTAATATAGACACATACAAGTGCGACTGGTCACTAACGAAATATTCTTTTAGTTCCTCTAACTAGTCTTCGAGCCTCTTCATGTTCATCTTCTGCATGCTTCACCATAAAAGTTATTAAAAAGGCTCGGCAACGAATTAATGGAGGTAAAGAAATATTTAATAAGTGATTGATCGCAATTAAATGTATATATACATATATTCAATATTATGCTTGCCTCTTTTGAGGCGTAAACATTAAAAATAAATACAACAAAATCAGCTATTTCATAACTTAAGTAATGACAATATTCGACCGTTATGTTACTTGATAAATAGTTTTTTTTTATCCTAAACAAATATTCCTAACTTTGTAAGTAAAAAAATCGCCTGTTGAGCTACGTATTGAGAAGTTGAGGTTTTTATGGAAGTATATTGGGTTCATCAGAGGAAGAATGATGTTTCTTTAATGAAACGAAAACTAAAAAAATTAATCTGACGTACATTGAAGCAATCCCATTGAGATTTTAACATTCAATAAATTCTATGTGTGTTTTGCATTTAGAATCTTGCAACACCAACCTTAAGCAATTGCATGTTACAGAAATGTTACTTCAAATCTATTGTAACTGAAATTGTACTAAAAAGCTATAATTTCTTGTTTAGAATGCAAACTCTTTACTTGTCCATGTTTCATAAATATATGTAAGAAACAAAATATTTATTTATTTCAAGGAAGACCTAATGTAAAGTGTAAAAATATTTAAATTTAAAGCGTAATGCGTAAAGCGTAATGTTGTATGCTTTAACATGAAGTGGTCATGATCAGATGTTGTGTTATGCAGATGTTTGTATGCTGCAAGATGATTTGATTTGTTAACTATGAAGCTACAAATGCTGGAATCATGAATGCAACCTGTTTATTAACTCTGCAATAATAATCCAAGAGACAAAACGTAACCTAACAAATAAATGTTGATTTAACTGTAATGCAACACATGTATCACTGAAACCTGTTAGGAAAACTTATGATCCGGACCTAAAGCATCGTACCCCCAGACTAGTCTACATAGCCAATAAAAGAATTAAGATAAAATATATAAAACAGTGAGATTAATCGTATTGACGACTTATGATAATGAATTTCAGCGGATAATTGTTTTGAGGCGACCGCTAACCTTTGCCAGTGATTGAAGTACAGCAGCATGTAAATTTCAAGACACTCAAAATTTACGAGGAAGAGGAAGGTAATAAAATCATTCATTTGATTTCAAAGACTGTGAGATTAAAGACGAGGAATCTTAACATTCGTCTTCAACGTAATTAGGCACAATAACGTAAAACCATTATTTGTAAAGAACCTAATTTTACTCATTCAAAACGAACTTTTAGTAAGTACTGTTCTGTGAAGTGCAATTAACACACCTAAATTGACAAATCACATAGTGAGTAGCAGCAGTTGTCACTTTAGCAGTAAAGCAGTCACAAGATTTATAAATTAGCCCTTTCTCTTGTTTACTTTAATCATTACTTTTGCCTTTAGCTAATATAACCTAAACTTGCTCTTCACAACCCACACAAGATAAGATAGCACATGATAATAGTCAAGTACAATTAATACACACATTTTCTATACAAAAGCAATAAGGAGGCAAGGTAAATGTAATTTGAGACTTTCTCGGCGTATTCCATTCGTGAAATCTTCTCGGGTGATCAGCCGAGTAAAGGCGTCGTCTTCTCACAACGTTTCGAAGGGTTTCGTACCCATCATCTTCAAGCGAAGTGTCGAGATGCTGCTGCTGCTCACATCTAATACTTTCCCCTCTTTGGGGAAGTGTGAGGGGGAGTTTGTAGCCTTTCGGCTTTTACTCCCCTGTGTACTTGTGTGTGTGATTATTTCTGTACTTTTTTGATGTCTGTGAGATGTGATGTTTGTTCTGTGTGAGTCTGGTACTTGCCTGAGGTTTGGCGAGATAGTTGTAGCATTTTGGGTAGGAGTAGGATTTGGGAATGGGTATTGGGATTTTTCTCTTCGACTTAGTCGTCGAAGATCGTCATGGGGCGATTGTGTTTATCGCGGGACATGTCGTACCGACCTAGGGAGTGGATGAGGGCGTTTCCCGACCTGGAAGTACCTTCATAGAAGGCCCTTGCCAGGTCTTGAAAACGCTCTCTCAGGAGTGGGATTTCCGCAGCAGCATGCAAATCGTCGATAGGGAATCCAAGGGGTAAACGCAGTGCCCTCCTGAGGGCGCGGTTCTGCAGCCTCTGGAGTTTGTCCAGGTGCTGCTTCGCCGCATATCCCCAGACAGGACACGCGTATTCCATGACTGGCCGGATCAGGGCCTGGTACACGTTCACTCCTACTGAGCAGGAAAGGGAGCTGGATGAGTTGAGGATTGGGTACAGGATGGACATTCTGGCGCAGACCTTCCTATGGACCTCGTCTATGTGGGGTTTCCACGTAAGACGAGAGTCCAAGGTTACGCCAAGATACTTGGCGGTTCTGCGCCAGGGGAGTTGGGTTCCGTTTAGGTGAAGGTGGAGGGGGGGCCGTTGAGGAGGTTCGCGCCTTCCGAGCCTACGGGTGATCAGCATCGCCTGCGTCTTTTCAGAATTGATGGTGATGTCGAGATGCTGCCTGCCTGCACTCATCTTTTGCTTTCCCCTCTTTGGGGAAGTGTGAGGGGGAGTCTGTAGCCTTTCGGCTTTTACTCCCCTGTGAACGTGTGTGTGTGATTTTTCTATAGTTTTTGGTGTCTGTGATTTGTGATGATTGTTGTGAGTGTGTCTGGTACTTGCCTGAGGTAGGCGAGAAGTTTGGTGTTATATGGGAAGGAACAGGATGATGGATTGGGTGTTGGGATTTTCTCTTCGACTTAGTCGTCGAAGATCGTCATAGGGCGCTTGTGCTTATCGCGGGACATGTCATACCGACCTAGGGAGTGGATGAGTGCGTTTTCGGATCTGGAAGAACCCTCGTAGAAGGCCCTTGCCAGATCCTGGAAACGCTCTCTCAGGAGTGGGATTTCGGTTGCGGCGTGCAGGTCGTCTATGGGGAATCCGAGTGGTAGATGCAGTGCCCTTCTGAGGGCGCGGTTCTGCAGCCTCTGGAGTTTGTCCAGGTGCTGCTTTGCCGCGTATCCCCAGACAGGGCACGCATACTCCATTACTGGCCGGATCAGGGTCTGATAAACATTTACTGCTACTGGGCAGGGAAGGGAGCTGGTTGTGTTGAGGATAGGATATAGGATGGACATTCTGGCGCAGGCCTTCCTGTGGACCTCGTCTATGTGGGGTTTCCACGTAAGACGAGAGTCCAAGGTTACGCCAAGGTACTTGGCGGTTCTGCGCCAGGGGAGTTGGGTTCCATTTAGGTGGAGGTGGAGGGGGGGACGTTGAGGAGGTTCGCGCCTTCCGAGCCTGCGGGTAATCAGCATTGCCTGCGTCTTCTCCGAATTGATGGTGATGCGCCAGCGACGGGCCCAGGTTTCTGTGTCGTCTAAAACCCTTTGTAGCCTACGAATGACCAGGTCCTTGTTCGCATTTCTCGTGTAGAAGGCTGTGTCGTCTGCGTACTGCGCGGTGTGCACCAGGGGGGCCGTCGGAGTGTCCGCAGTGTACAAGCTGTACAATACGGGCCCCAGGACCGATCCCTGTGGCACCCCAGCACGAATACGCCTTCTGGTGGAGCTGGCGGTTTCTACTTTGACGGAGAAAGTCCTATTCACGAGGTAGCTCTTGATTAGCTGAACAATGCTCCCTGGAAACCCTTGTGAGTACAACTTGTAGAGTAGCCCTCTATGCCATACTGAATCAAAGGCTTTGGCTACGTCTAGTAGCACTATCCCGCAGTAGCCTCTGTGGTTGAAGCCCTCTGTGGCTGCTTCAACCATTCTCATGACCTGTTGTGGGGCAGAGTGGTTCTGCCGGAATCCAAATTGGAAATCCGGCAGAATTTGCTCTCTGGTAATATGTTCTTGTATGGGTTTTAGCAGGAGGCGCTCATAGATCTTGCTGAGTGTTGGCAAGAGGCTAATCGGCCTGTAGTGCTGCGGGAATAGAGGGTCTTTTCCTGGTTTGTGTATCGCGACCACTTCCGCATGTTTCCAGCAAGCTGGGAACTCACGGGAACGAGTAATCTCGTTGAGGACGTTCGCGAGGTGTGTGATCGCTGTGGGTGGGAGTTTTTTGACTAACTGGTTTGTGACACTGTCGTGCCCTGGCGCCTTTTTTGTAGGGAGGGACCTGATTACTCTTGCCACGTCCTCGGGGGCAAAAAGTATGGGTTCGTCCTCTGGGTCCTCCTCAGCATTGAGGAAGACGGCCAGTTGACGACTGACTACCTCTTCATGCTCTTCATCCTCGGGTTCTGCCGTTTGAAACTGCTTCTCGAAGGAGTCGGCGAGGGCGTTGGCCTTCTCAGCATTGCTGTAGACCAGTCCCCGCTCGCCGTGCAGTGGCGGCATCCTAGCGCGTCTTTTTGTGAATTGTTTGGTTGCTTGCCAAAGTGTATGATCGTCTACTTTGAGAGCTGTGAGGCGGTTTTGCCATTGCTGGTTTCTGTGCTCATTGAGCGCTACCTTCAGTTCTCTCTGAAGACGATTGAGCAGCCTCCTGGTGGCCTGATTTCTGGTGATCTTCCACTCTTGGAGAGAGACGGTGTTGCGCGGTCCTATAAAGGCTCCTGGACCAGTGACTGATTCCGGGCGCCGACCAATCAGGTACCTGCGGAATCGGCCGCCGCGCCAGTGGTGGAGGGTTCGCTGCGCGGACCGGGCGTCGAGCCCCTGCCGGTTCCTGATACGTCTGTGGCCGCTACCGTCTTCGTGCCGGAGCGTTCTCTTCTAATTTTAGTTATTGCGGGATTCGAAGCTGTACTAAGTTGGAAACCAGTGTCTCGATTGATCAGGTTGCTGTTCAACCGAATTTCTACAGCCTCTTTGAAAACTGAATCCCAAAATCCTTTAGCGTCACACAGCTTCTTCGTACCCTCAAAGAGGAAGGTGTGTCCTTCGTTAATGCTATGTTCCGCTACCGCCGATTTTTCTGTCTGACCAAGGCGTACATTTCTAATGTGTTCCGAGCGCCTCTGCGTGATGCAGCGCTGCGTTTGTCCGATGTATTTCGTACCACATTCACATTCAATACTGTATACGCCCGGAGTCTGCAGTCCTAGGTGGTCTTTGACTGAGCCAAGTATGTCCTTATACACATATGCAAGCAGTGAGATCCACAAGAGAAAAACCACGGAAAAACAATGTGGCAAGTTCACCAGACTGTCTGGAGCCCGGCAACATGCCGACCACACAACCAATGCCAAGACTGTCATCAATCTGGCAGGCAAAGAACTGGACGAGACCACAATATCAGTGCTGTCGAGAGGACTTAATTTTGCTCCAGTACCCAGGACACTACCTAAGCGAGACATTATCAGCAGCATCGAGCAAGCCATGCGCGGCCTCCCTACGGAGGCAGCTGAGAAAGTTAGGAGAGAGACATCGTAATACGAGACCTGCCAAGACGAGTGTCCCCCCAGGCAATCAAAACAGATTTGACTGCCCAGGGGTACGTCGTCAAGGGGGTCCAACAGATGGGCAACATAAACAGCAAGTGGCCACTATACCAGGCCACACTCCCGGACATCCCCCAGAACAAAAGGGAGATAAAGATGGTTCTGGCAGTGCCTGTCACCACCGAACCGCTGCGCCGCAAGAACAAGACGGTGCAGTGCTTCAGGTGTCAGGGCCTAAACCACATCGCCGCCTACTGCACCATGCCAGTAAGGTGCAGGAAGTGCGCCGAGGCCCACGACACAAGAACATGCACACTTCACCACACAGACCCACAAATAAGGTGCGCGCTGTGTGGCAAAAACCACACGGCGGGCTACCAAGGTTGTGAGGTCCACAAACGACACACACAACAGGCAAAGGGCGCAAAGGCCGCCCCCCACACACGCAAACAAAACACCATAAACCCACCAAGACACACAAGAAAACAAACCATGGCAACACACACGGACAAGGCCTGGGTAAAACCAAGGCCGGACACACCGAGGGCGACTTATGCGGAAGTGGTTTCTCCACCGAGGAGCCATGAAAGCGTAGCCCAACCATCACAACACCAGACACTATCACGAGAACAACACCGGGAAACACATAGCAACAACGACCAGGTCCACCATGACGGAGGAAGGCCCAGGGAACCCCACACACACTCTCCCCCCATGGATCAGTTGTTAGGCGTAATGGTGCAGACCATGAACCTCGTCATGGAAATGATGAAGGAATTCAGGGAAGCCCAGAAGCAGAACACACAGATCCTCGTCGCCCTTCAGGCAACAGTCCAGCAGTCGCTCCCCTCTGCGACTTCCTCAGTAGTATCGACACCCCATCATGAATAGACGACCAAATATTCAAGGCCTGACAATGTGCGTCTTTAACGCAGACGGCATTGTTAATCAAGAGGTCGAGTTCCGAGAACTCATGAAGGAGTTCTCCATCGACATATGCATGATGGGGGAAACCCACCTAAAGCCGGGAGTAAAAGCGACAGTTCCCAACTACATTAGCTACCGTAAAGACAGGCCAACCCAAGGCGGAGGAGTGGCCATATATGTAAAAAGAGGGATCCCCCACCACCAGGTATTCTTACCAGCTACCAACAAAATCGAAGCAGTGGCGGTGGAAGTAACCACTGCCACTGGACCCCTAACAATTGTTGCAGTCTACCGACCCCCACATGACCAGATAGATGAGGGAGACATAGCTGCTCTAGGGCAAATTGAAGGCAAACTCATAATAGGGGGAGACTTCAATGCCAAACATCCCGATTGGAATTCTAGAGTAACCTCCAGAGCAGGCGCCAAACTGCAACAACTAGCGCGTGCCCACCACTTCGAAACATGGGGTCCAATCGAGCCCACACATTTTCCGAAAAACGGAAGCAGGCCCGATGTGTTAGACATAGCTCTCACCAGGAGGATCGCAGGGTTCGTGGCCGCAAGGACAATCAACAGAATGTCCTCCGACCACAACCCAGTGATTCTGGAGGTCGATGTGGGAGAATGGGTAGCACTCCCACGGTACCAGACGTCGTACAAACGAACAGACTGGGAGCGATACCAAGAAACTGTCGCCTCTGATATTGCTCGCGCTCTGCCACCCACTGCGGAAACAGTAGAACAAGCGCTACAAGACCTAACAGGCACCATCTTGCAGGCAGCGGCAGAAGCCACCCCTCCACAAAGGGATGCCCCACCGCCGCAAATCCAGCTCCCGGAACACTTGCTAGCTCAAATTCGACACAAGAACAGAGTGGCAAAAGAGTGGAAGATCACCAGAAATCAGGCCACCAGGAGGCTGCTCAATCGTCTACAGAGAGAGCTGAAGGTAGCGCTCAATGAGCACAGAAACCAGCAATGGCAAAACCGCCTCACATCTCTCAAAGTAGACGATCATACACTATGGCAAGCAACCAAACAGTTCACAAAACGACGCGCTAGGATGCCGCCACTGCATGGCGAGCGGGGACTGGTCTACAGCCATGCTGGAAAGGCCAACGCCCTCGCCGACTCCTTTGAGAAGCAGTTCCAAGCGGCAGAACCCCAGGATGAAGAACATGAAGAGGTAGTCAGTCGTCAACTGGCCGTCTTCCTCAATGCTGAGGAGGACCCAGAGGACGAACCCATACTTTTTGCCCCCGAGGACGTGGCAAGAGTAATTAGGTCCCTCCCTACAAAAAAGGCGCCAGGGCACGACAGTGTCACAAACCAGTTAGTCAAAAAACTCCCACCCACAGCGATCACACACCTCGCGAACGTCCTCAACGAGATTACTCGTTCCCGTGTTTTCCCAGCTTGCTGGAAACATGCGGAAGTGGTCGCGATACACAAACCAGGGAAAGACCCTCTATTCCCGCAGCACTACAGGCCGATTAGCCTCTTGCCAACACTCAGCAAGATCTATGAGCGCCTCCTGCTAAGACCCATACAAGAACACATTACCAGAGAGCAAATTCTGCCGGATTTCCAATTTGGGTTCCGGCAGAACCACTCTGCCCCACAGCAGGTCATGAGAATGGTTGAAGCAGCCACAGAGGGCTTCAACCACAGAGGCTACTGCGGGATAGTGCTACTAGACGTAGCCAAAGCCTTTGATTCAGTATGGCATAGAGGGCTACTGTACAAGTTGTACACACAAGGGTTTCCCGGGAGCATAGTTCAGCTCATTAAGAGCTATCTCACGAATAGGACTTTCTCCGTCAAAGTAGAAACTGCCACCTCCACCAGAAGGCGTATTCGTGCCGGGGTGCCACAGGGATCGGTCCTGGGGCCCGTATTGTACGGTTTGTACACTGCGGATACTCCGACGGCCCCCCTGGTGCACACTGCGCAGTACGCTGACGACACAGCCTTCTACACGAGAAATGCGAACAAGGACCTGGTCATCCGTAGGCTACAAAAGGTTTTAGATGACACAGAAACTTGGGCCCGTCGCTGGCGCATCACGATCAACTCCGAGAAGACGCAGGCAATGCTGATTACCCGCGAACCTCCTCAACGTCCCCCCCTCCACCTTCACCTAAATGGAATCCAACTCCCCTGGCGCAGAACCGCCAAGTACCTTGGCGTAACCTTGGACTCTCGTCGTACGTGGAAACCCCACATAGACGAGGTCCACAGGAAGGCCTGCGCCAGAATGTCCATCCTATATCCTATCCTGAACACAACCAGCTCCCTTCCCTGCCCAGTAGCAGTAAATGTTTATCAGGCCCTGATCCGGCCAGTAATGGAGTATGCGTGCCCTGTCTGGGGATACACGGCAAAGCAGACTACAAACTCCCCCACACACACTTCCCCAAAGAGGGGAAAGTATTAGATGTGAGCAGCAGCAGCATCTCGACACTTCGCTTGAAGATGATGGGTACGAAACCCTTCGAAACGTTGCGAGAAGACGACGCCTTTACTCGGCTGATCACCCGAGAAGATTTCACGAGAGGAGGCAAGGTATACAAACCCTATACCTTTACTTCCCAGTAATCACTTTAAGATTCGTTAGCTAGAAACCTACTAATATGATTTATCGTTTTTGTAATGATGGAAAACAAATGTGGTCCCACAAACTATCCCTTTCATTGTAACATCAAAAATAATTACACTTTCAAAATCATGTAACATTAAGGTATAATTGGATTAGTCTTCCATTTGAGACCATTACTTTTGTACTATTTTTGCACTCTTTGTCCTGACAAACCTTCTGCAAAACCAGAGACAATCTCCAGTAAAATTTTACTTCAAACATCCTCAAAACTAAGTGTTTTATGATACCACTTGTGAAGCAAGTGCCGGCCAGTGTGGCCGAGTGGTTCTAGGCGCTTTAGAGTGGAACCACGTGACCGCTACGGTCGCAGGTTATCCTGCCTCGGTCATGGATGTGTGTGATGTTCTTACGTTAGTTACGTTTAAGTAGTTCTAAGTTCTATGGGACTGATGACCTGAGATGGTAAGTCCCATAGTGCTCAGAACCATTTTTTTGTGAAGCAAGTAGTTTTTGAAAACAACTTTAAAGCAGAAAAATTGGAACACTCTTTTCCAAGTAATACTCTTTCCTAAACTGATTTTTAAGTTCATTCTTTAATTAAGTTTCAAAATATTCAAACATAGATAATCTCTATTATACCGGGTGATCAAAAAATCAATAAAAATTTGAAAACTTAATAAACCACGGAATAATGTAGATAGAGAGGTAAAAATCGACACACATGCTTGGAATGACATGGGGTTTTATTAGAACCGAAAAAACACCCCATATTGCTAGACGCGTGAAAGATCTTGGTGATGATCGTGTGCTCAGCCGCCACTTCCGTCATGCTTGGCCTCCCAGGTCCCCAGACCTCAGTCTGTACGATTAATGGCTTTGGGGTTACCTAAAGTCGCAACTGTATCGTGATCGACCGACATCTCTAAGGATGCTGAAAGACAACATCCGACGCCAATGCCTCACCATAACTCTGGACATGCTTTACAGTGCTGTTCACAACATTATTCCTCGACTACAGCAATTGTTGAGGAATGATGGTGGACATATTGAGCATTTCCTGTAAAGAACATCATATTTGCTTTGTCTGACTTTGTTATGCCAATTATTGCTATTCTGATCAGATGAAGCGCCATCTTTCGGACATTTTTTGAACGTTTATATTTTTTCGGTTCTAATAAAACCCCACGTCATTCCAAGCATGTGTGTCAATTTGTACCTTTGTATCTACAGTATTCCATGATTTATACAATTTTCAAATTTATACTGACTTTTTGATCGCCCGGTATGTTTGAGAGACAAGTAATTCTTGTCCAGCACATTAAGTGTACTGACATAAAACTTTGCCACACATCAATAATATGCACTGCAAAATTGTTAATGCTTTTTAATGCAAAAGACACTCTCGGATCTTATCACATAAAGGAGAGGATCCTACTTGGATAAGTGCATACGATGGACACATTGTTCAAACACTTTTTGAATATTAGTATTATATTTTCACAGAACCAAACACAACATTACCGGTTCATACAGTAACACAGATCAAATCTTTCGTATGTGCGACAAAGTGGTTGTACAATCGTGGTGGCGAGCATGTGGCGGCTAGGTGGTCTTTCCATTGGCAATAATAAGCTATATTTACTTCTTCTTGGCCCTTTAACATCATTTTTAGAGCTTTTCCAAAATCGAGAGCACCGTTTTACAGCTGCATATTAAATCAGAGACCATTCCATTGCAATTGCAATACTGTAAGCCTCACTCGGCACCTGCGCTGTTTACTCGTCAATTATTTGCTACTGACTGACTACTGTGATCTCTCACATGCCACCCAGACTGAGCGCCACATCCACCTTTTCCTAGCACGCCAACTCACTCCCGTTGCAGAGGGAGAACTACTTTGGCTTTCTCTTTATACAATACAAAGTCCCTATGTATGAACCAGTTAATACATAGTTGCCAGCAAACATATTTTAAAAAATTTCATTTTTTAAACCTATTAAGAAGTCAACACAAGTATACATAATTAAATACCACTTCCCTCCAAATAATACAAAGAACTGAACTTTCAAAGAGTATACATGTTGCACTACCTTTCCACTTCTTTACATTAGATCAAAGACATTTCATAATAAAGAATATACACTTGACATTACGCAAAATTAGTCAGTACAAGTAATTAACAATACTGATTGTAGTGTTACACATGCCCCATGTTTTATTGAGGTTTCCCATCTGGGATACATCAGTAAAACATCCATAACATCTGAGTGGTGTCAGCTACAAAAATATTCATCCATCCATTGGGTAAAAAAATACAATAAACACACTAAGAACTCAAACACTTTATACACAACACTCTCAAAACTAGATACATGCAGTAATAGTCTACATGCACAGAATAGTTCATCCTCACTCTACAAGTTAATAAATAGACAGTATGCTATATCACTTACATAACTCGAAAAAATGGTACAGCATTCTAGAGAAAAGCATATATGCACTTACAAGAACATACATTAACAATAGCACAAAACATTTTACACTTTTCAGAGAATGCTGAAATACTGAAAGTTTTGTATCTACACCTATACACATATACAAATGTATACATAGAACTGGCACAAAAACATTTTACAGTTTATTCTTTATATTCTAAAATTACATTGTCAATTTCCTCCAGAAAAGATTTTTCCAATACTACTCTTAGTACTAGCAGTTCATACCTGTTTCAGTTAATTACACAAACCAACAGCTATATTAAAATTTTTTTCTTTTGACCTAACCTTATTTTACTGGATTCATTTTAAAACAGACAGTCCATTTTTGTTAACTACACGGGAATACATACAGTTACATTGAGTCTAACATTAATTTTCACTGACTTCTGTAGGAATAGTCAGTCCAGTTTTGAAAAATTATAACAAATACACACAATATTAATCAAGAAAATTCAAGTTATTTTGCTGCCTGCAATAGCATTTGGCAGTCTATGTATGTATATATTTAGACACAATCAAAAACATACAAAAACAATACTTAAAGAACCTTTACAAATTCACACACTGCCCATTCTTGATGTATGGCAGTCTACGCTGAGCCTTTTTCGTCTTTGTCCCAGATTGGCAAGTCCTTGTTGCTGCCTGCTTAGTTGTTCAGGCATTACTCTGTTAGTGATTGCACTGTTTAAGGCAATCTTTATACATTTTCTTCATTATTGTTCAACTGCCTAACAACACATTTTCAGGCAGCTTATTTCGTCATACTGCAGTATTTCATAATTGCAGTTTTATGTATACATCATATCCAGTTAAGTTGCACATTTTGTACAATATATTGCATTATTTTGTTATGTATAATCTGAAACTTACAGACAGGTATTGAACACCTGGTAAGAACGCATTTCTTTTCAACATGGTAACACCTGGTAATAAATTTTCAAATTAGGCATTATAGTTTTGACATTGAGATCAAGACATTAACCAAAAAAGAAAGGCACATCCGGTATTAGAACAACTCTACTGAATATTTATTTCAGCTTGGAGTTCACAATGATTGAAGATTTGGCCACCACATTTCCTCTGCCTCTGACACAAACATCATTTTCAAAACCATTTTTTCCTATTAATCACATTATGGCATCCTTCTCTTCTTATTTTACAAACATCCTTCATACTTCCTGATTAGTGTTTTAGTCATCTATTTTCCTTGTTTGTCCACCTTTTACTTTACTTACAAACTCCTACTCTAACAGACATTGGCAAGAGATTATTAAAAGAGACTTGCAAGTTTTATATTTGATTATCCATATTATAACTCTCTACTCCTTTTTACTATAATAGGGAAGAAGGAAAGATGATAGTCAATAGTTCTGAATGATGAAGGTTTAGGTTGGCAACACGAAATGGAAAGGAAGTAGTATTGCCAACAACTCAGGACGCCTGGTGTTCATCAGAAACCTGACAATGCAAAGAATGCGCGTCCCCTGAGGCTACATTGTATTATTTATTTCTGCGGAGATACAATTTTAGGTCAACAATGTTGTGAACCCACAAGGATTTTCTGGTCTTTGTGTACGCAATAAAATAAGCATTCGCATGTGGAGCTCCTTGCACTTCAAACGGACCATTACAAATGTATTTAAATTTTGAAATTTCGTTGTTGATTCTGCTGGGTTTTTCATGCATTTTCACTAAAACATAATCACCAATTTTGAATTTAGTTGTTTTAAGGCCCTTGTCATGCCTTTTAGACCTGGCAGCCGCTTTCTCTTTCATTCCTTTTCTAACTAACTCTTTTTTCTGATTCAAGTCAATTCCTGCAATGGGTGGAAATCGCAAAGCCTCTTCAATAACACTTTTACTTTTATGATTTAACAGGATTTCTTCAGGTGTAAACCCTGTGGTTTTATGATAGACAGTATTCATAATGTTCTCAAAATCTGTAACAAACCTGCCCCAAACTTTGTGATTATGGTGACGGTAAGTTGTTACTCACTGATCAAATACCTGTATCTGGTGACTTCTTTGGTCTTCTGCTTTCTACATCGTTTACAATCCTCTCCAACACTTGCCATCGTAATGTATCATCAGGTGGCTTTTGTGGTTTTTTGATCTCTACCTTTTTGGAGATCCTCAACAACTCTTGTTCTGCTATCATTTCGTTAGGTGGTTCTTTTGGTTTCAGAATTTCAAATTCCTTCATAACAGTAAGGCTTGCCCCCAGTATAGTATAATCTGGAGTCTCTTGCAAATCATACCCAGGTCCGCATTATCCGGTGGCTCTTTCTTTTTCGGTACTGTTTCAATTTCTGGGTTTTGTTTTGAAAAGACTTCACTTATTCTTTCATACCCACTTTTGGTAAACGTATACTCATTTTAATTCACTCCCAAGAATTCATCCTCATCATCCAAATTATTACTAATCTCCTCTTCACACTCTGACTCAAGTAAGAAAGCAACTTTTAAACGAGGCAATCATCATTTGATGTTTCATTAACTTCGGTTTTCTGACTGGCTATCGGATAATGCAGTGGAATTTTGGTTACAGGCAAAGTTTCAGTGCCACTTTGAATAACTTCGGTTTTATTTTCATATTTTGTATAATTTTTGTGCACTTCAGTAATTCGCATGCTGTGTTCTGACTCCTTTCCTTCCTCACTGTCACCACCAGTTAATTGTGCAAGATTATTGTCAATGTCTACTTCATTTATACTATAGAGGATCTCAACTTACAACCTATTTTTATTTATACTAACCATTTTATTACTTTTCCCTTCATTTTCACCATAATGACAACTCGTGACTCTTCCACAGTGCCTTCATTTCCAACATTTACCTCTTTAATATTTGCTGCACACGTACTTTGTGCAGCAGCGCTTCCTGTTTTTACTTTCTCTCTGCCTATAGATTCCGCCTCTACTTCTAGTACTTCCCCCTTTGTGATATCACTGGCCATATAAATATTTTCAATTTCACTTATTTTATTATGCTCATCTTCGCCCTTTGACAACTCTTTCTTGCTCAATATCTTTCTTATTATTACTTTTAATCGACATACTCCAACTCTGTTAGTTTTTGGGGTCATAAACCGCCGAAACATGTCTACTAAAGTGTCTGATTGCATGCTGCTTTCCGCTGCGGCTAAGTCAGTCGTGCAACGGCCAGCTGCCCGCCTATCGGAATTCGTTGTGCTCTGGCGCTCGGAGCATAAATGCCCGCCTGTTAACTTTTCGCATTGGGTATGAGTCATACGTACTGATATCTGTTATTCTACTTGTGTCACCCAGTGAGGGGTTCTTATAGTTGCCTCTTTGCTTGCTTTCATTACTTTGATTATTCCAGTATGATTTACTGCGTTTGGGCCTCATATCATTATCCGGACAGATCTGGCCCGTAATAAATGTGGGACTAGTTTACCGTGTCGTCTCTGTTTTGGAAACTTCGAAGTGCGAACCCTCTGCCTCAGAATGCCACACTCCCACATCCTCTACCACTTCTCTCATTTTCATTTCGATCACTTTGATCGGGGATTTCTCTCGTTCTATTATTATTAATCAGAAGGGCGTCACTATTTCTCTTGCAATGGTCTTCGTCTTCGACCCTCCCTAAGAAGGACGAGAAGCTTTTATGATTGCTTCCCACATACTTCTTCGAATCTTCTTCCACAATTCCCATACTATTTCTGATTCTGTCTGTCTCGATCTTAAATGAATAAGCTTTCGATACCAGGTCTCACAGAATTCTTTCATAGAATGCCTGCCCCTAATATCATACATCCTGACCATTAAAAATTCGCGCCACAGATAGTCTTGTTTCTGTTCAGACCAATATTCTTCGACAAGTTTCTGTTAAAATTCTTCAAAAGATATCCTATCTGTTTCCAAATTTAGCCCCCATCTTTTAGCATCGTCTGCTAAGGCGCTAATCATTACATTAATATTTTCCTGATCTGTCATGTATTCAGAAAATTCGTTTCGAAGTTCTTAAAAAAATCAAGAGGACGCCATCCATTGTGTCTTTTCGCAGAGTTGAACGTTTCTTCGCCCTCTAATTGTATGATACTAATCACTCATTTGGTAACATTGGTGCGCCTTTCCTTTACTTTTATTTCCAAGTCGCACACATTGCCTTGGATTTCAGAAGTATGGTGCTCGCAATTCTTTTTGCATGTAGTTATCTGTTTACATAATTCTTTTTCAGTTTGCACCACCGATTGTCTCTCTTGAGCAAACTCCGTGTTGCATTCGGTCAATATTTAGGATTTAAGACAGAGCACTTTTTTGTCAACTTTAGTTATTATTAATTTTTATCATCTCAGTGTCAAATCTGTCATTTATTTGCCCTTGTACATTGGCAATATTACCATTAACATTAATTTCACTTTTTAATTGTTCAATTTCATTACTCACTGCACTTACCCTTGAATTTCCCTCTTCAATTTGTGTACTAAGTTTGTTCCCTTGCATTTCAATTTAGTTACTCTGCAGTTTCTCAAGTGATTTAATCTGACAGTTAATGTTACTACTGTGTGCTGCAAGTTGCTGACCCTGTTCTGCAATTTGTGCGTTTATTTGTTGGCCTTGTGCCGAAATTTGTTGACCTTGTGCTCCAATCTGCGCGGCTAACATTGTTAACAGTTCTGTCATATCTGGTGATTTTTCGATTTCCTGTCCTGATAAGTTTTCATTTTCAAATTTTACTTTTCGTGGCTCACACACTTCTCTTTTGACTTTTGGCGAATGAAACATATCCATTGACTCGTCAATACATACACTATCCTTACTCACGTCCTCTTCACTACTTTGCTTTGTCTGTGATGTGTTCATTATATTGATTTGCTCATTTACATGTGTGTGGTATTCTGTGTAGGCTTTCTGGCGTGTTGTGGGGCCATCTATTGTTTGATCTAGTGAACTACTGACACCTACCGCATTCTGTGCTGCCTCGTCCCGTTCGTCTTGACCAATTATCATCCTATTGTCAATCTTTGATATTCTGTTGTGAAATGGTATCTTTATCGCTCTGTTCTAGGAAGATTTTTATGTGCACTTTCTTCTAATATTTTGCAGATTCGTGCCGCTGGACGTTTGTTCCTCGTTCTACCTTTGTTTTACAACAAATATTTATATTTTTTGCTGTCTCTGATAGTAAAACGTACGTCCTGTCAAGCGGCGCCACGTATAACACTATTGCTCCACTTGTTATATCGGAGTGCAGTTTACCTAGTGACGACAAGGTTTGTTTCTGTCACAAGGCAGCCACATATAACACTACTGCGGTTGTAAATATAGGCCATTATTGGCAAATTTTCAACCGCAGTAGTGTTATACGTGACTGCCTTGTGACAGAAATAAACCTTGTCGTCACTAGGTAAACTGCATGTCGGTATAATAAGCGGTGCAGTAGTGTTCTTAACTGTCACCACATAAATCTTATGCTACAAAATGTTAAGGAAACAAGGAAACATAAGAACGTAACGTTGATGATGAACCAGTTGACCACAATCCAGTGAGGATGATAGCGGCACAGGAAATACAAGCACCATTGAGTAGAGACAAAGATAGGAAAGATTATGTGGTAAATTGTCGAGCAGAAAGACAATACAAGAAAAAGCTAGGATAACATTGCGAGTTCCAGTGCTCAAATGAGTTTATAGAATGAAACAAATGGTAAGGTGCAAATCAATGTAATGGGTCACTGTTAAGTGCCAGCTAAGAATGTGTGTTATTATTACTTCATTGAATACCAGTGCACTGTACTAATAATGCAGTATTTAAGATGTTGAGTCGGGTGTAGCCGTTCTGTACTTAAAGCAGTCGTTATTTGATTTATACATGTACTAAGTCTTTGTTTCAAGTCATGTGAAATGGCTTGTACAAAAAATTATGGACAGTGTTGAATATTATAAATGCGCTTTGTGGATGGATGAACACTTATGTATGAGAAACATGGTAATGATTGGATGTAAAAAAGTCGAAATTCTGTAGAATTTGGAGTGTGTAGATGAATTTTTGGTTAATGCATGAGCTTTGTATACAGTGGTTATAGTCACGGAGGCATACAGCCATATCTTGCTGGTTTTTATAGATAGTTGGGTTGGCGTACTGTGGTTTAGTATTGAATTATGGCTATGTACCCCATGCTAGAGCAAATATTGGTCTATCCTGTGCTAGAATTTTGTTTAAAATTTGGGATAAAGATGAATTAAGGATATCGATAGCCCAGGAGATAAAGCCTGAAACCAGTAATTTGAGAGATCCATCATGGTGCCTACTGCCGTATTTGTGTAGTACTTGTGTAAACTCCTATCCCTAATAGAAGTCATTGATAGATGTCCACACATTTGCAAAGTTGCGGATTATTTGTGTTATTTTCCGAGGTGGCGTTGTTTGTGTGATACAACGTCTAAACTCCTTTTTGTAATAATATAGTCATGAATAGTTAGATGTCCAAGTACTTAATGTTAAGATGTGGATTATTCATGTCATTTTCTGAGTGTATTGTATTAAAGGAACTCTAATATTGACATAAAAAATAAAAATACGAACCCAGGGATGAACAAATGGTACAGTACTTGTTGTTTTCACAACTTCTAAGTGAGGTCAAATTTTTATGTAAAGGATTATGTTCACATTAGTGTAACAGTGGATCTTCAACCAGTGCATGAAATTTTGAGATTCTACTTTTGTTATGTATGCGCAATTTTGTTGAAAGAAATGATAATTAAATCAAGACCCCAAGCTGTCGACAGCTGTTGATATACATCAACGGGGACAGTTGAAAATGTGTGCCCCGACCGGGACTCGAACCCGGTATCTCCTGCTTACGTAGCAGACGCTCTATCCATCTTTTTTTTTCATTTTGTTCCTTATTGTTCATTGTGTTTGGTCGTAGAGGACGTCACATGACATCCGTTGAAGTTCGTTGTTTATCCCTTCACTCAGTTTTTTTTTTTATTATTATTACAGAGAGCACCCAGCTCTCTGAGCGAGCACGCTGCTCTACCGTGCCGGCAACATTTTAGTCCCGTCAAAGTTGATCCCGTTCCGTACCATTATTGCCGTACTTAATTGGGAATACATCTGAGCTACCGAGGGCACAGAAGATATAGCTACTGCAGGAATTTATCCCTTGCACGCTCCCCGTGAGATCCACATTCCCACTACACTACATTCGTAGTGGCCCTGCCCACTACACTCATTACTCGCGGCAAACAATTTTACCGAGTCCCGTAAGAGTTCGGGCAATGAGTGTGCATCTAGCACAGAAGAATAAGGTCAATGGTCGGTTAGCCTTAACTGTATGAAGATGGTATCAGTTCTTTCAGATATGTCCGAAAGAACAGATACCATCTTCATATTTGTTGAAAGAGTCTGGAGCAGTGTGGAGGAGCCTGCGGCTTCAGGGTGCTGACGCTTATTCCTGTTCCACCCAGGCCATTCACATGTATGCCTTGTACGTGTCTGGAGAAGTCCCGGAGAACAGTGGGATACCAACCTGACAATCACCCGCCGCAGAGACCGACAACGGGAGTGATGATCTGGGCAGATATTTCTTTTCATAGCAGGACGCCTTTGGTTGTGATTCATGCGCACCCTTGCAGCACAGCGGTACGTCGACGACACTCTATGCTCGGTTTGTTGCCCTTCATGATCCACCGTGGGCTTGCATTCCAGCAAGATAATACCCGTCCGCACTGGGCGAGGGTTTCTACTGATCGTCTTCGTGCTTGCCAAACCCATCCTGTGCCAGCGAGGTCCTCGGATCTCCCCCCAGTTGAGACCATTTGGAGCAGTATGGGCAGGGCACTCCAACCATCTAACGCGTCAGTACGACAGAATTTATTGTGATATTCCTCAGGAGGGCACCAAAAAACTCTATTAATCAATGCCAAGTCGCATAACTGCTTGCATATGGGCCAGAGGTGGACTAACGCGTTCCCGCCGGAGGTTCGAGTCTTGTTTGTATTGTTCTTAGCATAAGTTAAAGTTAGTTTAAGTAGTGTGTAAGTCGAGGGACCGATGACCTAAGCAGTTTGGTCCCTTAGGAATTCACACACACACTAACGCGTTGTTGACGTGCTCAGTTTGTGAACCTCTTTCTCTTGAATAAATATCCAAATTTTCTGAAATTGAAATTGTTTGTTTGTCTGTACATGTATATCTCATCTACCGAATTCCGCCCCATTCGGATAAATTTTTCGTGGTGGGTCGTTTTTTTCTGTCTTAGTGTGTACATCCATAATGAAGAAACATATCCAGGTGCGGTTTTCGCCAATATACAGCGTACAATATGGCGAATTTCCTGACGTTCGTAAGTAATTTTCATCGTTTTGTAGTTGTCGAATGACAACACCGACTTTGTTTGTTTTCTAATGAATCTATAGGCTTTCTCCTGTGGAATTTGAAACATGTTTTCGAGAGAACTTCAGTGACGTAGCATGTGTGTGACTTCATCGGATAGTATCAAGATAACAGCGCCGCAAATCACTCTCGCGCCGTCAGGGAAAGAGGTGTGTGTGTGTGTGTGTGTGTGTGTGTGTGTCTGTCTGTCCTGTCGTACCAACTGTAGGCAAACACAGCTGTTATACCATGTGCTCAAAACGTTGAACTTGATCACTGCTAGCTGCTGTAAAGTGATTCTGGAGAAACAACAATGCACTTTTAATTTCGGCTGGAGTTAACGGTAGCACAGGGTGGTGTCAAGAGGTATTTTATTACTTCGAGAGTCGTCAGTGCTTCCGAATAGATCTCGTGTTTAATTTTCGCCACAGACAGAAGTATGGAAGTGTTAAGTTTGGTGAGTGTACAGAGTATTTTGTGTTTCTTGAACGACCGTTTCAGTGCTCGCCGAATTCTCTCTCAAGAGAGTCCCGTCCGGCACAAAAATTTTCGTTGCCGTCATTCTTTTCTATAGTTGATGATAGTCCATATTCGGCGGAGTCCAAAGGTACATTGTTTCGTAATTGGGAATAACAGAGGCACTGCAATATCGTACCTTCTTCTGAAGGTGGGACAGCGGTTTGCGGCGCTGTTATCTTGATCAAGTCACACACATGCTGGTCGTTATGGTTCTCTTAGAAGCTTTTTTTAATTTCCACAGAACAATGTGTACAGTTCCATTAGAAAAACGAACAACTCGGTGTCATATTTCGGAGACTATGAACGATAATAAAAGACTTGCGAACATCAGGAAATACGCTATACCGTCCGCTATAACCTTGCGAAGAACGCATCTCGATGCAATTATTCATTCTGGATGTATTTCGGGTGGCTTCGCCCTTTATACATACAGGTCCACAGAGTTAGCTTCATAGTACGTTCTTCTGTATATCAGTCTACGAAAATTTATTTTTTGTTGTCTGGATCACCTAAAACTTCAATAGAAACACCGTTCAGCCATTTTCAAACAATACAGAAAAAGCATCGGAGCACTCATAAGGACACCACGAGGGAACCACGTAACTCAGTTCAAAATCACACAGAACTTCAACAACAGCTGACGAAGAAACTGACTAACTGGTTGCTTCATTATTTTCGTGGGTGATGTACTGCTTTATTTGCATGATATGAAGAAGGCCAATGCCACAAGTAATTGATAATTACTGTAGAATTTCTTGATGATTATATCGGTGAAAAAAAAAATCAATTCTCGGGCAGACGCGCCGTTTTTCGTAACACGAGCTGGCGCGCGGCGAAGTTTGTACACATGTAAATAATATCTGTCTTTATGTCACCAGGTAAACATGTTTGAGGAAAATCACTGTTTTTCTTAGTTTGATTAGACAAGGATAAACTAAACTTACGCAATATGAGCCAAGACACTCTTAAATTAAACAGTAATGAAATAAACTTCCTTTATATCACTCTGTTGTCACGGGCAGGTGTTACCCCACAGTAATGACCCACTTGAAGCATAAAACGGGGCAGTTGCGTCAGATCTCAGTCAACCTCTTATTATATTACTAATTATCTCGTAGGCAACAGCTTCAATATGGGATTGTGCTGCTAGCTCGTAATCTGGGTCATTTTCTTGCACGGAACGTAAATTTTGTTTCACCTACCTCGCTCAGTATTTTATATTATCTGTTGCTCACTTGGACGTACGACAACGTAATTTATCACTGTCTTAGCTGGCGCTGTAATGAAGGAATAGGTGTGGCCTCGTAACTGTGAAAAAACAGTGGAGTGATGCAAAACAATTTTATTTGTGGTTGGCGCACCATATGCCTGCTCGGGGATTAAGAATTTGTCATTGAAAGACATTTCTTCATTAAGACAGAAATTTCGTGTAATTCAAAGTGTAAAATGCAACATGGATGTGATACCTTACCCAACGGGAATTTTCTGGGCCCAAATAATCTCCCATTCATATGACATCAAGCCATGCTCACTATTAAGTACGTGTTTCACAAGATATAATAGCACTACTTATAAGTAACAGAGTTATAGTCAGCTAGAAAGTACTTCAACGATGTTATTTTTGTTTCGTTAATTCAATTCCGGACGTGTGATACATGGAGGTAAACGTTTGGCTCCCTACTTTTAGAAGTGCTGTAATCATTATACATCTCGTATTCATGAGTGTGTCCGTGTTCACTGGTTATACGACGTTGTATTTTCTATTAGTCAATTACAAGAACGCATATACACTTCAGCGCGTAATAAAGGAAGCTATACTGCTCTACAAACGCCACTGGCCGGCGCAATTTGTTTACAGTCTAAATAGGTTGTTGACACTAAGCTTCTCACCGTAAATTAATTATTTCGCGCACAAACGACGTGCTATTATGGCAAGTAGTAATACAATAATTTTATTGGTGTAAATAATAGCGGCCTACCTTCCCAATGTGCCTTAATTTACAACACTATCAGACCATTAAAAGAACAAGGGTACTATGTTAGCCTTACTAAAACCCTGTTTTTGAAATGGGGCCATATATTATAAACTACATCGAAACAGAGAAAAAATAGTAGATACTTAGTGTAAATAAGAAGATAAGTACGAGTCCATTCTCGCGCGTTATGTTGTCTTTCAGACTGATCACAGCATGTTAACAGCTGACAATGTGACAGGGTTCTGCCATTTTTTATATTACAGTTGCCTTAGTAAGCTTGATTCTCAGTTGATGTAATGAACAACGGTTTAGTCAGGTAATGTTTGCTACGTAAGCATGACCTGAGTAACACATAACAATGATGCTGTTGCTGCCAGCATTGCACATCAATACTGATTCTTTAGTAAGTATGAAGGTGTCAATCAACAGAAATTGTAATCATAAAACTGTTATTTTACTTTTTATTGCTGTCAAGACTATATTTAACTATTTTTATTGCTGTTTTTCCTATAAACATAGATGAAATATGTTGACATTTCCTCGTTAATGGAAAAACAGAGAAAATCTAGGACTTGACAGTAAAAAATCTTAGAATTCTTCTACATTTGCTTCTCCCCCTGAATTACAAAAGTACTTTGCTACACAGTACTCCTCCAATTACTTTATTATTTATTCAAGTTTCTATCGCATTGAGTACAATTTCTTGGTGACTACTTTCGAACGTTGACGTTCCTTCTCAAACCATTGCCTACATAAGTCACAATATTATTAAAGACAAATAATGCAAAATACTACAAAAACTACCAGTATCCAGAGAGCACAGCTCATTGTAATACGCATACAGATTAAGACATACATGCAAGTCCGAAGGAACTTTACATCGCACTTCCGAATAGCAAAGGCAATGCAGTATTGCATTTATCCACCGTGGCAAGTGACTTTCCGTTGAAATGTTTCTCCTATACGGGAATATACGTAATGGACGCACGAGAAGATGTTTTAACCACATGATTGACGAGATATGGAAGTTAGGATGCGGCTGTGATATGTGCACGGACAGGCTATGGTACACAGTCTGCCTCCGGCACTGCTGCGGCTCGTTCGTCTATTTATGTCCATGTCGCGGAAATTGTGCGCGCGTGCACCCGCCCGCGGGGTTATTTACCTGTCCGGCGTACTCGCAGGTTTTGAAGCCACCGATATAGAATAACGCATACATACCGGGAGTCGACTATCAAGATTTGTTTTTCGAATGAATAAAAGAACGATTCCTACGAAACGAAGTTAAACTTGATTACGAAGACGTTATTGGAATACACTTCTCCATAATGAGCTGTGTCATCTACGTCAAACTGGTTAATGATGCAGTGTGTGACAGAATCATTCGAGATACTAAACATGTTCTCAAATTTCGTCACTCCGACAGACATGTTGGAGAGGTAACTATTGATCATGCAGGACTGGGATTACGACATACGCACGTTCGAACTTTCCTTCGTGGCTCCGAGGTGATCGATGCCCTACGCCCGCCCATATGGAAGAGTGCTTAGCCAGGTGGAGGAAAAATGGTGGAACTTCACGACCTACTTCGTTCTCAATGGAGTGCGACGGATCAGAATAGAACCATGTACCCTCATAGATGTTCATCGGAGGATGCAGATCAATAGCGCCAGCCGATGTGGCCGAGCGGTTCTAGGCACTTCAGTCCGGAACCGCGCTGCTGCTACGGTCGCAGTTTCGTATCCTGGATCGGGCATGGATGTGTGTGATGTCCTTAGGTTAGTTAGGTATAGCTCAAAAATGGCTCAAATGGCTCTGAGCACATGGGACTTAACATCTGCAGTCCCCTAGAACTTAGAACTACTTAAACCTAACTAACCTAAGGACATCACACACACATCCATGCCCGAGGCAGGATTCGAACCGGTGATCGTAGCGGTCACGCGGTTCCAGAATGAAGCGTCTAGAACTGCTAAACAATGTCAGGACAGAGACGTCAGGTGCAATGCAACTTAAGGCAAAAATGTCAAACTGTATGCAAAAAAAAAAGAATAAACGAAACAGATGCCATCAAAGACCTTAAGAAAAATAAAAGGGAGAAGAAGATGGAGAAGAGAGAATGAGAGAGAGAGGATGCTAAGTGTGTCTGCTCTGAGGACTTCGTTTCTAATGAGGGCTGGGTCGCATGTCAGAGTGGGCACACAATTCATGTGCTGGCATTAGACAGTGAAGATGAAGAGGAAAACCTGATTTGTGACTATTGTCGAAAGGGCTAGTAGTTAGTGGTTTTGTGGTTATTAAGCATTGTACATTTTAGAATGACATTAGAACATTTTCTTATTTTGAAGAATGGCTTCTTAATTGTTTAAATTAGACATTCCTTAGTCTGAATTGCCTGTTATACAACATTTTGTCATTGTTTAATACGATATTCGTAATTCAAATTCAACGTTTATACAATAATTTAACAAAAAATACCTTTATCCCATTCTGCCCCGTGGGTGGGGCGGAACGGGAAATATGCAAGACTTTCTTTGAAAAATTGTAAAAAAATGCAAAACGTATTGTTTTAAGTGATTTTAAAATAAGGTACATCGGGTTACACTACAAGGTGTTTTTTTTTATCGCCTTTAAGAAGTGTTTCCTTGTGTTCCCTTATTTTATAGATATTGTTAAACATTAAGTACCCCGTTCCGCCCCGAGTTCCCCTATGTACAGGGCTATTACAAATTATTGAAGCGATTTCATAAATTCACTGTAGCTCCATTCATTGACGTATGGCCACGACACACTAGAGATACGTAGAAAAACTCATGAAGTTTTGTTCGGCTAAAGCCGCACTTCAGGTTTCTGCCGCCAGAGTGCTCGAGAGCGCAGTGAGACAAAATGCCGACAGGAGCCGAGAAAGCGTATGTCGTGCTTGAAATGCACTCACATCAGTCAGTCATAACAGTGCAACGACACTTCAGGACGAAGTTCAACAAAGATCCACCAACTGCTAACTCCATTTGGCGATGGTGTGCGCAGTTTAAAGCTTCTGGATGCCTCTGTAAGAGGAAATCAACGGGTCGGCCTGCAGTGAGCGAAGAAACGGTTGAACGCGTGCGGACAAGTTTCACGCGTAGCCCGCGGAAGTCGACGAATAATGAAAGCAGGGAGCTAAACGTACCACAGCCGACGGTTTGGAAAATCTTACGGAAAAGGCTAAAGCAGAAGCCTTACCGTTTACAGTTGCTACAAGCCCTGACACCCGATGACAAAGTCAAACGCTTTGAATTTTCGGCGCGGTTGCAACAGCTCATGGAAGAGGATTCGTTCAGTGCGAAACTTGTTTTCAGTGATGAAGCAACATTTTTTCTTAATGGTGAAGTGAACAGACACAATGTGCGAATCTGGGCGGTAGAGAATCCTCACGCATTCATGCAGCAAATTCGCAATTCACCAAACGTTAACGTGTTTTGTGCAATCTCACGGTTTAAAGTTTACGGCCCCTTTTTCTTCTGCGAAAAAAAACGTTACAGGACACGTGTATCTGGACATGCTGGAAAATTGGCTCATGCCACAACTGGAGACCGACAGCGCCGACTTCATCTTTCAACAGGATGGTGCTCCACCGCACTTCCATCATGATGTTTGGCATTTCTTAAACAGGAGATTGGAAAACCGATGGATCGGTCGTGGTGTAGATCATGATCAGCAATTCATGTCATAGCCTCCACGCTCTCCCGACTTAACCCCATGCGATTTCTTTCTGTGGGGTTATGTGAAAGATTCAGTGTTTAAACCTCCTCTACCAAGAAACGTGCCAGAACTGCGAGCTCGCATCAACGATGCTTTCGAACTCATTGATGGGGACATGCTGCGCCGAGTGTGGGAGGAGCTTGATTATCGGCTTGATGTCTGCCGAATCACTAAAGGGGCGCATATCGAACATTTGTGAATGCCTAAAAAAACTTTTTGAGTTTTTGTATGTGTGTGCAAAGCATTGTGAAAATATCTCAAATAATAAAGTTATTGTAGAGCTGTGAAGTCGCTTCAATCATTTGTAATAACCCTGTACTTATATGCTCCCAGGGTTCTTTTAATTTAAAAGCACTATTTTCTCACGTCTAGGTGCCTTCAGTATGAAATACACGGATTTTCGCGCCTGAATTCTATTGTGGCCGCACTGTCAAAGGCGATAATAAACTCCTTTTTCTCTTATAAATGTAACTTTTGCGTTGATTAACTGCGGAAGAAAGGAGAGGATATTAACTCTTGTACGTCACGGTCGATAGGAAAGCCATTCTCGTCAAAAGTACGGGACACAAACCTCTCCAGAAATTAGGCAAAGAATCTAGATAGCTTGTTCAAGTATTAAATTATATTTATTCCAACATCATCTTAGAGCCCACTGCTTTGCTCGCGTAGACTACATGACCTGCAGAGATTTTTCTTTGTTTTAATGTAATTGAATTTTTATGTTGATAACAAATTGCAACACCTTCTAAGCTTTTCACGCTAATTAAGGCCACATAAGCATGGTCTTTTCCGAATGTACTTCTGACCAAAAAGTGAGTGTGGTAGCTGGAGTCCAAAGTTTTTTAAATCATGCCTTTTGCCTTCTTGCATACATATCTCCATAGCATTTTTCATTCCCTAATAAACACTTCTTTATATCTACCAGAGAAGTGAAATACCAATTTCATTAATTCAGCTTTAAAATTTTTTTGATGTAACGAAGTATTTTTTTAACAATTTTCATCCCCTATTGCACTCTTTTAGGGGTTGAATTTCCAGAAACACTGAGAAGCGCGAGAAATGCATACTTGGACATAAATGCAGCTGTGCAACGGCTTCAATGTGTTACAAGCGTCAGTCGTGGTCAGAACAGTGTTCTGTGTAGTTGTGAGTGCGTTATATCGGAGATAAGTGACTTCAAATGTGGGTAAATCGTTGGTGCTCGTTTGGTGGTGGTTCTTCCATAACCAAGGCACACGAAATGTCTGGTGTTTCCAGAGGCACTATGTAGAAGATTTATACGGCACACAGGGAAAGCGGAAAAAAACGACATTCGCTAAGTCAGAACCCGGACGAAAGTACGTGTTGACTGATCGTGACGGACGGTCATTCAAAAGAATTGTGACGCAAACTTAGCTGCAAAAGCCACTGCAGAATTGAATGTCGTACTTGCGAACCCCGGCAGCACCAAAACAACAGGAAGCCATAAAACCTGTACCATGAAGCAATGGAGAAAGTCATTTAGTGAAGCCTGACATTGTCAGGGAGGAGACGGCGGTCTTTCATAGCTATTAACCTTTAACTTCATCCCCACGTTATTTTTATTGTTTTAAATTTATGTGGACTTAGTCACAACATTTTTGGATTTTATTCTTGATTTACTGTCATTTACGTAATATTTTCTTCCTACATTGTGCGTGTTGCTTGTTGACGGTGTAATACCATGTCCGTACCTTGTAATTTTGACTTCCTTCCATTGTTATCTTTATAAGTTTAAAATTCACTTGGATGTAGACATATATTTTTGCGACTTCCGATCTAAAATTATTCCGGAAGATGTATGACATGACTTGCTCACAGTGATGTTTTTGATCTACCTACTTTCATTGGTATTTACAAATGCATGTCATTACATGCTAATGATGATTTCAAATTCATATTCACCGCTTTTTTTACATTTTTTTCGGTATGTTATAAGACTTAACATATTTTGTACTACAGTGTTAAAAGAATTTTTCAGAAGTTCGATTTTACTTTTAGAACTGGATCCCCATTATATTTTTTGGTCAGCTTTTACACAGTGATTTCACATCCTAGTTGACTACAAAATTTCCTTAGGCTACTTTTCATCCATTTGTTTAATGATATGAAAATAGTTGTAGACAGTAACTGAAACTAGTTACCGTACTTTAATTGTAATTGGAAAATTGCGGTCTAGGCGTTAAAAAATTTTTTGCTTTAAATTTTTTTTTATTTAAGCGTGTCATTTGGTCGCAGCTAGTCTTGTTGCACGCTTTCCACGTTCCCGCCGCGTTTGTGTCCCAAGAGTGAGATATGGTCATTTGACCTGTTTCGCTGATCAAGTCCAACCCATGCGAAAATGTTTGCCTCCCAACGGTTATGTAGTGTTCCACGGAGATAAAACGCCTGTTCGCACAGTTCACGTGGTCCAGTACTGGTTTTGTGAGCACGAGGATGAATTGTCTCCTCTGGCCACCACAGTCAGAAGACCTCAATATTATTGGGCTTTTGTGGTCTATTTTTCAGAGAAACGTGGGTCATCACTGCCCACCTCCATCATTATCGCTTGAACTAGCCACTGTTTGGTAGGTAGTATGACATTACCGCCTGTAATTCTGTGGAATCTGCTTTGTATTCTGAGTCTGATCATCATCACCAACATTTTCTTCGGGCCTTTGTCCCCTTCAACACGGGATCGACCTTGTTACTATGTATTTGGTGGTCTTTGTGTCAGAGAGTGGCGGGATGCCCTTCCTGTCGCCACCCCGAATCCCCCGAGACGGAAGTAGTGTACCCCAGCTGTCTGCATCTAGTGTAAGCCATGAAATAGTGCGAACGTTTTCAAATGTCTGTGAATCGTGTACCTGAGGCGAACGTGGGGACCAGCCCGGTATTCACCTAGCGGGATGTGGAAAACCGTATATTCTGAATCTGCTGATCAAGAATATTAAAATGTTGAGAGACAATCATTTATCGGGACTCTGTCGGTAACGTTATAAAAAAAAAACTGAGGCTTGATAATCTTTGGTTTAATCTTTTCGTATGAATCAAAAATGATAATAATAATTTTAACTTTCATTTACTTTAAAACTACGAAATAGCTACGACCCACCGTTATACAGGGTAATTCAAAAAGAATACCACAACTTTAAAAGTGTGTATTTAATGAAAGAAACATAATATAACCTTCTGTTATACATCATTACAAAGAGTATTTAAAAAGGTTTTTTTTCACTCAAAACCAAGTTCAGAGATGTTCAATATGGCCCCCTCCAGACACACGAGCAATATCAACCCGATACTCCAACTCGTTCCACACTCTCTGTAGCATAGCAGACGTAACAGTTTGGATAGCTGCTGTTATTTCTCGTTTCAAATCATCAATGGTGGCTGGGAGAGGTGGCCGAAACACCATATCCTTAACATACCATCATAAGAAAAAATCGCAGGGGGTAAGATCAGGGCTTCTTGGAGGCCAGTGATGACGTGCTCTGTCACGGGCTGCCTGGCGGCCGATCCATCGCCTCGGGTAGTTGACGTTCAGGTAGTTACGGACAGATAAGTGCCAATGTGGTGGCGCTCCATCCTGCTGAAATATGAATTGTTGTGCTTCTTGTTCGAGCTGAGGGAACAGCCAATACTCTAACATCTCCAGAGACTGTAGTCCAGTTGCAGTAGCACCTTCGAAGAAAAAGGGACCAAAAACTTTATTGGCTGAAATGGCGAACAAATGTACAACTAAATGAAACTTTATAGCTCCCTTAATTCGTCGACAGATAGTGCTTAGCTCTGCCTTTTGTCGTTGCAGAGTTTTAAATTCCTAAAGTTGTGGTATTCTTTTTGAATCACCCTGTATTGGAAATAAATTGTTAGTTATTGTACTGACCGCGAATGGAACTGTAGCTTACTTTCATCATAATCCCACTGAGAAAAATTATCGGATACCGAGAAAAACAAAGGAATGCAGGTCCTTTTTGAATGTAATATGCAAATTGTAGTTACGTAGAAAATGGCCTTTGAAATACATAATCGCAAATCAAACGAAAAGCTTCGGTATTTAATTTACTCACATTTTTTTAATGAAATTATTTTTTTCGCAATGTCCTTTCTCCCAGCACAGTTAAGGAGCCACAGATATTTTCAGAAAGAATAGAGATCGCGTAGCGACATGTAACAGACCAGTTATATCACAGTATCAGCATGACAATGCATCGTGCCATAAAGCAGCATCTCTGTGCAATGGTTTGTGGACAATATGGATTGGTCTGCGCAGAACCCTGATCTGAAGCAATGGAACACATTTGGGATGAGACAAAACGTCTAATTTTCTAAAAGCATCAGCTTTCACACCTACTTTCTCTGGTTTCAGGTCTTGAGGAAGAATGGGCTGCCATTTCTGCATACACTACGAAATCAAGTAGTCCCCAGCATAGATCAGGCTGTGATAAAAGGAAAGCGTGGACACAATCCATATTACATCTACATATACATCATACTCCGAAAGCCACGCAATGGTGTGTGGCGAAGGGTACTTTCGGTACCTGTTCCATTCGCGTATAGTGCGTGGAAAGAATGATTGTCGGTAACCCTCTGTATTGTGTCTAATTTCTCGAATTTTCTCCTCGTCGTGAATACGCGAGATGTATGTTGGGGGAAGTGATATATTTTCCGACTGCTCCTGAAATGTGCTGTCTCGAAATTTCAATAGTAAATCTCTCTGTGATGCACAACGCCTCTCTTGTAACGTCTGTCAGTGGAGTTTGTTTGGCATCTCCGTAACGCTCTCTCGTCAGCTAAACGATCCCGTGACGAAACGCGCCGCTCTTCGTTGGATCTTCTCTCCCCCCTCTATCAGTCCTACCTGATACGGTCCCAAACAATACTGAAGAATAGGGAGAACAAGCGTCTTATAAGCCACTTCTTTCGTGGATGAGTTACATTTCCTTAAGATTCTTCTTATGAATCTGAGTCTGGTATCTACTTTTCACCGAGCGAGGTGGCGCAGTGGTTAGCACACTGGACTCGCATTCGGGAGGACGACGGTTCAATCCCGTCTCCAGCCATCCTGATTTAGGTTTTCCATGATTTCCCTAAATCGTTTCAGGCAAATGCCGGGATGGTTCCTTTGAAAGGGCACGGTCGATTTCCTTCCCCATCCTTCCCTAACCCGAGCTTGCGCTCCGTCTCTAATGACCTCGTTGTCGACGGGACGTTAAACAACACTAACCTAACCTATCTATTTTTCCCACTATCTGTTTTATGTGTCATTGCACGTAATGTCGCAGTGGATAGTTACGCCTGGATATTTTACGGCTGACACTGTCTCCAGCTGTTTGTCATCAAAAGTGTAGCTGTACAGTAGTGGATATCTTTTCCTATGTATGCGTAATATGTTACATTTATTGACGTTCAGGTTCAACCGCTAGAGCCTTTACAATTCGTCGGTTCTCTACAGGGCGTTTTGCAAATTCTTACTATCTTCTGGCGTTGCTTCTTTGGTATAGACAACTGCATCGTCTGCCAATAGTCTTAAAGAGTATCGGACGCATTCTACTAGATCATTGATACATATTGTAAACAGCAGCAACGGTCCTATCACACAACCCTGTAGTACTCCTGATATTACCTTTACATCTGTGGATTTCGTTCAATTAAGAGCAACGTATTTAGTTCTCTCTGCAAGAAAGTCTTGAATCCAATCGCAAGACTGCTCCGATGTTCGGCAAGTTCGTATTTTTTTTTCATTAAATGGCAATGCGTGACGGTGTCAAATGTCTTACTGAAGTCAAGGAACACTGCATCAACCTGCCGGCCGGTGTGGCCGTGCGGTTCTAGGCGCGTCAGTTTGGAACCGCGTGACCGCTACGGTCGCAGGTTCGAATCCTGCCTCGGGCATGGATGTGTGTAATGTCCTTAGGTTGGTTAGGTTTAAGTAGTTCTAAGTTCTAGGGGACTGATGACCACAGATGTTGAGTCCCATAGTGCTCAGAGCCATTTGAACCATTTTTTTGCATCAACCTGAGCGCCGTTGTCGACTGTACTGTGGATCTCATGAAGGAACAGAGCGAGGTGAGTTTCGCAGGATCTCTGTTTGCGGTGTCAGTGTTGATTTTTATAGACGAGATGTTCATTTTCCAAAAACGTCATAATTATTGAGCATAAAACATGTTTCATGATTCTACAACAGATTGACGTCAACGATATAGGTCTATAATTGTGTGGATCTGTCTTACGGCCTTTCTTAAAAACGGGAATGCGCTTTTTTCCAGTCGTTAGGAAGCTTTCGTTGTTCAACCGTTTTAGGATAAATTACTGCTAGAAGGGCAGCAAGATCATCCGTATAATCTTTATTGAATCTTACAGGATGCCTTTCCACTACTAAGCTATTGTAGCTGCTTTTCATATCCGCGATCTGTTTTATCTCAATATCTGCCATTTCGACGTTCGTACGGCGATTGAAAGGAGGGACAGTGTTACGAAACAACTTCGGAAGAACGAATTCTGTATTTCGGCCTTCTCTCTGTTATCTTCCGTTTGAGTGCCGGCGTGGTCGCTGGAAGAATGAATAGATGATTTTGACCCTCTTACTGATTTTACATACGACCAAAATCTCTTAGGGTTTTTACTTAGGTCGGTTGACAACGTCTTACTTTCAAAATCATTGAACGCTTCTCTCATTGCTCTCCTTTCGCTTATTTCGCTTCATTCAGGTTTTGTTTGTCAGATAGGCTTTTACTCCTCTTGAATCTGAGATGAAGTGCTCTTTGTTTACGTAGCGCTTTTCTAAGACGGCTATTAAACAATGGTGGACATTTCCCACCCCTTAAAACCTTGTAAGTAGGCTGTTTAGGTTTTTATGGCGGTAACGCTACGTAACGATCTGTATGAAAATCACTGACTGTACGTGTGCAGTCTGTGGCTGGTTGGACTCATTGTTGGAATATTCACTTGTGTAGTGTTTGGCAGCTGGATGTGAACAGCGCGTAGCGTTGGGCAGTTGGAGGTGATCCGCCAGCAGTGTTGGATGTGGGGAGAGAGATGACAGAGTTTTGAGATGTTAATATGAGCGGACGATCCGGACGTGTGTCCGTCAGAAAAACGAAATTTGTCAAAATAGATGTCATGAATTGATAGATATAGATATATAATGACTTTTGAACATTATTAAGGTAATTTATTGTATTGTATGTTAACCGGGGACCTAGAAACGACGGAGAGCCTCCGTCCCCCCGGTAGCCGCAATGGTCCACAACCCGACGACGACTACCGCAGTCCACTTCGCCCCTCCGCCGACCACACTGAACCCAGGGTTATTGGGCGTTGCGGCCCCCGGTGGACCCCGCAGGGAACGTCTCACACCAGACGAGTTTGCATGGTAGAATAATGGTGGTGTAAGCGTACGTGGAGAACTTGTTTCCGCAGCAATCGCCGACATAGTGTAACTGAGGCGGAATAAGGGGAACCAGCCCGCATTCGCCGAGGCAGATGGAAAACCGCCTAAAAACCATCCACAGACTGGCCGGGTCACCGGACCTCGACACAAATCCGCCGGGCGGATTCGTGCCGGGGACCAGGCCCTCCTTCCCGCCCGGAATTATTAAGGTAAATACATTGTTTGTTCTCTATCAAAATCTTTCATTTGCTAACTATATGCCTATCAGTAGTTAGTGCATTCAGTAGTTTCAATCTTTTATGTATCTGGCAGTATTGGCGCTCGATGTATTACAGTAGTTCGAGTATCGAAGATTTTTGTGAGGTAAGCGATTCATAAAGGGTATAGGTTATTGTTAGTCATGGCTATACTTTTGTAGGGATTACTGAAAATTCAGATGCGTTGCGCTAAAATATTGTGTCAGTTTAGAAATAATCAGAATCAATAAAGAGAAAACTGCCTGAGTACGTTGAGTTTTGCTCAGCTGTTTGAAAATCAAATAACGTAGACGTTTACCAGCACAGTCGTTCATAATTTTTCAAGGGGATGTTTCAACCCTATATTAATATCTGCTAGTAGGTGTCCGGACTTATCCGATCAAACAGTGTGCGTGACTCCCGCTATAGTTCAGTATATAGCTGCCTGGTCAGGAGAGACGCCCCCGAAGTAAATTTATATTTTCATCTAACGAGAAGAGCGTCCTGTATGAATTTAAGACGAGTGTATGGCCAGTTAATCCTGGCCACTGACGGTGCCGTTGTCGTCAGGCCGTTTATGCGCCGGCAATATACTACGGATATGAGAGCGGAACTATTAAAATGATTACAAACGGAGAGCGGCGCATTGTCGGCCGTTTACCGGCGGCCGGCAGCCGTGAGTTAGGCGGCTGCATTAGGCGCTCCTGCCATTACCGGGCCGTGAATATTAATGCCGCAGTGGAGACGGGAGCGTGATTACAGTAGCGGGCCCGGTCGGCAGCGCGCGCCCAGGGCGGCACGTGCTTGGCTGCTGCCACCGCACCGGCCGGGCGGCAGCGGCGCGGCGCGGCGCTCTATTACCGCAGAGCGGCACGCGTGGGCGACACATCCGGCCGCCGCGCGGAGCCGGCCCGCGGCCAAGGACACGCACCGCTGCGGCGCGCTGCTCTCAGGAGCCTCCGGTAGCGGGCGGCCAGTGGCGGCCACTGGGCCTGCGACGCGAGGACCACCTGACAGGGCGCGACAGCGAATCAACAGGTGAAGCATTTTACCGCAGTGTGCGGCCTCAGCACTGTCGACGTCAACATTGCTCCAATTTGGCTGCCGGACCAGGCAGTAGCAGATAGCTGTCGAGGTGTTGTCGGTATTGTCCACCAGGGTGGAGAACCAATAATAAAACACCAACAGCCGTTGTTTTGGTTTTATTTGTTAGACAACTACTGGCCATTAAAATTGCTACACCAAGAAGAAATGCAGATGATAAACGGGTATTCATTGGACAAATATATTATACTAGAACTGACATGTGATTACATTTTCACGCAGTTTGGGTGCATAGATCCTGAGAAATCAGTACCCAGAACAACCACCTCTGGCCTTGATACGCCTGGGCATTGAGATAAACAGAGCTTGGATGATGTGTACAGGTACAGCTGTCCACGCAGCTTCAACACGACACCACAGTTCATCAAGAGAAGTGACTGGCGCATGGTGACGAGCCAGTTGCTCGGCCACCATTGACCAGACGTTTTCAGTTGGTGAAAGATCTGGCGAATGTGCTGGCCAGGGCAGCAGTCGAACATTTTCTGTATCCAGAAAGCCCCGTACAGGACCTGCAACATGAGGTCGTGCATTATCGTGCTCAAATTTAGGGTTTCGCAGGGATCGAATGAACGGTAGAGCTACGGGTCGTAACACATCTGAAATGTAACGTCCACTGTTCAAAGAGAACAACAGGTGACCGAGACCTGTAACCAATGGCATCCCATACCATCATACGCCAGTATGGCGACGACGAATACACGCCTCCAATGTGCGTTCACCGCGATGTCGCCAAACACGGATGCGAGCATCATGATGCTGTAAGCAGAACCTGGATTCATCCGAAAAGATGACGTGTTGCCATTCGTGCACCCAGGTTCGTCGTTGAGCACACCATCGCAGGAGCTCCTGTCTCTGATGCAGCGTCAAGGGTAACCGCAGCCACGGTCTCCGAGCTGATAGTCCATGCTGCTGCAAACATCGTCGAACTGTTCGTGCAGATGGTCGTTGTGTTGCAAACGTCCCCATCTGTTGGCTCAGGGATCGAGACGTGGCTGCACGATGCGTTACAGCCATGCTGATAAGATGACTGTCATCTCGACTGCTAGTGATACGAGGCCGTTGGGATCCAGCACGGCTTTCCAGATTACCCTCCTGAACCGACCGATTCCATATTCTGCTAACAGTCATTGGATCTCGACTAACGCGAGCAGCAATGTCGCGATACGATAACCCGCAATCGCGATAGGGTACAATTCGACAATTCGGAAATGTGATGGTACGCATTTCTCCTCCTCACACGAGGCATCACAAACAACGTTTCACCAGGCAACGCCGGTCAACTGGTGTTTGTGTATGAGAAATCGGTTGGAAACTTTCCTCATGTCAGCACGTTGTAGGTGTCGCCACCGGCGCCAACCTAGTGTGAATGCTCTGAAAAGCTAATCATTTGCATATCACAGCATCTTCTTCCTGTCGGTTAAATTTCGCGTCAGTAGCACGTCATCTTCGTGGTATAGCAATTTTAATGGCCAGTAGTGTAGTTTCGGCATTATATTATGCCATCTTCAGGCACGCATGTATCGAGCAACCCTCGTGTTAGAAACCAATGCAGCACTGTCAACTGGTATTGCGAAGATTTTTTCCCCGCGGGTATGTGCGCTCCTTGGTCAGCTGTTCAGATTAGACAAAATATTATCAGGCCTCAGTTTTTCTATAACGTTACCGGGAAAGGCAGAGTTCCAATGTTGATTGTCTCTCATAAATTTAATATTTTTGAACATCAGATTCAGAATATGAAGCACATTCCACAGAATTACAGGCAGCAGTGTTATACTACCTGCCAAATAGTTTCAAGTCCTGGTAATGATGATGGAGGTGGATAGCGAGCACACACCCTTCTCTCCACAGTAGGCCGAAGAAGACGCAGTAATATAGAGATCTGGTGGCCAGGGAAGATGCGACAATTAATCCTCGTGCTCACAAGACGAGTCGTGGAAGCCGGCTGCTGTAGCCGAGCGGTTCTAGGCGCTTCAGTCTTGGACCGCGTGACTGCTACGGTCGCAGGTTCGAATCCTGCCTCGGGCATGGATGTGTGTGATGTGCTTAGGTTAGGTAGGTTTAAGTAGTTCTAAGTTCTAGGGGACTGATGACCTCAGATGTTAAGTCCCATAGTGCTCAGAGACATTTATTTTGAACCAGTGGTGGACGATACCAGCTGCATCACCGTCGGCGATAAACATTTTATTACTGGATGGACTTGATCAGCGAAAAAGGTCGCATTATCCTTGACAGTAATGTAACCTCACAGAATTACACTGAGGCAAACTGAATACCACTATATGGCTGCCCAAAGCATAACCGCACCCCCCGCCATGTTTCACTCTTGGGACTAAACTCTGCCGGAAGTTGGAAAGTGTGCAACGCGATTAATGTGACAAAAATTACTTTCTTAAGTAACAATTTGTTAAAGTAAAGAACTTTTAATGCTTAAACTGCAATAAACTGCAATTTTCCTATTACATTTAAAGTATGATAACTAATTTTAGTTGCTGTCTACAACTATCTTCAGATCTCTACACAAATGGAGGAAATGTATCCTAAGAAACTTTTGTGCAGTCAACTAGGATATGAATTCACTGTATAAAAGTTGACCAAAAAATATAATGGGGATCCAGTTCTAATAGTAAAGGCGAACTTTCAAAAAATACTTTTTACATTTTAGAAAAAAATATGTTAATTTATATAAGATAACACACCGAACAAAATGTAAAGCAGCGGTGAATTTGAATAGGAAATCATTAGCATGAAATGACATGTATTGTTAATACCAGTGAAAGTACGTTATCCAAGAACATCACCGTCAGCAAGTCAGGTTGTACACTATTGGGCAGATGACGTGCTACAGACGCGAAATTTAACCGACAGTAAGAAGATGCTGTGATATGCAACTGATTAGCTTTTCAGACCATTCACACAAGGATGGCGCCGGTGGCGACACGTACAACGTGCTGACATGAGGAAAGTTTCCAACCGATTTTTCATACACAAACACCAGTTGACCGGCGTTGCCTGGTGAAACGTTGTTGTGATGCCTCGTTTAAGGAGGAGAAATGCGTACCATCACGTTTCCGACTTTGATAAAGGTCGGATTGTAGCCTATCGCAATTGCGGTTTATAGTATCGCGACATTGCTGCTCGCGTTGGTCGAGATCCAATGACTGTTAGCATTGACGGCACTTTGAACAGTGGACGTTACGTTTCAGATGTGTTACTAGCCGTGTCTCTACCCTTCATTCGATCCCTGCGAAAGCCTATATTTCAGCAGGATAATGCACGACCGCATGTTGCAGGTCCTGTACGGGCCTTTCTGGATACAGAAAATGTTCGACTGCTGCCCTGGCCAGCACATTCTCAAGATGCCTCCCCAATTGAAAACATCTGGTCAACGGTAGCCGAGCAACTGTCTCGTCACAATACGCCATTCACTACTCTTGATGAACTGTGGTATCGTGTTGAAGCTCCATGGGCAGCTGTACCTGTACATCCAAGCTCTGTGTGTCTCAATGCCCAGGCGTAGCAAGGCCTTTATTACGGCCAGATTTGGTTGTTATGGGTATTGATTTCTCAGGATCTATGCACAAAAATTGCGTGAAAATGTAATAACATTTCAGTTCTAGATTAATATATTCGTCCAATGAATACCCGTTTATCATCTGCATTTCTTCTTGGCGTAGCACTTTTAAGGGCCAGTAGTGTAGATCTTCCCAAAGAATTTTAGATCAGAAATCGTAAAAAATACGAGGTGCGATAATAAAGTAATGAGACTGATTTTCTTTGGCAACTCTGTAGGCTTGCGTAGGCACAATATCTTTGACCTTGGTTTATAAGCTGCTTCTAGTCCAAGTGGCACATCGAAGCAACTGCTCAGTCGTGAGTTGTGTTGTAATTAGTTATCACGTGTTTGTGCCTCTGGTCACGGAAATGGAACAGCATATTATTGCGCAACGGTATTCCATTTCTTTTTGCGTGAAATTGGGTGAAAACGCGACGGCAACTCACAGTAAGATTCAGAAGGCTTTTGGAGAGGACGTTATGTCAAGAGCTCAAGTTTTTCATTGGCATAAAATGTTTAGTGAAGGCAGAACGAATGTTGAAGATGAAGACCGCAGTGGACGACTATCAACCTGACGGATGGATGTCAACTTGGCCAGGGTGCGTGAACTCGTACGATCTTATCGAAGTTTGTCCGTGAAAATGATTGCAGAAGAACTGAACATCAATCGAGAAACGGTTCGTCTAATAATAACTGAAGATCTACGTATCAGAAAGATTTGTGCAAAAATGGTCCCCAAAAATCTTACAACACAAATTACACCACAACAGGGAGAAACACGGAAAAATGTGGCAGCCGATCTGTTAGAGCAAACGGAAATCTATCCAGAATTGTTGAGCCGTGTTATCACTGGTGCTGAAAGTTAGTTTTTTCATTACTATCCAGAGACAAAATGCCAAAGTTCGCAATGGTGCTCAAAGGCATCACCCAGACCAAAAAAAGTTCGCATGTCAAAGTCAAAAGTGAAATGCATGCTTGTGTGCTTCTTTGATTCCAAGGCAATTGTTCAAAAAGAGTGAGTGCCTCCTGGACAAACAGTTAACCAATATTACAACAAAGAAATTTTAGATAGATTTCGTAAAAGAGTTCTTCGTGTCTGTGCAGTGGATTCTGCATCACTATAATGTGCCATCTCATGCTGCACTGTCAGTACAGCAATTTTTAACCTCAAAACAAATTTCAGTACTATCACAGCCACCTTACTGACCAGATATCGCTCCGTGGGACTTCTTTCTGTTTCCAAGAGTCAAAACTGCGGTCAAGGGACACCATTTTAAAACAACACAAGATGTCCAAAAAGCTGTGACGAGGGTCCCGGAGGATATTACAGAAGATGAGTTCCAGAAATGTTACCATCAATGGCAGAAGCCCTGGAAAAAGTGTGTGCAATCAGGAGGGATCTACTTTGAAGGAGACAACACTAAACTTGACTAAAACCGTAAGCAACATTTTTTTTTCACATCAGTCTCATTACTTTATTGTCGTACCTCGTGTATCTACATCCAAGAAAATTTTGTACAGTCAACTAGTATACAAAAACACTATGTAGAAGCTGACCAAAAAATGTAATGAGGATCCATTTCTAATAGTAAAAGCGAACTTTTGACAAGGCCATTTAACAGTGAGCCAAGTTACAGCTTTGTCTTGTGTGAAACAGCACAGACGAATCGGTATCGTGACTGGGAAGGTTGGTCAACTGAGAACGCATGGCTCTATCCCTGAACTTCTCAAGGGCGGCGAAATTCTAAGAATGCACAAAATTCCTGTTATCACTCTTGTTTGACGGTAGGACAGAGCGCCCCCTGTAAAATTAGGAAGTTTCGCTGAGTCCTGGAAGTGTTCGCTAGCGTGACAAATCTGCTGCCCCTGCAGGGCACTGAAGTACCCGACTCCGCCGCTTTGCGTTTCAACAGCGTGAGAACTTTTGTTACTCTGGTAACTCCAGCAGCCGCTCACCCCCATTTCTGGTTTACCCAATGAGCTGCGAGATAGTAAACAGTGCGCCAAACTTCAGACGATTAAGGAATCAACAGTGGGCGCTACTCAAGTATTTTAGCAGTTTCTGCCCTTCGATCTGTGCTGCAAAAAGAACTGCTGGGTTGGCAGGTTGGTGATCGTGACAGACTCTTCCCTCGAGAACGTTGCTTTCTGGAGCTGGAATGTGTCGTTATAGCGAGGGCGGAGAGCGGCGCTTGTCTTCGCGAGGTCCGATTTTGGATAGCCGAGACGCTAGTCTGAAGCCTTGGACAGGTTTACTGTTTCAGTAAGTGTCGTAATTTCGCAGCAGCGCAGTCCTTTCACCTCTGAGCAACTCGCAACTTGCGTGTCCTTTAAATCGCAGCTTGTATTACACTTGCATTAATTCAGAGCTGGATTTAGTACGCAGCAATTCCCTTTAATGGTATTTGCGAGCAGTTCAGACCTATTGGAACGCCACCTGCAGGTCCGCCAGCGATTTTCTTTGTCACTACGTTCAACTGTTTATAAATAATTGTAGTATAAAATCCAGTGCCTGATCTGATAAATGAATCTTCTTTGTGAACAGTCTTTTTTAATAATTAGTTTAACGGTGCTACACACACAAGCTTAACCCCCTTTCAGCACCGTGTGGATAGTTAAAACTCGACGATTTCTAGTTTCAAGCTAACTTTTTCTTATTGTACCATTTCTACAACAAATTCTATTTTTGTATGAGTATCATTGACCTCGGATTATATTTACTATTAAAGACAGTCTTGATCACAATTTATTTAGTACGGTGACCGGTTTCGACCACTACTGCGGTCATCTTCAGACCAATGAGTTAGAACCTCCTTCTGCTAGAGAATCATTCTCAGTAGTGATTCTCTAGCAGAAGGAGGTTCTTACTCATTGGTCTAAAGATGACCACAGTAGTGGTCGAAACCGGTCACTGTACTAAATAAATTTTGATCAAGACTGGTTTTAATAGTAAATATTGGTAACATGTTGATCATTGTCACTCCCATAATGTATTCAAAAGTAATTATATTTTATACTTTACATCAACGAAAGAAGCTAAATTAATAAGAAGTAATCTATTTAACTTATTTCGCTCAACCTCATGACTTTGAACATGCGACCCTTTATTACTGAAAATCTTACAAATATGGTCAGTCACACTTGTATATTTCAATGTGTGTTTTCGTTGTGCATTCGATGCTCAGAACTGGTACTCCCACGGAGATCTACTTGAGGACTTTTCATTGGAAAGATTTGGCTGTTATATTCCATTGTTGTCGTTGTGGTCTTCAGTCCTGAGACTGGTTTGATGCAGCTCTCCATGCTACTCTATCCTGTGCAAGCTTTTTCATCTCCCAGTACCTACTGCAACCTACATCCTTCTGAATCTACTTAGTGTATTCATCTCTTGGTCTCCCTCTACGATTTTTACCCTCCACGCTGCCCTCCAATACTGAATTGGTGATCCCTTGATGCCTCAGAACATGTCCTACCAGCCGATCTCTTCTTCTAGTCAAGTTGTGCCACAAACTTCTCTTCTCTCCAATTCTATTCAATACCTCCTCATTAGTTATGTGATCCACCCGTCTAATCTTCAGCATTCTTCTGAGGCACCACTTTTCGAAAGCTTCTATTCTCTGCTTGTCTAAACCATTTATCGTCCATATTTCACTTCCATACATGGCTACACTCCATACAAATACTTTCAGAAACAACTTCCTGACACTTAAATCTATACTCGATGTTAACAAATTTCTCTTCTTCAGAAATGCTTTCCTTGCCATTGCCAGTCTACATTTTATATCCTCTCTACTTCGACCATCATATTTTGCTCCCCAAATAGCAAAACTTCTTTACTACTTTAAGTGTCTCATTTCCTAATCTAATCCCCTCAGCATCACCCGACTTAATTAGACTACATTCCATCATCCTTGTTTTTCTTTTGTTGATGTTCATCTTATATCCTCCTTTCAAGATACTGTCCATTACATTCAACTGCTCTTCCAAGTCTCTGACAGAATTACAATGTCATCGGCGAACCTCAAAGTTTTTATTTCTTCTCCATGAATTTTAATACCTATTCCGAATTTTTCTTTTGTTTCCTTTACTGCTTGCTCAATATACAGATTGAACAACATCGGGGAGACGCTACAACCCTGTCTTACTCTCTTCCCAACCACTGCTTCCCTTTCATGTCCCTCGACTCTTATAACTGCCATCTGGTTTCTGTACAAATTGTAAATAGCCTTTCGCTCCCTGTATTTTACCCCTGCCACCTTTAGAATTTGAAAGAGAGTATTCCAGTCAACATTGTCAAAAGCTTTCTCCAAGTCTACAAATGCTAGAAACGTAGGTTTGCCTTTCCTTAATCTTTCTTCTAAGATAAGTCTTAAGGTCAGTATTGCCTCACGTGTTCCAGTGTTTCTACGGAATCCAAACTGATCTTCCCCGAGGTTGGCTTCTACTAGTTTTTCCATTCGTCTGTAAAGTCATAGTAGTCATATATTCCATATGACTAAATACACCCCTGGAAATGGAAAAAAGAACACATTGACACCGGTGAGTCAGACCCACCATACTTGCTCCGGACACTGCGAGAGGGCTGTACAAGCAATGATCACACGCACGGCACAGCGGACACACCAGGAACCGCGGTGTTGGCCGTCGAATGGCGCTAGCTGCGCAGCATTTGTGCACCGCCGCCGTCAGTGTCAGCCAGTTTGCCGTGGCATACGGAGCTCCATCGCAGTCTTTAACACTGGTAGCATGCCGCGACAGCGTGGACGTGAACCGTATGTGCAGTTGACGGACTTTGAGCGAGGGCGTATAGTGGGCATGCGGGAGGCCGGGTGGACGTACCGCCGAATTGCTCAACACGTGGGGCGTGAGGTCTCCACAGTACATCGATGTTGTCGCCAGTGGTCGGCGGAAGGTGCACGCGCCCGTCGACCTGGGACCGGACCGCAGCGACGCACGGATGCACGCCAACACCGTAGGATCCTACGCAGTGCCGTAGGGGACCGCACCGCCACTTCCCAGCAAATTAGGGACACTGTTGCTCCTGGGGTATCGGCGAGGACCGTTCGCAACCGGCTCCATGAAGCTGGGCTACGGTCCCGCACACCATTAGGCCGTCTTCCGCTCACGCCCCAACATCGTGCAGCCCGCCTCCAGTGGTGTCGCGACAGGTGTGAATGGAGGGACGAATGGAGACGTGTCGTCTTCAGCGATGAGAGTCGCTTCTGCCTTGGTGCCAATCATGGTGGTATGCGTGCTTGGCGCCGTGCAGGTGAGTGCCACAATCAGGACTGCATACGACCGAGGCACACAGGGCCAACACCCGGCATCATGGTGTGGGGAGCGATCTCCTACACTGGCCGTACACCACTGGTGATCGTCGAGGGGACACTGAATAGTGCACGGTACATCCAAACCGTCATCGAACCCATCGTTCTACCATTCCTAGACCGGCAAGGGAACTTGCTGTTCCAACAGGTCAATGCACGTCCACATGTATCCCGTGCCACCCAATGTGCTCTAGAAGGTGTAAGTCAACTACCCTGGCCAGCAAGATCTCCGGATCTGTCCCCCATTGAGCATGTTTGGGACTGGATGAAGCGTCGTCTCACGCGGTCTGCACGTCCAGCACGAACGCTGGTCCAACTGAGGCGCCAGGTTGAAATGGCATGGCAAGCCGTTCCACAGGACTACATCCAGCATCTCTACGGTCGTCTCCATGGGAGAATAGCAGCCTGCATTGCTGCGAAAGGTGGATATACACTGTACTAGTGCCGACATTGTGCATGCTCTGTTGCCCGTGTCTATGTGCCTGTGGTTCTGTCAGTGTGATCATGTGATGTATCTGACCCCAGGAATGTGTCAATAAAGTTTCCCCTTTCTGGGACAATGAATTCACGGTGTTCTTATTTCAATTTCCAGGAGTGTAATTTCTTTCGAAGGCGTGAAATAAAAAAAATCGTTCAAATGGCTCTGAGCACTATGGGACTTAACTTCTGAGGTCATCAGTCCCCTAGAACTTAGAACAACTTAAACCTAGCTAACCTAAGGACATTACACACATCCATGCCCGAGGCAGGATTCGAACCTGCGACCGTAGCGGTCGCGCGGTTCCAGACTGTAGCGCCTAGAACCGCTCGGCCATCCCCGGCCGACGGCGTGAAATCGCTGAAAGAGTTTTCCTTTTTTTTTTTTACTGAGTTCGTAAGAGTGGCATTCAGATTGCACGACTGCTGCCGAATATCAGAACGTCTCATTTCAAAAGGAAACCAACACAAATAGAGAAAAATCAAGTAGGTGATTAAACATTTCAATTCAGTCATTGTCTCCGAACTTTTTCTCTACCATATACAGTGCAGAATGTTGTAGAATGTGTTCATATCCTTTTGCATTTAGCAATTTCTTAAGTGAAATGGGAAACACCCCAGCCACGAAAATCATCTCCATACCATGCCACCACCATCTGTGTACTTCACTGTTGGCAGTTCACATGATGGCAAATAACGTTGCCCTGTCATTCGCCAAATCCACACACTTCTGTCGGATTGCTAGAATGTATAGTGTGATTCATCACTCCAGATCGCTCGTTCCCCGACATCCATTGTCCACAAATGTCTGTCTTAACGCTTCAATCATCGCTTACCACTTGATACTGAAATTTATGGGGGGGGGGGGGGGGGTGCGCTTCGCCATTGTAAACGAGTCTTCTTAACTTCCTAAGCACAATGAATGTTCTTGCTTTCTAGCTGGACCACTGGTAGCACTTGAAACTCACGAGTCATCCGTTCCCCTGATTTCATGCGACTGTTCGCATCTACCTTGACGGTCCCTGTTCGTCAGTATATGAGGCTTGTCTGGCCTTGTTTTAACTGTGCTTGTTTCTCAGCGTTTCCATTTTCAATTACATCATCAACAGTTGACCTGTGCACCTTTAGAATGTCCGTGATGGATTTGTTACTCACGTGACATTCAATGATAAGTCGACGTTCGAAGTCACTGAGCTGTCTTGACCGACCCAGTGTGCTGTTACTGTTTCTTTACTGACAACACAGTACTCCTCACCCCCTTTGACACTGGCGGGTCAACTGTGCATTACACAGAGATATCCAGATACTTCTGGTCAAACGGTGTACCTACAAGTATAAAAACATCTAAAAGTCAGAACAACTAAATCGGCCCTCACATGTTCATTATCATTGTCAAGCCGTCAACTGACTGACCGTCGGAGAAGACGTATTGGCATACCGAAAATATTTGAAATATTGTCTAGCAGTATTGATGTAGCCAAAATTATCAATGTTATCAATACAGACTGTGTGCGTCACGTCTAATATTGACGGTCTGACAATATTCGCCATTCGTATGTTGACACATCTTCACAAACCAGCCTTAGGACGTTTTTGGGCTGTATTTATAAGTTTATTTTGTCATAGTAACTTTTTCCTAATATATACGATTCACTGTCCTAGTTTCTAAATTGAACAAAGAAGGGATATTTGAGTTTATGAATTGCAACGAAAAAAACAACTATCCCAGTGGAATAAATCTTCAAAGGAGCAAAAGGACAGAACTAAATAAGTGTCATCTATTGAGAATTACTGAAGATACATAGGACGTACTCTGCAGAATTGAAACTGGAAAATGTTAAGAAAAATTCTTTGCTCACTAATTTTAGAAAGAAATACAGGTAAAAGAGGAGAGAGGTTTCTAGGGCCGAAGCCTCGTACATCCATGTCCCTAAATGCTTGTCATTCCACGCAATTTTCTGGCTTACACAAAGACTTGGTTGTTCGACATTTTAAATTTGTCATATCACTTTGCCATCTGACGATATTATTGATGGTATAGGGTCTCTCCAATAATTTAAGGGTTGAACAGCCTATTATAGAAAATAAATTCTGAACGCGTGCTCGCTACTGAACACGCGTAAATTTGGAAGAATCGAACTTGGTGAGACCTTTCCTTGTCAAGGGTTAATTTCTTGCCAGATACCTTCCTCTTTTCTTCTGTCAACAACAGGATATAAGGTCCTCTGTATTTTCGATCTGCATATACTTGTTTTATTTGACGACTTTCCCACTTCTCATAAAAATATTTTCAGTTATATGAACGAATCGTCATGTTTATACGAAGGAATTTCAAAAAGTAAGTCAAACATTGTTACAGCAGGTCAAGTACATTTTACTGAATGCTGCACTGCATTTCAGAGTGCTATATGTACATAACAATACTTTTCAACATAGCTGCCAACTCTCTGTAAACCATTGTCGGAAAGTTCTACCAATCGTTCAGTTCTGACGATAGAAATTCTATCCTTGGTCACGGGGACATTCGAGAACCTCTGCGTCAACACCCTCATTGCTGGACAATTTCTTTCCTCTCAGATATCCTTTCAACTTGCCGAAATCACATAGCGCAAGATCTGGACTTTCCGATCAGCCTCAAAGACTTGCAATGCAGGAAAAAAAATCGCAGCACCAAGAAGGAATGTGTGACACAAACGGAACTTGGTAGGCGTGTTTCTGCATAGGAAAGATGATGTCTGTTCAAATTTCGCACCAGACCCATTTCTCACATTGAGGATGTAAATCAGGTTTGCTTTAAATACACGCTGTAACGGTCATGAGCGCTAGTTACCTTTCAGTGTGGGTGTAGTGAGCTGATGTTAGTCAAGAATGCCTTTATGGCGAAATTGGTGACATAATGAAAACATCGCTGAGTTTGAACGATGTCGTGCAACAGGACTACGAGAAGCTGGATGTTCCTTTACCGATGCTGCAGAAAGACTTCGCAGAAATGTAGCCACTGTACATGACTGCTGGCAGTGGTGGTCGCGAGAATGAACGGTCTCAAGAAGACCGGGCTCCAGACGGCGACGTGGCTCTGCCGAGAGGGAACGCCATCGCGTATGGCTCTGGTGCATCTGCAACAGCAATTTGAGCAGCAGTTTTCACCACAGTGCCATAACGAACTATTAAAAGTCGGTTACTTCAAGGATAGCTCCAAGCCAAACTAACTGTAGTGTCAAGGTCATTGGAGGGCAGGATGGAGGTCTTTTGTGTTTCCTGATAAAATCCGGTTCTACCTCTGTGCCATTGGTAGCAGTATGTTGGTTAGGAGGAGGACAGTTTAGGGGCTGCAATCAACTTGTCTATGTGCTTGGACGCACTGGAACTACACCTGGAGTTATGGCCCAGGGTCCTATTTCGTACGACATCGGGAGCACTCTCGTGGTTATCCCGCGCGCCCTGACAGCAAATTTGTGCAATATTGTGGTGATTCGACCTGTTGCGCTGCCATTCATGAGCAGCATTCCAGGTGCTGTTTTCGAACAGGATAACGCTCGCCCACATATCATTGTTGTAACACAACATTCTCTATAGAGTGTCGGTACGTTGCCTTGGCCTGCTCGATCACTGGATCTGTCTACAACGTGCGACAGTAAAGTAATGAGACTGATGTGTAAAAAAATGTTGCTTACCGTTTTAGTCAAGTTTAGTGTTGTCTCCTCCAAAGTAGTTTCCTTCTGGTTGCACATACTTTTTCCAGTGCTTCTGCCATTGATGATAAAATTTCTGGAACTCATCTTCTGTAATATCCTCCAAGACCCTCGTCACAGCTTTTTGGACATCTTGTGTTGTTTTAAAATGGTGTCCCTGGACCACCGTTTTGACTCTTGGAAATAGAAAAAAGTCGCATGGAGCGATATCTGGTGAAAACGGTGGCTGTGGTAGGACTTAAACTTGTTTTGATGTTAAAAATTGCTGTATTGACAGAGCAGTATGGGATGGCGCATAATCGTGATGCAGAATCCAATTATCAGCAATGTTGGCACGGACACGAAGAACTCTTTTACAAAGTCTTCCTAAAATTTCTTTGTGGTAATATCGGCTAACTGTTTGTCCAAGAGGCACCCACTCTTTATGAACAATTGCCTTGGAATCAAAGAAGCACATAAGCATGCATTTCACTTTTGATTTTGAAATGCAAGCTTTTTTTGGTCTGCGTGAGCCCTTTGAGCACCATTGCTAACTTTGGCGGTTTGTCTCTGGATCGTGCTGAAAAAAACCAACTTTCATCACCAGTGATAACACGGCTCAACAATTCTGGATCGATTTCCGTTTGCTCTAACAGATCGGCTGCCACATTTTTCCTTGTTTCTCACTGTTGTGCTGAGATTTTTGGGGACCATTTTTGCACAAATCTTTCTCGTACCAAGATCTTCAGTTATTATTAGACAAACCATTTCTCGATTGATGTTCAGTTCTTCTGCAATCATTTTCACAGATAATCTTCAGTCAGATCATACAAGTTCACGTACCCTGGCCAAGTTGACATACATCCATGAGGTTGATGGTCGTCCACTGCGGTCTTCATCTTCAACAATCGTTCTGCCTTCACTAAACATTTTATGCCAACAAAAAACTTGAGCTCTTGCCATAACATTCTCTCCAAAAGCTTTCTGAAACATACCATAAGTTGTCGTCGCGTTTACACCCAATTTAACCCAATAAGAAATGGCATACCGTCGCGCAATATTATGTGGTTCCATTTCCATGACAAGAGACACAAACAGATGCTAACTTATTACAGTACAACTCACGACTGAGCAGTTGCATCGATGTGCTGCTTGGACTTGAAGCAGCTCATACACCAAGTTCAAAGATATTGTGCCTACACAAGCCTGCAATGTTGCCACATCTTGCAAAGAAAATCAGTATCATTACATTATTGTCGCATGGGACATCGACGAGAACTCTAGTGTCATCCACAAACAGCATTAACCGTCCCTGTATTGATCAAACAAGTGCAACAGGCACGGAATCCCACCGCAAAAACCGATATCCGGCGCTTATGCAACGCAACGCATACATGTTTGTATGCTTCCGTTCAACATTCTGGAGGTAAAACTGATTATTAAAGTACCAGTATTTCACATCTGCAATGGCTTAGCTTGCCCTTAAATTAACCTGTAGTTTTGCAATGTTTATCACTTCAATACGTTACCTTTACAAATGTTTTATCAAAATTTCTTTTCCTACATTAATTACTTTTGGTGTAGCAACTTTTTTTCCATCATAGTTTATACAAGTGGCCTTTGTCAAATTTTGACACCATTTCACTACGGCTGGAAGCAGCACTGCACTTGGTCCGTATATTACCATACTTCCAAGGCGAATCTGTGTGCAATTTAGACGTTTTGCTCACACGAATCGTACTGCCTCGCGTATCAGTAGTTCAACTTGGGAGTTCGTTTCCAGTTGCCACGCAATTTCAGTGGCACTGTGGGACGCTCCCGTTATTCGTACCGCAGCAGAACTGTGTTTGTACGAACAGTGGAACATGTACTCTCTTCTGACAATGCGCAACTAGTGTTGCGTAATGGTTTTATCGTGGAACATAATTTCTGAAATGCCTGTGTAAAACCAATGTTCCGGAAACTATTCTGATGAAAATCACTTGCTACAAGGGCAGAAATGTTGGATTTACAAACATGATGATGCGTTCATTTACTCACAAACGTCATATTGAAGTTCAAAACGGCCGCAGAAGCCTACACTCGCATCAAACTTTTCTTTGTAGTTCCGAGTACTAATGGAGCAGCCTTTTAGATAATTGGTAAATGAGAGTCCCTTACACGTTGTTTTGGCATTTCTTTCTATAACAGCCGACTCCATATGTTTAGGTACTGCCACATATCCACGATTCGCTTTCGCTGGGTGATAGTGTGAGGGAACGACTGGTCTAACCACTGACAAAGGGACCTCTCCTACGTGTCATCACCGATTTCGCCCAGATTTACGGCTTATGCAGGGACTGGGCAGAAATGAAAGTGACAGCATTGGGAGCTCCAGATGGCTAAGGCTTTAGGGAAACCATTTTTGGTGCAGGTCACGCGAGGCCTGCGCCATTCGTGTTACAGTAACTCTCAGATTGCTGTCAGCGTGGCGCAAAGAATAGGGAACTGTAATCCAACGAGCGTGGGGTCGAGTGATTATACGGAAAAATATTTTTTTTATTTTCATTTTTCACGTTACTTACACTGCAAATAAATCGAATCACTGTTCAGTATATTGTATCTACTGATATTTTCATAAAAGGCATGAAACGATAAGCCAAAGGAAAACATGGGTTGGAAATAAATTTCCAAGAACGGTTTGTAAGGCGTACACGAAAACTTTGTGTTGTGACTTGGCAAGACAGCCAAGCCACTATGAGATAGCCGAAAGGCACGCGTTTAAGCTCACGCAGGCTGGCGTGAGGTCTGGAACAGTTAAAGGAGTTGAGTTTAGTAAAAAAGTACGTAGCTTCTGGAATACTTAACTTTAATCCATAATTGGTAAACATCGGTCTGACGGTACATGCTTCACAAGATAAATAGCAAATGATAATGACGCCTTGCTAGGTCGTAGCAAATGACGTAGCTGAAGGCTATACTAACTATCGTCTCGGCAAATGAGAGCGTAATTTGTCAGTGAACCATCGCTAGCAAAGTCGGCTGTACAACTGGGGCGAGTGCTAGGAAGTCTCTCTAGACCTGCCGTGTGGCGGCGCTCGGTCTGCAATCACTGACAGTGGCGACACGCGGGTCCGACGTATACTACCGGACCGCGGCCGATTTAAAGGCTACCACCCAGCAAGTGTGGTGTCTGGCGGTGACACCACACTTTGTATATAAAATTGGATACTTTTCCTATTTTACGAGGGTTGCCCAGAAAGTAACGCAACGCATCTTTTTTTCTTCTACTATTCATTATTGAACAAAATGAGAATTACGCACACGAAAGGATAGTGTTTTACCTACATACCCTATTTTTCCACTTAATCTCCATTCCGTTCTGTGGCCTTGCTGCAGCGCGAAACAAGGGCGTGTATGCCCTGTAGGTACCAATCGTTGTCCTGGTGGCGGGGCCAGTGCTCCACTGTGTGAATTACGTCCTCATCATCTTCTACGAATGGTATCCTTGAATGGCCCAAACAAGTGGAATGACAACATCAGCTCGCTGCAACATGTCAGGTGTGACAGCCTCGGATGGTCTCCCTGACCGCTGCAAATGGTGGAGCTCCGCCGAACCGCCTTCTGATGACCTCATCCTCTGTGTCCAGCAACTAACTGTACTTCCGTCAACAGCAGCTGCTCCGTAGACTTTACACAAGCGTTTGTGAATATTCTCCACAGTTTCTTTCTCTGCAGTGAGAAATTCAATGATGGCACGTTGCTTGTAAATTTTTGAGAAAGTAATGTATTCAAGAGTAGCTTCACATATCTGTAAACATGAAGTACTAACAAAATGTCAGTTTGGTTTCCAGAAAGGTTTTTCAACAGAAAATGCCATATATGCTTTCACCAATCAAATTTTGAATGATCTGAATAACCGAACACCACCCATTGGGATTTTTTGTGATCTCTCAACGGCTTTTGATTGTGTAAATCATGAAATCCTGCTAGACAAGCTCAAGTATTGTGGCATGAGTGGGACAGTGCACAAATGGTTTAATTGATACTGAACTGGAAGAGTGCAGAAAGTTGAAATAAGTAGTTCTCATAATATGCAAAGATCAGCACATTCCTCAAACTGGGGAACTATCAAGAATGGGGTTCCGCAAGGGTCAGTCTTGGGTCCTTTGTTGTTCTTAATATATATTAATGACTTGCCATTCTATATTCATGAAGAGGCAAAGTTAGTTCTCTTTGCTGATGATACAAGTACAATAATCACACCTGACAAACAAGAATTAACTGATGAAATTGTCAATACTGTCTTTCAGAAAATTACTAAGTGGTTCCTTGTAAATGGACTCTCATTGAATTTTGATAAGACACAGTACATACAGTTCCGTACAGTGAATGGTATGACGGCATTAATAAATATAGACCTTAATCAGAAGCATATAGCTAAGGCAGAATATTCCAAATTTTTAGGTGTGTCCATTGATGAGCGATTAAATTGGAAGAAACACATCGATGGTCTGCTGAAACGTTTGAGTTCAGCTACTTATGCAATAAGGGTCATTGCAAATTTTGGTGATAAACATCTTAGTAAATTAGCTTACTACGCCTATTTTCACTCATTGCTTTCATATGGCATCATATTTTGGGGTAATTCATCACTGAGGAATAAAGTATTTATTGTACAAAAGCGTGTAATCAGAATAATAGCTGGAGTCCACCCAAGATCATACTACAGACATTTATTTAAGGATCTAGGGATATTCACAGTAGCTTCTCAGTATATATACTCTCTTATGAAATTTGTTATTAACAACCATACCCAATTCAAAAGTAATAGCAGTGTGCATAACTACAATACTAGGAGAAAGGATGATCTTCATTATTCAAGATTAAATCTAACTTTGGCACAGAAAGGGGTGAATTATACTGGCACTAAAGTCTTTGGTCACTTACCAAATAGAATCAAAAGTCTGACAGATAACCAACAAGTATTTAAGAAGAAATTAAATGAATTTCTGAATGTCAACTCCTTCTACTCCATAGAGGAATTTTTAGATATAAATTAAGAAAAGATGAAAAAAAATATTTAAAAAAATAAAAAAATAAAATAAAATAAAAACACAAAAAATAAAAAAGTTGTTATATTAACTTAAGTGTGTTGTTAAATTAACTTAATTATGTCATGTATTGGAAAATTTCACTCGTTCCACATCATTACGAAATATCGTATTCATGATCCATGGAACTAGTATTAATCTAGTCTAATCTAATCTAATTACTTACAGACGCCATTTTGAAACTGTCCTGCAATTACGCTATCTGTCGGAAATGACGGAAACTTAGCGCGCTCACTCAGGAGTCTTCAAATAATACATACGTAACGTTTCGCTTTCGTAGCATTGTTTTCGGTTGAGAAAAAAATGCAGTACATTACTTTCTGGGCAACCCCTGCACATTTGATGGTTCACACGTGCTGAATTGATATTCTTCGTAAAAACGGGGAAACCAGTAATTTTCTCTGCGTCTCCCACATGTTATAAACGCCGCATTTTTACAATTACATGTGCGTTTTAAAGTTTCTATAGAAAAACATACTTCGTTTACGTTCGTAAAACGTGTACTCTAATCGCACAGTTTGTCAGTAAACCACGCGTAATGCATTACTTTACGAAAATCGACGAGGCTAGGTGGTGATGTGCAATGGAATGTATTTTGACGCAGTCGTCTCGGTAAGTGATTTCTTCTTTTTTTCTCTCGGTAAGAGTTGTTTTGAAGTTTATTATCAAATTCTTTACCTTACGGTAAAAATAGACATCGCAGAGTGAGTTAGTGTAGTGCATTTGGGAGGAATCATTTTAATACAACATGATAACAGTCCTTCTTCATCTTGAAGAACTTCATTGTATGGTTGTGGATTGCTTTGTTTTCCCATCAGTCAATAGGAGAAATTTGTTCTTCTGGACACAGGGTTTCATCACATCAGTCAAAAAGTGTTGTACAACGCTTTGGTAAGTTTTCCAGGATTTTCGGGCCTAATGACCTATATCGTACTCGTCCACCGTTATCTGAATCCTCGTTCCGAAAGGGCCGGCACTCTTTCTAAGCATACATAGACAGTAAGCAGTAATTTCCCAGAAAGGATTATTAGCCAACTGCACTGTATACGAGTTGGTTACTTTATTTATTTTCGGGTTATTTGCAGTGTAAGTAACGTAAAAATAAAAAAAAGAAGATTTCTCCGTAGGGACTCGACGATGAGACCCTCGTATTACTATCCTGTACCATTTTCCCTGTGCCAGCCGCTGTTTGGAAAATACACTGTCGTAAATGACTCATGCCTCGCCCAACCCGCGACAAAAAAGTTACTTTTTACTTGGCCATCTAGAGTTCCCATCTCTGTCACTTTAATTTCTGTCCCAACTCTGCATACATATAAATTTGGACGAAATTGGTGATGACGGCTAGCCCAAAGCCCAAAGGGAGACACCTGTTACACCCATAGCAACTGCATTTCGCCAACCCAATTCATTACATTAGTTTAAAGGGTTAAACAGCTAAGAGGGGCCACACCGAATGCACCCAGAACGACTAAATACTTGGAGTCGCATTTTTCCCTTAGTTATAGCGGACAACTTGACGAATCTTGCGCTGTACGCTGGTAATTTTTAAATTTCATAACTGCCGTATTACTGCGACAATTTGTTTAAATGTCACTTTAAATACACTCCTGGAAATGGAAAAAAGAACACATTGACACCGGTGTGTCAGACCCACCATACTTGCTCCGGACGCTGCGAGAGGGCTGTACAAGCAATGATCACACGCACGGCACAGCGGACACACTAGGAACCGCGGTGTTGGCCGTCGAATGGCGCTAACTGCGCAGCATTTGTGCACCGCCGCCGTCAGTGTCAGCCAGTTTGCCGTGGCATACGGAGCTCCATCGCAGTCTTTAACACTGGTAGCATGCCGCGACAGCGTGGACGTGAACCGTATGTGCAGTTGACGGACTTTGAGCGAGGGCGTATAGTGGGCATGCGGGAGGCCGGGTGGACGTACCGCCGAATTGCTCAACACGTGGGGCGTGAGGTCTCCACAGTACATCGATGTTGTCGCCAGTGGTCGGCGGAAGGTGCACGTGCCCGTCGACCTGGGACCGGACCGCAGCGACGCACGGATGCACGCCAAGACCGTAGGATCCTACGCAGTGCCGTAGGGGACCGCACCGCCACTTCCCAGCAAATTAGGGACACTGTTGCTCCTGGGGTATCGGCGATGACCATTCGCAACCGTCTCCATGAAGCTGGGCTACGGTCCCGCACACCGTTAGGCCGTCTTCCGCTCACGCCCCAACATCGTGCAGCCCGCCTCCAGTGGTGTCGCGACAGGCGTGAATGGAGGGACGAATGGAGACGTGTCGTCTTCAGTGATGAGGGTCGCTTCTGCCTTGGTGCCAATGATGGTCGTATGCGTGTTTGGCGCCGTGTAGGTGAGCGCCACAATCAGGACTGCATACGACCGAGGCACACAGGGCCAACACCCGGCATCATGGTGTGGGGAGCGATCTCCTACACTGGCCGTACACCACTGGTGATCGTCGAGGGGACACTGAATAGTGCACGGTACATCCAAACCGTCATCGAACCCATCGTTCTACCATTCCTAGACCGGCAAGGGAACTTGCTGTTCCAACAGGACAATGCACGTCCGCATGTATCCCGTGCCACCCAACGTGCTCTAGAAGGTGTAAGTCAACTACCCTGGCCAGCAAGATCTCCGGATCTGTCCCCCATTGAGCATGTTTGGGACTGGATGAAGCGTCGTCTCACGCGGTCTGCACGTCCAGCACGAACGCTGGTCCAACTGAGGCGCCAGGTGGAAATGGCATGGCAAGCCGTTCCACAGGACTACATCCAGCATCTCTACGATCGTCTCCATGGGAGAATAGCAGCCTGCATTGCTGCGAAAGGTGGATATACACTGTACTAGTGCCGACATTGTGCATGCTCTGTTGCCTGTGTCTATGTGCCTGTGGTTCTGTCAGTGTGATCATGTGATGTATCTGACCCCAGGAATGTGTCAATAAAGTTTCCCCTTCCTGGGACAATGAATTCACGGTGTTCTTATTTCAATTTCCAGGAGTGTATTTATCCATGGCTTGGAGACAGCTTTGAAAGAGGACATAATATGCGTGGAACTAGATCAAATAGTAACAACGTCGCTAACAACTGTCTCGGAAAGAGATTGCATAAACGTTGCCCCACTACACCACATCTGAGCACTCTAATTCACCGACGTTTCTTGTGTTTCCAAATGCACTTGAAGCCTGTCAGCCTGTGCGCCGACCTTGAAGGGATCAGATAACTTGCTCGTAAGCTATATAGACCATCACAACGTATACGACAACTGGAAAAGTACGTGTTGTTTTAGTTTATGGTGAACGTCGCCAAACCTTTAGAGCAGCTGTGTGTTTCTATGTTGAAACATATCCTAAACATGCCGAAACATAAAAAAAATTAAGAATTCGGAAACACGAAGAATTTGCTAGGCCTACGAGAAAGAGCAACAATAAAGTTTTAGCAGCGGTAACACACGTCTCTGCTAGACAGTCTCGTTGTCCAGAAGGAATGTTTTGCGAGTACTACATTCCAGTGAATTTTATCCTTTCCACATTTAGTTCCATCAATAGCCCTCTCAGAGTTTCTAAATATCGATTTTTTTTACTTAAATGTTTTCTTTCATGTCATTGAAGCGTTCATCCCAAGTTCACCATAGACACCGTTATCGAGTTACAAGGTGATTTGTGAAAAAATGTCTCCGAAAACCATTCACAGCGGGAAAAAGTAATTGACATGTAATTTCATCAACAGCCTAAAAAGGGTTATTGAAGTTATGAACGTACTCGAACTTGGGACCAGCCCAGCCTGTTACAACTTGTGCACGAAAGCGGACGAAAAGTACATCGAGGGAGCAGAGCAGCGGACGACAGAAGCTGCCGAAGAGGTCTGGAGGACCACCATGGTCGCGAATAAGATGGAGGAGGACTCCCTTTTGCCGGCCGCGGTGGCCGTGCGGTTCTGGCGCTGCAGTCCGGAACCGCGGGACTGCTACGGTCGCAGGTTCGAATCCTGCCTCGGGCATTGGTGTGTGTGATGTCCTTAGGTTAGTTAGGTTTAAGTAGTTCTAAGTTCTAGGGGACTTATGACCTAAGATGTTGAGTCCCATAGTGCTCAGAGCTATTTGAACCATTTTTGACTCCCTTTTGGATCCAGGAAGATTGCTGTACGGCCCAGGGGAAAGTTTCGCTTATATGCAAGGAAATGTCGCCAAAAACTTTAAAGGCATTTTTCTCGAAACCATATTCGTCAAACTGACGGGAAACATAAGTAGAGAACGGTGCATGCGATTCTGATCGGAATTTGATGTCGGCATTCTAAACTGAACGTCGTATGCAGCCGTTTTGCGTTATCTTCAAATGTCTACTTCCGCTGCATGCTTTTTTCTCGATTTTGTGAGCGAAGAACATGACATTTGTTTCAGTACGTCATCATTCTTAAGAACGTAATATTTTTGTAGTATCTTTTGTAAACGGATAAAAAATATATCGAAAATGACTTACACAAAATTATTTTTTTAGGGTCCAACAGGAAAGAGGGCTTCGGAAATTCCCACTTATGAGAGATGTTCCGGCCGGAAGGGCTCGTTCCACACAGTGCAGCGGTACCTGGCAGCGTCCGATGTGGACACAAAAATGAGTTCTTAAATACAAAAGTGTAAGGAATAAAACTGTATCATCAGATTGATCATTAATTTTTTATTTGAAAAAATCACGAAAAGCATCTTTTTTCATCCGTTCAAAGAAGGCTAACCCCTTGATAGAAATGAGAGACTGCAGCTGCTTTCTTCCGATTAAAATTCCTAAATATACAGGGTTATTACAAATGATTGAAGCGATTTCACAGCTCTTCAATAACTTTATTATTTGAGATATTTTCACAATGCTTCGCACACACATACAAAAATTCAAAAAGTTTTTTTAGGCATTCACAAATGTTCGATATGTGCCCCTTTAGTGATTCGGCAGACATCAAGCCGATAATCAAGTTCCTCCCACACTCGGCGCAGCATGTCCCCATCAATGAGTTCGAAAGCATCGTTGATGCGAGCTCGCAGTTCTGGCACGTTTCTTGGTAGAGGAGGTTTAAACACTGAATTTTCACATAACCCCACAGAAAGAAGTCGCATGGGGTTAAGTCGGGAGAGTGTGGAGGCCATGACACGAATTGCTGATCATGATGTCCACCACGACCGATCCATCGGTTTTCCAATCTCCTGTTTGAGAAATGCCGAACATCATGATGGAAGTGCGGTGGAGCACCATCCTGTTGAAAGATGAAGTCGGCGCTGTCGGTCTCCAGTCGACTTTCGCGGGCTACGCGTGAAACTTGCCCGCACGTGTTCAACCGTTTCTTCGCTCACTGCAGGCCGACCCGTTGATTTCCCCTTACAGAGGCATCCAGAAGCTTTAAACTGCGCATACCATCGCCGAATGGAGTTAGCAGTTAGTGGATCTTTGTTGAACTTCGTCCTGAAGTGTCGTTGCACTGTTATGACTGACTGATGTGACTGCATTTCAAGGACGACATACGCTTTCTCGGCTCCTGTCGTCATTTTGTCTCACTGCGCTCTCGAGCGCTCTGGCGGCAGAAACCTGAAGTGCGGCTTCAGCCGAACAAAACTTTATGAGTTTTTCTACGTATCTGTAGTGTGTCGTGACCATATGTCAATGAATGGAGCTACAGTGAATTTATGAAATCGCTTCAATCATTTGTAATAGCCCTGTACAAATTGGTATGATACGAGGCGTGTTTTTTAAGTAAGTACTGTTTTCAAATTAAAAAAAGACGTGCTAAGATATCTCGATAATTTTATTCTTACATGAAAGCCTGTACCTTAATCTACTTTTCTACATAATTTCCGTCAATATTGAGGCACTTGTCATAACGTTGTACTAGTTTTTGAATACCCTCCTCATAGAAGTCTGCCGCCTGACTTGTTAACCACTGCATCACCACTGTTTTGACATCGTCTTGAAGACGCTGACCGCATAGGTGTTTCTTCAAGTGCATGAACAGATGGTAGTCACTGGGCCCAAGATCGGGGCTGTACGGAGGATGATCTAGAGTTTCCCATCAAGGAGATGTGATGAGATCTTTGGTCTGATTCGCCACATGCGGAAGGGCATTGCCTTGCAGCAAATCGATGCCCTTGCTCAACTTCCATGGACTGTTGCTTTGATTCTGGTGTGACGTACGCCATCCATGTCTCATCTCCCGTAACAATTTGGCATAAGAAATCATCACCGTCGTTGTGGTACCGCTCAAGCAAAGTCAATGCACTATCTAAACGTTTGGTTTTGTGCACATCCGTTGCCGGCCGTGGTGGCTGAGCGGTTCTAGCTGCTTCAGTCTGGAACCGCGCGACCGCTCCGGTCACAGGTTCGAATCCTGCCTCGGCCAAGGACGTGCGTGATGTCCTTAGGTTAGTTAGGTTTAAGTAGTTCTAATTTGTAGGGGACTGATGACCTCAGAAGTTAAGTCCCATAGTGCTCAGAGCCATTTGAACCATTTTTTGCACATCCGTCAACATTTTAGGTACCCAACGTGAGCACAATTTTCGGTAATTCAAGTGCTCGGTCACAATGCCATACAAAACACTACGCACTCCCGCAAGGAGGAAATCGTAAAGCTTGTGTTTTCTCTCACCTTATCGTCCACTTCCTGCACCAAATATTCCTTAACGATCGAAGGACGCCCGCTCCGTTGTTCATCATGCAGATTTATGCGTCCACCTTTAAATGCTCTCACCCACTTTCTTACCATTCCATCACTCGTAACGTTTTCTCCGTAAACTGCACAGATCTAACGATGAATATCGATCGCTTTTAGGCCTTTAGCACTAACAAACCCGTACTTCACAGTCGGCGGGACTCACGATTATCGGAGGCACCTTAAACATTCAGTACACAACGTAAACAAGGAAGAATCAGACTGTAATGACGTCAGTGCGTAGATTAAGGTACAGGCTTTCATGTTAAAATAAAATTATTGAGATATCTTAGCACGTCCTTTTTTAATTTCAAAACGGTACTTACTTTAAAAACACGCCTCGTATTACCGGTTTGAATGTGTAATGGGTGGCGTACATGGATCTGTTCATGTGAGATACCCTTGTGAGTTATCGTGCGAGTACGAAAATTTCATCAGTCAATTAAACGTAGTAATTGCAAATTACCAGAACAGATAGCCATCTCGCTAAATTGTCTCCTACTTGTACTTTCATCTCATGAAGTGCGACGTCGATGTCGCATTTCTTTAAGTTTACAGTAATTTTGCATATGAATGCACTGATGGTGAGCATGGATGCATGTCACACCATAGTTTGTATGAAGGCTTTTGTGATTGACGTTCTGACGACGGGGTGCACATGAAACACGCTATAGTAAAAATTTTTGATGAACAAGCTACCAGTTCATTTCTAGCGAGCTGTCTAGTATTCCCATAACAAGTGCTGTCAAGATTACATTATGGTTGCAGGACTTCTGCGTCACTTTGTCACAGTTTAAGTTCATCGCTTCCATTTCGTCTTTTTCTTTCTACCTATCAGTATGTGCAGTCAAGTTTGTTTAACTGTTATTGTCCTAATGTTGCCAATAAGTACCTAACACAGTAAGATCATAAATTTTCCTGGCAACAGACGAAATATAATGAAGGGTGCATGTGTAAACGGTCCTAAATGTTCCGAGACTAAATTATTTAAGAAAAAGATAAAAGTTATGATGGTGGTCTTCGGGCTTCCGCCGTTCTACACTGTCTTCCTTACGTTGGTGCAGCCCACAGAACGTACGTACTTCAATGTGGAAAGTCCTTCTTTGTGATGTTGTTCAACTCGCCTGTCACATTAACTTCAATATAGATTTTGTTGTCAAAACATTCACCCTTCATGTAAATTTCTGCACTTTGTCGTTTTGTAATAGGTTTGCACCCATAACACCAAGTCTTGTCACGTGTTCGGATTTTTGTCGGAAAAAATTGTCCACGTTTTGAATTTCAGTCAAGTCCATGAGTCGTCAGCTATAATCGGGAGTCAAAGTGTGCCGGACAAATTTTACACACACTACTCTCTCCTTCAAAAGATTGTGAAAGAAGTCTTAAACATCTGATTTAGAGGTCTCCACTGCGATACGGGACAACAACGTAGACACCTTACGGCCTCATGTCCACTACTTTACAATGCCTGCTCACTACTGATCGTTGTTTACAGTTGACAGTTTACACTGCCACTTTTAGTTACTGCACTGTCTTCGCTTATGCGCCAGGAACAAAATCTGTTTCGCAGAAATCTTGGACGGGGTGTGTGTATTTGTAGCGATATTTTTAAACAGTTTATATCAATGCCCCAATTTGTAAAAAAAAAAAAAAAAAGAAAGAAATGGTTGTAAATACTGTCGCACACGAATTTGAGTAGCATTGTGGTGTAGTGGTTATGATACTACACTGTTGCATGGAGGGTCGTGAGTTCAAAAACTTACTTGGAATGTACAATTTTAATTTACATATTCGGTTCGAGTACATTCTAGAAGTATCCACCAATGTCAAAAATCATTGTACTGGAATGTTCTGTAGCTGTACATATGCTGTATGTGTTCTGGTCAGAGGCAGTTCGCTCCGCGCTCTTGTATGTGCAAGTGCTGAATAATCCTTCGTTAACTGAAGTTAGTGTTCGTCATTCATCTAATTACACCTTCTTCTAGGTGACATTATTAAATACATCAAAATTCTAAGTGCATTAGCGCAATCTAATTACGTCTTGTTTTGAATCGACCGAGTAATTTGGAAGTTGTAAATTTCAGGTAATTTATAGCGTCAGTTGTCATAAAGACTGTATCGACTAGGAATGAAGCAGTGGAAGTCGCAAACGAACTGGAATCGAGAGCACAGAGACATGATGGGTTAGGATAGAGACTATACGTTGCGTTGGGACGCGGAGAAGGTTTCGGTCACCAGACGGAAGGTTAGTTTTGGTTATTCTGGTCGGTATGCAATCAAGCATGGGCGCAGTTATGATACTCAGAAATTCCGGGACTGAAGCCGATGTTATGGACGCAATAAAATTTAATTACCTTGGTGATTGTAAAGGAGCCTAGCAATGAACTTTAAATACCAATTGTAATAGAACAGTATATGAGCCCTCGCTTGCTAGTTCCAGCTGCGGAGTGACGAATCCGGTTATTTATTTATCACGAAATATAGGTTTGATTAGTAAATAATTCTAGTTCGCACTTAGCTTCTGGTAATTACCTAATAATTCAAAATCATTCCAACTACAATTATATGCAGTTCAGTTCTGCTGCGAACATTATGAATTACATGTTGCATTGGAACTACTTTCTACCGATGTACGATCGTATCTAGACTAATGAACGGATTGGCCAAAGACTTATAAAAATTGAATGCATATTCCATTCAAAAACACGAAGCTCGATAGCAAGCAACAGTTCAATTTAAAAAGGGCTGTCTTGGTGCACGTGGAAACATCTGTCCTCACCTAGAGCAGAGGAAGTTTCAAAAGCGGAGCTTCAGCAACAAAGTTAGGACCATTATCCTTGAGTGAAAGCAGACATTAGCTAGTACCCCCGCCATCCACGCCCCTGCCATCTCTTGTCCCCCCTCCCCCCTTGTCACCCATATTATCATCAACTTTAGCACCTAACTAAACTGTAGAATGAAAGACTTTCCTTGGAACACTTGTATTTCTAAAATTATTGATGGTTGAATGATATTTAATGTGTATTTGTGTGTGTGTGTGTGTGTGTGTGTGTGTGTGTGTGTGTGTGTGTGTGTGTGTGTGTGTGTTAGAATGAATGATGAAAGAATTCGTGGTACATCGCAAGTGCTACCTACAACTCCTTAGCTGGCCGGGATGGCCGAGCAGTTCTAGGCGCTACAGTCTGGAACCGCGCGACCGCAGCGGTCGCAGGTTCGAATCCTGCCTCGGCCATGGATGTGTGTGATGTCCTTAGGTTAGTTAGGTTTAAGTAGTTCTAAGTTCTAGGGGACTGATGACCTCAGAAGTTAAGTCCCATAGTGCTCAGAGCCATTTGAACCACAACTCCTTCTCAGAAAAGAAAGCTGGGTATCCACAGTGTTACAAAATGTGTTTCCCCTGCACTACTTCTCTCCATTGCGGTACTTGCTTCACCTGCACACTGCAACCCCATTTAAAATCAAACGAATTCAGATGTGTGCACTACACTTACTGTTCGTAAATCACTTAATTGCTGCTCTCCTTACTTCTGAACTGTCAGAAACTGGATGGTTTCAGGTTGTTAATGCTTTATGTCTAACAATCTTCTAATAATAATAATAATAATAATAATAATAAAACTGTGTACAGCATATAGTAGCCCTTATGTAGTTACTGCAGTGTCGTGCTGTCAATTAAATCATTTATCTGTTTAGAGGCGAGTGATTACATAATTTCTGGACTACTGCAGGTACTATCTTCAACTCGTAGAAGACATTGTCGTGAGATATTTTGCATTTGTTACGTGTATGTCTCACTTTTATCATTAGCGATGTACGGGACAAAGCACAAAATACGTGTGTAGTGGGTGCCTATGCGAGGAACCTACAACCTCTAGCGCATTAATGCTACTAATTGAGAAAAAGTAATTATTGATATCTTATACAATCAAGTCTTCCAAAGTTGTGATAATAGTAATGATCTTTCGAAAATAATTTATTTTTGTGACTGAAACAGAATCGAATGATTTAGTTTTTACCCCTCAGAAAATTTCATTTTATCTCTCAGTTGGGAACCACTGTGTTAGAGGGTAATGGAGACTGTGTACAGAAATGGTTTTACTTGAACTGCTGTTTTCCTAATAATTAATTGCCCTCACTTTCTGAACGGCCCCCCTAACTTTTTATTTTCAGTTTTCGGGTCATCACGAAAAAAGTTCTGATGGGGAAAACTCTGGTTGTAAAGATATACAGTCCTCATGCATCCTTCGGAGTGTGTCACTAAAACAAAATGCAAAGATTAAGAAGAAACAGAAGTGCAAAATGCACAACGTCAAGAGCGCGTTCAGAAGAGGTTAAGTTCAGATGTTACCAAACCACACTACCGTCTTGTACGTGCCAAGGGTTTCTTCCATTCTTCTAGATACTATATGACGCTACGCTTGAAACGTCCCGTTTGAAAATTAAGAATGACCGTGCAGATAAACTTCTACGTTATTTGATAGAGAAACAACTGAGTAAAACACAACGTACTCAGACAGTTTTCTCTTTACTTATTCTGTTCATCACTAAACTGAGACACAATATTTTAGCGCAACGCAATCTGACTTTGGACAATCCCTACAAAAGCATGGCCCTGACTAACAATACCTTCCATGAATCACTTACCTCACAAAAATCTTCGTTACTTGAACTACTGCAATACAGCGAGCGCCAGTACTGCCAGCTAAATAAAAGATTCTAACTACTGAAGGCACTACTACTGATAGGAATAGTTAGCAAATGAAAGATTTTGATAGGGAACAAACAGTGTATTTACCTTAATAGTGTTCAAAAGTCATTATAACAAATTTCATTTTTCTGACGGACACACGTCCAGATAGTCCGCTCAAAACTCTTACATCTCTCTCCCCACATCCACCACTGCTGGCGGCTCACCTCCAACTGCCCAACGCTACGCGCCGTTCAAATACAACTGCCCAACACTACACAAGCGAATATTCCAACAATGAGTCCAACCAGCCACAGACTGCACACAGCGCAGTCAGCGATTTTCATACAGAGCACTACGTGGCATTGCCAACATAAAAACCTAAACAGCCTACTTACACGTTCCGGCCCTTTCTCTTCCATTGACAGTGTGTAAATGCCTCAATTTGAAATGGATTCTCTAATATTTTCACGTTCCGTTCTGTGACGTCCAGTGTACATCGCACTTAATGTGGTCCACTGCATCGGAATCTTTCATTCGTAGCTGTGAAAAGGTTTTTCCTCCTCCGTTAAGTGCACTAATTTTGTTCAGAAGGGTGTCGACCTGTAATGTGTCCATAGAAATTAAGCCTGTGCTGTAAGTAATAATGCCTCTGACACCATCGTGATCGGGTGGTATTCTTGCCGGTGAGTCCGCGGAATATTCTGGAGGTGTGAAGCGAAGGGCTGTTGCCAGGAACGTCCGCCGCGAGCTGAGTCAGCAGTGGAGCCAGGTGATAGGGCTGTTAATTCAGTGTCACGTTCCCCGCGAAGCGAAGAGCGCGCCGTGCCGTGGTAACTGCGGCCTTGTTTCCGCCTGGCTTTTCGCTCAGACGGCGCTCAGATTACAAAGTGCCAGCGCCTTTCTTGGTCCGCTCTTGCCAGCTTCGGCAAACATACCCGCAGTGACTCGGCGACTTCGTCAAGCATCTGGAGTGGTCACGACCGCTTGTAAAGGAAGTGCCTCTTTCAGTGACGTAACTCACTTGACGTGGAAAGAATTGAGGAAGACTCGGTTCTCTGGATTTTTTTACGGACACGACTGCACGTCATGCGTTATTAAATTCTCAAACAGAGTTTTTCGTCACTGAAGGAACTGATTTCTACAAAAAACGTGCAAGTATTTTGTTCGTTTATGGCAATTGTTGAGTGTCAAAACTGTTTACATTAGCGTTGCCAAGAATTTATACACCTACTGTGGAACGCCAGCACATACCGCCACACGCGCTGCTGCGCTTGTTTGTGTTTTCGTTTGTGACTGGAGATGGTAATGTCGTGAATGGTTGTTAAAGACAACAAATGGTAGAACTCATCACACGTAGGACAGATAAGCCGCTGAATGTCCGTAGCGCTAGTGACAAATCCTTAAGGCTTTAGGCCCATAACTCGTAAGCCTCGTCTGAGCAAAGCTAATTTCCTGCCGCCACTTTACGAGATCTAAGAGTATTGGGGTATTACAGTTGGCTGGGTTCCTCTGTCGTCCATAGGCTACGCATAGTCGACAGAGCTTGTCTTCGTAGTGCGATGTGTTGTGGCCGAAGTAGAAGCAAGAAAAATGTTTCTGGAAAACTGAAATTTGTTACCATAGAATATAAATTTAAGGTTAGACTGTCTTTCCTGGAACTACTGGTTGGCGTTAAGCGGTTCGGACAAAAAGAGAATAAAAGCTTTTGAAATGTGCTACGACCGTAGAATATTGAAAATTCTAAGGGTAGATCCAGTTAACAATTAGAGGGCTCTAAATCGGACTGGGCCAAAATTAAATTGTGACACAACTGAAAGAAAAGAAGTGGTCCTTTATAGGACACATTTTTAGGCATCAAGGATAGTCAGTTTGCTTGTTAGCGCGCGCGCGAGCGCGCGCGCTCGTGTGTGTGTGTGTGTGTGTGTGTGTGTGTGTGTGCGTGCATTTAGATGGGGTGGGGGTGGGGGGAATTGTAGGGGGAGACCAGGGCTTCAATACGGTAAACAGGCTCAAAAAGATGTTGGTAACTGTAGTTATGCAGAGATGAAGGTGCTTGCAGAGGTAGACTAACGTGGAGAGCTACATCAAATCAGTCTTCGGACTGAAGACCACAAAAACGGCAACATGCCTTCACCAGGTGCTATATTCAGGGGTTGACGAAAATATGGAAAAACAGCGAGAAACGCAAGCTTGAACACAAATGGAGATAACAGCGAAGCACGCATGTTTGTGCTATTGTATCTAACGATGAATATTTATACCGTATACATGGAAAGCAGAAAAACATCATCCGGTAAGTCACAAATCAGACGAAGGTATGTGTTGAGAAATAATGACGGTCGGTTACTGAAGAGGAATGTTGTTGTTGTTGTGGTCTTCAGTCCTGAGACTGGTTTGATGCAGCTCTCCATGCTACTCTATCCTGTGCAAGCTTCTTCATCTCCCAGTACCTACTGCAACCTACATCCTTCTGAATCTGCTTAGTGTATTCATCTCTTGGTCTCCCCCTACGATTTTTACCCTCCACGCTGCCCTCCAATACTAAATTGGTGATCCCTTGATGCCTCAGAACATATCCTACGAACCGATCCCTTCTTCTGGTCAGGTTGTGTCACAAACTTCTCTTCTCCCCAATCCTATTCAATACTTCCTCATTAGTTATGTGATCTACCCATCTAATCTTCAGCATTCTTCTGTAGCACCACATTTCGAAAGCTTCTATTCTCTTCTTGTCCAAACTATTTATCGTCCATGTTTCACTTCCATACATGGCTACACTCCATACGAATACTTTCAGAAATGACTTCCTGACACTTAAATCAATACTGGATGTTAACAAATTTCTCTTCTTCAGAAACGCTTTCCTTGCCATTGCCAGCCTACATTTTATATCCTCTCTACTTCGACCATCATCAGTTATTTTGCTCCCCAAATAGCAAAATTCCTTTACTACTTTAAGTGCCTCATTTCCTAATCTAATTCCCTCAGCATCACCCGACTTAATTAGACTACATTCCATTATCCTTGTTTTGCTTTTGTTGATGTTCATCTTATATCCTCCTTTCAAGACACTGTCCATTCCATTCAACTGCTCTTCCAAGTCCTTTGCTGTCTCTGACAGAATTACAATGTCATCGGCGAACCTCAAAGTTTTTATTTCTTCTCCATGAATTTTAATACCTACTCCGAATTTTTCTTTTGTTTCCTTTACTGCTTGCTCAATATACAGATTGAACAACATCGGGGAGAGGCTACAACCCTGTCTTACTCCCTTCCCAACCACTGCTTCCCTTTCATGTCCCTCGACTCTTATAACTGCCATCTGGTTTCTGTACAAATTGTAAATAGCCTTTCGCTCCCTGTATTTTACCCCTGCCACCTTTAGAATTTGAAAGAGAGTATTCCAGTCAACATTGTCAAAAGCTTTCTCTAAGTCCACAAATGCTAGAAACGTAGGTTTGCCTTTCCTTAATCTTTCTTCTAAGATAAGTCGTAAGGTCAGTATTGCCTCACGTGTTCCAGTGTTTCTACGGAATCCAAACTGATCTTCCCCGAGGTTGGCTTCTACTAGTTTTTCCATATGACGACAAATAGGAGAACGACAGCTGCGAAAGTCACAGCAGAATGGAATGGCGAATTCGCGACACCTGTCAGCATCAAAACATCACGAACAGAGCTCCATAAGCTGGGAACTGCAGCGACATTTGGAATTCCTTAACCATTCATTAACGATGCAAATGCCCATAACAGAAAAATGTGGTGCCGAAGCCATGAAACCTGGACTGTGGAGTAATGGAAGAAAGATATGTGGATGGATGAGTTTTACTGCGCATTGTTTCCAATTCCTGGCCGAGTTTACGTCCAAAGAGTGGAAATGCGGCGGGGGCTTGGTGATGATATGGGCAACCATATTGTGCTGTTTCATGGGTCCCATGGTTACTCTGCAGGCTCACATTACTGTCAAGAACTATGTGGCCATTTTGGCTGATCAGGCCCAACCCTTGGTGAAACTTTTGTCACCAAGTGGTGATTCTGTGATACAAACTACATGGGCCTTCTTCGCGCAGCCTCACATCGTCGCGGACTTGTTTTGTGAGCTCGAGGACGAATTGTCGCTTCTCCCTATGCCACCATAGTCGCCATATCTTAGTATTATTGAGCCTTTGTGGTCTACTTTGGAGAGAAGCGTGCGTGGACGATATCAACTCCATAATCGTTATCTGAACTTGCCACTATTTTGCGGGGACAGTGTTGTTAGATACCCTCGTAGACCATGCAGGGCCTGTATTTATCCATTCCGAGACGACTAAAAACTACACTTATGCTCATAAATTAAGGATAATTGCAGAATGTGGTGCCACACAACGTGGCACTACACAAAACTGGCGCTAATAGCTTAGGCACATAGGGAACATACACGACACAGATCTGTAAGTTCACGGTATTGGTGACAGTTTGAGAAAACCGTCCCGAAACACATGTGCTACAAAACGCCACTGTTTCCTGAGAATGTACCCCGACATCAATATGGGATATGGTCACCATGCACAGGTACACAGGCCGCAAAACGGTTTGGCATACTCTGCAGAAGGTGGTCTAGCAGCTGCTGGAGTATAGCCTCCCATTCTTGCACCAGTGACTGTCGGAGCTCCTGAAGTGTCCTAGGGGTTTGAAGACGTGCAGCGATACGTCGATCGAGAGCATCCCAGACGTGCTCGATGGGGTTTATGTCCGGAGAACAGGCAGGCCACTCCATTCGCCTGATATCTTCTATTTCAAGGGGCTCACTCCTCCACAATGGCAGCTCGGTGGGGCCGTGCGTTATCATCCGTCAGGAGGAAGCTGGGACCCACTGCACCCCTGAAAAGGCGGACATACTAGTGCAAAATGACGTCCCAATACACCTGACCTGTTACAGTTCCTCTGTCAAAGACATGCAGGGGTGTACGTGCACCAATCATAATCACACCCCATACCATCAAACCACGACCTCCATACAGGTACCTTTCAAGGACATTAAGGGGTTGGTATCTGGTTTCTGGTTCACACCAGATGAAAACCCGGAGAGAATCACTGTTCAGACTATACCTGGACTCGTCCGTGAACATAACCTGGGACCATTGTTCCAATGACCAAGTACTGTGTTCTTGACACCAGGCTTTAAGGGCTCTCCTGTGACCAGGGGTCAGTGGAATGCATCTTGCAGGTCTCCGGGTGAATAAACCAAGTCTGTTCAGTGGTCGGTAGACTGTGTGTCTGGAGACAGTTGTTCCAGTGGCTGCAGTAAGGTCCCGAGAAAGCTACCTGCAGTACTCCGTGGCCGTCTGCAGGCACTGATGGTGTGATATTGGTAGTCTTGTGATGTTGTACACTGTGGACGTCCCGTACTGTAGCACCTGGACACTTTTCCTGTCTGCTGGAATCGTTGCCATAACCCTCAGATCACACTTTGTGGCAAACGGAGGGCCCGTTCTACCACCTGCTGTGTTTGACCAGCCTCCAGTCGACTTAGTATTCTATCCCTCATAACGTCATCAATATGTGTTCTTTGAGCCATTTTCGACACACAGTCACCATTAGCATGTCTGAAAACGTCTGCACACATACTCGCTGCACCGTACTCTGACATGCACCAACACACCTCTGCGTATGTGGACTGCTGCCAGCGCCACCGTGCGACGACCGCAGGTAAAATGCACTGCCTGGTGATACCGCGAGGTGATTTAAACCCGCAAACCGCCCACCAGAGCGTTGTTTCACCATGTATCAGCATTATCCTTAATTTATGAGCATGAGTGTATTTTCAATGCCTACGGTTTTACTACGCTGTCTTAGGCATGGTAATAAGTTGTATGTTTGATAATTTCATATTTTTCTTCACCCCATGTGGACAGCGGGTCGTACGAGAGCTGTAAGCTCCAGAATGGCATGCGTCTTTTTTCTCCATTTTATTTATTTGTTAAGGAATAAGGGAATATTTAAGACTCGGATTTTTCGGTTCATTTGAAGGACTTTTTTTTTACGAGTAACATCATATTAAAGAAAATTTTATATATTCATGATTAATTCAGGATACTCCATTTATTTCAACGAAACTCTAAAATAATTTCTTCTCAAAATGTTAAAGTAATGTCAAAAAAGGGTCGGATAAAACTACACCCTCTCTGAAAACCACTGCTCTTTCTAACATCAGTTCCAGCGGCGCTGTAAAGGCCAGCTCACTGCTGACACAACACAAGACCGAGAAAGTGAACGCAGAACAGTGCGAGATGTAGCACCGTATAATGGAACCTTTTTATTAGATGACGGGACTCGTTTTCAGGAGACACAGTGAAGAAGCAGATATTCAAGAGTGTGTTTACTAATCTTTGTTTGTTCCGTGGAACTACTTCTATCCGAAATTATTTTGATATGATACAATTCCTTGTGGGCCTGAAAACCAATATGCGAACACGGTGCAACCGTACAGCAAGAGAGGTTAGTTGCCTTTCGAGTTAGAAGTAGACCGGCTACTTGTAGGCAGTACGTCGTCGGTTTTGCTTGCATGCAATAAATTACATGCTTAGGTGTAGCGTGCAAGACTGAATTTCCTTTACCAAGTTCCGGAATTGTTCAAATGACCCTCCACATATGCCGGGTATTATTTAAAACATTGCTTGCTTTGAAGTGTGGAATAAACATGCCAGGATCTGAAACGAATCTTCAACTGAGAAAAAAATCGAAATCTTTCTTGCTGTTTTTGTCATCGTTTAGTATAAATGGTTCTACTACATCGCTGTAACGTCAACGCCTTACGATAAGATCCTTGTGAACTTATGTAGAGAAGGGCCTTTAAAATTCAGCTCGCACAGCAGTTTATTTCCATCACGTCTTCACTACTACGTTTTCGTCCACTAATGGCTTTTAGACTTTTTTAAGCTCTCGAGTATTCTAAAGCAGCACTAGACATCACTTAACAACCTTCTTCACTGGACGTAGTTAAGCAGTAAACACGATAAACCCTGCGAAATATTTGCCGTCAGTGCTGTCAGAAACACGAAAAACCAACACTGTCGCAGACATGTTCAGAAGAGTGTAGGAAACAATACTAGAAATACAATGTTTTTCAGTAATTGTGCACATGACGTTATGTACACGTAAAAGAAGGCAGTTGTGACGCAGCACAACATACGCCTAAGTACTACAGAGAGGGTTTCCGAACTCGCATTGACAAATATAAAAATTGTGTTGTCGTAGTTTGGTTTTTCATGCATATATCCGATAAACCGTTCGGACATCATCCACTAATAATAGTGGTGTGACTATTTCCTGTGTAGCATATAACATCATAAATACTGAAAGATGTAACCAGAGCGGAAAAATTTACATAAAAGAATATGAAAAGGATAGACCGCGTCTCAACATATAGATAGCATGTTGAGCAGCAAACAGGCACAACGATAAAACCGCTACACACTCAGCTTTCAGTCAAAGCCTTCTTCAGAAAAGAAAGGAAAGCACAAACACACACGCACACGCACACACACACACACACACACACACACACACACACACACACACGCACGCACGCACGCATTGACACAAGCAGGTACACCTCACCGACTCATGATCGCTATCTCCAATACTCTGGCCAGACTACAACTGTCAACTTGAACAATAGCAGTACCCTTTTCTGAAAAAAGCTCACTGTGTAACAGTCTTCTTGTTCCACCTGTCTGCAACTCAACACGTCATCTTTATGATGAATAGCAATCTTTACACCTCATACATGTTCATAATTCAACCTGGACTCTCCATTGTTTAATTTTACTCGCAAAAAATATTTTTTACATACGTTCGTATCGTTGTATTTATTTTTGATCGTTTAATTAGTTTTAGATGATATTTTGTTGATGAATACTTTCGTTCTTGTGTTTGCCTGTTATAGTCAATGAATTAGTTCAAAAATGGTTCAAATGGCTCTGAGCACTATGGGACTTAACAGCTGTGGTCATTAGTCCCCTAGAACTTAGAACTACTTAAACCTAACTAACCTAAGGACATCACACACATCCATGCCCGAGGCAGGATTCGAACCTGCGACCGTAGCAGTCACGCGGTTCCGGACTGCGCGCCTAGAACCGCGCGGCCACCGCGGCCGGCAATGAATTAGTGTAAATAGCTATAAAACATACACTGTTACAATACGAATAAACTACAGCCTATCACAGTAACCTTATTACGAAAGTATAGTATAAAAAAAGTACCAAAAATACGAGCCTGCCCAGAACTTCAAGTACTTTGGACCTCGGTATAGTCTGCGTCTACATGAAGTCCAGTATCAAATGTAGCATTTCAAGATTATCACGAAAGTATGGGAACAGATAGTGAGAGTAGATACATCAAGAAACCCAATTAACAAATTATCAATGCCACTCTCACTAATCAGATTCGGTTCTCAGAAAAAAAAAATTATGTTGCCAATAGCAGGAATGTACCAGTATTAAAAAGTAATCATTTTTGCACCTTCAGGTCTGTGGGACAATGAACAGAGGTCACAAGGGGACTAAAATCTGAGAATGCCTTAAAACTTCTTTGCTGATTTTGACAGCCTGTAGCTAAGTCATAGAATCGGTAAAAAGTTGGCAAAGTGTCTAAGTTTCCAATGAGATTGGAATCTGCAGCCTCCAGTTCACAAAGAGACCTCGCTACTACGGACTTAGTATCCCAGTGCTGTAGGCACTCATCATTGCCATAGCGATCGATGACGTAGTTAATTCTTCACATAAAATTTGAGTTTAGTTGTAGATTGTGCATGGAACTGCCTGACAAGACAATCGAAATGGCAAGAAAATGTCAGGCGAAATAAGCATGGTAATGCTGTGCTACTGTAGGAAGTAATTCTACGATAAAAAGACTATCAAACCTAGTCTGCAGTGTTGTGAAACCTCAGCAGACTTGCACAGAATGAGTCTTCAAAGGAAAGGTACAAGCAGCTGTCGAGTTGACTGACGGCTAAACTATCAATGAATTTAAGGAAAAGGGACATTCACTCAGTTCAGAACAAAAACTGATTCTCCCCTTAATGATTACAAAATAAATACTGCTGATGCTTTGCCTTTAGAAGCAAGTAGCGTCTGATGAACGACCTATTCAATTTGCAGTACGCTTATGACAAGAGGAACCAAAAAAGCACTAAGTGGTTAAGCTGAGCATGGGCCAGATTTTCGGAGCATTTCATCGCCGTCAAGGCAGTCTGTTCTTAACTTATTGCCTAATAGTTTCATATTAACGACTTCTTAGCCTACGAGGATATTCGTTTGAAAATTATCGTAGAGTTATTGTTAGAACACCTGATACTTTAAGGGCTAATATTTAAGGCGACTTGGTACTCATTCTTCTGAGGGGTTCAATGGTAGCAAGTCCTTAAAAACAAAATAATAAAAAAATCTTAGCGTGGCGTTTGCATACAGCGTCCCACAGAGAAAGCTGCCAGGCACTTAAACGTGATTTGCGGAGTATACATGTAGATGCAGAAGAATGTAATGGTACACGTTGGTAGTCGGTGCTGGAGTGTATGCAGACTACCCATATGCTTAGGATTCATTATGGCAAAGTACCGCCATTCCTTGACAGTGCTAGTTATCAGCCAGATTATAACTCAGTTTCTGCCACGAAAAGAATTGCACAACAGAGTGTGAAGAGAGTCTTATACGACACAGAGCCATCATATGCTACTTTATTACAGCGATATTCTGTATACTGATACCTTTCTGAAGATAATTTAATTCCTGCTGCACAGAAGGCTTGCCACTTCGTTGGAGATAAGAGTAACACACTGTCACACCACTGTGCATCCACACAGACCCCCCACTCGCCCCCTCCCCCAATACACACAATACCCACACCGTGAATTTCTCATACATTTTGATTTTGGACACATTGCATTGCTCTGTTATCTGAGTATAATTCCCTGTATTAGGTAAACACCTTTGATGAAGAGATGTTACAATAAGTCTTATCACTGGTTGATATACGAAATCCTTTTATCTCAACCTTTGAAGCGTTAGACGTGTCCCAAACAAATCAAAACGCCTGCAGACTATTCTAAACGGCATATAACGCCTTCAAGATACTCCCTGAGCACATTCGCTTTCCTCCAGATATTGTTACTGATCAGCCCTTGTTTGAATGAAACACTTGGGGTCACACAAGTAGAGCAAAACCAAAACGACAAATAGATATGGGGACTAGCGACTTCACGGCTGATATCAGTCCAGTGATACACTCCAGGATCGGTATGCCAATCAAGCAAAATTACCGTGAGCATTGAGGCAATGATCCCACTTACGCGCCAGAGAGGAAATACCGGTTTGCTAAAATACCGTGTCCTTCTGCGTGAAGAAGTCCGCAACTACCTGCTGCACATCCTCGTCTGACAGGAATCGCCGACCCTTCAGGACCTTTTTCCAGTGATTGAAGGCATAATCGCATGGGGAGAGATCAGGACTATAAGACTATAAGAGTGTCTCCTTCTTGAGTTGGTGTAAGTTCTGCGTTATGACATTTGCTGTATGAGGAAGTGCGTTGCCATCATCGTAGTTTTCGTTAACGTTTCGCCTTAATTGCACGACATACGAGGGTGAGTCAAATGAAAACCTTAAATTTGTAACAACAAATCGAAATTTCGCGCCGTTATCCCGTTAGCTGGTAAGCGTGCTACAAACAGCGTGCAGAATGGCCTGTAGATGGCAGCATAGTGCAGATGCACACATACCGTCGCAGTATCAGTATAAAGGTGGTCGCCCCACTTGCGACTTGCACCAGGGAAGAACAGCGTTCTGTTATTCCGTTTTTGCGTAGTGAAGGTGTGAAACCTATTGAAATTCATCGACTAGTGAAGGTTCAGTAGGGTGATGCATGTTTGTTACACCAGCAAGTCAACGAATTGAGTAGGAGGTTCGCAAATGGTGTGACTTCAGTGGAAGAGGCTCCTCGTCCGGGTCAGGCACAACGAGTTGTGACTCCACAGAACACTGCAGCAGTTGAAGCCATAGTGAAGGAAAACCGCCGAGTGACACTGAATGACACTGCAGCATGTTTACAGATTAGTCAATGGTCAGCACACCACATTGTGCATGATGTGCTCCAGTTTCACAAAGTGTCTGAAAGATGGGTGCCATGGACGCTGACTCCTGAAATAAGAGAACGACGTGTTGATGTTTGTGAAGAACTTCTTCGGCGCTTTGAACGAGAAGGTGATGGCTTCCTTGCAAGAATCGTGACTGGGGACGAACCTGGGTTCGCTTCCACCAACCGGAAACGAAGATAGCGAGCAAGGAATGGCGCCATTCCTCATCACCAAAACCAAAGAAGTTTCGAACAGAACCATCAGCAGGGTAGATTATACTGACTCTCTTTTGGGACGAAAAAGGCGTCATTTTGGAGCATTATATGCCTAGAGGGACCACTGTGACCGGTGCATCATACAGAGATCTCCTAAAAAATCATCTGCGGCCTGAAATCAAATCAAAACTACGTGGATTACTGTCAGCAGGTGTCCTTTTGCAACATGACAATGCAAGGCCCCCACACTGCAGTTGCAACAATCACAGACCTGCATTTTGAGTCTCTTCCTCATCCACCATACTTACCAGACCTTGCCCCAAGTGATTTCCATACGTTTGGACCACTCAATGGCGCAATGGGAGGTAAGAAGTTCCGTTCTGATGAAGACGTACACCATGCAGTGCATGAGTGGTTGCGCGGACTACCAAAGAATATTTTACTAAAGGAATTTATGCACTTCGTAGGCGCGGGAGGATTTGCTTTGAGCGTGGGGGAGATTACGTTGAAAAGTGATACAGCTTTGTACCACTTCTGCACAAAAAATAGTGTTTAAAAAACATTTAAAGTTTTCATTTGACTCACACTTGAAATTTCTCCATTGTTGCGCAGTGCCGTTCTCCAGTGATGGTTACACCAGATTCCTAGAAATCGATAAACAATGGATGAGGCCGGACTCGGAGATCGACTGGTGTCTTGTGCCGAATCGCGACCAACACGAAACCAATCCCCGATGTAGGTTTCCGACAGACATGCTGCCCCTACATTCTTCATTCTGTGACGGAAATTTACCGTTGTTTGTTCTTCGGCAGCCAAGAAAAGAAAGAAGCACTTTGTTCCTGTTTGGATGCATTTGGTATTAACGTTGCCACTGATCATGCTTCCGCAATTACCGCACGCACGTGAACAGTTCGGTGCTTAAACACACACATTATGGTCACACTACGTTGCATGTGCGGCTGCAGCAACGCCATCAAACGGAAAATTTTTGATCGCCACTTGCATATATGCTGGGAGCTGGACTATATTTCGCGTAACTGATTCCCTGTTACTTGAATCTCCCCAAGAAACCTTCCATAGATACATAGTAATGGTTCATAAGCTGAAGCAAAGCTGCATAATGACCAGACAACGAGGCGAGTACCAGAGACTGGCAGGGATACAAAAAGAGAATCTCTGTCCACAAAATCGTAGAAAACCTCCTAAGAAACGTTTTAGTTGCAGCAACATTATCAGTTCTGTCCAAATGTCGTAACGTTGCACCATCTCCAAGCACGTTTTCAACTGTCATAAACGTTCGCGTTGAGTACTATTGAGACGCCTCAAGAGCAATATAGAAAGGATGACACGGCGGTCGGATGGTCCCGGAAGGCCACTCGTGGCCTGAAGACGGAGTGCTTTATTTTAAGTGTAACTTTTCTTCGCAATAACTCTTCAGATCAGTGAAAGAAATGTAATGTTCTCATATGTTTTCTGCTATTGTAAATATTTCACCTTTACTGTGCTGGGACAGAGATGAATGAGCACAGTGTATGAGTTGTGAGTAAGATCCTTGACTCTGGGTTTAGTTTTATCTGTGGTTGACATGTTAGTCAGTCTGTTGTGCAGCACTGAGACATTCTTATATGAGGTATTGTGGTGAGCAGTTGAGTTTTTCAGAGAATGAGATCTGTTATTGGGAACCGGGGAGAAGCTAAGTGGAATGCTTCATTACGGAGCTAAAAAAACATTTAATGCTGCCTTGTTCATGTTATTGCTAGAGAAGATTTTGGAAGGTATCTTTGTAGTTTCTTTGTAATGGTAGAATTTTGTAATTTTTAGTTTTCTCACTTTGTGCAGTATTTTTCTAAATAATCAGAGTTTGATTTATCAAAAACGATTTTCACTAAAGTAAAACTCACCTCCATGATTCATAGTGAAATTTCGAATTTTTATCGTGTGTGCATTGCACATTACGCCACACGAAGCAACAATTGTTTCTGACAAAAACAAGTAGAATAGATTATTTATCTTTAGCTGCTCCATCTATTGATTTGTATTTGCTTTCGAGAACGGCAGTACTCCTGACACAAAAACAGCATAGTTAGAAAGATGTAAGTCGCTTTTAGTTCAGGGCAGATCTCACCTTGCACTCTTGTGCAACAGTGTGTAGTCATAATTGTCAGGTGTGGTGATAGTAAGTACATTAATTTTCAGTGAACAGTGTTGGTAATTTCAAACAGTTATTTTCTCCCGAGTGGAGCAGTAATTAATTTTTGTAGATCCTCTTAGTCTAACATTGCGCTTCATATTACACATCGTTGATAATGTGCTTAGATACTGACTGTAGTTAGACGGTTTTCATTGACCAAGTAATTAGTTTCTTTGGCATTTAATTTGATTCATTCTCTTTGCTTCAAAATTTGCATTTCATTAGATTAGATCAAATTAGTACTTGTTCCATAGATCATGAATACGACACTGCATAATGATGTGGAACCTGTCAGGTTAACAAAAGATGTCTTTACAAGATATTACATTACAGAAAATATTACATGACACTTAATACTTTGAATTTTTTTGTAAGGGAATGGGGAAATTACCCACTTACTATATCCAAAAATTCATCTAATGAGTAATGAGTAGAAGGAGTTGCCATTCAGAAATTCTTTTAATTTCCTTTTAAATGCTATATGGCTATCTGTCAGGTTTTTGATGCTATTGGGTAAGTAACCTAAAACTTTTGAGGCAGCATAATTCACCCACTTCTGAGCCAAAGTTAGATTTAAGTTTAAAGTTTTATTTCACGACACTGTTCACATGCGCAACACGGGGCCAAACAAGAATTACTTTTGCTCAGAAAATCAGCAAATGAATACTGTATCTAAACTTCACGTTACACGAGGAGAAAGTCTTTGAAATCAATATGTTCAGTTTTCTCTTAGACGGACAATATTCTCTAGAAAGCTTACACACTGATCTGAGTTAGTGAGTGAGTCCACTCTTCGCCCTTATGACGGCTTGAACTCTGGTGAGGAGTCTTTCAATGAGCTGCCTGAAAACAGGTAACCCATCCTTCGCCGGCCGTTGTGGCCGAACGGTTCTAGGCGCATCAGTTCGGAACCGCGCTGCCGCTACGGTCGCAGATTCGAATCGTGCCTCAGGCACGGATGTGTGTGATGTCCTTAGGTTAGTTAGGTTTAAGTAGTTCTAAGTCTAGGGGACTGAGGACCTCAGATGTTAAGTCCCATAGTGCTTAGAGCCATTTGAATTTGAACTAGTCTACATTCGAAGTCACTCAGCTCTCCTGAGCGACCCATTCTACTGTCACTGCTTCGCCATTGCCAACACAATGCTCCCCGCTTCTTTTATGCTTGCAAGTCCGCCCGTCGTGACATCGAGTGGTCAGTTCCGCATTGTTTGTGGTTAGATAGTATATCTTTGCTCTTTCTGTTTCATTGTCCAAGATTCTCTTCCATACAATAATTCCATCCAAACCAAACACTTGTAGAAACTCTTCCAATGTTGTATCGGTATTCTTTTGCTGTCAGCAAACCTTTCACCTCAATAGCTCCTTTACCCATAAATATTTATCTTAGTGTCTCCACACAGTCTAATGGAGCTTTCGACGTTCTCCACTCGATCATTTATAGCGTAATCAGTAACGGCGCTATAATACCCCATTGGGGTGCCTACAAGATCCTGCTTGCTCAATGGGCTTTTTTTCCAATGATATTTGGACAGAACGACTATGTTTGCTTGGTCTCCCCTTCACTTATCTTCACTCCATATTGTTTCCTCGCTTTTATAGTTCACAAATCGCAGTTCTTCCTCTGATTCGGCCAATACTGCTTGAGTGTTCTTATCCCCCCTACTTCCATTTTCTAATGCTATGTCTGTTTAATTTTCAACATAAACATTGAAAAGTGCTAGCTACAGACGACGTCTTTGCCTGACACTTCTTGCAATACATGCTTCATAAGTTTCCTCTTCGCCAGTCGTTAGTATCTCTTTCTGACTTGTGTAGACTTCTTTTATAGCTCTTCTTTTAATCCAATCTAGACCAACAATTTCGAAGACCTTTAGAATGATCTCTTCGTCCAACGCCTTTACCCAGTCAACAAAAATCCACACATTTCTCTGTTAACTTCTACACTACTGGCCATTAAAATTGCTACACCAAGAAGAAATGCACATGAGAAACGGGTATTAATTGGAAAAGTGTGTTATACTAGCACTGACATGTGATTACATTTTCACGCAATTTGGATGCATAGATCCTGAGAAATCAGTACCCAGAACAACCAACTCTGGCCATAATAACGGCCTTGCTACGCCTGGGCATTGAGTGAAACAGAGCTTGGATGGCGTGTACAGGTACAGCTACCCATGCAGCTTCAACACGATACCACAGTTCATCAAGAGTAGTGACTGGCGTATTGTGACGAGCCAGTTGCTCGGTCACCATTGACAAGACGTTTTCAATTGGTGAGAGATCTGGAGAATGTGCTGGCCAGGGCAGCAGTCGAACATTTTCTGTATCCAGAAAGGCCCGTACAGGACTAGCAACATGCGGTCGTGCATTATCCTGCTGAAATATAGGGTTTCGCAGGGATTGAATGAAGGGTAGAGTCACGGGTCGTAACACATCTGAAATGTAACGTCCACTGTTCAAATTGCCGTCAATGCGAACAAGAGGTGGCCGAACCAATGGCACCCCATACCATCACGCCGGGTAATACGCCAGTATGGCGACGACGAATACACGCTTCCAATGTGCGTTCACCACGATGTTGCCAAACACGGATGCGACCATCATGATGTTGTAAACAGAACCTGGATTCATCCGAAAAAATGACGTTTTGCCATACGTGCACCCAGGTTCGTCGTTGAGTACATCATCGCAGGCACTCCTTCAGTGATGCAGGGTCAAGGGTACCCGCAGCCATGCTCTCCGAGCTGATAGTCGATGCTACTGCAAATGTCGTCGTACAGATGGTTGTTGTCTTGCAAACGTCCCCATCTGTTGACTCAGGGATCGACACGTGGCTGCACGATCCGTTACAGCTATGCGGATAAGATGCCTGTCATCTCGACTGCTAGTGATACGAGGCCGTTGGGATCCATCACGGCATTCCGTATTACCCTGCTGAACCCACCGATTCCATATTCTGCTAACAGACATTGGATCTCGACCAACGAGAGCAGCAATGTCGCGATACGATAAACCGTAATGGACATAGGCTACAATACGACATTTATCAAAGTCGGAAACGTGATGGTACGCATTTCTACTCCTTACACGAGACATCACAACAACGTTTCATCAGGCAACGCCTGTCAACTGCTGTTTGTGTATGAGGTTGGAAACTTTCCTCATGTGAGCAAGCTGTAGGTGTCGCCACCGGCGACCACCCTGTGTGAATGCTCTGAAAAGCTGATCATTCACATATCACAGCATCTTCTTCCTGTCGGTTAAAATTCGTGTCTGTAGCACGTCATCTTCGTGGTGTTGCAATTTTAATGGCCAGTAGAGTAGCATTCTGATTTCATACGAGGGAGAAACAGTACGTTAGATGTTACTTGAACAATAAGCTATGACAAAGCTTTGTGTAATATCGCTGTAGCTGTAACCATCTTGCCTAAACTCGGAGCTGCTGGTCATGTTTTACTGTTCTTGTGAGATAATTTTCTTTAAATCTCCGTCTTCTGCAAAATATAGTTCTCTCTTTCTTCTTATTTACTCATATCTGTTTCGACACGTATGTGGCACCCTGTGCTGGTTTCATGTTTTTTCCTCGAGCTGCTTTAATTTAAATGTTTGCTTGCACTGAGTGGCCGTGCGACTCCATCCTGTACAAGCCTCTTCATCTCCGAATAACTACTCCAGCCCACATCTTTCTGAATGTGCTATCTGTATACGCTTCTCGATCTCCCACTTCAGTTTTTAACCCCCCCCCCCTCCACCCACATCCCTCCAGTACTAAGTTTGGTGATCTGATGTCTCAGAAAGTCTCCTATCAACCAGTCCCTTCTATTGGTCAAGTTGTGCCAAAAATTTCTTGTCTCCCTAGTTCTATTCAGTACTTCCTCATTAGTTACCTGATCGATCCGTATAATCTTCAGCATTCTTCTGTAGCACTACGTTTCGAGAGCCTCTATTCTTTTTTTATCTAAACTTTTTACTGTCCATGTTTCACTTCCATACATGGCTACCCTCCAGACAAATACTATCAGAGAAGACTTCCTAACACTTCAGTTTATATTCGATATTAACAAATTCCTCTCCTTTAGAAACGCTTTTTTTGCCATTGCCAGTATATATTTTATATCCTCTATATTTCTGGCATCACCAGTTATTTTTCTGCACATATAGCAATACTCATCTACTGCTTGAAGTGTCTCGTTTTCTAATCTGATTGCCTTAGCATCAAATGATGTAATTCGACTACAGTTCTGACGGAGTATAGTCTATCTGCGGCACCTTGTTTCGAATTAGATCTTTCAGAAATTTGTCAAATTCTTCTGGCAGTATCATGTTTCCCATCTCATATTCATCTACGTCCACTTCTCTTTCTAGAAATTGCCTTCAAGTTCGTCTCCCTTGTGTAGACCCTCTACATACTCCTTCCACCTTATAGCTTTCCGTTCTTTGCTTAGGACTGGTTTTCCACATGAGATCTTGATATTCGTGCAGCATATTGGCACTTAATTGTTACCCTATTTCATTGACAAAAGGAAGACTTGTGGCGTGACATTAAAAAATAGACGTTTAACGTTTCTAGAAGTTTTGACCAAAATGGATAAATTAGATTTCATCTGCCAACAATGATGGCCACTGTCTTCTTCTTAACTGCAAATAGGGTGATTTTAATTGATTGCAGTGCGAAGAGTAGTGGAATGAACAGTGAATAATACTCAACGTACTCTATACTTGATGGATAGAAAAGTGTGTAAGTGTTGGTCAGACTTAATGAAGGAGAACATCTTTGGCGAAGAGAATACACTTGTCCAAGGGTATTACGCGGGTCTTCCAGAAACTCACTTGGCATAATACGTCAAAAATGAATTGTTAAGTTCTATTTCAACGCTAGTTGTAGACAGTTATTCAGTAAGAGAACCAGGACATGAAATAGTTTCCCAGTTTCTAACACACAGTTAAGAAACATTCTGAAAGACAGAAACTGCACATCACATCATAGCACAAATTCACAGATTCTTCTTTTGAGGGTAATTTCTGCCATTCCCTTTCTAACAGCGGTGTTAGTGCAACAGGGTGTGGAGGAAAGCTACTGTGGGTTTCATTGAGTAGGGGACAGAGAATCGCAGAATCTGACGCACGTTTGACGGGTCAGTTGCTAAGAGTAGTAACTACCGAGCTACAGATTTTGAAACTGTTTTGGCAGGAAGATCAATGTTCAGTGGCTCTTCGTTGGAGAGTAACTGTATCTCCATTGGAGAGGGATTGATCTTCAAATCTGGTCAAGCAATTTAGAGCAACCGCGGGAAACCTAAAGTTCTATGGGCGATAAGGGATTCGAGCCAATTTCTCCAATTACAAGGTGCCGCAGATAGACTATACTCCGTCAGAACTACTGACAGCCTTGGGAGAGCCAGCCATGACAGAACTCTTCCTTGTGGTGTGCAAGATGTGTTACACAGGCGAAACACCCTCAGACTTCAAGAAGAATGTAGTAATTCCAGTGCGCTACTGTGCTTAGTACGCCGCCAAGAAGATTTTACTTTACGCTTATTCACTTCTACGTTACAGAACACGAAATCCCACGTGCACCTCTCAAAACAGTTTAGTTTAAATGGCGACATACTTACTCAACAATGAATGTACAAGATGACGCAAAAGTCCTTTAGCATTTGAAAATGCACTAATTCACGGAATAATGTTTGTAGAGAGATAAAAACTGTCGCATATGCGCGAAGTGATTTGGGGTTTTATTGAAACCGGAAACGACCGCAAAAGCTGGCCAATAGATGACGTTGGACAGGAACACGTCCGTAGCTCGGAATGAGAATCGTGTGTGGAAACCCCACTGCATGGCGTGAAAGCCTCGATGTGGCTTGGATTTACCAAGTCAGTCGTGATCGGACCCTTTTCCTTCGAGGAAACGCGGGTTGCAATTTTTCAAACTGGCAGTCTGACGGCTGCACGGTACCCCGATATGTTACAGAATCGCGTCGTCATTAACCTGGCTGATAAACAGTTGCCGAAAAGGAGGACTTTTATGCAGGATGGTGCTCCACACCATTCTGCTACATACGTGAAAGATCTCTTCCGCACAATGTTTGGTGAGGATCGCGTGATGAGCCGTCACTTCCGTCACATTTCGCCTCCCATGTCGCCAGATCATACTTGGCCTCCCATGTCGCCAGACGTCATTCTGTGTGATAATTGGTTGTGGGGCAACCTAAAGTCGCAATTCTACCACGTTTGTCTGACCTCATTAAGGCTGCAGAAAGACAACATAAGACGGCAATATCTCACCATACCTACTCATATGCTGTACAGAGCCGTTCACAATATTGTCCCGAGTACAGGTACTGCTGATGAATGAATAAAGAAGATCGTCTTTGGTAAAAATCAATTATTATGATAATTGTCGCTTTTGTATCGTATGAATCGCCATCTGCTTGTCATTCTGTATACCTTTTCTCTGGTTTCAATAAAACCTTATGTCATTTCAAGCATGTGTGTCAATTTTTACCTCCCCACCCACATTATTCCGTGAAATACTGCATTTTCAAATGTTACCAGGCTTTTGGATCATTCTGTAATTTACACTCCTTTGGGCTTAACGTGTGCCATAAGACCGATCATCAGTAACGTCACGCTAAAGAAACCGTGATAACAACTTCAGTTTTCTAATTTATAGCCTTCTATTCCTCTCGTATCGTGTATTAACTTCATCCGCACTGTTCCGGTGTATCATTTTTGATACGGACCAGAAAAAGCAGGGGACTTTAGCTAAGTCATGCCGGGGTTGGAGTTGTATAATTAGAAAAGTGAAAATAAAAGTTGTTAGGCCGTTAGGTCAAGTGAGCGAGCATCCGGCAAGATCAATCACCGCAAGACTCAAGGTGGCGGGCGAGGGCACAAAATACTTATTAATCATACCGTTCGCTGTACTCACAGCCCAGCAAGCTGCAGTTCATTTGCTCTCATAATGAGCCTGGAGTAGATCTTTGCCACGCTGCTAGTGTCTGATACGAGATTAAATCAGGAAACATGTCTAGGTTCTTCGAATATGATGGTAATATCTTCGACAGTGTATATGCCGTGAGGTATTGCCAAGGTTAACAGGTTGTATGTTCCCCACTTCTAACCCAAATCTCGTTCAATGTTGGCAGCCGATCAGCGCTATGGCAAATGACTCTGTGATCAAACTTGAGAGTACAGAAATCGTTGTATTTGATGCTTCATTGCACATATTGCCCACCGCGAAGGATACAAAATTTACCTGTTTCATAAGTGCATTACCATATTCCAATAAGCACACAGAAGAAATAGATATCTCCAGGTGACCTCATGCTAGTATCACTTAAGATCGATTTAAGCTTCATAATATTCTCATTACTGTGAGGAAGAGATCAAGATATCTCTTCTTTCTTCAGGTATGCTAAATGAAGGATTATAGCCCGTGTACTTACCAAATTGTCCAGTGAAAACGGCTGTTGTCATATTGAAAGAAGAGAGTCCTGCGAGACCTACGACAATGATAACATTCATTCCCAATTTCTATCTTCATTCATGTGGAACTTACAGTCCTGTGATATAGAATGAATCTGTTCTTGGAACACCTTGTATTGTTCCAGCAAGACATTCACAAACGGATGCACGCCACAGGAATGGTTTCGCAGCTACGGCGCCCGTGGCATCTGAGGGTTGCTGTCTTAAGCTGTCGGAATTTCTGTGCACTGCGTCGTGATTTTTGACAGATGATGTTTCGAGTTCAGTTCGTCAACATTTTTTCTCACGCAGGACTTTTTTTTTTATTCTACGAAGCTTTTGGTTTCATTTTGTTATAGATTATCATTCCTGTGCGCAGTGTTCTGCCTGCTATAAACAGATTTTTAAATTACTGAGTTTAAAAGGTATGCACGTTCCAAATAATAATCACATTTAGTTACTGTAGGCTATTCATAAATAATATGGCTTAAATGTTTATTTGCGCGCTAGAGTGGACAGCCGATTGTGTCACGCCTTATTTGTGGACTTTGCGTCAGCCGTACCTGAATACCTTTAAACCAAAACGAGCACGTGCCAAGTTTACACAAACACGGCTGCATCTTTGCTGCGCATCCCACGGGTTGCGCCCACCCACGGACCGCCCTCATTAGGAGCTGACTCACTGCTGAAAACGCTTCGTGCGAGAGAAAGTGTGACCGAGTTAGCGCAGAGCTGAAACACTTAACTCGTAGCCAATATACAGGGTGTTACAAAAAGGTACGGCCAAACTTTCAGGAAACATTCCTCACACACAAAGAAAGAAAATATGTTATGTGGACATGTGTCCGGAAACGCTTACTTTCCATGTTAGAGCTCATTTTATTACTTCTCTTCAAATCACATTAATCATGAAATGGGAACAAACAGCAACAGAACGTACCAGCGTGACCTCGAACATTTTGTTACAGGAAATGTTCAAGATGTCCTCCGTTAGAGAGGATACATGCATCCACCCTCTGTCGCATGGAATCCCTGATACGCTGATGCAGCCCTGGAGAGTGGCGTATTGTATCACAGCCGTCCACAATACGAGCACGAAGAGTCTCTACATTTGGTACCGGGATTGCGTAGACAAGAGCTTTCAAATGCCCCCATAAATGAAAGTCAAGAGGGTTGAGGTCAGGAGAGCGTGGAGGCCATGGAATTGGTCCGCCTCTACCAATCCATCGGTCACCGAATCTGTTGTTGAGAAGGGTACGAACACTTCGATTGAAATGTGCAGGAGCTCCATCGTGCATGAACCACATGTTGTGTCGTACTTGTAAAGGCACATGTTCTAGCAGCACAGGTAGAGTATCCCGTATGAAATCATGATAACGTGCTCCATTGAGCGTAGGTGGAAGAACATGGGGCCCAATCAAGACATCACCAACAATGCCTGCCCAAACGTTCACAGAAAATCTGTGTTGATGACGTGATTGCACAATTGCGTGCGGATTCTCGTCTGCCCACACATGTTGATTGTGAAAATTTACAATTTGATCACGTTGGAATGAAGCCTCATCCGTAAAGAGAACATTTGCACTGAAATGAGGATTGACACATTGTTGGATGAACCATTCGCAGAAGTGTACCCGTGGAGGCCAATCAGCTACTGATAGTGCCTGCACACGCTGTACATGGTACGGAAACAACTGGTTCTCCCGTAGCACTCTCCATACAGCGACGTGGTCAACGTTACCTTGTACAGCAGCAACTTCTCTGACGCTGACATTAGGGTTATCGTCAACTGCACGAAGAATTTCCTCGTCCATTGCAGGTGTCCTCGTCGTTCTAGGTCTTCCCCCGTCGCGAGTCACAGGCTGGGATGTTCCGTGCTCCCTAAGACGCCGATCAATTGCTTCGAATGTCTTCCTGTCGGGACACCTTCGTTCTGGAAATCTGTCTCGATAAAAACGTACCGCGCCACGGCTATTGCCCCGTGCTAATCCATACATCAAATGGGCATCTGCCAATTCCGCATTTGTAAACATTGCACTGACTGCAAAACCACGTTCGTGATGAACACTAAACTGTTGATGCTACGTACTGATGTGCTTGATGCTAGTACTGTAGAGCAATGAGTCGCATGTCAACACAAGCACCGAAGTGAACATTACCTTCTTTCAATTGGGTCAACTGGCGGTGAATCGAGGAAGTACAGTACATACTGACGAAACTAAAATGAGCTCTAACATGGAAATTAAGCGTTTTCGGACACATGTCCACATAACATCTTTTCTTTATTTGTGTGTGAGGAATGTTTCCTGAAAGTTTGGCCGTACCTTTTTCTAACACCCTGTATACCAATACGATCCTCCAGTGATACCTAAGTCATAGTTTTCCTCAACTCCTGAAAATGAGGTGACTTGACAATTTCGCTCTTAATAAAATACTGTAAAGCCAATGTTAAACCCAAAAATAAAAGTGATGCACAGTGAAAACCATGATAACCAACGTGGCTGTCTCAAGGTAACACTTCACCTGAAGGGTAGGCATTTTTAGAATTTTTTATTGGGATACTGCTACTTTTGTATGGAGTGTAGCCATGTATGGAAGTGAAACATGGACGATAAATAGTTTGGACAAGACGAGAATAGAAGCTTTCGACATGTGATGCTACAGAAGAATGCTGGAGATTAGATGAGTAGATCACATAACTAATGAGGAGGTACTGAATAGAATTGGGGAGGAGTTTGTGGGACAACTTGAGTGGAAGAAGGGATCGGTTGGTAGGACATGTTCTGAGGCATCAAGGGATCACCAATTTAGTATTGGAGGGCAGCGTGGAGAGTAAAAGTCGTAGAGGGAGACCAAGAGATGAATATACTAAGCAGATTCAGAAGGATGTGGGTTGCAGTAGGCACTGGGAGATGAAGAAGCTTGCACAGGATAGAGTAGCATGGAGAGCTGCATCAAACCAGTCTCAGGACTGAAGACCACAACAACAACAACTGTTACTGAAAAAAGTGTTTGAACCGTAGCTGAGCCCCACAGCCTATAGAAAATGTTCACGAGTGATGAAACTAATAAAAGGAGATGTGGTTAGGTGCTACGAGTAGATAACAATGACTAGCTAAAGGATTCTCGGTGCAAAATGTAACAATAAAGTTGCAGGAAAGATGCTAATTTTAAGGCAAAAAAAATGTACTAAAATGTGTGAAAAAATTATTTCTGCTGTTTCCTTTCTTAAGTCGTCAGTCGTGTGACTGGATGGATGCCGCCCGCCAGGTACCAACTTCTTCACCTCCTGTTTTCCTTATGTGTCTGTTTTCTCCGATTCTGCAAAGAATCACCTTATTCCTTACCTCATCCACCTAAGTTTCAACGTTCCCTTCTAACACCAAATCTCAAACGCTTCGGCTCTCTTCGTATCTGCTTTTTCCCCTGTCCATGAATAACATCCATACCATTCTGTGCCTCAGAAGTAAATTCTCAGAAATTTCTTCCCTAGATTAGGAACGTTGTTCGATGCCAACAGATTTCTCTGGCCAGGTACGCCCTCTTTGCCTGTACTAATCCGCATTTTATGTCCTCCTTGGTTCGCCCATCATATGTTAATTTGCTTCCATGGCAGCGGAATTCCTTAAGATCGTCTACTTAGCGATCCCGAGTTTTGATGTTAAGCTTATCGCTAATGGTGTTTCTGCTACTCCTAATTGCCTGGTCCATCATGGACTATAGTGCAGCCACAGTATCCAAGAACGCTAAGTAAGAATTGACAAGGCACTCAACCACACGAACTCTATGCAGCCGTCACGTTTACACGAGGTGCTCTACAGATGGAAAAGAGACAGATGACGTCGGTGACCATCTAACATTCTGCGTGGTGTCTGTTGTTCTATGTCTACCACTTTCGCGCAACGACGCTCTGAGCGTGTTTTTTAGGGAATTGACTAGTTTGAACCTGGGACCTGTTGCTGGTAAGGAGACGCCAGACCACACATGACGTGTAGAGCTCGGAAGAGTTCAGTGAGACTAGCGATGATATAACCAAATACTTAATGATTTCAGCATCAGCTCCACTGCACTCCCTGTAAAAGAATCTTAATACTAACTAAATTTAGTGGAAGGGGTTCAAGGCTTTCCTATTTTTTGTTAGCTGGTAAAATAACGTCGAAAAAGCAGTTAAGTTTACCATTGGAAACTTTATTCTACTGACAAAACATTGTTTATAAATTGCACTATTGATAAAAGGAAATGTTTTAATACAGGATGATAAAAACCAACTGCGTTCAACAAAAATGTGAACGAATATTCCCTGAATGGGTGTCCAAGTTCTACAACGGATCGAAGGATGTCCTATGCCATATCACATCTATAATCTAGGTTTAAATTAAGTTTCACAAAAGAGAAAACTATCGAAATGGTCTACAGTGACCCTCAATTATCTTTAATTACTTATCTAACTTGTCGTAAATTACAGTGGCTGATGTGGCTTCTCAATAATTATATAACACAAAAATCATCGCGTTTCAGATTTTAACTTAAGTAGCAAATGTGAATACCATGAGCTTCAATTGACGATTGACACTAGTATTACGTAAAAAGGGGATGTAACAGATGAGACTTCTGTAGTTCTGAGTGAAGCCTTATGCGCTGTTAAGCGGCATCGCGTGCGTTCATTACCTTGTCGGTGTTCGTCAGGGGGCAGCGGGCAGCACAGCTCCGCTCACCTCGCTGTCTCGGAAGCAATTCCCTCCTAACTTCTCCTTACTACAATTTACCGAAGTTGGTTTAAAAAAAACTATCTGGCTGTGTTTTCATCTGACCAATCAGGGTCTCAATGTTAACCTTAAGTTCCGCCTACAAAAATTCTGTCCATCCAATGAGAAACGTTATACTTTTCGTGGTGGGGCAATGTTTTTAAAGTTTGCAACGTAACAGAGACGCGAAAAAGTCTCACGCTAAAACTTGCGGCTGGTGTGACCCTTTTTGTGTTATCGTAAGATCTATACTGTTCTTCTGGAGGGCTCTAGCTTTTAACATGGGCTGGGGGGTGGTCCTATCGGTTACTTTTCGTGGTTGGGCAATATTTCCTAGGATTGCAACGTAACAGAGATGCGAAAACGTCTCACGCTAAAACTTGTGGCTGGTGTGGCCCTTTTAGTGTTATCGTAAGACCTATACTGTTCTTCTGGAGGGCTCTAGCTTTTAACATGGGCTGGGGGGGGTGGTCCTGGTGGTTAGCTGGCGACGTTGGTGTCCGTCCCTTATCGTAGGGCCTTCTAGCTTAACACGGTTCTGCTCTCGGCCTCTGTTCTCGTTTCTCCCCTCGGAACTGCATCTGTTTCACGGTGGGAAGGTATGACATGCATTTAGGCGTCCTTGTGTTAGTCTGTGGTATTCCATTTGCTCACTCGTTGATCGTATTACTTTGGTTAATTTAATGGTAGGATTTATTCGGAACTATGTGACATACTGCCGGATTTGCTTATCATGTCAGGGTTTTCATGGAAGGTGTTGGATTTGCCTGACACCTTACATATCACCACCCTTCGAACTTAATTTTTACACTGAAGTTAGGCAATGATGAAGTCAGTCAAAAATTATTCCTTTGTCTAAATTTTGTTGCCTACTGTTCAACCACGTTATTCTGGTTGTATGCTAGTTTGTATTACTAATTTATATGTTTATATTGACAAGAGAAGAATATTTCTATGCTATTACTATTATTATTTATTTATAATTATTTTCTTTCTTTATTTAAGTGTGAAGTTTGTTTTTTAAGAAGTTTGTTATCGATTTTCTTAGAATTTTTTTACTTATTTTTTATTTTTTTCAAATGTAGTAATTAAGTAAAATCTATTCCTAACACATTTTCTAAATATCATGTACAGGAAAAATGTTTTTGTTTCTAGACACTCATTTCAATATTGTTACACTAACAAATAAGAATTATTTCCAAGAATTGCTTTGACAACGAAATATACATACACAAGTATTGAGATATTATCCTAACAAATGGTACAAATGTTAAAAAAAGGGAAAACATGCAACAAGATAATTTTTTATTCTTTGTTTTTATAAGGAGAAAATGAGTAAAATATAGTTATTCTTTTATTTTTATGAAGAGAAAATAAGTGGCATACAGTTTTAATGTTTATTATGCCTTACTTTTGTTCATTATATACTGTCCATTTCAGAACTAATGACTTATTTTTATCGATAGTCTATTTTTTATTTAAGTCCATAGTCAATGACTGTTATTTTGTAGTTTATTAGCTGCCTGGTGTGCTTAACTTATTTAGTTTTTCACACGTTTATTTTCGCACAATGCCTACATCACGTAATTTGATTTCACATATTCACACAATCCTATGAATGTTTAAGCATGAGGTTGGAAAATGTTTTTGCATGAAGGTAATGGACTTGAGCGAGATGGATGTGGGTAAGTATTTGATGTACAGCTTCGTTCGTCGTTCCTTGTTGGCTTTGCAAGTGTGTTGCTGTTGTGCATCCTTGGAGCTGTGAGTGCAGAATCTCGTGGTTTACTGGCTTTGTATGCGTGAAAGTCATCGTTAAGTGTCGCTGAAAGCGGTCCTTTTTTGTAGTAATACTTCGCAGACGACTAGTTTACAATAGTATAGGTATTTGGGAAGGTATGTCATCTATTCTTCACCCATCTTCTTTCTTGGTCTGAATCTTGCGAATTTTCAACTTCTGTTCTTCCTGCTTTTTCTCTGCTTCTTACTTGATTCTTGGTTCTTCTCTGGGCAGGATATGGAAATATTTATATTTATTGATAACTACTCGCTTTGAAGTTCTCCTCTTAGTAACAGTTTGATAAATTGTTTGGGCGCATCATTTTTACTTTGTGGAAGTTTTCTTCAGTTTCGTGCATCAGTATGCTGTTTAATAGTAGTATTGTGACTTCTACACATATTTTTTTGCCAGTGGTGGCTTGCCAAATCGGTCTTCTCGTTGGGCCGTTTTTTGCTCGCTCCGCTGAGTTGGGGCGTTCCGAGACCCTTCTGGCATTCGGTGTCCTGTTGTGACTCTGCAGGGTTCCGCCACTCTGTGGTTCCGCTGTCCTTTCCCTTCTCTCGACACTTCTGCCTTGCAGGAATCGTGTCTTGCTAATTACGTCCTTTTCTTTCTTGATACTTCTCTCGTTGCAACTTGAGGGTCGTTGCATCTCGTCCTTGCTGGAGTTTGTACAATGGTTCTTACAAAAAGTTTTACTTATAATCATCTGTCTAGTACCTACATTGTTTACGCCTTCTGCTGGCCACGGTGGTATCGCGGTTCTAGGCGCTCAGTCTGGAACCATGGGACTGCTACGGTCGCAGGTTCGAATCCTGCCTCAGGCATGGATGTGTGTGATGTCCTTAGGTTAGTTAGGTTTAAGTAGTTCTACGTTCTAGGGGACTGATGACCACAGATGTTGAGTCCCATAGTGCTCAGAGCTATTTGAACCATTTACGCCTTCTTAAAAAGCTTTACAAATTTCGGCACCCTTTCCATGTTACAATTCTAAGATATTTTGAGTCTTAACTTCTACAAGAATCCTCAAATTCGTTTTTTATTTTTGTGTAGTGTCATGATGTATAGCATTTTAGTATTTCATGCTGTTAGACTATCTACACTTTATCCCTCCACCTTAATCTATGGTGCTATTGGTGTTATTTTTGTTTTTATTGAAACTACTTTCTTTTTCTCACCTTCCTCTCTCTTCATTCTTCTTTCTCCTGACGATCTTATCTGCAACATAAATTTGAAATATTGTGCTGATTATTTACCAGTAATAAAATTAATCTTCAAACTTTTTGATATGGCTCACATGGTGAAGTCCTAAGGTTTTGCCTGTTTTACTTCAAACTTGTACTGAAAGTGTTTAATACTGCCAGTCTTAGGTAAAAATACCTCTGCTTTATCTCGTAAAATACCCTCTAATTCTCTTTTACTGTGTTCCAAAATACCTTGAACTTCTTGCAATTTTTCGTCGATTTCTTTATGGATTTCTAACATGAGTTGAGGCGATTCCCCCTTTTGTGCATACCATTCTTATTCTTCATCCTCTTTATCCCGTGTCATTCTTAATTGTTTGTTTATAACTGGTATTTCTTTTAATTTTAGCTTTTGCTCAAAGAGAAGTGTGATATTCCCGAATGTTACGCTACCTTTCCCCATATCTATTATCGCTCTCTCATTTACAAAATCTGCACCTATAATGAAATCTACATTTAGTTTAGGTATATTCACGAAGTCGGCTTCGATCTTTTGACCTTGACACGAAAGAGTTATCCTTGTTTGTCTCACAACTTCCGCAGCATTGTTTCTAATTGGACCTCTTACTTTAATCTTACGTGTTTTCGGAACTGGCAATTCCTCATTGGCATTACACTGCATGAATAAATTTTCTGAGATCGCAGTCAGTTCACTTCCGCTATCAATTACAATATTGACTGGGATATGCTTCACCATGGCCTTCACAATTGGTTGAATTTGAAAGGGTTGGTTCTGTTCTTCTTCTTCTTGCATCAACTAATCCTCCACTGAATCTTACATGAGTCTTTTCAGGAATTTCCATTGTGAATTCGAACTTTCTGTAGGATAAGCTTCGACTGCTACTTCTCTCTCTTTTATTTCCTCTTCTCTATTTCTTCCTTCATTTACGCGTTCTTCAACATCCTCTACTTTTTCCTCATCCTCGTCTGTCTTCTCCTTCTTTGTCGCTACTTCCACATAATCGCATCTAAATGCTCTAATTATCGCTTCATAACTTCCTTCATTATATACGTTGGGTTGTATGCCCACTAGTAACTTATTTTCAACTTCTGTCGACTGCACATTATCCTCATTGAATTCGCTTTCCCTGGTTTCCATCTCAAATAGCTCTGCAATACTCATTACTTCGTCCTTTCCTCCTACATTCGTTGTGCATGCCTCTGGTAATTCATCTTCCTCGTCAGTATTCTCCCAATTAATTTCGTCACAACATGATATTGTTATTTTTCTGTCTTCGTTTTCATCTGGTCCCTGCGGATTTGTTTCTTCCTTCTTCTCTTCTCGTGATAAGGTATTTACTTCTCTGTTCAAGGTGCTGCAATTGTCCTGGGTCGGTGCGTCATTCCCTTTGGCATGGGCGCTTAGCTGTCAATCCGAACGTTTTTCGGGGTTTGGTGGTCTTACCTCCACCTCTTCTATCTGTATTCTCTTTTCTTTTTCAGCTTGTTGATAGTGGTTTCTTTGTTGATAATTTGTCGGTCTATTGGTTCTCCAGTACCCGATCCGGTTGTCATTATTCCCTCCGTAATAGTTGTTGCCGTTCCTGGGTGAATTATAGTTATTGCCATATTCTCTTCTAAATCCATAACCGGTTCTTTGTTGAAACCTGTTGTCGTTTCTTGGTGCGAAGTTATCACGTGGTTCGTAATTATTGTTTCTTCGTACTGTGTCTTGTGGATTCCACTGCTTTTTGCTTTCGTTTTCACGTGCGCTTCGTCTTTTTCTTGCGTCATCTTCCGAAAATATGAACTCTAGTTGCCTTAGAATACCTTTAAATGCTTCGACGTCATTGCCTCCGCCCCCTACTAATGATTGCTGGTATTTCATTGGTAATTTCATCGCGCATAATTTAATCAACTCTTCGTCACTGCATGGTACATCTAAGCATTGATTTTTCTTTGCCATTAATTCGAAAAATGTCACGGGACTCTTCTCTCCTCAATTTGCAAAATATGGGTTCTGTAATAATTCGTAGTTCACTCTGTTCTGTGCTTCGCTGGACCAATATCGTGAGAGAAACTTCTCTCTGAAATCTTCGTAAGATCGGCATGTCGCTGCAACACTCTGCATGGTTTCTGCGACTGTTCCTGACATGTGTGCACATATAAAGTCTAATTTGTGTGCTAGCGTCCAGTTTTCTGGTAATCCTACTCGGAATTGATCAATAAAAGTTCGTGGATGTAATGAGTTTCCTTCTCGAAAGTGTTGAAATTTTCTGACTGTGAGGAAATGATCGTTGTCGTACTTCGTCATAGTTCCATATGAAATTCGCGATTCTTCGCCACTTTTGTTTCTGATCATTTCTCCCGTCGTTCTTTCCGGTTGTGGTAGATCCATTGGATATTGTCCACTGTAACTTTCGCCTACCCGTGCGTAGTATCGTTGGAGTGGTACGCAATAACTTTCTTGCATCGGTTGTGAACGTGTTGCTGAATGCATTGCACTGTACCCTTCGCGACCTGGCTTTCAATTGTCAGGTATTGGTTGGGTATCTTGTCTGGCTAACCTTGCTGCTTCATTGCACGATCCAAACTGTCTTGAAACATACATTTGTGGTTCCGCATGTGTTTGTGGTGCCGTTTGTTCATCAAGAATTTCGAAACGTGTTTGTTGCTGTGCAGGCTGTCTGATTTCACGTATGTTACTTTCCGCCTGTGATTGGAATCGCAAATGCGTAATATCTTCGTTAATTGCTTGTTTTTCCGGTGCTGTTACAGATACGGATGTGGTTGCAGACTCAGTGCTTGTTCGATCCTGTTCACTACGCTCTTCAATGGTTTTGAAACAACTCTACTCGCAATTTCTGAAATTGTCGCTTCGTTTGCGCTTCTATTTTGACTATGCGGTTATCATATCCTTTCAGCGCTGCTTTTGTGATACGTTTGTGTAACACACTGTTTTCAACAATTTCACGCGCTGTACCTGCTGCTTGTCCAGTAATTACGTTTATCTGTTTCTCTAGTTTCTTGACTTCTCCCTGGGTGTTGTTACGTAATGTTTTGATCTCGTCCTGTATGTCATCACGCAATGTTTGTACGTCCACTTGTACGTTGTCAATGTCTGTTCTCTATTGATTGTGACCTGTTATTAAGTTTCCTATCACTTCTCTAGATTTTTTTGCCTCGTCTTCAATACGGCTTAGGTGTAACTGAATTTTTTTGTCTCGTGGTTTCTGCAATTTGTTTCGTCGTTTCTGCATTCTGAATTTTAATTTGGATCGCAATTTCTTTATTTTGTCTTGTCATAGTTTCCGTCATTAATTGTAATAATTCTGCCAGATTGGTGGGTCCTATTGCGTTTTCTTCCGACGTCCTACGCTCTGTGTTTACGTCCAAGTGTTGGTTTGCAACCGATTGCATTGAACTGTGCGGGAACACGTTTCTGCTCGAATTCCTTGTACTCTGTGGTGAGGGAGCTCTGATTACTTGTACTATCGGTTCTACGTATTCAAGACGCAAGTTAGAATCCTCATCGGCTGTCTCTCCACTTTCCTGCTCCTCTGTCGTATGCTAACTTATGTTTTCTATGCCTTGACGCACATTATCCTCATTATGGTGCGTTATCTGTCCTATTCCTCGCGATACTGCATCGTCTGTTGTACTGTCCTCTGTTCTCTGTCCATCTTCATGTTGGGTCTCTACCTCAATTCGGTCAAGGTCTCGATCTGCCATTGCTAATCTTTCCGAATCCCTTATTCTCTGTTTTAAAAGCAAGTCGCGCGCTCTACTTCGCGTCAACATGCGCTCATACGAACTCACGCGTTTCATAAGCTTTTTGCACACACGACTTGACAATCCATTCACTTACTTGTTGGGTCAGAACCAACTTGTCAACGATATATCCGCCACCTGCGCGCTTGCATTGGAGAGAAAACTTAATTCTAAAAATATTAAAAGTCATAACTTAATTATGCTATTGTCCCTGCTAGAATGTCTCACTTTCTATTGAATACTTTATTACTATCTATCGCTGCAGCTACTGTTTTCAACTATTTATGCCTTTCAAAAAAATTTTTTTATTACAACAGTTTTTCGACAGGATATTTTTCTGACCTAGTTAGGCATGTGGTCGACCTTCAATCATGGTATTTTACCATATTGGCAGGGTCGCCATTCTCTAACATTCTGCGTGGTGTCTGTAGTTCTATGTCTACCACTTTCGCGCAACGACGCTCTGAGCGTGTTTTTTAGGGAATTGACAAGTTTGAACATATGACCTGTTGCTGATAAGGAGACACCAGACCACACGTGACATGTAGAGTTCAGAAGAGATCAGTGAGACTAGCGATGATATAACCAAATACTTAATGATTTCAGCATCAGCTCCACTGCACTCCCTGTAAAAGAATCTTGATACTAACTAAATTTAGTGGAAGGGGCTCAAGGCTTTCCTATTTTTAGTTAGCTGGTAAAATAACGTCGAAAAAGCAGTTAAGTTTGCCATTGGAAATTTTATTCTACTGACAAAACATTGTTTATAAATTGCACTATAGATAAAAGGAAATGTTTTAATACAGGATGATAAAAACCAACTGCGTTCAACAAAAATGTGAACGAATATTTCCTGAATGGGTTTCCAAGCTCTACAGCGGGTCGAAGGATGACCTATGCCATATCACATCTATAATCTAGGTTTAAATTAAGTTTCACAAAAGAGAAAACTATCGAAATGGTCTACAGTGACCCTCAATTATCTTTAATTACTTATCTAACTTGTCGTAAATTACAGTGGCTGATGTGGCTTCTCAATAATTATATAACACAAAAATCATCGCGTTTCAGATTTTAACTTACGTAGCAACTGTGAATACCATGAGCTCAAATTGACGATTGACACTAGTATTACGTAAAAAGGGGATGTAACAGATGAGACTTCTGCAGTTCTGAGTGAAGCTTTATGCGCTGTAAAGCGGCATCGCGTGCGTTCATTACCTTGTCGGTGTTCGTCAGGGGGCAGCGGGCAGCACAGCTCCGCTCACCTCGCCGTCTCGGAAGCAATTCCCTCCTAACTTCTCCTTACTACAATTTACCGAAGTTGGTTTAAAAACAACTATCTGGTTGTGTTTTCATCTGACCAATCAGGGTCTCAATGTTAATCTTAAGCTCCGCCTACAAAAATTCTGTCCATCCAATGAGAAACGTTATACTTTTCGTGGTGGGGCAATGTTTTTAAAGTTTGCAACGTAACAGAGACGCGAAAAAGTCTCACGCTAAAACTTGCGGCTGGTGTGACCCTTTTTGTGTTATCGTAAGATCTATACTGTTCTTCTGGAGGGCTCTAGCTTTTAACATGGGCTGGGGGGTGGTCCTATCGGTTACTTTTCGTGGTTGGGCAATGTTTCCTAGGTTTGGAACGTAACAGGGATGCGAAAACGTCTCACGCTAAAACTTGCGGCTGGTGTGGCCCTTTTAGTGTTATCGTAAGACCTATACTGTTCTTCTGGAGGGCTCTAGCTTTTAACATGGGCTGGGGGGGGGGGGGGTCCTGGTGGTTAGCTGGCGACGTGGGTGTCCGTCCCTTATCGTAGGGCCTTCTAGCTTAACACGGTTCTGCTCTCGGCTTCTGTTCTCGTTTCTCCCCTCGGAACTGCATCTGTTTCACGACGGGAAGGTATGGCATGCATTTAGGCGTTCTTGTGTTAGTCTGTGGTATTCCATTTGCTCACTCGTTGATCGTATTACTTTGGTTAATTTAATGTCAGGATTTATTCGGAACTACACTCCTGGAAATGGAAAAAAGAACACATTGACACCGGTGTGTCAGACCCACCATACTTGCTCCAGACACTGCGAGAGGGCTGTACAAGCAATAATCACACGCACGGCACAGCGGACACACCAGGAACCGCGGTGTTGGCCGTCGAATGGCGCTAGCTGCGCAGCATTTGTGCACCGCCGCCGTCAGTGTCAGCCAGTTTGCCGTGGCATACGGAGCTCCATCGCAGTCTTTAACACTGGTAGCATGTCGCGACAGCGTGGACGTGAACCGTATGTGCAGTTGACGGACTTTGAGCGAGGGCGTATAGTGGGCATGCGGGAGGCCGGGTGGACGTACCGCCGAATTGCTCAACACGTGGGGCGTGAGGTCTCCACAGTACATCGATGTTGTCGCCAGTGGTCGGCGGAAGGTGCACGTGCCCGTCGACCTGGGACCGGATCGCAGCGACGCACGGATTCACGCCAAGACCGTAGGATCCTACGCAGTGCCGTAGGGGACCGCACCGCCACTTCCCAGCAAATTAGGGACACTGTTGCTCCTGGGGTATCGGCGAGGACCATTCGCAACCGTCTCCATGAAGCTGGGCTACGGTCCCGCACACCGTTAGGCCGTCTTCCGCTCACGCCCCAACATCGTGCAGCCCGCCTCCAGTGGTGTCGCGACAGGCGTGAATGGAGGGACGAATGGAGACGTGTCGTCTTCAGCGATGAGAGTCGCTTCTGCCTTGGTGCCAATGATGGTCGTATGCGTGTTTGGCGCCGTGCAGGTGAGCGCCACAATCAGGACTGCATACGACCGAGGCACACAGGGCCAACACCCGGCATCATGGTGTGGGGAGCGATCTCCTACACTGGCCGTACACCACTGGTGATCGTCGAGGGGACACTGAATAGTGCACGGTACATCCAAACCGTCATCGAACCCATCGTTCTACCATTCCTAGACCGGCAAGGGAACTTGCTGTTCCAACAGGACAATGCACGTCCGCATGTATCCCGTGCCACCCAACGTGCTCTAGAAGGTGTAAGTCAACTACCCTGGGCAGCAAGATCTCCGGATCTGTCCCCCATTGAGCATGTTTGGGACTGGATGAAGCGTCGTCTCACGCGGTCTGCACGTCCAGCACGAACGCTGGTCCAACTGAGGCGCCAGGTGGAAATGGCATGGCAAGCCGTTCCACAGGACTACATCCAGCATCTCTACGATCGTCTCCATGGGAGAATAGCAGCCTGCATTGCTGCGAAAGGTGGATATACACTGTACTAGTGCCGACATTGTGCTTGCTCTGTTGCCTGTGTCTATGTGCCTGTGGTTCTATGTGATGTATCTGACCCCAGGAATGTGTCAATAAAGTTTCCCCTTCCTGGGACAATGAATTCACGGTGTTCTTATTTCAGTTTCCAGGAGTGTATTTGGCATACTGCCGGATTTGCTTATCATGTCAGGGTTTTCATGGAAGGTGTTGGAATTGCCTGACACCTTACAACCACTGAATGAATTTTTTTTCCAGAATTTACTTTGCGTTGGTGCAAATGATTACGGACGTGTGAATTCTAAGGCGTTACAATGAATCGTGGAATCGCTTGTGAAGTGGAAACGCTGCTGGCGAGCTGCGCTAAGTCCAAGGAATCCAGCAGACAACGGTTGTCGACTGGGACGACATGAGGGCGGATCCACCAGCGGAAACTAAAAACGAACATAAGTAGAAGAAAATCTGTAGCACTAAAGTACTGTTAAGGAATAGGTCAAGGTTGTTTAATTGTACTTTTATAGTGGTAGAGAATAATTGTAGTAGTAGCAGTTTTGTAGAATTAGTATATTATTTAAAAATATTTTTACTTACCAGAAACAAATAATTAATACGCATATTTATTACTATCTACGAAAATTTGGCTACGAAAATTTGGCTATATCGTCTACGTTAGATTTCTAGATAATAGGCTGCAATGTGAGGAACAAAGAAATAAAAATAAAAGCTTACATCTTTCTTCGGTTTACTCTCAGTCCATGTTCTGTACTCATTATACTCTTCGTTCCATGCAACAAGTCCTGTAATTTTTTCTTCACTTCCACTTCGGAAAGCAATGTCGTTAGCTAATCTTATCGTTGATGTCATTTCTTCGCGAATTTTAAGCCCACTCTTGGACTTCACTTTTGCACTCCAAGACGACGCGCCACGAAGGAATTACCCGAATGGAATGGAAATCCGTAGACGTGATTTACATCTAAAGACAAACAAATGATTACTGTTTCAGAATAATTGGATGATTTACTCAAGAGAAAGTGCTTCACAGATTGAGAAAGCGCATTGGTCCACCACTGGCTCCTATGCAAGCAGTTGTTCGGTTTGACTTTGAATCATAGAGTTGTTAGAGGTCCTCCCGAGGGATATTGTGGCGAATTCTGTCCAATTGGCCCGTCCAATCGTGAAAATCCCGAGTTGGTTGGAGGGCCTTCCCCACAATGCTCCAAACGTTCCCAATCGGGGCGAGATCCGTCGACCCTGTTGGCCGAGATAGCGTTTAGCAAGAACGAAGACAGGCAGTGAAACTCTCATCGTATGCGTGAGGGCATTATCTTAGTGAAGTGTAAGCGCAGAATGGCTAGCCATGAAGGGCACAGAACAGGTCGTAGAATATCATCGACACACCGCTGTGTTGGAAGAGTGACCCCGTTGACAACCAAATGGGTCCTGTTACGAAATCAAACTGCATCGCAGACCATCACCCCTCGTTGTCGGACGGTATAGTGGGTGACAGGTTGGTATGACACCGCTTCTCGGGGCTTCCCCAGACACGTCTTAGGCCAGGAATCTCGTTGACTGGAGCAGAATTATCTTTAGTGGCGAGTCCCGCTTCGAACTGAGCCCCGATGACCAGCGATGACAGTCCCCAAAATTTTCACAAAAGAAAAACAGTTGTAGGCGGGTATCATTATATCATTTATTTGTTGTGCGATATGCGAATTTCGACTACCATTTAATAATTAAATACCTATAAAAGAATGTGCCAATATACAAGAGTGCTAAGTTGTTTATTTACAGTCTGGAGAACTGACTAACATGCTAATAACCAAATATTAAATTCGATATTTGCAGACGTGGACACCACATTAGATTTTTATTTGTCATGTAATATACTACACTTAATATTTACATAGCATGTACCGTTACTGGACAATATTTTATGATAATATTACTCGTCATTGTGGCTAAAATTCTCTTCTTTACAAAGATCTATCTGCGATGCTGTGTGATACCTTTAAATGTATATTATTATGCTTCAAGTTATTGGCTACTTTTATGATTGTACTTCGCAGATAAGTAACTGAGATACGTAAGCGCTTGTAACAATTGATATTCGTATTATGAGGACTTGCTGATACGCGTCTGCGCCAAAGAAAACTATATTTTAACTGGAGCAAGCTGTCTTATAATAACCAACCCCTCTTGATTCCCACCTCAACCTTGGCTAGACTAATATTGTGCATATTTTATAATATAGATCAGCTGTATAGTTCTTGGAAAGGTTCGGAATGTAGGTTGCTTCACAGAAATATCCATATATCACACTTTTTTCGATACATATAAATACTATTCGGACTGTATAATTGGAAGTTGACGTTTAACAAATGTTACATATAATGCATTTTAGAGTGTAAGATTTAAGTATCACTAACTCGCTCGCCAGCAGCCTATGTAACATGCATAGGCATACATTATCGACAAACTTCTAGATTATCGTTGAATGCTTCTTTGGCAGAAGTAACAACAGCTGATAACCAGTTTCGCCCATGATATGATATGGTCTCGTAGAGAAAGGACTGTGTTTCTGTCCCTAAGTTATGCTACATACGTGACTCCACAAGTGAACTTAAAATGAAATTTGTATGTCATATTGCGTGCGAAATAGTGCATATTGTTAATGTATGCGTAGGTAAGGAAGATAGCTTATGCCGAATTTAAGATTCGGTTGTTATTATGTCTGGGAGTTCTCCACACCATTTATATGTAATGCAGTGCTACAGAAGAACGCTGAAGATTAGATGGGTACACCACATAACTAATGAGGAAGTATTGAACAGAACTGGGGAGTAGAGAAATTTGTGGCACAAGTTTACTAGAAGAAGGGATCGGTTGGTAGGACATGTTCTGAGGCATCAAAGGATAACCAATTTAGTATTGGAGGGCAGCTTGGAGGGTAAAAATCGTAGAGGTAGACCAAGAGACGAATGCAGTAAGCAGATTCTGAAGGATGTAGGCTGTAGTAGGTACTGGGAGATGAAGAAACTTGCACAGGATAGAGTAGCATGGATAGCTGCATCAAACAAGTCTCTGGACTGATGACCACAACAGCAACAGTGCTCTTCTCTGTTAATTTATTCTTTTACAAGTACTTGATAATGATATTGTAGTCTAAATTGGCCAATCGCAAAACAAATAAATTATGTAAAGTTGCAGCTTACTCCGGACAATGTTTTCTTTTACGACAAATAGTACTTAGTTAACTATAGCAGCAAATGTAGATTCGCTAGCTGCCATTGTAGGAAAGTAATATTAACTGCTGATATACGTAATCTAAATAAAGTTGAATATGGTACGTTTAAGTTGTAGGTAACAGCTGAACTGAAAATAAATAATTAATAAATATCTACTCGTAAATGGAGTGCATTTATTATGCAGCCGCTGTGACAGTTGCCACTATGAGCAGCAAAACACCAAGGTCTATGATTAAGATTTCGTCCTATACTTGTTAATGTTTTATGTCAGTAGGGCATAATACAGTAGCCCTGAGTTTCACTAAAAATTTGGTCCACGTACATCTCTCTGGTCTGATGTCGCTTTCCAAGCCAGTTACACTTACTGTGCAACCAGTGTAACTTGTTCGCCAGAGATTTTATTTTTAATTCTTTCCGCACTTCGCTGGTGTTCTGTGCATTCTACCATAAATTATCTGGTAAAAAATGGGAACCTTATAAAATATGGCCACTTAGCATTATTTGGAAACGTGTGGATCTCTTCCTTTAAAATTTACAGTCTGAGATTTTCTGTGAGAGGTATTAAAATTTTTGTCCTTGTATACCTGGTACAAGCAATATACTGCCCTTTGCAGATCGTCCCCACTATCATAACTTATTTGGTCGACGGTGATCGTTATAGCGGTTATCTAATTACCTAGACCATTTTAATTCCTCGCTTGACCTTGGCTTTCCATTACCTGGCAATGCTACGAATATAGAGAGTGTAAAAATTGTTCCCTAATTTGGGAGGTGGTAGTGTGGGAGAAAACAAAAAAAAGGACCGGTAAATGCATACCGTAAGAGACCTAAAAGCATACTTTAAGAGCTATGAGCATTTTTTCCTCTTCGCCATTGTGAAACTTGTCTTCCACTGCAAGCTTTTTGCTATTACAAATGACCTGCAGAATGCAGCAAAGAAAAGAGTTAACAAATAAGAATAAAATGTTTTGCTACTGTGAAGCAGCAGAGCTTCTAATATAATCTGCTTGTTACGAGCATCACATAGGACTTGCACTTGTGAGTCATTTCCAAAGGAGGTGCTCAACATGGTGTACATTTACCGTGTGTGATAACAGGTTTCCATTATGCTCATAAGAGCGAAGATAAAACTTCAATGTACAAAATAATACGAGGAATAGTTCTTTTTAACGCCCTGTAGACACTAAAAAGTGCTGCCAAACTCTACACCATTGTTGCATATCTCTATTAATTGTTATGGGTTCTAGTTTCTCGCTTCCTGTGTTTATTATAATTTTTTTTCTGTAGGTTTTTAATAACATGTATTAATCGCTAGTGAAACCCTTGTGTGTCAAAATACTCCATAAATGGCAAATAGACCAGTGGAAAGGTTTCTCGTAATCTGCTTTTAAGCAATATGCGTTGCCATGTTAAACTCCCTCCTTTTTTCTATGATTCGTCATATTACAGTAATACTGTCACTACAAGACCTTCCCTTCATAAATCAATTCTGCTCTTCTAATAGTAGACAGTCGGCTACGTTTTTAAGACCATTACTGATTATGTGTAGTTATAGTCAAGAAGACTTACTCCATTCTAGTTTTAGGAATCGTTACGATCTTTCTTACAAAGCGACATTATTTCATCTATGATCCATGAGTAAAGTGTTATTTTCGTTATCCAGCAAGTATTCATTACTTCCAGGAAGTGTAGGTCTAGCACTGCCTCTATATTTTAGTAACTCTGTTTTAATTTCGACCACCCCACGGCTTCACTATTTCACGTTTGTCTGAAGGTTTCAGGTAGCTCGTTCATGGTTATCCTGTCTGCTTGTTAAATTACGCTTTGCTTTTTGGAGGAGTTGTTCGCATCCTCTGGTTCACTTCCCTTCATCCGTTGCCACTGGTTACGGTTAATCCAAGTAGTTTGTTATCTTTTTCTGCTTTGTTCGACTATTTCATGGGTCTGAATGCTACTGCTTGTCTACACTGGATATTAGTTTTCATTTTCTTTATTCTTTTCCCCAAAACTCATCACAGCGTTTCTTTTTTGTTTCGTTTCCGTGGTTGGGCTTTGACTTGACCTAGCCTCTTCTGTGATATCTTGTAAGCTTTCGATGTACGTCTTTTGTTTTTTCTCCACCGCTTACTATTGCTTTAATTTCTTCACTATGCAGGATTAAATCTGACTTTGGCACAGAAAGGGGTAAATTATGCTGCCACAAAAGTCTTTGGTCACCTACCAAACAGAATCAAAAGCCTGACAGATAGCCAACCAACATTTAAAAATAAATTAAAAGAATTTCTAGATGACAACTCCTTCTACTCATTGGCTGAATTTTTAGATATAAATTAAGGGAGGGGAAAAAAAAACCAACTTAAACATTAGTGTCATGCAATATTTTGTGTAATGTAATATCTTGTACAGACATCTTTTATTAACCTGACACGTTCCACATCATTACGAAGTGTCGTATTCATGATCTATGGAACAAGTATTAATCTAACCTAATCTAATCTAATCTATCCACGGAGGTCTACTTCCAGTTGTTTTTTCTCTGCTATGTCCTCCGTTGCCGCTTGTTTGAAACTTTTACTTATGCTGTCGCATCCTTTGTCGATATCATTCGCTACTCGGTTTGTTAAGTTGCATTCTAATCGTCTTTGATGGATATGTTTTGAGTTTCCATATTGTAATAGACTTCATTAACTGCTGGCTTCCGATTAGGTTTTTGCTTTTACCTCCGCTGGAGAAGACATATCGTTCCAACTACTGGGAAGATGAGCTGATGTCGCTCCCACTGTAGACTCGTAAGTCCTTCTTTCCTTTGTATTTTGTTTTTCAATTTGTTGGCGAGAAGGGTTGCAATATTGCGCTCGGCCCTCTTATTAGATCTACACAACTATAAATCGTCATATAATCTTGTAGTTCTTATTTACATTTTAATTTCTGTTTCGCTCCGTCACATTGCCACGGGAACTGCCTCTCTTGTTCGGTAGCCCATAAAGTTGTATTTTTACTAACCAGGATATTATTTCATACTAAAGTCACTGGAGATATGTGATCATACATTTTCAAATTCCTATCCAAATATACCGTTTTCGGACCAATATTTACTGATACAATTTTGCATCTATCATCGTATCTTTCAAGTCTTTTAGTTTTCACTGTTAGTTGTGATATTTGGCTTGGATGAAGAAGGAAGATGCAAGTAAGACATAGATCCTAGTGTTGCACAGGAGCGAAGGGACTTCATAAAAAGACATAGCTACTAAAATACGAAAATATCAGTTGTGAGATCATCAACAGGAAACTTTTCTAGCTCTCACACAAGGGAAGTGGTCTAAATGACCGTACTGTGCAGCACTTACTAAAAAGCAGTTAAGAAATATTTAATTAATATTGAGTACAAGCGCATTTTCGTACTGTAGAATAGATCAAATATGAAAGACCATAAAATTGGTTTGATTACGCGCATAATTAAGCGGCGGTAATTCTGATAGGTAAATTCATCCTTAAAAAGTAATTTTAGTGCAATTCTGAACCAACCGACTTGTTGCTAAGGAAAAGGAACACAGGATGGGAAGTTTCACATAATTTTTAGAATTCTGGCAATCAATTTAGTAAAATAATGCCAAGTCGACATATTCATTAAAAAGAACAGGAGCCGTTACGTTCAAATTTACTGCACTGCCACTCTTCCTTGGCATGAAGAAATTTTTTCGCATGGACGCTCTAGCTAGCGATCTCACTGCAGAATGAACAACCTAACAGCCAAGCAGTCCACTCTGCCAGTCACCTGAAATTCCAGGGGAGGAGTTACAACACTATTTCTTATTGGTTCATCTAATTTTTTTTTATAATTTTTTTGCTTTAAAATTTTCGCGTATTGGTACTGTGTTTCCTGCATATGTAAAGTAAAGTGTGCTATACTGGAGGTTGAAGTTCTTTGCATTGTTGTGAGTAATGTATGTAAAATACTATGTAAATTGTTTATTAAGTTAAATAATTTTCTGATGAAATACTGTATTTAAAAATATTTGTGTATATAAACTGTTTATGTTGATGTAAATTTGCCGGTCAGTGTGGCCGAGCGGTTCTAGGCGCTGCAGTCTGGAACCGCGCGACCGCTACGGTCGCAGGTTCGAATCCTGCCTCGGGTATGGATGTGTGTGATGTCCTTAGGTTAGTTAGGTTTAAGTAGTTCTACGTTCTAGGGGACTGATGACCACAGATGTCCCATAGTGCTCAGAGCCATTTGAACTATTTTGATGTAAATTTGACTATTGTAAAAAATGGTCAGGCTTAGGAACAATGTAAGAAATAGGTGTTACGTAAGAGCCAGTGTGCTGTCGTTTGAAACGAAAGTGGCTCTGGAGAGTGTAAAAGGTGGCAGGGGCGAATTGGCGCGCTACCTAAAGTAAGCGCGAGAAGTAAGTCACATAGTCTGTAGGCAGCAGTGGTTGAAGCAACACCCTTGTGGAGCAGGAGAAGCTTTGCCTGCAAATTTGCACAAAAATGCCTTGGATGAAGACTGAAAACGGCTCACGTCATAGCTGCGAGTTGCTGGGCTACTGTATGTAAAATTGGACAACGCCAAGAAGAAAAAATGGCTCTGAGCACATGGGACTCAACTTCTCAGGTCATCAGTCCCCTAGAACTTAGAACTACTTAAACCTAACTAACCTAAGGACATCACTCGCATCCATGCCCGAGGCAGGATTCGAACCTGCGACCTTAGCGGTCGCGCGGTTTCAGACTGTAGCGCCTAGAACCGCCAAGAAGAGAAATTAAGCCCATACAACTGTGAGATCAGGGCAAGTTTGCCCTCGGTTGCAGGCCGTACTGTCGGTAGTGTAGCCGTCATAATTATCCGCCACACCCAAGCATACAGCCACCAGATAAGATTGTATGGTATTCTACTTTTGTACAGCGTGAACCACTAATTTAAACTGTGTTTATTCTTGAACTTTAAAGAAATTGGTTCACCCTGTTATTTCATCCTAATCATACACCTATGTAGTGTTCCTTTCTGGTGTTTGATTAATGCGAGTATCCTGTTTTACAGACTTATGAAGTGCCAAGTTAATATAAAGAGAGACTATTTAAATCGTTTTTGTGTAAATAATGAGAGTAATAGCTTCTGAAAGTAAATTTCAGTAAGAAAGAGGTTTCCGTGAAGTGAAATGTTCAGTATAAAAAGTGTGTGCTTTAGTATCTAAGAATTTTAATATTCAAGTTTATTGGTTATGGAAAGTGCTTTTCTAAAGGTCCCCTCTGGCCAAATTTTTTTTATTAGCTTCCTTGAAGTTATCAACTGGGCTTTTTCTCTTTTAAAAACGGGATATATAAGGGTGAAGTAGTCAGATAACACCAGTGTTTGCAGCAACATTGTTTACGTGGAGTAATGTTTGTTTGAAGAAACAACTTAAACAGTAGCAAGAAAGTAGGCAAAATTCTTACTTCTGCTTTTCCAATACTTCACTGTTTCATTGCCTGGATAGGCTGGCGACCGTTAGTACATGTTTTAAACCACTAAATGAACTTGGAAGTGAGTTGTCCTAGCTTCAATATAATACTATTCATACTGCGTTTGTTTCTAACCGGTGGGTAAGATCTTAGGAGAAGGATTGAACAGTATGATTTGCTTATCCATTAGACACAACCCTTGATCAAATCATGTAAAAAAACGGTGACTCTATTGATTAGCTTTTCCTATTAACAAGGCTATCGTCCCATAGCGTATTTTATTTGGAAACAAAACTAAATTTAGTAAGAGGGTCATACGTGGCAACATAGAGAGACAGGGTTTTCTGTTATTTAAGTAAAAGCATACTAAATTACATTAGTAGTGGTAGCGTAATAGGGTGAGTGCAGTCTCTTTGGTGTGGTGGACGGTTGCAATGACTGCTTTTCACCAGTGTAGTTGTTCCACAGTGTCTCCCTCTGCTGTGGTGGGGGGGAGGAGGAACGCTCTCAAGTCACACTCTGAAGCAGTGTCTAGATGTGGTCAGCTGATTATTGTGCATAGTGAATATTGGAGTGGAAGTCTGACGCCATATTAATTGCAGCATGTCAACACGCTCTCGCTCCCGGTTCCTCTAGCACGTCGATGTGTCAGTGGTAAGCAGCGCATTCGTGCACCCACGCCCTCGTTCCTGCCCCTTTTTATCTCATGGCTTAGAGACTGCTTACTTATTTCCTTCCAGTTGGTACTCTCGTCATACATCTAGCAATTTTCTCTAAGAGCCAGAAAGAACTCCCACCCTTATTTTCTTGTTTTATGAATTATTTCGCAAGGATAGCTTGCTTGTGCCAATAGCAGTCCAGAATTGCAGATTCATTGCCGTATTGTAAAGACAGCCTCGACAAAACTCACTTATCTGAGGTGAATATACGGATTTTGGATTCAACTCTGTAGCCATCCTTCTGTCCCTAAAAAATCCAGACGAGATTTTACTGAAACAACTGCCACAGTTTGCGAGCTCCGGTGTTTAATGGTCAAGGATACAGACAGTTTTTGTAGGTAAGCCATAATTTATCGTTCGAATTACTGGAAGGGGTGACAAAGTTCCAAGTACACTTGCTATCATTGGTGGGAATCTATCATACCATTTACATTTCAGTTAAAATGGTCTTATACAACGATCACATCTCACCTTCTTCCTCTATTAATCTCGTCGTCATAAGTAGTGACGGAGCAACGTCATAAATTTCTCCCGAGCTTCATAGACCTGGAACACATTCTAGAAAAAGGACAGTTACACGTTGTTGGAAACCCCTGTAGTGATTGCGAAACGTGGACGATGAGGAAGACAAAAAAGAAATAATTAGAAGCTCTCGAAACGTGGTATCACAGGAAAGAATTGTAGATCAGAGGGCTTGATAGTAAGAAATATTTTGCAACGACCCAACGAGGGAATAAAGTCTAATAAAGAACATAATGAAGTTCAGATTATTTGGGCACGTATTACGATCTGAAATCGTTGTCAAAACTATAATTAAAGGTATAGTGTAAGAAAAGACCGTAAGGGCAACCTATAAATGACTGCATGAGGCAGACCTCTGCTAATGCAGCAGTAATGTTGCAGTAAATAATATTCCATACTCTGTAGGAAATACTGCAATCAGTCACAAGTTTTTTTATAAATGATTTAACTGTACCTTTACTTGCTTCGAGACTGAGCCCACCGTCAGAAAGTAACATTGATTCCTCGGCAAATTTTACATTTGTGTCCCAAGATGTAACGAAGTGTTTGTGATTACATAGTTTACAAAAGCTCTTACATTGTATAAAAACTCTATACATTGCACTGACTTCGTAAATCTTTACATATTATAAAACAGCGATTTGATTCTCTTTTCGATCCATAGTAGTCCACCCGCAGTAACGGTTACAGCTTTGACTTCATCAATAAAACTCACGTTACAATTAAAACCTAATATAGTAACAAAGACAGCTCTTTGTCCACATCAAAACCACCGCACTTTAGCACAAATAGCACCTCAAAATTCTGTGAAATACGTCTGCGTACCATTCACTGGTGAGATGTTATATTAGATCGCAAACTTATTCCCTGATAAAAATATCAAAATTAGTTTTTTCATAAAAAATAAATGAAAGACAAAATTTATCATCACGCCAATTTAAAGAATGATGCACTGCACCAGTCTGGCATTTATAAACAAAATTTTTCTGTATGTCCAAAATCTTACATAGGCGACACTAGTAGGAGTTTCAACGTACGACACCGAGAACCCTCGATGTTCACAGACTCAACAACCTAAATGAATCAACTTTCGCTGCTTACCTGGCCCAGCACGGTGGAAAAAGGAGTACAACTTAATTTTTGTAGAAGAACTAGAAGCATACAGCCACTTTCACAATAGATCTGACTGAACCTGAAAGACCAACTACAATTAAGAAACCAATCTACCTCCTAAATTTCATACGACTCTTGTAATTGGAAATGATAGAAATAGCAATTAACTGACAGAGATAATATTCTTCATTGGCCATTAGCAGCAGCTTTCAAGATCGAACAGTTAAATGTATAGCTTTAAAATGATTTGTGCTACGAAGAAATATCTTTGCAGTAGTTCCAGGTGCTTGCCATATCTGTACACGCATCATGTTCTATAGCACATCAAATCAGCAGCTGGCGCAAACAGACGTATCCGGCATCGTGCATGTTTAGCTCACGGAGCAGTATGGGTCGAAAAAGAGAACCAAACCTCACTCTCATAATGTGTAAATGAGAGCTTTTCGTGAAGTAAACACAGTGTAATGTAACACCGTTTGTAAACTAGGAAATTACAAAACTTTGTTATACTTTAGGACAAAATGTAAACCTTGCAAAGCAATCAAAGCAACCGTCTGTCGATGCTCTCAGGCACGAATCTACTAACGGTACAAGTAAATAATTTTAAAAAGCCTGTGGCTAGTTGCAGTATTTCCTCCTGTGTAATTTTCGAAACCAACTGCGGTGTTCTCTAACGATAATCGATGAAATAATACTGTAGCTGACAAAAACATAGGAATGGAGAAGTGAAACTTCCTGACAGATTAAAACCGTGTGCCGGACCGAGACTCGAACTCGGGACCTTGGGTAGCTCATTTGGTAGAGCACTTGCCCGAGTTCGAGTCTCGATCCGGCACACAGTTTTAATTTGTCAGGAAGTTTCACATCAGCGCACACTCCGCTGCAGAGTGAAAATCTCATTCTGGAAACATCCCCCAGGGTGTGGCTAAGCCATGTCTCTGCAATATCCTTTTTTCCAGGAGTGCTAGTTCTGCAGGTTCGCAGAAGAGCTTCTGTGAAGTTTGGGAGGTAGGAGACGAGGTACTGGCAGAATTGAAGCTGTGAGGGCGGGTCGTGAGTCGTGCTTGGGTATCTCAGTTGGTAGAGCACTTGCCCGCGATAGGCGAACGTCCCGAGTTCGAGTCTCGGTCCGGCACACAGTTTTAATCTGTCAGAAAGTTTCGTATCAGTGCACACTCCGCTGCAGAGTGAAAAAATCTCATTCTGGAATGGAGAAGCGCCTCACACCAGCCTTAAAGTTGACGTACGAATCAATAACCAATGTAAAAACGGAGATGGAGATGACATGGAGTATTTTCGTGTCTTCGCAGAACGTCCTTCTATGGGCAGTTAAATTCAGTGTGCGTCGTTACGCTGGGAAAAGACTTGTACGGCCGGCTAGAAAGAGAGGCAATCCAAGAGCGCCTGGTCACCATGTGATTGGACCTTGTCGCTGGCAGTGAACGCGCCCGAATTGGTAACGAAGAAAATAAAGGAGGTTTTATTGGCAGCGGGGAATGTCCAGCCAGCCGTCTCCTTTACGACCCGTTTACTGCTCGCACCATACGGGGCCGCAGGAATGTCGCTCCAGTTTGGAAGAAGGCAGGGGCAGCGTCTCTGTTAACTGGGTGAGGAGAGCCCTCAGCGTGTGCGAGCTGCTGACGAATGACCAATACAGCGGGGCCGTGAGAGGCTTTTACAGAGCTATCTCCCTTTCAGGGAGAAACGTTTGGCATAAAACTGCCACAAGGCCTTTCCAACGGAAGGAACTGTCTAATGAGCACCGAATTAGGACTGAGATTAAACAAGGGAAAAACAAAAAAAGCGAGGAGTAGCTGAAACGAGATTAGCAGTAAACTTACCATCAAAATTGGAGATCACATTTTAGACGAATAAGAAAAATACGTCAGACGAATCAAGGAGGATGTAAGCAGCAGACTAGTACAGGCCAAAGGGGCATTTCTCAATAAAAGAAGCATACTAGTGTCAACTACAGACCTCGATTTGAGGAAGAAATATCTGAGGATTTTAGACGTAGTGCCACAACTGGATGCTGGAAAATTAAGTTGAATGGTAAGGTAAGAAATGAGGAGGTTCTCCAAAGGCTAGGCGGCAAAAAGGACTTTTGGGGAACACTAACTAGAAGAAGGTATATGACGATAGGCTGGGTGTTGAGGTATTAGAGAATAGTATCTGGGTTGCTAGACGGGAATATACATAGAATTTGGAATTTATCAAACAATGGAGAAATTGGGTATAAGCGGTACTCTGAGACGGTACGTTTGGGAAGGAGAGAGGTCTTTTTGTGCAGCAACTAACAAGTCTGAAGACTAATATCCTAATGAAATCAGCGCGTGAAAGTGTTATCCATCATTCCAAATTTTTTCTTTATTTTCGTTTAAAATCTTGTACCTTGCTGCTAAATGTCTTACAAATTTATGTAATGTACGAGGGTGAGTCAAATGAAAACCTTAAATATCTTTTAAATATTATTTATTGTGCAGAAATGGTACAAAGCTGTAGCACGTTTCAAAATAATCTGCCCCACGCTCAATGCAAGTCCTCCAGCGCTTACAAAGTGCATAAAATCCTTTAGAAAAAAATTCTTTTGGTAGTCCGCGCAAACACTCATGCACCGCCTGGCGTACCTCTTCATCAGAACGGAACTTCTTTCTTCCAAATGCGTCTTTGAGTGGTCCGAACACAAGGAAATCACTTGGGGCAAGGTCTGGTGAGCATGGTGGATGAGGAACACACTCAAAATACACCTCTGTGGTTGTTGCAACTATTGTGCGGGCAGTGTGGGGCCTTGCATTGTCATGTTGCAAAAGGACACTTGCTGACAGCAATCCACGTCGCTTTGATTTGTTTGCAGACCGCAGATGATTTTTTAGGAGGTCTGTGTATGATGCACCGGTGACAATCCCTCTAGGCATGTAATGCACCAAAATGACGCCTTTTTCGTCCGAGAAGAGAGTCAGCATAACCTTCCCTGCTGATGGTTCTGTTCGAAACTTCTTTCGTTTTGGTGATGTGGAATGGCGCCATTCCTTGCTCGCTCTCTTCGTTTCCGGTGGGTGGAAGTGAACCCAAGTTTCGTCCCCAGTAACTGTTCTTGCAAGGAAGCCATCTCCTTCTCGTTAAAAGGGCCGAAGAAGTTCTTCACATGCATCAACACGTCGTTCTCTCATTTCAGGAGTCAGCTTCCGTGGCACCTATCTTGCAGACACTTTGTGAAACTGGAGCTCATTATGCACCATGTGGTGTGCTGACCCATAAATAATCTGTAAACATGCTGCAATGTCATTCAGTGTCACTTGGCGGGTTTCCTTCACTATGGCTTCAACTTCTGCAATGTTCTGTTTAGTCACAACTCGTTGTGCCTGACCTGGACGAGGAGCATCTTCCACGGAAGTCACAGCATTTGAAAACTTCCTACTCCATTCGTAGACTTGCTGCTGTGACAAACATGCTTCACCGCACTGAACCTTCATTCTTTGATGAATTTCAATAGGTTTCACACCTTCACTACGCAAAAAACGAATAACAGAACGCTGTTCTTCCCTGGTGCAAGTCGCAAATGGGGCGGCCATCTTTATACTGACACTGCGACGGAATGTGTGCATCTGCACTATGCTGCCACCTACAGGCCATTCTGCACGCTGTTTGTAGCACGCTTACCAACTTACAGGACAACGGCGGGAAATTTCGATTTGTTATTACAATTGTAAGGTTTTAATTTACTCACCCTCGTAAAACAAACAGGATGATAATTTTCGTTTTAAAACTAAACTGAGTAGCAAAAATATTATGATCACTACTCACCGCTAAATCTCATAGCACCTGGAGGTGGTGTAGCCACGTGATATGGTAAGGAAAGTTTGCAAGAGCAGCAAGACGAATGAGAAATAATCCAGCGACAATTAGGGCTGAATATGTGCAAGTTCATTTACATAAGCGGCTTTTCGAAAAGCACACTTTGCTGTGATCCAGCGCCTGAGGAGGAGCATCTAGGGAACGGAAGCTGATCGCATGTTCGCCCACTACTGTCGTGAGCATCTGACGAAAGTGGTCAATGAAATCATGGGCAGGCGACAAGGTGCTGTACGTCCACGCCTAACAACAAAACGTGAATGTGTGTTTCTTGCCCTCTCTCTAAGTGCTGGTGCAGGCTATGTGTTTCAGAGCATACCATTCAGCGCACATTGTAAAGAATGGGCTCCGCGGTAGAACGACCCCTATGCGTTCCCATGCTAACCCAATAACATTATAACTACGACTGAACTGGGCACAGGATCACAGAGATTCGACCACGGATCAGTGGAAACACGTATTGAAACTTCCTAGCATATTAAAACTTTTGTTTTTCAAAGGGGGCTGTGTCTTTAATGTGTGTTGCCAGTGCTGATTTGTTACATTCCTCCAGTCTGTAGCGTTTTAAATGTTCTTTGAGTGCAGGTAATTTTGTAAATTCCAAATGCGTCAAGATCTGTATCTGACGATTTTATGCTGTGAATAAGCTTCCTGCTTAGGTTCTTGGCGATGCTGAAGCTGATCAGTGCTGTTCTGGGCCCAAAAATTTCGTCTTCAACGTAGAGAACTCCAATAAGAAATAGAAATCATAAAATATACCCTAATAAACAATGGGTATGATCTTTCACTGATTAATACAATTTCCAACAGATAAAAAATAAACTGAACAATCAACAACACATTACACTGAAAAATGCCATATCTTGATATAATGTCTGCTGAACTAGGTATTTTATCTAAAAATACTGGTGTAAAAATCAGTTTCAGCAACACTAACATCATAAATAGGACGGTTATTCACAGTATAAAGCCGTCAGATAAATATCTTGACTCGTCCGACATTTTCAAAATTACTTCAGTCAGTGCTAAAAGTTTTATGTAGGTCACACTATGAGAAATTTCAGAACTCGATTTAAGTAATATTTAGACTGCTGCAGACTGAAGAAACCTAGCAACACACATTAAACAAACGGAAACCTTTGAAAATCGAAAAGAACTTTGAAATTTCGTACAAAATCTTAAAAAAGAAAAGGATATCATGAAAAAAATGGAAATATTTGTTCACAATACAAATGAAGGAAATAATAATCTTAAAAAGGTAACTGAATTCAAAAACTCAACATTCTTCAGTAGCCTTAAGTTATTCCTACTTTAAGATGTGCCGATGTGCGCAAATCAGTATCAAACTATCAGTGTTGTGAATATCGCTGTAAAGAAGCGATGGTCAGTGCTGATACACACTTTGCGAGGCTACCGTATTGTGTTATGAGTGTCCTGCTTACATAATTGTGGTATGTTTTGTGCAGTGAAAGACGAGCAAGTCACGTCAGACTAAGCAATGCAGAAGCGTGATGTTACACAATAGCTCCGCCAGTGTACCAACGACGCCAATGAAGCTTTGGAACATCAAAAACGTTACTGCACAACCGGAATAACAGAAGTGTATCACACGATAATCGCACCATAACAACCGATGGAAAATTGTCTGCAACATTAACTGGTAGTGGTATCATCCACAACAAAGAGGCACAGCTCCACGCCGGCAGAAGACACACCCTGGACCCAATTATGCGATAGCCACTCCAAAAACAAACAGTGAGCAGAACAGTATGCTATTTATCTGTACATATAAACCTCTGACGACGAGCAAAACATGTTTTAAACATGTTTCAACAAGTGAAATTAAACATAAAATAAGTAAATGTGTCTGGTAGCAGAAAAATACAATTAATTATTCCACAGAGTCGCAGTTCCTAAACCTACCCAGAATGGCCACAGTTAATTTTTAATTCTAGTAACCAGTTTATCAGACCATCATTGGATTGAGACTGCATATGATATGAAGTGCCACAATGTGGTACCGACTGGTACGTGTCGCAAATTGCCAAAACAGACGCTATATGAGGAAATATGGGAGAACAGTTAAAGGAAGGGGAAGTTCAGTTCAGATCGTCAGATATTTTCCTATCGGACTAATTTGCGATAAGAGAGAAAATTGAATCCTGAAAAGTTGCAGCTCTGCAGGGTTAGTGGATAATAAAAATAATTCAACAGAATAGGAAAGGTGTCATGAGAGCTCGATAAGCTCTATTAGAATAACCCTTTAAATGGTATGAGGAATTGTTTACTAACGCTTTAGACATGTCAGTATTAAATGCGCATATAATGCACAAATTTAAACCTGGAACCAATGGTCCAATGGCTAAATCCACCTTCGTGTTATAAAAGAAATAACAGAGACGCATTGCAAAGTAGAAGCGAAGGTAACCGTCTTCGAATCATTGTTTCTGTGCTCGGTCCATGTGAGAACCAGAAATAATTTTGTATGGCACAGGAAGAAAGGAAATCCGTCGATATGTATTCAGGTCTGTCTCCCTTCTCATGTACTGCATGTATAATTCAGTTTTACAGTCATCTTGGAGTTTCTCACTTTGTCAAATATTTTTTAGTACGATCAATGTGATTTCTTTTAAGGGTTTTGAGCTAGCTAATTTCAGGACTTCTGCAAGAGTTCCATCTTCACCAGATACCTTCTTTTTAAATTTTTAAAGTGTATAACTTGTCTAACTATTTTCTCTTCATTTGGTGCTTGTGAATCAAGACTGGTTTTTATGGGGCTTTCTGGAGGAAATATTTCTGTGATCTCAGAGCAATTTAGAAGTTTTATTTAAATATTTTCAAAGTTATTAACAGTTCTCTTTGTAGTTAAGTGAAAGTTTTGGATTTTTCTTCTTTAAGTAGAAACTTTGGAGCTGGTACATATTTACTGCATTTTAATAATAACAAAAAAAAACATGCTAGTGTTTCGCTTGATGTTTTCTACATTCCCGCGGAATTGACTGTTCACTTAAAGTCTTTTTGTTTGACGGGAGACCCTAGTCACCCGACATTTTATTTTTTTATCATAGGCTGCTACTGAACATGTAAACTATCTCACAAAGAATTCGGAGATGTACTTACACGATGGCAGCACAAGCTCTTCGGCCTGCGTCGACGTTCAGCTTCCAACTGGTGTTCTAACTCAGCCAACATTTCAGGAATGAATGTGGCAATAGCAAGAAAGAAATAATCTTTATAATCGTGTGTTACGAGAATGTATCACAATCTCGAAAAATTTGAATACTTTGCTACGAAATTTTATAATTGTCGCAATTTGAACTCATAATTTTTTTATAAAGTCTTACAAGGCAATTGTCCCAAGTCTAGCTGCCTCCCACCACCACTACCAACGGCATCACTGCTGCCTGACCGTTTCATATGGCAGGAAACACTGGAACACACCTAGACACTGTGAAAGACTGATGATGATTGTGGTGATGGTTGGTCTTTATATACCTTCAGACTCCGCCCTCTATTTTGCAGAGGGTCAATAGGAACTCAGAACGCCATACCAGAAAGTTATAATTTGCGTTCCTTTTCTTTCTTCAAGGACGCTTGGTGCAGGTGTTTGAGCAACAGAATATGGCTCTAAAGGAGAAAAACAATTCTGAGATGAACATCCTTTGTTTGTTAGCAAGTGGCTGGAAAATTGGACACATCTTCTATCTTTAGAAAAACACCATATGTTCATTCTGAGACAGATAGATAGTCTGGCATGCCCAATGCCGGCTGCATCCCTCGTAATATATGTTGTTATTTTCGTTAGGACATATCTGTGGGAGGAAGACGCTAACCTTCGGAAACAAATCTATGTACGTGGTAGATGCCCAACAAAGCACGCCTTGAGAATGGCATTGTGCATTACAACTGTTTCGAATTGCTGGCTGCTTTCCCCCTGTGGCATGGCAGCCCATAGTTTGGGCGGGTGAGGCGGGCAAGTTTCACCGTGCAGAATGCCAGACACTGAGCAAGCAGCGCACGTGGCGCGAGTTGTGTCAGCTCAGGCCGCCTGAGAGTTATGAGCGAATGTGGTGTGGTGGCCTTCGATCTCAAGCCCCTGGAGCAGAGTAGGAGGCAGTAGGTGCGTCCGGTAGGGTCCCATGAGCTGAGGCAGCTGCAACAGCCATCGTGAATGTGGTCCAAACCGAAGGTCAGGCGAGGCGACGTGGTGCAGGAAGCGGGGAGGCGGGCAAGGGCGGAGGCTGGTGCACCACTAGTGCATTCGCGCCTGACAGTTCACGGCAGAGAATCTTAATGACTTTGCGCTCGCAGTATACAAAGACATGAAGCGATTGGTAGTTAAACAAGAGTATCTCTGTCCTACGAAATGCAAATTATGTCCTTCTCAGAAGACAGTTCACCAATTTTCCCGCCCTATGAATATTTTTTAAAATTTCTACCACCTATTCACATTTTATAAACAATTTCCATAAACAATTTCCATTAATATTATGTCCTCTGAACCGACAACTGAATTGTACAGCCAAAACCCCAAATTCCACCCCCGCCCCCCCCCCCAAAATTGGAAATGCCCTCCCATAGGCAAGGTGCGGGAGGGGGAGGGGGGAGGAAGCGGGGGACCAAATGCCAGCTGAAGAAAACACAACACGTCATCCAGGGATGGAGGGGTTCGAGGTGGGCATGCTGGGGAGCAATTAATTGATCAATTTAACTTGGATACGAATTTGATATCAATCTGACATGAACATTGCATCAGGAGCCCCATATTGCTTCCCCCTCTCTCCCCTCAGCAAACATACACTACTGGCCATTAAAATTGCCACACCACTAAGATCACGTGCTACAGACGCGAAATTTAACCGACAGGAAGAAGATGCTGTGATACGCAAATGATTAGCTTTTCAGAGGATTCACACAAGGTTGGCGCCGGTGGCAGCACCTACAACGTGCTGACATGAGGAAAGTTTCCAAATGATTTCTCATACACAAACAGCAGTTGACCGGCGTTGCCTGGTGAAACTTTGTTGTGATGCCTCGTGTCAGGAAGAGAAATGCGTACCATTATATTTCCGACTTTGAAGAAGGTCGGATTGTAGCGTATCGCGACTGCGGGTTATCGTATCGAGACATTGCTGCTCGCGTTGGTCGAGATCCATTGACTGTTAGCAGAATATGGAATCGGTGGGTTCAGGAGGGTATTACGGAACGCCGTGCTGGACCCCAGCGGCCTCGTATCACTAGCGGTCGAGATGACAGGCATCTTATCCGCATGGCTGTAACGGATCGTGCAGCTACGTCTCGATCCCTGAGTCAACATATGGGGACGTTTGCAAGACAACAACCATCTGCACGAACAGTCGACATGTATGAAGCAGCATGTACTATCAGCTCGGAGACCATGGCTGTGGTTACTCTTGACGCTGCATCACAGACAGAAGCGCCTGTGATGGTGTACTCGACGACAAACCTGGGTGCACGAATGGCAAAACGTCATTTTTCCGGATGAATCTAGGTTCTGTTTACAGCATCATGATAGTCGCATCCGTGTTTGGCGACATCGCGGTGAACGCTCATTGGAAGCGTGTATTCGTCATCGGCAGACTGGCGTATCACCGGGCGTGGTGGTATGGGGTGCCATTGGTTACACGTCTCGGTCGCCTCTTGTTCGCATTGACGGCACTTGTGGACGTTACATTTCATATGTGTTACGACCCGTGGCTCTACCCTTCATTCGATCCCTGCGAAACCCTACATTTCAGCAGGATAATGCACGACCGTGTGTTGCAGGTCCTGTACGGGCCTTTCTGGATACAGAAAATATTCGACTGCTGCCCTGGCCAGCACATTCTCCAGATCTCTCACCAATTGAAAACGTCTGGGCAATGGTGTCCGAGCAACTGGCTCGTCACAATACGCCAGTCACTGCTCTTGACGAACTGTGGTATCGTGTTGAAGCTGCATGGGCAGCTGTACCTTTACTCGCCATCCAAGCTCTGTTTGACTCAATGCCCAGGCGTATCAAGGCCGTTATCACGGCCAGAGGTGATTGTTCTGGGTACTGATTTCTCAGGATCTATGCACTCAAACTGCGTGAAAATGTAATCACATGACAGTTCTGGTATAATATATTTGTCCAACGAATATCCGTTTATCATCTGCAGTTATTCTTGGTGTAGCAATTTTAATGGCCAGTAGTGTACTTAGTGCACACTGGTATTCGTTCCTGTCCTGCATTCTGTTTCCTCGAGGGGCTCCATCATCACCCACCTAACGCTGGAGCTATGGTTTCGGAAGGGGTGGATGTTGAAGGCGCGCCAGAGGGTATGGACCTGGATCCCTACTAGGGTCTCTGTGCTCTGACGCGCGCCTGCACCGCGAGCCTCGCCGTGCGAGTGCGCCATTCTCCGTAACACGTCAAGTCCGAGGCCGAACGCCTTTTCCCGCGGTCATTTATTTAGGCGGCCGCGCGGCATTACCCCGGCAGTCTGGTACTCGCCCTAGTTCGCGTGTGCATCTCTACCGTACTGCGTTCCAGCTCGGTGTGTTGAGATACACACTGTCGTTGCTTGGAGTGTTCCTGCGTTGTTGTTGTCTCGCCGTGTTTATCACCTCAGTTCTTGCTTTCTTGCCTCATGTTGTGCCGTGGTCGGTTGTAGTGTCTGTCGTCCCCTATTTGTTTGTCATTCCTGTCTGTTCATTGTTAGGGATACCTCCAGTGGCTCCCGCACCTGGCGGCTTCGCGTCTCCATTCTCTGCTGCGCACCGCTCGCGGGCCCCTCCCGCCTATAATAGGAGCTCCCGTCAGCTAGCACACCCGCCCTCTGTACTTGTTCCAAATGGGCAACCGCGTGAGGTGGCGCAGTAGTTAGCATACCAGACTCACATTCGTGACGACGACGGTTGAAACCCGCGTCTGGCCATCCAGATTTAAGTTTTCTGTTATTTTGCTAAATCGCTTCAGGTAAATGCCAGGATGGTTCCTTTGAAAGGGCACAGCCGGTTTCCTTCCCCTTGACACAATCCGAGCTTGCGCTCTGTCTCTAATGACCTCGATGTCGATGGGTTGTTAAATCCCGTCTTCCTTCCTTCCTTCTTCTTCCAACTGTGCGGGAAAATTGGTCACGGGCACAACAGGAGAGTCATCCTGTGCTATCTCAGAAGTATTATCAACACTGGGTAGCACCTCACACCTGTTGCGAGAGCGTAAGGAGCCGGCTGTGCGATCCATTCCCTGTTTCGCCTACCGCCCTGTGATATGTCAACTGATCACTGTCCGCCAGACGCTCTAGAATGAGGAAAGACCAGTCAGATGTGTATCAGAAGACACAATCAGGACACCAGCGGATTTCAACAACACCAAAGGTGCTGCAGGTATTGTCACCCGAGCCCCCTTGTCACTGCACCTTTGAGCATTAACCAGATGCCCATCGATCATGGCCAGTCACAGCTTAAAGCTGTTAACAGACAGCAGCCACTTCTCCTTGTGTCCGCTCACGCCTAGCCATATCGTACTACGTAAAACTAACTACCTTGATCATAATGTGTTTGCTGATGGTTTTGTTGGTCGTAATTGTTGCAGTTGTTAGGACTACCGTTAAAACCTTGCATAGGCTGATTGTTCTGCGCAAACTGTGGATTCTGTGCAAATTGTTGCGAATAGTCATATTGGTATGTATGATTTTCGTAATTATAATGGTCATTTGAGTAGCCATTATTACTGTACTGGTTCACAGAAGCTTGCATTTGCCTATTATTTCTACTTTTGCTATTATAGGAGCCCTGTCCGTTGAGGTGATTGTCGTCATCATCTTCAAGTTCTTGCAAAAGACCTGTGAACTCGTCAATATCGTCTTTGCATCTACTAGCTACAATTACATGTTATATGTAAGTGGGTAGTTTTGTTATGCAAATACCGATAAGTTGTGCTGGACTGTCCGGATTGTCTAAATACTGGTTTCTACCCAAATGTCCTCAAAATACAATGTTGGGGTGGTAAATTCCGATCTTTTGAACGGTTTCTGGTTTAATATCCTGGTTTTTACGCGTGACTGCATTGTGGGAGACCAGTATGCCATCAAAAAGGCGTGCTGAAATTCTGCCAGTGATTGGCATTGTTGCGCTACTGAACGGATTCTATAAGCCGACCTATTTTCCAAATAAGAGCACATGAATTCCAACTTGTTTGCAATCGGCCATTCGGAGGGTAGAGAATAATGGAATTGATTAAGCCAACACCTCGTGTGTATTTCTTTACTAGCATTACGAAATGTTTTAAATTTTCGTACCTGAAGGAAGTGTTTGTAGTCGATCCTATTGTCCCTTCTTGGTTCAAAATTGTGGGGATAGAATCTCATCGATTGTTCTGGTTGTTGTCTATTGTAATATTCAGGTTGATGGACAATAGTTCAAGTGCGTTCTGAGTATGGCTGTCCTTTAAAATTGTCGTCTGTACTGTCGACGGGTATCTGACCACTGACGCAGTCCGATTGATGCGTAATTTCACTATCTGTTTGCGCTCCATTAGGAGCTCGTATTTTTTTAGCGTTATGAATTTTTCGTTGTAAAGAATTTAATCTATCTATTACATTCGCGCCTATGAGCACTTACCCTACCTGTACACGTTTCATTTTTAAATATTCTTCCTTTTGGGAGAAGTCTACAGAGGTAGTGACGTCAGGGCTTGTGTCTACATTGTTGGACAAGTCTGTAACTTTTGTCGTTAGGTAGTCGGCTTTTTGAGAAATTGTTCCTAACTGCTCTACAGTAGAATGAACAGGTTCTTCAACAGAATCTGTTTTGGTACTGATTTCTGTAATTTTACGGTCATTTTGATCGCAGTTCTACTTGAGATCTGGGATCAAAGTGCTGGGCATTGCTGTTCTGACGGCAATTAACACATCCTGTTTGTACTCTGGAAACTTGTCTCAGTCCTTGAAATTCGTTCTGTTTGTTGGGTCTGCACAGTCTAAATGGTGTTAATTTTAGTTTGTAAGGTCTGCGCTTTTGGGAAAAATTGTGCATTCAGTGTTTTGGTCAGTTCATTCATAGTTTTTTTTTATTTTCTGTTTGTGACATATTAATTTAATTGTATTGAGTTTGCAAGTCTGTTTGCAACGACGTGTTTTGAGTTTTCAAGCCTTTTATCATTGTGTATCCTGTTGGGATTTTGTGAGCATGATTTGTTGCGACCTATGTGATCCCTGTTGGAACTTGTTAAACATGGTTTGGGTTCTAATAGTGTTTGCAATGATTCATTCGTACCAAATTGAACATCGCTGTTATGTGAAGCCAATTGACATACTGCTTGTACCTCAGCTGAATTTACTGTCTCTAAAAAGATTTGTCGTGATGTGCTGTGATACTTCACTATTTGTAAATTCGGCAGTGCTTTCTGCATTGCCGCTGAGGTCATCCGTTACGTTGTTTGAGCCTTGTAGTAAGGCAGCAGAAACGTGTGTCTCATTAAGTGTGCGAACATTTTCCACTTCAGTCTCTGAAGGCTGTTCTGAAGAGTTAATCTCGTCATTAGTGGTGTCTGCACTGGGACGTTCCATGAGGTCCCTTATGCGACTAGTAGATATCACTGACGAATCTATCTCGTTACAAAAGCACTTACAAAACTGAGATCACAAGTTGTGCTAACACAAGATAAATTGCCTGCCAATTAGCATTAATAATGTCACACGCACTTCTTATAATTAACATTGATCGGCAATAATACACAGATATTGCTGGAAAAAGAAGTACATATATAATTAGTACAAAGGCAGCGCAGCTATAACCACTGTGGGTGTAACGTTGATCTTACTGCGTTTTTATAATTTCCAATGGTGTCGTCTAGTAACAGAGTTCACCATATGTAACATATATGCAACCAATTCGCAGCGTAACAACAAATATTGCCTATGTTCGTCTGTGGAAATGGACTCGATTGGCAACCTGAGCTATCAGTAAACGGAATCTAACCTGCATAACACAATGTGCATGTCGTTTGAGTGTCAGTTTCACTGACCTTTAAGCCCTCAACAGATTGTTACATGAAAGACTTCAAAATATCCTTTGGATAAGCTATCTGACTGCATTTTTGAACAAGAATTTATAAGTGATACAGAATCTGATTGGTGCAACGGAATTTACTGGATTGAGTACATGACATGTTGTGGTGTGTCAATGTTTCTGTTTTGCACCCACCTCTTTAGATCACTGCCTTTTTCCATGTAGTTTACAGCAATTCGCAACAGCATGCAGCAGCAGTTGCTTAAGCTTATTGTTACTAAGAATGAATTTAATAAAAAGATGTTTGCTTGGGTCCTGCTAACTACTCAGTAACTTGTAGGAAGGGATTTCATAAATTAAGTCTGTTTCAAAACTTCATAAATCATCATGACCAGGTATTACTAATGGCGAAATGCCTCACAATGACTGTATAAGTATTAATAATGGCTGTGTGCCAGATTAACAAATTATTTTAATTTCAAAGTTACATTAACATTTTGTAACCACAGGATATTATTTAGACGTGGAGACCAGTTATTATCATTTGGTGGATGAAGAGGCTTCCTTCATTGACAAGCAAAACATGGGATTATTGCAAACTCGGACTAACAATCACGAGCCTAACCCTGCAATTGCTTCTGTCCTATTCTTGCGAGATTTACCTTGAATTCAATCTTCAAGCGTAGTTAAGCCATTTAAATCTCTCTCGGCTGTATAAAAGAAATCAGGCATTGAGTGTGGTATGACCTGCCATCACCGACGTGAGGGCAGCATGCTATATCTTCTGTCTCCAAGCTCTCGAGCGACACTACTACTTCCACTCTCTCAGACAGACCTCATCTCACAACAATGCTTAAAATTGCGCTCCCTTGTTTCGCCCTCGAATTGTTACTATCGGTATCTGAGTGCTTTTTTATTTCCAATTTTACACAATGCAAAGAACAGCGTTAAGTTGGCTATATTGTTTTCAATGTAATGGAGAGTTCTGACACACCCCTTACAGCGGTTGTCTGGGTACTTTTGATCAGATATTACATGCCTCTGAAACGATATGTCATAGAAAGCAAAAAAGAAGGCTCTTGGTGTATTACGGTAAGTCACCGCATGTACACATCAGTGTAGCTGCATTGATCAATTACTGCTTATGGAGTTGATACAACACTTACACATCCAAATCCGAGCTTCTATTGGTCAGCATCGCTGGCTATTGTGTACGATGTCCCATGTTTGAATCCCCGTGGACACTTTGCATATTTCTCTGGTGATAACGTTCTGAAATGGATTTAGTTCTTCTTCATGATGGCAGTGAGTAACTAAAGAACGAGATCCACATGTGCAAGTCGCAGTAAGGGGATAGGTACCAGGCTAGAAACCTTACTACGTGTTGTGATTTGTTTTCCGATTACGTATGTGAATACTGCTTTCGAATGGCTCTGAGCACTTTGGGATTAATATCTGAGATCATCAGTCCCCTAGAACTTAGAACTACTTAAACCTAACTAACCTAAGGACATCACACACATCCGTGCCCGAGGCAGGATTCGAAACTACGACCGTTGCAGTCACGCGGTTCCGGACTGAAGCGCCTAGAACCGCTCGACCACAGCGGCCAACACTGCTTTCTCAATTAAAGTAAGTGGAACCGAATAGCCTGATATATGAAAATTAAAATTGACATTCTAGTGAAATGTAATTCAAACAATGTAACATGAGGAATGTGCTACGAAACACGACACATCTTGCTCTGTTGCGCCATAAAGTGAACCTGTGTAAAAAATCATCCCTGTAGTTCCCATAGACTCGCATGTAAACGAACAGGAAAAATAGAAAGGCGTGGACACTGGGGAAGGTCACAGAAAAGGCAGTGAGAGCATCGGTAAAAGATTTATGTGCGAGGTATTTTCCTTTTATCCATGGGCAAGCTATTCGACAAGTCCACACCGGTGCCGTATATGGAAGCTAACGCTTGTGACCTCTATCAAAGTACAGCGTTAACCTGCACTGCTGGATCTATACAAGGCAGTCAGTAGATGGGGAATGGGCATTCTGGCACAATTACCAAAATCAGCTATTTAAAGCCATTTTTATGCTATTTTTAGACCATTTTACATCGAAATCAGGTATTGTTCATATTTTTACTATGATACAACCAAAAAATTAGGGAAATGCATAAAGTGTCTCTTTTAGATAATACTATACAACATTTATAATGGTGTTGAATAATCTAAATATATACAATTATAGATGGTATTGGTTATTCTAAATATTTACTTATATACAACTACTAATAATTATGTTTACATAATATATACATAATATATACAATATTTACAATAAACTATAATGTCCAAGTGGTAATGTATTTATTCCATCATTCATAATGTGTCTTTTATCATCATTTGCACTTAGTGCTATTTTATTTAATTTCACGGTATATATTTCATGTTTATAGCTTCTAATTAAATTCATTGATCTATATAATTCGCTATTATTGAATAAGCAGTCTTTATAGTCATCCATTGATATTTTATTCATTACTACTGATTTCTTAACACCTTTAGATTTTTTATTTTCTTTTTCACCAACACAATATGCATACATTTTAGCTCTCAAACCAACAAATTCAGTCATTATTTTACCATTACATTCATCTTTCATTTTACCTAATACCTTTTTGTTCATTTGTGGTATATTGTACACATTATTTGTTGCATAATCACTTGTATCAAAATGTTCAATCATATTTTTCATATCATCATAAAAGTCATCTGTTTTTATATTGTATATATAACTATCAGTATCTTGATAACATAACTCAATATTTGTACCATATTTAGGTTTCATTACATCATAATGGAAACTATACATTAATTCTTTTGATAAATCTAAAATACTCATTCCAACATAAATTGGTTTATTAAATTTAATTTCAGTTTTATTCATATGAATAGCTACCAGATTTTCATTAAATATTGTTCTATGTTTAAAATTTGGTTTAGCTATTAATTTATCACATTTTTTACCATCTGATACTAATTTTATATTAACTCTGTTTCTTATATTTTCCATTGTTTTTCCAAACACACTATTGTTCATCAGTTTAAAGAAATCTTTTTCAAAATCATTTTTAGCTTTTGTTCTCATTTCTGTATTTAAGTCAATGTACTTTTTCAACCAATCACTTTGTTTGAATTTTAATGCACGATGTATTTTTGTTAATTTCAATCCTAATTTTATACATTGTTTTAGGTTTCTATAATGTACAACATATTTATATTTATTGTTTAATGTTGTTAATAATTTATGTCCATTTTCTGGTGCTAATGGTAAATCTTTATGTTTGTCATGTAATTCAATTGGATATTGTAAATCAACTTCTAAAATATATCCATATTCAGATTTATCTGGAATGTTCATTACATCAATGTTTAAATTATTTTCCCATTCAAATCCACCATATGGTAAATATTGTGACATTGCATATCCATATAAATTATTAGCATCTAAATACATTAAATAATTTGATTCTTTATTTTTATTGTAATCTTTCATGTATTTATTATTTGCTTTAACATATCTTTTACAACATTGTGCTATACCACCTCTAATGCCTTTTTCAACCATTAATATCATATCATAATCATGTAATAATTCAAGTGGTTGTTTAGTCATTTTTAACATTGCATCCCATGATAAACCAGGTGCCGTATAATACCATGCTGGATCTAAATCATATGATTTCATACATGTATCTCTAAAGTTTTCAAATACATCAGCTAACAATAACACATCTGTTTTCAAATATAAATCATGGTATTCACCCATATTTTTTATATTAAATTTATTCCATACTAATTGTGCATGCTCATAATCATCATCACTTATATTACATTCATTGATCTTACTATAGAATTCATTTTTAGGTGGTAATTGTGTTTCATTGAATCTATTCCAATTATCCATATAATCATATGGGTAAACACCTTTTCTAATAACTAGATCAACTTTATCTTTTTGAAAGAATAATTCAATATTTTTCATTTTATCTTTTGATAAATTACATGATAGTTTATCTAATGACGATGCCATGAATCTAAATGTATCAATAAATCTCATTTTTAAGTTAATTGTTTGCTTACCAAAACTTATGTATTTTTCTTCATTATTTGGTATCAATTCTATTTCCTTATCATCATAACCAAGTTCTTTTATAAACAAATGTGAATCATAACCAGTTAGATTGTGTAAGAATATAGGCACAAATGTTGGTTGTTGAAGTTTAAGATTACATTCATTACATAATGGTGCTATATAAGTACCAGTTAAATGATCATGATGATGTACTTTTTTATTATTTGGTGTATATGGTGATTCACATAATGTACATCTTTTAGATTGGTTATGTATTTTTATTTGTTCATGTGTTAACTGTTTCATTGGTTCTATTTGTGAATATATGTGTCCTATTTTTTCAACTTCATTTTTAATCTCAATAAATTTAGTTTTAGCATTTGGTCCTCTATAAACAACGGGATCTTTATAATGATTATGAATGTATTTCACATAGTAACAAAATCCAGATGGTTCATGTTTTTGATATTTCATTGTGTACGATTCATTTGGATTTGGTTCACATGTATCCATTTTCAATAATAAGCTTTCAAAATCAGCATATATGACAAATGGAACAGGCATTGTATGTTTATAATTCTTAAATGTTATGTATTCACCTTCATTTGGTACTCTAATTTTAACTGATTCATTTTTAGAACAATCATCTTTATGTGCACTTAGTTTACTTTCTGAATTAAAGTGTTGTAAGCACATTTTACATAAATGAATTTTACCATGATGTGATGTTTTCTGATTTCTTACTAAACGAGACAAATCTTTAATCCAACAATAATGTGATTTATTACTGTTTTTCATGTATAATAAATCAATATGTGTTGATTTTTCATCTTTAGTTATCTTTAATGGATATATTTCATATTTTTCATCATAAGCATACACATTAATCGATATATTAAGTTTACATTCATATTTAGGTATATTATCAATTTTAACTGGAAATTCTATTTGACCAATTTTAGTTTCTAATTGTTTGACACATTCTATATAGTTACTAGTTCTTTCTGCATTTTTACCAACTGGATTTAATGCTGATGCTATAGACCACAAGAAACATTTTTCATCATTATTCTTAACATTTATACATGCTTTTTTATCTTTTATTGTTTTTGGTAGTTCAATATATGATGAACCATTAAGTGGTGTATATTTGTTAATTCCTAATTGTAAACCAATTACACTATTTAACATCCAGCCTGATCCTCTATCTTGAAAATTTTGCATGTGTGTTAATATTTGTTGTTTACCTTTTGTATAAAATTTATTTAGATCTTTTTCATTTGTGATTGTATAGTTGTATGTTGAGAATCTAAATGGTTTTATTTCATTAGTAGTATTCAATTTGAATTCACAGTACAATATTAGGTTAACTTTTAATCCATTGTATATTTTAAGATTATCTTTTATTAACTGACATACAATAGGTTTTGCTGATGTCATAATGTGTTGTGGATCTTTAATTTTTAAGTTGTTTTCAATATTGTATGTTTGTAATCTATTTTGGAATGCTTTTTCAATTGAATGATAAATATGAATTTTTCGTTCATTAGGTTGTTCAAATACATCTGTAGCAAATGGAAATTGTGTTTGAGTATTTTGAATCAACTGTAACAAATCACTTTTACATAATTTAGAATATCCACTAAGATTTAAATGTTTAGCTAATGTTTTAAGTTCATTAACATTCATTTTTGATGGATCTTTATCTTCTATATTAGCAATAGATACATTTTTTGGTGTTCTTTTTCTTTTATTAGATTCCTTAGCAATATCAATAGTATGTGGAAATAATAAATCCATTAATTCACTTTTACGCATTTTAGAGTAACCTTTAATCTTTATGCTTTTAGCTATTGCTTTAAGTTCATTAAGCTTCATCGATTGTAACTCCATTTATTAGGATTAAAAACTATTATTATCGTTGTCTGTATTTGTTGTCTATGTATAGACAATATTTACCAACTAGATACAGTTAAATGTACCTAATTATTATTCACAGATAGATACAGATATATCTATTTATTAGGATTAAAAACTATTATTTTTGTTGTCTGTATTTGTTGTCTATTTATGTATATATTTATTATTAAGAATATTTGGTAACTGTATTTTTTACAAATAGATACAGATATATCTGTTTATTAGGGATAAAAAGTAAACTAATTGTTGTCTGTATTTGTTGTCTCTTTTGTGTTTTTTTATATTACATAACTGATATTTATTAGCCTTATTTTGATAACTAGATACAGTTAGATGTATCTATTTACTTATATAATTATTATTCAGAATATTATACTCTATACAACATATGGTTATATAATCGATAAAAAATATATTATAAGAATTAGTAGATATTTATAGATTTTTTTCTTTTATAAGATCATTATGAATTTGTGATTTTTCATGCCGTTTAAGGTTATGTTTAACTAATCTTCTACCACATTCACATGTTATATTTTCAAATAACTTATCTTTGTTTGCTTCATAATATCTATTAGTATAATAACATGCACACTGATTACATACATTACGATGACCATCTTTTCTAAATTTATCAATATGAAATTCATTAATATTTTTTTCATTTTGACATCGACTACACTTTTTGATGGTATCCATTTATTACACACAAAAACTATAATTTATTGTTGTCTAAATTCTAATACATGCACTTTTTTATCTGATCTTTCAATCATTCCTTTATAAACAATATTCCAACCAATCATAATTGTACAGTCATCCCAACCAATCATTTTTGCATATCTATCTGGTAATATTATGTTAAATTCATTATTAAGTTCAATAAATGTTTTAAAACCTAATTTAGTATTTTTTATTTCTACATTTGTAATATGATACAATTTATTCACTTCAATGTCACATAATTTCACCAATGGTGTATTTTTATTAACACTATTAAGTTTAGTAATTAGATCCATTTATATAGAAGAAAAATGTTTTAATTGTTGGATTTTATTGTTTAGCACAATTATTAGTTCTGGTTTTGATTATCTGGAATATCTAAATATCCATAATCTGTTAAATACTTTATTGCTTTACTCTTATCATTGGCATATATAATTTTAAACAACAATAAGAATATTATTGTTTTCATTTATATAGACTTAAAAAATTCAATCTTAATATTCTCATTCTTATCACTAAAATATAAATCAATAATATGATCATCTATTGTTGAAGTAAATTCCCAACCATCATAATCATCAGATGAAGTAACTGATTCTTTAAAATTTAGAAATATTTTTTCATCATAATTATAAATAATGATTCTATAAGTCGTATACAACATTTTTTCATATTTAATATAACCAATTCTAAGATTATTATGTAAATAAAAATCAATGTTGAATTGTTCAAGTTTAGATATGACTTGTATCAGTCTCATTTATTATATAAAAATTATTTTATTTATTTAAGTCAAATATTAAATTGTAAAAAATGGACAACAATCCATAATTAATTTTTTATATATAAATGGAGTCAATTGTAGATATCATAAACAACAAACTATTTTATAATAATAAACAAGTGTGTGTTTTTGTTGACAAAGAAAGTAATCCATGGTTTAAAGGTAAAGATGTAGCTGAAATATTAGAATATAAGAAATCTGATAAAGCATTCAAACATATTGATGATGATGATAAAACTATATTAGAAAATTTAGGACCCTCCAATTTGGAGGGCCTTACATACAATGAAAAACAAACCATATTTATCAATGAATCAGGATTATATTCACTTATTTTATCATCTAAGAAGGATGAAGCTAAAAAGTTTAAAAAATGGGTAACTAGTGATGTGTTACCATCAATTAGAAGACATGGTGAATATAAATTGCAGAAACAAAATGAACAATTACAACAACAACTTAAACAAAAAGATGAAGAATGTTTACAACTAAGAAATATAATATCTGATGTAGTAGAAATGAAAAAAGATCAAATCATATATATTGCTACATCTAAAATATATGCTAGAAAAAATTACTTCAAAGTTGGAGGTGTAATATCTAAATTGCATCTACAAGGTAGATTTTCTACGTGTAATAGTGGTAGGCCAGATGATGATAAATTATTTTATATTTTTATTCACGAATGTTACGATTACAAACTAATTGAATGTATAGTTGAGAAATATTTAGGTGTACATCGAATTGATAAAAATAAAGAAATGTATCAAATACATTTTAATGATTTATCTCAGTATATTAAACTATTTTGTCAGGATACAGATAAATATGTTGATATGATAAATTCATATAGAAGTACTATATACAGCAATATTTTAACTAAACCACCAATCTATTTTGATCCAATTGCTATTGAACAAGAAATTATACTACAGTTACAGATTGGAAATAAAATGCATAAAATAAAACCTATAGTGTTAGATGACTTAAATCAAGATCAACTAGTTCTGATAATTTCTGAATTGTATGAAGAATATCCTAACAAAGCAAATGTAATAAGGAAATCATTTCAAAAATTAATTGAATCAAAAGGATACAAAATTAAATCAAAGAAGAAGATATGGAATGCATCAATTGATATTCTAAAAGGAATAAATTCGGATATAGTTTTCAAGTATTAGTAAAACAAATATCAACTAAATAAAAATGTATGTTAGATATATCAATCAGCCTCATTTACTAAATTCAAAAATAAACAGTTTGTTTCTTAAAATATTCATAAACAACACATATTTCCTCACCATTCAGATCATATACATAATTCAAAGATTTGTCATTTAACTGATTAATGAATATAGATACATCATCATCAGGATAACAGACAGATAGAAAAAACAGAAGTGCAAACTTCTTCATTTATATATATAAAAATTATTCACGTAATTATGTTGTCCTTACTAACCCAACTATTATGTGAATTATCAAATCCTAACCATTTAACATATAGTTTATCACCTTTTGTTCTTAACACCTTTTCAATAAGATATACATCTGGATATTTTGTTTTCTGTATCTCATGTTCATAGAAATTACCTTCAATATCTTTTAATTTATATGTAATTGGATCTGAATAAATAACATCTTCAATTTCAAATAATTCTGTTGACCAATTAGCAGTATATCCTTTTTCAAATATTCCTTTTAATTTACTTATTCTAACTTGATCACCAATAGAATATTTAGCTTTATATGGATATATTACAGTAGCATTTGGTTTATAATTTTTATCATTAACATCTATTGGTTTCATTTTTATTGTACTATGTTTAGTATTATTATAGTCATTTACTAGTTTTTGTAATATATCAACCCATTTGTAGTTACCTTGAATATCAAATTGTTTCCACATTTTCTCTTTTAGTGTTCTATTAAATCGTTCTACATCTGATGCTTTAATTTCAGTAAATGTAGAATAGTGATTAACATTATATATTTTCATTAGTTTATTAAAATATTTATTATAAAATTCTTTTCCATTATCTGTTTGTAAATGTTTTGGTGATCTAATTTTAAATATATTATCAAATGCATTTGCTACATTTTCACCTGATTTATCCTTAATTGGAATAGCCCATGCATATTTAGAATATACATCAATACCAGTTACCATATATTTATATCCTTTATTTATTTTTGATATACCTTTTACATTACCTGAATCCATTTCAACTAAATCAGCCTGCCATAAATCATCTATTCCAAATGATTCTACTTTTCTTCTATTATAATTTTTCCTCATTGGTTTATGTAGTTCATTTATTATATTTTCTCTACTTACAATTAAATTTTTTTTAAAAATTTACTCTTTTTTGTTTTACATACTGAACATATACCTTCAATTCTTTGTCTTCCATTTTTAGTTATTGATCTATGTAGATCATGTGTATCTGTAAATGTTTTACACTTCAAACAATATATTTGATCATTCATTTATAAGGCTTAAAATTCTTCTTCATCTATTAATTCACCAAATATAATTAACTTAACATCAACTGGAACAGTTTTAACTGCATCATTTAATGTAACAGTTAGAAAATTTGATTTGTGTACAATTATTGATTGATTACCATTATTTACTTCATATAATTTATCAGCTACACTTACTGCAATATCAAAGTCATCAAATTTCAAATCTTTGTTTATATTCTTACCAACAACAACAATTCTTTTAAGTCTGAAATCATATTCAAAGTTATGTATTTTTAGTTCATTTCCAGTCAGAAAGGTAAATTCAATTGTTTGTTTGTCATAGATTTTATTTTCAAGATTATTTATTTTATTTATGTATGGTGATAAATCTGACTTTGAGAAATAATCTGAAAAAGCCTTTTCAATCTCCTTTTTTGTGAAGAAATTCTTAAAAGTGTTGTAGTTATCTTGATGAATCTGATTAATTTTTTCATTAAATTTTGTATTGGTAACATAGTTATTAAATTGTGTTAAAACAGCCATGTATTCAGGTTTGGTAACATATTCTTTTTCTAAGTATCCTTTTGTAACAGCATCATAGTCATTAACTGGATCTTTTATATTTACTAATCGTCTACCTTTAAAACTAATATAAGTTTTTGTAAAACTAAAAATCTGAATCAAATCTTTTTGAAATTCCTTAAGTAAATTATTTATTTGTTCCTTAACTAAATTTGTCATTTTTGATTCAATTTTTTCTTCTATTTCATTCCTCTTTATTTTTCCATTATTTTTAGGCCACAGTTTGTTTCCAAAAATGTCCATTTATTAGATTCAAAATATCACTGAATTTATAACCATCTGATAGTAGTTTTAGCATGAATAAACATAAATGCCCACATATTACTTCATCATAATTTTGTATTCTCATTGCATTATAGTATAATTCATTTTCACCTAAATACTTAACTAGTTGATATGGTATATTACCACCAAATGAATCAAACACAAATTTACCATCATTATTCTTATAATAACATATCCAATGTGTACCAACATGATCAGATGTGTCTAAATTTACTATTCCACATTCATTATTTTTAGGTTTATTAGATAACTCATCTGTCATAAAAACACCTTTAAAATGTTTAATTCTTAGTTTTTTAGCTATATTTTCTAAATCAAAATTACTCAATGCTTTTGGATACATTTTCATTATTTTTTGCATCGTTTTTTTAACCCTATACCTTTTTTCTCCATTTCCATATTATGCCTCTTTAATTCAGCTAATTCAGCATCATTTTTCTTTTTATTCATAACTGAACTAGCAACAGCTGCAGCACCACCGGCTATTGTACCAATTGATGCTAAATATGGTAATGCAGCTAATAATAATGGTAAAAATCCACCTTCATGTTGTGTTAATCCACTACCTTCTTTCTTTTTTGTTAGATATTCAATAATCTTTTTCACAACTGGAATACCTAGTGTAATAAGTAAATTACCACCAGTTTTTTTCTGTTTCTTTCTTTTTTGAACATCAGTTAAGAATGGTTCAATACTATTTAACTGTTCATTATTCAGTTTAATTTTAATACCTTTAGCTTTAATTTTACCATTAGGTAGTGTTTTATAATCAACTGTAAAGTTATTCATTTATATAGAATAAAAATACACTTATTTTAAAAACTAAATCCATTATCATCTATTTCAATACCCATACCTAATTTTCTTTTAGTATACATTATTCCTCTAACAGCAGTAGAAGCTAATTTTTCACCTAATGATGCATCTGAACTGTACATTCTCTCTTTTGCTACATTTTGTAATATTTTATCAGCTATATGTCTTTCTTCTATATCTTTATTATCCCTATATGCAATATCATGCTGTTTACATGCTTCATCTAATGGATTTATACCTTTATCACCTCTAGATAACCTTTCATCTAATTTTGTACCTGGTCCACAATAATTATAACCAGGTAGATGCATTTCAAATGGTAATTTATTAATTAATGTATTTATCAATCCTTTACCATATTTTTCATTCTTCCAAAATGTGTGTGGTATATTATTCAAGATCCTAATTAAATATGGAATACCTTTTGGATCATTAATTATAAAGTCATTAAATTTATTTGTTAACATTTTAGATATTCCTACTTTTTCATTGTAATAATTATTATTACCAGCCTTTTCTTCACCATGAATTACTACTAACCTATCAATTAATTCACGTACATCATTCATCCAAACATATTCAACTGGTTTTTCAGTATATTTTTTAATAAATCCTGTACCTGATTTGGTTGGGGACACATCTGAATAATCTGATGAATCTATAGTTTGTTTTCTTTTTTGTGGGAAATAAACATCAACAATTTCTTTTATCAAATTATTGTATTTAACACCTTTACTTGATTTTATTTTATTTGGATTTTTATCAGAATATAATGCATCTGATTTGTATAATATATCTGCATAATTTGATAAATCAACAGAATAAAATTTATCATTCAAATCATCCATAGTAACATGTTTTTTAGTTAAAAGGTTCATTAATCCATCTGTACCATCATATTCATGTCCACCAATGATTAGTTTATCCCCTTTGAATTCTACAGGTAATTTACCAATGTACTTAAACATTCCAACAGGTCTTAATCCAAAAACGGGATCCTCACTATGATTGATATATTTTAACATTCTTTCACTTATATTAATTTTTTTTAATTTTTTCTCTTCTTCATATTTATTCAATACATCATCAATTTCTGATTCATTTAAATCACTGTAGTTATCATATGGTTTGATTTGAGGTATATGATATGGAATCATTTGTTTTTCTACCTCTCTATTTTCTTCAATAGCTTTCAGAACATTATCACCTATTCCTTCAAGCCCTTGTTTTACTTGTTCTATGGCATCAATAACAGGTTGATCCTCTTTTTTATATTTTTCATATTCTGTTCTTGGTTGTTTTTTCCATGTTTTAAATTGTTCTTTTAATTTTTCTACTTTCTTTCTATTACGTTTAGCTTGTTTAACTATAGCTGGATCATATTTTGTAAACATTTATTTAGAATGAAAATGTGTTTATGTTGATGTTTGTGTTGACGTTTAACATTTACGTTAACGTTTATGTTTATGTTTAACGTTTATGTTAACGTTTATGTTTATGTTTAACGTTTATGTTAACGTTTATGTTTATGTTTAATGTTTATGTTAACGTTTATGTTTATGTTTAACATTTAACGTTTATGTTTATGTTAACATTTATGTTCTTATGAAATGTTGTATTTTATTTCTATATTTTCCATCATTACATTTCCTTGTAATATCTATTGTTATAAAACCAAATTCATCATTCCAACATTTACTACATATTTCTTTAAATTCATTAAATTTTAAATCACCACCAACAAATTCATTATAAACATGATGTAGATTTGTATCATCCTGTCTAAATATATTTAAGAAATTCAGATTATCTCTGACTAACTGTTTAGGTATTTTTGAGTATGTTTGAGCTAAATAAAAACAATCAATTCCTTTATGTCTACCTCTAGTAAAATATTCTCTTACTATATCTTGATTTTCTAGGATAAAATCATCGAAAATTACAATTGAATTATCATCGCAATCATCTAATGGTACAATGTCATCATTGCTACTAATAAATGATGCTAATGAATCACCTGTTATATCTTCAATTTTATTACATTTTTTAATTAGTTGTTGATATTTTGATTGATCTAAGCTTTTAGAATAAATATATACATGGTTTATTTTATCCCAATTTAACCAGCCTGGTGCTAATAAATAGTTATCAATCATTAATGTTGTTTTACCACATCCACTTGGTCCTATAATTGCACATCTAATTGAATTAGGTAACAGTTTACCATGCTTATTTTTTACCTTTTTCTCTGGTATTCTAATTTTTGGTTCCCAATCAATTTCATTCATTTAATTAATAGTAAATGAGTAGATTATTTCAATTGAGTGGTAATTCATCAGTACTTAAAAAAGATTAAATGTACCTATTAGAGATAACTTTAATAGTGTAGCATTAGTTGGATTTTATACAACATTTTTAACACCTAATATAACATCTAAAAATAATAAATTATATTGTGATGGTGAAACAATTGTATTTCCTATTGGTCAATATAATTTAAAAAATATAGAAAAATTTATTCATACAAAAAACCCTAATATAAATATTAAATCCGATGAAATTTTAAATAGAGTTGTTATTGAGAGTGATAATAAAATATATATGGATATACAAAAAGAAGATAATATAGCACCTCTGTTAGGTTTTAGTAATCAAACAATTAATCCAAAACAAAGAACTGTTGCTAATGATGTACCTAAAATTATACCATTTGAATTAATTAATATTAATTTTAATTTAGCTGATGGTATGTATATAAAGCATAATGATCATTTTCATAGAGAAACTAATATTATTGCTTCTTTTAAACCAAATGTTGAATTTGGTGCACCAATAATATATGAACCATCTCATCCATTATTTGTTCCTATTCATGATAAAATATATGATTTAGAAGTAACTATAACTGATGACAATGATAATTTAATTGATTTCAATGGGGCACAAATAACAGTTATATTGGAGATGAAATGACACATTTTTCTTCTTAATAAATGGATAAGATTGAAAGCTATCAATTTCAGTCATTTCCAGTCAATGAAAAAACAAAAAATAATCTTTGTGTTCCTAATAAGGTTACTGAAATTAGTATTCATGTTGGTGATGGTTGGGTACATCCTAATCAAGCTCAATTGTACATGAATTTTGAAGTTATTCATGATGATGGATCTGATTTTTCTGCATATGATGGAAAAACAAATGTTAGATTAATTGATAATTATGTTGCTAAATTATTTGATATTGTAACTATAAAAAAAGGGAATAATATTTTATCTATAATAGAACATCCATTTATTTCATCATCTGTGTTAATACGATTAACTGCATCTATTTCTGATAAAATATGTCTAGAAAATTGTGTTATGAATAATGGAAATGTAATGACAAAGGAAAATGAAGTACTATATCCATTGGAATTATTTGGTGGATTTTTTAAGAATTATAAAGAAATCATGTGGGAAGGTGATTTAACTGTATGTTTTACATGGAGTTCAAGTGCTAGTGATTGTATTTTTAGATGGGAAACAGATAATGACAAATCTACATTACCAAAAGAAGGAAAAATCGTTGTTAAACATATGGAAATAAGGGTGCCAACTGTAAAATATGAACCTAATTTTGAACTGGAACTAAGAGAAATGATGTTAAATAATCCTAAAATACCAATATCATTCTATGAAATACAGACTATAGAAATTGCTGGATTAAGTGGTAAGAAAAATATTGAATTAGATATTACAAACTATTACAATTCAGTTGAATTTGATATGCCATATTGGATATTTGTTGTATTTCAAACTAATCGTAAAAATAATCAGTTGATTGATTCATCATCATTTGACCATGTTAAACTAAGTAATATTTATGTGAAAAATGGACGTAATGAAATGTTTCCTGAAGAAAGGTGGAATATAGAACCATCACATACTTATCTTAAGGCATATGATGCATTTCGTGAATTTAAAATAGTAGCACAACGTCAAAGAGATGTTGATGTTAATCCATATAATTTTATTAATAATTATCCAATATATGTCATCAATATGACTCATAGGAAAAATGTAATAACAGCACAAAAAACAACAATGAAACTATGTGCTACATTTAATGATAACATACCAGATAATACACTAGCCTATGTAATAATGTATGCTAAGAAACATCTAACATATGATACACAACATAGATTACTGACAGAGAACTTTTAATCCCATATATTAATATCTTCATCTTCATCTTCTTGTTTCTTATACTCATTTTCTTCATGTTTCTTTTTCTCATTTAAAAATTGTTCCCATATACTAATATTACGTTTTGTGTTTTGTATTTTTATTTGATGTTCAATATTTAATAGTTCAGCTATTTTTGCAATTATATATTTGTATGGTAATGCCTTACCTTTGTAATAGTAATTAAACATCTCAAATAACTCTATAATACGATCCTTTTCATAACCAGTAAACATATCTAGTATTGCACCATTTTCTATAGTTATACGTAAGTTCATTAAATGTTTATTAAAATATTTAAATCTATATTTTTTATTATTATGAACACTTACTTTATCAGGATTACAAAAATAACATCTTGTACCATCAATACTCCATTGTGAACAATTTTGACAATATTCAGGTGCATAATATTCAGATGGATAATGTATATTATCAGGTATATCAATTTGAACTGCATTTTCGAATTGTTGAACTAGTCTACTGTCATCATTTTTTACATTATTCTGAATGTTACTGGTTTCCTTTGTATGATATCTATTTTTTCTATCTTGATTAATACATTTCTTACATATAGATCTTGGTTTACCTAATTTCATTCCATATTCTGATATATCTTTTATCATCTCACATTTAGTACATTTTTGTACTGTTTCATTTTGAATGTTACTGGTTTTCTTTGGCTGATATCTGTTTTTTCTATCTTGATTTATACATCTCTTACATATTGACCTTGGTTTACCTAATTTAAGTCCATATTCAGATATATCTTTTACCATATCGCATTTAGTACACTTCTTTGATATGTTGTCCATTTATTATAGAAAAAAAATGTAAGTATTTGTTGTCCACTATTTGTTGTCTATGTTTTATATATTGTATATATTGTATATATTATTGTCTCATCATCATTCATTGTATATATGTATTTACTATATAAACATAATTATTAGTAGTTGTATATAAGTAAATATTTAGAATAACCAACACCATTATAAATGTTGTATAGTATTATCTAAAAGAGACACTTTATGCATTTCCCTAATTTTTTGGTTGTATCATAGTAAAAATATGAACAATACCTGATTTCGATGTAAAATGGTCTAAAAATAGCATAAAAATGGCTTTAAATAGCTGATTTTGGTAATTGAGCCAGAATGCCCATTCCCCATCTACTGCAGTCGATAATAAATTCACTTTGCTGTTGCCGCGGCTCTGTTCCCGTTACCACAGCTACTAATTGTTAATAATTATTATTTCTGACAAATTTATGGTAAAGCTAACTGATATTAAACACTCTAACAAAATACATGATCTAGGCTAATTATCCCTGCACAATGACGGAACCTGTTTAGAGCAACATTACAGAACGACAGTAGTAATGTTTCTGTCTCGGGGAACAATTTGTCCTTTAACTGATTTGGTCTTTCCACTGCTGTTTTTGTAAACCCCCTCCTATTCGTGTTTCGTCTCGTTTACGTGCCTGATAACTCATCGTCTAAGGAGGCAAAAACTAGTCTCTTTGGACACCACTAATGATATATAGAAATACTCTTTACTTTTCTTCTGCCTCCAGACACAATCAAAGTACTAGTCCACAGAAGGCTTTTAAGGTGCTCTAGCGTATTTACCTAAGCGCAACTTGTTGCAAAGAAACTTCAGGCGGATTCGGGTAGTTTCTGTGAAGGGAGTAAAGTCACAGGATGGACAGAAACAGGGAAACACCCAAAACTCAACACATTATCATGTCTGATACGCCAATGCCAAAAAAAAAAAACAGCTTCCATTGGTCTCGGAATGGATAAATACATGTCCAAAATGATTTTCAAGTGAATTTTATATCATTCTTCCTGCAAAATAATGGCATGTTCAGGTAACGATTATGCAGGTGGATAGCGATCAGGCACCGTTCCCTCCAAAGTAGACCACAAAGGCTCAATAATACTGAGATCTCATGGCTGTGATGCCCAGGGGACATGCGACAATCCTCGTGCTCACAAAACTAGTCATCGGCGATGTCAGCTCCGTGAAAAGGGGCGCTGTTGTCTTGGAACACAGCATCACCATCAAGGAAGAAATATTGATCAGCCAAAATGGTCACATAATCCTTGGCAGCATTGTGACCTTGGAGAGTAGTCATGGCGACCATGGAAAACCACTATATACCTGCCCAAATCATCACCGACCTCCGCCATGTCTCACTCTTGGGACGGAAACTTGGCCGGAAATTGGAAACTGTGTGAAACAAGACACATACGGCCAAATTATTTTCTTGGGGATAACGATGGGACTGGTCCACCCTATTTTTTTTGTCCCCTATCATGGTGTCTTGTGTGCTGTGTTTCAGCTTTAGATTTGTCTAAAATAGGAAGTTCCACAGCACTTTCGCATGTTCGTATTCTGTTGTGTCTAAGAAGCCTGCATACTCAATTCACTAGACAAATAGCCGTATTAATGAGTTTTATTAAAATAACAAAATTACATTATTTAACTTTGGCAGTTACGCAGATGTGTCGCAAGAAAAGGGTAACATACAAAATAATCAGTCTTTTTCAGAACAGACAATCCCAAGTCGGTGCTTCATACACTATGCGATCAAAACTATCCGGACACGTGGCTGAAAATGACTTTCAAGTTCGTGGCACCCTCCAGCGGTGATGCTGGAATTCAACATGGTGTTGCCCCACCATTATCCTTGATGACAGCTTCCATTCTCGCAGGCATACGTTCAATCATGTGCTAGAGGTTTCTTGGGGAATGGCAGCCCATTTTTCACGGAGTGCTGCACCGAGGAGAGGTATCGATGTTAGTCGGTGAGGCCTGGCACAAAGTCGACGTTATAAAACATCCCGAAGGTGTTTTACAGGTTTCAGCTCAGGACTATGTGGAGACCAGTCCATTACAGGGACGTTATTGTCGTGTAACCACTCGGCAACAGGCCGTGCATTATGAACAGGAGCTCGATCGTGTTGAAAGATGCAATCGCCATCCCCGAATTGCTCTTCAACAGTGAGAAGCAATAACGCGCTCAGCTTCTTTTCAGAGCCTGGCCTTAATTGTGCTAGTTCAGATGGAAATTTCCTGTGAAGCAAAATCAGTCCTTCAGTTTCTTCTTTAGGGTTCCTTAGGCTTCTTTAGTGCAGGCGAGACCAGATATTTTTCTCACCTATTTTGCATTCCATCTTCTCCAAAAACCTGCCTATTCAGTGCTGTACTGGGAGATTGTCGATTCGGCACTGCAGTGCATCTTTCCAGTATTGATTCTTGGTTTGCTGTTCTTGGAAAAGTTTTCTGTTGGTAACATTAATCAGAGCCGAGTCTCGACTATCACTGTCTGCCTAAGTACGCCTCTCTTTCCCACGGTCCGTCTCGCTTACACGAGATCTCTGCCACCCCTCTATTGGGTAACGCCACTGCGAGGTGTGAATTGCCATTCAGTATTCTTGTTCTTCTCTCCTGATTACACAGCTCTTCTTGGGTCCACTTCACATTGCCTGCAGGGTATCTGCTGACAGGTACAGCCCAGGTATTCAGAGCATGTATGGTCATATTTTATTATTATTGGCGAGTTCTCCTCAGAAATAGAAGACGTTGAGCAAGTAACTCGACAAATTTTTCTTTGAGTTCTTCTTGTTCCTCCAGTACACTTTCATTCTTTCCGAAAAGGCTTGTTTACGCTCATCCGACCACTTAGGTTCAAATGGTTCAAATGGCTCTGAGCACTATGGGACTCAACTGCTGTGGTCATAAGTCCCCTAGAACTTAGAACTACTTAAACCTAACTAACCCAAGGACATCACACACATCCATGCCCTAGGCAGGATTCGAACCTGCGACCGTAGCGGTCGTGCGGTTCCAGACTGTAGCGCCTTTAACCGCTCGGCCACTTCGGCCGGCTACTTAGGTTTGTACCGTTTTTTTTGGTTGCTCTGATATAAGTTCCCATTTGTTTACTTTGTGTCTGAAGGTGTCTCTTTGTAGAATGTCGGCTGGTTTTATGTTTGCATTAGTTAGGTCCATTCAAATTTCATCTAGCCAAGATGTGAAATTCTGAAGTGAGTTTACATAATCTATTATTCTCTTCGTGAATCGATTTTCTGTTAGACGGCTGAGATGCCCAAAGAATTTCATTCGCCTTTTCCTTATATCAATTTCGATGTTTGAAAACTTTTCTGCAGTTTTAATTGATTGTAGCCGTCTTGTGTATGCCCTCCTCCTAGAATTTTACTGATGATATTTCTTTTTTTGATGTATTCAAGCTGTTGTTTTCTGTTAAGGGTTAGTGTTTCACTTGTGTAGAGGATTGCTGGTTTTACGACACTATTGTAGGGTCGAATTTTTGCCCTGTTGACATGATTTTTTGTTGTAGAGGTTTAGCGTTAACCCTAATCATTTTTTAATTTTATTATTATTATTATCGTATTATCTCTTCTCTTATTGTGCAAATATTGCAGTATTAACTTAAAGAGGATGTCTGATTACATAGGAGAGGGGTGTTGAAAACCCCTGATACAAATCTACCGTTTGTCCGATCTCGATCAAATTTTGCCCAGTTTAGCTTCAAGACAACGCGATGATCCCTGTCCCCATAATATTTCGTAATCTGACTTGAAACACAAATGTATGTAATATATAAAGGGGAACCCATGTTACCAAAAGTCTCTAAAAGTTCTTGGGCGATTTACTTCATAGTGCTACACGGTCCCCTGATGAACATTGAGCGTTTATATATATGGCCCGGTATTCATGTCGAGAACAACCCGAAATGTTGTTTGTACGGCCAATTAGATGGAAATGGTCGAGAGGCAGAATGGCTATACCAAAACAGATGCCTTCGCAGACACCAACCACATCACACAATTCAACTCCCTGCATGTGTACCCTCGCAGACACCAACCACATCACACAACGTTTTAACCCCCTGCACGTTCGTCTGTCTGAAAGGAACCATAATAGCATAAGCGCCCAAAATGGCTTGGAATGTTGTGTGATATGACTGGTGGACGTTAGCGTACTTCTTTTACTATTGCCGAGGTGCCTCTCGACCGTTAGCTCTGCTTGGCCGTACGAAAACACCATCTCAGCTTGTCCCCGACATGAATATCGGACCATTCTACTGTCTGCAGTACGCTACGTCATTACACAGCTTGCAACATGCAAAGAACACAAGGCACTTGGTCAGAGGAACTTTCATACGTCAACGCCACCTACCGTGGCAACGATGCGTCTCCGGACACATGTTCATGGGACGTTTTTCCTCCGTTTCCAGTCAAGAATCTGTCCCTGCAATCTGTCGGTTTTTTAATGTTCACTCTGTATAAAGGAGGATATAAAGGACGAACGTTGTTACCAAACATCTCGAAGAGTACTTGACCGATTTACTTCAAATTTCACCATTCAGGTGGGACAGCGAAGAAAATTAATCAGAAATTAAATGCCTAACAAAGGAAATGGACAGTGTCTTGGAAGGAGGATATAAGATGAACATCAACAAAGCAAAACTATGATAATGGAATGTAGTCGAATTGAGTCGGGTGATTCTGAGGGAATTAGATTAGGAAATGAGACACTTAAAGTAGTAGATAAGTTTTGCTATTTGGGGAGCAAAAAACTGATGATGGTCGAAGTAGAGAGGATATAAAACGTAGACTGGAAATGACAGGGAAAGCGTTTCTGAAGAAGAGAAATTTGTTAATATCGAGTATAGATTTAATTGTCAGGAAGAAATTTCTGAAAATATTTGTATGGAATGTAGCCATGTATGGAAGTGAAACATGGACGATAAATAGTTTAGACAAGAAGAGAGTAGAAGCTTTCGAAATGTGGTGCTACAGAAGAATGCTGAATATTAGACGCGTAGTTCACATAACTAATGAGGAGGTATTGAATAGAATTGGGGAGGAGTTTGTGGCACAACTTGACAAGAAGAAGAGACCGGTTGGTAGGACATGTTCTAAGATATCAAGGGATCACCAATTTAGTATTGGAGGGCAGCGTGGAGGGTAAAAATCGTAGAGGGAGACAAGAGATGAATACAGTCAGCAGATTCAAGAGGATGTAGGTTGCAACAGGTACTCCGAGATGAAGAAGCTTGCACAGGATAGAGCAGTATGGAGAGCTGCAGCAGACCAGTCTGTGGACTGAAGACCACAACAACAACAACAAACGAAATGTATCGTGGTAAACTGACTATAACTCCTATCACGAGAATCAATTACGGAGGTAATACCCGTCTTGGAGTTCCATCAGACGTTATTAATCGCGGGATGAACAAAAGCTCGAGAATTTGACAGAAGTATGATTGGAAACACTTATTTATTGATTAATTGTCGTTGTCGCATATGACATACACACTAGAAGATATTTTAATTCGTGTTTCACAGTTCCTTTTATTGTTAATATCCACAGTGTCATACACGCTAAGGCAGGTCGCGGATGTAGTACCAACAAAAGCCATTAGATCGCAGGCTGATCGAAAGACCGAACAGAATCCGACATTTTCCCAACTGTGGAGTAAACTGTTCGAACAGTTTGAGTCGCGCTCATACACAGTCCTACTTGAAACAATGAAAACTTAGCTGAATCAATAGAAGAGAAATTCTTCAAAAACACAATGAGATACTTAATGCCAAACGTAACAACAGATGGCGCAAGTAGTCACTCTTTCATACGGGTGAAGACATATTCATTCGTCGCAGTTCCTGACATCCAGTGATTTTCAATTATCTTCTTCGATTCAAAGCGATTGCAGTTTCCCAAGCTTCTTGCGTTCGCTATGTCTGTCAACACGGCACAGGGTCAATCAGTTTGTGTGACAATGGATTAAACATTCCGGGCAACCTCGCGCACTGCAGCTGGTATATAAATAATATAAGGGCTGTAGAGGCACCTGCTCGTATAGTGTAATACGCAGCGCTCTAGCCAGTGAGTCAAACAGGTAAGCCAGGCCCCAATCGAATCCACGCTGCGATTTGAATGCGTTCCGCCGCCACACGGGCCTGGTCGAGTGTGACTTTTAGGTGGTCTCCCACGTTCGTTTAGGCAAATGCTGGGCTGGTTACGTCACTCTCCCTCATAGGATACTATACATAAACAGGTTGAATACAATAACAAACGGAACAGAGCACACACGCTTCACAGACAGACAGCACACACAGATTCCCTCCCTTAGATTACCCTGACGACTGTGGTGGCCACAAAGTTAGTTAATAACATTTGCCAGATCCTGAAAAACCGGGACCCATTCTGGACAGGATAAATGATAGGGCAAAATAGGAGTGTGTCGAGAATATAAGTGAACACCTAAGCGCATGGAAAAGTCGATAAAAATTATTTATCAAGGAGTGGATGCCAAATGGTCGATGATGATGATAACCTATTAAAACGTAGGTCTTCAGGCTGTAGGCATTATAGGGCATGAGGTTCAACAGATGAAAGGTTTTTGACAGTATGTGTACAAAGAACTAAGATACGATATTTATAACGATGGAACGAGAGCAGTAGCAGGAAAGTATTTAGCGTGTGTTGTCACCGAAATATCAAGGGCCGCTGCAGTCTGGAGCATTGTCTCGGCTTCGAATATTGCAACAGAACGACCTGCATGTCAAACGTTTGAAAGTTATTGAGCATTTTTTAAATACTGTGTCTGTGGTGTTATGTAAATGTAGTCTCTGCTGTAAGTAATTTTGTCAAATTGTACCGTGAAGTGGTCCCGGAAAAATTGTTATTAGAGACAGAAGTAGTCATGCCATGAGTCGATGACACTAGCAATTACAGGCTCCGATGAGGTAAGCCGGGTACAGGATCAAGTATTGCTGGCTCTGATTAATTATGTTATTGCGCTTATGAAGATCTATTAATAATAAATTGGAGGTTATTCAGCGTTACATAGGATGAAATTGCAGGGTACGGAGAACAGGAGATGTTGTGGATTGCGTCCGCAAATATCACGACAGAGTGGCTGTGCAATTAAAGTGCAGGAGAAATTATATTGCACAGATCAGTAAAAACCGTAATAGCAGAGCCTGCAGTGAAACGTAAAATGAACAAAATAGTTCCCTTCATTAAAGTTGTGGTTTCAGTGTAGGAAGAAATGAATCATTGAAAAGTTTTCATACAGGCCTTTATTAAATTTCATACAGGCCTTTATTAAATTTCTTCGATTCAAGAAGACATGCTGGAAAGTTGTGTTTTATGGGGTCAAGGATTATAAAGGAAACAAAAGAAAAAGTCTTCAAAACTATTATTAGAAGAACTGTGACATATGGGTCAAAAGCACGGACAGTTAAATGCCAATTAATGAAAAGAGATGGTAACTCAGTAGGACTTCTGGAAACGGCCCGCCGGAATATCCAAACGGATAAGTGACAGAAATGCAGGCATCAAGAATAAAATAAATCTCACAAGCTCGATTATTGATTTTATGGAAGAAACACAACTCGTACTGCATGGACATGCGAAAGGGATGTCAGAGGAGAGGTTGCCACACTGGATGATGGGATGAGAACCACCAGGAAGGAAAAGAGGGAGATCACTAGCCACAAGAATACAAGGAATGCCGAAGGAAAAACACTAAACAAAATTAACTGGCAGACGAGGACAAAGGAAGAATGAAAGCTAAACTTGGTGTGGCAGGAAAATGCAAATACATTGTAATATTGGCAATAATAATACTTTAGACAAACTGTTTCCAAGTCAGGATGTCGCCTTAAACAATAATCAGATTGACACATGGAACATTACTGACAATATGACCTCAATTTCTTATTAAAAGTAGATAAAAACTCACTTTTGACCGAAACGGAAGGAGCAACGATCAGGAATAACGGGATAGTACTATAAATCCCACACTAGCCTAAAGGTCATTTAGACTGGGTTCTAACTTTTCATTTTCGCGTAACTTCTGCATTCAACATTATTAACGATCTGCCGTATTAATGATACTCAGGCGTGGGCCTGTGGTTTGCCCTTATTCCTTATACAACAGTTTTCAACAACGACGCATGTCTTTCTTGCCATTACTCAGAATGTTCCTTTCATAAACTGCAAACCTCTCTCTTGCTGCAATCTATATTTTTTAATGTGCAAGATGCGTTTTACCATTTATGTTAAATCTCCTTCAGTGGGTCTAATCTGGAGTATTGCAGTTTTGTTTTTATGTATGATACCATTCTATCCCTTCGATTAATTGTGTTATTTATCAGGTATTTTCTCTCGTTGACTAGCTGCAGGACGTTTTCATTCCTAACTTGATCAATCCATCATATCTTCAGATGTCTATTCTAATACCATATTTCAAATGATATTAGTCATTAATGTGTTTCTTTCTTTCCATATTTCGCACTTTTGCACAACCATCCTGTAAACATAACTTTTCGTGAATCTTAATCTGATCTAAAAATTACGTTTTTTTTATTTTATTTTATTTATTTATTTATTTATTTTTTTTGTTAGTGGGGTCTGCATCTCGTGGTCGTGCGGTAGCGTTCTCGCTTCCCAAACCCGGGTTTCCGGGTTCGATTCCCGGCGGGGTCAGGGATTTTCTCTGCCTCGTGATGACTGGGTGTTTGTGCTGTTCTTAGGTTAGTTAGGTTTAAGTAGTTCTAAGTTCTAGGGGACTGATGACCGTAGATGTTAAGTCCCATAGTGCTCAGAGCCGTGCTCAGAGCCTTTTTTTGTTAGTGGGTATTTATTTTTATAGAAAACCATTCTGATTAGACCATCTCTTGCTTCTATCTGTTCCTTGTCTCTTCTTTCCTCACCTATTCAACTACAGAGATAGAAAACACATCCACAACCATATGTGTACAAATACACATAATATCTTAGTTGAGGCCGGCCGCTGTGACTGAGCCGTTCTAGGCGCTTCAGTCCGGAACTGCGCTGCTGTTACGGTCGCAGATTCGAATCCTGCTTCGGGCATGGATGTTTGTGATGTCCTTATGTTAGTTAGGTTTAAGTAGTTCTGAAAAAAACTATCGTCCATTTGATACGTTTATTCAAAAAGTACAATGCTTTCGAAACTACTTTTAAAATTATTGTACAGTGTTAAGTAATGTCGATATGCAACAGGATTTTAAAACATATATTGTGTTCGAACATTATGTATTACCTCGAAGGAAACGGTCTATTGACACGCAGTAAACACGGGTTTAGAAAACATCGTTCCTGTGAAACACAACTAGCTCTTTATTCACATGAAGTGCTGAGTGCTATTGACATGGGATTTCAGATCGATTCCGTATTCCTGGATTTCCGGAAGGCTTTTGACAGTGTACCACACAAGCGGCTCGTAGTGAAATTGCGTGCTTATGGAATATCGTCTCAGTTATCTGACTGGATTTGCGATTTCCTGTCAGAGCGGTCACAGTTCGTAGTAATTGACGGAGAGTCATCGAGTAAAACAGAAGTGATTTCAGGCATTCCCCAAGGTAGTATTATAGGCCCTTTGCTGTTCCTTATCTATATAAACGATTTGGGAGACAATCTGAGCAGCTGTCTTCGGTTGTTTGCAGATGACGCTGTCGTTTATCGACTAATAAAGTCTTCAGAAGATCAAAACAAACGGCAAAACGATTTAGAAAAAATATCTGAATGGTGCGAAAAGTGTGAAGTCATCCACATGAGTCCTAAAAGGAACTCGTTAAAATTCGGTTACACGATAAATCAGTTTCATCTAAAAGCTGTAAATTCAAGTAAGTACCTAGGTATTACAATTACGAAGAACTTAAATTGGAAAGAACACATAGAAAATGTTGTGGGGAAGGCTAACCAAAGACTGCGTTTTATTGGCAGGACACGTAGAAAATGTAACAGACCTACTAAGGAGACTGCCTACACTACGCTTGTCCGTCCTCTTTTAGAATACTGCTGCGCGGTGTGGGATCCTTACCAGATAGGACTGACGGAGTACATCGAAAAAGTTCAAAGAAAGGCAGCACGTTTTGTATTATCGCGAAATATGGAGGAGAGTGTCTCAGAAATGATACAGGATTTGGGCTGGAAACCATTAAAAGAAAGGCGTTTTTCGTTGCAACCGAATCTTCTCACGAAATTCCAATCACCAACTTTTTCCTCCGAATGCGGAAATATTTTGTTGATACCGACCTACGTAGGGAGACACGATCACCACAATAAAATAAGGGAAAACAGAGCTAATACGGAAAGGTATAGGTGTTCGTTCTTTCCGCGCGCCATACAATATTGGAATAATAGAGAATTGTGAAGGTGGTTCCATGAACCGTCTGCCAGGCACTTAAATGTTATTTGCAGAGTATCCATGTAGATGTAGATGTAGATACACCTACGTACATACTCCGCAAGCCAACGTACAGTGCAAGACGGAGGGTACCCTAGACCACATCTGGCCATTTCCTTTCCTGTTCCACTTTCAAACAGGACTGTCTGTACGTCTCCGTATGAGCCCTAGCCACGCGGAGTGGCCGTGCGGTTTAAGGCGCCATGTCAGGGATTGCGCGGCCCCTCCCGGCGGAAGTTCGAGCCGTCCCTCGGGCATGGGTGTATGTATTGTTCTTAGCATAAGTTAGTTTAAGTAGTGTGTAAGTCTAGGGACCGATGACCACAGCAGTTAGACTCCTTAGGAATTCACACACATTTCGTATGAGCCCTAATTCCTCGTATCTTATCTTCGCGATCCTTAAGCGAAATGTGTGTTGGCGGCAGTTACAATCACTTCATGGAGTCCCGTTTGAGTCCACGAAGCATCTGCGTAGTACTCGAGGTTGATCGAACATACCGGTAAGAAACCTAGCAACATGCCTCTGAATTGCTTCGATGTCTTCCTTTAATCTGACCTGGTGCATATCCCAAACACTCTAGCAGTAGTCAAGAATGGGTCCTAAGAGTGTCCTATACACAGTCCCCTTTACAGATGAACCACATTTTCTTAGAATTCTCCCAATAAACCGTAGCCGACCATTCGCCTTTCCTAGTGCAGCCCTTACGTGCTCGTTCCCATTCACATCGCTTTGCAACGTTACGCCCAGATATTTAATCGACCTGACTCTATCGATTAGCACACTAATAATACTCTATTCGACATTACGGGTCTGTTTTTCTTTCTCCTCTGCATTATTTTACATTTTTCTACTTTTAGAGCTAGCTGCCATTAGGCATACCAACCAGAAATTTTGTATAAGTCGGAACTACAGTCACTGAACGAAGACACTTTCCCGTTCACCACAGCATCACCAGCAAAGAGCACCAGATCGCTGCTCACTCTGTCCGCCAGATCATTTTGTGTATAGAAAATAATAATGGTTCTATATACTTTTCTGGGAACTACTGGCGATACGTCTTTGAATGTGTATCTAATAGCTGTCAGGGAGTGGGTAAGAAGTTCTGTGTGTTTGGATGACTGGATATTTGGTATAATGGTTATTTGGTGGAGATCGGGGAAGAGTGAGGAGAAAAGGGTTGTGCCACATTATTCTGAAGATCATCTGTTGGGGTGTTACTCTCCTGTCTTATCTGTTAACGTTAACAGCGAGTTGTTTGTCATGTATATTTGGAAATTTAAAAGGGTTTCCTTTACGGCTTTGATATTTTGTACATGGTAATTTTCTTGCAAAGTTAGAAGATGTCTTTCATTGTTGACACTGTTTTCATATAGTCTTCTCTAGAGACCAGCTTGTCGGCTTGTGATAGTATTGTCTCAGATGCTCCGTACGTACGGAGTGATTTATCCCATACTTCAAGGCTGTTTTTGAACTCCGCTGCCGTTGAGATTTGTTGGTCAAGAACGCAGTTAGCCACAAATACTTTTCAAAAGCTTCATTTTAATGCCGCTATCGTTTTCGGGCTACCATCAGTATCTTAAGATGGCTGTCTCAGTTACATTTATTGCAATGTAGTTAAAAGTAATAGCATCTGAAGCTGCACATGATTTTTTAAAAGTGTTTACCGCTGGTCGCGCTCTCCGTCAACAGAGTTTATTTATTTAGCCATCTAGCGAACATCTCACTAATTTAGGACTTCTCAAAATAATACATTGAAAAGTAGCTGTAACAGATACAATCATAGTATATACAGGGTGTAAACGTCAACTGTTTACGTTGTACCACAGTGGTGTGGATGACGTTGAGCTATACAAATTGCTAGAGGACACTTCTGGCCTCCAACGCGGGAAAGAGTCTCAACACAAGCCTCCTAAAAAGCCACAGCGCGAGCTTTGGCATAAAATCGTCCTTGAATTTTATCTTGCAACTATAAAAGGTAAAAGACATTTGTTGAAATCTTACGTCACAGTATTTCGAATTTTAATAGCATAAAATTAAGACATAAATAATTTTGTTCGTTTGGCCTTCTCACTAGCAAGCCACTCTCCTAATTAGTTACCAAAACGTAATTAGTTAACGCATATCGTTTATAAAACTCTTTTTCCTTTCATTATCATCACGGGAATGTTTAAGTTAATAATATTAACTAAATACTCTTCAGCGCCACTGGCGTAGAGAGAGCTAGAGAATATTGAAAATATCAAGTGCTCCATAGCGCCGTAGCTTAGGTGGCTTTTGTTGACAAGTCTGAGGAGTGCTTCCCTGTATGACAGACAGAAACTGTCCTCTGTCAAATTGTTCGTATCGACTTTACATAGACCACAGTACGTGCTGTATAAGGATGTTTGTACGGAGACAAGACAGATGGTCAGCTGTGGCCTCGCTGAAGGAATCACCCTTCTGTATGTGTCTGAAATTATTTAGGTTAAGGATGTAAAAAGAAAATCAAGATGGCCAGACAAAGCAAACTCCATCTTTCTGAATATGACGCCAGTATCTTAATAACTGCAGGAGCCCATTCGGTTGTCCATGTTGTACAATATTTTGTTGACAGTACACATTTTGCACAGGATAACTTTCAGTATAAAAATAAGTTTGCACTTTTCCTTCATATCTTCCTACACTGTCATTGCAGATGTTATGGACACATGCCACTGACTCCACGGACCATGGACATGCTACTGTTCCTGGAAATCTGAGTCAATTACTCCCATGATGCGTGACATTTAGAGCTCAGGTGAATAAGGAGACAGTAGTGCCATGCACAGTGGATACTGACATATTGGCTCTGAGCACTATGGGACTCAACTGCTGAGGTCATTAGTCCCCTAGAACTTAGAACTAGTTAAACCTAACTAACCTAAGGACATCACAAACATCCATGCCCGAGGCAGGATTCGAACCTGCGACCGTAGCGGCCTTGCGGTTCCAGACTGCAGCGCCTTTAACCGCACGGCCACTTCGGCCGGCGTTACTGACATATTATTTAGTTGCAAAAGCATTATGTTTTGATCACTTACCGTAATGTGACTGGATTTCGTAGTTATACCGACTCATTATAAAAACCCTACTCTGAGTTTGTGGGGCGGCTGGTGGAGTGATGTTGTTGTTAATAATATTTTGTGTTTGTAATGTAGAAAAGATGCATTTCCCGGCCGATGCACCATTTGTGGGGCGGCTGGTTTAATTATTATTGTTATTTAATAATGCAGGATGTAGAAAAGATGCATTTCCCGGCCGATGGACCATATGTGGGGCGGCTGGTGGAATTAATTGTTATATAAATGGTTCCTATTATTTATGCTGTCTTTTGTCGTTCTCAACACTGGCTCTCTAACTACAATATTGGCAACCAGAAAGTGATTAGCAAAACGTGAAGCCTGTAATTAGAATTCCTAGTGCCCACTTCATCTGAGAAATACACTTATAGCTACAGCTTATAGCTCTGAGGAATTAAGAGATTGTCTGGGATTCATAATCAAAACGATCCTGTAAAAACGTTCGCTATATTCTGAAAGTCACAGATCAAAAAAAAGAATCCTCACTATCCAACCACCAGAGCAGTACAGAGGCTAATGCGCAGATGCAACTATAACTGTCCAAATTAAATGTTTAAGTGAATGCTCGCCATTATTTGATGATAATGTTCATCAAACGCCACGCTAAATAATGGTAGAATGTCTGTCCCGCGGCGGCACGTGAAAATACGACATACGCAAACTCAAGATATATCATTAAAGTTATCCCAGAATTAATACTTCACTCGCAAGCGATTTCATGGTTACACGTATCCCGAGTAACTTATTACGGCATACGAGGCTGTTTATAGCAATGATACCGACGCGACGCGACTCCCGGCACAAGTGGTGTGCTATTCAGCGTCTGGAGAGAACTGGGGCCTTCCTTCCTCGCGCCGCGTTCTTATATATAAAGCAGCGGTGCGGAGGGCTAAGGGAACGCCTGATCAAATCGGCTCTCCCGACTAGCCGCTGGGTTAGTAATGCACCACTTTAAGTTATTGAATAAATCATTGCTCTCAATTTAAATGCGCAATCAGCACACAGGTAAGTAATTATAATAAAAGTCTGACGTGGCTAAGTCAAATATTTTGGGCGAGAGAATTAATTTAATTACACTACATGCAGTAGACGAGCTCTGAACTTGCCCTTTGGAGATACGCTATCACTATAGTTTTATAGTTATTCAATTGAAACTTCTCACATCTTTATCATTATAGCGGATTTCCCTTCTACTTAAATTTAAACATCCTAGCCTTACTTATGCGCCTACTTAATCCATCTTGCTTCCTTAATTTCTAAGACAAAAAACAGAAAATTATGAATTTCAACTAAAATTTTAATTAGTGAGATCCAAAATACTGTTTTTACTAAATTATTATGAAAAGGGAATCTAAATATAATTTTTTAATTCTCTAGCTCTTTTCTGTTGCGCCAATGATTTTTACAGAAAAACGTCCAAATTTCGAAAATGGTTAAAGTTATTGAACTGACATTCAACACATATTGATTTAGTATTATTCCTGACATGCTAGAAAAGTTTCAGGTTATTTTCTTGATTTTTAAAGTATTGCGCAACATTTATGACGTCAGAGCTAGGCTGGCACACAATGGAAAGACTGATGGGAATTTTATGCAGCGTGAGTAGGCTGCTTCCCTACAAGTTGTCTGAGTAGTACACAACTGGCCATTAAAATTGCTACACTAAGAAGAAATGCAGATGATAAACGAGTATTCATTAGACAAATATATTATACTAGAACTGACTTGCGATTACATTTTCACGCAATTTGGGTGCATAGATCCTACGAAATCGGTACCTCTGGCCGTAATAACGGCCTTGATACGCCTGGGCATTGAGTCAAACAGAGCTTGGATGGCGTGTACAGGTACAGCTGCCCATGCAGCTTCAACACGATACCACAGTTCATCAAGAGTAGTGACTGGCGTATTGTGACGAGCCAGTTGCCCGGCCACCATTGACCAGACGTTTTCAGTTGGTGATAGATCTGGAGAATGTGCTGGCCAGGGCAGCAGTCGAACATTTTCTGTATCCAGAAAGGCCCGTACAGGACCTGCAACATGCGGTCGTGCATTATCCTGCTCAAATGTAGGGTTTCGCAGGGATCGAATGAAGGGTAGAGCCACGGGTCGGAACACATCTGAAATGTTACGTCCACTGTTGAAAGTGCCGTCAAAGCGAACAAGAGGTGACCGAAACGTGTAACCAATGGCAGCCAATACCATCACGCCGGGTGATACGCCAGTATGGCGATGACGAATACACGCTTCCAATGAGCGTTCACCGCGATGTCGCCAAACACGGATGCGACCTTCATGATGGTGTAAACAGAACCTGGATACATCCGAAAAAATGACGTTTTGTCATTCGTGCACCCAGGTTCGTCGTTGAGTACACCATCGCAGGCGCTCCTGTCTGTGATACAGCGTCAAGGGTAACCGCGGCCATGGTCTCCGAGCTGATAGTCCATGCTGTTGCAAACGTCGTCTACCTGTTCGTGCAGATGGTTGTTGTCTTGCAAAGTCCCCATCTGTTGACTCAGGGATCGAGACGTGGCTGCACGATCCGTTACAGCCATGCGGATAAGATGCCAGTCATCTAGACTGTTAGTGATAGGAGGCCGTTGAGATCCAGCACGGCGTTCCATATTACCCTCCTGAACCCACCGATTCCGTATTCTGCTAATAGTCATTGGATCTCGACCAACACGAGCAGCAATGTCACGATACGATAAACCTCAATCGCAATAGGCTACAATCCGACTTTTATCAAAGTCGGAAACGTGACGGTACGCATTTCTCCTCCTTACACGAGGCATCACAACAACGTTTCACCAGGCAACGCCGGTCAACTGCTGTTTGTATATGATAAATCGGTTGGAAACTTTCCTCATGTCAGCACGTTGTAGGTGTCTCCACCGGCGTCAACCTTGTGTGAATGCTCTGATATCAGAGCATCTTCTTCCTGTCGGTTAAATTTCGCGTCTGTAGCACGTCATCTTCGTGGTGTAGCAATTTCAATGGCCAGTCGTGTATTTACTTGTACAGTATGTACTAGCTTAGCGCCCGCTCCTTCCCTAGCGTAGACTGTGTGGTCTGCATGGACCTCTTTTGTTTTTCTTAAATCGAATTTTTATGCTGGTCGCCAATTGCTACACCTTCTAAACTATCCACGCTCATTAAGGCCGTGGTCTTTTCCGATTGTACTTCTGAGCAAAGGTGATTCTGTTAACCTGAGTCCAAGGTTTTTGTTAATCATGTGTAACACATATTTATTTACGTCTAACCGAGAAGTGAAATACCTGAGCTGTGGCGGCTTTCTCGCAATATATCGATTCACTTTCTCATGATCTTTGAGTAACATGTTGCCGTTGGAGCGCAGTGCCCGCCGGTGTGGCGGCTTCGGGCGTGGTGGTCGATTTTTTGTTTTGTTTTTTATCCCATTTTGTTCGTTATTGCTCGTTCCATTTGTTCGGGGCGGGTGTCACATGACACCAATTCAAGTTCGTCGTTGATCCATTTACTCAGTTTGTTGTTACGGACTGACCGAACACGCTGATCTACCGTGCCGGCAGTTGGGCGGTATGAGCTGAGGAACGAAGCTGTAACGAGCTTATCCTGGAGCTTCTTCACCGTGGTGCTAGCTGCTGGCGGGCACCAATACTGGGGTGATGTTACCGTGTGTAAGTTGAGTACCAATTTGGTTATTGTTGTGGCTTTTCAGAAGAGCGCCGAGCTGTCAGAGATGTGTTCACTGTCATTTTGGTCCGTCTTTCTTCTGTTTGTTGAGTACGGACGCCTGTGTCTCCGTGGTATTCGAAGGGCGATGAGATTGCAAGATCTGGAAGACATTTTTGACTCATTGGCTGATATCTTATTATAATTTGTTTTATATGTTAACTTTATTTATCCGTGGTGCTTGTGAACCATTAGCCAGTGTAAAGCGCCGTTTTTCGGAAGAAAGCTTATGTTTAAAGTTGGCGGTGTGCATTGGTGTAAGCGTCACCTGTTCTTCTCCGATACCCGTTAATTCTCTTATTTATCAGGTAAATTATTGGTCATATAGTTTTGACGTAAATTATTGGTCATATAATTTTCAGTTCGAGGCGCAGTGAAATTTTTATTTTTACCACGGATGTATAATTGTTCGCCGCGCGGGGTAACCGTGCGGTCTTAGGAGCCTTGTCACGGTCCGTCCGACTCCCCCCGTCGGAGTTTCGTGTCCTCCCTCGGGCATGGGTGTGTGTGTGTGTTGTCCTTAGCGTAAGTCAGTTTAAGTTATATTAAGTAGTGTGTAAACTTAGGGACCGATGACCTCAACAGTTTGGTCCCATAAGCCCTTACAACAAATTTCCAATTTTTTTTAAATTGTTCATGTCAGAATGTGTGTCGGTTTTTTTCCTGCAATATTTATAACTTGCTTTCAGTTTTCTGATTTCCTAGAACCTAATACTAAAGGTCTATGCTGTCTTAAAGATTGTACAGTGCGTCTGTTATATTTAAGTCGCTCAAATAAATTTTAGTCTGTTCCAGGACGCACCTGTTCTCTCCGAACTGTTATGAACTAATGTGTGTACGGATGAACTTTGTATGACATGCGAGTGTCCTTGTGGCTGCTTTAATGGTTGTCTTAAAAAAAAGAGATATTACGATTTTATAGCTGAAATTACTTTTTTAAAATATTTGTAGCTGGTTTCTAAAATTTTTTAGTTGTCACGGTTTTTGGTAAGAGCCCAGATTAATTACTTCTACCCTAAGAGTTATTCACTTGATGCACGGCTGTGTGTTGGAATTCAAATTAAAATTACTTTTGCTGCAGGGATCTGTCGTTAATAATCTTTTGTGTCTCATTACTGATATGTGTTACCCAGAATCGGGCCCCACTTACGAACAGTCAGCTTTCTTATCCTGGTGTTTGCGTCATTAGGAGCGCATACACTCGCCAGCTCTTGCCGCTGCCTGGCTTTCGCGCTGTTTCCTCCGTCACTTTAAGCAGATCTGAATGTGCGTTGGGTCCCAACATATACCTTAATCTGTTGTAACATGTGTTATTGGTAAATGTGTTAAATATTCTATTGATGTGTGTTTCTGGGCTCAGAATTATCTTGCCTAGATATTGGTGTTAAACTGTTTTTCATTGTTTCAAGTATGGTTTTAGTCTTTTATCAGTCAAGTTTAAGTCACGTTTTATTCTCACTATTTGGCAGTTAAGGCCCTTCTGATCTGTTCTGGTACTGATATTTCGATTTCCACCTGATTTTATTACTACTTTAGCCTTATTTAAATGTTTTATGTAGACCATGTCCTGCCTTAAGAAATATTAAGTCATCTTGGGCTAAAGTTAACTTTAAATTTTCTGTACTTAATTTAAATTGGCACTGAATTTTAAATGAATCTCATTGCTTGGGCTTTTAATTAATTGAAAAAGCGTTTAATGGCTGCTATGTGACTGAAACTGTGCAGAGCAAATGTGTGTACCAGTGAATGAAGTGTGTAAACTCTCCACTAGTCTAGCCCTTCCTGGTTTTCCTACCCGGCTGAATTAAATGTCGTGATTATCACATTTCAGTACAAATTTTCATAGATTTAGTAATACATTTTTTTAATGTAACGAAATACTGTCTTAAAAATATTTTACTCCCATAGGGGCTGAAATTCCAAAAACACTGACACACGTTTTTTTTTTAATTTCTAATCAAGAAGTCAAATACCAATTTTCATAGATGTAGCTTTAAAAATGTTTTAGTAGTTCTGTAATAATGATTTATTTTCAAAGAAAACGTGCACCGATCATTTTATGCTCTTAGTGGTTGAATTTCCAAAAATGTTGAAACATTCTTTTTCTTTTTTTAATTTATGACCGAGAAACCAGATACCAGTTTTCGTAGTTATAGCTTAAAACTTACGTTAATAGCACCACATTTTGTAAAAGGTTTGCAACAGCTATTTCACCTTAGGAGTGTAATTTCAAACAACCTCTTCTTAAACGACGTATAAACAGTATAAGACCGACACCCTCTGAAAATTTTAAGTTCCTGTCTTTAGTGGTCTGGGCTGGGCGATGATGACACAGGGAGCGAGTGAGACATTGAGTCTGACATTGCCTTTTATATATAGAGATTTCTTATGAAGTATGTTTTAGTTGCCCTTTTAAGTAGATGTGTTTTAGTAACCTTTTTCATTTCCTTTGGCAATAGCTAACCAGTTGCTGCATTCGCATATCAGTAGTTTTGTTGTGATGAGTGATGGTGAGTAAGGAAGCAAGCTATTGTATGTATGTGGAATACCATCAGCTGCCCTCATGTGTCTGCCTGTTCGGGTAAGCATAGCTCATTATGTGTGCCCCGCTTCCCCCCCCCCCCCCCCCCCCCCCCCCCCCCGCCCTCCCAGGCTGTTCCAAAGCACAATGTGTTGGCAAACGCAGTGTCGCTGCTGAGCAGTGTGTATAGGTGTATAGAGGAGCATGGGCTGGAGCGTGTGTCTACGCATTTTGCTTCTAAAGTGGTTACACATTACACTGCGCACACATTGTGTCACAAATAGTGTGGAAGTATGGATTAAACACACTGAAGATTGTATAAGCATGGTAGTCATTACTATGAATCATCTCACACGGCAGATATCAACCAATAAATACATTTTTAGAAATATGATAAAGATCTAAAGTCAGTGTGTGTGTGTGTGTGGGTGTGTGTGAGAGAGAAAGAGAGAGAGAGAGAGAGAGAGAGAGACGGAGAGAGAGAAAGCTAACAGGCAATTAATCATCAAGTGGCCGCGAGAGTCTTAATGATTTTGTAAAGAGTAAGTAGCTTTTTCAAGGAGTAAATATTTTTCCCTAATTCGCATAATACCCTTCAAATCAGTAAGTGTCCTGTACTACACACTTTCCCGGTTAGCCTACGTTCTCCTTCAGTGCTTAAGCTCTCTCTATACCAAATGTAATCGAAATAGTTTCAGCGCTTCGTGAAAACGTAACACAGTTACTTTCGCGTTTGAAATATTTGTATGGATAAAACGTTCAATTGCGATGTCTTTGTTTAGCGTGGTCCGATTTTGATGCAACACAGCCTGTACGGTACCCAAAGCTATACTCAAGTTATCTGTGAAAACTCCGTGAAACTTCGTAGTTTTGGAGATCAATCTTTTCAAACAGAAAAAGAGACAGAAAGGACGGTTTGAAACAGAACTTTAAATCTCAATATCTTTATTTCCTTGTTGCGATTGTGATTACATAAAGCGTATACGGTGTCCGCAGTCATGCTCAAGTTATCTGCGAAAAGCTCATGAAAATTCGTCAAAGAGACAAACAAGATGACGCGACAGTTTTACTGTTTTATTATTAGTCTACATTTTATTTCTGACAGAAAATGGTGTTTTGAAGTTTCAGTTTTCCCTTGATAGATGCGAGTCCAGACTGGCAATCGGCCATTATTTTGTACAGAAGTATTAATCAAAGGTTTACTGATGTTTTCCATGTAGTATCATTTTTAGTGTTGTGTAAGTTACGTTCTGTACCTGCAAAAAAAAAAAAAAATGAAATGATCGTATGGCATTGTTGGCCGGGAGGCCCCATGCGGGGAAGTTCGGCCGCCGTATTGCAAGTCCTCTGTAGTTGACGCCACTTCGGCGACTTGAGAGTTTTTTTTATCTTATTTTGTTCTAGATTGTTCTTTGAATTTGTTCGTAGCGGACGTCCGATGACGCCTGGTCAGGTTGATCGTTGATTCGTTCACTCAGTTTTTTTGTTACAGAGGGTAGCTAAACCCTCTGACCGAACACGCTGAACTACCGTGCCGGCACGCGAGTCAATGATGATGAAAGACACACAACACCCTGTCATCACAAGGCAAAGAAAATCCCCGACCCCGCCGGGAATCGAAACTTGTACTCCGTGCACGGGAAGCGAGAAAGCTACCGCAAGACCACGAGCTGCGAACTGTAGCTTGAAGAGACCGCACATCTCACATATTAAATATAGGAAGGTTTCGAGAGAGTTCTCATATTTTTCGATAAAACATCTACGTCACTTCAACAATGTTTGACAGTCTGACTGCTGAGATATAAAAGAAATGACATTTACGCCATCTACTACTAGGTTATTAACGTCCGAGCACAATCTCTATTTGGAAAATAATGAAACGAACGGATGTATTCAAGCACGCAGGTGATAATCGGAGTCGGCGAGTACTTTCTCACAACTGCAAGGTATAAACTGCTGAATAAAATGGGGGAGAGGTGATGGACGTTAATCGAGACCAGCGGGCTCATAAATATTTACGCGGCTGAGTCAGCGGCCCGCGCAGATAGTCGTATAATGCCGGCAATTAGTCCTCCCGTATGCAGATGTGTGCGGTTGAGTCACGTCCGCAGAATCTGTCCACTCTCCCGCGAGGCCCCCTATTATGCGCGCTCGCTTTGGTCGCGACCCCGCCTCAGCTGACAGATCCTTCGCCGCACGTCCGCGTCCTCGACGCCGGCGAGGCGTTGCGGTCTGCAAGAGTGACGTGCGACGGCGCGAAAGTCGTGGAAACCAGACACACGCGCAGCTGCAGTGCGGAAGGCGCGTGCGTGCCGCAGATGTTATCGCCGAGTCGACTTACGACGTAACTGAGGCTCCCGCCCAAGCCAAAAGGGATTTAAGGCGTTAATTAGCTTAGGCAACACGAGACGACGATGTTCCGGTGGCGTGCGCCAACACAGCGGGAGTGCCGTCTGACTAGCGGACGAAGTCACGCGTGTTTCATTACGCGGGAAATGAAATAATGTAATTGCAGCGTATTCTTCCTTAGTACTGGGGGTGGGGGTGGGGGGTGAGAGCATGTGGTAGGAGGGGGGGGGGGGGTGGAAGAAGACTGTGGTTCCGCCACAGAGCTGCAAAGACACAGCACAGGAATTTATGTAATAACATATTGTCTCTTACATGAAAAAGAAAATAACGCTTCAAATAATGTAACAACATACGGAAATTGATTTGCCTTTAGCAACGAATCCGGGAGCATTTTGGACATTGACGATGCCGTATGTGTGTATATCTGTAGACGTCCTCGTAGGTGCCTCATTCCTGTGATTGATGAATGATACACTGCCGCTCAACCAATCGTGCGCTCATCTGGATGACCTATGCATTCTATGGCACACACTGTTCTCTGATTGTGCGACTGAATTAACACGCAGTTGAGGATGTATACACGGTGTAAGTAGGCTGTTTAGGTTCTTATATTGGTAACGCCACCGTCACGTAGCGCTCTGTATGAAAATTACTGGCTGTGCTGTGTGCAGTCTGTGGCTGGTTTGCAATGTTGTTGGCTATTGTAGTGTTGGGCAGTTGGCTGTTAACAGCGCGTAGCGTTGCGAAGTTGGAGGTGAGCCGCCAGCAGTGGTGGATGTGGGGAGAGAGATGGCGGAATTTTGAGAGCGGATGATCTGGACGTGTGTCCATCAGAGACAGTACATTTGTAAGACTGGATGTCATGAACTGCTATCTATATATTATGACGTTTGAACACTGTTAAGGTAAATACATTGTTTGTTCTCTATCAAAATCTTTCATTTGCTGACTATGCCTATCAGTAGTTAGTGCCTTCAGTAGTTTGAATCTTTTATTTAGCTGGCAGTAGTGGCGCTCGCTGTATTGCAGTAGATCGAGTAACGAAGATTTTTGTGAGGTAAGTGATTCATGAAAGGTATAGGTTATTGTTAGTCAGGGCCATTCTTTTGTAGGGATTTTTCAAAGTCAGATTGCGTTGCGCTAAAAATATTGTGTGTCAGTTTAGTGTTGATCAGAATAGGTAAAGAGCGAAATGTCTGAGTACGTTCAGTTCCGCTCAGCTGTTTGAAAATCAAATAACGTAGGGGCTTACCAGCACAGTAATCCATTAATTTTTCTAAGGGTACAACGGCAGTAGTAGAGAAGAGGTATTGAGAGGATTTTCTACATTTACGAGGGGTGTTTTTTTAAGTAAGTACCGTTTTGAAATTAAAAAAAAAAAAAAACGTGCTAAGGTAAATCAATAATTTTATTTTTACATGAAATCCTGTACCTTAATCTACTTTTCTACGTAATTTCCGTCAATATTGAGGCACTTGTCATAACGTTGTACCACTTTTTGAATACCCTCCTCATAGAAATCTGCCGCCCGACTTGTAACCACTGCATCACCACTGTTTTGACTTCGTCACCGTCTTGAAGTCGCTGACCGCCCACGTGTTTCTTCAAGTGCAGGAACAGATGGTAGCCACTGGGCGCAAGATCGGGGCTGTACGGAGGATGATCTAGAGTTTCCCATCGAAAAGATGTGATGAGATCTTTGGTCTGATTCGTCACATGCGGACGGGCATTGCCTTGCAGCAAAACGATGCTCTTGCTCAACTTCCATGGACTGTTGCTTTGATTCTGGTGTGACGTAGGCCACTCATGTTTCATCGCCAGTAACAATTTGGCTTAAGAAATTATCACCGTCGTTGTGGTACCGCTCAAGGAAAGTCAATACACTGTCTAAACGTTTGGTTTTGTGCACATCCGTCATCATTTTCGGTACCCAAAGTACGCACAATTTTCGGTAATTCAAGCGCTCGGTCACAATGCCATACAAATGGCTGTGAGCACTATGGGACTTAACATCTGAGGGCATCAGTCCCCTAGAACATAGAACTACTTAAACCTAACTAACCGAAGGACATCACAGACATCCATGCCCGAGGCCCGATTCGAACCTGCGGTCGTAGCGGTCGTGCGGTTCCAGACTGAAGCGCCTTGAACCGCTCGGTCACACTGGCCGGCACAATGCCATACAAAACACTACAAGAAACATTAGGAAAGTCATCCCGCAAGGAGGAAATCGTAAAGCGTCTGTTTTCTCTCACCTTATTGTCCACTTCCTGCACCAAACTCCGTTGTTCATCATGCACATTTCTGCGGCCATCTTTAAATGCTCACACCCACTTTCTTACCATTCCGTCATTCATAATGTTTTCTCCGTAAACTGCACAGATCACACGATGAATATCGATCGCTTTTAGGACTTAAGCACTAAGAAATCTTATAACAGTTCGTAGTTCACAGTCGGTGGGACTCACGGCTATCGGAGGCACCTTAAACACTCAGTATACAACGTAAACAAGGAAGAATCAGACTGTAATGGCGTTAGTGCGTACATTAATGTACAGGCTTTCATGTAAAAATAAAATTATTGGGATATCTTAGCACGTCTTTTTTAAATTTCAAAGCGGTACTTACTTAAAAAACACGCCTCGTATATTTGCTGATCATAAAACGTATATATGTTATTAGATTAATTTCTCTGTCTAGACGATAGTCTGCAATCGCGTAGAATTTGGGATCGCAGTCTAAAAGATATTGTATTGGGAAGATGTAAGTTCATCGTGATAGGTATTGGGAGACGCAAGTTCAACCTGATAGATTTAACTACGCATATCGAAAATATGAACATTAGAAGTTTACCTAGCACGCAAAGTATTGGCATGCGTGAACCAACGTAAAGGTGTGAGAAGTGTGGGGGACGTTTCCATGTCGCATACGAGGCGAATCAAAACATTTCACATGTCAGTGGAGAAAATTCCTTTTTTAAACATCAATTATATACTTATACACGACACTGTACTATCTTAGGCCTCTGTGCATAGTCAAAATTTTTTCCTGCTCTGCAGTGCAGGTGTGTAATGCCTGAAAAATATCAGTGTATCCCCTTATCATCTTCATCGGACCTAAAACGATTCCCAGCAGTACATCTCCTTAGATATGCGAAAAGGCGGTAGTAAGTGTTCAAAACCTGATTAATAGTCAGGATGTCCACAGAAGTTTTACTTCACGTCAAATGGTTAGGCGACCGCTCGCGATAAGCAGGAAATCCGGATTGGACGCCCGCCATGCTTTTCTCAGCTTGGCTCCCCAAGCGGCCGCTAATGATACACTGGTACGTTTTACCGTTGTCTCGCTTCTACCTCCCCTCTCAGTTTGGCGGCTAGTGTCGCTTGAGGCTTAAATCGGCTCTGACTACAACCTGCGACGTATCGCTCCCACAGGGATCTCGAAGACAAAATTAGGTTAATTATAGCTCACATAGAACAGCGTTGAAAATTAGGTGGGCTGATAAAATAAGGAATGAGGATGTTCTCCACAGAATGGGTGAGCAAAGGGATGTATGGAAGACACTGGCAAGATGGATAAACCATAAATGTATAAGAATGTATGTAAGAGCGAACATAATTCTAAAATTACGGGGCTGCATCACTGAACAAATATCTGACACAAAGCAATTAAGAACATGGTTATGTGTTCATTCAACATGATAAAAACCTTGTTGCGTCTTGAGAATGGTAATGGGCTAGTATACCACTGGAGCAGTACTGTGTGCTAATTACGCACATTTGCGGAGACTCTTACGATATGGCATGTTGTTCTGGACAAATAAAACTTTAGCAAAACTCAGCAACTAGCAATAAGGGTAAGAAAAATTATGTGTAATAGTGAATATTTTAGGTACATTTTTCAAGAATTCTCCAGTAAGACGAAGTCAAGGATATCAACCAGTAATTTTGCAGGTCTCATACTGAAGAGAGAGAGGGGTAAAACTGAACAAATGGATCAGCTAGCAGACTGGAGAGGACATGTAGCCAGACAAATGGATAGAGGAAAGAAGTTCGTTATTAGATTCCAGGAGACAAGAAAAGAGCGGCACGGTAAAGGAACGGAAGATAAGTAGATGACATTAGAAAAAACCTAGACACAAGATGGATGAGTACAGACAAAGACCATAATGCTTGGGAAACTATATAGAGAGTGGGGGGCTTTTACCCAGAATGATGACTTCGTTATGATAGCTCTGTTGAGATCTGTGGTATACACCACTTCTAACAAACACCGAACAACGCGCTCCAGTACGCGGCCGCCAAATACATCTCTGGCCGCACTTCTCTGGGCGGCCCGCTGCTTCCATCGCTGGCCGTCTTCACACGCACGCTCCCTTACGTGGCCGACAAATACATCGCTGGCCGCACTTCTCCGGGCGGCTCGCGGCTACCGTCGCTGGTCGCCTTCGTGCGCGCGCGTTTGTCAGCACACAGCAATTGGCTACGCCAGGAAACATTGCGATTGGTTTTCCCTGGAAAACAGCGACCCCAGCCGACGGCTCCATTAACTAGCAAGCTTTATATAAACCCGGCCGCCGCCGCAAACGACAATTCTCATCGGGAAGTGCAGTACGCCGTGTTCCAGCTGCTTGTGGATGACTCCCCGCACCACTCGATGTTACCTGTCTGCTCGGCGGAAATCTAGCGACTTCACTTGGAGAGACTGAACTTCACTGGACTTGGGAATAATTACGGGACGTGTACCCCAATATGCACATTTGGACATTGGTATAACCAAACTTTAATTATGCATTACTTCTGAGTGTGAGCCTGGGTAGATGCTTGGCTAACATAATTGTTAAAAAGTGATTTGTGATTTAATAAACCAGACTGACGAGGTTATTGTGTTATTCCTGGTTATAACAAGATCATTCAATTCTACCAAATTATACACTATCTGACAAAAGCCATCATGGGCTTGCACTTCAGAAAGATAATGCCCGCCCGCACACGGCGGGATTTTCTACTGCTTGTCTTCGTGTTTGCCAAACTCTACGTTGCCCAGCAAGGTAGCCGGATATCTCCCCAATGGAGAACGGTTGGAGCATTTTCGGCAGGGTCCTCCAACCACCTCGGGACTCAGGAGAACATCCAACAACTCTGTCAGTCAGTGCTAAGCCGAATAAACGCTTGCGTAAAGGCCAGAGGTGGACGAACGCGTTATTGACTTACTCAATTTGTGAAGCTCTTTGTCTTGTACAAATCATACAGTTTTTCTAAAACTGTAATTGTTTCATTGTCTGTACAGTTACATCACATCTACTAATTTCCGTCTCATTCTGATAATTCCTTCATAGTGCGTTTTTTTCCCGTAGAGTGTAGTAATGAAATGGTAGTATTAGAATGAAAAAATTGTTTGAAACAAGATTTCAGTATGATCTCTCAGGTTTCCTGGGCGTGACATTAATAATGAGCTTCCCAGTGTTGAGACGAGTTGTTGTTTCCATTTCCTGCTCTATGTTTTGACGACCGACACAGCCACCTTCTTCAGGTGGTGAAAGTTTTGCTGTTATATGTATTCGCTGAGTGGACTCCAACTAGACTGTGAGCAGTTGTTGGTCTCACTATTGATGACAAAGTTCGATTTCCGACGTCCACTGAGGCCTTTCAAGCTCTTTTACTTTTCCGAGAACGCACTGATACTACGTGGAACACAAAATACCTCAGCGTTTTCCAACTGTGATGGATGTAATGGTCGGTAAGATTTTAATAAACTAAGTGCGTGCCTCAAAACGTTATTTAATTTGAAACCTCCATCCCTGACATTTTTATTTCGATAAATTCGTTAATTACACTGTCCCAGAAACTTCGAGTTTAATGACCATATTCGAGGCGGTGCTCGGCGACAGATGATTTGTTTGGCTTTTTCATTCAGGTCTGTCGCTGATGTTCCTTGCATCTCTGCTGGACTGTTCTGATAGTCTGCCCCACGTAAGACATGACACATTCGCACGGAATCGATAGACACCTGGCTTTCGGAGACCTAGTTCGTCTTTGCAAAGAATACTTTTTATCTTAGTTGATGGGAGCGAAATACACTGGATTCCATGTTTCTCTAGGAGTCTGCCGATCTTTCCAGATATTGGCCTAGCATAAGACAGATAAGCGATTTTTGTCTTCTCTTCCTCTGTGTCAGTCTCAACCTCTTTCTCAGGCTTTCTTGATTTTGAATGCATCGTCCATTCAGTTTGATGCTCCGAGTACCCATTCCTTCGAAACATGAGCCGGAGGTGTTGCAGTTCTCCGGCGAGGCTGTCGTTGTCTGAAAGTGTTCTTGCTCTCTGAACCACAGAGTCCTTAGCACCGAATTTCTTTGTGAGGGTTGGTCTTGGCTCGACTCGTGGAGACTGAGGTCAGCGTTTGTTTTCTACATGAAATCCGAGCTTGGGATCCTACCTGCCTTAACTAACACGCCGAGGAAAGATAGTTGGACCTTATTTTGAAGCTTGATCGTGTATTTCATATTATGACGGACAGAACTAAAATGTTCCAGGAACTCTTTAAGCTTTTTCACTTACCAATACAAACACATGGGTGCCTTTACTTCAAAGTGTTCCATGTATAGTGTCGCCATAGGTTCATCTTGGAAAAGTTCGACAGTTGTTTCACAGAACTTTTTAGGCACGTTCTCACATAAACTTATTTCCTGTTAGACAAACCGATGGCAGCTTGATATGGCAGGCAGCTACTGTTCCCAGACAGCGTGGTGTCACACAGGTCAGCCTATGTGCTAGGGTGAAAAAGCATGTTTTTGCCGTATCTCCGCCCCTATTGGAGTTGGAAATTTATAAGTCCTCCAGTATTGATACTCGTGAGATTCATTGTTTCTGTGCCAAATTTGGTTGAAATATATAGAGGGGTTTGGGAGGAGATGCCAAAAATCTGAAAATCTGCAACTGATGCGAACAAAATGTTATAAAAGGCGTTTCGCCTTCCTCAGAATCGTTATTCAAAGAAGCTGATGTTTAGAGCAACCATTCGCTATTCTTTGCATATATCTTTCGGCCAGTTCTAGGTAAGCTAATGTTTCTGAAGACTTAAAGACTATATGCTGGTCCTGAATTTATGTGGATTGACTGCTGTAGTTAAGGCTGATGTGTGAGCAGGTGTTAAGGTCTCCAAAGTGACGTCTTACGTTCTCATACCATACGTTCTTTCTATAAGGGAGAACACAGAGACACTTACAGGTTTTGCCTGGATATTAGGTGTGAGTATAACGTTGCATTCACCTGAAATATATTTGCAGCTTCGTTTGCCCTCTTTGTTGTGCCATGAAAGCCCTCCATGTTATTAAACATACACTACTAGCCATTAAAATTGCTACACCAAGAAGAAACGCAGATGATAAACGGGTATTCATTATACAAATATATTATACTAGAACAGAATGTGATTGCATTTTGACGCAATTTGGGTGCATAGTCCTGAGAAATCAGTACCCAGAACAACCACCTCTGGCCGCAATAACGACCTCGAACGCCTGTGCATTGAGTCAAACAGAGATTGGATGGCGTGTACAGGTACAGCTGCCCACGCAGCTTCAACACGATACCATAGTTCCTCAAGAGTAGTGACTGGCGTATTTTGACGAGCTAGTTGCTTGGCTTCCATTGACCAGACATTTTCAATTGGTGAGAGATCTGGAGAATGTGCTGGCCAGGGCAGCAGTCGAACATTTTCTGTGTCCAGAAAGACCCGTACAGGACCTGCAACATGCGATCGTGCGTTATCCTGCTAAAATGTAGGATTTCGCAGGGATCGAATGAAGTGTAAAGCCACGTCCACTGTTCAAAGTGCCGTCATACGAACAAGAGGCGACCGAGACGTGTAACCAATGGTACCCCATACAATCACGCCGGGTGATACGCCAGTATGGCGATGACGAATACACGCTTCCAATGAGCGTTCACCGCGATGTCGCCAAACACGGATGCGACCATCATGATGCTGTAAACAGAACCTCGATTCATCCGAAAAAATGACGTTTTGCCATTCGTGCACCCAGGTTCGTCGTTGAGTACACCATCGCAGGCGCTCCTGTCTGTGATGCAGCGTCAAGGGTAACCACAGCCATGGTCTCTGAGCTGATAGTCCATGCTGCTGCAAACGTCATCGAATTGTTCGTGCAGATGGTTGTTGTCTTACAAACGTCCCCATCTGTTAACTCAGGGAGCGAGACGTGGCTGCACGATCAGTTACAGCCATGTGGATAAGATGCCTGTCATCTCGACTGCTGGTGATACGAGGCCGTTGGGATCCAGCACGGCGTTCCGTATTACCCTCCTGAACCCACCGATTCCATATTCTGCTAACAGTCATTGGATCTCGACCAACACGAGCAGCAACGTCACGATACGATAAACCGCAATCGCGATAGGCTACAATCCGACATTTATCAAATTCGGAAACGTGATGGTACGCATTTCTCCTCCTTACACGAGGCATCACAACGTTTCACCAGGCAACGTCCGTCAACTGCTGTTCGTGTATGAGAAATCGGTTGGAGACTTTCCTCATCTCAGCACGTTGTAGACGTCGCCATCGGCGCCAATCTTGTGTGAACGCTGTGAAAAGCTAATCATTTGCATATCACAGCATCTTCTTCCTGTCGGTTAAATTTCGCTTCTGCAGCACGTGATCTTCGTGGTTTAGTAATTTTGGTGTCCAGTATTGTACCAATCATATAAAAGTCAGATCGCGTTAATATTCTAGGGTCAGTACTTCGCACGAAAAGGGACATATTTCGGGTCATTATCAATGAAATAATGTCTGTTATGTGCTCAGTTTATTTAAAAAATGAAGTAGGCGGGTTTCAAGACGTTCATTTAGAATTTGAGTAATAAACGTGATTGAAGTAGAGCTGTAATTGTTGTTTTTTAAGATTTATAGTATTCGGCTGGGGAGCAGAAGATAATCAACACTTTTAACTGTTAAGAATTCTTCTATAGACAGCAAAACACTCGATTCGCTTCCAACTAGTGGTGTCTAGTCGTAAATGAATGGATGTTTTATATTGATTGGCGCATACATTTTACCAGTCTGGTGGAAAAGTGAAAAGTGAACGAATTAGTCGCGTTCCTTAGCTACATTCTTGGCCACCTTAGCATCTGCGTTCCTGTTGCGCAGTGGGGACCGTTAGGCTGGGTTTCCTCCGCACTGCGGCAGCCTCAGCTCGTTAAACGCCGCCCCGTTAGTCGGCAATCGGCGATGCAGCACGCGGATACGCCGACAGAGAAGTCGATGGGGCCCGCTTGATGGCCCTTCGCCATTATATGACCCGCAGCCCCGGACACACTCTGCCGTTCATCGCGTCTCCCCTCTCCTACTAACAGCCGTACAGCAGTCGTCTAGCGTGTAGGTCTGACTACGTCTCACGAGGGGACGAGTGGAGGAGAGGGTGGAAGAGAAAGAGGGAGAGAGAAGGCTTGGGAGAGAGAGACAGAAAGAGAGAGAGAGAGAGAGAGAGGTCTCCAAAGGCTCGCCGCAGATTACGATCGCGCCGTGTGGTGGCTGCCGCGTCCGATCGCAGGCATTGCCCGTCGGCCGGCCGCCTCCGTAATGCTGATTGAAGATACAGGAAGCACGCGTGTGCAGATGACGGCCGGAGCGCGTGGGGTGAGGCGCGGGCGCGGATTGCGCCGTTGTCAGGGATCTATCGCGGCGCAATCAGGGACCCGCGATAGGCCGGCGTGGCACTTCCTTCTTACTCCGACTGCCGGGTGGCACCCACGCGGCTGGTGTCGCAACGCCTCTTCCAGACCGACCATCTGTTGCTCCAGACCCAGAAACTCTAACCGAATTACTGTTCCATGCCTTCAGATCGTAGGGAAGGACGTTCTTCTTTGGGATTTCGGAGTCAACCCGAACTGGACCGGCAGAACTTCGGAGGTTGTTCATGGATGTTTTTCACTAAATTTCTTCTTCTTCTTCTTTTTCTGACTAGTGTTTCACCTGTCTGACAGCCTCATTCCGTGGATGTACTGGGCCAGCTGTTGTCCCATCACTTGGCTGGCCATCTGGGCAGACATTTCCCTTGCCATTGTCAATATTTACAAATTTTAACTGCTCTGGTTCAAATGGCTCTGAGCACTATGGGACTTAACATCTATGGTCATCAGTCCCCTAGAACTTAGAACTACTTATACCTAACTAACCTAAGGACAGCACACAACACCCAGTCATCACGAGGCAGAGAAAATCCCTAACCCCGCCGGGAATCGGACCCGGGAACCCGGGCGTGGGAAGCGAGAACGCTACCGCACGACCACGAGTTGCGGACTAACTGCTCTGGTAAAGTCCATCCTTTTCACATGGTCTTTCATTTTTTTTCCTTTCTTCACCCACTTATATACACGGTGCGTCAAAAAAATGTATACGCAGTTTGAAGCGTCATAGAAAATTTATTTCCCGTTCTACAATGTTAAATTTCTGGAAATGGAAAGCTTAAAGTCCAATTGGAAAAATAAATGTACTTTGCAAATGTGATTAATGTTCAAAGTGGTGGCCTTCAGCATCAATACATTTCTGAGTACGAGTCACTACTGATTCCGTACATCGTACCAAAGTGTCCAATGAGATTTCTGCGCACGCCACCTGAATCTCATTCCAAAGCGTGTCCAGGTTACGTAGTTTACGATTGTACACCTCATCTTTTACTGTGCGCCACAAGAAGAAAAAAACTGGCTCTGAGCGCTATGGGACATAACTTCTTATGTCATCAGTCCCCTAGAACTTACACGTACTTAAACCTAACTAACCTAAGGACATCACACACATCCATGCCCGAGGCAGGATTCGAACCTGCGACCGTAGCGGCCGCGCGGTTCCAGGCTGTAGCGCCTAGAACCGCTCGGCCACTCCGGCCGGCCCATAAGAAGAAATCCAGCATCGTGAGGTCTGGAGAGCGTGCAGGAAACTCGATTGGTCCCTTGCGTCCTATCCACTGGCCTGGCACATTGTAATCCAGGTATGCTCGTACCTCCCTATGATAGTGCGGCGGGGCGCAATCTTGTTGCAAATAAAACTCATCATTACCGTATTATGCACGAATGGCAGGGAATATGGAGTCAGCAAGCATTGTTACGTACGTTTCTCCAGTAACAGTACCTTCAAAGCGGAAAGGCCCTAAGAGTCCCCTTGCAGACAAACCACACGACACTTTTACACCAGGCAAATTCACAGCCTTTACAACTGTAATGTGAGGATTACCTTCAGCCCAGTACACACGATTGTGCCTATTGAAAGTTCCATTGAGTTTGAATTAGGCTTCATTCGACCAAATTATGCTACCCATAAATCCCGGTTCACGTCTCACCATCTCCTGAACCCATTCACAAAATTCTAACCTTCGATCTGGATAGTCGTCACTTAGCTGTTGCACCAGCCTTGGAATGTACACAGGAAACTTGCCTTTCTTCAGAATGCGTAGCACACTACTAGCAATTACATTACTCTCACGTGCCGCTTGCCTTGAAAATTTTTGAGGCGAACGCTGAGACAGTTCCAAGACCGCAGTTGTAGAATCATCACTTGTAGCTGTACGAGGTCGCCCTGATCGACGTTTATGCACATCACACACTATTCCATGAATTTCGAATTTCTCTCGTAGACGTGTAATTGTTAACCTTGAAGGTGGTTCTGTACCATACTCACTTCTTCACTGTCTTCGAACTGCAGCTACAATCTCAAATTTCCAGTACCACTTAATTACCTGCTTCCGCGCTTCAAAGCTCAAACGCACATCCGCCATGTTGCAGTTACATCCTTGCCACCGCTGCCACCTGTTGAAGAAACATAACATTACTTTCTCACAGATATTTAACCTTGTAGAACGGGAAATAAATTGTCTATAACAGTTCAAAGTGTGTATACATTTTTTTGACGCACCCCGGTGAGTCAAATGAAAACCTTAAATATTTTTTAAATATTATTTATCGTACAGAAGTGGTACAAAGCTGTATCACTTTTCAACATAATCTCCCCCATGCTCAATGCAAGTCCTCCAGCGCTTACAAAGTGCATAAATTCCTTTAGAAAAAAATTCTTTTGGTAGTCCGCGCAACCACTCATGCACCGCGTGGCGTACCTCTTCATCAGAACGGAACTTCTTTCCTCCCATTGCGTCTTCGAGTGGTCCAAACATATGGAAATCACTTGGGGCAAGGTCTCGTGAGTATGATGGATGGGGAAGACACTCAAACTGCAGGTTTGTGATTGTTGCAACTGTTGTACGGGCAGTGTGGGACCTTGAATTGTCAGGTTGCAAACGTACACCTGCTGACAGCAATCCACATCGCTTTGATTTGATTGCAGGCCGCAGATGATTTTTAGGAGATCTGTGTGTGATGCACTGGTGACAGTGGTCCCTCTAGGCATGTAATGCTCCCAAATGACGCCTTTTTCGTCCCAAAAGAGAGTCAGCATAACCTTCCCTGCTGATGGTTCTGTTCGAAACTTCTTTGGTTTTGGTGATGAGAAATAGCGGCATTCCTTGATCGCTCTCTTCGTTTCCACTTGGTGGAAGTGAACCCAGGTTTCGTTCCCAGTCACGATTCTTGAAAGGAAGCCATCACCTTCTCGTTCAAACGGCCGAAGAAGTTCTTCACAAGCATCAACACGTCGTTTTTTCATTTCAGGAGTCAGCTGCCGTAGCACCCATCATGCAGTCACTTTGTGAAACTGGAGCACATCATGCCCAATGTGGTGTGCTTAACCATGACTAATCTGTAAACATGCTGCAATGTCATTCAGTGTCACTCGACGGATTTCCTTCACTATGGCTTGAACTGTCGCAATGTTCTGTGTGGTCACAACTCGTTGTGCCTGACCTGGACGAGGAGCATCTTCCACTGAAGTCACACCACTTGAGAACTTCCTACGCCCTTCGTAGACTTGACGCTGTGACAAACATGCATCACCGTACTGAACCTTCATTCGTCATGAATTTCAGTAGGTTTCACACCGTCACTTCGCAATAAACGAATAACAGAATGCTGTTCTTCCCTGGTGCAAGTCGCAAGTGGGGCGGCCGTCTTTATACTGATACTGCGACGGTGTGGGTGCATCTGCACTATGCTGCCACCTACAGGCCATTCTGCACGCTGTTTGTAACATGCTTACCAACTTACAGGATAACGGCGTGAAATTTCGATTTGTTATTACAAATTTAAGGTTTTCATTTGACTCACCCTCGTATCTTATACTCCACACTGAACCTTATCGATACATTTGTTCTCTTGTCACACATGGGTCTGACCTAGTACATCATTTCTATTCCCATTAACTTTCATCTTTTACGTTTCTGCTGAATTTCATAAGAGGCCGCACCATTATTTTATAAATTTGTATTTTACTCTCAGTTGCCATCACTTTGTTTCTCCAAACAAGACTTTGCAGGTATCTGGCTACCCCATTTGTTTTTCTCACTTGGTTTTCACTTTCATCGCTAAAATATTTATAATTGTCACTAAGACCCCTCAATTGTTCAACAGACACACCGTCTACTTCTAATTTATATCTTAGTCATTTTTGATATTGCCGTACCTCTTTGATACAAGGGTTTTTCAATAAGTAATTCGACACTTTATTTCTGAAAGAAGATTTGTTTTATTCAGGATTCCAGTACACCATATGTTTCCCCACTCTTTTGGCTACAAGATCCCATTTTTCAACACACTCTCTGTTCAACGAGGCGGCCTTACGCCACCTTACTGGAGGCCCTATATGCCAGCAAGATACTACAGTACTGGTCGATGTCAGAGCCCATGTCTAGCGGCATCAAAAACCTCCCCATTTCCCTCGTACTGCTTCTCGCGCAGTGCATCTTACGTTGGAACAAACGAATGTTGAAACTTCCTGGCAGATTAAAACTGTGTGGCAGACCGAGCGAGACTCGAACTCGGGACCTTTTCCTTTCACGGGCAAGTGCTCTACCAACTTAGCTACCCAAGCACGACTGATGACCCCTCCTCACAGCTTCCGTTCCGCCAGTACCTCGTCTCCTATCTTCCAAACTCCATAGGAGATCTCCTGCACACCTTGCAGAACTAGCACTCCTGGAAGAAAGGATATTGCGGAGACATGGCTTAGCCACAGCCTGGGGGATGTTTCCAGAATGAAATTTTCACTCTGCAGCGGATTGTGCGCTGATATGAAACTCCTTGACAGACTAAAACTGTGTGCCAGGAAGTTCCATATCAGCGCACACTCCGCTGCAGAGAAAAAAATTCATTCTGGAAACAGATGTAAGTCGGAAGGTGTGAGATCCGAGCGATACGATGCGTGAGTAAAAGCAGTCCAATAAAGTTTCGTGAGCTTCCCTCGGGTTAACAGACTTCTGTGAGGCCTTGCGTTGACATAGATCACCTCGAATGAGAGCGTCCGCACGTTATAACATGACAGAAGCTACAGCTGCGTGCGGGAGACTGGACAGGTTTGCGTGACCTTGTTCATAGGCTGACAGACGCCTCGCTAAACGACTCATCGTGCTTTTGTTCACTGCCAAGTCTCCGTGGACATTCTGCAGTCGCCTACAAATATCTTTGAATCTCTGGTTTTCCGCCAAAGGGGACCCATTGACAGCATTGGAACGCATCTCTGTTAGAGACGTCAATTTGAAGGTAACCTTTAGCTTTGCCCGCCACCTATCGGAACTTCATGAAACTGTAGGAGTTGAAGCAGGTATATTCCACGATGTCTCACAACAAATTTCACATTTTTTCAACCGAAATTGGCCGATAGAAAATGTGAACGCTCCTCGAATTTTAGATGAGATTTCAATGTTATATTGCTTAGCCATGTTATTAAATTGTTGAAGCAGTCTTTATAAATTATCCTCATAGTTCGCTATCAGTACGACATCATCAGCATGACATAATACTTCCCACTTTATTTCTTATTTTACATCCAGTCAGTGAGACTCCTTGTCTAACTTCTTTATCTATTACAATTTCAGCTGTCAATCCTTCGTGTGTTTTAATTCCTGTTTTATTGTCTATATATCTATATATCTTTTTGGATTTTCGCTTAACCCATTGGCACCATCTTGTCGATTAAGGGTTGAATTATTTTGCTTTTACTAATCCTATCAGGGACTTTTGCCGAGTCAACGAAACACATGTATTCTATGTTATTATAGATTTTTGCACAACCTGTCATAGAGCGAAAAAAAGCATCTATTACTCCCCTGTTTCCCCTACTTCTTGCTGTTCTTCTGCTATTTATAAATCAGTCTTTACTCTGTCTCTTATTAGTGATATTACTTGTTTTAACGTATTATCAAGCAGTGTAGCTTTTTATGTACTGGAATTGAGGACATTCCTTCCATTCTCTTCGTATTCTACCTTCCTTCAGAACACTGTTAAATAAAGTACCAAGCTCATATATATAATACTTTTCACCATATTTTATTAATTCATTATATATGCCTTCTGACCTTGGAGATTTCTTTGCAGTGCATATTCCCTCCAGCGAGAAGTCCAGTTGATTATCAATTTCTACTTTGGTATCTAGTTTCAATTTCCATATTTGTTACCCTTTATACAGCAATTTAAAATAATTTTGCCATTCTATTTTGCTTACATTCTCTATTTGAATGTGTTCATTAATATCCTTCTTTCGGTTTTGGAACATTCACCATACTTTCTTTCATGCTCCATAAAGGTCTCGTTTCCTATCTATTGTTTGTATCTCCCAATAATCCTCTTTTTTTTTTTCGAACATCCGAGTTCATCCTGTTACGAATGATGTATACTCGTCCTGATTTTGAATGGCTTTATAATTTAGGAATGATTTCTTCTCCTAAGTAATTAATTTTTTAACTTCTTGGTTAAAACATGGTGTCGTGTAGTACGTAGTACTGCCTCATATCACATTTACTCTTTTAGTACCAAAAACCTGTCGTGCTTCCTTTTGTTTATTTAACGTTAGAATAGTCCATCTAGCTTTTACATCTTGTACGTCTAGTTATGGGTTTTAAGTATTTTCTTCTTTAATACAGATTTCAAGGCTCAATTTTACGACAGTAACAATCAGTTTTCCTATGGCATTTCCATTAATGCGGTAAAGCTTCCAGTGTCTGCATGACCTCTGAAATGGATTGTCTCATAATCTGGTCGCGATCAAATACACTGATCTCGCACATCTAGCCCTTCTTCCAGCTGTACCGCTGACCAATATGTTTTCTGAATATTTCGTTGTAATGGCCCAATGTTCCAAGGTGGCGCGTTACAGAGTAACTGTGTGTCTTATCAGATTTATCTTTGTATGTGTACTGCATTGAAAATATCTGCCTACGTCGGTGAGACCCAGAAAGTAGTAGACGCCGACGTCCAGGTGGACGCCATGCCCCTTGAGTTCATTAACGTATTCGATACAGTTCCGCTCTGCCACCTATTGAACAAAATTGAACGAAATATGAGTGTACGCTGTATCAAACAGAATGTGTGGCATAAATGAGAAGTTTCTGCCTAGCAGAACACATCATGTCATTCTCATCGGAGCGAAGTCTTCTGAAGCAAAAATAAATTTGGAAGTACCTCAAGGGAGTGCCGCAGGTTAATTACTTCTCACAGTATATATAAATGAGACAGTAGAAAACGTCGGAAGCCACGAGGCTTTTCGCGGATGATGCTGTTGTACACAGAGAGGACGCGACGCTAGAAAATTGTAGCGAAAGCAGGAAGACCTGCAGAGGACCGTCACTTGAGGCAGGAAGTGGAAATTGCACCTCAACAGAATCAAATGCAACGTATTTTGTATACATAGGCAGAAAAACCCATTATCGTATTGCAGAACAATCACTGAAAGCAGTTACTTCCATAAAATATTCAGGGATTTGGATAGGGAGTGTGTTAGAGTGGCACGACTAAATAGAACTAATCTGAGGAAAGAAGGATGAGATTTCTTCGGAAAATTCTCAGGAGTGTAGTTCGTCACCAAGAGAGGCAGCTTACAAACCCTCGTCCGACCAATACTTGGATAATGTTCATTATTGTGGGACCCACATCAGGTAGGATTGACAGAGGAAATCGAGAAGAAGAGCAAACCGTTTCATTGCAGGTTCATTTAATAAGTACGAAAGCGTCACAGAGATGATCAACCAGTTCCAGTGGGAGAGGCTGCAAGAGAAGCGTTCTCCGTCAAGGTACAGTTTACTGTTAGAGGCCCGAGAGCGTTCGTTCCTAGAAGAGTCAGCAAATATACTACTTTTTCCTGTGTATACCTCTCGAAAGGGTCATGAAAGTAAAATTAGTGACACTCGAGCACACAAAGCAGGCAATCGCATTCGCACGAAACGTTCGCGACTCGAACGGGAAAGGGGGGGAAGTGACGGCGATACGGGAAATCCCCACTGCCTCACACGCAACGTTGCTTACAGAGTATGGATGTAGAAGTAGACGTATGCGCTGTTGTCTGGAAACAAACTTCCATTCAAAGCCCTCAAGCTTGCATTCAGCATTGCTCTGTTCCTTCTCGGATTTTTTTTTCCGGCAGTGCGTAATGGAACGGAGCAAATAAGTAGACTGCCAGTTTATGTTAGGTGCTGTGCGAACGTTGGAAATCGGCGTGCGAGCGTAGGTCGAGAGGAAGTGGCTCGCCAGATTTGGTGAGGTTGTTGAAAGTCATAAATTCTTTCTGTAAAAAGGAAGGAGGGACGCTCTACGGTGAAATTCCTTCAACAGGCAGGCGCCCGGGCTCCCGTTGCGTCAAGGGTAATGGTTCTTCCTGCCTCGAGCGCCTACAATACTGGGGTCCGCCAGAAATCAAAGGCGCTGTAAAGTTCGCTGTGAAGTAAGAACAAAATATGCAAGACGTATAAGCAAGGAGCGTATGGTCAAGTCATCTGGTGAGATTAATTACTTTTCCAAACTGCAATTACTACAAATTATTATTAGAAGCTGAAGTCGCACGGAGAGAGGAACAGATCCCCGATTGGCTACAACAATCGTTGTGCGAGCCAATTTGGAGACGATACTGCTCGAAGCAACATTTGTTCCTGGGCCCCCGCGAGCTGTACGAATCGATAATCGACATTCATTATCACCCGTTGTGGGGACAGTCTGGAGACGGTACTGTTCGAAAACATGTTCCTGGGACCTCGTAAGTGGCACACGCACAAGAGTCTATCATCGACACCCCTGACAGGTTTGACTACAATGGTGCACAACACTCGTGTGATTTATAACAATTACCTTGCCCTATTGGTGGCGTTTTTTACCATACAGGATCAGTTCGTGGCCTAGTAGCTTTAGTAAGAAAATGGCTTAAGAATTTTGTTAGGGCTTCCTAAAAGTAAAGATCAAATATATAGTGCAAGTAAGGAGTGATTAGTGTAAAGAAATATCGTCTCTTCCTGTCTTAGCTTCATTTATTCCGATTTGGGACCCTGCATCTACTTTGGCGTTTCATTGGACCCTGCTGGTGTGGTTGCACATGCTACCTACAGGGTACTGGATGTAAACGTTGTGAGATAGGACGCTGAGCTTAGATTGTAGGTTGGATATAGTTGAGCTTGTTCTTTACACGTCCCATGAATTCCGCTTTTTATCGAATCTACACGTAGTAGCCCAATAAAGTAACGACATTTCAATTTTTAAATGCTGCACGAAGTTCACATCACCGGAAAAGTTAGTCTCACTGTAACAGTCATATACAGGGTGTCATCTAACATTACCACTGGATATATTTCGTAAACCACATCAAATACTGACGAATCGATTCCACAGACCGAACGTGAGGAGAGGGGCTAGTGTAATTGGTTAATAGAAACCATTAAAAAATGCACGGAAGTATGTTTTTTAACACAAACCTACGTTTTTTTAAATGGAACCCCGTTAGTTTTGTTAGCACATCTGAACATATAAACAAATACGTAATCAGTGCCGTTTGTTACATTGCAAAATGTTAATTACATCCGGAGATATTGTAACCTAAATTTGACGCTTGAGTACCACTCCTCCGCTGTTCGATCATGTGTATCGGAGAGCACCGAATTACGTAGGGATCCAAAGGGAACGGTGATGGACCTTAGGTACAGAAGAGACTGGAACAGCACATTACGTCCACATGCTAACACCTTTTTATTGGTCTTTTTCTCTGACGCACATGTACATTACCATGAGGGGTGAGGTACACGTACACACGTGGTTTCCGTTTTCAATTACGGAGTGGAGTAGAGTGTGTCCCGACATGTCAGGCCAACAGATGTTCAATGTGGTGGCCATCATTTGCTGCACAGTATTGCAATCTCTGGCGTAATGAATGTCGTACACGCCGCAGTACATCTGGTGTAATGTCGCCGCAGGCTGCCACAATACGTTGTTTCATATCCTCTGGGGTTGTAGGCACATCACGGTACACTTTCTCCCTTAACGTACCCCACAGAAAGAAGTCCAGAGGTGTAAGATCAGGAGAACGGGCTGGCCAATTTATGCGTCCTCCACGTCCTATGAAACGCCCGTCGAACATCCTGTCAAGGGTCAGCCTAGTGTTAATTGTGGAATGTGCAGGTGCACCATCATGCTGATACCACATACGTCGACGCGTTTCCAGTGGGACACACTCTATTCCACTTCGTAATTGAAAACGGAAACCACGTGTGTACGTTTACCTCACCCCTCATGGTAACGTACATGTGCGTCAGTGAAAAAGACCAATAGAAAGGTGTTAGCATGTGGACGTAACGTGCTGTTCCAGTCTCTTCTGTACTTAAGGTCCATCACCGTTCCCTTTGGATCCCTACGTAATTCGGTAAGTCCAGAGGTGTAAGATCAGGAGAACGGGCTGGCCAATTTATGCGTCCTCCACGTCCTATGAAACGCCCGTCGAACATCCTGTCAAGGGTCAGCCTAGTGTTAATTGTGGAATGTGCAGGTGCACCATCATGCTGATACCACATACGTCGACGCGTTTCCAGTGGGACACACTCTATTCCACTTCGTAATTGAAAACGGAAACCACGTGTGTACGTTTACCTCACCCCTCATGGTAACGTACATGTGCGTCAGTGAAAAAGACCAATAGAAAGGTGTTAGCATGTGGACGTAACGTGCTATTCCAGTCTCTTCTGTACTTAAGGTCCATCACCGTTCCCTTTGCATCCCTACGTAATTCGGTGCTCTCCGATACACACGATCCAACAGCGGAGGAGTGGTACTCAAGCGTCAACCTTAGGTTACAATATCTCCGGATCTAATTAACATTTTACAATGCAACAAACGGCACTGATTACGTATTTGTTTATATGTTCAGATGTGCTAACAAAACTAACGGCGTTCCATTTAAAAAAAACGTAGGTTTGTGTTAAAAAACATACTTCCGTGCATTTTTTTATGGTTTGTATTAACCAATTACACTAGCCCCTCTCCTCACGTTCGGTCTGTGGAATCGATTCGTCAGTATTTGATGTGGTTTACGAAATATATCCAGCGGTAACATTAGGTGACTCACCCTGTATAGCACCGTGGACAGGTTTACTGATGAAGACTAGTCTGACTTGTACCTCATGTATGGGCTCACAGGTTTACCGATGAAGACTAGTCCGACTTGTACCTCATGTATGGGCTCACTGGTATAGCGACGAAGACTAGTCCGACTTGTACCTCATGTATAGGAAGAGCGGTACGGCGACGCCATAATGAACTGCTCCCACAGCGACGGTAACCACAGCACAGTACTTGTGCATCTGACTGTTGCTGCCTTGCTCTGTGTTTAAAGTTGTACGCTTTGATCGTTGCCTGCTTTTTCACTCTTGTGAAGGTATTTTTACAGGTACGTAGTTTACTGGGATAAAAAGCGGAATATACCATAATTATGTACTATCTAACGTACCGCCATAGTCGACAAGTTTCTTGCACCAAAATACAGAGAAAATTTACCTGCATCACCTCAGGAATTTAGCCTGGGGATTTCGGGTTCACTCTACACAGAATGTAAACAATAACTGAACAGTAGCTGTTTATAGCGTACTACAGACGTGTAGCTGAAGTCGAGACGAACGAATTGACGTATGGCACTTGTGGTCTATCAAGCCGAGTACTGCTCCAACTTGGTCTAGAAAAGCAATCTAAGCTACAACACCTGCACGCTGTACGAGATAATGACTGAAATCAACCTCGAATATTAAAAACTCCTCGTTGTTTCACTTACAAGATGTAAAATAAACATTTGTATCAATTCTATCCCAAAGTATCGTGAATTTTAACAGCATATAATTAACACTTAAATTATTTTGGTTATTTAGCCTAGTTTCTCGAATCTACTGTTCTTGTAAGGATTATGTTTAAATCAGCTAGAGAAAGTAATTAGTTTCTGCATTACGTTTGCTAAACTCTTCCTTGATTTATTGTCCTCACGTGGAAGTATAAATTAATAATGTTAACGGAACAGCCAAGTCAGTGGAATAATAGAGCGAGAAGATGCTGAAAATCTCGCTCGGTTTGCTTAGATGGCTTTTGTTGCTTAGATAGCTTCTGTGGACCAATTTGATGCTGTTTGTCGGCTTGATAGAGCGAAAGTGACACATATCAAATTTTTCGTCCCGACTTTCACCTATATCGCTGTGGAATGTTGTAAGTTGTCGTCTGCGCGCTGTATATCAAACGAGATAAGGCAAACTGGAATCCAACAGTGTGAGACAAGGTCTTCAGAACTATTGCTTCGGCTATGCTTAAAATTAAAATAACCATTCGCCTATCCCATATTCAGAAGTCGACCAATTTGTTTGCAGTGTATTACGGTGGGGCACAGCTGACCTTTTCACTGGTATTCCATAAATATATATTCTTGAGCGATTACGCAAGAGCTCTTAGGACAGTAATTGTTAAACGGTTTTTTATCGTTCTGCGATAGACGATATGTGTTTTCTTAGTAGAGTCACTGTTGGTATTGTCAGTGTCGCGCAGATAGATGGCCGGGATATACAGTGTGAATTCTCCAATATTGATATGCAGTTTCCGCAGAATGGATTGGTAGTCAGGGCTTCGTTTTGTTAGCCAATTAATACTAAGCCAATACTACTTAGAGTATATTTCTTGTGCGAAGACACACTTTTTTGAATGGAGCAATGCATATTGACATTAACAAAGTAAACGTACGGTAAATTAGAATGTCGGTGGTGTTTGTTGCAGAATTCTAATGCGAGTTGTTTACGAGACATCGTATTTTGAAAAGTTGCCACACCGACTCTTCTTTGTGTCACTCAACCCGTGTAGTTACTAGCTACATTGTTGTTATGTTTTCTTACTATGTGCTAGTGTGTTCATTGAGAGCAATGCGACTTGCTAGTTAGTTACTGTGTGACAGCACAAGCGGTAGGTAGTGAGTGGACGATGGGTCTTATCAATGCAGAAAAAGCTGACATGCTCATGATGTATGGAGAGTGTAGGAGGAATTCAGTTCGTTCTTATACGGTGTATGCGGCAAAATAGCCCAACAGATGTCAACCGTCTCGGCAATTATTCGTCATCATTTTCAAGCAATTACTTGAAAGTGTTAGTGTAACACTAAGGCAACGTAACAGAAGAGGGAGGAACTGATGTTCTTACTGACTTTGCAATAGCCCCGCAAGTTAGCTCCCGCGGAATTACACGAGGAAATGGCATGATTCAGGCAAGTTCCTACGCATTCATTATCGACATAGGTCGCATCCCAATCACATCTCTCTCCATCAAGGGCTGCTTTGAAGCGGTTATGAGAATCGTGTTTAGTTGGGTACATGGGGATTAAGATAGGGTACTCCAGATGTATCAAGTATCTGGTTCACTGATGAAGCAACATTTACCAACCACGGCCAGTAAACCGCCGAAACATGCACTGCTGGTCTGTTGGCTATCCCCGTAGGCTTCGTCAGGTGGGTCGCCAGCGTCCGTGGAACGTAAACGTGTGGTGCGAGACAGTGAGCCATCAGCTCATAGGCCCATTTTTCATAACTGGGATACCGAATGTGCACAAGTATCGGAGCCTCCTGACAGACAATCATCCACAGATGCTTGTGATACCAACACGATGGCTGTTCAGCCCATAGTGCACGAAGTACTACAGAATTTAGTTACGAATTGCTTCCAGATCGTTGCATTGGCCGCAGATGACCTGTACCTTGGCCGGCCCGTTCTACGAATTTGACGCTTGTAGACTTTTTTTTGTGGGGAAAGCTGAAAGATTATGTCATGCGATGACAAGCAACGACGTATTAGTGCTGCCTGCTCGGACATCTCCGCTGAAGTGCTCGTACGTGTGCAGCAGTCTTTCATTATCAGTCTGGAAGCGTGTATTGGCGCTGCTGCTGCCGCTGTTTACTCTGGACACAACGTGTGAAGGTGAATTGTCTCGTTACTGGGTAGAATGCGCATGACTAGTGTATGCACTTGCGTTGTTGTCTAGTGTGTGCTACCACAGGTATTGTACAAGTGACGGTGTAGAATCATTTCAAAATACAATGTCTCGCAAACGACTCTCACTAGAGCCGGCCGAAGTGGCCGTGCGGTTAAAGGCGCTGCAGTCTGGAACCGCAAGACCGCTACGGTCGCAGGTTCGAATCCTGCCTCGGGCATGGATGTTTGTGATGTCCTTAGGTTAGTTAGGTTTAACTAGTTCTAAGTTTTAGGGGACTAATGACCTCAGCAGTTGAGTCCCATAGTGCTCAGAGCCATTTGAACCGACTCTCACTAGGATCCTGCAACAAACACCACTTATATTCTAATTGATGTCTTCTTCTCGGGTTATCAACCTTGATTGACTTACAACAGGAGCCACTGACTACCAATTTATTGTGTGAAAACCGCACATCAATAGCACTTTCCATTTCGAGAACATATGCGGTGCACGAATTAGATGATTCACACTGATACGGAGAAGACTGAAAAGTGGAAGGAATATAAAGATGGGCTGTACAGAGCAGCCGGATTTGAGACTATATTATAGAAAGGGAAGAGGAAGCAGAGATGCAATGGGAGATAGCACACTGCGAGAAGAATTTGTGCAACCGAAACGACGCAGCTGCAGTATAAGAGATTCCCTCATAAGTAATGTAATCCTTGGGAGTGACAGCCCAAAACCTTATCTACAAGATACATGAAGCAAGCAAAATGTCCTCAGATTTCGGCAAAAATTAAATAATGCCAGTGGTTAAAGAAGCAGGTAGTGACAGGAGTGAATACAATCGAATCGTTAGTTTAGTAAGTCATGTTTACAATTTACTCACACGAATCTTTTATGGGAGAATGGAGAAACTGGTAGAACCTGATCTCAGGGAAAATAATTTTGGATTGACTGGTTGAAAAAAGGCGGACCAGCTTTTACAGCATTTGTAGATCTAGAGATAATTTTTTACGGTGTTGACATTCTGAAGGTAGCACGGATAAATTACAGATAGCGAAAGGTTGTTCATAGCTTATGCAGAAATCAGACAGAATTTACAAGAGTTGAAAGACATAAAGGGAAGGTACTGAAGAAGCGGGATTTGAAAGGGACTGAGACAGGTTTGTAGCCGACCACTGATGTTATTCAGTCTATACACTGAGCTAGGTGAGATGGTAACAAAGGATTAATTTTGAAAAGAAATTATAGCGTAGTTCATAGAGAGCAAATTAAACGTTTGAAGTTTGAAGATAGTGTGACAGCTCATTTCCGTCACCAGTATCCGCGGATTTGAATTCCCGCTCAGCGAGTTCAACGCGGCGTCCACGACGCTGGAGTAATGCACACGTAGCTTGTAGGGCGCTTGCTGGACTGGATGAGCAGCACTCCACCGCCGGCGAGCGAAAGATTTTTCTTGTGGACCGATCAACTTCGTCACATCGCTCGAACGAGGGCGTCAGCTTCCTATGGCGAGTGGATCCGAGCACTGAGTGCACAGGACACTTCTTATAGAGAAGCTAGAGAGAAAGTTTTTGTTACCTGGCTTGAAAGTATTCTGACTTACGGGTATTGTGAAGAATCAGCATGTGAATGTATTACTTCCCCATGTTTTATGATTTGAGAGCAAGTGAAGTTAGGACATTTTGTAATCCGACAGGTGACGTCGATGATAGCAATCGGCAGTTAGTGCTTAGTCGAAATGAGCTTTATCTGTTCGTTAAACTATCTCTTCGGGTTTTCGAATATCATCATTTTCAGCGGCACATTGGTTCCTGAATCCATTTGTTGTTCGGTTGTATTCTCCAGGTCCAGTCCTGGCTAAAGGTTATTTTTTAATAAGATTTGTTGGTATAAAACTATTTTATCATTAGATAGCTCTTTAAATGTCTATGTCACCAACTTTCATGAGAGTTCTTTGATACCATTTTCAAGATTCTGGCTTGTTGGTTTCTTAATTACTAATAGATTGGTTGATTTGGGGGAAGGGGCCCAACAGTGAGGTCATCGGTCCCATCGGACTAGGGCAGTCGGCCACGCCCTTTCAAAGGAACCATCCCAGCATTTGCCTGAAGAGATTTAGGGAAATCACGGAAAACTTAAATCAGGTCGGCCGGACGTGGGTTTGGACCGTCGTCCTCCCGAATGCAAGGCCAGTCTGCTAATCACTGCGCCACTTCGCTCTGTGTGTTATTAAGCAAGTAAGTTTCATCTGAAAGTCGCTTCTCCTGGTAGAGACCTCGTGTTTAAGATGTATTTAAGGAAATAAAGTTATGTTATATTGCGCACACCTCTCGAATCCAGTACCAACACTCATAGAATCGTTGAGATGGGATGACTTATGTTTAACGATGTATACTTTTATTTTGACGGTGTATCCAAGCATTGTTTTGAAAAATACGATGAAACTTCAGGCGTTGAGAGAAACCAAAGGCGTAAATTAAGAAAACATTAGGTGACAATCAGCTGAAAAACAAGTAAAAAACAGATTCCAGCGACAAGGTGACACGATACAGTCGTAGATTATGAATATTTTGGCTCTGGGTCGCGTAGTGGACCCCAATGTGGCAGATGCTGACAAAGTTTCACACTTAATGAAGATAGTGGTAGAGGACGTCTATCAAGCGCTTCTAATGATGTAGGTACTACACTGGAGATAAACAAATAGTGCCAATGCATAGAGGTAATTCGAAATAAAAGTGCGCCGAAAGACTTACAGCCGATCGGAGTGGCCGTGCGGTTCTAGGCACTACAGTCTGGAGCCGAGCGACCGCTACGGTCGCAGGTTCGAATCCTATCTCGGGCATGGATGTGTGTGATGTCCTTAGGTTAGTTAGGTTTAATTAGTTCTAAGTTCTAGGTGACTGCTGACCTGAGAAGTTAAGTCGCGTAGTACTCAGAGCCATTTGAACCAAAGACTTAACAAATGCTAGTCATCGAAGTTCATCAGGACTTTTCATCGCTAATACGGCTAATAGTAGCAGGAGAGGACTTACGACGTCTGTTACTGTCGAATAAAGATGGCAGTAAGTAGCAGCATTGAACATCATAACGTAGCAAATCCAATATAAAGAGAATTTCCCCGGTAGTTGAGGCCATCTCGAGAGCGCAGACCAGTGTTAAGAAAGAGCCTGCAGTTCAGAAGCAACCGTCAGATGAGATCTGAGGTTCTTGTCGACATAGATACCGTTAGCTGCCTCCTCATTTAGATCAACGCCCAGAAAACTGTACAATGTGCACAATGGGACAGGGCAACATTCCTTCGTATTTCCACTGAATATGAAATGGGTGTTTCGTATGTTACTGTAAGGAACGAATCTTCGACGAACTATCGTGCCACACGTCTTCGAACAACTGTACAGTTCTAAGCAAGCAGGGCAACTTAAGATGACTACAGCTGATCTCCGGGAAGGAATGCAGCACCATACATTGGTCATGGGCACCCCCTCCCCCCCTACCAAAATAACTCTCACCATAGAGCCGAATTCAGAAAAAACAAGCGATGTTTGTGGAGGTGAAGCCGACTCTGACGAAAATCCTCCAGCAACGACAGTCGTCAAGATGTTGGGAAATCACATCGACGTCATAGACAATCAACCTGTCCGCACACTAGTCGATTCTTGTCCGTCAATACATTTGGTACTGGATAGTGAAGAATAATGTACAGAAGAAAGGTGAACAAAACTGAACTGTTAGATGAAAATCAGTTTGACTTTAGGAAAGTTCAAAAATGGCTCTGAGCACTATGGGACTCAACTGCTGAGGTTATTAGTCCCCTAGAACTTAGAACTAGTTAAACCTAACTAACCTAAGGACATCACAAACATCCATGCCCGAGGCAGGATTCGAACCTGCGACCGTAGCGGTCTTGCGGTTCCAGACTGCAGCGCCTTTAACCGCACGGCCACTTCGGCAAGAGCACCAGAAAACCAGTTAACGTCGCACCTGATAAGGAAAGACTTAAGAAAAATTAACGCATCTTCATAGCATTTTTCGACCTATAAAAAGTGTTCGACAATGTAAAATAGTGGAGGATGTTCGAAATTGGTAAGAAAATGGGAGTAGGCTATAGCGAAAGATGGGTAACATACAGTATGTGTAACAACCAAAAATAAAATAAAAGAACCTATAAAAATCATACAAAATTAGCGTTGCTTGCTTCTTTATTGTTCAGGAAAATAACAACTAAACAGACTCATATATTATTAGTAGATAAGTAGGTATAGCATCATTGTATTTCAGATATGATCAGGTGAAAACACACTGCAAAAACCTTAACTTTAATACATGTTTCTTATAACATCTCAAAATGTTAAAGACACATTAAGGAACATTACACATTCTACTAAAAAGTAGATAATAATTCTTTAAATAAAAATCATTTAATGTAACAAGTTTTAAATCGGATAAAAAGGTATAAAATAATTTCTCCTAGGCCCATACAGATTCTTAACACTACATGGTAGTTCTGAAAATTTATGATTGTCAATTTTTAATAGCTTTGAAAATATCTGTGAGATTTATAACGAAAAACGTAGGATGCATGCAATAGACAGTAGTTAAGTGAACTATTCATGCAACAATTACGTATTGCATATGCCCCACGTTTTTCTTATAAATCTTACAAGTATTTTCATAGCTATTAAAAATTGACAATCACAAATTTTCAGGACTATCTCTCTAGCGTTAGGAATATGAATGAGTTAGGAGAAATTATTTTACATTTTTCACTCCAATATTAGAACTTCTTATATTAGGAATTTATTACTTTTTAAATAACTGTTTTCTGCATTTTAGTCTTGTGTGTGTGAAATTTCTCAGTGGATTTTAAACATTTTAATAAGGTCACAACAGAGAGAGAGACACACACACACGAGTTACATTTCATGCTTATTTCGGTGGCTTTTCACCTGATCATACCTGAAACATGCCAATCGGTTTAATAGTTATTTTCCTAAGAAATAAAATAAAGAATTGATAAAAATTAATTTTGCCCGTCTTTTTATAAGATTTACATATTATTGTTGCAAATTATTGTTGCAAATATTATTGTCACAGTGGTAACACCGAAGTTAAGCACTGTCGGGCTGGGCTGGCACTTTGATGGGTGACCATCTGCTCTGCCGAGCGCTGTTGGCAAGTGGGGTGCACTAAGCCCTTGTGAGGCAAAACTGAGGAGCTACTTGATTGAAACGTAGTGGCTCCAGTCACGGAAACTGACGTACGGCAGGGAGAGCGGTGTGCTGACCACGTGTCCTTTCATATACGCATCCAGTGACGCCTATGGGCTGAGGATGAAACAGCGGCCGGTCCTTACCGTCGGGCTTTCCCGCCCTGTTCGTGAGGAGTTTAGTTTAGTTTTTTTTTTTTTTTGAAACTATTGTGATTATAATGTGACAAGGATCCTGAAGCACTCAAAGAACCAGCAGAGGCTGGTCGACCGGCCAGACCCCAACGACAGTGGTCAGCTGAGCGTGAAGAGGAGGACAACAAGAGGGAAATGCACTGCACAGTGACAACAATATGGCAGAATAACAAAATTAAGCAATCCAGAGTCACAATCAAAATCATAGCGAAACCTTAGACATAACCAGTGGTGGGTAATGAGAACGGTACGAGAGCCCAGCGAACGCGAAACTGAAGGCCGAGCCACAGCAGGGCTAGCTTTATAGTACGGCCGTGAGCAGGAAATGTGCAGCAATGTGGGCGGGGCTCTGTGGCGCTGCGAGGCCAGCACTGCAGAGGTGATCTGGTGCTGACAGATGTAGCACAGACGTCTGGCAGCCACCATCGAGCTCCACACATACCACCTGAAATGCATGCCAACCCTGCTGGGCAGCCGAGATGTTAGGCTTTACCAAGGTTTTTCACCCTCACCCATACAGTCATGGGACCAAGGGGATCAGACAGACAAGAAAGCGTGTTAACACTGCACTGCCATCTTATTATGAGATATTTTTAAATTTCAGGTCTGTAACTCATCGGGACATTAGTTTTAAATCAACTGTAAAATATGTGTCGAACACACAGGCAAGGAAGCGACCTAATAAAAGTGTGTTAAAAAAAGTGTAAGATAATGATGCAGTCTTTCTCCCCTACTTTCAATCTATACACATGGAAGCAATTATTAAAACAAAGTTTAGGCTCTGAGCACTATGGGACTTAACTGCAGAGGTCATCAGTCCCCTAGAACTTAGAACTACTTAAACCTAACTAACCTAAGGAGATCACACACATCCATGCCCGAGGCAGGATTCGAACCTGCGACCGTAGCGGTCACGCGGCTCCAGACTGTAGCGCCTAGAACCGCTCAGCCACTCCAGCCGGCTAAAGTTTAGGAACTGGATTAAAATTCAAGATGAAATAACTTCAACGACACAGTGAAAATGAGGAAGAATTACAGTACACCATAAATGGAATGAACGGCGTGTTAAGCATACAATGATGAGCCAAAACATTATGGCCATCTGCTGGATGGCTTGTTTGTCCTTCTTTCGAACGGAATGCATCACTGATTCTGCGTATCAGGAATCTGACTTTTCCTGATAGGTTTCTCGAGATATATGGCATTAGATGTTTACGTACAGGTCATGTCATTCACGTAAATAACGATACGCTGGTTTGCGTACGGGGTGACGGCGCCCATAGCGACTCAGATGGGCTACATAGGATGTACATCAGGTGAATTTGGTCGCCGAGACATTGACATGAGTTCATACAAATGCTCCTCAAACCACTGTAGCACGGTTCTTTCTTCGAGATACTGATAATTATACTACTGAAAGATGACATCGCCATCGGGTAAGACATCAAACATAAAGGGATGCAGGTGGTTCGCAGCTTTCAGCGTGTCTTCGATTACTACCGCAGGTTCCATGCAGGTGCAGGAGAATGTCCCCCATAGCATAATACTGCTCCCATCACCCTGCGTCCGTGGTGCGCTGCACGTTTCGAGCCGCCTTTCACCTCGATGAAGCGTTTGTCGAGACGACCATAGACCTAGTGTACCAAAAATTTGGTCCAAACTTCGAGCCGACACGTTTCCTTTGATCGATGGCCAAATCCCGATGGTTCTGAGCCCAATGCAGTCGTAATTGACGATGTCTTTGGTAGGTCTGCGGTGGTCTGCTGCTGAACTCCAATTTCAACACTGTACAATGAACGGTATGCTCCAAAACACTTGTGCGTGCACCAGCATTGCGCTCTTTCGCCATAGATGCCACAGATCACCATCTTTCCTGCTTTACAAAGCAGACAAGTCTCCGAACTCCATGTTTCGTGGAGATTCATGGACGCACAATCATTTAGCATCTAGTGGTAGTTTCACTGTCCTACCCATTTCCATAGATACGATAGCAGCACTTGAACATTCGATCAGTTTCGCTGTTTTCGAGAGACTCGTTCACAGGCTCTACGTGAGAATAATCTCCCCTCTGTCAAAGTCGATTATCTCAATGGATTTCCCCATTTGCAGCCTTTATCTTCGCTAGGGTGATCCCCTATCCGTGTCTGCTCCGCTTACAAACTTTTCTCACCGCGTCACATGTCCGCAACGCCACCATTTGGAATCCGACGTTGTGGTGGGAAGTGAGCATAAAGTTTTGGATAATCTGTGTAGGTTGTGGCTTGAGTGTAACCCGAGCAAACACTAAAGTAATCAGAAGTATCAGAAATGAAATTAGTGACAAACATAAATTAAAATTGGGGATCAGGAAGTAGATGAAGTGAATGAATTCTGCTACCTTGGGCGCAAATTAACGTATGGCGCACGGAACAAGGAGAATGTGCTTATGGAGCACAGTATTGTATTGATGTTAATCACGGACTTTGGGAAAACGAAATGAAGGGATTAGAAGTAGGCTATCTGAAATTTTATGCTATAGAATGAGACGTGGCACACAGGCGCAGCTGAAGCCCACTGGTTTGACAGGTGATGGAGCTCGAACCGGCGCGAGTATCGATACAGTACAGCATAGCTCGCGAGGAGGCAGCATATGAAGCAATTTGACCAGCAGATGACATATCAACCTCTGCTATTGGCGGCATGTGAAAGCACGATATTAGCCGTCTGTCAAAAGGGCAAAAGGCAGCACGAGGGAGTGACAGCTGCCGACCCGCCACGTGTCGTGGGGGGCCGCCATGGTGAAAACTCAGAGGCTGCATAAGTAGAATACATATTAATAATGATGCAGAATAGGCAACGGCAGCACGTGACAGAGAGAAACGAAGCGAGGAAGCACGTTTGAACACTCAATCAGTGGCTATAATAATATCTTAGATATTGTCGATGAAAAATTGTAACGTATGTAATACTTTCAAAAATCAATAACTTCTACACGCCTTAAGCGATCTGCAAGAACGAAGTGTCAGCAGGAAGCGCTTGCCCAGCACTATCGAAAAATTGTTCGAGAAATTCTATTAAAGCAATACAGTTTTAGTTATGAACCGGTATTATCATTCCGGGGCTACAAAAGGCTCATTTCAACACAAACTAAAAGATCTTGTAATAGTCATACAAAATCTGTGTTGCTTGACTCTTTATTTTTTAGGAAAATAACAACTAAACAGACTGATATATTATTGGTAAGTACATAGGTAGAAAAAGACTGTACTTCAGATATGATCAGATGAAATAAACCTCAAATTTAATACATGTTCCTTATAATCTCATACAAATGTTTAAGACCCATCGAGCAATATCGCACAAGCTAGACCAAAAGTAGGTCATAATTATTGAAAAGAAATAAGTTTTTAATACAAAAAGTTTTTAAATCAGATTAAAATGTGTAAAATAGTTGCTCCTAGGCCCATACAGATTCATAACACCACTCAGATAGTTCTGAAAATTTATTATTGTAATTTTTTAATAGCTTTGAAGGTACTTGTAAGCAGAACAATAGATGTAGCAGCATTATTAGATAGTAGATTAGACGTTCAGTTGTCATTACGTTTAATATATATCGTAGAGAGAATGCGAATATTGACTATTTTACTGAATAATGTGCTAATAACGCAAAAATTAATGATCTATGCAGAAAACTAATGTCACCACCGAAAAGCTAGAACTAATTCATGTATACTAATGTATACTAATTCATGTATACTCGTAAAGGTAAGCTTAACGCAGTTCTATTCGTTATAAGGTTCATGGGCGACGAAGGAAAGACATTGCGCTTGATTTTCTGACAAAAGGACTATGAAACTGGCATTTTTAGATGGTCAAATGAATTAGCACCCAAGCGCGAAATCTGTAGTTACTGGTATACGTATAATATTTACAGTAATATTCCCAGTATGTTGGTTTTACAATGACGAGACTACATAAAGGCAGAAACCATATTGGCCTGGGAGCAGTACGCTTTGAGTGGTCGCCAAGTGAAGGACTGGTTCTTACGAGCAGTCTCTCAGTCGTGATCATAGTGTTCAAAATTTTCAAACTACAACTCTACTGATTTGTAGAATTTCTGCGAGTTTTTACTGTTGCAATCATGGAAATTCACTCTGAATAGCAGCGGAGTCCAAGACGTGAAATATCTGAAGAGGCTAGTCGATTTTGTAGAAGAGTTGAAGTCGACGAACCACTTCAAAAATATCAGACGTCCAACACTGCTCTGCTGAAGTCCATGAACTTGTCGAAATTTAACATTTCTTCGTGGAGTTTGAAAAGTTATCCACGATAGATTTTTCAACTCTCATTTTCAACAATGATATGGTGGGACTGACTTATTGCCTTACTGATCGAGTCAGTGAATCAATCTACTGTTGCTCACGACTCTATCGTATGGTACGGACATTCATTCATTTCACAAATCATAATCCTGGCTCCAATTTAACTGAGTTATAGGAAGTCAACAGAACAATAACATGGTAATGTGACAGCTTTGTGGCCGTCCCATGGACATATATCAAGTCAACAATCTTCAGAAATCGGTTACGCGCTTAGTTTTAGTTTAGATTTAGTTATGTCATGTTCCGTAGATCATTTTCCCGATAATTTTATCGATATGATGTGGAACAGGTCAGATTACATGAATAGTGCAAATATTAGTATTACTGAAATTTTTAGTTCTACGCATGCAACTACATTTAGAGGTACAGTTTTTTTTAATACGATTTCTGAAACAGAAATCCGTGAAGTAGAAGGAGTTGTCCAAAAGAAATGATTTTCAGCTAGATTTGGAACTCGATCTGCTACCTTCCAGACACGTTATGTTGTTGGGCAAATGATCAAAGGTTTTTGTTTCTGAATTATGTATTCCTTTTTGAGCAACTCACAGCTTCAATAACGGATAGGAAAGGTCATTTTTCCCTCTAGTGTTGTACAAATGAACATCACTGTTCTTCGTGTATTGAGGTGGATTATTTGTAACGAATTTCATTAGCGAATATATGTACTCTGATGGTGCAGTTAAAATACCTAACTCCTTGAAAAGGTGCCTACACGACGTCCTTGGCTGATCACCACTAATTATTGTTACTGCTCTCTTTTGTGCAATCAGTACTTTTTGTCTAAGTGATGAGTTACCCCAGAAAATTATTCCATAAGACATTATTGAGTGGAAATATGCAAAGTACGTTAGGAGGCTGATCTGTTTATTACCAAGACTAGCGATTATAAGAAGAGCGAAAAATGCTGAACTTAGTAGTTTGAGACGCTCAGTAGTATGGTTCTTCCAGTTCAACTTGTCATCAATGTGATCACCCAAAAATTTGGAGAAATCTACCCTGTTGACTGAGCCCTGTCATATGCTACATCAATTGTCGGTATGACTTTATTCGGTTATAGTGAGTTTTCTCAAAATTAAGGGAGAGTCCATTTTCTGAGAAACACTTGATAATTCTTTGAAAGACAGCAAGACATCCTTAACAATGTCTTCAGCTGCCTTTTCTGGAATGGAATTTATTATAACACTCACGTCATCTGCAAAAAAATTACTAGTTCCGCTTGCTGAACGTTAAGTGGGAGGTCATTCACATGAATAAGGAACAGCAGAGGACCTAAAATTGAGCCCTGTGGGACTCCCTTTGTGATAACTCCCCATTCTCTAGAATTTATCACCCTCCCAACATTATTTGTGCTGAAACTTCCTGGCAGATTAAAACTGTGTGCCAGACCGAGACTCGAAATCGGGACCTTTGCCTTTCTACCAACTGAGCTACCCAAGCACGACTCACGCCCTGTCCTCACAGCTTTACTTCTGCCTTTATCTCGTCTCCTACCTTCCAAATTATCATTATTTGTGCTATTCAGCACAACTTTTTGCTCTCCGTTCATTAAGTACGATTCAATCCAGCTGAGTGTATAAATTCCATAAAACCTGAGTTTTTCTAAGAGTGTGACATGATCTATACAGTCAAATGCCTTGGAGAAATCACAAAAAATACCAACTGGAGATAATTTGTTATTTAGGGCTTGTACTATTTGATGGGTAAATGTGTAGAGAGCATTCTCAATCACGTAACCCTTCCGGAATGTGAACTGTGACATGCTGAGTAAATTATTTTCCCTTAAATGTGAGACTACTCTTGAATACATAACTTTTTCGAATGTTTTAGAAAATGAAGTCAGCAATGAGTTGGTCTATACTTATTTAAGTCACTCTTGTCCCCTTTCTTATGAAGAGGTTTGACAACTGCGTATTTCAATCTGTCTGGAAACATTTCCTGTGCCAGCAAAGCATTACATATATCGCTCAGGACTACATTTATTAAATTCGAACAACACTTTAAAATTCTGTTAGAGACTCGTTAACACCACTTGTCTTGTTTTTCAGTATATTTATAATTCCCTTAATTTCAGTAGGGGATGTTGGTGCTATTTCTAAAGGCTTAAAGTCCTGGGGAATGACATTTTTAACATATTTTTTTGCTTCTTCAGCTGAACCCTTTAACCCTATTTTTGCTGCTACACTCAGAAAGTGATTGTCAAAATACTTGCAACTTGTGAATTATCACTCACAACATCATCATTTAGCTTTGTTGCTGTGGTATGCTGTGCACTGTCAGGCTGACACGTCTCCCGTTTAGCAATATTCAACATAGTTTAAATCTTACTATCCGCATTATTAATTTCTGTCAGAACACATAAGCTTCTCGACTTCTTAATGACTTTCCTTAAAATATCACAGTATCTTTTATAGTAAGCAAGTAACGTCAGATCCTGAGTTATTCTGGCCTGTCCATATATTTCCCTCCTCCTCTTACACGATATCTTAATTCCCTTTTGACATACCGAGACAGTGTGAGAGCAGAACATATGTTTGATACTTTACTCATCTGAAATCACGCTAACTTAATCGATCACGACAAATTACCTCTCAGTTATAATCATAAACGGCACATATAGAAGTTACAATCACGTTAATGTGATCATTGCTAATGATTGACGTCAACGTGCAATAACCACTCGCAAACAGTAGGTGGAAGGACTGGCAGTGGAGGGTATATAACGCATATCGGGGTACACGGAAAGTAGCGCAGTTGTTTTCGTAATCCAGAAACGAAGCGGTTTATCGTACGTCCAAAAGGACATGACATTTTCCTTTCAGGTCGTGGGGGGGGGGGGGGGGGGGGGCGGGGGGAGGGGGCGAGGGGCAAGAATTTTCGAAACGGATAGTTTCGTAAACTGCCCCGTGCCGTCATGGTTAAAGTACACCATGCATGGCAAAATGACGCTACCCAAAACCAGCGCCAAGGCAACTGTGGTGCTCAATGGGCCATAGACAACAGGGATCTCCATTTGGGCCTACGCAGCAACCGCCTGGTTCGTGTACACTTACTGATTGCTGTTAATCGGCAAAGGCTGGAATTTGCTGGATGTCCACCGAGTAACAGGTGGCCTTTTTAGATAAATCACGTTTTATGCTCGATCGGACTTATGGCGGTTGGTGCGTTCGACGTGAAACGCCTGAAATCAAAAACCCTGCAACAATCCTCGGAAGAGTCCAGGCTGGAAGAAGGAGCCTGGAAGAAGAAGCTCTATGGTGTGGGGAATGTTTTCGTGGCATTCCCTGGATGAGGTCATCATTCTGGAAGGCACGATGGACCAGTAACAGTACACACCGAGGTGACAGTATGGGATACCTCCTAATATGGCACCAGACCACCTTTTGCCGATTCAGTTGCGCAGCTCGACGTGGCATGGACTTGTTGGTTGGAAACCCCTGCAGAAATACTGAGACGTTATGCTTCTGTAGTCATCCATCCTTGCGAAATTGTTGCCGGAGAAGGAGTTTGTGCACGAAATGACCTCTCGATTATGTCTCGAAATATTCGATGGGATTCACGTCAGGCGACCTCGGTGGCCATACCATTCGTTCGGATTGTTCAGAACGTTCTTGAAACCAATCGCGAACAATTGCATTGATGACGTGATACTTGTCATCCATTTGGGAACATGAAGCCCGTGAATGGCTGAAAATGGTCTCCAAGGAGCCGAATACAACCGTTTCCAGTCAGTGATCAGTTCATTTGGACAAGAGGACCCAGTCCATTCCATGCAAACACAGCCCACTCCATTATGGAGTCACCACCAGTTTGCACAGTGTCTTGTTGACAACTTGGGTCCGTGGTTTTGTGGGGTCTGCACCACACTCAAACCATACCATCAGCTCTTACCAACTGAAATCTGGACTCATCTGAACGCGCCACAATTTTCCAGGAGCCTAGGGTCCAACGTATATGGGTGTGAGACCAGTAAAGGCGCTGCAGGCAATGTCGTACTGTTATCAAAGCCAATCGCATCAGTTGTCTGCTGCCATAGCCTATTAAAGCCGAATTTCATTGCACTATCCTAACAGATATGTTCGTCGTACATCCCATATTGATTTCTGCGGTTATTTCATGCAGTGTTGCTTGTCTGTCAGCACTGACAACGCTACTCAAACGCTGCAGCTCTCGGTCGTTAAGCGAAGGCTATCGGTCATTGCGCTGTCCGTGTTGAGAGGTAATGCCTGAACTTGGTATTCTCGTCACACTCTTCGCACTGTGGAGCTGGAGTATTGAATTCCCTAACGATTTCCATGCATCTGACTCAGTCTACCATTCCGCGTTCAAAATCTGTTAATTCCTGTCGTGCAGCCATAATCACGTCGGAAATCTTTTCACATGTGCATATGCATACCGTTATCCCCGGACTTTTGTCGCCTCAGTGTACAGATATCCCGTGGACAACGTCCATCCCACATGCAGTTCGCTTATCCTCAGCACTATGATCTATGATATCTACCAGCAATACAATGCAACGTGCAGTTCGCTATGTACGAGCGTGGCGTGAAGAGCACCAATATGAATTTACCGTACTCCCCTGGCAACCAAACACCCAGTTTTAAACTCAATACCCAAGAGGTACTAAGAATTCCTAAGCATGGATAAAACCTTAAAGAAATAGACAACTACCACCCAAAATACAGAAAGAATAACAAATCACACCACTGAATCTACAAACTCTAATAAAATCCATTAAGCAATAAAATACACAATCCCCAAAAATACAAGAAAATCTGGGAAGGCATTAAATTTAAATGTGACTCCCACCTGGTACAAACCAGCACGAACATTGACAATGACCCTTAAATAAATATTGAAGCCCACAAAAGCTGGGAAGACATGCAATTTAAATGTGACTCCCAACTGGTACATACCAGCAGAAGCATTAACAATGATCCTTAAATAAACATGCAGTCCCCTTAAATACAATAAAAGGTGGAAAATTACATAAGACGGCTATCATAGGCAACATGCAACAAGCAGACAAGTCTTAACAATGAATGGAGTTAGCAAGTGACTATGAATAAAAAAGGAAAACTCAACAGTTCTTACTCATAAGCGCTTTAAAACTTAACACCGTCCAGAACTAGCAATAAGGGTGCAAAGTTTAAACAAATAGTTAAAGAGCAAGTATAGTGACAAGGAACTTCGGACTTGCAGAACACGCTTCAAAGCTTATGTGCTTGCTAAACTCACAATATTGAATAGATTAAGAGTTCCGAAATTAACTGGCGACACCCGCCGTCATATGAATCAAACGATCGAATTTACTTAACTTGAGCACAGGAAACAGGAATGCATCGTCCGCCGCAAAAACTACCCTACCAACACACACCAGAAGGGAACAATAATCTCAACGAAAGGTTAACGAAAGAGAATGTCTACGATGTAGGCAATGTTAACTTATTCCGGAAGTGACTCCACATACAAGTTACAAGCTTAACACTCCTTAAAATTACTTGAAAATTAATAAGGTGAAATATCAGTGCCTGCAAATTCAATCACTAGGGCATAATCATCTATAAGAAGTGCCTTTCCTTCAACACAGACTATTTTACGATTTAATCAATTCAATTTACAACACAGAATGCTCGTACACCTGCACGGAATGTAGCATGGGACAACAAATTATTACCAGTTACACTGACCGATGACCAACCTCACAATCACTCGCAGGTGCTTTAGGATGACAGGTATAATTCCACATTAACACAGACGTGAACTTACGATAACGAGTAGAAATGAAAAAATAACACGCATCTCCACTCAGGTGTGAAGGTGCCCCGACTTCCAGGATTCCTAGCAGGAATGTTATTGCCTGCATTCCGTACAGGTGATCTTCCAGGTGCCGTAAAATTTAAGCTTGCATAGTTCATTTAAACATATGCCCTAAGTTCTTAGTTTTCGAGTTATTAATGAAAGTTGTTGTTCAAGGGCTTCCCGGGTACAAACCAACGTCACTTATGTCTGCACTCGTTTGACTCATTGTATCCTAGATTGCGTTGTCTTGCCAGGTAGAGTTGTTTATATACGCCATTCGTCATTCTTTAACGTGACCATTGTGTACATGTATTACATATAGTGAGTTAACTGAAAGTGTTCTATTCAAACATGACAAGATATTCATTTCGTGAGCAGGCAGTTATGATTTTTACGTACGGTTGAGTGAATGCTAATAGATTCGAGGCTATACAGCTGTATCAGACTATTGCTTCCATACCGGTGGAAACTTATTTATCCTACCTTTGGCGCTTCGTATATCCGCATTGCCGAGACAGGATATGTAGCTCCGCACACTGTTGACTGAGGAAGACCACATGTTGCTCGTACACCTGACTAGGATGAGCACATTCTACGGGCTATCGAAGAAGTGCCAGGTATCAGCGCAAGACAGCTGGCCATCGCATGAGATACATCTTCAAATTCACCAAGAACGATACTTCACGGGCAGCACCGAGCGAGGTGGCGCAGTGGTTAGCACACTGGACTCGCATTCGGGAGGACGACGGTTCAATCCCGTCTCCAGCCATCCTGATTTAGTTTTCCGTGATTTTCCTAAATCTTTTCAGGCAAATGCCGGGATGGTTCCTTTGAAAGGGCACGGCCGATTTCCTTCCCAATCCTTCCCTAACCAGAGCTTGCGCTCCGTCTCTAATGACCTCGTTGTCGACGGGACGTTAAACACTAACCACCACCACCACCACGGGCAGCTCATGTAGCCGTATCATCTTCAACGTGTGCAGGGCCTTACGCCTGCCGATCACACATCAGGGGAGAAATTTTTCCGACGATTCGTTGTACAAACTGTCAATCTATTGCTTGTTTCTTGAGTTTTGTCTGCAGACGAAGTAACGTTTGGAAGACATGGAATAACAAATTACACAACCAACACATATGGGACAGAATTGTAGGTGACTGTTTACAGAGAATTTATTCATAACATCCTCCAAGACTTACTAGAAGTGCTGACCCTGCAAATAAAAAAAGTAAAAAATCAACTGGTTTACTCATGTTGGGACTCTAGTAAGTTTCAATTCGAATGTTCAGGAAGCGCTGGCGCATATCTACCATGAGAGATGGGTAGGGAGTGAAGGATCAGTTTAAAGACCTGCGCCCTCCCCTGACGTCAGTCCTTTATTATGTTTGGGGGTACCTTAAACAATTTATCAGTGCAGCAGACCACCCGGTGGCAGGAACTCTTCATCGACGTGTCATGGAAGCCTACGAAACTATTCGGAACTACCAGGGAGTATTTGAAAGGGTGCGACGTCCAGGATTCGACTGAGTGAGAGGAAGACATTTCGAAAATTTAATACGTGTTGATGAGCTATTATCACATAAATAATAAGTTTTCATTAATGAATCGAAAACGAAGGAGCTTATGACATATTTTTGTATGAACTTATTTCCTCAGATGGGTGTAGGGAAACTGTCACCGATGTTTGTAAAAGTATTTTTGAAACACCCTGTAAGCATATTTTTGTTGCCAGAGGAGTCAGTTCCGTATACCAAATTTCGCATCGTCTGTACCCTCAAAAACACTCATGCATTGTTCTTACTGTGTTGTAGGCGCACAAAAAGTTAAATTTCGTTATTTGTTGTCCTTCTTGATACTGTACTTTCATTGTCCGGCTGTGTTATTTAACCTTCCTCTCATTAAAAATAACTGTACTCTTAATATTTCTATGGTCAGTACTTGACTCGGACTAATGCAGAGAGGGGAGCGTATAGAAAGAAGGACTCTCTGAATCGCCAGAGGCTTGCTTTACCGGCGAGATATTGTAATAGAAAAGTTGAAAAAATTAAAACTGGCATAGATCCGAATAGAGAGGAGTTGCAACTCACAATAACGTTATTAGAAAACTTAAAGATCCGTGCTTGAAGTCACAAACTAATAATCTCCTTCAGCCCCTTGCATATCTGTCCAGTAAAAGTCTTGCCGATAATGTCAGGCGAATAAGATATCGAACAGAGTGTATAACACTGCTACTGCTATACCAATTTACCGCTAATGTTACTCCCAGGAAAAGAATTTTGAATGACGGTGATCGCATGTTAATGGAGAAGGTATCCGACTGTGTTTCGTTATCCAAAAGACTATGATTGACAGGAAGCAGTAGCTGAACTAACGCGATTCGAAATGATGTTACGGTACTTTTAAAGTGAACTGGAATTACGTAAAGGTAAAAACGGTCGCCCGCCTTTTTAGGCAGAGTGATAACAAGTGCTGACATTGTTGATTAAGAAAATTGACTATTGTATAGGTCTTTACTAGGTTATAATATCAGTTTTGCAAATAGGACACGATACAGCAGTGCAATACAGCAAATATTGGAACAATAGTTTGTCATGAGCTTCACAGATGGAATCTTCAATCTTTTTGACAACAGACTGGCTCTCACTTTGTAAACCTTCAACTAATCACTTACGAAAATTTACGTCAAATACTTCAAAAACAGAACTAACTGAACACTTAAGAAATTTACTGTTCCACAAAACTTACTGAGCGCTATTAATGCAATAAATACTTAGCGGTTCAATAATATAGGATACTCGGAAATATTGCATTACTGGGGAAAGAGCCAGTCTTAGTAAAATAACTAATGTGTGATTCATGGTTCTCGATACAAAATTAAATTAATAACGATCATTATTATTTGCATTAAATGCGAACATTTTGTGTTAGGCTTTACCGTGACTGTTACTGATATTAACTGAAACAACAAGTTTACACTTACCAATCACTGTTATTTATTTCCACGACGCGTTTCAAAGGTTTAAACCTCCATCATCAGGTGGATTTAAATTTTTTAGTATGAGAATAGTGTGTGTCGTGTTATGATTTTTTGGAGGAACTTGTGGCGCTGTCTAGTGGAGAAACAAAACACTATTCCAGGCGATGGTTTTGGGTTTCCCTTAACAAAAAACTAAACATATATCTAACGGTAAAACTAAAGTAAGTAAAGTAGAGCACCTCCTGTGGTCACAGGTTCCTTTCACTGTCCTAACACATCACATGTATGCTGTCATAGTTTGTAAACAATTATGGCGTCTGGAAACTGTTAGGTGCAAGGATCGTAAAGCAGAAGAGAAACAATATCACAGAGTACAAGGAATATACATCGTAAATACATTATTACAGCATAAATTTTAAAGGATTTTGATGTTTATTTTGAGGTGTCGAATACATGCGTTGGAATAAATATTTCAGGTGGTATATAAATCCTTTTTTTACAAGTTAATATAGCTTAAACTTCATACTCGATTATAGAATCAGATGACATGTTACAAACTTGAAGTACAATAATTATGTTGAAAACAGTGGTCAAATTATACACAAATAACAATTTTGGTTGGGATTCACAGGTATAAACATGAAAGGCCGGAGGCAGAGGGAGAGGAAGAGAAAGTGAGAGGGAGAGGAAGAGAAAGTGAGAGGGAGATAGAGGGTGGAAGGAGTGATTCGATGAGAGAAAACTTTACAAAGCAGGGAGTTCTTAAGATTATACCTGTTACATGTAATAACTGCCTAAAGGTTGGGGTAATACATTGGTTAATACTTTAAAATATGCAGAGGGATGTACAATTTGTGCCAGTAGTTGATGTACATACAGTTTCAAGCTGACGGGGGGTACACGCTGTTGATGTGATAATATATTTGTAAATGAGGTCAACTTGCTGTTTCTTCATCTACATCTACATCTGCATCCATACTCCGCAAGCCACCTGACGGTGTGTGGCGGAGGGTACCCTGAGTACCTCTATCGGTTCTCCCTTCTATTCCAGTCTCGTATTGTTCGTAGAAAGAAGGATTGTCGGTATGCTTCTGTGTGGGCTCTAATCTCTCTGTTTTTATCCTCATGGTCTCTTCGTGAGATATACATAGGAGGGAGCAGTATACTGCTTGACTCTTCGGTGAAGGTATGTTCTCGAAACTTTAACAAAAGCCCGTACCGAGCTACTGAGCGTCTCCCCTGCAGAGTCCTCACTGGAGTTTATCTATTATCTCCGTAACGCATTCGCGACTATTAAATGATCCTGTAACGAAGCGCGGTGCTCTCCGTTGGGTCTTCTCTATCTCTTCTATCAATCCTATCTGGTACGGATCCCACACTGTTGAGCAGTATTCAACCAGTGGGCGAACAAGCGTACTGTAATCTACTTCCTTTGCTTTCGGATTGCATTTCCTTAGGATTCTTCCAATGAATCTCAGTCTGGCATCTGCTTTACCGACGATCAACTTTATATGATCATTCCATTTTAAATCACTCCTAATGCGTACTCCCAGATATGTTATGGAATTAACTGCTTCCAGTTGCTGACCTGCTATTTTGTAGTTAAATGATAAGGGAACTATCTTTCTATGTATTCGCAGCACATTACACTTGTCTACATTGAGATTCAATTGCCTTTCCCTGCACCATGTGTCTATTCGCTGCAGATCCTCCTGCATTTCAGTACAATTTTCCATTGTTACAACCTCTCGATACACCACAGCATCATCTGCAAAAAGCCTCAGTGAACTTCCGATGTCAGTTAATTATATTAGCATGCAAAGCAAATAACTGCTTCATGCCAACTTTTACAAACGCAGACTTCTAGTTAAGACGCAGGTTGTGTAATCTCATGTGATTTAAGTAATGGTAGGTATAGTCGATATTGAATATAAGTGTTACAAAGCTTACAAGCAGTCAGTCTTCCGCGATCATGAATGAAGCAGAAAAAATTGTACGATGAAAAGTACCATCAAGGACTTTACAATGTATGTACATGTAGAAGTAAGTCCTCAGTCTCTCGTAAGGTAGGCAGCTCCCGAGCAGCGCTACATTGCATAACTCGATCACGTACCCGTCGCCTGAGCACTCTGAACGTATTCACTGCCATGATGGATAGCAGCCTTCATTCTGCATTCAAATTGCTCTGCTTGAACGCTCCAGGCTACAAGCGATTCTCACGTTCTTCTTTTTTCTTCCTGCTTAACGTCCGTCGGTGGCAAAGTCGTTAAAGGGAACTTGGTGTAATGCAAGCACAGCGAATGTAGTCTACTGATGGCTGATACATTATTTATATATTTTGTGAACGAAATCAATGTAAGGAAACCAGAGGAGCGTGAATGTAAAATTGTGTTGCAGAGCGTGAATAGCGAAACGAGAAAGGATCGACATTATTTTCCAGTGTTCTCTATGTTTTCATCATCCTTACACACGGTTTTCCATACTTTTAGTGGTAAGAGTCCACAGATGGCAGGGGAATCCCAAATAATTACTTTCTGAAACGAAATAATGGTAGGAAACAAATAAATAGCTTTTTACCAAACTGCCGCAATTTTGTATCATAAGATGACAGTGTAATTGTTTTATTACTATTTCAACGAAACACTGTAATAAAAATTAATAATAGACTGTGAAGATGGGTTCCTTTACAATGAAGAGAAACAAGACCACAAATTATTACCTATTATCTAAGTTGTTTGTAATACTGTGTGACAGAGATAAGAATATACAAAGGGCGCTCAAAACGTTTTGCACAGTCGTCTCTGACTTTTTTTTTTTTTTTTTTTTTTTTTTTTTTTTTTTGCAAGAGGAGAAAGAAAGTTTTTGTGCACATACTTGGAACATTTAGCTGTAAGTTAGTATACAAAAGTATTTTCTTTTATTTACAGGTGAGCCACAATGGACCGTGAAGTAGATGTCAGGTTACGACAACGGTCGGTGATGGAGTTCCTCTTCAAGACCGGCGATGACTCTGCCACGTCGATTCACAGGAAGTTGTTCCCTGTTTATGGGGAGGTTGCAGAGGTTTAAAGAAGGTGGTTTATCTCTAATGAACAATCCACGATGCGGTAGACCATGGGCGGCAGTGACTGATGTGAATAAGGAGACCATTGATCAGATCATCCAAAATAGATGTGTGACGACACGATAGCTTGCTGAAATGGACACGTTTGTTACTGGGTAGTGTAGTATCACTGGTGCAGTCACTAGGATATAGAAAAGTCTGTGCACGTTGGGTGCCTAGATTAGTGACAAGAGAAATGAGAGAGATGACGAAGAATGTGTGCGAGGGTCTCATGAAGCCACTTACTCAAGAGTGGAAACAATGTTTTAACTGCGTTAATACCCAGAATGAAACATGGTTGATTTTTTTCGAACCTGAGAGCAAAAGCCAACCCATGGACTGGCGTCATCTGGGTTCTCTCGGAAGAAGAAACCAAGATTTTTACTAACAGCAGGCCGAAAGGTGATGGGCTCCTTCTTCAGGGATCAGTGTCGTGTAATTTTCATTAACTTTTTGGAATTTGTCTCCACAATTAACCGGGACCGTTACTATTTGTCCTTGGACAAGCTGTGATGTGCCATCAAGACCCACAGACCACATCTTCAGGGTCAGCTCATAAGACTACACCACGACAGCCCTTATGATGCAGGAGAAAATCATGGAAATGGGATGTAAAATTGCTCCTCATCCTCCCTACAGTCCGGACTTGGCTCCGTCTGAATTTTGCCTCTTTGGTCTTCTGAAGGCCCACCTGCGCCGCAAAATATTTGATAGTGAGGAAGACCTTATTTCCTGCATCAAGAGATGGTGTAAAAGTAAATCCCCAGAATTTTAGCAAAGAGCATTTACATCATGGGAAGAGCGTTGGGCCAGATGCGTCACAGCTGATGGAGGCTACATTGAGTAGCTAAATGTTCAAGTATGTTCACAAAAAATTTCATTCTCCTTCTGCAAAAAATAAAAGAGTTAGAGACGACTGTGCAAAACTTTTTGAACGCCCTTTGTACTTAAATACTGTGTATCAGCTTCCCTAAATTCCTGGAATACGGTTGTGGGAGGAACTGGTGTGCGTTGTCACAAATGATGAATGATTAAAAACTAGGTTATCATATATCACAGTTGGAGTATGGCGGTACCATCTCAACAAAATGGTAGAGCCAATTCATAACTATACATACTGAAATGCATAATTGTGTTGCTATCACATTTACTACAAAGGTTAAAATACGAATAGAATCATTAATACACAACTATTCAAAAGATGAGGTTATTGTTTAACAGTATCTTAGTTAGGACTGGCTAATATGTTTAACTACACTACTGAACGGCTAAACCGGTCACTCGTATTAAACACGTTGCCTGTCTAACAGCTTCGAGGGGCAACAAAAATTTAATTTTCAGACCTTCATAAAATTATTGACAATTTAAAAATGGAAAATGCTGTCGTGATTTAGTCATTAAGAGGTCCAATCTTACGTTAAAGGTTTCACACAAGTATTACAACTAGAAAGTATTTATATATCTTAGGGCAGTACTATCACGTAGTGCAAATTACTTGGACTGTATTCATTCAGTATTTGAGAAAGAGAGCACTAAGAATTTCCAACAAACTTTACATGTAATATAAAATATTTTCGAAACTTTCTCTCGCTGACATCCTACAGAAGATAATGGAAGGGAAAAGTTTATCACATATTACATTTTGGCTGGTGTTCATGCAGTAAAACTTCAGCGTTTCAACTTATTACATATTTGCTACTAACTTCGTTCGCAACACATTTTACAGACAGTATCCACACATACCGCTGAATACAAATGAAAATTGTATCATTGTACGATAGATGGTTTAGGAGATATGACGTCATAAATATTCAGATGGGTGAAAAAGTACCTTTCCTTAAAACTGAGATCAAATTATCAAGACTATACTCGTCCGGCGTTCGATAATGATAGCACTTAGAAACTTCCAACAAACTTTAATCAGCAGTTTGTAGCCGTTTTATACATTAGAATTAAATTCTTTAAAGAATAAAGTGGGGCGGGGGGCGGGGTTCGAGAGAGGAAACGACACGGCACGAAGGGGGGGGGGGCTTACTTGTATTAACTAAATGTTAAACATAAAGAGTCAAGGGGGAGAGGAGGGCAGGAGGGGGGGGGGGGTTATTGTACGAAACATCGATTCATATGACACAATGACAAATATGTTACAAGTTTTAATAAATACTTTACTGCAAAATCTTAAGCTTACAGCAATTTAATTAACGACCGTCATTGTCAATGCTTGAATTATGGATTTTAACATGAACTCGCAAATATTCATATTATGTGTTGTACTCTGAGATAGACAGCCAGCACTGCAGAGACAAGTTACTCTTCATATCTTACTGAGGTGTCATATACTATCGATCTCATGTAGCCCCATTCAGGATACTGCAACGTGAACACATCTCAGAGGCATAGGTACTGTTTTCAATGTAGCAACACTACCAACGTCGACGCAGTCATATACAGCAGTTTATGCTTCTTTCGAATTGATATTTCACCACCTCGCAACATCTGAAACACTTATTTTCCGCGATAATTTTCCCCATCTCAAAGTACTTACTTTAGTATGTTCTTCCGATTGTATAGTTCTAATCCTACACATCTGAGGAAACACCCATATTACACAAGATTCTGTGATGCCTAAGTTGAATTGTAGTTTGAGGGCTCTTAGTCATTATGATTCCAGTTCCGTCTCTACGTAGTAATGAAGAAATGCGAGTTAGTGTTCGTATGTGAACCGATTATTTAAAATACTTATGTGAAATGTATGAGTGAGATAACATCATAATACGTGCTTCAAAATGATTCATCTGATTTGACAAGACTGTAGTTCCTAAACGAATAACTTGAGGTGAGTTTTCACATGGGCATCAAAACTAAGTTTATGTTGGTGCCACTTGTAAGCAGACATTCGTGAGATCGCCATTAGCGGTCTGGGTCTCCTTGCTGTAGCCCACTCGCTCGTTCATTATCATCACTATGCGTTGACTCGAGACTGCAATAACGTGGCAATGAAAAACATTTTTCGTACTCTGTTTCAACACACTAAACTCAGTTGCTCTTCTTCGGTGTTATTTTCGTCGAGAAAGCGGCATTACATTGGCCTTATGGGGCACATCGGCCTAGCATCGCAACATTAACCACCAAGATGGCTTTATCTCATGAGCTACGATTTTTATCTTTTATATTTTGGTTCGGGTGAACTACGATGTAACATAGCAACAGGAGTGGATGCAGTAACTCCAGACATCATAAATGTATAAGACAAGTTTGACTATCGTATGGATGTTTGTGGAGCGTTCAAAAGAGCAAAAAGGTAGTGGATGGTGAGGTGGATGGTGTGGTGTGGTGGAGGAAGAATGAATGAGAAATACGAGTAGAAGTAGGAGAAGAATTAAGTGATAGAGGAAGAAGAGAGGTGTGGATGAGGAAAAGGAGATGGAAGTGCAATAGGAGGTGGGCTCGAAGAAAATGAGGATGGAGTGAATGAAAATAACACATCAAAGTACGAGTAGGGAGAGGAATAGTTGGATGAAGTGGTCGAGTAAGTATATAAGAGGAAAAGGGAAGTGGAATACGAACAGGAGTGAAGAAGTTGAAGGAGTGTGCGGTGATAAATTAATGGGGGATGCACCTGGAGAAGGAAGAGTTGGATGAAGTGTTGGAGGAAGAAATAGGACCGCACTGAACATCTGTGGAACGTAGAGAAAAACTTTCATTCGAAATGTATTTGGAAAAACCACTCCAACGTTGATTGTATGTCGACGTAAAAGATATACCCGGGTAAAATCTAATGATTATTTTGAGAACATAAACTTTGTAGTCCTATGTATACGCTAAATTTATCCCAGGTCTCTCTCTTCATCAATGTAAGAGATATAGCCTAGTGAAATGGGATGAATCTTTTTAGAGTACCTTGTACTTCCACAGCAAGGCTGAAATATGTTTTTCCAAGATTAAAAAATAGTTTTGCTAAGAGAACTCTTTTATTACAACGAATTCTATTAATTTTCTTGTATAGCTTTAGTCTTACCATTAATTTAACGTGTTCGTAACACTTCATGCTGAATCTTAGCGTCAGGCGTAGATAATGTATGCGATCAACAGCCAACAGATACCTCTCTTCGAGACGTCAGCCTCTGGCTTACATGAAACCCCTTGAGTGCGAGGTAGCAAGTTCAGTCTTTCGTAAGGCTCATTTAAAACTGTTCTCTTAACAATTATGACAGCAAAAAATATTGGCTGCTAATGACTCAACATGTGTATCAGGAGGGCGACAGGAAATGAGTCCGTGAGTAGCAGAGATCATCCTATGGGTTGCTCGAGAATGTTGATGTGATACATTGATCTAATGTTTTCATATGACTGACAGCACTGCTTTTGAAAAGACGGAAAGTCGAAATGCATAAGGTTGATGTAGAATAAAAGTATGGTAAAGACGTAAGTAAAGTTATTAAAAGTGGATATAGATGGCCGTATCTTCTCACAGCACTTTCATGCAAATTGCACAAAGTCTCTCTTGTAATGTCTGCCAATGGAGTTTGTTGTACATCTCCATAACAGTCTCGTGCTGATTAAACGACCCCGTTGTATGGAAGCAGCCAACTCATGCCATATAGAATTCGTATGATTTCCATTGCGTGCCAGTCTAGTCCACTATAACTAGCCATGACGTCACAAATGTTGCACAATACCTTAAAGGTAAAGTAAATAATCTGAAAAGTTAATAGCATGTCAGGAGTGATGCTAAAACGATAATATGATAAGTTTCAGTTCAGTAACTTTAACAGTTTTCGAAATTTGGACGTTTTACATAAAAATCATTGGTTCAACAGGAAGGGGCTAGAAACTTCAAACTTTATATCCGGATTCCTTTTACATTGTAATTTAATGGAAACAGCGTGCTGGATCTCACAGAGTGGCTGAAATTCATGATCTTCTGTTTTTGTGTCCTAAAAGTATGGAAGCAAGATAGATTAAGTAAGTGATTAGGTAAAGCTATGATGTTTATATTTAGGTAGAATGGAGATACGCTATAATAACAAAGATGTGAGAAGTTTCCAACAAAAGGTAGCTACAAAACTATATCTGTAGCATCTCTCCAAATGGCAAGTTCAGGGCTCATCTATAGCTTGCAGTGCAACTAAAATAATCCTCTCGCCAAAAGTATTAAACCTAGCCACATCAGAATTTTATTATAGATACTTACCTGCGTGCTGATTACACAATCAAATTAAGAGCTTCATCGGCCTTCAGCGAACTGCGGCTATATGAATAAGAGTGCTGCGAGCTGGATTCAAGCCCCAGTTCTCTTCTAGATTCATATCAACACGCCTCCCTGTCAAAAACCGCTTCGCGTCTGTACAGCTGCAAGGAACAGCCTTGGATGCCGTATTACGTAACTCAGCATGCATGTAACAATGAGTTCGCATTGGGGTATAGTGTTAATTGTGGAACGACCTCAGTGTTTTATTCTCAGTTTGTGTACGTCGTATTTTCACGTGTCGCCACAAGACAGACCTTCTACCATTACTAGCGTGGCGTTTGACGAGTATTAACATCAAATTTTGCGAGCATTCACTTTGAACATTTACATCGATAACGATTATTGAACAGTTTCATTATCTAGTACAAGAGCTAACAGTAGTATTGCTTGGGTAAACTTTTGCCTGGAACTCTACACTTTATCGTTTTCAGAATATAGTGCAAATTTTTATAGTAAACTGAATTTTCTATGAATCCCAGACATCATCCTAAAACCTCAGCGTAATGAACTTAAATGATCAATAACTTTATTTCTCCATCAGATTGGGCACAATGAATTTTAATTACAGGCATCACGTTTTTTCTAATCGCTTTCTGGTTGCCAACATTGTAGTTAGAGAGCCTGTGTTGAGAACGGCAACAATAGAAATTTTACACCCGCCGCCCCAAACCGTGACGAAACCTGCCGCTCTCCCTTGGATCTTCTCTATCTCTTCCATCAGGCCTATCTAATAGGGATCCTTGACAGATGAATAATAATAATCTGTCGGCTAAGCGCCTTATAAACTACTTCCTTCATGGATGAGCTACATTTCCGTAAGATTCTTCCTATGAATCTGAGTCTGGTATCTGCTTTTCCTACTTCTTGTTTTATGAGGTCACTCCACTTAGAGTCACTCTGAATAGATACTTTTAGATATTTTATGGCAGATACTGTTTCCAGCAGTTTGTCATCAATATTGTAGTTACACGGTAGTGGATTTCTTTTCCTATGTATGCACAGTAGTTCACATGTATTTACCTTCAGGGTCACCTGCCAGAGCCTGCACCATTCATCAATTCTTTGGAAGTCTTTCTGCAAATCTTTAGTATCTTCTGGCGTTGCTACTTTGTTATAGATAACCGCTTCAGTTGCGAACAGCATTGGAGAGCGTCCAACAATTTCTACTGGACCATTTATACTTATTGCGAACAGTAACGTCCTATCACACTTCCTTGGGGTACTCCTGAAAGTACCTTTTCATTTGTCGCTTTTGTTCCCTTAAGAGCTACGTGTTGAGTTCTGTCTACAAGGAAGTCTTGAATCCATCCCGTCGCATATCTGCTCCAATAATCGATAAGCTCGTAGTTTTACCACTAAACGGCAGGGTGGGACGGTGTCAAATGCCTTCCTGAAGTCAAAGAATATGGTATGAACCAGACCGCCATTGTCTACGGCGCTGTGGATCTCATGGAGGAACAGAGCGGGCCGCTCGGAGTGGCCTAGCGGTTTGGGGCGCCATGTCACGGATTGCGCGGCCACTCCCTCGGGCATGAGTGTGTGTGTTGTTCTTAGCATCAGTTAGTTTAAGTAGTGTGTAAGTCTAGGGATCTATGATCTCGGCAGTGTGGTCCCTTAGGAATTCACACACATTTGAACACATATTTGAACATTTGAGTCGGCCAGGGTGGCGGTTCTAGGCGCTATAGTCTGGAACCGCGTGACCGCTACGGTCGCAGGTACGAATCCTGCCTCGGGCATGGATGTATGTGATGTCCTTAGGTTAGTTAGGTTTAAATAGTTCTAAGTTCTAGGGGGCTGTTGACCTCAGAAGTTGAGTCCCATTTGAACCATTTTTCAAGTATTAAAAGAGTCGGTTTAGGTCGGTTGAGGTGAAAAAAAAAAAAACACACACACACACACCTTGCGCATGTCGTTTTTCCAGTGTGTTGTGCAAGTGTAGGTTAGTTCGATTTGTGTACCACGAAAATAGGTCGATCGGTCAACCACTAACAAAGTTCGGTTTAAGTACCACGGAGATAGTTCGTTCTGTGTACCACGTCCTGTGTACCACGATTGATCAAGTCTGTCGCTATCCTTCGACTTTACCAGAAGAGTGGCGGCGGCAAGGAGACCTGGAGCGAAATGTAGCAGCCAAGATTCCTCACCCCTTGCAATAATGGGAACTAAACCAAAAACGTAGCAGGTAAGAGCTCGCCTGCGAGCTCGCAAATTTTGGAAATGGAAGACGTACCACCAATATCTGCATCTAAGAAACTGCACTTTACGTATTCTGAAAAAATTTAAGTCCTATAGTGCTCAGAGCCATTTGAACAATTTTTTGAACATTTGAACAGAGAGATCCGAGTTTCGCAGGATCTCTGTTTGCGGAACCCGGGTATTCATAGAGATTTTACGCCTCCAAGAACGTCACAATTCTTGAGCATAAGACATGTTCCATGATTCTACAACAGCTTGACGTCAACGATATAGGTCTACAAATGTGTGAATCTGTTCTACAACCCTTCTTAGAAACGGGAATGACCTGAGCTTTCTTCCAGTCGCTGGGTACCCTACGTTGGTCAAGCGATCTACGATAAATTACTGCTAGAAGGGGAGCAAGTTCTTTCGCATAATTTTTGTATAATCCTACATCTCATGTGGTCCTGACGCCTTTCCACTACTAAGCGGTTGCTGTTGCTTTTGTATTCTGCGATCGGTTGTCTCAGTATCTGCCACTTGAACGAGCGTACTAAGACTGAAAGGAGGAACCGTGTTACGATCTTCCGTGATGAAATAATTTCGGGTGGCTGAATTTAGTATTTCAGCGTTCCGTCTATTATCTTCCGTTTCGGTGCCAGTGTGGTCTCTGAGCGAATGAATATCTGATGTTGACCCATATTTAACATACGACCAAAACCTCTTAGTGTTTTTACTTAGATGGGTTGATAAAGTTTTTCTTTCAACGTCAGTGAATGCTTCTTTTATTGCTGTCCTTACGGTCATTTTCGCTTCGTTCAGCTTCTGTTTGTCAGCTGCGTTTTTAGGTCTCTTGAATCTGAGGTGAAGCTCTCTTTGTTTACGTATTGGTTTTCTAGCTCCTCTATTCAACAGTGCTGGATCTTCCCTATCACTTAAGACCTTACTCTGACATGCTTGTCTAGGGCATACTGCACGGTTCCTTTGAATTTTTTCCATTTGTGTTCCACATCTTCGTCCTCATCACTGAATATTTGATGCTGACTACTCAGATACTCTGAAATTTGTATCCTGTCATTCTTACTAAACAAAAATATCTTCCTACCTTTCTTCACATTCTTTGTTAGACTCGTTGTCACAGATGGTATAAAAGCCTTGTGATCATGATAGCTTCCTCTACGTTAACTGATTCGATAAGTTCAGGTCTGCTTGTTGCCAGGAGGTCTAAGACGATACCCTCACGAGTTGGTTCTGTAACTATCTGCTCGAAGTAATTTTCGGACCAGACGTTCAGAACAATTCTGGCACCAGTTTTGACAGCATCACACTCACAATCTATACTTAGCAAGTTGAATCGCCCCATACTACAACGGGATGGTTAGGAAAATTACTAACAAAACCCTGCAGATTCTGTCTGACGCGGTCTACCGCTAGAGCTCCTGATGCCGACGTTCTATAAAAGCATCCGTTTACTATTTTTGTCCGATTTGTGATGCTTAACTCCACCCAGATTAATTCACAATCAGAATCCGGGAAAACATTGCTAGATTTTATAGAACTACTTTGTGCAATAAACACGCCGCCACCAATGGCGACTAACCTACCCTTACAAAAATATTTCAATCTGAACTTAGGATTTCGTTGTCACTAACGCCTGGTTTCAACCAACTTTCTGTTCCCAATACTATCTGTACTTCAGTAAGCGACACTAATTCTGGGACCTTCCCTTGGATACTCCTGCAGTTTACAATATTTGTAATAACCTTTTCTGTATTTGATCTGTTACGACAAACGTTCTCTGAGGACATTGTGGCTAATTTATCAGGCAAATGTGTGAGAAATCAACGCTCCAAGGGATTGGGTAGTTTCATTGATGCCTTATATGCCAGATCCTGAGGCCTTTTCGTGTGGATTTTGGCGACGGTATTCTGAAATTTTTTCCTCTGCCACTCCTACTAAAACTGGGTGATATCAACACTGGGCGTCGCGGTTTTATCCTCCATCTGAGAGGCGACAAAAGAAAAAGTTGAAACATGGGTACCAGTGTGACAAGACCTTCGTGTGCCGATTCTGCTGTTGCGTTAGCTAAAAGCCGCTTCTGCTGTACTATGTCAAAAACCTTCTGAACATCTACAAATATGCAGTCAATTTGAATATCAACAAACCATACTTTTGGTACTTTGTACTTTCTACTTGAATCATGAGCAGGAACAGCGCGAATATCAATACAAATAAGAATACGTCGATAGCACTCAAGACTTCGTGTGAATAACGAGCTTGTTTTGTTTCACAAGAACGATGTGTTCCTAATCCGTGTTGTGTGTCAACAGAACGTTCTCTTCGAGGCAGCTCATAATGTTCGAACACAATGTATGTCCCAAAATTCTGCTGCAGATCGATGTTAATGATATGGACCCGTAATTTAGTGAATTACTGCTATTACCTTTCTTGAACACTGGTGTGACCTATGCAGCTTTCCGGTCTTTGGGTACAGATCTTCGTCTAGCGAACGTTGGGACATGATTGATAAATATGGTGCTATTGCATCAGCATCACCAGGTAGGAACCTAAATGGTATGCAATCTGGACTGGAAGACTTGATTTCTTATGCGATATGTGTTGCTTCGCTACTCTGAGGATGATAGCTGTTCTTAATTCAAATTCTGGAATATTTACTGCGTCTTCTTTGGTGAAGGAATTTCGAAAGATTGTGTTTAATAACTCTGCATTAGCAGCAATGTCATTGACAGTATTTCCAGAGATATCGTGCAGAGAAGAGATTGATTTTGTCTTGCAGCAAGGCATATTTTACATACGTATGATCTGAGCCAAAATTTCGTTGTGTCAACTTATTGTGTTTGTTTGAAATTGGCATATTTTTTTGTTGTTTCTGCAACAATGCTCTGACTGTTCACACCCTCCTGCTTGAAACGTCTCTGAGACCGAGAATGACGTCACAGGGCGCCACGATTTTGCACCATTACAGAAAAATGTTGTATGCATTTTTGAGCCGAATTTCAACCATCTGCATCATAATGGGAAGCCATGATAGGATTTCAAAAAAAGTGAGGCTTTAATTGTGTGACAGTAATAGTATCTGTATGCCAATTCTGGTTCAGATAAAACCAATATTTTATTAAGTGTGTCCCCCATTTAAAAATTTATCTATATCTGTGAACAAAATTTTCATTTAGTAAAAAAAGAAATAAATTTTTCACAATTAATATTAAAAAAACTAAATAAAAAACCAAATTCTGAAATTATGTAAATTCAAGAATATCATTCAAACTATCTTTATTTTTCCTTACATCAATAAATAAAATTTAGTCCAACAATTTTCACTAATTCTGAAAATATTTTAGTATAACGATCTAGAAGAGTAATTTTATATTTATCATCTAAAAGTAATAAAACATTTAGCCCACATTTAGTTATTAAAATTCCAGCTTTGGAAACATTGTAAGATTTACTGTCTTTCAACATAACCATTACTATAATTGTTAACTTCACTTATCAGATTTTTAATGAAATTGCTCATATTTATTTTGTTTTGCTAGATTTTCAAAATTATTTGTAATTTAAAATTTAAAATTTTGAAATTGTAAATTAAAACATTTTTGGTACATTTCGATATTTTAAATCAAAATTTTTTCTGGTTTTATCTTCTCTATCTTTCTGAAAACGTATCAAAAGGAAATTTAAAAATAAAAATAGCACCTTAATACTATTTCTTAATTTTTATGAGAATTCTGTATTATAAAACGTAAGTTACATTCTTTTTACCATACATAAGCAGTAGGTATATTTTAATTAAAAATGTATATAAATTGATTTCTGTTTTTTGAATAGTTAAAACATTCATTCTCCTAGTCATGTGTATGAAAGAGGTAGTATATATGTGACTGCAGTCTTTCTCAGTGTATTCCACTGATGAATTTTTCTCGGGTTATCAGCTGAGTGGTGGTGTCGTCATGTCGCAATGTTACAATGAGTTTTGTACCCATCTTTGCCAGAAGATGATGGGTACAAAACAAATTGAAATATTGCGACAAGACAACTCCGCCATTCGGCTGATAACCTGAGAAAAATTCATAACAGGTGGTATAGTTTTGAATAAAATTGAATAGATGTACACTTACATCGTTATTTAAGTGTGTTATTCATTTAAAATTGTCTAAAAGCATCATAAGCTTTTAAAAAGTTATTTGGGGGATAAAGATCCATAACTCTTTAGGGAAAACTTCATTTCTTCCATTTTTTACACAGTTATTGTGTAATTTAACATGATCGAATAAAGGAGAATCATTATATGATTAATATTTCAATTAGTTCGGAAAACAACAAGAATGAAGTGAGGTATATAAAATTCAACAGAATTATAATAATTAGTAATATCTAGCTGAAAATTTCTTTTTCCATTTTATTTGAGAATGTTCAGTTGCATGTAGTTCATAGAAATAAACTGGAACTTTTGGATTTTTTGGTCTCTCTTGTTCTAGTTCAGACAATTATTCTGGTTCATTTTCAACAACACGAACATGAATTTTCATTTTTTTATACCAATTTTGCTTTAATTTCGAAGTGTAGTGTACTATTGTCATTATTAGTAATGCACTGAAGAAACGACAGTTTTTGACCTTCCCTTGAACTAAAAGTGAAAATTACTGATAAATCTCCTTCTCAAATTATTTATTTAAAATCCTTAAAAAATTCACTAAATATTTCTAATGGACAAAGTACTTCATTTTGTTCGTTGTTAATTTTATCATAGTTAAGAATAAGTCCTTCCATAGCTATTTCATTTGATAGAGATGAAGTTAATTGAATAATAGTTGATGATTACATAAGGGGATGTCCTATTCTAGATGAAATGATGTTTCCTTTTTAATTGTAATATTATTAAAACATTTCAACATATAAACATCGAATAGGTTAATATTTACCATTGATTAGTTTAATATTTACCATCATATGCTGAAAAATCAGTTCCATTTGTGTGAATAACATCAAATGACATGTAAAATTGTGAACAGTTATGATGAATCCATCCACTGAAACTATTAATATTAATTTCTGTTTCTGGTTAGAAAAGAGTAAAATTGATAACTCTTGATTTTGTCCATGATTTTTTAAGGGTAAAATTAATTAATTAATTGTTAGTATTACTGTTATACAAGAATCATTAAAGTCAATCAGAATATAATTCTCATCAATTATAGTAATAGAACACAAATAACCAACAAAAGAAAATTCAGAACAAACGTAAATAAATCGTAAAGTATCAGTACTATTTGTAGAAAAAATCTATGTAAATTAATTCTAAATTCAACACATTATTCTGCCAAAATAGTAATTAATTGATATTAATCAATAACATAATAAATATATGAACCATATGGTCTTTTTGTACTAAGATGAATAAATAATCTTAGGACAGAAACCAACCTGGCTCATACCAGTCTGAACTGAATTTAATGGTCTACCATTCCTAATCATTGGGAACCTGCACCCAAATTTTTCTTAATCCAACATCAAGGTCACAATCTGCTTTGTCAATATGAGCTCTCAAAAACAATTATGCTGTTACCCCTAAGGTAACTTAATCTTATGAACATAAATTATGTATCAAAACAAGAAAGAGAAATCAATGATATAAGAATGAAGAGTTTTTTTATTCTTCATGTCACCTCAACAAAACATTATCATTAAGTATAGAAAGATCATCAAAAATCTATTTAAAAACGAAACTTTAAGCTCTGTACGGTTTTCTCATCCTAAAGAAAAATTTAAGCATTTTGACTTAAAAGTTAGATTCAAAAAATTATTAAGAGACAATTGATTTCTCATCAAGTCATTCATTCCAGCCACTAATTAAGAAACTAATGATTATACTATCTTTGTATAGTCAAAATACCATGGATATTTTAAAAATTCGCTCAGTGACCAGGCCAGACCTCTAAATATTTTGAAGTAGACATTCTTTGATATAGGCAGAAATCAATTTTGCCTAGTTCCTTATAATATGTTAACAGGGTAAATTTTTCTTACAGATAAATATACTAATTCTATCATTATTACAAAGATTTTAAATTAAATCAAGAATCTTAATATTAACCCTACAATAATTATAAAATAAAATATAAAGTAATGAACTAAACCATTATCTTAAAATATCTGGTTTAAAGTCTACTATTTTATTTCAAAAAAGCAAATTATACATTAATAACTTTAAACTTATTCTTTAAAGAATCAGTAAGTCAATATTTATAATTAAAAAATTAAATATAAACAATAAACTTAAGAAACTACATATCTTAGGAAATGATTAATATTTCTTTTCTATAAATAATTTAACAATAATTATGACACATTAACTATAAATTATTTGTAAATCAACCCAAATTGAAACAAGTACTATAATTACTAAAATTTTGATAAACCCTGATATAAAGGTACAGCAAATAAAATCTACTTTAAAAAATTTTAAATAATATTTCATAAAACGGATTACCAATTACTGTAATTTAAAAAAGAAATTCTATAAAATATACTAAGATAAAAATCAACAAAGTTATTTATATTTATATTTTGTATATTTATATATACAAAAACTCAATTTAATAAAATCAATAATCAAGTTATCCTGATTTGCACAGAAACTTTACAGTGTAAGTGAAATACTTTACTAACAAGTTATACCTGAACCACTACCTAGATACACTTTCCAGCATATCAACTATGTTATGACTTATCTCATCTAAATTGAACCTACCTTAAAATAATTGCAGTAGAATAATCATTGATGATAGTGATGAGTGATGTGTACACACCTCAGAGCCAATACCAATTAATTTAATGAAGCAAATTACTATCAAATCCACCGTCATCAATAGTATTTCACCATCGAATTTGTTAGAAACAAAAATCTTTTGTAACCTACCTCCTCTTAACTATAAGCTCACCTTGACCTGAAATATTTTATGATTATAAATTCTGAGAATTGTAACTCTAAAAAGATTCTGTGATAATACAGATGTACAAACAAGTGAATTAAGTAGAGTAAATCATGTATTATCAATCACGGGGTAGTATCAAGTGAATGGAATGAGATATCACCAGATTCTTCGGGTGTAAAGACCTTAACTAATAGTACCCTTGTAAGTATAATTGACATTTAAAATAATAGGGTATCTATCCGAGTTTATTATTTAAGTTTGACAGAATCATAAAATGAGCTAGAAATAAATTTTAAGATTTAATCTTACATACTTAGATTTTAAAGAAAATAATTTAAATAAGTGTATAAACCATTAATATTCACTTGTACCAATCATATAACTGTGGCTGCTGGTATGAGTTATGCCAATACTAAATCTAGTGCTAAGTCCTAGATCACTTGATAACCAAATCTAATTACTGCAAAAACAAGTTTTAGTTTAACAGAAACTTACATATAATACAAAGAAAATGTGAATAAATAAGCAAAAGTAACACTTTTTGGAAAAACAACAAAGAGTAAAAAATTAAATATAGTAAGAGATAAGAATAAATAGAGATATTTCAAGAAAATAAAAGAAAAAATAACAATGATTATAAAAAACATCCATGCTCATGTTCATGACCACAACTACTTCTCTATTATATATAATGTAAGGTAAATATGGAACCTGTATAATTTGTTACCTTTCCAATCAATCTTTCTTTTCTCTAATAATAAAGAAAGATTAAATAATATAATAAATATGTAGGATACAATTATGTAAATTATTATAATATGTTATTAATATAAATTTAGCCTATATTAAGTTTACTTAAATATCTAAGAATTTAATAACTTATTCATTGATAATTAAATAATTATATTATTATAATTAATAACTAATTATAATAATTTACTACATTCATATTAAATAAAGTAGATAGTATATATTTTATGTAATTGTACAATTATAAAATATTTTATTACATATAATTATATATTTTATAATGCAATAGCCTATTTTAACCTAAAAACATGAGTACCAATAATTCTCAGTAAATATATGGATTAACATAATCTTTTACAGTTACTAAAATAACCTTATAAGTATTATTAAATGAAAAGTATTAAATTAATATAAATAACTTATTATTATATTTATTTTGGTAATTATATAACAAGTTTTTGGAATGCACACTAAATTAATTCAAATTAAACAAAATTATACAAAACCTAATTTAAAAAACTTTCAATTTATACATTGTTGTTGTGATCTTCAGACCAGAGACTGGTTTCATGCATCTCTCCATGTTCATTTTTAAATTAATACAAAAAAACAAAAGAGGTAAGTGACTAAAGGGTTACGTTGATAGGGTAAGTCAAGCTTATAAAATTACCTTCATTAGACATATTACATAAGAAAGAATTAAACTACCTCCCCTAGTAACAAAAAAACAATGTGTGTCATAAACCTTAATGCAAAATGATAATTTAATGAAGCTAATGGGTTCATACCCCATTTACAAAGGTAGAAAATGTCTCCTTTTTAATGACCAACAAGTCTAAAAAACTTCTTTTCCTATCAACGCTAATGATAGGAATGAACCTGTCCACTTAATAAAATTCTTGACTGGTGGTGAATAGGACTAGAGATCTATTAATTCGTTTAGGTAATATAAAAATTCTACAAAATTGTTACCTGAAAATTTTTTGAGATAGTTCATTTGTTTAATTGCTTGTTATTTATGTACTTCAGGGTTATTAAAATAATTCTCAATTTAAATATTATTATTATTACCCTTATATCTCTTGATAAAGGCGACTAATTGTTGTTTATTAAGTTTAGAATCATTTTCAAAATTTTTTGGTTTACAGATATTTCATTCAGTTAGTTATCATTATCATTATTGTTCTGAGATTTTTTGATAAAATCAACTAATTGTTTTTCATTTAGCTTGAAATACTTTTTTAAGTTTTTCATTTCACAAACTACTCAAAGTTCTTGTATTTCTTACATCTTATTTCTCTCTTCTTCATTACTTTCATATTAAAACAATCAATAAATTCTTCTAGTTTTCGCCTAGTTACATTTTAATAATCTTTTTCTTTAGAATACTTTGCTGAAACAACATAACTTAAACCACATTTCTCTTTACAATAATTTTCTCAGCTTTGAAATAGCTCAGCTTTGGAGTAAATTGTTTTTGCTTTTACTTATGTAGAAAAAATTAAATTTTTTAAAAATTAAAACATTTATGTCTTTGAGTTATTTAATTAAAGTTTCAATTGATGATATACATAGATGGGGGTCTGGCAGAGCTCATTTATAAAGAGAATAAGTTAACATATTTTTATTTTTTAATTAAATGAAAATTTGGTTACTGGATATTGGTAAACATGATCTTGGAGGTACTTATGTATAAAGAACAAAATTTATTACATTTTTATTTTTTAAGTAACTGAAAATTTTCTTTGCAAATACAGATAAATTTTTAAATGGGGGAAAGACCAAACTAAAATGTTTGTTTTAAATCTGAGAATTTTGAAAAATATGCTGTTTGAGGCACAATTGGCTCACAGCATATTTCAGCATTGTATGTTGTTCTCACTGCCTTCACAGTTTGTGTGTCACTGTAACCATTTCTTTAGTAGACCATTCTCAGGACTGCAGTTCTTTAGCTGGGTTTTCCTGGTCACTTCTGGTCCTGTGGACAAAGGTTTTGCAGAGAGTGTCGCAGTGGACTGAATGTTGGCAGCTAAGGGAAATAACAGCAAGAGATGAGAAGAAACACAAGATGTACTCAATACATGTACCTGGAGTCATAATGCAGCATGTTTCAGACGCTATTCCGGCAACCGTTGAGTGAACAGGGTGTAAAATACTGAAAATTCGTACGATGGAGCAACAACTGACGCCCGTCGGCTGGACTTGGAGAAAATAGTAGGGTCATTCCAGCGACTAGCAGAGAAGATTGAGATTATTTAGCTTGTTCAAGGGATTTCAGTGAAGCTTACAGCCTGCAACATTGTCCCCAGAACAGATCGTGGTTCCCTGGATGAGAGTCCAGTTGAATGCTTGAACCAGGAGCTCAAAGGATCAGTGACAGTTTAGGCTGTGACTTCCTAGATTTGCGCCTGTTATATGGATTGAATGGAGGGTCGCCTAATCTAAAAAAAAAAACTTCTGTGTTACATGTGTAGCTGGTAGCTGCCTGTGATGTGTATGCACATCTGACCCACTTAGGGAGACCTGCCGACTCTCCTGTAGATAATGTCTGTGAATATTTTGCAATCATGACTTATAAAACCGATCGGAGCATTCACACTTGCCGGCACCTGACTTCTTTAAGCCTAAGGTTATGTCCCACAATATGCCTAGCATATCATGTCAAATACTTTTGTCATTGCTGGCTGTCCCAAGGACATAAGTAATTCTCAAATAATTACGTCTAGTCCAGGTGCCTCGTATCGACTTAGTTCGTTCAGTATTTGTCAAACCCTTCTCTCAGTATCTCGTCTCCCATATCGTCTTGATTTACCTTCTCTCTCGTTTATATAATGTTGTCTCCATGTTCAGTGAACATATTTAATAAGCTAGGAGGATAAACGATGTACAAGGTCGATAAATAACCTACTCTAAGATACTGAAACCTCCACGATTTACAACTAATAATTATTTCACATGTAAGGTAACGTTTGTTGTAATTTACTTCCGCCAGTAGTTGCCCACAAAATTCTAAATCGTTTGGTACGAAGCACTCCATATTTACACGCATCTTCATCTACATCTACACTGTGCGAACCACTGAGAGGTGCATGGAGGAAGACACATCCCACTGTCCCAGTTATTATGGCATTTCCCCGTTCCATTCAAGTATGGAGCAAGGGAAGAATGGGTTTAAATGAATCTGTGCTCGCTGTAACTAATCTAATTTTGTCCTCACAATCCCTATGGGAGCAGTAGTAAGAGGCTTGCAGTATATTCCTAGCGCTATCTTTTAAAGCCGGTTCTTGAAACTTTATTAGTAGACTTTCTCGGGATAGGTTTCTTCCATGTTAAAGAGTCTGCCAGTTCAGTTTATTCAACATCTCAGTGACACTTTCCCACGTGCCAAACCGATCTGTGACCATTTGTACTGCCCTTCCCTGTTTACGATCTATGGCTCCTGCAAGTCCTGTTTGGTACGGGTCCCATGCACCTGCCAGTATTCTAGGATGGGTCACACGAGTGATTTGTAAGCAATCTGCTTTTTTAAATGATTGCAGTTCCCTGGTGCCCTACCAAGAAAACGAAGTCCGCTACCTGCTTTACCCATGACTAAGTCTATGTGACAGTACCGTTTCATGACCATACAAAATTTTACACGCAGGAATCTGTAATAGTTTATGGACTCAAACTGTAACACACTGATATTGTATTCACAGGATACCATGTTTTCTTTTCATTTTGCAAAGTGCAAAGTTTGAGATTTCTGAAGATTTAAAGCAAGTTGCCAATCTTTGCAGCACTTTGAAATCTTATCAAGGTCTGAACAAATATTTGTGCAGCTTCATTCAGACTGTTCTTCAATACAGATAACTGCATCATCTGCGAAAAGTCTTAGGGTAGTATTAATATTGTCTGTAAGGCCATTAATGTACTACATTAACAGCCAGGGACTCAACTCACTTCCTTGGGGCATATCTGAAATAACTGCTACAGCCGTCGATGAGCCTCCATCCAAGATAACATGTGCGCAGTCATTGCCAAAAAATTCTCAGCCCAGTCACAAATTTTGTCTGATACCCCATACGACTTTACTTTTGATAATAAGTGTAGATGTGGTACTGAGTCACACGCTTTTCGGAAAACGAGAAATACTGCATCTCCCTGACTGCCTTGAGTCATGGCTTTCAGAATATCATGTGAGAAAAATACGAGTTGGTTTTCACATGAGTGTGTTTTCAAAATCCATGGTGGTTGCCATGGAAGAGGTCGCTCTGTTCGAGATAACTCAATGTGTTTGAACTCAAAATATACTCTAAGATTCTACGACAAATCGATATCAAGGATGCTGTGGATCACTTCTGCTACAATTCTTGTACACCAGTGTGACCTGTGCTTATTCCAACTAATGGACACAGTTTTTTTGGTTGGAGATATCTAAGATAGATTAGAGGTAACAGAGTGGCTAACTCAGTCGCAGTTTAGGCATAAAATATGATAGGGATTACAATGGGCCCTGGAGCTTTGTTCAGTTCTAACGATTTCAGCTATTTCTAAACGCCCCTGACACTCATCTTTTTAGTGTTACGAGAATTAAATTAAGGAACATTTGAAAACAGAGTCAACCATTCCTGCTTTTGCTTTGCTTCTCTCAGTTTCAGATCCTGTCTTGTCCACGATTGACTGGACGCTAGCTCTGGTGCCTCTAATAGCCTTTACATACGACCAGAAAGAACTTCTTTTGAATTTGCGGAAGTTCTTCCGACAATATTCTGCTACGGTTATCAGTGAAGGCCTCATGTATTACTCAAGTGATTGACAAATGAGTTTCTTTCTACACCTCTCTATTTATAGCCCTATCCTTTTTTATAACTATTTTTCAGTAGTCTCTATTCTTTTAAAGTTTCCTTACAGTGACTGCATACTATGGAGGATGTCTCCCATTATGTTTGGGTATATATGTGTCCAGGGCATTTTCAAAAATTTTTTGATGTTGAGAAATAATTTCTCAAAATACTCCTGTCCTGAGCTAAGTTCATCATTGAGAAACGACACTACTGCTTCTTTATCTAGTTTGCTGAAGGTATAAACATTTTTAGTTTCCCTTTGTACTTTGATGTTAAATGTTGCTAAACTGGCTGATGTGAGTTTCGATGTCTGTTTGTTGCCATTAGATCTGATGTATTGCCTTAATGAGTGTGGTTCCGAACTCTCTGTTCTAGGTAGTTGTTAGAGAAAAAATTTAACAATGTTTCACATGCTGCCTTGCCCCTCATACCACTAACAAAATTATAATCACTCCAGTTGATTGCTGAATGAATGAACTCTCCTTCGATGATTACAGTATGAGTAGGGAACTTATGTAGAAGTGTACTGCTATTTTTTCTACAGTTCTAAAGTAGGTGAGTCTGGTGGTCGATTGACAGACCCTATTATAATATTATGTCCACCATTGATACTGAGTCTCGCCCATCAGTCTCACATGCAGCTTGAATTTCTGTCTCAGTCGATTTGAGTTTCTTGCATACGGTGACAATACAACACTTCCTTTTCCTATTTCCCTTTCCTTTCGATACACATCTAAATTTTTCCCAAAATGTCTCACTAGTGTCAGCTTCAGGGTTTAACTACACTTTTGCCGTTATGTGAAGTTCAGTGATTTTTAGTAGTGCTTCATACTCATGCACTCATTTTGCGATGCAGCAGCAGTTATTCGCTAGGACGTTAATTCATCTGTGGGGGGCATTTCTTTGGATCTTACACTAATACTTCTGGATTTTCTGTGGAAAAAATGATAGAGGGCAGCCTTGGGGAAGATCAGTTTTGCGTCTGGGGAAAATGTGGGAAGACATGAAGCAAAAATGATCCTATGTCTTATGTTAGAGGTTAAACAAAGGCAAACCTACATTTACCACATTTCTATTTTGAGGGTATTAGAGTTATAACATAGTATGCGTAAGATAATCTACAACTTATACAAAAATCATATTGCTGTTACAAAAGTCGGATTACATAAAACGAGAATGCATCCGCATAGGATTATAACCTATCCCCGATGTTATTCAGTTTGTGCAGTGAACGAACCGTGCAACGAAAAATACGGAACTGAAAGTAAAGTAATTGGGGAAGAAATGAAAGCTCTGAATTTTGCTGATGACACTATAATTCTGAAAGAGACGGCAAAGGACTTCCACGAACGGAATGTTTACTCCTCTGCAAAGAGGCTGTAAGATAAACGTTAACAAGATTGAAACAAAGGTGAGGAAAGGTAGTCGAATGTAATTAAGACATGCTAAGGAAATAAGATTAACAAATGTGACACAGAAAGTAGAATATAAGTTTTGCTATTTGGGTAGGAAAATAACTAACGATGCAAAACGCACACAGGAAATAAGCATGAAAAGCATCTATGAAAAAGAGAAGTTTATTGACGTAGAAAGTCTGCAGTGTAACGTTGTATGGAAATGAAACATGGACGATGAACAGTTCAGACCAGTAGAAAATAGAAATATTGAGGTATGCTGCTTGCTGAAGAAGAGATGGATAAATTGAATAATTAATGAGAAGGTATTGAACCTCAGTGAGGAAAAAAAAATTATGGCACTGTCTCAGTAAAAGAAGGGATCGATTGTTAAGGCACATCCTGAAGCACAAAGAATTCTCATTTTCAATAGGAAAGCATGAGAAGGGCGCGTAAAAACCGTAGAAGATCAAAGCTTGACTAGACTTACGAGTGTGTCAGTACCACAGTTTAGTTTTCTACAGTTGGCAAAACTGGAGGATCTGAAGTTGAGTGGGGGTAGTCAACAGTGAAACTGACATGCAAATCTGAAGACTGCTATCGAGCCAGGAGCGACGCTACATTTATTTTTTCGGTATCACTGTCCAAAATATCCCTGCGCGTCGTAAAGTTCTTTACATCTTGAGCGGCCTTCATATGTATTCAGCGATGTGAGAGGCGTAGCCTATCGGATGTGGGACTGATGATAATCCGCCATCACGACCAACTTGAAATTCAGGGCGTTGTCCCGCAGTTTTGCGACTTACAGCTCGTTTATTCCTGCTGCTAGCGTTTCCAAAAAGAAGTAATTTGAATTGAATTCAGCAGGAGCCGATTCCGAATGTTCTTAAGAAAAACCCTATGCAGCGAATACTGAACAGTAATGGAGTACAAAGTTAGCTGCGCATGTTACCGGAAAGAACGCTTTGAGCTAACAAGCTTTAAGGGCCGTTGTAGAAAAACCGACTAGTCGTCAACGGAGGTAGTTATTTTTTCTGACAGTAAATATCCATTCTCTCTTATACTCTGCATTCTCACTTGCCATGTATAAACCTGGGCCTCTTGGGCCTGGGTCTGTTAGCTTGATCTCTCTTGAGATGCCACACGTCGATCACAGACAGCAAACAGCAAATGAAAGCAGCTTTGTCTGAAACTAGTGATGCGTTTTGATACGTAAGATTTACTGTTCCTGTGATGTCGAAACAGTCGTGTTAAGATATAATAATAACATTAGTTCCGTGTGGCTCAATGTTCGGAAGCAAGCGTTTCAACAGGACGTTACTTTATTAATCCTACCATACAAAGGGCTCTACTGAACAGTTCAGTGTGGAATGAGAACCATGTGCTGTTTTCTCCTTACAGGGTGGTACAAAAAGGTACGGCCAAACTTTCAGGAAACATTCCTCACACACAAATAAAGAAAAGATGTTATGTGGACATGTGTCCGGAAACGCTTAATTTCCATGTTAGAGCTCATTTTAGTTTCGTCAGTATGTACTGTACTTTCTCAATTCACCACCAGTTGGCCAAATTGAAGGAAGGTAATGTTGACTTCGATGCTTGTGTTGATATGCGACTCATTGCTCTACAGTACTAGCATCAAGCAAATCAGTACGTAGCATCAATAGGTTAGTGTTCGTCACGAACGTGGTTTTGCAGTCAGTGCAATGTTTACAAATGCGGAGTTAGCAGATGCCCATTTGATGTACGGATTAGCACGGGGCAATAGCCGTGGCGCGGTACGTTTGTATCGAGACAGATTTCCAGAACGAAGGTGTCCCGACAGGAAGACGTTCGAAGCAATTGATCAGCGTCTTAGGGAGCACGGAACATTCCAGTTTATGACTCGCGACTGGGAAGACCTAGAACGACGAGGACACCTGCAATGGACGAGGCAATTCTTCTTGCAGTTGACGATAACCCTAATGTCAGCGTCAGAGAAGTTGCTGCTGTAAAAGGTAACGTTGACCACGTCACTGTATGGAGAGTGCTACGGGAGAACCAGTTGTTTCCGTACCATGCACAGCGTGTGCAGGCACTATCAGCAGCTGATTGGCCTCCACGGGTACACTTCTGCGAATGGTTCATCCAACAATGTGTCAATCCTCATTTCATGCAAATGTTCTCTTTACGGATGAGGCTTCATTCCAACGTGATCAAATTGTAAATTTTCACAATCAACATGTGTGGGCTGACGAGAATCTGCACGCAATTGTGCAATCACGTCGTCAACACAGATTTTCTGTGAACGTTTGGGCAGGCATTGTTGGTGATGTCTTGATTAGGCCCCATGTTCTTCCACCTACGCTCAATGGAGCACGTTATCATGATTTCATACGGGATACTCTACCTGCGCTGCTAGAACATGTGCCTTTACAAGTACGACACAACATGTGGTTCATGCACGATGGAGCTCCTGCACATTTCAGTCACGTGTTCGTACGCTTCTCAACAACAGATTCGGTGACCGATGGATTGGTAGAGGCGGACCAATTCCATGGCCTCCACGCTCTTCTGACCTCAACCCTCTTGACTTTCATTTATGGGGGCATTTGAAAGCTCTTGCCTACGCAACCCCGGTACCAAACGTAGAGACTCTTCGTGCTCGTATTGTGGACGGCTGTGGTACAATACGCCATTGTCCAGGGCTGCATCAGCGCATCAGGGATTCCATGCGACGGAGGGTGGATGCATGTATCCTCGCTAACGGAGGACATTTTGAACATTTCCTGTAACAAAGTGTTTGAAGTCACGCTGGTACGTTCTGTTGCTGTGTGTTTCCATTCCAGGATTAATGTGATTTGAAGAGAAGTAATAAAATGAGCTCCAACATGGAAAGTAAGCGTTTCCGGACACATGTCCACATAACATATTTTCTTTCTTTGTGTGTGAGGAATGTTTCGTGAAAGTTTGGCTGTACCTTTTTGTAACACCCTGTATAACTGAGAAGTGAAGGCTTGGTGCGACCGGTACTCGATCCAGAGAGTTTTCGGTTTGTAGCGTCGCGCTTTATTAGTAGACCACTATGTCTTATACGTTAACATGCCGATGTAACTGTTATTTATACTTAATGAATTTTCGAGTGTCTGGTCCATTTTCTTACAGTACAGGGATCTTGCTGCACGTGTCTAAAAAGAGTAGCGCTTCAACTTAATAGGATGTCAACTAAACGATAACACTGACAGAAGAGACATTGTAACGCCGAACCATTTGTTGGGCACTGTATTCGTTTTAGGGGACTCATAGAATACGACAGAGCGGAAAAAAGAGCATAGGACTAAACAAATTTTGGTGTAAATATAATGGGCACAAACATAGGGGTCTGCAAGGGGGCCAATAGGGAACACTTGCCCCTTCTTTAGAATCTGTGTACAGCGTTTTTTTATTCATTACAGAATTTTCTCTCGAATTTCTAACAATCGTTGTTTGCGACTGCATTAAACTGCAGATCTAATATCGCCGACAGCGAGGAGAAATATTTGCAGCCTTATACACTTACGATCCAAAGCAACTGGTACACCACTTAATGTACTGTAGGACTCCCCGCGAGCACGCCGATGTGCCGCAACACGACGTGGCATGGACTCGATTATGTCTGAAGTAGTGCTGGAGGGAACCGACACCATGAACCCTACAGGGCTGTCCATAAATCCGTAAGAGTACGACAGCGTGGAGATCTCTTCTGAACAGCACGTTGCAAGGGATCCCAGATGTGCTCAATAATGTTTATGTCTGGGGAATTTGATGGCCAGCGGAAGTGTTTAAACTCGGAAGAGTGTTCCTGGAGCCACTCAATAGCAATTCTGGACGTGTGAGGTATCGAATTGTCCTACTGGAATTGCTTAAGTCCGTCGGAATGCGCAATGGACACGAATGGATGCAGGTGATCAGACAGGATGCTTAGGTAGGTGTCACCTGTCAGAGTCATATCTAGACGTATCAGGGGTCACATATCACTCCGACTGCACACACCCCACGCCATTACAGAGCCTCTACCAGCTTGAACAGTCCCCTGTTGACATTCAGGGTCCATGGATCATGGATTCATGAGGTTGCCTCCATAACCGCACACAGCCATCCGCTCGATACAATTTGAAACGATACTCGTCCGACCAGACAACATGTTTCAAGTCATCAACAGTCCAGTGTCGGTGTTAACGGGCACAGACGAAACGTGAAGCTATGTGTCGTGCAGTCGTCGAGGGTACACGAGTGTGCCTTCGGCTCCGAATGCTCGTAACGATGATACTTCATTGACTTGTCCGCACGCTGACACTTGTTGATGGTCCAGCATTGAAACTGCAGCAATTTGCGGAAGGGCTGCGCTTCTGTCACGTTGAACGATTCTCTTCAGTCGTGGTCGGTCCCTTTCTTGCAGGATCTTTTTCTGGCCGCAGCGATGTCGGAGATTTGATGTTTTACCGTATTCCTGATATGCGGGGTACCCTCGTGAATTGGTCGGACGGGAAAATCGTCACTTCTTGGCTACCTCGGAGATGCCGTGTCCCATCGCTCTTGCGCCGACTATAACATCACGTTCAAGCTCACTTAAATCTTGTTAACCTGCCATTGTAGCAGCAGTAGCCGCTCTAACAACTGCGCCAGACACTTCTTGTCTTACATAGGCGTTGGTGACCGCAGCGCCGTATTCTGCCTGTTTACATGTCTCTGTATTTGAATACGGATGCCTATACCAGTTTCTTTGGTGCTTCAGTGTAGATCACTACATTGCTTGAGTTTCCTCAGTTATCGCTTAGTTCAAGGGAAACTATAGCGTTTCTTTTGGGCTGCTGCGGTATCTGCGGTGCAGGTAAGATGGATACGAAGCTTTACAGAACCGCGCCGGCATAATATCTTCAGTCTTTTTCTGTCCCTTCCCCGTTCAGCGTTAACCGACATGCAGAAAGAAACCGGGCTCTCACCCTAACACACGTTTTACGTTGCTAGTTCCCAACACACAAACGTAGAAGCAATGTACGTGCCCGTGATCCGTCCTCAACTCCAATAAGGGCATCCCTTCCTCTTGATGTATAAGAGAACCACAATAGTTTACCATTTGTCTGTAGAAGATGAAAGCCCTCGATGGTTTGCTAATTATACATTCATCTTTACACGACAGAACTATTTTAGTACAGTCGGAAGTACACAGTTCTGCTATATTGTAGTTGTATACATCTGTAATCCCAAATAAATTAGTCGAAAGCGGAAAATACCGTTTTCCACGCTAGAAGAGAGGGAAAAAGTGTTTTCTTCAGGATTGCCACCTTCATAAAGGTCACGAATTCAACACAGTGCCAATTGCAGTTAGAGAGCTACGAATTACAGATGACATACTGCGCAATAATGTGACTAACTGGAAAAGACTAGGAGTACCTTGCTGTGCTAGGCTGCTAACAGTTGATTCTGCCGGCCAATCTGAGGGTCGTTGCGGCAAATTTCTCACATCCATCTCATCGTACACTGGCCCAGCACCACACTTTATGTAATCAACTCAAAATTATGTAGTTTTGAAAACAAACTTTGTTCAGCCTCAGCTCTGCCAGTCGACACTAAAAACTAGAAATTATTAAAGTAATGCAATAAATCGATTAACGGGAACAGCTGAGAAGTTTTATAAGAGGAAAAAGTGTTACAGATGACATCAAAGTTGAATAATCTTGTTCTAAATTTATTCCCTGTATCCCCTCTTCGAATGTTATTAGTGTGGCATTCTTGTTGGTATTGTAATGGAACTGACCGGTGCTCAAATCTCTTTCTATCTTTTCCTTGTGTGCAATACTTACATTAACTTTATGATTCGAGCCAAAGCAAATGATTTTTGTTATCTAAAAACCAAAATCCGTTCATTCTCTCATAAATAGAACTGCTACGTAATAACAACACGAGATTTATTACCAAACCAATTTATAATTGTAATTATGATAGGAAACTATTGTCGTTATTCGTATTTATATGATGTATTCTGAAAACATTTAACAAAAAGTAGTAAACTGCATGAGACTCTTTGGTTGGTCAAGATCGATGCGTTTATGTGATAGACTACTATTTTTTCATCATTTTCTTTGGAGTGATCTCTTTCACATTCATGCTGACACCTAAATCGGGCAAGGAGGCACATCTTACTCCCTTACCAGGTGTACAAATTAGGTGCGTCGGTGAGAGATTCCTGTCAAATGACACACGTACTGTCCCTAATGCCGCGTATGACGCACCCGATGTTTTCAGGTGAAGGATTCGATTGACTTGTCAGTTTTTCATCAATAGTTTGCGGTTCCCACTTCCGGCTGCTGACAGAGTAGTTGTACAGAATCAACTGTCATTAACCCTTTCACGCCGGCGCCATGATTGATGCGCCGTGCGCTGTGGACGAGCTCCAGTCTTCCCGGCCGTGCCAGCTGTACGGTGGAATTTTAGCGGCGCTACTCTGCCCAGGTTTCACGCTCTTAGTGTTGTCGCAATTATTAGACTTTACACCAAGTATTTATTCGGGAAAATGTTTATACAAATCACACATGTTTTTGATATTGCGTGTCATGTCTGTGCACAAATCGAAGCCTGGGTACGTCAATGAAACAGCTAGAGTAGCACGTGTACCTGATGTAGAAGCAGCTACAACAGGTGTTTCACGTTCATCGTCAGATTCGGACGATGATTCGCTTTCATCTTCAAAGCCACTACCCAGTATGAGAGAAAGAGCTTCCTCCACAGTATATCGCTTATCTGTCATGTCACTTCTAGTAGAAACTAACTGAAGTTAACAACACGTCACTTCAGATTAGAAACAAAGCGACAGACGAGCAGTTGATCACATTAAACAACGCCGCTACATCGTGCGTTGGTCAAACTTCGACACAACTTCTACAGAAGTTCACCGTAGCGAAAGGGTTAAAGGTCACTTCCTTACACCTCTCTCTGGCAAACGATCGTTACACCACGATATAAAGACAAATTTGAATACAGCGAACAGCGAAAATAAATAAGTAAAATAAAGAAAAAGTTGGTAACAGGGAAGTTTGAACACGACTCGCTTGCTTGGCAGTACCACACGCTGACCACTTAACCCCAACACCCTTCTTGTTTCGGGCTGCTCTATTCTGCACTTCTTGTTCTTGGGCCGTTCATTGTTTCTATTTTTCCTTTTGTTCCACAGCTTTTCTTCTTGTTTTAATGCTTGATCTGTGTTCTGTTTTTGACAGCCTGTCCATTGGGCCCTCTTATCACTAAATCTGAGAGCGTGCGACGGGGAGTTTCCCCTGTCGCTATCACAAAACGGAAAACAACCGAAATGACCCTCTGTTTCGGTCCAAATTCCGCCAGCTTAGCTCAGCCTGCACAGTGCCTTATGGTTGTTGATAAATGGTACTCTTACAGTTTCAAAGCCGAACTACCGTAGCGTACTAACATGTTACAGCTAACACTTTGTACACAATGCAAACAATCTCTCGACTTTTCAGCCAGATTTCGAATTAAACAGTCAATTCGTGCTCCAGGAAATTGAGTGGGGATTATTTTCAACAAATGAGTGGAGTTTGATACACCTATTGTGTTTAATCCTCCCTTTGACAATGGAATGTAATACATTACGAATATATATTCATTTATTAGATGTGAAATGTGTTTGTTAATATCGGCACACCTGAATTAGAGTTTATTCTATTGTGTTAATGAGGGGTGACCATTTGCGCAAGGAAAATGAAGTAGCTGACGCACAACAAAACTCGCTCACAAAGTCAAGCATCTAGAAATAATAATGCAATGTAGAGAATATTCCATAGATTTTCAGCTGGTCTGTAAATTGTCTCGCGATCATCTGTGACTGATGGAGCCACAGAACCATAGAACCATAGAAGTCGTCAAGGTTCTGGTTGACTAATCTAACTACACGAAGGAGTTTACCTTAATGTTGATAACGTACATTGTAACCCTTTCAAATCCGAACATGCCATTCCAGTACAAAAAAATGGTTCAAATGGCTCTGAGCACTATGGAACTTAACATCTGAGATCATCAGTCCCCTAGAACTTAGAACTATTTAAACCTAACTAAACTAAGGACATCACACACATCCATGCCCGAGGCAGGATTCGAACCTGCGACCGTAGCGGTCGCGTGGTTCCAGACTGAAGTGCCTAGAACCGCTCGGCCACACCGACCGGCTCCAGTACAAAAAGTACACTCATGCTCATAAATTAAGGATAATTGCAGAATGTGGTGCCATGCACAAAACTGGCGTTAATAGCATGGGCACATAGGGAACACACACGACACAGATCTATAAGTCCACGGTATTGGTGATAAGTTGAGAAAACCGTCCCGAAACACGTCTGCTACAAAACGCCACTGTTTCCTGCGCATGTACCCCGACATCAATCTGGGATATGATCACCATGCTCATGTACACAGGCCGCACAACGGGTCAGGCGGTCGAGCAGCTGCTGGGATATAGCCTCCCATTCTTGCACCAGTGCCTATCGGAGCTCCTGAGGTGTAGTAGGGGTTTGAAGACGCGCAGCGATACGTCGACCGAGAGCATCCCAAACGTGCTCGATGGGGCTTAGGTCTGGAGAACAGGCAGGCCACTCCATTCGCTTGAGATCTTCTGTTTCAAGGTACTCCTACACGATAGCATGTCGGTGGGGCCATGCGTTATCATCGATCAGGAGGAAGGTGGGTCCCACAGAACCCCTGAAAAGGAGTGTTTACTAGAGCAAAATGACGTCCCGATACACCTGACCTGTTACAGGTACTCTGTCAAAGACGTGCAGCGGTGTACGTGCACCAATCATAATCCCACCCCACACCATTAAACCACGACCTCCATACACGTCCCTTTCAAGGACATTTAGCGGTTGGTATCTGGTTCCTGGTTCACGCCAGATGAAAACCCGTCGAAAATCACCGTTCGTACGTGAATATAACCTGGGACCACTGTTCCAATGACCATGTACTGTGTTTTTGGCACCAGGCTTTACGGGCTCTCCAGTGACCAGGGGTCAGTCGAATGCACCTTGCAGGTCTCTGGTCGAATAAACCATGTCTGTTCAGTCATCTGTAGACTGTGTGTCTGGAGACAACTGTTCCAATGGCTGCGGTATGGTCCCGAGCAAGGCTACTTACAGTACTCAGTGGCCGTCTGCGGGCACTGATGGTGAGATATCGGTCTTCTTGTGGTATGGTACACTGTGGACGTCCCGTAATGTAGCGCCTGGACACATTTCCTGTCTGCTGGAGTCGTTGCCATAATCGTGAGATCACATTTTGTGACACACGGGGGGCCCGTGATACGACCTGCTGTGCTTGACCAGCCTCCAGTCGCCCTAGTATTCTACCCCTCATAACGTCATCAATATGTATTCTTTGAGCCATTTTCAACACAGAGTCACCATTATCCACGTCTGAAAACGTCTGCACACTTACTCGCTGCACCGTACGCTGACATGCACCAAAACACCTCTGCGTATGTGGACTACTGCCAGCGCCACCGTGTGACGACCACAGGTCAAATGCACCGCATTGTCATACTCTGAGTTGATTTAAACCCACAAACCGCCCACCAGAGCGTTGTTTCAGCACGTATCAGCATTATTCTTAATTTATGAGCATGAGCGTAGAGGGAGACTAGAAAAAACCAGGATCTACTGTCTTCGGAACATTGTATCTGTTAACGAAAGAAAGAGGTACAAAGATATTTAGAGAAAGACTGGTATACAGCAGTATAAGTTAGTAGGGAATAAAATAGTAAGCAGAGGGAAATCGAAGCGAAATGGCTATAGGAAAACATGTGAAGGAATCGAGAAAGAAGCAATCGTCGGCAGGAAAGATTCGGCAAACAGTAAAGTCGAAACGAACTTCGTTGAAATTAAAAGCAAGGGTGGGAACATTAAGAGCCCCACGGGGAAATTCAGTTGCGGAGGAGAGAGCGATAGGTGGAATTAGTATACTGATGGCCTCTATGTGGGGGAGATCTGACAAGGCGGTGGAAAAAGAAAACGAAGTGGTTGTCGAGATGAAAGACATAGGGGACCCAAAATAGAGTTTAACAGACCTTTCGAAGACTTGAAATAAAAGAAGGCGGAAGGGTTATACAATACTCCTTTGCAATTTCTAAACCTAGTGGGGGGAAGTGACAACCAAATCCTATTCCACTTGGTGTGTAGGATGTATGAGACTGGAGAAATTCCACTAGACTTTCGGAAAAATATCATCCACACAATTTCCAAAACAGAGGAATGAAGATCTTTTAAATGACTATCAGACTGATGTTCGGAATGGCAAAGGCACTTGAGAGGCAGTTATGACTCTTTGCTTGCTAAAGAAATCAAGACTTAAGAAAAACCAGGACACCCTCACTAGATTTGTAGACCCAGAAAAAGCTTTCAAGAATGTAAAACGGAGCAAATATCGACATTATGATAAAAATAGGGGAAGCTGTAGTTAAAGACGGGTAATATGTAATACCTACAACAATCAAACGGAAGCAATAACAACGGAAGGCCAAAAGTTAAGTGCTCGAATTAAAAAGGGTATAAGACAGGGATGCAGTCTTTCGCCTCTGCTGTTTAAACCATACATCGAAGAAGCAATGACACAAGTACGAGAAAGGTTCAAGAGCGGAATTAAAATTCAGGGTGAAATAATATCAAGGTGAAAGGATATCAGTGATAAGATTCGCTGATGACATTGCTATCGTCGGCGAAATTGAACCAGAATTACAGGACCCGTTGTTGGAATGAACAGTCGAATGAGTACAGAATATGGAATGAGATAAAGCGAAGAGTGAGGAATAACCGAAACGGTATTAGCGAGCAACTTAAAATCTAAATTTTTGACCACTAAGTAGAAGAAGTTAACGAGTACTTCAGTCTTGGAAACAAAAAAGAAAAACAAAAAAAAGAAGTAAGCAAAACGTAGAAAAGAGACTGGTACATGCGAAGAGAGCATTCCCGTTCAAAAGAATTGTTATCAAGCATAGACCTGAGTTTGAGGAAGAATTTTCTGACACTGTGCGTTTGGTTTGCAGCATTGTGTGTTACTGAGCGTAGAGTGTGAGAACATCGTAAAAGTAGAGGATGGAAGCGTCTGAGACGTGGTGCTACAGAAGGATGTTAAAAATTACGTAAACTGATGAGATAAGAAATGTGGAAGGCCTCTACAGACTTGCCGAAGAAAGGCACACTTGGAAGACACTGACAAGAAGAAGGGACAAGTAATGGGATATGTAGTAAGACATTCAGGAATAACTTCCATGGTACACTGAGAAATCTGTGGACGGTAGTGAAGCCAGAGGAAGACTTAGATTGGGTTAAATCCAACAAATAACTGAGGATGTAGGCTGCAAGTGCTACTCAAAAGTGAAGAGGCTGACACTAGAGACTGATTCGTGACGGACCGCATCAAACTAGCTGGAAAACGGATGACAAAAGAAAAGGAAAAAACAGAAGAATAGTTGCCATACACTACCGACAAGTGGGATTCCATCATTTGCAGCGATAAACCACTGTCCTGCATTGCCTCGGGTAATATTTGTATGGCTATATGGCGGAGTCGGAGGAGAGGACACATACGCTAATGTTTTCGAGAGACACGCTGGTGTTATTCTTGGCGTCATCAGAGCCATCGGGTAAGAGTTCCTATGATCATGTAGGGAACCGTTAAACCATAGCAGCACGTCGCATGCGTTTCAGATTCTTATATGTTACATCACATTATGATGGTTCAACCTTTCAAAAGAACCGTACTCGTCTGCAAACGACGCATATCACTACGACCTAACTCCGTGTTACTGATATACTCCTTTGGCCACCTGTACCCCTCCACCACCCTTCCCTTCCCACTCCGCTCTAAGAAAAAAATCCCTATAGAACGTATGTTCAGGCGTCAAATTCATTCTAGTGCAGTACCCAGGTTGTCGAGTGCCAGTTACAACAACTGGGGGACCAGCTTAGTGTCTGAGAGTATATAAAGTCTGTGAAACACCCTTCCCAGCCAAATGTGCGCTTGCGTACGGGCACAAAGGTGTGCAGGATCTAACTACTAAGTGAATTAGAAGAGCCGGAGAGTGTCTGGCGTGCTCCACTACAGTATGTGGTTAGCATTGTCTCCGTATTCTTATGGTTTAGAGGTTACTTTTTCCACCTGAATGGGAGGACAATTCACCACTGAACACCAAGCGTAAAAGCAAACTGTTATCTTCCATCTCCATGTTCGAAAGAAATTCGAAAAGCTCTAAACGTTGTCATTTATTACCACCAAGCAGAGTTAGTTCCAATTGAATCTTGAATTGTTTGAAACACGTCAGATAGATACCTGAGGAACGGCTGGTGCTCTGATGTCGGTACGAGTATACATCTGTGAATTTCGAGGCAAAACTGTGTTGAATGCTTCTGACCGAACGCATCTGTGGATTTCTACCTCCATAACCTGCCATTGTGTCCAATCTGCTGGTTTCGTAATAGGAGGTTGTGAGCTACAGGACGCCCATTGCCGTTCTCTCTCACGTCTCTCATTTGAAACTGAATTACACCTGTTGAAGCGGAGAATGCAAGATGCCTCTTATTCTTGTGTTAGCGCCTACTAGTCTCGAAATACATAACGAACGAGTGAGTGGACGAGCTAGCTGTACCACTGAGGATCTCACCAACAAGCACATGAACCTCCAAAATAAACTGGTGCAGAGATAAGCTTTTAGTTTCGAAGCGCAGCTTAACGTTTACCACAAGGTTCTATTTCAATTCAAGTGGAAGATACGATCTTGTATAATCGGATGATTGTTTTTCAACATCTTGTGTTAATGCTTTGCCTCGCTGCTGTGGTATAAGCCGTGCGTAGTCGCCGAATTTGTCCCCTCTACGATGTTCTGACCGCCTGGAGGTTGTTCGCTCCTGCACGCAGAGAAGTATGGCGGGTAGGCTGTAACCCAGGCGCCAAGCCGAGCCCGTGCGTAATTGGCCATCCATCACGTCAGGCTGGCGGGGGTATCGGGCCGTTACGCCACCTGGTGGCAGACAGCTGGCAGCCGGCGTTTTGTTTGTCTCTGGGGGCGTGGGCGGGGCCGCAGGTGTGATATGGCTGGCTACCAGTCGCTAACGAAAGCCGCTCTGGCCGCTGTGACCGCGAATCCTAATGGAGCCCCTGCACCAGTTACGCTGTTTCGTTCTACATCTCGTTGTATTCCATTTTTCCTCGGCGCGAGCCAATTCTCTTATTGGAACTATAAAACTACGTCTACTGTATATCACCCATACGAAAGTTGCTCAGCGCAGTGAGTCAAAGCGTCTTGGACGACCGAGTTCTTTTTCTTGGATTTCGGAAGAAAGATCTCCCGCTCTATTCTATGCAAAAGAGCAAATCTAATGCAATAGAACAAAGGAAACGACATTGCTTGACTATATCATCACCGAATAATCGCTGAACTCAATCACATCAGTTAAATTTGCAGACGAGATGTGCCATAGATTTGTTAAATAACGTTAGTCGTGAAAAAAATTCTTACCTTTTATTTTCCTCTAGTGGATATTTCTAGGAAACTGACGAACTATGTTATGTCCCCCAAAATACACCTAATCTAATAACCATAACGTCAAAATCAGAAAATTTCTGGCTTACGTGTATGTATAGCGAAAAAGTTTGAATAGCACAATGGCGACTGTGAAACGTCCCCTTAGAAAAATTGTACATGACTGTGCTTAAACTGACACACAATATTTTTAGCGCAACGCAATCTGACTTTCAACCTCCAACTGCGCAACGCTACGCGCTGTTCACATCCAGCTGCCCAACACTACAATGGCAGACAACAATGCAAACTAGCCACAGACTGCACACAGCACAGGCAGTGATTTTCATACAGAGCGCTACGTGGCGTTACCAATAAAAAAAACCTACACAGCCTACTTACATAGCCCCCATGCTCCCCACAAAAATTTTACAAATTGTTTTGGGCAGTGACCAATACAGATTTGAAAACATTTTTTCATAATCGTAATTACAATAACAAAGAAATCAAATGCACGCACTTATTGATACAATGTTGGTCAAAAGCTAAAATTTTCTCACAGTCCATAAAGACAGTCCTGATCATTCCTAATAATAATAATTACAGTTTTTTTCACAAAGTCTCATTAGTAAAAGAAATTGCACACAGAAGTAGTTGATTTCCATGATGTCTTGAAGAAGTAGTGTTGTCCATCCAACAGAAAGACAGTGCTGACTCTTGAAATGCAGACAGGTAATGGGCCACAACATAGCAAACCCACAGCAGAGTCAGTCGACGTTTTGAAGAATATTGGTAGGTAGGTCATCACAGAGCAGACCCACTGTAGTCCTAGTAGAGATTATGGTATTGGTGGGTCATCAGAGGAGCAGACCAACTGCAGTCCTTGTAGAAATAATGGTATTGGTGGGTCATCAAAGGTGCAGACCCACTGCAGTCCTTGTAGAAATAATGGTATTGGTGGGTCATCAAAGGTGCAGACCCACTGTAGTGCTGACTCTTGAAATGCAGACAGGTAATGGGCCACAACATAGCAAACCTACAGCAGAGTCAGTCGAAGTTTTGAAGAATATTGGTAGGTAGGTCATCAAAGAGCAGACCCACTGTAGTCCTAGTAGAGATTATGGTATTGGTGGGTCATCAGAGGAGCAGACCAACTGCAGTCCTTGTAGAAATAATGGTATTGGTGGGTCATCAAAGGTGCAGACCCACTGCAGTCCTTGTAGAAATAATGGTATTGGTGGGTCATCAAAGGTGCAGACCCACTGTAGTCCTTGTAGAGATGGCCAGCAGCCATCTGTTGCGACTGTGCAGGTGCACAATCACCATCGAAGATTGTTGTGGAGAATATAGGAAGTCCATAAACCACCACTTGTGCATTCACAAAAAATTTGTTTGAAATGTCCTTAGATCCAGCAATGCTGTTATCCAGTCCCTTGCTGAATCATTAACACACGTGCAAACACTATCAGTCCCTACTTCTCACATATTGTCCATATACTATGACCAACAGAAACGTGTGCAGTGAAATGTAACATACAAGTTACTTAATTTGTTGAAGTGGTGTCAATTACAATTTTATAACATAAGAATACAATAACAATGGTACAAAATACATCATTAAAGAACATAACAATACAGATAACATTTGTAGTAATAGGGGCTTTTCAAAAGAATAGAAATAAACATATACATCAGTGTTACAGGAATTATGACATAAGTAAATACATAAAAGATCAGAATAACTTTTGAAACATCAACTTCACACATGAGCATTAAAACAAAACAGAATAAATAATGTCTAAACATCTTTACAAAGTAAATAACATGTTATCAGAAAAATTCTACAATGTAACGTTCATCAGATAAACACGTAAAGACAGAAAGAACACAAATACCCAAGGGTACACAAACACATAGTGGGATAACACAAGGAAAGGACAGGGTTTGTTTTACTGCAGTATTTTGCAAACAAAACTTTCTTTACTTCTCAGAGAACTCCCTTCGTTCTTCATTATTTCCAAAAAGTCCTAACTATACCTGCTTTCTGTACTTTTTTCGTATAACTTCTCAATGTATTTCTTCCAGTTCATTGCAACTCATTCTCTTATATAGTCTACCCCCTCTTAAGCTGACTTAAATCTACTGAGGTCAGATGCATAAACTAAGGGATGAGGCAATGCAGCAGCACAAAACAATTAATACAAACAGCAATGACAAAAAAATGGAAACTGGCAAAGCAAGCAGCAGTGAATGTAATAACTTATATCTAAACATGACAAACCCGCAACCAGAAAAAATAGTACACTAAAGACAACAATGCAGATAAGGGAAATGTATATTCACATCTTAATGTCTATGTAATTAAAGTGGTGCACCACAAAAACTAATTCTACAAAAAATTACCAAGTACTTGAAAAGAAAATTATATATGCAGTTACTGTTATTAGTCCCTTCTTATTGTTCTTTCCATTCCAAGAGCTTCTTTTTCGAAGAATGTGGATCATAAAATAATTATTTAATATATCTGTTGACAGAAAGTGTTCACATTAGCAAATGCATTTAAGTTTATTTTATAAAACCAATATTGCAACACAGCTGGAAAACAGATATCAAATGAAATAGGCAATTACGCAAACCAAAGCATAAAAACATCATTCAATAGCTATGTGGCATTTCGTAAGTCAGTAGCTCTCAACTCTCATAGAAAGACACTTGTCATAATCAGGTTTGCAGACGTAAGAATAGTTCCCATCAATTCATAAGCATTTCAGTAAGTAGCACAAAGTACAATATGTTTCCAAGTAACGAGCGTGTCGTATTTGCGATACTTTCTACAGTGGAATGTCAATAGCGAGGTTAATGGTCTCTTTTTTTTTACCTAATGGCTTTTTCTCCAGGCGACTCGCACAGCTGGTCGCCCATAACGCATTACATCGAGGTCACTTAGCTTTCTTACCGAAATATTTACGACACCAGTTTGCACTACAGTGACAGTCTCATATAAAAAATTTCAAAGGCGAGAATTTGCGTTACAAATGTGTAGAAACAAAATCCTATAAATATAACTGTGTCCAAAAAATTTTCGTCGGCGTTGTGATACATTTACACATATACATACATTTCATAACTCTTATAGTACGATTCTTGGTTTCCAACATCCCTTTTCACAAATCAGAGTCCCTAACCACTACTCATTATGCCTTACCTTATTACACATATACATATTCGTCGACATTCTTCAATATTTCATCATTATAAATATGTAGCACAATGAAATTCGTCATATAGCATCAGCTTATTGATCATAAACATAGCTCAACAGCATAATACACATTGTCATCGTAATGATAACATCATAACACCACAGTAAAATCTCAAAATCGTCGTAGCTTTCTGCAATAATTTCAAAACCTAAAAAAATATCCTCCGCTCATTTCAATAGTGTCATCTACCTCAAATGTACTTTAAAAATCATGATCCCATACCAAATACATCATTCAAAGCTCTCATAGTATCACAATGGTTCCGAAACAATATGAACAGTTCACAAAGTATCACACAAAATACAATTTCATAAGCGTGAAGTTATCCAACTGTATAATTACGTAAACATGTGTCACTGACGTAGTAAAAAAAAAAGTTTGTCTCTATCAGTTAAATGATCAGATAGTTGTGTAATTTATGTGTTAGAGAAATATGGTACCGATGTGTAAAGTTGTATAAGCAAATACCATATTAGCTAGGGCTCCCTGTGCTTGCTACACACATGGTACACAAAGTAAGCGTGTAACCCCCTGAGGATTAATGTAATTATACCCTCAGGTGTTACAGATTACAGAAACGGAATGAAATGTATCACGGAAAACTTTCTTTGTAATTCAAAAATCTTTAAAAATAAATGTTTTAAGTACGAAATTAATCACTCAAATACGTGTACTGCGGCGCTAAATTGTGCGTCTTGTTGTAAAATAATCTCTGTCATTACTTGGGGGTAAAAATTGTGCCAAGTGTCGTAATTATCGTCGTCCGTAAGCAAAGTTCTGTAGAAGTCAATGTACTTACCTCGTAATAAACGAAGTAAATTGCTATGCGTATAGATATCGTAGTTGTTACGCTTATTGCCGTGATGAAGTAAGTACTGTACTGTAAAGTATTGTTGTGCTACAGAAAAGGCTGTCTCATTGTAGCTATACCACAAAAGTTACTACTAAAATGTGTTTTCCTTTCCAGAAGAATACATAAAAACTGTGCAGACATAAAACAGATACAGCGCAAAAGCAATAATATAAATTGTGTCACTCACTGGTAGTGTCGTGATATAATCGTGTACCTGTCAAATAAACTAACCACTGTGTCATCTGATATCTCTCAAAAAATACTTTAAATCCAGAATGTATTTTCAAGTGAACCAAACTGTTGCATTAAAATCTCATTAGCAGTACCGGTACATGTTCTAAGTATGTGCGCCTTATGTTCGTTACGTAATCGTGCAACTACCAAGCAAGAATGTACACACACAATAACACTGTGTCGTCTGTTCACTATAACAATGCATTCGTAATTTCTGTTTAAATAAGTTCTCTTGGTTCTTGACTGAATGTTTAACTTCAAACATTGTTGCATGTTAACAGTTTCTAAGTCTGAGAAAGCATACTAGTAACGTGAAGTGATAAGTTGTATGGCAAAGACAAAGTTAAAAAGCAGATTATCTCTCAATAAAAGGTTTTACATGCGAAATGTGGTGCAATCCTTTACTCTTCCTAGTACGCAGAGTTTCAACTTCAACGCAATTATCATGTGGTATACATCGGATTCTGTAAGGTCCATTGTAAATCAGAAAGAATTTGTGACTCAAGTGTTTCTTCTTATGTGACAATGAATGAGCTTTAATGAGAACTTTCTGACCAATATATAATTTCTTTGCATTTGCTTTACCGTGTAGTTTTCTCCTTTTGTCTGCCGCAGAATTTATATTTTTAGTAGCCAAATCAATTATGTCTTTGTGTCGAAGTTACGTGTATTCGGAGAAGGTACAAGCTCTCTAATTCTGTTCGGTGGTTCTTCATTCTTCAGTACAAGGATAGGTGGTAAAGCAGTGGAGTCATGAGGCATTTCATTCAGCACGTTTTGAAATAAGTGTAAATATCTGTCCCAATGCTGATGCTTTCTGTGACAATAAAGTCTGCAAAGCTTATTGATTTCTTTCATAATCCGGTCAGACGGGTTACAATGTGGTGAGTACAACGAAATAAAAACAGGTTTGATTTTATGATTCCGGAGCATACGTGACCAAACAGCAGATCTGAATTGCGGTCTGTTATCTGAAATGACTTTACTAACGTGTCCAACTTCACGTAAGAAATTATTAACAAAGGCGTTGGATACAAACCGTCCAGTGGCTTTACGTAACGGAGTGAAAGAAACAAATTTTGAAGTAAGTTCCACAGCGACTAGAACGTACGAAAATCCATTAGATGTTCTGACAAGGGGTCCCAAGAGATCAACAGCAGCAAATTCTTTTAATTTAGAAGGAATGATAGGAAACAACGGAGCACGATGTGAGATAGTAGATGGTTTCGTCTTTTGACAAAGTTTACAAATAGACAAGACTCTTCAAATTCTCTTTTCCATATTGTTAAAATAACAAGTCGTTCGAAGAATATGATAACATTTTCGTGGACCAAAATGTGCGTAGCTGAAATGAATGTACCAAATGATCTTATTAACAAAATCGTCTGTAATGCAAAGTACCCATAGCTTGTCATCAACAGTGCAGCGTTTGAAGAGTATGTTGTTTCTAACCAGATAATAATGCCGAATCTGAGTGTGCGTCTTTTCATGCCATTTACTTTTGATGTCTTTCCAAATCGGATCTTTATCTTGTTCATGAGCAATGTCCTTTAAAAATGTCGTGATAAAGTTTTCAAAGGCGACTTTCTGAATGTAAAGAATACTGAAATTTTTCTCGAGGTTGCCTTCTGTGTTACCTTTTTCAAGCCCAGCTGGTGAGCGTGACAGTGCGTCCGCAACAATGTTCTCCTTGCCGGGAATGTAGACTATTGTGAAGTGAAATTCTTGCAGAAACAATGCCCAACGTTTTAACCTGTCATGATTTAATTTTGAAGACATAAGAAATTGTAATGCACGATGATCACTGTATACTTTTACGCGCTTGCCAGAAAGAAAGAAACGGAATTTGTTAAATGCCCAAACGATAGCTAAAGCTTCTAATTGAGTAACGGAATAATTTTTTTCAGATTTTGTTAACACTCGGCTAGCAAAAACAATGGTTTTCTGAACAGTAGTGTCATTTTCTATGGCTTTTTGAAATAAATCGGCACCAAGATCGACTTCAGAAGAATCCGTGCCAAGGCAGAAATCTTGTGACAGATGTGGATGAGCTAGTATTGGCGCGTTAAGTAGCGATTCTTTCAAAAAATTGAATTCCAACTGTGCTTGTTTGTCCCAGTTCCAAATTGTATTTTTTCCAGCGAGAGAACAAAGTTTTGGTGTAACTAGAATTTGCATATTCAGAACACGACGGTAAAAATTTACGAGACCTAGAAAACTGCGGACTTGTTTTTTTGTGCGTGGAACTGGAATGGCTCTGATTGCTTCTAACTTTTCAAGATCCGGCTGAATGCCTTCAGAAGAAATAATATGTCCCAAAAACCTCACCTTTGACCTACCGAATTCAGACTTTTCCAAGTTAACTGTAATTCCAGATTCTGCAAAAATACGTAACAAACTGTTGAGGATGCGATTATGTTGTTCCCTTGAGGCTTCTGCTGTTAGAATATCATCCACATATAAGGTGATGTGACGTTTTAAGAAATCAGGTTATGGAATTTAGTCTGCGAATGAACGCTGCCGAAGAAATGTTCAAACCAAAAGGAAGTTTCCAAAATTGATAACAAACGCCGAAACAAAGAAAAGCTGTGTATTTTCTACATTCTGGATGAAGTTCGATCTGATAAAAGCTGGATCTGAGATCAATAGGAGACAACACTTTTACACCATTAAAATATTGAAGAAGTTTTTCCAACGTTTGTGGCCTGTCTGTTTCAGGAATAATGATAGTATTGATTTGTCTCGAATCTAAGACAAGTTTGATCGATCCATTTTTCTTCTCAACAACATGTAATGGATTGTTGTATGAGCTTACTGCAGGCTCAATAATGCCCTCGTCAAGCATAGATTGTATTTCTGTTCTAACACGGTCCCTATAATGTGCTGGAATTACGTATGGTCTAACACAAAATTTAGTATCCTCACGAACACGAAATTGGTATTGAAATCCCTTGATTGTTCCTGTTTTGTGAGTAAAAGCTGTGGAATGTACTTGTAAAATCTCAAAAAGGTCCTGCCTATCAGTGTCATTACAATTCTCAATTGTTTGGATTTTCTTCTGAATTAACTCATTAGTTTCAAATATGTCGTCGATATCATCCCTGTCAGTACTTGCAGAGTGATTGTTAGTGTCTAGTTCCGTAGAAAATTCCGAACTATTGTCTAACAGAAGGTAAAGCCGATTAATTTCCTCGTCATGGCTTGAGAGCCAATATTCAAATTTCAAAGCTATTGACTTACCTTCTTTCTCTAAACTTATTTCAGCATCGTGAAAGTTTAAGATTGCTTTGTATTCATTCAAAAAGTCTACTCCCAATATAATTTCCGTCGACAATAATGGAACAATAAGAAAGTTCATAGAGAAGCTGTGGCTTTGACAAAAGAATTCTAAGTTGGTTTGTTGGCGTACATCTACACTTTTTCCAACGATTGCGCCTTGTAATTTAATCTTACGTAACGGAAGTGTGGGGCAATCGTTCGATTTGTTGCATTTGCTAAAGGCTGTTTCACTAATTACTGAAATAGGACTGCCAGAGTCAAGTACTGCTGTAAATTTTATGTCATTTACTGTAATGTGAATCACAGGATATGCAATGTTGTTATGTTTTACGTCATGTTCCTGGAGTAAGACGTCCCTAATGTCTTCCATTTTTACGTAATTACTAGCTACGGCAGCTGCGTCGTCAGTTTCATAAGTACGTTTTGTGGCTGCCAGCGGTATGAGTCATTGCCTATTTTCTCTTTGTTGGTGTGCGTCGTTATTGGGATTTGGATACCTAACTTCTACAAATTCACCTTGTCGAGAGGGCCCTGCCCTGTTTGAATCCCGCCAGTTCTGATGCAATTCAGGTCTGTCGTTACGATCATATCGTCTGTCGTCATGTCGGTAGATACCATAGTTTCTTTATTGTCAGTCACGGGGTGGAGAATTTCTCCCTGAATCGTATCTGCACGCTGGACCGTTGCGTCTAAAGTTATTCTGTCTCCCTTGATAATAATTATTTTGGTTCCCATATTGTCTGTTTCTCTGATTGTCTCTGTGATAGTCATTACCACGGAGAGGTGATTTTTTCCCTGTAATTATTACTACTCTACCAACCGTTGTCATATGGATGGTGTCTGTTTTGGTCACGATTTACGTTGTAAGAATAGCCTTGTCGTGTCCATTTATTATTTCTGTCATCGCGGAATTGTGACAGAAGTGACCTGTAATTGTTGCGCTCCTGTTTTCGCGTTCCGTGATTGTCAGTGTCAATTTCCCATTATTGTAACAGTCCCTGAAAAGCTTCAATGTCGTCTTTGCAACGTTCTGCCAAAATAATGTGTCGTAAATGTTCAGGTAATTTGATTAAGGAAATGCGGATGAGTTCTGAGGGGCTGTATGGGTTTGACAGGTACTGATTCTTGTGCAACATGTCTTCAAAATATTTCACAAGACTGGAAAATTCAGATTGTTCGAAATGTTTCATCATTATGATGTTATGTTTTACTCGGTCTTGTGTAGCTTGAGACCAATATGCTGAGAAGAAGGCATGATATAATTTTCCTTCACTGTGGCAATCGTGAATGACCGATCGCATTCTCACAGCTGGTTCATTCTCTAAATAGCCACACATATGACCAGTTGGGAGGAAAACAATGAGAGAATTGATGAAGCCACGATTGTGGATGAATGTCGTTGCCAGAATTCTTAAATGTTTTGAATTTACGTATAGTAATGAACAGCTTATAGTCAAAATCATCGTGTCGGCGAGTCGCATGTCGGTCATTGTTATGTCGTTTCGGCGGTTCCATTTCAAAATTCGGTTTACCTTGCCAATTTCTTTCATAATTTCCGAAATGCGCTGTGTTATTATTTTGTGGCTGTTCCGTATTTCTATGTCCCTCTTCCCGTATTGGAGCGCGAGTGTCCTCTGAAATATGTAATTCTTGTATTACTTGTGCCAACTGATCTTTTACATCCCGGATTTCTCTTTTGTGTTGCATATTAATTTGGTTCTGATTTTGTTTGAATTTCTTAATTTGTTCATACTCTTCTGTCTCAGTGAAGGCTATAGATCTTGTGTCACTCAGATCATCATCCACCTTTGTAGATAAGTTAGTGAACTGATGTGAAAGTTCGGCTACTTTCTCTGATAGTAAACTTATTTCCTCAGTGTGTTTTTCTGAACCAAGTTTCAGAGTGTCCATTTGTGTTGAAATCGTATCTACTGTGTCCTTTAAGTTTTCCTGAGTTTTTGCAAGTTGCATAACCGAATCGGTAGATGCAGCTGAGTCAACTTTAGCTTGCAAGATGTCGTGATTTTCGTGAACAATAGTTTGCAGTTCCTTTATGGCTGCTTCGTGATTCTGTAATGCACTTTCATGACGCGAAAAAATAGGTTGGAAATGCTCACAAATTTCTGTTTTTACGTCATTACAGACTTTTTGACATTTCGATTCGATTTATGTATCTCAGTAGTGAAATCTTCACGTGTTCGTTCAAGCGTGGTGTCTAACTTTTGAAGATTTTGTTCCATTGCGTCTAACTGTTGCTGTGTTTGTCTCTGGTGTTGTTCCATTGTGTCTAACTTTTGAAGATTTTGTTCCATTGCGTCTAACTGTTGCTGTGTTTGTCTCTGGTGTTGTTCCATTGTCTCTAACTTTTGAAGATTTTGTTCCATTGTGTCTAACTGTTGCTGTGTTTGTCTGTGATTTTGTTTCATTTGTTGCATTAATTGCAATAATAATGTATTAACGTCTGGAATCTGTTCCTCCATGCTTTTCGGCAGTGCATTTTCACCGGCAACATTCACATTTTGACGAGCAGAAAATGTGTCTTGACTTATTTGAGAAAACGGTGAAGAACGCAAAACCTGAATCTACAGTATTTGCAAGATTGTGACCTGTCATTTCGGGTTCCTGAAGCGAACTGTTGCCGACCGATCGATCGATAATGCTTCCCTGTTCACTAATTGTTTCACTGCCTACACCATTATTTGCAGCCCGCTCCATTTCCCTATGCACAATTACCAAATTACTAGTTTGAACATTAGTTAATTCGTTACACAGTGACGCTAACACACTGCTTTCGTCTTCACTGTCATTTCTCAGTTTAGTTTGGAGCCTAATATTACGTTTTTCACACGCCATTATTGCCACAATATTTCACACGACAACACAGAAAAGCACAATTTGAAGAGCAAAATAAGAAAACACATTAACATAGCATTGAAAATAATATCTCGTTAATTGCAAGCGCAGCTGCGAAATACTTGGTGCAAATCTACATGCATGCCACAACTGTTTTACTGTACAAGAATGAAAAACTAGAACTACAAAGGAGATTTTCTCTACAACTACGTGCTAGCAATAAACAATAGCTACACTAATTACACAAACTACAAGGAAAAAATCAGAAGATTCCAGTGAGGTATCCTCGGCTAAGGGTCGACATATGGAACGTCCCCTTAGAAAAATTATACATGACTGTGCTTAAACTGACACACAATATTTTTAGCGCAACGCAATCTAACTTTCAATAATCCCTACAAAAGAATGGCCCTGACTAACATTAAACTATACCTTTCACAAATCACTTACCTCACAAAAATCTTCGTTACTCAAGCTACTGCAATACAGCGAGCGCCACTACTGCCAGCTAAATAAAAGATTCTAACTACTGAAGGCACTAACTACTGATAGGCATAGTTAGCAAATGAAAGATTTTGATAGAGAACAGACAATGTATTTACCTTTATATTGTTCAAAAGTCATATTATATATATATATATATATATATATATATATATATATATATATATATATATCAGTTCATGACATCTAGTCTTACAAATTTACTGTCTCTGTCCAGATCATCCGCTCTAAAAAACTCCGCCATCTCACTCCCCACATCCACCACTGCTGGCGGCTCACCTCCAACTGCGCAACGCTACGCGCTGTTCACATCCAGCTGCCCAACACTACAATGGCAGACAACAATGCAAACTAGCCACAGACTGCACACAGCACAGCCAGTAATTTTCATACAGAGCGCTACGTGGAGTTACCAATAAAAAAAACTACACAGCCTACTTACAACTGGAATAAAAAATAAACTGGACACGTGTAACTAGCACTTGCTATCTGAGGGTTCCGTGTACACTTAATTATATAGCTAGACGATAATAATTTCGCGTGGCTTATTGGTTTGGCGCAAGTCTTTCCATTGAAAGTCACTTCAGCAATCTGCATGTCTATAACATATTCCGGTTATCCAATTGCGGAAAGGGGACCTGCAGTTGCACGTAGAATCTGATCCACTTGTCGGTTCTGGCAAATCCTCGAAGGCTAAGTTAAAACAAACACAGGGAAGTCCGCAGCCCGATGGAGATTCGATCTCGCAAGTAAGACGTTTCCAGGCATGCACTTTACCCCTAGGCAACTTTATTTTCTGGTCCGATGTGTGGGTGGAAAGTTCGTCTATAGGTTTCGACCAGTGAGTTTGCGAGTACCAAAATACGTGACATGTATGGCCGTGTAATTTGACTGCATCGACTTAGAGCCTTAAATTATGTACAGCGCCAAGAGACCGTGGACGTTAATATTTTACATAAACTTCTACCTGATACCTGTACCCACTCTGATAAAAAGCGGTCTTTGCGGAAGGCCGTAACTTCTGGTTTTATTGATGTAGAATCTTACAATATTTCGCGCCTCCAAGGGACCGTAAACATTAATATATGGCATAAATTTCAACTTGAAACCTTTATCCACTCATGAGAAAAAGGGATGTGAACAATCAGATGGACAGACAGACAGGCGGATAACTATGTGATGCTACGGGGTTCCGTTTTTACTGGTTGTGGTAAGAAACAGTAAAAAGACCTCGTAAATAGTCCCCACCTAGCCATATTTACAAGTGAGCGTATGATGTTAATGTAAAACGGCAGGTTCAGCGTCAGTGCAGGTAAACGTACTTTGATCCGTGGAACATGAACCTAATTCACAGTACTTTCCTTTTCATCAACTGAAAATTGTCTTCACAAGGCTTTGTGTGTTTCTACTACAGTTGCCTTTGATTAGTCGAAATTAACTCTTTGAGAAATGTGTTGCCTTTCATTAGTCGAAATTAGCTCTTTGAGCAATGTGTTGCAGTCCGAATGTATATTCGTCACTCAGAAGCTGATTCTCGTCAAGTTCTACTCTATTTCATTTGGGAGACAGTATAGTTTTGTATGGTATCGGTGCGAGCTGATTCGGAATTTCTACAGTGATAAAGAAAATGGGTGAGATATTTTAAATTACTTGCCGTAGTGATTGTTCGGCGATTGTGCACATTATTTCAGAAGTACGTCCTAGATGTCTGCACAGCAAACCTGCGGTCATTCTGCGTTTATACTTGCGATGATATCCCTCTGCGTAGTGAAGTGTAAGCTTATGAGTTGTTCACTTCTTGTTAAATAGAGTCTTATTATATGACCAAATATTATCTTGTTAATCCGCCGGGTTTCAGACTCAAAATTATCACCCTCTTCTGCATTATAAAATAGTTAGTACCTTGTTAGAAGTTGAGTAGTGAGAGCAATGATTCCGTCTACTCTTTGTGAGAATCTTATTGCTGCTTCGAGGAACCAAGTGGGCTTTGTAAATCAGCTGCGTTCTTTTGAGAATAATATACGTCAACATTTACAACTTTTTTCTCTGAATTATTCGTCCAAACCTAGTCTTTACGTTTATTATCTTAACTTACCGCAGCTAGATTCTGCCAGGCCGCCTTATTGTGAACCACTGCCGCTCTATTAATGCTATGAGATGGGCCAACATTTAGGTAATTCATTACATTCTTCAATACTCCAGGAAATTAGCAATAAATACTCTGTTTCTTTGCGTGAAGTTATGTTTCATATACTGAGCGGTAAGTCGTTGTCTGCTGACTTCTGAATGCAATGTGTAGCGACTTGACATATAGTTAGGTGTGCACTGTAATATTTTATAGCAATGGCGTAATGTTCTGGTTTCAGTACACATTGGAGAGTATCCTCTTTCTCACTACTTGGGGGGGGGGGGGGGGGAGGGGGCGTGTATAGAACAAAAGAAAACACAGTCTGCAATAAACTAGGAGAAGTAGAAAAAATCTGCCAAGTAGTTGCAAACAAAGGCTTATTGGAACACTTAATCTAGATTTCGACAGTTTAAAAATTCTCTTCTTGAGAAGAAACCTAGGTCAAGGGTTCCAACGAATCTTTATTTACTGGTTGGCCGGTTTTTTTCAACATCTCCAAGTTTACTGTCACACAGTTCAAATGGTTCAAATGGCTCTGAGCGCTATTGGACTTAACATCTGAGGTCATCAGTCCCCTAGAACTTAGAACTACTTAAGCCTAACTAACCTAAGGACATCACACACATCCATGCCCGAGACAGGATTCGAACCTGCGAGCGTAGCGGTCGCTCGGTTCCAGACTGAAGCGCCTAGAACCGCTCAGCCTCACCTGCCGGCTGTCACACAGTTGCTGAAGTTATAGCCATGTTCAAGATCTTACAACCTGTGGTTTTTGGGCAGTTTCTGGATAGAAAATTATTTGTTGTTTAACGCCTGAGCAGTTAGTTATGCGAAATTTACTCAAAGCAGGAGTCTGTGACTTAGAATGTTCCGTTAAATATTTGCGGTCAAATACACTCCTGGAAATTGAAATAAGAACACCGTGAATTCATTGTCCCAGGAAGGGGAAACTTTATTGACACATTCCTGGGGTCAGATACATCACATGATCACACTGACAGAACCACAGGCACATAGACACAGGCAACAGAGCATGCACAATGTCGGCACTAGTACAGTGTATATCCACCTTTCGCAGCAATGCAGGCTGCTATTCTCCCATGGAGACGATCGTAGAGATGCTGGATGTAGTCCTGTGGAACGGCTTGCCATGCCATTTCCACCTGGCGGCTCAGTTGGACCAGCGTTCGTGCTGGACGTGCAGACCGCGTGAGACGACGCTTCATCCAGTCCCAAACATGCTCAATGGGGGACAGATCCGGAGATCTTGCTGGCCAGGGTAGTTGACTTACACCTTCTAGAGCACGTTGGGTGGCACGGGATACATGCGGACGTGCATTGTCCTGTTGGAACAGCAAGTTCCCTTGCCGGTCTAGGAATGGTAGAACGATGGGTTCGATGACGGTTTGGATGTACCGTGCACTATTCAGTGTCCCCTCGACGATCACCAGTGGTGTACGGCCAGTGTAGGGGATCGCTCCCCACACCATGATGCCGGGTGTTGGCCCTGTGTGCCTCGGTCGTATGCAGTCCTGATTGTGGCGCTCACCTGCACGGCGCCAAACACGCATACGACCATCATTGGCACCAAGGCAGAAGCGACTCTCATCGCTGAAGACGACACGTCTCCATTCGTCCCTCCATTCACGCCTGTCGCGACACCACTGGAGGCGGGCTGCACGATGTTGGGGCGTGAGCGGAAGACGGCCTAACGGTGTGCGGGACCGTAGCCCAGCCTCATGGAGACGGTTGCGAATGGTCCTCGCCGATACCTCAGGAGCAACAGTGTCCCTAATTTGCTGGGAAGTGGCGGTGCGGTCCCCTACGGCACTGCGTAGGATCCTACGGTCTTGGCGTGCATCCGTGCGTCGCTGCGGTCCGGTCCCAGGTCGACGAGCACGTGCACCTTCCGCCGACCACTGGCGACAACATCGATGTACTGTGGAGACCTCACGCCCCACGTGTTGAGCAATTCGGCGGTACGTCCACCCGGCCTCCCGCATGCCCACCATACGCCCTCGCGCAAAGTCCGTCAACTGCACATACGGTTCACGTCCACGCTGTCGCGGCATGCTACCAGTGTTAAAGACTGCGATGGAGCTCCGTATGCCACGGCAAACTGGCAGACACTGACGGTGGCGGTGCACAAATGCTGCGCAGCTAGCGCCCTTCGTCGGCCGACACCGCGGTTCCTGGTGTGTCCGCTGTGCCGTGCGTGTGATCATTGCTTGTACAGCCCTCTCGCAGTGTCCGGAGCAAGTATGGTGGGTCTGACACACCGGTGTCAATGTGTTCTTTTTTCCATTTCCAGGAGTGTAGTTTCCAATTTGTTTTTTGAGGTGTACAGATTCAGATATTAGTTCTAGCCTTAATAGTTCAAGGCTTTACTTAACTGTTCATGGTAGGAGCTTAGCTTTTAATACACACACATACACACACACACACACATACACACACACACACACACACACACACACACACACACACACACAAACACACACACACACACACACACACACACACACATTAAAACAGCTAGGGGGTCGTGGATTACCAGTAACAGCATTTGTCTTTTCTTCTATTACATGCGGTAGAGCAGTCTGTTTCAGATTGGGCCCACAATAGAAGTTCGGTTATTTTCATACAAATACCAGGCGAAATATAGTGGGGAAGAGTGGTTCCCAATTTAAACTATACCTGCATTTGTTTTACAACCAACGGAAATTTCCTAAACCTTGGTCAAAACCGGATGATGGCATCTTATTTACATTTAGGATGTGGTACCTCGGAATATTGTAACAGTTTCTGATGAAACCAACGTTTCGACCACGGTTACAGTGGCCTTATTCTTGATCTGTTGGTGTATTTTGTTGTCCAGAATCGCTTATGCCGGCCGCTGGTGGCCGAGCGGTTCTGGCGCTTCAGTCTGGAACCGCGCGACCGCTACGGTCGCAGGTTCGAATCCTGCCTCGGGCATGGATGTGTGTGTTGTCCTTAGGTTAGTTAGGTTTAAGTAGTTCTAAGTTCTAGGGGACTTATGACCTCAGCAGTTGAGTCCCATAGTGCTCAGAGCCATTAAGCCATCGCTTATGTTTTGTCATGACTGCGCTACTGCTGATGAAATCAAATCACAGTACCATTTGTACAAGTTGTACCATTCTTACCGCACTATAGTGGCAAGATCAGGTAACGATGATGGCGGTGGATAGCGATCAGGCACCCTTTTCTCCAAAATACACTACACAGCCAAATAATATTGAGATCTAGTAACTGGTGTGGTGGGAGGAATGGGAAATTTTACTGTCGTAGGTTTGCCATAGGGGACGGAGTGGAGATCTGTTGTCTATTGCCTCTTACAGTGTGTGCCAAGACTGATGGTCGTCGGTCAATAGTGTGTGGATTCTTTGTTTTCCTCAGGCCGCGCAGCGGCAGTTCCTCGTCGGTAACGCTCTCGTTTCGTTTCGTTAGTTCGGCATGTTGGGCTCTGATGGCTGGCAGCTACGATGGTGCTGGCCTGAGTCCATCCTCTCTATTAATGTTGTTCGTATGTTTTAATATTTCAGTGGCCTCTCTGATCTTGAGTTTTTTTTATCCCTGGCTGCTTGCCAAGTGCGCAGGTTTCGTTGAATTTTATTTTCTTGCGGCAGCCTTTCTGGTGGTAGGCCATTGCAGATTTACTGTGCTGCCCAAGTTGAATATTGTGCTCTTGCCCCTGTATACGCGTAGCCACAGCTCTGTCGGTTTCGCGGCTGTAGAGTTCTCCTCAATCGGAGTCAAGTTTGTAAACGCTTAGAGTGTACAGAGCACCTGTCTTACCCTTGGAGTAACTTGCCACATCCGGGATCTAGCGGGAGATGTAGAAAACGATCTGGACACCAAACAGGCGATGTTGTTTACCGTGTGGGTCACCTGCGTTCTTCGCATAAGGTAAGCGTACTTGCTGGCTGCAGTTTGTCGAAGTACTGCCTACGGGTGGCGGAGACAAATATGTAGTCACCAGAAATACGACACATTACCGTGCCTAACACGGTGTAGGGAACACGTTTCACAATGAATAAATACCGGTCCCGTACGGTTTTCAATGGAGTCTTATACCATTCTTTCCACATTTCACTATTGGGACGTAAACTCGGCCAGAACTTGAAAACAATGTGCTACAAAACTCATCCAAAATACGGCCGTTCCTCCATTGCACCATTATCTTGGTTGCCACACTGGACTCGCATTCTAGAGGACTACAGTTGAAACCCTACTCCGGCCACCTTGATTTAGGTTTTCCGTGATTTCCCTAAATCGCTTCAGTTAAATGCCGGGATGATTCTTTCGTAAGAACATGGTCGATTTCCTCCCCCATCCATTTCCTAATCCGAGCTTGTGCCCCGTCTTTAATGACCTTGTTGTCGACGGGACGTAAAACCCAATCACTTCCTCCTCCTCCTCCTCCTCCTACCATTGTCCTGGATATAAGACTTTGGCAAAATTTTCCTGTAACGGATGTTTGCATCACTGCTGATTGGTTTTGTAATCCCAACTCGCCCTGCAATTCCTTGCTTACGGAGCTGTCATCCTGTTGTTTTGGTGATGATACGGTCTGCGAGTGCAACATCGGATTGTTTCAATGTCTTTAGAGCTGTCATCCTCTTAGGATCGTCACAATCCTCTTGAATCTGGGTCTGCCACTAGCACTTAAGACACACTACCGTCCGTGTTGTGACTAAGCAGATGATGGTTCTTCTGCTTTCCCTTTATGAGGTATAACTCTTGGATATTGTGCCTCTTGAAACACCAAACGCTTCGGATTCCTAGATTACAGAATCAACCAAAAAATTTCCCACGTTCCAAGTCACTTGGCTCCACCAACTAAAATAACACCGTCCGAACACGCCTCGGAAGGCGCAAGGGTACTGAGTGACCACCATCTCATCCTCAGCCGATAGGCGGCACTGGATGCAGAGAAGGTGGTGCACGGGGTCAGCACACGGTTCTCACGCCCGTTGAAAGTTTTCGTGACCGGACTTAGCTCCATAAGCGCCAGCAACTTTCCCAAATTCGAAGTCATTTAGCTCCGACGTAATGCACTCACAACTACCCAGAACACAGTTCTGATCGCGACTGCCACTTGTAAGTTATTCAGGACATTACATAGTACCGTTAGTATTCGAATACAATAGCACAATCTAGCATCTGCATTTATTTTCTAGTATCCGTGCGTTACAGTGTTTCTATTTTTCTGACCAACCCATGTATCTAGAGTCCTTTCATTCGATGCCAGGGCTTGCGCATCGATGTGGGATGTAGCCAGTGGCCAAGAACGTTGTTCACAGCCTTATAAGCCCAGATATAGCCCGTCCGGTTAGTCGTGCGGTCTAACACGTTGCTTTTCGGGCGGTAACCGGCACGAGTCCGCACGGTGGATTAGTGTCGAGGTCCGGTGTGCCGGCCCGTCTGTGGACAGTTTTTAAGGCGGTTTTCCATCTGCCTCGGCGAATGCTAGCTGGTTCCCCTTATTCCGTCTAAGTTACACTGTGCCGGCGATTGCTGCGCAAACACTGTCTCCACGTAAGCGTACACCGTAATCACTTTACCACGCAAACATTGGGGTTATACTCGTCTGGTGTGAGACGTTCCCGGTGTTAACCCTGGGTTTGGTGTGGGGCGGCGGTAGATTGAGGAAGCATCTCTGTCGTTTCTAGGTCCACAGTTCAATACAATACAGAGACCAGATGTTTTGTTGCGAGCATCACTTGGGCCATATAGTTCTACGCCTAGGACTGGAAATTCCCTATTTTCTATACATGGAGGGTGAACTGGACCTTCTCGTGCATTTTTTTAAATATTCGTGAAACCTCTGTGGTTCCGTCTCACCAAATCGTCATATAGCGAACATGTCGTGCAGGTGTCTGAACCAGCAGCGTGCTCCAGAAGGAGCTGAACGAAGTGCCATTGCTTCGAAGACCTCTGTGAATATGTCGGGTAGTAACGGGAATAAGACAAGTTGACCTGGGGGAAGGTTACTGTAACTGTCCCCGAACGTTGGTTTCATCAGTAGCATGACACAGTACTATACCCAGACGCTTTTTTTTTTTTTTTACATAAATCAGTCCCAACTTCTAAGAACATAATTGTTAAGGCTTTCGTGGCCACTTGTTGACAAACTGCCTATTGGCTTCTGTCTCGGGTTCTTCGGCCGACGTTCATCTAATGATTTTACTGACGTTTCGCCAGCACAAGTAGCTGGCATTCTCAAAGCTTCACCCTCCATTGCCGGTGGTGAACTGGACCCGAGCTCGCGGCCTCAGACTATATATACCTGGCGCGCCAACGTCCGAGGGCTTCTCCGCGGTCATTTTCGGTGCGGTTCTCCTCTTGCTACCTGAGACAGTCGTTCGCTGCAGTACGGGAAGCCAGGATCCGTTTACCTTAAGGCTTTCCTCTTTCTTGTTGAAGCTGTTCGCGTGTTTTTGTATTTCTACAGCTTATCTGAACAAGTGCGTGTGATAGTGCTTCTCTACAGCCAGAACTTCCGAGTCGGTAAATTTTATTACGTGGTCGGTCTCACGCAGTGCGTGCTCTACCACGGCCGGTTTCTCCACCTGTCCCAGCCTGCGATGTCGCTTATGTTCTGCGATCCTGGCGTTGATTGATCGTCCAGTCATTCCGACATAAGCTTTTCCGCATGTGCATAGTATACGGTATATTCTCGACATTGTAAGTGGGTCTCTTTTCTCCTTTGCCGATCTAAGACACTCTTTGATCGTCCTTGTCGGTTTGAAAATCGTCTTTACGCCATGTCTGCGCAATATACGGCCGATTCTGTCCGTCACTCTGGGAATGTATGGCAGAAAGGCCGTACTCGACAATTCTATTTCTGATCCCTTACTTCGCAGAGTGTTTGGCTCTGTTACAATTCTAATACAGGGTGTTACAAAAAGTTACGGCCAAACTTTCAGGAAACATTCCTCACACACAAAGAAAGAAAATATGTTATGTGGACATGTGTCCGGAAACGCTTACTTTCCATGTTAGAGCTCATTTTATTACTTCTCTTCAAATCACATTAATCATGGAATGGAAACACACAGCAACAGAGCGTACCAGTGTGACTTCAAACACTTTGTTACAAGAAATGTTCAAAATGTCCTCCGTTAGCGAGGATACATGCATCCACCCTCTGTCGCATGGAATCCCTGATGCGCTGATGCAGTCCTGGAGAATGGCATATTGTATCACAGCCGTCCACAATACGAGCACGAAGAGTCTCTACATTTGGTACTGGGCTTGCGTAGACAAGAGCTTTCAAATGCCCCCATAAATGAAAGTCAAGGGGGTTGAGGTCAGGAGAGCTTGGAGGCCATGGAATTGGTCCGCCTCTACCAATTCATCGGCCACCGAATCTGTTGTTGAGAAGCGTACGAACACTTGACTGAAATGTGCAGGAGCTCCATCGTGCATGAACCACGTGTTGTGTCGTACTTGTAATGGCACATGTTCTACCAGCACAGGTAGAGTATCCCGTATGAAATCATGAAACGTGCTCCATTGAGCGTAGGTGGAAGAACATAGTGACGAAACTAAATGAGCTCTAACATGGAAAGTAAGCGTTTCCGGACACATGTCCACATAACATCTTTTCTTTATTTGTGTGTGAGGAATGTTTCCTGAGAGTTTGGCCGGACCTTTTGTGTAACACCCTGTATAATTTGTGGAGTACCCATTGGTCCTCAGAACGCTTTCCAGGTGTTGCATTTCGCGTCTGACGTGCTGCGGCTCATATTCGTCCTGCTCCTGTTACGAGCGTATTAATCATGCCTTTTTTCTGGCTCGGGTGGTGGTTTGATAGTTTCTGCAGGTATCGGTCCATGTGTGTCGGTTTTCTATACACGCTGTGTCCCAGGTAACGACATCACTTGTGACCAGCACATCTAGAAATGGCGGTTTTTTGTTCTAAGAACAGGTTGAGCAGTTTGTCCTTTTCAGCCAAGATCCAGTAGGATAGGAGTGAAGCTGAGGGAGCCCAACCGGGAATATCTGACATGAGCAGATATGTGTTTAAATGGAATATGACAGCGACTATGAGCTATAGGGAATATACATTAGCAAGCTGGTTTAATACGATTACTTCGTTACCATTGCTTGTTTAGGCAATAAATTACCTTAACCTGTTGATCCAGCTATAGCCGAAAATATTCACGCGGCACGATACCAATCTACGATACGCTTATCGTTTTGAACCCGGGTGACTTAGAGTGAAATGACTAATGAATGGCGTTACTCGCCGGCCTTCGCGCCAGGCAGCTCACGGCCGCTAGCGGACTGGCCGCCGTGTTTGCTCTTTTACGGCGGCGCTCGACGGTCGCACGTGCTCGCGAAACAAGTGTCCACGTGGGCGGACGCGGGTAACAGCCAGCCGGGCCGGCAGCGCATTTGTCAGCCGTAAGCCGAGCTCCTTCGTGCTTCTCTTTCTGGCCGGCCCCGTGCACATTCTGCGCCCTGAATTATCCGGCTCCCCAAAAGGCAGGCCACAAATCACCGCCGTCACCTCTGCGGGCATACAGCTGCAGCCGGCGTCGCCTCCCGGTCGAGTACAGGCGTACTCGGCCGGCTAGTGCCCCGGCATTTCTACACTTTGCAGGTTTCGTATCCTTTCTGCTCGTAAAGCAGGAAGACACTACAGCAGACGAGTTGCTCCAAGCAGTCGTTTCACGGCCTTAAAGGGAGACAGTTACTCAGTTTCTAAACTGCCGGCAATTACTGTTGCAGAGCCATGAAGGTGGTAAGCAGCAAACCTCGTAATGGCATGATGGGTACTACATGACTGGATATGCAGGTGATCAGCGTTTCAGTGCCTTTGCACGAAGCAGGTAGGACCAATGCTATCTACACTACTGGCCATTAAAATTGCTACACCGAGAAGAAATACACATGATAAAGGGGTATTCATTCGACAAATATATTATACTAGAACTGACATGTGATTACATTTACACGCAGTTTAGGTTCAAATCGTTCAAATGGCACTGAGCACTATAGGACTCATCTGCTGTGGTCATAAGTCCCCTAGAACTTAGAACTACTTAAACCTAACTAACCTAAGGACATGACACACATCCATGCCCGAGGCAGGATTCGAACCTGCGACCGTAGCGGTCGTGCGGTCCCAGGCTGGAGCGCCTTTAACCGCGCGGGCACTCCGGCCGGCGCGCAGTTTAGGTGCATAGATCCTGAGAAGTCAGTACCCAGAACAACCACCTCTGGCCGTAATAACGGTCTTGATACGACTGGGCATTAAGTCAAACACAGCTTGGATGGCGTGTACAGGTACAGCTGCCCATGCAGCTTCAACATGATACCACAGTTCAGCAGGAGTAGCGACTGGGGTATTGTGGCGAGGCAGTTGCTCGGCCACCATTGACCAGACGTTTTCAGTGGGTGAGAGATCTGGAGAATTTGCTGGCCAGGGCAGCAGTCGAACACTTTCTGTATCCAGAAAGGCCCGTACACGACCTACAATAAGCGGCCGTGCATTATCTTGGTGAAATGTAGGGTTTCGCAGGGATCGAATGAAGAGTAGAGCCACGGGTCGTAACACATCTGAAATGCAACGTCCACTGTTCAAAGTGCTGTCAATGCGGACAAGAGGTGACCGAGACGTGTAACCAATGGTAACCCATACCATCATGCTGGGTGATACGCCAGTATAGCGATGACGAATAACGCTTCATGGGTTAGCGACATGCACATATACAGACGGTGGCTGTATCGCGTATACGCGGTATAAAATGGCAGTGCTTTGGCATTTAGAACCAAGTGATTCATCAGAAAAGTTTTCCAACGTTATTATGGCGGCAAGAATGAAATTAACAGAAGGAATGCAAGTAGGAGCTAGACGCATGGGACATTCCATTTCAGAAATCGTTAGGAAATTCAATATTCCGTGATCGACAGTGTCAAGAGTGAGCCGAGAATACCAGATTTACGAACAACACAGTGGACGACTGGCTTCACTTAACGACCGAGAGCAGCAGCGTTAGCGTAGAGTTGTTTGTGGTAACAGAAAACCAACGTTGCATGAAATAACCGTAGAAATCAGTGTGGATCGTGCAATGAACGTATACGTTAGGACATTGCTGCTAAATTTGGCGTTAATGGACTATGGCAGCAGATGAGCTACGCGAGTACCGTAGCTAATAGCACGACATCGCCTGCAGCACTTCTGCTGGGCTCGTTACTTGTTAACAGTTTTGAGCAGCGGGTGATGGGTTCCTTGACAACATTTCAACAAATTATATCATCTGAATTCACCATTTTGACCACGGACACAAGAAATCATCTATGGGGTTCCACCACAAAGGATCACCGACGCAAAATAAAGTTCGGGAGCATGTCATCAGTATTGAATTAATGCAGTCAGCTTTCTGGCACGTTCTAGGTGTGATGCATTTGGAATTTATTCCTAAAGGAACTGATACACTACTGGCCATTAAAATTGCTACACCACGAAGCTGATGTGCTACAGACGCGAAATTTAACCGGCAGGAAGAAGATGCTGTAATATGCAAATGATTAGCTTTTCAGATCATTCACACAAGGTTGGTGCCGGTGGCGCCACCTACAACGTGCTGACATGAGGAAAGTTTCCAACCGATTTCTCATACACAAACAGCAGTTGACCGGCGTTGCCTGGTGAAATGTTGTTGTGATGCCTCGTGAAAGGAGGACAAATGCGTACCATCACGTTTCCGACTTTGATAACGGTCGGATTGTAGCCTATCGCAATTGCGGTTTATCGGATCACGACATTGCTGCTCGAGTTCGTCGAGATCCAACGACTGTTACAGAATATGGAGTCGGTGGGTTCAGGAGGGTAATACGGAACGCCGTGCTGGATCCCAACGGCCTGGTGTCACTAACAGTCGAGATGACAGGCATCTTATCCGCATGGCTGTAACGGATCGTGCAGCCACATCTCGATCCGTGAGTCAACAGATGCGAACGTTTTGCAATACAACAACCATCAGCACGAACAATTCGACGACGTTTGCAGCAGCATGGACTATCAGCTCGGAGACCATGGCTGCGGTTACCCTTGACGCTGCATCACAGACAGGAGCGCCTGCGATGGTGTACTCAACGACGAACCTGGGTGCACGAATGGCAAAACGTCATTTTTTCGGATGAATCCGGGTTCTCTTTCAACAAATTTCTTCAGGGTATCAGACCGCATCGTCATAATTTTAAAATATGCCAACGTTTCGGCCAGCGTTGCAGCTAGCCTTCATCAGGGCCTTACGTTAACTGCTAAATGAACACACTTGGATTCCTTAAATAGCTGCACGAGAAAACCGTGTCGTTACTTGATTGGCTGTACTAGGAGGAGGAGGAGGGGTGAAAGGTATGCTTTATTGGTGTTTCCTTTATTATCTGTCATTGGCTGAAATAGCTGTTTTCTATTGGTCTTTACATTAATCCACCCCATTGGAGGAGACGGACGAATAGCGAACAGGTGATGGCTGTGACGTCACACTGTTTCCATGCTGTCCAGAAGCCGGCTGCGGCGTGCCATTGCTTTGTGTGCTCGCGACCACTACTGTGGCTCTCCGCGTGTCCGCATGGGCCGCCACGGCTCTGCCGCCGCTCCGTAGCCCTGCTATTGCAGGCAGCCAAGACCTCGGAAGCTTGTACCCGTCCTCTCTATTCATGTTGGCGGGTCTTTTGGCTATTTCTATCGCCTCTCTAATCTTTCTTTTGAAAGTGAGAGGCTGTTTCGCCAGGACGCGGGCTTCTTGAAAAAATATTGGTTTCCCGCACTCGTCTCGGTGTTCCGCCACTGCTGACTTAGTGTGTTGTTTCAGGCGGATATATCTTTCATGTTCCGAGAGCCTAGTGCTGATCGGACGTCCCGTCTCACCTATGTAAACTAATCCACACGCACAACCAATTTCATACACGCCAGCTGTGTGTAGTTTGTCAACTGCATCCTTGGTAGAACCGAGCATGTCTGATATTTTGTGTCTGCTTCGGAAAATTGGTTTGATGTCGGCTTTTCGTAGGATTTTGCCAATACGTTCGGTGACCCCTTGTACATATGGTAACACAGCAATGCTCTGTGCCTCCTTCTCCTCTTCCCTATTAGTCTTCTCCCTTGTCGACATGGTGCTGTCTATCATCTGCTTCCCATAGCCATTAGTTCCGAAGATGGACCTGAGGTGTTCAAGTTCTGTCTTCAGATGTTCTTCGTCGCTTATCCTGTACGCTCTCTTCGTTAGCGTGTGCAGGGCGGACTTCTTCTGCGTGGGGTGATGGTGGGAGGAGGCGTGAAGGTACCTGTCCGTATTGGTTGGTTTCCTGTACACTTTGTGGCCAAGTTTACCATCAGGTTTTCGATAAACTTCCACGTCGAGAAAATGCAGCACCCCATTCTTCTCTGTTTCCATTGTAAACTGGATTTTCCTATGCTGTTGGTTAAGGTGCTTGTGGAAGTTCTGTAACTCCTCTTCTCCGTGGGGCCAGATGACGAAAGTATCATCGACATAGCGAAGCCAACAATTTGGACGTAATGGTGCGGACTGGAGGGCTGTTTCCTCAAATGCCTCCATGAAAATTTCTGCTGCGATAGGCGATAGGGGTGAGCCCATAGCTACACCGTCAGTTTGTTCATAAAATTGACCTCTCCACCTGAAATAGGTGGTCGTCAGACAGTGGCGCACAAGCTCACATACATCAGGTGCCACGCGTTCTTCTAGGATGTTCACAGTATCTGACACTGGGACATTCGTGAATAGGGATTTGACGTCGAAGCTAACCATCAGATCTTGGTCCGTAACACGCATTTCCTTTAGGAGAGACACGAAGTGAGTGGAATCCTTAACGTAGGACTCGGTTTGATGCACTAGGTGTCGGAGCCTAGGTGCCAGTTCTTTCGCTAGGTAGTAGGTCGGCGAATTTATACTGTTTACTATGGGCCTTAAGGGGAAGTCGGTTTTGTGTACCTTCGGTACACCATATATCCTTGGTGCCTGTGTCACTTGCGGGATGAATCTTCTGGCCTTGTCGAAATTGATTCTAGAGTGCTTCAGCAGTGCCTGCGTCGTTTTGATTACCTTGGCCGTCGGATCTCCCTGAAGTTTCTTGTAGATAGGTTCTGCGAGAATATCTTCCATTCGTTTGTTGTAATCAGTCGTGTCCAAGACTACAGTGGCGTTGCCCTTATCTGCCTGTACCACTACTAAGTGGGGGTTGTCCCTGAGTTCCTTGATGGCATGGTATTCCTCAGCGTTGATGTTTTGCTTCGGTGGCTTTGCTTTATTCAGAACTCTGACCGTTTCCTGCCGGATCTTCTCCGCCTCGGCCTGCGGCAGATGACGTACCGAAACCTCTACGGATTCTATGATATCTTCTTTTGGAACTCGCTTAGGTGCGACTGCGAAATTCATCCCCTTGGCCAGGATTGCTGTGGTTGCCTCGCTCAAGGTGTGGCTGGAGAGGTTGACCACTGTCCGTCGCCTGTCCAGCGTCAATGTTTCGTCCGTGGCTTTCTGTTGTAGTTTGTCGTACTTTCTCATCTGGCGGTTAGTAATACTATTGCTGGTCCTTGATGCTTGCTGAAAGGTTAACCTGTCGACTTTATCCCAGTCTTCCATCTGAAGTTTTCCGGCCAGAAATAGGTGCAGATCACACAAATTCCTGTTGTGAGCATCGAGACTTATGCGGATGTGGCGAATCCTTTCCCGTAGCAATGCTTTGCTGGCTTTAACACAGATATTCCTCGCCTTGTTCGTTTGTATGTGAGACGTCAACCGCAAAGAATGCGGCACAACACTCGTGTCTCTGCATCTCTTCAAAAAAGCAAGGTCATTCAGCAGTTTACATCTTTTTAAACGCAGTGCTTCTAAATTCTTGATGTTTCCGTGGATTTCCTGCCCATAAGTCAGCAGTGGCGGAACACCGAGACGAGTGCGGGAAACCAATATTTTTTCAAGAAGCCCGCGTCCTGGCGAAACAGCCTCTCACTTTCAAAAGAAAGATTAGAGAGGCGATAGAAATAGCCAAAAGACCCGCCAACATGAATAGAGAGGACGGGTACAAGCTTCTGAGGTCTTGGCTGCCTGCAATAGCAGGGCTACGGAGCGGCGGCAGAGCCGTGGCGGCCCATGCGGACACGCGGAGAGCCACAGTAGTGGTCGCGAGCACACAAAGCAATGGCACGCCGCAGCCGGCTTCTGGACAGCATGGAAACAGTGTGACGTCACAGCCATCACCTGTTCGCTATTCGTCCGTCTCCTCCAATGGGGTGGATTAATGTAAAGACCAATAGAAAACAGCTATTTCAGCCAATGACAGATAATAAAGGAAACACCAATAAAGCATACCTTTCACCCCTCCTCCTCCTCCTCCTAGTACAGCCAATCAAGTAACGACACGGTTTTCTCGTGTAGCTATTTAAGGAATCCAAGTGTGTTCATTTAGCAGTTAACGTAAGGCCCTGATGAAGGCTAGCTGCAACGCTGGCCGAAACGTTGGCACATTTTAAAATTATGACGATGCGGTCTGATACCCTGAAGAATTTTATTGAAGAAGACAACGGCCGCGGAAGCCTACGCTTACAATCCGGGTTCTGTTTACAGCATCATGACTGTCGCTTCCGTGTTTGGCTACATCGCAGTGAACGCATATTGGAAGCGTGTATTCGTCATCGCCATACTGGCGTATCACCCGGCGTGATGGTATGGGGTGCCATTGGTTACACGTCTCGGTCAGCTCCTATTAGCATGGACGGCTTTTTGAACAGTGTACGTTACATTTCAGATGTGTTACTACCTGTGGCACTACCCTTCATTCGATGCCTGCGAAACCCCACATTTCAGCAGGATAATGCACGACCGCATGTTGCAGGTCCTGTACGGGCCTTTCTGGATCCAGAAAATGTTCGACTGCTGGCCTGGCCTGCACATCCTCCAGATGTCTCACCAATTGAAAACGTCTGGTCAATGGTGGCCGAGCAACTGGCTCGTCACTACTTGATGAACTGTGATATCGTGTTGAAGCTGCATGGGCAGCTGTACCTGTACACGCCATCCAAGCTGTGTTTGACTCAATGGCCAGGCGTATCAATGCCGTTATTAAGGCCAGAGGTGGTTGTTCTGGGTACTGATTTCTCAGGATCTATGCACCCAAATTGCGTGAAAATGTAATCACATGTCAGTTCTAGTATAATATATTGGGCCAATGAGTACCCGTTTATCATCTGCTTTTCTTCTTGGTGTAGCAATTTTAATGGCCAGTAGTGTACAAACTCTGCAGGGTGCTGTGAATCCCTCAGATAACTGACAGCACGAATTCTAAGAAGTCGTCCACCCGTGGAGCCCCCTCCCCTTCAGCATGACAATGCTAGACCACACACCAGCGCTGCAACATCTGCAACAACCCGACGCCTTGGGTTGGCTGTCATCGATGATACTCCATAGAGTCCCGACTTGGCCCTGTCCGATTTTCACCTGTTTCCGAAACTTGAAGAAACATTCGAGGACTTCACTTTGACACTGATGAATCTGTGTACATCTACATCTACATGTATACTCTGCAAACCACATCTAAGTGTCTGGTAGCTCACAGGCAATTCTCTATTATTCCAGTCTCGTATAGCGTGCGGAGAGAACGAACACCTATACCTTTCCCTACGAGCAGAGTAAGCAGAGTTGAGGCTGTAACTCCGCAATAAACGTCAAACAGTTTACAGTGACGGTGTGAAAAAGACAGTTCTCTTGTTGGAAAAAATATGTTTGTCGCCAGGGTGACTATGTTGAGAACTAAGTATGTTAACATGAAGAATAAAGCTATAGAATGTTAATAATGTTTCTTTATTTAAAAAAGCTATAAGAGTTTCACATAAAAAGTCGGAGGCATCAATTTTTAGCATGCTCGCGTAGTACTGTATGTAGAATAGTACCAGATCGAAAGGAGTCTACTGTACTTGAGTATTACCAAGTCACATCTGAAATTTCCGGTCGGATGAAGTAGTTTAGGAAGTGTTTGGTTTGGCTTTAGGAGCAATGAGATGGAGACATTCCGGGACCACCACTGGTTTGAACTAGTGTACATTGGTAGTACATAGTAATTACATTTTGTTAGTATTCTTTAAATTTTAAGTTAATATTTTCGAAAAATTTTACACGTTAGTCAGTCTTTTTTTTTTTTTTTTTTTTTTTTTTTTTTTTTGGTGGTGCTGGAAAATTTTCATACTTTGTATAATAATTTCTTCGACCTGCTGTTGTAAACTAGACCGCAGGTCACTGGAATGTAGGAAATAAATAAAATAAATTACATGCTAAATTTATAATCTGTGTGTTATGCGAGTTTATAATAATACAACAATTGCGTGTGCTCATTTTACAACCAGTACGTTGTAATTTAATACTACAGTTTCAGTAACTGCCAACGGCCTTGCCGCAGTGCTAACAATGGTTCCGTCAGATCACTGAAGTTAAGCGCTGTCGGGTTCGCAGGGTGCACTCAGCCCTTGTGAGGCAAATTGAGCAGTTACTTGATTAAGAAGTAGCGGCTCCGCTCACGAGAACTGACAACGGCCGGGAGAGCGGTGTGCTGACTACACGCCCCTCCATATCCGCATCCAGTGACGCCTATAGGCTGAAAATGCCACAGCGGTCGGTCAGCACCCTTAGGGTCTTTCGAGGCTTGTACGGACGGAGTATAGCTTTAGTTTAGGTTCAGTAACTGCTATATTCACAGCTATAAAACAACAATTACAATTCTTTCATGTTACATTTACAGTCATTGTATCATAGAAGTTTTTACTTTAGCATAATACAACAGTTCCATTTTTACATTCAATGAGTTTCATTTCCATAGTACAGTATCAACTCTATTAGACTTACTGTTGATATGTTATGAGGGTTCTTCCATTTGAGCGTTTTATTACTCGTCAATACACCGCATTATAGCCAAATAAATATGTCTAGGAACCGTGAACACACCTATAACGTATTAACTGTATCAATGTCTGGGCACAACATAATGCACTGGATTGGCACAGCTTATATGTCTTAGATAACAATTTCTAGTGAAGTGAAACGCACTATAGGTTAACTGCTCATTACATATACGACTGCCTGCAGCTGTTTCTCGGATCCATCCAAGCCCTTAATCAAAACGTGGACATTCCGTACCTGTATCGTAAACACTGACGTCACATCATCTGAGAACACAGATAAGGAATAGTCGTTATCCAAAGCAAAGGTCAGGGGCGTCATCAACAGCGTGAATGATTTTGTTCTAAGTCAAACTGAGCTAAAGATATTAATTTATGGCTGTTACTAGACACAACGTCGGAAGAAGGAAGGACAGTGACCGACAGAAACATATCGTCGTCTGCTTAGATATGAGAGTTGACTCCCAGAGACTTACACTGATGAATCAAAACATTCTGTCCAAAAAGTAATGGGGAACCATTCTGGCAACGATATGGGTCACAAATGGGGAAATCTAGTGACATAAGTAACTACGTCAAATGGCAATACGTTATGGCTCCGCGCCTAGGAATGAGCATTTCGGAAACGGCTAAGCTGTTAGTTTGTGTGCTACTGTCGTGAGCATCTATGGAAAGTGACTGAGGAACGGTGAAACACCGAGTACGCGACATGGTGTTACACGTCCACACCTCATCGCAGAAAGTAAAATTCGCAGACTTACCCGCTCTGTAAAATAGAATAGGCCCAATCTTTGTCACAACTGACGATATACACTCATGCTCATAAATTAAGGATAATTTCAGAATGTGGTGCCACACAACGGGGCACTACACAAAACTGGCGCTAATAGCATAGGCACATAGGGAACACACACGACACAGATCTGTAAGTCCACGGTATTGGTGATAAGTTGAGAAAACCGTCCCGAAACACATGTGCTACAAAACGCCACTGTTTCCTGCGCATGTACTCCGACATAAATATGGGATATGATCACCATGCATACGAACACAGACCGCACAACAGGTTGGCATACTCTGGATCAGGTGGTCGAGCAGCTGCTGGTGTATAGCCTCCCATTCGTGCACCAGTGCCTGTCGGAGCTCCTGAAGTGTCCTAGGGGTTTGAAGACGTGCAGCGATACGTCCATCGAGAGCATCCCAGACGTGCTCGATGGGGTTTAGGTCTGGAGAACAGGCAGGCCACTCCATTCGCCTGATATCTTCTGTTTCAGGGTACTCCTCCACGATGGCAGCTCCGTGGGGCCGTGCGTTATCATCCATTAGGAGGAAGGTGGGACCCACTACAACCCTGAAAACGTGGACATACTGGTGCAAAATGACGTCTTGATACACCTGACCTGTTACAGTTCCTTTGTCAAAGACATTCGACAATCATAATCCCACCCCACACCATCAAACCACGACCTCCATACAGGCCCCTTTCAAGGACATTAAGGGGTTGGTATCTGGTTCCTAGTTCACGCCAGAATGACTGTTCAGATTATACCTAGACTCGTCCGTGAACATAACCTGAGACAACTGTTGCAATGACCATGTACTGTGTTCTTGACAGCAGGCTTCACGGACTATCCTGTGACCAGAGGTCAGTGGAATGCACCTTGCAGGTCTCCAGTCAAATAAATCATGTCTGTTCAGTCATCTGTAGACTGTGTGTCTGCAGACAACTGTTCCAGTGGCTGCGGTAAGGTCCCGAGCAAGGCTACCTGCAGTACTCCGTTCGCCGGCACGGTAGCTCAGCGGGTTCGGTCAGAGGGTTACATGCCCTCTGTAATAAAAAAACTGAGTTAATCGATCAACAACGAACTTCAATGAATGTCTTACGACGTCCGCCCCGAGCAGATGCAACGAACAAAAGCGAACAAAATGAGATAAAAAAAAACATGGCCGCCTGCGGGCACTGATAGTGACATATCGGTCTTCTTGTGGTGTTTTACACTGTGGACGTCCCACACTGTAGCACCTAGACACGTTTCCTGTCTGCTGGAATCGTTGCCATAATCTTGAGGTCGCACTGTGTGGCACATGGAGGTCCCATGCTACGACCTGCTGTGTTTGACCAGCCTCCAGTCGCCCTAGTATTCTACCCACATAACGTCATCAATACGTGTTCTCTGAGCCACTTTCAACACACTGTCACCTTTAGCACTTCTGAAAACGTCTGCACCGTACTCTGACGTGCACCAACACACCTCTGCTTATTTGGACTGCTACCAGCGCCAACGTGCGACGACCGCAGGTCAATGCACCACATGGTCATACCCCGAGGTGATTTAAACCCGAAAACCGCCCACCAGTTATTTCACCATGTATCAGCATTATCGTTAACTTATGAGCATGAGTGTAGCACAACGCTGGTGCAGCCGTAAGTGTTTAAAATTTGGTATTTGGTATTTCGTGGTAAGGTCTATGGGACCAAACTGCTGAGTTCATCGCTGCCTAGGCTTACACACTACTTAATCTAAACTAACTTACGTTAAGGACAACACACACACACACACACACACACACACATACATGCCCGAGGGCTCGAACCTCCGACGGGGGGAGCCGCGCGAACCGTGGCAAGGCGCGTCAGCGTTTAAGATCATACCGTTCAGCGCACATCGTTGAAAATGGGGCTCCACAACAGATGACCTCTTTGTGTTACCATGTTGACATTATCAGATACGATCGCAGAGCACGGGATCATCGAGCGTAGGCTGTGGATCAATGTAAACACGTAGCCCGGTCCGACGAATCACATTACTTGTTACGCCAGGTCGATAGTCATGTTTGGACTTGGCCTCATCCGCACGAACGGCTGCTCGAAACATGCACCGCGCCATATTCGCAGGCTGGTGGGAGCAGTAATATGCTGTGGGGGACACTGGCCTAGAATTCCAAGAGACCTGTTGTAGTAATCGAAGCCACTGTGAGAACTGTGAACATCATTGCAGACTACTTGCATTCCGCGTTCGATGCCTTTCCTGGTGTCGATCTAATCTTCCAGCAGCATAAATGTCTGTGCCATAAGGTCAGGATCGTGCTAAAGTGGTTTCAGGAGCATGGTAGTGAACTCACGTCGATGTGTTGGCCATCGGGTTCTCTTGATCTAAACTCGCTGGAACACATCTGGGAAGCTATCAGTCGCCAGCAAATCACAGGCCTCTAATATTTGGAAACTGTGTGATATTTGTCTAGACTTCTGGAGCGACTTAACCCTAAAAAACCTAGGTGGAACAATACAATATTAAGCTAGTGGTCGTAATGTACAATCTAAGACAAAAAAAAAGAAGAACAACGACGCACCACCAAGAAATTATCCGAAAGGGATGGAAATCGATAGAGGTACGTACTTTTAGAAACAAACAAATAATTACAAGTTTAGAAACATTAGATGATTTATTAAAGAGGAAAGAGCTTCATTAAATGAGGAAGTCAACAGCACATTGATCTACCTCTGTCTCCTATGCAAGCAGTTATTCTGCTAGGCATTGGTTGAAAAGTTGTTGGACATCCCCCTGAGGGATACAGTGCCAAATTCTGTCTAATTGGCGCGTTAGAGAGAAACGGTTGGAGGACCCTGCCAATAACGCTCCAAATGTTCTCAGCTGGGGAGTGATCCAGCGACCTTACTGGCCAAAGTAGGATTTGGCAAGCATGAAGAAAAGCAGTATAAATTAACACCCTGCTGAAATGTAAGCCCCGTAAGGGTTTTCCTCGAAGTGCAACAAAATGGGGCGTAGGATATCGTTGAGGTACCGCTGTGCTCTATGGGTTCCGCAGGTGACGACAGAAGGGATCGTACTACGAAATGAAATGGTGTCCCAGGCAATCACTCCAGGTTGTCGGACAGTATGCCAGAGGGCAGTCAGGTTGGTATCGGATTGCTGTTCAGGGCATCTCCAAACACGTGTTCCCTGGTCATCGGGGCTAAGTTCGAAACGGAACTCATCAGTGAAGACAACTGAAGTCCAGTCAACGAGATTCCAGACCAAATGTGCCCGACATCACCGCAAATGGGCTTGTTGGTGTCCACCATGGTTCACCCATTCCTGTGAACATAATCGAATAGTGGTATCGCTCTTATTCAAATGTCGAGCTATTCGCCAGTTACTCTAATCGGATTCAGTGATCCCAACTAGACGCGCGGTGAAATTGCGCTGCAGCGTTACACATTTATCCACTGACCGCGGAAGTTTACAATTTGCATTTTCTGTCGATGCTTGTATGAACATCAATTCGTGATCAATTCGCATAACTCCTTTGTGATGAGTCGTTCCTCTTTCTTTTTTTAGTGAATTCTGCTATGTCAATGATAACACCTTTCAATTCATATGCGATCGGCATCTGGTACAAAGACCGATAGCTGCCTGCCGTTATTGACAAACGTCACGTGATACACTGAAAACAGAACTATCACGCCTGACTACGCGTGCGTCGATCACTTACTGGATATTCATCAAGCACAGTGAATCACCTTCCAGGTAAGCTTACCAGCGGGAAACTCAGATTCCAGACTCACAGTGTTTGGAACAATTCTAAGGTAAAAATGGAAGCCTTACAAATACCTCGTTTGAAATATTCGTCACTATCGTTCGAAATCTCCAAAAACCATGTTAGTTTAAAGGAGAATGGAAAAAAGGTTGAATAAAGAGCTACCTAACACGTCACGAGTTCATTTCACGCAATGTGACAGGGCAGAGGTTGAAAATACCGCTTCAGTTGTAAATTATTTTATTTTCACAATACCGGTTTCGGACTGTTATAAGCCCAACCTCAGGTGTCGTAATGGAAATAGCAAAAGACGGGAGATAATTTTCGCATGCCGCAACATACATAAAAAAACAAAAAAAATAACAATTTTTTTCTAAAAAGCATTAAAAACGTTTAAAAAACATTTATAAACCGCCGGTCTGGCTAGGTGCTATGAAATCTATGTCAATGCGCAAGTGGCACCAGACAGTACCACGGACGACTGCCTGGTAGGGAATATAAACAAATTACATCACGACACTTAACGCTGTGCTGTGGTCCCCGAGCGTCGCGTGTACCAGTCGCGGTGTGCTGCCTATGAGCGCAGAACAGGTTGGCTCAAATGGCTCTGAGCACTAGGGGACTTAACTGCTGTGGTCATCAGTCCCCTAGAACTTACAACTACTTAAACCTAACTAACCTAAGGACATCACAAACATCCATGCCCGAGGCAGGATTCGAACCTGCGACCGTAGCGGTAGCGCGGTTCCAGACTGTAGCGCCTAGAACCGCTCGGCCACCCCGGCCGGCGCAGAACAGGGAGTAACGGATGAGAACGAGGAGGCAAATTGGTAAACCTGAGTGGCAAAAGTGCTGTCATCTGTTGACGGAGGGAAGAACACGGGGCCACCAACCCGGCCGTTCACAATTTGAATTTAGTGGTTTACATTTAAAATGAAGAAAAAACGAAACAAAAAAATACATATAAAATACACGATATAAATTAAAAATGCATTATGCGTAGTAAAGGAGCGTATTGAACAGGTCGGTCCAGAACTGTGGGAAACTGAGTGGAAAGTGCGATATAAAATTATTATATGAACTGTAAAGCGCAATGAACTTTTCCTTTTACATGAGTGGCAAACAAGTTTTAAATTTAGTGAGGATACATAAGTGGCAACGTGTAATAACGCGCCACAGTCATCAGTTAAAAGAACATGCACATGTGCCACTCCTATTTACCAGCTCTCGTCACTGATCAACAGGGAAAGTACCGAAACCTTACAGTCTATACTGTCAGAAAGTAATATGCCAATTAATAGCTATCAGCGATAGCATTGACCCCACTTTTAATGTGTTCTTTTAATGCTATTGCAGTTGTGGGTGTTCTGCCAACAGGATTGTTTGCAATGTGACAGGGTTACATATATCCTCCACAAAATGCATTGGGGGTGGGGGATTACAAGAAAGTTTTTGGCATTTTGCAACGATTTCCTAAATAAACCTCCGTGAAATCACGATTCTAAACCGTAACATATTACTTGCCTCAAAATACTTCTCGTCTAATGGTTATGAGTATAAAATAAGTGGAATTCGTCTTATACACAGGGATTCCCATTGTGTACGGGTGGAAAAGGAAAAGGGTTATCTGAATTTTGTGCAATGTCTACCCTCTTCCACATGTACTCTGTGGTTGCTTGCATGACACAGATATGTAATTTGTTGTCGACAACATATAGTTGATACTGCATTAGCTGTAATTACATCCCTTTACACGTAAGTTGTTTGTAGCCAGTGTCATGAGCGAGTGTTTATTAAGCGTGATAAAGTAAGTTTGACACAGCCTCTGACACAGACAGGTTTCCAGCCTAACCTGTGATGAAACGCAATTTCCACTTCTAAGCAGACTATGATAGCGTACCATCACTGGTCCTTCTTTTGCTAGCAATTAGGATCACAGTAAAATCCGCAGGAGTGGCGTTTCGCTGATACTGTTTTTATTACTCTTTTCCAGCCGTCGTCGGTCCATTGTAGTAGTAAAACTTTGTGAATACAGGGTGCATACAGCGAAGAACGAATATCAACAAAAAATAAAGCGAGAGAAATGGAATTTAATCGAATTAAATGAGGCGAAGCTTAAGGAATGAGATCAGTAAGCGAGACATTAAAAGTATTAAATGATTTATGTTATTTGAGGAAAGAAATTTACGATGATCAAAGCAGAGAGGATATGAAGTGCAGACCGAAAATAGAAAGAAAAAGCGTTTTTCCAAAGAGAGACATTTGCTGACTTCGAATATAACTTTACATGTTAGGAAGTATTTTCTGAAGGTATTCGGATTGTAGTACTGAACAGAAGCGAAATGTGAATGATAAGCAGCTCAGACAGGAAGAGAATGGATGCTTTCAAATTGTGATTCCACAGCGAAATACAGAAGATTAGATGTGTGGGTCAGATAACAAATAAGAAGGCATTAAATCGAATTGGGATAAAAAGATGTTTGTGGCACAATTTGACTAAACGAATGGGTAGGTTAATAAGATACATCCTGAGACAACGAGGAATCATCAATTTAGTAACGGAAGGAATGTGTGGAGGAAAGGTTTGGAGGCATATCAAGCACAGTAAGCATGTTCAAGTGCATACAGATTTCTGAAGAACGTCACGATTTACCGCCAAGAGCTGTCGATAAAATTTATTTATTGGACAACCAGTTTCTGTCCACAGACCATCATCAGGTTCATAAAAGCATTTACGACGTCATACTAGACTATATTAAACCAATGACGTCGGATAATAAAAGCCACGAATTCCTCTCTGTTATCAAATAATAATATAAATTACATCGTTGGTCATAAAATTTGCTTGAGAGTCTCTCATTCATTCTAAATCAACACCGTGAGAGCGCTCTGTGGCACATTTTACGACTGACGGTATAATTTATATTACTGTTTGACAACATTGACGAATTCATGGATTTTATTCTCTGACGCCACTGACTTCATATCGCCTAGTATGATGTTATAAATGCTTTTTTGAAGCTGGTGATGGTCTGTGGAACGGAACTAGTTGTTCAATAAAGAAATTTTATCAGTAGCGCTTGGTGGTAAATCACGACGTCCTTCAAATGTTTACGAGCTGTGGGATATCACCCCACGAAAAAATACGAGTTAAAGTAATTCTGAGACGAAGAGAAACGGGATAGAGAGTAAAGAGCTACATTAAACAAGCCTTCGATATGAATCAGGGTGTCGAACCCGCGGTCCTCGGGTTGCGGGAGGCCCAAAGCAAGTACACACGTCAAGAATAGTTTGCAATATTATAGAGTTTATTACAGCAACTTCTTATAGTACATCCGCTGAGATTTGTGCAGTACTTTATTCAAAAAATAATCATAATTCTTTGTGAAAAGAAGGAAGATTTTGGTTAGTTACAAAAAGCTCATTAAAACAAAAAAAAAAAACAAAAAAAAGGAGGCTCTCTCCTAAGCGTACGACTTGAAAACAAAAACAGTGAAAATCTTTGATGATTATTAGTCTTTAGTAGTGAGTATGTCCTCCACACGAATGGATGAGTTCTTCCATTCTGTGACTCATGCTCTGGATGAGACCTTCGAGTGTATCTTGGGGTATGAGGTCCCACTCCTCAATGACAGCTTCAATGAGGTCCTAAAGGCCGTCAGGTAGATTCGAACGTTATGCAATGGCCACATTCAACAGATCCTATGCACGCTGAATCACAATTACGTCTGGGGACTGTGCTGGCCAATGTATTCGGTTGATGTTGCACCTGTGAAGATACCGAGACACTGATAGAGTACGATGCAGTCTTTCATTGTCATCGACTAGGTCGAAGTTGTCACCGTCTTTAGTTGCACCGACTTTACGTTTGTAGGGCCTTACGATCGTCTGCAGGACCTCTTGGAGGACCAGTCAAATTGCCGTAGATGGTAATTAGAGGTTACACTTCCACCAGCAAACGGATGGGCCTCCTGAACGTATCGGCATTCCTGGTGTCGTCTAGCGCTTCTCCAAACCCTAAGATGTCTAGTGCCTGGTCGCAAACGAATCCTGCTCTCTTCAGCAAACATGACATTACCCCATTCTACAATGGTCCAATGTTGAAGTGCAGAAGCCCAGGACACTCGATTGCGTCGATTCCGATGGCCTGTGCAAAACTTCTAATTGGTCTTCTGGAATGAGTACCGCCTTGATGCAATCCTCTAGGCACTGTTCGGTCTGAGATACGAAGCCCTGTTGCCCAGGAGAAGTTGTTTCCAATGTTACTGGCAGTTGATGTTGGGCGCGTGCGAACCGACAGTTGGAGGAAACGAGCTAGCACTGGTGTTGTCATACAACAAAGAACACTGGGAGGTCTGTCGTTCATATGTCCCGTCTCTCTGTACTTTCCCCACATCTTGGACACAGTGCTTAGAGTGTCATGTAACAGATTGGCAACATCTTGTTGTGTATGACCTGGTGAAAGTAAAGCCACTACCCCTACTCTACCAAAGTGTTGTATGCCACCAAGTGGCATGTCACTGCAGAGCTGACCACAGACTGAACGAAGCTGTTGTTGATGCTGGACTGCTCGCGGTGTGCCTCTGATGCAGCAGTATGTTTACATGACTGGGAAACGGCCACAAAACACTCGCCAGTAGTAAACACCGTCCATTATATGGGCTCTAACTGGATAATGCATGCAGTGCCTTGGTTACTGAGGCCTCTAGTAACGTAGGCCACATTTGACGATAGTACACTAAACTTCTATTGACCAGTGTATCAAAGCAACCCAAGAGGTGAGCATGTCACACGATCGGTAACTAAAAAACTCATGTTATGTTAAATTATGGTAAATTGAATACTTTCAGTCTGAAAACCCCGACGGGCCGGCCGGAGTGACCGAGCGGTTCTAGGCGCTACAGTCTGGAACCGCGCGACCGCTACGGTCGCTGGTTCGAATCCTGCCTCGGGCATGGATGTGTGTGATGTCTTTAGGTTAGTTAGGTTTAAGTAGTTCTAAGTTCTAGGGGGACTGATGACCTCAGAAGTTAAGTCCCATAGTGCTCAGAGCCATTTGAACCATTTTTTAAAACCCCGCCACACGATACTGTCCTCTCATTGGCCAATCGAGTTTTTTTTTTTTTTTTAGTTTTCTAAGCGCGAGACAGAAAAACTAATCTAGTTGCAGTGCGGCCCAGGTAAGCTAAATGTTAGACACCCCTGCTCTAGATAATATAGCTCTGAGGGTGGTGAGTCGAACCTCGGTGTTTTGAGTGCTACCTTCGATATACTTTGTCAGAAGTTTTTTACATTGTCTCACGCGCCTCCTTTTGTGAACAAGTCTCTGTTGTCATTGACTGACTGGATTTTTTCGCATTACAGTATAGCCATCTCCACGCAGACATGCTGACGTAAGACAGCTAAGCTTGTCATGAAACAAATCGCTGAAATGTTGAGGTCCACTTCACTGTTGATGCGGTTAGAGCACCGTGGTGCCTTTCAGCCTTAAAAGAACGCGACAACACGTTTGAACACTCGTGTTCAGAAGCTGGTATTGCTTTGTGGCAAAGTTCTCAGAACCTTGTTTTCTCCAACATTGACACAGATTTGTGTGTTTAGAAAACAGCTTGTGTTGAAACATTACACTGCTAATGCCGTGTGACGTCTAGAGGTGGCGAAAGGACCCCACGGTGGCCGCCACATCTGCCCTTGCGAGCCGCGAGCGGTCCTGTCCTGCTGCCATTCCATTGCGTCAGCGCGGCGCTGCGAACAGAAGAACGCCGCCGGACTCTGTAATTTGGACGGCGTGCAGCGGGCAGTGTTTGCGCGCCCGCCGACAAAGGCTATGCAAATGGCGCCTAATGGACGCGCTGCGCGAGATGCGTGAACCACGAGACTCTGCCGTGCGTGCCGGCCGCCTATTCGTCGCACTGGGTCTCGCCCCGGGCCGGTGCTGCCGACTACCTCGTGGGTACAGCGCCGCTGCCCACACCTTTATCAACGCCTCTGCTCTCCTCTGCTTTCAGCGTCACCCGAGTGACACACTGAAATCTGCTTTCGCAGGACAGAGCGGATCAGGTTGGGGAAAGGGGCCAAGGTCTATTTCTGTTAGTTATACAAGATCACACACCACTTTCTTCCTCAAACCAATGCACAGTTTTCTGCATCTACATCTACATGATTACTCTGCAATTCACATTTAAGTGCTTGGCAGAGGGTTCATAGAACCACAATCATACCATCTCCCTACCATTCCACTCCCGAACAGCGCGCGGGAAAAACGAATACCTAAACCTTTCTGTTCGAGCTCTGATTTCTCTTATTTTATTTTGACGATAATTCCTACCTATGTGGGTTGGGCTCAACAAAATATTTTCGCATTCGGAAGAGAAAGTTGGTGACTGAAATTTCGTAAATAGATCTCGCCGCGACGAAAAACGTCTTTGCTTTAATGACTTCCATCTCAACTCGCGTATCATATCTGCCACACTCTCTCCCCCATTACGTGATAATACAAAACGAGCTGCCCTTTCTTGCACCCTTTCAATGTCCTCCGTCAATCCCACCTGGTAAGGATCCCACACCGCGCAGAAATATTCTAACAGAGGACGAACGAGTGTAGTGTAAGCTGTCTCTTTAGTGGAGTTGTTGCATCTTCTAAGTGTCCGGCCAGCGGGAAGTTCCTCGCCTAATATCTTGGATTCATTGTGATCCACCTGTGTCGACTGTGCCATGGGATCATCCGTTGTTTGGTACTGCGGAACGTGCAGGAAGGCCTCCTTCCGGAACGTGCCAGCATAGGTAAGAGGCAGTGGATACTGTCGTGCGTGGGCGTACTGCTTCGCCAGTCAGTACTTGAATTATTCTCCTTTGGGCGCACTCGGAGCGTACGTTGCCCTCCTTCCCACAACAAGAGCAGTCTTGGGCTGCCCGTCGTAAATAATTAACGCTCTCCAGCCATCAGTAAGAAGGTAGGACCAGACACGCCCTGTGAACTCGATCCGAAATTTGCTTGACACCATCAAAAAAGGGAATGTCGTAAAAGTGGTGGTCCATTTTTCGGAAACATAGCTAAGTACCAGTCCATATGGTTGCAAAGCATGACCACGACGTCTTCTGGAACCTCGAAGGGACGTTCAAAGACCCTAATCGTGCCGGCCGTTGTGGCCAAGCGGTTCTAGATGCTTCAGTCTGGAACCGCGCGACCGCTATGGTCGCAGGATCGAATCCTGCCTCGGGCATGGATGTGTGCGACGTCCTTAGGTTAGTTAGGTTTAAGTAGTTCTAAGTTCTAGGGGACTGATGACCTCAGATGTTAAGTCCCATAGTGCTCAGAGCCATTTGAACCAGTTTTTGATCATAGCAACTGCACGAACTTCCCTAGCACGCCCCCGGTCAGACCCATATTCTCAACTTACCCGTACACAATTGGTGTATTGCTCCTGCTCACTATGCTCATTACTCGAGGCGTTTCACCTATTCCGTAAGAGTTCGAGCATGGTGTGCATCTGCACTGAAGGTATCAGTAGTCAATCTCGCCTTCATTGTATATGTCGTGTCTGTCATTTATGACATTTCCTTTGATGTAAATCAATGCCCACTAGCAGCTGGTCGTAATTCCTTTGTATCTTGATTTCACAGGATGTCTCTGTACTGGTTCATTCCTAAGATTCTCAGTAAATGTGGGTAGGTGCCACCGCGGGGTTTGCTAAACTGAGCGTTCTTAGAGTGACCCTTTGCCGTTTTATTCACGCATGTGTAAATGTTGCAACCCCACGTGATCACGCTACAGGAGGACACAAAACGACTGAAAAAGCACAACGGTCAAATTTCGTTGAATGAGTTTGAACTGTCCCTAGTGGTTCTAACCAATATACGAAAACAGAAATTCCTGTCGGGCTGCACCCCAAACGGGTGCACACACGTTCAGTGGGCATGCAGCCCCACAGTATCTTTAGAGAAGGGTTGAAGTGGCAGAGGTTGTCAGCAGTGTTGAAGGTTTTAAAGGACGTCGTGCTGTTTCTCATCGCACTGCGAACTGACGCTCGCGGTAAGTGTTGGAATCAGCGTCGTGGTGAAGGGTTGGTTTCATTGACGACATTTGTGCCACTCCTGAGGCCTTTTCGAGTAGATTCTGAGTGCAGGTGTGTCTGTAGTATTTTCTCAGCCACCCAAAAGACAACCACATGATTTCAACGCTGGGCTACTTGGTACCTCCGTCGCAGAGGTGTGAAAAGAAGGAGTGAATGTGAGTAAAAGGTTTTGTGACGACCTTCCCATTGCGTGACACGTTCACGGTGGTGGCTGGCAGAATTGTGGTACAGTTTGATACCAGTGTGACATCATTAACCAACCTTACAGGTCACATGATCTTACGAGCTCTGGCCGTTTTACGCGTGTATCGATGCCTTACTGTTTGTTGCGTCATCAAACTCTAGGATGAGGTCGCAGGGCGCCACGTTTTTTGCATTATGAAAGAGGAAAGATGTAGGCACCTTCAGCCAGATTTCAAATTTGCGCCGCAATGGGAGACCACTGCAGGGTTTCCAAAAAGTGATCCTTTAACTCTGTTACGCAGTGTGTATCAAAGTATCACGCAAGAGTATTACGTCGATGATAGGAAGGCAATACTGAAAGGAGGTTAGGCGGTAGACAGTTTAGTTTTAGGAGAAGCACAGACTTTCCAGAAGCAATTTTACTAATGTGCTTATTAACAGAAGGTATATTTATGGAAAACAGAAAACACGTACGGCATTTGAATATTTCGGAAAGGCTGTTAATACTGTGGAATCGAATACGATGTTATTTATTCTTAGGTATCGTGTATCAACTACAGAAATAGAAGCGTAATCCTGTCCCCTTATACGAAGCAGATTGGAGTAGTCAGTCAGCACTTGACGGGATAGTACAAGTCTCCGAAATGAGGAAAGGGATAATGCGTGATTGCTCAACGTCACTGCTGATATGTGATTTATGAATTGAAGAGGCAATGACGGAAATAAAGAACTGTGTTGGTGTGGAAGCTGTTTGTCATGGGCAAAAAAACAAGGGCGATAAGTTTCGGTGATGACACAGCAGTGGCCATCGGGAACAGTTAACATTCAGGAACATGATCTCAACCCTCAAAAATAACTATGAAAACTATGTATGGAGTGGGAGTGAAACGTAAACAGTGATTAAACAAGAATGAAAAATAATAGAAAACATTTCACAGTATGGTGTTACAGGAGACAAGTGACGTTGTCATGGATTCTTCGAATAAGGAATAAAGACGTCCTAAAAGTAGTAAATCGGAAAGAATTACTGGTACAGAACATAATGAATCGAAGAAGGAGAACGGTTGGATATATATATATATATATATATATATATATATATATATATATATATATATATATATATATATATATATAACGACATGAGCCCTGCCTCAAAACAATATCTAAAGGGATGGTGGGAGGAACAAATCGTAGAGCCAGTCCTAGATACGAGTGCATAAGACAAATATTTAACGATACGAGACATGGCTGTTTTGCTGAAAAGAAAATCACTGCTGGTGATCAAGACAGAATAAAAAATTTCATTCAGTGAACCTTAGGGTTAATTACGTAATCAGCTAACAGCAGCAATGAAATGCGTCACGGGCCATGCATCACAATTTCAGAAAAGAACAGTATCTACAATTATAAAATAAAAAGTAACCATCATAATCACTGGCTCAATAAGTATTTTACGATCCAACCACAAAAGTCTTTCTTTATTGAGACAATAAAGTAAAAAATTTGATAAATAGTGAATCTCAACAGAAATCGTTTGTACAGGAGAGCTCCCTATACTTTGGAAACTCATGTTAATGGTCTTTCATGACTACACAACCGCATTTTCGGTAAGGTACAATTACATTTTTGGTAGGATAATGCAACATTAATTTCAATTATTGTTTACTTTGTAGTGAATGAGAAATTTGGTGGGAGTTCCTGTGGGATTCTAGAGTGCATTTTTTGCTGTTTGTTTTTTGGTTATTTGTTTTTAGATCATTGATGCTGCCCACCTCCCCTTTCAAACTCTGAGATAAAGAGTAGCACTTGCACACAGTATCCTCCACTATTTGTTGGGTAGATTCCAGTCCCTGATTTCCGTACAGTTTCTGCCCTATACGGTTCTCACTGCTAACGCTGAAGTTACATCCTGATGTCTTAGAACATGATACATCACCCTGTACCTCCTTTTAGCCAACGTGTTACTCATATGTCTTTCCTCTTAGACTTTGCACAGAAACTTACTATTTCCCAATGTACTTACGTTTCAACATCATTCTTTTGCACCGAGTCCACCAAGTTTTAAACGTTTCGATTCTCTTCTTTTCTGAATTTCCTACACTTCCTGATTTCGTACTAGTAGACTTCTGTGGGCCACGAATGCCTTCTTTGCCTGTGTTAATTTGCTTTTGTCCCCTTTGCTTCGTCTGTAATGGGTTATTTGATTTCTAAGGTATCCGCATTACTTCGATTCGTCAGCTTCGTGATCCCCGGTTTTGACGTTATGTTTATCACTAATCTCAGTTTTGCCACTTTTAGTAACTATCGTCTTTCTTGGGTTTACTATCTGTATCAGTACATTTCTGTGTAGAGTAGACGGTTCCATGCTGTCCAGGGTCTCCTGTAATCCTTCTTCGCTTTCACTGAGGCTGGCAATGTCATCAGCGAGCCTTCAGACTACATTTAATCCCAGTCCTGAACATTTCTCCTATTTCCGTGATTACTACTTCGATATAGACAGCAATGGCGAGAAACTGCATGCTTCTCTTAAAAAAATTTTATGCCATTACTTCTGGGTCTTCCATTCATGCCGGCCGCGGTGGTCTCGCGGTTCTAGGCGCTCAGTCCGGAGCCGCGTGACTGCTACGGTCGCAGGTTCGAATCCTACCTCGGGCATGGATGTGTGTGATGTCCTTAGGTTAGTTAGGTTTAAGTAGTTCTAAGTTCTAGGGGACTGATGACCACAGATGTTAAGTCCCATAGTGCTCAGAGCCATTTGAATCATTTTCTTCCATTCATATTGTTTCTTCTTCGTTCCATGTAGCTTCCACCTATTTTTTCTGAGAATGTCGAAGATACTATTCCATTTTACGTTACCGATAACCTTTTTTAGGCCGACAAAACCTATGTAAGTGTTCTGATTTTCTAATTGAAACGTCGAAACGGTCAGGTGCATCTATTTTTCCTTAAGCCAAAAAGATCGTGATCTAACAGATCTTCAGTGTTCTTCTCCTTTCCTATTTCAATTATACTTGTTACCAACTTGAGTGAAAAGCCTGTTAAGCTGATCGTGCAACAGATCTCGCATTTTTGTGCCATGCTGTCTGCGGAAATATGTATATGGGACTCTTCCTTAATTCCGATAGTATCTCTCCATAAATTCTACATACTAACTTAATAAACTTAAACTGACTTCCGTTTCTTTTGTTGTGATGTCAACGGAGAGATCTTCCTCCTTGTGGTAGTCCTTAGTGTGCTGTTTCAACCTATCCGCTCTCTTCTCTCCGTTTAACAACAGCATTTCTTTTGCGCACTTAATATTGTTTTTCATGCTTTTAATTCATTCAATGGTGTTTCGCCTTTTCCGTATGCTGAAAATGTCCTCCCAACTACTATTTCATTTTCTGTATTGTCAGTTTCTTTCTCTGCGCAGTTTGGCTTTAGCGTTCTCACACATTCCACTGATTTCAAAATGGCTATGAGCACTATGGGACTTAACTTCTGAGGTCATCAGTCCCCTAGAACTTAGAACTACTTAAACCTAACTAACCTAAGGAATTCACACACATCCATGCCCGAGGCAGGATTCGAACCTGCAACGGTAGCGGTCGCGCGGTTCCAGACTGTAGCGCCTAGAACCGCTCGGCCACCCCGGCCGGCCCACTGATTTCACTCATGCCTTTTTGTATTCTCTTCTGTCATCAATCAACTGAACTATTTGTTCTTTTCGCTACGTTTTCTTCGCAGTTACCTTCCTTGGCACAATATTTGTCTGTCTACCTTCTGTTTTAAGGATGTTCAATCGTTTTAAGCTGAACTGCCTAGTGTGGTGTTCCTCACCACGGTATCTACAGGCTCAGAGGACTTCTGACTCACATTTAAGACGTCAACGGCAATTTCTGTGCCTACACTGTGTAGTTACATCTTGACCTCTATGTTGCAACGGGCAAACGGTAAAAATAGACCAAAAATATCAGCTGCTTTCACAATTTAAATTTGCGATCCATCAATTCAGAATTAATAAAGATAACATACCACAGAACTTAGAACCTTTCCAACCTTTCCACCCTTTCCGCCCATTACACAAGAACCATAGACTTTGCCACTGTGCGGTGCCTTGCATGTATCTAAAATGCAAAAAGCCCTACCGTAGGTGCAACCACACCGGTGGAATATTTGGGGAAAAGTCAGACTGACACGCGATTTGTTTACAGTTTTCTTTATATCCTAGTATGGCGCATAGACCTGCTCTCAAGCTTGTAGCACTGATTTTTATAGTCTTTTCTAAATTATAGTCCTAGAAGGAACAGTGTATCTTGAAATGCGGTACGGAGGTGGTGTTGAGTGGTAGGATACTGGGCCATAATTCTATTAACATATTTTAATAAGAAATAAACCCCTTTTTTTCCACATCAAAGAGACCTCAGTCAGCTCAATAACTACTACCAGAATTTAACTTACAAGTGAATTTTTCTTTTCGAAGCAAGGTAACTGGTGGAAGAATTTGCAAAACCTCTAGAATAACATTTAAAAAAATTAAGAAAGAATCTTTAAAAAAGTGATATCCTGACATTAAATCCAAGAAGTGCAAATGTTTAATAAAACCACGCTGATAACCTAGTCGTTGAGCGCCCGTGAGCACGACAAATAAGACAAAAATGTGGCGTTTAAAAATACTTTCGAAGTTGAAGCTTTAGAAACATATAGAAATGATTAACAAGCAACTGACATCTGACATTCAGTGGCATGTAAACCAGATCGCCTGTAATTAGGGAAAACAAGCAATACAAGAAAATAAGCCGATGACAAATATATATAAAATATAATCAGTTGGGGGTGCAAACAAAGTGCCCATGTAGAGCCAAAACGACACTCTTCCTGATAGGACAGCTGAGTTTTTACATTCTCGCTTTAGTACTGTTAACAGAGAGCAACCACTTTTGTTTGCTCCCGACCCTGTTGGCGGAACTCACATTATAAACCACATATGTACTCACGCTGTCCTTTAACACTTAAATTACTATTTAGCAAGCTTACAAAAAGATGAAAACACAGAAAGACACTGGAGAAAATTTGTAAAAAGTCATGCGCTGAAGTCACGTTATGTACTGCTTAATTTGTATAAAAGCAGATTAAAGCGGCCAAACCCAGGCAAGAGGCTTCCACACCGCCAGTGTAATAGTCAAAAATACACAGTAAATGAGATCACTTCAAAAGTTCGCAAAAACTACTTTACAAACGACGATGGATAACCAGGATGGCAGGTAAGAGAACAGCCTTTTCACACATCAACTACAACGGATGGGATTTTGAGTGGATGCTCACCATAAGTCCCAGAAAGTTGGAACGTAAGTCAAGAACTGCCCTGTCGATGGGTGCAATCGGTTGAGCATATCCACCAGACACGCTCCCGTACAGTCCCCTGGAATTGGCTGACAGGAAAGCAAACCGACACCACTGTGGACGCAGGCTTCTTCGGAATAATCCAAGTCCAATTAGAAGTAAGTGCCCAAGCAGCACACCGAAATAGCTTCTATGAGGTGCATTCAAGTTCTAAGGCCTCCGATTTTTTTTCTCCGGACTGGAAAGAGATAGAAATATGCGTATTGTTTTAAAATGAGGCCGCGTTCATTGTCAATACGTCCCAGAGATGGCAGCACCGTACAGCAGATGGAATTTTACCGCCAGTGGCGAGAATGAGAACTGTTTTAAATACTTAAAATGGCGATGTTTTCCTTACTTGAATAGCGTGCAATCATTCGTTTTCTGAATTTGCGTAGTGTGAAACCAATTGAAATTCATCGACAGTTGAAGGAGACGTGTGGTGATGGAGTTACGGATGTGTCGAAAGTGCGTTCGTGGGTGCGACAGTTTAATGAAGGCAGAACATCGTGCGACAACAAACCGAAACAACCTCGGGCTCGCACGAGCTGGTCTGACGACACGATCGAGAAAGTGGAGAGAATTGTTTTGGAGGATCGCCAAATGACTGTTGAACAGATCGCCTCCAGCATTTCTGTGGGTTCTGTGTACCCAATCCTGCACGACGACCTGAAAATGCGAAAAGTGTCATCCAGGTGGGTGCCACGAATGCTGACGGACGATCACACGGCTGCCCGTGTGGCACGTTGCCGAGCAATGTTGACGCGCAACGACAGCACGAATGGGACTTTCTTTTCGTCAGTTGTGACAATGGATGAGACGTGGATGCCATTTTTCAATCCAGAAACAAAGCGCCAGTCAGCTCAATGGAAGCACACAGATTCACCGCCACCAAAAAATATTCGGGTAACTGCCAGTGCTGAAAAAAAGATGGTGCCCATGTTCTGGGACAGCGAGGGCGTAATCCTTACCCATTGCGTTCCAAAGGGCACTACGGTAACAGGTGCACCCTACGAAAATGTTTTGAAGAACAAATTCCTTCCTGCACTGCAACAAAAACGTCCGGGAAGGGCTGCACGTGTGCTGTTTCACCGAGACAACGCACCCGCACATCGAGCTAACGTTACGCAACAGTTTCTTCGTGATAACTACTTTGAAGTGATTCCTCATGCTCGCTACTCAGCTGACCTGGCTCCTAGTGACTTTTGGCTTTTTCCAACAATGAAAGACGCTCTCCGTGGCCGCACATTCACCAGCCGTGCTGCTATTGCCTCAGCGATTTTCCAGTGGTCAAAACAGACTCCTAAAGAAGCCTTCGCCACTGCCATGGAATCACGGGGTCGGCGTTGTGAAAAATGTGTACGTCTGCAGGGCGATTACGTCGAAAAGTAACTCCAGTTTCATCGATTTCGGGTGAGTAGTTAATTAGAAAAAAAAATCGGAGGCCTTAGAACTTGAATGCACCTCGTACATCGGCGAGCTCCACTGATCAGGCTGACATCACGTAACCAACTCTAACATTCCAAATGCAGCAGCGAAACAAGGATCTTATCGGCCGCAACGTCACGGTGCTTACTACCACCGTCGCCACACAATCCCCTAGACACAGTCCCAGCGGTCGGGCTTAAATCGACATCACTGTAACTGCGGAAAATTGCTCTAACTCAACCACCGTCAGTGCTGCTGCCAACCAGTGAAAATATATCGATATTGAACCGTGGCACGAAATACCCGCACGGCAGGTATTAGTCCTTTGTCAATAATGAAATGTCATATCCTGCTCTGAGTTCTCTGCGCATTATCTTGGACCTCTTGGTGTTTACTTTTGTATTGGTTCGAGGAGCCCTTCTATGTTCTCAGTACTATCGCTTTTCATGTCACTTGCAAAGTGAGAGTTTCTCTGAAATGTCAATCCGCATTTCTCTTTACCTTGACGTTACACCATAACATGCTTCGATTCTTTTTTTTGCAATATACTGCTTGGTTAATTAAACTCTCTAATTTTGTCAGTTCAGCCTTTCCTTAAGCAGTAACATACAGCTTTTTGTCGAATAATCAAGTACAATGAACAAAGTCCAAGTAGTAATTGTAATGCCTAAGCTGGAGTTGTCCCGAAGGTCCCAACACTTTGGAGAACAATATTTCTATCGACTATTCCTGCGTCCAGTGTCCGTTTCATAAGGTTAACAGTATGAGACCACGCACTTGAACGATAACGCACTACTGAACAAGTAAGCTGCTGTTCTAACAGTTTGTTACATTTTACGGACCGTGTGTGGACGGTAAAGCTATTTTTGTCCGAACATAAATTCATAACCCTATATCTTCGGTAACTATTTGTAGCTGAGGCTCGTAGCCTCATGACTTCAAGGATATTTTTAATATTAAATAAATCCATTTTTTCCTTGGTGAATGGATGGGAGTGGACGAACTGAAAGTCTTATGCATTCAAAACCGTGTCAGTTTTTGCTATTCTGTGTGGTACTTCTTCTACTGTTTCCCCGGGTCGTCGAAAGTAATTCGTTGCTGATTGCAGTCGCCTCTTTAGGAGCATCTTCATTTCATAGGATCATCAATAGTAGTTCCTTCTTAACGTCCCAAAACATGAACGCATGTTGCTCACTGACCTCTCCACCCAGTAGTTGATCACTGAATTACAGATAGCCATTTTGTTCGGACTTAATAATAACCGATGTCTGCATCATAACAGTTATTTTGCCCTTAGCAAAGGTCCAGTCCCATACAGAATTTTACGGACTTCAGCCGAATAACGTGCAGCCACCAGAAATGTTACTTAGGAACGTATCTTGCAACTTTCACTTATGACTAAATTGCCTTTAAGCGCAGCAAAAATCACCTTCAGATCAGTGCCGATCACAAAAAAGTAGCTAATCAGTAAACATAATGGAATATTGTGTCTGTTATGAGATGTACACTACTGGCCATTAAAATTGCTACACCAAGGAGAAATGCAGTTGATAAACAGGTATTCATTGAACAAATATATTATACTAGAACTGACAAGTGATTACATTTTCACACAATTTGGGTGCATACATCCTGAGAAAAAAGTACCCAGAACAACCACCTCTGGCCGTAATAACGGCCTGGATACACCTGGGCATTGAGTCAAACAGGGCTTGGATGGCGTGTACAGGTACAGCAGCCCATGCAGCTTCAACACGATACCAAAGTTCGTCAAGAGTAGTGACTGGCGTATTGTGACAAGCCAGTTGTCGGCCACCATTGACCAGACGTTTTCAATTGGTGAGAGATCTGGAGAATGTGCTGGCCAGGGCAGCAGTCGAACATTTTCTGTATCCAGAAAGGCCCGTACAGGACCTGCAACATGCGGTCGTGCATTATCCTGCTGAAATGTAGGGTTTCGTAGGAATCGAATGAAGAGTAGAGCCACGGGTCGTCACACATCTGAAATGTAACGCCCAAAGTTCAAAGTGCCGTCAATGCGAACAAGTGGTGACCGAGACGTATAACCAGTGGCACCCCATACCATCACGGCGGGTGATACGCCAGTATGGCGATGAGGAATACACGCTTCCAATGTGCGTTCACCACGATGTCGCCAAACACGGCCGCGACCATCATGATGCTGTAAACAGAACCTAGATTCATCCGGAAACATAACGTTTTGCCATTCGTGCACCCAGGTTCGTCGTTGGGTACACCATCGCAGGCGCTCCTGTCTGTGATGAAGCGTCAAGGGAATCGCAGCCGTGGTCTCCGAACTGATAGTCAATGCTGCTGCAGACGTCGTCGAACAGTTCGTGCTGATGGTTGTTGTCTTGCAAACGTCCCCATCTGTTGTCTCAGGGATCGAGACGTGGCTCCAAGATCCGTTACAACTATGAGGATAAGATGCCTGTCATCTCGACTGCTAGTGATACGAGGCCGTTGGGATCCAGCACGGCGTTCCGTATTACCCTCCTGAACCCACCGATTCCATATTCTGCTAACAGTCATTGGATTTCGACCAACGCGAGCAGCAATTTATCGGTACGATAAACGGCAATCGCGATAGGCTACAATTCGACCTTTACCAAAGTCGGAAACGTGATGGTAGGCACTTATTCTTCTTACACGAGGCATCACAACAGCGTTTCACTAGGAAACGCCGGTCAACTGCTGTTTGTGTATGAGAAATCGGTTGGAAACTTTCCTCATGCCAGCACGTTGTAGGTGTCGTCACCAGCGCCAACCTTGTGTGAAAGCTCTGAAACGCTAATCATGTGCATATCACAGCATCTTCTTCCGTCAGTTAAATTTCGCATCTGTAGCACGTCATCTTCGTGGTGTAGCAATTGTAATGGCCAGTAGTGTAGAAAGACAATTTCTGCTTTTGCCCACTGTGAAACCTTGCCTGCATAGATAGCAAATAAATAAATAAATAAATAAATAAAAAGTAGCTCATTTGTAAAGGTAAAGGAATAGCGTGACTCTCACGAGCTGTAGGAAGACATTGTCTGCTTTTGCTGATTGTGAACACCCCACTACAACTCACTTTACTCCCTGCTGTGACTACGTTAGCAAGAAATTTGTTGTCCTACAATGACTTTCGTTGCCGTTTCCAAAAGAGCAAACCAAAATTAGGCGCACTTTAGGCTTACTTTACATGGAGCTCAGTCGCGGCAATTACGCGTCATTTGTAGGGAGGACGCACAATGGCTTATTATCCGTTCGGAGCGGCGAGAACAATACCCACGGCTGTCGCCGTCAGAGTACACAAAGCGATATGAATCAGTGTCGGGCGCGATTTCTTCTTTGTGCGCGTCGCCAGCCACAGGAACCGAGTTCTCCGGAATCGGAACGTCGCGGTGAACGACCTGTGGGGCGTGACGGACAAGTATTGTCTGCGCCGCTGTGCTGCGATTCCATCTGCAGAACTCTCCCGCGCAGCTGGCAGGAAGTGTTGACACTCTCTGGCGACTCCCACACACACACACACACACACACACACACACACACACACACAGAACAGCAAAATGGTAATCACCTACTTCACATTCTTCAGCGGGAATTACCGAGGTATCTGTGCATACACATCACCTTGCGTGGTTGAGAAAATGTCACCAGCAACAGTTTTGCAAGTATTCATTAAACGTACTGGCCTACTAGCTAACCTAGTACCCTGGAATAAAGACGACCCACAGGGATGTAGCCGAGCCATTGTTTCCTAGTGTCTATCTGGAAGACCTCACCAGTCATCGACTCTGCCTTGAAGGCATAGCTTCATCTACATCTACATGGTTACTCTGCAGTTCGCACTTAAATGCCTGGCAGAGGGTTCATCGAACCATTTTCATACTACTTGTCTACCATTCCACTCTCGAATGGCGCTTGGGAAAAAGGAACACCTAAATCTTTCCGTTAGAGCTCTGATTTATTTTTTTGTGATGATCTATTCTCCCTTCGTAGGTGGGTGTCAACAAAATATTTTCGCATTCCGAAGAGAAAGTTGGTGATTCAAATTTCGTAAATAGATCTCGCCGCAAAGAAAACAGCCTTTGTTTCAGCGACTGCCACCCCAACTCGCCTATCATATCAGTGACACCCTCACCCCAATTGTGCGGTAACACGAAACGAGTTGCCCTTCTTTGCACTTTTTCGATGTCCTCCGTCAACCCTACCTGGTAAGCATCTCACACTGTGCAGCAATATTCCAACAGAGGCCTGCGATGTGGTCATGTAGGCTGTCTCTTTAGTGGGTCTGTCACATCTTTTAAGTGTTCTGCCAACACAAGTGTTCTGTTAGCGCGCCTAACGATACGCAAAGTCGCACTGTAGGTGCAACTACAATGGAGATTTTCTACGGAGAGGAGAGACTACCTTAAGGAATCTGAAGAGGGCTAGGAGCCAATGCAGTACTTGCAAGGGCAACAGTGTGGATGACTGGCTGATACGACCTTGTAACATTAGTCTATATAGCCTTGATGTACTGGGACTGCAAACTGCTGAAAGCAGGAGGAAATTGCAGCCATTTTATTTTCGCAGGATAAGCAGGTCTATTTTATTGTTTGATTATGAAGGCATCTTCTTCGTTAAATATACCTAAGATGTCATAAGGACAAACGAATGTGTTATTCTACGAATGGAAAGATGGAATATTACCTCTCCTAATCAGGCTGGTACGTTGGAGAATTTAACAACGTGGCAACCTTTTAGTCGCAGAGTGGCGATTGCAACCGACGTCAATTATTATTTGTTGGAAGTATTCCAATCTCTGTAGCCCTCTACAGTTTTCCATATATTCCTTTCCTCCTCGTCCATTCCGCAGAGAACCTCCTCATTCCTTACCATTTCAGTCTGTCTGGTGTTCAGCCTTCTTCTGCAGCATCGAATCTCAAATGCTTCGCTTCTCTTGTGTTCCGGATTTCCCACAGTCCATGTTTCACTATCATATCGTGCTGTGCTTCAAACGTGAATTCTCAGAAATTTCTTCCTTAAATTAAGGCCTACGTTTGATGATAGTAAGCTTCTCTTGGCCAAGATTGCCCTTTCTGCCAGTCCTTGCTCGTTGGGTCATAGATTACTTTGGTGCATAAGTAGCAGAATTGCTTAACTTCATCTGTTTCGCTATCATCAATTCTGATGTTAAGTTTCTCGTTATTCTCATTGTTGCTTCTCATTACTCTCATCTTCCTCTAGTTTATTCTCAATCCATATTCTCCAGTCATTACCACAGCAGACCCTGTGATTCTTCTTCACTTTCATCGGCGATAGTAATATCATCTCCTTTCACCTTGAATTTTAATCCTGTTCTTGAACCTTCCTTTTATTTCCGTAATTGCTTCTCCCATGTACAGATTGAACAGTAGGGCCGAGGGACTACATCCTCGTCAAAACCGTTTTCAGTCCGAGCGCTTTGTTCTTGATCTCCCACTCTCATTGTTCCCTGTTAGTTGTAGTGCGTATTGTATGTTACCACTCTTTCCCTACATCTTATCCGTATTTTTCTCAGAATTTCGGAACGTCTTTCACCATTTTACATTGTAGAATACATTTTTCATGTCCACAAATCCTATGAACGAGTCCTCACTTCCCTCAGCCTTGCTTGCATTACCAACCACAAATCAGAACTGCCTCGCTGGTACCTTACCTTTACCTTTCCTAAAACAGATCTTTTCCATTCTTCTTTTACATTCTTCTATGCATTATTCTTGTCAGCAACTTGAATGCATGAGCTGTTAAGCTAATTGTGCGATAATTCTTGCACTTGTAGGCTCCAGCTACCTTCATAATCGTATGGACGATGTTTTTCCTCTGCCTCGTGATGACTGGGTGTTGTGTGCTGTCCTTAGGTTAGTTAGGTTTAAGTAGTTCTAAGTTCTAGGGGACTGATGACCATAGATGTTAAATCCCATAGTGCTCAGAGCCATTTTAACCATTTGATGTTTTTCCGAAGTGTGATGGTATATCGATGGTCACATAAATTCTACACACCAACGTGAATAGTCACTTTGTTGCCACTTACACCAATGATTTTAGAAGTGTCATCTATCTCTTCTGTCTGATTTGGTCTTAAGTCTCCCAAAGCACTTTTAAATTCCGACTATAACAATAGATTCTCTATTTCTTCCCTATCGATTCCTCTTCCTTCTTCTGTCACGTCATCAGACAAGTCGTCCCCCTCATAGAGGCCCTTAATCTACTGTTTCCACCTCCATGTTCTCTTCTCTTCATTTAACACAGGAATCCTCATTGAACTTTTAATGTTATCAACCTTGCTTTTAATTTCACGCAATATTGTCTTGACTCTTCTATATGCTGAGTTAGTCTTTCCGACAATCATTTCTTTTTGTATTTCCTCACGTTTTTCATGCACATGCGTTTAGGCGCAAGTCGAATAACAACAAAAGTAAAGCAAGAGTAATAACATGTAGTCGAATTAAGTCTTGTGATGCCAAAGGAACTGATACGACTTTAGTGAGGTTGATGGGGAGTGGAAAATGCTGATGATTCTACTGAAGTTAGTTCGGAGTTATCGTTTATCAATAAACGTACAGGGTGGCAATTATTGAACTATACGGAAGAAAAACGTAAATTTGTTACAAACCACGGCGTGCACACACTTTATTCAACGTATACCGGTCACCACAGATATTCGGATTTAGGTTATGACATGTTCGATATGCCTGCCATTATGGACGATGATGTGGTGCATACGAATAGCGAAATTCTGCTTGACCGGCTGAAATATCGGAACATCGACTCTGTCGATGACGTCGTGAATGGCTGTTTTCAGCTCAGCAGTGGTTTTGGGGTCACTACTGTACGCCTTGTCTTTAATATAGCCCCACAAGAAAAAGTCGCATGTGTTCAGATCTGGTGAATATGGCGGCTAATCGATGCCCATGTCAGCGATCTCTGGGTTACCCAGAGCCAAAACGCGGTCCTCAAAGTACTCTTCCAGGACATCAAACATTCCTCTGCTTCGATAGGGTTGAGTATTTCCTTGCATGAACCATATCCTGTCGAAATCAGGTTCACTTTGGATAATGGGGATGAAATCATCTTCCAAAACCTTCACGTACCGTCCGCTAGTCACCATGTTATCAAGGAATATCTCGCCGATTATTCCGTGACTGGACATTGCACGCCACATAGTCACCCGTTGAAACTGAAGAGACTTCTTGTTCGCGAAATGCGGGTTCTCAGTCCCCCAGATGCGCCAATTGACAAACCCAACCAAATGAAAGTGGGCTTCGTCACTAAACCAAACCATACATGCGCTTACTAATTCCCATCATGCCCCGCGGCCAGCCCTGCAATTTGAACGTCCCAAAGAAAACCGTTCAGAAGTCGATGTTATTTCATATAGTTCAATAATTGTCACCCAGTAATATCACCGTGTTACACTTGGCGGTATGAGCGATTTTACAGATATCAATCACAATTTAACAGGCAGTTGCCTTTGGTTACATTGGCGAAATGTTAAAGAGATCTTTGATCTTGCCAATCACAAGAAACATTCACTACTAAGTTCTCCATATCTTAAAAAACTACAAAATATGTGTACGTATGAAAAATAACTCGTCTTCGCACCACCTGAGGTATGCATGACTTCAGCACACATCAACAGCTAGAATGGAACTGTTGACCTTTGATGAAGTCTTGTGTACATTAGCTGGTGCGAAGACTGGTTATATTTTTCAGATGTGACGTACACATATTTTGTCACTGAAAAGTTTAGCCACTATATAGAACAGAGGGCCTGAAGATGGCGTATTATGTCGCCGAAATCGGTAGTCTATAAAGGAAATTGGAGATGAACTTACAGCTGACAGCTTTTTTGATATTTATTACATACATGTCGGCTACTGTTCTGAACGTAGCAAGAATGGGTGAACCTAAGAAAAGTGTTCACTTGGCAAATGATAAGGCTGTGGAGCTCCTGGATGTTGTAATATTGGCTTTCTTGAGTCAAGGTGGTGTGGCCGAATGATTTGCAGGGAAATCCACCCGAGTTTCCGGGCCGACAACCTCTCTGATTTGATAAGGCTAACAACTTCCGTCGGGGAATCGACGTCGCTATTCGGACAAGATGCAAGATAAACGTTACCCAGAAGATAATGTCTCCACTACTTGTCTGAATGGTGTCCTATTGGCAGAGGAATCATCAGCTCATGTGAGTTTCAATTTAGTCATATTCTTTCATCGACGTGGGTCACCAGCCAAGGATGACTTTACTCACGGTACGAATGTTCCCATGGTGATTTTCAGTAAACAAGGGCAGTAACTATAATCGTAGTCCTTTGTCAGGCGGAAGGGGTGGGGGGGAGAAAGTGCGGATCTGGTTGCGTAGGTATTCTTGTCGTCCGGCACAGAACTGGTGTTTGATATTTCAACACTATCCAGCGTAATCGTATCATCACCCTTTTGCCCACAGCCTTCTGTTACCGACATTCCTTAAACACACAATCTCCGATGTCGTGAAGGCACTTTGTTTTTCTTTTTTTGTGTCATCATACTAACACTGTATCATGAGAGACTCATGATACAGTTAGTATGATGACACAAAAAAAAAAAAAAACAAAGTGCCTTCACGACATCGGAGATTGCGTGTTGATCACCGACGAAGAAGTTGCGGTCAGATGCACTGATATCATCAGACTCAAGGACGGAAGATTAGGGCAAACACACTGTGGATGACAAGGCCGTTAAAAACGGAGTACAAATTCGGATAGTGTAAGGATGGGAAAGGAAATCGCAATGAAGAACCTTCCTCGCGTTATTTACACTTATTCGTTTGTTTATATAAGTTATTAATAAGTTGTCCACTTATTTAACAGTTGCGGTTTTTCCAAATTGGCTATCATGCAATGAGAACAGATTTAAATTAAGGGTTTCATGCCCACAAATACGATATTTAGCCACTTCACATTCTTTATTGTTAGCGAAGTCACACCACGTATCGCTTCGGTTTCAGCTATCCCGCCTAATCCTATGAGGTTTTACACGAACAAGTGGAGCTTGTAGCGTAACACCATTATAGATCACTTACTAACTGATATTTTTGCAATCACAATTCAGTATTATTTTATTTTGTATGCTCTGTAAAACTATTTATCATCAGTGACCTGTTATGAAGTAAGTACTTAGTACTTTGCTTTATTGAATGTACACTGCAGGCCATTAAAATTGCTACACCACAAAGATGACGTGCTACAGACGCGAAATTTAACCGACAGGAAGAAGATGCTGTGATACGCAAATGATTAGCTTTTGAGAGCATTCACTCAAGGTTGGCGCCGGTGGCGACACCTACAACGTGCGGATATGAGGAACGTGTCCAACCAATTTCTCATACACAAACAGCAGTTGAGCGGCGTTGCCTGGTCATACGATGTTGTGATGCCTCGTGTAAGGAGGAGAAATGCGTACCATCACGTTTCCGACTTTAATAAAGGTCGGATTGTAGCCTATCGCGATTGCGGTTTATCGTATCGCGACATTGCTGCTCGCGTTGGTCGAGATTCAATGACTGATAGCAGAATATGGAATCAGTGGGTTCAGAAGGGTAATACGGAACGCCGTGCTGGATCCCAACGGCCTCGTATCACTAGCAGTCGATACGACAAACATCTTATCCGCATGGCTGTAACGGATCGTGCAGCCACGTCTCGATCCTTGAGTCCGCAGATGGGGACGTTTGCGAGACAACAACCATCTGTACGAAAAGTTCGACGACGTTTGCAGCAGCATGGACTATCAGCTCGGAGACCATGGCTGCTGTTATTCTTGACAGTGCATCACAGACAGGAGCGCCTGCGATGGTGTACTCAACGACGAACCTGGGTGCACGAATAGCAAAACGTCATTTTTTCGGATGAATCCCGGTTCTGTTTACAGCATCATGATGGTCGCATCCATGTTTGGCGACACCGCGGGGAATGCACATTGGAAGCGTGTATTCATCATCGCCATACTAGCGTATCACCAGTTGTGATGGTATGGGGAGCCATTAGTTACACGTCTCGGTCACCTCTTGTTCGCGTTGACGGCACTTTGAACTTTGGACGTTACATTTCAGATGTGTTACGACTCGTGGCTCTACCTTTCATTCGATCCCTTTGAAACCCTACATTTCAGCAGGATAATGCACGACCGCATGTTGCAGGTCCTTATGGGCTTTTCAGGATAGAGAAAATGTTCGACTGCTACCCTGGCGAGGACATTCTCCAGATCTCTCATCAATTGAAAACGTCTGGTCAATGGTGGCCGAACAACTGGCTGGTCACAATACGCCAGTCACTACTCTTGCTGAACTGTGGTAACGCGTTGAAGCTGCATAGGCAGCTATACCTGTACACGCCATCCAAGCTCTGTTTGACTCAATGCCCAGGCGCATCAAGGCCTTTATTACGGCCAGAGGTGATTGTTCTGGGTACTGATCTATCAGGATCTATGCACCCAAATTGCATGAAAATGTAATCGCATGTCAGTTCTAGTATAGTATACTTGCCCAATGAATACCCGTTTATCATCTGCATTTCTTCTTTGTGTAGCAGTTTTAATGGCCAGTAGTGTGTGTTTCACAGTGATGAATGGAAACGCCGACGTGGTCATTTCCGGTAGTTAGTTGTCTGGATGGAAGATATTTTGGAATCTAAATTTATATCGTAATTGCTTTCATCACAAAGCCAGCAAGCATTGCGGCCAAGGTATGTAATATGCTGAGCAATAGCAACGTCTTACTATAGGACCTGAAGATATCACGTGTCAACTCCACAGTTTGTACTCCTTAGCTAATAAATATAGAAACCTCTTTCTCCATTTCGTTTTCGTTTGTTTTCTTTTTGTTTTGAAAGGAGGATCAGTTATGTTTCTAAAAGTTGATATTAATTAGTTCTACTGAACGTAATAACATGGTTTATTACGTCATCAGTGTCAGTCTTTCTCTACAGTTTTGACCCTCTACAGCTACTTCTAGTATCACGGAAATTATGTCTTAACATGTGTCCTTTCATCATATCCCTTGTTCCTGTCATTTGCTTTCATACGTTCCTTTCTTCGCCGATTTTGCATACAATCTCCTCGTTCCTTATCTTATCAGTCCAGCTAATTTCAAACATTCTTCTGTAGCACCACATCCCACATGCTTCTTTTTCCTTGCTTTCCGGATACCCCACAGTCAGTGATTCACTACCACACAACACTGTGCTCCAAATAACCATTCTCAGAAATTTCTTCTTCTAATTGAGGTCTATGTTTGATACTAAGAGACTTCAGGAATGCCCTTTCTGCCTGTGCTAGTCTGCTTTCGTGTCTATTTCCTTTGACCCTCGTGGGTTATTTTGCTTCCTTCTTTGTAATCGAATCCCTATTCGCTTTTCTAATTCTTCTAACTACGTTCGTCTTTCTTCAGTTTACTCTCAGCCCACATTATCCACTCAGTAGACTGTCCACCCCATTCAAAAGATTTTGAAATTCTTCTTCACCTTACAGAGGATGGAAACGTTACCAGCGAATACCATTATTGATTTCCTTTCAGCTTGAATTTTTTTACCACTCTGGAATCTCACATTTATTTCCGTCATTGCTTCTTTCATGTATAGACTGAACAGTAGTAGCGAAAGACTGTAGCCCTGTCTTTTTCTTCTTTTTTCTTTTTTGAATCAGCAGTCTTGTGATTGATTTCATGCGACACAACCATTAATTATTCTACTGTGACAACCTCTCCATTTCAGAGTAGCACTTACAACCTACGACATCAATTACTTGCTAGATGTATTCCAGTCTCTTTTTTCCTCTGTAATTTTTACTCTCTACAGCTCCGTTTAGTACCATGGAAATAATTCCGTGATGCCTCAACAAATGTCCTACCATCCTGCCCCTTCTCCTTGTCAGTGTTTCCCATACATTCCTTTCCTGGTTGTTTCTTCGGAGAAGCTCCTCATTTCTTACCTTATCAGTCCATATAGTTTTCAACAGTCCTCTATAGCATCTAATCTCAGATGCTTTATTCTCTTCTTCACCCGTTTTTCCTCAGTCGATATTTCACTGCCTTACAATGCTGTGCTTCAAATGTACTCTCAGAAATATCTCCCTCAAGTTAAAGCCTATGTCTGATCTAGTAGACTTCTCTTGGCCAGGAATGCCCTTTTTTCCGGTGCTAGTCTGCTTTTATGTCCTCCTTCTCCCTGTTCTCATTTCTGCTACTACTCATTGCTTTCGTCTCTCTGTGATTTACTCTCAGTGCATATCCTGTACTCATTAGATTGCTCATTCCATTCAGCAAATTCTGAATGTCTTCTTCTCTTCCACTGAGGATATCAATGTCGTAATTGAATTTTATCATTGATATCCTTTCATCATGAATTTTAATTTCGTTTTTGAGACTTCCTTTTACTTCCGTCATTGCTTCTTCAATGTACAGATTAAGCAGTAGTGGCGAAAGACTATATCCATGTCTTGCACCTTTTTAATCCTAGCACTTGGTTCTTCGTCTTCACTCTCATTTCTCCCTCTTGGCCTTTGTCGTATTGTATATTACCCATCTTACCCTATAGTTTACCTCGAGTTTTCTCAGAGTTTCGAACATCTTGCACCATTCTACATTGGCAACGCTTTTTCCAGGTCGACAAATCCTATGAATATGATACTGCAGTGATTGTGTTATTCTGAACTACTATACAGTGTTCCTTTGAGCATGCACGCCATGAGTCGTGCACTGATAGTCAAATGGTAAGGCAACCGCTCATGATAAGCAGGAAATCCGGCTTCGAGTCCCGGTCCGGCACAAATTTTCACTGTCGTTATTCAGTTCTATGCTTTATACCCCTCCTACTCTGTTCGATCTAAAGTCTTCCAAAGCTCTTTTAAATTCTGATTCTAATCTCGATCCCCTATCTCTTCTACATCGTTTCCTCTTCTATCAGGTTATCAGACAAACATTCACACTCATAGAGGCCTTCAGTGTACTTTTACCCCCTATCCGCTTTCTCCTCCACATTTAACGTGGAATTCCCATTGCGTCCATAATGTTACCGCCCTTGCTTTTAATTTCATGGAAGGTTGTTTTGACTCTTCTATATGCTGAGTCACTCCTTCCGACAATCATTTCTTTTCAGAATTTTCACATTCTTCATGCAGTCATTTCATCTAAAACTCCCTGCACTTACAGTTTATATCATTCATAAGTAAACTGTATTTCTGTTTACTAAACATCCCTGAACATTTTTGCACTTCCTTCATCGTTTAAATGAAGTATTTCTTCTGTTACACGTGGTTTATTCGTAATTACCTCTTCTGCCTGTGATGTAATCCAACTGAAATCTTACGTATCTCCTGGCCTTTTCCAAAAATATCTCCTCGTCCTGTGATTCTTCAACAGCGTATTTGCTATTATCAGCTGAAATTTATTGGAGAATTCAATTAGTCTTTCTCCTCTCTAATTCCAGTTACCAAGCCCATATTTTCCGTGAACCCTTTCTTCTAGCCCTTCCCCTATGACCTCATTCCATCCCCCATGACTATTAGATTTCCTTCTTCCTTTAAGTAGCGAACTATCCGTTCAATATTATCATATACTTTCTCGATCTTGAGGCTACGACGTCCGCATATATATCTCAACTATTTTTGTCGGTGTTGGTTTGCTGTCGATTCCGATAAGAACAACCCTATGACTGAACTTCTCACAGTAACACATTCTCTGCTTTAGCTTCCTATTCATAACGAATCCCACTCCCGTTATACAATTTTCTGCTGCTGTTGATATTACCTTATACTCATCTGACCAGAAATCCTTGTCTTCCTTCCATGTCACTTGACTGATCCCTCAATGTATCTAGATTGAGCCTTAGTATTTCCCTTTTCAGATTTTCTAGCTTCCGTACCACGTTCAAACTTCTGACATTCCAGGCCGCGTCTCGTAGATCGTTATTCTTTCGTTGGCTATTTAAACTTTTCTTATAGTCATATCCCCCCTGCCAATCCCCTCCCCGAGGGTCCGAATGATAGACTAGTCCGGAATCTTTTTCCAGTGGAAAGATTATCATCATACTATTTCAGTTACAGGTCATGCGTCCTGTGGAAACACATCGTTTGTCTTTAGTGCAGTGGTTTCCATTGCATTCTGCGTCCTCTTCCTGTTGATCATTCTTCCGCCTTCAGGCGCAGTTTCCCACTCCAATGGCAAGAGAGTGCCCTGAATCTCTGTCCTCTTCTGAGCTCCCTTCGACAAGGCCGTTGGCTGAGTGAAGGTGATTTTTCATGCCGGAAATCTTCGGTCGCAGTTGCTTATCCTCATTCGCTATCTTACACATTTTTAATGCCAGCACTACGCTCTCGTTCTTTCAGTGACCCCTTTTGGTTTCTGCACATATTTTTCTTAGAATTTCGAAGACCTTGGACCATTTTACACTGTCGAACGCACATTCCAGATCGACAAATCCTATAAACGTGAACAGGTTTTTCGTCAGCCTTGCTTCCACTGTTAAGCGCAAAAGCAAATCTGCCTCTGTGATGGCTTCACCTTTCCCAAAGCCAAAACTGATCGTTACCTGACAGGTCCTCAACTTTCTTTTCTATTCTTCCATATATTGTTCCTTTCAGTTCAATGGATGCACGAGTTGTGAAGCTGACTGTGCGATAGTTGTCGCACTTGTCGGCTCTTGCTGTCTTCGGAATTGTGTGCATTATATTTCTCCGATAATCTGATGGTATATGGCTAGACTCATACATTCTATACACGAAGGGTGAACAGTCGTTTTGTTGTCACTTCCCCAATGATTTTAGTAATTCCGTTGGGATGTTATCCATGTCAGCTGCCTTGTAAGAGGTTAAGTCTTTGGTCATCAGCACAAGGTCGACGACATAAAGTAAGTCTGTAGTGAAAATATTTCTGTTGTTGATAAGTCAGATATAGGTACAGTATTTAACAATCAATTTCTGAGCATTGATAGTGACTTAAATCAAAACTTTGTTTCTACAGGGAATCACATAACTCTCTTGGAAAATTCCTTTCCGAGAACGACGATTGTAATACTCCTCTGTGATACCTCAAGGGGGAGATTGAGTCAATAATTAAACCACTGAAGACTCTCATGGATATGATGGATTGCCTAGCAGAATATTAAAGTACTGTGCTGCACATGTTAGCCCTTTATTTACCCATATTTGTAATTTTTCCTTTAGGAATGGTCAGTTTCCTGAACAATTAAAGTACTCGGTAGGAAAGCCGCTTTATGAAAAGGGCGAAAGGGGTAATGTAGACAATTTTAGACCTATTTCTATGCCATCAGTGTTTGCTAAACTTATTGAGAAGGCTGTGTATGTAAGGATAATTGATCATTTTACATCACATAATTTGCTATCAGTTCGGCATTAGAAGTCGTTTAAACAACTGAAAATGCTATATTTTCTTTTCTGTGTGAGGTACTGGATGTGTTACACAAAAGGTTTCGTATGCTAGGCATATTTTTTTGATTTAACTAAGAGGTCTGATTGTGTTGATAACATAACATTGCTCAAGAAGTAGGACGATTATGGAATACAGAGAGTGGCTCAGAACTGGCTCACCTTTTACTTTAACAACAGACAGCAAAAGGTCATTTTTCACATTGTTGAAAATGGCTGTGATGTGCGGTCTGAATGGGGTACAGTCAACTGGGGGTTACCCTGGGGATCAGTGTTGGCGCCACTCGTGTTCCTTATTTATTTCCTTATTTATATAAATAATATGACCTGTAGTATTACAGGTAATTCTAAAATATTTATATTTGCTGATGACACTAAATTGGTAGTAAAGGACATTGTGTGCAACTTTAGCTCTGTTTCAAATAGTACACTTCATGATATAAGTTCAAGGCTTGTAGAAAATAAACTAACGCTAAATCACAGTAAGACTCAGATTTTACAGTCTCTAACACACAATTCAACAGAACCCGACGTTTTAATTTCACAAAATGGGCATATGATTAGTGAAACTGAACAATTCAGATTTCTAGGTATTCAGATAGATAACAAACTGTCGTGAAAAGCCCACGTTCAGGTTCTTGTTCAAAGACTTAATGCTGCTATTTTTACTATTCGAACGGTTTATGAAGTAATTGGTCATTCGACATGAAAATTAGTCTACTGTGCTTACTTTCATTCGCTTATGACGTATGGTATTATATTTTGGGGTAACTTTTCCTATTCTCAAAGGATATTTTTGGCTCAGAAACAAGCAGTTCGGGCAATAAGTGGTGTAAGTTCGCGAACTTCTTGTCGACCCCTGTTCACTAGTCTGGGTATTTTGACACTGCCCTCTCAATACATATTTTCTTTACTGTCGTTTCTCGTTAACAATATCAGCTTATACCCAAGAATTAGCTGCTTTCACTCAGTTAATACTAGGCAGAAATCCAATCTGAATTTGTATCGCGCTTCCTTAACTCTTGTGCAGAAAGGTGCGCTGCTGCATCCATTTTCAGTAAGCTACCACAAGAATCCGAAAATCGTAGCAGTAATCCACGAACTTTCAAATCGAAGCTAAAGAGTTTCCTCATGGGTCACTCCTTCTATTCTGCTGAGGAGTTCATTGAAAAATTAAGTTAATTCGTATGTTATATTATTGACTGGTTTTACTTGAACTGATGGCTTGACTTGTTTTGGGGTTCAAAAACATTTTATTTTATCTGTTATTACTTTTATGTTGTAATTTCGTGTACTGACAAGTTTTGCTCCACAATTTGGTACTAAGGAGCTGGAGATGTAAATAAATAAATAAATTCAGACTGTACTGCTGGACCTCTTCTCTGTTTCACATCAGCTGCCGTTTCTTCGTCTTTCACGTCACCACATTGTTCCACATTGTTCCTCCCCTTCACAGAGGCTTTCGATGAAGTCTTTCCGGCTATCCGTTCTTTCCTCTGAGCTTAAGAGTGAATTCAAATAGCACTCGTAATGTTACCACTCTTGCTTTTAATTTCATTGAAGATCGTTTCTACATTTTATGTTCTTGGTCAGAACTCTCGACGGCCTTTTCTCTTTCGATTTGTTCGCTCCAATTCCTGCAGCAACTCCTCCTTGACTGCCCTGCACTTCCGAATTATTTTATTCCTCACGGATTCATACTGCTGTATTCTTGTCTTTCCACGAACGTTTGTTCAATCTCTTCTTTCGTCTAAATTGAAGTATTTCTGATGTTGCCGAATGTTTATTCGCAATTACCTTCCTTGATTCTTATGCTGTTTTCGACATAGTTCATGGTTAATCTAACTTTCAAAATGGCTTACGAAACACAGCAAAATTAACGATTATTCTCATTTCGTTTTGAATGATTCAGTAATGTTGGTTGCAAAAGCATAAAATCGCTAAAATCAAGAAAAATGCTGTTGTTGATCTTGAGTGACTATACGGAAACAACTCAGTTTTTGTCTCTTGAGGTCTGGCGAACATAATTTTTTTTTTGTTAACGTTATTTTTTTTTGAGGAGGCATAATCAAAATGCGTGACTGTACTGTTTCTCGTCCCTGTAATGAAAACAATTACTGTCTTTTATTGAATGTATCGAAGTCATTAAATTAATGACTAAGGTAAGAAGAGGAGTGTATGGAAATAGACCAATGCCGGCATCTATTAAACGTTCGGAATAATAAGATTTCGTTAATAATAAACCAAGCAATTTTAGATCAGTGTTAAACATTTCATAAATCTAAAGTCACTAAAAACTTTATTAGAAATCACCCATCTCAGTGTCCAGTTTTCGTTAAATTAACAATTTCTTCTGCTGACTTAATGAGCGTGTAGCATTACCTAAATGTAAGTAAAATAGGCGAGTGTAAAAGCGCGAAGGCGCGCACACAGTAGTCCAACGAATATGAAAGAGCAACTGAGACTGGATTTGGCCGAACGTTGGTTGCCAATACACTGGCGTTCTGTTTTCCATTCTCACCAAACCAAGGGCTTGGGGCCAAGTGGTTCGACACGTGGAATCGTAGCTGGCTCTGATAGCTTGCCGAAGTTGCTCCGGTTTCGTTATTGTTGTAAAGTAGCGTTTCAATCACGATTTCACCGGCCGACATTGTGAGTGGAGAAGAGGATTTAGCAGTCGTCGCATGTGCAATCTTCATTTTAATTCGAGAAGTTGCTCCTCTGAAAGAGAAGAACAAGAAACTATGATGGTGGACGACGTCACATTTAAAAGGTAGCGAGCGGTGTGATGGGACAAACTTAATGTCTGTCTAGTAGCTGAGTTGGAATATAGGCTGTTCCATAACTTTTTTCCCTAACGAAAGGTAAAGACTGCTAATTGTTACTGTGTGTGTAGACCCTAAAATTTCCAAAGATAATGTTTCTCACAGGAGAACTACTGCTGCAGCAGCACTCCTAGTTTCGTTTGTTTCCCTTTGTCGTTCACGGCGAAAAGATGTCAATAAAGACATCGTTTTGTTTTTCACATCGTGCATATCAGTTTCAGAAAACAGAGTTATTTCCTTCCAAGCTTCTAGTGTTTTCAGTTTTTGTAATCGCAGTTCGTAGGTGTCCATAAATATCCCCATTCACGATAAAACTCTATCACTTTTAATGCTTTCTCCATATTCCGCTCTATATTCCAGTATTTTTAAATACAATAAATACACTCACTTAGTGAGAGCAGGCATCGCCTGCAAGGGTAACAGCGACTATTGAAACTAAACGTTTTCAGGAGAGCCAGGAGCCGCTCAGAATATGTTTTATTGACTGGTTGCGCTCTGTAACAGCCAAGTACAGTACTTTAATCTGTAAAATTCAGAGTTTCTGTTGATGCTCTTGATAAATTAAAGAGTGAAAAAGTCGATAAAACATACTAAGTGCGACTTGTGACGGTCGTGAAAAACTTACATGAGGTGCGAAAATTAAGTAATGAGACTGATGTGAAAAAAAAAATGTTGCTTACCGTGTTAGTCAATTTTAGTATTGTCTCCTTCAAAGTAGTTCCCTTCTGATTCCACACACTTTTTCCAGCGCTTCTGCCATTGATGGTAACATTTCTGGAACTCATCTTCTGTAATATCCTCCAAGACCCTCGTCACAGCTTTTTGGACATCTTGTGTTGTTTGAAAATGGTGTCCCTTGACCGCAGTTTTGACTCTTGGAAATAGAAAAAAGTCGCACAGAGCGATATCTGCTGAATAAGGTGGCTGTGTTAGTACTGAAATTTGTTTTGAGGTTAAAAATTGCTGTACTGACAGAGCTGTATGGGATGGCGCATTATCGTGTTGCAGAATACAACTATCAGCAATGTTGGCACGGACACGAAGAACTCTTTTAGGAAGTCTTCATAACATTTGTTTGTAGTAATATTGGTTAACTGTTTGTCCACGAGGCACCCTCTCTTTATGAATAATTCCCTTGGAATCAAAGAAGCACACAAGCATGCATTTCACTTTTGACTTTGACATGCGAGCTTTTTTGATCTGGGAGATCCCTTTGAGCATCATTGTGAAATTTGGCGTTTTGTCACTGGATCGTACTGAAAAAACCAACTTTCATCACCAGTGATAGCAAGGCTCAACAATTCTGGATTGATTTCCATCTGCTCTAGCAGATCGGCTGCCACATTTTTCCGTGTTTCTCACTGTTCTGGTGTGAGATTTTTGGGAACCATTTTTGCACAAATCTTTCTCATACCAAGAACTTCAGTTGTTATTAGACTATCAGTTTCGCGATTGATGTTCAGTTCTTTTGCAATCATTGTGACGGATAATCTTCGATGAGATCGTACAAGTTCATGCACCTTGGCCAAGTTGACATCCGTCCATGAGGTTGATGGTCGTCCACTGCGGTCTTCATCTTCAACATTCGTTCTGTCTTCACTAAACATTTTATGCCAACGAAAAACTTGAGCTCTTGACATAACCTCCTCTCCAAAAGCCTTCTGAAGCTTACCGTAAGTTGTCGTCGCGTTTTCACGCAATTTAATGCAAAAAGAAATGGCATACCGTTGCGATGTACTATGCGGTTCCATTTCCGTGACGAGAGACACAAACACGTGTTAACTTATTACAGCACAACTCACTTCTGAGCAGATGCATCGATGTGCCGCTTTGACTAGAAGCAGCTTATAGACCAAGGTCAAAGTTATTGTGCCTACGCAAGCCTGCAGCGTTGCCACATCTTGCAAAGAAAATCAGTCTCATTACTTTATTGTCGCATCTCGCATACACAACCGTTCTAGAGACACAAGAAATCGGTACTGAACCAACGAACATCAGCCTTTCTGATGAAACATCAAAATTAAAATCTTGAAACTAAAATAATGTAAAAATAAAGGAATCGTGTGTTACAGGCTAAATGTCTGAATCAAATGTTTAATTTCATTTAAAATAATTTCAAACAAATCTAGATGCAATGTTCGCGCATCGCAAGTGGCACAGTTCCAAATAGAATAACCTTTCCCTCGGCTTTCGGCCACTCGTCTGAGTAATACAGAGGAACATCTCATGTGTTTGCCTCCGTGAACACTACAGTTTTACGAAATATATTGATACAGTAGTTTACAGAAGCATGGCATGATTACTAAGAAAAATTTTAAAGGGGCGTGCACGCAAATTGGTAACAGTGTTTCTATAAGGTAGTTCACACAGTAGTAGAATATTTCACACAGTGTTGCGAAGTCGGCAGCGTGTGTGCGTCTGCCATATACTGCACAAGCTATGGCCCCACTCACTGCGTGAATGACATTTACTATCCCAAGATGTCCTTCGTCAAAATTCTCTGTTTGTTGTCATATTACGGCTCAAGCAGACGCGCGCGGAAAGAGAGTGGGAAGTTAGGATACAAGGAAATCGGCGATAGCTGGTATTTTCTAGAAAACCAGTCGCTGCGTAGTGCCCGTTCTCTGCACAGAGAATGGAATATTTTTTTCCGCACGCTGCGTAAACAATAATTTAAATTTCTGGGCATAACATGAGGCTGAATTTTAGATTGGCGTCTTATTCTCGCGAGGCCGCCGAGCTAAGTGGCAGCTGTAAGAAGTGCCGATGTATAATGTATAACTTGGGCAACAGTAGCGCGCGCTACACGTCTCCAGCGGCGATACATAATGCATGCGGCCGGCGGCGGCGGTTCCAGCTCCAGCCGCTGCTGGAGAATCGCGGAAAACGCGTGGCTCTGTAAGACTGGGGCCCGAACACCTCCGCACACCGAAGCTAATTACCCGACTCGCCGGCGCACGCATCGTAAACCACACTGCACAGAGCTTACGTGCAACACATTTACAGGCCATTCAGCGATGGAGTTCCTGATCACAAGATAAAACATCTCGAAAACTGAGATCGACAGACGAGTGCAACAACAGGTATTTTTATTCAGAAGTTTCGAAAGAGTTCGAAAACCTGCTAACAGGTGGTGTGCCCTCCGCTGTCCAGCTCGTACAGTATCAGCGTGCACAATTAAACTCGTCCTCTCCAAGCAGACTTTGCTGCCACATCACAATCCTCTCGAAATGTCCACCACTCGCACTACGGATGTGGCGCAAACGAACAATGAAATTTGCCGTCATATCGTGTCGTGTTGCAACGGAAATGGATTCAGATTTCACACGATGAGTCCAGTTGGGCGAATATAGAGGCAAATTCAACCCTACACCCGTATATTTTCAACAATCCAACACAATGACTCTACTCCCGAAAATTTCTGTTCAATATCTCATAGTCCGCAACTGCAGAAATTACTTGTATGCTGATGATCTCGCCCTGGCAACCCAAAGCACAAACTTCGATCAAAGACACAAGTGTGTTCTTTCCATTTGAGAAATAGGGAAATCACCCGCAAGTTAAAGATAGAATGGTCAGGGGCTAAATTGGAACACTGTGACACTCCAAAATACTTAGCAATAGCACTTGACAGACCTCTAACATTCAAAAAACAATGCATGAATTTCAAATCAAAAGTCTCCACCAGGAACAACGTACTTAAAAAACTGGCCGGATCACAGTGGGACAGTCAAGCTGAAACTATCCGAACTTCTGCAATGGCATTGTGCTACTCGACTGCAGAGTATGCCTGTCCTGTTCGGTACAAGTCAACACATGTCGAAAAAGATTGATATTGCTCTAAACGACACATGCAAATTATAACACACTGCTTGAAGTCAGCTATAGTCGAATGGCTCTATCGCTTTGCAGGAATTGCACCACCTCCTGTTCGAAGAGAAATAACAGCAAACAGGGAGAGAACGAAACTGGTGCAGGAAAAAACGCGTCCTATGCATCAGCAATAACCCTACCCACAACGACTAATGTCAAGAAAAAGTTTCCTCAGAACATCGGAGAAACTAAGAAACACTGATGAAGAAGCCAGGCTGCCGCAATGGAGCGCTGAGTTATTCCACCCTCTTGGTTAGAAAAGATTTTCAGAGTTTTTATGCCCTGGGCATGATGAGAATTGCCCAATCTGGGTCCTTCAATACGCTGATGTCAGGATTGGCAGATCACTGGTTAACCTGCCAAAATGGGGGTACATCGAAGAAAACAAAACTCAATGTGACTGCTGAGAAGAACAGAGTGTTCAACATATGCTTCAGCGTCACCTGTATAGAAGATGACCTCCACGAGGCGACGGGAAATGGACTGGAAGTGGACAAATTTTGGTCAAAGGTTATACACTCCTGGAAATTGAAATAAGAACATCGTGAATTCATTGTCTCAGGAAGGGGAAACTTTATTGACACATTCCTGGGGTCAGATACATCACATGATCACACTGACAGAACCACAGGCACATAGACACAGGCAACAGAGCATGCACAATGTCGGCACTAGTACAGTGTATATCCACCTTTCGCAGCAATGCAGGCTGCTATTCTCCCATGGAGACGATCGTAGAGATGCTGGATGTAGTCCTGTGGAACGGCTTGCCATGCCATTTCCACCTGGCGCCTCAGTTGGACCAGCGTTCGTGCTGGACGTGCAGACCGCGTGAGACGACGCTTCATCCAGTCCCAAACATGCTCAATGGGGGACAGATCCGGAGATGTTGCTGGCCAGGGTAGTTGACTTACACCTTCTAGAGCACGTTGGGTGGCACGGGATACATGCGGACGTGCATTGTCCTGTTGGAACAGCAAGTTCCCTTGCCGGTCTAGGAATGGTAGAACGATGGGTTCGATGACGGTTTGGATGTACCGTGCACTATTCAGTGTCCCCTCGACGATCACCAGTGGTGTACGGCCAGTGTAGGAGATCGCTCCCCACACCATGATGCCGGGTGTTGGCCCTGTGTGCCTCGGTCGTATGCAGTCCTGATTGTGGCGCTCACCTGCACGGCGCCAAACACGCATACGACCATCATTGGCACCAAGGCAGAAGCGACTCTCATCGCTGAAGACGACACGTCTCCATTCGTCCCTCCATTCACGCCTGTCGCGACACCACTGGAGGCGGGCTGCACGATGTTGGGGCGTGAGCGGAAGACGGCCTAACGGTGTGCGGGACCGTAGCCCAGCTTCATGGAGACGGTTGCGAATGGTCCTCGCCGATACCCCAGAAGCAACAGTGTCCCTAATTTGCTGGGAAGTGGCGGTGCGGTCCCCTACGGCACTGCGTAGGATCCTACGGTCTTGGCGTGCATCCGTGCGTCGCTGCGGTCCGGTCCCAGGTCGACGGGCACGTGCACCTTCCGCCGACCACTGGCGACAACATCAATGTACTGTGGAGACCTCACGCCCCACGTGTTGAGCAATTCGGCGGTACGTCCACCCGGCCTCCCGCATGCCCACTATACGCCCTCGCTCAAAGTCCGTCAACTGCACATACGGTTCACGTCCACGCTGTCGCGGCATGCTACCAGTGTTAAAGACTGCGATGGAGCTCCGTATGCCACGGCAAACTGGCTGACACTGACGGCGGCGGTGCACAAATGCTGCGCAGCTAGCGCCATTCGACGGCCAACACCGCGGTTCCTGGTGTGTCCGCTGTGCCGTGCGTGTGATCATTGCTTGTACAGCCCTCTCGCAGTGTCCGGAGCAAGTATGGTGGGTCTGACACACCGGTGTCAATGTGTTCTTTTTTCCATTTCCAGGAGTGTATATTCTGAAACTTAGGTGAACAAGATTCACTGCCAAGCCCGTGCTAGTCTTAACACAGTTACTCACAATCCCTTTCAGTCACGTTAGCAAGTTCATGGTGCTGCATTTCCCGAAAACGTAATAGCAACAAAAGTACGAATTATTTTTGATTGAGAATCCTCGCCAAATATTAAGTCTGTCGGTACATAATGCAGTCACAGTTTTTAGCCACCGACCTGCTCAATACGCCACGCGGAAGTCATGTGTTTTCTCGTCAAAAAATTCACTAATAAATTTTGAAATTTCTACACACCCATCGGAATAATTAAGCAGTCACTTTACCACACTTTTGAGGTATGAAACACTGCCAGATCCGCAACTTATCATTTCCATCGGAACTTCTACTACACATATCCGAACTGTTTCTTGGCTAGGCTCCGACTCCTCTCTAGAATACTCTAAGTCTTCTTTGCCAGGAGAGAAAGGCGCGCGAAGAATATTGCTTTACCATTGGTCAGTTTACTCAACAGCCAATAGCAAAACAACATTCTCCCGCGTCAGTCCGCGCTTTTCATCAATAACCAATCGCAAAATAGTAAACCTAAGGACTCCATGTTTTACCGACGTAATTATCTAATATGCTGAAGTTTTGTTAATGTACAAAGTTATTTACTATTGTTATTTATACTTGAATTAACTTTCCCTTTACCATAAACTTACTTTACAAATCTATTCTACAAAAATCCCCTTTGTCCACATCCATACTTCTTCGAAATGTTCCCACACTAAATCTCACTACATAACTCCTTAAACAATTATCTTCATATTAAAAACAATTATCTTCATATTAACCTTAAACCACACTCACGCATCATTCATACTGCTAAAACAAATTTATAACATTTTACATACACAAAAAGACATAATAACACTTTATGAAAATACTAGAACAGTTTATGAAAAACATTCTATTACTTTAGTGCACTCTAGTGGGCACAATCGAAACTAAATCACAGTCCTCTATCCAATACAGTCCTGTATCGGCTGATACATAAACTACGTGCGCGTCCAGTCTCGCATCACCATCTGTCACTATCCAGGTCTGAGACACATCTCCCAATTAACCGCCTCCAAGGCAGGATCGGTATACGGCGCTACGCCTCAGGCTTCTTTCTGAATTTTAAAAGTTAGGAAAGAAATGTACCCTTGACCACATGAACCTGTTGTAATGTGAGATTAGAACCTTGGAAAGTCCAGAGGGACTCAAATGGAAAATTCTACCCCAGCACAGTCCGCACGGTTAGATGTTCCACCACACCAGCTTAACTGCCGCCCAAAGCTGCTACAAACCGCCCCACCTCACAAGGTCGTCCGTGCACTCCATATCACCAAAACAAGGTGTCTCATAAGGCGCGCAACACTCACTTAGTGACCGTATGTCGCGCGTAGTCCACACTGCCACAGAACCATCGCCGGCACCACGGCCTCCCGCGCTACCTCGTGCCCACGCTCTACAACTTCTCCCGCTTCTCTGTAGCACGCTGGCTAAGAAAACCTCCGCCACGGGACACGTGTCCACAAGTCAGCTATCAGCGGTGTCGCTGGAATCGATCGTGGCCATGCAGAATCGATTGGAACACATCAAGCTCCACATTAAAGTAAAGCTGCTCCCCCAAGGGGTGGATAGGTGGAGGTGGGGAGGGGCGTGTCTATCAACCCAGTTCCCTTTCGCTACCATCATTTCAACACTTCATCCGCCCGATTTGGAACTGGCTCAAGTGGGTCCTGATTTTCCTGTGTGCTTGCAAGCCTCTAACCTGGAAGTTAACAGGTGTGAGAACGATCGACCTTACACGGACCAACATATCTTGGCCACGTTTTATCAGTTTCCCCATTTTTTCTGCAGCTCTGTCCCAACTCATTTTTCACAAGGACTTGGTCACCCACTGCAGTCGACACCGCACACCGTCTCTTAATAAGCTTGGGTTTCTCGCTGGAGCGCTGATTGATGTTCTTGGTAGCTTCCGATCTAGCTTTCGGATTGCTGGGATCTACATACCATCGCAAGAGTCATTAAATGACCAGAGGTTACTTATCGGGGTTGTAACCACTCTCCCAAGGCCCTAAGTCGTAACCTAAGATTCTTGAATAATAAAAGTAATTATTTGATAATACTTTAACTAATATTGAACGTCTAGCATTAATATTGGAATAATTAGATTCCTAAGAATCTGTAGACTACAAAAGGTGAAGATGTGACTTTTTCCTTTTATTATAAATAGCGATGTAACCTATTGTTTCTCTCTCCCCATGACTTTGTTTCCTGTGTACTTGTGTGTCGCTCTAAGGGGTGGAGGGTGGGGGGACTGATGTCTATTATTGTACTGAAAAGTTTTGACCTGCGGAAGTATATTGAAAAACGGAGACATACTGGATTTCATTTGACATAGTTCCTGCCCGCGAAATCTCGTGAATATAACCGGACGGATAACACTGGTCAACACTCATTTTCTTGCCAAGGATATTTGAGTGGCTTTAGAATGGGTTAGTGGTGCTGAGGACGAATATAGCAACCATTTATGCAGTTTGGCTCTAGTTTTGAGATAATGCATGATTTATTCAAAAAATTAGAAAAAATTGCTAATACTGAACTCGAGCGCTACAAACTACAATGAAAAAAGAAAATAATCTTTATAAATAGCTTCTATGAAAACCTGATAGGCATTTGGCCACGTATAAAACATAATTGAAAAGTTTCTCTATAAGTATATCATTTTCCGTCCATGACGAACCGCTTCCTGCACGCTTTCCTTTTATAGGTCTCTTCAGAACAGTCACGTTGCAGATTCCAGCAATAATCTGCCATCATATTCCTGTCCCATCTTCCTTTATATCTTTCCTCTATTCCTTTCATATTTTGATAGAACCGCTCTCCTTGTTCCTCACTGAAATCACCTAGATTACGAGGAAATCGATCCAAGTGGCTGTGAAGGAAGTGCAATTTTATGCTCATGTTAGCTCCTAAGTTTTGAAAGTTAGTGAGCATGTTTTTGACCGGTTCCTCGTAATTGGGAGCTTTATGATTGCCCAAAAAACATTTTACAACAGCGACAAAACTGTTCCAGGCCGATGCTTCAGTGACAGTCACGACACTTGTAAAATTGGTATCGTTGATGAGCCTGCGAATTTGAGGACCATCAAATATTCCTGCCTTAAGTTTTTCACTACTGAGTCCAGGGAACGCATTGCAGATGTATATGAAGCAATTACCATTTCTGTCTAAAGCTTTGGTGAATTGCTTCATTAGTCCTAACTTAATATGTAATGGTGGAAGAACAATCTTGTCCCTACTAACCAGAGGTTCATTAATGATGTTTGCTTCACCAACAGCCGTATGTTCCCTTGGAGGCCATGTTTTCTGCTTCCAATGTTCGTGCTTTGCCCTACTATACCACATGCAGATAAAACATGGGTGCTTTGTGTATCCACTTTGTTGTCCAAGCAAGAAGTTCACCATTTTCAAATCAACACAAATCAACCACTGGTACTGCATATACTGAATTTTCTGCAGAACCATCTTGATGTTAGCATATGCTTCACAAAGTTTTGTTGAGTGGGCAATTGGAATAGATGCGTAACGATTGCCATTGTGTAGGAGAACACATTTTAAACTTCTAGTGGAACTGTCTATGAAGAGACGCCAGTCCTCTGGTCTATATTCCGGCAGCCGCAATTCAAGTAAAAGTCCAGGTATATTGCTGCAATACACTATAACCTCTTCTTGGTTGAAGTATGGAAGAAGGTTTTCTTCTCTCGTCCGGTAAGCTGTTATTTTAACACTTGGATGAAGACAGTTCTTTTCCTTAAGCCTGGATGCTAAGAGTTCTGATGCTTGCTTTGAAAGATTGAGTTCTCGTATCAAGTCACTGAGCTCCTTCTGGTCGAACTGCTGGGGTTGTGTCTCACGTCCTTCGTATTCCGAACCACTACTTGTACATTCCTCGCCGTGCACATCGTCATCTGATGATGTTAGCGTGGGTAATGTTGTGAAGGTTGGTACAGGAACATCGTTGCTGTGCACCACCGGTCTTCTTGCTGACTCCAAATCGGGATATTCCCACTTTCGTTTTTTGAACCTATTAAAACCTTTCACATTAACAATGCAAAAATAGCAATCATCTGTATGGTTCTTCTGCTCTCGCCATACCATAGGCACTCCGAAGTTTAAACTTTTCCTTTTTCGTTTTGTCCACTGCCGTAAGCACTCCACACAGCATTTACAAACTTTATGGGGTGCCCACGCCTTGTCTTGATCTCCAAGTTTAATTGCGAAATATGCCAGATACGCTTCCTTCACAAAAGGAGTGATATTCTTCCTGTTCTTTTGAAGAACGTATTCACCACAAATGTAGCAGAATTCATCTGGATGGTTCACGCAAAGACGGCGTGAAAAACTCATGTTTTCCTAAAACAAAATTGCACAAATACTACATATTATGCAGAACTTTCTTGTATTTGCATGTCAATCACATCCAACAAACATCATTAATTGTTTTGTGTGAAATGAATACTCACCTCTTATTTGCTACGTCACGATGAAAAGGTTCTATCTCCTTGAAGCTCCACTGCACATATGTGTGACTTTCGACCATCGCCATTTTTCTTGTTTACACTGAACGCTACCTATCGGCTGTTGTGGGGATTACCTCGGCCAACAAATGAATGCCGAGTACCGCCGAATTCAAATCTGCACAACTCTCAATATCTTCAACACAACAGGACTGAACACATGCTGACAGTGTGATGTTTGCATGATGTAATCCTCAACCACACAGATGCACTCCCTGAGCACAATTGTTTAATAAAGCTAGTACAATATCACTAATTAAAAAACAGGTAGCAAATACATTACACCATATATGGACCCTGCAGTCGATATTATCCACATGAAACTCTCATTTCCACAAATAACCTATAGCTCAAAAACCAGAGCCAATTTGGAAAAAGTACAAATATACTCGGAATGAGTATCATAACAATATCCCATTTTCGTTCAAACTTCCCTGGCAACGAAAAAAAAATTTTATTTTGTAGAGCTGTGTAATTAATATTTTCAAGACTTAATGGAAGTGATTTAGTTAAAAAGGAGAAATAAATTACTTAGAAACAGTTTTATTGACATTTATTGGCAGTGACCTCACTAACTGAAATTACTCAATAATACTAATTGGCAAATTTACGCTACGCAGTGTGGGTGCAATTCACTTGCCTCATCATATTGCCAATTCTTGTGATATCTCTGATCAGCATTGTATCCGACGATACTGAAACTTGAAAAAATGAACTAAAACTCCGTAAAACTGCCGAACAGCTACAAGTGAATATATTTATAAGATATCAGTGATTTTATAATGGGACTGTATCTCAAAGATCGATAGGGCTAGAATATTAATTAATTATTGCGTCGTCTCCTGTGCAAGAGTAGGCCTATACGAAAGTTTACACGTTCCTGAGAAATTAATGTAAAAAATTAACGATACCCGAGCGAGACTTTGCACACGCAGCACCGAAGGAGACGCAACAGGGCGTTGACTTTAGAACCAAACATTAACCTCGCAGGAGTGGTTTGGTGAGTTACACGGCGGGCGATATTAAACGCAATGCTTAATCAGCTCAGTCAACGGTCTCACTCCCTTTGGCAACCTGAGTGGTAAATTATCAAGACTGACTTAACGTTGCGGTTAATCCATTCCGCGAAATGAGGGTTGTGGACAGTACAGCGTGGATTGCTGGGATCTACATACCATTTCAAGAGTAATTAAAAAAACAGAGATTACTTAGCGGGGTTTTAACCACTCCTAAGGCCCTAAGCACATTAGTGACTTATCCCGTGCCCAAAGCAAAACTTGAGAAACTCATGCGATGTGAATGCAGGCGAGTTTTGTGGCAGCAGAAACTAGCAAAAATGAACGATAAATAGTGGCTGTTCACGTTAGTGGTGGCATCCCGGCTAGAAATGAGCCAAATAAACCTGGTAAATCGTCCAAAGATGTATGGGTTGCCATCTTTAGTGTGAACTGGCAGTCCCACATAATCCACGAATACCTTGGCCAAAGGGTGCAATTGCCGAGTGGGTTGCAAAAGTCCCTTTCTATCGCAAGCATCAGGTTTCTCGTTTTTGCACTATTGGCAGGTACTGATAGTTTTGGATCTCGGTTGCCATGCCTTTCCAAGGAAAGTGTTCGCTTATTTTCGTCAGCACACACCAAAAATTACGTCCATCCTCTACAAGGCAACAATCGAAAGTGTCTCTTAACTCCTTCTTGGAGTATGAAACAAAAGAGAATCCAATATGAACATTACAGAGATTATGTTCTACATCCCTCTCAATTTAATCTTTGGCGCAGCCTATAAGGTATTGTATGTCTCTGCGTCGGAATGTGTCATTACACTACGGGGTACCAAAAACTTATGGATGGCACTGGTCTTAGACCAGTTATTAGTTCTTTCTCCGACAAATGTGCTCCAAAAACGAAATTTCACTCTTGGCCAGAGTTACCTTGCTTGGACGCTAGTTGCCTAATATGTCTGATACGCAGTTCATATGTGCTCTAAAAACGAAATTTCACTCTTGGCCAGAGTTACCTTGCTTGGACACCAGTTGCCTAATATGTTTGATACGCAGTTCATAGTTTTTACTATAAATCTCAACGTCCTCCAGGTAATTGTGAAAGACTTTGAATTCGAACCTTCCCAAAACAGAGTCCATCAGGTGGGACAACATCGACGCCCCCGTCACTATCTGAAGAGCACACGATTAAATTCGCAAGTCCATAGAGAAATCCGTCTATCGTTTATATTCCTCGGTGATTTGGATCTGATAGTATGCCCGATTTGATCCAATAGTGAGAAAACACACGCGCCCTCAAAACGGTTGTGGAAGTCATTGAGGGGAACAGATTCTAAAACGACCTTAAGCAACCGATAGTCGACTACCAGCCTATATCCGGTACTGTTATTTTACATACTAACTTTGGGAAATTTCATAACTCATACCTGATTCTACAGCTTAATAACTAACCACATAACTTCTTCAATGTGATAAACATCTTTAGCAGGCAAAATACGAACCCCTCGAAGCATCGGAAGCAGTGGATTTGGAAGCTTACTAAATTTTATCCACAGACATACTGCCCTATTTGCGCCAGCAACTCCTTCGGCATATAAGCTTTCCTTACCTTCACCTTCCCACCATTTGAGTAGAGAAAGGATCCTCTGTACGGAAATAATTTCCCGCTGCAGAGCCTGAATATCCAGCAAATGTTTAGTTACCTTATAAACAACCTGAATTTCATTCACATTATTGACTACACGATCTACCAGTGCATGTAGACCAAGTAACTGTGCTTGGGAAGTGGAGGAGCCATCTAAAAGATCAACACACTTTTTAGCAATGCTGAGCAAGGAAAGAAATGTGGCACCTGTAGTGCTCACCTCTCCCATTGCCTTCACTGTGGTGTGGACCAGCTTGTGTACTGCTACCCACAAACACTGGCACTTTTCAGCCATGCTGCCTATGTCAGCTCTGCCTCTAATGTGTAACTCATACCATAATGGATCCTACCTCAAATATTTCAGTCTCAATATGGTTCTAAACGTCATAGCATGGTGGCTGCAAACACACAGATAACGACCCGAAAAGTTTACTCTTAGTAACTAAATCAACTTAACTAACCAGTACCAAGGAAAACAATTTTTCCAGAGTAGCCACACTCTGCTTCCATTATAAAAAGGACATTGCATTAAAATCTTAAGGCCATTTGAGTAAGCTGGTCAGGAAACAAGGTTCCTTTGGTGATCGCTGATGAAACTTCTCTGAAGATATTCGATTTACTGACACAACCTTTATTACAACGAAGCTTTAATTTCTTTGTACTTAACATACCCATTAGTAAAACTTCAGCTCAATAACAACATTCATCTAAGGGACCAAATCCCTGTAATAGGGACTGATGACCTTAGCTGTTTAGTCCCCCTTAAACATCCCAACAACCACCACCCTGTAATATTAGCAATAATGTAAAAGGCAAAAAAAAAAAAGAAAAAAAAGAAAAGAAAACTATAAGCCTATGGCTACCTTTCCTTCCTTTGTTAATAAAAAAGGACAATTTTGTTTAGATATTAGTACATCAAACCATCGTTAAACAACTCCCGTGGGAACTCTATCCGTAATATGAAATTACTCCCAGAGAGTGAATCCATTGACCTAAAATTTTTATTGTGAACAAACATCCACCTTGCGAGATAAGCATCAGTCATCTTTTAGAGTTTAGAAAACACATAAATAGCAATCTAAGAATTATATACTGCACTAATCAAAGTTTCTGATCATTAACAAACAGTTCCAATGACATTAAAGATAAGAATTTAAAAAACGCTTTCTAGAAACTTAATCCCGGGAAATTCATGTACCACTGTTACAGAACTGCGACCAAAAAATGCAGCATTTTTTTTTGGCTGGACAAGAGTGACGAAGCAAGCCTCAGGCCTCTTGCAGTTACAAATAATCCCGTGCTGGCATGGGATCCAACGCACAGAGTATAATCAGGCTTCTACAACAAGCAAAGTGAAATTAGTCAACTGAAAGACATACGCTTACATACGTGTATTTATTATCGGCTGCAATGTGGACACTAACACAAAGAACCAAAACAGATTTATAACTATTTTTAAAAATTTTCACTTGGGGGCTAAATATGTCCACGCTGCCAAAACAGCTTCTTTCTTAATTTAAAACTTAGCAAAGCAATGCACTCTTGATCACTTGAACCAGTAGTAAGGTGAGATCAACAATGTCAATTAGAGCGCTGTAAAGTCCAGAAAGACTGAAATTCTAGATTCAACGGCTGCAACAAAGGCACTGAACAACGTTTATAATGAGCCTCAAGCCCAGCACAGTCCGCCACCGTTCAATGACCCACCTCAGCCGTATTAGATGTTGTCCAAACCTGCTACAGATCGACGCGCACCTGACAAGGAAGTCCGCACACTCCACGTCACCAACGCAAGGTGTCTCATGTGGAGCACAATACTCGCTTAGAGGCGGTACATCGCGCTTACTCGGCACTGCCACAAAGACATCGCCGCCACCACAGTCTCCCGTGCCACATCACGCCTCTTTCTATAACTCCTCCCGATCTCTCTGTAGCGCGGTGCTTAAGAAAACCTCCGCCAGGGGGCGTGTGTCCGCAAGTCACATACCAGCGGTGTCGCTCGAATCGATCGTGGCTAAGCAAAACCGATTGGGTCACATCAGTTGTCTTCAAGTTCATTTCCCTTCTACGTTACTCTCCATCCCTTTCCGCTTCGATTACGATCTGATTTCTTAATATTCTTTTCTACAAGACTCTCTGTGTTTCCTGGGGGCGGCATGTGTCTTTCTGCTCAGAATTACGAATCAATATCGTTAATGTCTCCATACCCTCACCTAAGGTGGCTTCCACCAACTCCCCCTCCCTGATGATGCCCTCATCCCCTCCATCTACCCCTCCCACCAACTTTCATCCTCCCCTTCCACACCCTGTGTTTTTTTCCTTAGGGCACCCTCTCTCCCTCCTCCCTTCCTCCCCCCTCCACCCCCATGCTTCCCCTACCGTCCCTTACCTTCTTCCCTCCCCCTCCCATCTCCTCTGCCACTGGCATCTACACTCTCCCCTCTGCCTCCTCCCCCACCTTTTCCTGTTTTGGCAGGTCCCCGGACTCGCACACGTTACGTGAACATTCGCGCGCTGGAGATCATCGCCATCAGTTCTGTTTGTGTGCCGTCGTGTCAGTGCTTCAGTGTTTTCACCGCCCACGCTCCTTCGTTCACGTGTGTCATCTTAGTCGTCGTTGTTCGTGTACAGTGCTGACCGTTTTTTATTTTACTACACCTGTGAACGGCTCCGTGTTTTTTACTCATGTGTCTACAGTTTTTTGTCCACCATTATGTTTTGTTTTTCGCTGCCTTCCTTGTTTCTATTTGTTCTGTCTGTGGCCGAAGAGCGGCGTAATATTCACGATGCCGGCCCACCTTTTGTATGGGGTGTTAAAATAACAATAAAGAAAAAAAAAGTCTGCCTGATGGAATATCCTAGAATATACTCCTTGCTGAAGCAATGTTCCTGCAGGGAAACAAGGTTCCCTGAAAGTACTTTCGTGGATTCAAAAATAACCCCTTGTGTGAATTACAGATTCCCAGTTCAATACACGTCATAATGCAAACAGTAGATGCAGCAAGAAACAGATTCTGTGGTCTTACGTGTACAGTAATCTCTCGTCGTCATGCGACATTGTCGAGTTACTATGCAAGGCACTATCATATGGAGTTTTTTTCACAAACATGTGATTGGCTTGATGAATATTTGATTAGGAGAGCACAATACGTTATACTGGACGTTGAATGTTCCACAGAAAATGCCCCAAGGAAGCGTAATAGAACATCTAGTGTTTCCAATACTAGCAAACGGTTTATCGGGTGGGATTAACCATAAGGTTTATCTTTGAGTGTGCTGTTGTCCACAGGAAGGTACCGTCGTTGGACTATAGTAAGCAAATGCAGAAAGACATGGAAAAATTTCCCACTAAATCAAATGGCAGCTCTACTTAAATGGTACGTCAAGTAATGACATCAACAAACAAAATTAACCCTACTGCATCTATTTATACGATTATTTGTCACTAATGGGGCTGCGTCACGTCATGGAATTAGGGATAATACACTACTGGTCATTAAAATTGCTACACCACGAAGACGACGTGCTACAGACGCGAAATTTAACCGACAGGAAGAAGACGCTGTGATATGCAAATGATCAGCTTTTCACACAAGGTTGGCGCCGGTGGCGACACCTACAACGTGCTGACATGAGGAAAGTTTCCAACCGATTTCTCATACACAAACAACAGTTGACCGCCGTTGCCTGATGAAACGTTGTTGTGATGCCTCGTGTAAGGAGGAGAAATGCATACCATCACGATTCCGACTTTGATAAAGGGCAGATTGTAGCCTATCGCGATTGCGGTTTATTGTATCGCGACATTGCTGCTCACGTTGGTCGAGATCCAATGACTGTTAGCAGAAGGTGGAATCGGTGGGCTCAGGAGGGTAATACGGAACGCCGTGCTGGTTCCCAACACCCTCGTATCACTGGCAGTCGAGATGACAGGCATCTTATCCACATGGCTGTAACGGATCGTGCAGCCACGTCTCGATCCCTGAGTCCACACATGGGAACGTTTGCAAGACAACAACCATCTGCACGAACAGTTCGGCGACGTTTACAGCAGCATGGACTGTCAGCTCGGAGACCATGGATGCGGTTACCCTTGACGCTGCATCACAGACAGGAGCGCCTGCGATGGTGCACTCAACGACGAACCTGGGTGCACGAATGGGAAACGTCATTTTTTCGGATGAATCCAGGTTCTGTTTACAGCATCATGATAGTCGCATCCGTGTTTGGCGACTTCGCGGTGAACGCAAATTGGAAGCGTGTATTCGTCATCGCCATATTGGCGTATCACCTGGTGTGATGGTATGGGGTGCCACTGGTTACACGTCTCAGTCACCTCTTGTTCGCATTCACGGCACTTTGAACAGTGCACGTTACATTTCAGATGTGTTACGTTCCGTGGCTCTACCCTTCATTCGATCCCTGCGAAACCCTACATTTCAGCAGGATAATGCACGACCGCATGTTGCAGGTCCTGTACGGACCTTTCTGGATACAGAAAATGTTCGACTGCTGCCCTGGCCAGCACATTCTCCAGATCTATCACCAACTGAAAACGTTTGGTCAATGGTGGCCGAGCAACTGGCTCGTCACAATACGCCAGTCACTACTCTTGAGGAGCTGTGGTATCGTGTTGAAGGTGCATGGGCAGCTGTACCTGTACACGCGCTGTTTGGCTCGATGGCCAGGCGTATCAAGGTCGTTATTACGGCCAGAGGTGGATGTTCTGGGTACTGATTTCTCAGGATCTATGCACTCAAATTGCGTGAAAATGTAATCACATGTCAGTTCTAGTGTAATATATTTGTCCAATAAATAACCGTTAATCATCTGCATTTCCTCTTGGTGTAGCAATTTTAATTGCCAGTAGTATACTAACAATGGGACCATCTGACCTGTTATTCACTGATTTTGATGAGCCTAGGATTTGTTGTAGAGGGACATGGGCGAGTGCCTGGCTTGCGGGTTTTCATGGAGGGCCACCAGCTGTAGCAAAATCGATGTTGTAGCTTTTATTCATATCTGCTACACCCGCTACATTATCCAAGCGTTGACGAAGCGAGCACAGCGGCTAAGTTCGACGGCTACTAAGCTGCTGCTACGGGTTAAATTTCTCCCCGTATGCTTTGTTTGGTGACCGTTTTTTGTCTCATGGTCGAAATTCCACACTTGCAAAAGACCCTTACCACTGGTAGAAAATTTCCTTCCCGTTTCGTACGTGAGACCATGCACGACTACAGACTCTTCAAGCTCCCATGTCGCACGAGCAGGTGCGAGAGCGGCTGCCAATTCTTTGTACGATAAAGTTCTGGTGCGAGTTCTTGGGCGTCGAAGTCACCGTTCTCCTCTACTCTCACGCACTGCATAGTAAATTCTTTTATATTTTTATTTAGATTTCTATGTAGATAAAAAAATAACCACAAAAACATAAAACTTAGCGCCCCACATTTTTTCTCTTTGTCTGTTTCACCAATGTCTATTGACTGATCCAAATGATGATTCGTCTTTCAGCCACCAGATCTTATACTGCGCTGGATATTTCATCATCAGTTGCAATGGAATTAGCAGAAATCGTCCTCGCAGGTGTGTTTGTAAGAAGGTTCATATCGAGACGCAATCATTCGCTGTAAGTGACGGTGTTTGTAAGGTCACCCTCTCATTGCTCATCACACTCCCTTGCTTCTTTTGGCTGTCCTTCTGTAGGAACGTATGCTGCTTCCATTTAGTTAACACACACAGCGCTGAAGACGTGCTGTGAACAACTGATGCTAGTGACAAATGCCACCTGGAAGTTTACAAGGCATGGGAGTTCCGTAACGGTCCGTGAGGCAGAGGGGACAAAAAGAGGTGAGGTCACGTCTAGGAAACGCGGTAAGCAAATATTGTCCCAAGGGTTTGGAATTTTGAGTAGGAACCACAAACGGAATACACATTTGAAGAAAGTTTGCTGTACTGTCTGATTTATTAATGTAATTACAGCCGCGGCAGCCGCGGAAATGACTATTTTTGACTAAATTTGCAGGAAATGCAGTGCTTAATGGTATTGTATACAATGAAATTGAGTGTATATTACTTTCGATGATTCCCTTTTGAGAGAGCGATTGAACTTGAGTAGTCGTGATTTCTTCTTCTTTCTTCGTTCTCCCCAAATTCTCTTCATACGTTCACTGTGTTCTCTCTTGCGTTCTTCCGACCACCTCCTTCCCGTTCTGTTCTCTGTGTGTTCTTGTTTAAATGTGTGTTTCTGTATGATGTTTCTAAACTGTTCTCTATTGTTTATGTTGTCTTGTGTGATCCCCAGTTCTTTAATGTCTTCTTCTGGTTCAGTGATCCACTTTGTCTTGCTTTTTCTCTAGTTTACTATCTCAAAGATTTGTGTTGTGAGCCTGCTTTTATTCATCCTGCTGATAAGTCCATAAAATTTCATCCTTCTCTTTCTAATGGTGTCTGTTATTGTTTCTATGTCTTTGTAAACCTCTCTGCTTGGCCTCTTCATCCAAATTCCTTCCCGAAACACTGGTCCATATATTTTCCTCAGAATTTTTCTTTGCTGCTTTTCAATCTCTCTGATCTTCGTATGACCATGAATCACTGTAGTTTCTGCAGCATAAAATGCTTCTGGTAGGACTACTATGTTGGAACGCCTTAGTTTCGCATTGGCAGAAATAGATTTCTTATTACAGTGATTCGAAGTGAGCTTATACGCTTTTTGTAATCTGGAGATTCTATCTTTATTGGCTGTTGAATTTAGTCATGATGGTTGGATTATCTCCCCCAGATATCTGAAGTTGGCAACTTGTGCCACTTTCCCGTATTGAGTAGTAATGGGGAGATTATCTACAGTTTTGTTTCCCATATACTGTGTTTTCTCGTAGGAGATTTGTAGCACAGTTTTCTGTGAGATTTCGTATATTTTTTCCAATGCAAGTTTGGCTTCCTCTCTATTGTTTGTTAGAATGGTAAGATCGTCCGCGAAAGCCAGACAATTCAGCCTTATTCTCTGCTCTTTTTTAATCCCAAGCTGAATTCCTTTTATTTTATTTTCCCATGTTCTCACAATTTTTTCCAGAACCATGTTAAAAAGAAGGGGGGACATTCCATCTCCTTGGTGAACACCAGTATGGATATGAAATTCTTCTGATGTTTCTCCCATGAATTTAACTTTGGAGGTTGTATCTGTTAATGCCTGTTGAATAACTGACCTTGATTTCCTGTCAATCCTGAACTCCTCTAAAGTGTGAAATAATGTTTTTCTATCTATTGAATTGTAAGCCTTTTTTAAAATCAACAAAATTTACCACAGTATTTATACATCTTCTCATATATATATACACAATACCATTGAACATGCATTTCTTGCAAATATGGCACGATGAAATTGTATATACACTGAACCGCCAAAGAAACTGGTATTGCCACGTGCATTGAAATACAGAGATATGTAAACAGGCAGAATACGACGTTGTGATCGGCAACGCCTATATAAGACAGGAAGTGTCTGCCACAGTTGTTAGATCGGTTACTGCTGCTACACTGGCAGGCTATCAAGATTTAAGTGAGTTTGAACGTGGTGTTGCAGTCGGTGCACGAGCGATGGGACATAGCATCTCCGACATAGCGATGAAGTTGGGATTTTCAGGTACGACCATTTCACGAGTGTACCGTGAGTATCAGGAATCCGGTAAAACATCAAATCTCCGACATCGCTGCTGATGGAAAAATGTCCTCCAAGAATGGGACCAACGACGACTGAAGAGAATCGTTCAACGTGACAGAAGTGCATTCCTTCCGCAAATTGCTGCAGATTTCAGTGCTGGGTCATCAACAAGTGTCAGCGTGCGAACCAATCAACGAAACATAATCGATATGGGCATCAGGAGTCGAAGGCCCATTTGTGCACCCTTGATGACTGCACGACACAAAGCTTTACGCCTCGCCCAAGCCGGTCAACACGAAAATGCACTGTTTATGACTGGAAACACGTTGCTTGGTCGGTCGAATCTCGTTTAAATTGTATCGAGCGGATGGACGTGTACAGGTATGAAGACAACCTCGTGAATCCATGGTCCCTTCATGTCACCAGGGGACTGTCCAAGCAGGTGGAGCCTCTGTAATGGTGGGGGCGTGTCAGTTGGAGTGATGTAGAACCCTTATACATCTGACTGGTGACACGTACATAAGCATCCTGTCTTCTCACCTGCATTCATTCACGTCCATTGTGCATTCCGACGGACTTGGATAATTCCATCAGGACAATGCGACACCTCAGACGTCCAGAATTACTACAGAGTGGCTCCAGGAACACTCTTCTGAGTTTAAACACTTCCGTCGGCCACCAGACACCCCAGCCATGAAAATTATTGAGCATATCTGGGATGCCTTGCAACGTGCTGTTCGGAAGAGATCTCCACCCCTCGTACTCTTAAGGATTTCTGGTCAGTCTTGCAGTATTAATGGTGTCAATTCCCCCCCAGCGCAACTTCAGACATTACTGGACTCCATGTCACGTCGTGTTGCGGCGCTTCTGAATGCTTGCGGGGGCCCTATATGATATTAGCCAGGTCTACCAGTTTCTTTGGTTCTTCAGTTTGTGTGTGTGTGTGTATGTGTGTGTGTGTGTGTTTATTGGGAGAATATTGGTACACCTGTAAAGGAGACCGTATATAGGACCTATTCTTGAATACTGTTCGAGTGTTTGCGATCCGTAGTAGGTCGGGTTGTAGGAAGACATTAAAGCAATTCAGAGGTAGGCTGCTTGATTTGCTAACAGTAGGTTCTAACAATACGTATTCGTTATGGAGATGCTTCGGGAACTCAAATGTGAATCCCTGGATGGGAGGCGACGTTCTTTTCGAGAAACACTTTTGAGAAAATTTAGATGACCGGCATCTGAAGTTGACTGTCAGACTGTTCTACCGGAGCCAACAGACATTGCGCTCAAGGATCACGAAGATAAGATACGATAAATTAGGGCTCATACGGAGGTATACGGGCAGTAGTTTTTCCCTCGCTTTATCAGCGAGTGGAACAGGAAAAGAGACAAGTAGTGGTTCAGGGTACCCGCTAGAGTGCTCCAACGCTCAATGTTTGACCGGTCACTGCTCGCCTGTTGACGTGGGGACCGAGCCGCTCGTGTCCGGCCCCACACGACTCGGTTCGGTCACGTACTCGCCCCATGTCTGATGTCCGGATTCCGGACACGCGGATAACCGAGCATGACCGGTGACCGCTGACGTCTCACCTCACCTCGCCCCGGCTCGCTGCACTGTACTGTACAAATACAATGCCTCTCTCTCTCTCTCTCTCTCTCTCTCACACACATACACACACACACACAATGTATTTGTCTCTCTCTCTCTCTTTTAATACAAGAGTAACGTTTCCAAGACCGCGTACTTGACACAGCTAAATTCATAAAGCACTGGGGGACTGATGACCTTCGCTGTTTAGTCCCCCTTAAACGTCCCAACAACCACCACCATAAAGCACTTGGAAAGTAAAATGATATTTCAATACAACTGCGGATACAAGACGAGTCTCATTTCCAAACAGAAGATATTTTTCCTTTCATTAATGGAAACATTAAATAAGTGCTGTTCCCGTAATCTAGAAGACAACCATCATCATAAAGAAAGCATACAAAGAACATTAAACATTTACAGGCGTAACTGGTCATACTTTTCATTTGTTTGTAACAGAAACAAAATTATAGTTGAAACTTGCTGGCAGATTAAAACTGTGTGCCCGACTGAGACTCGAACTCGAGACCTTTGCCTTTCGCGGGCAAATGCTCTACCAACTGAGCTACCGAAGGACGACTCACGCCCGGTACTCACAGCTTTACTTCTGCCAGTACCTCGTCTCCTACCTTCCAAACTTTACAGAAGCTCTCCTGCGAACCTGCGAAGGTTCACACATTTCATCAGGTAAACTGAAAACAACCATAATTGGTTCCCGGAAATCAGTGCCACTAACGACAGATATTCACAGTATTTTACCAGCTCTGGAGAAAATTAGAGTGACAGCACTTATAGACTACTTTCCTCCAGACGTATTCGCACGCAATCCATACTGAGCCTGCTCAGGAGCCACCAGCCATCTCCCTGCGTCAACTCACATTGCGACTCTGCACCTCTAGCCCAGGTTTTCAGCCCAGGATGGCGCCACCTCCAAGAATCAAAGATACTGGCCATCTCAACTGTGCCACTCTACGGCACATCTCCCCCTCCTCCAGCCCCGCCCCCCCCCCCCCTCTGAGAAATGCTGAAGTGCCCGCCCCACCTCACCTCCACGCCCCTTTATCATCGAGGGTCCTTATGCAAGGGTCCTACGCTTTAACTACCGGCTTTACTTGGGGCAATTGAGCGCTTAGGGTCCGTTTACTTCTAGCATCAACGAATAACAAAGTGATCTACCAACAGCCTTACTAACTGCCCTAGATTCTGCACCATAATCTTATCGCCAGTTTGGTAAGTGTTAACCACCAACAGCGGCGCGTGGTAGCCGAGCGGTCTGGGGCGCCTTGCCACGGACCACGGTCCGGCACCTTGGCACGTCCCCCCCCCCCCCCCCCCCACCGTCAGAAGTTCGAAGCCTCCCTCGGGCATGGGTGCGTGTGCTGTCCTTAGCGTAAGCTACTTTAAGTTAGATTAAGTAGTGTGTAAACTTAGGGACCGATGACCTCAGCAATTTGGTCCCATAAGACCTTACCACAAATTTCCAACCACCAACATTGATTACATTTTACTGCTCCACGTCATGAAAGTTTCTGATAATACTGCGTGGTTCCCTACACTGGACAATCAATTGCTCTAGTGAAACTTTGTCAGACAGCAAATCCTCAATGGATCATAGGTTCCTGAGTGGAACAACAGCTTTAAACGCGAAAACATGTCGGCTGGCGTGGCCTGATGATACTCGTGCCTAGCAGTATTAAGGACCGGCATTAACAATGGTAGAATTTGGGGCCACAAGGTTTTCTCCCGACTGTGATAAGCGATTAAGGCTAAAATCACGTTCCTATAACTCGTCCCACATAGATCGCTCGTGTTGAAGGAGGAGGTAGTGTTGTGGCATACCTGTAGACCTACGGAAATATGAGATGTAAAACACGTAGCATTGACTGAAATTAAGAACCGTGATGAGCCACAGACAGCAAATGAATTCTTCACTTAATGAATCATCACCTTGGTGGTAGGTATGATGGAAGGAAGGAAAGCGTAATTCATGAGAAGGCATGTATACAAACTAAAATACAGGTATTAACCTCTTTAAACCGCCATAGCGGGCCCACAAAATCAATATGAATCTTATCCCTTACATTTTCCACCGGTTTTGAGGCAATCAGTTGTACCTTAATGTTTTGAGCAGGCTTGCTTTCCGTACACGGCCTACAAATAGTAGTTCTGTTTTCTATACCCCTGTCCACGTTGTGCCATTAAATTTCTCTCTTCTTTCTTCTCTTAAACACCCTTAAATGACTGCCAACTAGTAATTCATGGCAGTATTGAAAAAAATGAGGAATTAGTTCCTAGGGAACCACAATTTTCATTTTTTTAATCATAACATGCAATACAACAAAGCACATCCTTCTCTAATAAATAACCTTATACATTTCACTTTTTTTTGTTTTTACTACTATTACGAAATTCCATGTATTTGTCCTGATACTCATGAATTTCTTTAAACAACTGTGGCATCAGTTAATGTCAAACTAACACTTGTTAGCATTTGCTACTCCAACTCATCGTCGGTTTCAACCATCCTACTAAGGGTAAAGGCTATCACATTATCAGTTCCACGAATATTGAAAGCGTCAAATTTAAATGCGAGCATTCGTAGTCCATCTTGCTGTATTTCCTACATTTCTGAGTCTACCAAAGACCCTGATAAGTTTCTGGTTGTCTGTTTTTAGACGAATATGGTTATGTTCTAAGTAATATCGAGATTTTTATAGGCTGAAGAGCGCTGCTAACGCGTCTACTCCATACATGGAATATTTCTTTTTCAGATCATTAAAGGACCCACAAGCGTAAGATATTGGTCAACAGCCTTATTCACAATCTTGTAGAATGACTGCCCCAATGCTTCCCACTGAGGGATCTGTTTGTAAAACGAATTGTTTATTGAAGTCAGCAAGCATGAAAACTGTGACTGTAGTCAGTGCCTTTTTGTTGCACTTTGCGCTTCCCTACGCATCTCCCCACCCTTTCCCACCCAAAATTGCGCCTCTTTTCGCGTACGTATTATACTGGCAAAGCCTGAAATGAATTTTCGGAAAAAAATCGTCATTCCGACGAAAGGAGTCACTCCTTTAATGGTCTTGGGAGGAGGAAAGTCTAGGCTATTTCTTGGTGTTTCTGGGTCTACAGTCACACGCTCAGCGGAGACTACACGTCCAAGTGACTGAATGGTAGAACATGCAAGCTTCATTTTGTCGGGATTTAATGTGATCCCCCGCTTTTCTTAACTGTAAAAATACTTCTTTCAAATGTAGCAAATGCTCCTCAACATCATTACTATAAATAACCAAATTATCCAAATATACGTTATATGATCAAAAGTATTCGGACACCTGGCTGAAAATGACAAGTTCGTGGTGCCCTCCATTGGTAATCCTAAAATTCAATACGGTGTTGACCAACCCTTAGCCCTGATGACAGCTTCTACTCTCGCAGGCATACGTTCAATCAGGTGCTGGAAGGTTTCTTGGGGAATGGCAGTCCATTCTTCACGGAGTGGTGCACTCAAGAGAGGTATCGATGTCGGTCTCTGTGGCACGAAGTCGGCGTTCCAAAACATCCCAAAGGTGTTGTAATACCTCTTTATATTCGGTGAATTATTCTGATACAATTCTACCCTTGAATGACGTTTACTAATTTTCTATCTTCATACTCGCAGAATCCATGCACAAAGTAGTTTCATACAATAGCTATGTCATGAGCGCATAATTATTCTTTGTAGTACTCTCTCTGGTGGTTGTTAGGAAAAAAGCTTCTGAGATTGTCTTCGTGTCGATCAGCCTGAGCATTGTTTGAAGAATTGTAATCTGAATATTGAGATTTATGACAAAAGATAACTGATACGAAATTGTACGATGAAAAGGAAAATATATATATATATATATATATATTGCTCCTTCATACAAAAGGTGTGTAACAATTTACATTATTTGACATTTGAGAATTAATGATATTCATCGATGTATATTTCGTAGTTGTTAATCAGAAGGGAACTTCTGAAAGACAGGATACGAACCTGCATTTAATAACCCAAGAGCTCCATTACTTCTTCGGAAGGTTAAACTTCATCAAAGCCAAATGTCCGCTTGATCTGAGGTTTCCTGACTGATTATACAACGCTTCCAAAAATACGAGGCATTTTATTTGTACAGATTAGCAGACTGCCGCAAAGCACGAGCCTGCATTGAAGAAGAATCATCGCCTGATTTCATTCTAACAAGTAAAATTTCTGAATCATTTTGACTGATTGAGTTATGACTGTGTTTCCTATTATGAATGATTGATTGTTCGAACGAATTGAGAACTACAAAACTACATAATTACATAGATAGGAGAACAAATTACAGTGGCGCCAGTGTGACAGGATTCTCCTGGATTGTTATATAATATATGTATTTTTTGTTTCATGAAAACCAACGAGAACGAGAGGTAACTAATCTGAAGAGAGATTCGGTGCCCATAGTAAAAGATTGCTGATACCAAGGAACGATTTCAACTGTTGGACGAGACCTATACTGCAGAACAAGGCCAGATAATTCCAATTTTTACATTTTGTAGTTAAAATAGTTTGAAATTAATTTAGGAAGAACTTTTTTTCCAGATAGTAGTTAGATTGTAGAACTGTATATTGTGTGATTTTCGTATCTGGACATTGAACTTTATACCATCTGTGAAGTAATTTCAAAGTTAAGTGTGTCTACGACAGTAAATTTGAAACTGTATTTAGTGACTAGAACCTGATACTGACAATTATTTAATGGTATTGACTAGAGCGGCATTTAAAATGTCATTGAATCAGCAACGAGACATGCAGCAGCCTTCAGCTGTTTGCGCAGAAGCAGATGCCACGAATAGCAATTCGGAGACTGTTGTGGCTAGCGGTAGAAAGATAAATAATCCCGCTGGTTCAGAAAACATTCATACAACAGCTGATCAGACTGTTGTTGACCCATTAGTTGTTATTATGCAACAGTTATCTCTGTTACCCGAAAATGTGTCAAACCTTGCGAAGGCTCAAGTAGAAATTATATGAGATTTTGCAGAAGCCCAAGCGGAAGTAAAACGAGACTTATCCATTATACAGTCTGAAGTAAAACGAGACTTGTCCGTTGTACAGCGAGATTTTGCAGACGGCCCAGCGGAGCTAAAACGAGACTTATCCGTTATACAATCTGAAGTAAAACGAGACTTATCAGCCATACAAAATGAACTCCAAAATCAATTAGCCGAAAATCAAACAGAATTACAAACCAATTAAGAGCAACCTTTACCGAATTAGATCAGAAATTAAATACCCAGACACAGGAAATATGAGAACATGCAGAAAGGACCGAACAGAATCTTATTGCTCAAATTGAGCAGGTCCGCCAACAATGCCAAGAAAACAATAGTAAATTAAAAACGGAACTAACCGAATAAGTATCCGTCAAAACTGACACGATACAAAAACAAGTAGAACTGTTTCCTCAAGTAATAGAAGCTCAAGAGGACATACAGTATTCCGTAGCTATGATACCAGAAATTATAGAATCCCAAGATAATCTAAAGAAGCAATTTGACGAAGTGAAGGAAAAACAGATGACAGTGGAACATAGAATGAATGTACTTGCGAGAAAGTTTTCAGAAATGACATTAGAGCGGCAAAATTTTCCTTCGGAAACGATAGAAGAAACTGTGGAAGTAGCTTTACAGTCAATTTCAGAGAGTTCCGAAGAGAATTTTTTCAACAAAGGGTTAAAGGAATTTCGTGAACAACCTGGCGAAGAATTCTCGCGTTGGAAAGAAAATATCGAAAGATCACTAAATCTCTCGCAGGAGGATTTAGAAACAGCGAGAAGTAGGAAACAAAATTCTCAATCTGCTCGTGACATTCCGTCCACGTCAAGATCCTATGTAGACAGAACTGGAACGTCACAAGTTAGATTCGATATAACGGATAGCCACAGGGAAGAGTAGGAACAGGATGATTTTTGGAATCGTAGTACTGTTGAGGAAAACATGATTAAACAGAGACAATTTCAAATCATTAACCCTGACAAAAAGAATGTTCATCCTGTAGTCTTTATTCGAAGTTTCAGAGGTCTATTTCCACGATCTTGGACATAATAGCAAAAGATTAGTTTTGTATCTGGATATATACAAGGATCAGGAGCATTGTGGGCATCCGAACAAACATCCTCTTGTAAATGTTATAAAGAATTTGAGCAGGCTTTTCTAGCAAAATATTGGTCTGCTGAAATACAAGAAAGACTTAGGCAGGAAGTATTATATCCTGAACCTTTCTCATTTTCTAGAGGATCTCTAAAGAGATATTACGAGAAATACGTTAATAAATCTTTGTATTGGGATGTACCGATTCCTTTGCCAGATATACTTAGGATACTCAAGTCCAGACTACCCACCAGTATGAGGAATCAGCTGTTATATATAAATGATAAGGATATAGACTCATTTATGACTACGCTTGATCATATTCATATAATTGAGGAGGACAATAAAAGGTCAAGAGAAATGTCGTATCAAAGAAGAGCAATAGAAGCGAATCTGATCTGCAACTCGAATGGGAGTGGCAGTAATGGTAGCAGTAACAATAATCATAACCAACTACAATATCCGAGGAGACTTAGAAATGGACAAAATGCAAACAATAATTATTACCATAATGGAAACTTTAGTAGTGGTGCAGCGAGGGGCTATTATAGGAACAATAGGAATTTTAATCGATATAATCCAATGTATTTCAACACAAGACAGTTCTACCAACACCAGCAGCACAACAACAATAATTACACAAATCAAGCAAGACAATATAGAACGAATTCAACACAACAATCGATAATCACTGAAGTAGCTGAAGAGACAAATACCAATCCGACCAACAATCTGTCAAACTAAACATGACCGCATCGTGCCCCGGAGGAGCGGTCAGGGGATCTGTTAGGGGCGAAACAGTAAAATTACAATTGTTAAGATATAATGATGGTGAGCTGTTGACTGAAGAGTTAACAAAGGATTTAATAACGTGTCATAATGACAGATCGAGTGTTCCGGTATCGGAAGTATTTGTTGAAATAGAGGAAGTTCCAACGAATGTGACATTAGACACCGCCGCTTCGACCAATGTCATCTCAGACGCTCTTTTTAGGAGAATTATTAGGAAGAAGAAGGTACCAATTTTGCCGGTAAAGAACTGCAAAATCATCGGAGCTGTTGGAGCACGCTCTCCCAATGTCAAAATACAAACACAATTAGAGATGAAAATGGGAAATGTAACAATAAAATGCACGTTCCTTGCAGTGGAGAAGTTATTAGTGGACTGTATTCCTGGTATTGGGAGTATGCAGGAGTACGATTGTCAGATTGATTTTTTTGGTAGGAATAGTTAAATTTAGATTAAATGGAGAAGAGATAGCGTTGGATTTAAATAGAAAGGAGACGATGCATGAGAAATATTGTCGCAGTGCCATAATTCAATTAATTGACAATGCAAACGGTCGTTGGAAGGAGCTTCCAAAGGATTTGGTACAACAGGAGGAGTTAAACCAAACAACAATGATAAAAGCTAGTGAATCAAATCAGCTTACCGGAGAACAAAGGCAGCAGCTTCATTATTTGTTAGAGGCATATGAAGAGATTTTTGATGGGAAACCAGGAATTATTAAAGGGTATACTTGTCACCTAGAAGTGAAGCCACATCAGGCTTACTGTTACACGCACTACCCGATCCCCTGGCGTTTAAAACAATCTGTTCAAAGGGAGATAAATAGAATGTTAGAATGGAACTTGATCGAGCCATCAACTAGTCCATATTGTTCTCCGCTCTTAGTCGTTCCAAAACCTGGAGGCAACGTAGGATTAGTTCTGGATGCGAGAGAGATTAATAAAATAATAGTACCTGTAAGAACTCATCCGGAAAATATAGATGAACTAATTCAAAATTTCCAGGATGTTTCGTACTTAACTAGTGTTGACTTGAGAAGTTCGTACTGGCAGGTCCAAATGGATGAAGAATCTAGGAAATATACCACATTTATCTATGCTGGGAGAAGTTACCAATTTAGAGTTGTCCCGTTCGGACTTAATATTAGTGCCGGAATATTTATTTCAGCGTTGGATTATGTTCTTGGACCAGAATTGCCTAGACGTATAACTGTGTTTGTTGGCGACTTATTAATAGCCACGAAAACATGGGAAGAGCATTTGCATATTTTGGAAAGGATTTTTGCTGTTTTCAAGAAAACCGGAATTACAGTAAACTTACAGAAGTCTCATTTTGCTTTACCAAAAATTAAGTTATTAGGACATATGATAGATGCGAAAAGTATCCTGCCTACCGAGAAGAAGATAAGTGCAATTCGAAATTTTCCATCACCACGGAATAAAAGACAGCTGAAGGGATGTATAGGTATGGCATCGTTATTCGGTCGTTTCATAAAGAATCAAGCCATGAATTCTGAGGCATTAAACCGGCTTCTACGGAAGAATGTGCTATGGCAATGGACTGAAGAATGTGAACTAGCTTTTCGAGACATTAAAGACCAACTCGTTAACGCATCCTTATTATATCACCCTGATATGAATTGTGAGTTCTGTCTGTCCACGGATTCATCGTATGTTGGATTAGGTGCTTGTCTCTTCCAAATAAGGAAAATAAAAGGGGTACCAACATTCTGCCCGATAGCATTTGCTAGTCGAGTGATATCGCCCTGTGAAAGAGCCTATACGACCACAGAACTTGAAGCACTTGCAGTTATCTGGGCATTCAAGAAGTTTAACTATTATTTATATGGTTCGAAAACGATTGTGTATTGTGACCATCAATCACTAACTTTTTGCAAACATGTAAATTATTACATCCCAGACTATCACGTTGGACAATGACATTACAACAGTACCAATTTAAAATTATTCATGTGTCTGGCAAAGAAAATATTATTGCGGATGCACTGTCAAGATCCCCAGAAGGTTTAACGCCGGAAATAGAATCAGTAAATACTTCGGATTTTCCAGTATTACTGTTGCAGGACGATATCTACAAAACTTATTATGTACATCTTTGTAGAGATATGGGAAAATTACAACGAAAAGACCCTCGATGGAAGAAGATAATTCAGCTAAAGGAACAACAAAATTCAAGGGCTAGTTTAGATCATTATAAATTAGTAAATGGAGTATTATTCTTCAGATGTGGGAAGGACAACAATCCACGGTGGTGTGTATGTATCCCGAAGGAATACGAGCAAAAATTAATTTTGTTTACCCACTTATCATGGAGACATTTTGGTGTGATCAAATGTGCCAATAAAATATGAGCATACTGTTATTTTCCGAATATTCGGAGAAAAGTGCACCAAACAATACAAAACTCCATCAGTAAACACTTCCGGGCTAAGTTGCCGTGGTCGATCTGTAGAACTTCTTCTCCCTGACGTTTCGTTCTCAACTACGGAGAACATCTTCCAAGGTGAGTCAACGGCTCACCTCGGAAGATGTTCTCCGTAGTTGAGAACGAAACGTCAGGGAGAAGAAGTTCTACAGATCGACCACGGCAACTTAGCCCGGAAGTGTTTCCTGATGAAGACGCCGGCCGTGAAAGCCTACATGGAATGAATACAAAACTGTTTACTCTGTCAAAAGGCAAAACCGGATAATAGAGGTAGTAAGCATGTTCTGCATTCAATTATTCCACGAGAGTCAACGGTGTTAATTTCGTGTGATATCTGCGGCCCTCTCCCACGATCAAGAGGAGGAGTCAAATTCATTGTGGGATTCTTTGACATATTTACAATTTATGTAAAACTACACTCCTGGAAATTGAAATAAGAACACCGTGAATTCATTGTCCCAGGAAGGGGAAACTTTATTGACACATTCCTGGGGTCAGATACATCACATGACCACACTGACAGAACCACAGGCACATAGACACAGGCAACAGAGCATGCACAATGTCGGCACTAGTACAGTGTATATCCACCTTTCGCAGCAATGCAGGCTGCTATTCTCCCATGGAGACGATCGTAGAGATGCTGGATGTAGTCCTGTGGAACGGCTTGCCATGCCATTTCCACCTGGCGCCTCAGTTGGACCAGCGTTCGTGCTGGACGTGCAGACCGCGTGAGACGACGCTTCATCCAGTCCCAAACATGCTCAATGGGGGACAGATCCGGAGATCTTGCTGGCCAGGGTAGTTGACTTACACCTTCTAGAGCACGTTGGGTGGCACGTGATACATGCGGACGTGCATTGTCCTGTTGGAACAACAAGTTTCCTTGCCGGTCTAGGAATGGTAGAACGATGGGTTCGATGACGGTTTGGATGTACCGTGCACTATTCAGTGTCCCCTCGACGATCACCAGTGGTGTACGGCCAGTGTAGTAGATCGCTCCCCACACCATGATGCCGGGTGTTGGCCCTGTGTGCCTCGGTCGTATGCAGTCCTGATTGTGGCGTTCACCTGCACGGCGCCAAACACGCATACGACCATCATTGGCACCAAGGCAGAAGCGACTCTCATCGCTGAAGACGACACGTCTCCATTCGTCCCTCCATTCACGCCTGTCGCGACACCACTGGAGGCGGGCTGCACAATGTTGGGGCGTGAGCGGAAGACGGCCTAACGGTGTGCGGGACCGTAGCCCAGCTTCATGGAGGCGGTTGCGAATGGTCCTCGCCAATACCCCAGGAGCAACAGTGTCCCTAATTTGCTGGGAAGTGGCGGTGCGGTCCCCTACGGCACTGCGTAGGATCCTACGGTCTTGGCGTGCATCCGTGCGTCGCTGCGGTCCGGTCCCAGGTCGACGGGCACGTGCACCTTCCGCCAACCACTGGCGACAACATCGATGTACTGTGGAGATCTCACGCCCCACGTGTTGAGCAATTCGGCGGTACGTCCACCCGGCCTCCCGCATGCCCACTATACGCCCTCGCTCAAAGTCCGTCAACTGCACATACGGTTCACGTCCACGCTGTCGCGGCATGCTACCAGTGTTAAAGACTGCGATGGAGCTCCGTATGCCACGGCAAACTGGCTGACACTGACGGCGGCGGTGCGCAAATGCTGCGCAGCTAGCGCCATTCGACGGCCAACACCGCAGTTCCTGGTGTGTCCGCTGTGCCGTGCGTGTGATGATTGCTTGTACAGCCCTCTCGCAGTGTCCGGAGCAAGTATGGTGGGTCTGACACACCGGTGTCAATGTGTTCTTTTTTCCATTTCCAGGAGTGTATATCCATTAAAGTGTGCTACTGCCAGAGCTGTTGTAGTGAGATTGGTGCGTGACTATCTTCCGCATGTAGGTTTACCGAAACCCATAATTACAGATAATGCCAGAATTTTTACTGGATTTAAATGGAAGCAAACATTAACACAGCTTGGTATTCGACAAATTATGACATCATGTTATCATCCCCATGGTAATCCAATAGAGGAGTTTTCCGAGAATTAAACCGATTCATGCGTACATGCTGTCACAGTAAACATACATCATGGGCTAATTATTTGTCAGACTTTGAACAAATATTTATTAATCTGGCACATACCTCAACTAACTTTACTCCAACAGAGCTTATGTTTAGTCAGATTGAAAAGAACTTCTGGATAAATCATCTGCCAAAGTATGAAGACCAGAATTTAAACAGGAGGAGAAGATTCGACTCGCACTTGTCATTTTAACTAAAAAGGCAATACAACGGAAATTGACATATGATAAACGGATTCACTGGATTCAAACGTTTCATCTTGGAGAAAAGGTTTTATTGAGGGGACACATCCATTCCTCGAAACTGATGAAGAACATAAAGAAATGGAATCTTATTTACACCGGACCATATGTTATTGTAAATATACCAAATCCTGGATCATACTTGTTGGCATATCCCGAATCGAAAAAAATAAAGGGATTATTCCCGCATTATGATATTAAGAAATTTTTTGAAAGATCATAGATCTGTGATACCAAATATGGAGAAGAATTTATAGTGGAATTTGACTATGAGTCGAATGTGTATGTAAATATCAAGATGTTTATGTTGTTTAGAGGGTAAGAGACAGAGAGACCACTCCTGTGATAGGTTAAGTGACAGTGACATTACTCCTGTGATAGTTTAGCACAAAATTTTAAGATAGGTAGAAGAACTTGTTAATTACTAGTGTTTGTAAGTGTGGACTATGAGCAGTGATATACAATAGTGATATACAATGAAAGCGCATCTACATTTCCTCAAGACACGGCACTTATGTGATATTTGCGTTTGAAACTTGAACAGTGCGAGATATGTAGGTAAATACGCTGTGTGTATGATATGCGATGTTCGCGCGAGAAAACAAATGAACTGTGAAAGGAAACAACAGTCGATAGTGTCACTGCTGCAATAAACTGATGAAACTCTCTGGTTGCGCGAGAGAAAATTATTATAATTTTTAGATTTTTCATTATGCCTTCTCTACCAGGAGAATTAATTTAAGAATTTTAATTAACATTTTAAGAATAGCACTTTGTATGTTTCATATTATGGACATAATTGTTGAAATATATTTCCATAAATATTCATGGCGGAATGAAGAAGATTCTGCGAGTGGATGATTTGTTAACTGAATGAATGTCATCATTAATGATATTTATTTGCGGGAGGACCTATAAATCAATTAATTATAAGAATAATTAAAGTTATTCTGAGAATTTTTTCTAGAAATTATTCCTTTTGTGGAATCAGTGTCATATTCCTATGTTTAAAATTTTTCAACAGGTGTAAACTTAAATTTTATCCATAATTTTGTAACTGAAAGCAAACCTCGGACAGATTCAATGCTCTACTTCCACCTGCACTATAACAAAACGAAGATAAGATTTAAAAAAATTTTTGAGAGGAATACATTAGATATGAGCTACAACAAAATTTAAATGCCCACAGTCTATTTGGCAATGTTTTGGACTATCAGCAGTTGTAATGCAAAACAACTTTGGTATTGAGGACTACAAAAAAATTCGCGATTGTTAGGACTGATGGATGTTCCAGTCTAGTACAGATGGAAGAATATAAGAATCCACTCCGATTTTGAGTTCAACGATGAAATATGGACTTCGTTGCCTTAATCCACACTCTTCCAGGGATTTATTCAGTCAGAACCTTTTCTTGTTCCACTTTAAACCTGTTCCATGTTCACGTCCCTGACCATCTGTTCCTGAGATCATCTTGCTGTTTCTACGACACATTGCCAGCTTCTGTCCTGTACCATAAGCCATAGCCTGTCCTCCGTACTGCCTCCACCAAACGCTGTACGTCGCCTACCCGCTGTCCGTACCCAGTGTTCCTGTTCCATCGACTTCACAACGAGATTGCCGGCTACATCGTAGAAGGAAGAATTTTGAAAAATTTTTTGGAGCACTGTTGTAAAATTTTTTTTTAGCTATGAGGCACTTTTCCTTCGATCTAATCTATGGAGCTTCAAAATTACTGGATTTAGGCTTTCCTATCTTATTTAATACCTGAGCTGTGGTCTATTCTTCCGGGTTTTCCAGGGTTTCCCTGTGAAGGTCAGTTCCCAAATGGGTAGACCTTTTTCGTAATTACACTAATCTACATCTTCCCTGGTTATGTACTCGGGATGCGGGTACACCCGGTACATGTAAAAGCGACAGCTTAGGTATTCTCGTAACTTACTGTCTTAACATGTTACCCATACTCTCTATAGTAAAATTATTCAAAATATTCCTCTTTTGAATAAACAACCCAACAAATTTTTTTCTGTTAGCTCGCAAAGTGTATTATCATTAACTCTGCTCGCTGCGAGGGGCAATTGTAATATCTCTTTATATTCGATGAATTATTCTGATACAATTCTACCCTTGAATGACGTTTGCTAATTTTCTATCTTCATACTCGCAGAATCCATGCGCAGAGTAGTTTCATACAATAGCTATGTCATGAGCGCATAATTATTCTTTGTAGTACTCTCTCTGGTTGTTGTTAGAAGAAAAGCTTCCGAGATTGTCTTCGTGCCGATTAGCCTGAGCATTGTTTGAAGAATTGTAATCTGAATATTGAGATTTATGACAAAAGATAACTGATACGAAATTGTACGATTAAAAGGGATATATATATATATATATATATATATATATATATATATATATATATATATATATATAGCTCCTTCATACAGAAGGTGTGTAACAATTTACATTATTTGACATTTGAGAATTAATGATATTCATCGATATAATTTCGTAGTTGTTAATCAGAAGGGAACTTCTGAAAGACTGGATACGAACCTGCATTTAATAATCCAAGAGCTCCATTACTTCTTCGGAAGGTTAAACTTCATCAAAGCCAAATATCCGCTTGATCTGAGGTTTCCTGACTGATTATACAACGCTTCCAAAAATACGAGGCATTTTATTTGTACAGATTAGCAGACTGCCGCAAAGCACGAGCCTGCATAGAAGAAGAATCATCGCCTGATTTCATTCTAACAAGTAAAATTTCTGAATCATTTTGACTGATTGAGTTATGACTGTGTTTCCTATTATGAATGATTGATTGTTCGAACGAATTGAGAACTGACTCTGTGCAGGTCAGTCCATTACAGGGATGTTATTGTCGTGTAACCACTCCGACAAGGCCGTGCATTATGAACAGATGCTCGATCGTGTTGAAAGATGTAATCGCCATCCCCCAATTGCTCTTCAACAGTGGGAAGCAGGAAGGTGTTTAAAACATCAGTGTAGGCTTGTGCTGTGATAGTGCGACGCAAAACAGCAAGAGTGCAAGCCACCTCCATGGAAAACACGACCACACTATAACACCACCGCCTCCGAATTTTGCTGTTGGCTCTACATATGCTGGCAAATGAAATTCATCGGGCATTCGCCATACCCACAACCTGTCATTGGATCGCCACATTGCGTAATGTACCGACGTGATGTGAGGCCTTTAGTCAGCTGCTCGACAATTAAATCCAAGTTTTCTCACCTCCTGCCTAACTGTCATAGTACTTGCAGTGGACCTTGATGCAATTTGGAATTCCTGTGTGACGGAGTGGATAGATGTCTGCCTACTGCACATTATGACCTGCCAGTCAACAGACGAGGGCGGCTTTACGCTTTTGTGCTGTACGTGCCCCTTCGCGTTTCCACTTCACTATCACATCGGAAACAGTGGACCTAGGGATGTTTAGGTGTGTGGAAATCTCGCGAACAGACGTATGACACAAGTGACACCCAATCACCTGACGACGTACAAAGTCCGTGAGTTTCACGGAGCGCCCCATTCTGCTCTCTCACGATGTCTAATGACCACTGAGGTCGCTGATATGGAGTACCTGGCAATAGGTGGCAGCACAATGCACCTAATATGAAAAAAGTATTTTTGGGGGGGTGTCTGGATACTATTGATCACATAGTGAACATATAGCTAAACGTAATATCATGAAGTACGACGTCCATCAATTGCGAAAGTACAGCAGCCCCTGTAGATAAACCAATTGGTACTCTATTCGATTCGTATACAGGGTGAGTCACCTAACGTTACCGTTGGATATATTTCGTAAACCACATCAAATACTGACGAACCGATTCCACAGACCGAACGTGAGGAGAGGGGCTAGTGTAATTGTTTAATACAAACCATAAAAAAAATGCACGGAAGTATGTTTTTAACACAAACCTACGTTTTTTAAAAATGGAAGCACGTTAGTTTTGTTAGCACATCTGAACATATAAACAAATACGTAATCAGTGCCGTTTGCTGCATTGTAAAATGTTAATTACATCCGGTGATATTGTAACCTAAAGTTGACGCTTGAAGCATTGTCCTCACTTCATTGCAGGGGCCTAAACAGCTGCAACATACATCGCGTTTCTTCAGAATGATCTGCCAACGTTGCTCGAAAATGTCCCACTGGAAACGCGTCGACGTATGTGGTATCAGAATGATGGTGCACCTGCACATTCCGCAATTAACACTAGGCTGACCCTTGACAGGATGTTCGACGGGTGTTTCATAGGACGTGGAGGACGCATAAATTGGCCAGCCCGTTCTCCTGATCTTACACCTCTGGACTTCTTTCTGTGGGGTACGTTAAAGGAGAATGTGTACCGCGATGTGCCTACAACCCCAGAGGATATGAAACAACGTATTGTGGCAGCCTGCGGCGACATTACACCAGATGTACTGTGGCGTGTACGACATTCATTACGCCAGAGATTGCAATTGTGTGCAGCAAATGATGGCCACCACATTGAACATCTATTGGCCTGACATGTCGGGACACACTCTATTCCACTCCGTAATTTAAAATGGAAACCACGTGTGTACGTGTACCTCACCCCTCATCCCTCATGGTAATGTACATGTGCGTCAGTGAAAAAGACCAATAAAAAGGTGTTAGCATGTGGACGTAATGTGCTGTTCCAGTCTCTTCCGTACCTAAGGACCATCACCGTTCCCTTTGGATTCCTACGTAATTCGGTGCTCTCCGATACACACGATCGAACAGCGAAGGAGTGGTACTCAAGCGTCAACTTTAGGTTACAATATCTCCGGATGTAATTAACATTTTACAATGCAACAAACGGCACTGATTACATATTTGTTTATATGTTCAGATGTGCTAACAAAACTATCGGGGTTCAATTTAAAAAAACGTAGGTTTGTGTTAAAAAACATTCTTCCGTGCATTTTTTTTATGGTTTGTAGTAACCATTTACACTAGCCCCTCTCCTCACGTTCGGTTTGTGGAATCGATTCGTCAGTATTTGGTGTGGTTTACGAAATATATCCAGCGGTAATGTTAGGTGACTCACCCTGTATATTCTAGACATCAACAAATGCTGTAAGGGGGGTGCATTTCTCGTTTAGCGGGATTTCATTGTATTTAAATGCCTGATTAAGGGCTAGTATAGTGAATACCTAGGCGTTCTTATACCATCCAAAACTGGAATGTAAATGCGGAAGACGAACTGAGCGGACTACAATTTTTTTTTACTTAATTCTCTATAGTTTACCACTTGTCCTCTCTCCTGTGGGGCTTTGGTACCAAAAATGTAGGTGCTGCGTAAGGTGATTTAGATGGTCTAATCACATTTTCCACAACATTTCCTGTATTAGTTGTTTTAATATTTTCATGGAGGGCAGCTCTAATATATAAAGAGGTTTCCGTACTGGGTTAGTGTCGGTGAGTTCAGTCGTATTCAAGCAAGGATGTAGCACCTAATTTAGTTGGGAGAGTTGTGGGTACATCCTGAAACAGATGACATACCTCCATAAGTTTAAGTCTCCTTATAAATGGCCAAATGGTTATTGTTTCTCGTATACCGTACTATCTGTGTGTGTCTCATGTTTCTCCTCTTCACTATAGGCCTTGATTTCGTTTACCTTATTATATTAACAGAAGGTGATTTTATTAGCAGCCTTAAACCAGAACCAAAGTCTGTATGAAATAAGCCCGACCATCCCAATAAAGTCAGATCCTAAAATGCACGAAATTTCTTGTCCATTAATGATCCTCATCTTACTTTTTCGTGTGCATAGACCTACACTAATTTTTGCCCCTACACATCCCATTACATCCATGCTAGATTTTCTGGCTGCCATGCATGTTTCCAATTCCCTGCTCATAACAAGCCACTTACAGTGTGCACTATGTGTCACAAACCATTGTTCGTCCACAGCTGTTATAGCACTTCCTGAGTCGACACAAGCACAAACAGGCTCCTAATTAATAGCGCAACATACAAAAGGTACATTCCTTTGTTTCTGTTAGCAATACCGTGTATTAACTTGACGTGAGGGCTGCGTTTCATAATTTTGTGAACTGCCTTCGTTTACCACCGTCAATTCCTTCTATCCTTCCCTTTGCTAGGTCCACAGTTACGTCGCACACGTCCCATTTTCCCAGAACCCCGACACTTTACATTTTGCATAAATTGTTCCCTATATGTGGGTAATTTCTATCCCGCTGCTCTGTTACAATTTGGTGTCATGTGCTGGTAGCTGTGTTATCCTTATTCCAGTTTCTCGTTTCGTCCACGTATGATATAGCTTGCATTTGGCGAACTAGGTTACTAAGCTGTTGACATATATGTAGCAGCTCTCTTTGTATCTACTGGTCCAGTATCATCCAAAATGTGTCTTATTTCTGTTTCCGTGTATTGGAGCCATAATGCTTTTGCTATCCTGTGAATTCTATTTACGTATATTTCGATGGATTCATTCCATTCCTCCTTCTTTCCATATCGTGCACATACTAACCCTTGGAAGGAGCGCGGGATATCACATTATTAAAAATCTTGCTTTGCAACTCATAAAATCCCAGATTGCATTCTAATGCTTCTAATAACCACTCTTTCAAGGTTCCTTCCAAATTAACGAATAATATACGGAACAATTCCGTCTCCAACAAGGTTATTACATGTCCCTGTTTTTCGACATCTATTAATAATTATAGAAATTCTACTATTCCCGTAACAGAGTTAACCGATAAATTTTTGCACCTCAGAATATACTCTTGGAATGGATTAGACAACTTAGTAAAATTATTCATCATAAATATCTCCAACATTTTGCGGCCCTGTCAGCAACAGTGTAAATATTAATTTTAATTTTAATAATTAACTGCCTCAGTTGCACCGTTTACCTAGAATTTACCTAGGTTTCAGTCGGGATAACCCAACCTACTTCAGAATAACAGTAACTATCGTTTGTCCATTATGGACCTAGGTAAATTCTAGGTAAACGGTGCAACTGAGGCTCTTAATTATTAAAATTAGAATTAATTATTCATCACCGCCCCCTGATTTCTCGACAAATTTTCCAATTCAGTTGTTCGTACTGAGGACCTTTCGTACACATCTTCCCCAGTTTCTCATTGCCCAATCTCTGTCATTCATGATTGTAATGCAGAAGTATCATCATCCGCCCCTCCCGCCTGTCTTTACAACGTTCAAACCGCGCTTGTAATCGCCTAAGTTGGCCAACAGGGGGTCTATATTTCCGAAAGAACTCTTTATTTACTTCAAATTCCTGAACTACACCGTGCAAAGCAACGACAGCCTGCCCCGCCCCGTCTCGGTGAAAGTTGTCAGCGAAAGGTTCCCATTATTCTGCAATAATCGCTGGACTACTTCACCCATCGTTCCTTGTGGATCCATACCTCTACTTCTAATTTCATACAGGGGCTCGTCTCTCCGCAAACATGTAGGGCCTTTCACCGTCACCATATCCCCACTGAAACGCGACACAAAGAAATGAATTTGAAATATCAATGTGTCATCCACCCTAGCTCACCACGTACTTTTGCTGTGCTGCCATTTATGTGCCAGAAGGTAATATGGAACGAGGACTGATACTTTCTAATTTTTATTTAAGCTAAACATTCGCCGAAGATCACAACTTATTATGTTATTAATCACAGCCTTTTCTTTCTTTTTTTTGTACTCCTTCCGTGAATTATACGTCCCAGTAGACATTTAGCAAATAACTTCCAGTTAAATAACTCAGTGAAATCGCATCTAAACAGACCTACTTCCTTTTAAAATTTTAGTTCACTTGAAGTTACTTAACCAAAAAACCGTAAAGCATAATGACTATTGATACAGTTAAAATTTACTTGAAACTGCTTGACTAGAAAAACTGGAAAAGCATGATTAATTATTTACACAACTCGGTATAACGGGCACAGTTTTCTACTAACCCAGAAATAGTAATTAAAGATTTTTTTTACGATCAGGTCTACTCATCACACACTAGGCAATGGAAACATCTCACGTGCAGTCACCATTAGATAACATTAACAACCCTCAGGGTTACATTAAATTACCAACACATGGCGACGGACTAGTACTACTGACAGTATTCACTGGAGATCAAGAAAAATTACATTGTCAGAATGAATTTGCACTCTGCAGCGGACCGTACGCTGATATGAAACTTCCTGGCAGATTAAAACTGCGTGCCGGAACGGGATGCGAAGTCGAGACCTTTACCTTTCGTGGGCAAGTGCTCTACCAACTTTCTCTCAGGAGTGTTAGTCTTGCAAGGTTCGCAGCACAGCTTCTGTGAAGTTCGGAATGTAGGAGATGAGGTACTAGCCGATGTAAAGCTGTGAGGGTGGGTCGTGAGTCATGTTTGGATAGTTCATTTGGTTTAAAAAAAAAAGATGTTTTCCTAATTTCGAGCACAGAGAAATTTTAAGAAAAAGAAGGATGGTAGAGCACTTGCCAAAAAAAAAGTGGTACAGTTTTCACCTTTCTGGAGGAAAACTGCATTAGTTTTCTGTTCTAATCTTGCTGGAGACAAGATTATTAACTCTTCTGTGTAAAAACCACAAGAAGGCAGATCGACAGTAAAGAAATAAGACAGCTTCTTCCCAATATGTACCGTAGCCACCTCGATTCTGTACCCTTTAGACTTAAAGATAAATAATTTTCTGAATTGTACACTTGATTGTGGCTGCCTTGTCCGCTTATGTCAATCCTATTGACTTGGTCCTGGCATTGAGTGAATTTCGTTATGTATCGACTCTTACTGCCGCATTTGAAAACTTTCGAGGCAGTCCTGTAACGCTTTTTCACCATGACTGTGGACTAAACGTAGGCACAGGCCGTTCAGAAGCACAAAGTGCGTATTATTCTGCTAATTCTTGACAATTTGGAATACTTTGTTTGGTTAAGAACAACTTTTTCGCAGCATAATAATGATAAGTTGTTATTTTTCTATCAGTAGAGTGCACACCAGATAGCATTTTCTCGTTACTTTATTGAACACAGCAGACAAGCATAAGAGATACGTTAATCAGCAGCTGTACATTCTCCCCTATCATCCCCAAGAAGACGACAATGTTCGGATAGTTTTTCGACTTCACACATGTAAGCAACATATTAGTAGCACTTCGTTTCCTTGTATGTTATGCTGTGGCAAGGGTCAGTAAAGCTGCCCAGTTCATTTTAACGATGAGGTGAGAGCTCTCACTGACTCTACCTGGTAGTCGTAAATCTTCCAAAAAAAAAAACTATGTAAATAAAACGTATGTAAATTCTTAAAAAACAATAACCACTTGAATAAACCAACAAAAAATAAATAAAAATTATTGTAAGTAAGAAAAAATACTTTTATAAAAAACAAGCATTGTATGTGTAACAAATAGCCTTGTGAATAAAAATTGTTAATAAAAGAACAACTAGTAACGGTAAAAAATGAAGTACTGCAAAAAGTTGTTCATAATAAACTATTAGTTAATTTATTATACCATTGTTTTTAATTTCGAACACTTTAATTGTACAATTATCGTTTACAACGAACATGAACCACTCTACATGAATCTCAGGCCTCGAATGACGGCGCCTACGCAACTGAGCTATTGCTTATAAAGGATGGTGAGGGGGAGATCGAATGTTTTTGATCTATGAGAGAGGGGTTAAGTTTCTTTTTTTTTTGTTTTGGTTTTAGGGCGCAAAACTGCTATGGTCATTAGCGCCCGGTCTGTGGCTTAGGAAAAGGTAAAAAACGAAAATGGAAACCAGCAGCAATAGGAACGAAATTCAAAAAATTGGAGAAACTAAAAGCAGAAGGAAAGCTTAAAAAAACCACTACAGAAAGGGGTTGGTTGTCCCCAAAAAGAGCTTCAAATGACTGACGTCATCTCACTGGCACTAATAAACTCGAGAACGCGATCGACTGAGCGCGTGTCATCTGCTAAAATGGACGATATTTCAGGCGACAGCTGTAGACGGGCGCGTAACGGAGTAAAATAGGGGCACTCAAGTAAAAGGTGTCTTACCGTCCACAGCTGAGAGCAGTGGGGACATAGTGGGGGAGTGTGGTGTCACCGCCAGACACCACACTTGCTAGGTGGTAGCATTTAAATCGGCCGCGGTCCGTTAGTATACGTCGGACCAGCGTGTCGCCACTATCAGTGATTGCAGACCGAGCGCCGCCACACGGCAGGTCTAGAGAGACTTCCTAGCATTCGCCCCAGTTGTACAACCGACTTTGCTAGCGATGGTTCACTGACAAAATACGCTCTCATTTGCCGAGACGAGAGTTAGCATAGCCTTCAGCTACGTCAATTGCTACGACCTAGCAAGGCGCCATGTTCTGTTACTATTGATATTGTGAATAATGTACAGTCAAGAGCGACGCTCATCATTAATGGATTAAAGTTAAGTATTCCACCAGCTACGTCCGTTTTTCTAAATTCTAATTTTCTTGTCCTGTTCCAGACCTCACGCCGCCTGCGTGAGCTAAAACGCGTGCCTTTCGGCTTCCTCTAAAAACACGGTGTTGGCTCTCCTGCCAACCCACAACAGGGAGGATCGCCGCTTAAAAGATGTCGATGGCTAAAAAGACAGTGCCCTATCCGGAGTCTAGTTAAAATTACCTCCTCTCGTCGACGCGTTCGGGAGGAAGAGGTCCAAGCACAGGGAAGAGCTTTCACGTCCCGCAATTTATTATAGGGAAGTGTCGACCAATGTGCATGCCATAAAATAACAACACTCCGTAGATCGGCGAAGGGAATCGTGCGAATAGCTGGCCGAAGAAGAGAGACTGCAGCCTTGGCCGCTATATCGGTCGCCTCATTTCCACAGATACCAACGTGTCCTGGAATCCACAGGAACGCCACCGAGACGCCCCTCAAGTGGAGCAAGCGTAGGCAGTCCTGAATCCGGTGGACCAGAGGGTGGACAGGGTAGAGAGCTTGGAGACTGTGGAGAGAGCTGAGAGAATCTGAACAGATAACATACTGTATCCGCTGATGGCGACGGATATACTGGACAGCCTGGAGAACAGCGTAAAGCTCCGCAGTATAAACCGAACACTGGTCGGGAAGCCGAAATCGATTTGGGGTGTCGCCAACAATATAGGCACTCCCTACACCAAACGATGTTTTTGAGTCATCAGCGTAAATAAATGTGGCTTCCTTCATTTGTGCACATAGAGCAGAAAATGCCCGACGATAGACAAGTGAAGGGTTACCATCCTTGGGAAACTGACAAAGGTCACGGAGCAGGCAGGTCCGGGGACGGAGCCAAGGCGGTGCTGTACCCCAAGTTGTCAAGAAAGTTTTAGGAAAGCGGAAGGAAAGACAATGGAGCAGTTGGCGGAAGCGGACTCCCGGTGGTAGTAGAGAGGAAGGGCGGCCTGCATACCCTAAATCCAAGGAGGCGTCGAAAAAAAAGTCATGGGCCGGATTAGCAGACATGGAAGACAAATGGCTAGCGTAACGACTTAGGAGGACAGTTCACCGATTGGACAGCGGAGGTTCAGCAGTCTCAGCATAAAGGCTTTCCACAGGGCTGGTGTAAAAAGCTCCAGACACTAAACGTAATCCACAGTGGTGGATGGAGTCGAGACGCCGAATAATAGACGGCCGAGCAGAGGAGTAAACTATGCTTCCGTAGTCCAATTTCGAGCGCACTGAGGCGCGATAGAGGCGGAGAAGGACCACTCGGTCCGCTCCCCAGGAGGTACCACTCAGGACACGGAGGGTGTTGCGATCGCAGACAGCGAGCCGAAAGATAGGAAACGTGGGAGGACCAGCACAGTTTTCTGTCAGACATAAGACTCAATAATTTAGCGACGTCCGAAAACGGAAGGTTCACAGGCCCTAGATGTAAGGAAGGTGGAAGAAACTCTGTACGACGCCAAAAATTAACACAAACTGTCTTACTGGGAGAAAAGCGGAAACCTGTTTCGATGCTCCAAGAGTGGAGGCGATCGAGACAGCTTTGAAGACGTCGTTCAAGAAGGCTGGTCCGTTGAGAGCTGTAGTAAATCGCAAAATCGTCCACGAAGAGGGAGCCCGAGACATCAGGAAGGAGACAATCCATAATTGTATTTATGGCAGTGGCAAACAGTACAACACTTAGCACGGAGCCCTGGGGTACCCCGTTTCCTTGGGAGAAAGTACGGGAGAGAGTAGTGTTCACCCGCACTTTAAAAGTGCGCTCTGCCATAAATTCGCGAAGAAAAAGGGGCAACCGACCGCGAAAGCCCCAAGAGAACAGTGTGCGGAGGATACCTGTCCTCCAACAGGTATCGTATGCTCTCTCCAGATCAAAAAATATTGCTACTGTTTGGCGTCTCCGGAGAAAATTGTTCATGATATAAGTGGCGAGAGCAACAAGATGGTCAACTGCAGAACGATGCTTTCGGAAACCGCATTGGGCAGGTGTTAAAAGACTGCGGACTCCAGCCACCAAGCTAAACGACAATTCACCATACGCTCCAAAATCTTACATACACTACTCGTGAGAGCAATGGGGCGATATCTAGAGGGGAGATGTTTGTCCTTTCCAGGTTTCGGAACGGGAACGACAATAGCTTCCCGCCATCGTCTGGGAAAAGTACTGTCGGTCCAAATGCGATTATAAAGGCGAAGGAGGTAACGAAGACTATGGTATGATAAATGCAGCAACATTTGGATGTGGATACCATCCGGTCCTGGGGCGGAGGAGCGAGAAGAAGAGAGTGCATGTTGGAGTTCCCGCATGGAGAAAACAGTGTTGTAGCTTTCGTGATTTTGAGAGAAGAAAGCAAGAGGTCGCACTTCCGCTGCACGTTTCTTCGGGAGAAACGCTGGCGGGTAATTTGAAGAGCTCGAAATCTCAGCAAAGTGTTGACCCAACGAGTTAGAAATTGCGACGGGGTTCACTAATATATCATGCGCGACAGTGAGCCCAGAGACCGGGGAGAAACTAGGCGCGTCTGATAACCGTCGAATCCGACTCCCAACTTCCGAGGAGGGAGTGAAGGTGTTAAATGAGCTGGTAAAGAAGTTCCAGCTTGCCTTCTTGCTACCGCGGATGACGCGACGGCACCGCGCACGGAACTGCTTATAGCGGATACAGTTGGCCAAACTAGGATGGTGTCTGAAAACGCGAAGAGCACGCCGCCACTCACGTATTGCGTCAGAGCATGCCTCGTTCCACCAAGGAACTGGGGGGCGCCGGGGCAATTCGGAGGTGCGAGGTATTGAACGTTCCGCAGCTGTAAGAAAACGTCTGTAATATGAGTGACCTCATCGTCGAAGCTAGGAAAGTGACGGTCATCAAATGTCGCTAGAGACGAAAAAAGTGTCCAATCTGCTTGGGCAAACTTCCAGCGTCTCGGGCGCATATATGGCAGTTGTGGCTGCAATCGAAGGACACATGGAAAGTGGCCACTCGAGTGTGTATCAGTAAGGGCGAACTATTCGAAGCGCCAAGCTAGCGGAACAGTACCGGCCAAAAGGTCCAAATGAGAGAAATTTCTCGTGGAGGCAGACAAAAAAGTAGGGTCCCCAGTGTTGAGGCAAACAAGATCCGCTTGGTGGAAGGCGTCTATCAGTAGTGAGCCACGCGGACAAGAATGTGGAGATCCCCAAAGCGGGTGACGGTATTGAAGTCCCCAACCAGCAAATAGGGGGGTGGAAGCTGACCAAGAAGATGAAGGAGATCAACTCGCCATTGGTGTGGTCGATGGAATGTATACAGTACAAAGAGAGAAGGTGTATTCATAAAGGGAAAGACGGACAGCGACTGCTTGGAAGGAAGTGTTTAAGGGATTGGGTGATAATGGAGAGTATTATGGAGAAGGATCATGAGTCCTCCATGTGCTGGAGTGCCTTCAACAAAGGGGAGATCAAATCGGACTGACTGAAAATGGGAGAAAACAAAGCGATCGTGGGGACGCAGCTTTGTTTCCTGAAGACAGAAGATGACCGGCGAGTAGGATCGTAAGAGAATCGTCAATTCATCCCGATTGGCTCGAATACCGCGGGTATTCCAATGGATAATGGAAATAGGGTGCACAGAAAATGGAAGAATGTGACCAAGGTTGCCGTCAACTCAACGACTGCTCAGAGCTTGCGACCGACAGCGTGGAACGGCACTCAGCCGAAGGCAGAAGATCCTGATCCATAGGTTGTTCAGGAGCAGCTCCTGCCCCCAGCGATCGGCCGGTTGATCGGCCGCCAGCAGTGCGCCTCGGCGACACAGAAGACGGCCAAGGGCGGTTACCGCCAGGTGGTGCTGTAGATGAGACACGCCGTGGCGGAGAAGGAGAGGAACTGGGTTTCTTATTAGCCTTCTTGGAAACATGATGTTTAGATGAAGGAGGAACCGATGGTTGTGAAGTTGGGGTACGTAAAAAATCTTCACAAGTATGCTCTTTTTTCGAGGTCTTGGTGTCTGACTTTTGGGCTCGAGATTTAGCAGAACCCGATGAAGGGTGAGCCATAGAGTGGGCAGGCGAAAGTGGTGAGGTTGAACGGGCGATCTTTGCGCAGGCCGATCTGACGACCGTGGCACTAAAGGTGAGGTCGCAAGTCTGTGTGGCCGCCTTCTTTGTTGGCCGAGGAGCAGCAAGGACAGTGCTGTATTTTCCTGTCTGAGGCACGGTGGGCTGTCGACTGGCGAATAATTTTCGAGCAGCAAAGGTCGACACCTTTTCCTTCACTCTGATTTGCTGAATGAGCTTTCCGTCTTTAAAAATGGAGCAATCTCGAGAGGAAGCAGCGTGGTCACCCATACAGTTGATGCAACGAGTGGATGGAGGTGGACAAGCACCCTCATGGGCATCCTTGCCACATGTAACACATTTGGCCGGGTTGGAATAGGACTGGCTGGTATGATTGAACCGCTGACACCGATAGCAACGCGTAGGGTTTGGGACATAGGGGCGAGCTGAAATTATCTCATAGCCCGCTTTTATGTTCGATTGGAGTTGAACTCGGTCAAATGTCAAGAAGACAGTGCGGGTTGGAACGATGTTCGTGTCAACCCTTTTCATGACTATGAACAGCCGTTACGCCCTCGTCAGACAGGTAGTGTTGAATTTCCTCGTCGGACAATCCGTCGAGTGAGCGTGTATAAACCACTCCATGTGAGGAATTTAAAGTGCGGTGCGCTTCCACCCGGACAGGGAAGGCGTGGAGCAGTGAAGTATGCAGCAATTTTTGTGCCTGGAGGACACTGACTGTTTCTAACAACAAGGTGCCATTTCGTAATCTGGAACAAGACTTTACAGGACCTGCAATTGCGTCGACACCTTTCTGAATAATGAAAGGGTTAACCGTGCAGAAGTCGTGACCTTCGTCAAACCGAGGAACAACAAGGAACTGTGGCAACGATGGAAGAACTAACTGTGGCTGAAATTCAGTGAACTTACGCTTGTGAGCAGACATAGTGGAAGATGAGGAAACCATTGCGGAAGAACCCCCCCATGATGACCGGCGTCTCCGATGGCGCGCTCCTCCTTTGTAGGGGCCCTCTCTGAGGGCACTCCCGCCTTAGGTGATTGTTCACACCTCAGGTCACACCTCCCGAGAATCGGACGGAGGGACCAATCGGCACTTTCGGAAGGTATCAGTTCGGGTAGTCACCCCTCCCTGGGCCTGGCCGTTAACAGGGGGTACATACGTGTCCTACCTGTCTACCCGGGGTGGGGAATTACGCGTTACCCTGTCACCGGCTATGCATGATAATGCGTGGGTCGGCCTTCAGACACGCACAGGGAGGAAAAAAGAGAAAGGGAAAAACAAAGAAAGGGAAAGGAAAGAAACGGAAAGGAAAGAAGAGAGGCCTCAAACGCCGCAGCGGAGAAAAAGGTAAAGAGAAGAGGTAAGGAAAAGAGAAGGACAAAGGAAGGATGAAGACGTGCAAGCAGAGAAAGCAAAGAATGTGTTACATTTTCGAGCGTCCGTCTCCAGAAGTAGGCACAAAATATACTCCCAGAGGGGGAGAAAGGGAAGGAAAGAGCCGGATATGAGGGGAGGGGCGGCGAAGATGGGGGATAGGGAAGGATGTGGAAAAGGAAGCCATGCAGCCTGGAAAGGAAGGAGGGCCACACTAGCTCGGGGTCCTGTGGTCACTACGCACGTATCCACAAAAGAGCTGTGGACCCCCTGGGGGGGGAGGGGGTTAAGTTTCGTTTCATATTAATACTCTGCCATTGATCCAGAGTTTACCCACCAATCCTCTACACTGAGGTGAAGAAAAAGATAGAAGTTGGTAGAGCACTTGGTCGCGAAACGCAAAGGTCCCGACTTCGAGTCTCGGTCCGGCACAGAGCTTTAATCTGCCAGGAAGTTTCAACCTTTGATTATATTAGTCATTTCATCATATAATCTGGAAACAACTTTAATTAGTTCCCGTAAAGCAATATCATTAAGAGCAGATAGCCACAGGATTTTACCACACTGCGTGAAAATTAGAGTGACCTCACACTCCTCCAGATCATGAAAGTCTCTTTGGGTTTGCTGCCGGATCCTAAAATCAATCCGGCCGGGAAAGCCTACATAATCCTCCAGACCATTTTTTTAAACAAGTGCCCAGTGGTCAAACGCTATAATTTAGTCAGTCATGTAGCACTAGAACTTCATACAAATTTCAAATATCGTTGGTCACAAAAATTAATTCAAGCATCGTGTGCTAATAAAATGAGTAAAACAACGAGGCCCCCTTTTTCTCGTAAGTAGGCGGTTACCCCTTCAGCATACTTAAATAACAGTTTCACCATCAGCAATAACTGTTAGGTACCGTCGCAGCCTTGTTAGTTATACACTTCTCAGGCCGCTGAAGGGCGCGACTCACGTATATGGGGTGATAGGGAAATATGTGAAAGGTGTGGGTCGTGATGAGTGATACAGTGACAACAGTTCAGCAATATAGCATGACAGCTTCGTATCATTGTGTTTCTGTAATTAGAAATCATCCAATATTCCAAAGGGCTCGGAGGTTGTTGCATATTCTTTTGAATTGTTGAAAATACCGGAAAGTACTTCAGAAATTAAACACAGCTCCTATAATGCCTTCCTAACGATCACCACTAATGCAGTGACAGTCTAATTCGCGCCCCTAAGGTTTTGGAATGACATCATTTCCAAATAACCTGACCGCCATGGAACTTGCACTACAGGAAAATTGTAAGAATATGGCTTTAAACTACTCACTCGTAACCAAAATAAAATCAAACAGCAACAAAAATTAATTTAACCTCTAAAATCACTTAAAAGCTACCATTTAGTTCAGAATTTGAAATGGATTTATGTAAATAAAATAGTAACACCCTACCAACAATGAACGATATTATCCTGCTTAATAAAAACCTGGTATGACAATAAATTACGTAATAGTTATGTGTTACGGCAGACCAGTGCTAACACGTAGTTGAAAAGCCAAAATCGTCAGTTTTCACTAAACGAATGCACCCTACTGCTGAGGTCATCGGTCACTAGACTTACACACTACTTAATCTGACTTAAACTAACATACGCTAAGGACAACACACACACCAATGCCCAAAGGACAGCATTGTAAGGTAGTGACACACGGACTGTGGAAAAACCGAAAAATAAGAAAATAGAAGCATTTGAGATGTGGTGCTACAGAAGAGTGTTGAAAATTATGTGAACATAAGGCAATGAATTAGAGGTTTCTTCGGAGAATCGGCCAGAAAAGGAATGTATGGAAAACGACAAGAAGAAGGGGCAGCCTGGTAGGGCCTCGTAAGACGTAAGGGGATAACTTCCATGGCACTAGGGGGAACTATAGAGGGCGAAATCTGTAGAGGAAGACAAAGATTGGAATACATTCAACAAATAACTGAGCACATAGGTTGCAAGTGCTACTCTGAGATGAAGAGATTGGGACAGGAGAGGAATGCTATACGCTACAAAAGCAATGACATAGCATAAGACTCGGTGACATGACTATTAGAATGAATTTTTGCAATAAAGGTGTGAAGCCACCCACCAAATGTTTGAGTAACTGCAACGGTTGATTGAATAATAAATGAAATTGACATTATCATCTGAACTGGGGTTAATGGTGCTGTGGCAATGGTACGTCCCATTTGCAAACAACACCCACATATTGCCGGTGATGATGAATATTCTCACCAATCTGCTGTGGCGGTAAGTTGGCCATGCGTGATCGCATGTGAAGACAGAATCTCGCTCTTCGGGATTCGGACACTGTGAAGGTCCATCCACCGCCTGAAGCCAGAGTCCTCGACGTCTAAGACCAGTGACCCTTTCACGTCCCACATCTAAACCAAGAGCGAGTTTTCACGTGTCGCTGGTCCGGTCTCGGCTGGCTGAACCGTTCCGGCTGCTGCCGCCAATCAGTGAATATGTTACTCTTTCCGCCATTAGGGTTGAAAACTGACACGTTTAATAAATTCCAACGATAGAATGTCGCCAGACACTAGCCAATCAGAGCATATCTTCCTCTCCAGTTTGCTCTAGCAATTCCTGCCTGATGCCAGTAGGCGACGGGCGAATCAGACCGTTGTTTCTACCCTCCCAAGTTTCCTGAAGCCTAGCGAAGTGACGGGAACCCCACGAGGCTTCTGTAGTTACCAAAAGCAACCGCGGGAACGCCTTGGGCTGCGGACCGGAGCCACCAGGCGGGGAAGCCGCACGCACCACGCACCACCGGGTAAACACGGGATGAGTCGGACGACAGACCAACGACTACCGACAACGACCGACTATGACCGACACAACGAGGAAGAGATAAACAACGGAGGCTTGTGGAAACCACAACACCAAACACCAACAGTAAATCCACTCAGAACCAGAGCCAGGCAAATGTCAACAACGAGAAACGACCAGAACGCAATAGCGCCGAGGGATAGAGATGCAATCCAGAGCGAGTACCAGACTTACTGGACTAGGGTTTTTTTTCCTTTATTGATTTTCAATTCCCTCCGAAGGGGGCGGGCTGGCAGCAGCTGAGTACGCTGCTCTACAGCCTACAGACTTTTATTTTAAAAAACGGAAGAAGAAAACAAACAAGAAAAACAGGCGATAAAACGGTGATGTCAAGTGTAAAATGGCGGAAAAATGCGGAAAGTTAAAACAGAAAGCAAAAGGGGTTGGCAGCGTTAATAAAAGACACAGGAATCAGACAAGTAACATAGTACACCACAATTAAAAAACACAATGACAGTCTAGTTTCTGTTCGCAAGAGAAGGCACACCCAGTGACAGTATGACGGCCGTTCGCAACACTTCCCAAAAAAACACAACACGGTACACTCACTGCAAAACACTCACTGTAGAACACTCAATGTAGAACACTGCACGAAAGTGGCAGCACAAAGATGACACTCCAGAGCCAAAGGCAGATGGGGGGGGGGGGACCTGGAGGAGGGGGAAGAACAAGGAGGGAGGAAGGAAAAAACGAAAAAGGGGGGGCAAGGAGGGAGAGGACTAATAAAGGGGGAGAAGGGCAGACGCGAGGGAGAATGAGAGGAGGCAGAGGAGGGAAATGTAAAAGGACTCGGGGGAGAGAAGGGGCAAAGAGAAAGGAGGTGGGGAAAAAAGAGGATGGAAGGGGGGGAGAGGGAGCCCGGGAAAAGGACAGAGGAAAGGAGGGGGAGTGAGGATCAGAGTTCATAGGAGGGATAAATGGAGGGAGAGAGGGCATCATCCGGGAGGGGGTGGACTAAGTTGTTTTTTTTTACTTTATTGTTATTTTAACACCTGAACAATCAGGTAGGCTGGCAGCGGCATGCTACGCCGCTCTTCAGCCATAGTGGTGACAATAACAGTACAAGAACAGAGAATTAAAATGAACAGAGTGACGGGCAAAAAATAGTGGTCACAGATACACAAAAAACACGGAGCCGTTCACACGCGACGATAACGACACTGAAAACACGTTGACACGGCGCACATAACACTGATGAATCCAACGGCACAAGTGAACGTAGAAGCGGGACGGCGGACACTAAAAACACAAAACGACGTCACACACACGAGAATCAGATGGCGATGATCTCCGGCGCGCGAAAGTCCACGTAGCGTGTGCGAGTCTGGGGACCTGCCAAGAGGGGAAGAAGGGTGAGGGCGGGTGGAGATGGTGGAGAGGGGAGAACATAGATGCCAGTGGCTGAGGAGATGGGAGGAGGAGTAGAAGGACAGGGGAGGGGAGGCCCGGGGGAGGAGTTGGGAGAAGGGGAGGAGGGATGGAGGGTGCCCAAAGGAACAGATACAGGAAGAGGGAGGGAGGATCAAAGTTGGTAGGAGGGGTAGATGGAGGGGAGGAGGACATCATCAGGGGGAGCTGGTGGAAGCCACTTTGGGAGAGGATAAGGAGGGTGAAGAGATGGAGACCGGGTGGGACGTGGGAATACTGGCGCGGCAGCGGGCGTGGGTGGGAGAGGATCGGGGAGACGAGCGGGTGAGGAGGATCAAGTTTACGGGAGGTGTACAGGATCCGTATCCTTTCAAGGAAAAGGAGGAAGTGGGGGAAGGGGATGAGATCGTACAGGATCCGCGTAGGGGAGGGGAGACAGATGCAATAGGCGAGGTGGAGAGCATGGTGTTCAAGGATTGGGATGGATTTGTAAAAAGTAGGGGGGGCGGAGATCCAAGCCGGATGGGCATAACAAAGGATAGGGCGGATGAGGGATTTATAGGTGTGGAGAATGGTGGAGGGGTCCAGACCCCACGTACGGCTGGAGAGGAGCTTGAGGAGACTGAGTCGGGAGCGTGCCTTGGCTTGGATTGTCCGGAGGTGGGGAGTCCAGGAGAGGCGACGGTCGAGGATGACGCCAAGGTACTTAAGGGTGGGAGTGAGGGCGATAGGACGGCCATAGATGGTGATATAGAAATCAAGGAGGCGGAAGGAATGGGTGGTTTTGCCTACAATGATCGCCTGGGTTTTGGAGGGATGGTGGACTAGGGCAGAGCGAGTCCCTATATACGAAACCGGAGGGAGCGGCTATTGATCGCTGTCTGCACGTGGTGTAGCGGTGGCGCCCTCACTGCGCGAGAGCCACTGCGCGGAAGAGGCGCCGCGGACGCGGAGCCCTCTATGGGATGGCCACGTACATTTGTTCTGGCGCGTGTTCGACTTCCGCGGCGGGATATACTAGAGCTTCTCTTCCCACTGCGTAGGCCGAGACATTAAGACTTGTGATTTCTCATTACTACCGCGCTCAGTTTTCTAAAGAGCCGAACTGTGCCGAATACCACGAACCCGCCTTAGTTTCATTGACAGGGAAGCTCCATGAGCTGGAACAAAGCCTCTGCCGAAGCAGGCAAGGCAGAAGGCTTGTGACCTTTCAAAGGCGCTGGACTCGGAAAGTTTTAAACAGGAGGTATGCGGACGACACATTTGTAGTATAGCCACGAGGGAAGGATGTTTTACATCGATTTCTTGAACATCTAGATTCTATCCACGCTAGATTAAATTTACTATGGAAATAGGAAAAGATGGCTAGGACATGCTGTACATCGTATATTAACGCATACAAATCTATATTTACATGTCATCTCCCTTCGCAAATCATAAGTGTCCTTAAGACCATAGTGTATAGGGCACATTGTAAATCCGATGTCGATAATTTGCGAAAAGAGCTCACACTCCTCAAGAGAATTTTTAAAAACGATGGATATTCTCAACAACAAATTCGCAGAGCATTCAATGAGAATACTAGGAAGCAAGTACGTGATCTAGAATAAGAAAGCAATACCTACAGATCAAGATAGTTTTTGACATATGTGGGTGCCCTTTCCTCGAAGATAAGCAGTATTCTCGAGAAACACCGTATTAAGATGATCTTCCCACCTCCTACGAAGATTTCAGCCTTACTCGGTTTTGTGAAGGATGATTTATTGCTCAGTAATTCGGATGTGTACCAGTTTCCTTGTGGAAATTGTGATAAGTCGTCTGTAAGTCAGACAACACGTGCTGTTCATGAGAGGTGAGTGGAACACGGAAGATATACACCCTTACTACCGGCGGAGAAGTCAGGTATGACAGAAAATTTTATAGATACCGGTATTCGATGAACTACAGTGACGTGAAGATTTTAACATCCTCCTCTTTCTTTTGAGATTCTCGTTCAAGGAAGCCATAGATATTATTCCACGTTAACTTAATAAACAGAGATAATCGTTTTTATTCGGATAAGATATAGCACTTGGCGTAATTAAATTGCAGAAGAGTCGTCAAGTTGTTAGCGCCGGCTGGTCAGCGTGGCAGAGCGGTCCTAGGCGCTACAGTCTGGTAACGCGCGACCACTACGCCCGCAGTTTCGAATCCTGCCTCGGGCATGGATGTGTGTGATGTCCTTAGGTTAGTTACGTTTAAGTAGTTCTAAGTCCTAGGGGACTGATGACCACAGATGTTAAGTCCCATAGTGCTCAGAGCCATTTGATTTTGTTAGCGCCGACGAATATACATCGATAAGCGAATCGAATGTCTGAACGCTTTCACCACAGCAAGCGCAATACAGCCGTGATGGAGAATGTAAGAATAAGGCCGCGGTTGGCACCTTGTCGTCTGTCTTTCGACATATTTATCGCAGAGATCATTGACTTGACAGGACAAACGTTACAGCATGTCCGACCAGGTGCGTCAGCTAAACTAAGAGAACCACCATAAATATTGCATTCTATCCTAACATTCTGCCGAAGACCTGATGCTTCCCAAAAACTAAGCAGTCAGAGGGCGACACTTCCTTATGGCTCTGTCTATAGCGCACGGTTCAAGGCGAACACGAAAACTAGCGAATTCTTATGGACGCCAGCTCTACACGTAATGGGCGTTCATCACACTGTCAAAATGCCTCAGCCAGGTGACCCTGTTTCTCTCCTGCACCCCTGCCCCTGCCAAGGCCAGAAACGCCTAACAGTAAGATCCAGATATGCTGTTTCTCGCCTCTTCGGCCGAAAGCATTGTCTGTACACAGATGCGAGAAATTCTTGAGAACATCATTCTTTCCTTGATAAGAGCCTTGAGATGTTCCTCATCCTAGCAGCTGCATATGACATCCAAGCCCCGAATGCCCACTGCAAAATTTACCTGCTTGTTCTCAATTCCATAAAGTACTATTCAAATGAGAGCTACCATAAAGGTCCCGCTTGCGTTAAGAATGTACGTGCTCCCATCAACGCCTGGTCATGTTCATAACTTCCGTATTCTCACACACACACACACACACAAGAAAACGATGTCTGGGGTATAATAACAACATTAAAGAATAGCCTTTAATTTGAAAATAAGTGAAAGAGTGAGCTGTCTTCTTTCAACACCTTGCCGGCCGGAGTGACCGTGCGGTTCTAGGCGCTACAGTCTGGAACCGAGCGACCGCTGTGGTCGCAGGTTCGAATCCTACCTCAGGAATGGATGTGTTTGCTGTCCTTAGGTTAGTTAGGTTTAATTAGTTCTAAGTTCTAGGCGACTGATGACCTCTGAAGTTAAGTCGCATTGTGCTCACAGCCATTTCAACACCTTTGTTTACGAGACACACACGAATAGTAATCGTCATTGTTTGGACAATTACGGCTAGCGACAGACGTCAGTTCAGTTCTGAAAATTATGTATATGGTTTATACTATGTGTGGCGTACGCAAATCACATTTTGAACTAATAAACTAGCTGCACATGCAAGTGAATTGGTAAATATTGTTTGTGTGAAATATGCATCATTAAGCATTTGCGTAAGTTTGAGGGCATATGCTACAGATGAAATCAAGTGAAGAGAAAGCAATTATTTTCATTGTTTTGTACCATCAGATTACATAAGTGACCAGTTGTGTTCTTTATGGAAATATGTTTTATAATTTCGTTTATTACAAGTTTCCAGTAATTCGTATGAACATCAGACACACAAACACTATTTTGACCGATAATATTTCACTTTTATTGCGCCGTTGGAATACTAATAAACTGCTAGTACTCTAAAACTTTTATTTTATTAGTGCTCAATCTCCGAGGTATTGTACTTCACGAAATGCAAATGGAAACTTCAAAACTCGTGTACCAAATGTGGAGAGGATTGTGACAGTTCCAAAATTCCACGTAATAAACAGTATGATCTAACAGGATTCAAATCCAGAACAGCAGAGAACTCGGCAAGCAGGGGAAAGACGTGAGAAATGAGACACAGGCCTTCATCCCGATAGAGGCATAACTACTATGCAAGAAGCATCAGGATTTAATGAAGCTGGTTTCAAATAAATAACTGATGCAGTAAATCCCTGGACTGAGGTTACGTACACAAGGCAAAGATGTGAAAGACCAAATTGTGAAGGACACACAGTATTTATGCGTAGTAACTGTAACATCCTGTCTGCGTAAAAAGAAATTTCCGGGATAAGGTTGTATTATATGTGAAACTTTGTCCAAATTGGCGATGGAAGGCCCAGTGGTATCGACCGACCACCTTCTTATCCTCAGCTGACAGGAATCACTGGATGGGTTTATGGAGGGGCAGGTAGTCAGCACATTGCTCCCTTGGCTGTTGTCAGTCTTCATGACCGAAGTCACTACTTCTGAGCCAAGTAGCTCCTCAGCTGGCCTCACAAGAGCTGAGTGAACTCATCGGCAGACTCGGACGGTCACCTCTCCAAGTGCTATCCCAGTCCAACAGCACTTAACTTCGATGATGTGACGGGAATCGGTGCTACCATAGCGGCAAGCCGTTGATAGTTTATTATTAAATAAAAACTTAAAATTCATGTCAGCGTGTATTTTTCAGTTCTAATCATGTAAATCCTATCATTGCATCACCAAATTGTTAAATGAAGACGGCCGCGGTGGTCTCGCGATTCTAGGCGCGCAGTCCGGAACTGTGTGACTGCTACGGTCGCAGGTTCGAATCCTGCCTCGGGCATGGATGTGTGTGATGTCCTTAGGTTAGTTAGGTTTAAGTAGTTCTAAGTTCTAGGGGACTGATGACCACAGCTGTTAAGTCCCATAGTGCTCAGAGCCATTTGAAGTATTTGTTAAACGAAAATTAGTCAGTAAATGAAGTGTTTGCAGAGTTCAAGTCCTCAAATGCCAGTTGTCGCATATAGGTGAAGTACGCAGTAATAACTTACAGGTATAGCATATCTTAGATATGATTCTGAATAACCAATCGTCACTAGTTACAAAATACGATTTTTGATATTTTCTTTCAAGCAGAAATTTATTCAAGTATTAAGGCGTTAAACCTACTGAATCACCTCATTATGTTCGTTGTATCCGTCGGTATCCCCACATACAGTCGTCGATAATTCGGCAGCACCACTGTCACAGACTTGGTTTCTGGACATCAGGTGACACACTGCGCCTTTTCCTGGTCTAACGTCTTTCTGATGCACTCCAAGTCAAGTCTACAACTCACCACAAAGGAAAGGCCTTTACGGACACTCTGTATTCTGTGCTTTGTCCATTTTCAAATGGTTATCCAACGAAAGTGGTCAGTACTAGTTTAAATACCGTGTATATGCAAGAATACTCCTAGCGGACAAAAATCGTCGGGCACTTTCTAAGATCGTGTCGGACCTCCTTTTGACCGGCGCAATGCAGCGACTCGACGTGGTATGGATTCACCAAGTCGTTGGAAACCACTGCAGAAATACTTAGCCATGCTGCCTCTAAAGCCGTCCATATTTGCGAAAGCGTTGCCGGTGCAGCATTTTGTGCACAAATTGACCTCTCAATTACGCCCCATAAGTGTTCGATTGGATTCATGTCAGGCTATCTGCCCAGATTGTTCTTCAGACCAATCGCGAGCAAATTTAGCCTGATGTCGATTGTCGCCCATGAGGATTCCATCGTTGTTTGGCAGCATGACGTCCGTGAGTGGCTGCAAATGATCTCCAAGTAGTCGAACATCAGGAGGACCGAATCCGTTCCATGAAAACACAGCCCACACTAGTATGAAGCCACCACTTGGTTCCAGGGCCTTGTCAGGTCTGCGCCACAGTTGAACTCTATCATCGGTTCTTACCAACTGAAACTGGGACTCATTTGACCATGCCACGCTTTTCCAGTCGTCTAGGGTCCAACTGATGTTGTCACAGCCCCAGGAAACGCGCTGCAGGTGATGTCGTGCTGTTAGCAAAGCCACTCGTTTCGGTCGTCTGCTGCCATAACCCATTAACGTTGCCGTACGTCGCACATTGATTTCTGGCGTTGTGTCACTCACTGTTCCGTATGTGTCAGCACCGACAACTCTACGTGGACACCGCTGCTCTCGGTGATTAAGTGAAGGCCGTCGGCCACTGCGTGGTCCGTGAGGAGAGGTATTGCCTGTAATTTGGTATTCTCCGCACCCTCTTGAAACAGTGGACCTCAGGATACTGAATTCCCTAACGCTTTTCGAGATGGAATGTGTAACATGTGTATATTTCTATTATCTATTGTCAAACCTCAATTTATAAAAGATGTGTATATTTTATTAATAGGATTAAGTAGGAATAATTAATATTTGTCATGTTGGAAATAATTGTGATAGCAGGGAATGTCTGCACCAAAGTATTGTTGGCAGGAGAGACCGCACATTGATATAATTTTTAAAAGGGTTGGAGAGACCAAGTATGGATACATTTTAGGAAAAGAGCTTGAAAGACCGCGCATTGACATATTTTGTAATGGTAGCAGGGGTTGTCTGCACCAGAAAGCATTGTTGGCGGGAGAGACCGCACTTTAGCGTTCGTAGGAAGTCAATAGTAAGCGAGAAGTGAAGCGAGTCGGTAGCAGGTCTGAAGCGAGACGTTGAGAGGAGCGGTGTGCCTGCCAGCCACTAGCTATGATTTACAAGAGATTATAAACGGATGTACAGAGTCATCAGCTAACTATTATAATAAGACGAACTAATATTATTGAATTAATTTTTTGAGAAACTCAAGACTACTGAAGGTATGTTTGCGCATTGGTAGTTGTAACATTATTGTAAAAAGTAAGTCCCATTTGAACGTTTGTAAAATCATTTCATTCAGAATATAATTAACTTTTGCCAGCAATATTGCATTTCTAATTAAAATCCATCCCAAAAACCATCAAATAAAAATTTCGCAAAATTTTATTGTTGTCAAGATAAAGTTTAACTATGAATTACGTAATTTCAGTCAAATTAATTAAAGAATAATGTCAGCTTTGCTATTAAAGAATAACGTCAACTTTGCTATTAAAGGATAACGTCAGCTTTGGTAATAAATACAGCCAATTATTATGACAGCCCACCAGCAGCTAATAGAGTATAGCAAAACTGAGTTCGATGTAGCAGTCAGATGGCGATCCAGTAACATTAATAAAAGGTAAGGAACAATTTTGGGTTATTTCAGGTAACGACTGAGGGCCACGACGACGACACATTCTATGTTTCGTCGAAATAATCAGAAGATCACTTTTAATAAGCAGCATTTAAATTTGTATGCGAAGATTGAGAAAGAGAATTAATTTCAAAGGGAAGTTTTTATTTGTTATTATTAAGCAAGAGATAGTGATCCTAAGGGAAGGTTTCATATGTGATTGTAGAAGGGAAGGTTGCGTAACAAAAGATATATAGAGGAGACGGGAAGGTTTCATTCTCCGTACCCTCTTGAAACAGTGGATCTCAGAATACTGAATTCCCTAACGCTTTTAGAGATACAATGTCCGTTCCAGCTAGGTCTAACAAGCATTCTGCACTACGATTCTGTTAATTCCCCTTGTGTGGCCATAACCACGTCGGATAATTTTTCGCATAAATCACCTGAGCACAAATGACAGCTCTGTCAATGCTCTGCCCTTTAATACCTTGCGTACGTGATACTTGCGCCATCTGTATAAATGCATGTTGTTATCCCATCACTTTTTGCCACCTCTATGTAGTCTTAATGGAATTGTGAAAACATTTCAAATTACTGTGGAAAGAAACGTGAAAATATTGTGATTCACTTCGCGTTGACAATATATTTTGCGAAGTGCTAGAAACAGAGTAAAATATTACAAGTCTGGAGCTCTGACTGCTATATGGGACCAAAGCGCAGGAGAAAAGTGGGCTGTGGCACGTACATCGCAGCACATGACACTCTTACGAATACTAGCAACCATCTGCGCCAAAGAGGTTAATAATTCTTAACTGCGCATTTCAATGCACGCAAGCTCTCTATAGTGCACGAAAAATTAATATATTTAGTGGGTATCTTTTCACTGACGTATTGATTTCCCATGAGTCCTGCACGAAGCTGAGCGTTTGAGAAGTATGGTGTACAAGGCGACTAGTGTGCTGTCACCAGTTCGTTGTGGGACCCGTACATCTCGTGGGCCCCGGACCAGAGCAGATGACGTAGCAACTGCCGTGAGGCCGGTTTGCGAAGATTGCCGCAGCCCGCCTGCCTTTTCCGCAGCGGCACTTTCCTGCCCTTTGTTCGGTACTATTGTCCGTCTCTCGAGACGCCCAGCTGAGTGGCAACGACCGCTGAATAATGGTTCGTCCCGTGGGCGTACGAAATCAGGGAGCCCATTGCCGGCGTCATGGTTTTAGGCGCGTTCCGTAAACGGTGTCATTGACAGCGGGCCCTCCTCATTACTTTGGACGCGGTCTGCTACAGGCGGGGACCGGACCGAATGGCCGCACAGTGCGAGATGCCGGCTCTGTTTGATATTCATAGCGCGCTGGGCGTCCCGCCGCGCATCACAATACGGCGGTCCAATCAAGGCAAGACCTCTCCCAAGGCGGGGACGCCGCTACCGGGGCTGCCCTGCCCGCCACGTGGGCGTCCAGAAGCGGCCAGCCGCTAACTCAAAGCGGAACGTCGTAGCACTGGACGCGGGGCGCGGTTTCCTGCAGCAGGTGTTCGGCGCAAAGTGTCCAAGTCCCGCTGGTTGTCCGTGGGGAGAGATTTCGCCCGTAATGCCTCATAGCATGTCGCTCGTAGGACCAGAAGCCGGATACTCATACACTACTGGCCATTAAAATTGCTGCACCAAGAAGAAATGCTGATGTTTAACGGGTATTCATTGGACAAGTATAATATACTAGAACTGACATGTGATTACATTTTCACGCAGTTTCGGTGCATAGATCCTGAGAAATCAGTACCCAGAACAACCACCTCTGGTCGTAATAACGGCCTTGATACGCCTGGGCATTGATTCAAACAGAGCTTGGATGGCGTGTACAGGTACAGCTACCCAAGCAGCTTCAACAAGATACCACAATTCATAAAGAGTAGTGACTGACGTACTGTGACGAGCCAGTTGCTCGGCCACCATTGACCAGACGTTTCCAATTGGTGAGAGATCTGGAGAATGTGCTGGCCAGGGCACAGGGCAGCAGTCGAACATTTTCTGTATCCAGAAGGCCCGTACAGGACCTGCAACATGCGGTCGTACATTATCCTGCTGAAATGTAGGGTTTCGCAGGGGTCGAATGAAGGGTAGAGCCACGGGTCGTAACACATCTGAAATGTAACGTCCAGTCTTCAAACTGCCGTCAATGTGAACAAGAGGTGACCGAGACGCGTAACCAATGCCACCCCATACTATCACGCCGGGTGATACGCCAGTATGGCGATGACGAATACACGCTTCCAATGTGCGTTCACCGCGATGTCGCCAAACACGGATGCGACCATCATGAAGCTGTAAACAGAACCTGGATTCATCCGAAAAAATGACGTTCTGCCATTCGTGCACCCAGGTTTGTCGTTGAGTACACCATCGCAGGCGCTCCTGTCTGTGATGCAGTGTCAAGGGTAACCGCAGCCATCGTCTCCGAGCTGATAGTCAGTGCTACTGCAAACGTCGTGGAACTGTTCTTGCAGATGGTTGTTGTCTTGCAAACGTCCCCATCAGTTGACTTAGCGATCGAGACGTGACTGCACTATCCGTTACAGCCATGAGGATAAAGTGCCTGTCATCTCGACTGCTAGTGATACAAGGCCGTTGGGATCCAGCACGGCGTTCCGTATTACCCTTCTGAACCCACCGATTCCATATTCTGCTAACAGTCATTGGATCTCGACCAACGCGAGGAGCAATGTCGCGATACTATAAACCGTAATCGAGATAGGCTACAATCCGACCTTAATCAAAGTCGGCAACGTGATGATACGCATTTCTCCTCCTTACACGAGGCATTACAACAACGTTTCTCCAGGCAACGCCGGTCAACTGCCGTTTGTGTATGAGAAATCGTTTGGAAACTTTCCTCATGTCAGCACGTTGTAGGTGTCACCACCGCCGCCAACCTTGTGTGAATGCTCTGGAAAGCTAATCATTTGCATATCACAGCATCTTCTTCCTGTCGGTTAAATTTCGTGTCTGTAGCACGTCATCTTCGTGGTGTAGCAGTTTTAACGGCCAGTAGTGTAGAAATATATCTAGTGCCTGCTATGGGCCCCACTCTAAAAATTATCTCACATATTCATTTATGTTTCCTACAATGGGTCAAAAGTAATAACGCGCTGTGCGAGTAATAATTTGCCATGCATCCAATTTGCAGAATAATATTTAGAAAAGACAAAACTGAGGGTGTGTTAGGTGTCTATCAGTTTGGCTTTTGGAAAGTGATGGTACAAGAGATGTGATTCAGAAGTTGAGATGATAGTGAACACTAAAGAAAAACCGAAACACGTTTATAGAGCCAAAAGGAAGCAGAAAGAGTGGAAGACCAAGACCGAAGTGCTCGGATTAAAATTGGTGTACAACAAGGATGTAATCTTCTGCCCCTCCTGTTCAGTCCACACATTGAAGAAGAAATGACGGAAATAAAAGAAAGCTTTAAGTGTGGAATTAAAATTCAAGGTGAAAGAATATCAGTGTTAAGATTCTCTGATATTGCTATACCCAATGAAAGTGAGAAAGAATTTCAGGCTCTTCTGAGTGGAATGAACAGTGTAACGAGTACAGAATATGGACTGTGAGTAAATCATAGAAAGACGAAAGTAATGAGAAGTAGAAGATATGAGAAAAGCGTGAAACTTAACGTCAGGATAGGCTATGACAAAGTAGATGAAGTTAAGGAATTCTGTTACCTAGGCAGCAAAATAACCCGTGACGGAACTAGTATCAAACATGCGTCTTAATCTGAGGAAGAAATTTCTGAGAATGTACGTTTGGAGCACAGCGCTGTATGATAATTAGACATGAACTGTGGAAAATCCGTAACAGAAGAGAATCGAAGCATTTAAGATGTGGTGCTACAGAAGAATGTTGAAAATTAGGTGGAATGAGCAGGTTCAAGAGAATCGGCGACTAAGGACATATACAGAAGGCACTAACAAGAAGGTGGGAGAGGATGATAGGACATCTGTTAAGACATCACGAAATAGTGTCCACGGTATTAGAGGGAGCAGTAGAGGGTAAAAACTGTAGAGGAAGACAGAGATTGGAATACATCCATCAAATAACTGAGGACGTAGGTTCCAAGTACTTCTCTGAGATGAAGAGGTTGGCACAGGAGAAGAATCCGTGGCGGGCCGCAACAAATCTGTCAGAGCCGGCCGAGGTGGCCGAGCGGTTCTAGGCGCTACAGTCTGGAACCGCGCGACCGCTACGGTCGCAGGTTCGAATCCTGCCTCGGGCATGCATGTGTGTGATGTCCTTAGTTTAGTCAGGTTTAAATAGTTCTAAGTTCTAGGGGACTGGTGACCTCAGATGTTAAGTCCCGTAGTGCTCAGAGCCAAACCTGTCAGAAGACTGAAGAAAAAAAAAAATAAAATAAAATAAAATAAAAATAAATAAAAATAAAAAAAGAAGTTAAAACGCATTGACATGTAATTGTACAGGATGGCGGACGACAGACCGGCCCCGAGCACTAGACTGTTCACTGTTCCCCGCCAATTGTCATCTATTGTTTCGAAGCTATTGCTTAAACTAGCTTATTCGTTATTTTTGTGTCATGTAAATATTATATGTTTCTCTATTTCTTGTTGTATTTGCTCGTGGCATGCAACAATTCGGGCCAGCAGTCTGTACTCGGGGCCCGTTTTTCTTGGACAATCCTGTATTAGCATATGTGACCTGAGAGACAATTTACTGTCGAAATTGGACCAGTTGAGTCAGTGGAGCTGGTCTGTGAGTGATATGCTCCAGGTAAAACTGTGTCTGAAGTCTTAGCAGTAGACTGAGCCATAACAAATGCTGCATTGTAGCTGTGAATATTCTTGAATTAATGTTTGGATTTCTCTCTAATTATTCGATTGTTTGAAGTGTGTCTTTGATACAGTGCGTCGAAAAATAAATATGACGGAACAATGTGAATAGCGTTGTATTGCATAAAGAAATCTCAGATGTGAAATGATTTGCTTTAAAAAATCTGCACTGTAAATTTATCAAACCACAATTATAACTCAAAATTACTTGTAATTACGTTCAGTGCACATTTACATGTATCTTTCGAAACAACAATATTATTATCATTAGCAACGTCCACATTTTGTCTACACAAAAACTGTTTCTCTCTACCTCTTTATCTTTCAGTCCGACCCATTAGTGCAGAAAGTAAGGACGCCAATATACGTTATTCACAGACTTCATTAGCAATTGTCGCATTGTAGCTGCCGATATACGCCTGTTACTGCAAATGAACCATGTAAGCATGATTAGATTAGATTTACTTTCATTCCAATTGATCCGTACTGAGGAGGTCCCCCATGGATGTAGAACATGTCAGAAAAACAACAATACATGACAAATATTTACAACTCAAACAAATAAGCTAATGTACCATTCCACAGGTCCCGAGTGGCATGGTCGTCATTTTTAATGAACGCTATATGAAAGAATCATGTTAAATACTAATGCACTGAATTTAAAATAAAAAGTTTTTTATTTATTTATAAAGTAATAAACGTGTAATACAACTACTAAATACTTATTTACAGTGAACACATTACTGCGCTGAACTGGTTCAGACACGCGAGCGCGCGCGCGCGCGCGCACACACACACACACACACACACACACACACACACACACACACTTATTTACAATGAACACACTACTGCACTGAAATTGTGCAGAAGTTATATATATATAAGTTGGTTGTACTGAGAAATTCATCAATGGAGTAGGAGTTGGCCACCAATAAATCCCTTAGGCTTCTCTTAAACTGAATTTAATTTGTTGTTAAGCTTTTTATGGCTGATGGCAAGTTACTGAAAATGTGTGTTCCTGAATAATGCACTCCTTTTTGTACAACACTAAGTGACTTTAAATCCTTGTGAAGATTATTCTTATTTCTAGTATTGATTCCATGAACTGAGCTGTTGGTTTGAAAAAGTGATATATTTTTAATGACAAATTTCATTAAGGAATAAATATATTGGGAAGCAGCAGTTAGTATCCCTAGTTCCCTAAACAGGCTATTGCATGATGTTCTTGATTTCACACCACATATAACTCTTACTGCACGTTTTTGTGCCTGGAAAACTTTAGCTTGGCTTGATGAATTGCCCCAAAAAATAATCCCATATGACATTATGGAATGAAAGTAAGCATGGTATACCAGCTTTTTCATTTTTATATCGCCTATGTGTAACACAATTCGCATTGGAAATAGAGATTTGTTAAGACGCTTCAGCAGTTTTGTGGTGTGCTCATCCCAGTTGAATTTATTATCAAGCTGTAATCCCAAGAATTTAACACTGTCCACTTCTTCTATCTTCTTGTCATTGTATGTTAGGCATTACTCGTGGGACACCCATTACAAGTTCTAAACTGCATGTAGTGTGTTTTTCAAAGTTTAGTAACAAAGAATTTGCTAGGAAGCAGTGATTAATGTCCACAAATATTTTATTAGCTGACCTTTCTAAGACTACACTTACTTTGCTATTTATTGCAATGTTTGTATCATTGGCAAACAAAACGAACTTGGTGTCTGGTAATGTTACTGATGAGAGGTCATTGATACATACAAGAAAAAGTAAGGGCCCTAAATTGGAACCTTGTGGGACCCCACATGTAATTAGTTCCCACTTGGATAATGCCTGATAGCTTGATACATGTCTCTTTCCTAGTAACACCCTTTGTTTCCTGCCAGAGATACAAGATTTGAACCATTTTGCAGCATTTCCTGTTACACCATAATATTCTAATTTACTTAAAAGGATATTGTGATTTACACAGTCAAATGCCTTTGACAGATCACAAAATATACCAGTTGCCTGCAATTTTTTGTCTAATGAATTAAGCACATTTTCACTGTAAGTGTAGATAGCCTTCTCAATATCAGAACACTTTAGAAATCCGAACTGTGGCTTTGACAGTATGTTATCTGAGATGAGATGGTTATCAAGCCAATTGTACATTACTTTTTCTAAAATTTTTGAGAATGCTGGCAAAAGTGAAATTGGGCGGAAATTTGATGCTATTCCTTTATCTCCCTTCTTAAACAGTGGCTTAACTTAAGCATATTTCAACCATTCAGGAAATATTCCACTAATAAATGACTGGTTACACAGATAGCTTAATATGTTACTTAACTCAGAATCACATTCTTTAATTAACTTTGTTGATATTTCATCATACCCACTAAATGTTTTTGATTTTAAAGATTTTATGGTGGATAAATTTTTCTGATGGGGTAGTGAGGGTCAAATTCATATTATGGAAGTTACTTGAAATGTCCAGTCTGAGGAATTCCATAGCAGGATCTACAGAACCTGACAACCCCATCTTGTCAGTAAAAGTTATAAAATGTTTGTTAAAAAGTTCTGCAACATTATGCACATCTGTCATCAATGTATCATTTACTCTTAATGCTATTTGTCCCTCTTCATGTCTGGTTCTACCGGTCTCCTCCCCCACTATATCCCATATAGTCTTTATTTTGTTATCTGATATGACTATCTTTTACTTGCAATATATTAGCTTTGATGTCCATATTACAGTCTTTAATATTTTGCAGTATTTCTTGTAATGTGCTATAACACCAACATCGGAACTGCTTCTGATTGACAGATACAGTTTTCTTTTTGTTTTACAAGATACCCCTATTCCTTGAGTAATCCATGGCTTTGCTATAACTTTGGCAAGTTTTGGGGGAAAACAGTGTTCGAATAAGGTAAGCACTTTGTTAGCAAAAGTGTTATATTTTTCATTCATGCCATGAGCACTGTAAACATCAGTGAATGTCTCTGAGTAGTGGCCTAAAATAATCAATGTGGTATCTAGAATGTGGTATAAGGAAACTTTGTCACTTTGTCATTTCTATCCTGATTGGCATGCAGGGAAGCATTTTTGAATGTACATGATATGGAGATATCAATGCATGATGGAGAATGTATCATCAGAATTATGAATATGAAAGCATTTGCTTCCTTTTACCATTCTCAATGGCTACATATACAAATGATTTTTTTCGTTATGCATATCTACGACAATGAACCCTTTGAATTATATAAGTTTCATTGACCTCATTGTATAATTAATACTAAAAATCGGTATTTCAATTTTCGTGTTCACGTATTAATATTAGGATGTGACTTATTGCGTCTTTCGCTCAACAATTTTAAATTAGTTAGTTAGTTATTTAGTTTCGTGTTCCATAGATAAATCTCACGTAACTGTTAAGATGTGGAACGTCTTAAGTGCATAAGTAATGCAAACATGGATCAAGCGTTTTTTTTCATGCTTAAATTTTTTATTAGCTACCCAGTTCACTTAAATGGCACAAATGCATATATTATATCTATAGATTTATTTATTCCTATTCAAGAATTCATCTATGATATAGAAGCAGTTGTCAAGGAGATATGATTTCAATTTATTTTTAAAACTATTACTGCTGCCTGTGAGATATTTTATTTCATCTGGTAATTTACTGAGAAGTTTTACAGCAGCAAATTTTACCGCTTTCTGTGCCAAAGATGGGTTAAGTAGAGGATAGTGTAAGTCTTTCTTTCTTCTGGTATTATAATCATGAATGTCACTGTTTTCTTGAACTGGTCCATGTTGTTGAAAACAATTTGTATTACTGAGTAAATGTACTGTGAGCCTGTTGTAAGAATTCCTAACCTTTTAAACAGATGCCTACAAGATGTGTGACTATGAGCCCCACACATTATTCTAACCACTTTCTTTTGAGCAGTGAATACTTTTTGCCTAAGTGTTGAGTTACCTCAAAATATTATTCCATATGACATCAGACTGAATGTATGCAAAGTATGTTAGCTTGCTAATTTCTATACCCTCAAAATTAGCAGTTATTCTGGCTGCAAAAATTGCTGAACCTAGTTGCTTTAGGAGATCCAAAATATAAATTTTCCAGTTAAGATTCTCATCTATATGTACACCCAAAAACGTAGTATGCTCCATCCTGGCTACTGACTTCTTTTGCTGTGTTATATTTATTGAAGTAACTGTACTCCTTGCAGTAGAAAATTGGATGTACTGTGTTTTTTTAAAGTTCAGAGCAAGCCCATTTGGAGAAAACCAATCAACAACTTTTCCAAAGACATTATTTGTATCGTTTCTGTTGGAGTTTCTTCTACTGCATTAATAATGATGCATGTATCATCAGCAGACAGTGTCAATTTAGCCTCTTGTTTCAGATATGAAGGGAGGTCATTCACATATATCAAGAACAGAAGGCGATCCATGATCGAACCCTCTAGAACACCTAAAGTAATTTTACCCCAGTTAGATGAAGTGAGAAACTTCCTTAAATCTCTTAAATCATATAAAGAATCCTTCTGCTTCCAGTTCTGTAGATATGACTTAAACCACTCACCTCCTGTTCAATTTATACCATAGAATTGTGATTTCTGTAACATAATGTTATGGCTCACACAACCAAATGCTTTGGATAAGTCACAGAAAATTTCTATTGGTGACATTTTAATATTTAAAGACTACTATGTTGGCAATGAAATTGAATATTGCTGTCTCAGTGGAACAGTTGTAAGTAGGCTGTTTATGTTTTCTCTATGTAAGTAGGCTGTTTATGTTTTCTTATTGGCAACATTACATAGCGCTCAATATGAAAATCACTGGCTGTGCTGTGTGCAGTCGTAGGTAGGCTGTTTATGTTTTCTCTATGTAAGTAGGCTGTTTATGTTTTCTTATTGGCAACATTACGTAGCGCTCAATATGAAAATCACTGGCTGTGCTGTGTGCAGTCTGTGGCTGCTTTGCATTGTTGTAATACTCGCCATTGTAGTGTTAGGCAGCTGGCTGTGAACAGCACGTAGCGTTGCGCAGTTGGAGGTGAGCCGCCAGCAGTGGTGGATGTGGGGAGAGAGATGGCGGAGTTTTGAAATTTGTCATGAACTGCTATATTTATATATGATGATATCAAGGTAAATACATTGTTTGTTCTCTATTAATATCTTTCATTTGCTAACTATCCCTATCAGTAGTTAGTGTCTTCCATAGTTTGAATCTTTTATTTAGCTGGCAGTAGTGGCGCTCGCTGTATTGCAGTAGCTCGAGCAGCGAAGATTTTTGTGAGGTAAGTGATTTGTGAAAGGTATAGTTTAATGTTAGTCAGGGCCATTCTTTTGTAGGGAATTTTGAAAGTCAGATTGCGTTGCGCTAACAAAATATTGTGTGTCAGTCTAAGCACAGTCCTGTATAATTGTTCAAAAGGGGACGTTTCATATGTCGACCCTTAGCCGAGGATACCTCACTGGAATCTTCTGATTTTTTCTTGTAGTTTGTGTAATTAGTGTAGATTTTGTTTATTGCTAGCGCGTAATTATAGAGAGAATTTCCTTTGTAGTTGTAGTTTTTCATTGTTGTACAGTAAAACAGTTGTGGCATGCATGTAGATTTGCAGCAAGTTTTTCGCAGCTGCGCTTGCAATTAACTAAATATTATTTTCAGTGCTATGTTAATGTGTTCTCTTATTTTTGATCTTCAAATTGTGTTTTTCTGTGTTGTCGTGTGAAATACTGTGACAATAATGGCGAGTGAAAAACGTAATACTAGGCTGCAAAGTAAACTGAGAAATGACAGTGAAAATGAAAGCAGTGTGTTAGCGCCACCGAGTAATGAATTAACTGATGTTCAAAGTAGTAATTTGGTAATTGTGCATAGGGAAATGGGGCGGGCGGCAAACAATGGCGTAGGCAGTGAAACAGGTAGTGAACAGGGAAGCATTATCGATCGATCGGTCGGCAACAGCTCGCCTCAGGAATACGAAATGACAGGACACGATCTTGCAAATACTGCAGATTCAGGTTTTGGGTTCTCACCATTTTCTCAAATGAGTCAAGAAACATTTTCTGCTTGTCAAAATGTGAATGTTGCCGGTGCAACTTCACTGCCGAAAAGCATTGAGGAACATGTTTCAGACACCAGTGCATTGTTATTACAATTAATGCAACAAATGGGACAAAAGCTTGAAAAGTTAGACACAATGGAACAACACCAGAGACAAACACAGCAACAGTTAGACACAGTGGAACAAAATCTCAAAAAGTTAGACACAATGGAACAAAATCTTCAAAAGTTAGACACTACACTTGAACAAACACGTGAAGATTTAACCACTGAGTTACATAACATCGAATCGAAATGTCAAAAGGTCTGTAATGACGTAAAAACACAAATTTGTGAGCATTTCCAACCTATTTTTCGCGTCATGAAAATGTATTACAGAATCACGAAGCAGCCATAAAAGAACTGCAAACTATTGTTCATGAAAATCATGAGACCTTACAAGCTAAAATTGACTCAGTTGCATCTACCGATTCGGTTACGCAACTTGCAAGAACTCAGGAAAACTTAAAGGACACAGTAGATACCCTGAAAATTGGTTCAGAAAGACACATGGAGGAAATAAGTACACTATCGGAGAAAGTAGCCGAACTTTCGGATCAGGTCACTAACTTATCTACAAAGGTAGATGATGATCTAAATGACACAAGACCCGTAGCCTTCACTGACACAGAAGAGTATGAACAAATAAGAAAATTCAACCAAAATCAAAATCAAATCAATACACAGTACAAAAGAGAAATCCGGGAAGTACAAGATCAGTTGACGCAGGTAATACAAGAATTACGTATTTCAGAGGACACTCGCGCTCCAATACGGGAAGAGGGACATAGAAATACGGAACAAACACAAAATAATAACACAGGACACTTCGGAAATTATGAAAGAAATTGGCAAGGCGCAATGGATTTTGAGATGGAACCGCCGAAACGAAGTAACAATGACCGACATGCGACTCGCCGACATGAGGATTTTGACTATAAGCTGTTAATTACTACACGCAAATATCAAAACATTTAAGAATTCTGGCAACGACATTCATCCACAAGCATGGCTCCATCAATTCTCTCATTGTTTTCCTCCCAACTGGTCGTTAGAACACAGATTAGAATTTATGTGTGGCTACTTAGAGAATGAACCAGCTGTAAGAATGCGATCAGTCATTCACGATTGCCACAGTGAAGGAGAATTTTACCATGCCTTCCTCTCAGCATATTGGTCTCAAACCACACAAGACCGAGTAAAACATGGCATCATAATGATGAAACATTTCGAACAATCTGAATTTTCCAGTCTTGTGAAATATTTTGAAGACATGTTGCATAAGAATCAGTATCTTTCAAACCCATACAGCCCCTCAGAACTCATCCGCATTTGCTTACTCAAATTTCCTGAACATTTACGACATATTATTTTAGCAGGACGTTGCAAAGAAGACAGTGAGGCTTTTCAGGGACTGTTACAAGAACTGGAAATTGACACAGACAGTCACGGGATGCGAAAACAGGAAAAAAATCACTACAGGTCACATCCGTCACCTTATTATTATTACGGGAGACAGAATAACTTCAGACGCAACGGACCAGCACGCAGTTACGATTCAGGGAGAAATTCTCCACCATGTGACCGACAAGAAAGAAACTATGGAACCTACCGACATGACGACAGACGATATGATCGTAACGACAGACCTGAATTGCATCAGAACTGGTGGGATTCAAACAGAGCAGGGCACTTTCGACAACGTGAATTTGTAGAAGCTTGGTCTGCTAATCCCAATAACGACGCGCGCCAACAAAGAGACAGACAATGACTCGCGCCGCAGGCACCCACGTGCGCCGGCTGGCTCAGAGAAAAATAACATAGAAGCTAACCTTGAGAAAAATTCCAGTATTCTTTACCGACGTATACTGCATGATAATTGCGTTCAAGCTGAAACTCTGAGTACTTTGAAGAGTAAAAGATTACACCACATTTCACATGTAAAACCGTTTATTGAAAGATAATCTACTTTTTAACTTTGTCTTTGCCATAAAACTTTTCACTTCACATTTCTAGTATGCTTTGTCAGACTTAAGAAACTGTTAACATGCAACAATGTTTGAAGTTAAATATCCAGTCAGAACCAAGAGAACTTATTTAAACAGAAATTACGAATGCATTGTCATTGTGAACAGACGACACAGTGTTATTGTGTGTGTACATTCTTGCTTGTTAGTTGCACGATTATGGAACGACTATAAGGCTTACATACGTAGAACATTTACCAGTACTTCTAATGAGATTTTAATGCAACATTTTGGTTTACTTGAAAATATATTCTGGATTTAAAGTACTTTCTGTGAGATACCAGATGACACAGTGGTTAGTTTATGTGACAGCTACAAGATTTTATCACAACACTACTAATGAGTGACAATATACAATGTTGCTTTTGCGGTGTTTCTGTTTTATATCTGCACAGTTTTTCTGTTTTATTCTGGAAAGTAAAACATGTTTTAGTAGTAACGTTTGTGGTATAGCTACAATGAGACTGCCTTTTCTGTAGCACAACAATACATTACAGCACAGTACTTTCTTCATCATGGCAATAAGCGCAATAACTACGATATCTATACATAAAGCATTTCACTTTTGCTTATCATGAGGTAAGTACATTGGCTTCTGCAGAACTTAGCTTTCAGAGGACAATAACTACGACACTTCCACAGAGATTATCTTACAGCAAGACGCACATTAGCACTACAGGACACGTATTTTAGTGATTAATTTTGTACTTAAATCATTTATTTTTAAAGATATTTGAAGGACAATGATACAAAGGTTTTCCGTGATACATTTCATTCCATTGCTGTAACCTGTAACACTTGAGGATACAATTACATTTATCCTCAGGGGAGTACACGCCTACTTTGTGTACCATGTGTTTGGCAAGCACATGAAGCCCTAGCTAATATGGTATTTGCTTATACAACTTTACATATCGGTACCATATTTCTCTAACACAGAGTTACACAGCTATCTGATTATTTGACAGAGAAACAAACATTCTTTTTACTACGTTAGCGACAGATGTTTACGTAATTCCACAGTTGGAAATTTCATACTTATGAAATGGTATTTTTTCTGTACTTTGTAAACTGTTCATATTTTTTCGGAATCATTGTGATACTATGAGAGCTTTGAATGATGTATTTCGTAAGGGAGCATGATTTTAAAGTACGTTTGAGGTAGATGACATTATTGAAATGAGCAGAGAATTTTTTTAGGGTTTGAAATTATTGCAGAAAGCTACGACGTTTTTGAGATTTGACTGAGGTGTTATGATGTTATTATTACAACGACGATGTGTACTATGCTGTTGAGATATGTTTATGATCAATAAGATGATGCTACCGTATATGAGGAATAAGAAGTATGTTGGAAACCAAGAATCGTACTTTAAGACTTATGAAATGTGCGTAAATGCGTGACTGTATCACAATGCTGACGAATATTTTATTTGGACACTTATATTTATAGGATTTTCTTTCTACAGATTTGCAACGCTAATTCTTGACCTGTGAAATATTTTTATGTGAGACTGTCACTGTAGCGGAAACTGCTGTCGTAAATATTTCCGTAAGAAAGTTAAGTGACCACCTGCACGTAATGCGTCGCGGGCACCCACCTGGGCGACAGCCGCCCGAAAAAAAGCCATTAGCCTTTCAGCGGCACAGGTAGAAAAAAAAGGGGGGGCCATTATACTCGCTATTGACATTTCCTTGTTGAAAGCATACTGTGGAGCTCGTAATTTATGATATTTACTGAAATGCCTAATGAAATGACGAGAAATATTTTTACATCTGCACACCTGATTACGACAAGCGTCTTTCTACGAGAGTTGAGAGAATTTCTACTAACTTATGAAATGTCACATGACTATTGAATGATATTTTTATGCTTTGGTTTGCGTAATTGCTTATTTCATTTGATACCTGTTTTCCAGCTGTGTTACAGCATTAGTTTTATAAAATAAACTTAGATGCATTTGCTAATGTGAACACTTTCTGTCAACAGATCTATTAAATGATAATTTTGTAATCCACATTCTTTAAAAAAAAGGAGCACTTGGAAAGGAAAGAACAATAAGAAGGCACTAGTAACAGTAACTGGACACATAATTTTCTTTTCAAGTTCATGGTAATATTTTTTTATAATAAGTTGTTGTGGTGCACCACTTTAATTTACATAGACATTAAGATGTGAATATACACTTCCCTTATCTGTATTGTTGTTTTTACTGTAATATCTTTTCTGCTTGCGCTTTGTCATGTATAGATATAAGTTTTATATTTTTTATATTTGCTGCTGCTGTTTGCCAGGCATAGTGCTACTGAATTTTAAATTGTGTTACTCTGTTAAGCTAGTTTTACTACTGACTTATTTTTCTTGTTACTGTACATTGGCCCATATTAGTTGTAATGTTGCATTGCTTGGTAATTTATATTTACTGTAGCTTGCTTTGCAATTTTCCATTTTTTTTGCATTGCTGTTTGTGTTAATTTGTTATGTGCTGCTGCATTGCCTCGTCCCTTAGTTTAGTATCTGAGCTCAGTAGATTTAAGTTAGCTTAAGAGGAGACTATATAAGAAACTAACTATTATAAATTTATAAGAAATGCATTGAGAAGCTATCAGAAAATGGTCTGGCAAAATAAAAAGGATACTGTACAGTGGAGAAAAACTATTATTGACAGAGGATGTGAACAGAATACAGAAAGCAGAGAGAAAAACTATTTTTGACAGAGGATGTGAACAAAATACAGAAGGCAGGCTTAGATAGGACTTTTGGGAATAATGATGAATGAAGGGAGATCTCCAAGAAGCAAAGAAAGTTTTGTTTGCAAAATACTGCAATGAAACAAACCCTGTCCTTTCCTTTTGTGTTATCCCACTATGTGTTTGGGTACCCTTGTGTATAGATGTTCTTCCTGTCTTTATATGTTTACCTCATCAGACTTATGTTGTAGAATTTTTCTCATACTCAGCTACATGAACTATGATGAGGAATACTGTTATCCTCGAATATAATTGGCATTAATAATATGTTATTTACTTTGTAAAGATGTTAGACATTATTAATTCTGTTCTGTTTAATGCTCATGTGTGAAGTTGATGTTTCAAAAGTTATTGTGATCTTTTATGTATGTACTCATGTCATAATTCCACTGATGTATATGTTAGTTCGATTCTTTTGTAAAGCCGGCACTACAAATGTTATCTGTATTGTTATGTTTTTAATGATGTATTTTCTACCTTTGTTATTGTATTCTTATGTTATAAAATTGTATAGACACCAGTTCTTCAAATTAAGTTACATTTCACTGCACACGTTTCTGTTGGTCATAGTATATGGACAATATGTGAGAAGTAGGGACTGATAGTGTTTGCACGTGTGTTAATGACTCAGCAAGGGACTGGATAACAGCATTGCTGGTTCTAAGGACAATTCCAGAAACTTTGAGAGTACACAAGTGGTGGTTTATGGACTTGCTGTATTGTCCGCAAGACTCTTCGATGGTGATTGTGCACCTGCACATTTGCAACAGATGGCTGCTGGCCGTCTCTACAAGGACTACAGTGGGTCTGCGTCTTTGCTGACTCACCAGTGCCATTATTTCTACAAGGACTGCGCCTGTGGTGGCCCACCAATACCGTAATCTCTACCAGGACTACAGTGGGTCTACTCTGTGATGACCTACCTACCAATATTCTTCAAAACTTCGACTGACTCTGCTGTGGGTTAGCTCCGTTGTGGCGCATTACCTGTCTGCATGTCGAGAGTCAGCCATGTCTTTCCGTTGGAAGCACAACACTACTTCTTCAAGACTGCATGGAAATCCACTACTTCTGTGTGCAATTTCTTTTACTAATGAGACTTTGTGAAAAAAAAACTGTAATTACTATTATGATGAATGATCAGGACTATCTTTATGGACTGTGAGAAAATTTGAGCTTTTGACCAACATAGTATCAATAAGTGTGTGTATTTCATTTCTTTGTTATTGTAATTATGAAAAATTTTTTCAAATCTGTATTGGGCACTGCCCAAACCAATTTGTAAAATTTTTTGTGGGGAGCATGGGGGCTATGTAAGTAGGCTGTTTATGTTTTCTCTATGTAAGTAGGCTGTTTATGTTTTCTTATTGGCAACATTACGTAGCGCTCAATATGAAAATCACTGGCTGTGCTGTGTGCAGTCGTAGGTAGGCTGTTTATGTTTTCTCTATGTAAGTAGGCTGTTTATGTTTTCTTATTGGCAACATTACGTAGCGCTCAATATGAAAATCACTGGCTGTGCTGTGTGCAGTCTGTGGCTGCTTTGCATTGTTGTAATACTCGCCATTGTAGTGTTAGGCAGCTGGCTGTGAACAGCACGTAGCGTTGCGCAGTTGGAGGTGAGCCGCCAGCAGTGGTGGATGTGGGGAGAGAGATGGCGGAGTTTTGAAATTTGTCATGAACTGCTATATTTATATATGATGATATCAAGGTAAATACATTGTTTGTTCTCTATTAATATCTTTCATTTGCTAACTATCCCTATCAGTAGTTAGTGCCTTCCATAGTTTGAATCTTTTATTTAGTGGCAGTAGTGGCGCTCGCTGTATTGCAGTAGCTCGAGCAGCGAAGATTTTTGTGAGGTAAGTGATTTGTGAAAGGTATAGTTTAATGTTAGTCAGGGCCATTCTTTTGTAGGGAATTTTGAAAGTCAGATTGCGTTGCGCTAACAAAATATTGTGTGTCAGTCTAAGCACAGTCCTGTATAATTGTTCAAAAGGGGACGTTTCACAGTATTTTTGAAATCGAAACTGTGATTTAGGAAGTATTCCATTGCAGTTCAGATGGCCAACTGCTCTTGAATACATCACTTACTCGGCGATTTTTGAAAATGCTGTAAACAAGGATACTGACATCTGTGGTGTCCCCATTTTGTAGAGAGGCTTGTCAATGGCATATTTTAACCTGTCTAGGAAAATGCCTTGAATTAGTGAAGCATTACAGATGTGATTCATAACGTAAGATATAACTGCTCCACATTGTTTTAATATCTTCTTAGGGGTGTTATCTTCTCCAAAAGAACAATTATTTTTCAAAGCTTTAATGATTTTTCTTTATTTCACAAGAGGTTTTTAGATGAAAATTAATCTGACTAGGATTTCTCAAAACTGATTCTTTCATGTACTGCTTGGATTTATCTTTTGAACTATTCTCACGAATTTTTTCACCTACACTTAAGTAATGGTTGTTAAAGACATTAGCTACTTGTGTTCTGTTGATTAAGGTGGCGTCATTCACTTTAATAGTAGTACTACCTACCCGAGTGATTACTTTTCTTGTTTCTCTTCTAACAACTTTCCACAGTGATTTAAATTTACTGTCCACATTGTTAATGTCATCTCTAACATATGTATTTTTTTATTTTCTGACAACTTTTCTCAAATGTTACAGTTATTTTTATAGTGTAAAATTACTTCTGGGTCTTTACTAATTATTGCTACCTCATACAATATTCTTTTCCCTTCTGAAAACACTTAAATACCTGTAGTAATCCAAGGTTTCTTTGTAAACTCTTTAGTGTTACATTTAGTAGTTTTTTGGGGTAACAGTGTTCAAAAAAGGATATAAATTTATCATGAAATAAGTTAAATTTATCACTGGCATTTGATTCATTATATACATCTCCCCAATAAATATTTCATAAACTTACTCTGAAGTGCTTTATAGATACTGGGTTGACCAGCCTTACATTTTTACTTAATGGTTTCTGAACTGTACACCCTGTTAGGTGTTGTAAGTTAATCAATTTGTATCATGGTCTGATAATCTGTTTATCACAGGGAAAGCATGTGTTAGTTTTATATCCTCTTGCTGTACAAATACATTATCTGTTAGAACGCTACTGTCCTGGCCTGTATGTGTAGGGAAGTTGATCATTGATTCTAAGTTATATGTCATTAGTAACACTTCTAGTCCACTTTTCCTATCAGAATTTCATAGAAAGTTTACACTGAAATCACCACAGATTAATAACTTCTTCTATTTGTCTGACAGACAGCATAATAGGGAGTCAAACTTCTTTTATGAACAGCTCCCAATCTCCTAATGACGAACTGCACACTGTTGCTAATATCAGCACTACATTATCTAGCTGTAGTTCACATGCACAATCTTCAAAGTGCTGATTGACACAAAATTTGCTTACTTCTACAGTTTTGTACTTATACCCTTGTTTTGTGTAAATGGCAACTCCTCCATTATCCATGCTAGATCTGCAAGTTTAAGATGCTAAGTTATACCTATTTATACTGACACTTTCCATTCTCACAGTTACATGGTCTTCAGACAGACACAGTATATAAGTCTCATTCTTATTTTTGTGGTCATCTAAAAACACTAACAGCTCATCTACTTTATTTTTTATTCCCCTAATATTTTGATGAAGTAAACTTATACTACCCTTACCTTTATCTCTACTTAATGTATACGAAGATTCTTTTATTCTGTTTTTCTTGATTGTTGTCTGTTGTAGCCTAAGAAACCTGTCTACCTCATCCCATTCACCACAGGGATCATCCCTTGTGTGACTGTGCACCACCCCCCCTCCCCTTCTGTATCTGCTGATAGAGAAGCTAACTTATCTTTTCCCTTCCTATTTAGGTGTAGGCTATGTGTACTGTATCCCCACCTACCAATAGCGTCAACTGGAACAACACTTAAATACGATTTTGCCAGTGTCTGAAGCATCCTGTTCCCTTCAGTGTTAATATGTCTTACAGCATCATGACGCTGATAGACCTCCACAAACTCCAAATTTGGGTGCCCAGTTTCTGCTCCTATTTTATCCAGGTCACTCCTAATACTGTATTTTGGATTCATAGCCAGGCTGTTTCCTGCTCTCCCAACTAAAATTACCTGATCTTCCTTCTCAAAGTCCCTGCATAGCTGACTAAGTTTTCTGTTACCTGGCTAATGCTAGAGCTCTTGGTATCACAAAACTTGTGACGTGATACTCTTCAACCTAATTTCTCCTGAAGCTGCTGACCTACACCCCTCCCATGGCTGCTACGTAGAAGCAGAGTTCTTCTTTTCCAATTCTGATTTGATCCCAACCCATCTTTTTTCTTTAAGCTAATATTCTGCTTCTACCTACATTCAACTACATCTGGATGAGGCCGTTCCTCCACTACGACAGGTACCAAGCCCGACTGATATACTAACTGAATTTCTTAAGCGTTTTCAACAGTCTTCCTTTTTCACCCTTTGCTTGTTACCTTTCCCCATCATCCCATCACTTTTCCCTCCATTAGCCAAAATAATTCCAAACTCACCTTTTCTGATTCAGTCCTAAGGGCACAAATTTTTCTCTCCTGTTCAGTGATATTTCTGTCCTTTCTATATAACCTACATAGCCATCGAAGAGCCTCATTACCTACCCTCATTTCCTCGCCACTACATCCGCCCCAAATGAAAACATATCGGCCGTGCTGCGGCTCGCGTTGGTGCTGTTTTTAGATTTTGACCCTCTGTTGGAGGCCAGACGGTATCGTTTAGTTGGCATGCTTGTAGTTGTTTGTCTTCTTCTCCTGTTGACGGTTTCGCAAGCGTTGCCTGTCCGCTAGTGGCAGCAGCGGCGGTTATCGATATGTAGTAACTGATGCCCTATCTTTGAGGTGACTCGTTGTTCGTCTGGGTTGTGTGAGTGTGCCAGTTCGGTTGGGGACTCATGAGGATCGAGGTCCGCACAATGCAAGAACAGGTCTGGACAGCTGGAGGCACGCATGGACCGCCGGATGGAATGGCTGTCGTCACGAGGGTGCACGACCTTGTCGTAAACTGGATCCAGGAAGGTTTAAGATGAGTGCATTTCAATCCATGCAGAGCAGAGTCAGTCACCCGTGTGTGCCCCGTAGTACGTATGTGATGTTGTGACAGATTATCATCGCACCGTCATGTGCAGTTTTGTGGATCTGCGTACCACTTAGTACCTGAAGACCCTACTGTATTAAAAGCACTTGGCTTAGTGATTAGACGGTTTGGTTACACAACTGTGAATTAATAAAGCATTGAAGAGATTTGTTTCATTCTGCCAACCATCGTCAGAGTTGTCACAGTGAGTTCAGTGTGCGTTTGTTTGCCTAATGAATTTAATGTCACTCATTTGGTATTTGGTTCTGGCTCGCTTTGCGATTGTTTCCGCAATGACGTGTTGTTGCGGATTCTGGTTGGTTACATTTCGGTTTTTTCTTGCACGCAAATCGAGTGGGGTTACAGTTACTGTTAGTTTCTCTTGTGTTCTTTACTGTGACTTGTTTGTTCAGATTTTCGGATTTGTGGAATCGGACGGAAATCTGGTCGTGGTTCCTTTCTCGTTACGGGCGCTCTAAACAGAGTATTCTGGGGACGTAGCGTAGACCGCCGGTTCCGGCTTTGGAATATTGTTCCATCGTTGCATTTGGCTTATCGGATGTCAGGTAGCTTCAGCAAGATTATAATTAGTCATTCATTAGACTGCCACTAGTCTGAGCTAACATCTTGTGAAGTGAATGCAACTCTCGGCTGCCTATCTCATCGCTCGCGAAAGTGTTTGTTGCTGACCCTTCTCAGAGGTCGATTCCTGGAGCGCCGTCTGGATCAGTTGCTTGTTTCTTTAATTAACTTTTGCTATTGTATTTGCTGTTTTACAGCAGGTTTCAAAATTTTCTAATATTATTGCCGTTCCTGGCGTGTAAGGCTTTCAGCCGTGATTGTGGTCATTAATTTATTGCCATTCCTGACGTGTAAGGCCTTCTGCCCAGATCACAGTGGCTTGCTTTTGAAACATTATCTGCTGTATCTGTATTTAATGGTAATTTGCTAAATTGTAACTCACTGAAAACACTATTATTTACACAGTTGTTTATTCCTTCATTAAGAACGTGTGATATTTTTAATTAGTGTTGGGTCTGGAATTACTGGTTTAAAATAAATTGCGTGTAACTGTAAAAGGCAACCATTATTAACTGATTACGGCCCCGTCCACAATCGTAACCGAATCCTGCCTTCCCGCCCTTCCCTTGACTACTAGGTTTCACCATAAACTACAGTCTTCACAGAACACCCCATCCTTCAGATTTCTACGGCAACCACAACATTTGTCACACATGATTTGACAGAAAAATTTAGACAAAATTCACACAAATGCAGAGAACAACTTGGTACCAGAGCATTGAAATTTCGTACGCTGTATTAATATGTAACTAAACGCTAATGTAAACAGACTTTTAAAATTACTTTCGAAATTTTAATTAAGTACGTAAACTCTATATGACAGACACGAATTAATTTAACTTTGAACCGCAAAGTCTAGTAAAAAAAATTAAGATCAAAACTCGCCTGAAATTTCTGCCTAAAATGTAAACAAAACTAGCGAATATTAGCATTTACTAAATACTTTCTTTTCGATCTAAATACGTTCGGCAAAGCGAAACCTTCAATAGATAACCTAGCGAAGAAATAAACGCACTCGGCATTGACTAATTACTTTCTTTTCGATCTAATTACGTTCGGCAAAGCGAAACCTTCAATAGATAACCTAGCGAAGAAATAAACGCACTCTTTTAAATTGTAATATTAACTAAACGGGGTCAAGGTGGTTGGTAGAGGTAGCACCTTTGCTTGGGGTTGACTCAGTACTGGTCCTCACCACCCCAGGGATGAGCTGAGGAGGTATGCAAGACCTTTGCCTCTGAGGAAGCTACGTCCCAGACCGTCCGTGCGTGGTGAAGAGCCACATCCTACACGAGGTGACCCTGTTAACGCAGAACACGGCGGATCTATAGGAGAAAACCTTGAAAAAAAATCTCACATTCCAAATCCTCAATGCGTCTGTACTCGAGTCGAGCGGCAGCGAGGTCAGCGTCTGTCCATCTAGTAGGTGCGGCTGTATTATATGCTCCAGGAACTGACAATCCCTGGTTCTAAACACCCAGTGGAAACCCTGGACCAAAACTTACAAGCTATCATGATTCGTGAGAGTAATGACAGAATTACCCCAGGTGGTAACCAATCCACTCGTCGACAGACGACAACTGGGTTTTCGGATTCTGGAGAACCCGGGCCATCACGATCAGAGTTCTCAAGCAAACTTCGTCCCAAGGTTCCCATGTACATTGGTACCTTTAACATTCAGACCCTAATTCAACCTGGAAAATTACACAACTTAGTAACAGAGCTAGACCAACAAAAAATTAAGATCTTAGCGTTACAAGAAACTAGATTCACGGATGAAAATACAATAGACTATGGAAACTATCGCATCTTCAAGAGCAAGACTGACAAACGAATTGCCAATGGTACGCCACTCCTGGCCATGGCATTTGCGGTGCACAGAAATATATTAGGCTCAATTAGAGAGGTCTCTTCCATAAATAATCGCCTCATGACCATGCGTATCCAGTGCGCCAACAAGAAATACACATTGATAAATGTTCATGCACCCACAAACATAGACAACAAAAAACGCCAACTACAAACTGAAAAATTCTGGACTAAACTTGAAGATGTCATGGCCAAAATTCCCCGGGATGATATCAAAGTCTTAATGGGAGATTTCAATGCACAAATTGGCAGAGAGAAAGAACACCAAAAAACTGTAGGAAAATATCCAGCACACAGATTCACCAACAGAAACGGACTGAGATTTATTGAACTATGGCAACAAAATAATCTAAAAATAATGTCTACATCTTTGAGAAAAAAAAACCTAGAAAACAAAAGACCTGGAGGTCCCCCATACAAGAGATCGGCGAATATCAGATTGACCACATTGCCATCTCCTATTTCGTACAGAAAGAGATCCATGATGTCCAAGTCCGCAGAGGGGCGAACATTGACTCAGACCACTACTTAACACGCATTAAAGTGAAATTCACCCCAAAAAAAATTCTATCCGAAGAAAACACACATGATGAAATTTGACACACGAACAATCAAAGAAACCAATCTGAAGGAGGAGTGGGAAAAGGAACCAGCTGACTCTTCGGAAAAATTTCGAACAAAAATTACAAAGAAGGCAAAAGAACTGATCCCATTGAAAAAGAACACACAACACCCCTGGTGGGACTCTGGATGTGAAAAAGCGCTGGAAGAAAGAAAGAAAGCCTTTCTGAAGTATAACAGTAAAAAATCCCCAGAAAATCTAGATCACTTCCACAACACCAGAAGACAAGTGGCAAAAACAGACAAGTCAAGAGGAAGTACCTCAAGGAACAGTGTGAGTCTATTGAAGAAAATTTCCGTAACTATAATGTACGAGACTTCTATAAGACCTTTGCTGGGAGAATCAATGGATACGGCTCACGAAATCTATGTTTCAGAAAACCAGATGGAAAACTAGCGCTCACAAATCGGGAAAATTGTGAGGAGCTGGCAAGATACTTTTCCAGACTCCTCAATTGCCCTGAACCTTCTTCAAGATTCCCTCAAGAAACTGCTATCTACACAAATCCAGAATCCCCACCACCTACACTAGAGGAGATCCAAAGACATATTCATAGACTGAAAAACAAGGCATCCGGAGAAGATAATATCACTGCAGAACTACTTAAAAATCTTGGACCAAATTCCCTCATAGAACTCACTCAAATCATCAGACATTTGGCAGACAGAAAAACTACCAGAAGACTGGAAATGCGCCCTAATTCATCCACTGCATAAAAAGGGAGACATGGCGGATATAAACAACTATCGAGGAATCTCCCTTCTCCAAGTCACTTATAAAATCCTCTCAGCTTGTCTTCTTCAACGAACACAAGAACAACTCGAACACAGTATTGGTGAATACCAAGCTGGCTTTCGCCCTCACCGATCCTGTGCAGAACAAATTTTCAATTTGAAGACAACACTAAAATACAAAGCAGTCAGAAACAGTCCGATCATTTGTTCCTTTGTTGATTTCGCAAAGGCTTATGATTCAATCGATAGCCAATCTCTCTTTATTATCCTTGAGGAGCTAGGACTCGATCCGAAAACCCTAAACCTTATCAAAGAAACGCTCACAAACACAACTTCTAAGATAAAATTCCTGGGTGAAATATCAGAGCCCTTCCTGATCAAAACCGGCGTCAGACAAGGTGACGGCTTGTCTCCACTCCTCTTCAACCTTGTCTTAGACAAAGTGATCCGAGAATGGGAAAAAGAACTGAAGAATCAAAATTACTGGAAGCCTATACAACTAGGAAGATCTAAAGATGGTATTAAAATTTCATGCTTGGCATTTGCAGATGACGTGGCCATTCTAGCAGAAAACGAGACCACAGCAATTAAACAGATAGACATTCTCAAAGAATGCGCCGAAAAAGTTGGGCTACAAATTTCCTTCCAAAAAACCAAATTCATATGCTCAAAATTTGAAACCCAAAAACTGACTACAAAATATGGACAAATTGAGAGAGTTCCATTCTTTAAATACTTAGGCGAGGTCCTAGAACCCACAGGGGGAGAGAAAACTGCACAAAAAGTTCGACTGCAAAAACTGAAAAGAGCATACTGGAAAACCCACAACATCTACAATAAAAAATGTCTCTCCATTCACTCAAAAATACGACACTACAATACAGTAATCAAGCCCGAAGCACTATATGCCAGCGAAACACTCACACTCCATAGAAAAGGCGACCTGGAAGGCATCCTGCAAGAGGAACGCAAAATTATCAGAAAGATTCTTGGCCCAAAAAGAACGGAAGATGGATACAGGTTACAGTCTCGGAACAGAAAAATAATCTAACCTCGCCGCAGACATCCGGAAAAGAAGACTAAAATTTTACGGTCATATCCACAGACTCCCAACACCCAGACTCTCCCACAAAATTTTAATATACATTGGAAAATTGAAAACCATACCCTGGATACAAGAAACCAAAACAGATCTAGCAAATGCACAAATAAATTCTTCAGAAGTTATAAACAGAAATATATACAGGCAAAAAATCAATAGTTGGAACGTACAATCCGAGAATGAAGTTTGCAAGAGACAGGGGACAAAATGGACAGATGAAAGAAAGAGAATTCATGGGGAAAGAATGAGAGAAGTTTGGAGAATTAAAAAATTGAATCGGAAAGCTTTGCGTGATCCGTATGGGTCCGATCGCACATGATAATAATAATGATAATAATAATAATAACTAAACTAGCTCATAATTCAATGATAATCACTTAACTTAGCGATTGGTTCGTGGACGTACGTCTGCCAGAGATACTAGACTACTTGTCTTGTTCAACTTTTTTTCCAACTGCGAGGTAGATGCGAGCAGAGACAACAATATAAACTCTCACGTGTGCTGCATTACTCGGAGATGCTAGGTGTCTCTGAATCATTGCACGTTACGAGAAGAATTACTTATGATTTTATTTATGCTCTGGATTGGGCTGCGGCGTTGTACAGGAGTAAAAGGGTTACGTAATAAACGGTTTTCTGTGAAGAAATCCGTGTTGTTTAACAAGATAAAAATACGTTTCTTCGACAAATCCTACTGAGGTAATTACTGCTACAGATAGACAGCATTCAGACAGTTGAAATCCGTGAGCAATGATCGTTGGTTCGAGCCCGCTTGCGGTCCGATTTTATACATGTAACAATTTTGTCCATTAAAATCGTTACATGAAATATAAATTTTCTCCTGATGCAAACTAGTGATCATCGAGAGCGCTACCCTTGTGGTAATCTCCAATGTGTTTCAGGTGCTCCGCTCAATCTCTTTCAAGTTATTGCATCACAAGAAGTAGCAGCTGCAGCGGCGTGGAGCATACAGACCTCTAGGGTGACCATCTAGTTAATATTTTCAGCTCTACCAGATAGTGTGTCCAACAAACATAGACTGCTATCAAAAATCTACTTCTTTAAGTCCTTTTTCCTCAATTCACTATAGGGACTTGAACACATCTGTACAACAGACTTTAATGAACTGCAATTTAATAACCGGAGTCAGGACTTTATGAGCTTCCAAGTGTTAGACTACATAAGAGTAATAGGCTAGCACGCTGACTGTCGGTAACCATAATAACTAACTACCAGAATTTACTCAAGTAAATCAAACATTGTTTTTTCACTATTAAATAGTTATTTTACCCCGTCTCTTTCCGTTGCGCAAAGTAACCTCTACGTATTCTTGAACGTGTTCTTGTAATAAGGTCAGATAGCGTTATAAAATATTTTCTTGTCAAAAATTTCATGTAGAAAGAAGAGAATATTCATGGCATTTTTCTGAGGACATACACTGCTGTGCAAAACTTAAGGACGAGAGTAACTTTCGCAATATGTGGCACTGCTAAGTACAATAGTATGATGAAATTGGGACCATACATAGAGAGAACTGCTGCAATACACACACATCAAAAAACGTTTCGCATCTCTCCGGTTCCCAGAACACCTGAAGATAGACGTTGACTGTGGATACTGATCACAGACGAAGTCCCTTTGACTCTTCAGATATGTCACTAAACCAGTCCTAAGATGTGAACGGAGGGAGTCCGAAAGCCGATGAGTTCCAGTCATTCCACCAGGAAGGAGGTACACGGGTCGTGTTGTCTGTAGTTCAACCATGCCTAGACGGTCAATACTGCCGCTCGATAGCGTCCGAATTGTTACTTCGAGGAAGGGTTCTCAACCAGGGAAGTGTCCAGGCGCCTCGGAGTGAACCAAAGCGATGTTTTTCGGACATGCAGAAGATACAGAGAGTCAGGAACTGTCGATGACATGCCTCGATCAGGCCTCCCAAGGGCTACTACTGCTGTGGATGACCGATACCTACGGATTATGGCTCGGAGGAATCCTGACAGCAGCGCCACCATGTTGAATAAAGCTTTTCGTGCAGCCACAGGACGTCGTGTTACGACTGAAACTGTGTGCAACAGGTTGCATGATGCGCAACTTCACTCCCGACGTCCATGGCGAGGTCCATCTTTGCAACCGCGACACCATGCAACACGGTACAGACGGGCCTAACAACATGCCGAATGGACCACTCTTCACCGATGAGTGTCGCATATGCGTTCAACCAGGCAATTGTCGGAGACGTGTCTGGAGGCAACCCAGTACGGCTGACCGCCTTAGACACACTGTCCAGCGAGTGCAGCAAGGGGGAGATTCCCTGCTGTTTAGGGGTGACATTATGTGGGGCCGACGTTCACAGCTGGTGGTCATGGAAGACGCCGTAACGGCTGTACGATACGTGAATGCCATCCTCCGATAGGAGCATATTGGAGACGTATTCATCTTCGTGAACGACAGTTCGCGCCTCCATTGTGCACATCTTGTGAATGACTTCCTTCATGATAACGGCATCGCTCGACTGGAGTGGCCAGCATGTTCTCCAGTCACGAACCCTATCAAACATGCCTGGGATATATTGAAAAGGGCTGTTTATGGACGACGTGAAGTGACACAGGAGACAGACTGAACTTTAGCAACCAACAAAATCTGCGAATGCACAACATTGCCTGACTACAGAGAACTCAATGAAGTCTGGAGAAATGAAAGTGTTAAGGAAGACCTCCTCGTTTTGTGACTGTGTTCCGAAGCGCACTATTGAAATACGAGTGGGAGAAGGGCTGATCAACAGAAACAGTGGCCACACAAGAAACAGAGTTTAGTACCCAACGCTCAGCCACCTAAAATCACAGTGTCAGCCGAGAGCCACTTCTGGGGGCTAGAGAAGCACAGCGGGACCGGCGTTCGCGCCCAGTTTCCGGCGGTACCATATCCACCACCACTCCACCCGATACGGCGGGCAACCGAGTGGTGGGGTAAGGTGTGGGGTCAATAACAGCAAATAGGAGGCGGGATGTAGCGAAGACGCTCATTCTACAGGTATCACGTGAAGATGGCGGCAACGTAAGCTGTCGAAATATTGTGTTAGGAGAACGACGGCACCCAGTTGGACGATGAGAATAGAAAAAAAAAAACAGTAAATTGTAACTCAGTTAATCCAGTTCTGCGGTGACTCTATAGATATCTTAGGTTGTCACTATATTGGCGGTCCAAGTCGGTGACTACCTCCCAGAATATGTATCCTTGACGTCCTCCTCCACACAATGGAACCTGTTGGAGAACAGTCCATAGTACATGACTGTCTACAAGTGCAGTCCGCAAATGAACAGTGGGATCGTTATGTTCCGGCACTTAAGAGTCATACTGTTAATAGGCAGTTTATGCCCAGACTGTCACATTACCTATTTTTATATTGTTATATGTATATCACAATACCCAGTACAGTCAGTTCTGTAATGCTGCGTGGAAAATACAGGCAGTATTCTTCACTGACAATGATAGCATTGTTGATTACTGCTTCTTCTCCTTTCCTTTTATTACGTTCACGGGCCCTGTTATTTTCTGCAGTCTTGGAGGCTTTCTTTAGCTAGCTCGTGACAGGGAAGTTGGAGGCGCTGAAGTGTCATAAGCTTGTTTGGAGCTGAAAGCTATCTTTGATCAGGTGAACAGCAGGGAAATAGCAGCCTCCTGTGTTCGAACAGCAGGAGAGTAAGAGAGCATGGACTGCATTCGATAAAATTCTGCTTTGTGTGAAATGCTAAAGTGAGTCCTTTTGGTTAGATAAGATCTGAAGGCCAGGTGAAAAACATGGAGCTTGATCGTGAGACTAGATGCTGGACGAACCTGCACGAAGCAGGAACCTTTGTTTAAATCTGAGTAATTGGTTTGTGATTGGCTTACACTAATTATCTAATTATTTGGCTACATTCATGACATTTGATTGGCCGGAGTTACGAAATGGAAGAGACTTTCTGCGTTCATTGATGCAGCATACCATTGTGGATTAACAGTGAAAAATTTCGTGAGAGTAGGAACTTAAACTTATTTATAAAACTACTACTGGTCGGAACTCGCAAGGTCTCCTCCAGTTAACCGGCGAGAATCCTATGTTGACAGAACCTATTAGGTTTTGAAGAATAAAGTCAGAACACACTTTCTGCAGGGATGTCAAAGAGGACGCTTGCTTCACGCAGTCGTAGAAGATATTCAGAGAGAAAGATGGGTCTGATTTATAGCATAGTAGAGGGCTGGGCAGGACTCGGAATTTCCAGCCGCAACTGCAGCAGTTTTCCCTGTTCGCACCATTTACAACACGTAAACGTGTGCCATCAATGCAGACACCAAGTCGAGAAGGATTTGAAGCCAGTTAACTGGCATCAGGGTCTCATTGAACAGATTTAACACTCACAGCGACGTAGTTAGACCCGTTATGTGCTTTGATGTTCGTCCTTGCTTCTCGGGATATCTTTCTTTAGATTCCTAACCATTTTCACAGTGATGCTTTCATGTGCCCATCTACCTGTGCCAAGGTTATAGTTTGTATTTGCAATATCTTGCCCGCTTACGTTTATGTGCTTCATTCAGTGGGTAAATCATTAAATTCCTCCTGAAAGAAAGGATATTGCGGAGACATGGCTTAACCACAGCCTGGGGGATGTTTCCAGAATGAGATTTTCACTCTGCAGCGGAGTGTGCGCTGATATGAAACTTCCTGGCAGATTAAAACTGTGTGCCGGACCGAGACTCGAACTCGGGACTTTCGCCTTTCGCGGGCAAGTGCTCTATCAACGGAGCTACCCAAGCACGACTCACGTCCCGTCCTCACAGCCTTACTTCTACCAGTACCTCGTCTTCTACCTTCCAAACTTTACAGAAGCTCTCCTGTGAACCTTGCAGAACTAGCACTCCTGAAACAAAGGATATTGCGGAGGCATGGCTGAGCCACAGCCTGGAAGGTAGGGGACAAGGTACTGGCAGAAGTAAAGCTGTGAGGACGGGGCGTGAGTCGTGCTTGGATAGTTCAGTTGGTAGAGCACTTGCCCGCGAAAGGCGAAGGTCCCGAGTTCGAGTCTCGGTCCGGCACACAGTTTTAATCTGCCAGGATGTTTCATATCAGCGCACACTCTGCTGCAAAGAGAAAATCTCATTCTGGAAACATCCCTCAGGCTGTGGCTAAGCCATGTCTCCGCAATATCCTTTCTTTCAGCAGTGCTACTTCTGCAAGGTTCGCAGGAGAGCTTCTGTAAAGTTTGGAAGGTAGGAGACGAGGCACTGGTAGAAGTAAAGCTGTGAGAACGGGGCGTGAGTCGTGCTTGGGTAGCTCAGTTGGTAGAGCACTTGCCCGCGAAAGGCGAAGGTCCCGAGTTCGAGTCTCGGTCTGGCGCACAGTTTTAATCTGCCAGGAAGTTTCATATCAGCGCACACTCCGCTGCAGAGTGAAAATCTCATTCTGGATATAATGGCCTATTTCGCATTACACAGGGGTGTCCGGAAGCTTCTGATCAAATAGTGTCTACTTTGCAAGCCATTGTACAGTTCGAGGCGCTAGATACGTCGTAGCAATATTTCTTATTTCATATTCGTTTTTACTGAGGGAAAAGCAACTGTATATATGCCATATTGTATATATTCTGACGACCAAAAAACGGGGTACATGAAGTGCAGTCGTAAAACATCGACCGCACACCGACGACCGCTCCGCCGTGAAACGGCTTCAAGAAGGGGCTGATCCGCACGTCAGCAGAAAGAGCGGGCAGCGCCACACCTCCAGAAAGTGCTCAGTGCCTTCTGTCAACACTAATTTAATCAACCACCCATCGCTAGTCGGTCCCTGTTCGGTCCCAGTCTTTAAAAGCATCAGTACTGAATAACAGAAAGACTTTACTTAGCCTGCGTTCTGCAAGTATACTCATGCTCATAAATTAAGGATAATGCTGATACATGGTGAAATAACACACTGGTGGTCGGTTTGCGGGTTTAAATCACCTTGGGGTATGACCATTCGGTGTTTTTGACCTGCGGTCGTCACCCGGTGGCGCTGGCAGCAGTCCACATACCAGACACACAGTCTACAGACGACTGAACAGACATGGTTTATTCGCCCGGAGACCTGCAAGGTGCATTCCACTGACCGCTGGTCACAGGAGAGCCTATAAAGCCTGGTGCCAAGAACACAGTACATGGTAACTGGAACAGTGGTCCCAGATTATGTTCACGGACGAGTCCAGGTATAGTCTGAACAGTGATTCTCGCCGGGTCTACTCTGGCGTGAACCAGGTACCAGGTACCAACCCGTTAATGTCCTTGAAAGGGACCTGTATGGAGGTCGTGGTTTGATGGTGTGGGGTTGGATTGTAATTGGTGCACGTACACCTCTGAATGTCTTTGACAGAGGAACTGTAACAGGTCAGGTGTATCGGGACGTCATATTGCACTAGTATATCCGCCTTTTCAGGGGTGCAGTAGGTCCCACTTTCCTCCTGATGGATGACAACGCACGGCCCCACCGAGCTGCCTTCATTGAGGAGTACCTTGAAACAGAAGATATCTGGTGAATGGAGTGGTCTACCTGTTCTCCAGACCTAAACCCGATCGAGCACGTATGGGATGCTCTCGGTCGACGTATCGCTGCACGTCTTCGAACCCCTGCGACACTTCAGGAGTTCCGACAGGCACTGGTGAAGGAATGGGAGGCTATACCACAGCAGCTGCTCAACCACCTGATGCAAAGTATGCCAACCCGTTGTGCGATCTGTGTACGTGTGCATGGTGATCATATCCTCTATTGACGTCGGGGTACATGCGCAGGAATCAGTGGCGTTTTGTAGCACATGTGTTTCGGGACGGTTTTCTCAGCTTATCACCAATACTGTGGTTCAAATGGTTCAAATGGCTCTGAGCACTATGGGACTTAACATCTATGGTCATCAGTCCCCTAGAACTTAGACCTACTTAAACCTAACTAACCTAAGGACATCACACAACACCCAGCCATCACGAGGCAGAGAAAATCCCTGACCCCGCCGGGCAATACCGTGTACTTACAGGTCTGTTTCATGTGTGTTCCCTATGTCCTATGGTACTAGCGCCAGTTTTGTGTAGTGCCACGTTGTGTGGCACCACATTCTGGAATTATTCTTAATTTATGAGCGTGAGTGTAGTAATATAGACTAAAGTACTTGCAAATAGGAGGCACAGGCAGCTACTTCAACAAGTTAAGTAATGGTTCTCTTCTTGGTACAAATAAAATGTTATATTAATCTTAAGATTTTGTACAGATCATTTTGGATTCCTGCTACCGGCCATCGCAACTTCTCTCCTTCCTCGTTTGTGTTGAAAAGGTAAAGTACCGCCCGACATTGAAAATAGGTACAACATTCTTCGTTATTCTTGTCAGTACAACATATTTTTTGTAAAAATAACTTAATTTCAATTAATACAGTGAAGTCGGATACCAGTGTGGGAAAGAATGACAATTTATTTATTTAATTGATCACATGTGCACTCCCACAAAATAAATCCCTACATTCAGTTTTGTGAGATCTGTGAAATGAATGAATGTATGGTCGTCTGCTAACCGCAGATAGAGAATGTGAATATATGATCATCTTTGAGACGATCCTTTGGCCACCTTTGGTGGAACCAAAGAGATGAAACTTACCGGAGCTTTAAGCGCCTGAAATGTGGCTGACCAATACGGTAGCATGGTCTTCCCCCAACTCGACAGAGGTGCGAGATGACCTGAAGAACGGCCATGTTTCAGCACTCTGCCGCTGGATCTAGTGTTGGTAAGGCCTGTCTTAGGTGTGCTCCGTAAGGACAAAAGAGTGGAGACATGGTATGCATGTGAAATACTTAAGAGTAGTTTAGAATAATAATTTCTCTATTTCAGGAACTTTTGTGGGGAGAATTAAATGTCAGGCAGGTAATATTAATGGGATCGTAGTAATCTTCGGAAGTGACCAACGGTCACAATGAAACCACGTGTAGCAATAAGTTGAAATACTTCCGAGTGCTTAAGTTAAGCTGAGTTACTAGCGTGTGTACTATAAGTTGGAAATATTTAAGAAATGGCGTGTGCAGGACTTGAAATTAGAGACGAGTACTTCCACGTGGTGAGTACTGTGTGAGTCTCAATCTGTGTATGAGACAAAGGATAAAGAGAAGTACTCGTCCATGGTATCAGTTGAGGACTCGCGTGTGTGATGAATATGTTCTTAATATTACTTTGCGTGTTGTGTTTCCGTGTGACGCTTGATTCAAACTATAATACTCTGAGAGAGAAGCAAGGTGAGTCAGCTGTCTATCCAGCAACGCCACTTGGCTTGCATTGCACAGGAAGACGTGCATATAACGTCCAGAGTTCGTAGTAGGAAAGAAAAGTTACGAAGTGGGGCAGTGTCGTGTGAAACTGGAATGAATACTAATTGAAGTGGGAAAGCTGAAAGTGATGTGATTATAATGTTGTGACTATTCCTTATGTTGTATTCCATGTTGCAGTGTGGCGCATGTCATGTAATTTCAGTATGTGTGGTTTGCATGGGAGAGTAGCAAGGTAGTTTCAGAGGTAGTGGGTTATGCATGTTCCTTTTGTACCGCTCGGTCTGGAGGAAAGTTTCGTGATGATGGTTGTGAGAATCGAAGTGTGAGATATAGCAAAAGATCCACCATCCTATCCAGAAAGTGCACTGTAGCATTAAATAATTACGAGGCCATAAGATAGAGAATCACCAATGTAAAGCCATGCCCACTGGGCGGAATTTCTAATGTGTTATTGTTATATGTTATGGAATTTGTGTGTTTAGGTTATAGAATTTATCGGAATAAATAAGATAGTGAAAAGAAAAAGATTGGTGGCCTTTTCCTTCGAATTGTATGTTGTCATGACATCCAGAATTTATAATGTGTGCGCCATTTATATTCAGTGCGATGGCCACGTGTTGATCAAAGCCGTTAAATAAGAAAGAAAATGTGGTATTCCAGTGCGTAGTGAACAGTCAGAGTTCTGTAAATTACTGATAGTCAGAAGCGCGTTTCCCTTGCGTAATATTCATACAGGAGGGTAATTTGTAACTTAATTGTGAGTACGAGAGTTCATGTTACTCGATAAATAAGAATGAATCCACTCGCTTGGCAGACCACTCATCATGCAGGCCTGACTGCTTGATGCCACAGTATGAGCAAGGCATGCGGGTGCCTCTCAGCGTTTCTGCTGACTCCCACAGTAGCCGGCACAATGCAGTAAAAGTGACGCCGATGTACAGTGTACATTAAACCTAAAACTAAACTAAACTCCTGCTGAACAGGCCATGAAGGCCCAATGGTACCGACCTGCCGCCATATCATCCTCAATCATAGGCGTCACTGGATGCAGATATGGAGGGGCATTTCGTCAGCACACCGCTCTCTCAGTCATATGTCAGTTTACGACACCGAAGCCGCTACGTCTCAATCAAGTAGTTTCTCAGTTGGCCTCACAAGGGCTGAGTGCTCCCCACATGCCAACAGCGCTCAGCAGACCGTATAGTCACCCATCCAAGTGCTAGCCTAGTCCGACAGCGCGTAATTTTGGTGATCTGACGAGAACCGGTGTTACCACTGCGGCAAGGCCGTTGGCTTTCACTGTACATTGGCTCTCTAAATGTACCCATTGGCATTTCGCAAGGGCAGGACTGTCTTTCTTCCATATATTCCCATTCCTATTCACTGAGCATCTCTGACACACTGTCATACTGGCTGTTGGGATCCTAAAGGTGCTTCTCTGAATTCTTAGTCGGGCATGCTGGTCTAGCGGGAAAATGCATTCCTGGAAACCGAACGATGACAATACTGAATGTAGGTCTGTCACCGGATTTTGCAGTCTTCGTTTTAACCTAGCATTCACCTCTCAGTGCTGTGGAAACTCGCAAGAAACGACTCGTGATTCGGATTTCGCGTTAAACTGTAGGTGCCCTTTCCCCGATTGGATTACTGGAATAGTTTAAGAACACACAAATCGTCAAAATCCCATCCATCGGAAAAAATTGGACCACGCCACTGAGTCACACGAAATTAGCATCATTATACTGAATTATTTCCAAGTCGGCTGCCATGCTTACTTGGGAGAGACTCTGAAAGCTGCGCGATTTTACGAGGGCGTGCTGAAAAGTAATGACTCCGAATTTTGTATGTGAAAACTCCAAATGTTTTTAAAATAAAAGAAATATTATTAACATTATACATTCTTCATGTATATATATGTCCGTCCCCGGTAGCTGACCGAACTCTCACGATGTTTCATAAATTCAATATGTGCTTCTATGTGGGGACAAAATGAGTACAATCAACATTACGCAGTATTTTTCATAATTTTTTTCATACTATGTGAGTGAAATTTGTCATACCAATAATACACTTATATTGAGCGAAGTCATGATAACTAGTAAATGACCTCTTGCAACATATTTAAATGCACATACGTCCTGCAGTAACTGTTAGTAGTTTTACTGCCACAGCGTCTACAAAAATGCTCAGCAGAAATGGTTATTATGTCGAAAAATAGCTAAATGCTCAAGCTGTAAACTGATGTAAACCATTGAAGAAATAAACAGGTCTATGTACTTTAAAAAAGGAGACCTTACCTTTGGGATTACCCTCTTATATAATTAACAGCAGAGGGCCTATAACACTACCTTGGGGAACACCACAAATCACTTCTGTTTTACCAGCGACTTTCTGTCAGTTACTACGACTGCGACATCTCTGACAGGAAGTCAGAAGTCGAGTCACGTAACTGAGACGATATTCGATGAACAAGCAGTTTGACTACAATCCGTTTGTCAGGTTCAGTGTCAAAGCCTTCTGGAAGTCTAGAAATACGGAATCATTTTTAAATCGCTTCTCAATAGCATTCAGCACTTCGTATGAGTGAAGAGCTAGTTGTGTTTCATAAGAACGATGTTTTCTAATGTGAAATATCTTATGATGCAAGGCTTCCCGCACACCTGTGGTAGCTCTCAAGAGCTGCTCAAAGTACAGTAGCTTTCATCGACTTAGAATTACTCAGAGTTAACATTAATATAACATGGTTGCAGGAAACCAATCTACCAGATGAGGGTTCAATCCACGAGGAAGAACCACAGGTTGTTCTGAAACAGAAAGGCCGTTGCCAGTCCCAGGAAACATGGTGCTGACTTCGCCCTTCGGAACACTCTATTACACATCAATGAAAGCAATATTGGGATCACGGAATTCGTTATGATTTTTCGTTCGTCGAGTAGCAGCGCACCAAAGACACTAATATCTGTACATGAGCCAATGCTGAGCTTGACTGCGGACTCGAAGGTTCAGTTTTACAAACATCTCAGCAAAGTGGTGTGTGGAGCGCACCCTGTAAACTGTCTGTGCATTCTACAAGACTTCAGTGTCCGTATCGTTTGTGTATCTGCTGCTTGGCCAGACTGACTAGGCACACATGTAGTGGGCAGGATGAATGAAAACGGTTTCCAGCAGCTGCTTGAAATGTGTACCTCCTTACTGACATCCTTTTACAAAATATTCGAAAAAGTGATGTCGCACACTTAAGTGGAAGCAACTTACTTAGCATATCAGAGTTTGAATTCCAGAAAGGTTGCTCGACTGAGTATGCTGTTTATATATTCACTCATAAAATAGTACAAGCCTTAAATAATAATACATCCCCAGATGGAATTTTTTGTGATCCCTCCAAGGCCTTCGAGTGTGTAAATCACGATGCTAGCTCAGAAAGTCTCAAGTTTTGTGGAATTGATGGCTTTACATAAATCTATTTTGAAACGTACTTGACAAACAGAATGTAAAAGGCTGTGCTGCATCATTCACACAGCTGGATTATTCAAACAATGTCGGAAAGGTAGAAAAGTTTTGTGACTAGGGTAAAATCACAAAGGGAGTCCCCCATTATTCAAATTTGAGTCCACTCCTATTCCTTATATATGTGAATGACCTTCCACTTAACAGTCAACAAGCAAAATTGGTACTGTTTGGGACGATGCTAGTGTTATAATAAATCCCGTTAGAGAGAAAGCGGCAGAAGAGTTAGTAAGTGATATTTTCCAAAGAATTAATAAGTGGTTCCCTAAAAATGGACTCCACCTAAATTTTTTAAAAGCATTCTACATTCACTCTGTATAACAAAGAGTCATACCAACAATTGATGTAGCACTTGAGCAGGAGTCAGTAAGTAGGGTAGAATGCTCCAAATATTTGAGTGTACATATTGATGAAAACTTGAATTCGAACAAGCATTTTACTGAGATCCTCGAACATTAAAGATCAAGTGCTTTTTATCGTATAATTGCTGATATTGGAAACAAACGTATCACCCTACTGACATATTTTACCTTTTTCCACTCAATAATGTCGTACAGAATAATTTTCTGGGATAAGTCACTTTTTAGAAAGAAAATATTGGTTACACAAAGGTGACAGCAGGAATAATATGTGGTGTTCACCCAGAAGAGTCTGTAGGTACCTTTTCGAGGACCTATGCATTTTAACTGTGTCGCACAACACGTATTTTCACTAATGAAATTCGTTATTAATAATCCAACCCAGTTTGAGGACAGTGACGTACATACCTACAACACAAAAGGGAACAAGGACCTTTTTTATCCATTGTTAAAGCTGTCAGAGGCTCAGAGAGGAGTTCAATATGTGGCAATAAAAATTTTTGATCATGACATGAAATGTCTGACAGATAACAAAACAAGTTTTAAATCTAATTTAAAATCATTTCTCCTGTACAATCCCTTACATTCCATTGACGAATTTCTGCTTAAAAACCGTACTCAGTAAAAAAAACATCTCTTGTTTTTGAGTGTAGCTGCATGAGTATGATACAGTAGTAATGTGTTCATTAATGTTAACAGTGATTATGTACAGATATCCTGTAAACTGACTCGCTCCACATCATTTCGATAAAAGAGTCCTTCAAATGATCTACGGAACATGTAAATAACTAACTGTTCGTCAGTAATACGTACTTGAAAATAAAAGACGGGGTGTCGGCGGCTGTGGCCGAGCAGTTCTAGGAACTTCAGTCTAGAACCACACGACTGTTACGGTCGCAGGTTCGAATCCTGCCTCGGGCATGGATGTGTGTGATGTCCTTAGGTTAGTTAGGTTTAAGTAGTTCTAAGTCTAGGGGACTGATGACCTCAGATGTTAAGTCCCATAGCGCTTAGAGCCATTTGAACCATTTGAAAAGACGGGGCACAACATTTCTCAATACACCATCGTTCCAAACAGTGGCGTCAATTCGCTCTGCACAGTGTTTTCCACGCATACTTCTTCCATAGCGTTCACTGTCACACTGACCATATACTAGTTGAGACAAAAGTTTCATCCGTGGCGAAAAACGTTCACTATGCTAAAGTACCTAGCAGAACCCTACAAAAATAGAAATATCTGATGATAGAGTTCGGAAGGAAGTTGACATCTGGACCCTAAACGCACCCATTTCTGAGGACTGATAGGTCAAGTCATTTCTTACCGTTACGGCCGGAAGAACAACAATTCTTTGAAAGTGAAAGCAAAGAAAAGGAAATCCCTGGGTGCACCGTTCGTAGCTGCGTTTAAACATACTGGGAGAAATTTTGCACAAGTATATCAGAGTGTGTTAATCCTGGGAACTCTGGCAGAGTGTATTCGGGTATCAAATGCCCCCGCCCCCTTGCCTAAGGATATCGATGCAACGGTTGTCGTATATTGTAATCGACAATTGCAAAGTTGGATGGAACACTATACTAACCTCTAGTCACATCCTGTCAACGCCAATTCAAAAGTAATAGCAGAAATTCCTCAGCTGTCTACTTGCCATAAGCTGAACGGCGTGCCTACTGAAGAGGAGCTTCAGAGAGGTGTTGGGCGATCTAAGTCTGGAAAGTACCCCGGTAAGAACAACATCCACACAGAACTTATCAAACTGATACCGCTCCCACCAGTGCTATGCAACCTTTTTCTGAAATGTTGGCTGAGGGTACTGTCCCACAATACAGGCGCAGTGCGAAGGTCTCAGTCTTACTCTAAGGTAAAGGCGATGACGGTGATTGTAATTGCTACCACGGAATTTCTCTGCTGAATATCGATGGAAAATTGTTTGCCCACTGGTGCTGCGCAAACTGGAAAAGATTGCCGACCGAATGTATCCTGAGTCTCAGTGTGGGTTTCGAACTCGGCGATTTACTATTAATAAGATAAAATGCCACGAGTAGAGGACCTCATTGTTCACTTCTGTCGTCGATCTAATCAAAGCATTTCACACAGTGAGCAGGGAGGGGCTGTACACTTTAGTAGTGAAGGTATGGTGTCCTCCAAAACTTTTGAACATTAGCGACTTAGGGGAATCACAGGAAACCTAAATCATGATGACCGGCCGAGGATTTGAACAGCCGTCCTTCCGAATGTGACTCCAGTGTGCTGACCACTGGTGTCTCATATTGCATAATGAACTTAACAATAAGTACAGTCACTGTTATTAATAAGTCCGCTCACACAGGCAACACAACAATACTTCGTTAGGCAGTAACCGCGTCACAACCTTGGTGTGACTGAGGGCATCACCAGTCTGAAAGAGGGAAAAGTCAACACCAAATATTCCGAATGGAGACGACTTTTAACGAGGAGTAGACGTACTTGGCCGGCCGGTGTGGCCGAGCGGTTCTACGCGCTTCAGTCTGGGACCGCGCGACCGCGACGGTCGCAGGTTCGAATCCTGCCTCGGGCATGTATGTGTGTGATATCCTTAGGTTACTTAGGTTTAAGTAATTTTAAGGTCTAGGGGACTGATGACCTCAGATGTTAAGTCCCATAGTGCTCAGAACCATTTCTTTAGACGTACTTGCGGTCTGGGGCCAAGTAATCGCGCCCTTACTGTACATAGTCTATTGTGGGCTCAGGTTGTTGTGGTCTTCAATCCGAGGACTGGTGTGATGCAGCTCTCCATGCTACTCTATGCCATGCGAGGCCCTTCGTCCCCGAATAACTACTGAAAACCACATTATTCTGAATCTGCCTACTGTATTCATCTCTTGGTCCCCCTTAATCATTTTTTACCCATACACTTCCTTCCAACACTAAATTGGTCATACCCTGATATCTCAGAAAGTGCCCTATCAACCGATCCCTGCTAGTCAGGTCGCGCCACAAATTTCATTTCTCCCCAATTCCATTCAGTACCTCCTCAGTGGTTACGTGATCGACCCATCTAATCTTCAACACTCATCTGCAGCATCACATTTCGTATGATTCTAATCTCTTTTTTATCTAAACTGTTTATCGTCCACGTATCACTTCCATACATGGCTATACCCCAGGCAAATACCTTCAGAAAGGACTTCCTATAACTCAAATCTCCACTCGATGTAAACAACTTTCTCTTCTTTAGTAAAGCTTCTCTTGCCATTGCCAGTCTACATTTTATATCCTCTCTACTTCGGCCATAATCAGCTATTTTACTGCCCAAATAGCAAAACTCATCTAGTGACTCATCAAGTGTCTCATTTCCTAATAAATTCCCGCAGCATAATCCCATTTAATTCGACTACATTCCGCTACATTTGTTCTAGTTCTGTTGATGTTCACCTTATATCTTCCTTTCTGGACACTGCCCATTCCGTTTAGCTGCTCTTCCAAATCCTTTAGTGCCTCTGACAAAGTTAAAATGTCATCGGCAAACCTAAACGTTTTAATTTCTTCTCCCTGAACTTTAATTGCTACTCCAATTTTCTCTTTGGTTCCCCTTACTGCTTGTTAAATGTACAGATTGAACAACATTGTAATTCATACAAATTACCCATTAATAACAAGATCGGTACATAGTGGCACGAAGTGCCGCCCCACAATGTCGGTATTCGTTTTTGAGCAAAACAATCTGACGGCCAGTGTGCTGGGAGGATCTACACAGAGGACCTGCACCGGTCAGACGGTGAAGGGGCCGGTGAGTAGGCCTACTGATCGGCAGCCGGCGGGCGTCCGGCAGTTTGTAATTGGCGGCAGGTCGTGCATGCCGATGCCGGTGGCTGCGCCCAGCCTCCACAACATTTTGGCGTCTCCTGCCCCGCTCGTCCATAATTCATCGTTCATGCGCCGGGACGTCTCTGGCTGCCGAGTCACGCCGCTGCGGACGCCATTGTTCAGCGGCGGGTTTCCCAGCCAGCTCGCGTCTAATGGCGCCGCGCAACAATTCCAATCACATTTCTGTGAATGGGCGACAAATACGGTTTCTGAGGGGTGCGGGCGACCGAGCCCCGTCTGGCTGAAAAGCCACTCCCCAGCTTATTTTCATTCGCCGCTGCAAACGTACGTACGCATGAATATGGGCATATGGCAGCAGTGTAGTTTTTGCGACTGTCATTCAACTTCTAGCGCGAAGAATTAATGATGGAAGGGCAGAAAAATTTTACATCAGAAAAAAGAAATGTATGTCAAGAAGATGATTAATAACGTTGCACATGAAGTTCAGAAGAAGTCATCTTTAAATTGCTTTGATATGTTGTATAAAAAGACGCAGGTCTTGTGTTTGAGTGTTGGGTGTGTTGCACCAGTACGCCACTATTAACACAAACTGTAATCGTGGAAATTTGGTGTACACTGCTTCGAATTGTAAAGTATTCCAGAGGATGATGAAAAGTCGAAACTAGTCGCAGCGAAATAAGTTCTATCTAACCGAAATATACGTGTACGTATAGCATTAAAATTAGCCAATCAGGCCGTTGCGCGCGCAGATACAAGCGGCCAGCCACATAGAATTAGTATCAGTTGATTTGAAAGCGTAAATGTTAGGGCACGAGACTGCTCAGCGTTTGGCTCAGGATCGCTCTTTACTACCGTCTCGTGTCCAACTTTTGAATCACTCTCTTGTTCGGTCTTAGGAAACAACGAAGAACACACTTGAAGACACGGTCTCTGACGGGTCGCTTAACTTTCTTCAATACCAATTAACTGTGGAAAGGCACCACGTATTAAATTTTCTTCTTAACAGTTATTTTGGAGCACAATCCAGCCTGCATTAGCCTTACAAGCTTTCCAGACCGCTTCGATTACCCTGTGTATATTACTATTATTATTTGTGTCAAGACCCTGTAGGATCACGCAAAGCATTCTGACATATCTGAGCATACTCTCTGATCTTCCACGATCCTCTCATTTATTCTCCATAGAGTCTCTGTCTTCAGTCCACTTTCTCTCCGGTTTCGTTGGGACTGTATTCTCTGGCCTAACATTCTACTTCCACTGATTACCGTCTATTTTTAAAAAGAAATTAAGCTCTCTTTCTTCATATTTTGTTTTTAAAATTATCTGTATTTTTTTGTCAGTGACTTCTGTTACAATGTTTCAAATGGGCATATGTTACTGTCCGCGCCTGATACGCGGCGCAACTCTTATTGTTTTCGTGGCAGCATTGTAAGCCGCTGGGCCGATCAGTCTGATGTTCCTAGCTGGGCGCAAGTGGCAATGGCTAGAACGTTTTATTTCACTTTTGACTTGAGCATAGTTGCTCTACATTCTGATCATTACTTTTTAGCACTCTAATATAACGTAAGTGACGTTTGTGCGTCACGAAAATTGTCATTTGGTTAATATGTTTTTTGTCGTACCTAATTTTCTATGTATAACTTTACAGGATTTGGCAAAATTACAGTCTCATGAACACTTACTAGTAAGTGTCAAAGCCTAGGACAGTGTACCTACCAGTTATGTGGACCGGTTGGCTGTATAATCCTATGTTGAAACTTGTATACGGTTGCTGAGTAACAGCCATGTTAAAAATTGTACAGGTAATTCTGTACAAGTGTGATGCGTTTACGTTTTTGTGATATATGGTTTTCATACTGAGTCGCATCACTGTACAATGGTAAACTTTTATTTTCTGTGTAATTCTGGCTTGTATTATTTGACGATAATGATTTTATATTTCACCTAACTTGAAGCTGTGAATGCTTTTATGCGAGTTCGAGACATTTCATTGAATGTGTCGTCGTCAACATTTACATAAGTTGACAGATTCGTGAAAGTTTATCCAGTAGTGTTACTTACGTCTTAGTTCATTTGGTGTATGGGAACTGATGATAGTCAGGAATTTTACCAGTTTGTCTAAGACACAAGTTCCTGAAAATATATGAAAATTCATGTTGTTAAGAAGAAGTTTAATCAAAAAGATTTCGGGCTTGCAGCCGGTCGTCGTTAGCTTCCATCCACGATATTTCGACTGGACAACTGCCAGCTATCCTCGGGTGAGCCATCGAAGACTGACAAAGACGCCCTCCGTTCCGTAATATATAGCGTGCAGCCAGTACTCCGCGTACTCCGCGCATGCGTCAAAATCATATGGAGACGAACCACACCGCCCGCTAGCAGCGCCCTCGCTGGTGGAACTGCAGAACTCAGCTGTCTTCGTTGTCAATTGCCGCGGCCATCGGAGTACTCTGACGTCTTCGTCAGGGGCAGATCTTAGAGATGACGGGATTCCATGCATTATCTAGCTGGCTCATCTGAGGATGGCTGGCAGTTGTCCAGTCGAAATATCGTGGATGGAAGCTAACGACGACCGGCTGCAAGCCCGAAATCTTTTTGATTATTCAGTTCGCCGGGAAAATTTTAAATTTCACAAGAAGAAGTTTGTTCCAAACCAAGTGGATCAAATAACAAATGGTTCAAATGGCTCTGAGCATTATGGGACTCAACTGCTGAGGTCATTAGTCCCCTAGAACTTAGAACTAGTTAAACCTAACTAACCTAAGGACATCACAAACATCCATGCCCGAGGCAGGATTCGAACCTGCGACCATAGCGGTCTTGCGGTTCCAGACTGCAGCGTCTTTAACCGTACGGCCACTTCGACCGGCATCCGAGATTGTCAACAAACTGTTAATTTATATATTTTATGCTGCTGACGGTATTTTTGAGTGGCCTGTATTCCTGATGTTCTGCCATTTATTTAAATTTTGTTACTTTAATGCTCAGTGTTGTAAACACACTGCAGTACCAGAGGAACTGGCACAGGCATACGTACTCAAATACAGAGATATGTAAGCAGGTGGAATACGGCCCTGCCGTCGGCAACAGCTATATAAGACAACAAGTGTCTTGGTGCAGTTGTTAGATCGGTTACTGCTGCTATAATGGCAGGTTATCAAGATTTAAAAGAGTTTGAACGTGGTGTTATAGTGCGTACGAGTGATGGGACACAGCATCTCCGCGGTAGCGATGCAGTGAGGATTTTCCCGTACGACCATTTCACGAGTGTACCGTGAATATCAGGAACCCGTAAAACATCAAACTTCCGACATCGCTGCCGCTGGAGAAAGATCCTGGAAGAACGGGGACAACGTCGACTGAAGAGAATCGTTCAACGTGACAAAAGTGCAACCCTTCCGCAAATTTCTACAGATTTCCACGCTGGGCCATCAACAAGTGTGAGCGTGATAATGCATTCAACGTAACATCATGGATATGAGCTTCCGGAGCCGAAGGCCCACTTGTGTACTTGGTGACTGCCCGACACAAAGCTTTACGCCTCGCTTGGTCCCGTCACCACCGACATTTGACTGATGATGTCTGAAAACATGTTGCCTGGTTGGACGAGTCTCGTTTCAAATTGTATCGAGCAGATGGACGAGTCCGGCTATGGAGACAACCTCGTGAATCCATGGATCCTGCATGTCAGCAGGGGACTGTTTAAGCTGATGGAGGCTCTGTAATGATGTGGGACGTCTGCAGCTGGAGTAATATAAGACCCCTGATACGTCTATCTACGACTCTGACAGGTGACACGTACGTAAGCGTCCTGTGTAATCACTGGAAACCATTCATGTTTATTGTGCATTCCGATGGACTTGGGCAATTCTAGCAGGTCTGTGCGACACCTACACTTCCAGAATTACTACAGAGTGGCTCCAGGACGCTATTTTGATTTCAAACACTTCGGATGGCCACAAAACTCCCCAGACATGAACATTTTTGAGCATATCCGCGTTGCCTTGCAATTTGGTGTTCGGAAGAGATCTTCACCCCCTCGTACCGTTACGGATTTATGGACAGCTCTGCAGGATTCATGGTGTCAGTTCCCTCCAGCACTACTTCCGGTATTAGAAGAGTCCATGCCACGTCGTGCTGCGGCAGTTCTGCACGCTCACGGGGGTCCTACACGATATTAGGCAGGTGTACTAGTTTCTTTGGCTCTTAAGTGTAATCTTCCAAGATATTGAGTGAGATTTCGTACCAGAATTAACACTGCCTTAGTTGTGTGTAATAACTATGATCCGGGAAGTACGTGATAAGAATTGATTACTGTTGTGAAACTTTATGCCCTATAATTGCAGCGATTCATTCTGTAGATGACGTCATATTTCAGGTAAACTAGAAGTTCAGTTGTAAATGTCGGACATATTAATGTAGTCGGTGATCTACACCGGGCTTTCAGTTGCACTCAAAACATGATTTATTTTAAATGCCTTTTTTACGTATTGTTGTTATTGTTGTGGTCTTCAGTCTTGAGACTGGTTTGATGCAGCTCTCCATGCTACTCTATCCTGTGCAAGCTTCTTCATCTCCCAGTACCTACTGCAACCTACATCCTTCTGAATCTACGATTTTCACCCTCCACGCTGCCCTCCAATACTAAATTGGTCATTCCTTGATGCCTCAGAACATGTCCTACCAATCGATCCCTTCTTCTAGTCAAGTTGTGCCACAAACTCCTCTTCTCCCCAGTCCTATTCAATACCTCCCAATTAGTTATGTGATCTACCCATCTAGTCTTCAGCATTCTGCTGTAGCACCACATTTCGGAAGCTTCTATTCTCTTCTTGTCCAAACTAGTTATCGTCCATGTTTCACTTCTACACATGGCTACACTCCATACAAATACTTTCAGAAACGACTTCCTGACACTTAAATCTAATTTCGATTTTAACAAATTTATCTTCTTCAGAAACGCTTTCCCTCCCATTGCCAGTCTACATTTTATATCCTCTCTATTTCGACCATTGTCAGTTATTTTGCTCCCCAAATAGTAAAACTCACTTACTACTTTAAGCGTCTCATCTGCTAATCTAATTCCCTCAGCATCGCCCGATTTAATTCGATTACATTCCATTATCCTCCATTTGCTTTTGTTGATGTTCATCTTATATCCTCCTTTCAAGACACTGTCCATTCCGTTCAACTGCTCTTACCGTAACTGCTCTTTCAAGTCCTTTGCTGTCTCTGACAGGATTACAATGTCATCGGCGAACCTCAAAGTTTTTATTTCTTCTCCATGGATTTTAATACCTACTCCGAATTTTTATTTTGTTTCCTTTATTGCTTGCTCAATATACGGATTGAATAACATCGGGGAGAGGCTACAACCCTGTCTTACTCCCTTCCCAACCACTGCTTCCCTTCCACGCCCCTCGACTCTTATAACTGCCATCTGGTTTCTGTACAAATTGTAAATAGCCTTTCGCTCCCTGCCACCTTTAGAATTTGAAAGAGAGTATTCCAGTCAACATTGTCAAAAGCTTTCTCTAAGTCTACAAATTCTATAAACGTAGGTTTGCCTTTCCTTAATCTTTCTTCTAAGATAAGTCGTAGGGTCAGTATTGCTTCACGTGTTCCAACATTTCTACGGAATCCAAACTGATCTTCCCCGAGGTCCGCTTCTACCAGTTTTTCCATTCGTCTGTAAAGAATTCGCGTTAGTATTTTGCAGCTGTGACTTATTAAACTGATTGTTCGGTAATTTTCACATCTGTTAACATCTGCTTTCTTTGTGATTGGAATTATTATATTCTTCTTGAAGTCTGAGGGTATTTCACCTGTCTCACACATCTTGCTCACCAGATTGTAGAGTTTTGTCAGGACTGGCTCTCCCAAGGCTGTCAGTAGTTCTAATGGAATGTTGTCTACTCCCGGGGGCTTGTTTCGACTCAGGTCTTTCAGTGCTCTGTCAAACTCTTCACACAGTTTATAACATTTTAGGTATTATAATTCGGAATAACTGTTGAGTTTGGTGAATTTGTTTCTGCTGTTGCTTGTATGCAATTTGAAACAATTCGCCTATTGTAATAGATGAAGAATAGTACAGTTTGTTTGTATTGGTATATTTTTGTTTGTTCCAGTACCGTTATTACGTTGGCATCCTCACTACAGATTTTTTCTCATTGTGATCATCATTTTGCATGTTCTCTTTGTGCAATGTTTTACTGATTTTCTCACAGGAGATAATTTATTGAACCAGTCAACACAAGTAAAAAGTGTGACTTTATTTTTAAAATTATTTTTAGAAAAGGAACAGCTTTCTTTAATTTAAGAAAGTATAATGAGTACAGTTCTGCACAACATACTGCATATCGATAGTTCAGTTCCGGGTGCAGTTTTACTTTTTGTTTTCATTTTTATTTTGATACTGTATGTCCAATAATTCCGCAGAATACTTTGCTTCTTTAACCATACATTTCCTACAATTACAGTTTTTTAACGTTGAATCTAACTATTAACAATCAGACATGTGTGACATACTCATGAAGATTAATAATCAGTTAAAATTACGTAAAATTTTATAACATTGGCAGCCATGACCTTGAAATTCATGGTAAATTGAACTTCAATAAAACCACAAACAAGCTGTTACTTGATGATTTATTTACACGACCGGTTTTGCTGCGTTGAAGCAGCATCTTAAGGTGGTAAGAAGTGTGACATAGTCTGGCACACGAAGACACCCCCAACGTTCGTAGTCACAGAATCCAAACCCATGAAGAGGGAAATAGCCAGAAAATAATAATTTGGAGAGCATTGGGAGCGAACAGTACAGGGAATGAGGCACATTTCAAACTAACCGGAACCGAGAATGAACACGTAGCGTAACAGGAGATACCATAAGTAATGGCTAACCATGTTGTTGGTTGTCGCGAGGAAAACCCCTGGAGGCGGTCAGCTGCGTACTGAGTTGGCGGGGACTGCCATACGACCGGAGGATCTAGTGTCACTCTAGTGCTTTGCCCTCGCGACAACCAACTGCAGGGTTAGCCATTACAGAGGGGGTCTCCTATTATCTGATATGTTCCATCTGGCCTACGATTAGTTGTTTGTTACACTTTATTTGCTGTAACAAGATCAGGAAGTCCACATAACTGAATCCAGGAAATTAAAAAAAAAAAATAAACGTTGGGTCGGAATCGAACTAGAGTACTACAGCGTGAAACTCTATTTACTGCATTAACTATGCAGCACGGGTACGCCACTCTGAATGAAGATCGTTGCCGTAAAAAATTGTTATAGATATTTTTGTATTGTTAGTATGGTGTCAAATCAGTTATAAGCTGGCTGTCAGTGGTACATGTGGTGCTGTCGTGGAGACCGGGACGGTAGAGGTTAGAGACAGATTAGGGAAACAGCAGGTTCGAACAGGGGAAACAGGTGAGTTTTCTGTGGACGTTAGGTGGGACCGTAGGAAAAACGTCGTCTGGTACTGAACACAGTAAATTGAGGAAAACTGGTAACTTGCAGAATTTCTGTGAAAAATCGGTACCACAACCATCTGAGCCATCGTAGAAACAAGTATACTGTCAAAAAGAAATTTACAAGCAGCAAGTATTAACTGATTCGAGAGTACCTTCGTCATCTACTCCAGATTTTTAATTTATCTCCGTTTACCAGCACCTAGTCGGTGCTTCTCTTCACAAACTTACGAATTCCGCCCTGGAAGCAGCTTGGTGCCATCGAGCGCACCCACTGTTTCACCATACGTCCAATCTCGTCGTCACCGAGCAAGGTGGCGCAGTTATTAGCACACTGGACTTGCAGCCAGAAGGACGACGGTTCAAACTCGTGTCCGGCCATACCGACTTAGGTTTACCGTGATTTTTCTAAATTGCTTCAGGCAAGTGCCAGGACGTTTCCTTTGAAAGAGCACGGCGACTTCCTTCCCCATCCTTCCCTAATCCGATAGGACCGATGACCTCGCTGTTTGGCATCTGCCCCAAATCAGCCAGACAACCAACAATCGCGTCATCCGACGAAAGCATGCTTCAAGCAGGTGCTCCTCCATTTGATCACAAAGGTGAAAATCACTTCGTTCAAGGTCAGAACTACACGATGTGTCTCCAGCATCTCGGGACTGAGTCTGAATTCACATTGCATGAGGATGGACATTATGCTGAAGTAAAAACTACTTTTTTTGAAAGCTTCTCTCTCTCTTCTCTGTTCTGATTTTCGCTCAGATCTTGCACTAGCTCAAAGCAGCTACCACTCGTAACTACACTGGTGTCCAGTATTAAACCAACAAAAGGAAATTTTGCAAGGTTGTGTTTATTTTGACACTAAAAAGCTATAAACAGGTGATAGTAAAGTAGAAGCAATGTAAACAAAACAATGTAAGCAACTGCACCAGGCATGATGGTAGATAAAAATGGTCTTCATTTTTTCCCAATTAACGGAATTGCACACACATTTGGGCAACGGCTAATGAGCTCAATTTGGGGTGCGACTACCCCTCGCAGCAATAGAGGCCTGACAACGGCGGAGCATGCTGTGAATGGTGTCATTATACTGACGGTGAGGAATAACGCCTATTCTTCATACAGAGTTGCTCACAGATCTTGGAGAATGGTTGGTGGATACTGACGTGATGCAACTTATCTGCCTAGTGCGTCAGAGACGTGCTCTATGGGATTCAAATTGGAGAAGCGACCTGGCAACGCCATCCGTGCAGTGTCTTCCGTTTTCAAGAAAACATCAACTACCTGTGGTCTGTAGGGTCCAGCATTATCGTCCATCAGTAAAATGTCTGGGCCCACAGCAACTCGCAGTAATCACCCATGATGTCCAAAGATCTTGTCATGAGGCCTGACAGCAGTTAAATCTTGCCGTCTCACTTGTATAATTCATGAAGAGGTGTTCGAGTGGTCAGCATAATCCTTGCCTACACATTAGAGATCCTCCTCGATATCAGTCTCTTTCCACAAAGTTTTTAATCCAGAAATCGTGTTTCATATTTCCTCCAGAGGTGAATCTGTTGGGAATCACTCTCCAGACCAAATCGGGACTCTTCTGTGAAAAGAACATTGGTGCACTCTCTGACTGTCTAGGTGGCATGTTGACGACTCCACTCTGGACGTTCCCTTCTGTGAAGATGTGTAATAGCCTCCGCCAGTAAAGACCACTCTACCGAAGTCTTCTGTACCCCGTTTGACTTGATACAACAAGTCCAGTGGATACTGCGATGTCAGATGTGTGAGGCAACGGGTGAGTCGCGGCGCCCTGAAAATGTTTTAAGTTCTGAGTTGTCGTGGCCGCACGGGCAGCACGGCAAGCTGGGGCTCGTCAGAACCGCGTGGTGCCGAACATAGCCAGAGCAAGAGGGGCAGCCCCAGCTCGTGGTCCAGGCCGACAGCGTGGCTGGGAATTCCATGTTGTCGCTGTGTAGAGGAATGGGCTTTGTGTCGATGAAGGAGATTTGTATGTCAGGCGTGCCAAAGATGGCGGACTTTGTGAATCCATAATGGCAGACATTTCACAGTTCATGTAGAAATTAATAATAGCCAGAGGAATCATGATACCTTAAAAAGAAACATGTACAGTACCATTATTTGTATGACGATTCTGATGGTGTAATCAGATTTTCAATATCTTTATTAGTTTAAAGTTTAGTATCTGACTGTAAATTATACAAGTAACACCATGCAACGAATTTCCAAAATCTAAACGGTTCAGCTGATTTTGTCGATCGACGTATCTTTAGAAAGCTGTTGGTGTAACCCTAAAAAAATGGTTCAAATGGCTCTGAGCACTATGGGACTTAACATCTATGGTCATCAGTCCCCTAGAACTTAGAACTACTTAAACCTAACTAACCTAAGGACATCACACACATCCATGCCCGAGGCAGGATTCGAACCTGAGACCGCAGCGGTCGCGCGGCTCCGGACTGAGCGCCTAGAACCGCTAGACCACCGCGGCCGGCGGTGTAACCCTAGATTGGTATGAATTACAGGTATCTAACGTGAATAGTACATGAGTCATTGGAGGTCAAAGTGGCCAATTACTATCGATCGCGTCAGGCCATAAGTACTCCACAGTTACACGAAAAACCGGTAGCAGCAAGCTTATAAATATATTTGTTTATATTTGATATATACTATTTATGAAGAAATCGGTCAAATATTTACTGTTTCTTAGAAAGCACAGAGACATTAGTGTATTAACCTACTTTTGTTCCTATTCCTTTGATATATATATATATATATATATATATATACATATATATATATATATATATATATATATATATATATATATTTAATTTGTTTGTGTTGTTTGTGTATTTAATAATATGTGTTACAGCATGTTTATGGTCAAGCTGCAGGAATATTTATTTAATTTCAAGTTATTTAAATGTAAATCCAGTATTTTGTTTGTGTTTCAAGATTCTTGTGAGTGTGCATTGGCTTGGAGACATGGCGGGAGCGCTCTAGCCAATCACAGCGATCATTACTACATTAGGCGACTACCAGAGTCAATGGAGAGACTGTGTAGAAGTGGGGGAGAGCATTGTGTCGCACAGGACACGGGGGAGTGCTGGATGGGAAGGCGCAATGGACGGTCGCAGTAAATACTTGGAGAGTGTTGAGCAGTTTGTGTGTGGTCATGGGAGATAGAAATATTTCGTAGTGACGACTTGTGCACTTGTGAGATTTCCCTGGTTTCTTCTGTGAAGAATAGTATGGGTTTAGAAGCGAATATCTCACAAGCTATGTTGTTGCTCATAACTAATAACGTGAAGTAGGAATCTATTGTTTCCCTGTCATTGAACTTACATTTTATTTAATTTCTGGACCATCGACACCAATAAGTGTATTACAGTAGTAAATGGCACTTAAAGGTACTTCTGCTATCGTACTCATCATTTAAAGTCGTTAAAATAGTACCTGCAGATTTTATTTAATTGTAATCTTTCATTTATAAATTTCTGTGTTTCATTCAAAATTCGCAGTTGCCGAGTGATAGGAACCTTCGACCATTCGATTCGTGTGTGTATTCATATTGTATACTGTAGACTCAGCAGTATTTGGCACACTTTCAGTGTCTTTAAACTGTCGCCACATTCAAGAAACAATAAAACGATTCATTGGCGACTGTCCTCCCGTTCTTCCTATGGCCCTCCACCACAGAGACTCTGGCAGGTGTCTTGTCTGTGCCGTACTAGACTGTCTGCGACTGTGTACACAGAAGTTGTGGATGTGGGACTACCCAGAAAACAATACCCCGTTTGATAGGCGCCCTGACGTTATCACTGGCATGGTTGTCCGATGACCGGAGTGCCATCTTCCATCAGTCTTCCGGACATCTATTGAGAGTTTGTATTATTATGCTGTGAATTAGACACAGGACGGATAAATAGCAGTTTGTTGCCTTAATTTTGGACACCAGTGTATTTTACTTTTGAAAGTGTTTACATCTTCATCTACATGATTATTCCGCAATTCACAATTAAGTGCCTGGCAGAAGGTTCATCGAACCACCAAGTATAAGAAGCAACGATGGATGTTTTTTGTGGCAAAACACCGTCACCATCAACCTCCTCCCAAAAACTTTTTAAATTCAGTCCTGCAGGTGAATACGGACGTTTCTGCGCTCAGCCGCTTACTCTGTGGTTCGTAGTGATGAACCCACGTCTCGCCAACGGTTACCATGCAGCTGAGGAGGTATTCCTCCTCACAACGACTTTGACCCATTAGTACCCGATTTGTTTTTTGGCAATTCATTACGTTCATTGCTTTTATCTAATTTGAACATGGAAAGAAAAAGCATTTTAAGTTAAAAATCCGTGTTCAGATTTCTGGTTCTAACATAATATACCGTACCATATATGTAACGCTAACCGCTACTCAGAACAAAATATACATCTTTATGAAGAGCTCACACTTCTTTGCACTGCCAAGAAACAAATTAAAGATGAGTACAGATTGCAAAACAGAAGCAAAAATAACAAATTATTTGGCGCGATAAGCAGCAAAACATTCAACACACAGTCCCACAATACATTTCCTGCACCGGTTACCTGCTGATGTTTTACAGTTTGTTTCAGTACAACCTCTGTTGAGTTCCTGTATTTTCCCAGTCAGATGCCTCATTCCATCAAAAAGGAGCTCCTTTGCTACAGCACTGGAGTGTGGGGTTCGTCCAGATCCTTTTGGTGGTGTTGCGTCCCTACTCAAGTATAGGTGCATAATTTCTCTTCGAAAATTTACATGAGAGATCGTATTGCCATTTGTGTGGTAGAGTAAGCAGGCATTGTGTACACTGACGTGCAGTAACCAAATAATCAAATAAAAAGAGCGAAATACTTATTCTCGTTACAGATATTTACTCTTTACAGATTCAAAATTTAGCCCATTCGATCGGTTCCAGCCACATGTTTGTTGTACTTGGTCGGGATGGACGGTCGAGGAACTACTGTGTGTTTCTTGACTGCTGGGATATCTTTCAACATTAGTTACTGGGTTCACACCAGTTACGTTTGATGCTGTCTAACTAACGGTGATGGCATGCCATTTACATGGAAACAGACCATTGTCCCTGTTGTGTGGCAGAATGAATATTATCCCTTGGAATGGAGCTGTTTTAGAGGATAAGATTTTCTCTCGCAGTCCCAGTGTACCCAAAATAATGCAAAATTATGGTAACTATAGGTATGATAGATTAATGAGTAAAATTAATTAAATTGCTCTCATTAGTGCTTAGCGCTATATTTATGTAACGCTGAAAATCCAGCATATGTCCCTCCGATACAAATAATTTTACGTAAATTAAAATAAACCGTTACTTTATTAAGGAACCATCTTCAGTTTTTGAACCTAAATGATAAAATATTTTAATTGTTGTTCTTAATTCATGCTTCGATGACAGTCAGGCTTTATAAAAACTGATTAAATTAAATTTCCAATACTGTTCACAGTAGTGGACTGCTTCTGACAATTAATAAAGGAATGAAAGAACATATTTGCAACTATTCTTATGTAAGCGTAGTGAGATTATAGTTTATTGTTGCCCAAAAGGTCAGTAAAAGTCGAGTACTGTGCACTATTAATGTAACAATGGGCGCTAATGGGTTAGTGTGATTTCAGTATTTCCAAAGGTTCCTGTTCGTCTGTCAGTTGTCATGTTACCCAATGAACACAAACTTTTCCATAGTTTACAGACTTACAGACGGTTGCAGATTTCGTACTGCGGGCGATGTTCGGCTTACGCACAGTATCATTTCTGACATGATGATAATCACGAATTCTTCACTCATCTGTTCTTCTCCGTTTTCGATGTGGATGGTTCACCGGAACGGTCTACGCCGCATACAGACATATGCCAATTTTAATGTGATTTATCCACTTCTAAGTGGCTAGTTGACTGGGAGAGCTGTCACCATACTGGCACAGCATTCTACGAATACTATTCGCAGCTTTAGTCACTGCACAGTGCAGAAAATAAATCTCTCCCCTTATTTCCTCCTTCGTGTGTATGGACAACGAAGCACCAGTAATAAAATACACTGAAATCACTGCAAAAAGAGGTAATCACTGAACCAACGCAGCTAACGTACTACAACAGTCGTGAAGGTTCTACAATTAGTTGAGTCACATGTTCTGTAGATATTTTGAACGATTTTTTATTGAAAAGATGTGGACCGCGTCAGTTTACAGGTTATGCATGTACGGTTGATTCTGACATTACTGAACATAATATTTTTCACTCTTACACATGCAAATCCGGTTAAAAAGTACGTTTCTTTTAAATTTTTTTTGCAATTATAATTTTTACATAAAATTCGTTATGGAATAGAAGGAGTTGTCCAGAAGGAACATTTTTGGGTTTGAAAACTGTCAGGCACTTTATGTTATTCGACAATGGTCAATATTCATAGAGGTGTATTGCGTCTTTGCAATTGAATGAAAGGTGGTTTGCGTTTTGGCAAAAAAACAAACGATCTTTCATTTAGTTGCAAAGATGGAGTACACTTCCATGAATTTGAAGCAACCAGGGAACGGCGGGATACAGATAAAATACGAAAAATGGTCAAAACTTTTTGTTGATACGTAGTGATGTCATCTCTGTGCCATTGAAAACGTTAACAATGGGTAATAATGGTCATTTCTTTCCTTCTAGTGCTGTAGGTACAGATATCACTATTCTACTCAAATAGTGATGGTGTATTTATGACAAATTTCATCAGAGATGTAAGGGTGCACTTAAAATTTCTAAATCCTTAAATAGGTTCCTACAATACGACTGTAGATGAACACCAAATATTATTCCCAATGTTCCCTTTTGTTCAATCATTACTTTATTTGTAAGTGATGAGCTACAACAAAAGAATTATTTCAGAAGAATTTAGCGAACAGGAATAGATTACTTTACGAAACAGATCATTGGTTTCCGCGACCAGTAGTTATGGCAGTAGCGGGAGTAGCTGAAGTTAGTTCTTTGAGCAGGTTATTAATATGGTGCTACATTTACATCCACATGACTGCTCTGCAATTCACACTTTAGTGCCTGGCAGAGGGTTTTCCGAACCACCTCAGATTATTTCTCCACCGTTTCTTACTCTCTCTGGCAAAAATGAACACTTAAATCATTCTGTACGAACTCTGATTTCTCTTGCTTTGTTGTGATGCCTCATCGTTTATCCATATGTAGGCTATTTTGCGATGAAACAAAATGCACTGCCCTTCTTTGAACTTTTCCGATGTCCTTCGTTAATCCAATCTGATGAGAATCCCGTACAGTACAGCAGTATTGTAGCAGAAGACGAGCAATTTTAGTGTGGGCAGTCTCTTAAGTAAACCTGTTCTATGTGTTCTGTCAATGAAACATGGTCTTTGCTTTGCCTTCTGTACAACGTTGTCTATGTAGTAGCTTCAACTCCCAGTTCAAGTCTTCATTAGTAAGTACACGATAAAATTTGGAACTTTCTAGCCCGTCTATTGAGCTCTGCTTATGTGCTACGTTAATTGTTGGTATTACTATTTGTTTTACGGAACTGATTGGCGTGTGTTTTGTCAAAGATCATCATTTTTGTGTTAGTGCTGTCAACCTGTTTAGCAGAAAAAAGAAACTGGTTTCACTTGTTGACCCACCCTCGTAAAAAGCTGAAAGAGGTTCCTTGGCATAGCCTAAAAAGAAAAAAAGAAAAAAGAATCCACTGCTTTGAATGCTTGACCGCCACTGTGTGCTGCGCAGCCTTTGAAGCGGAACTCGTTTGAGTAACTTGCACAGCCAGTAGTCAGAGGGCTTGAACTTATGATGGCGGCTTGCATTACAGTCGAGATGAAATACATGTCTCTCGGCTGTACAAACAGACACTGGATCTGCAAAACACTGGTCGCAACTCTAACATAACCTCTCCCTCTGTTGCTGATACTTTCTCTCTCTTCCTTCTTCCCCTCCTCTTCCCTCTCTCTCTCTCTCTCTCTTTCTCTCTCTCTCTCTCTCTCTCTCTCTCTCACACACACACACACACACACAGTACAAGAGAAACAGAGGCAGAGAGAGATGCAACAAGTGGTCAGGTCGCGATGCACAGTCCGCAAGATTTATTGGCGGCCCTTTATGCTGGCTGTCGCGGGAAGTGGGGCAGGGAATTAAGATGCCAGGTAGATAGCGGCTCATTGTATAGTCTGGCCTCTCCGGCGCGGCGTAGCGACACCGCGGGGCGGACAAGGCGGTTATTAGCGCCCCCATTCAGCGGCCCCTTGTCCCGTTTGTCTCGTCTGCCGATCGGCAGGCCGAACACGTCCTGGCTCTTAAGGCGTAGCTACTCCGGAGCCCTAAAGCTGTCTTTCTGGGAAAAATCGACAAGTCGCGACTGCTGGATCTTGTTAGCGAACTGCAGTGAGTATTCAGAATGAAATGCACCAATGAGCAACAGGTAGAGAGTTGGACAGTCTCTAGAAGACAAGACAGCTACTGGATCAGAACCTGCCATTACTCCTGAACTACGTTCAACAGCGAAAATGTAGCTACAGTTCAATGTGCTCATTCTTACTGATCGTTTTCTATCCATTTCTTGAAAAGATACAAAGTAATTTTCTAGCTGAATTACTTTATCTTATCGGAAGTAGACACTACTCCTACCACGTAGGTGAACATGCTTTAGCAGCCTATCTTACCGAAAAAAGCCGCGAAAAATATGATAAATCTCTTTCTCTTGATAAAAAAAAAATTCACCTTACATTGACATTGCAACGTCTGCCAACTTTGTGTTCAATGATATCTATAAATGGTTCACCTGAAATGGTCTGACTTTAAATTTTAATAATGCGCAGTACATTCATTTCCATGGGTCTTAGAAAGTGCAGAAGGACATAAGTCTACGCTGTAACGATCAAGATATATTTCATGTATATTCTTCTAAATCTTCAGGCCTCCACATCGATAGTAAATTAAATTGGTTGCTCCATATTCTGGACATGAGAAAAAGACTTAGTTCAACAGCTTATGTTCTCGGCATTATAGCAGCGACTGCAAATACTGATGCTGTTGAGGCTGCTTAATTTGTCTATTTTCATTCATTGTTGTCATGTGGCATAAAGGTTTGGGGAAATCAACCAATGGCAAATAAAGTATTTGTCACTCAGAAAGGAGCAATCCGAATTGTAAGTGGAGTGAGTAGTAGTCATTCATGTAGAAATCTTTTTAAAACACGAAAATATTAACGGTGGCCTCACAATATATCCTATCCCTTATGCCCTTTTTAGTTAAGAACCTACCCATGCTCAAAGCCAACTGGGGCTATCATATGTCTCAAGATCAAAACATAACTTGCATGTTGATGAAAAAAAAAAAAACTGGAGCCTAATACAAAAAGGTGTGCACTACTCAAGCAAAAGGGTGTTTAATGCACTTCCTATGGACACAAAAAATCTTACTAACATGTTACCACAATTTAGAAGTAAATTAAAAGAATACCTTCTGAAACACACTTTTTATTCTCGTGATGAGTTCTTTGACATAAACATCTCTACATTCATGGAACATTGACTTGAAGTATTTGCTGTTGCAACTTTGTAACCTATGTCAGAATAAAAATGTACTTCACTTCTAGAAAAGCTATAACTTAATATGGAATAAATGTAATTTATTATTGTACTGTTTTATACGTCTGTTTTAGTTTAGGAAGAGCCTAAGCTCGTAAATGTTAACATATTTTCTTCCTTTACACATATTGCAGTTTCTTATCTTTTAGCATGTATAAGTAGGCTACTGTTCTCACGTAAAATTACGACTCGTTCCACACCCATACAGTTCTCTTGTATACTGGATCTACGGAACACGAATAAATAAATACCTGCTCTGGCACTCTTGGACTCATTCTCTGGGAACAGTTTAGATGCTGAAATTTGATACATTTATGTATGTCTTAAAATTAGATTGTGCATCATCTACTGCTGAAGGGCATAACTACGATCTAAGGAGTTGTAGAGAACAAGTGTTGAATATTATGTTCGGATTATACAAATCAACCACCGACGGCCTTTGCTAATTCAATACATCGAAAAATAACAGCAAGTATAGTGTGGTACAACGTACTACAGGATCACTAACAACGACAGTGTCTGTGTTCAGGCAGTAACTACATTTATTACAGTACATTGTCCTTAAGATATATATGCATGTCTGAAGGGCGTTGTACTGTAATAAACGCATTTACTGCGTAAACTAAAACACTGTTACCATTAATGATATAATCACACCTGGCGAGGCTAAACTGACAATGCGAAATAACATTGGTCCTCCTACGCTTAGTTTCACGTGTGTGCGAATATTTGGACTGTGACTGTGTGGTATACGGAGGACTGGACAGGCACTGCGGGCTCGCTCGGCAGCCGAAGTGTTTAAGGCGACCGCTCACTATAAACCAGAAATCTGGGTTCGAGTCCCGGCCCGGAACAAATTTTCATTTGTTACAAGGAGCTGACGCCATTACGTATTCATAATGTGTGAATCCATTTCATAGCACACCAAGATTCCTGGCACACGTGGTTCATTGCTGAAGACGCACAATTCTGTAAGTAACCACGTGTTACCGAAGCATAATCGGAACAGTAAATAAAACAGGTAACTTATTAAAACTGCTGTAGGTGCGCGGAAAAACTAAAAATAAAATAAACATCAAAGCAGCTTGAGAGAGAATAGATGAAACTACAATGGTCGAATTGGACAAGTATACAACTTGACCCATAAGTAGCCTGTAACGTAAACACCTGGCGCTCAATCTCTACCTAGCCTCAATATTCACAGCCGTATCGGCCAACTTATGAATTTAATTTCTTTCCGTGATTTACAGAAGAAATTAACGTACATACCAAAGGTATTGGAGCCATCTAACAAGGAATAACGTTTCAATACACTCCTCGCGCTCGTCGAGAAGTGTCATGGGCAAAAATACAACTGCCAGGCGATGTGGAAAGTAGTCGTGCCATTTAGATACTCGTCCGATCAAACGAGGATTGGGTTGAAGGCTATTTAAGGATTGTGCAATGCTACATAAAATGTTGTTACCGCAGTGAAATACATACGGCGCAGCTGTCTACACGTGGTCCCAGGAGACGATATGGACTGAAATTTCTTCTCCAGTCGCGGTAGCAAGAACGTTAGAACGAGTGGAAAACAAATCCACTCATGACCAATGCTCAGAGATCTTCATGCTTCGACATAACCGATAGTAGAAGCAGTTAATATAAACACATCGGTGTGCCAAAATAACTGGAGCACTGACCTCTACAGGGTATTCGGAAATTCCCATAAGAAACTTCTAGGTTTTGTAGAGGAGACAGACTGCAAAATATATTTTGAGTAGGAAAGACTGTTTCAGTTCAGATGTCTAACTCATCCACTTATGCTTGAGTATTAAATTAGGCGTGACGCAGTACAGTTATTAGATAACAATTGGAAAAGAAACATAATGGAGACACCCATTAATTACTTAAGAACATTTGTTTGGATTAACATTTAAATATTACATACACTCCTGGAAATTGAAATAAGAACACCGTGAATTCATTGTCCCAGGAAGGGGAAACTTTATTGACACATTCCTGGGGTCAGATACATCACATGATCACACTGACAGAACCACAGGCACATAGACACAGGCAACAGAGCATGCACAATGTCGGCACTAGTACAGTGTATATCCACCTTTCGCAGCAATGCAGGCTGCTATTCTCCCATGGAGACGATCGTAGAGATGCTGGATGTAGTCCTGTGGAACGGCTTGCCATGCCATTTCCACCTGGCGCCTCAGTTGGACCAGCGTTCGTGCTGGACGTGCAGACCGCGTGAGACGACGCTTCATCCAGTCCCAAACATGCTCAATGGGGGACAGATCCGGAGATCTTGCTGGCCAGGGTAGTTGACTTACACATTCTAGAGCACGTTGGGTGGCACGGGATACATGCGGACGTGCATTGTCCTGTTGGAACAGCAAGTTCCCTTGCCGGTCTAGGAATGGTAGAACGATGGGTTCGACGACGGTTTGGATGTACCGTGCACTATTCAGTGTCCCCTCGACGATCACCAGTGGTGTACGGCCAGTGTAGGAGATCGCTCCCCACACCATGATGCCGGGTGTTGGCCCTGTGTGCCTCGGTCGTATGCAGTCCTGATTGTGGCGCTCACCTGCACGGCGCCAAACACGCATACGACCATCATTGGCACCAAGGCAGAAGCGACTCTCATCGCTGAAGACGACACGTCTCCATTCGTCCCTCCATTCACGCCTGTCGCGACACCACTGGAGGCGGGCTGCACGATGTTGGGGCGTGAGCGGAAGACGGCCTAACGGTGTGCGGGACCGTAGCCCAGCTTCATGGAGACGGTTGCGAATGGTCCTCGCCGATACCCCAGGAGCAACAGTGTCCCTAATTTGCTGGGAAGTGGCGGTGCGGTCCCCTACGGCACTGCGTAGGATCCTACGGTCTTGGCGTGCATCCGTGCGTCGCTGCGGTCCGGTCCCAGGTCGACGGGCACGTGCACCTTCCGCCGACCACTGGCGACAACATCGATGTACTGTGGAGACCTCACGCCCCACGTGTTGAGCAATTCGGCGGTACGTCCACCCGGCCTCCCGCATGCCTACTATACGCCCTCGCTCAACGTCCGTCAACTACACATACGGTTCACGTCCACGCTGTCGCGGCATGCTACCAGTGTTAAAGACTGCGATGGAGCTCCGTATGCCACGGCAAACTGGCTGACACTGACGGCGGCGGTGCACAAATGCTGCGCAGCTAGCGCCATTCGACGGCCAACACCGCGGTTCCTGGTGTGTCCGCTGTGCCGTGCGTGTGATCATTGCTTGTACAGCCCTCTCGCAGTGTCCGGAGCAAGTATGGTGGGTCTGACACACCGGTGTCAATGTGTTCTTTTTTCCATTTCCAGGAGTGTATTTACATTATTCCAGAACAAAAAGGAACCCACCATACTGTAGGTACAGAACAGTACTGATGCGTTACAATAGCGGTTTGATGTGGCGACCACCAACATTGTTAGACACATGGAACTAACGAAGCATGTTCTGGTACATACTCTCCATCCCATGAGGTGTGTCTACTACAGCGACCAGAACTTGTGTCAGCCGATGTACCTCTGACTCTACTGGAGTCCCGTAAATTAAACGCAATTTACATCAGGTGACCGTCTGGCGTAGTACACGCCATACTGCCTTCCCTATTGCATACCAAGACAAGCAACTTTGAGATTTTTCACTTTCCCTCAGCAGACATGGCAGCATTACACATCTAAACTAAGACCGTCGTAGAACGGAAATGGTACGTTTCCGGACATGGGTTTCTATTCCAAATATTATGTATTCACTCCCCTGTGCTATTCCTAGAAGTTTGTAACGGGAATTTCAGAACACCTTGTACACATTCTGTTTTTTGTTAAGTATCCTCATCCCGAAACAATACAATGTCGGCGTGTCCTACTATCGGCATATTGCAGCCCACATTCTCCGCCACGCAATTATGTCCGGACCTCTAGTCAGACACATCTCCGTCACAACATGGCTGGCTGGGCTAATGAGCTATTTAAGATTCCTATCACAGCATCTCGTCCAGGACAGGTTATTAGGATGGCAGATGCCGAGCACTGCCAACTACGCAGAAGAAAATGGAAGCGTTTGAGATGTGGTACTATAGGCGGATTCGAAAATTATATGGAATTTTGAGATAAATGAGGTTCTCCGAAAAATATTTGAGGAGAGGTCCATATGAGACACCTTGACAAAGAGAATGGACATGAGGATAGGTCATCTGATAGGACATCGAGAATAACTTCCACTATTCTAAACGGAGCTGTAGAGTGTAAAAACTGTTGGGGAAGACACTGGAATGTATCCAACAAATAACTCATCACGTTGGGTGCAAGCGCTACTCCGAAATGAGGAGGTTGGTACAGGCTCTTTCTGACCAGTGGCGTCTGCTAACTGTACAACTTTTCACTACAGCAACGTGGGGTCTTACTGGCACAGTGCAATTAGTAAACGATTTGTACACTAATAAACTTCTCCCCACTAACAGACCCCTGTTGCGTCTTCCACCACCTCGTCGACAACTGACTGCACACAATAACTGAGCCAGTTAAATCAACCGATTACCTCTTCCGTTTCTGTGTCTTTGTAGGTAGCTGAACTGTGCTTAATACTACCGAAAATGTGTAAAAAGTCCCTCTGACGATTGGAGGAATTACGTGCATGTTTTCCAATGACCACTTTGTTATAGTGACATCTGTCACAGTTAATTAGGTTGAATATTTCAAGTATGCAAATTGCCTCACAGAAAAGAAGTGAAGCACCCAGAAGACATCGTCGAACGTCAGTGCAACTTCGTACTCGAATACACGGTTAGTGAGTATGTAAATGAATAGAGTTGTATTTCTCAGTAATAGGTAGACGTCCAGCAGAGTGCATTAGTGTTGCTCGTGTTTAGTGCTGGTACCAGGCACTGTAGGATATGTAACGGGAGTGAACAGTGTCAGGTGTCGAGTCATCTCTGTGACTGACATCGAGATGCCATGCACTCATGGGTGGCAGCGGTATTAGCATCTGAAAGATTTTGGAACAGGCCTTACAGTGTGTCTCCATTTGGCAGTCTGGTTGAATCGTGCAATATCCAGAACTATGAGGCATTCGGGTGTGATACTAGCCCAGTGTTGGACTGCGTGGAAACGTGAGCGCAGGCTAAGGTTCCGTTCGACGACGCCTGACCATCACAAGGGAGGACCGCCTTATAGTGCACCAAGCACATAGTAACCGCTTCACAAGTGACCATGGAATTCAAGGACAAATAATTGGCTCCCTGCAACAGTCTGTATCACCCCACACCATCGGTCCGAGACTAGGGAATGCCCTCCCGTGCGTAGCCTTCCGTTAACACTACAACATAAGCGGTTGTGTTTTCGAATGGTGCCCTGACTGGTTCAAATGGCTCTGAGCACTATGGGACTCAACTGCTGAGGTCATTAGTCCCCTAGAACTTAGAACTAGTTAAACCTAACTAACCTAAGGACATCACAAACATCCATGCCCGAGGCAGGATTCGAACCTGCGACCGTAGTGGTCTTGCGGTTCCAGACTGCAGCGCCTTTAACCGCACGGCCACTTCGGCCGGCCCCTGACTGGGGAGCATGGACTGCTGATGGAAAGCATCATCATGAGCTCAGTGATGAATCATGATTCTGCATCAGCTTGGACGACCATTGTCGTCAAGTACGTAGGCGACAAGGGGAAGCTCACACTCTTACTATGTTTAGGAGAAGCACAGTGTCACGTTGCACGGAGCCATCGGGTATGATTTCAGACCACGGCTGTTAGCGACTAGAAGGAAAAAATCATGGACATCCTGCGTTCTCGTGTGTTACCTCTCAAGGGACAGTATCATGACGCCATTTACAACAGGACAATGCTCGTCCACACACGGCATGGGTCTGTATGAACCGTATGCGTGATGTTGAGGTACCCTCATGGCCAGCGAGATTCCAGCACCTGTCCTCAGCAGAATATGTGAGGGACAAACTCGTACGTCAACCTCATCCTATTGGCAGCACCCAGGATGTCAGTTTCCAGTTACAACAGTTGTGGGCCAACTTGGCACAATAGAGGATACAACGGCTCTGTGTCACTTTTCTCAACCGAAGTAATGCATGCATCCAGGCCAGAGAGAGTGTTTACGTCACACTGATAAATGGACTCATACTGCCTAGTTCTTTACAAGTTTAACTCGATTCTGTAATCACTGGTGTAACACCATACTCACTCAACTCGTTAAATATCGATTCGGTTCCTCTTTCCCTTCCGGGTGATTTTTTTCGTCAGGTAGTGTTTGTCCAAAGCGGAACTAAATTACTGATTCTTCTATTTTTCAGAAGCGTTACGTAGAGCGCCTGATATTGACAAATAAAATTTTCTCTTTTTCCACTGTTCTGAGAAATACAACCCATTCGAAACGAATAGTGCGTCACGAACTTTGACGTTTAAAAAAATGGAATAGCTGTGACCTAAGCCCTTACACTGGAACTATTTTCAAAGTGAACCGCGACTATGCTGATGATTGTCCAAATACGAGACGCATTTAGTAAACAATGCAACATACCTTTTTATCATAGCAGGTTCCTTGTATTCAGTATTGCAGTACACCATATTACTCCCCACTCCTTTGGCTACTAAATCCTATTTTTCAACATTATATCCGTTCAGTGCTACGGCCTTATGTCATCTTAATGGGCCTGTATACCCGTATGGTAACACTCTACTGGTCGACTTCGGAGACACCGTCTTTCTGCATCAATAATCTTCCCATCATCCACTTACTGCTTCCTGCGGAGTGCGTCCCTTCATGAGGTCGGAGAGAGAGAATTCTGAGGGTGGGAGAATGGAGCTGTAGTGTGGCTGTGGAAGAAGAGTCCAGTGAATTTTTCTGAGTTCCTCTCGGATGCGCTGACTTGTATGAGGTCTTGCCTTGTCATGGAGAAGGAGAAGTTCGTTTGCATTTTTGTGGTAACGAACACGCAGGAGCCGTTTCCTCAATTTCCTGAGGGTAGCACAATGTACTCCAGAGGTGATAGTTGTACCGTGAGGGAGAACATCGAACAGAATAACCCCTCCAGAGTCGCAGAAGTCCGACACCATTACTTTAATGGCAGAGGGTGCGACATTAAACTATTTCTTTGAGGAGAGGTGATACGGCGGCACTCCATGGATTGCCGTATCTGTCCTGGCTTTTAATCTTCTTTGAGGAGCGTTGTGTTATAAGTGAAGAAATATTCTGTAGAAGGAACCCACCGCATAACTCCTCTCGTTCCTAAAATTAACACATTTACCCAGGTGATGTAGAAAATGCTGTACACCACTATTATAACAGTCCTCAGTCTGGAAAAAGTATTTTTACCGCAGCAGTAACCTTGTCTTTCTGGTGAAATTTTGCCCTCGCATGTTTCATCACCTGTGAGAATGTTCGACATAGTCACGATCAGACTCGTAAGGCGCAACCAATTCCGCATAGACGGTCCTTCGTTGTTTCTTATGGTCTTCTGTCAGTAACCCCAAATTATGGACGAGTGTATCAGCACTACCAACAGATGTGTTTGTTATATTTGTTAGTGATCCATCGATGACCTCAAATGAGAGTGCACGCACGTTCCAACATTGCAGTAGTCACAGTTGTGTGCGGCCGACTGGACAAGCTTGCGCGATGTTGTGATGATGACAGACACCTAACTCAACGACTCATTGTGCTTTTGTTCACTGCCAGGTTTCCGTAGACATTCTGCTTGCGCCTGTGAAGTTTTACGATGCTGTGATTTCCCTCCGAAAGAAATTTAATGACGGCTCTCTGCTTGGAGCGCACCGCCATTACATACGCCACGTACAGCGTTGCCACGTATTGCAACTTCACGAGGCTATAAGGGCTGAAACGGGAATAATCCACTCTGTCCCACAACAAATTCCGCATTTTTCCACCGAAGATCGCTGAGAAAAAATGTGCTGAATTACTCATTGAACGCCCCTTGTAGGTGCCTCTGCTGCAAGGTATCCGTTGCGGTAGCAGAAGTGTGTTTCCACAGAAGCGAGCAGCAGGTTGTGTTTACCTGCACGGTCGCGGCGTTGCGTCAGCGAGAGTGGAGAGGGCAGTGGCGCTACGGAGAGAAGCGGCAGCCGACAGCCGGGCGGGCTTTTAGCGAGTTTCTCGGGACACGCCCACGTTCAAATGCGATCGACAAACACGAAATGGCTCGACGCCCAGGTGCTCAGAATCTTGCGAACACGAGTGTTATCACCTCGGATAAGCAGACAACTCGATGTGTCATAGAATGTCTATATAATTTTAAACATGTCGGCTGTTTCTAATCTTCTTTGAAGAACTATGTGTCAGAAGTGGAGAAACGTTCTGTAGCAACAGGAAAGGACCTACGCCGAGACGTCTCCCGTTCGAGAAATTTACACATTTCTCCCAGTGATACAGGTCCTGCATATATCGTTACTGTAGAAGTCCTCAATTTGTCTAGACCAAATATTTCCATTGCCGTAATATGCTCGTCGTTTCTGGAGAAATGTGTTCCACACAGTGGTGCCTTGAGTTTTCTGAAGAGGAAGAAAAAAAATGTTAAAATGTGTGTGAAATCTTATTGGACTTAACTGCTAAGGTCATCAGTCCATAAGCTTACACACTACGTAACCTAAGGACGAACACATACACCAGTGCCCGAGGAAGGACTCGAACGTCAGGCGGAACCAGCCGCACAGTCCATGACTGCATCGCCTTAGACCGCTCGGCTAATCCCTCGCGGCGACGAGGAAGAAGTCTCCAGGTGATAGTCTGGTGAATAATGCCAGTTCCCCGAAGTATGTGAGTTGGCGCACTATTGTACAGGTGTCGTACAACTTTCGCAGTAATTCTTCGCCTATTTCTATTGATTTCAGGCCTCAGATTTGGTTATTATTGCGCCATAACTGTCAGCCTCTTTCTTGTGTGGTCAGTGATGATAAATCATCAACATCCCAAAAAGGAAAAAAAATAACAGCCCAAAGTATGGCTGCCTCCTTTCTACAACTACAGCTAAATGTGTGCTCTGCGTATCATGTGGGATATCCTGGGAGGGGAGGAGGGGGGAGGGAAGGAAACCAGGGTTCATAAGTAGATTTTTGAATGCGTGTACAGTGTACGTGATGTCTCTACCAGGGGAATCCCCATCACGTCGAGAAATAAAAAGCTTTCAGCAGATAAACGGGGATGGGGCTATGTGAGATTAACCGAATCAACCCAAATGGGTGAATACTAATCGCTGTTTGCTTATGTGGATGACTGGATGTGCGAATGATAAGCGTTGTTATAATTTCTACTGAAATCCATAGAGTCAGACTAGTAGAGTGGAAATAAACGACTACCAGGAATAACTGATATGAAAGATTACATATTATCTTCTCGGTGTATCCAAGAGAATGAAATTTTGCCAGCAAATTTTTGCCAGATCACTTCGCTATTAAGAGCGAGTTATACAGTCCACGGCTACCAACTGCTTAAGTTCTGTTCACGGAAAAGTGGACGCCTGACCAGAGAATAAAGAAGGGATAATTGAACTGGTGATTCTGGTACGGTTAGTGAAGTTAACTGGAAAATAAGTTCTGACAATGGCAGGAATAGTTACAGAATTAGTGATGACAAGATTGTATGCTAGAACGAGGTAGGAGAAGAAACAAGGCCATCAAACAAGTTATATGGAAGAACATGACGATTAAAATTTATATAAAAATTTCGTACTACTACTACTACTACATTTCGCTCTCAGGCTTGAGAAACTGGAGCACATGACTGAAATATTCTATTCTTAACATAAAACGTTTTTCTTACAATAGACATAATAGGCATTTGATATTGATATTTCGTGAATTGTATTCTGTCGAGTTATTTATGTAAATTAGGTAAATAAAAATGACCGTTTATACCAAAAAAGTCTCACTTATTAGTCGTGTGTCACAACTGCTGCAATATTAGTAAGGTCTGCTTCGTTTTATCTAACAAACAGCGCCAAAATCTTAGTGCTGTTTGTATTAACAGCTTTTTCATTATGAGACAACGACATTTTGATTTTTCACGTAGCAAAACGTTTGACGGACTTTGATGAGATAATATATTCTTTTGCAGAAAGGAAAGCACACCATGTGAAGCTGTAGCAAAATTAGAGGGAACAAATGCTATGACCCAAGCATTGAAGAAATGTGTATTTTCTTGCTTGTCTCTTGTCTCTACCAGTTTTATGTTCCTTATTTTTAATTTTATGTCACACAAAAGAGAAAGTTATTAGCTAGTAGGCAAAAGGATTGCAAATTTTCTGAAGCGTTCTGATTCTTCTGGTCACAAATAGTCCTACCCAATATTAATTATGAGCTTTTTAACGGAGTATAATGTCAAACCAGCTGACAAGGAATGGGAGAGACACCACAGGACATTTTAATTTCCACTGTCCTGGACATCGGTTTGATAGCTTTCTTTACAAAAAAAAAGAAAAAAAATACATGACTGTATTCCACAGAGGAAAATACAGTGACATGCAATAGAAGAATGCTGTGTGAGGAGGCGTGGCATTGCACTTCAGCACACATAAGGCCAAATAACATGTCTTCCATTTCCTTGAACATACAAGTTTTATACATCAAACTCTTCAGACACATGTGCACTATAAAATGAACACATTTGTGAGAAATAGATTTTTTAAAATTTGTGACATCCTATGTCAAATACTCAACTGTGAGTTTGGGGGGGGGGGCGCCACTATTAAATTTTTGCGCCAGTTTGGAAGTATTGCAGATCTGGAGCTGATCACTGTGAATTCTTGCTACTGTACCACTTAAGAGCATTGCTCCACAGTCAAACATGTGCTCCTCATCTTCATATAGTTAAGCACTACTAAACCTCTGTTTCTTTAAAGAGAAGAACTGCCATGTATATCACACCATCAGATATCTGATTGTAAATAAGCTACTGTCTTAAATATTGGACATTAAGCACGTAAGCAGAAAAAGTATGGAAATGGTCTGAAATTAAATTCAAAGCAAGTGCTCTCATTGTCAAAACTGAATGAATATAGTTTATGTAATTTGCTCTCCACTTAAGGCAAAAGCTAATTTTTCACACATCTCTATATTTATGACTCTATCTAATCACGTAAGTGTTGTACAGTGACATAATTTTATAGCGTATTTAGTGGATGTTGTCTCCAAAATACTTTTGAACACAGTTAAGGGTAAAGAAGAAACAAAATAAAATGTGATACCTGAAGCAGCAGTTTTCTGAACATATACCAAACATGTAGTGAATGACAAACTGTTTTCCTTTCATTATTTTATGGGAGGCATAGTCCAGAAAAAGTTCCACAAGTGTTTGAAATTATATCTAAAGTCTGTTGCAAGTCACTAAGTACTCTGATTTTCAAATAATGAGTGAATAGTCTGGGAATTTTGGCACAGTGAGTTACACTGCCCTCGTCATATAGGCTACGTGCTTATAGACTACACATTTTATAACTGTAACACTTGTCATTCTGTGTTCAGCCTTGAGAGTATTTAAATGCCATTCCTTGCCCAAAGAGCATATTTTTTTAAAAATTTTCAGATTCAAACCTAAGATTTGTTTCGTTGTTTCTCCCCATTTAAAAATTTATGTTTATTCACAATAGAAATTTTTATTTATTTAAAAAAATTAAATTCTAATAATTTTGTCGATATGAATAACTTCTCTGGGACAGTGTTTATCTATATCCATCGATCATATTTTCATTTAATTAACAAATATGTCTAATAAATTTTTTCTTTTATTAATAAATTCGCCATGGGCGTGTTTATCTCCACCAAAAAATTGTCCGCAGCTCGTGGTCTTGCGGTAGCATTCTCGCTTCCCGCACCCGGGTTCCTGGGTTCGATTCCTGGTGGGGTCAGGGATTTTCTCTGCCTCGTGATGACTGGGTGTTGTGTGATGTCCTTAGGTCAGTTATGTTTATGTAGTTCTAAGTTCTAGGGGACTGATGACCATAGACGTTAAGTCCTATGGTGTTCAGAGCCATTTGAACCATTTTGAACCAAAAAATTATGTTTCTATTTCTTTTAAAACGTAAAAAATAAAATTAGTTTCTCTTTAATAATAAGCATTCCAAGATTTTTTATCTATAACAACATATAATATTCTCATTTTATTAAGAAAACGAATGTAGAAAATTTTTCTCTTTATAAATAAGTTCTGTCACACCTCATCTGTCTGTATCAACCGTCTTCCCAATGGGAGGCCCTAGTCACATGGCATTTACATTGAAACATTCATTAAAAACTGAAAGGTACATTTTGAACATATGCAATTTAAAATTTTTAAATCTTATTTTTTTTGATAAACATAAAAGCAAAACAATATGATCTCCAAAGCTGAGCCATTTCAAAACCTACAAAATTATTTTAAAGAAATATGTGGGTTAAGTATATTGATTTATTAAAATTTAACTAGACTAGATCTATAGGAATATATTGATTATTTTCATATAAAAGAAATGAAGAAAAGAGAAGTAAGATGTAGAAATATGAAATAAGTTCATGCAAATTAAAAAAATAAAAAAATTTCCAATATTAATAGTTATGATAACGAATTGAAAAAGAATCTTTAAAGGAACTTCATGAAAACTGTAAAACAGAAAGTTTATAGAACTATTCCAAACTTAATAAACCACAGTTCATCGATTTTATCAAAAACTGTGACAACAATATTAGAAATAATAGTAACAAATCGAATAAAAAACCTTTAAAAGAATTTTGACAAATCTGTGAAACAAAAAATTTAAAAAATTATTCTGACCATAATAAACAACAGTTAATACATCTTATCAATAAATGGTTCAAATGGCTCAGAGCACTATGGGACTTAACTGCTGAGGTCATCAGTCCCCTAGAACTTAGAACTAATTAAACCTAACTGACCTAAGGACATTACACACATCCATGCCCAAGGCAGGATTCGAACCTGCGACCATAGGGGTTATACGGTTCCAGTCTGTATCGCCTAGAACCGCTTGAGACCCAGTCAGCTCTTATCAATAGATGTGGTGGTAATATTCATAATAGGGATAATAAGAATTTTTTCAAAGGCTTCTAGTAGATAAAAATGAAGACATTGAAGAAAAAAATGCCTGGAAAACTTTTACATTTTGATTTTCTAGATGAGAACGGGTTTTTAAATCACCTAAACAAAATAATACAGTAGCTTCTGATTTTAAATCAAGAGTAGTAACTTGTAAAAATAATAAAAATAGTATGTTGTTGATCTACAAGTATATTTTAATGGAATTGAAGAAGTAGTAATCATTAAATTTAAGAATATTTTAATGCAAGAATTACCAATTAAAGTTAACTTGAAATTTTGTTGTATTATTAAAAGACAAGTCAAAATACAAAAACTTAATTTTGAAACAAATAATGAAGTTTTATTAACTGATTCATTAACAGATTAACAACTGATTTAGAAGATTATTATAAAAAAACGACAAGTAGACTATTAACTGAAATGGAGGAAATGCAAAGAAAAAATCTGGTCAATCTTTATTTCATATAAATAGTTTAGAGTTAACTGTTAATAGAAATAATCTAATTTATTATTCTGCTTCTATTGGTTTAACAAAAAAATTAGAGACAAAAAAGGTATAATTAAAGTTCAAAATGCATATCAAAAATATATTCGTGATTCAATAAAATCAACTTTATATCCAGGGAATGATATGTGAAAAGAATTTAAAATTATAAAAATAATGATTTGACAATCAACTACAAAGGCAGATCAAATTTACCCTTCTGATAGCTGTTTAAGTCATTTTTATTAAAAAAAATTTTGATGATCACAAAACCAATTGCGAAGAAGATGAAGAAGAAAACAATATGCAATAAATGAGAAAAAATTTTACCGGAATATATAAACAATTCATTCAAGTACCTTTTGAAATTAATGCAGATTTCTAATGTCTTTTAAAATATTCTAACGGTTTCTCCCAAATTCTGGAAAGGCATATATCAATTAATATCAAAAAATTGCCTTTTTCATTTAGTTATTATGGTGATTATACAAATCCTGTTATGCACACTGAAAAGGACGCACCAAAAAAATTCTTAGATATGTTAAAAAAAGAAACTAAAGAAATTCCCGAACTATATGGGGGCAATATTAATATTACACTGTCAAATGAAAATACAATAAATTTCAAATTTTAACAAATTATTTTAGTTTTAACAAGAATTTACTAAAGAAGAAAAAGAAGTAAGAGATCATTCACATTAAACAGGAAAATATTGAGGCAGTTCTCAAGAAGATTGTAGTTTTAATTATCTTCTGATCTTACAAAGAACGATTAAGAGAAACAGCAAAACATTAAAAATGTGAATGATTACCTTTAATGATTTGAAAATAAGTTTATCCTTAAGAATATATAAATTGTGAAGTAAAAGTTAAAAGAAAAAGTTTTCCTCAAAAAAATATCTTTAGTCAAGACAAAATACTACACACTATCGATGTGCAAAAGCAGTTTTATTTTCACTTTCCATTTATAAGGGAAGGATTCATTAGAATTAAAAATTAAAATCTTCTAAATTTTTATATAAAATTGCAGTCGTTTTTAGGTTTAAAAAGCACCCAACTGATAAATAACAATAAAAATCTCATAATAATTATTGATAAAAATAGTAGTACATGGTTTAAAGCCAATGATATGTCCAAACTTGTACAATATAAAAATAGTTAAAGGTCTTCAAACGTCTTTATGATGTAAATACTATTACACTATAAATGTTAAACCCCTCCAATATTGAGCTATTGAAAAGGAATGAAAAATCAAAATCATTCATCAATATGCCAGGAAAAATAAATGCATAAATAAATAAATAAATATTGTTCATTAATTATAAAATCCAAACATGGAGAAATAAAGCAATTTAATAATGGGTTACACATCAGTTCGAAAACACAGTGAATATAAAATAAAGATTAATTTTAAGTAACTCTATGAAGGTCAAATAAAACATTTAAAAGATCTAAATAAAATTAGGTATAATTAACTCAGATGAAATGTAAGGTGAACTATAGTAATGTTTATTGAAAAAATGATCAAACAAATAGTTTATTACGAGGCATTCATCCTCAAACAACTGATGAAAAAATTAAGACTTACATGTGTTAGTTTCTAGATTATTTGGTTATAATTATGATTAATACATTTTTTGAACATAATTTAAAAATGTTTGCAACAAATGAATAATATTAGAAATAGATAACCAAATTGTGAAGAGCTTTCAAGAATAAATTTTCTACCAAATTCCGTAAATATTTATCATCAAATGAAAGAAACTTCAAAAATTATTTGTTGCCAAAATAAATTAAATTCTTTGAATAATTATTCCGTAGATCAATTGTATGATAACGTTAGTAACGTAGGAAAAGTTTCCAAGTACTTTTTCCACAATTAAATTTTAAGTAACATCAACAACTATTTTTATATGCATCCAATAAATAAAATTCAGTAAAAAGGATTCATTCCCTTAGTTCAAATAAAAATTTTTGAATAGTTCCAGCATTAAATCATTTTCATTATCCTTTATTTGAATATGAAGATGTACCCCCCATGTTCTTTAGTAAAATAATAAGCATAACGAATCTTATATTTATTACCATACATGTTTAAATTTTCTGTAACTTACTTCATTTATGTATAAAATTTGTTATTAACATTTTAACTAAGTACATTACTTTTATATAAGAAACTACAGTGTTAATTATCGAAACCTGATAATTAACATACCATTTATTACCTATCTTATTTTCAAGTTTTTCGACAAAGTAAACATCTAAAAATTCACTTTCAGGAGTTCTTTACCGTAAAAATTTCCTTTTATTTCTATGCCATTCAATCTTTTAATGTATATGTGACTATATTAGAAAAAATACCATTTCAATTTAAAAAAAACTGTTGATCAATTTGCTTTATATTAATTTTTTTTGAAAATTCCTTTAATTTATTTATACTTATTTTGTCACCAGTTTTATATTTAGCATTAATTTGTAAGAAATTTGTTAATCAAATGGTTTTCAATTAGGTTTTTCATTTTCTTTGTTTAAAACTTTTGGTTTTACTTTTATTGTAGAACATTTTGCATTAATTCATGAACACGAGTTTTAATTGAATGAACCCATTTATAATTTCCTTATACATCAAATTCTTCCATGCTTCGTCTTTAATTTCCTATTAAATCTTTCAACAATGGATGACTTTAATTCACAAAAAAATTGTATAGTGATTAATAATAATTTTTCATTAATTTTCAAAATTCTTTATGATACAATTCATTACCCTTATCATTTATACTTGCTTCATCTTTAACTAGAATAGCGCAAACAAACTAGGAAAAAATATAATTAACAGTTAATTAATGTTTATGTGCTTTATTTATTTTTGAAAATCCTTTTAATGTTATTTAATCCATTTCCACTAAATCGGCTTGAAATTAATCCCCTATTCCAAAATAAATTCCTTTTTTCCTTTTAAAATTATTGCTCATTGGTTAATACAATTCATTAATAATTTGTTCATGTGTATTTAATACATTACCCACAAATTGGTTGACGAATTTACTTTTTATAGGTTTACAAATTAAAATTCCTGCAATTCTTTGTTTTACTTTTTTCAGTTTTTAGTCTATGAGGATTATGTGTTTCTGTAAACTTTGTACACTTTGGACATTAGATGTGATTATGAATCTTCATTTATGTAGAATAAAAAATATTTTAATTGTTCCATCCAATAGATTTTCTTTTATGTAAACTAATTAATTAGATTAGTTTTATCAGGTTCACCAAAATCCATTTAACTGACATAATTATTCAACTGTGTTAACATACTTGTGTAGTCGGCTTCAGTAAAAAGGTGAGCTACTTCATATTTTAACTATTGTTTGTTTACTATATGCTTTTTATCAATTGAGCCACTTGCATTTAAAAACAATATTACTTTTACTACATTAAAAATGTTAGTTAACTCTTTCACAAATGGTTTTCTTTATTTTCCTGTTTTTGGGTCTATTGATAATTGAATATTTTAAATTTTTTATTTTAATCACTAATGATAGTTTTATTTTTTCACTAATTTTTTAATCTATTGATGACTGCATATCTGTGATTTATTACTGTAAGCCTCGAAATTTTGAAATTAATGTATTATTAATTTTTGGTTCTAACGATTTTTGATACTATTCAAAATTTAGTATTTACTATCACTGATGAAAATGATGATTCAATTGACTTTAATGATGTTTGTGTAACAGTAATTTCCGATAATCACGACAGAATCTGATGATTTGCATGACATAAACACAAAAAAATTCTATTCAAGTTTCCTTTATAGTGCAAAATTCGTATAAAAAGACAGTTAATTGTTTCATCAGTGTCTATTACCGCAATAAAAGTGTAATTAAACGTTTCTAAATTGTAATTAACTAACACATTTCGTGCATTTACAAGTTAGATAGACGCGAACTAGGCCTAAAAACCAGACCAAACACGCTTGATAGCGTAAATACTCTAAAGACAAAAGTAATTACTAATTCATTACTCTGTCCCTGTATCTTTAAATCAGTACAAAAACAACAACATCCGCATATTAGACCTTTGTGTCTTTTATGTTTACTTACAGCAAATCTTGCATCCTAGAGAAATTTAAAACATTTTTTAAACTTAGTTAATCTTTCGAAACTGATCATTTGTGAAGTTGTTACAGGGTACTGAGTAGAGGGATTTGTTGCCAATGTTGTAGGAAATATTTTCATTGGGGGGATGCAGTGGGGAGAATGTTGGGAGAACAGAAGATGCTCTCTCCTGGCACTGCAGAATATGCTGTAGGAACATTTTGATTGGGGATCAGGAAAGCAAAATCTGTGTCCTTCAGGCACAGGTGGATGAAGCAAGGAAGGAACTGATGAGGATCAAGGGAGATAGGGGGGAGGAGTGTGGTTGGGAACTGGCAGTTGGTAGGAGGATAGGAAGAAAGAGAATGTGATCCAACAGTTTTATCATCAACACCAAAAGCAGGTATCCACCACTGCCAGAGTTAAGTGAAGAAGAGCCTCAGGTAGAACAAGGAGCAGGAAATATGCCGCACACTTCAGCTGAGGCCAAGAAGCCTAGGAATGTACAAAGTGTTAGCAAGAAGAAAGTGTTGCTGCAAGGTAGTAGCTATGAGCGACATGTAGGCCCTCAGTTACAGGATACCTTAGGGGCTGCTTACCTGGCTGCCAGTATCTTTAAGCCAAATGCAGGTCCAAGTCATGTGATAGAGGACTTAAGGTCTTTATGTAAGGACTTTACAAAAGAGAATAGTGGTAGGATACAGTTTGGACAGGGATGGGGCATGTGACATAGGCGATGACCTGGACAAGGTAGCTTCCCTGACTCATGGCACCAAGGTACACTGTTGAGCTGTTCTGGCATCATGATCGACCACACCTTGATTGAGCTGTGGGCGAATCTGTGTTGGGTTAGGGATGTCTCTGAGGGCAGCCAACTTTGCTCATGTTTCTATGGTCCCCACTGGGACTGTCAGCAGATTGGGTTTCACTATGCATGGCCTACATATAAAAAGGACTGGGAAGGGATAATTGGTACAGCTGATTCATGAAAGTATACGGGGTGGATCTTGGGACACACATGGTCAAATACCTGTTGTCATGGGTAGGAAAAGTAGGTCTTTTTTAGGATAAATCCAAACAACAGGTTACCCTGCCTGAAGAGTATCTCCAGCAGTTTAAAAAATACTGAAATAATCAGTCACAAGACAGATTTTTAACACTTCAAATATCACACATACCAGATGTCGTAAAGGAAAACAAACCATTGGAAAGAGTAACATGGGGCATTTAAGGTATTTCACAGACTTGACAATCCTCCATCAAGACCTGCAAACAATAAAAAATAAAATGCAACTATTAGAAGCTGAGCTCCAATCTTTGAACTGTACAATAGTATGTGGTACTGAGCACTGGTGTAGGGACACAGAAATCCTACATTTTGTATTATCATTGTATGAAATCGCAAACTCTTACTGGAGAGCTGCTTCGAGAGGTGGATGATCGAGCATTTATATCAGAAGGGGAACATAGTTCAAATCAAGACATGACCTCAGTACAGTAATGAAGACAAACACTTTGTAATATCAGCTATTGAATAAACAGGGCTTGATATCACCATGAAATTAATCATTGTGTGTGTGCATAGATCTCCCAATGGTAGTGTGGACGCTTTTTTCAATAAACTGACAGAAGTTCTTGGTAAAGTCAACATAATTCTGTGTGGGGATGTTAATATCAACACTAATATCATAAATGAATCCAGAAGCACCCTCATAAATATCCTTTAAAGTTTTGGCATGTCCCTATTAATCAATAGTGCACACAGGGTTAGTACAATGACTGCATCAATAATTGACCATGTGGCCACAAATATGGAAACGGAAAAATGTGATGAAGTTGCAAAAGATCTCAGACTGTCAGACCATCTCTGTCAAACAACAACGGTAATATCAGGCATCGAATCATTCCCCAAACTACAAGCTTACAAATGACATATATCAGAAATCAAAATAAAAGATTTTTCAAAAGATTTGGCAAAACAAAGCTGGGATGAAGTGTATAAAGAAACCAATGTGAATAACTTTGAAAATGCATTTCCAAAAGTATGCATGTTTGTATCAACATCTCACAAAAACAGATGGATAACAGCAGGTATTAAGAAGTCCTCCCAAACACTTAAATAATTCAGTTCTATGAAAAAGATGGGTAGATCACATAACTAATGAGGAGGTATTGAATAGAATTGGGGAGAAGAGAAGTTTGTGGCACAAATTGACGAGAAGAAGGGACCGGTTGGTAGGACATGTTCTGAGGCATCAAGGGATCACAAATTTAGCATTGGAGGGCAGCATGGAGGGTAAAAATCGTACAGGGAGACCAAGAGATGAATACACTAAGCAGATGCAGAAGGATGTAGGTTGCAGTAGTTAATGATAGGGTAGCATGGAGAGCTGCATCAAACCAGTCTCAGGACTGAAGACGACAACAACAACAACAATGAAAAAGAGTCACAATGGTCCAGACATCATAAATTTCTATCATAGATACGAAAAGATCTAAAGGAACATGCTGACTGCTGCAAAAAGTCATTTAATGACAAAATAATATATAAAACTGAGAATCAAAACAAAGCAGTCTGGTATTTTATAAAAATAGGAAATGGGGAGAGGCAAACAAACACAGAATAACATACTTCTAAGGGAGGGGGATAAGGTAATAAATTATCCACAACACTTAGCAAACTATATAATAGAGCATTTTTCAAGTAAAGCAGAAACGTTATGCCAACAATTCCCCAAATCAAATATAGCACCTATAATAATAATGTTGCACTAAATACAATGATGTTACTTCCAACCACAGAGAAAGAAGTCAATAAAACTGTTCAAAAACTAAAAAATAAAAAGGCAGTAGGCTTAGATGAAGTTCCAGTGTGTGTACTCAAACAATACATTGAGGTTCTACAAGGCCCCTTAGCAAATATAATAAATGAATCCTCCACACCAGGGACATTTCCAGAGCAGTTAAGGCAGACAAGAGTTGTACGTTTGCTTGAGGAAGCTAATGCAGAAGACATAGAAAATTACTGTCCCATTTCCCTGCTGTCTCCATTCTCAGAAATAATAGAAGCAATTATGAAAGACAGACTAATGAATTAGGTGAATAAATACAATCTTTGAATCGAATCACAGTTTGGTTTCTGAAGTGGCAAAAATAAGAAGTCAGGTATAATAGTATTCACAAAAGTTGTACTTGATAAAGATGAGTGTGTCACAGGCATATTATTTGATCTTTCTAAGGCGTTTGATACATTCAACCACATGACTCTACTAAATAAATTAGAAGCATTTGGAATAAGAGGGGTAGCTAAAGACTGGTTTTGGTAATAGCTAGCAGACAGGGTACAAAAAGTACAAATAACACATACTTGAAATAGATCCAAACATTTGGTAAAACACTTACGAGAACCAAAATACATTAATATAGGGGTTCTGCAAGGTAGCATATTAGGACCGATATTATTCCTGATATACATAAATGGCTTTCCCTGTAGTGTACTCATGAGACAAAATTCTCTTTGTGAATGACAGCAGTATTATAGTCACTGAGAAAACATGAGCACCCCTTGCAGAGAAATCAAATGAAAAACTCAAGGAAGTTTATGATTGGTCAATAAGCAATAAAATGACATTGAACATAAAGAAAACTAATGCCATGAATTTCAGTTTGAAGAGGGAAAATGACAGTGTTAATTAAATGGGACCTCTATAGACTGTGTAACAAATTCAGAATTTCTAGGAATGAACATTGATTCTCATCTGAAGTGGTGTAAATGCACAAATGTACTTGCAAACAGAATGCCATCAGCATGTTATGCCCTTAGAATCGTAGAATCGTATCATCAGTGTGTAACAAACCATTTCTTTTTGTTACATACTATTCATATGTTCATTCAGTTCATAGCTATGGAATTCTCTTTTAGGAAACAAATGGACAAAATGTGAACACAGTTTTCAAACTCAAAAAAAGAACTATAAGAATAATAACCAAAAATATTAGTCAAGCTCACTGTAAATATCTGCTCAAAACACTGGGGATTTTAACTACTCAGTGTGAATAGATGTACCAGTCAGTTGTACACATCAAAAATAACATTGGTAATTACTACACAAACAACTCTGTCCATGACCATCGAACAAGAACTAGACTCAACTTACATTTAGCAAGAAAAAATAAACATAAAAATACACTTATTTAAAAAGGCAGGTAAAAAATAACTGTTATGCAATACATTTTACACATTGAAGGGATACTTAGATAAAACAGAGTAATGGTTTGGTAAAAAAATGTTATACAAATAAGTAGTAATAATGATTGTAAAGCATTCAACATTCCACATAACACCTTCACACTATGTTTTTTTTCTTCTTTTCCTTTTCTAGAAATCCTTACCCCAAAGCTATGTATAGCACAATACTAACACCTCTTCCTCTTTCTGAGCTCAACATGCCACTCATTATAGAGGGATACTGACTCAGTTCTCAGTTTTTCAGGATGCCAAATTGGGAATTGGAAGTTGCAGTGCAGAAAATGGCTCAGAGATCACCAGTGTGTGTGTGTGTGTGTGTGTGTGTGTGTGTGTGTGTGTGTGTGTGTGTGTGTGTGTGTGTTTGTGTGTGTAATGAGTGAAGTATTATAAAATGATGTGTGCATAGTGTGTGAGTGACAGGTAGTGACATATGAGGAAACAGTGTGGCATTACACTATTCAATAAGTTATTGGTAAGAAATGGAAGAAGTGAAATTTTTTCTGTGGAATTGTGGAATCTTGATCCACCATATAACTTTTCAAAAGCTTACAATACATTTAGAGATTTTAAAAGAATAATAGATTACCCACATAGATAAAAATAAATTCAATTCTATTCAAAATTGTCCTACCTGTGTAATAATTATGTCTACAAGAATGAATGTTCTTTCTACTCATAAAATAACAATGAAATTATGTGTATTTTCTAATGAAAATATGCCTAATGATAGAATCGGATATATTATAGTAAAAAGAATATAACATATTAATCTCAGCATACAATTTTAACTGAAAGTTTTCAATTACATAAATGAATAGAAAATTAGAAATAGTTAGAGAAGAGATAATTTCATGTTTTTCAAAATAACTTTCAGAAAGGCAGAGAAAATAAAATTCGTAAATTTAGATTTTCATAAATTGAAATGTTCAATAAACTTTTTAATTTTTTAAAACAATTTTTTTCTATATAAATAAAACCAAAGCAAAATGAACATAATGGTAGTGTTGAAAATCTGGTAGTGAAGTTAATATTTATAGTAATGGTTGCACAGAAGTGTTCACTAAATTAACAGAACTGAAAAAAAACAAATCTTACAATATTTCAAAGGCTAAAATTTTGATAACTAAATATGTTGAAAACATTTTATTACTTATAGATGATAAATATAAAACTGCTCTTCCAGATAGTTGGACTAAAGTCTTTTCAGAAGATAAACAGAAATTACAGAAAATTATTGGATTAAATTTTGTTTGTCAAAGTAAAATAAAGATAAATCTGTTCATGTTATTGAATTTGAATAATTTTTGATGTTTTAAATTTAGTTTTTTTAATATTACGTTTTTACTGAATAACTTAATTTTCAATTAAACAAAAATTTTATTCATAGATAAAATAAATCGTTAAATGAGGGAAACGACATACCTAAACTTTTGAAACTTCATGGCAGGTTAAAACTGTGTGCCAGACTCTGGCTCGAACTCAGGACTGATTTCGAGTCTCAGTCTGGCACAAAGTTTTAATCTGCCAGGAAGTTTCATATGAGTGCGCACTCTGCTGCAGAGTGATAGTGATACCTCTGTTAAAAGAGGGGATAACTCCATATAGAATTTGACAGGGAGGTGTAGACTTCTTGTTCGTTTCTAGTGAATACAATGCTTTTTTACTGTGATCAGATGTCTAAATGGTTCATCTTCATTGCCCTTGCACATTCCCATACTTCCAAACATAAATTTTTGCTCCTACCACCACCTGCTAATGCCTAATACTGGTATCCGCCTTTCAGCTTACTGTCCTGGCTGCAACCCTAATTTCATCTTGTTCTTATAGCTGCAGGCTTAATTAACCTCTAATTCTATCATAATCTACGTGAATAGGATAAAGCTACAAGGGCGTTCTGGAAATTAATGCCTCCAGCTTTTGTATGTGAAAACTCTTCAAGCTTTTTAAGTAAAACAAATGTTATTGACTGTCTACATCTTTATTCTTCTGTCTATATATTTGCAGCCCTGAAAATAGTAGCACATAACATGGCACTGTGTAATGTAACTTGGCCCTAGCGGATTTTCATCTGTTTTCAAAACATGTCCGAGGACTTCACATTGATAGTGATGAAGTGGTGCAAGTAGAGATGAGGTCATGGCTCCATCAATAATGACAAACATTCTACAGTGACAGTATCAACAAACGGTTCTTTCGTTGAGAGAAACATGCTCATCCCCAGAGTGATTATGTTGAGAAATGAATATACGTACAAGAAGAGTAAAGGTCTAGGATGTTAATAATGTTTGTTTTATTTAAAACATAAAAACCTGGGAGACATTAATTTTTAACAAGCCTTCATACTAATTGAAATTGAGGACATGTCAGGACATCAAACACCACATAAGTTGCAGGCAGACATAAAGTAAATACAATATTGAGTTAAACCTTCGGATGCTGATACACAAACGAGTTTTGAAAGAAATCTGTTCATGTCTTGTACTCACACGCAGGTCGATAGTCACTTGTCTGCTTCAAAGAATTTATAGTCACTTCTCTGTCTGCTGTAGAAGTACAACTGTGAGGTATCACAGCAAGTGATCTGAGCCTTGATGTGGGTCCACCAATAGAAAAGCTTGGCTCCAGAATCAGCTAGCGAGACAACATGGTCGATTAAGGGCATTCTTGAATGGATTCACACTTCTTCTGTCTGCTACCATGAAGATGTGTCGATCTACTTAGTACAGATTAGGAAAAAGAAAAAAACATATTAATGCCACTTTTAGCTGTATAAATTTTTTTGTTTATTCTCTACTGATTTCGACAGTTATAATAATCTTAAAGGAGAAAACTGTAAGGTACATAAAGAACGACTGTAGAATATACATAAGCAACATACCAAATGGAAGAACTAAAAGAGGTCATTTTTAAACTGCGAAACGTACACATTGTACATCGATGGATCAGGCATGTATTTCCATCATATACGAGTCACATAAGCGTAGAACATAAATAATTGTCATAATAGTATGCCTTAACTCAGTCCATATAAATACATTGTGCCTTGGTGTAGTTACATTAGTGCACATTTAGTCATATGTCCACAATCATTAACTGAAACATCAAGTCACACAAGCTCCCATTATAGTTTACAGTTATATTTAATGAGCTCTGGCGACTTATAAGGCAACATCGACTTTTCTAGTCACCTCTCTTCTTTAACTGAAGGACTTTCGAACAGTTGTGGCTCCCTCTGGATGGACCGTGGTGAACCGGGGGTTTGACTGTCTTGTCTCAGATACCTCTTGCTGTTGCATGCTTGTTACCATGTACAAATTGTTCCACTCCAAGCAGAAGATACGCAAGTACTTCCTCAATTTCCCGTCATTTTGGTGTATATTCCACTCAATATATACGTAATTTCCCGCAATTCTATCGATTTTTTTGTATCAGTTCTACCCATATAATCATGATATATCCTCTGGTTCTGAGTTCAAAAACTGCTTGTAAATGTAGTACAGCAGCCAACACCTAGTGCAAATGCACTTACCAGAAGGTAGTATAGCACTGTATTCGATTGTATCAGTCGCCTCCACCACACACATTCCACATTTACAATGATAAGACATAAATGTAACCAGTTTCCTAGGACGATTCTATCTGTGTGTGCATGGCATGCAGCGAAGGTTTCTGGAATGATTCACATTTCCCATTAACGGTGGAAAACATCCGAATGGAGAGGCCAGTTGGAGTGCAGGAATGTAGCTGACTTAACTGTATTGTCCTCTAGACAGTTGAACAGCAAACTAACACTTAGTATGTGTTGGGCAGCTTTCGTGATCAAGTGGAAATTTGACAAGATTCAATATGGAAATGTGTTTGCACTGAGCCAGTATTCCCACCCGTGTAAACTGTTTGGTTGACTTCTTCTTTGCACTTAACTTCTTTATGTAGTTGAATGAAGATAGATTGTGGTGTGTGTATCTAGGAGGTGGAAGACACATTTGCCGGTTCTCTAGACATGAGAAACACCTTAGTTGACTTTGTAAAATACAGGGATGATTTGGAATCTCTTACATCACCAACATCGGTATTAGCGAGTGGAAATATTTTCCTCTATTTGTTTAGAGTTCTCACGTAAAGGTCTTTGCAGATGGGTTAAGTTTCTAGTTACTCAGTCGTCTAGAGCACCCTCCTTCACGCTAATGTTTGGGGTTTGTAGAGAAATAATTTGCAGTCTATATTTTCGGAGTTATGTTGCATGAGCGATCGGTAGGATACTGCTGCGTGCTTGATATCGAGAAGTACCGCGAAAATTGTACAATATTATGGCAAACCATGCGAAAATACATGTGTTCTTGTAATACCAGAGTCTGGAGATGGGTGTAGAAAGGCAAGCAACCAAACAGGTCCAGATCGGAAACAATGACGCGTTTGCGCCGAGGGGCAATGAGCCCAAATTTGTAGAACAGTTCTGAGAGTGACTACAGTCTGCTGAGGGCGCTTCATCACCTATCAGGAGTGGATGACCTTCGACTTCACAGGGAAATATCTAGTGCTGCAAGGGATATATATGGTGCTGTCTGTCTTCGTGGTATATGTATGAATGATGTAAAAGTGGTGATTTTGTATGGTGCAGGATACGAATTGTATGTTTACTACATCGACACGGTATGCGATGATGTATCGCTGGCTTGGAGATCGGTTTCACACTCTAATATTCAAGCTTGTTTCCTCAGTGGCAGAGCAGTGTAACTGAGTAAGAGTCTTTCCACATTTGACGATATATAGGGAACTTTGCAATGTTTAGTTGTCGGTGCAATATGGCAATAAGTGTAAAATAGCATTTAGCTGCTAAAAGTCTCGTTTGCAGAAAGAAAAAAAAAGGCATATCGTTCTTCTACCTTGGTGGCATCAGTAATTCAGCAGGTAAATTCGATAACAGCCAATCATAATCCCCCATTCAGTCACAAGACATCCTTTGTGCTGGGATATAGGAGTCTCTACATAGTGGGGAGAAAGTTTGTGTATATTGAAAGCAGGAAGGGTAACACGTGATGGGCAGAGTGCCACGTTAGGACCGTGAGGAAGAACGAATTTGCATTTTCCTTGTTGTTCTATCGATAGTGGATGATGATTACAGTACACCAACCTGCATCAGTGATGCCTTTCCAGGCATTACATCCGCGGGTGTGGTATTCATTATAACACATAGTGCCGGATGCCTGTCCTTCATAACACTTGTTTGAGAGAATCTTGGCAGAATGCACAGCACCTTCAAGAAGCGCTGATTGTAAGACTTTGTCAGATAACTTCCTAAGACTCAGGAGAGTCGAGACACACAGCTGGTGTGACTGCAGGCACACCATAATATTTTGGGCCCTCTGCAGATATAAAAGATAACTGCACTGTTTGTGTAAAATGTGTATATATTGGAATGTAAAGTTACTGTGGCTTATGTTGTGGCATGACCAGAGAAAATGAGTGTGTGTCCTATCATGAGGGACGTATAGATTCAGCACATCGATAACTGCGAGGGTATGAGAGAGATATTTTAGGTGGAAAATTATGTGCACTATAGATACTGAGATCTGTTCCAGAACAACAGCCATCAAGAGGAGACTTTACTGTACATCGATTGGTGTCAGACTGTAGCAACAATCATAATAATTAATTACACTTAACTGGTAAAAATGTTCCTGGCTTCCTATATTCTTGTGAGTCTTCTGTCTATTTGATGATCTGTATACAACTTTTGCAGGTTTAGCTGTCAGTGCAATTTAGCGATGTGTGCAAAATAATTTTAGCACTGAAACTCTCGTCTGTAGAAAACAATGGCGAACGTTGCTCCCACTATACCTGCACCAGAGCTATGTATCATTGAGCCAGCAATGGTAAGCACACACGCACAGTCCTGAGCATGACTTGGCACTTATTTAGATAGACATGTGACATCAGTATAACACTCGAAGAACTTTCACATGCCATTGGCAGTGGGTTGAGAGTGATGGCTGGTGCTGGCTTGTGTCCAGCGGTGGCTCAAAGTAGCGTCGCTGCGCACACACCCTTGGAGTGTCTGTGCTCTGCAAATAGGTCTTCGCTCTTGTCTGGTCGCATCAGCAACGGTTCCTAGGTTAGTATGTTTTTCGAGAGGTATTTCTCAGGTTCGACATATGAAAGGTATGTCGCCACCTCATACTTGCGGGACCGCGGAACGGGCACCTGTGCGTCACTTTGCGGGGGGGGGGGGGGGGGGGGGGGTCGGCAGGCGGTGCATCCCGACTTCTTGGAGCATGTGTGGTAGACCCATGTGCGACCCAGTGGACAAAGGGTGGTGGGCGGCGCCTGCATACATTGTTTGTGTGTGCATTGCATTATTTTGTGAGCAGGTCTGTAGGCTATGCTGTGGGTTATTTGGACGGTTTACGAGTTGATTTCATGTCTGCGCATCAGTGTACTGCATTATTTAGGAGGAGTTTGCATGTGTATACTGAAAATATTTCTGTATTTTAGGAGTTGTTTTCATGTCTGTAGAGCGTTATTTAGGAGTAGTTTACGGGTCTGTGGGCTGTGTGGCATGATCCCAAGCATGTCACAGGGTGTGTTTTGCGTCAGTGTGGTAAATATACTGTCTCAAATCCATCAATAAATAAAGTGTTCCAAAATAAATAAAGTACACTCCCACTCTCCAGCAGCCCAGTCCAGGCTGAGTCATTTTCCCCTCCTGACAGTCATCTTGGATTATGTCATGGAAAGGACGACAGCACCCTCTGGTGACAGTACTATGTACTAGGTCCATGCCTCTTGGCAACCACACTGTTCCCCACCATTTTCTCCACACCATCTTGGGTTACATCATGGAACCGATGACAGCACTCTTTGGTGACAGTACTGTGTACTAGGTCAGTTGGACTCTGGACCTCGTGTTGAACACACTGGTTGGTGGTAGTGCCTCTAATTATTTAAATAAAGACTTGTGCATGATTTTGACAGTTGATAATTAGCAAGCATGTTTGCAGAGTCTTCAGATGGATTATTATTTTGACGATTTACGAATATTTCGGCTCTCTGGACATAAATGTATTTCATTATTGACAAGTGATTTGCAGGTCTGTAGGCTGTGTGGTGTGACCCCAAACATGTCAGAGTGTGCATTCTGTATCATTGTGATAAATATACTAGCTCTCAAAATACATCCCTAAATAAATGCTGGCTGGTGTGGCTGAGCAGTTCTAAGTGCTTCAGTCTGGAACAGCATGACCGCAATGGTCGCAGCTTCAAATCTTGCCTCGGAAATGGATGTGTGTGATTTTTTAGGTTACTTACGTTTAAGTAGTTTTAAGTTCTAGGAGACTGATGACCTTAGATGTTAAGTCCCATAGTGCTCAGAGCCATTTTAACCATTTGAACCTAAATAAATTGCTCCAAAATAAATAAGGCGCACTCTTTCCTCTCTCCAGCAGCCCAGTTCAGGCTGAGTCATTTCCTGCCAGTCCCTAGGAAGAGGTGGCGGTTGGATGACTTCGGTTAGTGGAGGTAGTCCAAGTCATCTATTTTCCCGCCATGTTCTTAGATTAGTAGAGATGTGTTGCATTGTCCTGATGGAATTTGAACTTCCCGCCATTTTCTGGGAGAGGGGATTGGAGGGAGTTTTAGGTTAGAGGAGGTAGCCCAATTAACCTACCTGCCTGCCAAAATCCGCCATCTTGGATGACGTCACGGCCGTAATCTTCGATTATGTCATGTTCTGTTGCTAAGTATACATGCTGCCATCTTGGATGACGTCAGTGCCGCTATCTTGGATCAATCTGACAACAATGGAGAGTGGGGCGACGCCTGCTTTGTTCTACAACTGTCCATTAGTTGTAGGTTAACACTTCTGTTAAAATTGTTAATGATTTGTATTACAAATAATTATAATTTTTTTTTAAAAGTAACTTGTTACTTGGGGCAATTGCTCTGTTTATTATAGCATATTTATTACCTTATATTGAATATTATGACAAAGTTTCTGTAATTTATACTGAAGATTGGTATGTATATGTATTAAAGCAATGAATGAAGCATTTGAAATCATGTAGTCCCAGTCATTCCTGTAGTCTTGTGGCCACTTAAGAACCCGTAATTTCCCATTACACATAGATTCCTTGGGATTACATTTATTTTTGGACATTTATTTTTGCTTTGAACAATAAATAAATTGTATTCACTGCCTCTTGTGTAAACTAGTACCCTTAATCTCTAGAGAGATGGATCGAAAAGTATGACCACTTGTCTACATGTGCCAAACTCAGATCGTTCTGTAGAGTTTTATTGTACGCTAATAATTCGCACAGGGGCCAAATAGTACTTTAGCAAGTTCTGACTGTCACTTTAATACAATTTTAAGGTTGGACAGGTTGAATGATTGGTTTCTATACCTGGTTTCAGCGCTTCTCATACATTCATTGCCTTTTTTATCAACATACATAATAACTTAATCTGCAATTATCACATAGTATAACAGTTCTTAATGTTCTGCTCCATTATAGTCCTCTGAATTGACATCCATCAAAATGTTTAGTGCAGATAAATATCGTCGTTTTAATTTATGCAACACTAAAGCTAATATAGCACAATGTAACAGATTATATATTTATGTTGTTCAGAGAAAGGACATCATGTTATTTCTGTATTTTTGTTGCTATAATCTTTGGATGGAGCAAAATAAGTTTGTAACCTTTTATACATTCATATTAAGTATGTGTTTCAAATTGATGTCTGCAATGTTCGTGCAGTATCAGTATATTTGAGGATTATAATGTGTCAGTTATTAAGTGAGGAATTATTACAAAATTGTGTACTACACTAATTGCACTAACTGAGACAAGGCACAGCGTGTTTATATGGAAAGTGTGAAGACAGACCATTATTACAATTGTATATTCTACATCTGTATCACTCATGCATGACAGGAATATATGGTTGATCCACTGATGTACAATGTGTTTTGTTTTCCTCCATTCGGTGTGGTGGTTGTGTACACTCTAAAGTCGTTTTTTATGTACCTTACAGATTTATCTTTGAAGATGATTGTAACTGTCGTAACTGACAGTGAATAAACATAAAATTGTGCAGCGTATGGAACAAATATGCTTTTTCCAAATTATTTAATAGCTGTAGAGAGGAAACTACGAGAAACTCTATTTGATATAGATGGATTGTCTTGTGATAAAGAACTGAACACACTGAAATGATGTCTTCCAGATTATGGTGACATGATTGATGGCTTGTATGTTTTTGCTGCCTCAGTTGTATTGTATGTCTTTAATATTATGGGACATTAGATTTCTGCCAGTGAGATACTTTACTGTCTTGTTTAACCTGAAAAATTTTAGGTCTGTGTTCCTTTAGAACATGTGCAAATATGTCCAACTTTTATTCAGTGGTCCAAGCTTTCGAGCTACTTATCTCTTCGCTCTTTCACTCATCGAATAATATTTTGGGCGTTAACGCTAGTATGTGCTGATTTTGTCTACTGTATGTAGATGTCCATGTTAATAGACATGGTACTTCGAATGGGATTCGTATTTTTGTATTCATTTACTGAACAATATATTAATTGTGAGTATAATATGCTATTCTTATGGACTTGTTTTTCACTCTCCTTGGTCTAGTTTGAAGTTTCCACATATTCCATACCTCGTCATATGTTCGCTTAAGGGGATACGGAATCGGATTTTGGGTTAAAAAATCGAATTTTTTTTATTGGCGTATTATATTCTGCCATGTTTCCTCTTTAAAATGACGTATCATACATAGCTCTACTACAATTATAACTATTTTATTTTTATATATTTGTGAGATCGGGTATTGCGCTTTAGTTATACACGTCTCTCGTGGCTGACCATGAACTTTTTGGCAGTACCTTTAAAGTGACATGAATTCAAATATCCCGGTTTCCAGCGACTATTTATACACTAGTTGCCCGAAAATGTTTCTCTCTGGTTTCCTCAAGTTACTCTTTGACTTTGTGGCGGGACTGTTTTGTAAACAGTGTGATATAAGAAAGTAGTTGTTGTTGAGTTATTTCGTATTTAGTGCTTCATTTTTCGCAGTGAAAATGCCTAGAGCTTAAGCAAAAGTATTTAAAAAGCGTGTGAACTGGCAAAAGAAAAGAAATAATGATTCATTAGCAAAGCAAAGCAGTTCATCATCATCACTGTTGGAAAATGTGAATCCACTTATTACTGATTTGCCGAACGAACTTACACCAAATGAAAACAGTGCTTCTCATAAAAAACTAAGAGATTTGGAAGAGAAATATAATTTACTTGATAGAGGGAATGAAGTTTTTGAACTCATTGATACGAATATATTGTGTGAAGCTCTTGAAAACAGTTTGTGCTGCAAAAAATGTCATGGAAACGTTTCTCTGAAAGTAGAATCCCATGTTGGCCTGGCTGCCCAGTTTAATTTAATATGCAGTGTTTGTAAATACAGCTGTAAGTTTCCAAGTTCGGTTTCAGTAACTGTAAATAATGGATACAAGAAAACTGAACTTTATAGTGTAAATATTAGGTTAGTTTATGGATTGCGAGCAATTGGTAAGGGCAAAGCAGCTGGTGATATGCTATGTGGTGTTCTAAATCTTCCAAGTGCACCTTCAAAGTTTGAAGCTTACAATTATGTACTAGGATCTGCAGTTGAAGATGTAGCACAGAAGTCAATGCAGGTTGCTGTGGAAGAAGCAGTGGAAGAAAATGACGGCAGTCGTGACCTCACAGTGGCGTTTGATGGCACGTGGCAGAAAAGGGGCCACACCTCCAACAATGGTGTTGTAACAGCAACTAGTGTTGATACTGGCAAGGTTATTGATGTTGCAATAATGTCTAAATACTGTAGGTGCACAGGCAGGCTGAAAAATGAACACAGTGATGACTGTATTGCTAATTATTATGGTAGTAGTGGTGGCATGGAGGTTGCTGGGGTGAAGAAAATTTTTCATCGCTCTTCACAGTGGTATAATGTTCGCTATGTCAAATATCTGGGAGATGGTGACTCTAAAGCATTCAAAGAAGTTTTGGAAAGCAAACCATATGGGAACAGTGTAAATATAAGCAAACTTGAATGTATAGGACATGTGCAGAAGAGAATGGGTGCCAGGCTGAGAAGGTTAAAATCAGTTATGAAAGGGAAAAAACTAGATGATGGGAAAACCTTGGATGGCAGAGGAAGATTGACTGATTCCATAATAGACCACATTCAGAACTGCTATGGCCTTGCAATCAGGCAAAATACAGGCAATCTTGAAGAAATGAGGAGAGCTATATGGGCTTTATATTTCCACACCGCATCCACGGATGAGCATCCACAACATGGTTTGTGCCCCAAAGGTGAAAACAGCTGGTGTAAATACAATAGGGGACTAACAACAGGAGAGAAATACATTCACCACCACAGTCTACCATCAGCCATCATGACAGAAATAAAGCCCATTTTCAGAGATCTGGCTGGCAGAAGTCTTCTGATGAAATGTCTTCACGGAAAAACGCAGAACCCCAACGAGTGCTTGAATAGTGTGATATGGCATCGTCTCCCAAAAACAGTGTTTGTCGGAATTAATACACTACATTTTGGTGTGTATGATGCTGTGGCAACCTTCAATCTTGGAAATATAACTAAATGCCAGGTCCTTCAAAAGTTGGGTATGTGTGTTGGTTCCCGTACGGTACGTGCTATGTTCTTTTTAGATCAGCACAGACTGAGGCATGCTGATAATATAATCAAGACATTAGTGAAAAAAGCAAGACAGGTGCAGAGGGGTGCCAAAAGAAGACTTGAAGATGATTATGAAGACTGTGAAGGGGGTATTAGCTACGGATCAGGAATGTTTTAATCTTCTTTCTCCGTTTCCCGTAAGTTTACTTTTTACTTCATCTAGGAACATTATCTCAGGTACTGGTCAACCTAGAAGTCTGAAATTTTTATGACGTAGTGACATAGGTCCCTATTACATACTGAAACAACGATTTTTTAATTACTTGATTTACAAAAGACTTAGGGGTGATAGTCTAGTAAGAAGCGATGGAAAAATTTACTTAAAAATAAATGTACAATATCTCTGTAAGAAAATACTTTGACAATAAACTGTTGTTTCAGTATTGTTGTAACATATGAATGCACATACAGTAAAATTTTTACCTCTCTGTCTCCAGTAGTTTGTGAGAAAATGTTCCCTATAGTAGGCATATATTAACATTGCGGGGATAGGTGATTCCGTATCCCCTTAAGAGCTGTGCTCTATGTACTATGTTCGATTTAATTGCACTCAAAGCTGAGAGAGATTAAGCTGCCTTCAGCAGTGAAAACATTTTATTTGGAAAATAATTTTGAGCTCTGCAGGTAAGTTGGTGTTGTTGTTGAACTTTAATAACCACGTCTGTGGTGACAGAGATTTCGAGATAATTTCTACTATCACACTACCTCAAGTCTTTCTAAATTGCTACGTGTTGTAGTATGCAGATAACATAATGATTTGCATGGCATGAATTACATCTACGAGACGTAATCCTTTTACTTTCATATTTAGAAATTGTGCGAATTATATAGTAAGGATCATAGTTTCAGTTTTGTCTAGACTTAGCTCTTGTGAAACCTTCTCTGTTTCGTTACCGTTTGCGGAAGTTGTTACCACTGCGAGACTTCATAAAAAAGGCAATCAAATTGCGTTTATTCACTTATGGGTCAGATTTTATATAAAAGGGCATTAAAACTGTGATCATAGTGGCTTGTGAACTCACTGCTTAAGGTAAAAAGTAGTGGACGACTTCAAACTTAATCAGTTAATATTATATTATATCACTGAAATGAGGGCCAAAGTATGCTTCAGCTGCTCAACTTGTACGGATTATTGTGACAGAGGTCACTGATTAATCAACAAAAGAATGTCAGACACGGTATTATTCCAGAAATTAGAAGAAAGAGAGAGAGAGAGAGAGAGAGAGATTCTGTGAAGTAATGCTAAGGCGGCAAAAGATCTTTTAGCGTTACGTGAGTGGCAGCATGAATGATTCCAAGGTTTGGTTCGGTCGTACTTTCGAGCTATCATTGTAGTATTTATTAACCATCACGTCGCAGAGAATGATTAAAACCCGGAAAACTTCTGAGACATCTGCGCCCGTGTACCCTGCTACGACATAGCGCCTAATCTGTCTGTCCATGTGGCATTCAAGTCTAACTACCCATCGCGGAACTCTTCATGGCAATCCACAAAGTGTGCAAGTGAGAGCCGCTGCTCACTTTGCGTGCTATTTAGGACCTTGGCCCCAGCAAAAGTAGTCGACAGATGATAGCAAAATGTAAATGTCGCGTGACTAGGGCCTCCTGTCTGGTAGACCGTTCGCCGGGTGCAAGTCTTTCGATTTGACGCCATTTCGGCGACTTGCGCGTCGATGGGCGTGAAATGATGATGATTGGGACAACGCAACACCCAGTCCCTGAGCGGAGAGAAATCTCCGAACCCAGGCCCGTAGGACTGACATTCTGTTGCGCTGACCCCTCAGCTTCCGGGGGGGGGGGGGGGGGGGGGGCGGACGCAGTTGAAAGTGGGTATGGGCACTCTAATTGCGTCTTTTGCTGCTGAAAGTGGATTGTGGGCACTCTAATTGCTTCTATTCCTGCTGTATTAATACAGTTGAAAGTAATAATTTTGTGAGTTGTTCTGTTGTTCTGTAAATTATTTTCTTATTTTTTCCAAATATAGGGGCTTAGTGGCGCGCATTCACTTCTTCCTCTGCAGCCCAATCTGCAAACTGATCTTTCCATGCTAGAAAACCATACAGGTAAACAGGGGTAGAGTTAGCAGAAATAAAAAAAAATCAGGCCCTAATGCACATGTACGAGATAAAATGCCGCAATACGGATATATTCCGTGTCATTACGTTAGAAATTCGTGACACTCACGATTCATGATAACGCTGATTGAGCCAGTCTTCATATCTCGCGATATGGACATCCATGGATGATGAGTAACTATCCAAGTCACCGACAACTACTCCGACTATGTACCTGTTTGCCAGCTATACCCCATCTTACATTCCTCTGCCTGAGTATATCATTTTGGTTCCAAACACTAAATAAGCTTAGGTGGTGGCCTCCTATCGAAATCAGATACTGGTTAGTTTCGGACTCTTTCCGTCTGGTAAGGCAATATACGACAGGCGTAAATCTCTTGGCTTCAGGATTAGCCTTGGCTTGAGGTGTGGGATGAGTCATCGTTTTGCCGCAAATCACTGCGACATACGCAAAAGGGAGCCACGTACTCTCTTAGAAATTTTGTTTAGCCTTGGAAGAGCTGCGAGGCACGATTCGAATGAGTCACTCTTTCGTCGTAAACAGCAACAGCATTGCTGTTTGCTTTTCCTGCAAGGCGCCAGTAGCTCCCGTAAAAACCTGTTCTCATTTAAATTGAATAGTAACGTTTGAAAATGCCTCAGACACCTACATTTTTTTCCAGGAAATACATTCCGTCCTTTACTGTAATGTCGTGTGTTTCTGTTTGATGATAACACAAATAAAGGAGAAAATTAAGATTGTTTTGCCATAGATTCCTCATCTTTACGTATTTCTTTTGTTTTCGCAAGGGCTTCAGGAAGAAAGGAGGATGCACAGACGTGGATGATGCTGATCTGGATGTCAAGAACGTGCATAATGGGATTTAAATATTTTCAGAAAGCTAAATAGAATATATGGGGAGGGGGAAGAGGTTTTCCAGTGATAAGGATGTTTACACAGCGGATGGATCTCGAATGGCTGTCTAACCAAGGAGCAGATTTCTATCTTTGAGGAATTGAAAGATTGGTAGAACTTCCGATCTCTTCCATCTGGTAAACCAATGGTGCATCTTCCGACTAATGCTCGCCACACCACCTCGCCGGCATCTCACTCCACACCGTAACTCCGCCAGTTAACTAATCCAATACGCGGCCCGCCTCGGTATCTTTGCAAGTAGCTTAACTCCGCAAAATACCATGGAACATGCGTAAAATCATTACGCATCGTGCTTCCAATGATTGAAGGGATAATGTGCATTGCTATAAAATTCTTCAAACAGATCTTTGTCATACTGACGTTGCCATAGTCAGATAAAGCTTCCACTTTCGTGTTCAGTGTAGTTGCCAAACATGGTAGACTATATGAGGGCTGCGGACATCAGATGTGAACGGCACGGAGATGCCCCGTAGTCGTATGGGGTATCGTTCTCGACACCTCACCAAGTTTGAAAGGGGCCTCTTAGTTGGTCTTCATTTGGCTGGATGGTCGAATCGTACACTGTTCAAATTTATGGGGCATTCTTACACGACAGTATTTGAATGCTAGACTGCATGTGAACGTGAGGGAAGCGAAATTCGTTGTCAAGTTTTCGAATGGCTCTCATCACCACAAAAGGAGGAGGATTACCGTTTTGTACTCCAAGCACATTGTAATCCTTTCACATCAGCACCTACCATTCTAGGACAAGTAACGGACTCTAAGTAATATTGTGTGCCATACTGCACCATTGGTTGGACCCTAGCAGCAGCCGGACTAGAGAATTATCATCCCACACGTAGAGTGCTACTGGAAATACAACACAAACGGCAGCGCTTGTGGTGGTGCCGTGACGGGGAAGCATGAAATGCTGTTGAATGGTGTCATATTGTGTTCGGCCATGAATCACGGCTCTGCAGTACGCTGGATGATTATCATTGGCAATAGGAACTGACCTTTGGAGAGGTCTCGTACTCAAAAAATGTTGATGAGGAACAGCGGTTTTATATATGGTGTCATGATGTCGAGAGCCATCGGGTTTTATTTCAGGTTACGGCTGGTAGTGACAACGGTATATCAGAGACATTCTCCGTTCCCATGTTGAGCAAGGTGGCCCAGTGGTTAGCACAGTGGACTTAACTTTGCGAGGACGATAGTTAAAACCAGCGACCGGCCATCCTGATTTATTTTTTGCGGGATTTCACTGATCCACTTCAGGCAAATGTCGGGATTGTTCCTTTGAAAGGGAACGGCCGATTCCCTTTGTAACCTTCCCGTATAAATAAAAAAAATATAAAAAAAATGTATAACCTTTCTGAACAGAAAATAAAAAATAAAAATAATTACAGTTGGATAATTAAATTCCGAAGTATGAAAACTGATAAATGTTAACTAATGAAAAACATAAATTTTGACGTAGGCAGCGCTACGCCATGCCCCTGTGAAATCAATCTGAATTTGTCAGTGAGAAATGAACTGAAAAATTCTTACCTCGTGATGGTGTCGCCGGATAACGCTGTCTATAAATCTGCTCGTAAATGGCACAGCTTAGTGCAATGCTGGCCTGCCTACTAATACTGGATAGCCGGTCGGTGTGGCCGAGTGGTTCTAGGCTCTTCAGTCTGGAACCGCGCAACCGCTACGGTCCCAGGTTCGAATCCTCCCTCGAGCATGGATGCGTGTGATGTCCTTAGGTTAGTTAGGTTTAAGTAGTTCTAAGTGACTGATGACCTCAGATGTTAAGTCCCATAGTGCTCAGAGCCATTTGAACCATTTTAAATACTGGATAACATTTTTCTCAGGTCTGAATTACTAGAAAAACTGACTTTACTTAGTGACACACCTGCACAGATGGTCGTCTGATTACTAAAGAACACATGACGATGATCTGAGAAAAATTCTGGAATATTTTAATTTAGATAAATGACTGGATCGGGACTGGCAGTGACTTAAGGGGAAAGTATACTTTTATAGTTGACTGGTAAAAACAATTTTATTTTTTACGTTATTGATAAAGATGTACAATCCATTACCCAGGAAAATTGAATATATTACAAATCTGGATCAACTGGTGCTGACGAATCACAAAAGAAAAGATTGAAACAAATTCATATTAACATCTGAGACAAGTTACTTACCTACCCGCACGCCAGTAAAAGATGGTTGACTTAATTACACTATTGATTTTTCATTATATTAGCAATTATTCATTTATTCATCATCATCTCATACCATGGTATCATTTTGCTCTGCGGCTGGTCACAGTTATTATTCAGTTCCATATAATAAAATTTTACAATTTGTTCTGCACTACTAACTGTAAACTGCTATTTACCAGCGACAGACCACAACTACACTGTAGCAGCGAGCGACTGCAACTGCCGCAGAGACTGCTCTGACCTGCGACTCTATTGCAGCTCTCTTTTGACAGGGGCAAAGATATTTGATATCTCAGGCAGCGCCTGTGAATTGTCGTTCTAGCAAGTGGCCAATACATCGAGATTACATATGTTCCAGCAGGGTGGCGAACCCCTTACACCTTCCCCATTCTTCCCTAATCCGATGTGGCCGACGACCTCGCTGTTTGGTTCCCTCCCCCAAATCAACCAATCAACCAATAACAACGCTGTGGATTACCATTTCTTTCTTTCAATTTTGCTGTTACAGGGTTAGGTTTTTCTATGAAACAAATGCTGTAAATAATTGTGCCAATGATCTTCTTATGAAATGTTGAAATTTTATACTGTTTTTCTATTCTAAAATTAAATGAATACATTATGTAAGCCACCTGTACGTAGACACACTGGCTTAGTCAGGGTTATACGCTGTTGTCAAGTGTACAGCGAAGTTGCAATCGCATACTCGCTGAACATGCGAGTGTGCCGACAGAACGATGTAGAACCGTGTTGAGATGTGAACAGTCTTGTCTAGGCGCGTACAAAGAACGGTGGAGAAAGTAGCGATGCGGCGTGTGTAATAAGGCAGCGGTGCTAAAAGTTTGGTGTGGCCAGACCAGGCACGGTATGAAGCATTAAGCGGGTACAGCACGATCACTGCAAGAGGATATCATCTAACATGATGAGTACTGTGGGTACAGTTTGATTTGTTATGGAGCTGCAAGAAGAAGAGCCTGAGCCACATATTGTCAACGAACAATGCCTTACATGCACCGACGACGACTAAGCACGAAGTAAGATCTTATCAGTTATTTGATGAGACTTGCATACGACTAGCACTTAATTTTGTGTCTGAATAATAGCAAGAGACTTGGAAGTGTTGATTATCCGTTCTACCTAAGGCAGTTTAGCAAAGTATGTTCCATCCTATCCATTATTACTAACCCGAGAGAATTCTAGTGAATGAGAAATAATAGTAACGTTTTTCTGTAAAAGAATTAAGTCAAGTAAAATGACTGAGCAGTGAGTAACATTTTGCTGTGCTGAAAGAAGTAACAGCAATTAAAGTTTCAATTGTTTACTAGACAGTAATTAACCGCAGCGTCTACATCTAGTAATTTGTACAGTAATTTAAAAGGCAGTGTTTAATAAAATAAAATTCAGTGACCTATAATTTTTGTGTATTTTTCAATGATAAAAAAGTTCATTTTACGCAGTCAATAATTTAAGTGTTTAAGCCTTGAGCAAGTAATGGTAGCAGTTTTACAAAGTGATTATTCCGTAACTTAACGAATAATGGCGACACTTCACGTTATTTGAGATCAACAAGTCAGTAAAAGCATTTCTCGGATGTGGACATATTTTTACGATTGGAACATAGCTTTGCAGATTACGCAACTGAATTACATAACAGTGATAATTGAACATGGCTCTCATCATAACGATATTTTCCAGTTTTAATCACAGCATCTGATTATGAATAAGTATAAATGGTTTTTGCGCAAACCTAACGACAGTAATCGTTACAGCGTTCTATATTGCACGTAACCATTCACAGCTAATGAAATTTTGTTCATTACTAAATTGTTTCCATGCTTTATGATTTAGCTGAAAAGTATTTGACCGCTGTAACACATCCATTTGAAGCTGTGCTAACGTAATATTCAACAATTTCGAGTTATTCTCACCTGATGACGAACCCACAATTCTTATATAAATTTATCAGTAATGAAACACAGTAATTACCAAAACCGTAATTTTGCTCACGTTGTGAGCTAGCGACGGTTAATTGTCTTTATTATCTAAATTCATAAGTTTTTCTAAATTTTTCTGTCTACTGTGATCCCATTTCATTCTTTATTTTCATTTTTCTTTAAGCGAAATCCATTCCGTTGTCGTCATTGCTAGAGGCACTGAGCATGTCATTTATTCTTCGGAGTACGCCTCCCTCCCACCCCCTACCCAATAAGAAACTTGTCGTGTGCGGTTCATTTAAACCTTCCCCCCCTCCACCTTCATTTCTGAGTCATCTGTCTTCTCACTGATTTGACGAATTCCGCTTCTGTACCAACCTTTTCCTCTGAGTAGGTCTTGGAACTTACGTCCTCAATTTTTTGCTGGGTGTATCCCAATCTCTGTCTTGCCCTACAGTTTTTACCCTCTACAGCTCCCTGTAGTACTATGGACGTTATTCCGTTATGTCTCAACAGATGTCCTATAGTCCAGTCCCTTCGTATCTGTGCTTTCCGCATCTTCCATTCCTCCCCGATTCTGTACAGAACCTCCTCATTTCTTACCTAATCAGTCAACCTGATTTTCAACATTGTTGTGTAACACCACATCTCAAATGCTTATATTCTCTTCTGTCCGGTTTTCCCACAGTCCATGTCTCACTGCCATACAATGAAGTGCTTAAAATGTACATTCTCAGAAATGTCTTCTTGAAATTAAGACTTATGTTTGATACTAGCAGACTTCTCTTGGTCAGGAATGCCATTTCTGCCAGTGATACTTTATTTTTTAGTTCCTCCTTGCTCTGTTCCTAATGGATTATGTTGCTACCTAGGTAGCAGAATTACTTAACTTCCTGTATTTCATGATCAGCTGTTCCGATATTAAGTTTCTTGTTGTTCTCATTTCTGTTACTTCTCATTACTGTCGCCTTTCTTAGATTTATTCTCGGTTCTTATTCTGTACTAATTAAACTGTTCATTCTATTCAACAGGTCCTGTAATTCCTCTTCACTTGCACTCAAGATAGCAATGTCAACAGCGAATTTTAACACTGACATTCTTTCACCTTAAATTTTAATCCCACTCTTGGTCCTTTCTTTTATTTCTGTCGTTGCTTCTTAGATGTACAGATTGAACAATAGGGGCTAAAGACTACGTCCTTATCTTACACGCTTTCTTGGTCTTCCATCACTACAGTTCCATCTTGGTTCTTGTACATAGTGTATATTACCCGTCTTTCCCTATAGCTTGCCCCTATTTTTCTCAGGATTTCGAACATCTTGCACCATTTTACAGTGTCGAACGCTTTTTCCAGATCGACAATTCCTACGAAAGTGTCTTGATTTTTCTTTAGTTTAGCTTCCATTATCAACAGCAACGTCAGAACTACCGCTCTGGTGCTTTCACGTTTCCTGTATTCAAACTGATCGTCAGGTAACAGCTCCTCAATTTCCTTCTCCTATATATTATTCTTGTCAGCAACTTGGATGCATGAGCTATTAAACTGATTAAATCCTAATAAACTGGAAGTGTAAAGGGTAGTTATAATGTGTTACTTCACATACGACAGTATTTTTCAACAGGGCAATGATAGTCCACACAAGATACATGCCTCCACCAATTGTCTGCGTGATGGTGAGGTACTCCAATGGGCAGCAGGATTCCCAGATCTGTCTCCGACATAACGTATGTGGAACCAGCTTGGACGCCAGCTCCTTTCCAGTGGTACTAAACGGAATATCAAAGACCAGTTACCACAGATGTGGGCCAGATTGTCTCAGGAGAGGATACAACAGCGTTGACATATTTCCCGACCAAATCAGTGCATTCATCCAGCCTAGCGTGATTGCCACGTTATACCGATAAGTGGGCTATACTGCCAAGATCTTTGTGAATGTCTCTCGATTTTCTAGCCAGTAAATTACATCACATTCTTTATCAACACGTGAAGCTTGATCTCGTTTCTCGTCCTGTCCCCCAGGGTGCAACATGTTTCTTGGCAGGCATAATATACAGACTGCTCTGCAGAAAGTAAAGACCAGATAGATGAAGTACCACAACATATTAATATCTGCCAGTCGTTCTCATAAAACTGGACATCACGGAGGACAATTTACTGATCATCAGACGAAGAGATCACCCCGTTGCAGTCACTATTACACTATCAACGGCAGCACAGCATGATCGCTATATAGCGCATCAGGAAAGAAGAGACTCAAGCAGACAGCGGGTGGAATTGCAACCACATTTAACAGGATCCTCTGATTTACGACAGTGTGAACAGCCTAGGTACTGGACCAACGAGTGGGGCCGCGTAGTCGGATAACAGCAGATTCAGTCTGAGTAGTGGTTCTGGACGTACCCACGTATGAATAGAGGTGGAAACACATGGAGCATCCAGGAACATTGTCGAATATAATCGTTATGGTGTTCAAGGTATTTGGTGTGGGAAGGCATAATGTTACATGGGCATACTGACCAACTCTTCGAACATGGTGCGCTCACTCGTCAAAGTTATTATGACACTGGACTTCTTACAAATGTGAGTCTTTTCAGGGGTCCATTCGTCCTTCACTTTTTGTTTCTTTTCGTGGATGACAGAGCGCGACCGCGTAGGACAGCCCTGGTGGAGGAGCTTTTGGAACGAGAGGATACTCGGCAAATGAACTTCCACTCTGTAGCGGAAGGGCGCTGTTTTGAAACTTCCTGGAGAGTTGCCCAGAAAGTAATGCACCGCATTTTTTCTCTCAGCTGAAAACAATGCTACGAATGCGAAACGTTACGCGCGTATTATTTGACTGCTGAACACATCGCAAAACAGGGCTACACAGTGTTACCCAATCCACCTACACCGCTGACCTAGCCACCTCAAACTTCCACTTGTTTGGGCCATGAAAGGATGCCATTCGTGGAAGACATTTTGAGGACGATGAGGAGATGATTCACACAGTGAAGCACTGGCTCCGCCACCAGGACAAAGATTAGTACCGACAGGGCACACACGCCCTTGTTTCGCGCTGGCGGAAGGCCATAGAACTGGATGGATATTACGTGGATTTTTAGATAAAACACTTTTCTTTCGTGTGTGTAATTCTCATTATGTTCAACAAAAAATTGTTGAGGAAAGCCGGCCGCAGTGGCAGAGCGGGTCTAGGCGCTACAGTCTGGAACCGCGCGACCGCTACGGTCGCAGGTTCGAATCCTGCCTCGGGCATGGAAGTGTGTGATGTCCTTAGGTTAGTTAGGTTTAAGTAGTTCTAGGGGACTGATCACCTCAGCAGTTAAGTCCCATAGAGCTCAGAGCCATTTGAACAATTTTTTTGTTGAGCAAAAAAAATGCGGTGCATTACTTTCTGGGCAACCCTCGTAAATCTGTGTGCTGGGCCAGGACGATTCAGCTACTGACGACACACCATCTCAGATTTACTGCCGCACTTCTACTTTTCATAATCTTGAAATGTTATGGGAATGACAGTCCAGGAAGCACATCGTTTATCACGTGACGCCTCCAACTGTATTTCGTTGAGCAATTATGTACCACTCTTCGCCTGACTAAACATATAATATTTTTTTTCAAGCAGCATAGCAAAGTCACGTACAAATGAGCTATTCGACCGGTTTTTTGTAGTAACCTACCTTCAGAAAACTCAGAGGATATAGTAAACAAAATTAGACGGACACAGTCACATACATATTGCAATTATAGGGCCGAGGCGCAAGTTTACCATTCTGTCATGAGAAGTGATATATGAGTACAATATGGAGAACCAGAAGACATGCTTTCAGTATAGCTGCTCTTCCACTGAAGATAGCACGACTTCTTGATTTTGTCTCGTTATTTTAACAATTTGGGCAACGGCCTTGCCGCAGTGGATACACCGGTTCCCGTGAGATCACCGAAGTTAAGTGCTGTCGAGCGTGGTCGGCACTTGGATGGGTGACCATCCAGGCCGCCATGCGCTGTTGCCATTTTTCGGGGTGCACTCAGCCTCGTGATGCCAATTGAGGAGCTACTCGACCGAATAATAGCGGCTTCGGTCAAGAATACCACCATAACGACCGGGAGAGCGGTGTGCTGACCCCACGCCCCTCCTATCCGCATCCTCCACATGAGGATGACACGGCGGTCGGATGATCCCGGTAGGTCACTCGTGGCCTGACGACGGAGTTCTTTTATTTTAACAAGTTATCAGGCATTTCCGTAGTTTTATTTTTCAAATTTTGCCCTTTGTATGAAAGTTGCTAGCAGTTGGTCTGAAATATACATTGAAAACCGCTCTTTAGCAGACGTCTTCCATATATTTTATCTTTAGGCAAGTTTTAAGTTGCTGACGAGGTGCAATAACATTCTGTGCATAGGTTACATCTACTGGGAATACCGGAGTCTCTGTCTGGAAAGTGCGAACACCTCTACAGTATACACCATAAATTGGAGGCGGTAGCTGACTGACAAATACCGTATCTGGGCGGCGCAGATTTGAGTTAGGCTGTGCATAAGACAATGGGGACAGCGAGATAAGAACTCGCGCATAAGTTCTTAGGCTTCCACGGCCAGTATAATTTTGAATAAGACACTTTTGGCTGTTAGGTCTCGTCATTACAAAACACTGAAGCTATTAAATTGTCAGCGATTCGACTAACTTTGCAGCGATCCCCTTCAGAGCAGGTAACTGCTGGATACTGCTGAATGTTTTCCCCTGTGTGCTGTCTATTCACAGAATGACACAGAAGTTTCCTGATTTGGGAAAATTCTTCTCTGTTATTATTCGTGAGTTTTACAGCTAATATGATTTTAAGGTTGAATATATTTGACATGTAAATGATTTTATGGTTCGAAATGCTTGACATGTGACTTGTGTCTGTCAGTTTCTCTTGCTAGCTGATGTCAAATAAAATATTCCAGTGCAGCCACGCGTTATGAGCTCCCTGAAACATATATCCGCTGCGGACAACTGCCTGAAGGAAATATTTGAGTCGTTGCTGGGTTACAAAATGAAAACAAGCAGTAGAGGGAAGACCTCTATACATAGTAGCTTCAAGAGCCGATAAACATCTTAAAACTTATCCTGTGTCGAATCGTGCAACACTTCTGTGGCCGGCCGCTGTGGCCATGCGGTTCTAGGCGCTACAGTTTGGAACCGCGTGACCGCTACGGTCGCAGGTTCGAATCCTATCTCGGGCATGGATGTGTGTGATGTCCTTAGGTTAGTTAGGTTTAAGTAGTTCTAAGTTCTAGGGGACTGATGACCACAGATGTTAAGTCCCATAGTGCTCAGAGCCATTTTGAACTCTCCTGTGTATTTTTCCCTCGTCTTCAATACAACCCTCAAGGTAAGGGAAGCAGAAAGACGAGAAATACACAAGAATTGGACGAACCAGTGTCGTACAAAAGACATACTTTTTATGTCAATTACACGTTTCTCGCTCAATACCTCAACAAGCTGTGGTTTTATTACCATACACGGATGTAAGCCTTTACAAAACCAGTCCTAATGCGCCACTGCATTTTTCTTTGGCAACATTAAACAAATGTTCCTGTACTTCACTTCACTTACACTGTTACGTAAAATTGCACACATCAAAAAAAGTTTTGCATCACCCTGGTTCCCAGAGCTCCTGAAGATAGACGTTGACTTTGGATATTGTATCACAGACACAGTCCTTTTGACTGTTCTGAGATGTCACTAAACCGGCCCAAAGATGTAAACAACCATGCATGAGCAGCGCCTATTAGAAGGAGGGGGTCCGACAGCCGAACGGTTCCATTCATTCCGCCAGGAAGGAGGTACACGGACCGTGTTGTCTGTAGTTCAACCATACCTAGACGGTCAGTACCGCGGTTCGATCGCGTCCGCATTGTTACTTTGTGCCAGGAAGGGCTCTCAACAAGGGAAGTGTCCAGGAGTCTCGGAGTGAACCAAAGCGATGCTGTTCGGACATAGAGAAGATGGACAGGAACTGTCGATTACATGCCTCGCTCGGGCCGCCCGAGGGCTACTACTGCAGTGGATGACCGCTACCTACGGATTAAATCTCGGAGGAACCCTGACAGTAACGCCACCATGTTGAATAATGCTTTTCGTGCAGCCACTGGACGTCATGTTACGACTCAAACTGTGCGCAATAGGCTGCATGATGCGCAACTTCACTCCCGGTGTGCATGGCGAGGTCCATCTTTGCAACCACGACACCATGCAGCGCGGTACACATGGGCCCAACAACATGCAGCATGGGCCGCTCATGATTGGCATCACTTTCTCTTCGCCGATGAGTGTCACATATGCCTTCAACCAGACAATCGTCAGAGACGTGTGTGGAGGCTACCTGGTCAGGCTGAACGCCTTGGACACACTGTCCAAAGAGTGCAGCAAGGAGGAGGTTCCCTGCTGTTTTGGGGTGGCATTATGTGGGGCCAACGTACGCCGCTGGTGGTCATGGAAGGCGCCGTAACGGCTGTACGGTACGTGAATGCCATCCTCCGACCGATAGTGCAAGCATATTGGCGAGGCTTTCGTCTTCATGGACGACAATTCGCGATCCCACCGTGCACATCTTGCGAATGACTTCCTTCAGGACTAGAGTGGCCAGCATGTTCTCCAGGTATGAACCCTATCGAACATGCCTGGAATAGATTGAAAAAGGCTGTTTATGGACGACCTGACCCACCAACCACTCTGGGGGATCTACACCGATTCGCCGTTGAGGAGTGGGACAATCTGGACCAACAGTGCCTTGATGAACTTGTGGATAGTATGCCACGACGAATACAGGCATGCATCAATGCAATAATACGTGCTACTGGGTATTAGAGGTACCGTTGTGTCCAGCAATCTGCACCACCGCCTCTGAAGGTCTCTCTGTATGAAGGTACAAGATGCAATGTGTGGTTTCCATGAGCAATAAAAAGGGCGGAAATGATGTTTATGTTGCTCTCTATTCCACTTTTCTTTACGGGTTCCGGTACTCGCCTCACCGAGGTGATGCAAAACTTTTTTTGATGTGTGTACTGAAATAAGGCACCTAGACTGGAGCCTGAAATCAATATACATGATGCCGCAGACAAGTAAAGCTATTTGGAACATTGGAAATGGTTCTCTGTTCCAGTGTTTTAATAAGTAGAAATCTGTACTGTCTATTCGTCGGGTTGCGAACAGTCTCAAAATTATTAATAACTCAAATCAGCAACTTAAAATTTAATTATTATACTTTAATGTTTGTACACATTTGCACGTTTTAGTTTCCAGTCTGTTGGTGGGCGTCGTTAACTACAGTTTTTATGCTGGTGTTCTACTTGATTAATTCACATGCGGGCGCCGAGGGGCAGTCGTGCAGTTCTTGCGCACAGCATAGAGGCATGTAAAATGCGTTCAGGTGGGCCATCATAGTGTGACGAAGGCCACCTTTCGCCAGCTAAAGAGCAGTACTAGAAGAAGACTTGTTCTCCACTGAAACGGCCTCGAAGCGTATCTTCCCGGCAGGGAAGCAACATACTTACACTGTGCGGCTCTCCTACGTAAACAAGACCTGTTTTTTTAGACTCTGCTGGGACTCCGACGAATTCGCGGACGACGGGAATAAGAGAACCTCTTTGTACAGATACCTACCTTTTGTCCGGGTCCGAAAGCAAGTAGGACACTCCGTAAGATGTCCAGTGGGTTTTTAATTTCGTCACCCACAAGCAGAAAGAAGCGTCCTGAAAACTCATGAAAAAGGAAGGCGGTGATTCAGTATTGTCCTATGTGGAACGACCGGTCATTGGCTGACTAAAAAACATGCTTCCTTGACAGGGGTTCCAGGCACAGAATTCGCAGTTCACAGCAGGCTGACACACACACCGGATTGGAAGCTATGTTTCTTACAATCCGTGGACGGAGCAGAGCTGCAAATACTATTGGCAGAAGATAGAAAAAAATCTTGTCATTGGCGGACAAAGCTTTTTAGCACGAAATCGCGCTCAGGTCAGATACTCGGAGCGCAGTGTCTTCTCTTTCTTTGTCAGACACCTGCAGATTCCACCTTAGACTTCACGTTTCAGGAGTGAAGACAGTCGTGGACTTGAAGATGGAGAGACGCAAAGGAAATATCTGCAACTACACTGGTAGCAGTCGAAAGTCTGATAGCCTCTAACTACACGTTAGCAGTTATCTCGTCCGCTCACAATTAAGATAAGATCGCACAATTCAGCGTATTAGGCCGCAATAAAGTTTAGGCTTTGGTATATTCAAGTACAGTAAATTCACACAGGCTCACGCTGACTGAATTAACAGGTGTAGTGCACATGTAGTTCTCTTCCTTTATCTCGATCATGCCGTCACTGTAAACATGCGATTCCATTTACTTTAATGAAACTGTTAGGAAGTGATTTATCGTTGTAGTATATATCCTTGTGACAGCCTTCCTAGAACCTTAGAGCAGTTTCTTTTGCTATCAGCTCCACGTGTAAGTAGAACGTTCTTGAAGTATGTGGAACGAAATGTTGTAATGTTTCCTATTGATCTGTGCACACACAGTAATGTGTACGAAAATGGGGATTTACGTAGGCCAGGTACACAAAAGACTCAAAGAAACTGGTGCACCTGCCTAATATCGTGTATGGCCCCCGTTAGCACGTAGAAGTGCGCAGCGCGACGTGGCATGGACTCGACTAATGTCTGAAGTAGAGCTGGAGGGAATTAACACCATGGATCCTGCAGGGCTGTCCACAAATCCGTAAGGGTACGACGGGGTGGAGATCTCTTCTGAACAGCACGTCGCAAGGCATCCCAGACACATTCAATAACGTTCATGTCTGGGGAGTAACATTCAAAAGAGTGTTGCTTGAGCCATTCTATAATCAATTTTGGACATGTGGGGTGTCGCATTGTCCTGCTGGAATCGCCCAAGTCCGTCGGAATGCACAATGGACATGAATGGATGCAGGGGATCAGACAGGATGCTTATGTACATGTCACCTGTCAATCTAGACGTATCAGGGGTCCCATATCACTCCAATTGTACATGTCGCACACCATTACAGAGCCTCCACCATCCTGAACAGTCCCCTGCTGACACACAAGGTCCATGGATTCATGAGGTTGTCTCCATATCCGTACCCGCCTCTCCGCTCGATACAATTTGAAACGAGACTCGTCCGATCAGGCAACTTGTTTCCAGTACTCAGCAGTCCAATACCGGTGTTGACGGGCCCAGGTGAGATGTAAAGCTTTGTGTCGTGCAGTAACCAAGCGTACACGAGTTGGCCTTCGCTCCGAAAGCCTATATCGATGATGTTTTGTTGAATGGCTCGCACGCCGACACTTGCTGATGACCCAGCATTGAAATCTGCGTTAATCTGCGGAAGGGTTAAACTTCTGTCACGTAGAATGATTCTCTTCAGTCATCGTAGGTCCCCTTCTGGCAGGATCTTCTTCCGGCCGCAGCGATGTCGAACATTTGGTGTTTTACCGTATTCCTGACATTCACAGTACACTTGTGAAAGGGCCGTACTTAAAACCGCGACTTCATCGCTACCTCGGAGGTGCTGTGTCCCATCGCTCGTACGCTGACTGTAATACCACGTTCAAACTCACTTAAATCTCGATAACCTGCCAGTAGCCGATCTATGGTAACAACTGCGTCAGGGTCTCCTTGTCTTACATACGCTTTGCCGTTCGCAGCGCCGTATTCTGCCTGTATTTGAATACGCATGCCGATACCAATTTCTTTGGCGCTTCAGTGTTTTTAATACAATAATCAGTATATGGAACGGCAGGTAAATAATCAAACTGTCGATACTTTTGTTATTCGTTATGGAAGGACATTTAACCTGTTCGTGCGTGCTTTACACCCACCTACGTCATTTACAAGAGGCTGAAAGCTATTTTTGCCGTCATCCAAAAGCGACGGAGAACATACTGACCATAATTTCCTGTCTGTAAGTCCACTATGCGCTTTGCACTCACTGAAAGGAAATGATTCCGTTCCAGATTTGGTTTTTAGTGAATAACTTAAAAACTAAGAGAGGTAGCTCATTGGGGTCACGTATATAAGGTTTTTACATGTAACTAAGGTTACTTGCGAATTTTCATCTTTCTGAGTCTAATATTCGCCTTCAATTTTTAGTAAAGAGGCAGATTTTGGCCAAAATATTACTGTGATCAAGTTGAGACTTGTAACTCTTAGTTGTGACACACATTTCCATATTCTACACAGTTTTTATCATCGTAGTCTTATTATTGATCACCAATTTTTTTTCTTAAGGTACTGTATTTTGCGTAAGATATTCATTTGATCATTCTGAGACATTACAATGTTAACATTAATACCTTGCAGAACTAGCACTCCTGAAAGAAAGGAAGCGCACACTCCGCTGCAAAGAGAAAATCTCATTCTGGAAACATCCCCCAGGCTGTGGCTAAGCCATGTCTCCGCAGTATCCTTTCTTTCAGGAGTGCTAGTTCTGCAAGGTTCGCAGGAGAGCTTCTGTAAAGTTTGGAAGGTAGGAGACATGATACTAGCAGAAGTACAGCTGTGAGTGCCGGCCGTGAGTCGTGCTTCGGTAGCTCAGATGGTAGGGCACTTGCCCGCGAAAGACAAAGGTCCCGACTTCGAGTCTCGGTCGGGCACATAGTTTTAATCTGCCAGGAAGTTTCATATCAGCGCACATTCCGCTGCAGAGTGAAAATCTCATTCTGGATAGTACAGTGTAATTTTACAAATCACTTGCATAAAACATGAAATTAAATTTTTGATTATTATAAAATTAATTTTGTTATTTAGAATTTTCAGTCTTTACCTGAAGGAGAAACACACGAAACCAATTTGTTTTCCAGTACTCTCGTTTAATCATAATCGTTGACACTGATGTGTGTATCCTTGTAAACCAAGCTCACTAAAACATTTAAGGTAGACAATGGGAAGTCACTATTGTTGGTGTTCTTCTCGACTCTCTATTACAAAAAGGGAAAGGGGAGGAGTCACTGTGGTACCCTCATTTCTTCCTCCATACACCTTGTAGGCTGCCTTTCATGAAGTCTCTTTATCCCTCAGAAACAGATAACATAGCCCAAGCTTTTGTTCTCAACTTATATCTAAGGGAGGACAAAACACAGTTTATACTCTAATTTTCTTCTATAATTTAAGTAATAGAGAATTTATCAGACAGAATTTTCTTTCTAAAATGTATTCTTTGTTAAAGCATTATTAACTTTTTCAAAATGATTATTGGTAATACGCCGCTTCATAAAATCGTGTCGTTACTCTAGCTAATTTTTACTAGTTACCTCATTATTGAGCTTGAATCACGAACTATGCAATTTTTTTATCCATAGCTGTTACGCTCTGAAAGTCAACATAGATATATTTTTAGTTTTTTAGTAGCCACATTTTGGACTAGTTTCCAATTTACTTCGTTACCTTAGATGCTGCTCTGATTAGAAAATCGAGTAACCTTTGTAAGATCTCTCTTCATGCTGCTCAATAATAGTACAGATTAGTATGCTAAAAAATGTACTTGTTGGACAGCAGTTACTTCGCTTTTTTACACACATAATTAAAATCGTTTTTACGATAACGTATTACTCCTCAACAATCTGCATTTCTTAAAACATTCGTTCATCTCTATTGTCGTCATTACGTGTCAATATTAATCTATCAATTGACCATCTGCCATAACAAGATTATGCGTTCCTCAACCCATTTTTACGTGACACACCAATTTTCCACCATTTTACCACATACGTCAGCCTACTGATTTCGTTTCTCTTATTTCTCCTTATTTTCATTAATCCATATATTTCACTTCCATACATATTTAGATGCTTCTTTCTCCCTTTTGTCTTCGCCAGCTGGCTGTCATTATTTTCACATATTTTTGATGTGATTCTCATAACACTTTCACAGATCTCATTTAATTAATATCAAAACGATTTGGCTTGGCTCCACTGGCACCATGTTATTACTCTCTCTTACCTACATACAGCCTTACTTCCAACATGAAAATAATAACAGTGCATAGAATTTATTCTTTCAGGTTTTAGGAATTTTCAACTTAAATTAGTTCTCTTAATGCAAATTGTCTTTATTTTGTTGTTACCAATCCTTTGTTATTTACTTCATCTATTATTTATCTGTCATTCGCTCCCATGAGTTATTTTAACATTTAGAATTTACTGTGGCAAACTACGTCTCATATTCTCTTATAAGAAATCATTCAGGTATAGTCATTTTCGAGAATCATTCTTACTTACTAGGAAAATATTACAAACTAATAGCATATGTACAACATGAAGGTGTATATTCCTTACTTACTACTGACAGAACAGAAGAAGAGAATGAAGCTTGAAATTTCAAGCTTCATCCAGCGAAACCGCACAGTACGCCAAACTGTATATCTGCCAAAGAGTGGTAGGTTCCCTACAGTGTATTATTACTGTCAATTTTGAAAGACTTCAGGTCTGCAATGTTTCTTAGACCTAGTTCTCTCTTACTTTTTGGGTATTCCAATCGGTGTGCGTACGTCGTATTATTGCTTACCACTAGGATACATCTCATAGTAAATGAAATTTAACTCGCCGAACTCCCCATAGGCTGGGTAAACCTTACAACAATGTTGATGATATACGGGTTAATGAACTCTCCACGCACAAGTGTTTCTTCTTAAGGCGTTTACATGTTTTTAAAAGTGCAAGTTTAGGTAAACGGTAACTTGAGAACAACATTGTACACACAGGTATACAATGGCTGAACATTAACAGTGATTACGCTATACGTTTGTTGACGGGTACAGGTCACACTAGTATCTGTATCTGTGTAATATCTGTACACTTGTTGTTCTCATTCACCATACTGTGGTTAGGTTTAGCAAAGGTGCTTATACGCATCCCAATTTTAAATCGTCACAAACCCATTGGCTGTGGACGTGCGCTTATACGTAAGGCGCGACGCAAGCACCATCCAAAGTTTCATGGTGCTGTTGGCTATTTTGACTTCCAGCTTGAATTTGACTTGGAAATAGGCATGTGTGGATTGTGGCATTCCTCCTACCAGCATTTATAGAATGTGTGTTGCCACTGAATGTTTATTATTAAGATCAGGCACTTTCAGTGCAGGTACGTTTGTATTCAAATAATCAACTTCTGTTACATTTGAATTTTTTAATGTAGTACCAGTTTTATTCACTGTTCACTGACAACTATGTGCTATTTTTGTAGCCTCAGTGGGCTAGGCTTGAAAACGGAAGTGTAAGGGTTCTAAAAATGGTTCAAATGGCTCTGAGCACTATGCGACTTAACGTCTGAGGTCATCAGTCGCCTAGAACTTAGAACTAATTAAACCTAACTAACCTAAGGGCATCACACACATCCATGCCCGAGGCAGGATTCGAACCTGCAACCGTAGCGGTCACGCGGCTCCAGACTGAAGCGCCTTTAATCGCACGCCCACACCGGCCGGCCTAAGGGTTCTAAACTAGCCGCTTAATAAACAGCTGCAACTGTCGACAGATCCATTAATAAAAACTTTAAGGAATTTAAATAAAGTTGCTGTTCTCTGTCAACGGAATGTTGAAACTGGAGAATAAAGAAAAATCCTTTGGCGACGCTTTTCCAAACCGGCTGACTACAATGAAGCATTCTCTATAACCACTAACGACGGGAGAATTCCGTATAACGTGGTCCAATGGCGTCAGGAGGTGGCGTTTGGGAACAAATAATTCTTCCCCAGATAGGAATCTTGGCATGTCTCGACTCAAATAATGCAAGGAGAGACTCTCCGGCGCAAGGAATTTTCCATTAGAAGACGAAATTCCTCCACCCAGTTTGGAGCCAGACTTTGGGGGGCACAATGAAGGACTGGCTCTCGCACTCTGTCGTATATCTCTTTCTAGTCTTACCTGGCAGTTTTCGGTTCAAGTTTTCTAGGATGGGAGGTCAGGACTTCTCCATCTCTATATATTCTATTGGACAGACACTAAATATTAACGTGGAGGAGATATACACTACAAAATCCCACTCATCGAACTGGTGCAGCAATTATTCTTGCAATGCCATTGATCAGAGAAGAGCAGACGCGTTTCTTATGTAGAGTGAAAGTGGAGCTCAGATACAAAGTCGCAGCAGTTCGTTTTGTTTTTGGTTTCGTAAGAGGACAAACGCCAGCATTCGCGCGAAAGGGTCACAGGCGGAAGACTTTGACGAGAGGAGCTTTCTGACGACCACAGCTGGACTTGGAATATCATAGGTCCAGATGGGCGACCACACTGATATTACAGACGAGCCCCACTACTTACAAGGGAACCTCCCCATCGCACCCCTCTCAGATTTAGTTATAAGTTGGCACAGTGGATAGGCCTTGAAAAACTGAACACAGATCAATCGAGAAAACAGGAAGAAGTTGTGTGGAACTATGAAAAAATAAGCAAAATATACAAACTGAGTAGTCCATGCGAAGATAGGCAACATCAAGGATAATCTGAACGCAGGAGCGCCATGGTTAGCGTGAGCAGCTGCGGAACGAGAGGTCCTTGGTTCAAGTCTCCCCTCAAGTGAGAAGTTGTTCTTTATTTTCGCAAAGTTGTGATCTGTCCGTTCGTTCATTGACGTCTCTGTTCACTGTAATAAGTTTAGTGTCTGTGTTTTGCGACCGCACCGCAAAACTGTGCGATTAGTAGACGAAAGGACGTGCCTCTCCAATGGGAACCGAAAACATTTGATCGCAAGGTCATAGGTCAACCGATTCCTCCACAGGAAAATACGTCTGATATATTGTATACGACACTGGTGAGGGCATGTGCGTCACATGACAGGAATACGTTGTCGACCCACCTAACTTGTACACTTGGCGAATGGGTAAAAAGATTCTTCTACATTGCCTGATTTAGGTTTTCTTGTGGATATGAGAATTACTCCCAAAAAAGTGATGAAAACATAAGAGTTTGTCACATAAACTGCAACAAATGAATCCAACAGTTTCACAGTCGCACACTTTTCCCTGTGCTCTGTCAGAACATATGTTTTCAACGTTTTCAAATTTTTCCGTGTGTAGACCGTCAAATCCTGCATATGTCCAAGCAAATCTGAACATGTCCTGGAATTTTGGAGAGCGAAGTTGATTATGTGTAAGTGCCTGAACTTTGATAATTGTCTGAAAATAAAAAATAAAATTTTACACTCGAAGGAAGACTTGAACCAAGGCCCTCTCCTTCCGCCGCTGCTCACACTAACCACGGGACCACGGCGCTCCTGAGCTCAGATCGTTCTTGATGTTGCCTATCATCGCATGGACTACTCAGTTTGTATATTTTGCTTATTTTTTCATAATTCCACACAACTTCTTCCTGTTTTCTCGATTGATCTGTGTTCAGTTTTTCAAGGCCTATCCACTGTGCCAAAGTATAACTAAATCTGAGGGGGTGCGATGGGGAGGTTCCCTTGTTAGTGGTAAGCAGCACTCTGCCTGTTGCGTGACAGGTTTGATTAGGCTTTCCTCACTCTGACACGTCGACTTTCCATTACGTAAATTTCCGTAATCCCAGTAAATTTCTGATTCTTAATTCACAAATGGATTACAGATTAGTTTTGCGAATCCGGATGCTCTACCAAAACGTGCTGTTCATAGGAACATCTAATGTCTGGTTCTGACATCCATTTAATGCATGATTTAGTGCCTGGTACCCGTCATACGACTACTTCTGCTGTTGTTTCCGGTATTATCTAATTATACGAGCTTAGAGCTCCGACAGTTTGACACATTTGTGTTTCCCATGCCTCTCTCACCCTTCCCATGGTCCGCACCTGCCATAATTGTACAAATATTACTAGCGGTCTCTACTGATGGATCATTTGATACTTCGTGGTGTTTAGGTCAATGCTGATTAAACTGCTTCGATACTGTACATTCGAAAAACATCAAAGGGGGGTGGGCGGGAGCAGATGTATTTAAAATCGGTCAAAAATGTTGACATTTTTGCTGCCACCAGATAGTTCTGTAGCATGTTGGAAATATTATCTCCAATTTTCAGGGTTTAATTCATGCTACAAATGATGTGAAATCGATCTTGTTTCTATCAATACGCAATGCCACGCTCTCTTTTCTATGAATTTCACCTCATTTCCAGTACTTTATTATTTTCTGCCCTCAGAGATGACATCTATAGAGTATGTGAGTCTGCGAGACCATTCACGGAGCCATTAATTACGATTTATTAAGCAAATGGACACGTAGTGAAACAAAACACCTAAATTAAAACTTTAATAACCTCATCTAGAAGAGACGCCCGAATACAACATTTTGCTCATCTACTGTTGCTAAACTTTTCTCACGTGATGTTTGTCTGGCGTTCAATGACAGTAACACAGGAAGAATAAAGACCCTTATGAGACTAGGATTTGATGTACGTTACTTCATTGAAAACCTACTGAAGAAGATTGACGATGTTGGTATTGTTAGTTCTGAAGTGTCAGCGGAGGATATTGCCAAAAAGGCACGCAGGAAGAATCAGGCTGGAAAAAGAGTTACCTGAAGACTGAAAAGCCCAAATATACGGTCATGGCCAACATTAAAAAACTTGTCTCTGGAATAAATGCTAATAAAGTAATATTTTTTCTGAATTTCTAGCAACTTTCATTTTTCAGTGAATAAGGAAAATTTTCTGCTGAATCGTTCTACATAAAAAGATGATGTTTGGTACAGAATTTGTAAACACAATAACACAGCTTCAAGGAGCAAGAAATTATTCATTGGAAATTACTGTCAATTTTATTTAAACTTATGAGAAATAAAAATTGCTATCAATCATTCACATAAACATTAAAAATTGTTACTAGAGTTCTAAGACTAATATTAAAAACTGGTACACAGATTTGTTTATCTCATTACTGAAAACAGTGTACAACTTTTTGAAAGTGATAAGTAACCCCTGAGAAAATGCTCCTCGTGTCATAGTATGTGTTCTAAAGTATCCTGTTGCGTCTGGATCAGATAATTTAACAAAAAAAATTGAAAAAAGATATCAGATTATAGCCAAAACATAATGTTAAATGTGCAAAATTTGGTTGTTATCTCTCAGACAGTAAGAGTTACATTGGATTATATTAACCCGTGTATTTTATCATACGTCCTCCTTAAATTACTATTTGTCGTGTGGATTAGGAGTTCTCTTTGTGCAATCACTACATTTCCTTCGTAATCAGTTAGAAGAGTGTACAGATGCCAGTATTTGCAAATTTAGTTCTAAGTGCATGTCGAGTCACTTCCTTGCACAAGTCAGACTCTAAATACATATTTATTTCTCCACCCCGGCCCTCCATAATGTTTCACACCTTACGAAGGTGTGAGATCACGTGAAAGAACAATGGAATACATTTTCTCGTCTCGCAGCGGCTTTCTCTTAAAATGAGGCATTGCCTTTCCTCGTCTCTGACTGGTTGAAAGTAGAACAGGTACTCCGGAACAGAAAGGACATCGGGTTCGTGGCATCGCTTCAGCTTTGGGAATTGAGTTTGGAAGTTCACATTAGAAAGAAGTTAGAAAATAAAGTCTTTTTGACATATAGGTATTACGCCAGTACTCTTTTTATTCATGTGTAATCTTTCCACTGTGATTGTGACGAATTGTAGTGGCTCACATTCCACCATGATAATAAATTATTCTGCCATCCATAAAAATTACGATGCCATTCAGCAGATTTAAAGAACTGTAGCCCGTCTTACTGTCACGACGGGTGCAATAAAAAGACCTATCACAGGACGAGATTCCTGTCCAGGTTTGTCGATGACATTGTAATTCTGCCAGGGAGACAAAGGACGTGGGAAGCAATGGGACGGAAAGGACCGTGTCTTGAAAGGAGTATTTGAGACAAACATCAACAAAAGCAAAACAAATATTGTAAGTAGGCTGTTTAGGTTCTTATATTGGTAACGCCACCGCCATGTAGCGCTCTGTATGAAAATCACTGGCTGTGCTGGGTGCAGTCTGTGGCTGGTTTGCATTGTTGTAGGCTATTGTAGTGTTGGGCAGTTGGCTGTTAACAGCGCGTAATGTTGCGCAGTTGGAGGTGAGCCGCCAGCAGTGGTGGATGTGGGGAAGTGAGATGGCGGATTTCTGAGAGCGGATGATCTGGACGTGTGTCCATCAGGAACAGTACATTTGTAAGAATGGATGTCATGAACTGCTATATATATTATGACTTTTGAACACTATTAAGGTAAATACATTGTTTGTTCTCTATCAAAATCTTTCTTTTGCTAACTATGCCTATCAGTAGTTAGTGCCTTCAGTAGTTTGAATCTTTTATTTAGCTGGCAGTAGTGGCCCTCGCTGTATTGCAGTAGTTTAAGTAACGAAGATTTTTGTGAGGTAAGTGATTTGTGAAACGTATAGGTTAATTTAGTCAGGGCCATTCTCTTGTAGGGATTATTGAAAGTCAGATTGCGTTGCGCTAAAAAATATTCTGTGTCAGTTTAAGCACAGTCATGTATAATTTTTCTAAGGGGACGTTTCAATATAATGAAATGTAGTCGAATTTAGGCAGCAGCTGATGATGGCCGATGTAAAAACTATATAAAATGTAGACTGGCAACGGCAAGAGAAACGTTTCTGAAGATTGTACATGTAAGTGTTAGAAATTTTCTGAAAGTACGAGGTTGAGTCAAATGAAAACCTTAAATTTGTAATAACAAATCGAAATTTCGCGCCGTTATCCTGTAAGTTGGTAAGCGTGCTACAAACTGTGCAGAATGGCCTGTAGGCGGTATCAAAGTGCAGATTCACACATACCGTCGCAGTATCAGTATAAAGATGGCCGCCCCACTTGCGACTTGCACCAGGGAAGAACAGCGTTCTGTTATTCGGTTTTTGCGTAGTGAAGGTGTGAAACCTATTGAAATTCATCGACGAATGAAGGTTCAGTACGGTGATGCATGTTTGTCACAGCAGCAAGTCTACGAATGGAGTAGGAAGTTCACAAATGGTGTGACTTTAGTGGAAGATGCTCCTCGTCTAGGTCAGGCACAACGAGTTGTGACTCCACAGAACATTGCAGCAGTTGAAGCCACAGTGAAGGAAAACCGCCAAGTGACACTGAATGACATTGCAGCATGTTTACAGATTAGTCATGGGTCAGCACACCACATTGTGCATGATGTGCTCCAGTTTCACAAAGTGTCTGGAAGATGGGTGCCACGGCAGCTGACTCCTGAAATGAGAGAACGACGTGTTGACGTTTGTGAAGCACTTCTTCGGCGCTTTGAACGAGAAGGTGATGGCTTCCTTGCAAGAATCGTTACTGGGGACGATACCTGGGTTCACTTCCGCCAACCGGAAACGAAGAGAGCGAGCAACCCAGACCTTGCCATAAGTGATTTCCAAATGTTTAGCCACTCAAAGACGCATTGGGAGGAAAGAAATGGTGCATGAGTGGTTGCGCAGACTACCAAAATTTTTTTCTAAAGCGATTTATGCACTTCGTAAGAGCTTGAGGACTTAATTGAGCGTGGGGGAGATTATGTTGAAAAGTGATACAGCTTTGTACCACTTCTGCACAATAAACAATATTTTAAAAAATATTTAAGGTTTTCATTAGACTCACCCTCGTATTTGTATGGAGTGTAGGCATGTACGGAAGTGAAGCATGGATGATAAACAGTTTAGATAAGAAGAGTAAGGAGGCATTTGAAATGAGGTGCTGTTGAAGAATTCTGAAGATGAGGTAGGTAGATCACGTACCTAATGAGGAGGTACTGAATGGAGTTGGGGAGAATAGAAATTTGCATCACAACCTGACTACCAGAAGGGATCGGTTGATAGGACACATTCAGATTCATCAGCGTATCACCCACTTAGTACTGGATGGTGTGTGCAAGGGGGAGTGGGATGGGGGTAAAAATTGTAGAGAGACAAAGAGATGAATGCAGTAAGCAGATTCAGAAAGACGTAAGTTGCAGTGGTTATGGCCGGCCGAAGCGACCGTGCGGTTAAAGGCGCTGCAGTCTGGAACAGCAAGATCGCTAAGGTCGCAGGTTCGAATCCTGCCTCGGGCATGGATGTTTGTGATGTCCTTAGGTTAGTTAGGTTTAACTAGTTCTAAGTTCTAGGGGACTAATGACCTCTGCAGTTGAGTCCCATAGTGCTCAGAGCCATTTGAACCATTTGCAGTGGTTATTCGGAGATGAATAGGCTTGCACAGGATAGAATAGGGTGGGGAGCAGCATGAAAACAGTCTTGTGACTGCAGACCACAGCAAAACATCTCCACCAGCAACTGTATTAAAGTAAAAATTTTGTCGTCACAGGATCTTCCCTTCCGAAATTCGGTTTGCCCTTCAATTGCCATCAACATCCCCTCCAGCCTGTCTTTTAGGACCCCACGATACAACCTGCCAACATTGTTTGTAACACTGACCGCACAATACTGTCGGCTACGTTCTTGTTACCTTTCTTGTAAACCGGACTTTTGCGCATTCCAAATTCCGCGTGCTTTATAGCAAAATGTCTGAAGGACATGAAATTTTTTTCTCTTGAAATTTGGATTCCCTATTGCGGCGGCGCGGTTCTTTCTGTCTTTTTACGACGAACCCGCACCTACCTGTGAACATTGTCTCAGCATTTCATCAGTAGGGAAGCCGAGCGAAACCTACTGTACTCCGATGTGAACCAGGCTGCAATTAAAGTTACTAATCTACGTTTCGGGAAGAAATTTTCACAAGAAATGAAAGGTTGGAAATTTTGTCCTCAATTAATACATTCTGAAACTTAGGTGGACAAGTATCACTGCCAAGCCCGTGCTAGTCTTAACACAGTCACTCACAATCCCTTTCACTCACGTTAGCAAGTTTATGGTGTTGCATTTCCCGAAAACGTAATAGCTACAAAAATACTGATTGTTTTTTATTGAGAATGCTCGCCAAATATTAAGTCTGTCAGTACCAAATGCAGTCACAGCTTTAAGCCACCGACCTCCTCAATAAGCCACGCGGAATATATGTCTTTCCTCGTCACAAAATTCACTTAAAAATTCCGAAATTTCTACGCGCCCATCGGAATAATTACGCCGTTACTTTACCACACTTTTGATGTATGAAGCACTGCTAGATCCGGCAACTTATAATTTCCATCGGAACTATTACTACTACACACGTCCGAACTGTTTCATGGCTAGGCTCCCACCCCTCTCTAGAATACTCTGTCTTCTCTACCAGCAGAGAAAGGAGCGCGAAGAATGTTGCTTTACCATTGGTCCATATCCATACTTCTTCGAAATGTCCCGACACTAAGTCCTACTACATAACACGTTAAACAATTATCTTCATATTAACCTTAAACCACACTCACGCATCATTCATACTGCTAAAACACATTTATAACATTTTACCTACACAAAAAGACATAACAACACTTTATGAAAATACTAGAACAGTTTATGAAAAACATTCTATTACTTTAGTGCGCTGTAGTGGGCACAATCGAAACTAAAGTCACAGTCCCCCTATCCAATATTGTCCTCTATCGGCTGATACATAAACTACGTGCGGGTCCAGTCTCGCGTCACCATCTGTCACTATCCAGCTCTGAGACACATTTCCCACTTCACCGCCTCCAAGGCAGGATCCTTATAAGGCGCTAGGCCTCACTATGTAGCACCAGCTGCAGTATCGGTATCGTATGCAGTTTTTGAATGAAGGACTAGGTGAGCTAACTGTGTAGAGAGGAGAGGTTTACCAGCCGCGAGCCCTTCAAAAGGCTGCCAGACCCGTGGGCTACCGCGCGTGTAGTCGGGGAAACGGGCAGAACTAAGACAAACACTCGCCGGCCGGTATTTGAGGTACGTGCTCATTGTCGTGTGGTGACACGCCGGCTGTACAGTTCCCACGGCGGGGGCGACGCGACGCCGCGCTGCCCGGTGCCCGCTCTGCCCGGGCCGAGTGGGGGCGGGCCGTCAGTCAGACAGGAAGTCAACAAACCCACGCGGCGCTGGCCCGCTAATTGCGGGAGTGGCGACACAGAGCCGCCATTGTTGTGCGGCCGTGTGCAAACAGCAGCCGCCGCTTCCTGCCGCCAGGGGCGCGCGGGAGCCGCGGCCGCTCAAATACTCGGGCCAGCGTCACGGCGCGGCCCGGCAAACAGCCGACGGCCGCGTCAACATGACGAGCCGGAAATGTTCCGTCAGCGCGACGAGTGCTCTGCAGCCGGAAACTGGTTAGCTTTGCCCTGGCCGGTCGCCGCGGTTCGGGGAAGCCGGCATTCCCGGCCGCTGCCGCGGACCTGCCGCTCGCTCACTCATGTATTCTCTTCCGGAGGAAATAGGATGATGGATTAACGGCTCATCGACGTGAGCACGTACCTGGCTAAATTCACGTGAATGTATCTGCTCCGTGAGCCGCTGTATAGAAAATGGAGGGGGGCACATCGTACCGATTTCATTAGTTTCCTTTCCAGTTCCATTCGTGTACTGAGCGAAGGAAAAACAACTGTTCACCCTTTCGCTGCCAAAAACAAGCTCTTTGCATTTCGTGCTGAGGCTGTTTTTGTTATGACTATACTGCTCGCCAAATGCTGGTGCCTGCGCTGAAAGACTGCAGTCGGCAGATATGAAATAGACTGCTGTCCAAAAAAAAAGCAACACATCGCTGATTCCCCGTCCGGTGTCTAACTCAAGATATAATCATACAATCGATGGTCGTACGATCGTATTCTGAACGGAAGATGATAAAATCGTCGAATCACACCTCACCGGTCGAATAGTGGGTTAATGCTCTTTTTTCAGATGAGACCCGTTTTGGTCTGGAGGGCGACTCTCGACAGATTCCCATCTGGAGATATCGTGGAACACGATTTCGGGACCCAAACCTTTTGGAAAGAGACTGATATCGAGGAGGATTCCTAACAGGGTGGACTCAAAAATGTTCAAATGTGTGTGAAATCTTACTGGACTTAACTGCTAAGGTCATCAGTCCCTAAGCTTACACACTACTTAACCTAAATTATCCTAAGGACAAACACTGACACCCATGCTCCGCCGGGGCCAGCCGCACAGTCCAAGACTACAGCGCCCCTGACCGCTCGGCTAATCCCGCGCGGCCAGGGTGGACTGTGATTATCAATTACTCAAAATCACAGTCAAAATCGCATTATTTATTTTGCCACCAGCCTGTTTCAACCCTCGACGGGGTCATCTTAAGGGCAATTTACACTCTAAAGTTATAATATTAGTAAGTGATCGTGTACGTAATCTACAAACAATTAGTGAAGGTTACATAAATACACAGATTTTTATACCCATTTGGTCGCTCGCTGGAGTCGTCAACCTGCCTGTGCACGGTTGGTAACTATGCATGGTTGGCTCTCTCATGATCTTAAACAACGGTCAACAACACGTGGGCAGTCGGTAACGCCCTCAACGGTGACGAACGGTAGTTACTTGCTTAAACAAGAAATCGTAAATTTTAAAGTTTATTCCAGTTGTAATATAAAACATAATAAATAATAAATATAGCTAATTAAACCTCTAGAAATTTACAGTTATTTAAAATTCAGATAACTGTAGTCCCATTCACTTTTCATATCATTTGTGGATAGAGCAGAGCTCTCTATCTTTTGTGGTAGGGACGCCATTGCCCATGGGCGATAGTATATATCAAGCTGTCGTCATTATAGCCGCTTCGTATAAGTCGTCTGCTGTAATACCATCTTTGCGCGGCGTTCGTTGTTATGGTAACGGCGTACCATAACCATTCTTCCGCCATGTTGTTGTCAATCCATGTTGTCTTCTGCTACGGCGTTATCTTTGCACAGCATGCGTTGTCGTGGTGTGTTCTGGCTGCTATCCATAAAAGTTGTTCCTAGTAATTAGTAGAAAAACTTCAAAATCAGTGTATTTTCCGTTATAAATTAACATATTAGAAAAAGAAGTATATCAAGTGCCCCTTAGCCGTGGAGGGCGTTACCGTCTGCCCACGTGTTGTTGGCCGTTATTTAAGCTCATGCAGAGAGCCAACCATGCGTAGTTACCAACCGTGCACAGGCAGGGTGACGACTCCAGCGAGCGACCAAATGGGTATAAAAATCTGTTTATTGATGTAACCTTGACTAATTGCTTGTAGATTACGTACATGGTTACATACTAATATTATAACTTTACAGTGTAAATTGCCCTTAAGATGACCCCATCGCAGGTTGATACCGGTTGGCGGAAAAATAAATAATGCGATTGTGACTGTCATTTTGAATAATTGATAATAAGCAAATTAATCGCTGTTCATCTCCATATAACTCTGTTGTCTAAAAAATTGCTGTGATTATGTAGGCCAGTCGAACACCTCTTTATGAAATTGTACGGGCGTATGGGCAAGGTTTACCTGCTGTCAGGTATCGTGACGAGATGTTCGGACCTCATTACCGGTTGTTGCGAGGTGTTGTGGCCCAGACGTTGCATAGACGGCGTGGTGTCACCGCCCGACACCACACTTGCTAGGTGGTAGCTTTAAATTGGCCGCGGTCCATTAGTACATGTCGGACCCGCGTGTCGCCACTGTCAGTGATCGCAGACCGAGCGCCACCACACGGCAGGTCTCGAGAGACTTACTAACACTCGCCCCAGTTGTACGGACGACTTAGCTAGCGATGCAACACTGACGAAGCCTCCTTTATTTGCAGAGAAGATAGTTAGAATAGCCTTCAGCTAAGTCAATGGCTACGACCTAGCAAGGCGCCATAGCAATTGATAGTTATCGTATGAAGCATGTCTCATCAAGAACGATGTATACAAATTATGGATTAAAGTTAAGTATTCCAGAAGCTACGTACTTTTCTTTATAGCATTCATTACGTATCCTGTTTCAGACCTCACGCCATCCGGCGTGAGCTTATAGCGTGCATTTCGGTCTCCTCAAACCACACTGTGTCGGCACTTCTGTCGACACATCAGACGGATGATAGTGTTAGACCCTATGGAGCACAGGCAGTTGATGTTTTATTGGAAACGGACAATCACGTCAACAATGATGTCAGGGCACCTATCAAACGGGGTAGTGTTTGCCGGGTAATACCTCATAAACAACCGCTGTGTACACAGCCACAGGCTGTGCAGTATGGCACAGATAAAATGCCTACCAGACTACCTGCGGTGTAGTGTCATAGAAATAATGGGAGCAGGACAGTCACAATCTGACGTGGCTCGATGGCTTAATGTGAACCGTTCTGTTGTTTCTTGGGTGCGGCGACAGGTTATAGACACCGAAAGTGTATCCCGAAGACGAGGGCAAGGCCGACCACGTGTGGCATCAGAAAGAGAGGACCCTTATTTGGCTGTAAGGGCACGACAGCACCGCCTTAATACTGCCGGGAACTGGCGTCTGATTTGCAGCATCCACTGGACGTGTTGTTTCAAGGCAAACGGTGTACAGAAGGCTTCGACAACGTGGCCTTTATTGTCGGAGACTGTTTTATGTAAATCTATGGCACGAATTGGAAGAAAGGAATGTCCAGAGCGGAATCGTCAACATGACACCTGGACGGTCAAATAGTGGATCAATGCTCTTCTCACGGATGAGCCACGATTTGGTCTGAAGAGTAATTCTCGACAGATTCCCATCTGGAGATAACGTGGAACACGATTTCTGGACCCAAACATTATCGAAAGGGACTGATATTGAGAAGGATCCCTAACAGCGTGGGCTGTGATTATGTTGACCATTCGAACCCCTCTTTATGAAATTGTACGGGTGTATCGGTAAGGTTTAACTGCTGTCAGGTATCGTGACGAGATCTTGAAACCTCACGTCCGGTTGTTGCGAGGTGCTGTGGGCCCAGACTTTGTATTGATGGACGATAATGCTCGACATCATGAAGCACAGGTAGTTGATGTTTTCTTGGAGACGCGTGGGGTAGCCTCGCGGTCTTGGCGCCTTGTCACGGTCCGTGCGGCTCGCCCCGTCGGAGGTTCGAGTTTCTCTCTCGGGCATGGCTGTGTGTGTTGTCCATAGAGTAAGTTAGTTTAAGTTAGATTAAGTAGTGTGTAGCCTTAGGGAACGATGACCTCGGCAGTTTTGTCCCATAAGACCTTACCACAAATTTCCAAATTTCCTTGGAAACGGAAGAAATTACATGGATAGCGTGGCCTGCTTGCTCTCTCGATTTGAATCCCTTAGATCGTGCCTAGGATGAGCTAGGGAGACAAATTGTGTCACGTCAGCATCCAACAATCACTTTCCAACACTTGCGAGCAGCTCTGCAGGAAGAACGGGTGCTACTGTCTCAACATGAAATTGACATCGTAAATTTTAAAGTTTGTTCCAGTTGTAATATAAAACATAATAAATAATAAATATAGCTAATTAAACCTCTAGAAATTTACAATTATTTAAAATTCAGGTAACTGTAGTCCCAGTCACTTTTCATATCATTTGTGGATAGAGCAGAGCCCTCTATCTTTTGTGGTAGGGACGCCGTTGCCATGGGCGATAGTATATATCAAGCTGTCGTCATTATAGCCGCTTCGTATAAGTCGTGAAGCACAGGTAGTTGATGTTTTCTTGGAGACGCGTGGGGTAGCCTCGCGGTCTTGGCGCCTTGTCACGGTCCGTGCGGCTCGCCCCGTCGGAGGTTCGAGTTTCTCTCTCGGGCATGGCTGTGTGTGTTGTCCATAGAGTAAGTTAGTTTAAGTTAGATTAAGTAGTGTGTAGCCTTAGGGAACGATGACCTCGGCAGTTTTGTCCCATAAGACCTTACCACAAATTTCCAAATTTCCTTGGAAACGGAAGAAATTACATGGATAGCGTGGCCTGCTTGCTCTCTCGATTTGAATCCCTTACATCGTGCCTAGGATGAGCTAGGGAGACAAATTGTGTCACGTCAGCATCCAACAATCACTTTCCAACACTTGCGAGCAGCTCTGCAGGAAGAACGGGTGCTACTGTCTCAACATGAAATTGGTTACATCACTCACAGCATGCCCCGTCATCATCAGGACAGAGGCGGCCACACCTCATGCCGAGCACATTAACCAGTTGTCGGAATGTGTGTGCAAATCCGTTAAGTTAGAAAAAACGTACAACTTCTTGTCTACCGTTTTGCACGTTGCAGTTGTTTACGTTCTGTATTCTTTACATTGTTCCTACTTTACTATCAAATGTTTATATTCTTTTGTGGCAAAATATACGCAACCTTCAAAAACTTCCGTTTGTTGCTTTAAGTTTTGACAGCAGTGTACTTATCATCCAATTTTTCGAAAACTATTAGGTGAGAAGATTTGATTTTTGCGCGTCGTACAGTCTGATATCTTCACTCATTATGTCACACTTACTGCGCTGCATAAAATTAAGTAAAACATTGCACGAAATTTTAAAATAATTCGCTGAGATAAAAACGCATTGAATAAACTTGGCGTATGGCTGATTCATCTCATAAATGAAATGTGAATAAGACTTCAAAATTTTGTTTAAAATTAAGTTCAGAACGATATCTCATTTCGTTCTTGAGCTGTTGGGTTCCACTTCCGAAGGACGGTCGCTTGCGACACGCCCTTTCACGTCCCTGCGCATCGCAAATCATGTGGGAATAAAAATCGTCACATCTCATAAACGATTCAAGGTATCTTGACGAGCTTTTCTGCAAATGATAGCCCGGAATGAGGAACATATGGTGTGTGCTAAATACTTGAAACTTTATTCTCCGAGATATTAAATTAACTCGTTTGCAGCATGGAGATATCGGCAGCTCAGGACGCTTTCAGACGCCAACAACACAGCAGGAAAATCCAAACGGCGCGAGTATACACAGTCCACTGCACCTGGGGAACAGCGTAGCAGGACGTGTACTCACGCCCGCTGCAGCGAAAGGGTTAATATCGTCATCTAAAATTTTAGTGGTAGCTGTTATTTTCTCAGAAACTGTAGGGTATATTTCAAAACAAACTTCAGTCATCAGCTCCACAGTTACTTTTATTTCGTTCTACTGGATTCAACGAATTAATCTACCATCTTCAGAAACCTACAAATTTGGGTATATTATAAATCTTCAACTGAAGTATGTGCCTGAGAGATAGGCATATATTTTTATTTTGTTAGATTGACAGGAGTGTTAGTGCTATTGGCAAGAATTCATCTGCAGCTTACTTGTTCATGATGACAATTATACATAAAGTAATACTTGTTTCCTCAAATATCACGATGTCTGTGAAACATGTATTTCCAGTAACGCAGATTTTGTTGCGTGTCTATTAGACAAAACTTTCCAGAAGCATTACTTTTATTTATGGTGATAGAATTATCCTTTCTTTTAGACGTTCTTTTAAGAGACAAGACTCAAGAATTTTTAATATGCTGTACAGGTGGGAAAATGGGAGCAGGTTCAATCTACCTCACGAAACAGAAAACGAAACGAAATGTTGAGAAGAGGTGATACAAATCTTGAAGACAAAATTGCTGGGCTGTGGAAAGAGGTAGATAGTCAGGAAACTGATGCACATGATGTATTTTCTGAGGATTCCTTTTGTGATTCTTAATTTTCTTCAGGTTTTCCTCTCATGAACAAGACTGTTCCACGTGTTGACTTATCCTGCACAGGCGATCAAGCAAATAATGACAAATCAATTCCTTTTGTTTACAAAGGGGAAAATAGAATTTGTTGAGCACCAAAAGGATCAACTAAAGCTAGACCATTATCTCGTGATAACATAGTCCTGGGAATACCGCGTATAGCAAGGAATGTTAAAAATTTCGGTGACAGTCCTAAGGTAATAGATATTTGGGTTTTCGTGTTTGATGACGAACTCACAGGACTAATTGAGAAATGGGCAAAGGATTAGTCAGAACAGTACAGAAACAGAATTAAAGTACATTAGCAAAGTAACTAGAAATCTACTTCTGTACGAAATAAAAGCGCTCATGTTGTTTTATACGCTGGCTTTTGTCTGTAAGTCTGTGATTGAAGATATGGTCTCATTGTTCTTTACTGATTATGTCGGAAGACCTGTATTTACAGCCGCTGTGTCAGCAGAGCGGTTCCAAATCCTGTTACTCTGTTTGCGATGAGATGACCCTGAAGCAAGAAAAATACCGAATGATGACAAATTAGCACCAATTTCAAAATATTTTTCCGAATTCATCAGTAATTCAGTACAACAAAAAACCTCCCAACGTTGCAAATTTCACTTTTTTTATTTTCTCGATGACTAGTTTCAGTTTGATTTTCACAACATATTAACAGATAGCATGTTGGAAGTTCGTCATCAGTAACTGTCAAAAACTGTTCTCTCTTGGACAATATACTTCCGTAGATGAAAATCTCATACCATTTCGCAGCAACTCTGGCTTCAAAGTGTATTTGCCCAAAAAGCCAGCCACATATGCAACAATAGTCTTGTATGTAACAGATGCCTGTTCATCATACGTACAAAATGCCTCCATAACGACAGTTCCAAGTATTAACGTCGTAAAAATGGCTCAAATGGCGCTGAGCACTATGGGACTTAACTTCTGAGGTCATCAGTCCCCGAGAACTTAGAACTATTTAAACCTAACTAACCTAAGGACATCACAAACATCCATGCCCGAGGCAGGATTCGAACCTGCGACCGTAGCGGACGAGCGGGTCCAGACTGTAGCACCTAGAACCACTCGGCCACTCCGGCTGGCCCATTAACATCGTAAGTCCGCCAGAATTGTTACGTCACTATTTTCCTCCCGTATGAAAATCATATCGAATGCGAGTTAAGTTACGACGTTTTTCCTGGAAGAACAGTTGCACTATTAAAATCGTAGCTGTAATTACGACTTTTGTACTGGGAAGTTTACTAATTACAAATCGTGATGGTGATAATTTCCTTTGGGACCAATCTTCTGAGGTCATCGGTCCCTGAAACTTCCATTTACAAGTGAACGATGTTTATCGTCGTCGCTATTAAGTTGGGAGCACTGTTGTTTAAGGATGATTGCAGCCAGTTACACCTATGCTGATTGTAAACGTCGTCATCCCGATTTCGCATAGAAGAATAACTGATTAACAGCTGTGTGAATGGCTTCCGAGTTAGCTCCTTTTGTAGCTCGCGTCAGTAATTAAGTTCATACCTAAATATGTACTCAAGTAGAACATTAAAATAATGAGCATGGTCTCAACCCAGTGAATGGTGCTGAACGTCTCATTTCCTCTTGTATGAGCAAAGGTAAAGAATAGTGTGACGTGGGACACGCGCTGAAAGATACTTCAACTCAATAAAGACAAGGCAATAACCACCAATCAAACAAAAACTCTGGTTTCAATTTCCGACAGATTTTATTTAACAACTGCATGTCAACATCAAAGTGCTGTTATCCCAGAATAATATTCGTACTTGCGCTAGAATTTGAAACATTACTAAAGAGACAAAATGTCTTCGGGCGTCAAAGCCCCTTCCAAACAATAAGTAATTTTAAAACCCTATCAGCGTATATCTTAAGAACCATACAAACAATAAATGGTTTACTGAGGAAAGTTCCACAGAAGCAGGACAGCTTTTAAGATGTAATAGCAGAAACAACTCACAATTTCTCTTTGTGAATAGCCGGCCGGAGTGGCCGAGCGGTTCTAGTTGCTTCAGTCTGGAACCGTGCGACCACTACGGTCGCAGGTTCGAATCGTGCCTCGGACATGGATGTGTGTAATGCCCTTAGGTTACTTACGTATAAATAGTTCTAAGTTCTCGGGGACTGATGACCTCAGAAGTTAAGTCCCATAGTGCTCAGCACAATTTGAACCATTTCTTTTTGAATAAGGTATTAAAAACCCAGTACAATGAAAGACATCTCACAGGTATCACAAAATTTCAGTGACAAGTAATGGAACATCAGAGGTGAGCGGAAACTACAACTCAGATGGAGCCTGAATGGAATCTGAAAGGAACAGTGGAGAAGGAAAGACGGACGCCTAGGCGTCGCCAAGAACCAATAATAAAAATACTCAAATTCGCCGAAGAACTGGAGTCCACCCATAAACACAGCGACCGCCGCCAAGGCGTCGTCAGCCAGTTAAACGACCTGCTACAACGAACGACGCGTACCGCTGATTATACCAATGAAACAGCAACACGAAACCACACAGCAACTAGGCAATATCCAGAGTGACAGAATCCTTAAAACCTTACAAAAATTTCAAGACAGGAACATGGCCACAAGGGACCCCACAACCCATCCACATTCACAATTAACCACTTTAAATACATGCACTACTTTGTCATTAATAATGTGTGCAGACAGGCTTACTCGTATTACTGCCTGACCAGGAAGTGATAATATACTCAGATATATAAGAAGCTGGTCATAGTCCTAAATCACGCCCCCGTAACTTAACTCATAACATAACCCAGGAGCGGATTAATTAACATAAACACATACTTAATAATTACAATTCGACAGGACTCTAGCACACAAATTTTTCCATGATTATGGCCATGCTTGTTTACCTCTGAACTCAGTACCTAAATACCAGCAGACAGCCAGAAAATCGAAACTGTCGTTATTTCGGAGTGCACAGACACTTATTTAGATACACTCTCCTTGCACGTATCTAAAGTGCTTCCAAAACAGGCGAACCTCATTCATGCAGGTAACCATTGCTCAATAAGTTGTGCATCTGTGGTCAATACGAAACAGATAACATGAGCTCCAAATACTAGGAGAGCCGTTAACTGCAAACAGCATGAAATCCAAAATACATGGACTACTGGCCATTAAAATTGCTACACCACGAAGATGACGTGCTACAGACGCGAAATTTAGCCAACAGGAAGAAGATGCTGTGATATGCAAATGATTAGCTTTTCTGAGCATTCACACAAGGTTGGCACCGGTAGCGGCACCTACGACGTGCTGACATGAGGAAAGTTTCCAACCGATTTCTCATACACAAACAACAGTTGACCGGCGTTGCCTGGTGAAACATTGTTGAGATGCCTCGTTTAAGGAGTAGAAATGCGTACCATTACGTTTTCGACTTTGATAAAGGTCAGATTGTAGCCTATCGCGATTGCGGTTATCGTTTCGCGACATTGCTGCTCGCGTTGGTCGAGATCCAATGACTGTTAGCACAATATGGAATCGGTGGGTTCAGGAGGGTAATACGGAACGCCGTGCTGGATCCCAACGGCCAGGTATCACTAACAGTCGAGATGACAGGTATCTTATGCGCATGGCTGCAACGGATCGTAGAGACACGTCTCGATCCCTGAGTCAACAGACGGGGACGTTTGCAAACAACAACCATCTGCACGAACCGTGGCTGCGGTTACCCTTGACGCTGCATCACAGACACGAGCGCCTGCGATGGCGTACTCAACGACGAACCTGGGTGCACGAATGGCAAAACGTCATTTTTTTCGGTTGAATCCAGGTTCTGTTTACAGTATCATGATGGTCGCATCCGTGTTTGACGACATCGTGGTGAACGCACCTTGGAAGCGTGTATTCGTCATCGCCGTACTGGCCTATCACCCGGCGTGATGGTATGGGGTGTCATTGGTTACACATCTCAGTCACCTCTTGTTCGCATTGACGGGACTTTGAACAGTGGACGTTACATTTCAGATGTGTTACGACCTGTGGCTCTACCCTTCATTCGATCCCTGCGAAACCCTACATTTCAGCAGGATAATGCACGACCGCATGTTGCAGGTCCTGTACGGGCCTTTCTGGATACAGAAAATGTTCGACTGCTGCCCTGACTAGCACATTCTCCAGATCTCTCACTAACTGAAAACGTCTGGTCAATGGTAGCCGAGCAACTGGCTCGTCACAATACGCCAGTCACTACTCTTGATGAACTGTGGTATCGTGTTGCAGCTGCATGAGCAGTTGTACCCGTACACGCCATCCAAGCTGAGTTTGACTCAATGCCCAGGCGTATCAAGGCCCTTATTACGGCCAGAGGTGGTTGTTCTGGGTACTGATTTCTCAGGATCTATGCACCCAAATTGCGTGAAAATGTAATCACATGTGAGTTCTAGTATAATATATTTGTCCAATGAATACCCGTTTATCATCTGCATTTCTTCTTGGTGTAGCAGTTTTAATGGCCAGTAGTGTATTTTTAAGGAATTTTTTGCTTTTGTAGAGCTGATGTTGTGACAACGGGAGAGCGGGCAACAATTACTGATTCTTCGTGTTTGGACAATATTGATGACTCTGTTGCTGATCCTGATTTTCTTTCACAACAGCTTACAGTTTATTAAGCAGCAGTGATGAGGAGGAATAAAAGAGAACTCGGTTGAAAGCGAAGCATAAGAAAGACAGGGGTAAAGTGTTTTGCAGTACAAGTATTTCAAGATACAACATCACTTAATCATTTCATTTTAATAATACATATTTTTATCGCAAGAAAGAATTCCTTACAAACTGATGGGAAACACTTAAATGTATCTCCGCTCACCTCCATATTGGAAAGTAATTCTATACACCCTTCACAAGGTACTGCTATAACACAGCGATGTTCAAGTAATGAAAGGAAGGCCCCTAAAAGACGTAGGACTCCATCCTAATGGTTAGTAAACAGGGTGAAGTAAACCGTCAACAGAAGTTTTTGGCACAAAAGCCGAAAGAGTACTGAAATTCACGCAAGCTTAATGAAACCTGGATACGATCCCAACTGATGCCGACTGAAATGTCATTAGTTAACCGAAGAAAAGAGGCAGGGTACATCTGAACTGTTTTGGCAGGTGGGAGATCATAGCAGGCAGCGAGAATTCATCTATCGACATGTGAAAAAGGTTAGGAGAAAACAGATCTGAAATGTGACTGATGCAAAAAGAAAAGTTTCAAGGCTACATTCTGTAACAGTTGGTGGGAATAGCACTAAACAGTAACGTTTCTGCGTTATCTCTCTATTAAAGATATACGGGTGAGGAATGCCATGAAAAAATTCATAGCAGATTGAATTTACGTCACCTGATATTAGAGGAAAGCATTCCGAAAAGGGAATACAACCTGAAATAAAGGAGTCAGTTCGAGAGCATCCAAACAACTCTTCCTGTGTAGAGTCACATTGCACAAGGAAAGAAACAAGTGGAAAACATTTCGATGTCGAAATGAGCATTGCAAAGATGCATACAATACGCTAGATTGGATCAAGGGAAGTAAATATGTCTCCTCGAATCCTACCCCATTAAGGAAACACACTGATCTATTGAACCAAGCATATAATTTGGCATTCTTTTGGGCTAAAAAGGAAAAGTGTGAACTATACAAACGTTACACTAGTTTTTCTGGAAGGCAGAAAGCAAAAGTGGCCGACAAATACGCCTCAGATATTGAAAATAAAGGTATTGCAGGGAACTGAAAGAAAAAGAAAATCAGTTCCATATCAGACAAGTCCATTATCAGTGCATGTTTCGATCTGCAGTAAGTGTTGGCTATTCCTCTATCTGATGTGAGCCTTTATTACTACAAACGGAAATATTCCACCCTCAATTTCACGGTATACGACATGGGAAGCAAGGAAGGACAAAGCTATATTTGAAATGGGCCACTTCCCACCTTGGTCTGCATAAAATAACCAGCTGTCTTTAGCGCTTCAGGCTGATAAAGGTGGCAAAAAATTCAAACTCGCGGATACCTGCGGGTTTCAAAACAGGGACAGATACCTGTTTTCTACGTTTGTCATTGCATCTATTAAGTTTGGAATATCAATCACATATCGGTTTGTATAACGAGTGCACTTCCAGAATGAAGGTAACGCAATTACGCTCTGATCGAAAGAAGAAAGAAGAACCAATCTCTGTACGTTCCGGGTCAGCGGGCCACCTTAATTAGGATCAGTGGGGCAACCGGCGAGCCATACACTGTTAATGAAATGAGTCAGGATTCAATACACGACTTCAGGAAAGCGGTGCACAAGCAACAGTGGATGCATGATACTAATAAAAATAAGTTGATGTGGAGTAGAGCACGGTAAATTGCTGTCTTAGAAGGACGACCATACGAAGTATACTTGAAGTACCCATATCAGGAATAAGCAAAGTGTATCTTTGTGCAGAAGCGATCTAGAGAAAGGTCACTACCACTCTGCGACATTCCCGAACAGGCATATCACGGGTTCCCATCAATCATAGAACAGAAGTTGAAGGATCTCTGGTCCTTATGCAACAGCAGGTGCATCCCAACTGCTTATCATCAGTTTTATCAAAGAATGGTGTACGTGGGGTAGCTGTGCGATCTGAGGCACCTTGCCACGGTTTGCGCGGCTCCCCTCGTCGGAGGTTCGAGTCCTCCCTCGAGCATGGGTGAGTGTGTTGTCCTTAGCGTTAAGTTAGTTTAAGTTAGATTAAGTAGTGTGGAAGCCTAGAGACCGATGACGTCAGCAGTTCGGTCCCACAGGAAGTTACCAAAGAAAAGAGTGGTCTCAACACAAACCGGTACTCAGCAACATACTGACGGTGATGCATAAAGTGCTCATGCATGAGGATCTCTCACGAAGAGAGCATAAGAACATCAAAATATATTAGACTCAGTTTCTGTTAACATAAAGCCATTGTAGGACTATTTACGACAGAAATATACTGTAGATTTTTCCAGAGAAAAATATCGCAAAGACCAGGCATGAAAATAGGTAGAGCACATTAGTACAGGACGTTTAAATCCCTTAATTTGTGTTTGTTTATCTGTGAAATTTCAACAAAAATTAAGATAAATTTGGATTTATACTGTTCGTTTTAAACGTCTTTCGTTTCTCCGTGAAACTGACAGTTTGGAGGTACAGTGTTAATATTTGGAACCGTTGATATGTACTGGTAAGTGTTCTGCCGGTGCTGGACTGAGCAATGAAGAAAGACTACTTTGTGTTCCTACGCAATTAGTTCTTCGATTAGTGTACCCAGATAACTTCAGAACAAGGGGTTCAGATACGTGGTCACAGTGAAGAAAAATAAAACTCGAAATTACAATTGAATTCATGCCTTCTGAGAATAGGGATGCTGGCTACTGTTGTCAGTAGTTCCGAAAAAGAACAAAACAATAATACTACAGTCCAGTATGCATTTCTCGAAATGAGTGGATGAAGTGAGAGGGAAACTTGAAACAGTGTCCTTGTATAACAGTACCGTGGGTGGAGTGTACACACTGGACCAAAAATTTACAAGCTGCTCACCAAATAGAAAGTGTAGACGCTGAGGTCCAGCAGGGATTTTTATATCAATAAGCATCAGTACAGCAGCACTCTCTACTTCCGCTTGAGAAACGGCGAAAGTGTCTTCATATAAAGATTCATCAAGGTAATAATTCAAAATCTCCTTCGAAGAGACTCAAGGAAGAAAGTATGGTCGTACCTTTTTGTAACACCCTGTATTTTTTTGGAGATTTCATGGCATTATACTTCTGTAAAGAAGATACTGACATCTGCTAAGCAAATATTAAGTCCTTTTTTGTAGTATACTTCATATACTTTACGTAAGTGTATGAGCAAGTTGTAACGATGATTTGTAATATCACAAATTTTGCAGACTTCTGAAGATGACAGATTAATCTCTTGATACCAACAAAGCGAGATAAAGATAATTGTGCCACTGAAGACTGAATTTTATTCTGAAACAGTCATCTAATATATAAAAACTTATATTTGTTTGTTTGCTGGTCTGTTCGTCTTCTATGAAATCCTGTGCCATTCACTCGACTACAATGAAACTTTCGTGAGTTGTCCTGTACGTGCTCGTATAGGTTACTGTGAGGGTAATAACTACCTACCACCTACTGGTGCGGGGGATGGGTGAGAAGATACGACACATAAAAATTTTCGTACCGTTCGGCATTAGTATCAAATCCATAGTTTTCGCCATCGCTAACCTTATTGGTGGCAGTCACAATGATGCTTCCTTCGCCCTTAGAGTTGTCGGTTCTAAGGTGGGACAGGAAGGATTCAACAACAGAAACATGTAAACATATTTCTGTTATGCCTGGGGGTATTTCTATCAAAATTAGCGCACTTATCACAAGCTACTTGGAAAAATTTGCTGTGACAGTAAGACACCCCCAGCACTCCTTTGTCTGACGGTTCGTAGTGAAAAGGGATCATACAAAAATATAGCTCAGAAAAGCGTGGAGAAGTTTCATCCAAATTTGTTGTATATATGTCTCATTATTTGTGCAAATAAATATAATGGGGAAAGATAACCCTGCTAGTGCTAGGAAACGCATGTTGTAACACAATGGAGAATCAGGCAGTTGCCAGCGACAATTTTTTTTTCTAGATGACAGTTAGTTTCTAGCGAAATTGCAAATTTCCTCAGAATTTAGATGTAGGGTGAAATCCGCTGGAGGTATAGTCGAATGAAGTCTGCAGATATGGGTAATATACACTCGTTGTTCCACCTCTGGCCTTTATCCAAGGAGTTCTTTGTTTTGACATTGATTGATAGAGTTGCTGCATATTTTCCTGAGGGATATCGCGCCAACTTCTGTTCAATTGGCACGTAACATAGTAAAATACCGAGCTGGTTGGACGGCTCTGCCTATGATGTTCCAAACGTTCTCAACTGGGGTGAGATCCGGTGACCTTTCTGGCCAGAGTAGGCACTGGTCAGAGAAGCAGTAGAAACTCTCACCGTGTGCTGGCGGGCTTTGTCTTGCTGAAATGTAAGCCCAAGATGGCTTACCACGAAGGGCAACAAAACTGGGCGTAGAATACCGTGGAAGTAACGCTGTGGTTTAAGGGTGCCGCGGATGAAAGCCAAAGGGATCCTGGCACCCCAGACCGGGCCTTATGGGGGACAGCAGTCGGGTTTGTATCCCACCACTGCCAGTGGAGTCCCCAGACATGTCTTCGCTGGTCGTCGGTCTTCATTTCGAAGCAGGAGTCATCACTGAATGCATTTCTACTCCAGTCAATGAGATTTCAGGCCAAGGCTTGTCTGGAGACGCCCCAGACATCGCTGGGATACCAAACTGACTGTCGCCCGACATACGGTCCAACAACCAGGAGTGATGATTTGGAGTGTCATTTCTTTTCACAGCAGGACCCCTTTGATTTTCAACTGCGGCACCATTACAGCACAGCGGTACGTCGACAATATTCTACGTCCAGTTATGTTACCCTTAATGAGAATCTGTCTCGGGCTTACATTTCAGCAAGATAACGGCCGCCCGCACGCGGCGAAACTTTCTAATGTATTTCTTCATGCTTGCCAAATCCTACCTTGGGCAGCAAGGTCGCTGGTTCCCTCTCCTATTGAGAACATTTGGAGCATTATGGGCAGGGTACTAATCATTTCGGCGTTCTGACGATCTAAAGCGCAAATTAGATAATTCATTATTGATGGTATTTAATTTACGTGATCTATTTCTAAATTACACAGTTTTATCTCCGGACATGGTATAAGCAAAGCATATAAAAATACTGAGTTTAAATACTTTACAGTAAACGAACTTGCGAAATGTCTTCACAAACACGTGTAACCAAAAATTTAAAAAATAATTGCCAATTTATTTTAAATTTAGGAAATTTATGAGCCACAAGATTTTTTGCGAGGGGAAGTTAACACGGTTGTGGTGTGTAGGGGTTTGATACATCCCATACAACGAATTTCTATTGTTAATCGCTAGATGGCACGTTGCACTGCTTTGTAGTTCCAGGTGCTGCCACGTGAGGTACGTAGAGTGATACAAGTGAGTTTAGTTGTGAACAAATCTTCGTGAGGTGCTGCTGAAGCAAGTTGGTGCGCACTGGGGTTTGTGAAATCCCAACACAGCATTCATGTCCCGGAAGAAGAAAAACCAAGGTAACAATTTCGTTAAATTCTTAACGTATTTTCCGTAAGATATATCATTTAATTGCGTAATTAACAGCAAATAGTGTTAAAGATAGATTTTATGGGCCAGAAACTGACCAACTACAAGCATTGATTGATAATATACTTGACGAGTGACCTGTCGATTCCGGTGATGAAGATGAAGATGATGCTGTTATTGTAAGTGATCTTGACACATAATCAGAAGGAGATGAAAATGACGAAAATGAAGTCAGCGTTAGCAATTATCTTGGAAAATGCGGAAAAACCAAATGGTGTAAAGAATTACCAAGACCTTATGTTAGAACAGGGTCGCACAATACAACTACCCACCTTCCATGTATCGTTGGTGATGCCAAACAAAGTGCTGTACCATTAGAATGTCTCAATTTCTTCATATGTCCTGACATTACTGAACAAATACTTTTACCGCATGGGGATTCAGAAAGAGAGATGTTCACAACAATATCTACTAGAACAGACTATGAAACACGAAATTATGGCAGTACTGGGGCTCCTATAAATAGTATATACACACAAGGCATGTTAGTTGAATGTGGAACATCTTTGGGCATCTGATGGAACTGGGATAGAAATTTTTCGGGCAACTATGCCCCTCCAAAGATTCCGCTGAGTCTTGCGGTATCTTCGTTTTGATGACCAAGATACTCGAGTAGCCAGAAAACAAATAGACGCACTGGCTGCAAGTAGAGATGTTCTTATGCAGTATGTGGGTAACTGTAAGAAACATTTCTCTGTCAGTGAATATGTCACATTAGACGAAAAATTAGAATCGTTTCATGGGAACTGCTCATTCAGAATATACATACCCACAAGGCCAGGAAAGTATGGTTTGAAAATCTTTGCCCTAATTGATGCTAGGATGTATTACAACGTGAATTTAGAAGCCGCTATAGGAGCCTCTCAAAGCGAGCAATAAAACTGAAGACATAGTGGAACGAATTATACAACCAATTTCGGGTTCTCCTAGGAAAGTTACGGCAGATGACTGGTTCACAAGTTGCAGTCTTGCGTAAAAACTTCTAAAGGAACATAAACTTACAATGGTTGGTATAATACCAAAAAAGAGAGAGATTTTACCATCACCGGCCGCAGTGGCCGTGCGGTTCTAGGCGCTACAGTCTGGAGCCGAGCGGCTGCTAAGGTCGCAGGATTATTTATTTATTTAAATGTCAAGTTCCGTAGGACCAAATTGAGGGGCAAATCTCCAAGGTCATGGAACGTGTCAGTACATGAACTTACAAAATAAAAAGTAATAACAGATAAAAATAAATGTTCATGAACTGAAAGAAAATCATTCCATAAGTTTAAGCAAACGCTATCAGCAATACAATCAGAATCATCTTAATTTTTCAAGGAACTCCTCGACAGAATAGAAGGAGTGACGCATGAGGAAACTCTTCAGTTTCGATTTGAAAGCGCGTGGATTACTGCTAAGATTTTTGAATTCGAGTGGTAGCTTATTGAAAATGGATGCAGCAGTATACTGCACACCTTTTTGCACAAGGGTTAAGGAAGTCCGATCCAAATGGAGGTTTGATTTCTGCCGAGCATTAACCGAGTGAAAGCTGCTTATTCTTGGAAATAAACTAATATTGGTAACAAGAAACGGCAATAAGGAACATACATATTGAGGGGCCAATGTTAAGATATCCAGACTCGTGAAAAGAGGTCGACAAGAGGTTCGTGAACTCACATCACTTATTGCCCGAACCGCCCGTTTCTGAGCCAAAAATATCCTTCTAGAATGGGAAGAGTTACCCCAAAACATAATACCATACGACATAAGTGAATGAAAATAAGCAAAGTAGACTAATTTACATGTCGAAATATCACTCACTTTCGATACCGTTCGAATAGTGAAAATGGCAAAATTAAGTCTTTGAACAAGATCCTGAACGTGGACTTTCCACGACAGCTTACTATCTATCTGAACAGCTAGGAATTTGAACTGTTCAGTTTCACTAATCATATGCCCGTTCTGTGAGATTAAAACGTCAGGTTTTGTTAAATTGTGAGTGAGGAACTGTAAAAACTGAGTCTTACTGTGATTTAACGTTAGTTTATTTTCTACAAGCCATGAACTGAGGTCATGTACTGCTCTACTTGAAACCTAGTCAATGTTGCACACAACATCCTTTACTACCAAGCTAGTGTCATCAGCAAACAGAAATATTTTACAGTTACCCATAATACTAGAGGGCATATCATTTATATAAATAAGGAACAGGAGCGGCCCCAACACTGATACCTGGGGCACCCCCCACTTGACAGTACCCCACTCAGATCCCACATCACAGCCGTTATCAACATTGTGAGGTTTGAATCCTGCTTCGGGCATGGATGTGTGTGATGTCCTTAGGTTAGTGAGGTGTAATTAGTTCTAAGTTCTAGGCGACTGATGACCTCAGAAGTTAAGTCGCATAGTGCTCAGAGCCATTTGAACCATTTGATTCCACCATCATTTGTAAACGCACAAGGTCGAAGAAATCATTCCAGGATTTTCGGTTTTCATGAGGACAAAACTTTGGTTCCATATGTCCCCAAAATGAATAAAGTGGTATTGTTGATATCAACAATGCACCATGATGCTGCCATTGACGTTTCCACATGTGATACGGCTGAACTTGAGATTAATACTTTGTACAGTATTACAAAATGTGGTGTTGATGTTGTAGATGAACTGCCTCATATAATGTATCAAGAAACAGCAGACGATGGCCACTGACCTTGTTCTTTGCTCTAATTAATGTGGCAGGAATTAACGCCCTAATTATTTTTGATTCTAAAACAAAAACGGGACAAATACGTCGGAAGTTCTTGAAGAATTTGTCTCATCAACTTATTAAGATCCAAGTAAATCAGAGATAAAATGTGAATCTCCCTGCGGAACTCGCTGCAAGTGTCCCACGATATTCAACAGAATCTTTACCTCAAGGACATTATAACAAAGTTCAAGGAAAAACAAAGTCATTGTGTCAAATGTCCAAGGAATAAATACCGCAAAGCAAATTATACTTGCAAGAGATGTGACAGATACGTATGTATGGGCCATTTCGTAGTAATGTGTGACGATTGAGCCAGTAAATGGAAATCAGATGATGAGTCAGGAAAATTTTTTTTGCATAATGAGTATGTTGTGGTACTGTCCACACATAAAATATATTTTGTTGACAGTAACCTTATAATGTATAACAAATAAATGTATTTACATAGTTTCGAGTTGTTATGTTTCCCTACATTATACAGATTTTTTTTGTTAATCTGATCTATTCTGCTATTTCAGTACAATAGTTTTGCACTTAAAAAACTGTCGGAGTTGTATGACTCAATATTCACAACTCGTATGTGACTAGTAATTAATAAATAAGTTCAGTATTATTGTTGTAACTGTATATTAGTAATATAAAATAATATTAGTAGATAGTAATATCTTACAATTGATTAAACCAACGATTCTAGCGTTCAAATATTCAAAACGTATAAACGAACAAAGTGAGATTTACTACACCCCACCACCACCAGCGTAAGAATTCCAGTCCACGCTATTGTCGGCTCAACAACAGAGAGCGTATTTGTGGACCCAACTTGCATGGGAATGTAACCGCCAGGTATTCCATTTCTCTCGTTGTACAGGCTAACCGATCAAACAAAAACTCAGTTAAAATAATTTAGTTGCAGTAGGAACTAAAATTTCCATTTTACTTTTATTTTGTGTACCGCGACGTTTCGGCCTTGTAACCATTTCATTTCCAAGCAAAATGTTAAACCCTGTAGCTACATACGGTTTGGGTAACAGTTACATAATGTCATGGGCAGTCTGTGCCTGCGTGGGTGAGAGCTGTGACCATCACATTCGGTTCAGTGTAATCATTAGAACTCAGCTCAGTGTTTCACAAAAATAGTAAATCGCTTGGCTATGTGCTGCTGTTTCTGTTTATACTGAACCGAATGTAAAAGCTACAGCTCTTAGGGCCAGTCAGCCACGGACTGCATATGAAATTCTATGACAGTAAGTCAGAACGCATGTAGTTAACGGGTTGAATGTTTTGCGCGGAAATTACATGATTACACGGACGAAACGTCGTGCACAAAAATAAATAAATAACATGGAAATGAAAAACATCCAATTCAGCAAACCTACTTCTTTCAAGAAGTAAAACGCCGTTGGTCTCTCAACGACGACGTAGTAACAACGTTAGTCGCTCATTATAAAACACAGAAAGATAAGTCCTCAACATCTGACTGAAGTCTAGAGAGAAATGATCACGTGTACCAGTCATGGCAATAAACCAACAACGTGTGACTAACGTAGTGGCACAAAGTGTAATATCGTATTTCGGAATTATCATGATTTCTCTACAGACTATAAATATAGCTTTACGTCACGCGGTGAAAGTAGGCAAGACTACCAAAGATCACAAGTATTACCATATAAAGGTATCAGAATAGGAGAAACACTTGAGATGATTAGCATAGATCCCCGACGTCTACAGTCATCTTGTGATATACTCCTTGCATGCACTAGTTTTAATAAACCGAAGTCAGTTACTAGTTTTCCCAGCCACAATCCTCAATTTGGAAATTTGTGGTCAATTCCTATGGGACCAAACTGCTAAGGTCATCGGTCCCTAGGCTTACACACTACTTAATCCAACTTAAACTAACTTAGGGTAAGGACAACACACACACACACACAATCCTCACATGCTCTTTCCACTTCATAGTGCTTTGTAACGTTGTGCCCAGATATTTAAATGCTGTGGCTTGTGACAAGCAAGACACCACTAATACTGTATTCGAACATTACAGGTTTGTTTTCCTACTCATTCGCATTAACTTGCATTTTTCTATCTTTAGATATAGCTGCCGTTCAGCACACCAATTAGAAATCTGGTCTAATTCATCTTGTATTCTCCTACAGTCACTCAACTAAGATAGTTTACCGTAAACCACAGCACCATCAGCAAACAAACGTAGATTGCTCTCACTGTCTGCCAGGTCATTTATGTTTATTTTAATAATATCTTCCATTTTTCTCTAAACTGGGTGATCTCTCGTTCTGATGCTGCATGTACATTAGGTAGTTTTCCCCGTTATGTTTGAAAAATAAATAGAAATACCCTGACCCACTGGGTTCGTCGATCAGGGAAACGTCACATCCAGACGAGCACTGCCATTACAGTACCCACGCACAAACCGCATTTCTCCCTACTCCGCGCGCGTGAAAATATGTGGCATGCTGGTATTCACGGACATAATGGACTGGCTCAATTAAACAACACACAATCACGACACACATCCGGCCTCACGACCGCTCACTGATCCAACCCACGATTGCACACTGGGTACATTTCAGCGAATGCCTCGGTGCGACGTCACAGTGCTGTCGTCTGTTCGAGAACCCCCACACCTCTTGTGCGATGGATCAGTCACATATCCCACCATTATTCTGTTCACCACAGCACCTAAACAGCATTTCGGTAAGTAATATTTACATTTGTCTTTATATTTATTGAGGGATGTGTGTAGTCTTCAGCCCACTCCAGTTCCGTAATTGTCGACGTTTTCGGTTTATTTTCACATGTAGAATCACTTCACAGATAATCTGACATTCCGCCTGAATCACTCTGTAGAAAATAATAGCGGCCCTGTCACACTTCCCAGGGCCGATCCTGACAATGTCCTTGTCTCTGATGAACATTCATCGTCGAGGGTTCTATTAAGAAGTGTTCGAACAACTGACATATTTGGAAACCTATTCCATATGCTCGTACCTCCGTTAACATTCTGCAGTTGGGCAGTATGTCAAATGATACTCGGAATCTGCGTGTTGCGCTTGATCCTTAGTCCGCAGTACATCACGTGAGAAAAAGGCAAGCTGCACTTCGCATGAGCGGTGCTTTCTAAAACCGTGCTGATTCGTGGACATAAACTCCTCGGTCTCCAGTAAAATTATTATATTCGAACTCAGAATACGTTCATTGGTTCTGCACCAAACCGATGTTAGGGATATTGGTCTGTAAGTTTGCAGGTCCGTTCTTTTACCCTTCTTATACGGCGTATTCAAAAAGTCTCTCCGCAGTGCCGTATGATTGTTCGCCTGCCTCGGTTAGTTCCCTTCAAGTGGACTCTCACAACATTCCACTGTTCCGTTTATCTCAGCCAGCGTCAGTAGTATCGTTGGTGTGTGTCGTTACCTGTTGACGTACCTTTGTTCGTTTGTTTCGTTTTTGTGACTGTTAAAATGCTAACCATTGAAGAATTTGTGTTTTTAGTCGAACAAGTATTCAAAGCTGGCGATAAATACACAGTTTCAGATCGTCAAACATTTAATTCAGTTTTACGGTTGCTGGTTCGAATCCTACCTCGGGCATGGATGTGTGTGATCTCCTTAGGTTAGATAGATTTAAGTAGTTCTGAGTTCTAGGGGACTGATGACCTGAGAAGTTAAGCCCCATAGTGCTCAGAGCCATTTGAACCATTTTATTCAGTTTTCCCGGAGACGATACTGTGAGAGATTTGATTAACGGGTTCAGCCACAGATGCACCGAGAAGTGGTCGCCCTGGTGATTTGTCTGAGGATAAACTACTCGATATTTCCGATAAAATGTCCATGAGTCCGAACAAGTCAGTAAGAAAACTCTCCCAGGAAATTGATGTTAGTGTCGGAACGGCCCACACAGCTGTAAGGAAAAATTAGAACTTTCCCCAGACAAAGTGACAGTCGTGCAAGAACTGGAAAATACTGATCAATGCAAGAGACTGTATTATTGTCAATTGTTCAAAAACTTCGTTCAACAAAATGGAAGGGATATTCTTAATGAAACGTTTTTCACTCATGAGTCGTGGTTTCATTTATCCGGGTACTTGAACTCGCAAAATTCTCGTATGTGGAGTACTGCAAATCCATTGTGTATTCATGAGGAACCACTTCATTCTGTGAAAATAGCAGTACGGATTGCAATTTCTAGACGTCGGATTGCGGATCCCATATTTTTCAACGAAACAATAAACGCACAACGATAGTGCAGTGATAATCTGTACCCATTCATAGGAGAACTTGTGTTAAGTAAAATACTGAACGGGTATTTTCAACAAGATGGTGCAACCAGGCATATGGCTCGCGTTTCAGTGTCACTGCTTGCTGATGTTTTTGGTGATCGCATAATTTCACAGGGACTACAGCCTCCGCTATTGCCTGACCTAATACCACCTGACATTTTCGTCTGGTGTGCAGCGAAAGCAACTGTCTATAAAAACCGTCCAAAATCCATCAATGAATTGAAAACTGCAATACCCACTTTCACTGCTTCTGTTACTGAAGAAATGTTACAGCTTGTGTTTCGAAAGATGATTAGACGAATTGAATTGTGTATTCTGTAGTGTTGGCAGAAGAGCCAACACTGTTTTTCTAGAGGAGGCCGAAATGCACGCGTTTAATTACACGCTGACTGGCGTGAGGTCTGGAACAGGACTATATCTTGAGAATTGTAAATAAAGTACGTAGTTGATATAATACTTAACTTAAATCCACAACTGTAGAACATCTCTCGTTACGGTACATGCTTCATAATATTAATTATCAATGGAATACGGCGCCTCGCTAGGTCGTAGCAAATGTAACTGAAGGCTATGCTAACTATCGTCTCGGCAAATGAGTGCGTAGTTGTCAGTGAACCATTGCTATGAACGTCGGCTGTACAACTGGGGCGAGTGCCAGTACGTCTCTCTAGACCTGCCGTGTGGTGGCGCTCGGTCTGCTATCACTGACAGTGGCGACACGCGGGTCCGACGTATACTAATGGACCGCGGCCGATTTAAAGGCTACCACCTAGCAAGTGTGGTGTCTGGCGGTGACACCACATATTCAACAACAGGGGTGACACTTTCAATATTTAATGCAAAAATTTGGAAGTAAAAATGAATAGTCAATAAGTTAATAACTTGTATTTCACTTAATTTCATTTCGGTATATTCACTGCGGCATACGGCACGCACGGCTAACAATCATACGGCACTACGGAGAAACTTTTTGAAGACCCCATATATAGGAGCCTAAACTAACACTAAACTAAACTCCGTCCGAACAGGTTTGGATGGCCCATCCATACCCACCGAGCGCCGTGTCGTCCTCAGCCGATAGGCGTCACTGAATTTGCAAATGGAGGGGCATGTGGTCAGCATACCGCTCTTCCGGCCGCTGTCAGTTTTTGTGACTGGAGCCGCTACTTCTCAGTCAAGCAACGCGTCATTTGACCTCACAAGGGCTAAGTGCACCCCTATCGCCAACAGCGCTCGGCAGACCCGGATGGTCAACCATCCAAGCCCGACAGCGCTGAACTTCGCTCATCTGACGGGAACCAGTGACACCACTGCGGCAAGGCCGTTGGCATATACAAGAGCCACCTGCGCTTTTTTCCAGTCGCTTGGAACTTCGTGCTGAGCGAGAGATTCGCGATAAGTGTAAGTCAAGTAAGGTGCCAAAGTCGTACAACACTCTTTGCAAAACTGTATTGGGATTCCATCCGGATCTGGTGACTCATTTGTTTTCATTTCTTTCAGCGGGCGAGATGGCGCAGTGGTTAGCACAATGGGCTCGCGATAGGGGGGACGACGGTTCAAACCCATTTCTGGCCAGCCTGATTTATATTTTCCGTGATTTCTCCAAATAACTTTAGGCAAATGTCGGAATGTTTCCTTTGAAAAGGCATACCCGATTTCCACCCCCATCCTTCCCTAATCCGAGCTTGTGCTCCGTCTCTAATTAACTCGTGGCGATGGGACGTTAAACACTCACCGCCTCCTCCTTAAACTATTTAGTTTTTTCTCTGCGCTAGGGATGCTTATTATTTTGCAGTCCATACGGGAGTCTGTTCGATGGTCAAATGACGGCATGTCTGTACGGTTCTCCCGCGTGAACGACTTCATGAACGCGAAATTTACAACCTCGAACTTTTTTCTGCTGTCTTCAACTGCCAGACCAGTCTGATCAATGAGTGAATAGATGGAAGCCTTAGACAAGCTAAGCATTTTTACATGTGACCAAAACGTATTCGAGTTCTCGCCCAGATCTTTTGCTAAGTTATGATGGTGGTAGTTGTTGTTTGCTTCGCGCATAGTCATTTTCGCAGACACATGGATATCTACTAACCTTTGTCAGTCTTCATCTGCGCATTCATCCTTTGAACCGAGAGTGCAATAGCCTTTGCTTTTTCAGCATTGTCCGAATTTCTCCGTCCTTAACTCTCTTTCTATTGGGACGTGAAATTTACAATCCTCAAACCAGTCACAAAGGGCGATCACAAGAAAACGCACGCACAGGATTGTAGTTCACAAAGATTTATTATTCATATCTCCAAAAACAGCTTTAAAAAATCTTTTACAAAACCAGCCTTCCAAAAGCCACCAATAACAAATGTAATTAAAAACCTTATATTGTCTTTACAAAAGTAAATGAAATGAAACAGGTTAAGTAAAGATTCATCCTTTTACTAAATAACAAATGGCCCCAGATTAAATATAGATGACAAGCATAATTGTCCATAAATTTAACATGAATTTACTGGGACTAAATCCCCGTTGGTAAAACAAGCAACACTACAGAATACTAAATAATAAAATCTAAATAAAAGAGCAAGTTCTCCAATGGGAACCTTAGACCAATAAACAAATCACAGAACAATGGAATTTGATCAGTTATATAGTGACTTATTCCACTGAACATACTCGTGAAATCCCTTTCAAGTATAACAACAATATTTTGGCAGAGAAGACAGTTACGTTAATAGCTTAAGTTCCACACAACAGCGGGCACACCCCAACGGATGAGCCACCCTAATACAAGAGTGGCCAAACCGCAAGGAACAGGGGACGCACCCCGAACAAATTAACGAGAGGAATCTCCAAATACACTACTGGTCATTAAAATTGCTACGCCACGAAGATGACGTGCTACAGATGCGAAATTTAACCGACAGGAAGAGGATGCTGTGATTGGCAAATGATAAGCGTTTCAGAGCATTCACACACGGTTGGCGCCAGTGGCGACACCTACAACGTGCTGACATGAGGATAGTTTCCAATCGAGTTCTCATACACAAAGAGCAGTTGATCGGCGTTGCCTGGTGAAATGTTGTTGTGATGCCTCGTGTAAGGAGGAGAAATGCGTACCATTACGTTTCCGACTTTGATAAATGTCGGATTGTAGCCTATCGCGATTGCGGTTTGTCGTATCGGGACATTGCTGCTCGCGTTGGTCGAGATCCAATGACTGTTAGCAGAATATGGAATCGGTGGGTTCAGGAGAGTAATACGGAACGCCGTGCTGGGTCCCAACGGCCTCGTATAACTAGCAGTCGAGATGACAGGCATCTTATCCGCATGGCTGTAACGGATCATGCAGCCACGTCTCGATCCCTGAGCCAACAGATGGGGACGTTTGCGAGACAACAACCATCTGCACGAACCATGGCTGCGTTTACCCTTAACGCTGCATCACAGACAGCAGCGCCTGCGATGGTGTACTCAACGACGAACCTGGGTGCACGAATGGCAAAAAGTCATTTTTTCGGATGAATCCAGGTTCTGTTTACAGCATCGTGATGGTCGCATCCGTGTTTGGCGACATCGCGGTGAACGCACATTGGAGGAGTGTATTCGTCATCGCCATACTGGCGTATCACCCAGCGTGATGGTATGGGAAGCCATTGGTGACACATCTCGGTCACCTCTGGTTCGCATTGACGGCACTTTGAACAGTGGACGATACAGTTCAGATGTGTTACGACCCGTGGCTCTACCCTTCATTCGATCCCTGCGAAACCCTACATTTCAGCAGGATAATGCACGATCGCATGTTGCAGGTCCTGTACGGGCCTTTCTGGATACAGAAAATGTTAGACTGTTGCCCTGGCCAGCACATTCTCCAGATCTCTCACCAATTGAAAACGTCTGGTCATTGGTGGCCCAGCAACTGGCTCCTCACAATACGCCAGTCACTACTCGTGATGAACTGTGGTATCGTGTTGAAGCTGCATGGGCCGCTGTACCTGTACACACCATCCAAGCTCTGTTTGACTCAGTGCCCAGGCGTATCAAGGCCGTTATTACGGCCAGAGGTGGTTGTTCTGGGTACTGATTACTCAGGATCTATGCACCTACATTGCGTGAAAATGTAATGACATGTGAGTTCCAGTATAATACATTTGTCCAATGAATACCCGTTTATCATCTGCATTTCTTCTTGGTGTAGCAATTTTAATGACCTGTAGTGTAATTACAAGAGAGAATACTCCACTTCTGTCAACTGCTATGGCAGCGACTCTGACAGGATACAACCAAGTAGCGCCGAGCGTCACCAAAACGCGGCTGGCCGAGCTGACGGAGTCCGAACATAATTTCAATCAAGGCACTGCCGCTGTATTGGTCTATCCGGAACTGATTGTGCCCGCCACTCGTAGTACACTGTAACATTGAAAAAGATTAACTTTCTTATTTCAGAGTTGTGCCCCCTCCCCATTTAAATTTAATACCATTAACACATGCAAGACCTCAGACAAATACCAAGGAAAATTATTCAGTTCTTACAGATCATAGTTCTTTACTCTTACAGGCAGACCCCAATAACAATCTTAAAGTCTGGAGAAGTTAAAGGCCTGCCGAACCAAGAGCATAAAAACCCGTAATACAAGACACCGAAGTCACGGCCCCTTCAGACGGAGACCACAGAATAAATCATAAGATAATCAGGTAACATTACAAGCACACTGTCTTAACACTACACATGGCCTGCGCACTATCCTGGAATGACTCATTCAGCCTTCACACTACTCACGCTCAGTGCTCCTGTCACCGAGCAGTGTTTTACACTCTTAACAGCACTACTCAACATGTACCGGAACCAAGAGTGAATTCCTTATTTCCGCCACGGCGGGGTATCACTGTTTCTGGCAGTGAACACAAATTACGATCAGATTGATCACAAAACTCAACTTCAGAGAAATAGCTGATGCCCACCGTTAGTAGTAGCGAACGTCGAGAATCCACACAGCACACATAGGCACCCACCATCAGGTAGTACAATATACACTCTTGCTAGTGCATTGGAGGCCGTCATCACCAGCCTGCCTCCGACACACTCCTCAAATCATAACACAGTGCCGCGAGCAACCAACGCTCCCCCGTAAAGGTCACTCCAAGACTCGCCAACACATCATATGCCCAAGCAACGGCCAATCATGACCAGTAGGGCCCCGGAGCGGAAAACGAAGAGAACCACAGCCGGAAACGACGCGCTGAAATAGCGACCAGAAGGATAAAAACCAAAGAGAAAGCGCGCATGCCAGAATGAGCGGGATCTACATAAGAATCACTGGCGCCAGCGACTACGCCACAACTCAGCCTCCGCCACGCAACTGGCTAAAGCCCGCCGGATTTTGCCCTTACTTGTGCGGCCACGTCCAGTTATGGTCAAGTTTGTCGCATTTTTGTGATTCAGTAGGCGTACTTGACAGCCTGTGTGGTGGTAACTTATTTATGTTTGAGCAGAGTAGCTATGAGCTTGGTCAGCAATAATCCCGTTTCTAAAGTATAGAGAGCTTTAGAAGTTTTGTTGCTGAAGCTTTAGCTCTTTTTCTCCTGTCATTTAAGTTATTTGGATGATAAAATTAAGCCTGGTATTTAAGTTTCCTGCCACCCTTGAGGTCTGCGACACATAAGTAAATAGAAGCGCTAAGTTGTCGGATTCCTGGCATTGGTATCGCACACCAAAGGTCATAAGGGGCATACTCGTACTATTTAAAGGACAGCGGGTTAAATAATATTTATCTGTTAGCTCTTACGTTTATGTTAAAAGGACTTTTAAGTTTCGTTGTTGTTGTAGGCGCCAGACGTTTACTCTGTGCTAAGTTCAAATGGTTCTAATGGCTCTGAGCACTATGGGAGTTAACATCTGAGGTCATCAGTCCCCTAGAACTTAGAACTACTTAAACCTAACTAACCTAAGGACATCACACACATCCATGCCCGAGGCAGGATTCGAACCTGCGACCGTAGCAGTCGCGCGGTTCCGGACTGAGCGCCTAGAACCGCATGGCCACCGCGGCCGGCTGTGCTAAGTCACTTGCAGGACTAAAGTAGTAATTAAGGTGGTTGTTTCAGAGGTCATGCCGCAGCTTGTTGCAGTTTCGGCCACGGTCAAGTTTCAGCAGCCGGTCGTACTGGATGACTCCCTGAGATTCGACCGGGATTCAGATTACGCCGGCAGGACCGAGAGGGCACCTCCCATCTACCCATCATCTATCGGGTATCGCGCGCCGGCCAGCATGGAGAGCTTCATCTTTTTATTATTTCTTTAAGAAGCAATTTCATTCAATTCAGTCTGGACATTTAATACCTAGTCCTATACTTGCATCAAAAATTGGGTTCAACCTGGATGGTATTGTCCGATCTGCTGGTGTCTCATCGCTTAGTGTCCAATGATTTAGAAGGAGAGCTGTACCATTTGCAGCCATGTAACACGGTGTGAAGCTGAGGTATTTAAATGGGCCAAAGAACACAGTCAGTAGCTGACTGGGACCGTGTACTCTGGTCCGAGCCGCTGGCACGGTAGCTCAGCGTGTTCGGTCGCAGGGCCAGTTGACCTCCGTAATAAAAAAATTGAGTGAAGGAATCAACGATCAACTTGAACAGATGTCAAGTAATGTCCGTCCAGACCAAACGAAACAAACAATGCCAAACAAAATTATATTAAAAAAAGTCGTAACAGTTTTGTCTCTTTTCAAACGATGTAAGACGTCCAGTACATTGAGTGCCCAATGTATTTATCTCTGAGTTTATGATGAGCGTAGTTAAGCTCCTAAGTGATGGTTTGGGAGTGGTTTTCGTAATATCACTTGTATCCATTTATCCAGGTTACCGTGAACATGAACGAGAATGCTTACTTCAACGATTCTGGTGGCCAGTTGTTCCATTTTCTCCTGTGTCTTCATGATGAGTATGCTGTGGACTTCCCGTCTTTCAAGGCGGTAACAGTCGTGTTCGAAGGGCTGCTCGAATGTGTTACCTGGGGCAGCTAAATCACCCCATATTAATCGTCTGGAAATTGTCAGGGACTATCTGGAACCGTAAGTGAAATATAGCTGCCACTATCCACGGAATATGACAGCATTACGCGATATGTGAATCAGTGACTGGCTTCTCACGCGTGTGGCATATATTAAGAAACTTGTGGACGCTCTTTCTCGCAGAAAGAGATTTTCATCAATGCTAGAGGCGGTATTAGTAAGATGTCTCCTGGGTTTGACCAATCTTTCTTCCAGTCCACTATCATCATTGCCTCAGTATCGTACTGCTTTTGGATCACTGTAGGTATTATTGGGAAGTAAGTATTTCATCATTTTTATCGACACAATGCTCGCCAACCCTATACCAGTCTACAGAGTCCCACCATCGTCAAGACGTTAACTGGCACATGCACTCAAAACTGCCTAGTACGAATGATACATACACGGCCTAGTCACATTAATGTGACAACCACCTACGTTTGACGTCAACGTGCAATAACCACTCACAGACGGCAGCAGGTGGTAGCACTAGCAGTGAAGGGTATGCAAAGCTCTTCGGGAGCGACGCGGGAAAATAGTGCAATCGTTGTCGTAATGCAGAAATTGAGCGATTTATCTGTCGTCCAAAAGGACGTGATCATTGGCTTTCGGGCCAAGGGTGGAAGTATTTCCGAAAGGCTAAGTTTGTAAACAGTTCGCTGCCGCCATGGTTAAAGTATACCCTGAATGTCAAAACAGCGCTATCCAAACCGGTGCCGAGGTAGCTGAGGTGTACCGCGAGCCACAAAAGACAGGGGTGAACGATTGCTGTGGAGAAACTTAGCGCAACATGCCATTGCACTGTAGTCGGCATGACTTCACATCCGGAACCCCATTGATTGTCTTCTAGCAAGTCACACAGCGGTCCGCGAAGCAAGATTTGGTTATTCAGGCTTTTGACAGCTGGTCACATTAATGTGGCTGGGCAGTGTATGCGGGAGCTGTGAGAGATCAAAGCTTATACGTCCTTGCGCTTTGACAAGTCATTACAGATTCTGCCGATATTCATAGCCTGTTGTCTACAGAAGTTACGATCTAGCAGATAATTTTTTGTTAAGATGACGTGTGCCTCGTATGCGTGCCCGAAGGAAAAGGCACATGAAATGTATTCGAAGATGTTTGCTTAGGGTGAGGTAATCTTAGAAGACACATCGCTGCGTGAAGTACTTTAACGATCTTCAGTCTACAGAATCATAAATTTACATCCATTTAACTGTCTAGATTCCCTAGATCACATGGATCTAGCTGGAGCTGGACGACTATAACTTTAGAAGTTTGACACACAGAATTATAGGCAGTTAGTTGACTTCTCTGCCCTTCCATGATTTTGTCACTGGATTCCTTCCATGTTTCTTATGTTTTTGGAGTGAGTCTTCTTGTGCTCACATCTTAGGCGCATTTATACAAGAAGTGTGTTTCCCTGCAGATTCCGGGCGGTAGTCTTTGCCGTAGTAAGTTGTCACCAGTGAGGTTAATGTAAGGGGCAGTCATGTGAAAACGAGACAAACGAAGAAAAGTAAGTAAACTGTTTATTATATGGCTCTGAGCACTATGGGACTTAAACTTCTGAGGTCATCAGTCCCCTAGAACTTAGAACTACTTAAACCTAACTAACCTAAGGACATCACACACATCCATGCCCGAGGCAGGATTCGAACATGCGACCATAGCGGTCGCGTGGTTCTAGACTGTAGCGCCTAGAACCGCTCGGCCGCTCCTGCCGGCAAACTGTTTATTACTTCAAAAGTAATCGCCGTAACTGACAGTACATTTATCCCACTGCGATATAAGACGGTCAATGCCTTCATGGCAAAATGTGTGCAGATGCCAATAGAATCATACTTGTACCAAGGCGTCCTCCTCTTCGGCGGAAGAAAATTGACGGCCACGAATGTTTTTTTTCAGGGCTCCAAAAATATGGGAATTGTATGGGGAGAGATAGAGACTGTGTGAAGGATGGTTAAGCGATTCCCAGTGAAACTTCTACGCTTACTTTTTTTCCATCTGTCTCCTTTTCCATTAGATAGGCCATTCCATATCAAATTAGGAACTGTACTGACAGCTGTTTTGTTAATTTCGACACGACTTCTTATCACACACGTGTGTGGTAGACGCGGCTGTCATTTCGTTTTGCTTTACTTCGTCCAACAGCCTTTCTCAATGGAGTGCTAGGTGGTGATTTCCATGAGGTGCATATAGTGACACTTGCTATCGAAAAGCTGTCACGTGCACATAATCTGTCTAAACAGCAATGTGTTTCAATCGATAGCTTACACAATCACAGCATTTCGCTGTAAAACAATGCATGTGACGAACGGCTGCTGTCGATATCCACGTAATCACAGTGACTCACTTCAGTGTGACTAAGAGCAGCAGCAGGAAAAAGAGAGAGCTCGAACTGCACGTTACAGCGTGTGGCAATCTGTTTGTCTTCATATGGTCAGTCACTGTACAGCTAGACTCGAAAGAGTTAGGAAATCGAACGTCAAACGATTTCACTCTAATTCGTGATATACAAATATCTCCTGCATAACCGTTATCGTTTGTTCTCCTTGCTGGCGATTGGTATTCAAGAAGTTGTCTGATCTGATGTACAGCAACGGCGTTATAGGAGGGCTGAACGGTACCGAAATTAAAACCACAGGAAAAATCCGGTGAAATTTTGCATAGACATGCAGCGCCATATCTCTAGTATGCCCCTATACAGTGGCATGTCGCACTTTTCAGGTCCGAGCATTCAGTGAGTTTGCAAATATGACTAGACAATGGTGTCTCCCACCACGTGTGAAATCCTGCTGCGGAGTTTCGTCTAATTTCATGTATGCTACGTAACATAACTGCCGTGTGTTTCCTTCTTCATGACAATTCTCGGCCCCATACTGCAGGATTAACAAATACGCTCTGCAGTCTTTGGTCACCTACAATACAGCCCGGACTTCGCTCCCTCTGATTTTCATCTCTTCGCTCACATGAACCGCTGACTATGAAGACAAGATTTTGTCACAGATAAAGAACTGGAGACTAGAGCTGGGTTTGACGGAAATTACGTGCGGCTGCCTTCTGTGCCGAGGGTAATGGAAACTTAGTATCACACGATGACAAATGTCTAATTCGAGAGGCGACTGCGTGGATAAGTAACTGGAAGGTGTAACTAAATGTTACAAATAAAGCATTTTCGATTTTCACTGTGGTTCCATTTCATGACCGATCGGAAGTTAAAAAAATAATCCCTGTAAATAAAGAAATATATCTACGACAAGATGGCTTTATTCACAAATATTGTTGTTTGTGGCCGGCCAGAATGGCCGAGCTGTTCTAGGCGCTTCAGTCCGGAGTCACTCTGCTGCTGCGGTCACAGATTCGAATCCTGCCTCGGGCATGGATGTGTGTGACGTCCTTAGGTTAGTTAGGTTTAAAAGTTCTAAGTTCTAGGGGACTGATGACCTCAGAAGTTCCGTAGTGCTCAGAGCCATTTGAACCATTTTTGTTTGTGTAACAGAGTTGAGCGGAATAGAAACGCAAGAACAACGGACGAATAAGCAATTGAAAAGTGCTGGTTCAGAAGGATGTTGTAAGGGAGGTGCGGATAAAATGTGAAAAGGTGTGGTGCGAAATACCAAAATATGTTTATGGGAAAATATTGGCTCTGAGCACTAAGGGACTTAACTTCTGAGGTCATTAGTCACCTAGAACTTAGAACTACTTAAACCTAACTAACCTAAGGACATCACACACATCCATGCCCGAGGCAGGATTCGAACATGCGACCGCAGCGGTCGCGCAGTTGCAAACTGTAGTGGCTAGAACCGCTCGGCCACCCCGGCTGGTGGGAAAATATTGCGAGGAAAGACTTGATAGTTGGAGTTTCCGTAAAAGCATGTAGCATTTATTATCTTGTAACTGGATGGACCATCAGGGAAGGGTGGGGGGGGATTTAATTATGGGATACAAACTACTCAGGATGTTAGATTTTCTAAGTATATGAATGTGAAAAGATTCTTACAGGAATGGAGGAAGAACGACAACAAAACCGGTGAAATACTGACGACTCAAAGAAATATAAATCTTAATATATTTAAATCTAAGAATATGCATGTATGCCTGTCTCCTTGCCATTATAGTGTCAATACAGCGAGGTTTATAACTATCTACCTCTAATTTTTACAGACATGCAAACATGTGATGTTTTTGAAGCCACTGCTCTATACGCTGCCCTGTACGACAGGTGTGTTGTGTGAAAGTAGTATCGACTCGCCTTATCGACTGGTTTTGCAGGGCAGCCTACTTGTCAGGGGCAGGAAATGGCTTTCCAGTCCCCAGTGTGTAGGCTGCACAGGCAGTTGGAGTGGTATTGTCCTGATTTGCTTAGAGGCCATCAAAGCATGGGACCAAATGGGTTGGGTTACCAGGGCTTCGACATATAGGCTCTGCTTGACAGAGGGTCTGCTGTGGGTGGTGCATCACGTATCAATACCACCACATTGGCGTCCCCAATCGTTAATGGAATTGCAAGTTTCTGTTAGATGTCGAAAGGGCTTGTGCGGAAACCGACAGACTCAATGGTTATGCCCACTGAGCCATACTTCCAGAAGCTCTGGACTGCAAGCGCCCTCTCCCACTGCAATGTAGGATGGCTGGCGACAGACACACAGCCCACTTGGACTTGGAGCCTCATCACTACGACACAATCTTCTGTGCCTAGTGCAATGAGCGTCATCCTCGTTGCTATAACAAGAGCTGGACTCTAATTATTGCTGCATTATTATTTTTTCTCTTGGAAAAAATCCAGTTAAGTAATCTTCTGTTTTCTATATTAACTTCTCCACTAATCATTTTTGCTCCTGCCCAGATCTCCTAAGACGACAGTTGCCACACCACTCTGTAACCCACCTTTTTTTACCACTGTGTATGAAGTTGTACACAGCAGTGGGAGTATTATCGACATACTCCTTGACACTGCTTAAAAGGCAATAATTCCAGAAAGATAAGCTTCCTCATTCTGGTAACTACACAGAAATAGCTTGATGTCACCATTCATTTTGCATCAAAGATGCGAGCAGGAAAGTGCAGATGTAACATGATGAGTCATTTCAGTTTACCAGTCATTACATATGAGCTCTATTTTGAGGATGTCTGTGAGGGAACAGCTGCCTAGGATTTCTCCTGGCATGTCAAATACGGATGCCAATCTCGTTTAATTTGCGATAATATGGTCCATTTTGGAAATTAGTGGTTCTTTCAACATTCTAGCAAAACACTGTAGTGAAACTTCCTGGCAGATTAAAACTGTGTGCTGGACCGAGACTCGAACTCGGGACCTTTGCCTTTCGCGGGAAAGTGCTCTACCAACTGAGCTACCCAAGCACGACTCAAGCCCCGTCCTCACAGCTTTACTTCTGCCAGTACCTCGTCTCCTACCTTCCCAACTTTACAGAAGCTCTCCTGCGAATCTTGCCGAACTAGCACTCCTGAAAGAAAGGATATTGCGGAGACATGGCATAGCCACAGCCTGAGGGATGTTTCCAGAATGAGATTTTCACTCTGCAGCGGAGTGAGCGCTGATATGAAACTTCCTGGCAGATTAAAATTGTGTGCCGGACCGAGACTCGAACTCGGGACCTTTGCCTTTCGCGGGAAAGTGCTCTACCAACTGAGCTACCCAAGCACGATTCACGCCCCGTCCTCACAGCTTTACTTCTGCCAGTACCTCGTCTCCTACCTTCCCAACTTTACAGAAGCAAAGTTCCGAGTTCGAGTCTCGGTCCGGCACACAGCTTCAATCTGCCAGGAAGTTTCATATCAGCGCACACTCCGCTGCAGAGTGAAAATCTCATTCTGAATACACTGTAGTGTGCGACTTCATATGCGACAGTAAGAAGAGGTGGGCTCTGAGTTGTATGGCAGCCCTCCTCATAGGAAAGTTGGGCAGGAGCAGAAATGATTAGTGAACAAGTAATACAGCTATCAGAAGATTTACTTAACTTTATTTCTCCAAACATATCAAGATTCATTACAAGTGATGCTACAAGAAAGAGTGTCCAATTATCTCAATGTCAACAAGGATGAAGCATGAATGATGTTGTCATAACATTGTGGCTCCATGTGCAAGTGGTTCAAGCAGCTGCTCCATGCCACAGCGGTAGAGAGTGCTGAAGGAACAGAGCTACTGGAGTTGTGGCTTAGTGGGTGTGCACCATTGGGTCTGTCAGATCCCATGCGGCCACTAACGGTGTCGAACAGAAACTTCCAATTCCGTCACCAACGTAATGACACCCGTGGAGCGACAATGATACGTGATGCCACACATTACTTCCTTCCACTTACGTATCGTACAACGAAATTGACGGAAAAATCAAAGAAATTAGAGCTCATACGGATGCCTATCGTCAGTCGTCGCTCCTTCTGCTATTCGTTGCTGCGACAGGGGAGGAGGGAGTTAAGGTAGTACACGAAGCAGCCTCCGCCAAAAGGTAAGGGGTTTTTATGAGTGTAAATATAAATGCGATGCAAAGGTTTCACTGTCATTTTATTGATAATGCGAATAAAATAGGAAAATGAAACGAAGGAAAGAGGAAGGTGCGAAACACTTATATTCGTTGTCGATTGTGTTTGCTTCACGTAACTTCTATGTTTCTCTTTGTATAATGCAGTATGTGTGTTACTGTGTCCTTTGGTTCATAACATATGTAATAACTGTTCTTATTTTCTATAAAGTTGTTCAACTAGAATTGATTTGTGAGTATAATTGTCAAAACTATATTCCTCCTCAATGGAACTATGCAGGCTTGAAGTAAAAGGTAACGTGGTGCGATATACTATAAGAAGTCTTTCTGAGAAATAAAGTCGATGTCTAGTTTGCTACGGGTGAACATATTGAGTGCTAAAGAAGGTAAGGATAGCAGCAAGACTGTAGTAATTACGCCTCGGAAGTGGGTGTCTATTGGCTATCAGCTCATGGCTTTTATTGGTTTGCTTGAGTCATAAAATTTCGATGCCAGAAAGAAAATTTACCTACCTATTTTACATCAAGAGCCATGATCACGTATGGCTACTTCTTACTAGCGCCACAGAAGATCGCCACAGAGACTACCTTCGCTACAAGTAAAGTTTAGTGTTGTATTTATTTGCATGGAGCAGCAAGTTGTTTAACGAGCAAATAATAAGTAACTCAATTGCCACTTTGATTTATTGCCAATTCAATTGCCTGGAGAGGTTCCCATTACCAATGTTAAAATAAATCCGAGGGTCTGATTTCTAATGAACTACAGGTTCATTATTGTTGGAAAGTGTAATTTAGTTTCGTGCAGCTATAACTTTCTGAAGTGTGTAATAAATCTTCGTATGAAATGCTCGACACGCTCTGTAAAATTAATGCAGAAGAATAAGTGTTAAGAAAAGGGACTAATTAAATTATTCAGTCTTAATTCTAATCAAAAGATTTTTCAGTACTGCGGTAATAGAATGGAGTTGTGAATTTTAGAGATTTTTATGTGTCATTATCGTTTAAAGGCCTACAACATTATTCTGTAATTTTCAGGTTTGTAATTGTGCTTTTATTCTAATATTTCCATTTATATATGCATGTTAACTATGCCTGTTCTGAAGTATACGTACCAAACTCAGTTAACAGACAATACATTTTCTGGTTCCTAGTTATGTAGAGCCATTTGTTCAGTAATTCTTACAGTGACAGTTTATATGAGGTGCAGTAATCTTTCCGGAGAGGTTTATGTTCTAATAAATTTAACTGGCTACTGCTTAGTAAGATCATAACAGATTCAGAGTCCCGAAGTCCTACTTATGACCTGCTTAGTGCTGTAGGGGCGTAGAGCAGAAACGCTTCTACGTCGTCTGTATGGTATTGCGGTATATGTAGGGCGTTTTTCAGCGCTGATAAAACGTGATTAACAAGTGAATATTTATTTATTAAGATTTTCAGTTTTGTGTCTCCTTGTCAGCCTCAGCTGATATATGATGCCAGTAACACAGAGGAATTACCCTGACTCCTGTCATTGGGTCGGCAAGACCGCTGCTCCAGCATTTCAGTCGATGTCTGGCGGGTTACCATCTCCAGACGAAATTGTGATGTGAGAATAATATGGCCTCACACTGAGTAAGAGCGTCCTAGATCCTGCTCCAGAAGATGAAGGTGATCCGACATGTCCCATCAGTATGTACTGAATTGTCGAAAGTCCTGTAGTCAGATGACCCTGGCCCCAGGGAGAAGGTAGGCCATATGCACCCGAAAGGGCATCAGATGGACCTCTCATACAACAGCGATGATGATGTTAGTGCAACAAGCGCCATGAAGTGTACTGGTTACGGGAGGCCTTCAGTCCCATCTTCTGCGATGTTGTAGGCGACCAATGCAATGTCCCATGAGTGGTACGGTTATTTGGATGCCGTCATTTCGGGAAAGGCATGCAGTGTGTTCACGAGATGTCCTGGAACATGTAAAACATGGATGTTGCTATAACGTAATAATCACTGAAGCGAGTGCTTTGATATGAGCGCCATCGATCCTAATCACCAACTGAAATAAGAACTGGGGAACTTGGGTATTTATGGGGACTGGTGGGAGGCTATGACGTGAGTCTCTGTTATGACCAAGTGTGTGAAACTTCTCTAATAGTTGTCAGTGGTCCGTGTTTCAGTGTGTGTGCTTAACTATTTGTTACAGGTTCTTTACTGCGCTGTCAGGTCTCTGGAAAGTTTTGTTGGGTCCTAAATAACGCTTTTTGCTTAATGTAACAAGAGCTAACGAATATGTCCTTGTCTCATTGTTGCAGTCGACATTTCACTGATTGTGCAACTTTTGCCTGGCGGTTGGTGCTAGTGTAGCAACCTGGGCTTGTTTACGCTGGCTGTTTTTCTGCTGCTTAGTAATGTCACCACTTCTGCCTGGCGTTGTCTGTGGGTCAACTGGGATGAAGAAGAAAAATTTTAATTTCTTCCCCTGTTCTGCTCTGTGGTGTAAACAGTGCAAACACCTATAAGTTCCACTTGAAGACATTTAGTAAACATAATGGTTAGCATAACAGTTTGATGATCATTTCTGTGTTACTGTCTTGCAAGTGTAGAGTGTTAAAGCCACTTAATGTCCAATTTAGCTATGCTCATCCCTTGTGTAATGAACATTATCTTTCTTACTTTAAAACAGACGGTGTGTGTCAATGAGAGATAGTTTGTTGCCAAGACATTTTAGTTTTTTATGTATGTTGTTCATGAATAACTACTTAACACATATTTAGTAGATTGTGTTGTCTTTTCGCATCCAACTTACAATATAGATTTCAATTTACCGTATAGACTTATACAGCAGTCAGTTTTCATTTGCTTGTAATCATTCAGTCTACTTAGGCGGGCGACCGTTTGATTTACATATCGACAGTTTCACTTTACAACTTGAATACCAGTAGTTCGATCTTCGTTAAATCAACTATTATTCCCTGTCAAAACGTAATGTTTCTGGTGATGAAAGACAGTAAGATTTCTTTCCATTAACACATGACCACGGCCAGACTTTAATTTCTATCATAGGATTAGTATTGTTTATGAATGCCTGTTGTGGAACGGCTGCCCATTCTTCAACAAGAGCCGGAACTAGATAAGGTAATGATGTTGGACGCTGGTGTCTGGAGTGAAGTCGATGATCCAGTTTCACTGGTTCAGGTTGGGACTCTGAACAGGTCTTCTGATTTCAAGAATGTTGTTGTCCCTGCCGCCGTTGGATAAGCAGCTGAGCAGCAAGTCGTATACTCCTAGCTCACTCGTTTGTTACATAGTTTAATTCTTAATTTCTTTGCGTGTTTTTGGTACTTGCATTGTTTAATTCATAAATTTCGGGCGTATTATAGTATTTGAGAGTTGTAGCATCGCGTTTTAGTACCTGAATAGTGTAAATTCGCGTAGTCGTTTGTCTACTGTTTTTGTTTTGAACGGCCAGTGTCGGTTGGTCAGTCAGTGTGCTCCCTGCCGCCGTTGGATAAGCAGCTGAGCAGCAAGTCGTATACTCCTAGCTCACTCGTTTGTTACATAGTTTAACTCTTAATTTCTTTGCGTGTTTTTGGTACTTGCATTGTTTAATTCATAAATTTCGGGCGTATTATAGTATTTGAGAGTGTAGCATCGCGTTTTAGTACCTGAATAGTGTAATTTCGCTTAGTCTCCTTCCGCCGCCGAGCAGTGTCAGCAGTGCGCAAGTAGCAGCATTACTGCATTTACTAGGCAATCTTGTATTTTAATAACCGTTTAAATTTTGTCGATTTGTTTGCGCTCTCTGTAGATTAGTTCAGACGTTTTTTGCAAAACAGTTTTTAGCATGGATAGGGACTGCAACTGCTGTGTTCGGATGCAGGCTGAGTTGGCATCCCTTCGCTCCCAGCTTCAGGCAGTGTTGGCTTCGGTCACACAGCTTGAGGCTGTTGCCAATGGGCATCACTGTGGGGGTCCGGATGGGGGTTTGTCGGGGACGGCCAGCTCGTCCCACGCATCCCCTGATCGGACTAAGACTGTGGTTGCCCGGGATACTGCCCGCATTGAGGCTGATCCCTCACCTGTGGTAGAGTGGGAGGTCGTTTCAAGGTGTGGCAGGGGGCGAAAGACATTCCGGAGGGCTGAACAGAAAGCCTCTCCAGTTTGTCTGACGAACCGGTTTCAGGCTCTGTCTCAGGCTGATACTGATCTTCGGCCTGACATGGCTGCTTGTCCTGTTCCAGAGGTTGCCCCTCAGTCTGCAAGATCCGGGCAGTTGCAGAGGGTGGGCTTACTGGTAGTTGGGAGCTCCAACGTCAGGCGCGTAATGGGGCCCCTTAGGGAAATGGCAGCAAGAGAGGGGAAGAAAACCAATGTGCACTCCGTGTGCATACCGGGGGGAGTCATTCCAGATGTGGAAAGGGTCCTTCCGGATGCCATGAAGGGTACAGGGTGCACCCATCTGCAGGTGGTCGCTCATGTCGGCACCAATGATGTGTGTCGCTATGGATCGGAGGAAATCCTCTCTGGCTTCCGGCGGCTATCTGATTTGGTGAAGACTGCCAGTCTCGCTAGCGGGATGAAAGCAGAGCTCACCATCTGCAGCATCGTCGACAGGACTGACTGCGGACCTTTGGTACAGAGCCGAGTGGAGGGTCTGAATCAGAGGCTGAGACGGTTCTGCGACCGTGTGGGCTGCAGATTCCTCGACTTGCGCCATAGGGTGGTGGGGTTTCGGGTTCCGCTGGATAGGTCAGGAGTCCACTACACGCAACAAGCGGCTACACGGGTAGCAGGGGTTGTGTGGCGTGGGCTGGGCGGTTTTTTAGGTTAGATGGCTTTGGGCAAGTACAGAAAGGGCAACAGCCTCAACGGGTGCGGGGCAAAGTCAGGACATGCGGGGACCAAGCAGCAATCGGTATTGTAATTGTCAACTGTCGAAGCTGCGTTGGTAAAGTACCAGAACTTCAAGCGCTGATAGAAAGCACCGAAGCTGAAATCGTTACAGGTACAGAAAGCTGGCTTAAGCCAGAGATAAATTCTGCCGAAATTTTTACAAAGGTACAGATGGTGTTTAGAAAGGATAGAGTGCATGCAACCGGTGGTGGAGTGTTCGTCGCTGTTAGTAGTAGTTTATCCTGTAGTGAAGTAGAAGTGGATAGTTCCTGTGAATTATTATGGGTGGAGGTTACACTAAACAACCGAACTAGGTTAATAATTGGCTCCTTTTACCGACCTCCCGACTCAGCAGCATTAGTGGCAGAACAACTGAGAGAAAATTTGGAATACATTTCACATAAATTTTCTCAGCATGTTATAGTCTTAGGTGGAGATTTCAATTTACCAGATATAGACTGGGACACTCAGATGTTTAGGACGGGTGGTAGGGACAGAGCATCGAGTGACATTATACTGAGTGCACTATCCGAAAATTACCTCGAGCAATTAAACAGAGAACCGACTCGTGGAGATAACATCTTGGACCTACTTATAACAAACAGACCCGAACTTTTCGACTCTGTATGTACAGAACAGGGAATCAGTGATCATAAGGCCGTTGCAGCATCCCTGAATATGGAAGTTAATAGGAATATAAAAAAAGGGAGGAAGGTTTATCTGTTTAGCAAGAGTAATAGAAGGCAGATTTCAGACTACCTAACAGATCAAAACGAAAATTTCTGTTCCGACACTGACAATGTTGAGTGTTTATGGAAAAAGTTCAAGGCAATCGTAAAATGCGTTTTAGACAGGTACGTGCCGAGTAAAACTGTGAGGGACGGGAAAAACCCACCGTGGTACAACAACAAAGTTAGGAAACTACTGCAAAAGCAAAGAGAGCTCCACTCCAAGTTTAAACGCAGCCAAAACCTCTCAGACAAACAGAAGCTAAACGATGTCAAAGTTAGCGTAAGGAGGGCTATGCGTGAAGCGTTCATTGAATTCGAAAGTAAAATTCTATGTACCGACTTGACAGAAAATCCTAGGAAGTTCTGGTCTTACGTTAAATCAGTAAGTGGCTTGAAACAGCATATCCAGACACTACGGGATGATGATGGCATTGAAACAGAGGATGACACGCGTAAAGCTAAAATACTAAACACCTTTTTCCAAAGCTGTTTCACAGAGGAAGACCGCACTGCAGTTCCTTCTCTAAATCCTCGCACAAACGAAAAAATGGCTGACATCGAAATAAGTGTCCAAGGAATAGAAAAGCAACTGGAATCACTCAATAGAGGAAAGTCCACTGGACCTGATGGGATACCAATTCGATTCTACACAGAGTACGCGAAAGAACTTGCCCCCCTTCTAACAGCCGTGTACCGCAAGTCTCTAGAGGAACGGAGGGTTCCAAATGATTGGAAAAGAGCACAGGTAGTCCCAGTCTTCAAGAAGGGTCGTCGAGCAGATGCGCAAAACTATAGACCTATATCTCTGACGTCGATCTCTTGTAGAATTTTAGAACATGTTTTTTGCTCGCGTATCATGTCATTTCTGGAAACCCAGAATCTACTATGTAGGAATCAACATGGATTCCGGAAACAGCGATCGTGTGAGACCCAACTCACTTTATTTGTTCATGAGACCCAGAAAATGTTAGATACAGGCTCCCAGGTAGATGCTATTTTTCTTGACTTCCGGAAGGCGTTCGATACAGTTCCGCACTGTCGCCTGATAAACAAAGTAAGAGCCTACGGAATATCAGACCAGCTGTGTGGCTGGATTGAAGAGTTTTTAGCAAACAGAACACAGCATGTTGTTATCAATGGAGAGACGTCTACAGACGTTAAAGTAACCTCTGGCGTGCCACAGGGGAGTGTTATGGGACCATTGCTTTTCACAATATATATAAATGACCTAGTAGATAGTGTCGGAAGTTCCATGCGGCTTTTTGCGGATGATGCTGTAGTATACAGAGAAGTTGCAGCATTAGAAAATTGTAGCGAAATACAGGAAGATCTGCAGCGGATAGGCACTTGGTGCAGGGAGTGGCAACTGACCCTTAACATAGACAAATGTAATGTATTGCGAATACATAGAAAGAAGGATCCTTTATTGTATGATTATATGATAGCGGAACAAACACTGGTAGCAGTTACTTCTGTAAAATATCTGGGAGTATGCGTGCGGAACGATTTGAAGTGGAATGATCATATAAAATTAATTGTTGGTAAGGCGGGTACCAGGTTGAGATTCATTGGGAGAGTGCTTAGAAAATGTAGTCCATCAACAAAGGAGGTGGCTTACAAAACACTCGTTCGACCTATACTTGAGTATTGCTCATCAGTGTGGGATCCATACCAGATCGGTCTGACGGAGGAGATAGAGAAGATCCAAAGAAGAGCGGCGCGTTTCGTCACAGGGTTATTTGGTAATCGTGATAGCGTTACGGAGATGTTTAATAAACTCAAATGGCAGACTCTGAAGAGAGGCGCTCTGCATCGCGGTGCAGCTTGCTCGCCAGGTTTCGAGAGGGTGCGTTTCTGGATGAGGTATCGAATATATTGCTTCCCCCTACTTATACCTCCCGAGGAGATCACGAATGTAAAATTAGAGAGATTAGAGCGCGCACGGAGGCTTTCAGACAGTCGTTCTTCCCGCGAACCATACGCGACTGGAACAGGTTAGGGAGGTAATGACAGTGGCACGTAAAGTGCCCTCCGCCACACACCGTTGGGTGGCTTGCGGAGTATCAATGTAGATGTAGATGTAGATAGATGTAGAAGTTGTTTTCTCACGGATGTTGAGTTATGACAAGGTGCTTTGTCACGCTTATACAAATAGTCATCGAATCCGAACTGTTTCTCTACAGTACGCAGGAGGCAATGCTGTAAAATATCTTCATGTTTCCACACACAGCGTTTTATAAACCACAATAAGGGGACTACACACCAACCACGAAAAACACCCTCTTGGCGTAACATTATGTTCTCTGTAATACGCTGTACGCACTACACATGTGATGCAGGTCCACGTTTTCGTCAAACTCAAATCCATCCATCGGATAGCCACTCGGTGTAGGCTGGTTCATCACTCCAGATCGTTTATTTACAGACATACACACCCAGTGGCGTCGCTCTTTGCACCAGCTCAAGCGTCGCTACGCATTGACTCCAGGAAGATGGGGTTTATGAGGACCAGTTACGCAACTGCACCCTAATTTTTTTTAACTCTCTACGCACGGTCATTGTGCCAGATAGACTTTTCCTAGCTCTTTGGAACTTACTAATGATTCTTTTCACTAATTTGGTGCGATTTTTTACAAAAACTTCCGCAGTGCTCGATGGTCCCTCTTCGTTAGTACATGAGGTCTGGGTGCTAATGGTTTAGCTGTAGTTCTTCTTTGCGTTTTCACTTCTCAGTCACATCGCCTACAGTCGTCCAGTTACGTTTGATCAGATAGTCTATAAAGGCCTGGAATCGTAGGAGACACATTTACTTGTTGTTAACTGAAAATTCTTTGAGCTCTTGCATAAAATGACATGCACATATAACAACATTGCCTCACATTGAGAGCCAAAAATGTAGTGACTCTTTCAAAATTCTCTGTGATATCGCGATGCACGCTAAAAAATATGGGGAATTGAAAATTCTTTGTTCTCTTGCATAAAACGACATGCAGACAACTAATTATATTGACCAACATTGGGAGCCAACAATTGACATCAATAATTAAGCGAAATCAAAAAGAAAAATGTGATGAGATTAAGGGATTGATAAGTGAATGGGACAAATTCGATAGAAGAATAAAATACGAAATGACAGCATTTATTTCAGGAACTTTTACACACCCAAAACAATTACAAATCTCACGGCCAATTTCACTAGGCATCAGTTGTTAAGACAAAGGAGGGAGGAATGAATTTTCTCACCATTCTTTAGCGTCATGTGTCGTGTGCTGACGAAGGCTGTGGGAAGTTGTGCGAGACCTGGACTGTCTTTGCGTCTAAGAATCTGTTGCCGTTCATGATTAATAAGCAACCTTCTTACTGTTCAGCAACATATTTATTTATTTATTTATTATTTTTCGAGAAGACTGACTTCTCCCATACTTCTTTTGTTTGAGATGCCTTTCTGTGTGAATTTTCGGTGGTCTGTATCCACCCTCTGTCCCAGTGCCTGAAGCGGTGCTTTAATTCTTCAGACTTCCTCGATTTTTAAGGCTGCCGCCAGCCAGAATATTTACACACCTCCGGTGTGCTTTCTTGACTCTTTTGTGTTTATGCTTTTTTCTTAGTTCCTGCAGAAATCCACAGTTATCTGAACGGATTTTCATTGTTCACAGGGTTCTGTGCAAGGTGTCCATTATTAAGCGAGGCGAGACCATGCGCCAGGCTAACCCAGAATGCGTCTCTAGCGCTGCGCAAAGGGTCAAACTATCCCCTCGTCCTGAGCCTCTGGCGCTGTGTGTTGGCGAAAGTGGCTACCAGCTGAGATACTCCACGCTGTAACAATCTAGTAATAACAAAGAATGGCTTTTGAAGGCAATGGACAACGTAAGTCATACGAGATCTACAGAAAGACCAGTACTTTCATTGTGGACCTCAGGTAACCTAAATTCTTTCATTTATGACTTTATTTTATCAGTTTTTTTTGTTAAACTGTTTTGTTCTAGCACTAGTTTGTTCTAGTTTATACCATTATGTTGGGGTTGAGTCTAAGAGCAAACACCTTAAAAGTAATGAACACCCATCATACGTTATTTTTATGTCGTAATGGGCACATTACCAACTTATATTTCCCGGCAGCGCAGTCAGGCGTGTCGACGAGGTGAAACAGTGGGCGCTGTTACCGCCTCAACAGAGGTGTCCAGTGACGAATACTGGTTGCGTGTTTGACAGTCGGGCGGCCGGCGCGCCCACACTGGGTCTGATTGCATTGCTGTGAGTGGCTCTGACCTGACGCAGTCGACTTAAGTCAGTTTGCGATCTAGCACGAGATAGGCCTTGGGAGCCTCTCTTTGCAGTCACATGCGGTTCGGGTCGTTTCTTGTTACAAGTAATCTGATTAATTGTCACCAAGTATAATGCAGCCGTAAATACAGTTTCCTTGCTACTGGATTGGTGCAAAGGAACTGTATTCTTCTCCTCACAAAGACTGCCGGTCGAATGAAAGTTTGTCGTGAATTATGTATACGAATTAGTTATTGTTCTAACGAAAAGAGGAAAATTTCAGACGTTTAATTTTTATTATGGGTGAGAAATTTCAAACAATACACACTACCTAATGAAGTCGTTCGCTCGAAAGTTAATTTGACTAGCACAGAGCCTTTCTATACATTGTCCGATTGAAGATGATATGAACTTAACGACTTATGAGCTACATCACGTCGTGTGTTATGAAGAATACGGATCACGAAACAACATAAGACAGTTAACCAAGAGTTTCTGCAAACTTCACTTGCGGAAAAAAGGTGAATCGAATTCCGAATCCTTGAATTGGAAGCCTGAAACTTCAATTTTTTCAGTCATTTCCTAATTTTTAATTTAATATTTGAAATGTTGTGCTGCTACTCACAATGCAGGCAGTGAAAACCATCATAAAAATGGCTCAAATGGCTCTGAGCACTATGGGACTTAACTTCTGAGCTCATCAGTCCCCTAGAACTTAGAACTACTTAAACCTAACTAACCTAAGGACATCACACATATCCATTCCCAAGGCAGGATTCGAACCTGCCACCGTAGCGGTCGCGCGGTTCCAGACTGTAGCGCCTAGAACCGCTCGGCCAACCCGGCCGGCGAAAACCATCATAAACAAATATGCTCACTGTCCCTGCTGAACAAGAATCGAACAAGAATTTACGCAAGAATCTAAAATACGTGCACACTAAAAGAATTATCTAATACTATGACAGTCTTATATCTTTAGTGATGTTGGTGTTACATTATTTCACGGAATCCGCAGAAATTGGTCTCAGGGATGTGCCATTTTATTTAAGTGCAGTGCAATTAAAGGCCCTAACATTAAGAAATATTATCGGATGATGGCGCTCACATTAATCATAAAATAACCTAAAACGATAATTTTAAGACTTCGTCTGAAAATACTCTTCAGTGCAGTAAAACCAGTTACCCAACAGAATGTTTGTAGTTTCATTTTTAAGCTCCACCACTTTACTCGTAAGACATTTAGTATGCTCTAGAGGGTTGTTCCATATATTTGTTCCCTTGTATGCTACAGCTTTTTGTACTAGCACTAAGACCTTGGAGTAGAGAAGGTTTCTATTGCTCTACATACTCTTTTCTTGAAAATAGAGAAAGCTTGAACATTGGAAAAATGGTATTAATGAAAGTATGAATGTTATACCGATCCTGGCTCACTTTGTCTACATTTGTGACACCATGTAACCTAGTGATGTCATCATTCTTGTCTGTTATATCATTAGTGATGTCATCTTGCTTATCAGTGACACTATCATCCTTACCAGTGACATCAACAAGCCATGCCGGCTCCCCGCCTCCCCTCCTTTCTTTACAACAAATATCAGTGTAGTAATAAATGTGAAAGAACCAATAAAAAATCCAAGATGGCGTAACTAGCCCAACTGTGTTAGCGGGAAAATAAAAAACAGTTACACATGTTTGAATTTCCTCATTCAGAGTAATCACTTTCTCCTCCTCCTCTGTCTCTTTCTCTGTCTTTCTATCTAGCAATCTGCTCTGTCTTTCTCCATATCTCTAGCTTTCTCTCTTACACATACGGACACGCGTAAGCGCACGCGCACGCGCACGCGCATGAACGCACGTAAGTACATTCACACACACACACACACACACATACACACACACACACACACACACACACACATACACGTGCACGCGCATGAACGCACGTAAGTACATTCACACACACACACACACACACACACACACACACACACACACACACACACACATAGACTTGCACCCGCATGAACACACGTAAGCACATTCACATTCACACACAAACACACACACACACACACATACACACACACACACACACACACACACACATACACGTGCACGCGCATGAACGCACGTAAGCACATTAACACACACACACACACACACACACACACACACACACACACACACACACACACATACACGTAGACGTGCATGAGCATGAACGCACGTAAGCACATTCACACACACACACACACACACACACACACACAGACGTGCACTCGCACGAACGCACGTCACACACACACACACACACACACACACACACACACACACACAGACGTGCACTCGCACGAACGCACGTAAGCACATTCACACACACTCTCTCACAATAGTTAATAGTGAAAGGAAACAGCAAATGGTAAGTGACAAACGATTTAATAGCCATTCCATTACTTCAATGGTCAGTCATCACAAGGCATCCCTGCTGACTCCAGCCTCACAGGCCCTGGCTTTAGAAGGAATTCTGAACCACATGCTGCAGCCACCACATAGTCCGGCAGGATTTGTTCGACGTACTGCCTGACGTTAAGGCGACCATGGAGAATGACAAGATCTGTATGGCTGTCAACACTGTAGTCTCCCCACAAAATCACAGAACCTTGGAAATCCTTCGATTTCCTGGACAATATTTGGCAGGTACCATTCATCACAGGTCTCCACACACGAACACGACCATCACACTGAGCGGCGTGGCACAGTGGTTAGCACTCTGGAATCACATTCGGGAGCACGATGCTTCAAACACGAGTCCGCCCATGTAGATTTAGGTTTCCCGTAATTTGCCTAAATCGCTCCAGGCGAATGCCGAGATGGTTCCTCTGAAAAGACACGGCAGATTTCCTTCCCCATGCTTGACACCATCCGAGTTCGTGCTCCGACTCTAATGACCTCGGTGTCGACGGGACGTTAAACTCGATTTTCCTTCCTTCCTTCCTTTTTCCTTTACAATCATCACCTTGCGACAGAGGACATCTGGACTCATCTGAATAACATGTTTCACCGGTGACGAAGTTGTCAGTTGACGTGGGGACCGTAGGATTAAAGGCGAGCTGCAGGATGTTGTCCTATCAAGAGAGGTACTCGAACATGACATCTGGTTCATAAGGTCCTTTCTTATAACCTGTTCATTACTATATGATCGGACACAGCGGTTTCGGCGGGCCTTCTGTGGTCGTCTTGAGGTGGTGTAGCGGTATCCATACGATGCCTCAACGCAGAAATTGCTAGGTATTGGTCTTCACGTGGGGTTGTAATGTGTCGACTACCGTGTCTAACTTGCCCTGTAGCGTACCCAAAACCTATGCATGATGGGTGGAGAGACATTGGCATTTGCAACAACACCACCGACAGTCCATCCTTATTGGTTGAAAAAAAACAGCCACCCTTGCAACTTGTACTGCATTAAAATCTCACATTGCATCTGCTTGGTTGAATACAACGTCCACAAATGACAACTGCCATCTGTGCACATACTTGTACAGCGATACTCGCAATGTATCACTTAGTGGAGAAATGACACTAATATTAATCTCTGAAAGAAGACTTTTGACACTACTTTTTTAATTAGACAATGGTATTTAGGTCTCACATCTGAAGCTACTGGTAATTTAAAAGCTTTTACGCAAGTGAGTGTGAAAATATTACTCTCCTTCCAGAGGAAATGTTTTACAGATTCTGACCACTGCTGTTTTTGAAGTGCTTGATAGGTGTCAATGTAAATTCACAGAATTCTTCCTCTTCCATTATTATAACAACCAAGCCGATTGTTATATCAATGATATGTTACTCGTATTGTACATAGTTTGTCAGCAGCATCACAGCAGTGGATACACCGGTTCCCGCCAGATAACTGAAATTAAGTGCCATCAGCTATGGTTGGCTCTTGGATGGGTAACCATCTGGGCCGCAATAGACTGTTGACCTACTGTGATGTACTCAGCCTCATGACGCCAGTTGAGGAGATACTTGACCGATTGGTGGCAACTCAAAGTCATGCACCTGAAAACAGCTAGGAAAGTAGTACGCTGACCTCACGCCCCTCCATATTCACATCCAGTGATGCCTGTCATCTGAGGATGACATGGTGGTCGGTTCTAGCGCTAGACGTACCGAGGCCATTTAGAATGGAGAGAGAGTATACCGTGTCTTTTCGATTTTATCACGGCAGGTACAGCAGTCAAATCATGACTGTCTAATGTAGCTGTCTCAGATATTTTCTCAAACTGTAACAAAATGCTGTTTGCAATATACGTATACATATGAAATTCGTATACGTAAGTTGTATATGAAATTATAAGTTATCAAAATTCGCTGTAAAAAAGAATATATATATGTGTATATATATATATATATATATATATATATATATATATATATATAAATGTTTGGTTTTCCTTTCACTCCATCTGTAGTACCTTATAGTGATGAGACAGATGTGAAATCAATCTGTGCGCAAACACATATATAGGTGAAAGTTGGTAATGAGGGAAATGGAGAGAAGAGAGAGAGAGAGAGAGAGAGAGAGAGAGAGAGAATCACATGTACCTAAGAGGTACAGCGTTTGATGGATGAAATACAGAGGTAGGCATGCCCCCCCCCCCCTCTCTCTCTGTGTGTGTGTGTGTGTGTGTGCGTGTGTGTGTGTGTGTGTGTGTGTGTATATATATATGTTTACACAGTTTGACATAAATAATACATATTTTGGAATTTCGTGCTATTTCTTCGCATCATTTCAATATTACGCCAGTGGGATGTATATGTACTTCATTACCTTTGTCTTTCAAGTGAGGTAATGCAATTCGGCGGTAGAAGTGTAAGCAGTTTTACATAAATATTATGGAAATACTGTGACTTGACACAGTTTTCATCCATCATTTTAATATTACGCCAGAGCTATGGTGGTGGGCTTAATTTTGTGTATAAAACACGGGAATTGAGTAATTTGACACAATTTTTTACTTCGTTATAGTACTTTACTGCGATCCACTGGAAAAGAGGAAGGAGGAGAGTGGAGTATAAAGCACAGTTAAGCTAGTTCTGCCATTCTGGATTTTTTAAATTTACTTATTTAATTATTTATTTATTGGATGCTTCGTTTTAATACTTAGTTGTGATTAGCTGGAAAGAAGGTGAGAGGGTAGGGGGAAGGGTCTTTAATTACCCTATGAACACAGTTGGACTTGTTCTGCCATATTAGAGTTTTTGATTGGTCCGTTCATTTTTAATACTACACAGTGATTTGTTGGGAAGATGGGAAGTGAGCGATAAACAGACGGTGCTTGACGACGCCACTGATAGAGATAATTATTTTGCTGATAAGAAAGATGACATCAATGCGTAACACCATAATTAATACTGTAAATATTTTGTACGGATTAATTCTGTTCAGAGTCAGGCATGTATTTTTCACTGAGTAATATCTTTGACCTATTGTAATAAAGTGAAAGTTGTGTAAAATGTTTTCTCTTTACTGTTTACATTCTTTGTATTAATTGGAGGAAAATGTTATATAATTATGAGGCTCTTGTGTCGACATGTTAATATATTTAAATATTAAGATTTTTTAAAAGATGTTTGTTTACAACTATGTATAAGCTCGTTCGTACCTAGGGCCTTGCATTGTATAAAATGAAAAGCAACAGTATTTCCCATTTGCAACGGAAGTGAGTTGGCGCGCGCCAAATTGGGGTTGGCGCGGGCTAAAAGGTGGATTAGCAGTCAGCCGGCCGCTAGCTACTGGACAGTCTGGTCTGAGTAGCAAGTGAGTGAACAGCGCAAGTGCCGAGGGTGGCATCCAGTAACTGGATTAATATGGAAAGGCCAACGGATGTGTGTACGGCTGTAATATGGTTCTCTATTAATGGAAAAGGCTGTAATGTTGAAAATGTCGTCGCCAAGAGGAAGATCAAACTACATCCAGAGGAAAGACCACTTAGGCACCATGTACTCGCCACCAATATTGCGCCATCAAAACAGCAAATCTAAGAGGTCAGATTTAAGTCAAAGTATGAACTAGTATATTTATGTGTTGTTTAATATGCAATAATAAGGCAAATTTTATGAAATTTGGGTCCGATGCTTGATTTAGTTGCTCTCATGATCCACTCCACGTAAACACTGACATCCGAGAATCTTGTGTGTTAAAAACTGATGAAAATGAATGTTTGTTTATTTGCATAATTCTGAATGCAAAAAGATATCTAGAGATAAGAGAAATTTGTTAACATGAGTATAGATTTAAGTGTCAGGAAGTCGTTTCTGAAAGTATTTGGAGTGTAGCCATGTATGGAAGTTAAACGTGGACGATAAATAGTTTAGAGAAGAAAAGAATAGAAGCTTTCGAAATGTGGTGCTACAGAAGAATGCTGAAGATTTGATGGGTAGTCACACAACTAATGAGGAGGTATTGAATAGAAATGGAGACAAGAGAAATTTGTAGCGCGTCCTGACTAGAAGAAGGAATCGGTTGGTAGGGCATTCCTGAGGCATCAAGGGATCACCAGTTTAGTATTGGAGGGCAGCGTGGAGGGTGAAAATAGTAGAGGGAGACCAAGAGATGAATACACTAAACAGATTCAGAAGGATGTAGGTTTCAATAAGTACTGGGAGATGAAGAAGCTTGAACAGGATAGAGTAGCATGGAGAGCTGCATCAAACCAGTCTCTGGACGAAAGACCACAACAACTGTGGCTTCAATTTAAGTTAAGGGAGGACGTTAGTGTTGCGTTTATGAAAACCTCCATAGTGATTGATTTGCTTTATTTAAAAGTGTTTGTGCTTTAAAGATTAACTGCATTAAATTCTGTTAGTGGAAATTACTGGTTGTATTAATGGCAATAAGACAGCACGTTGTCTTGAAGTTAGTTAGAGTGTAGATGCACTTGAAGTGGTACTTAAAATCATATAGAGTAAATTGCCGGCATTAACTGTTTTAAAAACCATGCAATGTGAGTGAAATTAGTGAAAGAATAATACCAAAATTTACATCTTACAAATTGTCTCAGAAAAGTGCGTTTAGTTTGTTTTATAGCAGTGGACAGTTTAAGGGTCCCCGATGTTGTTGCTTAAAATGAATAAACCACATTAATCGCAGTTGAAGTAAAATTTGAGTTTTGTGTACTTTGTGTGATGAAAATTGGAAAGTCAGTTTGAGAGCCCCCACCAACAATTTTGCTCTTTGAAGATAAAGTTACTGTAATTGTTCTTATCCATAAAAATACTATTGCAAGTGACGTATAATTATATTTGTACTATATGAAAAGTAACTATGGAAACAGGACTATGTCCATGTTCAGTTTTGGTTTAGTAGTGTCTTGCACAACATTTGATGATAAGATAATTTATGTATGACAAAGTATTACTGTTGAGAAGAGATAAAGCTGTTAACTGTTTCTGTGAGAACTTGCATATTACAACTGATAGCATCATTGTACCACTTGTTTGCTATGGTAGAGTTCATTGCACTTCTTTGAGAAAGAAGTAATGGTAGATTTCCTTTATCATAATAATATGCAGATTATATAAAAGTAATGTTTCACTTTGCTATGCCTGATTAGGCTGGCGACCGTTTTTATTTCATTTAAGTAAACTTGGTTAATGAAAACATTTTTCAAATTTCAATCTTTAGCTTTCTGGTTTCTTCTGTAGTACTAAATTCAGGTTCGATATGCCAAACCCATTAGGTAATTCATGGTCAATTTACAAAAATCCTCCCAGAGGGTAACATTACCTGCGTCGTGATATCGTAACTGGTAATACACTGTATGTTAATATAATACTTGACGCAGTATAGTGTTATAAATGGTAAGAGTGATGACTTCACTGATACGAGTGACGACGTCAGCTGCCTGAGTTGCGTACATCAAGTCGCAAATGTAAGCTAAGTGAGCCACGACTGTCATGGCATTCCTCCTAATGACTACATGTATTGTGAAACAGTTGTCAAAATACCAAAAATGTTGTTATAAAAACAATGTTTACTGCCAGTTCTAGAATATCCATCAGGAAGCAAAGGATACAGCTAACTAGCACCTATTAGCATCAAGGACATAGAGTGTTTACATTCAAATGTCGTGTGCCATGCCGAATGGCACGGCTGTCTTCCCGATGTCATCGACTTTATTCTTGGCTGTGTGATGCTAGTGCCACTACTGGGCAGCCAGTGCCACTCATATGAACGACGGGGGCGCCTCCGTAGCTGTGATTGATGGAGGCGCAGACGTCAGCGGACAGCCAGCTGTACTCAAGCACAATGGGCACATCTCCTGGAAGCAAGGGCAGAGGCTGTCGTCGGGGCCAGATGGCTGTGGTGGCAGCCGAGGCTGGCTTGCAGTGGGCTTAGACATGGCGAGTCAGTGACGAACAGCTGCTGGAGACACACCAGGGAAAGTAGTTCTACGGGAAGTAACGTCCAAGACCCTCACTGACTTGGCATGTGGTTCAAAAATGGTTCAAATGGCTCTGAGCACTATGGGACTAAACTTCTGAGGTCATCAGTCCCCTAGAACTTAGAGCTACTTAAACCTAACTAACCTAAGGACATCACACAGATCCATGCCCGAGGCAGGATTCGAACCTGTGACCGTAGCGGTCGCGCGGTTCTAGACTGTAGCGCCTAGAACCGCTCGGCCACTCCGGCCGGCTTGGCGAGTGCCTCGACACCGAATGGACATGGTTAGCACGAGCGACGCTGGCATGTGGACAAAAGACGATCGTCACACGGCATTTCAGAAAAGCGACAAAGGGCGTCAGCAGACTGCAAAGAGCACAATCAGAGTGCTTTTGAGTTAGCAATGGTATCTATGTGGTCTTGTGCTCAATTACAATCACAGTGTTATATGGAAAGGTGCACCAAATCGAGTCAATTGTAGCTCAATTCAAAGTAAAAAGTTTTGTTTTTGTTTAATTTTGTAATGTCCGCTTGTAGCGTTAGTCTTTGTAGAAAAGATTTATGGAGCACAATGCGTCCAGAAGTTGTGAGCACTGGGTTATGGCTTGTTGTGGCTATGTCGTAAAGCAACCTGCTTCAAATTAGTAAAATCAGTGCACGTGATTTTTCAAAGGCTCGATGTAATTTAAAATTTTGTTACAACTCTGGATCTGCGTTCTTTTTATGTTGATTCAGTGCGAACCATGTAACTGAACCTGTGGTTCATTCATGTGTATTGTGAACTGCCATGTTCTCTAATATGAATGAGTACTTTATGCGTATGTCTCTGATGTATGATAACTTAGACATCAGTGTGTCTGAGTCTCGTATATTGGTAGAGGGTATGCTGTAGATTTTCCTACTACGGATGAGTGACCATATTGTGGTCCAATAACTTACTATCATCGTAATTATTGAAGGCCGTATATTGACAAGTATTGTACAGTTATCTGGGTTGCCCACGTGGAGCGCGACTGAATCGTTACGTATTAATTAATCTTATTCTTTGATGAAGATATTTTGTGTTATTTAAACCCTGTTCCAATTTATTCGGGCTTCAAAGACTCTTTTATTTGTAACAATGTTTTTATCTCGTGAAATTGGTCTTTACATGGAGAATGCAGTGGTAATAAGAATATTTAGTCTCACCTCTGCACAAACACCAGCACAAACCCCCTCGATCTAAATCTCACGCTGCACTTGAGAACAGCTCGAAATGTATAAATCTTATGTCACTAAATTATTCCATTACTTATAACTAATAAAGGAAAGTAAGATATAAAGTAGCTGATCTGCCAACGGAATTTTGGAATTCCACAAATTTTAAATGTTAGTCATTCCAAAACGTGTTTACTGGAGAGTGGTCTTGTACGGAAGCAAGATGTACACGATACACAGTTCCCGAGAGAACAGAATAAAAGATTCTGAAATGTTGTGCTACAGGAGAATACTGAATCTTCAATTGATAGGTCAGACAAATAATAATGAGGTATTGAGTCTAACTGGCGAAAAAAGGAATTTATGGCACACTTTGCCAAAAGGAGGAATCGATTTATAGTACAAAACTAGAGGCTTCAAGTCATTTTCAATTTGGTTATGAAGAGAAGCGTGAGAGATATAAGTTATAGAGGGAGACATAGTTATGACTACAGTGAGAATATTCATATGGACGTAGGTCGCAGTAGCTAAACACTGTTGAAGAAGGCTTCCTAGGATGAACTAGAGTGGAAAACGGTATCAACCCAGTCTTCGTAATGAAGATATTTTTTTTCCAATCTCTGTCTTCCTCTACAGTTTTTGCCCTCTACAGCTCCCTCTAGTACCATGGAAGTCAGTCCTTCATGTCTTAGCAGATGTCCTATCATCCTGTCCCTTCTCCTTATCAGTGTTTTCCGCATATTCCTTTCCTCTCCGATTCTGCGTAGAACCTCCTCATTCCTAACCTTATCAGTCCACCTAATATTCAACATTCGTCTATAGCACCACATCTCAAATGCTTCGATTCTCTTCTGTTCCGGTTTTCCCACAGTCCATGTTTCACTACCATACAGTGCTGTACTCCAGACGTACATCCTCAGAAATTTATTCTTCAAATTAAAGCCGGTATTTGATATTAGTAGACTTCTTTTGGCCAGAAATGCCCTTTTTGCCATGGCGAGTCTGCTTTTGATGTCCTCCTTGCTCCGTCCGTCATTGGTTATTTTACTGCCTAGGTAGCAGAATTCCTTAACTTCATTGACTTCGTGACCATCAATCCTGATGATAAGTTTCTCGCTGTTCTCATTTCTACTACTTCTCATTACCTTCGTCTTTCTCCGATTTAGTCTCAAACCATACTGTGTACTCATTAGATTGTTCATTCCGTTCAGCAGATCATTTAATTCTTCTTCACTTTCACTCCGGATAGCAATGTCATCAGCGAATCGTATCATTGATATCCTTTCACCTTGTATTTTAATTCCACTCCTGAACCTTTCTTTTATTTCCATCATTGCTTCCCCGATGTACAGATGGAAGAGTAGGGCCGAAAGGCTACAGCCTTGTCTTACACCCTTCTTAATACGAGCACTTCGTTCTTGATCGTCCACTCTTATTATTCCCTCTTGGTTGTTGTACATATTGTATTTGACCCGTCTCTCCCTATAGCTTACCTCTACGTTTTTCAGGATCTCGAACAGCTTGCACCATTTTATATTGTCGAACGCTTTTTCCAGGTCGACAAATCCTATGAAAGTGTCTTGATTTTTCTTTAGCCTTGCTTCCATTATTAGCCGTAACGTCAGAATTGCCTCTCTCGTCCCTTTACTTTTCCTAAAGCCAAACTGATCGTCACCTAGCGCATTCTCAATTTTCTTTTCCATTCTTCTGTATATTATTATTGTAAGCAGCTTCGATGCATGAGCTGTTAAGCTGATTGTGCGATAATTCTCGCACTTGTCAGCTCTTGCCGTCTTCGGAATTGTGTGGATGATGCTTTTCCGAAGGTCAGATGGTATATCGCCAGACTCATATATTCTTCACACCAACGTGAATAGTCGTTTTGTTGCCACTTCCCCCAATGATTTTAGATATTCTGAAGGAATGTTATCTATCCCTTCTGCCTTATTTGACCGTAAGTCCTCGAAAGCTCTTTCAAATTCCGATTCTAATACTGGATCCCCTATCTCTTCTAAGTCGACTCCTGTTTCTTCTTCTATCACATCAGACAAATCTTCACCCTCATAGAGGCTTTCAATGTATTCTTTCCACCTATCTGCTCTCTCCTCTGGATTTAACAGTGGAATTCCCGTTGAACTCTTAATGTTACCACCGCTGCTTTTAATGCCACCAAAGGTTATTTTGACTTTCCTGTATGCTGAGTCTGTCCTTCCGACAATCATATCTTTTTCGATGTCTTCACATTTTTCCAGCAGCCATTTCGTCTTAGCTTCCCTGCACTTCCTGTTTATTTCATTCCTCAGCGACTTGTATATCTGTATTCCTGATTTTCCCGGAACATGTTTGTACTTCCTCCTTTCATCAATCAACTGAAGTATTTCCTCTGTTACCCATGGTTTATTCGCAGCTACCTTCTTTGTACCTACGTTTTCCTTCCCAACTTTTGTGATGGCCCTTTTTAGAGATGTCCATTCCTCTTCAACTGTACTGCCTACTGCGCTATTCCTTATTGCTGTATCTATTGCGTTAGAGAACTTCAAACGTATCTCGTCATTCCTTAGTACTTCCGTATCCCACTTCTTTGCGTATTGATTCTTCCTGATTAATGTCTTGAACTTCAGCCTACTCTTCATCACTACTATATTGTGATCTGAGTCTATATCTGCTTCTGGGTACGCCTTACAATCCACTATCTGATTTCGGAATCTCTGTCTGACCATGATGTAATCTAATTGAAATCTTCCCGTATCTCCCGGCCTTTTCCAAGTATACCTCCTCCTCTTGTGATTCTTGAACAGGGTATTCGCTATTACTAGCTGAAACTTGTTACAGAACTCAATTAGTCTTCCTCGTCTTTCATTCCTTGTCCCAAGCCCATATTCTCCTGTAACCTTTTCTTCTACTCCTTCCCCTACAACTGCATTCCAGTCGCCCATGACTATTAGATTTTCGTCCCCCTTTACATACTGCATTACCCTTTTAATATCCTCATACACTTTCTCTATCTGTTCATCTTCAGCTTGTGACGTCGGCATGTATGCCTGAACTATCGTTGTCAGTGTTGGTCTGCTGTCGATTCTGATTAGAACAACCCGGTCACTGAACTGTTCACAGTAACACACCCTCTGCCCTACGTTCCTATTCATAACGAATCCTACACCTGTTATACCATTTTCTGCTGCTGTTGATATTACCCGATACTCATCTGACCAGAAATCCTTGTCTTCCTTGCACTTCACTTCACTGACCCCTACTATATCTCGATTGAGCCTTTGCATTTCCCTTTTCAGATTTTCTAGTTTCGCTACCACGTTCAAGCTTCTGACATTCCACGCCCCGACTCGTAGAACGTTATCCTTTCGTTGATTATTCAATCTTTTTCTCATGGTAACCTCCCCCTTGGCAGTCCCCTCCCGGAGATCCGAATGGGGGACTATTCCGGAATCTTTTGCCAATGGAAAGATCATCTTGATACTTCTTCAATTACAGGCCACATGTCCTGTGGATACACGTTACGTGTCTTTAATGCAGTGGTTTCCATTGCCTTCTGCATCCTCATGTCGTTGATCATTGCTGATTCTTCCGCCTTTAGGGGCAATTTCCCACCCCTAGGACAAGAGAGTGCCCTAAACCTCTATCCGCTCCTCCGCCCTCTTTGACAAGGCCGTTGGCAGAATGAGGCTGACTTCTTATGCCGGAAGTCTTCGGCCCCCAATGCTGATTACTTATCAAAATTTAGGCAGTGGCGGGGATCGAACCCGAGACCGAAGACGTTTTGATTATGAATCAAAGACGCTACCCCTAGACCAAAGCCAAAAAACCTACAATCATGTGCAAAGACTGCACTCTTGCGGCCATGCTGATCTCAGACAAATACTAAATTATTTCTGGTCAAATTTTTGTGCGGAACGAAAACAAGACCGTCTAGGAAATTGCAAAATGAATTTTTCTTGAATTTTCAAAGGCAGACGAAGACGGAGCTCAAGTCTTGCAAAACTAGTTTCAATTTCCTGAAAGTAATCAGGCTAATTAAGAAAAACTTAGATATTTGAGGGAACTATTTTGTCGAGTTTCCATAGCTAAATGAAGTGTGGTAAATCGACAAATGGGGTATAAAATTATCCAGCATGATGCGTAGTTTTGCAGAAAAATATTTAATTGCTGGAATGCAATCAGGGTAAATAAGGAAAACCAGAGATAATGATTTACGTGAAAACAAAACTCTGAATTCTAGTCCAGAGTTTCATAGCGATAAGAAGAAAGGTAAATGGAAAAGTGGGGTTCACACTGACAAGATTGAGGGCTAGTTTTATGAAAAAACAGTTAACTGCCTGAAAGTAATCAGGAAAACAAGAGAAACATAATGATTTGAATCAAAGACATACGGGTTTTCTCCCCGAACTTTCTCTACCGAACGAAGAAATTGAAAGCGAAGATTTGGATATCAAATTGACCGTTGTGAAATATATTTCTGCAAACAAAAAAATTAATTATTTGAAAGTAATCACGGTAGTAACAAAATCGTAGGGAAAATAGTAATATTTCACAAACATCTGCTTCTAGCTATGTAAATGAACAGCCAAAAACTATTTAGCGCATAAAAGTTACATGGGGTGATACCTAACTGTAAAAATGGCTTCCTTCGAATCAAGTTCTAAATTCAGGCCATTGAGAAAGCAAAAGACAAGGAAAGAAAATGAGGTGTTGAAAGGTTCATCTCTTCAAGGCGCAGTTATTTTGGGTTCGAAAAGTAGCGCTGATGTGATATTTGATCAATAAATGGGCTTTCTTTAAATCAAATACTGAGTTTAGTTCCTTTTGAGAGCTGCAGACGCTACGGGGAAAAATGAGGTGTCGAAAATTTACCTTTTCATTCTTGTCTTTCCCAACACTATTTGAAAATAAAATAAATTTGAAAAGAAAAAGACAGTTAAATACTTTTTGAAACGATTTGTTTAAAAGTAAGAAGTAAACCAGATTAGAGAAATATTTGACACACCTTTGAATGATGGTGCCTACTGCGAATTTAATGTTCACTGTTTAATTTCGAATCTTAGAAGAGTGCTACAGAATATTTCTCTCGTGGGTTTTGTAGACCTGTATCATGATGTCGTGGGGCGTTAACATACTTTTACCTTTTGTGCCAGAAGATTTAAAAATTTTCAATCAGCACTTAATTTGCAGTACTTTATTTCGAGCATCATTCAAATGCATACGAAAGTTTCTAATGATCTATTTTATTTCTTGCTTTTAGCAAATCATTTCACAAAAGTGTCATAGACTTTTAAATTATTTTATTGTACTATGGCCTGTTTATTCACAGTAATTAGAGAAGATTTCTGATGTGAACAGATTATTTCCTGATTGACGGCAATAGTTTTCACCGAATCAGAGTAATCAAATGATACCCTCTGTATGGAAAGGCACGGGAAACCCAGAGACCGCACAACCTCGGATATGGAAAGTACCATTAGCCGAGCTCCCTCCATGTGGATATGAACAAATGTGCTGATATCACACATCTGGCCCTACCAGCACTCAGCTGTTACGTCACCAGCTAGAAGAACTGAAATTTCTCGTTTCTCGCCTGACGCCATTTCTCTCTCTCTCTCTCTCTCTCTCTCTCTCTCACTTCTATCCTCCCACCCCTCCCCCTCTATCTCTCTCGCCAAACGTTCTGCCGTAGTGTTTAAGGCACAGGAACCGCTTTCTGAAGCTATCGTGTTCAGTTCACAACGCCTGAGCCCCTCTAGATCTTTATTTACCTTGGCTTCCCTAAATTGCTGAAAGCGAATGCCAAGCTCGTTCATTTGAAACTGGGACGGATAATTTGCTTCCGCATATTTATCCGATACTAATTACCTTAACTGCGTCTGCAACTAGGAAAGCCCGTGACCTCGAACGTTCGGAATAGCATGGAACTATGTTTAGAAAATAAACTGCTCATTCAAAAACTGTGGTCTGAGCCATTCTCAAACAAAACTGCGCCTTTTATCACGAGACAAATTTAAATGAGTACCTATTGAAAGTCCAAGAGATGAGACTGGTAATTTGAAGAAACAAAATATCGATATAAAATGGGAAAAAACACAAATCTCAATATCGTGACTTACTGCTACATTTCCCTCTATATAAAATGATTACGTTATCTGAACAACAAACTTTTTCCACTGACCGTATAGTGCTCCACAGCTAATCAGTCGTCAAAGTGCAGGTGTGGGATTTCAATGAAGTGGCCAAAGCATATTGGAACAGAGCAGTATGCACATTGGACTAAAGCTTATTTTTCACATTCAGCATCGCTTCTGCATAAAAGCAGTGCAATATCTAAGGCCTCACTAACTAAATTTTCAAACGGTGATATCGATATGTCATTGTCATTACCTGCACTTTGCCAAGTATACTGTAACACAGGCTTGTGGTTTAGTGCAGAAACTTGATGATGAAATGACGATCATGTAATATTACTTTTCATACCAGTCTTACAAAATCAGTAATCCATCTCATGCAGAACTTATTTTACCTAAAGAAGTACACGTCAAGAGGTCGACAGTTTTTTGCTATCTTCATTGTTGTCTCGGCCCTATTATGTCGGTATTTATTCAATCAATTAGCGAACTTCCTTTGCCATTGAATAGATGGTCATTCAAACGTTCCTCCTGGTAAGAGGAGTAATTTTGTGTTTGAGTGCCTGATAGCTTCATACCACTTGTTTTACAATCAACAAATTATATATTTTAAGCACAATTTCGTACGGTTAGAAGCGATCGAAGTCACGGAGTTCCCGTGTAAGAGCCCTAACACCGGCTGGTGGCTAAAACATTTTTCTTCTTTCCCTTCTTTTGTTCGACTCTGTACTAAGCACGCCTGACTTCGAAGTACTCTGATTTAAGCGTCGTATGTTCGATAGGGGATATGTATTCCTTTCTTTTATTGAAAGATAAGCTATTGGTACTTCTTAAATAATAATTTTTCCTGATATAATACAGTTTTTTTAATGGTTTAACTTTATTTGAAGTCATACATACCGACGAATGGGCGAGTGATCAAAGCACCAATACACGAGGGTAATTCAGAAAGTAAGGTTCAATCGGTCGCGAAATGGAAACTACAATTAAAATCAGACATGTTTTATTTGCAACAGTGAGCTACACCTTCCAGCTGCTTCTCTACATAGTGGGCACTCCGACTTACAGATTAGTCGTAACGTTGTACCAACTTTCCAATACCCTCGTCGTAGAAGGCAGCCCCTATTGCTTTCCTCCAAATCTCTGCGCCGATCTACAGCTCATTGTCTGTGCCAAAATACTGAGGAAGCAGTTCATGTGGGCAGGTGAAAATCAAAGGTCAGCTAGGTCCGGCCGGTATGGTGGGTGATCAAAATAATATTCCCCATCGGAAACGCTGTAGGAGCGTCCTAATTGTCTCTACAATGTGCGCCGAGAATTTTCATGAAGAAGGAAATGCATGACAGTTACGTTGTATGTGGTTGCATGAAATCTGGGGAAATCTCATAGCAATCACCCTACCTGTTGGGAGACAGAAGTTTCTACGCATATTTACGTGCTCACTTTGCGCTCAGAATTGAAATGAGCGACTTGACGCGATCGTTGGTCATGTTAGTGGCACCATCCAGCACGTATGTTCAAAGCTTCATCGGGTTTTCCCTTTGGTTTCCATTTCGCGACCGATCGGACATTACTTTCCGAATAACCCTCGTATACCATCAGTGAAGAGTGAGCTACTGCACTCATTTGAGAATTAATGATACTGATAATGAAACTAAATTCACAATGACAGGTGAAACCATCTCTGTCAAACCGGAAAATAAGTCAAATACTGTAGACCAGCCTATTACGAAGTAATGTCGGTAAGTTACTTTATTTTGTCATCCGTTTTTCTACTTTCTGTTATTTACCCCACTTTCAAGAAATGAGAGCTAATAAGAACTAGAAATAATCTTAATTCTACAGATGACAAGTTCCTGAACACGAGCTATCAATTGTGCGATTTTGTGAATGTAGACGTGATCTAAACAAGTGATGCATCCTGGTTAGTTCCCGATTTTTCTTTAGTTTCTCCTAAACACAACTTCAGCCGCAGAAGCCCTTTTGTCTGAGAGGTATCCTTAATTGTTACAACAATTGTGTGACAGTTAGAAAAGGATGTACGAGATATACGTGATAGATAAGGATCTTGGGCACTTTGTCATACTGGTAAGCGCAAGGTCAACTATAAATGAAAAATAGCTGACAAAAACGTTACGTAGTCGTTCTATGAAAAACGAGCTGTGCAGGTGATGAGCTGAGTATCCACGAACATAAATTTCCGCTACTTGTTTCGTGGAGAAACCACTTGTCCCGCGTTATGCATTTAAAGTGTACCCACTTGTCATCGCGTTACAGGTGTGGAAGGAATTTTATATGTGTGAAGTTATCTTCTAGATCTGTGAGTAAGCACGGTGGATATTAACACAAGGATGCGGAAGGTAAATCCACGTACACTAGCAAGTGAAGGCAGTTGATGCCATATGAGGAATGAACAGGTTGTTAGAGCGTAGCTGAATATAAATGCTCTCCTCAGTTGTCTGGCACCAGAGAACTGTATACAATAGTGAAGACAAATTTAACTCACTGCTACTGTATACGACGCTGTCGTTTGCTGATAATCGTAAACACCTCTTTCCATGTATATTCTGCAAGCATTGTAAGAACAAATTCAACGCACACATTTTTCCCGGTGAACTTCATTGTAAATAAGCCTCCGCAGCTCGAAACAGTAGAATTTCAGCAAATAAAATTTGGAAAATGACGGCTAAGAAAGTTGACTTCCTCTCGCAATAGCGTGAATTACGACGTTTATAAAATGTCAGTCATTAACTCAGGATGTTACAGTGACTAGAAATTAACGGTAAAAACAAATATACATATTCATTGCGCAAAAATCACTCACACCTAGAGAAATCACTACAAGCATTATTTAATACCGTGTAATTACGCCTCTGGGACTTGATAACCGCCTGGATTCGGCTAGTAAGTCAGTCCAAATGTTGTGCAGGGACGTCACATCCAGGTTAAGCCACTCTCTGAGGGTTTCATCGTGCAGTTTCACCAAATTGCGGTTATGCTAATGTTAGCGTTTCACCCGTTGTTGCAATACGTCCCACAGAATTTAAGTGGGGTTTAAGTAAGATGATTTTGCAACCCAGTCAAGATTTAGTGAAGTGGGGGAGTTTTTAGAAAACCCGTCACATATTAATCCACTCCGACGAACTTTGCTGTTGTCGTCTTTATGTGCCAGTGTGCGTAATGGCCTCTTGCGATGTGACCCACACCAGTTGTTACTTGCAAACATTTCCCATCGCAGTGTTCTCTCGGTGGGTTACGATGCACCTTCATTCCGTGCTTGCAGCAGTATTCCTGTCGGGTATGGAAGCGATTATGATTGACAAGCCGTAAAACGCCTCTCCGGTTCCTTTCGGTCAGGATCTTTTGCGACTACAATTCTGAGGTCCTTTTTCGCGGACACATCGCTGCTTGTAAACGGGTTGAACGTCCGCCGAGAACCACCAACAAATCAACACCTTCACACACCGTATGGCCATGGGCACGGCCGATGACGATTGCTCCTTTTTATCAATCGGTAAAGTTCTTATTTTCATCAGTCTTTATATACAATATCCACTAGTAAATGCCTCGCTGAACGCTATTGCCTTGTGATCATGTAGAGACGCAGCGCGCGTGGTGGAGCATGTGACTCGATCTCTGTGCCATCTGCAGGAGATAGGCAAAATAGTGTGAACAGTAATGGGATGGTTGTGTTTGACGGTCAACAATGCAGGTCAGCCGCGAGTCGCGCTGGACTGTGCGTTTTCAGTACCGGCTAGACACCAGTGCAGATTGTTTACGAGTAGTGCACACTTCGTATTTGAGATCAGAGGCCGAGGTCGACGTGCAATGAAAGACCTAAAGACCTAACAGATTTCCAAAGAGGGCAAATTGTGGGGGCCCGATTAGAAGGACCATCAGTAACCATGACGGCCAACTTATTGAATATTTCAAGAACAGCTGTTTCAAAAGTCATGACAATCTACACAAAACACGGAAAGAGGTCATCGTCTAAACTTAATAGAGGGAGTAAATCAAAACTGAATGACAGAGATCGTCGTACGCTAACACGAACTGTGTTAAAGCAGCACAAAACTACGGTGATTAAAGTGACTGCAGAGCTCAATAGCCATCTTCCAGACCCTGTATCTGTCGACACTGTACGCCAAATCTCAATAAAGCGCATACTCATGGACGAGCTGCTATACCAAAACCATTAGTGACGACGACCAACGCAAAGAAGCGTAAAACATGCTGTCAGGAGCATAAATTCTGGACGGCTGATCAGTGGAAGCATGTCATATTTCAGTATTTAAAACATGGGGTCAGGTTTACGTGAAGAGAACGCCAAAAGAAGCCTACAGCCCTGATTGCTTGATTCCAATGGTTAAGCATGGAGGTGGGAGTGTGATGGTGTGGGAGGCCATATCATGGTATTCTGCTGGTCCCATCATTACTCTCAAAGGCCGTGCTACAGCCAACGATTAAGTGAACATTTTAGGTGATCAGTGCACCTCATGATTAAAATGTTGTTCTCCAAAATGATGCTATATTTCAGGACAGTAATGCACCCATTCACACAGTCAGGATAGTACAATTGTAGTATGTGGAGCATTCAACACAACTGCAGTGTCTTCCCTGGCCAGTACAATCCACGGACTTGAACATTATCGAACCCTCGTGGCCGCGCGGGATTAGCCGAGCGGTTTAGGGCGCTGCAGTCGTGGACTTTGCGGCTGGTCCCGGCGGAGGTTCGAGTCCTCCCTCGGGCATGGGTGTGTGTGTTTGTCCTTAGGATAATTTAGGTTAAGTCGTGTGTAAGCTTAGGGACTGATGACCTTAGCAGTTAAGTCCCATAAGATTTCACACACATTTGAACATTTTGAACCCTCGTGGGCTTTATTGGAGAGCAGTCTCCAGAGCACATTTCCGCCTCCCTCGCCACTAGAGGAGTTAGAAGAGGTTTTGATCCAAGATTGGCGTAACATTCGACTGGAGACTATGCAATCATTATATGCCAGTATTCCAAGAAGAATCTCAGCTGTATTACGGGCAAATTGAGGGTCCAACCCCTTATTAATAAACCATTCTCTAGTAAGTACACGTGTTCACATTGTTCTGCCTATCTCCTGAACATCTACATCTACATCTATACTCTGTGAACCACTGTGAGGGGCGTGGTGGAGGGTACGTACCACAGTGACAGTTGTTACCGATTCTGCCCGTTCCATTCACGTATGGAGCGCAGGAGAAATGATTGTTTAAATTTCCTCTGTGACTGCTGTAAGCAATCTAATCTTACCCTCACGACAGCTATGGGAGCAAAATGTAGGGGGTTGTAGTATAGTGTTAGAGTCATCATTTAAAGCCGGTTACTGAAACTTCCCCACTAGACTTTCTTGGGATAGTTTCCGTCTATTAGCATCTCAGTGATACTTTCCCACTGGTCAAACAATCGTCTGACCATTCGTGTACCCCTTCTCTGTATACCCTCAATATCACTTGCTAGTCCTGTTTGGTACGGGACCCACACACTTGAGCAGTATTCTAGGATTGGTCGCAAAGAGTGATTTGTCAACGAATCACCCTATTTGATCGTTCTACTTCGTGTCCCTATTAAGTATTACAACCAACTTTTGGATGAGTTTACAGACTCCAGCCGTGATTTACTAATATTATATACATAGCATAATACGTCTTTTCGCTTTGTGAAGGGCTCAGTTTTACATTTTTGACCACTTAAAGCAAGTTGCCCATCATTGCATCAGTATGGTATCTTATTAAGTCTGAGTGAATATTTCTACATCTTGTTTCAGACAGTACTTTTTCATAGATAACTGCATTATCTGTGTAAAGTGTGAGGTTACAATTAATATTGTCCGCAAGGTCATTAATATACAACATGAACAACTTCATTGGGGTACACCCAAAGTTACTTCTACATCTGTCGATGACATTCCATCCAAGATAACATGCGGTGATCTCCAGATCACACATGCACTAAAAACGTCTGATGATGGGATGCAGAACTCTTACGTTATTACTCATCAGCCGCTACGATGATGAACTCTGGCATAGAGTTCAAACAGCATGGACTGGCGTACTCATATCTGTCAGCTAAGCTCACATCGACCGGATCGTTTTCTCTGTTCGAGCCGTTGCTGTTGCCAGACATAGGAGCTCTTTGTGCTGTATTACGCATGTTGTATACCCCAGGTTACTTTTAAATTTCATCATGTCTTCTTCCTGCTATATTTTACAGGCACGATAGGTAAAATTTCATTATTTTCTCTCTGATTTCTGGATTTTACCGTTTTAATTATCAATAGCTTGTACTGGAATGCATGTTGGAGAAACAAGGGAACCTATGTCTGGAGAATGCAATGAGGGAACTTTAGAGGAGGCATTTATCCAGCAATGACTGTCGACTGTATGATGGAAGATTAACTGAATATCACGGCTCACTTTACTTAAAAACGTTCAAAACAGTCACTCCCACTCTGCAATGACGTCAAGAAAAATCTGTAGAATGCGTAACTAAATCCAATATGAGTCTCCAATCTGAAGTAGAGTGTCCTAGGACAAAAAATTAAAAAAGAAATTTCTGAGAAAACAGGCATCAAAATATCCACATCCAAAACGAAGCGAGAGAATAATGTCTTGGATGATCCGAAATCCAAACAGCCTTTGGAGTAACAAAGTAAAAAATTCAAATATTTAGCAGAAATCATTCAAATCAATGGATAAATAAAAGAGTAAGTCACATAAGTGTCCGAAAAATTAAGACTATGTACCGATTTCCCTAAGACATCAACAAATAAAGATCTTCATGATTTTTATATCACTGTAATAAGACGTCAAGTACTCTACACCGCAGACTGCGTTGAGAGAGCAATAGAGACAATGCAAAAAAAGAAAAAGAAAAAAATACAAAAATGCTTCCAAAATACTGCTCACAGAGGCGCTAATGAACTAACGCTTATGAAAGGACAGACCCTTGCTGTAATACTACCAGGGTGAGGAATCGAACAATTATGTGAGGAAAACAGTTTAAATCAAGACATTACCTTATTCAATGCTAACACTTTGAAATATCAGATATCAATTTAACAAGACTTGACATCAACAAGAAATCAATAATTTTGTATGTTTGTGTGTGTCGGTCACATAATGGCAGTATAGACATTTTTTCCAATAAGTTAACAGGAAAGTCTCAGCTACGAAAGTCAAAAGAAATTATGTGGAGACATAAACATAATTAAAAATATCATAAATATTTGAAACTTTTCAGATTAAGACAGGATCGAGACAGGGTGATGGGTTGTCCCCACTCGTCTTCAACCTGGTACTGGACAAGATTATCAAGACGTTGGAGAAAGAAATACCTAGTAATAACTACGCAAACTCCCGAGGAAGCCAAACATGCCATCGAGAAACTTCATGAGGTTGTCATGAAAACCAGACTCCAAATTTCTTACGAGAAAACACAATTCATGGGCTCCAGAAGTTCAAATCTGAAACCACTTGCAACAAAATATGGTGACATGAAACGAATTAAATACTTCAAGTACTTGGGTGAAATGATCAGCAACACTGGCAACGAAAAAGTAGCTCACAAAACACGAGCAGAAAATTTATGTAAAGCTTATACAAAGACTTGGAACACATACTACAAGAAATCGCTATCCACCCAAGCCAAAGTTCACCACTATCATACAGTCACCCTTCCAGAAGTGCTCTACGCAACCGAAACATCATCATTAACCTTCAGCATCAAGGACATTGAGAAAACGGAGAGGCAAGTACTCAGGAAAATATTTGAACCCAAGATTCAAGATTGTATCAGAATGCGCAAAATCTCTGAGGAACTGTACTCAAGGACCGAAGCTTTCACGACAGTTGAACACAAAGACGATTAAAATTCTACGGACATTAATAAGAATGGACGCCTCTAGAATGGCCTAGAAAATCTTCCTTATCGTCAAAGGAACTCGACAAACCAGGGAACGCTGGCTAACAGAAACCCAAAATGACTTCACGGAACTCAGTATTGACCCACTAGAAACCATACACACTGCGTACAGACAGGAAATCAACTCTCATATGTTCACAACCAAAAACCCGACGGAAAAAAATCTGAAATTGGAAAACGGATGGACACAAGGAAGAAGACAGGGCATAGTGAAAGGATGAGGAATTTTTTAGAAGAAAAGAAGAACAAGGAAACTAAGAAGACCACCTAAGGAACCATACGAACGAAAATTTTTCAAGAATCGAAGAGAAGCTACAACAAAAATTTCCATAAGCTAATATGTCACTTACAAGTAATTAGGGTCTATCCACTTAGCACAGGTACGTTACTAACAAACAGAGAAGCATGAAGTCGGTAAAACTGAACAAATCCTAAAAAAAATTTACTAGGCTTAGACGAAATGCAAATGTATGCGCTGATATAGGAGATACAGTCTATATAAACTCAATTAACAAACGTAATTAATGAGTCACTCACATCAGGGAAATTGCCAGCGCGTTATAAACAGCTAATAAGAGGTTCCGATTATACTTAGAAAATGGGGTGCAGGAGAAGAGATACACATACCTCTAACAATGCTAAACTTTCAGTGAAACATTTGTGAGAACAAAGTACATCAATATCAGAATTTCTTCGAGTAGCGTATTAGGAACAATACCGTCCTGATAAACAATAATGACGCATCACGAAAGAATTATCCAAATGGGACAAAGATCAGTAGATGCGATTTACATCTACAAAGAAACAGATGAGTATACTTTTTTTTAAAAAAATTGATTTATTCAAGAGAAAAGCTTCACGAACTGTGCAAGTCAATAACGGTTTGGTCCACCTCTGGCTCCGATGCAGGCAGTTTTTGGGCTTGGCATTAATTGATAGAGTTGTTGATGTCGTCCTCAGGGATGCGAGCGAAATTATGTCCGACTCGCACGTTAGATCGTCAAAATCCCGAGGTTCCTGCACATAATGCTCCAAACATTCTCAACTGAGATGGGACCCGGCGACCTCGCTAGCTGAGGTAGGGTCTGGTAGGCACGATAACAAGCAGTAAAAACTTTCACCAACCAGAGGGGTCCAGCTACGTAATCAAGCGGTCCGTCGTATCCCTCCCCAAATGAGAAATTTTTGGAGCATTATGGGCAGTGCCCTCCAACCAGCTCCTGATTTTGATAGTCTAACGCGCGAATTGGGCGGAATTTGGCACTATAACCCTCAGGAGGAAATCCAAGAACCCTATCAATCAAGGGGCAGCCGAATATCCTTTTGCGTATAGGTCTGCGGTGAAGCAACGCAGTATCGATTTGCTCAATTTTTGAAGCTCTTTCTTATGAATAAATTATCGAGCGTTTATGAAACTGTAATCATTTGCTTGTCTGTACTTTTACATCACATTTACCGTTTTCAGTCCCATTCGGATAATTCACTCGTTGTGTGTCAATTTCTTTCCTTACAATGTACGTGACTCTCCCACTTTCTCAACAGAGTTCCTCCTCGCAGATGGCAGAAATATAGATAATACAGATGGCACCTTTATATTCTGCGTAAAGAACACAAAATTTCTAAAAATGAATATTTATTCTCAGCTTAAGTTGTGTGAACACAGAGATACTTGCAACGGCATGCCATCACGGTTTTCTGCCCATAGAATCCTGTCATCAATATGTAACTATCAGTGTCTTGTAATTACAGACTATTCATAGGTACACACTTTTCTTTGCTGCCGAATTCTTTTCTGGAGAACAAGTGCCAAAATATGAACACAGCTTTGAAACTACAGAAAAAGGCCATAAGAAGAATAATAAAAAGTGAGTCCCATAAACTCCGGATTTTATCTACACCATATGAGAATTTTCATTCATTTATTTCATTGTTGCCCTTATGGACAGTGTTTGAACTCGAAAATCACATGATGACACAATTTTCACTTCTATCCTTTCTTCCTCTTCTCTTTCCAAAATCTCTTCATCCTTTGGCTGTGCTCCTGTTTCCTTTGCTCTGTCCATAATGTTCCTTCTTACAATAAATTTTGCACTCCTACCTTTGTTTCTGAAGTATTTCCTGTCTCCTAACATTTGCCTGTTGATCCCTATCTGCCTTAAGTCTTCGTCTATTTCATGATACCAATTTGTTTTCTTGCTTGAGCTGTTTACTACATCAAAAATTTTCTTTGTAAGTCGGTTGTTGTCCATTCTCTGTATGTGCCCATAGAAAGTTAATCTGCGTTTTCTGATCGCGTCTGTTAGTCTGTCAGTGTGCTGGTACAGCTCTTTGGTAGGTCGCTTCATCCATACGCCATCTCTGTGAATTGGTCCAAATATTTTTCTGAGAATTTTTTCTGTGTCTATGATGCCTGATGCTCCAATTGTGGTTGTTTCTGACGCGTACAATGCTTCTGGTAATACAACTGATTTGTAGTGCCTAAGTTTGGCCTGCCTCGATATGCTTTTCTTATTATAATGTGACCATGTGAGTTTGTATGCCTTCTGGAGTTTCTTCGTTCGTTCCATGTTAGCCGCCTTGTTTGATCCTCCCATTTGTATGTACTCCCCTAAATACTTAAATTTTTCGACTCTTTCTACGGATCCATATACCGTATGCATGGTGTGTACATTGTTGGTCTGTCGTTCCATATATTGTGTCTTCTCGTAAGATACCTGCAGACCTGTTTTGGCAGCTATTTCATGCAAGCATTCCAGTGCTTCCTTTGCCTCATTTGTATTATTGCTGAGTATGGCTATATCATCTGCAAATGCCAGACATTTTATGATTGTTTTGGTTTCACGTGTTCTTCCCAGCTGTATTCCTTTAACTTGTTCCTCCCACTGCTTGATAATTTTGTCTAACACCATGTTGAACAGGATTGGTGAGAGCCCGTCTCCTTGTCGGACACCTGTGTGTATGTGGAAGGGTTCCGAAATTTCTCCCATGAACTTAATCTTGGAGGTAGTGTCTGTAAGCGTCTGTTGTATAAGTGCCCTGGTTTTTCTGTCGATACCATATTCTTCCAGTACGTCAAAGAGTGTCTGTCTGTCTATGGAATCATATGGTTTTTTAATGTCCACAAAGGTAACTACAGTGTTTCTTGCCTGTCTGACTTTCAAAAGTGTTCTCAAGTTCCAGATCTGTTCGATGCATGATCTCCCTTTTCTGAAGCCTGCCTGGTATTCCCCAATTTGCAGATCTGCTTGTGGTTCTAGTCTGTTTAATAGCACCTTAGAGAAAATTTTGTATGTAACTGGTACTAGCGAAATGCCTCTGTAATTGTTTGGATCTGACTTATCACCCTTTTTATGTAACGGATGGATCAATGCACATTTCTATTCCTCTGGCACTTTCTCTGTGATCCAAATTTCGGAGATAATCTTATGGATTTTTTTGGTGATGTTTTCATCTTGGAGTTTCCAGATCTCGGCGATAATACCATTTTCTCCGGCAGCTCTGTTATTTTTCATTTGTTTTATGATTTCCTCTATCTCTTCTATTGTGGGTGGATCAGAATCGGCATTAGATGTGGTCTTTTGGAATGTTAATTTTCCTGTAGGTTTTTTGCAATTAAGAAGTTTTTCAAAGTAATGTTTGAGAATTTTACAGTTTTCTTTTGTGTTTGTTTCCAGGGATCCATCTGTTCTTCGGAAGCAGAGGCTAGGGGGTTGATAGCCCTTCATATTTTCTTTGAAAGTTCTGTAAAAATTTCTTGTGTTATTTCTTTTGAAATCTTCCTCAATTTCTTTTAGTCTGTTATTGTCATATGCTCGTTTTTCCCTTCTGATTTCCTTCGATGCTAGTTTCTGAACTTCGTGAAATTCTTTCCATGTTTCTGAATTTCTGTAGCTACTGAACTTGTCCCATGCTTGCTTTCTTCTCTCAATGGCTTCATCACACTTTGCGTTCCACCACCTATGTTTGCGTTTTCTAGGTGGTTGTCCCCAGCACATAGTCTTCTGAACTGCCTTCGCCAGATCTGTCCATGTGTCTATTGAGTGCCTATTAATTTCTTCAACGATTTTATCCCTGTTTATCTTCAAGTATTCCGGATCAGGTTTGACTATTTTGTTTTGCGCTTTCTGTTTCAGTCTTGGGATTGGCCTAATCTTAACTTGTAGCAAATAATGATCAGACTCGAAGACTCCTTTACGTGTTCTGACATTTAGAATTTCCCGCGAATTTTTCTTGGATATGGCCACATGATCAATCTGAAATTCTCCCCACACTGTGTTGGGTGCTTTCCATGTTGTAAGTTTTCGTCTTGGTTTTTGAAATTGTGTTGACATGATTTTGAGGTTAAAGTTTTGACAATATTTTATGAGGTGTTCCCCATTTCTGTTCGTGCGAATATGTGCTGAGTATGGGCCTGTTATTTCTCTGAATTTTCTCTCCTTACCAAGCTGCGCATTGAAATCACCCATTACAATTTTCACATGTCTTTTTGGTACGTTGTTAGTTACTTCCTCCATGTCTTCCCAGAAGTCTTCAATTTCTTGTGGCTTCTTTCTGTTATGGTCATTTGTAGGTGCATGTGCGTTGATAATTGTGTATGCTTTAGTACCTGATTTGAAGGACAGTGTCGAGATACGTTCTGATATTGAATTGAAGTCTATGATGTTATCCATGACTGATTTGTGTACTGCAAACCCTGTACCAAACAATAATGGTGTTCCTCTTCTGACAGCAGGTTTACCTTTGTAAATCCTGTAATGTTCTGTGTCGAAATGGTTTTCATCTACGAAGCGCGTCTCTTGGATGGCAAGAATTTTGATGTGAAATTTATCTAGCATGTCTGTCAGTTGTTTTAGTTTTCCAAGTTTGAACAGAGTGTTTGCATTGAGAGTGCCAAGGTAGTGCTTGCGAAGAGGTTTTGAGAAGCTCCGACTCTTCTCCTCATGATGTTCCTGGTCCCCCAGAATCCGATGACCAGGAAAGTCCAGTCCGTTGACTGGGGCCTGGGGTAGCGGATTTCTTTCCATTTGTTCCATCATGATTACTTCAAGTTGAAGTTGGTTGTGGTGACCTTCAACAAGATCACGGTAATTGCAGACTTGATTGTTGAGATCAAGCCATATTTCACTGCCGCACCAACTAGGTAAACAGACGCAGACCACTAGTCGCTGGATACCAGAACAGACACTAATGGATTTCTTGATGTTGTGTGTTTGGTCCGCGAGAGCTATTTTATTTCGCTCAAGTCCGCCGGCAAGCCGGTGAGGACCCCCCTATCCGCCAACTGGGACGCGCCACGTCGGAGTATCACCTCTCCGCCTGCTACGACACCGTAGTAGGTTCGTGGTACACAATATGAGAATATTTCCAATCAGTTGTACATAACAAAATAACATTGATAATTACTGCTTAAATAGCTCTATCCATGACTATGGAACACGATCTAGACTGAACTCACATTTACTAAGAAAAAATAATCACAAAACTGGAAACGCGCTTTGTGTCAAGCAATAAAACTGTATAACATATTTCCCAAGGAGATGATAAAGATTATTTAAACAACTTAAAAGTGCAGTTAAAAAGTACATATTAGGCAGAATATTGTGTACAGTAAAAGATCACATAGATAACACGTAGTAGATGTTTAATAAAAAATATAATACAAGTGGTTAATAATAATGGCTACAAATTTATATCTTCTCTCGTTTCTGTAAAACCTTACGCCCAAAGCTAAGCGATATATAAAACTAGCAACTCATCATCTTTCTGACTTTCACATCTCACTCATTATAGAGACAAGTTGACACAGTTACGCAGACTAGCAAATGGGAAGTTGCTACACACTATGTGTGTATAATGTTTTTAGTGTGTTCACTGACTGGTAGTGAGACTGCTTAAATAGCTCTATCCATGACTATGGAACACGATCTAGACTGAACTCACATTTACTAAGAAAAAATAATCACAAAACTGGAAACGCGCTTTGTGTCAAGCAATAAAACTGTATAACATATTTCCCAAGGAGATGATAAAGATTATTTAAACAACTTAAAAGTGCAGTTAAAAAGTACATATTAGGCAGAATATTGTGTACAGTAAAAGATCACATAGATAACACGTAGTAGATGTTTAATAAAAAATATAATACAAGTGGTTAATAATAATGGCTATAAATTTATATCTTTTCTCGTTTCTGTAAAACCTTACGCCCAAAGCTAAGCGATATATAAAACTAACAACTCATCATCTTTCTGACTTTCACATCTCACTCATTATAGAGACAAGTTGACACAGTTACGCAGACTAGCAAATGGGAAGTTGCTACACACTATGTGTGTATAATGTTTTTAGTGTGTTCACTGACTGGTAGTGAGACTGCTTAAATAGCTCTATCCATGACTATGGAACACGATCTAGACTGAACTCACATTTACTAAGAAAAAATAATCACAAAACTGGAAACGCGCTTTGTGTCAAGCAATAAAACTGTATAACATATTTCCCAAGGAGATGATAAAGATTATTTAAACAACTTAAAAGTGCAGTTAAAAAGTACATATTAGGCAGAATATTGTGTACAGTAAAAGATCACATAGATAACACGTAGTAGATGTTTAATAAAAAATATAATACAAGTGGTTAATAATAATGGCTATAAATTTATATCTTTTCTCGTTTCTGTAAAACCTTACGCCCAAAGCTAAGCGATATATAAAACTAACAACTCATCATCTTTCTGACTTTCACATCTCACTCATTATAGAGACAAGTTGACACAGTTACGCAGACTAGCAAATGGGAAGTTACTACACACTATGTGAGTATAATGTTTTTAGTGTGTTCACTGACTGGTAGTGAGACTGCTTAAATAGCTCTATCCATGACTATGGAACACGATCTAGACTGAACTCACATTTACTAAGAAAAAATAATCACAAAACTGGAAACGCGCTTTGTGTCAAGCAATAAAACTGTATAACATATTTCCCAAGGAGATGATAAAGATTATTTAAACAACTTAAAAGTGCAGTTAAAAAGTACATATTAGGCAGAATATTGTGTACAGTAAAAGATCACATGGATAACACGTAGTAGATATTTAGTAAAAAAATATAATACAAGTGGTTAATAATAATGGCTATAAATTTATATCTTTTCTCGTTTCTGTAAAACCTTACGCCCAAAGCTAAGCGATTTATAAAACTAACAACTCATCATCTTTCTGACTTTCACATCTCACTCATTATAGAGACAAGTTGACACAGTTACGCAGACTAGCAAATGGGAAGTTGCTACACACTATGTGTGTATAATGTTTTTAGTGTGTTCACTGACTGGTGGTGAGACTGCTTAAATAGCTCTATCCATGACTATGGAACACGATCTAGACTGAACTCACATTTACTAAGAAAAAATAATCACAAAACTGGAAACGCGCATTGTGTCAAGAAATAAAACTGTATAACATATTTCCCAAGGAGATGATAAAGATTATTTAAACAACTTAAAAGTGCAGTTAAAAAGTACATATTAGGCAAAATATTGTGTACAGTAAAAGATCACATAGTTAACACGTAGTAGATGTTTAATAAAAAATATAATACAAGTGGTTAATAATAATGGCTATAAATTTATATCTTTTCTCGTTTCTGTAAAACCTTACGCCCAAAGCTAAGCGATATATAAAACTAACAACTCATCATCTTTCTGACTTTCACATCTCACTCATTATAGAGACAAGTTGACACAGTTACGCAGACTAGCAAATGGGAAGTTGCTACACACTATGTGTGTATAATGTTTTTAGTGTGTTCACTGACTGGTAGTGAGACTGCTTAAATAGCTCTATCCATGACTATGGAACACGATCTAGACTGAACTCACATTTACTAAGAAAAAATAATCACAAAACTGGAAACGCGCTTTGTGTCAAGCAATAAAACTGTATAACATATTTCCCAAGGAGATGATAAAGATTATTTAAACAACTTAAAAGTGCAGTTAAAAAGTACATATTAGGCAAAATATTGTGTACAGTAAAAGTTCACATAGATAAGACGTAGTAGATGTTTAATAAAAAATATAATACAAGTGGTTAATAATAATGGCTATAAATTTATATCTTTTATCGTTTCTGTAAAACCTTACGCCCAAAGCTAAGCGATATATAAAACTAACAACTCATCATCTTTCTGACTTTCACATCTCACTCATTATAGCGACAAGTTGACACAGTTACGCAGACTAGCAAATGGGAAGTTGCTACACACTATGTGCGTATAATGTTTTTAGTGTGTTCACTGACTGGTAGTGAGACTGCTTAAATAGCTCTATTCATGACTATGGAACACGATCTAGACTGAACTCACATTTACTAAGAAAAAATAATCACAAAACTGGAAACGCGCTTTGTGTCAAGTAATAAAACTGTATAACATATTTCCCAAGGAGATGATAAAGATTATTTAAACAACTTAAAAGTGCAGTTAAAAAGTACATATTAGGCAGAATATTGTGTACAGTAAAAGATCACATAGATAACACGTAGTAGATGTTTAATAAAAAATATAATACAAGTGGTTAATAATAATGGCTACAAATTTATATCTTTCTCGTTTCTGTAAAACCTTACGCCCAAAGCTAAGCGATATATAAAACTAACAACTCATCATCTTTCTGACTTTCACATCTCACTCATTATAGAGACAAGTTGACACAGTTACGCAGACTAGCAAATGGGAAGTTGCTACACACTATGTGTGTATAATGTTTTTAGTGTGTTCACTGACTGGTAGTGAGACTGCTTAAATAGCTCTATCCATGACTATGGAACACGATCTAGACTGAACTCACATTTACTAAGAAAAAATAATCACAAAACTGGAAACGCGCTTTGTGTCAAGCAATAAAACTGTATAACATATTTCCCAAGGAGATGATAAAGATTATTTAAACAACTTAAAAGTGCAGTTAAAAAGTACATATTAGGCAAAATATTGTGTACAGTAAAAGATCACATAGATAACACGTAGTAGATGTTTAATAAAAAATATAATACAAGTGGTTAATAATAATGGCTATAAATTTATATCTTTTCTCGTTTCTGTAAAACCTTACGCCCAAAGCTAAGCGATATATAAAACTAACAACTCATCATCTTTCTGACTTTCACATCTCACTCATTATAGAGACAAGTTGACACAGTTACGCAGACTAGCAAATGGGAAGTTGCTACACACTATGTGTGTATAATGTTTTTAGTGTGTTCACTGACTGGTAGTGAGACTGCTTAAATAGCTCTATCCATGACTATGGAACACGATCTAGACTGAACTCACATTTACTAAGAAAAAATAATCACAAAACTGGAAACGCGCTTTGTGTCAAGCAATAAAACTGTATAACATATTTCCCAAGGAGATGATAAAGATTATTTAAACAACTTAAAAGTGCAGTTAAAAAGTACATATTAGGCAGAATATTGTGTACAGTAAAAGATCACATAGATAACACGTAGTAGATGTTTAATAAAAAATATAATACAAGTGGTTAATAATAATGGCTATACATTTATATCTTTTCTCGTTTCTGTAAAACCTTACGCCCAAAGCTAAGCGGTATATAAAACTAACAACTCATCATCTTTCTGACTTTCACATCTCACTCATTATAGAGACAAGTTGACACAGTTACGCAGACTAGCAAATGGGAAGTTGCTACACACTATGTGTGTATAATGTTTTTAGTGTGTTCACTGACTGGTAGTGAGACTGCTTAAATAGCTCTATCCATGACTATGGAACACGATCTAGACTGAACTTACATTTACTAAGAAAAAATAATCACAAAACTGGAAACGCGCGTTGTGTCAAGCAATAAAACTGTATAACATATTTCCCAAGGAGATGATAAAGATTATTTAAACAAGTTAAAAGTGCAGTTAAAAAGTACATATTAGGCAGAATATTGTGTACAGTAAAAGATCACATAGATAACACGTAGTAGATGTTTAATAAAAAATATAATACAAGTGGTTAATAATAATGGCTATAAATTTATATCTTTTCTCGTTTCTGTAAAACCTTACGCCCAAAGCTAAGCGATATATAAAACTAACAACTCATCATCTTTCTGACTTTCACATCTCACTCATTATAGAGACAAGTTGACACAGTTACGCAGACTAGCAAATGGGAAGTTGCTACACACTATGTGTGTATAATGTTTTTAGTGTGTTCACTGACTGGTAGCGAGAGTGCTTAAATAGCTCTATCCATGACTATGGAACACGATCTAGACTGAACTCACATTTACTAAGAAAAAATAATCACAAAACTGGAAACGCGCTTTGTGTCAAGCAATAAAACTGTATAACATATTTCCCAAGGAGATGATAAAGATTATTTAAACAACTTAAAAGTGCAGTTAAAAAGTACATATTAGGCAAAATATTGTGTACAGTAAAAGATCACATAGATAACACGTAGTAGATGTTTAGTAAAAAATATAATACAAGTGGTTAATAATAATGGCTATAAATTTATATCTTTTCTCGTTTCTGTAAAACCTTACGCCCAAAGCTAAGCGATATATAAAACTAACAACTCATCATCTTTCTGACTTTCACATCTCACTCATTATAGAGACAAGTTGACACAGTTACGCAGACTAGCAAATGGGAAGTTGCTACACACTATGTGCGTATAATGTTTTTAGTGTGTTCACTGACTGGTAGTGAGAAATGAATGGACAGGGTAGTAGTTGTCTTTTACATTATTAAATAAACTCTCTGTAAAATATTTTAAATTAGGCATAAACCGAATGGGGTAGCACTGTTTTAAACAAACTGGCATTGTATTTGGGAGGGTGCAGCCTCCAAACGTCATCCATATATCGGGAGCTTTGTTTCCCGTGGTTTCTCTAAATTATTCCAAGACAATGTCGGGATGTTTTCTACTTCAAATCCGCGGTTGACTATCTGTCCCATTCTTGTCAAACTAGACATTTAAGTATGTAAATTCCTGTATGAACATAAATTATATTATTTTTGCTTTCATAAATTGTGATACAACGATATTTCCAATACCCCTGTAATGGTTATCATCGGGCGAATAAAATTACTACTACTAATACAGACGTTTTCTTAATTACCACCGTAATAGAGATCTAAAGGCTTTTATTTCATTAAATTTAATGATGTGTGATAGTATCATAGTGAAGATACTGTGATCCAGATACTAGAAATTACAATGCTTGCAACAGTATTTTATGCCATTCTACTAATACAGACTAATGTGAAGGTGATTGGTTATAGGCACGTACTTGATTTCAAAGTGACCATTGTGTATTATGTCGCGGCGAGATGCTAAGCAAACCTGTCAATAAGAGTCCAGCCCTACCTTTATGATTAGCAACACATTGTCCCCAGTACGAATAGAAAGTTAGATTTTAATCCGAAATTTTTATTACGTTTACACCCTCGTGGCTGCATGCAATTAACACATCTGCTACAGCAATACAAAAAGCACAGGAGTGAGCCACCAGTACGTGCATAAAATGTCAAACTACCATGAGTGCAAGGCACTTTGGAAGTGGTAAGTACATACTATGCGTCAGAACTAGTACATTCTCTGATAATAAAAATGAATTAAATAAACCATGTGAACTGGCACTTATTAAATGAGTCTTAATCACGAACTCTATTTTTCTCTTATACAGGAAGTTGCTACGGTGATAATCATATCAATAAATTGTATTGGAATTATTTTCGCGCAATATTATGTTATACCATGACACTATCAAGTTGGACAAGTAAAGTGTCCAATACGTTAAGACATTTCTTAACTTCTCTGTGGGAGGTAAGGTTGGCTACTACTGGTCTTTTATCACAAATAAATGCTATCGATCGGTGAGATACTCTACAGCGGAGTACGTCAAATTACTTCATTAAACTCAGCACATATTAACACACTTTATAAATATTAATTGTATTTGTTGCAAATATTACTTACGGTTACTACCGTGTAAATAGAGCTGTCAAACATTAATTACAAAACCTGTATCTTATTGCGCGGTAACTTCCAAGAATGATTGCCTCTCGAAGTCACGGGGTGCAAACGATACATATCCAACGTGAGATCCTAAATCGATCACGCGACTCTGGTGGCAGGCGTTATGATCAGTTATTTGTAAAAGTCATTTTTATCATTTTTCCGTCGTTCTCTTAGTTTCTATAAGTTACACACCTCCGTGAATTAATGGCAAGAAGGGAATTGTTCCCGTAGCGTACACGTCACATGGACTTTCACATGACGACAACACCGACAAGTAAGGTAAGTGGTCTCCTTTGCAATTACAAGTATTTTTGTAATGCTCTTCTTTTGTCGTTGCTGTAGTGACCACCGTAAACATACTAATAACGCCCGTCACCTGAGTCTCGTGATCGATTTAGGATTGCACGATCGACATGTATCTTTTGGACCCGCGACTTCGAGAGGCAAGCATTCTTGGAAATTACCTATTGCGCGAATTCCGATCGATGCAGTCAAAGTTTTAATTTTACTGTGGACCAGCGATACAGCGTCATCCACCCCTGAGATAATATTTATTCCTATGATGTCTGATCACACTTATATTTTTCCGCTTATTATCTTTCTTTTTTCAAACCTTTGAAATAACCTTTCATTTATGAAAGTTGTTATTTTTTCTTGTATCTATTTACTGAAGTTCTTATTATAACCTAGTCCGAAATTTAATCAACGTTTTTGTAACCGAATATAATTACAACAAATAACTTTCCTCGATTCATTATCTCTGACACTACTGAAAAATGACTTACCTTTATGATTGTCACTGTTGAACACCTTGCAAATCAAAATGATATCTTTCCCTTTCAAAAATACTATCGTAAATAACTTTAGCGGGGATGCTATCCTTTCTACTAAATGAATGGTCGGAACGCAAATTTTATTTTTTATTTCTTTCCTTTTACACTGTTAGTTCAATAAATTCATAAAAGTCTGAAACTTTATCGTGGGCTAGTGACTTAAAACTAACCCCCTATTAAAAACAGAAATTGGCAAGATAGTAAAATGAAAACAATAGTCCTACGAATGCTGAATTAAATTAAATTATCAAGCGAAACTCAACCTCTTCAGGTGTTGGCTGACGCATCCTCACTAACAGTCGCTATGTGAAATATCACTCGTCATCCAAACAATGGAAAATCGTCGGCTTTTGTGCTTATGGGTTCGACTAGGGTACTAAACTATTCCCATCGTTTGCTACTACACATACGCGGGCAACAATAGCTGTCTTCTCCTAACATACACACTGTGTATATTCTGGTCCGGGCTATTATCAATCACCGACTGAAACTCTTGCTCAGCGGTACATACACTATATATGTTAAGCCTCTAACCGGGTAGCGCGTATTAAAAACGTCAACAATAACATGCGCAAAACACTCAGTTACGTTAGAGTGTGGGTCCTACACCAACCACAAAATTATCGAAAACACTCAATTACCTTAGACTGAGCGTACCTCAAAAACCACAAAATACAGCCACAAGGACTATAAGTGTCTTGTGCGCGCCAGGATAACCTCTAATCGCAACTAATAGTCCGTGATTGACTACAACTCCACCAAACATCTAACATTTCGAAATACAGAACACAGCTGCTACAATTCGTGCGTCGACTTTTGCTCAGCATGACAGCCCGTCAATTATTGCTTCCGGACTGTTAACAATTAATATTTACGCCTTCACAGCGACAACTATCACATCTACCATACACAATGTCGAAGCTAAACTTTTGAAAAACTTACGACCAGAAAATTTTAAACTGACTGCCCTGAGTGTCCCTTGATCCTCTCATACAGAACGAAATGTATTATAGGCAGACACACTGCGAAACTCGTATTTAATAACCGATCACACCGACTGAATGCTCAAAATTCCCAACAACATCTAAAGCGATAACTGCAACCAGACCAGCTCATCGACAACATTAACAACAAATTAACCGTTCACGCAAAAACCTCGTAGGTCCAAAAAATGTTCTCCTACCACCTCTACATGTAAAGTTACGCCCAATTAAACAGTTTGTAAAGGCTTTGCCTGAAGACGGACCATGTTTTATGTATCTCTGCCAAAAGTTTCCACACCTTTCAGAAGCTAAACTAAAAGAAGGCGTCTTTGTCGGACCTGACATTATAAAATTGATGTTTGATGTTAACTTTGAATTCACAATGACCTTAAATGAGAAAGAAGCATGGGTATAATTCAAGCAAGTCGTTGCAAAGTTCTTAGGACATGAAAAAGACCCAGAATACGTTTCTATTATTGCTTTAGAATGTTTAATGAGCCTGAAATTTCACTTTTTGAACAGTCACCTTAATTGCTTCCCGGACAATATGGGGGGTGTTAGTGAGGAGCAAAGAGAGCGTTTTCACCAACATGTTGGGGACTACTGTTGGTCACTTCAACGAGAAGTTCAGCAAGCGACTCATCGTAGTGAAAGATACTCAAGAAACTTCAAAGAAAAAAGAGTAGGAAAATGCAAACATATTCTAGCTGACACTGAAACCTCTATTAACACATTTTGTTTTAAGTAGCTTACTGTAAATTCAAAGCATGCTTATGTTGTAATAAAGCGATTCATTAATTTCCCCGTTTACGGTATAGCATAGAATTTGTATACTATGTAATGAAAAGCACATTGCTCGAAAAATATGGGTGATACAAAAAAACTAAGGCTAGTTTTGGATTCAGCTCATAAAAATCTATAAAGATCAGCTATAAAAAGAAAAAAGTTTTTTTAACAATTTTTTTAGTTGGGTTGTGTCATCTGTATTTCCCAGGCGACTGTTACACGTGATATCTAGACGGTGCCTTTCCTCTACACTACCTCAAGCAGAACCGTCTGTCTAATCCATATTAATCATAGGGGAACCAATTTTTTGACAATCATATTACGATTCCACTGCTTTTAATAATTAAATAATTATTTTCTGTGACTTTCGCTACGGCTTGTAGCGGCCAACTGGATGACATGGGATATCTGTTATGGTCAGCTGTTGGCTTCTGCTGTCGGCACATATGGTGAGCCTTGCCCGCAACTTGTTTGTACTTTCAAGCGCCGACGTTTGTTCGTCTTTCTACAACATACTGACATGCAGTGACATTAGTTATATAACATTTACCAGGTTACAACAATTTTCACGGTTTTAATATCTTTCGAACCTCTACATTAAAATGTTGAAACGATAAAGAATCTGTGACGGCACTCTAAATCCTTTGTCCCGTCACGGGTTCTGATCGAGACCAGTTATGAAACAAGATATAGAAGTACTTTTCCGATCAACGACGGAAACAAATACTCCTATTTCGTTCTGTAATTGGCATCTCTGGAGAGATTGTAAAACTGTGCCCTATTTTCGATCTTTTCTATCAACAGCTAATAAAAATAATATAAAAATAAAAGCTTATATATGACCATTGTGAACCTGTAGAAAGCGGATGTAGAAGTCCCTAGAGGAAAATTATGGGAAGCAATGAGAAGAGTTAATGTGAGAGAAACATTAATTAAACTGATTAAAAAGTTATACAAGAACGAAGAAATAATGATGGAAGTGAGAAAGTTATCCGGTGTAGTTTCCTTTACAAGGATCTAAAACAAGATCGTGAAATTTCACCTGTTCTGATTAACATTCATTTGTAACAGGCGCTGAATGTTGGTACGGGAAATAAGTGAGGGAATAAATATTGGTGACGATACCGTATAGTCTCTTTTATTCGCTGATAAGAGAGTGATATTCTCTCAACTTGAAGACGATATCGAATACGTGATAAGAATGTTTAAATAGTATTACACCAAATAGGGTTAATAACAAATCTGGACAAGACAGAGAGTTTCTGTAGGAAAATTGACACTAAGTGAAGAGCAATAAAACCCTGGAGAAGTTACAACTATTTGGGGACAGTAATACTGTAGATTGGTAAATGTGATAAGGTTATTAGGTTCAGAATAGCAATGAGGGAAAGCGCTACCTAAGCTTTGTTTGGGATAATACGGAATTATAATATTCGGAAGGCCACTAAAGAAACAATATTTCTCAAAAATGGTTCAAATGCTCTGAGCACTATGGGACTCAACTGCTGTGGTCATAAGTCCCCTAGAACTTAGAACTACTTAAACCTAACTAACCTAAGGACAGCACACAACACCTAGCCATCACGAGGCAGAGAAAATCCCTGACCCCGCCGGGAATCGAACCCGGGAACCCGGGCGTGGGAAGCGAGAACGCTACCGCACGACCACGAGATGCGGGCTGAATATTTCTCAGTGTAACGGAAAACATAGTTGTATATGGAACTAAGATGTCGTCTCGAACAAGAAAATTTAGGGAGAAAACTAGAATAGTGAAAACTGACTATATGGTAAGATGTCTGCAGTTAATGAGGTAAGGTAGGATACGAAATGAGAAGGTGTGAAGGTGAATGGAGGTAACTTGCTCCATAACATTAACTTTGGAGAATAGAGCGCTTCGGCAGTACGGCACCGTACAGAGAATGCCTAACGGTAGGTGGCCAAGGAAGATTTGAAACTGGGAGCCACACGGAAGAAGAAAGAGAAGAAAGCCAATGAGAAAAACGCATACAGGAAGCAATTGGAGACAGAACTCTAAAACCAGAAGACTGGAATGAAAGAAGCCCGTGGAGATCGTAAACGGCTTATTCCTAGTAGAAACCTATGGAGAAGAGATCCAAATGTTTACAGCACTCCCACTTACTGATAACTCTACACTGAAGGAGTATCTTAATGACAGACAGACGTTCTACTACTGTAGATGAAGTAAATCCATATCATTATTTGCAATAAAAACAAGAGAGTTTTCTAACATATAAATGCGCTCTCCACGCAAGTTGCAACAAGGAAGCGTTTCTAATAGCGTTTCAGTTTGCATTTCGCTGCCACCGGGCTCGCTAGCGCTCCACGCCAGAAAGTTTATGACGCCTGGATCTGGCGGCTCGCGTCGATTTCTATCCTAGACATCCGCCTCTGAACTACCGAGTGCGAAAGCTTCTAGTCAATAACTTACGGTCAAAGCATTTGCAGACACCTGTTTCCCGACCTGGACTCGCAGGAAGGCCGCGTGCATAAATTTGTGGTGTCCAGTTGCGTGACCTCGCCAGACTTCCCTGGTGACTGCGTACGCGCTTATTTCCGTCTTTCTTTTTGCCACCTTCCGCGGCAGTACCAGGACGTAATGGCCAATTCGCGGCGTAGTTTGCGAGATGGTATGACGCTGCGTTTTTCTTCACTTTCGCAACCTGTGACATTTTAAAAATCCTCTGGAACCTGTTCCTAATGCAGTGAATGTCGATAAACACTGCAGAGAGAATACGCTCCAGAGCACAGAATGTCCTGTCTCCATTATTTACTTGTACGCAATGTCCTCATTTCAGTGCGTTGAACTGTTCCACCTCTGCATTCCGATATCGTATTCCAAAGATAACATTACGTGACTTTCCCCGCAATAAAACTGCAGATTTATATCTCCATTGTTCCCAGCAGAACTGTAAATTCGCTGTGCGTTGCGATGCTATCATAATGGGTCAGCGCGTTGGCTTTTTTCTAGTGTGAATTCACGCTGCTGAACGAGTACCATTTTCAGATTTTCTGATAGTGAAATTACTAATGAAAGCAGGTAACTAGAAGTGAAAGCCACACTTCTTCTCCCTTCCTCCCTCCCCCCCCCCCCCCCCCCCCGCCGCCAACTCTAACAAATTGAAAACCTCTAACAAGAGCATTAGTCTTAATAAAAATATTCATTTGCCGGCACGTATTTCACAGGCTGCATACGCTTAAAAGGCGGCGGACTTTTAAGTGTATGTGGTATGTACTATGACAAGTGATCAACGTTAGTGAAAATATTGAAGAATTTCGTTATGTATCATAGGCTTGGCACACTACGAATTTCTTCTGTTACTCGCATTAGAAGAACTAGTCATACTTTTCACCAATCGAAATATTGGTTTTAATGTATTTCTTGAAGGGGATACAGTAACAGAGAAAAAATTCACTAATTGTTCACTCAATGGCACAAGTGCTTTGTACAGTCAATGCGTCTACTGCATATAAAATGTACCGTCTCAGAAACCTGGGACACAATTGACCATAATTTAGAGTTCGTTGTCTGCCCTTACATCGAAGTCACCAGAAGTTTAATGTTACAGATACAAAAACTACATTAGCACGAAAGTGATTCAAGTACTCTCGTAACTATCATAATTTGAATGCTTTGGAGCTCATTTCAAAACCGTCAGTATTTCTTTCTTGTCGTGTATTTTTGTATACTGGAACACATGGAGGACGCATTCTTTTGAATAATAGATTTGATTTATGCTACTGAATCATTGGTTCAAGAATGTGATGCTTACGTAAACTAAATGAAGTTATGGTATTAAAAATTAAATGAACAAATGAAATACGACATGAAGACTTCTGGAACGAACAGGCGAAGAATGAAGTGTGGCTGGCTGAGGTGGCCGAGTGGTTCTAGGCGCTACAGTCTGGAACTGCGCGACTGCTACGGTCGCAGGTTCGAATCCTTCTTTATTTTATACTTCTACAATTAACTTACGAACTGTAGCGACATCCAAATATCTGTGTGTATAAATTTATGTATATATGTATCTACTTTATAAAATGCAATCCTTTGGCTCTGAAGTATTTCATCAAAAAAACCTAGTAAAAACAATTTACCCAACTGTATTTTAATAAGTTTAACCTTAATGTGCAAATATTTTTATGTTATTAACATGCTACATTTTGCACATCCAACATCATCTTAGCTCTGTTTACATCCTTGGTCTACATTTAATTAATGATATCTTTATATCTTTGCTGAGCGATAATCTATGCATTTTAAAGAAAACCATCAAGTGTATAACACATGAGCGATGCTCAACACGCATTTTAATAATATTGTGATGTGTGACACAATAACATTTGTACATTGTGTGTATTGTGGTGGTATATCGAGGTAGAAAACCACATGGATCATAACAAAACGAACCGCCATCAACTGGAATTTGTGTAACTGAAAATAACTATTTTGCGTATATAAAACGCAAACACTCTAGCGTATTTTTACTAATGAAACAAAGGATAAGGTGCACCAAATATTCAAATATTCTTGTGCAAATGTGGAACAGACGACATGCTGTTAACTGAAACATCCATGTAACGATAAATGTTAGCCATCCGAAGATGGACATGGTAGCCCAAAACCAGTTATGGCAGTAAAATAAAACATTAAATAATATTTGTCGCTGGACGCAGCATTCACCAACGAATTACACAAGTGCTGTTAAACGTATAGGGCCTTGTGAGGTTCCCAAAGTACCAGTCAAGAGAGACTCATCTCTCAGTGTCTATATCTATGCTACAAGTTTCTTCATATTTGGTGTTCGCTTTTATGAAACTGGTAGCTTAAATGGAAGGTGTGTTGACAGCCTAAGGGGGCAGCCTGTGGGTGCCAAAGTGGGGCGCTCACGGTCTTCTGTGTTTTGCCACAGTTCTGGAGCAACCTGTGAGTCAGAAGTGTGTATTTCCAATCTGATCTACAATGCACCACTCAGTATCACGAAAGAGAAAAAGTGAGAGTCATCATAAATGATCAAGTTCCTGGATCAGAAAAAGAAGCAATTTTATGTGAATTAGTGCGAGGAATTGCCGGCCGGGTTGGCCGAGCGGTTCTAGGCGCTACAGTCTGGAATCGCGTGACCGCTACGGTCGCAGGTTCGAATCCTGCCTCGCATATGAATGTGTGTGATGTTCTTAGGTTAGTTAGGTTTAAGTAGTTCTATGTTCTAGGGGACTGATGACCTCAGCAGTTAAGTCTCATAGTGCTCAGAGTCATTTGAACCATTTTTGCGAGGAAGAAACCAACTCACAAGCACACGTAAAATATCTTGGAATTCGCTTGGATAAACTGGCGGAAAAATATAACAGGAAAAATGAGCCAAGCAGAGAATTAACAGCCAAATACGACTAATGAAGTATAAGGAAGGAAAGAAGATTATGTTTAATGTACCGCCAGCAACGAGGTAATTAAAGACGCAGCACAAGCTTAGATTGGTTCAGGGATGAAGAAGGAAATCAGCCATGCTGTTTCGAAGGAAGCATTATGGAGCAATTTAGAGAAAACACGGAAAAACCTAAATCAGAACGCCCTGATGGAGATTCGAACCGTTGTCCTTCCGAATGCCCCAGGAGGATGTCAAGAACTGCTGGAGACCTAGCATATGACTTTTCTACTGCCTCGCTATGTGAAACTCTCAGTACAAAGAAAATACGAAACATACTATGGGTAAGGCTCAGCAGATTAAAATACCCTGGGTCCTCTAGAGCTCTCCTTCAGCACGAAGGATCTTCATATAGACACACTTCAGATATATGTACTCCCCACACAGCCTTCTCGAAGCAATATCCTATATTCCGCGAGTCGCTTGTAAACATCAGCCGTCCGGGGTAGCCGCGCGGTCTAGGGCGCCTCGTCACGGTCCGCTGGGCTCCCCCCGTCGAAAGTTCGAGTCCTCGCTAGGGCATAGGTGTGTGTGTTGTCCTTAGCGTCTAAGTTAGTTTAAGTTAGATTAATTAGTGTGTAGCTTAGGGACCGATGACAGCGGTTTGGTCGCTTAGGATTTTACCACAAATTTCCAATTTCCATAAACGTCATTCTTCATATATCAACTATACCAACCCGAACATGGGATCATCTGGCAGAGAAGAGACTGTCATCGTTACATTTTCTAGAATAGGAAGTATATGACTCCATGTGAACAGGATTTATTGATACATCAATCATACTGTACAAAACAACAAAAATGCTTTGACATAAATAAACAATCCTAGCTGAGATTTTTCTGTAAGAAAATTTATCCTCAGTGACAATGTGAATGCAGGGATTAATATATAAATGTACGAACATATTTCTCCAATACACCAATAATACATAGTACATGAAATAAAAAGACAAGATTAACAGAAAGACTGCGACAGCAGCATTAACTACAATTTGCTAGAAATGGTTCCGCCCTACCACAGCCCGACAACTCCTTTTTATACGGAGTGAAATTTTAAACATCCTGCTATTCTGTCAAGATTTGAACGTATATTACATTTTATATCAGTTTAAAATTCCCCTGGACAGTCATGTGAACTGTGAACGGCTTAATATTAGATCTAACACTATCTGTAAAGTTGTTAAAATTATGTTATCTAGACAGTAGTGGTTCACATTCTCACTTTCAATATTCGACATTACCTCGTACTTTGCATGGGAAGTGCTTTTCTGGTCGTTGACATTACAGCAGCGTGAAGATGGCTTGTAAAACGTTTCTAATTGGCATTGAGTGTTCTACGTGCTTGCATGTACAAATAATTAATATTTCACGACAAGCACAAAAAACATAAATCGAAGTTTCTTTTAGGTGGCCATTTTCGCAGCAGCTGTATGCAAACTACAATATTTGGGAAAAAAATGCCTTTTGCATGTTGCAGATTAATATTTGTTATGTAACTTGGCAACCAGGCGCGTTTCGCCTCATTTACGACGCAACTTCAGTGGGTGTCCTGAAATACTACACGATTTTTCCGTTTGTACGTACAAGTTATTGTTTGCACTTAAAAGCAGTTCATTGGAGGTTTTTTATAAAATTGAAAGGAAATCACAGATCAGCGTTTAAGGCATTATTTGTAAGTTTAATAGCTTTCTCTCATGTGCCACACTGGTTGAGAAGATGCAAAAGGTTGCAGTTTTACTTGTGGTTATTGTTTTCAAAATGCAGCACTGTACTTGTACCTGCCATTTTCTGTGTCTGCAGCGTCATTTATTTCTGTAATATTGCCAACTTATTCACGTTTTGCTTTCAGCTGTTTTTCATCTGACGCTTATAAATGCCTTATAAATGAGGCGAAGAGCATTTGGCTGCCGAAGTTACACAAAAAAGACATATTCTGCTGCATGCAAAATTCGTTTCTCCTGTAAAATATTACAGTTTAAAATTCGTGTGGCATGATTAGCTGGGAGACTCTCAAGAGGGATGACAGCCACCTGTTTGCAAGTTATTTCAATTGGACGTCACTTTGGCAAGCTGCGCACATACGACAGTAATCTTACTGGAGAAATGGGACCTACAGTATAAATTGAAATCTTCACATCATTGAGAGATGGAGGCTTGATTTAAGGAAGCCACGTACGTCGAGAAACGTCTCAAAGCAGACTCCCTGTCGCTATAATGCGACCACCTGTCAAAAGCATGACTGTCCGTTATTTGCAGCGCTGACCGTTGCGAGATGTGCACGAGGAGAGTCAGTAAGGTTTTGGAAGGTACACGACATGGATGTGGAACCATGACGGCTCCAATGCCGTGACCAGCTGCGATTGAGGATCCGCGACTCGAACAGCCCGTTCGTGGTGGTCCCATAGAGTCTTAATTGGGCTTAAAACTGGGGAATTTGGTGGCCAGGGTAGTACGTTAAACTCATCCTGGTATCTTCGAACCACGCGCGTAGACTGCGAGCTGAGTAACACGTTGTATTCTTCTTCTGGCAGATGCCATCGTGCCGCGTGGAGTGGACACGCGGTTAGAGGCGCAATGTCACGGAATGCGCGACATCTTCCGCCGGAGGTTCGAATCCTCCCTCGGGTATGGATGAACGTGTTGTTCTTAGCATAAGTTAGTTTAAGTAGTGTGTAAGACTAGAGACCAATGACCTCAGCAGTTTGGTCCCCTAGGAATTCACACACATACTTATGTTGGTCCAGTTTGCGTTCCAGCAATACGAGGTCAATCACGCAATGCCACGAAAGCATTCCCCAGACAGCACGATGGCAACTGCCAGAAGAAGAATACAACGTGTTACTCAGCTCGCAGTCTACGTGCGTGGTTCGAAGATACCAGGATGAGTTTAACGTACTACCCTGGCCACCAAATTCCCCAGATTTAAGCCCAATTAAGAATCTATGGGACCACCACGAACGGGCTGTTCGAGTCGTGGATCCTCAATCGCAGCTGGTCACGGCATTGGAGCCGTCATGGCTCTACATCCATGTCGTGTACCTTCCAAAACCTTACTGACTCTCCTCCTGCACATCTCGCAACGGTTAGCGCTGCAAATAACGGCCAGTCATGCTTTTCACAGGTGGTCGCATTATAGCGACAAGACAAAGTACTTACAAACGAAATGAGCGAGTAGTAGACAACGAAATTAGAAAATAAGTGTAATAAACCTAGGTCTGATATGGCGTGTTACAGTTGAGCACATGAAAATCATGGAACAGAGCCGCTGGGATTCAAACTACAGTCACACACCCTGAGAACAGACACATAAGAGCAGGCATTCCACTTACGCTCCCGTCACGTGAAATGAAGGTTTAACACGTGTCCTCTTTGATGGCCGTACAAACTCGAAAGTCCCTGGCGTCCTCAGAAAGCACTGACAGTCACCCACAGCGTGTTGGCTGAGTTCATCGATATTACCAATCGGGCTGGAATAAACGAAAGCTTTTGAAATATACTTACAGAAAAAATCCAACAGGTTCAAGCTGGGTGACCTGGAACGCCATGTGATTGGCAAGCCATGAAAGATATACGTGTCGTCGAAACGCTGTTTACTAATTGTTACGTATTAGAAATAATGAAAAAACCTAACGTCGGCAGTTTTTCCGTTTGTAGCCTACGCCTCACCTGGGATTACCAATACCGAGCCTTTACCAACACCTATCCAGTCATTTATTTAAATTTAATTACTTCAGAAATTTTCGCAGATCTAAGTCATGTGTTTATTAGTAATCAGACGACCAGCTGTGCAGTTGTGTCAATAAGGAAAGTCAGTTTTTCTGATAATTCAGATCTCTGACAAATGTTGTCCAGTATTAGTAGATAGGCCAGCGTTGCACTAAGCTGTGCCATTTACGAGCAGATATATAGACAGCGTTATCTGGCGACACCATCAAAAGATAAGAATTTTTTAGTTTATTCAGATTGATTTCACAGGGCCATGGCGTAGCGCAGATGTGAAAATTACCGTACAATCAGTTTAATAAGACACAGCTGCAAAATACTAACGCGAATTCTTTACAGACGAATGGAAAAACTGGTAGAAGCGGATCTCGGGGAAGATCAGTTTGGATTCCGTAGAAATGTTGGAACACGTGAGGCAATACTGACCATACGACTTATCTTAGAGGAAAGATTAAGGAAAGGCAACCCTCCGTTTCTAGCATTTGTAGACTTAGAGAAAGCTTTTGACAATGTTGACTAGAATACTCTCTTTCAAATTCTGATGGTGGCAGGGGTAAAATACAGGAAGCGAAAGGATATTTACAATTTGTATAGAAACCAGATGGCAGTTATAAGAGTCGAGGGGCGTGAAAGGGAAGCAGTGGTTGGGAAGGGAGTGAGACAGGGTTGTAGCCTCTCCCCGATGCTATTCAATCTGTATATTGAGCAGGTAGTAAAGGAAACAAAAGAAAAGTTCGGAGTAGGTATTAAAATCCATGGAGAAGAAATAAAGACTTTGAGGTTCGCCGATGACATTGTAATTCTGTCAGAGACAGCAAAGGACTTGGAAGAGCAGTTGAACGGAATGGACAGTGTCTTGAAAGGAGGGTATAAGATAAACATCAACAAAAGCAAAACGAGGATAACGTAATATAGTCGAATTAAGTCGGGTGATGCTGGGGGGATTAGATTAGGAAATGAGACACTTAAAGTAGCAAAGGAGTTTTGCTATTTGGGGAGCAAAATAACTGATGATGGTCGAAGTAGAGAGGATATAAAATGTAGACTGGCAATGGCAAGGAATGCATTTTTGAAGAAGAGAAATTTGTTAACATCAAGTATAGATTTAAGTGTCAGGAAGTCGTTTCTGAAAGTATTTGTATGGAGTGTACCCATGTATGGAAGTGAAACATGGACGATAAATAGTTTGGACAAGAAGAGAATAGAAGCTTCCGAAATGTGGTGCTACAGAAGAATGCTTAAGATTAGATGGGTAGATCATATAACTAATGAGGAAGTACTGAATAGGATAGGGGAGAAGAGAAGTTTGTGGCACAACTTGACAAGAAGAAGGGGCCGGTTGGTAGGACATGTTCTGAGGCATCAAGGGATCACAAATTTAGCATTGGAGGCAGCGTGGAGGTTAAAAATCGTAGAGGGAGACCAAGAGATGAATACACTAAGCAGATTCAGAAGGATGTAGGCTGCAGTAGGTACTGGGGGATGAAGAGGCTTGCACAGGATAGAGTAGCATGGAGAGCTGCATCAAATTAGTCTCAGGACTGAAGACCACAACAACAACAACAACTTGACGTAGCGCTGCTTACGTCAACATTTATCTGTTTTCATGAGTTAAGAAGTAAAAACATATCATTTTTAATATTTTTATACTGGAAGGTTACACTTGGCGACCCTGCGAAGATCGTAATTTTGAGAATTTTCTGAAATATAGTCAGCTATATATCTGCTCTTACTTATCCAGTGTTAAGTGAAGTTTGAATTTGGCGCAAGGCATTTGCTAATTTGTCATATATTTTCACAGATCATCGGCAATTTATTGCTCCTTGTTGTCATTCTACTTGCTTCACTTTGTGTCCGCTTTGTCTTTGGTTGATTTTGTGTCCACTTTTGACTCATGAAAATGCCGCGAAAACTGCAAGCAGTATATCGCGAAGTGCAGTGAATCAAAACGCCGATTTCAGCAGTTTTGGCCGGCCGAAGTGGCCGTGAGGTTAAAGGCGCTACAGTCTGGAACCGCAAGACCGCTACGGTCGCAGGTTCGAATCCTGCCTCGGGCATGGATGTTTGTGCTGTCCTTAGGTTAGTTAGGTTTAGCTAGTTCTAAGTTCTAGGGGACTAATGACCTCAGCAGTTGAGTCCCATAGTGCTCAGAGCCATTTGAACCATTTTTCAGCAGTTTAGCTGATAATATTACATACATTCAGTTTCACAGTTCTAATTCTTCAACAACCAGTAACATTTCAAATTTAAACGATGAGCAAACAGATTTAATTATATCCACAGTAAATGTAACAACAATTGATGACGCGGTGCATTCCACTACAACGAACGCTGCCCAGTTTCACTCATCGGATGTGCGGAATTTACACAGTGAGCACCTAAATGTTACTAATGAAAACGAACAATTTACTCAAAATACGTCAGATTTATTTGGTTCCGATGTAGTGACCAACAGTACACAACCAATCAGCATACCTTTCCATGAATCAGACAAGTGACTTAACTATGAGCATGCCAGTAAAAATAATAAGTCTACAACTGCACTGTAGCAGGGAGAGACTGCAACTGCTCTGCAGCAGGGAGCGACTGCTAAAACTGCCGAGATTGCTCTGACCTGCGACTCTATTGCAGCAAAGGTATTTTCTGTCGCAGGCAGTGCGTGAGCAATACATCGAAATTACATTTGCTCCAGCTGTCGTGGTGGGCTCCATCAACATCAAACATCAAACCAGTCAGAAGAGTGATGACTAAAAAAGGAAAAAAAAGTTTGAAGATTAAAGAAAACTAGAATCCCAGCACTGCATTATCACCCTACAAGAAAAATATCTGCTTATCTAGAGATCAACAACAAGTCAAGGATCCACTGTGCCTGGAGAAGGAAAAATTCAACAAAAAGGCTACCTGGGCCGGCCGCGGTGGCCGAGCGGTTCTAGGCGCTTCAGTCCGGAACCGAGCGACTGCCACAGTCGCAGGTTTGAATCCTTCCTCTTGCATGGACGTGTGTGATGTCCTTAGGTTAGTTAGGTTTAAGTAGTTCTAAGTTCTAGGGGATTGATGACCTCAGATGTTAAGTCCCATAGTGCTCACAGCCATTTGAACAATTTTTGAACCAAAGGTTACCTGGTCTTGAAAAAAAAAGAGAAGAAGCACTACTAGCAGGAATGGGGAACAGAATGTCGTCAGCAAATTTTAATGGGCATTTGTCTCGTACTAGCATTCATTTTTTAAATAAAATTTTAAAATCCACTTTCCCGTAGGTTTGTTTTTCTAAGATCTACGGCGACATTTTTATTCTAAGTATTAATTAATTTCAATGAATTTTTTGCAGGAAGTAGACTTCAGGTATTGTATGCTTCTATGCGTTAATATTGTCGAAAATTTAGTTTCTCTATTTTATTAGCACACCTACGTTCTGATAGTTACAGAAAATTTAATTTTGAAACACGAAAAAATAGTGGAAGTAAATGAATAACATTTCTCATAAAATGAAAGCATAGAGCTGTTAAACAATACCTTGGGAATGCAGGTAAGTAAGCTGGAATGTGAAAATTGAGATCTGAATACCAAATACCACTAAAAATCGTATAAAAAATTCTAACCTCAAAAACCAATAAAGTTGAGGAGCTCAAAGCTTGGGTATTGCTGTACCTTTAGGTAATAGAAATGATTGTAAATTTCACTTAAAAATGATGAAATTAGAAGAAGAGTAAAATTTTTGGGTGGAGTCTTCTCTTAGACAGAAGATGTAGAAGAATGCAAACGGAAATTTCCGCTGTTTGGGGACTTCACATTACTTTTTCGTGTCCTGAGAATTTTCTTTTAAGTTTTTCAGCCGAATATTGGGGACCAGATCGAGCGCTTTTCTCTTGCCAAGCCATAGGTCGTGAAGGGTACATCTCATGTGTCACTTGGTACACTGTAGATGGTATTCCATGTCCCGGACTTCACCTCTGTCGCATCTGTTGTCTTCTTCAAGGCCGTATTTAATTAGATTCTTTTTGACTGGCTCTATAACTGTTCTGATGGGATTCAGTGTTCTCCAAACCATCCATCTTGATGTGTTGTCGGCGGACGTCATTTTTGACGCTGCGTTGTCCTTAGGAAATTTATTAAGCTCGGAGCTAAGGATTCTCTCGCGGCATTAAGTCTGCCAGGTTCGCGTGACATTCATAAAAAGTCTGTTCAGATTTTTCTACAAGCAAATGGGCAGTGCTCCGGGATTCAGAATTTGAGAATCTGGCCATATTCCTCTTTGGAAAAGCAAAGGCTTGGACAGTTGTTCCTAAAGCAGTTGGTCTGACTCCCCATTTACTGTTCGTTAGTTTCCTCAAGATGTTCCGGGCGACAACCGTTTTGTGGGTCTTCTCGCAGTGATATTTGTATGTCAGTGGTCTGTCGAGCACGACAATCAGATATTTTAGATTGTCTGTGTGTTCCAGGATCTTTGCCATTCCAGGTGCCATTCAGCTTCATGTCTGCCGGATTTGAGAGAAGATAAAATGGCTAACGTGAGTCTTGGGAGGGTTTGGTTAGAGATAGAGTTCTCTTGGTAATATTTAGACATGATGTTCAACTACTTTTCATGTTTCCCTTATACTTTCTCAAAGCTATTTCCTTGTGCAGTAGTAGCCAAATCATTGGCATACAAGAAATGGGCGAGACTGTTCTTTTGCCTACGCCATCAGCTTTTCCTAATCTCTGGCGTTACATACTACTGTTTTGTAGTAGGGAGTCAACAGCTCTTGTGAGCTGATAATCCTTAAAGAGTTTTTTCTTGAGCGTTCGGTGGTTGACAGAGTCGTACGCAGAACTTACGTCTAACAGAGGCACACCTGTTATTTCACTTTTTCAAACTTTTATGCGCTCCGCAAGTGACAGGATTTGACTATTGCACCATTTCCCAAGTCTTAATCCTGCCTGTTGGAAATGAGCTATTGGTTTGAGTTATTGCCAATGTGATTTCTGGGAAATTGTGTGTCCCCTAGCGGTGTTCGCCAGTGAAAGTAAATAATAATAACCTCATGTGTTGTAGAAAAATAGTGGCACCGTTTTATCATTAACGAAGAAGAAGTGGAGAAACTGGCGCTTATTCTGAAACTCAATTCTAATCGGGGTGGAAATTAGCATTAGTTCGTGGTCTCGCACGGTTTTTCGGCTTTCTTGACTAGTTTCACTAGACCACTAGGTGACACCGCCTGAATTATAGTTGCCACGCCTTCAACGAGCGGATTTGAAACACTGTAGCAGAGTCCCCGTCAATATCGCTATTTTTGTGCAGCAGTAATTGCAGGCTGCGTTACACAACCCAGTCGGCCAGCTGCGTGGCGAGGCGAAAAACATAACGTGGCCGCTGCGCGCTGCAGCAACAATTTGGCGCGGCCGTTAGGCCTACGCGCGGTGGCGGCTGCAAAAAGCTGGCGCGGCTCTGCGCAGGCGCACTGGAATTCCCATCAGGGCAGATCACATCGGTGTGTGGGGATCAGTCGGTGCGCGGTTACATTGCGCGGGGCCCGTTAGCTCGCCAATGACCGTTTTTGCTGGTCCGCGGGTGAACAGCCTCCTGCAAACTGGAGCACCTCAAACTCCGCGCACATCTACGCATGCGTCCACACCTCGTAAGCCAGGGTTCCGCGAACGGATCGATGTAATGGCTATTTCAAACAAACTCGTTCGATTTCACTAATCTTCCACATGAATGATTGTACAGAGTGTTTGACTGTAATAGATACAAAGTGATGTGCGGCCGTTCCTTCGGAAATAGTCCCATAACGTATGTAAAGACGTATTGCAAAGACCCATTCGATCGAAATAATTAATCTACACAGAGAAATGTCATATACGAGGGTTGTAACTTGTGGCGTCCCCTCACTCCAAACGCGTGCTGATATTGTCGACGCCGTAGAGCTGCTACTGCCACAGCTCTCGCAGTGGAGTTGAGACACGATGCGCGGTGAACGGGAGACAGAAATGCGAACTCGTACGATGGATGCTTCTTCTGATTTAAGATTGAATGATTCATTGCCAGGATATGCAGTAGTTGTTAAATCTTACCCCCATCGTACACACCACCAATTGCGAGGAAACATTGTAATTATCAGTCTTCTCGTACGTTGTTGGCTCGTTGCTGTGGAACTTGTATGAAGCAAGACCCACAGATACTCTTTGATCAAATGGTTCAAGTGGCTCTGAGCACTATGGGACTCAACTACTGAGGTCATTAGTCCTCTAGAACTTAGAACTAGTTAAACCTAACTAACCTAAGGACATCACACACATCCATGCCCGAGGCAGGATTCGAACCTGCGACCGTAGCGGTCTCGCGGTTCCAGACTGCAGCGCCTAGAACCGCACGGCCACTTCGGCCGGCTACTCTTTGATCACGTCTGAGTGAACCTACGCCGCAGTGTTAAAAAAAATGTTCAAAAGTTCTCTTTTCAATTAATGAAATAGGCATTTTGATATTCAGATTAAATTGTCCCTGCTGAACAGTCGTTGATTAACTATCATTGATTAAATCACTTAATAATGTAGTCCACGCTTGATATTTCACATGGAACGAACAGTTTATTGTTCTTTGGCCACTAAATACCTTATAACTTTCGCACCACACGCACACGCAGTTGGTTGGTAAAGTCAGTTCTATCAAAATTAAGTTTCTTGACAATTACGACAACTTGACTCTTCAGCGTAATTGTATTATGTTCGTGAAGTCGTGTAATTGTGTCCTACTCGAGACTAATTGAGTGTAGTCCTTTGATATACTATCCACTCTTCTTTTAGTTCCAACTATTTGAAATTCAAGTCCAATATTCGCTAGTTTCGTCAATAAAGTTCAATTAACCCGTTATGCACGGTTAAACGCGTCTATCAGTTCCTGTCTCTGCTTAGAAAATCAGTTTCCGAAGTTCGTGAATCACGCCACGCAAGAAACACTTCTGAACGCAAAACAATCTCGTCGCGATCCGTACTCTCAATAACTAAGACAAGAATTGTTCTCGCACGTCTTTACAGGACGAGAGCCAGCAAGCGTCTTATTCTGTGAAAGAGTATTGTAGGCGCTTTGAATTTCTTCGTTGCGCTTACAACTCTCTTCCACATAAAAGTTATCTCTGACTAACATCATCTTGGACTTAGCTTTCAAGATGTTAATTCCAATTATCACTTGGATATTTGTCCATTAATTAAATCTGAGGTATCTTCCTCCTCTTTTCATAACAAAAACTCTCAGTGATGCATAACGTTGTTGCTTTGTAAGTAGGCTGTTTCTGTTTTCTTATTGGTAACGCCACGTAGCGCTCTGTATGAAAATCACTGGCGCTGCTGTGTGCAGTCTGTGGCTAGTTTGCATTGTTGTCTGCCATTGTAGTGTTGGGCAGCTGGATGTTAACAGCGCGTAGCGTTGCGCAGTTGGAGGTGAGCCGCCAGCAGTGGTGGATGTAGGGAGAGAAATGGCGGAGTTTTGAAATTTGTAAGACTGGATGTCATGAACTGCTATGTATATTATGATTTTTCAACACTATTAAGGTAAATACATTGTTTGTTCTCTATTAAAATCTTTCATTTGCTAACTATGCCTATTAGCAGTTAGTGCTTTCAGTAGTTTGAATCTTTTATTTAGCTGGCAGTAGTGGCGCTCGCTGTATTGCAGTAGTTCGAGTAACGAAGATTTTTGGTGAGGTAAGTGATTTGTGAAAGGTATAGGTTAATGTTAGTCAGGGCCATTCTTTTGTAGAGATTTTTGAAAGTCAGATTGCGTTGCGCTAAAAATATTGTGTGTCAGTTTAAGCACAGTTTTGTATAATATTTCAAAGGGGACGTTTCAGTTTTCAAAACTTTTTGGTGTTAGCTTATCGGCAAAGATGTCGTATTTGCCAAGATAACTCTTCCCTACTTCATATTATGATATTCTGTCTTAACTGACTTTAAGGGGGTTGTTGGGGTGTTATAAACTTTAATAGTGGAAACTATTTACTTACAGCTAGCACAAAATAGATACGTGTTTCAAAGTTTACTGACCTCCAAAGTAGACACCAGCATTGTGTATACCCCCTGCCAACGATGTGGAAGTCGTAGGATACTCTTAGAAGTGCCAGTTGTGTTGACAGGTCGAGCGGCGCGGTCTATTGCCAGGCGAATTTGTAGCAGTTCTGACACGAATGCCGTGAAGTGTTTCCTTCAGTTTAGAAATCGAGTTGAACTTACGAGGGATTAAGTCAGGGGAGTGTAGTAGGTGGTATGGCACTTAGCAGTCCCATCAGTCAAACAAATCAGTAACAGCTTGCACTGTACATGATTCAGCATTGTCCTGCAAAATGATGGTCAGATCCTGCAGAAAGTGTCATCACTTCTTTCTCTACGCTGATCATTTTTGGAACACAACCTACGACCAGCTTGAGACAGAAGTGATGACACTTTCTGCAGGATCTGACCATCATTTTGCAGGACAATGCTCAAGCAAGTACAGTGCAAGCTGTTACTGATTTGTTTGACTGATGGGGCTGCTAAATGCTATACCACCTACTGCACTTCCCTGACTTAAGCTCTCGTGAGTTCAACTCGATTTCTAAACTCAGGTAAACACTTCACGTCATTCGCTTTAGAACTGCTACAAATTCGTCGGGCAATAGACCGCGCAGCTCTAACTGTCAACACAACTGGCACTGCTAAGACTATCTTACAACTTACACATCGCTGTCAACGGGCTAAACACAATGCTAGTGACTACTTTGAAAATCAGGAAGTTTTGAAACACGGATCTATTTTGTACGAGCTGTAAATAAATATCTGCCACTATTAAGTTCCAACCCTCTTATAACTGTACTAATGACTGTCGGTTGCTGACGACCGCGACTTACTCTACATTTATTATGTTACGCAAATTTGTATGCCTTACATAAATGAGAGGACGTTGAAAGCAGAATGGGACAAGACGACAGCACTTAGGAGTCAGCTAGTGCACACCCCTGGAGCGGTTTCCGGAAAGGAATAGTGGGGGGCATGCCGATAAATGGCTTACAGGTCACCGGACAGTATTTTGAAATGCTACAGTTGGACGGCCGAAGCACCGCAAGCCCCAGAAGTGGAATGAGAGGGAATGCTCTTTTTAGCGAAGTCCAAGAACTCACTGTTGTGGAGTGCATAAAACGTAGAAGGCTGTGTTTCCTCTGCAGAGAGCCGGATGCTACAGATGCTACCTCGAAAACAGACTGGGGGACCTGCAGTTCTGCGACGCTTTATAGGCGTGAGACGTCGCTGAATGATGATTCGACAGAAACTAAAGGCTTATGCAACGTAAGAACGCGAATAAATTAGAGGCCAGACATAAAAACTCCACTGTGCTGGCAAGGACTATCTCATTGTCTGCAGAGATGGAAAGATTGAAATGCACTTTTTCAGTGTTAACTGGTAGGATGCGTGTTACTGGCTTACCGGCTGAAGATTAGTCCAGGGAAGGGGAGCAACGTTTTCTAAGAACATATTTACCGGTTTTCAGATGCAGGATCCCAAGGCCAGAGTAAAGACTGAAAAAGCGGAAATGCGAGTTTTCCTTTTAGCGAACACTTGGTACAAAATGGAAATGGAAATGAGCGTTTGGCGTCATTGGCCGGGAGGCCCCATAGGGGGCAGGTCCAGCCGCCTTGGTGCAGGTCTTATTACATTCGACGCCACATTGGGCAACCTGCGCGCCGGATGGGGATGAAATGATGATGAAGACAACACAATACCCAGTCCCTGATCGGAGAAAATCTCCGACCCATCCGGCAATTGAACCCGAGCCCGTAGGACGCATAGGCACAAAATTTCTTCTTCTCTTCATCCGTTCGTTTCGTCGGAGAGAATTTTGAGCGCCAGGGTGCATCACCAGGGCTGATGTTTCTCAGGAACTTGGAGAGATTCTGGGCTGATCTGCACTTAGCCGTTGATGAGGATCATCGGCGTGCTGCCAATATTTCTGCAGCCACTTCAGCCTCCACCTGCAACTTACTATACAGGGTGAGTCACCTAACATTACCGCTGCATATATTTCGTAAACCACATCAAATACTGACGAACTGATCCCACAGACCGAACGTGAGGAGGGGGGCTAGTGTAATTGTTTAATACAAACCATACAAAAATGCACGGAAGTATGTTTTTAACACAAACCTACGTTTTTTTAAAATGGAACATCGTTAGTTTTGTTAGCACATCTGAACATATAAACAAATACGTAATCAGTGCCGTTTGTTGCATTGTAAAATGTTAATTACATCCGGAGATATTGTTACCTAAAGTTGACGCTTGAGTACCACTCCTCCGCTGTTCAATCGTGTGTATCGGAGAGCACCGAATTTCGTAGTGATCCAAAGGGAACGGTGATGGACCTTAAGTACAGAAGAGACTGGAACAGCACATTACGTCCACATGCTAACACCTTTTTATTGGTCTTTTTCACTGCAGCACATGTACTGCATGGGGGCTTCATTAAATAAGATTGAAAATACTTTTAGGTGTTCTTAGTAGCTGTATGTCCGATTACGCTGTGTCTCGTAATCGGTTGGCCCTGACTAGTATTATTACGCAATCTGACTGCATAGAATAACAACAAACAATGAAAGAAAATTTTCGTAAACACAGTTAATTAATTAAGTCCCCAGCAACTATAAAACCTACAAAACCAAAGCACAAATGTAATTGTTCTGTGTGTAGGAGTGTGACTCAACGTACACATCTGGCACGGTTCTTCTTCAACACGACAAGAAATTTCAAATACCATTTATACTGACGTGATAAAAGAAGATTACAAATACTATAATTCCGTAAGGAAAGCAGAATTAAACTCTAATACAAGAACACACGCCAGATGCTTTGTTGACTGAACCTGTAATGACGCATTATTTAGGACACTGAAATAAAAAGAAACGGAGTTAGTTACCTCATTTATATTGATGAAAATCACTCTAATCCTTACAATATATCTCTACACCGATTCTCTACTATCACATCTCAACCAGAACTCTCCAATATCACATCTCAACAAGCACTGCCTAATAGCACATCTCAACAAACACTCTCTGCTACAACATCTCAGCACAGACTACCCCGAGTCCTCGACAGGCACTGACTACCACGAGCTCTCGACAAGCACTGTGGAGGCGGCTTAATAATACTCTTTGGCGCAATCTCTGGCGCAGTGGCTCAGTGTAGCCACCTTTCATATGCCCCTCCTCCACAGGCCACAATTTGATGGTATTTTTGCCAGCATTGGTGGTGAAAATACCATCAAATTCGTCCAGAAAAATACAGACAAAAATAAAAGATAGTATTAATACCTAAATATCACATAATTAGTTAAAATTTTGGCTTTGCACTGACCTTTCAATAACCTAATATATAAAATACAGTAGGCAATACAAATTCTTTTCATACATATGGCTTTACATAATAGTTTGCACAATACACAAAAATCAGTTTATACAAATGTTTACATAAAATACTTTTAATTGTTTAAAAAAAAACAAATAGTTGATAATTCCAGCCCAGCAATGGTCAACAGGTGCAAACACCAACAAGTGACATCATTTCAGCAGAAACAGTCCATCAGTTGCACCCAGCAATGTTGAGCAGGTGCAGACACCAACAAGTGACATCATTTCAGTAGAAGCAGTTCCATCTGTGGCACCCAGTAAAGTTGAAGAGGTACACACAGCAACACGTCACATTAGTTCAGTAGAAGCAGTCCATCAGTGGCACCCAGCAATGTTGAGTAGGTGCAGACACCGGCAAGTGACATCATTTCCATAGAAGTAGCTTCATCTGTGCACCCAGTAATGTTGAGCAGGTGCAGACACCAACAAGTGACTTCATTTCAGTAGAAGCAGTTCCATTAGTGGCACCCAGCAATGCTGAGTAGGTGCAGACAGCAACAAGTGACTTCATTTCAGTAGAAGCAGTTCCATTAGTGGCACCCAGCAATGTTGAGTAGGTGCAGACAGCAACAAGTGACATTATTTCAGTAGAAGCAGTTCTAACAATGGCACCCAGCAATGTTGAGTAGGTGCAGACACCGGCAAGTGACATCATTTCCATAGAAGTAGCTTCATCTGTGCACCCAGTAATGTTGAGCAGGTGCAGACAGCAACAAGTGACATTATTTCAGTAGAAGCAGTTCTAACAACGGCACCCAGCAATGTTGAGTAGGTGCAGACAGCAACAAGTGACTTCATTTCCATACAAGTAGTCCATCAGTAGCACCTAGCAATGATGAGCAGGTCCAGAGAGCAGTCCATGATATTCACTATCACTGATCACACTGTTCATCAGAGTATATAAGCACAAATTAAACATGTCCTAGTGGCACCAATCATGTAGAAAAAGTACGAGTAACAGTCCATAATATTCACTATCACTGATCACACAGTTCATCAGCAGAAATTAATCATTCCTAAGTATCACACATTATGTTGAAAAAGTGCAGGTAACAGTTCATAATATTTACCATCACTAATCAGACAGTTCAGGCATGAACAATAGTTTGAATGCACATACAAATGCTTTTACACTAAACATACAAATCATAACAAACACACAAATGATGTCAGATAATTTTCATATTAACTATTACAAATACTCAAATATCAGTAAACCTATAATATTTATAGGTGTCAGTGCAAGCCACAACAAACAAATAAAATAACATTTAAGAGATAGGTGGGTAGGATTAGGAAAGGAAAACACACAAAACACACTCACTCATCTTTCATCCACATTAAGTACTACAGTGTAACTGAATAGTGTTAATTGTGTAAATGCAATTCTGTCAAAATCTGATGTTCATCATGTGTATCAAGTAGTAGTGGCAGCAATGTATAACAGTCAATAATAGTTAAGTCAACGTCATAGTCATCATGTCAAGACCAATGTTTGCCAAGCCAGATCAAATGTACTGTTGTTGAACAACTGTCAGTGAGCCAAGATATGCAAATACTTCCTCTCTTCAAAAAAAAGTATATACTGCTTAGTGATTTAACAAAGTGTGTGTATAGACTATCTTCCTTCTACTTTAGTGTTCTAGTCTGCTATCTTCATCCTCCTTGTTCCATAAGACCAACCAAAAAAAAAAAATATGCTCCTCACTTACTTTACCTCTTATCCACCAAAACTCCAATAATCATCAACTTCACACAATCTCAATAATACCTCAATAATACCTCTTCAATGCGTCGATACATATAAACCTTATTACCAATATCATTTCACTTCCATAACAACTCTTTCCTCTAGTCAGTCTCCTCGAACAAGTACAGATAAAATCCTAATGCAAACTTCAGTTCATCGTCCCATACAATCTGAAGACACATTGCCAACACACAACCTCTGTGTAATCCGTCTGACCCAAATCTTCTACTCATTATGAATTATAAACAAAAGAAATGCATACATGACCTCTAACAGACTTAGTTCGAATAACTCTCAGTAATTAAGTACGATTACGGAGTGTGAATGATCATAATATTTCACAGTGTGTACATCACTTCAAGAATTATGGCAGAAGCAAACATGTGGAGTATTTTTTGTGTAAAGTGTCACTTCCTACTTCAATTGCTCACGAACAATGCAGTGTAATAACTGTCAATGGTCTAAACCTAGTTTTGGTATGTCATGTCGTTAGCTTCCTTCCTATTAGCATACATTTATACAGCTTCCATAAAACCTCCAGCTCATGTGACTTCAACGAAGTTCTTTGTACCAATGTCATTCGTCGAATTATAGCAGTTCATTTTCTTATCTTAAAAATATAAGGCACTGAGCGTAAGCAAAACAAGCAATAGCGAGTAAATATACCAGTAGTGAACAGAATGTCAAAAAGTGGATGCAGCACAAATCCTACAACGAGGCTCTGCCAATCGAACAATCTATAATTAATACAATAGTGTGACCTAAACTCTATGTTTGTACACAGTATATCAGCATTTCTATACACCAAATTAAAGAGTAGTTATGACAACAACAGAAATGTATGAATATGCAATCCACACGCATAGCAGCAAACAGGTCATTAGCATCATATCAGCATAAGCAAATAAGTGTTCATATGTAATCTTAATAAGTAAACATGAAGGCGCAAGCAGATAAATCACAAAGTATAACTTACATACCTAACCACATCAGCACAATAAATCAGGTGACAATTATAATTTAAATAAATAAGCACAGCATGCACATAATTTAAAAAAATATGACGTCAGTGAAAAAGCAGTGCAGCCAAGCGATGCATCATATACACAAGTTACAACCCAGTTCATTAATAATCATTGTCAAAATCAGTTAACGTACACAAGCACGTCGCTTCACAAGTAAATTCATAGAACATGAAATTAGCACAAAGTATGAATCACGTAATCGCGAGCAGCAAATTACGTCTAAAGTACGTACCTAAGTGGAAATATGTTACCTGAAAAATGAACTCAATTAATAGTTACCCTTTTTAGTTTATTAGTTTCTTCTTGGAAATTACATTCTTTCTGAAATTTTCTCGATAGCAAGTCCTCTTAACGTCGGAGACACACAGAATTTACCTGAAGTTCTTAAATATTTTATAGAACCGTATCCTGAAAAATACTGAATGTTAATAACATAATTCATCAAGTCACTATAGCTTTATACTGAATTTAGTCGGAGAAATTAAACTGTGTATTTGTTTACGGCTGTCAGTGCATTCGCACTGAGTGCTCGATCAGCTGTAGGCGCGTGACGTAGGAAGCAATTGTTCGCGGTCAACGACTGCCTTGTGCGGCGCGCAGACTTGACTGTTGCTTAGAGTATGTGCCGCCGCCAAAACACAGCGCGGTATCGTTGTACTCTCCGCATGTTTACATGTAGCTGTTAGTTTCTCACAAGTATGTCATTCCACAAAAATTTTTTAAAAGTATATCATTCCACAAAAATTTTTACGTTAGATATATGTTGTATTTCTTTAGAGCGTCGAGATTTAAGAGTTTCTACTTCGACAGTGTTATCATTAATAATTTTACGAATTCTATATGGACCGTTATAAAGCAGAAAAAATTTGCGACACAAGCCTTTTCCTTTGTGAGACAAACGATGAGACTTAATTAACACCTTCTGACCAACTGACAAGATTTTTGAACGACCAGGACGCTTAGCTGATTTCTCTCTTCTAGCAGCCGCAGATGCAATATTTTGCAGGGCCAGGTTGACAACTTCAGAATGCCGCAGTTTCCGTGAAGGCGGAAAAGGAACTATTTCAGAAATGCGATTTGTCGGTGCTTTATTTTTTAATGTCAATATAGGCGGTAAAGAAGTTGAATCATTAGGGAGTTCATTCAGAATGTTTTGAAAAATATGAAGATACTGATCCCACGTTCTATGATTCTGATGACAATAAAGACGACACAATTTATTGATTTCTTTCATCCATCTCCCTAAAGCGTTAGATTGAGGGTGAAAAAGTGAAATGAAAATTAGTTTAATTTTACGACGCTGTAGAGTACGAAGCCAAATTTTAGAACGAAACTGTGATCCATTATCTGATATAACCTTATCAACATGACCAACTTCTTTAAGAAAATGTTTGATGAAAGCGTTAGATACTGAACGAGCTGTTGCTTTGCGTAAAGGTGTAAAACACACATATTTTGACGTCAACTCCACTGCTACGAAAATGTACGCAAAACCATTAGTAGAACGAACCACTGGACCGAACAAATCGACTGCAGCCATCTCCTTTAATTTCGCTGGAATGATAGGAAACAACGGTGCTCTGTGAGAAACTGTTGGCGGCTTAGCCTTTTGACATAATTTGCATTTGGCCAGAACAGATCGAATACGTTTTTCCATATTACTGAAATAACAATTTTCTCGTAATTTATGAAAGCATTTTCTGGGACCAAAGTGTGCATAACTGAAATGCGTATACCAAATCAATTTATTGACCCACTCATCAGGAATACAAACTAACCAAACAGAGTTGTCGACCGATTTTCGTTTAAAAAGAATGTCATTGCGAACTGAATAGCATCTAGTTTCTCTGGATCAGGAGGAATACCTTCTGTAGCAATAAGGTGACCGAGAAATTTCACCTGAGAACGACCAAATTCAGATTTTTCCAAGTTCTCTGTAATACCAACTTTTGCAAAAATACGTAATGATGAATCCAAAATTTTGTTGTGCTCACTCCAAGAACGTTTAGCAATAAGAAAGTCGTCAACATACGAAGTAATATTGTCACGAAGATGAACAGGTAACATTTCGTTTAAACTACGAATGAATGCTGCAGAAAATATAGTAAGTCCAAACGATAATTTCCGAAGTCACTTTTGGGTAAATTAGTCATATCCGGTTATTGTTTACTTACTCTCTAGATAGATTGATAGTCGAAGAGTTGTTTTGACAGATGCAAAGAATAGTAAAAGAGTAGGCAGCGGTGCAGAAAACTAAAAGAGAAATAGCACCACTGCAGCTCGGGGCCCTATGCTCGCTACGGCACATATTCACTTAGAGTAGTGAATCCCCTGAGGACATTAATAGCCGCACATAATTTCTAGTTTGTGACTTAGTGGCAAATTTGGCGGAAGTGCGTACGTAAATTGATCTAACCATGCACATGGATGTATGTCATTCTTAGAGTTGCGGAAGATCTTAAATTTCCGAACAGTCAAAAAGTGTTTATAGTCAAAATTTTCGCCTCGTGGTGACAAAGACCTACAGCGTCTGTCCCAGTCCCAATAACGATTATTGTCAAGTTCGCGCGCCTGGCGCTCTCTTGTTGCTTCTCGTAAATGAAACAAATTATTTTCTTCAAACCCTTCTGCTAAACTAACATTTGTCAATTTATCTGAGATTTCCTCAACTCTTTCCGATGAATCACCTATTTGTTCTCTCTGTTTATTTACGTCTTCTGTAAGTGTCGCGACTCGGGTTTCGGTGTTGTCACATTTAGTAGTTAACTGTTCACACTGTTGCGTTATCTATTCTGTCATTTGGTACGGATTCCTCTATTCTTTCAATTATTTCTTCCTTATCGTGTGCACGTTGTAAATTTAATTCTGAAAATTTTTGTACTATCACGCGATCTCTTTCTTCCTGTTCTCTATCCTGTTCCCTTTGTCTAATCTCTACTGCAACTAATCTATTATTGTGAGCATTCAAAATCGGTTGGACTTCTTCTCTGTTTTCTTTCTTTAATTCATCTTTCATATTTTTGAAACATGTCCCTATTCGTGAATCTATCCGTGTTTCCAAAGTTCCCATCTCTGTTTTAATTGTTCCTATCTCTGTTTTTAATTCAGTTCGTAACTGTGATCCAAGTGAGTCTAACCGTGTTTCCATTGTTCCCATACCAGTTGCAATTGTTCCTATCTGAGTTTTAATTGTTCCTATCTCTGTTTTAAATTCAGATCGTAGCTGTGATCCCACATTTAATATAGCACTCATCAACTGCTCCGTTTCTTCTGTCGTTAACCACGTAATCTGTGAATTTTCTGATTGAGAAAAATTTTGAAATGGTTCCGGACTATTTTCCCGACTTATTACGTTGTTTTCCACTTCATTATTCATCATACTGTTGTCCTGTGTTGGCGAGTTCGCCATGTGAACAATTTCGTCATTCTCACTATTCATCATTTTTGCCTTTCTCATAGATCGCGTAATCATTTACAAAACATACAAAAAATTCGTCACTGTACGAAAATTACACACAATGCCTCCTTATCTCCAACAATACCATTTACATGCAATGTCTTCCTCAAACACGATCAATCGAACAATTGAAATAATTGCACTAAATTGTCAAACCCGTAGACAAGACAACAAACAAACAAAATTTGAAAAATACCATTAGAAGAATGCCAATTACCAAATCTACACATTCAATACAGACTACAATTACTAAACTCAAATTACTACAACAATACTACGGTCTACTATTTTTACAATCAGAAGAATTCCAAGGGACGATCCTGGCAGCGGTCGCCACGTGCATGGGGGCTTAATTAAATAAGATTGAAAATACTTTTAGGTGTTCTTAGTAGCTGTATGTCCGATTACGCTGTGTCTCGTAATCGGTTGGCCCTGACTAGTATTATTACGCAATCTGACTGCATAGAATAACAACAAACAATGAAAGAAAATTTTCGTAAACACAGTTAATTAATTAAGTCCCCAGCAACTATAAAACCTACAAAACCAAAGCACAAATGTAATTGTTCTGTGTGTGGGAGTGTGACTCAACGTACACATCTGGCACGGTTCTTCTTCAACAAGACAAGAAATTTCAAATACCATTTATGCTGACGTGATAAAAGAAGATTACAAATACTATAATTCCGTAAGGAAAGCAGAATTAAACTCTAATACAAGAACACACGCCAGATGCTTTGTTGACTGAACCTGTAATGACGCATTATTTAGGACACTGAAATAAAAAGAAACGGAGTTAGTTACCTCATTTATATTGATGAAAATCACTCTAATCCTTACAATATATCTCTACACCGATTCTCTACTATCACATCTCAACCAGAACTCTCCAATATCACATCTCAGCAAGCACTGCCTAATAGCACATCTCAACAAACACTCTCTGCTACAACATCTCAGCACAGACTACCCCGAGTCCTCGACAGGCACTGACTACCACGAGCTCTCGACAAGCACTGTGGAGGCGGCTTAATAATACTCTTTGGCGCAATCTCTGGCGCAGTGGCTCAGTGTAGCCACCTTTCAGTACATTACCATGAGGGGAACCTACATTTCAGCAGGATTACGCACGCCCGCATGTTGAGGGTCCTGTACGGGCCTTTCTGAGTACGGAAAATGTTCGACTCTTGCCCTGTCCAGCACATTCTCCAGATCTCTCACCAATTGACAACGTCTGGTCAATGGTGGCCGAACAACTGGCTCGTCACAATACGCCAGTCACTACACATGATAAACTGTGATATTGTGTTGAAGCTGCCTGGGCAGCTGTACCTGTACACGCCATCCAAGCTCTGTGTGACTCAATGCCCAGGCGTATCAAGGCCGTTATTTCGGCCAGAGGTGATTGTTCTGGCTACTGATTTCTCAGGATCTATGCACCCAAATTACGTGAAAATGTAATCACATGTCAGTTCTAGTATAATATATTTGTCCAATGAATACCCGTTTATCATTTGCATTTCTTCTTGGTGTAGCAATTTTAATGGCTAGTAGTGTAAAATTATAGCTTATAGCTGGATGTAAGTTTCTAGGCATGTGATTACCTTTATATGCAGGTGGCTCGCTCGGCTGAGTATTTTTTATAGAGCATTTTGCGCGTAGATAGTAGTAAATGAGTTGATTATTTATAATTGTAGAATTTCTTTACGAGAGGGAGTGTGCTCAAAGCGAATAGCTTCTGAAAGAGCGTTTCTCCTGATTGCTAGTCACGACAAATGTGAAGCAGCTGCTGTATGCATAAACTGAGGTGCACATATTTTAAAGCACTAAATGTCCTAATCCAGGTGCATCCAAACGAAGGTGGAACGGTACTACAGCAGAATCCTTGGAGTGTTTTGCCCATCTTAGGTAGTCAATGTGAAGTAGGCAGTAAATGCCAGGTGGTAATAAATCTTCCGAAGCATGGCTGCTTGCTGCCTTCTGCATCCAGGAAACTACTAATATGGCTAATTAACGTCTTCGTTGCAGTCAAAATAAACGTGTACACATCAACAGTATCAATCCTCGAATGCCCTTGAACTCGCTATTTATCTTTTAGAGTCACCAACGTGAGAATACATCGCTCATCTGCTACAGTTAAGTAACCTTGCACTTTTAAATGTTTTGGAAGCTTTCCGTCCGCAGTACAGTGTTACACTATTAATTTCAAATTTGTGTCTAGGAAAAGTGCTCTTACCGCAGCTTTTCCATTACGTGCAGTTGTTGGCAATGGATCACGTGATGAATGATGAAACGTGAACACAATGAGTCCTGAATCCGAAATGAGTAGACAGTGACATTACTCGTTTGTAATTTCCTGGTATTCTAAAAAATGGTTCAAATGGCTCTGAGCACTATGGGACTTAACATCTACGGTCATCAGTCCCCTAGAACTTAGAACTACTTAAACCTAACTAACCTAAGGACATCACACACATCCATGCCCGAGGCAGGATTCGAACCTGCGGCCGTAGCAGTCGCGCGGCTCCGGACTGAGCGCCTAGAACCGCTAGACCACCGCGGCCGGCCCTGGTATTCTAAATGAAGTTACCTGGTAGTATTCTGTTTCACTCGCAGTAATTTGAGCTGTGCTATTAGGTGCCCGTAACCTCGGAAATCGTGTCATATTTGGAAAAAAACAGCCAAGTATTTGTGACAGCCAAGGCTATAAGATCGAGCGATTCACATGCTGCCACCCGATGGGCTACGACTAGAGATAACAGATTGCAAAGAGCAGTTAGGCAGCTGTAGAGCCGTGGACTCCGAGATTGCGTTTAATGGCTATTTCTTTTAAATAAATGTTAGTGTTACAGGTTTCATTGTTGTCACTGAGCAGTAACCCGTGTCATTTAAACGTTTTATGCAGCAATAAATCACTAATATAGGAAGCCTATACACTTGCCGATACGTGTTTACACTGAGGTGACTAAGTTATGGGATAGCTATACGCACATATGCAAATGGCGGTAGTATAGCGTACACAAGGTATAAAAAGAGCAGTGCATTGGGGGAGCTGTCATGTCTACTCAGGTGAGTCATGGGGAAAGGTTCCATACGTGATATGGACGCACGATGGGTATTAACAGACTTTGAACGCGAAATGGTAGTTCTAGCCACACGCACAGGGCCTTTCGTTGCGGACACCTTTATGGAATGTAGTATTCCGAGATCCACAGTGTCAAGTGTGTACCGAGAATACCTCTCACCACGGATAACTCAGTGGCAGACACCCTTGACTTTGTGTTGAGTTGTCAGTACTAACAGAGAAGCAACACCGCGTGAAATAACAGCAGAAATCAATGTGGGACGCACGACGAACGTATTCGATAAGACAGTGAGGTGAAATCTGACGTTAATGGGCTGTGGCAGCAGACCACTGACGCCAGTGCCTTTGCTAGCAGCACGACTCCACTTAAAACGCTAGCGGTTGTAGGCGCTTCAGTGCGGAACCGCGCTGCTGCTACGCTCGCAGGTTCGATTCCTGCCTCGGGTATGGATGTGTGTGGTGTCCTTAGGTTAGTTAGGTTTAAGAATTTATGAGTCTAGGAACTGATGACCTCAGATGTTAAGTCCCATAGTGCTTAGAGCCATTTGAACTTAAATCTCCTCTCCTGGCCTCGTGGCCTTATCAGTGGACCCTAGACGAATGGAGAACTGTGACCCGGTCAGATGAGTCCCAGTTTCAAATGGTAAGAGCTGATGGTAGGGATCAAGTCTGGCGTAGACCCCACGAAGCCATGGATCCAACCTGTCAACCTGGCACTGTCCAAGCTGTTTGTAGCTCCATAATGGTGTGGGCTGTGGTTGCATGCGGTAAAAGTGAATCAGTAATTAGAATGAAATTTTCACTCTACAGCGGAGTATGCTCTGATATGAAACTTCCTGGCAGATTAAAACTGTGTGCCGGACCGAGACTCGAACTCGGGACCTTTGCCTTCCGCGGGCATGTGCTCTACCAGGCAAAGGTCCCGAGTTCGAGTCTCGGTCCGGCGCACAGCTTTAATCTGCCAGGAAGTTTCATACCAGTGCACACTATGCTGTAGAGTGAAAATTTCATTCTAGAAACATCCCCGAGGCTGTGGCTAAGCCATGTCTTCGCAATATCCTTTCTTCCAGGACTGGTAGTTCTGCAAGGTTCGCAGGAGAGCTTCTGTGAAGTTTGGAAGGTAGGAGACGAGGTACTAGCGGAATTAAAGCTGTGAGGACGGGGCGTGTGTCGTGCTTGGGTAGCACAGTTGGTAGAGCACTTGCCTGCGAAAGAGAAAGGTCCCGAGTTTTTAGCCTCGGTCCGGCACACGGTTTTTATCTGCCAGGAAGTTTCATATCAGAGCACACTCCGCTGTAAGGTGAAAATTTCATTCTAGAAACAACCCTCAGGCTGGTGGCTAAGCCATGTCTTCGCAATATCCTTTCTTCCAGGAGTGCTAGTTCTGTAAAGTTCGCAGGAGAGCTTCTGTTAAGCTTGGAAGGTAGGAGACGAGGTACTGTCGGAATTAAAGGTGTGAGGGCGGGGCGTGAGTCGTGCTTGGGTAGCTCAGTTGGTAGAGCACTTGCCCGCTGAAGGCAAAGGTCCTTCATGGACTTCATGTTCCCAACCAACGATGCGCCATGTCTGCAGAACAGAACTGTTCGTGATTGATCTGAAGAACATTCGGAAAAATTCGAGCAAGTGGTTTGGCCACCGTCTTAGAGCGGCCTACAGCGTTAAAAGATTGGTGTCTGGGTAATGAGCTTCAAATCCCATTAGTATTAAGTAGAGGGTAGCGCAGCCAGTAAGCTTACCTTGTGGGTGCTGATTTGCTAACAAAACCACCAGAAACGATAAACAGGTCAAAATATTCTTTTGTGTTTGTCACTATTGTTCTGTTCCTGCTGTGTACGTAGTACTTGTATAACCCGCCAAACGGGTACGTACGAGGCGTCCACTCAAAACTTACATAGGCTCTTATACATTCAAATGTTAAATAGATATGGATGGAACAATTCGGATCATGCTGCTTGTTCAAAGTCTCGCATTTCAACAATGTATCACAATCGTATGATCTGACTGTAAGGCGCTTATGTCTCTTTCAGAGGACACACTAAAAAGGTGCATCTCAGTCCACACTGTACGGTGGTGAAGATATTTGATTTAACTTCTAGACTGTGCTGCCACAGGTGTGTGTAAAATACCACCATGGAGGCTGTTGATAAATTCTTTAATGATGCACTACCAGTTACACTCACTGAACATCTTCAGATGACAGATGTCTAGTACCTTCCGAGCTGTTTAATACACAGAAGCAACAGTTTCAATATCATGTGGTTTTAAGCAACGACGGAATAAGAAGCTCACAGGACAAATATTTATCACTGCTTTACAAGGCACTCTGTCATATTTAGAGTGCTGTAGATGCTGTGGAAATAATACCAAGCTCTCCTGTGACCTTCCACCAATGAATAAAAGTGAAGGCAGTGCAACGGTGTGTGCCGATCGGTTGTATGTGAATATGAAAGGGTGATGGTTCGAATGGAAGTGCGTTAGAGAGGCGCTATCCTACTTGGACGTGTCACAGTTGCTCGATGTGTTGGTATGTCAACGCGAAGTGTCCAATATGGCCACAAAGAATTATGTGCCACTCCAGACATATTATGCTGCGTACGAATAGTTGTTCTAAAGAGACCATGACCAAAAGTGATCCGAATACGAGTATCACTTACTATAAGAGCGTGCCGAAAAGCAATCCCTCCGAAAATTTAATGTGAAAACTCTCAAAGATTTTAAATAAAACAACATTCTACATCTTTAATCTTCCGATCTACATATCTGCAGTTGTCTGTCGCTAGAGAATACGGAATTTCAGCGTGTAGCACTGCGGTGTGTAACATAACCATGTGGGTGCGCGAGTAACAGCTTGCTGTAATCGAGATTCGGATTCGAAGAGTTCATCCACACATGGCGCACCGTCTCCTGCAGAATGACATTGCCAGACAACTCACGACCACTGCATCTGCAACAGTCCGACGGTAATCACTATCATCGATCATCCTTCATACAGTCTCGGCTTGACGCCATCCGATTTTCATCAGTTTCCAAAACTTAAAGAACACAATCGACGACCTCATTTTGACAGTGATGAAGCAGTGCAATCAGAGGTGAAGGTGTGGATCCGTCAACAAAGTAAAACATTCTACAGTGACGGTATCAACAAACTGGTCTCTCGTTCGGAGAAACGTGTGCATCGCTAGGGTGACCATATTGAGAAATAAATATGTACACATGAAGGATAAGGCTGTAGAATTTAAATAACATTTGTTTTGTGTTGCTTGAGGCTTTCCCGACGGACATGTTGTATATATGGTTCTCGGGCGAGACGTCGTATGTCATAGTGCAAACTCCACAATATTTCGTCAGCGCAGTTTTGCTTGCGGCTTCCGCCAGAGGTCGCTGGGGCGGCCGATGGCAGAGCAGAGTAACAGCGGCAGCCTCCGCGCTTGCGGCTTCCGACAGAGGTCGCTGGGGCGGCCGATGGCAGCGCAGAGCAGCGGCGGTAGCCTCCGCGCGTGCGCCGAAGTATTTGGTTCTTCATCCTATAGGTGGCGTTACTGTCCTTCCAGCTACCAGCTGATATCGTCGCTATTGGCCATCGAATTTGGCGCCTCCACGCATGCGCACTTCCTGCCTAAAACTGGCATAAATAGGGGGCCCTGGTCCTGCCTTAGCAGTGTGTTCGTCGCACCTGAAGATGTCGGCCAGTTGAGCTGACGAAATATTGTGGAGTTTGCACTATGACATCCGACGTCTCGCCCGAGAACCATATATACAACATTTGTTTTATTAAAATACTTTTAAAATTATTCACATAAAAAACTCGGAGGTATTATTTTTTAGCACGCCTACGCAGTACGTGACAATAGGTTTCAGTTCAAACAGGGACTGCCGATGTCGGTGAATGCAAGTCCATCTCAGTCACATTCCTTAGAAGCGGAAGGGTGGGGACAACTACGTAAAACTGGCATTTTCAACCGGCTAAATCGCAAAAGGCCGTTGCTCACAAAGGCACTCAAAGCCGAACTTCTTAATTGCGCTAAAAGACACACACGAATTGGACGGTAGCTGACTGGAGACAAATAGTGCGACCCTACGAGTCGTGATTTTGCCTCTTCTGAAATGATACAAGGCGTCCTGTGCACCGATGGACCAATGAGGCATTTGATACGCTGTACGCACAGTTCAGATAAGAGATAGTTCTGTGATGTGTAGGAAGTATTTTTCGTAGCGCGTCATGGTCTCCGTCTTTCAGGTTACAATGAACGTGAATCAGAATGGTCATTTCAATAGTTTCGAGAACCAAGTGTTGCTGCCTTTACAGAGCTGGATTCTAACAAACTCATCCCTTGATATTGTACTTCGTGACACTTGTTATGTAGTAGCACACTTCCACTATTTATTATCTACAGGGTGTCCCAGCTATCTTGTCCACCCAAAATATCTCTGGAACAATAACAGCTATTGGAAAACGACTTTCACCGGTATCAATGTAGGGCTGGGGCCCATGAATGTACATCTTTGGAAGCATTCTAAAACGAAAGCATATGTGTTTTTAACACAAACTTACGTTTTTTTAAATGGACCTCCTATATTTTTTCTTCAGCAATCCATAGCATGACAAAGTACATACACAATGGCGTCGATTGCATCGCAATATTCCCATTACATCCCGAGATATTGAGACGCGAAGTTGACGCTTGAACCACCCGACATGCGCTGCTAGCGCACGTCCTGAGGCTCAGGCGTGAACCCCACGCTGCCCGTAATCGCGATGTGATTGACATGTGTAATCACACCTCCATACTTATCAAGAGGGACACTTACTTGTCAATCACATCGCGATTACGGGCAGCGTTGGGTTCACGCCTGAGCCTCAGGACGTGCGCTAGCAGCGCATGTCGGGTGTTTCAAGCGTCAATTTCGCGTCTCAATATCTCGAGATGTAATGGGAATATTGCGATGCAATCAACGCCATTGTGTATGTGCTTTGTCATGCTATGGATTGCTGAAGAAAAAATATAGGAGGTCCATTTAAAAAAACATAAGTTTGTGTTAAAAAACACATATGCTTTCGTTTTAGAATGTTTCCAAATATGTACATTCATGGGCCCCAGCCCTACATTGATACCGGTGAAAGTCGTTCTCCAATAGCTGTTATTGTTCCAGAGATATTTTGGGCGGACAAGATAGCTGGGACACCCTGTATATTAACAGTATTTGCAATTGCAGGATGTGTCATTCTATGATACCCACTATTTACAGGTTCTACTGTATGTGGCGTATCTGAAGAAATTGTGGGCTGTCTTCCTCGCCGAACTGAGGTAATTGTCAAGGACTGATGAGGGGCTAGACGGCGTGCAGTCGTCCAGGTGTGACTAATCTTTTGTTCCGTATGTTTGACATTACGTTATGGAAAACAGATGAACAAAACTGCTAGCTTTCGAGTAAATTAAGGACAATATTTGGTCCCAAGAAGGACAGCCAGTCACAGGAATGGAGGATATTAAGAAAACAAGGAACTTCCAGACCATACCCGCAAGCTGATATTGTCCGAAGAATGAAGAAAAGAAGACTGGTGGGTGCACGACACTTATTTAAGTTGAAGAGGAAAGGCTATCGCCAGTAACGTGCTCAGAATTGGCGAAGGCCAGAAGGTGCGAGAAAGGCCACGGACAGTACGGAAGGACTACATCAACAGGGCACTGAGGTACTGGAAATGAGAAAATAAGGCGGTCAGGGTGGCCGAGCGGTTTTAGGCGCTACAGTTTGGAACTGCGCGACCGCTACGGTCGCAGGTTCGAATCCTGCCTCGGGCATGGATGTGTGTGATGTCCTTAGGTTAGTTAGGTTTAAGTAGTTCTAAGTTCTAGGGGACTGATGACCTCCCATAGTGCTCAGAGCCGTTTGAGCCATTTTTTTTTTTTTTGAGAAAATAAGAACGAACCACGAAAGCCTGGTACATAAATGGTTGGTGGAGGAATGTAGAGAACGCATACTGTTGCAGAAGAAGCTGATCAGCACCGCCACTGTGGTGTAGCGGAAATAATACTAGACTTTTGCATGGAGGGTCGTGAGTTCGAAACTCACCTGAACTGTAAAGATTTAATTTCTATATTCGGTTCGAGGACATTCTAGAAGTATCCACAAGTATCAGGAATCGCTGTACTGGAATGTTCTGTAATTCTATATACCGTATGTTTTCTGCCGGAGACAGTTCGCTCAGCGCTCTTGTATGTGCAAGTGCTGAATAAACCTTCGTTAAGTGAAGTTAGTGTTCGTCATTCACCTAATTACACCTTCTTCTACGTGACGTTATTCTGGTGGAGGCGCTGGGTATTCGAACTTGTGATAGCGTACATTATCGACGACACAGTGGCTCCCATCAGGCCACGGCAGAGCTGCCGTTCATGTGGCGAGAAACCCTAGTTCGAGCCATATTCAACAGATCGCAATCTATCGGAGAAGAAGAGGACGTTTCGATGACAGCAACCATGGCCAAGATCCAAATACGCGGCTGGAGGTATATGAGCGTATAGCCAAATTTAACGAATGGGATGACACCGTGTGTTTGGCTAACGTGTTTTTCTACTTGGTGGGCACTACCAAGCAATGGTATGAAAACAACAAGGAGAAATTCACAAGCTGCGAAGTATTCTAGGCGGAACTGTGCAAGTATTTCGGCGACACACAACGACGGAAGTGCAAGGATGAAGATAAATTAAAGAGCAGGGCACAGTGTCCAGGAGGAACTACAGCATCCTACATTCAAGACATCTTGGAGCTGTGTAAAATAGTGGATCCTAGAATGCAGGAGGAAGATAAGGCTGCACATCCCATGAAGCGTGTTGAGGAGAACATGTATCAAGCCCTACTCCTGAAGGAGGTTTCGACAGTAGACGACTTCATACAATGGTGCCAGTATATCGAGACAATGCACCAAAAAAGATTACACGCAAGACGTTTGAACGACTTCCAAACGTCGTATCGATGTCTGTGATGGAGGAAGAAACTGATTTCACAAGGGTTCTTCGTCAGATAGTGAGAGAGGAAGTTCAGAACGCACTTGGATTGCACGGTGAGCGAAAAACCGAGACGCTTCAAGAGGTCATAAGGGAGGAAGTGGAACAGACATTGAACCCAATCTCTCGTTCTTCTTTTCCCTTTAAAACGGTGAAAAAGTCGAGACCCAAGAGAAGGAGGACCCAAGATAACCAACCAGTATGTTTCGACTGCGGACGACCGGGACATGTGGTGCTCTACTGCCGAGAAAGGAAGCGGATATTTGATGACGGCCGCGCCAGAAGACAGCAGACCGATATTAGCCGACGCCAACTCAGGAACAACGAAGATGAACAAGAAGATGTGGGTACAGGACGACGTATGTCACCACCGCCGCCAGCTAGCCGCTGGAGAGGACGCCCCCCAACACGCCGATCAAGGTCTCCATCGCCGTTTAGAAGCTCCAGCCAATTACCTAGCCGCTCCAACCTGGAAAACTAGAGGGTGTGGCCTTCCTTGGAGGTGAGGCCGCCGAAGGTAAAAATCCTCCGCCGTCAATTGCTACAAAAATGATAGGAAACTACGTCGACATCCTCATGGATGGCCGACAGCCCAAGCTCTTGTGGACTCTGGAGTATCATATTCAGTCACTTCGGACAAGTACCGTCGCCAGTTGCTGAAAACCGTATTCGCCGACAACATCTCTGCTGAAGGTGGCTAATGGGACATACGTAAAACCTACACGAAGATGTGTCATTCGTGTGGGTATAAGTGGCCATACAGAGCCCTTAGAATTCATCGTCTTACTAGAGTGTAGTCATGACGTCATTCTCGGATGGGACTTTATGGGAGCTTCTCAGGCAATTACAGATTGTGGTCACTCGAAGATTATGCTAGACGAGATGAGATACTATGGACAGGAAGATGCGCATCCGAGTGTGTGGAGACTATGTGTGCTGGATGATGTGATCATTCCTGCAGTCAGCACTAGAAAGGTAACTGTCATGTGTCATGCCATGCATCAACCCATGGATCTTGTACTGGATTGTAAGAGAAGCATACCACTGAAGAATAACTTGGTCACGCCACCCTCTGTCGTCTCGTTTAAGAACGGGTTCGGTGAATTGTGGATAGCTAACTGTTGTCGAGAACCGCAGATAGACGCATGTGCGTAGCAGACGCTGAGCCGTTAATTGCAGAACAGCTGAGCATCACAGAAACCTCCCACGCCGAGTCTGTGGGCGAAATTAGCGCTACCACTGAGAGACAAGGTCTTCCAGCTCGACTATCACCAGATCTCACTAATGAACAACAGAAGAAGCTACTTGCCATTTGCAACGGAACGTTGGATAATTCGCGACGAGGTAGAGAAAATGATTCAGCCTTCGCAGAGCCCATGGTCGTCACCAGTGTTTCTCGTCAGGAAGAAGGATGGCAGTTGGCGCTTTTGTGTTGATTACAGGAAGCTTAATAAGATAACTAAAAAGGACGTTTACCTTCTTCCACGAATTGACGATACACTAGTTTGTCTGAAGGGGGCTAAGTTTTTGTCAACGATGGGCGTATACTGGGGATACTGACAAATCGAGGTGGATGTGGCTGATCGTGAGAAAACTCCATTCATCACCCCTGAGGGCCTGTATGAGTTTAAGGTAATGCCGTTTGGTTTGTGTAATGCACCAGCAACTTTTGAACGGATGATGGATATTCTTCTAAGTCACCTGAAGTGGATGATGTATCCTTTTTATTCAGATGACATTTAAGTGTTCTTAGAGACATTAGATGAACACATAAAAAGACTGATGATCGTTCTTAAGTGTCTCCAACAAGGTGGACTGAAACTTAATGCAAGAAAGTGTCTCTTTGGAGCAGAAAAAATCAAAATACTTGGACACCTTGTGTCAAACGAAGGTTTGCGGCCAGACCAAAGAAAGGTGAAATCTATAACGGAATTTCCTATTACTAAAAGTATTAGAGATGTGAGAAACTTCCTCGGATTATGTTCTTATTACCGTTGTTTTATCAAAGACTTTTGTATCAAAGCCAGGCCACTCCAAGTGCTGTTAAAAGCCGATGCTAAATTTATATGGGGTGGTGCTCAACAAGATTCTTTCGATGTGCTGCGAAAAGCTCTGACGACTGACCCTGTACTTGGTCTGTATGATGAGAGAGCACCTACATAATTACACACAGATGCCAGTGGGTATGGGATTGGTGCTGTTCAGGTGCAAATTGTGGATTGGAAAAAGAAGGTTATAGCCTACGTTTCTAGGACACTTTCAAAAGCCGAGAGAAACTATTCAACTACAGAAAGAAAATGTCTTGATGTGATCTGTGCAATGTGCAAATTTCGACTGTATCTCTATGGAAGCCCATTCACAGTTGTTACAGACCATCATTCACTTTGTTGTTTGACAGCTCTTAAGGGTCCAACAGGACGACTCGCCAGGTGGGCACTACGTCTTCAAGAGTATGACATTATCATAGTGTACAAAAGTGGAAGAAAACACCAAGATGCTGACTGTTTCTCAAGAATCCCTAAGCAAGACCATCAACACTTTGGTGAAGATAGTGATTCTCGCTGCACTCCAGGATCTCTCTGCTGAGCAGAAGAAGGACGCCAAGATATCTCAAATTACGCTTGCCTTAAACCGGTCAGAGGATGTGAAAGGAGAATTTAAGGTAGCTAATGGATTACTTTGCAAGAGAAACTTTGACCCCTTTGGAAAGAGGTGTCTACCAGTGATTCCTAAACACATGGCCCTTAGATGTTCTACAGAAATTCCATGACACGCCTGAAGCCCGACATTGAGGGTTTTTTAAGACATACTATAGGATCAGCAAGAAATTTTTCTGGCCAGGTTTATTTAGGAGTGTCCATCACTATGTGTCTCACTGTCAAGAGTGCCAGAGGAGAAGGGCAGTTCCTCAGAAACCACTTGGCTGGCTCATACCAATTCCACCAGCCTTTCCAGCGTGTTGGGATTGACCTCCTCGGACGATTTCCAACGTCTGCTAGTGGCAATAGATTGATTATTGTTTGCACTGTTTATCTGACGCGCTACGCCATTACAAAAGCCGTTAAAACAACCGAAGCATTCGAGGTAGCCAAATTCATCGTGGAAGACATTGTATTAAAACACAGTGCCCCAAGGTCGTTAATTACGGGTCGAGGGAAAGTTTTTCGATCGAATCTTGTGATAGAGATAAACCGTCGGTGCAACATTACTCATAACATGACGACTGCCTGCCAGCCGCAAATTAACGGTTTCACTGAACGCCTTAATAAGACCTTGGCCGACATGCTATCAACGTTCGTCGATGTTGAGCAGAGGTGCTACCTTTTATGACGTTTGCCTACAACACCGCCAAACAAGCCACCACAGGATTTATGCTATTTTTCGTGGTGCATGGGCGTGAAGCGACTATGACAATGGACACTGTGTTTCCATTACATCCTGATGACGTGGACGACGACTTCATAGGGGCAGGTGTTAACCAGAGCAGAGGAAGCTCGGCAGTTAGCTCTACTCCGCACGCCGCAGGCTCAAGAAAACGATCGCCGAAGGTATGACGCGAGCGACAGCCCTGTTCTCTACCAGTTTGGTGACCTCGTCTAAATCTTCACTCCTGTTCGGAAGGTTGGTCTCTCCGAGAAGCTCCTCAGGCGCTTCTTTGGACCTTATAAGGTAGTAAGACAGTTGTCTGATGTTACTTATGAAGTTGAAGATTTCGACCCCGACACAAGACGACGAAAGATTAAAGATGCGGTCCACGTCCTTCGAATGAAGCCCTATAAAGATCCTGCAACCCAGGGTAAATTCGAAGCTCCAGCGACAGGCAACAAGCGGAAAGGTGATGAAGAGCGTAGCGGCAAAGGACGTTCTAAGAAGGTCACCGCCAGGGCGAACATCAGTCATCGGCAGTCGGAGTATGCAGGACCGATGACTCGTTCGCGGACTAGGACGACGCAACACCTAGACACTGTTTCCTTAAGGAGGGAGCACCGTCGCAGAAGAAGCTGAGTAGCACAATGGTGTAGTGGTTCTAATAGTAAACTGTTGCCTGGAGGATCGTGAATTCAACTCTCACCTACACTGCACAATTTTAATTTCTATATTCCGTTCGAGTACATTCTAGAAGTATCCACAAATGTCAAGAATCATCGTACTGGAATCTTCTGTAGCTGTACATATAACTTATGTGTTCTGGCCGGAGGCAGTTCGCTGTGCGGTCTTGTACGTGCAAGTGCTGAATAAACCGTCGTTAGGTGAAGTTAGTGTTCGTCATTCATCTACTTACACCTTCCTCTACGTGATAATATGGTCTGTCAGGCCAATGCAACAATTAATAAAGAATACGCTATTATCCCGTCATGAGGCATGTTATAAAGTCACGAGCCACTGAAACTGTTTCCAGGTGTCCCTAAGCAATGGCTTAGACCCTATACACTTCTCACGTACAGATTTTCAGTGAAAGTAACCGATGTTGGACATTAAAGAATGTTCAAAAATTCGTTAATTTTGAAATGTATAACACAAATACACGACGAATTCGTCGCACTGAACGATACATCACGTAAATTTTCGCCATATTTCAAGTTTTATTAACGTTAAAGTTGTTTCGTGATTTTTTCCATGAGGATCCAAAAGAAAAATCTTTAGCCTAATTTTATCGAATTTTGAACAAAAATCTTTTTCTTTATCGTAGTCCACAAGATCAGTAACCAGTACAAAACAAGGCACCAGCAGAAAAGAAAAGGATCCTATAAGTGCTATCTGAAGATGAATTTGTAACGACTGACTGGTTGCTGTTTAAATTACAGCTCTAGCATAAGTGGCATTTTAGCAGTACTTTACAAAATGAAAGTCTATTGTGATCGAAGTAAGGACAGGCAGTGGGACAGTTTGTCATTCAGGTCTTTTTTTCAGTGTTCGTAGAGCGCGCCTACGTGCGTACACAGCGTATCAGTTGGGAAGTGCACAACTGTTGTGATGGGATTTCCCTTGTGGGCGGGCACTGTGCATTACAAAAGGTGCATTTCGACAGCTTAAGCCTTCGCAGAGAAGCATGTATTACAGAGACTAACACATTTCTTGCATTTCGCACAATCATATGTTCACATGGAACATGTTTCTTCTCTGCATATACTACAATGAGACATTGTCTTTATGAAAGAGGCGCTTTTATTCCGTCTCTTGGTCCATATGACCATTCGTTTGGTCTAGTGTGAGAACTATGAAGAAGTGTTTCATCTATATATGTGAGGGATCTGCCCTCTTTACTGTAATTTCTCACGTAATGAATAAATCAGTATGTTTAATTCGTAGCTCCTACATCTGAACGTTAAACTAGCACATCTGATTACCTTCCCTCGTCATTGTGAATCATATGAAAATTTAAAAGTGTATACACTAATAATAAATCTGTATACCATAAAATAAATCTGTAAAGTATCGTGTATGTCTGTTTGTCTCTTTGAATACGCTTCTCCAAAACTAGTAGACGAATTTTGATGGTGTTATCACAGGTAAATTTATTAAGCATAGATTAGGGACCGTACAGGCTTTAGTTAATCAAAATTGGACTACAGAACAAAATGATATCGTTATTTAAAGTTCTAAAGCCTTCTTGTCTGTCTATTTGAACCCGCCAACTCCAAACCAGGTTCACCTAATTTTTCACAACGTTTGGTGAGTAGGACATCCGCAACTGAGAGCATAATAATTCACTTAGAGACAGTCACTTTAATTGTAGTGATATTTACTCAAAACCACGACCGGTTTAGTGATTTTAAAATCCCATCCTCAGGTATGAAATTATTGTATTTACTAAGACACATCCTGCGATCGTGGTTAGAATAAATATTAGAACAACGCAAGCGAATCTCTTTAAATTAATTGACAAATTTTAATGGATTTCCACAGGCAACTTAAATATATCTTGGGGAAACATATGGGCTTTAGTTAAATCAAAACTGGATCTTAAAAAAGAAGATTCTTATATATAAAAATGTATGTATGTTCCACATCTCCACCGAAACCATATGACCTATTTCAACTAAACTTGGTACACGTACCACTTACTGTCTACAAAGTATCGTTGTGGGAGTAAGAACCACCTACCTACCGAAGGGGCGGGGGTGGGGGTGAAAAAGTAGTGTAGGCCATGAGGCGCAAATACACAGATGTTATCCGTCCGGTATTTGAGAATGAGAGCACTTAGTAACCCCGTTTACATGGGGCTCCCAAAATCGAATTTCGTAAACTGATTTCCCAGTACCACTTCTGGGTGGTCATGTAAACACTTCAAAATCGATTCTTTAAATCCGCTCTGGTTGCCAGTTTTCCAATTCCGCAGTCGATTTTCGCTCCAAACGCAACCGGGTTTGAAACGTGCTTAGGCTGTCAGGTTTCAGTGCATTTTGGCATGAGGGCATTGTCCGTCTTGTGTCACAGGGGGATAAATCTATTAACACTATTAGATTACTTTTGCAATAACAAATCCTTTACTTACTTTTTTCCATGTGCCTCGTTTACATTTGACTGCTTTTTATACTAATGATTTATTTGTGCGATGTTACATTATAGAATCACTAAGAAGTCCTTTTGACACTAAATAGTTTCCTTTTCTGAGCGAGAGATGGTCACCATGTCATCATGAACGTTTCACTGGTACCATATCGGTTGGTCTACACCCACATAGTGGCGTTGTGTCAGCATCCAGCACCGTACCCCACCAGATTCATCAGCAACCATTTCTGCCGGTATGTCCGAGGAGAACATGGCAACGGTCGTACGACCCCCACCCCTCTCAGACACACCCTCAAAAATTCTTTTCCATCAGTAGTTCTTTGGCCACTGATCTTTCTTAGACTTTTTACTCGCATCGTTGGAAAGGCCACGTCTTCATCTTTATCTTGTCATAGCTCCTAGTGATGTTTCTCCATCTGAAGAGGTCGTTACAACTTGCTGGTCTGTAACTCCTTATGAAGTTTCTTGAAAAATAAAAACACCAACAGCTGTTACATGATTCTTTAATAGTACCAACGGCTTCATAATGTTGGAGGTGCATCTTCAGGTACATTTATTTTCAGATCACTTACACGGATAAGTAGAGCGAAGGTCATCCCGTCATAGCTAGCCAGGTTGTAATAAATTCGTCGAAATAGTGAAGACAGTCGATATTTAAAACAGGTGCTCACTTATTCATGTAAATGATCTAAAAATAAATGTATCTAAAGGTGCAACTCTAAAGCTGTGAAGTCGGCAGTATTATGAAAGCTGTTTTTGGTTTATTTTTCAAGAACGCATACCTTCAGCTGCAGATGCCCATGTTATAAAATTTGCTGTCCTAATGGTACTGACTTCAATTTCTTGCTTGAGACCTCTATTATTTTGATATCTATTTAAATTTGAGCCGTGCGTGGCTCGTGTTCGTGCCATATCTCATTTGACATCCTGCATTTACTATACTACCATCTCGTTATGTTAATTTCAATTGCTGGTGTCACCGAGTTGCCGATTTGCCTGCTCGTGAGGGGCAGCAGCAGAGCTTATCGATATATGCCCTGCCATATTATCTCTGCTGGACTGCTATTACTTCCTGTTTGTCGTGTGTTGAGAAGGAGCTGGGATCTGTCAGTGAGCTGCGAGATGCTAGCAGTGCAGTTCGGACCTGGCAGTGTTTGACTTAGGACGCAGCAGAATTTCAGTCTGGACGCCGCTGCAGTGACATCCGGACAGCCATGACTCGCCCGACGGTTGCCAATACATATCGGCTTTGTGCGGACCAACTTGGTTGGTCGCCGGCGGTCGCCTTGTCGGACGTAATGTATGTTGGCTGGTGATCACTTTTGCGTTACCTGCTTGTGCCCACTCGTGATTCGACCTTGTTATTGCACAGTTGCTGCCGTTAGTATTGTCTGGTCCCTCGTGCAGGTGTTCGTGAAACTGTGTGTAGCCTGTGATGTCGACTGCTCAGTTATCTTAGTGCTGTCTCCATGCTGAGAGGTGGCAGTCGGTCGGTTGGTGTGGATCATCCAGGAAATCTCCGCGCGGCGCAGTGAGCCAGGCCCGCTGGCAGTCTCCACGCAGTGTCGGAGTGTGTGGGAGCTGTTCCGATTGCTACGAGATTCCTGGCTCACCAATCCAGGACATCAAAGTTGAGTGGTGATTTAATTCACATTTTACCGGTGGTTTCCACGGTTGGCTGTTAGGGGTATTCCCGTGAGCAACAGCGAGTGTTCGAGTTGACGAAAGTTTGGCCACCATCCGCAGCAGTTAAACTGAATGTTGGTTGTTTGAAGTCCAAGTATTTTCTGCCTTGTGGCCGTTAGTGTACCGGTTATCTGACGTAAAATTCTAGCGGTGTCCTTTCCTCTACGTGTTGTCGCTATCCAACACGTGTGTGTAGTTTTGACAGCTTATGCATACTTGGTTGTGGGGCGGCTTCGCCTTTTACGTTTTGGCTTTGGAGTTCCTTGTGGACTGGTCGGGTGGAAAGCAAATCGTCTTGTCGGTGGGTCCGTTGACTGTTTCTTGGTTGGGCTGCCGGCGGATCGGATATAGGTGGGCCGACTACATGTCTCCCTTAAGCGAACGTTTATATTTCAAGTGCAGACCGACCCCCGTAAACTTCTGAGCGCTGCTGGCTGTACTGCCTTTTCGTATTGGTGTTTGATTGTGTATTTTGAATGGCTCATAGCCGATGGCTTGATTTTATATACTTTTAGTTGGGTTTTGAATAATTGGCCTTCAGTCGCTTTAAAACTGAAAGTTCCTTACTTGTCAAGTCTTGCATTGTTTGGGCCTTCAGCCTCATTCACAATACTTTTTGGATAAAGCTTTGGGCCATCTGCCTTTTGAAAACTTATTGTAGTTGTGTTTTTCAATAATGGGTATTCAGCCGCTTTAAAATTTAAATTCCTTACTTGTTAAATTTTAGATTGGCTGGGCCTTCAGCCCGTGTAAACTGCTGTTTAAAGATAAAGCTTTGGGCCTTCTGCCTACTAAAAATTGTTTTAAATCATCGGCCTTCAACCGCTTTTAAATTAAAGTTCTTGTCTTTCAAGAATCAGACTGTGTGGGGCCTTCAGCCTAATTGAAGATATGGTCTTCTGCCTTGTGTTTCTTTTAAATTATTTTTACCTGCAGTCTTAAATCATCGGCCATCAGCTGTCTCTAAATTCAACTTCTTTGCTTTTCAAGTGTTAGATTGGTTGAGCCTTCAGGCAAGTTATAGAACTTACTTACGTGAGGTTTTCTGCCTTCTAAATGTTCTGTTTTGAGTCTGAACTTTAAGTTAATGGCTTTCAGCCGTTTTTAAATTTAAGTGGCTGTGCCTTTAAGGTATACGGTAGTGTGGCCTATTCAGCCGATAACTAAGTTCAAAGATATTTGCTGTATTGTTTGGACAACTAAATAAAGTTATATGTATTTGAGTGTAGCTGACGGCCCCCTTTTGGCCCCTTTCCACAATTCCAACTCCTGTTCTGTCCTGCTGATTTAAGCATGGCGTTTCAAAATTAATTTTGAATACATTAATCGCTGGGGTATGAAGTAACTTTTTCTTCATTACAGGCTATACTACAACACTGTCAGATCTTGTGTCCACTCCACTTCAGACGAAATACACTATTTCATGAACAGTATCCAGATAGCTATTAAAGAACATCGATATAGGGCGTGTCCACCATTTACCTTTATGACGACTTGGTTTCTGCTGGGGTTGAATGATTTTTCTGAATGTACGTGGGGGGGAATGACAGCCTATTTTTCCTCAAGAGCCCAAACCAGCGGAGGCAGTGATGTTGGATGCCAGGTTCTGGAGCGAAGTCGACCTTCCAACTCATCCCAAAATTTTCCATCTCCTTTAACTCCGGGCCGGCCAGTCCGTTTCGGGAATGTTAATGTCCACGAACTCCTGCAGCACAAATGCTGTTTCATGACAGTGTGCATTGTCATGCTGATGGAGGCATGGTCTCCGAAATGTTCCTCTATTGTACGCAATACACTATCCTCTAAAATGTGTTCGTATACTTCCACATTTAGCGTTGCTTTAAACGAAACATGGGGACGCTACCACAGCCACGAAAAACGGCTCAATCCGGTAACACCATCACTTCCTTACTTGGCACGTCACTCGATGGCAGGTAAATTTCCCAAGCAATCGCCAAACAGGAACCCTTGTACAGATTTGCCACAGGGTGTAGCCTGATTTATCACTCCAAATCACTCACCTGCAGTCTTCCACCGTCCAGTTGCGTCTTTGTTTACACTCCTCGAGCGTCACTTCGAATTGACTATAGATGTATGTGGTTTATGAGAAACTGCTAGACCACTGTGTCCCCCTCTTTTTAACTCCCTACGCACAGTCATTGTGGTAGCTGGACTGCTGCTAGCGCGTTGAAACTTACGAATCATTCTCTCTGCTGGTTTCGTGAGATATTTTGCAACCACTTCCAGAAAGCTCGACGATCGCTGTCCGTGAGTTTGTTATACGACTGAACGATTCTTTTAAAGAACTGATTTGGAACAAGTCAGTTTACAGCATATCTACAGGGTGTTACAAAAAGGTACGGCCAAACTTACAGGAAATATTCCTCACACACAAAGAAAGAAAATATGTTATGTGGACATGTGTCCGGAAACGCTTACTTTCATTGTTAGAGCTTATTTTATTACTTCTCTTCAAATCAAATCAATCATGGAATGGAAACACACAGCAACAGAACGTACCAGCGTGACTTCAAACACTTTGTTACAGGAAATATTCAAAATGTCCTTCGTTAGCGAGGATACATGCATCCACCCTCCTTCGCATGGAATCCCTGATGCGCTGAGGCAGCCCTGGAGAATGGCGTATTGTACCACAGCCGTCCACAATACGAGCACGAAGAGTCTCTACATTTGGTACCGGGGTTGCGTAGACAAGAGCTTTCAAATGCCCCCATAAATGAAAGTCAAGAGGGTTGAAGTCAGGAGAGCGTGGATGCCATGGAATTTGTCCGCGTCTACCAATCCATCGGTCACCGAATCTGTTGTTGAGAAGCGTACGAACACTTCGACTGAAATGTGCAGGAGCTCCATCGTGCATGAACCACATGTTGTGTCGTACTTGTAAAGGCACATGTTCTAGAGCACAGGTAGAGTATCCCGTATGAAATCATGATAACGTGCTCCATTGAGCGTAGGTGGAAGAACATGGGGCCCAATCAAGACATCACCAACAATGCCTGCCCAAACTTTCACAGAAAATCTGTGTTGATGACGTGATTGCACAATTGCGTGCGGATTCTCGTCAGCTCACACATGTTGATTGTGAAAATTTACAATTTGATCACGTTGGAATGAAGCCTCATCCGTAAAGGGAACGTTTGCACTGAAATGAGGATTGACACATTGTTGGATGAACCATTCGCAGAAGTGTACCCGTGGAGGCCAATCAGCTGCTGATAGTGCCTGCACACGCTGTACATGGTACGGAAACAACTGCTTCTCCCGTAGCACTTCCATACAGTGACGTGGTCAACGTTACCTTGTACAGCAGCAACTTCTCTGACGCTGATATTAGGGTTATCGTCAACTGCACGACGAATTGCCTCGCCCACTGCAGGTGTCCTCGTCGTTCTAGGTCTTCCCCAGTCGCGAGTCATAGGCTGGAATGTTCCGTGCTCCCTAAGACGCCGATCAATTGCTTCGAACATCTTCCTGTCGGGACACTTTCGTTCTGGAAATCTGTCTCGATACAAACGTATCGCGCCACGGCTATTTCCCCGTGCTAATCCATACATCAAATGGGCATCTGCCAACTCCGCATTTGTAGACATTGCACTGACTGCAAAACCACGTTCGTGATTAACACTAACCTGTTGATGCTACGTACTTATGTGCTTGATGCTAGTACTGTAGAGCAATGAGTCGCATGTCAACACAAGCACCGAAGTCAACATTACCTTCCTTCAATGGGGTCAACTGGCGGTGAATCGAGGAAGTACAGTACATACTGACGAAACTAAAATGAGCTCTAACATGGAAATTAAGCGTTTCCAGACACATGTCCACATAACATCTTTTCTTTATTTGTGTGTGAGGAATGTTTCCTGAAAGTTTGGCCGTACCTTTTTCTAACACCCTGTATACATGGTTAGGATTAACATTAATGAAGACATTATTATTTTACTCGTACTGATTCAATACATTTAAGATTTTTATTTTATTTTTTTATTTTATTGGCTATCAGTAGAAATTTGTCTGTGGAATAAAGGGAGGTGTCCAGAAGAAATGATTTTAAATTAGATTAAAAACTTGCTTCGCTACCTTTCAGACATTTATGTTATTGGGTAAGTGATCAAAAGTTTTTGCTGCTGCGTATTGAACTCCTTTTTGAGCCAATGACATCTTTAACAATGGCTAATAACGCCATTTCTCCCTCTAGTGTCGCAGGTATTGACATCAATGTTCTTCTCAAACTGATATGGATTATTTGTGACGAATTTCATTAGCGAATACGTGAATCGCGACGGCGCAGCTGAAATACCAAGTTCCTTGAAGAGGTACGTACATGACGTCCCTGGGCGAACACCACGTATTCTTCTTACTGCTCTCTTTTGTGAAATGAATACTTTCATCCTAAGTGACGAGTTACTCTAGAAGATTAACTGGAACGCTTAAAACTGTGTGCCGACCGAGACTCGAACTCAGGACCTTTGCCTTCTTCGGGCAAGTGCTCTACCATCTCTTTTTTTTTATCTCATTTTGTTCGATTTCGTTCGTTGCATCTGCTGGGGGCCGACGTCGTAAGACATCCGTTTAAGTTCGTTGTTGGTCGATTAACTCAGTATTTATTATTACAGAGAGAGCTAACCCTCTGACAGAACACGCCGAGCTACCGTGCCAGCATCATCTGAGCTACCCAAGCACGTCTCACGCCCCGTCCTCACAGCTTTACTTCTGCCAGTACCTCGTCTCCAACCTTCCAAACTTTACAGAAGCTCTCCTGCGAACCTTGCAGAACTTCCTGAAAGAAAGGATATTGCGGGGACATGGCTTAGCCACAGCCTGGGGGATGTTTCCAGAATGAGATTTTCACTCTGCACTGGAGTGTGCGCTGATATGAAACTTCCTGGCAGATTAAAACTGCACAGTTTTTAATCTGCCAGGAAGTTTAATATTAGCGCACACTCCGCTGCAGAGTGAAAATCTCATTCTGGAATTGGAACGACTTTATTGAGTGGAAATATGCAAAATATATTAGGTGGTTGACACATTTGTTTTCAAGATTAGCAGTATATGAGTAGAGAAAGTAGATGAACTTAACTGTTTGAGAAGCTCAGTAATGTGATTCTTCCAGTTCAAGTTTTCATCAGTACGCACCCCCAAAAACTTGGTGCGTTCTACCCTATTTACTGACTCCTACTCATGCACTGTGTCAGCTGCTGGTATGACTATTGATTGTACAGAACTGTACGTAGTGTGTCTTCTTAAAATAGAGGGAGAATCCAGTTTCAGAGACCCACTTAATAATTCTTTGGGAAATATCAATTATCAACTCTACTGTTGCTTTCCCTCTAGTGTAATTTGTTATAATACTAGTATCATCTGCCGAAAGTATCAGTTGCGCGCCGCGTGGGATTAGCCGAGCGGTCAGGGGCGCTGCAGTCATGGACTACGCGGCTGGTCCCGTCGGAGGTTCGAGTCCTCCCTCGGGCATGGGTGTGTGTGTTTGTCCTTAGGATAATTTAGGTTAAGTAGTGTGTAAGCTTAAGGACTGATGACCTTAGCAGTTAAGTCCCGTAAGATTTCACACACATTTTTACCAGTTGCGCTTGTTGAAAGTTAAGTGGAAGGTTATTCTCATGTAAAAGGAATAGCAGTGGGCCCTAAATTGAACCATGTGGGACACCCTTTCTGATTTCTTTTCCCAGACACTACATGGGGTCTGCCTGCTCTTGTTTCAGATGCGGTTGATCCTTCACGCTTCGACTTCCTAATCGCATAAACAGTTGAGTCTGAAGCGTTAAAATGTCTGAAATGTCCCCATTGCATTTGTTACTCAGGTGAAATGCAGTGACTAGTTCACTTTCGTAGTCCCTGAGCTCTTCTGTCCGAACCTTCTGCTACTGAAATTTCTCTCAACTACATCTACATGGTTACTCTGCAATTCACACTTAAGTGCCCGGCAGAGGGTTCATCGAACCATTTTCATACTACTTCTCTACCATTACACTCTCGAATGGCGCGTGGGAAAAAGGAACACCTAGATCTTTCCGTTCGAGCTCTTTCTCTTATTTTACACTCCTGGAAATGGAAAAAAGAACACATTGACACCGGTGTGTCAGACCCACCATATTTGCTCCGGACACTGCGAGAGGGCTGTACAAGCAATGATCACACGCACGGCACAGCGGACACACCAGGAACCGCGGTGTTGGCCGTCGAATGGCGCTAGCTGCGCAGCATTTGTGCACCGCCGCCGTCAGTGTCAGCCAGTTTTCCGTGGCATACGGAGCTCCATCGCAGTCTTTAACACTGGTAGCATGCCGCGACAGCGTGGACGTGAACCGTATGTTCAGTTGACGGACTTTGAGCGAGGGCGTATAGTGGGCATGCGGGAGGCCGGGTGGACGTACCGCCGAATTGCTCAACACGTGGGGCGTGAGGTCTCCACAGTACATCGATGTTATCGCCAGTGGTCGGCGGAAGGTGCACGTGCCCGTCGACCTGGGACCGGACCGCAGCGACGCACGGATGCGCGCCGAGACCGTAGGATCCTACGCAGTGCCGTAGGGGACCGCACCGCCACTTCCCAGCAAATTAGGGACACTGTTGCTCCTGGGGTATCGGCGAGGACCGTTCGCAACCGTCTCCATGAAGCTGGGCTACGGTCCCGCACACCGTTAGGCCGTCTTCCGCTCACGCCCCAACATCGTGCAGCCCGCCTCCAGTGGTGTCGCGACAGGCGTGAATGGAGGGACGAATGGAGACGTGTCGTCTTCAGCGATGAGAGTCGCTTCTGCCTTGGTGCCAATGATGGTCGTATGCGTGTTTGGCGCCGTGCAGGTGAGCGCCACAATCAGGACTGCATACGACCGAGGCACACAGGGCCAACACCCGGCATCATGGTGTGGGGAGCGATCTCCTACACTGGCCGTACACCACTGGTGATCGTCGAGGGGACACTGAATAGTGCACGGTACATCCAAACCGTCATCGAACCCATCGTTCTACCATTCCTAGACCGGCAAGGGAACTTGCTGTTCCAACAGGACAATGCACGTCCGCATGTATCCCGTGCCACCCAACGTGCTCTAGAAGGTGTAAGTCAACTACCCTGGCCAGCAAGATCTCCGGATCTGTCCCCCATTGAGCATGTTTGGGACTGGATGAAGCGTCGTCTCACGAGGTCTGCACGTCCAGCACGAACGCTGGTCCAACTGAGGCGCCAGGTGGAAATGGCATGGCAAGCCGTTCCACAGGACTACATCCAGCATCTCTACGATCGTCTACATGGGAGAATAGCAGCCTGCATTGCTGCGAAAGGTGGATATACACTGTACTAGTGCCGACATTGTGCATGCTTTGTTGCCTGTGTCTATGTGCCTGTGGTTCTGTCAGTGTGATCATGTGATGTATCTGACCCCAGGAATGTGTCAATAAAGTTTCCCCTTCCTGGGACAATGAATTCACGGTGTTCTTATTTCAAATTCCAGGAGTGTAAATACGACCGACCGCGATCCTCGCTTGCTTGTTGACAGTTGGCTGCTCGCCTCCGTGTGAGTGGCTGGAAGCGCGAATGGTGGCGGTCCCTCCCCAGCTGTCGCGGTCCACGTGCTGAGAGGAAGCAGCAAGAAGGGCGGCGGTGGCGCTAAGTGAGCTCTAACCACAGTAATCCTGCCAGAGGTGGCGACGTGTCGCTGTCGCTGCGCCCGTAATCACGGCCCGACTGCCAGCGGGGCAAAAAACGGCGGACGGCTCCTGCCCCGCGATACGCCACGCTCGCCTGTAATCTGCGCCGCCAGCCACCGAGTTAACGACGTGCGCAGTGCTGGGGGCCCCAGGTACAGACAATTGTGTCAGACTATCACAGGTTCCAACAGTGTGAGATGGAAATTGATAGTTGAAATCTTGAAAGTAACGGCGGAAAAGTACAGAGAATAATGCTGAGGCTCGCAGGCGACAAGGCACTTGTGGCTGGATATGAACAAAAAACCTGTGGAATGGAGTGTACGCCATATTCGTCACAGTATGTGGCCTAAGAATAAACCAAAAAAAAAAAAAGACAAAAATGATGGGGACTAGTAAGCATTTGTGGGCGAAGCGAGAATTCTATTCCAGGAAACAAGATTACATAGGGTAACCAAATCACGGGAAGTATCAGAAGCAGATTGGCACAGTTTTTTTATCTACCGGGTGATCAAAAAGTCAGCATAAATTTGAAAACTAAATAAGTCACGGATTAATGTAGATAGAGAGGTACAAATTGACACACATGCTTGGAATGACATGTGGTTTTATTAGAACCGAAAAATACAAACGTTCAAAAAATGTCCGACAGATGGCGCTTCATCTGTTCAGAATAGCAATAATTAGCGTAACAAAGTAACACAAAGCAAAGATGATATTATTTACAGCAGATGCTCAATATGTCCACCATAATTCCTTAACAATAGCTGCAGTCGAGGAATAATGTTGTGAACAGCACTGTAAAGCATGTCCGGAGTTATGGTGAGGCGTTGGCGTCGGATGTTGTCTTTCAGCATCCCTAGAGATGTCGGTCGATCACGATACACTTGCGAGTTCACGTAAACCCAAAGCCAATAATCGCACGCACTGAGGTCTGGGGACCTGGAAGGCCAAGCATGACGAACGTGGCGGCTGAGTACACGATCATCACCAAACGACGCGCGCAAGAGATCTCTCACGCGTCTAGCAATACTTTGCATTTTTTTTTTGTTCTAATAAAACCCCATGTCATTCCAATCATGTGTGTCAATTTTTACCTCAATCTACATTATTCCATGGTTTATTAAGTTTTCAAATTTGTATTGACTTTTTGATCACCCGCTATTTACACCTCAAGTTCCGTAGTACCAAATTGAGGAGCAAATCTCCAAGGTCGTGGAACGTGTCAGTACATGAAATTACAACACAAAAGTAATAACAGATAATAATAAATGTTAAAGAACCCGAAAAATGTCAATCCATAAGTTTAAGTAAACGCAATCAACAACACAATAAGAATCAGCTTAATTTTTCTAGGAACTCCTCGACAGAATAGAAGGAGTGACCCAAGAGGAAACTCTTCAGTTTCGATTTGAAAGCGCGTGGATTACTGCTAAGATTTTTGAATTCGAGTGGCAGCTTATTGAGAATGGATGCAGCAGTATACTGCACACCTTTCTGCACAAGAGTTAAGGAAGTTCGATCCAAATGCAGGTTTGATTTATGCTGAGTATTAACCGAGTGAAAGCTGCTTATTCTTGGGCATAAGCTAATATTGTTAACAAGAAATTACAGTAAGGAATATATACATTGAGGCGCCAACGTCAAAATAGCCAGACCCATGACACAGGGGTCGACAAGAGGTTCGTGAACTTATACCACTTATTGCACGAACCGCCCGTTTCTGAACCAGAAATATCCTTTTAGATTGGGAAGAGTTACCCCAAAATACAATCCCATACGACATAAGTCAATGAAAATAAGCAAAGTAGACTAATTTTCGTGTCGAACGACCACTCACTTCTGATACTATTCGAATAGTAAAAATGGCACTATTAAGCCTTTGAACAAGACCCTGAACGTGGGCTTTTCACGACAGCTTACTATCTATGTGAACATCTAGAAAATTGAACTGTTCTGTTTCACTGTTCATATGCCCATACTGTGAAATTAAAACGTCAGGTTTTGTTGAATTGTGTGTTAGAAACTGTAAAAACTGAGTCTTACTGTGATTTAGCGTTAGTTTATTTTCTACAAGCCATGAACTTGGGTCATGTACTGTACTATTTGAAACCGAGCCAATGTTGCCCACTACATCCTTTACTACCAAGCTAGTGTCATCAGCAAACAGAAATATTTTAGAGTTACCCGTAACACTAGAGGACATATCATTTGTATAAATAAGGAACAGGAGCGGCCCCAACACTGATCCCTGGGGCACCTCTCACTTGACAGTACTCCACTCAGACCTCACATCACAGCCATTATCAACATTGTGAATATTGACCTTTTGCTGCCTGTTGCTAAAGTAAGAGGTGAACCAACTGTGAGCTACTCCGCTTATTCCATAATGATCCATTTTCTGGAGCAATATTTTGTGATCAACACAATCAAATGCCTTAGTTAAATCGAAAAATATGCCAAGCGCTCGAAACCTTTTGTTTAGCCCATCCAGGACCTCATAGAGAAAAGAGAATATAGCATTTCCGTTGTTAAACTACTTCTAAAGCCGAACTGTACGTTTGATAGTAAATCGTATGATATGAAATGATCAATTATCCTTACATAAAATAACTTTTGCAAACTGATGGCCGGCCGCGGTGGTCTAGTGGTTCTAGGCGCGCAGTCCGGAACCGCGGGACTGCTACGGTCGCAGGTTCGAATCCTGCCTCGGGCATGGATGTGTGTGATGTCGTTAGGTTTACGTAGTTCTAAGTTCTAGGGGACTGATGACCACAGAAGTTAAGTCCCATAGTACTCAGAGCCATACATACATACATACATACAAACTGATGGCATAGAAATAGGTCTAAAATTATCTACATTATCCCTTTCTTCCGTTTTATAAAGTGGCTTTACTACTGAGTACTTTAATAGCTCAGGAAAGGGACCATTCCTAAAGGAAAAATTACAAATATGGGTAAATACAGGGCTAACATGTACAGCACAGTACTTTAATACTCTGTTAGAAACTCCATCATAACCATGAGAATCCTTAGCCTTCAGTGACGAATTATTCACTCAATCTCCCTCTTGTCTGTATCACAGAGGAGCATTTCAGACATCAATCTCGGAAAGGCATTTGCCAAGGTTACACCTAGTGGTTTCAGAGGCTGATATGGAAATATGGAAGAAGTTCGTGAAAATGGACGTCTCTGGCACAGAACAGTATGTAGAGGAGATGTACAAAAATACGTACGAACCACAAGTACGATACATTACCATACCTAATAAAGTGTAGAAAAACGGTTGGCATTGAAAACAGCTTTCACTCATCTCGTAATGTATAGTTACATGCGCTGTATGCCATTGCTCCTCCAAAGTAGTGGTGATTTCAGGTACCCAGTGATGGAACTGGACAGTAATCAGGCGCCCTTCTCTGCAAGCAAATGACGAAGTCTCAGTACAATTGAGATCTAATGGCTGTGGTGGCCATGGGACATGCGACAAGTCATCTTTGTGCTCACGAAACAGTCCTGTACGATGTGAGTTCTGCCAACAGGGACCCTTGCCTCTTGAAACACAGCATCACTACAGGGGAACATATTACTATGGAATTGACCTGATAAGCCAAATTTGTTACATAATCCTTGGCAGTAATGCAGCCTTGCAAAGTAGCCGTGGTGCACATGGACTTACTTACCCTCGGTCCCGGCCGTATTTACGTTAAATGAATAATGTGTTGATCTGGCCTTATCCCTTTCCGTGCTGAAGCTCGCCGACTCGCCGATCTCTCGCTAAATGGGGTTTTCTGATGTCATTAACCAGCTGCTCGGTTCGTCTCCAAAATACATTATACTTTAAATTGTTTAGTCACGCCCCTATCCTGATAGTGGTAGGTATTGTTTTGTTAGTTTTCGGTACATGAGATTAACTGCAATTGCCTTTTGTTGATATAATATAATTATTATTTTCTGAGGCTCTCGTACTGTATCGTACTGTCGTTATGGATCGAGCTTATGTAAAATCCGGACGCCTTACATACCAAGACTACCGAAGCATGGTATTGGTAGAGCGTATCTCTAAGCATCCGTCACTATTACTCAACACATTATCGTCTGAGTTGTCGCTTAAGGATGATGGTTTTTCTGCTGTCCCTGCATGCGACAGATTTCTTCGATACAGTTTCTCTTGGAATACCAAGCACTAACTTGGCTAAGGAAGCAAACAATATACGAGCACTAACAATTTGCCCACATATGAATTCACTTAGCTCCGACATAGTGCATTCAGAACTAGACAGAAGGCCGTTCTGACCACGACTAACGCTTACAATGTATTGACGACATTGCACAACTGGCGTTTGTGTTCAGACACTGACAGCACAACCTACAGGCCTGGCCAGCACCTACATTCATGTTCAAGCATGCATTTTTCTCGGTGTTTCAGCACTTTCGTCCAACTCCTGTATGTGAAATGTGGACCATTGGAAATATGGAGAAAGAGGCATTAGACGGATTCTAAAAGTGATTCTATCGAAGAATGTTAAAAATTATCAGGACAAATTCTGTAAGAACTGAAGAAATGCTAAATTTAATATGTGAAGATTGACTTTAGCAGAAGGCCCTCAACGGAAAAAGGATGTTATATATCTGATGCAACGTCCACAACATCCAATAATAGTTATCATTTGAAACACCGAAAATGCAGATGAAATACCTTCTGTATCATCCAAAATTTTTCTGCGTGTAATATCGTTGGTAAGTTGTACTGTACTTCTAATTCTGATTATGCTTTATTACAATAATAGAAGTAATACTGCATTTATCCCTGACTGTATATAATTATTTGTAACTATAATGTAATAATTGTAAATTGCTGGGTAAGAGCCAAGGGAACTTTTTTTAAATATATCGATAGCAAATACGAATTGGCTGTAGCTGTGCCGTTGTTTATCTCTGCGTGCGGAAAGTCACTGTCGCGCTGTGAGTAGAGAGGAAGCAGAGCAGCTTGAGTCATGAAAGAGTGAGGAAGTGTTTGTTGGGCGCTCCCGCAGACCCGGTGTGCAGCTATGCTCGCGCCAATGTAGACGCTACTGATCTGTTAACCCGCGAGTATTGACCCCACGGTAGAAGTGGACAGGCGGAGGAAGCTGCAGTTCCAACTACTGCCTGTCCCATAATTATCCGTGGCTCTGGAGACGAATCAGAGTTGTTCTCATCGAACAGCAGCAGCAGCGACAACGGAAGCTCAACATTGTCGTCGGCTACATTCTTCTTCGTACTCACAGCTACAACAGCGTAAGACTGTTAACTGACAAATACAGTAATGTACAGGCTTTCCCCTGCAATATTTCTTTCACAAAGTATGAATAGCTTGAATAATAACTTGCAAAAGTTAAAACTTGTAAGGCACTTGTGTTGTCATTGTCCTTAGACATTATTACCAAGCAGGGTCCCTTTTCCTTTCCATGCAATCACCAAGTGCCGTGAAACTATTTAAATTGATTACCAAATTATTGCCAGTTTTGTTTGTTTGCTAATCATCAATTTCAATCTAAATTTTCTGCCTCATTAACTGTTCATTCGTGTATTGCATAGTAGAGGCATAACTAATTTTCGATTTTGAGTATTAACTTCATTCACTTGAAGTAATGTAAAATTTCACTGTCAGAACTAATAATTAAAGATACAGCATTGAAAGGGGTGCCCAATTTCATTTATTCCATAATTGTCTTGGCGAGTGACTTCTGATGGCTTGGTGTGTTTTTTATTGTTATATTAAAAGTAAGATCAGTTGCTCATTTGCTTAAAGCGAATTCAATTCACTCTTTCAGTAATCCAAAGGAAACTGCTTGCCTTTTTCAAAATTTTGCATTACGTTACACTGAGGTTACTGAAAGTCATTTTTTACATAACAATGTTTTAGTCACATTATTTTAACAAGTAACTTCATTTAACTTTAATTTCAGAATTTGGTATTTCGGAGTAAGTAACTTAAATTCTGTGCTTTCTGATTCATTTGCTTTCTCGTGAACAGTTCTGTTGTGGAAAATCGTGACATCATTCTGTTGCCGCACCAGTGATTTGCTGAAATTTCTTTTCCAGTACGTCTCTAGCAACGACATGGGTTCTGGGAGTAGCGTTTGTGATTAGTAATCAGAACGTCCTCGGTCCAGGGTTCGAAAGCCGCCACCTCTTAAATTTTGATAAATAACGAGCATTGGCGGCCGAAGATTTCAGGCATAAGCGGTCATCCTCATTCTACCAACGGCCTTGTCAAAGAGGGCGGAGGAGCGGATAGAAGCTCAGGGCATTCTCTTGTCCTATGGGTGGGAAACTGCCCCCAAGGCCGGAAGAATTACCAATGATCAGTGGCATGAGGATGCAAAAGGCAATGGAGACCACTGCACTGTAGACACATAGCGTGTATCCGCTGGACATGTGGCCCGTAATTGGAAAAGAGTCATGGTGATTTCTTCATTGGTAAAAGATTCCGCAATAGTCCCGCAGTCGGATCTCCGAGAGGGGAGTGTAAAGAGGGTGGTGACCGTGAGAAAAAGATTTGTTAACCAAGGAAAGGATAACGTTCTACGTGTCGTGGCCTGGAATGTCAGAAGTTCGAACGTGGCAGGGAAGGTAGAAAATCTGAAAAAGAAAATGCAAAGGCTCAATCTAGATATGGTAGGGGTCAGTGAAGTGAAATGGAAAGAAGACAAGTATTTCCGGTAACATGAGTATAGTGTAATATCAACATCAGCAGGATATGGTATAACTGGAGTGGGATTCGTTATGAATAGGGAGGTAGGGCAAAGAGTGTTACAGTGAACAGTTCAGTGATAGGATTGTTCTAATCAGAATCGACAGCAAACCAACATCGACGACGTAGTTAAGGTATACGTGCCAACGTCGCAAGCTGAAGATGAAGAGATAGAGAAAGTATATGAGGATATTGAAAAGCTAATGCAATACGTAGAGGGAAATGAAAATCTGATAGTTGTGAGGGACTGGAATGCAGTTGTAGGCGAAGGAGCAGAAAGAAAGGTTAGAGGAGAATATGGGCTTGGGAGAAGGAATGAGAGAGGAGGAAGGTTAATTGACTTACGTCATTAATTTCAGCTAGCAATAGCAAATACTCTATTCAAGAATCTTAAGAGGAGGAGGTATACTCGGAAAAGATCGGGTGATACGGGAAGATTTCAGTTAGATTACATCATCAGAGATTCAGAAATCAGATAATGGATTTAAGACGTGTCCAGGAGCAGAGAGATACTCAGATCACACTGTCATAGTGATGAAATGATGAAGACTACGCTGAAGTTTAAGAGATTAGTCAGGAAGAATCAATACGCGAAGAAGTAGGACGCGAAAGGAATGACGAGATTCTCTTGAAATTCTCAAAGGCTATAGATACATTAATAAGGAATAGTTCACTAGGCAGTGCAGTTGAAGTGGAATGGACGTCTCTATAAAGGGAAATCTTAGACGTTGGACAGCAAAACATAGGGACAAAGAAGGTAACTGCGAGCAAGCCAAGGGGTAACACAATAAATACACACATCAAAAAGAGTTTTCCATTACCCGGTTCCCAGAACTCCTGAAGATAGAAGTTGACTGTGGATATTGTATCACAGACTCAATTCCTTTGACTGTTCAGAAGTGACACTACACCCGCCCAAAGATGTAAACAACCATGCATGAGCAGCGCCTATTAGACGGAGGGATTCCGTCAGCCGATCGGTTCCAGTCATTCCACCAGAAAGGTGGTACACGGATCCTGTTGTCTGTAGTTCAACCACGCCGAGACGGTCAATATCGCGGTTCGATCGCGCCCGCGTTGTTACTTTGTACCAGGAAGGGCTCTCAACAAGGGAAGTGTCTAGGCATCTCGGAGTGAACCAAAGCGATGTTGTTCGGACATGGAGGAGATACAGAGAGACAGGAACTGTCGCTGACATGCCTCGCTTAGACCGCCCAAGGGCTATTACTGCAGTTGATGACCGCTACCTACACATTATGGCTCCGAGGAACCCTGATAGCAACGCCACCATGTTGAATATTGCTTTTCGTGTAGCTACAGGACGTCGTGTTACGATTCAAACTGTGCGCAATACGCTGCATGATGCTCAACTTCACTCCCGACGTCCATGGCGAGGTCCATCTTTGCAACCACGACACCATGCAGCGCGGAACAGATGGGCCCAGCAACATGCCGAATGGACCGCTCAGGATTGGCATCACGTTCTCTTCACCGATGAGTGTCGCATATGCTCCCATCAGAGAATCGTAGGATACGTGTTTGGAGGCAACCCGGTCAGGCTGAACGCTGTCCAGCGAGTGCAGCAAGGTTGAGGTTCTCTGCTGTTTTGAGGTGGCATTATGTGGGGCCGACGTACGCCGCTGGTAGTCATGGAAGGCGCCGTAACAGCTGTACGATACGTGAATGCCATCCTCCGACCGATAGTGCAACCACAACGGCAGCATATTGGCGAGGCATTCGTTTTCATGGAAGACAATTCGCACCCCCCTGGCACACATCTTGTGAATGACTTCCTTCAGGATAACGACCTCGCTCTACTAGAGTGGCCAATATATTCTCCAGACATGATCCCTATCTAACATGCCTGTAATAGATTGAACAGGGTTATCTATGTACGACGCGACCCACCAACCACTCTGAGGGATCTACGCCGAAACGCTGTTGAGGAGTGCGACAATATGGATCAACAGTGCCTTGATGAAGTTGTGGATAGTATGCAACGACAAATACGGGAATGCATCAATGCAAGAGGACGTGCTTCTGGGTGTTAGAGGTACCGTTGTGTACAATAATGTGGACCACCACCTCAGAAGGTCTCGCTGTATGGTGGTACAACATGCCATGTTAGGTTTTTATGAGCAATAGAACGGGCGGAAATGATGTTTATGTTGATCTCTATTCTAATTTACTGTACAGGTTCCGGAACTCTCGGAACCGAGTTGATGCAAACTTTTTATGATGTGTGTACTTCAGTTGATCGATAAAAGAAGGAAGTACAACAATGTTCATGGACATTCAGGAATACAGAAATAGAAGTCGCTGAAGAATGAAAAAATAGGAAGTTCAGGAAAGCTAATGACTGCATGAAAAAGTGAAGAAATTGAAAAAGAAATGATTGTTAGAAGAACTGATTCAGCGTATAGGAAAGTCAAAATAACCTTCAGCGAAATTAAAAGCAAGGGTGCTAACATTAAGAAGGAAATTGTAATTACACTGTTAAATCCAGAGGAGAGAGCGGATAGGTGGAAAGACAACATTGAAGGCCCTTATGAGGGAAAATATTAGTTTGAGCTCATACAGGAAGAAACAGTAGTCGATTTAGAAGAGATAGGGAACCAGTATTTAAGAGAGCTTTGGAGGACTTACTATCAAATAAGGCAGAAGGGATAGACAACATTATATCAGAATTTGTAAAATCATTGGAGAAAGTGGTAACAAAACGGCTATTCACGTTGGTATTAGTCTGACGACATACCATCTTATTTTCGGAAAAATATCATACAATTCCGAAGACTGCAAGAGCTGACAAATGCGAGAATTATCGCAGTCACCTTAACAGCTCATGCTCCAAGTTGCTGACAAGAACAGCATACGAAAGAATGGAAAAGGTATTTGAGGATGTGTTAGATGACGATCATTTTGGTCTTAGGAAAAACAATTATGACTCTGCGTTTGATAATGGGAAGCAAGACTATAGAAAAATCAAAGATTTGTCGACCTGGAAAAAGGGTTCGACAGTGTCAAATGATGCAAGAAGTTCGAAATTCTGAGAAAAATAGGATTACGTTAGAGGGAGAGACGTGTAATATATTATATGTACAAGAGTCAAGAGGGAATAATAAGAATGGACAATCAAGAGCGAAGTACTCGGACTAAAAAGGGCGTAAGACAGGGATGTAGTGTTTCGCCCCTACTGTTCAGTCTGTACATCGAAGAAGCAATGGTGGAAATAAAAGGAAGATTCAGGAGTGCATTTAAAATTCAAGGTCAAAGGGTATCAATGATACGATTCGCTGATGACATTGTTATCAGAAGAATTATATGAATGGAATGATCTAACGAGTACGGAATATGGACTATGAGTAAATCGAAGAAAGGCGAAAGTAATGAGAAGTAGCAGAAATGAGAACAGCGAGGAACTTAAGATCGGGATTGACGGCCACGAAGTAGATGAAATTAAGGGATTCTACTACCTAGGCAGCAAAATAACCTATGACGGTTTGAGCAAGAAGGAAATCAAAAGCAGACTAACACTGGCAAAAAGGTCATTCCTGGCCAAGAGAAGTCTACTAGTATCAATGATAGGCCATAATTTGAGGAAAAAATTTCTGAGAATGTGCGTTTGGGGTACAGCATTGTATAGTAGTGAAACATGGACTGTGGGAAAACGGGAACAGAAGAGGATAGAAGCATTTGCTGCCACAGACGAATGTTGAAAATTAGGTGGACTGATAAAATAAGGAATGAGGATTTTCTGCACAGAATCGGAGCGGAAAACAATATGTGGAAAACACTGACAAGGAGAAGGGACAGGATGATAGGACGTCTGTTAAGACATCAGGGAATAACTTCCATGGTACTAGCTTGAGCTGTAGAGGGCAAAAACTGTAGACGAAGACCGACATCTACATCTACATGACTACTCTGCAAATCACATTTAAGTGCTTGGCAGAGGGTTCATCGAACCACAATCATACTATCTCTCTACCATTCCACTCCCGAACAGCGCGCGGGAAAACGAACACCTGAACCTTTCTGTTCGAGCTCTGATTTCTCTTATTTTATTTTGATGATCATTCCTACCTATGTAGGTTGGACTCAACAAAATATTTTCGCATTCGGAAGAGAAAGTTGGTGACTGAAATTTCGTAAACAGAAAAACGTCTTTGCTTTAATGACTTCCATCCCAACTCGTGTATCATATCTGCCACACTCTCTCCCCTATTACGTGATAATACAAAACGAGCTGCCCTTTTTTGCACCCTTTCGACGTCCTCCGTCAGTCCCACCTGGTAAGGATCCCACACCGCGCAGCAATATTCTAACAGAGGACGAACGAGTGTAGTGTAAGCTGTCTCTTTAGTGGACTTGTTGCATCTTCTAAGTGTCCTGCCAATGAAACGCAACCTTTGGCTCGCCTTCCCCACAATATTATCTATGTGGTATTTCCATCTGAAGTTGTTCGTGATTTTAACAACCAGGTACTTAGTTGAATTGACAGCCTTGAGAATTGTACTATTTATCGAGTAATCGAATTCCAACGGATTTCTTTTGGAACTCATGTGGATCACCTCACACTTTTCGTTATTTAGCGTCATCTGCCACCTGCCACATCATATAGCAATCTTTTCTAAATCGCTTTGCAACTGATACTGGTCTTCGGATGACCTTACTAGACGGTAAATTACAGCATCATCTGCGAACAACCGAAGAGAACTGCTCAGATTGTCACCCAGGTCATTTACATAGATCAGGAACAGCAGAGGTCCCAGGATGCTTCCCTGGGGAACACCTGATATCACTTCAGTTTTACTCGATGATTTGCCGTCTATTACTACGAACTGCGACCTTCCTGACAGGAAATCACTAATCCAGTCGCACAACTGAGACGATACCCCATAGGCCCACAGCTTGATTAGAAGTCGCTTGTGAGGAACGGTGTCAAAAGCTTTCCGGAAATCCAGAAATACGGAATCAACCTGAGATCCCCTGTCGATAGCGGCCATTACTTCGTGCGTTGCACAAGAACGATGTTTCCTGAAACCATGCTGATTACGTATCAATAGACAGTTCCCTTCGAGGTGATTCATAATGTTGGAATACAGTATACGCTCCAAAATCCTACTGCAAACCGACGTCAATGATATAGGTCTGTAGTTCGATGGGTTACTCCTACTACCCTTCTTAAACACTGGTGCGACCTGCGCAGTTTTCCAATGGGTAGGTACAGATCTATCGGTGAGCGAGCGGTTGTATATGATTGCTAAGTAGGGAGCTATTGTATCAGCGTAATCTGAAAGGAACCTAATCGGTATACAATCTGGACCTGAAGACTTGCCCGTATCAAGCGATTTGAGTTGCTTCGCAACCCCTAAGGTATTTACTTCTAAGAAACTCATGCTAGCAGCTGTTTGTGTTTCAAATTGTAGAAGATTCCATTCGTCTTCCCTGGTGAAGGAATTTCGGAAAACTGCGTTCAATAACTCCGCTTTAGCGGCACAGTCATCTGTAACAGTACCATCGGCACTGCGCAGCGAAGGTATTGACTGCGTCTTGCCGCTTGTGTACTTTACATACGACCAGAGATGGGAATACATCCAGCAAATAGTTGAAGACGTAGGTTGCGAGCGCTACTCTGAGATGAAGAGGTAGCAACAGCAGAGGAATTCGTGGTAGGCCGCATCAAACGTCAGAAGACTGATGACACGAAGAAAAAAGTACCTTTCTCCAGATTCTGGAGATTCACTGCCCTAGTGGGCTGACGACCGTTTAATTATCCTCTTAATAATTAATCAGAATTTTTTGTCTTATCATAATGTTTTATGTTAAATATAACTTTGTAACCCCCCCCACCCTTACCCCCCGTGTAGCTCCTGAGCTATTGCGCTATATTCCACTCATTTAAAAATTATCAGCAGTATTTAGATTAGGTTTAGAAAAGTTTCTTCCTTCAGTAGGGTCTGTTGTACACTTTCCTCCTACTAATCGGTATTCCTTCCTTCGGTAACGAGAGCCTTATTCATTGTAAAATTTCATCAGGCACCCGCGATCAGGTCAATTATATCGCAATCCAGTAGGCCAAACAGGAAGGGAGAGAGGTCACATATTGTACTGAAAGAAACACTGCAGGGGGAAGCATCAGGGTGAGATAAAGATTACAATGTACGAAGCACATTATGAATAATGATGATTGTTGTAGTTGCGTACATGTGAAAAGCTTGGCACAAAATAAGAAAAACCAGCTGAAAGAGTGAAGATCTTAAAAAAGTTAAATGCCAGATGACTAATTTACAGGTCATCCATTTTCAGTGCTGTGGGAGTGTTTCATGCATTCATCGTACTGTAAATAAAACTTTTTAACAGTGAGGTTTTCAGCATTTGAGAGGAGGAACGGGAATGTTTACAGGAATCGGTTCGGAGCCTGTTCAGGGAAATCCGTTCTGATGATGCACGGTCTGTGAATGAGATCAGAAGAGACTACCCAATACGGCCACGACTGATTTACGAGCTGTCGGTATCAACCTGTTCGACAAGAAGATGCTTGGCAACTTGCCAGACGAGCAAAGCACACTCAGAAAGTCTCCTCTGTGTACTGCTTTTACGAACGAAACACTGACCAGGAAATCTAGCGTATAACATGAAAAAAAAATTATGCCCGTAAAAATGCTAAAAACCCATGAGAAATATACGAAAGATGCATATTCGCCCTATGTCGCTACTCAGATACAAAGAGCACTTACTGTATGCAACGCTCGCCAGCAAATGAAAAATGTTAGAATTTTACTATTAAGGACTATCAGATTAGCCAGAAGATAACGTACCACAGTAATACTATATAACGTCTGGAAAACAGGCTATTTTAGCAGCTCAGAGGTATGTACAGGGTGCAACAGCATTCATAGTAGGATATTAAAAACACACCATCAGGCAGTAACAGTAATTTATTTATTACCTCTCACGTCAATTAGTAGTTAAAGGTATGCTATTTACTAATGTGTAATTCATTGTCCAATGCGTAGGCTGCTTTCTGAATATGACTCCTGTCAAATGATGCCCCCTCTGCACAACACATTCATCTAGACGGCGTTGGAAGCTCTCCATAACTCAGCGTAACGTATTCCCTGGGACATTGGAGACGGTAGTTCTAACGCGATCTTTCAACTGAGAAATGGTGGCCAGAATTTATATGGATTTTTTGCGACAGAAATTTCCCGGTGGGGCTATCTGAAGCAAGAAGCAACACGTTGTGCCACCATTCCTGAGTTGAAGGATCGCATCGGAACTGCCGTCGGCAATGTCCCAGGGAATACGCAATGCCGAGTTATGGAAAGCTTCCAAAGCCGCCTAGATGAATGTGTTGTGCATCATTTGACAGGAGTCATATTCAAAAAGTAATCTACGCAATGGACAATGACTTACACATTAGTAAATGGCATACTTTTAACTATTAATTGACATAAGAGGTAAAAAATTACAGTTGCTGCCTGATGGTGTGTTTTTAATATCCAGCTATGGACGCTGCCGCACCGTGTGTAAAGCGATGACCTAGACAGTCAAGAGCTCCTTCTGCATCTACGTCCATACTCCGCAGGCCACTTGACGGTGTGTGGCGGAGAGTACCTTGAGTACCTCTATCGGTTCTCCCTTCTATTCCAGTCTCGTATTGTTCGTTGAAAGAAAGATTGTCGGTATGCCTCTGTATGGGCTCTAATCTGTCTGATTTTATCCTCATGGTCTCTTCGCGATGTATACGTAGGAGGGAGCAATATACTGCTTGACTCCTCGGTGAAAGTATGTTCTCGAAAGTTCAACAAAAGCACGTGTAAGTAGGCTGTTTAGGTTTTTATGCTGGTAACGCCATGTAGCGCTCTATATGAAAATCACTAACTGTGCTGTGTAATGGCTGTGGTTGGTTTGCATTGTTGGAGTAATATTCGCCATTGTAGTGTTGGGCAGTTGGCTGTTAACAGCGGGTAGCGTTGCGCAGTTGGAGGTGAGCCGCCAGCAGTGGTGAATGTGGGGAGAGAGTTGGTGGAATTTTGAGATGTGCCGATCTGGACGTGTGTCCATCAGAAAGAGTAAATTTGTAATATTGAATATCATGGACCGATATATATATATTATGTCTTTTGAACACTATTAAGGTAAATACATTGCTTGTTCTCCATCAAAATCTTTCATTTGCTAACTATGCCTATCAGTAGTTAGTGCCTTCAGTAGTTAGAATCTCTTATTTAGCTAGCAATATTGGCGCTCGCTGTATTGCAGTAGTTCGAGTAACGAAGATTTTTGTGAGGTAAGTGATTTGTGAAACGTATAGGATAATGTTAGGCAGGGCCATTCTTTTGTAGGAATTTTTGAAAGTCAGATTGCGTTGCGCCAAAAATGTTGTGTGTCAGTTTAGTGTTGATCAGAATAAGTAAAAAGAGAAATGTCTGAGTACGTTCAGTTCTGCTCAGCTGTTTGAAAATCAAATAACGTAAGGGGTTTACCAGCACAGTCATTTATAATTTTTCTAAGGGGACGTTACACACTTACCGAGCTACTGAGCGTCTCCCTCGCAGAGTCTTCCACTGGAGTTTATCTATCGTCTCCGTAACGCTTTCGGGATTACTAAATGAGCCCGTAACGAAGCGCGCTACTCTCCGTTGGATCTTCTCAGTCTCTTCTATCAACACTGTCTGGTACGGATTCCACCCCGGTGAGCAGTATTCAAGCAGTGCGCGAACAAGTGTACTGTAACCTACTTCCTTTGTTTTTGGACTGCATTTCCTTAGGATTCTTCCAATGAATCTCAGTCTGCTGCTAAACACCATCAGGTCTGTAATAATGATATGAGGGTCTGCAGTATAGCGCAGTCAAAAAATTTACGAGATGTTGCAAGCATGTCGCCAGTTGAAAGCAAAGCAAAAACTCGCGAGTACGTTTCTGACTACTTTTGGCGCAGCATTTCGTAAGAATATTACGATTTCGAACTTGTCACGCCCACTGTTGGTTTTCACTGTTCGCGGTACGTTATAATCACGTCATCTCAGAGTATGACTTCCCTTCTTGTGTTTAGGGAACATTCTCAACTTTTTTTTGCTGCAAAGCGTAGACTGAATACTGTACATGTCGACATAACATCAGCGTGGATTATTTTTGCTCGGCTGCTAAAGTTTCATACTCTTAAACCTAGTGCCGCGTGTAATAAGTTGTGTTGAAATTGGTTGAATTCCTACGTGAGGTTGCAAATGAATGGAACATGCTTCAGCAACCGACAGCGATACAAGCTAATAGACTCATGACTAAAACAAGGTGTGATGCTTGAAATTTTCCCGGCATTAAGAGTATTCCATGAAGTTTTGGGATTGCAGCCGGATGGCGTAGACTTCTTGCCACAACATTTCGGCTGACAACCAATCAGGATTTTCAGGTGAGTTCTTGGCACTGGATATTGCTAGTTCACGGCTCTGATTTATACCAAAACATTGGCGCGGAGACGCATGCGCAAAAGCAGCCGCTACATGAACGGCCTCGGTCGAGTTTCGCGCCCCCCTTCGGATATTGCTCCGTCTGTGGCGGGCAGGAGCATGCGTAATGCTGATACTACATACACGCTCTCTGTCAGAATGCGAGCTTTCTGAGTTAAAATTCAGATGTCAAATTAATAAAATTAGCTGTCGCTGGACGTGTCACAAGTCATAAAATGTTTTCTTTCTGTAGATATTAAAGAAATCACAGGGTCCCGCACCTTATCCAGTCGAAAGCCGTCTTCACCGTTAACAAGATTTTTCGCAAAGCGAATTTCTACCGATTCCTTAATAATTGAGTCCCAGAGGGATCTCGTCCGTAGCTCGTGGTCTAGAGGCTAGCGTTGCTACCTCTGGATCACGGGGTCTCGGATTCGATTCCCGGCCGGGTTGAGGACTTTCTCTGCCCGGGGACTAGGAGTTTGTGTTGTCCTCATCATTCCATCATCATTTTATGAAAGTGGCTAGATTGGACTGTGTACAGATTGTGAATTTGTAAGGGCCCTGATGGTCACGCAGTTGAGCGCCCCACAAACAATACGTCATCATCATCAGACGGATCTCTTCGAGGGCAAGATCCCCTTGCCAGATTAATCCGTGGAATGTCCTGTGGAGATACAATGCTCGGCTTTGGCTGACTTACTGGGCTGGACTGGACTGAATAAAGTGTCCTCAACCTCAGAGTCTTCCATAAAAAAAGTTTGCTGCCAGGCGGGAGACCCATGGGGACACCGTCAATTTGCTCAAAATACTCACTGATGAATAACAAGTAGGCTGAGGGAAGGGCTTGACCAAATAGTGCTGTTACATCGGCTCTGAACTTGCTGCTAGTGACTGACTTTGAATACGTGGGAGGGACTCTTGTGAAGAGTTAGACAACATAGAAGCTTAAGAGTAAGTCGAACTCAGTTAGTCGAAGTGACTTCAGCATGTTAATAAAGTTACCGGATTTGTGAACATGATGCGAGCACTTTTCCGCATAAGGTATCACTATAGGTGCAAGATGTCTAGCGACGTCATACTTCAGAGTGCCGACACTGCTCACAATAGGACGTAATGGAAGACCATATGAAGGGCTTGTTTCAGTGGTGGTACAAGTCCATTTTTGTTCATTTTGAGATACAGAGTCCTAAAGTTAAATGAGAGCTGAAAAATCTGCAGTTGAGATACCAGAAATATCCAAGCATATGGCTTTTTGCTAGAGATGAACCTTTCTTTCTGTTTGTTTGGATAATTAACGTCAGAAGCATTATAGGCAGAAAAGTGGAGGTAATTGGCTTGTACCACTATTGAAATAATCCCTTCATATAATGTCGGTGGAACAGAGCTGTGAGGACTCAATATTTCCGCGACTTCTTGCGGAAGGGAAGAAGAATTTAATAACACAAACGTCTTAGTTTCTACTCTTCCTGTGGGTCTTTGTCAAGTTTCCAGTACGTTGCGTAGTGCGGCCGTTTCCATGGAGGAAACGTCACTCCTTTGAAGTGCAGCTCTCGTAATGCGCGACATGTTTCACATCCTTTTTTTTTTGGTAGCGTCTCTGGGAAGAAGTCTAACAGCATTCTTGACTAAGATTTGTTTGCATCACTATATAAATAACCGCTAGATTGCAAAATATAACATGTTCTAATGAAATTAATTGTAATAATGAATCACTAAACTTGAATGACAACATTTTTACTGGAACGTGCTATTTGTATCCAATAATATGAAAGGAGGCAGCAGGACCATAATTACTAAACATACACAGTTTGTGTTAAACAATGTTTATTAGCTTACACGATTTAAATGCAATAAAAGCGATAAATTTAACAACCTCACAGGAGCACACAAAGTTTTCTTGAACATCTCTTGAAATCTGCATAACAAATGTGTAAAACAGTAAGAAAATTTTTGTTGGTGTTAATACCTAACACAATCAAAACTTGCCAAATTGTGAACCCGCAAGACTATCCTTTACAATGACTTCTCTTTTGCAATATAAATTCATGCCAAGGTATAACATTAAGGCGAAACGTAAGGCACACCATTAAGAGTAAGACAACTTGTAAAACTTCAAACGCTCGGCAAAGTAGACACCGGGCATAATCCAGTTGATGCCACTATAGGTAGGCACTAAATAAATAACAAGCATTTAATAAAAAAACAGCACATCAGCATCTATACATGAGAAAATACACACATAAAACCCTCCATTACAAAAATTAAACTTCACAATCAGCATACGAGGTACAGTATGATACAAACGGCTGATAAGGGAATACAGAATTAATAAGGCGGAGCCTCTAGAAATCTGATCGGGCACTAATTACTGAGAGACCCAGTTTTACAGGTTTAAATTCATATTTAGAGCGAAGGGTGCATCCGCGAAAGCTGCGGAGGAACGAACTACAAAGCTTAACGACCTGACAGAGCCAGGAACAAAGAGAACAGCAACACTCAACTTAAGGACGAGTTCGAGACAGAAAGCCAGGAACATGGAGCCCGGTCCAACGAAACACAGTGCCACTGGCAACATTCAAACAGGAAGGCTCGCCCAAACTTTCTTTAACTCAACACTTAAAAATGCTTTTAAACAATGCAGTAAATGCATAAATAAGATTGTTCCTTGAAACGTAATAGCAACAGTGAGTATTATTTTAAACGGGCAAGAGCCCACCAGAACTACACTTTCATGGAATCTGATGTACTTTTACGAGCCAACACAGTATTTCGTTACTCGTTAATTAAAGTGCAAATTTTGGTACTTAATCACCAACGTTAAAACTATTTTAGATGAGCTCATCCGGCTTCCTTACGTATAGCTGCAGATCCTTCATCAGATGGTAGGAAACTAAGATGGAAAGCCCAAGCCCGTTGTCGTGTGACATAACTTTGACACATCAGACCCGTCACTGAATACAACATTAGTTAACCATTAAAGCAGACAACTGCACCTGTTTAAATCAAACACCCACCAATGTCCAGGCGAATGGTAAATGCCAGACGACTCATCGCTGAACTTTTCTTCTCAACATACACTGCGTGGCGAGAATAGCCAAACACCACGCCTCGTGTCGGAACCCAAAACATTTCCGCCGTCTCCGGCTGCAGCACTCAATCAATAATACGCGCAATGAGCATGCGCGCTGGCCGCGATGGTCGAGCGGTTCTAGGCGCTTCAGTCCGCAACCGCGCGACTGCTACAGTCGCAGGTTCGAATCCTGCCTCGGGCATGGATGTGTGTGATGTCCTTAGGTTAGTTAGGTTTAATTAGTTCTAAGTTCTAGGCGACTGATGACCTCAGAAGTTAAGTCCCATTGTGCTCAGAGCAATTTGAACCATGTGCTCAGAGCAATTTGAACCATTTGAATGAGCACGCGCATCAAGTAAGGGCCAGCCTCCCGACCGTGGTGTAACAGCAACCGACAGACATCACAGTGAGCCTGCTGCCTTTTTTTTCTTTTATTGGGGGGGGGGGGGGGGGCTGGCAGCAACACAATACGCCGGTCTGCAGCCGACAGAAAAGTTAAAAAACAGAATTAGGAAATAATCAGAACAATAAAGCACGCAATGAAACGGTGACTGTTAGAAACTGAAACATGGCGAAGAAGATGCGAAGAAAAATATACACTCCTGGAAATTGAAATAAGAACACCGTGAATTCATTGTCCCAGGAAGGGGAAACTTTATTGACACATTCCTGGGGTCAGATACATCACATGATCACACTGACAGAACCACAGGCACATAGACACAGGCAACAAAGCATGCACAATGTCGGCACTAGTACAGTGTATATCCACCTTTCGCAGCAATGCAGGCTGCTATTCTCCCATGGAGACGATCGTAGAGATGCTGGATGTAGTCCTGTGGAACGGCTTGCCATGCCATTTCCACCTGGCGCCTCAGTTGGACCAGCGTTCGTGCTGGACGTGCAGACCTCGTGAGACGACGCTTCATCCAGTCCCAAACATGCTCAATGGGGGACAGATCCGGAGATCTTGCTGGCCAGGGTAGTTGACTTACACCTTCTAGAGCACGTTGGGTGGCACGGGATACATGCGGACGTGCATTGTCCTGTTGGAACAGCAAGTTCCCTTGCCGGTCTAGGAATGGTAGAACGATGGGTTCGATGACGGTTTGGATGTACCGTGCACTATTCAGTGTCCCCTCGACGATCACCAGTGGTGTACGGCCAGTGTAGGAGATCGCTCCCCACACCATGATGCCGGGTGTTGGCCCTGTGTGCCTCGGTCGTATGCAGTCCTGATTGTGGCGCTCACCTGCACGGCGCCAAACACGCATACGACCATCATTGGCACCAAGGCAGAAGCGACTCTCATCGCTGAAGACGACACGTCTCCATTCGTCCCTCCATTCACGCCTGTCGCGACACCACTGGAGGCGGGCTGCACGATGTTGGGGCGTGAGCGGAAGACGGCCTAACGGTGTGCGGGACCGTAGCCCAGCTTCATGGAGACGGTTGCGAATGGTCCTCGCCGATACCCCAGGAGCAACAGTGTCCCTAATTTGCTGGGAAGTGGCGGTGCGGTCCCCTACGGCACTGCGTAGGATCCTACGGTCTTGGCGTGCATCCGTGCGCCGCTGCGGTCCGGTCCCAGGTCGACGGGCACGTGCACCTTCCGCTGACCACTGGCGACAACATCGATGTACTGTGGAGACCTCACGCCCCACGTGTTGAGCAATTCGGCGGTACGTCCACCCGGCCTCCCGCATGCCCACTATACGCCCTCGCTCAAAGTCCGTCAACTGCACATATGGTTCACGTCCACGCTGTCGCTGCATGCTACCAGTGTTAAAGACTGCGATGGAGCTCCGTATGCCACGGCAAACTGGCTGACACTGACGGCGGCGGTGCACAAATGCTGCGCAGCTATCGCCATTCGACGGCCAACACCGCGGTTCCTGGTGTGTCCGCTGTGCCGTGCGTGTGATCATTGCTTGTACAGCCCTCTCGCAGTGTCCGGAGCAAGTATGGTGGGTCTGACACACCGGTGTCAATGTGTTCTTTTTTCCATTTCCAGGAGTGTAAAAACAAATGGTTGGGATGCTGATAAAAACACATAGGAAATAGGCAGGCACAGCTAAAAACACGGCGACAATCTGGTTTCTGTTCGCACAAGATAAAAAAAAGAAAAAAACACACACACACCTAGCGACAGTATGGTGGCTGTTCGCAACACTGACACGGGACGCAAAACACTGAACATTCACTTAAAACAGCACTATAAAGGCGACACGGTGGCAGATGGGGAGATGCTGGCGGGGGAGGACCCGGACCAATGAGTGGGAGGAAAGGGGGGAGGAGAGGAAGAGAAAAAAAGGGGGAGCCGATGGAGGGAGAAGACATATTCAAACAGGGGGCACGTTGGACGCGAGAAGGAGTGGGGAAGGCAGTGGAGGGGAAAGGTAAAGGACTTGGGGGAGAAAAGGGAGTCAAAGAGAGGATAGGCAGAGATGAACAGAATGGAAGGGAAGGAGAGGAAGCCCAGGAAAAGGACAGAGGGAGAGAGGGGGAGGTGCTGATCAGAGCTAATGATAAATGTAGGGAGAGACGGCATCATCTGGGAGGGGGAGTTAGTGGAAGCCACCTCGAGAAAGGAGATGGTGTAAAGGTGGACGGTAGGGAGAACACAACGGAGAAGGGACGGCAGTGGGCGGGGTTGGAGTAGATGGGGGAAAGTAATCAGGTCATAGAGGATCCGCATCTGGGACGGGAAGCACATACGGAAGGCGAGGCAGAGTGCATGGCGCTCGAGGATCTGGAGGGACTTACTGAATTTGGGGTGGGGGCGGAGCTGCTGCCTCGACACTGCAGACTTCAATAGCCGAACCCGCGATGAACAACTGAGTCGCGGCCTGCCAAAGCGAAATCGATGGCAAAGATGACACTATAAGAAAGGGGTACTGGCGCCAGCCGCGCAACGTGTCACTTACTTCCAATAAAAAGGTTCAGCATTTCTGCTATTCCTTTGATAGTTAGTTAACAAAGTCTCATATGTTTTATCTTCTGTTTGGTAAACTGTTTAATCACAAACTGTACACTGCGCTTTCTCCTCGTCGGACGGATCTACACGTAAACAGTCCTAATAGTCTGCAGTACTTTCCCACTACCACCATTATTGCTGTTTTTTTTTTTAAATTTTGCCCTACTTTTCTAGTTATTTTTTCGGAGTCGGAGGATCTGCTTTAATATCGTAACCATTACTGAATGTGGTGTATGTACAAGATTATCATGTGCTCAGCGCTATGTCGCTATCTGAAACTGGCCACTTCTAATGCTGCATGCACAGTGTACGGAAGTAGGACATGATTGTGTCTTTATTGTCTTCATCACACGAAAGGCCTAATGTGTATGGTACTGCTCTAATTTCGTTAGGTAACGCAACTTAGGTGAAAACAGTAAATGCGTTCAAGACAAAAGTAATACATATTAACACACAACGCCACTCATAATATTCACCTTTTTAAAAGCTTGCTAGGACCATATTTAGCCAGCGTGATTTTAACCTTGGACGGTATTTCCTACACAGGTGTCACAGAACTGTAAATATTTGATGAATACCACACAGTTGCCAAAGACACCTCCCCTGAAAAGGGCTTCTCTTTCGCTAAGTACACTGCCGCGCCCGCTCAAAATAAGGTTCTCACTTACTTTCAGCCAACATATTCATGCGTCTTTCTAACAAATGCAATATAATATTTATAATAAGTCTCTTTTCGTCAGTTGCATTCAATAATTCGTGTAGTCCAAGGATTTTTAGACTGAGGTGACAGAAGCCATGGCATTGCGATACGCACACATACCAGATGGCGTTAGTATAGCGTACATAAAGTATAAAAGGGCAGAGCTTTGGCGGAGTTCTCATTTGTGCCCAGGCGATTCGTGTGAAAAGATTGCCAACGTGATTATGGCCACACAAAGGGAATCAACACAGTTTGAACGCTGAATGCCAGTTGCAGCTAGACGCAAGGGGTAATCCATTTCGGAAATAGTTAGGGAATTCTGTATTGTGAGATCCACAGTGTCAAGAGTGTGCTGAGAATACCAGATATGAGACAGTACCTCTCACCACGGACAACGCAGTGACCGAAGCATTCGCTTAACGACCGAGAGGAGCAGCTATTGGGTAAGGTTGTCAGTGCTATCAGACAAGTAACACTGCGTGAAGAGAGAGAAAAAAACGCAGAAATCAATGTGGGACGTACGACGAACGTATCCGTTAGGGCAGTGCGGCAAAATTTGATGTTAATGGGCTATGACAGCAGACGACGGGTGCGATTGCCTTTGCTAACAACATGACATCACCTGTAGCGCTTTTCCCGCGCTCGTGATCGTATCGGTTGGAGCCTAGAGGACCGGAAAACCATTGCCTGCTCGGATGAGTCCCAATTTTAGTTGGTAAGAGCTGATGGTAGGGTTAGAGTGTGGCCGGCCGGAGTGGCCGTGCGGTTCTAGGCGTTACAGTATGGAACCAAGCGACCGCTCCGGTCGCAGGTTCGAATCCTGCCTCGGGCATGGATGTGTGTGATGTCCTTAGGTTAGTTAGGTTTAAGTAGTTCTAAGCTCTAGGCGACTGATGACCACAGCAGTTGAGTCCCGTAGTGCTCAGACCCATTTGAACCAATCGAGAGGTCAGTTCGTGCACAAAATTCTGCACGGGCAACACTGTCGCAGTTATGAACAGGTATAGAGGCAGTATGGCCAAGTATTTCTGCAGTGGGGTTCCAACGAGTTGTTGAGTCCGTTCCATGTCGAATTGCAGCAATACTCCGGGGAAAAAGAAGACCGACACGGTATTAGGAAATATCCTATGACTTTCGACACCTTGCTGCGTTGCTCCTCATCATTTAATCTATTTCCTCATTTGTAACCATCAATATATCTGACATCGTAAAAGTAGGTGAAAGTGGTCGTAAGCACATAATCAAATACAAAATTATAAAAGGTTTTTAAAACTTCCTTTGAAACTTCTTTAAATTTAAAAAAAAAGTCGACATTATACTCAATGGCAATTAAAATTAAATTTTTCTTTACAAAGTGATGAGCAGTTTCAGTAACTGAACTACCGTCTTCAGATCACGTTATCTGTGGCCGTAATTGAAACATAGTGCCTGTAGAGTGTTGTAAAAATGTCTATGCAGTTAATTTCATTACAATCAGTTTCTGCAAACAGAAAAGTGAAAAGTAAAAAATAAAATGCACTCATGTTCAGAAAAAAACAGGACATCTTGAACGACTAGAGATGTAACACTCTTGTTCACAGTACATGTACAGTAGTATGTTCTACAGAAATGATTAGCGTTTGGACCATGTCAGCCGCGGGTTCAATGTCGACATCGAAATCACGGCGCAACAGCGCTTATCGGTAAAATGTGTCTGCGGCTCTCGTTGTCGCTGTAAACCGAAGGTAATGGATCAGTGTGACTTGACAAGACTTGCAAGACACCTCGCAGACGTATGCGTGAACCCTACCGTCAAATCAGTGAGGTTGACTAGGGGCGCGTTATTGGCATAAGATAATGTGATGCATCCATCAGGGAAACTGCTGCTCGTGTGGGACGAAGCGTTTCGACACCACATCCGAATGGCACTGCAGGACAGATCTGCGTCATCCTCGGCTTTGGCGAAGTAGTGGAACAGTGTAACGCATCGTACACTATGAGGTTGACGGTCTGTCGGCGTTTATTACGGCGTAGGTTACGCGTCGTCCACTTCTCCACCTACCTTTGACGAATGCGCAGAAACATGGTGGATGGCAATGGTGTATGGAACGAGGTTACTGGGGACAGAAGTGGCGTCAGATAGTGTTTTCGGACGAATCCAGTTTCTGTTAGGGGAGCCGCATCACGGTAACATACAGCGACAACTCAAAGCCTTACGGTGCGGGGTGCTATTGGTACGTGTCAAGGGCACTGCACCCAGTGAATGACGTTCTGCGACCCGTAGCCATACCCTTTCTGTACAACACCCCAGACGCCATTTTTCAGCAACACAATGCACGAACATACGTTTCTGCACAAAAACGTGCCTTCTTGGTGTCACAGGATGTCAGCTTTTACCTGGCCCGCCAGATCAACATACTTTTCACCAGCCGGCCGGTGTGCCCGAGCGATTCTAGGCTCTTCAGTCTGGAACCGCGCGACCGCTACTGTCGCAGGTTCGAATCCTGCCTCGGGCATGGATGTGTGTGATGTCCTTAGGTTAGTTAGGTTTAAGTAGTTTTAAGTTTTAGGGGACTGATGACCTCAAATGCTAAGTCCCCTAGTGCTCAGAGCCATTTGAACCATTTTTGAACTTGTCACCAATCGAAAATGTGTAGGATATGGTGAAACGACGGCGCAGTGCTGTGACTGAATGAAAACCACCACATATGAACTTTGGAGCCAGGTGAATAGAGCATAGATGGCTATGCCGCACGACGCCATTCACGCTTTATACGTATCGATGCCATCACGCATGGAACAGGTTTCAGGCCGCATTGTTGCGAAATCCACTATTAAGGGATGGAATACTGCATTGAATTCAAAGTTGTAAGCGACGGCTGCTTAGAAAGACGGAGGAGGAGTTGGCGCAATCCGGTATTCAAACGGTGACAGAATGGCGACGGTCGATACATAGGCTAAGCACACTTGGAAACAGCCTCTGATCAGCCAGCTTGTGTGCAGCCCCTATAGCAGCTCGTGACAGCGGCTCAAGTACCCCGTCAGTTTCCCATGTACGGCAACGTAAACTCCTAGCTGGCGATGTGCGTCAGGGGGAATGCAATAGAAACTCGACGAGCGGTATAAAAAGGGGACCCACCGCAGCCCAAGGGAGATCGCAATTGGTAGGCGTCTGGGACGTTGCCAGGCTGAGGACTTCACGACGATAGCCTGCCGCGCGGGGTGGCCTCGCCGTCTGAGGCGCCTTGCCACGGCTAGCGCGGCTCCCCCCGTCGGAGATTTTATAGGACAAAGCCTTCTTCCTGCCAATTTCACACTATTATTTTTGCTTTGTAGTTTTGAATACCCATTCTGCAGTTTAAGTCTCTGGCAATAATTAGTGGCTTATCCTACGAGGTGCATTCAAGTTCTAAGGCCTCCGATTTTTTTTCCTAATTAACTACTCACCCGAAATCGATGAAACTGGCGTTACTTCTCGAAGTAATCGCCCTGCAGACGTACACATTTTTCACAACGCTGACGCCATGATTCCATGGCAGCGGCGAAGGCTTCTTTAGGAGTCTGTTTTGACTACTGGAAAATCGCTGAGGCAATAGCAGCACGGCTGGCGAATGTGCGGCCACCGAGAGTGTGTTTCATTGTTGGAAAAAGCCAAAAGTCACTAGGAGCCAGGTCAGGTGAGTAGGGAGCATGAGGAATCACTTCAAAGTTGTTATCACGAAGAAACTGTTGCGTAACGTTAGCTCGATGTGCGGTTGCGTAGGCTTGGTGAAACAGCACACGCGCAGCCCTTCCCGGACGTTTTTGTTGCAGTGCAGGAAGGAATTTGTTCTTCAAAACATTTTCGTAGGATGCACCTGTTACCGTAGTGTCCTTTGGAAAGCAATGGGTAAGGATTACGCCTTTGCTGTCCCAGAACATGGACACCATCATTTTTTCAGCACTGGCGGTTACCCGAAATTTTTTTGGTGGCGGTGAATCTGTGTGCTTCCATTGAGCTGACTGGCGCTTTGTTTCTGGATTGAAAAATGGCATCCACGACTCATCCATTGTCACAACCGACGAAAAGAAAGTCCCATTCATGCTGTCGTTGCGCGTCAACATTGCTTGCGAACATGCCACACGGGCAGCCATGTGGTCGTCCGTCAGCATTCGTGGCACCCATCTGGATGACACTTTTCGCATTTTCAGGTCGTCATGCAGGATTGTGTGCACAGAACCCACAGAAATGCCAACTCTGCAGGCGATCTGTCATTTGGCGATCCCCCAAAACAATTCTCTCCACTTTCTCGATCATGTCGTCAGACCGGCTTGTGCGAGCCCGAGATTGTTTCGGTTTGTTGTCACACGATGTTCTGCCTTCATTAAACTGTCACACCCACGAACGCACTTTCAACACATCCATAACTCCATCACCACATGTCTCCTTCAACTGTCGATGAATTTCAATTGGTTTCACACCACGCAAATTCAGAAAACGAATGATTGCACACTGTTCAAGTAAGGAAAACGTCGCCATTTTAAGTATTTAAAACAGTTCTCATTCTCGCCGCTGGCGGTAAAATTCCATCTGCCGTACGGTGCTGCCATCTCTGGAATGTATTGACAATGAACGTGCCCTCATTTTAAAACAATGCGCATGTTTCTATCTCTTTCCAGTCCGGAGAAAAAAAATCGGAGGCCTTATAACTTGAATGCACCTCGTATTTACTCTGAGTTATAAGCTGCCTTATTTCATCTATTACATCAGTCGCTGGTTTGTTCACTTGAAAGTATACTGACAGTATTGTAATGTGCTCCGCTTCTGTCAGATATGTGTGTTCCTGTTTGATAGTTTTAGTTATTAGCGTTAATTTAGGTTTTATGAGGATAGATATTCCTCCAATGGGTCTTCCCCTGTCGCCTTGTTTCGCACAGAGTTGAGTGCAGTAAAATTCTGGGTGTTGCCAGTTTTCGGTAAAGAATGTTTCTGTTAGGATTGCTTTGTCATATCCCTGTAGGAAGTCTCTTGGAGCCATGTTCATTGCAATTTTTGGAACTTTTATATTCCACAGGAGGATCTTTAGTATTCCTACTCCTCCTCCTTTGCACTTTTTGGGCGGTGTTCTTGCGTGAAGAGAACTATGTATATGGGGTTAGGATTCAGTTAGGTGCTGGAAGAATCAGTGCCTATTGTCAGCTAATGTCTCTAATTCCTTTGTGTCTTGATTAATAGTGGCTTCGGGATCAAAATGGTGTGTATTATTTAGGTCATGTCCGAAATCATCGTGGTGACGGCCAGTGATCCATTTAGTGCAGACTTACAACAAGCTCGACCTCTTACCGTAGTCGGCGAGATGCTATGAGTAATAAGGTTAGTGAGCAGGGCCACTACATCAGTAGTGTGTGGTGTAAGTCAGACATGACTCGAAGAACAGACACTACATATATATTACTTTTTATACTTTTATTCCGGTTTAAAAAAGTGCTATATTAAAAGCTTTTTATTTAGACAATTATTTTACGCTTTGTATTATTGTGTGTAGAAAATTTTTCAATCGATTTCAAAAGTTTTGATCAGATTACAACATAGAAATGTGTTAAGTTTCAGGATTATGTCAGTGTCCCTTCCTCTGACTCAACCAATACATTGCTTCCTCCAGCGTATATCTCGCGAAACGACTTTGAAGATAAGAATTAGAGACACAGTTGAGCTCACTCGGAGGCTCGAGTAATCGTCTTTTAACGTGAAATATACGCGATTGTGATAGGAAAAGTGGGAATAGTGGGAATAGCAGTGGTACACAAGTACCCTCCGCGACGCACAGAACAAGAAAGCGTGTTAATATTTAAATGTCATCTAGTTCTGAGCTATGTTGAAAGTTTCAAGTCTCCAGATCGTCAAGAAGTTAATTTAAAATAAATTGCAAAATTTGTACCAAGCAGTCTGATAGACACAGAAGCGAAACACTTACCGCAACACCCCAAGAAGGATGCGATTTAATACTGCACTGTCACCCAGTTCCGAGCTGTGGAGAAAATTTCTAGTCTCCAGTTCATCGAAAAGTTAGTCTAAAGTCAATTGTAAAATTTGAGGTGAAGAGAGAAACAGACCAGAAAGCGACGTAATAAAACGTGGTAAACAAAGTAGCCTCTGTCATACATCAGAAACGAAAGTGAGTTAATACTGCACTGAAAAAAAATTATTCCGTGTATGTGAATTCTGTGTCGCGTTATACGGACACCAGTTTTAGATAACGTTACAAGTTCCATGCATCAAGATAATGCATTTATGAATTCGTTCATATCTGTATTACAGCAGCTGCAGACTATTTCAACAAAGACAAAAAGTTAGTCGTTAGCTGCACAAGAAATCTTTATTTGATTCAATTTACCGGTTTCAAAAGTTTAAATTGTCATCTTCGGAAGTGAAATAGGTTCAAATTATTGGTAAGTTAACGTCAAAATAAGAATAGGAAGGTAGTACCGTTTGCTACAGAATCAATAAAATAAAGTGACCTTGCTAAAATACACGATGATTACAATTAAAGTAAAACTTTCCAAACACTGTAGAAATAACACCGCTGGTCAGAATTACGTCAAATTGCAACGGAATATTATCGGAGAAGGGGGAAACGTATGGCAGAAGAAAAGTAAATAGTTACAAAATGTAGCAATAGATGGCGCTGTAAGCGTCATTATTTAGTAGTGGTCGACTACAAATGACAAATGAATCATACAACAATGACGATAAAAAAAAACTATTCAGTGTGCATGGATATGCAGGTGTGATACTGTTAATTACTTAAGCCCATCCAACTCGGCAAGGACATATCATATCGGATGGGAAACATCGGTTTTTAATTGTTCTGAGGCTAAAAAACACATAAAAAGCATCAATTACATCGGCTTTTGATTGTCCGGAGACCAAAAACCGCATAAAAAGCATCAATCAAAATAAGATCAGATTATTAATTTACGTGTGACTGCTGTCCACCGTTTTCCGCAACAAGATGAAATCGAGAAACATCATGTTACACAACAGATCCAAATGTTTCCGGGGACACGTGCACAATGTGTTGCGCAACGCGCACCTTCAATGCAGCTAAATTTGCAGTTGGAACACTGAACACAAGCCCCACAGCCAGAAGTCACACGGATTAATGTCAGGTGATCGGGATGGCCAAGCTGTAGGGAAATAGCGGCTGATAATTCCAGCATTTCTGAAATGGCGCTTCAGCTGCTGCTTAACTGGATTTGCAATGTGCGGAGGTGCGCCATCTTGAATAAAAATGACCCCATCCACACATCGACGCTGTTGGAGAGCTGGAATGACTTGGTTGCTCAAAAGACGCCCATAGCACTTACCAGTGACGGTACAGGTAACAGAACCGGAAGCACTTCTCTCTTCGAAAAAATGTGGCCCTATGATAAATGATGCCGTAAACCTGCACCACACACTGACCTTTTCAGGATGAAGCGGTACTAGTTGATTTGCGTGTGGATTTTCCGTTCCCCATATTCGACAATTCTGTGTACTGACATATCCTGTAAGATGGAAGTGGGTTTCGTCTGTCCACAAAATCTTCCATGGCCAGTCATTGTCCACTTCCATGCGAGCAAGAAATTCTAAAGCAAAGGTCTCTCCCGCTGCCAGGTCAACAGGAAGAAACTCGTGCACATGGGTAATTTTGAATGGATAGGAAAGAAGGATGTTTCGTAGGATTTACACACCCTGCTCACGGGTATGTCTAATCTTTGGGCAATTCCGCGTGAACTACACGTTTGCACACCACCTCCTCCAGCATTGCTGTGGCCACCGCTTCCACTGATGTCCAATCAATTTGTCTCCTCCCCCTATCGGGTTGCACACCAAAGGAACCCGTCTTTTCAAATTTCCCAATCATTTTCTCCAGACCCACGGCAGTCATCGGGCCAACGCCTTTTTTCAAAACCTTCTGTGACCGGAGCTTCCGCAGAGCAACGTGTGCACATTCTTGTAATACATCTTTACAAGCAGAGAACGATCCTGTATTGAGACAGTCATGGCGAACGTCTCAGACGCGAAAGGAGGAAAAGCCGTGTACCCAGCGTTTTCATACCAACTTCAGTAGGTCGTGCGCATGACAAGTGTTTTCACTTACGTATTCTGACACATACAGCGCCACCTATTGATATATTTTCACACTATTTTTTTTCTTCTCCACATGTTTGCCCTTCTCCGATAATATTACGTTGGAATTTGACGTCATTCTGATTATTGGTGGTATTTTTACAGCGTTTTGAAACTTTAATTATAATCACCCTGTATATACGTGTGAAGAATAGCAAACAATAAACTGTCACATCGCAAATCGTGCATAGTATTTGCGACGGAAATCAATCAGTATACTTCGTTTCCAATATTGATATGCGTTTGAGGGACGGACATATTGAGATCATCCTTATTCTGACCTCATCCATTCCTTGTGGCATTTTGAAACAGATCTAAGGCTCAGGTATATTGTTTCGATGTTCCATGCTTCTATTTGCTTTTGTTTTTCGTTTTTTATTAGTCACATTAATTTGTTATTTTCTTTTACGTGTGTACTTCCAAAGAGAAAATAAAAATCTTGCTTGTTTTTCGTCCCGTGACTATGAACGATTTGCGATATGACTGTTCATTGTTTACTAATCGTCGCTCGTATCATTTATTTTAGTCATGTCGCATTATTATATTGATTCTGTAACGAAGAACACTACCTTTCGATTCTTAGTCTGATGTTAGCTTAGCAACTACTTGAGTCGATTTCACTTCTGAAGATGACAGGTTAAAGTGTTGAAAGCGGTCAAATGAACCAAATAAAGGTTTTCTTGTGCAGCTGACATGTGACTTCCACATCTCATTGCTACTGCACCGGTTTGTAGAAATCTGCATGATGATTGTATACATTCATTTTTATCTGTATGTTGATATCATGGGTAGTATCAATGATTGCAAGGACCGAAAAACGAACTCCCATGTCATTTATTGATTTGGTTCTACCTATTTAGTTGCATGTTTAATAAATTACAGAACTCGGAACTGGAGTGGATGAGAAACATACGGTGGGTAAGGTGTCACCCGGCCGCCAGTCCACATACACATCTGATTCTCTCCCTTTCAACGCGGGAAGGGCCGTCATTGTGGGACTAAAAACTATCTGCTGCATTGGGTGTTGGCTTGCCATCTCTCAAAACTTCATTGGTTGATCGCCGGTCGTGTCTCCCCATTGATGGAGGAACATTTGCATGGATCGTTTGCGGGAAACTCTGGAGGAGAGGGAAAATGTAAAACACTATTTGGACGTACTTGATCATAGGACGGAGATAGAGAGAGACGGCGAACATGAAAGAGAGTCGCCTAGTTGTATTTCGAGGACCGAGTCATCACTCCATGATTGATGGGTTGTTGCTGCTGGCAGCTCGCTCCAGCCACACGTCGAGTCATTCAGAGTTGTCAATCCTCGCGAGAGTACATTTGCAGCGAGGGCTACCAACAGTGCAGAAAGAGGAAAAAGATTAGGTGTTTTCGATAATTTTTCTTAAACCTTATTAGGCAGCGGGACTTGGTACATCATCTGGTAGTAGAGGGCTCATCAATGACTTAGCAGGCTTAGTAATTCACATGTCATATAAATTTCCTTCTTTTTGGTATCATCGAAGCGATCATTTCGTGTCAAACAGCGATTGTGATTTTGAGAGACGACTTGTTGAGATCATCTGTTCCTTGCAGAATTTTGAAGCAGACCTGAGACGCAGTGGAATTCTTTCGACATTCACTTCTTGCATTTCCTTTTGTTTCTTCTGTATTTTATTAGTCGCATTAATGTGTGGTTTCCAGAAAAGATTACAAATACGATCGAAAGGGTCGTCAGCTCCAGTCGGCTATTCGCAGTGCATACATATTATAAAAATGGATACAGGTATATGCACGTATGTACACTATGTGATCAAAAGTGTCCGCACACCCCCAAAAACATACGTTTCCCAAATTACGTGCATTGTGCTACCACCTACTGACTGGTACTCCATATCAGCGACCTTAGTAGTCATTAGACATCGTGAGAGAGCAGAATGGGGCGCTCCGCGGAGCTCACGGACTTCGAACGTCGTCAGTTCATTGGGTTTCACCTATATCATAAGCCCTTACGGGAGATTTCCTCACTCGTAAACATCCCTAGGTCCTCTGTTTCCGATGTGACAGTGAAGTGGAAACGTGAAGGGACACGCAAGAAAGCCTGCAGTTCGACCTCGTCTGTTGACTGACAGAGACCACCGACAGTTGAGGAGGGTCGTAATGTGTAACACGCAGACATCTATCCAGACAAACTGCGCCAGGATCAAATGGTTCAAATGGCTCTGAGCACTATGGGACTTAACTTCTGAGGTCATCAGTCCCCTAGAACTTAGAACTTCTTAAACCTAACTAACCTAAGGACATCACACACATCCATGCCCGAGGCAGGATTCGAACCTGCGACCGTAGCGGTCACGCGGTTCCAAACTGAAGCGCTTAGAACCGCACGGCCACACCGGCCGGCTGCGCCAGGATCAATCCCAAGTACTATGACAGTTAGGCGGGAGGTCAGAAATCTTGGATTTCATGGTCAAGCGGCTGCTCATAAGACACACATGCCACATGTAAACAGAGATACAGGTGAACTATGTATGCAAATGCCAAACGACGCCTCGCTTGGTGTAAGGAGCGTAAACATTGGACGATTGAACAGTGGAAAAACGTTGTGTGGAGTGACGAATCACGGTACACAATATGGCGATCCGATGGCAGTGTTTGAGTATGGCGAATGCCTGGTAAACGTTATCTACTAGCGTATATAGTGCGAACAGTAAAATTTGGAGGCGGTAGTGTTATGGTGTGGTCGTGTTTTTCATAGAGGGGGCTTGCACCCCTTGTTGTTTTGAATGGCACTATCACAGCACAGGGCTACATTGATGTTTTGAGCACGTTCTTGCTTTCCACTGTTAAAGAGCAATTCGGGGATGGCAATCGCATCTTTCACCACGATCGAGCACCTGGTAATAATGTACGGCCTGTGGCGACAATATTATCCCTGTAATGGACTGGCCTGCACAGGTTTCTGCTCTGAATCCTATAGAATACTTTTGGGATGTTTTGGAACGCCGACTTCGTGCCAGACCTCACCGACAGACATCGATACCTCTCCTCAGTGCAGCACTCCTTGAAGAATAGACTGCCATTCCCCAAGAAATCTTCCAGCGCCATGAACTTGTAAGTCATTTTCAGCCAGGTGTCCGGATACTTTTGATAACTTAATGTGTGACTTTCATATCTTCTTCTAAACCACTGGACTACTTTCAGTCAAACTTGGTACAAATATCGCTGTCCGGAAATAATCATTGCGGGGGTGGGTGCCACCAGCTTATCGAAAGGGGTTAAGGTGAGAAAGAAGTCAAGTCCATGGTGAGCGAATATCCAAATTTAATTAATCCAGCATTTGAAAATGAGAGCACTTAGTGACTAGCAAGAAACTTAACACTTAATTTCAAAATGACGAAAGAGAAAAAGGTTATCGCTTACTAGATTTCCCTAGTTCATGCAGTAAGTCTGCATCATCAGGTCTGACGTTTCAGTTTATTATTTCTTTACTATTAGCTGTATTCTGCGACTCATTTTTCATACAGTTTTCCCCTATACCTCTGAATTCACCCGAAAAATTATTTCTGAATGCGATATCTACAAATAACGCTCAGCGTAAGTACAAAATGATATAACTGTACGAGACATAATTCAGGAGGTATGACGTCATAAAATTTAACTTCATGGAAACGAAACTGCAGGGCGAAATTCAACAGAGATACAGGTGAACTATGTATACAAATATATGTGAAACATGTGAAATACATGTGAGTACGCGGGCAGAACCACTGATATAATGCTCCTCCTGAACCCGTGGATCGATTTTAACCGACCTTGGTACCCGTATTACTTATTATCTGGAAATAAGTAGTCTAGGGACCCCCGATGAACCACAGACCTTGCCGTTGGTGGGGAGGCTTGCGTGCCTCGGCGATACAGATGGCCGTACCGTAGGTTGTTACCACAACGGAGGGGTATCTGGTGAGAGGCCAGACAAACATGTGGTTCCTGAAGAGGAGCAGCAGCCTTTTCAGTAGCTGCAGGGGCAACAGTCTGGATGATTGACTGATCCGGCCTTGTAACACTAACCAAAACAGCCTTGCTGTGCTGGTACTGCGAACAGCTGAAAGCAAGGGGGAACTACAGCCGTAGTTTTTCCCGAGGGCATGCAGCTTTACTGTATGGTTAAATGATGATGGCGTCTTCTTGGGTAACATATTCCGGAGGTAAAATAGTCCCCCATTCGGATCTCCGGGCGGGGATTACTCAGGAGGACGTCATTATCAGGAGAAAGAAAACTGGCGTTCTACGGATCGGAGCGTGGAATGTCAGATCCCTTAATCGGGCAGGTAGGTTAGAAAATTTAAAAAGGGAAATGGATAGGTTAAAGTTATATATAGTGGGAATTAGTGAAGTTCGGTGGCAGGAGGAACAAAATAGTTTGGACAGGAAGAGAATAGAAGCTTTCGAAATGTGGTGCTACAGAAGAATGCTGAAGATTAGATTGGTAGATCACGTAACTAATGAGGAGGCATTGAATAGAATAGGGGAGAAGAGGAGTTTGTGGTACAACTTGACAAGAAGAAGGGACCGGTTGGCAGGGCATGTTCTGAGACATCAAGGGATCACAAATTTAGCATTGGAGGGCAGCGTGGAGGGTAAAAATCGTATAGGGAGACCAAGAGATGAATACACTAAGCAGATTCTGATGGGTGTAGGTTGCAGTAAGCACTGGGAGATGAAGAAGCTTGCACAGGGTAGAGCAGCATGGAGAGCTGCATCAAACCAGTCTCAGGACTGAAGTCCACAACAACAACAACAGGGATAATAACCGTAAACCTGTACTGGGATAGACGCGACAGCGTGGAGGGAGAAGGAGGCACGAGGAGATGGATATTGAGGGAGAGGAGGACATGGAGTAACAGACGACTGGAATGAATACGAAATCGAGTAACGCCGGATACTTGGCTAGTTTTCAATAAACCACCCTGATGAGCAACGTTACTACGCAGCCACACACTTAGGAAACTTGTACGGACGGCTTTCACTGTCATGGTGTCTTTCCCTCATACAACATCCCATGTTTCTGTCTAGAAAATGAAGATAATCTGTCTAAAGCAGTAATATGCTTGCTTCATTATTAACCCGAATTCATTTTCTGTCAAGTACCCAACTTTACGAATACATGCTTATAGTTTAGCAAAATTGAACCAGATGCTGTTTTATATGTGATTTTAAAAGTCTTTGAAGGTACTGTTATGAATGTTGTTGTTCTAAATTTGAGTCGTCTGACTTAAGTTTGATGCTCTCTCCGATTTAGCTTACCCTCTACAAGCCTCTTCATCTTACTAATTAATTTCCTCCATTGCCAAATTTACTACCCCGTGATGCCTGAGGACATTGCCTATCAACCGATCCCTTCTTTTACTCCAGTTGTGATAAGGATATCGTTTATCCCAGATTCACTGAGAACTCTTCATTAGTTGTTGTATTTACCCTTATAAATTTCAGAATTTTTGTGCACCACATTAGCTCGAAAGCTTATATTCCCTTTTTGTCTGTACTATATGTTATCCACGCTTGATCCCCGTACAAGGCTCCAGACAAATCTTCCAGGGAAAACTTCCTGACACTGACGTAAATATAATGTATAAATGTGTTCCTTTGTTTCATAAAAGCTATTTTGCGGTTGCATATCCACACTTAATATACTCCTATTTTAAGCTGTTCCCCGTTACTTAGGTCCCTGCATAATAAAACTCGTCTTCCACTTTTGGCGAATTTCTAATCAAATGGCTCTGAGCACTATGGGACTTAACTTCTGAGGTCATCAGTCCCTTAGAACTTAGAACTACTTAAACCTAACTAACCTAAGGACATCACACACATTCATGCCCGAGGCAGCATTCGAACCTGCGATCGTAGCGGTCGCGCGGTTCCAGACTGTTGCGCCTAGAACCGCTCGGCCACCCAGGCCGGCGAATTTCTAATCCTCATTAACACTTCATTTAAGTAGACTACCTTTCGATTACTCAGGTTTAAAATTTTTGAGTTAATCTTATGATCTGTTTTAAAAACTAAACATTACGTTCAATCATCTTCCTAGATCTGTGACGTCTTTGAAGGAACTGAAATATCGGAAAAACAAAGTGTCTGGTTAGTATCTACTTCTGCCCAGTGAACTTTAATACCTTTCCCTAATATCTCTTTGGTTTCTTTTACTGTTTGCTCAGTATACACATAACAGCCCTCTCTCGCTCCCTTCTCAGTTGCTGCCTCTCTTACAACTACACACTGGTTTCTGTTGCACGACATACCGGGTGTTACAAAAAGGTACGGCAAAACTTTCAGGAAACATTCCTCACACACAAATAAAGAAAAGATGTTAAGTGGACATGTGTCCGGAAACGCTTAATTTCCATGTTAGAGCTCATTTTAGTTTCGTCCACCTACGCTCAATGGAGCACGTTATCATGATTTCGTACGGGATACTCTACTTCTGCTGCTAGAACATGTGCCTTTACAAGTACGACACAACATGTGGTTAATGCGCGATGGAGCTCCTGCACATTTCAGTCGAAGTGTTCGTACGCTTCTCAACAACGGATTCGGTGACCGATGGATGGGTAGACGCGGACCAATTCCATGGCCTCCACACTGTCCTGACCTCAATCCTCTTGACTTTCATTTATGGGGGCATTTGAAAGCTCTTGTCTACGCAACCCCGGTACCAAATGTAGAGACTCTTCGTGCTCGTATTGTGGACGGCTGTGATACAATACGCCATTCTCCAGGGCTGCATCAGCGCATCAGGGATTCCATGCAACGGAGGGTGGATGCATGTTCCTGGCTAACGGAGGACATTTTGAACATTTCCTGTAACAAAGTGTTTGAAGTCACGCTGGTACGTTCTGTTGCTGTGTGTTTCCATTCCATGATTAATGTGATTTGAAGAGAAGCAATAAAATGAACTCCAAAATGGAGAGTAAGTGTTTCCGGACAAATGTCCACATAACATATTTTCTTTCTTTGTGTGTGAGGTATGTTTCCTGAAAGTTTGGCCGTACCTTTTTGTAACACCCTGTATATAGCCTTCCTTTCCCTATATTTTCTTTCTCACGTCACATCGTAATTTGAAACAGTGTATTTTAGTAACCTCTCTCTGAAGATTTTCCTAAATCTCCAAATGCTATAGATGTAAGTGTGACTTATTTCAGTTTATCTTCTAAGACAAATGATAGCGCGATTCTTCGCTTGAGTATCCCAACATTCCTCAAGAATGTAAACATTTTGCAACCATTACTTATTTAACTCCTGGTTAGGTAATATTCACACCAATCAACAGTGGCTTCCCCTGGAACTAAATTCTTCCCGAAATCTGAGGGTATTTCTTGCATACCAGATGGAATAGTTCCGTCATGGCTAGCACTCCCAGGTAGCCTACTAATCCTGATGGCAATGTCGTCTGCTTCAGGTGAAGTGTTTCGACGTAAATATTTTAGTGCTGTTTAAAATTCCTCTCGCAGTATCATATCTCCCATATTATTTACCTCTTATACCCTTACCATATTATTTTCTTCAAGTTTCCTTCCTTTATTTAGCCGTTCTATGTATTCCTTCCACTCTATAGTCTTCTCTTCTTTTCTTAGTACTGGTTTTGTATTTGAGCTGTTCGTATAGCTGCTACTGCTTTCTCCAAAGGTTTTTTTAATTTTTCTATATGTGGTATCTACGTTTCCCACAGTTAGGCAAGTTTGCAAACCTCCTCCACTTTACCATTTTGCACTTTCTGTCAGTCTCATTTTTAGACTTCATTCCCTTCTCTCAGCTTCATTTGCAGCATTTTTAACGACTTTTTAGTTAGGTCGCTTTCTGTCTGTTCGGTAGAGTTTCAGATGAACTAGAGACTATTAAATTTCACCATAGGTCCGGAATGAGTGACAATGCAATATCAGTTCGCATGAAAAAGTTTCTTAGTACGTGAGGAAAAGAGAAATAAGTGGAATAAAAGCCCAGTGATGATGGGATACGTTCCGCTGAAAATAGTTGCGATGTAATAAAGCATTTTGAAACAAAGTGAATCCAGAAATCAAATACTGTCTTCCTGCAGACATGAACCAGTTAATAGAAAGGCTCACAGTGGCCGCCAGCCTCGCTGAGACGAAAGCGTTGTCTGACATTCCTTTACCTCATGTTAGACACTCAATTCTATCGTTGCTCCTTTCACGTCAAATTATTAATGGTTGGCAGCCAGGGACAGTATTATCTGCTGCATTCGTCATACCCAAGATCACATAAGATTGTTACGTGATCTGGGGCAATGCGTTGGAATAGTTAAGGTGAGAGCCAATTTATCTAGGACGCTTAGTTGAGCAACTTTGGCGGTTTCCTTTCCCCCGCACTCCTCAACACAGAACTTTCAAAGACGGCCGACCCTGTAAAGCGCATATCTGAGACAGAAAATTCGCAGAGAAGACTCACAGACGCGGAGAAACTAGAAGGTTACCTGCAATTCTTAAACTATTGCAGTCGAATTTTTACGGAAAGCGCTACTTCAGATCGCGTGGCCAACGCCATAACGAGCGACTACAAGTCAAGGGATACGTTTACGACCGCCAGACCGCCATCTTTAATTATTTGCGGCGTGCAGCCTCCACCGTCATCTTCGTACTTAACTGGATGTACAGGTTCAGCGGGCTGATCGCGTCGGCCACAATCACCGTACCCTGTCCTGCATAACTAGAACACGGCAGCCACGAAACGCCGCTGGAAAGAAAAGGGAAATACTTTCCGATTCTTCTCCCACACGATTCGATTATGTTGACTGTATGGAGTTTTGGTGAAGAACAAAATGAGTTTGAAAACAAAACAAATTCGATTATGTTGAACGTATTATGTTTTGGTGAAGAACAAACTGAGTTTCAAAACAAGTCCTAAACATGTACAATTTGCCTGTATTATTTCAAAACGCAGATAATTAAGTAATAGAACCCAGTACGTTGTCCTCGATGGTGAGTGTGTAACCTCCCCCTCACTTATCGACCTTAATGACAGTGAAAAATTAAACCGCGTGTACCTAATGGAAATTTGGGAAAAGCAATCGTCACCGAAGTTAATCTGTCGGTAAAGAGGGAGGAAAGGGTTACATCTAAATGAAAGGAAAAATGCAAATGAAACTGGTGGAAATTAATTTTGAAAGGGGGTAAAGTTAATAAAGAAAGTAAATGTGCGGCCTTACGTTAACAATTAACTAGCGGTAATTAGATATTTGAGATTTGGGGGAATTACGGTCGCCAGTCCTATGGACAATTACTATAGTAACTGAAAAAGAAAGGTTATTACACATATAATTAGCACTAGAAGCGTGGCAACTGAAGGTTGACACGTGTAGTGTGAAAACTGAAAGTTTGTCAGAAGTAATAAATTTCGCTACACTCTGACTTAATTTAGCAAAAGAATTAATAAAACCGGAAAATTGAAAGTTAATTTAGTAACTGAAATTAATATTCCATACGGAATTTTCAGAACGACGACACCTGGGTTTTCTCCTGTTATTGGGCCGCCAAAATTTCTCCACGCCCGGTCGGCCCCTCACCGGCGCGGCTAACGGTTTCCCTGTCTCGTCCCAGCAGATCTGCTCCCGGGATGCAGCTGAGGCGGCTTATCACACCCTCTGGCGTTAATACTATTCTGTGAAGCCCGTATCACGCTAGTATGATACTGGTTTCCGTCATTCCTGTTATTATTTGTATTGTACCGATTGTCATTACGGCCCGAACCCTATTGTTATTGCTGCCAAGATTGCGGTGTGCATTATTCCCATAGTTATCGTTGTTGTGGTTGTTGTGGTACCCGTTGTTGTTACCACGGCCTCTACCACTGTCGCGATTATTGCGCCAATTGTCCTCGTCCTCAACTCTTTCCAGGAAATCATTGATTGTCCTGTAATTGCTTCCTACGTAGCGTTTTGTATCATCTGGAAGCTTCTTCTAGAGTTCCCACACTATTTCGGATTCTGTGCGGCGATCACGCAAATATTCCAACTTGCGGATCCAGCCCTCACAAAACTCCTTCATCGAGCCACGCGAATTCGCATCGAAAGGCCTCGATACGACAAATTCGCGCCAGACACTTCGTTGTTTTTGCTCTGATCAGTTTCAGCCAGAAACAAATTTTTAAACTCGTCGAAAGCCAGGCTCGTAATGTTGAGGTTTATGCCCCAACGCTTGGCATCACCAGCCAACATGTCAATAACCTCATTAATTTTTCTCTCATTGGTGCATGATCTGGGTAAAACTCTTTCACAATTTTTAATGAAATCCGTCGCGTGTATACCGCCTTTTTTCAAGGGTTCGAACTGCTCCTCTTTCGTCAACAATTCCGAACTGTGTGCATAGATTGGCACATAGCTCTGTTTTTCGTCAAGTTTCTTTTCTAATTCCGAAACTCTCGTAATTACTTGGTAAGTGGTTGTCGCAAGCGTTTCCACTTCCCTCTTTTTCTCTTCGCAGGTATTAGCCTGCTTCCTCACTTCGGATACTAAAGCCTTTAAAGTTTCCACCTTCTTTTGATCCTCTTTTTTCACTAGTTGAATTTGTTCCGTCACCTTATTCTCGATGATCGGAGCAACTGCTTCTCCTACACTTTTCTCGATTCTGCTAATTTCGGAATAAAAACGAGTATTTATGCTCGCAATTTCCGCCTGAACGCCTATCATTTCCTGTTTAAGATTATCGATTTTGGTATTAATCACAACAATATCTTCTTTGATTTTATCAACTTTTGTGTTATCAACTCCAACATTGTTGTTAACCACATTAATAGCTTTGTTCTGATTGTCTAGCTTCCGTTGAATTTTTTCAGACTGAGCTTCTTGCTTGGCAGACTGAGCTTCTTGCTTGGCAGCCTGAGCTTTAATTTCTGCCGATTGACTCTTGATTTCGTTAATCAAAACATTCAATAAATCAGTTAAATTCCCGGAAACTACCGGTTTTACTTCCGTAGCGGCTTCCTTTTTAATTGGTCCCCCGTATTCGTCATCAAGGGGTTCAGATTTGATTTTCGCTTCCGATTCCGAAACATTTTCTAAAGTTTGGAATTCCATTTCTGCTCTTTGTTGCGTTTCGGCGGTCGCGTCTTTCATGATAGCCGACTGCCCCTGAACAATGGGTACCGCGGTGCGCGTTTCCCACAGTTCGACCGATTGTTCCGTATCCAAGTCTACCAAATTTTGGTAATTGTTGCCTTCACTCATTTTAATAATTTTCAATATAAATGCCAAATCTCGAATATAATTAGGATTACTCCCACTACTTATTCTCGCTGACGTAACTGATGAGAGGCTACCCACATATGGCAGGAAGTCCATCGATTTAAAGGTTTCTTCATCTTCTTCTGCTTTCTTTGTGGCCTCTTTCGGTTTCATTTTCAGTGCCCTCTGTATTTGTTGTGGAGAGTACCCATTGTCTTCAAACACTCTTTGTAAGTGGGAAAGTTCATCTTGCAGATTGCTTTCGTCAGAAATAATATGCGCTCTGTGAGTCAAAGTTCGGAGAACACTCATTGTCTGGGCAGGAAGGTTGGCAGCTATTTGCCCGTAAATACAGATCGGTGTGCGTCGGCTTACTATAAACTTCATGTCCCAAAGTGCCATCCTCTCTGCGCCGAACCAAAACATCCAAGAATGGAAGGCATCCCTCCTTCTCAATTTCCATTGTGAACTTTATTTGATCGTGGAGGGAGTTCAGATGTCTTAAGAAGTCTTGCAAGTTGTCTTCACCATGGGGCCAAACTACAAAGGTGTCAATGGCCTTCCTGCCATATGTGGGTAGCCTCTCATCAAAAATAGGACGCATTCTCGGCAGACACAAAGTAAAAGTGATTTTTCGTCCTCCACCCAAGACAGCTGCACTCGTGGGCTCCGTCAAAGATGATTTGCTGCTGGAGTTTAGAAAATTCCATGTGAATGTGGCCTTTCTTACATCGGAAAAACAACTAGTACTCTCCAAGAAAGATGTACGGAACACCGGAGGTACACACGACTTTTACAACCTAACAAGTCGGCAGTGGCAGAGCACTGTATTGATAATGGTCACAGTATGTTGTATGACAACGTAGAAATTTTAGCAACTACATGATCCTTTTGGGACTCGATAGTGAAGGAGGCAATTGAAATTCGCTTGACGACGAATTTAATTAATAGAGATCGTGGTTTCAATCTTGATAAATCATGGAATCCGGCACTTGCTGTAATAAACTCGCAAAGACGTCGTCACAGTATAGCTCACAATGATATATCGATATGCCAACACAGATCAACTGCGGAGTCATAGATACAACTCGCGCATTATGCACGTCTCTGCCGCCGACCAACGTCTCTCGCGCATTTGCATCTGTGGCCGCATGCGCAGTCGCGCGGTGAAACAGTATAAAGGGACGAAGCGAGCACTGGAGCGGCAGTCTTGCGGCTCACTTTGAAGATGGCTGAACGTTACACAGCCGAAATATTAGAAGAAGAAGAAGGAGATTTCTTGCGGCTGCACACCCGAAACTTAATGTAACAACCTAAGGTGTGTTAGAGATTTGTGGAAGATATCTTCGTTGTGTGGAATCACTGTGTGGCCGTCTTGTCTGATATGATAGTTCCCTGTTTCCTACATTAAGTTTATAAAGAGAAAATAAGAAAGTAATCCTTAATCATACACATACCGATCCAAACTTTTTGCCTAACTACATGACTGTTATGAAAACGACATAAATCTACAGAAACGTGGACTGTGTATCCTACGAGATCAAAGTTTTCCATCCAGATAAAACACACATCACTGGTTCACCACCTTAGGAACACTACAATTTTCAGTCGCAATAAATTTGAACACAATCTGTTTACTTCGAAATGTCATCCAGAAATAGAAGAAAAAGAGTAATCTATTAACTGGCTGGTTTTCGAACCCGTGTAGACAATTACTAAAAATTACAGTCATGAACGATAACTGTAATGGTGCAATCCCCACTAACTGCAGGAAACAAATACTCACCGCAGCAGCTGGATAGCACTTTTCGCTTCTTTTACAACTACTGGGTGTTTCCGTAAAAGTGTGCAAAAATATAACAGGACATAGAGAATGTTCCAGAACAACTTGCGGTAGGGAACCTGGGATCGGAGAAGCTAGCAAAAGGGAATATGGAACAAACTTGCCTACCCCTTTGTCAAGGATTACTGTTTTCTAGCTGACACGCGTAAAGATTTACACGTACTGTGCTGTTTATTTACACGTACGTTCTTTATTTTCTGCAAGGAAACAAGGAGGACGAGCCCCATTACTAGGAAGTCATGATGCAGGTTTTGTTTGTTTTACTTGTCCGTGAGGTGACCCTGTTGTATCGTATTTGCATTGTCCCATGACAGAACGTGCTATGAATCATCGACAGTGCTATTCAGAGACGTGCAGCACAATGCGATGGAGCAGTACCGGTACAGTTTCGCAGAACACATTGGCATGCAACTTGCAACTTGTGTGTGTGTGTATGTGTGTGTGTGTGTGTGTGTGTGTGTGTGTGTGTGTGTGTACGTTGCAATGCTCTCGCTGCTGAAAAGCTGCACAGGGAACGATTTCTTCAGGCATCAACAGTCACGGCGAATGTTTACTTCTCTCGATGAAGAATGAGGGAGACTGGTTCACTGGAAAGAAGAAACGAGGGACCTGGCAACATGAGGACCATTCGCACACCAGATTTTGAAGAGTGGGCGCTGGAACCTGTTATAATGGACCCCACTACACGTATTCTTCGTACTGCTCGTGAAATGGGCGCTGCACATAGCAGGCCGAGGCGAGCACTCCAGGAGCAGTGGTTGCTCCAACAACGAATTGATCGAACAGATTTCCTCCAAATCGTGATGTTCTCTGATGAGGCCTCATTTGATCGCGATGGTATTTCGAACGGCAGGAATAGCCATGTGTGGGATGAGGAAAATACTCACACCATCAAGTACGTTTTGTTGTGGATATTTGGTCCAGCATTGTAGGCGACAATCACATTAGGCCATATCTTCTACGTGCTCGTCTGAATGGCCAACTGCATTTGAGGTTCGTGCAAAGACTTGTTGGAGAACGTACCTTGGGTATTCGTGAGAGGATGTGGATACAACGTGACGGTGCAGCGCCTCACTTCAGTGTGGATGTCCGCATCCATCTCAGTGCTGTATTTCCTGGTCGCTGGATTAGAGGGGGAGGTCCTATTCCATGGCCTACGATGTCACGTGACCTGTATCCCCTTGAATACATCCTTTGGGGATATCTAAAGTGACTTGTGTATGAGACCCCAATGGATACAGAGATGGAATTAGTTGCCAGTATTGCAGCTGGCTGTGATGTGGTTCGAAACACACCAGAGATATTTGTCACAGCCGGTGAGTCAGAATCTTGTTCACCGATGTCATGCTTGCATTGAAGTTGATGGCTGACAGTTTCAGCACATTTCGTAACATACAGTGCAAGTGGTACGTTCACTGTGTCACTGATGGTATTTGCAGTTAACTGTAACTAATGTAAGTACAAGAGTAAACAGTAATATGGTTTTATTCCTATTATCTACTTCAGCTAGCTTCTCCGACCACGGGTTTCCTTCCTCAAATTGTTCAGTGGAGCATCCTCTACGACCTGTTAAATTTTACGGAAACGCCTTGCATAAACATTCCGCAAACCACTGTTCAGTGCTTGGTTCAGAGTACATCGTACCAATAAGAGGAAATTTCTTTTCCATGCCATTCGAATACTGAGCGAGGAAAGAATGAGTAAATGCCACTATAAGCGCCCTGATCCACATTAGCTTTTTCTCATGATCCTTTCGCGGGAGGTACATTAACGGCATTATAATCGTTGCACAGTCATCTTCCAATATATTGTCTTTAAATTTACCCAACAGGACTTCGCAAAAACTACGTCTTTCTTTTAGTGGTTCCCATCTACGTTCTGTGGATATTTCTGTCACACTTCCGTCTAGACTATACCTATCTGTTATGCTCCTAGCAACGCGTCTCTGGATTCATTCGACGTCTACTGTCACTTCTACTTGACAAGGAACCCTCTAAGCTGTAACTCTGTAATTGGGCCCACCGGCATCCTCTATGTGATTTCGTTTACAGATGCAGTGCACTTTCCGAGTCTTGAAACTTCCTGGCGCATTAAAACTGTGTGCCGGACCGAGAGTCGAACTCGGGACCTTTGCTTTCCGCGGGAAAGTGCTCTATCAACTGAGCTACCCAAGCACGACTCACGCCCCGTCCTCACAGCTTTACTTCTGCCAGTATCTCGCCTCCTACTTTCCAGGAAGTTCCGTATCAGCGCACACTCCACTGCAAAGTGAAAATATCATTCTGCAAATCTCAGTCTTATATTCTGCTTCCCTATTACTGATTTTACGAGTACTTAACCGTCTCATTTTGTATCGCTCTTTCGCTTTACCCTGAGATACTTGTGCAATGTGATGTGCTCACTAATTTCACCACTTATGCTGTGATCACATACTGTCGGGTTTTTCCCTCATGTACTGTCGGGCTTTCTCCCCCTTATTCAGGCCTATCATTCTTTACACCAAGAGGAAAGGTTGTCCAAGTTTTTCTCCAGTTCCTTGCGATCGTTCAGTGACGCTACTTTTCCTGCACGTAACTCCACTGTAAGCAAAAAATCTGATAGTGCTGCTGATGCTATCTGATAAATCGTTTATGTGATGTACATGTACAGACTAACGATTACGATTCAATAAAATTGGATTATTTATTTAACAGAAACAACTTCACAAATTGAGCAAGTCAGTAATGCATTGGTCCACTTCTGGACCTGATGCAGTTACTCGGTTTCGCACTGATTGGTGGAGACAGAATTGCTGGATGTCTTCCGGAGGAATATCGTATCGAATTCTGCACAAATGGCTCGTTAAATCCTCAAAATACCGGGATGGTTGGATGACTCTGTCTTCAATGCTCCAATTCTCAATTGAGGAGAGATCTGGCGACCATACGGCCAACGTACGGTTTGGCAAGCACGAAGATGAACAGTAGAAACTTTCTCTTGCTGAAATGTAAGCCCAGGATGACCTGCGATGAAAGTCAACAAAACGATGCGTAGGTTATCGTGACGTATTGCTGTCCTGTGAGGGTGCTCCTATGGAAAGAAGTGGCAGGCCAGACCATCATCTCCCCTGGTTATTGAACTGTATGGTGGGTGACAGTCAGTTTGGTATCCCACCAGTGTCCGGGGCATCTCCATCCACGTCTCCGGCTTGGAATTAAATTGACTGGTCTAGAATTGTTTTCCAGTGATGAGTCCCACATCGGACTGAGCCCCAGCGACCAGCGAAGACCTGTCTGGAGACGCCCTGGATAGCGATTACCAACCTGATTGTCGCCCGCCATACCGCTCGACCACCAGGAGTGATGATCTGGGGTGCCATTTCGTTTCATAGCAGAGCCCCTCCCATTGTCATCCGTAGCGACGATATTCTACACTCAGCTTTGCTACCCTTTATGGCAAGCCATCCTGCGCTTACATTTCAGCAAGATAATGGCCACCCGCGCACTACGAGTGTTTCTACTGCTTGTCTTTGTGTTTTGCCAGCAAGGTCACCGGATCTCTCCCCAATAGAGAACGTTTGGAGCATTATTGGCATGGCTTTCCAACCATCTCGGGAATTCGACGATCTAACGCGGCAGTTAGAAAGAATTTGGCACGATACCCCTCAGGAAGACGTCCAACAAAACTATCATTCAATGCCAAGCCGAATAATTGCTTGCATAAGAGCCAGAGGTGGACTCAAGTGTTATTCACTTTGTAAATTTGTGCAGCTCTTTCTTTTGAATAAATCATCCAATTTGTGTGTCTGTACATATATGTCACATCTACCGATTTTCGTCCCGTTCTGAAAATTCCTTCGTGGTGCCTTGCTTTTTTTTCCCCTCTGAAAGTATATACACTACTAGCCATTGCAATTGCTACACCATGAAGATGACATGCTACAGATGCGAAATTTAACCGACAGGAAGAAGATGCTGTGATATGCAAATGATTAGCTTTTCAGAGCATTCACACAAGGTTGGCGCCGCTGGTGACACCTACGACGTGCTGATATGAGGAGAGTTTCCAACCGATTTCAAATACACAAACACCAGTTGACCGGCGTTGCCTGGTGAAACGTTGTTGTGATGCCTCATATAAGGAGGAGAAATGAGTACGTTTCTGACTTCGATAAAGGCCGGATTGTAGCCTATTGCGATTGCGGTTTATCGTATCTCGACATTGCTGTTGGTCGAGATTCAATGACTGTTAGCAGAATATGGAATTGGTGGGTTCAGGAGGGTAATACGGAACGCCGTACTGGATCGCAACGGCCTCGCAACACTAGCAGTCGAGATGACAGGCATCTTATCCGCATGGCTGTAACGCATCGTGCAGCCACGTCTCGATCCCTGAGTCAACAGATGGGGACGTTTGCAAGACAACAACCATCTGCACCAACAGCTCGACGACGTTTGCAGCAGCATGGACTATCAGCTCGGACACCATGGCTGCGGTTACCCTTGACGCTGCATCACAGACAGGAGGGAATGCGATGGTGTACTCAACGACGAACCTGGGTGCACGAATGGCAAAACATAATTTTTTCGGATGAATCCAGGTTCTGTTTACAGCATCATATTGGTCGCATTCGCGTTTGGCGACATCGAGGTGAACGCACGTTGGAAGCGTGTATTCGTCATCGCCATTCTGGCGTATCACCCGGTGTGATGGTATGGAGTGCCATTGGTTACACGTCTCAGTCACCTGTTGTTCGCATTGACGGCACTTTGAACAATGGACGTTACGTTTCAGATGTGTTACAACCCGTGGCTCTACCCTTCATTCGATCCCTGCGAAACCCTTCATTTCAGCGGGATAATGCACGACCGCACGTTGCAGGTCCTGTACGGGCCTCTCTGGGTACAGAAAATGTTTGACTGCTGCCCTGGCCAGCAGATTCTCCTGATCGTTCACCAACTGAAAACGTCTGGTCAATGGTGGCCGAGCAATTGGCTCGTCACAATACGCCAGTCACTACTCTTGATGAACTGTGATATCGTGTTGAAGCTGCATGGGCAGCTGTACCAGTACACGCCATCCAAGCTCTGACTCAATGCCCAGGCGTATCAAAGCCGTTATTACGGCCAGAGGCAGTTGTTCTGGGTACTGATTTCTCAGGATCTATGCACCCAAATTGCACATGTCAGTTCTAGTATAATATATTTGTCCAATTAATACCCGTTTATCATCTGCATTTCTTCTTGCTGTAGCATTTTTAATGGCCAGTAGTGTATTATAGTGGAAACATCAGAGATCGTATAATTGCTGTTACTTTTGCTTCAGTGGAACATTTGCCGCTTAAGTATAACTTACTGTATTTTACAGGGTGTATCATAATTAATGGCGTAAACGGATACAACTGAAAGTACACAACATATAGAAGCAAAAAAGGTCTTAGTAAATGGTCTACAAACAAACCGTTTGCAAGATAATTTTGACTTCGTGGTTACCAGCCACCACTATCTTGAATCTGTATAAACGTCGTCCCAGTTAACAAGTGCTAGCAATATTGTGCAACATCAGGAAAAGTCATTACATACTTCGGTTGAAGTGCAGGTGTTCGAAAGAACAACAAGCCTGTACCAGCCACCGCAATGGGTTTCGAAGTCTTTCAAACACGCCTAGATCATTAACGAATTTCCAGAATGCTGGAAAAACTACAGGTCAGCAACTTCTGTTAATCAGTACAACGAAAAACCATCAGAAGTTGCAAATTTTATTTTTTGATTCACTCAATGACTAGATTCGAGACGAGATCAGTTTTCATATCATAGTATTTCACTATGTTACGATGTCAAACTTGCAACTTTGGATTGGTTTTTCGTTGTTCTGACGCCTAGGTTATTTTAAAATTCTTGACAAGAGAAGTCTCTGCTCCAGTTCCCCAACCACCGGGCTGGTGTATATTACGTCTTTAAGGTGGCCCCAAACACAAAAATGCAAGGGGTTCAGATGAGGTGATTCTGGACGCCGCGGAACAGGTCCTTCTTTCCCAATCCATCTTTGGCCATATAGGCGCGTTACATGTCGTCTCACCGTTGCAGCAAAATGTTCCAGTGATCCCTTATGCGTGTACTCGATACCCTTCATACGCTGAACTCTTTCTGTGTGGTGTTGCCACATTGCACTGCGATGTATTATTGTCCAGATACCACTGTGTCTCATTCCAGGAGTTTCTGTGGCAATCTCCTTGTCGAGATTCCTGGAGAGAGTCTGAATGTTTCCAGCACCATATCTCCAAGCACAAGTGTAATTCGTCCAAGTCTACCCGCTCTCGCAGCATGGGCAAATTTCCCAGTTTCTCGGACACCGTGATGCGTCCTTGTAAACGTTTGACTCTCAGCATGCCTTCGGGCGAGATATGCTCCTCGGTAAAGCCGTGCAGCCCCCGTGGATTGCCGTTAGCCATATCATACATGAAGTGCATGTCGACACACTACTCGTTGCTGTAACGTTCCATGTTACCACCAATACTCGTACAACGCAACAGACGCTCCGCAAACAGTGGCACTCTGCGTACAGCACTACATCTCGAAAACATAAACAATGACCACACCATGAAACAGCATGCACTGTTTACCTAGAATGACGTCAGTAATGGCCGGTAACACAAAGTCGCAATTATGCCGCAAACGGTTAGTTTGCATACCTATTGAACCGTGATTTATTTTCAAAGAATATTCTTAAGAATTTATTTTATTTACTAGCGATTCATCAAGAACACTAACACATTTAATCACACTATGTAAGCATGGAAGTAGTTGCCAGGGAGTAACTGATGAAATCATAACCAAATTCCTTTTAACAAATGTGATTTTTATTCACTTTAATAGTGCCTAAAAGCATTTTTTAAAAGAAACAGATTTAAAATTATAATCAGAATGCACCCTCTAAACATCAATGTAACAATTGATTCAGAGGCAGAAAGAAACAAGTTATGACTGTATGAGCTTTCGGGCAGAGAACCTTGCCGCTCCCTTCTGACACGGCCGTAGTTACAACCGCTCACAACAGCCTCTGAAAGAGTACACTGGTGCAAATCTGCAACACACCAGATTGCTTTAAACTAAGAGTTTTAACAATTTACACAAGCACACAAACAATGCATCCCCCCGTAGGAGGGATGGAAATGGTACAAAACACTAACAATTAAAATATTAACCTTGCCACCGAAGGTGCAATTTGAATTTAACTTCTAAGAAAAGTCTTACGGTGAAAGGGTGGCAAATTTATATACTAAAATAATAAATTAAATATAAGCTCATGAAACGCAATCTTACATAAAAATCTAAAAGCTTGGCCAAACAATAGTTAAGATGCTCTACAGTCCACAGTTACCGCCTCTCAAGATCTTAGGCAATAATATCAAAGTTTCCAAAGATCAAAACATATTTCAGGTATTAGACCGTTGCACTCCAAGCAATAAATTCGTTAACACACCAAATCTGACAAACATGACGGAGGCAGCTACTAACGTACGGTAGATTGATAGGGAGATTACCGAACAACTCGAACCGCAGGTTGCTCTAGCTCGCCCCTACTCCACAAAGGAAAAACGGACCACCCAATTTCTAAACAACCACCTTCCCGCGGGGCAAACGGAGAAGAATGGTGGGACAACGCCAAAGCAAAACGGCTGATGACCTCACCAAGAAAGCAAGTAGAATTTGAGAAGAGCAAATCAAACAACATATCATCCATCACTTAACTTCTAATAAACTGCGATTTCTCGAGAAGACCTGGCGCAGCACCCCCAAATCGCTCTCCCAAACCGTCCGCTGCCAGTCGCTTCAACGGACGCAGGAAGGCTCGCCGATCTCCCGTCTCACGGCGTCACAGCTCGCACCGGCCAGACTGATGTCGTGGTTGACTCCTGTTGCTCTCGTGTCGACCGCAGAGTCACTACCCCTCGCTATGCGCCGTGGCACACTGGACTCACGTGGCGACCTCACACGCGCCGACGCTCAAGACGGACAAGTCATCTTGTGTCTCAGTGCGCGACCGACCAACCTATCGATCTAACCGCTGATGACTATTGCCTGTGCAAACTCGAGCAGACTGGCGGCCTAACGCGCAGACTCAGATGCAGGAACTAAGCCCCGACCGGGCGACCACTCGCTGAGTCCTCTTCCTGGCGGAGTGGAAAGACTCTCATTTTGCCGGCTTTAATGGTTGATCCGAACGACAGACATACTAGCACTCCGAACGACAGACAGAAACTAACTGCCTAACAAATGCGGTCTAGAGACAGACTAGCAAGCTGGGGACGGAGACTGACCCCCTGGCGAGCTCATAGCGCCCCTTAAATGCAGGTGAACAGGCAACTTTTCCCCTTTCCCACTAGAGGGAGACACCAAAGCTGCGATTGCCACAGCGGCGTCATCGCTAGAAACGGAGGGCGACTGCTTCACACTACGCGCTGCGGCGCGCTCTTCAAAACAGCAATTTTTACCACTGTTCACCTATATTTACCAAGAGTTTTTTTCTTCTGGTAGCGTGTGCTTTCAACTGCACGCGTTTACGTCATTAATTACGATAGCCCTAAGTTAGGTAAATAGTCTTCCAGGGAACCGTATATTTGCGAAGAAATTCTGTACGATTGCTTGCAGCTTAGCAATCAACCATGTGGTGCAGTTTCGGACGGCTCATGGAAATCTAGGAAGGAGTAACGTACTGTTAGCCGACGACAAGTAGACGATTGTCGCGGTGACTGTCGGGAATGGCCGTGCAGCCGCATCATGGCTGCCGAGGGAGAGACCAACGAGGGTAAGGCAGCATCGACTGCTTGTAGCAGCACTGGCAACACTACCCGTACTTTCTACTTAACAAGAAATCGCAGGCGCCACTCGTGGAAATATTACCCGCTTAAGTGATACTACGAGGTGTGACAATAAAGTAATGAAAGTGATTTTCTTCGCAAGATGTGGAAACCCTGCAGGCTTGCGTAGGCACAATATCTTTGACCTTGGTCTATAAGCTGCCTCTAGTCCAAGTGGCACATCGATGCAACTGCTCATTCGTGAGTAGTGCTGTAATAAATTAACATGTGTTTGTGTATCTCGTTAAGGAAATGGAACCGCATAATATTGCGCAACGGTATGCCATTTCTTTTTGCGTTAAATTGGGCGAAAACGAGACTACAACTTACGGTAGCTTCAGAAGGCTTTTGGAGCGGAGGTTATGTCAAGAGCTAAAGTTTTTCGTTAGCATAAAATGTTTAGTGAAGGCAGAACGAATGTTGAAGGTGAATACCACAGTGGATGACCATTAACCTCAAGGACGGATGTCAACTTGGCCACTATGCGTGAACTCGTACGATCTGATCGAAGATTATCCGTGAAAATGATTGCAGAAGAACTGAACATCAATCGAGACACGGTTCGTCTAATAGTAACTGAAGATCTTGGTGTGAGAAGGATTTGTGCAAAAATGGTCCCCAAAAATCTCACAGCGAGAAACACGAAAAATGTGGCAGCCGATCTGTTAGAACAAACGGAAATCAATCCAGAATTGTTGAGCTGTGTTGTCACTGGTGATGAAAGTTGGTTTTTTCAGTAAGATCCAGAGACAAAACGCCAAAGTTCGCAATGGTCTTCAAAGGGATCACCCAGGCTAAAAAAACTCGCATGTCAAACTCAAAAGTGAAATGCATCATTGTGTGCTTTCAAGGGAATTGTTCATAAAAAGTGGATGACGCCTGGACAAACAGTTAACCAATATTACTACTACAAAGAAATTTTAGAAAGACTTTGTAAAAGAGTTCTTCGTGTCCGTGCCAACATTGCTGATAATCGGATTCTGCATCACGATAAAGCGCCATCCCATACTGCTCTGTCAGTACAGCAATTTTTAACCTCAAAACAAATTTCAGTACTACCACAGCCACCTTATTCACCAGATATCGCTCTGTGCGACTTTTTTCTATTTCCAAGAGTCAAAACGGCGGTCAATTGACACCATTTTCAAACAACACAATATGTCCAAAAACCTGTGGCATGGGTCTTGTAGGATATTACAGAAGATGAGTTCCAGAAATGTTACCATCAATGGCAGAAGCGCTGGAAAAAATGTGTGCAATGAGAAGGGAACTACTTTGAAGGAGACAACACTAAACTTGACTAGAACGGTAAGCTACATTGTTTTCACATCAGTCTCATTACTTTATTGTCGCACCTCATACCTCCGGATCGGAAGTGAACCACATTGTTGACCTGGTCGTGCTCGAGAGTTTTACTTACGACCTACGAGTTATTTATTTGTCGACAGTAATGGAAAATGAAAGTAGATGAATGTACAACTTACGACACTATGAATCGAAAATCAAAAACTGATTTTAGAATCTTTTTGCATATTGCATTCACTAAACACAGGACAACAGTAATGTTTACAAAGTGTACTTGACTGCGCCCGAAAGAATTATCAGCTTGATGTTCTCTCAAGATCACTGTCATTTTTGCTTGATTCAAGATCATTATCATCATCGCTATAGGGCGTGGTACTGATGATTATTTCATAGACGGGCATTTCCATAATTCCATCTCGTGTTCAATAGTCTTGCTCCAACTGTTGCACTTTCCCGCTGTAATCTTGCCAGTCCTGTGCAGTAACTGAAAGGAAAAAGCATCAACAAGATTCTAGAATCTGTCTTCGACATGTCACCAGTGACGTCTACATCTGCATCTTCACTCTGCGTACCACCGAGAGGTGCAAGGCGGATCATAAATCAAACTGCACCAGTTATTAGGGTTCCTCTTCCATTCACTTATGGAGCGTGAGAAGAATTATTATTTGAATGCCTCTGTGCGTGCACTAATTATTCTAATCTTATTCTCACCATCCCTGTACACATTGTTCTCATTGAAATTGTGTTTTATTTCGTCCCAGGCCAACTCTATCTCACTTACATTACAGCCGTAGGGCGATAATCGCACTACTTTGTGGCTTGAGCTCTCAGCGACTTTATCCACGACGTACACTACTTCCACGGCTGGGTTGTTTTCCTCTATTTTAGATCACAGTTCAGCCTTTCTCATTTAGTCGTTGCAATCTGTTTGTCTCTCTTGCAATCACTCTAACATGGTAATCCTGAAATCATATTTATTAAGTATTCTGTCAAACTTCCTGCTTTGGTGTGGCGCATTAACCACACAGTCACAGAATTGGGTGGAATATTACGAACCACCATAACCGCTCCCTCCCCCCCCCCCCCCCCTTTTCACCGCCTCCAGTCAAGCAGTTCGCAAGTTAGTGGAAACATTTTCTTGCATGAAACTTGCTGTCAAATTAAAACCGTGTGCCAGAATGGGTTTTTAGGTTCGAGTCCCGGTTCGGCATTCAGTTTTAATCTGTCAGGAAGTTTCAAATCAGCGCACACTCCAGAAATGGTTCAAATAGCTCTAAACACTATGGGACTTAACATCTGAGGTCATCAGTCCCCTAGACATAGAACTACTTAAACCTAACTAACCTAAGGACATCACACACAACCATGCCCGAGGCAGGATTCGAACATGCGGCCTTAGCAGCAGCGGGGTTCCGGACTGAAGTGCCTAGAACCGCTCGGTCACATCGGCCGACTACCCACACTCCACCGCAGGGTGAAAATTCGTTCTAGTTTCTTGTATCTTCCTGCAAGTACTTGCCGAAATTGTCATTTCGAGAAAGTTTTCCTCAAACTTGCAGCAGTTGTATGCATTCAGTACCGGTACGAAATATCAGTGTCGAAAAGGAGAATGGCACAAAGACAGATGGGCCAAAAAAATGAGCCACTGGAACCTCTAAACGCATATGATTGGCACAACCAGTCAAGGAATGAGTTTACCAAACAATTTGTTTCACCAGAAGAGGAAGGACGATGGCAGTACAGACATCTTTAAATTTTAGTTGATTTTTTAATGTTACCGTAAACATAAACCCGTTACATTTTTGATAAAATTGCTAAATACTGCTCGCAAAAATGGAATAGTAATTAAAATGCAGTCTCTTGGTGAGATATCACGCCGCACTTTTGTTTCCTGCTATCGAATCTTTGATGATACATTAGACAAGAGATGTTCAAAATTTGCATACGACATCCTCAAAGTATTTAATCTAAGTGGAGTTCTCCGATTTTAGTTAAATGAACAGTATTTCTTGGTAACATAAATACGTACTCTGCAAAATAAAATTATTTTTTAATTTTTATGTTTCGTCAAGATTTTAATTCATTAATAATGCAACAACGGGGCGACTGTTCTATTTTTCAAGGAAACTGGACCTCTGCAACAAGTACTTGCAGAATGTTCCTGAAATATACTTCCCCTAGTGACCTGAAGACGTCAACTTGAGTAGGTACATACCTCAGCAAGTACTTACAAGAGTTACTTGCTGGTGGACACAAACCTTCAGTAATACTTCGCGTCTACTGGCGGCTAGATGTTGGCCGCAGTCGGAGAGAAACGAATATATTTCAAGTAGTGCCGATTTTCTCAGCTTCTGACAGAATTAGCGAAATCGTAATATTATCGTGGCAAAACCTGCGTACATCGTTTGTGCATGAACAAAGCAAACTGTACCACAGGAGTGTTCGCTTTTGGAAACGTGTTGATTCTACGGGGCTCTATGAAGATCATCAGTGTTTCAGCTTAGAAAATGCTCTAATGTGCTACAACAGACAGTAGTGAGTGGGACTGGTCTATAATTTTGTGTATCCAACCTCTTATCCTATACGAAAACGTTAGTCACCTGCACCATTTTCCAGTCACACGGGACTGCTGGCTGCTCAAGCCACAGTCGATAAGTATGAGCAAAGAAAGGAGGCTACTTCCGTGGCGTATTCACTGTGAAATCTATCTGGAATTCGGTAAAGGCCTGCTACTGTGTTAGTTTTAAGTAGCTTTAGTTGTTTTGAAACACCGGAAATAGCGATATAGATATCACTCATTTGTGAGTGTGCAAGGGGATCGGACATTGGTACCTTATTATCCTCGTACATGAGTACATTTTTAAACGGTGAAATAAAAAATTATTCTGTCTTTTCGCTGTATTCAGTTTCGACACCAGAAGGATCCACGAGAGGCTAAACGAAGGTTTGGATCCGACTTTCTGATAAATTTTTGTCCAGAATCAAATGGTTCAAATGGCTCTGAGCACTATGGGACTTAACTTATAAGGTCATCAGTCCCCTAGAACTTAGAACTACTTAAACCTAACTAATCTAAGGACATCACACACATCCATGCCCGAGGCAGGATTCGAACCTGCGACCGTAGCAGTCCGGACTGAGCGCCTAGAACCGCTAGACCAGCGCGGCCGGCTTATGAAGAGTAAACTGAGGTTTAAGAGAGTCGTACGAAAGAATCAGTGTGGAAGGAAGTAGGATATTGAAGTACTGAGGAATGATACTATGCGTTTGAAGTTCACTAAGGATGTGGGTACAACGATAAGGACTATCACAGTTAGCAGTTCAGTTGAAGAGGAGTGGACGCATCTGAAAAGTCAGTCATAGATGTTGGATGGCCAGACATATGTACAAGTAAGGTAAATACGAAGAATCCGTAACTAACAGAAGAAATACTTCAATCCATCGACGAAAGGAGGAAGTACAAAAACCTTCAGCGAAAGACAGGCATAAATAAATTAGGAATGAAATAAACATGAGGTACAGGGCAGCCAAGGCGAAATGGTTGCAGGAAAAGTGGGAAGAAACTGAAAAAGTGACGATCGCCAGAAGTCTGACTCAGTGTACAGAAAAGTCAGATTAACAAGAAGAATGGAACCGGTATTCCGCTGTTAAACGCAGAGTAAAGAGTGAATTGGTGGAAAGAGTTCACTGAAGGCGTTCCTGAGGTCAGTACTTGGCTGATGACGTGACAGAAGAATGGATTCGACATGGAAGACACAGGGGATCCAGTTTTACAATCAGAATTTCAAAGAGCTCTGGAATCCTTGAGATCAAATAAAGCAGAAGGGATAGATAACATTCCATCGAAATCTCTAAAATCAATTGGGTCAAATGGTAATCAAACGGCTAACAAAGCTGACGCGTAGAATCTTTGAGATTGGCGACGTATCATTAGACTTTCGCGTAAACATCATCACAGTTTCGAAGATAGCAAGAGCAGATACGCGCGAAAACTACCGCACTATCAGCTTATTATTCATGCATCCAAGCTGCTGACGAGAATAATATACAGAAGAACAGAAAAGAAAATTGGAGATATATTAGATGATGATCAGTTTGGCTTTACGAAAGGTGTGCAACATTTACGAGAGCCAAGAGAGAACTATAAGACCGGAAGACCAAGAACGAAGTGCTCGGATTAAAAAAGGTGTAAGACATCGATGCAGTATTTTGTCTCAATAGTTCAGTCTGCACATCGAAGAAATAAAAGAAAGGTTGAAGAGCGGGATGAAAATTCAGAGTTAAGGGATATCAATGATAAGATTCACTGATGGCATTACTATTCTCAGTGAAAGTGACAAAAATTACAGGATCTGTTGAATTTAGTGGACAATCTAATGGGTACATAATGTGGATGGAGAGCAAACTGGAAAAAGACAATAGTGTTGAGAAGTAGCGGAAATGAAAAACTTAACATCAGAATTGGCGCACACGAAGTAGACCAAGTTAACGAATTCTGCTGCCTTGGAAGTAAAATAAACTATGAGGGACAAAGTACGGAGGATATAAAAAGCAGACTAGCACAGGAAAAACTGGGAACCTTTGCTAAGAGAAATATACTGGTGTCCAACACAGGCCTTAATCTGAGGAAGAAATTTCTGAGAAGGTAAGTTTAGAGCGCGGCACTGTATGATAGTGAACCGTGAGCAGTGGGAATACCTGTATAGGAGAGAATCGAAACGTTTGAGATGTGCTGCTTCACATCTACATCACTATTGGTACTACACATGACGGCGGGCGACGTTTTCCAGGTATTCTCCAAAACTAAACCCTTCCATGGAATTGCTGCAGAGTACAACATACATAAATGGAAATGGCCTGGAGATACTGGAAGGATTCAGATAGATTATATAATGGTAAGACAGAGATTTAGGAACTAGATTTTAAATTGTATGACTTTTCAGGGGCAGATGTGGACTCTGACCACAATCTATTGGTTATGAACTGTAGATTAAAACTGAAGGAACTGTAAAAAGGTGGGAATTTAAGGAGATGGGACCTGGATAAACTAACAGAAGCAGGGGTTGTAGAGAGTTTCAGGGAGAGCATTAGGGAACGACTGACAGCAATGGGGAAAAGAAATAGAGTGGAAGAAGAATGGGTAGCCTTGAGGGATGAAATAGTGAAGACAGCAGAGGATCAAGTAGGTAAAATTATGAGGGCTAGTAGAAATCCTTGGGTAACAGAAGAGATATTGAATTTAATTGATGAAAGGAGAAAGTATAACAATGCAGTAAATGAAGTAGCAAAAAAGGAATACAAACGTCTCAAAAATAAGATCGACAGGAAGTGCAAAATGGCTAAGAAGGGATGGCTAGAGGACAAATGTAAGGATGTAGAGGCATATTTGACTAGGGGTAAGACAGATACGGCCTACAGGAAAATTAGAGAGACCTTTGGAGAAAAGAGAACGACTTGTATGAATATCAAAAGCTCAGGTGGAAACACAGTTCTAAGCAAAGAAGGGAAAGCAGAGAGGTGGACAGAGTATATAGAGAGTCTATACAAGGGCGATGTATGGAAATGGAAGAGAATGTAGATGAAGATGAAATAGGAGATATGATACTGCTTGAAGAGTTTGACAGAGCACTGAAAGACCTAAGTCGAAACAAGGCCCCGGTAGTAGACAAAATTACCGGCCGTGTGGCCGAGCGGTTGTAGGCGCTTCAGACTGGAACGGCTACGGTCGCAGGTTCGAATCCTGCCTCGGGCATGGATGTGCGTGCTGTCCTTAGGTTAGTTAGGTTTAAGTAGTTCTAAGTTCTATGGGACTAATGACCTCAGATGTTAAGTCCCATAGTGCTCAGAGCCATTTGAACCATTTTTTGAAGTAGACAACATTCCATTAGACCAGTGCCAGCCTTGGGAGAGCCAGCCCTGACAAGACTCCACCATCTGGTGAGTAAGATGTATAAGACAGGCAAAATACCCTCAGACGTCAAGAAGAATATAATAATTCCAATCCCAAAGAAAGCAGGTGTTGGCAGATGCGAATATTACCGAACTATCAGTCACTGCTGCAAAATACTAACGCAAATTCTTTACAGACGAATGGAAAAACTGGTGGAAGCCGTCCTCGGGGAAGATCAGTTTGGATTCCGTAGAAATGTTGGAACACGTGAGGCAATACTGACCCTACGACTTATCTTAGAAGCTAGATTAAGAAAAGGCAAACCTACGTTTCTAGCATTTGTAGAGTTAGAGAAAGCTTTTGACAATGTTGACTGGAATATTCTCTTTCAAATTCTTAAGGTGGCATGTGTAAAATACAGGCAACGAAAGGTTATTTACAATTTGTACAGAAACCAGATGGCCGTTATAAGAGTCGAGGGGCATGAAAGGGAAGTGATTGGGAAGGGAGTGAGATAGGGTTGTAGCCTCTCCCCGATGTTATTCAGTCGGTATATTGAGCAAGCAGTAAAGGAAACACAAGAAAAATTCGGAGTAGGTATTAAAATCCATGGAGAAGAAATAAAAACTTTGAGGTTCGCCATGACATTGTAATTCTATCAGAGACAGCAAAGGACCTGGAAGAACAGTTCAACGGAATGGACAGTGTCTTGAAAGGAGGATATAAGATGAACACCAAAAAAAGCAAAACTAGGATACTGGAATGTAGTCGAAGTAAGTCGGGTATTGCTGAGGGAATTAGATAAGGAAATGAGACACTTAAAGTAGTAGAAGAGGTTTTTCTATTTAGGGAGCAAAATAATTGTCATGGTCGAGGTAAAGAGGAAATAAATTGTAGACTGGCAATGGCAAGGAAAGAATTTCTGAAGAAGAGAAATTTGTTAACATCGAGTATAGATTTAAGTGTCGGGAAGTCGTTTCTGAAAGTATTTGAATGGAGTGTAGCCATGTATGGAAGTGCAACATGGACGATAAATAGTTTAGACAAATAGAGAATAGAGGCTTTCGAAGTGTGGTGCTCCAGAAGAATGTTGAAGTGTAGATGGATAGATACATAACTAATGAGGAGGTACTGAATGGAATTGGCGAGAACAGAAATTTGTGGCACAACTTGATTAAAAGAAGGGGTCGGTTGGTAGGACGTGTTCTGAGGCATCTAGGGATCACCAATTTAGTATTGGAGGGGAGTGTGGACGGTAAAATTCGTAGAGGGAGAGGAAGAGATGAATACACTAAGCAGATTCAGAAGGATGTAGGCTGCAGTAAGCACTTGGAGGAGAAGCTTGCACAGGATAGAGTAGCATGGAGAGCAGCATCAAACCAGTCTCAGGACTGAAGACCTGCCAGGCACACTTGTCACTGTGGGTAGTCAAGGTTGTAAGATGGCCGCTCCAGAAACAACGTTTTGACATTCAACCACAATCGTGGTCGCCCGCTGCGGATGTCACCAATGATGGCCGCTAACCAAAAATTTTGCTCGGTAGGTTCCCGGAGGACCATGCAACAGAACTTTGCGGTACCTCTTTCGAGGCATCTGGGAAATGTGTATCGACGTAGATACATTGCCAGACAAAAAACGGGAGCCCTACAAACTCAACGAATTGAGAAGACATGTGATATTATTCTAGTGATTAAAAATCGAGTCTGGTTTACAAAGAACGTCATAGAATGGGCCCAATTATCAGTACGACGTTGCACTCACTCTGGCGTAGATGCATACCCAGATTCAGTTGGAAAAGGTGTCATAAAGCCATTCTTTCCTCTCCTGACTCAAACTGGCGCACAAATATGTAACTGGTCCTTGATATCTTGATTGATGACATTGCGTTGGATTGTTTGGCGAAGAAGACCAGACAGTGAGGTCATCGGTATCATCGGATTAGGGCAAGACGGGGAAAGGGCCGCGCCCTTTCAAAGGAACCATTCCGGCATTCGCCTGGAGCGATTTAAGGGAATCACGGCAAACATAAATCAGGATGGCCGGATGCGGGACTGAACCGTCGTTCTCCCGAATGCGAGTCCAGTGTGGTAGCCACTGCGCTACATCGCTAGGTGATAATGACATTGGGATAGTGTTGGCGTCCGAGCTAATCCCACGCGTGTTCTATTGGGGACGGATCTGGGTATATTACTGATCACGGGAGTTCATCAACATCATGCAGACAGTTCATAGAAACACGTGCCATGTGTGTACGAGCATTGTCCTGTTGACAAATGGCACTGCGATACTGTCTCGTCAGAGGTACAGATGAGGACTCACAGTGTCCGTGACATACAGTTGGGCCGTCAGAGCTCTCTCAGTCGTTACCAGCCGTGATCCGAAGTCATACCCGATGACTCCCCGCACCACCACGCCAAGGAGTAACACTTTTGTGCCTCCCCATAACTATGGAAGTATGGGTTCGCTCCCCAGGTCGCTGCACAACTCGCCAACATGGTCATCTGAGATAGTGAAGAACTGCGATTCACCGCTGAACGCAATGCAGCACCCACGGTCCCAGTCACGTCACTCCTCCGGCCACAGCCGCTTGTGTTGTGGTGTTAACGGCAGACTAGGCGTGGGACAGAATTCCGTTGTCTGGTTGCCGCTATTCTCCGACCAACGATGGCAGATGACACAGCATGTTCCAGGAAGTCTGCTATTTGCTCTCGGATGGCAGTGCAGATTTTAAGTGGTTACGGTGTGCTTGTTACACAATACGGTGATGCTCCCTTGAGGTGGTCAGACGTGATCGATGGAGCCTGGACGACGAGTATACCTACCTTCGGATTCTCATGCAGTCCTAGATTGGGACGTATTTCACATCCAAATGCTTCAATAATTCAGATATTGCTCTATTTGACCAGCTGGTCGAATTGAATCTACGGTGAGGCCCCTGTCAAACTCTGCTACATGCCGATAATGCTGCGTCACACGAGAACCTGGCATCGCCGTTTGCTTCATACTGATCTCTCAAAATTTGACACTGTTTATGCCTTTCATATACTCTACCTAACAATGCCAAAGCCTACCAACACTAATGAAATCTGGTGGCCGTTCTACGTGTTACAGAGAACTGGAACTCTAATCATTTGTATACCTTCCGATGCTGCGTACGTTGACGGAGTTATGTTAACGTCTGACCATTTCCTCTGCGTGCTTCACTTTTTTGTTACGCAAACATCGTTAAATGATAAATTCGGTCTCTAGATGTGCATTACGAACAACAGTACACACTCTGCACTGTGGGGTGCACATAATTTAGGCAAGAAACACTTGAATGAAACCGGATACATTTCAACCAGTTCTCTTCACCAACGAATGCAAGATTTGTCTGACGCTTGATGTTGAGGCTGTATTTAGCTGGGTAAATGTCTTAATCACGATGTCTCTCAGGTTCATCATGGAGGTGGGTCAGTTTTATTCTAGGCTTATGTCGGACAAGTCTCATGGCGGTATAGGGTAATTTTATGACAGTAATGGGAAAGAATCTGTCATATTATTGTTCAGCCACACAGTCAAATGGCTCTGAGCACTATGGGACTCAACTGCTGAGGTCATTAGTCCCCTAGAACTTAGAACTAGTTAAACCTAACTAACCTAAGGACATCACAAACATCCATGCCCGAGGCAGGATTCGAACCTGCGACCGTAGCGGTCTCGCGGTTCCAGACTGCAGCGCCTTTAACCGCACGGCCACTTCGGCCGGCCACACAGTCAAGATTTTGACGACAGGTTCATCTTTCAAGCCGATAATTCACAAGCCCACCGCTCCCACCTTCCTCTAGCATGTAGAAATGGTTTGGCTTCTGTCAACGTGAACTCCACTGCAAAAGCTTGATACCAGCTGAAGCATTCAGTGGGACGTCTCTGGAGCCCTCCCGACATACTGGTCGTCTTTGACAAGTAGGACAGCCTCGAGTACCACGACCTCGACCAGCTTGTTGACAGCTTGCAAGGAGTTTTTGTGTCCATCCTTGTGACTGGAGGTCTGCAGGACTTCGGCCGTCCACTTACGTAACAAAATGAAACATCCACAGCCGTTCTTATGATGTCATTTATTGTACGGCTATCAATTTCGGCGCTTCAGTGCACCATCTTCAGACCTTAGCTGATGCTGACAGGGTTGACACCATTCGCATACACACATCTATAACTGGTTTTCGCAGGTTACCTGTAACGACAATGTTGTCTCTCCAACTATCAGTTCAATGGTTGATGGTTGGAGAGACAACGTTGCCATTACAGGTAATCTCCAAAAACCAGTTATAGATGTTGGCCTCTGATACATCGTGTGTACGGATGGTGTTGACCCCTCGGCATCAGCTACGGTCTGAAGATGGTACAGTGAAGCACCAAAACTGGTAGCCATACAATAAATGACAAGGACGGCTGTAGGTGTTTGATTTTCTTGCATGCAAGGAGGGTCCAAGCATGTTACAACGCACGGATTGGAAAAACAGCTCAGGTTTGGGTGCTACCCAGTAGCAGGGTTCCAAAAGTATGGGAAAGGCATGAGGAGAGATCGGGACTTGATGAAGGATGTGCGAATGCTTCCCAGTGAAACCTCGGTAGCGTAGTAGAAACAACAGGCACGTCAGCTACGGGAAAGTCATGATGACATTTTTCTTTAATTGCAAGTGCCCGCAGCTCATTGACTTCCTACAACAGAGCGAAACTGTTAACACTCAGCGGTGCGTGTAAGCTTGACAAAAACTGAAGCGGATCATCAAGTCCGAACGCCCAGGAATATTGACGAACGGCATCATTCTGTTGCAGCATAATGCACGCACGTGTGTTGCCAAGGTTCTTCCAGATACGCTGCACAAGCTACGCTGGAAATTCCTTACACATCCCCCATACAGTCTCAATCTCCCCCCCCCCCCCCCCCCCATACGAAGTCCTGATTCTTTCTTGACACCCTGAAGAATGACAGCCATGGTCGTCGATTTGCTTCGGACGCCCCTGTACAAGCGTGGTTCCCTAGGCAGCCGCAAACATTTTGCAATGAAGTCATTGACCATCTTGTCTCATGGTGCAATGAATCTATTAACAATTATTGCAATTACTTTTGAAATAATAAACAGTTTGCTTACTTTTTTCCAACCGTTGTTTACATTTGACTAACAAAACTTTTCTTGCACAATTTTTTTAAATTTCATTAGCTTCATGATATTGTGTACGGTATCCCACACGTGGTCAGGCAAACACTTGCACAGACTAGATACAGCGCATAATGGGAACACAGTAACTTTCTTGTAAATTAAGTTCTTTTGCTGGATTTTGTTTATATTCTGCTCGATATTAGTTCAATCGCAATACATTGAGCTAAGCATAACGATCATTTCACTCCTGACAGTTTCTGTCCATTGAGTTTTATTTGCTAAAAATCGTGCTTCAGTGATAACTAACATTCTGCAATCACAAATTTTCTTTACTAAGTGCGGAATAGTTTATGATACTTTCCGATAGTGGAATACAACAGAACTTGCGCTGCGCTAAGTCGGGGCTTATGGATCTCGTGGAAGGAATGAAATGGAGTTGTCACAGGATCCATGCTTATGGAATCCCTGTTTTGAATTACTAAACCATCGAAAATATCTTAATAAATTTGATGGCATATGTACCAAATACAAAAGTAGATCCAAAAACAACGTGGTTTTTAATAATACATAATTAATACTGCACACGTGTATTTGACATCTATAACTAATAGTCAAATTAAAGTTATTATACACCAAATTTTTTTTCCGATGGTAACATTTGTATCTGTGTTGTGCACGTGCATCAGGAGTCATCCAGACGCCACTAATTGAGATTGTTAAAGTAGAAAATTATATAAAGATGTTCCTCTGTGAGTACACTTGCAAACCTGCACGGGCTTACTGCAATTGGAAAGTGCAGGTTCACACAATATGCAACACCGATAAAAAATGGATAAATAATTTTTACATAGTTGCCGGCATTCCCTGAACTTTGTAGTAATTCTAGTTGTATACACTGGCCTTCAGTACCAAGTCCTGTACATGGTGATAATTGAGATCTCGCATTTACCCAGTACAGTAATCAGAACATTCAAAAAGGTCTAAATAATGATAGAACGAGGCCACTTGCTTCTAATGTCACCACAATAACGTAACATTAGTGAGAAAACTTGTACTGGAACGACCTGAAGCAAGAACGACTGATTTAATGGGAACGACACTTAACTAGATGTCTATAGTTGTGTCAAAAACATTATTACTGCCTTGTATTTCATCAGAATTGCGTAATGTCCTCCAACGGGAACGAGAACTGATTTCGCGATCGTTATTTACAGAAGATATGCGCCGGGCGACAGCATTGGACGTGTACTTTGCAGGAGAGAGAGCACTTTTCCTATCACGCAGCGACACACACATGTTTTAATTGGCCCTATAAACTGAGCGGTAGAAAGACTTTTCCGAAGCGGCTGACAGCTCGTTATTTCTACTGCCGCAGGTTGCGTACATGACAGTCTCTCGACCACAGACTTCTGGCCTACTTTCCTCAGATCTTGCTGCTCATTTATTACTTCTACTTGTATGTGACGGTGTTCCCATTGTCTACAAGTATGATGAGCAGAAAGCAAGTGGGAAGAGATGTTGAACAGAGATCATTTACTTCCCCAATTCTGTTGAACGTTTAGGTTAATTTTTAAAGCAACATTGTTAATAATGCTTTCTGTTAGGAACAACTGACATGTCCAGCTTTAGACGGTTGTTCACAATTGAAGCTACGTTATGCTGTAAGTGTGACGTTCGATCAAGAATTATCGTCGTTCTGCCGAAGACTGTGTCAAAGAGGGCGGCGGAGTGGTTAGTCTCAGGGTAGCTTCTTTACCTTAGGCTGGAAAACTTTTCATAAAAATGAAGAATCGGCAATGAGAAAGGCTTGAGGGTGCAAAAGGCAATGGAAACCACTGCAGTAAAGACATCTGCTGTGGCTCCACACGATATATGATCGGCAACTGAAAAAAAGTGTCATGACGATCTCTCCGTCAGTAAAACAGTTCGGATCAGTCTTTCATTCGGATCTTCGGGAGGGGCCTACAAAGGGGAAGATGAACATGATAAAAAATTGAATAATGAAAGAAAAGTTAACATTTTGCGAGTGAAATATCAGAAGCATGAGCTTGTTAAGGTAGCTAGAAAATCTGAACAGGAAAATGGGAATGCTCAGTCCAGATATAATGGCGAGGGGGGGGGGGGGGGTTAGTGAAGTGAAATGGAAAGAAGACAGATGAATATAGGGTAATATCGACAGCAGGACAGAACTGTAGGATTCGTTATGAATAGGAAAGTAGAGCAGAGAGTGAGTTACATGGAGTAATTCAGTGGTAGGGTTGTTCTCATGAGATTCGACAGCAAACCAACGCCAACAACAATAAGTGAGATCACAAGCAGAAGAAGAAAACATACAGTGAGTATGAGGGGATATAGACCACTCACTGAATCTTTCGATAAACTCTTAGCAAAATTACACATCGACAACGATGATGCTATTGCTGATTTCATTAACCACAACTGTGACGTTAGGATAGATAAAACATTTGCTGTAAATGGTGAAAGACCATACAAGTTGGGCATACTGCCTATAATATTAAATGAAAAAACAATACAGATAAGGGGTAGGGAATTGCAAAGAACACCAGGTCTACTGAACCTCTGTTTCCTAAAACCCTCAAAAATGGTATAATTTTCTCCCAAAGATCTGAAGATGTATGGTGAAATACTACATTTGACTGGTGTACACAGGAAAGCAGGAAACCAACGCAGCCCGAAATGCAGAGACATTATAAAACCATTATTATTAGACGATCGGAATAGCAGTGGTGATGGTATTGCCATTCAGCATAAAGGGGTCAGCAATCAGCTGCTCAGTATATACTCTACGATGACCTCAGTAGATCAAATATGACTGCTCATATCAGCTATTGCGGACAGTACTGCTCATTAGAATGAAATTGTATACCCTCGTAGGCATGTTATGATTAAAGGTTTGGATGAATTATGGCAGGCTAATCTTGTAGACATGAGGGAATATTCACATGAGAATAATTGATCCAATGTATTTTAATAGTTATTGATACATACTCCAAATCTGCCTGGCCGTTATATATTGAAACAAAAACGGGGAGAAATGTGGATGTGTTAGAGCACTTGTTGCAGACAAGGACAGATCGATTCCCGGACAACCTCGAAACCGGCCACCGTGGAAACCGGCCACCGTGGAGAATTTTACAATAGATATTTCGCGAATGAAGCAGCGGTATGGAATACGTTAATACTCAACATTCACCCACGCAAGGTCGAGTATCATGGAACGTCTGCACAGAACAATAAAACGTTAAATGTGGATGTGTTTCAATCTTTGCGGCTCTTACAAATGGACAGATATCCTCCCAGAAATTATTGCACAGTACAATCGAACAAAACGTACCACAATAAAAATGAGACCAATTGATGTTCGTGACAATGGCCTCATGGATACGGTGTTGTATTGCATTAAAATGCTCGACAACATAAACAGAAATTTAATGTGGATTATTTGATACATGTTGTATCTCTCAAACTGGTCGAACGAGATATTCACAATTTCCTAAGTGCAGCAAACAAATCACCGAACTTACACCTTAAAGAATAGCAATGACACAGAAATTTCAGGATGCTTTCAACAGACGAAATGCAGGAGAGTCAGAATCACAAGTGAATCTCATAGAGCGTGTCGCAAGACGTCGAGGGAATGAGCACTAGTCAGATGACTTGGTTTTCTTGCAACACACAGCAGCTGGATTGATGCTGACGATTTGCTACATAGTGGGCTGCGCAGAGCACAACCAGCACAGTAGAATAACGTGTGTCATAGGAGACGGATGAAAGGAATCGGTGGTATTCTCAACAAACTTACAGTCGTATTGCTCATTCTGGATTATAATTACTGCAGGCATGTAGAAAGCTTTAATAACGTTTGGATAGTGATGATTAAGAGGTTAACCTGCTTGACAAGAAGTGTTTAGACAAAAAAATTCATACACAAAACATAAATATCTCCCCGAACGCCACGCTGCAGATCATATTTTAGCTGTGAAAGCCAAGGCAGTACGTGCGAGAAGGGATATTTATATAGGAACAGCGCACTCCAGCGTTTGCAGTTCGTAAAACGTGTGTGATAAAATTAAGTTGGACTTGGGTTTGGATTTCAGACAAGTTATGAACGCTGCCCGTCGTGCAGTGAATGAGTAGAAGACAACGATGAAGAAGGGGTGTTTCAAAAACTGTATCCTGAACTCGGGGTATACAGCTAAAACTAAAAGTGCTCTGAAGCATAAAGGACTGGTTAAAGGACTCAAGGTTCTGCTGATACCTAAGACGTCAGGTGGAATTATCCCATTCCCCATTCCTGTCCTCGCAGATATCTCAGCTATGGGTTCAGTGGCTGGTGGTGCTGCTGCTGTTCCCATAACAGTGAAGAACGCACAGTACTCCCAAAAGCAGCTGGAGAAAACAAGAAGACATAACAACATGATGGAGGCAGTAGCCATTGGAAAAATATTATACCTGAAACCACGCAAGAAAGAAATAAGTCTCTTCATAAATTAAAGAAAAGAAAACCATTAGCTATCCTATGGGGTAGACTGCTTACAAACACAGATCTGCTCAAGATTGTCAGGAAAAAATTCAGCATTACAAGATTCCATGCTGTGCTTATACGGGATACGTTACCAAAGATTATGCGGGAACTTGGCGAATGTGTAATTGTGAATTTAGGTGTTGCTAGGGGAGCAGGAACCCGCTGGGTGGCGTATGTTAATAAAAATACAAATAACGTCTACTATTTCCATTCATCCGGAGACTTGCAGCCACCAGAAGAGTTGTAGCGATACTTCAGCGACAGAAGACATGTGTTTTACAATTTTCATGGCTACCAAGACTTTAATACCTGCTTAAGTGGGCATCTATGCACCATGTTCCTCCTAATGTTTACGAAGAAGCAGATATATACAAGCAGATGCATTAAGCATCCATCCGCGGGTCAAAGTTCAGATGCAATGTCGTATACTCTGACTTTACAAGAACGAGTGTCAGTGTTACGCACAAATTACTTCCCACCGATTGATTTAAGCAGTGGGGAGTGGGGTATTGCTCTGATTGGACTGGAGACTTACAACAGCATTCCGAATATCACAGAAGTTAATCGCGGAAAAGAAATTGTGGAAATAGAACCTGCTGCATGCGATATGGACGATTTAAACGAAATTTTAAAACGGTTTGGAAAATAGAATGCGCTACATGCAAACGTCAATACACTTAAATCTAAAATAAAAACAACAAATGCAACGATTGACTCTAACCAGAAAGGATCAATAGGATGGCTACTGCGTTTCACAAAAGGACACATTTTGAAAAAGGATCCTAATAAATTCTACAGATCCGACCAGTCAGTGGACATACTCCCTGTCACCGAGCGAGGTGGCGCAGTGGTTGGCACACTGGACTCGCAATCGGGAGGACGACTGTTCAGTCCCGCGTCCGGCCATCCTGATTTAGGTTTTCCGTGATTTCCCTACATCGCTTCAGGAAAATGCCAGGATGGTTCCTTAGAAGGGGCACGGCCGATTTCCTTCCCCATCCTTCCCTAATTCGGGCTTCAGGTCCGTCTCTAATGACCTCGTTGTCGACGGGACGTTAGGGAGTAATCTCCTCCTCCTCTCTCCTATACTCCCTGTCAGTAAAATATGTGTTCAGATGGTTCAAATGGCTGTGAGAACTATGGAACTGAACATCTGAGGTCATCAGTCCCCTATAACTTAGAACTACTTATACCTAACTAACCTAAGGACATCACACACATTCATGCCCGAGGCAGGATTTGAACCTGCGGCCGTAGTGGTCGCGCGGTTCCAGACTGAAGCGCCTAGAACCGCTCGGCCACAACGGCCGGTAAAATCTGTGTCGAATCTAACATTGCAACATACTATTTTCTCAACAACAGATTGACTAATACAATTTACGTATTCTTCCCATCAGTGGGAACAGGGTATAAAATCTTTGTGACGCCCGCCAACGCTAGTTACCTCTCAATAACAGCTCAGGTTTTGGACTATCTTTAGCTACATATTGTCGACTGGGATAATCAACTTGTTCATTTTCACAGCGAGGAAATCATTGCACGGCTACATCCAAAGCGGAGCCAGCAGTGACCTTGAACGTTCAGGGACACGGAAGCGGCGGTGGCCTTCAACCAGCCGGACCTCTTGGAGGCAGAAGCGACGACCTTTAATTGCAGGACCGGAAGCGTCGGAGGCGAGCTTCCACGAGTGCATATTTCAGATGTTAAACAAGATATAAAGTGAAGTTATTAGTTATCAGAATGCCACGAGTCGTGGGCAGTGTTTATCATTATGTAAAATCAGAAAACTGTATTCATGTGTGTAAAGGGTCGAATATAACGGTGTAGTCCAGAGCCGCCTTATTGCAGATGCTGATTCTGTGACGTGTGTGACAAAGCAGTTTCTGTATTAAACCGAATATAGTACAAACGTTGTTGAAAATTAACAACTGGCATCCCTAAACACTCCACTTCGGCAGGATCACCACCTACATGTTAGATACTGGACTCGCATTCGGGAGGACGACGGTTCAATCCCGCGTCCGGCCATCCTGATTTAGGTTTTCCGTGATTTCCCTAAATCGCTTCAGGCAAATGTCGGGATGGTTCCTTCCAAAGGGCACGGCCGATTTCCTTCCTCATCCTTCCCTAATCCGATGAGACCGATGACCTCGCTGTCTGGTCTCCTTCGCCAAAACAACCCAACCCAACCACCTACATGGAACCTGGCGACTGAGGGCTACTGCTGTGCTACAAGGGACTTACAAAAGCAGCAAGACACCGGGTTAGTGATACCGCCCAGAGAAGTACTTCCTCCTTGCTACAATGCCAATGAGGGTGTTGTAGTGGGTGTGGGAGTGTGAGAGTGTGTGTGTTTGTGTACACAAATGTATGTACACACTACATATTCCTCACATAAATAAATAAATAAACATTTACACTGCAAACACACACACGCAATTACACACACTTTGATAAAAGGGTCATATTATTCTGCACACACACACACACACACACACACACACACACACACACACACACACACACTATCACTCATTCTCTCCCTCTTACTCAATCAGAGTCCCTAATTCCTCTCTCGCTGCAGCTGAATAGTGTAAGTACAGGCAAGTTTCAATCCTGTTATCACAAATGACTCTTTTATCGTCATGAGGCGATAGGCCGATTTTTTATTGCAGCACAGTGTACACCTCATGTCCCCTCGATCGCATACTAGGTTGCTGTACCATATGTGGCAACTGCGGTGCGCCACCGTTGTACAGGCACTGCAAACAGTCTTTGATATAGAGAGCCTTCCTCTAGGTGGTACCTTCCAAAGTGTGATACACATACATTTTTGATCACAGACCTACAAACTCCAGAATCGGTAATCCATTCTCCTCATCTTTCATAATGCCGATAACTTTCTTATCCTGTGGAACAATACCATGAGGATTATCAGCTGTGGATGAGGACAGGTCGAATTCAGTACCATGGTACTTCATTACTTCAAATGGATCACAGTTCTTCACCCAATAGATGAAGCTATCTGTATCCATATGAAGTAATTTAGGATCTGCGAAATGAATTTTGCCAACTCTTGATGAAAGCGGTACATGTGGACTTTGAATAGATCTACTATCCACACCTCCACTTAAACAGGTTTTGTAAACTCTGATACAGTCTTCGCCAGCTCAACAGCAACCAAGTTCTCGTTGAGTATGGTGACCCATTTAAAATTTTGTTTTGTGATGCGTTTCCCTACTCCGTAACGCCCATCCTGTTCGGTTTTAATGAAAATTTCACACCATTCCCTCAATTCTCCATTGTTTTGCAGAAAAATGAATTATTCTTTAATTTATAAAAGTCTTTCACAAAGTCACATTCGCAGAAGCTCTCTGTCTCCTATTGAAATCAGTACACTCCTTCTTCCAGGGAGACTGCTTGAAGGAGATAGCCTGGGTGTTTCTAACCAGCTCCATCTTCAAGCTGAGACACTGGTAGAGATTATGGTCATGAATAATATATCTCCACTTATTCCCTAGTTTTTGGTCAGTTTTGGGGTGGAGCTTCCTTATGGAAGTAGTCACCCTGGACACAGAGGCAAATCGGCGTGGGAATCATCCAAAATAGGGTATATGAGTTCTACCTCCACCGCATTCTTCACATCAAAATCAGCCACCACACCACTCTTGAATTTTCCACCTAAACCCCTTGCATTGGCCTTCAGGCATCCGTCGAAACTTGCTAATCGGCAGTGATTGTTGCATGGCGTGCCCATATTAAGTTATTCACATCCAGGTACGTGATGTAACTCGAATCAAGTGATGCATTAAACCTGTCACCCACTCATGGGTTATTTGCCTTGGCATGCCTATGAACACATTCGTGAAGTCTCCCACGGATCCCTCGCCCAAAGAAAAGAAGCGTGTTGGTATCAGTCAATAATTTGAAGCTGCAATTCATTTTCTTGAGCATAGTATCCCAGGACAACCCAGGTGCCATGTAATAAAATGCAGGATCAAGAGAATATGTGGTCATGCACAGACTCCGCAATTTCTCGAAAACATCAGCAAGCAAGTGCATGACTGTTTACATGTAAAGACGTGCATATTCTCCTAAAGTGGAGATGTTGAAATTCCTGACAGACATTCAGAGCATGGTCATGCTCTGCTTTCAATATGGCATCATCTGTAAGGTTTGCTGGAGAATTCAGTTACATCGGGTAGCCTGGTTTCGTTGAGTTTTGCCATACAATCCAGATAACCCGTTTCCTAGTCAGAAGTTGAAATTTTTCCTTGGCGGGAAATGCAGCCCGGGTGATGTGCACGTCCTATCGAGGTAGAGTTTCAACGTGTTTCTGCAGTGGCACCTGCATAAAACGCAGCGCATCAAGGAAGCGGAGCTTAATTCTTGGCGTCATGGGTTTGGATAGTGAAATATATTTCTGGACACTCTCGGGCAGGATACTTACCAGATTTTTCTCCCAGCCGAAATCAGTCAAATGCTAAGCAAGAAAGTGAGCGACACACCCCATTAAATTAAGGGGGAAAACGGACATGTCCCTGGGTAACTGGTAGTTCAACTTGCATGAATTGTGGGCTGCATCACGGAACTTCCCTATAAGATGACTGTAGTCCCTACAAGGAGTTTCCATTTTCTGTCTAATGGCAGCCCACGTATATGACAGTCAAATGCATTATTGTACAAATCTTCATTCCACTTTGGTTTGGTCATGAGAATGTTGTCCGTATAAAGCTTCTCAACCTCCCACGAAAGTTTTTCGAGCTCAGTGAGAACTCGAACCACAGTCTATCCCTTACATAAGATTTTTAGTGGTTAAGACCTGAATCATAGGATGATACAATCTGGTACACTGCCGCGTATGGTATGTGTTTTTGTGTAAAGATAGAATGTGTGGCTATAGAGTCACCTTCACAGCGGGTCACAGGGACGAGAAGGCATTCAAAGTCATTGTAGAGCACCAATGGGCTGAGCTCCTGATGGTGAGCATTTTTACATTTTATGAATTTGCTTTTCTCATTAGACATAATAACATGTACTAGGTTCTTGGAAGCACTATCTACTAAATGCTCTCCCAATAACTTCGAGGAAATATAATTCAGAAATCTTAAGCAAATATGCTTTACACAATAATATGCTAACAGTTTGGAAGAATGGAGTAGGGACATTACTTTGATGCAAACATAATGATAATCGCCTTTCTCCTTAATTTTCTCATTGGAGGATAAGAGCATATTTACATGCATGTTATGCCAACCAGAAAATTCTGAGAAATGGAGGGGGCTGATGACTGTATGCTCATTTTGCACGTCTGACTTGCATTTCTCCAGCTTATGGACATGAACCGGTGTTATAATAATCTGCGCCTCAAATTTAGGTATGTCCAGGAGTTTCATGGGAAATTCGATAACATCAAAGTTATAACACATATGAGTGTTGAGGTATCTACCATGATGAGACGTGTGCTCTGGATGTACCTTATAATTTCTCTCACAACCATGACTAACCATGCAAAACAAACCTGGTCTTTTTCAATTTTGACATTAATGCACGTCTTCTTGTCTGCTACATCTTTAGGTGGCTCCATATAGCGAGAGCCTCTACATCTACATCTAGATCTACATCTACATGACTACTCTTCAATTCACATTTAAGTGCTTGGCAGAGGGTTCATCGAACCACAATCATACTATCTCTCTACCATTCCACTCCCGAACAGCGCGCGGGAAAAACGAACACCTAAACCTTTCTGTTCGAGCTCTGATTTCTCTTATTTTATTTTGATGATCATTCCTACCTATGTAGGTTGGGCTCAACAAAATATTTTCGCAATTGGAAGGGAAAGTTGGTGACTGAAATTTCGTAAATAGATCTCGCCGCGACGAAAAACGTCTTTGCTTTCATGACTTCCATCCCAACTCACGTATCATATCTGCCACACTCTCTCCCCTATTACGTGATAACACAAAACGAGCTGCCCTTTTTTGCACCCTTTCGATGTCCTCCGTCAATCCCACCTGGTAAGGATCCCACACCGCGCAGCAATATTCTAACACAGGACGAACAAGTGTAGTGTAAGCTGTCTCTTTAGTGGACTTGTTGCATCTTCTAAGTGTCCTGCCAATGAAACGCAACCTTTGGCTCGCCTTCCCCACAATATTATCTATGTGGTCTTTCCAACTGAAGTTGTTCGTAATTTTAACACCCAGGTACTTAGTTGAATTGACAGCCTTGAGAATTGTACTATTTATCGAGTAATCGAATTCCAACGGATTTCTTTTGGAACTCATGTGGATCACCTCACACTTTTCATTATTTAGCGTCAACTGCCACCTGTCACACCATATAGCAACCTTTTCTAAATCGCTTTGCAACTGATACTGGTCTTCGGATGACCTTACTAGACGGTAAGTTACAGCATCATCTCCATTTACTGGATCACAGACATGTGTATGCATGTCCAGGAGTAGTGTTTGGCTGAGTGCTTTAGCTGACACCCCAAATCCCATCTTGCAAAACCAGGCCAGTATAGCGCTCAAGGTGGTTCATAAAACCACTCGGTGATTGATATACAATATCAAGCCATTGTCTACCCAAAGATAATTAAGACTTCTCTCTCCAATGCCAGAGGCCACAATGATGGAGTGTGACAGTTCTGTGCCCAGCACATCACCACATTTAATGGCGGGATACCTGAGATCATTTACAATCTTGAGGAGTTCTGTTTCCATGACAGGAAGGCACACTCTTAGAAATCCCGCAGGGTCATGGTATCTTCTTGCCATATTCTCGACGCTACTGAATGAGATTCGCTTCTCAAAGGCATCTGCAATACCAAGTATTTTAACTGTGGTGTGGTGTCACTGACTTGATGTCCTTCACTAACTCATCGTTGTCACTAATACTGTAACTACAAGTATAAGAGTACAAGACGACAAAACGTCTTGCAGTGAGTTGTTATGAGATATATGCCGTACTGTGAGAGATCAGTGAGGAACAGGAGGTGGAGCGGGAGGACATGATGCAGTACCAAGCTAGCACAGGCTGCCTTACTGTGGGTGCTGCTGCTACAGCTCTGACCCAGTTGCTGGAAGGAGGGTAGCACATAGATGCTAAAGCAGTGCTGGAGAGGTGGCAACAGGAATGATGGGGTTGGGAGGAGGGGTGGCAGCAGCAGCTGCAGCTTCCCGCATGGCAACTAGCAGTGCCCTTGATGGGGAGGGATGCCTTGCCAGACATCACTTTCGTGAAGCAAGCTGGTACCACCGCCATGGGGTATTGCAGAAATTGTTTCCCTGATGCATCCACTGTAGAAGAGAGCAAGAATGACAAAAATTAAGTACAATGCTCCAGACATCACCAGCTGATACTGCTGCGGCAAGGAATGAAAGAACACTATTTGTAAGCAGAGTGAGGAAGCATTGCCTATTTTACTCCTTGGCATCTCCCTCAGGTCATCTGGAATCTCCTCATGCTGGCTAAGGACTCGCTCTATCTTCTCCAGCCATTGTGCCATTTCATCCTTGCCTGAACTGAGGAACAGCCATCTTTCTATCTCACTGATGTCACCTAAAACCAAATACTAACTTTTTAAATAATAAAACATATAAAAGCGCAAAAAACTACGAGAAACGAAATACTTTTGAGAATACACACTTACAGAGATCTACGATGGCTTCAGCTTATCCCGTCTCTGTTCCTCTTCTTCTATCAGGAAGTCGTCTGCAACAACAACAAAGAACATACACCATATTACATATATGATGACAATTTTTGTCGAACTACAACATATTATGTCTACTCAGTAGTTCACCAAATATACGTTGGACATATACTGAAACAGTAAGATGACATTTATTCAATACTACGAAATTCTTAGAGATAAAGTTACAGTTTTGATTTTCGAAATCATGTACAAGAGCAAAGACTCATTGACTGACCACTAAATAGCAGCAGCATATTACATATATAAAAGAATATATATACTAGTTACGATGCTGTTGCTGCAGCTGCTGCCTCTGGTGTATCTGCTGCTGCTGATGATGATGCATCTCAGCATTCATTTCATCAACAACTGGGTGGGTGTATGCTGCAACAGTAAGACGAAATGTATTTAGTATCGCTACTACGAAATTCTTAGTGAAGCAAGAAGTTATTGTTTTTGATTTGAATATTAACCTACCAGATAATTCCCATTGTCTAGGGTGTTTGAGGCCAATGGCATTGCTGCAGTTGCTCTTGACATGCTTAATTTTTCCAAATAAACTGGTAGCATCCACGCAAGCAAGAAGCCAACCGAGACCCCAGGAAACGATAGCAGAACGAGGCCAGTGGTGGAGGGGGAAAGGTTTATATAGCCTCAAGCTCTTCCCACTAATTTTGTGGGAACCAATCAGGCTCCAGTACTCAGGTACCTTGGTCGATAGGTTTGGACAGCACTGCAAGCACAAAAAGAAAGAAACCACTTGAGAGACTGTCCATGTGGCGACACTGGAAGCGCTCCCTGGGTGGGTGAACAGTGAACTACTGCTCAGTATGCATTTGGCAGCTTTAATGACTCCGCAGGCTACAGACAGTACATGGAAGTTTGTGCATGTGTTCTCAAATGTCTCTGCGTAGAAGACTCCCAATATATAGCAAGTGTTCTTGAAATTTAATTACTTGATTCCCTTTCATCTGTCTGTACACAAGGAGATGGACCATGTCACTCTTTGTGATGTGATCGCCAGTGACTAGGGGCAATGGCATCACACACTAATGGTCCATGGGCCTGGGCACAAGGCTTCCAGACACTGTTGGAGGCACACCTGTTGTTCTGACAGTCCCAGCGAAGTGCATTAAAGGAGTTATTTTTCTAGCACTGTGCATTTTCTCAGAGCTTTTAGCAGATGTGTGTTTACAGTCTATTTGCGGTATATGTGTTAGATGGCTTTTTTTCAGGATCTTTGTGGAATGTTTAGATATTTATCAGTGAAGTTTTCTTTGTGACAGATTGAGAGGCACCCACATGCCTTGCTCATACTGTGGCATCAAGCAGTCAGGCCTGCAAGATGAGTGGTCTGCCAAGCGAGTGGATTCATTCTTAATTTTATCGAGTAACATGAACTCTCGTACTCACAATTTAAGTTACAAGTTATCCTCCTATATGATTAATACGCAACGGAAACACGCATCTGACTATCAATAATTTACAGAACTCTGACTGTACACTACGCACTGGCAATACCACATTTTCTTTTTGTCTTTTATTTAACGGCTTTTGTCAGCACGTGGCCACCGCACTGAATATGAATGGCGCACACATTATAAATTCGGGACATTATGACAACACACAATTCGAAGGAATAGTCTACCAATCTTTTTCTTTTCACTATCTTATTTATTCCAATAAATTCTCTAACCTAAACACACAAATTCTACAACCTACAACAATAACACATGAGAAATTCCGCCCGGTGGGCATGGCATTACAATGGTGAATCTCTATATTATGGTCTCGTAATTATTTTTAACGCTACAGTGCACTTTCTGGATAGGATGGTAGATCTTTTATTATACCTCACACTTCGACTCTCACGATCATCATCACTAAACTTTCCTCCAGACCGAGCGGTACCGAAGGAACAAGCATAACCCACTAATCTTTTGAAACTACCTCGCTACTCTCCCATGAAAACCACACATACCCAAATTACATGACATACACAACACTACAACATGAAATACTACACAGAGAATAGTCACAACATTATCACTTTCAGCTTTCCCACTTCAATTAATATTTATCCCAGTTTCACACGACACTGCCCCACTTCATAATTCATCACACACGCGAGTCCTCAACTGATACCATGGACGAGTACTTCTCTTTATCTTTTGTCTCATGCACAGTTTGAGACTCACACAGTACTCACCACGTGGAAGTACTCGTCTCTAATTTCAAGTCCTGCACACGCCATTTCTTAAATATTTCACCTTATGGTACACACGCTATTTCTTAAATATTTCAACTTATTGTACACTCGCTAGTAATTCAGCTTAACTTAAGCACACGGAAGTATTTCAACTTATTGCTACACGTGGTTTCATTGTGACCGTTGGTCACTTCCGAAGATTACTACAATCCCTTTAATATTACCTGCCTGACATTTAATTCTCCCCACAAAAGTTCCTGAAATAGAGAAATTAATATTTCAAACTACTCTTAAATATTGCACATGCATACCATATCTCCACTCTTTCGTCATTACGGAGCACAACTAAAACAGGTCTTAACAGCACAGGGTCCAGCGGCAGAGAGTTGAAACATGGCCGTTCTCTAGGTCCTCTCCCATCTCTGTCGAGGTGGGGGAAGCACCTTGCTATCGTATTGGTCAGCCACATTTCAGGCGGTCAAAGCTCTGGTAAATTTCATCTCTTTGGTCCCACCAAAGGTGGCCAAAGGATCGGCTCAAAGATGATCATATATCCACATTCACTATCTGCGGTTAGCAGACGACCATACATTCATTCATTTCACAGATCTCACCAAACTAGATGTAGGGATTTATTTTGTGGGAGTGCACATGTGATCAATTAAATAAATAAATTGTCATTCTTTCCCACACTGGTATCCGGCTTCACTGTATTAATTGAAATTGAGTTATTTTACAAAAAAAATGTGTTGTTCTGACAAAAATAATGAAGTATTTCGTACCTATTTTCAATGTCGGGCGGTACTGTACCCTTTCAAGATTATTTGAACCACCAATTTGCAGCACTATAATCAGAGCAGGACATCAGGTCTGATGTTTGAGGCAGCACAAAGCTTGTGCTTCCTACAAACTCTTACCTGTCGGTGCAGCCGCATAGGGGGTTGCCATTACCTGACGCTCTGTTCGCAGATTAGTGCGACTTCCGTCCTGCGCATCAGCACTGTGTGTGGGCCTCTCTCCCAACCTGCATGAATGGGATTACACGAAGTGGTTGGCACGCCTGCCCTGCTGTCAGTGAAAAGAAGCGATCGGAATTTTTTTGTAACAGCGTAATTACGTGACGTGAGTTGTGCTGTGGTTGATTTTGTGACGCTATTCCTAGCACATAGGAAAAAAAAAGATATCTATTTATTGATTGGCGACTCCATGGAGTGCTGTGTGCACGAGGACCATGTGTGTTAAATTAAAAGGGAGGTCAGCGTTGGCCGTAATATTGATGGTTTATTGATAGCAAAATCGATTTTCAATCACATAGTGATCATCTTCAGTGCTGTGGTATACAAATTAAACTCATAGGCACTGGTATCAAGTTATTATCAGTAACCAAAACTGATAAATATATTGATATCTATTTAATATCAATATCTATTTAATTACTTCTTTTCGATATATTTTGCAATACCTACATCTTCCAAAACAACAGAGATTGATGAGCTTTTCCCACCAAATAAAAGAGAGATCCCCACCAATAGAGATCCAACTCCTGTGAACTGAATTTTATAAATAAACAGTGTATCCTTTGCTTATGTAATTGACATTGATTTGAATTTTCTGTCGTGAGATCCTTCCTCCCCAGCAGAGACTCTTTACTCACAAATTTCCTCATGGGGAGGGGAGGGGTGGTAGGGGAGGGGAAGAGGCTGGGAGATTTGCCAAAGGGGAGGGATTAATTAATTTATCGATTTAATTAATCAGTCAGTTAATTTAATATCAAGGGTGTACTTGAAATGGTGAAGGGATTTCAAAGAGGGATAGGGGATGTGAAGGCGGAGGGGGAGAGATGGTGGGGGGGTTCTCTGAGGGATATATTATCCCCAGTGGGTCATAAATCATTTAACGAAATAGTAGCTTAAGGGGATGGAGAGAGGGTCATAAATCAATCAAGTTTGCTCCTGAATTTATCCAACCCACACTAATAAATTCTCTCAGAATATACATTGGCCTACTACTAAGGTAAAGTTATGCATATCCTGAGATGAATCCTGGATAAGTATTCGTTTAACATCAGATTCACCACAAGAGCTCATTGTTAAAAATGTTTTATAACAACCCCTGTTGCACTCTCCAAGGTTCTGCCAGGCCAGAAAACAACTTTCAGATTCCAAATGACATAGATTACGTTTCCAGGGAACCATATTCGAAGGTCTGATATACCATTTAGAGGGAAACGTTTTCAAAATTTCGTTTGAACACACAGTTTAAATTTTATTCATGTGTGTTGTGCTCGCAAATTTTTGTCTTGAAGCCTTACACTTCGTTCCTATTCTATTGTTCATGCATCTGTAGCGATCTCTGTATTTCACGAATGTGTATCCGATTTATATGAACACAGTTGCATTCTGTTTGGAGAAGTGTGTAGACAGGGAATCAGCGTCTTGGTAACACATAACCTGTAAATACATGTCGTTATAGTTGAGTTTTGGATACAACGAATGTCAGAGTGTACCAAAAGTCCAATGTTGTGCTAAGACACCTGGAAATAGCAGACGACCATATTTTCTATCCATTATATGTAGGGCGTGCAGCCGAACAAACTCACAGAATCGCTATCACATACTTTATACTGAATTAATAATAAATGGTGCACCCCTTACGAGTGTAATAGGATCATTGCTGTTCGTGTTGCACATTAACGATTTATATTGTGGTTATCAATTAAGGATTATTTAGAATAAAGTAGGCTTGATTCAAAGGCTTGGCTACTGCCATCATTTGATCAAACTTCATAAAAGAAACTTCAATGACAGTTGCAATAAAACCTGTGCCTTTTGGGCGCCAACTGCAAACGCGTAACACAAGAATGGCTTCTAAATCGAGTAGTGTATTGCCTTACCTTTCCGCAGAAGCCTATGCCGGGGCAGCAACAATACAGAACGTCGTGATTGACTTTCATAAGACTGTAATCCTCTTTGGGTAAACAGCAATTCACAGATAATGACTAGCGGAGAAGAATCCTCCTAAGAGGAATAAGCCCTAGGATAAACAACACAGAACAGCACAAACCCAACAAAATGTTCTCGCAGTGAATCCGTCAGGGCTTCTGTTGTTAGTCCTAAAGGTGATAGGGAATTTTCGTCATTACTTCCTCAACAGCCGTGGTACTAATTGTTATCTCCCAACACAAGAACTAAATTTTGGAACTGAAGAGAAGCAAAGGAATGTCTCAAACTATAAGACTGGTCATAGTGGGAGAGAGAATCATGAAACGAAGTTGGAAGCTTCAAGTGGAAAAGTTAGCAGCTTCTGGAAATAAGTCAGGGGAATCCCGTAAAAGTAGCTCTTCTAAAAGATGATGCAGTTTGTGTTTGAATCAGTGACTTCGGATAGTTATATCTTCGTAAGTGATTTACAGTCTGTGTTGTATATGTGTAAATAAAATATTTTTTAATCACCTCGAACTTAAATTTACAAGTTGCTTTACAATTTCTTAAGCAGAATTTATTTACTTCACGTTGTTATTTTGCTTGTACTAACAGCTACGAAACACTGAATAAAGGATTGCTTTGCTGATAGTTCAAGGGTGTTTTACACAGTTCTTTGTAATTCCTACAGCCTATAATGGAAAGGTAGGAATCCTTAGGGGGTGGCAGAGGAGGCAAGATTTGAATTCTTTATCCTAAAACTCGTGACACGGAAAAGACATTAGTGTGTGAAGTGTAAGGCCATTTACTTATATAAAATACGGTTGTGGGCCTAAAACTGAACATTGTAGAACTCAAGTAACGATTTCTCTGCTGTCATATTACTTTGCTGCTTTTTATATGTAATTACCCATCATGGTAATGAGACGAGAAACAGAGTGTCAGGTAGAGTGAAAGACGAGACCTGAAATGTTGCACAATGTGTTTGTCAGTTCTTAGCTTTCGGAACGCCGCCTCCGCCAGAGCCAATCAAGGGGGTGCCGCTCGCCCTTCGGATGCGGCGGCCCGCATTGTTCGTCGGCCACATCTGTCGGCAGAGTGGCCGCTATCGCGACGGATCTGCGGCGTGCTCTCAGCCCAGAAAATTATGCCACGCAGACCGCGCCTCGCTAATTGCCAGCCGCCTGACCGCGATTAATACTAAACGCATGCTAATGCGCGCCGTTATCGGCTCATCTGCGCGTCTCGTTATTGTCTGCGGAGGCTGTCGGGAGACAGATGGTATCACGCAGGTGGCACGCACAGGCGTGTTTGCGTAAACGCGCCACTGGTCGCCTCGCGCCGCCGCTTTCCCCTCGACTAGACGCGTCCGCGGTGCACGCTTCCGGAATAGCGAGCTCTACACGCGTCTACAGCGCAAACATTGCTCGACGACCGAGGTTGTGCCGCCGGAGAAATTACCTCTGCATGTTTCAGGGGATTGCTCCATGTAAGTACGCTGTTGGCGTTTGTGCTCTCAACAGTGTTATGACGTCTCGTCATAAATTCACTGCGTGTGTACTGCAGTACCATTTCCGCCTTTCTCAACAACTGGTCACTGAGTCATATAGTAGCATAACCCTTCTCCCAATCCCACCTTCTCTTTCTCTCTCACCCTTTCTTCCCCTCCTTTTCCACTCTCTCCCGTTCTTTTCTGAGACTTGTCCAGATGCCTAGCCCCCGACATGTGTTTGTTCGTCATTATTATTCCATTCCTCTGGCGCCGTGATCTGTCTGTCAGCTGCTTAAGTACATGCAATTCACCCATTCAGGTTGTGAACGCCGAAAGTTGAAAATAAAAGTACGAAAACAACATAAGAACATTTCTGATTTCTAAATTAATTTAAATGATTTATCTCGATTTGTCGATAAAGGCTACGACAGTGACGAATTTTTATTTGTAGTGATACTGATGCTGTTGGTATTGGAACCGCTGTGAGTTCACTGGAAGGTGTCTTCTAGGACTTTATGAGTAATTACGGTGGAGTTGAATTCTGGAACAGAAAGTTGATATAATATGAGTGGCAACTCGGTGACTGAATCTGGGTTCGAAAGCGATTTATGTATTACTGTCCATTAAAATTGCTACACCAAGAAGAAATGCAGATGATAAACGGATATTCATTGGACAAATATATTATACTAGAACTGACATGTGATTACATTTGCACGCAATTTGGGTGGATAGATCCTGAGAAATCAGATGCGGAACAGCCACCTCTGGCCTTGATACGCCTGGGCATTGACTCAAACAGAGCATGTATGGCGTGTACAGGAACAGCTGCCCATGCAGCTTCACCACGATACCACGGCTCATCAAGAGTAGTGACTGGCGTATTGTGACGAATCAATTGCTCGGCCATCATTGACCAGAGGTTTTCAATTGGTGAGAGATCTGGAGAATGTGCTGGCCAGGGCAGAAGTCGAACATTGTCTGTATCCATAAAGGACCGTACAGGACCTGCAACATGCGGTCGTGCATTATCCTGCTGAAATGTACCGTTACGCAGGGATCGAATGAAGGGTAGAGCCAAGGGTCGTAACACATCTGAAATGTAACGTCCACTGTTCATAGTGCCGTCAATGCGAACAAGAGGTGACCGAGACGTGTAACCAATGGCACCCCAAACCATCACGCCAGGTGATACGCCAGTATGGCGATGACGAATACACGCTTCCAATGTACGTTCACTGCGAAGTCGCCAAACACGGAGCGACCATCATGATGCTGTAAACAGAACCTGGATTCATCCGAAAAAATGACGTTGTGCCATTCGTGCACCCAGGTTCGTCGTTGAGTACACCATCGCAGGCACTCCTGTCTGTGATGCAGCGTCAAGGGTAACCGCAGTCATGGTCTCCAAGCTGATAGTTCAAGCTGCGGCAAACGTCGTCTAACTGTTTGTGCAGATGGTTGTTGTCTTCCAAACGTCCCCATCTGTTGACTCATGGATCGAGACGTGGCTGCACGATCCGTTACAACCATGCGGGTAAGATGCCTGTCATCTCGACTGCTAGTGATACGAGGCCGTTGGGATCCAGCAAGGCATTCCGTATTACCCTCCTGAACCCACCGATTCCATATTCTGCTAATAGTCATTGGATCTCGACCAACGCGAGCAGCAATGTCGCGATACGATAAACCGCAATCGCCATAGGCTATAATCCGACCTTTATCACAGTCGGAAACGTGATGGTACGCATTTCTCCTCCTTACAAGAGGCATCACAACAACGTTTCACCAGGCAACGCCGGTCAACTGCTGTTTGTGTATGAGAAATCGGTTGGAAACTTTCCTCATGTCAGCGCGTTGTAGGTGTCGCCACTGGCGCCAGCCTTATTTGAAGCTCTGAAAAGCTAATCACTTGCATATTACAGCATCTTCTTCCTGTCGGCTAAATGTCGCGTCTGTAGCACGTCATTTTCGCGGTGTAGCAATTTTAATGGCCAGTAGTGTAATATCCCTTCCCCAAGTTAAATGCAATAATGTACTAATTCTCTCTTGAATGAACGTGTACTCTACTGTGCGACTGTGCAAGTAAAAAATTGAAAAAAAAGAAAACATTAATATTTTTAATGTTTGTGAAGTTAACTGCAGGACTTTTCCTAAAAAATTTTGAAGATTCTCTGAAAATAAATATTATCATTACTATTATTTTTGTATCTGCAGCAGCAGAGATTCGGTGGAGGAAGAATTCTTCTACTGAATCTCGGTGATGTCGATCCCGGTACCCCACTGCTGCAGTGATCGACGATTTAGTATGGCTCTGCACTATCTCAAAGAAACACGGTAGGGGAATGAAAATGGAAGCAGATCCTTAATCGTTGTAGCGAGAATAAATCCACCTCCGGACTACTGAATGTTACTTTTGAGAAAAGAAGGCACTGTTGCTTGTCGCTGGTTTTGGTCCGTGTTCTTACAAATTCGTTTCAGGCTCTGGAAATTATTTTCGCCACAGGATGTGAATCTTGCTGGTAAAACTTGATGTCCAATGTGAAGTGTCGGTTTTTAAAGGAACGAAATACCTTTTCCTGTTTTGTTGTCCTTGACGATTATTATATTCGCCGTTTATTCATCAAGATGAGCTGTTTCGAATTACAATGGTTTTTAATTCTTCCGCCTTTTCTATATACTCACCCAATTTTAAAGTCACAATTTTGATTCTGATTGCAATGGCGAACTATCCCTTCCATACAACAATATACTGCTTCTCGCAGTGAGTGCCCTGAGTGTCAATCTTACCGTCGTAGTATTCAATACATAGAGGAATGAATAGCTTTTTCAGTGTCTCTAGATATGAAAAATTCCGGTTTTTCCACAGTCCACGTTTCACTACCATACAATACTGTGCTCTTAACGTACATTCTCAGAAATTTCTTCCTCAAATTAAGGCCGATATTTGATATTAGCTGATTTGTCTTGGCCAGGAATGTCTTTTTTGCCATATCTAGTCTGCTTTTTATGTCCTCCTTGCTCCGTCCGTCATGGGTTACTTCGCTGCCTAGGTGGTAGAATTTCTTAACTTCGTCTAGTTCGTGATCACCAATCCGGATGTAAGTTTTTCGCTGTTCTCATTTCTGCTACTTCTCATTACTTTGGTCTTTCTTCGATTTACTCTCAGTCCATATTCTCTATTCATTAGACTGCTTATTCTATTCAGCACATCCTGTAATTCTTCTTCACTTTCACTGAATGTCATCAGCAAATGTTACCATTGATATCCTTTCACCTTGAATTTTAATTCCACTCTTGAACATTTCTTTCGTTTCCATCAGTGCTTCTTCGATGTGTGGATTAAACAGCAGGGGTGAAAGACTACAAGTCTGTCTCAGTCCGTTTTTAATCCGAGCACTTTATTTTTGGTCTTCCACACTCATTATTCCCTCTTGGCTCTTGTACATATTGTATATTACTCGTCTTTTCCTATAGCTCACCCCTACTTTATTCAGAATTTCGAACATTTTACACTATCTAAAATTGTCGAACGTTTTTTCCTTTGAACGTGCCTTGATTTTTCTTTAGTCTTGCTTCGAGTATCAATTTGAACGTCAGGATTTCCTCTCTGGTGCCTTTATCTTTCCTAAACCCAAACTGATACTCATCTAATAAATAATAACTACATCTCCATGCCATTGATCATTGCCAATTCTTCCACCATAAGGGGCAGATTCCCACCCGAAGGGGAAGAGAGTGGCCTTAACCTGTGTCCGCTCCTCCGAGACGTTTAACTAGGGAAACGCGTTTCGAGGAGTAGGTTGCAGGTGTGAGAGGGGATGAGATTCTAAATAATGATTAAAATGCAGTTCTGTTGGTTCATTAGTAGTATTATTTACTTAAAGAGTTTTTAACAATAATATGAATGTGCTGTTACTGAGGTAATGCGCCTGCTTTATAATGAGAGGAATGCTTACGAATAAACGCACATCATATCATTTATCTCTGTTCTAAATAGCAATTTCATTTAGTGTCAAGTGGAAAGACTTCCATAGCAAGAAGTACTTAGTTTTCAGCTGTTTAAAATGTATCCAAGCAGTTGTGATATTGGGCACTAGTCACCACACTTACAATTTTATTCCGCAAATCAAAGACATAAACTACACTCAATTCTCGTGCTTTGTTCCAACTACTCTTTACGCACTGACACAATACTGGGACAAAAACGTAGCACACACACATATATTCAATTATCACTCACACTAGCGTTTTCTCTTTCTCTGTCACCCCAATCATAAAAGACAACAAAAATACTGGTAACAAAGTGATACATCATGGAGTCTAGTGTGTCAAAAGCTGACGATATGAGTTGTTTTGTTACCACGTAGAACAATTACACGTTTTACTTGTAAGTGAACGAGAACAGTGTTTTTAAAGAAATATACTGTCAGATAAAATTCTACCATCTGCCACGCCCTCCGTTAATTATCTGATATTTGGAGAGAGTAAATATCTGGAAATAACTAGTTAAGTTATTTATTTAAGAATCATCAAATGAGAAGATTTCATACATGGTTTACATTGTGGAAATACGTATGTATTGCTGATGCATGTCATGATGTGATGTACTTAACAAATTTTCTGCGTTCGACTTTTAAAAAAAATCCCCTTGCACAACTGATTATAATTTTTAAACGGAATTAGGATACCGTAATTCCTTGAGACGTTCACTGGCAGTTAAAAGTATCGATCTTAAATCTGATAAACTTCACATAACTCGCTAGTCTCTGAGCTGTTATGCTCTTGTTTATACTACTGTCTCCAGAGAAGAGAAGAGACTACAAAGCAGCTGCAATAATCTCTGCGTCTTCTGCTGGAATATAAACGACAGCAGTCGGCTTCAATGGCGAATTTCCCTTTGTTAAATTGTGTTTAATGAAGTACGAAATTTGAGATTTGATCTTGTACACTTTAGAACGTCCATTTATATTTTCGGCCACGTCAGAGATTTCTGTAGCAACAGGAAGTAACACGACGGGAGTTTTACATCCGAACTGCACGTGAAACAATATATATAATCATGCTTCCATGCTTCTAATTTATTTTTCCGGGACATGCACGTTAATTTCGTCTTTCGTCACGAACAAAACTAGTGAATAGTTCTTAAAATTTCAATTGTAATAATGATATGTTGCTAACGTGCTTATAGTCATTAACCATACGCGTCTTCCGTCTCCTATACCAGTTCACGGTTTATAGCCGACCACTGTTCACTCCAGCTATATCGCAGTCCACACATATCATCTGGTAAGTTTCCTACCAGCAGACTAAATTACCAGTGTTGGTCTCCTTTAATAACGGATCAATCTGCCATTTGATTGACTATGCATCACACTGGATCGCGATTCCACAGTCCACAAATCGATCTCGTTCGGAAAAAAATTCTCATCTTTTCTCTTTCATGTCTTTCAAATCATTTTTAGGCTCGTATTTCAAAATAGTTACTGGGTCGTGTTAACTCCTGTCTTTAAATACCAGCACTACCTGATTATACAGTCTGAAATTAGTGGCCCCCGTCTCACTCCCTTGTTCACACGCCAGCTTGGATCCAGACAGTCTCCTATTCAGCCGTTCTCCCGCATTACTAAATCGTAAGGATGTTATTAGTATATCTAACAGCGCTATTGAATTACATATATTAAATATAGAGTACGTCTTTTTACATCATACATTACACACAGTCGAAGTAGTTCCTTACACGAGTACAGACAGTACATACAAAGGGCGTTCAAAAAGTTTTCCACAGTCGTCTGTAATTTTTTTATTTTTTGCAGGAGGAGAATGAAATTTTTTGTGAATATGCTTGGAACATTTAGCTATAAGTTGGTGTATAGATGTATTTTCTTTTATTTATAGGTGAGCCATAATGGACCGTGAAGTAGATGTCAGGTTGCGACAACGGGTGGTGATGGAGTTCCTCTTCAAGACCGGCGATGACTATGCCACATCGATTTGCATGAAGTTGCTGTTTATGGGGAGGACACAGTGGATCGCAGCAGTGTCCAGTGGTGGTTGCAGAAGTTTATAGAAGGTGATTTCTCTCTACTGGACAATCCACGATGCAGTAGACTATCGTTCTCTCTACTGGACAATCCACGATGCAGTAGACTATCGTTCTCTCTACTGGACAATCTACGATGCAGTAGACTATCGTTCTCTCTACTGGACAATCCACGATGCGGTAGACTATCGTTCTCTCTACTGGACAATCCACAATGCGGTAGACTATCATTCTCTCTACTGGACAATCCACGATGCGGTAGACTATCGTTCTCTCTACTGGACAATCCACGATGCAGTAGACTATCGTTCTCTCTACTGGACAATCCACGATGCGGTAGACTATCGTTCTCTCTACTGGACAATCCACGATGCAGTAGACTATCGTTCTCTCTACTGGAAAATCCACGATGCAGTAGACTATCGTTCTCTCTACTGGACAATCCACGATGCAGTAGACTATCGTTCTCTCTACTGGACAATCCACGATGCGGTAGACTATCGTTCTCTCTACTGGACAATCCACGATGTAGTAGACTATCGTTCTCTCTACTGGACAATCCACGATGCGGTAGACTATCGTTCTCTCTACTGGACAATCCACGATGCAGTAGACTATCGTTCTCTCTACTGGACAATCCACGATGCAGAAGACTATCGTTCTCTCTACTGGACAATCCACGATGCAGTAGACTATCGTTCTCTCTACTGGACAATCCACGATGCAGTAGACTATCGTTCTCTCTACTGGACAATCCATGATGCGGTAGACTATCGTTCTCTCTACTGGACAATCCACGATGCAGTAGACTATCGTTCTCTCTACTGGACAATCCACGATGCAGTAGACTATCGTTCTCTCTACTGGACAATCCACGATGCGGTAGACTATCGTTCTCTCTACTGGACAATCCACGATGCAGTAGACTATCGTTCTCTCTACTGGAAAATCCACGATGCAGTAGACTATCATTCTCTCTACTGGACAATCCACGATGCAGTAGACTATCGTTCACTCTACTGGACAATCCACGATGCAGTAGACTATCGTTCTCTCTACTGGACAATCCACGATGCAGTAGACTATCGTTCTCTCTACTGGACAATCCACGATGCAGTAGACTATCGTTCTCTCTACTGGACAATCCATGATGCGGTAGACTATCGTTCTCTCTACTGGACAATCCACGATGCAGTAGACTATCGTTCTCTCTACTGGACTATCCACGATGCAGTAGACTATCGTTCTCTCTACTGGACAATCCACGATGCGGTAGACTATCGACGGCAGTGAATGATGTGAGTAAGAACATTGATCAAGTCATGCAAAATGACAGATGTATGACGACGCCACAGCTTGCTGAAATGACTCGTTTGTCACTGGGTAGTGTGGTATCACTGGTACAGTCACTGGGGTACAGAAAAATCTGTGCACGTTGGGTGCGTAGATTATTGACAAGAGAAATGAAAACGACGAGGAAGAATGTGTGCAAGGGTGTCATGAAGACCTTTACCGAAGAGCGGAAACAGTATTTTGACGGCGTCATTACCCAGGATGACACATGGTTGTTTTTGTCCGAAACTAAGAGCAAAACTTAATCCATGGAATGGCGACATTCGGGTTCCCTTGGAAGAAGAAAGCAAGACTTTCACGAACAGCATGGTGAAAGGTGATGGCCTCCTTCTTCTGGGGTCATTTTGGTGTCATTTTCATTGACTTTTTGGAACCTGGCTCCACAATTAACCGGGACCGTTACTGTTTGTCAGTGGACAAGCTGCGACGTGCCATGAAGACCCACAGACCACAGCTTCACTGTCAGCTCATCAGACTACACCATGACAATGCCAAACCCTATGCAGCCCTTAGGAGAAAATCAGGAAAATGAGCTGGAAAATTGTTCCTCATCCTCCCTACATTCCGGACTTGGCTCGGTCTGATTTTTACCTCTTTGTCCGTCTGAAGGCCCTCTTGCGCGGTAAAACATTTGACATAGTGAGAAAGACCTTATTTCCTGTGCAAGCGATGATATAATTCAATGGTTCAAATGGCGCTGAGCACTATGGGACTCAACTGCTGAGGTCATTAGTCCCCTAGAACTTAGAACTAGTTAAACCTAACTAACCTAAGGACATCACAAACATCCATGCCCGAGGCAGGATTCGAACCTGCGACCGTAGCGGTCTTGCGGTTCCAGACTGCAGCGCCTTGAACCGCACGGCCACTTCGGCCGGCTTATAAGTCATTCCCCAGAATTTTACCAAAGTGAGTTTTCATCATGAGAAGAACGTTGGGCCAGATGCCTCACAGATGATGGAGGCTACGTTGAGTAGGCTCAATACATAGCTAAGAGTTCCAAGTATGTTCACAAAAAATTTCATTCTCCTCCTGCAAAAAATCTGTGCAAAACTTTTTGAACGCTCTTTGTAGAATAAATTTTATACAATTTGTTCCCTATTTTATATAGACCAAGAAAACATTTCGTCGGTAAAGTGCGAAAGCAAAAGGATAAAAAAAATTGTAGAGGTTATATGACCTGTCAAATTTACTCAGACACGTTTCAAGCCAGTGTCAGGCGACGCCCGAACTAGTAAAAGATCGACTCGACCATCTGTTGACCTGGTGAATGAGATTAAGTTATCAACATGCCTTCACACGTCCCTTGAAAGTGATTGTGGCCGTGGAACGTCGTGAGTTTTTGAGGTCACAACCCAGAATTTTACGTTGTTACCAAAAGCGAAATCCAGATTCCAGTGTAGCAGATTTTCTGGCCGTGCAGTGGGCACGTTTCAAGCGCAATGCGATATTTCTTTGCACACCACTGCAGCAGGAACACTGACAGTCGTTGAATGATCACTGTCAAAAACATGGAAATGCCATGTACTCGTTGAGGAAGTGTTATCAGCACCTGACAAAGTTTGAAAAGGGTAATAATGTGTGTCTCTATCTCGCTATCTGGTCGAATCGTGCGATATCCAGGTTTGGGGACATTCGGATGCAACAGTGGCTCGATGACGAACTGCATAGTATACTCGAGGTTCTGAAACTTACAAGAGAGGATCGCCGCATTGTGTGCAAAGCACATCTTAGCCGCTTCACATCTGCCTCTCCCAGATGAGAACAAGGTAATGAACTCATAGTAACGTTCTGCGTCATCCTGCACCATTGGTATGTAGACTATCAGCAACCGCGATAGGGAATCACCGTTCAATGTGTAGGCTGCCGTTAAAATCACAGCATAAATGGCAGCATTTTGAGTGGTGCCATGACTGGGAAGCATGGGCTGCTAATGAATGGCGTCGCATTGCGTTCAGTGATGAAACGGAGCCGCTTGAAGATTGTTGGAGAGTATGGCGTCTGCCTGAGGAGAGAGAACATTCTTCCAATGTTCTGGAGAGACACTTCTCGTGTAGTGTGAAGAGCTCGATTGGTATGATTTCATGTCGCTGCTGGTTGAGGAAATCTCAAGGATCAACAGTACGACACAGACGTCATGCATCCTCATGTGTTCCTTCTCGTGGGATAGTATCGCGGGGCAGTTTTTCAGTAGGACAATGATCTTCAAGACATGGCATGTGTCTATGTGTATTGCCTGCGTTATGTTGTGGTACCCCCATGGCCAGCAGTATCCCCAGGTACCGTATTTCGTCTATATAACATGTGTGACTACAGATCAGACGTCAACTCCATCCTATATACCAAGCAAGCAGGCTATCAAGGGCCAATTACAGCAGCTGTGGGATAGATTGCCTCAGGAGAGAACACAAGGGCTCTTTGTTTCTGTTGATCCATCATGGACATGCGGCAGCGGCTGGTCAAGTATTTAACAATGAAATACCCAATTGAGATGTTATTTTATTTTATTTAGACTACTACTGTCGGCATCCCATCACGCTATCCTTAGGCTCCAGATGAATCTTTCAAGAACCAGCGATATTGGCATACTGGGGCCATATGTTCCTAGATGTAGTGAATTCTAAACATAATTCCGAGTGCTCCATTCGAGGAATTGATTGCGACCAAGCCTTTGAAGGAAGAACTTGGGAGCCGGCTTAGAATTCACGACATTCAGGAGCATATGGCCCCAATATCCCAATATCGCTAATTTTTGAGAGATGCATATAGGGCCTAAAGATGGTATAATGGAATGCCGAAACTGGATCCAAAATAAAATAAAATAACATAGGAAATGCACTCCCAACCGAATCAGATGCATGCATCCAGACCGTAGGTGGTAAAATTTCGTGTTGATCAGAGGGCTTGTACTGCTCTCTTCTTTGTAAAGTATCGTCACTACCTAGTTTTAAGAGAAACTTGTAGGAATTTGTAAGAAAGCCGCCCTGGAACAGTGCTTTAGCTACCATTGGCCTGTGAGCCCACTGTGGCAACATGTAGGTTATAGCAACACATATGCAGAAACATTGTGAGATGGGCTAGCCGTGTTCTGCAGAACCTGCACCGAGCAGCACTAATAGCCAGAGTGGGCAGTATGGTGCTACCACACTGGAGCAAGAACAACATTATGAGCTACATGACTGAGTACCAGATAATAGTGTAACAAATGCGCCCTGCACCAGTATTAATAGCTGTGCGTTTGATGTCGATTCATTCAGAGCCCAGTGGCTCTACCATAATGGCAGGGCCACGCTAGACAATGAGACGACTTGGCACCACCAGCTGCAGCTACGGGTTTCAGACGTCAGGGCAGCTGCCTTTCATACTGTCCACCACGTGTGTCTGTGTCCCAGTGCTGCAGACCTGCCACCTGCGACTGCGCCACCAGGCTTCTCCCAGGGGCAGCTGGTCATGTTCCAGGCACAGCAGTCCTCCCTCACAACTGCGGAAGATGTGAGCTTCGCCTGAGTAGTCTGGCTGCACGTGTTAAGCAGCAGCGGGCGGATGCAGCAACAAGAAGTAATGCACTGCTGATGTCAGGTCCTTAGCAAGGTTTGCCCTGTCAGGGTGGAAGCCAGCTGACTGCTGGCCTTCACCAGCTAGCTGCACTGGAGTGGCGCGTGCCTGCCTCACATTGACAGTGACATTGAAAGGGTACAGTACCGACCGACATTGAAAATAGGTACAACATACTTCATTATTCTTGTCTGAACAACATATTTTTTCTAATAATAACTCAATTCCAATTAGTACAGCGAAGCTGGATACCAGTGTGGGAAAGAATGACAATTTATTTATTTAATTGATCACATGTGCACTCCCAGAAAATAAATCCCTACATCCAGTTTGGTGAGATCTGTGAAATGAATGAATGTATGGTCGTCTGCTAACCGCAGATAGTGTATGTGAATACATGATCATCTTTGAGACGATCCTTTGGCCACCTTTGGTGGAACCAAAGAGATGAAACTTACCGGAGTGCCTGAAATGTGGGTGACCAATACGGTAGCATGGTCTTCCCCCACCTCGACAGAGGTGCGAGATGACCTGAAGAACGGCCATGTTTCAGCACTCTGCCGCTGGATCTTGTGCTGTTAAGACCTGTCTTAGTTGTGCTCTGTAGAGACAAAAGAGTGGAGACATGGTATACATGTGGAATATTCAAGAGTAGTTTGAAATAATAATTTCTCTATTTCAGGAACTTTTGTGGGGAGAATTAAATGTCGGGCAGGTAATATTAATGGGATCGTAGTAGTCTTCGGAAGTGACCAACGGTCACAATGAAACCACGTGTAGCAATAAGTTGAAATACTTCCGTGTGCTTAAGTTAAGCTGAATTACTAGCGTGTGTACAATAAGTTGAAACATTTAAGAAATAGCGTGTGTACCATAAGTTGAAATATTTAAGAAATGGCGTGTGCAGGACTTGAAATTAGAGACAAGTACTTCCACGTGGTGAGTACTGTGTGAGTCTCAATCTGTGTATGAGACAAAGGATAAAGAGAAGTACTCGTCCATGGTATCAGTTGAGGACTCGCGTGTGTGATGAATATGTTCTTAATATTACTTTTCGTGATATGATTCCGTGTGACGCTAGATTCAAACTCTGAGAGAGAAGCAAGGTGAGTCGGCCATCTATCCAGCAACGCCACTTGGCTTGCATTGCACAGGACGACGGGCATATATCTAAAGAATTCATAGTAGGAAAGTAGAATTACAAAGTGGGGCACTGTCGTGTGAAACTGGGATAAATACTAATTGAAGTGGGAAAGCTGAAAGTGATAGTGTTGTGACTATTCATTGTATTGTATTCCATGTCGTAGTGTGGTGGATGTCATGTAATTTGGGTATGTGTGGTTTGCATGGGAGAGTAGCAAGGTAGTTTCAAAAGATTAGTGGGTTTTGCTTGTTCCTTCGGTACCGCTCGGTCTGGAGGAAAGTTTCGTGATGATGATTGTGAGAGTCGAAGTGTGCGGTATAATAAAAGATCCACCATCCTATCCAGAAAGTGCACTGTAGCGTTAAACAATTACGAGACCATAAGGTAGAGAATCACCAATGTAAAGCCATGCCCACTGGGCGGAATTTCTCATGTGTTATTGTTGTAGGTTATAGAATTTGTGTGTTTAGGTTATAGAATTTATCGGAATAAATAAGATAGTGAAAAGAAAAAGATTGGTGGACTTTTCCTTCAAATTGTATGTTGTCATGATGTCCCGAATTTATAATGTGTGCGCCATTCATATTCAGTGCGGTGGCCACGTGTTGATAAAAGCCGTTAAATAAAAGAAAAAAGAAAATGTGGTATTGCCAGTGCGTAGTGAACCGTCAGAGTTCTGTAAATTACTGACAGTCACATGTGCGTTTCCGTTGCGTATTATTCATACAGGAGGTTGATTAGTGACTTAATTGTGAGTACGAGAATTCATGTTACTCGATAAACAAGAATGAATCCACTCGCTTGGCAGACCACTCATCTTGCAGGCCTGACTGCTTGATGCCACAGTATGAGCAAGGCACGTGGGTACCTCTCAACATAATGTGTAAATGAAAATTAATAAAGTGTTTTTCTCTTTCACGAGTCTGTCAATAAGCCCACTGGCCTGCCACTACACCCATTCACCCCTGGGTCTTACAGTAAATTTGACTAAATTTCTGGTTCACCCTGTGAACCCATGAAATTTCATTTCATTTCCTCCACCCCTTGTGGAAGGATCTCCCAGCAGGAACTTCCCAAGGACAAAAATCAAATGTGGCGTTCTGTGAGGCGGAGATGTTACATTGAGAGATTGCAGGGCACTCTCACTTCTGATTTGGTGTAGAGAATACGATGTATGGCGATTTGACTTCATACATTGTGATGAAATGGTGGGCAGCAGTTTATGGTCTTGTTTGTGTGCTCTAGGGAAAGAAATACGGTAAGCTTTACCTGCGTTCAAAGGAACAGGGTGCCGACTTAAGTAATTGCAATAAAAGCACAGCGTTGGTGGGGCGACAAAGCACTTTTTTCTGGAGAACGATGAAGAGACATTTCCAGACGGCCCCGTGCAGCGGTCGTATTGTGCAAAACACATTAGCTTTGGCGCCAGACGTCCAGGTATACAGCCTAGCGCCGAAAAGTCGCAGACAGCGATTTGTAGGCCTTGTTAGCGAGCAAGCCACCATAAGAAATGTAAGCGTTCTGCAAATGTTTGTGGGACAGGAAAACTGGCGCCCAGACACGCAGACTCTGTTTCAAAACATCTTTTGTCAATGCGAGTTTATGGCTGTTCCTTGCAAACTTTGAAACAGACGAAACAGGGGAGATAACAAGCTGTTTATGGAGGGCTGTGCTTCCATCCCGTATTGTGTTAGCAAAAGACATGGCAAACGTTTGGGAAAGAGGTCGCAAAGCCGAATTTTTTTCTGTTTTCTGCCAATTAACTTTAAGTCTCTGATTGATCAAATGGGATTGCAGTGCAAAGACCGTTCACTGAGCTTAGAATGCCGGGCTCCAGCTCGTGATTGGCTTGTGCGAAATTGGGGGAAGTCAAGAAAGAGAAATGTGCTTTTCGAACCGAGCTGAGAAGGAAACACAGAGAAAGGGAGATCGACACTCTTGTACAAGTCTCTTGTACTGGCGCTCCGCTAGTAAAGAACTGCAGGTCTCTACCTAAACGGTGAGACTTGTGTCCTTTGCTGGTGCGCAACTTAGAGTCTGTGCCAGTCGCCTTCTGATCCATCAGAGGTACTGCTTTTATCATCACGGTCACAACGAGTGACCTGTGGGTGTACTTACTTGTCTTGAGTCCGCTGTCTAAACATTTGACGTATTCCGACACGCACAGTCGTGGCACGGAGTCAAATTGGTTTGGCAGACCAGCAAACGGGTCCACCTGCACACCGGAATCCATCAGGGTTTCAGAGGCTCTTAGGGAAGTACCTGCATTCTGAGTTAACCAAACGCGAGACCGCATACTTGCATTTTTCGGGAATGCGCATTTAATAACAGATTGCCGCCGTCCGTGACTTCAGTCGCTGAACGCATCGTAGTGTGGCGCCTTGACCAGTAGGATGGTAAAGTATTCGCTGCTGCAGAGTAGGGCTATAATATCTATTTCTCAGAAGCCTGGTGTTTCGAACCATATTTTTCCTTTTTATGTGATAGAATATAGATGCTTGGTGATGGTGTAGTTTGATGCCATAACCTCGATAAAGCAAGTAGTGTTCTGATTAGTGTTGTGTGTCGATCCCCAGCAGATCACTTTCGCCACCATAGGACCCATTTTAGTAAGGCTTTTCTTAAATAAATATTTTTTGTATGATGTTTCTTTAATAATTTTGTTGTCTTGTCTTGTTTAAAATCAATAAATCGATTTTGAATTAGACTACAACTTCTCCCTGAGTTCTGATTAACAGTTCCTTCGCATTTTTATGGCAGTCTAGATCAGAAACATAAGAAGTAGCTTTTTCATTTGGTGTCCACTGCGTGGATCGTTTACTTCGTTAACAGTAATCTTCTTTCAACATCTCTTAATCGTTATGGGAAACACCAGAAGTTGAAAAGAGGAATGTCTAAGTTGAATTTAAGTAAATGGGAACAAATGTAGTGCACTGGAAGCAGAAACAAGATTTCAGCAGATGTGAGTGGGCAATCAACAGAGAACCAATAGGGGTAATAGGAATTGACTTTATAATGATCCAGGAACTATGAATGCATGGAAGCTACTATGAGCAACAAATGAACGAATCAGTATAGCCAAGACAGACAGATTACCGCGACCTACCATATTAATGTAAGCACGTGACGAAGAGATTTAATAAATGCGTTATGAGGTGAAGGAAGTCATGCACTACGTTAAGGGAGATGAATACTGTGGACTGGTGTGCGACTGTGCGTACAGAAAGAGCAGAAAAACTAGTAGCAGAAAATGGACTAGAGGAAAGAAATAAAAAGGAAAAATTACTGGTATAACTTTTTCATGGATCACGATTTAATCATTACTAATGCTTACTTTAAGAATTGTGAAAGATGGTTCTATACATTGAACTGACATCTTGATAGTTGAAAGCTTCAGACAGATTACGTAACGATCGGAGACTTAGAAAGCAGAAATTCATGCACGGTTGTGATGCTTATTTAGTGGCTAAATTACATTCTGACCAATCTACAATTTTCATAAGATTTCCTGGACACCACTAATGGCCGCTTCCTACTAATCCATTTACTGGTTTCGGTAGCTTCGTCCATGGATCTCTTAACAAAACTTATGTGTAACGAGGTTTGCTCAATATGCCATCTCCAATATTCTGACACAAAACGTGCTATAACGTGGTCTCCATATAACCCGTCTTAGCACACTGGATTGAACATGGGTAAACAAGTATTTTTTTAATAAATTTATCCTTAAATGGCTAAAAAAATTTGCATTGATTTTTAATTTTGTATCACAGGCCTTTATCTATTTTTCTCTCTTCTAGTATTTGAACTGGCACATTTCTAGCTAATCCTTTTACGAAGTGTATGTGGTACACAGAGCCGCCCTTCTTAATGTCCAGGCTACTAAATTTCACCCTTTCACAACAGGTTTAAAAATTTTCTTGTGCTCGTCCATTTTCTGATCTTTCTCACACTGCTTTCAGCCATCTTGTATTTCTCTGACATTCCTTTTCTCGGTATGCTCTGGAAACTTGGTAATGCGTCCTCTGCGAATCTTGAGCTTCTCTAATGATTTTTCGATTTCTTCTTTTAAAGCCTTCATCTTTTTCTGTAATCCCGGCTTTAGATCCTTCTGATTATTTTTCATATCTACCAGCAATCTGGCTGCATTCTAATCTATTGTAGTTGTTTATTTCAGTTTTCATCTCTGTCATTACACGGAACAACTGGTTCATTGTGAAGTTTGTAGTTAGTTCTGTACTCTGACATAATTCCATAACAGTTGGTGTTGCTTGTTCTATGTCTCTGTCCGGGAATTCACTTTTATCTGTCCCACATTAAACTGCTTTAGCACTGACAATTTCTTCAATGATTTACTCTATCGACTTCATCTTGTCTCCCTATAGATAAAGTACAGTTCTACATCTGCTACTTCCTGAAGATTGTTGCATCTATTGCCCTAATAACAACGTCGGCCTCCATGGTCGCCAAACAGAAATTTTTTTCCTTACTTATTGCGGGATTAGGTTGTAGCAGGGTTTGGGCTGCACGTTGTGCTATCATGGGCTTAATTACAATTCGCTACGGTCGCAGGTTCGAATCCTGCCTCCGGCTTGGATGTGTGTGATGTCCTTAGGTTAGTGCTCAGAGCCAAATCCAATTAATCTTTATTGACATCCATATATTATAAGATAAAAGATTAAACAGAAGCCCTTGACAGTTAACACAATAAAAACGGTTTTCCAGGAATAAGTCTTTTAAATTTTTGTGTAGGCAGGTACAGTATACTTTAACAAGAATGTTATTTTGCTCCAATGTTTCATTCCAAGACTACTTCTATTACATAGATAATTAAAGTTAATAAAAGTGACGAAGTAATGTTGTCGACCCGAGTAACAGATATAATTCACTATCATGACAGATTTATTTTCATACGACACCCATGACGTGGAACATAGCTCAGCATAACACAACAATTATTTTTATGCTCTGTGTTCTCAAAATGAAATGTACTGATGCACGGTTGACAAAGTTGAAGAGAAGCTGGAAAATGACTTCAGTTCTGTCTTTAAAAATTGACAGCACCATTTGACTGTAGATAATATGATTGTCAGTGACTGTGATCCGTTAATTGGAGCGAACAACTAAATACTGCGGAATTTGCACAACGTGATACGGCGGCAAAGCCGTGAAGACTATTTATAACCGTAATGTACTTAAATCAGACAGTGACTGCTGATGCTGCAAGCCTATGGTGTAGTGGGCGATATTCATTTTAAATGCTCCTAATGTCGGTGCTACTAAATGCTCTCCACGCGCCTTTAGGAATTTCGAATGTGGTGGCCAGTGCACCTCTGCGTCAGATTAGACGGTGGACATCTGTCTTCTTTTCTCATTAGGATACACCTTCACGCCGAGACAGCACGGCCCAAGATTAAATCTGCATCCCTCCTCCTTGGCACAAGACCAAATCCATTTCTCCATCGCATCCAACAGAATTCCACAACTCTCCTCCATGTCACAAGACCGAATCACCGCACTTCCTCACACGTCCATGAAGTCCGCGAAACATCCATACTGAGTATGGGCAAAAACGTTAAAAACCACCAATCGAAAACAGTAGCGCCCTACTGTGCCAGTCACATGTCACTCCGTGTACCGTATAGCCTCCGTCCGTAAGACCGGAAAATACTGATCCTCCAATCCTTATACGTCTCGAGGTGAACTGTTAGGTCTTCTAACGTCACGAGTGGTGTCCCAGCTAACATGCTGTAATTTTGTGCATGCAGAAAGCGCGTGGCTTGTATGTCTAGGTGGCCTCGAGAAAACGCAACAGCTCTCCCGGCGACAGAGCATGGGGTGTTCTGCAGTGCCCCTCCAACCCCACTACAAGCCATTTTGGCCGGTTCAGCGAAGTTCTGTCATAGGCCTCATACTAACCCAGGAAACAACGTGAGGATCCCTGTAGAAACAGCGTAATCCACTTCTCCTTAGCCTTGAAGAATTGTTGATACCTCGGTCCTTCGCAACTTGGCGGAAGCGGTTGTGGAAGTTCTGTCTGTAGCCTCTGGGACAAAATGCTGGTAGGCTGCTGCAGGCCTGCCAGTTCAGGGGGCCAGTAAACCACCTGTGACCCTGCACAAACTCAAGGATCTTTTCTGAATTATTCGGCCTGACAAGAATCCAATAGAAATTTTGTTCCAAAACAACAATGCACATTTATACACAACTCTCAGACTCTCAGAATCCAATAACACGTATTCAAATTTGATTGGACATGAGTACCTAATTCACCCTACAGCCCCGTCCTGGCGCCCTAGAACTTTTATCTGTTTTCGGCCATTTAGGGACTCCGTACGTAGAAAACACATTGAAGATGAGATAATTCGTGTAGGAAGAACGTGGCTCTGAGCGTAGGACAAGAGATTTTGGAAAAATTTGGAAATTTGTGGTAAGTTCCTATGGGACCAAACTGCTGAGGTCATCGGTCCCTAGGCTTAGACACTACTTAATCGAACTTAAACTAACTTACGCTAGGGACAACACACACACCCATGCCAGAGGGAGGACTCAAACCTCCTACGGATGAAGGCGCTCGAACCGTGGCAAGGAGCCTTAATCCGCACTACAAGAGATTTTATCAACAGGAAATAAACGCTCTTACGCAATGCGATGGACATCTGTAGAAAAATAATACATCTAAAAGAAATATTGACTGATACTGGCGACAAATTCTAACTCTTAAGAATGGACAATTTCTGAGGAAAAAATTGTGTGGCATTATTTATTGAATAATCCTGTTTTTTTTTTTTTTTTCAAAATTCATGTTACACACTTCCAGAGGCTGTAGAGGGGACTTAGCAGATCAAGTTTTACGTAAGAATCCATGTCCGGAATCGTTATCCTACGAAGCTACTGAGCGTCATAGTTATAAGCGCCGGGGGCTGTACATGTATGTTCATATAGGGTGATTACTCGATGATGTTACAAACATTCAAGGATGATGGAGAATCATAAATGTATTAATTTGAGGTAAGGGTACCTGTACCACAAGCTAATGGGTCGAAAGTTGCAGGCGAAAAAGGTTCTGATACCTCTGACAGTGGAATACATGTATTGGGACATTGTTGCTAAGAATGTAGGGTAGGCAACTTTCAGAGGTAGTAGTCTGGGCCAAAACTAGAAAAAATGTCTAGTGAACGTGGGCTGTAAAATGCATACCTTAAGAGCTATGAGCATTTGTTCAATAGAGGATATGTATTTCATAGCAGCGAAGAAGAACAAGTGCAGATATTTCCTCAGTCATGAACCTTGGGGCCCAAGTTGGCTACCCTACAAACTTATCAACAATACAAGTACATGTATTCCACTGTCAGAGGTATCAGAATGGCTTTCGTTTGTAACTTCTGACTCGTCCGTTTCCGATACAGGGACCTTTACCTCAAATTGATACATTCACCCATCGCGTCATCCAAGAAAGTCTGTAACATCATCAGGATGTAGCATTATATACACGTAAATTAGTTACAAACTACGGAATGCAAACACTTTATTCAGCATGTCAGGTTCACTACAGATATTCGGATTTAGGTTCGATATGCCTGCCATCATTGGTAAAGATGTGGTGCAGACGAATAACGGAATTCTCCATGGCCCGCAGAAGCATCGGAACATCGGTGCTATAGATGACATCCTGAATGACTGTTTTCAGCTCAGAAATGGCTTAGGGGTTATTGCTGTACCCTTTGTCGTTGATATAGATCCACAAAAATGAGTCGCCTGTGTTCAGATCCGGAGAATACGGTGGCCACTCGAGGCCCATGCCAGCGGCCTCTGAGTACCTGAGCCAGAATGCCGATCCCAAAGTGCTCCTCCAGGACATCACTCTCTTCCTTCGATAGGGTCCAGCTCCGTCTTGCATAAACCACACCTCGTCGAAATCAGTGTCACTTTGGATAATGGCGATGAAACCATCTTCCAAAACCTTCAGGTACCGTTCAATAGTCACCGTGCCATCTAAGAATATCGCACTGACTATTCCGTGACTGGACATTGCACGCCACACAGTCACCGGTTTAAGGTGAAGACACTTCTCGATCGCGAAGTGCGGATTCTCAGTTCTCCAAATGCGCCAGTTTTGCTTATTGACGAACCCATACAAATGAAAGTGGGCTTCGTCGCTAAATCAAACCATACAGTGCATACTAATTCCCGTCACGCCTCGTGGCCAACCGTGCAGTTTGAAGTCCTAACGAAAACCGTTCAGAAGCAATGACGACTTTATTTCATATAGTTCAATAATAGTGTCACCCAGTAAGTTTAGAGGTGCCGGTGCGTATAACTTTGACACACTGTACCATCGTTGGATGACGTTTCCGAACCTGCGTTCCGAAGTTAAACTTGATTTACTATAGTTCAATTCTTTTATCTTGGCGGCTCGCGCATGCCCGCCCAGACGCGGGAGATTGCTGCGTTGCCAGTTGCACACGACGCACGCACCAAGAGAAGCAGCGCCATAGTATAGCACAGTTCGCAAGCTTACGTTTAGGGGGGAGCGCGCAGTTCATGAAGTAAAGCCATCACGGCCGCATTAACCCTTTCGCTGCTACAAAGACGTGTTCCCTGCATTCCGCGCTGTGCGCGATTTTCTCACTGCACTGCTCGCCTGTGCAGACACATCGTGTTCCGACTGCTTTGACACTCTTATCAATCGAGTCCACAAAAACTATTCGGCCCAAAAATTAGATTTTTACACATCTTCTTGACTGATACCTTCCCCCCATAAATGACTTAATTTTGTTTCGCTGTTCAACGCAGTTATTATGCAGCATTTAATATAGTAAACCATTGCACGAAATTTTGACGAGTTTGCAGAGGTAAAAGTCCATAGAGTATACTTTCCGTATGGTCGATTTTAGTTGCCACAATGTTGAGAATGAAATGTGGACAAGATACCTAAATTTCATATAAAATTTACTGTATAACAATAGTTCATTTAAGTACCACATTGGTGTCGTATGTAATATTGAGAAATATTCCGTCTTTCGCGACTGTAACAAAAGTTTTATTTACACTGAGCACGTTTGGCTTTATTTTAAAGCACTTCAATCAACCATAAGGAAGTAGACAAAATACGTTAAACAAAACTGTGGACTTACAAAAACATTAGGACTTGCATATACCGTCTATCAGTGAAGTGCTCTGAGCTATGTCAAATATAATTTTTGTGTGTGGCAAACACAAACATCATTTATTTGCTAAAACACTGATCTGCCAACACAAACTTTGAATATTGTGTTACCGCAGCACAAAACTACGAAAGGTAACTTGGCAATGGAGGAGACAAAATACAGTCCTCTTATGATGCTTCAAAAGAGAGAAACGCGTCTGGTCTAAATAAGCCCCTTATTACAGCTGCAGAAGAGGAATATATTTCAGTACCATTGGTAAAACTGCGACTGTGGAACAAAAACAAGAAAGAGAACATGAGTACCATTGTGTATGTGCCATACCTTTCCTTGATTGAAGTGCTTTAAAATAAAGCCAAACGCGTCCGGTGTAAATAATACTTTTATTACAATCGCGAAAGACAGAATATTTCTCAATATTATATACGACACCTATGTCGTACTTAAATTAAATGAGATGTTGTTATACAGTAAATTTTATATGAAATTTAGGTATCTTGTCGATATTTCATTCTCAACATTGTGGCAACTAAAATCGACCATACGGAAAGTATACTCTATGGACTTTTACCTCTGCAAACTCTTCAAAATTTCGTGCAATGGTTTACTATATTTAATGCTGCATAATAACTGCGTTGAACATCGAGACAAAAGTAAGTCATTTATGGGGGGAAGGTATCAGTCAAGAAGACGTGTAAAAATCAAATTTTTGGGCCAAATAGTTTTTGTGAAATCGAATGATAAGTCTGTCAAAGCAGTGGGAACACCATGTGTCTGCACAGGCGAGCAGTGCAGTGATGACAAAATCGCGCACAGCGCGGAATGCGGCGAGCACGTGTCTGCAGCAGCGAAAGGGTTAATGAAGAGACAAAGCACTAGAAACTTCAAAAAATTGCATTCAAACGAATATAATACGTGAAGTAAGGCTCTTCGATATTGTTTTTAAATAATGAAAATATTAAGCACCGCACAGGGTTTGAACACATAACCTCTCGCGTAGAAGCCTAATACCTTAACCGTTACGCCAATACACCTGGTGCGACTACATCAGGTCATGATGAGTATAACACGTCACGCAAAATATTGACAAACACTGTTGGTACGACTATGAATTACTCACGCTTCGTTGAAGTACAATAGGAAATAAACAATTACCGCTGTTCTTTATTGCGAAAAAGCGGTTCGTGAGAGTGATACAAACACCTTTCCTTGCTATCGCCTGAATTAGGAGTCTTATTGCTTGTTTGGTTTAATTAATTAATAGAATATGGAGCAATTGGTATAAAGAATGCTTTTTCCAAACTTTCTATAAAAGAATGTCTGCTATCAAGACATTGCTTTTGTTCTATTACTTTATTTATGACTGAACGTTTCTAAATCTGAAGACACTCGCCCATGCTCTGCACTGCAGTCGAGATCTGGCAACTTCGTTCTCTGTTCATTGGCTGACTGTGTTTTGTGACGTCAGATGCGCAGAACGAACCTAAACTCGACCGCCAACATAAATGACGCGCACTTTAACAATAAGTCCCGCTACAACTTCTAGAAGTGTGTCACATGAAATGTGCCCATTTTCAAAAAAAGAACGTTTGTTCTACATCTTTGCTATTAACAGAAGGCTCCACCAAGATAACTACTGGACTTGATCTTCGTCTAAGGCAACTTGTCGTTACGGAGTTTTTGTTCTGTGAGAACGAGATTGGAAGTGTGTGAGGATGAGGCTGTCAATCACAGTACAGTTAGCCGGGAAAGCGGATTATATGGTTTAAGAGGGTGCGTCTATACTCGGGACCTCCCGTGCAGTAGCATATCGAGCATTGCACAAACTGCTGACAATGTGCAACATATTTACAATTTCAATTTGGCTGACAAAAGCATATCAGTGAACGAAATGCCAATCAGAGCAGCAATAAGAAGAACGAATGCTTGCAGAATGCTGAGGCAGCTGAAGTTGAAAAAAATTTGTTCCTGTTGGATTCTGAGAATGTTCATTTGATGCGAACAAAGAAACTCGGAAGACAGTGCGCAATGAACTCAGAACAGTGCAAGAACTCTGGAGATGACTTCCTGGCAAGAAATGTGACGGAAGATGAACTGGAGACGAAACGACAATCCAAGGAATCGCATCACGTGAAATCATCGAAGAAGAAATCCAGCAGGTAAAGTGAGGGCTACTGCGTTTTTTTTTTTTTTTTATTTTCATTCAGGAGAACTGTTGCTTTTTGACATCATCCCACATGGAGCAGCTATCAGTACTGACGTATATGTGGGAAACATTAAAAACATTCACGCTAGGAAGTCGTCGGATTCGACAACATTGACGACAGCGCGACGTTTTGCTGTTGCATAATAATGCTCATTAACACATTAGTGAGAAAACCACGACTGATACCACAAACCTTGAGTGGGAAACATCTAACCATCCACAATATAGACCTGATATGGCAGAAAATGATATAATGGGAGTAGGATTTGTTATGAATAGTAAAGATGGGCAGAGAGTGTGTCACAGGGAACAGTTCAGTGACAGGGTTCTTCTTATAGGAATCGCCAGCGAAGTAACATGCCGGCGTCGCAAGCTAAGATGAAGAGATGTGGACAGTATATGAAGGTATTCAAAGGATAAAGCAGTACGTTAAGGGAGACGAAAATCTAATATCCATGGGAGACTAGAATGCAGGTGTAGAGGAAGGAGTAGAAGAAAAGGTTACAGGAGAATATGGGCTGCGGAAAAGGAATAAGAGGAGAAAGACTAATTGAGTTCTGTAACATGTTTCAGCTAGTAATATCGAATACTCTGTTCAAGTGTCACAAGAGGAGCAGGTGTACTTGGAAAAGGCCGTGTGATACGGAAGATTTCAGTTAGATTACATCATGGTCAGACAGAGATTCCGAAATCAGATACTGAATTGTAAGGCGTACCCACGAGCATATATAGACTCACATCAAAATATAGTAGTGACGAAGAGTAGACTGACGTTCAAGAGATTAGTCAGGAAGAATCAAAACGCAGAGAAGTGGAATACAGAAGTACTAAGGAATGACGAGATACGCTTGAAGTTCTCTGAGTCTATAGATACAGCAATAAAGAATAGCTCAATAGGCAATGCCGCTGAAGAGGAATAGACATCTCTAAGAAGGGCCATTACAGAAGTTGGAAAGAAAAACATAGGTACGAAGAAGGTAGCTGCGAAGATACCATGGGTAACAGAATAAATACTTCATTTGATCAATGAAAGGAGGAAGTACAAAAATGTTCCAGAAACTCAGGCATACAGAAATGTAAGTCGCTGAGGAATGAAAAAAAAAGGGAAGGGCTGGGAAGATAAGACGAAATGACTGCATGAAAAATGTGAAGAAATCGAAAAAGAAATAATTGTCAGAAGGACAGATTCGGCATACAGACAAGTCAAAACAACCTTCGATGGCATTAGAGTTAGGGGTGGTAACACGAAGAGTGCAGCATGTGTAAGATGAACTATGCCCCTTACATGAAGTCATTAAGGATCACCCAACTCACATTGAGCGAACAGTGGGGCTGAACAAAAATGACTGACAAGGCACAATGCAACTTGTAGAGGGTATAGTATGGACATATTGCAATAATTAATGTCGGGTGATGGTTTTAAAGTAATTCACACATAATGAAAACTATGTGGAAACGCGTCGATTTACTGGAATGTAGTTTATCCCAGGGAAGTATACAGAGTTGACCATGGCCGGCTGGGAAGAAGCGAAGGGAAGCGACTATAGGCAGCTTAGGGTGGCTCAAGCTCTGAGAAAGGGGTAATGGGGCACAGTATCCAGCTGCCTTAAGATGAGTGACAGTGAGTCAGTGATTGACCTTATGCTGGTGTACCGGGAAGCAGACAGAGAACTTGTATGCCTGTTGATAAATGTCCATCGTCCCGTTTTCATTGAAACATGGGAGTAAGCCGCACAAAGCTATTGTGGAGCGGTAAACAGAGGCCAAAATATGCGTGTTCGTGACTATAGCAACTTCACGCTGAATTCACGGTCCACAGAGTCTGAAGTAAATCAGGTGAAGAGCGACAGAATGAAATACGCCGGCCTCTGATGGGAACATAGGACCAAGGAATTTGAAGTACTCTCCTGGGAGTCAGAATTCCGGAAAAATTGGTGTTTTGTGCAGACACTAACCTTGATGGGCGGCCTGGGAAGAGCTAAATAGCCGAAGTTGAGAGGAAGTGAAATTTTGTGGGAATTTGTTCACTTCCCAGAGCAGGCATTGGTCAGTGCTGGAAGCGATGCATAATTAACGCGACTTGCGCTGCAATTGGCGTAAGTGATTTTGCTGGAGGGGAAACCGAGGAAAAGAGCGGACTGGGAGAGGTCTTCCTGTAGAGATCTTCCATTCCCAGCTTGCCTAGAGTGCGGACGTGGCGTTCTTTACTCAGCTTGCCTGAGAAAGAGTGAGCATCTATGCAGTTTAGGACTTAGCAAATGGAACGATTGAGCTTGGAGATAGAAAGTTTTGGTTCAGCTATGTACTGAGCAAGATAGCTAGGAGTGAACAGACGAGTGCAGCCTTGCAACACCACGAGGGGATAGAAGAGGAAATAGGAGTCGGTTTAGAAGATATAGGGGTCCAGTATGATAATCAGAATTTAAAAGAACTTTGGAGGACTTAAGATCAAACAAGGCAGAAGGGATAGACAACATTCCTTCAGAATTTCTAAAATAATTGGGAGCAGTGGCAACAAATCGACTATTCACGTTGGTATGTAGAATGTATACCATCTGACTTTCGGAAAAATATCATCCACACAATTCCGAAGACTGCAAGAGCTGACGAGTGCGAGATTTATCGAAAAATCAGCTTAACAGCTCATGCGTCCTAGTTGCTGACAAAAATAATACACAGAAGAAAGGGAAAGAAAATTAGATGTGGTAGATGATGATCAGATGGCTTTAGAAAAGGTGAAGGCAGGAGAGAGGCAAGTCTGCGTTGCGGTTGATAATGGAAGCAAGACTAAAGAAAAATTAAGACATGTTCATAGGATTTGTCGACCTGGAAAGAGACTTTGATAATGTAAAATAGTGCAAGATGTTCGAGATTCTGAGAATAATTGGGGTGCTATAGGGAGAGATGGGTAATATACCATACTTACAAGAGTCAACAGGGAACAATAAGAATGGACGACCAACAACGAAGTGCTTGGATTAAAAGGGTGTAAGACAGGGATGTAGTCTTTCCCCCCTACTGTTCAATCTGTACATCGAAGAAGCAATGATAGAAATAAAAGAAAGCTTCAGGAGTGTAATTAAAACTGAATGTGAAAGGATATCAATGATACGATTCGCTGATGAAATTGCTATCCTGAGTGAGAAGAAGAATTACATGATCTGCTGAACAGAATGAAAATCTAATGGGTACAGAATATGGACTGAAAGTAAATCAAAGAAAGAGGAAAGTAATGAGAACGGCGATGAACTTAACATCAGGAGTAGATGAAGTTAAGGAATTCTGCTACCATCTGGTAAGACACAAAGGAATGGCTTCCATGGTACTAGAGGGAACTGGAAAAAAAATGTGAAAAGACACTTTATCTGTCAAATTAAATACAGAAGGAATATCAAAGGTATGAGAAATAAATTGGATGTTAAAAGAAACATTGTGGATATCTTTTGGAGTGTTCCTCATAGATATGTAAACGTCAGTAAAAGTTCCGTATGTAGAGATGCTGGCAGAAGTAAAGCTGGGAGAGCGGATCGTCAGTGGTTCCTAGATAGTTCAATCGGAGGTGCAATTGTCTACAAAAGACAAAGGTGCCGAGGTCGAGTTGGATTCCGGCGAGGTCTCAGATCGTCACACACTTCACTGCGGAATGAAAAATTCATTGTGGACATCGCAGAACGATGACAACTTTAAAATGAACTCGACACACGATCGATATGGAGACAGTTTTTATAACTGTGTTTCAGCTGTGAAAGATCTAGGAAGGGATTGAAACGAACTTGCAGTATGCACCCCCTGCTCCCGGCGAACAAAGAGTGCTGCCGAAAAATAATGGCTCGGAATTTTTCATGTGAAAACTCTTGAAGCTTTTCATATCCAACATACATTATCGTAAATCCTTATAGATAAGACGACTTGTTAGGAGCTCTGCTGCGTCTGAATAAGTAATGTAGAGGTTATGATGACTAAGATGGATAAAATATACGATGTGCACCGGTGCTTGGTCTAGCTCCAGATACACTGTGCAGTGAATCAGCCGAGAGACGCGTCACGGGCCGTTTCTGGTAGTGACAGCCACTTCTCTTCAGGCTCGTCAGCAAAACTCGTCATCACAGGTGCCGGGTGTCAATCTGTCTCTTCTCCACAAAATACGTGTCACACGTCATCAGTAATGAAAAATAATGCGTAGCGTGACCTTTGTATCGAATAACTATGACACCCTGTGGGGTCGCCTTTAGTCTCGTGCAATAAACGTTGCGTTGCGTAAGATGGTGACGAATACTTATGAAGAATTATTAATTTATGACGTCCCACTGTCTAAACAGTCGGACACTCTTCAATATTGTTTTAGTCGTTTTACTTCCTTTCTGTCGTTTACTTCTTTGACTGCAGTATGTTGTGACGAATGGTATTTAATCATCGAAGAAGAAACTGTATGTCACGACAGAATGCTATTTTCTGAGCATTCACGTGGCCCACTATGACTCTGCAAAATGTTACGACACGCAGCCCGAACTGTATGTAAAGCACAGCACTTTTTGATGATTCCTTTTTCGTGTGATCTACTAATCTTATGGGAACCACTGACATAAGACCAAGTACCAGTCTACATAATCACAACAGAAAGTCTCGTTTTAGTATCTTAGCAGTACCCGTTCATAAACGACTTCTTCTGTTACTAATATCTATCAGTGAGAACAAGATACCCGCGCATTTCAGTGTATTTTTGCATTCAAGATACAGTTACGGCATTTCCTTCTATCAGCCTCATGGTACTTCTCTAGAACATTAACATATACTTGCAGTTTCTGTCAGCCAGACCGTAAAGGAGATGCTCACAACTTCCCCAGTTACGTTTTATTTCTCTTTTGCACTCACAGCAACGTCGTGTTCTTCCCCATATCTTCTTTTTTAAAGTTCTATCGCGTTATTCGTTCTCTCCATCTTTTCTCTCGTCGATTACAGCTAGTCTATTCGATTTAAATCTCCTGCTAGTAATTCTTGTTCTACTCTTCACGAACAAAAATAATTTCTTTTCTGCTGCAGGCTACTACTGTTGTGTTTTTTCCACGCAAGTCTAGGACTCCTTATACAATATGTGTCGTAATTTACATAATCTAAAATTTGAAGAGTGTATGGTGAGGTGTAACAGGAATCCTGATATCCGTGATCTTCTCAGAATAAATGCATCAGTAAATAGAAACAAGACTTTAAACAGGCAACGTATTTTTCAATCATGCTGCCCAGCTAAGATATTACACAGTGAAATACTAGAATATCTAATTGGTGAACCTACAAAAATAAATATTTTCTCCACACGTCCAGATCATTTTCTCCATAGTTTGTATGGGTCACCTCATAATACTATGTTATATAACGAAAGAAGACGAAATAGAATGATTAGTTGGGAAATGTGTGCCAAGGAGAATATGTTTCTCTGACCTATTAAGCTATGTAGGCGTGTGTGTGTAAACAAAGGATTGTAGGGTACCCGTGTTAAGAAGAGATAAAGACTGCAATACATAATGTGCAATGGTAAGAATGTTGGCCGCTTTCGTTATGAGATATATATAAGGGAGCAATTATATTTGTGGAGTCTTGTAACATATCATTTGCAGGCCCGAAAGATGTGTGTTTGTCGGAATATTAATACAATACAATTGAGATTTTAACTGAGGCAGCCGTCGTAGGTTTATCTGAGACAGAGTAGATAGTCAACTACAGGTTGGAAAAATATCTTAGCTGAAAGTTCCTGGCAAATTGAAACTGGGTGCCGGACCGAGACTCGAACTCGGCACCTTTGCCTTCCGTGGGTAAGTGCTCTACCAACTGAGCTACCCAAACACGACTCACGCCCCGTCCACACAGCTTTAATTACGCCAGTACCTCGTCTCCTACCTTGGTAGAGCGCTTGCCCGCGAAAGGCAAAGGTCCCGAGTTCGAGTCTCGGTCCGGCACATAATTTTAATCTGCCAGGAAGTTTCATATCAGCGCACACTTCGCTGCAGAGTGAAAATTTCATTCAAGATCTTAGCTGTCAGCAAGGCAGAAGTTCAGACCCAGCGGCGATACTACGAAAAACTGCACCTGTGCTCTCATGGCGTTCACTATTTTCTTCAGCCGAGAGTTTATGTAGCATTTTCCCTCTAAACTCGTTTGAGTGTTAATAAAGTTTGTGGTACCTGTTGTGGACTGGCAAGACAGCCAATCCACTAGGAGGAAGCCGAATGGGACGCGTTTAAGCTCACGCAGGCTGGCGTGAGGTCTGGAACATGACAAGGAATTGAGACTAGCAAAAAATATACGTAGCTTCTGGAATACTTAACTTTAATCCATAACTGGTGAACATCGCTCTTGATGGTACATGTTTTACAGCATCAATAGTAACTGGTAATGGCACCTTGCTAGGTCGTAGGAAATGACGTAGCTGAAAGCTATGCTAACTATCGTCTCGGCAAATGAGAGCGTAATTTGTCAGTGAACCATCGCTAGCAAAGTCGGCTGTACAACTGGGGCGAGTGCTAGGAAGTCTCTCTGGACCTGCCGTGTGGCGGCGCTCGGTCTGCAATCACTGACAGTGGCGACACGCGGGTCCGTCGTATACTAACGGACCGCGGCCGATTTAAAGGCTACCACCTAGCAAGTGTGGTGTCTGGCGGTGACACCACAGTACCATCATTTATTTCCTATCAACATTAAATAGGAAATAACAGTGCGAGAAATCCTGTCATGAAGCAAAGACATGCTGTAAACGGGCAAAAAGCGCTCGCGTTTGAGTCGGTCTTTCTGCGACTGGTTGACGTAACGAACCGTGTACACACTCATATTTCTCCCACTCCTTACACAAATCGAGTACGGCAGAAGATCGTTAATCTTGTTATGAAGTACCCTCCACCTTGCACTGTATACTGGTCACAAAGCATGTAATTGTGCAGGTCTACCGTCCACCATTCGGCGAGACGGCGACGGAACGGGCCAGTGACGTGAGAGGCGAACGGGACTCGCCAGTTGTTTGCGGCAGCAGGCGGTGGCGCGGCAGCGGTGAGCACACAGAATGCCTGCAGACCGCGGGCCCTCCCCCCGCGCTCATCCGTCATCATTAGGCGGCCGCCCCCGCTGAGAGCAGTCGTGTCGCGGCGCTATTGTTCGCCGGGTCGCCGTGCACGGCTGTCAGGGACGCTCTCCGCTCTCCGTACGGGACGACGGGCGCAGTAAGCGGACAGTGGGGAGCACCACTTGTCTGCGTGGAAACAACACGTAAACACCGCTCAGCCGGCACGCGACGTAACGAGCGCACGTCAAGAGCGCAGTGGACGTTTTGTCCGCTGGCGGTCGGTACGCCACGGTTACACGAGCCCTAACAGCTGCTACCGGGCTCTGTTCCGCCGTGTAATACACTTCCGACAAATTATGTCGATGTTTAAACTTGACGCAGAAGTTACACAACTGTGATACTGCCTCCCATACTGTGACTCACCTGCTACATCCTGGTCCCCGAAGTAATGTGGGTACCCCACGCACTTCTTGAGTGCCTTAATATGCTGTACTGTAATGGATACCCAACATAATTAACACGTCCCAAATAAATACCACGCGCAGAATTGCAAAAGAACTTGAAGGTGAAGCGTATAAAAAGCTGCGATTTATTGGCTGTGTATGAGAAGAAGTACCTACATTAAAGGAGAAAAAATTGCGAAACCAGGCAGGTACTGTGTGACATAAGCTAAGGCTGATAGGCGTCTCCTCACATCTGAAAGATGATGCGTAGTAAAATTTTGCGCTAGTCGCTACGAACGCCACTATGAGGATGCAAATTAGGTTTGCTTTAAATACACGCTGTTTCGGTCGTGAGCGTTAGTTTATATTGCGAGCCGAGTTTCCTTGTAACTGAACCTAAAGTTCTGATACGTAAAAGCCACGTATAACACTATATAGCAAGCTAGCGTTACCCTCTGGGAGGAATGGGTTGACCGTGTGTTTATCTAATGGGTAGAGAGTACGGAACAGTAATTTCGTATCTATGGCAATTAACAGAAAACTGAAAGGCTTTATTTTGGAAATAGTGAAAGTAGTGAAGTTCACGTGAATGAAACAACAAACGGTCGCCGTCCTAATTAGGCATAGTAATTGGAAACATTAAACCCACCATATTAGCCGAGAGCGCTAATGCGCTGCTTCCTGGACTCGGGTAGGCGCGCCTGCCCCGGATCGAATCCGCTCAGCGGATTAACGACGTGGACCTGTGTGTCCGCCAGCATGAATGTCGTTTTTAGGCGGTTTTCCACATCGCACTAGGTGAATACCAGGCCGGTCCCCACATCCCGCCTCAGTTACACGACACGCAGACATTTGTAACACTTCCGCACTATTTCATGGTTTACACGAGACGAAGACAGCTGGGGTACATTAATTGGCGACAGGAAGGGCATCCTGCCACCCCTTTCAATTAACCTTGCCAATTCCGTTCTAACCACGCCGACCCTGCGACGATTGCAGGACAAAGGCGCAAGTGAAAGAAAGAATTGGAAACATTAAGTTTAAAGAAAAATGGAACTGAGTTACTAAAGTGACTTTCATTAATACTCCTTTTAAATAGTGCAGTGAATACACACGACTGCTGGACGAACTGAGTAGTGGGTAGCAGTAGTTACTATATCCACAAATCAGCAATCATAGGAAGTTAAATGATATTTCACTCGTAGCAATAAAAGTTACTATCTCAATCATTAACCAGTTCAAACCTAAGATGTTACTCAAGACATCACGAGACTAAAATTGGGCATGACAAGAGCCCAGGGTTAACTAAAATACAAACACCACAAGTGAAGTCAAATAACACTACATAAAGATTTTTTATACTTTCACAATTACGGAGATGTGTCAGATTTCATTAGCAAGTGCAATATTCCGTTTATCTTTCTTGTAATAGAAAAGAATATAAGTGGGACCCATAAACTCAAACTGTCTCTACAGGCAAATTCTGTGATTATTTCAGAAACAAATTGCAATTTGCCAATATTGATTTCGAACCCCACCTGAAACAATTTATATGTTCTTACTTTAAAGCAAGTAATTCAAATATTAAGTTCAATTAACTTCAGAAAATAGATCATAGTAATAATCAAAGTAAAATTACTTTCGTATATGTTCAATTTGTGTGCCTTTCTCACTACCTGTGAAGCAGATAATTTAACTAGCAACATTTATACACTTAAACACTGAACTTTGACACATTTAATGCAGACACAAATCAATAGTTATTCAGAAACAGGATACTTGGTCATCTGCACGCTTAGCATGGCATCCTACATTGGTTTCATGATCAGGACAATTTTAAGGTTGACACACATGTTTGTATCACTGGAATTATTATTGAAAACCACTCACACAAACATACTGGTCCATTCTATGATACATATCTGAGTTCCTGAAGCAGGTGGAGCAGTGGCGCAATAGTGGTGGCAAGCGCGTAAAAAAAAAGAGATGGGGCCCCTCCACGCCCGCACCAACGTGGTGACCAAACCAAAAGTTCTACTGTCACCTCCGTAAACATGTTAGTTGTCTAGTATGTGGATCACAGGATGCTGGGCTGTGACGTTGTCCGTGCGTCTGGGTAAGGCTACGCATTAACACGGTCCATCAGGTGATAGATAGTGGACGAAACGCGAGTGAGGGTAGCGATTTGAAGAGCAGAGGAAAAAAAGTGCCATGGCTCGTGCCGTGGGAAAAAAACCTCTGCGACAGTGGGATGGGTAGTAAGAGCAGTAGTGGCTTACTAGCTGCGATAGTTCATGCAAGGTTGGATTTGTTAGTATAGGTATCATGCATCATTACCATGACGAGCGATGGCGATGTGTCCCAGTTGTTGCTGCTGCTGCATTCCTGGAACAATCAAGATCGTTATACAGTAGTGGGAGATCGGCCATAGATCATCTCACTGTGTGGGGGATGTGTGGAGCTTGTTTGCATGCAGTGTACGGTACGGCTTCCCTGTGTGGTGCCAGTTATTCGGCAGTGTACTCCAATCCAGCTGGATATCCAGTAATGGGTCTGATAAACAGGGGCTCGCCTGTGCCGTTATGTTTGCGTATGCTTGGCCATAGATGTTATGTCCTTACAAGTATGTCTTTTGGTCTTTTATGTTTCCACCTATGGTTGTGGTCGTAGTTCCCCAGATTCAGAATAAACGGGTTCTGCGAATGTCTGGAGTTTCTGTATAGTCTTGTGGTGAGTTTGTGGATTACCTCCGTGAGAGTCTCAAGTCGGTATTCCCGGTGAAGGTCCGCGATGCGTGTGTATCGTGGAGCATTGCTTATGATTTTGAGTACTTTGTTTTGTATGAGCTGCAGACGGTCCAGACGTGTAGGCGCAGCGTATCCCCAGACAGGAGCTGCGTACGTCATCAGGGGTCGGGTAAGTGTCATGTACATGGACCTCGACACCCTTCTGTTCAGTGTGCTACGCCTGTTGGGCATAGGATAGAGCTGTTTGAGCCTCGCGCTAGCTCGGTTGGTCATGTGCTGTATGTGGTCCCCCCTAGAGTAATTTCCGGTCCAGCCAGACACCGAGGTATTTGACTTTCTCACGGAAACGTATTGGGCGTGCATGTAGAGTTATTGGTCTGCAGTAGCGGTGTTTGCGCAGTTGCTTCGGTCTTCTAGTGAACAGAACGGCTTCGCACTTGTCGACGTTTACTCTAACACGCCATTTCTCCAACCAAGGCTCGGCCACTCTGAGTGCAGTCTGTAGGCGTGACGTAATGTTTGATGGTTTCCAATCTTGCGCAAGGATGGCTGTGTCATCCGCGTAGATTGCCATCATTGTGTTGTGTGTGGTTGGGAGATCGTTTATGTAGAGGTTAAACAGCAGGGGCCCTAGGATGCTTCCCTGGGGTACTCCCGCGTGTATACCGTGTTGTGTTGATTGTTTTCCCTGCACGTCAGTGTTGAAACTCCTGTCTGTGAGGTATGAGTGTATTAGACGCAGCAGCCCGTCAGGGAATCCCGCGTCGCTGAGTTTGCGGATGAGGCCGTTGTGCCATAGACGGTCGAAAGCCTTTTCGGTGTCCAGGAACACTGCCCCTGTAGCTTTGTTTATGTTGAAGCCATGTGTTATATGTTCAACGACCCGTAGGAGTTGTTGTGTTGTGGAGTGGTGATTCCTGAAGCCGAACTGCTCCGGTCTCAGGATGTCATTTGTTATGCAGTGCCTAGTGATGCGTTTGAGAATCACCTTCTCAACAATCTTACTGAGCGAACTCAGAAGGCTGATGGGTCGGTAATTTTGTGGGAGGCTGTGGTCTTTCCCCGGCTTCCTGAACATCAGGACCTTGGCCGTCTTCCAAAAGGCGGGGAAGTGTTGATGTTTTAGTATGGCATTCGTTATGTGTGTTAGGTACTCAGTTGCTTTATCCGTGAACTCCTGGAGGACACGGTTTTGAATGCCATCATGACCAGGGGCTTTCCTAGCAGCGGAATGCATTATAGCCCAGGAGACTTCGGCTGTGCTAGCATGTCGAATGTCGTCGCGCGATGGTTGGGCTAGAATGCGTGTAACCTCTTGGTCAGTAGCAAGTGTGAACACTGGATCTGATGGTACCAGGTTCGGTGTGAATGACGCCGCGAGTGTTCGAGCCATTAGTTCTGCTTTCTCTTCCGCTGAGTATGCAGGTCCGTCAGGCCCTTGAAGCGTTGGGATGTATATTTTCTCCCTAGCTGCCACACGCCAGGTCGTGCGGTGTCCATACTGGTCCATTCTATGATACATATCTGAGTTCCTGAAGCAGGTGGAGCAGTGGCGCAATAGTGGTGGCAAGCACGTGTCAGCTATCTGGTCTCACACTCTTGCTGTTGAATGCTCTTTATAAATTCTTATTGGTGACGTGTTATCCTCGTTTTAGAGCTACCTAAAGAGGAGGTAGATGAAGATGAAATGGGAGATATGATACTGCGTGAAGAGTTTTACAAAGCACTGAAAGACCTAAGTCGAAACAAGGCCCCGGGAGTAGACAACATTCCATTAGAACTACTGACAGTCTTGGGAGAGCCAGTCGTGACAAAACTCTACCATCTGGTGAGAAAGATGTATGAGACAGGCGAAATTCCCTCAGACTTCAAGAAGAATATAATAATTCCAATCCCAAAAAAAGCAGGTGTTGACAGATGTGAAAATTACCGTACTAGCAGTTTAATAAGTCACAGCTGCAAAATACTAACGCGAATTCTTTACAGACGAATGGAAAAACTGGTAGAAGCCGACCTCAGGGGAAGATCAGTTTGGATTCCGTAGAAATATTGGACCACGTGAGGCAATACTGACCCTACGACTTACCTTAGAAGAAAGATTAACGAAAGCAAACCTACGTTCCTAGCATTTGTAGACTTAGAAAAAGCTTTTGACCATGTTGACTGGAATACTCTCTTTCAAATTCTGAAGGTGGAAGGGGTAAAATACAAGGAGCGAAAGGCTATTTACAATTTGTACAGAAACCAGATGGCAGTTATAAGAGTCGAGGGGCATGAAAGGGAAGGAGTGGTTAGGAAGGGAGTGAGAAAGGGTTGTTGCCTCTCCCTGATGTTATTCAATCTGTATACTGAGCAAGCAGTAAAGGAAACAAAAGACAAATTCGGAGTAGGTATTAAAATGCATGGAGAATAAATAAAAACTTTGAGGTTCGCCGATGACATTGTAATTCTGTCAGAGACAGCAAAGGACTTGGAAGAGCAGTTGAGCGGAATGGACAGTGTCTTGAAAGGAGGATATAAGATGAACATCAACAAAAGCAAAACGAGGATAATGGAATGTAGTCACATTAAGTCTAGTGATACTGAGGGAATTAGATTAGGAAATGAGACATTTAAAGCAGTAAAGGAGTTTTGCTATTTGGGGAGCAAAATAACTGATGATGGTAGAAGTAGAGAAGATATAAAATGTAGACTGGCAATGGCAAGGAAAGACTTTCTGAAGAAGAGAAATTTGTTAACATTGAGCATTGATTTAAGTGTCAGTGTCTGAAAGTATTTGTATGAAGTGTAGCCATGTATGGAAGTGAAACATGAACGGTAAGTAGTTCAGACAAGAAGAGAATAGAAGCTTTCGAAATGTGGTGCTATACAACAATGCTGAAGATTAGGTGAGTAGATCACAGAAATAATGAGGAGGTATTGAATAGAATTGGGGAGAAGAGAAATTTGTGGCACAACTTGACTAGAAGAAGGGATCGGTTGGTAAGACATGTTCTGAGGCATCAAGGGATCACCAATTTAGTACTGGAGGGCAGCGAGGAGGGTAAAAATCGTAAAGGGAGACCAAGAGATGAATACACTAAGCAGATTCAGAAGGTTGTAGGCTGCAGTAGGTACTGGGAGATGAAGAAGCTTGCACGGGATAGAGTAGCATGGAGAGATGCATCAAACCAGTCTCAGGACTGAAGACCACAACAACAACAACAGCTTTATTATTTAGCGCCACTTCGATTTTTCTTAAAACCATGTATTTAGGGAAAATATTCATCTGATCAATCTAAGATTTAACAGTTTAAACATTAATATACTAATGTACATGCTGACAAAATTTGGAAAAGCAACGTTAACTTTTAATTTCATTCTTATATTATGGTGCAATGGTACGCACAGACACTGTGGTAAGTCCCGGCACACTCGCTCTCTTCTGTATCTCTCAAACGATACAGTGCTTGTTTCGCTACAAGACTAGTCACGGAGAACCGTTGCGCATAGACATGGGATATGGAAGCACTAATGAATGAAGAGATATGCTTGAAGTTCTCTGAGGCCATAGGTACTACGACACTGACTAGCTCAGTGGACAGTTCAGTTGAATAGTAATTTACATCTCTAAAAATGCAATCACAGAGATTACAAAGAAAAAAGGTAGGACTTAGATAGATAGCTCTGAAGAAACCACAGGTAACAGAAAAAATACTTAAGTTGATAGACTAAGGAAGGGAGTACAAAAATGTTCAGGAGTACGGAAAAACAAGTCACGACGTAATTACTAAATAGTAAGTGCACGTAAGTTAAGCCCAAATGGCTGCAGGAAGAATGTGAAGAAATAGGAAAAGAAATGATTTTAAGAACGACGGAGTGAGCATGCGAAGCAGTCAAAACAATGTTCAGTGAAATTATAAGCAAGGGCGGTAACATTAAGGGTGCAATGGGAATTCCACTGTCAAATGCAGAGGAGGAAGTAATTAATTGGAAGAAGTACACTGAAGGCGTATATGGTGATGAGGACCTGGATGATGACGTGATAGAAGAAGAAACAGGAGTCAATAGGGAATAGATAGAGGATCCAGTATGAGATTCAGTTTTGCAAAACTTAACATAAAGTAAGGCAGAAGAGACAGATAATATTCTATCGGTATGTCTAAAGTCTTTGGGGAAGGTGTAAGCAAAACAACTATTCATGTTGGTGTGCAGAACGTATGAGACTGCCAGTATAAAATGAGAGTTTCGGAAAAGCGTTATCCACACAAGTGCGAAGATTGCAAGCGCCGGTAAGTGCGAATATTATTACAAAATCAGCTTAGCAGTTCATATATCCAATCTGCTGATAAGCAGGAGAGGAATAAGAAAACTGACGGTCTGTTAGATGACCATTAGTTCGGCTTTAGGGAAGGTAAAGGGACCAGAGAGGCGCTTCTGTCGTTGCGGTCGATAATAGAAGTAAGACTGAAGAAAATCAAGACACGTTCACGGGATTTGTCGACTTGTAGAAATCTTACGACAATGTACCATTGTGCAAGATTTTCGGAGTTCTGAGAAACACTGGTAATATACAATATGAACAAGAACCAAGAGGGGAGAATTAGAGTGGAAAACAAAGGACGAGGTTCTCGGATTAAAAAGCGTTTAAGACAATGATGTTGTCTTTCGTCCCTACTGTTCAGTCTGTACGTCGAAAGAAGAAAGATTTGCTGATGACATTGTTTTCCTCAGTGAAAGTGAAAAATAATAACTACATCTGTTGAATGGAATGAAGAGTCTAATGATTGAGAGTAAATCGAACAAAGACAAAAGTGATGAGTACTAGCAGAAATGAGCACAGCGAGAAAGTTAACATCTAAATTGGGGATCACGAAGTAGATGAAGTTAAAGAATTCTACTACATAGTGTAACATCCAAGATATAAATTTTAGCTACAGTGCGACGAAAGGAAATTATACCACGAACAGTTATAAACATTATCTATCTGACATACAGAAAACAGTGAAATAAAACAAAACGATGATAAATATTAATCATTTATATAATATTTTATGATGTAATTGGGCATATAGATGTGTATCATACAGAGACAATAATAATTGTAAATTCCTTTTATGATCTGAGTTCGTCTTCCTTTGTTTTTACCTTTTTTTGGTTGACTTTTGTAGGTTGCGGACGCAAGACGCATATCAAACTGAGGTCTGTTAAGAAATTGTAATTATTTGTTAATTATTACTTGAGAATAGAGTTCTTTATTATTATAAATATGTGTAAATAATTATTTGTAACTTTAATTCCTCTCCCAAAAAGCATTATCTGTGTTAATTATTTCTTTCCGCTGCAAGGAGCGCATCCATTGATGATAGCGATTTGTATCGCATTTTTATCTGTGTTTCTTAACAGAAGTATCAAAGGTTTGCTTGATGAAAATTAGTCAGTATAAAAGTAAAGTTTAATATGCATTAATTCAAATACTTATGCTGTTAAAAGGAAATTTGCTCTAACAATAGAAAATCTCTGTCAACTGTCTGCCGCCATCTTCACAATTATCTCAGCAGCAAATTCAAATTACGCATCTCTGCAGACATAAATGCCAAAGGCAATTAAAATGTGTAAAAATAAATGTGCACCGGTGGTCCCGAACTCATTTTAATGAAAACAAAAAATGGCTCTGAGCACTATGGGACTCAACTTCTGAGATCATTAGTCCCCTAGAACTCAGAACTAGTTAAACCTAACTAACCTAAGGACATCACACACATCCATGCCCGAGGCAGGATTCGAACCTGCGACCGTAGCGGTCTCGCGGTTCAGACTGCAGCGCCTAGAACCGCACGGCCACCTCGGCCGGCTTAATGAAAACAATTCGAATCAGATTGTTTCTTTAAAAACAGTGCTCATAACACGATCCATATAACGAACTTTTTCTTGCTGATGTATGGAGCCGAAATCAATTACGCACGAATTGCGAAGAATATTGTTTCAGGTAACATACGTCAGTGTTGTGCTCGGCTGATATTCAGTGGTTTTAATGATCATTTTGCTGAAGATAGCTGTTTACATCATAATCAATAGTTGTATAGAATCTGTTGTATGAACTGTGATTATGTGACACATGCACAACTTACAGACAACACTTTAACACAACGTTAACTTGGATTTCTTTAGCAACTTGACCAAATCTTTAGCCGGGAGAAAAAATTATTATGTAATTACTCACTGCAATGAAATAACATTATCATTTTCATTTACAAATTAGTTAAATACCAAACCACTGAGTAACACAGCGAACGCCACAATAATCAGCAAAATAATCCATGACGGACGGAGCAAAGAGTCATAAACAGCAGTTTATCACTTGCAGAAAGGACATTACTGCCCAAGAGAAGTCTACTAGTTTTTAATATAGGCGACAATGTGAGGAAAAAATTTCTGAGAACGTTCGTTTAGAGCCCAGAATAGTGCAGGAGTAAATGTAGGACTGTGAAAGAGCGGGAACAGAAGAAATCGATGCATTTCAGATGTGGTACTACAGAAGAAAATTAGGTGGACTGATAAGGTAAGGAATAAGGAAGTTCTCCGCAGAATCGACAAGGAAAGGAATAAATGGGGAAAAACCCTTTCAGTAGATTACAGTAATAAGTAAGAGATAATACAGTAAAAAAGGAAAATCTATAACGTTCCGTAGTGTTATCTTCACAACCAGTACCAGAGCCTAACGGTCATGAGACGCTAATAACACAGATATTCCGGCAACACACAGTCTGAAAATCATTCCTATAAAATTAAGTACCCACACGGTAAATAGTTTTCCGTCTACACTGGCTCACGTAGCCGAAGTTTAATTATAAGCATCCTGTATTACTGGAACACCCGTTTAATAAATTTTTTGTGTGTGTAAGTTTTATCATAAATTTTCGTTTAATAGTGATTGTCGTGGACATCTGAATTTGTCTTCTAGTATTAAGTCTTATTATTCACTACAGCTCAAGAATATATATTACTTGATCGTGTCATGAATGGAGTCCGTTGACACGCTCAGAATAAAATGGTTGAAATACGTACGTGCTAAGTGAGAATTGCTTCAGATTCGCTCGAGTAATTAGAAGATGTTGCGAGTTGATATACTGTGCGAACTATCCCAAAAACCAACTTGAGATACCCCCAGTTACTTCAACGATTCTGTATTTTCACGACCGCTATGTTCTTCCTACAGCTGACGCATCCAGTTGATGGTGAGTAGCTGTCTATGGCGGGACTACACGGACGAGTACTGGAATGCGTTTCCTTCTGAGTAGTGTTATTAATATTATTGACATGATCTGTCTACCATCGACGAAATCATAAAGGTCTTTTCTCCAAGGGCCAGTTAAAATTGTTCATTGTTTCCTTTATAATGTCTTACTATACGGTACAGTCACGGAAATGTGCACCACATATGTTCGTCGTGAAAGTGCAATAAGCAGTCACGGACTACAGGTGGCAGCACCAGCAGTGGAGGGTATAAAAGTGTTCGAGGGGACGCGGAAAACAGTGGAGTCCTTGTCGTAATGTGGAAACGGAGTGTTTTGTCTGACGTCCTAAAAGGCATGTTCATAGCTTTCGGGCCAAGGATGGAAGCATTTTCGTAAGGGCCGTGGTTAAAATCTTACGGAAAAGGCTAAAGCAGAAGCCTTACCGTTTACAATCGCTACAAGCCCTGACACCCGATGACAAAGTCAAACGCTTTGAATTTTCGGCGCGGTTGCAACAGCTCATGGAAGAGGATGCGTTCAGTGGGAAACTTGTTTTCAATGATGAAGCAACATTTTTTCTTAATGGTGAAGTGATCAGACACAATGTGCGAATCTGGGCGGTAGAGAATCCTCACGCATTCGTGCAGCAAATTCGCAGTTCACCAAAAGTTAACGTGTTTTGTGCAATCTCACGGTTTAAAGTTTACGGCCCCCTTTTCTTCTGCGAAAAAAACGTTAAAGGACACGTGCATCTGGACATGCTGGAAAATTGGCTCATGCCGCAACTGGAGACCGACAGCGCCGACTTCACCTTTCAACAGGATGGTGCTCCACCGCACTTCCATAATGATGTTCGGCATTTCTTAAACAGGAGATTGGAAAACCGATGGATCGGTCGTGGTGAAGATCATGATCAGCAATTCATGTCATGGCCTCCACGCTCTCCCGACTTAACCCCATGCGATTTATTTCTGTGGGGTTATGTGAAAGATTCAGCGTTTAAACCTCCCCTACCAAGAAACGTGCCAGAACTGCGAGCTCGCATCAACGATGCTTTCGAACTCATTGGTGGGGACATGCTGCGCCGAGTGTCGGAGGAACTTGATTATCGGCTTGATGTCTGCCGAATCACTAAAGGGGCACATATCGAACATTTGTGAATGCCTAAAAAAACTTTTTGAGTTTTTGTATGTGTGTGCAAAGCATTGTGAAAATATCTCAAATAATAAAGTTATTGTAGAGCTGTGAAATCGCTTCAACCATTTGTAATAACCCTGTATACCGAGCATGGCAAAATGGCGCTATCAAACTGCGTCTCCGAGGCAACTGTGACGCACCACGGGCCGTAGATGACAGGGATGAACGACAGCTGCGGAGAGGTGTACGGGAGAACAGTCGTACAACTGTTGAGTAACTGACCGAGCGGATGAACCAAGGAGCTGCCAGCAGTGTCTCCTCAGCGACCGCTCAGCGAACGTTGTTGCTTATTGGCGTCCACAGTGGGCCCCCTGCTCGTGCACCCGTTCCTGCTGCCGTTCGTTGCCGATGAAGGCATGAATATGCACAGCAGTAGCTCAACTGAACATCCACTGAGTAGCGGCAGCTGACGGCTTCAGATGAATCACGTTTTATACTCCACTGGCGTAAGACGTATGAAAGCGAACACCCTGTAACAATCTTCGAAAGGATCCAGTCCGGAGCGCTATGGTGTGGGGAATGTTTTCGTGGCATTCATTAACGTGATCTGGTCGTTCTGAAAGGCACAATGGATCAAAACAAGTATGCATTTATCCTTGGGGACCACGTCCACCTCTACATGCAGTTTGATTCTCTTCGATACTACGGCGCAAAATGGTTCAAATGTCTCTGAGCACTATGGGACTTAACATCTGAGATCATCAGTCCCCTAGAACTTAGAACTACTTAAACCTTGAAAGGATCCTGTAGCCACCTTTCATTAGTCCGGTGCCGGCCGCGGTGGTCTCGCGGTTCTAGGCGCGCAGTCCGGAACCGTGCGACTGCTACGGTCGCAGGTTCGAATCCTGCCTCGGGCATGGATGTGTGTGATGTCCTTAGGTTAGTTCGGTTTAAGTAGTTCTAAGTTCTAGGCGACTAATGACCACAGCAGTTGAGTCCCATAGTGCTCAGAGCCATTAGTCCGGTAGCCCATTTTCACTACCTCTCTTTCTTTTCCTTGTTTCTCTTTTCTCTTTACTCTCATAGTGGCGTGATTGAATGAATGTGGTTGTGTGTCACGTTGCTAGACGGTGGCGTAGTCTGCTGCAGAAAGTCTGCGATAGTCGTACAGATTCAGTAGCAGTTGTACAGAATAGTCAACTCGCGTAGTTGTCAAGTACGTAAAGAGGTTTTCGCTACTAGTGATAAATCCACCTGCGTTAGGTTGGTGGCGGAAATGGCATCTTTGGGTTTTCCGGGCCACGCGGAGCGTGGAAGGGGCTGGAGAAGTGGGAGGCAGTCTGCCGCCGGTACGGGAAGCGTCCACAGCTGTGCTCAAGTCGAAGAAGGGTGAGTTAGACTGACCGCGTGGCGCGTTGTTACTTGGCGAGGGGAGAGCTATTAGCTTTTGGTCTCGCTTTTCAACTCTGAATGATTGCTTTGCCTTGTCGCAGCAAGGAATGCAAAACTTGTTAGGAAATTTATGTAGCAGACTTGGATCCACCGGAAGAGCGCCACACAAAGTTGTCGATAAGAAGTGAGCACTCGCTTCTGTATGAATGTCTGTTTGCCTTCAGCTGTGCCTGCATAAGCTTTCACCTTTCTAAATATTTAGAGCTTTGCCTTCTCGTAAATTTTCCTTGCTTTATGTGTCTTTCGTCCGTGGGGAGGCAACCACGTGGTAGAACATTATAGTTGTTGGGCTACCGGCATCACTAACTGTCCGATCGCATGTTTGTTTTAGATAATGTTAACATGATTGTGTGATGTGATATTGCTGGAATTTGGGCACTATATCTAGAAATTGTGTCTCCACAAACCACTTGTTATCAGGAATCGTGTAGATGCCTTACATCTTTATCTTAGGAATAAATGATTTTATCTACAATTTTCTCTTGTGTTCCGAGATTACGTTTTTGCACCTAAACCACTCACCTCGTAGCTTTCCCGTTAGCACATCCAATGCGTTTCCTTATGCACAGGTCCAGTCATTAGTCTCCCCTTGTATTTTATAACAGATGCTTCAGATTAAGTCTTATTTTCAGGTGTGTTGCTGGGAGCTGATCTACTGCACAGTGTTCTTGCATGTGCTATTTTATTTTAAATGTTTGATTGTCGTGAACAGTGCACGGGGAACACTATTAATTACATCGTATCCCCTATGAGCGACATCACAACGTATGCATTTTTGTGAGTTTTTGGGCTGTGATCAAATTAATTTATTTTCCGACTCGACCAAATCTTTGATTAGTTGTATGGTTATGGAGATCCTACTCTTCTCACGTTAATTTCATAAGCAATAAGTATTTCCATTCCCAATAATAAGGAATAACCCGTAGTAGCAGGTTAGTTACAACCTAACTAACCTAAGGACATCACATACATCCATGCCCGAGGCAGGATTCGAAACTGCGACCGTAGCGGTCCTGCGGCTCCAGACTGAAGCGCCTAGAACCGCTCCGCCACCCAGGCCGGCTCGATACTATGGTATCAACCACCAAGACAATGTAACTCGCCACACAGCTCGCAGTATACTTGCGTGATTCGAAGAACAGGAGGATGAGTTTACAGTACTGCCTTGGCCACCTATCTCCCCAAATGTTAACCTAAATGAGAGTCTGTGGAACCACGCGGATCGGTCTGTTCGCGCCACGGATCCGCAACCGAGAGACCTAGCGCAGTTGGCCAAGGTACTAAAGTCGGTATGGCTCTGCTTCGCTGTCGGTACCTCCCAAAACCATAAAGGGTCTCATCCCGCACTGCAAAAGGTGGTTATTCAGGGACTTGACGTGTAGTCACATAAATGTGATTGGACAGTGTAGAATGTCTGTACAGGATAAGCTTACGCGTATGTACATGAAAATTTACTGCTCTACACTGACGCTCGTGGCTGCCCAGTCCATTGAGTTTCACAACACCAAAAAATATCTCCTACACTGGCGCTCATAGTTGCCTTTGGCCGTTTTCCTAACTCACATGAACTTCACTCGTATACATATTGCACTTGTGCTCGTGGGTGCCTAGTCCAGTCACTGATATACTAAGCTGGAAATTAATATACATTCATCTGTAGGACTACTGGCTGTATAGGCTAGCCTCTTACATACCTAAGCTTAACAAAAATATACATACATCTAGAAATGTCTCTGTGGAGTGCTTCGGACATGCATTTGTGTGATGTCCTCAGACTAGTTAGGTTTAAGTAGTGCTAAGTTCTAGGGGGCAGATGACCTCAGAAGTTAGGTCCCATAGTGCTTAGAGCCAAATTGTCTCTGCCGAGTCGTTTCATAGACGGTTGTCTCTCTGGATTCTGTGCATTCTATTCTGTCCACCGCCTGGTCTGATTGCGGTTTAATTTATTAACTCTCCCAGAAAGACTGAGCAATCAAAAAGAAAGAAAAAGAAAAGAAAGTGGTTTAAATGGCTCTGAGCACTATGCGACTTAACTTCTAAGTTCATCAGTCTCCTAGAACCTAGAACCTAGAACTACTTAAACCCAACTAACCTAAGGACATCACACACATCCATGCCCGAGGGAGGATTCGAACCTGCGACCGTAGCGGTCACGCGGTTCCAGACATGTAGCGCCTAGAACCGCTCGGCCACTCCGGCCGGCACTGAGCAATCAAACTAAGGCTTATTAAATGGTATTATGGTTGATTTTTTTTGTGTTCCATAGGCAATCATGTCCTGTATTTATTACGTTTTTCCGTTCACCATACCATATGTGAGCGTGAATGTGACTGAATGAGTGTTTTTACGAGTGGTTTCGGGTTTATTTTGTGGGGGACGCTGAGTTGGTTGTCTTCTGCTAGGAGCAGGTGATGTTTGCTTCTCGTTTGGAGGGTAGCACAGGATGACATCCTAGGATCCCAGTACCTGGACAGAGAGGTTCACCCCTTTTAGTCTGAGGTTGGTTTGTCTGTCAGGTTAGTGGCGGAAGTCTACCCCTCTGGTAGCTTCCGTTGCACCGGTAGTTAGGCGAAGCTCGGTGGAGAAACGACACTCTGCAGCTAGCGGTTGGTGAGTACAGTTCGTAGCTCCTGGAGAAGGTTTCTGCCTTGCCGAGTTAATTTTATTTCGTGACGGCAAAATAATTGTGCTATTGCACCATTAAAATTTCTTACGTTTGTGCCCGGTTTAACTACTGAACAGATAACTCGTAATCAAGTTAACCACGTGCTGAAGTCCGGCCGTTCGTAAGTGGCAGCCTTGGATTCCATGTCGTATATCTACTATACAAACCTTGCGAATCGGATAAACTTCTTTCCAAGCTAGTGCATGAGCATAATGGTGATAGGTATCTCTCTGAACTATTCCTGTCGTGGGTATGTAGATGGAATGATTGGATTATTGTGTTCCACATACCTTTTGTGAGTTTCTCCTTTTTTAATTGTGCTATTCTACCAATTTTTGGCGAATTATTTGGTTAAATTTTTCACTCAGGCACCAGTCATGTGTATTCATAGGATGTGCATCAAATTCAGGAATGAAATAAATGTGCTATGTAGAAGATAAACTCTGCGTCGTTTATCTCCCTCACTGAAGCCAGTTTTCAAATTAATTTTCTATTCCCTGACTTTTTAAGTTAATCTGCTTACTTGTGATGAACAAAAGTGAGAGGAAATATCAATTTAGTTAAACAAGCTCATTTATATACGACATACATTGCTGTTCATCTTGTTAGTGTCTTTAAAAAATTGCATTCTTATAATTAAATTCTTAATTTAATTGAAATGATAATTTCCAGTTCTGTCTTTTCTTAATTGTTAGGAATGGCTTGGGCTGGTGGAAACCCTGTCATTTTTTAATTTATAATTGTCCTTGGTGGTGGCTTAACCCAAAATTGCGCACAAGGGTTACATTTCCATTATTCTTGGTACGTAACGTATGTCGAGCCTTGGATAGGATCCGTTTACAGTACTACATACATGCTTTACAATCTCTAGCGCTCGTGACTGCTTATGCCCTTTTTCTGTTTAACCTCGTTATTTATCGTTTGTAAAACTGCTCAGTACATGAGAATAGTATAAGGGAGAAACCAGCGTACGACACCTGCACCCTTATCAACAAGTCTGAAGTGCTATCTAGCACTGAGAATGAACTAGGGCCAATAACCTACGCTTTTGCTGCTCCAAAGGCATCTTCCGCATCTTCCTGGTTAGATAAAAGCAAAAGGTGTTCACCAACTGTCAATACCCACTAGGTACATAAGCCCTAGAGAAACTGCAGCAAGTGATGCGAAAAAATACCATACGCATTTGGTGAATATACTCAAGGGGCAATCCCACATTATTGCCCACGTCAGAGGAAACAATACCCGTCGTCTGCGTTGAAAGGTCGTAATTCCTTCCTTCCGATAACTAGCAGATAAGACGAAAAAGTAGCCTACTGGCAGAATTCCAGTGGTCGTAATACGTCACAGTATTCCAGCAAACCATAGTGGACCTCTGGTTTCGAGCCGAATAGAAGGCCTGAATTAGAGACTTCAGCATTCTCTAATAACCTAGGCTGCGTTGTTCTCAACTTCCACAACAACTTTGAGAATAGCCGATTTTTGGAAGAACTTTCAAATCATCGCCAGGAGGCGATAACCCTATCATTATATGGCGCTGTATAATTTTTGCGAATTCAAATTACTTTTACGGTCAGCGCGTAGAATATCACTCTATAGGGACCAGGGCAGCTCGTCACGATTCCGTCATCTCGATCGATTCACACGTGCCTACCTGTCTTTCATGCGTGATATTAATTTAAATGACCAGTCACTACGACCTTTGGAAGCGAAGTGCAATCATTGTCATACGTTTGATACGTTTTGCGTTATGCAGACGCTCCAGTACTTGGTGCAGCAACGTTCTTAAGTAAGAATGGGCGTCTGAATGGGAATGTTTCTTATTTCCGTAACCTATGAACAGAAGTTGCCTCATTCCGAATGAATGTAAACAGGTTCTTTTAAGACGGGACGGCTTGTTGATATGATTCATTGGTCGCAGCGAAAGAATCAACTAAGCAGAAAGCTGCGGACGATACGTCTTAGTTTCTCACTAGGGCTTGAGGAATTAGCAGCTGCACAGCATTCCGACTGTGGTTGGAACCTTTGGCGTGTGATCCATCACAGATTTACCAGTGCCTGTCAACAGAAGCATTCGTATTTAAAGTGCAAGAAATAAGTGTAGACAACTGACACGTATTACTTTATTCTGCTGCTTGTTAAATGCCACTTCTCATCATCTCTAGCCAAATGGCAACCAGCCAGACGTTGAAAACAAGCAATAGAGTGATACAACACAGGAAAACCATACAAAGTAACAGGAAGGACTGAGACTGAAGTGTGACAGGACCGTATCTGCACTTACTTGCGGCCATTTTGTTTCACTGTACTGTGCTCATTCTCTAACCGTCCTCCCACCATTTCCGGGGGGTGGGAGGGGGGGGGATGAAGAAGGGGCTTGCTGACTAAGATGACACGGAAATATTCAACACTTACCTTCCTTAGCGTTTGTCCGTGCTCGTAACTCCTGAAACCCCATTGTATTATCGGTAGATAAGAGATTTATGGTGCTAGCATATGTTCACTACTGGCCATTAAAACTGCTACACCAAGAAGAAATGCAGATGATAAACGGCTATTCATTGGACAAATATATTACACTAGAACTGACATGTGATTACATTTTCACGCAATTTGGGGGCATAGATCCTGAGAAATCAGTACCCAGAACAACCACCTCTGGCCGTAATAACGGCCTTGATACGCCTGGGAATTCAGTCAAATAGGCCTGGGATGGCGTGTACAGGTACAATTGCCCATGCAGCTTCAACACGATACCACAGTTAATCAAGAGTGGTGACTGGCGTATTGTGACGAGCCAGTTGCTCGGCCACCATCGACCAGACGTTTTCAGTTGGTGAAAGATCTGGAGAATGTGCTGGCCAAGGCAGCAGTCGTACATTTTCTGTATCCAGAAAGGCCCGTACATGACCTGCTACATGCGGTCGTGCATTGTCCTGCTGAAATGTAGGGTTTCGCAGGGATCGAACGAAGGGTAGAGCTACAGGTCGTAACACATCTCAAATGCAACGTCCACTGTTCAAAGTGGCATCAATGCGGGCAAGAGGTGACCGAGACGTGTAACCAATGGCACCCCATACCATCACGCCGGGTGAAATTCCAGTATGGCGATGACGAATATACGCTTCCAATGTGCGTTCACCGCAATGTCGCCCAACACGGATGCGACCATCATGATGCTGTAAACAGGACCTGGATTCATCCGAGAAAATGACGTTTTGCCATTCGTGCACCCAGGTTCGTCGTCGAGTACACCATCGCAGGCGCTCCTGTCTGTGATGCAGCGTCGAGGGTAACCGCAGCCATGGTCTCCGAGCTGATAATCCATGCTGCTGCAAACGTCGTCGAACTGTTCTCGCAGATGGTTGTTGTGTTGCAAACGTTCCCATCTGTTGACTCAGGGATCGAGACGTGGCTGCACGATCCGTTACAGCCATGCGGATAAGATGCCTGCCATCTCGACTGCTAGTGATACGAGGCCGTTGGGATCCAGCACGGCGTTCCGTATTACCCTCCTGAACGCACCGATTCCATATTCTGCTAACAATCATCGGATCTCGACCAACACGAGCAGCAATGTCGCGATACGATAAACCGCAATCGAGATAGGCTACAATACGATCTTTATCAACGTCGGAAACGTGATGGTACTTATTTCTCCTTGTTACACGGGGCATCCCAACAACGTTTCACCAGGCAACGCCGGTCAACTGCTGTTTGTGTATGAGAAACTGGTTGGAAACTTTCCTCATGTCAGCACGTTGCAGGTGTCGCCACCGGCGCCAATCTTGTGTGAATTCTCTGAAAAGCTAATCATTTGCATATTACAGCATGTTCTTCCTGTCGGTTAAATTTCGCGTCTGTAGCAAGTCATCTTCGTGGTGTAGCAATTTTTATGGCCAGTAGTGCATATACAAAAAAGGAAACCACTGTGAATTTCCAGTCAGGAGTTAAATCGGGCGGCAAACGCTGATGCCCAGACAGATTCCGTAATCTCAGAACTGCACAGTGTCACAAAGCTACATGGGAGATGAGCCACAACGTTTCAAAGCAGCCTTAGGAAGATTGGTTATGGGAAGGCATTTGCCCTAAAGACAATCATACTGCCACACTCGGGTAAGCATCCGATGTACAAGATATTCAGATGTTCCATCATGTCACAGGAATTTACTTGATCGTTCGTTTGCCGTATTCAGAGTTGTATCAATCAGCCAACGTCACTGAAGAGAGGAGTAAGTCATTAGCTCTGGATGACGCTGAACAAATACGGCAAAAAGCAACGTGATTATGCTACAGCCACAGTACTCATTCACCCAACAGGGCTAAAAATTCAAAACAGTTTCGAGAGTGTTTGCATCTCAGAAAACTGTTGATTCGTTCGCAAATCCTGAGGGAAACCAGAAGACGGAACCTGAAGAAACAGGAGTATTACTAATAGTTCGGTGTTTCTTGTACGTTTTAGCGTGTGGTGTCCGTGAAAGTAGCTTCACTGCAGTAACATTTTATTGGCAGTTGTGTCCTTACTGGTTGAGTGAGCGTTGTTTTGGGACAATCGGGTCTTAATACAGGCCGAAAGTTTTGAATTACGTCAGTGAGCTAACACTTCCCTGGAGGATGTGCAAAACGAAGAAAATAACTCGGCTGTGGGAAAACTTGGGTATTTATCTTCGGTGTAATACTGTCGCCTTCCCACCGTCAAAATATTGTTCTGAGATTTTTTTGCGGTAATCGCTAATAATATTCCAAAGAGCCAATAGCTAACCAAGGATTGTTAACGTTATGTTAAGAGTTCATTGGTCAGGTCCTATGAGTGCAGTCGCACTACTCAGGGATAGTGATCACTTACACTTGAATCGTCGTTTTTTCTAACCACTTCTCACGAGTTAAAATGATACCGCCAATCCGTGCCAAAAAAACTACACCGATGCGCGAAACTTAAGGATGAAAGTAACTTTCGCCCGATGTATCACTTCCAAATAACAAAGCTCGATAAACTTAAACCACACATAGAGAGAACTGCTGCAGTATAGCGGACAAGGTAACTGAAGGAAATAAGTAATGAGACAAACAGAAATGACACTTTTATTCAGAAACAATAATGCAGCTAAGACAAATGCAATCTGGTACCACACTTACACAACACATTCATTAAACAGCTAATAGGAACAACAAAAGTTGCCATCGATATGGCTAACCTCTCTGTAAGAAAAGAAAATGAACTAAAGGAAGAAATCGTTAAAATTATAGAAACAGAATTGCAACAAAGACACACTTGTAACGGACAAACAGAACACCATACCATCAAAGTATGAATGACAAATTAATCACTCAAGGTGCAATAGCAGTCAAATCTGGTAATGGATATAGTTCAGTTGTTATCAGTCAGACTGACTGTGTTTATAAAGTAACGAATTTTTTCCAACATAATAAACTTACAGAAATGCAATGTAATCCTACCAACGGGAAATTAGCCCACACTAAAAAATCCATAAAAAATTTTTACAGACCAACAAAAGATGACATATAGTGTCATGAATCCATGCACCCTCACATTAAATGCCCAATCCAAGAAAAATAAATCACAAATCCCCATGCATTCTACACTCCTGGAAATGGAAAAAAGAACACATTGACACCCGTGTGTCAGACCCACCATACTTGCTCCAGACACTGCGAGAGGGCTGTACAAGCAATGATCACACGCACGGCACAGCGGACACACCAGGAACCGCGGTGTTGGCCGTCGAATGGCGCTAGCTGCGCAGCATTTGTGCACCGCCGCCGTCAGTGTCAGCCAGTTTGCCGTGGCATACGGAGCTCCATCGCAGTCTTTAACACTGGTAGCATGCCGCGACAGCGTGGACGTGTACCGTATGTGCAGTTGACGGACTTTGAGCGAGGGCGTACAGTGGGCATGCGGGAGGCCGGGTGGACGTACCGCCGAATTGCTCAACACGTGGGGCGTGAGGTCTCCACAGTACATTGATGTTGTCGCCAGTGGTCGGCGGAAGGTGCACGTGCCCATCGACCTGGGACCGGACCGCAGCGACGCACGGATGCACGCCAAGACCGTAGGATCCTACGCAGTGCCGTAGGGGACCGCACCGCCACTTCCCAGCAAATTAGGGACACTGTTGCTCCTGGGGTATCGGCGAGGACCATTCGCAACCGTCTCCATGAAGCTGGGCTACGGTCCCGCACACCGTTAGGCCGTCTTCCGCTCACGCCCCAACATCGTGCAGCCCGCCTCCAGTGGTGTCGCGACAGGCGTGAATGGAGGGACGAATGGAGACGTGTCGTCTTCAGCGATGAGAGTCGCTTCTGCCTTGGTGCCAATGATGGTCGTATGCGTGTTTGGCGCCGTGCAGGTGAGCGCCACAATCAGGACTGCATACGACCGAGGCACACAGGGCCAACACCCGGCATCATGGTGTGGGGAGCGATCTCCTACACTGGCCGTACACCACTGGTGATCGTCGAGGGGACACTGAATAGTGCACGGTACATCCAAACCGTCATCGAACCCATCGTTCTACCATTCCTAGACCGGCAAGGGAACTTGCTGTTCCAACAGGACAATGCACGTCCGCATGTATCCCGTGCCACCCAACGTGCTCTAGAAGGTGTAAGTCAACTACCCTGGCCAGCAAGATCTCCGGATCTGTCCCCCATTGAGCATGTTTGGGACTGGATGAAGCGTCGTCTCACGCGGTCTGCACGTCCAGCACGAACGCTGGTCCAACTGAGGCGCCAGGTGGAAATGGCATGGCAAGCCGTTCCACAGGACTACATCCAGCATCTCTATGATCGTCTCCATGGGAGAATAGCAGCCTGCATTGCTGCGAAAGGTGGATATACACTGTACTAGTGCCGACATTGTGCATGCTCTGTTGCCTGTGTCTATGTGCCTGTGGTTCTGTCAGTGTGATCATGTGATATATCTGACCCCAGGAATGTGTCAATAAAGTTTCCCCTTCCTGGGACAATGAATTCACGGTGTTCTTATTTCAATTTCCAGGAGTGTATTACAAACTGCGTAGAAGGTCCAACACATTTTAAGTAAAAAACTAAATATTTTGTTGACTAGCTTATATATATACAATAAAAAATACCCCATAAGAAACTCACGAACCTTACACCCTACCATCGAGACATACAAACCCCACAAACTGCGAAATTAATCTCATTCAATTTTACAAATCTATACAACAAAATACCAGCTCCAGAAAATAGATTCAATAAGAAAACAACATTCTTCACCATAGAAAAATTTCTATCATAGCAACCCACCAATTCACAGATACCCTAAAGCTTACACACTTTCAAAATTATTTAAATTTAATCAGATATTTTATACACTAAGCAACAGTGTACCTTGTTCAAAACTTTGGAGGGCAGCACGATGAGAAAACATTGTGCTTCACAGCACAATAACTTCTGGACCACCAGAATGATCGTGTTAGACAATGTCCCTGGGTGAATTATTTGGCAAGAGTTGGGGACACATAATACAACAATTAACATTGTAGGGGACAGCTGTTATAATTTTGTTACCCTCTCCCCAATTACGTGGCGTGAGATTTCCTCGCCGTTAGTGCCTTTCTGTCTTCTGGAGAAGTTTACAACATCCTCCAATAGTTTTCGCGTAACCATCGTGGAGATCACACGTCACGTTAGTGCTCTGTCAAGCTCATAGCGCCCGATTAACTCTTACTTATGGAGCTGTGTATTTTCGGGTCTTTTTCATCAGAGTTGTTATTTTCCTCACTTGATGGATGAGTAATATGAATTTTGTGCATGTTTTGTGAAAATATACAGTGAGCTCCGCCTTCAGGCACATTGCGTCTGAACCGATTGTTATCCTGCTGTTCTCTCTTTGTCACTCCAGATTCTCCCCAGATGTGGTTCGGAAGTATTACTACTTGTCTCACCCACGACATGTCGAAGAAATACAGGATTTTCTGATGTGCAGTGATGAGGGAGACCTCATGCTGTCTGAGGATCTTGGTGATGAGAGTGACATTCAGTGACATTGATTCACAAGACGATATCGGAGAAGGTGAAAGCGATTCTGTAACGGAGCAATATGTTGAGGACACTCCTGAAGATGAAGAAGGAAGGAAGAGACAACAAAATAAGAAAATTTTATTTGGGAAGAGATAAGCGGACCATGTAGACCGAAGGCATACCTGGGAAAAGACATCGTATGGGATCTTACGTCATCACTCACCTCCCTGCAACCATAGTAAATGCTAAGAACGCCAGAAGTGCAGTTGAATGTTGGAATTATTTATTCAAGGACGGCATCCTGTCAACTGCACAAATCAGTACATTGAGATCAACAAGGATCGTTTCTCCAGAGAGAGAGAGAGAGAGAGAGACATCATTTCCACAGTCGTAACTTAACTCAGAGTATTATTTGGGGAAATTGCGCAACCACACCGAACAGCGCACGTGTAGGAGGGATTCGAATGAGAGGATATTCGGTGAATGGACTGGCCTGCTCGTTATTCCGACTCAGACCCCTTCGAGCACGTGTGTAATGTGTTGGGAAGCCATATTGCAACACTTTCACAGATACCAATGACCATCCAACAGTTATCAACCTTTCTGGTGGAGGAATGGAATGGCCTGCCGCAAGACTCCTTACGAACCTTGTGGCTAGCATGGGAATACGCTGCAGATTATGTATTGCCGTCCGTTGTTATCACGCATCCTATCAAGTATTTGTGTTGTCCAGGGGAACGTCACAAACCGCATAGTTTTTAGTATAATTATTGTCTTGGTTTTTTATTGATTTTCTATTTCTTTTTTTCAGTATGGACTGAAGCGTGGTTGGTTGATCGGTTTGGAAGAGGAGACCAAACAGCGGGGTCATTCGTCCATCGGATTAGGGAAGGATGGGGAAAGAAATCGGCAGTGCCCTTACAAAGGAGCCATCCCGGTATTAGTGTGAAGCCAATTAGGGAAATCACAGAAAACCTAAATCAGGATGACTGGACGCGGGTTTGAACCGTCGTCCACCCGAACGCGAGTCTAGTGTGCTAACCGTTCCGCCCAACCCAAATGGTCTGCAGCATGAACTAAATGGAAATGTGACATTCTATAAGAAGCCAATTTTCACTATGATCTTTTATAAGAATTTGATATTTATTTATATCTAGAGATGCCTGCGCAACAAGATTGTCTGTTTCGGCTTACAATACCATATTCAAATCAATCTAAGCTGTTGTGAATAGTGTATATTATTTACGTTCCACTGAAGTTCAATAACTTCCTTTTTATGAACGACATTTTTCTTAATTTCAGCTGGAGCTGACAGTCATACGGCATCCAGGGGCCAAAGTCAACTGTCACCTATGAAATGTTGTTGTTGTTGTGGTCTTCAGTCGAGAGACTGGTTTGATGCAGCTCACCATGCTACTCTATCCTGTGCAAGCTTCTTCATCCCCCAGTACCTACTGCAACCTACATCCTCCTGAATCTGTTTAGTGTATTCATCTCTTGGTTTCCCTCTGCGATTTTTACCCTCCACGCTGCCCTCCAATACTAAATTGGAGATCCCTTGATGCCTCAGAACATGTCCTACCAATCGACCCCTTTTTCTAGTCAAGTTGTGCCACATATTTCCCTTTTCCCCAATTCTATTCAATACCTCCTCATTAGTTATGTCATCTAGTCTTCAGCATTCTTCTGGAGCACCACATTTCGAAAGTTTCTATTCTCTTCTTGTCTAAACTATTTACCGTCTACGTCTTACTTCCATACATGGCTACACTCCACACAAATACTTTCAGAAACGACTTCCTGACACTAAAATCTACACTCCATGTTAACAAATTTCTCTTCTTCAGAAACGCTTTCCTTGCCATTGCCGATCTACATTTTATGTCCTCTCTATTTCCACCATAATCATATATTTTGCTCCCCAAATAACAAAACTCATTTACTACTTTAAGCGTGTCATTTCCTCATCTAATTCCCGCAGCATCACCCGATTTAGTTCGAGTTCATAAAGTTATCCACGTTTTGCTTTTGTTGATGTTATATCCTCCTTGGGGATAACCCCGTGGTCTAGGGGTAGCGTCTTTGATTCATAATCAAACAGTCTTCGGTCCCGGGTTCGATCGCCGCCACTGCCTAAATTTTGATAAATAATCACCATTGGTGGCCGAAGACTTCCGGCATAAGAAGTCAGCCTCATTCTGCCAACGGCCTTGTCAAAGAGGGCGGAGGAGCGGATAGAGGTTCAGGGCACTCTCTTGTCCTAGGGGTGGGAAATTGCCCCTAATGGCGGAAGAATCAGCAATGATCAACGACATGAGGATGCAGAGGGCAATGGAAACCACTGCATTAAAGACACGTAACGTGTATCTACAGGACATGTGGCCTGTAATTGAAAAAGTGTCATGATGATCTCTCCATTGGCAAAAAATTCCGGAATAGTCCCCCATTCGGATCTCCGGGAGGGTACCGCCAAGGGGGAGGTTACCATGAGAAAAAGATTGAATAATCTACGAAAGGATAACGTTCTACGAGTCGGGGCGTGGAATGTCAGAAGCTTGAACGTGGTAGGGAAACTAGAAAATCTGAAAAGGGAAATGCAAAGGCTCAATCTAGATATAGTAGGGGTCAGTGAAGTGAAGTGGAAGGAAGACAAGGATTTCTGGTCAGATGAGTATCGGGTAATATCAACAGCAGCAGAAAATGGTATAACAGGTGTAGGATTCGTTATGAATAGGAAGGTAGGGCAGAGGGTGTGTTACTGTGAACAGTTCAGTGACCGGGTTGTTGTAATCAGAATCGACAGCAGACCAACACCGACAACGATAGTTCAGGTATACATGCCGACGTCGCAAGCTGAAGATGAACAGATAGAGAAAGTGTATGAGGATATTGAAAGGGTAATGCAGTCTGTAAAGGGGGACGAAAATCAAATAGTCATGGGCGACTGGAATTCAGTTGTAGGGGAAGGAGTAGAAGAAAAGGTTGCAGGAGAATATGGGCTTGGCACTAGGAATGAAAGAGGAGAAAGACTAATTGAGTTCTGTAACAAGTTTCAGCTAGTAATAGCGAATACCCAGTTCAAGAATCACAAGAGGAGGAGGTATACTTGGAAAAGGCCGGGAGATACGGGAAGATTTCAATTAGATTACATCATGGTCAGACAGAGATTCCGAAATCAGATACTGGATTGTAAGGCGTACCCAGGAGCAGATATAGACACAGATCACAATATAGTAGTGATGAAGAGTAGGCTGAAGTTCAAGACATTAGTCAGGAAGAATCAATACGCAAAGAAGTGGGATACGGAAGTACTAAGGAATGACGAGATACGTTTGAAGTTCTCTAACGCTATAGATACAGCAATAAGGAATAGCGCAGTAGGCAGTACAGTTGAAGAGGAATGGACATCTCTAAAAAGGGCCATCACAGAAGTTGGGAAGGAAAACATACGTACAAAGAAGGTAGCTGCGAAGAAACCATGGGTAACAGAAGAAATACTTCAGTTGATTGATGAAAGGAGGAAGTACAAACACGTTCCGGGAAAATCAGGAATACAGAACTACAAGTCTCTGAGGAATGAAATAAATAGGAAGTTCAGGGAAGCTAAGGCGAAATGGCTGCAGGAAAAATGTGAAGACATCGAAAAAGATATGATTGTCTGAAGGACAGACTCAGCATACAGGAAAGTCAATACAACCTTTGATGACATTAAAAGCAGCGGTGGTAACATTAAGAGTGCAACGGGAATTCCACTGTTAAATGCAGAGGAGAGAACAGATAGGTGGAAAGAATACATTGAAAGCCTCTATGATGGTGAAGATTTGTCTGATGAGATAGAAGAAGAAACAGGAGTCGATTTAGAAGAGATAGGGGATCCAGTATTAGAATCGGAATTTAAAAGAGCTTTGGAGGACTTACGGTCAAATAAGGCAGAAGGGATAGATAACATTCCACAGAATTTCTAAAATCATTGGGGGAAGTGGCAACAAAACGACTATTCACGTTGGTGTGTAGAATATACGAGTCTGGCGATATACCATCTGACCTTCGGAAAAGCATCATCCACACAATTCCGAAGACGGCAAGAGCTGACAAGTGCGAGAATTATCGCACAATCAGCTTAACAGCTCATGCATCGAAGCTGCTTACAAGAATAACATACAGAAGAATGGAAAAGAAAATTGAGAACGCGCTAGGTGACGATCAGTTTGGCTTTAGGAAAAGTAAAGGGACGAGTGAGGCAATTCTGGCGTTACGGCTAATAATGGAAGCAAGGCTAAAGAAAAATCAACACACTATCATAGGATTTGTCGACCTGGAAAAAGCGTTCGACAATATAAAATGGTGCAAGCTGTTCGAGATTCTGAAAAAAGTAGGGGTATGCTATAGGGAGAGACGGGTCATATACAATATGTACAACAACCAAGAGGGCATAATAAGAGTGGACGATCAAGAACGAAATGCTCGTATTAAGAAGGGCGTAAAACAAGGCTGAAGCCTTTCGGCCCTACTCTTCAATCTGTACATCGAGGAAGCAATGATGGAAATAAAAGAAAGGTTTAGGAGTGGAATTAAAATACAAGGTGAAAGGATATCAATGATACGATTCGCTGATGACATTGCTATCCTGAGTGAAAGTGAAGAAGAATTAAATGATCTGCTGAACGGAATGAACAGTCTAATGAGTACACAGTATGGTTTGAGAGTAAATCGGAGAAAGACGAAGGTAATGAGAAGTAGTAGAAATGAGAACAGCGAGAAACTTAACATCAGGATTGATGGTCACGAAGTCAATGATGTTAAGGAATTCTGCTACCTAAGCAGTAAAATAACCAATGACGGACGGAGCAAGGAGGACATCAAAAGCAGACTCGCTATGGCATAAAAGGCATTTCTGGCCAAGAGAAGTCTACTAATATGAAATACCGACCTTAATTTGAGGAAGAAATTTCTGAGGATGTACGTCTGGAGTACAGCATTGTATGGTAGTGAAACATGGACTGTGGGAAAACCGGAACAGAAGAGAATGGAAGCATTTGAGATGTGGTGCTATAGACGAATGTTGAAAATTAGGTGGACTGATAAGGTAAGGAATGAGGAAGTTCTACGCAGAATCGGAGAGGAAAGGAATATGTGGAAAACACTGATAAGGAGAAGGGACAGGATGATAGGACATCTGCTAAGACACGAGGGAATGACTTCCATGGTACTAGAGGGAACCGTAGAGGGCAAAAACTGTAGAGGAAGACAGAGATTGGAATACGTCAAGCAAATAATTGAGGACGTAGGTTACAAGTGCTACTCTGAGATGAAGAGGTTAGCACAGGAAAGGAATTCGTGGCGGGCCGCATCAAACCAGTCAGTAGACTAATGACAAAAAAAAAAAAAAAAAAAAAAAAAAAAAAAAAAAAAAAAAAAAAAAAAAAAAAAAAAAAAAAAAAAAATCCTCCTTCATGGCACTGTCTAGCTGCTCTCCCAGATCATTTGCTGTCTCAGATAGACTTACAATGTCATCGGTGAACCTTAAAGTATTAATTTCTTCTTCATGGATTTTAATTCCTACTCCAAATATTGCTTTTGTTTCCTTTACTGCTTGCTCAATACACAGATTGAAAAACATCGGGGTTAGGCTACAACCCTGTCCCACTCCCTTCCCAACCACTGCTTTCCTTTCATGCCCCTCGACTCTCGTAACTGCCATCTGGTTTCTGTACAAATTGTAAATATCCTTTCGCTCCCTGTATTTTGCCCCTGCCACTTTCAGAATTTGGAAGAGAGCATTCCAGTCAACATTGTCAAAAGCTTTCTCTAAGTCTACAAGTGCTAGAAACGTAGGTTTGCCTTTCCTTAATCTATTTTCTAAGGTAAGTCGTAGGGTCAGTATTGTCTCACGTGTTCCAACATTTCTACGGAATCCAAACTGATCTTCCCCGAGGTCGGCTTCTACCAGTTTTTCAATTCGTCTGTAAAGAATTCGTGTTAGTATTTTACAGCCGTGGCTTATTAAACTGATAGATCGGTAATTTTCACATCTGTCAACACCTGCTTTGTTTGGGATTGGAATTATTATATTCTTCTTGAAGTCTGAGAGTATTTCGCCTGTCATACATATTGCTCACTAGATGATAGAGTTTTGTTAGGCCTGGATCTCCCAAGGCTATCAGTAGTACTAATGGAATATTGTCTACTCCCGGGGCCTTGTTTCGACTTAGGTCTTTCAGTGCTCTCTCAAACTCTTCACGCATCTACATTCTTTTCCATTTCTATAATATTGTCCTCAAGAACATCGCCCTTGAATAGACTCTCAATATACTCCTTCCACCTTTCTGCTTTCCCTTATTTGCTTAGAACTGGGTTTCCATCTGAGCCCTTCATATTCGTGCAAGTGGTTCTCTTTTCTCCAAAGGTCTGTTTAATTTTCCTGTAGGCTGTATCTATCTTACCCCTAGGGAAATGCACCTCTACATCCTTACATTTGTCCTCCAGCCATCCCTGCTAAGCCATTTTGCACTTCCTGTCGATCTCACTTTTGAGACTTTTGTATTCCTTTTTGCCTGCTTCATTTACTGCATTTTTATATTTTCTCCTTTCATTAATTAAATTCAATATTTCTTCTGTTACCCAAGGATTTCTATTAGCCCTCGTCTTTTTACCTACTTGATCCTCTGCTGCCTTCACTATTTCATCTCTATGAAATAATATTATTGTAATCATGTAGTTTTTGCAGTCTGAAATTTTTAGTGATAATTATTTGACAGCTGTTTCATGGTTGTCTTCCACAGATGCTGTATGTCCTCCGATTTTTCATCTATGGAGCCAGGGATGTTGTGTGCTTTGCATTACATATTATTTGTTTAAAAGTGTTTGTGTAAGTATTACTGTTATTTATTATATTCATCCTTTCCCATGGTCGAAAATTTCAGTAGAATTTTCTAAGCAGAGCTTGTGTTTGAGGTCAGATTGTTCACAGAGTAAGTCGTTCCGGAAATTTCTTGTATGTGCATATATCTCTAATTCTTCGAATATATTCCTAGTACGTCCTGTCGATATTTCGTGTAAAATCTGTATAGTGTTTTCAATATGTTATGTTATGTAGTTTACTTTCACATGCTCTCATATGTTCTTTGAATCTAACGTCGATGTTTCTTCCCATGTGTGTGATGTAGAATTTCGTCCACTTTGCACAAGAAATGTTGTAGGCCCCTGAGTTCGAAAATTCTGAGATTTTGGTTTTTCCCGATATAATTGATATTCTCAAATTACTGGTGTGCAAAATGTTAGTTTTTCATTTGCTGTATGTAAAACGTTCGTTCATTATGTTCGTTATGTGGCCAAGTAAATCTGTCGGCATATACGCTATTTTTGTTTTAGTTGTAGGTTCTTTTTCTAGTGTTGTGACCTTATGGATGGTTTGTATTTCAGGTTTTGTTTGTTGGTTGTACAGTCTGAACACTACATGTGGGTGGAAATTATTATTCTGTGCTGTGTATTATTGTGCTGCAATTTCTTTTTGTATTGCATGTAGCTAAAGGGGGAAATCTGAAATTCATTTGAAAAAATCATATTTATGTGCATTTAGATGACAACCTAACTGAAGTTGATGGAGAATGTGTCTAAGGCGTTCAGCCTGATCGGGTTGCCTCCAAACATGTCACTGACGGTTGTCTGGTAGAACGCATATGCGACACTCATCGGTGAAGAGAACGTGAGGTCAATCCTGAGCGGTCCATTCGGCATGTTATGAGGACGAAAACAGCGATGGAGAGACGTAGACCTGCTTGGAGGACGAGAAAAATGGAACAGTAACTTGAACGGTGACTATACCGAGCTCAAAGGTTTGGAGGGTAGTACGTCCATGCAAAATTATACCTTGTCGCACCATCACACCTGGACCAACAAAAACATCATGTTCGACAATGTCGGGCCAAATAGCGCCCGAAGGAGGATTAATCGGCTATGGCATCGCTCGAACGACGCGACTGCAGCGCCTCTCCTCAGCTCGTGACCATATCGGTAGGACCCCAGACGACTGGAAAACCGTGGCCCGGTCAGATGAATCCTAGCTTCACTTGTTAAGAGCTGATGGTAGTGTTCGAGTGTGGCACAAACCCCATGAAGTCATAGACCCAAGTTGACAACAAGTCACTGTGCAAGCTGGTGGTGGTTCCATAATGGTGTGGACTGTGTTTACATGGAGTGAACTGGGTCCTTTGGTCCAACCGAACTGATCATTGATCGGAAAGTGGTTATGTTCGGCTACTTGGAAATTACACTCCTGGAAATTGAAATAAGAACACCGTGAATTCATTGTCCCAGGAAGGGGAAACTTTATTGACACATTCCTGGGGTCAGATACATCACATGATCACACTGACAGAACCACAGGCACATAGACACAGGCAACAGAGCATGCACAATGTCGGCACTAGTACAGTGTATATCCACCTTTCGCACCAATGCAGGCTGCTATTCTCCCATGGAGACGATCGTAGAGATGCTGGATGTAGTCCTGTGGAACGGCTTGCCATGCCATTTCCACCTGGCGCCTCAGTTGGACCAGCGTTCGTGCTGGACGTGCAGACCGCGTGAGACGATGCTTCATCCAGTCCCAAACATGCTCAATGGGGGACAGATCCGGAGATCTTGCTGGCCAGGGTAGTTGACTTACACCTTCTAGAGCACGTTGGGTGGCACGGGATACATGCGGACGTGCATTGTCCTGTTGGAACAGCAAGTTCCCTTGCCGGTCTAGGAATGGTAGAACGATGGGTTCGATGACGGTTTGGATGTACCGTGCACTATTCAGTGTCCCCTCGACGATCACCAGTGGTGTACGGCCAGTGTAGGAGATCGCTCCCCACACCATGATGCCGGGTGTTGGTCCTGTGTGCCTCGGTCGTATGCAGTCCTGATTGTGGCGCTCACCTGCACGGCGCCAAACACGCATACGACCATCATTGGCACCAAGGCAGAAGCGACTCTCATCGCTGAAGACGACGCGTCTCCATTCGTCCCTCCATTCAGGCCTGTCGCGACACCACTGGAGGCGGGCTGCACGATGTTGGGGCGTGAGCGGAAGACGGCCTAACGGTGTGCGGGACCGTAGTCCAGCTTCATGGAGACGGTTGCGAATGGTCCTCGCCGATACCCCAGGAGCAACAGTGTCCCTAATTTGCTGGGAAGTGGCGGTGCGGTCCCCTACGGCACTGCGTAGGATCCTACGGTCTTGGCGTGCATCCGTGCGTCGCTGCGGTCCGGTCCCAGGTCGACGGGCACGTGCACCTTCCGCCGACCACTGGCGACAACATCGATGTACTGTGGAGACCTCACGCCCCACGTGTTGAGCAATTCGGCGGTACGTCCACCCGGCCTCCCGCATGCCCACTATACGCCCTCGCTCAAAGTCCGTCAACTGCACATACGGTTCACGTCCACGCTGTCGCGGCATGCTACCAGTGTTAAAGACTGCAATGGAGATCCGTATGCCACGGCAAACTGGCTGACACTGACGGCGGCGGTGCACAAATGCTGCGCAGCTAGCGCCATTCGACGGCCAACACCGCGGTTCCTGGTGTGTCCGCTGTGCCGTGCGTGTGATCATTGCTTGTACAGCCCTCTCGCAGTGTCCGGAGCAAGTATGGTGGGTCTGACACACCGGTGTCAATGTGTTCTTTTTTCCATTTCCAGGAGTGTATTTTCCGCGACTTATGGGTTTAATGTTCCCAAATGCTCTATGTCATTGGCGCACAGTTTATCGCGATTAGCTTGAAGAACATTCTGGATAATTCGAGAGAATGATTTGGCCACCCAAATGGCCCATATGAATCCCACTGAACGTTTTTTGGACATAGTCATGTGGTCAGTTAGTGTCCAAAATGTTGCGCCGGCAACACGTTCCCAATTACGGACGGCTATACAGGCAGTGTCGCTTAATACCTGTGCAGGGGACTACCAGCCACTTGTTGCGTCCACGCCACATCGAGCTGGTGCATTGCTCTTGGCAGAAGGAGGGCCGACACGATATTGGGAGGTATCCGCGACTTCTGTCACCTCAGTGTTTACCGGGGAACGGGAGAGCGATAGGGGTCGGCATTGCGTTGGTCTGCTACTTTTGGCAAGAGGTCTGCATGCCATTTTAACATTGAGACTGTGCTCTGTCCTTGTCTGTCTGTCGTTGAGTGAAAGGTGAGCGTCTTTTGCGCCCTGTTTGGCAGTGCTGTCTTCTACTAAGCTACAAATTGTGTTCTAAGGTATCAGTGACATTCACACTATATGCTTCTGGTCCGAATCCAAGTTGATCGAAGAACGTCTGCTAGAAGTGTTGACCTCACTTGCGCGCTGCTTACCACTGATCAGCGAACTCTCCTCCTGGTGTATAAGCAAAATATTTTTCCCGCAGCTCCATTCAGTGTAAGAAAATTGTTATTAGCTCGCTTAAAAGGTACAGAGATTATGTAAGGCGAATCTTCCTCTCGTGATGTGTAAACTAATCCTGGGTCTCTGTTTTACTAGCCGTTTATTGCTCTGTTCTCTAACATAATTAGTACAGAGCGTAGAGACATTGGCGTGCGGCACCAGCAGCACTCAACACATATCGCCGCTGAACCAATGCGACTGAGCCACCGCCGAAACAAGGAATGGTGTCTTTTCCACTCCTTTGGTATTTCTGTAGTAATGTAATTTTATGCAGTTGTTTTATTGGTGCTGTGATTTTTCGTAGGTCATGTTTTATTAAAGATGATTTTGTTGAGCTACTCTGGTTGCAGTCATTTTATAAAAGTTTCTACCTTCATGCATAGATGAAATTTATCAGTCGGTTCTCGAAGGCGAGCTCTCTGTATAAATGCCACTGCCTACTACCATAATCCGGTAAAACAAGTTTAGTATATCAGTTTCTTAAATCTTGTGAGGGCTATAACCCAAGTTTATGTTTACTGCTTCTGTGGGCGGATGCCCGTTAGATGCGTAGTGGTTTGGGTAGGTGCCAGGTAAAGTTTAGAATATTCTCGTTCATCTGTGAGCCTCATTTAACTGCAGGTTCCGCTAAAGGTATCTTAATGCGTTATAACTTAAGTGATATTTGTTACTACGAATTTCTGATAACCTTTTTCAGAATACTAATTGATAGGTCTTGCGATGTTATACTCATGTTGGTTTTAATTTTTCATACGGGTAGAAGCTCACTGGGTGTGCCTGTTTGGAGCAGGTGCCTGGTGAATTTTTTTAAAATTATTTTTCAAAAATTGTTCTTCGGGTCTTGGATTATTTTTCTGATTACTGAAAGGGCAAGACCCGTTAACGCTTCCTATTTGTTAACTAAAATGTTTGAGGGCAGAGGCCCGGTAACGTGATGAATAAATAAATAAAACCTTACGCTGGCCAAATTTTAATTTAAAGAAAAGGGAGAGGAAGAGAGTTTTTCCTTTTAACTGTTTAGTGATTAAAGGTATTTCAATGTATCTGTTCAAGTACCAATGAATGAAAAACCTGTACTCTAGTAATTGTCATGTTAATGAAAATGAAATGATATTTTTTTTATAAAAGTTGAGTCACTTTAAACATAAGAATCTTTGTATCCAAGCAAATTTGCTCTATGGTTCATTCTCTGCCATCAGTTTTCGCTTTTATTCACAGACAATAATTACACTGAAGTCACCGCGATTTATGGTTGTCCGCTGTACAATACAAAATGGGGGACTTTATTCTTAAAACGGTGTGTGATAACGGTCGACAGTGCATGGTCCCATGGTGCCCACAAAGCTGGTAAGGACTTTTTATGGTAGGGCGTTTAACACTGAAAATGCAAATAAAATACCTTTTGCACCATCCAAAATTTTCGCCGTTTAATATCCGTTGATTCCAATCCCAAAGAAAGCAGGTGTTGGGAGATGTGAAAATTACCGAACTATCAGTTTAATAAGTCACAGCTGCAAAATACTAACGCGAATTCTTTACGGACGAATGGAAAAACTGGTAGAAGCCGACCTCGGGGAAGATCAGTTTGGATTCCGTAGAAATGTTGGAACACGTGAGGCAATACTGACCATACGACTTATCTTAGAAGAAAGATTAAGGAAAAACAAACCTACGATTCTAGCATTTGTGGACTTAGAGAAAGCTTTTGACAATGTTGACTGGAATACTCTCTTTCAAATTCTGAAGGTGGCAGGGGTAAAATACAGGGAGCGAAAGGCTATTTACAATTTGTACAGAAACCAGATGGGAGTTATAAGAGTCGAGGGGCACGATTAGGAAATGAGTCACTTATAGTAGTAACGGATTTTTGCTATTTGGGGAGCAAAATAACTCATGATGGTCGATGTAGAGAGGATATAAAATGTAGACTGGCAATGGCAAGGAAAGCGTTTCTGAAGAAGAGAAATCTGTTAACATCGAGTATAGATTTAAGTGTCGGGAAGTCGTTTCTGAAAGTATTTGTATGGAGTGCAGCTATGTATAAAAGTGAAACACGGTCGATAAATAGTTTGGACAAGAAGAGAATAGAAGCTTTCGAAGTGTGGTGCTACAGAAGAATGCTGAAGATTAGATGGGTAGATCACATTACTAATTAGGAGGTATTAATAGATTTGGAGAGGAGTTTGTGGCACAACTTGACTAGAAGAAGGGACCGGTTGGTAGGACATGTTCTGAGGCATCAAGGGATCACCAATTTAGTACTGGAGGGCAGCGTAGAGGGTAAAAATCGTAGAAGGAGACCAAGAGATGAATACACTAAGCAGATTCAGAAGGATGTAGGGTGCAGTAAGTACTGGGAGATGAAGAAGCTTGCACAGGATAGAGTAGCATGGAGAGGTGCATCAAACCAGTCTCAGGACTGAAGACCACAACAACAACAACAATATCCGTTGATGACTTGTACTGTAGTTATGTTTCTGAAGCTGTAAGCCTTATTACAGAAACTATATTTAATACATAATCGATGTAATATTGTGTTCATTTCTGACCGCATATAATTGATTGTAATTATAATAAAAGTACTGTAAATTGCTGGGTAATAGCCAAGCCAACTTTATCGAAATGTATCGATAGCAACAACGAAATGGCAGTAGCTGTGCCGTTGTTTATCTCTGCGTACGGAGAGTCACTGTCGCGTTGCGAGGAGAGAGGAAGCAGAGCAGCCTGAGTCATCAAAGAGAGCGTAAGTGTTTGTTGGGCGCTCCCGCAGACACAGTGTGCAGCTATGCTCGCGCCAATGTAGACGCTCCTGACCTGTTAACCCGCGAGTATTGAGCGCACGGTGGATTGGACAGGCGGGGGAAGCTGCAGTTCCAACTACTGCCTGTCCCACAACTACCCGTGGCTCCGGAGATGACTCAGGGTTCTTCTCATCGAACAGCAGCAGCAGCAACGGCAGCTCAGCATCGTCGTCGGCTACATTCTTCATCGTCCGCACAGCTAAAACACCGTAAGACTGTTAAGTGAAAAATTATTAACTTACATAGGCATTACCCAGCAACATTTCTTTCACAAAGTATGGCTAATCTGAATAATAACCTACAAGAGCTAAAACTTGTAGGGCACCTGCGTTATCATTGTCCTCAGATATTATTATAAAGTAGGGTCCCTTTCCATGCAATCACCGAGTGTCGTAAGAATATGAGACCTGACTAACTATTTACTGCCACTTTTATGCGTTTCCTAATGACTAGTTTCAGTCTAAATTTTCTACCTCAGTAACTGTTCATTTTTGTAATGCATAACGGAGGCTACTTAAAGTAAAGTAAAATTTCGAAACTTCCTGGCAGATTAAAACTGTGTGCCCGACCGAGACTCGAACTCGGGACCTTTGCCTGGTAGAAGTAAAGCTGTGAGGACCGGGCGTGAGTCGTGCTTCGGTAGCTTAGATGGTTCTAATCGATCAACAACGGACTTAAAACGGATGTCTTACGACGTCCGCCCCGAGCAGATGCAACGAACAAAAGCGAACAAAATCAGAATTAAAAAAAAATATATCGTCGAGCGCTTGCCCTGAATGGCAAAGGTCCCGAGTTCGAGTGTCGGTCGGGCACACAGTTTTAATCTGCCAGGAAGTTTCATATCAGCGCACACTCCACTGCAGAGTGAAAATCTCATTCTGGAAAGTAAAATTTCACTGGAAAAACCAATAACTAAAGATATAGCACAAATTAAGAGTGTGCAATTTCATTTATTCAGTTTTTAGCCTAGCGAGTGACTTCTGCTGTCTTGGTACGTAATTTATTGTTCTTATTTTAAAAGTGAGATCAGTTGCTGTTTGCTCAAAGTAAATTCAATTCAGTCTTTCATTTATTAAAAGTAAAGTGCTTGCCTCTTTCTAAATTTTGCGTTACATTACACTGAGGTTACTGAAAGTAATATTTTTTACATAACAAAGTTAAGCCAGTCATTTATTTAACCAGTGGCTTAATTTGATTTTACTTTCAATGTTTAGTATTTCAGAATACGTAACTGCAAACTCAGTGCCTTCTGACTCATTTATTTTCTCTTGAAATGTTGCGCTGTGGAAAAGCGCGACAACCTTCTGTTGCGACGCCAGTGATTATTTGCTTGAATTTCTTTGCCATTACGTTTCTCAAGATCCTGGAGATTCATTTTCCTAGCGGGCTAGCGACCGTTTAATTATCCCTTTTTTTAGGTAACCAGTGTTTTCTATGCGTTATCAGTGATTTTGTAGTAAATATTACGTGGTACACTTTCCCCCCTGTGCGGCTCGAGAGCGATTACACATTTCAAAATTATCATCAGTATATTAGCTTAAGTTTAGAACAGATTCTTCCTCCAGAAGAGTCTATTGTAAACTTTCCTCCAACTAACCGGCGTTATTTTTCTTCAGTAAGGATAGCCTTACCGTAAAATTTCATTAGGCACATGCGCTCACGGTCAGTTATATCGAAATTCAGTAGGCCGATTAGGACAGGGGGAGGTTACAGGCGTACCAGTCCACCGCCAACGCAGATGACAGCTGCAGGATGATCGCTGCTTCGTGTGAACGTCCTGCAATACGTCTACGCAAGATTCAAGTGGGGATAACGTCTTGGCCAGTCCATTCGCCAAATACACTCTTGTATCACGAGTTTCTCCTTGTGCGCTCTCCAGGGCAGTGAGACAATGTCATCCATAAAAGTCCCCTGAAAAGATACACAGGAGAACGAGAACAATACTGCAATATCGTTGATTTGTCAGTGTACCCTGTTCAAAGATTTGAAGGGCAGTATGATCAGAAAACGTTGTGCTTCCCAGCCCAATACGTTCCGGACCACCAGAATGATCGTGTTAGACAATGTTCTTTGGTGCATTATTTAGCAAGAGTCGGGGACACGTAATACAACAGGGAAAATTGTAGGGGACAGCTGATATATGTTTGTTACCATCTCCCCAATTAGGCGGCGTGAGATTTCATCGCCATTGGTACCTTCCTGTCTTCTGGTGCTGTTTACAACACCCTCCAATAGTTTTCGCGCTACCATCGTGGAGAACACAAGTAACGTTAGTGGTCTGTCAAGCTCATAGCGCCCGATTAACTCTCACTTACGGAGCTGTGTATTTTCGGTTCTTTTTCATCAGAGTTGTTATTTTTCTCACTTGATGGATGAATAATACGAATTTTGTGCATGTTTTGTGAAAATATATAGTACAGTGAGCTCCGCCTTCAGGCACATTGCGTCTGAACCGATAGTTAACCTGCTGTTCTCTCTTTGTCACTCCAGATTCTCCCCAGATGTGGCTCGGAAGTATTACTACTTGTCTCACCCACGTCATGTCGAAGAAATACAGGATTTGCTGATGTGCAGTGATGAGGAAGACCTCTTGCTGTCCGAGGATCTTCGTGATGAGAGTGACATTCAGTGACGTTGTTTCACAAGACGAGATGGAAGAATGTGGAAGCGATTCCGTAACGGAGCAATATGGTGAGGATGCTGCTGAAGATGAAGGAGGAAGGAAGAGACAGCAAAATAAGAAAATTTTATTTGGAAGAGATAAGCGGACCATGTAGACCAAAAACATACCTGGGAAAAGACCTCGTATGGGATCTTACGAAATCATCGCTCACCTCCCTAGAGTTCTTGTGCAACACAGGTCTTTATTGCCATCAAGTAACGAGTGCTGTCGATAAGGGATCTCAGATCGATTCCATATTCATAGACATCCAGAAGGCTTTTGATACCGTTCCTCACAAGTGATTATTAATCAAATTGCGTGCATACGGAGTATCGTCTCAGTTGTGTGACTGGATTCCTGATTTCCTCTCAGAGAGGTCACGTTTCGTAGTGACAGACGGTAAATCATCGAGTAGAACAGAAGTGATATCTGGCGTTCCGCAAGGTGGTGCCATAGGCTCTCTGCTGTTCCTGATATACATAAATGATCTAGATGATAATCTGAGCAGCCCCCTTAGATTGTTTGCAGATGACGCTGTAATTTACCGTCTAGTCGAATCATCAGACGATCAATTCCAGTTACAAAATGATCTAGAGAGAATTTCTGTATGGTGCGAAAAGTGGCAATTGGCACTATACAAAGAAAAGTGCGAGGTCATCCACATGAGTACTAAAATAAATTCGATAAATTTTGGGTATACGATAAATCGCACAAATTTAAGGGCTGTCAATTCGACTAAATAACCAGGAATTACAATTACGAGCAACTTAAAGTGGAAAGACCACATTGATAACATTGCGGTGAAGGCGAAACAAAGACTGCGCTTTGTTTGCAGAACATTTAGAAGATGCGACAATCCCACTAAAGAGACAGCCTACATTACACTTGTCCATCCTCTTCTGGATTATTGCTGCGCGGTATGGGATCCTTACCAGGTAGGATTGACGGAGGACATCGAAAAAGTGCAAAGAAGGGCAGCTCGTTTCGTGTTATCGCGCGATAGGGGTGAGAGTGTCACTGATATGATACGCGAGTTTGGGTGGCAGTCAATGAAACAAAGACGGTTTTCTTTGCATAGAGATCGGTTTACGTAATTTCAATCACGAACTTTCTCTTCCGAATGCGAAAATGTTTTGTTGACACCCACCTATGTAGGGAGAAATGATCATCATAATAAAATAAGAGAAATCAGAGCTCGAACGGAAAGATTTAGGTGTTCCTTTTTCCCACGCGCCATTCGAGAGTGGATTGGTAGAGAAGTAGCATGAAAATGGTTCGATGAACCCTCTGCCAGGCACTTAAGTGTGAATTGCAAAGTAACCATGTATATGTAGTTGTAGATCAGTCATAGTAAATGCTAAGAACGCTAGAAGTGCAGTTGAATGTTGGAATAATTTATTTACGGACGGCATCCTTGACACCATTGTCAAATACAGAAATCAATACATTGGGATCAACAAGGCTCGTTTCTCCAGGGAGAGAGAGAGAGCCATCACTTCCACAGATGTAACTTAACTCAGAGTATTTTTTGGAGTGTTGTACGTAGCAGGTGAATACAGAGGTCAAAATCTGGAGAAACTTTGGGGGGCTGAAGGTGACGGTGTTGGAAAATTCAGTCTTACCTTTGTATTGACGACCAAACTACCAGAGCCCAAAAACAAGAATTTGATGAGCTACCTCCTATACGTTATGTTTTCGAAAAATTAATGGAAAACTGTCGGAAGAGCTTTTGCCTTGGGGATAACATGACAAAAAATTGCCGGCTGGGAGGCCGAGCGGTTCTAGGCGCTTCTGTCCAGAACGCCGCTGCTACTACGGTCGCAGGTTCGAATCCTGCCTCGGGGATGGTTGTGCGTGATGTCCTTAGGTCAGTTAGGTTTAAGTAGTTCTAAGTTCTAGGGAACTGATGACCTTAGTAGTTAAGTCCCATTGTGCTCAGAAACATTTGTACCATTTGACAATAAATTAAATGCTTCCTGGTTTTCGTGGTAAATTTTTTTTTGGGCAGTAAAAGCCCTCAAAACCCAACAAATATGGAATAATACATTACGCTGTTGTTGATGCCAATATGATACACAAAATGAACATGGAGGTTCACGTTGGACTGAAGCCTCGGGGTATTTTCTGTGTGAGCAACAACCCAACTGAAGTTGTCAAGAGGATGACTAAGCCCATATTTGGATATGGTCGAAATTTCACGGCTGATAACCGTTTTTTCTGATTTTGACCTCATTAGCAATTCAAAGACAAGAAAGTTGTTGTATGTTGGAACCGTCAGGAAAATTAGAGACACTTGACATCAGATTTTATTGATCGAAAAGGGAAGACACAATACAGCAGTATGTTCGGCTTTGAAGATATGAAGGTTTTGTTTGCTTCATACCACGCCAGAACAAAAATGTGATTTGATAAACCCTTAAAACAGGATGAAAGGATAAGCAAGCGTGACGAGGCAACTAGAGTTGTAGTGTCATTTGTCCTTTGATTACTTTTATTCAAATAACAACAAATAATATTAAGTGCAGTAACGATCAGACTCGATTTAACAAACAACAACAAAAGAGTACATATGTCAGAAATGCATAAGAAGAGATTTACACACAATAAAGAATAGTAGCCTTTCACATTAAGAAACTCGTAAGTATGAGACCACATTCAGTCTACACTCGACTATGCTATTTTGCTAATTGCAGAAACTGCTACGATTTACACACACATCAAAGAAAGTTTGGCATTACCCTGGTTCCCGAACTCCTGAAGATAGACGTTGACTGTGGATTAGTGTAGCACAGACACAATCCCTTTGACTGTTCTGAGATGTCACTAAACCAGGCCAAAGACGTAAACAACGATGCATGGCCGGCCGCGGTGGTCTCGCGGTTCTAGGCGCGCAGTTCGGAACCGTGCGACTGCTACGGTCGCAGGTTCGAATCCTGCCTCGGGCATGGATGTGTGTGATGTCCTTAGGTTAGTTAGGTTTAAGTAGTTCTAAGTTCTAGGGGAGTGATGACCTCAGATGTTAAGTCCCATAGTGCTCAGAGCCATTTGAACCAACCATGCATGAGCAGCGCCAATTAAACGGAGGGTGTCCGACAGCCGCTCAGTTCCAGTCATTCCACCAGGAAGGAGGTAAACGGCTCGTGCTGTCTGCAGTCCAGTCACCCCTAGGTGGTCAATACTACGGTTCGATCGCGTCTGCATTGTTACTTTGTGCAAGGAAGACGTCTCAACAAGGGAAGTGTCCAGTGGTCTCGGAGTGAACCAAATCGATGTTGTTTAGATATGGAGGAGGTACAGAGAGACTGGAACTGCCGATGCCATGCCTGGCTCAGGCCGCCCAAGGGCTACTACTGCAATGGATGACCGCTACCTACGGATTATGGATCGGAGGAACAACGACAGCAACGCTACCATGTTGAATAATGCTTTCTGTGCAGCCACAGGACGTGGTATTACGACTCAGACTGTGTGCAATAGGCTGCACGATGCGCAACTTCACTCCCGACGTTCATGGCGAGGTCCATCTTTGCAAACACGACACCATGCAGCGCGGTACAGATTGCCCCAACAACATGCCAAATGGACCGCTTAGGATTGGCATCACATTCTCTTCACCGAAGAGTGTCGCATATGCCTTCAACCAGACAACCGTGGGTGACATGTTTGGAGATAACTCGATCAGGCTGAATGCCTTACACACACTGTCCAGTGTGTGCAGCGAGGTGGAGGTTCCCTGCTGTTTTGGGGTGGCATTATGTGGGGCCGACGTACGCCGTTGGTGGTCATGGAAGACGCCGTAACGGCCGTCACGAATAGGAATGCCATCCTCTGAGCGATAGTGCAGGCATATGGGCAGCATATTGGCGATGCAGTCTTCATGGACGGCAATTCGCGCCGAAATCGTCCACATCTTGTGAATGACTTCCTTCAGATAACGACATAGCTCGACTAGAGTGGCCACGATATTTTCCAAACATGAACCCTATAGAACATGCCTGGGATGGATTGAAAAGGGCTATTTATGGACGACGTGACCCACCAAGCACTCTGAGAGATCTACGCCGAATCACCGTTGAGGAGTGGGACAATGTGGACAAACAGTGCCTTGATGAACTTGCGGATAGTATGCCACGACGAATAACGGGCATATATCAATGCAAGATGACGTGCTACTGGGTATTAGAGGTACTGAAGTGTACTGCAATCTGGAGCACCACCTCTGAAGGTCTCACTGTATGGTGGTGCAACATGCAATGTGTGGTTTACATGAACAATAAAAAGGGCGGAAATGATGTTTATGTTGATCTCTATACCAAATTTCTGTATGGGATCCGGAACTCTCGGAACCGAGTTGATGCAAAACTTCTTTGATGTGTGTAGTACAACCACTAATTCCATAAAACGCAAGAAGATATTTAATAGTTCCTTACATAAAATAAGCGAATATACCGTTAGACCAGAACATTTTGCCCTCGGTTTTTTATAAAAAATGTTTTAAATAAATAACACTTACGTTCCTCTACAGGAGACAAGGTGAAAGCAGTTCATTGGTACCTCAGGCTAAAGCCATAGAAAATAAACTATGAATCCCTAATGGCTGAGAGAAACCTGGTGCAACGTATTTACTTAATTCTAAAATTCTAAAAAGCAAGGTGTTGTGAGGGAAAGTACACAGTTTTGAATAAGAATACAGGGCGTAAAATGCACAGGAGAACTTGAGTTGCTCATTCTAACAGACGGCCTGAGTTACTTTGCCAAGGACAATCCCCTGCACCACGACACAAATTAAGAATGTGGTACGTAACATGAACAGGTCACCACGGCCGTGAGGAGCAGAGAAGCAGGCCGCAGCTAAGCCAAGTTACTACTGTTAATAGCACTCCGTATGCAGGCCACAAGTGGTCCATCGGGACCATCCGACCGCCGTGTCATCCTCAGATAAGTATGCGGAGAGGAGGGGCTTGTGGTCAGCACACGACTCTCCCGGTCGTTATCATGGTTTTCTTTGACCGGAGCCACTACTATTAAGTCGAGTAGCTCCTCAATTAGCATCATGAGACTGAGTGCACACCGAAAAATGGCAACTGCCTATGGCGGCCGGGATGGTCACCCATCCAAGTGCCGGCCACCCCCGACAGCGCTTAACTTCGGTGATCTGACGGAAACCGGTGTATCCACTGCGGCAAGGCCGTTGCCAGTACTGTTAGTAAAAGGCACTAAATCAGTGAGGGCCAAAGAAGCAGCTTAACAATTATAAATGAAGCCCTTACAAGAACATGCCAAAGTGCAGCAACGTATCTTTAACTCTCGTAACAAAACATGAGTATTAAAGCCAACCTCAGGCTTTAACCAAATGGTTAGTCATAATTATAATAAGAGGCTCAGGGACAGATACAGCCGATAGCTGTCAGGCCACCAAACCGGTTGTTGGCGTATATTACAATAACGCAAAAAGGAACGAGCTTACCTCTGCAGAACTGGAACTAAACAGATTCTCGCGCCCATTAGCTGTTTAGCAACAATTTAATCAAGGAAATCTGTAACGCAATTTGCGTTCGTATTAGGCATACAAGATTTAAATCCACTCCCCCACAGATAAAAAAATAAAAAGGCAACTGCTAAAATAACCAGAAGCAGAAAATACAATACTAAATTTAATTGACTTTAAACTCTGGTGGTCATATGGCTAATTAAACATTTCAGTTCAATCAGAATTTCTCGTACCCATCCATAAGAAAACTCAGCCCCAGTTACACCACAAAATTGTTTAAGGAATACTAAAGCACTAAACTTCAATTAACAATACACTTATTAAAAAAAGTGTTGACATCAACTTTTAAATAAAACAGGGCAACCTTCAAAGTAATCGTCAATACAATGAAAGGATAAATAACATTAGTCAAATAACTGCCTTCGGCGACTGTAACTGGACAAGCGACCAAATTACACATGCAATTAGTAACACAGAAAACTACCCTCAGAGAGACATTGAAAGACACAAATACACAATTAATAAAAAATACCAATAAATAAAAAAGGGGCTCAATCTGTAATGACCTCAAGCTCAGCCCTTCAGGAAGCCACCAAGACCAGGCAAAGCCAGAAGCTCTCGTAATATGACCAATGTGCATGAAAGGTGCAAAAGGTGAAGGCAAGTTGAATATTGTGAGGGCAGCATTAAATATCCAGTCGCACACACCACTGAAGCGTCTGAATCGCAAACCAACGAACGTCAGGATGAATGGAATTCATACAACTGGGCGCCGTATCCCCAAAAATTGCAGCAGGCGAGAAACGCTAAGACCGTGACCAAAAAAAAGCACCTTAGAAATACAGCTGCCGCTGGTAGTACGGGCCGCTGGTCGTCCTGGTCCGCCGAACCCAGCTGCTCGCTTACTCTCGCTGTACTGGCTTCCTCCGCGTTCCGTCATCTTCTCGATGCACCGTCAGAGATATCGCTTCGCAGGGAGAATCGATACTCAGAGGGAAATATGGCGACATAGACTTATACGTCTACGGAAGGGACGGAAGAATCGAGCCTTCGCCATAGCTCATGATGCTTGTATCTTCGCAATGTCAATGACAATGATCATAAATCTGGAGAGAAAAATAAACCGGAGATAGTCGCTTTCTGGAGAAAAAAAAAGAGAGACCAGAAACACAAAGTGCGGGCCAATGATAATTTCTTTCACAATGTTGAATGAGGGTGGTGAGGGTGGTATCAACTCCCAGGTTATCTACTTCGGAAGTCAAGAGGAGAAACTGCGTAGAAGAGTGTACCTAAAATCGCTGGCACACCAACTTGTTCTTGGAGAACCACGCAGAAGAAATATGAAGAAGGTTGGGTTCCCTTCCAGCTTGCGAAGCCGATTCAAGAGAATTATCTCCATAGAAGACAGAGGGAAACCACCACCTCCCCACCACACAGAAGACGTAGATGTATCACCTACATTACAGAAATGGTTCACAGAAGAATGTCAAACTTTGAATGTAAGAACTGCCACAACGCGATCTGCTTATCCCATACAAATATGGTCTGCCAACTTTGCTTGGCTCTGAGCACTATGGGATTCAACTGCTGTGGTCATAAGTCCCCTAGAACTTAGAACTACTTAAACCTAACTAACCTAAGGACATCACACACATCCATGCCCGAGGCAGGATTCGAACCTGCGACCGAAGCGGTCGTGCGGTTCCATACTGTAGCGCCTTTAACCGCTCGGCCACTCCGGCCGGCTCAACTTTGCTTCTCTGTCTGCCAACTTATTTCTTTTGGGAATTCTGAGTGAGTGTGAAAGGCACCAGCGCAAAAATAGTGACTTAAATTTGAATCCGTGGTGGATTCAAAATTTCGGTCATTTGTCTTTCGTTTCGTTTGTGTTTAATAAAAAGGTTTTTTATCATCTATTTCCATATGTTTTGTTTCTACACATTCCCGTGAAAGCTGCTGATTGCATTCAGATTACCATCCAAGATGCTACTCCAGGCGGGTGTAAAATGAATGTGCGCAACGAAAAATAATAAACGCAAAAAGGAAGATTTGGCCCTGTCTGACTACCCCCTGAAGCAGATATTATGATCTCTTAATTCTAAAAATCACAATCTAAACATAAATGAATGGTGAAGGCAACTAATACTACTAAATGATAAACGTTGTTGTTCGACATATATTTATTATAGATTAAAATCAATCCTTTAAGTACAATTGTCTATATTTCCTAACTAAAATTATTAATCAGTTGCCCAACTCTGCCCCTTATTATGACTGCGTTGTCTAATGTCATTAACGCGAAATTACTGACATCATCTATGTACCAAACACTAGAAGACTCTACTTTCAAAGATGATCTACTTTGGTGTGGAACCTCAGTGGAAATCAACTAACGTGATCACAGCTGTTTAGCTTTCGTAGCCCTAATAAGCCGAAGCAATCTGCTATATCACCGTATGTACTGCGTCCAGTGCGTCGAAGTGATGGTTCTCGTACTCGTCTGCGACGATGGAAGAACTCCATCCACAAATAAACTCTTTCAAACACTAGGACGGCAGAAGGCGGTCCTCTGACTAATATACTCGAATACTGTCTTCTCCTCTCTGTGTTCTACAGACGAGAAACGCGAAGTCCCAGCCACAAGGACGGAGTTCAAATAACGTCTCAACGTAAGTATAGGCAGAAGCAGAGCTCTCAATTACTGAACTCTGTGTACTCAACACCGACTTCCAACCCAGAGGCGAGGTCCAGAACCGTATAGTTCCGCAACAGTACAGTGCCTAACTGTTCTACAACTATAAACTCTCCTGAGAGCAAAGACAGCAAGTCCGTCTGTACGAACAAAGCTGATATCGAGCGACCGTCACACACGAGCGCTCGCAACGGAAGACCTCGTCTCTCCACCTCTGGCTTCCCAGCAAGGCTCAGCTCCCCACTATCGTAAATCCGAAACCGAATCATATTCCCGAAACCACGGAATGTTTTCCCTCTCTACACATTCTTCCAAACGCCGACCAAGCGTATTTCAGTCTTTTGTCGTTCAGCGCGGAAAGTTTGCCAGGAGAAACCTCTACTCGTCCAATGGTACGCTTCTGTGTAAAAATGCTTGGAAATAACCCAGCCTGCGGGGTTTCCGAGGTGCCGCTTCTTCGTTCCTCTCACCTGTGTCCAAGATTTGCAGAGTTCGGAAGTATTATCCGGACATCCTTCCGGCCCTGCTACAATATCAGCCGGCCGTCACCCTGTTGTGCTCCAGAGGTCAGGTGCAACGATGTCCGCCTAACTACTTCCTGTTTTTAACCAGCACCAACACCTGTGCGGACCTTCATCCCAGAGCTTGAGTTCGGCCTGCCGTTTCATCTCTACTGGCGTTCCAAACTCTACTGGAATTGGCAATCATTCATTACACCGTTTTTATAATAAAGACACTCCGTCACCTTTCATGCAATAAGCATTAACAATTATTTCCAAGGCATAGTTAATGATGTGAGTCTCCTTTTTTTTGGTCATCAGTCTACTGACTGGTTTGATGCGGCCCGCCACGAATTCCTTTCCTGTGCTAACCTCTTCATCTCAGAGTAGCACTTGCAACCTACGTTCTCAATTATTTGCTTGACGTATTCCAATCTCTGTCTTCCTCTACGGTTTTTGCCCTCTACAGCTCCCTCTAGTACCATGGAAGTCATTCCCTCATGTCTTAGCAGATGTCCTATCATCCTGTCCCCTTTCCTTATCAGTGTTTTCCACATATTCCTTTCCTCTCCAATTCTGCGTAGAACCTCCTCATTCCTTACCTTATCAGTCCACCTAATTTTCAACATTCGTCTATAGCACCACATCTCAAATGCTTCGATTCTCTTCTGTTCCGGTTTTCCCACAGTCCATGTTTCACTACCATACAATGCTATACTCCAGACGTACATCCTCAGAAATTTCTTCCTCAATTTAAGGCCGGTATTTGATATTAGTAGACTTCTCTTGGCCAGAAATGCCTTTTTTGCCATAGCGAGTCTGCTTTTGATGTCTTCCTTGCTCCGTCCGTCATTGGTTATTTTACTGCCTAGGTAGCAGAATTCCTTAACTTCATTGACTTCGTGACCATCAATCCTGATGTTAAGTTTCTCGCTGTTCTCATTTCTACTACTTCTCATTACCTTCGTCTTTCTCCGATTTACTCTCAAACAATACTGTGTACTCATTAGACTGTTCATTCCGTTCAGCAGATCATTTAATTCTTCTTCACTTTCACTCAGGATAGCAATGTCATCAGCGAATCGTATCACTGATATCCTTTCACCTTGTATTTTAATCCCACTCCTGAACCTTTCTTTTATTTCCACCATTGCTTCCTCGATGTACAGATTGAAGAGTAGGGCCGAAAGGCTACAGCCTTGTCTTACACCCTTCTTAATACGAGCACTTCGTTCTTGATCGTCCACTCTTATTATCCCCTCTTGGTTGTTGTACATATTGTATATGACCCGTCTCCCCCTATAGCATACCCCTACTTTTTTCAGAATCTCGAACAGCTTGCACCATTTTATATTGTCGAACGCTTTTTCCAGGTTGACAAATCCTATGAAAGTGTCTTGATTTTTCTTTAGCCTTGCTTCCATTATTATCCGTAACGTCAGAATTGCCTCTCTCGCCCCTTTACTTTTCCTAAAGCAAACTGATCGTCACCTAGCGCATTCTCAATTTTCTTTTCCATTCTTCTGTATATTATTCTTATAAGCAGCTTCGATGCATGAGCTGTTAAGCTGATTGTGCGATGATTCTCGCACTTGTCAGCTCTTGCCGTCTTCGGAATTGTGTGGATGATGCTTTTCCGAAAGTCAGATGGTATATCGTCAGACTCATATATTCTACACACCAACGTGAATAGTCGTATTGTTGCCACCTCCCCCACTGATTTAAAGGAGACTGTAAAATCATTGAGTCTCCTTTAAATGTTCATATATACGATGTACAACTTATCAAATGGTATCTAATTGTGGTTCACGGCAAAGTATCTGGATGAGTGCTTGTAAGGTGCGAAATTATAGCCACCTTACAACCAAACAGAAAATGTAAGATAGTAGCTGTTTTCAAAATCTGTGCTCTTTGCTCCCGAACAGAGGAGTCCCAGAATAGCGCCTGACGGGGAGGCTTAACACCAAATTCACTCCAGTGTCCTGACGGATACGTTCGTCCTAGGTCACAAATTGATTTCTGTGGTTATTTAAAGCAGCACTGCTTGCTTTTAGCACTGTCAACTCTAAGTAAATGCATCTCCTCTCGGTCGTTAAGTGAAGGTCGACGGCCACTGCGTTGTCAATGGTAAGCCGTGATTGCTGAAATTTGGTATTCTCGATACGATGATGGCAGTATCCGTCTCGGAATAATAACTCCCAAACGATTTCCGAAGCGAAACGTCCCATGCGTCCAGCTCCGACTACCATTTCGCTCTCAAAGTCTATTAATACCAGCAGTGCGGCCGTGATCACGCCGGAAACTTTTTCACATGGATCACCTGAGTACAAATGACAGCACCGAAAATGCATTCCCATTTCATCCCTTACGTACCCCAAACTACCGCCATCTATGAGGTGCATTCAAGTTCTAAGGCCTCCGATTTTTTTTTCTAATTAACTACTCACCCGAAATCGATGAAACTGGCGTTACTTCTCGACGTAAACGCCCTGCAGACGTACACATTTTTCACAACGCTGACGCCATGATTCCATGGCAGCGGCGAAGGCTTCTTTAGGAGTCTGTTTTGACCACTGGAAAATCGATGAGGCAATAGCAGCACGGCTGGTGAACGTGCGGTCACGTAGAGTGTCTTTCATTGTTGGAAAAAGCCAAAAGTCACTAGGAGCCAGGTCAGGTGAGTAGGGAGCATGAGGAATCACTTCAAAGTTGTTAGCACGAAGAAACTGTTGCGTAACATTAGCTCGATGTGCGGGTGCGTTGTCTCGGTGAAACAGCACACGCGCAGCCCTTCCCGGACGTTTTTGTTGCAGTGCAGGAAGGAATTTGTTCTTCAAAACATTTTCGTAGGATGCACCTGTAACCGTAGTGCCCTTTGGAACGCAATGGGTAAGGATTACGCCCTCGCTCTCCCAGAACATGGACACCATCATTTTTTCAGCACTGGCGGTTACCCGAAATTTTTTGGTGGCGGTGAATCTGTGTGCTTCCATTGAGCTGACTGGCGCCTTGTTTCTGGATTGAAAAATGGCATCCACGTCTCATCCATCGTCACAACCGACAAAAAGAAAGTCCCATTCATGCTGTCGTTGCGCGTCAATATTGCTTGGCAACATGCCACACGGGCAGCCGTGTGGTCGTCTGTCAGCATTTGTGGCACCCACCTGGATGACACTTTTCGCATTTTCAGGTCGTCATGCAGGATTGTGTGCGCAGAACCCACAGAAATGCCAACTCTGGAGGCGATCTTTTCAACAGTCATTCGGCGATCCCCCAAAACAATTCTCTCCACTTTCTCGATCATGTCGTCAGACCGGCTTGTGCAAGCCCGAGGTTGTTTTGGTTTGTTGTCACAAGATGTTCTGTCTTCATTTAACTGTCGCACCCACGAACGCACTTTCGACACGCCCATAACTCCATCACCACATGTCTTCTTCAACTGTCGATGAATTTCAATTGGTTTCACACCACGCAAATTCAGAAAACGAATGATTGCACGCTGTTCAAGTAAGGAAAACGTCGCCATTTTAAGTATTCAAAACGGTTCTCATTCTCGCCGCTGGCGGTAAAATTCCATCTGCCGTACGGTGCTGTCATCTCTGGGACGTATTGACAATGAACGTGGCCTCATTTTAAAACAATGTGCATGTTTCTATCTCTTTCCAGTCCGGAGAAAAAGAATCGGAGGCCTTAGAACTTGAATGTACCTCGTATATATGTGCGTATACTATCCCATGACTTTTGTCACCTTAGTGTACACTCCAGCGGCGGCTCCAGGAACTCCAGCGCACAGCCCAGTCCAGTCATCACCATCTTCTTGCGCGCGCTGCTTAACAAGCATTTTTCCCCGCGCCACGTCCCCCCCTCCGCGCCCCCCCCCCCCCCCCTCCGCCATCACAGGCCAGAGTCACAATCAATGTCTCTGTGCCAGATTACGATTGCAGAGAAAAACTGATCCCACGTATCGAGTCTTTCCTGTTCGCGTCAGTATGTGTTTACTTCAGTATTTTTGTGTTTTACCAATATAACAATGTAGGAACTCGATGTGGGACCGCCAATGTACAGTCTCTTTACTGACGGTAGTGCAATTACGTTGTGTAGTGCGATAGCGTGCTCCGAAAAGGCGTGGAGGTCGTGCAGCACGGAATGGAGGCTCATTCGTCATTCTGCGTGGATGGTAACGGACCGTATCGGAAGTCAAATGCCTGCAGCGACAATCGAAACTCGAGACCGGTAACTACTCTCTTAGCAAAACCTCATCCCTGGCATTTACGGACGTCTTGTGGACCATATTTTGCTCTTACTATAGGAACGATTTGGAAGCGATAGGGGATCCAGCACTAGAATTAGAATGTAAAGGAGCTTTGGAGGACTAAAGATCAAATAAGGCAGAAGGGATAGACAACATACTATCAGGATTTCTAAAATCATTGGCGGATGTGCCAACAACACGGCTACTCACATTCGTGCGTAGAATGTATGAGTCTGGCGACATACCATCTGACTTTCGGAAAAATATCGACCACACAATTCCGAAGACTGCAAGAGCTGACAAAAGCGAGAATTATCGCACCATCAGTTTAACAACTCATGGATCCAAGTTGCTTACAAGAATGATATACAGAACATCTGAAAAGAAGATTGAGGATATGCTACGTGACAATCAGTTTGGCTTTAAAAAAGGTAAAGGCACCAGAGATTTAATTCTGACATTGCGACTGATAATGGAAGTAAGACTAAAGAAAAATCTGGATACATTCATAGGATTTGTCGACCTGGAAAAAGCGTTCCACATTGTAAAATCGTGCAAGATGTTCGAAATTCTGAGAAAAATAGGGATAAGCTATAGCGAGAGACCGGTGATATGGAATATGTACAGGAGCAAAGAGGGAATAATAAGAGCGGACGACCAGGAACGAAGTGCTCGGATTATAAGGAGTGTAAGACAGGTATGTAGCATTTCGCCTCTACTGTTCAATCTGCATATCTAAGAATCAATTATGGAAATACAAGAAACGTTCAGGGGTTGAATTAAAATTCAAGGTGAAAGGATATCAATGATACGATTCGCTGATGACATTGCTATTCTGAGTGAAATTGAAGAAAAATTACATGATCTGCTGAATGGAATGAACAATCTAATGTGTATTGAATTTGAGAGTAAATCGAAGAAAGACGAAAGTAATGAGAAGTAGCAGAAATGAGAACAGTGAATAACTTAACAGAATCGATGGTCACGAAGTTGACGAAGTTAAGGTGTAACTGATGACGGACGGAGCAAGCAGACATCAAAAGCAGACCAGCAATGGCAAAAAGGGCATTCCTGACCAAGAGAACTTTACTAGTATCAAAGATAGGCCTTCATTTGAGGAAGAAATTTCTGAGAACGTACGTCTGTAGTACAGCATTGTAAGGCAGTGAAACATGAACTGTGGGAAAACTGGAACAGCAGAGTGTAGAAGCATTTGAGTTGGAGTGCTACAGACGAATGTTGAAAATTAGATAGACTGATAAGGTAAGGAATGAGGAGGTTCTGCGCTGAATCGGAGAGGGAAGAATTATATGGAAAACACTGACTAGGAGGACGGACAGGATAACAGGGCATCTTTTAAGACATGAGGGAATGACTTCCATGGTACTAGAGGGAAATGTAGAGGTCTTAAACTGTAGAGGACGACAGAGATTGGAATATATTCAGCAAGTAATTGGGGACGTAGGTTGCAAGTGCTACTCTGAGATGAAGAAGTTGGCACAGGAGAGGAATTCGTGGCGGGCTGCTTAAAATCAGTCAGAAGACTGATGACCCCTCCCCCCGCCCCCCCCCCCTTTCAAAAAAAAGACAGGAACGGCTGTGGAGACAGGTAGGTACTCTTCGACGACAGTCTCTAACCATCTGTCTCTTACGATCTCTCTCTCTCTCTATCTATCTCTCTCTCTATATACACTCCTGGAAATGGAAAAAAGAACACATTGACTCCGGTGTGTCAGACCCACCATACTTGCTCCGGACACTGCGAGAGGGCTGTACAAGCAATGATCACACGCACGGCACAGCGGACACACCAGGAACCGCGGTGTTGGCCGTCGAATGGCGCTAGCTGCGCAGCATTTGTGCACCGCCGCCGTCAGTGTCAGCCAGTTTGCCGTGGCATACGGAGCTCCATCGCAGTCTTTAACACTGGTAGCATGCCGCGACAGCGTGGACGTGAACCGTATGTGCAGTTGACGGACTTTGAGCAAGGGCGTATAGTGGGCATGCGGGAGGCCAGGTGGACGTACCGCCGAATTGCTCAACACGTGGGGCGTGAGGTCTCCACAGTACATCGATGTTGTCGCCAGTGGTCGGCGGAAGGTGCACGTGCCCGTCGACCTGGGACCGGACCGCAGCGACGCACGGATGCACGCCAGGACCGTAGGATCCTACGCAGTGCCGTAGGGGACCGCACCGCCACTTCCCAGCAAATTAGGGACACTGTTGCTCCTGGGGTATCGGCGAGGACCGTTCGCAACCGTCTCCATGAAGCTGGGCTACGGTCCCGCACACCGTTAGGCCGTCTTCCGCTCACGCCCCAACATCGTGCAGCCCGCCTCCAGTGGTGTCGCGACAGGCGTGAATGGAGGGACGAATGGAGACGTGTCGTCTTCAGCGATGAGAGTCGCTTCTGCCTTGGTGCCAATGATGGTCGTATGCGTGTTTGGCGCCGTGCAGGTGAGCGCCACAATCAGGACTGCATACGACCGAGGCACACAGGGCCAACACCCGGCATCATGGTGTGGGAAGCGATCTCCTACACTGGCCGTACACCACTGGTGATCGTCGAGGGGACACTGAATAGTGCACGGTACATCCAAACCGTCATCGAACCCATCGTTCTACCATTCCTAGACCGGCAAGGGAACTTGCTGTTCCAACAGGACAATGCACGTCCGCATGTATCCCGTGCCACCCAACGTGCTCTAGAAGGTGTAAGTCAACTACCCTGGCCAGCAAGATCTCCGGATCTGTCCCCCATTGAGCATGTTTGGGACTGGATGAAGCGTCGTCTCACGCGGTCTGCACGTCCAGCACGAACGCTGGTCCAACTGAGGCGCCAGGTGGAAATGGCATGGCAAGCCGTTCCACAGGACTACATCCAGCATCTCTACGATCGTCTGCATGGGAGAATAGCAGCCTGCATTGCTGCGAAAGGTGGATATACACTGTACTAGTGCCGACATTGTGCATGCTCTGTTGCCTGTGTCTATGTGCCTGTGGTTCTGTCAGAGTGATCATGTGATGTATCTGACCCCAGGAATGTGTCAATAAAGTTTCCCCTTCCTGGGACAATGAATTCACGGTGTTCTTATTTCAATTTCCAGGAGTGTATATCTCTCCGAAGGGTCAGCTTTGCCCTAGAACACGTCTGCTCCAAACCTCCGACATGATGGTCGAAAATAGGTCCACTCTGCACTACGCTAATAGTTGCTGTTTAAATGTTTGACCTTCGTCTTGTGCTGAGTTCCAAATTCCGTGTTATGCCAGCAGTATCACAAGCGCCCTCAGGCTGAAATAAATCACACATACGCTACAGCAAGACAAATCACAGCTCAGGGAGTAACTGAAATTAGTACGAACGTCATCTTGTTCACACTAGGCTTTAAACTGAAGGTCGCATTCACACTGCACACGAAATATTACTTAGTAGTTTGAAAAGAAAAAAGAAAGAAGAAGAAGAAAGAAAAGGAGGACATGATATCGTTATTAGCACAGCAATACTCGTGCGCAACATAGTGTAATACTGTATATTACGTAAATGAGCAGCCAGTCTGGAATATTTTGAGGAAATGGGTAAAATCGATTTATTCTAAAGGCACAAGCCGCGTCTTTCAAACAGGTGCAGGAGAAGTTCTCACAATACCTACGTGCCAATCCAGGCCGACTTTGAGGAAGAGAAGTCTATTCCGGTAAGCGTTGCTGACAGGCTACGCCACCACGTACTTTGCTGAACAAACCGGCTACGGGTGTCGCCATGGCTAGCCAATACGGAGGCGCGACAAAGTAGCCACGTGGTTGCTGTAGGCCATGTCCTGGGGTGTAGAGGGCAAAGAGAGACACTCCCGTGTCATTCTGCGTTGCGGATAGTTATCTGTGCTCCAGGGTCCGCCACCAGCCACACGAAAGTGAAATGCTTCGTCTAATGCTTCCTATTCCAGTGTTTTATTCAACCATCTAGATAGGCAGTCAGCCTTTGGCCTTTACTTCTGCCGTCAGGGGAACACTACTGTATTCCAACTACCAAGAAGATACTACAGTTCAATGATTTTTAATTTCAGACCACCTCCGTTCCGATGACCCGTCCCCACTCTGACCACATCTACGTCTACATTTATACTCCGCAAGCCACCCAACGGTGTGTGGCGGAGGGCACGTGCCACTGTCATTACCTCCCTTTCCTGTTCCAGTCGCGTATGGTTCGCGGAAAGAACGACTGTCTGAAAGCCTCCGTGCGCGCTCTAATCTCTCTAATTTTACATTCGTGATCTTCTCGGGAGGTATAAGTAGGAGGAACCAATATATTCGATACCTCATCCAGAAACGCACCCTTTCGAAACCTGACGAGCAAGCTACACCGCGATGCAGAGCGCCTCTCTTGCAGAGTCTGCCACTTGAGTTTGCTAAACATCTCCGTAACGCTATCGCGGTTACCAAATAACCCTGTGACGAAACGCGCCGCTCTTCTTTGGATCTTCTCTATCTCCTCCGTCAACCCGATCTGGTACGGATCCCACACTGATGAGCAATACTCAAGTATAGGTCGAACGAGTGTTTTGTAAGCCACCTCCTTTGTTGATGGACTACATTTTCTAAGGACTCTCCCAATGAATCTCAACCTGGTACCCGCCTTACCAACAATTAATTTTATATGATCATTCCACTTCAAATCGTTCCGCACGCATACTCCCAGATATTTTACAGAAGTAACTGCTACCAGTGTTTGTTCCGCTATCATATAATCATACAATAAAGGATCCTTCTTTCTATGTATTCGCAATACATAACATTTGTCTATGTTAAGGGTCAGTTGCCACTCTCTGCACCAAGTGCCTATCCGCTGCAGATCTTCCTGCATTTCGCTACAGTTTTCTAAGGCTGCAACTTCTCTGTATACTACAGCATCATCCGCGAAAAGCCGCATGGAACTTCCGACACTATCTACAAGGACATTCGTCTTGTTGTGCCGCGCCGGGTAGCCGTGCGGTCAGAGGCGTCTTGTAGCGGTTCCCGAGGCTCCCCCCGTCGGAGGTTCGAGTCCTCCCTCGGGCATGGGTGTGTGTTTTGTCCTTAGCACAAGTAAGTTTAAGTTAGACTAAGTAGTGCGTAAGCCTAGGAACCGATGACTTCAGCAGTTTGGATCCACAGTCCGTACCACAAATTTCCAAATTTTCCTCTTCTTTTAGGCTCGCACAACTGATTTATACTTGGAATGCGCACTTTTGTTAACAATATAACAATGAAACAGAGAGTCCTATTTCTTCTGGAAAGCAGTGCGGAATTAGCCGAGCGGTCTCAGGCGCTGCAGTCATGGACTGTGCGGCTGGTCCCGGCGGAGGTTCGAGTCCTCCCTCGGGCATGGGTGTGTGTGTTTGTCCCTAGGATAATTTAGGTTAAGTAGTGTGTAAGCTTGGGGACTGATGACCTTAACAGTTAAGTCCCATAAGATTTCACACTTTTTTTTTTCTTCTGGAAAATCTATCAATCGAATATTCCAGGATGGACCAGCAGTGTGCAATAATTTTTTTCAGTCGAGACATATTGATATTTTGCTGTAGAAATATTTACAAGTAATTACTACTTCGTATTTCTATTGTATTGTAGTATTTCGTTATAAAGATTTAAACGGTGTTCTAGGTCGTCGTTGGTTCGGATATTGTTTAACACAAATTTGCTTCGAGTCAAGCTTCATATTTATTTGACAAAGGTCGTGAACAAACTCTATCCGAAGAAGTAATTTAACTAGCGCTGGTTTCCGCAGACATTTATCTTTGTATGGGTAAGACTATAAATTTTCAAATTTTGATAGAGAGGTCAGTTTCGAGACATGCCATGCCACAAGAAAAAATTTTTATACGTGACACAAGAAACGTACTACATACACTTGCTTCTAGAAGCGTATGACAGTTCTTTACACTTGCTTCTAGAAGCTTATCATAGTTCTTTAACGAAGGAAAACTCTATATTCTGGATTAAATGAGTTGGTGAACAGACGGCTATGTTCGAAAGCATTTGATAAGCGGAAGTCGTGGATTTTGCTTAGTTTGCTGGACAGTTAAGCTATTTTTGTAAAGGTGTTGGGTTCGTACGGGGTCAATCTGCTGTTCTGAGGGGTTTCACTACTTTGCAGGATGTAGAGTTTACTCTTCTTCTTTCAAAAAAAAAAATGTACAAGGTCTTGCTGCAATGTAAAATGTCTTATTTCAGCTTGTATATATTTTCCTTAAGAACTTAAATGCTATGTGTACAGACAATAATAAGCAATTTTCTCCATTATTTAACAGTAAAAAAGAAAGAAAACATTCAGAAGATACTGTAGTTTCAGCGAGACATGACTGGATAAAAATCCAAGAGAAACTGTGTCTGCTCAACGTGAAACCTTATAAAACCCAATTTATGTGTAAGCAAACTCGGCCACAACAGAGATATTCGACTTCAAGATGAATACTGACAAGGGAACCTCCCCATCGCACCCCCCTCAGATTTAGTTATAAGTTCGCACAGTGGATAGGCCTTGAAAAACTGAACACAGATCAATTGAGAAAACAGGAAGAAGTTGTGTGGAACCGTGAAAAAATAAGCAAAATATACAAACTGAGTAGTTTATGGGAAGATAGGCAACATCAAGGACACTGGGAACGAAAGAGCGCCGTGGTCTCGTGGTAACGTGAGCAGCTACGGAACGAAATGTCCTTGATTTTAATCTTCCATCGACTGAAAAGTTTAATTTTTTATTTTCAGTTTATGTGACGAAATCTTACGTTTTCATCACTTTTTTGGGAGTGATTATCACATTCACAAGAAAATTTAAATCGGGCAAGGTAGAAGAATCTTTTTACCCATTCGTCAAGTGTACAAGTTAGGTGGATCGACAACATATTCCTGTCATGTGACGCACACGCCGCCACCAGTGTCGTATAGAATATATCAGATGTGTTTTCCTGTGGAGAAATCGGTTGACCTATGACCTTGCGATCAAAAGTTTTCGGTTCCCATTGGAGAGGCACGTCCTTTCGTCTACTAATCGCACGGTTTTGCGATGCGGTCGCAAAACACAGACACTACACTTATTACAGTGAACAGAGACGTCAATGTACGAACGGACAGATAATAACTATGCAAAAATTAAGAAAGTAAAACTTTCACTCGAGAGAGGAATTGAACCAAGGACCTCTCCATCTGCAGCTGCTCACGCTACCACGGGACCACGGCGCGCCTAAGCTGACGGTCTCCATGATGTTGCCTATGTCACCCATGGACTACTCAGTTTGTATATTTTGCTTATTTTTTCACAGTTCCACACAACTTCTTCTTGTTTTCTCAATTGATATGTGTTCAGTTTATCAAGGCCTATCCACTGTGCCAACTTATAACTAAATCTGAGGGGGGTGCGATGGGGAGGTTCCCTTGTGAGTGGCGGTTTTCATAGAGATTTAGCATTTTAGACCAGATGGCGCACATGTCTACATCGCTACTGGTTTTTGTGCATCTACTTATAACATCCAGAAAGCAATCATCAAAAAAGCAATGTAACTTGTTAGGCTGTGTCATCAAAAGGACCGGTTAAAGAACGGCTTTAAACAAGTGCCTTCAGGCGGACTCGTACAGCCGTGTCATGTTGCCTTCCGCTCGGCTAGCAGTGTACATTAACACTCGCTGTAAATCAAACATATCTCCAGTTACTGTTCTCATCCATTGCCGACGACTATAATGGCGCCAGCGTAACAATAAAACGGACGCGGAGGAAACCCCGCTGATTGCGGCGGCGATACGCGTCGTATGCAAAGGAGGCGAGACGGAGATCATTAAAACTATTATTGTCTGTCGGAGTACACAACGGTCTAATCTAATATTAAATCCTTATCGGCACGAAAACAATTAATACCTCCGTGTCGGCGCTGTCGGACATCGGAACAGGCGCCTTCTGCGGGGAACACAACGGAAAGTGCGCCGGCGAACGAGAAAGGGAAGTGGTGGGCGGCGCTAAAACTCAAAAGGCCCGTAATTAATTACATAAAAACCATTCTCGCTTTTCAGCAGTCAGTGTGCGCTAACGACCTGTCAATAAATTCGTAAATTATTTTGAACTGGTCGTCTGGCCTTTGGCACAAAGGAGGATCGCTGCGAGGCGCCGTCACATCTCACGTTGTGGCGCCGCGGCGCGCGTGCGCGTATTTCATATTTAAATTTCGGACTGCGAGGGGGCGGGACAGGGGAGCGCCCGCCGGCGCTGATACGATCTCGCGGCGCGTCCGCCATTACTGCCTCAATCAGAGCCGGACGGCCCGTCCGGGAACAAAAGCGGCGCGCCCCGCGCGTGGGCGCATGCGCACTGGCGGACACCGCGCTGCGCGTGCGCCGACGGGTTAATTGTGGCCTGCCCTGGGGTGCGGCGCTCTCTGCTCAGCGCCTGGATAAACGCCGTTAGGTGTGCCGCTAGCCATACACGGTAATTCGCCTTCCGATAATTGTTCGACTCACTGTTGCCTTTATTATCGATTTCCTCATACTACCAAAGAAGGCATGTAAACAGTAAGAAGTTGAAGTGGTGGGTAAATAGCGGTATCGTCTACAATATTAGCCATCGCACTATTTATAGATAATTATGGAATATCAAGACCGCACGAGAATTTCACTTTTTTGTCAATAATTTTATGCTCCATCCAAGGAACTTAAGTCCTGCATATTACAACGAAAATAAAGTTGTGATACACATATTTTAAGTAGGCTGTTTAGGTTCTTACATTGGTAACGCCACCGCCACGTAGCGCTCTTCCTGTCAGGAAGGTCGCAGTTCGTAGTAATAGACGGCAAATCATCGAGTAAAACTGAAGTGATATCAGGTGTTCCCCAGGGACCTCTACTGTTCCAGATCTATATAAATGACCTGGGTGACAGTTATCTTAGGTTGTTCGCAGACGATGCTGTAATTTACCGTCTAGTAAGGTCATCCGAAGACCAGTATCAGTTGCAAAGCGATTTAGAAGAGATTGCTGTATGGTGTGGCAGGTGGCAGTTGACGCTAAATAACGAAAAGTGTGAAGTGATCCACATGAGTTCCAAAAGAAATCCGTTGCATTTCGATTACTCGATAAATAGTACAATTCTCAAGGCTGTCAATTCAACTAAGTACATGGGTGTTAAAATTACGAACAACTTCAGTTAGAAAGACCACATAGATAATATTGTGGGAAAGGCGAGTCAAAGGTTGCGTTTCATTGGCAGGACACTTAGAAGATGCAACAAGTCCACTAAAGAGACAGCTTACACTACACTCGTCCGTCCTCTGTCAGAATATTGCTGCGCGGAGTGGGATCCTTACCGGGTGGGATTGACGGAGGACATCGAAAGGGTGCAAAAAAGGGCAGCTCGTTTTGTATTATCACGTAATAGGGGAGAGAGTGTGGCAGATATGATACGCGAATTGGGATGGAAGTAATTAAAGCAAAGACGTTTTTCGTCGCGGCTAGATCTATTTACGAAATATCAGTCACCAACTTTCTCTTCCGAATGCGAAAATATTTTGTTGATCCCAACCTACATAGGTAGGAATGATCATCAAAATAAAATAAGAGAAATCGGAGCTCGAACAGAAAGGTTTAGGTGTTTGTCTCTCCCGCGCGCTGTTCGGGAGTGGAATGGTAGAGAGATAGTATGATTGTGGTTCGATGAACCTTCTGCCAAGCACTTAAATGTGAATTGCAGAGTAGTCATGTAGAAGTAGATGAAAATCACCGGCTGTGCTGTGTGCAGTCTGTGGCTGGGTGGCATTGTTGGAATTTGCTATTCTAGTGTTGGGCAGTGGGCTGTTAACAACGCATAGCGATGCGCAGTTGGAGGTGAGCCGCCAGCAGTGGTGGATGGTTCAAATGGCTCGGAGCACTATGGGACTTAACATCTGTGGTCGTTAGTCCCCTAGAACTTAGAACTATTTAAACCTAACTAACCTAAGGACATCACACACATCCATGCCCGAGGCAGGATTCGAACCTGCGACCGTAGCGGTCACGCGGTTCCAGACTGAAGCGCCTAAACCGCACGGCCACACCGGCCGGCAGTGGTGGATGAGGGGAGAGAGATGGCGGAGTTTTGAGAGCGGATGATCTGGACGTGTGTCCATCAGAGACAGTAAATTTGTAATACTGGATGTCATGAACTGCTATATATATTATGACATTTGAACACTATTAAGGTAAATACATTGTTTGTTCTTTATCAAAATCTTTCATTTGCTAACTATGCCTATCAGTAGTTAGTGACGTCAGTAGTTTGAATCTTTTATTTAGCTGTCAGTAGTGGCGCTTGCCGTATTGCAGTAGTTCGAGTAACGAAGATTTTTGTGAGGTAAGTGATTCATGAAAGGTATAGGGTAATGTTAGTCAGGGCCATTCTTTTGTAGGGATTTTTGAAAGTCAGATTGCGTTGCGCTAAAAATATTGTGTGTCAGTTTAGTGATGATCAGAAGTAAAGAGAGAAATGTCTGAGTACGTTCAGTTTTGCTCAGCTGTTTGAATATCAAATAATGTAAGAGGTTTATCAGCGCAGTAATTCACTAATTTTTCTAAGGGGACGTTTCAATATACAGTATACTGCTCTGATACACAGACACAGTGAAAAAACCTCCAGTCCAGTGCTCGTTGGGCGAAAAGGAAGCATGTCTGTAGATGTCATATTGTACCAAACTACCAGTGGAAACTCTGATTTTTCGTACGCCAACCTGCACTTAGCACGGTACAAAGACACTTCAGTCCTAACATTAATCACATTTTCAGTTTCATTGTGTTTGCTATTATTCCCTGGCAATAACGAAGCAATCAGGAAGGAGTCAGGAAAAAATGTCCGCCACCCTACAATAAAACGAAATTCTACCACTTTAAACAAATCATGATCATATGCAGAAGAAGCCGTACCTACAATATTATGTAACTGCCACTTCCCTTTTATTAAACCATACAGTGGGTGCTCTTTCAGATTTTCTGCAAAACGTGACTGTAAACTCAAGAGGTCAAAGTATTCAGCTGCCCTGAAGCCCAAGACTGGTGCTCATTAATAGCACATGAGTGATGCACTCTGCTCACTGCTACAGTTTGTGAGTGATGTACACAATTACTTTGAAACTTTAAATAATTTTAAACACTGTACATTAAGCAAACGTAGGAATTGTTGCATGATTTTACAAATAGTTAAATCCCCAGTAATAATAAACTGCGTTTTTGTACATATTCTTTGGAACTGTCGGTTTTCTCCTTGAGTTTGATTTTGTCACACTGGTTTCCATTCCTAATATAATGATTAAAAGATGTAGAATTACTCCCAGAAATATGTAAACCCAGAAGTAGGTTTCAGTTACAGAATATTGGTGAACACCCTTTCCCCATGGCATAACCCACATATGCCTTCGACAAACCTGTATACACTGAAAACACCTCATCCTCCTACTCTCAACGTCCAACCCTCCCTACATCTCTCCACCTCATTCTGTCACCTCCATTTCCCCATCTGCTCCTCCTCAGTATCTCTGTCTCTTCATCTCCACTTCCCCCTCTTTTCTTTCATTTCCTCTGCCCGTCCTTCTGACCATATCTTCCTCTCCATCCCTATGTCTATCTATAACTCCCCCTCTTCCTTTTCCACCTGCCCACTGCTCACTACCCTACCTCATGCTTCTTCTCCTCCTCCTCTCCTCTCTCTCTCTCTCTCTCTCTCTCCATATCCTCTCCTCCTCATTTTCTCCAGCTCCTCTTCCATCCATCTCAGCCTCGCACCAGACATTGGCACATTGCTCGTACAATAGAGTTTAATAAGCTGCGTTGACAACAGGCCTGTCATGCTCTGCAGGCTTCATATCAAGGGTCTGAAAATCATGTATTTTTCTCTGACATATAGGTCGTCATGCAAAGCGGGTCGATACAGCAGGCTGGTACTACACCAACACAACTGTCATGTAGGGCAGCCTGCATGTTGTGACCCAGAAAACCGATTTTCGCTTCGAATATGTATGTTGCCCTGCAGAGCAGGCTCCCCCAACATACATATTGGCAGACCAATACCGTTTGCCACACAATCTGCTTGTTGTAGAGGACTTCCACACTATACCAGCACGACTGTCAGTAGAGCAGCCTGCATGTAGGAACTCAGAAAATCGTTTCTTGCCACACATATGTAGGCTGCCCAGCAAAGCAGGTTGATTTGGCAGGCCAGTACTGTTCCCACCCGACTTCCTTGTTGTACAGGACTTCCTGTATGCCAGGGTCTGCAAGGAAAGAACATACTTTTTATCTCCACTCCTACTGGAGCTAGGAAGTTGTACACCGCACAGTGCTGATACTTGTGAGGCCTGCCGTTTAGGTGTCAAATTAGGCTGAAACCGTCCTAGGGGTTTGGTAGGAGATCCCAGACATAAACATACAGTCCGCTTTGTGCAGGGCGTTGGGGGTAAAAGGGCAGTATCTTAATATGTATCCACTTGGGTGTGTTAGTTTTTTTTTCTCTGTGTCTAACAGGTTTCCTGCAAACGCATCACATACTGTAATTTACTACCTGATTTTTTCTGTATGCTCATAAGTAACCGATAAGTGGACCATGCCTGGCAGTGTAGCCTAACCATTCTGCATCCACACTTTGATCTGCTGCCCAGGAGAAAATGAGCATTAATGGCTTGTTCTTTCCAAATATATCTGTAGGTTCTAATCAGCGTAAAACATATTACCCTAATAGCTCTAATTACTAGTCTGCAAGTTAAGTAAACATGCTACAGGCCAGAAATGCAGATGATAAACGGGTATTAATTAAACAAATATATTGAATTAGAACTGACATGTGATTACATTTTCACGCAATTTGGGTGCATAGATCCTGAGAAATCAGTACCCACAACAACCACCTCTGGCTGTAATAACGGCCTTGATACGCCTGGGCATTGGGTCAAACTGAGCTCGGATGGCGTGTACAGGTACAGCTGCCCATGCAGCTTCAACACGATACCACACTTCATCAAGAGTAGTGACTGGCGTATTGTGACGAGCCAGTTGCTCGGCCACCATTGACCAGATGTTTTCAATTGGTGAGAGATCTGGAGAATGTGCTGGCCAGGGCAGCAGTCGAACATTTTCTGTATCCACATGGGCCCGTACAGGACCTACAACATGCGTTCGTGCGTTATCCTGCTGAAATGTAGGGTTTCGCAGGGATCGAATGAAGGGTAGAGCCACGGGTCGTAACACATCTGAAATGTAACGTCCAATCTTCAAAGTGCCGTCAATGCGAACAAGGGGTGACCGAGACGTGTAACCAATGGCACCCCACACCATCACGCAGGGTGATACGCCAGTATGGCGATGACGAATACACGCTTCGAATGTGTGTTCACAGCGATGTCGCCAAACACGGATGCGACCATCATGATGCTGAAAACAGAACCTGGATTCATCCGAAAAAATGACGTTTTGCTATTCGTGCACTCAGGTTCGTCGTTGAGTACACCATCGCAGGCGCTCCTGTCTGTGATGCTGCGTCAAGGGTAAACGCAGCCATGGTCTCCGAGCTGATAGTCCATGCTGCTGCAAACGTCTTCGAACTGTTCGTGCAGATGGTTGTTCTCTTGCAAACGTCCCCATCTGTTGACTCAGGGATCGAGACGTAGCTACACGATCCGTTACAGCCATGCGGATAAGATGCCTGTCATCTCGACTGCTAGTGATACGAGGCCGTTGGGATGGATGCAGCACGGTGTTCCGTATTACCCTCCTGGACCCAGCGATTTCATATTCTGCTAATAGTCATTGGTCCTCGACCAACGCGAGCAGCAATGTCGCTATACGATAAACCCCAATCGCGATAGGCTACAATCCGACCTTAACCAAAGTCGGAAACGTGATGGTACGCATTTGTCCTCCTTACACGAGGCATCACAACAACGTTTCACAAGGTAACGCCGGTCAACTGCTGTTTGTGTATGAGAAATCTGTGCGAAACTTTCCTCATGTCAGCACGTTGTAGGTGTCGCCACCGGCGCCACCCTTGTGTGAATGCTATGAAAAGCTAATCACTTGCATATCACAGCATCTTCTTACTGTCGGTTAAATTTCGCGTCTGTAGCACGTCATCTTCGTGGTGTAGCAATTTTAATATCCAGTAGTGTACATATATAATGCTGTTCAGTGCACTATCCTCAGTACCGATAGAAATATCTGCACTTATACCCTTTGTTGTTGTTGTTGTGGTCTTCAGTCGTGAGACTGGTTTGATGCAGCTCTCCATGCTACTCTATCCTGTGCAAGCTTTTTCATCTCCCAGTACCTACTGCAACCTACATCCTTCTGAATCTGCTTAGTGTATTCATCTCTTGGTCTCCCTCTACGATTTTTACCCTCCACGCTGCCCTCCAATACTAAATTGGTGATCCCTTGATGCCTCAGAACATGTCCTACCAACCGATCCCTTCTTCTGGTCAAGTTGTGCCACAAAATTCTCTTCTCCCCAATCCTATTCAATACTTCCTCATTAGTTATGTGATCTACCCATCTAATCTTCAGCATTCTTCTGTAGCACCACATTTCGAAAGCTTCTATTCTCTTCTTGTCCAAACTATTTATCGTCCATGTTTCACTTTAATACATGGCCACACTCCATACGAATACTTTCAGAAATGACTTCCTGACACTTAAATCAATACTGGATGTTAACAAATTTCTCTTCTTCAGAAACGCTTTCCTTGCCATTGCCAGCCTACATTTTATATCCTCTCTACTTCGACCATCATCAGTTATTTTGCTCCCCAAATAGCAAAACTCCTTTACTACTTTAAGTGCCTCATTTCCTAATCTAATTCCCTCAGCATCACCCGATTTAATTAGACTACATTCCATTATCCTTGTTTTGCTTTTGTTGATGTTCATCTTATATCCTCCTTTCAAGACACTGTCCATTCCATTCAACTGCTCTTCCAAGTCCTTTGCTGTCTCTGACGGAATTACAATGTCATCGGCGAACCTCAAAGTTTTTATTTCTTCCCCATGAATTTTAATACCTACTCCGAATTTTTCTTTTGTTTCCTTTACTGCTTGCTCAATATACAGATTGAACAACATCGGGGAGAGGCTACAACCCTGTCTTACTCCCTTCCCAACCACTGCTTCCCTTTCATGTCCCTCGACTCTTATAACTGCCATCTGGTTTCTGTACAAATTGTAAATAGCCTTTCGCTCCCTGTATTTTACCCCTGCCGCCTTTAGAATTTGAAAGAGAGTATTCCAGTCAACATTGTCAAAAGCTTTCTCTAAATCTACAAATGCTAGAAACGTAGGTTTGCCTTTCCTTAATCTTTCTGCTAAGATAAGTCGTAAGGTCAGTATTGCCTCACGTGTTCCAGTGTTTCTACGGAATCCAAACTGATCTTCCCCGAGGTTTTTCCATTCGTCTGTAAAGAATTCGTGTTAGTATTTTGCAGCTGTGACTTATTAAGCTGATAGTTCGGTAATTTTCACATCTGTCAACACCTGCTTTCTTTGGGATTGGGATAATTATATTCTTCTTGAAGTCTGAGGGTATTTCGCCTGTTTCATACATCTTGCTCACCAGATGGTACAGTTTTGTCAGGACTGGCTCTCCCACGGCCGTCAGTAGTTCCAATGGAATATTGTCTACTCCGGGGGCCTTGTTTCGACTCAGGTCTTTCAGTGCTCTGTCAAACTCTTCACGCAGTATCATATCTCCCATTTCATCTTCATCTACGTCCTCTTCCATTTCCATAATATTGTCCTCAAGTACATTGCCCTTGTATAGACCCTCTATATACTCCTTCCACCTTTCTGCTTTCCCTTCTTTGCTTAGAACTGGGTTTCCATCTGAGCTCTTGTATTCATACAAGTCGTTCTCTTATCTCCAAAGATCTCTTTAATTTTCCTGTAGGCGGTATCTATCTTACCCCTAGTGAGATAGGCCTCTACATCCTTACATTTGTCCTCTAGCCATCCCCGCTTAGCCATTTTGCGCTTCCTGTCGATCTCATTTTTGAGACGTTTGTATTCCTTTTTGCCTGTTTCACTTACTGCATTTTTATATTTTCTCCTTTCATCAATTAAATTCAATATTTCTTCTGTTACCCAAGGATTTCTACTAGCCCTCGTCTTTTTACCTACTTGATCCTCTGCTGCCTTCACTACTTCATCCCTCAAAGCTACCCATTCTTCTTCTACTGTATTTATTTCCCCCATTCCTGTCAATTGCTCCCTTATGCTCTCCCTGAATCTCTGTACAACCTCTGGTTCTTTTAGTTTATCCAGGTCCCATCTCCTTAAATTCCCACCTTTTTGCAGTTTCTTCAGTTTTAATCTACAGGTCATAACCAGTAGATTGTGGTCAGAGTCCACATCTGCCCCTGGAAATGTCTTACAATTTAAAACCTGGTTCCTAAATCTCTGTCTTACCATTATATAATCTATCTGATACCTTTTAGTAACTTATACCCTTAGCACTCTCTATATACCCTATAAAATACATTATGAATAATTTACTTTTTAAAATTGGTCCCTGGTAAAATTTATCTGCATTTATTCCTTCTTTCCCATGTTGTCCTCCGTTATGCTCTGCATGGCCCTGCTGTCTTTAGTGTAGGTACAAACAATATAAACCGTGACTCTGCAAGTAAGGTTTTTGAACTGGTTGTGGCTTAGAAAGAAACATCCCAACATTTGCCAGAAATGACACTAGAAATCTACAAATAAGTTCTCTGAGCCAGAATCCAGTACCTTAATCACTGCATGCCTGTTTTTTCCAATATCGTAAGATCAACAACAAGACATGGCTGCATAGTTCAGTTCGTTGACACCGTCTAGTGCAGTGGCTGCCGACCCAAACGTGACTGGTTCGAATCCTGATGGTGCTGATGGTGGAAAGAATTTTCACTGCCGCTATTTGAGGAGGAAAGTTGATGCCGTGAAGTCCTCCATCTCAAGACTTTACACTAATGTCCTATATTAAATTTCAAACCTCTCTGCAGTAGTTCATGTATTAAGGGAATGTGACGCTATTGACGGTGATACATCTATTGGATCTGGATGTTAAGCCTGATGGTTCCTTGATGATATTCGAACTGATTAGGCTACGTGCCCTTGGTGGGTTTCAAACTCCCCCTCTGTCGTTATCACACAACACAAACTTGATACAACACTCTACGTCCACACTCACTGCAGTCCCTTACACTAAACATATATACGCTTAAAAAACTTTCGTACATCACGAAGAAAAGGTGTCATTGTGGGCGAAAAACTTTTCCAATTTGGCGGCTGAACTTAGGGCTCAGACGTCCCAGTCAACCGTTCCACGCGACGTCTTTTATGGTGCTACGAACCTCAACTCTCTTCAGACTGTATCCGAGTGCATGTAATTACCAGTCAATCTTATCCACAACACCAAAATCTCACATTGTACCAGCAACCCGTCATCTCTGTCTCGTGTTAACCCAAGAACTTCTCTAGTTAGGATGTTCACTGTAGCTACCTTAATAGGCTGGAAGCCACTTTATCACATATGAAAAGAAACTTTGGATGATGTAATTTTCATGTCAACTACTTTCCATATTCCCTCACTCGTCTGACATTTCCACAGTTTGTTATGTTCCTCCCACAGAAAAGACAATAGCTGTACCACCAGTGGTACATACCTGTGTTTCATTATCTAACAGGCGACCAACAACAAAAAAGTTATATCTGACGTCCAGCACGGTTCATGTCGCCACTACAATTTGCCTACGTTCATTTGAACCTTTCTCGTTGGAAGCGGTGAAGTTTGTCGTATTTGCCTTATGAATACCATTCCTACATTATTCTTCATGTGCAAAAACTAGGCGAAGTTCGGATGGCGATCAACTGCTAGACGCCAAAGAGGGACGACGGCATAGTTTATTTTATTTATTTATTTATTTATTTATTGTTCCGTGGGACCAAATTAAGAAGAAGTCTCCATGGTCATGGAACGAGTCAATACATGAAATTATAACACGATATTAGAAACAGATAAAATGAAATATAAAAAAAACGTATTCAGGTGACAAGTCGTAAGTTTAAATGAAGAAAATCAACAATGTAGCACTGGTATTTGCTTAATTTTTTAGCTCTTCCAGGAGCTCCTCGATAAAATAGAAGGAGTGAGCCATGAGGAAACTCTTCAGTTTGGACTTAAAAGAGTTTGGGCTACTGCTAAGATTTTTGAGTTCTTGTGGTAGCTTATTGAAAATGGATGCAGCAGAATACTGCACTCCTTTCTGCACAAGAGTCAAGGAAGTGCATTCTACATGCAGATTTGATTTCTGCCTAGTATTAACTGAGTGAAAGCTGCTAACTCTTGGAAATAGGCTAATATTGCTAACAACAAACGACATTAAAGAAAATATATACTGTGAGGGCAATGTCAGAATTCCCAGATTTTTGAATAGGGGTCGACAAGAGGTTCTCGAACTTACACCACATATAGCTCGAACAGCCCGTTTTTGTGCCAAAAATACCCTTTATGAATCAGAAGAATTACCCCAAAAAATCATACCATACGACATAAGCGTATGAAAATATGAGAAGTAGACTACTTTTCGTGTTGAAGTGTCACTTTTTCAGATACTGTTCTAATGGTAAATAAAGCAGCATTTAGCTTCTGAACAAGATCCTGGACATGGGCTTTCCACAACAGCTTACTATCTATCCGAACGCCTAAGAACTTGAACTGTTCCGTCTCGCTTATAATATGCCTATTCTGTCTGATCAAGATATTGGTTCTTGTTGAATTGTGAGTTAGAAACTGTAAAAACTGAGTCTTACTGTGATTTAGCATCAAATTATTTTCCACAAGCCACGAACTTATTTCATGAACTACATTATTTGTTACTGTTACAATATTACACACAAGATCCTTCACTATCAAGCTGGTGTCATCAGCAAACAGAAATATTTTTGAATCACCTGTAATACTAGAAGGCATATCATTTATATAAATAAGAAACAGCAGTGGCCCCAGCACCGACCCTTGGGGAACGCCCCACTTAACAGTGCCCCATTGGGACTGAACATCACTACCACTCTCAATATTGCGGAGAATTACCCTCTGCTTTCTGTTCTTAAAGTAAGAAGCGAACCAATTGTAAGCTACTCCCCTTACTCCACAATGGTCCAACTTCTGCAGTAATATTTTGTGGTCAACACAGTCAAAAGCCTTCGTTAAATCAAAGAAAACACCTAGCGTTCGCAACCTTTTATTTAAACCGTCCAAAACCTCACAGAGAAAAGAGAATATAGCATTTTCAGTTGTTAAACCATTTCTGAAATCAAACTGAACATTTGACAGCAAATTATGTGAATTTAAATGCTCCAGTAACCCTGTATATACAACCTTCTCGATAACTTTAGCAAACACCGATGGCATAGAAATAGGTATAAAATTGTCAACATTATCAATGTCTCCCTTTTTATAAAGTGGCTTCACTACCGAGTACTTTAACCAGTCAGGAAACCGACCACTCCTAAAGGATAAGTTACAGATATGGCTGAGAACTGGGCTAACATACATAGAACAATACTTCAGTATTCTGCTAGATACCCCGTCATATCCATGAGAGTTCTTGGTCTTTAGTGATTTAGTTATTAACTCAATCTCCCTCTTGTCAGTATCATGGAGGAGCATTTCAGGTAACAGTCTAGGAACACTTTTTTCTAAGAGCGCTAGATGATTCCCTGTTGGGACTAGGTTTCTATTTAGTTCACCTGCTATATTCAGAAAGTGATTATTAAATACTGTACATATATGCGACTTACCAGTAACACGGACATTCCCACTACGCACTGATTCTATATCCTCGACCTGTCTCTGCAGACCAGCAACTTCCTTTACGACTGACCATATGGTTTTAATTTTATCCTGAGACTTAGCTATTCTATCTGCATACCACATACTTTTTGCCTTCCTAATAACATTTTTAAGCATCTTACAATACTGTTTGTAATGGGCTGCTGCATTTAGATTCTGACTGTTTCTAACGTTTTGATATAATTGCCACTTTGTTCTACAAGACATTCTTATCCCTCTAGTCAGCCACCCAGGCTGCCTGTTTGTGCTAGTACCCTGTTTTAAACGTTCTAACGGAAAGCAACTTTCAAATAGCATGAAAAAAGTCTTGAGAAAAGCATTATATTTATCGTCTACTGTGTCAGCGCTATAAACATCTTGCCACTCTTGTTCCTTTATAAGGTTTACAAAGGTCTCTACAGCAACTGGATCAGCTTTCCTGAACAGCTGATGACTATATTTAACACGTGTTGCAGCACAAAAATCTTTTAAAGTTAAAATTAGTGCATTATGATCTGAAAGGCCATTCGCCTTTTGCTAACAGAATGCCCTTCTAGTAATGAGGAATAAACAAAAATGTTGTCTATGGTTGTTCTACTGTTCCCTTGCACTCTCGTTGGAAAGAACACGGTTTGCATAAGATTATATGAATTAAAGAGGTCTACCAGAATCCTCTTCCTTGCACAATCACTTATACAATTAATATTGAAGTCACCACATATAACTAACTTTTTGTATTTCCTATAAAGTGAACCAAGAACCTCCTCTAGCTTTAGCAAAAATGTTGTGAAATCGGAGTCTGGGGATCTATAAATAACAACAGTTAGAAGTTTAGCTCCGTTAAATTTAACCACACCTGCACAACATTCAAACACCTTTTCAGTGCAATACTTTGAAACATCAATTGCCTCAAATGGGATGCCGTTTTTCACATACATGGCTACTCCCCCACACCGCAAAGAGCTCCTCGAAAAGCTGCCAGCCAACCTGTATCCTGGTAAAGGAAGCCTCTGAATTATCTCCTTATTTAAGAAGTGTTCAGATATACCAATAATTTCAGAGTCAACATCTATAAGCAGTTCACTAACTTTATCTCTAATACCTTGTATATTTTGATGAAATATACTAATTCCCTCATTACTCGGATACCTAAGCTCTGTCCAAAGTGATTCCCTTGTTAGAGAGACTTCCCTTAAGCAGGAATACCTATCAGCTGACTTCAATCTAAAAAAGGTGCAGCTCTAACACCCACTACTGCAGGAATTTTCCCATGAGTGGTCCCACAAACCCCACCTATGCTGTCACCTATAAGCTTTGCAAACCTCCCCTTCCCATACCTGTTGAGGTGCAGGCCATGTCTAGTGAAACCCGTCCTGCTGATAGACTCCACTGACACCACTGAAATGTGACCCATGCTTTCTGTCATCAGCGCACCCCCAAGTTTCATGTTATTACGCCTGACGGCTGTATTAAGATGAGGCCGATCGTGACGCTGAAACAGTTCCACGAAATGCACATTCGTGTTGCCAGTCTGAGTGGCTAGTGTGCACTTTATGCGAGAAATTTATAGAAATAAACCTCAAATAATACTTTTAATTAACAATCGGAAATTATTTAGGAGACAGCCACTAAAATAGTTGCTTTTCAATACAAGATTCGTAACTGAACTTCATCAGCCATTCAACTCCACGGTTGGACAACGGCTTCCAGACTTCTAGATGCAGATCTTCAACAATATACGACAGCTATTCGGAAAGTAAGGTCCGATCGGGCGCGAAAGGGAAACCACAGTGAAAATCCGATGAAGCTGTGCACAGATGTGTTGGGCAGTGTTTCCAGTATGCACGTCGCTCTTTTCAGTTCGGAGCACACAATGAACATGTAAAGCCCAGAAAATAGTGTCTCCGGCTAAGTGTCAGGGCCTGGTAAGAGATTTCGCCTGATCTCATGCAACCCGCATCAGATAACTACCATGCATTTCCTTCTTCATGACAATTCCTGACCGTACCCTGAGGAGACAATAAAGATGCTCCTGCAGCGTTTTCGATGGGAATTGTCTGACCACCCACAATGAAGCCCGTAATGGCACGCTCTGAGTTTCATCTTTGCTCACGAGAACCGATGACAATTAAGAGAACGTTCTGGCGCATACAACGAGCTGTAGACCAGTGTAGATAAATGGTGGGAAGCACAGGCGGCTGCGTTCTGTGCCAGATGTACAAGTGGGAGCGGCGACTTTGTAGAGAAGTAGCTGAAAGTTGTAGTTAACTGTCACAAATAAAACATTTTTCTTATTTTCACAGAGATTTTGCGACCGATCGGACCTTACTTTCCGAATAGCCCTCGTACACCCAGTGGAGAACTTACAACACCTGGGCAGACAGCCAATTCTACAAGTTATATTTAATGGTTTCACAGAACTCTTGAGCCATTGTCAGCATCTGGATGGTTCCTTTCTAACGGGCACAGCCAATTTTTCCCGTGTATTTACGCAATGCAAGCTTGGCTTCAGTCACTAATGACTCGCTCCAAGTTGCATATACTTTTTTTTTTTGTGCGAGGAAGGCTCATCTTGTCCAGGCCCATGTTAACTAACCGTATCCTCAGCTGTAATGTCCACTGATGCACTGATGTTTGTTTTTCAGCCGTTGTCGCCATACCAGTATCGGCGTCTAACGGCAAGTTGTGACACACAAATTCTGCGGCGCACATTGTGAATATCATTTCTATAAAGCTGGGCACCCATGCAGTCAGTAGTTTTCCATTGGCTCAAGTAGCAAAAGATTAGTTATAACTACCCTGTAATTCTAGGAGCGTCCACAGTACATTCACTTGGCTACCTGTCCCGCTGACCTCAGTTTCATTTTCATTGCAACCATGATTACGCCTCACCGTCCTCTGTCCCCCTTCCCAACACTCTGTGCCCCAAATACCTTTGTTAGTTCCCTTACACTTCCTAATAATACCTAATATGATATTACTGAACAACACTACATTTTTCACGATTTTCGCATTAGACGTTCATGTCTCACTGCCATTAATTCAAATATGTTAATACACAGCTTTCCGTTTTAGCCATCTTGAAGGTATACATTTGAAAATTCTGTTTATTTTCCAAAAGACCCCACGTCGCTTCTATTCTTCTGTCTATTCACTTGTTACCTTCCCTTTCCTAAATAAAAACTCATTCGCTGCCTCTCTCACTTCATATTTAATTTGTACAATTAGCTGATTAGCATTTTTGTGCACATTTGTATATTACTGAGAGGAGAGTGATGGTTCTACGGTTTCTTGTATTCAGGAAACCAGTATAGTGAGGTTTCTCACTTTTTCTACCACATCTAAACATTTCAACAACTTTAAAAACACAAACGCTATGTCATGGCCTGTGCAGAGCTCATAAGAACATTTGAGTGCACCAGTACGCCACTATATGCGAGGGAAGGCCATTACAACCATCACCGGAGAGCTAGTTTTATGCAGCCAGTGACACCTACTTTAAACTATAGCGCAGCTTTACAATCAGGAAACGTTTATGTATCATGCAGTTTGCTTAATGTTTTAGCTGACTGCAATAAATTCTCTAACCACGATCTTATCATTGTTAACATCTCTCAGGTAAATACCAACAGAAATTGTTAATCACTGCTCAGAGTATTTGACATGACTGACGCAAATTTAAGAAGTAGAATTTGATATGACTTTTACCTTTGAAATTTGTATCTTTAGCCAGTCATAATAGGCGTATTATACTTATAGACATACTAACAATCTGTCATAAATTTTGCACTATTATTGATGAGATTGATTTTTTTCATTATGATCTGTATTTTTTGATGCTATCTGTAATGATTTGAAATGAGAGTCTGTAATTGATTTATTTCATTAATTTTGATAATTTTTGTTTTGACTGGATCCACTGTCGTGGTAAATATTTTGAATGAAGATGCCGCCATTTGATTGTAATAACTTTTATTTTATTGTTGTACAGAGTTGAAATCTGTATTGTACAACAATATAAGAAAAGTGTTACAGTCAAATGGCGGCAGCATCACTCAAAGAGAAGTGTTTCATTATTGTGGTGTACTACCGAGCCATACTGTCTCCAGCTGCAGCATCTTGATACAGTTGTATTGAGATAACACATTTGAATACATCGTTGTTAAGACATATGTGGGAATCATTTCATGAACTTTTATTGTTAGAATTCATATTTCGACAAATAAATTGCCTGGATGTGATCGGTTCATAGACTTTCAGATCAGATCGTTATTATTCAGTAACCGCTGAGTGCTTATGAAATTCGGGGAGAAGTTGGCTTAATTGTTTATAATGCAAACAGATAAGTCAAAATTACAATAGTAATCATGTTATTTTTACATTTACATCTAGATTTCCATACATGTCCCACAAGTCACTGTATAGTATGTGGGGAAGTGTTCCTTGCATCACTGCTAGCTATTTTCTTTGCCTTCCCAATGACAAATGGAGCGATGGAGAAACGAACGTTTGTGAGGTGCGACAATAAAGCATTGAGACTGATGTGAAAAAAACTGTTGCTTACTGTTTTAGTCAAGCTTAGAGTTGTCTCCTTCAAAGTAGTTCCCTTCTGATTGCATGCACTTTTTCCAGCGCTTCTGCCATTGATGGTAACTTTTCTGGAACTAATCTTCTGTATAATCCCCCAAGACCCTCGTCACAGCTTTTTGGACATCTTGTGTTGTTTGAAAATGGTGTGCCTCGACCGCTGTTTTGACTCTTGGAAGTAGAAAAAAGTCGTATGGAGCGATATCTGGTGAGTAAGGTGGCTGTGGTAGTACTGAAATTGGTTTCGAGGTTAAAAATTGCTGTACTGACAGAGCAGTGTGGGATGGCGCATTATTGTGATGCAGAATCCAAGTATCAGCAATGTTGCCAAGGACACAAAGAACTGTTTTACGAAGTCTTTCTAAAATTTCTTTGTAGTAATATTGGTTAACTGTTTGTCCAGGAGGCATCCACTCTTTATGAACAGTTCCCTTGGAATCAAAGAAGCACACAAGCATGCATTTCGTCCACTGCAGTCTTCATCTTCAACATTCGCTCTGCCTATGCTAAACATTTTATACCAACAAAAAAACGTGAGCTCTTGACATAACCTCCTCTCTAAAAGCCTTCTGACGCTTACCGTAAGTTGTCGTCGCGTTTTCACCCAATTTAACGCAAAAAGAAATGGCATACCGTTGCGCAATATTATGCAGTTCCATTTCCGTGACGAGAGACACAAACACGTGTTAACTTTTTACAGCACAACTCATGACTGAGCAGTTGCATCGATGTGCCGCTTGGACTAGAAGCGGCTTATAGACCAAGGTCAAAGGTATTGTGCCTATGTAAGCCTGCAGGGTTGCCACATCTTGCAAAGAAAATCCGTCTCATTACTTTATTGTCGCACCTCGTATATGTTTCTGTATGCGCACTATTTTCTTTTATCTTATCTTCGTGGTTCTTGCACAAAATGTACATTGGCTATAGTGGACTCGTTTTGCAGTCAGCCAAAAATGCTTGTTCTCTAAATTTTCGCAACAGCGACTCACGAAAAGAGCGTCATCTTCCATCCAGGGATTCCCACTTGAAATCATGACGTATCTCTGTAATATCTAGTTGAAGATACTAGATCCATTAACTATAGAAATTTTCAACCACAGTAAAGTTCAATATTACTGTCTTGCTCATTCGCTAAAATTAGAAACTGGCACATAATGTTACTGCGACGAGTCGGTTTAGATCTTGAGCCTTACCAGGTGCAACACTAGAGTTCAATTCTTAACCTTGTTCTATGGAATATCGAAAAGAGCCATCTCTTTATTTCAGACGAGGTGTACACGTCAAGTAATTTTGAGCCCCAACAATACAAAAATACTTTTAACTTTTTTCTCACGATTGACCTTTCTCGCCAGAGTGAGCAACAAAGACGAGAAGAAATTGGCAAAAAGTTAACACTCGATTATTATTTTAAGGAGGTGGTCTCACATTGAAATCTTTATTAAAATTGACCTTAATTATCATATTAAGCAACGAATACAAAAAGTAATTAACAAAAAATAAATAATCGATTGCTTCAAAACTGTGGTTTCACTTGAATATGACCGCTATATAGGTATATAAAAAACCACATGTCACCATCTCCTACTATCTCGTAACACAATCTCCGTGCCGGTTGTTACTTTGAACTCTCCAATGCACTACATTAGATTTGTAGAGGTAACTCAGTGCACCCCTAGATGTCTCTGTCTTACAATGGCATCTATGCTTTCATGCGAAAGAGATTGGAACTTCAATACATATACATATAATGAAATGGTGGCCCTAGAAGTGGGTTAAAGCCTATCGTGATATGAGCAATAACTGTTAAGATACCTAACTAGTCCTTCCGGCAACGGCGACTTCTAAACCTACATCCAATAATTTCAAACACATGATCTTCAAATTTGTAATTCACTTATTATTTTAACTTCCTTAGTTGTAACGATATTTCTGTAGTTTCGGGGATCAGGGACTTAATTCTCCTTCAATGCTCGATGGACTTCCACGGCACGATTGCCGACTTTGACCCGTTAGTTGCCCAAACACATTTTCTCCGTCTTGTAACGCATCAGCACCTAAGCTAATGGTAAGCAGTTTATTCGAACTGTGTTCCCGGATATCTAGTCCAATAACCCGGCATAATCTTCCAGTTTCAGAATTTTCTGTATGTCATTACTTGATCAGCATACTGTTTTTACTCGACGATTCGCTATTAGACTGCGTAAAACCGGAGCTAATACATTTCCAGTAGCTTAGCACTTCCCGAAGTGTTTTGCAACACTTTATAAAGGTTTCGTTATCGTATCGCTGCAGCTGGCAAGCGAGACTCATTACGATATATGTGCTGCTGAGCACCAGACCGTGAAACAATTTAGATCTCACTCCTGACAGTATCGACAGAGATCGCTTCGTCTTATCATGCGCCACTTAACGTCTACGAGTAATTGCTGCTGCCGAGCTATTAACTGTTCTGTTTCCGAGTGTATATCTGCACGAGAGAGGAAAAAAAAGAGATTACTCACGAGCGCCATTTATTTTTCAGTTCGTTTTTGTCGTCTCCTACTGACTATAAAGCGGTATTTTTAAAGGACATTGCTACAGAATACCTTAACACCAAGTATGAAGTTACGGCTTTTTCTTGTTATTTACGAAGTTGAGTTGGATTTTAATTTGCAACCGAAAGGAAATGAAGGGTTTGTTTACGGAAGATTTAATACATTAACTTCACATAGCACCTCATACGTCTGCCGATTGCGAGCATCTTTGAACTCTTGAAAATCAATGACAGTGAAAGACTTGATCTGGCCTGTAGACGTGTCCATAGAGCCTTGTAGTTAAGATGACAGGTCATGGTGAGCAGGAAATCAAGGGTTAGAGTCAAATTTTTCAGCTACCTACACATTTTCACTGCTTTGCTGATTCAAAATACCAACACATGATCACTGGCACTTTCATTTCGTACCTGTAGATCCACTCTGCATCTACATCCGTACTCTGTACACCTTGCGGTCTATCGCGGAGGATGGAGGATACACAGTGCATCATCCTCATTCCCCCCCCCCCCTCCCCCACACTCCTCCCTCCTACTCCATTGACGAATAGTGTATGGCATGAAATGCTGTTGCTATGTCTCCCTATGTTAGTCGCTAGATACAAGAAAACATGCTTTGTCCTGCTCCACGATTTTCGGTGCCTGTAGTGAAATAAACTGACGCTGTATCGTTCGTCTTTGGTACGCTAGTGTAGAGCGTCTCACAAACGTAGCTCAGCGAAAAACTCATACTTCTTGTGTGTTCATTAACTTAACAGTTTTCCGTTGTGTCTGAGCGAGATAACGCTTATCAGATCAATTCGCTTCGAAAATTTAGATTCTAATATTTCATGTACAATCAAACAGTGCTGTTTGTATCATTTCCCCATTATCTTTCACTGACTGTATCCAACTTCGGCTGTATTTTGCTTTATTAAAATCGTGCTGTCAGCATTTGCTATGCCATGTATTACATACCGTGCTCCCTACCGAAATTAGCTAACACCACGATTTTAATAATGCACAGTACAGCCTGCAATGGTATACGTATTCCTTTATTCAACACTTAGAGCCTGTGGAACCTAATGGAAGCAAAATTTTCAGTACCTCACATCTCATAACCTTCATAGGTAATCTTCCCTCTGAAAGTCATATATCGTTACACAGATTATCCACGCCACGTATTTATGCGCGCGTCGATAGGAATTTGGTTGTTTCAAATAACCTGTAATCAACTGTCTACTGGAAGTAAGATTCCGGTTTCTCCCGTTCGGAAATGTAATGTTAATGGAGCATTTGGGGAGCATTCACAGACTGTAAAGTTTAAAATACGGGTCGAAGTTGTAGACCAGAAGGAAGTACTGAAAAGCAGCTTCATGGTATTGAACAAATTTCCGTTCTCTTGTATCTGCGGATGGGATTTCCTATACAAGAAGGAAACTATAACAGACCTCGATGCAGGAATATTAGGTTTAGAAAGTAAACAGTATAAGGATGGACCTTGTGAAAATGCCGGAACCTTACAACAAATGCCGCCAGCTAAATGACATGAAACTGGTCAATCCAGTGGTACTGAACAATGAAGCTGAATTTAGTTTGTATGATGCCCATAATCGGAAGGAGGTAGAGATTTCAGAACCTATAAGTATAATAGTGACGGAATACACATATTTGGCCGAGGAACAATAGAAGGAATTCGGTAATCCGAAAGGTGACAGGCCAATCTCCAACTTTAACAAAATTTCCTGTCAGATCAACATTCATATATAGAACATGATCTCATTCTTCCCCATTAAATAAATGTAAATGTCGTGTGTCTAGGGCCTGCCGTCGGATAGACCGTTCGCCGGGTGCAAGTCTTCCGATTTGACGCCAGTTCGGTGACTTGGGCATCGATGGGGATGAAATGATGATGATTAGGACAACACAACACCCAGTCCCTGAGCGGAGAATATCGCCGACCCAGCCGGGAATCGAACCAGGGCCATTAGGATTGACATTATTTCGCGCTGACCACTCAGCTACCGGGGGCGGAATCTTCCCCATTACTACATCTGCTGTGTGTGGTTCGTGACTTTTTATACATCAGGAAATTATGGGCAGAATTTTATTGTAACTGCATGTGTAACTTGTACAGAGCTTGTACCCAGGGGTCCATAGCGGAGGTGACCGAGAACAGAGAATGAGATGAATTGGGGGCCATAAATGCCAAGCGTCGCGACTTGACCGTGCGAGTGATTCTGGGAAATAGCGTTCAGTAAGTCTTACCTACCGAGGGAACTCTGGCCGAAGCACTCTCCTACTTATACTTAGGCTCGGATAGGAGGGCGCCGTTTTGCATAACATTTTGCCTGGCCTGGGCGCCTGTCTATCACGAAAGACAGCAAGATTGCTGAAAGTCGGTGGAGGAAGCCATTTAAAACAGACTGCTGTAAACTGAGCTTTTGTGCAAATGGTGGGACGGTCATACAACTCCGGGTATTCTCATGTTAGAAGCTGTGACGATATAGACAGAGCACATGGCGTACTTGTAGCGTGGAGGATGGACTGTAGCCCCCCCCCGTCACAGGAAGTCGCGAGGATCTTTCAGTGAGCGGCAAAAACATATGATTCACCGGCGCGACTGTCTGGGAAGCTTAAGAGCTTTCTTTCAGAAATTACAAATGGTCGGCCCGAAAAGATTAGATCACTCTGTAAATGAGGGACTGTGGCCTCGTCTAGGTACACTTTTTTTTGCCAAAACATGGACATGCTTAATGTGAGAACGACGTCTCCCCACTCTAAAATCTTCTTTTTTCAGACAAGAGAGGTCTGGAGATACTAACTGGATACTCTCAGGATATGCGAAGTAGAGGCTTCCTCCTCTAACGTGGGAAGCCCACTGCTGTGTCTGGATTGGCTACCAGGCCACCAGAACATTCAAGAGGGGAAATTCAGTGAGCAGAATGTAGTTCGATTGGTTCGTATAAAGTAGGGGCTGTTTCGGTTTGCTAATTCGGCTCCCGAACCGTGGCTTTTTGGAAAGTTGTGGTGATTCTTCGAAGCCTTCGTCTTCTGGTCTTGCCCCCGTGGAAAAATTCAGGTCTTTCCCTAGTGGGTGAGACTTGTGTTTTCTAACTTGTGGAGGACTAAGAGCGTGTGGCAGTGTGGAACAATACCGACAGTGGAACTACATATCATGTGCCACGAGGGTGAAATTATTCGACATGAGTCGACTGTCAGACTTTCGACAATTCCAGCACGCAACGTCGTGCCTCTGAATAAATTTTTTTTGGATAGACGAACGAATGAGTGCACCTCTCACTGACCACATAGTTCGCGTCTGATCACTACGGCTGTCGCAGCGATCGCCCTCGCCCACAGTGCGACATTTTCTGCTGCCGCGTGATTCAAGGTGAAAGGGTAAAGTACTGTCGCACCGGCGTAGGGTTGTTAAATGGTATTTGATGTGTTGGTAAATGTGCCAACACCTTGTAGATAGAGGAAGCCAAAAATGCACGCTATCTAACGCAGACGGGCGTGACTTCTGTAACAGGATAAGTAGTGAAAGCTAATAAGAAAAGTATGCAGCTCCTCGAATACTTAACTTTATTCGATCTTTGTGGTACATCGCTCTTGATAATACAAATAAGACTATCTTCAGATACGGTTAATGGCGCCTTGCTAGGTCGTAGTCATGGACATAGCTGAAGGCTATTCCAACTGTCTCTCGGCAAATGAGAGAAAGGCTTCGTCAGTGTAGTCGCTAGCAAAGTCGTCGTACAACTGGGGCAAGTGCTATCCCGTATCTCGAGACCTGCCTTGTGGTGGCGCTCGGTCTGCGATCACACAGTGGCGACACGCGGGTCCGACATGTACTAAATGGACCGCGGCCGATTTAAGCTACCACCTAGCAAGTGTGGTGTCTGGCGGTGACACCACAGTATTCATAGCTCCATGTTCTCAGGTGAACCATAGTTTGTGGCATAGTTGATCTTAGTTGATTCCGTTTGAATAGACTTGGGCTCCCATTGGATTCGTGTAAACAAAGTAAGACTGCGTTGTAAAAGGGGTTAGTTCAAGGGAAAATTTGTATAACTTTCAGTTCAATGCATGTTTGCCTATTAAACGTCATTCCTTATCTGATTTATGTATGTTATCTTTTTTGTAAGATTTATCAGCTGGCCGGCCGGAGTGGCCGAGCGGTTCAAGGCGCTTCAGTCTGGAACCGTGCGACCGCTACGGTCGCAAGTTCGAATCCTGCCTCGGGCATGGATGTGTGTGATGTCCCTAAGTTTGTTAGGCTTAAGTAGTTCTAAGATCTAGGGGACTGATGACGTCATATGTTAAGCCCCACAGTGCTCAGAGCCATTTATCGGCTAGTTGTAATTACTGAAGGACCAATAAAACTTCTCATTATTTTGTAACCTTAAATACGCCACTGTTCTCATTCATATCGTCTCTAATTTGCACTGTTTTTATTTTATTTTTGTGGTACATGAGTAGCTTCATTCAGGCATATGTTTATGATTAAAGCGGGCGTCGGCTTGCCATTGACGTTCCCTGGCTAAGATCTCGTATCATGGCACTTTTGTGATGTGTTTAGCGCGTTATCTTCCGCAACAGGAGCGTCTTCCTTTTCTTTTTCTTTTCTTTATTCGAAGTGAGAGTATGGTGCACTGAGAATATTTAGACCAGGGCTGTCAGTGACTCCTGCGTCACGTATTAGCTGATGTGCGTCGTTGCCAACAGCGTTGTGCAAGCTTTTCCAGAAGAAATTTGTTGATGGGATTGTGCACGACATTTTACAGTACGTTTTGTTTCACAGGCATAAATGTGTGCATTATTTAAAGGAAAATCAGAGTCGAGTTGTGGAGCGTGATTCGCTAGTGTCGATAGCCTGCGGAAGCAGCAATCGATTCGAATCTTATGAGAAGCAACGCTCGTGTGCATAGTGAGAAACGCTGCGCACTAATGCCCAAAACGGAACACGAGACAGCCATTGATGCAGAACAAGATAGAACGGCGAAAGATGTTCATTTAAATCAGTCTACAAACAGGGCGAAATGTCAAATGCAGAATACTCCGATGATGAGGGTTCAGTTCACAAAGGAAATGAAAGTGAAAACGATGCCGAGGCGGCGGGACATGTATGTTCTGTAAATACGGAAAGAGGTACTGTCAGAGAAAATAACAGTCCGATTTCGCGTAAAAGGCGTCATAGAGCAGTTCAGTCGCGTGCGTCGCTGGAAGTGAGCAAATACAAATATCAAAAAAAGTTTTGAATCACCTCTGATCCGAGAGTTCCGGAACCTGTAAAAAAACTGGAATAGAGGGCAACATAAACATCATTTCCGCCTTTTCTTATTGCTCATGAAAACCACACATTGCATGTTGATCCACCATACAGTGAGATCTTCAGAGGTGGTGGCCCAGATTGCTGTAAACACCGGTACCTTTAACACCGAGTAGCACGTCCTCTCGCATTGATGCATGCCTGTATTCGTCGTGGCATACTATCCACAAGTTCATCAAGGCTCTGTTTGTCGAGATTGTCGCACTCCTCAACGGTGATTCGGCGTAGATCCCTCAGAACGGTTGGTGGGTCACGTCGTCCATAAACAGCCCTTTTCAATCTATCCAAGGCATATTCGATAGGGTTCATGTCTGGAGAACAGGCTGGCCACTCAAGTCGAGCGCTGTCGTTGTCCTGAAGGAAGTCATTCACAAGATGTGCACGATGTTGCGCGAATTGTCGTCCACGAAGACGAATGCCTCGCCAATATGGCTGCACTATCGGTTGGAGGATGGCATTCACGACGGCGCCTTCCATGACCACCAGCAGCGTACGTCAGCCCCACATAATGCCAACCCAAAACAGCAGGAAACGTCCACCTTGCTGCACTCGCTGGACAGTGTGTCTGTGGCGTTCATCTTGACCGGGTTGCCTCCAAACACTTCTCCGACGGTTGCCTGGTTGAAGGCATATGCGACACTCATCGGTGAAGAGGATGTGATGCCAATCCTGAGCAGTCCATTTGGCATGTTGTTGGGCCCATCTGTACCGCGCTGCATGGACGTCGGGAGTGAAGTTGCGCATCATGCAGTGTGAGTCGTAACACAACGTCCTGTGGCTGCACGAAAAGCATTATTCAACATGGTGGCGTTGCTGTCAGGGTTCCTCCGAGCCATAATCAGTAGGTAGCGGTCATACACTGCAGTAGTAGCCCATGGGCGGCCTGATCGAGGCAGGTCATCGACAGTTCCAGTCTCACTGTATCTCCTCCACGACCGGACAACATCGTTTTACTTCACTCTGGGATGTCTAGACACTTCCCTTGTTGAGAGCCCTTCCTTGCACAAAGTAACAATGGAGATGCGATCTAACCGCAGTATTGACCATCTAGGCACGATTGAACAGGAGCCGTGTACCTCCTTCCTGCTAGAATGACTGGAACTGATCGGCTGTCGAACCCCCTCCGTCTAATATACACTGCCCATGTATGGTTGTTTACATCTTTGGGCGAGTTTAGTGGCATCTCTGAAAAGTCAAAGGGACTGTGTCTGTGATACAATATCAACAGTCAACGTCTATCTTTAGGAGCTCTGGGAACTGCGGTGATGCAAAACTTTGTTTTGATATGTGTAGAATCGATCACTCACTTTATGCAAAGGCAGAGCAGAGACGACAGGGAAGGAAAGATGAGAGACCACAGGAGGAGGAAAAAGAGAGTAGGGAAAGTGAAGAAAAGAGATGGCAGGCAGAGGACCAAAGACAGGAGATCCTCGTTAATGAAATTATGGAAATTCAGAAACGACAAGACAAGATGGAAAAGAGACAGGACAGAGCCATGAAAGAGGTTAAGGAGATTTAAACGAGGGCTGATGAGTTTGTCGAAACCGTAAAACAGATAAGAGATGAAGTTAAGGATGTAAAAGCAGAGGCTGAAGACGTTAGGGAAACGTCAGATAGAAGGGAGAAGTAGCGATAGAGTGCAAACATGAGGCTATGGCAGTCAGATTAGTAGCAGGAGATGCGCGAAATGTGTCCAAAATGCGCGATGTTTTCTCGCTGGTGGTAGTTTTTCGACTATGGTTATCGCTTATGGACTATCGACATTAATGCGATGATGTCTGCCTTGTGGTATTTCGATTCTGAATCACCAGCGCCAGAAGCGCGTCATCGGCAAAGTTTTGTATTACATGGCGTGAGCTCGTGTACTACGTTTTTAGATGAATAGGAGAGATATGGCGAATGGAACCAGTTAAAAACAGAAGACCATCAGAAATCCTAATGCATTACAAATTTTAAGATTGGTATTTTATCTCTTCAGAGCAGCTGCATGAAGTCTGTACATAGATTTTTGAGCGTTTTAGGTCAGTTTCAAGGGAAAAGGTGAGTTCCTGCCAAAGTATAATCTATCCTGACAGCCAATTAACGGGTGACAGTGAGCGGTATTCGACGCATATTCTGCTCAAATGGCCACGTTATCTACACCATCCAGTAAGCTGGCATCAGGAGGAGTGTCAAAATCCAGATTAGCGTAAAGTAGATGGGGCGACAGGTAGCTGGAATTGGCATTCGGTAGGATAAAACTGGATGTAAGTGTAGCCTGGTCTGAGAGTGCTTGAAGTATAAATGTGCAGGCTATGCTGGCTTAGCAGAAACACGATTTCACCACAAGATAATTATTATTTTATGTCTTTTAGATGAGCAATTAACTTTCTATGTTCATGAAAATCAAAAAGATCTGTAAAGTATTACACTCTTTTAACAAAAGAAAGCAAATAAGTAGCCTAATTTTTTGCATTACTCATATTGTAAAGTTCGAACTACAAACAGTACATATTTTTGTTACGATTTTCTATGTATGTGTCCCCCCCCCCCCCCCCCCTCCTACCAGTGAACCATGGACCTTGCCGCTGGTGGGGAGGCCTGCGTGCCTCAGCGATACACATGGCCGTACCGTAGGTGCAACCACAGCGGAAGGGTATCTGTTGAGAGGCCAGACAGACGTGCGGTTCCTGAAGAGCGTCAGCAGCCTTTTCAGCAGTTGCAGAGGCAACAGTCTGACTGATCTGGCCTTGTAACACTAATCAAAACGGGCCTGATGTGCTGGTACTGTGAACGGCTGAAAGCAAGGGGAAACTACAGCCGTAATTTTTCCCGAGGGCGTGCAGCTTTACTGTATGGTCAAATGATGATGGCGTCCTCTTAGGTAAAATATTCCGGAGGTAAAATAGTCACCAATTCGGATCTACGGGCGGGGACTACTAAGGAGGACGTCGTTGCCAGGAGAAGGAAAACTGGCATTCTATGGATCGGATCATGGAATGTCAGAGCCCTTAATCGGGCATTTAGGTTTGAAAATTAAAAAAGCGAAATGGATGGGTTGAAGTTAGATATAGTGGGAATTAGTGAAGTTCGGTGGCAGGAGGAACAAGACTTCTGGTCAGGTGAATAAAGGGTTATAAATACAAAGTCAAATAGGGGTAATGCAGGAGTAGGTTTAATAATGAATAAAAAATAGGAGTACGAGTAAGCTATTACAAACAGTATAGTGAACGCATAATTGTGGCCAAGACAGACACTAAATCCAAGCCTGGTAGAATTTTGCACACAGCATAACCTAATCAGAGCTAACACTTGGTTCCAGAACCATGAAAGAAGGTTGTATACATGGAAGAGGCCTTGAGATACTGGAAGGTTTCAGATAGATTATATAATGGTAAGACAGAGATTTAGAAACGAGATTTTAAATTGTAAGATATTTCCAGGGGCAGATGTGGACTCGGACCACAATCTATTGGTTATGAATTGTAGATTAAAACTGAAGAAACTGCAAAAAGGTGGGAATTTAAGGAGATGGGACCTGGATAAATTGAAAGAACCAGAGGTTGTAGAGAGTTTCAGGGAGAGCATTAGGGAATGATTGACAGGAATGGGGGAAAGAGATACAGTAGAAGAAGAATGGGTAGCTTTGAGGAATGAAACAGTGCAGGCAGCAGAGAATAAAGTAGGTAAAAAGACGGGGTCTAGTAGAAATCCTTGAGTAACAGAAGATATAATGAATTTAACTGATGAAACGAGAAAATATAAAAATGCAGTAAACGAAGCAGGCTAAAATGAATACAAACGTCTCAAAAATGAGACTGATAGAAAGTGCAAAATGGCTAAGCAGGGATGGCTAGAGGACATATGTAAGGATGTAGAGGCATATCTCACTAGGAGTAACATAGATACCGCCTCAAGAAAATTAAAGAGACCTTTGGAGAAAAGAGAACCACTTCTATGAATATCAAGAGCTCAGATGGAAACCAAGTTCTAACCAAAGAAGGGAAATCAGAAAGGTGGAAAGAGCATATAGGGGGTCAATAAAAGGGCGACGTACTTGAGGATAATATTATAGAAATGGAAGAGGATGTAGATGAGGATTAAATGGGAGATATGATACTGCGTGAAGAATTTGACAGAGCACTGAAAGACCTAAGTCGAAACAAGGACCTACGAGTAAACAACATTCCATTAGAACCACTGACAGCCTTGGGAGAGCCAGCCCTGACAAAACTCTACCATCTGGTGAGTAAGATGTATGAGATAGGCGAAATAGCCTCAGTCTTCAAGAAGAATATAATAATTCCAATCCCAAAGAAAGCAGGTGTTCACAGATGTGAAAATTACCGAACTATCAGTTTCATAAGTCACAGCTGCAAAATACTAACGCGAATTCTTCACAGACGAATGGAAAAACTGGTAGAAGCCGACCTTGGGGAAGATCAGTTTGGTTCCGTAGAAATGTTGGAACACGTGAGGCAATACTGACCCTACACCTTATCTTAGAAGATTGGTTAAGGAAAGGCAAACCTACGTTTCTAGCATTTGTTGACTTAGAGAAAGCTTTTGACAATGTTGACTGGAATACTCTCTTGCTGATTCTGTAGGTGTCAGGGGTAAAATACAGGGATCGAAAGGCTATTTACAATTTGTACCGAAACCAGATGGCAGTTATAAGAGTCGAGGGACATGAAAGGGAAGCAGTGGTTGGGAAGGGAGTAAGATAGGTTTGTAGCCTATCCCCGATGTTATTCAATCTGTATATTGAGCAAGCAGTAAAGGAAACAAAAGAAAAATTCGGAGTAGGAATTAAAATCCACGGAGAAGAAACAAGGACTTTGAAGTACGCTCATGACATTGTAATTCTGTCAGAGACAGCAAATTACCTGGAAGAGCAGTTGAACAAAATGGACAGATAAACATCAACAAAAGCAAAACGAGGATAATGAAATGTAGTCGAATTAAGTCGAGTGATGCTGAGGGAATTAGATTAGGAAATGAGGCATTTGAAGTAGGAGATGAGTTTTGCTATTTGGGGAGCAAAATAACTGATGATGGTCGAAGTAGAGAGGTTGTAAAATGTAGACTACTAATGGCAAGGAAAGCGTTTCTGAAGATGAGAAATTTGTTAACATCGAGTATAGATTTAAGGGTCAAGAAGTCGTTTCTGGAAGTATTTGTATGGAGTGTAGCCATGTATGGAAGTGAAACACGGACGATAAATAGTTTGGACAAGAAGAGAATAGAAGCTTTCGAAATGTGGTGCTCCAGAAGAATACTGAAGATTAGATGGGTAGAACATATAGCTAATGAGGACGTATTGAATATAGTTGCGGAGAAGAGAAATTTGTGCCACAACTCGACTAGAAGAAGGTATTGGTTGGTAGGACACGTTGTGAGGCATCAAGGGATCACCAATTTAGTTTTGGAGAGAAGCGTGGAGGGCAAAAATCGTAGGGGGAGACCAAGAGATGAATACACTAAGCAGATTCGGAAGGAAGTAGGTTGCAGTAGGTACTGGGAGATGAAGAAACTTGTACAGGATACGGAGGCTGACCACAGACATCACTCAACCACCTGGGGCCACCGCTGTTTTACACAGGAGTCTAGAGGGGACGGACCCAATGGCAGTGTGACGAAATACACTCCTGGAAATTGAAATAAGAACACCATGAATTCATTGTCCCAGGAAGGGGAAACTTTATTGACACATTCCTGGGGTCAGATACATCACATGATCACACTGACAGAACCACAGGCACATAGACACAGGCAACAGAGCATGCACAATGTCGGCACTAGTACAGTGTATATCCACCTTTCGCAGCAATGCAGGCTGCTATTCTCCCATGGAGACGATCGTAGAGATGCTGGATGTAGTCCTGTGGAACGGCTTGCCATGCCATTTCCACCTGGCGCCTCAGTTGGACCAGCGTTCGTGCTGGACGTGCAGACCGCGTGAGACGACGCTTCATCCAGTCCCAAACATGCTCAATGGGGGACAGATCCGGAGATCTTGCTGGCCAGGGTAGTTGACTTACACCTTCTAGAGCACGTTGGGTGGCACGGGATACATGCGGACGTGCATTGTCCTGTTGGAACAGCAAGTTCCCTTGCCGGTCTAGGAATGGTAGAACGATGGGTTCGATGACGGTTTGGATGTACTGTGCACTATTCAGTGTCTCCTCGACGATCACCAGTGGTGTACGGCCAGTGTAGGAGATCGCTCCCCACACCATGATGCCGGGTGTTGGCCCTGTGTGCCTCAGTCGTATGCAGTCCTGATTGTGGCGCTCACCTGCACGGCGCCAAACACGCATACGACCGTCATTGGCACCAAGGCAGAAGCGACTCTCATCGCTGAAGACGACACGTCTCCATTCGTCCCTACATTCACGCCTGTCGCGACACCACTGGAGGCGGGCTGCACGATGTTGGGGCGTGAGCGGAAGACGGCCTAACGGTGTGCGGGACCGTAGCCCAGCTTCATGGGGACGGTTGCGAATGGTCCTCGCCGATACCCCAGGAGCAACAGTGTCCCTAATTTGCTGGGAAGTGACGGTGCGGTCCCCTACGGCACTGCGTAGGATCCTACGGTCTTGGCGTGCATCCGTGCGTCGCTGCGGTCCGGTCCCAGGTCGACGGGCACGTGCACCTTCCGCCGACCACTGGCGACAACATCGATGTACTGTGGAGACCTCACGCCCCACGTGTTGAGCAATTCGGCGGTACGTCCACCCGGCCTCCCGCATGCCCACTATACGCCCTCGCTCAAAGTCCGTCAACTGCACATACGGTTCACGTCCACGCTGTCGCGGCATGCTACCAGTGTTAAAGACTGCGATGGAGCTCCGTATACCACGGCAAACTGGCTGACACTGACGGCGGCGGTGTACAAATGCTGCGCAGCTAGCGCCATTCGACGGCCAACACCGCGGTTCCTGGTGTGTCCGCTGTGCCGTGCGTGTGATCATTGCTTGTACAGCCCTCTCGCAGTGTCCGAAGCTAGTATGGTGGGTCTGACACACCGGTGTCAATGTGTTCTTTTTTCCATTTCCAGGAGTGTAGAATGGGACTAGTGAGCGCTGAACCAAGCTAGTGACATCCCCAGACACACGCCACAACACTGACACCTGCTGCTGGAGGACAGTCGTCAACAAGGGCGGCAGTTTGTCAGCTTCCGCCCTATCTCTTTGCTGTCAGTAGTCCAGATGCCTACTCATTGCTGCCTTAGACAGAAGACACGTCCTGCTACAGTCAGCACTTCCACCACTGATGATGTTAAGCAAAGAGTAAGACATTTTTTAGCACCAACTCGCCTCTATAGCTGCTACGTCCTGTCTGTTACATATCTCATGAGTGTGACTAAAGTTAGCCACCCAACTAGCCACGCGGTCTAACGCGCTGCTTCTCGAGAGGGAAGGCATGCCAGTCTCTGACACGAATCCACCTTGCGGATTAGGCTCGAGGTCCAGTGCGCCATGCAGCCTGTGGATGGTTTTTAAGGCGGTTTTCCATCTACCTTTGCGAATGCGCTCAGGTTCCCCATATTCCACCTCCGGGGGGGGGGGGGGGGGAGACTAGGTGCCGAACCGCACAGTTGCCTTGGGTTCGGTGTGGGGCGGTGGTGAGGTGGGTGGACTGCTATGGCCTATTGTGACGTTGTGAACCACTGAGGGCTACGGCGGGACAAAGCCTCTCCATCGTTTCTAGGTCCCCTGTTTAATACACAATATAACACACACACAATGTGAAGTTAATTTTTGGACTTTCTAAAGACCCTTGAGAAAGGGACAGTAGGAGACTTAAAATATATTTGTGTCTTTTGTATTCTTATTTCTGTTCGCCTTGCTGTATTTATTTCATTAGATTAAATGTAATTTTTCACTTTTCTTTCCTACTACGTTCATCATGACAGACAATACCACTTTCATATGTGTGCTGGGATACAAGGACACTCTCAGCTCAACTTTCAGGATCACACAAAACAAATACACGAATATTCAAACCAATTTTTGAAAGTGACTTATGTTTTTATTTTGTCTTTGTCATTTGTGTAAAGTATGGCTATGTTTCACGTATCATTTAAATGTTGTCTATTTTGTGTTATCTCCATTTACACCATTGTACTGAAAGAACAGGGAGACATGCTACTATGAAATAAGGTTAATAGATGACACATGTCACAACAACACACACATGACTGGCTTACAATTGCTAAATGCTTCGATAGTATTTGTCATGTTATTTGTCTCTACGCAAGGCTGAATCACTGCGAAGGCTTGGGCAGGGGTAACAAAATCTATGAGGCTTGGTGCGAAGTGGTGGTGATTCTTCGAAGTCTTCGTCTTCAGGTCTTTCCCTGGTGGAGGACTTCAGGTCTTTCCCTGGTGGATGAGACTCGTGGTCCGTATCTTGTGTGGACTAACAGCCTGTGGCAGTCGCCAACTGTACCGACAATGGAACTGCTTATCGTCTCGGATTTATCATGTGTCGCGTGGGTGAAATTATTCGTTCTGAGTCGGCTGTCTGACGTCTGACAATTCCAGCACGGACAGTCGTGCCGGTGAATCAAATTTGTTTGGCCAGATCAGCGAACGTGTTAACCTCACACTGAAACCTGATGCTCTTTCGAGACTACCACAATCCCTTAACTAAACTACACTAAATAGCGGAGCAGTAAACCAATTTCAAAGTCTTACTAGTTAAAAGTTCCTCATTTCGACAACTCAGCATGTAATTCTCAAAGGAGAGAAGTCTTCCGAAGTAAGAGTGATTTCAGGTGTGCCGCAGGGGACTGTCGTAGGACCGTTGCTATTCACAATATACATAAATGACCTTGTGGATGACATCGGAAGTTCACTGACGCTTTTTGCGGATGATGCTGTGGTATATCGAGAGGTTGTAACAATGGAAAATTGTACTGAAATGCAGGAGGATCTGCAGCGAATTAACGCATGGTGCAGGGAATGGCAATTGAATCTCAATGTAGACAAGTGTAATGTGCTGCGAATACACAGAAAGAAAGATCCTTTACCATTTAGATACAATATAGCAGGTCAGCAACTGGAAGCAGTTAATTCCATTAATTATCTGGGAGTACGCATTAGGAGTGATTTAAAATGGAATGATCATATAAAGTTGATCGTCGGTAAAGCAGATGCCAGACTGAGATTCATTGAAAGAATCCCAAGGAAATGCAATCCGAAAACAAAGGAAGTAAGTTACAGTACGCTCGTTCGCCCACTGCTTGAATACTGCTCAGCAGTGTGGGATCCGCACCAGATAGGGTTGATAGAAGAGACAGAGAAGATCCAACGGAGAGCAGCGCGCTTCGTTACAGGATCATTTAGTAATCGCGAAAGGGTTACGGAGATGATAGATAAACTCCAGTGGAAGACTCTGCAGGAGAGACGCTCAGTAGCTCGGTATGGGCTTTTGTTGAAATTTCGAGAACATGCCTTCACCGAAGACTCAAGCAGTATATTGCTCCCTCCTACGTATATCTCGCGAAGAGACCATGAGGATAAAATCAGAGAGATTAGAACCCACACGGAGGCATACCGACAATCCTTCTTTCCACGAACAATATGAGACTGGAATAGAAGGGAGAACCGATACAGGTACTCAAGGTACCCTCCGCCACACACCGTCAGGTGGATTGCGGAGTATGGATGTAGATGTAGATGTAGAATACGTAAACATGTGTAGGAAAATGACAAATTTACAAGATAATGACCCTCTGTGGAGTAAAATTAGGTAAACTCTACTTTAAGACAATGATCCATTACTTCCATGCAAGTACAAACTGTATGCTGATGTATTATATTACTACAGTAGCGACCTTGTTAGTACGTGGAAAGTCTGCATCTCTTCGCAGTGTCTTTTAAGTTTCGGTTGGTTAACTCATTATGTATGATGACATTTCGGGTCTGGAAAGGGTGCGACCAACATGCTTCGGCGCTGTTATTATCAAAACTTGAAGAGTATGGTAACTACTGTAGGAAGGACTTGCATAACATGTCAGAAGGCTAAACCTAGCAATAAATGTAGTAGAATTCAGCTACATCCTATCATTACTGCAAAAGCATTGCAATTAATATCTAGCGAAGTTGCTGTCAACTTCTACCTGAAATTAAAATAATTTTTCCATTCGATTGAAGCGTACAAGCCTAAAGAGTGTTATAACCACTTTAGGCAAGGAATATAGGAAAAGAAGCTAATCGTTTTCGTGTAGAAGGAATGAAATGATACTGGGAGTTTGTGATTGGATTTATACTTTCCTTATAAATATAAATTCTATGCAGTTCCCTTCCTCTTGGTATGCATAAATATGGGAATAGAGTTTACATTATTGGACCTAGCATTTTAGATTTTTGTTTCAGCCAGTTACAGTAATTAGACGCTTTGGACGTTTGATGTTCAAGGTTTTCCCTTCCTGCAACAGCATCGGCACACGTGCCCGGCGCAGGTCCGCTGTACTGCAGGAATCTGCACACATGGGATGTCCCCAGCAGACGGATGACACGTGCCGGTTCGCTGCTGCGCACATGCATTTGCAGGGAATGTTGTTGCACATTTGTCGCTGTTAATGAGTGGGCAGCGAAGCAGCCCCATTTAAAGAGACTTGCGCCACGTAGCATTTCACATGCGCGCCGTGTACGAGAAACACTGTCTTGTGTTCATTTGTTTCCTTTTTACCGTCAATGTGAAAACGTGCACTGCAGAATTTCAGTAAACAGAATCGCAGCTGTAAAACAAGCCGAAGCAAAGACGCTGCAAGTTCCTAATAAATTTCACCAGACAGAGCAATTAACATACGGTTTTGTCTGTATCGCAAATGTTGAAGTTATTTCGTGTCAGTGTTTGGTGCATCTTTGCCGTGAGCGAGAATTTCGATGCTACTGTCTAATAGGGAGAGCTTCTTACCGTCATTCGATTTTTTTGTAATATTTATCCTCAAAGTACTGAAGCAACTTAAATCACTTAATAAAAACAAGTCTTTTGGTTCAAAAATGGCTCTGAGTACTATGGGACTTAACTTCTGAGGTCATCAGTCCCCTAGAGCTTAGAACTACTTAAACCTAATTAACCTAAGGACATCACACGCATCCATGCCCGAGGCAGGATTCGAACCTGCGACCGTATCGGTAGCACGGTTCCAGACTGTAGCGCCTAGAACCGCTCGGCCACTCCGCCCGGCTTTTCTCCAAGTAACCGGCTTTATTTTTCTTCGGTGAGGATAGCCTTACTCACCGTAAAATTTCATTAGGCATATGCGATCGGAGCTGATCCTCCTTGGTACACAAAACGGGTTAGAACACTGTTGCAGAAACAACGAAACATACATGTCAGCCGGCCGGTGTGGCCGTGCGGTTAAAGGCGCTTCAGTCTGGAACCGCGTGACCGCTACGGTCGCAGGTTCGAATCCTGCCTCGGGCATGGATGTGTGTGATGTCCTTAGGTTAGTTAGGTTTAATTAGTTCTAAGTTCTAGGCGACTGATGACCTCAGAAGTTAAGTCGCATAGTGCTCAGAGCCAGCCATACATGTCAAATTTAAACAGACGCAAAATTCCCAAGATTGGCGATCTTTTACAGACGCTCGAAATTTAGCGCGGACTTCAATGCGAGATGCCTATAGCAGTTTCCACAACGAAACGTTGTCTCGAGACCTGGCAGAATATCCAAAGAGATTCTGATCGTATGTGAAGCATGTCAGCGGCAAGAAACAATCAGTATCTTCTCTGTGCGATAGCAATGGAGATACTATCGAAGACAGTGTTGCCAAAGCCGAGTTACTGAATACAGTCTTCCGAAATGCCTTCGCAAAAGAATAGGAAGTAAATACTCCAGAATTCGAATCAAGAACAGCTGTCGACATGAGTAACGTAGAAGTAAATATCCTCGGAGTTGCGAAGCAACTTGAAACGTCCCCTTTTGAAAAATCATACATGACTGTGCTTAAACTGACATACAATATTTTTAGCGCAACGCAATCTGACTTTCAGAAATCCCTACAAAAGAATGGCCCTGACTAACATTAACCTATGCGTTTCACAAACCGCTTACCTCACAAAAATCTTGGTTACTCGAACTACTGCAATACAGCGAGTGCCACTACTGTCAGCTAAATAAAAGATTCAAACTACGGAAGGCACTAACTACTGATAGGCATAGTTAGCAAATGAAAGATATTAATAGAGAACAAACAATGTATTTACCTTAATAGTCATAATATATATAGCAGTTCATGACAAATTACAAAACTCCGCCACCTCTCTCCCCACATCCACCACTGCTGGCGGCTCACCTCCCAACTGCGCAACGCTACGCGCTGTTCGCATCCACCTGCCGCTGGCCGGCTTCGGTGGTCTAGCGGTTCTAGGCGCTCAGTCCGGAACCGCGCGACCACTACGGTCGCAGGTTCGAATCCTGCCTCGGGCATGGATGTGTGTGATGTCCTTAGGTTAGTTAGGTTTAAGTAGTTCTAAGTTCTAGGGGACTGATGACCACAGATGTTAAGTCACATAGTGCACAGAGCCACCTGCCGCTGCCCAACACTACAATGGCAGACAACAATGCAAACTAGCCACAGACTGCACACAGCACAGCCAGTGATTCTCACACAGAGCGCTACGTGGCGTTACCAATAAGAAAACCTAAACAGCCTACTTACAAACTTAAATTACTTAATAAAAGCAAGTCTTTTGGTCCAGACTGTACATAAATTAGTTTCCTTTCGGAGTATGCTGATGCACTAGCTCCATACTTAACAATCATACACAACCGTTCGCTCGACGAAATATCCGTACCCAAAGACTGGAAAGTTGCACAGGTCACACCAATATTTAAGAAAGGTAGTAGGAGTAATCCACTAAATTACCGGCCCATATCGTTAACGTCGATATGCAGCAGGATTTTAGAACATATATTGTGTTCGAACATTATGAATTACCTCGAAGAAAACGGTCTATTGACACACGGTCGACATGGGCTCAGAAAATATCGTTCCTGTGAAACACAACTAGCTCTTTATTCACATGACTTGTTGAGTGTTATTGACAAGGGATTTCAGATCGATTCCGTATTCCTGACACTGTACCACACAGGCGGATCGTCATGAATTTGCGTGCTTATGGAATATCGTCTCAGTTATGTGACTGGATTTGTGATATCCTGTCAGGGAGCCCACAGTTCGTAGTAATTGACGGAAAGTCATCGAGTAAAACGGAAGTGATTTCTGGCGTTCCCCAAGGCAGTGCTATAGGCTCTTCGCTGTTCCTTATCTATATAAACGATTTGGTAGACAATCCGAGCAGCCGTCGTCGGTTGTTTGCAGATGACGCTGTCGTTTATCGACTAATAAAGTCATCAGAAGATCAAAACCAGCTGCAAAATGATTTAAATAAGATATCTGAATGATGCGGAAAGTGGCAGTTGACCGTAAATAACGAAAAGTGTGAGGTTTTATTGGCAGGACACTTAGACAATGTAACAGACCTACTAAGAAGACTGCCTACACCACGCTTGTCCGTCCTCTTTTAGAATACTGCTGCGCGGTGTAGGATCCTAACCAGATAGGACTGACGGAGTACATCGAAAAAGTTCAAAGAAAGGCAGCACGTTTTGTATTATCGCAAAATATGGGAGAGAGTGTCACAGAAATGCTATACGATTTGGCCTGGACATCTTTAAAAGAAAGGCGTTTTTTGTTGCGATGGAATCTTCTCACGAAATTCCAGTCACCAACTTTCTCCCCCGAATGCGAATATATTTTGTTGGCACCGACATACATAGGGAGGAACGATCACCACGATAAAATAAGGGAAATAAGAGCTCGTACGGAAAGATATGGGTGTTCATTCTTTTAGCACGCTATACGAAATTGGAATAATAGAGAATTGTGAATGTGGTTCGATGAACCCTCTGCCGGGCACTTAAATGTGATTTGCAGAGTATCCATGTAGATGTAGCTGTAGATGTAGATGTATGTTTTCTTCTCTATGAAACGTAAACGTAAAATAATAATGTCATGATTATCACTGCCTGGAATATATGTAGTCTAAGGTAGGTCTGATGTTCGCTGCCAGTTCTTGCGTTAATTCATGCTTTATAAATCTAGGAAGCTATTTGGGAAAAAAGAAAATCACTGTTAAAAATAATATTTCATTTTATAGCTGTCGTAATTACACTCCAGGACTGCTCCCAGCGGAAATAAAAAATTCACACGTTCTTAGATTCTAAGGTACTCTCAGATGCTAAATTTAGTTACTATTTATGACATACAGTAATTCCGATTTATCCACAGAGGAGTTTCCGTAAAGTGCCACACATGGATCCACTCACGAGCACAATGGCAAAGAGAGCAAGACTTCAGCTGGAGACAACTGAAATGCGTAACTAACGTCTTAGAGATCTTTGGAGTCTCAGCAGATGCTTTCTGCTATGAGTTAAAGTTATTACTATAATGTTATAAAGGTTAAGCTGGTACTGAAGACTTCGAAGGAAAAAGTAGGCAGACCACGATGGATGGCCAGTATGCACACAGTCTTTAATTATGGAAATATGTTCTTGATTAATACCCAAACATGCTTCAGTTAAGTTTCACCTTCGCGAGTGGGTTCATTTATTTTCTTAGTATCACGCACAGATGAATACGTGGCTGTCTTTCTCACTATAGCTGATATTTTGCTCCAGTTCGCCATATTTTTTTGTTTTATTATCTCAGTGATTCAAATTTGGAGGAAAGCGATGTGTTGTGTCAAAGCTGTGGATTCAGAAAAAAACTCTTAATAGTCAAGCTCGTAAATAAAATTTTATTAATTAATAGTTTCGGCTTGTCTGGCTTGCTGATAAGCAAAAAGTAGAAATCAGTAATGTTATTTGCAATCTCGACTATTCAAGATTTTTCTGATTCCACTTATTTGACCATTTTATGTTGAATTTGATTTTTCACACCACTACGAGGTGTGAAAACTGTACTTTGTAACAATTACTGTGTCACTGTTTATCAGATGAATGTTCCACAAACGAGTGTGACGGAAAAATCTGGGAAATTAGACCTTGTCTTCTAACCAGTCGTTGTTCCCATGCACCGTTCACGAATGAATTAAAAAAAAGGGGGAAATGACAGGGACATCAAAAGTGCCCTCAAATCACTTGACGGCATGTGGAATATATCCGTAGGTGTAATCTTGAATAAAGATGGAAGGGAAGTCCCTTCCCAGTTTTAAGGAATATTCTTGAAATTAGGAAATAATTTTGTGAAATCAGTAAATGGCGTTGTATGACGTGGTTTAAGAAGTACAGTATTATTCCCACGCAGATTATCAAAGTCACATACAGGTTACGGGTACCGTCAATTAACAGGAAGTCATTTAAGGCAAATAAATTTCGTCTTAATAACAAGGTGTTGGAGAGTACGTTCGTACACTTTATTTCTTTTTAGAAACATATCCAGCCACTGAGTGATGCGAAATGTTCTCAGATTAAAACTCGTTTCGCTGGAGTTCACGAATATTTTATGGCTCTATGCACAGTGTCAATATGTCGCAATTTTTTTTCGCCATCATCAGTTTCCAGAATGAATTTTCACTTTGCAGCGGGGTGTTCGCTAATCTGGAACGTCCTGGGAGTTTCGAACCCGGAACCTTTGCCTTTTTGAAACGTAGATACAAAGCGAACGACAGTACAGTGCATTGCGCTAGGTACCTATTTCCAGTATTACCACTTTCCTTTCCTCTTTCATTTGCTTCTTCATCTATAGCGTGATGATAGTCTGTATGCCTCTAAACGAGTACTAATCCTTTTTTTTAAATTTATTCCTGCGCCCGTTGTCATGACGATAAGAGATCAGAACGATGAAAGAACAGAATCTGTGCGACTAGCGTCTTGAACGCAATTTTTTTTTCAGCTACTATGCACTTCCCTAGAACACGTCTAGCTAATCTAAGTCTTCCGTAATACTGATTTGCGTGGTCATCCCACTTCAAATCGCTTCTTAGTTTTATTCATAATTGCATGATTGAACCTGTACATTAACAGGATATAGGAGATCGTTATGTCGAATAGCCATACGATCCCAATACTTTTAAGAACAGTATTTATTAACGATACATGCATATACAAACAAACATGTGAAGAAAGTGACCGACTGTCAAAGAGTCTGTTGTGCCCGAGCCAAGTCGACCGTCAGCGATGTTATCTCCCACAGCAGTGTTTCCACTGTAACTACACTGATAGACATATTGTCCTAAAACTCGACATTCATATAGACAAAACTCAAAAAGTTTTGTATTGCTTCAGCCACACTTCTGATTTCTGCCACGAAAGCGCGCAGTGAACAGTTAGACAAAATGGCGACTGCCGCCGAGAAAGCATATGTTGTGCATGAAGTGTATTTACGTCGCTCTACCGTAAATGTTCAGTGACATTTCAGAACGAGGTTCAACAAGGATCAACCAACTACTTTTCAAACTGTTTCTGACCACCCAGTATACAGAAGGAATAGTGTTTTCCAATTATCTACGTCGAATTCCATTTGTGATTGGTTTAATATATAATTCTTAACGATGAAATACATTTCAGCTATTCATACTTCCTAAAGCATCAGCAGCCAGTTAATTATTTGTTTCCCTCGTCATATGATAATATGCTTATTTTAAATAGTGTAACTGTTCTCCATTAGACAAAATGCATTGGGTCCTTCCGCCATTCTACTACTCCTTTTGTTATTTCACCACTTTTAGCAGTAATATGGACCATGTAACATACTAGCCTGTGCCACCACTCACTCTGTGTATTACTTTAGTCTTACATTCTTATCAGCCAACCTTTTATCTTTGAATGTAATGCGAAGTTCACGTGTTCATGTCTTCTTTGTATCTAATTGAGTATATTTGTCAGTATGCTTAGTGACAGTTAATCAGTCTGTATACAGATGTTATCTGTATAATTTATCTAGTAATGCTACGAAATCTTATTCGCAAATTGTGAATCCAGATTGCCTGCAGCTGTACTATTTATTGGTGACACATGAAAATTTGTGCCAGACCGAAACTCAGATTTCCCGCTTATTGCGAGTGGTCGCTTAACCACTTCAGCTATCCGTACACGCCTCTCGCACCGAACTAACTCTCTATATGCAACACTTGTCCACATGTTCTGATGCTCGAACATACATTATGTGTTTTCCTCAAAGGACACACACACACACACACACACACACACACACACACACACACACACATCGCTTAACCCTTCAAACATGCAGGTCTGAAGAAACAGAAACTGCTGACAATACACAGCTGCTCATTATATATTATGAAATTTTATGTGCAAATTGCGAATCCAAATTGACTTCAGCTGAATTATTTATTCGTGACACATGATAATTTGTGTCGAACCCAGCCCTCCCACTTTTTTCGAGCTGTCGTTTTAACCACTTTGGCTATCCATGTATGCCTCCTGAGTAGATCCAAATGTCTACATGCCACGTTCATCCATAATTTGGGTTGGGTCAGGAGGCGTGCGCGGATAGCCGAAGTGTTCAAGGCAACGTAAGAGGGAAATTCGGATTCGAGTACCGTAATTAGTTCAGCAGAAATCAGTTTAGATTAGCAGTTTGAGAATAGAATTTAGTAATATTTAATGAGAGCTGTAGATCACCAACAGTGGCGGTTCCTTCAGACATGCAGGGTAGTTATAATTAAAGTTAAATTTTCAAACCGCTGTAGAAATAACACCACTGGTCAGAATGTCGTCAAATTGAAACAGAATATTATCGGAGAAGGGGAAAAACGTACGACAGAAGAAAAATAAATAGTTACAAAATGTAGCAATAGATGGCGCTGTAAGCATCACAATTTAACAGTGGTCGACTACAAATGACAAATGAATCACACAACAATGCATAAGGTGTACGTTTGACGTTAAACGAACTGTACTATTCAGTGTACATGAATGTACAGGTGTGATACTGTTAGTTACGTAAGCCTATCCACCGTGGCAAGGTCATATCACATCGGATGGGAAAAATCGGTTTTTAATTATCCTGAGGTCAAAAACCGCATAAAAGTATCACTCCCATCTCCTTTGTTATGCCAGTCCTGCCTGGATATCTGCCCCCCCCCCCCCCCCAAATTTTCTGTAAGTCCCTCCAGATCCTTGAGTGTCATGCACTCCGCCTCGCCTTCCGTATACGCCTCCCGTCCCCCACGCGGGTCTCTATGATCTCATTTCTTTCCCTCATCTGCTCCTATTCCTCGAACATATCCGCATCCTCTACACCTCCCGCCGCCTTGATCCCCCTCACCCCCTAGTTGCTCCTCTCCTCTCCCATCCCCACCCCCTACCATGTCTTCACTGTTGTGTCCCCCCTACCCTCTACACCCTTCATCTCCTTTCTCAAGGTGGCTTCAATCAACTCCCCCTCCCGGATGATGCCCTCGCTCCCTCCATTTATCCCTCCTATCAACTCTGATCGTCACTCCCCCTCCTTTCCTCTGTCCTTTTCCCGGGCTCCCTCTGCGCCCCTTCCATCCTCTTCTTTCCCCACCTCCCCTCTCTCTGCCCCCTTCTCTCCCCCGAGTCCTTTTGCATTTCCCTCCTCCGCCTCTTCTCATTCCCTCTCGCGTCTGCCCTGCCCCTCTCCCCCTTTATGAGTCCTCTCTCTCCTCAGTTCCCCCCCCCCATTTTCGTTTTTTCCTTCCTCCCTCCTTGTTCTTCCCCCTCCTCCAGGTCCCCCCTCCCCCCAATCTGCCTTTAGCTCGGGAGTGTCATCTTTGTGCCGCCATTTTCGTGCAGTGTTTTACAGTGAGTGTTCCATGTTGTGCTTTTTGGGAAGTGTTGCGAACCGCCATCATACTATCACTGGGTGTGCTTTTTATCTCTTGCAAACAGAAACCAGACTGTCGCCATGTTTTTTAATTGTGTGTGTACTATGTTACTTGTATGATTCCTGTGTCTTTTATTGACATTGCCAACCCCTTTTGCTTTCTGTTTTAACTTTCCGCATTTTTCCGCCATTTTACACTTTAAGTCACCGTTTTATCGCCTGTTTTTCTTGTTTCTTTTCTTCTTCCGTTTTTTTAAAAAAAGTCTGTAGGCTGTAGAGCAGCGTACTAAGCTGCTGCCAGCCCGCCCCCTTCGGGGGGAATTGAAAATCAACAAAGAAAAAAAAAATCACTCCCATCGGTTTCTAATTATCCTGAGGCCAAAAAACGCATAAAAAGCATCAATTACACTGGTTTTTAATTATCCTGAGGCGAAAAACCGCATAAAAGCATCAATCCAAATCAAATCGGATTATTAATTCTGATGTGACTTGTGCAAAACATGTTCAATATGCTGTCCACCGTTTCCTGCAACAAGTTTAAATCGAGTAAGAGCATATTCCACAACTGATCGAAGGTATTTCCGGGGTCACGTTCAGAAAGTGTTGTGTAATGCGTACCTTCAATGCAGCTAAGTTTGCAGTCGGGACACTGAACACAAAATCATTCAGATAGCTCCACAGCCAGAAGTCACACGGGTTAAGGTCAGGTGATTGGCACGGCCAGGCTATAGGGAAATGGCGCCTGATAATTCTAGCATTTCCGAAACGGCGCTTCAGCAGCTGCTTAACTGGATTTCCAATGTGCGGAGATGCGTCATCTTGCATAAAATGACCCCATCCGCACACCCACGGTGCTGGAGAACTTTAATGACGTGGTTGTGCAAAAGACACTCGTAGCGCTTACCAGTGATGGTACAGGTAACAGGAGCGGAAGCACCAGTCTCTTCGAAAAAATATGGCCCTCTGATAAACGATGCCGCAAACCCGCACCACACAGTGACGTTTTCGTGATGAAGTGGTACTGGTTGATTTGCGTGTGGATTTTCCGTTGTAAATATTCGACAATTATGTGTATTGACATACTCTGGCAGACGGAAGTAGGCTTCGTCTGTCCACAAAATCGTCCACGGCCAGTCATTGTCCACTTCCATGCGAGCAAGAAATTCTAAAGCAAAAGTGTCTCTTGCGGGCAGGTCAACAGGATGCAACTCGTGCACACGGATAATTTTGAATGGATAAGAATGAAGGATGTTTTGTAGGATTTTACGAACCGTGCTGACTGGTATGTCCAATGTTTGGGCAATTCTCCGTGCACTAGACGTTTGAACTAGAGATGGGGGATCCGCTCCTGAATTAATTCATAGAGTTGAATCTTTCAAAGGAGTGAACAATCAGTGATTCAGAAAAAAAGAACGGTAGCTCCAAACGTTTCCCACAGCAGAGAGAGAGAGAGAGAGAGAGAGAGAGACAGTCGGAGCAGACCAGTGGGGCCTATGCTGGTCAGAGCACACTGCACGCCACACAACACAGCCAGCGCCGGCCTCTACCCTGCTTCTGCCTTGGCTGCCTGCATTGTGCAGTGCCCCATTGGATTTTGTGTTTCACATATGCCGTGCCCTCTCTGTGCTTCCTCTGCCGCGTGCAGTGTCTGGCGCATCTTAACTTAGCATAGCACTCCGTCGGCGGTCGTTTCAGTCGTACTTCCTGCCCTCTGGGCAGTTGATGCGAGCAACAGGACAGAGAGCCTCCTAGCGGAGAACATAAGAACTACTTGCAACAACCTGCTCGCAAGAGGACGGACGATTTGTCTCCGAGTGGGTCAGTGGTGGCAGTTCACCGCTACCCCCACCCTCGGAACTCGCCCGCTCAATGCTCATCCCACCGTTCTCGACTCTAGCCAGAGCGTTGAGCAAAGCAACTCAGGTGTCACTCTGGTCTCTGCGGTCTTAGCTCACGCAGTAATACAGCTCGCGGCTCGACCTGCTTGACTCAGCACCTCAGCATCGGAGTTCGTCTCTACTGGATATTGTTCTTCGTAGTAATACCGTTATGTATATTACATAATTATGTTATCTATACACCATTTGTTTTTATTTTATTTTTATTTGTTTAAACAGATCAGATTAGGTTCCTGACGGCTCCTCTTACTATAGGATTTTTTATTATGGTCACTCGAATTTACACTTTAATTACGAGCGAACCGATAAACGTATAGCAAAAGTGATACACCAATATTTTCCTTGTTTTATTCTGCGGAAGGCTATATGCAGCACTTTGGTCTTACAGTCAAATTTATATATTTTTTTCTTATTGTAGTACGGATTTAGGCGTCTTCGGAAGGAAATGTTCACTTTAAAAATTTATGGCTTGCGATTTATTTGTACGAGGTTAATGAAATTGTAATACATTATAGCAAAGTATATTGTTAATGTAAATCTCAAGTTACAACATTTTCCGATCACCCAAAAAACCATGATAGTGCAAAATAAATCAGTAATCAAAAACTTTGTCATATCGTGGAAATTTCAATAAAAAATACAAAATTCTTACTCATTATCTGTGTTACTTCAAAATAGGATCAAATAAAATCAAAATACAGGTATAGTACTGGAATAAACCAAGTTTAAAGGGCAATGTGCCTTCCATTTATTTTCTGTTGTGAATGAGTGGTGAGTCATGAAAAAGAGCTAGTTCATTTCAGGGAGTGAACAGTTCTGATCCTATCTCTGGAAAGAACAGTTTTGCCCATCTCTAGTTTGAACAGCTCCACTCCTCTCCACCTGCATTGCTGTGGCCACTCCTTCCACTGATGTCGAATCAGTTCGTTTCCTCCCTCTACCAGGATGCACACCAAAAGTACTCGTCTTTTCGAATTTCCGAATCATTTTCTCCAGTCCCATGGCAGACATCGGACCAAGGCTTTTTTGAAACCCTTCAGTGTCCGGAACTTCCGCAGAGCGACGTGCGCACACTTATCATTCTTGTAGCACAGCTTTACAAGCAGAGCGTATTGAGACAGCCATGGCGAACGTCGTGGACGCGAAAGGAGGAAAAGCCGTGTACCAGGAGTGTTTATACCAACTTCAATTGGTCGTGCGCATGACAGGTGTTACCATTTACGTATTCTGACACATACAGTTACATCTATTGATCAATTTTCACTGTATTTTTTTTTCTTCTGACATACGTTTTCCCCATTCTCCGATAATATTACGTTGTAATTTGACCTCATTCTGACAAGTGGTGTTATTTCTACAGCGTTTTGAAAATTTAACTTCAATTATAATCACCCTGTACATCCATGTCTCAAGGAAATCTGTACAATATGAACTGTAAACACAGACATTGTATAATTTAATAATAAGTATGACTAGTAACTTCTTTACAGAAGTCAGTAGGTTTAAGGGTGTATATTTCTTGAAACACTCACTACGTCAATACAGATTATTTCTTTCTTTGTGCACGTGTAAATTTAAAACAGTGACATTATTGTGTTTCCTATATGTAGTCATAAACAGGTCACTTCTCTTTAACAATAACATTATTTGTAGAGATAAAGGCTGTCTCTGATGTGTGCATTGTGTGTTTGGTCCTGAGTTGTCTGATGACGGTCTAGAAATTCGATAGCCGGTTCACGACGAAATAAAAAATAAAAATTGTTAAACATTAATTTTGTGTTGTTTTATCGCGATCATTAGACACACTGAAGCTTCATTCCACCACATAAGACACTTAGGTAACTACGTCATTAGTAAAACTCATAGGTATCATGTGTGAAGTCTGTTAAACATTTAACATATACTGTTTGAAGCAATGGACTGACGTCCCCAGTAGCGTTTATTGGTGTAAGAAATGTTACTCACTATGAAGTAACTGCGACACCGGCGGGTTCCGTGCCGTTGCAACGCGGCTTCTTACGAAACCCTCGAAGCGCCCGGGTCTGGCCTCGCCAGCAGTTTCCACTAAATTTATTGGTCCTTTTGGCGTCATGAAGCCCCATTGTCTGTGCCGCAGGATTTATACCCGCCGTTGTCAACAAAACTTCCTGACGTGGACGTGCAAAGTTTCGTGCAGTGCACAGGAAGAGAGAAAGGATCCAGCACCGAAACGTGTTCCGTAAATCAACCCACGGTCGCGGAGCCCCAAACGTACCCACGGACGTATCTCTTAGATAGAGATGGAACAATGACAGTCTCCATTTACACGGATTTATCTTTCCGTTGTGACATAAGAACTTCCTCGTTTGTTGGAAGTTAGGATGAAAATTAGGAAGTAATTTATAGGAAAACGGTGTCCTATCGTATAAACGAGTTTTGCAAGCTGTGGACCAACCGACGATTCGTTATATATTCAAAGCACAATGAAAATTTATTTAATAATATTATCGCTGTAAAACAAGACTCGTGTATTACATGATTTAAGCCATGGTCCATTCTCGTAGCAAAATATATTGCCTGACTATATACTGGTGTGTCTTGGTTCGAAATTCTGACTTTGCCGTTGATAATGAAAGCTAGAGTGAAGAAAAATCAAGACACGTTCATAGAATTTCAGCCTCTGGAAAAAGCGTTCGACAATGTTAAGTGGCACAAGATATTGGACAGAGTCTACACATCGAAGAAGCAATGACGGAACTAAAAGAAAGTTTCAAGGGTGAAAGGATGAAAGGATATCAATGACAGGATTCGCCGAAGACATTGCTATTGTCAGTGAAAGCGTATAATAATTACGGGATCTATTCAATGCAATGAACAGTCTAATGAGCACAGAACATGGACTGAGATAAATCTAAAAACGACGAAAGTAAAGATAAGTAGCAGAGTTGAAAATAGAGAGAAACTGAACGTCAGAATTGCTTGTTACGAAGTAGACTAAGTTATGGCAGCAAATTTAACAGAGCAAGGACGACATAAAGAGCAGACTATCATTCGAAAAGGGGATTCCTGACCAAAAGAAGTCTGCCAGTATCAAATATGCGCCTTACTTAGGGAAGAAATTTCTAGGAATGTGCGTTTGGAGCACAGCGATGTATGGTAGTGAAATTTGGACTGTGGGAAAACCAGTAAAGAATTCAATCGAATCATTTGATATTTGCTGTTTCAGACAAATATTAAACATTTGGTGGACCGATAAAATAAGGAATGTACAGGTTCTCTGCACAATCTGCGAGGAAAGGAATACATGGGAAACGCTGACAAGAAGATGGGACAGGATGATAGGACATAGGACATCTATTAAGATATTAGGGAATAACTTCCATGGTACTATAGGAGCTGTCGAGGACAGAAACTGTAGGAGAAGACAAATATCGGAATTTAGAAAAAAAGGGTTTGCCTCTACACGGAACACGACACGCAATACGAGGGAGATGGCTGAAAATATGGCGGTATTCATATATTATGAACAGGCCGCCGGTAATCTTAACACTAATAAAAATAGATCATCTGTTTATTTTTGTCAGTCGCTAATACCGTGTTTAGCATAGAATTTGACCAGTAGTACGAACGTCAGCATATTTAATGCGTGTAGGGTAACAACACGTATACCTTATAGCAAGCGGTGCACTGAAGTATGTAGCCAAAATATAAGAGGAGAAGGAAACCCTACATGCTGAAACGAGCTTTAACAGCACTGCCTGATTGCTTGGTAAGCACTTCTTCCGAAGTGCCATCCAGAATGGCTGTCTACTTTTGGTATGACATTTTAAAATATACTTACATTAAATTTCTGTTTTCCTACGAAGGTCAGACTTGTCTCGATTTGTACTTTTACGTCTCTCTTGTGAATTCTGACTGTAAATGTTTTTGCATAGCAATAATTATCCACGTCTTCTGTTTTACTGGCACAGAATCAGGCGCCCCCCCCCCCCTCCCCCCCTGCTACTCATGCCAAGGACCACCGTTAGGTGTCCTTGCTGCTCGTCTATGCCCGTCCGATGGCTATATTCTGGTCTACTGTTGCAGAGTTCCGAGAATATGAGCGAGGATTGGACTTGTGAGTACTTCTTTACATTTTTTGCCCTGTCCATTGCACAGAGGACCTAATGTTCTGGTATCAGTATCGATTGCAAGTATTAGATAATATTGGTAACGGATGTGTCCGCTGTTAGCCAAGACATCTAATATAAGAAATAAAGAGTTCGTGGGAACACACAGAAATTACAGTTAATACAGGAGAAGAGACGACAGGACCAACAGAGATCAACAGAGTAGCTTTTCATCTAGTATATTCAATATAAGATACACTTAGACGACACTATTAGACAGTGCAAACGAGAAGTTACACAGGGTGCCACGTAACTAATGGCGGTCATGCAGGGAAAATAGGCGGAAGTGGGTACATGGCAAATCACTATGAACACCCATTAAGTTTTCTGGACACCATGAGCATTTATATGCACAAGCTGAAACATGGTCGCGAACAGAACAGTGATCCAAAAATTGTGGAATAAATTTCTTTTGTTTCCGTCTATGACCACAATATTATTACGTCCGTAGACTACCGGTTTTGATCTAAGAACCCACTAATTTTTTGATCATAGACAGAAGTAAGAGAGCTCTATTCTGGCATTTACTTGTCCTAATACCCACTCTAGGCAGGAGACACGTAACTCTCTCATTTTCTCTATGTTTACTATTTACTAAGAACATTTATTTAAGCAAAAGGCTAGACAAAGGCAACCTCTTGGCAGGAACAAATGACTTTACCACTCTCTCTATAGAACAGTTAAATTAAATTTAGAATATGTATTGGAATATGTATTCAGTATTGAGTGTTTATTGAAAAAGCGTCCCACTGTCGACAAGAAAGAATTTCCTTCATCATTTTCTCTGCTAACTATTACCAGAAGGGATCTACTACTTTTCCTCACAGAGAATGGGGAGAGTACACACACACTCACACACATACATAAAAAATGCTTTAGATACATACTTGCAATGTAGTCATCCAGATGGTTGATCTGCAGCTCTCAGTAGCGTCGTTAGATCAATCACTCTTCATAGTTGCTACTGATGATCTAAACCTGAAGTGAATTCAGGCTCTAGAGCATGTCACATATTCCAAGATGCTACTCCAGATGGGTGTAAAATGAATGTGCGCAACGGAAATACTGAATGCGAAATTGAAGATTTGGCCCTGTTTGACTACCCCCTGAAGCAGATGTTAGAATCTGTTAGTGATGAGTATCTCCTTCTTGCTCTTTAACATGTAAATTACAACATAAACATAAATGAATGATTAAGGAAACTAGTAACTACCAAATTATAAATGCTGTTTCCGCTTATACATTTATCGTAGATTAAAACCCCTTTATATTACAAATGTTTATATATCAATATCCAATGGACATAAAGAGATACAAATGGGTTTTCTAACTAATACGGTTCATCAATTGCCCAAATATGCTCCTCTTCATGCTAAGCGATCTAATATAAATAACGCGAGACGACTGACATCATCTACGTACCAAACACTAGAAGACACTACTTTCAATGATGATCTACAGTGCTGTGCAACATCAGTGGAAATAAAAATTTATGTGATCACAGCTGTTTAGCTTTATAGCCCCAACAAGCCAAGCAATTAGCTATATCACCATATGTACTGCATCCGGTGCGTCGACGTGATGGTTCTCGTACACGTCTGCGACGATGGAAGGACCCCAACCACAAAATAAAACTCTTTGAAACAATAGGACGGCAGAAGGCGGTCCTCTGACTATTATAATCTAATACGGTCTTCTCCTCTCTGTGTTCTACAGAAAAGAAACACGAACTCCCAGCCACATGGACGGAATTCAGATAACGTCTCTATGTGAGTATAGGCAGAAGAAGTGCTCTCAATCACTGAACGCTGCGTACTCAACGACGACTCCCCTCCCTACCCAGTGGTGAAGTCCAGAATTGTACAAGTTCGCAACAGTACAGTGCCTAACCGTTCTAACTATAAAGTGTCCTGAGAGCAAAGACAGCATGTCTACCTGTACCAACAACAGCTGATACTGAGTGACCGTCTAACCCGGGCGCTCAAAACAGAAGACCTCTTCTCTCCACTGCTGGCTTCCCAGCAAAGCTCGGCTCCCCTCCCTCGTAACTCAGAAGGCGAACCATATTCTCGAAACCACGGAACATTCTCCCTCTCTACAGATTCTTCCAAACGCCAACCAACCATCTTTTAGTCTTTTGTCGTCCAGCGCGGAAAGTTTGCGAGGAAGTACCTGTAATCATACAATGGTATGCTTCTCAGAGTAAAAATCCTTGGAAACAACCCATCCTGCAGTGTCCAAGGTAATGCTTCCTCAAAAATGGTTCAAGTGGTTCTGAGCACTATGGGACTGAACTGCTGTGGTCATCAGTCCCCTAGAACTTAGAACTAATTAAACCTAACTAACCTAAGGACACCATACACATCCATGCCCGAGGCAGGATTCGAACCTGCGACCGTAGCGGTCGCTCGGTTCCAGACTGTAGCGCCTAGAACCGCTCCGCCACTCCGGCCGGCAATGTTTTCTCGTTCCTCTCTACTGCATGCATCCAAGATTTTCAGAGTTTCTGAAGTATTATCCGGTTATCCTTCCTGGCCCCGCTACAATACAGTCCGGCCACTGCTGTATTGTGCTTCGGCGCTCAGGTGCCCAGGCCGTCTGTCTTGGCACTTTCTGTGTGGGCTTTTCCACCCAGGGCTTGAGTTACACCTTCCATTTCATTTCCACTGGCATTCCAACCTATACTAATGTAGGCAATCATTCATTACACCATTTTGATAATAAAGACACTCCATCACCTTTCATGCAATAAGCGTTGACAATTACTTACAAGGTGTATATGACAATGTCAGTCTTCTTCAAATATTCATATATACAATGTATAACCTACCAAAAGATACATAATTCCATTTATAAATCATGGTCAAGTATGTAGATGAGTGCTTGTAAGGTGTGAAATTATAGCCACCTTACAATATGAAGCCACCGAGGGATTGAGTGAAGGAGGGAGACAAGATCTGCCTGCATCTAGCTTGTGTGTTAGTGGTGGTCGAATCTTATGCAACCAACAAATGGAATAGTGTCCCACAATTGTTCTTGCCAGTACTAGAAGAAAGAACTGGACGGTGCTGACACAACTGTCTTACAGGCTTGTGAAATATTCAGTGCTTACACTGATTAACTGAGGACAGTTAGCTCCATCATATCATCTATTTCTTCAGGTGGAAAACATTTGTGTGAGGGTGTGTTTGTGCACTGAATAGGGCCACTGCCTGGGTGTATTATGCGGTGCATATGCAATGTGGGCTGTTTTAACACACACCATAAATTTACTGAGCTCTACAGAATCTCTATCCTGACGTGTATGAGTGCCATTTTGTTGGTGAATCGGGACTACTGTCTGTAGGCATTATAGAGTGTGCACATGCCCTACAGAACATTATAACAGATACTATAAATTTTCCAACATCTTCAGGGCCTCTGACAGGGGATTGTGTGATGGTCCTTAATGTACTGAATGAACCTGCTATTTAAATGCAATATATCATCTATTTATGCAGGTTCATCACAGTTATGAAACAGTAAACTGAGGGTACTTATGTATTGTTATTTAGAATGCAGCTGCTGTGTGAGGAATATCTAATTTCTAGGCGAAGGCCTGGACATAAAGTTAGAGGATAAGAAACACATATGCTGTGCAACAACCAGTGCAATAAATCAGATTACCAAGTGGTCACTTCATTGTTCTGAATACAAGGCTTAAGGAGAGACAGTTTGTGAGCTTGCCACCAGCCTGCTGCCCACCTTCACCTCCTGTGGTGGTGAACATGTTAGAAGTGGGTGGCTGTGCTTAGAGAGAGTAATAGGCTACAGTGCAATGACAGTTCTGCCCCCAGAGCTCTACTGACATCAGAATGCTACCCTCTATGTGAAAATGGGGTGGCTGGCAGCATGCAGGCTGCATGGTGCGCATACCTAGAATACGGTGCCATCATCTACCTGGTGCAAAGTATTTGATGTTCACTCGTTACAGTTTCTACCTTCTTGAACGTTCCTGCTTCAGCATTACCATGGCAAAAAGTTGTAATACGCCAGTAAGGACAGTATGATGTACTTTTCAGTGTTCAAATATTTTAAACATTTAATAAAGCTCTGATCTAGTATTTATAATGCAAAAAACTTGTCCTTTACAGTGACTATGTGTGTTTAAAAGTTTCTGGTTCATGAGTAACAATGGTAAAAAGTTATAACATAGAAATAATTGTTAACAAACATTCCATGCGGTTTTACACTTAGTACAATGCTGGAAATATCTGCAGCCAGTTTTTTAACATAATACTGACAGATATATGTCATAGATAATGTTGTGTCACTTGCATTTCTTTAATTTCCAACTATTTTGAGATGTCCATGTAATGTCGTAGTGCTGGACTTACTGTGGGCAGTCAAGACTGATAGCGTCATCATAATGGCTCATCAGTTCCACTAATTAAAATAAAGACATCTCAGAAATACATCTGTCAACTGTTATAGTGATTAAGATAAGAGTGACATAAATATAGCCATCTTGGTAGAAATAAGGATAACTGATTAGTGCTCAATTAGATCCTAAACAAATACTAACATCTTTTGAGATGAAAACCATAAATTAGATCTTATGTACACATAGAAGTACACAAGTGCATTGCTAGGAGAGGGGAATGGGAAGGGTGTAGCTGGGAAGGATAATGGCGGAGGGGGAAGAGGTAGGTGTGACAGGTGTGATTTGTTTGCGTTAGTGTAATAAATCATTTCTCTGGAGTGGTACTACTCCATAACTTATGGTCACAGTCGTAGGTAATACAGGTGACAGACTTCGGTTCATTGACAGGATGCTGCGAAATGTAGTCAGTCTACGAAGGAGACAGGTTAAAAATCATTTCTGAGTCCATCTGAGTGTGTTTCTCATGTTTTTGCGACCCCATAGGACTAACAGGGATGTTGAATGGATACAAAGAATGGCAGGGAAAATAGGCATGTGTTCGTCTGACTTGCTGGAGAGCGTCACGAAGATGTTGGATTACACTCTGTTTATTGTAATGACAAAGTGTAATGACAAAGTTATACTTTATCTCGATCCGAACATCTGGAGTAGTTCGTAGAAGTGAAGCTGCATTACCTACCTGCATTTTGAGGCAGGGTTAACAAAGAGGGAAGTCATCTGTTCTTATTATTTCAACTGACTGAAAGCTATATCTTTTTGGAATAGTGATGTGTTCTATAGCCTCGAATATTGATATACGACATTTTTTAAGCAATTTTTGCATACGGTAACAAAAACTGTGCAGTTCTCAAAATCATACTTGTTTTCGCCTTCCGACTATCATTAGAGGTGGTATCTTCCAGGTTTGATGTTTAATTTACGTGTAAGCTTCTTTGGGCAGAAATTCTATTAAATGGCTACAAGGGACTCCGAAGGAATGCTACAAACGATGGCGCTGCTTGATGAATAGAACAACACTGAACGCAGCGGCATTCCTGCCATGTTAACCTTTTCCAAAGGCTCCATGCCTTCTCAAAAAAATGTTCGGCTCGTAAGAAACTTCCCGTAGCAAAAGGTTTTAAGTGATTCACATATTTATGGAAGCTGTAAGAGTGTGTCATACTTATCATTTGACAGTGTGGTTACAATTAAAGTGCAGCTACACACGGAGGTCCAGTGTGGGTTTTAATTATCGTATGGCAACGAAACTTGGTAGATGTGCTAATGTGTTAATGTGCAACCCATTTACGCTGTAAAAAAAATTAATTCCAATTTTGGCCACCAGGTGAAAGTCTGGTGCTGTACAGCACCTCGACGACCTTTTGGGTGTTCATATTGAAAAAATCGTGTAAGTGGCGCTTAATATTAAAATGTACCTTATGGCTTTCTCCCCACGTCCCGCTCCTTATGGATTACGTGTGGAAGCATTTTTATAACCCCTTCTTGCATTCACAGAGCCAGATCTGCACCTGGTGGCCAAAATTGGAACATTTTTCTTTTTTTTAATCTGAGAAAATCGATTCCGCATTAGTGCATTAGAGTATCTACCACGTTTCGGTGCCGTACGATAATTACAGCTCATACTAGATCTCTATGAGTAGCTGCATGTTAATTATCACCATCTAGTAAAACTTCAAATGCCTTTCAGAAACGTAGGGATACTGCATTTGTCTTCCAAACATTATTCTATCTACTTACAGACGGCATGAAACTGCAACACTGACGATTAAAAATGTGTCTGCTTTTATTATCGAATGCTGATGCTGCTAGTTAGAGCCGTGAATTTTTCTAGAAGGAGAAATTTTCTTCCGCTTACGTAATCAGTTATTTTTATTTACCCGCTTGACGTCATAATAGAATACGTACAATAGATTAAAATTTGTCAGTCTGGTCCAGCGGTCTATCTGGGTGCGGTTCTCAAACGGTTCTCCACGTTCATCTAGACAAATGCTTGTCCCCTTGCCCATTTATACATCAGAAAATGCGAGACACAAATAGTTAAACGACGATGATAAACATAGAAAAATGCTGATTCTCTCTCTTAGGTTCACTGACGACTGTTTCGATATGAAGAGCAGATCGTGAAAACAGTGGAGCTTTCTCGGCGAACTTCGATGATGATCTCCTTTCGGATTATCAGACACGTCAATGAGTCATTCTATATCGACAAGTTTCGTACTTTTAGTCTCCTGACAAAGTGTCGAGTTCATATCCAGTTCGTATCTTTATAGATACTGGACCGGTAGCTGCTCTGCCTCGTGAGCAACGGCTGCGACAATCACGCGCCTCCGGAATGGGTGTCGCAGACAGTGGTGGTAGTGGTGTAAGGGGGGGGGGGGGGGGGGAATCCTGGAAGGTGATGGTGGTCGGGGAGTGGGGGCGTACTCCTGGCGAATTGGAGGGTCCTGAGGTCACGTCCTGCTGTTGCCTGTCTATTCCATCCACTGTCTTCGCCGCTTCCACATCAGAAGCTCTTGACGTATTATTGCTAGCAAAACATCGCATGAAGAGCTCAGTTGGAAGTCACTGTCCGGTTGACAAGAATCATCATGGACCCGTATCTGCATTGCCTCTTTGACGATCGAGTCCCACAACCCGTTCGCCCGGCGCAAAACATCTGTCTGTTCAAAATCAAACATATGACTCTCGTTGCATCTGTGCTCTGCCGTTGCAGATTTCTCCGTTTGGGCGAGGCTAACGTTTCTTCAAATGGCTGAAATGGCTCTAAGCACTATGGGACTTAACATCTGAGTTCGTCAGTCCCCTAGACTTAGAACTACTTAAACCTAACTAAACTAAGGACATCTCACACATCCGTGCCCAGGGCAGGATTCGAACCTGCGACCGTAGCAGCATCGCGGTTCCGGATATAAGTGCCTAGAACCGCTCGGCCACATCGGCCGACTGCGAACGTTTCTCACATTTTATGAGTGGTGCTGAACGACACAACTTTAGGTCTGCCTGATATTATTCTTGCCACACTCGCAACTGCTGTGGTGGACTCCAGGTGTCCAGCGTCTGTAAAAATCCGAACTGGATGTGAAGCCGACCCTTCAGCCTGAAATGATGAGTAAGAAATGAGCCGAAACGCTACCGTAGAACGACGCTTTGACTCAGCTGATAAGCCGAGAAGACATCATATATTTTATTTTCCACTTCGATAAATATTACAGAAGTGAGATCTGATGATGGTCATTCTAAAACGCGTTTTGAAAAATGGAAAACAAAGAAAGTACACTACTGGCCATTAAAATTGCTACACCTCGAAGGTGACGTGCTACAGACGCGAAATTTAACCGACAGGAAGAAGATGCTGTGATATGAAAATGACAAGCTTTTCAGAGCATTCACACAAGGTTGGCGCCGGTGGTGACACCTACAACGTGCTGACACGAGGAAAATCTCCAACCGATTTCTCATACACAAACAGCAGTTGACCGGCGTTGCCTGGTGAAACGTTGTTGTGATGCCTCGTGTAAGTAGGAGAAATGCGTACCATCACGTTTCCGACTTTGATAAAGGTCGGATTGTAGCCTATGGCGATTGCGGTCTATCATATCGCGACATTGCTGGTCGCGTTGGTCGAGATCCAATGACTGTTAGCAGAATATGGAATCGGCCTCGTATCACTAGCAGTCGAGATGACAGGCATCTTATCCGCATGGCTGTAACGGACCGTGCGGGCTCGATCCCTGAGTCAACAGATGGGGACGTTTGCAAGACGTTAGCCTCGCCCAAGACAACACGAACAGTTCGACGACGTTTGCAGCAGCATGGACTATCAGCTCGGAGACCGTGGCTGCGGTTACCATTGACGCTGTATCACAGACAGGAGCGCCTACGATGGTGTACTCAACGACGAACCTGGGTTCACGAATGGCAAAACGTCATTTTTTCGGATGAATCCAGGTTCTGTTTACAGCATCATGATGGTCGCATGCGTGTTTGGCGACATCGCGGTGAACGCACATTGGAATCGTGTATTCGTCATCGCCATACCGGCGTATCACCCGGCGTGATGGTATGGGGTGCCATTGGTTACACGTCTCGGTCACCTCTTGTTCGCATTGAAGGCACTTTGAACAGTGGTCGTTACATTTCGGATGTGTTACGACCGGTGGCTCTACCCTTCTTTCGATCCCTGCGAAACCCTACATTTCAGCAGGATAATGCACGAACTCATGTCGCAGGTCCTGTATGGGCCTTTCTGGATACAGAAAATGTTCGACTGCTGCCCTGGCCAGATCTCTCACCAATTGAAAATGTCTGGTCAATGGTGGCCGAACAACTGGCTCGTCTCAATACGCCAGTTACCATTATTGATGAACTGTGGTATCGTGTTGAAGCTGCATGGGCAGCTGTACATGTGCACGCCATCCAAGCTCTGTTTGACTCAATGCCCAGGCGTATAGAGTTCGTTATTACGGCCAGAGGTCGTTGTTCTGGGTGCTGATTTGTCAGGATCTATCCACCCAAATTGCGTGAAAATGTAATAACATGTCAGTTCTAGTATAATATATTATCCAATGAATACCCGTTTGTCATCTGCATTTCTTCTTGGTGTAGCAATTTTAATGGCCAGTAGTGTATATTTGTTGGCGACCACGACAGGTGTATCGTTAGCGCTAAGTGCGGTCAGAGACGAAATGAAAGATTTCTTGTGTACTGTGGCGGGGTAGTATAACCGCTGGGAAAGAGAGTCTGCGCCGCTCAGATGATGCGATGCGATCTGTGATAAAGGCTTACGGACATCAGTCACTTTAGCTTGGCATGAGGTGGACGCTAAGTGAGGCGCTGGCGTGAGTCGGCGCACGTAGTGCAGGAAATGCACACCGCACTGTGGCAGCGGGCGCCCACTGGACACCGACCAGCGGCTGGCGGCGGCGGCGGCTGCATCTTAAGCGGCGGCCTCTCGACACGTGTGCCTGTCTGCCCGCCGGCGCTGGCTGTGCGGGCGCGCCATGCCGCTGTGGGCGATTGTATGCGCCTCGCAGTGCCACAGCCTGCCGCGTACCCTCCGTCTGCAAATCACCGGGAGGAGCGGCGGGAGGAATGTCTGCTCCGGTGGCCTCGACGAAGAGGGTCTGCCTCTAGGCGAGGAGACACTGGCTCTCCTAGGCTGTCACTGAGCCGTTTCTATGTAACATCCTTTCTTCCAGGAATGCTAGTCAGCAAGGTATGCAGCGGAGCTTAGTCGATAGAAGAGGACTGTCGGCGAAATGCGGGGTCAGGAACAGTTTTAGTCAGCTGAAAGGTTCAAAACAGCGCAGACTGTGATGTAGCGTGAAATATTTATTATAACGAACCAAATGAATTCAGACTTCGAGGAAAACGAATTTTTTATTACCTATTTAGATTCCCCCTACTGACGGCTGACAGAAAGCTGCCACATCTCCCCACTTTAACCATTCTGTTATGTAATATAAAATTTAGAATATTAAAAAATTATGAAAATAAAAAAGCTTATATACAGGACAAGAAGAAGTATGGAACATGTTTCATGCTCAAGAATTATTACGTCTTGCGTAACGAAAGCCTCCTCTTTAAAAATCAATATGGATTCAGCAAACAGAGATCTTGCGAAAAACAGATCGCTCTGTTCCTCCATGACATCCATTGCGCTGTAGACAACGGCACTCAGGTTGATTCCGTGTTCCTTCACATCAGGAAAGCATCTGACACCGTCCTACTCTGCCGTTTTGTGGGGAAAAAATTTTCAGCTTACCGAGTTCACAATTGGATACAAGACTTCCTTGCAGATTAAGCTGAACGCGTCGCTCTTAATGGGACAAAATCAATAGATATACAGGGTGGTCCATCGATCGTAACCGGGCCAAATATCTCACGAAATAAGCATCAAACGAAAAAACTACAAAGAACGAAACTCGTCTAGCTTGAAGGGGGAAACCAGATAGGCTATGGTTGGCCCGCTAGATGGCCCTGCCATAGGTCAAACGGATATCAACTGGGTTTCTTAAATTGGAAGCCATATTTTATTACATATTCGTGTAGTACGTAAAGAAATATGAATATTTTAGTGATTAAAATTCTTCTGGGTATAATGCCGCGTCGTTGCTAAGAACTAACAACAATAATAAACTAAAACCGACGTTTAGGGCGAATTGCAACGGCCTTCCTCAGGGCACGACTGGTTTTTCATGGGCTTTTTTTTCCTTTATTGAATTTCGATTCCCCCCAAAGGGGGCGGGCTGGCAGCAGCTTTGTATGCCGCTCTTCAGCCTACAGACTTTGTTAAAAAGATGCAGAGAATAAATAATAGAAACAGGCGACAAACTCGGAGACTTAAATAGTAACATGGCGAAAAAGAAAATCGTGGAACTTAAAACATAGAACAGAGGGATGACCATGCTAATAAAATACATAAGAAGCAGACAGGTAAAACAATAGACAGACAACTAAAAAACACGGCGACAGTCTGGTTTCTGTTCACAAAATACATAAAATTCACACTTGGCGACAGCATGGTTTCTGTTCGCAACACGAGAAAGACGAACAACACGGAACATTCACTGGAACACTGCACTAAAAAGTTGGCAAATGTGACATACCACAGCCGAGAGCAGGTGGGGGGAAACTGGACAGATCATGGGAAAATAAAAAAGGGGGGAAGGAGAGGAAAAGCGAAGGGGGGGGGGAGGTGGGAAAGGAGCCGATGGAGGATGAGGACCCATAAGAGGGGTGGGGGGTGCTGAGCAGACACGACAGGGAGTGGGGAGGGCACAGGAGGGGAATACAAAAATACTCGGGGGGCGGGGGGAGAAGGGAGGTAGAGAGAGGTTTGGTGGGGAGAAAACAGGATGGAAGGGGGGGGAGAGGGAGCCCAGGTAAAGGACAGAGGAAAGGAAGGGGGGTGGGGATCAGAGTTGATAGGAGGGATAGATGGTGGGAGAGAGGGCATCATCCAGGAGGGCGAACTGATGGAAGCCACCTTGGGAAAGGAGAGAAGGGTATAGAGATGGAGGGTAGGCGAGACACAACAGTGAAGGTGTGGCAAGGGGCAGGGACAGGAGAGGAGAGAAGCAACCAGGGGGTGAGGGCGATCAAGGCGGCGGGAGGTGTAGAGTATGCGGATATGTTCGAGGAGCAGGAGCAGATGGGGGAAAGGAATGAGGTCATAGAGGGTCCGTGTGGGGGACGGGAGGCGTATATGGAAGGTGAGGCAGAGTGCATGACACTCAAGGATCTGGAGGGTTTTATTGAATTTGGGGGGGGGGGGGCACATATCCAGGTGGGACTGGCATAACAGAGGATGGGACGGATTAAGGATTTGTAGGTGTGGAGGATGGTAGAGGGGTGCAACCCCCATGTCTGGCCAGAGAGGAGTTTGAGGAGTTGGAGGCGGTTGTGGGCTTTGGGTTGGATGGAGCGGAGATGAGGGATCCAGGTGAGGTGACGGTCAATGGTGAGGCCAAGGTAGGTGAGGGTGGGGGAGAGGCGGACAGGACGGGCGCAGACAGTAAGGGAGAAATCCAGAAGCCAGAAGGAGCGATTGGTACGACCTACGATGATTGCCCGGGTCTTGGAAGGATTGATTTTCAGGAGCCACTGGTTACACCATGTGGCAAAAAGGTCAAGGTGATTCTGGAGAAGGCTTTGGGACCGTTGGAGGGTAAGAGTGAGGGCGAGGATTGCGGTGTCATCAGCATATTGCAAGAGGTGTACTGGAGGGGGGGAGTTGGGGAATATCTGCCGTGTACAGGAGGTAGAGGAGAGGGGAGAGCACAGAGCCCTGGGGCACACCTGTAAAGGGGTAGAAGGTGTGGGAATTGGCATTATGGATGGTAACACAGGAGGGGTGGTGGGAGAGAAAGGAGGCCATCAGACGGATGTAGTTGACAGGAAGGGCATAGGTTTGGAGTTTTGCATGGGTTTTTTTTTCTTTATTGTGATTTTAAACACCTTATACAAAGGCGGGCTGTCAGACAGCACAATACGCCACTCTTCAGCCTTGAGGTCGACAACAAGTAATACATAAAGTTGGCACAGAGTAGACAGTAAAAACGGTGGGCAAAAAATGTAGACACTAAAAATTGAAAAAATATGGAGCTGTTCACGCTGGACAAGAAACATCACTAACACTAGGCGACACGGTGCACATAACATGGATGATGGCGACGGCACGTGAATGGTGGTGGCGTGACGGCGAACAACACTACACACAAACGAAGGCACACACACGAAACACTGACGGCGATGATCTCCTGCGCGCGAATGTTCACTGAGTGTGTATGAGTCCGGGGACCTGCCAAGAGAGGAGGAGGAGGAAGGGGAGTGGGAGAGCGAGAGGGGAGAGCAGAGATGCCACAGGCAGGTGAGAGAGGGGGAGGGACTCTACGCTGAGGTCATTAGTCCCCTAGATCTTAGGATCTTAGAACTAGTTAAACCTAACTAACCTAAGGACATCACAAACATCCATGCCCGAGGCAGGATTCGAACCTGCGACCGTAGTGGTCTTGCGGTTCCAGACTGCAGCGCCTTTAACCGCACGGCCACTTCAGCCGGCAAAGGAGGAGAGGGGGAGGGAGGAAGGGTGAGGGGAAGCCCGGGGGAAGAGGGGTCGAGGGAGGGGATGGGGGAAAAGGAAAGAGAAGGGAAGGGAAGAGAAGGGAGGGAGGGTGCCTAAAGGAAAGGACACCGGAAAGCTGGGTGAGGCAGGGTCAAAGTTGATAGGAGGGGTAGATGGAGGGGAGGAGGACATCATCAGGGAGGGGGAGCTGGCGGAAGCCACCTTGGGAGAGGGTAAGGAGGGTAAGGAGGGTGGAGAGATGGAGACCAGGTGGGATGTGGGAATACAGGTGCGGCAGCGGGCGGGGGTGGGAGATGATCGGGGAGACTAGTGGGTGGGGAGGATCGAGTTTACGGGAGGTGTACATGATCCGTATCCTTTCAAGGAAAAGGAGGAGGTGGGGGAAGGGGATGAGATCGTACAGGATCCACGTGGGGGAGGGGAGACGGATGCGATAGGCGAGGCGGAGAGCATGGCGTTCAAGAATTTGGAGGGATTTATAAAAGGTAGGGGAGGTGGAGATCCAAGCCGGATGGGCATAACAAAGGATAGGGCGGATGAGGGATTTATAGGTGTGGAGGATGGTGGAGGGGTCCAGACCCCACTATGGCCGGAAAGGGGTTTGAGGAGACTGTCGGGAGCGAGCCTTGGCTAGGATTGTCCGGAGGTGGGGAGTCCAGAAGAGGCGACGGTCGAGGGTGATGCCAAGGTTCTTAAGGGTGGGAGTGAGGGCGATAGGACGGCCACAGATGGTGAGATAGAAATCAAGGAGGCGGAAGGAAGGGGTGGTTTTGCCTACAATGATCGCCTGGGTTTTGGAGGGATTGACCTTGAGCAACCACTGGTTGCACCAAGCGGTAAACTGGTCAAGATGGGATTTTAGCAGGTGTTGGGAGCGCTGCAGGGTGGGGGCAAGGGCAAGGAAGGCGGTGTCATCGGCAAAGTGGAGAAGGTGGACGGGGGCTGACGGCGGCGGCATGTCCGCCGTGTACAAAAGGTACAGAAGGGGGGAGAGGACGGAGCCTTGGGGCACACCAGCGGAGGGGAAAAAGGTGTAGGAATCCGTGTGATGGATTGTGACATAGGAAGGACGGCAGGAGAGAAAGGAGCCGATCAGACGGACGTAGTTAATGGGAAGGGCGAAGGTTTGGAGCTTGAAGAGGAGACTGGAATGCCATACGCGGTCATAAGCACATTCGAGGTCCAGGGAGAGGAAGATTGCGGAGCGACGGGAATTACGCTGTTCGGAAAGGAGATGAGTGAGGTGAAGGAGAAGGTCGTCGGAAGAGAAGGACGGCCGAAAGCCACACTGGGTAACGGGAAGGAGGCGGTGCTGGTGGAGGTGCTGTTGGATGCGTCAGGTGAGGATAGATTCCAGGACCTTGCTGAAGACCGAGGTAAGGCTGATGGGACAGTAGGAGGAGACGGCGGACGACGGTTTGCCAGGTTTAAGGAACATGAGGATATGGGAGGTTTTCCACAGGTCGGGGTAGTAACCGGTGGACAGGACTACATTGTAGAGCCTGGCCAGGGTGGAGAGGAATGAGACAGGAGCTTCAGGAAGGTGACGGTACGTGACACGATCGTGACCAGGAGCGGTGTTGCGTTTCGTGCGGAGTGTAGCAATGAGATCCTGCGTAGTGATAGGGGCATTGAGTTCCGTGTGTGCAATGTTGTCCAAGTACTGGAAACCAGGAGCGAGGGGAAGGACAGAGGTGTCAGTTCGATCGCAGATATCCGGGAAGAGGGAGTAATCGAACTGGGGATCATCGGGGATGGAAAATATATCGGAGAGGTAGGAGGCAAAGTGATTGGCCTTACTAAGGGTGTCAGGGAAAGGGTGATCATTATGGAGAAGAGGATAATAGGGGGAGGGTTTAGTTCCGGTAAGGCGATGGAAGGCCGACCAGAAGTTGGACGAGTTGATTGGTAGGGTAGCATTTAAACGGGTGCATGTCTGTCGCCAGTCCCGGCGTTTCTTAGCCGCGAGCAAATTACGAATGTGTCGCTGGAGTTGCCGGTGGCGTCGTAGTGTGTCCGGGTCACGCGTGCAGCGGAAGGCACGGTAGAGACGACAGGATTCACAGAGGAGGAGGACGGCCTGTGGGGGTAAGGTAGGACAGTGAGGGTGGACGGCGACAGTAGGGACGTGGGCCTCCACGGCCTCAGACAAGGTCTGCTGGAGAAAGGAGGCGGCATGGGTTACATCGTCAGGGTAGTGGTAGGTGAAGGGGTGGCTATCGACCTGGGTAGAAAGGGTATGGATCGGATCATGGAATGTCAGAGCCCTTAATCAGGCATTTAGGTTCGAAAATTTAAAAAGCGAAATGGATGGGATAAGTTAGATATAGTGGGAATTAGTGAAGTTCGGTGGCAGGAGGAACAAGACTTCTAGGCAGGTGAATAAAGGGTTATAAATACAAAATCAATTAGGGGTAATGAAGGAGTAGGTTTAATAATGAATAAAAAATAGGAGTACGAGTAAGCTATTACAAACAGTATAGTGAACGCATTATTGTGGCCAAGACAGACACTAAATCCACGCCAATCACGGTAGTATAAGTTTATATGAGAACTAGCTCGCTGTCGCGCCATGACAGGGATTTAGACGAGGGTGTCAAGACGGGAGAAGGTGAAATGGGCCTGGTTGTTGGAGTAGGTGGCGTACATTTTGAGTTGGAAAATGGAACGGGCGGCGAGGGAGATGTGTTGGAGTGTGTGGGGGTGCTGAAAGGGATGACCATTTTGAAGAACGGTGGTGAGGAACCTGATGATGTCCTCAGCCGGGGGGGGGAGGGACGAAGGGAATTGCCAGGAGGGGTGGGGGCGTCCAGAGGACGAACAGGTACGGTGAGTTCAGGAGTGGTCGGAGGGGGTCACGCTTTACACTTTTGGGAGTAGGTGGGATGGGGGACATTGCAGGTATTGCAGGAGGGAGGGGATTGAAGGTTAGGGCACTGCCGGAGGAAGTGCGCTTACCTACAATGCGGGCAGGTGGGGGCCTCGCGGCACTCAGCTGTTGGGTGCGCATTATAATGCAGACACTTCTGGCAGCGCAGGGATTGAGGAGGGGAACGGGAGGGGTCGACCTTGTAGCGCTGGTTGAAGAGGAGGGCACCCTCCTTCAGGAGACGGTCAATGGAGGGGGCGTCCTCGGAGAAAACCCACATAAGGCGGGTGGGGCCGGCCGAGTTGAAAATACGGCGGACCGCCCGCACCTCCAGTGTGGGATGCGCCTTGAGCTCGGCCAACACCTCCTCCTCCGTGATCGACGGTCTGAGCTGAGTGATCACGGCGGTGAGGGTCGGCGGGCGACGCGGGGGTTGGGGTTGGCGGGTAGGAGATGGAGAAGGAGCAGGGGTGAGGAAGGCGTTGGGGCCAAAATGGGTGATGGGGAGGCGGGAGAGGATGTCAGTATGGAGGATTGGGCTGGGGAGGAGATGAGAACAGAATCCCGTCTGGGAGTGAGGAGAGAGATGGGGGCACCAGGCAAGTGTTGGCGGAGGAGGAGGGAGAGATTTCGGGCCTCGAGAAGGGAAGGATCGGGGCGGGAGAGGAGGAGGAGGAGGAAGCGGAGGGATCAGGGCCAGGTGGGGAGACATCCATGGCACCCTGGGGGGGGGGGAGGAGGATGGGGCAGGGCCTTTTTGGGAGCAGAGGAGGTGGTGGTGCCACTAGGGCGTTTAATGGCGGCAGAAGGGCGGGTGGTGATATGAGGGACGGGAGCTATAGGGAGGTGGTGGGAAGGGACAGGTCCCGGCGTGGACGCAGCAGTCGGCGCCGGAGATGGTGACGGTGTAGGCGACGGCGACTGTGACGGTGGCGGCGGTGATGGCGAAGGCGATGGGGAGAGCTGGGCATGGACAGTGGCCCGACGGGCCACCACCCTAGCTGGAGCTGCAGTGACAGGCTGGGGGAGTGGGGGGAAAGGATCAGATCGAGAGGAGCGGGAGGAAGAAGCTGGAGAGGGGGCGACAAAGAGCGAGGGCGAAGGGAGAGTGAGAAGAGGTGGGATGGAAGGAGGGGGGTGTGACTGGGCACACCATGTTATAGTGGTGGTGGCGGCGGAAGGGGAAGTATAAACTATGGCTGTGGTGGTAGTGGTGGCGGTGGTGGTGGGGGCGGACATGACGACATGGAGAAACAAAAACGCACTGGACGAAAAAGAAAGGGAACAGACGAAGACAAAGACGGAGACGGAGGAAGACGACGACGGACGAAGACCAGGGTGCGACGGCGACGGCGGCGGCGACGGCGACGGCGACGGCGACGGCGGGTGGCAGCCGCGGGTGGCAGCCGCGGACGGGGCCGGGGCTGCTGCTGCTGCTGCTAGCTGGCTGGCTGGACCGCTGCTGCTGCTGCAGGAGGACTGGCTGGCTGTTTCCGGCTGGACCGGGACCGGAACCGGGACCGCTGCTGCTGCTGCTCCCGCTGCTGGACCGCTGCGGCTCTGCTCTGCTCTGCTCTGCTCGGCTCGGCTCGACTGGCTGGCTGGCTGGCTGGCTGGCTGGCTGGCTGGCACCTGAAAAACCTAGCACTTCGATTAGTGCTGGAATGGCACAATCGAAGGGCGGTAACCTTGCGGAGTACCGCCGGAGATGTTGCATGGGGATAGGTGCTTCTATTTATTACAGATTATCGATATCTGACGTTACTGTTGTAAAACTTTTAATTGGCTCTCTAATGTGATTGGTTGGTCATGACGTAAGGGAAGATGGAAAGAAAGAGGTTATTCGTGATTGTCCATGTCGTCAACGATTGGTAGCTGTCCGCCAATCAGCGTTCGGTTTCTGGTCGGCAAGTTTTCCTCCTGGTGTGTGCGGAAGTGGACTGACAGTTGCTCTACAGTTGTTTGTGCAGATACGTCCGTGTCCCGTGTAGCTTCTGCCCCGCGACCGCTCGCGGCCCGTTGGACTGGGATGGCCGGTAGCCAGGACGCCAGGAGTTTGTAGCCATCTCCTCTGCTGATGTTGTCAGGCTGCTTAATAACTTCGATCGCCTCCCGCATTTTGCGTTCTCGCATCCACGATTCTTTCGCCAGTACTGGGGCCTTCTGGAACCTGACAGGTTGTCCACAGTCACGGTGGTGTTCCGTTAACGTCGATTTGTTATGTTGTAATCGTACATAGCGTTCGTGTTCTGCTACTCGTAAGCTGACAGATCTCCCTGTTTCTCCTATGTAGGCAGCTCCGCACTCACACTGTAGTTCATAAACACCTGCAGTGTAAATACACTTCCGTCAATTGGCGATGGATTTCAATCGGCGCAGTGCCCTTTGCGTTCAAAAACCGAATAACAGAGCGCAATTCGCACTTTGCGGTAACAGCCAACAGGAGCTCCATTCTCAACGGCTGTCAAGCCAAGACTGAGAGCCTCAGCGCGGCGTGCGCATGTTTACACACAGCGCGTAAAGCACTCTTCATAACAGTGAGACCAACTGCCACAAAAAATGGTTCAAATGGCTCTGAGCACTATGCGACTCAACTTCTGAGGTCATCAGTCGCCTAGAACTTAGAACTAATTAAACCTAACTAACCTAAGGACATCACACACATCCATGCCCGAGGCAGGATTCGAACCTGCGACCGTAGCGGTCACGCGGTTCCAGACTGAAGCGCCTTTAACCGCACGGCCACACTGGCCGGCCAACTGCCACACAGACAGAGTTCTGTACTTATAAAAAAATAGGAGACCCTACTTTTGGGATTACCCTCGTACTATCTACCAGGTAAGCGGCGTTAAAGGACACGGCAGGGCCACACCGTCGGGCCGCTTCGTGTTTCCTCATGTCGTGGACAATTGTGAGTGTCACGGGGATGCAGCAGGCTGCAAGGTTGCTTGGTTGATTTGGGGGAGTGGAGCAAACAGTCAGGTCATCGGTCCCATCGGATTAGGGAAAGACTGGGAAGGAAATCGGCCTTGCTCTTTCAAAGGAGCCATCCCGGCATTTGCCTGAAGCGATGTCGGGAAATCATGGGAAACCTAAATCAAGTTGGCCGGGCGCTGGTTTGAACCGTCGTTCTCCCGAATGCGAGTCCACTATGCTAACCACTGCACCACCTCGCCCAGTAGATTGCAAGGGCGCCTCACCAACTTCGTGTCACCAGTAACAGAAGCCGACTGGTCAGTGTGTCGCTTGAGAATTATGGAAGGGATCGTCGTTAATTAATATTGAAATACTCGTCTCTCTACTGAACTCCTTTTCTTCCTTCAACAATTTATCGTGTTCCTTCCATTTCGATGAATAAACCTTCACATTATTCAAAAATTAAACACACATATTGGTATTTCATGATGCATTTATTCACGAATCCGTCAATGTTGCAGCACGTTCGTTTGTGCGACTAATTTCGATCCAACTGAAATATTAAAAAAATTGCTGGTTCTGTGGTTACAGAATGTTGAAGCCGATGTTATACAATAATATGTATTTCATATTTCGTCATGAAAAGGCTATCGGATCTCTAGGGCAACCTTACGGAACAGAACTACAAGTATTTAAGTTTTTAATATGTGTATCTTCCTCCAAGTACAGACGGAATGTTTCACAAATCTCTAGTTCTTCTATAATGTTCAAGTAAGATACCCTTGTTCGGTATTAGTAGAATATTCCAGTTTTTCTTTATTACGGTAGAGTGATATTTTTACTTTTTGGACCGTCTGACTACAGCTCAATGAAACACAATTTTTGTGCCATAAGCGTTTCGCCTTTATTCTTTGCAAGGCATCTTCAGTGGCAGGTTGCGTGGACACTTGTTTTGGTGCAATGTTTTTGAAAAACACTGCATTAAAACGGTTGTTCAGTTCCTAGCGCTGTGAAATGTGAAAAGAAACACCAAGCTCCAATTATAAGAAGAGGAACAGCATCAAAAGTGGAACAGAAACGTAACATGTAGAAAATCGTCCACGCAACCTGCCACTGAAGATGCCTTTCAGAAAATAAAGGCGAAACGCGTATGGCACGAAAATTGTGTTTCATTCAGTTGTAGTTAGACGGTCCAACAAGTAAAAAATGATCAGTATACCGTAATGCAGGGTGTTTCAAAAAGAATATATGTATTTCGAATGCATATATATATATATTAAATTTTAAGACATACGAATATGAAACTTTACACACATATATACGAACCTCTCAAGTTCTGATAACAGATGTTCAGTATGTCTTCCATCAGCGACACGAATAATATCACATCGATACTCAAATTCCTCCCATAATCTGGCAAGCATGTCCTTCGTCACTGATGTTATGGCAGTACGGATCCGGTTCTTCAACTCTCCCAGGTTCTGTGGGGGTGGTGGTACATAAACGTTGTCTTTAACGAAACTCCGCAGGAAGAAGTCAGGGGGTGTCAAGTTCGGTGACCGTGGAGCCCAGCTGAGACACGCTAAGTTGCCAGCTTCTTGACGACCAATCTAACAGTTCGGTAGAGTTTCATTCAGATATTCACGCACTTGGAGACTCCAGTGACGGGGTGCCCCGTCTTGTTGAAAAATTATATTGTCCTCCTGCAGCCTCGGAAACTACCAGTTTCGTAACATAGCGAGATACTGCTGACCGATAATCGTGTTTCCATCAAAGAAGAATTGGCCGTAAACAGATGATCGGGATATCGCACAAAACACATCGACTTTGGTCGAATTTCGTACAAGTTCAATGGCTGCATGTGGGTTCTGTAGGCCCCAAATTCTAACACTATGTTTGTTTACCTGACTACTAACATGGAAAGTCGCTTCATCACTGAGCACAATGCGTTGTGCGAAAGCGTTATCATTATCAATAGTATCAAGAATCTCGTTACAAAATGCCACACGTTCGCATTTGTCATCAGGACGCAGAGCTTGTAACAGCTGTAACTTGTATGGCTTCGCAAACAACCGACATCTCAAAACACGCCAAATTGTTGTTGCAGGCAGTCGTAACTCCCGACTGGCACCACGAGTTGATTTCGAAGGACTTCGTTGGAAAGCAATTTGAATTCGTGCAGCATTTTCTTCAGGAACGCGAGGGTGGCCAGGACCCTTTATTTACATACACATCCTGTATCAAATGGCTCTGAGCACTATGGGACTCAACTGCTGAGGTCATGAGTCCCCTAGAACTTAGAACTAGTTAAACCTAACTAACCTAAGGACATCACAAACATCCATGCCCGAGGCAGGATTCGAACCTGTTACCGTAGCGCTCTTGCGGTTCCAGACTGCAGCGCCTTTAACCGCACGGCCACTTCGGCCGGCATCCTGTATCAAGAAACTGTCAATACCGTCTGCGAATGTTCCATCCATTCGGAGGATCAGTGCATTGTAATCACGGAATAGCACTTCGCCAACTCGAGAACACAAAACTAGTCCTCCGGGGGAGTAGTCATTTTAAGCGTATGACTGTTACCAAGCAAAACAGAAGACAACTGATATCTAGCTGCTATTAATATAAACTAGAATATGTATTAGTTTCTCCAATAGCCGAGCCGAGGCGCAGCGATGGATGGTTTGATCAAAATAATACTTTGTAATACGCACATTCTTTTTGCCCACCCAACACGCAACTGAGAAAGACAGGACTAGAAAAGCTGAACATGTTTATTCCAGTTTTCGTTAGTGTTACTCAATTTATTTCTTCCTAGTTTCAGATCCACACTTAATGCAGCTATTATTGGCATACATGTTGAAAGGTCTCTGTTAGACTCCTTTCATGCTACTTTCCTCGATTCATTGCTGTTTACGTGATACATTTGCTCCTCTAAATTTACTGTGGTAGTTCTAAATTTATCTGGGAGGAGACTGAGCAGTGAAATATGTTATATTGACATATAAGCACGAACAACTTGTCATACAACATTGTCAAACATTTTTTTATGTGTAATTCTTATCATACAGTCTCCTATGAAACCCACATCCGCCTCCTTTGCGTAGTGTATATGATGTCTTACGATACTGTCATCTTATTCCCTTCTTGCGTGAAAGGATGAATCAGTGAGAGTATTTGTAGTTGCATACACAGTGGCAGCGCAGAAGTTCTGTGTGATAGAGAACAGTAGGACGAACATCTGCGTGGGTAGATACGATTTCCAAGGCAAAGAGGTTTGTCTCCTTGGTGTGGTTCCGTCCGTCCCTTGTCAGGTCAGGTTGGTAAAAGAAGCTACCTCTCTGGTCGCTTCCTATTGTATCTGTGGGACACCCTTGGACGGGGCCCACGCTAGTTAGTCTGTGGGCAGTTTCTCAATTGGTAACATCTACAGGTAAGCGCGTGTTTGGTGAGTCCGAAGAACAATGAGATTCTTACGTTTCAGCCTAACTGAAATATTATTTACTTTACTTGCAGATATACATCGAAAATGTGTTATATATTATTTTAAATCGGTATGCAGTGCGATTTCAGTGTTGGTTTGGGAGTGTATTGCGGTACTTTCTTTGTTTCTCCAATAAAGGAAATGGAAGCACGTTGTCATGAGGCGTAATTCTGGTTAAAATCATCGCTCTTTAGTGTGAATGTGCATATAAGTGTTTTCTCTCGTTGAAATCCTTCAAATTAATAATTTATCTTACTGTTCAACCCACGTAGTGTGTGCTTTGTAGTAGCAGAACCATGTGCTAGTAAAATTCTTTGAGCCATTAGGTCAGTACTATGTCGTTATTAACGTAGTTCGGAAGTTTCTTTTGTAACTAATGGTTTTGGATTTGATTTCGTCATTAAACTCGTTGTGGTATTACACATTTTCTGTAAATTTACTTGTGCACGTGGAGCATGTGCTGTAGTAACAAATCTAGCCCTCAGCTACTCATTTGCATAAAATTTCGCGTATTCAAACTTAATTAATCGCTGAATTTTCGTATGTCACAATTTCTAAATAGATTTTATAGAGCATTTTCGTAAGATTGTGGATATATTGAACCATGTGATCTTTGTCTAAACTCCCAATACCACACTGTGGTTATCCATTGGGAAAACCACTTCCCGAAGAAGCGGAATTTCTTTGCCTAAACAGAGTGGGTTCTCTTTGTGTGTACCCTTGAACTGTCTTTGTGTGCTTGTTTGTGAGCCGTGTGTGGCTCTAGTTCCCACCATCATGTATTTTACACCCTGTTTTTAACGTACCTCCACCTCACTACGTTAATTTAAATCACTGCGTTGCTGCTTTGCTTGACCGTGACCGGCGCTAGCAGCGCGTATCGATACATCCCCACTCGTAGTATCTTTGACTGCCATTACTTCGCGGTTGATGTCTGTGGTAAGCGAGTTCGGTTAGCGATTCCGGAATGCTAGTCAGTCGGAACGCGCCTGAAGCGTAGTTCGGACCTGCTAGTCGCAGATTTGCAATGCGGCACTAGTGCAGTCGTGTTGGAGCAGCAGTAAGGTCTGCGTCGACATGGCTCGCCCGACCATTGCCGCCACGCATGACTTGAGCCAGGGACACGGTCTTCGTGGATCGTCGGTCGGTCGTACTACCGGACGACACGTTTTGGCTCGCCGATCGTTCATGAGTCGGCTGTGTGTGTGCATCGACTCCCGATTTGTCTTCGTGCGTGCTTACTTACTGTTTGGTATCGTTCAGGTCTTCATGCAAGTGTGTGTCTGGTTGTGTGTGTAGTCGATGTTATGTCCACTGACGACTAGGTTTCATGTTGTCGGTGTTCTGGGTGTAGCCGGTCGGTTGCTGTGGGCCAGGGAAGTTATCTCCGCGCAGTGCAGTCGGCTGGGTCGCTGGCGGTCCCTGCGCAGTGTCGGAGCGTGTGTGGAGCTGTCCGATCGCTACGAGCTTCATGGTTCACCGAGCCAGGACGTCAAAGTTCAGTAGTGGTTTCAAGTATCCAAGCCACGTCCATTCATGTCGTGCGATTCATTTCGGTGATTCGCTGTTGGGGAGGTTTTCCTGTGAGCAACACAGTGTTTGTACTGCTGAAATTTAGCCGCCAAGTGGTGGAATTAACTATATTGGTTGACTATAATTCAAGTGCACCAACGGAATTTTCTGCTTTGTGGCCGTTAGTGTTCCGGTTACCTGTCCTGGCCACTAACGTAATTTCAGATAGTGTCCTTTCCTCACCTGTCGTCGCTGTCCAACATGGTGGTTAGTTTTGACAGCTTAATAGATATACATATTTGATTTTGGATAATCACGCCCATAACATTTTGTTTGAGTTTTCATGTGCCGATTGGTGGCAAGCAAGTCGTTTGTCGGTCGGTCAGTGGCTGTCCCTTGGTTGGGCTCACCACCTGTCTCACGTAAGTGAACGAGGGCAGACCGACCCCCTGGAGGCTTCTGAGTGTTGTAGTTTACCCTCTTTCTCACCAGTTTTTGTCTGTTTATAATCTATCATAAACAATGATTTTAAAAATCTTGGTTTTACTGTTTTATGTAAGTTTGAATTCCGGCCAAGTGCATATTTGCTGAAAGGTTATTGCTGTTGTCTTTTAGTCCTGTTTCAGATACTTAAAAGTAAGGCTTATGGTTACATTCTTTTTAATTTTGAAAAGTTAATTGTGGGCCTTTAGCCTTGGAACCTTATTCTGAAAGTTACCCTTCAAGCTTAAACATTGCGGCTTGGAACCTTATTCTTAAAATTATCTTTCAAGCTTAAACATTGCGGCCTTCTGTCTTCGAAAGGTTATGGTAATTTATTTCAAAATCTTGAAAATTTTACTGTGGGCTTTCAGCCGTTTGTATTGCATCTTGTTTGTATATCCACCCTTGTCTCGAGGCTTTCACCCCAGCTGTGAAAGATTTGAAGTTAAAACTCGTAGTTGAAGAAGTTCGGCTATGTGCCGCTTTGGTTGTAAATGCGTTATTAAATTACAATAAATTATAAAGATGAAACTGACTCCAATCTTATTTGGCGCTTTCCACAATCCTAGTCACCTGTTCTGCCCAGCGGGTTTAGCGGGCGTTTCAGTTTGAATGCGGTATTCCATCTTGTTTAGTATTCTTTGAAAAACACGTTTTATGCTAATTGAACCACCGCTGAGTAACACTTTTCTTAATTCGCAACAGTAAATAAGGCACTAGCTTTGAGAGACTTAGCGTGTGTTTTATGATTTACTGAACAATGATGAATTTTAAAATAAATAAAGTTTAAACTTACCTCACTTTTCTTTAATTTTACACCATCTGTTTACTTAAAATGATAAAATTTTTAAAAAATGAGCTGAAAGTGTGGGTGACTATTCCATAGATTTAAAAGTTTATAACAGTAGTCACCCACGCATACTTTCCACCCTAGGTGCGGAAGGTTTTATGAACACTAGGCTCATTATGTGTCCTCTATCAAATATTTAGAATATATGGCCAGTCTGACCTTTATATTGATTAACACAGGAGTCCGTGCATCACTCTGTAGACTCTGAAACTAGATAAGTTCTTCTTTGTGTATCACGCCTCTTCAACGACGGCGCGTCGACGAAATAGACTTGGGATGGCACCTTAATTAAAACCGAAATCTATTACTTAGCTGACAGTGTTGAAGCTGGCCTCCTTGTATTATTTTCAGAAATATGGCTTTGGTCTCGGATACCTTCTACACAAAGAAGTACATTATTTCCAGGTTTATGAAGTATCGGATACGTCTAGCATCTTGGCTGTACCTTTACATAACACAAAATCTTTCTCCGTGTCATTCTCCATCTCAGCCATACGACTATGGAACGCGCTCCCCTGTGATCTGCGTCTTATCCAGAACCACTCAACATTCAAGAGGGAACTCAAGACTTACATATTAGGGACGGAATAGCCACCATTGTTGTGCCTCTCTCATCTTTTTCTTTCTCCTCTCCATCATAGCTTCGAATTTTAGCATTCTACACTCCTGGAAATTGAAATAAGAACACCGTGAATTCATTGTTCCAGGAAGGGGAAACTTTATTGACACATTCCTGGGGTCAGATACATCACATGATCACACTGACAGAACCACAGGCACATAGACACAGACAACAGAGCATGCACAATGTCGGCACTAGTACTGTGTATATCCACCTTTCGCAGCAATGCAGGCTGCTATTCTCCCATGGAGACGATCGTAGAGATGCTGGATGTAGTCCTGTGGAACGGCTTGCCATGCCATTTCCACCTGGCGCCTCAGTTGGACCAGCGTTCGTGCTGGACGTGCAGACCGCGTGAGACGACGCTTCATCCAGTCCCAAACATGCTCAATGGGGGCAGATCCGGAGATCTTGCTGACCAGGGTAGTTGACTTACACCTTCTAGAGCACGTTGGGTGGCACGGGATACATGCGGACGTGCATTGTCCTGTTGGAACAGCAAGTTCCCTTGCCGGTCTAGGAATGGTAGAACGATGGGTTCGATGACGGTTTGGATGTACCGTGCACTATTCAGTGTCCCCTCGACGATCACCAGTGGTGTACGGCCAGTGTAGGAGATCGCTCCCCACACCATGATGCCGGGTGTTGGCCCTGTGTGCCTCGGTCGTATGCAGTCCTGATTGTGGCGCTCACCTGCACGGCGCCAAACACGCATACGACCATCATTGGCACCAAGGCAGAAGCGACTCTCATCGCTGAAGACGACACGTCTCCATTCGTCCCTCCATTCACGCCTGTCGCGACACCACTGGAGGCGGGCTGCACGATGTTGGGGCGTGAGCGGAAGACGGCCTAACGGTGTGCGGGATCGTAGCCCAGCTTCATGGAGACGGTTGCGAATGGTCCTCGCCGATACCCCAGGAGCAACAGTGTCCCTAATTTGCTGGGAAGTGGCGGTGCGGTCCCCTACGGCACTGCGTAGGATCCTACGGTCTTGGCGTGCATCCGTGCGTCGCTGCGGTCCGGTCCCAGGTCGACGGGCACGTGCACCTTCCGCCGACCACTGGCGACAACATCGATGTACTGTGGAGACCTCACGCCCCACGTGTTGAGCAATTCGGCGGTACGTCCACCCGGCCTCCCGCATGCCCACTATACGCCCTCGCTCAAAGTCCGTCAACTGCACATACGGTTCACGTCCACGCTGTCGCGGCATGCTACCAGTGTTAAAGACTGCGATGGAGCTCCGTATGCCACGGAAAACTGGCTGACACTGACGGCGGCGGTGCACAAATGCTGCGCAGCTAGCGCCATTCGACGGCCAACACCGCGGTTCCTGGTGTGTCCGCTGTGCCGTGCGTGTGATCATTGCTTGTACAGCCCTCTCGCAGTGTCCGGAGCAAGTATGGTGGGTCTGACACACCGGTGTCAATGTGTTCTTTTTTCCATTTCCAGGAGTGTATTTCTCTTCCTCTAACCTATCTACCTTTTCTATATCTCTTTCACCCCATTCTATCGTCTTATGTCTCTGCTTGATGAGAATAACTCACAAGCTGCAAGAATATAACGAGAAAATTCCCAACTAGCAATAGGACTGACATTCATAAAAGAAAAATATGTTTACTTTCATATACATAGTCATTGCTATTATTGTTATTCTTGATTGTTATAATTATTTTTTGATTGTTATAATTATCATTGTACTACTTATATAATCTCTATTTTTTTCTTTAACATTAATACTGTATAACATGTTATATGTCCTTAATGTTCTGTAGAAACTGAAATTTGTTGAATCTGAGTACGCCTGGTTAGGTGTAAGAGAGGGCCTGAAGGCCCTAATCTTGCCAGGTAAAATAAATGCATAAATAAATAAATAAAGTTTGATAACTACCAAGTAAAACGGTTTCTTCATTGAATATTCTCTAATGATACGCTTCGTAGATAACCGACTCATAAAACATGTCTCACAAAAAGATCTTCAAACTTACTTCAATAAGTAACCATGAATACTTTTTACAGCTGACTTTCCAACACGCCATTGTAGAACTGTTCTTCCAGCCAAGTGTGCGCAAGATTATGGACACAGATTCTGTTACAGTCTACTCATACACATAACTCAGAGAATTTAGTCTTCATCAGAGATTGTCCATGAGAATGCTTACAATTGGTTTTTATATAAAATGACATTTCACTTTGGGTAACACTTACGCAAATTATTTTACAGAATTAATATATTTATATAAAAGCAAGTTTTAAGCACATAAATGTTAATTTGCATTCAGTGAAATGGTAGTTCATAGGTTGTAGGAAAATCAGGTTTTATATAAATACGGTATTCAAATCTATGTGAAGAGATACATACCCTACGGTATGGTATAGTTTGTAACAGGTATGAGGCTTCATTACACTCAAATTGGTGATGTCTAACGTGCACTTCATTATTAACACACGTTTTACATGTAACTTAGACGTTATTTTTGCGAAAATTATGCCTGAACAAGTCAGACACTGTACCTCTTATAGTGATACTAATAGTCTGATTCGTTACCAGGAAGCTGAACTTGTGTAATTTAGGGAATGACATATTTAGAGGTTTATTTTCTACCAATTACGTGTACGAGGAAGATGGCGGGAGAACAGCATCGTGCACATTTGGCGACGAGTGACTTATGGTCCGTGTTAGGGGGAATGTTACAGAATTGCGGCTTCTTGAGGCAAGAAGTGAGAGCCAGTCAGTTAAGCTAAAACTCGGAAAAACAAATTCTTAGGTCTCGTGCAAAATGAGGTTACCAGGAAATTTAAAAGACAAATTGTCCCCACTTTCCAGTGGGAGGCGTGTGTCTTTGGCACCACTAGGGTTGGGAGCACATGAGCAGTCAGTGAAGAAGATTCCAACGATTTTCTGCCCGTCTCAAGAAGGATGAGCCACTGCTTACGAAGCCGTGTCTCTGTGCCAACAAGGTCACTGTCGCGGCAGCAAGCCACGTTACGGTATGAGGGTAAACTCTCAGTGCGTAGCAAAAGCCTGGAGCAGTTGTCCTAATTTCTCCCACTTACATCTAACTTCTTTCAATTTTATCATTAGAGCTTATTCACTGAAATAAATTACGAGTGTATACCTTTTTTACCTGGATTTCCGTATTTATAAACTGTTGCATTACCAGCCCAAATAGTAATAGACTGTTTTGCCATACCCACCCACCTTGCACTTCTGGAATATACGCATAATCACTATATTACTCACCGACCCAGTAAGACGGAATAGATGCCGATTCATCCATAGGCTTTCTATTTCGGAGACCGACAGAGGGGTAGTATCACACTCTTTATTCATATTGACGTATTTCTAATGGACGTCTCTTGCCTGCGAAAACATTTTGTCTGTAAACCTTATTTTATTGAAAGTTCGTTGTAAAAGATCTGAAAAACAGCGATTTGTGTTCGCAATTCGGTTTAATGTTTGAAGTTCCGTTCGATTTCAGAATCTTGTAATAGCAGGTGCAACAGCCTATGCTGCGCTGAGTAGAACAAGGCTTGTTGGAATCTGAGTGGGTGATTGAAACTTACGTATGCAGAGAGTACCATTTAATACGACCGCCGAGAACAATATTTTGTCCAAATTCAGAATAAAAAATGTATAAAGTAAATGTTGTTTAGTTACCAGTGGGACATCAACTAGCACGACTGTCTACTTGTAACTTCGTTCGTTACCATGAAGTGAACAGCAGTCACGTCTTTTTTTAATACCATCCTATAATTTTTTATTCGGAAAGTCACTACTTCTCCTCTCCAGAAACCTATCGTAAATTACCATTCACGTCACCAGGGCGTTATTTTTAAACTGGCCTTCTAATACCCACCAAAACAGTTTTGCTGTGCTGGCACTGCGAACGGCTGAAAGTAAGAGGAAACTACAGCCGCAACATTTCCCGAGGACATGCAACTTTACGGTATGGTTAAATGATGATGACGTCCTCTTGGGTAGAGAATTCCGGACATAAATCAGTCCTCCATCTGTATTTCCGGGCGGGGACAACGCAGAAGTACGTCGTTATCAGGAGTCAGATTCCTTAATCAGGCAGAGAGAAAAATTAAAATTAGAAAATTTAAAAAGGCAGATCGATAGGTTAAAGTTAGATATACTGGGAATTAGTGATATACAGGGTTATGAATACAAAATCATATAGGGGTAATGCAGGAGTAGGTTTAATATTGATTAAAAAATAGGAAAACGGATAACCTACTACGAACCACATAGTGAACACATTACTGTAGCCAGATAAACACGAATCCCACGCCTACCACAGTAGCACAAGTTTATATGCCAACTAGCTCCACAGATGACGAACAGTTTGAAGACATGTATGATGAAGTAAGACAAATTATTCAGGTAGTTAAGGAAGACAAAAATTTAATAGTCGTAGCGGACTGGAATTCGATAGTAGGGAAAGGAAGAGAAATAAAAGTAGCAGGTGAATATGGAGTGGAGGTAACGAATGAAAGAGGAAGCCGCCTGTCTCACTCCCTTCTCAACATTGCTTCCCTCTTATGCCCCTGGACTCTTATAACAACCATCTGGTTTCTGTACAAATTTTAAATAGCCTTTCGCTTCCTGTATTTTACCCCCGCCACCTTAAGAATTTGAAAGTGAGTATTCCAGTCAACATTGTCAAAAGCATTCTCTAAGTCTACAAGTGCTACAAAAGTAGGTTTGCCTTTCCTTAACTTATCCTCGAAAATAAGTCGTAGGGCCGGTATTGCCTCGCGTGTTTCTACCTTTTTACGGAATCCAAATTGATCTGCCCCGACGTCGGTTTCTACCAATTTTTCCATTCATCTGTAAAGACTTCGTGTTAGTATTTTGCAACCATGACTTATTAAACTGATAATTCGGTATTTTTTTCACCAGTCAGCAACTGCTTTCTTTAGAACTGGAATCATCATAATTCCAATCCCAAAGAAAGCAGGTGTTGACAGATGTGAAAATTACCGAACCATCAGTTTAATAAGCCACGGTTGCAAAATACTAACACGAATTCTTTACAGACGAATAGAAAAACTGGTAGAAGCCGACCTCGGGGAAGATCAGTTAGGATTTCGTAGAAATGTTGGAACACGTGAGGCAATACTGACCCTACGCCTTATCTTCGAAAATAGATTAAGAAAACGCAAACCTACGTTTCTCGCATTTGTAGACTTAGAGAAAGGTTTTGACAACGTTGACTGGAATAATCTATTTCAAATTCTAAAGGTGGCAGGGATAAAATACAGGGAGCGAAAGGCTATTTACAATTTGTACAGAAACCAGATGGCAGTTATGAGTCGAGGGGCATGAAAGGGAAGCAGTGGTTGCGAAGGGAGTGAGACAGGGTTGTAGCCTCTCCCCGATGTTACTCAATCTGTATATGGAGCAAGCAGTAAAGGAAACAAAAGAAAATTTCGGAGTAGGAATTAAAATCCACGGAGAAGAAATTAAAACTTTGAGGTTCACCGATGACATTGTAATTCTGTCAGGCATCAAAGGACCTGGAAGAGCAGTTGAACAGAATGGACAGCGTCTTGAAAGAAGGATATAAGATGAACATCAACAAATGAAAACGAGGATAATGGAATGTAGTCGAATTAAAACGGGTGATGCTGCGGGAATTAGATTAGGAAATGAGCGCAGAATTATGAAACTAGTCTGAAATAGTTACCAACGGATTCGGCTGCTGGCTCTCGTAAGACCTGCGATGTCACGAGCTGTGACGTACGCTTCGAGGACTGTCTTTCTCGAAGGCCTCGTCTTAAGTCGAATGGCGTAATCGGATGCGGAAACATATGGGTGCTCGGTCAGAGCACACTGCTCTCCCGGTCGCTGTCAGTTTTCATGACGTGGGTTGGTTGGTTGTCTTGGGGAAGGAGACCAGACAGCGTGGACATCGGTCTCATCGGATTAGGGAAGGAAGTCGGCTGTGTCATTTCAAAGGAACCATCCCGGCATTTGCCTGGAATGATCTATGGAAATCACGAAAAACCTAAATCAGGATGGCCGGACGCGGGATTGAACCGTCGTCCTCCCGAATGCGAGTCCAGTGTCTAATCACTGCGCCACCTCGCTCGGTCATGACGTGGGGCTGCCACCACTGCCACGTAGCTCCTCAGCTGGCATCACGAGGGTGAGGACACTGCGGTAGGTCGACAGCAATGGCGGCGCAGATGGTCACCCACCCAAGTGCCAACCATGCCCGGCGGTACTTCACTTCGGTTGTCTGACGGGAACCGGTGTATCCAAGGCGCCACGGCCGTTGACGTGAATGTAAGTTAGCAGAACAGTAATGGCAATAATATCTTCTTAATTACAATACAGGTACATGCAGCACTGTAGTAGCACTTCGTAAACGATATGTTGCACAGAGAAAGGCCAGTGCTTGATTAAAAACTGTACAACTATATTTCTTTTATTGTGGTTGAAGGTAGCCGTAATATACTCTACAGAAAGCGATTTTCTGATGATAAATCATCTTCCTAACGGAAGTTCCTTCGCCTCCGGAAACGGAAGTTTCAATCCAAGGCAATTCAGTCGGACAAACGGAGCTACCGAGAATACGGTTCTCGCTTCTGTTCCAATGAAACCACTTGTGAGTACACGACACCTTGAACAGGAGTTTGATTTTACTAAAGCCAGTGTTCACTGTATTCTTACACGCAACATTTCCATCCTTATTGAAATGGCCAGCACAAGTTTCATTACGAACAGATTAACACTCACACAGACAATAAACAACAGATTTATTACCAATAACGTAAACACAGTTTTAAACATGGCTGGCAGCAGCAAATACACGTAAAGTTTCAGTAAATGATGTGTACCAGCCAGCCGGTTGCAACAAGTTTATTGTAATAAGCCTTGACCAGATTTCAATATCTTTCAGGGTATCTCCATCAAAAGGAATAAAGTCAAATAAAACGTTAAAATTATGTGCGTACATTATGAGCTAAAGCGCTGAAATTAAATAGCAGAAATCATAGATTAAGTCCTCCGTGAAGAACAGTAACTGTAATGGCGTTACAGCTTGTTATGAGAACAGACAGTGAACTAAGTGTGGCTAGTGTTTACGATGCAAAGTAAACGTAGCACTAGTAGCGTGGTAAACGTCGAACCGTATGAAATACGTAACTGAAACAGCAGTACATTAGTATAATACAAATATACTATAAAACAAGTTTATTTGTGTGGGCATCCTCTCATGCTGCTAGCAGCCAGCAGGTGGCGCACTCAACGCTACGTTTGCTTGGCATGATAACTAGTTGCCACACGTTTAATTCAATGTCTGTTCTTATTACAAGCTGTAACCTCGGATTTACTGGTGCTGTTGTTCACAGAGGACTTAATCTATGATTACTGCAATTTCACTTGAGAAGATACCCTTTGCGGTACTGAAACCTAGCCAAGGCTTATTACAAATAACTTTATCTAATTAGTTGGCTCTATACATTATTTATTGTAATAACATAAATTCACTCTTTTCTGTCTTTGAGCATAATTTCACAATAATATAAAAATAATCAAAATATCCACGGGTGTACTGCCGGTCTACAGTGTCCAACGGGCACAATATTTCGGCGACCATCCATGTCGCCATCATCAGGTTAACTGACGGACTCAGCTCCTGTGCACGTGCCGGCACGGATATCCGTACGCTATGGCTGCTCAGAGGGAAGTGGGTTCGGTCGCGGCGGCGGCCGATTTAAATACCCTCCGCCCTCGGCACGCTCCTCCACTGTCCGCGCCCCGCGCCACAGTCGCGCGGTGGAACAGATTGCGACGGCGTCTGAGATGACGTCGGTGTGATGACTCTGCCCGCCGTGGTCGTCACAACTATACGTTTGCTCGATTTACTCTTGGTTAACCCAATCGCTGGTTCCCAAGCCTTGCTAAGATTATAGCCACAGTCACGGTTTATGAGGTCGTCATTGGTGCGAATTTTGATGGTCTCTCTAACAAAGCTGTCCCAGTATCTCGACGTCTGTACCAGAATCCTCGTGCATTCATACTCCATAGCGTGATTTTCCGACAATGTTCAGCGACCGCCGACTTACTCGGATACATCCGTCGAGTGTGCCTCTGGTGTTCACGGCATCGATCCTCGACGGTACGCTTCGTCTGACCGAATAAAATTCGTGCAGTGGTGGGGAGCGCCAGAGATGACCTCGGTTTGAGGAAGGCCGGCGTGTACCAGATTCAGTGTCAATGTGGCAAGTCGTATATTGGTCAGACGATGCGTACCGTCGAGGATCGATGCCGTGAACACCAGTGGCACATTCGACTGATGTATCAGAGTAAGTCGGCGGTCGCTGAACATTGTTTGTCGGAAAATCACGCTATGGCGTATGAACACACGAGGATTCTGGTACAGACGTCGAGATACTGGGAGAGCGTTGTTAGAGAGGCCATCGAAATTCGCAGCAATGACGACCTCATAAACCGTGACTGTGGCTATAACCTTAGCAAGGCTTGGGAACCAGCGATTGGGTTAATAAAGAGTAAATCGAGCAAACGTATAGTTGTGACGATCACGGCGGACAGAGCCATCACACCGACGTCATCTCAGACGCCGTCGCAATCTGTTCCAACGCGCGACCGTGGCGCGGGGCGCGGACAGCGGAGGGAGCGCGCCGCGGGCGGAGGGTATTTAAATCGGCCGCCGCCGCGACCGAACCCAGTTCCCTCTGAGCAGCCATAGAGTACGGATATCCGTGCCGGCACGTGCACAGGAGCTCAGTCCGTCAGTTCACCTGATGATGGTGACATGTATGATAGCCCAAATATTGTGCCCGCTGGACACTGTAGACCGGCAGTACACCCGTGGATATTTTGATTATCAAATACGCTGGGAGAAACTCAAGAATCACAATATAAAAATAGTTTATTTGTCGAAGTCTGTGTTTCAGTAAACACCTCTGCTACACAAAGCTCAACAGTTCGCCTAGAATACTAAGTTCAAATGGTTCAAATGGCTCTAAGCACTATGGGACATCACAGCTGTGGTCATCAATCCCCTAGACGTAGAACTACTTAAACCTAACTAACCTAAGGTTATCACACACATCTATACCCGATGCAGGATTCGAACCTGCGACCGTAGCAGCAGCGCGGTTCCGTACTGAAGTTCCTAGAACCGATCGGCCACAGCGGCCGGTGAATACTAATTCACAAATATTATGGTAGAGTGGGAGACTTAAGGACCACACGGGGAGACGACTGACTGTTTCTAAACACAATCACGGATATGAGCCGAGCCACCGAAGTCTCGGAAGCCGTAGCAAGAGGCCAACTCTCTGCGTAACCAGCAAGAAGACTGCTGGTGGCTCTACATAGCTCCAGGAAGGGTTCATCCTATGTTGGCTGGCTTGCAACTGCCATATAAGCGCAGAGAGGCGGCTTGAATACCGGTGGGCGGATGAATTTCTCGCGAACTGTTTGCGGGCATGTGACACTGCGGAATCAAATAGGTCAGCGCTAGCTGCGATACTAGGATCTGTGCGGCTGCCACGTATCAGTAAGGCGAGAGCACGGAGTCGCACCAGTAGCGTCCGTACTTGTTCTCTATAACATGGATTGTTCTGGTTATTTCCCTACTGTGTACTTCGTTTTGCCTTGTAGTGGCCCCTGAGCTCTTGGGTTTAGGCAAGACATGGCACAATGGTGTCAAGCTGGTGGGCTGAATGCCCAGACAAACAATTTGCAGGCTTACACCAATAAATTTGACGAACTGCATGGGAATGATTTCCAGAACCGTGTACAGCTATGTCACAGCGGCATATTCTTCTCAACCGGAACTTCTCCGATATTCCTTTTGCTGATGAAGGTTCCTTACATATTTCAGGTAAATACTAACAACATGCAATATTTGTGCAGATATAACTCACGCTGGCTTATGTAAGTTAACTACATTGGAGGATTAGTGTCTGGGTTGGGAGCTTGATACTATAATTATTGGTCCTTGTTCCACCAATGTGTAAGGTGTCAGGCAAATCCAACACCTTCCATGAAAACCCTGACATGATAAGCAAATCCAGTAGTATGTGACATAGCTCAGAATAAATCGTGACATTAAATTAACCAAAGTAATACGAGTAACGAGTGAGCAAATGGAATACCACAGACTAACATAAGAATGCCTAAATGCATGTCATACCTTCCCACCGTGAGACAGACGCAGTTCCGAGGGGAGAAACGAGAACAGATGCCGAGAGCAGAACCGTGTTAAGGGAGAAGGCCCTACGATAAGGGACGGACGGACACCCACGTCGCCAACTAACCGCTAGGACACCACCCAAAAGTTTTTAGCGTGAGACTTTTTCGCTTCTGTTACGTTAGGACCACCCCCCAGCCCATGTTAAAAGATAGAGCCCTCCAGAAGAACAGTATAGATCTTACGATAACGCTAAAAGGACCACACCAGCTGCAAGTTTTAGCGTGAGACCTTTTCGCGTCTCTGTTACGTTGCAAACTTTAAAAACATTGCCCCACCACGAAAAGTATAACGTTTCTCATTGGATAGGCAATTTTTGTAGGCGGAGCTTAAGGTTAACATTGAGACCCTGATTGGTCAAATTCAAAAGGCTCTGAGCACTATGGGACATAACTGCTGCGGTCATCAGTCCCCTACAACTTAGAACTACTTAAACCTAACTGACCTAAGAACATCACACACATCCATGCCCGAGGCAGGATTCGAACCTGCGACTGTAGCGGTCGCGCGGATCCAAACTGTAGCGCCTAGAACCGCTCGGCCACTTCGACCGGCCCCGATTGGTCAGATGAAAACACAGCCAGATAGTTTTTTTTAAACCAACTTCGGTAAATTGTAGTAAGGAGAAGTTAGGACAGAGTCGTTTCCAAGACGGCGAGGTGAGCGGAGCTGTGCTTCCCGCTGCCCCCTGACGAACACCGACAAGGTAATGAACGCATGCGATGCCGCATAACAGCGCATAAAGCTTCACTCAGAACTGCAGAAGTCTCATCTGTTACATCCCCTTTTTGCGTAATACTAGTGTCGATCGTCAATTAAAGCTCATGGTGTTCACATTTGCCACTTGAAGTAATAATCTGAAACGCGATGATTTTTCTGTTATATAGTTATTGAGAAGCCACAGCAGCCACTGTAATTTACGACAAGTTAGATAAGTAATTAAAGATAATGGAGGGTCACTGTAGACCATTTTGATAGTTTTCTCTCTTGTGAAACTTAATTTATACCTAGATTATAGATGTGATATGGCATAGGTCATCCTTCGATCCATTGTAGAACTTGGAAACCCATTCAGGGAATATTCGTTCACATTTTTGTCGAACGCAGTCGGTTTTTACCTTCCTGTATCCTGTATTAAAACATTTCCTTTTATCATTAGTGCAATTTATAAACAATGTTTTGTGAGTAGAATAAAATTTCCAATGGTAAACTTAACTGCTTTTTCGACGTTATTTTAACAGCTAACTAAAAATAGGAAAGCCTTGAACCCCTTCCACTAAATTTAGTTAGTATTAAGATTCTTTTACAGGGAGTTCAGTGGAGCTGACGCTGAAATCATTAAGTATTTGGTTATATCATCGCTAGTCTCACTGAAATCTTCTGAATTCTACATGTCATGTGTGGTCTGACGTCTCCTTCCCAGCAACAGGTCCCAGGTTCAAACTATTCAATTCCCTAAAAAACACGCTCAGAGCGTCGTAGCGCGAAAGTGGTAGGGAGACACGATATAGAACAAACAGACACCACGCAGAATGTTTAGAAATGTTAAACTAAACAACAGGTCACTTGGCAACATTCTGACACGAATTTTTGTCGTCTTTTGGATGAAGTGCCCCTAAGAGACAGCATGATGAACTTTGAAACAACTTACGGGAATTCTGCCAGGTAATATTAACAACGACCGCCTATATTTCGGCGGGAGCACACCCCGCCAATTTCAAGGCAAACTGCAACGGTCAGACGATGTACAGGCAAATTCAAAACCTCGTTTCTGGGACTAATTCAGGAAAGATAAGACGCACAATGAACACTAGTACCACCAAAGAAGACCAAAGTCAGAGATATCACTAGTGACTCTACGAACTAGCAGGTGAGGTAACATTGACTCTGTCCCTCTATTTTTTGATAAGGGAGAGAGCAGGATTCCAAACAGAGTTTAAACTAAACCCTCCATCCGTGTTTATATGGTTGCACGCTAATTTAATCTCAACTGCCTCCTTAACAACAATGTCCCCATATGCATGCCAATATTTCGGTGTTGTTGTGTAACACAGAGTGACCAGTATCCAGGCAATGTTCGGCAATAGCAGATGTACCTGGCTGCTGTAATCGTGTGTGCCGTTTATGCTCGGTATATCGGCGGTCGCCGTTGATATTACCTGGCGGAATTCCCGTAAGTTGTGTGAACATTGCATACGCCAGGAGAGACTCAGGTCTCAGTATGATGAACGTCCAGCACATGATGCCTCTCGTGTATGTCATGTCCTGAAATGAAGATATGCTGCCAGATATATTGGTCATGGAGGAACAGAGAATTGCTCTAGTCAGTCTCCTGACTTGACGACTACGGACGTTTTCTTTTGCAATGCATAGAAAAAAATAAAGACTTCGTCTATAGTGATAGTCCAATAACTTCAGAGTACATTTAAGAATAGATCACCTTGCTTGTAATTCAGTAAATCAGGCAGCACTGGAACCAGCAATTAATTCTTTCATCTAGGACGTGGGCCATGGTCATCAATTTGAGCATCTTTGAACGTTCCACCCCGTTTTGGTCCACAGAGGAATACAGTAGCACAAAATGGTATTATAGATGTTCGATCCTGTTTCGCCCCAAGCTGAATGTTTTGTGAATACGTTTCTCATCAAATATTGAGGAGAGGACGTGGATCATTGAGTAAAAATACATGGCGCTTTTAAAAAAGTAGTCCATTCATATCTTCGTTAGGAACCAGGTTGTAAGAAAGGCAATAATAACGGTTACATATAAAAAAATCTTCAAAAATTCAGTATTCTTCTACTTCGATGATTGGGTATTGTATCCGAAGGAAAACTGCCTGAAAAACAAGCTTATATTAATAATATTTTATGGAAAAACGCTCGTTAAAAGTTGATATCTATAACACTGTATTTGCCTGGGAAACATCACACCCGATCATTTAAGAAATGTGTTGTATATTTTCAACGTCTATCACTTACATAATATTGATTGGACTTGCTTTACTTGAACAAGTGGTTTTTAGAAGCTAGATATTTTAGGTCCTTTGTGTATAGTGTAACCGAGGCTCGGTGTTCTACTAGATGAACTTGGGGAACTCCAGGAACATTATACACACTGGCCTGTACAGCCATGTTAACTGGTTGCAGAATTTTGTAATTCTCTTACTGCGTACTGCTCTTTGCAGCACCCAAGAGTGGTCAAGAAGGCGCCGATTTCTGAAAATGATTTTTTCTCGACCCCCTCTAGCGCGGAAAATGATATTTTCTCTTTGGAAGTAATGGAGTTGTGCCCGTAAGTGAATCGTAGATGAAAACAGCTAAAATATAGACTGCCTGTGTTCTTCATATTTTGTTGGGTTTCTCGAACAAAACTGAATACAGGTCTCGTTCCTGCGCGGAAAAAGTAAGGAAATGCCACGATTAAGTTGAGGAGCAGGGCGAGGGGTGAGCTCGTGGGAATAAGACCGTGGATGTGCGAGTGAGCGTACGCCGGCGTGTTGGTCCTGAACTTTTCCTGCAGCTCATAAGGCTGTATGCGGGGAGGAGAATAGGGGAGCCTGGAGCCTATATCAGCATCCTTCTGCAAAGGTTTACAGCGTTCAACCCAACCCCATATTCTTAGTTTCTTCTTCCCGACAATACTTCCTTGATTCGGTGCAATCATGTATCAGAAAGTTTTTTTTCAATGGAGAGTGTAAAGTGAGGACACGAAGGAGGTTTGGGGTGGAGATATAGGCAGGTATGTGTTTGGATTCTGGCCTGTGCAGGGAAGCGTCTGGACATTCAGATGTAATTAAAATTGCAAATGATGTGCATCTATATGCTCTACTAATTTCTTATGAAGTAGAATGGCGTAATTGCAGAAAGGAAACGCTTAATCCACCTAACAAATAGCCTTCTTTAATGTAGTTTTCAGGATATGTAATATCAAAAAAGGTTTAATTAACATTTACCTACGTGCAACTCAGTATCAAATGGCAGAACGTTAGAGGATCAGTAACATTGCTTGAACAATTCTCGCGTGTGTGGAGCATAGGAAACGCGGGAGAGGCAAAGGAAACGTAATGCATTCCACTTCAACAGTCGGAGCTCCAAGCTTGTACCATCAGGTGATGCCACAAACGACTGCACAGGTCGTTATATTATGACGACTAGATGGTTAATCAAAATCAAAAAGAGTCAGAACCACGCATTAGACGTTTGCATGTGCAGTGCATCTAGGAAAAGCACCAAGAGTCGCGAAATTAATCTGCAATCCATTTATGAACTAAGAATCATGAATTTAATGGGACTGCGGCAGTTTATCCTACGAAAAGTTCGCGTATCAGGTTGAGCAAATGCTAATTAAATCTATCACGCCACCTGCAGAGCAATGCTTGCCATCAAGTAGCCACTGAGATCAACATGGCCACCTGTGATGTTCTAAATCCAGCTGCGGTCATCAGAAAGTCCCGTCAGTCATGCGCCTGCAACCCTCGTGTCAGAATGTTGGTCTTTCCTCCTACGAAACTAAAAACCAAATTAATTGCTGCTACCTTCTACCTGAGGTCCATTTTGGCTGTGCTTAAGAAACGCGTATGTTCTTCACTGGCCAATGGCGTAGCAAGAACAACTGCTTCAGTAACTAGATGACTGAGAGTTTGTCGTTTATCTCACCTGCATGTTGATGTTTAGTGTCTATCCAGTAGGGTGAAAAGGAGCAGATATCCCCACCTCCTCTCCTAGAAAACTCGAATGCAAAATTACCAGGTAAGACCAGAGAGAGAAAGACGACGATGAAAAAGTGTCCTTGTTTGTGAGACCCAAAAAATGGCCCCAACCTGGCAGGGGAATTACGTCTTTTCTTAGAAGATGCGTCGGAACTACAAAGAGAGTCTTTCCTTCCATTATTTTAGTCGAGGCGTGTCCGAGTGCTTATTTGCGAAAAAATAATTATTTGTTTTGGCCACGCCCTTTCCTGGTCCCAGCGGAGCACGCTGCTCGCATTGTTAGGGGATACAGAGGATATTTAACTGCAGTCTGGCGTCTCGCCAAAGCGCCACAAGATTTTTCCTTTTCGTCCTCAGGTAGGATCACCTGCATAGAAGACGCGGCTAGTGGCTACTGTAACGGAGAGCATCCCGTGCTGTGGGACGGAGACGCGTCTCCCGCGACTGTCGCACCCATCCCTTGCGAGGCATTCGTCTCAGCCTCAGTCTCTCAAAGTTAGGACTAGGAGCCAACATCTGCGGTATTTACAAAATGTAAATCGAAAAAACTAACAGCTGCTCGATAGCTGCTCATATTCTGTCAAGGTAAGGAGCTCCATCCGCATTTAGAGTCAGAGGTTAGAAAAGAAGAATCTCTCGCACCGATCCTCCGCAACAGCCTCCGATAATTTTCTCTCCATATTAGAGAGGGTGCTAACTAAATCACGTAAATAGATTTTGCTCTCAATGCAACGATCCATCTGGAAATTTGTTAGGACGCTTAAGAGACCTATAGACTGGAGTGGATCGATGATATTAGTAGAGAACAGTTTTTTCGTAGCTAAAAGTCCATTACAGAACTATTTACTTTCTACGAGTCACAGAAAACTGTTTTTTATTGCCTACTTTTTGTGTGATATTGTCTACATTCGTTTTCAGTAGAATTGGTCGATTCCCTTGACATTGCCCACTGTTAATTTTTATACTTTCTCGTGATCTTCTGTATTCAACGAAAGTTTTGCTGTGTACTGTCATCAGACCTACAGAGACTGATCTACTGGAATAAGTGTGACTTCAGGCTACGATCGATATGTTGGCAAAAATACAGGTGGTAGGTATAAAACATCTTGAAAAATTGTACTGAATGCTTTCTTCGAAAATTATTTTGTACAATTAGTACAGGAGACCACTCGAGTGTAAATGGTTGCGGAAACATACTTGACCTCCTAGCATCAAATGATCCTAAGCATATAGGGAATATCATGGCGGATATATGGATTAGTGACCACAAGGTCGTTTTAGCGAGACATCATCCAAATTCACGAACCTTAAACGGAAAATTTATCTATTTAAAAAAGCAGATATGAATTTGATTGGCGTCTTTCGAAGACACTATCTCCATTCCTCCCAACAAGGGAGAACAGGCGTTGCTTAAATCCACAGAAGTGGTGTCTAAAGCAATTGAACGATTTATGCCGAATAAATTAATAAAGGATGTTATCGTTCCCCACCGCACACAAAACTGGTTAGAAGCAACTAAAAAAGCATGTCAAATTTAAAAGAACGCAAAATCTCCAAGATTAACCAAATTTACTGAAGCTTGAAATTTAGGGCGGGCTTCAGTGCGAGGTGCTTTTAACAGCTTCCGCAACGAAACTTTGTCTCGAAGTCTGATGGAAACTCCAAAGACATTCTGCCGTATATAAAGCACATAAGCAGAAAGACTAATAGATACCTTCACTGCGCAATACTAACTGCAACGTTACCGGTGACAGCGCTACTATAGCGGAGTTATTAAACACAATTTTCCGAAATTCCTTCACCAAGGAAGACAAGTAAATATTCCAGAGTTCGGATGAAGAACATCTGTCAACATGAGTAATTTCGCAGTAGATATCCTCGGCGCAGTGAAACACCTTAAAGCACTTAATACAGACAAGTATTCTGCTCCAGATTGCATACCAGTTAGGTTTCTTTCGGAGTATGCTGAGACAACAGCCGCATACTTACCAATACTACGCAACTACTCTCTCGACGAGAGATCCGTAACAAGAGCTTGAAAGTAGCATAGATCAAACCAATACTCAAGAAACGAAACAGGAGTAATCTAATGAATTACAAAAACACTGACGTCGTTTCGCAGCAGGATTTTAAAACATATACTGTGTTCGTGCATTATGAATTACCTGGAAGTTAACGGTGTATTGATACAGTCAACACGGATTCAGAAAATGTAATTCTTGTGAAACACAACGCTCTTTATTTGCATGAAATAATGAGTATTATCGACATGGGATCTAACATTGATTTTGGCACTGTTCCTCCCAAGAGAGCTGTAGGACAAGTTACGCAATTAAACATAGGCCTGTGAAAGCGACACAAACAACACTTTCCAAGCGTCTCATGCCACGTGACGAAGAGCAAGTACACCCCTACACAGCAGAGTGGCGCAGTGGAAGCTTAGTGGGCCCATAACCCAGAGTTCCGTGGATCGAAACCACGTGGCATTGGAGTATCACTTCAGTTTAGGAGACGGTTTAGGAGACATTCCGGGCATCCCTCTTAGAGTGTTTGCTGATGATGCTGTCATTTACCGTCTAGAAGAATCAGAAGATCAAAACCGATTTTATAATGACTTAGACACATCTGTATGGTGTGAGATGTGGCAATGCTCTCTGAATAATAAGAGATGTGGGTCGTCCACATGAGAACCCAAAGAAATCCGTTAAATCACGGTTACACGATAAATAAGACAAATTAAAAGGCTGTAAAATCGACTAAATATCTAGAAATGACAGTTACGAACATATTAAACTGGAACGAGCATATAGGCAATGATGTGGGGAAGGCAAACCGAAGATTGCCTTTTATTGGTAGAACAGTTAGTAGATGCAACAGGTCTACTAAAGAGACAGTCTACACTACGCTTGGTAGTCCTCTGCTAGAGTACTGGAGTGCAGTATGGGATCCTTACTAGACGGGATTGACGGAGGACATAATAAGTCCAGAGAAGTGCAGCTCGTTTTGTACCATCGTGAAACAGGGGAAATAGTGTTACGCATATGGTAAGCGAGAGGTATGAGTTCGGGAAGCGTCACCTTAGTGTGCGCGAGCAATGAGTGGGTGGGCAAATGTCTATTGGGTCTCACGGCAAGCGCGCAAGGGATAAGTCCCTGTAGTCGCGCTATCCATCTGTGTACTCGGTGGCTCAGATGGATAGAACGTCTGCCATGTAAGCAGGAGATCCCGGGTTCGAGTCCCGGTCGGGGCTCACATTTTCAGCTGTCCCCATCGAGGTATATCAAAAACACCTGTCGGTCTCTGGGGTTACAATTAATTATCATTTATTCTAGAGAAGCTGCGCGGTCATCAATGGTATCTGTTCTTTCGAGAACAGTTAGAAAGGTCAGTGGTTGTAAATGCGAAAGCAGGAATAACAGTAACATATTTCCAGTGCAACAATATAATTCAACAACGGAAATTCTTAAAGTAATATGAACGCCAGGTGGTTCGATGTGTTGGCTAGTTAGTGTTTTGGCCAAGGTATAAAAAGTAGAAAGTAGGATTCTGTGTCCTCTGGGACATGGACATAATCTGCAAGCTTTTACGACTGGCAGCAGTTTCCACTGAGCATTTTTGGCTTTGCTCCAGAGACCGATGTAAACCAACGGCCCCTTCAGGTACCGCATTGTGGAGCAATTTTTTGTGCAAGTTTTACTGTCTTACGTCTTTTCCATGACATACTGAGGGCGAATTTTGGCTTGTACAGAGCTCAGTTTAGTCTTCTCACATCAGCCTCTTGCGAATGGACACATCTTTTCGCTCAGATTCAGTTTGTTTCGTCGCTGTTAAGGTATACTGCCTGTCACAGAATGTATGTTATACAACTACTGGAATGAATTGCTCCCACAGTTTGTGCTTCCAAATTATGTATCATTTAATCGAGATTCTTTGAAAGTTAGACAACAGTTAACTAATTACTATTTGTGGATCTTCCAGAAAACTATACTAATAAGTCAATTACCTTTTTTTGGAGCAAAGTTCCAGTTCAAAGTGAAAACTGTTGAAAATGTTACTATCTAACATTGCTCTTGACACTTATTGTTCTTATGTTCTTATGTTTGTATGAAGGATATACCAATGGTCACTGTTCTCAACCAAAACTCGAACGACTGTTGCTTCACTGGCTACTATTCCACCAGAATAAGACAGAATTCAGCAAATCTCTGCTGTAGGTTAATATGTGGCCTATTCTCACGTCTTCACTTACTAATAAAAGGTAAACCTAACTTTTCATGTTTACACTGAACACAGTACACTTCAATAACGTTTGTATGGTTAAGTTAGTATTATGGTAGAATGGAACGCCCACTTCAGACAATTACTGGATACTGATGTCACTAGTGCAAATTTTCCTAGATAAAATTACAAATGTTTGCTATGTTATGAATATATTGTAACTCCATTAAACAGTTTGTGCATTATTACTTACAACTGAACTGAAACCATAATGAGAAATGCCTATAACAAAGTTCCTATCTGTTGTCGTAGTCAGAATATTTTGTGAGGTTATTCATTAATATGCCAATGTAATGATACCTTTCGTCCGCCCTCGGTAGCTGAGTGCACGCCGGCACGGTAGCTCAGCGAGTTCGGTCAGAGGGTTAGCTACCCTCCGTAACAAAAAAACTGAGTGAATGTATCAACAAAGGACCTAAACGGGTGTCATCGGACATCCGCCCCGAACAAATTCAACGAACAATATAGAACAAAATGATATCAACATAAAAAAAGTGGTCAGCGCGACAGAATGTCTATCCTAAGGGCCCAGGTTTTGTTCCCGGCTGGGTCGGAGATTTTATCCGCTCAGGGACTGGGTGTTGTTTTCCTAATCATCATCATTTCATCCTCATCGACGCGCAAGTCGCAGAAGTGGCGTCAAATCAGAAGACTTGCACCCGGCGAACGGTCTACCCGACGGGAGGCCCTAGCCACTCGACATTATTATTTTATGATACATTTCAACTTACCTTTAAACAAAATTATGTTATCAAGGAGACTGTAAAGCAACTAATGATTATATATATATGCCTTCCATGAAAACGAGGTACCCGTTCCAGAGTTTCATGCAGTAATGTATTCAACTATGACTAATTAGTTAATTTCTCCCGAAGAATAAGAAAATTGTTTAGTTTTGTTATTATCTTTCAAAGTAGCTGACACTGTTCTAACGCCCTTTGCTATTAACTATATTGTAATATAGCCAGAGGTATGTGATTATCTTCAAGTGTCCACACTCATATTTGTTTGTTGCGGATATCGCTGTCGAAAGGCGTAGTATTGTTTCTCGCACCTGAGACTTAATTGCTGCAGAAGCTGACAATAGGACGAAGAATAGTTTTGTAATTAATTAAATTGACTGAGAAATTTGTGGTGTCACCGCCAGACACCACACTTGCTAGGTGGTAGCCTTTAAATCGGCCGCGGTCCGTCAGTATACGTCGGACCCGCGTGTCGCCACTATCAGTGATTGCAGACCGAGCGCCGCCACACGGCAGGTCTAGAGAGACTTCCTAGCACTTGCCCCAGTTGTACAACCGTCTTTGCTAGCGATGGTTCACTGACAAAATACGCTTTCATTTGCCGAGACGATAGTTAGCGTAGCCTTCAGCTACGTCATTTGCTACGACCTAGCAAGGCGCCATTACCAGTTACTTTTGATACTGAGAATAATGTACCGTCAAGAGCGACGTTCACCATTAATGGATTAAAGTTAAGTATTCCACCAGCTACGTCCGTTTTTCTAAATTCTAATTTCCTTGTCCTGTTCCAGGCCTCACGCCAGCCTGCGTGAGCTAAAACGCGTGCCTATCAGCTTCCTCTAGTAACCCGGTGTTGGCTCTCCTGCCAACCACAACAAAATGTTAATGATGCAAACTTCTGCTGCGTCATACCGCCCTGCTGCTAAAACTCCTTTATATTCTGTAAGTGGGATGTTCAAATGCGGCATCAGTTCTGTTCAAAATTTCACTTACAAATTACATTGGTGTTCAGCCCTCACAGTAAATAATTTTATAAACGTTTCACCTTTCCCAGTCTGTTTTGCCGAGCACGCGTTTGTGTTATCACTTTCTGATTACACAGTCCAGTTTTCCTCTGCTGTTCACCATCTATTCACTTCCTTCAGTCAAAATAAATAGCACAGTCCGTGCTATTCTTAGATGAGAACCTGTGCGATTCCTGTTCTTCTGGTCTCTTGATTCCTTCGTTTTGACAATGTTCTGTGTTGGATCTCCTGACGCTGAAACTTTACTTCATATATAGGGAAAATGGAGTAAATGGTAAACTTTTCATCTGTCAACGTTTTGTCCAAGGTATCAGCGAGAAAAATTTTGGAAACAATTTGAAATCATATGTAAAGTTGATTGGTAGTCGCATAGTGCTCCAATTCTCAAATACTAGCGAAATGGAGTATGGGTAATTTGCATGCCACAAGTTACCCTACCTCGAGACATATCCATAGTTTTTAACTCCAGTAATAGACTTATTGCGTTAAACGCTTAACGTAAGGTCATATCTCTTAGGAAGTGGATTATGAAAGCATTTAAAATTTTTAAAATTTTATCAATAGTTTTACACTATGTTGATAACTGTTACTTTGGGATCGTCTAATCACAAGTGAATAATAGACAGATTTTGAACCATACGCTCTTCACCTCCTTTACAAGCAATCATCAGTGGCCTGGAACATGTGCATACTTTTATATCTACTATTTACTTTACATTTACATTAGCACTATTGTTTTTCTGTGATTTAGTAATAATTTAAAGTTCTACTCATAGATTTCGTTAATGTTGACTTAGGTGCCATCTTCTTGTTCTTTTGTTATAGATGTTTTCCTTCTGGTAACTCCCATTTGGACTTTTGGTTTTTGCACTTCCAGCGTTAAAGCCTGTTTTAATGTTATGTTTTTGAACATGTTATTATAGTGTCCGCGATCTGTGTGTGTGTGCGTGCGTGCGTGTGCCTGTGCCTGTGTGTGTGTGTGTGTGTGTGTGTGTGTGTGTGTGTGTGTGTGTTTTTATTTGTTCTGGTATGAGTAGGTGTGTGTTTGTGCGAACTACTGTTTGTTTTTGGTGTGACTGTGTGCAGATAGCTATTAGTTTTGTAAAAGTGTGTATGTGTGAATATGTATTTCTCTTAATATGGCAGCCTCTACAATTACAATACCTTTTTATCTTGTTATTTCTATTATTAAGTTTAGCAGGGAATCTGTATTGATGTCTGGCTGCTTGTTTATCAAATGTATGTTCTCAGCAGTGGCTTTTTGGATATGGTAGTTTTGTTGCATTTGTTTAAGGCATTTGCTGTGGTTATTTATTATGATAATTTAATTAACTCGTTCCATGTTTGTAGGATAGTAGTTGTAGTGTTTTAAGTGCTGTGCAAATGTGGAATGGTGTGTTTCATACTCCCAACAACTAATGCGTTCTTTGTGCCACGTTTTAAAATCACTGCTCGTCATGCCTATGCGTACTATATCACAACTTTGACATTACGTTTTGTATATCCTTGTAATCCCTGGATTCTGTTCCACTTACTTGTTGGTTGGCTTAAGTTTGATAGTATGTTAATAGAGGTTTCACTTGTCAGCTGGAATTGGTTTGTATTCTCTTTCTCTCTTTTCTTTTAACCCTAGGACTGACTCTGCCAAAATTTCCCTAGTACTCCATCTGGGGTCATATATGACCCCAATCAATATATAATTGACTGTGTGTACTAGCCGGCCGGGGTGGCCGAGAGGTTCTAGGCGCTACAGTCTGGAACCGCGCGACCCCTACGGTCGCAGGTTCGAATCCTGCCTCGGGCATGGATGTGTGTGATGTCCTTAGGTTAGTTAGGTTTAAGTAGTTCTAAGTTCTAGGGGACTGTTGACCTCAGAAGTTAAGTCCCATAGTGCTCAGAGCCACTTGAACCATTTTTTTGTGTGTACTAATCATTCAAAGAACAAAGTACTGCCTTTTAATACTGTTTGTTTACATTTTATTTATTATTTAGACACATTTCACAGCTTTTTTAACAGGTATGTACATAGTAGAATTAAATTACATATGGCAGAGTAATTACATATCAGAAGTTACAATATTACTCTAAGTCATAATTTGTTTCACTCATAAATGTTTCACAATGGCTTCAGATTTAAAGAAAATGTGATGAACAACTCAACAAGAAACATAATTCTAACCGGAATCCGTACCATAGTCATCTGCACATATTTTGCAAGTAGTAAATATTTCAGAATGTTCCTTGCAAACAAATTTGTTACACTTTTTGCATGTTGAACTGTATTTTGTGTCATTTGATGGGGGGAAAATGGAACATCTGCCTCGCTTTCTCTTCTGATTGTCGGGTATTACGTCTGGATGTCCACTGTCTAACAGATCATCAAATCCACACCGTTTGATACTGCTAATAATACCCTTGTTCCTTGCTTGTGGTAAACTCAAACGACGTTCCACTTGGGGCTTTGCCATTTCTTTGGCCAACTTCATCAGAAAAAGACGTGTCTCTGTTTTTTCAACAACAAAAAAGGAAGAGTCTGTGGGCATTGAGTGCAGCTAGATCGACAAGATCATAAAATATTGCTAATGGCCAACGTTTTGTACCCTTTTTCACAGAATAGTAAGAGCTCATTTGATCTAGCGTATCAACACCTGATTTTGTTGAGTTGTAATACAACACTACTTCTGGTTTTCGTTTCAAGTTGTTTTCTTTGGGCACTTCAAATGATTGATGTTGTGTTGACAGGAGTAGCACAGCCTTATTTCTTTTTCGAACACACGAAACTAATAGGGTTTTACCACTGTATGCAAATCTGGTAGTGCATTCTTCTCTAGTTTTCGAAGGCAAAAACTCTTTTGGGACTTCTTTTCTTGTAGAACGTAGAGTACCTACATGTGTCAACTTCATTTTGAACAATTCTTTGCCAAGGTCATAGATCGTGAAAAAATTGTCAGTGGTAATATTCCTACCACTGCCAGCCAGATGACGCACTAAATCTAAGACCACTCTCTTGCCTTGATTCACTTCTCTCACATCACAACTCCTTCCAGTGTACATTTGAAGATTTGTCAGATAACCATGTTCACAGTCTACTGCGCACCATATCTTGATGCCATACTTTCCTGGCTTTGAAGGAATGTAGACCTTGAAACTGCACCGACCTCTGTATACGCAAAGATGTTCATCAACAGTAATGTTGCTGGAAGGTATAAATGATGTTTGACATTGCACGGCAAACAAATCAAATATTTCCTGTACAGCTTCAGCCTTATTTCCAGTCCTCTCTTTCCTTTCAAGTCTTGTGATGCGGTCGTCAAAACGAAGTGAACGCAGAATGTCCTGATATAGCCTCCTCGACATAGTAGCACGGAATAGAGGAGTGCCATATTCAGAGTCCCAAAATTCGTCAATAGGTTTCCCCCGGCTCTTCTGTACGCCATACAGAATCAGCAAGCCTAAAAATGAAAGAAGCTCGCATCTGTCTGTATCACGCCAGTCAACTAATTTTCCAGACACTTTCAATTTATTTCCTCGTTGATTTGTGAACTGAACTATTATATCCAGCAATTCATTAGTAATAAACTGCCTGAAACAGTCAACAGCTGAGCTAACACTAACTGTACTAGGAATACCTGCTGAAAATCGTTATATGTTGCGGATTGGAAATCTACGAATTGATGGTTCTTTTGTACTCCATGCAATATCCCGACCCGTGCTTACCAGTACTGCACTTTCATCATCTCCACTGTCATCATTTTCAGCAAGAATATCATTTTCTTCTAATTCATGTAAACAAATTTCATCACTTTGGTCTACCTTTGTCTCTGTTCCATCATCCTTGGCGTCACTACCTTCTGAATCACTACTGCTACGAAATAAGTCTTCCATAGCTTGTTCTACACTATAGCCAGGAGCAAAACGTATTCCATCCATGCTGAAATTACACTGCAACAACAAACGTACAACAAACGTACAAACGAACTTCCAGTTTGAGGTTAGTTCTGAGTAACACCTGAATAACACCTGAATTCAGTGTTACCAACTCAAATTACCTAAGAAAGAGATTGATAGTTGATAATCTATACATTCTGGGGTCATTATCGACCCCAACAGTAGTTTTTGTTAATTACTGATTTAAATGTTGCGTCAAGCGCTCTAAAATGTTTGTGAGAGAACTACAATACTGTGTGGTAAAAGTCATAAAATTCTGGATTTTTACAAGAAATAGAAATATTATTTTATCCATAGTAAAGATGATTGGGGTCACCTATGACCCCAGAGTGAGTCCTAGGGTTAAGCTTATTGTGTAGCTTTTTCTATAATGCGTCGCTTGCTGAACTTCTCGGTGAAGTGCGTCGCTTGCTGAACTTCCCGGTGAAGTGACCAACAGTAGTCCCCCATCACTTTGGTGTTCCAGAAGCCTTGGTAGCGTTTTTCCATCATTTTAATGTTCTGGTGAAAACGCTCTCCTTGCTGCTCACTAACATTCAATACTAAACTCATTCATCAGGCCGGGAATATCTGAGCATTACACTAAATCACTTTCTTGATGAAAAAACTTGGAAAATTGCTGCTCTCTATATGCTGGTTCCAACTGCCAATAAGTTCATTTCTTTCAATCTAGAGCCAAGCAATTTGGCGTTTTCTTTCGTTAAGCCCAGATCCATAACCAATTCGTTAAGCTCGTTCTCAGTAAACAATCTGGGCTCTAGACTTAATGTATTACAATGGAATTCATCATCATCAGGTTCATCTAAATCAGGTTGTACATCAGAAAATAGTTTTGTTGGAATAGAATTTAAATCATCTGGTGGTTCAGGAACCGGCACATCTACACATATTGCTGGTCGGATGCAGACAGAATGTTAGGGTAGTTCATTGCCTTGTTTTATGAATTATGACCAGTAATATCATCACTGCAATAGTAGCAATCATCGGAATGATTTCTTGGCTCCCTCCATATCATAGGAACAGCAAATCTAAAGGCTTTTTATCCTTTTTGGACCATTTTCTCGTATCTCAACACGCACATAACATACATTATGCGGCGCCCAAGATTTACCTTGATCACCAATTTTAGATCCAAAGTATGATAGATAAACGCTCTTCACAGTCTGTAATGTTTCTTTGGTGTTTTTTAACCACAAATTCACCAAAGATATAAAAAAAACTGTCAGTAGAATTTTAAAACCACGATTAGACGTTGTACTGAGCACATGTACGGGAAACGGGAAAGTGAGGTTGGGTTGACAGTAAACGAAACACCATCTGTTAACACAAAAATAGAATCGACCTCTTTTTGCGAGCAAATATTTTTCAGCAGTGCAACCAACGTCATCTACATTAATTACACCTCCTTTTTTAATTATTTTAATTATATAAAAGCTGTTAAATTCTTTAAAACGTCGCTTAATTTAATAAATTTAACTGTAAAATGTGAATAAATGGTGACTGATACAGTATTTAAGTATCATTTTCGATTTCTCACCCTAAAAAACATAATAATGAGGTATTTTCAGCAAAAAAGTTTTTCCATTGTTGGCTTGTGTTATCAACATAACCGTGACATTGCACGCAATTGAGGATGACAGGACCACAAAAACTGAAGATTTAGAAGCTGAGATTACCTGTATTGTGGGATGTGCTTCTGATATTTACAACTAATCTTGTAATCGGGTATTTTAAAGCTGTTAGTCTTTGTCAGAGGCATTATCTTGCATTAAATCACCTTTAAAGAAGGCTGCCATCCACTATGTCAGCTGCAAGTTATATCCAAGGCTCTCTGCATTTTTCTGTCATCTAACGATGACACTTTTTGTATATTGACCTCTACAGTGGGTCAGAGACAGACCTACTGTCGCACAGATGCAGTACTCCACCTACCCTAAAACGATGTCCTGATGTGATCGGGGTCAATACTGACAGAAGCTATAAATCCCGTGGCCGTTGCTGCCAATTGCTGTAACCTTATGAAGACATTTGTCTTACATGGTGCGATATTCAGTGAAACGACCCTGGGTGCCCACTACAGATCAGAAATGAGCACTGTATACTCGGTTTAAACCCTTCAGCGGGTGCTCTGACGTCATCTAACTCGTCCTCTCACTGTGCCTGTAGACACGACTCTTGAGTATCTGCTGCTGCTCACTCGTCATCTCAGTCTCAGAAAAGAGAGCATGTACATGAATTCAAAGTATAGGCGTGGACTCGCTATATTGGCGCTATATATGCAACAGTCTTGAAAGAAATTTCCGCCATTAAAATGTCATTTACTATGCAAGCTTCTCACTTCCTATTGTAATCAAGACTTTAATAAAAAATGGCAAAGGTAATGTTAATCAGAACACTGGGAGGAGTTTTGCTTAAATAACAATAACGTATAGTTGCACAAGAAGATAAAGAGAAAAAAATATTCGTTGTAAATAGAGAAGAAGGAAAAACGAGTTAAATAAACGAGCATAGAGGTCGAAGTTTACAAGAGATAGGTATGACTAAGCTTCTAGTTACAGTAGAATGCATTAGGCAGTTCAGAAATGTTGACATTTGTATTAAGGAGCTTCGTCACATGTATGGCAAGTGGCCTGAAAAATCAGGAAAGAGAAGGAGGAGGAGAGATTAAATAATTAAAAGAGGTGGAGATCTGATAGGTTTTCTACCAGATCCAACTAAAATAAAATGTGTGGAAGAAAGAGAGCATTTCACACAGGTAAATGCTGACAAAGGAAAAATTCCCTTCTCAAGTAACACACATAGCTCAATCCAAATAAAGAAGTAATTTTCGAAGGCACTTGACACAATTTTGAAATGATCCTAACAGAAATCAATGACGATTACAATGTTTGTGAGCTTAAAGCTAAGATGTACAATAATGCATGTTATGTACATTGTACAAACATATCCAATGCCAATGAAACAGTCATGTCGTACTGTGTGAGTGAATGAAGTAAGGAATTTTATGGAGGATCGAAGGCTGAGAATGACAAAGTTATTGAAGCTGGAGTAAATGACGGCGTACTAATTAGGCACAGATGGGAGGCTACCAACAGGGTAGAAAGCAGAAATGAGAAAATGCTTCTAGATGTTTTACAAGGCAGTGAAATATCCTGGAGTGATCTTGGGGTAGGGATGGATTTGCTACGGTAGTAGAATGAATAAAATCATGAGATTTGCGCCAAAATGCAAATGTTTAAAATGCTAGCAGTAAAGAAATGATGCAAAAAGTATTAAAAAACTCATGTGAATTAATTGTGAAAGATCTGTACAGAGCTCTACTGAAAACTTCGAGAAAATTTATGTGTATTTTAATAATTTTCGCAGTTTCTTCAAAATTTATCAAATTTTATGCTTTGAGAAAGGTTAAACCTAAAGCTGTTTCTGTCAAATTAGCCAAAGAGTATTTTATACCTATGAGGAAATCGAAAAATATGTCTTGATAATGGTTCATAATTTGGTTTCAAAAGATGGAAGGGAGGTATGACAAAGTATAAATATCTCATATATTGGTATTGGCATACAATCCATCCAGTAATCCAGGAGGAAGCTTTAGGTGTGAAACTGGTATACTGTGAGGTACCACACCATAATAATCGTAGGTCACAGGGGACGCATGTAACTGCTTTTAAAGAGACAATGAATTCTCTGAACCATCAGAGTACAAATTTTACTGAAGAGGAAATTTTAATGGAGTGGAACTAAGAATTTAGTTGAAAAATTAACAGGGTCTTCAACACAGAAGGAACTTATTGTAACTGAAAAAAAAACAAAGCCTAAAAATAGAATGAAAAATCAAGCAGGAAGGTGAATAGGGAGACATGATAAAAATTTCAAAAATACTAAATTTAAAATTGATGACTCACTGCTAGTCAAAATACAAGAGAACTCTACAGAAATAAACCTTAAAATTATTAAACTGAAGTTTGTATAAAACGACCTTTCATAATTCTAGACATATACATACTATTTCGAATTTTCTAAGTAGGAATTATATATATATATATATATATATATATATATATATATATATATATATATATATATATATATATATATATGTGTGTGTGTGTGTGTGTGTGTGTGTGTGTGTGTGTGTGTGTGTGTGTAGGATGTTTCAGAAGTATTGGTCAATATTCAGTGATATGACGGGAATAATCATTGGAAACAAAAAGTCAAGTAAACACGGCCTCCAAGGCACATACCGTAAGAGCTGTGAGCAATTCTTTTCTTGATCTTCGATACTGCGAAGCAAATCTGTTCTACTCAAAGTTCTTTACTTCCCATATTTTGGAAAGTGGTAGTATGGACCAAAACAAGAAAAAAAGTCCAGTAAACATGTGCTCTAAAATACATACCTTAAAAGTTATGAGCACTTTTTCGTTAGAAGAGCTGTGTTTCAAAGTAGCGAAGTTATGAACCTTGTTAATAAGAAGAATTATGTTTCAAAATAGCGAAGATCAACAGGTGCTCATAGCTCTTAAAGAATGCATTTTAGAGCACATTTTTGCTGGACTTTTTGGAAAGCAAAGAGCTTGTAGTAGAACAGATGTGTTTCACAGTATCAGATATCAAGAATTGCTCATAACTCTTAAGGTGTGCGTTTTAGAGCGTATGTTTACTTCACTTTTTTGTTCTGAATGATCATATATATACATCTAATGCAAAAATAAATGAAACAACACTGGAAAATTATAGTAGTTAGTAATAAATGCAAAAACACAACTTATTGCAGTGTTAAAATGTTAGTATTAAACACTATCAAGGTTAATATTTCATGAACAAATTAGATATTTTATTGTGTGTGTGGAAAAGTGTGTGACGTTCACTAACACAGTCGATGTAAGTATCAGAAGCTGTTAGACATTTTGAAAGTGTCAAAAATTTCAGAGACTAGCAGTGTACAGATAATTAAAGTGGAAGAAGTGCAGCATGAAAAGAAAGGGACTGATCAAAATACAATCATATTCATTGACGTTTTTTTCATTATCATCATCATTTAAGACTGATTATGCCTTTCAGCGTTCAGTCTGGAGCATAGCCTCCCTTATACAGTTCCTCCATGATCCCCTATTCAGTGCTAACATTGGTGCCTCTTCTGATGTGAAACCTATTACTTCAAAATCATTCTTAACCGAATCCAGGTACCTCCTCCTCGGTCTGCCCCGACTCCTCCTACCCTCTACTGCTGAATCCATGAGTCTCTTGGGTAACCTTGCCTCTCCCATGCCTGTAACATTACCCCACCATCTAAGCCTTTTCGCCCTGACTGCTACATCTATAGAGTTCATTCCCAGTTTTTCTTTGATTTCCTCATTGTGGACACCCTCCTGCCATTGTTCCCATCTACTAGTACCTCCAATCATCCTAGCTACTTTCATATCCGTAACCTCAACCTTGTTGATAAGGTAAACTGAATCCACCCAGCTTTCGCTCCCATACAACAAAGTTGGTCGAAAGATTGAATGGTGCACAGATAACTTAGTCTTGGTACTGACTTCCTTCTTGCAGAAGAGAGTAGATCGTAGCTCAGCGCTCACTGCATTAGCTTTGCTACACCTCGCTTCCAGTTCTTTAACTATGTTGCTATCCTGTGAGAATATGCATCCTAAGTACTTGAAACCGTCCACCTATTCTAACTTTGTTCCTCCTATTTGGCACTCAATCCGTTTATATTTCTTTCCCACTGACATTACTTTCGTTTTGGAGATGCTAATCTTCATACCATAGTCCTTAAATTTCTGTTATAGCTCTGAAATATTACTTTGCAAACTTTCAGTCGTATCTGCCATCACAACTAAGTCATCCGAATATGCAAGACTGCTTATTTTGTATTCACATATCTTAATCTCACCCAGCCAGTTTATTGTTTTCAACATATGATCCATAAATAATATGAACAACAGTGGAGACAGGTTGCAGCCTTGTCTTACCCCTGAAACTACTCTGAACCATGAACTCAATTTACTGTCAACTCTAACTGCTGCCTGACTATCCATGTAAAGACCTTTAATTGCTTGCAAAAGTTTGCCTCCTATTCCATAATCTTGTAGAACAGACAATAACTTCCTCCTAAGAACCCGGTCATATGCCTTTTCTAGATCTATAAAACATAGATACAATTCCCTGTTCCACTCATAACACTTATCCATTATTTGCCGTAAGCTAAAGATCTGGTCCTGAAAAACTCTAAGAGGCCTAAACCCACACTGATTTTCATCCAATTGGTCCTCAACTAATACTCGCACTTTCCTTTCAACAATATCTGAGAAGATTTTACCCACAACACTGATTAAAGAGATACCTCTGTAGTTGTTACAATCTTTTCTGTTTCCATGTTTAAAGATTGGTGTGATTACTGCTTTTGTCCAGTCTGATGGAACCTTTCCCAACTCCCAGGCCATTTCAATTATCCTGTGTAGCCATTTAAGACCTGACATTCCACTGTATTTGATGAGTTCCGACTTAATTTCATCCACCCCAGCCGCTTTATTGCACTGCAATCTATTGACCATTTTTTCCACTTCCCCAAATGTGATCCTATTTCCATCATCATTCCTATCCCATTCTACCTCGTAATCTGAAACATTACTGATTGCATTTTCACCTAAATTGAGCAACTCTTCAAAATATTCCCTCCATCTGCCCAAGGCATCCACAGGATTCACCAGCAGTTTTCCTGACCTGTCCAAAATACACTCCTGGAAATTGAAATAAGAACACCGTGAATTCATTGTCCCAGGAAGGGGAAACTTTATTGACACATTCCTGGGGTCAGATACATCACATGATCACACTGACAGAACCACAGGCACATAGACACAGGCAACAGAGCATGCACAATGTCGGCACTAGTACAGTGTATATCCACCTTTCACAGCAATGCAGGCTGCTATTCTCCCATGGAGACGATCGTAGAGATGCTGGATGTAGTCCTGTGGAACGGCTTGCCATGCCATTTCCACCTGGCGCCTCAGTTGGACCAGCGTTCGTGCTGGACGTGCAGACCGCGTGAGACGACGCTTCATCCAGTCCCAAACATGCTCAATGGGGGACAGATCCGGAGATCTTGCTGGCCAGGGTAGTTGACTTACACCTTCTAGAGCACGTTGGGTGGCACGGGATACATGCGGACGTGCATTGTCCTGTTGGAACAGCAAGTTCCCTTGCCGGTCTAGGAATGGTAGAACGATGGGTTCGATGACGGTTTGGATGTACCGTGCACTATTCAGTGTCCCCTCGACGATCACCAGTGGTGTACGGCCAGTGTAGGAGATCGCTCCCCACACCATGATGCCGGGTGTTGGCCCTGTGTGCCTCGGTCGTATGCAGTCCTGATTGTGGCGCTCACCTGCACGGCGCCAAACACGCATACGACCATCATTGGCACCAAGGCAGAAGCGACTCCCATCGCTGAAGACGACACGTCTCCATTCGTCCCTCCATTCACGCCTGTCGCGACACCACTGGAGGCGGGCTGCACGATGTTGGGGCGTGAGCGGAAGACGGCCTAACGGTGTGCGGGGCCGTAGCCCAGCTTCATGGAGACGGTTGCGAATGGTCCTCGCCGATACCCCAGGAGCAACAGTGTCCCTAATTTGCTGGGAAGTGGCGGTGCGGTCCCCTACGGCACTGCGTAGGATCCTACGGTCTTGGCGTGCATCCGTGCGTCGCTGCGGTCCGGTCCCAGGTCGACGGGCACGTGCACCTTCCGCCGACCACTGGCGACAACATCGATGTACTGTGGAGACCTCACGCCCCACGTGTTGAGCAATTCGGCGGTACGTCCACCCGGCCTCCCGCATGCCCACTATACGCCCTCGCTCAAAGTCCGTCAACTGCACATACGGTTCACGACCACGCTGTCGCGGCATGCTACCAGTGTTAAAGACTGCGATGGAGCTCCGTATGCCACGGCAAACTGGCTGACACTGACGGCGGCGGTGCACAAATGCTGCGCAGCTAGCGCCATTCGACGGCCAACACCGCGGTTCCTGGTGTGTCCGCTGTGCCGTGCGTGTGATCATTGCTTGTACAGCCCTCTCGCAGTGTCCGGAGCAAGTATGGTGGGTCTGACACACCGGTGTCAATGTGTTCTTTTTTCCATTTCCAGGAGTGTACTTGTCATTTCCTTCTTACCTCCCTTTCGAGGACTGCTAATTACACTCCAGAATGGTTTTCCAGCAGCTTGACCCATAGTCTCCAAGCTGTTTCCAAAGTCTTCCCACGATTTCTTCTTGGATGCTGCAATTATCTGTTTGACTTTGTTTCTTTCTTCAACATAACTTTCTCTGTCTACCTGGGTTCTGGTATGTAGCCATTTTTGATACGCCTTCTTTTTCCTTTTACAGGCTGCCTTGACTGTATCATTCCACCAAGCTGTTTGCTTCATCCTAGTTTTACACACTAGTGTTCCAAGACATTCTTTAGCCACTTCTAGTACTGTGTCCCTGTACCTTGTCCATTCCTTTTCCAATGACTGTAATTGACTACATTCAACTAACTGGTACCTTTCCGAGATCGCTGTTATGTACTTGTGCCTGATTTACTTATCCTGAAGTTTCTCTGCACTTATCCTCCTACACATGGACCTGACCTCCTGCACTTTCGGCCTCACAATTCCAATTTCACTGCAGATTAAATAATGATCAGTGTCATCAAAGAATCCCCTGAATACACGTGTATCCCTCACAGCCTTCCTGAATTCCTGATCTGTTATTATATAGTCAATGACAGATCTGGTTCCCCTGCCTTCCCAAGTATACCGGTGAATGTTCTTATGTTTAAAAAAGGAGTTCGTGATTACCAAGCCCATACTGGCACAGAAATCCAAGAGTTGTTTCCCGTTCCTGTTGGCCTCCATATCCTCTCCAAATTTACCCATAACCTATTCATACCCTTCTGTTCGATTTCCAATCCTGGCGTTAAAATCACCCATGAGGAGAACACTGTCCTTGTCCTTTACTCTAACAACTACATCACTGAGTGCCTCATAAAAACTATCCATCTTATCTTGATCTGTCCCGTCACAATGTGAATATACTGACACAATCCTAATTTTCTTGCTAGACACTGTCAAATATATCCATCAGTCGTTCATTTACATACCTTATTGCAACTACGCTGGGTTCCATTTCTTTCCTGATGTAAAGCCCTACACCCCATTGTGCTATTCCTGCTTTGACTCCTGACAGGTAGACCTTGTATTCTCCCACTACCTCTTCTTTCTCACCCCTTACCCGAATGTCACTAACAGCTAAAACGTCTAGCCCCATCTTACTTGCAGCCTCAGCCAGTTCTACCTTCTTCCCAGAATAGCCCCCATTGATATTAATAGCTCCCCATCTCATTACCATTTGTTTGCCAAGTCGTATCTTAGGAGTCCCTGGTTTGTCAGTTAGAGGTGGGACTCCGTCACCTCCAAAGGTCCGAGGCATTTTGCTCTGATTGTTGCCAGCATCATATTGAAAGTACCAGGGAAGCAGGTTGCTAGCCTTACTTGCCCCGAGTCCCATTGGGTTTTACCCCTAACGGCTGAGGGACTAACCGGTGGATTTGGTAGTCTTTGCCGTATGAGCACAAAGGTGACCACGACTCAGAATATGTCCGAGATGCCCAGCCTTATTCCAAAGTAACTGGTATCCTGACTGTCAGGACCACTTACTTGGCCACTCATACGTTGCTCGTGGTTTATGAACTAGGACATGACTACAGGAACCCACACCATGTACCATTGTTTTTATAAAACAATAAAATATGAAGGCCATTATAGTTGTTTAAGATATGTGTTTATTACATTTTTGCATGGACTAGGAAATAATTATCAACTGCAGATGCTTGTGTCTTAAGTTAAAATGTGTATAGAGTAAGGAGAAATGACCCATTAGAAAAAGGGAGATACTAAATCAAAGAACTCAGTGGGTATTACCAAAGGGGAAATGGTGATTTGACATCCAAACAGAATAAAAATTTCTGAGATTTTAAAGTAAAATGGTAGTTAAGAAATGTAAAATGTTATAATTACAGGAATTAATAATGTATAACGTTTTTGTGAAAATTATGATGCACCAATTTACGAAGTTTGAGACCAGTGTGATGAAAACAGAAAGACTTCTGAATGTCTATTTCGAGATTGTCAAGAAAAATAATTGTTTACATAATATTCGTTAATACAATCTGAAGTAGTTATACTACTGAGGAAAATATATCAATTTATGTACACTGTTTTAAGCATTTAAAAACAAATTCTACATTACATGTAGAATGTAGCTATGTTACATGTAAGGTACATTTGCTTGAAACTATCCTTATGAGATACTCAAAGAAAATGTTATGAATGTGAAATGGAACAATGTTATATTTTCATTTGTGTTGTATGTTGTCAATGTCTGGTGATAGTACTTGTTAATGATTATATCAATGTGAATATTAGGGTGAGACACTTTAAAAGATGATTGTAAAAGTATATTGTGATTATCAATTGAACATTTTATTTCATATGTTATAGATTTACACACTTAAAACAATAATATTTGTGAAGTTTGGCCTCTTTCTGATGCAGTAATAATTTTATAACGAGAAGTGTGATATTTACCTAGCAAAATTTGGAATCCATGAGACCTGTGAACTGATAAACTTTTCCCTGGCCATTGCTTTCCTGGAAATCCTTTTCTATGGGAGAGGATTCCAAGAGACAGCCCCAGGGGATAATACCACTATGGAGTGAAACTTGCCGTTTTCGTTACTGCAACGCCTTTTATTTTGAATGAGTATAGTAGGCAGACTGAAGTGAGAGAAGTAGCCAGAAAGAAGTGGTTGAGAGGCGTTATCTAATGGTGTGCTCCTCATGATTTTTATATTTTATGCTAAAAATGGCGTAGTTTATGAACAAAGACAATAATTTGGCCTTTTGTACTAATAAGTCATCTGATGTATATTGTAGTCATGGTTGTAAGATATCTCGAGGCAGACATACACTGCTGTGAGAATTGCACCCTCTCAGTTTAAGAATAATTCCCAAAGGCAGGCTATGTGGCATTCTTTGTCCATCCAAATTATGTGAAATGTGAAGATACTGTGGAGCTATTTGAACCATATTCTCAGCTGCATTGCTTCTGACATGGCTAGCTGCTAACGGAATAGTTTGTATTGTTAATGTAACAGAAAACCCAGATTTCAGCAAAGAGAACCTATGATTACGTTTTTTTAATTAATATGCTATTAGATAATTCTCAACAGTGTCACCTTCTTATTTCAAGCACCTTAAATACACTTTTCTTAAATGCCATGTTAAAATTTTTGAAGGTTAAATGCGATCTGTTTCCAAGAGAATTTACTTAGGTTCTCAAGACTAAAGTAAATTCATTTTGGAACCTACATCTAACCTCATTTTTATACAAAAATTTTGTGAAGTGATTGTAGAAAAAGAAGTCATTAACTACCTTGTGAGTTTCATTTTGGTACTAAAAGCTAAAAGTATATTTATTCAAAGATAAATTCGTTAACTGCCTCCATTTTAATGTGCAGAATTTTTTTCTGTATTTGTCCCATCGGGACTGGTAACACGTAGTAAAAGGCAGAATTATTTATTTTGAGATGGAAAGTTCTCTAACGATTTAGTTTTGGTTCCTAACTCAACAGAAAATACTTGCACTGTATTTTGGTGGGAAATACTAGTTCTGACAGATTAATTAAAGGGAAGGAGTTAAGTATTAAACGTTAATTCTGGGTAGAATGACACCCTAGTTTTTCACTAAATTCTACAGAATAAGTACAGTAGCCTAACTACTGTTCAAACAGGTTCACACATGGTTAACAATTGTAAGAGAGTTCATTTTAAATCCAAACAGTTCTAAAGTGCAAATTTTATTGTTCTTTGCATATCTGTAGTCAGATATTGTGAGAGCCACTAAAGCTTGTAGGAAGCTCAGGCAGCTCATATTAAAAGACAATTGAATTAATGGTAAATACGGTCGCTAAACGTTGTCTTACACCTGAGCTATGAACACTACCACTTGGCAATAGCAAGCAACAGGAGCCGAAAGCAGCAGTTTATTTTTTTTTCGCATTTTGAAGCTTTGTTGAATAGTACTTGAAGTAAAACTCATCTTTGGTAACACCTTTCTAATTCGGAACTTATATTCCATAAACAAATGTTGCTTTTTAACTGTGTAAGGGTAGTATATTTTTTACTCGTTCTTATACTCCATAGCGAATAGTGCATAATTTTCAGTGATATTTGCAGGTGTGAGATTGTTTACTGACGAGAGAGGATGGTATTTTATATAACAATTTTTTTCAGTGAAGAATAAAAACAATGTGGGCAATGTTTGTTTAGCATGGTTCATTTCAAGCAATTTAGGTGAAGGTTATAATTTGTGTTGTAGCTAGAGACTGTCTGGTATGTATTTAGTTTGTCCTATTCGAAAGAGATTCAATTGCTATTCCTCTTCGCGATTATACCGCTCGAGGGCACGGAATCTTCATTAACCTTTTGCTGCCAGCAGCGTAAGCAATCTCCAAGCAGCAAACACCTGCTGTCGATCCCGGCGAAGCTTCGCCGCAGCTGTTGAGGTCAACAGGGCGCCATTAAGGAAATTAGTTTCAAGTGTTGAGGCGTAAGGTCCTAAGCGGTTAGTTCCGTTAACATGTGATTGAGACAGAAGGGACAATTTCATAGCTAATCAATGAGGCAAACAAACTTTATTGTACCGCCTGCTGTGCGGTAGACACAGGTAATGGATGTCTTTCCACAGGCGATTACTACGGCCCAAAAGAATACTGGCTCCATCAATTGCAAACACTCATACTTTGAACAACTAAACATACTATAACAGTCCTAGCTTCGACTCATCAACGTTGAATCATAGGAGTGTAACTGGGGGGGGGGGGGGGGGGGGGAGGGGGAGCAATGGGAGATCAAAATTTTAGGCTGTTACGCAGGTTTATAAAGTCCTCCGATTCTGTTCTTTCGCTGACCTTTTTTTCTGATTCAGATCGAATCACTTATCTACAGACTTGTTGCAGAAGAACACGTTAATTTTTTCCATTAAGATAAATTGTGCAGTATAGGTACATTTTGTTTCGTAGTATGACACAAGGTAGGGATGTCACTGCCAAGGACCAAGTAGCGTGTGCAAACGAAGATCAACTGTTATGTCGATGGCCATAAAGACAGAGGAGAGCGAACCTTACGGCTGTGTATAATATAAGTTCAAATTTGTAACTAAGAAAAAAAGTCACAATCGTCTTACACAGCAACACAGATAGAGTTCCAAAATCAATGTATAGATCCAGTAAACGAGGCATTAGTTGAAGTAGTGTATCAATGTTATCTTAACTTCTACAGTGAGACACAAACTCCAGATCCAATGCAAAATTATTCATTATTTTCTGTCTAAAAAGTGACGTGTCGAACAATCTATTCCTTTAGAAAAGTTGTTACATAAAGATCATTTCTCCTCAGTTCTATTCTGTTTCTCATTATATTCTACCCCATCTACAAAACTAATAACCAGCAATCTACTGTAACATTATATTACACCAGCTTCTATTCTCTATTGGTCTGTACTATTCATCGTCCACTTTCCGCTTCCACATAATGTTACGTGACTACTTTGTGGCCACGACTACTTCTTAGGCAGCACATGGCCCTTGAACCGGGCTCATCTAGTAGGACATCACGTACCTGCCTTCTGACCATACCAGCAACCCAAATCCTCAGGTATCTTGTATTCTAACTGCGCCCATCCATACAACAAAAACATTTAGAAACTCCGTCTCTTATGGTACTACGCGTCCCTGGAACGAAATAAATGCGCTCTGTGCACAATTCGATGCCCTGTTTCGTTTAATAAGAACACTGAGCCCTTCCTTTTGTTAACAACTGAACATTTCACACAGAAATTAACAGATCTGGCCATATTCTCTCTGTTAAATAGTAAATCGTATACTCCTAACTTCTCTTTTCCTTTCGAAATCAGTCTCGTCATTTTTTTCTCTTCCTTTCTGCATTACTTGCTGTCTGTTCTCTGCACCACTCACGCCTTCTTTCACGTTCGTTGTTGCCAGAACACTCAGTTTAAATCTACTGACTGATTTTTCTTTCTCATTCCTCTTTTCTTGAACGTATATAAACTGTATTCTTATTTCATACTCTGCTACTGATTCTGCTATCCATTTTTGTAGAATCATAGAAAATATTCTGATCTCAAATACAATGAAGTATTTGAATAAAATGACTGCCTCCATGCCATCTACCACGAGCTTCGGAAACGCAGATCATGTGAAGCCCAACTCGCACTTTTCTCACACGACATCCGCAAAGCCGTAGAGTAAGGCAGGCAGGCAGGTAGATGCAGTATTTCCAGCTTTCTGTAAAGCGTTTGACTCAGTACCACACTATAGCTGGGTTTATTATCAAAAGTACGATCACATGGCCTGTCAAACGAAATATGTGACTGTGTGGAGGGTTGCTTGGAAGGAGGATGAAGCATGTTATCTTGGATGGAGAATCGTAGGTAGAACTAGATGTAACTTCTGGTGTGTCCCACGGCAATGTGTTGGGTCCCTTGCTGTTTATGTTGTATATTAACGATCTTGCGGACAATATTAATAGCAGCATCAGACTTTTTGCAGATGAGGCAGTTATTTGCGACGAAGTACAGCCTGAACGAAGCTGTGCAAATATTCAGTGAGAAATTGATAGAATTTCAAAGTGGCTCAATGATTGGCAGCTTGTTTTTATATATCTAAAAATATAAACTTGTACCCTTCACAAAAAGAGAACACAGTTTCTTAAGAAGATATCAGTGAGTCACAGTCGGAATGTACTTGAGTGCAAACCTCTGTAGAGACATGAAGCGTAACGATCACATAAGCTCAGTTGTGGGTAATACCGGTAGAGGATTTTGGTTTCTTGACCGAATGCTAGGGAAAGGAGATTTGTCACGAATAACTCGTGTGACTCATCCTACAATATTGCTGAACTGTATGGGACTTGTACTAAATGGTAATAGCAGGGAATATTGAACGTATATATAGAAGGGGGGCACAAATGGTCACAGGTTCGTCTGACCTGGAAGAGAGTATCACTGTGATGTTGTAAGAACTGAACTGGCAGACTCTCAAGATAGACGGAATTTATACCAAGAAAGTCTACTTACAAAGTTTCAAGAACCGGCTTCGAATTCTGACTCTACACTACGACCCCCTACATACCGATCCCATAGTGACCGTGAGGATAAGATTAGATTAAAGCACGCACAGAGGCATTTAAGCATCTCACGCTCCGTATGTGAGTAGAACAAGAAAAAGTTCTGGTAACTATAGCTCGCGTCATGCAGGAAGGAGGCACTATTTTCAGCCGGTTTGCACATCCCCCTTAGTTAAGAGCTAGCAGCCAATAAGATTTACTCTCTCTCCGAGTGGCTAGCCGTGAGTTACAACTAGACTGAGAAAATCTCTCTGCTGCATATTGCGCTGTTGCCGTACTTCGCGACAATGCACTTTCATTTCACAGAGCGACCGAATAATCCATTCAGATAGCGATGTTATTTTGTTGTAGCAGTATAGCTGTCAACAGACATCTGTAAACGTGTTAGCGCGATTTCCAAATAAACAGTCAGGTTGCAGCAATAAATGTGGAGCGCTTTACAAGCAGGCGAGTGGGATCATAACTTCTTCAAACGTGAATCCGAAAATGAGGCTCCTATTTTTGATATTTTGGAGACTCAAAAACGAAATGCAGAAGCATGAGTCGTCAAGAAAACTGTTCTGATTATAGTAAACGAAAGTGTCAAAGCTGTAGAAATATCAGGAAAATTTGGTTTTGTGTCGCCTGGAAAGCATCGAAATCGCAAGGAACCTTGTAACACAAATGGGTGGTTTAGACAACGATATTTCCATAAGTAGTGAATACTTGACATCACAAAAACTTGTTACAATTATGCAAAAGATAATTGGCTTCAAAGATGACGCTTCGTCAATGCAAAGAATTTTAAATGAAATTGGTTTCAAATAGATTGAGAAGAGTTTTTAATTAAAAGAAGTGACATAGGTACAGCACGAGCCACATCCGTCATGATGATGTACGATACAAGAGGAAGAGGTAATTCAGATGTGTGTTGCCTTGTTGAAACATGGGTGAATCGGAATCATGCCATGAAAAACAGCTGGAAAATGAGTGATGGTGCTGACTGTTTTAAAGTTATCATAGGAAAAGATGCTCGGATAATTACTGTGCATGTTGGCTGTTCTTCTAATTTTGTTACGGTTAGTAAACTTGTATTTAGGTATAAGACAAATAGCTGTGACTATCATTCTGAAATGAACGCTGCACTTTCAATTTTTGCTATACCTTGCTTCGAAGTCGGTCATTGTAATTACCGTGCCAGTTATCATTCAGCTGTTGCGGAGAAAACAGCAATTACAAACACCAGGAAAGTGGGTGTTGTGCTCCGCCTTAAAAATATGAGTCTTCATCACAGCATAAGCCGTACTCGCGGTGAACTCTTGCATCTCTTTAATTTGCACAAGTCGTGCGACAGAAAGTACAAATTTGGCTTTATTGCATGCGATTGTGGTCACATAGTTTTGTGTTCACTCATGTATCATTGTCATAGAATCCGAGAGAACTAATTTGGGCGATTTGGGGGGGGGGGGGGGGCAGCGAGGAGGAACAAGGCATTCTAGATAACACACACGCAGTCGCTTGTGAATGCAAGAATGGACAGCACACTCTGTGCGCAACGCTGAAAAGCTTATGAAGGTAGTCTTTGCTAGAGAGGTGAAAATGATTCGGACATAGCAGTGACGATGGAACAAAGTAAAGTAATATTTCTGATTTTAAAGACTCATGATTGAAAATTTTTTTTGTCAACATACCAATTGCATACATAGGATATGAGTACTTACTAGCCTTTATTGATTACGAATTAGTATCACAGGTGGCACTCAGACTATAATGTTTAACATACTGCCCAGCGTGAGGTTAACCTTTTCCCAGCGTATTGTACGCTCTAATTACTCACGGGAGTGTGAGCGGATAAATATGTCAAAAATGCTGATATTTCGGGAAGTAAACCCCTGGCATCTTCAAGGCATGAATTGGGAAAATGCCTTAAGATGACAGGGGTCTGTCGTGATACCCGTGGTTTCCAGCGCTGTCGCCGGCCATTGTGGCCGAGCGGTTCTAGGCGCTTCAGTCTAGAACCGCGCGACCGCTACGGTCGCTGGTTCGAATCCTGCCTCGGGCATGGACGTGTGTGATGTCCTTAGGTTAGGTAGGTTTAAGTAGTTCTAACTTGTAGCGGACTGATGACCTCAGATGTTAAGTCCCATAGTGCTCAGAGCGATTTGAACCATTTGAATCCAGCGCTGTCGATCATCTTTCCCATGAATTACAAAAGACGGTCAATTGATTGCTTGTTCAATGGGTTGTAAATGCGGTCTCTCACTATAATGTCGAACGAGTTGGTTTACACCATAATGCCCAATGACAGCGGAAAATGTGATAGCATATTAATAATTTTGTATGATTGTCTTTTGCACTAGTTCTTGCCACCAATAATTATTTTTTACTCACACTGATTTACATTTAACTACAGTCACACACACATACTCGCATTACACACATTTTAAAAATTCATACAGAGTGCAGTCCGCCGCTCGTGGTGGCGTTCTCGCTTCCAGAGCACGGGGTCCCGGGTTCGATTCCCGGGGTCAGGGATTTTTCACCCACCCCGAGATGACTGAGTGGTGTTGTGTCGTCTTCATCATCATCAATCATCCCCATTACAGTCGGAGGAAAGCAACGGCAAACCACCTCCCTTATGCTCTGCGAAGAAGCATGGGATTTCATTTCCATCTCCATATGGAGTGCAAGCAGCTATAATATTATCGGACTGGGTTTCAAGTTAATTTTGATCTTTAACTTATAATACAGTCCACAATGCAGCAAATGACGATTATAGCAACAAGTGCCGGTGATACTGTCGTTAGCCAGTCTTCAGTTTGAGAAAAATTGTTCTTGACGTCTCCACAAAGCTTCGTCAGCTGTTCGCACCTTCCGACGTCACGAGGACTGTAGCTGTGGAGCAGTGGATGCAACATGAAGACGCGAAGTAAAATTTATCCTACGTAGACGGTTGATAGAAATCGATTTTAAAATTCATTATTCCCCTCTTAGATTTGAATGTATAATACGATGTACTAGACGCAAATGAACCTGATTGTTATCCTCAACAACACAGTTCGGTATTGCAGACTTTGTTTACCCGCTCTCTGCCGCCACCCATGCGCAGACCTCGCCCCCTTCATGCTCCCCTATCGCTCCGCCTCCACGCACCGAAGCCCCTTCGTACGTGACGTGGGCTGTTTAACAGTGGGACGTACCCAATGCTCTGCACTTCACAGTGGCTCGCAGAGTATGTAAATCTAGATTTATGTTATGTCTAGTATGAAATATATCACCTATTGTAAATAATGTGTGGTACTGAAGATAAAGCTCATGCTTATGGTGACCTCAGTGTGTGAATCCAAGTCTGCCACAAAAACACCACAAAATTTCACAGAACGACCTGTCTAAACTGTACCTCCTCACACTGCGAATTAGACACTTCACTGAGTAGTCCCTGCACTCGAATGCGTCGTCCACTGACGAAGTGAAGATTTACGTGGCAATGTGAGCAATGGCCTTTTATAAGATACCCGACTGCATATATCCATTTCATACAGTTTCCTTCGGAGTTTTCGTTCGGAAACAGCTTAAGGTGGGCCTGCGTTTACTGACAGCAGCACTTCCTGTTTGATTGGATACTAATATTGTCATTGACAATGCAATGTGGGGAAGTAGAACCAAGCAGGAATTTTGTATAACGAAACTACAGATCAATTGGCCAAGGAAGCTGCTATATCCAGACCCTTCTTAGATATCCAATTACCTTTTACCCACTTCACACATCAAGTTCAGTGGAATTCAACAGCCAATGGGATGAGGAAAGGGAAGAATCATCCGTAAATAAAGGAAAATATTGTAGCTGTTTATAGCCCACATACTTACCGTGGTGTCACAACATGTCTGCACCCCGCGAAGCTATTTCTACAATCACGGGGATGATTTTCCCTTTTCAATTATTTCGTCTACAACTTGGGAATTCTGACACTTGTGACTACAACATCTCACATGTGTCGGACGTCAATCATTTAATCTTCGCCTGCCCGAAGTACGATCAAGATAGTGAAAAATTCCTTTTAGAACTTAGCAAGCTCAGAATTCCATTGCCAACAAGGGTTATAATATTTCTAATGAAGGACAATACGGCAGGCTTCGATGTCTGACGACATTATTTTAGTGAGCAATTTTTACTGCAGTATTTACAAATTAAGATTTACTTTGTTTACCTATCACTTTTATGCGAGCTGAACTGTACTTTACAAGATTTCTGATTTATTTTTGGTGTTCAAGGAAAGTTATACGAAATGTATATTTTCATAGGATGTCATATTCTGAATATATAAGCCAAACATTTTTCAAACGGTAGTTTTCGACAGTCAGTATGTTACGCCACAGAGGTTCTCAGTACAGACACTAAGGTGTTCGATTCTTAGTCGTACTGTCGTTACAGTAAGCATTATAAAAGGAGCTAAGGAGGGAGTCGTGAGTTCGCTACGGTACTAAGAGATCTTGAAGTAGCTTGCAGAGTACATCTACATCTACATGGGTACTCAGAAAATCACATTTAACTTCCTGGGAGACGGTTCATCTAACCACCTTCACAATTCTCTATTATTGCAATCTCGTATAGCACGCGGAAAGAACGAACACCTTTATCTTTCCGTACGAGCTCTGATTTCTCTTATTGTAGCGTGGTGATCGTTTCTCCCTAGGTAGTCAAAAATTACAGAGAGAATAACACTGAGAATGCTGAATTTTCTTATGTGATTTGGTAAACATTAATTGACCGAGTTAAGATTATCTGGTAAAGCTGTTGATACATTGTTTTCTTGCGCGTAATTGTGATGTGTTTGGAAAATGTCAAATATAGTGGAATTTTTTGTTTATTAGTTCGTGATAGTTAGCTAATCACTTGGCAGAGTAATATTTGTTATGAAGCAATTTTTATGAAGATGGCTGTGGTAATTAGACGATGAGTTTCAGTTTTTACACTAGAGTTTTTCAAAAGTGTGTTCCTAGTTAATTATTTTTCAAGGTCAAACTCTAACACCGTCTCCTCACAAAAAAAATTTCATATTTTCTGATTATGTGTGTCACAGCACTGCACTGAGCGGAAGACAGCTGCACGAAACAAAAGCTTGATGTTTTTACGATAGCTGCACGTCCTTGAACTGCACTGCCCAAGCCTTTTCTTTCATTTATCTAGCTTGCTGCTGCGGTGCATATTTTATGTTTATCACTTCGAGTAGTACGAATTTTCCGTTGTGACAGGTAAGTCACACTAAAATTAGTTAGGGCTGGTTTCCACTACAGTCAGAACATATTGAGATCATTCATTTAGGATTTGTATTTCAAAACTGTTTTCAGGTTCACTTAGGTAGGAATTCAATTCAGATTCCATTTCATACACAGATAGATTCGTTCCTACATAGAAGTGTTATGTTGGCATGTGCATTAGTTAGTGTTCCAAATTTTATTTAGTCACGTTTGAATACATAAATTCACAGGACATTTTTAGAGAAACATTTTGTTCATTTACTCTTCCAAAATGCCATTAGTAATTAATGTGAGACTTGTATTCTGTTAGTTTCTGTGTTGGAACTGTAAGTCACTATTGTGGCGTCACGCTATGTAGCATTGCTGCCTCCTGCACAATAGGTAGTTCCACGGGTTAGTTTATTTAATTTACAATTTTGGTTTTCTAATTACTTTGGCGAAGTTAATTAAAATAGAGTTAAACAATTTAAGTTTGTATGACTCGCTTATCAGATAGTTTTTTTAGCAGTTCAATGCACTCCAGATTCAGTTCACAATATTAAACACAGAAAAGTTTCAACTTTGAACTAACAGTTTGTCAGAACAGAAGGAGGCTTTGAGGAGATTTTGTTTCTGAACTGTGACAAGAGCTGACGAGAGCAGTGATATTTATGGGATTAATAACTAGTTACGCTTTTGGAAGTGTAGAATTTTTTGAATATATTATATGGTTACTGCAAACAGTGTACTTTTAATTTTTCGTCGTTATTCCTCACTCAAAGAAAGAAGGGCCGTTTGGAAGTGGATACACCTGATCCCGTCGGATCATAGCAGTTTAGCAGCGGTCAGGCGTGACCTGTGCTTCAACGGGTGACCGTCCGGGTACGGTGCTTACTGTTGGCCATTTTCCCTTCTCCTTCATGGCAGAGAGGACAGGAGACGTGTTTGCGTAAATTTCCTGATTAACAGTCCTTGGATTACATTCCAGACTTCTCCAAAACGTCTCCTGAAATGAGGGCATCCAACGTAATTGACGGTGATGTGTCCGTTTGTAACGCCGGAAATGCATATCCTCCTATTTCCATCTATTGTACTATTATTTTCTTCCTTGTTTTGTTACCTCAAGATATGACATTTCTGTCTCTTTATATATTGTAATTGTTTTACTATTTGTGTATTTATGCACTCATGTCGATGTATAATTGGTTTGTTTCGTAAATATTATTTGTATTTTTACGCTGGGTCTTGCCTAGGGAAAACTGCTATCGAACGATTACATCGATGGGTCGTGTGAAGAATCAAAGTGTGTAGGATCTTTGGGAGTGTTAGCTCTGCCGCGTGGAGCGCGGGCAGAACAGAGAGAGAGTCTGGCGGGAGTAGCGAGTGGAGCAGGTGTTGTGTGACGCTCCCGCGAGTTGCCGCGCTTTCGGGGTTTGGCAGCATGTAATTGCGCTCGACTCGCGATGATAGTTTCTGACATGGTGTCGCGGACGGGAAGCATTAGCTGGCGCACATCAAGAGCCCGTTTCGCCTGGTGACCGTGTCGAGAAGAAGGCGCGCCAACATCCAGCTTCTGCAACAGCGACGGCCGACAATGAGTGACTGTCGCCACCTCCTCGATCGACGGCTTCAAACCTTCAATCAACCAACAAGGAAGACTAAAAGAACGTAAAGTTTCAGAACTGTATGGCAGACCTCAGCTTTTCAAATTGTTCCATTTGTCTCGCAAAATTACAGCAACTTAGCATGAACCTTTGTTGCTCATTGTCCCAATTTCATTGCCAAGCAGGGTCCCTTCCTTTTCCGAAATGAACCCGAGTGTCGTTGAAATTCAAACGCCAGCATAATTCCATTTCACTGCTTTAATTTCAAAGTTCAGTTAAAGTCTCAGAGCTGGCTACAATATTCAGATTACACAAGCACGAATTTAGAGTGCGAGTTTTGTTAGCATATTTTAGCTTACCTGTGACTGCAGCTCAGCTTGGTACGTACTAAATTTTACTATTGTTAATAGTTCAGAATCATTTAATTCCAGTTCAAAGTTAAATCTCTTGTTTCTAAATTGCGTAGAGTCAAGTTGCTTTTGAAATGATTGTTGAGGTAGTCCAAGACTAACCGTATTTTACTGGATTTCGATGTGCTTCAGAAAGAAAGCTCACTATTAACTTCAGTCACTAAATTAACTTTCGATTTTCCGGTTTTAGTAATTCTTTTGCTAAATTAAGTCAGAGTGTAGCGAAATTTATTACTTCTGACAAACTTTCAGTTTTCACACTACACGTGTCAACCTTCAGTTGCCACGCTTCTAGTGCTAATTATATGTGTAATAACCTTTCTTTTTCAGTTACTATAGTAATTGTTCTTAGGACTGGCGACCGTGATTTCCCCCAAATCTCAAATATCTAATTACCGCTAGTTAATTGTTAACGTAACGGCCGCACATTTACTTTCTTTATTAACTTTACCCCTTTTCAAAATTAATTTCCACCAGTTTCATTAGCACATTTCCTTTCATTTAGATGTAACCCTTTCCTCCCTCTTTACCGACAGGTTAACTTCGGTGACGATTGCTTTTCCAAAACTCCCATTAGGTACACGCGGTTTCATTTTTCACTGTCATTAAGGTCGGTAAGTGAGGGGGAGGTTACACGTGGCGACCTGGTGACAGGACAATCTTCAGATTTGAGGTTGTTCTGGACACGAATTTTCTTTGGTGCAAATGTCGTAACAAAGTACTGGTTACGTACAGGCCGTTACGTCAGCGAGAATAAGTAGTGGGAGTAATCCTAATTACATTTGAGATTTGTCATTTATATTGAAAATTATTGAAATGAGTGAAGGCAACAATTACCAAAATTTGGTAGACTTGGATACGGAACAATCGGTCGAACAGTGGGAAACGCGCACGGCGGTTCCCATTGTTCAGGGGCAGGCGGCTAGCATGAAAGACGCGACCGCCGAAACGCAACAAAGAGCAGAAATGGAATTCCAAACTTTAGAAAATGTTTCGGAATCGGAAGCGAAAATCAAATCTGTACCCCTTGATGATGAATACGGGGGAACATATATAGAGGAACCAGCTACGGAAGTAAAACCGGTAGTCTCCGGGAATTTAACTGATTTATTGAATGTTTTGATTAATGAAATCAAGAGTCAATCGGCAGAAATTATAGCTCTGTCTGCCAAGCAAGAAGCTCAGTCTGAAAAAATTGAACGAAAGCTAGACAATCAGAACAAAGCTATTAATGTTGTTAACAACAATGTTGGAGTTGTTAATACAAAAGTTGATAAAATCAAAGAAGATATTGTTGTAATTAATACCGAAATCGGTAATCTTAAACAGGAAATGATAGGCGTTCAGGCGGAAATTGCGAGCATAAATACTCGCTTTGATTCCGAAATTAGCAGAATCGAGAAAAGTGTAGGAGAAGCAGTTGCTCCGATCATCGAGAATAAGGTGACGGAACAAATTCAATTAGTGAAAAAAGAGGATCAACAGAAGGTGGAAACTTTAAAGGCTTTAGTGTCCGAAGTAGACACTAAAGTGAGGGAGCAGGCTAATACCTGTGAAGAGAAAAAGAGGGAAGTGGAAACGCTTGCGACAACCACTTGCCAAGTAATTACGAGAGTGTCGGAATTAGAAAAGAAACTTGACGAAAAACAGAGCTATGTGCCAATCTGTACACATAGTTCGGAATTGTTGACGAAAGAGGAGCGGTTCGACCCCTTGAAAAAAGGCGGTATACACGCGACGGATTTCATTAAAAATTGTGAAAGAGTTTTACCCAGATCATGGACTAATGAGAGAAAAATTAATGCGGTTATTGATGTGCTGGCTGGTGATGCCAAGCGTTGGGGCTTAAACCTCGACATTACGAACCTGACTTTTGACGAGTTTAAAAATTTGTTTCTGGCTGAATACTGGTCAGAGCAAAAACAGCAAAGTGTCTGGCGCGAATTTGTCGTATCGAGGCCTTTCGATGCGAATTCGCGCGGTTCGATGAGGGAGTTTTGTGAGGGCTGGATCCGCAAGTTGGGATATTTGCGTGATCGCCGCACGGAATCCGAAATAGTCTGGGAACTCTACAAGAAGCTTCCAGATGATACAAAACGCTACGTAGGAAGCAATTACAGGACAATCAATGATTTCCTGGAAAGAGTTGAGGACGAGGACTATTGGCGCAATAATCGCGACAGTGGTAGAGGCCGTGGTAACAACAACGGGTACCACCCCAACCATAACAACGATAACCATGGGAATAATGCATACCGCAGCAATAACAATAATGGTTCGGACCGTAATAACAATCGGTACAATGCAAATAATAACAGGAATGACAGAAACCAGTATCATACTAACGTGATACGGGCTTCACAGAATAGTAATAACGCCAGAGGGTGTGACCAGCCGCCTCAGCAGTATCCGGGGAGCGTATCTGCTGGGACGAGACAGGGAAACCATTAGCCGCGCCGTTGAGGGGCCGACCGGGCGTGGAGAAATTTTGGCGGCCCAATAACAGGAGAAAACCCAGGTGTCGTCGTTATGAACATTCCGTATGGAATAATCAACGGCGGGAGAGTGTGCCAGTATTAGGAGAAAGGAGTGCGCCCACAAGTAGTAGATCAGCTGTAGACACGGCAGTAGAAAATACATTCACTGTCAGTGAGAACAATTTAAGTAGTGTTCCGGAAATCGGCTATAAAGTGGCAGCTGTAATACCCACAGCAGAACTGGAGATTGAGTTTAAGAATGATTCGCAATTGTTGAGAGAAGATCAGATGTCGGATAACACGTCCGTCATCGAGCGAGGGGATGCAGAGAGGGATGAGGTCTGGTTAAGGCAGTTCGGTCGCTTACACGACGAACTAAGAGATTATAGGGGTCTGTATGGGAGAAGCGTTTATGGGGAGCGCGTGAAGGATTTTCCGCGTCTCGTCCCGCAGGAAGATAGTGTTTGTGAAATGATAGAAAGTTCTGGCCCTAATCGGCAGACTTTACTAGAAATAGTTGATGTTAAGGGGGAGCACGAGCAAGATTCGTGGTGTTTCGTCCCGCAGGAGTTAGATGTTGAAGTAGTAACGGAAAGTTCTGGCCCTAACCGGCAGACCTTACCGAAAGTTTCAGTGGTAGAAGTAACCGACCCATCCGACGCAAACCTCCAGTTTAAACATTGCGCGAGTATTAAGGAGAAAGATTGCGAAAATTTTAGTGATAGCCGGACACGATTGGTAGAAAAGCACATAGATTACAACGTGTATGAGGTTAGAGCTGACGTTATACGGTCAGACGGTAGCAGTGTGGGTTGCGCAGATCCAGAGGAAGTAATTTCAGATGCTACTGGGCACATTCTTCCAGGTAGATTGGCAGATGAGATCAATCTGACCAAAGAGGAATCAACGAAGGTGACAATTAGTGAAGTGATAGCAAAGCAGCACTCACTAGTTGACGAGTTACAGGAAAAGGTTTCGATATTGGAGGCGAAGCTACAGACTAAGCCTCAGGACAGACGTGTTGAAATTAAAACTGTAAGTGAACAGAGGCTGAAAAAGCCGCCAGATAAACCGGATTTAGGATCAAAGCCGGATGGTTTTTTCTGGAATGACCTGGATATAGACGAGGATTTACTGTGGGAAAATAAAGAAACACTCGAGGACAAGTGTAGACAGATAGTGGTGTCTGTTAATATGCATGACCTACAACTAAACGTGGTGATTGACACCGGTGCAGAATTGAGTGCTGTATCTGGGAAAATATTTGAGTTACTGAAAGACAGACCTGGCATCGTAGTTATGCCAGTAACAGGAGTGAAAATTATCGGTGCTACTGGGAAGGCCAGTAAACCGGTCACAAAACAGATTTTTGTCAACTTCGAGATATGTGGGGCACGATTTGAACAAGAGTTTGTCGTCGTGCCAGACTTAACTGCGGAAGTAATTATCGGGTTAGATTGGCTATTAAAGTACCGTGCAGTGATTAATTGCGAAAGCAAAACTTTGACATGTACGTCCCAAGATAAAACAATAGTAGTTAGTTTGGACGAGGCAGGAGACGGTGTGCATAGGCAATACCAGCCTATACACATTGTTAACTGGCCGGATGGTATTGATGTAGGTATGAATTTGAACTGCCGTAAAGTGAGGAATCTCGGCATTGACAAAAGTGTAGAAAGTTTAGTGGAAGAGATAATCAAATTCCCTCCACGGATTAACATTAGTATTGGTGTGAAAAAAGATCGTTTGCGAGAAGTAATGAAATTAAAAGCCGATGCTCGCATACGTCGTCATGACGCTAAAGCGCGTTTTGCTAAGTTTACGATCGGAGACTTAGTACTTGTAAAAGCTCATGAGAAATCGAGCGAGATAGACAATGAAATCTCTAAATTTAAGTTTGTTTATAATGGACCATATAAAGTCATTGGTATACCTCACACAAATGCTTATTGCTTAGAGTATCCAAGCTCTGGAAAGCTATTAGGTATTCGAAATATAGTAGATTTGAAATTGTACCAACCTAGGATCGATTAATACCACACAATGGGTAATTTGTACAATATGTAAATATAGAGTGTAAGATTTAAGGTTTACTAGATTGCCATGCTTTTGACTGACCAAGGTCATTAAAGAAGTTGTAATTAATAAGTAATTAATTTTGATTAATCAATTTAATTTTAATCAATTTAATCATGATCTAATCAACTGAAAAATCCAAGCTGCTAGTTTAAGTTTTCAGCTGAGTCACAGTAGATTAAGCAATGTAAGTATGATTTTGTAACTAGCTGTAAGATTTCATGAATATGTGTTTTACTAGTCATTGCCGATGTACTTAGACGCTGTTTTAAGTTTCAGGCTTGTACATGTGTGATGATGGACAGTGTTGAGTTATCCACTGTGATAGTGTTTATGGACTCCTTGAGATTACTCGGGAGTGAGTTTTTCCGAAAGAATTCAGTGGAACGGACGTTCTGGAAACGCCGTCACAAGGGCGAGTGAGATCAAGCGTGCCGCACACGCGGGCGCAACAATACTGGCGAGGCGAGCCGCTGTCGGCTCTTGTGCCGCTGTTGGCTCTTGGGCCGCTGTCGGCATTCTTTGTACTTGCGAGTACGGAAGGCGGAATTGTTTTTCTTCCTGGACAGCTGAAAGAATTCTACTGTCAATATTTATGTTTTTTTCGATCTGATGTGTGTTATTTTCTTGTTTAGCGTTTAATGGACTCCCATGACGAGAATATTAATTATGAAAGGGTTATGTAAAAATGTATATTCTATGTAATTAATTATTAATTTGCGTATTTTGATCTACCTGTTTTTATGACCATGTACTCTGATTAATTTTGTAAATAGTATTCCATTTCTTGATACTGTTGGGAATTTTGACAATTTTAGAATAGCTAAACCATTTTCTATGTATTTTAATATGTTGTCAACCTGTTTTATTTTTGTTCAAGATGACAGAGTGGAATAAGATTAGGAGTGTCTCCACTCAATTATTATGGTCTAAAAAAAATTTATTAATGCTTAATTAGACGAATGCTAAATTTTGTTGATGTTTTGAGCATATGCATTTCCGCTGTTTCTTTTTTGGGACATTTTCTGAGTCTGTTTACGTTACACGAACATCCTCAGACAATGTGGGGCACGTGTAACGCCGGAAATGCATATCCTCCTATTTCCATCTATTGTACTATTATTTTTTTCCTTGTTTTGTTACCTCAAGATATGACATTTCTGTCTCTTTATATATTGTAATTGTTTTACTATTTGTATATTTATGCACTCATGTCGATGTATAATTGGTTTGTTTCGTAAATATTATTTGTATTTTTACGCTGGGTCTTGCCTAGGGAAAACTGCTATCGAACGATTACATCGATGGGTCGTGTGAAGAATCAAAGTGTGTAGGATCTTTGGGAGTGTTAGCTCTGCCGCGTGGAGCGCGGGCAGAACAGAGAGAGAGTCTGGCGGGAGTAGCGAGTGGAGCAGGTGTTGTGTGACGCTCCCGCGAGTTGCCGCGCTTTCGGGGTTTGGCAGCATGTAATTGCCCTCGACTCGCGATGATAGTTTCTGACATGGTGTCGCGGACGGGAAGCATTAGCTGGCGCACATCAAGAGCCCGTTTCGCCTGGTGACCGTGTCGAGAAGAAGGCGCGCCAACATCCAGCTTCTGCAACAGCGACGGCCGACAATGAGTGACTGTCGCCACCTCCTCGATCGACGGCTTCAAACCTTCAATCAACCAACAAGGAAGACTAAAAGCACGTAAAGTTTCAGAACTGTATGGCAGACCTCAGCTTTTCAAATTGTTCCATTTGTCTCGCAAAATTACAGCAACTTAGCATGAACCTTTGTTGCTCATTGTCCCAATTTCATTGCCAAGCAGGGTCCCTTCCTTTTCCGAAATGAACCCGAGTGTCGTTGAAATTCAAACGCCAGCATAATTCCATTTCACTGCTTTAATTTCAAAGTTCAGTTAAAGTCTCAGAGCTGGCGACAATATTCAGATTACACAAGCACGAATTTAGAGTGCGAGTTTTGTTAGCATATTTTAGCTTACCTGTGACTGCAGCTCAGCTTGGTACGTACTAAATTTTACTATTGTTAATAGTTCAGAATCATTTAATTCCAGTTCAAAGTTAAATCTCTTGTTTCTAAATTGCGTAGAGTCAAGTTGCTTTTGAAATGATTGTTGAGGTAGTCCAAGACTAACCGTATTTTACTGGATTTCGATGTGCTTCAGAAAGAAAGCTCACTATTAACTTCAGTCACTAAATTAACTTTCGATTTTCCGGTTTTAGTAATTCTTTTGCTAAATTAAGTCAGAGTGTAGCGAAATTTATTACTTCTGACAAACTTTCAGTTTTCACACTACACATGTCAACCTTCAGTTGCCACGCTTCTAGTGCTAATTATATGTGTAATAACCTTTCTTTTTCAGTTACTATAGTAATTGTCCTTAGGACTGGCGACCGTGATTTCCCCCAAATCTCAAATATCTAATTACCGCTAGTTAATTGTTAACGTAACGGCCGCACATTTACTTTCTTTATTAACTTTACCCCTTTTCAAAATTAATTTCCACCAGTTTCATTAGCACATTTCCTTTCATTTAGATGTAACCCTTTCCTCCCTCTTTACCGACAGGTTAACTTCGGTGACGATTGCTTTTCCAAAACTCCCATTAGGTACACGCGGTTTCATTTTTCACTGTCATTAAGGTCGGTAAGTGAGGGGGAGGTTACACGTGGCGACCTGGTGACAGGACAATCTTCAGATTTGAGGTTGTTCTGGACACGAATTTTCTTTGGTGCAAATGTCGTAACAAAGTACTGGTTACGTACAGGCCGTTACGTCAGCGAGAATAAGTAGTGGGAGTAATCCTAATTACATTTGAGATTTGTCATTTATATTGAAAATTATTGAAATGAGTGAAGGCAACAATTACCAAAATTTGGTAGACTTGGATACGGAACAATCGGTCGAACAGTGGGAAACGCGCACGGCGGTTCCCATTGTTCAGGGGCAGGCGGCTAGCATGAAAGACGCGACCGCCGAAACGCAACAAAGAGCAGAAATGGAATTCCAAACTTTAGAAAATGTTTCGGAATCGGAAGCGAAAATCAAATCTGTACCCCTTGATGATGAATACGGGGGAACATATATAGAGGAACCAGCTACGGAAGTAAAACCGGTAGTCTCCGGGAATTTAACTGATTTATTGAATGTTTTGATTAATGAAATCAAGAGTCAATCGGCAGAAATTATAGCTCTGTCTGCCAAGCAAGAAGCTCAGTCTGAAAAAATTGAACGAAAGCTAGACAATCAGAACAAAGCTATTAATGTTGTTAACAACAATGTTGGAGTTGTTAATACAAAAGTTGATAAAATCAAAGAAGATATTGTTGTAATTAATACCGAAATCGGTAATCTTAAACAGGAAATGATAGGCGTTCAGGCGGAAATTGCGAGCATAAATACTCGCTTTGATTCCGAAATTAGCAGAATCGAGAAAAGTGTAGGAGAAGCAGTTGCTCCGATCATCGAGAATAAGGTGACGGAACAAATTCAATTAGTGAAAAAAGAGGATCAACAGAAGGTGGAAACTTTAAAGGCTTTAGTGTCCGAAGTAGACACTAAAGTGAGGGAGCAGGCTAATACCTGTGAAGAGAAAAAGAGGGAAGTGGAAACGCTTGCGACAACCACTTGCCAAGTAATTACGAGAGTGTCGGAATTAGAAAAGAAACTTGACGAAAAACAGAGCTATGTGCCAATCTGTACACATAGTTCGGAATTGTTGACGAAAGAGGAGCGGTTCGACCCCTTGAAAAAAGGCGGTATACACGCGACGGATTTCATTAAAAATTGTGAAAGAGTTTTACCCAGATCATGGACTAATGAGAGAAAAATTAATGCGGTTATTGATGTGCTGGCTGGTGATGCCAAGCGTTGGGGCTTAAACCTCGACATTACGAACCTGACTTTTGACGAGTTTAAAAATTTGTTTCTGGCTGAATACTGGTCAGAGCAAAAACAGCAAAGTGTCTGGCGCGAATTTGTCGTATCGAGGCCTTTCGATGCGAATTCGCGCGGTTCGATGAGGGAGTTTTGTGAGGGCTGGATCCGCAAGTTGGGATATTTGCGTGATCGCCGCACGGAATCCGAAATAGTCTGGGAACTCTACAAGAAGCTTCCAGATGATACAAAACGCTACGTAGGAAGCAATTACAGGACAATCAATGATTTCCTGGAAAGAGTTGAGGACGAGGACTATTGGCGCAATAATCGCGACAGTGGTAGAGGCCGTGGTAACAACAACGGGTACCACCCCAACCATAACAACGATAACCATGGGAATAATGCATACCGCAGCAATAACAATAATGGTTCGGACCGTAATAACAATCGGTACAATGCAAATAATAACAGGAATGACAGAAACCAGTATCATACTAACGTGATACGGGCTTCACAGAATAGTAATAACGCCAGAGGGTGTGACCAGCCGCCTCAGCAGTATCCGGGGAGCGTATCTGCTGGGACGAGACAGGGAAACCATTAGCCGCGCCGGTGAGGGGCCGACCGGGCGTGGAGAAATTTTGGCGGCCCAATAACAGGAGAAAACCCAGGTGTCGTCGTTATGAACATTCCGTATGGAATAATCAACGGCGGGAGAGTGTGCCAGTATTAGGAGAAAGGAGTGCGCCCACAAGTAGTAGATCAGCTGTAGACACGGCAGTAGAAAATACATTCACTGTCAGTGAGAACAATTTAAGTAGTGTTCCGGAAATCGACTATAAAGTGGCAGCTGTAATACCCACAGCGGAACTGGAGATTGAGTTTAAGAATGATTCGCAATTGTTGAGAGAAGATCAGATGTCGGATAACACGTCCGTCATCGAGCGAGGGGATGCAGAGAGGGATGAGGTCTGGTTAAGGCAGTTCGGTCGCTTACACGACGAACTAAGAGATTATAGGGGTCTGTATGGGAGAAGCGTTTATGGGGAGCGCGTGAAGGATTTTCCGCGTCTCGTCCCGCAGGAAGATAGTGTTTGTGAAATGATAGAAAGTTCTGGCCCTAATCGGCAGACTTTACTAGAAATAGTTGATGTTAAGGGGGAGCACGAGCAAGATTCGTGGTGTTTCGTCCCGCAGGAGTTAGATGTTGAAGTAGTAACGGAAAGTTCTGGCCCTAACCGGCAGACCTTACCGAAAGTTTCAGTGGTAGAAGTAACCGACCCATCCGACGCAAACCTCCAGTTTAAACATTGCGCGAGTATTAAGGAGAAAGATTGCGAAAATTTTAGTGATAGCCGGACACGATTGGTAGAAAAGCACATAGATTACAACGTGTATGAGGTTAGAGCTGACGTTATACGGTCAGACGGTAGCAGTGTGGGTTGCGCAGATCCAGAGGAAGTAATTTCAGATGCTACTGGGCACATTCTTCCAGGTAGATTGGCAGATGAGATCAATCTGACCAAAGAGGAATCAACGAAGGTGACAATTAGTGAAGTGATAGCAAAGCAGCACTCACTAGTTGACGAGTTACAGGAAAAGGTTTCGATATTGGAGGCGAAGCTACAGACTAAGCCTCAGGACAGACGTGTTGAAATTAAAACTGTAAGTGAACAGAGGCTGAAAAAGCCGCCAGATAAACCGGATTTAGGATCAAAGCCGGATGGTTTTTTCTGGAATGACCTGGATATAGACGAGGATTTACTGTGGGAAAATAAAGAAACACTCGAGGACAAGTGTAGACAGATAGTGGTGTCTGTTAATATGCACGACCTACAACTAAACGTGGTGATTGACACCGGTGCAGAATTGAGTGCTGTATCTGGGAAAATATTTGAGTTACTGAAAGACAGACCTGGCATCGTAGTTATGCCAGTAACAGGAGTGAAAATTATCGGTGCTACTGGGAAGGCCAGTAAACCGGTCACAAAACAGATTTTTGTCAACTTCGAGATATGTGGGGCACGATTTGAACAAGAGTTTGTCGTCGTGCCAGACTTAACTGCGGAAGTAATTATCGGGTTAGATTGGCTATTAAAGTACCGTGCAGTGATTAATTGCGAAAGCAAAACTTTGACATGTACGTCCCAAGATAAAACAATAGTAGTTAGTTTGGACGAGGCAGGAGACGGTGTGCATAGGCAATACCAGCCTATACACATTGTTAACTGGCCGGATGGTATTGATGTAGGTATGAATTTGAACTGCCGTAAAGTGAGGAATCTCGGCATTGACAAAAGTGTAGAAAGTTTAGTGGAAGAGATAATCAAATTCCCTCCACGGATTAACATTAGTATTGGTGTGAAAAAAGATCGTTTGCGAGAAGTAATGAAATTAAAAGCCGATGCTCGCATACGTCGTCATGACGCTAAAGCGCGTTTTGCTAAGTTTACGATCGGAGACTTAGTACTTGTAAAAGCTCATGAGAAATCGAGCGAGATAGACAATGAAATCTCTAAATTTAAGTTTGTTTATAATGGACCATATAAAGTCATTGGTATACCTCACACAAATGCTTATTGCTTAGAGTATCCAAGCTCTGGAAAGCTATTAGGTATTCGAAATATAGTAGATTTGAAATTGTACCAACCTAGGATCGATTAATACCACACAATGGGTAATTTGTACAATACGTAAATATAGAGTGTAAGATTTAAGGTTTACTAGATTGCCATGCTTTTGACTGACCAAGGTCATTAAAGAAGTTGTAATTAATAAGTAATTAATTTTGATTAATCAATTTAATTTTAATCAATTTAATCATGATCTAATCAACTGAAAAATCCAAGCTGCTAGTTTAAGTTTTCAGCTGAGTCACAGTAGATTAAGCAATGTAAGTATGATTTTGTAACTAGCTGTAAGATTTCATGAATATGTGTTTTACTAGTCATTGCCGATGTACTTAGACGCTGTTTTAAGTTTCAGGCTTGTACATGTGTGATGATGGACAGTGTTGAGTTATCCACTGTGATAGTGTTTATGGACTCCTTGAGATTACTCGGGAGTGAGTTTTTCCGAAAGAATTCAGTGGAACGGACGTTCTGGAAACGCCGTCACAAGGGCGAGTGAGATCAAGCGTGCCGCACACGCGGGCGCAACAATACTGGCGAGGCGAGCCGCTGTCGGCTCTTGTGCCGCTGTTGGCTCTTGGGCCGCTGTCGGCATTCTTTGTACTTGCGAGTACGGAAGGCGGAATTGTTTTTCTTCCTGGACAGCTGAAAGAATTCTACTGTCAATATTTATGTTTTTTTCGATCTGATGTGTGTTATTTTCTTGTTTAGCGTTTAATGGACTCCCATGACGAGAATATTAATTATGAAAGGGTTATGTAAAAATGTGTATTCTATGTAATTAATTATTAATTTGCGTATTTTGATCTACCTGTTTTTATGACCATGTACTCTGATTAATTTTGTAAATAGTATTCCATTTCTTGATACTGCTGGGAATTTTGACAATTTTAGAATAGCTAAACCATTTTCTATGTATTTTAATATGTTGTCAACCTGTTTTATTTTTGTTCAAGATGACAGAGTGGAATAAGATTAGGAGTGTCTCCACTCAATTATTATGGTCTAAAAAAAATTTATTAATGCTTAATTAGACGAATGCTAAATTTTGTTGATGTTTTGAGCATATGCATTTCCGCTGTTTCTTTTTTGGGACATTTTCTGAGTCTGTTTACGTTACACGAACATCCTCAGACAATGTGGGGCACGTGTAACGCCGGAAATGCATATCCTCCTATTTCCATCTATTGTACTATTATTTTTTTCCTTGTTTTGTTACCTCAAGATATGACATTTCTGTCTCTTTATATATTGTAATTGTTTTACTATTTGTATATTTATGCACTCATGTCGATGTATAATTGGTTTGTTTCGTAAATATTATTTGTATTTTTACGCTGGGTCTTGCCTAGGGAAAACTGCTATCGAACGATTACATCGATGGGTCGTGTGAAGAATCAAAGTGTGTAGGATCTTTGGGAGTGTTAGCTCTGCCGCGTGGAGCGCGGGCAGAACAGAGAGAGAGTCTGGCGGGAGTAGCGAGTGGAGCAGGTGTTGTGTGACGCTCCCGCGAGTTGCCGCGCTTTCGGGGTTTGGCAGCATGTAATTGCGCTCGACTCGCGATGATAGTTTCTGACATGGTGTCGCGGACGGGAAGCATTAGCTGGCGCACATCAAGAGCCCGTTTCGCCTGGTGACCGTGTCGAGAAGAAGGCGCGCCAACATCCAGCTTCTGCAACAGCGACGGCCGACAATGAGTGACTGTCGCCACCTCCTCGATCGACGGCTTCAAACCTTCAATCAACCAACAAGGAAGACTAAAAGCACGTAAAGTTTCAGAACTGTATGGCAGACCTCAGCTTTTCAAATTGTTCCATTTGTCTCGCAAAATTACAGCAACTTAGCATGAACCTTTGTTGCTCATTGTCCCAATTTCATTGCCAAGCAGGGTCCCTTCCTTTTCCGAAATGAACCCGAGTGTCGTTGAAATTCAAACGCCAGCATAATTCCATTTCACTGCTTTAATTTCAAAGTTCAGTTAAAGTCTCAGAGCTGGCTACAATATTCAGATTACACAAGCACGAATTTAGAGTGCGAGTTTTGTTAGCATATTTTAGCTTACCTGTGACTGCAGCTCAGCTTGGTACGTACTAAATTTTACTATTGTTAATAGTTCAGAATCATTTAATTCCAGTTCAAAGTTAAATCTCTTGTTTCTAAATTGCGTAGAGTCAAGTTGCTTTTGAAATGATTGTTGAGGTAGTCCAAGACTAACCGTATTTTACTGGATTTCGATGTGCTTCAGAAAGAAAGCTCACTATTAACTTCAGTCACTAAATTAACTTTCGATTTTCCGGTTTTAGTAATTCTTTTGCTAAATTAAGTCAGAGTGTAGCGAAATTTATTACTTCTGACAAACTTTCAGTTTTCACACTACACATGTCAACCTTCAGTTGCCACGCTTCTAGTGCTAATTATATGTGTAATAACCTTTCTTTTTCAGTTACTATAGTAATTGTCCTTAGGACTGGCGACCGTGATTTCCCCCAAATCTCAAATATCTAATTACCGCTAGTTAATTGTTAACGTAACGGCCGCACATTTACTTTCTTTATTAACTTTACCCCTTTTCAAAATTAATTTCCACCAGTTTCATTTGCATTTTTCCTTTCATTTAGATGTAACCCTTTCCTCCCTCTTTACCGACAGGTTAACTTCGGTGACGATTGCTTTTCCAAAATTCCCATTAGGTACACGCGGTTTAATTTTTCACTGTCATTAAGGTCGGTAAGTGAGGGGGGAGGTTACACGTTGGATGGGGACGTAAAGCTTAGCGGATCCCTCGGTTTCTTTCGAGAAGTGTAGGCTTTGTGGCAGCACCGGGTGACACCCTTTCCCTTATCTCACCATTTCCACGACACTACACAACACACACACACACACACACACACACACACACACACCTACATAATTACAGTCGTCTACACTTAAACATACACACTTCCACATCTAGCTTTCAGACTTCTCAAAGGAGAGGTGCCGGAGGCTGCGAAGGACAGGGCAAATCCTTCCGATTAGGCGTCTGAACCTACCCTTAGCAGTCTCCCAGTTATTCTTGCTGTACTACAGTAAACAGCCAAAAAAAGTGATACATTTGCCTAATATCGTGTATGGCCCCCGCGAGCACGCAGAATTGCCGCATCACGACGTGGCATGGACTCGGATAATGTCTGAAGTAGTGCTAGAGAGAACTGACACCACGAACGGTGCAGGGCTGTCCACAAATCTGTAAGGGTACGAGGGAGTGGCGGTTTCTTCTGGACAACACGTTGCAAGGCATCCGAGTTATACTCAGTAATGTTCATGTCTGAGTAGTTTAGTGGCAAGCGGAAGTGTTTAAACTCATAAGTGTCTTCCGGGAGCCATTCTGTAGTAATTCTGGACGTTTGGGGTGTCGCATTGTTCTGGTGGAACTGCCCAAGTTCATCGGAATGAATGGATACAGGTGATCAGACAGGATGCTTACGTACGTGTCACCAGTCAAGAGTCGTATCTACAGGTGTCAGGGTTCCCATAGCACTCCAAATGTACACGCGCCACACCATTACAGAGCCTCCACCAGCTTGAACAGTCCCCTTCTGACATGCAGAGTCCATGGATTGATGAGGTTGTCACCATACTTGTACACGTCCATCTGCTCGATGCAATCTGAAAGGAAAGTCGTTCGACAAGGCAACATGTTTCCAGTCATCAACAGTCCAGTGTCCGTGTTGACGGGCCCAGACGGGGCGTAAAACTTTGTGTCGTGCAGTCATCAAGGGTACTCGAGAGGACCTTCGGCTCCGAAAGCCCATATAGTTGATGTTTCGTCGAATGGTTAGCACGCTGCCACTTGTTGATGGCCAAGTATTGAAATCTGCAGCAATTTGCGGAAGGGCTGCCCTTCTGTCACGTTGAACGGTTCTCTTTAGTCGTCGTTGGTCCCGCTCTCTCAGGATCTTTTCCCGGCCGCAGCGATGTCGGAGATCTGATGTTTTACCGGATTCCTGATGTTCATGGTACACTCACGAAATCGTCGTACGGGAAAATCCCATTTCATCCTGCTACCTCGGAGATGCTGTGTCCCATCACTGGTGCGCCGACTATAACACTGCGTTCAAACTCACATAGCAGCAATAAACGATCTATCAACTGCGCCAGACACTTGTTGTCTTATAGAGGTGTTGTCGACCTTAGCGCCGTATTCTGCCTGCTTACATACATCTGTATTTGAATACGCATCCCTATACCAGTTTCTTTGGCGCTTCAGAGTATTTTACTTAATGTACGAATTTTTCATCCACGGTGAGCTTAAATCTGGACAAGTGGACTGCAGATTGTTATTTGTACGTTTAGGACTATTTTCTGGTTGATCCTTTAGGTTATTTACACGCCCTTGCGGCTTGGTTGAACAGCCAATTTTAGAACCAATGTAAATTATTAGAGAAAATTGAAATCGACCATCACACAGTGTGACACATGTGCTCGGTCTCCGCTGGTTAGGGTCTTTTTATAACCCCTGTTTTTGCGTCGGGTTATATGTATTCCAGGGCTACAGCATTTCGGACATTCCGCTTTTGCACACCAGTAGACCGAGAATCCTTATTCAGGCGTGGTCATGAGTGCTTCCATATACGTCTATATATCTCCTTTCTGGCGTTCCATCACGTCTCCAGATCGACCCTTCCTTGTGCGTTGATTTCATTTTTCAACTTTCAAAAAGTTTAGCTCACTCCCCCTCCCCCCCTCCAATTTCTTTTGAATCAATAAAAAAAGTCTCGTTTCAATCGACAGAAGCAGTTAAGGCACCTTACCATAATTTCCTGTTGATGAGTCAACTGCTATATTACCCGTATATTAATTAACAGTAAGGCTGCTACAAAAAATTTTCAAATCGCCTGTGGTACTTAGCCCCAGAATCTGTGGCCTTAGCTTTGTTGACTATGTTCCAACAAATGCCAAGGCAAATATAGATACAGTTATCTTGAGGAAAAAATATGAGGAAAAAGAAAAAAAGAAATCTAGTGGAAAGGTACATTATACAGAAAATTATGTCTTCTTTTACGAATATTAACTTTCATCTTTGTAATACATGTTGCAAAACTTACTTCGTGAGGTTTTCCATCAATATCGATTTTCTCCACAAAGACCCTTTGACGTGAAATGACGACTCCCGTTAGAAAAGTGATATTCAGAGGATTGAGGAGATGATTGTTGTGAATGATATTGCAGAAAGAGGTGCCGGACTCATTTAGGACTACAGAAATATTGTCACAAAAGACGAAACTGAGAAACAATTATTTGACAGCTTGTTGCTGGAGACCGTACGAAATACAGTTTCCACTAATTCTTCTCCTACAAGGGAAACTACCCATCACACACCCTCTCAGATTTAGTGGTAAGATTACCGCGTGGATAACCCATCAAAAACTGACGAACGTTCAAGCATGAAAACAGGAAGGAAATGTACTGAACTGTGAAAAAAGAAGCGAAATCGAAACAGTGAATGGCTGAAGCTCAAGATGTGCAGCGTCGCTTTGAATCGGTGTCGTGGTTATGGGGTCACGGTGTTGGACTACGAAAGGGAAGATTCGCGTTCAGATTCCCTCATACCGAATATTTTTTCCCGCAAAACTACGAACTGTCTGTCCGGTCAGTGACATGTCTGTTCGTTGAGCTCAAATTTGTGACTGTGTCGTAGTGTAACGTCCGTGAAGCGAGGTGCAGATTAGGAACATCCAGATATACGTACCTCGTATTTGTTCTACGCAAGTACCACATGTTATGATTTTGCTGTCCATTTTGGAAATTTTGCCTTTTGAATACCCTTGTTGTAACATTACAATCTTTTATTTGTTGTTTTCACACACAACTCATCACATCTACTTGCGACGGCTATGTATTCTTATCACGTGACTCATATTGTATAACCAACGTACAGTATGACAACTGCCGAGAGTAGAGAAGAACAGACACGTCAATGACCGGACGAACAGTTCATAATTAGGGCACGAGGAAGCTTTAAACACGGAGTCCCCCCCTTCGGAGTCCCACACGGTGACCAGACAAGCACGACGATGTGGCTGTTCAAAGTCACTCGATGTTGTACATTTTGTGCTTGGACCGTTCCCTGTTTCAATTTTGTTCTTTTTCCACAGATCAGTAAACCATCTTCCTGTTTTCATGACTGACCTGTGTTCAGTTTCTGACAGGCTGTCCATTGGACTATCTACCATTCAACCTGAAGGAGCTGCGATGGGAAGTTTCCCCTGTTAGGAATAAATACAGTTTATTGTTCATTCAATCAAACTGTCTTTTGACCCTACAGCGAGAAATATTGTAAAATTATTATTCTAAATAAAAAATTTCAAACTGAAAGTGTGTGCATTGTAAAAAGTGAAGGCGATATTTCTTAATTTTTTGGTGTTTTTGGAATTCCTCGAATGATCTTTTCAGTAATAAGAGTCAAAATGATTTTAAGCACTATATCGGTTTGCTTGAATATGGCACACACACTGCTCTCACGAAAGACAAATATTTAGTGGAGATTTGCGTTTTAACGGAAACAGGTCTGACAGATGCTATGTTCCAAATTGAAGGCGTTTGAGATGAAATTTTTCACACTGTCTTTTTTTTGTCAACTGGCAGAAAAGCGGCTAACTTTCAAGAAATTACATATAGCTAGGGACACCATTACCATGAATTAGCATTAGAGGGTACGTGACCTTTTACTTCTGCACCACGTACAGTGCTCCGAAGGGAGTAGTGCGCTGTTTCCAGCGCGTGACTAATATTTTGTCCAGTTGGTGTATGTAGAAAACAAGCACTTACTGTCAAATAAGTCAGTACATCTTCTTCCCTTCCCTCCGATCAGAAGCTCGTGATCTGCCAATTCTCGGCCGGATCGGAGATATCTTCTGGCGAGGGACTGGGTCTGTGTATTGTCTTCATCGTAATTTCATGGTCAACGACGCGGAAGTAGCCGAATTGGAATGATATAAAAAGACTCGCTCTGGATGGCCGAACTCCCCAGATTGCGACTCACATTTAAATATGCCATATGCACATTTCTTTTTTCTTCTCTTCATATATTTTGAATTCCCCGCTCGTTTCTGTCCGAAAGTACGGGCAAATCTTAGGTACTGCTGTAGGGGTTTCGATTCCATTTTCTCTGATAGGTAGACGTATTCACGAGGAAGGTTCGTGTGCCTAATTTATAAAAATTTTGTGGAAATTGAATGACTATGAGTAATTAATATTGGTTGCAGCTGTGAAGACGATGGCATTGCCATATAGCTTGAGCAGAATTCGTGCCGGGCCTGGTCGTGCAGCACGTGTCTAAAAACCGAACGGTCGCATGATTAAGTCCCGGTCAGACTACAGTTTTTTTTCTCTTTTATTTAACCCACCAATCACCTCGTAATGATGGGGAGATTCTTTCGGATTGCATCTTAAACAGAAGGTCACCTTTTCTCTACTGGACAATTGGATAGGGATACGCTTGTCTCTGAATAGACGTCCAGTTGAAAAACTGGCACCAGGACCTTGAGCCACACGAAATTGCCATTACCATAATCTATACACATATACACACGCTATCTCCTATATACGTTATAAGTTAAAGTCTGTGGGACTTAACATCTGAGGTCATCAGTCCCCTAGAACTTAGAACTCCTTAAACCTAAATAACCTAAGGACATCACACACATCCATGCTCGAGGCAGGATTCGAACCTTCGACCGTAGCAGCTGCGCGGTTCCGGACTGAGCGCCTAGAACCGCGAGACCACCGCGGCCGGCTAGGTTTGAGTCCTCCCTCGGGCTTGGGTGTGTGTGTTTGTCCTTATGATAATTCAGGTTAAGTAGTGTGTAAGCTTAGGGACTGATAACCTTCGCAGTTAAGTCCCATAGGATTTCACACACATTTGAACATTTTTAAATTAAGAGGATGTTCAGTGCTTGCCGTTTCTTGCTACACACAAGGCTCAGTACTGGAACATTACCGGGAGAGTGGCACAACAATGGACAGTGCGTGTTCCATTGAGATGCTCACTGGCAGACTAAATCCTGAAATTCAAAGCAAACGCCAAGGACTACTGTCGGAAGGTGGTGTGCTGTTGCACGACAATGCCCACCATCTACCGCAACACACACTGTAGAAACTCGAGTCTGAAGAAATGGCTCATCCTCCGTGTAGTCCTGGTTTGCCTCATTCGAATACCACCCATTTGTTCAACTCAGAGGCACTAAGAAGCCATCGATTCACCTCGGACCAAGAAGTGAAAACGCGGTGCGTGTGTGGCTCGCTGCTCAGCCAACAACCTTCTCTGACGCCTTCAAGGAAGCTTGTGCAATAATGGATCAGGTACGCTGAAAACCGAGGGGACTGTGTTTAAATATTAAGTAATGTACGTGTTATTTGTATTGCAATAAAATGTATAGCTACATTGCGTATAATTTTTGACTTACCCTCGTACATAAAAAAAACTGAACTGACGTGTCAGTTTTCAGAGGCAGCCGTGTGGGAGAAACGCCTGCCGCCTAGCAGACATCTTTTTTTTTTCAATTTCTTTATTCAGACCAATAATATCATACATAATGACCCACCACCTTATACATTAGTGGGTCTTAAGATCTAAAATACAATTCAGTGATATTTAGCAGCACTTTCTAATTCTAAATTTTAACCTTCTTACGTGCTACGGGAAATGATAAGTTAGTTATTCAATGGGTAAGAACTAATCTCTACTCTAATCTAATTATTCTATGAGCTACTTCCTGCAGCGTTACATGCGTGCCACTCAATGTATAAACCTACTTTTTTGGCCGTGACCACCGAGCTAATCCCAGTGTGTGTGCCCCTGGCACCGGGCTGGCCTTTAGAAAATCTGCTGCAGGTTCTGTTTGGAGATGTCCTGATCTACATCCTACTGAAAATTATGTGTCTACTAAGTCATTATCGGTGTGCAGTTGTCAAGTTCGAGATATTCGCGCACCTTCCCCCTGTTCCAGGACGTGGCGGATTCCTACCGTTACGGCGATTGACCAATCCACGTCCTGGCGGAATGGGATTGGTCGCATTAAGTCATGTCGTGATCAACAGCTCATATATTATCCCTTCGATATTTCTGCCGATACCTTGCTGGCAAGGCGGTTCATGTACTCAAATGTGGTCGGGTTCCTGATTAAGTGATAGGTTCATTGTTTGGTAGCTGGTGTCTTAGTTCAGTGGCTACGTCATCGAAGATAGGGCAGTCGTAGATCACGTGGTCCGGAGTGCCCAATTCAGCTCCGCAGTCACACGACGGGGTAGCCCTTTTCCCGAACCGGTAGGGATACGCCGGGTACGGTCCATGACCTGTGGGGAAGTGCAGCAGTCCCTTACTTGGTTGGAAATGCGAGGATTGGAGCCGCTCTTTGATGTTCGGCAGCAGTTGGTGAGTCCTTCTGCCTGTTTCCTCTCTGTCCCAGAGTTCTTGGCATAGCTTTTCTCCTCTTCTTTTGATTGCCAACATATCCCCCCCCCCCCCCCCACCCGCGCCCCAAAATGCTCTCAGTTTTTTCTATTTCTCCTCTTTTTACCCAATATCAAGCCTCTTGTTCCCGAATTTTAATATCCAGGGGACACACCCCCACGAGTATCAGTAGTTCCCCTCCCGGAGATGTTCTGTATGCTCCAATGGAACGTAGAAGCATGTTGCGCTGCACCCTCCTCACGGCCATAGCAGGCACGACCCTCGTGAGCCTGTGCGCCCAGAATCCGGATCCGTAACCCACGATGGAAGCAAGAATGGTGTTATAATATTTATGAGTTCTGGTGGAAGGTGAAATCTTCCGTGTCCTGTCATGATGAGGTTGTTAAGAGCTCCTAATGATCTTTGAGTTGCGTTTCGATATGCTTCGGAAAGCTCCATCTTTCATCACTTACCACTTCCAGATACCGGGCCTCGCGACGCCGAATTACTGGTGAGCCCTCGATCCTCAGTGTTGGATTTCTGGCCAATTGGCCTTTTAGTAGTAGGTACATCGACTTGTTAGGCGCTATTGTCATTTTCGTTTTGTGGCACCATTGTGTGAGAATAGTTAATGCCCTTTCAATCTTAGGTTCTAGATCTTCGCGACTCCGGCCGCCAACCAGCAGGAGGAGGTCGTCCGCGTAGGTTATCGCCTCTGGCACATCTGCACTGCTCTCAAAGATCTCCAGGAGAGGCTCCATGTCTATATCCCAAAAGAGCGGCCCCAGGACAGAGCCCTGTGGACACCTCTTCGTAGTCTTCTCTCCAATTCGTCCGCTAGAGACGATAGCCAGACCTCCCTTTCCATACAATAGCTCCTGAGACAGCCGTATAGCGGCCCTGGACACTTTTTCTCCCGCAAGCAGGAGAAGAGCGAAGACCACCACAGATTGTTGAAGGTGCCACTGATATTAACCATGATGTCAAATATGTACTTGTGCGGGGACGGCCCACAGACCTTAGCCGCCAGACCCTGCCGAAAACCGAATCGCCTGTCGCTCATCCCGCACAGCACTTGGTGTGCCGTCAGTCTGTCAGCTAGGTCTCCAACAATTTGCCCAACAGGTCCAACAGACAAATTGGTCTGCGTGACTTTACTTCTTTCGGGTCTTTATCATGACCTTTTTTGATGACAACTACATTGGCCTGTTTCCAGATAGAGGGAAGACATCTTGCGCAGCCGGCGACGCCAGCGCCACTCGCAGCCCGTGGCGGCTGTCGAAGAGTCTGGCGACGCCCGGCGGTGAGACGCACGCGCCGCGACGCCCGCCGCCCGTCTCCAGACGGCGTCCATCTGTATGCCGGGTGGCCGGGTCATGCAGCCACCGCCAATCCGCGAACATCCATTATTAATACGGCGCCACCGACGCCAAACTCCGCCGAGATTCTGGAAGCACAACGGCAGCACTCCGGATTGCAAAACTGTCGGAGAGCGTCTGCGGAATTACAAATCTGATTCATATTTTCCTATCACATTGCCAGTGGAAAACGTGACACAGGCTCCTCTTCTCTCGGTATCATTTCACATTACACTCTGATTTTACCGAATAGAAAGTAAAATAGCACAGGAGACAAACACTGACGTGCTTTGTTTTACTTTGAGCCTACCATTTCTTAACGCAACTCACCCAGCACTGTCTGACTTCTACATCTACATTTATACTCCGCAAGCCACCCAACGGTGTGTGGCGGAGGTCACTTTACGTGCCACTGTCATTACCTCCCTTTTCTGTTCCAGTAGCGTATGGTTCGCGGGAAGAACAACTGTCTGAAAGCCTCCGTGCGCGCTCGAATCTCTCTAATTTTACATTCGTGATCTCCTCGGGAGGTATAAGTAGGGGGAAGCAACATATTCGATACCTCATCTAGAAACTCACCCTCTCAAAAATTTGGCAGCGATGGTGAGTCAATTGGACTTGCCATGAGCAACAAATTTTTGTTAATTATCTAAGTTGACAATCACAAAATATATACATATATATAAGGGCAGAACATGAAATAAAATATATTGCACATCCACTGAGTACAGAACATATCAGGCAATGACAAAATGTGTACACAATGAGTACAAAACATATTAACAAATGGCAAAAGTGCGCATGCACTGTAAAATTCTTTAGCATTTTTACAACAAATAAACATAACAAGTACAAATCATATTTACAAATGACAAAAATGCACATGCACTGTAGTTCAGAACATATCAGGAAATCACAAAAATGTATAAGCAATGAATACAAATCATGTTAACAAAATGACGAAAGTGCACACGCACTGTAATACAGAACATATCTGGGAATCACAAAATGTATACGTAATGAGTACAAATGGCATAAAGTGCACAAGCACTGTATATGTCTTTATCATTTTACAAGAATTAGGAAAGGAATGGGAAGGATTGCGTCATGGTTGTAGCACTTTAGTTTACACGCAGCTGCACTGAAAGTCCATATCTTTCTATAGAAGCACAACACCAAGTGAGACAATCTGTAGTTCTTTTCCTTGAAGTATTAATCAGTGTAGCCAAAACACTGAAATATAGTAGTAATATTCCATGTTATCATTTTGATAGTACATTAGGTACACCAAACAGTGGGACCATAATAACATCTTCATCGATCAAGGTGGTGGACAGCATGTCGTGTCAACACCACGTTCTTGTAGAGTACACCAACGTAGAATTAGTGCAAAAACCAAATACAGTGCTCCATGATCATGAGGATAGACAGGACAAACGGATATCGCAGTAATTTCTGGTAATTAGGTCAGAAGGTGAGGGCCTTAAGTCACACACTAGTCTTCATTGAGAATTACACAAGTCTAACAACTGATTTGAGTAATTGGTGGCACTCATCGCCCAGTTACTGAACATTTCTGTACCATGTATGTAGTATTACAGAATAATGTTCATAAATTATCTGAATATAGTCATTATTGGCACTCATTGGCCAGATACAAAGCATTGTTTTATGCATTATTCAGAAGTCATCATTCAAAATAAGTTAATTATTGGCATAGCATTTATACATAATTAATCTAATTATAGTAAGCACTGGCATCATAGGTCATATTATTACAGTAATCAGTGGCATTCATTGGCCAGTTACAAAGCATTTTTTTTAATTTTTTTTTTTTTTTGTGCTAGCAATGCATTGCGTTGGGATCCATAATTAATTACTGAGGGATAATAATATTTGCTTTTGTGTTATTGGTGCAAATGAAGATGTGTACGTCATTCGTCATGAGTCAGCTGTAGCAAGGTTATAAAACAAGTAGAGTATATGTGATCACATTCATAAATGACATAGGTTTAATGAACAACTGCTTATAGCACATTTATTTCATGAATAATTTCTCCTGCAAAATGTACAAAATGGATTATTAAACTGAAATAAGAAACGCATATTATGCTGAAAAGTAGTGAACTTCGAATTAACAGGTAGTGAAATGTGTATAAAAAATATATGCTCTCTAGCTGTCCCTTCCAAAACCTTCAGTCATCATACCATGCGATATAAGACATACTGTCAAAACGAACCGCAACAAATACTTAAATAACTACATAGCATCTCTTAACTAACAGTAAATATATAAACTTCATCATTATCCTCATCAGTAAAGAAAAACTTCATTATTCATATTACCATAACTCCATTATCATCATCACCTGTAAAGAAAAACTTCATTATCCATAGTAGCATATTCTTCATCATTATTCATCACCATTCATTATCATCTGCAAAAAAGTCACTTCATTATTCATTATACAACTATTCCTTATTTATAGCATATTTCATCACTAAAACTAAGATGTGCAGTTCTGTCTGACAGTCTGCATCAATCGCTTCGTATTCTGAAAGAAAAAATTAGTTAAGACTGCTATCATACGATGTGTATAGTATATTCTTGTTAATGCTTGTTAATTCTGATCCATTTACTTCTTCGTCACGAGGTATTGCATCTTCTTTCGTTCATCCCGAAGGTGAAATTCCCATTTCTGTTTAATTTATTTCGTTTACACGTTATTTCTTTCTGAAAATGATGAACAAAGATTAATGTCTCGCATTTCATTCATATAACCATTAAATAAAAACTGGTTTATAGTAACATAATTGAGCATACAGCATAGCATGACAGAAAACGTAATATGTCAAAAACATCGACAGCGTTCACAAGCAAAAATGTACACAGTGTATCACAATGTAGCAGCAAAAAAAAAAAAAAAAAAAAAAAAAAAAAAAAAAAAAAAAAAAAAAAAAAAAAAAAAAAAGAGTAGTCACGATGTTGAGATATCATAAGGCAAAAATGTCAAAGTCAACTGGTGTTTGTTGTATCTTAACTATTTCATAGTGCATACAAACAAAACAGGAAAACAATCATACATATATTAAAAAAATGGAAAATATGTACGGTCTGATGTGTAACGACAAGAAGAGCGACCTGCTAACCTTACCTTGCAGGGCACTTGCCAAGAAAAAATACGATAATCATCAGTAAGTGTTCATGTGAATATAATTGCATAAGTGGTCATAAAAATTAGGAAATGGCATTACAGTGTGATAAATCATAAAGTATGTTCATTCAATAAAAGGTTTGATGTTCGACATGTGGTGGTTCCCTTTGGTTTTTCTGGTTCTCAAAGTTTCGACGTGTACTACATTGGGGTGAGGAATGCTGCGAATTCGATATGGACCTGCGTATAGAAGCTCAAATTTACTGCACCTACCTTTTCCTCTATTGGATAAATGGTGTGTACGTACTAATATCTTCTGTCCAATGTGAAAGTCACGGCGTGTACAAACTTGTTTTTGCTGTCTTCTCCGGCGCTCTGCGGCACGTTTGATGTTGTTCAGCGCAATGTCAATTATTTCATGGTGTCGTAGTCGACGAGATGTAGGAAAGGTTACTAATTCTTTAATTTTGTTAAGTGGTTCAACATTTTTCAGTATAACAGATGGAGATAGCATAGTAGATTCATTCGGTGTGCAACTAATTACATCTTGGAATGAGAGTATGTGTGTGTCCCAATCAATATGATTTTTATGGCAGTATATTCTACACAGTTTACCAATTTCTTTCATTAATCGTTCACAAGGGTTCGAAGATATATAGATCGGAGAAATATTTCTAGCTCGTAACATACGTGTCCATATAGCAGATCGAAACTGTGGTCCATGGTCGGAAATTACTTTCAACACATGCCCTACATGAAATAGAAAATGTTTTACAAATGCTTTCGAAACAGTTTTAGCAGTAGCTTTGCGTAACGGAGTGAAGGTAACAAATTTTGAAGTGAGTTCGACAGCGACAAAGATGTAGCAAAAACCTCTATTAGTTCTAGGAATCGGACCAAAAATGTCTACAGCGGCCTTATGTCTTAATTTAACAGGTACAATGGGATGTAATGGAGGAATATGTGAAGTCGTGTCTGATTTAGCTTTCTGGCAGATTTTACATGACGCTAAAACTCGTCGTATACGTTTCCCATGTGGGTAAAATAACAGTTCTGTCTCAGTATGAGAAAACATTTTCTGGCTCCGTAATGTGCGTAACTTAAATGAGTATACCAGATTAATTTGTTAACAAGTTCGTCAGGAATGCATAATAACCAATTGCTGCTGTCAGGATGAGAGCGGCGAAACAGAATGTCATTGCGTACAGTGTAGTGGTTTCTAATGGTAACATTATTCCTGTCTTCCCATAGGTGTTTAATTTCTTTCCATACGTTGTCTTTACTCTGCTCTTGTGCTATGTCTTGTAATGACGACGAAATGAAATTTTCAAATGCAACTTGTTGAATGTACATGACGCTGAAATTTGCTTTGCAGAAGTTGGTTGCGATGTCTTGCTGATTGTTGTTAAGAGAACGGGATAGTGCGTCTGCTACAATATTTTGTGTGCCGGGAATGTGAACAATTGTAAAATTAAATTCCTGTAAATAAAATTTCCATCTACTTAATGTGTCGTGTGTAAATTTAGCCGAAAGTAAAAATTGTATCGCTCTATGATCTGTGTAAACGGTAGTGTGTCTTCCATAAAGAAAATGCCTAAATCTGGTAAAAGCCAATACAACACACAATGTTTCAAATTCTGTAACAATAATTTCGTTCAGCAGGTGACAAAATGCGACTTGCAAAGCGATGTTTTTAATTACTGTACAACCATCTTCTTCAATTTCCTGAAAAATATGTACGCCTAAAGCGGTGTTAGAACTGTCGGTGGCAATGGAAAAATTTCTGGTAAGATCTGGGTGCGATAAAAGTGGTGCATTCAGCAAAGCATGTTTCAAATAACATTCTCGTAAACAAGATTCTGTGTGTCAAAAGTATTGCTTGCGTTACTGGAATATGCAACCTGTACTGTATCTAGTCAAATTCCATCTGACGCATCATTATTTTCGGGAGGATGCTGTGACATTTCCACTATTTGTACTGTTCCTCAAAAAATTGCGTGACAGTGGAAAAATTTGAATTCTCATAATTCGGTAAACTAATTAGTTGATACTTAATTCCGCGCTGTGTCGTCTTCGACTAATACGCTGACAGAAAAGCATTCTGAAATTCTTCTACCGAATAGCATTGCCTCGTGATCGGTCTCACACAAGTTGCCGGTTCGCCTTCCAAAAAACTGCAAATAAATTCAAGTTTGTGCGTTACAGGCCAAGTCGGTGGAAAAGCAAAGCTAAATTGTTGTATCCAATCCAAGGGGTGAATCTGTGTTCTGTCATTTTTAAATACTTTAAATTTTCTCACTGATAGAAAATGTTTGTAATCAAAATTATCGTCTCTGTATGTCTGAACAGGTTCACAATTGTATGAGAATCTATTTGTCTGTGACTGTTCGGAATCTAACTCACGTACTCTCTGTAAATTACTTAAATTATACTGGCTGTGTGAGTCTGGCAAATGTTCGCAAAGTGGCGTCTGCTGTGATGTGTTAAACGCTGAAACATTTTTCATCTCTGTTACCTCTTGCTGTAAAGTTGACAATTTTCTACGTAATGTATTATTAGACGAATCTATCTCATTGACTGTCTGCTGCAGATTTTGGAATTCAGGTGTTTGATTAAACGAAATCGGTGAAGTATCATCTGATTTGCTGTCATTATTACCTTCAATAACGTCAATACGACTGGCCAATTCATCATATTTTTCAGTCAGTATTTTTACCTGATCATCGTTTTTCGTGTCAGAAGCATTAATTTGTTTTTGTATTTTACGTGTGGTTTCGTTCAATTTTTTAACGTCAGCTTTGATGACATCGGAATCCTGTGTTAGTCCTAATTGTTCGAGTCTGCCGGTCACTGTCTGAAAGTCTACTGTGTGTGTATCTGTTTTTGTTTTAAGATCGGAAATTTCATCACGCAATTATGTGTTCAACTGTTTGATGGTATTAACTTCGGCTGATACTGTAGCAATATTGTTGTCTACGTATGTTTTTGCTTTCGTAAACAATTTACGTTTATCTTCCTGTCTCTGTGCGGTAATTGTTTCCATGACTTGTCGCTTTACTTTATTCTGCTCCTGTATAAATTTACGGAAACGCGTTTCACTGTTTTGCAGGTGATGATTAAAACGTTCATCAATTTGACTGTTCTGTTGGTCGAATTTCGCGTCTACTTTTGCATCCAGTGTGCGCGAAAGTTCTGCTGTCATTAATTTAAACTCGTCACATAACTGTGTTGCTTTTTCAGAGCGTTGTTTACCGACTGCATTAATTTCGTCTCTAAGTGATTCTGTTGCAGCTGTTTGCATATCCCTTAATTCTTGAGCAACAGATCTAATTTCTTCACTACTTTTCCTAGCACAAGCCTCAATTTCCACACGTAATTGTTCTTTAGTATCATGACACTGCGCGGCAACGGCTGTAATCTGTTCACTAAGCTGTCTGGAATTGTTGTCTAGTTTTTCATTAATTTCATCAATTTGTTGTTTGAGACTTTCACTAAGTTGTTTGTGATTGTTGTCTTGTCTTTCATTCTGTTGTTTGGAATTGTTGTCTAATTTTTCATTAAGGTTGTCATATTTTTCACTCTGTTGTTTGAAATTTTCACTAAATTCCTGTCTGAGATTCTCGTTAAGTTGTTCGAAATATGCACTATGTTGTAGCAATACTGCCATAATTTGATCCAAGCCAATACTACCTACTCTATTCTCTGTGCTGTTTGATGGCGTAGCTGCAATTATCGCGTTTTGTGTAACCATTTGGTTATTCTGTGATTCTTGAAAATGTTTGCCAATCGAAAGTGCACTGTTAATCACTACACCGGAATCTAATAAATCTGCCCTACTTTGAGTATGCTGTTCATTTTCATTAGAAAAATTTGTCTGTTCGTTACGTAAATTTTGCAAACCGGGTGTGTCAAGCCGGGCAGCGTTCATTGTAACAGAACGTCCCGCGTCATCAATTGTCATTAAATTAACAGACGACAAAACTGAATTCGTTTGTTCATCACTAGGATCAAAATCAATATTAGTGGTCGGTACGCACAGATTGTCTACAAATGGAGGATTGTCATCATTACACTGAGTGTCGCAAGTACTATCGGTCATATTATTTGAGTCGGCTATTTCACTCATTACACATCGCGATGTACTGTTAACAGTTTTTCGCGGCATTTTTCACTAATCAAAATTATTCACAAATGAAACAAAGGCAATGCAAAATGCAACAAACACAAATACAACAAAGAGCAACAAATTGCCGATGATCTGTGAAAGAAAGAGTGACAAATTAGTAAATGCGTTGCGCCAGATGCAAACTACGTTTAAGTAAATAAGAGCAGATATATGACTACTACTCAGAAGTTTCACAAAGAAATACGATCCTGGCCGGATGTCGCCAAATGTAACCTCCCCACAGATATATGATAAATGAAAAATGGAAATGGAGCCATGTGTAACTTCCCCACAGAAAAATGTTAATGAAAATGTGCCAAGCGTAGCCTCGCCACAAAATAATAATAATTAAATGAATTTTTCTTAATATTGTAACCTCTGAACAAAATTGGCCCCCATTTATTGTCTGTGTGCAGAAATGCATTCACATTTAATGTTACCACAAAAATTCTATTCTCATTTAATGTCAAGTTCGAAATAGAAAAATTCCTAAACACCAAACAATAAAAAAAAATTTCTAACCTGATGAATCTATAAGGACAGCAGCGCTGACCTTCGGCCCTGTATTCTGAAAAAAAAGCAAAAATTCTTACCTGAATAAAACTGCAATTATATCTGCTCTAAATTAGTCATTTTTCGACACAGCTTCGTGCAATGCTGGCGTATATTTTTTTTTATTCTTGGAAGCAATGATAATGCAATGGAAATTCTTTAAATTGAAATGAATGCTTTTCTTTAAAAGAGTTGCTTTATATTATAAAATTTATTATTGGGGCATTTCTTTGAACAAATTAAATTACAATTAACATACATTATTAAATATGCGTAAGGCTGCTTCTTTACCTTCTACAACAATACTCATCCTCCAGAGTCCTGACCAGAGTCGCGAGCAGAGCACACAGCCGACGCATACCGACTCCCGCCGACTCACACAGACTACCAGACTACTACTGACTCGCTACTGTCGACTCGCGCAGTCAAGCGCAAGCTAGTACAAGCAACAACTAACGATAAACTACTCTCTGGTCAGAGATTCTGTCATGCCTCGCCCATCGCCGGCAAAGCATACGTCTTACAAAGTTAAGGGTCAGTTGCCACTCCCTGCACTAAGTGCCTATCCGCTGCAGATCTTCCTGCATTTCGCTACAATTTTCTAATGCTGTAACTTCTCTGCATACTACACCGTCTTCCGCGAAAAGCTGCATGGAACTTCCGACACTATCTACAAGGTCATTTATATATTTTGTGAAAAGCAATGGTCCCATAACACTCCCCTGTGGCACGCCAGAGGTTACTTTAACGTCTGTAGACGTCTCTCCATTGATGACAACATGCTGTGTTCTGTTTGCTAAAAACTCTTCAATCCAGCCACACTGCTTGTCTGATATTCCGTAGGCTCTTACTTTGTTTATCAGGCGACAGTGCGGAACTGTATCGAACGCCTTCCGGAAGTCAAGGAAAATAGCATCTACCTGGGAGCCTGTATCTAATATTTTCTAGGTCTCATAAACAAAGCGAGTTGGGTCTTACACGATCGCTGTTTCCGGAATCCATGTTGATTCCTACATAGTAGATTTTGGGTTTCCATTAACGACATGACACACGAGCAAAAAACATGTTCTAAAATTCTACAACAGATCAACGTCAGAGATATAGGTCTATAGTTTTGCGCATCTGCTCGGCGACCCTTCTTGAAGACTGGGACTACCTATGCTCTTTTTCCAATCATTCCGGTTATACCAAATTAACACTGTTTACATTTGTATTTGTGTTCATCTTATAACCTCTTTGTACACTACTGGCGATTAAAATAACTACACCACGAAGATGACGTGCTAAATACGCGAAATTTAACCGACAGGAAGAAGATACTGTGATATGCAAATGATTAGCTTTTCAGAGCATTCACACAAGGTTGGCGCCAGTGGCGACACCTACAACGTGCTGACATGAGGAAAAATTCCAACCGATTTCTCATACACAAACAGCAGTTCACCGGCGTTGCCTGGTGAAACGTAGTTGTAATGCCTCGTGTAAGGAGGATAAATACGTACCACCACGTTTCCGACTTTGATAAAGGTCGAATTTTAGCCCATCGCGATTGCGGTTTATCGTATCGCGACATTGCTGCTCGCGTTGGTCCAGATCCAATCACTGTTACCAGAATATGGGACCGGAGGGTTCAGGAGGGTAATACGGAACGCCGTGCTGGATCCCAACGGCCCCGCATCACTAGCAGTCGAGATGACAGGCATGTTATTCGCATGGCTGTAACAGATCTTGCAGCGACGTCTCGATCCCTGAGTCATCAGGGGACGTTTGCAAGACAACAACCTTCTGCTCGAACACTTCGACGACATTTGCAGCAGTATGGACTATCAGCCTGGAGACCATGGCTGCGGTTACCCTTGACGCTGCCTCACAGACAGGAGCGCCTGCGATGGTGTACTCAACGAATGGCAAAAAGTCATTTTTTCGGATGAATCCAGGTTCTGTTACAGCATCATGATGGTCTCATTCGTGTTTGGCGACATCGCGGTGAACTCACATTGGAAGCATGTACTCGTCATCGCCATACTGGCGTGACTGTATGGGGTGCCATTGGTGACACGTCTCGGTCATCTGTTGTTCCCACTGATGGCACTATGAACAGTGGACGTTACATTTCAGATGTGTTACGACCCGTGGCTCTACCCTTCATTCGACCCCTGCGAAACCCTACATTTCAGCAGGATAATGCACGACCTCATGTTGCAGGTCCTCTACGAGTCTTTCTGGATACAGAAAATGTTCGTGTGCTGCCCTGTCCAACACATTCTCCAAATCTCTCACCAATTGAAAACTCTGGTCAATGGTGGCCGAGCAACTGGCTCGTCACAATACGCCAGTCACTACTCTTGATGAACTGTGGTATCGTGTTGAAGCTGCATGGCAGCTGTACCTGTACACGTCATCCAAGCTCTGTTTGACTCAATGCCCAGGCGTATCGAGGCCGTTATTACTGCCAGAGGTGGTTGTTCTGGGTACTGATTTCTCAGGATCAATGCACCCAAATCGCATGAAAATGTAATCACATGTCAGTTATAGTATAATACATTTGTCCAATGAAAACCCGTTCATCATCTGCATTTCTTCTTGGTGTAGCAATTTTAATGGCCAGTAGTGTATGCTCATTTTATAACCTCTTCGTAGTTTGCTGCCCATTCCAATCCAGTTCATCCTCAGATTTCTATGCTATCTGACTTCATTTTTAGCTACTCACCTAAATATTCGAAAGAGCTGACTTTCAATTTATGAGTAATTTCTGTGCCCAAATTTTATTGTCTGTTATAAATTATGTCTTTGGGAAAGAAATTTGTAAACCGATTCTTGCTGCCTTCTGCACAAATAGATTCTTTTACCTGTATTTCGGATTTTTCTGGTGTTTCTGACATCAAGGCAATGCCATCTGCGAATGCAAATAATTCAGACTATCAGAGAATTGAATTCCAGTTAACATGGTGAAAAGCTTTTTCTGGGTCTACAAGTTGTACAAATTTAGATCCTTCTTTCTTGAATCTGTTTCGTGAGACAGGTCGTAGGATGGGCTTTGCCTCCCGTGATGTTACATTTCGCCGGAACTCAAACTATCCTTTTCCCAGGTCATCTTTTACCGGTCGTTCCATTCTTTCGATGTGAATTATAGAAGGGCTACTGACATAAACAGCATATTCAGAAATCGGAAGAATTATTTGCCACAAGTTATTGTGCTCTACCTCTAAACAAGACACCATCCGATTCTGAAATTATTTATTTCCATAAATGATTTTGCCATAGCTGTAAAAGATCAAAGCATCAGGGACTGACTGGCAAACAATTCGATGTTTCAAAAATTAGGTCTTTTTGTAGTTCACATCTTCCTGAAAAGGTTGGTAAATAACAATTATTTGTCTCGAGGAATTTAAGACAGGTCATTCGGTCATGAGGGGCAGAAGCACAGCTGTGTCTTCATCAGGCGACCTCCCCTGAAATTCCGTCGGATGGGTTGTTTCGGCTACACGCTGCGAAGCCTGAAACAAAGGACCGTTGAAATCGATACCGTTACCCGTTACTACCATGGAGATTTAATAAGGGAAGATGATGCTACAGACTTACGCTTTACGTTGTTTGACGCCAGCGCCGCCATGTTAGATATCCCAAAACACTGGCGGATTACTTTTTACGATTACTTCTGGTTTTTAATTTCTGTCGTGTGCACGCGAAACTTAGCTTAAATAGAAATGTTGCAGTGGTCTCATGAATAACGCTGCGTCAGGAAGGCATTTTCAGATTCTTTTTGGTCTTAACCACACATATGTTCCAGTAATACAAAGTATGTCACCCTCGTTAATGTTACGTTTTGGTCATACGTTCTGAATGACTAAGAAGGAAAGTGCGTGATATGTAAAGTCTGCTTTAGAAATACAGCATTTTCCTTAATACAGACTGATGAGGCTAATGTTCGGTCTGTGTCCTCCTGCCGGCCGCAGTGGCCATGCGGTTCTAGGCGCTTCAGTCTGGAACCGCGCGACCGCTACGGTCGCAGGTTCGAATCCTGCCTCGGGCATGGATGTGTGTGATGTTCTTAGGATAGTTAGGTTTAATTAGTTCTAAGTTCTAGGGGACTGATGACCTCCGATGTTAAGTCCCATAGTGCTCAGAGCCATTTGAACCATTTTTTTGTGTCCTCCTCCCGAAACTGCTGATAACACATTTTGCTATGTGTGGCCGGTTTCCAATCTTTCCTTGTCACAGCAAACCCTGCTAGCTTTCTGAGCTAGAGTGATGGGAAATCTAAACTCAAATAACAGAAACAAAACCACTACACTAAAATTATATAGTGCAACCAAAATTCGTGCATATAAAAGGAACTATCGTTTGAATGAGTCCGCTTACTAATGAAATGTGATTCTATGACACTTAACACTATAACACTACAGTCATTATGGTTAGTGCGCCCGTAAATAACGCAAGCTAACACTTTGTACTAAAACACTACCACCTAAAGCTAGTGTTTTGCACGGTAACATGGCGGACCTTGGCTTCAAGTCTGTGACGTCATGACAACTCTCCTTATTATACCTCCTTGGTTACTGCCGACTACCAGTGTTGTTTCGTAAGTACATTCCTTCACTGTTTCGAAAGTTTTGCAATGTAGATTTTAAATTTATAATTAATTTCGTTCTGTTATACTATTTTGCGGAGTATTGTGGAATACCATTGCCCAAGATATCTGGAATTATTTTCTTCAACGCAAACAGCGTCACGAGGACAGATACACGACAAAACGTGTTCAACAACTGGTATGGAGGTGATAATCCTGTCCACAATCTGTGTCCAATGAGAACTGTTTCTGGTCGCCTGCTGGTCGAGAAAAGTATCATCACTGAATCTAGAATGAATTTTTCACTCTGCTGCGGAGTGTGCGCTGATATGAAACTTCCTGGCAGATTAAAACTGTGTGCCGGGCCGAGACTTGAACTCGGAACCTTTGCCTTTCGTGGGCAAGTGCTCTACCAACTGAGCTACCCAAGCACGACTCACGCCCCCTCCTCACAGCTTCAGTTCCGCCAGTACCTCGTCTCCTACCTTCCAAACTTCGCAGAAGCTCTCCTGTATACCTTGTAGAACTAGCACTCCTGGAAGAAAGGATATTGCGGAGACATGGCTCAACCACAGCCAAGGGGATGTTTCCAGAATGAAATTTTCACTCTGTAGTTTTAATCTGCCAGGACGTTTCATCACTGAATCTCTCCACCAATAGTTGTAAAGGAATTTTTGCGAATGAGGTCAACTACATTGCGTAATATATTTATTTATAGCGACGTTTCGGTTACCTCCGCCATCAAATCAGAACTTAGATTCTGTGAAATAACATTCTGGGTCACACATTTTAATGGAACTGATACTGAACGTCGTTTTATAAGTTTGGATTTGATGCAATATAGTTATCAGTTAGAGAAGTACATTCTGCGATCTAGACGATTTTATTATCAAAAATGCGTTTTCTATAGGTTGTACGTTGCGCTTCTCTGTTTCAGTCATGCTGTACGGAACAGAACACATGGTTTAGGGAAAAATAGGGATTCAGCCTGAAGTCAACTCCATGAAAGTTTTGTATACTGTAGTAGCGAAATCACATAAAGGATTGAAAGAAGAGCGAATATAGACATGTATAAAGAAAGAGAACGAATACTGAAAGTTCGAAAAGGATGCGAAGTGAAAGTTGGAAATGGTCTTATCTAACAAATGACATGTTTGGGTATTTAAGCAAACACAGCACCGGCAGGCTTATAAAATATTATGTGCCTGAGGTAAAATTCAACCTGTCGGTTAAGAATGTAGTGGAAATTGACATAAATAACTACAAACTTTGATTTTTTTCCAAGGTAATATTTGAAATGTGTTTGTTGAGTTAGTCATCACTTACGAGGAGCGTTCAATAAGCAATGCAAGAATTTTTCTGAAAGTTGTTTGTTTTTACTCAGGATTCCAGCACTACATAATATTACTCGCTCTCTTGGTTACAAAATCCTATTTTCCAACGTAATCTCCGTTCAACGGGACGACCTTACGTTATCTTACTGTGAGGGCCAGTACGCCTGCATTCTACTACTCTAAAGGTCGACATCGGGGCTAGCGTCTTCCTGCACCAATAAATTCCCTATCTCCAGGTACTGCTTCCTGCGGAGTGCATCCTTCAATGTTCTAAATAGTAGGAGGTGTGAGGTGCGGATTGTAGGGTGGAGACGAAGAACTGTCAGACGAAGTTTTGTGAACTCATATGGGGTGCGCAGCGGTCTCTAATAACCTCGATGTCGACGGCACGTCAAACCCCAATATTCTTTTCTTCCTTTCCTTCCTTTTCGAGTGCGCAGACTTGTGCGAGGCCTTGCGTTGTCATGGAGAAAGAGAAGTTCTATGCATTTTTGTGGCGACTAACTCGCTGAAGTCGTTTCATCAATTTCTTGAGGGTAGCGCAGTTCACTTTAGAGTTGATAATTGGACAATGAGGAGGAACATAAAGCAGAATAATCCGCTCAGACTCCCAGAAGATCGTAGCCTTGACTTTGCTTTGAACTTTTTCTTCGGAGAAGAAGAAATGTCGTTCCACTCCATGGACTGATGTTTTATATTGACAAAAAACTGTCACGATCAGTCCCGGAAAGAGCAAGTAATTCGGCAAAGGTGGTCCTTCGTCGCTCTTTAAGGTCTTCTGCTAGGCAGTGAGGAATCCAGCGGGCACACAACTTAGAACACCCCAACTGGTGGAGGAATACGTCGGCAACAGACACGTCTACTTGTGCAGTGAGCGACGTACCGTGCTTTTATTCACTGCCAGGTCTCCGCAGGCATTCTGCAAGGGCCCATGCATACCTGCGATGATCTGGTCTTCTGTCGAAAGAAACTGCTTCGAACGCATCTGTGTTTCAGGCGCCATTTTGAAGGCTACGTATAGCACCGTCAGCTATCGGAACTTCAAGAAACAATAGGCACCGAAGCGGAAATATTCCACTATGTCTCATAACAAACTCTCCACTTCTTAAACCGAAATTGGCCGAGCGAAAAAAATGTGTTGTATTACCTATTGAACGTCACTCGTACATAAATTCAAGGGTTTCAAACATTTGCAAATATGATTTGTACGCCACGAAAATTTTATGAGGGAGTATCTCAAACATGTTAGTAAAAGTGTGCTGGCCGGGGTGGCCGAGCGGTTCTAGGCGCTACAGTCTGGAACCGCACGACTGCTACGGTCGCAGGTTCGAATCCTGCCACGGGCATGGATGTGTGTGATGTCCTTAGGTTAGTTAGGTTTAAGTAGTTCTAAGTTCTAGGGGACTGATGACCTCAGAAATTAAGTCCCACAGTGCTCAGAGCCATTGGAACCATTTTGAAGTAAAAGTGTACCTACATCAACACCCGCACGTGAAGGCTAATGAAAAAAATGTGGAAAGCATTACATCCATAAAACATACTGTTAGGCATTACAACTTCCACCACTATAACTCTCAGTTGTGAGCACTTCTATCAAGTCGAAAATTGTTTACAAATATCTTTGCGAAAGCGCTGTTAGTAGGAAGTAAAATTCCCTGTGGGCCTCTTCTGGTACAAACAGGCAACTTTCGTCGTCCTGCTCGCCTTGAGAAGGCTAAAGATAAATTCCAGAATCCCCTGCTGTTGTGTAAAATATTAGAGGTATAATACACTGAAACAAAATACTTGGTAAAGTGATATTGTACGTACCAATTTCGCTCAAAATCAGGACGACAAAAACTTTGTGTCACTGGAATCAAAGCTGTTAAAGCCCTTCTTAGGCATTATCTTATATACATATGTGAACAAAATGAATTGAAAACCAATACACATGCTATTCTCAAACCAACCACTAATGGCTTGTGTATATTTGCAGCTGAATTTACTCATCTAGTCTAAAAATCTATCCACCAAGCAAAGAACCTAACGCTATTGCTGTGCATAGACATCTACACTCAGCAAACCGCTGTAAAATACGTTCGCGTTCAGAAAAAAAAACACTCACACACACAGAAACAGAACACCTTCAACGACTAGACGTAGGACGTTCACATTCACAGGACACGTACATTAGCACGTTCTGCAGAAATGCTTAGCATTTGAAACATGTCGGCGCGCGGGTTTGAGGTCAACATCGATATCGCGGCCCAACACCAACCACCGGTGAAATGGTGGCTCCGGCTCTCGTTGTCGCTATAAACCGAAGGTAATGAATGAGTCTGACTTGAGAAGGCGTGCGGAATGCCTCGCAGATATATGCGAGAACCATACCGTCAAGTGAGTGAGTTTGAAAGAGGGTGCATTATTGGCGTGAGAGTAGGTGATGCGTCCATCCGGGAAACTGCTCCTAGTGTAGGACCAAGCGTTTCGGCAGTGCAACGGATTCGTGCAGAATGGTTCATGGAGGACCGTAGAACACGATCAGATGGGTCACGTGGCACCAATCAGACCACCAATCGAGAAAATTTACAACTCATTCTAAAGGCGTTGCAAAACAGATCCGCGTTCTCTTCGGCTCTCGAAACAGTGGAAGAGTGTAACACACCGTACATACCAGGACTGACAGTCCGTTGCCATTTATTATGGCACGGCGTATGTGCGCGTCGTCCATTTCTCCGCATACCCTTGAAGAATGTGCAGAAACGTCCTAGACCACAATGGTGCATGAAACGACGTCACTGGGGACAGGAATGACATCAGACAGTGTTTTCTGACGGATCCAGGGCCTGTTTGTTTGAAAATGATGGCCGCATTTTCGTTAGCCACAGAAACGGGGAGCGCCACAATCGTGATTGCATTTGCACAAACCATATAGCGCCAACTCGAGGCTTTATGGTATGGGGTGCTACAGGGTACAACAAAATCACATGTGGTGCATGTCCAGGGTACTGTGACCGATGTGACCGACGTGAAGGACATCCTGCGACCCGTAGCCATACCCTTTCCGCACAACAGCCCAGATGCCATTTTTCGGCAAGACAATGCATGACCAAATGCTGCTGCACCAAAACGTGCCTTCTTCGGGTCACAAGATGTCAGCCATTGCCCTGGCCAGCCAGATCACCAGATTTGTCGCCAATCGAAAATGTATGGGATATGGTGAAACGACGGGGGCAGCGCTGTGACCTGCCAACCATCACAGTTGAACTTTGGAACCAGGTGAATGCAGCACGAATGGCTATACTGCAGGACGCCATTCGCACTTTATATGCATCGATGTGAAAATTACCGAACTATCAGTTTAATAAGTCATGGCTGCAAAATACTAACGCGAATTCCTTACAGACGAATGGAAAAACTGGTAGAAGCGGACATCGGGGAAGATCAGTTTGGATTCCGTAGAAATGTTGGAACACGCGAGGCAATACTAACCTTACGACTTATGTTAGAAGAAAGATTAAGAAAAGGCAAACCTACGTTTCTAGCATTTGTAGACTTAGAGAAAGCTTTTGACAATGTTAACTGGAATACTCTCTTTCAAATTCTGAAGGTGGCAGGGGTAAAATACGGGGAGCGAAAGGCTATTTACAATTTGTACAGAAACCAGGTGGCAGTTATAAGAGTCGAGGGGCATGAAAGGGAAGCAGTGGTTGGGAAAGGAGTGAGACAGGGTTGTAGCCTCTCCCCGATGTTATTCAATCTGTATATTGAGCAAGCAGTAAAGGAAACAAAAGAAAAATTTGGAGTAGGTATTAAAATTCATGGAGAAGAAGTAAAAACTTTGAGGATCGCCGATGACATCGTAATTCTGTCAAAGAGACAGCAAAGGACTTGGAAGAGCAGTTGAACGGAATGGACAGTGTCTTGAAAGGAAGATATAAGATGAACATCAACAAAAGCAAAACGAGGATAATGGAATGTAGTCAAATTAAATCGGGTGATGCTGAGGGAATTAAATTAGGAAATGAGACACTTAAAGTAGTAAAGGAGTTTTGCTATTTTGGCAGTAAAATAACTGATGATGGTCGAAGTAGAGAGAATATAAAATGTAGACTGGCAATGGCAAGGAAATCGTTTCTGAAGAACAGAAATTTGTTAACGTCGAGTATAGATTTAAGTGTCAGGAAGTCATTTCTGAAAGTATTTGTATGGAGTGTAGCCATGTATGGAAGTGAAACATGGACGATAACTAGTTTGGACAAGAAGAGAATAGAAGCTATTGAAATGTGGTGCTACAGAAGAATGCTGAAGATAAAGTGGGTAGATCACATAACTAATGAGGAGGTATTGAATAGGATTGGGGAGAAGAGACGTTTGTGGCACAACTTGACTAGAAGAAGGGATCGGTTGGTAGGACATGTTTTGAGGCATCAAGGGATCACAAATTTAGCATTGGAGGGCAGCGTGGAGGGTAAAAATCGTAGAGGGAGACCAAGAGATGAATACACTAAGCAGATTCAGAAGGATGTAGGTTGCAGTAGGTACTGGGAGATGAAGAAGCTTGCACAGGATAGAGTAGCATGGAGAGCTGCATCAAACCAATCTCAGGACTGAAGACCACAACAACAACAACAATGCATCGATGCCATACGCATGGAACAAGTTATCAGTGCCCATGGCGGACCCTTTGCCTACTAGGCAACAGGACACATACTGACCGAGATGACTGAAATACTAATCATTTCTGTAGAACATACTAATGTGCATGTCCTGTAAATGTGAATGTCCTATCTCTAATCGTCAAGGTGTTCCGTTTTTTTCTGAACATAAGTGTACGTGCCAGTGCGACTTCCAACTGCACCTCGAATTAGTGCTCTTCCCTGGTACATTTCAGCATGGAGAGTTGAAAAAAGGACTGATTAACTGTCTCTGTGCGCACCATATTTCATATTGTTTCCCTAGTTCCTCTGGGAATATACGTAGGAGCATTTAGTATATTCTCAGGTATCACACTTCATACTAGATTCTCAGGTATAACACTTAACTAGTTCTTGAAACTTTGCAAATCGGCTTTCATGTACTGCTTAGCATCTAGTCCCACAGTACGTCGAGGATTACCGGAGTCTTAGCTGGAATCTGTTTTCTAGTAACTGCGAGATCAGAATTTGGCACCATATCTGTGACGCTCTTCTCAGGGTAAAAATGATGTGACTATTCTTGTTTTCCTCCGTTAAACATTCCCTGTTAGACAAGTTTGATATGGTTCCATACACTTGAATAACACCTCCTTTTCGATCGAACGCATTTTCACGGTATCCTCACAACAAACCGAAGCTCACAACCTACTACACCGACGACACAGCACGTGTCATCGTTCGATTTCAAAAAGATACGAACTGTTACACACAGGTTATTGGAAGAGTTACGCGATTCTGGTCGTGGTTCATTGATCCTGTACTCATATACTGCAACACTTCTGTGTTTTCGAAATCCACCATATTACATATCTGTGCCTTAAAAGAAGGTGGGAATCCTTGCACCACCGAGAAATTTTGTGCAAATCGGAACAAAAATTAGTGTAGATTTTATCAGGTAGTACTTCTTTATAGATAACCGCTCTCCTGCAAAATTTATGAAGTTACTATTAATATAATTTCATATTATTAACATACAACATGAGCAGCAAGGGTTGAAACAACTTTCCCTGAAGTTACTGTCGATGAATTTCCATGCAAGATAACAAGCTGCGTCCTTTCTACCAATAAATTCTCAATCCAGCCACAAATTTTGTTTGATACGCAATACGATTGTACTTTCCATTGATAAGCGTTGGCGTGGTACTGAATCAAATGCTTTTCGGAAGTCAAGAAAATATTGTACCATCCTGACTGCCTTTCTTAATTATTTTCTGGATGCGATGTGATAAAACCGCGAATTGCGATTCGTTTAATCAAAGTTCTTGTTTTCCTGAAGAAACATGTCTCGGAGTGGTTGGTTGCTCCAGGCCATATCAGTGGATCAGCTGTACAAACAGCAGACATTTCTGTTTCGACAATGCGACCTAGTAGATAGTGTCGGAAGTTCCATGCGGCTTTTCGCGGATGATGCTGTAGTATACAGAGAAGTTGCAGCATTAGAAAATTGTAGCGGAATGCAGGAAGATCTGCAGCGGATAGGCACTTGGTGCAGGGAGTGGCAACTGACCCTTAACATAGACAAATGTAATGTATTGCGAATACATAGAAAGAAGGATCCTTTATTGTATGATTATATGATAGCGGAACAAACACTGGTAGCAGTTACTTCTGTAAAATATCTGGGAGTATGCGTGCGGAACGATTTGAAGTGGAATGATCATATAAAATTAATTGTTGGTAAGGCGGGTACCAGGTTGAGATTCATTGGGAGAGTGCTTAGAAAATGTAGTCCATCAACAAAGGATGTGGCTTACAAAACACTCGTTCGACCTATACTTGAGTATTGCTCATCAGTGTGGGATCCGTACCAGATCGGTCTGACGGAGGAGATAGAGAAGATCCAAAGAAGAGCGGCGCGTTTCGTCACAGGGTTATTTGGTAACCGTGATAGCGTTACGGAGATGTTTAATAAAGTCAAGTGGCAGACTCTGCAAGAGAGGCGCTCTGCATCGCGGTGTAGCTTGCTCGCCAGGTTTCGAGAGGGTGCGTTTCTGGATGAGGTATCGAATATATTGCTTCCCCCTACTTATACCTCCCGAGGAGATCACGAATGTAAAATTAGAGAGATTAGAGCGCGCACGGAGGCTTTCAGACAGTCGTTCTTCCCGCGAACCATACGCGACTGGAACAGGAAAGGTAGGTAATGACAGTGCCACGTAAAGTGCCCTCCGCCACACACCGTTGGGTGGCTTGCGGAGTATCAATGTAGATGTAGATGTAGATGTAAGTATCTCATCACAGAGAATTAAATTCAAGCAGAGGGGACTTAAGGAAAGATTGAAAGAGTGAACCTAATATAAGCGTTCCGGGATGGAATCAAAAATAAAGGTCGCCAGGGTACTGCTTCCGGAAATCAGGAAACCGTGAGACTAAGAAAACTGACACTTTACAAGGGAATATGATGAAATGAAATAACTGAAATTAAAAGCTTACATGTGAGACCAAATAGTAATCGTAAAACTGGAGCTGTTAACTTGTAATGGCGCTTAAATGATCTCCTTCGCCAGGTGTATCCCATTAAAAGAGTGTGACGAAGTCTGTGGGACCGCCGGCAAGAGGAATGCGACGGACGACGCGTTAATAGGAGCCATGATTTACGCTAAGAGCCGGTCTCAGGCGGATGATTAATGTCCACGCGGGCACTTGTCCAGTGTCCGCAGTTAAATGAATATTCCAGCGGCGGAGCGTCATCCCGGAAGACGGCGTGGTCACCCAAGTATTAATTAGGCCCCGTATTTACTCACACAGGCGACCACTCGGTGTGGTATGAGTAAATTGATTTACGACAAACGGGGCTCCAGTAGTGGACGAAACGAACGGTACGTTCGCTCAGTTGAACAGTGTTCATTACATTTTTAATGGCTGAGTCTACAGCCGTTGTCCTACGTTAATGGTCTGTCAGCAGTTTTCCTTTTGTAGGCTTTAGAGAGAGGGATAGTTAAAACACAGGAATACTATTATGCGAATTTTGGTTAAGCAGGAAATGGCATGTCTTTAATTAGTGTTTGGGTTTTCCTGTGCCACATAACTAGTATCGCCACACGGGTAGTTACTTACTTTCACACTTGTGCTTTTCAGCTCTATACATGACTACGAGAACTCAGGAAGAGACTCATAAAATGTCTTGTATGGAGTGTTCTTCTATATGGCTCTGAAACATGGACTATGAGGAAGAAAGACAGAGAAACGCTGGAGGCTTTTGAGATCTGAACATGGCGGAGGGTGGAAAGAATAAGTTGCATGGACAGAGTAGAAAATGAAGAGGTACTGAGAAGAGTGGGAGAGATAAGACAGTTACTAGATGTATTAAAGAGAAGAAAAATAAATTGGATTGGGCATATATTAAGAAAGAACGACAGACTGATAAAAACAGTTTTAGAAGGTTATGTAGAAAGGAAAAGGAAGTGAGGAAGGAAGAGATTCGAGATACTGGATGACATGACGGTACAACATACAGCAGCCTTAAGAAGGAAGCAATGGATCGCAGAAAATGGAGAGGCAAAGGACCTGCTGATATAGCAGATAAATGATGATGATGATGATGATGATGATTTTTAAATAAAAGCTTGTGTAGCAGATCAAACACGCCACACACAAGTCATATCCGAATAACACTCAAGATTGTATATAAAGGTCAATATTCATAAATATGACAGGAATGGTCATTCGAAACAAAAATGGCAAGTAAATATGGGCTCTAAAACGCATATCTTGAGAGCTATGAGCATTTCTTGATCTTCGTTACTTTAAAACAAACCTCTTCTACTCCAAGCTCTCTGCTTTCCCCGTTTTGGGAAGGGGTAGTATGGACCAAAACAAGAAATAAATGTCGATAAAAAAGTGCTCTAAAATGGTTACTTTAAATGTTATGAGCACTTGTTCATTAGAAGAGTTGTGTTTCAAAGTATCGAATATGAACAAATGCTCATAGCTCTTAAACTATGCATTTTAAAGAACGTGTTTGCTTGACACTTTTTATTTTTTTGGTCCATACTACCACTTCCCAAAATATAGAGAGCAAAGAGCTTGCAGCAGAAGAGACTTTTTTCCACGGTATCGAAGATCAATAATTGCTCTCCGCTCTTAAGATATGCGGAGCCCAGGCTTACTTGATTTTTTTTTTGTTTCGAATGATCATTCCTCTCACATCCGTGAATACTGACCATCACTTCTGAAACACCACGTTATATAAGCGCAACATAAAGAAATTGTCTTAGTTGGACGGGAATCTATAGATGTGTAGATGTGCAGACAAACAAATCATTATAATTTCAGGAGTTCAAATGCCTCTAAGCACTATGGGCTTAACATCTGAGGTCATCAGTCCCTTAGAACTTAGAACTACTTAAACCTAACTAACCTAAGGACATCACACACATCCATGCCCGAGGCAGGATTCGAACCTGGGACCGTAGCGGTCGCGCGGTTCCAGACTGTAGCACCTAGAACCGCTCGGCCACCGCGGCCGGCTAATTTCAGGAGTATTGGACGATTTATTCAAGAGCAAGACCTTCACAAATTGAACAAGTCCGTCTTCGGCCTTTATGTAAGCATTATGTTTGGCATTGACTGATAGAATTTTTCGACTGCCTGTCGAGGGATAACGTGCCAGATTCTGTCCAAGTGGCACGTCAGATCTTCAAAATCGCAGGCTGTTTGGAGAGCCCTGCCCATACTGCTCCAGACGTTCTCAATCGTGGGGAGGTCCGGCGACCTTGCTGGCCAAGGTAGGATTCGACGAGTACGAAGACAAGGAATATAAATTCTCGCCGTGCGAGGACGGGCGTTGTTTTGCTGAAAAGAAGCCTAGCAAGGCTTACCATGAAGGGCATCACTACACTGTGTAGAATATTGTAGACGTACCGCTGAGCTGTAAGGGTGGCGCGAATGACAACCAAAGGTGTCCTGCTAAGAAAGGGAATGACACTTCAGACCTTCACTCCTGGTTATCAGGACGTATGGCTGGCGACAGTCAGGTCGGTGTCCCACTGCTGTCCAGGGAGTTTTCAGACTCGTCTCTGGTGGTCATCGGGACTCATTCCGAAGCGGGACCGTCACTGGAGACATTTCAAACTCAGTCAATTACATTCCAGGCCGAAGAAAAGCATTTTCCTGCCACGAAAATAGCAAAAGTTACTACATTTATCACTGTTTACATGTTTACAACCTGAAAGAGTTGCGCGTTAGTGAGACTGAAATTATCGATAGATCTTCTTCTGGGTTTTTCGTGAAGCTATCAAACTAATGTGACTTAACCCAGATACGGCTGTTGTCGTTTTGGAAGGATTTTTATAGTGGCGCTTTAAACTGCTTACTGCACTTAGTTGTTCTGCATGTCAACAGATAGAATTAGTATACACTTCATGCAATAGACCCTTTCCATTGTTTAAAACATAATTTAGCTTCTATTGTCATGTCAGGCTTACTCTATGTGTGTGTGAAAACTTGGTGTGCTGGAAATGGATTATATGTCGGACCCTCTCGTCGATGGGTAAGTACAACGTCTAAGTGCATATATTTATCAGAGATATAACTATTCACATATTATCTCCGAATGTTGTATTAGCATGGTAAAGGATAATATAGATATTTCCTTGTCAAATATTACCTCCGTGACTGTCTCTTTAAGCACATCCTTCTAGAAGGACGTTAGCTTAGTGCATACAAAAATCAGACACAATGTTTGCTGAGATTCTGCACAATTATTTGCGGGGAACGGGTGACATTAGATGAACTTTTTGAAATTTTAGAGTGCTGACGATGGCATTCCTGAAAAAGGTTTGGATGTTCCTCTGTTACCACCTGAAACAATACAAACCAAACAATACGATGCCACAAACAATAGAAACAAGAGAGAAACTGATCGCAACTAAGGGTTGGTAAGCACAAACGTAACCACGCTCTGCTACCAGTGATACGTCCGCTAAACAGGTAATAGAATTGTCTCAAGGGCCAAGGGTTGAGGTTAGTTCCTGCTTCTAATTGTCATATTTGTAATTTAATGACCTTTACAATCAAAGCAGCACATAGCCGAATCTTTATTGAGTGCAACTCTTTCACGGCTGAAGGCCTCCAAGAAGAAATCTTAACAAGATAAAAATCCAATCAGATAGCAATAAAATAATTCAAAAAACAACATACGCAAAATGCAATATAAATGGCTGAGGGCCACAAGTAAATTCCAAAATTTTTGAATATATTACCACAGACCTTTAAAGGCAGAAGGCCTGCAGGTTTAACAACAAGAAATCTTAAAAATCAACAAGATAAAATCCAATTAAGATAGCAATAAAATAATTTAAAAGAGTAACATCTGCAAGGTGCAATAGCAGTGGCTGAGGGCCACAATCAAACTTCAAAATTTTAAAATATATTAACATAATCTTTGAAGGCAGAAGGCGTTTAAGCTTGAAAGATAAATTAAAAAATTAATTTTGCAAAATTTTAAGAAAACAAACAAATAACCATAGGCATAAAATTTAAAACAGCTGACAACACATAATTAAACACCGGTGGCACTCAGAAGGCCTCCAGGGAGGTCGGTCTGCCCTCGTTCACTTAGGTGAGACAGGTGGTGAGCCCAACTATACTTGATCCGTTGTAACCCAACCAGTTGACAGCCACGGACCGACCGATACAACGACTTGCTTCCCGTCAATCAGCACATGATAACTCAAACCAGCAATGTTACTAACGTGATAATCCACAACGGACTACGTATTAGCGGTCAAAATTACACACCATGTTGGACAGCGACAACAGGTGAGGAAAGGACGCTGCCTGAAATTACGTTAGTGGCCAGGGCAGGTAACCGGAACACTAACGGCCACTAGGCAGAAAATTCCGCCGGTACACTTGAATTTGAAACACGGTAATAGTTAACTTCGCTGAAAAGAACACTGCCTGAATTTACATCAGTGCCCAGGGCAGGGGACCAGAACATTAACGGCCACAAGACAGAAAATTCCACTGGTGCACTCAAATGGTAGTCGACCAGAATAATTAATTGCACCACATGGCGGCTAAATCTCAGCAGTAGAACCACTGGTTCTTGCTCACTGGAAAACCTCACCAACAGCAAACCACCGAAGCGAACCACCACAGCATGAATAGACGTGGCGTCGGTAGCTGAAACCACTACTCAACTGTGACGTCCTGGGTCGGCGAACCACGATGCTCGTAGCGATCGGACAGCTCCACACACGCTCCGACACTGCGCAGGGGCTACCAGCGGCCCCAGCCGACTGCACCGCGCGGAGATAACTTCCCTCGTCCTCAACAACCGACCGACTCCACCCCAGACCCGCTTCCCGGAAACTATATGCACCAAACCAAAGATGGTACACGGCGCAACACATCACTACTGTGACACGTAGAAGAAGAGAAAACCACGACCGAACAAGATTTATTGCTAACAGTATTTCGCTTACACACACACACACACACACACACACAGAGAGAGAGAGAGAGAGAGAGAGAGAGAGAGAGAGAGAAGGGAGACAAGAGAGACAGACACTTACTGCTGCTACGGTGGCAGGTTATCAAGATTTAAGTGAGTTTGAACGTGGGCTAACAGTCGGGGCACGGGCGATGGGACACAGCATCTCCGAGGTGGCGATGAAGTGGGGATTTTCTTGTACGACCATTTCACGAGTGTACCATGAATATCAGGAATCCGGTAAAACATTAGATCTCCGACGTCTCTGCGGCAGAAAAAAAATTCAGCAAGAACGGGATAAACAGTGCCTGAAGAGAATCGTTCAACATGACAGAAGTGCAACCCTTCCGCAGATTGCTGCAGATTTCAATGCTGCGCCATCAAAAAGTGTCAGCGTGTGAGCCATTCAACGAAACATCATCAATATGGACATTCAGAGCTGAAGGCCCACTCGTGAACCCTTGATGACTGCACGACACAAAGCCTTATACCTCGCCTGGGCTCGTCAACATCGACATTGGACTGTTGATGATTGGAAATATGTTGCATGGTCGGACGAGTATCGTTTCTAATTGTACAGAGAACACCACGTGAATCCATGGACCCTGCATGTCAGCAGAGGATTATTCAAGCTGGTGGAGGCTCTCTAATGATGTGGGGCGTGTGCAGTTGGAGTGGTATGGAACCCCTGATATGTCTAGATGCGACTATGAAAGGTGAAACGTACGTAAGCATCCTGTCTGATGACTTGCGTCTATTCGTGTCCATTGTACATTCCTATGGACATGGGAAATTCCAGCAGGACAATGCTACACCCTACAATTCAAGAACTGCTACTGAGTGACTCCAGAAACACTCTTCTGGGTTTAAACACTTACATTGGCCACCAAACTCCCCAGCCATGAAGATTATTCAGCAGCCCTTCATACTCTTGCGGATTTACGAGCAGCCATGCAGTATTCATGGTGTCAATTCCCTCCAGCAGTGCTGCAGACATAGTCAAATGCATGCCTCGTCATGTAGCGGCACGTCTGCGCGCTCGCTGGGGTCGTAAATTACAGTGGCTGATGTGGCTTCTCAATAACTATATAACAGAAAAATCATCGCGTTTCAGATTTTTACTCCAAGTGGCAAATGTGAACACCATGAGCTTTAATTGACGATCGACACTAGTATTACGCAAAAAGGGGGTGTAACAGATGAGACTTCTGCAGTTCTGAGTGAAGCTTTATGCGCTGTTATGCGGCATCGCGTGCGTTCATTACCTTGTCGGTGTTCGTCAGGGGGGCGGCGGGTAGCACAGCTCCGCTCACCTCTCCGTCTCGGAAGTAACTCTCTCCTAACTTCTCCTTACTACAATTTACCGAAGTTGGTTTAAAAAAACTATCTGGCTGAGTTTCATCTGACCAATCAGGGTCTCAATGTTAACCTTAAGCTCCGCCTACAAAAATTCTGTCTATCCAATGAGAAACGTTATACTTTTCGTGGTGGGGCATTGTTTTTAGAATTTGCAACGTAACAGAGACGCGAAGAAGTCTCACGCTAAAACTTGCGGGTGGTGTAGCCCTTTTTGTGTTATCGTAAGATGTATACTGTTCTTCTGGAGGGCTCTAGCTTTTAACATTGGCTGTTGGGTGATCCTGACGTAACAGAGACGCAAAAAAGTCTCACGCTAAAACTTGCGGCTGGTGTGGTCCTAGCGGTTAGCTGGCGACGTGGGTGTCCGTCCGTCCCTTATCGTAGGGCCTTCCAGCTTAACACGGTTCTGCTCTCGGCTTCTGTTCTCGTTTATCCCCTCGGAACTGCGTCTTTCTCACGGTGGGAAGGTATGACATGCATTTAGGCATTCTTGTGTTAGTCTGTGGTATTCCATTTGCTCACTCTTTACTCGTATTACTTTGGTTAATTTAATGTCACGATTTATTCGGAGCTATGTGACATACTACTGGATTTGCTTATCATGTCAGGGTTTTCATGGAATGTGTTGGATTTGCCTGACACCTTACAATGTCTCTTTCATCTAAAACTGTTGGCGTTAGTGACAGGGAAATTCCAATGTGGACAGGAGGTATGTAATTTAGGAGCGACAGGACGTCAGCAAATTTCTTCTTTTCAATAAGCCTTGCCCCATTGTATTTAAGTCGAAGCGTAGGAACTGGTCCTTGCCTTCCAAGTTTCCTGACGTTTATTTCATGCCAAATATCATGACAAAATGTCTCGTTGATGAACAAAGATGATGGATATTCGGAGGTCACCTTCCACCTACATATTTTCCTTAGGTTGACATCTCGATCATCGACTGTCTTCTTTCTGAAGACAAACGCTTCTTTACAGTGTAGTATTTGATAGAAATACTCTCTTTTCATATTGTATACAAGCCAACTTCTTGATTATCTCGCACCACTGATCTGGACTGTACACATCTTGTACTTGTCGGCGAAGGTAATTTTCAATTGTACTTCAGGAACAAAATGGTATGTACACTCTTTGACATAAAACTTGACCGGCGGCCGGCCGCTTCAGAGGCTAAGTCCGCGCCGATCGCGACATGGGACAAAAAAACTGGCCAACTCGCTAATTCTCTAAGTCCGGTTATCTGCACAATCTGGCAACACTGTAGACTGCGGCACTTCCTGGAGGAAAACTTGTCCCATGATAGAGAAACTCTAGGCTGATTACGCCTGTGGTCTAGCGGTAGCGTGCGTTGTTTCTGTTCATAATGTCAGTGGATCGAGAGCAGCTGGCATAAAATATTTTTATAGCCTCTTCTGTCTGAATGCTGAAGACGTGAATGTAATGGTAGCGCAGATTCAATCTATTTCGCTTTGTGACACACCGATATCAAAATTTTATCCAGTAACGATTTTGCGGCAGATTTCCTGCAGACTGTCCTCCTCTGGACGCCGTATGCGACAAAGCTCCGGGATCCATTTGCTGGCTACTGGCAGCGGCCGTGGCGACAGCAGCGGCGCTGCACTCCCCCGTTCTTTATCGAAAGCGCCTGCTACCGCTCATCGCTTTTGATGATTTAAAACGCTTTATTATTAAATGTTGCTCCACAGAAAATTTCTACAATTTCCATTCACGCTCAAAAGCAACGGAGACAGACGCCCTGATTAGTAGGCGGGTATTATATTACATTAATCGGCAAGAGCTGAATATGGCCCGAAATTAATTTTATAGACTGGGACGAAATTAAACCACCTCACTACATTCGATGAATTTATAAATGCTTCATACCTCGTTTCTTTTCCTTTCAAACTCAATTATTTGTGCAACTTTTGGTCAATGTTTGGATGTTTTCGTCAAGCCAGAGTGAGCGTCTGTGGTGTAAAGTGTATTACAGTTCTTGTTTCATTCCTTATGGTAAGTCTATGCGATAAACTGTGTGAATACCTTGCAATGCATGCTCTGTAGCAGTGCAGGAACACTGCACATTTGGAGTTCCATGTATGGGTTCATGAAGTATTTATTGTTGATCGGAAGTGATAGTTAAGGTCATCAGATTTAAACCAGAAAAATTTGTCGTTTTGAAGGTTTCAGAGAACGGAAAGGAATTGCTAACGCCGGTGTTAGAAAACGTCTACAGTTAAATGGTATTGCAAAAATTTAGAAGAAGGGAACTACATTAATGAACATGTGCACTTCATAAACAACCTTCTGACATGTTAGACCTATATGACGAACAAAGCTCAAATTTATATCGTTGACAGTCGGTTTGAATCTTTTCAGGGTCTATTTTACAGTGAAGCACCTTGGAATTTGCAAAGCAGAAATCCATGATATTAACTTAATTTACTAAGTCGAAATCGGACGAAGATTGATGTTTAAAGGCATTCTTCAGATTTCGCATAAGAAATTTTTACTAGCAGTTTGCAACTCCATTAATTAAAATGGAAAATAAAAGGTTGTACTCAGCGGCTTCTACCGTGATTCGAACTGCTATGTCTTATAGTGCAAGCACTGCAACGCACAAGGGAACCTCTGAGCTAACGACACACTGGCGGCCAGAGGCGGAATATAGTCACTGTGATGTTGCCTGAACCTCAAAACGCAACCTTAAACACACGAACAGAGGAGGTGGAGATTACTGTTTTAACGTCCCGTCGACAACGATGTCATTAGAGACGGAGCACAAGCTCGGATTAGGGAAGGATGGGGAAGGAAATCGGCCGTGCCCTTCCTAAGGAACCATCCCGGCATTTGCCTGAAGCGATTTAGGGAAATCATTGAAAACCTAAATCAGGATGGCCGGGCGCGGGATTGCACCGTCGTCCTCCCGAATGCACACACAAACAGGTGTTACTTATGTGAAGAACGCCGTTCTTGGAGTCCAGAAATTAAATATACTTTCTAATTGTGTCATCTTGCAGTGGATTATATCGTACGAGTCTTCGATGTGGAAAACGAATGTCAAGTGAATTTAGCGAGGTAACGCCGACCTTCACCCGGAAGTAAATGCACTATCAGAGTGTTGACAAATACTTGCTACGACGCTGCCATTTCTAGGCTCTCTGACGAGGCAGCTCTTCAGCGAAATGCTTGCCGTGATTCTCCGATACGGTTCTTCAGAGTGGAGACGCGCGCGCACGTTTGGTTTTTATGCGGCGTTCTCCCCTGATGGTTTCTGACGTCGCCTTCTGGGCTATGTATACATATGAGACATTCAATTATCATTAATCCAGAATGATACAAGTTTCAGCTTCCGGCGTGGAAGAAGGCTGTTGACGCCGACATTATATCATTTCAACGTAGGGAAAGCAAAACGGATCATTCAATGTTTCTCATTCAACATAAAGCATGTGAGATAATTTTCCGTAACGTTCATAATCATCTAAAAATACAAACGAAGTAAAAATACACCGGAAGCTTATTCGAATTGAATATAACGCTTTGCACCTCGATGTCGAATTTGTCCACTTGCAATCTTTTGCAGCATACACATAGAATGTCATGATTACCACGAGAATGAAGAAATATGTTGGTAAGGATGGAAGCAAGAAGAGACGCAGTCAACAAATATTCTATTCCTCATGGCATTCATTTCATTTGACACGTAAGAAGAGGTAAAGCGGGAATTTACTTTCGTTAACACGAAAGATATGCCGCACATATTGATAACGAGGAAGTCTGCGTCTTCATACGTTTCCTCCTTGAAATCTGTATGCTCTATTATATACTAAGTAGCCCGATCATTGTTTCAGTAATGTTACCCTCTTGTTTGACCCCGTAACGATGAACAGATTCCAAATGCATGTCTCCCTTCCTGGGTTGTTTTTTGTGTTTTATTGCTTGGAATTCCTGAAGCAGACCACTGTGCCTTCCCCCCTCGTGGGTTAGGTCTCAAAACTAAACCGCTTTGTATCCAATGGCATAATTTATTCAGACAGCATCAGCATAAGACTATCAAACAAAGCCTTCCATTTACAGTTGCAGCACTCTAACCAGCACTGACCAAAGTGTAATCCACGGTCATGGTCCTAAATTACCAGCTGTCTGCTACTGTGGCAAAGTCCGTACTACACTGTCGATTCCGCAGCACCATTTTATCTGGTAACACTGTGTAGTTGCACAGTTGTGCTACCAGGTCTGTCCTCACACTGTCAACTTTATGTATCTCACTTCTCCTGTAGCGTAGATCACGAGGAGCCGAAGTAAATGAGTGTATTCTGCATGACGTAACATCCAGTATTCCCTTCTTTCATAGCCACTCTTCATGTGCATCGATACCAAATAGGAATGCGAAAACTCTTGCGAGTGAGAGAATGACAATAACAATCGTAACAAGAACAAGCAAATAATGAATGATGTTTATTCCAACGCAGAACGAGAATGGCTTTAAATATAAAAATCTGTATCTATATCTATATCCATATCTATTGATCTTTGAGTTGGCACAATGCAAATATATTCTTAGCATTTAGTTACTGAATTTAGTTCTGGATGTTTGCAGAGAAAAGGAAAAGTCGGTACTTCTCGCTAGTGTAATATAATGTGAACCAGCAACTACCCTTTCCTTAGAACACGACTCAAGCAGGTCCTCAAGTAGGTAGCAAGGCACTGCTGCATTCTGTTCCCTGACATTGCTCTGATGACGGTTAATGCAGATAGTTCCGATTATGAAATACAAAACGTATTGCAGGTTAGTTCCTAGGATAGTAACATTAAATTTGCGTTGTAGACGGCACATGAACGTGACGACTATCCATATTACTCATCAATATAAAAAGACAATATTTAGGGAATTTAGCAGGATTACTCAAAATGAATTCTGAAATTGGGTGACTGACTGCACAGGTGCTAAACGTCGTCAAGTGTATACGATGTCCTAGTCGCATTAGGAATATGAAGATCGTCTTCGACAGCTCGCAACTTTCACATTGCTATCTCCACCCTACTCCAGACAGCCCTCGGTGGAGTTGCACTACGTTGCCGATGTTATGGAAGGCATTCAAACCGACAACAGACCACATATTGAAAAATACAAGCGAATTCTCTTGCAGCGTAAGCTTATTGTAACTAATCTAAAAATTATTGGAGAGGAACATTGTCCTATTCAAAAAAAGTAAAATGTTACACACTGTTGACGTCAAACGGACATTATCTATGTCCTGTCTTGTGTCCTACTCATCTATAATATCAAGTGTACTATGTAAATGATTATATATAATGGACGATAGGGTAATGCATTGATACCAGATGGTGGGGGCCGGCCGGTGTGGCCGTGCGGTTCTAGGCGCTTCAGTCTGGAACCGCGTGACCGCTACGGTCGCAGGTTCGAATCCTGCCTCGGGCATGGATGTTAGTGATGTCCTTAGGTTAGTTAGGTTTAAGTAGTTCTAAGTTCTAGGGGACTGATGGCCTTAGAAGTTAAGTCCCATAGTGCTCAGAGCCATTTGGACCATTTGAACTATTTAACACAAAATGACATTAAAAATTAAAGTTATTCACGAGCAGCTAGTTGAGAATATGTATGAACATTAAATGACACGACGAACTGAAATAATATGACGAAGAGTTCAGCGCTCACTGGGAATAGAGCCCCACACATATCGTTGTTGACTACACACAAAGAGACGTCAGCTACCGAATTTTTCTCCACCAGCTGCTCAGAATAGCATCTTGAACTTACAGTCATCTCGCAAATAGTTCTGTGTCTCACTGGGAGTTAAAAACGTCAGATATCGTTAGTGTTGACAACGAATGAAAATACATTAAAAATCAAAATTATTATCCACCAGCAGATAGGTGTTCTCATGATAGAGCTTGATAATGCATAATTAAATCTTTAGTGCTGGGCCAGGATTCGATCCCATTCACGCGTAATATGTGAAGGTGTTGAGGAATCTGCAGTTTTGAACAAACAACAAATTGTAGCCGAGCTGTATTGCCACGAAGGAATCAAATTCCGCGTTAAGGGCGGTCTGAGTTGCATCCCCAGTTTAGAACCAATTTTATCGACATACAGAAGCTCAAATAAAAGATGGAATAAGTGCCCTGTGACCATACATAGCGTTTGTGTCGTCACTTGAAATAAATAACTAGTATAAGAAAGGTTACTGGTGATAGAGTTTCTACATGTCGCCACTCCAGACTTTATTGTGGTTCAACCTACCGCCTACTTGGTAAAGAAGGAATATCATCTTTAATGTGAATTTTCAGACCACGCAGCCATTATATCTCCTCACTTGGTGTAGCCAGGAGAGAATGGAATCTGTCTCTCCCTATCTAAAATCATTGACGGAAGTGGGAATCGAACCCAGACCATAGGTATAACAACCTACCATCCGTCCAACAGACCACGAAATTCTCTTCTCTGCGAGTCATTTTTCTATCGTAACGCAGTTGCGCCACACTGGATGAGAATTCTGACACACAGGCTCCCTGTAGTAATTTGCAGCATGTTCTGTAAATTCATTTACTTGGTTGACCGAATCACCATGAACTAGCTGCCTCGGCTACCCAGTGCATACATTCGACTATTTTGTAATCACAGAAATAAAATCACGTAAATGCCACCTACACACAACTGCCAACAGTGTAGGATGCAGAAGTTTAAATAGGAAGTGTTCCTTTCCACTTGAGCTATTCTATTGCGCTATCTGTTACTAGAAAACGTCGTTCAGTCCAAAAGAAAAGCTGTAACTGTTTGTCTCTCAGAAGTCAAGGCCTGGCCATATGCAGAATCTCACAGTGCTGTGGAATCCAAAAGTTCTGGAGGAATAGTTGCCGAGCTCTGGAGCTGCTGTAGCTACGTGTCAGCTTGTAGCATAGATAAGATGTCGCGAGTTCGAATACATTCAGTGCTACATTTTTTAAAACGCAATTCTGCTCTCTGCTGAAGGTATCAATCTAATGGAACTTTGAACATAATTCCCTTCACTTCTCAACCCAAAGTAGTCGCATGTGGAAAAAGGGCTAACTACTGTGACATTTTGTTCTATTCAGGTTTAATAGACAGCAGGCAGCAGATGCATCTCGAAGATGTGCAGGGAGAGCGCATCGTGCCATAATATGTCAGAAAAGTATTTTCTATATTAGCCGTCGTGTGGTAGTGATATTTTATTCTTCTTCAAACTTTGTTTGACAGCTTTAACTCAGAACAAGTTTTCTACATGCATGTAATCAATAAACTGCATGTGCATTGTCAGACTGTCATAGGTAACATCTGAGAATTCGCATATATCGTTGATGATTAATTTCTCTCTCATGTTTACTATTGTTTTAACAACACTAAAGGAAACCTTACGAAAATTGTGCACTGTATTATAAGAAATGAAATAAAACTAACCATGGTAACCTTACGACGAAAGTATCTGTACACAAGCATGCCTCTATCGACACGAATTAGTAAAATACTACTCACTTAGATTTTGATTGGGTCTGTGTTTAATTGGTATGCTGTGTCATACTCAAGAGGTATGCAAATGTGGCATTTCATAAATATAGTTACGTATTCCTAGAAACCCAAAATTCGCTTGTCAGCAGCGGAAAGAGGCCTTACCTGTTGTGCAGCATTGTAAGTTTTTCAACATTGCACTATGAGCTGAAAGCATTTTCTTGCGATTTCCTTATTGATGTTTGATCTGACTGCTTGTAGCTCTTTCACAGAAGGGATAAAAACGTTACAGTCAGTGAGACTGGAACTGCGAACCGTAACAGACGCTTTTTCACAGCTCAGCACGTTACCACAGAGCTGGCGAGGAGGTATGGGTCTTAGCTCCCTATTACGAGGGCAATGGTAACTAGAACTCGTAAACCGCTATTTGAATGTCGAGATTAGTTGCTGTTTCCACCTGCAACGACTTTCCTGGGCTGGAAACCGTAAATTTTCAATCTTTTGTTACCCTGCAAGCGATAATAACTCAGATTATTCAATGGAAATGACAGGTAAAATCAAGTGAACTTTGAGGCTTAATTCCGTGCACACCAGGAAGTAACTCGTGGATCACAGAGTTGCCAAACATACATTGCCTTGTTGCCAAATCTCAGTTACAGTACCAGCAGGAGGAAGAGGAACCGATGTGATCCTACAGCGGTCTGGGAAGTGACCATAGCTGGTGTCTCCAAGTCACGGCTGCTACGGCCTGGAATACGTAATGCGTCTCATTCGCTTTCTGTAACTAGGTTTAGGGACTGGAGCGTAGTTACTAATAATACTCAGAACTGACTGCAAACTGAGCATCATAAATCAGTAACTCTCATTGTTGTTTTTATATTTCTTTCGTAAGTGTACTCAAAACTAAGAAAGTCATTCACAGGCGTTTTCGTGCCTCGCCGATAGTCGAGCACAACATACAAATAAAAATAAAAAAGAATGTGTGTGTGTGTGTGTGTGTGTGTGTGTGTGTGTTTGTGAGAGAGAGAGAGAGAGAAATAAAAAGCAATGAGAGAGAGTGTAAAAAATTGTTGTAAAGAAATTGAATCATGGTATTTAAAGAAATCTTTCATTAAAATGACACGTTCCATATCATTACGAAATGTCGTATTCATGATCTATGGAACAAGAGTTAATCTAATGTAATCTAATCTAATCTAATCACATCATATTGATGATTAGCCATGAAGAGTCATGAATTACCGAAATTTTGGCCAATACCAGTAACCAAATCTAAACTTGAAAATAAAAGACGACAATTTTTGTAATAAACCGTGACTGCTATCAAGACCCTTTCGTCCCTGTTATCGAACCACGAAAGATGTCTGATATACCTCCATTCTGAAGTAACAAAGTGTGTATGCATTTAAAGATGAAGTGCATGATGTGAAGTTCTGTGACGGAGATACGAACCCAACACGTAATCCGATTGTTAACTAAGAAAAATCAAATGTTACGTATCGGTTTTTCTTACGAGCCGCTAGGTGTCTGAATCTAAAATAAGGATACAAACTTTTGTGCCTAAGCGACAATCGAACTGCACACCTACCGTGCATCCACGAATATAGCTTAAGTTTCAGTTGCTTACTCATGAACAGTAAGATGTGTGCGTGTTTGACCAGAAATAACGACACCTGTTGCCATTGTTGGAAACACATGAACAGACATTGAAATTGCGCGTTAATTTTCACTAGCAGGTGGGTGTGCACTTGATAAAGCTAGAAATGAAATTATGAATATTTTTGTACTGGATCAGGTTTCAGACCCACATACTTACCTTTGGAGGAGACCTAGAGAAGATTGCAGTCTTGGGAAAAGGAACGAAATGACTGAACTATACTGTTCCGAGAGATTCAGATCCTCGAAAGAGGAGATACGAACTCGAATCACAGTCCAGCACCAAATTTTTAAACGTCTCTAGTTCAATCAAGTACAAGTAAAATAAGAGCCCTGTCCCTTTAAATGGCTATCGGTTCATCAAATAAAATAAAATTTTCTAATGTAAGTAAGCTTACTGGCGACTGTATTTCTGTTTACCATGACTTCCGCTGTGTCATTTCCCAACGTAAACCGGCTCTGCCCAGTTGGTAATGAAGGAACGTGATGTTTAATGCGGATTCTGGATTATAACGTCTTTCTCTTGAGGTTACCAGAGGTAAAATAAATCTGTTTGTGCCTCTTAAAAGTAAATGCCTGAACCCACGTATTGCACCTGTGATAGCTCGTTCCACCATACCATTGTGGCCACATTACCCAGCCCCAAGAGTGTGCTGTAACGGATGATGTGCTTAGCTTACAAAATTAGTCACGGTGGAAAAAATGCGAGTCTATTAAATGGTCGAGTAGAAGCAAGCTTCTGACGCAGAGATTATGCTATTCTCATGTCAGCAGGATGTAAAGACTCTTCTAGGCATCATAGGCTGGATGTGAAGCCATTTTGATTTTTCACAAATTCAGCAAATTTCTTAGTTCGAGAAAATCCACTGCAAAGTGTGAAGTTGCCGGATAATTCGATTATTACTGTTATTATTACTATCATTTTATTCATACCGCTGCTGTAACATCATTTAATGCCTTTTGGTCACTATAGATGTAGTTTCCCATGAACAGGTTCTTTCCCTGTCTACGGAATCCTTTTCATGTTAATATCAAACACCAGCAATTACTCGTAGATTACTTTAAAACTAAAGTAATTGACGAAGACGTTACTTGGTAACAAAAACGCACTGCCTTTCTTCATTTACTTTCGCCTAGAAATGGCTATCGAGTACTGACAAACCAAAAGGCAAGAGATCTTACTGCCTTCCGATATACGTTGCTGTTAGTTCTTCCACATGATCTCGGTGCTGAAGCTATGAGTGTAATTCAAGCGAATCTACAATATCATATTAGCTGGTCTCGCGTTTTACCTCAAGACTACGGTCGCAGTCAAGAGTAATGTACTAAGACTGGAGTCAAGACTTCCTCTGGGAAGTGCCGCAGTCTACATGTTGCTAGATCGAGCATATTGCCAGACATAGAATTCTGAGAGGAGCACGACTGTATTGTCCAGCTTACGTGAACGACTCGGCGGTCAATTTTTTGGTCTGAGACTGTATCTACAACACATATTGCACGCTGAAGACCCAGAAGAATTTAAAAAAAAAAGTAGTTTATGAGAGCAACGTTAACTATAGCGTTCGAAGTATTCATAGTATTGTATACGTGTGTGTAAACGCCTTCCAATGACCACTCAAGAAAGACAAGGATACACAGTCTAGCTCCAATACTATAAATACGCCTCAGTTTGTGGATGAACTCAGACTTAGGTTGATAATAATTGTGAAAATTTAGCAGCACTGTACCCATTGGTGTTAAACTCGTTTTCAACCAATGATTCCCACAGCTACAAGGATACTACTTGTGATACCTCTTAGACAAAATACTTAAGCAGTGTTATCAGACGAAAAGATCAACCTGACACAAACTGTGAGAAGTTTGTTTTACAACCTTCGTACTTGGATATTCAGCTTTTTCCTATTTGAGATATCTGTGATTGTTGCTGCTTAAGACGATTTAAGCAGAAACTAAATTCCCTCAGCTTCGACAATGTTTAAAGAAATCGTCTTATTGGCACTAAATCGTGGTTTGTGAATTGTTTACCGGCCGTACTCTGCCGTATTTTGCCGGTTGGAAGGCAAAAGCTTACTGACAAATTTCACACAGAAATTACAGTGTACTTATGGAGCCAAATGAGTGAATTGCGTATTTTCCGGTGAGAAAGAGCACTGGCAAACAGTCTTCACTACATTAGGTTATTTAAACTGGTGTCACTCTGAGCTAGAATTTATGGTCAGCGACTAAGTGTAAGGTCAACGTTTTGGATGCGAGTTTTGCGACTGTGAAATACTTTCCTACATTATAGAAGCGAATATTAAATTTGAACTAATATTGCGAAAATTTTGTACTTGGACAGCTTAGAATGAAAATACTTCTGTTTATTTCAAAGGGAAACAATAGATTTTCTAAAACACTGTCTGTCATACACAACTTGAAACAGGTCATGTCGACCAAATCATGTGGAAGAACTAACAGCAACGTATATCGGAAGGCAGTAAGATCTCTTGCCTTTTGGTTTGTCAGTACTCGATAGCCATTTCTAGGCGAAAGTAAATGAAGAAAGGCAGTGCGTTTTTGTTACCAAGTAACGTCTTCGTCAATTACTTTAGTTTTAAAGTAATCTACGAGTAATTGCTGGTGTTTGATATTAACATGAAAAGGATTCCGTAGACAGGGAAAGAACCTGTTCATGGGAAACTACATCTATAGTGACCAAAAGGCATTAAATGATGTTACAGCAGCGGTATGAATAAAATGATAGTAATAATAACAGTAATAATCGAATTATCCGGCAACTTCACACTTTGCAGTGGATTTTCTCGATCTAAGAAATTTGCTGAATTTGTGAAAAATCAAAATGGCTTCACATCCAGCCTATGATGCCTAGAAGAGTCTTTACACCCTGCTGACATGAGAATAGCATAATCTCTGCGTCAGAAGCTTGCTTCTACTCGACCATTTAATAGACTCGCATTTTTTCCACCGTGACTAATTTTGTAAGCTAAGCACATCATCCGTTACAGCACACTCTTGGGGCTGGGTAATGTGGCCACAATGGTATGGTGGAACGAGCTATCACAGGTGCAATATGTGGGTTCAGGCATTTACTTTTAAGAGGCACAAACAGATTTATTTTACCTCTGGTAACCTCAAGAGAAAGACGTTATAATCCAGAATCCGCATTAAACATCACGTTCCTTCATTACCAACTGGGCAGAGCCGGTTTACGTTGGGAAATGACACAGCGGAAGTCATGGTAAACAGAAATACAGTCGCCAGTAAGCTTACTTACATTAGAAAATTTTATTTTATTTGATGAACCGATAGCCATTTAAAGGGACAGGGCTCTTATTTTACTTGTACTTGATTGAACTAGAGACGTTTAAAAATTTGGTGCTGGACTGTGATTCGAGTTCGTATCTCCTCTTTCGAGGATCTGAATCTCTCGGAACAGTATAGTTCAGTCATTTCGTTCCTTTTCCCAAGACTGCAATCTTCTCTAGGTCTCCTCCAAAGGTAAGTATGTGGGTCTGAAACCTGATCCAGTACAAAAATATTCATAATTTCATTTCTAGCTTTATCAAGTGCACACCCACCTGCTAGTGAAAATTAACGCGCAATTTCAATGTCTGTTCATGTGTTTCCAACAATGGCAACAGGTGTCGTTATTTCTGGTCAAACACGCACACATCTTACTGTTCATGAGTAAGCAACTGAAACTTAAGCTATATTCGTGGATGCACGGTAGGTGTGCAGTTCGATTGTCGCTTAGGCACAAAAGTTTGTATCCTTATTTTAGATTCAGACACCTAGCGGCTCGTAAGAAAAACCGATACGTAACATTTGATTTTTCTTAGTTAACAATCGGATTACGTGTTGGGTTCGTATCTCCGTCACAGAACTTCACATCATGCACTTCATCTTTAAATGCATACACACTTTGTTACTTCAGAATGGAGGTATATCAGACATCTTTCGTGGTTCGATAACAGGGACGAAAGGGTCTTGATAGCAGTCACGGTTTATTACAAAAATTGTCGTCTTTTATTTTCAAGTTTAGATTTGGTTACTGGTATTGGCCAAAATTTCGGTAATTCATGACTCTTCATGGCTAATCATCAATATGATGTGATTAGATTAGATTAGATTACATTAGATTAACTCTTGTTCCATAGATCATGAATACGACATTTCGTAATGATATGGAACGTGTCATTTTAATGAAAGATTTCTTTAAATACCATGATTCAATTTCTTTACAACAATTTTTTACACTCTCTCTCATTGCTTTTTATTTCTCTCTCTCTCTCTCTCACAAACACACACACACACACACACACACACACACACACACATTCTTTTTTATTTTTATTTGTATGTTGTGCTCGACTATCGGCGAGGCACGAAAACGCCTGTGAATGACTTTCTTAGTTTTGAGTACACTTACGAAAGAAATATAAAAACAACAATGAGAGTTACTGATTTATGATGCTCAGTTTGCAGTCAGTTCTGAGTATTATTAGTAACTACGCTCCAGTCCCTAAACCTAGTTACAGAAAGCGAATGAGACGCATTACGTATTCCAGGCCGTAGCAGCCGTGACTTGGAGACACCAGCTATGGTCACTTCCCAGACCGCTGTAGGATCACATCGGTTCCTCTTCCTCCTGCTGGTACTGTAACTGAGATTTGGCAACAAGGCAATGTATGTTTGGCAACTCTGTGATCCACGAGTTACTTCCTGGTGTGCACGGAATTAAGCCTCAAAGTTCACTTGATTTTACCTGTCATTTCCATTGAATAATCTGAGTTATTATCGCTTGCAGGGTAACAAAAGATTGAAAATTTACGGTTTCCAGCCCAGGAAAGTCGTTGCAGGTGGAAACAGCAACTAATCTCGACATTCAAATAGCGGTTTACGAGTTCTAGTTACCATTGCCCTCGTAATAGGGAGCTAAGACCCATACCTCCTCGCCAGCTCTGTGGTAACGTGCTGAGCTGTGAAAAAGCGTCTGTTACGGTTCGCAGTTCCAGTCTCACTGACTGTAACGTTTTTATCCCTTCTGTGAAAGAGCTACAAGCAGTCAGATCAAACATCAATAAGGAAATCGCAAGAAAATGCTTTCAGCTCATAGTGCAATGTTGAAAAACTTACAATGCTGCACAACAGGTAAGGCCTCTTTCCGCTGCTGACAAGCGAATTTTGGGTTTCTAGGAATACGTAACTATATTTATGAAATGCCACATTTGCATACCTCTTGAGTATGACACAGCATACCAATTAAACACAGACCCAATCAAAATCTAAGTGAGTAGTATTTTACTAATTCGTGTCGATAGAGGCATGCTTGTGTACAGATACTTTCGTCGTAAGGTTACCATGGTTAGTTTTATTTCATTTCTTATAATACAGTGCACAATTTTCGTAAGGTTTCCTTTAGTGTTGTTAAAACAATAGTAAACATGAGAGAGAAATTAATCATCAACGATATATGCGAATTCTCAGATGTTACCTATGACAGTCTGACAATGCACATGCAGTTTATTGATTACATGCATGTAGAAAACTTGTTCTGAGTTAAAGCTGTCAAACAAAGTTTGAAGAAGAATAAAATATCACTACCACACGACGGCTAATATAGAAAATACTTTTCTGACATATTATGGCACGATGCGCTCTCCCTGCACATCTTCGAGATGCATCTGCTGCCTGCTGTCTATTAAACCTGAATAGAACAAAATGTCACAGTAGTTAGCCCTTTTTCCACATGCGACTACTTTGGGTTGAGAAGTGAAGGGAATTATGTTCAAAGTTCCATTAGATTGATACCTTCAGCAGAGAGCAGAATTGCGTTTTAAAAAATGTAGCACTGAATGTATTCGAACTCGCGACATCTTATCTATGCTACAAGCTGACACGTAGCTACAGCAGCTCCAGAGCTCGGCAACTATTCCTCCAGAACTTTTGGATTCCACAGCACTGTGAGATTCTGCATATGGCCAGGCCTTGACTTCTGAGAGACAAACAGTTACAGCTTTTCTTTTGGACTGAACGACGTTTTCTAGTAACAGATAGCGCAATAGAATAGCTCAAGTGGAAAGGAACACTTCCTATTTAAACTTCTGCATCCTACACTGTTGGCAGTTGTGTGTAGGTGGCAGTTACGTGATTTTATTTCTGTGATTACAAAATAGTCGAATGTATGCACTGGGTAGCCGAGGCAGCTAGTTCATGGTGATTCGGTCAACCAAGTAAATGAATTTACTGAACATGCTGCAAATTACTACAGGGAGCCTGTGTGTCAGAATTCTCATCCAGTGTGGCGCAACTGCGTTACGATAGAAAAATGACTCGCAGAGAAGAGGATTTCGTGGTCTGTTGGACGGATGGTAGGTTGTTATACCTATGGTCTGGGTTCGATTCCCACTTCCGTCAATGATTTTAGATAGGGAGAGACAGATTCCATTCTCTCCTGGCTACACCAAGTGAGGAGATATAATGGCTGCGTGGTCTGAAAATTCACATTAAAGATGATATTCCTTCTTTACCAAGTAGGCGGTAGGTTGAACCACAATAAAGTCTGGAGTGGCGACATGTAGAAACTCTATCACCAGTAACCTTTCTTATACTAGTTATTTATTTCAAGTGACGACACAAACGCTATGTATGGTCACAGGACACTTATTCCATCTTTTATTTGAGCTTCTGTATGTCGATAAAATTGGTTCTAAACTGGGGATGCAACTCAGACCGCCCTTAACGCGGAATTTGATCCCTTCGTGGCAATACAGCTCGGCTACAATTTGTTGTTTGTTCAAAACTGCAGATTCCTCAACACCTTCACATATTACGCGTGAATGGGATCGAATCCTGGCCCAGCACTAAAGATTTAATTATGCATTATCAAGCTCTATCATGAGAACACCTATCTGCTGGTGGATAATAATTTTGATTTTTAATGTATTTTCATTCGTTGTCAACACTAACGATATCTGACGTTTTTAACTCCCAGTGAGACACAGAACTATTTGCGAGATGACTGTAAGTTCAAGATGCTATTCTGAGCAGCTGGTGGAGAAAAATTCGGTAGCTGACGTCTCTTTGTGTGTAGTCAACAACGATATGTGTGGGGCTCTATTCCCAGTGAGCGCTGAACTCTTCGTCATATTATTTCAGTTCGTCGTGTCATTTAATGTTCATACATATTCTCAACTAGCTGCTCGTGAATAACTTTAATTTTTAATGTCATTTTGTGTTAAATAGTTCAAATGGTCCAAATGGCTCTGAGCACTATGGGACTTAACTTCTAAGGCCATCAGTCCCCTAGAACTTAGAACTACTTAAACCTAACTAACCTAAGGACATCACTAACATCCATGCCCGAGGCAGGATTCGAACCTGCGACCGTAGCGGTCACGCGGTTCCAGACTGAAGCGCCTAGAACCGCACGGCCACACCGGCCGGCCCCCACCATCTGGTATCAATGCATTACCCTATCGTCCATTATATATAATCATTTACATAGTACACTTGATATTATAGATGAGTAGGACACAAGACAGGACATAGATAATGTCCGTTTGACGTCAACAGTGTGTAACATTTTACTTTTTTTGAATAGGACAATGTTCCTCTCCAATAATTTTTAGATTAGTTACAATAAGCTTACGCTGCAAGAGAATTCGCTTGTATTTTTCAATATGTGGTCTGTTGTCGGTTTGAAGGCCTTCCATAACATCGGCAACGTAGTGCAACTCCACCGAGGGCTGTCTGGAGTAGGGTGGAGATAGCAATGTGAAAGTTGCGAGCTGTCGAAGACGATCTTCATATTCCTAATGCGACTAGGACATCGTATACACTTGACGACGTTTAGCACCTGTGCAGTCAGTCACCCAATTTCAGAATTCATTTTGAGTAATCCTGCTAAATTCCCTAAATATTGTCTTTTTATATTGATGAGTAATATGGATAGTCGTCACGTTCATGTGCCGTCTACAACGCAAATTTAATGTTACTATCCTAGGAACTAACCTGCAATACGTTTTGTATTTCATAATCGGAACTATCTGCATTAACCGTCATCAGAGCAATGTCAGGGAACAGAATGCAGCAGTGCCTTGCTACCTACTTGAGGACCTGCTTGAGTCGTGTTCTAAGGAAAGGGTAGTTGCTGGTTCACATTATATTACACTAGCGAGAAGTACCGACTTTTCCTTTTCTCTGCAAACATCCAGAACTAAATTCAGTAACTAAATGCTAAGAATATATTTGCATTGTGCCAACTCAAAGATCAATAGATATGGATATAGATATAGATACAGATTTTTATATTTAAAGCCATTCTCGTTCTGCGTTGGAATAAACATCATTCATTATTTGCTTGTTCTTGTTACGATTGTTATTGTCATTCTCTCACTCGCAAGAGTTTTCGCATTCCTATTTGGTATCGATGCACATGAAGAGTGGCTATGAAAGAAGGGAATACTGAATGTTACGTCATGCAGAATACACTCATTTACTTCGGCTCCTCGTGATCTACGCTACAGGAGAAGTGAGATACATAAAGTTGACAGTGTGAGGACAGACCTGGTAGCACAACTGTGCAACTACACAGTGTTACCAGATAAAATGGTGCTGCGGAATCGACAGTGTAGTACGGACTTTGCCACAGTAGCAGACAGCTGGTAATTTAGGACCATGACCGTGGATTACACTTTGGTCAGTGCTGGTTAGAGTGCTGCAACTGTAAATGGAAGGCTTTGTTTGATAGTCTTATGCTGATGCTGTCTGAATAAATTATGCCATTGGATACAAAGCGGTTTAGTTTTGAGACCTAACCCACGAGGGGGGAAGGCACAGTGGTCTGCTTCAGGAATTCCAAGCAATAAAACACAAAAAACAACCCAGGAAGGGAGACATGCATTTGGAATCTGTTCATCGTTACGGGGTCAAACAAGAGGGTAACATTACTGAAACAATGATCGGGCTACTTAGTATATAATAGAGCATACAGATTTCAAGGAGGAAACGTATGAAGACGCAGACTTCCTCGTTATCAATATGTGCGGCATATCTTTCGTGTTAACGAAAGTAAATTCCCGCTTTACCTCTTCTTACGTGTCAAATGAAATGAATGCCATGAGGAATAGAATATTTGTTGACTGCGTCTCTTCTTGCTTCCATCCTTACCAACATATTTCTTCATTCTCGTGGTAATCATGACATTCTATGTGTATGCTGCAAAAGATTGCAAGTGGACAAATTCGACATCGAGGTGCAAAGCGTTATATTCAATTCGAATAAGCTTCCGGTGTATTTTTACTTCGTTTGTATTTTTAGATGATTATGAACGTTACGGAAAATTATCTCACATGCTTTATGTTGAATGAGAAACATTGAATGATCCGTTTTGCTTTCCCTACGTTGAAATGATATAATGTCGGCGTCAACAGCCTTCTTCCACGCCGGAAGCTGAAACTTGTATCATTCTGGATTAATGATAATTGAATGTCTCATATGTATACATAGCCCAGAAGGCGACGTCAGAAACCATCAGGGGAGAACGCCGCATAAAAACCAAACGTGCGCGCGCGTCTCCACTCTGAAGAACCGTATCGGAGAATCACGGCAAGCATTTCGCTGAAGAGCTGCCTCGTCAGAGAGCCTAGAAATGGCAGCGTCGTAGCAAGTATTTGTCAACACTCTGATAGTGCATTTACTTCCGGGTGAAGGTCGGCGTTACCTCGCTAAATTCACTTGACATTCGTTTTCCACATCGAAGACTCGTACGATATAATCCACTGCAAGATGACACAATTAGAAAGTATATTTAATTTCTGAACTCCAAGAACGGCGTTCTTCACATAAGTAACACCTGTTTGTGTGTGCATTCGGGAGGACGACGGTGCAATCCCGCGCCCGGCCATCCTGATTTAGGTTTTCAATGATTTCCCTAAATCGCTTCAGGCAAATGCCGGGATGGTTCCTTAGGAAGGGCACGGCCGATTTCCTTCCCCATCCTTCCCTAATCCGAGCTTGTGCTCCGTCTCTAATGACATCGTTGTCGACGGGACGTTAAAACAGTAATCTCCACCTCCTCTGTTCGTGTGTTTAAGGTTGCGTTTTGAGGTTCAGGCAACATCACAGTGACTATATTCCGCCTCTGGCCGCCAGTGTGTCGTTAGCTCAGAGGTTCCCTTGTGCGTTGCAGTGCTTGTACTATAAGACATAGCAGTTCGAATCACGGTAGAAGCCGCTGAGTACAACCTTTTATTTTCCATTTTAATTAATGGAGTTGCAAACTGCTAGTAAAAATTTCTTATGCGAAATCTGAAGAATGCCTTTAAACATCAATCTTCGTCCGATTTCGACTTAGTAAATTAAGTTAATATCATGGATTTCTGCTTTGCAAATTCCAAGGTGCTTCACTGTAAAATAGACCCTGAAAAGATTCAAACCGACTGTCAACGATATAAATTTGAGCTTTGTTCGTCATATAGGTCTAACATGTCAGAAGGTTGTTTATGAAGTGCACATGTTCATTAATGTAGTTCCCTTCTTCTAAATTTTTGCAATACCATTTAACTGTAGACGTTTTCTAACACCGGCGTTAGCAATTCCTTTCCGTTCTCTGAAACCTTCAAAACGACAAATTTTTCTGGTTTAAATCTGATGACCTTAACTATCACTTCCGATCAACAATAAATACTTCATGAACCCATACATGGAACTCCAAATGTGCAGTGTTCCTGCACTGCTACAGAGCATGCATTGCAAGGTATTCACACAGTTTATCGCATAGACTTACCATAAGGAATGAAACAAGAACTGTAATACACTTTACACCACAGACGCTCACTCTGGCTTGACGAAAACATCCAAACATTGACCAAAAGTTGCACAAATAATTGAGTTTGAAAGGAAAAGAAACGAGGTATGAAGCATTTATAAATTCATCGAATGTAGTGAGGTGGTTTAATTTCGTCCCAGTCTATAAAATTAATTTCGGGCCATATTCAGCTCTTGCCGATTAATGTAATATAATACCCGCCTACTAATCAGGGCGTCTGTCTCCGTTGCTTTTGAGCGTGAATGGAAATTGTAGAAATTTTCTGTGGAGCAACATTTAATAATAAAGCGTTTTAAATCATCAAAAGCGATGAGCGGTAGCAGGCGCTTTCGATAAAGAACGGGGGAGTGCAGCGCCGCTGCTGTCGCCACGGCCGCTGCCAGTAGCCAGCAAATGGATCCCGGAGCTTTGTCGCATACGGCGTCCAGAGGAGGACAGTCTGCAGGAAATCTGCCGCAAAATCGTTACTGGATAAAATTTTGATATCGGTGTGTCACAAAGCGAAATAGATTGAATCTGCGCTACCATTACATTCACGTCTTCAGCATTCAGACAGAAGAGGCTATAAAAATATTTTATGCCAGCTGCTCTCGATCCACTGACATTATGAACAGAAACAACGCACGCTACCGCTAGACCACAGGCGTAATCAGCCTAGAGTTTCTCTATCATGGGACAAGTTTTCCTCCAGGAAGTGCCGCAGTCTACAGTGTTGCCAGATTGTGCAGATAACCGGACTTAGAGAATTAGCGAGTTGGCCAGTTTTTTTGTCCCATGTCGCGATCGGCGCGGACTTAGCCTCTGAAGCGGCCGGCCGCCGGTCAAGTTTTATGTCAAAGAGTGTACATGCACTTACCATTATGTTCGTGAAACGTACTAAAGACAGTATATTTACATATTAACATACCTCTGAGTCATCTGAATCGTTGGGAATGTATTCTGGATCCCTCTAGAAGATATTAGTATCATTGGAAGTATATTCCTCGTCTTCTGCCATGTTCACTGTTGCCAAAACCTCAGAGATGTTTTTACTTGCCGCCATTCTCTCTGTCACTTACCATTATGTTTCCGCAACAGACGGACAGTAGCGCTTACCAATAAGCTCCTCCCTGACATCTGTTGAGTGAATTTGGAACTACTAGTAAGTTTACTGCATTGTGCATCCCACAGGTGGTGTCATTAGCCATCTACCGCAAAATACACGGTGATGGCGCTTACCATTGTGTTCCCCCGAGCAGCTTATATATATATTATATATATATGGTCAAAAAATTCTTGAGATTTTTGGTAACAATATTCCCCTTCGTATGCATTAAAAAATACCTAGCCTTTGTCCGTCCGAACTTTCATAGGACTATGGTGTAAAAATTTAAAGTAAATCGTTAAAGAACTTTTTACAGTGTTTGATAACAACGTTTTGCTTTTATATGAGGGGTGTTCAAAAGAAATGGGTATAATAAAAGTTTTTATTCAAAAGTCATCACAAGAGTCCTGAGCACAACTATCGGACTGTTTCACGAGGTGAAGGCTTTCCTGGTCCCAGTACGCCCTTGGCTGCGACAGGAGGCAGCCCTCTTCGTCCAAGCTGAACCGCTTACCTTTGAGATTTTTTTTTCCAAACACATGGATGACGCCGAGAGACGTGCGCGGGTTGTAGGGTGAAAACTCATGACGCTGTCAGTTGAAGTTGGTCATTACATTTTGTGTGTATATGGAGACATGTGGACGCACGTCGCAGAATCCCTCCCTCCATGGGCAGCCCAGGCCGTTTGCTCTTGGTGGTCTTGGGTAGGCCCCGGAGTGCTTCACAGTATAGGTCACTGTCAATGGTTTTTCCGTGCTCCAGGAACTAGATGACTATCGAACCACAGAAGTCCTAAAAGACTGTGGGTGAACATCAACGTGGCTGTTGAGTACACACCTACGAATTTTTTAGGGAAAGGTGATGACACATGCTTCCATTGTCTGGATGTCTCACTGCGTTATCCCAAAGCGATAAACGCAATTTTCAATCTTATCTTTTCATTTGAACACTCATTATGTACTGATGACATATATTTATATATTTTGTATGTATTACAAAAATATAAAGCCTTGTCCGTCCGATTTTCAGCAAAAGTCTGATGTACGAGGGTAAGTCAATTATTATCGGCATAGTTATAAAATTTTATTCTAATCAGATAGGAAACTTAGAAGAACATCATATTTCGACATAGTCTCCTTGCGTTTCAAAGCACTTGGTCCATCGTTGTACAAGCTTCCTGGTGCCTTCTTGGTTGAGCTGCGAGCCAGGAATGCACCACTTGTTTCACTGCTTCGTCCGAGGCAAATCGAAGGGCCCTTAATGCTAGAGTGGATCAAACAAGTGATAGTCAGAAGGGGCAAGATCGGGACCATATGGAGGATGATCCAATATTTCAAATTTGAGCTTCTGGAGCGTTTCAGCAGTGTGGGCAGCAGTATGCGGAAGGGCATTGTCGTGCAACAACAAAACACCTTTTGACAGCGATCCTCGGTGTTTGCTTCGAATTGCAGGCTTCAGCCTGGTAGTAAGCATCTCACTGTAACCCACACTGTTTAGTGTTGTGCCTCTTTCCCCATAATGTTCCAGTACTGGACCCTGTGCGTCCCAAAAAACCGTAAGCATCAGTTTTCCTGCAGACGGTTGGGTCTTTAACTTTTCTTGCACGGCGAATTTGGATGTTACCATTCCATACTCTGCCGTTTATTCTCTGGCGCGTAATGATGGATCTATGTTTCGTCACCAGTAATGATCCTGTCTAAGAAATTGTCTCCTTCGTTACCACAGATACCCAAATGTTTTTTTGCAGATGTCCAAGCGCGTTTGTTTATGCAACTGTGTGAGTTGTTTTGGGACCCATCTTGCACAAACTTTATGAAACCCAAATCTGTTGTGGATAATTTCGTAGGCAGAACCGTGACTAATTTGCAGACGATGTGCCACTTCGTCAACAGTTAATCGCCTGTCGAAGAGAATCATTTCAAGTGAACGCTCAATGGTTTCTTAATTTATAGCGGTAAACGGTCGTCCAGCTCCTTCATCGTGCGTAACACTTGTGCGACCATTTTGGAATTTTTCAGTCCATTAGTTGACACTCCGTTTTGGCAAAATATTGTTCCCGTACTGCACCAAAAGTCTTCGATGGGTTCTGGCCCCTTATACGCCTTCCGCCCACAAAAATGGATCACTGATCGATCATAGCTCTTCTTTGGTGCAAATAGACAGCGGATTAACAGTACGGCAGCGATAACGGAACTAACCTAGCACCTTGAAAATTGCAAAGATATAATAACAAATAAACAAAGTATGCGTCATCAACGTAAAAGGACAATGCTACCAAAATAAACAAAAATATATCTAAACTGCGGGTAATAATTGACTTACCCTCGTAATTTGGTCAATAACTGTTCGAGGGATATGGTAACAACGCTTTCCCCTTATCCAAGAGAATCAAAGGACTTTTTTTCGAGAATCCGTAATTCTCACCCATTGCGACGCTAAAGTTTGAAATTTAGCTCAAACGTGCATCAAGCTTCCTCTGTAGTGATGCAAAAGCATGGCGTCCTGCGACGCCACCCTTGCGCTCGACGGCGCATCAAATAACAAGGTGTCGGCACGTGTGAGAAAAAGGTTGCGTCGCAAGGTGGGAAGACCTTCACAGCCCGTCTTACACACATTTTCAGCCCTTCTTTTTTGATGTCACTGCGTTGTGGAACAGACCGGTGAAACCCATCGTTGAAACAATTCGGTTTTCTTGTGAACGGCCGACAAAAGCATTCTATACACACCATCACTCAGAATAGGCAAAGAACGGCATGAAGGGCGTCAGTAAAACCACCCCTTTCCCTGGGACGTTGATTCCCACACATTCCAAGGCACACAACTGCGTTTCGAGTGCCATAAGAATCAGAAAGGCATACTTCACAATCTAGGACACTGCAGACACCCTAAGGGCGTTCAAACCCATCTTTTTGTAGCACTGCATCCACGATGTACCAGCTCGAACCCCTTTGGAACGCAGCGTGACCACAATTTTTGCTCTCGTGTATATGCTGGAATTACTAGGGACCCATCAAAACCATACGACGAAATTTGAACATTATCATAAACAGCAAAGGGAGTTAATGCTTATCCACTGGCTGCCATTTTGTGTCCTCCTGTGGCATGGTTCAAATGGTTCAAATGGCTCTGAGCACTACGGGACTTAACATCTGAGGTCATCAGTCCCCTAGACTTAGAACTACTTAAACCTAACTAGCCTAAGGACATCAAACACAGTCATGCCCGAGGCAGGATTCGAACCTGCGACCGTAGCAGCAGCGCGGTTCCGGACTGAAGCACCTACAACCGCTCGGCCACAGCGGGCGGCTCCTATGGCTTGTTCATGGAAGGGGGGGGGGGGAGGAGGCGAGGAGCTGCGACCTTGACACATGTGTGAATAAAATGTAAAAAGATCCCTCTACGACCCTCTAGTTCGGCAAAACCAGAGTGGCATCCTCCCACCTTTATTGAGAATTTTAAAAATGTACCTTTACAGACCGAGTGCATGGCGACAGTTTAGGTGCTTGCAGATTGGCAACACTTTCGACACTCTCTGTTCCAGATGGCCTAATATCAGGCGCAAGAGTAACAACGCAGCATGCTGCAGGCACCTGGCACAAACATCACAGGTTCTGCCTTCACAGGTAAATTACTAAGGTGCTCAGCAAACGCAGGTGGGTGCCACCAAGGATTTTGCCGAACAGGGGGTGGACGCAGGGGGGGTCTTAAAAGGACTCTTTTAACGGGCCTATTCTGAGCGGCGATGTGCCTGAAATGTTTTCCTCGTCCACTCACAAGAAAACCGCGTGATTACAATTCTGTACGTCGCGGTTCTAACCTCTATCGCTGCAGCTTCAAAAGAAGGCGTGAAACTTGGGTATGACACATCAACTGTAGCGACGGGCAGAACGGTGGTGCCAATGTGGCATCACTCATCCTTACACGTAACACGAATTTCTAAGCTGTGGCCGTTTCTCGCATGTGTCAGCACCTCGTTGTTCATAGCGTCGCCGAGCCCGGGGCTGATGTCGTAGGTTGCCATACTTTTGTACCATTACAGAGGAACGTTGTACGCACTTTAGAGTCAAATTTGAAACTGAGAGGCCGGCCGAAGTGGCCGTGCGGTTAAAGGCGCTGCAGTCTGGAACCGCAAGACCGCTACGGTCGCAGGTTCGAATCCTGCCTCGGGCATGGATGTTTGTGATGTCCTTAGGTTAGTTAGGTTTAACTAGTTCTAAGTTCTAGGGGACTAATGACCTCAGAAGTTGAGTCCCATAGTGCTCAGAGCCATTTGAACCATTTTTTGAAACTGAGTTGTCGCACTGAGTGCGAATTACGCTAGACGTCGTTGAACAGATTCGCACGCCACCAAGAGCGTACGCACACCATACTCCATCGCAGTCTTCGTGGTAGCAGGTCTGAATGGCAACCGTTTCAATGTATTTGTGACATCAAGGTAAAAGAAACGTCAGGTTGACATAGTCGCGGATATTAAAGGCGGGACAACGTTACGTGTTTTCCGCATACTACTGCGACGTGAAGGTGTTGCTTTTTGTTGTGCAAATTCCTGTTTTAGGTGTCGCGTAGAGGGCAGCACCTGTGCACAGTGGGGAGTCTGGTTCGTCAGTCTGTCATCAAATGGGGACACTCTTGTGTTTGTTACTGCGTGTAGTGGACAAAATGGTTCAAATGCCTCTGAGCACTATGGGACTTAACATCTGTGGTCATCAGTCCCCTAGAACATAGAACTACTTAAACCTAACTAACCTAAGGACATCACACACATCCATGCCCGAGGCAGGATTCGAACCTGCGACCGTAGCGGTCACGCGGTTCCAGACTGAAGCGCCTAGAACCGCACGGCCACACCGGCCGGCTGTAGTGGACAGGAAATGGAGGGTTACTCTTGTGAGGAAAGGGCAGACATGTGAGCAGTGGTAAAAAATTGCTGTTTTGAAGAGCGTGCCGCAGCGCGTTGTGTGAAGCAGTCGCCCTTCGTTTCTGGCGGAGGCGCCGCTGTGGTAATCGCAGCTTTTGGTGTCTTCCTCTGGTGGGAAAGCGGAAAGATTGCCTGTTCACGTGCATTTAAGGGGGCCTATCAGCTCGGGAGGGTGGTCAGTCGGAGTGAGGCTATGTCGGTCTCGCACCACCAGTTGCTGGTTGGTCTCTCGTTTCAATTTGTGCGGCAGTTAGTGTCTGTCTGTCGTCGGAGTGCTAGTATGTCTGTCCTTTGGATCGAACTTTATAGCGAGAAAATGAGAGTCTTGCCACTCCGCCAGTAACAGAACTCAGCTAGTGGTCGCCCGGTCGGGGCTGAGTTCCTGCATCTGAGTCTGCGCGTTAGGCCTCCAGTCTGCTGGAGTTGCTCGGGCAACGGTCATTGGCGGTTGGATCGGTAGATTGTTCGGTCGCGCACTGAGACACGAGATGACGTGTCAGCCTTGAGCGTCGGCGCATGTGAGGTCCCCACTTAAGTCCAGTGGGCAGCGCCGTGTAGAAAGGGGTAGTGGCTTCGCGGTTCACACGAGAGCAACAGGAGCGAAACCACGACATCGGGCTGGCCGGGGCGAGCTGCGACGCCGTGAGACGGGAGATCGGCGTGCCTTCCTGCGTCCGTTGAAGCGGCTGGCAGCGGACGGTTCGGGAGAGCATTGGGGGTGCTGCGCCAGGTCTTCGCCAGATATCGCAGTTTATTAGAAGTTAAGTGGTTGGAGATATGTTGTTTCATTTTCTTGTTAAATTCTACTTGTTTTCTTGGTGAGGTCACCAGCCGCTTTGTTTTGGGATCGTCCCACCATTCTTTTCCGTTTGCCCACTCGCAGGAAGGTGGTTATTTGTGAATTGGGTGGTCCGTTTTTCCCTTGTGGAATTGGGGAGGTTTAGAGCAATCTGTGGTTCAGGTTGTTTAGTAACACCCCCCCCCTCCCCCGTCAATCTGCCGTACATTAATAGCTGCCTCTGTCATGTTTGTCGGATTCGGTGTTAACGAATTTATAGAATTAAGGTAAAGGCCGAATTCCTGAAATATGTTTTTATCTTGCCTATCATCTTGCGAGGCGGTATATGTGTAATGCAGAGCATGTTGAACATTTTACGTAAGTCTGAATTTCATGGGTTTTATTTAAATAGTCAATTTTATAAAGTTGCTACCCTTCCACCGTAAGAGCCCTTTTAAAAACAAATTGCACTTTTGGTGGCAAATAATTTCTTAGTGTGAGTGTTTGTACCATTTCCATCCCTCTTACGGGGTGCATAGTTAATGTGTTTGTGTGAGTTGTTAAAATATTTAGTTTAAAGTAATCTGGTGTGTTGCAGATTTGCTCCAGTGTCGTTTTTCAGAGGTCACTGTGAGCGGTCGTGACTACGGCCGTGTTGAAAGGGGGCGGAAGCTTCTCAGCCTGAAGGCTCCTACTGTAAAATATAAAATAAAAATAATAAAAAATTGTTATTCTGCGTTATTCTGCCTCTGAATAATTGTAACTTGATATTTAGAGGGTGCTTTCTGATTGTAATTTTAAATCAGTTTTGGGAAAGGCTTTTAGGAATAAAATTCACATTTGTTTAAGGTAATTTTATTATCCATCAGTTACTTCCTGGCAACTACTTCCACGCTCACCTAGTGTGATTAAATGTGTTAATGTTCTTGGTGAACCGCTAGTAAAGAAAGTAAATTCTTTAAGAAAAGATTTTGAAAGTAAAATTACGGTTCAACATGCATTGTGCTTACGGGACGGTGGATGGAAATGCTCACGCTGCCCAACGTTTGTACGTTCGGCGATTTCCGAATGGTCGAGTGCTAGAACCACGCACAATGAATTCCTTTCACAGGTCCTTACGAGAGACATGGTCACTTGAGGTACGTTTTCTACAGGCACGTCCTCGTAACAGCACATGTGCATTTAAGTCCTGTTTCAAAACCTAGTGTATTCGTTTTGGGTTGCAGGTGGGAAGGCCCAACGGACTCGGACGTCAATGCACAGTGCGTACACCAGGGCCTGGAGAGGAGGTGTAAGCACAGCTGGTACATCTACACCTACATCTATATGGTTACTCTGCAATTCACGCTTAAGTGCCTGGAAGAGGGTTCATCGAACCATTTTCATACTATTTCTCAACCATTCCACTCTCGAATGGCGCGTGGGAAAAAGGAACTCCTAAATCTTTCCGTTCGAGCTCTGATTTCTCTTATTTTATTATGATGATCATTTTTCCCTACGTAGGTGGGTGTAAACAAAATACTTTCGCATTCGGAAGAGAAAGTTGGCGACTGAAATTACGTAAATAGATCTCGCCGCAAAGAAAACCGCCTTTGTTTCAGTGACTGCCACCCCAACTCGCGTATCATATCAGTGACATTCTCACCCATATTGCGCGGTAACACGAAACGAGCTGCCCTTCTTTGTACCTTTTCAATGTCCTCCGTCAATCATACCTGGTAAGGATCCCATACCGCGAAGCAGTATTCCAGCAGAGACTGACAACAGTAATGTAGGCTGTCTCTTTAGTTGGTTTGTCGCATCTTCTAAGTGTTCTGCCAACTAAGTGCAGTCTTTGTTTCACTTTCCCCACAATATTATCTATGTGGTCTTCCCAATTTAAGTCGCTCTTAATTGTAATTCCTAGGCATTTAGTCGAATTGACAGCCCTTAGATTTGTGTGATTTATCGTATACCCTAAATTTATCGGATTTCGTTACCCATGTGGATGACCTCGCACTTTTCTTTGTTTAGTACCAATTGACACTTTTCGCACCATACATAAATTCTCTCTAGATCATTTTGTAACGGGAATTGATCGTCTGTTGATTTTACTAGACGGTAAATTACAGCGTCATCTGCAAACAATCTAAGGGGGCTCCTCAGATTATCACCTAGATCATTTATATAAATCAGGAACAACGGAGGGCCTATGACACTACCTAGCGGATCGCCAGGTATCACTTCTGTTCAACTCGATGATTTACCGTCCATCACCACGAACTGTGACCTCTCTGAGAGGAAATCACGAATCCAGTCACATAACTGAGACGATACACCATATGCACGCAATTTGATTAATAGTCGCTTATGAAGAACGGTATCAAAAGCCTTCTGGAAATCTAGGAGTGTGGAATCGATGTGAGATCCCTTGTCAACAGCACTCATTACTTCATGGGAATAAAGAGTTAGCTGTGTTGCACTGTAGTGTTGGCAGAAAAGCCAACACTGTTTTTCTAGAGGAGGCCGAAATGCACGCGTTTAATTACACGCTGACTGGCGTGAGGTCTGGAACAGGACAATATCTTGAGAATTGCAAATAAAGTACGTAGTTGATATAATACTTAACTTTAATCCACAATTGTAGAACATCTCTCGTTACGGTATATGCTTCATAATATTAATTATCAATTGAATACGGCGCCTTGCTAGGTCGTAGCAAATGTAGCTGAAGGCTATGCTAACTATCGTCTCGGCAAATGAGAGCGTATTTGTAAGTGAACCTTCGCTAGCAAAGTCGGCTGTACAACTGGGGCGAGTGCTAGTACGTCTCTGTAGACCTGCCGTGTGGTGGCGCTCGGTCTGCTATCACTGACAGTGGCGACACGCGGGTCGGGCGTATACTAATGGACCGCGGCCGATTTAAAGGCTACCACCTAGCAAGTGTGGTGTCTGGCGGTGACACCACATTCCTCCCCCGCAAATCGGCGAACGGTTGTGTTATAAGGCTTCCGCCCGCCGTGGGGAGGACCCCATGTTGACGTATGCGACGAGGTGGGGAGCCTAACAACAGGCGAGGCTGGGCCACCCGCACCCGGCCATTCGGTCCGAGGGGAGCTAGTAAACGCCTGAAAACCTAGTCCAGGGTGCACGCCAACATGCGGTGCATGCGCCCGTAAAGAGACAGGAGGGGCCGAAGATTCGACCTCCATCGGGGCGGGGCAGCCGCCGGTTGAAGACGACATCTGGTCCGGAGCGGGCAAAAGCAGTGCTAAAATCATGCCCGCGGTGTGCTACTAGACATTCGCGTGAAAATTGCCCGTCACGCCAAGCTATTTGCTTCTTCTGTAATAAAAAAGGACATGTTCAGAGTGTTTGCCAGGAAAAGCTCAGATCGGACACTCACAACCATTCCAGGCCCTTTGCTTCACGCCGGAATCGGAATCGAACCAAGAATACTCAGGCTCGTGAACCTTCGCCCATGGAAATTCATGTAGTTAATTCCACTCCGCCCAGTGCCGCTCTCTCTAAAAGTGACTGTGTGCGTCCCACAAAAAGTGTGCGTCGACGTCGCCGGAAATCACGTCAATTAGCAAGTGATTCTGTCCAGTGTCAGTTCAAATTGCACGATACAGTCGCTCTTGTCGTCAGTAGGACAATAAACTTTTTGTGGACTTGGACATTAATGGCAACGTGGTCCCATTCCAGCTCGATACCGGAGCTGCAGTTTCTCTGATCAATAAAGACACGTACCAACACCTGGGCACACCTGCGTTGCGTGCCGCAAATGTTAAGTTAAATAGTTATTCCGGTCAGAATATTCCTGTGTTAGGACAGTGCAGCCTTCTTGCAACATACAAGGGACAAACAAAACTTGTGTCATTTTACGTACTTCGTTCTTCTTCTGCAGTGAACTTGTTTGGTTTAGATTTATTTCAGTTGTTTAACTTGTCTATAGTAAATCAGGTCCTGTCAGTGAACCAGACTGTGCCTTCAGCCAGTGCTTCTAGTCTATGTGAAGAATTTGCAGACATTTTTGCACCGGGCCTTGGTTGCGCTAAGAACTATAAAGCACATTTGGAACTGAAAGTACACGCGCAACCGAAATTTTTCAGAGCGCGCAATGTTCCACACGCATTGCGTGATGAGGTCGCAAGAACATTAAACGATTTAGAATCACAAGGTGTGATTGAACGTGTGCAGGCTTCTCTCTGGGCATCACCCTTAATAATTTTGCCAAAACCTTCCGGAAAATTGAGACTTTGTGTGGACTTCAAAGCTACAGTGAATCCACAACTAGTGATTGCAACTTTTCCTTTACCCCGCCCGGAAGATCTTTTTGACAAACTGTGCCCGGGTAAATATTTTTCGACGTTGGACCTAGCAGATGCGTACCTGCAAATACCAGTGGACGACAAATCCCATCCTCTTCGCCAATTTGTAGTGTTGGCAGAAAAGCCAACACTGTTTTTCTAGAGGAGGCTGAAATGCACGCGTTTAATTACACGCTGACTGGCGTGAGGTCTGGAACAGGACAATATCTTGAGAATTGCAAATAAAGTACGTAGTTGATATAATACTTAACTTTAATCCACAATTGTAGAACATCTCTCGTTACGGTACATGCTTCATAATATTAATTATCAATTGAATTCGGCGCCTTGCTAGGTCGTAGCAAATGTAGCTGAAGGCTATGCTAACTATCGTCTCGGTAAATGAGAGCGTATTTGTAAGTGAACCTTCGCTAGCAAAGTCGGCTGTACAACTGGGGCGAGTGCTGGTACGTCTCTCTAGACCTGCCGTGTGGTGGCGCTCGGTCTGCTATCACTGACAGTGGCGATACGCGGGTCCGGCGTATACTAATGGACCGCGGCCGATTTAAAGGCTACCACCTAGCAAGTGTGGTGTCTGGCGGTGACGCCACATGCACAATAACGATATTTTCTGAATCCGTGTTAGTTATGTATCAATAAGTCTATTTCTTGAAGGTGATTCGTAATGTTCGAGTACAGTATATGCTCCAAAATCCTATTACAAATTGAGTTCAGTGATATGGGTCTGTAATTCAATGGGTTACTCCTATTTCCTTTCTTGAATATTGTTGTGACCTGTGCTACATTCCAGTCTTTAGGAACAGATCTTTCGTGAAGTGAGCAGTTGTATATGATTGCTAAGAAAGACGCAATTGTGTCTGCATACTCTGAAAGGAACCTGATTAGTATACCATCTGCATCGGAAGATTTGCTTTTCTTAAGTGATTTGAGTTGTTTCGCAAAACCTAAGATATCCACTTTTATGTCACTCATGCTAACAGCTGTTCTGCTTTCGAATTCTGGAATATTTACTTTGTCTTATTTCGTGAAGGATTTACGGAAGACTATATTTAGTAACTCGGCAACGGCCTTGCCGCAGTGGATTCACCGGTTCCCGTGAGATCACCGAAGATAAGCGCTGTCGGGCGAGGTCGGCACTTGGATGGGTGACCATCTAGGCCGCCATGCGCTGTTGCTATTTTTCGGGGTGCACTCAGCCTCGTGATGCCAATTGAGGAGGTACTCGTCCTAATAGTAGCGGCTTCGGTCAAGAATACCATCATAACGACCGGGACAGCGGTGTGCAGACCCCACGCCCCTCCTATTCGCATCCTTCACTGTGGATGACACGGCGGTCGGATGGTTCCAGTAGGCCACTCGTGGCCTGGTGATGGAGTGTATTTAGTAACTCCGCCTTAGTGACACCATCATCGGTAACATTTCCATCGCTGTCGCGCAGTGACGGTATTAACTGTTTTTTGCCACTGGTGTACTTTAAATACTACAAGAATCTCTTTGGGTTTTCTACCATATTTTGAGACAATATTTCATTGTGGAAACTATTAAAAGCATCTCGCCTTGGCGTCCCCACTAAATTTCGAGCTTCCGCAAAACTTAGCCAGTCTTGGGAATTTTGCGTTCTTCTCAATTTGGCATTCTTTTTTCGTTGCTTCTGCAACAGTGTTCTGACGTGTTTTGTGTACCATGGTGGATCAGTCCCGTCTCTTATTAATCTATCTGTTGCTGTCGATGCTCTATCTTACCGTAACCTCAACAAGCTCGCGGCGTGTTGCATGGGGAATGGGTGTAAGATATTCCAAAATTTAGCGGTGAGGGATGAAAATAATTTGCATCCCCATCGCCTTCAGAAGGCCGCACTCTTAACCCACACAGCCGGCCGAAGTGGCCGTGCGGTTAAAGGCGCTGCAGTCTGGAACCGCAAGACCGCTACGGTCGCAGGTTCGAATCCTGCCTCGGGCATGGATGTTTGTGATGTCCTTAGGTTAGTTAGGTTTAACTAGTCCTAAGTTCTAGGGGACTAATAACCTCAGCAGTTGAGTCCCATAGTGCTCAGAGCCATTTGAATCTTAACCCACACAATTTTCCACGTCTATTTCTGCCAGTGGTTTTTGCAAAGTTTTGGCATTCTACTGGAATTTCCGAACCGTGTGCTTTTCACGGATGAGGCATCCTTTACACGAGAGGGTATGGTCAATAGCCCCAATCAACACATATGGGCACGGGAAAATCCCCACACAGTCTTTGTTCGAGGTCACCAACAATTGGGTCGGCTTAGCAGGCGATAACCCGGTCGGTCCATACGTTCCCCAGCGACAGAACGCACAAGAAACTCTGCCAGAGTTGTTGGAACGTGTTCCACTGAACGTGCAACAGCCAGTGTTTAGCAGTATTACGGTGCACCTGGTCACTTCAGAAGTGCAATGCTAAAGCAGTGAGGTGAAGCCGTTGATGAGAACTGGATAACGCGCAGACCGATTTGACGACCACTGATTTTCTCTTCTGGGTCCACCTGAAATCTGTTGTCTATGAAACACCTATTGAGACTTATGAAGAGCTGACAGTACAAATTATGGCAGCCCCCGATACAATTTGCACTTTGCACTTCTCATTTACGTTGATGCTAGAAACATATTGAAAACGTTGCCCTGCAGACCTGTTACGATGACAGTTCGGATGGCATGCCCCCAGGGGCTTCAGCATTCATTTGCTGAGTACGGGCTTGGCGACCCCGGGTCATGAGCTGGAGACTGGTCAGCGCCGCCAGTCTCCTGTCACCGTAACCCCCGGACATGCTTCAGCAACCACCGTATGGCGCGGCGGTGGAATGTTGTGTGCTGCGGGGAATGGTAATCTTGGCTTGACCGCCTGGATTGCGAGGAAGGCCAACCTCTACAAAAAACCGTCAATCTTACGGTGTGCTCCACGCCTATAAGATGCATGGCTGTTGGGGTGGAACAGTCGCAAGCGGGCAACCTCTGGGGCACCTGCCGCACCCCAGATGTATAAGGCTTACTCAGGCACGCGGGGCTCTGTGTGAGCGGACCTTTAGCTCCCTAGCTGCTCATGGGACCGCAATGGACCCTTCGACCTCTACATTTCCCCCTACCAGTGGATTGGGTGGGCCACTGGTAGGAAAACACACCCCATCGAAAAAGCGACTTCGTGCTACGAGTCCTCCAGCGCCTGGTGTTGCTAGAGATTTATCAGACTGTCGTAACAGAGCACATGCTGATAATCAGAATGTGTGTTTGATTATTAAAGGAAAGGAGGGTAGCTTTGAGAGGGTTTCACCCTTTTACATCCACTAGGGTCTTGAGGGAATTGCAGGATCACTGAAATCTGTGAAGCGGCTGCGCAATGGGACTCTGTTACTTGAGACTTCTAGTTCCCGTCAAGTCGCTTCTCTTCGGAAAGCAACCTGTCTCGGAGAGTATGCTATCGAGACCGAGCTCCACTCCACTCTGAACTATAGTAAGGGTGTTGTGACATGTAGGTACTTGGTGTATATCCCCACAGACGAGTTAAAATTTGAGTGGGCTGACGAAGGTATTGTTGACGTGCAGCATGGGGATCTAGTCAAATCTGACTCGTTTATTCTCACGTTCAGTTGCCCAAGACTCCCAGAGCATGTTAAATCGGGGTTCTTACGTTTGCCAGTACGGCCATATTTCCCCAACCCAATGCGCTGTTTTAAATGTCAGCGCTTTGGGCATACTACGTTGGGGTGCAATGGGATAGCCACTTGTGGTAAATGTGGTCAGCCTGCCCATGAAGGAGCCGATTGTTCATCGCCTGTGAAGTGCGTGAGTTGCTTTGGGAGTCACCCTGTCTGGAGCCGGGTCTGCCCCATCTATCTCGAAGAACGGAAGATACAGGAGATTAAAACATCTAAGCGCATCCCCTATGGTGAGGCCAAGAAGCTCTTTAAGGCCATGCAACCTCCTGTGTTTACGACATCTTTCGCTTCCGCTCTGAAAAAGCCGGTACAAATGGCCACTGATGCTACGCAAACGGAGGTTGCTAGTGTTAGCACTAATACCTGCGTTTGCCAGCGCACTTGCGCTGCTGCGGTTGATTTGAAACCTGCGGCTCTCCCCGCAACGTCGGACAAGGCCGTGGTTACTGAAATTGGGGTACTTCCTGCCCCTCGCCATATGGCGCCTTCTGCCCAGGCGAGTAAAGCTCCAACTGTTGACAAGGCTCTGCATTTAAAGCCCCCCAAGACAAAGACGCCGAAGGTGAAGGTTTTGCCACCTGAGGAGACTGGTCGGGGTCGGTCCGATGACGAGGCCATCGTACTGTCTGACATCTCCCGTGTGTCGTCATCGGAGCTGATGGACATTGATGTCGACCAGGGGCGATTTCTCGCCCCAGGAATAAATCTCCGGCCAGTACGGGGTCTCCTCCAAAACACAGAGGCAGGGCGAAAGTTCAGCCACCCTGATCACAGGCTCCCATATTACAGTGGAACCTGAATGGGTTCAGGACGCATGTGGCCGAATTACAACTCCTTGTACGAGAGTGCCCTTTGTGCTTATGTCTCCAAGAGACACATTTTCGGGCCACTGATGCTCCTTCTTTACGGGGCTATACCGAATATCGAAAAGATGATCTGACGGGGGAAAGGGCAAAGGGTGGTGTTGCGGTTTTTGTCTGTGACATGCACCACTCATCTGAGCTCCCTCTCGTTACAGACTTGCAAGCAGTTGCAGTTGACCTTCTTGTGGGTCAGAGGCTCACAGTCTGTTCAGTTTATTTACCGCCTCAGGATGCAATAGACTCTGAGGCTCTCACAGACCTTATTAGCCAACCCCCCGCCCATTTCTTCTTCTGGGGGACTTCAATGCTCATAATGTCTTATGGGGCTCTTCGACTACTTGCCCCAAGGGGTCGCATTCTGGAAAGCCTCATGATGTCTGAAGAACTGTGCATCCTCAACTCTGGTGTTCCCACTCATTTCTGTACTGCTTCTGGGTCGTCATCAGCTACTGACCTTTCCTTTTGCTCTCCAGCACTCGCGGATTCTGCTCTGTGTGAGGTTGCTGCTGACCTCCATTCTAGTGACCACTTCCCCCTTTGGATTCGCCTCCTGGATGAGGCTATGGCATTACCAGTGCCGCCCCGGTGACACCTCTGCAGAGCTGACTGGTCACTTTTCAGCCTACTGGCTGTTTTGGAACACAGTGCCAGCGTCCACGAATGGGTAGATCATGTTACAGCCGTGACTCTCCCATGCTGCTGAATTGTCAATCCCACGGTCATCCGGTCATCCCAAGAGGCGTCCTGTCCCTTGGTGGATCACTGAGTGCCGCTCAGCCATCCGAGCCCGCTGTGCAGCTCTGCGCCGCTTCAAGTGCCGTCCCTCAGCTGACAATCTTGCGGCCTTCCGGGTGGCAAGGGCCAAAGCGCGGCGAGTGATTAAAGAGAGCAAACGACGGTCATGGCAATCGTTCTTGAACTCCATCTCCCGCTCCACTAGTTCTACGAAAGTATGGGAAGCCATCAGGAGGATTTCCAGGATACTCAGCCAGCTACCTGTCACGGCATTGCTGCATCAGGGATGTCTCCTCACGGCGTCGAGAGACATTGCCCAGACACTGGCCATGCATTTTGCGGAATCTAGCGCCACTATTAACTGTGATCCAGATTTCTGCCGCTACCGCACTGCCATCGAGAGGGGTCACTTGGACTTCCGGTCTCCAAATTCTGAACCCTACAACTGCCCCTTCACAATGTGGGAGCCGGCCGAAGTGGCCGTGCGGTTAAAGGCGCTGCAGTCTGGAACCGCAAGACCGCTACGGTCGCAGGTTCGAATCCTGCCTCGGGCATGGATGTTTGTGATGTCCTTAGGTTAGTTAGGTTTAACTAGTTCTAAGTTCTAGGGGACTAATGACCTCAGCAGTTGAGTCCCATAGTGCTCAGAGCCATTTGAACCATTTGAACCACAATGTGGGAACTGGATTCGGCGCTGTCTATGGCTCATGATACTGCGCCTGGTCATGATCAAATCCGGTACAGCATGCTGCAGCACTTGTTACTGCCTTCCAAGGAAGTTCTCCTGAATTGTTTTAATATGATATGGTTATACGGCACGTACCCTGACTCGTGGAGGGAGGCGATTTTGATTCCCCTCCCCAAACCGGGGAAGGACCGAACGCATCCCAGTAGTTATCGAAGTATTGCTTTGACGAGCTGTGTCGGGAAGACGTTGGAACGCATGGTCAACCGTCGCCTGGTTTGGCTGCTCGAGACCAGGCAGCTTCTTAGCCCCTCTCAGTGTGGCTTTCGGAGATGTCGTTCAACTATAGACAACTTGACCCTGCTCGAGGCGGCCATCCAGCAGGCCTTCCTACGTAACCAGCATTGTCTAGGTGTATTCTTCGATATTAATAAGGCGTATGACACTACTTGGCGCCGCCTTATCCTCAATCAACTCCATCAGTGGGGCTTTCGTGGCCGTCTCCCCATCTTCGTTCGGTCCTTTCTTTCCCACCACCTCTTTCGATATCGGGTTGGTACTGTGCTTTCTGATTTGTACGTGCAGGAGAATGGTGTTCCTCAGGGAAGCGTTTTAAGTGTCACCCTCTTTGCCGTCGCCATTAACAGTATCACGTCCACTATCCGGAGTCCTGCCAAATGCTCCTTGTTTTGCTGTTTTCTGTTCTTCCTCCAGTCTTGTCACTGCTAGTCGGCAGTTGCAGCCTGCGATAAAGCGATGAGAGGCATGGACTGCGAAGACGGGTTTTACCTTTTCTGCAGACAAATGTGTGTGTGTTCATTTTAATCGTTCTCGACGTCTTTTTACCTCCCCTGGATTGCGTCTGAGGGACACCATTCTTCTTTTTAGCGACACTGTGAGGTTCCTGGGCCTCATTTCTGATTCCAAGTTGTCGTGGTTGCCTCACCTTAAAGACCTCAAGCTGCGGGCCCTGAAGGCACTGAATATTTTGAAGTATCTGAGCCATCGGTCCTGGGGAGAAGACCGGGCGCGTCTGCTGCAGTTTTATAGGGCTTTCGTCTGGTCGCGTCTTGACTATGGTTGCACCGTATATGGGTCAGCAAGGCCTTCGTATCTGAAGATTCTTGACGCAGTACACCATGAGGGTGTCAGGCTGGCCACTGGTGCCTTCCGTACCAGTCCCATCACCAGCCTGTGTGCTGCTGAGGCAGGGGAACCGCCGCTCGCCATCCGGCGGAAACTCCTCATGGTGCGACGGGTGTGTCAATTCCTTGCCTGTCCTACCTCCCCTGCGTACCCTACCGTTGCCCGACCGCCTATGGAACGTCTCTTTTCCAGTCGTCCCAGGGCAACGAGACCATTTGGGATTCGTGCCAAGCATTTGCTTGAGTCCCTTGGTGTGGAGCGTGTGGCCCCCCAAGTCCAAGGTTTTACCCGCCTGCCTCCCTGGTTGCTCCAGAGGCCCAGCTGCACTCCTGCGTTTGTTTTTACCTCCTTCTTTCCCGATATGTTACACCAGCATCCCGACCATGTACCAGTATTTACGGATGGCTCTAAAGAGGGGGACTCTGTTGGTTGTGCTGTTGTTTTCCCTGATCGAGTCGTCAAGTTACGGCTTCCTGCGGCGTTTACCATCTTTGATGCCGAATTGTTTGCGATCTTGCGGGCATTGGAGCAGATGAGATGTGTTCCCAGTCTTAAGTTTCTCATCTGTTCTGACTCCCTGAGTGCCCTTGAGACCATGCAACACTTGTACCCAGCGGATACGGTCGTCCAGAACATCCATGATGCCCTACTTCACCTGCAGCGGCAGGGGAAGGAGGTTTCTTTCTGCTGGGTGCCGGGGCACGTGGGTATTAGGGGAAACGAACTGGTGGATGTGGCTGCCAAAGATGCATGTTCCCTCCCTCACGTTGTTGAATGTGCCGTCCCCCTCCATGCTGTTACCTCCCTCCTGCGTTTTAGTGTTATGCGTCAGTGGGAAGAGGAGTGGCTGGCAGTCGGTGAAGATAAGCTGCGTCTGGTCAAGGCCACCACGCGGCCATGGCGTACGTCCTACCAGTCATGCAGGCGGGATGAGGTTCTCCTCACTCACCTCCGCATCGGGCACAGTCCCTTAACGCATGGTTTTTTACTCCGGCGGGAGGACCCCCCCCCCCCCCCCCCCCAATCTGCAGTGCTTGTGGCGTCCAGATTACTGTCCGCCACATTTTACTTGACTGTCTTTTATTCTCTGACCAGAGGGCGGTGGTTTCTTTGCCACCGGATTTGCCCTCTATTTTGCAAGACGACGCAAGGACTGTGGTTAAGGTCTTACGGTTTTGTATCCTGTCCAATTTGTTGCCTCGGATTTTAGGGAGAGGTTTTTAATGTGCTGCTGGGTGACTGGCTCACCCAGGTTTTAGGTAAGAGGTCCGCCAGTCACGATTACCTCCTTGTTTCCCTTCGGTTTCTGTTCTCTTTTCCTTGTGTTTCCATTCCTTTTTTAGTGCGTTTCTTCTCCTCTTGTTTTGCTTCTGTCTGTGAGGATGTGGAACTGCGTTAGGTCTGTGTCTTTTAGCCGTTCTCCTTCTTTTCTGTCCGTCTTAGTCCCTTCACTGCATCTGTTCCTGTTTTTATGCGTTTGGGCGCTGATGACCACGCTGTTTAGCGCCCGTAAACCTCAAACACACACACACACACACACACACACACACACACACACACACACCGGATGGCATGTTGTGTGCCTACCATCTTGGTGGCATGCGACGCTTTCAATGATGCGTACGTGGGTTGCTATGTGAAATATGTTGGTATGACCCACTCTACCAGCCCTCTCATCTTCTACATTCATTCCAGACTCATCTTATGTATATCTGGGCCGTGGTGTGGCTCGCGTTGGTGCTGTTTGTAGGTTTCCGCGCTATGTTGGAGGCCAGACGGTATCGTTTAGTTGTTCGTCTTCTTCGCGTGTGGACTGGCGCCACTCGGGGTTTCTAAAGCGTTGCCTGTCCGCTAGTGGCAGCAGCGTAGGTTATCGATATGTAGTAACTGTTGCCCTATCTTTGGAACGACGTCGTTGTTTTCCGGGTCGTGTGGGTGGACGAGTTCAAATGATTCAAATGGCTCTGAGCAATATGGGACTTAACGTCTGAGGTCATCAGTCCCCTAGAACTACTTAAACCTAACTGACCTAAGGACATCACACACATCCATCCCCGAGACAGGACTCGAACCTGCGACTGTAGCAGTCGCGCGGTTCCAGACTGAAGCTCCTAGAACCGCTCGGGCACCGCGGCCGGCAGGACGAGTTCGGTTGGGGACTCAGGAGGAGCCAGGTCCGCGCAGTGCTAGAACACGCCGGGGCCGCAGACGGCACGCATGGACTGCCAGATGGAAGGGCTGTGGTCACGAGGGTGCACGACCTCGTCGTAAACCGGATCCAGCAAGCTTTAAGATGAGTGCATTTCAATCCAAGTAGAGAAACCTCCACCACTGTGATGTCTCGTAATTCGCCAGTTACTTGGGTTCGTGTTGCTGCTCGTAGTGTCACCGAGGCAAAGAGCAACGAGTGGAGTGCTTGGGGAAGGCATATCGGATTAGCTTTCCTCGAATTCTTATTACTTTTTACTGCGTTCAACTTGTTGCAATTTGTTAATTTCAACCAGAGGTAATTTTCTTGCCTGGTGGCCTCCAACGCCCCAGTTACCTGCCCTGGTGGTCAGTGTATGTAACGGCAGTGTACGTTTCCTTGCCTTGCCGCTGCTGTCCGGTAAGGCGCGTAGTTTCTACAGCTTTCTTGATTGTAGGCCGGTTGTTGATTATTCTGCTCTGGTGGTAGTGATTCCTTTCTCGTTCCGGTCGCTCTAAACACAGTATTCTGGAGACGTAGTGCAGACCGCTTTTACGTGTTGTTCCATCGTTGCATGTGTTTTATCGGACGTCAGGTAGCTTCAGCAAGATTATCATTAGTCATTCGTTAGACTGCCTCTAGTCTGAGTTACCATCTTGTGAAGTGAATGCAACTCTTGGCTGCTTATCTCTCGCGAAAGTGTTTGTTGCCGGACCTTCTCAGAGGTCGATCGATTCCTGGACCACCGTCTGTTGCCCCTTGGTTCTTGTAAGACATGACTGTGTGTTCTAAAAGGAGGACTAATGGCCAGTAGTTCAGTGAAACGCTCCTTCAGCTCACGCCTTCTGCGGGTATAATCTACCTTAGTACCATTTAAGGAACTTATGTACTGGTCCTTGTGTTTTATTATTGTATTATTTATTACAATAAATTGTAAGGTACATTAAAGGTTATATATGTCTAGTTAACAGTTCTGGTCGCCTTCTGGAATAAATATAGCAGTGTTGTGTAGTGTTCAGTGGATGTTATGGGCTGTGTTATAGAGTTTATCATCATCTCATTCCACCCGTTTGGTGATTAGTTGCTTGTGTTTTAATTAACCTTGGCTATTGTATTTGCTGTTTTACAGCAGGTTTCTAAATTTTTTATGTTGTTGCCGTTCCTGGCGTGTAAGGCCTTCAGCCGTGAGTGTGGTAATTTGCCTTAAAATTCTAATTTGGTATTTGTATTTACGCGGTAAGCCTCTAAAATCTTATTTACTGCCATTCCTAGCGTCTGATGCTTTCTGCTGTGTTTGTGGTAAATTGCCTTTAATATTTAAATATCTATAATTTGTAAGTTGCAGCGAGTATTAAACAATTCTTAGTTTATTGCCATTCCTGGCGTGTAAGGCCTTCTGCCCAGATTACAGTGGACTGCTTTTAAAACATTATCTGCTGTATCTGTATTTAATGTTGATTTGCTAAATTGTAACTCACTGAAAATACTATTATTTACACAGTTGTTTATTCCTTCATTAATAACGTGTGGTATTTTTATTAATTGTTGAGTCTGGAATTGTTGTTGTTGTTGTGGTCTTCAGTCCTGCGACTGGTTTGATGCAGCTCTCCATGCTACTCTATCCTGTGCAAGCTTCTTCATCTCCAAGTACCTACTGCAACCTACTTCCTTCTGAATCTGCTTAGTGTATTCATCTCTTGGTTTCCCTCTACGATTTTTACCCTCCACGCTGCCCTCCAATGCTAAATTTGTGATCCCTTGATGCCGCAAAACATGTCCTACCAACCGATCCCTTCTTCTAGTCAAGTTGTGCCACAAACTTCTCTTCTCCCCAATCCTAATCAATACCTCCTCATTAGTTACGTGATCTACCCACCTTATCTTCAGCATTCTTCTGTAACACCACATTTCGAAAGCTTCTATTCTCTTCTTGTCCATACTAGTTATCGTCCATGTTTCACTTCCATACATGGCTACACTCCATACAAATACTTTCAGAAATGACTTCCTGACACTTAAATCTATACTCGATGTTAACAAATTTCTCTTCTTCAGAAACGGTTTCCTTGCCATTGCCAGTCTACATTTTATATCCTCTCTACTTCGACCATCATCAGTTATTTTACTGCCTAAATAGCAAAACTCCTTTACTAATTTAAGTGTCTCATTTCCTAATCTAATTCCCTCAGCATCACCCGATTTAATTTGACTACATTCCATTATCCTCGTTTTGCTTTTGTTGATGTTCATCTTATATCCTCCTTTCAAGACACTGTCCATTCCGTTCAACTGCTCTTCCAAGTCCTTTGCTGTCTCTGACAGAATTACAATGTCATCGGCGAACCTCAAAGTTTTTACTTCTTCTCCATGGTTTTAATACCTACTCCGAATTTTCTTTTGTTTCCTTTACTGCTTGCTCAATATACAGGTTGAATAACATCGGGGAGAGGCTACAATCCTGTCTCACTCCTTTCCCAACCACTGCTTCCCTTTCATGCCCCTCGACTCTTATCACTGCCATCTGGTTTCTGTCCAAATTGTAAATAGTCTTTCGCTCCCTGTATTTTACCCCTGCCACCTTTAGAATGTGAAAGAGAGTATTCCATCCAACATTGTCAACATTGTCAAAAGTCTACAAATGCTAGAAACGTAGGTTTGCCTTTTCTTAATCTTTCTTCTAAGACAAGTCGTAAGGTTAGTATTGCCTCACGTGTTCCAACATTTCTACGGAATCCAAACTGATCTTCCCCGAGGTCCGCTTCTACCAGTTTTTCCATTCGTCTGTAAAGAATTCGCGTTAGTATTTTGCAGCTGTGACATATTAAACTGATAGTTCGGTAATTTTCACATCTTTCAACACCTACTTTCTTTGGGATTGGAATTATTATATTCTTCTTGAAGTCTGAGGGTATTTCACCTGTCTCATACATCTTGCTCACCAGATGGTAGAGTTTTGTCAGGACTGGCTCTCCCAAGGCCGTCAGTAGTTCTAATGGAATGTTGTCTACTCCCGGGGCCTTGTTTCGACTCAGGTCTTTCAGTGCTCTGTCAAACTCTTCACGCAGTATCGTATCTCCCATTTCATCTTCATCTACATCCTCTTCCATTTCCATAATATTGTCCTCAAGTACATCGCCCTTGTATAAACCCTCTATATACTCCTTCCACCTTTCTGCCTTCCCTTCTTTGCTTAGAACTGGGTTGCCATCTGAGCTCTTGATATTCATACAAGTGGTTCTCTTCTCTCCAAAGGTCTCTCTAATTTTCCTGTAGGCAGTATCTATCTTACCCCTAGTGAGACAAGCCTCTACATCCTTACATTTGTCCTGTAGCCATCCCTGCTTAGCCATTTTGCACTTCCTGTCGATCTTATTTTTGAGACGTTTGTATTCCTTTATGCCTGCTTCATTTACTGCATTTTTATATTTTCTCCTTTCATCAATTAAATTCAATATTTCTTCTGTTACCCAAGGATTTCTATTAGCCCTCGTCTTTTTACCTACTTGATCGTCTGCTGCTTTCACTACTTCATCCCTCAGAGCTACCCATTCTTCTTCTACTGTATTTCTTTCCCCCATTCCTGTCAATTGTTCCCTTATGCTCTCCCTGAAACTCTCTACAACCTCTCGTTCTTTCAGTTTATCCAGGTCCCATCTCCTTAAATTCCCATCTTTTTGCAGTTTCTTCAGTTTCAATCTGCAGTTCATAACCAAGAGATTGTGGTCAGAATCCATGTCTTACAATTTAAAACCTGGTTATATAATCTATCTGATACCTTTTAGTATCTCCAGGATTCTTCCAGGTATACAACCTTCTTTTATGATTCTTGAACAAAGTGTTAGCTATGATTAAGTTATGCTCTGTGCAAAATTCTACAAGGCGGCTTCCTCTTTCATTTCTTCCCCCCAATCCATATTCACCTACTATGTTTCCTTCTCTCCCTTTCCCTACTGACAAATTCCAGTCACCCATGACTATTAAATTTTCGTCTCCCTTCACTACCTGAATAATTTCTTTTATCTCGTCATACATTTCATCAATTTCTTCATCATCTGCAGAGCTAGTTGGCATATAAACTTGTACTACTGTAGTAGGCATGGGCTTTGTGTCTATCTTGGCCACAATAATGCGTTCACTATGCTGTTTGTAGTAGCTAACCCACACTCCTATTTTTTTTATTCATTATTAAACCTACTCCTGCATTACCTCTATTTGATTTTGTATTTATAACCCTGTAATCACCTGACCAAAAGTCTTGTTCCTCCTGCCACCGAACTTCACTAATTCCCACTATATCTAACTTTAACCTATCCATTTCTCTTTTTAAATTTTCTAATCTACCTGCCCGATTAAGGGATCTGAGATCCCACGCTCCGATCCGTAGAACGCCAGTTTTCTTTCTCCTGATAACGACGTCCTCTTGAGTAGTCCCCGCCGGAGATCCGAATGGGGGACTATTTTACCTCCGGAATATTTTACCCAAGAGGACGCCATCATCACTTAATCATACAGTAAAGCTGCATGTCCTCGGGAAAAATTACGGCTGTAGTTTCCCCTTGCTTTCAGCCGTTCGCAGTACCAGCCCAGCAAGGCCGTTTTGGTTAATGTTACAAGGCCAGATCAGTCAATCATCCAGACTGTTGCCCCTGCAACTACTGAAAAGGCTGCTGCCCCTCTTCAGGAACCACATGTTTGTCTGGCCTCTCAACAGATACCCCTCCGTTGTGGTTGCACCTACGGTACGGCCATCTGTATGGCTGAGGCCCGCAAGCCTCCCCACCAACGGCAAGGTCAATGGTTCATGGGGGGAGTCTGGAATTACTGGTTTAAAATGAATTGTGTGTAACTGTGAGAGGCAACCAATTGTGACTGATTACGCCCCCGTCCACAATCGTGACTGAATCCTGCCTTCCTTTGACTGCCAGGTTTTAGTATGCAATGTCCGAATGTTTATTACAGTATCGTGTAAAAATCTGAAGTAATTCGGTGAATTTTGGTAACAATGTTAGAGAGCCACTTGTTTTTACACAGTAATCAAAATCTGTATATGCTGTGCCACTATGTTAGAGAACGTAACCGTCCTAGACCTATCCTGACCATTACTTCCTTTTTTATATGTTTTAAAATCGTACCCCGGCAAATTGGTGTTTTTCATGCCGGAAAATGATGCTAGAAACATTGCGTGTCGTTGCCCGTAATAAGTAACTTCTTAAAAGTTCGTACAGTCGTCCATTATAGGCAACGCAATTAAAGATAGCCGGCCACTGTGGCCAAGCGGTTCTAGGCGTTTCAGTCCGGAACCACGCTGCTGTTACGGTTGAATCCCGCCTCGGGCATGGATGTGTGAAATGTCCATAGGTTAGTTAGGTTTAAGTAGTTCTAAGTTCTAGGGGACTGATGACCTAAGATGTTAAGTCCCATAGTGCTCAGAGCCGTTTGAACCATTTGAATTAAAGATAAGTGGTCGGGTATTTCGATGTAGAGCGGCATTGGTTAGTGCTGAGAATGACCTATGATCCACTGCAGACGCTCGCGTTGGCGAAGGATGGTCGTGACTTTCATAAGTGTTTGTGCAATGTGAAAAGTATACTGTGCGCAGCCATATCTGTGATCCGTGTAGTTGATGGGTATGCAGTGACGTAACACAGCAGGAGAAAGGCGTGACGTAATCAGCACAGTAACACTTGCAGGACGTGGACATTTATTCCTTGAATACGCAACTCGAAGATCCCATGAAACCTCAGATAAAACGGGCATTCTACAATGTAAACGCTTAAGACAATGAAGACTGTAAATCTTAGACCTTAATTTCAGTTCGGTGGGGTCAGCCATACTGAATGATATAAATTTGAAGTTACGAGTTATTGGTAACTGGATCGGTCTTCACAGTTGGTGCCACTAGTTTGAGCAGTACAGCATATTATCATTGGAGATGTATTCGTCGTCCAGTAGCTACAAACAGAGAGACACTCTCCTAGAGTATCACTCTGCCTGGAGACGAAGTCAAGAAGAATGAGTTCGTGCCGGACGACAAGAACAAAACATAAAGGCGACCGTATTTGAAGAAGAATGGTAAAGGGTATCTTGCACCGTATCAAACTGACAGGCCCGCCACACAGTGTTCCCTACTCATGGTGTTGCAGTCGAGTCACCATAAACACACACACACACACACACACACACACACACACACACACGCACGCACGAAAGGCAAACACCTCATTTGGCTAGCTTACTGAAGGACGAGAAAACCGTAGTGGTGAAAAGAAGAGTTTTCGCCAACTTTTTTCAGAATTACTTCGAAGAAATATGTGGTTGCCAGGGACAACTCAAGAATCAACATCGGAACTTATATGAATCAGCAAACGTTGGGCAGTGTCCCAAAACGCTATCTATTGAAAACAAGATCATAGTATTCTGCATAATAAGGAGTAAAGAAGAAATTTTCACAACGAAAAGACAAATAACCGTTGTTGTCTACAATGATGCAGACAACCGCACTAACAGTTTCACAGTCTTTTTTTGTTCTACTCGTGTGGGAGGCCGCGCGATCTAGGGCATCTTGCCACGGTTCGCTTGCCCCCTCCCCCTCCCTTCCCCTCCTGACGGAGGTTCGAGTCCTCCCTCCGGTAGTTTAAGTTAGATTAAGTAGTGTGTAAGCCTAGGGACCGACGACCTCAGCAGTTTGATCCCATAGGAATTTAACACAAGTTTTCAAATTTCGTTTCCTGTTCTACGTGTAGTAAACTACACTCATGCTCATAAATTAAGGATAATTGCAGAATTTGGTGTCACACAACATGGCACAACACAAAACTTGTGCTAATAGCATAGGAACATAGGGAACACACACGACACAGATCTGTAAGTCGACAGTATTGGTGATAAGTTGAGAAAACCGTCCCGAAACAAAAGTGCTACAAAACGCGACTGCTTCCTGTGCATATACCCCGTCATCAATATGGGATATGATCACCATGCACACTTATACAGGTGCCACAACGGGTTGGCATACTCTGGATCAGGTGGTCGAGCAGCTGCTGGGGTATAGCCTGCCATTGTTGCACCAGTGCCTGTCGGAGTTCCTGAAGTGTCCTAGGGATGTGAAGACGTGCAGCGATACGTCGACCGAGAGCATCCCAGACGTGCTCGATGGGGTTTATGTCTGGAGAACAGGCAGGCCACTCCATTCGCCTGATATCTTCTGTTTCAAGGCACTCCTCCACGATGGCAGCTCGGTGGGGTCGTGCGTTATCATCCATCAGGAGGAAGGTGGGACCCACTGCACCCTTGAAAAGGTGGACATACTGATGAAAAATGACGTCCCGATACACCTGACCTGTTACAGTTCCTCTGTGAAAGACATCCAGGGGTGTACGTACATCAATCATAATCCCACCCCACACCATCAAACCACGACCTGCATACAGATCACTTTCAAGGACATTAAGGGGTTGGTATCTGGTTCCTGGTTCACGCCAGATGAAAACCCGGCGAGAATCACTGTTCAGACTATACCTGGACTCGTCCGTGAACATAACCTGGGATCGCTGTTCCAATGACCACGTACTGTGTTCTGGACACCAGGCTTTACAGGCTGTCTTCTGTCCAGGGGTCAGCGGAATGCACTTCGCAGGTCTCCAGAGGAATAAACCATGTCTGTTCAGTCGTCTCTAGACTGTGTGTCTGGAGACAACTGTTCCAGTGACTGCGGTAAGGTCCCGAGCAAGGCTACCTGCAGTACTCTGTGGCCATCTGCAGGCACTGATGGTGAGATATCGGTCTTCTTGTGATGTTGTACACTGTGGACGTCCCGCACTGTAGCGTCTGGACACGTTTCCTGCCTGCTGGAATCGTTGCCATAATCTTGAGATCACACTTTGTGGCACGCGGAGGGCCCGTGCTACGACCTGCTGTGTTTGACCATCCTCCAGTCGCCCTAGTATTCTACCCCTCATAACGTCATCAGTATGTGTTCTTTGAGCCATTTTCAACACACAGGCACCATTAGCACGTCTGAAAAAGGTCTGCACACTTACTCGCTGCACTGTACTCTGACATGCACCAACACTCCTCTGCGTATGTGGACTGCCGCCGGCGTCACCGTGCGACGACCGCAGGTCAGCAACGCATGGTCATACCCCGAGGTGATTTAAACCCGCAGACCGCCCACCAGAGCGTTGTTTCACCATGTATCGGCATTATACTTAATTTATGAGCGTGAGTGTAGATATGGGGCACGTGACTTCAGCCAATGTACCATGACCTTACAGGGGTTACGTGGAGAAGTGCTAAGCGTGCTCGAGTACACGAGAAAAGTTGGTGGAGATTTCGGCCCGTTTCACTGCTGTCCAGGTGGCTCTGTCAAGGGCCCACTTTCCAGACCAGGAATTGGGCCCTAGTTGTTACCCTTCGGTCAGGCTTGAAGCAGTACGCACTCAACTGCGGACACGGAGGATGAGACGGCGAGCGGCGCAGTGCGGTACGAGCGTGGCAGCCGGCGGGTCGGCCCCTGCCTGCGCCCTTCACGCGACACGCGCCCTGCGCCGAGACGGCCGGCGCGCAGTGCTGACAGGCGAGCGGCCCACAAAGGCGCCGCAGACGGCGGCGACCTGCCCCGCGACACACGCGCGACTGGCCGGCGCAGATCTCGCGCAGATTGCCGCCGCCCCGCGGGTATCGGATTGCCGGCCGGGCCGCTCATTTCACGCTTCCCCTGCCGCCGACCGGACGTCGCGACGCCCGGCGGATGCCAAGGTCACCGGCGTCGCGGTGAGCCGCCGACGTCTGCGGTGCTGCCGCGGTCCACCACCTGTCCGGTCGGGTTCTCGTGCTTGGCCACTGTGAGGTTCCTGGCGGTAAACTACCTGCCAATATTAATCGTGGGTGATAAGACGATATGGGAGACTCACTACAATAGAAATACACTTAGGGGAAAAGATCGTAGCACCAAGAAGGAATTGTGCCGCATAAACGAAAGCTTGGTTCAAATGGCTCTAAGCACTATGGGACTTAACATCTGAGGTCATCAGTCCCCTACACTTAGAACTACTTAAAGGGAGCCGCAACGTCCCATCTCCTCCATCTTAATTTTAGCAAAAATAAGGAACGTTTTTTCTAGAACGATTAAACATATTGCTCTGAAATTTGTACTACATGTTCAGTGAATATTTCTCTACAAAGTAACAATGCCATGTTAAGAAATATTTAATAGTTTTTGTTTTACATTTTTTTTCAAACAGATGCTTCATTATTTTTCTAAAATTTTGTACTTATTCTTCTATGCCGGCCACGGTGGCCGAGCGGTTCTAGGCGCTTCATCCCGGAACCGCCCGACTGCTACGTCGCAGGCTCGAATCCTGCCTCTGGCATGGATGTGTGTGATGTTCTTAGATTAGTTAGGTTTAAGTAGTTCTAAGTTCTAGGGGACTGATGACCTCCGATGTTAAGTCCCATAGTGCTCAGAGCCATTAGAACCATTGTTCTTCTATAACTCTTGAATTATACAACATTTTTTTACAATTTTTTTATAAAAATGAAGGAAAAGAAGTAAACAATATTGTGTATAAATTTCATTGATATACTGTTAGCAGTATTTGAGAAAATGTTCCTCAAAGATACAAATTTTTAAGTTATGGGAAATGGGTTACAAAGTTTTTTAATACATTCCTGTCCCATATGATGGATTATCAGCATCCTTTTCTTTTTCCAGTGTTAGTTTCCTTTTCACTGGTCTTTTCTTCCCTTTCGCTGCATGTTGTGGGCTTTCTTCTCTTCTTCCCGCACCTCTTAGCCTTTCTTCATCAATTAGGCGCATTGAGGAAATGGTGTTGTGTCCTGGTTGGAAACCTAAACGTTTCAGCGCATCACGTTTGACAATGTTTCCTTCATTGTATGTTGCCATTGCATCATACACTCCAAAATGCAATGTTTTTATCCCTACAACCACTCTTCTGGGAATCCTAATCCAAATTAAATTATTTACACTTTCATTTGGATTTTGTGTTTTCCAATAAACTTGGCTGTGATAAATCTCTGTATATGGGCTTAATTACATCAATTACAGCATTTGGCAAACTGTTTTATGGGCATATTCCTTTCCTGATTGGTACTTACACCATGAGTCATCACCTGTGGGGCACAGTGCATGTTGTGGGAGCTCATTTGTTGCTGCAGTATGAAAAAGTAATGCCCATACTGCTCTTCTAATATGATCAATGCTTCTTGTATTTTGCCTAATTGCACGCCCATAATACCTCTGCAATCTAGCAGTTGCTTCATCTGTCGATCTTCCTCTTCCTCCAAGGGTCTTACCATCACTAAGCTTCTGGGATCCTAATGTCTGCTTTAGTTCGGGCAAGCGAGCCCCCATGCGTCTGTGCACATGTCCAGTGCACTCCTGTTTTTTAGTGTGAATCTCATTGCCATAAGGTTTCAGTTCCTCTACAGGTTTAATATCCCTTAGCATCACCATCACCTAGATGGTGTATCGTACATTATACCACTCCTGTGATTGAATTGCTTTCACTCCCTCTACTTCCATCGCTCCACTCGTGCTGTGAAAATTTGCTTCACAACTTTCACTATGTTCGTCCTTGGTATTGCCCTTACATGTACAATGTTTTGAGAGAATAGCAACATCAATTATTTTGCAACTGTCTCCACTAGTAGCTGTCACAACTCCATTTAGAGATCTATGACGTCTACGTTGCCATGATTCATCTAAAGCAACAGTTAAATCTCTACAATTCCCATTATCTGTCACAGCTTCTTCAACTGCTTTCTTCATGGTTGCTTGAGCAATATCTTCAGCAGAAGATCCCATCAATTCACTATAATATCCAAAATTGGTTGGTGGTTTAGGAAAGTTCATAATTCAACATAACATTGTCCCTGCAGCACTGCCCTTGCCAACGCAACGCATGCCATACACTAGCCTAACATTTATATTATACACCTTCTTTCCACTAATACCACTACGAGGAATACTTTTAGAATCAGAAAACGAAACTTCTGCACCATATTTGTTACACTTCAATAACATTTTACATGCCAAACCAATGTGCGAAGTTATTTTCACTTGCAGTCCTCTTTCTTTGCAAACTTGGTATAATACGTTATGTTTCAAAATATTAGAAAGCAAGAAAATGTTAATTATTTCATTCACATCATTACTGTCACTTTCATAGTTTTCAATTTTTTTTTTTTTGCTATCACAAAGGTTCTTGCTGGAAGAAGTTCTATCCCATTCATTTGGAGCAGTCGGTGAAGCAGTCTGAGCAGCATCTCCCTTCCAAACAGATAAAGATTTCCTCTTCCACTCCTTGTGCCTCTTCTTAAAAACTCTATTGCAGAAACGGGGCATGTTGATATCCACAAACCAAATACGTAAAACAGGTATGAACAAAATTCTTCAAATACGCAAAAATTGAACAGCTAAACAACACAAAGCAAACTCCACAAGTCAACACAGACGGTATAGCGTTTGTTGTTGTTGTTGTTGTTGTGGTCTTCAGTCCTGAGACTGGTTTGATGCAGCTCTCCATGCTGCTCTATCCTGTGCAAGCTGCTTCATCTCCCAGTACCTACTGCAACCTACGTCCTTCTGAATCTGCTTGGTGTATTCAACTCTTGGTCTCCCTCTACGATTTTTACCCTCCACGCTGCCCTCCAATACTAAATTGGTGATCCCTTGATGCCTCAGAACATGTCCTACCAACCGGTCCCTTCTTCTAGTCAAGTTATGCCACAAACTTCTCTTCTCCCCAATCCTATTCAACATCTCCTCATTAGTTATGTGATCTACCCATCTAATCTTCAACATTCTTCTGTAGCACCACATTTCTAAAGCTTCTATTCTCTTCTTGTCTAAACTACTTATCGTCCATGTTTCACTTCCATACATGGCTACACTCCATACAAATACTTTCGGAAACGCATTTATGTTCACCGATATGAACAGTCACTTGTCACAGAGATAAAGCCATACAACATTGGAAAACAAAACGCTGTCTAATTCCGCAAAGATACCCTGCTTGCAGCCTGCGAGCGGCGCTGTCGACGCTACAGCTCCCCCTAAACCTAACTAACCTGAGGATATCACACACATCCACGCGCGAGCAGCGCGGTTCCGGACCGTAGCGCCCACAACCGCTCGGCCACAGCGGCCGGCAAACGAATGCTGTGGGTGTGTTTCTGCATCTGAAAGATGATGTCTATTCAAATTTGGCGTCAGTCGCATAAGAGTGGCTCTAGTAGCACCACTATGAGGATGCAAATCAGGTTTGCTTTAAACACACGCTGTAAGGTTCTTGAGTGTTAGGTAGCTTTGAAATTGGACGCGGTGGGTTGATGTTAAAAAAGAATGACTTTAAGGCGACAAAGACTCCATTATCAAACCATATTGAGGTTCAAAAAGATACGCGAATATGGCTACGAGAAACTGGATGTTTTTTCTGCAATGGTGCAGAAAGACGTCGCAGGAGGCAAGAGCTGTACCTTTGCTTAAGAAAGGTAATGCAGAAGACATAGAAAATTACCGGGCCATTTCCCTGTTGTAAGCATTCTCAAAAATAATAGAAGCAATTATGAAAGGGAGATTAAAGAATTACATGAATAAATACAAGCATTTAAGCGAATCACAGTTTGGTTACTGAAGTGGCAAAAATGCGGAGTCAGTAATAGTAGAATTCACAAAAGATGAACTTGATGCTCTTGATAAAGATGAGTGTATCACAGGCATATTTTTTGATCTTTCTAAGGTGTTTGATACTGTCGCCAAAAGATTCTATTAAATAAATTAGAAGCATTAGGAATAAGAGGGGTAGCTAATGACTGTTTTCGATCATACCTAAGAGATAGGGTACTTCAAATAACATAACATTTAGTAAAACAGTTATCAGAACCAAAATACGTTAATGTAGGGGTTCTGCAAGGTAGCATATTAGGACCAATACTGTTCGTGATATACATCAATGACTTTCCGAGTAGTGTTCAAAAATATGTGTGAAATCTTTTGGGACTTGACTGCTAAGGTCATCAGTCCCTAAGCTTACATACTACTTAGCCTAAATTATCCTAAGGACAAACACACACACCCATGCCAGAGGGAGGACTCGAACCTCCGCCGGGACCAGCCTAACAGTCCATGACCGCAGCGCCCTCAGACCGCTCGGCGAATCCCGGGCAGCTCCGAGTAGTGTTCCTCATGGTGAAAAAATCCTCTTCGCTGATGACAGCAATATTATAGTCACTGAGAAAACAAGAGAACTCCTTTCCGAGAAAGCAAATGAAACTCTCAGAGAAGTTTATGATTGGTCAATAAGTAAAAAGTGACACTGAACATAAAGAAAACCAATGCCATGAATTTCAGCTTGAAGAGGAAAAATGACAATGTTAAATTAAATGTAGATGGCACCTCTATAGACTGTGTAACAAATACAAAATTTCTAGGAATGAATATTGATTCTCAGTTGAAGTGGTATGAACACACAAAGGTACTTGCAAACAGAATGTCATCAGCATGTCATGCCCTTAGAATCCTATCATCAGTGTGTAACATGCAGAGTCGTTTAGTTACATATTATTCATATGTACACTCAATTCTTAGCTATGGCATTCTTTTTTGGGGAACAATTGTACAAAATATGAACACAGTTTTCAAACTCCAGAAAAGAGCCATAAGAATAAAAACTAAAAATACTAGTCGCGCTCACTGTAAAGATCTGTTCAGAACACTGGGTGTTTTAACTGCTCAATGTCAATATATTTACCAGTCAATTGTACACATCCAAAATAACGTCGGTAATTAGTGCACAAACAGCTCTGTTCATGACCATGCAACAAGAGATAGACTCAACTTACATTTACCATGAAAAAATAAACATAAAACTTAAAACAGCATTTGCTACCAAGGGATAAAACTATACAATAAATTACCAAAAGAGATTAAAGAAATTGCAAAAATACACTTATTTAAAAAGGCAGCTAAAAATTACCTGTTATGCAATACATTTTAAACATTGAAGGATTACTTAGCTAAAATAGAGTAGGGGTTTGGTAAAAAATGTTATACAAATAAATAATAATAATAATAATAATGATTACAAAATATCCAGCACCTTCACTTTATGTTTTTTCCTTCTTTTTTTCCTTTCTAGAAATACCTGCCCCCAAGCTATGCATGACACAATACTAACACCTCTTCCTCTTATTGAGCTCAACATTATGGAGGGATGCTGACTCAGTCTTTCAGGATAGCAAATGGGAAGTTTCGGTACAGAAAATGGCCCAAAAATCACCAGTCTGTGTGTGTGTGTGTGTGTGTGTGTGTGTGTGTGTGTGTGTGTGTGTGTGTGTGTGTAGTGAGTTAAGTGTTATGAAACAATGTGTGTATAGTGTGTGCAGTGACTGATTGTGAGATATGAGTGGACAATGTGGCATTACATTATTTAATAAGTTACACTCCTGGAAATGGAAAAAAGAACACATTGACATCGGTGTGTCAGACCCACCATACTTGCTCCGGACACTGCGAGAGGGCTGTACAAGCAATGATCACACGCACGGCACAGCGGACACACCAGGAACCGCGGTGTTGGCCGTCGAATGGCGCTAGCTGCGCAGCATTTGTGCACCGCCGCCGTCAGTGTCAGCCAGTTTGCCGTGGCATACGGAGCTCCATCGCAGTCTTTAACACTGGTAGCATGCCGCGACAGCGTGGACGTGAACCGTATGTGCAGTTGACGGACTTTGAGCGAGGGCGTATAGTGGGCATGCGGGAGGCCGGGTGGACGTACCGCCGAATTGCTCAACACGTGGGGCGTGAGGTCTCCACAGTACATCGATGTTGTCGCCAGTGGTCGGCGGAAGGTGCACGTGCCCGTCGACCTGGGACCGGACCGCAGCGACGCACGGATGCACGCCAAGACCGTAGGATCCTACGCAGTGCCGTAGGGGACCGCACCGCCACTTCCCAGCAAATTAGGGACGCTGTTGCTCCTGGGGTATCGGCGAGGACCATTCGCAATCGTCTCCATGAAGCTGGGCTACGGTCCCGCACACCGTTAGGCCGTCTTCCGCTCACGCCCCAACATCGTGCAGCCCGCCTCCAGTGGTGTCGCGACAGGCGTGAATGGAGGGACGAATGAAGACGTGTCGTCTTCAGCGATGAGAGTCGCTTCTGCCTTGGTGCCAATGATGGTCGTATGCGTGTTTGGCGCCGTGCAGGTGAGCGCCACAATCAGGACTGCATACGACCGAGGCACACAGGGCCAACACCCGGCATCATGGTGTGGGGAGCGATCTCCTACACTGGCCGTACACCACTGGTGATCGTCGAGGGGACACTGAATAGTGCACGATACATCCAAACCGTCATCGAACCCATCGTTCTACCATTCCTAGACCGGCAAGGGAACTTGCTGTTCCAACAGGACAATGCACGTCCGCATGTATCCCGTGCCACCCAACGTGCTCTAGAAGGTGTAAGTCAACTACCCTGGCCAGCAAGATCTCCGGATCTGTCCCCCATTGAGCATGTTTGGGACTGGATGAAGCGTTGTCTCACGCGGTCTGCACGTCCAGCACGAACGTTGGTCCAACTGAGGCGCCAGGTGGAAATGGCATGGCAAGCCGTTCCACAGGACTACATCCAGCATCTCTACGATCGTCTCCATGGGAGAATAGCAGCCTGCATTGCTGCGAAAGGTGGATATACACTGTACTAGTGCCGACATTGTGCATGCTCTGTTGCCTGTGTCTATGTGCCTGTGGTTCTGTCAGTGTGATCATGTGATGTATCTGACCCCAGGAATGTGTCAATAAAGTTTCCCCTTCCTGGGACAATGAATTCACGGTGTTCTTATTTCAATTTCCAGGAGTGTATTTGTAAAAAAGTATTGTATACCAGGAGTAAATCTAATGATTGACTCTAACTAGAAATCTGTAAATATATGTGTTTACGAATTAGCTTATTTTAAATTGATCTAAATTTGTAAATACTTTTAGATGTCCTATATCCTTGTAAAAAGAGATCTACGGGTGTATAAAGCTACTACTACTACTACTACTACTAGGAATGTGGCCACTGTAAATGATTGCTGCCAGTGCTGATTACGAGAATGTACGGTCGCAAGAAACCCCGGGTTCTGTACGGCCAGTGGCACTACAGAGAGGAACGACAGTTGTGTTCGGCGTTCGGCTGTGACACATCGTACCCCATCTACAGCACCAATTAGAGCTACAGCTGTCACCACAGTTACACAACGAACTGTTACAAATCGGTTACTTCAAGGACAGCTCCGAGCAAGACACCCCCTAGAGTGTCTTTCACTGACCTCTAACGAATACCAATTACGTCTTCAGTGGTGTCAAGCGAAAGGTCACTGAAGGGCAACGTGGAGGTTTGTTGTGTTTTCTGATGAAATGTGGTTCTACCTCCGTGCCAGTGATGGCCATGTGTTGTTTAGAAGGAGACCATTTGAGGATCTGTCTGCGTGCTAGACACAACTGACCCACACCTGTAGTTAAGGACTCTGTGCGATATCGTATGACAGCAGGAGCTCTCGTGTGGTTATCCTATGCATCCCGACTTCAAATCTGTACGTCAATCTGGTGATTTTACCTGCTGTTGTGGCATTCATGAACAGCATTCCAGGGGGTGTTCTCCAACAGGATAACGCTCGTCCCACATACCACTGTTGTAACCCGACATACACTGCGTAGTGTCGACATGTCGTCTTGGTCTGCTCGATCACCAGATCTGTCTCGAATCCAACACATACGAGACATCATCGGACAACTCCTGCATCATCCACGAACATCTTTAACCGTACCTGTGTTGACCAACCGAGTGTAACAGGCTTGGAACTCCTTTCCACAAATTCACATCCGGCACCTCTACAACACAGTGCATGCACGTTTACATGCTTGCATTCAACTTTCTGGAAGCTACACAGGTTATTTATGTACCAGCAGCCCACACCGCGCTTACTTTAACCCGCGATCCTGACACGTTAATCAGTTAAATATGTTATGTAGACAAATGTAATCCCGGAATCTCATTGCCCTATATTTCTACATTAATTATCTGTTGGTGTCGCTCGATTTTTTTCCGTCAATGCAGAACCTAAGCTTGATAGCCTGGAGGCCGGCCGTGGTGGCCGAGCGGTTCTAGGCGCTTCAGTCCGTAACCGCGCGACTGCCACAGTCGCAGGATCGAATCCTGCCTCGGGCATGGATGTGAGTGATGTCCTTACGTTAGTTAGGTTTAAGTAGTTCTAAGTTCTAGCGGACTGATGACCTTAGATGTTGAGACCCATAGTGCTCAGAGCCATTTGACCGACACAGCCTTCCCGCGCCAACTGAGAAGCAGAAACTTCATTTCATTCGGTGAGCTGCACACAGATAGCGCAAATGGTAATGCACTGTGATAAAATATCCTTCCTAAGCATATTATTAACATGTTTTCCCCCACATATTCTGCTAGAAGGTCGATAAATGTCAACACCCCTGACTCACTTTTTGGTGTATCGTATATCATTAATCAAGGCTTTACAATCCATGTCGATGTCCATGTCCATTAAGCATGACTTTTTTCGAAGTCAAAAATACGCAATATGAAAAACATGAGACAGCCAAAAACTGGATATACTTACTGCTCTTCCTTGTATAAGTTCGCCAACAAAACTTGTCGCAAGTAATACACGTCCCACTCAGAGTATCAGCATAGTTACGGGACCAATAAGAGGAGTGGGGAAAGTCTTCTTGAAGACTCAGTTTATTCCAAAAATATCTGCATTCGTACAACAGAACGTATTTTTATTAATATACAGTCAACCATAAAAAGCTAGTAATAAAGTATATCATCTGGTTGAGAGCTACGAACTAGAAGTTGTAAGGTGCTGGGAGTAAATAAAATAACATAAAATGGCTCAAATGGCTCTGAGCACTATGGGACTTAACTTGTGAGGTCATCAGTCCCCTAGAACTTAGAACTACTTAATCCTAACTAACCTAAGAAAATCACACTCATCCATGCCCGAGGCAGGATTAGAACCTGCGACCGTAGTGGTCGTGCGGTTCCAAACTGTAGCGCCAGAACCGCTCCGCCACTCCGGCCGGTAAAATAATAGAATAATGAGTTATTTACCAAGGAGGCCTAAGTTTAAAATGAGAAAAACAAAGCATACTTCTTCGCCACGGAGGCGAAACTTTAAATGGCAAGGAAAAGCAGTACTTATTTAACACACAGATCACTTTAACACTTTAATTTTTGTAAATACTCCAAGCTATTAGCAGAATTTTTAAACAACAGTTTCAGTAATACGACAACATCGCAAGAGATAGCTGAAACTTAAGAAATAACATACACGTACATGAAGCAGATAGAGCAGACGCTTCACCAAATATCAAATACATAGATAAAAGATTAATAGGTCAAAATTTTAAAAAACTGAGCACCCAGAGGTGATTGTTATCTCACCCAGTTACATCTACTTGTATACGTCGCAGACCCCACAAAGCCATGGACCCAAATTGTAAACGAATCAGTGCGCAAGCTGGTGGTGGCTCCATAATTTGTGGGTTGTGTTTACATGGAATGGATTAGGTCCTCCGCTCCAACTGAACCGGTCGTTGACTGGAAATTATTATGTTCGGCAACTTAGAGACCATTCATGGACAGTTCGAGCGAAAGACTTGGCCACCCAGTTCGCCCGAAGTGAATTCTCGTACATTTGTGGGTTGTAATGGAGAGGACATTTCGTGCACAAAATCCTGCACCAACAATACTTTCGTACTTGTGGACGGCTATAGATACAGCGTGGCTCAACATTTCTTCTGCAGATTTGCAACGACTTTTTGAGTCCATGCAACGTCGAGCAGCTGCACGACGAGGGGTAAAAGGAGGTCTGACACGATATTAGGAGGTGGAGAATGACATTTCTCTCCTCACTGTAAACGTATATAATTAAAAATTCTTGAATTCAAGACTGCAGAACCGGTTTTATTCAGACTACATCCTTCAACTATGCATGATCCATCTTTAGGCTAAGATATAAAATTACATCTTAGAATGCATATTAGTTAATTTTCAGTCAACTCAAACCAACATTTTGTCAAGTGATTTAAACTTAATTCAAAGCAATAAATAAATTTTCTTTGTGATAGTATAATTTGTGTTTTGAGTCCATCTCGTCACGAAATGTTCTCCAATCATTGGACTACAATCAGTTGTCTGTGATCTGCTGGTACGATGTTTCGCTTTGTAATCATCTGATATTTCTCAAACTCCTGAAGACTTCGATGAGCTCATTTCCGCTGGTGTATATCACACAACTTTGAGTTTTCGCACATTCTTGAGGACCGTCCCACATAAGATATGCAGAAGGAAAATAAGAATCTCTTTTGTATTATTTTTCTTTCTGAGACATGCCACATGCTCGACAAACTCTTCACTGTAGATCTACGGAACATACGGCTCCTCTAATTTAGTCTAATCAAAACTTTCAATACCGGATTCAGTTTGGTACCTTAGAAATTCATACACACACATTTCAATCTGTCATCTGCCTTAGACAGATTTGTACCATCGTTCCACTTTAAGACGATATGAACAAATTGTGTGATATGTGTTTCGTCTAGTTACATGCATATCGTAGCATTTCATTATTTTACACTCTGGTTGACAATCATTACTCTTGACACTGATTATCAGAAAATATTTCAGCATTTAGTACCAACTATTTAACGCTTTGTCACAGGACCACAGACGTTACTCACCTGTTCATTATGCAGACTGAACCAAAATTCACCTGCTGTACTTGCTAGCCAACAGTAAGAAAAGGTCACTAACAAAATTTCGTCACGTGCGTATTTTCGTTAGAAGGTGGGCGTCAAAGAAAGGCGGTTGTGCGAAACACTGTCATCACCTGTGCGACAAATATCTTCATTCAGTGCTGTGTGGCTGCAGTATGCAGTTAGTGCTGTTGGCAGAGGTCTGCGTTACAATACTCGAGTGCAAGAGTTCGATTCGGGGTTCAAGTATAAATTCTGTGAACTCTTTGCAGCACTCCTAAGAGGAAGATGGTGGCGGGCTACCACTTATTCCACATTCGTCGGCAGACTGAAAGTAACGTGCTCCTTCAAGTGTCCTCACAGGAAGAGAGCCAGGGAATTTACGTCAGGCGTACGCGGAGGCCATAAAACAAAAACTCCACGATCTATCCGTTTCCTGGGAAAAGCTCTGCTTCAGTACCGTTCCATATGTCATTTAAAGGGTGCAGGTGTAACCGCAACCTCTGCCGAACATGAAGTGGAATATCCCCAGGCAAATAGTTCGCGTGAAATGCATATTTCACCGCCCAGTCAAACAGTCCATCAACTTCTTGGTATCCAAGACACCTTCGTGAGTGAACACAGGTTCATCATACGTTTTTGAAAGTGGAACAATAAAAACGTTTATACTCTCATTCCTGTGTTAGTTTTAAATAACCCCACGGGATTTTTATACCACCTGTTGTAACGGCTTTATAGCGGTTAAGAAGTCAGAGACCAAATAACTCAGTCTAAAATTAGGAAATAAAAAATGAGATCTAGACCTGGATTCGAAATTTCGAAATCGAGTATTCCAGCTTAAAAACCTACCACTACACAGTTTTCAATCATTTTTTCTTTAATTGAAAGACAGTGAATGACAAGATTTTACAAATGTCGATCCGTATCTTTACCATTAATGGTATGCCTGCGATAGCAAGCGTAAATAGTATATTACAAAACGACGCGTATAAAAACCGGAATTTTTGGTGCTCATAGCTCGGGTTCTATTGGTGATAATAATGTAGGGTCCATTGTTTTAGATAACCCTTAGGCCAGGCACCATGTGTATACCCAACAGAAGGCTCGTCTTAATGTCACTACCCTACGGTACAGGATCAAACTATGAATGTTACACACTTTCTCTTCTTTAGGCACACGGAGACAGTCGGTTGGTTCTTTATGCATCTGATGTGGTCTACGGTGGGCTTGTAGGGCTTTGGGAAACCGAAAAAAAGGTATATTTTGGCCTCACAAGCGGAGCAATGGCTAGCCGCTGCTTCCAAGGCGGCTACGCACGGAAAACCGCTGATATTTTTACGGTGTGTTATTAAGAACCAGATCACGAACAACCTCGAAAATTTTCTTGATATCTTTATCCGTTTCTAAGATAGAGAGGTTCAAATTTACCCTATTTCTACACATAAAATCCAGTATGGGGAGAAATCTACATAAAAAATAGCTTCAGCAATTGGCTCAAATGTTAACAGTATGTTCTCTAGGTATTTACCTAGGAGAATAATCTCCCGTTTTCAAAAATCTTTGTCCGTTTTGAGAAACACCAGAAAAACTTGTTTTTTGAGTACCGGTATCCTAAATGCAGCCGCGGATTCCGAGATGGCAATGCACAACATCTGACTGTAATTTTTACAATATATTCCTAACGCACAGATTTCCAAAAACTCCGAAAATTTTCTTCATAGCTTTATCCGTCCCAGAGATGCAGAGGTTCAAAGTTATCCTACTTCTACAGGTAAAATACGCACATAAAACCTATTGTGAAACGAAAATGTAGTTTACAAAAAGACTTAACACGGAGAAATATGCTGTGAAGTGTCTCCGCTATCATCCGGGATCCCCACGTTGTAGTACTGAAGCACATGAAAAATGTTTGTACTTGTGAAAGCTGGTTTGTGGTATAAAATTAGTTTTATGACGTTTCAGATTCATGTAGGTAAACTATCTAAAGTCTACTGATCAATACATTCTTTTCATATGAATTACATGCTTTGCTGCAGCAGGGAAAGGAAGGGAAGCAGCGGAAAATGCTCCTACTGGAGCAAAAAACATGCTAATATGATTCTGTTTTCTCTCATTTTATCTTCCTCAGCTCCTTCAAAAATTTTCCCAAAAATTTTGGCATGCTAAAACATTCGCACTTTTTTATGCTGAGAGGGAAGAAGACAGTGTCAGTGGTGAAGAGACGGAACAGTGATAAATAGTGGAAGATAGTACACAGTGGTTGTGTTACAGAAAGAGCGAAGGAGACAATAGAAGTGGGTGAAAAAGAGGGGGACACTGTGACTGTGGAAGATGGTTGACGGTGACAGGTAAGTGGTAGGAAAACAGTGAAGGAGACAGTACTACGGGAGAGGAATAAAGAGAAAGTGGAAGTTAGTGAGAGCCAGTGCTAATGAGAGACTATACGACAGCTACAACGAAGAGGAGAGAGACAATGACAGTGAGAAGAAACAGCAGCAGTGGGAAGAGAGGAATGAGAAATTAGCAATATGAGAAAGCAAGAGAGAGACAGTGACTGTCAGAGCAGAATGTAACTGTACGACGGAACGAATGGGACTGTGGTTATGACACAGGAGACAATGACAGAGAGACACAAATAGATAATGACAATGAATATTACCGAATAAATGAGTGAGAAAAGGCAGTTGGTGACGGGTGGGTACGAGCGACTTACAGCGATAGCTGGTGGGTGTGAGTGAGTTGCAGTAAGGGGAACTTGTGGGAGTTTTAGCTGAGTTGCATGTTAAAAATAGCTTGAATATGTTGCCAAGCTAAAATTAAGCTAACATTTTTAAAGGTACTGAGGAAGGAAGACTGAGGCAACTGGCACCCCACATTTCAGTCATAGATTTTTAATTAAAAAAAAAATGTTTCAAATGGCTCTGAGCACTATGGGACTTAACTTCTGAGGTCATCAGTCTCCTAGAACTTAGAACTACTTAAACCTAACTAACCTAAGGACATCACACACACATCCTGCCCGAGGCAGGATTCTAACCTGCGACCGTAGCGGTCACGCGGTTCCAGACTGACACGCCTAGAACCGCACGGCCACACCGGCCGGCTTTAATTTAAATAAAGATGCTATATTCTCATTTTTGTTGTTCCGATGGGAACATTTTTCAGATTATTTTCATTAAATGGAATAACACAGGTACGCAGTATTCAATGAATACCCTTCTCCTACATATGCTTGCAGTGTTGTTAAATTCCGTTCTTTACCGTAAATTTTCTACGGAAAATATTTACGCATGGGACAAAAATTTTTTACATATACACTCCTGGAAATTGAAATAAGAACACCGTGAATTCATTGTCCCAGGAAGGGGAAACTTTATTGACACATTCCTGGGGTCAGATACGTCACATGATCACACTGACAGAACCACAGGCACATAGACACAGGCAACAGAGCATGCACAATGTCGGCACTAGTACAGTGTATATCCACCTTTCGCAGCAATGCAGGCTGCTATTCTCCCATGGAGACGATCGTAGAGATGCTGGATGTAGTCCTGTGGAACGGCTTGCCATGCCATTTCCACCTGGCGCCTCAGTTGGACCAGCGTTCGTGCTGGACGTGCAGACCGCGTGAGACGACGCTTCATCCAGTCCCAAACATGCTCAATGGGGGACAGATCCGGAGATCTTGCTGGCCAGGGTAGTTGACTTACACCTTCTAGTGCACGTTGGGTGGCACGGGATACATGCGGACGTGCATTGTCCTGTTGGAACAGCAAGTTCCCTTGCCGGTCTAGGAATGGTAGAACGATGGGTTCGATGACGGTTTGGATGTACTGTGCACTATTCAGTGTCCCGTCGACGATCACCAGTGGTGTACGGCAAGTGTAGGAGATCGCTCCCCACACCATGATGCCGGGTGTTGGCCCTGTGTGCCTCTGTCGTATGCAGTCCTGATTGTGGCGCTCACCTGCACGGCGCCAAACACGCATACGACCATCATTGGCACCAAGGCAGAAGCGACTCTCATCGCTGAAGACGACACGTCTCCATTCGTCTCTCCATTCACGCCTGTCGCGACACCACTGGAGGCGGGCTGCACGATGTTGGGGCGTGAGCGGAAGACGGCCTAACGGTGTGCGGGACCGTAGCCCAGATCCATGGAGACGGTTGCGAATGGTCCTCGCCGATACCCCAGGAGCAACAGTGTCCCTAATTTGCTGGGAAGTGGCGGTGCGGTCCCTACGGCACTGCGTAGGATCCTACGGGCTTGGCGTGCATCCGTGCGTCGCTGCGGTCCGGTCCCAGGTCGACGGGCACGTGCACCTTCCGCCGACCACTGGCGACAACATCGATGTACTGTGGAGACCTCACGCCCCACGTGTTGAGCAATTCGGCGGTACGTCCACCCGGCCTCCCGCATGCCCACTATACGCCCTCGCTCAAAGTCCGTCAACTGTACATACGGTTCACGTCCACGCTGTCGCGGCATGCTACCAGTGTTAAAGACTGCGATGGAGCTCCGTATACCACGGCAAACTGGCTGACACTGACGGCGGCGGTGCACAAATGCTGCGCAGCTAGCGCCATTCGACGGCCAACACCGCGGTTCCTGGTGTGTCCGCTGTGCCGTGCGTGTAATCATTGCTTGTACAGCCCTCTCGCAGTGTCCGGAGCAAGTATGGTGGGTTTGACACACCGGTGTCTATGTGTTCTTTTTTCCATTTCCAGGAGTGTATTTTGTACTTTTAGCATACAAGAAATCGCGCTGTGGCGTTCCAATGTGCCAATTTCACTCCGAAAATATTGGTATATCGCGAACTGTACTGCTCCAATCGCACAGCCCGAGGAGTGCCTAATGTTGTGTTTGCTTCTGACAATGGTTTCCCATTGAGAATCTCATGTTGATCAATGGAGTGAAGTCTTCCGAAGTAAGAGCGATTTCAGGTGTGCCGCAGGGGTGTCGTAGGACCGTTGCTATTCACAATATACATAAATGATCTTGTGGGTAACATCGGAAGTTTACTGAGGCTTTTTGCGGATGATGCTGTCGTATATCGAGAGGTTATAGCAATGAAAAGGTGTACGGAAATGCAGGAGGATCTGCAACGAACTGACGCATGGTGCAGGGAACGGCAATTGAATTTCAATGTAGACAAGTGTAATGTGTTGAGAATACATAGAAAGAAAGATCCTTTATCATTTAGCTACAATACAGCAGGTCAGCAACTGGAAGCAGTTAATTCCGTGAATTATCTTGGAGTAGGTATTAGGAGTGATTTAAAATGGAGTGATCATATGAAGTTGATCGTCGGTAAAGAGGATGCCAGACTGAGATTCATTGGAAGAATCCTAAGGAAATGCAATCCGAAAACAAAGGAAGTAGGTTACAGTACACTTGTTCGCCCGCTGCTTGAATATTGCTCACCAGTATGGGATCCGTACCAGATAGGGTTGATAGAAGAGATAGAGAAGATCCAACGGAGAGCAGCGCGCTTCGTTACAGGATCATTTAGTAATCGCGAAAGCATTACGGAGATGACAGATAAACTCCAGTGGATGACTCTGCAGAAGAGATGCTCGGTACGGGCTTTTGTTGAAGTTTCGAGAACATACCTTCACCGAGGAGTCAAGCAGTATGTTTCTCCCTCCTTCGTATATCTCGTGAAGAGACCATGGGGATAAAATCAGAGAGATTAGAGCCCACACAGAGGCATACCGACAATCTTTCTTTCCACGAGCAAGACGAGACTGGAACAGAAGGGAGAACCGATAGAGGTACTCAAGGTACCCTCCGCCACACACCGTCAAGTGGCTTGTGGGGAATGGATGTAGATGAGATGTAAATATCTCCCTTGTTGGATGTTTTCCGACTTAACTCGCTTCCCCATCTAGCAACGATTTCCTACATGAAAACGTCAAGCTAAATCCTAGTCAGATTCAACATTTAAGTATATGTCATCAGGACTTTGAACAGGAAGATTCTTGTTCACACAAGCTAGGCTCTAAAATAAGCTTTCAAACTGGAATCCAGACAAATCCAGGATATAAGAAATAGACATTTAAAGCAATTAATAAATGAGCAATTTTAAATCCGGTGATGAGTTTAGACTGCAGTGACACATCCGTGACCGCAGTGGAAATGGTACCCAACCCCTTAGTTTAACTTACAGAAGCTGCTAATAACTCTCGAAAAATGAACTCTTAAATCAGGGGACTACCGCTGCAAGATTTAAACTTAATTAGAGTTCCGACTTCAGAATTATTGCAACAGTTGTGCGTGCACCAGACCAGTAAGCTGACCTCATCACAGCCAACAGACTACTGTTGCGTGACCACCGTTAACTGGCTGTGTGCCAGATAAATACTGATAGGTCAAACGTCATCTGGTGGATGTCACGAACTTTAGTATTAAGTTTCCTAGCAGTTCATTTTGCAGTTCATAGCACGTAAACAAGCAGGTTATCAACAACGTTTGTTAAAACAGTGGCAGAAAACTGGGATATGAACTTGTGATAATCACGATTTAATGAAGCCCCTGTACTGAAATGAAATATGCAGATGTACCCTCAGTATAATTCTTAAGATAACCGTCATATGACACTTCCTGGAAGATTATAACTGTGTGGCTGACTGAGACTCGAACTCGGAACTTTATCTTTCGTGGATAGAGTTTCTTACTGTATGAGCCATCCCGGCACAATTCAAGACCCCTCGTCACCTCAATCTGCATCTACATCTACACCGACATCTACACTGAAGCGCGAAAGAAACTGGCACAGCCATGCTCATTCAAATACAGAGATATGTAAACAGGCCGAATACGGTGCTGCGGTCGGCAACGCCTGGAGAATTTGTTAGATCGGATACTGCTGCAAAAATGGCAGGTTATCAAGATTTAAGTGAGTTTGAACGTGGTATTATAGTCGGCGCCCGAGCGATATGACACAGCATCTCCGAGGTGGCAATGAAGTGGGGATTTTCCCGTACGACCATTTCACGAGTGTACCGTGAATATCAGGAATCCGATAAAACATCAAATCTCCGGCATCGCTCCGGCCCGGAAAAAGATCCTGCAAACACGGGACCAACGATGACCGAAGAGAATGGTTCAACGTGATAGAAGAGGAACCCTTCTGCAAATTGCTGCAGATTTCAAAGCTGGGCCATCAAAAAGTGTCAGCGTGCGAACCATTCCACGAAACATCATCGATATGGGCATTCGGAGCCGAAGGCCCACTCGTGTAACCTCGATGACTGCACGACACAAAGCTTTACGGATCGCCTGGGCCAGTCAACACCGACATTGGACTGTTGACGACTGTAAATGTGTTGCCTGGACGGACGAGTCTCGTTTCAAATTGTCTTGAGTGGATGGACGTGTACGAGTATGGAGACAACTTCATTAACCAAGGATCCTGCATGTCAGTAGGGGACTGTTCAAGCTGGTGGAGACTCTGTAATGGTATGGGGCGTGTGCAGTTGGAGTGGTAAGTGACCCTTAATACGTCTAGATAAGACTCTGACAAGTGACACGTACGTACGCATACTGTCTGATCACCTGCATCCATTCATGTCCACTGTACATTCATACGGGCTTGAGCAATTCCAGCAGGACAATGCGACACCCCACACACGTCCATAATTGCTTCAGAGTGGCTCCAGAAACACTCTTCTGTATTTAAACACTTCAGCTGGCCATCAAACTGTCCAGATATAAACATTATTCAACGTACCTGGGATGGCTTGCAACGTGCTGTTCAGAAGAGATCTCCAGCCCCTCGTACTCTTACGGTTTTATGGAAAGCCCTGCAAGGTTCGTGGTATCAGTTCTCTCCAGCACTACTTCAGACGTCATTCGAATTCATGCCACGTCGTGTAGCGGCACTTCTGCTTGACCGCGGGGGGCCCTACACGATATTAGGCAGGTGTACCAGTTCCTTTGGTTCTTCAGTTTATATTCCACAGGCTACCCTACGGTACATTGCCAAGAGTAGTTAGCGTATCACTGTCATTTCCTTCTCTCTCCTGTTCCAGTTGCGAATGGTTGATGGGAAGGAGATAGTTGCTAATCCTCCGTGTGACCTGAATCTCTCTAATTTTCCTTTGTCGAGACATGAGTAGTAGGAAGCAACATACCGATTCTCTCTACAGAAACTTACGATCTCTGAATTTAGACTGTATAGCACACCGTCATGCAGAACGCGTCTCTGGCACCGTTGGCCACTACTTTTGGCTTAACGTCTCCGCGACGCTTTCGCATTAAAGCTTTATTTCTTCCAGTACCTCTGCTTCTTCAAAAAAAAGTTTAAATAAAGCCCATACTTTGCACCAGAGTGAAATGTTCATTGTGGAAAGAATAGCCGGCCGGAGTGGCCGAGCGGTTCTAGGCGCTACAGTCTGGAACCGCGCAACCGCCACGGTCGCAGGTTCGAATCCTGCCTTGGGCATGGATGTGTGTGATGTCCTTAGGTCAGTTAGGTTTAGGTAGTTCTAAGTTATAGGGGACTGATGAATTCAGAAGTGAAGTCCCATAGGGCACAGAGCCATTTGAACCATTTTTTGGAAAGAATACCCTAGGGAAAAGCCCTGACACACACTTCTCCCCAACGCATTTCTAGTAAGATTGCTAGCCCACCAAGGTATGCATGAAAGGTTATGTGAAGTTAGGAAAATAGGTAGGTGATAATGGCAGAAGTATGGGGGTTGAGCCAAAATATCGAAACGCAGAAGACACAACACATTTCCATGCCTAACATGGTATAGAAAAACAGGTGGCAATCTCCTTCCATTCGCCTCCGGATGGATAAATGCAGATACTGTATAGTTTTCAATGTATTCTTATACCATTCCCCCTGCAAAATAATGACAAGTTACGGTGAAGATAATGGAGACGCATATCAAACACGCTCCCTTCTCTCCAAAGGACAAAGGCACAAGAATGTTGAGATCTGGTGATTATGATGGCCAAGAGAGAAATGACAATTCATCGTCCCCCTCACAAAGTCAGTCCTACACGATCCGAGATGTGGTAACGGGAACCCTGTCATCTTGGAACACAGGACCACAATTGAGGAACATACATTGTACTATGGGATGGACCTGATCAGCCAAAATGGTCACAGAATCCTTGGCAGTAATACGACATTGCAGGGTAACCATTGGGCACAGGGAACGCCATGATATGCAGTCCACATCATCAACGAATCCCCACTATGTTTCACTCTTGGCATCAAGCAGTGTGCATCGTGGGCTTGGGGCTTCGTAAACTCGGATATAAGTTGGAAACAGTGAAAAACAAAACTCATTTGACCAAATGACTTTCTACGATATGCACATGCACACAGTCCAGGCATTGTGGCTCAGGCACCCCTTTTTCCTTTTACGGGCAAGCTCGCCCAGCAATTCACAACCTTTGGAGCTCCCTTCGTGTTGATTTGATGCTAACAGGCTTCGCGAGTGCGACATTCAGTTCTGCAGTGGCTTTTTCAACTGCCGTCCTCTTTTTTTTTCCTCACAATCCTCTTCACTGACCTCCTGTCACGATCATCATTGAGCACACACTTTGGTCCGCGTTGGGAGTTAGCAGATAATGTTTCGCCGCTTTCTCAACATGTGGTACAAATCGTCGGTACGGTGGGTCTTGAAACACAAAACACTTCGGCTGCCTTGGTTACGGAAGCACCCACCACACATAGACCAACAATTTGTCCATGCTAGAATTCACTTATCCCGACATAATGTACTCAGCAGCACCACCTAAAAGGTTGACCGAGCGAGGTGGCGCAGTGGTTAGCACACTGGACTCGCATTCGGGAGGACGACGGTTCAATCCCGTCTCCAGCCATCCTGATTTAGGTTTTCCGTGATTCCCCTAAATCGTTTCAGGCAAATGCCGGGATGGTTGCTTTGAAAGGGCACGGCCGATTTCCTTCCCCATCCTTCACTAACCCGAGCTTGCGCTCCGTCTCTAATGACCTCGTTGTCGACGGGACGTTAAAACAACAAAATGGTTCAAATGGCTCTGAGCACTATCGGACTCAACTGCTGAGGTCATCAGTCCCCTAGAACTTAGAACTAGTTAAACCTAACTAACCTAAGGACATCACAAACATCCATGCCCGAGGCAGGATTCGAACCTGCGACCGTAGCGGTCTTGCGGTTCCAGACTGCAGCGCCTTTAACCGCACGGCCACTTCGGCCGGCCTTAAAACAACACTAACCTAACCTAACCTAAAAGGTTGGCTAGCATCTGTTGTCATAAAGCATGCGTTTTTCGAGCTGTTCCCACATTTTTGTCCAATCACTGTAGACTACGTTAAGGAATTCTTGCACTTTGGAAGCAATATAAGACTGACGGACAAAGCAATCAGGACATGAAACACAGACTACCACAGACATAGGCGGCATTTCTGGTCAAGAGAAGTGGGGTAGTATCAAACATCAGCCTCAATCTGAGGAATAATTTTCTGAGAGTGTGCGTTTGGAGCACAACATTGTATGGTAATCAGTGAATCATGGACAGCAGGAAATACGGACAGGAAGAAAATCGAAGCGTTTGAGATGTGATACTGCACAAGAACGTTGAAAATTAGGTGGACTGATAAGGTAAAGTATGAGGAGGTTCTCCCCAGAAGCGGCGAAGGAGAAGGGATAGGATGATAGGACATCTGTTAAGACATCAGGGAATAACTTCCGTGGTACTAGATGGGGCTGTATAGGGTAAAAACTTCAGGGAAAGACTGACACTGGAATACATCAAGCAAGTAATTTAGGACTTAGGTTGCTATTGCTACTCTGAGATAAAATGGTTGTCGCGGGAAAGGAATTCATTGCCGGCGGTATTGGCTAGTCAGAAGGATGACCTCTAAAAAAGGAGAATAGGGTTTTGTGTCTGGATAGCTCATTCCCTAAAGCATTACACGTGAACTGTAAGTTTTGGGGGCGAGTCTGAGGCCGGCACACAGTTTTAATCTGGCACGGTTTCACAACAGCGCACACTCCACTGCGGAGTGAACGAGTCATTCTGAGCATCAGATGTTTGAAGCAGATGACTTTGGATGAATTGTGCTGTGAGAAGTGCATCGAAGCTGATGTAGCTCACAAGTCACAGTGATGCAAAAACAAAGGAGGTTGTGTTAAATCGGCTCCATATATTACGTTGTTATTGAAATTAAGACTCATCCTCCCGCCCAGCTTGAAATTATGTGTTCATATTTATGAAATGGACAGCAAATGTCTTTTCAACGTAATTAATTCAAATCAGGTCAAACCCAGCTGGTTAGAAGACACTAGGGAAGATTTAAAAGACATGAACATCACAGAACGGAACGTAATATATCGTTTAGCCTTTGGAGCAGTAGCAACGAGTCACAGATTCACTGAGAATTTTAAAATGAAGACCGGCAACAAATGGTAAGAACGAAGGAAAAAACGAAGAGGATTCGTGACGTAGGGTGAATAAGAGGTCAGGAATCATCGCGCCAAATAACAAGATCAAATGCGATGTTTAGGTGGGCAACACGTGGGAATAAGAAGGAGAAATGATTAGTGAATAAGTCAGGTATGAACACTTCCCCAGGTAGATACCATACTGTTTACGAGAAAAGCGTTTATAAACCAATTTGATAAAAAAAAATGTTCAAATGTGTGTGAAATCTTATTGGACTTAACTGCTAAGGTCATCAGTCTCTAAGCTTACACACTACTTAACCTAAATTATCCTAAGGACAAACACACACACCTATGCCCGAGGGAGGACTCGAACCTCCGCCGGGACCAGCTGCACAGTCCATGATTGCAGCGCCTTAGACCCAATTTGATAAAATGCGACATATCCTATATTCCCAAAAATTAACAATAAACGGCTAAGTAGCTAGTGTAATCATTAATTAAATACTTGTTGTTCAGAGATTGAAAATACCGCTGCAGTTGTAAGGTTCTTTTATTAACACACGACCGGTTTCGGGCTCTTATACCCATATCTTCAGGTGTCGTAGTAAAAATAGTAAGAGACGGGAGGCAATTTTTACACGGAATTTTTATGTGTATTGCTGCTGCGTTAATAAAAGAACCTTACAACTGCTGCGGTATATTCAACCTCTGGTGTAATACGCAGTTGCGGATGTTCCTCCGAAGGAATGTTTGTAGTTGTTGTTCAGTCATTATTATAATTGAAAATGTAGTTTGTTCCTTAGTGTTGTAAGTATGAAGTCTCTCACATTGTACTCGACGTTATCGCCGTATCAGCGGGTTTTAGAGTACCCGGCAACCGCGGTATTGTGCGAATTACGCACGACCCTCTCAAAAGAGGCGCACTGAAATTAACAAGAGCACGCCTCGACCGTCTCGAGGAACCCGTTGGCTCGCATACGTCGGCCCGCAGCGCCGTATATTAACCGGAGATAAATGCGGGCCATTAATTCAGGGCTCTCGCACTGGATGACCCTTTTCTACCGCTGCCGTTCCCAGTGGCTGTAGCGATATGCAGCGCATATTAACTACTCCAGCGGAGCGGCTGTATTTCGCTCGTGTTTCTGCTAATTGAGACCTCGCGACCCGCTCCAGCCTCGCTGTCTGGAGGCCCCGCTTCGACCCCGGCGGCTGCAGCGCCGTGCCGTCCGCCTTTCCATTAGCGGCAGGCGTCGGCCGGGGCGTCGCTTTGTATTCATTAACCCTCTTCTCTGGCCTCGTCCGCGGCTGCCCTCGGGCAGAGGCGATGCTCGTTTTTTCCATCGTGTTGGCCGGCGTGGTGTGGCGCGTTTCACAGTTTATAATTACGGTTCCCCGCGCGTGCTCCGTGATTCATGCCCCTGCCTACCTGCTGGACGGAACTTCCCGGCAGCCACGCTCGATGCGCCCCGGCCGACGGCAAACAGTCCCAGTTCTAAGGCTTCAGGTTCAAATTGTAATGAAACGACCACACATAAATTTCTTTTTTTTACGTTATATTCTGCTACATTTTTCATACTTGGCCTGCGATCTGTATTTCTCGTACTTGCCATGCCTGTGACGAGAAGGGTTGGTTCAAAAATGGCTCTGAGCACTATGGGACTTAACATCTGAGGTCATCAGTCCCCTAGAACTTAGAACTACATAAACCTAACTAACCTAAGGACATCACACACATCCATGCCCGAGGCTGGATTCGAACCTGCGACCGTAGCAGCTGCGCCGTTCCGGACTGAAGTGCCTAGAACGGCACGGCCACAACGCAGGCCGAGAAGGGTTGCCCATTTGAATGTGTGTCATGCACGACCCCAGATAAACTAAGTAGCTCCAAGTACAACGAGTAACATTAATATTCGGTCTCCGTGAATCTTTTACTTCGTAGCATCATAATTTAATTACTAAAAAATCAAAAACAAAAAATAATCAATTACTATACTGAGGCAGACGTCCAGTATATAATAGTTGCTTTAGACAGCTTACAACAACTGTCAAACAATACATCTTAAATGAAACATTGTTCGATTTTCACTTTAGTTTAACATTCGCACAGTTAGCAGTGTGGCACTTGTTTTGCTCGTTCACGCCAAGCTATATATAAATGAAATGACACAGTTTCAGATACTTTGCTGGTCGCATACAGAGATGATTTTATATATGTATGCTGGAGTGGAGAGTGAAAATTTGTACCAAGGTCTGTAATCGAAACCGAGTCTTCTGTTTCGTAGGCAGGTGTGTCAGTCACGTTTTTTTTTATTTTTATTTCGTCCATAGTGAGAAAGCCTGTTCGTTACAAACAGGCTGATGCCATTTACGCGGAAATGTCAGGATAAGAACTCCAAGGGAACATAACAACTTTATCTTTACTAACGATATTTTAATAAATGTCTAACAGCCCTGAGGTGGCAGTCCCCCCTCCCTTTGTTAATCCGCCCTGGGGAGTAGCAAAGGGATTAAAAAAAGAAGGAAAATTGCCACCGCCACTTTTGCCTTAAAAAAGTACTGTAACGTTCCCTGGCAAACTCACACATTAACAAACTGAAATTTATTTGTACCATATACGCCACTCTGAGCAATTTGTATATAATGTAATTATTTAACAAAAAATATTATTGAATTTTGTGTAAAAGACATTTGTTATTATTGTAATATTTTTTGTAGTAATATTCTCTCTGTATTTAGGATGATAATATTTCTATATTAAATATGTAATTGCGAAATGTGTCAATATCTGAGATATCAGAGATAAATTCAGCCAGAGGGAAATAATGTCGTGAAATTACAAAGAAATGTTAATAGTCAGCAATACTATAAAAGCACAATGCACTATGTATTCTTTGGTCTTCCTCGTTTAGAGCTGAAAGCGGTAGGAACTGTATCGATGTATTTGGTGAATGGGTAGACTTCTTTTGTCTCTGTCTAGATTTAGCCGCCATTAGAGGAGGCGTTACAAATTAATGTGAGTTCAATTATTGTTTGATCTAAATATATCAGAATTTATCAAAAGTGTGTATTATTAATGTAAATTAGCTTGCCCATGTCATCTATAATATTTCTTTAAAGAGTTTTCAGCATTTTTTTAGCGGTGTTGCTGGGCTGTGCCGCGACCGATCGATTTGCAGTGGCGGCACATTTAAAAAATTGTTCCGCTAAAGGAAAAATCAACCAAACCCGTAAATCGGGAACAGATAGATAAACATTAACAGTGAACTAAGAGAATGTTCTTCTTTTACAGCGATCCAGAGACTGACTGAGATTTAAAAAAAAAAATAGTTACACATTTGTGCATTCTTAGACGGATAGTTAACATTGAAATTTAACAATTTTGGTTCTTTCAAATAACTTTAATGTATAGCGAAGTAGGTTTGATCAGTGATAATTAAATGTCAGCTTGGTAATAATTAACCATTTTCTGCTAATAGTGATAATCTTGTGTTCAAAAGCTAACGCCGGGAAAGAATTCAGTAAAAATATTTAACAAAAAATCCACTGCATTTAGAAAATGTGTGCCAAGGCCGAATGATGTGAAAAATTTAATTTTCAACCAAGTATTCTTAATCAGTTAATATGAGTTCACGTAATTTTTAAATGTACGTAATTCTTTGAAAGTGAAAATTTTTATTACCACACGTAAATAAGAGAGAGGTTCTACAACAAAGTTCGCACGCAAAGAAAGTAAGGTAAACAAAATTAACTTAAAAGCAAATAAAATTCTTTAACGAAATTTACACAGCAATTACAGCGATTTCGTTAAATTGGCGCCCAACGTGGGGCCCGAATATGCAGTGGCCACTAAATACCCATGAGATAACTAGGGAATTATTATAGTCGAACTTTGTTGGAAACATTCAATAATTTTTCCATGTATTGTATGTATTGCATAACCAATATTGTGTGGTAATACCTGTATATGATTTTTTGCATGAGAACACTATATACCCAGAGGCAAGCTGAAGAAGAGAGCTCATTATTTCGAAAAATTAATTACCTACCACAATACCAGGGGGCAGCTGCACCCAAGATAGATCACCAAAAGGTAAAGCTACAGTGTAGTTGTCCTGTGGGTAGTAAAGTAGCCTCAGTGCAGTGTTCTCGGATCATTAGTGGTGTGCTTGTTGTTAGTGCTTTGTTTTAAAATAACAGGACATTTGAGTAGTTAGTCATTGTAGTATATAATAAGTGTGTTTTAACAAATGACCATGTCTTGTGTGATTATGTCAGTGAAACCTGAGTGTTAGGATATTTAGTTCAGATTTTATTTCTCTTGTTTACTATGGTTAGATTGCGTAGTCAGAAGGATATCAATATGGATAACGAACAACAGTCAGTAAGTAGTGATACCGAGTTAGAAGTGGGACACAAAGTAATGTTAGTGACGTAGTTCAGGAAGTACAATGTGAGAATCTGGGGGCAGAAGGGCAAGAAATGTTGCCACTGCTACCCAGTGATTCAGTTGATAGCGGAAATACTGTGCCACCCGCAAGCACTGGACACGGACCAGAGAGTGGTGAGGTGTCAGAAGTGCAATCATTAAGAGTTATGTTCGAGCGCATGCTCAATTTCCAAAGTGAATTTGTACGTATGCAAGCAGAGCGTGACCAGAGATTGGTAGCTGAATTTGCATGTATGCAAGCAGAACGCGATAGTGAACGTGATGCTAAACAAGCAGAGCGTGATAGATTACGTGATGCTAAACAAGCAGAGCGTGATCGACGCATGCATGAGAGAGACTTGCAGTTAATGCAATCTTTAGAAGCTATGCAAAGTGAGATTGTTAGTATGAAGCAAAACTATGAAACCTTACCCAAAGCGGTGAAAGAACTAAGCGAAATAGTAGATAGTATCCAAGTGGCTAACGCCAGTTTCGTAGAGGAAATCAGTGTACTGACCAACAGGGTGGAACAATTAGAGATTGACACAAATCAAGTAATTGAGCACAAACTGTCCGAACAAGTGCACAAAATAGAAAACGAAGTTATAAAAGAAATAGACGAGAAAGTGCACGCAGCGATTGAAGCCAAAGATGTGGGCTCAAATGCGGAAGTGCAGAACCTGAAAAAGCTGGTACACAATGACATTCCGCTGTGGCAGCGGAATGTCAACCGTCGTCTTGCCGAAATGGAAGGCAGCTTGCGGCATGACGACTCACAGCTGTGTCACGCCAGCCAGGTCCAACAATGATAGGCATATAAATACAGCTGTAAAAAATTGCGACTGCGAGACAGAACAGGCAACCAATGTAAGCGAAACAAATAATTGTCATTCCAAAGTAGTGATTGAAGAAAGTCTGATTAGAAACTGACAGTTTCAGATCTTTACAACGGAGAAGAAATCTGTTCACCCTGTAGTGTTTATCAAGGGATTTAGAAACATTTTGCCTGGCGTTTGGAGTCATACACAGAAAATACAGTTCGTTAAGTCTTACATACAAGGAGATGCTGCATTATGGGCAACCGAAGCAGCTGACAGTTGCGATACAGATGAGCAATTTGAAAAGGCATTCTTGGCCAAATATTGGTCAACATGTATTCAGGAGAGATTACGGAAGGAGGTATATAATCCAGAGCCGTATTCTCCACGATTAGGCAATTTGCGAAAATATTTTGAGAAGTACATTAATAAGATCCGTTATTGGGACGAACAGATTTCATCCCGGGATTTGATCAGACTTTTGAAATCACACTTGCCGATACACGTAAAGGAAAACTTATACACGTGCCCGAAAACGATATGGAACATTTTTTGTCTGTTCTGGACTCAATTGACCTGATTCAGGAGGATGTTAGGGCAGCCTCTGAACAGGCTAGAAGTAACGGAAACGGTTACAGAAATGGTCGAAATAACACGCCTCCACCAAGTAATGGAAACGGCGGAGGTAACAATAGGAGACAAGATTATGTACAAAACGGGAATAGAGGTAGAGACCAGAACGGCAATAGTCCGCCGGTGAATAATGACCGGAAAAGGAGGTCAGATGACCGATATGAAACAGGCCCACCAAGCAATAGTAGATGGAAAAATGCCAGGGGGCCGTGGAACACTAATACTTATAATGATGCAAACCGAACTTGGCCACAGAACCAGAGGCCCAGTCCGGACCGGCAAAACAGTGAAAGATATGACAATAACCGACCGCCACCACAAAATGCGCCAATTGCGCAACCGTGGCGGCCGACGCAACACAACTTACACATAGTAGAGGTCAGTGACACAGAGCAGCCACACCCATCCACCAGCAATAATCCAACAAACTAGATTCAGCCGAGATACGCTCTCCATCGTCGGCTGAGGTTTGGAGTGAGAGCAGCCCGACACAGAACAAAACATCGGGAATCTGTATCCTTAGTTATAATGACGGGGTACAGATGGGACATGAATTAATAACTGAACCATCCACCTGCATAAAGGAGCACAAAGACAAAGTACAAGCGATAATAGAGATCAAAATTAACAATATTGATGTGCAAGCAATCGTAGATACAGGTGCTGCTGTCAGTGTCATGAGTATGGACTTATTCAGAGTACTGGGGAAAGAAAAGCGTATGCTGACTTTTCCCGTGAATAATTGTAAAGTCACTGGAGCCATAAGTGCACAGCGACAAATAATTAAACTCCAAGTGCGGGTAGAGATGTATTTAGGGGAAGAAGCCATAGCGTGCTCATTCCTGGTAGTAAAGGGTTTAAAGGTAGCCTGCATTTTGGGGGTAGATTTTTTGAGAGAAAGGGACGCAATAATCGACCTTTCTCGGGGAAAATTAAGTTTTATGAACGCTGGTAGGAGGATAGAATTGTCCATGCTCAGATCTGAAGAGGTACCTGTGCCTAATTGTAATACTATTAACATAAAATGTAGGAATCAGTGGATACTACATTTAGACACTCATTCTATAGGGCAAAATCTCTATTATCCAGACGTACAAAGTGATCAATTAAAAGCAAATGTGGACGCACTTGTGAACAAAGTATCACAGTCCGAAAATTTGAATTCAATGCAACAGCAGGATTTGGTACAGTTATTATCTAATTATGCAGATGTATTTTCAGAACGACCAGGAATTGTTAAGGGATATCAGTACAATATCGAGGTGAAACCTCACAAAACCTACTGTCGAGCCTCATACTCCATTCCTTGGTCCAAGAAGGAAGTGGTACCTAAAGATCCTTGAAACAGAATAGCAAGTGGCAATTGGTGTACAATGGACCTTTTAGAGTAGTAAGTGTGCCACATGAGTGTAGCTATCTCTTAGCAGATCCCCACTCAGGGAGAGTACGGGGACTGTATCCGCGTAAGGATGTAAAAATATTCATACAGTAAAAGACTAATAGTCCTATGAGGACACCATTCTTTTGTAAATAATGAACATTAATGATGTGTGATCTGTAGACATAATGTACTAGTGTAGAAGTATTTAGTTATAAGAATATGATTGACTTTCTCATGTGTGTATGAATATTTGTGTTATGTCTTCTTTTAATTTGTGTTATCTAAAACATGCTCTAAATGTCTGCACAGATAATCTGATTAGTGCAATTATTTGTAGTGTTAAGCTGTGACAGAGTTCAGTCAAGAGGAACATTTTAGTAATGATTAGTTAGTGTACTGCATAATTTTCTATATGTGTGTCAAAATTGAAATATTTCTTGGCACAATCTTTTCTATTATATATGTATGTATGTATATATGTGTAGCTGTCAGATTGACAGATTCGAACCCAGAATAATATCAATAATATGAGGCCCTGAGAACTTTATTATCTAACCAATGTTATCAGAGAGAATAATGCACCCAGTAGTGACCCGAGGGCACCATGGGAGGCAAACTTATTGCAAATTTAAGTAACGCAAAGTTACGCACAGAGAAGCTTCAATTGAAGCATGTGCAGATTCAATCAGTAAAAAAAAAAAAAAAAAAAAAAGGGAACTAGCCAGATACAGTCCAAGTCAATTTTAACCTACAGAGGCTACACTGTAGTTACGTAGGAATGGTTCAAATGGCTCTGAGCACTATGGGACTCAACTGCTGAGGTCATTAGTCCCCTAGAACTTAGAACTAGTTAAACCTAACTAACCTAGGGACATCACAAACATCCATGCCCAAGGCAGGATTCGAACCTGCGACCGTAGCGGTCTTGCGGTTCCAGACTGCAGCGCCTTTAACCGCACGGCCACTTCGGCCGGCAGTTACGTAGGACCTTGATAGTAAAGTGTGACATGATTTCAAAGGAGTTATTGAACAATATGCCTGAATCCGGCTGGAATGCACAAATAAAATCTACTCGAACACGAATATAGATGATTTTTGGGCAAACTAATACGAAATTTTAATATTTGTTACCATGTACGCAAATATCACACACCTTGGTAAAGAGTTACGAATGTGCTGTTACAAAAATTGCACAGCGGACATTGTAAATAAAAATAAAGGAACTTAAACAAAAGTGCAGTATTGCGTGGCAGAGACAGACAGTGACTGTTAAACCTGCAGCAATACGTCACGAAGTTGTTGTGTATAGGTAATAAAAAACTGTATTATCGCCGTGTGTGCAAGTGGACAAGGAACTAGCACGACACGAACAGTGAGCCGATAACGGACGGTGGACCAAGTTAGTATCAAACTTTAATTCTTTGTGTGTTAAGGGACGCCAGAAAAGCGCATTGACTACAGAGATACATTTTGTCCTAAGGTGAAACTTGCGTGTGACTAATGACAAGTCATGACACGGTGAAAAATATTGTGTGCCCATAAAACGTGTTACTGTGACAACGAAACATTGTGCAAACCTGACTAGTGAAGGCTTACTGAATAATAACTGCCAATAACTGTGTGCGTTCTTTCCCACAGCAGGAAAAATGCCCATAAGGATAGTACACTGTTTGTGAACTTGTAGCATGTTTGCTGGAGCACTGCAAGAAGACGTCACACAGGCGAGCTGATATCCAACGCGCATCCGGCTACATCAGCCATGCAGCGGCCGCAGCAGCCCGTAGCAGACCAGACAGCCACGCCCCTCCGCGCCGTAGCTGTCAACACCGGGGGCGGTGACCTACACGGAGCCGACGCGCCGCGCCGAGCGCCGCTCAACAATCATTCCGCACCGCTCACCGACTACAGCATTGTTGTCATTTTCCAAAATATTTACACAAACTGCATAACATATCAATAACTCCAGTTTTGATAAACATTGAACATTTATTATGTATACCTGTGAACTGATAAGAGAAAATGAACACTAACAAGTGTAGGAGATGGATTTGTGACACGTAGGTAGTGGGAATATTATAAAAAGTGATGCTGTGCTAAATGATTTCAAAAAACTAAGTGATATATTCTAGGACAAGTGACCTTGCGGTATATCGTTGAACTGTATGTGACAGTGATATTATGTAACCGTTGGTGACAAACTGCTAAATTAATTCAAATGAATGACTTTTAAAGAAACAATATTAATCATGAACCAACTGGGATGGCTGGGCTCCGGCACAGTTTCGCCCAGGTTTCCTGTCTGCCTTCGCCCAAATGGGGGAGCCATGAACATGTTTAACCCTGGGACTGATTAAAAGAGCCATTCCATAAAAACACAGAATTGTAAAGAACGTTACTGGCACCATTGTGTCAAAGTATAGAAACTCTTTGCCAAATGCTGCCAGGGGGCAATGTAACGTTCCCTGGCAAACTCACACATTAACAAACTGAAATTTATTTGTACCATATACGCCACTCTGAGCAATTTGTATATAATGTAATTATTTAACAAAAAATATTATTGAATTTTGTGTAAAAGACATTTGTTATTATTGTAATACTTTTTGTAGTAATATTCTCTCTGTATTTAGGATGATAATATTTCTATATTAAATATGTAATTGCGAAATGTGTCAATATCTGAGATATCGGAGATAAATTCAGCCAGAGGGAAATAATGTCGTGAAATTACAAAGAAATGTTAATAGTCAGCAATACTATAAAAGCACAATGCACTATGTATTCTTTGGTCTTCCTCGTTTAGAGCTGAAAGCGGTAGGAAGCTGTATCGATGTATTTGGTGAATGGGTAGACATCTTTTGTCTCTGTCTAGATTTAGCCTCCATTAGAGGAGGCGTTACAAATTAATGTGAGTTCAATTATTGTTTGATCTAAATATATCAGAATTTATCAAAAGTGTGTATTATTAATGTAAATTAGCTTGCCCATGTCATCTATAGTATTTCTTTAAAGAGTTTTCAGCATTTTTTTAGCGGTGTTGCTGGGCTGTGCCGCGACCGATCGATTTGCAGTGGCGGCACATTTAAAAAATTGTTCCGCTAAAGGAAAAATCAACCAAACCCGTAAATCGGGAACAGATAGATAAACATTAACAGTGAACTAAGAGAATGTTCTTCTTTTACAGCGATCCAGAGACTGACTGAGATTTTAAAAAAAAAAAATTGTTACACGTTTGTGCATTCTTAGACGGATAGTTAACATTGAAATTTAACAATTTTGGTTCTTTCAAATAACTTTAATGTATAGCGAAGTAGGTTTGATCAGTGATAATTAAATGTCGGCTTGGTAATAATTAACCATTTTCTGCTAATAGTGATAATCTTGTGTTCAAAAGCTAACGCCGAGAAAGAATTCAGTAAAAATATGTAACAAAAAATCCACTGCATTTAGAAAATGTGTGCCAAGGCCGAATGATGTGAAAAATTTAATTTTCAACCAAGTATTCTTAATCAGTTAATATGAGTTCACGTAATTTTTAAATGTACGTAATTCTTTGAAAGTGAAAATTTTTATTACCACACGTAAATAAGAGAGAGGTTCTACAACAAAGTTCGCACGCAAAGAAAGTAAGGTAAACAAAATTAACTTAAAAGCAAATAAAATTCTTTAACGAAATTTACACAGCAATTACAGCGATTTCGTTAAAGTACCATTTCAGGTGGTGGCCCCTAGCCGGAAGTGGTGACCGAGCGGTTCTAGGTGCCTCAGTCCGGAACCGCGCGACTGCTGTCGCAGGTTCGCATCCTACCTCGAGCATGGGCGTGTGTGATGTCCTTAGGGTGGTTAGGCTTAAGTAGTTGTAAGTTCTAGGGGACTGTTGACCTCAGATGTTAAGTCCCATAGTGTTCCTAGCCATTTGAACCATTTTTTGTTGGCCCCTATCTAATCCTACTCCCAGTACGACTAACCTAGAGGTATGAGGGGACGAGAAAGGATACAAGGGAAGGAAACCACGGGGGAACCATGAAAATTAAATGTAAATAGTTTTCTTATGACCGAATTGAGTAGCAAGTCCTTCATCAGCCAGCAGGTCCAAACGTGTCGTCTCTTTGAGTGGGCGTACATCCCACTATCGGTTCTGTTCGGTTCAGGTAGCTTCAGATCAGTTTTCTGCTTCTAATGGTGGAGCATTGTAGGTGCCCCCTAAGAAATTGGAGAAGTATTACTTATAGTGTGGATTGCGTGTTAGGACGCTGTATCGTTCTTTGAGATAATTCCAATATCGTAGCACCGACTTATTGCCAGAATTAAAAAGATAACGGATCGTGTGGTCACAGATCCAGTTCACTGAGTGAGTTTTGGCGGTGGGGTAAAAAGCCCTTCTGCGAATGAAAGTGTGTGGATATCGATCTGAGCGGGTGTTTGACGAATAAGGAACGCCAAAATATGCCCGGAAAGCTTCCAGACATCAGACGCTGGACCACAGTGGAAGCGTCGGTCGTCTGTGTCGTCCACTCCACAATGGGTGCAGAGGGGAAATCGGCTAGACGGAAGCGATGCAGTCGATGTCGGTTAACTTGTTTGCCATTCACTGTGATATACCACTCTGATTGGAGGTCTGATTCAAGAAAGCGTGCGTGGACAGCTTTCCATTACGTGTCGCCACGTATACTGGGGATACTTAATTTCTATGGACTTGGGCGGGCGGCACTGTCGTAACACTTCATAAACTGTTTTCTTCTGGTACAAACATATAAGTGGTAAAAGACTGGTAGACACAACTGAAGCCCAGGAAAAATCGTTGGATATGGTAAAAGGAGGTATGGAATGCCCGATACCAAAGCTCCGGCAGACAAAGAGACCAGCGCAAAGTATTGGAATAGGAGTCCAGAGAAGCTCTGCGGGCAATGACGCCAGAGTTTTAGTTGGTAGCTGCGTACAGCCTAACTCTGGCCGCCACGTCCCACGCTACCACGGTTCCATGGGAGTGCAAGGGAGTCATATTGTACTTTGAATAACATCCCTGAGCTGACGAAAGAGCACAATGCCACCAACAGACGTCGGGCCAGGAGAACTGGGACCGGTAGTATCTGAACATGATGCATGTGTTGGATAATGTCGAGGGCTCGTGGACGGTGATCTGTAAGGCTTGCTCTGATTGTCTGTAGCGAAAGCTTACCTAAGCGACGGAAATCGGGTTTGAATTCAATCCCCAGACATCGACCTTTGGTGGCGACGCCAAGGGGGATGACGTTTCTCTCCAGCAGATCCTAAACCAATGAGCAAAGCCTTGGTTTTCGACACAGTGAGAGAGCTGTCCGATGTTTCGCCGTAAGTCGCCACCCATGTCAGGGCTGCCCACTGCGCAGATAAAGGACCAGGTTGTCTGCATAGACGGCGCAACAGCATTCCAAGTGCAGGGGTTACGAAGCGAAAGCATATAAAATCGCGGAAAGATACTGCTATGGCCAGGGTCTGCGTGAGACGACCGTTGTACATGATTCTTGAGATCGTGCCCCTCAAATGGCGCAAAACTGTTGTGACAGTACCGGCAGGGAAACCCATATATTGAAGAACTGTCGGCAGATAGGAGTGGTCAGCACAGTCGAAGGCCTAGCTAAAGTCTACCGATACAAAGCCACCTGGAGATATTGGTGACGAGCAAATGCTATCATGTCTTCGTAATGGCAAAGTGCAGTACAGATATTGTTGTCGACTCCTAGGGAAGTCTGATCTCAGGATGTGACAAAATGTGCAATCTTATTGAATCGCGATGCCAGCAGTCGTGTAAATATTTTCATGTCGCTGTTGGGCAACGTGATTGGTCGGTAATCATCGACCATCGATCGCCAGAGCACTTTGTGGAATCGAGAATGGCGTAAGGGGCCACTGTCATCAGTGACATCAGCTCTTTTGCGATGGTCGTCCAAGTTTTGAGTGACTGAATCGCTCTTGTCATAAATGGTGCTTATATAGTTTTCATGTGTTGCAGTAGGGCATTTAATAAGACAGACTGTGTCCAGCGCGGTATTAAACACCACTGTTTCACCCGGTAACGGGTGGCCTGCAGGTCCGGCTGTCTTGTCATATTGTTTGCTGTTTTGCCATACAGCAATTCAGATTCCTTTTGCATAAACTTGTTCAACTTGAGGTTTAAAGTCAAAAGAATTTTGCAAATTTTTTCATTTTGTTAAAGAAAATTTTATGGTTGTGTATTGTTATATAAACAGTTTGTGTGAAAAGAAAGTTGTATTGGTGGGTCCTCCCTCCACGGTTTCCTTAATTCCAGTAAGTACCACGTATCCTCGGTAGCAGAGCATGGTTTTCGACCAGTTAGCAGGGGTCGTCACGAGTTTAATTTCATGCAACCTGCTTCAGTTAAAATTTTGTACTTTTTTCTTTTGGGACGTTGTCTAATTATTCTCTTTTGTCCACAGCCGCACCGTGGATCCACGTCAGTGTTTCGGTATTTCGTACCTAAAATGGCTTTACATGACAGACATAGTGGATACCAAGAGATTTCCTTGATTTCAAGGTCTCTAGCTCCAGAGAGTTCAAGTGAGCAGTTCTCCGGACACGGACAGGTCCATAATAGATGGAATAGAATCTGTGGCACAGCTGTTTCTGCTTGTTAGATAGACGGAAACTTCTAACTAGCACTTTTTGGCCAATTCGGTACTCTCTCTCTCTCTCGCGTGCTTTTCTATCATAAATCTCTTTCAGTTTCTCTCCTTCCTCACACAATCTCCTGAGTGCAAAGTCAACAACTCGTTGGTGCTGTTCTCGAGTTCGCAGGGGAAAATTTACAGTTTCACAGATGATGTCTCTGGGTTATCTGTTCTTGGGAACTGTTACTGGTGCTATTTTGGTCACCTAGGAATACATCCCAGGTGGCATGTCATTTCGCGCAGTAGATACGGCAGATGCTTCCCAGATTTTTCATCTCTCTCTCTGCTGGCGACGATTGTGGATGTCGTATGGAAGCGAATGTGGGTTTGATTCTGTGTTTCCGCAACATCTCTTTCCACTTCTCTGACAGGAACTGAGGTCCATTGTCGGAAATGATCCTGTCGACACGGCCGACTTGCGCGAGGAAACCCTTGCAGAACACTCTACATACTGACTGCGCAGTTCCTTTCTTGAGCGGGGTTAAAGTGACATACTTGCATGTCAGCTCTACTACCACAAAGATGTAGCAGTATCCTCTTTTTTGTTGGCAATAGTGGGCCCATTAAATCTGTTGCTACAAGGTGCTTCAACTTTGATGGGATGGTGGGATATAGAGGGGCTTGCGTTGCCACAGTGACGTGCTTTGGCTTCTAACACGCTTTGCAGACAGCCAAAACCCTCCGGATTCTTCTGTCCGTATTCTTCAAATGGCACAGTGTCCGTAATTTTATGTGGCACCTCCTGGATCCAAAATGTGCGTAACTCAGGTGCGCTTGCTAGATGATTTTGTTCACGAGTTCATCTGGAATGCAAACGCGCGAGGGGGGGTCCTTCTTCCTCACTTCGAAAGAACAGAATGCCTTTTCGTACCAAGTAAAACTGCCTCAGTTTTGATTCCCTCTTGTTTTTCCCCCTCTGCTTTAGAGCAAATAGACCTGGATCCTTTTCTGCTCCTTGCTTGCGTCCTTGAGGCTCGAGGTTACATAATTCTCAAATGCAAGCTTCTTCATATAGAACAAGCTGTAGTGTTCGTCTTCCAGTGGGTTGGCCTCACTTGTTTCTAGCCGCACAGGTGAACGTGACAGCACATCCGCAATGATGTTCTCCTTACCTGGTATGTGTCTGATCGAAAAGTCATATTCTTGGAGCAAGACTGCCCATCTCGTTAGATGTTAGAGTTTCGCTGTGAGTAGCAATTCCAAGGCTTTGTGGTCGGTGTATTGTTTTTCTCCAATAAAAGAAAAAAAGAAATTTCTCGAAGCTGAAAACAACCATCAAAGCTTCTAACTCAGTCACCGAATAATTTCTTTCACACTTGCTGAGGCCTCGGCTTCCAAAAGCAATGGTTTTGTGCACCATGTTTTCCCCTTGCTGACACCGTAGGAAAATCACTACAGCAGTACCAGAGTACGAGCTGTCTGACGCCATGCATAGGTCCACCTCCAGGTTTGGGTGCGAAAGAATTGGCGCGTTAATCAGCACGGTGTTTGACGCCTTGGAATTCATCTTCCGCCGTCGTCCGATTGTGGGTTTTTTTTTTTTTCCTTCCATGTGAGCTGGCATAGCCGCGGTGTCGCTAATTTCTTCACATGGAAGAATCGTTTATATAGGTTTGCGATGTCAAGGAAGCCACGCGGTTGTTTCTTGGTTGCTGGCGTGGCAAATTTCCTCTATTTTGTCCGCGTCTGGTGTGATTCCTTCCGTGGTAATGATTTGTCCGATGAATTTTACTTGTGGGCTTCCTATGCATGACTTCGTGATGTTGGCGGTTACGCCACATTATTTGAAGTTCTGTAGGATTTCTCTGAGGATCGCATTGGGTCCTCTCCACGCCGGTTCCGCTATCAAGAGGTCGTCACGTGGGTGGTGATCCTTTGCTTAAAGCAATCTTTTAAGATGCTATCGAGTCCTCTGATGAAGGCAGATGAAGGCACGTTTAGCCCGAATGGTAGACGTTTAAACCGATAACATTTCTCGAATGCAAGGAACGCCATGTGTTTCCTGCAGTCTGGGTGGAGCATAATCTGCCAGCAACGGGACCGCAAGTCAAGAGACGAAAAAACCGTAACACATGGAAATTTTCCAGGAGTTCCTCCAGCTTTTCCGGACGATCTGTCTCTGGATTAATGATTGTATTGATTTGGCGCGAATCCAGCGCTAAACGGATCGAGCCATCAGCCTTCTCTACCACTGTGAGTGGACTGTTGTACAAGGAGCTTGTTGGTCCAATGATGTCTTCGTCAAGCATCCTCTTGATCTCGAGAAAAATCTTCTGTCTGTAGGCATGTGGGATTTGGTAGGGCGTCACGAAGAATTTAGTGTGGCCCGCACCCGAAACGCACACATGAAATTTCGGATTGCTCCGATTTTCGATAGAAAGACATCCGGGTTTTCCTCTAATATTCCTTCTAGCTCTTCTTCTTCCTGTGTCGGGATATTTACTAAATTCCCTACCACGTGGTCAATAGCGTCGCGCACCTCTCGTCGAATTTGCTCAACATCTTGAGTGTTGCGGCTACACTCATGGTGACACGATTGATTTTTTCTCCTCTTTTTTCAGCGTAGTTTAGAATGAGGCATTTGGCAGGGATTTGAGCACGTATTGCGTGGTCGAAAAAGGAAATCTACATGGCGCCGTCTTTATTTAAAGTCTGTTCTCCTCGCCCTACGTCGAGTACCGCCTGTTGTTGATTTAGGAAACCCAAGCCAAATATTATCTCAGTTGCCAAAAAATGGACGACCAGAAAGTTCGCTTCTGTGCCCTTGGCAGCTGAACGACAACCTGGTTTGTAACTGCACTTCTGTATGCTTCCCTCTCAAAGCGCCAGTGATTTTGGTTTTCCTCAGCGTGAGTGCCGGCCAAGAATGATTCACAGTGCATTTCTTGTATGCCGAATCCGATACTGCCGTTACTTGGTTTCCATGTCCACAATCCCGGTTAGATTGACCTTGCCGACTGTGATGTGAATGACGGGGTGTAAATCCGGTTTTGTCATGATCTCTTTGTCTTCCCGCAGCAGTTATCTTGTATCTTCGTTAATACCGCTTGTTTCGATAGTTTCTGAGGCATTGTTTTGTGCTGAGTCCGCAGCGACTATGTATCAATTCCCGTTTGATTTTTTCTGCGAGACCCCTGCGATGAATTAGGTGGTCTCAATTCCACATATTCGCTACGTTGGTCATTCCATCGAACTTGGCTGTTGTATGTCCTTCTACTGCTTTTGCTGTTGGTCCCTAGAATCCTGTTGGCCCTGGTTCGAGTTCTGTTGCTCTCTCCAGTTTCCGTTTCGTCGGTAGTTGTTGTTGTTGTTATGATTATAATTTCCTTGTCTTCTTCTATTTTCCCATGATGACTGGCCATTCCGATTGAAGTTTGAATTTTGGTTTCGATTGGATCGATGTTTTCCCCCATTTCCTCCATCGTCATTCCTCTTTGGCGAATCTGGCCAATTACTGTCATTATTTCTATTTCTTTCCCCCGACTTGTGAATTTCATTGATGTAATCTAGTTCGCACAGCGCACTCTTGAAAGCTTTGATTGAATCGCTGCATCTACCTATGAGCAGTTTCTGGTAACTTACATCTACATCTACATGGTTACTCTGCACACTTAAGTGCCTGGCAGAGGGTTCATCGAACAATTTTGATACTACTTATCTACCTTTCCACTTTCGAATGGTTCGTGGGAAAAAGGGACACGTAAATCTTTCCGTTCGAGCTCTGATTTCCCTTACTTTATTGTGATGATCATTTCCCCCTACGTAGGTGGGTGTCAACAAAATATTTTCTCATTCGGAAGAGAAAGTTGGTGATTAAATTTTCGTAAATAGTTCTCGCCGCAAAGAAAACCGATTTTGATTTTAGTGACTGCCACCCCAACTCGCGTATCATATCAGTGACATTCTCACCCCAATCGCGCGATAACACGAGACGGGCTGCCCTTCTTTGAACTTTTTCGATGTCCCCCGTCAATCCTACCTGGTAAGGATCCCGTACCGCACAGAAATATCCCAGCAGAGGACAGACAAGTATAATGTAGGCTGTCTGTTTAGTGGCTTTGTGGTATCTTCTAAGTGTTCTGCTAACAATGGGCAGTCTTTGTTTCGCCTTGCCCACAATATAGTCTATGTGGCCTTTCCAATTTAAGTTGCTTGTAATTGTAATTCCTAGTTATTTAGTCGAATTGACAGCCCTTAGATTTGTGCGATTTATCGTATACCCAAAATATATGGGATTTCTTTTTGTACCTATGTGGATGACCTCGCACTTTTCTTTGTTTAGTGTCAACTGCCCCTTTTCGCACCATCAGAAATTCTCTCTAGATCATTTTGTACTTGGAATTGATCGTCTGATGATTTGACTAGTTGTTAAATTATAGCGTCATCTGCAAACAAGCTAAGGGGGCTGTTCAGATTATTATCTAGATCATTTATGTATATCAGGAACAGCAGAGGGCCCGTGACACTACCTTGCGGAGCGCCAGATATCACTTCTGTTCTACTGGATGACTTACCATGTATCACTACGAACTGTGACCTCTCTGAGAGGAAATCAGGAATCCAATCACACAACTGAGACGATACTCCATTTGCACGCAATGTGATTAATAGTAGCTTGTGAGGAAACGGTATCAAAAGCCTTCTGGATAGCTAGGAATATGGAATAGATCTGACATCCCTTGTCGACAGCACTCATCAATTCATGGGAATAAAGAGCTAGCTGTGTTGCACAAGAACTCCAGGGAGGTGAGTGATGATATCGTAAGATCCCATACGATGTCTTTTCTCAGGTATGTTTTTCGTCTACATGGTCCGCTTACCCCTTCCCAAATAAGATTCTCTTATTATGTTGTCTCTTCCTTCCTTCTTCATCTTCAGCAGTATCCTCACCATATTGCTCCGTTAGAGAATCGCTTTCACATTCTTCCATCTCGTCTTGTGAAAGAACGTCACTGAATGTCACTCTCATCACGAAGATCCTCAAACAGCAAAAAGTCTTCCTCATCACTGCTCATCAGTGAATCCTGATCATTCGACATGACGTGGCTGAGACTACGGTAGACGGTAAATTACAGCATTATCTGCAAACAATCTAAGGGGGCTGCTCAGATTACACCTAGATCATTTATGTAAATCAGGAACAGCAGAGGGGCTATGACACTACCTCACGGAACGCCAGATTATCACTTCTTTTCTACCCCATGATTTACCGTCTATCACTACCAACTGTGACCTCTCTGAGAGGAAATCACGAATCCAGTCACACAACTGAGACGATACTCCATATGCACGCAATTTGATTAATAGTCGCTTGTGAGGAAGGAAAGGTAATTTAATGTAGCAGTGCCTTATAATTTTCTTGCGACTGTACAGTTGATCCTAGAATCGATTCTTCTCGGCCAGGAATTCGAAGGATTTGACAGGACTGCGGAATCCTGACGCTTCTAAGTCCTTTCCCAACATGATCTCCTTTTCTGTGTATCTTGTGACCATTATGCGTTAAGGAATACGTCCTTAAATTCTTGGTACGAGCGACAACTCTTCGCAACTCCACACATATGTTCTGCAATCGACCCTTCTAAGAAACTTGTCCGCGCACGTTGAACAACAGCAGAGCATCTGCGTAAGAGGACTACGCTGCAGTTTTCACTAAGCAGGCAACATCCACGTCCGGTTTAACGCCCAAGCAGAACAGACAGCCGCCTGGGTCGTCAGGCTGACAGGGGAGCCACAGTCGTCCCCAATGCATCGTAATTACCAGTAAAAACTACGTTTAGATTTATTTTTAAAAGGCTTAACGAGAGACCAAGGAATCGCAGCTAAGTCTGAGGGAGGGAGGGAGGAAAGGGTGGGAGGGGTGGGGAGGTGTGGGTGGTCGCCAAATGATACATCGCTGTGTAGAAAAATGGAAAGGGGGAACTCCAGTTTATATGTTGTGTGGAAAAACGTTCTCGAACCAGCCCTGGCTACATCTGAGACTCAGCTATCGACAATCCGCCGCCATTTGTGTTGCTGCATCGTACAAGATAAATCCCTAACTGAACATCAGATTAAGGTGCATGACATGTAAACAATAGCATCAGTATTCATTACGACAATAACTAACAATATACAATGGTCACTCCAAAAGAAATGCACACAATTTTTTTTAAATCCATCTTTTATTCTACATGTTTGAAAGTTTTACAGCGTGTAGATACATCCTTTAGGAACAATATTTTCATTTCTCCACGTAATTTCCATCCCTCTCAACTGCCTTACGCCATCTTGGAACCAGCGACTGTATACCAGCACGGTAAAATTCTGGATCAGCCTGTTGGAGCCACTGTTTGGCAGCATGCACAAGGGAGTCATCATCTTCAAACCTTGTTCCACGAAGAGAGTCTTTCAGTTTCCCAAAGAGATGATACTCACATGGAGCCAGGTCAGGACTGTAAGGCGGGTGTTTCAGTGTTGTCCATCCGAGTTTTGTGATCGCTTCCATGGTTTTTTTACTGACATGTGGCCGTGCATTGTCGTGCAACAGCAAAACATCCTGCTTTTGCCGATGTGGTCGAACACGACTCAGTCGAACTTGAAGTTTCTTTAGTGTCGTCACATATGCATCAGAATTTATAGGGGTTCCACTTGGCATGATGTCCACAAGCAAGAGTTCTTCGGAATCGAAAAACACCGTAGCCATAACTTTCCAGCAGAAGGTGTGGTTTTGAATTTTTTTTCTTGGGTGAATTTGCATAATGCCACTCCATTGATTGCCTCTTCATCTCTGATGAAAAATGATGGAACCTTGTTTCATCACCTGTCACAATTCTTCCAAGAAATTCATCTCCACCATTCTCGTACTGTACCAAAAGTTCACTGCATACTGTTTTCTTGTTGCTTTGTGAGCCATTGTCAACATCCTGGAAACCCACCTGTCACAAAGCTTTTTTAACGCCTACACTTTCAGTCTTCTGCAAACACTTCCTTCCCCTATCCCAGCGTAGTGTGACAATTCGTTCACTGTGATGCGTCTGTCAGCAGTCACCAGTTCGTTAACTCTCTGCACATTGGAGTGTGTGCAGTACGAGGCCTGCTACTGCGAGGACAATCCTCAATATTGCCGTGGCCGCTTTCATCACGTAACCTGCTTGCCCACAGACTAACTGTACTGCGATCGACAGCAGCATCTCCAAACACCTTTTTCAACCTCTTGTGGATGTTTCCCACTGTCTCGTTTTCACAGCACAGGAATTCTAAGACAGCACGTTGCTTCTGACGAACGTCAAGTGTAGCAGCCATCTTGCAGACATTCTGCGACGGCACCACTCACGGGAACAGGTTGAACTAAGTTTTAAAACAAGCGGGAAGGATGTATCTACACACTGTAAGACTTTCACACATGCAGAATGAAAACTGTATCTGTACAAAAATAGTGTGCATTTCTTTTGAAGTGACCCTCGTACCCCAACTGTCACAGTTTGCAGCACTTAAATTTCTCTCGCAGCTAGAATTATATCATTGGAAAATATAATAGAGCGGCGTTAGTCTTAGGTGATGGTTGTCATTTAACTAGGGCAGAATTGCATGACGAAATACGTGGCAGGCATGCAAATGTACTCGTTATAAGTTCATTTTGCACTTAAACAAGTCTTGTTATAATTTATATCTTGTCTAAGTGCATTTTCGACGACAGGATTACGCCTCTGTTATTGTGAACGGCACGTGTTATATTGCTATCAGATTTTGTTATGTGTTAAATTAATGGGAAATGGCCGGCCGGTGTGGCCGTGCGGTTCTAGGCGCTTCAGTCTGGGACCGCTACGATCGCAGGTTCGCATCCTGCCTCGGGCATCGATGTGTGTGATGTTTATATCTTGTCTAAGTGCATTTTCGACGACGGGATTACGCCTCTGTTATTGTGAACGGCACGTGTTATATTGCTATCAGATTTTATTGTTATGTGTTAAATTAATGGGAAATGGCCGGCCGGTGTGGCCGTGCGGTTCTAGGCGCTTCAGTCTGGGACCGCTACGATCGCAGGTTCGCATCCTGCCTCGGGCATCGATGTGTGTGATGTCCTTAGATTAGTTAGGTTTAAATAGTTCTAAGTTCTAGGGGATTGATGACCTCAGATGTTAAGTCACAGAGTGCTCAGCCATTTGAACCATTTAATGGGAAATGGAACATAACATTAAATAAATTTTCCAGCTAATGCCAACACTGATGTTCCATAGCATCCCCAAGCTGTTTCTCGGCTTACGTGGTGCCATTCATCTGCGACTACAGCGCTGCCGCTTAGAGCGCTAGCGTCATTGCAGATGTTAGAAGGTTGTACTATCTTCCCCAATAGAGTTTCTTTACTGCTTGAGAATATTACTTGTATCGCGGATTCCCGATTTATTTGATTCGATGTTGACGTTACTGGTATTAGAGTTTGAATACCGGATTATACACTCATTAGTCGCAAAGAATCACCAATGCTCTAGCTTTAGAGTGTATTTCGCCCCCCAACAGCTCCTGAACATGATAATTGAATTTATTCTACCGCCGATTGTAGTTCCTTTCGTGAGCTTGTCTGATGATTTGAGACCCATTTTAACAATCACAGTTAGACACACTTTCACATTCATGGACATTAGCTACTACTTGTTCTTCTAAACGCACATGTATCATTTAGTTCTCCCGCAAGTCAACTCTGACACGTTCTTCTTACTTAGGCTACGTCCATTTCTTAAATTACACCTGGCACAAATTACCTTATAAGTAACAAAAAACGCAATTACTCTTCAACTTCGGCTATATACCAGCGCTACATCCTCAGTGTTGAGCTAATTTTCTGTTCCACCTAATTTTATTTCCTAGGAGTGTATACACTGTTATCTGAATTATGTACAAAAAGATCTACATATTTCGTTAAGCAGTCTAGAACGTATACACAAAAATTAAAATGGGTGTTTAGTTTGTTTTTAATGAAACAAAGTACGAGGTACGAATTGGAAAGGTTATCTACTGACGTGCTTATTTGCATTCAAGAAACGGTCAGCCATTTCCACAACAGTAACATCATGAAAATATGGTAAGGATTTCGCCAGTCTCGTTAAGAGTCAAAGTTCTGACAGTAAAAGTGAAAAGAAATGTTAAACGTTTTCCCGAAATCCTACAAGCATAAGACCGCTAAAATGAGCATATTTTTGTAATTCCTATAATAATTATTCACATTCCTCTCAGCATTCTTTGTAAATCGAACAAGCTATATTTTTGACAGCTGCTGCAATTTATAGTTCCTTAATAAGTCCGAAATACGATCGTATTTTTATTTTACTATGCTTCTGCACTTCATTTACTCAACGTACAATCGTTTCGCAGTGCGTATACATCCCATCCGCTTGGCGGCACTGCATTAACGAACCTGCAGAAAAACTGTGGGAACTTCTTGACTCAACAGTAAGTGAGAACAAGAATAACGGATTGGATTTGGACTATTTGGAATGGCATATTCATCTTAGTAGTGTCAATAATGTGTTCTACAATTGTTTACAGAGTATCAGTTTTGATTGTGTAACGATAATTGTGAGGAATTCTCCTTCTCTCTCGCCATCTGAAGGGCCTCGGAAGGCCCAACAGTACTGACAGACAACCATGTCATCCTCAACCTACAGGCGGCACTGAATGCGTATGTGAAGGGGCCTGTGGTTAGCACACCTTCTCCCGGCCGTTTTCAGTTTTCGTGACCGGAGCCGCTAGTTCTCAGTCAAGTAGCCCCTCAATTGGTCACACAAGGGCTAAGTGTACATCGTTTTCCAACAGCTCTCGGCAGATCAGACGGTCACCCATCCAAGTGCTAGCGAAGCCCAACAGCGCCGAACTTAGGTAACCCGTCGATAACCGGTGTTACCACTGCGCAAGGCCGTTGGCATTGTGTGGAATTAACGCAGTTATGAGGAAGTCATGGCATTGCCGCCTAAAAGAAAGGTCTACAACCAGAGTTACAGCCTGTGCCAGGTAACTCATCTGAAGCCTATTGTACTATTGCCAGTCCGAAATGTATGCGAAAATTGACGATTTGAATCAACATTCGTAAATGAAGTAGACAAAAAAAAAACAGAGCAAAATATGAACTGATTTCTCAAAAAAAAAATAATAATTAATTAATTTAAAAAATAAAAAAAACGCCTGACATTTTCTCCAGTACCAGTGAAAATATGTAATTCTTGTGCAAGAGCAGAGTGTACATTGGCTATGTACATTGCTGAACACAGATCAGTTTCCAACATCGGACACTTGACTGACGTGTGTAAAAAATGCTTTAAGGATTGGAAATAGAAAAATGAAATGAAATAACATAGAACAAAATGCACACAGCTAATAAATTATATTCTAGCACCTCATTTCAAAAAGGTACTCGTAAGTGACATATGTGATCAAAAATGTAGTTTATTGTGAGATGAATCAACAGAGGTAAGCGTCAGGAAATATCCTGGGATAGTCGTAAGAAATTTTAGTTTAAAACAAGAAAAATATTATCTGCGTTCTTAGCTTTGCAGTCGCTGAAGAGTTCTCACGTCGTTGCAATGGTGTCAGTAGTGATACAGTGTTTGAAAGTGCATGACCTCAACCTACAAATTTTAATTTCAATAGGAACCGATAATACACCTGTCAAGACTGATTCCAGGCACACATGTACACAACGCAACAAAATCTTTCACGTCTCATTTTGATATCTTGTGTCTGTCACTTATTACAGATTTCAGTGACGCAGGCATTAGAAATCACTTTGCCTGCTAAACACAGAGTTTCTGGTTCATGAAACCTACACCTGGTTGTCATGTTCATTAAAGCACGAAAATGAGTATAAGAAAATTTTTGAGCTAATTAACTGCGATGATGCACCATCAAAAATACTGAAGGTGTGTGACACACGATGGCTATCTATAGAACCGACTATAGCAAACCTTTTATCACAGTGGGATGAACTAAATTTGTATTTTAAGGCTACTAAAGATACAGTAGATGTTACACAGCGGAGATACTTTATAATACGTACTCTGATGAACGTAGTCCACTCTGTATGTACATTTTAAAAACTATTTTTGGTAAGGTAACAGACGATCAAAGTCTTTAAGAGTGTAAAAGCGAACCCCATAAACCGATGGCTTTGCTGAGTTTAATCTGCCAAAGAATTGTGTTGCCGACGGCAGCAACAGACAATCAAGCCTGCATAGACGTCAGAATTAGAGACCAACTCAATCCCGTCCCCGACTTCGGATATCTTTTGGAATTACGTACATAGGCGGACACAGTATATCTTAATGTCACCGCTGCAGGAATAATAACAGTATGTTAATTGTAATATGAGTTTAGGAGAAGAAACCCAAAAACGACTTCCAACTAGCAACAAATCTTTAGAAAAAATGACACGCTTGAGGAAGGAAGAAACTTCGGAACAAGCAAAAGACACTTCATTAAGTGATCTTGTAAATAAAATGGTATGTTCTGACGAAACAATTGACAAAATCTTGCAGTAGTGGCCAACTATTCACTTCCTTGATTGGAATCCGCTAAACGAGGACGCTATTAACTTTTGGGCTGAAGTAGCTGAACATAAAAGTGCGATTAGAATAGACACCTTCTAGGTGTGTTAAATAAAAGAACCTTACAACTATAGCGGTATTTTCAACCTCTGGTTCTAGGATTTAATTTATTTCGCTAATGCTGTTCTATCCTTACCACATCCTAACACCGAAGCAGAAATTGTGTTTAGGTGCATGAATGTTGTGAAAAATAAACTCAAGAACGGACTTTCTGAAGGCAAACTGTAAATTCTTTTGAAAGTCTCTTCGGGTTTGCTGCTCGATCGTAAAATTGACTCGATGCAATATTTCGGCGATCCTGCTGAATTCCAGTGAGAAGTGGTGCCAACGCTGCATGTCGGCGTCCTACATAAACCTCCGTACCATGCACGGCGCATGCGCCGCCCATCACAGCTGCTGCCCTCTAAGACTGGGTAGGTGGCGCCGCCCTTAGCAGAACACCGGCGCCAACGATATACCGCACTCATAGACTATTTCCGAATACTCGGACTGGCAGCACCGAAGAACGTTCTGTTTTGATACAGGATAGTACAGGTTTCCATGTCCTGCCAAGAGGAAACACATTGTCCCCATTCATCAAATTAGCTGTCAAACTAATTTCAATTGACTCTTTATAAACACTGTTCCAAAAACCGGAAGTTGGCAACTATCACAGTTTCGTTAAATTTCATTCCGTGTCGCTCGTTTAAGCAATGTTCTGCTGCCGCCGATTTTTCCCGCTTTTGTAGCCTGGTATGACGGCGATGTCCCACGTTGTACTTAACTGCGAGAATCTAACGGCCGATGTACGTCTTCCCAAACTGACACGCTATTTTGTATATGCCAGGCTTCCTAAGTCCTAAATCATCTTTCACAGAGCCGAATAGTGCCCTAATCTTGGAAGGTGGGAGGAATACGCTCTTAATGTTAAAACTCCATTCCATCCTGAAACGATATGCCCATAGCATAAGAAATAAAGGTCACAGGTCTCTGCTCCTCTACAGTCACCTCTGGGGATGGTTCAAACTCCATAGATCGACGAATCTGATTCTCAGAGTGTCCATTTTTCTTGAAATAACGCCGGGAAAGCTCACGGTGTAAATCCTATTCCTTTCATCAGAAACCAACAAGTGTTACTCGACTTACGACCTCCACGTTCACATACGATATGACGCCATGCGATCTTTACCTTTGGGGGTTCATGCCACGTGCCTCAGCTAGCAGCTGATCTACCCGACTTCAGAAACAGCACTATTGTGACAGTAACTCCAGACACTCTGGTCGTTTGAGAAGGACTCGTCGATCGACAGAATATGTGACGAATGGTATTCAGATTGAACACTTGTAAGAAAAAGCTGTTGGAGTTGCTCTTTCATTGGATGTATTATTTATAATTGTAAGATGTAATAAACGCTACAAAGCCTTAAAGCTCGTGTATTCATTTTGAAATGCCCTGTAAAATTATGTAAAAATTCTCGTTAAAATGATAATAGTATTGGTATGTAAAATGTGCGCTGTGTAAAATGGTGAAATGGAGAGAGGGAGATTGAGAGCGGGGAAAGAAGGCAACGGAACGGGGGGGGGGGGGGGGGGGACGGAGGCCTTGCGCGAGGGATGCTATGAGTTGAAGAGAGAGAGTCTCATACTAAAACTGCAAAAAGTTAATGTAACTATGTAAAAAAAAAAAAAGTTGTAAGGGTAGAACTGTAAATGGGAACTCAACTGTCCGCTACAGTGATCGATCGTGTTCTTGAATGTTGTACGAGGGATGCTATGAGTTTAAGAGAGAGTCTCGTACTAAAACTGCAAAAAGTTAATTTAACTATGTAAAAAAAACGTTGGAAGGATAAAACAGTAAAAGGGAGCTCAACTGTGGCTTTATGCCTCCCCAGCAGTATAGCACTTGAAGTCCCAGCGTTTCAACAAGGCAGTTTTCAAGCCGGTGAGGACTTTATGTAAGTAAGCGTGTGATGAAAGGTGTTCAACAGTTCATACCAGACGAAAATGAAAATACAATTTGGTTGTCTCTTGAAAGAAGTGCGTGGGAAACCAGCTACCAACCGAGTTTTTGTAGGATATTCTAGAGTGACAACAATTTTGCGGCTGAATCGACTGCCAGTTCCCCAATAAAAATTTATTTCTGAAACACCACTGGGAAAATTCATCGACGAACTTCAGCACCTAGCTATGGAAGGCCAGAGAAGACTCGAAAACACAAAAAGTACGGTGTCGTCGCCCAAGAAACCTGATCGCAGGTCTAGGTGCCGAGGAGGGATAAAGAGGCATGGGGGAGAAACACTCTACAAAGAATACGAAACAGTTGGATCAGGGAACGTCAGTTTACTTCACCCAAGCCTTCTGCGGTAGGTGTCGCGATGGTTTGGTATGAGCGAGTGATTCTCTACCGGAGTTGAATGTGGATGCAGCAGAAAAAGGCTGCTCATGGACACAAATGCCGTTTAACGTTTATCATTTTCATTCATTTAGTCAGGTCACGATCTTGAGTTTGGGACCCGGCGACGGTGGTGGCAGCTGCGTGATAAAGGCGGCGTTGTCTGGCACAGAGCGGTCGTCACAACACAGCCCAGCCGCTCTGCCCTAAAGGGCTGGCCTCGAGTGGTATCGATGCAGTTGTCTGCCGGCTGACCAAGCGGAAGGAATACCACTGCCGTTTCCCTCCGCGTTGTCGAACTCTCTTGATAACCCGGAATCTTCTCGAAGGGTGATCATTTGTGAGGAGTCCATGTCATCTTGGTCATTAGAGAATTTTTAACTTAGTACTTTCATACATCGATATACACACATCTGAGAGCAAGCCTCGTTGATTTGCCATTTTTGATTGTGTTGTTAACGCTCTCTGCCACACGGAGCATTATTATTAGTCGAGCCGATTTGGGAAGCAGACGTGGAACTGAATGGTCAGCAAATTTTTATAAAGAATGGAGCTGCTAAATATTCAACACATTTATTTCCTGGAATTTGAAAAGAGTTTTGCCAAGAATTGCGATTCAAGGTAAATCCGCAGCTTCGTATAATCACGTGTATTTAGCACTCTGTTGTAAAATTAATGTAAATTTTTTGAATAATCGACCAGATAGAATTGTTTCTGAAACCAATAATTTTTGTATGAAGTCAGTATTGTTCACGATCTTGAAAGTGTCATTTTATTGTTATAAAATTGTTTTAGAAAAATAATTTCTAGCATATTAGAACAAAAAATTATTCCAAAGCAAGAAATTCTATGTTGCTTGTGTACGCAAGTCGGTGCACACACGCTTTTAAATATATATATTGGCTCTTACATAGAAGATAACAGCAACCAGCCACTTTTTACAGTGCTATTTGTTAATTTAAATAACGCCGTTACCGGTTTCGAACCGACAGGTTCATCTTCAGATGGTTAGTTCACGTTAAGATAAATTTTACATCAGCTCTCGATTTTTGTTTTCCCAACTGGTGACGATCGGTTTGGCTATAGGAAAGGAAAAGGCACGAGAGAACCTGTTATGACGTTGCGGTTGATAATGGAAGCAAGACTGAAGAAAAATCAAGACACGTTCATAGAATCCGTCGCGCTGTAAAAAAGCGTTCGACAATATAAAACGGTGCAAGATTGTCGAAATTCTGAGAAAAATAGGGGTAAGCTACAGGGAGAGACGGGTAATATACAATATGTACAAGAACCAAGAGGGAATAATAAGAGTGATCGAGCAACAACGAAATGCCCGGATTAAAAAGGGTGTAAGACAGGGATGTAGTCTTTCGCCCCTACTATTTAATCTGTACATCGAAGAAGCAATGATGGAGACAAAAGATAGATTCAGGAGTGGAATTGAAATTCAAGGAGAAAGAGTATCAATGATACGGTTCGCTGATGACATTGCTATCCTAAATGACAGTGAAGAAGAATTACGAGAATTGCTGAATGGAACGAACAGTCTAATGAGTACAGAATAGATCAAAGAATAAATCGAAGCAATGAGAAAATAATGAGAACTAGCAGAAATGAGAACTGCGAGAAACTTAACATCAGGATTGGTGATCACGAATCGGATGGAAGTTAAAGAATTCTACTTCCTAGGCAGCAAAACAATCCGTGACAGACGGAGCAGGGAGGAGATGAAAAGTAGTCTAGCACTGACAAAAAGGGCATTCCTGGCCAAGAGAAATCTACTCATATCAAACACACGTCCTAATTTGAGGAAGAAGCTTCTGAGAATGTAAGTTTAGAGCACCGCATTTTATGGTAGTGAAATATGGACTATGGGAGAACCCGAACACAACAGAATCGAATTGTGTGAGACATTATGCTACTGTAGAATGTTGAAAATAGGGTGGGATAATAATGTAAGGAATGAAGAGGCTCTCTGCAGATTCGGCGAGGAAAGGAGTACGTGGAAAACACTGACAAGAAGAAACGACAAGGTGGTAAAACATTTATTAAGACATCACGGTACAACTTCCATGGTACTAGAGGGAGCTGTAGAGGGTAGAAACCGTAGAGGAAAACGGAGACTGGAATATACAACGCAATAAAAGCGTTTGAGCTGAATGGCTGCTACATGGCTTGGATACAGGGATCCTTTGACAAGCGACTGGGCCGCTTCTTCTAGATTTTCACTTACAATCATTTATCAGACGTCACAGAAAGTACATGCGTACACTGGTACTTGAACAACACAAACCAAGAGATAATTTTACCAAATCTTTAAAACAAATGCAGAAACCTCAGTTATAAACCTTGACTTAATAAATTAGTAAAGCCCCTGAGACATCTTCGAACACCTGACACCATTAAAATTTTCAGTTTTTGTAGAGCAAATGACCTTCTAAATATTAATCAATTAGGACATAAAGTCTGAAAATGAGTCCGTGATCATATTTTGGCACTTTATTTTACAGGTCCATCTTGATCACACAAACTTTTACACTACACTTTTACCTCTTTCAGGTACTGCCGTTTTCAGATCATATAATATTCTGAAGTAGTATCAACGTCAAACTAAACGTGTAGGTACATACTGAGCATAGTGAGCACTTACTATGTACCTACATGTTTAGTTTGACGTTGATATTACATCAGAATATTTTATGATCTGAGGATGACTGTAGCCTAAACTGGTAAAAGTGAAGCGTAAAAGTTTGTGTGATCAAGACGGACCTGTAAAATTAAGTTCTGAATCTTTACCATCAACAAATATTTTAAGAACAAATGAATTAAAAAAACTTAACACAAATGATTGCAGATATTTGGATAAGTTAATCAAAATTTAACCATTGGCAATTACAGAGAAAAGATTTTTGACAACACATGACTTGGTTAGAAATGTTTTACAAAACATTACCTCCAATACCTGACAAACAGAAAAAAATGGTTCAAATGGCTCTGAACACTATGGGACTTAACATCTAAGGCCATGAGTCTCCTAGACTTCGAACTACTTAAACCTAACTAACCTAAGGACATTACACACATCCATGCCCGAGGCAGGATTCGAACCTGCGACCGTAGCGGTCGTGCGGTTCCAGACTGAAGCTCCTAGAACCGCTCGGTCACACCGGCCGGCTCTCTCTGCAGGCTTCTGGTGTTAACCCAGCTCTCGTTCGACGCTTGTGCACAGCTGAAGAAGGTATTTTCTTACCGTGGGTTCGTCCCCTGACCACAGTTGGCCGATCCATAGACTCTCAGCGGCGTTGAAAATCGACAGACTGGCAACAACCGTATACATCCAGCGGCGAATAACTGGCGACGTAGGTTGCAAAGAAAAAAGACAATGTCGAGGGGGAGAAATTAGTATATTAATTTTCAGCTCTTAGTTATTGCCAGACAATAATGCACTACATGATGTATTTTTAATGATCCTATTTTGCATTTACTCTAGCGATATTTTACAAACTTGAAATGTAAGACTGAAATCCACATTAATTTATTGATATATTCTACTGAAAGTGTGTTATTATTTTTAACAATAAAATTAGTTCTGACAGATGCATTGTTACAAAAATTCGAAAACAAATTCGTAAACAATAACCATCATTGCTCCTCTCAGCTGGAATTGCCCATAATTCCTGCCTCAGACTTTCGATGTGAAAGACAAAATAATAAATACCCTTTTAGCTATTTAAATTTTGTAGATTTAATTATGTATATGAGATTATCAATAAAATAATAAACTCTACACCTGTGACATTTTAAACGTGTTATACTCAAAGCCCATTCACAACTCCATTTTTTATTATGAAAGCAACGCTGAAACCGCAAAAAAATCTGCTTTTCCATTTGGAAAGGGCAACGTTACCCCCAAAAAATTTATGGAACAGTTAATTTAGTGCGATTTCACAGCTGGTACCGTAATAATAGTAGTTCACAATGCTGAGTACATTGATTGGACTTTTGATGTAATTTGTCAGCCAGCCGCAGTGGCCGAGTGGTTCTAGGCGCTTCAGTCCGGAACCGCGCTATACTACGGTCGCAGGATCGAATTCTGCCTCGGACATGGATGTGTATGATGTCCTTAGGTAGTTAGGCTTAAGTAATTCTTGGTCTAGGGGACTGATGACCTCAGATGTGAAGTCCCATAGTGCTTAGACCCATCTGAACCATTTGTAATTTATCACGTTGTGTATATTACGCCATTAGTAATATATAATTATTAGCTTGATGCTTTTACCTAAATTTCAAAATCATATAGGAAGTCTCCAGGATCATCAGCCGTGTTAACTGATGAAGAATTTGTAGCCTCTCCAGACTCCTTGGGTCCTCTTTTACCGACTTGTTACCAACCAAGTCGGTAAAAGAAATAGCAGATCAACAAGGCTTGATCTCAGATGTGTATATACAGATGTATGAAAGTACTAAGTTAAAAATCCTCTAATGACCAAGATGACATGTACTCCTCACAACTGACCACCCTTCTGGAAGTTTCCGTGTTATCAAAAGACTTCGACAACGCGGAGTTGCCGCAGAAGGCTTGGCTGAAATAAACAGACGTTCCCTGATCTTAGTGTTTCGTGTTCTCTGAAGAGAGATAGAGAGCGGGACAAAGGTGGCATAGGAAGGGGAGGGGTGGGGGGTGGGGGTATGCAGGCTTTGCGCCAGGGATGTCATGGGTTTAACAAGAGAGAGTATCATACTAAGCCTGCAAAAAGTTAATTATGTAAAAAACATGTTTTACAAAAAGCGTAGACCAATGGAAATGCAAAATAAGCTCCTGTCACCCGGCCCCATGCGGCCAATCCAGCGGTCGGGTACAACGTCGTTTAACCAACGCTTACAGACGGGAGTCATGCTAATGAGGCGGTGCACCATCTTGCTGCCACGTAAAGTTGTGTGATTCAACTTCTTCCAACAGGGGAAAGAGCCATAATTCTAGCGCATCAACGTTAGACAGAATAGTTACAGTCCCTTCTCCGTAAACTTCCCGCCGTGATTTGGCGCAAGAAACATTCAGTGTAGTGGACCCTTTTTGAAACTGTACTGTCTCGCCGGGTTTTTCTGATTCCCAGATGCGCTCATTATGTGTGTTCCCACTCGCACTTAGGAGAACTAGATCCGCAAATTCATGTTCATGCAGTAACATTCTGTTTACAACGTTGGCACGTAAACTGTAGTCTATAGACTCTATTTCTTGTAACAACTGCAGGAAATAAGAACGTAGTAACTGTAAGCGTCGCCTTCAAAGTCTCCACACAGACATCACTGGAAATACTAATTCACCACCGAACTGATTTCTTGGGACTACGCGTGGAAGACTTTCGCTTGCGCAGCACCTTCCTCAGTCACTGTTTGTCGTTTCATACTCTTCCCTTTGCGCAATGATATACAAACGAAACTGTTTGAGCCATTGTTCAATTTGATGTGCTATTGATAATTTTAAGCTGAATGTAATAGATGCTAAAAAGCCATTAAACCAGTATATTCATTTTGAAACACACTGTACTTCCTACGTTTTTAGCAAGTCTCCTCTTGTTAAACTCTTGGTATACCCACCACCGCCTCCCTGCTTCCTTTCCCCTCATACAATCACCCTCAATCCATTTTCCTCATCCCGCTTCCTCTCTTGCCCACCCCCACCCCCTCTCTTTTCTCCTCCCTCTCTCCAAATCCTCCAACAGACACGTATGTATAACACTGACGGCAGTTGCAAAACACATGATTCTGATTTAAGGTTCTGAAGAGACAAGTCTGGCTGCTGAGGCAACTTCTTAGGTAAATTATATCGATGTTTAGCTTTACTATGATTAGTTTCGAAAATGATTCGATAACATATCATCGATGAGACAAGACTGGTTGCTTAAGCAACTTCTTAGGTACATTCTACTGATATTTAGCTTTACTTTGATTAGAGCTGAAAATGATTCGACAACATGTGATAGATCCGACGATGATGCTCAGTGATCGATACATATCATGTAATTAAAAATGAGCGACTGAGACTGAACAATAAATAACATTTATCTTAAGCATTGACCGATTTTGTTTGGGTCGTAGGGGCATGCATTGGAAGCGTTGCAAATCCCGCTGACTTGAATTTCAAGAACTATTTTATTCATGCACGAAATACTTCTTCATTAATATAGCAAGATTCTGTCGTACGGACAACCCATTACAGAAACTATTTTTAAACTTGATACCGTTTAGTTCATGAACTGAGCCTGTTATTTTGCAGGCCACCACTATAGTCCCATTTCTACCTTTACCTCAGATGTCACGCTAACCACGCCCCTTTGCTCTTTAGTATCAACGACTCCAGCAAAGGGATGGTTATTGAGAGCAAAACCTGCTTCATCAACGTGGAATATCTTCTTGCCATTGCCCAAAAAGTTCAAGTCTACCAGTACTGATTCCAACAGGTCGTAGAATGCAATGAGAGCCTTCCTTGTCAGTCCAGAACCACTTGACTGCGGAATGCTCAAAGTTATTCTTACGGCACCTATTTTTGTCGACACATAAATTTCTGGATCCAGTTTCCCTTTTTGTTGAAACAATGTTGAATTTCAGACTTTGGCTCTGAGCACTATGGGACTTAACTTCTGAGGTCATCAGTCTCCTAGAACTTAGAACTACTTAAACCTAATTAACCTAAGGACATCACACACATTCATGCCCGAGGCAGGATTCGAACCTGCGACCGTAGCAGTCGCGCGGTTCCAGACTGTAGCGCCTAGAACCGCTCAGCCACCACGGCCGCCAAATTTCAGACTTTCTGTGTACTTTTAAGCTGCCTTGGCAGCATCTTGAAGGGCCACAGAAAAACAAACCATTTCCTACTAGTTTGTGAGTGGTTGCTTCCCTTTCTTTATCGTGAAGCAAACGGCGCTGTAGCATTTCAAGAGGCAATGCGTGATGAACACTTGTAACATCCACAGTGTCGCCATTCTGTACTGCTCCCATTGCCTCTTCCATTCCATTGAATCTCCAATTGAATCGAGCACGCATTTGGTATCTACAAAATATTGTTGACATTTGCCTAGACACGATTCAGTTTGCTTACAGTTTGCATTACTTTTTTCATTACCCCCATAGTGTAATCTCTGGTTATACTCACAGTACTCCTAATCATAAAATGTTGTAAACAACACATATCTTACAAGGTATGCCGTAAGAAAACGTTGAAAGGTGGCTACGCTGAGCCACAGCGCCAGAGATTGCGCCAAAGAGTTTTATTCCGCCGCCTCCACTGGCAGTGCTTGTCGAGATGTGGCAGTAGTCAGTGCTTATCGAGATGTGATAGTAGTGAGTCGGTGTTGAGATGTTGTAGTAGGGAGTGCTTGTTCCATGTTTTATGCAGTTTTGATGGGCTAGACAGCAGATGTTGTTCGAATGCAGATATTGTAATGATCAGAGTGCTTTTCGTCAATATATATGAAGGTAAAAAAATTCCCTTTTCTTTTTATTATTTCAGTGTCTTAAATAATGCGTCATTACAGGTTCAGTCAACAAAGCATCTGGCTTGTGTTCTTGTATTAGAGTGTAATTCTGGTTTCCTTACGCAATTATAGTATTTCTATTTTTTTAAATTACTTCAGTATAAATGGTATTTAAAATTTCTTGTCTTATTGAAGAAGAACCGTGCCAGATGTGTACGTTGAATCACACTTCCACACACAGAACAGTTACACTTGTGCTTTGGTTTCGTACATTTTATAGTTGCTGGGGACTTAATTAATTAATTGTGTTAACGGAAATTTCATTTCATTCTTTGTTGTTGTTCTACGCAGTCAGATTGCGTACTAACACTAGTCAGGGCCAACCGTTTACGAGACTTCGTAACGCGACAGTCAGCTACTAAAAATTAAAAAATATTTGCATTATACATAATTAAGCCCCCATGCACGTGGCGACCGCTGCTTAGGATCGCCCCTTGGAATTCTTCTGATTGTAAAAATAGTAGACAGTAGTATTGTTGTAGTAATTTGTAGTTTAGTAATTGTAGTCTATATTGCATGTGTAGATTTGGTAATTGTCATTCTTCTAATGGTATTTTTTTTGTAGAATTTAATTTTTGTTGTCTTGTCTGCGGGTTTGACAATTTAGTGCAATTATTTCAATTGTTCGTTAATCGTGTTTGAGGGAAACATTTCGTGTGAATGGTATTGTTGGAGATATAGTGTCATTGTGTGTAATTTTCGTATAGTGACGAGTTTGTATGTTTTATAAATGATTACGCGATCGATGAAAAAGGCAAAAATGATGGATAGTCAGAATGACGAAATTGTTGACATGGCGAATTCGCCAACACAGGAGAACAGTATGATGAATAATGAAGTTGAAAACAATTTAATAAGTCGGGAAAATAGTCCGGAACCATTTCAAAATTTTTCACAATCAAAAAATTTTCAGGATACGTGATTAATGACAGAAGATTCTGGAATAGTATCGAACACAGATAGCTTTACAGCTATGACGAAGGAAACTGGTTTTGCGGGAGATGTTAGGGGCGAAAAGAATTTCGAACAAGTTAACATGGAGCAGTTGATGAGTGCAATATTAAATTTGGGATCACGGTTAGAAACTGATATGGGAACAATGGAAACACGGTTAGACTCACTGGGATCACAAATAGGAACAATTATAACAGAGATGGGAACTTTGGCAACACGTTTAGAAACTGATATGGGAACAATGGAAACACAGTTAGACTCACTGGGATCAAAGTTGGGATCTGAATTAAAAACAGTGGGATCACAAATAGGAACAATTAAAACAGAGGTGGAAACAATGGAAACACGGTTAGATTCACGAATAGGGACATGTTTCAAAAACATGAAAGATGAATTAAAGAAAGAAATTAGAGAGGAAGTACAACCGATTTTGAATGCTCACAATAACAGATTAATTTCAATAGAAATCAGACAAAAGGAACAGGATAGAGAACAGGAAGAAAGAGATCGCGCGATAGTACAAAAATTTTCAGAGTTAAATTTACAACGTGCGCATGATAAGGAAGAAATATTTGAGAGAATCGAGGAATCCATACCAAATAACAGAATAAATAATTTAACACAACAGTATGAACAATTAACTACTAAATGTGTCAATACTGAAACCCGAGTCGTGACACTTACTGAAGACGTAAATAAACAGAAAGAACAAATAGGTGATTTATCGGAAAGAGTTGAGGAGATTTCAAATAAATTGACAAGTCTTAGTATAAATGGGGACAGAGATTCAGATGATACAGCACCATTGCCATTTGCAGAAACCGAAGAGTACCAGAACATAAATAAGCATGTTGAAAATCAGGGAAAATTTAATGAACGCGTCAAAAGGGAATTTGAGGCATTACGAAAGCAAGTCAAACAAATTGAAGGCGAAATCGTAGGAAAAGACAGCAGAAGAAATTTAGAATCACAGATAGCAGAGGGCTTTGAAGAAAATAATTTGTTTCATTTACGGGATGCAACAAGAGAGCGCCAGGCGCGTGAGTTTAACAGTAATCGACATAGGGACAGGGACAGACGCGGTAGGTCTTTGTCGCCACGAGGAGAAAACTTTGACTATAAACACTTCTTAACTGTTTGGAAATTTAAGATATTTCGCAATTCTAAGAATGACATACATCCATGTTCTTGGTTAGATCAATTTATGTACGCACTTCCGCCAAATTTGCCACTAAGTCACAAACTGGAAATTATGTGCGGCTGTTAATGTCCTCAGGGGATTCACTACACTAAGTGAATATGTGCCGTAGCGTGCATAGAGCCCCGAGCTGTGGTGGCGCTATTTCCCTTTTAGTTTTCTGCACCGCTGCCTACTTTTTTACTATTCTTTGCATCTGTCAAAACTACTCTTCCACTATCAGTCTATCTAGAGAGTCGGTAAACAACAACCGGATATGACTATTTTACCCAAAAGTGATTTCGGAAATTACCATTTGGACTTACTGTACCTTCAGCAGCATTCATTCGTAGTTTAAACGAAATTTTACCTGTTTATCTTCGTGACAATGTTACTTCACATGTTGCCGATATTCTTATTGCTAAACATTCTTGGAGCGAGCACAACAAAATTTTGGATTCATTATTACATATCTTTGCAAGAGTTGGCATTACAGTGAACTTGGAAAAATCTGAATTTGCTCGTTCTCAGGTGAAATTTCTTGGTCATATTATTTCTACAGAAGGTATTCTCCCTGATCCAGAGAAGCTAGACGCAGTTCGTAATTATGCTGTTCCTACCACAAAACGTGATGTTCGTAGTCTCCTTGGTGTCTGTAATTTTCTTAGACGCTTTGTTAGATTGGACAATTTGACCACACCTCGTTTATGTGAACTATCTGGAAAGAAATCTAATTGGTGTTGGGATGAGGAAGCTCAGTCAGAATTTGAACAACTTCGTGATGCTTTAGTTGCTGCTCCACTTCTTTCACATCCGGATTTATCTAAAGATTTTTGTTTGGAGACGGACTCATCATACAAAGGCCTAGGTGCACATTTGTTTCAATAGATAGAAGAAAACGGCGTTGTAGTACAGAAAACTATTGCCGATCTGTTCTTGCCAAATGAAAATTATGTCAAAAGGCTAATCCGCCAACTATTTCTCACAGAGCACCGTTGTTTCCTATCATTCCAGCGAAATTAAAGGACATGGCTGCAGTCGATTTGTTCGGTCCAGTGGTTCGTTCTACTAATGGTTTTGCGTACATTTTGGTAGCAGGGGAACAGACATCAAAATATATGTGTTTTACACCTTTACGCAAAGCAACAGCTCGTTCAGCATCTAATGCTTTCATCAAACATTTTCTTAAGGAAGTGGGTCACGTTTATAAGGTTATATCAGATAATGGATCACAGTTTCGTTCTAAAATTTGGCTTCGTACTCTACGGCGTCGTAAGATTAAACCAATTTTCATTTCACTTTTTCACCCTCAATCTAACGCTTCAGAGAGATGGATGAACGAAATCAATAAATTGTGTCGACTTTATTGTCATCAGAATCACAGAACGTGGGATCAGTATCTTCATATTTTTCAAAACATTCTGAATGAACTTCCTAATGACTCAACTTCTTTACCGCCTATATTGATATTAAAAAACAAAGCACCGACAAATCGCATTTCTGAAATCGTTCCTTTTCCGCCTTCACGGAAACTGCGGCATTCTGAAGTTGTCAACCTGGCTCTACGAAATATTGCATCTGCGGCTGCTAGAAGAGAGAAATCAACTAAGCGTCCTGGTCGTTTAAAAACTTTTTCAGTTGGCCAAAAGGTATTAATTAAGTCTTATCGTTTGTCTCACAAAGGGAAAGGCTTGTGTCGCAAATTTTTTCTGCTTTATAACGGTCCATATAGAATTCGCAAAATTATTCATGATAACACTGTTGAAGTAGAAACTCTTAAATCTCGGCGCTCTAAGGGAGTACATCATATATCTAACGTTAAAATTTTTGTGGAATGACATACTTTTGAGACATCAACAGTTATACGTAAACACACGGAGAATGCAAGGATACCGCGCCGTGTTCCGGCGGCGGCACAGACTCAAAGCAACAATCAAGTCTGCGCGGCGCACAAGGCAGTCGTTAACCGCAAACAATTACTTCCTACGTCACGCGCCTACAGCTGATCGAGCGCTCAGTGCGAATGCACTGACAGCCGTAAACAAATACACAGTCTAATTTCTCCGATTAAATTCAGTATAAAGCTATAGTGACTTGATAAATTATGTTATTAACGTTCAGTATTTTTCAGGATACGGTTGTGTAAAATATTTAAGAACTTCAGGTAAATTCCGTGTGTGTCCGACGTTAAGAGAACTTGCTATGGAGAAAATTTCAGGAAGAATGTAATTTCGAAGAAAAATGTAATAAACCAAAAGGGTAACTATTAATTGAGTTTATTTTTCAGGTAATGTAATTCCACTTAGGTACGTACTTTAGACGTAATTTGCTGCTCGCGATTACGTGATTCATACTTTTTGCTAAATTTCATGTTCTATGAAGTTACTTGCGAAGCGACGTGCTTGCGTACATTAACTGATTTTGACAGTGATTGATTAATGAACAGGGTTGTTACTTATGTATGTTATGCATCGCTTGGCTGCTATGCTTTCTCACTGACGTCATATTTTTTTTAATTATGTGCCTGCTGTGCTTATTTATTTAAATTATAATTGTCACCTGATTAATTGTGCTGATATAATTATGTATGTAAGTTATACTTTGTGATTTATCTGCTTGCGCCTTCATGTTTACTTATTAAGATTACATACGAACATTTATTTGCTTATGCTGATATGATGCTAATGACCTGTTTATTATGTAAGGTATATATTTGCTGCTTTGCGTATGGATTGCATATTTACACATTTCTGTTTTGTTGTCATAACTACTCTTCAATTTAGAATATAGAAATGCTGATATACTGTGTACGAACATAGAGTTTAGGTTACACTGTGGTATTAATTATAGATTGTTCGCTTGGCGGAGCCTTGTTGTAGGGATTGTGTTGCATCCACTTGTTGACATTCTGTTCTCTACTGGTATATTTACTCGCTGTTGCATGTTTTGCTTACGCTCAGTGCCTTATATTTTTAAGATAAGAAAATGAACTACTATAATTCGACGAACGACATTAGTACAGGAAACTTCATAGAAGTCACATGAGCTGGAGGTTTTATGAAAGCTGTATAAATTTATGCTAATAGGAAGGAAGCTAACGACATGACATACCAATACTAGGTTTAGACCATTAACAATTATTACACTGCATTCTTCGTGAGCAATTGAAATACCAAGTGACACTTGACACAAAAAATACTCCACATGTTTGCTTCTGCCATGATTCTTGAAGTGGTGTACACACTGTGAAATATTACCATCATTCACACTCCGAACTCGTACTTACTTACAGAAAGTTATTCGAACTAAAGGCTGTTAGAGGTCATGTACGCATTTCTTTTTTTTAATGATGGACAAAGTAGCCAAAATGTATTTTATGATTCATAATGAGTAGAAGATTTGGGTCAGATGGATTACACAGAGGTTGTGTGTGGACACTGTGTCTTCGGATTGCATGGGATGATGAATTGAAGTTTGCACTAGGATTTTAACTGTACTTGTTCGAGGAGACTGACTAGAGGAAGGAGTTGTTATGGAAGTGAAATGATATTGGCGATAAGGTTTATATGTATCGATGTATTGAAGAGGTAATATTGAGGTATTGAGATTGTGTGAAGTTGATGATTATTGGAGTTTTAGTGGACAAGAGGTAAGGTATATGATATTGATGATAAGGTTTATATGTATCGACGTAAGAGGTATTATTGAAGTATTGAGATTATGTGATGCTGATGATTATTGGAGTTTTGGTGGATAAGAGGTAAAGTAAGTGAGGATCATATTTTTTTTTTTTTTTTTTTTTTTTGGTTGGTTTATATGGAACAAGCAGGATGAAGATGGCAGACTAGAACACTAAAGTGGAAGGAAGATTGTCTACACACACTTTGTTAAATCAATGAGCAGTACATACTTTTTTTTTGGAGAGAGGAAGTAATTGCATATCTTGGCACACTGACAGTTGTTCAGCAACCATACATTTTGATTTGGCTTGGCAAACATTGGTCTTGACATGATGACTACGACGTTGACTAACTATTATTGACTGTTATACACTGTTACCACTACTACTTGATACACAAGTTGAACATAAAATTTCTGACAGAATTGCATTTACACAGTTAACACTATTCAATTACACAGTAGCACTAATGTGGACGAAAGATGAGTGAGTGTGTTTTGTGTGTTTTCCCTTCCTAATCCCAGATAATTGGTAACAACCTATCTCCTAAATATTATTTTACTTGTCAAAATATCCACGGGTGTGTTGCCGGTCTATAGTGTCCAACGGGCACAATATTTCGGCGATCATACATGTCGCCATCATCAGGTGAACTGACGGACTGAGCTCCTGTGAACGTGCCGGCACGGAGATCCGTACGCTGTGGCTGCTCAGAGGGAACTGGGTTCGGTCGCGCTGACGCTGACGCTGCACTGGTGAGGGTTGACCCTCGGCTTGAGACGGAAGTTCTAGCGCCGGGGCGCTTCGCCTTCCTCATGGCGGTGTGGTGAGTGGAGTCGTGGCGGTAGAGAATGGCTTGGTGGTGTGCACGTTGCTTTTTTTTTTTTTTTTTTTTTAATAACCCAAAGAAGACAGGAGAGAGAGAGAGAGAGACAGTAGAAGTGGTGGAAATCGAAAGGCCTCATATGGCTGGCCTGGTGTGGTTTTTTTTTTTTTTTTTTTTTATATATATAAAGAGAAAAGGATAGTAGAAGGGACAGTAAGAGAAGCAGGAAGACGAAAGGCTCAATTGACAAGCCGGTCGTTGATGAGGTGGAAGAGAAGAAGCAGAAGTGAGAATGACAGATGAAGATTATAAACATGAAGACCAGCAGAGCCGGTTGGCGACTCTGATGGTGAGGCAGACACTCGTAGATGGAGGGGTCGCAGGCAGGAGCAGGTGGCAGGGAAGGGGCAGGAAGAAAGGAAGGGGACACAGGGAGTGAGGAGGGGTAGGGAAAAAAGGGAGGACGACCAGTGATCAGGCGGCAAGGAGGTCAGGCCATCGGGTGGTGGCCAGACGGTGGAGGCGAGTGCCGAGGGAAAGGATAAGAGGATTGGCAGACTGGCGGGAGTTGTGATAGAAGGAAATGGCAGAGGAGCAGACGCGTTCGTGAAGGAGGGGGATTCCAGCAAGAAAATGAAGTTCACGGGTGGGGAAACGGTAAGGGAGGCGGAGGGCAAGGCGGAGAGCACGGTTCTGTACCGTTTGGAGACGGTGGAGATGTGTAGGGGCGGCATTGCCCCACACAACGGAAGCATACTCAAGGATAGGGCGGATCAGGGATGTGTAAAGGAGGACGCCAAGATGCCGGGGAAGGGAGGAGGATGGGTTAATGAAGGGATAGAGCTGACCGAGACGCCCCAAGGCCTTGCGCCGTATGTCCTCGATGTGGGGACGCCAGGTGACAGCTCTGTCCAGGGTGACCCACAGATATTTGGCGGTCCGAGCCCATGGGGCAGGGGTGCCAAGGACAGTGACGGGGGGATAGTTGATGGGCCGGGTTCGGTCGGGGCGGCGGCCGATTTAAATACCCTCCGCCCGCGGCGCGCTCCCTCCGCCGTCCGCGCCCCGCGCCACGGTCGCGCGGTGGAACAGATTGCGACGGCGTCTGAGATGACGTCGGAGTGATGGCTCTGTCCGCCGTGGTCGTCACAACTATACGTTTGCTCGTTTTACTCTTTATTAACCCGATCGCTGGTTCCCAAGCCTTGCTAAGATTATAGCCACAGTCACGGTTTATGAGGTCGTCATTGGTGCGAATTTCGATGGCCTCTCTAACAACGCTGTCCCAGTATCTCGACGTCTGTACCAAAATCCTCGTGCGGTCGTATTCCATGGCGTGATTTTCCGACAAACAATGTTCAGCGACCGCCGACTTGCTCGGATACACCAGGCGAGTGTGCCTCTGGTGTTCACGGCATCGATCCTCGACGGTACGCATCGTCTGACCAATATACGACTTGCCACATTGACACGGAATCTGTTACACGCCGGCCTTCCTCAAACCGAGGTCATCTTTGGCGCTCCCCACCAGTGCACGAGTTTTATTTGGAGGACAAAACACAGTTCCGACCCGGTGTTTCTTCAGAATGCGAGCGATTTCCCCCGAGAGTGCGCCTGTGTATGGAATAAATGCAGTGCCTACCTCCTCCCTCGTGACTTCATCCATCTGAAGAGGTTGTGCTGCAGTGGTTGGGCGGAGAGCACGTTGAATCTGCCACTCTGAGTACCCATTTTTTCGAAATACAGTTCTCAGATGTTCCAATTCCTGGGGTAGACTCTCTGCGTCAGAGATAGTGCGCGCCCTATGTACTAGAGTTTTAAGTACCCCATTCCTCTGTGAAGGGTGGTGGCAGCTGTCTGCGTGCAAATACAGATCAGTGTGCGTAGTCTTCCGATACACCCCATGACCTAGGGTGCCGTCAGCCCTTCTCTTGACCAAGACGTCAAGGAAAGGTAATTTACCCTCCGTTTCAGTCTCCATAGTGAATTTGATGTTGGGGTGTATGGAGTTTAGATGTGTAAGGAAGTCAAGGAGTTTATCCATACCATGTGGCCAGATGACGAACGTGTCGTCCACGTAACGGAAAAAGCAAGTAGGTTTCCATACGGATGACGACAGGGCTTCCTCCTCGAAGTTCTCCATGTACAAATTCGCTACCACCGGTGAGAGTGGGCTACCCATGGCGACTCCCTGAAACGGAGGGTAAATTACCTTTCCTTGACGTCTTGGTCAAGAGAAGGGCTGACGGCACCCTAGGTCATGGGGTGTATCGGAAGACTACGCACACTGATCTGTATTTGCACGCAGACAGCTGCCACCACCCTTCACAGAGGAATGGGGTACTTAAAACTCTAGTACATAGGGCGCGCACTATCTCTGACGCAGAGAGTCTACCCCAGGAATTGGAACATCTGAGAACTGTATTTCGAAAAAATGGGTACTCAGAGTGGCAGATTCAACGTGCTCTCCGCCCAACCACTGCAGCACAACCTCTTCAGATGGATGAAGTCACGAGGGAGGAGGTAGGCACTGCATTTATTCCATACACAGGCGCACTCTCGGGGAAAATCGCTCGCATTCTGAAGAAACACCGGGTCGGAACTGTGTTTTGTCCTCCAAATAAAACTCGTGCACTGGTGGGGAGCGCCAAAGATGACCTCGGTTTGAGGAAGGCCGGCGTGTAACAGATTCCGTGTCAATGTGGCAAGTCGTATATTGGTCAGACGATGCGTACCGTCGAGGATCGATGCCGTGAACACCAGAGGCACACTCGCCTGATGTATCCGAGCAAGTCGGCGGTCGCTGAACATTGTTTGTCGGAAAATCACGCCATGGAATACGACCGCACGAGGATTCTGGTACAGACGTCGAGATACTGGGACAGCGTTGTTAGAGAGGCCATCGAAATTCGCACCAATGACGACCTCATAAACCGTGACTGTGGCTATAATCTTAGCAAGGCTTGGGAACCAGCGATCGGGTTAATAAAGAGTAAAACGAGCAAACGTATAGTTGTGACGACCACGGCGGACAGAGCCATCACTCCGACGTCATCTCAGACGCCGTCGCAATCTGTTCCACCGCGCGACCGTGGCGCGGGGCGCGGACGGCGGAGGGAGCGCGCCGCGGGCGGAGGGTATTTAAATCGGCCGCCGCCGCGACCGAACCCAGTTCCCTCTGAGCAGCCATAGCGTACGGATCTCCGTGCCGGCACGTTCACAGGAGCTCAGTCCGTCAGTTCACCTGATGATGGCGACATGTATGATCGCCGAAATATTGTGCCCGTTGGACACTATAGACCGGCAGCACACCCGTGGATATTTTGACTATCAAATACGCCGGGAGAAACTCAAGAATCACATTATTTTACTTGTTTGTTGTGGCTTGCACTGACACCCATAAATATTATAGGTTTACTGACATTTGTGTATTTGTAATAGTTAATATGACAATTATCTGATATCATTTGTGTGTTTATTATAATTTGTATGTTTAGTGTAAGAGCATTGATAATAATTTTGTAAAAGCAATTGTCTGTGCATTCAAACTGTTGTTCACACCTGCACCTATTCAACATTGATGTGTGACACTTAGAAATGTTTAATTTCTGCTGATGAACTGTGTGATTAGTGATAGTGAATATTATGGACTGTTACTTGCACTTTTTCTACATGATTGGTGCCACTAGGACATGTTTAATTTCTGCTGATAAACTCTGATGAACAGTGTGATTAGTGATAGTGAATATTATGGACTGCTGTCTGCACCTGCTCAACATTGCTGAGTGCCACTGATGAAACTGTTTCTAGTGACATAATGTCACTTGTTGCTGCCTGCACCTGCTCAACATTGCTGGGTGCCACAGATGGAATTGCTTCTACTGAAATGATGTCACTTGTTGGTGTCTGCACACAGATGGAACTGCTTCTACTGAAATGATGTCACTTGTTTTTGTCTGCACCTGCTCAACATTGCTGGGTACCACTGATGAAACTTTTTCTACTGATATAATGTCACTTGTTGGTGTGTGCACCTGTTCAACATTGCTGGGTGCCACTGTTGGAACTGCCTCTACTGAAATGATGTCACTTGTTGTTGTTTGCACCTGTTCAACATTGCTGGGTGCCACTAATGGAACTGCTTCTACTGAAATAATGTCACCTGTTGGTGTCTGCACTTGCTCAACATTGCTGGGTGCCACTGATGGAACTGATTCTACTGAAATGTCACTTGTTGCTGTCTGCACCTGCTCAACATTGCTGGGTGCCACTGATGGACTGCTTCTACTGAAATGATGTCACTTGTTGGTGTCTGCACCTGTTCAACATTACTGGGTGCCACTGATGGACTGCTTCTATTGAAATGATGTCACTTATTGGTGTCTGCACCTGTCCAACATTGCTGGGTGCCACTGGTGGAACTGCTTCTACTGAAGTAATGTTACTTGTTACTGTCTGCACCTGTTCAACATTGCTGGGTGCTACTGCTGGAACTATCAACTACTTATTTTTTGAATCATTGAACGCATTTTACGTGAACATTTGTATAAACTGATTTTTGTGTGTTGTGTAAACTATTATGTAAAGTCACATGTATGAAAGAATTTGTATTGCTTACTGTATTTTATATATTAGGTTATTGAAAGGTCAGTGCAAAGCCAAAATTTTATCTAATTATGTGATATTTACGTATTGAAATAATCTATTATTTTTGTCTGTATTTTTGTGGACGAATTTGGTGGTATTTTCACCACCAATGCTGGCAAAAATACCATCAAATTCTGGCCCGTGGAGGAAGGGCTTATGAAAGGTGGCTACACTGAGCCACAGGGCCAGAGATTGCGCCAAAGAGTTTTATTCCGCCGCCTCCACTGGCAGTGCTTGTCGAGATGTGGCAGTAGTCAGTGCTTATCGAGATGTGATAGTAGTGAGTCGGTGTTGAGATGTTGTAGTAGGGAGTGCTTGTTCCATGTTTTATGCAGTTTTGATGGGCTAGACAGCAGATGTTGTTCGAATGCAGATATTGTAATGATCAGAGTGCTTTTCGTCAATATATATGAAGGTAAAAAAATTCCCTTTTCTTTTTATTATTTCAGTGTCTTAAATAATGCGTCATTACAGGTTCAGTCAACAAAGCATCTGGCTTGTGTTCTTGTATTAGAGTGTAATTCTGGTTTCCTTACACAATTATAGTATTTCATTTTTTTTAAATTACTTCAGTATAAATGGTATTTAAAATTTCTTGTCTTATTGAAGAAGAACCGTGCCAGATGTGTACGTTGAATCACACTTCCACACACAGAACAATTACACTTGTGTTTTGGTTTCGTAGGTTTTATAGTTGCTGGGGACTTAATTAATTAATTGTGTTAACGGAAACTTTCTTTCATTCTTTGTTGTTATTCTATGCAGTCAGATTGCGTACTAAAACTAGTCAGGGCCAACCGTTTACGAGACTGCGTAACCGGACAGTTAGCTACTAAAAATTAAAAATATTCGCATTAAATTTATAATTAAGCCCCCATGCAACGTATAACTATCATACTAAACTCTTATGAATCCCTACCCCATAACCAAAACTTACATAACGGAAGGATCGATTCACTCAGGTTACTCAGCTCGAATGGACACTTTCTCTAATTGGAATTTATAGAACCAAACCGGTATGCGTTGTGCTATCGTGAATCACAGGGCAGACTGTTACGTCCAAGGAAATGTTTCCTCTTTCCTGTTGTCATTTCTGACGTCCTAGACTGCAAGGTACTCACATCCTCCATTCCTCCCCTAAACATGGGCCACTCTAATACTTTTTGTTATGACAACTTAGAGCTCACATTAGCTTCAAACTAAATGAACTGGATGGTAAATTAATACAAGTGACTTTAGGTTCTTGTACAACATGAAACAAGGTTTTTTTTCTTGAGGGTAATATGCACTTATCATGATACAATACTACGAAGATCTACTGTGACTGGATTAAAAACGATTTTGTTCACTTATACTTTAAAAATACTTAAAAATAAGATAATGCAACGTTTATGCTTTGCTTCTGAGCCATTCTCTTTAATCGCTTTTCTTTCAAATGCAGTAAGCAAGAGCTCACGAAGTAAGGCTAGCGTATTTGCTTCAATAATCAATAAGATAGAAGTATCAGCTTCATTTTGTTTAAATATGGACAATGATAATTTTTGTGGCAAAATGTCAAACCTGAATGAGGAAAATCCAGTGATGTCACTGTTCTTTAGGACTGATGAAAATTTGCGGAGGAAACACACACTGGATACTGGGATTTTTAGGCAGTTGTAGGGGCAGTTTGATTGATACACCGGCGGAAATTTTAATCCCATCTCCACTCTTCGTCTAGAGTGCCGTAAATTTCACGTATTGCTTCCCTATGTGGCGTTAGTTTCCATGGAGAATGGCGGACATTAACGATTCTATAGAGCTCCGTTAGGATAGTCCCGACGTTACGTTACATATGTTTTCTCCACATTAAGAACGACATTTATACTTCCTTATCCTCGGAGTTTCTCACTACAAGGACTAAATCAGACCAATATGCCGTAAGTCCACATTTAGTTCACGCTGTGGCACCGTGGAACTGCATCCAATACTTTCCGGAAGTCGTTTGTCAAAAGTCCACCTATATTGTGAGATTCGAGGAGATATCGATCCATGCCGTGACTGTTGATCTCCGCAGGCGGAGAAATGACAAACATATATAAGGGATTGCTGAAAAGTAATGCTTCGTAAATCTTAATTATGTTTTCAATATCGGTTGAGGCATTACTTGTCACGCGTATGACTCGGTCTTCTATTCGCTTCGCTAAGCAAGTTGCAACCCTCTGCCGGTAGAGGGCTCCGAAATGTTGCGTGTAAGATACCGGTTTGTAATGTAACTAACTCGGTGCGTGAGAAGCAACGTATTGCAATCGAGCTTCTGAACCGCAGTAAATGTGCCTCCAGTTTTAATGCATAGAAGAAGGACAGCAAAGTTTTGCATCACCCCGGTTCCCAGAACTCCTGAAGACAGACGTAGAGTGTGGATATGGTATCACAGACACAGTCCCTTTGACTGTTCAAAAAGACGTAAACAACCATGCACGAGCAGCGCCTGTTAGATGGAGGCGGTCCGGCAGCCCATCAGTTCCAGTCATTCCACCAGGAAGAAGGCATACGGCTCGTGCTGTCTATAGTTCAACCATGCCTAGACGGTCAATACCGCGGTTAGATCGCGTCCGCATTATTACTTTCAGCCAGGAAGGGCTCTCAACAAGGGAAGTGTCCAGGCTCCTCAGCGTGAACCAAAGCGAAATTGTTCGAACATTGAGGAGATACAGGGAGACAGGAACTGCCGATGACATATCTCGTTCAGGCCACCCGAGGGCTACTACTGTGGTGGATGACCGCTACCTACGGATTATGCCTCAGAGAAACACTGATAGCAACGCCATCATGTTGAATAATGCGTTTCGTGCAACTACAGGTCGTCGTGTTACAACTCAAACCCACCGCAATAGGCTGCATGATGAGCATCTTCACTTCCAACGTCCATGGCAAGGTCCATCTTCGCAACCACAACACCATGCAGCGCGGTACAGATGGGCCTGACAATAAGACGAATGGACTGCTCAGGATTGGCATCACGTTCTCTTCACCGATGAGTGTCGCTTATGCCTTCAACCACACAACCGCCGGAGACGTGTTTGGAGGCAAACCGATCAGGCTGAACGCCTTAGGCACATTGTCCAGTGAGTGCAGCAAGGTGGATGTTCCCTGTTGTTTTGGGGTGGCATTATGTCGGACCGCCGTACGCCGCTGGTGGTCATGGAAGGCGCCGTAACGGCTGTACGATACGTGAATGCCATGCTCCGACCGATAGTGCAACCATATCGGCGGAATATTAGTGAGCATTCGTCTTCATGGACGACAATTCGCGCCTCCATCGTGCACATCTTGTGAATGACTTCCTTCAGGATAACGACATCGCTCGACTAGAGTGTCCAGCATGTTCTCCAGACATGAACCCTATCGAACATGCCTGGGATAGATTGAAAAGGCCTATTTATGGACGACGTGACCCACCAACCGCTCTGAGGGATTTAAGCCGAATCGCCATTGAGGAGTGGGATAATTTGAACCAACAGTGCCTTGATGAACTTGTGGATAGTATGCAACGACGAATACAGGCACGCATCAATGCAAGAGGTCCAGCTACTGGGTATTAGAGGTATCATTGTGAACGACAATCTTGACCTCTGAAGGTCTCGCAGTATGCTGGTACAACAAGAAATGTGAGTAATAGAAAGTGGCGGAATTGATGTTTATGTTGATTTCTATTCCAATTTTCTGTACGGGTTCCGGAACTCTTGGAACCGAGGTGATGCAAAACATTTTTTGATGTGGGTATTTATATGTGTAGTGTCTGTTCTTTTGCCATGCCGTACATGTGCATAATGAAATGAAATAAAATCTAACATCTGCTGCAATCCGGCAATGAAATGAATTAATTGGTGACAATGAAAATTTGAGCCAGACTGGGACTCGAACCCTGATTTCCCCTCTTACGCGGGCGGTCGCATTAACCGCTTTGGCTACGAGAGCACGTTTTCTGTCCACCTCAGTGCCTAATTTCAATGCCCATTTGCAGCCAGTCTCAGAATTTTCTTTTCATGATGCGTATGCACGGCTGTGGAATCAAGAATGGTGACTGTTCTTTCGGGCATGTCCGAAAGGTCAGACGCCACACATATGAATAACGAACAATCGTTTGCTACACGACATACGTGAACTCGGAATGTGCTCCGGAGTATAGAGCTGCCTCCCAAAGTTCTCTTGTACAGAAAAAGCATTTTTTTTAATCTGGTGTACCTTTATGCTGGATTAGTTACAATGAGCAGTAGTCAAGTAGCCTGCGTTAGGTTAGGCCAACCATCACAGCCTCTCACTGCCGACGAAATGTTCGCCCCGACGATTGGCTAATACAGATAACCACAACTGACCACGGCATCTGCCGTTGAGGCCCACGTTCCGACAGTGAAAAGCCTGTTACTTGCTCCAGCACAGTAGACGTTCCAGGCTGCAGTGGCACTTCACTGAAGTGAGACGACCGGCTTGAAACTGTTTCACGTCGCCTCATCCTTGGTTCCGTGCCATCCGCCTGTCCCGTTACCGGGGCGTCACCGTCGGGCGTTTCGAGGTGGGTCTAGCTCCGTAAATCGTAAACACCGCACCGACGACGGCTGTAAATGACGGGTGGAAACCTTACTGTTTTAGAACTAATGGTGCCGGCCAGACAGGTGGAAGAAAATAAAGGATGTGTGTATGGGTGTGCGAGAATGTGGGTCGAGAGGAACCACGACGGTCCCGACCGCCAGACTGATGACGTTAATCTGAAAACATGCCTCGCGAGGCTTAATAAATTTTACTTAACAAGCGGGCGCGTGACAGAGCCAGGCGCACGCGTCGGGTAATCAAGCATTCTGGGCCCGGGAAACAGCCGACACACGGGGGTTGGTGCGCGCATGCGCCGACGCCAGTTGCGTGTACGCTACATGCGTATCCCACGTGTTGGACGCCCGCAGCGGTGTCCGGAGCCGTGTGACGGACAGGTTTCCATTAGCGGCCGGCAGAGACCTGAGTAATGTGGTAGCCCCTCGCAGTGATACCTATCAAGCACCGGATTTGTGATTTACGACAGTTCGTTCCGAGTGTCGGGGAAATGTTTCATGTTCAACTTCAGGCATAAATTGTGGTCGTCAAACCCCTCTCCAGTGTAACACGCTGTAGTAGTATCGAAAACATCGATTGGGCGTAGCCCGACTAGAGCTCAAACATGAGCGATACACTCACAACTACTGGCAGAGGTAATCAAAGGCAATCGGTACTACGTTGCCAGACTCACAAAAACAACCTTAGGGCTCAGTTTCTGATGTTGCTGAGCAACAGCTATACAAAAATTTTTAAATGAACACTCTGTCATTTGATTGTACTGTTGTTTATTTAATTACAACCTCGGCCTTTTATGCCATTTTCAAACTCAGGTGAAAATGGCATAAAAAGCCAAAACCTGGGTCATAGTAAAAAATAATACAGTCAAATGGCGGTGTGTTCATTAAACTCTGGACTCTTTCCATAGTTAACTGGTGAACTGTCCTCAGATGTCGTGCCATTATCCTTGCAGGTGGGATGTTGTTTAGACTTGGTGCAGCCAACTATGAAAAGTACAAATATTAAATTTTTTATCTGCTGCTTTAAATTGGCTCATAGTGACATTTAACTGTAACAGACTGGAACGATCCTGTAACAGAATCTGTGTATATGGACCTGAAGATGCAAATTCTTAAAATTCATTTGTGTTAAATAGATCTTTAACTTGCTGCCTAAAGTTATATTACTCCTTCGTTTGTAAACGGCATCTGCGTTGTAATAGTAGAGCAATGGTTTTACTAATATAAAGAAATATTAGTAAAGTAATTTCTGTGTTTGTGAGTAGATGATCACTTGTGATAATTTTATGTTAGTATCCTTTACAGAAGTTGCCTGCTGTGGCTGCTCCTGCCCATTACTAACGACTTATTCCACAACCTTCATGGCCGGCCGTTGTGGACGAGCGGTTCTAGGCGCTTCAGGCTGAAACCGCGCGACCGCTACGATCGCAGGTTCGAATACTGCCTTGGGCATGGGTGTGTGTGATGTCCTTAGGTTAGTTAGGTTTAAGTAGTTCTAAGTTCTAGGGGACTGATGACCTCAGATGTTAAGTCCCATAGTATTCAGAGCCATTTCAACCATTTTTTAACCACAACCTTCATGATCAATTTACAGAGCACAATGTGTGAATGAGTAATGAGAGTCTTTGTGAAATTAAAACTTAAGAAGTGTGTCTTTCAACTTGAAAAGAGCCTATAAACACTTTACTTTGTTGAATTACTTTCCAAGAAACACGATTATTGCCACTTGTAATTCTTTCTTTTCTTTCAGAAAGGACTTTGCTCCACCAATTCACCAGCTATTGTGGACACTCAGTTGTCCTGTGTCTGTTGATTTCCATCTGTCCTTCGGAGACTTCATGGTACTGACAAGAGGACAGGAGGAACTATTATTAAGTTGGCTTCAGAACTCATTTATATCTCACCTCCATTCCATACCATAGATTTCGGTATAACACGGCAATCAGTCTGGTTTTGAAAGCACAGAAGACCTCCGATTTAAGCTTCTCAGAAAGTGTTTACCGTATATCAAAGAATAGTAGGGAACTGCTTCACTTTCAGTTAACTTATGCTGGCCGATGAAATACTTTTTACATAAAATCATTCGGGTACTAGGCCGCGTCATTATGGATCACTAAAGCTCCAAATGTTTTATAATGATACTACCTAATACAAAAATCATTTTATTAAAACTGACACTGGCTGTGGAGCCTTACGAGCTGAAATTACTTTCTTATTTTCATAAAAGCGATCAGTTGTATAAACATCTCTCCAGCTCACGTTGTTACGTCAGCAAACCACGAATCACGTAGTGACATCTTTGTTACAATTCTGCTGGGCGGAAACAGAACAACGCAGGTGATTCGGTTTGCCAGCGTGGGAAGGTGCAAGGTGACGTACAGTACAGGAAAGGGTGTGGTATTCAACACCCACAGGCAACGAAGTAAAATTATAATAGTAGAAAATGAAAAGAGAAGTTTTAGGTCATTAAATACGTATGGCAAGGATAGGAGATTTCTTCATCTACTGTTCATCCTATTACATCGATAAAACAATGAACGAAATAACTAATGTTGGACGAAACACGGAGAATATAAGAAGAAAGCTGAAAAAAGTCGATTTACTTGCTTCTAGTAGAAGTGGTAGTAGTAGTAGTAGTAGTAGTAGTAGTAGTAGTGGTAGTAGTATTTACTTAAATCATTGTTGTTTTAATATGAATCTCCTGTTACTGATTTTCTCCTCTTGCACTAATAATGGATTAAATGCATACTGATATACATTGACCAAAACTTTGATCTTTAATCCTTTTGCTATAAAGGATGACAGAGCAAGACGTTTTTAGTTATGAGATCTTACAGAAGTAATAGTTGCAGTACCGAAGCGAGTGTTATCTTGGACACTAACCACCACTCATACAATTTTATTTCACAAATGAAACACCGGAACTACACTGAATTCTCAGCCTTTCCTCCAGTTATACTTTAGATATGGAAACTATAATAAGAAGCAGACGTTAAACATACACATGCACACTCACCTTTCACTCTCTTTTTCTCAGGAGATTAAATCAACAAAGACAACAATAATGACGCAATACTTCATAGAACGAAATACATTAAATACTATCGATATGAGGTGAGGTGTTATCAGAAAAAACAATACTCCATCCTACAAGTAACTGAAGTAGCAATACAGCTATCAACAGAGTTACGTAATTTTACCGTCTGTCAGAGACAATGACAGGCAGAGATAATTTATTTCTTGAAAGCGAACTCCAAGTTTTAACCATATACGATGGGTAGTCAACTGGAAGCAGACAGATGAAAAAAATAAACTGTTTATTATTTCAAAAGTAATTAATAGTATAAATATCTGTTTCAGTTGTCCTAATTAATATGTTCCTCAGATGCGGTTATTCGCCTGACGAAATATTTTGTGGGAAAACAAGTTGTCATAATATAAATATATTTATCGCAATGTGAGACAAGACGGTCTATACGCTTTCGTGGAAAAATATCTGCGGGTGCGTGTAGAGGCATGATCGTACACAAGAGTGCCCTTATACGTCCCTGCCAATGTGATTTCCATGTATTTGAAACCCCGAAGAAAGACATTCGTGGCTATCAATTAGCTTCGAAGGAAGAGGTGCACGTCTGTGTACAATCATGGTTTTGCAGGCAACCGCAAACATTTTTCCATGAAGGCATTTTTCGTCTTGTCTCACACTGAGATAAATCTACTAACAGCGACGGCGATTACTTTTGTAATAATGAACATACTAATTTTTTTCCAACGGTCTCGTTTTAATTTGGCTTCCCCTTATACACTGAAGCGCCAATGAAACTGCCATAGGCATGCGTATTCAAATACAGAGATATGTAAACAAGCAGAATACGGCGCTGCGGTCAGCAACGCCTGTATAAGATAACAAGTATCTGGCGCAGTAGTCAGAACGGTTACTGCTGCAACAGTTACAGATTATCAAGATTTAAGTGAGTTTGAATTTGGTGTTATAGTCGGCGCACGAGTGATAGAACACAGCATCTCCGAGGTAGCGATGAACTGGAGATTTTCCCGTAGGACCGCGAATATCAGGAATCCGGCAAAACATCAAATCTCCAACATCGCTGCGGCCGGGAAAAGGTACTGCAAGAACTGGATAAACGATGACTGAAGAGAATCGTTGGACGTGACAGCAGTGTAACCCTTCCGTAAATTGCTGCAGATTTCAATGCTAGGTCATCAACAAGTGTCAGCGTGCGAACCATTCAACGAAATATCGTTGATATGGCCTCCCGAAGCCGAAGGCTCACTCATTTATCCTTGATGACCGCGCTACACAAAGCTTTATGCCTCACCTAGGCTCTTCAACACAGAGAAGGAGATTAGTGTTTAATGTTCCGTCGACAAAGAGATCATTAGGGACGGAGCACAATCTCGGATTAGGGAAGGATTTGGAAGGAAATCAGCCGTTCCCTTTCAAAGGAAACATACCGGCATTTGTCTGAAACGATTTAGGGAAATCACAGAAAACCTAAATCAGTATGGCCTGAGACGGGTTTGAACCGTCGTCCTCCAGAATGCCAGTCCAGTGTGTTAACCACTGAGCTACGTAGCTCGGTGTCAACACCGACGTTGAATGTTGATGACAGGAAACATGATGGGTGGTCGGACAAGTCTAGTTTCAAATTGTATCGAGCGGGTGACGTGTACGCTATGGACACAGGCTCATGAATCCAAGGACCCTGCATATCAGCAGAGGACTTCTCAACCTGGTGGAGGCTGCGGAATGGTGTAAGGCGTGTGAGATGGGACTCCTGCTACGTCTAGATAAGACTTTGAAGGTGACACGTACGTAAGCATCCTGTCTGTTCCATTCATGTCCATTACGCATTCCATTGGATAATTCCACCAGGATACTGCGACACCCCACATGTCCAGATTTGCTACAGAGAGGCTCCAGGAACACTCTTCTGAGTTTAAACACTTCCACTGGCCACCAGACTCGCCAGACATGAACCAAAAAAAAAAAAATGGCTCTGAGCACTATGGGACTTAACTTCTAAGGTCATCAGTCCCCTAGAACTTAGAACTATTTAAACCTAACTAACCTAAGGACATCACACACACATCCATGCCCGAGGCAGGATCCGAACCTGCCAACGTCGCGGTCGCGCGGTTCCAGACTGCAGCGCCTAGAACCGCTCGGCCACTCCGGCCGACCCAGATATGAACATTATTGAGCATATCTGGGATGCCTTGCAACGAGCTGTGCAGAAGAAGTCTCCACCCCTCGCACTCTTACGGATTTATGGACAGCCCTACAGGATTCATGACGTCAGTTCCCTCCAGCAATACTTGAAGCATTAGTCGAGTCCATGCCGCGGCACTTCTGCATTCTCGCGGGGCGCTACACGATATTCGGCAGCTGTACCATTTTCTCTGGCCCTTCAGTGTACATGGTCACTGAAATACGGTACAGACTTTATGTCCTCTACATCCCACTTGAGATGTAAATGGATGCACTTTAAACATAGCTGATACTGGCCTCAACTGTGAGGGATATTTCGCAGCTAGTGTGAAATGAAACGAACGGTAAGCAAACTGATATATTATTGTGTTCACAAATTTTCCCAGTATTGCAGTGTAGTCTGCAAAGATACTAACTGTAATACAGAAATACGTTTTTAATTCCGTTTCTTCGTTGTGTTGAAAAGATGGAGCAGTTATTTCTGGACAACACAGAACACCTACACAAATATTAGGTACGACTATCTCTCAGTACTGTTCTTAGCATTCTGTATTCAGTTCACTATTCTTAAGCACAAGCGTAAAAAATATCTGACACTGCAGATCAGAATCCTTATTGTGGAGTAATATGCTTGTATTAAGAAGTACACTGAGCTGACAAAAGTCGTCGGATCTCCTTTTGACCGGCGTAGTGCAGCAACTCGAAGCGGCATGGACTCAACAAGTCGTTGGAAGTCCCCTGCAGAAATACTGAGCCATGCAGCCGATATAGCCGTCCATTACTGCGAAGGTTTTACATTACAGGATTTGGTGCACGACCTGTCCTCTCGATTATGACCTATAAATTTTCGATGGGATTCGCGTCGGGTGATTTGGAAGGTCAAATCATTTTCTCGAACTGTCCAAAATGTTTTTCAAACCACAATTGTGGCCTGATGACATGGCGCATTGTCCTCTATAAAAGTCCCATCGGTGTTTGGAATCATGAAGTCCATGAATGGCTCCAAATCGCCTCCACGTAGCCGAACATAATCATTTCCAGTCAATAATCGGTTCATTTGGAACAAAGTACTGAGTCCATTCAATGTAAAAGCAGCTGTCAGCATTATGGAGCCATCATCAGCTTGCACAGTGCCTTGCTCACAACTTGGACTTGGCTGTGGGGCTCTGCGCAATATTCTAACCCTACCAGCAGCTCTTACTATATGGAATCGGAACTCATCTGACCAGGCTACGGTTTTGTAGCAGTGTAAGGTCCAACCGATATGGTCATGACACCAGGTAAATGGAAATGAGCGTTTGGCGTCATTGGCCGGGAGGCCCCTTGCGGGCAGGTCCGGCCGCCTTGGTGCAAGTCTGTACATTCGACACGACATTGGGCGACCGGCGCGGCGGATGGGGATGAAATGATGATGAAGACAACACAACACCCAGTCCCTGAGCGGAGAAAATCCATGACCCAGCCGGGAATCGAACCCGGGCCCCTTAGGACGGGAGTCCGTCGCACTGACAATTTTTCTTCTTTTTTTTAAATTAATTAAGTAATGAAATGAATAAAACTGAAAATGTCCAAATGAAAGACATGAAGACATCGCGGATAGTACAAATACAAAATAAACATGCTCCTGTAGCAATGAAATGAAATTCGTGTCGGGGGCGACACCTCCTCACGACCCGACGTTCGACAGAGCAAGAGAGCTATCTATCGACTCGTTCTCCAGACGATGGTGTAAGACTGGGTCGTCTTCTCGAAATTAACTAAGGGTCCATATGTGTGATCGATGTCTATCTCGGCTTCTTCGTCTATCTCATCTCTCACCCGTCACACCCCATCTGGCCGGCGGGTCGGTAAATGCAAGTCGCAAGTAATTAGCGAAGTCTTGCCTATATTTCTTATGATGTTGCAACTTCGTGTGTCCATCCAGGATAAAATGCCAAAAATCCATTTTGTCCTTTTCCGATTCGTTATAGACGTAGCCCACAACCATTCCCCGTACTCATGTAACTGCATTGGTTTTTTGGACCGGAAAATAAGATTCTGGGGGAAAAAAGTGTGTCTGATGGAATTGTGTGAGGGGCGGAGCGTAACAGGAACGCCAATATCTGTTGTGCCAAGTGCCACATTGGAGCCGTCCCACTATATGCTAAACGATGTTCATCAGTGTCCACTGTTGCGCAGCCTAAACATAGCGGAGTGTCTGCACAATGAATCACGTGCCGCCGTTTATTCGTTGCGAACTTCCTATTTACCACTATATACCATGTTGAGCGTACCGACGTTCCGTATAACGCGCCATATCTGTCGCCAGTTCTTGTCTGGGTACTTCTTTTCTAGGGTATTCCTGGGGCAATGGCGCAGTAAGAGTTGGTGTACATCTCGCGTCGTCGGTAGTCGTGTTCTTGGTTGTTGGGAAGGATTCTCTGACACAGCTAAGCTCAAAAAAAAAGGGGGCGGGGGGCTTGAAATGTGACATCTTTGATGAAATATGGCTCACATTGACTGGGGGCAGCATTGAAGTGGGCCCTAGTACTTCGGCCAACGCACCCGAGATATTGCGAAATTGACCGCGCCACTGTCGTAAAATCGTACTGACGAATAACACCCGTGCCTTTTCATATACGTTCACTAGACCATGATCATCAGGACAACTCAACACCCAGTCCCTGAGAGACGATTCAGCTATCGGGGCGGACACGACTCCAGGTGAGGCGTCGCAGGTGATATCCTGCTGGTTGCAAAGGCACTCGCGTCGGTCGTCTTTCGTCATAGCCCATTAACATCAAAATTCGCCGGACTGTCCTAACAGATACGTTTGTCGTAAGTTCCACATTGATTTCAGTGGTATTTCAAATAGCGTTGCTTGTCTGTTGGCACTGACAACTCTTTGCAAACGCTGCTGCTGTCGGTCGTTAAGTGACCGCCGTCGGCCGCTGCGTTGTCCGTGGTGACAGGTAATGCCTGAAATTTGGTATTCTTGGCTCATTATTGACACTGTGGATCCCGCAATATTGAATTCCTTAACAATATCCATAATGGAATGTCCCATGCGTCAGGGTCAAACTACCGTTCCGTGTTCCAAGTATGTTAGTTCCCATCGCCCGGGCTTAATAACGTCGGAAACCTTTTCCTGTGAACCACCTGAGAACAAATGACACCTCCGCCAATGCACTGCCCTCTTATACCTTGTTTACACGTTACTACCGCCAGCTGTGTGTGGGCATATCGCTGTCCCATGACTTTTGTCTCCTCAATGCACGTCCTTTCTAAAGAAATCTTCTTGATCGTGTCATTCTCAGAGCTGAAGCACATTCTTCATCTTGTTTAGCAACGAAGTTGCTCTCAAATTTCGACTCGCTTCCGCTGAAAGAATAACATGCTTATTTTTGTTTGTTTCAGGTGACCAATCAGGTCCAAGCACCGATAAACTGGTAATTAGAAGACAAGCGATAGCACTCTCTGAGACTGCCGTACCTTGCGTCCACAGGTTACTGCAGTAGTAGAAATACCGACGGTGCTGCGACGAGGCCCAAAGAAGTGAGGAAGAACGGAATTAGTTACAAAAGGACACAGAACTCAAAATTAGAATTAGAAAAATTAAAACAAATAGATTCAGAAAAAAACATATACTAATCCATCTAAATGTATTTCTTTTTCATTTAATTACACCAGAGATCTGACTCAATTAACCAAACTGTCTCTTACGGAACGTTCTATATTGTTATACACATCCTACTGAGACTGAAAAGAGGCAAAATCTCGTCCATTTCAATTGCCGCGTTGTGCAGTACAGCACATATAACGTGATTGCCTTTGCCCTGGCAGTCTGGGAACGTCTTTTTAAAAAACCCTATCACATCTCATCAACAACTCTCGTTCTTATGTGTGATTCATCGTAAAGATTTCCAGCAGTCGCCCTTGAATTCTAAATCAGAAGGAAAATATGATTCAACGCTATATATCTCCAGTTACACAACATTGCCGTCACGCAACGTTCAAGGCGAGCTATCACTCTAGAATTATTAAAGGATGCCTGATGTCTGATCATGTGCTGAAACTTACCATCTACAAACAATGTCCTATATTTTCAAATCGTGGTTGGTCACTGTTTGCCCATTAAGGAATTGCCTTTCCTTCCTCTATACTTTTCTTCATTGTCACTTATTTGTGTGTGCAATCTGTCGCACCGTAAACTCGTGGGATAAAACGCACTTGTGCTGTAGCAGTTTCCTCCTGTGTGTTCGGAAATTTAATATTGCAGCGGCAAGGTATGCAGTGGGTTCGGAGACCCTCTTAATAAATAATCCTGCTACTTGTCAACTTGTCAATACCAGTGAACTCTCTGACGGACTGATGGAAATTACCAGAGACAAAATGTTTGGGTGTCCGTAGCAGCTGATTCATTAGTGTACCAGAGACATTTCTGAAAGAAAGAGAAGAATTACAAGCTACAATTTTTGTGACTATGATTTCGTTTCTTAGAACGTAGTTCAATATAAGTATAGTGTTTATAGGCTCTCTTGACGCTGAAAGACGCATTTCTTAAGTTTGAAATCCACAAAGACTCACATTATTCATTTACACATTGTGCTCTGTAAATTCGTCATGACGGTTGTGAAAATAAGACCGTTTACTAATTGACAGGGAGCCGCAGTAGGCAACTTCTGTAAAGGATACTAACAAAAAATTATGACAATTGATAATCTACTCACAGTAATGTAAATTACCTTACAAATGTTTCTGGTTATCAAGAGAAAAAAACAGTTTATAACCCTCCTACCTCTCCGGCTAATTAGGCTTTTCTACATGACCGTGTACCTAAAGTACCTAATATGTGGGGAAAAGTTACCTACTCCTAAGAATAATACAAATCCGAGAGAAGTCGATGAAGTTATAACCGAATCGCCACTGCTCAGTATTTTAGCCATGACGCTTAGCAACAAAGTTCGGTTAACTTTACATATATTTCATTACGTAAACTAATTTTTTAATTACAAGGAGTTAGCAGAAAATTTGGAAGAAAGGTTGTCAAAGTACGTCATTAATGAAATTACCAACAGTCGCCAGTTCTTTACAGGAACAAGAACAATTAAACTGAAACTGAACTTTGTACTCGAAAGGAATCTTACGTAAGAATAGTTATTGGCGTCATGACGCAGGAACAGTAACTAACGCACACTTTCAGGTACTTCACACCATACATGTCACCACGACATGTTGAATGTGTTTGCTATTTGATTATTATGTCACAGTAGCCACATAATAATCAAATAGCAAACACTTTCAACATGTATTAATTATCAAAGATCAATTAAAGTAAGATTGTTAACTGCCTTTGGACAGAAACTTTTTGTTACGTTACTCACTGTAATACTGACTATCGTAATTATAGCAAGCAAAAACTTTGCTTTAATTTAGCATTTACTTTGACATTTCTTAATAATAAAAGTTACAAATTAAGCCGCAAGCTATAATTAGAACTGTACATTCACAATGAAATTCAGTGTCCAAGTTACGTAAAGTTTTACTACCAATTTTTTATTATGGAAGTTACTCCATTTTTGGCAAATGAATTAATAATGGCTTTTGCATCAGTCTATTTCTGACGTCACTCATACTACAACCAAAGATTTCATTATTACGTAATTGTCCAGAAGTTCGAAAAATTATGTTTTGATAATCTAATAAATTAAGTTCACATCATTTTCAGTGCATTTTCTAATTATCTCGGTTCACACAAAGGGATAGAATGGATACAACTTGGATAATGACTTACGAAAATTATTTAGGTGACAATATGAACGAAAACAATATTATTCAAGCAACAAAATTCTAACTACGCTGATCAGTCTGTTACACTTCTAGTTACAAAATGTCTAGATCTTACTTCACTTTATGACGCCGTTGGTTTCTCGAGTGGCTTCATTTAGTAGTAAATAGGGCACAGGTTGATCTTCTTGCCACACCATAGCTAATAACAAGTGCCCATAGTACTCTCGATGTTATGTGAATTACTCTTGCTGCATTTATACTGTGCTTAATAAAAGCCATAGCCTGCCCATATTAAACATCCGCCAAAACAGCCAGTTCGGTTTTCACTGCTCCGTACTTTGGAAACAGACCGCGCTTTTGCATAGCGACACCGGGATACACACAGCCAACGACACCAATCGTCTCCTCGCGACTCCCAACTACTACTTTTTTTGGCGCACTCGCACGCTCGTAATAATGCAATTACAATTTATTACACTCTTTGGCAATAGCTTTTTCCTGACTAGGGCAGTGTTTCTTCTTACAAAATATTGACATCCCATGCGTATTCTCATTCTTAAATAACAAATAGCATATGTAACTTGACAACATATTTACAAGAATAATATTCAGCACAACTAATAAAGCTACTTTTGTAAAACACATTGAAAATGTATGATCGTCCACAGACTTGCGGTGTTACAAGTTCCCTTAAGAAATCCATTGCTCTACTATTACTACTCAGCTGCTGTTTTCAAACAAAGGATGAACGTAACTTTAGACAGGCTGCTTTCGGCTGTCTGTACAAGACTACTAACAAATTCAAGATATGTTTCATACAAATAGTCATTCAAAATTTACATCTTCAAGTCCATATATACAGATAAATCGCAGGAGTGGTTGAAACATTCTTGTACATTGGTGTGGAATGACTGGGAATTTGAAACTCCCTGTCTGTCGCCAACTTGTTGTATGCTTTTGCACCACGATATGAAATTCTATTCTAAACTAAACATCACAATTCGGAATTACTATTCCATACATAAATGATGTTTTACTTTAAATACTGTGGCTGTGAACTGCACAATTCATCTTAAATTCACTCTTATTACTAAACACAAATTATCTGTTGTTATACTTTGTAGACATTAATGGCCATGCACAAACAAAACGCTAGTTTGCTAACAAGATGAAAAGTAATCAACATGTAAACGAACTAAACTAGATGATTAGTTTAGCTCGCTTTGAACTCACAAGTAACTTTCACTGTGTTGAAATGAAGGCTGGGGTTCTGGCTCATGTTATATTATCCCTGTCGTCTTATGGGATTAACTAATTACCACTGCAGCAGTAGGCAATATCCAGAAAAAGTGAGCAGTGAAAAATTTTTGAAAGTAGATGACAAAACAAGCAGAGGCTTCAGTTTCAGAGAAATGGTGCTTCACACAATATATTTCAACGTAACATACCTTCAACTAGCTCCAGATTGACATAAAGCAAGAAACTAAAAACCCCTACAAATTCAAGAGAAAGTTAAAAACGTAGCATGTCAGCAACTCCTTGGGCAATCAAAGACATGTTGATTCATGCAAAAAATATTCCAGGTAACTGAATGTCAAGTACCAATGCTCTTATAACATACATAACTATTATTTTAAGAGAAAATTGCGTGTGTTTATTTAGATAATGAACCAATCATTGAGAAAACCACAGCTGCATTCTTTATTTGAAGAAGCATGATCTTTATTTTCTTTAAAAACAGAAAAAGTACAAACTTTCTTGTTAATTTTACTGGGCTAATGTGAATAAGCACGAATTGCTAACAGGTTTATTGGTATAATACTATGTGGGAGAAAATTTTGTTGCGCTGTAGCATTAATGGGTCTTTTTCACTGAAGGATAGTACGCTGTTCTGACACTGCTGCGTTGTTTAAAGAAAAAGCATCATTGCCGATGAGAGATGGAACGGTGCAGTAATTTCTGCTATACGTGTAATCTGGCTAGCTCGGGACTTCAGTGTTCTGTTAAACTTTTTGCTACGTGAAAAATCGTAGTGCTGTTGTCTAATACTGAAAGAGCTGTTAGCACAAACAGCGCCCAAGATTACTGTGAGTTTTCGATTGTATCAGGTGCATTTTGGCGCTAACTGCCAAATAAAATGAGATCTTTCTAATATTGTAACAGTTGTAAAAAACGATAGATAAACGAGACTATTTTGGTACGAACGGTCATCTTTAAGTAGTTTATATAAATAACACGACGATATAATATCATTCGAAGTACTGATGTCAAATGCATACTGTTTCAAACGGTATATATTAGGATGTAGAGAAACAGTCTCACCTGTCAGTCATATGCTCCAGCTTCTCACTTAGAACATCTAGAAGCTGAAATACGTCCTTCTTCGACAGACGAAATAGAGATATAAATTCGAAATCTTCGTATTTTTCAGAATAATTGGAGCGACTTCTCACTTTCTTCTCACTTTGCATTCTAACGGAAAAGTCTGACAAAATCTGGTCATCTCTCTGTGATTTTATAAACTACTCCTCCCGTCGTCAAAACTTAATCTCCAGACAAACTGTCTAACCCAGTCCGACATTACTGGTTAAAACTAGACTTTATTTCGGACTAACACAAAGCTTTTCCCGCGCTATTCCCAAAATAGAGCTTAGCCGGCTGTTAAACGCAGTTTGTTGAACCAGGCACCCCGTACGAAATTACCCTTTCAATGCCCTTACATACTCTCTCTCTCTCTCTCTCTCTCTCTTTCTCTGTTCCTTGTGACGACAAAATGTACACTGGATTTTTTTGACATTGTTTTGTTAACGATTCCGATAAGAAAAATAATTATATTACTTATCTGTTCGCTGTAACATTCTCTTTACACTGGCCTGTTATACTACTTTCTGTTCTGTTGGTATTATCCTATAATTCTCTGCCTATTGATCTTTATTTTCTTTCAATTCCACTCGTCTTACAGCAATGATATCTAGACTGAGGCTTTGTGTTTCCTTTTTCAAGCTTTCTAGCTTCCCTTCCAACGTTAGACTCTCGAGATCCTATGCTTGTAGGATACTACTCTTTCGTGAGTTGTTCCCTCGTGATGTAGTCCGTAATTTTGTGCCAATGGATAGATAGAGGTACTCAAGGTACCCTCCGCCACACACCGTCAGGTGGCTTGCTGAGTATGGATGTAGATGTAGATGTAGATGTAGAATGATATTTTCACTCTGCAGCGGAGTGTGCGCTGATATGAAACTTCCTGGCAGATTAAAACTGTGTGCCGTACCGAGACTCGAACTCGAGTTCGAGTTCGAGTCTCGGTCCAGCACACAGTTTTAATCCGCCAGGAAGTTTCAGATTATCGTATTTTTGTCACAGGACCCCAGTCCTGTGGATACACATTATGTGCCTTCCATAAATCAGTTTCAATTACCTTCAGTTTCCACATCCCCATGCCACCGATCACTAATGATTCTTCGATAATTAGGGCCAGTTTCTCATATCAAAGCAAGAGTGTGCCCCGAACCATATCCGCTGTTTCATCCGCTTTTGTCCAAGCCCGTTGGCAGAATGAAGGTGACTTCTTACACTGGGTCTTTGCCAGTGCTAATGATTTTTATTCTAGATCCAAGCAATGGCGGGGGTCGTACTTCAGACATTGTGGTTAGCAGTCGAGGACATTAGCTCTAGAATAATGACTCAAAGGTACGGAAGCTACCATATCGAAACTGAACATATCCTTTGAACCAAACCAATTACAATCTTCAAATTATGCCTAAAATTACATTTTAAAAAAGACAGTAGTATTTAAATATTTATCATTTCTTTAACCCGGTATAGTTATTGATACCGCACTAATTTCTGGCAAAGAAACTTGAGGTCGTCTTGAGGTGATTGCTGAGGAATGATCGGATGGTCCTTCGGGACGTGCCTTTATACTTCTGTCGGTACCCCCACTCCCCAATACTTGCGAGAAGACCCTGTGATGGTCATCTTCCGAGTTGACGCAATGCAACAGTGTTGCGGTAGCTCACAGAGGCAAGCTAAAACCCTGTTACCTATTCGACTAGGCGTTTATATAAATATTAAGAAAAAATCGACGCGTCACATGAAGTCGAAAACGACAGCATTCCTTCGAAGCTCTTTCAAAAAAAATATCGTTAAGAATTTGCGACTACGAGCAACAGCACCACTGCATTCACCTGTTTTGACAAAAATACGTATGACAGCAACCTAATACAGGTAACATTGTAGCATCGACATCTGAGCTGGCAAAATATCTAACAGCATCGTTAAGCTCACATGTTGGACTGTACCAACATCACATACGAAACTAGGGACTTTTCGAAACGAATTAGAGAACTTCGACCAGAAGAATGCTACTTGATTGTATCTTCGATGTGGTGTTTCTCTTCAGCAGAACGCAATGGGACGAGACCATAAAATTCGAAGTCTGGAACCTCCTTGACAAGATCACTTTCGAGCTCATCTGAAACTGCTTCCTGTTGGATGACATCTACGATGACCTGACGTCGTTGCCATAGGATGCCCAATATCAGAGAGGCAGGATATATGTAAACAGAGGAGATTAAGATTTTGCAAACAGGACAATTGGAAAACTGACGGACTTTTGTCACTAAATGGGTGGCGCATTCATCATGCGATTACATCGTATGGACGTATCGACGGATTGCTGCAGATGTTACAACTGTGTCGCTGATTTCAACAGTTTTGCTGCGGAACATCCCGACAGTTGTAGACAGAGTTATAGATGACGTCCGCCGACCAAACATCATCCAGAGACAAAATCCGGAATTTTCTGCACCTGCTGTTTCATCAGGGAAGATTGGAAACGGCCTGCTCACAACAGAACTAAGATCACTTATGCTTCTGAACAGCGTAGAGATGACATCATGTCACTGCCAAGTGTAGGTAACCTGGCGTCGTGAAAGAGTAGAGTGGAGAACGGAATGGTTGTCTGTTGTCTCTAGTGATAAGAGGAGGTTCCTTCAGACACGTGTTTGGCGTAGACCGGATGACCTGCCTATTCCACAGATCTTTCGCCGGCGACAAGCGCGTCACATCCCAGGATTCACCAGGATTCAAGAGAATGGGGGGGGGGGGGGGGGGGGGGGGGAGGCATCAGTTACAGTTAGCGGTCAGATTTGCTGTTTCTGCAGAATAAAGCGATCGGACCATTCCACATTGCGTTGACTGTTGTCCCCGTGCTACTGCAATTCCTTCGGAAGGAAGGTGATGTGTTTTGCAGCAGAACAGTGCATCTCTACATGTGGCTGTTGCAATGCCATGTGCTCTTTGTGGTGTACGTTATCAGTTTGCCACATCGTGCACAGAAAGGTGATGTGCTTATTGAGCAGGATGTTGCACATCCACACACAGCTGTTGCGATGCCATGTGCTCTTCGTGGTGCAGGATATCAGTCTGCCATTTCTTCGCAAGGAAGGTGACGTGCTTATTGAGCAGGGCAATGCATGTCCACATACGGCTGTAGCGACGCCATGTGTTTTTCGTGGTGTACGTTATCAGCCTGCCATTTCTTCGACAGGATAGTGATGTGCTTATTCATCAGGACAATGCACGTCCATATGTGGCTCTTGTAATGCCACGTGCTGTTTGTGGGGTGTACGTTACCAGCCTGCCATTTCTTTGAGAGCAAGTTGATTTGTTTACGCAGCAGAATAGTACATGTGCACATACAGCTGTTGTGCTGCCATGTGCTCTTCATGGTATATGTTATCAACCTATCATTTCTTCGACAGGATGGTGATGTGCATATTCAGCAGAACTATGCATGTCCACATACGGCTGCTGCAATGCCGCGTGCTCTTCGTTGCGTGCACCATCCGCCTAGCCAGAAAGATCACTAGATCTTCCACGAATTGAACACGTATGCGATAGTAGGAAGCAGGAGTTTAGCTGTACTTTTGGGCGTTCAAGAATGACTGCCGAATTGCAACAAAAGGCGCCAGATGTTAGGGACAATCTATGGCTGGACGCCATTGAAAACTTTTATGATCGTTTGCATCCGAGAGTACACGCCTACGTTACCCCCAGAGACGGGCGCGACTGTTATGGCGCCATTTACTGTGAAATGTGTGTTATATCTTACCTGGTATCATACAGCTGTACAATGATGAACTACCCTCAACCCAAGTGTGGATAAAATGACTTTGAGGTACAATCATTCCTATGAAATCGATCATGATAGAAATGACGTTGTCCTTGATGGTTTTGCAATTTTTTCCTCGCAGTGTAGATTCTCAAGTTCATCCCTCTTGTGAGACGGTTCATTTATGTCTACTGCGAACGCAAACAGAACGGTTGTTTTTATTCTGGAGTGGCCCTTAAACGGATCTTCCAGTTCCCGTGACTGATTGCGGCCACTGCTGAGGGCCTGCGCCACTGCTCCCCGTGTCCTCGCGGTGTTTTCTGGCTCCGCCTCACGTCTCCTCCAGCGATGAACACACGGCGCAGTCCGGCGCGTTATTAATCAGAGCGCAGCGCGCCCGGTCGGCATGCAGATGAGCCGGCGCGGCCTGATGGATCGCCGGAGCGGACGCAGAAGCGGTGCCCGGCGCCTCACCGGGTAATTGTCTGTCAGCCGGAACCATTGTCTGCGGGTAGCGGGCAGCCGATGCGCTCGCGGCAGCCGTACATGTCTGGCTACACGAACTGATTGGGAGTGAAGGGCACTGGACAAAATACACTACTGACCATGAAAATTGCTACACCACGAAGATGACGTGCTACAGACGCGAAATTTAACCGACAGGAAGATGTTGTGATATGCAAATGATTAGCTTTTCAGAGCATTCACACAAGGTTGGCGTCGGTGGCGACACCTACAACGTGCTGACATGAGGAAAGTTTCCAACCGATTTCTCATACACAAACAGCAGTTGACCGGCGTTGCCTGGTGAAACGTTGTTGTGATGCCTCGTGTAAGGAGGAGAAATGCGTACAATCACGTTTACGACTTTGATAAAGGCCGGATTGTAGCCTGCCGCGATTGCGGTTTATCGTATCGCGACATTGCTGCTCGCGTTGGTCGAGATCCAATGACTGTTAGCAGACTATGGAATCGGTGGGTTCAGGAGGGTAATACGGTACGCAGTACTGGATCCCAACGGCCTCCTATCACTAGCAGTCGAGATGACAGGCATCTTATCCGCATGGCTGTAACGGATCGTGCAGCCACGTCTTGATCCCTGAGTCAACAGATGGGGACGTTTGCAAGACAACAACCATCTGCACGAACAGTTGGACGACGTTTGCAGCAGCGTGGACTATCAGTTCGGAGACCATGGCTGCGGTTACCCTTCACGCTGCATCACAGACAGGACCGCCTGCGATGGTGTACTCAACGACGAACCTGGGAGCACGAATGGGAAAACGTCATTTTTTCGGATGATCCAGTTTCTGTTTACAGCATCATGATGGCCGCATCCGTGTTTGGCGACATCGCAGTGTACGCACATTGGAAGCGTGTATTCGTCATCGCCATACTGCTGTATCACCCGGCGTGATGGTATGGGGAGCCCTTGGTTACACGTCTCAGTCTCCTCTTGCTCGCATAGACGGCACTTTGAACAGTGGACATTACATTTCAGATGTGTTACGACCCGTGGCTCTACCCTTCATTCGATCCCTGCGAAACCCTACATTTCAGCAGGATAATGCACGACCGCATGTTCCAGGTCCTTCACGGGCCTTTCTGGATGCAAAAAATGTGCTGCTGCTGCCCTGGCCAGCACATTCTCCAGATCTCTTACCAACTGAAAATGTCTGGTCAATGGTGGCCGAGCAACTGGCTAGCGACAATACGCCAGTCACTACTCTTGATGAACTGTGGTATCTCGTAGAAGCTGCATGGGCAGCTGTACCTGTACACGCCATCCAAGCTCTGTTTGACTCAATGCTTAGGCGTATCCAAGCCGTTATTACGGCCAGAGGTGGTTGTTCTGGGTACTGATTTCTCAGGATCTATGCATCCAAATTGCGTGTAAATGTAATCACATGTCAGTTCTAGTATAATGTATTTGTCCAATGAATACACGTTTATCATCTTAATTTCTTCTTGGTGTAGCAATTTTGATGGCCAGTAGTGTGTAAGAAACCTCTATAAGAGAACACACTGCTCGCTTTGCAGCACTTTAGATTGTGTACAACAAGCACCGTGCCTTCGTCCTATCATCCACGAAGATGTATGAGGGACGTTCGATGAGTAATGCAATTTTTTCTTTCTAGGCCAGTTTCGGTGGAAAAAATGTGAAATCGTGGAATATTCCGGCTTCAGCCCCTATAGTCTCATGATGTTCCGGCAAGTCGCGGTGCAATGCGCAGCCTTCAAAATGGCTTCTGTAAGCGACGTGCGTTCAAAGCAGAGAGATTCCATTGATTTTCTTTTGGTGGAAACTAGAGCATCGCAGAAACAAGCTCTTGCAGAATGTCTAAGAGGCTGGCAACAAACAGGAGCACGGTGAGTCGTAAGTGATCAGCGCAACGAGGTCGGTAAAGCTGTCCCATCTCCGGCATGCCAGCCACCCGCACACAGCTGTGACTTGTGGAATGTTTGAACGTGCCGACACTCTCATTCCTGGTGACAGACGGATCACAATCAAACATCTCGCTGCTCAACTTGACATCTCTGCTGGAAGTGCTAGCACTCTAGTCCACCAGTTGGGGTACTCAGTGGTGTGTCCCCACTGGGTTCTTCGTCGCCGAACAGAAGACGAGAAAGAGCAACGGAGGACAGTCTGTGCGGAATTCCTTCAGAGTTATGAGGCTGATCACAGCAACTTCTCTTCGAACAAGGTCACAGGCGATGAAATGTGGGCTCATCACTTCGAACTGGGAAGAAAACGGATACCCATGGAGTCGCACCACACCACCTCACCAGCCGGCCGCTGTGGTCGAGCGGTTCTACGCGCTGACAAGTTGTGGTTCCCGATTAATGGCACGCAAAGAACGGTTGTTCGTGCTGGTAGCGAGAGCAGTTCAAATTTGTTAACTATATCCCGTGAGTGTGATTAATAGGATGAATATTACGAGTTTCGTTTGCACTAACACGTCAGCCAATTGAGTTTTGACGCACACTGCTGAGAAATCGTTACTTGTACTACGCCAATAATCTATTGTTGTGCACTTGTACAAGAGTTACAAGCATAGACATGGTGATTGAGTTACCCCTACCGACGTCGTTTTGTGCAACACGCAATGTAATATCTGGCCTCCAAAAACCAAAAGTTAGATTTTCGTATTCTCTCGCTAGCTACGACAAAACTATTAGCACAACTGAAAAAAATGAACAGCATCTTTCTGTAGGAACTTAAATAAAATACTTTGGCTGAAGGCCGTAGTTTTCGAGTAAGTAAAAAAAAAATCGTACGAAAGTGACCTACAAACGCACCCCCACTCCCACACTCAGCCCCATCTGTCAGGATTTCTGCCACGTTGTTCATGGCACTCCCTCCTATCACTGAACAAAAGTTTGCGACTCCACGAATTATGTCACACATTCGACCGTTTTAGGTCTTCGTTGACACCTTATTACCACACCGGCTTAGTCGAGCACTTAAAAATTGTAAAATTGATGTTTTTGTAAATATTATTTATTATTTTTATAAATTTTAACAGCATAAAATGTACATCATTCTATTCGTCAGGGATTCTGACTACGAACCTACTTTGCTTGCAAGGGTAAATTTTGGATCAAATTGTTAACGTAATTAGTTTTACCGTAATGTAAGTCATTTTTCTTTCGTTACTCTCACTGGTACGTTTAAATTAACCCTGTTAATAAAATAGTCGACTATGCTTGTGGTGTAATAGCCCAATCAATAGAGACTAAAAATTGTCGAATATTGGGAATAGCTCGTGTAGTCGCAAATTTTTGTACAGCGGTATATACTAGAAATCCTGATTGGCGGGGGTGAGTGGGGAGGCGAGGGGGGCGGGGATGAGCTACCTTTGAGAGTCACTTCTGTACTTTTTTTTTTTTTTTGGATAAGTCGAAATTCTCCAGCAAAAAACGTGTCCCAGTACAAAATTTAACTACATTAAATTTCCTAAATAGGGTCCTGTTCATTTTTCTGTAGAACTAAATGTTTGCACGTAGCGAGTGAGAGAATATGAAAATGTCGCGCTTTGGTTCTGAAGGCTAGGTACAACATTGCAGGTTGCATTAAACGACATCAGTAGGGACGGTAAAATTATTCTGTATAGCCGAATAGTTTGGTAGAGAGTGTAATTTGTATTTGCAGCTACCTGGTAACGTTAGTATTAGCAGATAAAGTTGTGGTTACGTGTTATGTTACTAGTTGGGTTAATAGTTGTTTGTCATGTTTTACTGCAGAGGTTCCGTGAGACGATATTACTGATTTTGGCCGAGGGCCAAACATAGTAAATTGTCAAATTTGTTGTCCGGTTATTTATGTTAGGGCAAAGGTTAGTTTGTATAGTGGAAAATGTTACGTTGTATCGATTGTGTGGAGCTCTGGTTAAAGCTATTTTCGGGCGACAAAGAATTTTTTTGCAGGAGTTATATTTTTATTCTCTTGGTATTATATAAAGTTGACAACTTCGTATAGATATTTTGGGTATCTAGAGGCTGTGCTTTGAATTGGAGTTTCCTTGACAAGCCGCACGAAGGTTGGACTTTTGCACGTGCCGTCTCTGAATACCATGAGCAAGCATGGTAGAAGAAAAACAGTATACTGGAGATAGAAAACCTGCCAGCAGTCGCGAACACGTGAAGGTTGTAAATGTCGTCGGTTTATTCGTAGCATTTCCATCAATTCCGCCACGAAATCATTTCACTCAAGTGGTACCTGCTGCTGAAACATCGTGGCAGTTCTCATCATACAACTCAAGTTAATGTGACCTCCCGACCGTCGTACTAGGAAGGCGTGCTGACAAGCAATGCCTCCGAACTGTCTATCTGAAAACTATCAAGGCTTTTTAAATAAAACAAACGTTATTAATTTCATATCTTTATTCTTCATGTCTACATATTTATTTTTCAACTTGGTGACGAACACGTTTATACTAACGGGAAACCAATTTGTTGATGTTGTTGTCACTGTAGAATGCTTGACTTTGTTGACAGAGCCACAACCTCACATCTGCTTGCACGGCTTCCTCACTATCTTAGTGGAATCCTCCAAGGCGGTCTTTACGATTTGGAAACAAATGAAAATCGGATGATGCCAATTCGGGATTGTGTGGAGGATGATCGATGACAGTTGAACGAAAGGCATCGGATTGCTGCAGATGTCGCAGTGCTCGTGTTTGGTCTGAGAATGTTACGCTGAAGGGGAGGGTAATCAATGTGTGAGCGAACTGTTTTGCGATTAGACACTCGATTACAGCCCGCTGTTTCTCACGCACTAACATACTTAAGTCACACACCGCCATATTGCAGGCTACAATTCTGACTCCTCTAGCGGTATGGGACTCCAAATATGTAGATATGAAAAATACAGATGTACAGTGTGAATAACGTTTTATTTTGTTTGGAAACGTTTAGGAGTTTATACGTAAGAAAATCGGACACATTACGTTTCATCAAGGTATCTGGCCCAAAGGCGAGTGAACATGGTACTACCGTGTAGCAGTCTTGCAGTGCTCGTTGTAACTTTTCTGCCTCATCATTTAAGTGCTCTTGTCATAAGATCAAAAGGGAGTACTAGCAGTAACTTTTGTGCGTTTTGGTGATTTAAACTTTACCGTGAGTATTACACCTTCTGGACGGTATTTCGCCTCAAAACGGCTCTTCTGTTGAGCTCCCTGTGGTGAGACTCATTTTAAACGTGTGTGCCTCGGCCAAAATAAGCACTGCAACAATGAGTTTGGAAAATGCACTACAGGTGCAAAACCAGCACCTTCTCATAAATTTATACAAGGTGTACAATTTTGCTTCCGCCCTTTGCCGATAGGTGGCGATAACGGTGAGTAGCGGTCGAAAGAAACAGATGGCAGACGTCAGGCAATTAGCTTGGACCTCGGTCAACATAACCTCATTTAAACACTAGTCGATTTGTGTCTGCATCATAAAGTTGTTCTTGATTGAAAATGTCAGTTTACGAGCCAAATCTCGTCATTTGTGGGAGGTGTTACTGTTTTGTTTCAATATGAAGAAAACAGCAGCTTAGTCTCACCGAATGCTCTCAAGTACTTACGGTAAGGACGCTATTAGTGAAAGAACGTGTCGTGAGTGGTTTAAACGCTTCAAGGACGGTGATTTTAACGTCGTAGACCGGCGTAGTGGTGGAAGAGAGAATGTTTTCGAAGATGCAGAGTTGGAGGCATTGCTAAGTGAAGACTCGCGTCAAACTCAAGAACAACTGGCACGATTAGTGGGAGTGACACAGCAAGCCATTTCATAACGTCTCAAGGCTATGAGCATGTTTCAGAAAGAAGGAACTTGGGTCCCGTGTGGGATGAAACCAAGAGACGCTGAACGGCGTTTATGTATTTGTGAACAGTTGCTTGAGAGGCAAAGACGGAAGGGATTCCTGGGGGGTTGAGGTTGTATGGGGAAGGAGATCAGACAGCGAGGTCATCGATCTTATCGGATTAGGGAAGGACGGGAAAGGAAGTCTGCCGTGCCCTTGCGAAGGGACCATCCCGGCATTTGCCTGGAGCGATTTAGGGAAATCACGGAAAACCTAAATTAGGATGGCCGGACGCGGGATTGAGCCGTCCTCCTCCCGAATGCGAGTCCATTGTGCTAGCCACTGCGCCACCTTGCTCGGTAATGGATTTCTGCGTCGCATTGTGATCGGGGACGAAAAATAGGTTCATTACGATAACCCTAAACGAAAAAAATCATACGGATATCCCGGTCATGCTTTCACGTCGACGGCCAAACGGAATGTTCACGGCTCCAAGATCATGCTCTGCATTTGGTGGGACCAGCTCGGCGTCGTGTACTATGAGGTGTTAAAACCAAGTGAAACAATCACAGGTGGTCGTTACCGAACGCAATTAATGCGTTTGAGCAGAGCATTAAAAGACAAACGGCCGCAATACAGCGAGAGGCATGACAAAGTGGTTTTTCAACACGACAACGCTAGACCCCACGTTGCAAAAGAGGCTAAATCGTTTTGTAAACGTAAAAATGGGAAGTTCTACCCCACCTCCCCTCCAGACATTGCTCGCTCTGACTATCACCTGTTTAGATCAATGGCGCATGTCCTGGCTGACCAATACTTCCGATCTCATGAAGAAGTCACAAATTGGATCGATTCATGGATTTCATCAAAAGATGAACAATTATTTTCGACACGGGATTCGTACAATCCCCGAAAGATGGGAGAAAGTAGTGGCCAGCGATGGAAAGTACTTTGAATGAGACATGTGTAACCAATTTGTTTCATTAAAGCCTCAAATATTGGGGAAAAAACGGCGGAAGCAAAGTTGTACACCTTTTATAATTGTTTTGAGATGTGTTGTGGTAGCAATATTGCTGTTTTTTTCTGTTTAAGAGCTCTTTCGTTCTATTGTAACTTTAAATTTCCTGGGACGGCCTTTTTGGACCTGAGCTAAATGTGAACATATTGTTACCAACTTATGAACAAAATTTTCATGATGAGGCCTTGATATCCAGCGTCTGTTTCTCGCCGTCGGTTTTGATATAAATTACGAGTTGCCACAGCTATTCTGTCTCTATGAAGTTTTTATTTCGCTTATTCACACCTGTAAATTATTTTGGTAATAACAAGTTCTCCAACAGTTACTGGCCGTATTTAACAATTCTAATGCTAAATTGAATGATTTATTTACTGACACTTTCAGGTAACCCTTGATATTAAGTTGATGTTTTATTTATTTGGGGCTATTAAATATTTCTTTGGGTATTACACAATGAGATCACTGGTTTCCTCAAACCGTTTCATATTTATAGTATTTGATGTGCTTTAGGCCTGTAGACAGTTTAATAATCACTTACAATTGCTTCACCGAATAATGAAACGTTCTCAGATTACTAATGTGTACCTCATGTAAAATTTTTGTAATTTTTTTTTTATATTTGCTGGTATCCACATCCTCCAGACGCTTAATAAACGTAGACATGGTCCGTAGTAGGCTTAATACGATGTTTATTTAATAGTACGATTAGTTAATTTCGACTAAACGTCATTATCAAGCACATGTACAAGATCTGTATTTCATGTCATTTTCAAATCATTCTTAATTACAAGTAAAAAGAAACCATATTCCGTCGTTTTAAGGAAGGCTCCACACTAGAGGTTCCACACTACAGTGAAACCTTTCAAGATCGTATTCTGAAATTTGCTCTGTATACAATAACATGGTAACAAGGTATATGGTACATCAACGAGGACTGTCCATGTGTCTACAAAGAATGAAGTAGTATTCGCAGGTAGGTAATACTGTGTATTCGTGTGTATGAATGCCACGACTTGGCAGTAAAAAACGGTTTCATATCCGATCCCGGCAGGACCTGTTACTGTCTCTGAACGCAGAAACCTAGCATAAATACATTGTTCACAGTGGACATTATAGCTACACATCTTCAATGGGTCCCCCTACACAGGAGGTGTGTAGAACACTCCGACGTCACACTTTGCTTTCTCCTGCTGCCGTGAATACGCTCTGCTTCCTTGCAGGGACGGGCTGAAGTATTTGGCGCAGACGTTTGTCCAGTGATATTGACATGGACATTTTAAGGTGACCGCCTAGGATAATGGTAAGACAGTTACTTGCTTGCACTACCTCTATATAATTATACGTTATTAGGAACCCGGCCCGGCTTCGCATGGGTAGTATTAAGCATAGTGTAAGTAGAGCGAAAAAAAAAAGTTACCCAGCTGGGAATCTGTCCTACAACGTTTAGGTTCCTAGCCAAACGCTCTGCCGTTACACCATCACAGCGTATGCCAGGTCCGTGACGCTTTCCGCTTTCTCAAAGCACTGGTGCTCTCTCGAGTTACGCCTGCTGTTCGCTAGAAGGGAGTCGCTTCGTTTTCACATCTTAACTTTAATTCACCATAATGCAGCAATTTGTACGAGGCATTTACGAATTACATACAAATGCCTTTCTTCTAAATCTGTGTATCTTTTAGTAAAGCCTGGATAATAATTCCTGAAATTTGCCTAATACAGATGGATGGGAGGAGCCGGCTTCCGTTTATGAATAAGTAGATAGAAACATAGTCCGTCAAATTTATTAACGCGAGATACTTTGCAATTGCATTTCATGGGAGCAAGATTGGTATCGTTGTTCAGTTTCCCAACTCGGTTGGTACATGTGACAATCAATGTCCATTTTCTATTCATTTGTCCGAGTCGTAATTGATGTTATGAGCGTTCAGAAGAATTTAGGATTATGTTAGTGGCTTTTGTAATTGTGTGGTTATGTAAAGTGATGTGCTTTGTTGAAGGACGCCAGATTATTCAGTATTCACATAATCTGCTTCTCTTACGATGTCATTTCCGACTCCTCCGAGCTTTGATTAAATCCTTACATGGGCTCATTCAGGTATCTCGTTCACGAGCGAATTATCTTCAGCTTCATTTACTTCAAGACGAAGGAGAGTAATCCACCTTCAGTAGAAAGATTACCCTATTTACGAATGGAATTTTCAGCTAACAAGGTAAGTGTGTCTCACAGTAGATCTGGAGGTGATGAATACGCCAGTATCTAATTTAATGTATATTGTAGGGTACAGTGTGCTAGTAAATTTTGCATTGCACGATTTACTTCTATAAGGAGTGATGCAATAACACAGACAGGAACTAACTACATGAGATTTATAGGAAAGGTCCTGGGTTCATTTTATCTTCGTTTAACTTACGTTAAGGGGAGCCGGAGGTGGTCAAATCCAAAAAATTACGACTTTTTTTTTGCTACCGTAAATTAATTGGAACATTCCTCTTTAATGTAAACTTTGAATTATTGTTCTACTCGCCCTAGAAGTGGAGTTATTACCATTTTCCCCCACGCCTGCAGAGGAAATGGGCGGACGCTGAATGCATCTAACACCCAATCGTGACTTCCTGGCGAACTGCTTGGGATTTTCTCGACCTGTTACGCATACAGCGCCTTATGTTACGCATACAGCGAGTGTGCAAGGGTTGGCTACATTGTTTTGTGTGACAAATATTACCCGTATTTCCTTACAGCTTACTCCTATTTTCCTCAGAATTTCGAACATCTTGCTCCATTTAATATTGTCGTACACTTTTGTTCTGGTTATGATGCCACGTTTTAATAACCGTGTATATAAGATGAGGAAGAACGTAGGGAAAAGAAAATTAACACTAATACCAAGTTGCGATATTGCAATGAATAAGAGGGCGGAACATCGTCTCTTTGCTGTTTACCGTTTCGAATTAGTTCAGTGTTGCGCCTGTTGTTGGTAGTATTAGCCCTATACTTCTTGTGTAAAGCGGGTGATATGCAGTATGTACAAGAATCAGGAGGGAACAATAAAACCAATTTTTCATGACTTAGCACAGCCAGAATTTTTACACAAATGTCTACATCGAAAGACGCAGAATCCTAATGAGAGCGCAAACAATTTGATTTGGAAAGTGATTCTTAAAGGGTGTTTGTAAGCATAAAAACACTGCACTATGGCATTTATGATGAAATAGCAACCTACAACCAAGGGAACAGTGTGAGTGTGAATTTCTAAAGGCATTAGGATTTACAGGCGGGGTGAACACTGTACGAGCACTAAGAAATATTGACAGAGAAAGAATAAGAGGAGCAGAAAGAAGAGAAAGGCATATGAAGTATGATGGAACAACAGGCCAGAAAAGAAGACAGAAGAGGAAGCTTTTGGAGGACGAAGAAGAAGAGCCTGATAATCCATTCCATAGTGCAGGAATGTATTGAGAAACTCTGATAGCCATTTCCCGTTAATTAGAATTTTTCGAATATAAGGAACATTTTCTCAAAATCCACTCAAGCTAGAGAGATGAAATTTTTATACAGCACCCCTAGTGATCAAACTTACATTGTAACACAGCCATTTGGCAATATGTTCAGTAGTTTCATTTCAGTTTAATCCTAAAGCAATTATTTGTAAAAAAATTTGGGTCATTAATAAAAAAATAATTGGAAGGAAACTAGAAAAAATACTCCAAAATCCCTCTGTCATAACTGCAATACTAAACCACTCTATATGTAAAAAAAAATTCAAATTTTTCTATTTGGTAATCTATTCATAAATGTTCCTCAAACTTAGTGATTTTAACATGGGCAGCATAGGCACGACCGGCTCCCTTTAAGTGCCCCTTTCATTATTCCGCTGCACTTTGAGGAAGTTCCTGGCCACCACAGCATCTAGGGGGCAACTTAGTCAGATCGCTTTGGTATTCATCTATGTGTCAGATTTCATTTAAAGAGAAATAAAAGAGCCTCGAAAGTGGGGACATAATACCTTATGAACTAACAGTTTAATGTAGTGACCGGCTTTCACTATGAGCCAGGATGTCTACTTCAACATTCTCGGTGACAAAGTGTTGCCCTTTCTTCTACATCTTTATGACGAGAACGCTGTGGACGCTCCCAGGATGACAACAGTAGCGTTCACAGGCCTGAAAGCAAACGTTCCTGGCTTGAAGACCACTGAGATACCCTACTGAATGGCCTATTAAATCATCCGACGAAACCCATACGTAATCTCTGCGAATATCTTGAATGGCGACAGAAGTGTAGCAGTTAAAATTCCCGCAATTTGTACTGCATCTAATCATCAATTTTTACCTTCAGCTGGCTAAGGAATACATGAAGAACCTTCTAAACTCTTTCTCGCGGATTTTCTATTATCAACTCCAGAAATGATTTTAAACGGTATACTCCTGATGTCTCCTGGGTATTAATTTTTGTCCAATTTGCTTATCATCCGCAGAATCGTTACTAATATTCTTAAACTTGCAACTTCACAATATATTTCTGCTTCCTGTATTTAAATGTGTGTCAGTAAGATGCGGCTTCTTCGCGATACACGAAGCAAACAAATGTATGGCGCTAACGGGTGCACTAAACGGCACAATGGCAACATTGTGACATAGTGATAAAGATACATCGAATACGGAGTGAGTAATGACAACTTCCGCTGGACTCCGACTCTTACTTATTTTGTTTATCGCGGGCAGTCGCCTTAACCATTAGTCCACTCGAACACGTCTCCAGATCTGATTCAGACATTGATGGTGATTAATGTTTCTACTGCCATCATATCTTCGATGGTATGTGTGGCTTAACCTGTCAAGAAACCTACGTTTACTTGTATACTCCGAATTCCTCTATTCCTGTGTATGTTGATACTTCGTACCAATATTATCAATTGTCTATCCTATTCTCCATGACGAAACTGGCAACCACCGGGCAAATTGCCCTAGCCTTAGAAATTCGCAAACACAACAGTTTTAACAAGAATAAAGCAAGCCCTCCAGGATTCCCGTTGCGGGTAGAAACAGGAGAACCACTTCGGTAAGGACAAAAGGGGGGGGGGGGGGCTGGCTCAGATTTGGCAGGACAGGAACATATCATTCCAGGCTGGGGGATCGACTCTAGTCCTCTGTCAGAAATGATAGACGAAGCTTTGCTAGTGCCAGATAGTCTTTCTCGCAAAGGAGAAAAATTTTTGAAAAATCTTCGTCAGAAGATCCCGAGACAAAACCCAACATCAAAACGTTATTATGACGATCAATTGTAATGTGCAGCTGCTATTACATTTTTAAATTTACTTCTTGTGCGCCTTCATATTTAAGAAACTAACAGCCGATCGGTTGAGATTAATGTACGACCCGAAGCCGGTTGCAGCAATAAATTCATTTTAATGCAATTCGAGCTATTTATAATCAAATTATTTGTATTTTCACTGGCACAGACTAGAATAATTCAGTGACGTGAGAGAGCCATTAGTTTCAAATTCACTTTAAAATATTATTTACGTAAAATTCAATGCGAATCGATGCTCCTATATAAAAAACAGGTACACATTACCTAAAAGACAGGTAAGAATCTGAAATACATATTGCTAGAACCATGAGTGTAATTCATGTGAATGGAGCCCCATTTTGGAAATTGATGAAACACTGAAACCCTTGTCAAATACACTGAGGTGACGGAAGTCGTGAGATAATGATATGCACGTATACAAATGAAGGTAGCTTCACGTTCACAAGGTAAATGTAAATGTCGTGTGATTAGGGCCTCCCGTCGGGTAGACCGCTCGCCGGGTGCAACTCTTTCGATCTGACGCCACTTTGGCGACTTGAGCGTCGATGGGGATGAAATGATGACAATTGTTGTTGTTGTTGTGGTCTTCAGTCCTGAGACTGGTTTGATGCAGCTCTCCATGCTACTCTATCCTGTGCAAGCTTCTTCATCTCCCAGTACCTACTGCAACATACATCCTTCTGAATCTGCTTAGTGTATTCATCTCTTGGTCTCCCCCTATGATTTTTACCCTCCACGCTGCCCTCCAATACTAAATTGGTGATCCCTTGATGCCTCAGAACATGTCCTACCAACCGATCCCTTCTTCTGGTCAAGTTGTGCCACAAACTTCTCTTCTCCCCAATCCTATTCAATACTTCCTCATTAGTTATGTGATCTACCCATCTAATCTTCAGCATTCTTCTGTAGCACCACATTTCAAAAGCTTCTATTCTCTTCTTGTCCAAACTATTTACCGTCCATGTTTCACTTCCATACATGGCTACACTCCATACAAATACTTTCAGAAATAACTTCCTGACACTTAAATCTATACTCGATGTTAACAAATTTCTCTTCTTCAGAAACGCTTTCCTTGCCATTGCCAGTCTACATTTTATATCCTCTCTACTTCGTCCATCATCAGTTATTTTGCTCCCCAAATAGCAAAACTCCTTTACTACTTTAAGTGTCTCATTTCCTAATCTAATACCCTCAGCATCACCCGACTTAACTCGACTACATTCCATTATCCTCGTTTTGCTTTTGTTGAAGTTCATCTTATATCCTCCCTTCAAGACACCATCCATTCCGTTCAACTGCTCTTCCAAGTCCTTTGCTGTCTCTGACAGAATTACAATGTCATCGGCGAACCTCAAGGTTTTTATTTCTTCTCCATGGATTTTAATACCTACTCCAAATTTTTCTTTTGTTTCCTTTACTGCTTGCTCAATATAGAGATTGAATAACATCGGGGAGAGGCTACAACCCTGTCTCATTCCCTTCCCAACCACTGCTTCTCTTTCATGTCCCTCAACTCTTATAACTGCCGTCTGGTTTCTGTACAAGTTGTAAATAGCCTTTCGCTCCCTGTATTTTACCCCCGCCACTTTTAGAATTTGAAAGAGAGTATTCCAGTCAACATTGTCAAAAGCTTTCTCTAAGTCTACAAATGCTAGAAACGTAGGTTTGCCTTTCCTTAATCTTTCTTCTAAGATAAGTCGTAAGGTCAGTATTGCCTCACGTGTTCCAGTACTTCTACGGAATCCAAACTGATCTTCCCCGAGGTCGGCTTCTACTACTTTTTCCATTCGTCTGTAAAGAATTCGTGTTAGTACTTTGCAGCTGTGGCTTATTAAAGTGATTGTTCGGTAATTTTCACATCTGTCAACACCTGCTTTCTTTGGGATTGGAATTATTATATTCTTCTTGAAGTCTGAGGGTATTTCGCCTGTTTCATACATCTTGCTCACCAGATGCTAGAGTTTTGTCAGGACTGGCTCTCCCAAGGCCGTCAGTAGTTCCAATGGAATGTTGTCTACTCCGGGGGCCTTGTTTCGACTGAGGTCCTTCAGTGCTCTGTCAAACTCTTCACGCAGTATCGTATCTCCCATTTCATCTTCATCTACATCCTCTTCCATTTCCATAATATTGTCCTCAAGTGCATCGCCCCTGTATAGACACTCTATATACTCCTTCCACCTTTCTGCTTTCCCTTCTTTGCTTAGAACTGGGTTTCCATCTGAGCTCTTGATGTTCATACATGTGGTTCTCTTATCTCCAAAGGTCTCTTTAATTTTCCTGTAGGCAATATCTATCTTACCCCTAGTGAGACAAGCCTCTACATCCTTACATTTGTCCTCTAGCCATCCCTGCTTAGCCATTTTGCACTTCCTGTCGATCTCATTTTTGAGACGTTTGTATTCCTTTTTGCCTGCTTCATTTACTGCATTTTTATATTTTCTCCTTTCATCAATTAAATTCAATATTTCTTCTGTTACCCAAGGATTTCTACTAACCCTCTTCTTTTTACCTACTTGATCGTCTGCTGCCTTCACTACTTCATCCCTCAGAGCTACCCATTCTTCTTCTACTGTATTTCTTTCCCCCATTCCTTTCAATTGTTCCCTTATGCTCTCCCTGAAACTCTGTACAACCTCTGGTTCTTTCAGTTTATCCAGGTCCCATCTCCTTAAATTCCCCCCTTTTTGCAGTTTCTTCAGTTTTAATCTACAGGTCATAACCAATAGATTGTGGTCAGAGTCCACATCTGCCCCTGGAAATGTCTTACAATTTAAAACCTGGTTCCTAAATCTCTGTCTTACCATTATATAATCTATCTGATACCTTTTAGTATCTCCACGGTTCTTCCATGTATACAACCTTCTATCATGATTCTTAAACCAAGTGTTAGCTATGATTAAGTTGTGCTCTGTGCAAAATTCTATCAGGCGGCTTCCTCTTTCATTTCTTAGCCCCAATCCATATTCACCTACTACGTTTCCTTCTCTCCCTTTTCCTACACTCGAATTCCAGTCACCCATGACTATTAAATTTTCGTCTCCCTTCACTATCTGAATAATTTCTTTGATTTCATCATACATTTCTTCAATTTCTTCGTCATCTGCAGAGCTAGTTGGCATATAAACTTGTACTACTGTAGTAGGTGTGGGCTTCGTATCTATCTTGGCCACAATAATGCGTTCACTATGCTGTTTGTAGTAGCTTACCCGCATTCCTATTTTCCTATTCATTATTAAACCTACTCCTGCATTACCCCTGCGAATCGATGCTCCTATATAAAAAACAGGTACACATTACCCAAAAGACAGGTAAGAATCTGAAATACATCTTGCTAGAGCCATGAGTGTAATTCATGTGAATGGAGCCCCATTTTGGAAATTTATGAAACACCGAAACCCTTGTCAAATACACTGAGGTGACGAAAGTCATGAGATAATGATATGCACGTATACAAATGAAGGTAGCTTCACGTTCACAGGGTAAATGTAAATGGCGTGTGATTAGGGCCTCCCGTCAGGTAGACCGCTCGCCGGGTGCAACTCTTTCGATCTGACGCCACTTTGGCGACTTGAGCGTCGATGGGGATGAAATGATGACAATTAGGACTACACAAAACCCAGCCCTAAGCCGAGAAAATCTCCGACCCAGCCGGGAATCGAACCCGGACCTTTAGGATTGACATTATGTCGCGCTGACCACTCAGCTACCGGGGGCGGACGTTCACAAGCTATAAAGATACAGTACGTTGGTGAAGCTGTCATTTTTTCCTCAGGTGATTCACGTGGAAAGGTTTCAGACGTTATTATGGCCGCTCGATGAAAATTAACAGACTTTGAAAGCGGAGTGGTAGTTGGAGCTGGATGCTTGGAGCATTCTGTTTCGGAAATCATTAGTGGATTCAGTATTTCGTGAGTCAAAAGAGGGCCAAGAATACCAAATTTGGGGTATTAACTTTCACCACGGACAATAAAGTATCCTATGGACTTCACTTAACGCCCAACAGCAGCGGCGCTTATGTAAAGTTGTCAGTGCTAACAGACAAGCAACATGGCGTGAAATAACAGCAGAAATCAATGTTGGACTTCGACGAACGTATCCGTCAGGACAGTGCTGCGAAATGTGGCATTAATGGACTATAGCAGCAGACGACCGACGCGAGTGCCCTTGCTAACACACTGTTTGGCCTGTAGCGCCTCTCCTGGGGTCGTGACCATGTCGGTTGGAGCCTAGACGACTGGAAAATTATAACCTGGTTAGATGAGTCGCGACTGCAGGTGGTGAGAGCACATGGTAGTACTGACCCCAATGAAGCCATACATCCAAGTTGCGAACAAGGCACTGTGATAGCTAGCGGTGGCTCCGTGACGGTGTTGGCTGTATTTACATGGATTGTACTGGGTCCTCTGGTTCAACTGAGCTGATCATTGTTTGGAAAGAGCTACGTTCGGCTACTTGGAGACCATCTGCAGCCATTTACCAACGATGTAATTGTTATGCATAACGATGACCATAGAATTTTGCGATGGGACAGTACTTACTCAATTATTGACGGCTATCGGGACAGCATGGCTCGGTATTGCCGCTAATCTTCGTCACACCTCACTATCATAATTCGTATAACAGCATAATAAACCATGGAATTTACTTACGGTTATTCAACAATTTTTATAACTCTACTGTAATGTGATAAATTTGTAATTCGATGCTTTATTTCATAATTCGTATAACAGCATAATAAACCATGGAATTTACTTACGGTTATTCAACAATCTTTATAACTCTACTGTAATGTGATAAGATTGTAATTTGATGCTTTATTTCACCGCGAGAAGTGTGTGAAATGTCCCTGCCTAATGTAATATGATTGTAATATTCCGGCTGCGAGTACCAGCTATGATGCGCTACCGCAATTGAGACGACAACGCTCCTTGCTGTAAAAAAAAAAAAAAAAAAAAAAAAAAAGAGGAGCATGTACGTTTTCTTGTAATTGTTCGAGTTAAGAAATGCCGATTGGACACTGGTTAATTATCAAGAATAAATCAAATATTCTTATAAAAAAATATCTTCTACGAACTTTTATTCGATGTTGGATTCCCGGACCTTCATGAAAACTATTAGCGTGAATAGCAATACAGTGCATAGTGATTTCTTCGCCAATTAACAGTACTGGGCGAATCTGTTATTGTCACGGTCCGAACGAAGCACAATATTTCGCCGTCAGCTTGTGTGTTCAAGACGTGCCCCAGCCGACCAGTTTGTTATGCCACTGTTGTTCAACCTTCTCTTTTTGAAAGTGTTTTCCAGCAAATATTATGGCGACTGTGAATATTTTAGCTGCCGCAAGAGACGGAGTCTTCATTGCGAGTTGTAGCAGTTTTCTCCGACTTTGCCTGGCGTTCTCTGAAAACCGGGGAAACGGAAAACTTCGACCTCCAACTCGTCCTGTATCTAACCCGTTCTATCCTTACAGCAGCCACCAGAAAAGACGAGCAGTTCGCCGTGCTATAATTATTGAACATTTCCAATAAGGTTACTGTTAAATTCAGAAATTGTTGGTAAATAAAAAATCACAATTATAGTTATGGGATTTCACCGCATTTTAAAGTTTTCCGATTATTTCAGTATGTAATATTTTGCTCTGTTATCTGGAGAACATAAATCAAAAGTACTCACTAAAAAGTACTAAGTGAACTACATTTATGCTGAGAAATTCGAATTGTGGCATTCCAGGGAAAGGATGTGCAGTCTATGGAATAATTACCCAGATGCTGCCGGCCAGAGTGGCCGAGTGGTTCTAGGCGCTGCAGTCTGGAACCGCGCGACCGCTACGGTCGCAGGTTCGAATCCTGCCTCGGGCATGGATGTTTGTGATGTCCTTAGGTTAGTTAGCTTTAAGTAGTTCTAAGTTCTAGAGGACTGATGACCTCAGCAGTTAAGTCCCATAGTGCTCAGAGCCATTTTTTTAAAAGTTATGAACTGCCATTACAAACATCAGCACATAAGGCACACAGTGCTGTGCTCACTATTGCGGAAAAGAGTGCCCCCCCCCCCCCCTTCATAGCAATGTGTTACTGAAAAATGTTTCACTACAAATGCTGTTGCGATACAGGTTTCCATTACCAACATTAGTGGGTGCAGAGTATTGCTAGAAAAAGCACACACACGAAGTTAAGCATTGGAGCACTTTCTTTCATAAAATAATGTTAGACTGTTTCTGGCATAAAAAACGCACAACTTGACTACAATGGGCCTTATGTAGTAAGTGTTAGTGTGTATACAGTACACAGGTTTCAGTTCAAAGTTAGAATAATAAGGACGGTTTATTACCATTACTTTTTTTCATTAACAATCTACCTCATTCTTAAGTACTGTAAGTAGGAATGTGCACCTCACATCATGGCTACACGTCTGCAACGTAGTTGTAACCTGCAGTTGCTGACTTCTGTAAACAGCAGCGGCGCTAACCTGTGCATTATTTGTGAAATAATCCTAATTTCATGCGCTTGGATCAAACTTAGTTGCGTGTTGAATAAGCTATAAGCTAATATCAGACAGACAACAACCAGAATAGTAGCAGTCATCACTAATGGGACAAACATGGAGAAACTTTATTACATTTTAGCACAACAGTGCAATAAATAAAAGAGTAAACATTTCATTATCGCACAGAAAATGTAGCATATTACTGGCATTTTTGTTCTTCCAGTATTTTAATTTTTCTCTTTATGTCAGAATCTTTAATTTACTTTTCATCCTCATCTACCTTCATCATATGTAATTGGACCTCCACTATTTCCACTGTCTACTTGGACACATTATCAATTACAGCCCAAAACCTGATGGCCCTGATTCTGCAGGCATCTTGCGACGATACCACATATTTTCTGGTTTTTGTTTGGGTGGATCTGGAGGCTCGAAACAGAATACAGTTGGTTAGCATCCTCCAGAACATTCTTTGATGGCTTTGGAGTTTGTGTTATGTCTGGAGTGTGGGAAGTGTTCGGCTGTGTGCACTCTGTTAACTGCACAACTGAAACAGCTGGTGCGTTCTCACGCCCCCTCACTGTCTACAGTTGGCTCCAAATCAGGAATCGTGCTGAATTGTGTATAGGAATCATACGCATACCTTAACGGTTTCATTGAGGAACCAGCAATTTAAAGCAGTTTCTGAGTTGGCTTTCCTTCGCCTGTTTCACATTCTTAAACTTTTTTCCCGTCATATCCTTTTCAAGCCTGCTTTTCATATTTTCGTAACAGGTTTTCAGACTCTCACAGGATCTTGTTGTCATACCTGAAATTTAATAAATGTTACAGTTTGCAGCACCAAGAATTAATTCTTATATTATTTATACTGATAAATCCATGTTTCATTCTGAGGCTCTTAACTGGTTGTTGTTTACATCTCAGTTGATAAAGTAATGTGGTATAAGCCTACCTTAAGAATATGGCACAGAGATAACTGACGAACCTAAGTTCACAGTTTTCAACAAGAAAGCTTCCGTTAGTCGTATAATAGTTAGATAACAGTACTACGGTATTGGATTTTAAATTTAAAACAAACGAAACCATTCCTACCGTAAATGTACATAGCCGTACCGCATATTTTATTGGTAATAACACATTCCAGTTTAAAACTAAAAGCTAGAGTGTAGCGAGGCAGACTTCAAGCATCGTATACAGTATCCTATGCTTAAAATGAACCCAAAAAGTAGGTTACTTTATGATTAAACTTACCAGGAGAAGAATTAAATTGTGCCTCCACATATGACCACACTGCCTGTTTTTCTTTTAAACTGCAGGCGTCAGATTTTTACTTTCAAGAACGGAAGCGTTTGCCCCCCCTCCCCCCACCCTCCCAGTCTCGTACTTCAAGAAATTAGGCGTTCTTCTTTTATTTTCCATTATTCACCAAACAAACGAACAGTCTAGTAAGAGGTAGCGAGGTACGTATAAACAGTTTCTACTTAGTAGAATGAGAAACCGGTCCAGGTTACAAATTTTTACTTTTTATTCATTCAATGACTAATTCGGACTGAGACCCATTTTCAAATCATCTTACAGAGCAGAAGATCTCACGTAAAAGACAACTCTGTGGTTCAATGTTTCATTTTACGTGGGACGTATTATGAAAAGGTTGTTTTATCTTCAGGTAATTTGTAAAGTTTGATGTGGTAAAGTTTTTATGCTTGTAAATGGTCGGAAATTAAGAAGATTTTTAATCCCCTATTGTTTTGCTTTCTTTTAATACTGATGCTGCTCCTCGTATTTTATGATTTTTACGTGCCAACATGGCATACAACTTTCTAATGCGTGCCGTAGTTGGTGCTGCTGTTTTTTGGTGTTCAGTGGTTATAATGAGTCGACCATTTTTGGTAAAGTATTTAAAAAGTAATTATTTTATTGTTGACTTGTGCAGTTTCATATTTAATGATTTATACGTGTCAATATGTGCATGCAACTTTGTAATATGCGTCGTATGTGGCTGTGCTGTGTCTTACTGGTCAGTGATTTTAAGTATTTGACTGTTTCTCGAAAAGATCTTAAAAAGTATTAATTGTATTGTCTACTTCTACAGTTATTGTATGAATTGTTATATTCTTAATGGTTAGAGAACATTTCAATAAACAAAAAAGGTTTCCTCGTACTGAGAGAGCGCCCCCTTCGCGATGTTTCCTTACGACGGCGGAAGGAGTAAACTGCCAATTATCTGTATGCACTGTAAGTGTTCATTGCACATTTTTGAAATCTTCGGAAATACCGTTTTCGACTGTATTATATAAGTTGCGAACGACATGTTTTGTATCTTTGGCAAATGCTTAAAAATTTGGCAATAACTGAAACATATACGAGAGTAAATTTGGTTTTATGCCCTGTAGGACCATTTGAAAATGGGTCTTGGCCCGAAACTAATCAGCTGGTGAATAAAAAGTAAAAATTAGCAACCTTTACTGGTTTTTCGTTCTGCTGATTAACAGAATTTGCTAACCCTAGCTGGAAGTTCATTTTCTACTTATTGACGGAAAAAAGAACATCTGACAAAGAAGTCACTCACCAGCGATTGTCTGTGCAATTTCATGTCTATTAACATTTTTGCACCTCCAGGGCACGTTTCATTGCATTATACGGAGTTTACAGAGGTTGGATGACGACGATTTTCTGACCGGCGATTAACGTTGGTGCACCAAAGAGACATTTTAAACGCGGTTTTCTTTTAGCCGTGATTACGGGACCTTGGTTATCTTGCTTTGTGACCAGGGTTTGTGCACTCGGCCATTATGACGAATCTTTTTTTTTTAATGAAACAACCAAATGATTTAGTACGTCAGTCTAAAAAAAAGCCAATTTGTTAATAGTTTCTCCACAGTATCGCTTAAGAAAACAAAAATAATTTTTTCTGTACGAATAGGGCGACTTGATACGCGAAAAGACACCTACACTGAGGAAAAGTTTTATTACAACAACAGTACAAACGAACTTTGGTCTCATAAAAAACTGGGATTTGAAGTGCTAATTTCTGAGTTTTCCACCAATCAACATCGTGAGTGCTATTTGTGTGGATGGTTGTTCAAATCCAGGCCTGCCACTGAGATTTAGGTTTATAGTGGTTTTTTCTCAATCACTTTAGCGTATTCCTTGGAAAGAGAAAGCGGTCGATTTCTTTCCCCAAACTAGGTATCATTCCGCCTCTAATGACCTTGTCCTGAGTGGGAGATTTTGGATCACCTAATCTTATTTCACAGTTCGACTTACATCTGAACGGATGTTTTCACGACTGGTACATGTATCCTGTGTCACACTTCAGGTGTGAAATCCACGCACTGCAGAAATAAAGGAGAAAAGTGCTTTGCCTGAATTCGTGACTAGGTCGCAGAGCAATTGTACATACATCAAAAAAAGTTTTCCATCACCTCGCTTCCGACAGTTTCGGAACCCGTACAGAAAATAGGAATGGAGATCAACATAAACATTATTTCCGCCCTTTTTGTTGCTCATGAAAACCACACATTGCATATTGTACCACGTCCTCTTACATTGATGCATACCTGTATTCGTCGTGGCATTCTATCCACAAGTTCAGCAAGGCACTGTTGGTCAAGTTGTCCCACTCCTCAACGACGATTCGGCGTAGATCCCTCAGAGTGGTTGGTGGGTCACGTCGTCCATAAACATCCCTTTTAAATCTATCCCAGGCATATTCGATAGGGTTCATGTCTGGAGAACATGCTGGCCACTCTACTGGAACGATGTCGTCATCCTGAAGGAAGACATTCACAAGATGTGCACGATGGGGGAGCGAATTGTCGTTCATGAAGACGAATGCCTCACCAATATGCTGCCGATATGGTTGCACTATCGGTCGGAGGATGGCATTCACGTATCTTACTGCCGCAACGGCGCCTTCCATGACCACCAGCGGCATACGTCGGTCCCACGTAATGCCACCCAAAAACATCAAGGAACCTCCATCTTGCTGCACTCACTGGGCAGTGTGTCTAAGGCGTTCAGTCTTACCGGGTTGCCTCCAAACTCGTATCCGGCGGTTGTGTGGTCGAAGGCATACTTTACACTCATCAGTGCAGAGAACATGATGCCAATCCTGAGAGATCGATTCGCCATGTTTTTGGGCCCATCTCTACCGCGCTGCATGGTGTCGTGGTTGCAAAGATGGACCTCGCCATGAACGTCGGGAGTGAAGTTACACATCATGCAGTCTATTGCGCACAGCTTGAGTCATGACACGACGTCCTGTGGCTGCACGAAAAGCATTGTTCAACTTGGTGACGTTGCTGTCAGGATTCCTCCGAGCCATAATCCGTAGGTAGTGGTCATCCACTGCAGTAGTAGCCCTTGGGTGGCTTGAGCGAGGCGTATCATCGACAGTTCCTGTCTCTCTGTACATCCTCCATGTCAAAACCACATCTCTTTGGTTCACTCTGAGACGTCTGGACACTTCCCTTGTTGAGGGCCCTTCCTGGCACAAAGTAACAATGCGGACGCTATCGAACCGCTGTATTGACCGTCTAGGCATGATTGAACTACAGACAACACGAACCGTGTACCTCCTTCTTGGTGGAATGACTGGAACCGATCGGCTACCGGACCCATTCCGTCTAATAGACGCTGCTCGTGCATGGTTGTTTACATGTTTGGGCGGGTTTAGAGACATCTCTGACCAGTGAAAGGGATACAATATCCACAGTCAACGTCTATCTTCAGGAGTTCTGGGAACCGGGGTGATGCAAATTTTTTTTTTTAATTTGTTCAAAATGGTTCAAATGGCTCTGAGCACTATGGGACTCAACTGCTGAGGTCATTAGTCCCCTAGAACTAGTTAAACCTAACTAACCTAAGGACATCACAAACATCCATGCCCGAGGCAGGATTCGAACCTGCGACCGTAGTGGTCTTGCGGTTCCAGACTGCAGCGCCTTTAACCGCACGGCCACTCCGGCCGGCTTTTAATTTGTGTATTTTAACTAAAACATAGCAGTTTCGCGCTGCAAAGCTGTAAAATTTTCCCCATTCATGAGTATATGTGACTGTAGCTGAAACAGCTTCATTGTCTTGCTTTCTATTCCAATAGTAAGAAGAACAGAAATTTCTCATGGTGGGTACGATGATTTGGTGAAAATGTTGAATAATTGGATACAGCTGTGGAAGCCACACGCTATATTGCCGCCAAGTCATGGGCTTACGCCCAATTCATCCTCTGTCTGATATTTATTTGTCGTACCGTGTCACTTCTCACATCCACTGGTTATGGGGGTGCACTATTACCAATGCAAATGACTGCTCGGAATGGCATAATGATAATTCTTAAATGCGAATGTATCTCAGTGCAGACACGTAATATCAACCTAGGGTAATTCTCTGCTCTGGGTGGGGACACAAACAACAAGGTGACCAGTGGATGCGGAAAGACTGCGCGCCCTGTAATCTATCCATCCACCTGACGTGACAGGCGCTGCTCCGGTAGAGCCGCTCACACACGTCACGTGGGAAGCATAGCTGTAGGCGCTCGTTTACACGCCACTGATTATTGCCTTGACGGGCATTCTCGCATTACTAACGAACTGTTTGTCGTGGCGTGTTAGCGCGCTAGTGTGTTTTGACCTTGAACTATGTCCTTAAAAGCAGACCAAGCCCATATCCACTGATGAACTGTTTATTATGGGCGTAATTTGCGATTCGCCGGAAAAAAGGTCTTGCAGAAGTTCATAACGTTGCCGCATTTAATTTGGAGTATAACTTTTGTTTAACTATCAGATCCAATAATCGTAAAATTCGAAGTTACGTAAATCGCTAATACAAAATTTAATTTTTGGCGGCAACGTTGTAAGAACAACTGGGACCAAAACAATGAAACTATCTCTCTTTGATTTCGCGTAGTTAATTTGCATGACAGACAAGAATAATTAGCAGTACTATCACTTTATTCTCCAGATTTCTGAAAATAGCTACGGCCCACTGTTTGCTTAGAGAATGATGCGTGTGGTTTTTTTTTTTTTTTATTTAACTGCGAACAGAGATAGTGCTTTCCCTTAGAAAATCATTATCCAGAAATATTAACGGACTTCGTAAAACAAATATGATTGCAGGTTCTAACGAATGTAACAACTAAATTATAATCCTACACTAAATGGGGCTTAAAGAGATTGCGAACCAACCTAAAAGTCTCCGTATTAAACTATTTCACTGTTACTCTTGTGAATCTTTTTGACTATAAATTTCACTGAAAGAGGATTAATAACGTAGTCTATACACAAATAATACATTTTTTAAAATGAGAAACAGCTTTCACGGCTCATAAATGAATTAATACAGCACAGCGACAGTCTCACATCAGCAATGATAACGGAAACAATAACATTAGAGGACAAGAGATATTTCCACACTGGTACACGATCATATACAGTACTTTAACACTCTTGCCTTCTGATTTTTTTATCTAGCTAACGCATTAAATATTATTTCACTGAAACGTACTAGACGCAGTTATTTAATAAGTATTACCCCTGATATGGGAGTTAACTGTTTAAGCCACAAAGTCTGATACGAAAGTAGTATGACTGAAGCTGTCTCTGTGGACAATTATCAGGTATTTTACGCTGGCGGTAGTTACCAACACACCAGGATCAGTCCGTGTAAGTGTGCTTTCGTTCATTCCGCTGCGCGAAACATTTCTAATAGATACCTGGCCAGATTCTTCGTGATTTTTCTCATACCACAGTTTCCAGGGGTGGAAAACTACTATTTCCATGTTAGAATTATGTTTGTTAAAGATTAACGAGCCTCTGGGGCTAGCAACAATAGTTCAGTACGAGATAATAATTTAAAATTTTAGAATGTTATGAAAAGGATGGTCTGGTCTCAGCTGCCAGAGACGGTGGTCATATGTGCATGAGTCGCGTTTGCTTGAGTGTATGTGTGTATATGTTATCTATTTTCGACAAAGGCTTCATTGGCCGAAAGCTCACTTTCCGACAATCTTTTCGTTGTGCCTATCTGCTATATGGTGAGTAGCAGCTATCATTTTCGTAATATCGTTGCACTCCAGCCTGGATTTTCCATTTATAATTTTAAACTGATTCGTGATTCTGTGTGTGTTGCTAGGGAGGACGAGAAATACCAAACTGACAGTAATTATGCCAGTGCGTAGTTTTTACTGGTCGTAATTGTAGCTAACTTAGAAGTTAGTAATTTTCGCCAAGTGGCATGTTCCTTTATAAGGGAGATATTTCTGCTAAGTGTAACCGTTCCTTCGAGCATTAGTATACCAAAGAGGTAGCAGAATATCGGTTCTGGCCGATTGAAGAAGTCTGGCAATCTTACGCAGCTAAGCACCCGACCAAAAGCTCTGCAGGTTAGTATCTAGCTTGGCTACGAAACGTAGGTCTCTCAGAGCAGTCGTCCGCAGAGACTTAAATAATCGCCACAGAAAGAGCGCTGCCTCATTGGCACTCGAGTTTTTCCTCTGTCAAGACGGGTTTTCCATCTGTCAATCTCCATACCGCATGGTCATACCCTTTAGGCGGTATATTGAGACAGTGTACTCGTACGTGAATTCTACAGGCAGCAGAAGATCAGATGCCCTGTTACTGGGATAATCAGTAAATGATTTTGTTGCTCACTAGTTGCGACAACAAGATCAACTTGAATTACGACCATAGCTCGTAATTACGATAACATCCGGACCACCCATGTCTGTGTATCGCCATTAATGTTATCTGGCACGTTATACTACCTTGTCATTAGACACTATCTCTCTCGCTCGCCCTCAATTACGTGATTTATTTCTTCATTTTGTGCATGTCCTCTGATTACTTTGAGTATGGTTTTTCTAGACTGAACCAGCGTTGTTTGCTGCTCAAGTAATACCTGTCTCGTATTCAGATACTTTTTCCTCATATTTCAGTGCCTTTTTACCTTGTTCACACGCTTTAGCTTCATTATTTATGTATTTGTGTGCCTTTTATCAAAATATACATACTTAATTCTATAATCGACTCTTATTGAAGTAGAGTTGCCCTAGCCCCTTCCTTCCTTCAGCTGTCACCACACCCCATCTACTCCATTGTTACTGTGAAACTAAGGTAGTGCAACATGTATTCAGTCTCGGGACAGTAGGGTGGTGGGTGCTGGTAACGTGATTCCGCCTCTTAGCAACCAATCCACTGATATTCACAGTAATAATTATAGAACAGTTGCAGTATTACGATTTTCGTATATTTATATCAATTTATAATACATACGATTGAAAGTAATGTTATTATTTCTTTTGTGTCACTATTATTACCGTTTCTGACCGGAATCGCACTGTGTTGGCTGGAATGAACAGCGTCGTGTAGGGATAGGGATGCTGTCGATATCTGCAAGTGCTCAAGACGGCAGCATTCTCATCACGCCGTGTTTCTGTGCAGTCGCATGTAAAGCCTGTTTCCGTCGTGGCAACAGCTATTTTATTCCTGGGCTATTTCTGTTAATGTCACATACACAAGTACCGAACGCTGACAGAAAGCGACATAAAAGCTGTTCTTGGACACACCAGCATTTGAAAATTTTGCTGCGTTACGATTCATGTTTTTCTTTCACAAACGTAAGTAATATGCAGTCTAACTTCTTACACATTACTGGCCATTAAAATTGCTACACCAAGAAGAAATGCAGATGATAAACGGGTATTCATTGGAAAAATATATTATACTAGAACTGACATGTGATTACATTTTCACGCAGTTTGGGTGCATAGATCCTGAGATATCAGTACCCAGAACAACCACCTATGGCCATAATAACGGCATTGATACGCCTGGGCATTGAACCAAACAGAGCTTGGATGGCGTGTACAGGTACAGATGCCCATGCAACTTCAACACGATACCACAGTTCATCAAGAGTAGTGACTGGTGTATTGTGATGAGCCAGTTGTTCGGCCACCATTAACCAGACGTTTCCAATTGGTGAGAGATCTGGAGAATGTGCTGGCCAGGTCAGCAGTCGAACATTTTCTGTATCCAGGAAGGTCCGTACAGGACCTGTAACATGCAATCGTGCTTTATCCGGCTGAAATGTGGGGTTTCGCAGGGATCGAATAAAGGGTAGAGCCACAATCACAGTCGCTCCTGTCTCTGATGCAGCGTCAAAGGTAACCGCAGCCATGGTCTCCGAGCTGACAGTCCATACTGCTGCAAACGCCGGTGGCGACACATACAACGTCCTGACATGAGGAAAGTTTCCAACCCATTTCTCATACACAAACAACAGTTGACTGGCGTTGCCTGGTGAAACGTTGTTGTGATGCCTTGTGTAAGGAGGAGAAATGCGTACCATCACGTTTCCGACTTTGATAAAGATCGGATTGTAGCCTATCGCGATTGCGGTTTATCGTATCACGACATTGCTGCTCGCGTTGGTCGAGATCCAGTGACTGCTAGCAGAATATGTAATCGGTGGGTTCATGAGGTTAATACGCAACGCCGTGCTGGATCCCAAAGGCCTCGTATCACTAGCAGTCGAGTAGACAGGCATCTTATCCGCATGGCTGTAACGGATCGTGCAGCCACGTCTCGATCCCTGAGAGATGGGGACGTTTCCAAGACAACAACCATTTGCACGAACAGTTCGACGACGTTTGCACCAGCATGGACTATCAGGTCGGAGACCATGGCTGCGGTTACCCTTGACACTGCATCACAAACAGGAGCGCCTGCGATGGTGTATTCAACGACGTCCCTGGGTGCACGAATGGCAAAATGTCATTTTTGTACCCAGGTTCTGTTTACAGCATCATAATGGTCACATACGTGTTTGGCGTCATCGCGATGACCGCACATTGGAATCGTGTATTCGTCATCGCCATACTGGCGTATCACCCGCCGTGATGGTATGGGGTGCCATTGGTTACACGTCTCGGCCACCTCTTGTTCGAACTGACGGCACTTTGAACAGTGGACGTTATGCTTCAGATGTGTTACGACCCGTGGCTCTACCATTCATTCGACCTCTGCGAAACCCTAAATTTCAGCAGGATAATGCACGACCGCATGTTACAGGTCCTGTACGGGCCTTTCTGAATACAGAAAATGTTCGACTGATGCCCTGGCCAGCACATTCTCCAGATACCTCACCAATTGAAAACGTCTGGCTAATGGTGGCCGAGTAACTGGCTCGTTACAATACGCCAGTGACTACCCTTGATGAACTGTGGTAACGTGTTGAAGCTGCATGGGCAGCTGTACCTGTACACGCCATCCAAGCTCTGTTTGACTCAATGCCCAGGCGTATCAAGGCCGTTATTAGGGCCAGAGGTGGTTGTTCTGGGTACTGATTTCTCAGTATCTATGCACCCAAATTGCGTGAAAATGTAATCACATGTCTGTTCTAGTATAATATATTTGTCCAATGAATACCCGTTTATCATTTGCATTTCTTCTTGGTGTAGCAATTTTAATGGCCAGTAGTGTAGTTTACACCATTTCAGTGTCCGAGCATGCAGCGAAGACTCGCGTATGTGACTGAGAAAACGGACCTAAGGATGTGGAGCGAGTACCACTTCTCTTACGGGCGCAACAATGTATCTACATCTCATTTTCCGAGAAGCTGTGCATGAGCTCTTTCATTTCTCTTTTAGCTTCCTTACCGAAGAGAACGTCAACCGCTAAGAGCACGGAGGATAAAAAATACATTTTTTCTCCTTTCTCATTTCGTTATCCATTCCGCTCCATATTTAGGCACACCGATGCGTGATAGAGAGCATGAAAGAGCTGTTTAACTATCCGTGTATTATGTACGAGCACACTTCAGCTTCAGTTATGTGTTCACTCCGTTATAGGGAGAGTTACTGTTGGACCATAACGTGACTCTCCAGGGTAGTCAAGATTAGCACTGCTCAGTATTTGCCACAATTTCGTCGTAATCAGTATCACTGTACAGTATGGGTGAAAGAGCGTAAGCATTCTCAAAATCCTTTAGAAGATATGTAACAAAAACGAAATTATTCCATGTCGCGAAGGAAGGGCGTCAAACAGAAGAACTGGAGAGCCATCTTAAGAAAAGTCTGTTACCTTATAATAATTTTTGCCTACCATTAAGTATGAAGAACAACTCAATAATCATGGAGTAACCACTATTAGCAATAAAAGTGTTTTTTTCGTAATTCATACGCAGAAGGTATAAACTGGTGAAGAGTGTTCAAGTAAAAATTCTTTGTTCTTTAAATGACTTTACTTCTGCAGGAAGCTCACTTCATCTGCACCTCATCTGACGAATTCTTGGCTTAAAGTTGCTACGACAATGAACTCTGATGAGTTATGTACTGTCTGCCGTAGTAATGCTGATGCTCACAATCAGGAATCTAAGTAAGCATATAAAAGAACCAGTAAAAGCAATCTTATTTATTAACTCAGCTGCACTACATCTCTGTGATTTCTGTCGTAGAATCTCAGTGTAGTGTTGTTAATAATCGCAAATTATTCAAAGACGTTCTCAAATCCAAACGTGTTTTGTAGTCATCAAGAAGCGGAGTGAAAGAAGGGTGTTATGGAGCGGACCATTGTTACCCGTCGAGAAGAGCTCTTTCATAACGTTGCCATGTTACTGCCGAATAAGACAGATGTGTCAGACACTGGCAGTAAAATAACCCTATCAGGATATGACGATGGTCATTAAAGGCGGCACATCTTGAATTGTCTATTGCTGAGAAAGAACACTACTCGTACTTACTCCCTTTCATTGACCTACTTATGCCCAACCACACGAATTAAATGTTTTCCACTAAAATTGTCTTCGAATCGAAAAAGCTTCGTTCTCAGGCACATAGTTTGTTATTGGATTTACTACGTATCGGAAAGTCTATCGATCATACTTAGAGTAATACAGCTACTGGACAATTAATCGCGACAGATTGTAACCTCCCTCTTACTAATCGGCCTATCCCGCTTGCGATATAAAATACGACCGTGGATCGCGTGTGTGCCCAAGGGATTTTTTTTGTAATTGTATAAGGGTATCTTTCCCGAAGAAGTGATACCGATAAGTAGGAGGAAAGTGTACAACCGACCCTTCTGATGGAAAGTCTACTAAAAATAAAAGTAATTAAAACGAACAGGACTATAATTTGTAGAATGAAAGTTATTTTGTGCATTCACTCACGAACAACATTGAACAAAAAGGGGTACCACTGATCATGAATCCAAAAGTTACACTAATGAACGAAAAGGAAGTAATTAACGGTCGCCAGTCCACTAGGGCAGTTTACATCCAAAATCCTGCACGAGATGATGGGAAAGAAAAACATGTATTATTAAACACTTACGTGGCAACTAAAGGTTGCCGCCTTCTTTCTTTACACTAATTTTAAGTGAGTATGTAATGATAAAGAAAACTGAGGAGTCACTCTTACGTTATGTTTGACATTAAATTTTGAAAATGTCAATCGAATATGATTTAAAAATATGCAATTAAACTGTATGTTAGTACTGAACTTTGTTACGTGAACAATGACTTTCAGTGACCTCAGCACAATGTCATCGAAGAAATTTAGAAAAAAAGCAAGCACTCTTTACTTTGCCGTTACTTATTTTGCAAATTGAATTTCATATTATTGTCTGAACAAATGAGCCTTTTTTACTGACTTAATCAGAATTAAATACTAGATTACGTACCAAACCAAACAGCCATGTGCTCCAAGCTATATGTAAAATAAATAAAACTTCAGCACCCTTAATTTGTGTATTTCTTTAGATTTGGATTTTATTTCCAGTGATTGATTCTCAAACAAAAAACAAAAAAGTTGCTTTACTTCAGTCATATACTGAAGCCTCCATTGTACAACAGTTAACTGAAAGTAGACTGAGGCTAAAATTCTTGAAAGAGAAATTATCCATTCATAAACTGGCTGTAACTATTCAATTTGTTTCTTATGGCACTCATTTAGCATATTAGGAAAAAAAGGAACAAGGATCCTGCTTGGTTACAATGTCTGGGGGCAATGAGGACACAGGCGCTCTGAATTTAACTGATTTTTATGTAAATAAATCTTATCAATCAAATTACATTCAGTTGTGCTGCTGGGTTAGCCGTTAATACTTTCTACCAATGAACAGTCTTACATCAGTGCTGTGCATACGACGAAATTCGGAGCCGACGACGAAACTGTGTTGCTTGAACTGCTGCTGTTGTTGAAGACGGTAGCATATTGTGGAGCCACGGCTAATTATAGGAACGGGCAATCGTAATTAACACATCCTGTTCCGCCCGTTCACTGTCCGTACTCCTGCTCTAGACATCTGGCTGGCGCGCGTACATGATGCCGCCGAAAATGGTACTCTCTACTGAGAGAGCGTTAACACCACACTTCCGCACACTACAAGCGCTGGAACCCGTCTCCTCTCTCCGCGCGCTCTGTGCAAACAAGTCCCCACCCAAAGATTTTACAACGCACAAGCACTGCTATTATCGTTGCTAGTCGATGCAAATAACAAGTCCTTTGGCTTTTTTCCGAGAGCTTATAAGTTTGACAGTAAAACACAGATAAATACAATAAAACGTGAACAGACGTCTACCTAAATGTACACATACAGTGAGCAATGTCCTTACTTGTTGAAAGAAAGCATTTAAATTATAAATATTTACATACAACTAAGAAAAAAAATTATATATCGTAGCAGGTGCCATGCATCCTGCTTTTTCGGTGTTACAGGAAAAGTGTAAGAAAGACCATGTGTAAGAAAGACCAAAATGCTAATTTTACGTTGGCACTAAATGTAATCGCGAACAACAGACGCCTTCAGCATGCACCGCCGTTCGTATCTGTGAAGTTAGCTCCCTAGAAGGCAATAGCTGCTTGTAAAATACGAACGCTCTACATCTACTACTTAGAAGGCACTCAAGATGAAAACTACAGTGCACAGAAATTAATAGTTCAAAGAAAGACATACTTAGTCCTGCTGACGAAGTAGGCTGGTTATACTACGTGAAAAGACAGCAAAAGAGATTTTTCGAGGTGAATCTCTGCCATCTGAAACAGATAACTGTTTTGTTTATAGCTTGGGTGGAGCAGCGTTTCGGCTTGGTTTTGTTTGTGCAGGTGAGGTAGTGTTTTTTTAAATACATTCATTAACGACATAAATATTTTCACAGACAAAATAACACAACAGGGGTTCAACAATAATAAGAAATCAGTCACATATTGTCCTTAGTTAACCTTTGTGTCGGACAATAACAGAATAATTACAACAGCGCTTTAAGCAATATCATAATTACTGCTCCATTTTGATTCAGCCTCTATCACGCATAGAGGGAGCACCAAGCAAGAACAACAAAACAGAGAATGAGGTATTCATCCACTGTGCCCGTACAACGTTACAATCCGGCGACCAAATCGATATAGTAAAATAAATGAATATAATCACAATAGAATCTACCTTTGTTACCAATTACCTCCACCAGCTGGTTACTACTATTATTACAAACAACAGGACTACACAGCTACCTGCAGTACGAACAACGCTAAGAAGAAAATTTTAGTAATTTGCGGCTGCTTACAACATTTGATAAATCCTCAGCGTAATAATGAAAATAATAAAAAAAAAGACAGACAAGTGCGAGCAAGACTCGTGATTTGGCTGTTCCGTACAAATTTAATTATGTATGTATGCATACACATAATTCAGCTGTAGGTTTTGGTCAGTGAGTTTACTAGTATCAGAATATGTGACATAAACGGCCGTATGTTTTGACTGCACTGACGTAGAAGCGTATGGGGACCTGGACGTCAAACTTATTGTTTTTAATAGTATTTTGAAATTCAGTAACTCAAAAACTTACAGATATTGGAGTTAAGCTTGACACAAATTATCAGTATACTGTCATCTCTATGTGAAAAAATTTCAAAACTGTGAAATAGATTGTGTAGCGATTATTGATTTTTTCTTGTGTACTGAATTACGTGTAATTTTTATTTTACGTGCACTTTACTTCCACACTATTCAAAACAAAAGGTCAAAACAAATATTATTCTTTTAATTCTAAACTTATTGAAACAGTTAACCAAAAATATTTACCAATTCGAAACTTCCTGGCAGATTAAAACTGTGTGCCCGACCGAGACTCGAACTCGGGACCTTTGCCTTTCGCGGGCAAGTGCTCTACCAACTTTTTTTTTTTTTTTTTTTTTTTTTTTTTAAGATTTCATCAAAATCTTTATTTGACCAACATCGCAATGTAGAAAACAGTAAGTCCCACTTTCAGCCGCTTAAATGAACATCATCAGATCAGGATACAGACATGTGGTGCCTAAACGAAAAAAATAGGTGAGACACTTTATCACTGTGGTGTTGACTTCTTAACTGAATGTCATCTTACACTCGTGTTTACAATTGACGTAGATGAAGCACATTGTTCAAACATATTTGTAGTAATCTGAATACGACCCTTTACCTAATGTCGCGTTGCGAATGCCCTGCTCCACTCTGCATAGCGGTGCCTGCCACCCTTCAGATGTTCAGGTCACGTCCCAGGGAAGCTGGCCTGTCCTGCGTGACGCTGACATTGACGGACACTCCCCCCCTCCCGTTTGGTAATTGCCCCAGGCGGCGTCTCAGCATGGATGGCGGAATCGACCCACGCCCTCTGTGTGTCCACTAGCCACCCAGTCCGGACTTTTGCCCAACACAGAGCAGGCGGTGAGATTACCTACCAAAAGGAATTAGCCCAATGAAGCAGCGCTATTAATCCTCACTCCACGAAGTATTACGATCGACTCACACAGGGCACCGCGTGATATCAAAATCTAATGAATTTCAAACTGCGCCACTCATACCAGCAACAGGAACAATATTACAGCATACGTCGCGTTTAATCGGTAAATATTGCGAACTGTTCAGATTTTTAATGGAACGTTACCAGCAATTGCAGAGGTAGTCATTGGTTGAAATATCAAGTTTTAAAACATGATACACCTGTGAGATATTCATCAAACATGGTGAAGAAATTCATCACACAACACACGTGAAATGATGATACTTTTCACTCCATATGCGACTGATCTCCATCATAGGCATCAATACGATCCGTACTGAAAGGCTGGAAAGTTGCACAGGCCATACCAACAGGCAAGAAAGGCGATATGAGTAATCCATTAAATTACAGACCCAATCATTAATGTCCATACGCAGCAGCATTCTGGAACATACATTTTGTTCGAACATTGCAAGTTACCTTTCATATGATGAAATGAAATTGAACATCCGATATCGGTCGCAATCGGGCATTGAAATGATTAAAGTAGCGAAAAATGAAAATTTGTGCAGAACCCGGACTGGAACTCAGATTACACACTTTACGTAAACAGTCGCCTTAATCGCTTTTTTTTTTTTTTGTTTGTATCCAATGTCAGGCTTACCACCTTTGCTGACGTACATGTTGTTGTACTATCGCATAAAGAGTGTCTACAAAGTCCACATGTTGACAAATAGGGGCTAATTAGAAAATTAATTAATTAAGAAAATGAATAAAACTGAAAATGCCCAAGTGAAAGACATGAAGACATTGCGGATAGTACAAATACAAAAGAAACATTCTCCTGTAGCAATGAAATGAAATTCGTGTCGGAGGCGACACCTGCTCACGACCCGACGTTCGATAGAGCAAGAGAGCCATCTATCGACTCGTTCTCCAGACGTTGGTGTAAGACTGGGTCGTCTTCTCGAAATTAGCTAAGGGTCCGTAAGTGTGATCGATGTCTATCTCGGCTTCTTCGTCTATCTCATCTCTCACCCGTCACACCCCATCTGGCCGGCGGGTCGGTAAATGTAAGTCGCAAGTAATTAGCGAAGTCTTGCCTATATTTCTTATGCTGTTGCAGCTTCGTGTGTCCATCTAGGAGAAAATGCCAAAAATCAATTTTGTCCTTTTCCGATTCGTTATACACGTAGCCCACCACCATTCCCCGCACCCATGTCACTGCATTGGTTTTTTGGACCGGGAAATAAGATTCTTGGGGGAAAAAAAGTGTGTCTGATGAAATTGTGTGAGGGGCGGAGCGTAACAGGAACGCCAATATCTGTTGTGCCAAGTGCCACACTGGAGGCGTCCCACTACATGCTAAACGATGTTCATCAGTGTCCACTGTTGCGCAGCCTAAACATAGTGGAGTGTCTGCCAAATGAATCGCGTGCCGCCGTTGATTCGTTGCGAACTTCCTATTTATCACCACATACCATGTTGAGCGTACCGACGTTGGGAGGTAAACGTTCCGTACAACGCGCCATATCTGTCGCCAGTTCTTGTCTGGGTACTTCTTTTCCAGGGTATTCCTGGGGCACCGGCGCAGTAAGAGTTGGTATACGTCTCGCGTCGTCGGTAGTCGTGTTGTTGGGAAGGAATCTCTGACATAGCTAAGCTCCAAAAAAAAAGACTTGAAATGTGACAGCTTCGGTGAAATATGGCCCACATCGACTGGGGGCAGCATTGAAGTGGGCGCTAGTACATCGGCCAACGCACCCGAGATATTGCGAAATTGACCGCGCCACTGTCGGAACATCGTACTGACGAATAACGCCCGTGCCTTTTCATATACACTCCTGGAAATTGAAATAAGAACACCGTGAATTCATTGTCCCAGGAAGGGGAAACTTTATTGACACATTCCTGGGGTCAGATACATCACATGATCACACTGACAGAACCACAGGCACATAGACACAGGCAACAGAGCATGCACAATGTCGGCACTAGTACAGTGTATATCCACCTTTCGCAGCAATGCAGGCTGCTATTCTCCCATGGAGACGATCGTAGAGATGCTGGATGTAGTCCTGTGGAACGACTTGCCATGCCATTTCCACCTGGCGTCTCAGTTGGACCAGCGTTCGTGCTGGACGTGCAGACCGCGTGAGACGACAGTTCATCCAGCCCCAAACATGCTCAATGGGGGACAGATCCGGAGATCTTGCTGGCCAGGGTAGTTGACTTACACCTTCTAGAGCACGTTGGGTGGCACGGGATACATGCGGACGTGCATTGTCCTGTTGGAACAGCAAGTTCCCTTGCCGGTCTAGGAATGGTAGAACGATGGGTTCGATGACGGTTTGGATGTACCGTGCACTATTCAGTGTCCCCTCAACGATCACCAGTGGTGTACGGCCAGTGTAGGAGATCGCTCCCCACACCATGATGTCGGGTGTTGGCCCTGTGTGCCTCGGTCGTATGCAGTCCTCATTGTGGCGCTCACCTGCACGGCGCCAAACACGCATACGACCATCATTGGCACCAAGGCAGAAGCGACTCTCATCGCTGAAGACGACACGTCTCCATTCGTCCCTCCATTCACGCCTGTCGCGACACCACTGGAGGCGGGCTGCACGATGTTGGGGCGTGAGCGGAAGACGGCCTAACGGTGTGCGGGACCGTAGCCCAGCTTCATGGAGACGGTTGCGAATGGTCCTCGCCGATACCCCAGGAGCAACAGTGTCCCTAATTTGCTGGGAAGTGGCGGTGCGGTCCCCTACGGCACTGCGTAGGATCCTACGGTGTTGGCGTGCATCCGTGCGTCGCTGCGGTACGGTCCCAGGTCGATGGGCACGTGCACCTTCCGCCGACCACTGGCGACAACATCGATGTACTGTGGAGACCTCACGCCCCACGTGTTGAGCAATTCGGTGGTACGTCCACCCGGCCTCCCGCATGCCCACTATATGCCCTCGCTCAAAGTCCGTCAACTGCACATACGGTTCACGTCCACGCTGTCGCGGCATGTTACCAGTGTTAAAGACTGCGATGGAGCTCCGTATGCCACGGCAAACTGGCTGACACTGACGGCGGCGGTGCACAAATGCTGCGCAGCTAGCGCCATTCGACGGCCAACACCGCGGTTCCTGGTGTGTCCGCTGCTTGTACAGCCCTCTCGCACTGTCCGGAGCAAGTATGGTGGGTCTGACACACCGGTGTCAATGTGTTCTTTTTTCCATTTCCAGGAGTGTACGTTAACTAGACCAAGTCCACCCTCTCCAGGTGGTAGCGTAAGCGTTGTGTATCGGATCTTAAACAGGTGTCCCACACTCACGTAGGTTCCGAAAGTTGCTTGTATCCGTGATGCCATTGTGCGCGTTAAAGGCAGGACATGCGCTACGTGAGTGAGTCTCGGTGCTAGGTATACGTTAACATAGGTCACCCTCTGAATCATATCCAACGCTCTTAATTTCTGTAAGAGCACCATTGTCCGCATCAGCTTCAATATGCGTCGGTAGTTATCCGCTGCTGTCCGCTGCACATCCGTGTGGAACGTAATACCTAGGCATTTTATGGTCTTAACTAAGATGAGCGGGCCTTCCTCCCCCGGTTGTAATCCTCGACCGACATTCATGCAGCGTGATTTTTGTAGATTAAGCACGCTTCCTGCCGCCATCCCGTATCGCTGTATCCATGCCAACGCCGTACGTACTTCTTCGCCGGTCCGTGCCACCAGCATCACATCGTCAGCATAAGCGCGGCAATGAAAGGTCAGTTGTGGCAACGGCACTCCCTCCAACCGTCTTCGGAGACCATATAGACAGGGTTCCAAAGCCATTGCATACAAAAATATCGAAAGGGGGCAACCTTGACGAACTGACCTTGAAATAACAATGTAGTCAGTGCCCCGCCCATTCACCGAGACCTTTGATCGTACGCCGTGTAACAGTCGCATGATCACTAGGATGAAGGCCTGTGGGATTCCCAATCTGCCCATCACCGCATGCAAAAAGGTATGATCCACTCTGTCGAACGCATGATCGAAGTCAATAGCGACGAGTGCCCCACGCACTCGGCATGCTGCTGCTAATGCGATGATATCTCGATAGTCACTGAGCTCCGTATGTACGTTGCTCTTACCGCCGAGGCAAGTTTGATCTATGAGGAGTCTATCAGAAAGTGAAGACCGCAGGCGAGCCCCAAGGATGCGCGCGAAAATCTTATAGTCGCAGTTCAAGAGAGTGAGTGGTCTATAATCCCCTGGATTTCTGCCACCGCGTGGTTTGGGTATTGGGATGATGATATCCTCCGTGAATTCGACAGGTATCTCAGTCTGCGGTAACAGGAGTTCGTTGTACATCTGAATCCAGGTCCGTCCCATGAGGTATGCAAAGGCGCGGTAAAATTCAATTGGGAAGCCGTCTTGTCCTGGGGACTTGTTCGGAGCCCCCCTGGCAATTGCGTCTGTCAGCTCGTCCTCTGTTATCGCTGTGATGAAAGTCTCTGCATCCAGTCTGTCTGGCATTTCCGAGATGACATCATGTAGTGTCTCGTGGTTCACATGTACAGGTCCAATAACTGGCGGAAATAGTCGGTAAACACGTGCGCAATATCACGCTGGTGCACAACTTGCTGGCTAGTTGCAGAGATTAGTTCCCTGATCAATGTCCTGCGTCGTCGTTGGCGTTCACGTACCACGTGGTGCATGGAGGGGGTTTCGGCAGCAACTGTGTCCGCCAATCTCGCCCGGACCATTATACCTTCCATTCTTAGTCTCGTCAGCTGCAATAACTTGGCTTTTATCCTGCGCATGGGCGTGTGCCTTTCCGGCAATGGTTGTTGGTTCATCAGCTCCATCAGGGCTGTAAAATAAAAATCAGCCGTTGTGCGGTTCCACTGCGATTTGTCCTGCCCGTATCGTATCAACGTTCTCCGTAACGTTGGTTTTGCGCATTTAATCCACCACTGGAGAACCGAGGTGTATGCTCGTTGGCGGCGAACGCAGGTCTCCCAGGCCGCCTCTATCGACCGGTGACATTCAGTGTCACGTAAAAGTGCACAATTCATTTTCCAGTGACCTTTACTCCGCCATATCTTCTGACGCGTTAGTGAAATCGTACAGACGTACGCCATATGATCCGTAAAAGCCGCTGGCCAGATTTCGGCATCCAGTATCGTCGTCCGTAGAGCTCGTGTCACGTACACTCTATCAAGTCTACTCGCCGAGTGTCCCGTGACAAACGTATAACCCGGTCTGTCACCATGCTGCAGTTCCCAGGTATCCAGAAGCGCCATTTCGGTAATCAACGCACGCAGTTCCATGCATGGCACATAATGATTTACTTGGTCCTTTTTGTCGACGACACAATTAAAGTCGCCGCCCACTATATAGTTATCAAAGCGTCCAGCGAGCAACGGTGCTATCTCTTCAGTGTAAAAAGCCGCCCTTTCTCTTCGTTTTGTGGAGCCAGATGTTGCGTATAAATTGATGAAACGAACGCCGTCGACAGTGATCGCTATGCCGCGTGCCGAAGGGAGGGACCTGACGTCCTCCACTCCTATTCCTTCCCTGGTGAGAATCGCCACACCGCATCCACTTTCATCGTGCACTGAATAATGTGCCTCGTAACCGTAGAACTCTGGCGGCGATGTGAAACGCACTTCTTGTAGGAGTACAATATCCACGTCCGCAGCACGTAACATATCTTTCAGCATTTGAATTTTAAGTGGTGTCCGTATGCCATTAATGTTTATCGTGGCAATGCGGTACGCCTGGCTTGTGTTCATCAGTTGTAGGGCGGTGTCATTAAGCGTCCATCTGCACCCCCGGCTCTCCTCAACACACTAAGTTGGTCAACATTTCCCGACCCCTCCCGGCCTCTGGGCAGGACTGTCCTCAATCGTCGCATTCGTATTTTCATCCTGTTCCTGTTGGTCCATTTCTTGCGCCCAGTCCCCCAGCATATTTCCGGAACTGGTCGAAGGATGGGAGGTAACGTTGTCATCGCTCTGATGTCGGACAGTTGTCATCTCCACTTCCGCCTTCCGGTCACCAGAAGGAGAGTTCAAGTTTTCGTCGCTGTGTAGTTCCTGCATCGTCATCTCGGTATCCGTTGAATCCACTGGTCTCAGGTCGATACTGTCGTTGTCGTCCACTGTCTCCTCGGGACTATTGCTATCGTCAGCAGAAGTCAGTCGACGCTTCTTTCTTCTCTTCGGCGAACGCTGTTTCCGGTGCCTTGCTTCCGCATCGGCTGTTGGAGTTGCGTATCCTCCGTCTTGGGCCTGGCCTATCACGCTCTCGGTGGAAGCACTGGCAGCCACCACGGATGAGCCTGGAGCGGTCGTCAGCTGCATCTCTTGTGCGGTGTCCTGTGTCTGCTGTGGTGGAACCGGTGGTCGGAGTTCCAGTCCGTTGGTGTCCATGTTCTCTATAGGGGGCAGCTGCTGGTGCCCAACGGAAGTCTCCCTCACGTCGCCTCTCAGGGCTTCCACAAAGGTCAACGGTAAGACAGTCGTCGGTTGTGGCGCCTGAACGTCGTCCCGTGGAGTCTGCACTAAACGTCGCTGGAGGCATTCCGAGCGGACGTGACCTTCTTTCCCGCACCCCGAGCAAGTGCGAGGTTGCCCATCATAGATTATAATCGCTCGACAACCTCCTATGTACAAATAAGAGGGGACGTGCTTGCGCAGTTCTATCCGTATTTGTCTCACCCCATTTAAAACGGGGTACGTGGTAAAACTCGTCCATTTTTCGGCCACGTGGGATAGAACTGTACCGTATGGTCGAAAGGCGTCGGTAACAAGTTCAGACGGGACCTCAAACGGAAGTTCGAAGACTCGTATAGTGCGGATCCCCATTCCCGCGTGATCGACTGTAACCGCACCAACATTCCCGTCGGCATGACAGAAACGATACCCGTTCGGTGATCGTTGTAGAAGTCTTTCGCAAGCAGCCTCGTCAACAAGCTTGACATAGACGACGCTTGAAACGAGCGATAAATTGATTCCCACGATTTCCTGTGGATCGATTTTTACCTCTTCTCTGAAGAAACGTTCAATCTCATGTGCCTTTGGTCGTGTATAGTCGTTCGCAAAACTGAACTTCAAAGTCGTTTTTCTGTACGAGTGTGCCATCTCGTTCTAGACTCACAACACCGCACACGCGAAGCTGCTCCGGCGTAAACAAACAGGCGCGCGCACCACAGCGCGGCCGGCAGGCAACACGGTCCGCACTGTGTCACTGCCGAAGGCAGACTGCCAACTGAGCTACCGAAGCACGACTCACACCCCGTACTCACGCTTTACTTGTGCCAGTACCTCGTCTCCTACCTTCGAAACTTCACAGAAGCTCTCCTGTAGTTGGTAGAGCACTTGCCCGCGAAAGGCAAAGGTCCCGAGTTCGAGTCTCGGTCGGGCACACAGTTTTAATCTGCCAGGAAGTTTCATATCAGCGCACACTCCGCTGCAGAGTGAAAATCTCATTCTGGATTTACCAATTTGTTGTTTTTCGTATATAAAAAAGTTTTAATAAGTTAATTACTTCCCCTAATAATTTAAGAACGTCTAAATGTTCCAGCTTAAAATATTTAATATATTGTCGATTAATTTGGTTCACTATGTAAGCAATCATTATATTATCATTCATGCAAAATTTTGGTTCTGTAGCTTTAATATTGGATCAGATAATTATATCTAAATGTTCAAATGGTTCAAATGGCTCTGAGCACTATGGGACTTAACTACTGTGGTCATCAGTCCCCTAGAACTTAGAACTACTTAAACCTAACTAACCTAAGGACATCACACACATCCATGCCCGAGGCAGGATTCGAACCTGCGACCGTAGCAGTCGCGCGGTTCCGGACTGCGCGCCTAGAACCGCTAGACCACCGCGGCCGGCTATCTAAATGTGAAAAAATGTTTTGTGATATTAAATTAAAAAAAATTGCGTGCTATTTTCTTCTCAATGATAACAAGTCAAAACATTGTAGCTCTGAGTGTCATTTTCATCTTCTCTAGCGTTCTTTCTTTTGTTTGGTATTGTGGCTTCTTTGTCATGCTTTCAGCAGAACTTTTAGAGCTAACATCTCTTCGCTGCTGCGTAACAGTTTCTTCATTTTTACGATTTCCAATAACACACTCGCGATGATTACCGTAAAATTTACAGCTGCTGTTAAATTTCTTCGCCTCTGACGTTTTACGATGTAAAGTGGTTGAAATACGTCGTCACAACAATACGGACGCCCTCAAAATATATAAGCAAGCTAGAGTGTTCAACTTGTGTCGAGAGAAAAATCGATTACAATAAATCCCTTCTCATAGTGCTATCGATGTGTCCTTCAAGTACATACACAAACGATTTGCTATGGAAATAGTGACACCAAATTTAAATAGCTAGACTTGTAGACAAGATTTTATGTGACAGTAGAGTGATAGCTAGACATTCACACGCCGTATCTGCTGCTGAATACGAAAATGATTAGGTATTATAGATAAAGCATATATTTATACAATCAGGAATAATTACAGAATATTATTAAATAAAAGAGTTCAATTTTTTAGCTCTCATGACGACCAAGTCCTTTCAATTTTTTTATACCGCCAGAGGACCATAGACTGTAGTGTTTGTGTTTGACACAAACTATAATTTGATACCCCGCGCTGTTCCTGAGAAAATAAAGTCTTAACAGGTGGCCGTACGTTTTGATTACAATGAGGTATATACTTCTATATTTTACACGGCCAAAGAAACGTAGATGTTAGTATTCGACATAAATTTTAATTAGAAACCTCTAATTTGGTCCTGCGAAGCTAGACATGTCAATATATAAAAATAAATTAGGGTTTAACCGTTAAGGGTTAAGTTAATTTAAGATTATTAAACTTTTTGCTTCGAATTAAATTTTAAGCGTTTCTACTGTATATACATACAGGGTGTTACAAAAAGGTACGGCCAAATTTTCAGGAAACATTCCTCACACACAAAGAAAGAAAATATGTTAAGTGGACATGTGTCCGGAAACGCTTACTTTCCATGTTAGAGCTCATTTTATTACTTCTCTTCAAATCACATTAATTATGGAATGGAAACTCACTGCAACAGAACGTACCAGCGTGACGTCAAACACTTTGTTACAGGAAATGTTCAAAATGTCCTCCGTTAGGGAGGATACGTGCATCCACCCTCAGTTGCATGGAATCCCTGATGCGCTGATGCAGCCCTGGAGAATGGCGTATTGTATCACAGCCGTCCACAATACGAGCACGAAGAGTCTCTACATTTGGTACCGGGGTTGCGTAGACAAGAGCTTTCAAATGCCCCCATAAATGAAAGTCAAGAGTGGTGAGGTCAGGAGAGCGTGGAGGCCATGGAATTGGTCCGCCTCTACCAATCCATCGGTCACCGAATCTGTTGTTGAGAAGCGTACGAACACTTCGACTGAAATGTGCAGGAGCTCCATCGTGCATGAACCACATGTTGTGTCGTACTTGTAAAGGCACATGTTCTAGCAGCACAGGTAGAGTATCCCGTATGAAATCATGATAACGTGCTCCATTGAGCGTAGGTGGAAGAACAAACTAAAATGAGCTCTAACCTGGAAATCAAGCGTTTCCGGACACATGTCCACATAACATCTTTTCTTTATTTGTGTGTGAGGAATGTTTCCTGAAAGTTTTGCCGTACCTTTCTGTAACACCCAGTATAAAAGTCAGTGGTTGACCCAACTCAGATCAATGCAGAAGTGATTCGCGACTCGAAGAAGGTTAGGAACCGCTGATATACAATAATGAACATTTGACTAGGTGAAACATTTAAGTGATCAACATTGCAAGCCACAGATTAATGTAAAGCCGAGATAAGACATTGCAAATGCGAAATGCTGGTACATCCATAACCGGTGTAATCGCCACAACGTTTAATACAAGCATGAAAACGTGCGTGCATTGCGTTGTATAGGTGCCACGGCTGTTGCACTTGGTCAGTCAATACAGGAACGGTTAATGCTGTTAGTGGATGGCGCTGTAGTTGCCGTCCGATGATATCCGATATGTACTCCACTGGAGACAGATCTGGTGACCGAGCTGGGCAAGTCAACGTGTCGACACTTTGTACAACATGTTGGGCTACAACAGTGGTACGCGGGCGAGCGGAAAACACTCCTTGGAATGCTGTTCATGAATGGCAGCATAACAAGTCGAATCACCAGACTTACGTACAAATTTGCAGTCATGGGGCTTGGGACAATCACGAGAGTGCTCCTGCTGTCGTATTAAATTGCACCCCAGATCATAACTTCAGGTGTAGGTCCATTGTATGTAGCCCACAGACCAGTTGCTTGGAGGCCCTTAACTGGCCACCTTCTAACCGACACACGGGAATCATTGGCACCGAGACAGAACACCTCTCATCAGAAAACACAACTGACCTCCACCCTGCCCTTCAATGATCTCTCGCTCGACGCCAGGTAAGTCTCAAATGGCGGTGGTTTGGCGTCAGCGGACTCAGTTGATTGTACACCACAGGGCGTCTGGCTCAGATCTCTCCTTCTACATCTACATCTCCATCTACATACATACTACGCAATCCACCATACGGTGCTTGGCGGAGGGTACCTCTTACCACAACTAGCATCTTCTCTCCCTGTTCCACTACCAAACAGAACGAGGGAAAATTATTGCCTATATGCCTCTGTACGAGCCCTAATCTCCCTTATCTTATCTTTGAGGTCTCTCCGCGAAATGTAAGTTGGCGGCAGTAAAATTGTACTGCAGTCAGCCTCAAATGCTGGTTCTCTAAATTTCACGAAAAGAACGCCTTCTTTCCTCTAGAGACTCCCACCCGAGTCCCTGAAGCATTTCCGTAACACTCGCGTGATGATCAAACCTACCAGTAACAACTCTAGCAGCCCGCCTCTGAATTGCCTCTATGTCCTCCCTCAATCCGACCTGATAGGGATCCCAAACGCTCTAGCAGTACTCAAGAATAGATCGTATTAATGTTTTATAAGCGGTCTCCTTTACAGATGAACCACATCTTCCCAAAATTGGCTCAAATGGCTCTGAACACGATGGGACTCAACTGCTGAGGTCATAAGTCCCCTAGAACTTAGAACTACTTAAACCTAACCGAACCTAAGGCCAACACACCCATCCATGCCCGAGGCAGGATTCGAACCTGCGACCGTAGCGGTCGCGCGGTTCCAGACTGTAGCGCCAGAACCGCTCGGCCACCAGCGGCCGGCCTTCCCAAAATTCTACCAATGAACCGAAGACGACATCCGCGTTTCCCGCAACTGCCATTACATGCTTGTCCCACTTCATATTGCTCTGCAATGTTACGCCCAAATATTTAATCGACGTGACTGTGTCAAGCGCTACACTACTAATGGAGTATTCAAACATTACAGGATTCTTTTTCCTATTCATCTGCATTAATTTACATTTATCTATATTTAGAGTTCGCTGCCATTCTTTCACCAATCACAAATCCTGTCCAAGTCATCTTGTATCCTCCTACACTCACTCAACGACGACACCTTCCCGTACACCACATCATCATCAGCAAACAGGCGCACATTGCTATCCTCCCTATCCAAAAGATCATTTATGTAGATAGAAAACAACAGCGGACCTACCACACTTCCCTGGGGCACTCCAGATGATACCCTCACCTCCGATGAACACTCACCATCGAGGACAACGAACTGGGTCCTATTACTTAAGAAGTCTTCGAGCCAATCACATACTTGGGAACCAATCCCATATGGTCGTACCTTAGTTAGGAGTCTGCAGTGCAGAAGCAAGGGCGTCTGGCTCGGAACTCTTCTTGAAGAAGCCGTTTTGCAACAGTTCGTTGTGTCATTGTGGTGCCAAGTGCTGCTCAAATTGCTGCTGCAGATGCATTACGATGCACCAGCGCCACACTCCGTTTCGATAGCACCACGTGGCCGTCCTGAGGCCGGTCGTGTTGCGACCGTACATTCTCGTAACCACCGCTGCCAGCAATCACGTACAATGGCTACATTTCTGCCAAGTCTTTCTGCAGTATCGCAGAAGGAACATCCTCTTTCTCGTAGTCCTATTATACGACCTCATTCAAACTAAGTGAGGTGTTGATACTGGCGTCTTTGTCACCTTAAAGGAATTCTTGACTAACATCAGTTCGCCACGTTCACTATCAAAGGTAACTAACGCTTAAGACCGTTGCAGAGGGCGTCTGGAGCGGGCATGGTTTGATCCTCATGTTGCGCTGCTGGCGTCACTCTTATCCGACTAGCGCGAAATTTTAATGGACATCTTTCAGGTGTGGAAGCGTGCCCGCTACGGGTTATTGGTGATGCAATTTTTTTCTGTCAGTGAGAAACATACAGTGACTCACTATATTACTCTACTGGCCATTAAAATTGCTACACCAAGAAGAAATGCAAATGATAAACGGGTATTCATTGGACAAATATATTATACTAGAACTCACATGTGATTACATTTTCACGCAATTTGGGTGCATATATCCTGAGAAATCAGTACCCAGAACAACCACCTCTGGCCGTAATAACGGCCTTGTTACACCAGGGCATTGAGTCAAACAGAGCTTGGATGGCGTGTAAAGGTACAGATGCCCATGCAGCTTCAACACGATACCACAGTTCATCAAGAGTAGTCGCTGGCGTATTGTAACGAGCCAGTTGCTCGGCCACCATTGACCAGACGTTTTCATGTGTGGGAGATCTGGTGAATGTGCTGGCCGGGGCTGCAGTCGAACATTTTCTGTATCCAGAAATGCCCGTACAGGACCTGCAACATGCGGTCATGCATTATCCTGCTGAAATGTAGGGTTTCGCAGGGATCTAGTGAAGGGTAGAGCCACGGGTCGTAACACATCTGAAATGCAACGTTCACTGTTCAAAGTGCCGTCAATGCGAATAAGAGGTGACGGAGGCGTGTAACCAATGGCACCCCATACCATCACGCCGGGTGATACGCCAGTATAGGGGACTGATGACCATAGCTGTTAAGTCCCAAAGTGCTCAGAGCCATTTGAACCATTTGATACGCCAGTATGGCGATGACGATTACACGCTTCCAACGTGCGTTCACCGCGATGTCGCCAAACACGGATGCGACCATCATGATGCTGTAAACGGAACCTGGATTCATCCGAAAAAATGACGTTTTGCCATTCGTGCACCCAGGTTCGTCGTTGAGTACACCATCGCAGGCGCTCCTATCTGTGATGCAACGTCAAGGGTAACCGCAGCCATGGTCTCCTAGCTGATAGTCTATTCTGCTGGAAACGTCGTCGAACTGTTCTTGCACATGGTTGTTGCCTTGCAAACGTCCCCATCTGTTGACTCAGGGATCGAGACGTGGCTGCACGATCCGTTACAGCCATGCGGCTAAGATGCCTGTTATCGCAAATGCTAGTGATACTGGGCCGTTGGGATCCAGCACGGCGTTCCATATTACCCTCCTGAACCCACCGATTCCATATTCTGCTAACAGTCATTGGATCTCGACCAACGCGAGCAGCAATGTCGCGATACGATGAACCGCCGTCGCGATAGGCTACAATCCGACCTTTATCAAAGTCGGAAACGTGATGGTACGCATTTCTCCTCCTAACACGAGGCATCATAACAACGTTTCACCAGGCAACGCCGGCAACTGCTGTTTGTGTTTGGGAAATCGGTTGGAAACTTTCCTCATGTCAGCACGTTGTAGGTGTTCAAAAAATGGTTCAAATGGCTCTGAGCACTATGGGACTCAACTGCTGTGGTCATAAGTCCCCTAGAACTTAGAACTACTTAAACCTAACTAACCGAAGGACATCACACACATCCATGCCCGAGGCAGGATTCGAACCTGCGACCGTCGCGGTCGTGCGGTTCCAGACTGTAGCGCCTTTAACCGCTCGGCCACTCCGGCCGGCCGTTGTAGGTGTCGCCACCGGCGCGAACCTTGTGTGAACGCTCTGAAAAGCTAATTATTTGCATATCACAGCATTTACTTGCTGTCGGTTAAATTTCGCGTCTGTAGCACGTCATCTTCGTGGTGTAGCAATTTTAATGGCCAGTAGTGTATATTTAATACATCGTCACTGCTTTTTCTCATACCGCTGACATTGTAAGTAAGTGGCAAACAATTTGAACTTATTACTTTGCTTAGTGGATATTCGCACTTGGTTCCACTGCTGCGGGTCTGAACTAATTACCATGCTTAGAGGTTATTCTGTTATAGGCCTATGTTGTGACCTGTTCTTTTCCCGCAAGGTTCCACTGGACACATGCGTATATAACTTGTACAAGTTTTATTTCATTATCTTGCCCGATACAGTTTATCTTTTTACGTTATGATAGTGTTTCAGTGAGCATTTGCCCATAATTATTTTGATTTTAAGAAAATTAGAGGACTGAATCTCACTAAACTGGAAATCTTGGTGATAAATATTTTTCTGTCTGTGAATAGAACAAAACTCATAAGTCTGGGCAAATTTGTAAGAGAATTATCGTTGTGTGTCATAGAGAAACACTAGGTCAGCCATCTTTTTGTGACAAATGAATTTAACACCACTTTCCCCGTCTAGAATGTTGTCCTGAGATCGTGAAGTAACTTTGTGACAAATAAGATCCAACACCTCTTCGCAAATGAAAACTTTATTCCTATCAAAATTAAAGGGTAAAGGTAATTTAATTCCACATACGTGGAAATTGAATGAGGAAGTACATAATTCTATAAGGTTACGTTACAAAAACTGTTAAAAGTGTCGTACGAATACCCAGTATTACGTTAATGAATTTCCATAAAACGAAAAGCGTCTGCCATCAGATCAGCAGCAATGTGGGAAGCATCATTCATGGGAATCTCATCTTGCCCTTTTCTCACAAGATATCCTGCGAACCATGGGTGAAGGGCAAAACGCATAATCCAAGATTATGACACTATGCTCCAGTACAGACTTTTAACGAAGTTCTCAGAGTAAGAAATAGGTTCCTAGATACGCAAATGGCTCGAAGACTTCTTAAGGGGAAGAACTCAGTACGTTATCCTCGATATGGGTGTTCCTAATAGATAATTGTATCGTCGAGAGCGTAAAAGATTTTTATATAGGGTATTATATTTTGAGGTACCTCTTCCCATTCTCAAATGATATTTTTGACTCAGAAACAGGCAGTTCAGGAAATAAGTGGTTTAAGTTCGCGAGTCTCTAGTCGATCTGCGTTTAGTTAAACTTATGGCTTGGCTTTTTTGGGTTCATAAACATTTTATTTTATCTGTTATTACTCTGTGCTGTAATTTCATGTACTGGCTCGTTCCATGACTTTGGAGATTTTTTCCCCAATTTGGTCCTACGGAATTAGACGTGTAAGTAAATAAATACACATTGCCGAGAAAAGCATACGAACAGACGGATAACAAAATGAACCTATAAAGGTTTCCATACTTTTGGAGTCCGGAAGAAAGACATTCATGGAATTCGATTTGCCTCGAAGAAGTACACGCTTGGATACAATCATGGTTCGGTTGGCAACCGCAGTCAGTCATCCACGAAGTCACTGATTGTCTTTTCTCACAGTGGAATAAATGCTTAAGCATTTATGTCCATTACTCTCAAAATGATAAGCTGTTAACTTACTTTTATCCTATCCGCCTCGATTTCATTTGCCTACGCCTTACACTCCAGGAAAATTGCGGGACTGTATCTAACATAAGGCCACGGCCGACTACTTGACCCATCCTTGTCAGACTAGACCTGTGAGTGTGTAAATGCCCGTTTGTATGTAAACGACCGCTTATATGAATGATGTTTTTTGTTACGATAGTACCAGACATGTTCAGTGATCACCTGAAAGTGATCTATGAATGAACAAAACTACTAAAACTACTGCTGCTACTATTGCTTCGCTTCGCAACAGACAACAAACAGACTACAAAATAAAAACGATTATAGCGTAGCAATACCTTTTAGTAGTCCACGAGAACCACCAGAGACATAAATGTGGAGATGGTGATTTTCCTGGTGGCAAACTTTCAGATAGCTGAAAACTGTTATGCATAATCGGAAGGAGTGTTATATCTCTGCCGACCGCATCGGCAGCACGTGTGCACACGAATTAATTATATTCAGTCATAAATATTCATCGCATAGCGCGTCTCAATTATCATAAGTCAGCTTCTCATTAAAAAGGGTTAAACTAATTCCCAGAGAAATAACTAACGTCTATATTTTTTTTTTTTTTTTTTTTTTTTGCCGTGCAGGAAATGGAACGTCAGTCAGGGCGGCCCTGGAAGCGTTTCGGGCCCCTTGTTTGTCCAGGGCTGACGCCGCGTTTGCTCTTCACGTATCGCTACTGACGTTGACTGAGTTCTTTTATTTGAAAAGTTCAAACAAAAACAAGAAAGAACTAGTCCGGCTAAGCGTCCGCTTCAGAATATACAGTCGATCAGGAGGACCGCCCGAGATTATGGTAATTATCTCCGGAACTTATTGGCTAAATGTAATTGTGGATAATGCAGTTAATGACTGTTCAGAATAATGTAAACAGACAGGACGAGCTTTTATCTGCTTCGTTAGAAACGTAATGCCGCGCTCCACTGGAATCAACCTGTAGCTTGTATCTCATTAACTTTGGAATTAATTGCTCATAAGTGAAATGCGAGCTGGGTGTTCGTGACTTGGTGGTAAGTCTTTAACTTGGCTTTTGGAACAGAATGGGAAGCGGAGCTGCAGAATCAGAAGGAAAGATGCAACGCAAAATATTCATAGCCATACAGATGCTAGGACCATGGAATTGGTGAGAGCCCTGGCGGAAATACAAAACGGGAGGAAAGGGAAAATACAGAGGTTTATTTTTGTATTTAGACTGCTGTCGACTGCAGTATAACACTGATATAACCAAAAAATCGTAGCCCATCTAAAAGAATGGGATCAGCAGTGGTGTTATTGCTTTAGATTTGTCCACATGTCCACATACGATGCTGTTCGATTCGATATCAATTATCAATTTTTTGGTTAAATCCGTCTCGGCAATCACATAAGGGAGAACCGAATGATCAGTTTTACATTAGTGCTATCGTTTGCAACGTGTTTGCAAGAAACTCTTACCGGAGAGGACAATTTAAAAGACATTTAAGGTAAGGAAAATGAATTTTGCACAATAAGATATGTGCCTTGTAATGCTGAATTAAGGGAAAAACCTGTTCTTTTCCTTTCAACCTCTCTGTTTCGTATACGCAAATATTACAAGGAACAAATTTTTCTGTTTCGTTTTACAGTCGTCATCATCATCAGTGTTCTACCCTAGGGCACGTCATCACACATAGCTCTCCATGCAATCCTGTCATTTTATAACCTCTTGGTTTTCTCATAATTGTTTTCTATCCTTACACTATGCACCATCTGGTATCTTCTGTGTCTTCTCCTTCTTCTTCCATTCATCTTTCCTTACATGGCATCCATCAGTAAGGAATCTTACCTCATACAATGTCCAACCCATTTTGTTTTCTCTTCCTGATAACCTCTAAAATATCTGTCTCTTCCCCCACCCTTCTCTACACCTCCTCTTTTCTTGCTTTATCTCCCCATTTTATTCCTTCCATCCTCCTCAAAATCCATATCACAATTTGCGTATATTTTTATTTCTTCCTCTTTCCTCAATGTCGCTGTCTCAGCTCCGTATAATGTCACGCTGCATCTAAAGCACTTCGGCAGACTATTGCTCAAGTCTCTGTCTGTGCACCCACATAAAAGGCTCCTCTTCTTATTAAATGCTTCCTAGGCAATTGCTATTCGCGTTTCCAGCTCCTTACTTACCACCCAGCCGCACTCCTCTTTTTCGCTTCAGACATATGTTAAACAGTACTGAAGAGGGACAGCAGCCTTGCCCCACTCCCCTTTAAATTATGCTTTCCTCTGTGATCTCATTCCCATTCTGTACTTGTATCCTGTGTTCCTGATCAACCTTCTATCTTTCCAGTTAAATAATTTAGGTCTTTCATACCACTACTGCCAAGGCTTTTAAACAACTCTGCTGATTATCAGTTCCACTTGCTTTTTTCTTCTTCATATCTTTTAACTACTTATTCTTAAAAGATGTAGCATCTGTTGTCCTCTTCTGTAACTCATGTCTCCTCTTCAAATTCTTTTTATTTTTGATCAGTGTCATATGTGCACTCTACATATTCTTGCCACCTTCCCAACACTTCCTCCTGTTTATGAATCATTGTACCATCACTTCTTCCTATTTCCATACTTGTCTTGGTTTTCTTTGCTTTGAAGATTAGATAAGCAGATAAGCTACATATCATTTCATGTTTTCCATGTTTTCCTACTTTCTCTAGTTCCTTACATCTCTCTTTGATCCATATCTTCCTCGCCTGTTCTGTTTCTCTCCCTAACTCATTATTCAGGTTTCTGTACATTCTTTCCCTTCCTCGTTTCCTGCTATCTCCAATTTTCTTCTTTCTTCTATCTTACCCAGCACTGTCTTTGTTACCCATTATTTATTATTTAAAATCCTTTGTTTAGTATGCCCAGCTTTGTTGACTTCGAGTACCTCCAGATATTTGAATCTGATAACGAGTTCGATTGCTCACATTATCTCTCACTGCAGGGCACTTTTGTACAGAATATTTTTGATGCCTCCCAGTATAAGTAATCAATATGAGTCAAACGTGGCGATCATCGCGGCCAAATTAGTAGCCCTTCCCTGCCACTTTGCAAAATCAGATACGTGACAGGACACGGCGTCAAGGAAATACATGCTGGATGCCAGTTTTGCGGCAACCACATTAGGAAAAGTGTTGCTTGTACGACATCTCCTACAACATAGAAGACTTATTTACGTAGATACACCTTCAGTTTGTGTGAAAAATTTTATTCAGCTACTACTGGTCTATACATGGATAATCCGGTGCTGATCAAAAAATCCGTCATAACATTTTGTTTTCTAATGCATTACCTGCAGTGGCCTTCATATTAAGTCAAATAGACAAGCACCAGTTTTATTCTGCAATTGCATGTTAGAGACATTAACCACCGCTCACCATCTCACTTTTTTGCGTTAACTTGGATCTTGGGTGAGCCTTCACAAGGTATTAATACTGTCGACGTGTTGGTTGTCTGAGTCTGGCTGACATGATGGGTAAAGAAGTTTCTTCCGACAGATGCGGAACATTATGGTTATATAAAGAAAAGTTTGCTCCTCAAGTGATGTCGTTGCTGTAAAAGTGACGTGCTGGGGCTCGGCAATGGAGAGTGCGATCCACCTACCACACTTACATGCTGAAGACAAAAAAAATGATATGCAAATTGGTGTCCGGCTTTTCTCGCCTTAATCCAGAAAACTGTTAAGTGCAGTATTTGAAAATGCTCTGTCATATCAAGATTGTGTTGAATGCAGATGAGAACAATTCTCATTAATCACTTCTCATGCGAAGAAGTTAAAGTTCCACCATACATATGTACTGTTCCGTGTAGGGGCATCTGCTTTACAATGGAATGCTGTCACAGTAAGAGGACACTTCAGTGGTGCAAAAGAAATCGGTCATACTTATCATTTATGATGGCCACTTTCCCTGTACTGTTGTAGGACAAAAAAAGGCGAAAAGAATTTAATACTTTTCATTTATCAGTTTATTTTCTCTCAGTTGTATGACAATTAGATTAATCGCAATTAGTGGTCTGAACAAAAAGTGAATTTTCATTCACGTGCTTAATATGATAATGACTGCCTATTTGAAGCTCAAAGAAAGACAAAATTATCTCAGGATAAACCTAGAAACCTCAACTTCACATTGGAATGCACGTTGACGTGCACAAAAGCCCAATAGAGTGATTGCTTGAATGAAGTTTTCTTAGGATAGACTGTGCAACTAGCATGTGGTGAATACCTCGAACTGAACGAAAGACTGCTTCGGAATCACGATTTGCTTTCCAAATCTGTGCAGCTCACAAACGAAAGCTAAAAACGGATTCAAGGTCCAAATAAGTAAAATCACTAAAGAACAACACAAGTTGCGGACTCGACCTCGCAAATTGCGAGCTGCTCAGAGCAAAGGCAACTGTAACATTAAAAAGCGACATTTGCTCGAAGGATTCGGCAAAAACTGCGCCAGACTTCGACCTTGGGCCTCTGTCTTTCGATGTGACCTCACGCCTGCACGTTTGGGCATCTTCTCTCCGCCTCACTCACCTTCCTCTCCGCTCCCAGGAACCCATGGCTTGGAGGGGAATATTCACAACATGCGACACAATGACGACCGAGAGTTACTCCGTACACGCTAAAACGCATGGGAAGCCTGCCAGGACCTCTCCACTTACTGTATGCCCATTAAGTGGCCAGAGTTTGGTACGCCGTATGTTCTCGGTCGCCACTCAGTGGTTCAGACATTCACGCCACAGCACATTTGCTGATGACTGCCCTAGCGAAATTTACGAATATTACTCCAGAAGCAACTACCTAGTATTTCCCTCCAGCACAGTTAAGAACAGTGAGCTACTAGCTTTATCTGTGCTCGCAAAGCGATATATTTCAGCACTGACACAGGCTCTGGCGACCGTATGAAAACCTAGCTTGGAAGTCAACCTTGATATCAGTAGTAGAAAGCTTCTCATGTTTTGAAATCATCACCGGTTAATACCAAATTAATATTAAGGATGTAAGGACAAAAACATCATTATCTAAAATCTTCCAAACAACATTTCCTCTCACTTCGGATTCCCGTGCTATTCTTCATTTGGGAAGATGTGGCCCGAGATGCAGCGCAGCAACAATCTCTCCACTTCTACCAGTTCTGAGAAGTAAGAAAATGGAAAACCTACAGCCGGCCTTATAACGTCATTTATTGTGTAGCTAGTAGTTTCGGCGATTCAGTGAACGATCTTCAGGCCTTATTTGAAGCTGAAGGGGTTATCACGATCCATATATACTATGCATCAGTGACCAACGTATCTGTAACTATGACTATCTGTAACTGTGATGTCGTCTCTCCAACCATCAACTGTAAACAGTAGCATAGTATATATGAATTGTGATAACCCCTTCAGCATCACCTAAGGCCTGAAGACAGTGCACTGAAACTCCGAAACTGGTAGATAAACAATAAATGACATAGTAAGGAAAGATGTAAGTGTTCCATTTTCTTACAATAGTGAACCGTCCTAGTTCCCGAGACCTCCACTCTAAAGGGTAGACATACAATTCTGAGAAGCTTTTCATATCCTTTAGTCAGCTACGGATGTTTACTATTTCCAACCTGGGCCGTCACTCGCCCAAAAACATGAATGTGCAAGGACGACTTTCATTTGTTGGCTGCAGATGTTTACTATTGGTAATCTGTGTCTTTAGTCGCCCAAAAATATGAATCCGCAAGGAGGACCTTAATTTCTCTCTACATAAATTCACCCTGATAGTGGCAATTTTAGGAATGCACTACAAATATTATAACTATAGCCTAGACATCTTCTTTAGACTAAGCCATTATTGAAAAATAACACATTACATTCCACCACAGAAACAGTAACAACCTACTATTGTACGCCTATTGTGATGCCAATAGCAGTAAAATGCAGTTCCACTCGATTCGATGGAACTTGCGTGGCGTGTTGCCAGAAAGAGTTTCCTGACGATATCATCGCATCGACGAAAAATACGAAAAACATTTTTGAACAACTTACTGTGTTGTTTTGAGAACTCTGTTCCATGGCTCTAATTTTGTATCACGTTCCCAAGTTTCATCATTCAGTATGTTCTCACGATGTTAGCTGAAACGAGTTTTATCCGCAGAAAGACGGGAAGAAACGTCTTCGAGAAAAAAATGGGTCGGTATCGAAGGTGCGAATATCCTGTGTACCACTCGTTCTGCCTCCCTGCTTCCTACCCGCTCTGGTGGCAGATCTATAAAACTTCAGGTGAAATATTAGGAACCGTGAAACACGTATGTATTTAGTAGCAGCGATGGCGAGGCATGACAGAATCTCTGACCAGAGAGCTATTTATCGTTGCTAGTCTGCGCTTGACCGCGCGAGAGTTCAGTTGAGTTGCGAGAAAGTTGTTGTACGTAGTGAGTCGCGAAAGCATGTAGTTCGTTTGTGCTAGTAGCGCGCGAGAGACAGTCGGACTTGTGTGTGAGGAGTCGGCGGGCGTCGACATGGGTCTCTGGTGAAGATTCGGAACGAGGTATATTTTTTAAATAAGGTAATGAAGCAGCATTGCGCACAACTGATAATGTAATGTATGTTAACTGTAATTAATTTGTCCAAGAATTGCCCCAATAATAATTTTGTTCTCAAAGCAATCTTTTTAAAAAGATAATCATTACTATTGAAACAATACTTCCTTTGCTTTTCCTCCCAGAATCAATTTATCAGGTTGATCTTAACGTTTTGTGGGGACTTAACATTTTTTTACATTGTGATTATCATTGAGTTTTATTACTGTGGGAAGCTAACATTTGGCTCTATTTGCATTTTTATTGAATTCATATCATTTAATAATAATTATGGGGAGGTTACACTTAGCTCTATTCCCATTAACATTTAATTACTGTCCTTTTTTCAAAATTCTGCGGGGAGGTTACACTTGGCGACATCCGGTCCAGGATCGTATTTCGTTGAGAATCTTCTGAAAAGTAGTCAGATATCTGCTCTTATTTACTTAATATAATTAGCATTTGGCGCAACGCTTTTACTAATTTTATGACTTTCTTTCATCAGATCATCGGCAATTCTTTGCTCTGTTGTATTTGTGTTTGTTGCTTTTTGCATTGTGCTTATTTCATTTGTGATTAATTGTGACTATTGTAAAAATGCCGCGAAAGACTGTGAATAGTGTATCGCGAAGTATAATGAATGAAATTACCGACTTAAACAACTTCACCGATAGTACTTGTGACACGCAGTGTAATGATGACAATCCTGCGTTCACTGACAATCAGTGCGTTCCAACCATTAATAATGATGTAGATCTTAATGATGAACAAGCGAACTTAATTGTGTCCTCTGTTAATTTGACGACAATTGATGACGCGGGGAGCTCTATTGTAATGCGCGCTGCCCAGCTTAACACAACCGGTTTGAAAAATTCAAGTAACGTACAGACAAATTTTTTTAATGAAAATGAACAGTATACTGAAAGTACGACGGATCTATTTAATTCCGAAATAGTGACCGACAGTGTACATTCGACTGGCAAACCTTTTTGTAAATCACAGAATAACCAAATGGTTACAGAAAGCGTGACAATTCCAGATCCACCATTAAACAGCACTGAGAATAGAAATGCTAATTTTGGCTTGGATCAAACGACGGCATTATTGCTACAAATTCTTGAAACAAACAAACAAAATAGTGAAGCTAATAAACAATTTAAAGAAAATTTCAAACAACTTAGTGAACAGGTCAAACAACAGAGCGAAAAACAAGACAAGCTTAATGAAAAATTAGACAATAATTCCAGACAGTTAAATGAAAAATTAGACAACAATTCCAGACAGCTTAGTGAACAGATTAGAGCCGTTGCCGCACAATGTCATGATACTAAGGAACAGCTACGCGAGGAAATTGAGACTTGTTCAAGAAAAAGTAGTGAAGAAATTAGATCTGTTGCGCAAGAATTAAGGGATATGCAAACAGCTGCAACAGAAACACTTAGAGAGGAAATTAGTACAGTCGGTAAACAATGCTCTGAAAAAGCTACACAATTACGCGACGAGTTTAAACTAATGACAGCAGAACTTTCGAGCACAATGGACGCAAAGATAGACGCGAAATTCGAACAACAGAACACTCAAATTGACTAGCGCTTTAGTCACCACATACAAAACAGTGATACGCGTTTCCGCAAATTTATTCAGGATCAAAATAAAGTTAAACGTCAAGTCATGGAAACAATCACTGCACAGAGACAAGAAGATAAACGTAAAATGTTTGCGAATGCAAAAACATACGTAGACAATAATATTGCTGCAGTATCGGACAAAATTAATTCCATCGAACAGTTGAACGCGGAATTACGTGATGAGATTTCTGACCTTAAATCAGAAACAGATACACACTCAGTAGATTTTCAAACAGTGACCGACAGACTCGAACAATTAGAACTAACACAGGATTCTGATGTCGTCAAAGCTGACGTTAAAAAATTGAACGAAACCACACGTAAATTACAAAAACAGATTAATGCTTCTGATAATAAAAACGATGATCAGGCAAAAATACTGACTGAAAAATATGATGAATTGGCCAGTCGTATTGATGTTATCGAAAGTACTCATGACAATAAATCAGACGATACTGCAGCAATTTCATTTAATCAAACACCTGAATTTCAAAATCTACAACAGACAATCAATGAGATCGATTCGTCTAATAAAACCTTACGTAGAAAATTGTCATGTTTACAGCAAGAGGTAACAGAGATAAAAAATGTTTCAGGGTTTAACACATCACAGCAGACGCCATTTTGTGAACATTTGTCGGACTCACACAGAGCATTTAATTTGGGTAATCTACAGAGAGTACGGGACTTAAATTCCGAACAGACACAGACAAATAGATTCTCTTACAATAATGAACCTGTTCCATCATACAGAGACGATAATTTTGATTACAAACATTTTCTATCTGTGAGAAAATTTAAAGTGTTTAAAAATGACAGAACACAGATTCATCCGCTAGATTGGATACCACAATTTAGCTTTGCTTTTCCACCGACTTGGCCCGTAACACACAAACTTGAATGTATTTGCAGTTTTTTGGAAGGCGAACCGGCAACTCGTATGAGACCGATCGCGAGGCAATGCTACTCGGTAGAGGAATTTCAGAATGCTTTTCTGTCAGCGTATTGGTCGAAGACGACACAGTGCGGAATTAAAGATCAACTAATTAGTTTGCCAAATTATGAGAACTCCAATTTTTCCACTGTCACGCAATTTTTTGAGCACATGGTCCAACAAAACCAGTACCTAAGTGAATCATACAATGAATCTGCACTGATTCAATTATGCATTTCTAAATTACCACAGTCATTAAGAGTGTCACTTCTAACAGGTCAGCAGAAGGAAAACATTTCAGCGTTCAGAGATCTGTTGCAGCTTTTAGAAGTGCAGCAATCAGATTATTCCTTCGTAAACAAAAATTTTTCGTATAACAACCAAGGCCAACAAACGTACAGCAATTACGATCAGCCACGTAATTTCAACAGTAAAAGTAACAGACGCTTTAGGAATGACAACCACCAAAACTTTAATAACAGACAAAATTCTAACTATCAATATCGTCAAAATTTTCAGCAACAGGAACCATATTTTGGTAACAATAGACGTTTTCCACCGCAACAGCATGAAAGTCATCCGGTTAGCATACCTAACCAACAATGTAATGGGCAGAGTCAACCAAGCTTTGATGTTTCGCCGCGTGCACGTATAGTCCAGGGTAAAACAAATGGTAACTCACGGCAGCAAAGAATCAACTACGTACAGAAAACGCAGTATTTCAATTCCTATCGCAATGCACCGTATAGGAATGACTATCACGACAGACGTAAAAACAATGAGCATAATTACCAACGTACGTTTAATAACAGTCGGTCTTACCAACAGCAAAATCATCCGCAAGAACATATTCTCATGAATGAACCCGACAGTAGGTATCATCCAGAGCGTAATACGTCTGGAAGAAGTAATAGAACAGTTCAAATAGTAGAAATGCCACAACATCCTCCTGATAATAATACGTCAGATAGAATCTGACTAGATACTGTACAGGTCGCATCTTCCAGTAACACAAGCACTACTTTTGACACGCAAAATGTTGTTCACGAAAATGTTATTATTTTTGACGACATCCGAGACACTCTTTTACAGGAAAGACCAGTTGTTCAGAAAACTATTTCACATCCTGTCATCGAAATTAAAATTGGTTCATCGAAATTTTCAGCAGTAATCGATTCCGGATCGCCTATGTCAGTAATAAATGAAGAAACTTTCAACGAGTGTAACAAAGAGAATACCTATCCTACGTTACCATTAGGCAAAACGAAAGTGAAAGGAGCAGTATCGAGTAAAGGAGTAGACGTCAAATTACAGACACATTTATCATTTTGTATTGCAGGTCACACATTTCACTCAAATTTTTGGATTGTTCCTTTATTGACAACAGACGTTATTTTAAGTACGAATTTTCTGGTACAACACGACGCAGTTATTGATTTTCAGAATTCCTATTTAATGTTGAAGGATGAAAATGTACAATTGGCTTTAGAATTCCAGCGCTCTTTATCTGCGGAAGAACAAACAATAAATCGTACAGAGGTCATTTCCGCAACACGTAACATAGACTGTAATTCCACATTGTTCGCAGATACGTACGTACATAACTATAATACTCCAGACGAAGCTAACTACGACGTAATGCAGATGATTTCTGATAAAGTTAAACAAAGTAGTGCAAATACAGACGACGAACGCACGCAACTACACAAAATTCTTTTACAGCAAGCTCCAGTTTTCGACAACATTCCTGGTACTATGTCCGGATTTATGTATGAATTTCAAGTCAAACAGCACGGCACATTTAAAGCCAAGCATTATCCTATTCCGTATATTCATAGAGAACAGGTTAAAAAAGAATTGCAGGATATGCTTGACCAAGGAATTATAGAACCGGCAGTTAGTCCGTACATAAACCCGCTACATATTTTTAAGAAAAAAGATGGCTCACTTCGCCTCGTACTTGATTCACGTCACATTAATGACATAATTATTAATGAAACAGATCGACCACAGACATTAGAGGAACTTTTACAGAAATTTCATGGTACTGCTATTTATTCCACACTAGATTTGAAATCGGGATTTTGGCAAATTCAACTTCATCCGAATTGCAGAAAGTATACAGCTTCTCTCTGTTTTGGTGACTGTTATCAATTTTGAAAATTACCATTCGGCTTAACTATTTCTTCTGCAGCTTTTATTCGCGGTTTGAACACAATACTTCCGACAGAACTTAAAGACAGAATCACGACGTACGTAGATGACATTCTTATCGCAGAAGCTAACTGGTGTGAACACAATCTGATTCTTGAACAACTGTTGCAAACTTTTCGTGCACAAGGACTCACAGTTAACCTCAGTAAATCACACTTTGCCAAAACTTCTATAAAATTTCATGGACACGTAATTTCAGCAGAAGGCATTGCGCCTGATCCGGAAAAACTTCAAGCTCTACGTGACATTACTGTTCCTACGACTAAGAAACAACTACGCAGTTTATGGGCTTAATTAACTTTTTTCGTAAATTTATTCATCATTCTGCTTTAGACACACCTAGATTATGCCAATTAACAAGTAAAAACAGTATTTGTTCATGGGATAAACAAGCACATTCTGAATTTATGAACCTGAAACATGCTTTGTTGAATGCTCCACTTTTATCGCACCCAGATCTTACTAAAAATTTTTCCATTGCCACCGACAGTTCTAACACCGCTTTAGGCGTACATATTTTCCAGGAAATTGAAGAAGATGGCTCAACAGTAATTAAAAACATCGCATTTGCAAGCCGCATTTTGTCGCCTGCTGAACGAAATTATTCTGTTACAGAACTGGAAACATTATGTGTGGTATGGGCTTTTACGAGATTTCGCCACTTTCTTTATGGCAGACATACTACCGTTTACACAGATCACAGAGCGATACAATTCTTACTTTCGGTTAAATTCACTCACGACAGGTTAAGCAGATGGAAACTTTAATTGCAGGAATTTGATTTCACAATTGTTCACATTCCCGGCACACAAAATGTTGTAGCAGATGCACTATCCCGTTCTCTCAGCAACAATCAGCAAGACGTAGCAACCAACTTCTGCAAAGCAAATTTCAGCGTTGTGTACATTCAGCAAGTTGCATTTGAAAATTTTATTTCGTCGTCATTACAGGACATAGCAAAAGAGCAAAGTAAAGACAATGTGTGGAAAGAAATTAAACACCTTTGGCAAGATAAGAATAATGTTACGATTAGAAACCACTACACTGTACGCAATGACATTCTATTTCGCCGCTCTCATCCTGACAGCAACAACTGGTTATTATGCATTCCTGACGAACTGGTTAACAAATTAAAATGGTATACTCATTTAAGTTACGCACATTACGGAGCCAGAAAATGTTTTCTTATACTGAGACAGAACTGTTATTTTACCAACATGGAGAAACGTATACGACGAGTTTTAGCGTCATATAAAATTTTCAAGAAAGCTAAGTCAGACACGACTTCACATATTCCTCCATTATATCCCATTGTACCTGTTAAATTAAGACACATGGCTGCTGTAGACATTTTTGGTCCGATTCCCAGAACTAATAGAGGTTTTTGCTACATCTTTGTCGCTGTTGAACTCACTTCAAAATTTGTTACTTTCACTCCGTTACGCAAAGCTACTGCTAAAACTGTTTCGAAAGCATTTGTAAAACATTTTCTATTTCATGTAGGGCATGTGATGAAAGTAATTTCTGACAATGGATCACAATTTCGTTCTGCTATATGGACACGCATGTTACGAGCTAGAAACATTTCTCCGATCTATATATCCAAGTACCATGCTTCTTCGAACCCCTATAAACGATTAATGAAAGAAATTGGTAAACTGTGTAGAATATACTGCCACAAAAGACATATTGATTGGGACACAAACATATTCTCATTCCAAGATGTAATTAATTCCATTCCAAATGAATCCACTATGCTATCTCCGTCTGTTATACTGAAAAACGTTGAACCACCAAACAAAATTACAGAATTAGTAAATTTTCCTACATCTCGTCGATTACGACACCACGAAATAATTGACATTGCGCTGAACAACATCAAACATGCCGCAGAGCGCCGGAGAAGACAGCAAAAACAGGTTTGTACACGCCGTGACTTTCACATTGGACAGAAGATATTAGTACGTACACACTATTTATCCAGCAGAATAAAAGGTAAGTGCAGTAAATTTGAACTTCTATACGCAGGTCCATATCGGATTCGCAGCATTCCTCAGCCCAATGTAGTACACGTCAAAACTTTGAGAACCAGGAAAAGTAAGGGCAACCATCATGTGTCAACATTAAACCCTTTATTGAATGAAACCACTTTATGATGTAACATGCTACGATGCCATTTACTAATTTTTATGACCACTTATGCAATTGCAATATTATTGATGATTATCGTATTTTTTCTTGGCAAGTGCCCGGCAAGGTAAGGTTAGCAGGTCGCTCTTCTTGTCGTTACACATCAGACTGTGCATATTTTTCCAGATGAACTTACACATTTTATGACCACTTAAGCAATTATATTTATGTGACTATTTATTGATGATTGTCGTACTTTTTCTTGGCAAGTGCCCGGCAAGGTAAGGTTAGCAGGTCGCTTTTCTTGTCGTTACACATCAGACCGTGCACATTTTCCATTTTTTTTTGTATGTACGATTGTTTTCATGTTTTGTTTGTATGCACTATGAAATGGTTAAGATATAGCAAACACCAGTTGACTTTGACATTTTTTTCCCTATGATATCTCAACATCGTGACTGTTTTACATTTTTTTTTTTTTTTTTTTTTTTTTGCTGCTGCATTGTGATATTCTGTGTACATTTTTTCATCTGAACACTGTCAATGTCTTTGACATATTACGTTTTCTGTCATGGTATGCTGGATGCTCAAATTATGTTACTATAAACCAGTTATTATTTAATGGGTATATGATTTAAATGCAAGACATTAATCTTTGTTCATCATTTTCAGAAAGAAATAACGAGTAAAGGAAATAAATTAAACAGAAATGGGAATTTCTCCTATGGAATAAACGAAAGAAGATGCAAAAAACCTATTGAGGAAGAGTAAATGGATCAGAATTAACAAGCATTAACAAGAATATACTATACACATCGTAGAATAGCAGTCTTAACTAATTTTTTCTTTCAGAATACGAAGCGATTGATGCAGGCTGTCAGACAGAACTACACATCTTAGTTTTAGTGATGAAATATGCTAGAGATAAGGAATAGTTATGTAATGCGTAATGAAGTGATTTTTTTTTGCAGATGATAATGAATGTTGATGAATAATGATGAAGAATATGCTACTATGGATAATGAAGTTTTTCTGTACAGGTGATGATAATAATGGAGTTATGATAATGAAGTGATGGATAATGAAGTTTTTTCTTTACAGATGAGGATATTGTTGAAGTTATATATTTATGCTATATAGTTATTTAAGTATTTGTTGCAGTTCGCTTTGACAGCAGGTGTTATATTGCATAGTATAATGACGGAAGGTTTTGGAAAGGACAGCTATGGAACACATTTTTATACACATTTCACTACCTGCTAATTCGAAGTTCACTACTTTTCAGCATAAAATGCATTTCTTCTTTCAGCTTAATAATCCATTTTTTTATATATTTTTGCAGGAGAAATTATTTATGAAATTAATGTGCTATAAGCAGTTGTTCATTAAATCTATGCCATCTACGAATGTGATTACATATACTCTACTTGTTTCATAATCTTGCCACAGCTGACTTATGACGAATGACGTTACACATTTTCATTTACACCAACAACCCAGAAGCAAATTTTTCTCTCTTGCTTTCCCTTATAATTAACCAATGCAATGTATTGCTAACAAAAAAAATGTATTACCAGTCCCAAATAATGATACTAGTTTAAGAGAGTTCTGAGTAATGCTGATCAGCTATGAATAATATGTCACCTGAAAAATAAATACTACTAATTACTGTATAGAGATGACCAATGCTTTGTAACTAGAAAAAAATTACTAATAATGCTTTATAACCAGGAAAATACTACTAATTACTGTATTGAGATGACCAATGCTTTGTAACTAGGAAAAAAATGCTACTAATAATGCTTTGTAACTAGGAAAAGAATGCTACTAATTATGCTTTGTAACTAGAGAATGAATGCTATTCATTATGCTTTGTAATTGGGAAAAGAATGCGATTATTTAATAATGCTTTGTAACTAGGAAAAGAAGGCTACTGATTATTACTATATTGAAATGACAAATGATTAATTAATACTGTTTTGTAACTGGAAAATGAATGCTACTAATTAATAATGCTTTGTAACTGAGAAATGATGACTGTATTGGGATGACCAATGATAGAGTATCAACATTATTATTGACTACCTCCTGTTTTAAGTAATGACTTCTGATGATTTGTAACTAGAGAATAGGTGCAAATATTCTATGTAAAACAATTAATGAACATTTTTCTGTAATGCTACATACATGGTACAGAAATGTTCAATAACTGGGCTATGAATGCCGTAAACTACTAATGTAATTCCTAATGAAGACTAGTATGTGACTTAATGTCCTTCACCTTCTGACCTCACTACCCTGAATTACTGCAATATCCATTTGTCCTGTACATCCTCCTAATCATGGAGCACTATATTTGGTTTTTGCACTAATTCTACGTTGGTGTGCCTTGTACGAGCGTGGTGTTGACACGACATGCTGTCCACCACCGTGAGCGATGGAGACGTTATTATGGTCCCACTGTTTGATGTATCTAATGTACTGCCAAAATGAAAACATGGAATATTACTACGACATTTCAGTGTCTTGGCTGCGCTGATAAATACTTCTGGGAAAAGAACTTCAAATTGTCTCACTTGGTGTTGTACTTCTGTGGAAAGATATGGACTTTCAGTGCAGCTGCGCGCAACCTAAAGTGCTACAACCATGATGCAATCCTTCCCTTTCCTATCCTAATTCTTGTAACATAGTGAAAATCATTTTTTTGCTAATATCATTTATATTCATGGCCTATACATTTTTTTCGATTTGCTGAACTGCAGTAAATGTGCACTTATGTCACTTATCAACATGATTTTTTTGCCATTATGTTTATTTGTTGTGAAAATGCTAAAGAGTTTTTCAGTGCGTGTGCACTTACGTCATTTGTTTTGTACTCACATTTTGTCATTGTCTAATATGTTTTGTACTTGATGCGTGTGCACCATATTTCCTTCCTGTTTTATATTTGTATATATGCTGTAATTGTAAAGTTAATTAGTTAAGAAAAAATTTGTTGCTCATGGCAAGTCCAAATGACTCACCATCGCTGCCAAATTTTTGCCTCCCCCAGTGGAGGGTTATGAAACACGTATGTATTTAGTAGCAGCGATGGCGAGGCATGACAGAATCTCTGACCAGACAGTTATTTATCGTTGCTAGTCTGCACTTGACCGCGCGAGAGTTCAGTTGAGTTGCGAGAAAGTTGTTGTACGTAGCGAGTCGCGAGACCATGTAGTTCGTTTGTGCTAGTAGCGCGCGAGAGACAGTCGGACTTGTGTGTGAGGAGTCGGCAGGCGTCGACATGGGTCTCTGGTCAAGATTCGGAACGAGGTATATTTTTTAAATAAGGTAATGAAGCAGCATTGCGCACAACTGATAATGTAATGTATGTTAACTGTAATTAATTTGTTCAAGAATTGCCCCAATAATAATTTTGTTCTCAAAGCAATCTTTTTAAAAAAATAATCATTACTATTGAAACAATATTTCCTTTGCTTTTCCTCCCAGAATCAATTTATCTGGTTGATCTTAACGTTAATTTTGTGGGGACTTAACATTTTTTTACATTGTTATTATCATTGAGTTTTATTACTGTGGGAAGCTAACATTTGGCCCTATTTGCATTTTTATTGAATTAATATCACTTAATAATAATTACGGGGAGGTTGCACTTAGCTCTATTCCCATTAACATTTAATTATTGTCCTTTTTTCAAAATTCTGCGGGGAGGTTACAACCGTTACCGTCAAAAGGTTCGGACCCATTTCTCCGTTACTTTCACTGATATGATTGGACCTCTGTCGATTTTCACCTGTAATATTAATTTATAAAACGCTTTCGGCGGCGCGGTTACGTTCGTTCATTACCTGCACCTACCTGTGAATTCGTTGCAGCAGATCACCGGTAGGAAAGCCGAGCAGAAACCTACCGTATTGCAACTCGCACCAGGCTGCATAGAACGAAACTATTCTGAAAGTCGGGAAAAGGTTTTAATTTTGAATGAAAGATGGAAATACTGGCAAGTCTTCGGTATATTCAGAACCTTGAGATGTACACGTTCACTGCCAAGCGCGTGCTAATCTTAAAACAGTCATGCACAAAGCATTTCATCCACGTTAGCAAGTTTATGGTAACGTATTTCCCGAAATCTGAACAACTACTAAGCATGGATTGTTCTTAAATGAAAATGCTCGTCATTAAGTTTATCGGTGTCTAATGCACTCAAGTTTTTAGTTACCGATCTGCTCAATACGCCAAGCGGAATTACTGTCTTTTCTCATACTCAAAATTACTTGAAAAATGTCGCGCGGATGTGTGTGTGTGTGTGTGTGTGTGTGTGTGTGTGTGTGTGTGTGTTGTCCTCCGCCGGGATCAGCCGCACAGCCCATGACTGCAACGCCCAAGACCGCTCGGCAAATCACGCGCTGCTGGGACCGATGACCTAAGCAATTTGGTTCCATGAGACCTTACCACAAATTTCTAATTACTTGAAAAATCCGTATTTTGTAAAAAAAAAAAAAAATTACACACCGGAATAAATATGCTTCCACTTTACAACACTTTTGCAACATGTAGCACAATTAATACCGGCAAATTATAACTTTCTTCCGAGCTCATACTACACACGACCGTACCATTGAAAGGTTGTGCTCCGACTACTTTGACTACTGTAAGCATTCTATATCTCCAAGAGGAAAGACACGCGAAGAATACTCCGTTCTGATTGGTCAGTTTTCTTTAAGACCAATAGAAAAGCATTATTCTCCCGCGTTAGTCCTCGCTTTCCTTGACTAACCAATCAACAAATAATACAGAATGAGATTTTCACTCTGCAGCGGAGTGTGCGCTGATATGAAACTGCCCGGCAGATTAAAACTGTGTGCCCGACCGAGACTCGAACTCGGGACCTTTAAGGCAAAGGTCCCGAGTTCGAGTCTCGGTCGGGAACACAGTTTTAATGTGCCAGGAAGTTTCAACAAATAATACACTTTCAAACTGTACTTTTTCCCGAAATAAATATTTAACATTATGATATTTTGTTCATACTTTACGTTATTAAATATTGTCATTTGCACTCGAATTAGCTTTCCTTTTACCATAAACTTACTTAACATATTATGACACAAAATTCCCCGTCGTCTGCATTCACACTGTCTTAAAACTTTCTCACACTAGTTCGTACAGCGTTCATCAGTAGAACAATGATTTCCATATTTACTTTAGTCCACATTCACGCAATATTCACACTACTAAAGGCATATACAAAACTGTACAAACATAAATAAACAAAAAAACCTTCAAGAAATAAACAGACACTCCACAAAAACATTCTCTTGACCCGTTTCTTGATGTCTCTACTACTGGACTCTGGTGGTCACAATTCTCAACTACATTATAGTTCTTTCTGTTTAGTCCTGTCCGCTACTGTCCTCCAGCAGATGAAAATTGGAACTATGTATTCGACTGAACCCGTTTCAGACCATCTGTCACTGTGCACGCATGAGTCATTCTTGCGATACACAGGCTCTAGACAGGAGCGATATAGGGCGCCACACCTCAGCATGTTAGACCATCAGCTGTTTTTTTATTTAAAACCCAAATATCTACTGGTTTCAGTCACAGACCATCTTCATGGGATACGGTTAAAAGAGCTTAAGCCACAACAGCACATCTGTCATTACTAAAATAATGGCCATGTCTCACATGTATGTCATGAATTCCAGTATACCACACAGTACTTTAAAAGAAAAATGTGCTAATGGCATGCCAAAAAAGTAGTACTGAAGAGAACAGCAGAGGGATGTACCTCTGATCTCTTCAATGTTGCTTTGTTTCGCGTATGATTAGTTTCTTTGCCTTTAAAAGTCCTGTGCGGCGTACTGTAATTCATGAGACGCTCTGAGACGTGGTAATTATTTAAGTAATGACAGATGTGATGTTGTGGTTTAACCTGTTTTAACCCTAATCCATGAAGATGGCCTGTGACTGAAACCTATTGATATTTGGGTTTTAAATAAATAAGCAGCTGATGGTCTAACATGCATTTTAATATCAATTTATCTGAACTTCAGTCCACAGTAAAACACGAACGAAATTCGAAAAGTAAGTTACTCATTATTGTGAGAGGCTAACTGACTCATACCGAATGTTGCACTGAACGTCAAAGAAACATAAATATATGACAATATTTTTCAACATGGTGGTCTCCGCAGAAACAATGGTCGGAACTTTCTACCTGTCGTTCAATTCCTCGACGATAGCCAATACACTCGTTGCTCACAGAGTCGCTTGTGAATCGCTGTGCGAACGTCCTCGTCTCTGGAAAATCCCATTGTCTCGAACTGTTCTTTCAGAATGCCAAAAAAATGGAAAACACTTGGTGTAAAATGTGGACATATCTATCAGCTTCACCGGCATCTGTGCGGCCTTGGTTAAATTGTTGGCAACATCGCACTACAGCTGGACATCACACTGCATTTGGTCCATCTCCCACCAAAACTTCACGGTAAATCTGTGTGCAGTTTAGATGCTTCGACAGAAAGAACCGATCTGTTTGCAGCTGCCGCACCATTTCAGTCGTACACTATGGTGTACCTTTTAACACTGAAATGAAACGATCATGTGATAGTATGGGCCAGGTTATCACATCTGCGGTTGTTCGACCGCCTAGTGCACGTCTTTTTTATTCGACGCCGCTTCGGCAATTTGCACGTCAGTGTTGATGAGGGTAACACAACACCCAGTCTCTGTGCAGAGAAAATCTCCGGCACAGTCGAGAATCGAACCCAGTCCCTCTTCCTGGCAGTCCGTCATGCTGAGAACCCAGCTTTGGAGGCGGTCTCTGCTATCACTATCGTAGTGAAAATATCTCTGCAGGAAACTGGGAACATTTACTCCCTTGTGACAATGTGCCACTCTCTTGTTGCAGATAGGTCTTAGAGGAGGACGACATGTGTATTTCCTGAAGTCCTTTTGTACTTCAGTGTGGGATACAAATACAATTGACCATTTCCACTTTCATTCAGAGGTTTTAAGAGCAATAGGAACTATAAGAGTACGCAAATATTCATTTTTGGATCTATACCTTTTGTTGTAATTTCTTTCCATAGTTCATCAAATGCGGTGCATTGTCAGAATTAAGATTATTGTTCGTAAGCCTCCGCTGCAGATATATATGAAAATAATGTAGTACCACAAATCTGAAGACGAGACAATGAGATTGTTGTGCCTGCAGCGTGCTTCCAGCACCACATGTTTGAAAGATTGCCAATCGTCTTCTATTACGACAAATTACTTATATTTTTAAAAAGAGTTTGTAACTCTGCAAGCGATACAACCACATTTGTCTTATCTTGCTTCTTTGTTTGCTTTTATTTAATAATACTTCGGCATCACTGAGTTCTTTGATGTAAGATATCTGTAAATGTTTTATTCGTTATTTATGTCAATTTAATTAATCTATGGATGTAATTTTGAAAACAGTTTTCTGTAAAACGACGGAAGTCTTAAAACTTTACTTGTAATACTGGTTCATGCACAGGGGACGTAGGCTTTTATTCGTGAAAAACTTGGAAGGAAGTCCCTCCGCAACGAAACTGGCTTAGGAGGAATAGAAAAAGTGGATTTGGTGGGCGAACTGCAATGCTAATTTGTGGCAAAAGTTAATCAGCAGTTAACAAGCAAAATAGTTGCATCTTGTCAACCGAACGAGGCAAGACGAACATCAAGACTATAATTATAACATATCCTCGGATATGGAAGTAATTCGGCTTCCCCACCATGAACCATGGACCTTGCCGTTGGTGGGGAGGATTGTGTGCCTCCCCCCATGAACCATGCACCTTGCCGTTGGATGGGGAGGCTTGTGTGCCTCAGCGATACAGATGGCCGTACCGTAGGTGCAACCACAACGGAGAGGTATCTGTTGAGAGGCCAGACAAACGTGTGGTTCCTGAAGAGGGCCAGCAACATTTTTCAGTAGTTGCAGGGGCAACAGTCTGAATGATTGACTGATCTGGCCTTGTAACACTAACCAAAACATCCTCGCTGTGCTGGTACAGCGAACGGCTGAAAGCAAGGGGAAACTAAGCCGTAATTTTTCCCGAGGGCATGCAGCTTTACTTGTATGCTTAAATGATGATGGCGTCCTCTTGGGTAAAATATTCCGGAGGTAAAATAGGCCCCCATTCGGATCTCCGGGTGGGGACTACTCAGAAGGACGTCGTTATCAGGAGAAAGAAAACTGGCGTTCTACGGATCGGAGCGTGGAATGTCAGGTCCCTTAATCGGGCAGGTAGGTTAGAAAATTAAAAAAGGGAAATGGATGAGTTAATGTTAGATATAGTGGGAATTAGCGAAGTTCGGTGGCAGGAGGAACAAGACTTTTGGTCAGGTGAATACAGGGTTATAAATACCAAATCAAATAGGGGTAATGCAGGAGTGGGTTTAATAATGAATAAAAAATAGGAATGCGGGCAAGCTACTACAAACAGCATAGTGAACGCACTATTGTGACCAAGATAGACAAGAAGCCCATGCCTACTACAGTAGTACAAGTTCATATGCCAACTAGCGCTGCAAATGATGAAGAAATTGATGAAATGTATGATGAGATAAAAGAAATTATTCAGGTAGGGAAGGGAGACGAAAATTTAATAGTCATGGGTGACTGGAATTCGAGAGTAGGAAAAGGGATAGAAGGAGACATAGTGGGTGAATATGGATTGGGGCTGAGAAATGGAAGTGGAATCCGCCTGGTAGAATTTTGCACAGAGCATAACTTAATCATAGCTAACACTTGGTTCAAGAATCATAAAAGAAGGTTGTATACAGGGAAGCATCCTGTAGATACTAGAAGGTACATAGTTTCAGGGAGAGCATAAGGGAACAATTGACAGGAATGGGGGAAAGAAATACAGTAGAAGAAGGATGGGTAGCTCTGAGGGATGAAGTAGTGAAGGCAGCAGAGGATCAAGTGGGTAAAACGACGAGGGCTAGTAGAAATCCTTATCTTAGAAAGTAGATTAAGGAAAGGCAAACGTTCGTTTCTAGCATTTGTAGACTTAGAGAAAGCTTTTGACAATGTGGACTGTAATACTCTCTTTCAAATTCTAAAGGTGGCAGGGGTAAAATACAGGAAGCAAAAAGCTATTTACAATTTGTACAGAAACCAGATGGCAGTTGTAAGAGTCGAGGGACATGAAAAGTAAGCAGTGGTTGGGAAGGGAGTGAGACAGGTTTGTAGCCTCTCCCCAATGTTATTCAATCTGTATACCGAGCAAGCAGTAAAGGAAACAAAAGAAAAATTCGGAGTAGGTATTAAAATCCATGGAGAAGAAATAAAAACTTTGAGGTTCGCCCATGACATTGTAATTCTGTCAGAGGCAGCAAAGGACTTGGAAGAGTAGTTGAACGGAATGGAATGTATCTTGAAAGGAGGATGTAAGATGAACATCAACAAAAGCAAAACGAGGATAATGGAATGTAGTCGAATTAAGTCGGGTGATGCGGAGGGAATTAGATTAGGAAATGAGACACTTAAAGTAGTAAAGGAGTTTTGCTATTTGGGAAGCAAAATAACTGGTCATTGTCGAAGTAGAGAGGATATAAAATGTAGACTGGCAACGGGATAGAAAGCGTTTCTGAAGAAGGATACTACACTGTTAGAGACAGAAGATGGTAAGGAAATGATAATGAAAGAAAATAAAATTTAGCATTAGCATAGTCGGCATGGATTCAGACAATATAGTTGTGAAACAAATTTAATTGTTTATTTAGACGAAACAATGATTGTTATAAATAGGGGCTCTCATATTGGTTCCATATTTCTAAATTTACTATTTTGACACTGTCTCTCGCAGGCCCATGTATTGTCGCCTCAGTTGTGCAAGCCAGTTCTTGATTTTCTATCAGAAAGGCCGAAATTCTTTGTGACTGACGCGAAATCATCGAGTAAAAGTGATATCCGGTGTTCCTCAAAGAAATTTTGTAGGCCATCTGCTGTTCAAAATCTATATTTACGATTTAGGAGACTATCTGAGCAGCCCACTTAGATTTTATGCATATGATGCTGTCATTTAACGTCAGGTGAAACTATTAGAAAACCAAGGTCAATTGCAAAATCATTTAGGCAAGGTATTTGTATGATGCTAACATCTGCATCTATGTCTACATATGCATGACTGCAGTGCAATTCACACTTAAGTGCCTCGCAAAGGTTTCTTCGAACTATCTTCAGACTAATTCTATACCGTTCCTATCTCTAACACCGCGTGGGAAGAATGAACACTGTAGTCTTTCTTTACCTGCTCTTATTTCTCTTATTTTATTACGAAGACCATGTCTACTAAATTCTGCTAAAAAGACTCCCTACACTACCCTTGTGTCTCCTTTCTTGAGTACTGCGGAGCGGTATGGGATCCTTACCACATAGGACTGATGAAGGACATTGAAAAAGTTCGAGGAAGACAATCCGTTTTTTATCATCGCGAAGTAGAGGGGAGAGTGTCATAGATATGAGAAATAAGTTGGGGTGGTAATCGTTGAAACAAAGGTATTTTTGCTGCGGCAAGATCTTTTCACGGAATTTCAATCACCTTCTTTCTCCTCCATACACGAAAATATTTTGTTAATGACCAACTATGTAGGGACAAATGATCATCGTAATGAAATAAGAGAAGTCAGAGCTCTCTCGGAAACATTTAAGTGTTGGTTTTCCCCGCACTGTTCGGAACGATGAAGAAATAGTCTGAAGATGGTTCGATGAAACCTCTGCTAGGCAATTAGATGTGAACTGCGCACACACACACACACACACACACAGATATATATATATATATATATATATATATATATATATATATATATATATATATATATATATATATATAGTTATAAAAGTTAGTTAACTACTGCTGCAGCCATAGACCAGCTGGGTGGATGTCCAGCTAGGTGACTTACTGTCTAAATGGTTCAAATGGCTCTGAGCACTATGGGACTTAACATCTGTGGTCATCAGTCCCCTAGAACTTAGAACTACTTAAACCTAACTAACCTAAGGACATAACACACATCCATGCCCGAGGCAGGATTCGAACCTGCGACCGTAGCGGTCACGCGGTTCCAGACTGAAGCGCCCAGAACAGCGCGGCCACACCGGCCGGCACTTACTGTCTAAAGTTTCATTATGCAACAATACTGCGAATATATAGTCTTATGCATCTGCCATCTACTTCAGTCTGGGAGGCACTAGTGCTGAATCCTCCCTAGGACAGAGGCTTTTCCGAGCCATCTTTCCTCACCTCAACCTCTGTGCTTGCTTTCGACTTTAGAGGTTTTTAGCTTTCATACTTTTCTTTATGTCTGTACAAAATCAAGACGTAATGGTCTCCGCACTTAAAACATATAATTATTCTTACAGGTATCGCTCTGCTGTCAAAAGGAAAACGATCGTTTCCTCTCTTGTGGATCACGTAGCTTCTTTACGCTACTCATGAGGATAGACTACAGAAAATGATTGTTAACAAACGTGCGCGGTGACTACTGACATCAAAAGTAATTTAAAGTTGTGCATGAATGGAGGCGAAACACAAGTATACAACATTTGCTAACAGCAATATTAACAGTCATTCTCCAACTGTACTCAGAAATAAACCAAACGCTAGTGCTGCTGGCTACTGGGATGCAGTCCATATTTTCAAATTACAAGCGACCATGTCTTCCTAAAATACGAGTGTCGATTGAGGTCTCTCTGTGCCCACTTTCCTCCAAGGCCTAAGAGTCAATCCATCAATTATGCCGCAGAAATGTCTGAAGTGCTCATTTACCAGACTTCCGGTAGCAGGAATTATGGCAACACTCACTGGAGAACACTGGAACCCGGGGTTTCAGTGCAGCTGGTCTTCTGCCGAATCTAGTATCAGCTGTTAGCACCAGACAACGATTTTAGCAACACATTATTTGTTTATGTTTGCAAGTTGTCAGGTAAATCCAACACCTTCCATGAAAACCCTGACATGATAGCAAATCCGGCAGTATGTCACATAGCTCCGAATAAATCCTGACATTAAATTAACCAAAGTAATACGATCAACGAGTGAGCAAATGGAATACCACAGACTAACACAAGAACGCCTAAATGCATGTCATACCTTCCCACCGTGAAACAGACGCAGTTCCGAGGGGAGAAACGAGAACAGAAACCGAGAGCAGAACCGTGTTAAGCTAGAAGGCCCTACGATAAGGGACGGACACCCACATCGCCGGCCGACCGCCAAGACCACCCCCAGCCCATGTTAAAAGATAGAGCCCTCCAGAAGAACAGTATACATCTTACGATAACACTAAAAGAGCCACACCAGCTGCAAGTTTTAGCGTGAGACTATACGCGTCTCTGTTACGTTGCAAACGTTAAAAACGTTGCCCACCACGAAAAGTATAACGTTACTCATTGGATAGGCAGAATTTTTGTAGGCGGAGCTTAAGGTTAACATTGAGACCCTGATTGGTCAGCTGAAAACACAGCCAGATAGCTTTTCTTAAACCAATTTCGGTAAATTGTAGTAAAGAGAAGTTAGAAAGAGTTGCTTCCGAGACGGCGAGGTGTGTGTAGCTGCGTCGCCCGCCGCCCCCTGACGCTGATTAACCACCGACAAGGTAATGAACGCACGCGATGCCGCATAAGAGTCATAAGGCTTCACTCAGAACTGCAGAAGTCTCATCTGTTACATCCCCTTTTTGCATAATACTAGTGTCGATCGTCAATTAAAGTTCATGGTATTCACATTTGCTACTAGAAGTTAAAATCTGAAACACGATGATTTTTCTGTTATATGAGAAGCCACATCAGCCACTGTAATTTACAACAAGTTAAATAAGTAATTAAAGATAATTGAGGGTTACTATGTACCATTTTTGATAGTTTTCTCTTTTATGAAACTTAATTTAAACCTAGATTATAGATGTGATATGGCATAGGTCATCCTTCGATCCATTGTAGAACTTGGAAACGCATTCAGGGAATATTCGTCCATATTTTTGTTGAACGCAGTTGGTTTTTATCATCCTGTATTAAAATATTTACTTTTACCAATAGTGCAATTTATAAACAATGTTTTGTGAGTAGAATAAAAACTCCTATTGTAAACTTAACTACTTTCTCGACGTTATTTTACCAGCTAACTAAAAATAGGTAAGCCTTGAAGTCCTTCCACTAAATTTAGTTAGTATTAATATTCTTAGGGAGTGCAGTGGAGCTGACGCTGAAACCATTAAGAATTTGATTATATCATTGCTAGTCTCACTGAACTCTTCTGAACTCTACATGTCATGTGTGGTCTGGCGTCTCCTTACCAGCAACAGGTCCCAGGTTCAAACTAGTCAATTCCCTAAAAAACACTCTCAGAGAGTCGTCGCGCGAAAGTGGTAGGGAGAGACGACTTAGAACAAACAGACACCACGCAGAATGTTAGATATTGTTATATTGTTTAAGGTAACTCTGTTTCTTACTAGCGCGTGGCGGGCGGTTAAGTATCTAACAGTTTTTATATTTTTCACGTCAGTGTGTGTTGTTCCAGTTTTCCCGCTGGCAAAATAAATCCTCAATGTTGCCAGGTAGTATACATGATGACAACTTTGATGCGATTAGTGTCGGTAAATAAATGTCGTGTGACTAGGGCCTCCCGTCGGGTAGACCGTTCGTCGGGTGCTAGTCTTTCGATTTGACGCCACTTCGGCGACTTGCGCGTCGATGGGGATGAATTGATGATGATTAGGACAACACAACACACAGTACCTGAGCGGAGAAAATATCCGACGCAGCCAGGAATCGAACCCGGTCCCTTAGGATTGACATTCTGTCGTGCTGACTGCTCAGCTACCCAGGGCGGTCGTTAGTTCCGGTGTAAAGTGTGTTAACTTTGTGACTGACACTGTAAAGTGGCTTAATTGCTCACACTGAAACACGCTGACGCCGTTCGGACTTCCGCCTCATTTCCAACCGGTTGTTTTGGGATTTACTTTCCTGCACGGAAGAAATACGATCCCTTGTAATTTTGTTTCGTGCATCATGGCCAAGGCAATTATGGCTCTGCGGGCAGGGCCGACTAGTTTTGCGGATCACGGGTCGCGGATTGCGAGTTGCCGACAACAGGCCTATGCCGGTCTACGACAAGTAGCTACACTTGAGTCATCATCTCCAGATGTTACTCGTGGACGGTGCGTCGCCGATTTTAATTGTCCATCCATGAGACCTCGTCATGCATCATATTGTATGAGGAAAGGGCTGTCAGTTTTTCCGCTTATCAAACTGTCAGTTTCAAACGAAATTTGTTTTGTAAACTCTCTTCGACAGTTTGCTACTCTTGTGGTCACCGAGTTGCCACTGTTACGGTAGGCCGAATTTCTGAGTTTGTGAAAAGGCTTCTCGTGCCGTACACCGCTATGACAATTTATCCCCGCCACTATTACACAGCTATGCCCCAGCGTCAGGTAACAGGATAGAAGAACGAAGATTCTACAATACTCTAATAAATCAGTAACAGTCACACAAATGAGTTGAAGAAGATTTGCTTATATACTTGATTCGTAAGTAAAACCGCCTTCTCTAGCTGCAACTTAATTTATTTTTCCCAGACGCGTTTCGCCTTTCTCTTGCTCTAAGGCATCATAAGTAGAATCTATAACGAGACAGTTTTATTATTTTCAGATTATCAAACTGATCACGTCGCCATTTTTATGTAAATAATAATAATTTACGGTTTGCTGTGACCTGCGTTACCTTTCATCTGGTCTGGAGGTCGGACTACCACCTTTATTACCAGCAAATGAGCACAGTTTTGTATTCCGAACTTTTTCGCACTGTTCACCATGTTTCTCCTTCTCTTTTGTGGTGTACTATCATTGTTTTGCGCTCGATATAGCTATTTCTTGAGACACTGCGCTTTTAACAACGTAATGTTGTAACTCCATTACATGTTTCCTCCTCTTTCGTTCGTTTTCCTACATGTTGCTAAACTAACGAACTATAAATTTAAAACCAATTTTCTTTAATGAAGTTAATATCGTGTGTGTGTGTGTGTGTGTGTGTGTGTGTGTGAGAGAGAGAGAGAGAGAGAGAGAGAGAGAGAGAGAGAGAGACAGAGAGTTAGCTGAAGAGTGGGTACAAGTTATTCTTTTTTTGTTTTTGTAGCGTGTGTGTGTGTGTGTGTGTGTGTGTGAGGGGGCGGAAGGGGGTCGGTTGGTAGTTTGAACTGTCGAATGTTGAATATGAATGGTATGAATGTACTAGGCGTTAGCGAATGGTTGAAAGCTTTGTGACAGCTGGTTTGACTTTTCGTTTCAATTTTTTGTGGTCGGGTTCATGGATAAGTGAGTGTAAAGAGGTGGAGTGATATTATTATTATATTAATCTTCTCTTGGAGCGTTATTCTATGGTTTTATCTATTAGTGCAAACAAAGAATTGTTTGGCATGTGTGCATGATCATTCAACAGAGTTTTCCTTTCTGGTTTGGTTTTCTATATGTGGTAATATTGTTGCAAGGCTAGGGGGTGTTTTATGTTGTTGATTCTAATTATTTTCGTGTCTTCTTCCCTAGTGATTGGTTTATGGTTTTGTTCTCTTAGGTATTCTGCAAATGTGGAGTTATTTGTCCCACATTTCCAGGATCTCATGTGTTCTCCGTATCTGACATCAGACGTTCTACCTGTTCGTCCTATGCATCTGCCTTCACAAGTGTTACACTGTAGTTGATATACATCTGCTTTCTGGTATATGTCTCTGTTTTTTGTCAGTTTTTGGGTGTATTTTTGTATAGAAATGTCTGTTACATATGCTGCGTTTATTCCCTGTCTTTTGAAAAGTTTGGTGGTTTTATGTGTGAGTTTGTGATTGTATTCATTGTGTACGATCTTGTGGTTTCTTTCATCTTTTTCTGATTATTCTGTGTAGTTGTTATGGGACTGCGGGTTTGAGTTTGGTTCTGTTGTGTTGCGGTCTGTGGTTTGGTGATTTCTGTTTTTATTTTATTTTTAATTTGTTGTTTAGCTTTGTGACTATGTTACTATTGTAACCATTGTTTCGTGCTATATGCATTATTCTGTCCAGTTCTTTTTTATTATTTTTTTTACTTAGTGGTACTGTATTGAGTCTATGGAACATGTGTCGAAGTCCTGTTTGTTTTTTTGAGTGTCGTGTTTCGAGGATTGGAAATGATAATGTCCTCTGCTGTGGGTTTTCTATAAATTTCAAACATATGCTTACTGTTTTGTTTTTTGGTTGTTATATCCAGAAAGACTTTCTCGTTTATCTAGTGAGCTAGAAGAATCGCTTTGTGGTGTCTTAAGTTCGGTGCTCAGCCACCAATACGATAAGATGTGTGTATTAGGAGCTCTGAATGCATGTAATGATTCTGGGGAATTATGAGTTACACCTGACCATGGAGTGCAGCAAAGTAAACGTGAAGGAATGAGAAAAACGAACGCGCGAAATTCCCGTTTTTATGTGTAAATTACAGCTTCTGAATTAGCTAAAATCCACGTGGCTTCTTATAGAAATTGTGAACGAGAACTGAGCGTTCGAAGAGATCAGTTTCTATAGTATCAGAAGCTATTGCACAAACGGCCCGTTTTGTAATCTTTCCGGTAACAGGTTCTATTAAATAACGTATGGTGCCTGTATAAGAGTGAATGTTGATACGTGTGTCAAAATTGAAACTTTACATTAGTACGGATTGGGCTGTTCTTTTGCAACAAAGAAGTGAGTGACTATAGTTTGATTTTATTAATCTCACTCACTAGTTCGCACAAATCTAGAGCTAGAAAAATCCTTAAAGCAACTTATAGATACAGCTGGTGCGGTTGGTTCTGCTAGAAAAACTGTTTTCTAACTGGTCAGAAGAAAGTAGTCACAGCATGGTGAGCGAACATGTTTTCTGTAAGTAAAAACTTTTAACCTCGCTGCCGCAAGGTGTCAAGCGCATCACATACTTTTTTCCCGGTGTGCTTATGTAGAGATGGGAAGTTAGATATCCTCCGTCCTGCGACATGGTCCACTGCTCTTCGTTGGACCACCTCCACTAGAAGTACTATTCGCAACACTGGCGTATTATTCGTTTCTGCTTTACTTTCAGCTCTCTTGCAATCCGCCACGTTGAGTGGAACTGGACTGCTGTCGTTTGTCACTGTTCAGCCATCAGACTGGAATAGAGATGCGCAGGAGAGCACGTGACCCGCATTTGTGATCCACACGAACCACCCGACAGCAGAGGTCGGATAAACAGCGCCAGACAATAAACAATGGAGCGCCTCTGTGGTTGTGCGCCCTTCCATGGTAATCGCTCGAACCGTGGCTGCAGGTGTTCTGACAGCCGAGCGGTTCCCGGTAATCGATTTGAATAATCCACAGGCCCATATACATCGCTGGACGTCCCATCCAATGAATATCTTTTAGAGGGAGTGCTCACTCGCCGGGACAGCTGAACGTAGCACGTGCTTCCAATATTTCAGCGCAGGGAACACTACCACTCTTCAAAGTTTGTTGAATGATTGGAGTTGCTTTGTAATAGCACTGCGTAAAACTTCTCCTAAAATGTGAGTATCAATTACTTCGCAACTTTATTTACGTATCCATCCGTAGAACGAAATTTTCCTTTGTTCATTTTCTTTTATAAAAGCAATTAGTGGCAGCTTAGAACCCGTTTTATAAACCGAAAATTTTTACAGATTGTCAACACAGACTCCTTCAACTTCAAAAATATGTTCAAATAACCAAACGTCTTCATCTGATTAAGTGGAATCTTTAATCTCATCGTATTTGTGCTTTTTAGGCACACTATGGATGGAAAACGTACTGTTAAAGCTGCTACGCCTCAAGAGAAGGCACATTGTATGTCATAATTTACTGACACAAAATCGGACCTCATATTCAGAGAAAATTCAGGACCAGGTACAAATAAGATCCACCAGTAAGTTCACCAATTCATCCGCATCAAAAGAAACTGAAATTTATAAAGACAACAACAGTGTTCGACAAAGGGAAGACAGAACAAGGAAGAACACGTGAGGAAAACGTCGACTGTGTAATATATAGCCTCGCCTGTGCTCCTAAAAAGTATATCCGTGCTATATCCAGACAGTTACAGCCATCACACTCAAAAGTGCACTACACTTCACGACTGTACGATTACAAAGTATAACTGATACAGGCAATGGAGCCAAATGATAAAAGAAGACAAAAAGAGTTTGTAGCTAACATGCCGGAACAAATATTTGCAGGTTTCTCACCCTACTTTGTTTCACTAATAAAGGAAAACTGTGTAAACACGGTAGAGAGCATAGTGAGATCAGACAACTTTCGTATGGATAGGGGTTTCAGCGAGATAGTCCAAAGGTGAATGTGAGGAATGGAACAGTGTATAATCACATCATCGGTCCTGTTGTCTTCATCGAGATGTCAATAACTTCGAATCTTTATATCGATATTTTCAGGCTATATGAGACACCATAACGATGTGAGCTTCAACAATATGTTTCAACAAGGTTCTGCACCTCCACTTACAGAACACATTTGTGAGTTTCTAAACGATACATTTACATACTGGTTGTTTGGAATGGTTTGCCCAGTTCTGTGGCCAACTAGTTAATTTAATTTGTGGGTTTATTCAACGCCAACTGCTGTATTTCTAAGTACAGCCTATTCTATGGTATGGAGGATGGTTTGTTAGATCCCTTAGTTTGACAGTATAATGGGTCACCCTACTGGAACACTGCCTTCTTTTTATAGAAATGACCGATACCATGTATTCTGTCTCAGCTGTTTCAATAAAAGAATACATATGATTATGTATACAATGTATTATATTTCAGGCTAAATGTATAAAAAGAAATTAATGTGTTACAATCGATATGTACTAACAGTTAAAATTACTCTTCTTTTAAAAATATTTGAAATTACGAAATGTCTGGCACATTTAAACTCATATTATTAATTGTACAATGGTACAATTCTTAAATATATTTCCGCACTCAGTTATAAAATAATGTTATATCCTGGTGATGATTCTTCTGTTGTCAAGAAAATATGTTAACTCTTTTGCATTGTAAACTCTTTGGAATATACACACACCAAAAGAAGATTTGCATCACTCCGGTTCCCAGAACTCCTGAAGATAGACATTGATTGTGGATACTCTATCACAGACACAGTCCCTCTGACTTCTCAGAGGTGTAACTAAACCCGCCCAAATATGTAACAACCATGCATGAGCAGCGCTTATTAGACGGAGGGGATCCGACAGCCGATCAGTTCCAGTCAAATCCACGGGAAGGAGGTACACGGCTCGTGTTATCTGTAGTTGAACCATATTTAGACGGTCAATATCGCGGTTCGATCGCGTCCGCATTGTTATTTTGTGCCAGGAAGGGCACTACCTACGAATCATGGCTCGGAGGAACACTGACAGCAACTCCACCATGCTGAATAATGCTTTTCGTGCAGCCACAGGACGTCGTGTTACGACTCAAACTCTGCGCAATAGGCTGCATGATGCGCCACTTCACTCCCGACGTCCACAGTGAGGTCCATCTTTGCAACCACGACACCATGCAGTGCGGTACAGATGGGCCCAACAACATGTCGAATGGAACGCTCAGGATTGGCTTTGACGTTCTCTTCACCGGTGAGTGTCGTGAATGCCTTCAACCAGACAGTCGTCGGAGCCGTGTTTGGAGGCAACCCGGTCAGGCTGAACGCCTTAGGCACACAGTCCAGCGAGTGCAGCAAGGTGATGGTTCCTTGATGTTTTGGGGTGCATTATTTGTGGCCAACGTACGCTCTGGTGGTTGTGGAAGACGCCGTAATGCCTGTACGATACGTGAATGCCATCCTTCGACCGATAGTGCAACCATACCGGCATCATACTGTCGAGGCATTCGTCTTCATGGAGGACAATTCGCGACCCCATCTTACACATCTTGTGAATGACTTCCTTCAGGATAATGACGTCGCTCGACTAGAATGGCCAGCATGTTCTCCAGACATGAACCCTGTCGGACAAGGCTTGAATAGATTGAAAGGAGTTGTTTATGAACGATGTGACTCACCAGCCATTCTGAGGGATCTACGCCGAATCGCCGTTGAGGGGTAGGAAAATCTGGACTAACAGTGCCTTGATGAACTTGAGGATAGTATGCCAGACGAATACAGGCAAGCAGCAATGCAAGAGGACGTGCTAATGGGTATTTGTGGTGCCGGTGTGTACAGCAATCTGGGCCACCACCCCTGAAGGTCTCACTGTAAGGTGGTACAACATGCAATTTGTGGTTCTCATGAGCTATGTAAAGGGTAGAAATGATGATTATGTAGGTCTCTACTCCAATTTTCTGTGCAGACCCGGAATCGAGGTGATGCAAAACTTTTTTTGATGTGTGTAGTTAGTACTGCAGAAAGTTAGTAGTGGTGGGCGTGCCTCTGATGGAAATAGGATTTTTCTGTTTGTCACCTACAATGTAATTATTGGTTTTTTTGAATTTGGAAAATGTAAAATCAGTGCGATGTTGAAAGATGTGACAAAGAAAGAAATTCAAGAATAATTCAGGCAAATCTTCATCAGTTATTTAGTCATCAAGAAGCAACAAAATCGAAATTTCAGCTGCAAGAATGTACTCGTAGACAAGACTTCGAGCCATCGTCAACAACAAAGAGATAGTAATGATAAGTATAAAGTTATTATTTTGCATATCTTAGGCCTCTCGAAACTATCAAAATTTGTGCAAAAACAGAGAATTTTAATAGTGATGTGTGGGAGGGTAAGATTACAACAGTCAGGTTAGAGAATTTACAAAGGGAAATGGATAGGCCGAATTTATATGTAGTGGCATTTAATGAAGTTCGGTGACGTTAGCAACAGGAGTTCTGGTCAGGTGAAAGTAGAAATACAGTGTTCGTCCCCAGTCAGCTAACGATCTTGTCTGAGAATGGTTCAAATGACTCTAAGCACTAACATCTTAACATCTGAGATCACCTGTCCCCTAGAACTTAGAACTACTTAAATCTAATTATCGTAAGGACAGCACACACAACCATGCCCGACGCAGGATGCGAATCTGCGACCGTAGCGGTCGCGCGGTTCCAGACTGAAACGCCTAGAACCGCTCGGCTACAACGGCCGGCTGATCTTGTCTGACCTGGTGTCATGTTACACATTCAGTGTCAAGTTACACACTTGGGCTCCTTGCTTTGCCCGCTCCCTTTCCCTCAGGAAACCACTAGAAATTGATCAGAGTCACCCAGGGGAATCACATAGGCAATAGCGATACTTATATTCAAGGTCTTGTCGCCATGTGACATAGAAATGGCGGAAACCCCTATGGACCAATGAGGATCACGCACTCCCCTCCTCATATTCCTTATAACTGGGACACTTGAGTAGGTGCGATTACTCTGCAGCTGGACAGCATGGACAGAGGATAAAGCTGTATCTATTTCTTAATAACAAATCACATACAATGACGTCACTTGAGTTCTATTTGGTAATACCAAAACTACATGACGCCAGCAGTGACCACAGCTTGACAGGTGTGTAAGTACTCCCATTATTCTATATTTTTATGAAATCTCCTAATTTGTAACTGGGGCCACTCTGGACATAGAAATAAGCTGTGTCATTTGTTTATAACGAATTGCGTCACTTTAAGTGTACAGTATTACGTGGCACCAGCAGAGACTTTATCTAAGAAGTTACGTAATTATTCTAAGTTTAGCGTGTTTTTAGGTGTTTTCCTCAATTTTACGTATTTTACCGGGTTTTCCACACTGTTACGTATTTTGTCCAGTAACATAATAATGTGTCCTAAGTTTCATCGACGTCATGATGGTCTCAGGCATTATATATCACTGATACTAAGGCACACCTCACCTCCACGACACCATCTTTTATAACTGATACACTCCCTAGCTGGGAGGCGTAGGTACAGCCCGTTTGTTTGTTAATAACAAATTACCTCACTTGAGGTCTCTTTGATTAAGCTCATCCATTACGGATGTTTTAGAACCCGTGACTGTTTATTCAAAATAAATACATAAAACTGCAGCCAGTCAGGTTCTTTTGAAATGGTTATTTGTTATTTCATGAACTGGTTTTCGAACATTGTCAGACTTATCTTTAGATGGTTTCCTGGAATTTGAAAGAAGGTGGAACATTCTTTAATGCATCGCCATTGAACATTGGTTATCTGTCGTTTTGGATCCAAAATTACTTTTATTCTTACTGCACCGGTATGGGCAGCCTTTATTTATTTATTGTTTTTCTTGTTAGTATACGTATGTCTGATTCCGTTGTGATGGCGATTGATTTTAATTATCGTTATTGAAGTACTTTATATCTGGCTGCTGTCCCATTTTCCTTGATGGATTACCACAGAGTGTCACGCGGGGTCAAACACGCGATCCATTCCATAGTTGTATATTGTAGCCTACAGTCTGGAAATTCAGTGTCATTTAGCCAATGAGTACGTCAAGGCTCCTCATAGTCACACATCTGGGCACTTTATGAATTGTATAAGGTGGTTACTGGTAACTTTGTTGACGCCTGGACATGTGATCTGACATATAAATTTATTATTCCATGCAGAAACCGTCTTGTGTTACGTAATCGGTATATGTGATGGCACCACTAGTCGTGTATCTACTCTTTAGGTTCCTCTCAACTGATTATCGCATAAGTAATTATGTTTTTTTCTAAGTACATCTCTGACGCCATGTCAATCACTCCCGCAGTATGAGTAACAACAAACTCCATCCCTGTATTTGTCTGAGACAATTTAGGAAAATCACGGACAACCTAAATCAGGATGGCTGGGCGCAGGTACGAACCGTCGTCCTCCCCGATGCGAGTCCAGTGTGCCAACCATCTGATAGATCACTCATCCTCATAGCTTCCTAGGAAAGCATCGAAAAGTCTCCCCCCAGATATTTTGATCTGCAGTTTATGTTGCATTACGACTACACTCTAAATGTAAATTCAGATATTCAGTGTGATCACATACTACTTTTTAACGAGTTTTTTGACATTTCCAACATTTTTAGATATTTATTCATTTAGTAAGTGAGCAAACATAAATACACTCTCAGTCCTTGTATGACCAGAGAGGCTTTCCATATTTTTTTATGCCGTGCATTTTGATATGGAGCCCCAACCAGGCCACGGTATATATCTATTACCCCAAATGACCATACATACTCACACACACACACACACACACACACACACACACACACACACACAGTGTGCTGTTGGAGGTAGTGTGTCGACTTCATTCTGCTGTAAACACACACAGAGTGACTGGGTGGGCTCTATCTGTTTGCAGCAGGAAGCCACCCACCACTCTCACCGGAGGCAGTGGCGGCGGTGTTGGTGGAGGCATATTAGCTGCTGGATACTGATAAAGCTGGGTCCATCATGTGGTTCATCAGGGAATATTTCAGTCTCGACCCAGCATGCTCTACAACCATGTTAAATTTGTCTGACAAAGTCCATCTTAAAGTTTGCGGTGGATCTATATGTAAGATAGCTCCTGGTTAATGTTCTGAATGGATACAGCCACGCATGATCCAAGGTATCACCCTAAAGGTGGATCCGCCAGACCTATGTCCATGAATAAAGCCATAATATCAGCACCTGATAATGGCCTAAGGTCGAAATTGCGATAGTGTTGAAAGGGTACAGTACCGCCCAACATTGAAAATAGGTACAACATAATTCATTATTCATGTCTGAACAACATATTTTTTCTAATAATAACTCAATTTCAATTAATACAGCGAAGCCGGATACCAGTGTGGGAAAGAATAACAATTTATTTATTTAATTGATCACATGTGCACTCCCCACATAATAAATCCCTACGTCCAGTTTGGTGAGATCTGTGAAATGAATGAATGTATGGTCATCTGCTAACTGCAGATAGTGAATGTGAATATATTATCATATTTGAGACGATCCTTTGGCCACCTTTGGTGGGACCAAAGAGATGAAATTTACCTGAGCTTTGAGCGCCTGAAATGTGGCTGACCAATACGGTAGCATGGTTTTCCCCCACCTTGACAGAGGTGCGAGAGAACCTGAAGAACGGCCATGTTTTCAGCACTCTGCCGCTGGATCTTGTGCTGTTAAGACCTGTCTTAGTTGTGCTCCGTAAAGACAAAAGAGTGGAGACATGGTATGCATGTGGAATATTTAAGAGTAGTTTGAAATAATAATTTCTCTATTTCAGGAACTTTTGTGGGGAGAATTAAATGTCAGGCAGGTAATATTAATGGGATCATAGTAATCTTCGGAAGTGACCAACGGTCACAATGAAACCATGTGTAGCAATAAGTTGAAATACTTCCGTGTGCTTAAGTTAAACTGAATTACTAGCGTGTGTACAATAAGTTGAAATATTTAAGAAATGGTGTGTGCCGGACTTGAAGTTAGAGACGAGTACTTCCACGTGGTGAGTACTGTGTGAGTCTCAATCTGTGTATGAGACAAAGGATAAAGAGAAGTACTCGTCCATGGTATCAGTTGAGGACTCGCGTGTGTGATGAATATGTTCTTAATATTACTTTGCGTGATATGATTCCGTGTGACGCTAGATTCAAACTCTGAGAGGGTAGCAAGGTGAGTCGGCCGTCTATCCAGCAACGCCACTTTGCTTGCATTGCACAGGAAGGCGTGCATATATCTCCAGAGTTTATAGTAGGAAAGTAGAATTACAAAGTGGGGCAGTGTCGTGTGAAACTGGGGTAAATACTAATTGAAGTGGGAAAGCTGAGAGCGATAGTGTTGTGACTATTTATTGTATTGTATTCCATGTTGTAGTGTGGTGTATGTCATGTAATTTGTGTATGTGTGGTTTGCATGGGAGAATAGCAATGTAGTTTCAAAAGATTAGTGGGTTATGCTCGTTCCTTCTGTACCGCTCGATCTGGAGGAAAGTTTCGTGATGATGATTGTGAGAGTCGAAGTGTGAGATATAATAAAAGATCCACCATCCTATCCAGAAAGTGCACTGTAGCGTTAAATAATTACGAGACCATAACGTAGAGAATCACCAATGTAAAGCCATGCCCACTGGGCGGAATTTCTCATGTGTTATTGTTGTAGGTTATAGAATTTGTGTGTTTAGGTTATAGAATTTATCGGAATAAATAAGATAGTGAAAAGAAAAGGATTGATGGACTTTTCCTTCGAATTGTATGTTGTCATGATGTCCCGAGTTTGTAACGTGTGCGCCATTCATATTAAGTGCGGTGACCACGTGTTGAAAAAAGCCGTTAAATAAAAGACAAAAAGAAAATGTGGTATTACCAGTGCGTAGTGAACAGTCAGAGTTCTGTAAATTACTGATAGTCAGATGTGCGTTTCCGTTGCGTATTATTCATATAGGAGGATAATTTGTAACTTAATTGTGAGTACGAGAGTTCATGTTACTCGATAAATAAGAATGAATCCACTCGCTTGGCAGACCACTCATCTTGCAGGCCTGACTGCTTGATGCCACAGTATGAGCCAGGCATGTGGGTGCCTCTCAGTGTAATAAAAACTTATAATAGTCACTTGCGTGAAGATGACGTCCTTCATGAATATTGTTCAGCCTGGATCCAGTATGTTGTACATGAGCGAGCATTGTTCAAGATGGATTCAGCTTGTGGCACATATCGGTCGAATCCATCGACGCAGATTGGCAGGATATTAGTTGGGATTATTCAGTTGTTGTTGTTGTGGTCTTCAGTCCTGAGACTGCTTTGATGCAGCTCTCCATGCTACTCTATCCTGTGCAAGCTTCTTCATTTCCCAGTACTTACTGCAACCTACGTCCTTCTGAATCTGCTTAATGTATTCATCTCTTGGTCTCCCTCTATGATTTTAACCCTCCATACTGCCCTCCAATGCTAAATTTGTGATCCCTTGATGCCTCAGAACGTGTCCTACCAACCGGTCCCTTCTTCAGCATTCTTCTGTAGCACCACATTTCGAAAGCTTCTATTCTCTTCTTGTCCAAACTATTTATCGTCCATGCTTCACTTCCATACATGGCTACACTCCATATAAATACGTTCAGAAACGACTTCCTGACACTTAAATCTAAACTCGATGTTAAAAAATTTCTCTTCTTCAGAAACGCTTTTTTTTTTTGCCATTGCCAGTATACATTTTATATCCTCTCTACTTTGACCATCATCAGTTATTTCGCTCCCCAAACAGCAAAACTCCTTTACTACTTTAAGTGTCTCATTTCCTAATCTAATTCCCTCAGCATCACCGGACTTAATTCGACTACATTCCATTATCCTCGTTTTGCTTTTGTTGATGTTCATCTTATATCCTCCTTTCAAGACACTGTCCATTTCATTCCATTCAACTGCTCTTCCAAGTCCTTTGCTGTCTCTGACAGAATTACAATGTCATGGGCGAACCTCAAAGTTTTATTTCTTCTACGTTGATTTTAATACCTACTCCGAATTTTTCTTTTGTTCCCTTTACTGCTTGCTCATTATACAGATTGAATAACATCGGGGAGAAGCTACAACCCTGTCTCACTCCCTTTCCAACCACTGCTTCCCTTTCATACCCCTCGACTCTTATAATTGCCATCTGGTTTCTGTACAAATTGTAAATAGCTTTCGCTCCCTGTATTTTACCCCTGCCACTTTTAGAATTTGAAAAAGAGTATTCCAGTCAACATTGTCAAAAGCTTTCTCTAAGTCTACAAATGCTAGAAACGTAGGTTTGCCTTTCCTTAATCTTTCTTCTAAGATAAGTCGTAAGGTCAGTATTGCCTCACGTGTTCCAATATTTCTACGGAATCCTAACTGATCTTCCACAAGGTTGGCTTCTACTAGTTTTTCCATTCGTCTGTAATGAATTCGCGTTAGTATTTTGCAGCTGTGGCTTATTTAACTGATTGTTCGGTAATTTTCACATCTGCCAACACCTGCTTTCTTTGGGAAATTTGGTTTATCCAGCTTGCACAAAAAGAGTTCATGGATAGTAATCTATATGGATCACTGGTGTATGATCTGAGGTATCACGTGAAAGATGGATCTACCAGTAATATGTCCAGGAATATCATTCAAGGTTGGATCCAACATGTGATAATCCAGGGTAGATGCACCTGCACCGCTTATATGGTAATGCTTTGGGCCGATCTATATGCTCAATAAATCCTGTATAATGTTCTCTATGAATCCAACCACAAATAATCTGAGGTGTTGTTTGCTGCCGCCACTGTTGCTACCACCAATGACGTCTCCGACAGAATAAGATCGACACACTACCTCCAAAAGAAGTCCACATACATGTGTGTGTGTGTGTGTGTGTGTGTGTGTGTGTGTGTGGGTGGGTGTGTGTATTTGTGTATGTGTGTGTGGGAATAGCAAGTCACTTCTGGCCATGAAAGGAATTAGAGCACATTTGTACTTGTTCACTTACATGTGGTAAAAATGTATAAACATCGAAAAATGTTGGAAATGTCAAAAAAATTGGGAAAAAACTACTGTATCGTCTCACAGGCTGTCTCTATTTATACTCAGAATATGACACACACACTATAGTTCAAAGTATGTGGGGGGAAGTTTTGCAAGCTTTCCTAGGAAGCTATGAGGTCGAGTGGTCTGTTGAATCACTGCACAATATGCCTGCTAATTGGCTGAGATCTCTCCTAAAGATTGACAGAGCAAGCCCGTCACAGAATCTTTGGGAAAAAATGTGAATTTTTGGTGTCGCTTATATAGAGAAGTGGTTGCCATGGTGTCGCAGATGTATTTGGAGAAAACACTCGTTGTACATATGCGATAATCAGTGGAAAGGAGCTGCAATGATTAGATATAGGACTAGTGGTGAACCCACTTACATCAATTACTTAACACCAGACCAAGGCATTTGCATAGAAGGTGACTCCCAGGGAAAGAGCTACGTGATTCTTGATAACGATAAGTCAGTGTGAACAGATTGGTTAAAGAGCATGATGTGAGATAACGGGCGAGTTGTGGCGCCCTGAAAATATTCTAAGTTCAGAGTTGTCGTGGCTGCACGGGCCGCTCGGCAAGCCGGGGCTCGTCAGCAACCGCGTGGTTCCGAACATTAGCCGGAGTAAGAGGGGCAGCCCCAGCGCATGGTCCAGGCCGTCCGCATGGCTGGGTATTCCATGTTGACGCTGTGTAGAGGAATGTGGTTTGACTAAATGAAGGTGATTTGTATGCTGGGAGTGCCAAAGATGGCGGACTTTGTGAAACCTTTATGGCAGACATTTCACATGTGGAAATTAATAGTAGCCAGAGGAATCATGATACCTCAAAAAGAAACATGTACATTAACATTATTTGCATGACGACTCTGATGATGTAATTAGATTTTCAATATCTTTATTAGTTTAAAGTTTAGTATCTGACTGCGAATTATACAAGTAACACCCAGCAACTAATTTCCAAAATCTAAAAGGTTCATCCGATTTTGTCGATCGACATGTCTTTAGAAAGCTATTAGTGTAAACCTAAATTGGTATGAATTACAGGCATGTAACTAGAATAATACATGAGTTATTGGAGGTCAAAGTGACTGATTACTATTGATTGCGTCAGGCCATAAGTACTCCACAGGTACACGAAAAAACGGTAGCAGCATGCTTATAAATACATTTATTCGTCTTTGTCTTTGTTTATACCCTATATATACTATTCATGAAGAAATTAGTCAAATATTTACTGTGTTTTAGAAAGCACAGAGACATAAGGCTACTGGCCTACTTTTTCTTGTATTACTTTGATTTATGTCTGTTTAATTTGTTTATGTATTTAATAATGTGTGTTAGAGCGTGTTTCTGGTCCAGCAGAAGGAATATTTATTTAAATTCAAGTTATTTAAATGTAAATCCAGTATTTCATATGTGTTTCAATATGTTTGTGACTGCCTGTTGGCTTGGAGACATGGCAGGAGCGCTTTAGCCAATCACAGCGCTCGGTACTACGTTAGGTGTCTACCAAAGTCAATGGAGAGACTGTATGGAAGTGGGGCAGGAACATCGGGTGGCACGGGACACGGGAAGCGCGATGCAGGTCGAAGGAAATACTTGGAGAGTGTTGAGCAGTTTGAGTGTGGTCGAGGGAGATTTCCGTGGCTTCTGCAGTGAAGACATAGTATGCGTTTAGAAGTGAATATCTCGCAAGCTATGTTGTTGTCCATAACTAATTACGTGAAGTAGGAATCTATTGTTTCCCTGTTATTCAACTTGGGGAGTTTATGTAATTGCTGGAGCATCAACACCAATAAGTGTTTGCAGTAATAAATGGCATTCTTAAAGGTACTTCTGCTATCGTACTCGTTAAAAATAGTACCTGCAGGTTTTATTTAATTGCAGTCTTTTATTTATAAATTTGTATATAACTTTCAAAATTTGCAATTGGTGAGTGATAGGAACCTTCGACCATTTGATTCATGTGTATATTCATATGGTACACCGTAGACTCAGTGGTATGTGGCTTGTAATGTGGCAACTATGTATCCCTGCCCCTAGACAACGAAACCAGCCCAAACTTTTAATATTTCAACTCTGAGTCAGAGGGTACGTAGTTGAGGGCCACATATTTTTGAAAGCCCGGAATGATCTCCTCCTGTAGAGTAACGACTGGCAATGGCCGTGCCTTAGTGGTAACACCGGTTCACATCAGATCACCGAACTCAGGCGCCGTCGGCTCAGCACTTGGATGTGTGACCATCCGGTCTGCCGAGCGGTGTTGGCAAGCGGGATGCACTCAGCTCTTGTGAGACAAACTGAGGAGCTACTTGACTGAGAAGTAACTGCTCCGTTCTCGTAAACTGTCGTACGGCCAGGAGAGCGTTGTGCTGACCACATGCCCCTCCATTTCCACATCTGGTGACGCCTGTGGGCTGAGGATGACACGGCGGCCGGTCGGAAAGCTTATCAATTGTGTCCTCTCTGCATGCAGTTTTAATTAACGAGTACATGGAGATTCTTAACACTGGCTCCAAGAAAGACGACATAAGTATTACGCAGAGGTGCTATATTAAATCATGAGAAACGTATTTCTCTCCATTCAGGACATTGTTCTCCGCAATACCATCAAACAAGGATCTCGCGGCACCCGCAAACAATATTGAGCACAACAGCAGATCTGAGTGGTAGATCGCCTCTGCTGCCGTAACTGAATCGTCAGGAGTGCCGTAATCGTGTGTCTCCCAACAGTCCGTATCTCATCGCTACTGGATGTGGTACATCAAATCCATCACACAGAACCGTCCAATATTGACAGACAGCTCTATCTGCCATCCTACGGGCTACTCCCCTCACGGTACATAGTAGCAAAAATATTTGAAAAATTATTGCTTGTAAACCGCAATCCTTTTTTTACAGGTAATGCTGGATATTGCTGATAGGTAAAATAGTACGTAATTTTAATTTTCCCCTCTCTGTATGGAAGGGCTGAGATGATCATCCGTTCGTCCGATATGTTACAGATGGGTTGTGGTACGAACTATTAAATCAGGTCTGACAGATATGACTGTTATTTACGGTTCCTAAAACCGTCAAAAGCGACACTTTTACCAGAGATCTTCACTAGTGTGTTAAAATATGGGGGAGGGGTGGGGGGAGGATGTGGGAAATCTAGTAATTATGGTAATGCATGGAGAGTACTCACTGGTGGCTGTACAGATGACTAAAGGAGGTAATGTGTTGAGGAGACATATGTTAGATGTTTGAGAGCGTAGTGACCCTTTATGACCGAAAGTGCTTCCCTCCTTATACAGGTGGAGTTTTCTGTCGTCGGTACGAACAATCATCATACTGTGTATACCATATGCATAAGAAAGATGACAGTATTCATGGATTATTCTTAAATAATAGGATATAATTGGTTGTAAAACGGCGTGCTGTTTGCCTATAGTTTTAACATGGAAATCGATTACACAAAACAGCTACAATGGTAGCCGAACTAATGGTGAAATTCAGTGTTACTGTGCCGGGAAACTGTAGAACATTTCATCACATTCGTTAATACCTATAGACCCAAGACTGGGACAAATGTGTTATTATGCCGTCGTAACTACGGCTGTGTAGAATCATGACATCTCCAGATATGGTTGTCAGAACTCTAGGTCACTTAAGAGAATCATTTGGCCATGACTTATACTCCTTATTTTATTAAAACACAAACATACACATGTTTTTTGTTGTCATCACCTGCCACTGACAAAAAGCAGAGTCGGAGAGAGAGAACACGTCTATCTCTTCAATGTCTATTTTCCCTTACATTACGTTGGCTGTGAATGTTGCTTCTCATTAATGTTTTCGACCTTGCTGATGGATCCTACCAGTAAGAAGTCCAGCATTACGCTAGTATTCTTTTGGAGAAGTCACCCGCTTGGTAAGGGCTGTGTTACAGCGACAAAAGTCACTGCTACCAGGTTGGTGAGTAACCTTATAAAACAGATCGGTTGTCATACCTCTCTTTTCTTGCTCGTAGGAAACAGTGTGTGACTCTGTTTTGTGATACATCGATCGTAATGGAAACCACATAAGTTACCAGAACGGTTTTTAATAAGACCCATCACGTTGCCAAACATGACACAAGTTACTGTATACGGGGTGTTTCAAAAGTGATGGTCAATATTCAGGGATATAACAGGAATGATCATTCGAAACAAAAAAGTCAAATAAACATAGAATCTAAGAGGCGTACTTTAAGAGCTATGAGCAATTCTAGATTTTCGATACAATGAAACAAATCTCTTCTGCTGCAAGCTCTTTGCTTTCTAAATTTTGGGAAGTGGTAGTGTGGACCAAAACAAGAAAAAAGTCCAGTAAACATGTGGTCTAAAACACATACCTTACGGGCTATGAGCACTCCTTCATCTTCAATACTTTAAAATACAACTCTTCTAATGAACAAGTGCTCATAACTTTTATGGTATGCGTTTTAGAGCAGATGTTTATTGGACATTTTTTTCTTGTTTTGGTCCCTACTACCACCTCCCAAAATATGGAATGCAAAGAGCTTCAGTGGAAGAGATTTGTTTCACAGTATCTAAAATCAAGAATTGCTCATAGCTCTTAAGGTATGCATTTTAGAGCCCATGTTTGTTTTGAATGATCATTCCTGTCATGGCCTTGAATATTGACCATCGCTTCTGAGATACCCTGTATATGTCTCAGAACGGTTTTGTCCTAGCACAATTGACTTTATGAAACCTCGCTGTGCTACCGTACCTCCCAGAAGTATTAGGTTCTTGATTTGCGATTCGTGTACGACGCAGTTGTCGTAGATGGGGTGGTTTCGTGTTCGAGCTCTAACAATATGTAGCTCTGTGTTAGTGATGGAATCTTAATGTCCTACAATTTGTGATTTTATTGTAACATGTATAGGCAGTTTTTTTTTCTACTAAATAATGCTGTTTTTTTTCATGAGACTACGCAGCATCTCATAGACGAGTAAGATAGATAGATAAATAGATATTCACCAATCACAGGCCCTGCAGACCACGCGCTGCTTCCACAAACTGCCTCCATTCTTTCCTGTTTTGTGCCCGGTTCCACCAGGTATCATCAATTCCCAGGGCTGCTATGTCCTTCGCCAGGTCGTCCATCCAGCGCTGCCTTGGTCGTCCAATGGGGCGTTTGATTTTTAGTTTCCCCGATAGTGCCATCTTCGTCTCTCTTCCATCTGGCGTACGGGCAACGTGGCCCACCCATTGTATTCTTTTGCTCTTTATCTTCTGTAGCATAGTTGGTTGTCGCATCAGAAGGTAGATTTCCTCGTTTTTCCTCCTCCTCCATTCTCATTATCTAAATCTGGTCCCCATATAATTATTAATAGTTTTTCCCATTCACGCTTAGTCATGCTCCATGTTTCTGAACCGTGCATTACTGCTGGGAAAATTACTGTGTTGTAGATTTTCATCTTCTTGTTCACTGAGATCAATTTAGAGTCAAGCGTCTCTCTGTGGGTATGCATGCATTTCGTTCCCACTGCTATTCTCTCCTTGATGTCCATTTTTATGTTGTTGTCCGTGATAAACCACGATCCCAAGTATTTGAACTGGTCTACTCTCTTGAACCTCTTGCCATCTGTCTCAAGAAATTCTATCTGCTCTTGTATTCTTCCTAATTGCATGAACTCTGTTTTGTCTCGATTCGCTTTGAGCCCTACCTTTTGAGCATAATTGTCCATTTTCTGGTACATTTCTTTCAACTCGTGCTTTGATTCACTTAATAGTACTATGTCATCTGCATATGTGAGACAATTGAAGTTACTGTCCATCTCTGCTCCAGCCCACTCCTGTTGCCTATACTCTTTTATTACTTTCTCTAAGATGACATTGAACAGAACACATGAGAGAGCATCTCCTTGTCAGAGGCCCGTCTCAATCTCGAATGTTTCTGATGTGCCTCGGAAACGTACTGCTGCCTTTGACCCTTCCATACAAGCTTGCACCATTCTCACTAGCTTGTCAGGGATTCTGAAGTCCCGCATTGCATTGTATAGGCTATTCCTGTGGATGCTGTCATATGCAAGTTGAAAATCGACGAACAGGCTGTATATATCTTTATCATATTCCCAATGTTTTTCAAACAATTGTCTTAGTGAGAAAATGTGATCTATTGTCGATCGGTTTGGTCGAAAGCCAGCTTGGTACTCCTGTATGTTGTTCTCTATGAATGGTTGCAATTTTCTGAGGATTATGATGGACAACACCTTATACGTTACATTCAACAAGCTGATTCCTCTGTGGTTACCGCATTCCATTTTGCTTTCCTTCTTGTATACAGGGCATATTACAGCCAATTTCCATTCTTCTGGCAGTGTCTCCTTCTCCCAAATCAACTGTATCAGTTTATTTATCTCTAAGTGTAAGCTCTCACCTCCCTCCTTGATTAATTCTGATGTTATTCCGTCCTCCCCTGGGGTTTGTTGTTTCTCAGTCCTCTGATTGCGATTTTCACGTCTTCTTCACTAACTTCCCATTCTTCTTCATCTTTCCTTTCCTCCGTAGTGTTTGTAGGTAATATCTCATCTTGGTCTGGGCGATTCAACAGTTCTGAGAAGTATTCTTTCCATCTTTCTACAATTCTTTCCTTTCCATTTTTCAAGTTGCCGTTCTTATCTCTAGTGAAAAAAGTTGGGCTCTGAAATCCACGTTTCCGATTTTTTATGTATTGGAAGAATTGCCTTGAGTTCTTGTTTTGGTTCTCTGCCTCAACTTGTTCTAGCACACTGATTGGATATATTCTCTTCTCTGCTTTTAGGATTCGCTTTCTCTCCATTCTGATGTTGATGAAATGTTCCTTTATCTGCTCATTCTCCCTGTCAGTTAGCCACTTCTCTCGCATCTTCCTTATCTTTTCTATAACCTTCTGGCATGTCTCCTTGAACCATTTCCTCTTCTTCATTATCTTCTTTCTTCCCAATATATCCTCCGATACACTTAGTACCAAGGACTTTATTTCTTTCCACTTTTCCTCCACGTTCTCTCTTGGTTCTAGGGTCTCTAGGGCCTCAAAACGGTTTTTGATTTCTATAGCATATTGTTCTTTAATGGCACTTTCTCGTAGTTTCTCAACATTCAAAGCAGGTTCTAGTGTCTCTTTCCCCTTGTGCATGTTGGTGAACATGATTTTAAGCTTGCGCACAATGAGGAGATGGTATGACGCATAGTCGGCTCCTCTATAGGACCTGACGTCCATGACTCTGCTGACGAGTAATACATACTAAATTTAGAATGTTTTTATTTTAACAGACTCTGCTGTCTGCATCGCGTTTTACAGGCAATGCGTCAGTAGCTTTATCAGGCAGGCCTCTGGAGATGACCGATAGCATGTGGGCGATCCTCAGCCACTGTGTAAATGGCCGCATTGCGACTGAGGTGGCGTTTCGTATCAGACGAAAGCTTTTGGAAACAAATTATAGACCGTTACTCCTAGCCACACACAGATCGGTGACTCCCCCATGTCTCAGTTTGCGTATGCTTTTGCCCACGTTTACTTGTGGCCGATGACACAGTTCTTCTCGACGACTGGCGGGCACATGTATGGGGATGTGTTTGAGGGCTGAGATTTGGTCAGAATTCCCAGGGCTATCTTGAGGCTCACAATGTTAACGTCGACTCTCGCGCTTCATAGATCTATAACGCTGGCAGATACGAGCAGTATCTCGTCATAAATATGGTGCTAATTGCACTGTTATCAGATATGTGGATCCTTTTCCAGAGGTCATTGTGCGAATGTTGTTCGCAATTTTGAATCATGTTGGTAACTGGTCTTTTGAGAATCGGTTTATCGTTATATGGTGCTTGGTCTCTAAGGTCGCATTTTATATGACTTTGTATGTTGGAAGTTTATTTTTTGCTGCACTGTGACTATTCGTCAGTCTCGTTTGCGTGTGGCAATGTCGTATACATTTATGTCTACATCTTATTGTGATGCCACGATGTAATATTGTGGTAGTGACGTGTCTGGCAGATTTATCCCACCGTTAACGTGTTCGTATGATTGGATTTGGTCGCTAAATTTTTTTCCCTGATGTACCGCATTTGGATCACGTATAGTGGGGGATATGTTTGTTGTAAAAGTCCTGATCATGTTTGAGGGATACTCATTATTAATGCACACATACATAGCAAATACAGCAGTTTGCTAACTGTGTAGCATGTGTCTTCGAAATTCTATCGATCATTGGAAATTACATACCATACTCGGAATTTCTCGTGGTTAGCGTACGAGGCTTATAGTAATACAATATACTAGCAGTCTTCATTCCACCTGGGAGGCTGCCTAGCTGGAAACAGAGTCGTCTACGCTAGTTTCAAAAAACATGATGGTTGGAGGGGGGAGGAGTGGAGAATGTTTCTGGTTGATACAGAAAGAAAAGGTGATGGAGAGTAATGTGCTTTGGGCTTAACCTACTAGCGGCGGTGATCCCCAAAGTAGTCCACGCTGGTGAGCGGGTAGGTATCTACGAGTCTAGATGTTCTATGAAGAAATTAAAGAGGAACGTTAAGGGGAAGTGCTTGGCGCTTAAACTGTTAGCAGTTTTTATGTGCAAAAGAGTTGATAAGTTACGACAGAAATTTCCTGACAAACGTGAACGAGGCTCGAAATCGGCACCTTTGCCTTTCGCGGACAACTGCTCTTCCGACAGAGCTACCCAAGCGTGACGTACGACCCCTCCTCACAGATTTACTTCCGCCACTACCTCGTCTCCTACCTTCCAAACTTCACAGAAGTTTTCCTGCGAAACTTGCAAGACTAGCGCTCCCGAAAGAAAGGATACTGCTGAGATATTGCTTAACTACAGCCTGGGGTGTTTCCAGAATGAGTATTTCACTCTGCAGACGAGTGTGCACTGATATGAAACTTCCTGGCAGATTAAAACAGTGTTCCAGACTCGAGCTAGGGAAAAGGTCCCCAGATTCAAGCCTTGGTCCGTCACACAATTTTAATCTGCCTGGAAGTTGCATATCAGCGCACACTCAGCTACAGAAAGAAAATTTCATTCTAGAAGTTAGGACAGGTTTTACTGTGGCCTATGCCATCTCCGTAGACGATTCAACGTCATTTGTGCCAGCTAATAGGACGGATTCTATTACACATACATTGTGTAAATTTCTCTACCGTGCCTGGCGAGATGGTCTGTTGCAGTATTAGACCGACATATGGTGAACACCCGTTCGCGACCTGGTGGTCACGACCGTATTAATACACGAGTGTGAGTCAAATGAAAATCTTAAATATTTTTTAAATATTATTTATTATGCAGAAATGTTACAAAGCTGTATCACTTTTCAACGCTCAATGCAAGTCCTCCAGGGCATAAATTCCTTTAGAAAAAAATTCTTTTGGTAGTCCGCGCAACGACTCATGCACCGCGTGGCGTACCTCTTCATCAGAACGGAACTTCTTTCCTCCCACTGCGTCTTTGAGTGGTCCAAACATATGGAAAACATTTGGGCCAACGTCTGGTGAGTGTGGTGGATGAGAAAGACACTCTAAATGCAGGTCTATGATTGTTGCAACTGTTTTACGGGCAGTGTGAGGCCTTGCATTGTCATGTTGCAAAAGGACACCTGCTGACAGCAATCCACGTCGCTTTGATTTGATTGCAGGCTGCAGATGATTTTTTAGGAGATCTGTGTATGATGCACTGGTGACAGTGGTGCCTCTGGGCATGTAATGCTCTAGAATGACACCTTTTTCGTCCCAAAAGAGAGTCAGCATAACCTTTCCTGCTCATGGTTCTGTTCGAAACTTCTTTGGTTTTGGTGATGAAGAATGGCGCCATTCCTTGCTCGCTCTCTTCGTTTCCGGTTGGTGGAAGTGCACCCAGGTTTCGTCCCCAGTAACGATTCTTTCAAGGAAGCCATCACCTTCTCGTTGAAAGCGCCGAAGAAGGTCTTCACAAGCATTAACACGTCGTTCTCTCATTTCAGGAGACAGCTGCCGTGGCACCCATCTTGCAAACACTTCGTGAAACTGGAGCACATCAAGCACAATGTGGTGTGCTCACCCATGACTAATCTGTAAACATGCTGCAATCTCATTCAGTGTCACTCGGCGGTTTTCCTTCACTATGGCTTCAACTGCTGCAATGTTCTGTGGAGTCACAACTCGTTGTGCCTGACCTGGACGAGGAACATCTTCCACTGCAGTCACATTTGCGAACTTGCTACTCCTTTCGTAGACTTGCTGCTGTGACAAACATGCATCACCGTACTGAACCTTCATTCTTCGATGAATTTCAATAGGTTTCACACCTTCACTACGCAAAAAACGAAAAACAGAACTCTGTTCTTCCCTGGTGCACGTCGCAAGTGGGGCGGCTATCTTTATACTGATACTGCGACGGCATGTGTGCATCTGCACTATGTTGCTACCTACAGGCCATTCTGTACTCTGTTTGTTGCACGCTTACCAACTTACAGGATAACGGCCCGAAATTTCGATTTGTTATTACAAATTTAAGGTTTTCATTTGACTCACCCTCGTATATCCATACCGTAACGGCACTGTTCAGCGAATTCAGTGAGGAGAACGGTGTGTATATGCACTAGTCTCTGATATTTCCACCTACGTCTTGAGATCTGTTTGCAGTCACTACCACTATTAAAAAAAAGGCAAAGGTCCCGAGTTCGAGTCTCGGTCCGGTACACAGTTTTAATCTGCCAGGAAGTTTCATATCAGCGCACACTCCTCTGCAGAGTGAAAATCTCATTCTGGATACCACCACTATTGTTTGGCACTAACCGCCACTTTCTCGACAACTGCTGGGCGCTGTGTCCGCGATCATCGGCGTTCACGGCGACACTACACTGGTCGGAATCTTAGGGGGATCTATCCTCCAGCAGGTGACAAGATCTGCGTTGGTGGTTGTGCAGATGCTGGACGACTCACTCTAGAGGTGTGCTACAGATACAATATCTTTGGTTTGAGGCATCATAGTTTTACTACGACGTCACACAATCTAACAGTGTAGTGTGGTATTTCTGATTCAATACCTTCTTATACGATTCTCTATGACGTCACTGTTACTACCAACGTGCTCGTCTGCGTCATCGTCACGTCAAACACTGGTAATGGAGTGGTGGATTAGCAGTGATACGTTAATCTGGTCAAAAGCTGACATCAACATGACGTCGATGCCACGCAACACGGCGATCCGCGACGCGATGTAACGCCACGCGACGCGACACTGATTTGACGTCGTGACGTGACGTCGTAACGTGACGTCCTGACGTGATTCGACGCAATGTTGACACACAACTCGCGTAAATGGGTGTAATGTGTAAAGTTGTGGAAATTGGATATAACTGAGAGCAATTACGTAACTGTCTGCGTGTGGCGTCTGCTAGTGCCTTGAAATATTAATCTGATAATCCTCAAGCGACATAATTCAGTATTAACGAACAGGCGGCCTATACCTATGCCACCTAGCTCCAGAGTGGACCTGTTATAAGAGATGCAGTTGTGAAGGTATGCCTCAGTAACAGAGATACCTAGCTCACTGTTGTGATTGCCTGAGAGAATCACGGCGTCGATGCAACGTCGAAAACAGTGTTACATTATTGGACAAAGTACGTAACTTTGTGGAATATCTGGTAAAATACGTAAAATTGAGGAAAACACGCAAAAATATTTAAAACCGAGAGTACCTATATATTTGCCTAGGTGAGGTTTCTGCTAGGGCCACGTAATATTGTTACTAACAAATAGGTTTAGAGTGACGTAATTTGTTACAAAAAAATAGACGCAGCCTCTCCCTATACTCCAGAGTGGCTCCAGTGATCGAACAGGAAGATGCATGAAAAATATAGAATAATGAGAGTACTTACATATCTGTCTCGTTGTGGTCTCTGCTGACGTCACGTAATATTCCTATTATCAAAGAAAGTGAAGCGGCTTCACTTGACGAAATTTGTTATTAAGAGATAGGCACAACCTTATCTTCTGCCTGTGCTGTACATTTGTAGAGTGGCTTCTTCCACTAAAGTGTCCCAGTAATAAGGAATATGGGGAGGCGAATGCGTGATCCTCATTGGCCCAGAGATGTTACTGCCATTTTACGTCACTTGGCGAGATGACCTTGAGTATTAGTACCACAACTGCCTATCTTTGATGAATTCCTGGTGGTTCACTGGGGCGAGGAGCCCAAGTATGTACCTGACAGTAGATGTGTAAAATGAAACCGGATGCCACAATGTCGTTATCTGACCAGGAACATAAACTGTATTCCTACTGGTGATTTCAGGGTTCAATACAAAGTCACATAGGGGTAATGCAGGAGTGGGTTTAATAATGAAGAAGGAAATAGGGATGCTGATAAGCTACTGTGAACATCATACTGATTGCTTTATCGTAGCCAAAATAGACACGAAGCCCACACTTACCAAAGAGTAGAAATTTCGAAGCCATTTAGCTCCGCAGATGATACAGACATTAAGAACGTGTATGATGAGGTAAAAATAATTATTCACACATTTAAGGAAGACGAAAATTGTGGTGGTTGACTAGACTTCGGTAGTAGCAGAAGGAAGAGAAGGAATAATTGTAGGTGAATATGGTCTGTAGGATAGGTATGAAAGAGGAAGTTGAGTAGAATAATCCTGAACAGAGCATAATTTAATCATCGCTAACACCTGGTTTAAGAAGCATGAAAGATGGTTGTGTATGTGGAAGAGACCTAGAGACGTAAAGTTTCAGATTAATTATATAATGGTAAAACAGAGATTTCGGAACTGGATTTTAAATTGTATGATTTGTAGAGCACAGGAGAGTAATCCGTGGCGGGACGCATCAAAACAGTCAGAAGACTGATGATCAAACAAAAAAACAAAACAAAAAATTATTTCCTTGGGCAGATGTGGACTCTGACCACTATTCAGGGTTTATGAACTGTAGATTAAAACTGAAGAAATGTAAAAAGATTGGGAAATTAAGGAGATATGACTGGATAAGTTGAAAGAACCAGACGTTGTTCAGTCAGAGAGACACTTAGGCAGCGGCTGATTAGAACATGGGAAAGGAATAAAGTAGAGGATGAATGAATAGCTTTGAGAGATGTAATAGTGTAGTCAGCAGAGGACCAAGTAGGTAAAAAGACAAGGCCTGGAACAGTTCCTTGGATAACACAGGAGACACTATATTTAATTGATGGAAGGAGAAAATATAAAAATGCGGCAAATGAAGCAGGCGAAAGTGGATGTAAACATCTGAAAACGAGATTGACAGTAAGCGCAAAATGGCTAAGCAGAAATAGCTAGAGAGCAAATGTAAAATTTAGAAGCATATTTCACTTGGCTATAAATAGATACCGCCTACAGGAAAGTTAAAGAGATGTTTGGAAAAACGAGGAACAGCTGTTTGAATATTATCTCAGATGTAAAACCAGTCCTAAGGAAAGAAGAGAAAGCTAAAAGGTGGAAGGAGTATATAGATGGTCGAAACAAGGCAGATGCACTTGAGAGCAACGTTTACAAATGGATGAGGACGTAGATGAAGATGAGACGGAAGATATGATTACATTGAGAAGAAATTAAGTGGTTCAAATAGCTCTGAGCACTATGGGACTTAACATCTGAGGTCATCAGACCCCTAGACTTAGAACTACTTAAACCTAACTAACCTAAGGACATCACACACATCCATGCCCGAGGCAGGATTCGAACCTGTGATTGTAGCAGCAGCGCGGTTCCGGACTGAAGCGCCCAGAACCGCTAGGCCACAGCGGCCGGCGAGAAGAATTTAACAGAGCACTGGAAGACCTAAATCGATAAAAGGACGCTGGAGTTGACGACATTTTGTCAGAACTGCTGATAACCTTGGGAGAGCCAGCCATGACATATCTCTTCCATTTGGTATGCAAGATGTTTGAGACAGGCCAAATACCCTAAAACATCAATAAGAATATAGTAATTCCAGTTCCAAAGAAAGCAGATGCTGACGAGTATGAAAATCACCGAACTATCAGTTTAATGAGTCATAGTTGCAAAATACTAACACGAATTCCTTACAGAAGAATAGAAAAACTGGTAGAAGCCGTCCTCGGAAAGATCATTTTGCATTTCGGAGAAATGTAGTAATGCGCGAGGTAAAACTCACACTACGACATATCTTAGAAGACAGTTTCAGGAAAGGTAAACCTACGTTTATACCATTTATAGACTTAGAGCAAGCTTTTCACATGTTGAATTGAATACTCTCTTTGAAATTCTGAAGATAGCGGGGGCAAAACACAGGGTGCGAAAGGCTGTTTATAACTTGTATAGAAACCAGACGGCAGTTATAAGAGCCGAAGGACATGAAAGGAAGTACCGGTTGAGGAGGGGTTGAGATAGTATTGTAGCCTATCCCTGATGTTATTCAATCTGTACATTGAGTAAGCAATGAAGACAACCAAAGAAAAATATAGAGTAGGAATTAAAGTTCAGGGAGAAGAAATTAAAACCTTGAGGTTTGCCGATGTTATTGTATTTCTGCCAGGGACAGCAAAACACTGGAAGAGCAGTAGAACGGAACGGACAATGCCTTGAAAACATAACATAAGGTGAACATCAAAAGCAGGACAAGGATAATGGAATGTAATTGAATTAAATCAGTTGATGCTGACGGAATTCGATTAGAAAACGAGACACTGAAAGAAATAGAATGATTTCGCAATTTGAACAGAAAAATAACTGATGATGGCCGAAGTAGTCACGATATAAAATACTGACTGCCAGCGCCAAGAAAAACGGTTCTGAAGTACAGAAATTTGTTAACATCGCATATAGACTTAAATGTTAAGACTTTTCTGAAGATTTTTGTCTGCAGTGCAGGCATGTAGGAAGACAAACAATGACAATAAACATTTTTGACGAGAAGAGAAATGAAATTTATGAAATGTGGTGCTACAGAAGAATACTGAAGATTAGATGGGTAGATCTCGTAAGTAATGAGAAGGCACTGAATAGAATTGGGAAGACAAGAAATTTGTTGCACGATTTGGCTAAAAAAAATGCATTCTAAGATATCAAGGCATCAACAGTTTAGCACTGGAAGAGGAGTGGGGAGTAAAACCTGTGGAGGAAGACCGAGAAATGGATACAGAAAGCAGAATCAGAAGGATATAGATTACAGTAAGTATTCGGTGATGAAGAGATTTTTCACAGGATAGTGGAGGATGGAGAGCTGCATGAAACCACTTTTTCGACTGAAGATCACAACAGCGAAAACCTGTTATTGTGTACCTTTTATTGAGTTTCGTAAAATCCGACTTCTAGACTTCTTCAGTGCAGTAAGTTTTTAAACTGGTTTTCCCTTTGATAATGCGTGTCTACATAGCCATATGCCAGTTATCGTAAGCAGATATTGTCCAATCAAAACTATTGTCCCTCGTTGAAAGCCAACTGTTTTATTTCTAAATTAACTAATCTGAATTACGGGAAGCTGACACTCTCGTGTATTGAGAAAGATCTACTTAAAATTACTTTTGACTCTTACGTGTCGACAACAGTTAACCTTCGCAAGTTCAACGGAAAACAGACTCATCTATCTCAGTAAGAAGTAACCAAACAGTGCTGCAAGCAGCATAAGTGAAATAAGATAGTATAAAGTGAAATGGAATTCGCGTTGTTGACGATACTGCGTGCAATGCACATCTTTATGCAATTTGTATAGTCTGAAACGACTCTGTACCTTACTCCGACTCTGAATCTTACTCAAATGCAAAATCTGAACAAACAAAAAAACAGAGAACGTCTCTGACACTGTTGTGTTTGTAAATCTGCAATCTCTGTGATAACTTCACATGTGGCAAATTCTTTTTGGTGTGTGTGTGTGTGTGTGTGTGTGTGTGTGTGTGTGGTGCTTTGCACAATGTGGTGATATACAAGTTACGTAAGTGCTGGATATATTTAGGAATATGCGGAAAATACAACCCTGCAACTTCGCAACAAAATCGCGCGGAATTTTCGACGGCAACAACACACCAAAAATACTTCGCCACAGTGAATAATAATAAAAATCGGTAACGGACGATAATGTAAAGTGTATCTTGAAAATCATGTGAACAGCCGTCTGATGATGAACTTGCCAGTTCGAAACTGGTAACGGCGCTATTTACCTAAATAAATAGCAGTGTTAATAGTGGCTGGTTACTGGTTTCTTCTTTGTAAGAATTAAACTACATTAACAAAAAAAAAAAGAGCGCATCCCGAAGCCTCCACTAAAAGATTATGTGCGTCGTATGCTGGCGGTGCTGCTGCAATCGTATCCGGTAGATTGAAAATCTTATTAATTATGAATTAATAGTCTAAGATAATTGGTTGACTTTTATGTGTACGTAATTTGCAATTAACCCCTTCTACTGACAAAAAATTTTTTCTGCCACGGCAGGCTTGTGTAGTATTTAGGGATCCACGAAAAAGTACGTCGACTAACCAACTAACTTGATCGTGCTGTTCATTCCTAAACTGTTTGTCATAAATACTGTAATGGTATCTTATAAGGTAAAATGGATGTACGTAATGTAGTGGAATTAGTAGCAGAGGGGAACAGTAACCTCTTTGTCCAAAGATATAAAATATCAATATGTGACGAAATAAATGAAAACCTTAACGTTATGTCTATAATCTGTAACAAACATCATAAAATTAAATGTTGTAATTTTCAACTGGATCTTAAACTTAGTACTGAGGAAGTGTGTGAATGTGTAATAGCAAAAGGGCAGGTTTTGAACAACAGAGATACTAATACGCACCGTACGGAATCCAGTTGCTAGGATAATATTATTCAAAGTACCTGATAGTTAATTTTTACATTATGTTTGTCTTACGTTGAAATGTGGTTAATCTGTAATGTAGGCAGTGGAAGAGCCAGTTCTTACCTCTGTCATGAAGCAACAGCACGAAAAAGTCCCAATGCAGTCTGCTCATTTTTCTTTATTATAAAATACGAATGTAGACAACCTGTTAAACACTTTCACTTGTCCTCCGACTGTTTTCAAGGCCAAAATAATAACCATGCAACGGTGAGATTTTGTTTAATGCTATTATCATAGGGCAGATTTCAGTTGATCACCCTCTAATGTCCAGTTACAGGCCACTCTTACCTTCCATGTGATAGAGATTTTATCATGGTAATAAGAGAAAATTATAAAAGAGATGAAGGTGCTAAATTTTACGGATTGGTGGCCGAAGTTCTACCGAAAAAATGCTGTGTCCGTTGAAACTCAAGGAATGACTGGGAAATAACAAACAGCATTTTCATGTGATACAATTCATGCAATTCTGCTGTTAAAATGAACATCTCGGTGTTGTTCAAGTAAGGCAATTTACTGATGGCTCAGGAGATCCCATTCCAGCTGGATGATCCAACTTTAACTCCACTAAGTCATGTACGTCAGATTTATCGAGATCATGTGCCTGTAAACGAGGAGAACACGGATAATCTAAGGTGATTTCTGCCATTCCTACAAAAAGAATAAATCATCCAGAGCTTCTGCTGTGACATACGCAGTTGGCCAACATGTGTTGAAGAACGAGGCGTGTGTGTTGCGAAATTCCAAAGAGAGTGGAAAACGGGCATAATATATTGATTTTTGTCCATATTATCAATAAAGTATGAGTTAGGTAATGAATTATTTAAGTTAGATAAACGTTCACTAAATAAATTTTAACTCAACGTGAAGAAAATGTATCGAGATCGTAAATAGGACTTTGTGTTCTTCCCTTTCCATCCATCTTCACGAAAAATGAGAAGAAAAACGGAATTTCTGCCTAACTTTAAGACCTGGAATACTGTTTACATTTTCTGAGAAGTTTAGGTTTTTGGACGTCTGGATTTTCTCAGTGCTACCAACTCATTAATATTGCGTAGTGAAGGTACTGATTGTGTCTTGCCGCTACTGTATAACATGTGATATATTAAACATCTCAACTGTACACTGGTCAAGAAATTAAATATACGAGTAACACAAGAAAACTAAAATGTTTGGGAAGCTGTCTGTGTGAACTCCAATGTCTGTCCTACGTGTTCTATTTACTGTTGCTGCGTTGGTCCTAGTGCGCCTTTGATCATTTCTGCAGGGGCGGTCTTTGTACCTCGGCTTTCGATTGTATTGTCACAGTTACGCTACGAATTGTTTGAAAATGGACATAGGTGTCCGAAACTAGAATCAAGAAATGTAAAAGATACCTCTTATCTTATGACAGAGCTACAAATATTTATTGTAATTTTCTTTCTCCCCGGTTACTTAATTCATGTTTATTGGCAATGAAACAATGTTTCTATTGTTCAGTAGCCTTTGTAATATGTTTTGTTAATAATGCCTGTCAATATTTGTTTTCTTACATTTCAAATCTAAATATGCCTCTATATTTGTTCCACATTTTTGTATAATTGTATGTTGCATCTCAGTTCAAATATTTTTTCAGTAGTCCTAATTCTGCTGCCAATAGTCTTCCGACCACACTACATATTTTCTTTGTCCCCTGTTTCTTAATTCCTTTTTATTGGCTTCAATTGGTGTTTCTGTTATTCCTTCACTTGTGTTATATGTTTTGCTAATAATGGCTGCCAATATTCATCTTGTTAAATCTCATACCCAGATCTAAAACGTGGAGTAAGGTGGTGTGACCATTTGCCAGCTTTGGCCGGTTCATATCTTAACAATATTTGCAGTATAATACTTGCGTCCTCCAAGCAAAATCTTATTATTGAATGCACTCGTTCTCAGCTCTATGATTACAAGCTCATTTCTAATTGTCATACACTCTGTGTCTTTCAGCGAAATTATGCTGTTCGTTTCGTGGACAAATGAAGCATTCCTTTCGTCAGAAAAGTTAAATCTCCAAATATTAAGCCTGACCACGCAATACCTCGTGCAACGTAAACTTCTTAGAATGACATGACACACAAGCAGTTTAAAAGTTTCTGAATCATGTTTAGATGCTTAGTAACTTTTAGATATAATTATTTCTCCATGTTTGGAGCGTCCTTGCTCCGCTACTGTCTATTAAATTAATGAATATCTGTTCCAGTTGATAAGAGACACTTTATTTTGCTTAACTGGTCATTTGATGTCTTTTTCACCAAATCATAATTTTAAGATTCCACTAGAAAGCGGCTTCAATAGTAGAGCTGAAACTCGCCACGCAGTAAAATAAAGAACTTTTAAATAACTAAAGCGGATATCCATTAATTCTTGGAGATCAAACTCTCGTTAGCGGGAAGTGTGGAAGAGGAGGTCCTGGAGACAGGTTTTCTGGATTAAAACAGTGCATATAACAGGTGTGATCATCATCTTTAATATTCTAGGACAAGGGGAGAAACACAACCTTCAACACATGCACTGAACACCTGAAGGTATTTGGCATCATTATTTTCATGGCACATGTAATACATTACTCTCAAAAACTTAAATAAAGTTTATGTAACAAATGTCAACAACCATATCACATATGCAAGAGAGGTTTTGATGAGGTGTGAATAAAGTATATGAGAAATACAACTCATCTGTATTCACGAAAATATTCATAAGAACAGATTTTCATTTTCAACACTTATTACCTGAGTTTCTTGCGGAGAACAGTATTGTGAAATACACATCTTCCCCCTTCCTCTAAAAATGAACAATTTCTGTATAGTAATGCTCATAACTGCACGAAGTGTGGTAAGGCACATAGCAGTCTTCACGTTTTTTTTTTCTTGTTTCTTTTTTACATTTCGATGCAAATTAGCCTCCTTATAGCACCATACTGACTGGAATGTTTGGCTTGCACAGTACAGTTTTCAAAAAAAGAATTCTTAATATAAAAAATTCATACAAAAATATCAATGAACTGCAGACAAGCCTTTAAAACCTGATTAAGTACAAAACTGTATACAAATCTAAAAGTTCTTATAGACACAAGATATTAAATTTCAGTTCCCTCAACCTCATATTAAAATGTTAATAGATGAGAGAGCCTTGTTAGACTGTGTTAAAATATATGACAATAACAGTATAAAAATATATATTACAATGTTGGCATCAAATGACTCACTGTGGCGATATAAAAAGCCGCCAGTGGAAAAACATTATATAAAATTCTAAGCACGTTCTATAAATCTGTTACAAGCATTATACAACTAAAATTGTCTCGATGAGATCATCGATCTCTTGTCCTGAACACACTGGCATGAATCGCGATTTCATTCGCTACACTGACGATCATAGTCACACGATATAAACAGAACACTGTTCGTTTCACGATCACACACTTAAAAACGCAAATTTCTCTAACGAATGACAGTCTGATTATCTGCCTTTGTACAATGGTTTTCAGCCGCAGCGATCTGTGTGGGTAAATTTATTAAGAGGTATAAAGTAATTCACCATTCAGAGACCTATCCACAGGGATTCCATGTATCTTTCAAACAAAAGGAAAACACGAATCTTTTCTCAAAGTGCCTAGACACGGATAGGCAAATAATCACTATTTATCCTCAAGTCATCGTAGACTTCCTTAAACTGTAGTACTGAAGCTGTTTTTAAATTTTCAAAGAATAAAAAATTGCTCGAAAACAGTAAATTCATGTGATGAGGAATACTTAGAGATAATTTTGGGAGTAGTTTAGAGTTTTTGTGGTTCGTACATGATCTGAATCAGACATTTTGCAACACAATTGAGGCTTATGCTTACGTAGCCGCTGCTCGTGTAGGATAAATTTCAATTCAGGTCACGTGCAGTTAGTCGAAGATAGTTGTCTGAATAGTTGCAAAGTGGAATTCGCAGGTCAACCAAGGTTTATATACGGGGGGACTTCAAAATGTAAGCTACACCTGTCGTCCCTTGCCAAGACTATTATGCAACAAAAGGGGTCCATTTCCAGGAAAGAATATACACTCTGAGATTCCTGGAGACACGTCTGCTGCGGTAGGCGGAACAAGTGCATGGCGCGCAGAAGTGGAATGGGGCTGCAACTAGAAACGTACTCCAAAGTTCAAAAGCGTGAGACAGTATAATTTTTGTTCGCAAAAAGTGTAAATGGCACACAGTTGTGCAACTTACTTTTTGAAATTGCGTCGTAATATGAATGTTTTGTACGTGAAATTTACAATTCTTCACAGAAGATCGGAAATCTTGTTCCGAACCGTCCTGGAGTTGCAGAAAAGAGTGAACAAACAAGAACGAGAAAGAGTTGTATACTAGGTATTTCAGACGTTTAACGGGATCTATGAGAGACACGATAACAGAAGTGAAGCTGTTAAGGTCGATCGACGGTCACAGGTGGATAGAGATAACTACGTATAAGATGATGCATTACATATCACGAATGTTAATTGAATTACGTCTGATTATGTGACCTGTCTTCATTGTTACATCCTTTTCTCTTTTTTTCTCTTTTTCTTTTTCTCTTTTCTTTTTTTTTTTTTTTTTTTTTTTTTTTTTTTTTTTTTTTTTTTTTTTTTTTTTAGCTTTACAGTGAATTCTTCTGATACATAAACCGTAGATCCATTTTCTCGAACTGTTATCTGAATGTAAATGTGTTTTACAAACAATTTTTGATTATTTTTGGTCTTCATTATGTGTCCGTAATGTGGTCGTATTGTTCAAAAGAAATGAAATTACAGTAAAGTGGGTTCTGGGTACTATTCACATTGTGGTATGGTCACGAAATTACAGACGTTAGAAGCATAGCAGTATTCGCAGAATCTGGTAAAGGAAGCAAAAGTTGGCTGGTCCTGTGCTAACCAGTGATCAATCAAGTGGCTACACAGTTAATTAGAGTAGGCAGAGCTCAGAAACTTGGCAGACGTGGACAAGAGATTGTATCGATAAGCTGCGCGTAATACAGTAAAAGGAAGATTAACGGTGACTCGTAAAACTTTGTTTATGGAGGGTTCAGATCTGAATGAATAAGAGGAGATCGCGTTAGACAAAAAATCTCCTTGGAGAGCTGCAACTATCTTTAGTTCTGAATGTAAATATGTCTTTTTCACCGATAAAAATTTTATTTATGATTTCATAATTAAGCGTTTCGGGCTAATTCGTTACCAGATCTGTCATGAACAGCTCCTTGTCGCCTCCTACTGTATTCCGAACCACCATCACTACTCAGTACCGGTAGTTCGGAATGTAGTAGCGGGCAACAGAGTACTGTATATGGTTCTCTCAGGTCTGGTAAATACATATACCGAAACGCGCAATGATGATGAGGCCCATACTCCGAGGAGGGCAGGGGACGTTGCGGGAGAACCGCACCGCCGTACTAGGCTTGATTCTAGTGGAGGTGGTTTGCCCTTGCCTTCCTCCGATCGTAATTGGGATGAATGATGATGATGATGAAGACGACACAACAACACCCAGACATCTCGAGGCAGGAAAAATCCCTGACCGCGCCGGGAATCGTGTGCGGGAAACGAGAACGCTACCACAAGACCACGAGATGCGGACAAACGCGTAATGATGAGATGAGAAATAAAAATTATGTTGGTGGCCTAGACTAATATATTTCCATCAGTAACAAGTGATCGTTTGCGCACCTTATATTTAATGGCAGAAAAGCTCTACTTGCTTGTATCAAGTACTTAATGCCATGTACGAAAAACTGCTACCTTTCTCATCGCCAGTTTGACCGAGCAGCAACGGCAACGACAGGAAACAATTGCTAATTAAATATGCTGCTCACTTTTCAGTTTCTTATACACGGTCTCTTTGTTCTCCTATTTTAACCCCTACGCCACTGTACTCGTATAAAGCACGGGGGAAGAGAGCTGAAACCGGGAGTTTCACCAAGAGCACTGGGGCGGTGTCTGTGTTTCTTGGAGAAATAAAAAAGTCTTGAAGCGCGGCGAACGTCAGAAACACTGTGCCGCGCAGTCAGTGCCGTGGTCGTCCTCGGGTGCACCGAGACACGTCGGCGCGCTGCGGGCCGCGCCGCGCCACGCCTCGCTCACTTGGGCGCCTTGGGCTGGTGGCGCTTCATGTGCAGCGCGAGGTGGTCGGAGCGCGCGAACGACCGGTCGCACACGGCGCACTTGAAGGGCTTGGCGCCCGTGTGCTTGCGGTAGTGGCGCGTCAGCTCGTCCGACCGCGCGAACCGCCACTCGCACTCCGGCCACTGGCAGCGGTACGGCTTCTCCCCTGCGGACAGAAAAACACGTCGCGCCTCAGTATGTGTACGTCACACTATGCTACAGAATTACTTTGTACTAGCGATCTGTGCCAAAACCGGAATCCCTCTTTTGATATTTAAAAATAGAAAATGGAAAAAAGTTACATTTGAAAAGCATGTAATATTTACTTCATAATGTTATGCGTTATTTACACTGATCAGCCAGAACATAATGACCACTGCTCGCAGCGATGTTGGATGCCGTATGGTGGCGTTGTAGGCACGTGACGCGGTAACAAAAGTATATAAGCGGATCAGACACGGACGGAGGATCAGAAAGGATACGGATCCTGTACACCTCCCGCAAACTCGATCCTCCTCACCCCCTTGTCTCACCCATCCTCTCCCACCCCCGCCCGCTGCCGCGCCTGTATTCCCACGTCCCACCCGGTCTCCATCTCTCCACCCTCCTCACCCTCTCCCAAGGTGGCTTCCGCCAGCTCCCCCTCCCTGATGATGTCCTCCTCCCCTCCATCTACCCCTCCTATCAACTTTGATCCTCCCCTCCACTTCCTGTGTCCTTTCCTTTAGGCACCCTCCCTCCCTTCTCTTTCCTTTTGCCCCATCCCCTTCCTCCACCCCTCTTCCCATGGGCTTCCCCTCCCCCATCCTCCCTCCCCCTATCTCCCCTGCCCATGGCATCACTGCTCTCCCCTCTCCCTCTCCCACTCCGCTTCCTCCTCCTCCTCTCTTGGCAGGTCCCCAGACTCGCACACGCTCAGTGAACATTCGCGCTCCGGAGGTCATCGCCATCAGTGTCTCGTGTGTGTGTGTTCGTTTGTGTTTAATTTCTGTTCGCCGTCACGCCACCACTGTTCACGTGTGCCGTCGCCATCATCCATGTTATGTGCGCTGTGTCAACTAGTGTTAGTGATGTTTCTAGTCCAGTGTGAACAGCTCCATGTTTTTTTGTTTTTTAGTGTCTACATTTTTTGCCCGCCGTTTTGATTGTATTCTCTGTGCCACCTATGTGTAATACTCATTGTCAAACTCAAGGCTGAAGAACGGCGTACTATGCTGCTGACAGCCCGCCTTTGTATAAGGTGTTTAAAATCACAATAAAGAAAAAAAAAGGACGGAAGATCACTCCAACTCTCTCCTTCCCCTCCACTGGCGTGGCCCAACACTTTGTCCTCTCCCTTCTTCTCTACCTCTTGTACATGGCAGACAATCCACAGCCCCCACCACCTGTCGATCTCCTGCAATATGCCGATGACACCGCCTTCCTTGCTCTTGCCCCCTCCCTCCAAACGCTCCCAGAGCCTCCTCCAGTCCCACCTTGACCTGTTCACCGTGTGGTGCAACCAATGGCTCCTTAAGATCAATCCCTCCAAGACCCAGGCAATCATCGTAGGTTACACCACCCCTTCCTTCCACCTCCTAGATTTCTATGGCTGCCCCATTGCCCTCACTCCCGCCCTCAAGTACCTTGGCATCACCCTCGACCGCCGCCTTTCCTGGACCCCCCATCTCCTCACAGTCCAAGCCAAGGCACGTAACTGTCTCCGTCTCCTCAAACTCTCTGATCGAACATGGGGATTAGACCATTCCACTATCCTACATACCTATAAGTCCCTCATCCGCCCCATCCTATGTTATGCCCACCCTGCCCCCACATACAACAAGTCCCTCCAAATTCTTGAGCACCATGCACTCTGCCTCGCTTATTGCATCCGTCTCCCATCCCCCACACAGATCCTTTATGATATTATTCACTTCCCTCATCTCCTCCTGTTCCTAGAACGAATGCAGATCCTATATGTCTCCTGCAAACTGGATTCCCCCCCCCCCCCCCCGTCCTTTGGTTTCCTCCATCCTCTCCTGCCCTAGCCTGCTGCAGCACCTGTACCACAGTGTCCCACCTGGTTTCCATCTCCACACACTCCATACCCTCGCCCAAGGTGGCTTCTGCCAACTCCCCCTCCTGGATGATGTCCTCATGTGTTCTGTCTACCCCTCCAACCAGATCTAATCCCTTATTCTGCTTCCCCCCCTCCTAAGGGCTCCCTCTCTCCTTCCCTCTCCCCCTTCCCTTCTTCCTCCTTTTCCCCTGCTGAACACCTTTTTCCCTTTCACCCCCTCTTCCCCTGCCCCCGAGCTTCCAGCTCCTTTCCTTCTCCCCTCCACTGCCCCCTACCCCCTCCTTGTTTCCCCCTACTGTCTTTGCCCCCTTATCTAACCCCCCTCCTCCCTTCACCTGGTGGTAGGCCCACTTTGGTGCAGTGATTTTAACATTTGCATTGTGGTGTCAGTGTTACTCCAGTGCCGTGTGCAGTGATACATTCCACCAGCACTAGCAGTGTCACCAGCCTCATTCATTTTTGTTCCCACTGTGGTGTTTCTTTGTTTTCGTGTTGACGAACAGTGTTCATTCTCCACATGTGTGTATGGCTCTCGTTTATGTTGTTTTTAAATCTAATGTTTCTACTCATCTATTTTTGTTGTTGTTGATTCATCACTTTATACCATTCTATGTTAAGTGTTATTTTGTCATTTGCCTATGTTTTCTATGTAACTCTCTCGGCTGAAGAGTGGCGTATTGTGCCGCTGCCAGCCTGCCCCTTTTTGGGGAGTGAAATAAAAAAAAAAAAAGGATGGACGATCACTTTAGCAAAGATATGGGCTGCAAATGTGGAAGTCCATTGAGAAAAGCGACTTTGGCAAAGGGAAGATTATTATTATGCAGAGGCAGGGAACGAGTCCCTCGAAAACGGCGAAGCTGGTCGAATGATCATGTGCTACTGTCTTTAGCATCTACGGAAAGGGACAGAAGGAATGTGAAACCACCACTAGGTGCTAAAAGTTTGAACGTTCATGACTTTTCACAGAATGTACTGATCTGTGGCATCTCTGTCTAAAGAGCACAATGTTGGTGCACTTGCAAGTGTTTTGGAGCACACTGTTGATCATACACAGTTGAACATGGCAGACCATCCTATGTGTTCAAACGCTGACAGACTGAAATCGTCAATTACGATTACAGTGGGCACGGGGCCATTTGGATTCGACAGTTGATCAATGGAAACGTGTCGGATTTTCGGGTGAATCACATTTTTACTACACTAGGTCAATGGCTGTCTCCACAAACGCCGTCATCGAGGTGAACGGCGAGTCGAAACGTTTAGCGCGGGAAGAGCGCAGGCTGGTGGGAGCAGTGTTATGCCATGTGAGACATTCTCCTGGGATTGCATGGGATCTGTGGTAGTAATCGAAGACACACTTGAGCCGCGAATCACCTGCGTCCCTCGTGCTTGATGTCTTCCCCGGCGGCGATGTCATCTTTCAGCAGTATAACTGTTCGTGTCTCAGAGCCATAACAGTGCTACAGTGGATTGAGGAGCCTTATAGTGAACTCATGTTGATGTCTCAGCGACCAAATTCGCCTGATGCAAACCCCATGGAACCCCTCTAGGTCGATACCGGGCGCATTCACTGCGTATGCGGATCAGCGGCCCTTTGTTTATGCGAATTAACATGACGAGTGAGTAGAAATCTAATGCCACGTACCTCCACAAGTCTACCAACAAACTGTCGGATCCGTGATACGCAGAATCAGTAAGTATATCGTCCTAAAGTCATCTAAACAAGCTGTTAAGCAGGTGGTCATAATGTTTTGGTTCATCAGTGTATATTTTACTCTTAGAAAATATAATCCAAACTTATAATGCAAAAATGTTATTTTCAGAAAGCACACACTTAGTAAGCTTGAAAAATAGTTGCCAAAATCGAATCTCTTCCAGAAATAATCAAAATTTCACTAAACAATAGTGGGAAAAGGTATTAAATCGAAAAAAAAATAAAACGTAGTTTCAAAGCATGTATAATATAACATCTTTCAGAATGATACAGAATTTCTCTGCCTTTTCTTCGCTGAACCCAACAGCCCTGCTGTAAAATGTTTCAGTGGGCTTTTTTACTGACAGTTTGTTTTGTGGCGTTTAATAAAAATACTCATGCACTTTTTTCCACCAGTTTCGTCTTTGAAAAGGCGTTCAGTATTGTTTCTCTCTGCCATTTGTCCAGCTATTCTTCATAAGTCATTACGAGTAATCCAAAAGCAAGAAGCTTCAATAGGTTGACAATACTAACCAAGTTTTTCTTCAATATCTTTACAGAAAATTGAAAGTATTCCTCTTTTTGTTTTTTTGCTGCCTCAGCAGATGAACAATTTTATAAGTTTTTTTTTTTTTTTTTTTAAACATTGATCTGTTCTAAGGCCTTCATGCAAACCATCTTCTCTTTCTGGTCAATATCAACAGTTTTAGGCATTTTAGATGGACTCCACTTTCTTTGATCAATCTTCCCCATAATACTCATGGAATCTGCAGTGGAACTGCGATGGAATAAGAACGTGTGTTAATACAGGCAGACAGACGTTAAACATGAAAAAGTAAGAGGGAGTCCGATTTAACTGAGGGAATTAGGTTTACGCATCTACAGTCTACACTTTCTTACCAAATAAATTTTAAAATAAACGTGAAATGAAACGACTTAATCATAAACACTCTCCCTTAAACCTCACTTCTCAGGAAACTTACAGACTGAAAGGCATACGTCTCAGTATCTGAAAGGAATAACCAAAATGTAACAAAACATAAATACCTTTTCCACTGCCGAAATATGTTGTGGAGAACTGATAATGAAGTTAATCGGGCGATATATGCAATCTGGTACAGAGTAGTAGAAGTCTAACCTACAATTTATACTTGGTATACTTGATTCGGTAGAACGCAGAGCCATGAGCTGGGGGAAGAGTGGGCCGCTTTAGGGTAGAGGAGTACAGTTTAGGTCACTTTCCCCTATTAATTTGTATTCCTTCTCACGAATGTAAATTTTTCAGTTGTTTGTTTGTTGTATATCGCCAGTTTCAATATCGTGAAAATTTGTTGAGGACATTAGGAACAACTTTTATAAAGCAGACACAATGACAGTGTCAGAGATATAGGAATATAGTCTTAATGCAAAGTCTGTCGATACTGTCTGAATGGAAAAAGAGACTCTTTGAAGTACGTGTGGAGAGTAGCACGTAAATTGCGAGTAGAGAAAGAAAATGGACGTATTTAACTGCTGGTAAAACAGGACGCTGACAGTGTGTGTTGCTATGCATATAGCAATTGCTTGTAATTGTGAGAGGCAGTGCAATTAGTGTGGGCCAGACTACAGTGATGGTTTACGAGGAGGCTTCAAGGCAATTACAAAAGAAGAGTACTGTTTCTGCAAAGCATACGTAAGAAATATTTGTAACTGGAAGATGGGACATAATGATTGTAATTGCCCAGCAGCTTTATAGAAAGCTAGACATCTAGTCCTGTAAAAGACTTGCCAGTGTCTTAGAACTTCCCTTCGATAATAAATTACTCATGTTAACTTCAGTCGAAATTTTATGATGCTCACTAACCGAAGCCATTACCACCATCAACAGCGTCCATATCCTATCATGCTAAGTACCGAGAATTTCATCATGGATGAAAGAGTTTAGTGAAACAAGTTAATTTTTACAGACAATACAGTTCAGTTTTCTCTTTAACTGACAGGTTATTTCTTGTTGATAAATTGAAGTCATTATGAAATATTTGTACTTAAATAATTTTTGAAAGTAATATTTGTAAACTGTTGAAGCTACTGAAACTGACAAGAAATAATGAATTTTAACTGCTGTTCAACTATACTAATTACTTTTGTGTGTTTTGGTAAATTTACGCATCTAAGTTTCCCTTCGTATTGTACTGTTGTTTTTAAATCATCCATATATGACTGTTTTATTCTATTCTTGAGAATGAAAATACGTGGAAGGACTGATAAATCAGATTCAGTGTATTCCCTAACAGTAAGGTTACGGTGAGTAAATATTAGCGCAATGCGTAATACTAATTCAATCGGTTGTGATTTTCTTTTAATAATCTATTTTCGAATCCTGAAGTTTCAATATGTATTTGGATTTGGTTAATTACTTCTGTGATCATCTACCTATCAAAGTTAGCTCCCAACTGAGTAATGACCATTATCGCCCATACCAATTTAATGTAAGCTTAAATCTCACCTAATCCAGTAATTTCAAAACTAAATTCTCCACTTTGGGACTGGCGACCGTGTTATTTCTTTACAGAACTAAAATTTCTTTAAATAACACATTCTTCATTAATAATAAATTCTATTAACAATTCAGATTTAATCTTTGTAATCATGTATGAGTGCTTTCATTCGTTATTAGGCAGGTGTATACACTGATGTTACTAGCAATTACTCGTACATTTTTCTACGAAATTTTCGGTTTATTTTTTTCTACTTTGGCTGTTGTTTTTTAGTCTTTTTATCTTTCCGTAACCAATTTAGCCTTATGAAGCCACTGTCTGGCGATAATCTGTATGGAAAAGCACGTGAATTGAGGACACAAAGTTGCGAAGGTAAATTAGCGGAAAAATAGTTGCCTTTCAATTGGGAAAATTTCTAAACTGGCAGATCCTTCACATACTGCCTCTCCACTGGTACTGTTTTCTGAAATGCAACTGCCCTTGATGTTCCACGTTTCACTTTTGACATTTGGTTTATACACGTGAGGGGGATACGTGCAAAGGCATAATGTCGACGGAAGAATAGAAGAGTGGTTGCCTAACAGTCTACATATGTACATAACGAAATTAAGTAATAAAATAATATACAATAAAGTAAGTAAAATGCAGAAAAATTACCTGGTCCAGCAGGAAATTCAAAAAATGGTTCAAATGGCTCTAAGCACTATGGGACTTAATATCTGAGGTCATCAGTCCCTGAGACTTAGAACAGCGGCCGGCCAGGAAATACAGAAATAAAGTATTCATCACAATTTGATCACATGTTGGCGATTTGTTAGGCCCCTAATTACATTTTGAATAATTCTGTTTGTACGTCTTCAATGGGCTGATGGTTTTAGCGCTGCAGCGTGTTTCGATATAGTACCTCTGGAAACACAGACTTCTCAGTTTGGATAATATAAGAGCAAAAAAAGTAGCTAGAAGTATAAATGCAAGCGTTTACAGGAAAGCGGCCCGTGATGAATCTTCAGAAAACAAAGAGGGAAATGAAAATGCGTGAAACAGAACTCATAACGTAAAAATCATTTTCAACATCAGACATAACGAACAATTTTATTATCATACTTTCTGGCAGATTTAAACTGTGTGCTGGACCGAGACTAGAACTCGGTACCTTTGCCTATTGCGGGGGAGTGCTCTACCATCTTTTTTTTTGTTTTTTTTTTTTAATTCCACAAAAACAGTAACAAAAATGGCTACAATGAAATGACATAAGAGCTACCATCTATCTGAGCGTGATTCGTGCTTGGGTCGCTCAGATGATAGAGCACTTGCCCGCAAAAAGCAAACGTCCCGAGCTCGAGTCTCGGTCCGGCACACAGTTTTAATCTGCCAGGAAATTTCATATCAGCGCACACTCCGCTGCAAAGTGAAAATCTCATTCTGGAAATTTTATTATCATTTCCACACATTTATCGGATTTAATTAATTGTTTTACAAAGAACATAAATAAATATCCTTTGTTTATTATCTATGTGCTGGTGGTAAATTCATCAAATTTCCAATAAACGTTTTGTTTCGCTAATAGCATACGTTCTTCAACTGTGAAAGAACGTCAAGAATGCCCCCTCCCCGCTAATTTGCAGCTCTGTCGGCCCCTTGTCTATGTAAGTATGCTACAGTTTAGCACTTTGCCATTCACTGTGTGACTTGACCTCTACGTGTCAGGCAGAGCAACGTGAAACTAGTTTGCATGTAAGAGATTCTTGGTCGGACTCCAACGATCGGCGTCGCCGATTGGAGATTCGCCGATAACCGGCCGGCCGCTCTTTTGCATGTGCTGACAGGCCTCCGTCATTGCCAATTCCGGGCCGGCGGCATGTGTAATTCGTACAGTAGTTAGGCGGCGGCAGCGGGCGGCCGGCAGAAGTGGCGAGACGACTTGTGTTTTCGCTGCCAGTCAGCGCGCGCCGCGCCGCCAGCGTATGCAATGGTCGCGTGCGTGCGTATTCCGCCAGCGCCCCTTGGCAAGTGGCCGGCGCGGGCCGGATTCGGCAGCCGCCCGTCAGCGACCGCCCCGCCTCGCATTATTCTCCGTTTTTCTCTTTTTTTCGGTTATTCCCCTCCTCCTCCGACGCGACAAGCGTCCGACCCCGCGTACCAGGCGTACGGCGCTCGGCGCGGACGGCATACGAAGTTGCGGCTCGCACGCGCATGCGCCGTGGCCATCCGCGCCGTCGCGCGCCGCCGCCGTCGCCGCCGCGCATGCCAAACGGCGGACCCTCGCGGCCGCCGGAGCCAGGGTCTTCGAACTCCGGCCTCGGTGCGCTCGGGTGCCGCTCCAGCACGGATGTCGGAGCACTTGTTCTGCCTCTTATATCCTGATCAGTACAGGACGCGAAAGGACTCATTCCCTTTCTCGCAGCACCCCATCATAGTTTACCATTTTAAGTACACCCAGGAGGATTTTGATGAGACTGATACCGGCTGAAGAAGCCTGTGTATAACAAAGACTTTGCTTCCAAAAACGAATGATGGCCTGGTAGTGGTGGCCAATTCACATGTACAGTACTGGCCATTAAAATTGCTACACCAACAAGAAATGCTGATGATAAACGGGTATTCATTGGAAAAATATATTATACCACAACTGACATGCGATTGCATTTTCACGCAATTTGGGTGCATAGATCCTGAGAAATCAGTACCCAGAACAACCACCTATGGCCGTAATAACGGCCTTGAAACGCCTGGGCATTCAGTCAAACAGAGCTTGTACAGGTACAGCTACTCATGCAGCTTCAACACGATACCACAGTTCATCAACAGTAGTGACTGGCGTATTGTGACGAGCCAGTTGCTCGGCCACCATTGACCAGACGTTTTCAGTTGGTGAGAGATCTGGAGAATGTGCTGGCCAGGGCAGCAATCGAACATTTTCTGTATCCAGAAACGCCCGCACAGGACGTGCAACATGCGGTCGTGCATTATCCTGCTGAAATGTAGGGTTTCGCAGGGATCGAATGAACGGTAGAGCCACGGGTGCTAAAACAAATGAAATGTAACGTCCATTGTTCAAAGTGCCGTCAATGCCAACAAGAGGTGACCGAGACGTGTAACGAGTGGCACCCCATACCATCACGCCGGGTGATACGCCAGTATGGCGATGACGAATACACGCTTCCAATGTGCGTTCACCGCGATGTCGCCAAACACGGATGCGACCATCATCATGCTGTAAACAGAACCTGGATTCATCCGAAAAAATGACGTTTTGCCATTCGTGCACCCAGTTTCGTCGTTGAGTACACCATTGCTGGCGCTCCTGTCTGTGATGCAGCGTCAAAGCTAACCGCAGCCATGGTCTCCTAGCTCATAGTCCATGCTGCGGCAAACGTCGTCGAACTATTCGTGTAGATCGTTGTTGTCTCGCAAACGTCCCCACCTGTAGACTCAGGGATCGAGACGTGGCTGAACGATCCGTTACAGCCATGCAGATAAGATGCCTGTCATCTCGACTGCTAGTGATACGAGGCCGTTGGGATGCAGCACGGTGTTCCGCATTACCCTCTTGAACCCATCGATTCCATATTCTGCTAACAGTTATGGATCTCGACAAACGCTAGCAGCAATGTCGCGATACGATAAACCCCAATCGCGATAGGCTGGTCGCTCCAACTTTACATGACGCTTACACTAGTTGCCCAGGCACAACTCACCACCCACCTTCACAATTTTACTTCAGACAGTACCTCTCTCCCTTCCGAACTTTGAAGTAGTTCTTCAGCATAGCTTCCTGAGATAGCACTTCTAGAAGGTATGATACTGCTGAGAAATAGCTTACTCACAGCCTTATTTTTATTGGTAATAAAGGCATGAGACCTGGCAGACTATCAAAAGACTGGCGCGTTTCCCAAATTTTCTGACAGCACAAAATGAGCCACAATTCTTTGAGTTTTCTGAATGTGCTCTATCAGTCTTATCCGATACTACACAAGAGGGCGGATAAGCTTAGTGGAGGCGTTTTCTTTAGCACATTTGTTGCCACTTCTAAGCACTCTCTCAAAAGAACACAGTCCTTAGTTCACCTCACTGCACGATCGGGGTATTCAATGCCCTGTAGCGTTTACAATAGGAGGTAAAATCAAAACCTGTCGGAACACGCTGTACGCCTCCATTCAGCTACTGTCAACTGTGTTGTTTGGTCGGTTAAAGGCATGCAGCTTTACGTGCCGCTTTGAAAAATGGGCTATTGCAACATACCCGACTCCAGGCGACCGTCAAATTCTGTTCCTGTTCTAATTTTCCTAAGGAAAATAGTTGAGATGGACTTGCATTCACTAACAGCCGCATTTTCCTGGTGGGTTTGAAACCTATTGTCATTGACGAGGCGTCACACTCGTCTTCGGTCCTTGTCAGTTACGATCTTTTCCAACCACTGTCCTTAAACTGCGTCACATGGATGTGAATGATACGCTATTCTTTTTAGACACCTTGGATTGTCACGTTGATACATAAAGAAGTCGTACATCATCATCAACGATGTGGTAATGAGCACGTCTAAACGCGATAGCTCCATTCTGCTATTCTGTCACACTTTCACTAATCTTACTGCGGTAATGCTGTGCAACCTACTGGTCCATTCGCATCACTTCTCTGATTTTACTTAGGTCAGCGATGAAAGGTCATATGTCCGCTTTGTACTACTAGTGCGCCGTCTACACCACTACATTGCGACCAGACAGGTCTTTCAATGGGGTGACTATTATTTGATCTGGTGAGCTTATGTGAAATATTGTAATGTGCTAGTAACGACAACTTCCCTGCATCTTACTCAATAGCACCGAATAATGTAAGGAGACGTGCACTTGACCACTGAAGATGTTTTGAAATACAGCGAACGCGCTGGTCTAAATGCATTCATGAGCAAATGAATTATACATCTGCCAGTAGGCTTGTAGCATAGCTATTCACCTTGATGACGGCGTCAGCCTGTTGAGGCGTGGTCTCCAGGAAGCACTGATATACTGAGTGAGCCGCCCAGACTCATACCCACCCACCTACTGCAAACAGCTAACGGAAATAGGTTCAGGGCGCATGCGTCTCCTTCGATTATGTCGTAGATGTGCTCTATACAGGCTAGCTGTGCACGGAACGTAGGTAAGGGGAGTTGGGTACAAGTAGTCTGGTACCATTCGGAAGAAATGCGTGGTGCGTCTTCATATTCAAGGCACAGATGGGGGATGCTGTAGGTGAACGAACTGGTAAACGCAATGGAAGAAACGATTTCTGTGACGCTCCCCATTGGGAGATGGTCGCAATCGTATTAGGGGCCCCACTTCATGCCACTTAAGGAGTCCCGACACGGGAATACCTCCACCATCTGCGTGAATGATGCTCGATTGGTAATCGAGACGCAGCATCCCGTGCGGTTTCCGACATTCCAGACCGCTACCATATTCATCAGGCGTCTAATGGCAGTGTTCCCGCGCCGATGCTAATCGCTGCGTCCTGAGGTGTGTGCCGAGCAGGTGTACACGTGTGGCCTGGTCTCTTCTACACTGCACGATATCCAGGAGTTGGTTCTGACTTAGAAGAGCGTTTACCAGTTGGTGCTGTTCAGGATCGAACTGACGATTAATTTACCTTACTGTGGCTCGTGCACTTGCTGTTACAATGAGCTAGAGCTGATGCGTCCTGTTTCACTGATTCGAGGAAGGATCGGTACACCCTTGACAAGCTGGCAGCTGAAATTCCACGAGTGCACGACTTCAGACAAAGTGCCCTAAGCGTCGAACACCAACGACCAGGCAACGAACACATTCTGTGCTAGAATATCGTACCAACGGCCGGAGCATAGTCTGCCGATGACTGAGTAACGTACTCACTCCGTCTTCAGGCCACGAGTGGCCTACCGGGACCATCCGACCGCCGTGTCATCCTCCGTGGAGGATGCGGATAGGAGAGGCGTGGGGTCAGCACACCGCTCTCCCGGTCGTTATGATGGTATTCTTGACCGAAGCCGCTACTATTCGGTCGATTAGGTCCTCAATTGCACCCCGAAAAATGGCAACAGCGCATGGCGGCCTGGATGGTCACTCATCCAAGTGCCGACCACGCCCGACAACGCTTAACTTCGGTGATCTCACGGGAAGACTCAGTAACGTGGCTCGCTGAAATATTCGTTTTCCCATATTGACAGGAACACTCGCCCTCCAGCGGATCTACAATCAATAAATTCGATTGCTAGTAAGATTTCAAACTTTTTGCAGTTATAACAGACGTGTAATTGAAGATATAATGCAATTAAACTGTAGTTACAGATATAAGGCGCTTTCCGAGTGTGTTATCTTAGGTGGCCTGCCCTGTCTTGTCACGGTCTTGTAAATACCTCACAGAGGTACCTATTTAAAATTTTTTAGTTACCTTTAATTCATAAACATGATGAGACGTGCCATAGTTCACGAATACAGCTATTTTGGTACAATGGAAATGCATCACCCGAGATCTGTGATCGCAAGTGAGTCACAGGTGGATTCTCTAGTCTCCAGGACACGGAGGTTACACTGTTAATATTTAAATATTGGAAATTAAAATCGTCCAGCGAATACTGTCTGTATTGTATCGCTTGCGCCTTTGTCCCGCATTTTGCGCGGGGTTGGCATGGTTAAACCGGATTTGGTATGTTAATGTAAGGGGTGACCTGATACCCTTCCTGCCGCCACCCCGTACCCCCAGGGACGGAATCAGAGTACCCCATCTGCTTGCGTCCAGAGGAAATCATGGAAAAGTGCGGATGTGTTTCAAATGTCTGTGAGTCGTGTAACGGAGGCGGAACGTGGGGACCAGCCCGGTATTCACCTAGCGGGATGTGGAAAACCACCTAAAAACCACATCCAGGCTGGCCCTTGTTAATCCGGCGGGCGGATTCGATCCGGGCCGGCGCGCCTACCCGAGTCCAGGAAGCTGCGCATTAGCGCTCTCGGCTAACCTGGCGGGTGCATACTGTCTGCATATGAAGGCTAATCTCATCAACTACTGTAGACACGTTTTTACGGTTTTAAGTAACAGACCCAATCACGTGGAAGGTTTGTGTACATAATTTAATAATTCTCTATATCAAACGACACATTAGTTCTACATGTAAATCGACATATATGTTCCGCAAGTCACCATATGGCCCGTGGCGAAGGGTACCTCGTACTACTACTAGTCATTTTCTTTCCTGTTGCAGTCCCAATAGAACGAGGGAAAAACAACTGTTTATATGCCTCTGTATCTCCTAATTTCTCTTACTTTCGTGGTCCTTACGCGGAATACGCGATGGTGGAAGTAGAATCGTTCTTCATTCAACTTCTAATTCCGGTTCCCAAACTCTCGAGTAATACTCAATAATTGTTAGCACTAGTATTCTATACGGTGTCTCCTTTACAGATGAGCCCCGCTTTCATTGATGTTTGGAGCGACTTCTCGTGAAAATTCTGGGACTAAGAGCTGCCCTGCTGCAGACTAGGCTGCGTCTGGCGGAAAAAAGCAGTAAAGAAATGCAAAGAGCAATGAAGAATATTCAGAATCTACAATGAGGTGATAAAAGCCATGGTATAGCGATATGCACATATGGAAATGGTGGTAGTATCACGTACACAAGGTGTGAAAGAGTAGTGCATTGGCGGAGCTGTCATTTGCACTCACATGGTTCATGTGAAAAGGTGTCCCACGTGATTATGGCCGCACGATGGAGGTTAACAGATTTTGAACGTGGAATGGTAGTGGGAGCAAGACGCATGGGACATTCCATTTCGGAAATCGCTAGCAAATTCATTAATCCGAGAGCCACAGTGTCAAGAGTGTGGCGAGAATAGCGAATTTCAATCATTACTTCTCGTCATTGACCAAGCAGTGGACCGAGCGAGGTGGCGCAGTGGTTAGCACACTGGACTCGCATTCGGGAGGACGACGGTTCAATCCCGTCTCCGGCCATCCTGATTTAGGTTTTCCGTGATTTCCCTAAATCATTTCAGGCAAATGCCGGGATGGTTCCTTTGAAAGGGCACGGCCGATTTCCTTCCCCATCCTTCCGTAACCCGAGCTTGCGCTCCGTCTCTAATGACCTCGTTGTCGACGGGACGTTAAACACTAACCACCACCACCACCAAGCAGTGGCCTACGGCCTTCATATTATGAGTGAGAGCAGCGGCGTTTGCGTAAAGTCGTCTGTGCTAACAGACAAGTAATACTGTGAAACAGACTCGGAAATAAATACGGGACGCAATACGAACGTATCCGTTAGGACAGAGCGGCAAAATTTGGCTTTAATGGCAGCAGATGATCGACGAGAGTGACTTTGCTAACAGCACGATATCGCCTCCAGCGCCTCTCCTCAGCTCGTGACCATATCGGTTGGACCCTAGACGGTTGGAAAACCATAGCCTGATAAGATGATGATGATGATGATGATATTGGTGATGTTTGGTTTTTGGGGCGCTCAACAGTGCGGTTATCAGCGCCCATACAAATTCCCAACCTTTGCTCAGTCTAAGTCGTCGCCTTCATGATTGATGATGAAATTATGAGGACAACACAAACACCCAGTCATCTCGAGGCAGGTGAAAACACCTGACCCCGCCGGGAATCGAGCCGCGAGACCACGAGCTGCGGACCCGACCAGATGAGTCCCAATTTCAGTTGGTAATAACTGATGAGGTTTCAAGTGTGGCGCAGACCCCAAAAAGCCGTGGATCCTAGTTGTCAGCAAGGCTATGTGCAATCTAGTGGTGGGTCCATAATAGTGTGGGCTGTATTTACGTGGAATGGACTGGGTTCTCTGGTCCAACTGAACAGATCATTGAGTGGAACTGGTTATTTTCAGCTACTTGGAGACCAATTGCAGCCATTTATGGACTTCACGTTCCCATACAACGGTGGAATTTTTGTGGATGACAATGCGCCATGTCTCCAGGCCACAATTGTTCGTGACTGCTTTGAAGAACATTCTGGACAATTCGAGCGAATGATTTGGCCACAAAGATCGCCCGACATGAATCCGACAGAACATATGTGGGACATAGTCGAGAGATCAGTTGGTGCACAAAATCCTGCACCGGCAATACTTTCGCAGTTATGGACAACAGCAGAAACAGCATGCCTCAATATTTCTGCAGCTCATGCCACGTCAAGTTGGTGCACGACGCCAGGTAAAAAGAAGCCCAGTATGACATCGGAGTATATCCCTTGACTTTTCTCACCTCAGTGTATACATGTCTTCTACACATCTATACACTGACTTTCCCGCCGCTGTTTCCTGTGTTTGTGTGGTGGCTAATCTCAGCAACCACTGTAGAGATTCTAATAAGGTTTTCACTAAAAGATAGGAATTTTTTTTTCTTTATTGATTTTCAATTCCCCCCGAAGGGGGCGGGCCGGCAGCAGCTTACTACGCTGCTCTACAGCCTACAGACTTTTTTTAAATAAAGGAAGAAGAAAGAAACAAGGAAAAACAGGCGATAAAATGGCGATTTAAAGTGTAAAATGGCGTAAAATTGCGGAAAGTTAAAACAGAAAGCAAAAGGGGGTTGGCAATGTAGATAAAAGACACAGGAATGAGACAAGTAACATAGTAGACACACAATGAAAAAAACATGGCGACAGTCTGGTTTCTGTTCGCAAGTGATAAAAAGCACACCCAGCGACAGTATGATGGCTGTTTGCTACACGTCCCAAAAGACACAACACGGAGCACGCACTGACACTGTAAAACACTGCACGAAAAAAGCGGCACAAAGATGGCACTCCCGAACCAAGGCAGATGGTGGGGGGGGGGGGGGGGACCTGGAGTAGGGGGAAAAACAAGGAGGGAGGAGAGGAAAAAACGAAAAGGGGGGGAACCAAGGAGGGAGAGGACTAATAAAGGGGGAGAAGGGCAGACGCGAGAGGGAAAGAGAGGAGGCAGAGGAGGGAAATGTAAAAGGATGCGGGGGAGAGAAGGGGGCAAAGAGAGGGGAGGTGGGGAGATAGGAAAGTATATGTATATAATTTATAAATATTTCGAGCAAACTGAACTACTATAAATCAAAATTCACTTCCTTTTTTCCCCTGTCTGTACGTGAAGGCTTATCTCAGGATACAGTTTACACTAACAGACTGACTCATGTGGAAAGTTTTAGCACATACGAGGGCAATTCAAAAACTAACAGCAAATTATCAGTACTATATGCAGCTAACACGGCAGGCATTAAGAACTGACAGGAAGTGAAGATGTATGCTTCGAGAAAGTTCCGGCATATGCCGACAGATGGTACTACAAGCTGAATAGGAAAGGAATTTGAAACAAAATGGCCGGATCACTACCTGTGTGCACCGTAGAAGAAAAGCGAGCCATAATACAATTTTTGTCGTCGGAAGGTGAAAAACCTTGACAAATCCACAGAAGCATGTTGGAAAGGTATGGAGATAGCAACATTAGCTAGAGAAGAATGTGCAGATGGGCTGATGCCTTTAAAAGTGGACGTAAGTCAGTCAAAGGTGAACAACGCTCTGGTCGTCGCAGCACCGCCGTTACTGACATAAATGTGGGACGCGCTGACGCCATGATTCCTTTGTTATGCCCATCCGGCTTGGATCTCCGCCCCCCCTCCCTTTTATAACTCCCTCCACATCCTTGAACGCCATGCTCTCCGCCTCGCCTATCGCATCCGTCTCCCCTCCCCCACGCGGATCCTGTATGATCTCATCCCCTTCCCCCACCTCCTCCTTTTCCTTGAAAGGATACGGATCCTGTACAGCTCCCGTAAACTCGACCATCCTCACCCGCTCATCTCCCTGATCCTCACCCACCCCCGCCCGCTGCCGCGCCTGTATTCCCATGTCCCATCCGGTCTCCATCTCTCAACCCTCCTTACCCTCTCCCAAGGTGGCTTCCGCCAGCTCCCCCTCCCTGATGATGTCCTCCTCCCCTGCATCTACCCCTCCTATCAACTTTGATCCTCCCCCCCACCTCCTGTGTCCTTTCCTTTAGGCACCCTCCCTCCCCCCTTTCCCTTCCCTTCTCTTTCCTTTCCCGCCTCCCTCCTACCCTCTCCCCCGGGCTTCCCCTCCCCCTTCCTCCCTCCCCCTCTCTCCTTTGCCCATGGCATCTCTGCTCTCCCCTCTCCCATTTCCCCTTCCTCCTCCTCCTCCACCTCCTCTCTTGGCAGGTCCCCGGACTCGTACACGCTCAGTGAACATTTGCGCGCCGGAGATCATCACCATCAGTGTTTAGTGTGTGTGCATCGTTTTGTGTTTCGTGCAGTTACAACTCAACTGTTCACACGTGCCGTCGCCGTTCTCCGTGTTTTGTGCGCCGTGTCTCCAAGTGTTAGTGTTTTTTTCGTCCAACGTGAACGGCTTCTTGTTTATTCTTTTTTTGTATCTCCATTTTTTGCCCGCCGTTTTTTGTATTGTATATATCACCTCTCTGTCATGTTTATTGTTCCACTTAAGGCTGAAGAGCAGCGTACTATGCTGCTGACAGCCCGCCTGTATAGGTGTTTAAAATTACAATAAAGGAAAAAAAAAAAACGCCATGATTCCTGAGAACACCTGTTTCTGAAGAAGCTTGAACAAGGGAACTGAGTATCAGTGTCAGATCCGCTGACAAAGTTGACAAGTACCGTTTTTTGTGTGCACGATAGGTGCCTAGAATGCTTACTGGTAAACACAACATGATGCGTGTTTAGACTGCCACATCATTTCTGACGCAATATAACGCTGAAGGACACGACTTTCCGACATCTATCGTCACAGGAGACGAAACCTGGATGCATCATTGTGAACCAGAAAGCAAACGACAGTTTTCAGAATGGCGACAAACATCTTCGAAAGCTAAGAAGAGATTCAAGTCTCAGCCAACTGCTGGGAAGGTGCTTTCCATCCTCTTCTGGGATATGAATGGGCCGATTTTGGAGCGCTGACAGTAAAGAGGCGAAACAGAGAGCAGTGCCACGTTCAGCAAAACGTCGGAAAATGAGTTACAGCCAGCAATACGGAGCCGTCGCAGATGACTTCTGTGTACAGACGTTCTTCTCCTTTACGACAACGCGCACCCCCACACCACCGCTGCAACTCTCGTGCCGTCATTCGGAGATTGAGATTTCATGTCGTACTGCATCCCCCATACAGCCCAGATCCTGCTCCTTAGGATTACCATGTGTTTGATCTCCTAAAGCACGCTCTCAGAAGATGATTTGAAAGTGATGGTAATGTTACAGAAGCGATTCACTGTTGGTTGTGGGCAAAAGCAAGAACCTTCTAATGATTTTACTTTGGTGTGGAGCCACAGTCATATAAAACTTTTTGAAAGATATAAACACCATTTGACTGTACAAGTGAAAGGTGGCTACACTGAGCCACAGCGCCAGAGATTGCGCCAAAGAGTATTATTCAGCCGCCTCCACTGGCAGAGTGCCTGTCGAGGACTCGTAGTAGTCAGTCCTTGTTAAGAACTCGTTGCAGAGAGTGCTTGCTGAGATGTCGTAGTGAAGAGTGCTTGTCGAGATGTGGCAGTACTCAGTTCTTGTTAAGATGTGGTAGTAGCGACTCGGTATGGTGATATATTGTATTGATTAGAGTGCTTTTCATCAATATAAAGGAAGGTAAAAAAAAAAAAAATTTCTTTTTTTTCTCTCATTATTTCAGTGTCCTAAATAATGCGTCATTACAGGTTCAGTCAACAAAGCATCTGGCGTGTGTTCTTGTATTAGAGTGTAATTCTGGGTTTCTTGCACAATTATAGTATTTCAAATTTTTTTTTTATCACGTCAGTATAAATGGTATTTGAAATTTCTTGTCTTGTTGAAGAAGAACCGTGCCAGATGTGTACGTTGAGTCACACTCCCACACACAGAACAATTACACTTGTGCTTTGGTTTTGTAGGTTTTATAGTTGCTGGGGACTTAATTAATTAATTGTGTTAACAGGAAATTTTCATTTCATTCTTTGTTGTTGTTCTATGCAGTCAGATTGCGTACTAAGACTAGTCAGGGCCAACCGTTTACGAAACAGCGTAATCGGACTTACAGCCACCAAAAATATTTGCATTCTATTTAATTAAGCCCCCATGCACAAGTTTCATTCCACATTCTAGATATCGGACTTAGGCCATTGTCAAATACTAAAAATATCAAAATTCATTAGACATAAGTAAAACGCAAGTCTGCGTGAATCTCCCCTTATAAATCCAATTTCTTCAAAAGTAAAGGCGAGAACATTTGTGTAATAGGATAATTTATTGACAATTAGCATGAATTATTCACTTGATATGGTTGCTGAATAAACAGATGACCAAATAACAGGTTTTAAACTTCACTACACTGTGTCTAAGCAGCCTCTGACATAAACATAAGGGAAACGATCGTCAAAGATCATCATATAGGCATCCCAGTTTGCGCCGTGTCATGTCTACGGCGGTTATATCTTCAAAAAACAAGAACCTCCTATTCGAATGGAACAGAAGAGCTGGTCCAACGGTATGAGAAGTGTATCGAAAAGGAGGGTAGTTTTGTTGAAAAATGAAATCTAACTTGTATCTGTAAGTGAAAGACATGCTTCGCAAAAAATAGTTTGCTGTTACTTTTTGAATCACCACGTAATTTATCAAAGCTAGGCTGTCAGGCCGTAGATACTTACTGCTACTTGTGGGCAGATGGGACTGGTCACTAATACCATGTAAATGGTTGTATGGGACGTTGCACATGATCATCTTGACGTGTGGCACGGCATAACATGTGTGATTTCAATTGGATAACAACGGTACGTTACTTTTAACAGTATATTCGGTAAGATTTTTCATGATGTAAATTGCAGAATTGTTGGTATTTACAGACACCTGAAAATGTCTGTAGAGAATTGTAAGGACGTACTGTTTAGAATTTAACGTCCCGTCGGTCACAAGGTCATATAGGGACTGTGCGCGAAGCTCAGGGAAGGGAAGGATGAAGAAGGAAATCTGCCGCACCCTTTACAAATGTACCACCTATCATTTGCAGAAAATCTAACTCAGATGCCCGGAAGAGGATGAAAAGAAATGAAAAGTCGAATGGTCAACTATTCATTCAGACCCAAAGATGTTGTAGCCGTCGACTGTTAATAATACTTCTAGCTACAGTTAAAGATCGCAAGCATATCGAACTAATATGCTTGTAACTGTAGTCCCAAAGAAAAAAAAAACCAAATTTGTGATGCTACTACTTTCATATTAATTGTACTAATAAAATATCGTTCCATAGATTCCACGGAACGGGTTTGCAACAATAGAGCGGAAAAATCGAAAACATAACGTCACATTTGTAAGCACAGACCATAATGGTTTAACACTACCGCTATTCCCGAAAATTCTACCACGGCAGTGGAGAGTTGACCACGTTAAAGACTACCCGTAATGCATATCATGAATGTGCAAGAACGGCCCTTCTTGACTTGGTTATTGACAGAGAAGAATGGGTAGAACATGCTAGTTACCCAACCACCGGTATTTTCCTGTTCCTCTTTGGTGTGCGCGTTTGTACACCCATCTATCTGCTTCCTATGTATGCGAAGTTACGCCAAGTTCGCAGCTGAACGTGAAATCTGCGGCAGATAAGCAGCATGCAGGCGGGCGGGCATTTCGCTTTGATCAATGAATGGAAGCTTGCGAGGGCATCTGGCGGCATGCTAGACGCGTGTTGTTCTCTGGACCGTGTCCGGTGCACAATGGGCGTGACGCAAGCGCGTGATCTATTAACTGTCTGCTCGAGGGCATTAGCAACAGCTGACTCTTCCAAGGAATTTCGCGAACACCTGCGAACAGTCGGATAAATATTTATGCTCTAGGTTTTGCATTGGAATCACGTGAGATTAACGTGATCCGCAATTACGTCTTCTTTTTCTCGAGAGCAGCACACATAGGAATGAAGCCACCAGGAGAGCATAAGTAATTATCTTTCTCAAAAAGGTACTCGTGCCATGCATAGAAACGACAATTTTTGTAGCGATACGGACAGAACCTAAGAGGATAGTACACTGTGTAAAGAGACGCACGTTTTCCCTGTACCTGCTTTGTAAAATGTACGTCGAAATGAATAAATCTAAAGCAACAGGGTATTGTGAGGTCAGTGAATGTTTCCTGTGTTTGAAGTGGTCGGAACTGCACAGAGTTTTTCACAGTGGGAAATATATTTTGGTGAAAATACAGTGACCACCACTGACCTACTCTAGAACATCAAACATACAACCGCGTAAAAAGACAATCAGGAGGTGAAAAGGTGAACATTGCTTGTGAAACAATGGTATCCTAGTTTCGTTCACCATATTGGTTAAAAATTAGGAATTTGCTTACGATTCGCAGCTTTTCTATGGTGATGGATTAAAGGTGTTCTTTTGCATATTCAGTCGACTTGTTGTCTCCATTTAATGCCAGATACTTCGATGACCGACCCAGTCGTCTTCTTCGGGTGCTGTTCTTATGCGTGGTGAACCTATACGTGAAATACTTTGAAACAAAGGCACTAGAGACTGCCAAGTTCAACGTGTTTCCGATAAGTGGACGACACGTTTGTGGTGTGGGCACATGGATGGAAAAAAATTGGAAGAGCTCCTGGAACATTTAAACTATATCCATTCTAAGATAAAATTGCGATAGAATTTAGTATTCCCGGTACAGTCGTGATATGGTCATACGGGAAAATCCCCACTCCTTTGGTAACTCGGAGATGCTTTGTTCCATCTCCCGTGCGCCGACTATAACACCACGTTCAAACTCACTTAAATCTCGATAACCTGTCATTGTAGCAGCAGTAACAGATCTAACAACTGCGCCAGACACTTGCTGTCTTACATAGGTGTTGCCGACCACAGCGCCGTATTCTGACAGTTTAAGTATCTTTGTATAGGAATGAGCACGTCTGCCTCAGTTTCTTTGGCGCTCCAGTTTAGAAGACCGGACGCATCCCTGGATCACCGGGTACACAGTAATCCCACGTAAACTGACATCTATCTCCACATCTCGACCATCACTGTCCGTTACAATGAAATTTGATGCGTAACACTCTGCTCCATAGAGCTGCAACACTTACAGACAAGGAGAGCCTACTGGAAGAATTACACCTACAGGAAGTTACGATTTTTCCTTCTTCTGGAGCCACAGTCACAAAACCTTACGGAAAGATATAACCGCCATTCAGCTGAATGTTATGCTTTATTGCACTACCTACATTTCAGTCTTAGGCCATTTTAAAATGTCAAAAATCGTTTGACTTGTGTGGAACACAAGAATCTTCAAAATACATTTAACGTTATCATATTTTAACGATGACTTGTGCGCCAGACAAGTCAGATGATTTTTGAGATTTATAGCACTTGAAGATAGCATAAGGCTGAAATATAGATCGCTTAATAAAGCGTATCATACAGACAAATGGCAGTTATATCATTCCGTAACCTACAAGAAGTATTCCGAAAGAATAAGTACTCTGTGGGCGTTGGAATCAAAAACTCCTGAGAAGAAGGTTGGCTGAGACAGAGGAAAACAGTCGAATATCACTTATCTTCCTTATGCCGGCACGATCCGGTAATATGACTGCTGTAATATGGCACACAATGTATTTCGCTCCTACCAACAAAGATAAAAACTCTTCTTTGCAATGCTAAAGACGATGTAAATCTCCGAAGGCCAGGTGCGACCCGCATTCCATGCGACTATGGCATGTCTTACATGACGCAGACTGTTCTAACTGTCGAGGTGAGATTCAAGGAACATCTGTGAAACACCCGACTAAAACAACCTAGTCAGTCAGTTGTTTCCGAGTAGTGCCTCAAATACAAGCATGAAATGAAATACGACGACGCCGAGTATTGTGTACAAACCTCAAGTTTCAGCGACAGTGTAATTACGGAGGCTATCGAATAAAGATGTGGGAAAAGTTAATAAACAGAGGCGGAGGACTCAATTTAAATAAAGCTTGCAGTCCGGCGCCCAATTTAAGGTCTCGCTGGCTTCACATCCACTACAGCTTAGAGAGTATTTCGTTCCACGCAGTATCAGTGCAGGCCCTGAAAAACAAATGAACACGAATGGGAGTCGTGGACGCTGGGAATCGAACTCAGCTATAAACGGCGACGCGAGACTCAACAGTAGTTCAGTCTGAATGAAGTTCATGTAGTGAGTACACATAAAACAAAACTCACAGCACGTGAAGAAAACGACTGGGTCGGTCGTTGGAAAGATTGTGCATAAAAGAAAATAAACAGCCATTAATTATCATTTACCTCTATCATAGAGGTGCAAGGCGGGAATAATATGGCACTATGCAATGATTAATTAGCATTTACCTCTTTCAAAGAGGGAATAATATGGCACTATGCCATAGTTTTGCGTTATTATCCGCAAATATACTTCTCAGGTGGCAGAGAAGTATGGTGAAGATTCCGTGGGTAGATCGGATAACTAAGAGATACTGAACTGAATTGGCCAGAAAAGAGTGTAATTCTACAGCTTGCCAAAAAGTAGTGATCGGCTGATAGAAGGTGTTATGTGAAACACCATCTGAGCTGCTTTTAAGAAATGCTTTAATTTCTACTAGGGATTACATTCATCGAACATCCTTAGGTGGCAAGTGCCTTGGATCTTGCGACGTTCTTTGGTTCACAAGAAAATTGCGAAGTCATTCAGCAGCATTGGAATAAAACAACATTCTGCTGAACGTCCCAAAACTTTACAGAGTCCAAGAGCGTTTAGCCTGAGGGTGTTGAATGAACAAAACCGTTAGTGGAGATTAAAGCATTTCTTAACACAATCTGGTCGTGTCTTACATAATTCCTCCGTCTTATTTCCTCTCTCTACTCAGTCATCTGTTCCTTGTGGATTGGAGACATGGCTACTTGGAGGGGTGGTATGGCGCTTACGTTCGTAAATGCTTACGTAATGCAGGAGTGCTTGTGGAATGCAAATAGTCCCACTGGATTTCTATGGAAATGTGTTCAACCAATGCATTTTCATGTCCAATTTCTGTTCTTTACACTTTTAATCTCTTGTTCCACCTACTCGAGTATTCGAGGATAAGACTTTCAGCAAGACGCTTAGCTTGATTCGTCTTAGCTCTGCGAATCATCTTGCAGTGCACTCCCCAGAGCAATCGACACTGAACCATGAATGAATGCATGCATAATTGTCAAGTCGCCTTCCTCGTTTGGTACAGCTGTTAAATCAAATACCAAATTAAATTTTTTCTATAAAACTTTTTTTTTTTTTTTTAGCGAAGTGATGATGGCCAGTTTCGGTAGTTTAACTATCATTTTGACTTCAGTTCACATGTAGTATTATAAATGCAACTAGCAATGTACAATACCGCTGCATCACCCAGAACGTCCTTATTTCAAAATCTTCAGGTAAAATCTGTTGTTACAGGCACGCTGCTAAATCGCTCGCCATTTGATTACATTACGGGACTAGTTGGTAGCCAGCCTTAAGGTCCGAAATGAAGGCAATCGGCACAACGTCACAAGGTCAGACGGGTATTGATTATTTACGATACTTCGAAAGTTATTACAGTACAGGGGAAAACGCAGATAAGAGCAGATAAATCATGAAACGAAGTACAATAATTACGTGTGCACCATGGGACCCGTGGGAAACTTTCATACCTTTATAGTTTTAAATAATGACAGTTTTTGGAGTTAGTGTTGTCGGTGGGGTAAGGGTAGTTGTAATAATGAAGAATAATCAAATGGTTCAGATGGCTCTGAGCACTATGGGACTTAGCATCTGTGGTCATCAGTCCCCTAGAACTTAGAACTACTTAAACCTAACTAACCTAAGGACATCACACACATCCATGCCAGAGGCAGGATTCGAACCTCCGACCGTAGCGGTCGCGCGGTTCCAGACTGAATGAAGAACAATCATCTTTAAAAATGAACCAAAACATGGATCACAATTTTATGATATATTCAACGTTTTATGTCTTTTACGTTATACGTTCTGACATTGATTGGCGACTCCATAGAGTGCTGTGTGCACGACGACCGTATACGTGAAATTAGAAGGAAGGTCAGCGTTGGCCGTAATATTGATGGTTTATTGACAGCAAAATCGATTTTCAATCACATAGTGATCATCTTCAGTGCTGTAGTGTACAAATTAAACTCATAGGCACTGGTGTCAAGTTATTATAAGTAACCAAAGCTATGAAAAGATCACAATAACAATAACTCAGTTACTGTGATCGTTTCATAGCTTTGGTTACTGATAATAACTTGACACCAGCGCCTATGAGTTTAATTTGTACACTATAGAACTGAAGATGGCCACTATGTGATTGAAAATCGATTTTGCTGTCAATAAACCATCAACGTTCTGACATTGTTCACACCCAGGGCAATCATCTCATTTTAGGGTCTACGAAACTAAAACTTAATCGAATCTAATCCAACGTGTTTAGAATAAGGTATGTTGACTTGTGGAATAATATATATGACAGTCATTATTTTATGTCCACATTCTATAGATAGGGCATGAGGGTTAGTTTGACTGGAAAATGGCTTTCTAACAGGTAAATAATGAGGTCGAATCGCATTTCAGAGACACGAAGGCGCAGGTGTTTGCGTTGACAACAGTAAGCGAGTTCTGCAGCTGAGTTCAGCTTGCCCGTCATCGCTGCCGCTTTTACGACCGCCGGTGGCACAAATCACTGAATACGCGCTGGCCGGCAGCGTAATATGAGCGCGCTGCCACACAATGGCCCCGTAAACTACGAACATGCTCGTAAAACGCCCCGATTGGCACCCGGGATATTAACTCTAATAAAGGGCCCAGGCGTGCTCATCAAATAGCTCTAAACAATTTCTCGGACTTCATTTGTAACGCCGCGCGACGCTGCGCCGTGCGGAGATCGATGGCCTAGGAACTGAGTACCTGGGCGGTCCGTAGGCACAAAGGGAGTTATTAAGGGGAAGGGAGCCCGCAATTAGAGCCGAGCACGGGACAAGTGCAAGAGCTGTTTTCCCAGGAGTGGTGTTTACAGCCGATCGGTAGCCCGCTTCATTCCCCGGCCTACGTGGCACTGCAGTTGCCCGTACCTCATTATCAGAACGGCGCCAAACGTGCGCTCGATTTCTGATTTGTTTCCAGCTTATACCATAAGCTATGCATCGGAGAGATGGGATGCGCCACAAGGTTCGATAAAACGTTCTCGGTTTTCAAGCCGTGTCAACTGTGATAAATTTCTACCACTTACGGCAGAAGAATTTGGCCGCGGTGGTCTAGCGGTTCTAGGCGCTCAGTCCCGAACCGCGAGACTGCTACGGTCGCAGGTTCGAATCCTGCCTCGGGCATGGATATGTGTGACGTCCTTAGGTTAGTTAGGTTTAAGTAGTTCTAAGTTCTAGGGGGCTGATGACCACAGATGTTAAGTCCCATAGTGCTCAGAGCCATCTGAACTTACGGCAGCGCTCTCCAGTCCTAAGCCTTCTGTAACATCGTCTATCATTATAGACAATTTATCTCCTGAGGATGATCACGGTGACAGTTGACTAAATCTCGAGAATTTCATCTCAAGTGCCACGACTTGAAAAATCGAGCATATTTCTGTCCATTAAGGGGGAAAACCACATTAGGAGGTTCAAAAGAATCCCATTTTTTTATTGCATAAATCGTTAGCTTAACTATCCAAGAACACGCTGTCATAATTTCAAAGCGAATTCGTTTACATTCCATCAGCGTAGAACCGAGTGCATATCGGTTACAGGCTCCAGCGCAGATTTATCAAGGGATGAATTACTGGAGAGATGTTTAAATGGCCACACACAAAATGCCTGTGAAAGCTTTAATTCCACTATTTGACGATTAGCTTCCAAATGTTGCTCCACTGCCTGCCATGTTTGTTTTTACAGCTGGTAAAGAAATGAAACAGTTACAGTGAGAGGGACAGTGCAAATCCAATATATAGTGTTTGACAGTGATGAAGATGATTAAAAGGAATATGTAAGTGAAACATTATGTAAATACACACACACACACACACACACACACACACACACACACACACACACACAGAATTAAACGACTTCAGGCCGGCCGCGGTGGTCGTACGGTTCTAGGCGCTCCAGTCCGGAACCGCGCTGCTGCTACGGTCGCAGGTTCGAATCCTGCCTCGGGCATGGGTGTGTGTGATGTCCTTAGGTTAGTTAGGTTTAAGTAGTTCTAAGTTCTAGGGGACTTATGACCACAGCAGTTGAGTCCCATAGTGCTCAGAGCCATTTCAACCATTTAAACGACTTCAGGCATAGAAATAACAAGTTTTCAAATCGTAATTTTGGCTTAAACAATTTATCTACTTTAAAGTATAAGTGGTTGCAGATGACAGACTGTGGAACAAAACGGTCACTATAGAAACACAACACATCAGAAAAACCTCACTATGTGGTAAAAAGGTATGAATTCGAAATTTATGTGTTTTTTTTTCAAATATTTTGTAATTACGATTTAAAAACTAATATCTACATGTATAAAAACAGCAAAGGATACTCTTTATCTTTAACAGATGAAAAATAAAAGCCCACTGAAGATGCTTCAACTGCAGTGAAAACACTTGCACTCCGGGCTAAAAGTCGTTGAACTGGCATCCTATTTAGCAGCGGCCTTATTCAGTGCAGGAAATTCATCCCTTCTGATGGTCATGAACGAGGCAGGAATTGTAGTAGGCACGCAAAGCTTCAGTTGCGCCGAACAAATGGATAACCAGCGCGTCAGCCGGCAGAATCGACGTAGTTCATACGAATCGGAGGAAGGTCGGAAAGCTCGGAAAGCACTGCTGAAAGCACAAAACGAAGCCTATGACGAAGAAAAAGGATTACTATATGGTGCTGGAATCGCGGATTAATTGGTAAGCATTTTACATCATTGTTAACTTCCTTGAATTTTTTGTTTCCGAGAATTTATTTTTCAAACGCGTTTATCTCGAAATTACTTTTTTCACATTTGCGAGCAGTCTAACTCAAAAAGTATACAATCGATCATTACGAAAAATGATACTACAATTGAAACTTCCTGGCAGATTAAAACTGTGTGCCCGACCGAGACTCGAACTCGGGACCTTTGCCTTTCGCGGGCAAGTGCTCTACCAACTGAGCTACCGAAGCACGACTCACGCCCGGTACTCACAGCTTTACTTCTGCCAGTACCTCGTCTCCTACCTTCCAAACTTTACAGAAGCTCTCCTGCGAAGTTTGGAAGGTAGGAGACGAGGTACTGCCAGAAGTAAAGCTGTGAGTACAGGGCGTGAGTCGTGCTTCGGTAGCTCAGTTGGTAGAGCACTTGCCCGCGAAAGGCAAAGGTCCCGAGTTCGAGTCTCGGTCGGGCACACAGTTTTAATCTGCCAGGAAGTTTCATATCAGCGCACACTCCGCTGCAGAGTGAAAATCTCATTCTGGATACTACAATTCTTTACAAAATTACTAATTATAGGAACCAACTTGTTACAGGGTATCATGATTTTAAGGCTATTTTTCTTTGCATAATCAGAGAAAAAAAATCATGAAAAACGAAGTAAATTGTTCCGACGCCCGCAAAATTTTAATTTTCATTATTTTCATCTGAATTAGGTTCACATTCTTAGAAAATAAGTTATTAATCCAAAATCAAAACCTTTTTATTTCAGATGAAAATCGGAATGGCAACATTGCACGCAATTGGAGAACTATACTCACAACCTTCAACGAACATCACAGCATAACTTTGTTAATTTTGGTTTAAATTATTAAAAAAAACAAAAACATTCTGAAATATGTATGAAAGGTCAAAATTTGATTAAATTCTAATTAATTCTTACTAACCAAAAAAGCTCCCAAAAAATCAGTGTCAGACAGCCTCATAATGTGGTTTCCCCCCCTAAGCCTCCTACAATGACATGTTACAGCAGCTTGATAGAGTCCAGACGAAAATCGACAAATGAAGTGGAAGATGATAGAAACAAAAGCTGATAAGGCCTGATGAATTCTGATGCGAGCGTTTAGACAGAAGTTGATGACGAACACTACTGAAAGACTTTGAGAGCCTACCGACTTGTTCTTGACTATATTCAGGGCAGAGCTAGTAGGATGCTGGTGGAATAGTAGATGTGTCCCTCAGGCGCGATAAAAAGTTATTCACAGAAATAATATGTCTGCATTTATCGCAGATTTGGAGTACAATCGGGCACTCCAGGAAGAATGTAGATTTCCCATATGCAAATAGCATAGGTTACATTCGTGTATGACCAAAAGTTAAAAGATACTCGTATTAGAATGAAACCAGCAAGTAATTTTTGAAAACATTTTTTGTGGAGAATTTCGTGGATCCACGATACCTTCTCCGTTCAACGCCACCGCATGCCATATGGTGTAATATCCTCTCAAGATGTTCACATTTTGGCCAAAACCGGCCAACATAGCCAATAAATATTTTATTGCGGTCAGAACTGTTTTAATTTAATTGGTTTAGAAATAAGTAAGCCTGCAATTATCTAAAGAAGTCCTATGTATAAACAGCGTCTAACGTCTTATTACTTTATCGATGAGTTAATTTGTTAAATATTAGAAGTTAAGTATGTAAGCGAGATAAAGTTTGGAAAAGGTCTGAAAGTAGGTTTTAAGTTTGTTGGGAGCCGCTAACCGTTCTCATAATGAAACACTGGATGAATACAGTCTGTGTCATTTCCGCTCCCATATAGGCAAGCTAGTTTCTCCCGCATCTCTATGTGGTCATATCTGCGGAACTATGTATCGTACAATGATATAATTTTGCAGGTACATTCAGTGATATATGCGGGCACTGTCTGCAAACTGTGAGTAGAGACAGTAGTAAAGACGTAATAAATTGAAACAGCTTGCTGATGTGTTATCGCATTAACAGCGAAAATATTGTAAGCGATTGATTTTTTCTCATTTCATCATTTTTCGGGGTGTCTTAGCGAGAAAAAGTTTAGTAAAATTTTGGAATTATGTGGAAGGTTTGTTGGAAGCCGCTAAGTATCTCCATACCCATATACTGAGTGAATAAATTTCTTCTATTTATGTGTCGTCAGTTAATGCTCATCCATTGTGTTAAGCATTTAACGTAGGGTTATGGCAGCTTTTATTTTTTCAATCAGTCAATAACTACGCAAAATATTTATGTTTCCCCTGCAAGTCGTTACAGTGGCAACCTGCAACTGTACTGGCTTCCGAATTGCAGGATAGTCGCCTAGTAAGACAGACAGTGATGTTACAAGCAAATGCTGAATAATACAAGAGGAGACGTAAGGTCCAACAGAGGCATCGCCTAAATGCAAGGGAGCGTAATTCAACAGTGTTTCTATGGAGGCAGAGCCAGGAGACATTGGTATGGCCTATCCCAAGGCTTCCTCATTGATAGTTGTAAGAATTCCGTGCTGTGTCTTCGTGTGGGCTCTGTAATGTCCTTGGACTTCGAGTCATCGACTCAGCATGCATATAACGGCGCCTTTAACTGGCTGGAAGACTGCGTACTGAAAGTAAAGTTTCGACGAGATAGAAAGACAATAAAAATTATTATTCTCTTGGAGTGCACAGCTGGGGTTGTACGGCTGTGTTTTGACGTGACGGCTCACTGTCAGCGTGTTGCGACATCATAGTTTTGATGTAACCTGAGGATGTAGCGCTACATTATGAAACAATGTGCGTACACTGTGTGTGTGTGTGTGTGTGTGTGTGTGTGTGTGTGTGTGTGTGTGAGGGGAGAGAGAGAGAGAGAGCTGTGATCGACACTGATAAGTGAATGAACTGTGTAGCAAGAATTTAGAAACAAAACAATACCGAACATTAGCGATTAACTGACAGAGGATGCGCTCTTTCAAACAGAACAGCCTTACATTTGGTAGTATAAAGGCCCCAATCCCAATCCAGCTCTCTTGATTTACGTTGTCCGTGGTTTCCCTAAATTACTTCAAGCAAATCGCATGATGGTTTGTTCCATAAGGCCGGCCGGTGTGGTCGAGCGGTTCTAGGCGCTTCAGTCTGGAACCGCGGGACCGCTACGGTCGCAGGTTCGAATCCTGCCTCGGGCATGGATGAGTGTGATGTCCTTAGGTTAGTTAGGTTTAAGTAGGTCTAAGTTATAGGGAGCTGATGACATCAGATGTTAAATCCCATAGTGCTCAGAGCCATTTGAACCATTTTTTTTTTTCCATAAGGTTACGGTCGACTGACTGTCCCATCGTCAAAACATATCTTTAAGTATGTGAATTTCTCTATACATTAATTACGTTGCATTCCTGAAACCGTAGTACCATGACGTATGCTATATACTTGTAAAAGTGATTCTTATGTGAATTAAATGATTTGCTCTTCTGCTATTCATACTGCAGCTACCACTACTACATGGACACCGCTGGTATTTCGTAAACAGATGGAGATCTCAAGAAGTATTAGTCGCTAATAGTGAAACGTTTCTACTAATAATGAAGAAGTAATTTTGGTGGAGTGATCTAAGTGATGTACTTGTTAATGGAGGGATTAAGTAAAAGAGAACTGAAATGAGCCAACTAAAGTGCTATCTGTCATGTGGAAAAGGTTTTTCAGAACGGAAATGTAAAAACTGTCCCTTATAGGCAAGTATGGCCGATGGCCCTGGTTAATCCATACTCTGAGAATGACAGAGGCTAACTAGCTATCGAAACAAAAGCAAAACGAATTAAAGTAATGCACATTTATTTCACAATAATCTGTACACTTGGATCGAATCCGCACGGCGGATTAACGACGAGGGCCGGTGTGCCGGCCAGCCTGGATGTGGTTTTTAGGCCGTTTTCCACATCCCAGTAGGTGAATACCGGACTGGTCCCATGTCCCGCCACAGTTACATGACTCGCAGACATTTGAAAACGTTCGCACTATTTCATGGCTGAGGTACACTAATTTCCGTCCCAGTGGGTGCGGGGTGGCAACAGGAAGGGCATCTGGCCACCCTCTGACACTAACACTGTTAAATCCATAGTAACAAGGCCGACCCCGCGTTGAAGTGGGATAAAGGCACTAGGAAAATAATGATTAATCTATACACTTGGAGAAAAACTAAATTTAACGAAGTCTGCGTTTAAAACTAACAAAATGCACATGAAGAATTAAACTGTCTCGTTACACGAAGTACATATATGATTGGCTGCAAGGTACTGGGAAGTATGGTATAAAAGAGGTATTACCTCCAGAGTTTGCGACAGAACCAACTTTCAAGGACGTGGTAGGAATAATCCCTTTACCCTTTGGCAAGGTGAGGTGCTACATCTGCATCTACATACATACTCCGCAATCCACCATACGGTGCGTGGCGGAGGGTACCTCGTACCACAACTAGCATCATCTCTCTCTGTTCCACTCCCAAACAGAACGAGGGAAAAATGACTGCCTATATGCCTCAGTACGAGCCCTAATCTCTCTTATCTTATCTTTGTGGTCTTTCCGCGAAATGTAAGTTGGCGGCAGTAAAATTGTACTGAAGTCAGCCTCAAATGCCGGTTCTCTAAATTTCCTCAGTATCGATTCACGAAAAGAACGCCTCCTTTCCTCTAGAGACTCCCACCCGAGTTCCTGAAGCATTTCCGTAACACTCGCGTGATGATCAAACCTACCAGTAACAAATCTAGCAGCCCGCCTCTGAATTGCTTCTATGTCCTCCCTCAATTCGACATGATAGGGATCCCAAACGCTCGAGCAGTACTCAAGAATAGGTCGTATTAGGGTTTTATAAGCGACCTTTACAGATGAACCACATCTTCCCAAAATTCTACCAATGAACCGAAGACAACTATCCGCCTTCCCCACAATTGCCATCACATGCTTGTCCCACTTCATATAGCTCTGCACTGTTACGCTACTCAGACATGCACAGAACTAATAAAGCATTTGGCAAGGTAACGAGCAAGACATGGTAACACAAGATTCACTGTAATAAGGATCACATAAAATAAGAGTAATGAATATGGCTTTGAGCGAAATCTACCGTTGCCGTGACATTCCTAAAATTCACAGGATACCCGATCAGCTACATCCTTTCCAGTCAGTTAAATGCAAACACCAAGGCAATGATATACACCAGTCGTTAGCATGCTAGAGTTGGAACCGATTTGGTCGAAGAACTGTGCATTTCTCGCCAGCCTGTTCGTCACCAAAGTCCACGTTTCTCACTTAATACCTTATAAAAGGAAGAACTGCACCAAAACTACTCGCGGTTAATCATGGCCCGTAGTTCTCTGTTGACCCAACAGAGAAGCGGACATTTTCCACTCGAATTCCCTCCTATTCTGTTATGTTCCCGAGAAAATTCCACGCCATAATATTAGCGGCCAATAAAAGTCCTGGACTTGTTGTTAGCCTATGAGACAATCGGAAACGCTCGCCCCTTCCACTTGCATTCTGAATATTTTTGAAACATCTCAACCAGTCTAACGCACTTCGAAAAAGCGCACACCTTTGTGCGGTACACAGTCAACGAAGGTCGCTGGCGCCGGCGAGTCTCTTGTAGGCGTTACCCCAATCAGTCAGAGGACTGGCTTCTGCAGTGCATTGCAGCCCTAAATTTAGCATGTCAGCCGCCTGCTTCGCATGAAAGAGAGTGCGACGGTCCCTCCGCACCACAGTACCTCTTGCACATTTTACGAGGAAGGAGCCTCCATTGTCTGAAGAACAAACAGGCTATTCTCCTACAAGACACGTGACTCAAGTGACAATACACCATTACACCAGACGGAAAAATACTGCTATTTCAACAAAATCTGACTTTCTTGTTTCTTGCCGTGTTAAGAGGAACATCTAATTACGTATAAGCGGTAGTAAAAGACTCTAGCTACTAGGGCGACGGAAATTCCTTGTGCTCTATGTGATACATGCTAATGCCTACATCGAAGTAAATGACCGAAATTAATTTTATTCGAATTTTCATCACGGCAAGGGTATGTCTCACCCAAAGTGCAATAGTGAGCATATGCTAACGTCTTCCGATGTTTACTCATTAATTTCCCACTTTGACCTCGGCTCGCGGACGGAATTTCCGTATTAGCTGGCTTGGGAAAGGATTAAGGAGTGCGGGCCCATGTTATTATTTACTGAAGATCTAAATAACACAATGACGCACTTCCATCCGAGAGGCTTTACTACCTTCACAAAGCAAATGGGCAGTCGAGAATAGCAGAAAAATATATGAGAAGGATCTGATGGATTCCTCTTCGTGAGCGACCTCCTTTTCTTCTTTCACATGTCTCTCATTCCATGACCTGGTGGTTAAGACGATTTGTTTGAGAGCCAGTCAATTGTAGAGCTCAGTTCTTTTGCCATGAAATCGAGGCAGTGGTGTTAATTATGGAGTAGATTTGCGAAGGGATTGCCAGTTCTGACATTTGCCTTACAGACCTGCCGAAAATCTTAGTTCGAGCTAGAGCACTGACGTCACATTTTATCTGTTTCTGGGGAAGTACTTTCCAGACAAAAATAACAATACCTAATACGCATACGTGCAAACATTAGTGTGTCCGTGTATCAGTGAAAGCTTGACGACTTGCTTGATACGCCTAGTCCTCTCACTAAATTAGTTATTTCCTGGATTGTGGAGAACATCCTTAGTATCTTCTCACGCGTAAGATATAGCTAAACAATGGAGGTTTATAGACATTGTTGCCATGTCATTCGATAAAATGAAATGATCGCACGGCGTTATTGGCCGGACACCCAGTCTGGGGTTCTTGAGCCGGCTGTTGTAAATCTTTCTACGACATTTTATTTGTCACCATTTCTGGGACTGGACCCTGTTTGTGGTGAAGAAAAACTTGACAGTGATAGAGCGAAGAAAATATCCGTCCCGGCGGGGAATCGAACACGGGACCACACGGTAACGACGCACCGTCGCTAATCATTATTTGTCTTCGTCCTTTATTTAGTCATTTTCTCGTCAGTGGTTCTGGTCGGATATCGCATGAGAAGCTTTTTATTGCAGAGGGTGGCTAGTCCCCTTACCGAATACGCTTATCCGCTAGACCACGAGTTGCAGACACGTCATTCCATATCCGTTCGAATGCAATTTTTATCGATGCTTGCAGTGAATTTTTTTACAAAGAGAAACTAGAACTTGCTGTTTGTGAAAACTATGTCCTACAGCGTATCGCACGTTGTGCCTCTTTGAAAAAAATGGTTCAAATGGCTCTGAGCACTATGGGACTCAACATCTTAGGTCATAAGTCCCCTAGAACTTAGAACTACTTAAACCTAACTAACCTAAGGACATCACACACACCCATGCCCGAGGCAGGATTCGAACCTGCGACCGCAGCAGTCCGCGGTTCCGGACTGCAGCGCCAGAACCGCTAGACCACCGCGGCCGGCTGTGCCTCTTTGACTATTTTGTAATTTACACATGGGAAAACGTTCTGGAAACCATGATACTGCAAGTTCCCGGCAGATTCAAGCTGTCTACCGGATCGGGACCCGAACCTGGAACCATTTCTGAGGCGGGAAATACTCTAACAGACTTGTCCAAGTAGGAGGGACTCGCACTGCCTTCCATAGATTCACTTTTGCCAGCGCCTGTCCCTCCTGCTCTGAAAACGTCATAGAAACAACCAGCATACCTCAGGGGACGTTTGAAGGAGGGACACCGTGAAGAGCTATCTCAGCTGCAGGCTGGGTGTTGTTTTGAGATACAGTCGCCCGCTTTGGAGTGTGTGCTGTTGCGGAACGTCATGAAAGGTTAGGGGAGAGGTACTGGAAGAACTGAATGAACGAATTTTTGCATGATTTTTACTGCGTAGCTCACTTGGCAGAGACGATGCCTATCCAGAATCAAGGGTATGGGTTAGAGTCGCATGTCAGCAAACAGATTTAATGTGCCAGGATGTTTGGAAATAGCGCACACTACGTTGCAGAATGAAAGACTGGCTCTAGAAAGTATATTTCGCTTCAAATATTTCTCTTAAATCTTGGATTTTTATGTTACAATGTTTCATGTCTTAAATATTCAGCATACATTGCAAAATTTAGATTGCCATCGATAAAATGGGGGCCAATTATCCTTCCTCCCATAATGCCTCACCATACATTAACGCGCCAAGATCGCAGATGTTCCACTTGTCGCAGCCATCGTGGATGTACCGTTGCGCAATAGAGCATATTATGCCGGTTTACGTTACAGCTGTTGGTGAATGACGCTTCGTCGCTAAATAGTACGCGTGCAAAAAATCTTTCATCGTCCCGCAACTCCTCTTGTGCCCAGTGCCAGAACGGTAGACGACGTTCAAAGTCGTCGCCATGCAATTCATGGTGCATAGAAATATGGTACGGTTGCAATCGATCGTGATGTAGCATTCTCAACACCGACGTTTTTGAGATTCCCGATTCTCGCGCAATTTGTCTGTTACTGATGTGCGGATTAGCAGCGACACCAGCTAAAACACCTACATGGCCATCAACATTTGCTGTAGGTCGTGGTTGACGTTTCACATGTGGCTGAACTCTTTCTGTTCCTTAAATAACGTAACTATCCTGCGAACGGTCTGGACACTTGGATGATGTCGTCCAAGATACCGAGCAGCATACACAGCATACGCCCGTTGGACATTTTGATCACAATAGCCATACACCAACACGATATCGACCTTTTCCGCAATTGGTAAACGGTCCATTTTAACACGGGTAATGTCTCACGAAGCAAATACCGTCCGCACTGGCGGAATGTTACGTGATACCACATACTTTTACGTTTGTGACTATTACAGCGGCATATATCACAAAGCGAAAAAAGTGGTCCAACTAAAACATTCGTATTTGTGTACGTACTACACGAATATGTAATAAAAAGATGGGTGTCCCTATTATAAAAAAAACCCTGTTGATATCCGTTTGACCTACGGCAGCGCCATCTAGCTCGCCAGCCATAGCGCCATCTGGTTTCCCCCTTCAAGCAAGACGAGTTTCATTCTTTGTAGGTTTTTCGTTTGATGCTTATGTCGTGAGTTATTTGGTCCGGTCACTATCAATGGACTACCCTGTACATACAGAAAATTCGAATCCTGCCTCTTGAGCTTAGCTACCCTCGTCATATGTCTGTTTATTAGATATCCCTCCTCACGGCTGGGATCGAGCAGTAGCGACTGAAGAGCGACAAGTTGGCGCGACTTCCGCTCCGCAGTGCGCAGGCAAAGTGTCGCCGAGCGGCCGCGCTGTCGGTGGCGACACGGTGGCCTTTGTGGTCGGCGCACAATGCCCCGACAGCGACAGCGACAGCGGCAGCAGCGGTAGCATTAGCGGGTATTGTCGCACGGCGAGGAATGCGCGGGTCACAGACCCCGCGGGCGCCGGCTGCGCGGCGGCGGACCGCGAGACTCGCGCCGCAGCCGACCTGTGCGCGGGACGCGTAACGGGGCGCACAGTGCAGCACTGGCCACAACAAAGGGGCTCCGGTCTTCTCGTCTTCTGCAGAGCACGTTGGTCGGCAAGTGATATCCACCTAATCGTGACTGATTTATTCCAACAAGTATACTTCGTTCTCAGGCCTCTTTCATGTAGCTGACGCCACGTTTTGCACGTCCGTCGTTGCTTTCTAGTCGCATTCAGTATCAAAACTTCTAGCGCATACCTTCAGGGATGCGTAGGACGTGCGTAGCGATCTCATTCCGTCCCTCCTGTAATTACACCACTGGCCTTTAAAATTGTTACACCACGAATATGACGTGCTACAGACGCGAAATTTAACCGACAGGAAGAAGATGCTGTGATATGCAAATCATTAGTTTTTCAGAGCATTCACACAAGGTTGGCGCCGGTGGCGACACCTACAACGTGTGCTGACATGAGGAAAGTTTCCAACCGACTTTTCATACACAAACAGCAGCTGACAGGCGTTGCCTGGCGAAATGTTGTTGTGATGCCTCCTGTAAGGAGGAAAAATGCGTACCATCACATTTCCGACTTTGATAAAGGTCGTATTGTAGCCTATCGAGATCGCGGTTTATCGTACTGCGACATTGCTGCTCGCGTTGTTCGAGATCCAATGACTGTTAGCAGAATACGGAATTGGTGGCTTCAGGAGGGTAATACGGAACGCCGTGCTGGATCCCAACGGCCTCGTATCACTAGCAGTCGAGATGACAGGCATCTTATCCGCATGGCTGTAACGGATCGTGCAGCCACTTCTCGATCCCTGAGTCAACAGATGGGGACGTTTGCAAGACAACAACCACCTGCACGAACAGTTGGACGACATTTGCAGCAGCAAGGACTATCAGCTCGGAGACCATGGCTGCGGTTAGCCTTGACGCTGCATTACAGACAGGAGCGCCTGCGATGGTGTACTCAACGACGAACCTGGGTGCACGAATGGCAAAACGTCATTTTTTCGGATGAATCCAGGTTCCGTTTACAGCATCATGATGGTCGCATCCGTGTTTGGCGACATCGCGGTGAACGCACATTGGAAGCGTGTATTCGTCATCGCCATACTGGCGTATCAAATGGTTCAAATGGCTCTGAGCACTATGGGACTTAACAGCTATGGTCATCAGTCCCCTATACTGGCGTATCACCCGGCGTGATGGTATGGGGTGCCATTAGATGTGTTACGACCAATGATATAAAAATTACGACAACATGATATAAAAATTAAGGAACTACCAAGACAAGTATAAACATGAAACAACCTTGTTTCTGTCGGTAGTAATTTGTCCTTGCCTTCATTTCAGTTGAAATCGACCTTTCCACCAATTGTTTAACGCTAGATGCGATCCAGAGGTCAAATAATGTTTTTCACATACTCGAACCATCGCTACAGGTAAAAATAGGCCTTAGAAACATTTCCTGTTCCAACTCGATTCAGACGCAAACGTATGGTTTATTAACTGTGCTACTTGTTTGTCAGTTCGGCCACGAGTACACTTCTTTTGGACTGAATGCGATGAATAAATGTTCCTCTACTTAAGGTTCATATATAAATAAAAAAGACTAAACAGTCACTTGCTCCACTCTCATGCACAGGTAAACGAAAGCAGCTCGACAAAATGAGAATGAATTCGTACATTCGATCTCATTCTTTGGCACGAGGAATAAAAAGCTTTTCCCACTGTTGCTACCAGCGAGACTTGCATGTACAATCATATATATTCACCGCGAGCACTACCGACTGGAAATGCTTCTCGCCAAAATCATCGCTCCTCTCCCGAACATCTGCATGTCTTCACTACCACTGCCAGACTGCCTGTAACTTCTTTACTTCACAACATTTTTTCCATTTCTTAAAAGAAGATTAAATTAAGTTTCCTTTCGGTCTTTTTAATCTGTTATCATTCAGCTGACTTAATTCACTTCGCCATTAAAGCCGATCTGGGTCCCGTTCGGTAAACCCTGCTAATAAAGACAAAATGCTTCCCCAATTTATATATAAGTGTGAACGAATATCACACAAGTACATGTCGAGCAAGTAATCGACTTTGCTGTGTGTGTACACAGACAAACAAATTTTCGCCTACACTTCACCATGAAAGTTTGTCTGCGATGTCACTCCGAAATTTCAAACTAAACCATATATTTTTGTAAGTACGATAAAAATTTAAAATTATTTCGAATAGCTGTAAACTTGGCACTTTACACTCGGCACCTATTCACAGCTGGACGGCATCCAAAATCTAACCAGAAAACAAATGCGATACAGGACGTTTTTAAACATGGCTGTTACTCAGCAATCGTGTACTAGTTTGAACACGGGACTATACAGCCAACTGGTTGCACATAACTGGTAGGTACACTGACCTAGGTTTCGACAATTTCCTGGGGGAGCGTAGCTGCTCTAAATTCTGACCATTGCTTTTTATCAATGGAATTTTACGATTTATCAAAATTTCATTCTGTTGAAGACATGCCTAGTAGGTGTCGAAACCTAGCTCAATGTACCTTCCAGTTACGTCCAACCGGTTGGCTGTATAATACTATGTTGAGACGATACAGTGTGTTGCAGGAAAACTTGTAATATAGCTTACTGCGTCGTGATACGCCACCACCAGACATAACAAACGCCTAAGCTGATATATTTGACGCTATGTAGCTTTACTTCAAGAGACTTCGATGCACGGCATAAAGACGAACATCAATTTGGTTTCGTATCATAGAGCACGACGAAGTAATTGCAGCCAAACTTGGTACGCAATCGTACATAATCATTTCACGTCTGCGTGACTGCGATATTGTTGTTATGTATGTTATTCACCTGTGTGTAGATATAAATTACTACATTTGTAATGAGTTTTCACTTCAGGCGTCTTTTTAAAAACAGTATGATAAAAATGTTGGAACGTTTTATTCTACACTTGATTTTTGTGTACTCTTGTATGTCATACGGCCTTGCCGCAGTGGATACACTGGTTCCAGTGAGATCACCGAAGGTAAGCACTGTCGGGCATGGTCGGCACTTGGATGGGTAACCATCCAGGCCGCCATGCGCTGTTGCCATTTTTCGGGGTGCACTCAGCCTCGTGATGCCAACTGAGGAGCTACTCGACCGAATAGTAGCGGCTACGGCTCAAGAATACCATCATAACGACCGGGAGAGCGGTGTGCTGATCCCTCGCCCCCTTCTATCCGCATCCACCACCGAGGATGACACGGCGGTTGGATGGTCCCGGTATGCGACTCGTGACCTGACGACGGAGTGGTTATATGTCATAATCTAAGACGGTATCTTAGTTCTTCACGTTCCTTGAAACCTCTTCACAAAGTGAGCAGCAGTTAATTTTACTGTTTTACATCCCGCAATTGGTTGGCTTTGGGTTTGAGACTCACTTGCTATCAGCGAGCAATAAAAAGTTCCAGTTCTGAGTCAATACATAAGCCAGACTGCCTGTGGATATCTCATATAATATTAGAGTGCTGTGGAAATTCTTTCATCTGAAATCAGGAGAGAATTACGTCAGCCACGGCAGTAGCTTGGGTAAAAATCCGGCAAGTGTTGAATTTCTCGGACATCCGTCACGACCTGGTGGGACGTAACTTACGAGAGACGTTTCGCGACTGTTAGGGACAGGTAGGCCACGACCCGCTCCTTAGAGAGCGACTCCATTCCCGCCGAGTGCGTAATTTACGAGCTGTCCAATGGCAGACTTGCACTTTATCGCGGCGCTCGCATCTGGTACGCGGCCGCACTCGCTCATAAGGCAGCGGTCGTCACACGGCCGCATATTTATACGGCGCGCTGATGAAAGTCTGGCCGGCTGCGGCTGCGGCTGCGGCAGCCCCCCGGCCGTCACCGATACGTCGCGCCGAGGGCGGCCGGCCGGCCGGCGCTCCTCCATAATGCATGAGGCGCGCCGCGGGCATTAGGCGGCGTGTTAGCTGTAATTGTCATCCGGGAGACAATGTCGGCGCGTGTCTACCCGGGGCGGTCCCCGCGCCGTCCTGAATACCACGAGGGCAGCCTCCAAATCTGGAGACTCCAGTGCACGAGTATGTGGAGGGACAACAAGAGGGGGAGGTTTGAATCTACTGTCGAAAAACTATAGTCCTGGCAATAGTAAGCTTAATGCTTACAGAAGAAAAGGCGAAAAAGCAACCGCTCGCTGTCGATAATGCCATTTACGAAAGGCAGTGCCACTGCCGGTTTTGAAACGACAGGTTCTTCCTTATGGTGCCGTACATTTAGCTGACGTTGTACATGTGATAGCCAGTTTTAGTTGTGATAATGATTTCACGGAAAATCTTACAGATTGCAATGGAACTGAGTGAATAAATAAGGATAATGGTAGAGGTTAGAAGTTAACGGCTAGTTAGGAGGAGAGATAAGTGGACTGACAGTACTGAGTAATCTTGAAAGTCTCTTCGGGTTTGCTGCCGGATCCTAAAATCAACTTGACTCGATATTTCGGCGATCCAACTGGTCGACATCTTCAGGAAAATGCTGCAGCGGTCGCGCGGTTCCAGACTGTAGCGCCTAGAACCGCTTATCAACCCCGGCCGGCTGGTACCCCAGGAAAGGGTTAAGGCGTTGGGCTATTAATCCAACGCATGGAATACACTGAACCCCTACTAAAAATTTCAGCACTAACCATCGGAAACATGATGGGATTTTGGATAAACGATGCAGGCACAAGGAAAGGTTAATGAACACAGTAACTTGGAACCTACAATAGCTACACCCACAAAGAAAAGAGGTTTCCAGTGAGTCGAAATAACTGAAACAGAGAAAAAAATGCAGAGTAAAAGATTTGGTCAATACATCCATTTTATAGCAGAGTTAGTAAAAGAGTAAGAGCAAAGAGAGGAGTACCATTCATAGTATATAAAGAAATGACAAGAAGTAAATGAGCGAATAATGTGCTTAGAACTGAAGAAGAATGGACGTAAGATAATAATAGTTGGTTATATGCACTGACTGATGGTGCTGATACAATAATCAAAGATGCTTTTTATAAAGATTTGACGGACATTGTAAGTGACATTATTCCACAGAAAGAGATATATCTTATGGGAGACTTAAATGGCTGGACAGGAAACACAAAAAGCGACAAGGTCGTAGAAAAATATGTCGAAGAAACAGAGAACGAAAGTGGATTGTTTGATTAGTGTGAAGCAAACTTGTTAAGAATACACAACAGCTAGTTTCATCACAAAGAAATACTTAAATATAACTGACTGCAGCGTTAAAGAGCTATGAGGCAATTTTTTCCCAAACTGTCGCATAACCTGTTTAATAATACGATATGCATATCTGACCAGTAAATCAAATCCATTCACTAACCCAGCATAAAAACTGCAAACAATAACAACAAATGCAAAGGACTGCAGCTCTAATTAACTCTAGCCCTTTTCATTTTGGTGTGGTGAAGGAATCTTTTAATGTGTGGCATACAGGGCTTTTAACTGTCTGGAGAAAGCGAGAGAAACTAGGGGGCCAGCATACGTCATAAACGTGTTTTCTGCTGCAAGCTAAGGTTTATTAAATTATCATTGGTTGGAACTCATAAGGCCTATTGCAGCTGGTTGGTGAGGATCTGAAGCTGCGAGAACAGGCTAAGTTTTGCAAAGGGGGGTAAATTACTCCGGGGCATCATAGTGAACACTTCTCCGTAGGACATCTGAGAAGACATTTCTCTGCAGCGCTTGATGAAGTACGCCAACTCTTAAAGCTGCACGGTCGGATGTTTCCAACTTAGACTGTAACTTAGATACTGCGTCCGGACATACGTTTCTCAGTCATTACTGCAGCCACCTTCTGTTCTCGTACATGATTAGGGTGGTAAGCATGAACTGTATTTGTTTTCACTGAGATAAGGCATGTCCAAAGCCATTTATCTAGTGTCAAAGTTGCATTTTGCTGATCTAATTATCAGAGCCAGCTAGCTGCAACCACTATGAACTTTTCCAAGACTTTTCTTTAGCTCACTGGTCATATTCATGAACACAAAAAAATGGTTCAAATGGCTCTGAGCACTATGGGACTCAACTGCTGAGGTCATTAGTCCCCTAGAACTTAGAACTAGTTAAACCTAACTAACCTAAGGACATCACAAACATCCATGCCCGAGGCAGGATTCGAACCTGCGACCGTAGCGGTCTTGCGGTTCCAGACTGCAGCGCCTTTAACCGCACGGCCACTTCGGCCGGCTTCATGAACACAGTTATGTATCTTTGTCTCATGTATCCACGCACCCATACAAAGGATGTCATACGTGTTTTCAATCCCTTGTTTGTTTAATAACTAATTGTATGCTTCGTTGATGTCTTTTAGCAATAAGTCAGATTGTTACAGTGACCCTTAATTTCTTTTCGTACATAGATGGATACCACTATGGATGAGGCGTGGGGCCCATATTTTCCTGCTTAACTGGGCCATCCCTGGTAATTTTATTAAATGAGACATTGTCTGTTGTATGTAGTTTTTATCTTTTAATTTGTATGACCTTTTGGGGAGTTTTCTATCTCCTGCAGGTCACTGGGTTTAGATACTATACTTCGTCAAGGGTTTGCTAAATTGCTCAGCTGACACCTTACACTATGAATTTGAGATGCGCAATAGACTATGTGATAGAACCACAAAATTAAGAATTAAAGACACAAGATGTTAAGAGTCTACAGAAGTACGTCCAGAATGTGGATCAGGCCATTTGATAGAAAGAGCTAAAGTTCTAGTAGACTATAAGAAAATCAACAACTACAGTAAGAATGAAGATAACTATATAACAGCTGATTAAGCGAGACATAACGTGAGAAGTTTACAACAAGATTCTGTGAAATTCCTGCAGAAGACTAGATTGAACTACACTTGATATTAGGGACATCAAGAATCTGTAGCAGTGTCACTGTGCAATGAGATGAAAGAGTGCATTCATAGCAAGGTACAAGAGGCCTTAGGAATAAAGGCTAGTTGGAGCAATATGAATCGAGAATAATGGACGAAGGATATTGAGAAAATGGTGAAAGAGAAAACGACAATGCTAGAACTGGTTAAGTACACAGGATAGTGAGGGTAAGAACTGTAGTGCAAATGCAACAGAGAGGTTAAAAAAAAATTTCGAGAGCCAAACTGGTGATGTGTGACATAACGTGTGATGAAATCAAATGGTATATGGGAGTCACCAAAGTAAGATATTCCTGGAAAACAATAATACATCGTAGAGCAGATGCGGTAGAAAAGAAATTCATGATCACTGTACAGGAGTGGGAGGAGCATAACAAAAAGCTTCTGAGAGAGAGCAGAAATGTATACGTTCAGTATACGGCCAGTGTGGAACCAGTCACGCGGAATCAAGCAGAAAATACTGTCAAATAAATTTTCTGGACGGGGAGACATTCCTATGGTGTTATCGAAATACAGACCAAGAATGTTCTTGGAAATATTGGCGCGCCTCTTTAATAGACTAATCAGGAATGGTAAAGAGCTATCAGAGGATTTTAATTACTGTGCAGTAGGTTCCATGTACAAAAAAGGAAACAGACTGGGTTTTAATAATTACAAAGGTGTCAGTGTAATCAGAACAATAGGAATGTTATATGGTCAGATTCTGAGAAACAGCTTAAATGAGGGAACACTTTGATGGATTCGGAACACGGCCGCGCCTGTGTCCCCGCAATACACCGCAGCAGTACAAAGGGCGAGGACGCGGAAGTTTCACGAGTGGATGCGGCTGAGCCAGCGGCGGCTCGGACGGCCCCGTGCACGGCTGTTGTTCGGTGAGTCACCTGTTGCTGTTGTCTCGGGGGCGGCACCGATTTCTGGACGGCTCGCCGTGAGTCATGCCGCGCTACGACCTGCCGCATGCCGGGGCCCGACCCGTCTCTGCTGCGCTGCGCGCCGCTGCGGCTGCACACCTTTCGTCCGAGTTGCCTGTTGTGGTCGCAATCAAAGCACTGGGTTCAACGGTCACCGTTGCCCGTCAACAACGGAAACACCTGCACGACCAGCTAGCAACACAAGAACTAACATGCGCAAATTCTCTTAAGATACCGCTCCTATTCTGTAGATTTTATATCCCTCTTGGGAGGTCACATTTTTTTAATTTTTGTTTTCATATTTCGAGTATTTCTTCCCACTTTGTTCTGTTTCGCATAGGGAGCATTTTTGCAATTTTTTTATTTCATTTTACGTACACTACTGGCCATTAAAATTGCTACACCAAGAAAAAATGAAGATGATTAACGGGTATTCATTGGGCAAATACATTATACTAGAACTGACTTGTGACATGTGATTACATTTTCACGCAATTTGGGTGCATAGATCCTGAGATATCAGTACCGAGAACAGCCAGGTCTGGCCGTAACAACGGCCTTGATACGCCTGGGCATTGAGTCAAACACAGCTTGGATGACGTGTACAGGTAAAGCTGCCCATGCAGCTTCAACACGATACCACCGTTCTTCAAGAGAAATGACTGGCGTATTCTCACGAGTCAGTTGCTCGGCCACCATTGGTTGGTTGGTTGGTTGGGGGAAGGAGACCAGACAGCGTGGTCATCGGTCTCATCGGATTAGGGAAGGATTGGAAAGGAAGTCGGCGGTGCCCTTTCAGAGGAACCACCCCGGCATTTGCCTTGAGTGATTTAGGGAAATCACGGAAAACCTAAATCAGGATGGCCGGACGCGGGATTGAACCGTCGTCCTCCCGAATGCGAGTCCAGTGTCTAACCACTGCGCCACCTCGCTCGGTCTCGGCCACCATTGACCAGACGTTGGTGAGAGATCTGGAGAATGTGCTGGCCAGGGCAGCAGTCGAACTTTTTATGTATCCAGGAAGGCCCGTACAGGACCTGCAACATGCGGTCGTGCATTATCCTGCTGAAATGTAGGGTTTCGCAGGGATCGAATGAAGGGTAAAGCCACGGATCGTAACACATCTGAAATGTAACGTCCACTGTTCAAAGTGCCGTCAATGCGAACAAGAGGTGACCGAGACGTGTAACCAATGGTACTCCATAGCATCCACGCCGGGTGATACGCCAGAATGGCAATGACGAATAGACGCTTCCAATGTGCGTTCACCGCGATGTCGCCAAACACGGATGCGACCATCATGGTGCTGTAAACAGAACATGGATTCATCTGAAAAAGACGTTTTGCCATTCGTGCACCTACGTTCGTCGTTGCGAGCACCATCGGAGGCGCTCCTGCCTGTGATGCAGCGTCAAGGGTAACCGCAGCCATGGTCTCCGAGCTGATAGTCATGCTGCTGCAAACGTCGTCGAACTGTTCGTGCAGATGGTTGTTGTCTTGCAAACGTCCCCAAGGATCAAGACGTGGCTGCACGATCCGTTACAGTCATGCGGATAAGATGCTTGTCATGTCGACTGCTAGTGATACGAGGCCGTTGGGATCCAGCATGGCGTTCCGTATTACCCTCCCGAACCCACCGATTCCATATTCTGCTAACAGGCATTGGATTTCGACCAACGCGAGCAGCAATGTCGCGATACGATAAACCGCAATCGCGATAGGCTACTATCCGACCTTTATCAAAGTCGGAAACGTGATGGTACGCATTTCTCCTTCTTACACGAGGCATCACAACAACGTTTCCCCATGCAACGCCGGTCAACTGCTGTTCGTGTACGAGAAATCGTGTCGAAACTTTCCTCATGTCAGCACGTTGTAGGTGTCGCCACCAGCGCCAACCTTGTGTGAATGCTCTGAAAAGCTAATCATTTGCACATCACACTATTTTCTTACTGTCGGTTAAATTTCGCGTCTGTAGCACGTCATCTTCGTGGTGTAGCAATTTTAATAGCCAGTAGTATATCTTTTCAGGTGGTTTCATCACAGAAGAAAAATAGTAATGCCACTCATAAATTTTGTATCATTTTGTTAGAAGCTGAATGTTCGGGCAAAGGTTTTGATTACCGCCTGTGGTTTCACATTTATTTGTCACTAGCTGAGTACACGCCGTGCCACGATGTGTATTTGTTCCCTCTCTCTGTTCATCTCCTCCCCTCCCCTCTGTCTTCTCCTCCTCCCTTTCCCTATCCATGTCCTGCACTTACTCTTCATCTTCTCCTGCTTCCCCTCTCTCTGGCCCTCTCCTCATTCTCCTGAGCTCATCTTCTCCTTCCCCACCTCTGTCTGTCTATCTTCTCCTCTCTCCTTCTTTCTCCATATTATTACATCTACCGAAATTTGAGACCGCTGGTTCTTAGCCCAATAGTATTTCTTTCCAGATAGTAAGTAATGCTTGTTCCAAGTTTGGTTGAAAGCGGTGTAGTGGTTTAGGTTCAAATGGCTCTGAGCACTATGGGACTTAACTTCTAAGGTCATCAGTCCCCTAGAACTTAGAACTACTTAAACCTAACTAACCTAAGGACATCACACACATCCATGCCCGAGGCAGGATTCGAAACTGCGACCGTAGCGGCCACGCGGTTCCAGACTGTAGCGCCTTTAACCGCTTGGCCAAGTGGTTTAGGAGGAGCTTTTTTACCGGTGGCTATGTTCACGCAAGCACATGTGACACACATTTCACATATGTTTAACATACTTCACTCGAATCTGTAAATACATTTCACATGCATCTGCAGCAGATTTCGCCCTGCACTACAGTTTCATTTTCACGCTGCTCAATGTTTTCTGAGCAATGTAACGCACAAAGATATAATTTTGCAGATACATCCAGAAGTACATGGGCAAAAGGTCTGCGAAATTTGTTGCGAACAGAGTTGGTAGTAAAGAACTAATAAATTAAAAAGGCATGCATAATACGACAGTTTTTTATGCATTCAGTGTTAACTCATACGGCGTCACATCTCCTGAAATATATCTCGTAGAACAGTATATATTTGCAAGTACGTTCAGTAACAAATTTGAATACAGTCTACAAAATTTATTGCAAATACACTTAGTAGCAATGAAGTAGTAAATTAAAACGTCATGCCTGACGCGGCAATGTTACTGCAATAACAGTGAAAATGTAATAAGTGATAAACTTTGTCCCTTTCACCTTTTTGTGGGGTCTGTCTGCAAAAGTTACGTTAAAGTTGTTTGCAAGTCACAAAGTGCTGTTATTCTCAAATATTTAATTGGTAGAGTGGATATTTGCGCACATTTTTGATCCCGACCCCTACCTCCAAGCCAATGAAAGGTTGGTCGTTTTTCTCCCATAGTGGTTTCTTTCCAGGCGCTAAGTGACACGTGCACCAAGTTTGATTCAAATCGATCCAGTGTTTTAGGAGGAGATGTGGAACACACATACATATACGCGTACAAACATCGACTTAAGTGTGGATGCTGAGACTGAGATGGCCCAGGAATGATCACGCGTATCAACGTGGATGCACGTTGGATGAATTTCACTTTCGCACTTAGCCATCCGTCTGTACATTTTTATATTAAATTTTGTTTATAAAATTTGCTATATAAATATGTAAGTATGACAAAAAGCACAGTCTCTCCCTCTCCCTTGTCAATGTCTTTAAACGTAAGACGTATAATCTAATCCTCTGAGTACCAGTTATTTTAGCCGGTCCGAGAAACGTTAATGTGTGGTATTTTAATTAATGTCGTAACAAAATGAAAAAAATTCTGCCGTTTTGTTTTCCAACACAGAGGGGGTAGAACACACAGGGTTATTCGTAAGCACCTCTGGGGTTTCAGACGACAATACGCAGTAATTACAAGACGTACAGAAAGCAATATCAACATCTGTCACGTTTGTTACAAGTCAACCACGTAACTTTACAACCCTCTGGTTTTTATCTGAACCAGATTCTGATCATGGGTAACGCCGGAACGCGTAAAGAATGGATTAATAAATGAAGGAATGCTGGTTTCTAGTTTCCTCTACATTAGAATTCCTTCATCTACGACCAATTCAGCAAATTACAGAATACGTAAATTATACAGAAAACAGACACAAATCAATGGATATAGCGTATGTCCAGGATTTTAACTCAAATTACAGGTGCTCAATGGGAGCCGCAATCGTATAGCGACAAACGTCAATACGTGCGTGCAATTCATTGACACGATTTGTTGTCCGGAAAGGCGTGACTACAGTCCGCTTTGCAAATATGTTCAGTGGGTTGCCTAACTAAAGGGGCAAACTGATCTGCTGCGACCTTAGAGCGAAGCGGAGCAGTGGGTTAACAATGACACTTGTAGACAACTGTGGTTATAAAAATTCTGCAAACCGTTAGCAGGCTGCCGTTTGCCAGTGAGCCTTCGATACAAGCAATAACATCTCGCAAATTCCAATTTGTTCTCTGCTGGTCTACCACGGAATACATACGCCCACCCCAACGGCAGTGAAATGAGAAACAGCTCATTAAAAATTTATAAATGAGGTTTATCTTAAAAAAAGTTCTTTTGATTATTTGAGAAGGCCATTGAGCTTTGGAACGTAATTAGTTATTCCGTGATTAACCCTAGCAATATCAAGGCATTTCCCATAACGCGCTTTACCAGAGGGGTTTAATTTGTGCCCGCTCTGAAAAACAATAGTTACTGTCCAATTATATTAACAACATACATTTTAGACGTGTAATGATGTTTAAATAGGGCCTGAACTTGAAAATACCTATTTTAGCATTATCACTGCAATTTCAATAACGTGTAGTACCGACTTTATGACTACCAAAAAAGCTTTATAAAATGCAAATTTAGTTAATTGTTCTTGACTTTTACTCTCAAAATGCTTTTTAAAGAGATATTTATATGTAAGTGAGGCCCTGGACCTGGAAACACGACGTTCATAGGGGAAAGTGACAACTACTCCTGAGACTTAAATGTTTGGCTTATGTTTAAATGAGAAATTTAAAATATATAATTAAGCAAGCCTGTAGAAGAATTCATTAAAATAATATTTTTTTCAGAATTTTAAAATATAAAGTAACTTACTAGATGACAATATTTTCAAAAGGTGGACGTAAGTACCTCTTCCCCCTCCCTCACTCCACTGGTATTGCAAGGGATCGATTATAGAGACCAAACAAACGCCGAAAATACTCCCACGTTTTTGGCAATTGCCCGACATACTGTGCCCATACTGACATGATTCCCTAGTGATCATAAATGACAACGCGCGAGGGTGTGCTGAAAAGTAATGCTTCACAATTTTTTGTGTTAACAACTCTCAAAGCTTTTTAAATAAACAAACGTTATTAACAATCTACATCTTTATTCTTCATGTCCACATATTTTTTTCTCAACGTAGACACTCTGGCGACAAGCACATTTCTCTCAACGAGAGACCAGATTGTTGATACTGTCACTGTAGACTGTTTGACTTTATTGACGGAGCCACAACGTCAACTCTGCTTGCATTGCTTCATCACTATCAAAGTGAAGTCCTAAAGGTTTTCTTTCAGTTCTGGAAACAGATAAATCCAATGGGACTGGATCGCGACTGTGTGAAGGAAGATTGATGACAGTGAACCCAAAGAGTGCGACTGTGTTGTGGTATATGGTCTGGGATTGTCATGGTGAAGGAGAGAGTACTCCAAGCGTGGACGAACTCTTGAAATTCGAAGCTCGCTTACGGCACTCTGTTTCTCGGCATATTTTGATTATACACCGGCATGTTACACGCGCTCTGGTGGCAGAGGGTTGAAAATATGTAGATATGAAGAATAAAGGCGTAGAATGCCAATAACGTTCGTGTTATTTAAAAGCTTTATGAATTTTTATATAAGAAATTCGGAGGCGTAACATTTCAGCACGCCCTCGTACACTTATTACCGTAGCTGAGTTTATGTCAGGTGCATATTATGTAATCCATGTTCCCAAGACTTCCTTTCACGTCACTTAAATATGGGCGCCACGAAGATTCATCGTTTCCTGCAGTCGACGTTTTGGCTTGCAGCTTGTCCGGTACCAAAATGCACCGAGCAGCCTCATCCACCACATCCGGCAGTTCTCCACTTTCTTTGTGTCGGTGACGTACTGCCAGGCTGTCCGAGTTCCCACAGCGCCCATCGCCTGCCCAGTCCAAACAAAGAAGCGAATACGACGTCCACGCCCGAGTAAAAGTGCCGTGACAGTCAGTTTATTGCAAAGACGAAGAGTTAATCGCCGAGAATGAAACAATCCGAGCTTTCCGCCCTCAATTTCGTATCCCCCGTGGGAAAGACGTCCTTTCCTCACGATGTGCCTTCATTGTTTGGACCTGTGTGGGCGGCCACTGTTTTGTTTACGGTGGAGCTGACGGAAGTTGGCGTTTAGCGCCAGCGACTGGGGCCGGCGTATGACGTCAGTCAGGCTGGAGAGTCTGGGCCATCCGTCAAGGTGCGATGTGACGTCACGTGACACACCCACGCTCAGATGCTTTTAGTCGCCCCCACTCGGCCCTGTAGCTGCCCACAGCGAAATGTCTTCATACGGTACTTTCGAGAACCGCAAATAACGACTTCACGGTAGTACCAGGTAGTAAGTTCTTTGCTGGTAGTGACACCTCGGAACTATACGCCCACAAGTAGACTTTATTCCCATATATTATGCTGGAACGTGGAGAGCAGATGATTTTCTTATTGGCACAGGTGGTGATGACCGAAATTTGTTTTTGTCGTCGCTGGCGTCGTCGTCGTTATTAAAGACAGAGTACGGTCTCATACTCTTAGAAGAGGAGCAAAAACTGGTCCTCTATTTTTGACATCTATCTTGAGAGATTAGGAGCAACGGCCTTGCCACAGTGGATTCACCGGTTCCCGTCAGATTACCGAAGTTAAGCACTGTCGGGCGTGGCCAGCACTTGGATGGGTGACCATCCGGGCCACCATGCGCTGATTCCATTTTTCTTCGGGGTGCACTCAGCTCGTGATGCCAATTGAGGATCTACTCGACCGAACAGTAGCGGCTCCGGTCAAAGAAAACTATCATAACGACCGGGAGAGCGGTGTGCTGACCACACGCCCCTCCTATCCGCATCCTCAGCTGAGGATGACACGGCGGTCGAGGGTGCCGATGGGCCACTTGTGGCCTGAAGACGGAGTGCTATCTTGAGAGATTAAGATCTTTCGTGATTTCCGCTAAACCTCCAGCGACACACCTCCAGCGACTCTTCGATCGGCGGTTGATCTGTATCTTCATCTGTACATTACACAAACTGTTGTGCGATAACTGCTTAAGGGTATTTCGAAAATATTTCGAGTCGAATATCTCTGTGTGTGTGAAATCTTATGGGACTTAACTGCTAGGTTCATCAGTCCCTAAGCTTACACACTACTTAACCTAAATTATCCTAAGGACAAACACACACACCCATGCCCGAGGGAGGACTCGAACCTCCGCCGGGACCAGCCGCACAGTCGATGACTGCAGCGCCTGAGGCCGCTCGGCTGATCCCGCGCGGCCGAATTTCTCTCATGTTCCCGAATGGTTCTTCAGCGAAGTAAATGTGGGATAAGTGTATATTGCTTGACTCTTCTCGAAACTAACTCTCCAGAAATTTTAAGAATAAACCTCTCCGTGATGTGAAGTGCCTCTCTTGTGAAGTCTGCCATTAAAGTTGCATGAGCAACTGCTATGGTCTCGCATTATCTGTGGATAGTCTCGCTGATGATAATTTCAGTGCAAGGCTTCCGCTGATACTAAACACCACTGGATTACTTTGGAGCTGAATGGCAAATAATGCACTGTATCGACAAGTTCAGTATAAGTTACTTAGAGCCTCTCAAAATTTTTTTGTTCGCGTGACGTTCACAAATCAATATTGCCTCTTGAGTCTAGAAAATCTTAGTGACTCCTTGTTGTCAACGATGACTTTGTTTCATGGTACTTTAGTTGCAAACAAAAGCGATTTTTTTCAGTGCTGATGAGATAAATGAGAAGTAATTCATTGTTAAACTGCCCCACGTTCCTTCAGTGGCATTATGCCTTTCCAGAAAGCATTTTGGCATCTGCTGGTCGAACAGCTCCTGATTGTCGGAAGGGGCAGTCTCAGCTTCAATTATAAGAAAACCAAGTACTGGTCGAGTCCTTTCTAGGACAATTCTCTTACCGACTGAGTTATTCAGGAACCACCCACGACCTGTATTCCAAGCTATATTTCTATCAGTTCCTTAAACTTCTCTCAACCTTACTCGAAACGGATCTTTGGAAGTTAACAGCCGGAAGCGGTTAGAAACTGGCCCAGGAGAAATAGCCTGTGACAGTTGTTTGCAAGCCCAATCGCGTGTCTGAAAAGGAAGCAGTACATAAAAAGCAGCCATTTGTACAGCAGAATCAGCCGGATAAAATTGCCTCTCTCAGAGAGCTCTACAAAGTTTTTAACAGATCTGAACCCAAACCTGCAACCCACTTTATCAACTGCAGCTTGTTAAAACAGACTGGACACTTTCCATAGCTCTGCTGTACTGTTAAAGCAATCGCTGATGCTGCATCACACCCTCTTCGATTCAGGTACTTCTTTGCTCTTGCGAGACAAGACAGATGAGTCAGGCTTGAATTGTATGCACGAAGTGGCCTTTCGCCGTAAGATGGACGCGTAACCTGTTTGTCACCCAGATTTGATCGCTAGCTGTGGCTTCCAAGTTATCTGTAGAATGCACTTTAAACAGCCTATGGGCGGTTCCGTGCGCCATGTATTTCATTCCTTTCCGTCAGTGGTTAAAGGTTATCTCGGAGCGCCGCCTGCGCCCTTTCTCGCCTCTCTCTTGCATCACTGTCAGGTGATTCATACGTGTCCAGCATCGCCTCCGATTACCACGAACATTAGTCACACTCTTTTCACGTACATTTGCCATACTAAGCAACGAGCGCCTAAGTGACAACGGTCTATTCCATCTACGGTCCTCGTGAATTTGAGTTCCCTCAAGTATATCTACTATCAGGTCCACAGTACCTTGAAGAAGGTACTTGAAAACTCATGCAACTGTATGTTTCCCAGCAAAATTGTTCCTCAAATAAAGTACATTGTGCCTTAAGAAAATTTGCACCAGATCGGGGCCTGAACACGGATCTGATACTTATTGCGTTATTTCGCCCTATATTTGCTTTGTTGGAAACTTAGCAGTTAAGTCCCATTTCACACACATTTGAACATTTTTTGAACAAAACATTGTCCTTAGCTCCTACAAACTGAATTTTATCCTTTTGAAAAACTAATTTTTTTCCCTGAGAAAATTGAAAATCCTATGTTGTTTATGACTTAAAATTGGCTTTTCTTGTAACTCGAAATTAAACGTTTTTTCCTTTAAAGATTTAAATATTTCTCCAAACAAATTTATTACTTCTCCAAAAAAAAAGTTTCCTTTAGTTTTTACTTTTATTATCTTCTTTTCCCATTTGTATTGTGTTGTATTGTACGTTAACGGAGGACCTAGAAACAACGGAGCCGCAGCCGCAGTGGTCCACAACCCCACGACGACTACCACAGTCCACTTCAGCCCTCCGCCGCCCCACACCGAACCCAGGGTTATTGTGCGGTTCGGCCCCCGGTGGACCCCCCAGGGAACGTCTCACACCAGACGAGTGTAACCCCTATGTTTGCGTGATAGAGTAATGGTGGTGTACGCGTACAACTTGTTGGTGCAGCAATCGCCGACATAGTGTAACGGAGGCAGAATAACGGGAACCAGGCCAGATTCGTCGAGACAGATGGAAAACCGCCTAAAACCCATCCACAGACTGATCGGTTCACCAGACCTCGACACAAATCCGCCGGGCGGATTCGTGCCGGGGACCAGGCGCTCCTTCCCGCCCGGAAAGCCATGCGTTAGACCGCACGACCAACCGGGCGGGCTTCTTTTCGGGTTAGTTGAACATCTTAAATATTAAGTTATAATGAAAGCTTCTCTTGAAGTTTGACTTTTCATTTCCAGCTTATCGAAAAGTGTCGACAAAATTAACTAAACGGAGCTTGTTCAAATTATTGCAAAACATATGTAGTGTAATGTTTAAAACAACGTATCTACATACCGTTTAAACATTTAGAAAACTTTATTTTGTAAAAGTCATCTAGACATTGCCATCAAAGGCTCTCTAAACTTCTCGCCCCCTGTTCCATGTTTTGACAAAATAAATTAAATTGCAAATGAAAAGGAAAAGTCTTCCGTCAGCTCATGAGAAATTTTGGAATATCTGTTGATAGTCTTGCTGGGTGTTATTGTTATGTCATCAAATATGGAGAAACACCATGCATGTTTTTACTAGCCGTGGTGAGCGAGCAGTTAACGAAATGTCGTATTAGCCACACACAATCGTTACGCTTCGTGTTTGGAATCATGTGTGGAACCGGTAGATTCATGACTGCCATTTTTGTTACTTGTCCGCATACGTATTAGAAAATTTTTTCTTGCACGGAAACCTGTCTCGATTGTCTGTAAATGATTTCAGGAAGTGGACTTCGAACGAGATTTATCTTTGGCTGTTTTTCTTTAGTGGAGAAGGTTTCTCCTACAGCATCGTAACACTTGGCACATTGCAACAGTTCGTAGCACTTTGTTCTGTGCTTTGTCCCAGTTCACCGTCCAGTTCTGGTACATCTACATCTACATTTATATTCCGCAAGCCACCCAACGGTGTGTGGCGGAGGGCACTTTACGTGATACTGTCATTACCTCCCTTTCCTGTTCCAGTCGGGTATGGTTCGGGAAGAACGACTGCCGGAAAACCTCCGTACGCGCTCCAATCTCTCTATTTTTACATTCGTGATCTCCTCGGGAGGTATAAGTAGAGGGATGCAATATATTCGATACCTCATCCAGAAACACACCCTCTCGAAACCTGGACAGCAAGCTACACCGCGATGCAGAGCGCCTCTCTTACAGAGTCTGCCACTCGAGTTTGCTAAACATCTCCGTAACGCTATCACGCTTATAAAATAACCCTGTGACGAAACGCGCCGCTCTTCTTTGGATCTTCTCTATCTCCTCTGTCAACCCGACCTGGTACGGATCCTATACTGATGAGCAATACTCAAGTATAGGTCGAACGAGTGTTTTATAAGCCACCTCCTTTGTTGATGGACTACATTTTCTAAGGACTCTCTCCATGAATGTCAACCTGGCACCCGCCTTACCAACAACTAATTTTATATGATCATTCCACTTCAAATCGTTCCGTACGCGTACTCCCTGATATTTTACAGAAGTAACTGCTACCAGTGTTTGTTCCGCTATCATATAATCATACAATAAAGGATCTTTCTTTCTATGTATTCGCAATACATTACATTTGTCTATGTTAAGAGTCAGTTGCCACTCCCTGCACCAAGTGCCTATCCGCTGCAGATCTTCCTGCATTTCGGTGCAATTTTCTAATGCTGCAACTTCTTTGTATACTACAGCATCATCCGCGAAAAGACGCATGGAACTTCCGACACTATCTAGTAGGTCATTTATATACCGGGTGATCAAAAAGTCAGTATAAATTTGAAAACTGAATAAATCACTGAATAATGTAGATAGAGAGGTACAAATTGACACACATGCTTGGAATGACATGGGGTTTTATTAGAACCAAAGAAATACAAACATTCAAAAAATGTCCGACAGATGGCGCTTCATCTGATCACAATAGCAATAATTAGCATAACGAAGACAAAGCAAACATGATGTTCTTTACAGGAAATGCTCAATATGTCCACCACCATTCCACAACAATAGCTGTAGTCGACGAATAATGTTGTGAATAGCACTGTAAAGCATGTCCGGAGTTACTGTGAGGCATTGGCGTCGGATGTTGTCTTTCTGCATCCCTAGAGATATCGGTCGATCACGATACACTTGCGACTTCAGGTAACCCCACAGACAATAATGGCACGGACTGAGGTCTGGGGACCTAGGAGGCCAAGCATGACGAAAGTGGCTCCTGAGCACAGGATCATCACCAAACGACGCGCGCAAGAGTTCTCGCGTCTACCAATACTTGTTTTTTTTTTTTTTTTTGTTCTAATAAATCCCCATATCATTCCAAGCATGTGTGTCAATTTTTACCTCTCAATCTACATTATTCCGTGGTTTATTAAATTTTCAAATTTATACTGACTTTTTGATCACCCGGTATATTGTGAAAAGCAATTGTCCCATAACACTCCCCTGTGGCACGCCAGAGTTTACTTCAACGTCCATAGACGTCTCTCGATTTAGAACAACATGCTGTGTTCTGTTTGCTAGAAACTCTTCAATCCAGCCACACAGCTGGTCTGATATTCCGTAGGCTCTTACTTTGTTCATCAGGCGACAGTGCGGAACTGTATCGAACGCCTTCCGGAAGTCGAGGAAAGTGGCATCTACGTGGGAGCCTGTATCTAATATTATCTGGGTCTCATGAACAAATAAAGCGAGATGGGTCTCTCAAGATCGCTGTTTCCGGAATCCATGTTGATTCCTACGGAGCAGATTCTGCGTGCTGGAGTGTTACTGTAGGTATTAAACGTCGCAGAATCACTGTCAGTTCAAGATACGAGTCCCTATCTATCTGAGCACGCCTCCGTGCCCGACTGTTCCGCTGCAGGTCTGCCAACTCTTGGGCACGCGAGCAGTCGGCGACCCGGCGCGGCGCGGCGCCGGCTGTGGCGCGCGGGACGGGTGGCCAGTGGAGAGGCTCGCCACTCTTCCTGAGGAGTTTGCTCAGATGACGACACGGCCGCTGGAACGCGCGGGCTCTCTCTCCATTGAGAGCCACGAGGGACGCGCCGGCGCGCAGAAACCGAGGACCGCACTCACACTCAATAGAAAGCGGCGGCCGCGGTCGCTAACGAGCGGCCCACACGGCTGGCGCCCGGACTCTGCTGTCGCTCGTAAACACTCTGCAGGTCTTGCCTTCTGCCAAGGCGAGGCGACACTAAAGCCGCAATTTACAGTGGGTGAAATCTACCGGGGCAGCAGCCCGGGCAGTGAGCAGTATGCTGCCAGAGCGGTTAATCGCAGAACACATCACTCAGATATCTTCTCATCTTTGAATAACGACATATACAGGGCGGTCCATTGATAGTGACCGGGCCAAATATCTCACGAAATAAGCATCAAACGAAAAAACTACAAAGAACGAAACTCGTCTAGCTTGAAGGGGAAAGCAGATGGCGCTATGGTTGGCCCGCCAGATGGCGCTGCCATAGGTCAAACGGATATACTGCGTTTTTTTAAATAGAAACCCACATTGTATATCACATATTCGTGCAGTACGTAAAGAAATACGAATGTTTTAGTTGGACCACTTTTTTCGCTTCTTGATAGATGGCGCTCTAATAGTCACAAACGTATAAGCACGTGGTGCCACGTAACATTCCGCCAGTGCGGACGGTATTTGCTTCGTGATACATTACCCGTGTTAAAATGGACCGTCTACCAATTGCGGAAAAGGTCGATATCGTGTTGATGTATGGCTATTGTCATCAAAATGCCCAACGGGCGTGTGCTATGTATGCTGCTCGGTATCCTGGACGACATCATCCAATTGTCCGGACCGTTCGCCGGATAGTTACGTTATTTAAGGAAACAGGAAGTGTTCAACCACATGTGAAACGTCAACCACGACCTGCAACAAATGATGATGCCCAAGTAGGTGCTTTAGCTGCTGTCGCGGCTAATGCGCACATCAGTAGCAGACAAATTGCGCGAGAATCGGGAATCTCAAAAACGTAGGTGTTAAGAATGCTACATCAACATCGACTGCACCCGTACCATATTTCTATGCACCAGGAATTGCATGGCGACGACCTTGAACGTCGTGTACAGTTCGGCCACTGGGAACAAGGGAAATTACGGGACGATGACAGATTTTTTGTACGCGTTCTATTTAGAGACGAATCGTCATTCATCAACAGCGGTAACGTAAACCGGCATAATATGCGCTATTGGGCAACGGAAAATCCACGATGGCTGCGACATGTGGAACATCAGCGACCTTGGCGCGTTAATGTATGGTGCGGTATTATGGGAGGAAGGATAATTGGCCCATATTTTATCGATGGCATGGCAATCTAAATGGTGCAATGTATGCTGATTTCCTACGTAATGTTCTACCGATGTTACTACAAGATGTTTCCCTGCGTGACAGAGTGGCGGCGGTCGGTGTGGCCGAGCGGTTCTAGGCTCTTCGCACGTTCAAATCCTGCCTCGGGCATGTATGTGTGTGATGTCCTTAGGTTAGTTAGGTTTACGTAGTTCTAAGTTCTAGGGGACTGATGACCTCAGATGGTAAGTGCCATAGTGCTCAGAGGCATTTGGCAGAGTGGCGACGTACTCCCAACATGACGGATGTCCGGCACATACCGCATACTCTTTATGACATAGAAAACGTACAAATTACGACGTTTACTGTAGTGCCATACTCCTATTTATTGCCTGGTACGTAAACACAGTATCGCACTGGTCATATTACTCTCCACAAGGCCAAAATCTAACATATCAGTTTGTTTCTTTCACGTTCCGCAGTGCAATGGAACACTGAATTCTACGTCGTGACCTCACCAGCAGCTCGTCCACGTGCGTTTTCACGTCCTATGAGAGGACGGCTTTGTGGTGTGGTACCAACAAATTAGGGGCAAAGCGTCACGGGAGCATCCTGCTGAAATGTCCTAAAGAGATTACAGGAGGCTGCAGGAGCCGTCCAAGGGAGTCATTCTGCAGCTCATTGTGCAGAGGACAAAATCATGCTTCTGTGAGATAGTAAATATTGTCTCCTCCCCAGTGCTTTATTGACATGGCATTCAGTATCTCCTTTTTCTTTCATCGGTTCGAAACCACTGCGTGGGAGGTGTTTACCGAAGTGAAACGTTTCCTGAACATCCAAAATACAGACTTCTACAACCAAGACATGAGCCATGCCATCTACAGCTGGGAAAAAACGTGTCTTAGTGAAGGGCACGTCTAGCGCTATATCCAGTTTGTATACTCGCAGATTCATTTTATTCCAGGTGATGAATTTTTTTAATATCTCTTGCATTACTCCACTTTTTATTTTCAGAAGTGAGTAGTTGGAACCTTTGCTCAAAGTAGTAGGAAAGATGGAGGCTGTACTGCAGAGGCAGAATGGAGAAAGAATTTATGCGTAGTTCGACGGCCTGACAGAACTGTTGGATTGAGCTGGCATTTATTGCGTGTTTCTTCATACATTTCAGAGAAAACTTTGCTAAACTCCACTTCACAAAACTTTGCCTAAGATAACTTGCTACAAAGGAAACAGTGTAGGCAGGGGAAATTACAGCAAACATGTACACTGACGGAAAAAAATGAAACATCAAAAAATATTTAAAGTAGTGTAACGAAATCTAAGTAACATTACGAGATCACAGGTTAATGTAGGCGAGAGATAAGCTCCTGCAAATGAGAAACGCTGATACAACCGATGTAACTGCCAGAACGTTGAACGGGAGCATGAGGACGTGCATGCATTGTGTTTCACAGGTGCCGGATGTCAGTTTGTGGGATGACATTGCATGGCTGTTGCGCTTGGTCCGTCGATACGGGGATGCTTGATGCTGTTTAAGGATGTCACTGGGCTTGTCCGATGATGTCCGTATGTGCTCGGTTGGAGACAGATCTGATAATCGAACAGACAAAAGCAACGTTTCGACACTCTGTAGAGTATATTGGGTTGCAGCAGTCGTATGTGGGCGAGCGTTATCCTGTTGGAAAACAGCACCGAAAATGGCTGCACAACAGGTGGAATCACCAGACTGACGTGCCGTTTTGTAGTCAGGGTGCGTGAGATGACCACAAGAGTGTTTCTGCCGTCATACAAAATCACACGCCTAACCATAGCTCTAGCTTTAGGCCCACTGTATGTAGCACGCAGAGAGGTTGGGTGCAGGTCCACAACTGACTTCCTGCCAACCGACACAGGGCCATCACTGGCACCAAGGTAGAACCAGCTTTCGTCACAAAACACAACACACCTCCTCCCTGCCCACCAATGAGCTCTCATTTGAGACCACTGAAGTCGCAAATGTTGGTGGTATGAGGTCATTGGGAAGCACGCTACAGGGCGCCTGGCTCGGAGCTGTCCTTGAAGTAACCGACTGGCAACAGTTCGATGCATCACTGTGATACCAACTGGTGCTCAGATTGCTGTTGCAGGTGCAGTGCTACGCGACAGAGCCATAGCCGAACATGATAGTCTTCCCTCTCGGTAGTGCCACATGGCCATCCGAAGGCCGACCTTCATGCCACCGTACGTTTCTCGTGACCACTGTTGACATGAGTCACGCATAGTGGCATCACTCGTGCTAAGCTTTTCTGCAATTTCACAGAAGCAAAATTCAGCTATCCTATTACACGATCTCTTGCAACGTCAGTGAGGCACTGATAATGGCGTATTTGCCGCATTAAAGCCATTGTTTACTAACACCAATTCACTACGTCCAATCTCAAAGGTGCATCTACATCTACATCTACTCCGCAAGCCACCCAACGGTGTGTAGTGGGGGGCACTTTATGTGCCACTATCATTACCTCCCTTTCCTGTTCCAGTCGCATATGGTTCGCGGGAAGAACGAGTGCCGGAGAGCTTCCGTGCGCGCTCGAATCTCTCTAATTTTACATTCGTGATCTCCTCGGGAGGTATAAGTAGGGGGAAGCAATATATTCGATACTTCATCCAAAAACGCACCCTCTCGAATCCTGGACAGCAAGCTACACCGCGATGCAGAGCGCCTCTCTTGCAGAGTCTGCCACTTGAGTTTGCTAAACATCTCCGTAACGCTATCACGCTTACCAAATAACCCTGTGACGAAACGCGCCGCTCTTCTTTGGATCTTCTCTATCTCCTCTGTCAACCCGACCTGGTACGGATCCAACACTGACGAGCAATACTCAAGTATAGGTCGAACGAGTGTTTTGTAAGCCACTTCCTTTGTTGATGGATTTCATTTTCTAAGGACTTTCCCAATGAATCTCAACCTGGCACCCGCCTTACCAACAATTAATTTTATATGATCATTTCACTTCAAATCGTTCCGCACCCATACGCCCAGTTATTTTACAGAAGTAACTGCTACCAGTGTTTGTTCCGCTAGCATATAATCATACATAAAGGATCCTTCTTTCTATGTATTCGCAATACATTACATTTGTCTATGTTAAGGGTCAGTTGCCACTCCCTGCAACAAGTGCCTATCCGTTGCAGATCTTCCTGCAATTCGCTGCAATTTTCTACTGCTGCAACTTCTCTGTATACTACAGCATCATCCGCGAAAAGCCGCATAGAACTTCCGACACTATCTACTAGGTCATATATATACATTGTGAAAAGCAATGGTCGCATAACACTCCCCTGTGGCACGCCAGAGGTTACTTTAACGTCTGTAGATGTCTCTCCATTGAGAACAACATGCTGTATTCTGTTTGCTAAAAACTCTTCAATCCAGCCACACAGCTGGTCTAATATTCCGTAGGCTCTTACTTTGTTTATCAGGCGGCAGTGCGGAACTTACGCTCACGACCGTTATAGCATGTGTTTAAAGCAAACCTGATATGCATCCTCATAGTGGCACTGCTAGGGCCACTCTTATACGACTGGTGTTAAATGTGAGCAGACATCATCCTTCAGATGTAGAAACACGTCTACAAACTTCCGTTTATGTCGCACAACTCCATCCTGGTGTTGCAGTTTCGTTTCCGTCAGCTTAGAATTTTCACTACATAAAGTTTTACAAGTCACTGTGCTAATGAAGACGTCATGGCTGCATCCAGTCACACTATGATTTGAATGATTTCTCAGATTCTCAAAAAATGTTGTGATGTGTTCGCATTCAGTCTGGCTCCTAACATGTGCGGTCGAATCTCACACTAAACGGTATAGTCTCCCTTAAGAGTATGCAAAAGACTGATATAATGTGTGGAGAATATTCATGGCAAGTAATCTCCATGAAAACAATCCCTAAGTTATTCCCCGAACACGTCAGCCACAGTAATGGGCTAGACGGCTTCGCCATTCTTCATTCATAGTCCATTCCGCAGTGAGCAGGTGTCCCACTGGGACAGGTGCTTCGTGCTAGGAGGAGCAGTACGGCAGGACGCGGCGCGCGGGGTTCCGCGCATACTAAGCATTTCCAAACACGTCGCAGGCCGTTCAACCTAGCCGTTACTTTACGATTTGTACAGGCCCGCTCGACGGACACGTTCCGACGCCGCGCACGTCGCAACTAACGGTCATCCTCCTTGACGTGTCGTTCCACGCACAACGCACGTACGATTCGCGATATGTGCTGCAGCAAGTTAGTCCTTGTAGTCAGGTGTACTCACACTCAAGAGGAACTCTTCTTCACATTTAGAAAACTCGCTTTTGGAAGGATCGCGCCTAAATACGACTCCCAGGTACAGATTTCCCGAGGATTTCTTGTATCACTCCACACGACGATTGCTGTATGGTGTGGCAGGTGGCAGTTGACGCTAAATAACGAAAAGTGTGAGGTGATCCACATGAGTTCCAAAAGAAATCCGTTGGAATTCGATTACTCGATAAATAGTACAATTCTCAAGGTTGTCAATTCAACTAAGTACCTGGGTGTTAAAATTACGAACAACTTCAGTTGGAAAGACAACATAGATAATATTGTGGGGAAGGTAAGCCAAAGGTTGCGTTTCATTGGCAGGACACTTAGAAGATGCAACAAGTCCACTAAAGAGACAGCATACACTACACTCGTTCGTCCTCTGTTAGAATATTGCTGCGCGGTGTGGGATCCTTACCAGATGGGATTGACGGAGGACATCGAAAGGGTGCAAAAAAGGGCAGCTCGTTTTGTATTATCACGTAATACGGGAGAGAGTGTGGCAAATATGATACGCGAGTTGGGATGGAAGTCATTAAAGCAAAGACGATTTTCGTCGCGGCGAGATCTATTTACGAAATTTCAGTCACCAACTTTCTCTTCCGAATGCGAAAATATTTTGTTGAGCCCAACCTACATAGGTAGGAATGATCATCAAAATAACAAAAGAGAAATCAGAGCTCGAACAGAAAGGTAAAGGTGTTCGTTTCTCCCGCGCGCTGTTCGGGCGTGGAATGGTAGAGAGATAGTATGATTGTGGTTCGATGAACCCTCTGCCAAGCACTTAAATGTGAATTGCAGAGTAATCATGTAGATGTAGATGTAGATGTAGATGTAGACATATCTACTTTTTCCCCGTATTTCTCTAGCTGCGTTTGTACAATAAACGAAATATGTTGTAGAACAAATTTATTAATATCTGTGATTTAAGGCTTAATATTAGGCTTGTATCTAAAGACACCATTTCTACTTTTTCCCCATCTTTGTTCAGTGGAGTGATTATAATAAACGAAATGTATGGGTGTCCATCTTATTTCATTGACGACGAACTACAGCTGAATATTTATGACAAAAAGTACCACCACAACTGTATCTTGAGAATGTCTTCATTCTATCACACGACTAGTTTCGGCGGCATGCTACCGCCATCTTCAGGCTCCACTATCGCATATAGGGTATTTGATTTCCTTGGCGCATTTATTGTGGGATCCTTGTTAGTAGCACATCATCAAGAGTCTACACTCGACACCGTGTTGTCTCCAATGGCGTTGGAGTATAGACTCCTGATGAAAGTTAGCCCACGTGTGCTAGTAACAGGGATTCCACAAGAAATGCGCCAAGGAGACACACTGTAGCAATTATGGACGTGTGGGGTATCGTATTGTCCTTCTGGAATTGCCCAGGTCCGTCAGAATGCACAATGGATATGAATGGATGCAGATGGTCAGACGGAATACTTACGTACGTGTCACCTATCAGAGTCGTATACACAAGTATCAGAGGTCCCATATCATTCCAGTTGCACACGACCCACACGATTACAGCGTGAACAGTCCCCTGCTGATATTCATGAGGATTTTCTCCATAGCCGTACATGTCCGTCCCCTCGCTACAATCTGAAACGAGACTAGTCCGACGAGGCAACAAGTTTCGAGTCATTAACAGTCCAATGTCGGTGTTGAAGCACCCAAGCGAGGCGTAAAGCTTTGTGTCGTGCAGTACTCAAGGATACACGACTGGGCCTTCGGCTCCGAAAGCCCATATCCATGATATTTTGTCGAATGGCTCGCACGCTGACACTTGTTGGTGCCCCACCACTGAAATCTGCTGCAATTTGCAGAAGGGATGCACTTCTGTCACGTTGAACGATTCTCGTCAGTCGTCGATGGTCCCGTTCTTGCTGGATGTTTTCCCAGCCGCGGCGATGTCGGAGATCTGATGTTTTCACAGTACAGTCATGAAATGGTCGTACGGGAAAATCCCCACTTCATCGCTACCTGGGAGCTGCTGTGTCCCAATGCTCGTGTGCCGATTATAACGCCACATTCAAGTTCACTTAAATGTTAGTAACTTGCCATTGTAGGAGCAGTAACCAATATAACAATTAGACCAGACACTTGTTGTCTTATATAGGCGTTGCCGACCACAGCTCCGTATTCGACCTGTTTACATATCTCTGTACTTTCATACGCATACCTATACCAGTTTCTTTGCCGCTACAGTGTATAGCAGTATGGGTAAGTCAGCTCGAAGGTCGGAGGAAGGCAAACGACGTACTGCCTCCAATAGCACCATGAAGTTTAGCACTGTAGCGTTCAGACCAATGTTTCATTTTATGACGTTTTGTATACACACACTCGGACTCGGCCGTGTGTTTATGTGTGTGTTCGTCGGTTTCTTGACATCTTTATTGTTACAGTTGATTGTTCAAATGGCTCTGAGCACTATGGGACTGAACTGCGGTGGTCATAAGTCCCCTAGAACTTAGAACTACTTAAACCTAACGAACCTAAGGACAGCACGCAACACCCAGCCATCACGAGGCAGAGAAAATCCCTGACCCCGCCGGGAATCGAACCCGGGAACCCGGGCGTGGGAAGCGAGAACGCTACCGCACGACCACGAGATGCGGGCTGTTACAGTTGATATTATGATTACATGCAGTCGCTAGATGCACACATTTGTGGAATAACACAGTGACTGGAATCACAAATGCATCTTCGATTGAAAAACGTAAAATTGGAGCTCATAAATGCGGACCAAAGTGAAAACGACTGCAGAAAAAACTGAGAGAAAGTCCATGGACGTCTGTGTAACGAGAGAAGGAACCTTAGCTCGGATTCTCATCCACCAGATCGCTGGCTATCTCTCGTGGCCTCCACCTCGTCTTGCTCTCCTTGATTGCTAGAGGAACAGCTACGTGCCTCGTGCGTCTCCTAACGGCTGAGGCGTGCTACTCACTGGACGCATTAGAGAGAGAGAGAGAGAGAGAGAGTGTGTGCGATGCACAAGTCGCGCATTGTCTGGCCAGGTGGTGAGGCATTCTCAAGGCTCGCCGGGCCGTGTTTCCGCAGTCCGGCTGCTGGTCCGAAGGCACGACCGGCCCTGAGACTCGAACGGGGGCCTTCCATCACCTGCTGCGGCGCCCGACGGCGACAAGCGCCGCGTGCAAGCAAATGGTGAAAGGCGAACTGCAGCCATCGCTGAAATACTCGCTAATGACCGACGGGTTAACCAACAGGGAGGCCTGTCCACGGGTTGCAAAGGTATAGTTAAGGCTGCATCTAATGCTGATTTGCTAAGCCGTTTGGAGATACCGAACAGCAGAGGGCATCCCTTATTCACACACACCCCGCGTATAGAATAAATTTTGAGTATCAGTGTGAGAAAACGTTCGATACCATTTCGTATCGTGTATCCGGGGCGGAACATGGGAACCAGACCGGTATTGAGCTGGAGAGGTGAGGTAAACTGCTTAAGAACCACATCCATGCTGGCCCGCTCACCGAACCCTCGTCGTTATGGGCCCGGCATACTTAACCTACATCTACATCCACGGCTACATTTACTTGGATACTCTGCAAATCAGACTTAAGTGCCTGGCAGACGGTCCATCGAATCCCCTACACAACAAGTCTCTGTTATTCCACCCTCGAACAGCGCGCAGAAAAAATGAACGCCTATATCTTTCCGTGCGAGCTCTGATTTCCCTTATTGTATTATGAAGATCGTTTCTCCTTGTGTAGGTCGCCATCAGGAACACATTTTCGCATCGGAGCAAAAAGTTGGTGATTGAAATTCGTGAGTACATCTCCTCGCAACGAGAAACTCGTTTGCTTTAATGATGTACACCGGAAATCCTGTATATGTCCGTGACTTTCTCTCCCCTTTGTCTCTGTAATACTAAACGAGTAGCTCTTCTTTCAATTTTCTCGATGTACTCCGTTAATGCTATCTGGAAAGGATCCTACACCGCGCAGCAGTACTCCGCAAGACGGACAAGCGTAGTATAGGCAGTCTGTTTAGTAGAGCTGTTGCATCTTCTGTTCTGCCAATAAAACACAATCTTTGGTTCGCATTCATCACAACATTTTCTACGTGTTCGTTAGAATTTACGTTAAAATTACCAAATAAGCAGCAACCAATCGCAAGATCATGTTCTCTTTATTTACTTTTGCAAATCGGTTTCAACTGATTAACAGCCATCATCGGTGCTACAAATACAAGAATAAAAACAAAAATAATTAACAACAGTGACCTATGTTTGTTCCTTTTTTACTAATTTGTAACTGGACTATATCACTTTATGTTTGACCTCTCGTTAAGACAGTCTCACTATTCAGGGCACATATTCTTTGAAAGGTAAATTTGTATGTGCATTTTAAATTGTTTGATGCGTCTATATACATTTAATTGGTTTTACGTTGCTTTATGTACATTTATTCATTTGGTCACCGTTATTAATTATATTTATTTTTATTCTTGTATTTTTAGCACCGATGATGGCTGTTAATCGGTTGAAATCGATTTGCAAAAGTAAATAAAGAAAACATGATTTTGCGACTGGTTGCTGCTTATTTTGTAATTTTATGGTTTACGGTAGCTGCACAACTTGGGAACCACATGGAGCCCACCATTCAGAATTTACCTTGTTTGTAAATGTAGTTCCTAGGTATTTAGTTGAATTTACGGCCTTTAGACATGATTGATTTATCGTGTAACCAAAGTCTAACGAATTCCTTTTAGCACTCATGTGGATGACCTCACACTTTTCATTATGCAGGGTCAATTTCCAATTTTCACACCAAACAGACATCTTTTCTAAATCTTTTTTCAATTTGTTCTTATATCATGATGACTTTACTAGTCGATAAACAACAGCGTCATCTGCAAACAAGCTATGACGGCTGCTCAGATTGTCTCCTAAATTGTTCATATAGATAAGGAACAGCTGATGGCCTATGTCACTCCCTTGGGGAACGCCAGAAATCACTTCTGATTTACTCAATGACTTTGCGTGTATTAATACGAACTGTCATCTCACAGACAGGAAATCACGAAGCCAGTCGCATAACTGAGAGGATATTCCATAAGCTTGCAACTTGATTACTAGCTGCATGTGAGGTACTGCGTCAAAAGCTTTCTGGAAACGTGTGGGTAAAGAAGCGGTCGTTTTAAGAAGCGCGGACACCGGGCGGGTGCAGTGTCTATTCCATATGATAACTACCGGATTCTTTCTAGAAGTACAGTGTGTTCTGATCTGACGCAGTTCTCCCTCCTATCCCTGCCGTTATCAAGACTTTCCTGACCGTAGGCGAAACAACGGGATTAACAGGGAGCAGTGACGGTTGTTTACTGATTTTTTTTTTGCTAAATTTGCAAAATAAACAATCCCGACCCTTGTGAGTTACATGATGTAATACGGTTTCTGAATACAAAAGAAACTTCCGCCCTATCGAAATTTACTGACAGATGATCGATGTGTATGGAAATGTGGTGTATGAAACTTCAGTACGTGATAGTGCATCATTTTTAATCGCGGGCAAATGAATATTCATGATGAAGACCATCCAGACGGACCTTCACTTCTGACTGAGGAACTCATATCAAGGATAGACGTATCACTAAGGGTCGATTGATCTTAGCACTTCTCGAAATTTTACGAAGAGTTCTTTGTCACACTGTTAGTGGTGATTTGGGCAATAGGAAATTGTGTGTCAGGTGGATTCCTCCACTTTTGACGGATAAGCACAGAAACCAACGAATAGCAGCTGCACTGACTATTCTCACTGGGTACGACAAGAATGGCGAGGAGCTTTTCAACGGCATTTTTACTGGTGAAGTCACCTTGGTTTCACGTCAAAGTCCAGAAACAAAGTGTTAGTCAATGGAATGGCGTAATTCACAATCCCCACAAAATCTAAAAAGGCCTAACAATATCTAACTACTAAGCAGGTTAGAGCCGGAACCGCGCCGCTGCTACGGTCGCAGGTTCGAATCCTGCCTCGGGCATGGATGTGTGTGATGTCCGTAGGTTAGTTAGGTTTAAGTAGTTCTAAGTTCTAGGGGACTGATGACCACAAATGTTAAGTCCCATAGTGCTCAGAGCCATTTGAACCATTTTTTTTAACTTCCTCCTTCTTTGAGAAAGGGCAAACAGCATTCTGGTATGTATCTGGGCATCCTTCGCATATTTAAAAGCTGCAGAACCCTACCTGGCAAATTAAAACTGTGTTCTCGACCGAACTCGAAACGCTGCGTTTTGCGGGCAACGCTGTGGAAATACAAGGGTGTGAGATCCAGCCCTGGTCCGCCACACTGCACTGCGGAGTGTAAGGTTCAGTCTGGCTGCGTATAACTGTTTACGGAAAATACAATATATTAAGTGCTAATAGCGGGAGTTTCAAATGGAATATGGGGTTTTTTAGACTTTGTAGCATTTACTACATTCAACTAACAATTACAAACAATACATTAAACGGAAGAGCAACTCAAACAGATTTTGTATACCTGTTACAAGCTCTGGAGTCTACAAACAAACAACTTTCCTGGATCGTGTCCTCTTCAGTGATGAACAAGAATTTCGTCTAAGTGGACATGTGAACACACGTAATGTGCACATCTGGGGTCAGATAACCCCCGAGAAGGAGACTCCCTTAAATTAAATGTTTCTTGTGCCATATCGTGGGAAAAATTTAGGGACATTCCTTTTTTGGTGATGCAACTGTAACTTTTTCTTATTTTGATTCGCTATGGCAGCAATATGGGGCGCAGCCTACTGGCAGAACTCAGTACTTGATAGGTAAAACGATGCTGTACACAATCGCAGGATTGGTAACGAGGGCCAGGATGACATAGCTTGTTTCGTGTGGCTCCCAGGTTCACCTCATTTGACAATTTGCGAATTTTACCTTTGGGGCTTCTTAAAGATCATGTGTATGTGCCCCCGCTACCAGCTGACTTACTGACATGAGAAATAGAACTGAAGCAGTTGTCGCAACAATTGCTCCACACACAATGATCAAGGTTTAGGAAGGACTTCCTATCTACTCGACCTGGGCATTGTGGCGAATGGTGCTCACACTGACACTTGTCGGAAAAACTGTTTTACTTGCTCATTCATTTGATGTATTATTTACAATTTTAAGCTGAATGTAATAAACGGTAGAAAGCTTTAGAATCCCCTAATCATTTTGAGGCACCCGGCATAAGGCACTGCGCAAATCATTCAAGGTGCAATGTCGGTATAAACTGCCTGACAAAAAGCGAAACCCGCAGAACACATGATCGGATATCAACGTAAGTTCGTACTGACGTTGCAATTCTTTGAGACGGTTAGAACGGAGATTGCGTTAGTGTTGTTCCAGTTTAGTGTTGTTGCCAGATCTGGCGTGGTGTGTAAGAGGCTAAACAGGGTCAAGTGATCACTATGAAGGACACGAAGATGCAGCGTACTCGTGTAACATAGCTTTATTAGAACCCGACAGAGATGGAAATAGCGTCATTATAGATGTCCACTTGACCGGCTGGTCGAATCAGAAATATCTAGATTAGTCGTGCGTTCAGATGTTACAGTGGTCCGATGATGGACTGCGCGGGAGCTTCACGTACTCGCCGGTAACGCCCCGTTCGACCACCACAAAGGGATGGTCGCCGAATTGTGCACAAAGCACGACGTAACCCCTTCAAATCTGCACTTGTCGTCTGGGACATTCTATGTCAATCCGTATCATTTGTGAAGACTAGGAGCAGCCAAAGTAAGTTTTTATCATCCGATACATGGACTGCCCTTAAAGTCTTAACACAAGTGGGTGCGTTCGGAGTGTTGTCATGACGATAAACTGCTGACGATCTGACGAATGGCGTCGCATTGTGTTCAGCTATGAATTATGGTGCTGCAGTACACCAGACGTCCCCTTCTTCCAATGTTGGGGAGAGGCATAACGGTGTTACTCCAGGCTTCATGGTATGGGAAGCCATGGCGTATGACTTCAGCTGTTAGTGACTGAGGGGTTCTCATGAGACGGATATCCTGCGTCCCCATTTGTTACCTGTCGGAGTGACCGAGCGTTTCTAGGCGCTACAGTCTCGAACCGCGCGACCGCTACGGTTGCAGGTTCGAATCCTGCTTCGGGCATGGATGTGTGTGATGTCCTTAGGTTAGTTAGGTTTAAGTGGTTCTACGTTCTAGGAGACTGATGACCTCAGATGTTAAGTCCCATAGTATTCAGAGCCATTTGAACCATTTGTTACCTGTCTTAGGACAATATTGACATGCCATTGCTCAGCCCGCATCTCGTGGTCGTGCGGTAGCGTTCTCGCTTCCCACGCCCGGGTTCCCGGGTTCGATTTCCGGCGGGGTCAGGGATTTTCTCTGCCTCGTGATGGCTGGGTGTTGTGTGATGTCCTTAGGTTAGTTAGGTTTAAGTAGTTCTAAGTTCTAGGGGACTGATGACCATAGATGTTAAGTCCCATAGTGCTCAGAGCCATTTTTGCCATTGCTCAACATGACAATGCTCGTCCACACATGGGAGTGCCCTCTATGAACTGTCTGCTTGAATTTGAGGTACTTCCGTGGCCAGCAATGTGCCTGGATCTGTCCCCGATAGAACATGTGTGGGACCAGCTCAAAAGTCAGTTCCGTCCCAGCGCTTTTATCCAGTTACGACAGTTTCGAGCCTGCGTTAGTAGAGGACACAAGGGCTTCCCAAATCGAAACAGTGGATGCGTCCAGTCCACAGGGCACGTGCAAATTATAATCGTAAGTACACTCATACTGTGAAATTCTTTGCAAATATGACTCAATTTTGTAATCACTGAAATACCATCATACATCCTCCCATTCCGTGAAGTTTCGTTTCAACCTACCCTTCTTCTTTTGTCAGGGAGTGTATGTCTCAGGCAGGCAGTAGTGCCGCTGCGGCGGGTACGGGTCGGCAGAGAACCTGCAGAGCCCGCAGAGTTTTTACACGTGAGGGACACGTGTTACCCCGACGCCACTCGGCCCCTCACCTTTATCGTAGCGGGAGCGGAGCTTTCTCCGCGCCGGTTATACGCCCGTCGCCTGAAAAATTACTCCATCCCGACGACACCAGACTACATAGATGTACGGTAATGGTGGTCCCTTGTATAAGAGGCCATACCGTGTACTGCGTCGTGTGAAACTGCGCGACAGAGCAGGGAGGTGCGAGGTGCTGACGCCTCTCTCCGCTTGACTGGAGAAATACGGGTGAGTGGGCTGTTTAGGGCGAGACGCCTTGGCGGGAGTAAGCTATCGAGGCGGCGGCGGCGGCGGCAGCGGCGGGACCCTGTGTACACGCCGGCCGGCGGTCCATTTCTCACGCGACGGTCTAGCCGGTCACTTAACGCCCCGCGCCTTCCGGTACAGTCCTGCACCGGAGAACGCTACCCTAGCACCGCCTCCGTCTCCCAGGTGTTTCTTGCGCACCATGCCGCACAAATTTAGCTGCTTTGCTTATTACACGCCTAACAATAATACCTGCACGAATCATCATCATCAGCAGCATCAGCAGCCAATTCAATCATTAACTGATGTGGCCTCTTCGAGTCGTGGATTCAGGTAGGCTCTCAGCAGTCTTCACCAGGTGGGATGGTCTTGGGCAGTTCTCTGCCAGGTGTTACCAGCGATCTTCTCGATGTCTTTCTCCCATCTGTCTGGTGGTCTTCCTCTAGGCCTCCGGTGCTCTCTCGGACTCCACTCCAGTACTAGCTTCGTCCATCTGTTGTCTTTTCTTCTTGCGACGTGGCCAGCCCACTGCCCTTGCGAGGAACCTACTGTCTCTAAGATGTCATTAACCTTCGTCACAGACCAGATGTCATCTGCCCATTTCCTAACCTTTTTTGTATAGCCCAGCACTGATCTCTTCATGGCTCTCTGTGCTGTCCTAAGTTTCCCTTTTGTAAATGAGTTCAGTGTCCATGTCTCGCAGCCATACGTCATCAAATACTGCTTTCTTCAGATTTACTAGCATTTTTGATCTGAATACTGTTGAATTCTACGCCGGCCGCTGGTGGTCGAGCTGTTCTAGGTGCTTCAGTCTGGAACCGCAAGACGGCTACGGTCGCAGGTTCGCATCCTGCCTCGGGCATGGATGTGTGTGGTGTCCTTAGGTTGGTTAGGTTTAATTAGTTCTAAGTTCTAGGGGACTGATGACCTCAGCTGTTAAGTCCCATAGTGCTCAGAGCCATTTGAACCATTTTTTTTGTTGAATCCTTCCCAAATGTTTGCCAGCCAAGCTTGATGCGTCGTTAGATTTCTGGCCTTATGTCTCCATTCATATTTATAATGTGGCCAAGGTAAACATACTCACTGACCTCTTCTAGTAGACTGCCTTGACTTTCACATCTCCAGCTGGGACCCATTTGTTGGACATTACTTTCATTTTGGAAAGGTTCATGTTCAAGCCAACCAGCTGACATTCCAATGCAAGATCTGTAACTAAGTTTTGGAGCTCTGCAAAGTCTTTGGCCAGTAAGGCAATATCATCAGCAAATGTCAAGTTGGTAAGCCTTCTTCCATTAATTGTAATTCCGTTACCTTCCCAGCTCAGCTTTGACATAGTCATTTCCAATACAGCAGAGAACAGTTTTGGGGTGATGGTATCGCCTTGCTTGACGCCCCTCGTGATGCGGAATTCTTGAGTTGATTCGCCGAATATCCACATACAATTATCAGCCAAAACGTTATGACCACTCACCTGACTATCACTATACGTAAACCTATCCAGGCGATAGCGGCGTCACCTGGCAAGGAATGACAGTCAGACACGCGCACGGCGCTTGTAGTAACAGTGAGCGTGCTGTCCGTGTACCTGAGTTTGACCGAGGGCAGATTGTGATGGCCTCCGGGGCTCGGCACGGGCACTTCGGATAGTGGACGACTTGTTGGGTGTTGGAGGATTGCCCCCGTGAGTGTTTTCAAAACTTTCCGCACAGAAAGAAATCCGGGGACCTCAGATCCCGTGAAAGTGCGGGCCATAGTATGGTGCTTCGACGACCAATCCACCTGTCATGAAATATGCTATTCAATACCGCTTCAACCGCACGCGAGCTATGTGCCGAACATCCACCATGTTGGAAGTACGTCGCGATTCTGTCATGCAGTGAAACATCTTGTAGTAACATCGGTAGAACATTACGTAGGAAATCAGCATACATTGCACCATTTAGATTGCCATCGATAAAATGGGGGCCAATTATCCTTCCTCCCATAATGCTGCACCATACATTAACGCGCCAAGGTCGCTAATGTTCCACTTGTCGCAGCCATCGTGGATTTTCCGTTGCCCAATAGCGCATATTATGCCGGTTTACGCTACCGCTGTTGGTGAATGTCGCTTCGTCGCTAAATAGAACGCGTGCAAAAAATCTGTCATCGTCCCGTAATTTCTCTTGTGCCCAGTAGCAGAACTGTAGACGACGTTCAAAGTCGTCGCCATGCAATTCCTGGTGCATAGAAATATGGTACGGGAGCAATCGATGTTGATGCAGCATTCTCAACACTGACGCTTTTGAGATTCCCCATTCTCGCGCAATTTGCCTGCTACTGGTGTGCGGATTAGCCGCGACAGCAGCTAAAACACTTACTTAGGCATCATCATTTGTTGCAGGTCGTGGTTGACATGTTACTTGTGGCTGAACACTTCTTGTTGCCTTAAATAACGTAACTATCCGGCAAATGGTCCGGACACTTGTATGATGTCGTCGATGATACCTAGCAGCATACATAGCACACGCCCATTGGGATTTTGATCACAATAGCCACACATCAACACGATATCGGCGTTTTCCGAAATTGGTAAACGGTCCATTTTAATACGGGTAATGTATGACGAAGTCAATACCGTCCGCACTGGCGGAATGTTACGTGATACCACGCACTTAAACGTTTGTGACTATTACAGCGCCATCTATTACAAAGCGAAAAAGTGGTCCAACTAATTGATATTTCTTTAAGTACTACACGAATATGTAATAAAAAATGGGGGTTCCTATTTTAAAAAACCCAGTTGATATCCGTTTGACCTATGGCAGCGCCATCTAGCACACCAACCATAGCGCCGTCTGGTTTCCCCCTTCAAGCTAGACGAGTTTCGTTCTTTGCAGTTTTTTCATTTGATGCTTATTTCGTGAGATATTTGTCCCGGACACGATCAATGGACCACCCTGTATGTGCATATCGGTATCCCATGACTTGTCACCTCGGTGTATGGATATGTTCCGCCAACAGTCAAAGACGTTACGGAAAACAGGTGGAATGAAGGACGCCAACCATTAAGGAACGATATAGGAGACGACAAGTACTGTCATCAGTCCTATATGCTGCTGAGATATTGGCAGCTAAAATTTGACATCCACCTGTTATCCGTATGTACACCTACAGTTAGCTGCTTTTATTGAAATAATTTTATTATAGTTAAATATATGCTTACATTCGGCGCTATGGGGCAAATTTTCATGGTAGTGGTCTCCTTATTAAGACAACATTCGTCCCTATACAAACGTCCACATTTTAATTTTGGTCGATTTCCAATAATCACAAGCGGCGAATGCCGTGACTGTTGCTGGACAGTGCCTGTCTTCTCCCTGTCCTTCGTGAATTGGGCGAAGAAGTACGTACCTTTTGACCTCAATATTCAAGAAGGTTTAAGCTCCAACTTATCTTCTCAGCGCACTGTGTATAAATTTTTGGCGAGATCAAACAAAAACATGGACTGTCGTATTAAGCACAACGGAGCTACGGGAGATGGCCCGAAATCTATATTCTGCTGCGGCAGCGAACAAGGATCTTCATATATGGCCCTGCTCACGTACGGCTGTGCCATTTCGCCTGCCCTCCCTCGAAACAGCTTACCTAGAAAAGCCTTCCGCTGCTCCGACCTCGTCCACCGGCCTCGGGTCCGATAATGGCCCATAATACCAGTAATCGAGGCAGCGGACCCTTAACTTTGTTAATGTAGAGACTCGCGGGAACTGCCTCGCAAACACGACTTAGCAGTAGTAGCCGGCCACTAGGCCCCGATGCTGCTCCCCTACCCCTCTCCCCTCTATCCCCACCGGTCGTTTCTGCTAATTCGCGTATTGGCCATCAAATCAGGAGGAAAATGGCGCGTACTTTGCAATGAAAAATAAAATGAAAATGAAAAATATCTCCTGGTTAAAGAGAAGCGGGGTGGGAGATATTTTTACAGATAATAACGCCACGGCTGTCTGATACAAGTGATAAAATGTTATATAAAGAGTTCTTTTTTTCCTCTCTGCGTACAAGCGAGACTGTCTTATAAACGCATCAATTATAAGACCTAATATAGTTAATTGTATTCGAGAGAAGGCCCGCGAATGAATAGTGATGAGCCATTTGCGTTGCATAATTGTGCGGCCGCCGCGGAGCCGGACAAATGACGCGAGATTGCCCGCGGCCGGCGGCCCTAATCGGCAGACATAAATTGCGAAGCCGGCTGGCCGCCATGGCGGAGCCGCCAGTTTATGCAAACGGCGTGAGCGCGGGCCGCGGCGGCGAGCGCCCGCAAGCTAGCCAGCCGCTACTCGCCGTCCGCTGTCCGCCATTGTCCGCCTGCCTCACTGCGCCAGCCACTGTGCCCGCCCGACCTATATAGGCGTACCCAACACAGAGCGAGCGCCCACACACACACACACACACACACACACACACACACACACACACACAACATGCACTGAGTAAAGTACAACTCCTACTATCTTTGTGTGTGGTGGTGGTGGTGGTGGTGGGGGGGTTAAGATGTTCAAATGCGTGTGAATTCCTAAAGGACCAAATTGCAGAGGTCATCGGTCCCTAGGCTTACACACTACTTAAACTAACTTATGATAAGAACAACACACACACCCATGCCCGGGGGAGGACTCGAACCTCCGGCGGGAGGAGCCGTGCAATCCGTAACATGGCGCCCCTAACCGCGCGGCCACTCCGCGCGGCCGAAGGGCTTTGACAATGAGCCGAAGAAAGCACATACTATCAAGACGTCTCTCGTAATGATTGATTCCTGCAGTGTAGATTAACGTATACCCATTGATTGTACGACAGTACATTGTAATAGAGTGCGGAATGTTTTTCATACTTTTTTTCATTCCACAGAGTCACAGATTTCTTTAACAAGTTTTATCCTATCTGGTGCCGCAGCCCCAAATATAATGGAGCGATCAAAACGTTTGAAGGTCATACCGTCCAGAATCGGTATGTCAATCAGTGCACTGAGGCAATCATCCCAACGACGCATCAGGTTAAAGGTAGCCGTTTGGTAAAACCCCGTCCACTGCTGCGTGAAGAAGTCCGTAACTTCCTGCTGCACATCCTCGTCCGACAGGAATCTTTGACCCTTTAAGGCACTTTAGAAGGGGCCGAAGGCATGGAATGGGCACCAGTAATCAAAGAATAGCGTGAGCATCACCTTTCCACCAGATGGTTGCCTTTTCAACTTCTTGGGACGAGGGGGCAAGGGATGACACCACTGCCTCATAGATATGCTTCAGTCTTCTATGGATATATAGCAGTGTTTGCTCTTCAGCAGCCACGAAAAGAGTGCTAGCACTTTGGTATTATTTGCAGCCGTCCGATGTGGCCGAGCGGTTCTAGGCGCTTCAGTCCGGAACCGCGCTGCTGCTACGGTCGCAGGTTCGAATCCTGCCTCGGGCATGGGTGTGTGTGATGTCCTTAGGTTAGTTAGTGTTAAGTAGTTCTAAGTCTAGGGGACTGATGACCTCAGATGTTAAGTCCCATGGTGCTTAGAGCCATTTGGACCATTTTATTGTTTGGTCGCATTTACTAATAACATTTTCGTACGTTTCCGCATTTACCGCACGCACGTCAGAAAGGTACAAATGCCACACTAATCCCTTGTCTACATGGCGATGCTACGGCCCATATACGCTACTGCAACGTCCTCAAACGGACACTTTTTGATCGCTCCTTATATACTAAAAGACAATTTCATTTTCCGTCTTGGGTGTTTCGCGGTCACAATCGTCTATTTCACACGATCAGCTGATTAGGGCGTAGCCCATTTTCAAGTGCTTACCCACAAAATTATAATCCTGTGTGAGTGTGTACAAGGCATATCCGTCATTCAGATAAGTTTCATGGACTGTGCGACTGGTTCCGGCGGAGGTTCGAGTCCTCCCTCGGGCATGGGTGTAATATTCTTTATTAATGAAGGCATTCGCTTCAGTAAGAAATGTTTGCAGGATAAGGTGGTTGAAAATGACATAAGTGCCGAAATTGACCGATCGCTCAAATAATAAAAAAAATGTTACAGCCTACTGTGGACCATATTTTTCTTCAACAGCGTATTTTAATATAATGTTAGCATCTGAAGCAGTCTCGGGTGCCGAGAGCATGTTTGACTGAATTCCTCGGCTACGATAGGAGGAAGGGAGGTTCTGTTTTAATCGCCCGTGAACGGTGAAATCATTAAAGAAAGCGCACAACCTCGGGCAGGGAAGCATTTGCCTCTGGCAATGCAGGGAAATCTAGGAATACCTGAATCAGGATGTAATGAAATGGAACTCCTGCAGCTGTCCTCTCAATGTTATTTATTATATAGCTACCAGTTTCGGTGCTTCAGTGCACCACCTTCATGCCTTAATTATTACTGAAAAGTTTAGCTCCAGTGGTATACACGATTGATCAGTGTCCAAAGGGATGTCGGGATTGCAGCAGGTCGTCGTATACTTCACTCGACGATATTTCGACTGGACACTTGCCAGTCATCTTCAAGTGAGCCATTGAAGACAGAGGACGACTGGCAGGTGTCCCGTCGAAATATCGTGAAGTTTACGACGAGCGGCTGCAATCGAACTCTTAAATCCCCGGGAAAATTTTAAATTTCTGTGAACAGGTTTTCGCAGACTACCTGTAACAACGATGTTGTGAAACCAACCACCAACCACCAACTCAAATCAGAACATATGAATCGCCATCTTCTCTTATGGATTCCACGGTCTTTCCACTGAGGACTTGTAGAGATCCGTAATTCTGCAGCAAAGAACAGTGTGTCACCCCACCCCCTTTCCTAATTCCAGCCGCGAACGGTGCGCGGGAAGACTAACCCATCATGTGAGCCCAAATCTGTCTCATTTTACCTTGTGGTCTCTTCGTGATATGTATGTAGGAGGAAACAAAATGTGTCGGTTGACTTTTTGGAACGTGCGCGCGTCTCTCTTGTAACGACTGCTACTGCAATTGGAAGAGCATCTCCATTACACTTTCATGTGTACTAAATGAATCGGTGACGAAATGCGCTGCTCTTCTTTCTATCTTTTTCATTTACTCTATGAAAGGTGTCAGGCTGAGGTGCACTACCCGAGTATCAGCCAAAGGAGACTTATTAAGCTACCGTCTTCGCGGGTGGCCGACACTTCCTGAGGAAGTGATACCAGACTGAGATTCTTTGGAAGCAAAGAATCTCCGTCTGGTATCTGCCGTTCCTACTTTTAGTTTTATGTTGTAATTAGACTTTAAATCGGTCGGTACGTTTATTTAATGGGCGTGACTATTTCCAGTGATATTTGGCATTCATGTAAACACACAAGGAATCTTCACTGTCTGAGAGATAACGGTCAACGCCTGCGTCAAACGTGATCCTTTGCAGCTCTTCCTACTTTTCGCCACAGTTTTCTAGTGTGTGTCTTCTCCGTAAACGACATCATCATCCGCGAACGGGATCACGGAGATTTCGACATTATCCGCAAGTTGTTACGAATTACAGAATGAAACACAAGACTAGTATTCGTCAGTCCATTAAGCCGCCTGTGCGCTCTGACTCACGGCCTATCCATACCAGGCTGTACTACCACAAAGCATTAACGCGACAGGGAAACGTCGTGTCGCGAAAGCAAGCAGCTTCGCTGTGTATGTGTCTGTGTGTGCGTCGAGCGGACTCGTGGTGAAGCAGACCGGATCATAGACAGCTTACATTACGAGAGCGTGCGGCGTACACTTCACACACGGGCGAGCATCAAGGCCTTCCGGATAGCCTTAAATGAAGCGGAAGAATTACGGGAATGGGACTGCTAAGTGGTTCGCTGCTACTCGCCCTTCGCGCGGTCTGCTCGCCTCGGCGGGCACGTCATAGCGCGCCAGATAGCGGCCGCCTCTGATCGCAGATAGGCGCTAAAGGCAGTTGCCGACTCGCCGCACACTCTCACGCCTACCTTTCCAAAGTGTTTAACACGAGTGCGGATGTACTCCTTCAACTGCATCGTCCTCAGACAATCCGGCCTTCTGCGAACCCTCTCGTTTACTGTGTTAATATCCCGTGAAACCCGTAATACGAATTCCCAGCTCCGACCTTCCGCCGCTGTTGGTCGCAAATTTCGTTTCTCAGTGTTTTCTTACTTCCATTGTCCGTTTTAGTTCGCAACTGTGTAATACTTTAAGGGGGATGTCTGTAAAATTACTTGGATAATGATAACAAAACCAGCGGCTGTATTTGAATCTGACGTCGTTTATTCTTATAACACATGGCAGCAGTTTCGACCCCTCATGGTGTCATCTTCAGGTCTCGAATGTAACCTCCTTCCTGTGTAGTGAACAGAATCGTATGCAGCGGCCCAAAATTAACTCGATTCCGTACCCTCCGTGGCCATAAAAACCCCACCATGGTCAGACGACCATGCAACGTTTTCGGCTACAGTCCCACATTCCTTGATGGATTATCAGATTATGTAAAACTTGTCAAGAATGTTGGAAGTTTTGTGCCACCAGACAGTATGTTTGAAATACTTTCTCCAGTTTTCAGAGTTCAATTCCTGCTACACTGATGTAAACACCATCTTGTTTCGGCCAATGCTCAGTTGCGCACCTCCTTTTCTACATGACTTTGTCCTTGTTTGCGATATTTTGTTATCTGCTGCCATCATAGAAGACATATGTGGAGTGTACGAGGCCGAGGGCTCATTTACTATGCTATTAATTACGATTCATTAAATAAATGCACATATGGTGGAACGCAAAACCCAAATTAAATCTTTAATTATCTCATCAATAAGAGACGCCCAAAGACAACATTTTTATCATCTACTATTGTTAAAATTTCTTCATATGACGCTTGTCTGGTGTTCAACGATGGTAACGCTGGGAGAATCAAGACTCTTTATGAGACTAGTATTTGATGCACCGTGCTTCACTGAAAACCTACTGAAGTTTCTTGATGTGGATACTGACAGTTCTCAATTGTTAGTGAAGGATATTGCTAAAGTGGCACGCCAGAAGCATCAGACTAGAAGTAAAGAACTCGATAAACACCAGACAGATCAGATTAGTGGTTATGGCCAACATGGTATAAATACTAACAAAATCTTCTTTCTGCATTTTGGGTAACTTTAATTTTTCATAAATTTCCTTTAATTTACGTCTATGGTCACAAACTTTTGGTTAACATCTTCAGATCTGCAGCAAAAAATATGGGAAAAACATACACTCGCAGATTGTCTACAGCTTAAAAACAATAAACAGACCGTAATGAAAAGTACTACAGAATCCATTTGTGCGCTTTAAGTGTGAAAGGGCATATATGTATACATAAGGAACATTTTCTGCTGAAACATTGCAGATAAAAAAGTGTAATTTGTACAGACTTTGTAAATACTATAATACAGCTTCCTGTAAATTTGTACAGACTTTGTAAATACTATAATACAGCTTCCTGTAAATTTGTACAGACTTTGTAAATACTATAATACAGCTTCCTGTGGTACAAAAATTTTTGAAGTACATTATTATCAGCTTTATTTAAATTTATCTGAAACAAAAATTGCCATGTATCATAGACATAAATATAAAAAATCGTTGCAAGAATTCCAAGACATATTAAAAAACTGGTACACCGATCTGTTTGCCAAATTGCTAAGAATAGTCTACCACATTTTGAAAGTGATAAGTAACCCCTGAGAAAATGTTCCTCATGTGATTGTATGTGTTCTAAAAGTATCCAGCAACGTCCTGATCAAATTATTTGAGAAAAAGTTGAGAAAATCCAGGTTATAGCCAATAACATATTGATTTGTGCAAAATTTTGTTCAGTTATCTTTCAAACAGTAGAAGTTACATTAGCTTATATGTACCCGTGTATTTTCTCATACTTCCCCCCTTAAAGAACCGAGAAACGCTGAAATTACTACTGCTATACGTGCCGAAAATCTGTTCTACATTGAGGGTGAATCGTGGGGGGTTAACAGGCGGCAATCATGAGATAACACAAGCTAAGTATCAAATTTTTGTCAGCACTACCTCTCGTGCCTTTTCCAAAGCAACCGGTGTACTAATAGAAACGGAAAAAAGGAAATAAACCGAAAAAGAAAATTCATCTGAGGAACAGATGCTCATGGCTCATGGTGTCCACCTTACGGCATGTGGTGGAGTGTAATTCTGTTACCATTATCATTTTCCCCTTTTCCTGTTCCAGTCGCGAATGGTACAAGCGAAGAACGCCTGTCGATAAATCTCCGTGTAAGCTATAGTTACTAGGCATAGTTACTATGGTTTTCTTGTTGTGGGAAATTAGGTAAGGCGTATGTCGGTGTAAGTGATATGTCGCCCGACTCTTCTTCGAGCCTACTCTCTTGACATTTCTATACTAAAGCATACCGCAATGCACAACGCCTCAATTGCATCGTCTGACACTGGAGTTTGTTGAATATTCTCTCAACGTTCTCGCGTTTACGAAAGGAAACAGTGGCATAATGCGTCGCTCTTTGTCGGGATCTTAACTATATCTTCTATTAATTCAACCTTGTAAGGGTCTCAGATTGATAATCAATAAACAAGAATTGGTCTTACAAGCCACTCCTTTCGTGGGTAAATTACTTATCCTGAATATTATTCCAGTCTATGGATATGACCCGATTGTTCACACAAACTACTGCAGAACTAAGTTTCATTACATTCGCTCACTTTTAATTTTTGTAAAGTGTGGTATAGTATTAGATGATGACAGGGGTAGAAATCATTTTCCTGCGGTTTTATTAATTATTCCTTTATTTTCATTTCCCAAAAAGTAGTTTTCACGAACAAAGATAGTTTTTCAGTTACAATTACAAGAATATTGCCTTGCAATTTTCATTGCAAAACAAGAATGGCAGTGCAGCCAGGTACCCCGAAGGATGGGTTGGTTTGTAGCGAGGATGGCCTAAAACTTAATAAAAGGCGAAAAACCCTTACAAACATCTGGGTGGCAGTGGTTGCTTGAACATACCGGTCCTCAAGTAGAAACACATCAATAAGTAAATATTCTTAAGGCAATTAACTAGCATTCGAAAGGTGTAGGTTCAAATCCACATTCCATCATCTAATTTTTGTTTTGAGTGGCTATCATAAATCGATTAAGCATAGCGCTACAAGACTTCGTTTGAAAACTAAAGACATTTCTTCTGCCATTCCTGTGCTACTCGTGATTGTGATGTCATCCATCACTAATAGTCCTTCTACCTATTGCCTTTGCCGCGCGGGATTAGCCGAGCGGTCAGGGGCGCTGCAGTCATGGGCTGTGCGGCTGGTCCCGGCGGAGGTTCGAGTCCTCCCTTGGGCATGGGTGTGTGTGCTTGTCCTTAGGATAATTCAGGTTAAGCATTGTGTAAGCTTAGGGACTGATGAACTTAGCAGTTAAGTCCCATAAGATTTCACACATATTTGAACTTATTTCCTTTAAAATAAACAAAATTGCTACCAATCGTACCAACAAATCTTACACGAACGATGACGAGGACGACATTAATTTCCTTAATTGTGGATGTGGGGCAGCGGCTGGTAAAATATTTAACAAGGAAATTCGTCACATAGCCGTGCAATTTGAGGAGTTACTTTATTTTATTTTCGCTACAAGTTTCGGCAATTCAATGTACCATCTTCATTCCCTATATGCACCTCTCAAAGATTATCGATATTGGCGTACTGGGGCCATCTGTTTCTGGATGTCATGATTTCCTACCTCAAGTGCTTCCTTCGAAGATTTAACTGCAATTCTTGAGTTGCAGTCAAGTCTTCGAAGGAAGAACTTCAGATATGAATTCACGACATCCAGAAACAGATGGTCCATAGTTTGCCAACATCGATAATCTTTGAGACGTGCATATAGGGGATGAAGATGGCATATTGAATTATGGAAACTGGTAGTGGAAAAACAATAAAGTAACTTCTCAAATTGCACGTATGTCTGGCGAATTTCCTCGTTAAAAATTAATTTCTTGTCTATTCGATTTAGTGAATGTAGCAGACGGAGAGGGAGAAAGACGAATCACAGGTACCGTAAAATAAGCATTGTGAGATGGGTACCCTTGAAAGAATATCAGGAGCTTAGGAGATGCGAAGCTGGAAGATAACTTATTTCAATGTCATTATCATTTTACGAAGAAAAATAAACAGACTTCGAAACAAAAAGAAAGACTTCGAAGAAAAAAGGGAGACATTTGAGTTTAAAAAAAGATAAAAAATATCTGCTCGGAAAAGGATTAAGTAGCCTTCGTGGTTATAGGTGATTGTTCATTGAAAGTACATCAAATTACTCCGAATAAGGAACTATAGAAAGACATTAATCGAATGAGTGTTTAGTGCCATGTTGATAACTAGCCTATTGAAAACGTGTTTGTTAAATGTTCTATGGATTGTGGTTCTTGTATACGTTGTTCAACTGGAAAAAATATGATCCATCCTGTTTTAAAACTCTTAATATCGATGTTATATCGACATGTGGCTCCATGCTTACTGGCTCCCTTCTGTTGATTAAGATCTTAATGACACTATGTTTTCCGTTTTCCGTACTTCAGCCCATGCTGTCGATCAGGAGATACAGGAGATATTTGCATTTTTCGCGTTACTTCCGTGTGGCCTAGGCCATAAAGGTCCGCTCCACTCTAATTGCAGCCACGACGATCAAAACGTTCGATATTTACCTTTGATTTGTTGTGTTTTTATGAAGCACGAACGTTCATCGAGTTTGTCTTGCCCCGACAAGATAAATCCGCGACACCGACGTACAGCGTGTTCCCGCCGATCGGCTGGTGGCAGTGGAGTTGACTAGCTCTCGCGTCCATTAACTGCGCAGTGACCAACCAGAGAGGGCGACTCGTCGCTTATCCTTCGGCTGAGCTAACGGTGAAAGCGGGCTCCCGCGACATTTGCGTGTTCCCATCCACGCACGCTCTTGGCAAACAAGGCAGCAGAAGTGCGTGGATTGGTCTGGCGACAACTCCGCGTGTGTGGGTCACGCGCTTCCCACAGCCTACCAACGAATCCCGACGTATCGCATTTCTTACGAATTCACAGTTAACAGAATTCTTGACGTGTGCAATAAACTACTAAATAGCATGAGAACGAAGTAGTCTGACGGTGTCTACATCTACACGATTACAATTCACAGTTAAGCGCCTGGCAGAGGGTCCGTCGAACCAGCTTCAATCAATTTGACATCCCCCTTACTTTTCGTGAATAAAGAGCTAGTTGTGTTTCACATGAACGACATTTTTTAAAATCCGTTTTGCCTGTTCGCAAATAAACCATTTTCTTCGAGATAACTGAAGATGTTCGAACACAGCGTACATTCCAAAATCCTGCTGCAAATCGATGATAAGCGATGTGGGTCTGTAATTCAGCGGATTAATCCTGTTACCTTTCTTGGGTATTGGTGTGACTTGTGCAATTTACCAGTCTTTAGGTACGGAACTTTAATCGCGGGATCTGTTGTATATGACTGCTAAATAGGAAACTATTGTATCACCGTACTTGTGGGGGAACAAGCGCTGTGCCAGGACTTACGCCAGATCACTACCACTAGCGCCACGTCGTCATAACGCGCCTGTGATTAGCATACAAAGTATTGAGCCGTAATATAAGATGGTTTAAATGGCTCTGAGCACTATGGGACTTAACATCTATGGTCATCAGTCCCCTAGGACTTAGAACTACTTAAACCTAACTAACCTAAGGACATCACACAACATCCAGTCATCACGAGTCAGAGAAATTCCCTGACCCCGCCGGGAATCGAACCCGGGAACCCGGGCGCGGGAAGCGAGAACGCTACCGCACGACCACGAGCTGCGGACGTAATATAAGAATCAAATTAAAAATTACAGTATCTTTTCCAAACTTTGTAAACATATGCTTCAGTATATTAATGTTAAAACTGTTAAAACTCAGAATGATCAGATGAATATGTTTCCCTATATGCATCCTTTTCAAATAAAAAGCAATTGCCGATAAATAATAAAGCTAGAAAGCCAAAAGTTGTTCAGACAATGCATATGTATCTCGAAATCAACTGTTACGATTCCCAACTCGATCGGAGCAATATTTTGGTCAAAATCGGCGCTATTATGAAAAATTGAAGGCGCTAAATATTAGGCTCAGGAAGATGAAAATTCGTATGAAGCTTCAGTTTTATATAAAAACATTCAATATGTGACTCCATAAAGCTACCTCTGATAGTTCTGAAGTAAGAGACTAAAAACTAAATTTGGAACAAGAACGTGCTCAATTCTAGTAGACTAAGTATCATTTACATTAATGATAGAAAGTTCTGATTACAACACTTGATTACATCCATTAAACAATAAAGCTATAACATGTTCCTAGACTTTGATGTAAATAACAATCAATACAAGGATTCTTAAAGAAGTAATTCAAGAGTCATGTCCTATTGTCGGTTCCGTTGTAAGAACTCTAGCCGGCAAAGTTTAAAAGCAGCCGAGCTAAACCATTTTCTGTAATTAAAGCCGACTTAGCTCCATTCATATAAAAATTACGAAGTTTGTGAATTGATTCACGAGAGAGTTATTAAATAATATCTGTCCGAGAAGGCGGACATTTGGATGCTGCTATCTGGGCACAGAGCATATGACGGCAGATGTTCCCTTTCGCCGTCCGCTGCTCCCACACGTTAGTACGTCCTGAGGGGCAGTGAGAGACACACTTTTCACCAAGCTATCACTCTGTTAGCGCCAGTCAAACGTAGCTTACGCGCTGCCTCGGATGACGTCACAGCCAGGCTGTTGCCAAATTCACGTTTTCCGTACAAATAGTAAATGAACTCTGGAGGACTGTACACCGTCCTAGATAGCTTAGATTTCGCGGAAGTAACTGTCTGTGTGCCGCCCGAAATGTTAACAAAACCGCGTAGCAAGCGGCGACATTATTTTCCAATTCTGTGGCGAGCAGTTAACTTTGATTATTAGAAGTCAGGGCGAAAGCCCATTTAATTGGAACTTAAAGTAGAGATTAGCAGTGAACTGCTCACAGTGCTGCTTGTGATAGGGACATTATTACTTTTTATTTGCGAATTTATCACTTAGGATCACGCTACTATTTCATTTCTTCTTTGCCTGAAGTTTCCTCTTTCTCCAGGACTCCTTCATATGGATGCCGTGCTGTTGCTTCTGTTCGTCCGTCCAGGCCCTTCCGGTCTTGTTAGTTCCTTGCACTTGAAATCCTTCCAAATTTTGAATCATGGTCCAAAATGTATCGCTATTGAACATCTGAACTTCCTGGATGTTGAACCTTTCCAGATCTTTACGAGCTTCCTTTAATCCATGTCGTTGTCTTCTTTTTTCCACAGGTAGTCGAATATCCATTTGGTTAGTCTGATTTTGTCAATTCTGTGCAGGTGCCCTAGAAATGGTAACCTCCTCATCTTCATAGTGTCCGAGATTTTCTCTACCATTTTGTAGATTTCATTGTTGCTCCGAAGTTTCCAGCCAGTTTCAACCTGGGTTAGACTTACGATTTTACGTAATATTCTTCTTCCTAGTATCTCCGGCTTTTCCAACTTGTAATTAGTTCATTGAGAGGCGGTATTCGCTGGCTTACAGGCATTCTGCTCTTATCACATCATTGTAGTGCTTTACTTTGGCATTCCAAGTGATGCACTTTTTGCTGGAAGTGTTTTTAGTTAATCCGTAAGCTCTCTCCATTTTTGAGATCCGGTCCCCCACAGCAGCTTTCCTCCAGTTCGTTCTCTTGTATTGCTTCACCGAGGTATCTCAATTTTTTTACCCTCTCAATCCGTCCAATTTCTGTTTCAAGGAATTGTGATCCATGTTTGTCACTTATCATGAATTTGGTCTTTTCTTTCGAGATCGTAAGTCCTGTCTTGCCAGCGAATCTTTCTATTATTATTATTATTATTATTATTATTATTATCATAGTCATCATCATCATCATCATCATCATCATCATCATTATCATCATCAGGAATATTACTATGCTTGTGAGTGTGAACTTTCACTGAATATATGAATCAGTTAGACTTCGGTATTACCATAGGAATTAGTATGGTTTGTTTAGCGGCGAAGCCCACTTTCATTTGAATGAGTTCGTCAATAAGCAAAATCGGTGCGTTTGATGAACTGAGAATCCGCATTTCACGATCGAGAAGTCTCTTCACCCCCAACGGGTGACATTCCTTGATGGCACGGTGACTACCGAACGGTACGTGATGATTTTGGAAAAAACGACGCTTAATAAAATAAAAATTTACATTTTGGTAGATGATTTCATCCCCGTTACCCAAAGTGACCCTGATTTCGACAAGATTGGTTCATGCAAGACGGAGCTCGACACCATCGAAGTAGGAGCGTATTTGATGTCCTAGAGAAGTACTTTGGGAACCGCATTCTGGCTTTGGGGTACCCAGACGACACTGGCATGGGCTTCGATTGGCGGCCATATTCTCCGGAGTGTCCTCTGAGCGCCCCAAAGCCAGAATGCAGTCCCCCAGAGTGCTTCTCCAGGACGTCAAACACTCTACTGCTTCGATGGGATCGAGCCCCGTCTTGCGTGAACCACAGCTGAACACGTGGCATTCCTTTTTGTGGGGCTATTTTAAAGAACAGATGCACTGCAATAACCTTAAAACCATTGCTGAGTTGAAAACAGCCATTCAGGAGGCCATAAACAGCATCGATGTTCCGACACTCCTGCGGGTCATGCGCCACATCATCGCCAATGATGGCAGGCATGTGGAACATGCCATAACCCAAATCTTAATATCTGAAGTGACGTTTACATGTTGAATAAAGAGTGTGCATGCCGTAGTTTGTAAGTAATTTACGTTTTTTTTTCCTCATATAGTTTAATAATTGTCCCCTGTACATGCCACTGAACCGCAAACAGTAACTCGTTATTAAATTTCGCAACTGCACATAAAGCACCTTTTTGCTTCTTTGCCACGTATACTTCGTATGCAACGTTCAGCTTTGTCTGACGTGTCACAACAAGCATCTTTTGTTTGTTTTTTGGCTCGTTTTATTCCGGTGCTTCCGCATTTTATTGCCCAAGATGTCCACTAATAAATAAAGGGAAATTTACAATATTCTCACAGTTTAAATTTTAACAGTACCTAGTTGTGCGCAGATCACGAACATAAAAAGAGTAAAGCAAATGCAATATCCAAAGTACTGAGACGGTTCTGTGAAGTAGTTATGAAAAAATGTGTCAGTCGTGTGCTGTGTATTTTACAGTTTTATACAATATTTGAACTCTTTCCTAAATCATTAAAGAGGAAATCATGCTGTGAAAAAGCTGGCAGATTTAAGCGGTAGGTCAGATCGGAACTTGAACCATGAAGCTCTACCTGTCGCGAAGAAATGCTGTACCGGATGTATGAGAACTTCACCCACTGGAAAAATCTATGAAATTTGAGCCCAGAAACTACATGCTCACTTCGTCATGGTACAGAGTAATATCTTTGTCTGTACCCGGAAAGTACTTGTTCACCGGAAACTCCCTTTATGTCGTTCGCCCCCCCCCCCCCCCCCCCCCTTGAGATGCTGTGCGCCCTGTCGGAGAAACGTAAACAACATGCTGCAGGTAGAAGAGTTCCACAAGCGGTCGACGTAACATTCTACGACATCTATTCTTACACATGGATAGTCCAATCGTTCGGCTTGCTATAGTGTTTAAATCCTGCTTTTCGTTCTTTTATAAGCATAGACAGTTCTTTTAAAGCAGCATGTCTTACTTAATATGCAATTTTATGTTACTCGCATGCCTCCCACTTAGTACCGATGATAAGTAAATGCAGACCTGTATTCATAAAGAAAACTGTTTTCATGTTTTGAAGTCACGTATGAAGGACGCTAGGGTTTTGAGGAGAGTCTGTGTACAACTTACGACACCTGTGTACCTGAATAATTCTGGCTTTTTAGTTAGTAATGCAAATCATCTTACGAACGTTATGTGTACCATATGATTACGTACGGGTGTGGACCATATTTTATTTCAAAGTAAGCTTCGTCAAGTAGAAGAGATACCCGAGAGTTTTCTCATCTTGAGTGATAGTGGACGATCTGTAATAATCACTTGAGAGAAGGTGAACTTCTTGGCCAAGATCGCTAGTAAATAACCTCCATCGCCGATTACCGGTTTCGGTAAACATGGTTTATCGAGATCTGAAGATGGTAACCATGCTCACCGAAACCGGGAATCGACGATAAAAGTTGTTTATAAGCGATCATGGCTTAGAATTTCGCCTTGTCTGAAGTAGAAGAGACACGATTTTTCATTCGGTATATGTAAATTGAAGATGGTGAAAAGAAAGGGAAGGGAAAGGGTTACTCATGCCAGACGCATCGGGACATTACGCGGAATCAGCAGAGACGAGTGAAAATGTGTACCGGACCAGGATTCGAATTCAGGGTCTACTGCTTACTAGGTAGGTGTGTTAACCACTGTGTCGTACAGGATACAGTGTTATCGCAACTGCGTGGACTATCTCGAGCTGATCCACATTCGCTCCGAACGCCACCTATACGCAGTCCCTGTCCATTTCCTTCACGCTTGCTGCTCTGAGATGGTCTCAGGAGGTCGGGCGTGCATGTGCATCGCACTGTAGAAGGTGGTTCTATTGCCCATCTAGGCGGACCATTTAAATGAATGAATGGTGTCTGTGTTCCGGTCATGTCCGAAAGAACAGACACCACGCAGACATATAACTTTCACTCACTATTATTAATTTAATTTTTATATTTTCTACGGTAGTTTCTGAAGATCGTAAGTAAAATTTTTATGATAGCTTCCGACATAGAATAAAATAAAATAAATTTTGGTCAGTTCCGATTGTAAAACTGTTGGCATTACTATTCTTGTTCAAGCTTATCCAGTCATTCTCATTAGTCCACCGGGCAAGAGCCATCGACTGTTCTATCTGCCAGGCAAGATGCGGAATTCCGACTGGAGGATTAGTGGACCTCTCGTCTACCTTCCCTGGGCGCAAATTTCACTGGGTGCAAGTTTTTTCTCAGTCCCTCATTGCTTAACTTCCGTGCACATGTCATCCCCTCCTAGAATCCCTGGATCCACGCTAGACTACTTGAACTGCTGCAGACAGAGGTCCAGAGACCTGGCGGTACAAACCCTCCAAGCAAGTTAAGTAGACGAGTCGCACATCTGTCCGGTTTAGCGACTGATCGGCGGGGGCCGCATGGCTTCTGGCAGACGTTTGGCCGGCTGCGCGCTGCGGCTTGCGGCTGCCGCGCAGTCGTGTTGCTCCTGCCCCCGTCCCGTGGCTCTGGACAATCCATTGAGTCCTCGCTGGAAGCCGGCGGTGGGACGTTAGGGGGGGGAGGGGAGGGGAGGTGCCGCACGAGGAATGCGGTTCGCCTCGGCTGGAGAGCGGCCGGCCATTCCATTCATACGGCACGATTTACCCTAAACAGCGTTGCCACATCCGTTACACAACCGGGCCATTCAAGGCGACCGGACCGCACACGAAAAAAGGAACGCCGGTGCTCGGCGACCGGGACAGTTGTCTGAAGAGGGGGGGTGGGGGGGGGGAGGAGCATTGGTGGGGGGCGGAGGGGTGCCGTTTGTCGTCCGACGGGCACCTTTCTAATTACGTAAACAGTGACGGCAGTGTGCGTGCATCGTATTCGTGTATGTGTGTGTATGTCCTGAGATCTCAACAGCGCCCAGGGCAAAGTAAAGAGTGTGCACGTGAATGGGCTCTAGCGTACAGTGCTTTCCACGAACAGCTCCTAAATGGGTTACGTGGTACAACGATGTGTCTGTGGGGTCACGTTGAAAGGGCGAAACGTCGAGAACTATTTCTGCGTTTGGAATCGAATCACCAATTACAGACTAGAACTCATCAGTAAACTCATCATCTGGTAACTGCAACTTTGTACTGGTCACCAAAGAACAGTACTTGTGGAATTCAGCCGTGATCAGCAATCAAACATCGACAGTATCCTATCGTCCTAGGTCGATAATTTCCCGATGCTACTTAGGTGTAAAACCTTGCACTAATCCACACTGACACTTATTATATAAATTTTACACCCATTTTTTTTATCTTTCATCAAGCTTTTTATATTTTCGAAATCATTCCTCCTGCTTTGGGCTTGTTCCCCAGAGGGTTTTCACATCTTACTGTACCTCTAGAGCCCTTGAGGAAAGGTCATCTTTCCATTCTCCGGCATGTTCTTTAGATCTTGCCTTTGCACTCCAGATTTCTGATAGTTCAACACCACCTGCCTGACTTCATTTCTAGTTTAGTGAGTTCACTACTTCTTGCTGATATCAGGTGCTTTATCAAAACATTGTCCTATTTGTATTATTTGAGATTATAAACTTTCATGTGTAAGATATGTCAGCCATTGAGAATTTTTATGCGCCCCTACATGATCGATTTTCCCCTATACATTTGTTCTATCTTTCCGTATAATTGAACATTAAATTTTAATTGGATCTATCAGTCAGTCCACGTATTGCTCAAATGTCTTCTTTGTATCCTGCATTCCTTTTTTATAAAATGACTGGTTGTAAAATGACCTTTTTTTAAAATAATATTATGAATATTTATATATGTGTTTGGAGAAAGATAAATTGATTTGTGATTGAGATTTTTACTTTAAGTCGCAACTGGTCCCTGAATTTTGGTTGCTGCCTCCTTGAATGATAAGCTTCTACACCAGTTGTTGACGTATTGCAATTTGGAGGAAGTTATTGTTCTTTAAGGTTTAAAATACGACTCTGTTTGCTACTTGGCCGTATTGCGGATAGCTTTGAGCCCAAGTTTTCGTAGCTTTTCATACCTAAGGGACCACTGTTGTAAGTAAGTAAGATCAAACAGCAATCTGCTTTTCGTGAGAAAAGGAGATTGCTTGACACACAAACTTCCTTCAAACTACACGTCCTGCTACATCAAAATTGGTCAGTGGAGTTCAGCACCATACTATTGTACAATAACATAAGCCAATTACTGTAATTAAGAAATTATGAGAGGTTGTTACTTATTGAATGAAAGCTATAGAGAACGCATATCTTTTCCTGTATTTTAGTGAACTTTGTACACTTACAATTCTGTCAATTGATAGTCAGCGACGACAATGAAGTTCACCTCCTTGTCCAAAAACAAAGTATTTCTATTCTTCACTTCCAGAAAATTTGTATGCATAAATGTTTGGCAACTCTTACACATGCTTCACTCGGTTTATCACTAAAATATCAATTTTCATTAAATGTAACAATACGTTCTGAGCGACGGCCTAGCAACACGCCCTCTTTCCACAAGATACAGATTAACAGTCTTTTTTTTAGTAAAATCAACTGTCTTTTTTTTTAGAGTCCATACTCAAAGATTCTCTAATACTATCGTTGCGGGGATTGCGCGCTAAAGAGTTTCTTGCTGTCCAGCTGTGCTTCACTTCACTTCAAGTACTTTTTGAATCACGTTTACATTTTCGGTATTCAGATACATTACTGAGCATCTCAGGATAAAATCAGGCACAAATTAGTTAAAGGAGAAAAAAGCTGTGAGGCACACATAACATTACATGGTCCTTCTAGGTTTTTCAGATACATGTAATGTTCCGTTTTATAAACGCGCTACAATGTCTTGCCTTAGCACTAGGGATGCCTGCTCTTTTTAAATAGTTTTCGTCAGAAGATAGGACGTAGTCTGATAAGGGATACAGTGGACTGTCTTTAATCACTGTGTAGCGGTTTTATTCGCGTGTCCGTTTCATCTACCAAAAAATGTCCTGTATTTAGCGGTACTAGAAAATAAACTTGAACTGTTTTTAACCTACAGTTTCACTGAATATTTTGGTTGTAGTATGGTTCAGATATGCTGTATATTGCAGAACACCAACGAACTGATAGGAAATGTAAAAATAAATATATACCACCGACAACCTACACCAAACATTGTATCCCATTACGTCACAGCTGTGTACAAAAATACGCCATTAGGAGAATCAGTCACCATTATCAGAGAACCACCGCAGAAACAAGGGAACACAACAGACTGACCCATCTGTGGCATTCTTGGAAACGTAATTCTATACAGGAAAACGTGTGATAACAAATGAGGGTGAAGCGTAAAAGTGTGGAAAATGTATGAAATTACAACGAAACAACAAAACACACCGATGATGCACAACAGGATGGAAAACAGAAGTACAGTACACACGCAGCCGCTACTGTTGGAAAAGTGTCTCAAAATTAATAACTCTGAGCAAACTCTTCCGATTACTTTGCAAATGACACGCTGCAAAAGCACAAAACACTGGTAAATGCAAGCTGACCTGCACTAAGTCACAATTTCAATTAGTGCCATTTCAAGTGAACAGTCGAAACAAACACGCACATTTCATGGTCTTTGGGTTTAAAATAGCGTAAAAACCATGGACTTCGTATAGTATTTTTACAGAAATAAATCGAGAAATCTGCAGTTATCAAAACATTACTGGGTAACTAGATAAAAGAAATGCAATGTGTTATGGAGACCAGTTTAAAACTCTGAATTTATTCGCATATCCGATAAAAAAAACTCAGACGGGGCTTGCAGCGTATAACGGGTGCAATGGGTATATGTGCAGATATTTCTGTTGATGTCTGATAACGGAATACTGAACCATATTACATCACTGTTTACTTCATTTGCAGACTAATAATCACAAAAAATGGCTCTAAGCGCTATGGACTTAACATCTGAGGTCATCAGTCCCCTAGACTTAGAACTACGTAAACCCAACATAAGTACATCACACACATCCATGCTCGAGGCATGATTCGAACCTGGTACCGTAGCAGCAGCCCGGTTCCGGACTAACTCTCCTAGAACCGCTCGGCCACAGCGACTGGCACTAATAATTGCAGCCATTACATGCCATATGTTTTTAGGTTGGTTATTACCTCCAAGTTCCTGTGGCAAGAACAAGGTCAGCTGTTGAAGTGCGGGCGCTTGGGCGAAAAACGCTTAGTCTATACTGACAGGTACGGCCAACTTGGTGATACAGTTCAATCGTACGAAAACGTCAGGTCGCAAAATTTGTGACATATTCTTGGGGACACTGATCCCTTGATGCCTCAGACATGTCCTACCAACCGGTCCCTTCTTCTTGTCAGGTTGTGCCACAAACTCCTCCTCTCCCCAATTCTATTCAGTACCTCCTCATTAGTTATGTGATATACCCATCTAATCTTGCAGCATTTTTCTGTAGCACCACATTTCAAAAGCTTCTATTCTCTTCTTGTCCAAACTATTTATCGTCCACGTTTCAGTTCCATACATGGCTACACTCCATACAAATACTTTCAGAAACGACTTCCTGACAAATCTATACTCGATGTTAACAAATTTCTCTTCTTCAGAAACGCTTTCCTTGCCATTGCCAGTCTACATTTTATATCCTCTCTACTTCGACCATCATCAGTTATTTTGCTCCACAAACAGCAAAACTCCTTTACCACTTTAAGTGTCTCATTTCCTAATCTAAGCATCACCCGCCTTAATTCGGCTACATTCCATTATCCTCGTTTTGCTTTTGTTGATATTCACCTGTATAATAGTAACTTTGGTTGTTAGTCCAATACTAAATGACATTCTTTTCCGGAAATCTTTAGAAGGACGACGTCTCATCTTAAGCCAGCGTTTCGGTTGCTACTGGTACGCCCTTCTTCAGGAATTTGCAGGTCCAACGCCGCTCCTGGCTGGAGGGAGAGCGCACAGTGGCTCTCACACGGACGTCGCGTCTGCTGCAGACGGACAAAGGCCGGCGACAATGGCAAGGGAGCCCACGGGGCGCCGTAGGCAGCACAAAGGCAAACTCGGCGCCGCATTACCAGGGAGACGGGCCGTTCTCCAGGCGCCAGTCTCGGGCCAACCACCCGCCTCATCTTGCTGTCCAACTCCACTTTCCCACCGCCGTACGAATCCCCACTCCCTCCAATGAACATATCTGCGACGATTAGTTACATCCCGAGAATTATAAAGGCAATTCTCACAATGAAACTTTCGCAGTTTTGTGGTACCCTTAAAAAAATGAAAGCCACAATTCTCTTATTTACCTACGCCTTCACCTCTGCAAACACGAGAAGCTAAGAAAAACGTGACATATTTAAAGTAATTCCAAGAACATTTGTCATTAGTTGATTTTAGAATTTAACCCTTTAAATGACATTGGTCAGATAGCCGTACCGTAGGTGCAACCATAACGGAGGGGTATCTGTTGAGAGGCCAGACACACGTGTGGTTCCTGGAGAGGGGCAGCAGCCTTTTCAGTAGTTTCAGGGGCAGCAGTCTGGATGATTGACTGATCTGGCCTTGTAACACTAACCAAAACGGCCTTGCTGTGCTGGTACTGCGGACGGTTGAAAGCAAGGGGAAACTACAGCCATAAATTTTCCCGAGGGCATGCATCTCTACTGTATGGTTAATGATGATGGCGTCCTCTTGGGTAAAATATTCCGGAGGTAAAATAGTCCCCCATTCGGATCTCCGGGCGGGGACTACTCAAGAGGACGTCGTTATCAGGAGAAAGAAAACTGGCGTTCTACGGATCGGAGCGTGGAATGTCAGATCCCTTAATCGGGCAGGTAGGTTAGAAAATTTAAAAAGGGAAATGGATAGGTTAAAGTTAGATATAGTGGGAATTAGTGAAGTTGGGTGGCAGGAGGAACAAGACTTTTGGTCAGGCGAATACAGGGTTATAAATACAAAGTCAAATAGAGGTAATGCAGGAGTAGGTTTAATAATGAATAAAAAAATAGGAATGCGGGTAAGCTACTACAAACAGCATAATGAATGCATTATTGTGGCCAAGATAGACACGAAGCCCATGCCTACTACAGTACTACAAGTTTATATGCCAACTACCTCTGCAGATGACGAAGAAATTGAAGAAATGTATGATGAAATAAAAAAAATTATTCAGATAGTGAAGGGAGATGAAAATTTAATAGTCATGGGTGACTGGAATTCGGTAGTAGGAAAAGAGAGAGAAGGAAACGTAGTAGGTCAATATGGATTGGGGGTAAGAAATGAAAGAGGAAGCCGTCTGGTAGAATTTTGCGCAGAGCACAACTTAAACATAGCTAACACTTGGTTCAAAAATCGTAAAAGAAGGTTGTATACATGGAAGAAGCCGGGAGATGCTTACAGGATTCAGATAGATTATATAATGGTAAGACAGAGATTTAGGAACCAGGTTTTAAATTGTAAGACATTTCCAGGGGCAGATGTGGACTCTGACCACAATTTATTGGTTATGAACTGTAGATTAAAACTGAAGAAACTGCAAAAAGGTGGAAATTTAAGGAGATGTGACCTGGATAAACTGAAAGAACCAGAGGTTGTACAGAGTTTCATGGAGACCATAAGGGAACAACTGACAGGAATGGGGGAAAGAAATACAGTAGAAGAAGAATAGGTAGCTTTGAGGGATGAAGTAGTGAAGGCAGCAGAGGATCAAGTAGGTACAAAGACGAGGGCTAGTAGAAATCCTTGGGTAACAGAACAAATATTGAATTTCATTTATGAAAGGAGAAAATATAAAAATGCAGTAAATGAAGCAGGCAAAAGGGAATACAAACGTCTCAAAAATGAGATCGACAGGAAGTGCAAAATGGCTAAGCAGGGATGGCTAGAGGACAAATGATGTAGAGGCTTATCTCACTAGGGGTAAGATAGACACTGCCTACAGGAAAGTTAAAGAGACCTTTTGAGAAAGGAGAACCACTTGTATGAATATGAAGAGCTTTGATGGAAACCCAGTTCCAAGCAAAGAAGGGAAAGCAGAAAGGTGGAAGGAGTATATAGAGGCTCTACACAAGGGCGATGTATTTGAGGACAATATTATGGAAATCGAAGAGGATGTAGATGAAGATGAAATGGGAGATATGATACTGCCTGAAGAGTTTGACAGAGCACTGAAAGACCTGAGTCGAAACAAGGCCCCCGGGAGCAGATAACATTCCATTAGAACTACTGACAGCCTTGGGAGAGCCAGTCCTGACAAAACTCTACCATCTGGTGAGCAAGATGTATGAGACAGGCGAAATACCCTCAGACTTCAAGAATATAATAATCCCAATCCCAAAGAAAGCAGGTGTTGATAGATGTGAAAATTACCGAACTATCAGCTTAATAAGTCACGGATGCAAAATACTAACACGAATTCTTTACAGACGAATGGAAAAACTAGTAGAAGCCGACCTCGGGGAAGATCAGTTTGAATTCCGTAGAAATATTGGAACACGTGAGGCAATACTGACCCTACGATGTATCTTGGAAGCTAGGTTAAGGAAAGGCAAACCTACGTTTCTAGCATTTGTACACTTAGAGAAAGCTTTTCACAATGTTGACTGGAATACTCTCTTTCAGATTCTGAAGGTGGCAGGGGTAAAATACAGGGAACGAAAGGCTATTTACAATTTGTACAGAAACCAAATAGCAGTTATAAGAGTTGACGGGCATGAAAGGGAAACAGTGGTTGGGAAGGGAGTGAGACAGGTTTGTAGCCTCTCCCCGATGTTATTCAATCTGTATATTGAGCAAGCAGTGAAGGAAACAAAAGAAAAATTCGGAGTAGGTATTAAAATCCATGGAGAAGAAATAAAAACCTTGAGGTTCGCCGATGACATTGTAATTCTGTCAGAGACAGCAAAGTACTTGGAAGAGCAGTTAAACGGAATGGATAGCGTCTTGAAAGGAGGATATAAAATGAACATCAACAAAAGCAAACCGAGGATAATTGAATGTAGTCGAATTAAGTCGGGAGATGCTGAGGGTATTAGATTAGGAAATGAGACACTTAAAGTAGTAAAGGAGTTTTGCTATTTGGTAAGCAAAATAACTGATGATGGTCGAAGTAGAGAGGATATAAAATGTAGACTGGCAATGGCACGGAAAGCGTTTCTGAAGAAGAGAAATTTGTTAACATCGAGTATAGATGTAAGTGTCAGGAAGTCATTTCTGAAAATATTTGTATGGAGTGTAGCCATGTATGGAAGTGAAACATGGATGATAAATAGTTTGGACAAGAAGAGAATAGAAGCTTTCGAAATGTGGTGCTACAGAAGAACGCTTAAGATTAGATGGGTAGATTACATAACTAATGAGGAGATATTGAATAGGATTAGGGAGAAGAGAAGTTTGTGGCACAACTTGACTAGAAGAAGGGGTCGATTGGTAGGACATGTTCTGACGCATCAAGGGATCGCCTGTGCAAGCTTCTTCATCTCCCAGTACCTACTGCACCATACATCCTGCTGAATCTGCTTAGTGTATTCATCTCTTGGTCTCCCTCTACGATTTTTACCATCCACGCTGCCCTCCAATACTAAATTGGTGATCCCTTGATGCCTCAGAACATGTCCTACCAAACTACTTGGTTGTAATGGTATGAATATTGACTAACGGTCTTTGAGGCACTCGTCTTCAGGGCTGGTTTTCTGATCAGATATCATCTGTCACCTGTGGATTTTTTCTTTCGTCATCAACTGGTTGGCAGTTGATGGTTGGAGTGCTGACACATCTACGTATCCAGTAATGCTGGCAACTGATGTGTTATGCATGGGGATCATATCAAACTCTATCGCATCAAAAACAGCCTGAAGAAGACGCACAGAAACTGGTAGCGATAAAATAAAATTAAAACATAAGGACGGCTGTAGGTGTTTTTATTTATTTGTTACGAGAGTAAACGGCCGTTGTCCCAGAGACCTCCTGCTAAAAGAATGGACATACGAAAGACAAAAAGAGTTGGACAGCCACCTTGATCGCTGAGCCATCACCTCGCAGATATTGGTATAAGATGGGTCAACGTGAGCGCATATCACCTAATGCCAGCCCATATGTACTTCATAGATTTTATATGACCTGAGGAGCAACACAAGCAGCATCATATCCGTTAGTGTTTGTTGGACCATTCTGGCAGTTCAGGAGCGCTTTGGTGGAGCATTGTCTTGCTGCAGATACAGGATACTCGTGGGATACTGTTGGTTAAAAATCGAACGAGGGTTTTCCGTCAATAGATTCGTATACTGTTCGCCAGGGACAGACGATGTGAGACCCATCAGGTGCTCCATGTCCTCTCCCTCACCCCTACCACAGTACTTCTACCATCTACTTGAACCGTGCGCTGTTGAGAAGTAGGATGCACCGCCTCGAGTGGTTTATCGTATACTGGTATCCTGTGATAAGGGTGGCCAAACTTGTACAGTGATGCCTCGGGCCAAGAGACGTTTATTAAAGCTTGGAGCATCCAATGACGGTTCTCCAGCTTCATTTTAATCTCTGGCTATTGTAAGGTGTGTGTTTATTGCTATGTGGTCCTGCACAGATACTGCAGGATTTCCCTGTGCGTGGTACTGGCAAAAACACACTGCGTAGGTGTCAGTAGCGATGTTGGCAAAACCGGCCGCAAGTGTGCCGACATTCCTCACTCCTCAGCCTTATAATCAGCCTCCCGCATTAAAGCACAGTGCGCCGGTACGTTACCAGGAATTTCAGGCCTATCAACAGAGCTGCCCCAGGATTCACAACGCAGAATGGAGTAGCTTTAGGTAACTAAGAAACGTATAGATTCAAAGCTTTTACAAACACAAACTGAAAACTTATAAGATGATAACTCAGTAGCTTGCCTCAAGAATCATGGAGGGAAACAGTGTGTGGACGACATTAACTAGGAGAGTGGAATCAGAAAAGCGCGAAAATATTAGAAAACATAGAAATGAGAATGTATCCAAGTAATTCTAGATGTGTGGTATAGGTGCTACTCTACGAGGAGTGGAAAGGAAGTCATGATGAGTCTTACTAAAGTAAACAGAATGCTGATAAAAGAAATAACTGCCTTTGATGTGGAGATGACTTTAGAATTGACGAAGCAGGGTGAAGACTGAGTTTTCAGAGTGGGGAAATGGAAGATTAGAGTTTGTCCCGTCGACAAGTAGATCATTAGCGACGAAGCACATGCTTGGTTTCTGAAAGATGTGGAAGGAAGTTGTTCGTACCCTTCCAATGGAAATTAGGGAAATCATCAAAACCTATAAATGTATGGTTGGCTGGGGGATTGGGGCGTCGTTCTACAAGTTCAGTGCCTTACAACAGCACCTGTTCGGTCCCGAACTTGATGTTTGGTTGCTATTCCGTGCAATGTTCGAAAATTGTGCGCATTATCCGCCTAACCTTAAGTTGCGCTCCACAGGATGCATAAAGTTTAAAAACGAAACTGAATTCACCACACAAGATTTTATTCGATTGTCCCTTTTGTTACTGCATCAAGTTTCGGCACAGCTCCATCATTTGTGTCTCATAAAGTATAAGGATTTTTGGCTGCAAGGTGATGACGTTTTGCTGAAACGTTCGGTCATACAGGGGCTTTGGTGGTAAAATATAATTTAATGTTGAATGGTGTACTTCCTGGATCTCTACTGAATTGTTGCTTCCATTCACGTACAATATCCGCCCCCGGCAGCTGAGCGGTCAGCGCGACAGAATGTCAATTCTAAGGGCCCGGGTTCGATTCCCGGCTGGGTCGGGGATTTTCTCCGCTCAGGGACTGGGTGTTGTGTTTTTAATCATCAACATTTCATCCCCATCGACGCACAAGTAGCCGAAGTGGCGTCAAATCGAAAGACTTGCACTTCAGGTGCTCCGAATTTTCTGTTATGTTTACTCACTGGTTGGACTTCTACCAGTCTGGGTCAATCGTCAAAGTATAGTGCATCAATGGAAACAGCAACTTGGCAGAAAGCGCCGATGTACACCATTAATATACCAAGGCGAGGAAACTTGAGAGACCAAATGCTAAATCTGTTATCATTACATTGCTCCTACAGTAGTACAAATATATTTTCTAACCAATTAGTTATCACAACAGGAGTCATGTGCGTTCTTAAGTGCTCAAGAATATGTCCTAGGGACCAAAACCGGACATGGCGGAAAATACTTCATTATGAAATTTGAGCTGTTATTTACTTCATCAAAATATAATAGCCAGTCTGTATCATCAATATTGAATATTATGAGCGTATAACGAAATAGTAAATATAATTAGAAATATATCTTGGAGCGTAGGCTTCCACATTCATTGTCATCTTTCATAACACGAGAGAGAGAGAGTAAGATGTAGAGAAAGAGATCGAGAGAGGAAAGGAGAAAAGGTACAGGAAGAGATAGAAAGAGGGAGAGCGAGAGAGAAAGGAAGCAAGACATACAGCAAGAGATAGAAAGAGGACGAAAGAGAGGGGAGAGAGATAGGGATATATATATATATATATATATATATATATATATATATATATATATAGAGAGAGAGAGAGAGAGAGAGAGAGAGAGAGAGAGAGAGAGAGAGAGAAAGGAAAAAATAGGTATAGGAAGAGATGGAAACAGGAAGAAAGAAAGAGAGAGGGAGAGAGAAAGACAGAGTGAGAGAGAGAGAGAGAGAGAGAGAGAGAGAGAGAGAGAGAGTTAGGGAGAAGAAGACGATGAATGTGGACTGAAAGCCGGTGGGGGTGGCCCAGCGGTTCTAGGCGCTACAGTTCGGAACCGCGCGACCGCTACGGTCGCAGGTTCGAATCCTGCCTCGGGCATGGATGTGTGTGGTGTCCTTAGGTTAGTTAGGTTTAAGTTCTAGAGGACTGACGACCTCAGAAGTTAAGTCCCATAGTGCTCAGAGCCATTTTTTTATGGACTGACCTAACAATTATCCAACCGTAGCGTCGTGTCACAAATGGGCAACGTGTGTTGCACGGAAGATCTAAGAAGCGGTTTGACAATCGTGAGCAGCCTGTTAGGGGGTAATGCATCATGGGCGGTGAACCGGTTAAACCAGCTCCACTGACGGTCTCCGTGCGCTCGAGCTTCCGCTGTATCGTAGTGACCTTTTACGCGAAGTGCGGCTGCTAACGTGGATGACGGACGTCAGTCGGCAGCTGACGCGTCTCGGAGGCAAGCGGCAGACAGGCGGGGGACTGGCGTGGCTGCGAGGTCCGCTCCGCTACGTGACTGCGGTGCCTAATGGCTGCCGGGACCAGAGCGCCGAGGTAGTGCGCGGTGCGCGACCGGACCGGCGCAGGTTCCGGCGCCGTCTATAGGGCAGTGTGTCAGCCGCAGCCGCGCAAAAAGCCCCAGCCCGCCTGCATTCCAGCCGCTGCTCCCACGTACCGTCTGCACGCCGGCTCTCACACTAGCACAGTGTTTTCCGTTCCACTTCAGCGCCGCATTTTTCCACGAAGCGCTTCCATCAGCCAGCCTCTCAGACACCAGCACCTTGGCTACATCTGAACTCCGAATCAACCCCCCCCCCCCTCCACACACACGCCTCTCCTCCCTTAGGGAGTGTGGCGGAAGCTACTTCTGGCATCACTATTATTTCTGCCCTTTCTCGTTCCATTCGCAAATGGTGCGTCGGAGAACGGCTTTTGGAATGTCATCCTGTAAACTCTAATTTACACTGCCTGACAAAGTAAGCGAACTGTGGTGTCACCGCCAGACACCACACTTGCTAGGTGGTAGCCTTTAAATCGGCCGCGGTCCGTTAGTATACGTCGGACCCGCATGTCGCCACTATCAGTGATTGCAGACCGAGCGCCGCCACACGGCAGGTCTAGTCTAGAGAGACTCCCTAGCTCTCGCCCCAGTTCTACAGCCGACTTTGCTAGCGATGGTTCACTGTCTACATACGCTCTCATTTGCATAGACGACAGTTTAGCATAGCCTTCAGCTACGTCATTTGCTACGACCTAGCAAGGCGCCATATTCAGTTACTATAATTACTATCTTCAAGAATGTATTCTGAACAGATAATATTGTGAATCATGTACAGTCAAGAGCGACGTTCATCATTAATGGATTAAAGTTAAGTATCAAGCTAATTACGTCCACTATCTGAATTCTCATTCTTCGTCATGTTCCAGACCTCACGTCAGTATAGTCCTTCCCTCCTCACGCCAGCCTGCGTGAGCTAAAACGCGCGCATTTCGGCCTCCACTCGTAATACGGTGTTGGCTCATCTGCTAACACAAAACGAAGCACCCGCAAGGGGAGACGGAAACGGTTCTTCACGCATTGAGAGAGTGCGTGACGTTACGTCAGAAATTAAAAAACGAACCAAATTTAGAAAGTGCTTTGCAATGCGAGCCCAGTTATCACTATAATGTTGCATTTTTCCTGCTCTGGACGCAGAAGGGGGAGGGTTTTATCCTCTCCTGCGCCAAGCCGGCCCACAAATGTTATAACTATATAATAAAATGAAAAGCTGCAGCTGTCCTTTCGGCATTGTTTATTGCACCACTGGTGGCTGATATTTGCAGACACAACATCGCTGTTATAAAAATGGTTCAAATGGCTCTGAGCACTATGGGACTTAACCTCTGAGGTCACCAGTCCCCTAGAACTTAGAACTACTTAAACCTAATTAACCTAAGGACATCATACACATCCATGCCCGAGGCAGGATTCGAACCTGCGACCGTAGCGGTCGCGCGGTTCCACACTCAAGCGCCTAGAATCGCTCCACCACACCGGCCGGCCATCGCTGTTACAGTAGTCTACGGACGCGACTTCATAGATGTTGGCCACTGATGGGATCATGTATGCGATTGGAGTTGATACCCTAAACACTAGTTAAGATCTGTAAATCTATATAATAATTAACATGAAAAGGACGGCTACAGGTGTTCCGTATTAATACATAAGTGAACGGCCGAAGTCCCACAAACTTTTAGTCAGAAGGATCAACAAACAAATGTTATAACTCGTTTTTAATATCCTGGACATTAGCACTGGACAGAGTTGACGTCAGAGCTGGTCCTGCATATGTTCTATAGGAGACCGATCTGGGATCTTGCAAGCCACGGGAGTACCTCAGATTTAAACAGAAAGTTTAGAGGGACACGTGGCATGTGTGGACGAGCATTGTCATGTTGAAACATGGCACCACAGCGTCGTTCTGTGAGACGTAACACAAGAGGACGTAGAATGCCCGTGACGTGCCGTTGTGACGTCAGAGTTCCCTCAAGCAGCCGTCATCTGAAGTCATACCCCACGGCTCCCCACACATGACGACAGGAGTAACGCTGTCGTGACTCTTCAAAACATAGGAAGAATGCCACCTTACTCCAGGTGAAAGCCGTATCCACCGACACTGGTCATCCGCGGTAAGGCAAAACCGCGATTCGTTGCTGATCACAGTGCGACGCCATCATCGCCACCATCATAGTACACTTGTAAATGATCCAAAGATGGACACACTCTGACCGAAAACGATTAACTTTAAAATAAATATTTTACTGCCCTCAAGATTGTTTTTAATCCATTTTTTGCTTATAGTTAATTTTAAAATATTCATTCTTATCTGCACTCTCACCTTTGCGTAAACTCACCTTCAAATACAATATACGTTTCTGACGAACTTCACTCGCAAGTTACACTTTTTTTGTTGGTGCTGCGTGACCGATGCCGACTTGGGTCAAACTGATTCGAACGACGGCAAGCATGGCACAATGCATTTGTCTGAGAGTGGCACCGATATACGGTATTTTTTTGTGTTGTACATTTTAGTGTTTACATATTAATTGGGTTTTCACAGTTGCGAAGGTATTTTCGCAAGGTAACTGCGGTATCAAACCGAATAAATCATTGTTAAGTCACTAATACAAGAGTACTTGAGAATGTTCCCTGGACAGCCTCCGAAATTTAATTGGTGGAGATCGGGTTAACCTTCTGTACTACCTACTTAGTACACTATGTGATCAAAAGTATCCGCACACCTGGCTGAAAATGACTTAAAAGTTCGTGGCGCCATCTATCGCTAATGCTGAAATTTGTTGGACCACCCTTAGCCTTCCACTCTCGAAGGTATACGTTCAATCACGTGCTGGAAGGATTCTTGGGGAATGGGAGCCTATTCTTCACGCAGTATTGCATTGAGGAGAGGTATCGATGTCGGTCGGTGAGGCCTGGAGCGAAGTTGGCGCTCCAAAACATCCCAAAGGTGTTCTATAGGATTCAGGCCAGGACACTGAGCAGGTCAGTCCATTACAGGGATGTTATTGACGTGTAACTAGTCCGCCACAGTACGTGCAGTATGAACAGGTGATCGATCCTGTTGAAAGATGCAATCGCCATTGCCGCATTGCTTTTCACAGTGGGAAGCAAGAAGGTGCTCAAAACATCAGTGTAGGCCTATGCTGTGATAGTGCCACGCAAAACAACAAGGGGTGCAAGCCCCCTCCATGAAAAACACGACCACACCATAACACCAAATTTTACTATTGGCACTGAACACGCTGGCACATGACGTTCACCGGACATTCGCCATACCCACACCATGTCATCGGATCACCACATTGTGTACCGTGATTCGTCACTCCACACAACGTTTCTCCACAGTTCAATCGTCCAGTGTTGACGCTCCTTACACCAAGCGAGGCGTCGTTTGGCATTTACTGGCGTCATGTGTGGCTTATGAGCAGCCGCTCGATCATGAAATCCAAGTTTTCTCACCTCCCGCCTAATTGTCATAGTACTTGCAGTGGATCCCGATTCAACTTGGAATTCCTGTGTGATGGCCTCGATAGATTGGTTCAAATGGCTCTGAGCACTATGGGAGTTAACATCTGAAGTCATCAGTCCCCTAGAACTTATAACTACTTGAACGTAACTAACCTAAGGACATCACACACATCCATACCCGAGGCAGATTTCGAACCTACGACGGTGGCGGTCGCGGGGTTCCAAACTGTAGTGCCTAGAACTGCTCGACCACTTCGGCCGGCTCCTGGATAGATGTCGGCCTATTACACATTACGACACTTTTCAACGGTCCGCGGTCTCTGTCAGTCAACAGACGAGGTCGGCCTGTGCGCTTTTGTGTTGTAAGTGTCTCATCACGTTTCCACTTCACTACCACATGGGAAACAGTGAACCTAGGGATGTTCAGGAGTGTGGAAATCTCACGCACAGACGTATGACACAAGTGGCACCCAATCACCTTACCACGTGAGTTCCGCGGAGCGCCCCATTCTGCTTTCTCACGATGTCTAATGACTGCTGTTGTCACTGATATGGAGTACCTGGCAGTAGGTGGCAGCACAATACACCCAACATGAAAAGCGTATGTTTTTGGGGGTGTCGAATACTTTTAATCACATAGTGTATGTTGAACCAACTAGATGAGCTGAGGATTAACCGGACACTGCTTTCGGAATACGTGTTAATGTTTTCGGAGGAGTTTATACTGTCTTCGGAATAGAAACACAATGCGCTAGCACAATCTGTATTAGTAAATTTTACAACTGATTTTGGTTAGCTAACAGACAGAGTTGATTTACTTGACGATCAGTTTCTAGATAACATTTAGTTTGCGATATCCTCATTATGTATGTGTATTCATTGGTCCAGTGATTATTTTGAAACGCCCGTGTAGCATTGCAGGAAGCGAGGCAGTGCGGGCTGTCTGCGCTGGCAGACAGGTGATCGGATCGGGCTTTCTCCAGAATAGCTTTCGCTGTCTGGCTCGCCAGGACCCCGACAGCTCGCAGCGTGGGCGATGCGGACGCAAATGAGCGGGCGGCGGCTGGCGGGCGGCGTGCGAAAGTCGAGCGCGGAGATAAATCCCCACCCGCGCGGAACTAACGAGGATACATGCGGCGCCCGCGTGTTTTGACTGCCGCGAGGTTCGGCTGGACGTGTGGCGATTCCTCACTCGCCGGCCAGACCATCGAAATCCCGGCCGGGCCGTCGGCCTTTCTGCTCAGCGCGCGGACAACAGGTCGCGCTTTCACCGGTGAATTGTGCCTCTCTGAGTGTGTTGTGCATTGACTGCGAATTTTGTTTTTTAAACAATGCCGATATATGTAAGATCTATCGGACGGTTTGCCCGACATATCATACTTTTAAACTGATATGAAGATAGTAACTGTTCTCGAAAGAACAGATGCCATTGATGACCGTGCAGCTTCTCTAGAATAAATGATTATTAATCGAAACCCTCAGCAGCCGACAGGTGTTGTTGACATACCTTGATGGGGACAGCTGAAAATGTATGCCCCGACTGGGACTCGAACCCGAAATCTCCTGCTTACATGGCAGACGCTCTATCCGTCTGATCCACCGAGGACACAGATGACTAGCGCGACTGCAGGGACTTATCCCTTGCACGCTTCCCGTGAGACGCACATTCCCAACGGTCCACAATCTACATACGTAATGTTCCTAATAAATATTTAGCCCATGGAGCGGAAATGTGGATCTCAGGGGAGGTGTGACAGAGATAAGTCGCTGTAGTCGCGCTAGTCATCTGTGTCCTCGGTGGATCAGATGGATGCCGGCACGGTAGCTCAGCGTGTTCGGTCAGAGGGTTAGCTATCCTCTGTAATAAAAAAAACTGAATGAACGGATTAACGAACAACCTGAACGGGTGTCATGAGACGTCCGCCTCGAACATGTACAACGAACAGAATAGAACAAAATGAGATCAACAAAGAATAAAAAAAGAGATAAGAAAGATGGATAGAGCGTCTGCCATGTAAGCAGGAGCTCCCGGGTTCGAGTCCCGGTCGGGGCACACATTTTCAGCTGACCCGATCAAAGTATGTCATCAACACCTATCGGCAGCTGAGGGTTTCAATTATTTATCTTTTAAACTGACCTTATTTTCACTATGTGTTCGGAATGCAGAGCACACAATGTACATGAAAATAATCTTAGAATCACCAACCAGTCTTCATAGCATGCCAGCTTACACTGGTGACAAAATTCATGTGATACCTGCTAATACAATATCGGACCTCGTTTTCCCCGGCACAGTGCAGCAGCTCGACGTGGAATGGGCTCCAAAAGTGGCTGGAAGTCCTCTACAGACATTCTAAGCCATGTTGCCGCTGAAGCCAATCATAACCGCGAAATTGTTGCCGGTGCAGAAATATGTGCGCGAATTCACCTCTCGATATTGTCCCACAAATGTTCGATGGGATTCACCTTGGGCGATCTGGGTGGCCAAATCACTCGTTCAAAATGTCCAGAATGTATTCCAAACTAGTCGTGAACAATTGTCACCAGCTGACATGGCGCATTGTTATCCTTAAATTTCCGTCGTTGTTTGGGAACATGAAGTCCATGTGTAAGTAGGCTGTTTAGGTTTTTATGTTGGTAACGCCACGTAGTGCTCTGTATGAAAATCACTGGCTGTGCTGTGTGCAGTCTGTGGCTGGTTGGCATTGTTGTAATACTTGCCATTGTAGTGTTGGGCAGTTGGCTGTTAACAGCGCGTAGCGTTGCGCAGTTGGAGGTGAGTCGCCATCAGTGGTGGATGTGCGGAGAGAGATGGCGGAATTTTGAGAGCGGCCGATCTGGACGTGTCTCAATAGGAAAGAGTAAATTTGTAAGACTGGGTGTCATGAGCTGATATATATAATATGACTTTTGAACAATATTAAGGTAAATACATTGTTTGTTCTCTATCAAAATCTTTCTTTTGCTAACTGTGCCTATCAGTAGTTAGTGCCTTCAGTAGTTTGAATCTTTTATTTAGCTGGCAGTAGTGGCGATCGCTGTATTGCAGTAGTTCGAGTAACGAAGATTTTTGTGAGGTAAGTGATTTGTGAAACGTATAGGTTAATGTTAGTCAGGGCCATTCTTTTGTAGGGATTTTTGAAAGTCAGATTGCGTTGCGCTAAAAATATTGTGTGTCAGTTTAAGCAGTCATGTATAATTGTTCAAAGGGGACGTTTCACATGAATGGCTGCATCTGTACTCCAAGTCGGCGAACACAACCATTTCCAGTCAATGAACGGTTCAGTTGGATCAGAAGACCCAGTCTATTCCATTTAACCACAGCCGACACCATTATGGAGCTTCCACCAGTTACTGCAGTGCCTTATTGTTGCCGTGGCTTCATGGGGTCTGTGCCACACTGGAACACTACCTTCATCTCGTAGTAACTGGAATCGAGACTCATCTGACCACGCCAAGGTTTTCCAGTTTTCTGGAGTCCAACCGATATGTTCACAAGACCAGGGGAAGCTCTACAGGCGATGTCGTGCTGTTAATAGAGGCACTCATTTTGTTTGTCTGCAAATGGTTCAAATGGCTCTGAGCACTATGGGATTAACATCTGAGGTCATCAGTTCCCTAGAACTTAGAACTACTTACACCTAACTAACCTAAGGACATCACACACATCCATGCCCGAGACAGGATTCGAACGTGCGACCGTAGCAGCAGCGCGGTTCATGACTGAAATGCCTAGAACCGCTCGGCCACAGCGGCCGGCGTTTAATTCTTAAAACAGCGCCATCACTCACATAAAATACGAAACAAAAAGGTGTATCACATGACTCGAAGAACCTACAGCAAATCTAACTGAAATAATACAGAAACTAATTAATACCATCGCCAGCCCAACCGAGTCTGTACAATGTTGACCAATAATGCAGACAGCAATGAATACTTAACAATTTTACTGTTCATCTGGCAACAGAAGGTTGATGCACGGGCCTGACAGCACAGTATGTTACGAAATAATAAGAAAAGGTTATTTAAACTCGTCATTCAAAATCAAATGACTGACTGGAGTTAGATCCTTTGTTACGACAATAATTTACGTTACCTCAGATTAACCTTTTCGGCCTACTTTCTAGTTTCCTGGGTATGTCAAGCTACGTACTTTCAGTAGAATCTAATTCGTACGAACGTTTACTGGATCAAATAAGTAACTGTTGAACTGTTGGCTTTCAACAGACTTAGAACGCCGAAATACGAACCATGCCAGTAAGCAATAGCGCTATTGCAGTAGACAAATATGATATATGTGAGCTTAATTTATTCCTTTATGTCATTTGAGAGTGCCAAAATTAATTTTAGTTACTGTACTTTAGTTTATCTTCAATGAATTAGCAAGAATGGCTTTGCCTCAGAATTTTATTGCACAACACTGTTAACTTATGACACTTCATTATTAACTACTTTCAATTATCTTTGACAAAGAACCGAAACTGGAAATAGTAGTCTTTCACAACTTTTCCCCTAGCTATTGAAGCAACGATACTCGGTTATCCAATAACTGGAAGGGAATGGGACCCCAATTAGGTAACAATGACTGAGGATAATGACAGGATCAGGCACGTACAGCTTTTATGCACAACACTTGTTAAGGAAATAAAGTTCACAGGGAATGACAGTGGGTCAGGCTTCACAAAGTTTCTAACGTAAACGAAAATAAAACAAGCTTGCAGATCGTTGCAGATGTTAAGCCATCCTCTACGTTGTTGTCTACAATGCACCATGCAATATTGCGGGCACATCTTGATTCACATTGACCAATTATGGAGCAGGATCTTAATGCTATTGGAGCCTCGCTAGTAACAATTGCACCTCACATAGGTCCAACAGTGCATGTCACTTGCGTGTGCTCACTCTTACTTTTCACAACGAAGTAAGTTTCCTGGGCGCTTTGCTCTGACGTCACACTCGCGTATCATAGACAGCGCTCCTGCCAGTTATCTCTATGCTACCTGGTTGTTGAACTTCGGCTGTCTGATCGTGCTAGCCGTAGATGCTCACATTTCGTTTCTTTCCAAACTACAACATGGCGGACGACGCAAAGCAGATGAATCTGCAGGCACGCTGCACTTCTGTACTCAGACACCAGACTTCTACATCCAGGTTGTCTAGAGCTCAGTGGCCCCTACACGAGTCTTTACTCTCTGCGAACGATATTATTTTTCGAACTTTCCCTAACGTCAATAGCCCAGAATAAATACATCAAACTCCTCCTGAACAGGCCATGAAGGCCCAACGGTACCGACCGGCCGCCGTCATCCTCAGCCCACATGATATGGAGGGGCATGTGGTCAGCACATCGCTCTCCCGGCCTTATGTCAGGTTCCGTGACCGGAGCCGCTACTTCTCAGTCAAGTAGCTCCTCAGTTTGTCTGACAAGGGCAGAATAAATAGATCACAAAACAAAATAATTTATACGGGTCACAGAACATATGATATTTCTAATTAACACATAACATCTGAAGAATTATTGAATAAAACAAATACATCGAATGTTGTTGTTGTTGTTGTTGTTGTTGTTGTTGTTGTCTTCAGTCCTAAGACTGGTTTGATGCAGCTCTCAATGCTACTCTATCCTGTGCAAGCTTCTTCATCTCCCAGTACTTACTGCAACCTACATCCTTCTGAATCTGCTTGGTGTATTCGTCTCTTGGTCTCCCTCTACGATTTTTACCCTCCATGCTGCCCTCCAATCCTAAAGCTGCATGCCCTCGGGAAAAATTACTGCTGTAGTTTCTCCTTGCTTTCAGCCGTTAGCAGTACCAGCACAGCAAGGCCCTTTTGGTTAGTGTTACAAGGCCAGATCAGTCAATTATCCAGACTGTTGCCCCTGAAACTACTGAAAAGGCTGCTGCCCCTCTTCAGGAACCACACGTTTGTCTGGCCTCTCAACAGATACCCCTCCGTTGTGGTTGCACCTACAGTACGGCCATCTGTATCGCTGAGGCACGCCAGCCTCCCCACCAACGGCAAGGTCCATGGTTCGTACAACAGACATAATGGGCAAAATTCTAGGTAGCCCATCTGTATTATACTGTCACAGCTGGACGGAGATTTGGAATGTTATCTTCCGAATGCGTGAACATTGTGCTACCCACTGTGCTACATCAGTCGTCAAAAAAAAAAAAAAAAAAGAGGCAATAATGTTTCTCCAAAAGAGGTATCAATCATAACTTTTATGAATGTTAATCACATCCCGGAGAAACGTTAATATTAAAGTACTTTTAGAGCTACATTTTCTTGTCACGAACGATTTACACTAAAGAGGGTGTGAAATGGAGGGTGCAGAGCTATAAAGGCAATGTGATTAACGATAACCTCTCCTGAAATAATGCTGAAGAATTCGGACGTGTGCACCGCAGCCATAAGAAAAGCGCCGTCGCTCAGTCGCTCATAAAGATATATCACCTCCTGCACATAACACGAGAGACGGCGTGCAACAATAAAGGCGGGAGAGAGGGAGGAACGGACAGAGGGGAGATCATTTAGACGCACAAGCACTAAAAACGACTTCTCATTGTCCCGTCAGGAGGAGTCGAAAATGTTTAAGTTTTAGCCGTAATGCGACCGCGACCGTTGCAGTAATATCTTTATAGCAGCGTCGCTGGACCGCGCTGACTCGTAAAGAGGCGTGTGCCTCTCTCTTTCTGTATGTGGAAGTCCTGCGCTTAATGGGGGCCCCACGCGGTGAGCGAAAACAATAAAGTCTCCGTTTACGGCCACAGTGAAATGTGACAACGGCCGCGGCGCCGCCGGCGATGCATCGTCGTGTGGTGTGGCGTGCGGTCTTTACTGCGCAGGCTGTGCGCGGACGGGCAAGAGAAAGCGCGGCCGTACGTTTCCGCGTGCGCCGGCGATCAATTCCTGCACACGGCGGCCGGGCAGCGCGCGATCTGAATTTCGAATGCGCCGGATGCTGACTGGCTTGCTCCGCTGGACGTAAAATCCCGAGCGACTCTGCGCAGAACGTCGGCGGCCATTAGAAGACGCGCCGGGTGAGCTCCGAGGACATTTACGAGAATGCGCATCTGTTATTAGCAGCCGCGGGAGGTCAGGGACCCCCGTACGTGGGTCCTAATTACGTTGAAAGGTATCCACTTTATCTGAACAATCTGTCAACCATTTCACACTTGAAGGTAACTGTAGACGATCGGGAACAGAAAATGTGAATCAGTTCAAGTACCTGGGAAGTTTTATCACAAAGGATGTCCACTGCACCAGCGAAATCCGAACAAGAATCGCCATGGCTAAAGCTGCTTTCAACAAGAAGACGACTCTGCTGACCAGCAAGTTGAGTTTGGCATTCAGGAAAAAACTGATAAAGTGCTACATTTAGAGCACTGCACTCTATGGAGCAGAGGCATGGACCATGAGAAAGAGGGAGGAAAAATTCCGGGTGATCAAAACGTCAGTATAAATTTGTAAACTTAATATACCACGGAATAATGTAGATAGGTAAAAATCGACACACAAGCTTGGAATGACACGGGGTTTTATTAGAACAAAAAAAATGCAAAGTTCACAAAATGTCCGACAGATGGCGCTGGACAGCAAAACGTCAGTGAGTGCTCATGACAATCGTGTATAAAAGGAGCTGTAATGAGAGAGAGAATGAGATGCGCCAGCAGTCGCAGAATGTTGACGTTACCTGACAAGGCGCTTTTAGTGAAGCTGTATTATCAGAATGGGGAATGTGCTAGTTCAGCGTTACGATCCTACCGCCGTAGGGAGAGGATTCGAACGGGTAAAGGTCCGTTGACAAATTGAGCTGTGGCGAAAATGATTTCGAAGTTCGAAGCCACGGGTTGTTCAGACGATAGACCCCGTAGTGGCCGACCGAGCACGAGGCGTAATGCTGCTGAGACAGTTCAGGAAGAAATGGAGGCTGTAGCAGGTTCGTCTGTGCACGGGGAAATCAGCACTCGTGTAGTCGCACTACTAATTGGTTGGCACTGAGGCGTACTCTCCGATGCTATCTGTACAAAATGCATCGGCATCATGAACTATTGCTAGACGCGTGAAAGATCTCTTGTGCACGTAGTTTGGTGATGATCATGTGCTCAGCCGCCACTTTCGTCATGCTTGGCCTCCCAATTCCCCAGACCTCAGTCCGTGCGATTATTAGCTTTGGGGTTACCTGAAGTCGCAAGTGTATCGTCATCGACCGACATCTCTAGGGATGCTGAAAGACAACATCCGACGCCAATGCCTCACCATAACTCCGGACATGCTTTACAGTGCTGTTCACAACATTATTCCTCGACTACAGCTATTGTTGAGGAATGATGGTGGACATACTGAGCATTTCCTGTAAAGAACATCATCTTTGCTTTGTCTTACTTTGTTATGCTGATTATTGCTATTCTGATCAGATGAAGCGCTATCTGTCGAACATTTTTTGAACTTTTGTATTTTTTTGGTTCTAATAAAACCCCATGTCATTCCAAGCATGTGTGTCAATTTGTACCTCTCTATCCACATTATTCCGTGATTTATTCAGTTTTCAAATTTATACTGACTTTTTGATCGCTCGGTACTTAGAGAGCTTTGAAATGTGGTGCTGGAGGAGAATGGAAAAGATCAAATGGACAGACCGCATAAAAATGACGATGTACTGCGAAGAGTAGGAGAGAAGAGAAGTATTCTGCGTACAATTCTTCAGAGAAAGGCCAACTGGATTGGACATGTACTTAGACACGAGGGATTCCTGCATGATGTCATCGAAGGGAAACTCAGAGGAAACGCAGGACGAGGAAAAAGAAGAATTCAACATCTGGACGTCATGAAAGATGGAAGGAGATACAACAGACTGAACGAAGATGCTGAAGACAGGGAACAGTGGAATCAGAAATTCTCCGTACGAAGACATGGACCTGCCACTAGGCAGAATACTACATAATGATAATTAATCATTTCTTCTGTGCCATCTCTGAATGTAATGTAGGACTGACAGAAGATGCACAAGGCTTTGCTGTCAGGTGACCCGCAGCCTGGGCATGTCATTTTGAAGATAAAACGGCTTCAGCTGTAAGTTCCTTACTTATAAGCACCACCGGTTTCGTAGCATTTTTCGCTGCATCGCCAGGTCCAACCTGAACAAGTTAATAGACAAAAACTCATGTAAGCCAAAAAATCTTAACTACAGTGAAAAGATATACGTGATGAACATACAAAATCAAGTCATGTTCTGATCCGATAAGAGAATGGGATGACGCAGCGTTCGTAGTCAGCAGTTTTTAGCTGTGTAGCGTACGTCAATCATACCCGGTGATCAAAAAGTCAGTATAAATTTGAAAACTGAATAAATCACGGAATAATGTAGACAGAGAGGTACAAATTTACACACATGCTTGGAATGACATGAGATTTATTAGAACCAAAAAGATACAAAAGTTCAAAAAATGTCCGACAGATGGCGCTTCATCTGATCAGAAAAGCAATAATTAGCATAACGAAGCAAGACAAAGCAAAGATGATGTTCTTTACAGGAAATGCTCAATACGGCCACCATCATTCCTCAACAATAGCTGTAGTCGAGGAATAATGATGTGAACAGCACTGTAAAGCATGTCCGGAGTTATGGTGAGGCATTGACGTCGGATGTTGTCTTTCAGCATCCCTAGAGATGTCGGTCGATCACGATACACTTGCGACTTCAGGTAACCCCAAAGCTAATAATCGCACGGACTGAGGTCTGGGGAATTGGGAGGCCAAGCATGACGAAAGTGGCGGCTGAGCACATGATCATCACCAAACGACGCGCGCAAGAGATCTTTCACGCGTCTAGCAATATGGGGTGGAGCGCCATCCTGAATAAACATCGTACGTTCCATCAGGTGTTTATCAGCCAGGCTGGGGATGATGCGATTCTGTAACATATCGGCGTACCTGTCACTCGTCACGGTAGCAGCTACAAAACCAGAATCACGCATTTCCTCGAAGAAAAAAGGCCCGATAACGGTAGATGTGGTAAATCCAACCCATACCGTGACTTTCTCGTCGTGCAATGGAGTTTCACGACAGTTCTAGGGTTTTCGGTAGCCCATATTCTTCAGTTGTGGGCGTTGACAGACTCTCGGAGCGTGAAATGAGCTTCGTCGGTCCACAACACGTCACTCATCCAATCGTCATCTTCCCCCATCTTTCGAAACGCTCACACCGCAAATGCCCTTCGCTTCACTAAATCCCCAGGATTTTGTACGGATAGCATCGGAGGGTACGCCTCAGTGCCAACCAAATAATAGTGTATGGAATGCCGGTGCGACGTGCGACTGCACGAGCGCTGACTTCCCCGTGCATAGACGAACCCGCTACAGCCTCCATTTCTTCCTGAACTGTCTCAGCAGCATTACGCCTTGTGCTCGGTCGGCCACTACGGGGTCTATCGTCTAAACAACCCGTGGCTTATAACTTCGAAATCATTCTCGCCACAGCTGCATTTGTCAACGAACCTTTACCAGTTCAAATCCCCTTCCTATGGCGATAGGATCGTAACGCTGAACTAGCACATTCCCCATTCTGATAATACAGCTTCACTAAAAGCGCGTTTTCAGGTAACGTCAAGATGCTGCGACTGCTGGCGCATCTGATTCTCTCTCTCATTACAGCTCCTTTTATACACGATTGTCATGAGCACTAACTGACGTTTTGCTGTCCAGCGCCATCTGTCGGACATTTTGTGAACTTTGCTTTTTTTTGTTCTAATAAAACCCCGTGTCAATCCAAGCATATGTGTCAATTTTTACCTCTCTATCTACATTATTCCGTGGTTTATTAAGTTTTCAAGTTTATACTGACTTTTTGATCACCCAGTAAAATGGGCTAAAACAATATAGAAAGTTCCCATGATATGTCACGTGATGCATAGGAAAAGCAAAAGTTAAGATAAGAACTTCCTACTATAACACGCCCAGAGCTACAAATGGTGGGGGTACCTTTTAAACTGTTTTTCGCTTCGGACCGTGCGCCCTGTCCTCACCACATACCTGATACTCCCGCGGCGGTCGTATTGTTCTGCTCCACAATGCTCCTGGCTTGCCTCGAATTATTTATCTAAATATGCAAGCGGGTTTAGGGGAGCCACTCAACGTCAAACACAACACTGTCCAACGTCTGGTATGAACACCTATATTCTGAGGCGATAAGAAATCACAGGTTGCACTGCTTATATTCTAAGTCATAAGTTTTGATGTCACCTTCTAGGTGACTGTGTGTCCACCAAATAACTTGTACTAACGTGCGCGTAACCGTCGCTGCGCGGCTGATTGTTGATGATGCGGAAATGCGATGACCGAACGCACGTTCTCACGCTCGCTACAACGCACTGGCACTTGTTTGCACTCTTTTATGCTAACTAATTTTTGCTGATTCACATTAGTTCGTTCTGAGAGACCGAACACGGCGCGGATGATTGATACTGTGCGACACGCAACGAGACGATACACAAATACGTTATCGGCGGCACTGCTCATTTTTTAATTCTTCTAGACGCACTTTCCTCTGAATCATTTGCATATTTTATCACTTTACTGTAATAGCACTTGTAGCAACACTTCAACTTCCATACTAACAATGCCTCTCACATGCAGAGATACACACATCACAGCATAACAGTTCCGTGTCCCGTGCTCGACTCTGCAAACGCTCTGCCCGCAAAGATACTCCGCAACCAAGCCAGAGATATGAAAAGAAGCTCACACTACTAACAAACTACCTGGTAGGTAAAATACCAATAAATTCTACTCATCTGGAGTACCTGGTGAGATAACGGATCCCCATATAACGAAAAAGTGATCAGCAACCGGCCATACATGTTCATCTGTGAGATAACGTAAAATTAAACAGCGCCGGTCCTTCATTTACTTTAAAAAGGATTAATAAAACATACTCGCGAAGCCCTATACGATTGGGTGTTAAATTTTGTGCACTCCCAAACAAATCCAATGCAAAACTGTTTTAAAGCTTAGTACGAAGCTTTTCATTGTAGTTAAGTTTTCCTGCCTCGCGTGAGGTTTTGTGTAATAGTTTGTACAGACTGCACCCAATGTTGCAACTAAAATGCTGCGAAACCGGTCGTGCATATAGATAAGGTACTTACAGCTGACGCGGTTTCATCTTGAAAATTGATAGGAGAGGGGAGGGAGAGAGAGAGAGAGAGAGAGAGAGAGAGAGAGAGAGAGAGAGAGAGAGAGAGATAGAGATAGAGAGAGAGAGAGAGAGCGAGAGAGAGAGAGAGAGAGAGAGAGAGGAAGGGAGTGAGAAAGAGAGAGAGAGAGAGAGAGAGAGGAAGGGACTGAAAAAGAGAGAGAGAGAGAGAGAGAGAGAGAGAGAGAGAGAGAGGGAAGATCCAACGAAGAGCGGTGCATTTCGTCATGGGATCGATGAGTCCGCGCTAGAGTGGTACAAAGATGCTCAGAAAATTCCAGTGGCAGATGCTACGCGAGAGGCGTTGTGCATCACGGAGAGGATTACTGTTGAAATTTCGAGAGAGTACTTTCCGGGAAGAGTTGGGGACCATATTACTTCTCCACATGCATCTCGTGAAATGACCGCAACGACAAACTCCGAGAAATTACAGTTAGTACAAAGGCTCACGACAACCGGTCACCTCATACACCATTCGTGAATGGGACAGGGACGGGGAGACGTGTAGATGCAACACCGCGTCTGTGAACGTATTTTTAACTGGAGTATCTGCAGCTACATACACAGGGCGTTCGGAAATTCCCGTTACAAACTCATAGGGGAGATAATATTTTCAATTGAAACCCCCGTCCGGAGACATACCGTTTCCGTGATACAACCATTTGAAAACATGTTGATAAGACAACCATTTTTACAAGTATTTGATTATGCGTGACCGAATAACCACTTGTTTTACAGTTTCAATCACTAATAGCTAAAGAAACCGCTCGTGTAGTCATTTACGGGTTCTCTTCAACGTGATGCAGTACGGCCTCTTCCAGTTCGGGTGTGAGGCGTCTGCTTAGGGCACCACAGTCACGCCTGCTGACTCTAGAGGTACCTTTTCTCCAAGCTGTTGCTTAACTGTGGCGAAAAGGCTATGCGATGAAGTCGGACACCGGGGTGAAGGATGTTGATGAAGGTGACGAGCAGCACTTCCATTACCACGAGCTTCGCCATTCACAAGGATCACATCGGTGTAATTTGGAAACGTGTACTCATCCGTGTTGCTCTAACTCTCATGGCCACGTAAATGAGTCCTGAACCAGGTCAAAGAGGTAGGATAAACGTCAAATGACATCAGCCGATCCAACGTAACCAGCCTCCACCATGACAACGCTGTTGCATACCTGCCTAGCAAACATGTTTTCAAACGTTCTGTAGCACTGAAATTGTACGTCTGCGGACATAGGTTCCCGATCCCCTCTACATGTCCTACAAAGTTCATAGCAGGAATTACCAAACACAGGAGTACACGTTAAGCTGCGAGGCTTCACCATATACCTCCTACGTGAGCGCGTCTGCCGGTCGGTGTGGCCGAGCGGTTCTAGGCGCTACAATCTGGAACCGCGTGACCGCTACGGTCGCATGTTCGAATCCTGCCTCGGGCATGGATGTGTGTGATATCCTTAGGTTAGTTAGGTTTAAGTAGTTCTAAGTTCTAGGGGACCGATGACGCCAGATGTTAAGTCCCATAGTGCTCAGAGCCATTTGACCAATTTTGAGCGCGTCTGACTACTGATGTGTCTCTAGATATGGCTGTAATACACAAAAGTGGTTATTGTAACCTGTTCTCCTGTTCTGTCTAGGCAGTACTTACAGACGTGCACGAACATACAATTCTCTTTTCGCAGCTTTCAAAACATTTCGCACAGGACATAAAAATAATATTTTATTGTCAATTTAGATTTATAGTCATCAATGTGGACTGAGATTCTAAGATGTCAAATGTGTACTAATAGCGATTTATCATTTCTTAATGTGTAACTGGTAGAAACTTTAACGTGTGTTCTATTTTCGTCTTGTTTACGCGTTTTTGTATACTCCGATTGTAAACCTTATTTTATATCGAATCAATCCTTTGTTAATCCTATGTTCATTGTAACACGGTATGACTTAAAATAATGTCTACCACGAATTGTTGAAATGAAATTGTAATACACACATCAAAAAAAGGTTTGCATCATTCCAGTTCCCAGAATTCCTGAAGATAGACGTTGACTGTGGCTATTGTATCACAGGCACAGTCCCTTTGACTGTTCAGAGATGTCACTAAACCCGCCCAAAGACGTAAACAACCATGCATGAGCAGCGGCTATTAGAAGGAGGGGGTTTGACAGCCGATCAGTTCTAGTCATTCCACCAGGAAGGAGGTACACGGCTCGTCTTGTCTGTAGTTCAACCATGCCTAGACGGTCAGTACGGCGGTGCGATCACGTCCGCATTGCTACTTTGTGCCAGGAAGGGCTGTCCAGGTGTCCCGGAGTGAAACAAAGTGATGTTGTTCGGACATGGAGGAGATACAGAGAGACGGTAACTGTAGATGAGATGCCGTGCTCAGGCCGCCCAAGGCCTACTAGTGCAGTGGATGACCGCTACCTACGGCTTATGGCTCGGAGGAACGCCGGCAGCAACGCCATCTTGTTGAATAATGCTTTTCGTGCAGCCACAGGACGTCGTGGTACTACTCATAACTCACTTAATAAAAGCAAGTCTTCTGGTCCAGACTGTATACCAATTAGGTTCCTTTCGGAGTATGCTGTTGCATTAGCTCCATACTTAACAATCACATACAACCGTTCGCTCGACGAAAGATCCGTACCCAAAGACTGGAAAGTTGCACAGGTCACACCAATATTCAAGAAAGGTAGTAGGAGTAATCCACTAAATCGTTAATGTCTTTATGCAGCAGGATTTTAAAACTTTATGAAATACGTCGAAGGAAACTGTCTATTGACATACGGTCAACATGGGTTTAGAAAACATAGCTCCCGTGAAACACAACTAGCTCTTTATTCACATGAAGTGTTGAGTGCTGTTGACAAGGGATTTCAGATCGATTCCGTATTTCTGGATTTCCGGAAGGCTTTTGACACTGTACCACACTAGCGGCATGCAGTTAAATTGCGTGCTTATGGAATATCGTCTGAGTTATGTGGCTGGATTTGTGATTTCCTGTCAGAGAGGTCACAGTTCGTAGTAACTGACCGAAAGTGATCGAGTAAAACAAAAGTGATTTCTGGCGTTCCCCAAGGCCCTTTGCTATTCCTTATCTATATAATCTATTTGGGAGACAATCTGCGCAGCCGTCTTAGGTTGTTTGTAGATGACGCTGTCGTTTATCGACTAATAAAGTCATCAGAAGATGAAAACAAATTGCAAAACGATTTAGAAAAGATATCTGAATGGTGCGAAAATTGACAGTTGACCCTAAATAACGAAAAGTGTGGGGTCATGCACATGAGTGCTAAAAGGAATTCGTTGAACTTCGCTTACACGATAAATCAGTCTAATCTAAAAGCCGCAAATTCAACCAAATACCTAGGTATTACAATTACGAACAACATAAATTGGAAGGAACACATAGGAAATGTTGTGGGGAAGACTAACCAAAGACTGAAAGGACACTTAGAAAAAGCAACAGATCTACTAAGGAGACTGCCTACATTACGGTTATCCGTCCTCTTTTAGAATACTGCTGCGCGGTGTGGGATCCTTACCAGATAGGACTGACGGAGTACATCGAAAAAGTTCAAAGAAAGGCAGCACGTTTCGTATTATCGCGAAATATGGGAGAGAGTGTCACTGAAATGATACAGGATTTGGGCTGGACATCATTAAAAGAAAGGCGTCTTTCGTTGCAACGGAATCTACTCACGAAATTCCAATCACCAACTTTCTCCTCCCAATGCGAAAATATTTTCTTTACACCGACCTACATAGGGAGAAACGATCACCACGATAAAATAAGGGACATCCGAACTCGTACGGAAATATGTAGGTGTTCGTTCTTCCCGCGCGCTATAAGAGATTGGAATAATAGAGAATGGCCAAGCACTTAAATGTGATTTGCAGAGTATCCATGTAGATGTAGATGAAATAGTTAGATCCTACAGATATCTTCTGTTTATGTGCCCTTCATAATTCCTTGGGCAACTGCTGTACACTAATTGCAAATGACTATTCATTGAAGAAAATTTTATGTACTTCATCTGCAACGAAATAGCAGGCGTCACAGCTGATTCCTTTTTATGTGGCAACTATCTGTTAAATTTTTTAGTGTCGCTCATTCCGTATCATTTATCGCGTGCGCTACGCGGGAAAGAAATATAGCGAGCGCGGCTCGAGCTCATTACAGCTGTAACGAACAGCATCCACGAATAAGGAGCAGCTGCGGTTTATTTTTATACTACGGGAATGAAATCACATAGCGCTCTAAATCACGGTGTTGCGTAGGTGCTGCTGTCCAGAGCTTTCCCGGCAACGAAAATATATCGTGGTATTAATACGCACCAAGTCGTAAACCAGAGTAGGGAAAATATATGGCAGGCGCGCACCACACTTTCACCGAGACGGCTCGGACCTGTTGGTTTTCACGTGCGACGGGCACCCTCGCTGGCGTCACGATCCTGCAAATCCTGCTCAGACGTCCGTTTCCTGTACAGAGTTAGCGCACGATGCTGCAGACAGCGATTAATGGGGCTGCTTGTCGCACGCAAGTATCCTACTTTACGAAGGAGACTTCGATGCACGGTAAGAAGACAAACTTTCATCGTGAGATATATGTTGCTGTGGCTTACTGGTTCGCTGAACTCCCCAAACGTCACTGACGCAACAAGGGCACAGATTTCGCAGAAAGATCCTGTTCTAGGCATTTTTTATGCTATAAAATGAACAATGAAACAAGTTTAGCACATTTTATTATCCGTTTTATCAAATGGTTCAAATAGCTCTGAGCACTATAGGACTTAACTTCTGAGGTCATCAGTCCCCCAGAACTACTAAAACCTAACTAACCTAAGGACATCACACGCATCCATTCCCGAGGCAGGATACGAACCTGCGACCTTAGCGGTCGCGCGGTTCCAGACTGTAGTGCCTAGAACCGCTCGACCACCCCGGCTGGCTTCGTTTTATCGAATATGCTTTTTACAGATAATAAATCATCTGCTTAGCCTTTCTTTCGTCTCAAAATTTGCCAAAAGACGTTATCGGCAGGCTAGAAATTCAATTCCAGCTGTCACGATTTGGTTATTCTGTGGTATTTTCTTCAACTGTTTTAATTATCCATACAGCCATTCATCCGTCCAGCCATGACAGGATATTTCTAGTAGACCCATACCATCTTCTGTGGATGAATTTGGTTTTGGGCTTTAATCTTTCATACATACACGTCGGTAAATAAGTTCTCTGTTTAATGAGTAAGTGTTCTTGTCGTTTATGAAAATTGCGTAGAAGTATTCGAATCTGTCGAAGTATTCAAAAAGAAATGGTCAGTTACTTAATAATCTAAGACGTTTTAATAAAATTTCAGGGCAACAGATTTTCTTAAAATTAAGATATTTAGATGAAAATTTCCTGTCGGTAATCTGGACACCGTTTTCTACATTTGAAGTCTGCTCTCATATTTACACCAGACGAAAAGCTACTTTTACCTGTATCTACTCAATTTGTGATGTGTGGAAATACGATGTATTCGGAATATATCTCATGCTGCCAAAATTTGACAGCATTTTGGTCATTGCTGTTCCAGACCGTACCCTCTCTAGTCTCATACTTTCTGCACATGCACTCGTAACCGAAATAACTTACTTTTAAAAGCTCAGCAAACTTCATTATAGTAGATGTTGTGGTATCTCTACGTTTTTTCATTAATTTTAAAACTGCTGGAACTGTTCCCATCTCAGGTGTGTGGTACAAGTAGCGCAAATTCACGGAAGATATTGTCAAGTTCCCACTAATTTGAAATACTTAATTCATGTTTGATATGTCACTACGCAGTGCATTATAAAATTCACTACATAGTGATCATAAAAGTTCAGAGCCAATGTTAGCATTTGTCACGAGAGTTCGTGTTTCGTCAGGTGTGAGCAATCGTGCTCGTGATATCTTCAATAGCTTTCTCGTAGCGAAATGTTTACTCTGAATATTAGATACCTGCCATGGGTGTCACACCAAAAACGTATGCTGGTGAGATTCCGTGGGGCCGTAGTAACAAAGGGACGGCGGTGACAGATTTAAAATTTGAGTTTTGCCCACGACCACATAGCTCAGCGGGTAACAGCGAGAAAGGATTACTCTAGGCCCGAGGCAAAGTCTGGAACACAGGTTTCTATGAGGCCGCGCTGAAAAGTAATGCCTCCCAATTATTTTGTCTGGAAACTCTTAATTCTTTTTAAATAAAACAAACTTTATTAACATTTTACACTTTATTATTCATTTTTACATATTTTCAGGCCTCTGCAGCTATGTGTAACATGGCAATGTGTAACGTAACTATGTCGGTGCCTGAGAGAAAGCGTTCTGTAGTGGAGTTTCCTCTAGCATGACACTTCCAAACCGCACACGAGCGTTCCTGCATCTGCAACAATGCGACACCTTGGGTTCACTGTCATAGATAATCCCCAATAGAGTCCCGATTTTCATCTGTTTAGAGAACTTAAAGAACATCTTGGAGGACTTCACTTTGACAGTGATGGAGCGGTGCAGGCAGAACTGAGGTGGTGGCTCCACCAAGAAAGTCAAACATTCTGCAGTGACAGCCGCGCGGAGTGGCCGAGTAGTTTGAGGCGCTATGTCACGGATTGCGCGACACGTCCCGCCGGATGTTCTAGTGCTCCTGCGGGCGTGGGCGTGTGTGTTGTTCTTAGCATAAGTTAGTTTAAGTTAGTGTAAGTGGTGTGTAAGTCTAGGGGCCGATGACCTCAGCAGTTTGGTCCCTTAGGAATTCACACACATTTGAATATTATTTTGCAATGACAGTATCAAAAGACTGGTCTCTTGTTGAGACAATGTGTTTGTCGTCAGAGTGACTACATTCAGAGATAAATATATAGACATGAAGAATAAAGATGTAGAATATTAATAACGTTTGTTTTATTTAAAAAAGCTTTCGGAGTTTTCAGATAAAAAGTTCGAAGGCATTTGTTTTCAGCGCACCCTCTTATTAATAAGTCTGTGGCTTGACTACCTCGTTCGTGTAACTGGAAAGCACTTCGTACAAGGGATGAAAATGTGACTGGCAAGAGGTAGTATCTGAATCGTGTGATTTTCTTCTAGGATGTACGGGGTGTGTCGTAACCGATAGCGAAATCCAGCACAGGTGGAAGGATTCGCTAATAGAAGCAGATACGTCACAGTAATCGTCTCTGCAAACGAGTCTTTGGCAAATGAGTGGTTGCGAGTATCTACTACCTTCGTTGTGAAATACACTCCAATCTCGGATACCATTCGGAACAGGGCATATATCCACATGATATTTTTCAACTCAAATGAGCTCTCGTGTCGTATTCCTGAATACAGACAGTTCCTATTCGGACACCCTTTATACTGAGCCTAGTAGCCCAACCATTGAAACGACTCCATATGATGACTTTGTCACAGGGCCTTAAGTAATCTGACTAACGGCTGCATCGCAAGTTCGTACGAGAGCAGGAAACACGGGCGACGTTTCAATTAAAGGTGGACGAGACAGGGTCCGTGTGTTTCTTGGCGGTCCTGCGCGCCACATTAGCATACAGAGGCTGTGTACGTCACAGCGCCTCACGTATTCCAAGACGCGCCGCCAGTCTCGGGAACTCCGCCGAGATTTACCCAGGCACTGGTCTCCGCATCCAGCTGGGCCTTCTCCTCAGTGAGACGGAATGTATAGCGGTACTACGCAGCAGCGTCTAGACTGCCCGTCAAGCCTGAAGGCACCTCTTCATAGCTACATAAAGTTTAACATCTCACCGACTACGGAATCGTCCATTGTGTTCGATCGTTTTCCTTTCCTTGTATTATCAAACTCATGATATTCGGGTTGGTGAGATGTTCCGCTCTTTGCTCAAACCATGCCTGATGCCCCACGATCGCAGAGTCATCTAGAGGAGTGAGCTTTTCAGACCGCCCATGCGATCGAGGTGGTGTGCAGATTATCGGCACCGTTATAAAAATATTTTGAGACGAATTTTCTTAAATTACTTAAAAGCGGGTGCTGTAACGTAAGAGAACAAAGAAACAAAACTATGAAGCAAGGAACAAGGCTCGGATTTAACAGCCTGTCAGCGACATCGTAGAAACGAAACACAAGTTTGCGTTGGGGATGGAAACTGGCAGTGTTCTTTTCAAAGACACTATCCCAAAATTTGCTTCAAGTGCTTTAGAAAAACGTTGATCTAATAGCCAGAATTTAAATCAGAGTCCTCCCTAACGCGAGTCCAGCACCACCTCGCTCGGTGCGAAACAACAATACACCTGTAGCGAAAGAAGCGCTATATCATTTGATACAGAGGCGAGCGAGTGTGCCGGGACCCAGTTCACTTCTAGTAGCGCCACGTCACCACAGCGCGTCTGTGCGTAGCACACAAGTACTGCACCATAATTTAAGAATGGAATTAAGAGTTACAGTTGCTTTTCCTAACTTTGTCAGCATGTGCTTTAGTATATCAACGTCTAAACTGTCAAATCTCAGATTGATCAGATGAATATTTTTCCCTAAATACATCGTTTTAAGAAAACAAAGTGGCGCTAAATAACAAAGCTAGGAACCCCAAAACTGGTCATAATGTGCAGATGTATGTCAAAAACAACTGGTACATATTTCAACGAGATTAAAGCAATATTTTGGTCAGAATCCACGTTTTTAAGATTGAAGGCGCTAAATATTAGACTTAGAAATATGAAAATTTGTATGAAGCTTCAGTTCAGCACAAAAAGCATTAATTATGTAACCCCATTGAGCTACCTCTAATAGTTTTCGAGTAATTTACTTAAAACTAAATCTGGAACAAAAAGTCCTCAATTGTAGTCGATTGAGTATCTATTATATTAATGCTAGGAAGTTTTGGTTACAGCACATGGTGAAATCTATTAAATAATAGAGCTATAACAAGTTTCAAGGCCTAGATGTAAATAATAACAAGTTCAAGGACTCTTAAAGTTGTAGTTCAGAGGTCATGTTGTACTGTCAGTTACGTTCTAAAAATTCTAGACGGCAAAGTTTAAATGCAGGTGAGCTAAAACTTTTGTGTGATTTTAATCAACTTAACTAAGCTCATACAAAAATTACGAAAATTAAAAAATTAATACATAACCGTGTTATAAAAAATTATGTGTCTGAGAAAGCGGCCGTTTAGAGGCTGCTACCCTGGGCATAGATCGGATAACAGCAGATGTTCCCTTGGCTGTCCGCTGCACCCGTATATAAATGCAGCCCCAGAGGCAGGCCTAGTCTTCACTTCGCACCCAGCCAACGTACGATCCACGTCAATCAAACGCCGGAGTACGCGATGCATCGAATGACGTCACAGCCAGACTGCAATTAACCTCATGTTTTCGGTACAAATAGGAAGTGAAATCGCCAGGACTGTATACGGCCCTGGATCGCTTAGATTTCCGGTAAGGTTAACAAATCTGCGTGGCAACTAGTGACAGTTACTCTCCACTTTTGTGGCGAGCGATTATTTTGATTATCAGAAGTCAGGGCGAAAGGCAGTTTAATAGGAACTTATCGTAGAGGTCGCCTCTGAACTGCTCATAGTGCTGTTTAGGATAGGGAGATTTATTATTAGTATTAACATAATGAATATTACAATGTTGGCCGGCCGAGGTGGCCGAGCGGTTCTAGGCGCTACAGTCTGGAACCGCGCGACCACTACGGTCGCAGGTTCGAATCCTGCCTCGGGTATGGATGTGTGTGATGTCCTTAGGTTAGTTAGGTTTAAGTAGTTCTAAGTTCTAGGGGACTGATGACCTTAGAAGTTAAGTCCCATAGTGCTCAGAGCCATTTGAACCATATTACAATGTTGTGCGAGTGAAACTTTACCAAATATAACTATCAATTCTAACTCAAAAACTTAATTTATGATTATAGTCCTGATCTCGCTGAGCAAATAGAGACTATAAACATTTCTTTCAGTGGGCTGGAGAAGAATGCGGACTTGCAGACTGGAAACTATGGTCAGTATGTTCTCTATCGCTTTCAGGCTGACCACAGAAATAGTTTCCAGGCTCTCGCAAAAGGCGGCGCACACTACTTCAAATATTCTAACATTTCCTACTGCTTACGATTACCTATGACTGATTATTATTATTATTACTATTATTATTAACCCACCGCCCCCACAAACCCATCAGCAAGTTATTCATGATGTCACTAAAATTAAGGATCAGTTTCGAGGCTTGGCAGATTCCTTACCCACATAATGTATGGGTTTCATATTGGGTGCTTTCTTGTTACACTTAAGTCGCATAATATTTGTCTGAACAAAATTATGAATCCGAGGGTTGGATCAGAAAAAGAAAGCTGCTCACCTTTGTACTCAACATTTGTGTGCATTTTCTCTTTCTGTTAGTGTTAATACAGTAATACAGTAGTATAGGGTTTGCTGCTTTCACGATTTGAAAAAAAAAAAAAAAAATTTTAATTTTGTATCCAAGTTCCATTTCTGTCGCCAGATCCGCATATCTGTGAACCGTGTGAACTACGAGGGCTATTCGGAAAGCAAGATCCAACCGGTCGCGAAATGGAAAGAACAGTGAAAAGCTGATGAAGCTCTGCACAGATGTGCTGAACAGTGTCTCTACTATGCCTGTTGATTGCGTCACGTCTTTCTTTTCAGTTCTGAGTGTAAAGTGAGCGTGTAACGATGCGTGGATCAATAGTGACTGCCGACAACTATGGGTGCCCACTGTTAGATTTCGTCTGATTTCATGCAACTCCACGTATAGGACCAGCCATGCATTTCGTTCTTCATGACAATCCTCGGCCGCACACTGCAGGGAAAATGAGAACGCCCAAGCAGCGTTTTGGATGGGAAGTGTTTCATACAACTCGGACTTGCCTTCTTCTGAAGTTCATCTCTGCTCACATGAACTGCTGGGTATGAAGACAACGTTTTGACACTGACAACGAACTCCACAGCAGCGTAGAGAAGTGGTGGAAAGGACAGGGGGCTGCCTTCTATGACGAGGATGTTGGAAAATTGGTACAACGCCACAACAAATATTTAAGTCGGAGCGACGACTATACAGAGAAGTAGCTGGAGGGTGTAGCAAACTGTTGAAAATAAAACATTTTTGATTTTCACTGTGGTTTCCATTTCACGACCGATCAGTCCTTACTTTCTGAATAAACCTCTTATACCCTGTGTCTTATCATATTTTTCTACTTGTGTATTGTATTTTCTGAGGTGGAGTTTATCGCCCAACAGGTCATTTGCCTGAACTCGTAGAAAAACGGGCTAAGAATAACAAATAGGCTGACTGGAGTGTCAGAGCAACATTTGTTAATCCACATCGTAGATTCATTTCGGATTTGTCTCACTAGACTCGCAAATGGTTCAAATGGCTCTGAGCACTATGGGACTTAACATCAGTGGTCATCAGTCCCCTAGAACTTAGAACTACTTAAACCTAGCTAACCTAAGGACATCACACACATCCATGCCCGAGGCAGGATTCGAACCTGCGACCGTAGCAGTCGCGCAGCTCCGGACTGAGCGCCTAGAACCGCGAGACCACCGGGGCCGGCTCGCAAGCTAGTGTTCTGCACGTTATGCTAATACGCGGTATCGTCTACGTTGAAGTTCAAGGAACTGAAGTAAAAGGTAGTTATAATGGATAGCTGTAGCCTCTAGAACAGTTATGGGAGGACCATGAACTGATTTCCGAGAGTTGTTCGTCTTCTGTCTTAGGTGCAAACACCGAATAATAAATAATGCTAAGTATCTTATAATTGGGTGTCCAAGAAAGGACTGATTCTAAAATAAGATGAAAATAGTGGTCGATAGAATGATACAACAAACGATCTGTTTTTGTAAAAGCTGTAAGTGCTTTATCTACAAATTCCGAAACAGTACTTACAAAATCAGCTAACAGATTGTGCTGTGCGCTGTACCTTTACTACGAGCATCCATAAATAAAGTCGTTCTCTGCAAACAGTCTTTGTAATGACATCAGAATACTTTCAAAATGTCCACGTTTCGCAGTAGAGCGGTGGCGCAAACAAAAAATGATTTTTGCGATAAGCAGATCGATAATTTAAGCTTCTTCAGCGTGGTGGAATAGTTGCGGTACATAGCGTTTTTCAGTGGCCCTATAAAGTCACACGGAGCCAGATCGGGTAAATATGCAGATCATTCCATGCCTCTGGCAGCAAATTTGGAGTAATCTAACACAGCGTCTCCTCATTCATCGATCGTGAAAGCTAAACATCTCTTCGTAACCATTTACTCTTGCCAGATGCCGCATAAACTATTTGGTGCCTTATCCTCCAACGCTTGCTGTATAGAGACGAAGTATTCCGAAATTGCTCCGTAACGTTCACCAGCTATCGATTCTCGAATGGAGAGAGGTCCGATAGAGTTTGTGCTACATACCGCAGTCCAATCAGTAACTATGGAGAACACAGTGATTTCGATCTTAAGAACCCCATGATCGCCATTTTTGTTTATCCAGGAATTCATTTAGGTGGAACTCATGTGTGAACCAGATGCAAAAACATCAAATAAGTTTTATCAGTCATTGTAAGAATCTGTTTCGCAAAGTGAGTCTTTTATAGCGACAGTCCATAAGGTTATGACTCGATGGCTTTGGATTTTGAATAAAACCGTATGTGGACTGTTTGCATGCGTGCTGGAGGGCTTCATATCAGTTTCTGCTGCACTTCGTCTAACGCATTCCCTCGAATGTTACTCAATAAGTCTGAAAACTGTTGGCCCGTGTTTAAAAGGAACTGCAGCTTTCGTCATTAGATCACTAGCCTCTCCGCCTGACCGTTCGAATTCGGCGAAGAACTGTGGAAAGTTTTTCACATCGAGTCCTTTTTCGGAACGTCGAATCGTGTTTGAAAACTGCCCCTTATTATCATAATGATGATGATGATGATGATTGGTTTGTGGGGGCGCTCAACTCCGCGGTTACCAGCGCCCGTACAAATTCCCAACCTTTGCTCGGTCCAGACTCACCACTTTCATGAATGATGATGAAATGATGAGCACAACACAACACCCAGTCATCTCTAGGCAGGTGAAAATCCCTGACCCCGCCGGGAATCGAACCCGGGACCCCGTGCTCGGGAAGCCAGAACGCGACCGCGATACCACGAGCTGCGGACATTATTCAATGGAATACGAAAGTTCAGCCACTTCCTTCGATATGCTAATGTCTTTGAAGTTGCAGCTGTGGAACTGGTCTCTCTGGGGCCGGAATACTTCCTATAGACATTACGTATTGCGATTACAGCGGCATGGATTAGCAGTCTTTGTAACTACCTCCTCCGTATAAGATTCTTACTGTTTGTTACATTCTTCAATCGATCTTGGCCTTCATGTTATTTATTTTCAAAATTAGGCAGTTCTTTGTTGGATAAGCTGCACGTGCAACATGTAAAAAATTGACACACACACACACACACACACACACACACACACACACACTGAACGAGAGAGAGAGAGAGACAGAGAGAGAGAGAGAGAGAGAGAGAGAGAGATACGTTAATGTGATCTTCTTCAAACTGTACTCAGTGTAGTGAAACAGTCGATCTTGTAAATGGAAAACTAAACGGCACTGCCCCGGAACTCTCTGATAGACGTAGGAGCGTGCTCCGGGCTGCGCTGACAGCGGCGCCTGGCAGTTGTTTGTCTGACAGTCAGCCGCTCACCAGACGCGCCATTTCCGTAGCAAACGGTCTGCGGCCAAGGATGCGGGCGGCTCATTAGAGCGACCTGAGAACCGAGCTGGGGTCATCGAGGCCGACATACATCACAGGCGTCACACTCTTTAGCTCACGAAGCCAGTTCACGTCTGGCGGGGTAAGAGCTCTGTGACTCTGCTCACCTCGTTTAATTTCCTGTGACTTTTCAGTGGTTCCAGTTCTCATTACCGTTGGCAATTCATTGTTCGCCTTTTACTTATTCTACTCTCAACGAATTTTGTTTCATTAGTTCTCGTCATGCCTCCCGCTGATATAGCTTAACGTGCACGCGCTAGTATACAAGACAGAGAGATGAGTAGGAATCGGTTCGTGTACTCGCGGCAGTTGGTCCGCTACACTGGTTGGCCTGAATAGAGTCTTTGGGCGACTTTCTACGCTCGATTAAGTGAATGCTGGGCTGATCCTAAATCTCTGCCTCAAAAAATACGATGCGGAAACAGTTAAATATGCGATAAAGCGCGGGAGAAGGTAAAAGACATCTTGACGTACTCCTTGACTGCCAGTCACATGTTGCTGTGACTGTAGTGTCCGACCCGACCACAAAGTATGGCCTCTTAGTGTTTCACAGTTATAACTCGTACAGGCGGCGATCTGTGTACCACAGAGGTACCTGTACCGGTATGTGGAGGTTACAATTGCTTTTTAAATATTCACGGTGTCCTATGTTAGTATAGATGCACAACAGAATGGTACAAATGGCTCTGAGCACTATCGGACATAACTCCTGAGGCCATCAGTCCCCTAGAATTTAGAACTACTTAAACCTAACTAACCTAAGGACATCACACACAACCATGCCCGAGGCAGGATTCGAACCTGCGACCGTAGCAGTCGCGCGGTTCCAGACTGTAGCGCCTAGAACCGCTCGTTCACCCCGGTCGGCTAGATGCACAACACTTTAACCAGAATATAAGATGTATACTTCAGACCTGCTCATACAGCGTACAACGCTAACTTGCGAAAAGGGAGACGAACATGACGCGAATCGGATTCGCGTGCTGGATTAACGACCGAGGGCTGGTATAAGGGACAGAGAGAGATTGTGAGGTTTAGGCGGTTTCTCACGCTCGTTTAGGCAAATGCCGGGCTGACCTCTAATTTCCGCCTCACAGAGTATAGTTAACACCCAGCTAAAATACGATAACAGACAGACCGGAGTTTACACCCTTCACAGGCAGGTGGCGCACGCGACTCCCCCCCCCCCCCGTGAGGGTTTCACGACCGTGGCGTCTGGAGGGGCATCCGACCGCAAAGTTAAATAACAAATCAAGCTCTGCCAAGCCCTGAAAACGCAGGCCCTGCAGTAGACGGAATAAACGCTAGGAAAAATTAAAAAAAGTTTTATTCTTGACAGACACGTCGTTTAATGTAGACGTGCACAGTATGTAGGGGTAAATAGACTTTTCTTTCTACTTTAGAGTAGGTGTTACCGACATCCATAGGAATGCATTTGGCTGTTTATCCTGTCGTATGCTATTTGTGATGGGCTATATGCCAGAATGCTGGTGTGGCAAATAAATACATATAAAGTGCAGCTCTTGTAAATATGTCGTTTATCAAATACACAAGGTGTCGCAGGAGCAACGGTCAACATTCAGGGACATATATCGTCCCTCCCTTAATTTAGCTAATGACTGTGACGACGGACAAATCGAAAGTGCAAATATCAAGATTCTGTAGGCTTCTAAATGGACTGTGTAAGGACTACTTTGGTGACGGAGTACACTTTGAAATATTACCGTCAAACCTCCTTGCCTAGTGAGGCCAGATGAAAGTTGATGTCATCAAGCCCTGAATGAAAATTGCGCAAAGGATAACTGGGGAGGGAAGCTTGAAAGCGCTACCTACAGAGCGTGCCTTTTCTGTACGACACTAGGCAAGGGGCTGGAGGGCTCACACGCTGATGTGTGGGGTCCCTGCATTCTATATCTCTTATTTTAAATGAATTCCTTTGACTCCTTTGTGATTTTTAGGGTATGTTATTGATGACTTTACAGCGATTTCAGCAAATCAAAGAAAGGCTCAAATGGCTCTGAGCACTATGGGACTTAACTTCTGAGGTCATCAGTCATCTAGAACTTAGAACTACTTTAACCTAACTAACCTAAGGACATCACACACTTCCATGCTCGAGGCAGGATTCGAACCTGCGACCGTAGCTGTCGCTCGGTTCGAGACTGTAGCGCCTAGAACCGCTCGACCACCCCGGCCGGCGATTTCAACAATTGATCCAGTTTACAGATATTACAATTTTACAACTAATAGCTCGGGTACATTATATACTAATCTGCACGCACATTTCTACGGGCAAGACGGACTTGCGCTGGCCAGATGTATACCGCCAAAGTCTCCCAATATTTTACATGGGACATCCACAATGTGAGGAGAATGACGGGCAAACTGGGGACCATATACATTAACACAGGGGGTCAAATTTCCTAAATTAAAGGAGAACATTCATTTCCTTACACAATCCGAAGCTGGAACTAAAATAATTAGTCTAAATATTCAAATACCTCTCTTCCACGCGTGAACATTGAGACAGACGCACTGAGGGCACGTCTGCTCACTTACCCGTCTTCTGTAACACTCCCAGAATATGGCGGGCACCCGGAGGTCTTCCTGGGCCCTGGTAGAGGGGATGGTCGAACCACTTGGCCGTGACCAACCTCTCCACCCCAAATCTTGTGACATTGGAACGTGTTTGACTTTGCCCTGCCTGTTCTGTCTCTCTGATCCCCTGTCCAGGACTAAGGTTGGCACTAGCATGTTACAGAACTACTTCCCAACTAAGATTTGGCCACGCTTTATGGAAAGGTGTGAGGAGGATTAGGAAAGTTCGTGCGCAGATTCACATTCACGTACAACAAATGCATAATACACGAAACATGTTGCTGTTGTGGTCTTCAGTCCTGAGACTTGTTTGATGCAGCTCTCCATGCTATTCTATCCTGTGCAAGCTTCTTCATCTCCCAGTAGCTACTGCAACCTACATCCTTTTGAATCTGCTTAGTGTACTCATCTCTTGGTCTCCCTCTACAATTTTTACCCTCCACGCTGCCCTCCAATACTAAATTGGTGATCCCTTGATGCCTCAGAACATGTCCTACTAACTGATCCCTTCTTCAAGTCAAGTTCTGCCACAAACTTCTCCCCAATCCTATTCAATACTTCCTCATTAGTTATGTGATCTACCCATCTAATCTTCATTATTCTTCTGTGGCAACACATTTCGAAAGCTTCTATTCTCTTCTTGTCCAAACTATTTATCATCCATGTTTCACTTCCATACATGGCTACACTCCATACAAATACTTTCAGAAACGACTTCCTGGCTCTTAAATCTATATTGGATGCTAACAAATTTCTCTTATTCAGAAACGCTTTCCTTGCCATTGCCAGTCTACATTTTATATCCTCTCTACTTCGACCAACATCAGTTATTTTGCCCCCGAAATAGCAAAACTCATTTCCTAATGTAGATCCCTCCGCATCTCCCGACTTAATTCGACTAGATTCCATTATCCTCGTTTTGCGTTTGTTGATGTTCTCCTTATATCCTCCTTTCAAGACACTATCCATTCCGTTCATCTGCTCTTCCAAGTACTTTGCTGTCTCTATCAGAATACACCGAGCGAGGTGGCGCAGTGGTTAGACACTGGACTCGCATTCGGGAGGACGACGGTTGAATCCCGCGTCCGGCCATCCTGATTTAGGTTTTCCGTGATTTCCCTAAATCACTCCAGGCAAATGCCGGGATGGTTCCTCCGAAAGGGCACGGCCGACTTCCTTCACTAATCCGATGAGACCGATGACCACGCTGTCTGGTCTCCTTCCCCAAACCACCAACCAACCAACCATCTGTCAGAATTACAATGTCATCGGCGAACCTCAAGTTATCCATGGATTTTAATACCTACTCCGAATTTTTCTTTTGTTTCCTTCACAGCTTGCTCAAGATAAAGATTGAATAACATAAATATGTATTATGAAGCCCGACACATTTCTTTCCACCCGTTCTCATTGGTTCTGTTGCACCCGCGGCCTGCCGCATCGTGCAATAAAATTGGCAGCGGAGCCGCCTCCGTTTGTATTTCCCGGTGCGAGCGAGCAGCGAAACCTGCTGTTTATGGAGCTGAAACTACTGTACCGTTTCAACTTCGCTGTGCTCCTCTAGCTTTTCGCTTGTGGTCGTGATACCAACACAATCGCTTAAAGAATTGTCGGGGTGCCAGTACAGATCGAGAAACACGGTTCTGTTCGCTCATTCGTCTTTTTCTATTCCGGTCGTTCCCGATAAGGGCGGAGGAGGCGCCAACGAATACAGGGGAGGTGACGCGCCGCGCCATTAGGCGGGCGTTCCCAGGCGATATCGCGCAGCCGGAGCTGTGAGAGTGATGGGACACAGGTGAGCGACGGGTCCGGGACCGCTGAGATAGCGCCCGCGGGTGGTCCGCCGCCTCGGCTGCTCCTTCCGTGGGTGGCCGCGGAGGGACCTGTCCCGCTGCTGCCGTCCTCTGACCGTCACTGCCAGATTAAACAAGTGTTCCGCGCCGGCAGGACACAGGATATGAATTACTGTCCTCGCCACCAGCCATCTAATCAGCAACTCGCTCCCTCCGCTATAAAGTTCTAGTGGCGTGCTTCGCCCTTCCGTCTCCCCCAGTCCGCGGTCTTACTGCCTTCGTTGTTGTGTTTGAACAGCTGTAGGAGACGACACATTAGTAATATTTTTTTGTTGATGCAATAATTTACCAACAGCCGTATGATTTGTAGAAGTTTATTTTATTTTATGAAATTCTATGTGCTACCAGTTTCGGCATTACATTGATGCCATCTTCAGGCACCACTCGTCATAGTTGTAAAATCGCTATACACGGAACGAGCCATATAACTGGATCCGTGAATCAATCGTTCTGCAACAGCTCTTGGTGGCCAGGCGACAAAGACTCAGACAGGCGTGGTCCTATGTGATGTTCTCTTCATTCGGTTTTCGAACGGACAGCTATAGAGCATTACAGTTTAATGTGGGTTGCAAACTAGTGCGCAACTCAGTACTTTCCATATTAAAAAACATTAGCAGAGATGGGAGGAGTGTGCCCACCTCTCGCCATATGCACGTGATGCACCCAGGCACACTGTCGAACATGATCGTTTTGCGGTCTAAGTGTTACGTACGAGGGTAATCCCAAAAGTAAGGTTCGAATGGCTCTGAGCACTATGGGACTCAACATCTGTGGTCATCAGTCCCCTAGGACTTAGAACTACTGAAACCTAACTAACCAAAGGACATCACACACATCCATGCCCGAGGCAGGATTCGAACCTGCGACCGTAGCGGTCACGTGGTTCCAAACTGACGCGCCTAGAACCGCACGGCCACACCGGCCGGCCCAAAAGTAAGGTCTCCTATTTTTTATATCTACCGGGTGATCAAAAAGTCAGTGTAAATTTGAAAACTGAATAAATCACGGAATAATGTAGATATAGAGGTACAAACTGACACACATGCTTGGAATGTCAGACAGATGGCGTTTCATCTGATCAGAATAGCAATAATTAGCATAACAAAGTAAGACAAAGCAAAGATGATGTTCTTTACAGGAAATGCTCAATATGTTCACCATCATTCCTCAACAATAGCTGTAGTGGAGAAATAACGTTGTGAACAGCACTGTAAACCATGTCCGGAGTTATGGTGAAACATTGACGTCGGATGTTGTCTTTCAGCATCCCTAGAGATGTCGGTCGAGCACAATACACTTGCGACTTCATGTAACCCCAAAGCCAATAATCGCACTGACTGGGAACTGGGAGGCCAAGCATGACGAAAGTGGCGGCTGAGCACACGATCACCACCAAACGACGCGCGCAAGAGATCTTTCACGCGTCTAGCAATATCGGGTTGAGCGCCATCCTGCATAAACATCGTACGTTACAACAGGTGTTTATCAGCCAGGCTGGGGATGATGCGATTGTGTAACATATCGGCGTACCTCTCACCCGTCACGGTAGCAGTCACTGACGTTTTGCTGTCCAGCGCCATCTGTCGAACATTTTGTGAACTTTTTTTTGTTTTGGTTCTAATAAAACCCCATGTCATTCCAAGCATGCGTGTCAATTTTTACCTCTCTGTCTACATTATTCCGTGGTTTATTAAGTTTTCAAATTTATACTGATTTTTTCATCACCCCGTACATAAACCTGTTTATTTCTACAACGGTTTACATCAATTTACAGTTTGAACATTTAGCTATTTTTCGACATAATCACCATTTCTGTCGATGCATTTTTGTAGACGCTGTGGCAGTTTTTGTATGCCTATGTCATACCAGCTCGCCGCCATGCTGTTCAGAAAGTTATGAACCTCTTCTTTCACCTCGTCGTCGGAGCTGAATCGCTGGGACCACAATTAACGCTGACAGGTACTGTGAGACTCTGAAAAAACTCAAACGGGCAATTCAGAACCAGAGAAGAGGAATGTTGAGCAAGGGCGAACACATTCGCCATGACAACGCTCGTCCACACATCGCTCGGCAAACCGTTGCTCTCCTGCAACAGTTTCAGTGGAACATAGTCACCCACCCACCCTATAGTCCTGACTTGGCGCCCAGTGACTATCACCTGTTCCCTAGGTTAAAAGAACATTTGGCCGGAAAGCGATTCAGTTCCGACGACGAGGTGAAAGAAGAGGTTCATAACTTTCTGAACCGCACGGCGGCGAACTGGTATGAAATGGGCATACAAAAACCGCCAAAGCGTCTAGAAAAATGCATCGACAGAAATGGTGACTATGTCGAAAAATAGCTAAATGTTCAAGCCGTAAACTGATGTAAACCATTGTAGAAATAAACAGGTCTATGCACTTATAAAAAAAATAGGAGGCCTCACTTTTAGGATTACCCTCCTATAATGTTTCACGGGGGCGTAAAGATGCACAAATTTTGGGAAACGGTGTACTCACTGGTAAACGTCATTGTAACTCTGTACTTTCCTCCTAAGTACGTATTTCAGGGGTACATTCCGCTCTGACTTCATTTTCACGGATGACAATGCGCGACCGCATCGAACTGCGCAGATGGAGCAGCTCTTGGAACGAGAGGGTATTTGGCAAACGAAATGGCCTTCCTGTTCCCCCGACATAAGTCCCATCAAGCACGTATGGAAGACATTGTAGCACGTCCACATGGACAAACGGCTATCAGCGGATGTTAACAACGATGTTGGAGGAACGGAACGCCCAACCATTAAAGGTCCTTACCAAATTTGTGGACAGCACGAAAGCACTTTGAAGAGCATGTAAGGCTATCAGAGGTGATCACACATCCTATTAAGAACCATGTCCCGCATCTTGTAATGTCCAGGGAGCCATCATAAATCGCGGTGACGTCAGGTAATTTTAAATTTTAGAAACCATTCTTGACTGGAGCACAGCGATAGGTATAAAGTGTTAAAAATCAATAAAAACAGTATAGATCGCGTTTTCAGATTTTTGCCAACAAATAAAAAAATCTGAAAACGCTATCAAGACTCGGTAAAAACATTTTTAACACTCATTGTAATTATCGCCTCCGAATAAGGGTCATTTCCGTTCACTCCACTGCTAATGTCTTTCGGTTACCATGTGTACTATACTATTGCAGTTCTTTCTGTATATGGTCCAATTTTCATCGAACTATGCTACTTGACATCATGCGGATGAAAATATATATAGACCATTTATATGTGTGCTGGAGCGTTCAAACCAGTGTCTGCTTACATTCTTCATACAGACTTCTTTGTATCATATTGGAGGTACTTTCGTGCATAAGTTTTTCTCGCCAGTGTACTTGCTTGAAGATCTATGAATTGTGTTATTGTTCGACCGCAGCACCACAGCACTGAAATTCAGCAGATGTAAACGCCAGCCTAGTTGTAATACTGCACTCCTTAGATTGCGATGGCTTTAAGAGGACAGGTAGCTAGTGTCGCCAGCATCAGCGCAGACTCGGACCCTAGAACGCTACTATTAAACGGCGGGAAACGACATGATGATGATGATGATGATGATGATGATGTTTGGTTTCTGGGACGCTCAACTGCGCGGTCATCAGCACCCTTACAAAATCCTAATTTTTACAAATTCCAAATTGTTTCGACAGTCCAGTCGAGCCACTGTCACGAATAATGATGATGATGATGAAATGACGAGGACACCCAGTCCCCGGGCAGGGAATCGAACCCTGGACCCCGTGATCCAGAGGCAGAAACTAGACCAAGAGCTATGGACGGAGAAAAGTGTTCTCTGTGTTGTTCGAATGGAATCCCTCCGTTCTTCTGCCTATTGCTGATGTATTCACACTTGACATGTAGCAGCAGTCTGCTGCAGCGATGCATGAAGAGATGGTACCGAGAAGTCTGTCACTGCGTTGACGAATGCTGCTCTCTCTGACGCAAGGACATCTGCGGGCGCCTCTTCTGGGAATCGAGCCGTGGCGCAGTGTAGGCGCGCGCACGCTATTAGCGGCGGCACTTTGCATCTGTTTAGACGTCGCCAGCATCAGCGCAGACGCCGCGGCAGTACGTCCCGGGTCGTTGGCGGGCATTTATAACACGACGGCTGAGTACGCCATTCACTGCCCAGCCGAGATATATCACGGCTGGCAGGAGCGCGCATACAGCCCGCCGTACTTACAGAAACCGCTGCGGCCTCAAACATGATGGATGGAGTTTCTCCGCCTTTTTCTTCCTCATCGAGAAAGGGCACAACTCCCGCCGACAAATGACTCGGAGCGACTGCTATGCTCAACAGCTGGCGCATATATATCTCGTTGTCTGGCTCGACAAGTGCAGTAGCGGACAGCTATGTATCATAGACATCGTGACCAGCAACATCCAAGACCGCTCACTTCATCTCACCTTCTTTCGTAGCACTTTGTGTCAAACGTTATCAAACTAATTTTGCTACAAAGGCTATGTCAGAAACAAAGGAAAACATCTTACTTACTTACATATTTTTTATGGCGTGTAATGTTGACTGGAATACACTCTATCAAATTCTGAAGGTGGCAGGGGTAAAATACAGGGAGCGAAAGGATATTTACAATTTGTACAGAAACCAGATGGCAGTTACAAGAGTCGAGGGACATGAAAGGAAAGCAGTGATTGGCAAGGGAGTGAGACAGGGTTGTAGCCTCTCCCAGATATTCAATCCGTATATTGACCAAGCAGTAAAGGAAATAAAAGAAAAATTCGGAGTAGGTATTAAAATCCATGGAGGAGAAGTTAAAACTTTGAGGTTCGCTGATGACATTGTAACTCTGTCAGTGACAGCAAAGGACTTGGAAGAGCAGTTGCACGGAATGGACAGTGTCTTGAAAGGAGGATATCAGATGAACGCCAACAAAAGCAAAACGAAAATAATTGAATGTAGTCAACTCGGGTGATGCTGAGGAAATTAGATTAGGAAATAAGACACTTAAAGTAGTAAAGGAGTTTTGCTATTACAGCTGGAAGTGCTTACTTAAAAAAATCCTATCAGACGGAATCACAAAATTTTTACTTAGCATCACATGGTTAGAAACTACCTTGGAAAACATAAAACCAAATTACAAACATGGATATCAAAATAGTTTTTATTTTCTGTGACAAACCATACTTGCAACGTGAATTTCAATCCCACTTCCAAATCTGTCATTGCAATTAAGAGTCGTATAACAGAAATGATCTGACCACCGATACTCTTTACCAGTGACGTGACAAATACACTACTGGCCATTAAAATTGCTACACCACGAAGATGATGTGCCACAGACGCGAAATTTAACCAACAAAAAGAAGATGCTGTGATATGCAAATGATTAGCTTTTCAGAGCATTCACACAAGGTTGGCGCCAGTGGCGACACCTACAACGTGCTGACATGAGGAAAGTTCCCAACCGATTTCTCATACACAAACAGCAGTTGACCGGCGTTGCCTGGTGAAACGTTGTTGTGATGCCTCGTGTAAGGAGGATAAATGCGAACCATCACGTTTCCGACTTTGATAAAGGTCGGATTGTAGCCTATCGCGATTGCGGTTTATTGTATCGCGACACTGCTGCTCGCGTTGGTCGAGATACAATGACTGTTAGCAGAATATGGAATCGGTGGGTTCAGGAGAGTAATACGGAATGCCGTGCTGGAACCCAACGGCCTCGTATCGATAGCAGTCTAGATGACGGGCATCTTATCCGCGTGGCTGTAACGGATCGTGCAGCCACGTCTCGATCCCTTAGTCAACAGATGGGGACGTTTGCAAGACAACAACCATCTGCACGAACAGTTCGATGACGTTTGCAGCACCATGGACTATCAGCTCGGAGACCATGGCTGCGGTTACCCTTGACGCTGCATCACAGACAGGAGCGCCTAGGTGCACGAATTGCAAAACGTCATTTTTTCGGATGAATCCAGGTTCTGTTTTACAGCATCATGATGGTCGCATCCGTGTTTGGCGACAGCGCGGTGAACGCACATTGGAAGCGTGTATTCGCCATCACCATACTGGCGTATCACCCGGCGTGATGGTATGGGGTGCCATTGGTTACACGTCTCGGTCACCTCTTGTTCGTATTGACGGCACTTTGGACAGTGGACGTTACATTTCAGATGCGTTACGACCCGTGGCTCATTCGATCCCTGCGAACCCTACATTTCAGCAGGATAATGCACGACCGCATGTTGCAGGTCCTGTACGGGCCTTTCTGGATACAGAAAATGTTCGACTGCTGCCCTGGCCAGAACATTCTGCAGATCTCTCACCAATTGAAAACGTCTGGTCAATGGTGGCCGAGCAACTGGCTCATCACAATAAGCCTGTCACTGCTCTTGACGAACTGTGGTATCGTGTTGAAGTTGCGTGGGCAGCTGTACCTGCACACGCCATCCAACCTGTGTTTGACTCAATGCCCAGGCGTATGAAGGCCGTTATTGCGGACAGAGGTGGTTGTTGTGGGTACTGATTTCTCAGGATCTATGCACACAAATTGCGTGAAAATGTAATGATATGTCAGTTGTAGTATAATACATTTGTCCAATGAATACCCGTTATCATATGCATTTCTTCTTGGTGTAGCAATTTTAATGGCCAGTAGTGTATGAACGTCCATTAAGTCAAATACAATGTTGAGGTAACTGCATCTGTGAAAATGGTTTTTCGATCGGTACGGACCATTCTGTTCTAGAGTAAATCCCAATGCACATTTGAATCGCTGTGCGTCCTCTTCACGAAATTTCTTCTCAGCAGTGAGTACTACGAGTGCGGAGTGGGGGTAGGGGGTGGAGGAGAGTGTATTATGGATTGAGTGCAGTGCGGAAGTTCAAATGGATGTAGCCTGCAGTAGGTATGCAGAGACGAAGAGGCTTGCACGGGATAGACAACAGTGGAGGGCTGTATCAAACCCGTCTTTGGAATGTAGAGGGCCACAACAAACGAAAATATTGTGTCTGTAAAGGGGGGGGGGGCTTGTGGTTGTTGTTTCCATCGTTACGATTATAGCCATAGGCTTTGGACCCAGCGCGACTCATGTATCACCATTCCAGCAAATTTATGATTGTGGAGTTAGTCTATATACTGTACAGGAACATCGCCCACGTGCCGGGATGCCGGCGAGCGCGCGGCGGCACAAAACGAGAAACAGGCTGGCGGATTCGGAGGACGCGAAGTGTTGAGTGCCCGGGGGCGACCATTGCTCACCGGCCGCCTGCCCCTGTATAAGGCGCGGCGGCGGTAGCACGTCTGTTATTTTCGTAATTGCTCTGCCCAGCGCTGCCGGACCAGCGCTGCTGCCATTCTTTTCGCTACCTGCTGCCCGCCGTGCGCGAGGAATCATCTCCTCTGATCACAGGGTCCGGTACCACTGCCGTTACGTCGCGGAGTTCGGCGATACGACGTCTGCGAAAAGCAGCCGTTACTCGACGCAGCTCAATCCTACGTCTGAATTAATTTTGTGTGTGACCAACGCATACTATTTTTCACACTCGTCTAGAGATCCAGGGAGAATTTCCACCCCATTGTGAAGTATGCACTGATCTGAAACTTCCTTGTGTGCTGGACTGGCACTGAAAACTGGGACCTTTTCTCTACTGACTGTGTTATCCCAACCTCTGAAACTCATTTCCATCAGTACCTCAGCTCCTACCGAACAAATTCCAAAATTCCACAGTAGTTTTCCTGCACACTTTGACGGAGAAAGGTATAAAAGTTGAGGTTCGAGTCCCGATCCAGTATACAGCTTCAATTTGCGAGAAAATTTCATTTAAAGATGTTCCAGCGCCTCTCGCATGGTCGTAATGTGCTTTTATGATGGTACAGTTTTGACCAATTCTAAATGAATGGTAAAAGTCATCAATTGTTGTGGGCGCTACTGGAATGATGCAGACGGTAGAAACAGCCAGTCTATGGGAGCACATTGTGTATTACATAGTCGTAAGGCGTGCCTGTGGATCACGGGGACCCGGGTTCGATTCCCGGACGGGTTGGGGATTTAGTCCGCCCGCGGACTGGGTGTTTGTGTTGTCCTCATCATTCCATAATTATTCGTGAAAGTGGTGAGATTGGACTGTGTAAGGATTGGGAATTTGTAAGGGCGCTGATAACCTCGCAGTTAGGTGCCCCACAAACCAAATATCGTCGTCTCAGTCGTAAGGTATTTGATGTATATAAAATAAATGATAATTTCTGTGGCACCAATTAATAATCATTTCGTAGAAGTTTAGTGGGAAACTACCACTTTTCCTGAGGCTTCGCCCACATAAGTATTCGTCACAATACTGCCCACACCTCTTGTTTCCTCCTGTTCCTCTATGACTCTGTCTACCAAATCCTCCGAACTCGGTCTCCTCCTTCTCATCTCGCTGCCTGTTCAGTTTCTCCTCCCCCCTCTCTGTGTCTATCTCCCCCTCCCTTTCATTCTAGCCATCTCCTCCTCCCCACTCTCTGACTTCCTCCCCCTGTCTCTGTTCCTAGATTCCTTCCCCTTCTCTCCATCCATCCCCTCCTGCCTCCCCCTTCTTTCTATCCATCCCCTCCAGCGTCCCTCTCTCCCTATCCATCCCTCCATCCAGGCTGGTAATACTGCACCAAAACACATATGTCATGTAGACCAGCCTGCGTTAGGGGCTGGCAAACCTTTCCTTGCCCTTAATGTACAGGCTGCCATGCAAAACAGATCGACAAGACAAGCTGATACTATTTTTTAGTTTACTCATTTTTAGCTGCAAGGGGCGATATGTGATAAAACACTACAGAAAATAAACTTCTTTCCCAAGAATGCTAATAATAACCTTTAGTCTTGATATCAGTTTGATTAATCAGTGTTACGATATTCATATATCAACAGACAGGCTATGGCATATATTTAAAACAGTAGTAAGAGTACTCTTTGTAATGAATTGGCATGTATGTAACACAGAAACAGAGAAATCTGATACTGAAATAGTTATTATTAGTGATCTTGAAAAAGTTCATAAAGGAAGCTGGAGACATAGAGAGAGCAGGTAATACGTCACTTTAGGTAGGAAACGATTGCCACTTGTCTCTTGAATTCATATTTCTGAATAGAAAAGGTTACACCTAACTCGCTTGCAACGTGGGTTACTCCCTCGTTCTTGAAACCAGGCAATGAACTTATCACATGTTTCTTCGATCATAGAATTCATTCACATGTTCATTTACGCCCACTATTATGTCGTTACATGGAGGACGCTACAACTTTCCAACACAGCATGCCGGTTTTGCAGGCAACCTACATGCTGGGGGCAGTAAAACCAATTCTCACCCCAAACATGTAGGCTGCCCTACAAAGCAAGTGGATCAGACAGACGATGCTCTTCCCATACAATATGCTGGTCATACAGGGAAGCCTATAGAGCAAGGGCTTCTTGCTCATATCTATTCTCCTATTAGAGCTAGGATATTATAAACCCCACAGCACTGATACTCATGAGGCTTGCAGTTTCTGTGCCAGATTTAGCTGGAAACGATCCAGGAGTTTAGGAGGAGATCCTGGGCATACTCACAGACAAATACGCACTCTGCTTTATAGAGATAAGCATTACACCATCCTTTTATTTCTTGAAGATGAGAGATAACCACGAATAAATGTGAACTGTCTATTTCTGTCTCCACAGCTGATTTTAGAATGTAGTAAGCAGGACCTCATAGGAAGAGTTAAAACTTCCCTGTCACACAAGCAAAGTCACAAACAGCGTTCTAATGTCAGAATCTATAAGGTTTTAGGAGCATTCTTCATATATATATATATATATATATATATATATATATATATATATATATATATATATATATTAGTATGCCATCTGTGGGAAGCCACAATTTCCTTATCTTATTTACTGCTATACATCATTCGACTTTGTTACACAATTATTTATAGCTTCTTTTCTAGTCACTTGGACTACTGTCCTTTGCCTAGTTCAGCTTGTGGTAAAATACTAAATCAAACTGTCAAACTGGTATCTTGTATTATTTCAGTTAGTTAAAATGATCATGCAACCCACACAGCATACATCGCCTGATTCATGGTTCATAATACACAGAATGATTCAGCTGCCTCTAGCGATTCGTTTTATGCAACCTAAAATCTGTGTACCAGCAACGCTATCACGGCAGGCGACAGCCACAAAGTCGATATAAGTTCCCTCTCAGAACTTCGGGCGATAGTAAGCAAACGGAACCATAGAGTAAAAAATACAAGTGCGAATTGCCAGTGAGTGAGTCGGCATTTTTTTAAATTAAAATGTAACTTACTTCTGCCATAGTTATCCAAATGTCTACAATTTTTCTTTGTGTAATTAGCGGTGTAATCATACAGAATTTGGATGATTTTGTAAGTTTAGCGAAAATGGTTCAGAAATGTTGCGTTGTAAAGTGTGTTTCACCATCGGTAACAGTGAAATTAACAGGAGGTATCAAAAGAGGAGGCGTGGTAGTAACAAATTTTAGGTATATAGCCTCTGAACCGTTTACGAATGATGCACTACTATAAATTGAATAAACTTACAGAGACTTAAAATCCTGTGTGACTGCATCGGTAATTACGCAAAGAGTCACCGGAGATACTTGGATAAATATGGCAGCAATAAGGGATATTTTGGTCCGAAAGTACCGTATAACTCACGGCCTTGTTATTTTATACAGTATGATTCTGTTTGCTGACAGGCACTCGAAGCTCTGAGAAGGAATATACATCGAGAATGCGGCTGTCGCCTGCCTGGATACCGTAACTGATACAGACGTGCTGTGAGTTGAGTAAAACGAATCGCTAGGGACAGTTGAATCGCTCTTACTGGCTGCTCAAGTGCCTTTCTACATTGCTTAGCACAGCTGTCATTTTTATAAAATATGTATTATTTGTACCACACAATAATGATTATGATGTTCACCTGTCTTAAACTGTGTGTATGGGTATACCTTGTACTATGACACAATCGTAATTATTTCAAAATCACCAGATACAGTAGAAGAAGTACCGGTTTACAAAGAATTGCCAAAGTCCAGCTGAAATTCATGTCCCAGCGGAAGCAGATATCTTCATAACCTCTGTTGGGAAGAAGTACTGAATATAAGAATCCGAGGACATTACGTCGAAGTAGAACTTGTATTATACTGTGTACAGCGCTCAGCAGAAAACAAGTACCTTGGATTAGCAGTGATTTGTTTATTGTATTCTACAGTTTCTTCACAGATGGAAGTTCCCGGTAATGTTACTATACGCAATGCGTCCTCCTCAGTTCAGTTCATGTTGGGTGTAGCACGTGCTGGAAGCCTGGAGATCTTTCTGGAGGATTCGTCGAGAAATGCAAGGTTTTCTACAGTCAGTGAGGACGATAATGAAGTTCTCAAGTTTCCATACAAGAAGTAAATATTTCATGTGCAATGTGCTCGATGATTCCTTGCGGGAAAGGCATTTTCCCTATTTGAGAAGTTCTTTCCACAAGTTAGAAACGAGAGACAGGAAGTGTGAAACGAAATGCTGAGCTCCTGAGCGCCGTTTGGAAAAAATCCCTTACGAGTGATGTGACGTGAAGCTGCCAGCACGAGCTGTTGCGGGATATAGCAACAGCGTATCCACGTCAAGTACAGTGATTTAGGCCGGAGTGAAATTCCGCAAAAAGGACCACCGTGAATAGAACTATGTGATAGCGACATCCAGCGAAACTCAAATTTCCAATATGGAAACGGCCATAAGGAAAAATCTGTATCGAAATTTGTAATTAGTCACCAAATTTTGTCATCGTTTATTGAAGAGAGATTTTATTTCTGTTTTTAAAGATAGAGGCATGAGTAAAACAAACTAATGAATATTGTTTCCTTGTCTTTTCAGCTAAGTTAAATAAAATAAGCAGTTAGCTATGTCTGGAGATCCGCCACAACACGTACTACCGAAACGAGTTTTGAATACTAGCGAAATCCAAGAGACTTTATACTGCTCAAAGTGGTATTCTAAAGCACACTTGATTTTTATAAGATTTCTCGCGCCATATGAATTTGTTTCGGTTTTATTCGAAATAAGTCATCAGTTCTTGATGCCCATGTATTCGTAGCATGTGCATTTTAACTGCACTTAACACACAAGCTACAAGATCTGACCAAAAGTTGCATAATAAGGAAAAGTAACCAATGTGATTGAAATGCCGAAAAACCTGTTACAATTTATAAGGGTTGTTGATCCTAAGATGCTATGTCACAGCTGACAGCAGATAAAATTTTGCGAGATTCCCTTCAAACCCAATTCAGTTTCGATCTCTTACACGATAAGGAGAATGAGGAAAGGGTATAATTTGGAAAATCTAATCTCAATCTAATTTAATTTCTCTCAGATTATTTCGACAGTTGAAATATTATCATAAAAACGAGCAATAAACGGGTAACAGATACGATTTGTTGGAACTTTGCATTGCGAGTATCAACATGGACAACCTGTTGCCCTGGTCTACACGTTCTGCAACACGCTGTGTCAAGGTGTTCGCTCGTTTGACCTTATCGCTGCGTTTGGGTGATAAGCGCCGTATGACAACAGCGGCGAATGTTTCACACGGAACGTTAGTTCAAACAGTCGCCTTCTGCTACCGTTACGCATGCCTTATCGTTGAAGCGGAGCGGTAACACCACAAAAGCAAACAACGCAACGCAGCCAGATGTAGACGGTTGCAGATACAGACATTAAGATTTAAATATTAAAGAATGAAACAATTGTTCGGGTTGTTTATTTCGCACATGTTATGTTTGTTGATTATGGTTCTTTCATTTCTACATTCATTTGCATTTTCGCATTAACTCTCCTGAGGGGGAATGTGCTTTCCAGTTAAATTTCAGTAAAACTTAAAAAAATGGAAGTTTCTGACCTGATGTTTCTAGGGATTATGCAGTGTTAAAGGTCACACAGTGAGTTGCCAGAGATATAGATTTACTGTTTTCGCTAGTAGTTGCCTGAAGTCACCAGTGTTTATCTTTTTCATTTCACGTGCAAAATCTATTTTCAAACAGCTTATTAAAATAGCTTCAGACGCTGATGATCTTGCTGCTTAGCGCCCTCCGCCATAAATCATCGTCATCATCATCAGCTTCAGACATATCTCATTTCCTGACGATCGATCATAGACGTCGTCAACAATGCCGTTAGCCTGAAAATAAAGGTGATACTGTGCCTTTACTACTGCCCTCTTGGTACTATTTCTTTTGCTTCCTTAAGTTAGCTATGGCCAGGCAGATTGTACTTTATTTTTAGAGAAAGCCTGCAGCTTTTGTAAATGCTCCACTAAATCCCTTGCTGTAATTTGTGGGTCACTACATTCTTTCTTGTTTTTCGTCCGGTATTATTAATGTGTATTATTTTCCTTTGAGTGACTAACAAGAGTAGATGACACTTCCTCCGTCGTGGGAAAGGGTATTACAGTTTTCCTGTTTCGATCATGATTAGATATCTCAATTTACGATTAAAAAAAAAGTTTCAAATCTCATCCAGTGAAGACATACACTGTATTTGTTCGTTACGTTGAGGCATCCAAAGCTCTTAATTTAAGACCTTGTTTCATTTGTCTGTGTAATCGGAAGAGGCAAGATTAGGGCAACCACAGTGTAGTGTATATATAACTAGTTTGCTCCGTTGCAAAATGTGGCACACGGTTCTACCCTGGATTGTCGGACCCATTTATCTATGTTCCTGAATACTAATAATAATAATAATAATAATAATAATAATAATAATAATAATAATATGCACTTTTTATTTTTATTGCAATGCTTGGAGCATGATTATTAATTCATACAGCGTTACTGACACTGACGTGGTGAGAATCTCAAATAAATTTACACTATTCATGGGACGCACGAGTATGTCGTATGCTTCTGAGAGGTTTCCCAAGAACTTCGCAGTAAATGAAGTTCTACCATTCTTCATTATTACTACTGATGGTGCTTATTTGTCTGTTGATATTATTTACTAGAGTTACTCGTGGATATTAATCAATGTGACAAGCGTAGTTCATCTTTACTAACGATGTAATAGAACACCTTGGGCGTCTGTTACCCTATTAACCAGCGTTACTTACTATTCAGCATTCGCTAAATCAAGTGAAGACTTCACGATTACATGTAATTTAACACTGGATACCACACAAAGTACTTTTATAATTACGCTGACCCTTTCCCATTTCCGACAATAAAACTTTTTCGATTGGGATGGTATGACTCTAAATTTTCATAAGATCACAGGTTCATTTACTGAATCTATTTCCTTTAATAATAATAAGTTTTCATAGTCTGTGTTCCCAAAATTTCATGCAACCTTGCTATGGGTTCAGTAGTTCACTATCTAGCAGAAAGAGTGCACCACCTGTCCTGCCTTTCCTAAACATATCTGTATTTGTGTGTCTGCAGATGTGACACGTTTTCCCTTGTATTAAGCTGACAATTGCTGTATCTTGCAAAAATGATCTTCGGAAAAATAATTACAATAAATTACTGTACCAAAGCTGTTAACTCAGCGCCCTGCTATCAGTAAGAGCAACTGTTCCGCAACTACCGAAGCTAGTGATACTGCAGTAGCAAAAGCAACATTTCTAATACTGATACGAAGCTGGAGTGACACGCTGAACAGCTTTGTGCTGTAACAGTTTATAAGAGCCCTATAGTGAGAAATTAAAGAAGTTTCCTGCTTTTCATTTGGAGCTACCTTAGCCATTAGGTACCTGCACACGCTGCCATGTTTAACTCAGTGCTGATAATGCATAGCGACGCTGATAATGAACGTTTGACTTCAGCTTGGAACTGCGTTCAGTTAGCCTAATGGTTAAGGCAACTGCTCGCGAAAATAAAAAAGTTCGACATCATATCCTGCTCTGGCAGTAATTTTTAATTGTTATGATATATTCAATCACTTGAATGTTGTCACACTTTTTTTCCAACGAATTTTCACGGCTCAACAACAAACTCTTACATTCTTTTGCCTGAACGTCATTTACGTTTGTGCATGTTAACCACAGTTTAAAAAAGAAGTCTTCCTTGTTAAATTGTTCAAAAGGGAATTAAACCCTTTTGCTCGAATAAAGTTATCAAATGGGTTCAAATGGCTCTGAGCACTATGGGACTTAACAGCTGAGGTCATCACTTCCCCAGAACTTAGAACTACTTAAGCCTAACTAACCTTAGGACATCACACACATCCATGCCCGAGGCAGGATTCGAACCTGCTACACTAGCAGTCGCGCGGTTCCGGACTGAAGCGACTAGAACCGCTCGGCCACCGCGGCCGACGAATAAAGTTATCACTATTCGCTATGTTGTTGTTGTGGTCTTCAGTCCAGAGACTGCTTTGATACAGCTCTCCATGCTACTCTATCCTGTGCATGCTTCTTCATCTCCCAGTACCTAGTGCAACCTACAGCCTTCTGAATCTGCTTAGTGTATTCATCTCTTGGTCTCCCTCTACGAATCTTACCCTCCACACTACCCTCCAATGCTAAATTAGTGATCCCTTGATGCCTCAGAACATGTCCTACCAACCGATCCCCTCTTCTAGTCAACTTGTGCCATAAATTTCTCTTTTCCCCAGTTCTGTTAAATACCTCCTCATTAGTTATGTGATCTACCCATCTAATCTTCAGCATTCTTCTGTAGCACCACACTTCGAAAGCTTCTGTTCTCTTCTAAATTATTTATCGTCCACGTTTCACTTCCATACACGGCTACACTCCATACAAATACTTGCAGAAACGACTTCCTGACACTTAAATTTATACTCGATGTTAACAAATTTCTCTTCTTCAGAAACGATTCCCTTGCCACTACCAGTCTACATTTTATATCCTCTCTATGTCGACCATCATGAGTTGTTTTGCTTCCCAAATAGCAAAACTCATTTACTACTTCAAGCGTCTCATTTCCTAATCTAACTCTCTCAGCATCACCTGATTTAATTCGACTACATTCCATTATCTTCGTTTTGCTTTTGTTGATGCTCATCTTCTATTCTTCTTTCAAGACACTGTCCATTCCGTTCAGCTGCTCTTCCAGGTCCTTTGCTGTCTCTGACAGAATTACAATGTCATCGGCGAACCTCAAAGTTTTTATTACTTCTCCATGGATTTTAATCCCTACTCCGAATTTTTCTTTTGTTTGCTATTCACCTTAAAGAGTCATAATACCTCACTTATGAAGCTAGGAACCATTGTTCGAAGAGGAGAGCAAGTCGGTATTTGTCCATATTGCGAAGGAACTATTATTCTCTAATGACAGACTCAGAGTTTTTCATACTGTAGCACACAAAACAATTTCTCTTTCTGTGTTGCTATTACGATCTAATAACTGATAAAATTAAACGTAGTGGCAACGAGTCGCAATATTAAGCAGGTTAATAAATACATGGAATGTATGCATAATGTTACTTAAAATCCGTCTTGATTGCAAATTTTTTTTTTTATTATTCATATGACCGGTTTCGGTTCATTCAGAACCATCTTCAGATCTGACATTTCAGTTACAGGAGTTGCTGGATTTGGACGGGTTACTCCTGTAACTGGAATATCAGATCTGAAGATGGTTCTGAATGAACCGAAACCGGTCATATGAATAATAAAAAAAAAATTTGCAATCAAGACGGATTTTAAGTAACATAAAATCACTGATTGCTGTTATCCCATAAGACATTATGTCTGTTTTTTGCAAAGAATGTATGCATTCCAATATTGTTTTTCTTTGTTTCAGTCTTAAGTATACGATACGTTCTCCTCCTTTTTGAAACACACTGCTTAACGCTATACACGGCGCTGATGCGTCGAAACGTTCGTGTCAGTATTGTCGTCAGCAGAGTAGACAAGTCTCATTAACATTCTGCACGGAGCTGTTCTACCAGTACCCGCGCGTGTCGGTAAAGACATTTGGCCTTTCCGCTCCATTTTACCTTCCTGGAAGATCCGGTGTGCACAATCACGTCCAGCCCACGGTCAGAGGCGGTAATTGCACTTCGCGGTCGCTCGACGACATTTACTAATTGCCGTGGCTCGTTACGGGCGACCACTGTTTACGAAGAAACTCACTGGTTGCCACCGCCGGCATCCAGTGGCAACCTCGTAACGATTTCGAACCGAAGAAAATAAACATTCCTTTTTAATGTCTCTATTCGCTTGAGCAGGAGACCAGTGAACCTTAACGAAGGGAAGAGGGGAAAAAAGTGAGCTATCGGTACGAGCTGCAACGACGTCGTAAATCTGTGAGGCGAGCCGTCAGTGCCAATTAAAGGTGAAACCAAACCGTGTCAGCACAGCAGCCGCAAGAAGTTTAATTTGGGCAGCTCTAAACTGCGACGGGGCCGATGTTTCTCCCCGGCTATCACAGCTGGCAGGTAGCGGCACACTGGAAAATGTGGTCAGCAACACATCGGGTCCATCAACTGGCATTTGCAGTAATGCTGTCGAGGCAGCTCCGACGTTCCTGCGTTTACCACAGACGTTCTTAACTGAATCGTTGTGCTATATGCACTATCACAATGGCCGCAGTTTGGAAAGAACAACAACATTCATAACAAGACCGCTGAGCACACAATGAAAGCGTCACGGAACAAACGTGAAACCAACGTGAATAGTACTATAAGCTTGGAGATGCAAATTACTACCATTTTACTGTAATCGCATCAAGTATTAGGAACAACGCAATTTAAGTTATGAATGTTACGCAGAATGGGTTTCCAATCCAGAAATCATATTTGATTGTTTGTTGTTTGAAGTACTAAGTCTGGTGGCAGTGTACTGTCTTCGAGGTCTCCGTGATCTTCCAACAACATAAGGCAAGACTGTCTAGACACAGAGGTGGTTGATGCGTGACCTGACTAGTAGCACGTTCTCCAAATGGAGAAACGTCTGACAACGCTAGTTGGAATTCAGAGCGGCAGGACCGTGGCGTATCGAGATTGAAGTTTATCGTTGCTCGATATTGCTGCTCGCGTTGGTCAGGTAAACCCGACAGCCATGCAAAGTATTGCATCGATTCAGGCAGGTCATACTCAACGCTAAGCAAGATCTCGACGGCCCCGTGCGACTAGCGCCCAAGAGGATAGACTTATTGTCCACTCCGCCGTGCAGGATTGTACCACCACGTCACATACCTAGTCCGGAAACGGGCTTGTTTGTAGCAACGTAACTACACAGACAGGGTGACGATTAACATTGATGCTCTTTCTCTTAACAGGGAGGCAGATACAGGCACACTGGCAGTAGTGCGCCCGATGGCAGGAACGGACATAGAACTGGCAGCGTTTGGGATTTTCAGACGAGTTCCAGTTAGGCATACAGGTTCGTGATCGAGGTATAACTATGTAGAGACATCGAGGAGAACGAAAGTCGCTAGCTTGCGCTTGTCATCTCGTAAGGGCCAAGCACATGGGGTGATGGTATGAGGTGCTACTACGCAGACAGCACGGTTACATCTGGTTCGCCTAGCCCATAATGTGGACAAGGTCCATCCTGTTTCTAAAATGTTACCATCAGTGGCAACGCCCAGTCTTCGAGGCCTCTGTGACGTCATTTTCAACAAGATAACGCAAGGCCGCATATTTCCCGTACTGTCTTGACCTACCTTGACCTACCTCGATACAGAAGGTGTTCGACCGTTCCCCTGACTAGGATGTTCTCCAGGTCCCTCACCCAGAGAAAATTTGGCCATGACTTGTCGAGAGAATGACACTCCGAAACTCTCCAGATACCGAAAGTAACGAATTCCGACGTAGATTTGAAACAACATGCAATCACTGTCTCAGCTTAACCCCGTATCCAGTCCGATTAGACATTTTGTTTTTACCAATATAGGGAACTCCTTGCACTAAATTCCGCACATTGCGTATGCTCACATCATTTACACAGTTGATCATGCTTTGTTCCCACTATACTGTATAAGTATAACAACTAACCTCTGGAAATTTGCTATCCTTTTTGGCATTAAAATTTTGATTTCCAGCAATGCATATCAATAGGAATGAAAATGAACGCCCCTATTATGATGCAATCTGATTGTGGCATAGAAATGCATTGATTATTGAATCGAAATATCTGATTGCATCTGCCCATATGATATGACTGAGTTTAAAAAAATACAGATACATCAAATTTTGACGACCCTCCCACTCCACAGAGGATCTCTTATGCAGCTATTGTCTGCGTATGTTGTTGTTGTTGCTGTTGTGGTCTTCAGTCCAGAGACTGGTTTGATGCAGATCTCCATGCTACTCTATCCTGTGCAAGCTTCTTCATCTCCCAATACGTACTGCAGCCTACATCCTTCTGAATCTGTTTAGTGTATTCATCTCTTGGTCTCCCTCTACGATTTTTACCATTCACGCTGCCCTACAATACTAAATTTGTGATCCCTTGATGCCTCAGAACATGTCCTACCAACCGGTCCCTTCTTCTTGTCAAGTTGTGCCACAAACTCCTCCCCAATTCTGTTCAATACCTCCTCATTAGTTATGTGATTTACCCATCTAATCTTCAGCATTCTTCTGTAGCACCACATTTAGAAAGCTTCAATTCCCTTCTTGTCCAAACTATTTATCGTCCATGTTTCACTTCCGTACATGGCTACACTCCATACAAATGCTTTCAGAAGTGGTCTAGCGGTTCTAGGCGCGCAGTCCGGAGCCGCGCGGCTGCTACGGTCGCAGGTTCGAATCCTGCCTCGGGCATGGATGTGTGTGATGTCCTTAGGTTAGTTAGGTTTAAGTAGATCTAAGTTCTAGGGGACTGATGACCACAGATGTTAAGTCCCATAGTGCTCAGAGCCATTTGAACCAGTTTTTTGCTTTCAGAAACTACTTCCTGGCACAAATCTATACTCGATGCAAACAAACTTCTCTTCTTCAGAAACGCTTTCCTTGCCATTGCCAGTCTACATTTTATATCCTCTCTACTTCGACCATCATCGGTTATTTTGCTCCCTAATTAACATAACCCCTTTACTACTTTAAGTGTCTCATTTCGTAATCTAATTCCCTCAGCATCAACCGTCTTAATTCGACTACATTCCATTATCCTCGTTTTGCTTTTGTTGATGTTCATCTTATATCCTCCTTTCAAGACACTGTCAATTCCGTTCAACTGCTCTTCCAAGTCCTTTGCTGTCTCTGACAGAACTACAATGCCATCAGCGAATCTCAAAGTTTTTATTTCTTCTCCATGGATTTTAATACCTACTCCGAATTTTTCTTTTGTTTCCTTTGCTGCTTGCTCAATATACAGATTGATAAACATCGGGGAGAGGCTACAACCCTGTCTCACTCCCTTCCCAACCACTGCTCCCCTTTCGTGCCCCTCGACTCTTATAACTGCCATCTGGTTTCTGTACAAATTGTAAATAGCCTTTCGCTCTGTGTGTTTTAACCCTGCCACCTTAAGAATTTGAAAGAGAGTATTCCAGTCAACATTGTCAAAAGCTTTCTCTAAGTTTACAAATGCTAGAAAAGTAGGTTCGCCTCTCCTTAATCTATTTTCTAAGATAAGTCATAGGGTCAGTATTGCCTCACGTGTTCCAACACTTCTACGGAATCCAAACTAATCTTCCCCGAGGTCGGCTTCGACCAGTTTTTCCATTCATCTGTAAAGAATTCGTGTTAGTATTTTGCAACTGTGACTTATTAAACTGATAGTTCGGTAATTTTCACATCTGTGAACACTTGTTTTCTTTAGGATTGGAATTATTGTATTCTTCTTGAAGTCTGAGGCTATTTCGCCTGTCTCATACAGCTTGCTCACCAGATGGTAGAGTTTTGCCAGGACTGGCTCTCCCAAGGCCGTCAGTAGTTCCAATGGAAGCGTATGTTTTAATTAAGCATTTTAGAATTGAATGATTACATAGATAATTACAAAACGCTTTTGTAAACTTTCACCATGTAGCTTTCTGCTTGTTGTGAAAGTGTATTATTTTTGTGATGTGGTTATGGTTGCGTGTGTTATTCCTAGACCGCGGAAGTAATATGTGGCGAAAAACTAGGAAAAATTTCTGGTGGGCCATTTGTGTATACAAAATTTTGTAGATAACTCTCTAGTTCAAATAATTTACGTGCACATTTCATGAACAAATGAATAATCTACATTACAATTTTTGAATTTTAATATAACTTTTTCGTTATATGATTTCCAAACTAGCATTTATAAGTAAAATGATTTTTTTTTTAAAATTTTTGAATTGGTTGGCCACATGAAGCAATCTCACACGACAGAAATTTAACACTAATTCCTCTGAATTTCCATTATATGGTGGGTGTCTTTTCTCTTCAGTTGATTTCTGTGATATTCGTATGACGCTGGCTAAGGCAGTTAGGACTAATTAACTTGTCACTCGATAGTGCAGACGATGAGATGTCCGCTATAGTTTAGAATGGGTAAAACATGGTATCGAGAAAGTAACTATTGTATATACGAAGAGATGAAGAATGAGAGGATAACTGAAAAGAATAAGAAAATGTGAATTTGACTCTGCGACAGAAAAAAAACCTGTGACTCAGAATCTTTAGATTCTGAAAACCGATTCTTCACGCATCTTCTACAAAAAAACGTAACAAACACGACTAGACTTTCAATTTATTTGCTATCGAAACGCATAGAGAAAAAGAACTCACGTGAATGACAACGTACTAAGACATCACAAAAGTTCATTCACAACCTTGTAGGTGGAGTTTTTCCTAGTTATACATTATTTACCGCTCTGAATCTCATGGACGAACAAATGTGGCTATGACCACTGTTTTCGGATTCCTATAGGTCTTCTCGTCTTCGTAAAATATCTTGCATCATTTCACAACAGATAGATGTCAGTGACCTATGCCTGCAGTAATGGGCATGTGTCACATTAGCTTCCTTAAAAACGGAAGAAACCTGCGTTTTCATTTTGTGCACCTAAGAAACGGACGACTCAATTCAGACATACCATTATTCCTGTTCCAGCCGGTACACGTAACATCGGACGAAAATTATGCGGAGTCGCACAAGGCGGTGTAGAACGATCGATGGTGAAAGTTGATTAAAACATATGACGTCAATAGAGTATTAGTATTAGAAAAAAGCTTTGTGCAAAATTGGAGCTGCAACTTTTAAGTACTGGCTAAAAGAAAACGCCAGGAGGATATTCTCAAACGTTTTCAGAACGAATCCAACGGAATTTCGATAGCTTCTTCGTTTAACTTCAGATGAGACTTGGATCCTGCGCTTGGGCAGCGTAGCCTTGGATAACCACGCACCTAAGAGTATTGTCTGCCTTTTTGGGGAGAGAATTTTGAAATTACTTTTATCGGTTACTTTACAAATGACTCACAAAGTAACCAGTAGTTAATATGATAGTTTTCTCGACGGACTACATGAAAGATATGTGAGAGGACGACTGGATAACACAAGGCAAAAGGGTATGTTTTATGTTTTATTTGGATGATGCATGTGCCTACATAGCTTAAAGAGAACGGAAAATCTGAGGTGTTTCAAGAACAACTTGTTGCAATGCCTACTCTCTTCGCCGGCCGTGGTGGCCGAGTGGTTCTAGGCGCTTCAGTCCGGAAACGCGCGACTGCTACGGTCGCAGGTTCGAATTCTGCCTCGGGCATGTATGTGTGTGATCTCCTTATGTTAGTTAGGTTTAAGTAGTTCTAAGTTCTAGGGGACTGACGACCTCAGATGTTAAGTCCCATAGTGCTCAGAGCCCCTACTCTCTTCAGAAGATTTGACACTCCAGTTGTTGCTAAATACACTCCTGGAAATTGAAATAAGAACACCGTGAATTCATTGTCCCAGGAAGGGGAAACTTTATTGACACATTCCTGGGGTCAGATACATCACATGATCACACTGACAGAACCACAGGCACATAGACACAGGCAACAGAGCATGCACAATGTCGGCACTAGTACAGTGTATATCCACCTTTCGCAGCAATGCAGGCTGCTATTCTCCCATGGAGACGATCGTAGAGATGCTGGATGTAGTCCTGTGGAACGGCTTGCCATGCCATTTCCACCTGGCGCCTCAGTTGGACCAGCGTTCGTGCTGGACGTGCAGACCGCGTGAGACGACGCTTCATCCAGTCCCAAACATGCTCAATGGGGGACAGATCCGGAGATCTTGCTGGCCAGGGTAGTTGACTTACATCTTCTAGAGCACGTTGGGTGGCACGGGATACATGCGGACGTGCATTGTCCTGTTGGAACAGCAAGTTCCCTTGCCGGTCTAGGAATGGTAGAACGATGGGTTCGATGACGGTTTGGATGTACCGTGCACTATTCAGTGTCCCCTCGACGATCACCGGTGGTGTACGGCCAGTATAGGAGATCGCTCCCCACACCATGATGCCGAGTGTTGGCCCTGTGTGCCTCGGTCGTATGCAGTCCTGATTGTGGCGCTCACCTGCACGGTGCCAAACACGCATACGACCATCATTGGCACCAAGGCAGAAGCGACTCTCATCGCTGAAGACGACACGTCTTCATTCGTCCCTCCATTCACGCCTGTCGCGACACCACTGGAGGCGGGCTGCACGATGTTGGGGCGTGAGCGGAAGACGGCCTAACGGTGTGCGGGACCGTAGCCCAGCTTCATGGAGACTGTTGCGAATGGTCCTCGCCGATACCCCAGGAGCAACAGTGTCCCTAATTTGCTGGGAAGTGGCGGTGCGGTCCCCTACGGCACTGCGTAGGATCCTACGGTCTTGGCGTGCATCCGTGCGTCGCTGCGGTCCGGTCCCAGGTCGACGGGCACGTGCACCTTCCGTCGACCACTGGCGACAACATCGATGTACTGTGGAGACATCACGCCCCACGTGTTGAGCAATTCGGCGGTACGTCCACCCGGCCTCCCGCATGCCCACTATACGTCCTCGCTCAAGGTCCGTCAACTGCACATACGGTTCACGTCCACGCTGTCGCGGCATGCTACCAGTGTTAAAGACTGCGATGGAGCTCCGTATGCCACGGCAAACTGGCTGACACTGACGGCGGCGGCGCACAAATGCTGCGCAGCTAGCGCCATTCGACGGCCAACACCGCGGTTCCTGGTGTGTCCGCTGTGCCGTGCGTGTGATCATTGCTTGTACAGCCCTCTCGCAGTGTCCGGAGCAAGTATGGTGGGTCTGACACACCGGTGTCAATGTGTTCTTTTTTCCATTTCCAGGAGTGTATATTGGAAATGGTACCTTAGAGTCGTTTTGAGTCTGATGAAGTTTTTACGGCCGCCGTAAACGGATATTGTAAACATATCAGAGTCACACTTTCATGTCTGGAAGGAAATTTCACGTATTTCAACAAACAACAGTGTTTGCACAAATGTAAGTACGCCCTTACCAGACTGAGAAATCACCACCATTCTCTCGTAAACGATCGAAAATTTTAGATACGTCCTGACCACGGCAGGCGATGCAGTTTACGCTGCACTTCCGGGCAAAGGAGAAAGTCGCAGACCTGGAGTTGGGAGCCGGTGGGCACACTCCGCTTCGGATAAATGCCGGCCCAGTACGTGACTCGAAATGCCGGCGATACCATTACGGCGATCCCGAGCGCAGATACGGGGCGAACGCAAATTACAGGGCCGATGTTTGCGAAACGGGATGTGCTACCGCGGCGCCATTCGTCAGCGGTGGGCGGCGAGCAGCGCGCGGGCCTGCGCTGCAATTTGCAGCCCTGTGTGTGTCTGCGTCTGCATCTGGCCGCCGGGTAATCTTTGGGAAAGTTGTGTCTCCTGCGAATAACTTATAATATTTCGTGAACGGCTAACACTTTCGACTCTCAAACTATTTACAGTATGGACGACGTTTTTTTTTTTTTTTTTTTTTTTTTTTTTTTTTTTTTTTTTTTTTTTTTTTTTTTTTTTAAATGGACTTGTAGTCCGGGGTGATATGTTACAATACAGCGTCACCAGTCTATTGCGGTCTAACTGTGTTGGTGAGGCAGTAAATTTCCACAGGGCTGCAATTCGCTTTGGAGGTGTGGCGGTGGGACTTGTAGTCCCGTACCACCCTCTGACGGTGATAGTACTACATGAGTCAGGCAGAAAAATTATGCCTAACATGGGCAGGTGAAGGTGTGGCGGTGGGACTTGTAGTCCCGTACGCCAGGGCAGGGGTGGGATGGACGACGTGGAATTCCGGCCATATTTATCATCTCTTTATCTACCCACCATTCCAGTCGATTAATCTTGTATACGAAGCAGAAAATACACTAACGGCTATTAAAATTGCTACACCAAGAAGAAATGCAGATGATAAACGGGTATTCATTGGACAAATATATTATACTAGAACAGACATATGATTACATTTTCACGCAATTTAGGTGCATAGATCCTGAGAAATCAGTACCCAGAACAACCACCTCTGGCCGTAATAACGGCCTTGTTACACCTGGGCATTGAGTCAAACAGAGCTTGGATGGCGTGTACAGGTACAGATGCTCGTGCAGCTTCAACACGATACCGCAGTTCATCAAGAGTAGTGATTGGCTTATCGTGACGAGCCAGTTGCTCGGCCTCCATTGCCCAGACGTTTTCAGTTGGTGAGAGATCTGGAGAATCTGCTGGCCAGGGCAGCAGTCGAACATTTTCTGTATCCAGAAAGGCTCGTACAGGACCTGCAACATGCGGTCGTGCATTGTCCTGCTGAAATGTAGGGTTTCGCAGGGATCGATGAAGGGTAGAGCCACGGGTCGTAACACATATGAAATGTAACGTCAATGCGAACAAGAGATGACCGAGACGTGTAAGCAATGGCACCCCATGGTATCACGCTGGGTGAAACGCCAGCATGGCGATGACGAATACACGTTTACAATGTGCGTTCATCGCGATATCGCCAAACACGGATGCGACCATCATGATGCTGTAAACAGACCTTGGATCATCCGAAAAAAAATGACGTTTTGCCATTCGTGCACCCAGGTTCGTCGTTGAGTACACCATCGCAGGCGCTCCTGTCTGTGATGCAGCGTCAAGGGTAACCGCAGCCACGGTCTCCGAGCTGATAGTCCATGCTGCTGCAAACGTCGTCGAACTGTTTGTGCAGATGCTTGTTGTCTTGCAAACGTCCCCTCTGTTGACTCATGGATCGAGACGTGGCTGCACGATCCTATACAGCCATGCGGAAAAGACGCCTATTATCTCGACTGCTAGTGATACGAGGCCGTTGGGATCCAGCACGGCGTTCCGTATTACCCTCCTGAACCCACCGATTCCATATTATGCTAACAGTTATTGGATCTCGACCAAAGCGAGCAGCAATGTCGTGATACGATAAACCGCAATCGCGATAGGCTACAATTCGACCTTTATCAAAGTCGGAAACGTGATGGTTCGCATTTCTCCTCCTTACACGAGGCATCACAACAACGTTTCACCAGGCAACGCCGGTCAACTGCTGTTTGTGGTGAGAAATCGTTTGGAAACTTTCCTCATGTCAGTACGTTGTAGGTGTCGCCACCGGCGCTAACTTTGTGTGAATGCTCTGAAAAGCTGATCATTTGCACATCACAGCATCTTCTTCTGTCGGTTAAATTTCGCGTCTGTAGCACGTGATCTTCGTGGTGTAGCAATTTTTATGGCCAGTAGTTTATATTTCGAATCTCTAGACTTTCTTATTTTACGTAGTCATAAAATAAAACTTATTTATTACTAATGTGGTACATATACCAGTTTAAAAGTTCAAATACATCAAAACGAATACAAACAAATTTGGAAATGAATTAAACGACTAAATCGTCTTCTTTTGCGTGGTGGCGTGTTTCACGCCTTGTGATTCAAAATCGCTTCCAAAGCCGACGGGAATTGCTGCAGACAGTGAATGAATGTCCATCCTGACCTATTAGTGACAAGAAAATTGCGATGGGGCTACCTACTACATGCAATGAACATTTGGAGCCGATCACCTCGCAAGAACCGAGCGAGGTGGCGCAGTGGTTAGACACTGGACTCGCATTCGGGAGGACGACGGTTCAATCCCGCGTCCGGCCATCCTGATTTAGGTTTTCTGTGATTTCCCAAAATCACTCCAGGCAAATGCCGGGATGGTTCCTTTGAAATGGCACGGCCGACTTCCTTCCCCGTCCTTCCCTAATCCGATAAGACCGATGACCTCGGTGTCTGGTCTCCTTCCCCAAAATAACCAACTAACCTCGCAAGAGGCCATCGCTCACTCAGGCACGTAAACAGCACAACTTCAAAGTTCATCGGGCTGGGAGAATACGTCACTGGTTTCCTGCACAGATCCTCACCATGTTGCATCGCGACTGGACAACAAAATCAATTACTTGAGTTCCATACAAAATCTATGGGACATTTTGGAATAACGGATAAAACGCCGACGTTATCATCGCCGCAATTTCGTGGAATAGTACTGTCAAATCTTCAGTGCGTTGCTTAACCTGGGTGCGACGTACTTTTAAAACCCTGTGTACTCGATCCCTCACCGAATCCAATCGATAATCAAGTCCAGAGTGCGGAATTACGGGGTATTAAATGGTTCAAATGTCTCTGAGCTCGGCCACTCCGGCCGGCTGTTATTAAATAATGCATGTAATATTCAGTTAAAACTTCCGAACTGAGAGGCCGTGGTCGATGTATGAAATTTTCACCTAACGTCTCATCTCCATCTGCCAGACGACCTCAGAAGATGTCTCCCGCAGATGGAGACGAGACGTTAGGTGAAAATTTTATGCATCGACCACGGCCTCTCAGCCCGAAAGTTTTAACTGAAGACAACACAGGCCGCGAAAGCCTACATTGTATGAAAGCTTGTAATCGTTCCTCTAGGGGTGGGCTAATTTATTGTCCGGTGAGGTTATATCGAGTCAGCTAGGGAAACACCACGCGCAGAATACACCAAACTGAGTTGCAGAGTATACCGATTTTTCTTCGTAGTTGGGAATTATTGTGTGCTCAGTCAGAACTGTGGTTCAATTATTTCGTTAATACTCTCCTAAGTAATTGATTTTACTTAAGAACAATTTCGATCACTGTCACAGATGCTTACTACTTGCAGTTAATAAGCAAATTTTATAGATCGCATGCAGGCACGAATAATTTATCTTTTATGCAATCAGACTGATCATTTTGCATTAACAGGGGGTTTACACTGAGATGATAAATGTCATGGGATACTTCCCAGTATCATGTCAGGCCTCCTTTTTCCCGGCGTAGTGCAGAAACTCGACGTGGGATGGCCTGGGCAGGTCGTTCGAAGTCCCCTGCAGAAAAATTGAGCCTCGCTGCCTCTGAAACCGTCCATAATTTCCAAAGTGTTGCCTATGCTCGATTTTTTTCACGAACTAACCTCTCGATATTCTTTCTTTTCTTTTTCTTTTAGTGTTCAACCCTGAGGTTGGTTTGCAGCAGAGCGCCATTCCGCTCTTCTTTCTGCCTTCCTCTTCATTTCCACGTATGTGTTACATCCAAAGTCACTCATGATTTGTTGCATGTATGATATCCTTGGTCGCCCCTTCCGATTGCTTCCCTCAATAGCTCCTTCTGCTATTGTTCCAATGATGTTGTCGTGTCGTAATATATGCCCTACAAGTTTGTCTCTTCTTGTTTGGATGTGCCTCGACAGAGATCTGGTTTCCCGTACTCTTCTAAGCACCTCTTCATTTGTTACTTTGTCTCTCCAGCTGATCTTCATCAGCCTTCTATCGCACCACATCTCCAGGGCCTCTAGCCGTCTTCTCTCTTCTCTTTCAATTGTCCAAGTTTCACATCCGTGTAGGGCCACACTCCAAACATCAGACTGATGTTGCTGGTGAGCAAGTTCCTTCTCCGATTAAATGCGATTTTTGCCTTTAGTATTCTGGTCGCAACTTTTTTCCGGCTTCTACCATCTCTTGTTATTTTGCTTCCCAGGTAAGTAAATTCCTCTATCACTTCCAGCTCCTCTCTTCCAATTCTCATTCTCAGAGGTTCATATTCTGCTTCTGTACTGGATACCATTACTTTAGTCTTTTTCTTATTCATTCTCACTCCATAGTGATTGCATAGAATTTTTTTCCATTGTTCTGAGAACTTCCTCTAGATCTTCTTTTGTCTCCGTGACTATAGCAATATCATCTGCATAACATGTCTATTTTCTTCCCCTTAATTTTGATCCCCACCTCAGTAGTTTCTCGAACTTGGTCTATAGCTTCCTGGATGTAAGCATTGAACATAAGAGGAGAGAGAACACATCCTTGCCTTATCCCTTTTCTAATATGTGCTTCTTGTTCATGGTGACAGTTCCTAATCACTGCCACCTCATTCTTAAAGAAACTGAGTATCACACAGATGTCTTTGTACTTTATTCCACTTTTCCTCAGCACTCTGAACATCTCTTGCCAGATAACGTTATCAAATGCCTTTTCCATGTCTACAACGGCAATATAAGTTGCTTTATTTTTCTGTAATTGCTTTTCGATAACGAGTCTCAGTGCCAGAATCGCTTCTCTTGTTCAAAATCCCCTTCTGAAACCAAACTGATCTTCACTCAGCATATCCTCCACATTCTCTTCAATTCTCTTCAGAACTATTTTTATGTGACATTAGGCTTAGAGTTCGGTACTGTTCACATTTTGTAGCTGCTGCCTTCTTTGGTATAGGAACAATGATACATTTCTGAAAGTCTGTTGGTATCTCTCCTGTGTTATAGTTATTGTCCTAAAAATATTCGATGGGGTTCATGTCGGGTGATCTGGGTTGCCAAATCATTCTCTGCAATACTCCAGGAAGCTCTTAAAATCAATCGCCAACAATTGTGGCTCGGTGACATGGAGCATTGTCATCCATAAAAGTTCTATCATTATTTGGGAATATGAGGTCAACGAAGGACTTCCGATAGTTTCCAAGTAGCAGGGCATAACCATTTTCAGTAAAAAAAAAAGCTCTAAGCACTATGGAACTTAACATCTGAGGTACCCAGTCCCCTAGACTTAGAACTACTTAAACCTAACTAACCTAAGGACATCACACACATTCATGCCCGAGGCTGCGAACCTGCGACCGTAGCAGCGGCGCGGTTCCGGACTGAAGCGCCTAGAACCGCTCGCCCACAGCGACCGGAATTTTCAGTCAATGAACAGTTCAGCTGAATCAGAGGAGCAACTCCATTCCATACAAACACAGCCCATCCTATATTTCACAGCGCCTTGTTGATAACTTGGGTCGCTGGCTTCATGGAGTCTGTGCCACACCATATCATCAGCTTTTACCAACTGAAATACGGGCTCATTTGATCAGTCTACGGTTTTCAGTCGTCTAGGGTTCAATCGATATGTCGTACTGTCAGCAGAGGCAGTCGCATCAGTCACCTGCTGCCATACCCCATTAACGCCAGATTACGCCAAACTGTCCTAAGGGACGTTCGTCGTACGCCCCTCACTGATTACCGCATTTATTTCACACAGCGTTTCTTGAGTATTATGACTGACACCTACGCAAACGCCGCTGGTCTCTGTCGTTAAGTGAACGCCGTCGGCGACTGCCTTATCCGTGGTGATAGTAATGCCTTGAATTTTATATTCTCGACGCACTCTTGACACTGTGGATCTCAGAATCTCGAATTCCCTAACGACTTCCCAAATGGAATGTCCCGCGCGTCTATCTCCTACTACCATTCCGCGTTCAAAGTCTGTTAATTCCCGTCATGCGATCATAATCACTTCGGGAACTTTTTCACGTTAATCACCGGAGTACAAATGGCAGCTCCGCTAATGCACTGTCCTTTTATACCCTGTGTACGCTATACTACAGCCGTCTGTATATGTGCATATCGCTATCCCACGACTATTGTCACCTACACCTAAGTGTATTTTAGGCTCCTATGGCTGGTGATGATGATGTTTGGTTTTCTGGGGCGCTCAAGTGCGCGGTCATCAGCGCCAGTAAAAAGTCCCAATTTTTATACAGTCCAATTTTTTCACAGTCCAATCGAGCCATTGTCAAGAATGATGACAATGAAATGATAAGGACAACACAAACACCCAGTCCTCGGGCAGATAAAAATCCCCAACGCGGCCGCGAATCGAACGCGGGACCCCGGGATTCTGATGCAGTAAGGCTAGCCGCCAGACCACGAACTGCGGATCCCTGCAGCTGGTGATCACATCTAGGGCGTAATTAACAGTTTTCGGCCGTCCTGGGTCGAAATGGTACGCAGTTAACCAAACTCTGCAAGACCGTTCCATAAATCACGTGCCTAGAGGCAGACCACTACCACGACTTTTCATTTCTCGATACTGACGCATGTGATGAGCTTACAGAGAAAGCTCACTGCTTCGTCGTCTTCCGTTACTGCACTGTCCTGTGGGAGCCTTTTCCGTATAGACCTGAAAATTACAGCTCGTCAGCGTTTCACACGATAAACTGGACGGGGCGCAACTCTCGACTGAAAGACGTGGCGCGGTTTCGCCCTGTGGTGCTGTGTTATTAGCACGGGTAATTCCCGGGGACCCGGCGAATCGCCCGACAGCCGCTACAGACAGATGCGCTAAACGTAAGCAGCGGCAAGCGCTCGAGCAGCGCGCCCCGGACAGGAGGGACTCCGCCCCGGCGGTAACACTTAGGGCTAATTACGTTGTCCGGTGAGTTACGGCCGGCCGGCGAGATAAGGCCGGGGCGTGTCAGATCGTGATATACTGTCAGCCCCGTCCGCTCTCTGGCGTTCCGTTCCGCCGCGGAATTAGTCGTCGCCGCGAGCGGCGCGGACGATCCGGACGGGCGCGGTGGCCGCTGGGAGGGGCGGCTAATGTGATAATGGGCGGTGCAGTTAATTACAGGAGGCGCTGCGAGCCGGCTGTGGGCGGCGGCAGGGCGCTACTGGCTGCCGTTGCCTTCCTGCGCTCGCATTACCGCCACCTGCTGCTGTGCGGGGTCGCCGCCGACCGTACAAAACACAAACACACGGTAGCTGTACGAGCGGCGAGGAGGTGGTAACCTTGCACGGATATCTGGATCCGAGCCTTGGGTGGTCACCCCCTCCTCCCCATCTCCCACAGTTGGCGAAGTTCACAAGAAAATCGAGGCAGTTCGACATTCATGGTGGTAAATGTGTGGAGATATTGTGCGTTACCAAAGTTCCTGCGAGTCAGAAGCCTAAGAAGAAACTGATTCTATGAAACATGTCCTTGTTTTACGCCATCCAGAGAGTTCGGTAGTAGCAGAACATCCATTGGAGAGTAAACATAGAGTCGGACCTAACAACTTTATCGTCATGGAGGCTAACCGTTTGTGGGTCACAGTATTAAAAACACTATACAGACGGAGGGAGGCACACCATTTAGCCATTAACAATTACTCTATTTAGGCCGTAATTCACAGACAGCGAGAAAATTTTCCAACTCGCTCTCCAAGGTAAGGTCAAGGGCAGTACTTCTGTGCTCCTTCAACCCTCCTTAAGTCACCAGCCCTATAATGTTTTGTTGTCGGTTGCATTATACCTTCTTTGTTAATTGTTGGCACGTGGTACAAAAACGTTTTGGGATCTCCCAGACCGCTTCCTTTGAGCTAAGTAACTGTTGTACAAAATTTGTTCGCAGACAATTGTCAGTTTTGACGATTGTAAGTTTGATAAAACTGTTAGTGGCTGGTTGAAAAAAAGATGTCAATGACATAGGAGTAGAGCAAGATACAGACGAGAAAGATGACAATTTTACAACAACCAGTGATCACAGTTCTGCTTGCGAACAACACGACCATTCAGCATTACTTTCCGACAACTGTGAGGGGACCTTTCTATTTCTCAAATAAACTTCTTAAAGTTTTAGAAGTGTTAATTAATATCAGATGTGTTGAGAGTGGTGATAAATGAAGAGGCAGGTTCCGGCACTGAATGTCAGTTTTGCAAACATTTTTTTAGTACCTAACGAGTGCACATTTTTGTGCAAGTGTAAACACTGCAATTTAGTTTTATCTGAACATATATCTCGTACAGAGATGTCACAGTCTTTTAGAGTGTAATGTTCGGTTCTCCAACTGGTCGTTTGTGCGTATTATTAAAAAAAAAAGAAAAAAAGCTGTGCTTTTGTGTGACAGAAAGTAAAATACTGAACGCATTATTTAGTGCAGTAAAAGCAACAAGGAGGATTTGCACAACACTTAAATGGTTGTAAAAATAATTGTTGTGTAAATTAAATCCAAATGATTTGAGCCTTAAATTTCGAGTTAAAGATAGGGGTCCCAGAGACCACACCTCGTAGTTAACGTTAAAGGAAAGCCAGTTAGTTTATTAAGGGTTAGTCTTCAACAATTACACTACCCTTCAACAATCAAATAATATATTCAAATAATTATGCAACGTGTCTTCGATACTAGCAAAAAGAATTATTAACATCTAAACAAAGAAGTAAAAATTAACTTTTCTTTGCAATACATGTTGAACCAGGATTGTACAATGACTACACTTTCAGAAACATACAATTTTTTAATTAACCACTAAAATTACGGTCAAAACTTCTCTATAGGTCTTTCACGAGATTTTAAAATTTCTAACTACAATAAATCTCATCGGTCATTTAAGAATTGCCTACCCTGAATATAACAAGAACGGGTGAATATATAAAAGTGCAATTTTCGCTAAGTTATCTCGATGAGGCAAATTTTTTGTCATATGCAGTTAATTTTTAATGTTAACAGCGGCCTAATTACCATACCGAATTTTTTTTAAGGAACTGTGTGGCATTTTAGGAAAAAGGTTCCAAGAGGACTTGTATGACATTTATTATTATAACTCGCATGTCTAGTGCTCGACATGTTCACCTCAAGGACTGATAGGTGCTATAAAGCGATTTCCGACAGTCAACATTGCACAGTGAGTTTCATATAGACTTGAAGTAGCACTGGTCTGTGTTTACGGCATTTCTGGTATTTTTCAGTTGTCCGTGTTTCTCTGTAGTATTTTCGATTCAGTTTTCTCCTCCATATAAAATTTCGGAGCTGTTAAGCCAGGTGAGTGTGCGATCGTTTTAAGTTTACCGAACCTGCGACCCAAATGCTCTATTTCGAGGACGTACTGAGAACTAATGACACCGAAGTTTAATGTGACAACAATGAAATCATTTTTATGTCAAAACTCTTAAAGCTTTTTAAATAAAAAAACATTATTAACATTCTACAACTTTATTTTTCATACCTACGTATTTACTTCTCAACAGCCATCGTGGCGACGACGAACACAGTTCTCCCATAGAGATACCAATTTGTTAATACCATCCTGCACAACGTCTGACTTCGTTAAGGGAGCCACAACGTCACTATTGCTTGCACCGTTTCATGACAGAGTAAAGTTCTCTTTAGGTTTTGGGAACAGATGAAAGTCGGATGGGGACCAAGTCGGGAATGTATGGAGGGTAGTCGGTGACAATGAACCCAAGGCGATTGTTACAGATGTCGTGGCGCTCGTGTGTGGTCTGGAATTGTCATGCTGAAGCAGAGGGTGCCCTATGTGTGGACGAATTCTTAGAATTCGAAACTCGATTACAACACGCTCTTCCTCACGCACCGACAGAGCTACATTACACACCACCATATTACATGTTACAATTCGCAGCCGTCTAGTGGCAGAGGGCCGCAAATATGTACATATAAAGAATGAAGCCGTAGAATGCTAATAAGGTTTGCTTCATTTAAAAAACTTTAAAGAGTTTTTACACAAAAAAATCAGATGCATTACTTTTCAGCACGTGCTTGTAATAGGGTCCGTAAGTCCATAACTAACTATATGGAATGGGCGGGACAAAATGCCACGTCTGTGTCATATGGACAGCCTTACGTCCAGTGTGATGTCTTCCAACGATCGTGGTAGCGCATGTGCTACGAACTGTAGAAATTTGTGGCTATTTAGAGTATTTATTTCGTGATAAAGTGTATTGATTTTTTTCTTGTGTTTTGATTACAGATTGACACTCTGACAAAACGCATAATTTTTGTGGGTAGGGGGTGGGCTTTCATAAGTATCACAAAGTTAGCAGTCTGGATCGCACTTTATCCACTAAAAATCATGCATTTTTTCAGAGTGTCATTATTGGATCAAAACACAAGAGTAAAATCAATACACTGTGTCACGAAATAAATACCACTTGAGCGTACAATTTATGCATAATACATAGTAGGTTTAAGTACTTTCGAGAGAAGATATGATTTAGAGTAGAAATACGCTTATGTCTGCACATAAAAAGGACTATTCATCGTATTCGTGCCTACAATACAAAGAAATGTGAATATTAAACCTGATGTTATCTCTTCTCTAAACATTCACGAAGCGTAGCTAGCCTCTGAAGATTTACAAACTAAAACAGTAAAGAGCCCATAATATGTTCTTTTCTGTGAGTGCAACTGTTTACATAGCTTAACATATTTTTGGTTATTAATTCGCTTTGGCTGCTGCCATCATCAGATCAAAACTCTCAAAATAAGTTCAGTTTCGGTTGCAATAAAACCTGTGTCTAAGTGGGCAGTTGCGAAAATGTCTTTCAATGACGAACTTCCACAGTTAGGCATACTTGCAATGGTAATACTAGTCAATGCTGTGTTAAAATTTGTGAGTGAACACAGTTATGACATTATCCTCCGTATAACTTACATTAATCGGATGTTCTCTGATATACGGGCGTTATGAACTGAAATCTACTGCTTCTAAGAAGTGTAATATTCTTGCCTCAATTTGTGCGGTAGTGTTTATTTGCTTGTCTTGCAAGTCATAATTTGCAGTTTCACAGCCTTCCAACCGTAGATTTAGCATTGCACATTTTTTGTGTGAGAAATTTAGCTGTTTCAAAACTGCTGAATATGTTTATGTCAACGGCAATTTTCAACTTAATAACAAATAACCAAAAGAAGGTGCACTAAGAGTCTGTTTGTACAGCTTAATTTCAAAGTTTACTGAAGAGAGGCAAATTTCATAATTTCACTTGGACGAGAGAAATTAAAACAAAAAGGTGTGACCGTCGCAATTAGTCGTCTCCAATCGAACAAAACACGGAAACAAAGCATTTCTTTCTTTCCGCAATAAACGCCAAACCCAATTACTTCTACTTCCATCTCTGTAAACAGATTCAACGGGCTGTGTAATCAATTAAACGTTTCCACAGAGTTCATTAATGAGTGACAAGATTGCTATACGTGGCTATATTTTCCAGCGATCGGAGGAAACAATCAGGCACCCACTATCCATTTTTCAGATGTTGAGACTGGGAACTCCAGCAGTCAGCGTAAATATAAATCCATTAGCTCGCTCTGCTGATCCAGTGGACAGAGTTGCTATTGGGGAGGGGAGAGAGGGAGGCAGGGAAAAGAATTACGATAGCAGACACGGGGAAGCGGCGTAGGCACATAACGGACGTACAGTGGCGCAGCCCCTGGCGGGCAGACTACCTGCTATACATACAGCCAGTCACTGGCGACTTGGATGCTGCGATTACTGTGTTCAAGACAAGAACAACCGAGACTTTATTGTGAGTGCGAACTACCGTACTGCAATCAATTCATATAGCTACAAATTACGTCAGAAATTCGGAAATGTAATAGTAAAATTTTTATCCTCTGGATGTCGGACACGCAGAGACGTAAATTGCACTTTTTCTGCAGATGTTCGGTTGTATACCTTTTGTTATCGGTGTGGGCCAAGATACTTAGGACACGATACCAAAAAGGGCTTGATACAGCGTATTTCAGGATATGGATTTGTTACGTAGCAATGCGCAGCAAGAGCAAGGAGTCCCTAGCTCGCTTCCGCGTCCATAAGTCGTATGTGTACCTTTCCGGTTCTTATGCGTTTCAGTTACGCAAGGAAATGAAATGGTAAAGCCACGCCTTAATATCATATGGTGTATTTTTTCTGTTTTTCGTATAATTGTGAAATTTTGTAGTGCTGCGTTAAGATAAGTAACTGATTACGTAATACACCCTCATTGGTAACCACAGCCAACTGTGGCTGGTGCCCATTCTCTGACCTGACGACAAGGTTCTTTTCCGGCATAGAATACATTATTTCTTAAATCTGTGACGGCAAGGAAAGAACAGTGAGACATTAGTGAGAGACTACAAGCAGGAATGGTAAATATTTTTTGAGGTGGTAGTATAGACAAGCTAAAATAAAACTTTCCATATAGCCCGTCAATATTCATTAGTTAGACAGATATAGTTAGTTGCTAAAACAAGTTTTCATTTCATATGTTCGTACTCCTGTTTCTATTAGTTCACTTGCCGACTGCCATTTTTCTTCGGAAGTTCAAGTTGTAAAGATGTGCTTAAGTTTATATAATGTAATTTATCGGCCAGTTCTACTGTATCTTTCAAACATATCACACATATTTCCATGTGTGGCGTATGCTAGTAAGGTATTTGTAAAATGGTGTTGCACAGCAAATGCTGCTGCGGCTTGTAGAGAATAGGGCAGACGGATTCCCAATCGCTGAGTATCAGATTAAATAGTATTTAATCGTGTTTTCACTAATTTATGTGAAACTGGTGCAGTGCTCATCCGTCACGTTTCAGCTGAATTTGCGAATGAACTGAGCAAGACTATAGCAGAAGACATTTAATTTGTAGAAAGTAGCCCAGCAACAAACACACATCCAATTTCTAGACATAGCTGTATTCCACGTACAAGAATATGATGGACATTAGTACACAAGGCGTCTATCCTTGTCATTTACAGAGAAGGAGATGAAGGTGGACTGGAATATGTGGTGCAGTATGACAGACGGAGAGAGCTAAGCAAAGTTTTCAAAACACTATGGAATTAATTTAAAGAATTCTCAGGTATAGACATAATTTAAGAGGCCCAACACTGTCTTTAACTGTAAATGAGGATGAAAGTGGATGCTGTAAACTTCCCTTCTTACCAACTGAGGTAACAGTTTCTTTGCTCAAACGTCAGTCTGACATTTGTTCCTTGAAAATTAACTAATCGTAAGTGAAGTTGCAATGGGTAAAACATGAGGACTGGCGTCGCTTTTCTTAAAAATACTGAAGCTTTAGTTTCATGCACTGAATAGCAAATCGTCAACCTATTCCGTGGTATGTGTAACCAGCGTGGTGACACTCGCCCCGAAGGTACTTGTTGGATATTTTTTGATGCAAGAGATGTTCTTCGCCAGAATTAAGCTTTCTAATGGACAGCAAGCGGTGGTTTCAATATCCCGATGACGAGAATGTAAGCCAGTGTCTTGCGCTTATGTGAGATTCTAAAGCAATGCTCGTTAGGCCAGGAATCATACCAAGTTGAAACCAAAGGAAGAGGTAGACGCCATTTTAGAAAGGCTGTAGAATCCGCCATAGATTCAGTCAGCGAGGACGATAAGAAATACTGAACAATCCGTAGCGGGAGATATTGTAGGAAAAACTTTGTGACTCATGGGAAGGTTTACTTTTAATACTGCTTAGGCTCCTTTTGGACTTCCATTCATCTTCAGTAGTCTCAATACTTATCTACATGTAAGTACACATGCAGAATGCAACAGGTATAAGTACACATATTTTACTGGTACGTTATATCTGCACAAATCAGTGTGTTGGTTGTTTTTTGCTCTGCCTCTAACAGTCTTCCTACAAGCACTTCACATAATTTACTACCTCAAGTTTTCTGCATGACCGCAGCTGCACCACTGAGTGGACTTCACCTGTCAGTTTAGACTGACCATTTTGGATCCATGCATCCACACTGTAACATCTAACCTGCTGCTGAAGGGAAAATAAGTATCAAGTTTTTGCTTTCGTCACACGTACCTGAAGGTACTAAACAATCTGAAAACATACTACTCCTAATAGCTGCATTCATTAGTCTGCAAATGACGTGGATACTGATGGAATGTTGTTCAGTACACCTTCCTCCGTCAACAGTAGAAATATCAGCACTTACATCTATCCTGTATATTCCTAAATCACGTTACGACGTGTGTATTAGAAGTTAGTCAATGGAATTTTTGGTTTCCGCAATGTCTTTCATGATGCAATTAGTAACTCCACTTATAATATACCATTTTACACAAGCAGATGTACTTGATATGTGTTCAATACCGACCTGTCTTTCATTTATGTTGAGAGAGGACAAATTTCATCCGAGGGTAAAAACGACTGTTCTCTGTCGCTACCGCTGTGAAAAGTACTCAAAACTGTTACTAACCTGTGTGTATCCGCTGGTGCGCCTTGAGGTGGGAGCTCTTCGTGTAGACCTTGGTGCAACCTGCAAAGGGGAACAAAGAACACACGTGTAAAATTCTATGGATCATTTATAACAAACATCCACCATGAAAATTATCGCCAAATGCACTGCAAACGTTCTTATTCGACTAGGACTGGTTTGTATGCAACATAAGCTGAGGGCTCTACAGAAGTCATTCTCAAATCTGTAAGAAACTCAGTATTGTGCACAAAGAAGACTAATATTAGGTTAATTTCTTATGAAAGTCTTTGCAAAACATGTCGTTTATGTACCAGATGTAGGAACAACACAATTCAATGTCGCATAGTCACTGATGACAGTCATTTCAACTTTCAGTACCATGTGTCGTTGTTGTTCTATGATGTTATCGTCTATCGACATATGTGGCAACAACACAAAAAACTTATGTTAACTGTCCCCTAAGTTACTGTTGGCTCAGAACAAGAAGTTACCCAAATGTTCGAGAATTTTTGTTTAATGAACAACTCCCACTTCAAAGACGCAAATATTTAAATGCGTATCTTTTGCGTGCGTTATTAAGAAAGGATTATTATATGGCAAACAAGTTATTGAGATAACGCATGCGTGATGAACACATGCTGATTACAGTTTATTCCAATGGAAGCTGTCATTAGGAACGAGATCAGAAATATTTTATTTGTAACAGTTAGCTACACCTTCCAGCTATTTCTTTACGTAGTCGCCGTCCTGACTTAAACATTTGTCGGAACGTTGTACCAGCTTCCCAATACCCTCATCACAGAAGACAGCCGCCAGTGCTTTCCGCCAATTCTCTACGCTGCCATAATGTTGTCTTCATAGCCAGCGGTTCATGTGAGCAGAGATTTAACTCAGAGGGAGACAATTACGGGCTGTATTGTGGGTAATCAAATATTTACAATTAAAAACGATGCAGGAGCGTCTTCATTGCTCCTGCAGAATGCGGCTGAGAATTGTCTTGAAGAAGAATCCGCACGACAGTTATGTAATGTTGGCTGCATAGCTTCAGGCGAAATTCCTCACCAGGCCCTCGTACTTGGCGGAAGACACTATTTTCTAGACCTTAACGCGCTCACTGTGAGCTCAGAAATGAGAAGAGCGACGTGATGCTATCTAGGATCACACTAGAGACACTGCCCAACACATCTTTGCAAAGCTTTATCGGATTTTCATAGTCGTTTCCATTTCGCGACCGATCGGAACTTACTTTCTGGACACCACTCGTATAGGCAATACTGAAAGCGTAGCGCTTGCCATTTCGCCGCGTCCTGCTCCAGCCACATCCAGAGAGGACCTCACTAAGTGTGCGGCCGTGGGCAGGCTGGCTGGCTGGCTGTGATTTGCCATTAGACGAAAAATTATTTGCGGACGCCTGGTCGGGGCCGTAACGGGCCTGCTGCGTGGCCTTAAGACACCAACTGCAAGAACGTCCCGCTCCCTAACGCTGCTCTGCCGAAAAAGCACTCCGCTGCTGCTATCTGGGCGGCCCCAGCCCACGCCTTGCAGAATCGCGCGGAAATTAATTCTGCGGTAATAGCTTGGTGTCTTCTTCGTAGCTGTTGCTGGCACTCATCCCACTGTATGCGTAATCTTCTCTCCCTTACTTCCTTCTTTTCGATTTCTACAGTACACATCAGAGATGTGTAAGGGCTCCCCAGCGAAATTTCTGCAGCATAATCGAAACAACATTGGCAACATGTGCATCCACATGTTGTAAAGGTTGTTTCGACTGGTGAAGTTTCGCTTGCAAGACCTTAAAATTCCATCGTACAGTCCCAATCCTTCCCCTTACAATTTACTTTTTTCTTCGGGTCCAGAACAAAGACATTCGCGGTCTCTGGTTTGCTTCAGGCAAAGATATGCACTCCTAGGTACAATCATTGTTCCGTAGGCAACGCCAGACATTTTTCCGTCAAGGCACTAGTCGCCTTGGCTCAAAGTGGGATAAATTTGTTAACCGTTACGGTTGTTATTTTTGAAATAGTAGTTTACTTACATTTTAGGCTGCTGTAACTGAATCGGTAGAAACGGAACCCTTATAGCATCACTTTGCTGTCCGTGTGTCTGTCTGACTGTCTATCGGTCCGACTGTTGAAAACTCATTTTCGCAGGAGCGGGATTGAGTATAAAGTTGAAATTTATTTCACATAGTAAAGTCTACAGGCACTTCAAGGTGTAGAAAATAAAACTTCTAAGTCAATGAATTACAAAGCTACTGCAATTTATGTCACATATGTTGCAAACACACACATGAAAGCCTATAGGATACTTCCACTTGGTCTAGAGTCATGAAATTTCCAGAATGAAATTTTCAGTCTGCAGCGGAGTATGCGCTGATATGAAACTTTCTGGCAGATCAAGACTGTGTGCCGGACCAAAATTCGAGACCTTTACCTTTCGCGGGCAAGTGCTCTACCATCTGAGCTACCCAAGCACGACCCGTCCTTAGTTCTGCAAGGTTCGCAGGGGAGCTTCTGTGGAGTTTGGAAGGTAGGATGCGAGGTACTGGCGGAAGTAAAGCTGTGAGGACGGGTCGTGAGTCGTACTTGGGTAGCTCGGACGGTAGAGCACTTGCCCGCGAAAGGCAACGGTCTCGAATTCGAGTCTCTGTCCGGCACACAGTTTTGATCTGCCAGAAAGTTTCATCATGAAATTTGGTAAGAAGCTAGGTTTCACAGTACAACTAAAGGAGAAAAATCCGAAATTTTTTAGCTTTTGATTGCATCATACAAAAAGAATTTTTTGTTTAATTTGTTGTCCAAGTGTCTATCTGTTCATCCGCCTGTTAAGGCCGCTTTTTCTGAGGAGTTGGTGGACGCATCACGATCACATTTATGCCAGGTGCTAAGGGCTATGGTCTCTTGGCGGTGTAATAAATTTAATATGCTAAGTCAATGGCATCAAAAGATGCAGCCATTTATGTGACACCGATTGATACTCTCAAACTCACTCATCAAAACATATAGTGTACTCCCTGTAGGCCTAGAATCCTGAAATTTGGCAAGAAGCAAGGTTTCACAGTACAACTAAAGGAAAAAGATCGGAAAGTTGCAAATTTATAACTACATCACCACATTATTTTTTTTTATTTTTGTTCTTGAAAGTTTTGGAATTCCCGGGAGCGATATCTTGCTAATATCGATATCGATAACAGGTAAAAATCGTCGAGATTCTATATTCCCGGGTGGATGAGATGTCTGCTCGTATATACATAATTAATTTTTGTACAGAGCCACCTGTCTCGCTTAGATTTCATAGCCCCTTCGTCACCATGCTACGGTAAAGTCACAAACGTACCTTCGGACTGAACTACATCCTCCTCACACAGTGGGTTGAGCGCCTTATTGGTTCGTCGATGTATTCGACGCCCTACATAATTTGAAAATAGGGCAATTGCGACTCGTCGCACTACACAACACACACACTTACAGGCACTTACCGTCCACTTTCTGTATTGTTCTGCTCACTGATCTCGTGCAGCTGTCTTTGCTGCAGTGAACATTGGCCTTATGCGAAACACCTCACTCCAGTTGTCCACTGCTTGCACTCCTTCGCAGTTGACTTGGATCTGCATTACCTGGCAATAGCAATTCCTGTCCGGTTAGTTATTGACAAGGCATGAAACTCATCCCCAGTTCCCAACGGTTAGGATTTTCTTACTGTCACCTCTCTGATGCCACTTTACATGGCTATGATTGCCAGGCCAATCCGTCCGCTTTGATATGGTAACAAGTTGGTCATTGCCATTCACGGCTTGAGCGCGGGCAATTCCAAACAATAGAGCTACTTACCTTACGTCATGTCAGCACGTCGATCGACCTTACTGTGCTGAAGCCATATAATCGGCTGGCAGATACACACATCACGATAGCAATGGAGCGCCACACGATCGCTTAATACGCCTTCATCCTCATGTAAAATACTGAAAAGCGCCTAGTGTGTTCCCTAAACGTTGTGACTTGTATTTTGTACAGTGAGTTTATTTTGTAGTTACAAGTACGAGGCGTGTTTTTTTAAGTAAGTACCGTTTTGAAATTAAGAAAAAGACGTGCTAAGATATCTCAATAATTTTATTTTTACACGAAAGCCTGTACCTTAATCTAGTTTTCTACATAATTTCCGCCAATATTGAGGCACTTGTCATAACGTTGTACAAGTTTTTGAATACCCTCCTCTTAGAAGTCTGCCGCCTGACTTGTTGACCACTACATCACCGCTGTTTTGACTTCGTCATCGTCTTGAAGACGCTGACCGCCCAGGTGTTTCTTCAAGTGCAGAAACAGATGGTAGTCACTGGACGCAAGATCGCGGTTGTACGGAGTTTCCCATCGAAAAGATGTGATGAGATCTTTGGACTGATTCGCCACATGCGGACGGGCATTGTCTTGCAGCAAAAGGATGCCCTTGCTCAACTTCCATGGACTATTGCTTTGATTCTGGTGTGACGTAGGCCACCAATGTTTCATCGCCAGTAACAATTTGGCTTAAGAAATCATCACCGTCGTTGTGGTACCGCTCAAGGAAAGTCAATTCACTGTCTAAACGTTTAGTTGTGTGCACATCCGTCAACATTTTCGGTACCCAAAGTGCGCACAGTTTTCGGTAATTCAAGTGTTCGGTCACAAAGCCATACAAAACACTACGACAAACATTAGGAAAGTCATCCCGTAAGGAGGAAATCGTAAAGCTTGTGTTTTCTCTCACATTATCGTCCACTTTCTGCACCAAACTTTCATTAACGATCGAAGGACGCTCACTCCGTTGTTCATCATGCACATTTGTGCGGCCATCTTTAAATGCTCTCACCCACTTTCTTACCATTCCATCATTCATAATGTTTTCTTCGTAAACTGCATAGATCTCACGATGAATATCGATCGCTTTTAGGCCTTTAGCACTAAGAAATCTTATAACAGCCCATACTTCATAGTCGGCGGGACTCACGACTATCGGAGGCATGTTAAACACTCAGTACACAACGTAAACAAGGAAGAATCAGACTGTAGTGGCGTCAGTGCGTAGATTAAGGTCTTTTTTTAAATTTCAAAACGGTACTTACTTAAAAAACACCTCTCGTAGTTCTATATATTTCGGATTCCCTTTGTCTATTTTAAATTATTGTTCTCTGTTATAGGGCTGGATAAGTTTTATGTGGTGCAACGTTTGGCGGCAATGACTGCCTAACAATATGTGGCAGAAACGCAGACAGGTAGGCTGCAGTCGCAGGTAGAGAGCGGTGTGAGGAAAAGCGCAGCAGACATCTTCGCCTGCGCGTCTGCTACCCGCGCAAAACATTTCGCGCGCCGTCTACGTGAGCGCCATCAGCGACCGGTGCCGGCAGCGAGCATTCGTCTCCGCCTGCGCGTGGCGCCCGTCCCATAAATCGCGGCCAGGGTTTAGCGTTCAGCCGGCGACGCAACGTCCAGACACTCGTATTTCACCGGCCGCGCTGCGTTGGGCGAGGTGTTCTGCGGACGGCCGCGTAATTAGAACAGCGCCGACACGCTTCCACTTTGTTCCCCCGTGTCCGCCGCCAGCGAATTATGTCCTCCTCTCTGAATTCAGCACCCAGCCACCTCGTACGGGGACGCGATACGATCTTTAAAACTGGTACATTATCAAGAGCAGGGGTCTGAGTCTGAAGACATGGCATAAACTACACCGAGAGTAGCTATTCTTTCTTCCTTTCCACGGGATTAACACCGACGATGAACGAATGCCACAATGGGTAGAGAATTTTACGTCCGACACAAAAGAAATCAGACTTGTCTCGCTACTAAGTAACTGCATGATGTGACTTATTACTGCGTGACTGTTATTTGATGCCGAAATGCACTACGACAGGTTTCGATTTGCTCGATAAACTCAATGGTGGTGAACGACCAGTTCACAGCAGACGCGTGTTTTTGCGTTCCGCCAACAATGTCGTGAATCAGGACAAGTTGTCCGCCCACAACGCTTTGTGAGTGGAGAACAGTTTGTGAGACCTGAGCTTCTACCAGCGTGTCGAATGTTAAAAAATACCTATGCGAAAGGAACCGGGTTCGCAGAAAGCACTGATATTTCTACAATAGAATAGCCAGTCATTTTCAAGGGACAAATGGAACGAGACATCGCGGTACAGGCAACTTAATCCACCGATGGCTGTGTCTACGTCGAACAGGCGTATGCAGAATGACGATACACAATGTAAACAACTATTTCCACCACACTTTGAAAGATGAACATCGTCAGACGTTTCTGTAACGAAATATTAATTAACAAAGGGCAAATAGATGTAAGTGTAGCCTTCCGTGGCCGTTGTCACTGTCAATAAAATTCTTCTGGGTTGTTGACCGCATTACCAATCTATAAAATTGTGCGACGCTTCGGTCACTATTACAAGTAGCCTTCGCAGGACTATGCTGAGGAAGGCCACTTGCAACACTGGCCGAAACGTCGGAAAATTTTTCATATTGATAACGCTGTCAACGGCCCAGAAGAATTTTATTAATAAATGGGAAGTAGCACTATGTCTGTTCGTATGTTACTTGATCAGAGACAGAGAGACAGACAGACAGATAGATAGACAGACAGACAGACCGACAGAGCAGGATTCAAAGCAGAATTTTAAAGAATGACCTATCTCTATTTCTATTGTCACTTGCTAGTTTAATCTTAATGGCTTCCTTAGTAATACAACTGCAGTTATCGGAATTACACACACCGGAAACATCGTATGATAGGAACCAATGCAAGGTTCTGCAGTTACAGGATTGCTCGGCTGTTGTAAGCGTGCGTGAAGCTCGTCCTTTGTACACCAGCAAGGCCGTACAGACAAGGAGATCCTGCGCTCCTGGTAGAGCGGTCGAAGCCGCAATCTAACCTCCCATGTAAAAACATCTTTTTTCCCATTTTTTCCACGTACATTTCTTAGATCTTATAGTTTTGTATGATTTTCTTTACAAAAATGTAGTATTACCAAAAATATTACTCTGCTATATGTGACAGAATTACAATGTGAACGGGAAACTTGGAAGTTTTTATTTATTGTCCTTGAACTTTAATCCCTTCTCCAAATTTCTTATTGGTTTTAATCGGGAATAGGGTACAAGCTTGCCTCATTTCTTTCTCTGCTACTGCTTCCATTTCATTTCCTTCGACTCTTATTTGAGACCCTCCAGGTTAGCCGAGAGCGCTAATGCGCTGCTTCCTGGACTCGGGTAAGCACGCCGGCTCCGGTTCGAATCCGCCCGGCGGAATTAACGACGAGGGCCGGTGTGCCGGGCAGCCTGGATGTGGTTTTTGGGCGGTTTTCCACATCCCCCTAGGTGAATACCGGGCTGATCCCCACGTCCCGCCTCAGTTACACGGCTCGCATACATTTGAACACTGTCGTAATATTCCATTGATTACATTAGTCGCAGACAGTTGGGGTACATTAATTCCGTCCCGGGTAGTAAGGGGTGGCGGCAGGAAGGGCATCCGAGCAACCCTTCCACTAACATTGCCAAATACGATTAACCATGCCGACCCTGCCTAACTGCGGGAAAAAGGCACAAGCGAAAGAAAGAAAGAATACAAGGTGTACAACTCTGTTTCCGCCGTTTGCCGATAGGTCGCGACAACGAAAAGAAGCGATCGAAAGAAACAGATTGCAGACGTCAGGCAGTTAGCTTGGACATCGGTCAACACAACCTTACTCAAACATTACTCGATTTGTGTCTGCAACATAATGCTGTTCTTAATTGAAAACGTCAGTTTACGAGCCTAATTCTCGTCATTTGCGGGAGGTGCTACTGTTTTGTTGCAATATGAAGAAAACAGCGGCTGAGTCTCATCGAATGCTCTCAAGTACGTATGGTAAGGACGCTATTAGTGAAAGAACGTGTATTGAGTGGTTTTAGCGCTTCAAGAACGGTGATTTTACAGTCGTAGACCGGCATAGTGGTGGAAGAGAGAATGTTTTCATAGATGCAGAATTGGAGACGTTGCTGAGTGAACACTCGCGTCAAACTCAATAAGAACTGGCACGATTAGTGGGAGTGACTCAGTAAGCCATTTCAAAACGTCTCAAGCCTATGGGCATGATTCAGAAAGAAGGAACTTGGGTCCCGTGTCAGCTGAAACCAAGAGACGTTGAACGGCGTTTGTGTGTTTGTGAACAGTTGCTTCAGAGGCAAAAACGGAAGGTATTTCTACATCGCATTGTGACCGGACACGGAAAATGGGTTCATTGCGATAACCCTAAACGGAAAACATCATGGGGATATCCCTGCCATGCTTCGACGTCGAAGGCCAATCCGAATATTCACGGCTCCAAGATATTAATGCGTTTGAGCCGAGAATTAAAAGACAAACGGCCGCAATACAGCGAGAATCACGATAAATTGATTTTGCAGCACGACAACGCTCGACCCCACGTTGAAAAAGAGGCCAAAACATACTTGGAAACGTCAAAATGGGAAGTCCTACCCCACCCGCCGTATTTTACAGACATTGCTCCCTCTGACTATCACCTGTTTAGATCAATGGCGTATGGCCTGGCTGACCAACAATACCGATCTCATGAAGAAGTCACAAATTGGATCGATTCGTGGATCGCTTCAAAAGATGAACAATTTTTTCGACGCGGGATTCGTACACTGCCCGAAAGATGGGAGAAAGTAGTGGCCAGCGATGGAAAATACTTTGAATGATACATGTGTAATCAATTTCTTTCATTAAAGCCTCAACTGTTGGGAAAGAACGGTGGAAGCAAAGCTGTACACCTTTTATACATGACACTGCCTTATGTCATTCAGTTTTATAAAAACTAGATCTTTATTACAATAATGTTATAAACTAATTAGTTACATGGTGTTTATAAAAGCACCATATCGGCGTATTCCTCTGCCGTAGATTTGAAAGGAATCTCTATTTCATAGATAATCTACAAACTGTAACAGCTACTATGTGGTTTCAGTTATACAGGATGGTTCACTGATCGTGACCGAGCCAAATATCTCACGAAACAAGCGTCAAACGAAATAACTACAAAGAAAGCTTCGTCGATAAATAGAACGCGTGCAAAAAATCTGTCATCGTCCAGTAATTTCTCTTGTGCCCAGTGGCAGAACTGTACACGAGGTTCAACGTCGTCGCCATGCAGTTCCTGGTACATAGAAATATGGTACGGGTGCAATCGATGTTGATGTGGCATTCTCAACACCGACGTTTTTGAGATTCCCGATTCTCGCTCAATTTGTCTACTACTGATGTGCGGATAAGTCGCGACAACAGCTAAAACACCTACTTGGGCATCATCATTTGTTGCAGGTCGTGGTTGACGTTTCACATGTGGCTGAACACTTCCTGTTTCCTTAAATAACGTAACTATCCGGCGAACGGTCCGGACACTTGGAAGATGTGGTCCAGGATACCGAGCAGCATACACAGCACACGCCCGTTGGGCATTTTGATCACAATAGCCATAAATCAACACGATATCGACCTTTACCACAGTTGGTAAACGGTCCATTTTAACACGGGTTATGTATCACGAAGCATATACCGTCTGCACTGGCGGAATGTTACGTGACTATTACAGCGCCATCTATTAAAAAGCCATCTATTAAGTGGTCCAACTTAAACATTCGTTTTTCTTTACGCACTACACGAATATGTAATAAAATGGGAGTTCCTACTTAAAAAACGCAATTGATATCCGTTTGACCTATGGCAGTGCCATCTACCGGGCCAACCATAGCGCCATGTGGTTTCCCCCTTCAAGCTAGACGAGTTTCGTTCTTTGTACTTTTTTCGTTTGATGCTTATTTCGTGAGATATTTGACCGGGTCACTATCAATGGACCATCCTGTATACACTGTCGTTATTATGCTCGTCCACCATACAATACAGAAAACTAACTCGTTGCAATGTTAGGAAACGACTGAAACAACTCACTAACAGTTGACAACAATGACATAAAAGTTTCTACATTATTAGTGGAAAGTAAACAAATTTATTTGTATAATAATCTTTGCTTCTCTGTATGTTCTAGAGAACTACTGCAGATACACGTCTGGGACATGTTTTATTGGATTCACCGGACCAATACCAACAAAATGGAAATCGTGCTTTACTTTAACCTAGTACGGTTTTGCGAGGGCTTCGTATTAGCGAAGTTGCTAAATTTCAGGCAAAATCTTTTATTAACCGTAGCTCCGTAACTAAATATTTGTGGACCTATATTTATATGAACTTTTTTCTTTAGTTTTGCTTGTAGAATAACATATTAAAATATTTGCATATCTTCGTAAATCACCCTGTATATGCAGACTGAAGTGACGAATGAAAATTTGTACCAAAGCCAGTATTCAAACAAAGGAAATTGGTGCAGTTGTGTAAAATCCACTGTGCCAGGGTGGTGTAATCGTTAGCGCATGTACTTCCTGAGGAGCATATCCTGGCCTTGGTACAAATTTTCATTCGCCGCTTCAGTCAGCATATATAAATCATAGATATTTGAGACATGATAAGGTCTCTGTAACAACATACACTACTGGCCATTAAAATTGCTGCACCACGAAGATGACGTGCTACAGACGCGAAATTTAACCTACAGGAAGAAGATTCTGTGATATGCAAAAATTAGCTTCTCTGAACATTCACACAAGGTTGGCGCCGGTGGCGACACCTACAACGTGTTGACATGAGGAAAATTTCCAACCGGTTTCTCATACACAAACAGCAGTTGACAGGCGTTGCCTGGTGAAACGTTGTTGTGATGCCTCGTGTAAGGAGGAGATATTCGTGCCATCACGTTTCCGACTTTGATAAAGATCGGATTGTAGCCTATCGTGATTGCGGTTTATCGTATCGCGATACTGCTGCTCGCGTTGGTCGAGATCGAATGACTGTTAGCAGAATATGGAATCGGTGGGTTCAGGAGGGTAATACGGAACGCCTTGCTGGATCCCAACGGCCTCGTATCACTAGCAGTCGAGATGACAGGCATCTTATCCGCATGGCTCTAACGGATCGCGCAGCCACGTCTCGATCCATGAGTCAGCAGATGGGGACGTTTGCAAGACAAAAACCATCTGCACAAACAGTTCGACGACGTTTGCAGCAGCATGGACTATCAGCTCGGAGACCATGGCTGTGGTTACTCTTGACGCTGCATCACAGACAGGAGCGCCTGCGATGGTGTGCTCAACGACGAACCTGGGTGCACGAATGGCAAAACGTCACTTTTTCGGATGAATCCAGGTTCTGTTTACAGCATCATGATGGTCGCATCCGTGTTTGGCGACATCGCGGTGAACGCACATTGGAAGCATGTATTCGTCATCGCCATACTGGCGTATCACCCGGCGTGATGGTATGGGGTGCCAGTGGTTACACGTCTCGGACACCTCTTGTTCACATTTACGGCGCTTGGAACAGTGGACGTTACATTTCAGATGTGTTACGATCCGTGGCTCCACCCTTCATGCGATCCCTGCGAAACGCTACATTTCAGCGGGATAATGCACGACCGCATTTTGCAGGTCCTGTACGGCCCTTTCTGGATACAGAAAATGTTCGACTGCTGCCCTGGCTATCACATTCTCCAGATCTCTCACCAACTGAAAACGTCTGGTCAATGGTGGCCGAGCAACTGGCTCGTCACAATACGCCAGTCACTACTCTTGATCAACTGTGGTATCGAGTTGAAGGTGCATGGGCAGTTGTACCTGTACACGCCATCCAAGCTCTGTTTGACTCAATGCCCAGGCGTATCAAGGCCGTTATTACGGCCAGAGGTGGTTGTTCTGGGTACTGATTTCTCAGGATCTATGCACCCAAATTGCGTGAAAATGTGATCACATGTCAGTTCTAGTATAATATATTTGTCCAATGAATACCCGTTTATGGTCTGCGTTTCTTCATTGTGTAGCAATTTTAATGGCCAGTAGTGTAGTTTCATCCTCCTGTTGGAGTAGCTCCAGACGCACCTACTGACTTCAGTACATCTCTCTGCTGTCTTTCAAAGCCTGTGGTCAGCAGCACTACCCAAAGTCTGAGGGCCTGTCTGTGATTGAACTGTTTTTGCGACACGTTTTCCGCATACGACTGAAGGACAGCTTCGAGTAGGAAGTAGCCCACTCCCAGCGCCGTTTCGCTACTGCGCACACGACCTCGTTTCTTTGTAGGCACGGATACGCGTTGTGAAGCCACAAGCGGTACGTTGGGTCAGGCCCAGACAACTCGAAGTACAATTCCCTGATCGGAGGTCGGCCAACGAATAACGAATAACGGGTGGACGCGAGTGGAGGTGTGGCCATAAATCGCGTCGCGGCGACACGGGGACTTGGTGTGTTAGCGGGCCGCCGCGCTCCATAATAACGGCCTTAATTCGGGCGGCGCCATGCATCACGTGGGGCCTACCGGCCGGGCGCTCGCAGTTTATCAGACGCAAACAATGCAGCGCCGACAGCACGCCGGGCCGGGTCGGCGCGTTTGTCGTGCACGCATGATCGCAGCGCCGCGGCGGCACATCCGTCAACCAGCGCCCGCGTCTCTTCCACCCCATGCGGGCCTTGGCTGCCGCTGCTCGCCGCATCGCGTTCCTCGCGTACAGACGGACGACGGAAGAGCTAAAGCGAATCCATAGGTGTACGAATTCTGCTTCCAGCCTGCCTGTCGCTATCTCCGCCGCGTGCATTAAAGCAGCTGAACTTGCCGCAACAAACGCACAAACGTACTGTATATGTGTATTGGAACACAGTGGTTAAATCAAAGCCAACATGGGTTTCCCGCTAGTCTGGGAAGCTTCACGGTACACGTTCAGCCTGCTCCACATGACAACAGGTTGCGCTATGAATCCAACATGACTAGCCAGGTATATGTTTCCGTAGAAATTTTCACTGTAACTCAAGCATCATAACGGTGGGAGCAGGAAAATGAACAAACCCAAATTAAAGGAGAGTGTGAAGAAATTAAGACGAAACAGTGCACAAGTCCAGCAGGGGAAAAATTGTCGTCTGTTTATGAGGCAGGTTCGGATAAATCGTTAGGTATTTTGCAATTCATATTGTGTAAAGAGTTACTAAACACTCGTTCTGTAACCTCGAGTATGTTACGACATGTTTGTAAATTTGACCAGCAGATTCGTCACTCCATAAATATTTTGAAAGAGGACAAAGACTTAGTGGCTGACAAATGTGTGGGAATGTGCGCTAAGGGTTTAATCCCATTTGACAGTACATAGGCTTTCTAAATTTTGGGCAAACACTAATTGAAATCGGAAAAGAATGTGTCTTAGTGAATGTTAAAAACCATATGGTGGTGGTATGCAACGTAGTTTGAAGAAAGCTTATTGTGAAAGAAAAGCTTCTTCTTTCAGACATGTACTTTTTAGATTAATATGATATAAAAAAAGAACTTCGTATTTGCTAAAATGCATGTTGGCTATTTAGGATGAACTATTTTGGCCACACAAAGTGAATTCAGCGAAATCGCAAAACACATCCTGAAAAAAGTAATTAAAATTGGTGTAACTGGTGTCATATTTGGCAGAGACACGAAAAGGTTACAGAAATTAAACTTCGAAGTTAGCTGTCGTTGCAGTGTAATAGACATCTTCAGATTCTTAGCTGCATAGGATCTCGACTTTGAGAGATGGTTTTCATAACTACAGAAAACATGTTTTACTCGTAGTAAAATGAAACAGCTGCAGCCGTAGTTTTGATGTTATTTTATTTTATTGCAACCAGCTTCCAAGACTCAACACACTATGTTCAGTCCGTAACTGACGCTGAGAGGTGAAATCCAATCGTATACATGATTCCATCAGTGACTAATGTCTATGAACTGGCTTCGGTACAATACTGTACAAGCGATGTTGTGTCTGCAACTGTAAACACAACATCGCTTTTAGAGAATTCTACGGAAGCCATTCATTTTCATTGGCAACTGATGGGATCGTGCATACGATTGGAGTTTACCCCCTAAGCGCCAGCTACCATCTGAAGATAGTGTACTGAGTCACCAAAACTGGATGCAATATAATGAATAACATCAAAACAACGGTTGTAGGTGTCTTATTTTACTAGGTAAGTGAGCGGCCAAAGTCCCACAGACCATTAATCACAACTTGGACTAACCATTGGTCTGAACGAACATGGTAACTCCTCCTTCTAACAGTTCAACAGGAACCCAATGTCAGATTAAGATTAGTAAAACTGCCAACCGCCCAACTTGGGGACTGCATCCCTCCACCATCCTTGGCACCTACAAAGCATTGTTCCGACCTATCCTACGCAAATGTTGCCTGGATATATATATATATATATATATATATATATATATATATATATATATATATATAAAACATGTACTAGAGGTGATCTGATAGTCGAAAGAGGGTGAATGGAAACGAAGGATAGTTGAAAGAGGATGAAGTTACAGAATGAACCGTTCATATTGAAATAAATAAGCCCGAAATACGCCGGAAAGGGAAAGGAAAAATAGGACAAATAAAATCCATCATTTTAAGGCCTACAGTGACCAAAACTGAATATGTATTTCCGAAACTTGCTCTAAACACTACAGTGCAAGCGTACAGAATAAACTGTTACGTAGCGTAGCACAGAGAGAAGACGCGCAGGCGGGCAGGCAAGCACGATTCCTGTAGCCTTCTTAGGTTGGGCAAGTCTTGGCTTGAATGCGAGTAAAGCACCCTATATCTGTCCAAATCCTTGAACGCTACACACTGCGCCTTGTTTTCCGGATCAGTTAACCCTCCCCTGCAAGTATTATTTACCAGCACTTCTCATTTCCCACCTCCCCACCCACATTGAACATCTCTGTGTGTCCCATACTTCCAGTTAACACGACTCCAGCGACTACACTGCAGCAATCCTGACGTGCTACCGTGGAAACATCTACACGCCTCACTCACTTTACGCTTACCCAAACTGTTTGGCAACAAGGGCATCCGGCCATCCCTTGAACTAATCTTTGCCGCTCAGTTAGGAATCATGCTGACAATGCACCGATTGTGGACAAAGGCAGCACAAGAAGAAGAAGAAGACCCATCGCTTCATAATGAAATTCACCCTGGTATAAATCCCTCCTTTCAGGCCAACTTGCTTCTCCATATCCGTTTACGATTTCAGGGCTTCTCTCCCTACCCACGCGTCCTTCCTATTACATACGGTTGACTTGGTCTAGCCCACGTCCTATCTGCATCCCGAACCCCATGTTTTCCTACCAACCACTGTCTCATATTATACTTATCCCCACAGCCTAAACCGCCTAAACGAAGTAGCACCATAAACACTTCATGTGCGCCAAACGACCAATCCACTTTCCCTTTCCCCATAGTTCTTCCCACCAGTACAGTGTTTTTGTTTTAACTTTATCGCAGGTCATTACTTTAAATGTACTTTTATGTATTTAAAATATCTTTACACAGTTAATCATTTCTTAAAAATATTCCGTGTTCATATATTTTAAATACTTTTGGCTGCAGAGCAGAGTAATGTTCCGCTACCAGTATATTCTTACGCCTCAGGGACGAGGAAATGAAATATCAGTAAAGAATTATTTATTATTAAAAATCCCATGCTTCTCGACAGAGCGTAGGGGAACGATGCGGGAGACGCGCACTGCCGTACTTGGTAATGTCCTAATGGAGGTGGTTGCCTTCCTCCGACCGTAATGAGGATGAATTATGGTGATAAAGACGTCACAACAACACCCAGTCATCTTGGGGCAGGCGAAAATTTCTGTCCCCACTGAGAACCGAACCTTGGACCCTATGCTCGGGAAGCGAAAACGCTACCGCAAGACCACGAGCAGCATCTATCTCCAGTTTACTTACAATCTGTCCCCATCGTTGACAAATCCTGGCTTGCTGCTGCACCTCCTCCTCTCCAAACACTGTATCTCCTTTCCCAACATAATTTCAGTCACCTTCCCCTCCACCTTTTCTTCCCTCCATAACCTATGCTGTCGATCCCACCCAATCCCAACTTGGGGTCCCAAACCACCATTTCGTTGCCACTCATCACCCAATTGACACGTTACACCTATTAGTTCCTTCCCACCTTAGAGATCCACATGTCTTTCCGTGTAATATCGTATCCAATACTTTTCACGTCCTGATACCTACATATAGTTACGAGGAGCCCACATCATCTCATACTGATAATAAAGAGAATGTACATCACATCAACATCAGCTTCTCATAAACATCACCACACATTTTACTTTCTAAATATTTTTATTAAAATTGTAAAGTTTTATAATTCAGTGACTGACGAGTGACAGATTCATAGCTTTGAGCACGTCCACAGTAGGGGGAATGTAAATAACTGATAAAGAAATGACGTCCATCTCATCCTACTTAGATTCATCTGCACAGAATCCCACCTTTCGAAATTCATATAGAAAAATTAATGTTAATATGAACTACCGCAGCTGTATTTTAGGTACGTGCAAAACTCCACAATCGGTTTAGTTACAAATGATCTTCAGGTGCCACAGAAAGTTCACCAACAGTCTTCCTAATTCAAAAATGGTTCAAATGGCTCTGAGCACTATGGGACTTAACATTTGAGGTCATCAGTCCCCTAGAACTTAGAACTACTTAAACCTAACTAACCTAAGGACATCACACACACCCATGCCCCAGGCAGGATTCGAACCTGCGACCGTAGCGGTCACGCGGTTCCAGACTGAAGCGCCTAGAACCGCACGGCCACACCGGCCGGCAGTCTTCCTAATTAATTCTCGCTACAAGCGACAGAAATTTGTTGCTGTCATGACTTAGAAAGGCCTAAAGACTATACATAAGAGCTTCAGTCATGCCACTTTGTGAGATTCAGTTACGACAACAGTTGGTGAACTTTTGGCTTCACCTGAAGACATACACTTAGAACGGAACTGGCTGTAAAGTAGTGAAATATAGCTGCGGTTGTTTTCAGTGACTTCTACATTATTCAGATGTGGAGCACTAAATAGTTCAGGTTACGCACTGTTCCATACAGTATGTAATGACTACTGGTGCTGTAGCCACACTAAAGTCGAAAACCATCATACTACCCTGTAAAACCACGAAGACGTACCCCTCACCCCATCCTTCATCAAGATACCTTGTCTCGAGCCATATAAAATGTCCCTACTCACACAACTTATCCGAACCATCTCACACAACCCCACGTGCTGAAACCCTCCTGAGAGAATTCCGTGAACTGTACCGATCTTTTTTTGGCTCAGGGACTAACCCCCTCCCCCATCTTTAGTGACTTACTTTGACTGGTATTTGAGGATGGTCGCTTTGATGAACAAGTTGCAGAGCATGTATGTGTATGTCACTATCACAATTTTAACTAAGAGGTGCAAGAACATCAATTTCAATCCCCAAGCAATATGACTGCGATCATGCGAGGATTAAGTTGCTGAAAATAAAAGGTAACCCTTACTCAAGTGATATCTCACCTGTTACAGGTACTTAACAAAGAAGGAAATAACAAGAAAATTGGTTTATGAATGTAGTATAGCCAGTAAGATTAACAATGCAAGTATTGGATGTTGTCGAAATAGACACAGAAAGTAATATTATGCGATTTGCTTTGAATCTAGACCCATAGCAGGTATGAAATTTATGAATCATCCTTATCACCTTGCAGCTGTAAATTGCTTGTTTATTTTCTGTATTACTTTACACTTTTGGTCTTAGCCTATTTTCAAGTACCCAGATACATTTATTGTCTGTACCATCACCAAAAATCTGTGATAGCAAATATTGCAACACAGGTTGCTTCCAACACATAAAAGGCACGACTGTCAAGAACAATTTTTAAGTCCTTGGAAATAGCCTGAGCCAAGAAATGGTCACATATGTGGGTAGAGGCTGATTCAGCTGCCTCTACCAATGAGCTTTATGAAACGCACACCACCTCTAAATGCCATACACAGGATTTTCACATTCTCTCCCTTGCTACATGCAAACTATTTGTTCAAATGGTTCAAATGGCTCTGAGCACTATGGGACTCAACTGCTGTGGTTATGAGTCCCCTAGAACTTAGAACTACTTACACCTAACTAACCTAAGGACATCACATACACCCATGCCCGAGGCAGGATTCGAACCTGTGACCGTAGCAACAGCGCGGCTCCGGACTGGAGCGCCTAGAACCGCAAGGCCACCGCGGCCGGCAAACTATTTGTCCTACAGAAAATACAAACTGGATCTTTTTGTAGGAAATTTATGTAGTTAATTTTTATACTGGACTATGTTTTCGCTAGAGGCTGTAGTATTCGAATTATTCAAGAATAAAATGGCCTTCAAAACCGTTTGTCCTTACCAATTTGAAAACTGTGGTCTCCAACAAAAGCGTATCACAGTACAGAATTCAACTATATTAAATTTCCTACAAAAAGCTCCTTCTTATTTTATTGTAGGAATAACACTTTGGCCATAGCGAGTGAGAGAACATGGATATTTCGTGAGCGGTTTTTGAAGGCGTCACGGGTTGCATAAAACGTATTGGTAGGGGCACCTGAATCAAGAAATCATGACAAGATGTCATTTTTCAAAAAAATTGAGAGTATTACGAATCTGACTTTCAAATGTGAATTATAATGGGACCTTCGGAATCTTTAGAAACGAAATTTGCAATGGAGTTCACTTAAGAAAGGCGATGCGCAGTGGCGAGGCAGTGTGTACCACGCGACGCTCCAGTTAACAGCATGATGCTGTAGTGTATGTGTATGTGCGCTTCGAGGTGCGTGAAGAACAATTAGGCACGGTGAAGGAACTCAGCGAATGTAGCATTTATTATGGTTGACCGAAAACAAACACGCCAAGTATTACGTTTAGAAATGGCTGTGATAGGTTTCCGAGCAAGTAATTTTATCTAGCGAGAATCAGAAGCAGACACAGTGGCTCACTGCCGCACTTACAGGATGACAATTAGTGGACTATATGAAATAAAATCGTCATGACTTCTGGACGCTTTGCGTTAGGACGTTCAAACTGCACGACTGGCCGCGGGGCTTGACGGGAATTAGTATGTACATTGTTGTTTGGTTTAGCGACGAAGCCCACTTTCATTTGGACGGGTTCTTCAATAAGAAAAACTGGCGCATCTTGGGGACTGAGAATCCGCATTCCGCGATCGAGAAGTCTTTTCACCCTCAACTGGTGACTGTGTGACGTGCAGTGTCCAGTCACTGAATAATCGGTGCGGTATCCCTTGATGGCAGGCTGACTGCCGAGCGTTACGTGAAGGTCTTGGAAAATGATTTCATCCCCATTATCCAAAGTGATCGTGATTGCATGTGGTTCATGCAAGACGGATCTCGACCCCATGGAGGCAGGGGAGTGTTTGATGTCCTACAGAAGCACTTTGGGGACTGTATTCTGGCTCAGGGTTACCCAGAGGCCACTGGCATGGGCCTCGATTGGCCGCCATATTTTCCGGATATGAACACTTGCTACTCCTCTTTGTGGGACTATATTAAAGACAAAGTCTGCAACAACAACCCCAAAACATTCACCGGGTCATGCAGAATTTCGATATTCGTCTGCGCCACGTCATCGCCAATGATGGCAGGCATGTCGAACATGTCATAACATAATTCTGAATATCTATAGTGACGTTTTCATGTTGAGTAAAGTGTATGAACGCCTTAATTTGCAACTAATTTACGTTTCTTTCATATAGTTCAGTAATGGTCACCCTATACCATAGCGTTGCCTGTTATCAGAGTAGGAAACGGCTGCAGAGTGTGGCGTGGGACTAAGACAGCACACCGGCGATGCACAGTACGCTCTTTACCTCTCTGCCCCGAGCGAATTATACACTCTCATTCTTACTTGCATACCACTATATAATGAAAAATTAGCTCCAATACGGGTGTCTTACGACGGTGAAAGACACATGCTTACCGATGTAGTCGCAGTGGTGGATCCGCCTCTTCTCGAGCTCCGGGTTGTTCCGTCGGTTGTACTTTGGCGTGGGGGTGGCTGCAGCCGCCAGCACCGTGGCTGCAGGTGGGGGCGGAGGCTGCGGGGGCGGCTGCGGGTGCGGCGCCTGCGCCTGCGCAGGGTAGGGAGGCGGCGGCGTGCGGCGCGCGCCGGGGGAGCCGGGATCCGACGCGGGCGGCGTGGGCGGCGGCGCGAACTGCCGCGGCAGCAGCCCGGGGGCGGGGGTGGGGGCGGGGACGGACGAGCCGGGGGCGGGCGCAGAGGCGGAGCAAGAGGGGGAGCCGGAGACGGAGGCGGCGACGCCGGCCAGCTTGTAGGACAGCGACGGCGCCGGCGCCGGCGCGGCCGCGGGGACCGCCCCCACCACCACTGCCGCCCCCGCCTGCTGCTGGGGCTGCGACTGAGGTTGCAGTCGGTGGTGCGCCGGCTGCGGCTGGAAGTAGCTGGGGTGGAGCGGCACCTGCAAAGCCACTGCGCGTCAACATCTCAGCACCAAAACTTTCGTAAGAAAGAAAAATACAATAATAAGAGTATGGGACCACATATTTACTGTGCAGTATGTCTAGACGATCTAACTGTTTTTCCTTATGTTTATTTAACCTGATCAGATTATGGCCATCTGGTTACTTGTTACTTCGGCCTGGGTGTTCATATATATGGTTTTTTACATCTTTGTTATGTAAGGAATCACAGCTTTAATGTGATAAATATGATAATGCAGTATTAGAAGAATTAAGAATGATCTGAATTCATGTAAAGACAATGTGACGAACAGTACTGACTAGGAACTGGAGCGTTAATACCCCCAGTACCAAGGCCATTGTTTTCGCCGCTGCTAATAGTAATAATAGAAACAATAATAATAATAATATGCGGCAGAGGAAAAGGTACAAATGTGATATTTTCTGAGAGAGGCAGAGAGATTTAGTGCACCAATGAAGAGCTTTGGATATGAGAAAGATCTAGTCGGAAGGAAAGATTATAAGTTGTAATGAGGCAGCAAGTGCACTGAAGCTAAAGTAGTTATCCAGTTATCAGATACAATGAAAGAGATCATTCAATAATCGGAGCTCTGCTCCCGAAAAGATCTTCAAGAAAGAGGGTGAGCGATGAAGCGGGACAGGGAAGATTTTGCTGTGAATTCGGTGACTTGCATTAATCACACATAACACAGCTCTCCTGGCCGTCTGCAAGGAAGACTTAAAAGGAATGTAAATCGTATGAGAGTAAAAATACTCTCCGTGGAGATTAAGTGATTGATTGAGGACGTTCTTTTTTTACGACATATTCATAGAAGCAATCCAAAATGCCACAACAGGTTTCGAAGAGACATTGTTCATCATAAGAGTGTTAAAAGTCAAAAAAGGAAGATAAAGAATGGTTATAGATGCTTGTCTCCTATTTTTTGTCTCTGGATACTCCAGTGATGACCACTGGCTAACACTGTGAAATGCTTTTGTGAATGCTGAGTAAGATAAAGAGGATAGATAGATACAGAGAGAGAGAGAGAGAGAGAGAGAGAGAGAGAGAGAGAGAGTGACAGGGAGAGCGTGGACAGCATAGTTGGCACAGAGTATGGCTCAACAATGAAGAAGGGAATAATAAAGGTGATGAGCAGTAACAGAAAGAAAAAGCAACTTGCTGAGTATAAATATTGGAAACGACACAGAGGGCAATTGCGTAGCAGATTTCTATCTAGGAAGAGAGATTACACAGGTTAATCGGACAGATCCAAGCCAAGAAAGCTTTATTGAGTAAATCAGCTTTATTGCATTTTTTTTTCAATATGCTACCTTCGATCAAAAACGGTAATTTCAGATGTATGTAGTTGAGTAAGCAATCTATCGAATCATGCAGAAACTGCACATCAGTATTCCGATGTTAGCAAGCTTTCGTTCTTGCAGTATTCCGAACTGTAGTTTCTGCACGTCGTAACGCAGGTCTGAAGATGATCACAAGTTCCCGAAACTAATCGTAAAATATATGCAACTAAGACGGAAAAGTGGACAACATATAAATTTTTAAATGTTAACATAGTCTCAGAATCTACCTGCGAACAATACGAGGGTGCTATATACACTGATATGTGTCATTTTACTGTATGTCTTTTAATTTTCGAGGAGTCGTCTTCAGAAATCGCTGCATATCCTAAAAGCCTCTGCATACTAAAGGTGAGTTTCACTACACGATCCATATGAAATTATTGTTTCCTGCATGAACGTTAATTAAAGCTGAGTCCTTACAAAGAAAATATGGTGGAAAATATAGCACCAGGAAGGACAAATATAACAAAGTAACTTAATGCTGAAGATCAGTTATTGCAGGACAGTATTTGATCTCCGTGATTTCAGTACCATGTGAAACCGCTCCCTGTAGCAATCAGAGCTTTTAAATGGAACTAAATGGGGCGAGGACTTGTCCTCTACGCAGTTTCCTAGCCCTTACATAAAGCACCTACAGATTGCTAGAAGGCAGTATCGGTTAAGCAGCGTTTCCAGCCATTTCCCAGACATTCAAGATGCTCGACATTTCAGCTAATCACGTAATCCATGGAGTAAGTGCAACAAGTAATTCTCTGAAGAAGCACTCAGAATGCCACCTTATGGTGTGTAGTGGAGTGTAGTTTGTGACAGCCACCCCACTTTCATATTCTAGTCGTGAATGGTGCGTGGTAAGCCTCCTAGTGAGCTAGAATCTTTCTAACTTTGCTTTTATGGCCATTTCGCGATATATACTTTGGAGGAAACAGTATACAGTGTGGTCAGAACAAAGACTGAAGAGCTTGTAAGGGTGCTTCAAGATAGGTTGTTCTCAGAAATAATTGTTAATCCTTTCGATTTAATTAGCATTGAAGTTAGCCAGTCAGGTCGTTGCGCGCACAAATTCAAGAAGCTTTCCAGAGAAATTGTCGCCAAACGTGTCCTTCTTTTACTTTTGTTATTTCATGACTTAAATTTATCACTTGCGAACAAGGCACGTTTTGACTGGCAATAAAGAATTTGAAAAAGTGGTAACTCATGCACCCACAAATGCCTATGCATTACCGCATTTTACTGCCTGCCAAGTCCTAGAATTGGCGCTCGTGACGACCTGACTGGCTAACTGCAATACCAAATTACGCTGGACAGGTGCAACGTATTTTTTCTTTTCTTTTTTTTAATTCTTTGTCAGCACACCCTCCCCTGCAACCCTTTTCAGACTGTTTCTGACCATCCTAGTAGTGCTTGACTCTTCGAGGAAATACGCTCTCGGAATTTAACAGAGAAACACACCAAGACGCAGAACGGCTCTCTTATAGCCTCTACATCTGGAGCTGGCTGAGCATCTTAGTGACTCTTTTCAGCTATCTACAGGAATCGGTAACGAAAAGCGGTGCTCTTATTTGGATATTCTTTATTTCCTCTATCAGTTCCATCTAATACGTATCCCAGTACTGCTACCTCGCCCGCCCGGCTAGCCATGCAATACAACGCGCTGCTTCCCGAGCGGGAAGGCGTGCCGGTCCCCAGTTCGAATCCGCCCAGCACATTACTGTCGAGGTCCGGTGTGCCGTCCAGCCTGTGGATGGTTTTTAAGGCGGTTTTCCATCTGCCTCGGTGAATGCGGGTTGGTTCCCCTTATTCCGCCTCAGTTACACTGTCAGCGATTGCTGCGCAAACACTGCCTCCACGTACGCGTACACAATAATTACTGTACCACGGAAAGATTGGGGTTACAATCATCTGGATCTGGTATGAGACGTTCCTGCGGGGAGGGGGGGGGTCCACTGGCTGGGGGAGGGGTTCACTGGCTGGTGGGGGCCGAACATCACAGTAACCTTAGGTTCAGTGTGCGGCGGCGGTGATGTGGGTGGATTGCTGTGGCCTGTTGTAGCGGTTGTGAAACACTAAGCGCTATGGCGAGACGAAGCCTCTCCGTCGTTTCTAGGTCCCCGGTTCAATACACACACTGCTACCTCTTTTCTGGTGGCAAAAACTTCTTGACGATTCTTCCAATGAATCTCAGTACGGCGCCAGCCTTAATGCGAAAAGCCTCGTAGAATTTCGGACGCCATCCAGAAACTAAAGACCAGCGTTCTCACAGGATGTGAAGTTGCGGTAGGTAGCATCAGACCCATCCGAACATTGACGATTCAATAAAAGTATCATGTAATACTGGTGGGACAGTCTACAGGAAGAATGCCACTTACTTGCAGCCGGTCCATGTCGTCCGGGGACTCCATCTTGACGATGGCGGCGGCGAGCATCTCCGCGTTCTCGGGATCCAGCTTCTGGATGCTAGAGGTGATGTCCTCCCAGATGGCCGGCCTCAGGAAGACGTCGTCGTCGGGGGCGGCTGCGGGGGCGGTGGCCAACGAGAAGGCGGCGGCTAGTGCGCCCGCCCCCGACGGGTGACCCACCGGCGAGTCACTGGGGGCGGGCGCCGGCGCCGGTGACGACTCGAGGTACGGGTCGTGGTGGTGGAGCCCGTGGTGGTGGTGATGGTGGTGATGGTGGTGGTGGTGCGGGGGATGGTGGTGGTGGTGGTGGTGCAGCGGCGACTCGCGCTTCACGTCCGGCTCGACGTCCAGACAGCGCAGCCGGTCCAGCTCCGGCCGGCAAAGCAGCGCGTCCAGCTCGCTCGTCTGCAACGTGATGAAGGGCTGGCTGCACAAACAGCGAAAGCTTGGGTCGAGTTACTGTGAGGTGCTGACATCTGTGAAGACTGGGAGTGAAGGTAGGAGTAAGGTACGTGGTATGTATCTGTCCTTCGCTGTTTACTACATAGAGTGCTGAAAGTCCTCATGTGTAGAAAGAATAGAATGACGGAGCTAAATATTATGACAGGTAATCAGGGCTACATATTAGAAGCCAGAACTGCAGAACTTTGCCTTTTGCTGGCTATGCTCTTACCAAAAGTGCTATGCAGCCTCAAACCACGGCACTACTCCTCTCCTACAATCTGAAACCACTCTCTGTTGCACAGCAAAAGAAATCTCTCGCGAAACAAACTTTCCAAGCCGAGCGTTCCGTGCCTTTTCCAGGAATGATGGTCCATCAACTTCCGTACTTCATCTTAAAGCTCGACAGACTCACCCAGACAACTGTATGTCCTGTATGGCTTCTAATAACTCAGTTAACCCTCACCAGTTTAGATTGTGAGAACAACGCAGTGCAATTTTCCAACCACTGAAGATTGTACATGAAATGTATAGAGCCAGCCATATCAAATTCAATATTGGCATAGCGTTTCTTATGAATAAAACGAAATATTTCACACGTTGAAGATGCTATGATGTTTTCTGAGGAACAGAGAACTGCACAATCAGTAACTGACAACACACACTGTTTTAATTAAATGAAGATTAACCCAGACCTGTAAACAGGGAAGATACCACAACAGTATCGTCCTTCTGGACGATTATGATTTTAATTGCTGGTAAGCGGCACACAGACTCCAATGGGACAGCAATAGGCAAGGATATGAGGAGGTATATTTGAAAGATAACAGTGCAGAATTAGACACAAACAGGTCTAGTGACTTGTTCCTGTGTATGCCTGTTTCAAATATACATAAATAAAACACAACGACACCAATCGCTTACCTAAATTTTCAGTAATGACACTTTTCTGAGCTTTTTTTCCATTATCAGCCAGCAGTTAGAGCGTTTAGTTCAGGTACATTTCAGTGGGTAAAGCCAGTGATTTCGAAATTTGTAGAATGTGTCAGGTTTATCATTTTGTTTGAAGAACGCTTTTTGGTAGATCAGTAAGAAGAAATTTTTAGGAATTCGTGTGATATTCCTGTAGTATTGTGTATGTTAATTGTGTGCTTTCTCGACAACCCAGCAGCTGTGTTGTACACATTCACTGTTTACAGCCCCTTTTAGCAGAGATGTTACAGGTGTTAAGTCCCTTTTGCATAGAGAGATGTTATAGGATATTGCGTCTTATTATATGCAAAAATGTTTATGGAGTTATACATCAGGGGCTGGTTGTCTTCAAACTAAGGACTCGTTTGGCGCAACTCTACACGCCATTCCATCCTAAGGAAGCCTTTCTCTCTCTCTCCACAACTACTGCAACCTTTATCCATCTGAACCTACTTACTGCAGTTAAGTCCCTCTACAATTTTTACAACCCAGTAGCTTGGCAGCAGGAATGAGAGAGGAGAAAGACTAATTGAGTCTGGAACTAATTTCGGATAGTAATATCGAACACTTTGTTCAAAAATCACAAGAGCAGGACGTATACTTGGAAAAGACCGGGAGATACGGGAAAATTTCAGTTAGATTACTTCACGGTCAGGCGAAGATTTCAAAAGCAGATATTGGATTTTAAGGCGTGCCCAGGAGCAGATACAGACTCAGATCACAATTTAATAATTATGAAGAGTAGGCTGGAGGTTGGGAGACTAGTTGGGAAGAATCAGTGTGAAAAGAAGTGGGACACGGAAATACTAAAAAATGAAGAGATATGAATGAAGGTCTCTGAGGCTACAGATACTGCGGTAAAAAACAGCTCAGTTTGTAATTCAGTTGCAGAGAAATAGACAACTCTAAAAAGGGCAGTCACAGTTGGGAAGAAAAACATAAGTGTAGGGAAGGCAACTGCGAAGAAACCTTGTGTAACAGAAGAGATAATTCAATACATCGATGAAAGGAGGAAGTACAACAATGTTCAACGGATTTCAGGAATATAGAAATACTAGTCACTTAGAAATGAAATAAGTAGGAGACGCAGGGAAGTTAAGGTGAAATGTCTGCAAGAAAAATGTGAAGACATCGAAAGAGATATGATTGTCAGAAGAACTGAATCAGTATACAGAGAAGTCAAAACAACCTTCGGTGAAATCTAAAACAAGGGGAATGATGTTAAGAGTGCATTAGGAATTCAATTGTTAAACACAAAGGAGAGAGTGGATAGGTGGAAACAGTACATAGAAGGCCTCTATAAGTAGAAGAACTTGTCTGAAACCGTGATAGAAGAAGAAACACGAGTCGACATACAAGAGATAGGGGATTCAGTGTTAGAATCAAAATTTAAACTAGCTTTGGAACACATAAGATGGAATAAGGCAGAAGGATAGGTAACGTTTCACCAGAATTTCTAAAATCATGTGGCAACAAAATCACTATTTCCGTTGGTGTCTAGAATGTATGAGACTGGCGATATACCATCAGTCTTCCGGCGAAACATCATCCACACAGTTCAGAAGACTGAAAGAACCGAAAAGTGTGAAAATTGTCGCACCATCAGCTTAACAGCCAATGTATCCAAGTTGCTTACAGGAATAGTATACAGACCAATGTGAAAGAAAACTGAGAATGTATTAAATGACAATCGGTTTGGCTGTAGGAAGGGTAAAGGTAACAGGAAGGCAGTTCTGACGTTGCGGTTGACAATGGAAGCAAAACTAAGGAAAAATCAAGATTTTCACAGAGTTTATCGACCTGGAAAAAGGTAGGTAGTGTGAAATGGTGCAAGATGTTCGAAATTATTAGGAAAAAAGAGGTAAATACAATACACAATATGTATAATAACCAAGGGGGAATAACGAGAGTGGAAGACCAAGAACGACGTGTGCGGATTAAAAAGAAAAATTGTCTTTCTCCCTTACTGTTCAATATGTGCGATGAAGAAACAATGACGGGAATGAAAGAAAGGTGTAAGAATTGGATTAAATTTCACGGTTAAAGGATTCGATAAGACGAAAGCAATGAAAAATTGTAAAAATGAAAACCGCGAGAAACTTATCAGAATTGGTGATCACGAAGCAGATAAAGTTAAGTTGAGCGAAATAACCCATGACGATCGGAGCAAGTTGGATATAAAAGGCAGGCTAGCACTGGCAAAAAGTGTACTCTTGGTCAGAAATAATTTTTAATTTAAGGAAGAAATTTCTGAGAATATATGCTTGGAGCACAGTAGTGTATGACAGTGAGGCATGGACTGTGGGGAATCGGGAACAGGATAAAATCGAGTGGACTGATAAGGTAAGGAAAGAGGAGATTCTCCACAGAATTGCTGAAGAAAGCAATACACGCAAAACACTGACAAGAAGAAGGTACAGGATGTTACGACATCTGTTAAGACACCAGAGAATACCTTCCATGATATTAGGGGCTGTAGAAAAAAATTCTGGTTAAAAAATATAACCAACTAATCTTCAGCGCTCTTCTGCAGCGGCAGCATCACGTTTTAGGAGGTTCCCCTCTTGTCTGGGCATCATCCACGTCAAACTACCGTTACAGACTACGCTCCAGACAAGTTCTACCAGGAGAGACTTACGAAATATTACTATGATATTCGATGTCACCAAATTTCTCAACGTCATAAATATTTGTTAACGGCAGTCCACATTTTATACCCTGTTTCGTCATAGTGAGTTAACATTTGTGGATATTTGATACTCAAATAGCTATTTTGTTTATTATCACGGTTTATAGAGTTAGGAGCTTATTTTGTTACGAAAACATGAGGTTTATATCTTCATCTCGCATGTTGTTGTATCATATAACAGCAATAGCACTTGAGCTGACAACAGAAGCATCGTGGTTTCATGGTAAAGTAAAGGGCAGTTGCCCGTGCTGGAAATAGTGACAATAACCGAAATAAGTACAGTAATAGGTCTAAAAAACGGTGACACCGTGGCATCAGGAGGAGCAGAAACCATGGCAAGCTGTATAAAATATGGAACTTATAAAACTAGCACCTCACAACAACGCGAGGTACAGTATTAAAAACCTGTTGCTGTTAGTACAGTAAGAGCTAAAAGAAAGATGGAGGAAACAAAAATAAACAAATATGCCTTGCCTTGCACAAGGCGAAGATTCTCTCCTACTTTTCTCTTCAAGCACGGAAAACAAGAAGAGTTGCAACAACAAAAAGGTGATTGTAATAGCACACTGACTGAGCGTTTTTTACATTCACATCTGGCGTTTAGCTACGACATTTAGCTATGAAACGTTCGTTTCCATTCCTTTCCACTCGCTTTTTAGCGACTGAAAATCAAATATGGCACCCACCAACTGTACGCATTCGTGGTGAATGTGAACGGTTAATTCGATCTGTCCTCTTATGAAACTGCGGGATAAAAGGGAAGTTAAGTTAGGTTGTCCTTTGAATTCAGCACAAGGCAGCTGTACTGACGGGTTCCGACAAAGGAGAACGCTTGAGTAGCAGGGTTGGAGGTCCATTGAAAAGACGCAGGTAATGGTAATGTCCGTATGCCAGGAGCGCTCTCGCACACAGAAGCGTTCAGATCGGCATGAGAGCGCACTTGTTACGGACTCGCCGTGTGAATGAGCAGCACGTGGGATGGCAGTTGCTTATGTCATACGGCAGCGTGTCCTTCGGCCAGCTTCTTAAACACTTCTCAACGAGCTTGTTTATACGACCTTGAAAAGCTTATACCAGCATCAGTAAACTTCCGCTGGATTTAGCAACAGCTGCATTCACAAAATGCAAATATCGCTCGAGAAACAACATTGCGCAGAACCTCTGCATCCAACTAACTCACAGATCATACACTAGCCTTATTGGAGACCTGGACGTCCTATGCGTTTTCTTGCAATTGTTGATGGATATTCATCTACAGACAATGAAATAATGTTTAGTATTCTTCAGGTGAGTATAAGTGAATCGCCGATGTTCACGTCATACTTTAATGAGGTAGTGGATAGTGAAATGTGACGTCAGGCTTTTCGCAGATGATGCAGATATCCAGGAGGAAATCTTTCCGGGTAGCAGTATCGAGTTACATCTCTAAACACGAATGATACGAGCCTGTTTATGCAGGGAGATGGAATGCTGTCCTTTACTCGAAACGTAAAAGCGTGACACATACAATGTTAGATCAGGATATTTCCTACCGGCAACCAAAGGGTTCACAGATTACATAAATGTCCTAGATGATTGTTCTTAAGGTTATATATTGTATATATTGTGCTCCACATTCTATGGATTTCTTTCAGTCCATCAAAAACCCATACGGTACATAAATAAATATCGGGAACTTCATTTTGTCATCCAAAGAGAGTGGATACAAACACTTGTATGCCCTATACTTCAAGTGTCTGAAGGCAAAGATTAACACAAGACATCGAATGTGTGACTGCTGAAAGGGTGAGACAGAAATCTTGAAAAATGACTGCAGACGAACATTCAATGAGAGAGGTGACACAACTAGCGAGAAATTCGTTTTCTTTTGAAGAAAATAATAATAAAATAAAAAATTTAAAAAGCACTTTATTTGGAACGAAAAAGTTTTGACCTTAAATGAAGTCTAAAATTTCTAGGCCTAAATTTCTTTCGTTACATGTAAAGCAAAGTACTTTAGAGAAATTCTGCTAGTTGTAGATGTCAGTGAAATGAACAAAAGCATGGCAGTGTTATTAAGGCATATAGTTTTGTTAAATTGTTTTGAATGTAATGACAAAAATTCCAAACCAGCATATATTGTCAAGTGACATTTAACTTGTTATTCGACAGAAAAATGAGGGTAGCCCATTGATAATGGAGAAACAAAAAAATAAATTTCGTTTTGTTCAAGACAGAATCTTTTCAACACGTGAACTGTTGAAGCAAACAAGGAAAGAAATAATATTTCAGAAGAACTTTGCCTGTGCTTGTTGATGATTTAAACGACCATCCACAAACAGACGATGTCACATTTGACGGGAAATATGAAAAAAATAAAGAGATGACTGTATTACGTAAATTCAAATACGGATGTAGTTTCAGTGTAATGGTAAACGAAGAGGAAACATTTCGAGCTAGATTTCTGCCTTGATCGAGCAATCCAGCTATGCTCCGTTAACGCAAGTAGCGTTGTTGACGCTCGGTAGCTCGGTACGGGCTTTTGTTGAAGTTTCGAGAACATACCTTCACCGAAGAGTCAAGCAGTATATTGCTCCCTCCTACGTATATCTCGCGAAGAGACCATGAGGATAAAATCAGAGAGATTAGAGCCCAAACAGAGGCATACCGACAATCCTTCTTTCCACGAACAATACGAAACTGGAATAGAAGGGAGAACCGATAGAGGTACTCAAGGTACCCTCCGCCACACACCGTCAGGTGGCTTGCGGAGAATGGATGTAGATGTAGACGTTTGCCGGCCGCGGTGGCCGTGCGGTTCTGGCGCTGCAGTCCGGAACCGCGAGGCTGCTACGGTCGCAGGTTCGAATCCTGCCTCGGGCATGGGTGTGTGTGATGTCCTTAGGTTAGTTAGGTTTAAGTAGGTCTAAGTTCTAGGGGACATATGACCTAAGATGTTGAGTCCCATAGTGCTCAGAGCCAGCCATGTAGATGTTGTTGTTGTTGTTGTTGTTGTTGTTGTTGTCTTGTTGATCAGATCGTTCTGTTTGCTTGTACGTTGGTTTGTAGTCACAGAGGCGGTACCCGTTAGGGATAGTGCCCCTTCTTGGAAGTACGTCTTTAGCTCACATACAGGATTAACGACCAGGAAGTCTGTATTTCCTCGCCTTGAGGTGGGGAACCGGCTGGACTGTGCGAGCGATGGAACACCTGGGCAACGACCGTAGCGTCTTGTAGATGGCGCTGAATATCACTTCTCCTGTTCTGACAAGACATTAAAAGATGACGCTTTAAAACACACGCAACGCTGGAATAGGACAGTACCGGAAAAAAGAAAATACCCGCCCGCAGGAAACTACCAGATTTCGTCAGTTTTTCTCAGAAAAATGGCTTAGCAGCGGACAACGATGCAGGTCTCTCCTCGACCTTTCCGTGAATTTCTCTAATAAATTTTACCCTTTCACGACCGTTCCTGCTCGTGGAGTCACGGACTATTTTTAGCTTCAACGACTTTCTACAGGCTGTTATCTAGTCCTATTCTCTAATACAAAGGTTGTCCGGGTTGAAAGCAGTGCGTCCCCAAAGACATTTCAGAAAATAAAATCATCTAAAATTACGCTAGTCAACTTTTACCTCACAGTGTACTGAATGAAGAAGACAAAATTACTCTTAGATACCCACGGAACTTTACAACAGCCTCCCAGATCAGAGTTACGAGGTGAGTTGCTTTCATGTGCTATTTGGCCACTTTTTGTTATAAATCGCGCAAAATTTAAGAACAACGTTCGACTAATGGGCATCTTTTAAGACACTGAAGCAGAAAAGTGCCTAGAAGAGTCAGAATGTCGTAGCTATACTACTTTAGTATCGCAAAGGCTTATGCGTAAATGGGGATGACTTCCACGAACACCCTTTGGATCGGAATGCAGCGCATTCAACTGAAATAATTCGCTCGATACTGTAAGCTCGGAAAATAAATAAAATATACAGTCATTATACCTAAAGTAAGGTATAAAGTTCTGAGACGGCATAAAACGAAAATATAAAATATTTGCGTTATGTAGATGGCAGAGATTTACTAAGTCTATCGTTTTAAGATACCATTTTTATCTTCAGTAGACATTACGGAGCGAATTGGTTCTAATGGTTCAAATGGCTCTGAGCAGTATGCGACTTAACTGCTGAGGTCATCAGTCCCCTAGAACTTAGAACTACTTAAACCTAACTAACCTAAGGACATCACACACATCCATGCCCGAGGCAGGATTCGAACCTGCGACCGTAGCGGTCGCGCGATTCCAGACTGTAGCACCTAGAACCGCTCGGCCACACCGGCCGGCAGCGAATTGGTGCAGTGATTACGACACTCATCTTGCACTTGGGAAAATGGCGGTGCAAAACTAAACCGGCAATGGAGATTTAGATTTACTGCAGTTTCCTGTAACAGCTTAAGGCGAATGCCAGTATGTTTGCTTTAGAAAGGACATGGTCGAATTACTTCACGAACCCTAAGTTGTACTATGTCGCTATTCAACTCGACAGCGACAGGACTAATTCCTAATCTTTTTCTTCTTATAGATAATTTTCTGCCATTCAGATCGGAACCACCAGGATCGATCATGAAATATCTGGAATTTGAATTATCAAATTAACTGAATTAATTGATATTAAATATGTGTACTCGCTGAGAACGCGCTGATGAAACGTAATGACGTGAAATGATAGAAGTATGGTCATGAAATGCTGTGCCTTCAGTGTAATGGGTAAGTTACATAGTGAATAATGAAAGTTTTTGAAGACAGAGGTTCTAGGTACGGAACGATTTGAAGTGGAATGATCATATAAAATTAATAGTTGGTAAGGCGGGTACCAGGTTGAGATTCATTGGGAGAGTCCTTAGAAAATGTAGTCCATCAACAAAGGAGTTGGCTTACAAAACACTCGTTCGACCTATACTTGAGTATTGCTCATCAGTGTGGGATCCGTACCTGGTCGGGTTGACAAAGGAGATAGAGAAGATCCAAAGAAGAGCGGCGCGTTTCGTCACAGGGTTATTTGGCAAAGGGTGATAGCGTTACGGAGATGTTTAGCAAACTCTAGTGGCAGACTCTGCAAGAGAGGTGCTCTGCATCGCGGTGTAACTTGCTCGCCAGGTTTCGAGATGGTGCGTTTCTCCATGAGGTGTCGAATATATTGCTTCCCCCTACTTATACCTCCCGAGATCATGAATGTAAAATTAGAGAGATTCGAGCGCGCTCGGAGGCTTTCCGACAGTCGTTCTTCCCGCGAACCATACGCGACTGGAACAGGAAAGGGAGGTAGTGACAGTGGCACGTAAAGTGCCCTCCGCCACACACCGTTGGGTGGCTTGCGGAGTATAAATGTAGATGTAGATCACCTTACCAACCATTAGGTTATCTGAACAGGTCTCTATACCTGATACAAACTTTCATTGTGACAAGTGTTTCCAGCTAGTCTCTCCCGACAAACAACCTCGTTAAAAGAAAGGAATCTGAAGAGGGAACACGGTGTGGCCTACAATCTATAAGATTTTACTTTCAACCGTATCTTCTATGTTCCGGAACTGGACACATGAGATGGAGGACATGCCTCATCTTGCTGTAGGGAGAAGATTCAATTGTATAGCAATACCAAGAAAGATAAATGATATAGATAATTTGAGTTAAGTGCACTAACATTGCATCGTTTGAGGCCATACTCGTAAAACCAAGAGGTCTTGTCTGGAGCCTTAGTCATACAGTAATTTTCATTATACACGACATAGTTATTCTGTGGAGAATTCCACAGTAGTGTTTTCTCTCTTGGCCGTACATATTATGATAATTGGTGCTTGTAGGGGAAAACACAAGGAAGAGTATCAGCAAAAGGCATCTATTAGTTCGACTATTACTAAGATACGAAAGCGAGTCAGTAATTGAAGGACTGCTTTCTTCTCCATAGGTTCACAGCACTGATTCACTGTTGTTCTTGTGCGTCAGCTTTGCTGCGCTATTCGTAATAATTTCAGATAATTTTATTATGCATCTCTAAATCATCGCTAAATTTATGCTCGTTGGTCACCACATCAAACAAGAAATACAAATAGGAAATAGAAGACATGACATTTTGTCGTCGAGATAATCGGACGAGACGTACTTTGCGACAATCTGATGCTGTGCAGTGCATGCTTCCACAACAGGTATTTACGTAGTTTCTGATATTCAGTTTATGGGCATAAGACGATGGCCCAAAGCATATTTGTCTGGCTAATATTTCGTTTTATAATGCTGGAGGCATCAGCAGAGGCTATAAAGACTCAGAAAGCAGTTATAACCTGAAATAAGCTCAGAGTTCCGAATTGGTTATACATATATTAATGTAGCGGTCAGCTCGTGACGTCATCACTCCGCTGGATAAGATCGAGCAATCGCGCCGACATGTGTTGTAAATGTTTATTTAGTACTTAACAGAAACAAGAAATACCTGAGTCAGCAAGGCCGCCGGATCTCTCCAAAATTAAGTACGTTTGGTGCATTATGAAGAAGACCCCCCACCCCAACCAGCTCGCGATTTTGACGATCTAACGCGCCAGTTGGATTGGATTTGACATGATCTCCCACACGAGGACGTAAAACAGCTCTGTCAATCAGTTCCAAGCCGAATAACTGCTTGCATAAGGGCCAGAGGTGGATCAAAGTGTTATTGACTCGCTCATTTTGAGAAACTCTTTCTCATGAATAAATCATCCAATTTTTCTGGAATAATTTTCATTTGTCTATCTGTACATGTAAATCACATGTACCAACTTCTGTCCCATTCGGATAACTCCTTAGTGGTGCGTCTTTTTTTTTCTCTCTCTCTCTCTCTCTCTTAGAGTGTATTTCAAAGCCAAATGGACCCGTATTTCAACACATGGGTGCAGGAATAGACGTACACCTGCACTCCAGTGTTGTAATCACTTGGCAGCATCATTCAGTCACCGATGTCATCTGCTCATCCGTTCCCGTAGCTTTTTTTTTATTTTTTCCTTTTTCTGTGTGTATACAGCGGCTACAGAAACGAAGGCAACAAATTGTACCACGGCTCAAGATCTGATCGCTATCTTGTTCTCCAGCGATTAGCAGACTATTAAAATCAGCAGCTATAGAGAATCTATTTTTATTTCTCTCTCTTTTTACGCTCCCCTCTTTTCGCCAAGGCCGTGATCAGCAATTAGCATACGACTGAGGGGCCGGCGATGTCGCCTAGGCGGACCGCCGCGCGGCTATGAAGGCGAGAAAACCGCGGCAGGGCGCATGCGCGCGTCTGCCCGCATTAGCATATACAAGCGTGGAGAAATCAGACAACAGCCGGCCGACAAGCTAATGTGGCTGTAGCGCATAAATACGTTCCCGGGCCCGAATGAATCGTATCGTTAACTCTCCGGGAGATTGAAGCCTTCCACACGAATGTACCCGGCCGGTTTCCGTTAAGTGCCGAGGTAAAACCGCCTGCCCGCCTCCCCGACTGGAAGACAAAACTGCACAGTAAAAACAAAGCGACGACGACAGGTGGAGAGGCGGCCAATAAAGGCGAGAGCGGCCAGAGCGGCGGTGAAAGCGCGCCTAGCTTCGTCAATAGAAATCGTTGCGCCCCCTCCCCGACCCTCGTAAATAATGCATTTAAACTGCAGACGTCGCGTGCGCGCCTCGTTAACGCTATTTTGTCTTTCAGTTAAAAGTTTCTTTCCGATTACAACGTGCTTCACGAGGTGTTGTCACCCTTTAAAAACCCCAACAATTAACTTGAACTCGGGTAACAGCGCAGGTCCTCGTATGCTAGTTTCAAAACAACGCTGCAGTGAAATGTGATACATGTACCTTGTTCTTCGCAGTAAACAAATCACATCAAGAACCCGTCAGAAACATGAAGTAACAAGTGCTATTGACAGAGGATCTGAAATTGATTCCGTATTTTTAGATTTACAGAAGGCTTTTGACACAGTTTTCACGCAAGCGGCTTCTGATAAATATCGCGCGTCGCCTGTCTGTGGAGTATCGTCGCAGTTTTGTACTGGGTTTGTGCTTTTCTTTCTGTAAGGTCACGGTTTGGCTTCCGTAGAAATGTTTGAACACGGGACGCAATACAGACACTACGACTTATCTTAGAAGAAAGATAAAGGAAAGGCAAACCTACATTTCTAGCATTTGTAGACTTAGAGAGAGCTTTTGACAATGTTGATTGCAATACTCTCTTTCACATTCTTATGGTGGCAGGGGTAAAAATACAGGGAGCGAAAGGCTATTTACAATTTGTACAGAAACCAGATGACAGTTACAAGAGTCGAGGGGTATGAAAGGGAAGCAGTGGTTGGGATGGGAGTGAGATAGGGTTGCAGCCTATCCCCGATGTTATTCAATCTGTATATTGAGCAAGCAATAAAGGAAACAAAAGAAAAGTTCGGAGTAAGTATTAAAATCCATGGAGAAGAAATAAAAAATTTGAGGTGCGCCGATGAATTTGTAGTTCTGTCAGAGACAGCAAAGGACTTGTAAGAGCAGCTGAACGGAATGGACAGTGTCTTGAAAGGAGGATATAAGATGAACATCAACAAAAGCAAAACGACGATAATGGAATGTAGTCGAAATCACTCGGGTGATGCTGAGGGAATTAGATTAGGAGATAAGACACTTAAAGTAGTAAAGGAGTTTTGCTATTTGGGGAACAAAATAACTGATCATGGTCGAAGTTGAGGGGATACAAAATGTAGACTGGCAATGGCAAGGAAAGCGTTTCTGAAGGAGAGTAATTTTTTAACATCGAGTATAGATTTAAGTGTCAGGAAGTCGTTTCTGAAAGTATTTGTATGGAGTGTAGCCATGTGTGGAAGTGAAACGTGGACGATAAATAGTTTAGACAAGAAGAGAATAGAAGCTTTCGAAATGTGGTGCTACAGAAGAGTGCTGCAGATTAGATGGGTAGATCACATAACTAATGAGGAGGTATTGAACAGAATTGGGGAGAAGAGGAGTTTGTGGCACAACTTGACTAGAAGAAGGGATCGGTTGGTGGGACATGTTCTGAGGCATCAAGGTATCACCAATTTAGTATTGGAGGGCAGCGTGGAGGGTAAAAATCGTAGAGGGAGACCAAGAGATGAATACACTAAGCATATTCAGAAGGTTGTAAGCTGCAGTAGGTACTCGGAGATGAAGAAGCTTGCACAGGATAGAGTAGCATGGAGAGCTGTATCAAACCAGTCTCAGGACTGAAGACAACAACAACAACAACAACAAGGTCACAGACCGTAGGAACTGAAAGAACGAAATCGAGTGAAACAAAAGTGATATCTGGCTTTCCTCAATAAAGTAGGCCCTCTGCTGTTCTTAATGTGTATAAAGAATTTACCAGAAAATCTGAGCATCCTTGTTAGATTATGTGCAGACTGTTGCGCCATGAGATAGTCTGGAGTAATGAACCATAGGGAGAAAGGTGCCACCATTATGTTGAGCGTGAACTCCGAAGTAAAAAGAAACATCATAAGCGTTGCTTCATCTCGACCTCTGAACACCCAGTTCTCCCCACCACTCTTGGGGTCAGGCCAGCCGGTGTGGCCGAGCGGTTCTAGGTGCTTCAGTCTGGAACCGCGCGACCGCTACGGTAGCAGGTTCGAATCCTGCCTCGGGCATGGATGTGTCTGGTGTCCTTAGGTTAGTTAGGTTTTAGTAGTTATACGTTCTAGAGGACTGATGACCTCAGAAGTTAAGTCACATAGTGCTCAGAGCCATTTTGAACTATTTTTTTGTCCATAAACATAAAGGCTATGCGAATAACTTCATCCTCATGTAACACGACGATCTGCTCAAGTATTGTCTTCCACACTGAACTTCGACGTGAAGTGAATTTCATTCTAGGAGGGTAAATTAGGAGAAGTATAGTACAAGATATTGTAAAACATTAGTGTACAACATTTTACCTTGCAAAACCAGTAAATAAGGATCATTCTATTGTTGATGCAGATAACTGTGCAGCTGGTTTAATGTCCTTGGATACACACTTGATGGTCATGTTGAATGCATCAAATTTTGAACATTTCACTGAGTGGTGGCGTCGGATTTATATTTTCTATATTCAGGCGTTTCCGAGAAATCTCTTCATCTTCCGCACTGCCTTGCTGTTAATGGTCAGCGTAATGGTCTAATGGCAATAACACTACGTTATTGGTTTTATTTGTCAACATGTTATACTACGAGTGCAATTCTGAACTGTGATGTTACCGAGATTAGTATGTAGTCAGTTAATCGCATCACTTCTGAATATTTATTCTGCAGTATAAGGACTGTTTATTAATGTTTATGGTCATGCAAGTGTCGTTTATACTTTTTATTTCGGTATAATTTAAACTCAATGCAAAAGAAAGTGCTAGTGGAAGACTCTGCGACATGCAATATTTGTTCTTGAGTACTGAATCCCATAGACTTGGTGTTGATGTGTGTCATGATCGATCTTCTACGTTTAGAAGTGATCGTTTCCGGTGTTTGCCCATAATGTTCTGCTTCATCAGCATTATTGCGACGAATCCTAGTCGAGCGCTTCTCTCTATCGCGGTGAGGTCACTTTAAATTTTACTTGCCGTGTTTTTTGTGGAAAGGCGGTTAAATTTAGGAATAAGCCGATAATTAATCGTTTTATCCTGAGTTGTAAATTACTGTTTTACACTTTCCTTCTCGGCCCCAACTGTTAACATAAAAACCTCGCACTGATTGCACAACCATGGTCACTTCGTCGATCAGTGAAATAAATTTTGTACCTGTTTTATTATTTTCCTGCGATACTCACGTCTTCCTTGCCCTCTTAACATCCGACCGCGGATATTACTTTTGTCAAATATTCACACGTACTCCTTCGAGATGCATATCCAGCTCTTTCCCCTACTACCGTCCGACTCACAATGACGTCCTATCCTTTTATCCGGGTGTCTCTGCTTGCACTCCAGCTAGGATCACGTGAACAGCACGCGGGCGTTGAAGACAACAAAACTTGCCCAATATAGTTCTGAACGCCTACATCTACATCTCTTCCCTGAAAGCCACCTTACGTCTTGTGGCGGAGGGTGTCACTTCCCCCTTTCCTTTTCCAGTCGGGAATGGTTTGCGCGAAGAAAGATTGTTGGTAAGCCTTTATGTCATTGATATTGTGACTAATTTTGTTTTCATGATCTTTTCGCGAGATATACGTAAGAGGAAACAATGTATAGGTGGTGGTGTGGTAAGTTCCCATGGGACCAAACTGCTGAGGTCATCGGTCCCTAGGCCTACACAGTATTTAATTTAACTTAAACTAACTTACGCTAAGGACAATACACACATTCATGCCCGAGGGAGGACTCGAACCTCCGACTTGGGGAGCCGCGCGAACCGTGGCAAGACATCTTAAACCACGCGGGCTAAAATATAGGCTGAGTCATCGAAGTTTAAAAGTAAATCACATGGTGAATCAGAACTCCTCTTTTGCAACGCTTTTCAAGTAAGCATCTCCTTGTGGCCTTTCATAGTCAAACAGCTACTCCATAGGGAGAGTGCGTTCATTGGCAAATTTCGTTACACATTTTTGTGCAAACAATTTTAGTAATTTGTACATTAATAAAAATATGATATGACGTCGGAGGTATCCGAGGACGTGGCCAACTTAAAACGAAGTCCGCAGTCAGCTAAGTAATGTGGTACAGCCCTTCTTCGTTTTGTTACTTCTTCCACTCACCGACCTGCTAGAACAGCGCCCCGAACGCAGTGACGTATTAAATACCGCTCCATCTTGTCAGTGTTTGCCACTGAAGTACGTAACTCTTAATCGTTTCTCGATATCGCTTCATTCACATCTACATCTACATCTACATGATTACTCCGCTATTCACATGAAAGTGCCTGGCAGAGGGTTCAATAAAACACCTTCAAGTTGTCTCTCTACCGTTCCACTCTCGAACGGCGCGCGGGAAAAACGACCATTTAATTTTTTCTCCACGATCCCTGATTTCTCTTATTTTATCGTGATGATCATTTTTCCCTATGCTTTTGCAGTTGGAGGAGAAAACTGGTGACTGAAATTAATGAGGAGATCCTGTCGCAACGAAAAACACATTTGTTTTAATGAATGACACTCCAATTCACGTATCACGTTTGTGGCACTGTCTCCCCTATTTAGCGATAATACAAAACGAGCTGCCTTCTTTGAACTTTTTCGGTGTCATCCGTCAGTCCCACCTGATGCGGCTCCCATACTACACAGTAACACTCCAGAATATGGCGGACAAGCGTCGTGTATGCTGTCTCTTTAGTAGACCTCTTGCATATTTTAAGCGTTCTGCCAGTGAATTGCAGTCTTTGGTTTGCTCCGTCCCGAACACTATATGCCGGCCGCGGTGGCCGAGCGCTTCCAGGTGCTTCAGTCTGGAACCGCGCGACTGCTACGGTCGCAGGTTCGAATTCTGCCTCCGGCATGGATGTGTGTGATGTCCTTAGGTTAGTTAGGTTTAAGTAGTTCTAAATTCTAGGGGACCTCAGATATTAAATCCCATAGTGCTCAGAGCCAACTAAACAACATTATCTATGTGACCGTTCCAAATTTTGGTTATTTGTAATTGTAATCCCTAAGTATTTAGTTGAATGTACAGCCTTCAGATTTGTGCGATGTACCGCGTAATCGAAATTTAGCGGATTTCTTTTAGTACTCATGTGAATAACTTCACACTTTCCTTTATTAAGGATCAAATTGCCACTTTTCGCACCACACAGATATCTAAATCATTTTGCAATTCGTTTTGGTCATCTGCGTGTAATCTAAGAGGGCTACTCAGTTTGTCTCCTGTGTCTTCATTATGGATCAGGATCTGCCTGTGACACTTCCTTGGCGAACGCCGGATATTACTTCTGTTTACTCGATGACTTTCCGTCTATTACTACGAACTGTGACCTTCACTGTACTTGTCCGGGATATGTGTAACATTCGGCGCCAATCTCACATTTCTAATGCCGCTAGTTGTTTTTTATCCCTCTTTACCAAAGTCGAGAATTGCAGTCCATATGTTGCCACTTTCCAAGTAAAAATCCTTTTTGCAACGTCATTCAGAAGAAATATGACTTCGCAAATATCTGAAACGAGAAATATCATTTTGAAATCCGTTGTTTCTTTCTGAACAGCCCTGTATTTCACCTACTTCCGTTTAGTAACTAGTCGTGGATCTGAATAAAATACTGTCAGTAGCGAGAGAATATGTTATACTATCAGTAGCAAACATAGAGTAGTATTGGCACCACAATCACATAGTGAGACAAATAAAGTGTCGGAAAGACGGAAGAAAGAAAAACGTTCCAGTGCAGCGGATACTATTCAGCTAGAATCTATTGCAGCTAATGCTTTCGCTGCCAGACGTGAACAAGACGTGTGAGAGGCGATACGGCGCAGTCTGCTGGAGATACTCCCATCGCGCGCTCCCGTATCGTTAGCGGCGGCAGTAATCAGCGCTAACTGGAATACGCATCGCCGCCAAGCCGACATATCTACGGCCGTTCGTTGTCTCGCCCTGTGTTTGTGACGTGGGCGCCGTGCTGTGCCCGCTGCTTAACTAATGTGTGATCGGCATGCCGTCGATAAGAGAAATGACGCTTATAACTAACATTGTTCCGAAGGCTGCCGGCCGTCTTCCCTTCTCTCTCTACACGTATATATATATACACTCGTTCATGAATTATTCAGGGTACCCTAAACTGGTGTTACGAGCCGCTCACGACCGTTCGACTAACGTGTTTATGATTAGCACCTCTGGTCTAGTTCTTGCTCTCGGTTTCCTGTGCAACGTCTTTCTCGCTCTCTGAATAGGGGCTTAAATTACGGAAGCAAGGAGAGCCGCCGCTAGTTGATATTGCTTTTTATCTGTAAACTGATGGGAACGCTTGGATGTCATAAACACTCAACCGCGGCGACCTCCCGGACCGTCTCCATGATACACAGTAGACATATAAACTGGGATAAAACTGTCAGCAAAAAAGACTGCAGACGAACCCCAAGTGAGGGGTTCATGAAAGTGGCCCAGTAAATACGCTTGCAGTCTTGACATCTACGTATGTCTCTGACATCGACATCGGTCTTTAGACTGATTTCTTGTTTGATGCTATCCTGCACCTTTTCCTGTCTTGTGCTGATCTTTTCGTTGGTTGGTTGGTTTGTGGGGGTTAAAGAGACCAGACGATCTTTTCGTCTCTGTATAATTGCGTAGGCTTCCGTGACCAGAGTCAGTCCACATAAAAATTTTCTGGATATGGTACCGCGTCATAATGTAAAAACTGCTGCTGCTGGAGAAAAACCAACGTTACAGCCACGGTTGCAGCGGCCTTCTTCTGGGTCTAATGGTGCGTTCTGTTTTTTTTTCCTTTTTTGAATTTCGATTTCCCCCTAAGGGGGAGGGTTGGCAGCAGCTTAGTACGCTGCTCTTCAGCCTACAGACTTTTTAAAACGTAAGAAGAAGAGAAGAAACAATAAAAGCAGGCGGTAAAACGGTGACTTAAATTGTAAATCGGCGGAAAATTGTGGAAAGTTAGAACATAAAATAAAGGGTTGGCAATGCTAATAAAATACACAGGAAGCAGAGAGGTAGAATAGTAGACAGACAATTAAAAAACATGGCGACAGTCTGGTTTCTGTTCGCAAGAGATATAAAAATCACACCCAGCGACAGTATGATTTCCGTTGGCAACACTTCGGAAAAGAACACACAACACTGAACAATCACTGTAAACACTGCACAAAAATATCGGCACAACGATGACACACCATATCCAAGGGCAGATGGGTGGGGGGGATCTGGACAGATGAGGGGAAACAAGGAGGGAGGAGAGGGAAAACGAAAGGGGGGAGGGGAACCGAAGGAGGTAGAGGACTCATTGGGGGGGGGGGGGGAGGGGCAGGGCAGACGTGAGAGGGAATGGGAAAAGGCAGAGGAGGGAAATGCAAAAGGACTCGGGGTAGAGAAGTGGGGCAGAGAGAGGATAGGTGGGGAAAAGAGAGGACGGAAGGGGGGGAGAGGGAGCCCAGGAAGACGGAGGAAAGGAGGGGGGGGTGAGGATCAGAGTTGATAGGAGGGATAAATGGAGGGAGAGAGGGCATCATCCGGGAGGGGGAGTTGATGGAAGCCACCTTGGGAAAGGAGATGAAGGGTGTAGAGATGGAGGGTAGGGAGGACACAACAGTGAAAACGTTGCTTGGGGTGGGGATGGGAGAGGAGAGGAGCAACCAGGGGGTGAGGGGGATCAAGGCAGCGGGAGGTGTAGAGTATGCATATATGTTTGAGGAATGGGAGCAGATGGGGGAAAGGAATGAGGTCGTAGAGGATCCGCGTGGGGGACGGGAGGCATATACGGAAGGCGAGGCGGAGTGCAAGACGCTCAAGGATCTGGAGGGATACAGAATTTGGGGGGGGGGGGCTCAGATATCCAGGCGGGACTGGCATAACAGAGGATGGGACGGAATAAGGATTTGTAGGTGTGGAGGATGGCAGAGGGGTGCAACCCCCATGTCTGGTCAGAGAGGAGTTTCAGGAGTAGGAGACGGTTGTGGGCTTTGGATTGGATGGAGCGGAGATGAGGGATCCAGGTGAGGTGACGGTCAATGGTGAGGCCAAGGTAGGTGAGGGTGGGGGATAGGCGGACAGGACGGACGCAGACGTTGAGGTAGAATTCCAGCAGCCGGAAGGAGCGAGTGGAACGACCTTGCGTTCTAGCTATGCAGTGTCCTTTATATGTTGTTGTTACTGTTCACTGCACATGCCATCACGTCATAATTTTAAAAGGTAGTTAGTTTCAAGGTCAGTTAAGGAACAAGGAGAGGGAACTTTATTTTAATAGGTTATTGCGGTGGAGGGAGAACGTAACCTCTGTTGCCTATTGGCTCTTGTGTTTTGTACCATGATTGGTGGTCACCGTCGAATGAGAAGTTGGCTGCTGTTTACCAACTGCTGGACGTCGGCCGCACGGCGGCAGTTACTCGCGGTAGTGCTCGTGTCTCGTGTTCACAGTGCGGTCTCTTGGCCTCTGATTGCTGGCAGCCAAGATGGGGCAAGTCTGAGTCCATCCTCCCTGTTCATGATATTAGGGTGTTTAAGTATTTCGACGGCATCTCTGATTTTTCGTTTCGTCGTAACTGGCTGCTTGCCCAACACACAGGCTTCGCTGAATTTTATTTCTTTTCTGTAGTCTTACTGATGTTATGCCACTGCGGATTTGTTGTGTTGCCCTAGACGAATATAGCGCTCGTGTTCCCGAATGCGCTTTGCTATTGGCCTACCAGTCTCGCCGATGTATGCCTCTCCACATTCGCATTCCACCTTGTAAACGCCTGCAGTGTGTAATGCTTCCACCTTGTCCTTACTGGAGCCTAGCACGTCCTGGTTCCTACGACCACCATAGAAGACAAGCTGCACCCCAACGTGGCGAAGGTCTTTCCCTATTCGGTCAGTTACATTTTTCATATAAGGTAAGCGCAATGTTGGCTGCAGTTTGTCTACTTCTTTCTTACTTGTGTCCGTCGACAAGGCTGTGTGGATCAACTTATGGCTGTAGCCAATGGCTAGAGAAGTTGTGCGTAGCCTTTTAAGCTCAGGTGTTATGTTTTGAGCATCGCTTATGCGTTGCGCACGGATTGCCAAAGAACGGATGACAGAGTTCTTCTGCGCTGACTGGTGGTAGGATTGGGCGTGCAGATACGTGCCTGTATGTGTGAGCTTGCGATATACTCTGTGCCCCAGTGTGCCTTCCGTTCTCCTGTATACTTCGACGTCTAGAAATGGAATTGCACCATTCTTTTCTACTTCGAGCGTGAACTGTATCTTCCCGTGCATATTTTTCAAATATTCGTGAAACTTGTGTAGCTCCGCTTCACCATGAGGCCATATAGCGAACGTGTCGTCCACGTATCTGAACTAGCAACGTGGGCGTAAAGGAGCTGAACTGAGGGCCAGCAGTTCGTAAACAGCAGCCAACTTCCCATCCGACGGTGACCACCAATCATGGTACAAAACACAAGAGCCAATAGACAACAGAGGTTACGTTCTCCCTCCACCGCAATAATCTATTAAAATAAAGTTCCCTCTCCTTCTTCCTTAACTGACCAATGAAACTAACCACCTCTTAAAATTATGACGTAATGGCATGCGCAGTGAACAGTAACAACAAAATATAAAGGACACTGCATAGCTAGAACGCACCATTACACCCAGAAGAAGGACGATGCAACCGTGGCCGAAACGTTGGTTTTCCTCCAGCAGCAGTAGTTTTTACATTATGACGCGGTACCATACTCAGAAAACTTTTATGTCAACTTTTCGTCTCTACTTAGCTATTACACTCTTCATCCTCTATAGTCTTCTTTGCATATACTAGTCTTCGTATGCCTTTACTATCTTTACCCTCCACTGCTACTTCCTCAGCCGAGTAAACTGTTCACTAGTGCTGTAGCAGACGCCCCACTCATCTGTCTTTCTTCTGGTGAGGAATTTCCGTCAACCTTTTTCGTTTGCAATAATTATTCATTTTCTACGTTAATCGTTCTATTCAGTTATTCATGTATATCGGTAGCACCACATTTCAAAAGCGTCCAGTTCCTTAATTTATGAATGCATTATTTATTTGCACAAAGCCTTTTGTCGAAAGTCTCCTTCATCTGCACCTGTGACAGCTTTCTGGCATCTACTGTTTTGTGTAATCTTACTTTTATGATCGGACAATTCTTCTGCTTCTGATTTTGATGTTATGTAAAACGTTGAACTCCTTCCTCAGCGTCGTTGTTTTATGCATGGTCAATGTGCATTGCAAACACATGGACGGAAACTATTTATGGCAGTATATCAAGATTAATTAACCTGTAAGTACATGCACCGAAGTATAAAGTGCAACATTCACGCTCAAGAGGGGATATTTCGTATTGCAGTGTTCCTTGCTGTGCATATCGCCACATAACTTCTTGTTGAAGTGTATACTTCGAACGCAAGCAGAGCCAGTCTTGTCGGTGCATTAGCAACTACTTAACGTGTTTTACCATCCGGAGAGGCGTCATCTGGGGAATGAAATACACCGGGCTGGTAATTATGTAAGTACCAGGAGGTTGTAATTAATGTGCAGCTACTCAGTGAGATCCAGTGTCGGCTGTAATCACCATAAGGCAGCGAAACTTGGTAGATATGCAAATGCGTTAATGCGGTACCAGTATAGGCTGGGAAACAATCAGTCCCAATTTTGATCACCAGGTGCAAATCTGGCGCTGGACGGAATCTCGTCTACGTCTCCGGTGCTCATATTGAACCTTTATCACTTGTTTGATCTTTTCTGCCCACGTCCTGTTCCTAACACATTACATATGGGAAGCTTTAAAGTCAGTACCGCCATTACACTGTTGTTTATTTACAGTGCTACATTTACACTTAGACAATCGAGATTTCAGCTTCAGTGTGCCATTATCAAGCACATGCGGTTAAAAATTGTCTAAGATGGCATACTGTCGTATTAAAATACACTATGAGACACAGTGTCTAAGAGTCGATATTTCTGGCAGAGCCTACTGCTTTGTTTCATCACTGATACACCATCTTGACTAAATGACAGTTGGCTAAGAGTTAGTTTCTAACCGATTTGCAGAACATCAATGGTGCACTGAAAACCGGGAACTGGAGAAATATGCAGTTGTTGAGCACAGCCTCACAAACAAACATAAAATACTGTTTGACGAAAAAAAAGTTTTGTCGCAGGCTACTACATACTGTGACTCTATAACTGAAGAGGCTGTAGAAATAAGAATTTGTGGTAAAACCTTTAACCGTGACGGCGGATGTAATGCCACGCGGGATTAGCCGAGCGGTCTGAGGCGCTGCAATTTTACACTGTGCGACTGGTCCCGGCGGAGGTTCGAGTCCTGGGTGTGTGTGTTTGTCCTTAGGATAATTTAGGTTAAGTAGTGTGTAAGCTTAGGTTCAAAAAATGGCTCTGAGCACTATGGGACTTAACTTCTGAGCTCATCAGTCCCCTACAACTTATAACTACTTAAACCTAACTAACCTAAGGACATCACACACATCCATGCCCGAGGCAGGATTCGAACCTGTGACCGTAGCGGTCGCGCGGTTCCATACTGAAGCGCCTAGAACCGCTTGGCCACCACGGCCGGCTGTGTAAGCTTAGGGACTGATGACCTTAGCAGTTAAGTCCCATAAGATTTCACACACATTTGAACAATTTTTTTGCGGATGTAATCGTAGCGGTGCATGGAAGCGAGTACTCGAAGCAGCGAAGAGCCAGAGAGATACTCGCAATGTTTACGCTACGACGGAAGAAGTGGCGCCACCACTACAGACTTTGACACCATCTGCAACAGAATGACGTAACGACCGACCAATAAGAACCCGTATTTGGGCTATATAAGGCCAAAACCGCAGCATTTTTGACTGTCAGTTGCTCCTGATGAAGACGATGGTGGAAATCGTCGAAAGCTCGAGGTTTTATCCTGAACTGACGTCGCAGGAAGTACGAAAATGTATTACACAACAGTGCAATCACGAAAGACTTTCTTTTCATATGGTTCACGTTACTGCATTTACCGCATGCACGTCGAAAAGCCACGAATGCCATTTAATACCTTGCCTACACGTCGGTGCTTAGATACCCGCAGCGGATGCCCGCTACTTTTGCATATACACTGCAGCAATGCCATCAAACTGAAACTTTTTGATCGACCCTTATAAATAGTACCACAAAAGTTACCCTGTCACGCATTCCACAGTGTGTGGCAGAGTATAGTTCTGGGTTATATCAGAAGACAGCAGACATGTCTCCTTCACTTTTGGATTTTTAGTGTGTTCCTCGTAACGAGAAGCTTCTCGATTCTCCACTCTTCATATCTTGTATAGGTTTCTGTTTATACATCGGCCCTTTCACCTAACCGTCGGCCGACCTAATTTGGTTGTTTCCCGATGCACGGCGACGCAGCCAGTTTTGGAAACAGGCGCTCCAGCTATCACGTTTCCAGACCACGCAGTTGTTTCCCCTCCTGCCGAGCCGCGCACCTTCCGGACGCTTCCACGTCCACGGCGGCTTCTGGTTGCCCTGGTTTATTGTGTAATAAATACGGCCGACCGGTCGACAGTTATCGCGGCAAGGACGAGTTCCCGCCGAGGTAATCTCTGTTTTTATTTCACCGAGGCTGTCCGTTTTAAACACAGGGCGTCACTTACGCACCCGGTTTCAGAACCAGAGGAAGATGGTCTGCCCGAGAAGGCGGACCCCATTCGGAGGTGCTTTCTCGCGCGTCGTTTAGCACGACTGCTAATATGGGGTTCACTTTACCTGTATCTTCGCCGTCCTGAAGTTGTTTTTATTTTGTATTCGCTTAATGCTAATCGGCTGTCGACAGCAAAGACGTTAGAGACGATAAGTTTTATCTAATAACGTTGTCGTAAGGGATGGAAGAAACCTGTATCTTTAAGAAACTCTATAAGGTGCTTGTTTTATATGTGTGAGAACAATCTACATGAGAAAAATTTTTGAAAGAATCTTCGCGTCCTATTTTCATCTTCTTGTTTCCTCTTAGCAACTAAGAAGTGTGTGTTGTACAGGCAAAGTAGTCCAACGACAGCTTGTGTACCGCTATGTTCCGTTATCTGTGAGTCTGGAATGGAAATCTAAAAGAGGGGACGCCGAGCTTAATATCCCCCATCGGACGGACGCAGTATGAAAAATTGTTTCGAAACCAAAACTTATTTCATTAAATTAGGTAATTTTTCCCTTCGAACATCATCAACTTGCTTAGTGGTAAAACGCATTACAAAAATGGTGACTGGTTTAAGTAAAACCAAGAAGTAAAATTTAAAAACACAGGTAAATTTAACAAATACTAAGATATTTTGGCCGGCCGCTGTGACCGGTCACAAGTTCGAATCCTGCCTGGGGCATGGATATGTGTGATGTCCTTAGGTCAGTTAGGTTTAAGTAGTTCTAAGTCTAGGGGATTGATTACCTCAGATGTTAAGTCCCACTGCCATCTGAACCATTTTTTAAGATATTTTTAATTATAGGCCTGAATTAAACACCCTTTTGAACATTTTTAGATTGGCAGTTGACGACATACTGAACCTAAATGAAGAGCAATAATTTTTTTTAGCAGAACTGCGGTGGCCATACATCAAAATGCCTTCTATAAAATATGTAGAGCGCAATTTGAACATTTTACACAAAAATTCATAGAAACTTCATGTCTGATATACTGACACCACAATGCCAGAAGCCACACGTCGGTGTAGGGAGAAAGCAACATGAGATGTAGGCCTTTAACATGCTGTAAACATACTTTTCTGGGACATAGGTAACAGAACTATGTTTGTTTTTATTTCTTACATACATATTGTAATTTTTTAGTTTTTATTATTTAACTTCTTTTTTTTTAGTTAGGAGAATATATACAGGGTGTTCCAAAAAGGTGGCGAGAAACTTAAGGGACAGGTTCCTTACACACAAATAAGTAAAAAAATTCTAGAAAACTTGGTGGGGGGTGGGGCGGCGGCTAAAATGCACTGTTTAACAGATTTGAACAATTGTTCATCTTCGCTAGAGTGAAACAAATCTCTTCTACCGAACAAGTGCTCATAGCTCTTAAGGTATGCATTTTGAAGCCTATATTTGCTAGATAGTTTTTTCTTACCTTCTCCAAAAATATGAAGAGCAAATAGCTTGCAGTACAAGAGATGTGTTTCATAGCATTGAAGGTGAACAATTGCTCGTATCTCTTAAGGCTTGCCCTTTACGCTTTATAGCTCTTGTTTACAAGACATTTTTTTATCGTTTTCGTGTAAGGAATATGTCCCTAAGGTTTGTCGGTGTTTCTTTGTGACACCATATGTTTAGCGAACATTAATAAAATCGACAAGCTGCAGGGACAGATTCCTGACTGGAAAGGAGGAGGAAATGTCCTAAGGGGATGTGTCCGGAAATGCATCATTGTTCCTGAAGATGGAGATGACGAATGAAAGTTGCTCTGACCACGTCCCGTGTATGTAGCTCTCGGATGACGATTACACAGATTGACGACGCCAGTTCTGGTAAAGGTTGCTTCGTTGGTAAAGATGATTGATGACAGAAATCACATAATTGTGATGGTCTGGTGCACAGACCATTGAGAAAATCCTTCGCGTAGAGGGAAATCCGCAGCTGCTAATCCTTGCACTCGTTGCAGGTGATTAGTAGTAGTATACACATAATCGTACGTTGGGTTGCCGGGACACTTGCCTGCAGCATGTAATAGTGTTTGTCTAAGTATCCTGTAGAACCTAGTCCTCCAAATCTGGTGTACGCACATTCTGTCGCCTGCCTGTACGTTCGTCTGTCTGAAAGGACTCATGACCACACAGACACCCAAAAGGGGCTTGCAATGTTGCGTGATGTGGGCGATGTCTCTGAGGGTACTTGTTTTGTGTGGCTGTGCAGCCTCTCGATCGTTTCCACCTGCTTGACCGTGCACAAACACCACTTCGGCTTGCTCCAGACATGAATACCGAGCCAATCTGCTGCTTATTGTACGCTGCGTCATTCACACAGCTTGCAACACAGGAGGAGCACACGCACGTAATGAGAGGAAATTTCATTCGTCAGTGCTATCTACCGTGGCAACGATGCATTTCCAGAGACATGCTCATAGGACCTTTTTTTCTTCCATTTCCAGTCAGGAAACCGTCCTTGCAGTTTTTCGGTGTTATTAATGTTCCAAACAAACGAACGTCTTAAGCAGAAAAATGACTTTCTCTAGAACTAGCAACACTAGCACACATTCGCTGCAGAGAGCTTTCTAATTTATTGATGGTGTGGTTTTTCTGATGTGTGAAACGCAACACATCAGAAAAGCCACACCATGAGTTAAAAAGGTATGAATTCGTAATTTATGTGTTGCTTCAAATATTTGTAATGACGATTTAAAAACTAATAGCTACCTGTATACAAACAGCAAAGAACACCCTTTATCTTTAGCAGATGAAAAATAAAAGCCCACTAAAGATGCTGCAACTGCAGTGAAACATGTTTTGGTTAAAAAACAAAACTGTGTTTTGCTAAAGGCGGACCCTATCCAAGAACATACGTCAGTTGAAGAGGTTTTTTACCTGGGAAACAAAGTAACTGATGATGGCTGAAGTAGAGAGGATATAAAATGCAGGCTGGCAACAGGAAGAAAAGCATTTCTTAAAGAGAAGAGTTTGCTAACCGTGAATAAACTTAAGTGTTAGGCAATCTTTTCTTGAAGGTATTTGTCTGGAGTGTTGCTTTGCACGGAAGTAAAAAGTAGACTAATGAGAAGGGATTGGAACAAATTGTGGAAAAAAATAAATTTATGGTATAACCTAAACTAAGGAGACTACGCTTGTCCGTTCTCTTGTAGAAATCTGCTGCGCGGTGTGGGATCCTTACCAGATAGGACTGACGGAGTACATCGAAAAAGTTCAAAGAAAGGCAGCACGTTTTGTATTATCGCGAAAAATGGGAGAGAGTGTCACAGAAATGATACAAGATTTGGGCTGGAAATCATTAAAAGAAAGACGTTTTTCGTTGCGACGGAATCTTCTCACGAAATTCCAATCACCTACTTTTTCCTCCGAAAGCGAAAATATTTTATTGACACCGACCTAATTAGAGAGGAACGATCACCACGATAAAATAAGGGAAATCAGAGCTCGTACGGAAAGATGTAAGTGTTCATTCTTTCCGCGCGCTATACGAGATTGGAATAATAGAGAATTCTGAAGGTGGTTCGATGAACCGTCTGCTAGGCACTTAAATGTGATTTGCAGAGTATCCAGGTAGATGTAGATGTAGATGAACATGGCTGAAGGATGGGATCGGGTGACAGGGCACGTTCTGTGTTATAGAGGAATTATGTTCAGTAATGGAGGGAAGGAGAGGAGGGGGAAGTGAAATTTGTTGAGGGAGACACAGGTTTGAGTACAGTAAGCAGGCTGCGGTAGTTATGCAAAGATGAAGAGGGTTGCACAGGATAAACTAAAGTGGAATTCTGCACCGAAGAATTCAGACTGAAGACCACTGCGACATGCTTGTGCTTTTTTGTTTTTTTTTGTTAGTTTTTGGTACAGACACTATTTGGGCGACTGAAAAGTTCGTTTGAACTCTTCTCGAGTTACTGGCAAAAAAAATTTAAATGTAAGTTCAGTTCATTTAAATAAAGGTTACAACGAAAATGAAAACTTTCGGACGCATATATATTATCTAAAGCACTGAAGTCTAGTCTGCCCAAATACAGGGTGGTACCGAGGACGGCATTTGCTTCGTGGTACATTACCCGTGTTAAAATGGACCGTTTAAAAATTGCGGAAAATTTTTATATCGTGTTGATGTATGTCTATGGTGATCAAGATGCCCAACGGTGTGTGCTATGTATGCTGCTCAGCATCTTGGACGACATCATCCAAGTGTCCGGATCGATCGCCGGATAGTTACGTTATTTATGGAAACAGAAAGTGTTCAGCCACATGTGAAACGTCAACCACGACCTGTAACAGATGATGATGCAAAAGTAGGTGTTTTAGCTGCTGTCGCGGCTAATCCGCACATCAGTAGGAGACAAATTGCGCGAGAATCGGAAATCTCAAAAACGTCGGTGTTGAGAATGCTACATCAACATCGATTGCACCCGTACCATATTTCTATGCACCAGGAATTGCATATCGACGACTTGGAACGTCGTGTACAGTTGTGCCACTGGGCACACGAGAAATTACCGGACGATGACAGATTTTTTGCACGCGTTCTATTTAGCGACGAATCGTCATTCACCAACAGCGGTAACGTAAACTGGCATAATATGCACTATTGGGCGACTAAAAATCAACGATGCCTGCGACAAGTGGAACATCAGCGACCTTGGCGGGTTAATGTATGGTGCGGCATTATGGGAGGAAGGATAATTGGCCCCCATTTTATCGATGGCAATCTAAATGGTGCAATGTATGCTGATTTCGTGCGTAATGTTGTACGGATGTTACTACATGATGTTTCATTGGATGACAGAATGGCGATGTGCTTCCAACATGATGGATGTCCGGCACATAGCTCACATGCGGTTGAAGCGGTATTGAATAGCTTATTTCATGACAGGTGGATTGGTCGTCGAAGCACCATACCATGGCCCGCACGTTCACCGGATCTGACTTCCCCGATTTCTTTCTGTGGGGAAAGTTGAGGGATATTTGGTATCGTGATCCACCGACAACGCCAGACAACATGCGTCAGCGTATTGTCAATGCATGTGCGAACATTACGGAAGGCGAACTACTCGCTGTTGAGAGGAATGTCGTTACACGTATTGCCAAATGCATTGAGATTGACGGACATCATTTTGAGCATTTATCGCATAATGTGGTATTTACAGGTAATCACGCTGTAGCATCATGCGTTCTCAGAAATGATAAGTTCACAAAGGTACATGAATCACATTGGAACAACCAAAATAAAATGTTCAAACGTACCTAAGTTCTGTATTTTAATTTAAAAAACCTACCTGTTACCAACTGTTCGTCTAAAATTGTAAGCAATGTGTTTGTGACTATTACAGCGCCATCTGTCACAAAGCGAAATATGTGGTTCAACAAGAACTTTCATATTTCCTTACGTACTACACGAATATGTAATAAAAAATGCGGGTTCCTATTTTAAAAAACGCAGTTGATATGCGTTTGACCTATGGCAGCGCCATCTAGCGGGCCAACCATAGCGCCATCTGGTTTTCCCCTTCAAGCTAGACGAGTTTCGTTCTTTGTAGTTTTTTCGTTTGACGCTTATTTCGTGAGATATTTGGCCCGGTCACGATCAATGGACCGCCCTGTATCGTACTTTGATTTCCACAGCAGTGATTTTAACTACTGCTAATAGTGCTAAAAATAAATAAATTATTATTATTATTATTGTTATAATAATAAATGTTGGTCTATTATATAATTTTTTAAGGATATTGTTATTTCTTGGTAACTGATTGAATTATCAGTAATTATGGCATCGGTATTTTTTAAGGAGGACAAGTTGCGGAATTCAGGTAAGGGATTAGCAGACCTGAAAAGCGGAGTTCCTGTTCGCCTGTTGCACGAGGAGCGGTCCGAGTTGTTGATGTTATCGAGGGTTTTGGTTGCGGTATTCGTGGCTGTCTCCGAAGTACGCCAACCTGGTCAGGTTTGGCGCCGTTCACTTTTCCACACCCGGTACGAAGTAAGCCGCTTAGGAGAAAATCGCATCTATCAGCGCTCGGGCTCAGTTACGCCAGCGTTTGGCGTCTCTGCCCGATCGCAAATTCCGTGTCGTGACCGGGGCTTCCTCTGCGTTCCGGCAAACTGCAGCTGTGCCTTGCCCGCGAGCGGCGACGGAGAAAAAGAGCAATAGGTGCAAAAGAGCGGTGAAAGAGCCCGCTAACGCGTGTTCCTCTCCCTCCCCTTTCCTTTTTTTTCTTTCTTTTTCGCTTCTGCCCTTCCGTTGTTCGTGACAAGCGGCGCGGCACATATCATTTTTATGGGCCGAGGCGCGCCGACTTTCCAATTTGAATATAAGCGGCGGTTTCGGCGGCGCGGCGGACAGATGGAGGCCGCTGGCCCGGCCTGGCCTCCTTATTGTTTAATCTGGCACGCGCCGCCGCCGGCATTTCCATGACAAGCGGCGTTTAATTACCGCCAGCGACCATCCTTTGTCGTGCATTCGGGGGTTCAGCGTCGCCGCGTGACGGAAGGGGTCGCTCGGGTCCTCCTCTAGCCTCGCAGGTACCCCGCGTTAAAACCACCTGTTGTGACAAGCGCCTCTGGCGGCTGCTTCGAGCGATATAATAAAGGCGTGACGTAAAGTCACTTTAAGAGACTAGCGACCGTATTAGTAAATGTGCGTACCTGTAGTTAAGCTGGCTAAGGGGCATATAAAGTCATAGAGCAGGTGAAGAATTACTTTACTGACCACAAAGTATGTATGACGCGTTTCGGAATTGTTTCCATCTTCATAAATCCAAGTGCAAAGGTAGCACAAGGACCAGAGCGCGGGCAATGATGTGTGTGTGTGTGTGTGTTGTCCTTAGGTTAGTTATATTTAAGTACTTCTAAGTCTAGTGGACTGATGACCTCAGATGTTAAGTCCCCATTTTTTACCAGAGCGCTACCAGTTGTGTGCACGTAACATTAGATGAAAGACGTACACAACTGGTAGTTCTCTGGTCCTTGTGCTACCTCTGCACTTGAAGGTGGAAATAATTCAAAAATTGGTTCAAATGCCTCTGAGCACTATGGAACTTAACAGCTGAGCTCATCAGTTCCGTAGAACTTAGAACTACTTAAACCTAACTAACCTAAGGACATCACACACATCCATGCCCGAGGTAGGATTCGAACCTGCGACCGTAGCGGTCGCGCGGTTCCAGATTGAAGCGCCTAGAACCGCTCGGCCACTTCGGGCCGGCGTAATAATTCCGACAAGTCGCATGCATACTTTGTGACCAATAAAGTCACCTGCTGTACTGCTTTTTATGCGACCTAGCCAGCTTAATTACAGATCTACGCATATTCATTTTTGAGCGTAATATTCATTACGGCTTTGCTATATACTCTGAGAGACCAAAAGTGTTCGGAAGGCAATGAACGCCATGTTAATAGCGAGTCGCTCCTCTGCAATTCCTCAAAACTGCAGCAGCATGTTGAGGCATAGGCCGTTTGACGTTCTTAATTCCTTCTGAAGAGATGTTAATCCTTACTTCTCGCAGCGCTGCTCATAATTTTTGCTGTGCGGTTTCGATTAGGTTCGTCGAGCACACACGGGTATCCACAGCACGACTGGGTTAAGACAGAGATTTTTAAGGAGAGACGTATTGTCACACTCTATTATGCGACCATATACAGGATGATTTTTCTAAGTCGAGAAAAACTACAGGAAAACAGTCCCTGAGAAATATGGCCGAAAATGCATACCTAAGGAGATACATCCGCTTAAAGCTGAATATTAGAGATTTTTCAAATGGTTCTGAGCACTATGGGACTTAACATCTGAGGTCATCAGTCCCCTAGAACTCAGAACTACTTAAACCTAACTAACCTAAGGACATCACACACATCCATGCCCGAGGCAGGATTTGAACCTGCGACCGTAGCAGTCTCGTGGTTCCAGAGTGAAGCGCCTAGGACCGCTTGGCCACACCGGCGGCAGAAATCTTTCACGGTGCTGATTGAAAGCATACATGGGAATACACGAGACAGGTGGGGATATCTTGTCTGTATTAGCGTTTTGGCTCCACACTTAAGAGGGCAGTGAGTCGGAACACCATCGTGTTGTACGTTATCCTTCATACTACCAAAGCCACGTCTTCCAGCAGGGAAAGTAGTATCACCCACAGGAAGTGCAAATATGCCTCGGCTGTGGGGCATTACACGAGGGTAACTTGTCCGACGATGCGGTCGGTAATGATCTCCGGCCACACACACTCACACAAACCCTGAAACGGTGCCAATGGTTCGCTGTCACCATATGATGAGGATTCTCAGTAGCCCGCAGGTGACTGTTGTCGAAGGAGCCAGACGATACGGTCCTTCGTAAAGGATGACAGAAATCCCCTCATCATGGTACCTTGTCCGACGAGCCAGTAACAAAATTGTCGCTTTGGAGGCAAGTAGGTAGATTATCAGGCGTGCACGCGTTGTAAGCGATGTGGAGAGTGACAATGGAGAATGGGACGGTCGTCTGGGTTACCACACGTCCATCGGCGACTTGCGTGATCACAGATCTTTTGTCTTCCCTTGCAAGTTGATGTAGCTCCCTTGGAACGCTTTTCCGATACGGACTTTCTTGCTCCGTATCCTCTCAGGCATCATTTCCTGCACTTTGACCCCATTTAGCAAAATCACCCGTACAATAATTTATTACGTCAAGATCAACTTATGTGGTTGTATTAATATGAAACATTAATTGTGAGATGAACGTGGCGTCGCTACACAAGGAATGTTCAGATAAAAAGGTACGAAACGTCGTAAAGCCAAACCGGTTGAAATTTACATGCGCCGCTTTTGGACAACGTAGAGACATCTAGAGACGCGAATGTAGTGTCGTGACCCCACCCGAAAAAATTCAAAGATATGCCGTCAACACACCCAGGTCACTGACACTCACCGGACTCTCATGACGAAACCTTTCGTCTTGAAAGCTCTCGACTACAGAATGATCTTCCTTGCAACATCAGAGGTTACAAATTTCCTCCGCCTCAAAAACGAACTGATAATCTGATGACCGATTTTCCCCTCCACAGTAAAAACCTATTCAGCGAAAAAGATATGTTGTTGTTGTGCAATTAAGTCCATAGACTGGTTTGGTGCAGCTCTCCATGCTACTCTATCCTGTGCAAGCTTCTTCATCTCCCAGTTCCTACTGCAACCTACATCCTTTAGAATCTGGTTAGTGCATTCATCTCTTGGTCTCCCTCTACGATTTTTACCCTCCACGCTGCCCTTCAATACTAAACTTGTGATCCCTTGATGCCTCAGAACATGTCCTACCAACCGATCCCTTCTTCTACTCAACTTGTGCCACAAACTCCTCTTCTCCCCAATTCTATTCAGTACTTCCTCATTAGTTATGTGATCTACCCATCTAGTCTTCAGCATTCTTCTGTAGCAGCACATTTCGAAAGCTTCTATTCTCTTCTTGTCTAAACTATTTATCGTCCACGTTTCACTTCCCTACATGGCCGCACTCCATACAAATACTTTCAGAAACGACTTCCTGACACTTAAATCTATACTCGATGTTAACAAATTTCTCTTCTTCAGAAACGCTTTCCTTGCCATTGCCAGTCTACATTTTATATCTTCTCTACTTCGACAATCATCAGTTATTTTGCTCCCCAAATAGCAAAACTCATTTACTGCTTCAAGCGTCTCATTTCCTAATCTAATTCCCGCAGCAACACCCGATTTAATTCGACTGCATTCCGTTTTCCTCGTTTTGCTTTTGTTGATGTTCATCTTATAACCTCCTTTCAAGACACTGTCCATTCCGTTCAGCTGCTCTTCCAGTTCCCTTGCTGTCTCTGACAAAATTACAATGTCATCGGCGAACCTCAAAGTTTTTATTTCTTCTCCATGGATTTTAATTCCTACTCCGAATTTTTCTTCTGTTTCCTTTACTGCTTCCTCAATATACAGATTGAATAACATCGGGGATAGGCTACAACCCTGTCTCACGCCCTTCCCAACCACTGCTTCCCTTTCATGCCCCTCGACTCTTATAACTGCCATCTGGTTTCTGTACAAATTGTAAATAGCCTTTCGCTCCCTGTATAAGATACAGATTACAAAATTGTTAAGGACGTGTGGGAGGTTACACATTTGGGTTTTCACAGATCATGAGTCACAGGACTCCTGTACCAAAATATTCAGATTAAGTCGTACAACATAATCTGGGCTACAGATCTCGTATCGTAAAGTTTAACTGTGTAAATTGGGATTTAACATCCGCGCACATCAAACAAATAAAGGCAACCTTAATGAATTTTAGCGCGTCACCATAAGATGAATTAAGACATAAAGAGATGGGAGTTTAGAACATTGCTGATATATTAGTGATATACAGGAAAAAATTGGTTATAGCGCTTGCAGCGCATGCCTGAAAGCAGGATCACCTTGCCAGTTCAGATCAGTAGGTCAACGGAGACAGCGACGTCACTGTAAAGCACAGATCTAGGCAGTGATGAGGGAGACGACGGGGATGACCCTGCTTTCGAGTTAAAAGTAGCTCTCTCTATACTTCTTACTGAGTCCATAAACAGTCTCAGCACCACAGAAAACTAAAAGTCCTTGTATTTTTTTATCTCTCGCTTTTTATCTTCTCGTTTTTCTTTCGCCTTTGTGCGTTCTGATCGTTTTCGTTATTATATCAGTAAGACAGAAAAAGCGTAATACGTATTGACTGATGTAGGAGAGAGTCTAAACAAGCGGATAAATAAATAAAATTAGTAAACAAGTGTCAGTATCTCATACACGTTTCGTCCCTCCTTTCCAATGGCTCCCAGCAGGGGACGACTAACAAGTAGCTTCCGTACCACAGAATGGATTAGAGGAGATATGACCATCGAGTCGACACGCGAGACAGCGATATACGACTGGCACAAGCGGGCAAACAGTTTGGGACGAAACTCGGCCGACCTCTGTCCCGTTTTCGGTACCAGCCGGGCGCCCAGAAATGTGCAAGTAACGTCGTATTAATTGCCAGCGACGGAGAGACAGAAGGGAGAAGGGGAATGCGGGTAGTAATGGATGGAGTGTGCGTGACCCACTTGGAGCGCTCGGCGAGGTGGGCGCATTAGTTATGCCCGGCGAGATGAAGAAATCAACCTTGGCGCGAGTATTCGCTCGCCCGCGGGGCGACCTTTTCCTCTCTTCTGCAGAGGCACGCCACGCACTGCAGATCCCGTTGTACCGCTGCAGGGCCCGCTGCCCGCCCTGGTGGCTCATTACCGAGGTGGGTGATCGGCGCTAGACACGCAGCTCTCGACCGCCTACAGACACCGCGACGACCCCGGGGTCCCCTCACTGAGGGCGTCCTCTCGCAATCCGAAAGACAGGTACAATTACGTCTCTTCCAAGGAGAAGTGTTAACAGGGCAGTACGAGGTCGAGCAAATACGAAAGAAACAAGTCAAAAGTCTAATAGTGTTCACTATCGGCCACAGAGACACTCTTTCCTTGCACGCTTCCCGGAGCTTATACAGGGTGTTATAAGAAGGCACGGCCAAACTTTCAGGAAACATAACTGGCAGAAGTAAAGCTGTGAGTACCGGGCGTGAGTCGTGCTTCGGTTGCTCAGTGGTAGAGCACTTGCCCGCGAAAGGCAAAGGTCCCGAGTTCGAGTCTCGGTCGGGCACACAGTTTTAATCTGCCAGGAAGTTTCATATCAGCGCACACTCCGCTGCAGAGTGAAAATCTCATTCTGGAAACATCCCCCAGGCTGTGGCTAAGCCATGTCTCCGCTATATCCTTTCTTTCAGGAGTGCTAGTTCTGCAAGGTTCGCAGGAGAGCTTCTGTAAAGTTTGGAAGGTAGGAGACGAGATACTGGCAGAAGTAAAGCTGTGAGTACCGGGCGTGAGTCGTGCTTCGGTAGCTCAGTTGGTAGAGCACTTTCCCGCGAAAGGCAAAGGTCCCGAGTTCGAGTCTCGGTCGGGCACACAGTTTTAATCTGCCAGGAAGTTTCATTTCAGGAAACATTCCTCACACAGAAATAAAGAAAAGATGTTACGTGGACATATGTCCGGAAACGCTTAATTTCCATGTTAGAGCACATTTTAGTTTCGTCAGTATGTACTGTGTTTCCTCGATTCACCGCCACATGTTTGGGCTGACGAGAATCCGCACGCAATTGTGCAATCACGTCATCAACACCGATTTTCTGTGAACGTTTGGACAGGCATTGTTGGTGATGTCTTGATTGGGCCCCATGTTATTCCACCTACTCTCAATGGAGCACGTTATCATGATTTCATACGGGATACTCTACCTGTGCTCCTAGAACATGTGCATTTACAAGTACGACACAACATGTGGTTCATGCACGATGGAGCTCCTGCACATTTCAGTCGAAGTGTTCGTACGCGTCTCAACAACAGATTCGGTGACCGATGGATCGGTAGAGGCGCACCAATTCCATGGCCTCCACGCTCTCCTGACCTCAACCCTCTTGACTTTCATTTATGGGGGCATTTGAAAGCTCTTGTCTACGCAACCCCGGTACCAAATGTAGAGACTCTTCGTGCTCGTATTGTGGACGGCTGTGATACAATACGCCATTCTCCAGGGCTGCATCGGCGCATCAGGGATTCCATGCGACGGAGGGTGGATGCAAGTATCCTCGCTAAGGAAGGACATTTTGAACATTTCCTGTAACAAAGTGTTTGAAGTCACGCTGGTACGTTCTGTTGCTGTGTGTTTCCATTCCATGATTAATGTGATTTGAAGAGAAATAATAAAATGAGCTCTAATATGGAAAGTAAGCGTTTTCGGACACATGTCCACATAACATATTTTCTTTCTTTGTGTGTGAGGAATGTTTCCTGAAAGTTTGGCCGTACCTTTTTGTGATACCCTGTATACGAGGTGCAATCGGAAAGTAAGGTCGCCAAGTGGAAACCACTGTGAAAGTCAAAGAAGTTTTCTTTGCAACAGTTAACTACATCCTCCAGCTAGTTCGCGCCGTTCTGATTGAGACCTTTGTCTTAGAGTCGTACAAAATATACAATACCCTAGTGATAGGAGACAGCCGACTGTGCTTTCCGCCAATTCTCTACGCTGGTCTACTGCTCAGTGTCTGCACCAAAATGTTGTCTTCATAGTCAGCGGTTCATCTGAAAAGAGATGAAACTCTGTGGGAGCCAATTAAAGGCTCTTTTGTGAGTGATCAAACAATTCCCATCGAAAACGGTGCAGGGACATCTTCATCGCGCCTTCACAGTGTGGTCGAGAAAGGGAACTCATGAGAGTTACGTTACGTGGAAGATCAGGCAGAATCCCTTCGCAGGACTTCGTACTTGGTTGGAGATACACTATGTATTGAAAAGTGTCCGTACACCTGGCTGAAAATGACTTACAAGTTCGTGGCACCCACCATCGTTAATACCGGAATTCAGTATGGTGTTGCCCCACCCTTAGCCTTGATGACAGCTTCCACTCTCGCAGGTATACGTCCAGTTAGGTGCTGGGAGGTTTGCCGGCCGGAGTGGCCGAGCGGTTCTAGGCGCTACAGTCTGGAACCGCGCGACCGCTGGGGTCGCAGGTTCGAATCCTGCCTCGGGCATGGATGTGTGTGATGTCCTTAGGTTAGTTAGGTTTAAGTAGTTCTAAGTTCTATGAGACTGGTGATCTCAGATGTTAAGTCCCATAGTGCTCAGAGCCATTTGAACCATTCTTTTGCTGGAAGGTTTCTTGTGGAATGGCAGCACATTCTTCACGGAGTGCTGCACTGAGGAGAGGTATCGATGTCGGTCGGTGAGGCCTGGCACGAAGTCTGCGTTCCAAAACATGCCAGAGATGTTCTATAGGATTCAGGTCAGGACTCTGTGCAGGCCAGTCCATTACAGGGATGTTATTGTCGTGTAACCACTACGCCAGAGGCCGTGCATTATGAGCAGGTGCTCGATCGTGTTGAAAGATGCAATCGCCATCCCCGAATTGCTCTTCAACGGTGGTAACGAAGAAGGTACTTAAAACATCAATGTAGGTCTGTGCTGTGATAGTGCCACGCCGAACAACAAGGGGTGCAAGCCCCATCCATGAAAAACACGACCAGATCATAACACCACCCCCTAAGAATTTTACTGTTGGCACTACACACGCTGGAGGATGACGTTCACCGGGCATTCGCCATACGCACACCCTGCCATGGAATCACCACATTGTGTACCGTGATTTGTCACTGCAGACAACGTTTACCCACTGTTCAATCGTCGTTTACGCTCCTTACACCAACCGAGGCGTCGTTGGAATTTCTTTTACGAGGGTAGTGCAAATATTCGCCATCTTGGTGGCTGAGTTGTCCCGAAAACTCGCCAAGACTCCGTCATGCTGAGAACCTTTGGAGATAAATAAGCAGAGGCGGCGCTGAACGCAGAATTCGTTGCCTTGCAGCTAAACCACTGGAAACATCTCACTGGGGCCATTTTCCTTTTTGGGGCTCCAATACACAAGTCGAAAGCGGTTTTTGCATGGCATCGAGAGTGCATTAATAGTTGAACAAACGTCTGGACAGCCAAGAGAGCTAGCGCACTGCCGTCTGCACTTTAGAAAGGTTTGCGTCACTGGGGCCTTATAATGGGCTACTTAGCAGCGGAACGAATGCAATGTTCAGCAGTGGGTGCCAAGAGGTTCCCGCTGAGTGGTGGAAGGCCGCCGTCTCATTAACAGCGAATTCCCGCTGTGAGCATGGCTATAAAGCTGGGCTGCTCCTCTACCGGCTGCATTTAGAGTCACGTTCCACAAACCCGCTCTATGTAAGCAGTTGTGCTAAGTACGTATCGCTGAGAGAGTTCACAACCAAAGTTAGATTAAAACCTGCTGCTCACAGAACGTGAAAAATTGGGCGAATGTTTTCACTATTCACCATATTGTCTTGGTTGGTCACTTCTTACGAAGTTGGAACACGTTTAGGAAGGGACACGTTTTTACGTTGAAGAGTGTTCAGTGTGTTCTTTGCGGCAGATAACGAAACAGGTTTATGATAGGTCTCTGAATTTATGTTATGCCTGCGTGGCATAGTAATTTACTGTACGTATATTTATTTCATTAATAGTGCAGAGTAACACACCGCCTTGAACTATAAGGTAGGACGGATGCTTCTGAGTCCACCAGCAAACACTTCTCCTTATTATAATGTTATTGGTATACAGTTGTTAATGCTATTAATATAATATAAAGAACATAATATGTAAGAATTTCTCTAAGGTTACAGCAAATTGAGTGCTCAACAGTTGTTAAAATGGTTCTATATAATTTGTTTTTGCCTAGTTGATGAGAATATAACTTATACAACGCAAATTTCAAACAAAAATAAAAAAAGTAATACAATGAGTGTGGTGAAAGTGTTTCGCAATATGCAGAGGGAAGTGATATACTGTATCTGGATGTGTAATACAGTCTATATAGCATGTTGCTTGGTAATGGCCTATTTCTACCTATTTCAGGTGAGAAGGTCTCTGGAGAACCTCGAGCTATTCTCATCTGAAATGGTTTATGCGTATGTATGTTCATTGTGTGTGTGTGTGTATTGATATATTACTGGGAGTGTTGCAAGTCGGGACACTAAATGATATTCAGCAGCTGTTTGTGTTTCCTATTGTTGGTAGTTGCGGTACATTCTATGTGATACCTTAGATACATATACCTGGTATTATACAGATTAAATACTGACTGAGCATCTGATACATGGAATACATGAATTTTAGCTTTACATGAGAAATACACTTATGTTTGTAGATTTGTTAGTAGAAACAGAGTGTAGTTTATCGCTACTTGAATGCATTTTTCCTTAAATAAATTAATATACCACACTTTTAGTTTTGTACATACTTTAGACAGAAAATACATTTGATCTAGAAAATTAATTCATTCTAGAGAAGAGAATATAGTTCTATCTACACATAATAATACTAATCTACACATAATAATACTGCTTGTGTGCAGTACACTTTAAACACCATGCAATATGTCGTTGGGGAGTAGGAGCCTCGGAATAAAAGTTACTTCGAGCCTTCTCCTCCCAAGTGACGTTACATTATTACTAGACTCTTAGTATGTGGTGTCAGTGTTTGTTTTATGATTGTTACTGCCTGTAGTATTGTTTGTGACTGTGTTGTGGCATGCAGTGTCATGCGTTGTTGGTTTGGTTCCCTTACGTGTTGATCCCGTCTGAGTCATGTTCACTTAGTGCGCTGGTTCCTTCCTCGGTTTCGGAATCTGTGGTCGTGCTTGTGTCCTCCCATGTGGTTTGTTGTGTTGTTTGTGATTGTCTACGCCTCCTTCTATATGGGTTTTGGCGCTTGTATTCTCCGTGCAATTTGTTCCATACAATATCGGCTACGCTATTTATTGTGTTCCAGTCATCATGATTACGTATTATTCTGGTGATGCCACTGTCGTTCTGTATAGGTCTCACATGTGCAAGCGTGTTGCATAGCAGTGTGACATGTTCTGGTGTCCCAGTTTCTCCGAAAAATTAGTCCCATGCGGTTTAAATGTACCGGATACGGTCCACGGCCTGGGGTCGACATGTTTCTGTTGTAATCGCTGGCCAATGTGGCCGAGCGGTTCTAGGCTCTTCAGTCTGGAATTGCGCGACCGCTACGGTCGCACATTCGAATCCTGCCTCGGGCATCGATGTGTGTGATGTCCTTAGGTCAGTTAGGTTTAAGTAGTTCTAAGTTCTAGAGAACTGATGGCCTCAGATGTTACGTCCCATAGTGCTCAGAATCATTTGAACCATCTGTTGTAATCTTTCGTGTACATCAGAAAAGAGAGAGTATGCTCGGTGACCCTTGCCGAATGTGTCCCACTCTCTGCCATGTTTGAATCCGCTATTGTTTCATTTGTGTTTTGTTCATAATGTTGATTCCCATACTTTCGGTGACTTTACCAAGCCTGTCCCTCTTAGGCCAGTAAAGTGCAGCTCTACACCATATTGTTATGTCCATAGGACAGGTCCCCATCACAACGCAAAGTGCCTCTAGTGATGTGGTGTTGAAGGCTCCGCTCATTCTCAAGAGTACACTACCTTGACCTCGTCTTGCAGTTGTCTTGTTAGTCTGTATGTTCAGTCTGTGAGCCCACGCACTTGCGAAGCATTCGATGGATTCAAATATCGCAACGTGGTAGGTCCTTATCGACTTAATACGTAATTTGTACTGAATTGTGCTGAGGCTTGCTAGTTTGTGCATAATTTTGGAGGCTTTGTCGATTGTCATTTTGATATGATACTTAAAAGTCTGTCTTTCGTCAAGATGCAGTCCTACATAAAGTGTGGCTAGCTTCCTCTGTATGCTAGTATTATCTAATTTTAGAACTGGATTCCTCTGCAGTGTCCCTCTCAGCGGTAAATATACAGTTTCATTGGGAGCGATTTTTCATTTTTTTTCTTTGCACCAATTGTTAATTTTCGGAAGCATTGCGTACCTTTTGTCTGTAGTGCTGCTCTCAAGTTGGCTGACGCCACTATGAGCAGGTCACCTGCGTACGCCACCAGTCCTCTTACCCTATCGTCACCGTCCAGCGTGTTCAGCAACGGCTCCATCGCGATGTCTCAGATTGCTGGTCCGCAGATTGAGCCCTGTTGACATCCCTTTGTTATTCTCTTGACAACCTTCTGTGTACCAGCGCTCCACTCCACCACTCTGCCTCTGCAGTAGTCGAGGAGGCTATTGTGGAGCGAAGCTGATAGCCTCATTTCCCTTAACCTGGCGAAGATGTCAATAGCCCGTGCTATGTCGATTGGTATGGCGGCCACGTATTTGTCAGTGATGCTATTTGTAACTGTCAGTGCTCGGTTGACGGTGTCTTTTATTGATCTACCTTCCTTAAAGCCGAATTGATGGGGCGCTAGCCGCGATTGTAAGCGGTCACATAGCCTTTCCTGTACCTTGGCGAGAATGTTTAAGAGGCAGATCGCGGTCTGTACGTTTTGGGGTCTGTTGGATCTTTATCTTGTGATATCCTGATTATTGCTACATCAGCAGTTTTCCAGGGGTTTGGATTTCTGTCTGTTAGTAGTGCCTCGTTGAACATGTTAGTAAGAAAAGGTGTGATTTGTGTTACTGTTTGTTTTAATGTTTCTGAATATTTTGTCTGAGCCGTCCACCCTATCAGCTTCGATTCTAGCGCTGTTCTGTCGAATCCTTTGCTAGTTGTGTTCCAGCTTACGATCGCAATATTCAGGGCGCACATCATACATTGCGATAAAGCTTTAGCCAGTAAAACGCCCAACTCATTCTCATCATTTTTCTTTTCGTGTCTCTCTAACTTTTACTGTCTCCTGTGACATAGCCACAGTCTCCTTGATTCTGTCCTACTACTGTATCCTCTCACTGTCACTGTCTCCCCATTCCTCTCTCTCCCTACTACTATTTCATTCATTCCTTCACACTGCTGGCATCTCTTCTCAGTGGAATTCTCTCTCTCTCTCTCTCTCTTCCTTGGTGTCACCACCACATACTCTCTCATTACCACTGGCTCCTACCTACTTCCACTTTCTCCTTCCTTTTCCTCTCCCACTGCCATTGTTTCCTCCACTCTTTTCCCAGCACTGTTCTGTCACTGTCATCTATATTCTACTAGCAATGTTTTCCTCTCTTTCTCTCATATTTCCATGACCTCCTTCGCTCGTTCTACACCACAACCACTGTCTACTAGCATCCAAAAGTGATTAATTTTCCGCCTCTTTCCCACTGATAGTATCTCCTCCTCTCCCATGCCAAAATTTTTGGGAGAATTTTTAAAGGTGCTGAGGAAGTTAGAATGAGACAGCTGGTACCCCATCTTTCAGCCAGAGTTTTTTGAACAGGAGCATATTTGCCTTTTTAGTTCTCCGCTAGGTACATCTATCCGCTGGCTCCCTTCTTTTCCCTGCTACCGCATGGAATGTCACTCATATGAAAAGAACTTTCTGGGTCAGTAAAATTTTGACAGTTTACTTATGTGAAAATGAAATATCTCAAAACTAATTGTACACGTAAGAGCCGATTTTTCGTGCACAAAAATTTTGCCTGTGCTTCAGTACTACAGCATTGGGTCCCAGAACCCTTCTGATGATAACGACACTTTACAGCATATATCTCCGTGTTGCATCACTTCATACACTATCGTTTCACTTCGCACAGTATTCTAAGTGCGTATTTTATGTGTACAAGTAGAGTAACTTTCAACCTCTGTACCTCGGAAACGTAAAAGGTTAGACAGATCAGGATCGGTATCTTATTATTAGACCGTGCCAATTTCAGCCATTTGCAGTTCGCAACCGTCTTGGAATCAGCTGCTCGGTTTTGGCATCCGTGATTTTCAAGTATTCTCAGGAACCTCCAGTGAAATAAATTGTTAGTCCATAACCCATTTCAGAACGCACCATAGAACACATATAATGCAGAAAAAACGGAACCGATTTGCTCCATTTGCCGAACCTGGAGGAAGTGTGTAATATTAGGATTTTATGCTGTTGTGCTATATTATAGTTACAGTAAGGCGATCTTTCTGTTGGGCACATAAATGGTCCCTAGTACAAGGGTTAGCCAAAAACATGACGCTGCCTTTCTGTCATCAACAGAACCGAAGTATGAGCCCGGGATGAATCCCGTTTATATGCGCGGTGTTTTGGAACACGTTACATAGCGAATGACGCCTCTTGCTTATCGATCATGTGTACAGGCATGTAATTATGGACATCAGCGGAACTTTGCTTTGCGGAAACAGGAAACGTCTGAGTCTTTTTCCACTGCGTCTACATATACTTTACACTCCGCAAGCCGCAGTACAGAATATGGCAGAAATATGTAGTACCAATATTATCGACTTTCTCTCCTATACCTCTATATCTGCCCACATTTCTCCTATCATTTGTAATGCTTCACGTGCGAGGTACTCTATGATGGCAGCGTAATAGTCGCAGACTCTTCTTCGGCTACAGTTTCACTAAATTCATCCGACCAGGTTTTGCTGTAATATGTCGTCTTCCTTCCAAGGATTACCATTAAAACACCCGAGCAGTTTTTGTTATTCTTTCCTATGAGCTACCTGATCCTGTAGGCATACTGCGTATCGCCGCCTCTCCCAATGCCTATATCGATAGTCGCATCTCGGGCGAACGCACAGAGAAGTTATGTGAATCGGGATGTACTGGCTTCAATGGTGCCTGTATTTTGCAGTGACGGCGCCGCGGCTGCAGGACGCAAATTATGGCGTTTTGCCGAAGTAATTAAAGTTCTTACCATGGAAGCTGTGTATTTTACGACAGTGTTGACGGCTCAGTATTGGTGATTTATTTGAGTAATGATAATTCCGAACTCCTGGGCCGCGTTGCGAAAACAACAGTCAATCACGTTTTGACTATTACGGTACAACTAAGGGCATTTGATAAAATATAACTGCATATTCTGAGTGTCTAGAGAAGTATAATTGGGCTGAGTAAATATCACGAGCCTTGATACTTTTCTTTCTAATACTGTACCGCTAAATCATCAAACAACAGTGTTGCGATCAGTCACGCAGATGCTCGTGAGAATAACAAGTAAGGGCACCAGAATGGATTAATGCTAACTGGAAGAACTGTGCCACCTGCCTTAAATTGTAATACCTCATTTTAACACTGGATTCTATGTGCGTGCCCCGTGCATCTGAACTAAGTAATGAACGTTTCAGTGTAATTCAACTGACGAGATGGTTGAAATGCCAGCTAATGATTATACCAATTTTATGATAGTACCAGTTCATGACAGTGGTGCGTAAGTTTAAAGAGTTTGATTAACTGAGTGTATTTGGATCTCACCAGATAATGTTGGATCTTATTGTGTGACTGTTTCCAGCCAGCCACCATTAACACTACGTGACTTAGATGGAAGTGGAAGGAGCAAGAGGACAACCGCCGTGGGTAATCAGCCGGGTGTGTGGGTTGGGGCATGCGGTCGTAAAGTACGTAACACACTTCCCTCTGTTTACGTAACTTAGTGTAGCATGAACAAGTGAGACAGACAAATTTGAGTTATTTTAACCTCCCAGCATGTTAAGAGGGATTTTCCGAAAGTAAGTTTCGTCATTGTTTTCACAAGGAAACTTTATTGCCAAGAACAAATGCACCATGGTATCAAGAACATATACCTTTTGACATAGTCGCCACAGATATTGGGATACTTATTGTTGCGTGCATTCAGTTTAAAGAAACCACTCTGGTAAAACTCGATGCCCAGGGACGTAAGGAACTGTCGCACAGCCGGCAATGTTGTTTTCATTTGCGCATATGGAGGGACGCACACTTCGACCTTCAGCCTCTGCACTGTGCCTTCCTTCTCTGAACATGCAACAATAACGACCAACCGTCTAACGAGACTTGACCTCTTCACCGTGCTCAGTCTGTAGGCGTTCATGGATAATGGAAATGCTAGTCCCACGTGTCCATTCGTACCAGATAACAGGACGCATGTCCATTGGCGACCACGTTGTCAATACACATCCTCGTGCCATAGTGATGTGTACTCGGACAACCCCCGGTATGGCGTTCTGCTACCACTCTCCCTTCTTCGGTGTTCGGCGCATGTGTCATTCCTCCTCCACTGACACCCCAAACAGCAATCACCTGGTGTACCATCTTCAAAAACACTGACGAAACTTACTTTGGGAACATCTGTCGTATAGTCTTTTATGAACCTAGCAGTGCATCTCTGAATTCCTTCAATGTCTAATATCTTGTTGATAAGTACACCAAACACTAGAATCTTACAACTAGTGGTAGTACCGTACTGTGTGCATTTTCTCTTACAGAAGCACAGCACTTCGCCTTAACCCTTCTGACAAATCACCTATTCGTGTTCCTTAATACTGATTTTACCTGATCGCCCAGTTTCATTTCCCTTATTAGTATTATCCACCCATAACTTCACGATATGATGTTCTCAATATGTTCAAAAATAATCTTCTACTTGCATAGAGCTTCTTCTCTTTGTTACGTGTATCATACGTTTATACACAATTAAAGAGAGCTGCTATTCCTTGCAACACAGGGAAATTTTATCCGAATCGCCCTGCATTTCCTTACAATCGTTCAACGGTAATGGTCTCGTGTAACAAAATCAAGCCACAAAGGAATTAAAGACATTATCTGCCTCTGGGCATTGATTTATGTCAATGGGGCAAGCTGAAAATTAGTGCCAAACCGGGATTCGAACCTGGGTCTCCTACTTTCTATGTAAATGCGCCGGTCACAACACCATCTGGATCAGTGGTCGCCATAACTTGGCAACAGGAGCAGACACCACACAAATAACAACCGCATCGTCAACAAACAGTTGCTGGCCGTTCTGGCCGAGCGGTTCTAGGCGCTTCAGTCCGGAACTGCGCTGCTGCTACGGTCACAGGTTCGAATCTTGCCTGGGGCATGGATGTTAGGTTTAAGTAGTTTTAAGTCTAGGGGACTTATGACGTCAGATTTTAAGTCCCATAGTGCTCAGAGCCATATGAACCATTTGAACAAACAGTTACAGTTATGTAGGCCTTATCGCACTTACCCGCCTGGGAAGATGGGCGTAGTTACCACGCCGCATCCACGAGTCGGCTAGTTGCGCTGGTACCGGACCGAATGAGGACTGGTGTGACGACCAGCCTAGATGTAGTTTTTAGGTGGTTTCCCACATCCGATCAGGTAAATACTGGGCTGGCACCTAAGTTCCGATTCGCAGACATATAGAAACGGTCGCACTCTTTCACGTGGATGACACTACACGCAGACTGTTGGCGTACACTTATTCCCTCCCGGGGTGGGGGTGTGGGGGGGGGGGGATACCGACTAGAAGGATATCTGGTCATCCCTTAAATTAACCATGCCACTACCAACAGTAACCATGCCGACCACGCATGGATGCGGGACAAAGGCACAGGAAAAGAAGAAGAACGAGGTCGTATAACGCTTCCTTTGGCTACAGTGTTACTTTCGTTTCTGTGAAACATTCGCCGTCGAGTTTAACATAATGTGTTCTATCAGTCAAATATTAGTCAAACCAGTCACATATCTGCGAATATACTCCGAATGATAGTATCTTCGTTAATAGTTGACGATGTGGTACATTTCCGAATGCCTTTCTGAAACGTATTTCATATCACTAATGTTGCTTCTTTGTTAATGAAACGTTGAGCAGTTAAGCATGTGGAACAGAATGGGAGAATTAAGGGAGAGAGAACGCCTCAGATGGTGGAAACTCAGTTATTTGGCATAGGGTGAAATGTAGGGGAAGCTGCCTTATTACGAGTATGTAGCTGGCCGTTTCAGTGTGTGGTTAACAGCTGTCCTAGGAACCTGGGCGAGCGATGTCGGCGGTTCCAGACCGGGTGCGAGGACGCGGTGCACACGTGTGCCCGGCAGACATCACGTCACCGCCGGGGCTCGACCCCGGATCCGCGGCCTCCGGCGCCCTGCTCTGCTCTGCTCTGTTCTGCGCGTAAGATTTATTGCGGTGCCTCATGCAACTCGTTAGGCTCGATCCAATGTATCTTTCGCTCCAGGCGCGGCGCGACTCCACGGAAATGGCACGTCTACGCGACACGCAATCCATGCGGCATACATCTTAGGGGGCGTCTACATCACCCCTTATAAGCCTCTTGAGAAGTTAGCAGCGTTTCTTAGTCGGAGCTTCCGTGTCGTCGCACGAAATCTCACTCATTACCGCCACGAAGATTCCAATCCATGCACTATTAGAGGTGGCGCACGAGATATATTCGCGACGGACTACTTCGCAGGTTTATTCGGAGCCGTTTAGTGACGAGCTCAGACAAAACCACAGCACTACTAAAGTAATCTAAACAAAGGTCGCCAGCCTTGCTGTAACCTGCGAGTTAAAATTGTCATCACTCCTGCACTACACATAAATTCCTTTTGGAAATGTAACTACGGTACTTTCAGAAAACTAACACCGTAAACAATCAATCGAGCAGATTTCTAGCAATTCTCGTTAACAACCTACACTAGAAACGATACACGATAATTCTTCACAGTCACAAGTACGAAAAAAGAACATTCGAAAACATCACACCTGAAGATTTCTTAGTTATCAGTCGTCCGACGAGTTTGTTACAGCCCGTACGACTCTCCCTCTCTCTCACTCCCTCTCTCTCTCTCTCTCTCTCTCCCTCTCTCTCCCTCTCTCTCTCTCTCTCTCTCTCTCTCTCTCTCTCTCTCTCTCTGTGTGTGTGTGTGTGTGTGTGTGTGTGTGTGTGTGTGTGTGTGTGTGTGTGTGTGTGCTGACATCTTGATCTCGGGGTAGCAATTGCACACTACGTCCTCAATTATTTTTTGGCTGTCTCCTGCTACAGTTCTTACCGACTACAGTTTCCTTTAATAACATGGAAGTAAATCCCTGATGCCCTAACACGTCCTGTGATTCTGTTCTTATCACTGTTTTCCATTTCTCCCTTTTTGCCGATTGTGCGGAAAACGTCTTATTCCTTACTCTATCAGACCACCTAGTTTTCAACATCCTTCGGTGGCATCACATTTCAAACTGTTCGATTCTTTTCTGAATTCCCCACAGTCTGCAATTCAAGCCGCGATCCAATCGAACACCCAAAGTAACTTCGTCTGAACTGAGGCCAATATCTTCAATAACGTATTTCTCTTGGCCAAGAATTCTGTTTTTGCCTATGCTGCTCTGCTTTTTAGGTCCTCTTTGCTTCATGTGTCATGTGTTATTTTGTTTCCAACGTGAGAGGATTCTTAAATTTTGCTTTGTGGTCCCTAATTTTGGTATTAACTTTATCACTAATTTCATTCTTGTAGTTCCTCATTACTCTCGTCTGTCTTTGTTTTACTCTCAATCCAAAAATGGTTCAAATGGCTCTGAGCACTATGGGACTTAACATCTGAGGTCATCAGTCCCCTAGAACTTAGAACTACTTAAACCTAACTAACCTAAGGACATCACACACATCCATGCCCGAGGCAGGATTCGAACCTGCGACCGTAGCAGTCCCGCGGTTCCGGACTGAGCGCCTAGAACCGCTAGACCACCGCGGCCGGCCTCTCAATCCATTTACTGTACTTATTACGCTGTTCATTCCATTCACATTCGCTGAGGACACCAATTTTATCATCGAATCTTAGCAATGACATCCTTTCAGTCACAAGTTTAGTCCCACTCTTGAAACTTTCTGTTATTTCCGTCCTTGCTTCTTCGGCGTATAGATGGAAGAATAGGGGCGAAACCCTACATCTCCCACTTACATTCTTTTTAAGCCGAACAGTTTATTCTTGGTGTCCCATTCACATAACTCCCTTCTAAAATTTTTATTGCAACAGTCTCAGATGCACTTTTAAGAATAAATATTTTAGAAAGTCCTTACTGCTGCAGAATCTCTCATGGCAGTATGTCATCCATGATTAATATTCATCCCTACTAACTATTTCACATGTATTACTCGTCTGTCTATATAGGTTAATCGTACTTTCCACAGATTTTGAAACATATTATGCCATTTTACGTAAATGAACACTATTTGCATATCGACAAATCGTATCAACGTACCTTGAGTTTTCTTAGGTCTTGATTCCATTCTCAGTTGCAATGTCGCAATGGACGGTTGACGTGTGCAAGTGATCTATCTGTCGTCCCGCGCTTAGCGCCGATGTCACCCCAACAGATGAGTTTCGGGCCTCACGACCTTATAGGAACACACCTCTTTCCGTGGGCAATGGCATTACGGGCCTTTCAGCAGTTTCCATTTTACAACCTTTGCTTCCTGCCTTAGTGAATGCACATTTCACTTAACAATAACACAATACTACACTTTACAAAACAATAACTATGAAGTACGACGTGGTACTGTGGCTGCACATCCACTTACTGGGGAAGCGCAGGGAGGTGTCGTTTCGCTGGATACCAGGACACGTGGAGTTCCAGGATAACGAAGCAGCACGTGAGGCTACTAAGAATACCAGCTGGGAAATTCTGTTTCTCAGTATCTTGCCCCCGTACATGCAGTTAACTCCGGTGATGAGGCAGAAGGTCATGCGTCCGTGGGAGGAAACCAAAGATACGGCCTTGGCGTACCTCCTTCCGTCCGCTGCAGGAGGGAAGAAGCCCTCTTATCTCGTCCCCGGATAGGGTACTGATCTCTGACGTATGGGTTTCTTCTCCTGCAGGAGCATCCACCAGTATGCACTACTTGTCGTGAATCGATACCTGTGCACCACATTTCAACGGAATGCGTTTTATACCAAGCCATAAGGACTGCAACCAACTTACCAGCTGACCTGCCCTCGATTTTACGAGACGATGAATCGAATGTCGTCCTAGTTTTAAGATTCTGTGTGATGTCTGGCCTCCGCAACGATATTTTAGGTAGAACAATTTAACGTTTTGGAAAGATGGTTGTGCTGAAGCAGTCACAATTATTTGTTACACTATGTTAGCTGTTGTGTTGTTATCATCTGTGTATTATAATCACAAATGCCCTTGAAGCATAGTCTCTAGGTGTTTAGTGCCAGTGTGAATGAGAGGAAGTGCTCGGGATTACATTTTATGTTTTACCCTCTGCTGCATACTTAAAAAAGGGAAACAATATTCGTCTGTTGGGTACGGACGCTGATGACCTCTCCGTTGGGCGCCCTATACATAACTGGTGAAGTAAAATGCCATTCACTGAGAATTAATATCTAATTTTTCTGAATCCGTCGTGTTATTTCTTTTGATCTTCCTCACTGGATTCGGTTTTGGTGTTAGTTTCATCAGTGTCATCATTGTAGACGGACGGACATGTAAATGTAGCAAGAACGGGAACAGTCTCAGTATTGAAACCTGTGCAACAGCAGTAGTAATTTGTAGCTATTAATAATATATGAACCGTTGTAACAATAAAGAACGAGCTGTGAAGCAGTCTAAGCTGGAACTGCGGCACCATTTCAGGACCTCAAAAGTCCGTCGGGCAGACTTGCTGACACGGCCGTTCGTAAACGGTGTCTATGTCGCTCGCTCACCCGTCTCAGTGTGCGACGCGCCGTCGCGTGACCGGTATTTCAGCAGGCTTTACCGTCAGCGCCAGACGCGGAGGGAAATACCGATGCCCCGCCCATTGTCACGGCTGCGCGACACCTCTGTCCAGCGACGCTCTTTGTTTCCCGTCGACGAGACTTTTACGGACAGAATATATCGTGATATCGTATAGTGCCAGTGAGCGGTATTTTACCTTTCGTGACCGCTTCGGACGCTCCAGCACTCGGCGGCAGTAAAATAAAGTTATTCTGTTTCCGTGTGGAATTTCTTTTGCTGGGCTCCGTACCGGCGGAGGACACAATACAGTCCCATCGCCGCTAATGTTAACATACAAGCTCGGAGGTACTTTCCTGATTTTTCGCCACTTATGCGAACATTTGGCCTCGTCCGGCGAATATTTATTTTTTTCGTTTCTGTACGAAATCAGCAAAATTCACAGACGTACTATTAGTTTCAACATTGAAATCTATATATATATCCTTCTGTGCTTCTGCGTATGTCTTATCACAATCTCTGGAAATGCTTCGTGTGGCTCCAGGGCTCAGTGAAGCTCTTTCAATTAACTGTCACTTCTTTGACTTGCATCTTAGTAACCTACCCCAGTTATCCAACTGGGGAAAGGATACCTACGTTTTAACGTGGAATCCAAACCGTGTGTTGATCCCTGCGACTCCCCACATAGTTGGGAGGTGAAGATTAGCTCAAAGACTGAAAAGTTTTGTGGTCCGGCCAAATTAATTCCCACAAATATGCGTCTCTGTCTTGTTGACATCAAAATGAAGATCTTAAAACAACTACATGAAGCTGTGCTTCGAAACGTACATTTGCCAATCAAAATTGCCCCCAAAAAGGCAGTAGCTAGATTCTGTGATTAAGTTTTCCATTCATTTTATTTTGTTTTGCTGAGAAAAGCCGCTAAATCTATCACGAAAAATAGATGTTTACTACACCATGTTACAGAGTAGTACATTTTTCGCTGTTTCGCAAATCATTTTTGACGAATATTAACCCAACATGATACGATAAAGAGATTCTTCTGAGCTCATGTATTGACAGCAGTGAAGCTGTAATGGTGTCTGGATAGCTCAGTAAAAAGCAAGAACCCTGAATTGGCCCCAAGACCGGTTCATAGTTTTATTCTAAAAGGACATTTTTTTCTAGCGCCGTAACGGTCTTGTCCACGAAACAAGTAACATTCGTAATGTTCCCAGAAATTCAAATACGGTTCTTAGACAGTTCAGTTCAAAATCCTGTAGTGAACTCTTTTGAGGCCAACGGAAATCGGAAAGTCTAGGAGCACAATACGAAGCCACGACTCGAGGATGGTTGCGAAACTGTTTTTTTTTCTTTTTTTTTTCTTTTTTGAGCTAAAGGCATTCCGCTTGACGTAGTTGCGTTGTTTGCTACCAAGTAGTATTCGAAGAAAAGACTTTTTAATTGTTTGCACCAAAGCTATCAATTATTTATTCGCAGGCTACATCGAGGGTTCAAATGGCTCTAAGCACTATGGGACTCAACATCTGAGGTCATCAGTCCCCTAAACTTAGAACTACTTAAACCTATGTTACCTGAGGTCATCACGTACATCCATGCCCGAGGCAGGATTCGAACCTGCGACCGTAGCAGCTGCGCGATTCGGGACTGAAGTGCCTAGAACCGCTCGTACATCGAGGGGGGCGAAAGTCAGTGGATAGCAATATTCACGTATACCGATGACGGTAGTGTCATGTACACTAGTATAAAAGGGCTGTGCATTGACGGAGCTGTCATTTGAACTCAGGATATTCATGTGAAATGTCTTCAACGTGATTAGGGCCGCGCGACGGGTATTAACTGACATACGCGGAGTGTTAATTGGAACAAATGTGCGTGACATTTTGTTTCCTAAATCGTTAGGGAATTCAGTATTCAGACGCCCAAAGTGTCAACAGGGTATCGACAATATCACAATTTAGGCATCATCCCTCATCACGGACAACGCATTGGTCGACGGCCTTCACTTAACGACCGAGAGCAGCGGCGTTTGTGTGTAGTGGTCAGTGCTAACAGACAAACGACTCTGCGTGAAATAAGCTCAGAGTGCGACCTACGACCGACGTATCCGTCAAGACAGCGCGGCGAAATTTGGGGTTAATGGGCTATGGCAAACGACGCGAGTGCCTTTGCTAACAACACATCTGCAGCGTCACTCCTGGAATCGTAACCATACAGGCTGGACCACGGACGACTGGAAGACCTTGTCCTGGTCAGATGATTCCCGATTTCAGTTGGTAAGAGCTGATGGTAGGGTTAGATGTTGGTGCAGACCCCACGAAGCCATGGGCCCAAGTTGTCAACAAGGCAATGTGCAAGCAGATGTGGTCTGTGTTTACATGGAAGGGACTGGGTCCTCTGGTCCAACTGAACCGATAACTAACTGGAACCATTATGTTTTGGCTCAAATGGTTCAAATGGCTCTGAGCACTATGGGAATTAACATCTCAGGTCATCAGTCCCCTAGAACTTAGAACTACTTAAACCTAACTAACCTAAGGACATCACACACATCCATGCCCGAGGCAGGATTCGAACCTGCGACCGTAGCAGTCGCGCGGTTCCAGACTTAAGCGCCTAGAACCGCACGGCCACCAGCGGCCGGCTATTATATTTTGCTACTTGTAGAGCATATTAAATTATTCACTGACTTGGTGTTCGATGACAATGCGCTATGTTACCTGGCTACAGCTTTTTGCGATTGGTTTGAAGAATATGCCGGATAGTTCGAGCGAATGATTTAGCCACCCATCTAAAATTTATGGAAGATAATCGGGATGTCAGTTCATGCACAAAATACTGCACCGGCAACACTTTTACAGTTGTAGTGAGCTGTAGACACAGCATGGCTCAATATCTCCCTAGTGGAATTTCAACGACTAGTTGAGTCCATTCGCCGGCCAGAGTGGCTGAGCGGTTCTAGGCGCTACAGTCTGAAACCGTGAGATCGCTACCATCGCAGGTTCGAATCCTGCCTAGGGCTTGGATGTGTGTGATGTCCTTAGGTTAGTTAGGTTTAAGTAGTTCTAAGTTCTAGGGGACTGATGACCTCAGCAGTTAAGTCCCATAGTGCTCAGAGCCATTTGAACCATTTGAGTCCATTCCATGTCGAGTTCCAATACTATGCAGAGAAACGGGGGTCCGACACGGCGTTAGCAGGTATCCCATGACTTTTTTCACCTCAGTATAATTACGGCTGTTGCCCATTTACATAAGTCACCCATTACATAGTAAAAAGGTTTTTTTTATGTCATCCATTAGGTGTGGCTCAGATATGTGTTAAAATTTGTCACAATAGTTACACTTTACTATAGTATGTCAATGTATGAGCATAAGGTATATTTGTTTTAATTGCAGTTTCATTACCTACCAAGCGCCGGTACAAGTAGAAACGATATTTCGCAATGGAGACACTGTTCTCGTTGGAGGTCACTGTGTCTCACGCTTATTTGTTTTGGAAGGCGTTTTTGTAAATTCGACAGATGTTGAAACAAAGAGCTTTATTATATGGTCTTACGTGATTTCTGAAATATTCAGTTTACTCTGCGATTGTTAATTTCACTGACTGAATTCAGTACAAGAAACAGTGCATCATTACATTACAATAAATATTCATTCCTGTAAACCGTCTGTAGCCTTTTGGCGATTAATGTAAGATGGAGTCCATTTAACCCAATATGTGACCACAAACTATTCACAGAAATGAGAATTTATTGTAATTTAACGAAGCACTGTGTCTCACACTGTATGTGGTCATTGATATTAATACTACCGCAGAATAAATTGAGTATTTCAGAGGTTATATAAGACTATATAATAAATTCTTTCTATCAACATCTGTCAAACTTACCACAAAACGTACGAAAATAAGTCAGTGTGACACACTGTGAACTCCAACGAGAACGGTCCCTCCATTGTGAAATATCGTTGTCACCTTTATCGGAGCTTGGTGGATTAATGAAGGTACCACAATTAAAACAGAAATAATTTATAGAAGCGCAGGCTACCCCGGACGCTGCCACTGTAAATAAAATTCTTCAAGGTATGTGACCCCCACTCTCAGTATATGAAAATTCTCCGAAGTTTCGGCCAGTATTGCAAATGGCCGAAACTTCGGAGAATTTTTACAGATTGATGAGGCGCTCACATACCATGAAGATTTTACTGACAAATATATCTTATGCTCACACACTGAGATACTACAGTAAGTAGTAAAAACGACACTGACAAATTTTACCGCAGATCTGAGCTACATCCGAAGTGTGACAACATGAACAGGACTATCCATACCAAATACAATGACGAGCCAAAACATTATGACCACTTAAAAATAAAAAAATAACTGTCTCGATCGTGTTTTCTGAGTTCTTTACTTGTTGACAACCGTTTCGGCACTTTCCTCGAACTATCTTCGGGTTTATACCGCCACTATGGCTACTGCTGGTGGCCACAAATAAAAAATCTGAAAACGTAATCAAGACAGTTTTTATTGATTTTTAGCATTTTATATCGATCGCTGTGCTCTAGTCAAGAATGCTCTCTAAAATTACGACCTCTGCTCGCCGCGAAGTTGTATGCTGCCTGGTGGCACGAGACACGGTAAGACATGTATGTGAGCGGAACAGGGAAGAATGGGGAATAATTCTAAATGCAGATATCCGTCGAATTAAGCGACTTTGACAAAAACCAGATTGTGGAAGCTCAGTTCCTGGGACGGAGCACCTCGCACATGGCGGCACTGGTCGGCTGTTCGTGGGCTACTGTAGTGAGCGTCAATGGAAAGTGGTTGAAGAATGCTGAAACCGCGAGTAGGTGACAAGAAGTTGGACGTCCACACCTCATCACAGAACATGATGATCGGAGACTTGCAAGATCTCTAAAGTAGGATAGGCGGCGTATCTGTGGCTGATCTGACGACAGAGCACAGTCTGGCGCAGGCACAAGTGTTTTTGGAGGTCACCGTTCAGCGCACAGTGTTGAACATGGTGTTCCGCAGTAGGAGATTGCTAGGTGTTTCTTTGTTGACCCAATATCATCAGTTACGGTTACAGTGGGCACGGAACCATCGGGACTATCGAGATTGGGCCGCGGATCAATGGAATCGTGTCGCCTGGCCGGATGAATCCCGTTTATTGCCAGACCAGGTCACGGTTGTGTCCAGATACGCTGTCATCGAGGCGAACGGCTGCTTGAAACATGCAGCGTGCCATGGACACAGGCCGGTGAGAGGAGCAGTACTATTTTATGGCAGACACTCACCTGAGCTTCCACGGGACCTTGGCAGGTGTGGAGTAGCTGAATATTATTAGAGACCACTTGCGACCCTTTGTGCTTGATGTCTTCCCCAACAGCGAGCGACGGCACCTCCCAGCCAGAATTGTACTGCAATGGTTTGAGGAGGACGATAGTAAACTCACGTTGATGTCTTCGCCATCAGATTCGGCTTATCTAGCCGGCCGCGGTGGCGGAGCGGTTCTAGGCGCTTCAGTCCGGAACCGCGCGACTGCTACAGTCGCAGGTTCGAATCCTGCCTTGCGCATGGATGTGTGTGATGGCCTTAAGTTAGTTAGGTTTAAGTAGTTCTAAGTTCTAGGGGACTGATGACCTCAGATGTTAAGTCCCATAGTGCTTAGAGCCATTTGAACCATTTCGGCTAGTCTGAATCCAGTTAAGAAGCTGTAGGGAGCCAGTTCTGCACCTACATCTACATCTACGTGATTACTCTGCTATTCACAATAAAGTGCCTGGCAGAGGGTTCAATGAACCACCTTCAAGCTGTCTCTCTACCGTTCCATTCCTGAACGGCCCACGGGAAAAACGAGCACTTAAATTTTTCTGTGCCAGCCCTAATTTCTCTTGTTTTATCGTCATGACCATTTCTCCGTGTGTAGGTGGGTGCCAACAGAATGTTTTCGCAATCGGGGTAGAATATTGGTGATTGAAATTTCACGAGAAGATACCGTGGCAACGAAGAACGCCTTTGTTTTAATGATTGCCCACTCCAATTTACGTATCATGTCTGTGGCATTATCTCCCCTATTTCGCGATAGTACAGAACGAGCTGCCTCTGTTTGAACTTTTTCAGTATCATCCGTCAGTCCTACCTGATGCGGATCCCACACCGCGCAGCAATACTCCGGAATAGGGCTGACAAGGTTGGTGTAAGCAGTCTCTTTAGTAGACCTGTTGTACCTTCTAAGTGGTCTGGCAATGAATCGCAGTCTTTGGTTCGCTCTACCCACAACATTATCTATTTGATCGTTCCACTTTAGGTTATTTGTAATTGTAATCCGTAAGTATTTAGTTGAATTTACAGCCTTCAGGTTTGTGTGACTTACCGCGTAATTGAAATTTAGCGGATTTCTTTTAACACTCATGTGAATGACTTCACACTTTTGTTTATTCAGGGTGAATTGCCACTTTTCGCACCATACAGATACCTTATCCCATTCATTTTGCAGTTTTTTTTGGTTGTCTGATGACTTAACAAGACGGTAAGTGACAGCATCATCTGCAAACAATCTAAGACGGCTACTCAAATTGTCTCTTATGACGTTAGTATAGATCGGGAACAACAGAGGGTCTGTAACACTTCCTTGGGGAACGCCGGATATTACTTCTGTTTTACTCGATTACTTGCCGTCTAGTACTACGAACTGCGACCTTTATGACAGGTAATCACGAATCCAGTGGCACAATTGAGGCGATATTCCATAGGCACGCAGTTTGGGTAGAAGACGCTTGTGAGGACAACCGCCAGTAAATTATGGTGCGTAGGTATCTAGCGCCACAAAAGTCTGCAAACCTATTCAGTACTTATCGAATCCATGGTACGCCAAATCACTGCTGAACTGTATTCCAGATGTCGACCAACACGTTTTTAAATAGGTGATCAAAATGTTTTTGCCTCATCACTGTACATCCAAAATACAAATTAGGTTGCTTGAGACACAACAATAAATAAGTAGGAGGTCTGGTCCAAACAATTAAAGATATCTTTTCTTCATTATTTGAGAGCTTCAAGACGTGACATACTAAAAACCTAAAAAGTCTACAACTAGTGGCAGAACAAATAGACTGAACGCTCCATCCTGCAACAACAGAACTGTTCCTCCATCTCACAGTACATGTAGCTGGCGTTGGCTCATCACTGTACATCCAAAATACAAATTAGGTTCCTTGAGACACACCAATAAATAAGTAGGAGTTTTGGTCAAAACAATTAAAGGTATCTTTTCTTCATTATTTGAGAGCTTCAAGACGTGACATATTAAAAACCTAAAAAGTCTAAAACTAGTGGCAGAACAAATACACCGAACGCTCCATCCTGCAACAACAGAACTGTTCCTCCATCTCATTGTACATGTAGCTGGCGTTCTCTCAAACGCAGTTTTGTATCGATACGCTGGCTGTATGCCGTGCTCGTGTAGCCAAGTTCGTAGGATTAAACGCGGTCAGGGACGATAATTTTTTCCGAGGCCTGAAAATTCGTGACTGTTGGATGCTCGGAGAAAGCAGTCGACCCATGAAGTAGTTGAGTTACGCACCTGTGCAATATTTAATCCGCGTAAGCAATGCCAGCTTGCAGACTCGGTTTTACTGTGACACCTCTCTCTCTCTCTCTCTCTCTCTCTCTCTCTAATACGCAAGCCTAACATCGTGCTCGCACGTTTATGCTGCAGGGATCTGTCAGTGCGTAGTTAAATATATTGCAGTTTCACCAGATGCGCAACTCGAACGTTGCGTCGCCGCAATCGTGTCCTTATATGTAGAGGCTTACAGACACACCACTCACGTCGTAATGTGCATTAAAGTCTACATCCACATCTGTATTATGTAGATAATTGTGAAGTACGTGGCACAGATTCTTAACAAAGTACCATACCAACAGATGCTCTTAACTTTCAGATGGCAGAGAGAGCGTGGGAGGAATGGCTGTATGTATGCACATGTTCTTGCTGTGCTTTCTCTCACTTTATCTCCGGGGCCCATTCCTGCACCGTATGTGGAACACACTTAATATTCCCAAATTCTGTTCTACAAAATCCATGAAGTACTTTTAGCTGTAGACGGTGTCCCTCCAGAGGCGCATTTTCTCTGGCGTTTCGGCAAACATTAGCGGTTCCGTTTTTGCAACGTATAGCTGGAGTCAGCCCAAACACGTCTTTCATGTGGGGGTCAGTGTTGATGGATGTGTGTGTTTGTTTCCCGTTACAGATAAAATTATTTTAAAGCGGAAAATTACGTGCCCGCTCCACAGAGCGGTCCCAAGTTAGTCTAGTGCGATCTCTGTTTCATCTGTATGTATCAACAGCGACAGTAAAACAGTATGACCAGTAAACAACCAGCGACTGGTCAGCGTCCTGGGACGCACCGACTGACACTGTCATGCAACAACGCTGTTCAGTTTTTGTCAGTATATATTTATAATGAAAGTTACCGACTGTCCTCTTTGCAACCTCTGTCTTCCTCCCCACGCACCTTCAAGCGAGTCCAAACAACAAGATGCAACTAGTGGTTCGTGTAGGCGATGCCCTAAAACTCGTAAATGTATGAAGGGCACCATTTATACAAAACAATCTGAGCTACTAGTAAATGCCCTTTTGTTCCCTACCAGTTACAATTTGATCATCTTATGGAAAGATAAAAAATTGTTATTGCCTGCTATATAGTACCATAAAAATAAAATCCAGCATGAGAAGTACGTATGTACACATACTGTGCCTGACAGAAGTAAAAAGACATGGCCAGACGTCAATGTAGCGTCGTACATGTAAACATCATCGGCAGGTTTGTAAGTGATTAGAGATGCAATTCCCTGTGCCACGTATGCTGGTTACCAGACTGCGTTACTGATATCAGCGTGGTATGGAGTATGCGGGACATGAACAGTGTCAGATGCTGACACTGTGAAGGATCACTTTGACCTCTGCAGAGGACATGGAGATCTCACATACAGCTGTTAGACAACATTACCAGCACGTAACAGTAAATTAAAGAATGCACCAAGCACGTCGTAACTCCTTCGCGTCGGCAACTGCCATCCTAGAATAAGTAATGTACTTCCTGCAACATTGTGTGGCGTCCTGAATCGTTGGTTGGAGACTAGAAGTAGGCGGACTAAAGAATTAACGTCACATGCGTAGATTGTTGTTAACATCACAATACAAAAATCTGCTCTTTGATCAGGAAGCGAGGACCGGTGATGGATGGAGTAGCGCTGGTCCAGCGACGAATCGCCATTCTGAATTTCTCCGGACAGCAGCAACCAGAGGGAGAACTGCCATTCTCCCAATGTTTTGAAGATTCTTTGCGGTGTTGATCATTGTGTCATGGTATGGTGAGAGATCGGGTATGACTTCAGGTAATGGGTGGCAGTGATTGAGGCAACTCTGACGGCACAACGGTACGTCATAGACATCCTGTGCCCCATGCGTTAACTGTCGTGCGATAGTACGAGTATTATGGCGCCACTTCCCTAAAGGACAATCCTAGTCCACAAATGACAAGTGTTTTGAGGTACTCCACTGGCCAACACGACCGTCAGATCAATCCCCATATCAGATCTGTCTATATGGGACCAGCTCGCGCATCAACTCTGTTCCACTGCATGTATCCAGGTTATGAGAGACCAGTTACAACTGTTGTGTGTCTGCTTGTCTCAGGAGAAGAAACTACGCCAAGTTGATTCATGCCAGTGGCGATGCCTAGTCTTGCTGATAAATGGGCTCATATTGCCAAGTTCCTCATAAATTTGACTCGATTTTACAGTCACTACAGTAACATCAGATACTCTCTCTATCAATGAAGTTTCACTTCTTTTCCTCCTATTGTGGTGGATGCTACACTTTTTCTTTGTCTGGGCAGTGTAACTGAAAACTGTTCGTTGTAGATAGCTACATTACCTCTAAAAGGAATCAGAAAATAACCAGTAGCCATTTATATTCAGAGAATAATGGTCTCAGCACACGTCATAGTGTAATCTTAATACAACAAATCCTAATGTCGGCAGTTGGGTTTGTAGCTCATCACATCCATTCTTTGGCAGTTGAGGTAACTTTGGCCAATTCTCATAAATCTGCCACTCCCCCCCCCCCTTCTCTCTCTCTCTCTCTCTCTCTCTCTCTCTCTCTCTCTCTCTGTGTGTGTGTGTGTGTGTGTGTGTGTGTGTGTGTGTGTGTGTGTGTGTGTGCGCGCGCGCGCGCTCGCATTTTTCCCGAGGCGGCACAACTGAGATTTTTGGAACGATTCGCCACTCATGAACGTAAGTTGGGCAGCAGCTTCAGAAAGTTACAGGATCTGGTGAGACAACTGACAGGAGACTTTAAAGGACGGCGCAACAGTCTGCTACCACAGACTCCTCCGAGACATGCCGGAGACAATTTTCCGCCACTCGTTCCGCAGGCCAGATAGCATCTGGCGACCGTGACAGGACACTTCTTGCAGAGCGTCGGAAGCTACAGCGTCGGCTGTGGCACGTCCCACATTAGCGACGCCACATCATCAGAGCGCATTAAGTCTGCACACATCAGACGCCCACTATGTGTGTGTGTGTGTGTGTGTGTGTGTGTGTGTGTGTGTGTGTGTGTATGTGTGCGTGTGTATGTGTGCGTGTGTGTGTTGTCTGCCCGAGGTCACCAGGGTAGCTTGTTACTCTTCCAGCAGCTAAGCTTCTACAGAGAAAACCCATGAGTGTTAAGATTACCAAATCCATTAGAAGACTACCTGCCTTACGACTTTTTGCGTCCTTAACCTTCGGGAAATGGTGATTTATGGTAAATTAAAATACAAGGAAAGAAATAACTCATCCAAAACTGATAACCTAGACGAAATACATATCAAATATTGTAACGAAGTTGCACTAACCGCTCGTTCGGAAGGGCACAAAATGAAGAAATCATTTGTTTGTTGCTCCAGCAGCAATGGCTGTGACAGCTCTACCTTTGATATCAAGTCACTACGGACCTCTCTCTTCTGTATCTCTACCGACGCCGATGAATGCCCGCCCACATAAGTGCTATGGCACGACACTCGTCATTCAATCAAGGGCCAGGACAGACATGGTAAATGCGCAACCCACAGAAGGAGTACGGCCAGTAGATCATTGTGGAAGTGTCATAAACATTGTTGTTTAATATCCCTTGCTGTGGTGTGAATTTGTGAAACATTAGCTTCCAGGACGAATGTTCCACGCAGCATGCGGCAGTATTCGCCTAAGGCGAGCATTCAGTAGCGTCTTCAATATTCGTAACAGAGAGAAGTGTTCCACTGCTGCAAACACCACACGTATGCCAACACAAAGCGAAAAGTCACTCCCTTGAAACCTTGAGTGAGGATGCGTGATGTAAGCAGTTCTGTTATGTACAGCATCTGTTCTCACACTCGCTGTAGCAGCCCACTGTCAACGTGAATGTCATTTATCAAGGCCTATCTCGACTCTTTAATGCAGTAACTAATACACTGTGGTTATAATGATTTCAAAGTCCAAATATATTGGTGATTCTCAAACCCGAAAGGCAATATTTTTATTCTGGTAAACCGCAGAAATCTATTAGAATGCCACACATTTTAACGTCGCTGTTTCATTCCACAAAGCCCAAAAACGGCGGAGAAGCTCTTATACATAATTTCCCATCCCGATCTTCGGATTCAGGTTTTACGAAAGTAGTAAATACTAGCACTCGGGTTGATGCCGTGCCTCTCGGCTTCAGAAAGGCTTTCTGCACAGTTCCACACTGTCGTCTAAAGAACATAAATTTCGCGCATATCAAATATCAGACAGTGTTTGAAGGGTTCCTAGCAAACAGAATACGGCATGTCGTCCTTAACGCAGAGAAATTTTTTCACAGTAAACTATCATTGGACATTGCTCTAGGAAAGGCACGAGCAACCTTTAGGGACAATGAGCCTCCTTTACTTACGTAAGCTCTGACGGGCCGCCTCGTCACCTGATGCGACAGCAAGACTCTTACCACACAAAGTCAAAACTGTAGCGTTAATGACGCTACATTTGTCGGGTACGTTTCAGATTTGAGAAGCACCCTTCTCCTTTCACGCCACGCCAACGATTTATGTCCCATAACATGCGTTTTTGAGAGTACATTCATTGTAGTGGTCCAGTCGCAATAACATGACTACCGCCTAAGTTCGACGTCGACGGTAGGTGGCTGCTCTAGCAGTGAAGTGTATATAAAGCGTGTCGGGGAGATACGGGAGTTAGTGCATTCTGACTTCCAAACGGACAGCATCACTGGCTTGTGGGAAAAGGGTGGAAGCATTTTCAGAAACGCCTAAGCTTGTAAACTTTTGGCCTGCCACCGTGGTTAAAGTATACCGTGCATGACAAAATGGCGCTATCCAAAACTGGCGAGGAGGTAACTGTGGTGTACCACCGAGCCGTAGATGGCAGGGGTTAAAGACGGATGCAGAGATGTGTACGGGCGAATAGACGTGCAACTGTCGAGCAGCTGACGACCGAGATGAACCAAGCAATGTCTCCTCAACAAATGTTCAGCGAACGTCACTGCTTGTGCACCCCTGCAGCAGGCGTCTGGTTCATGCCACCAGGCTGACTGCTGTACATCTGCGACGAGAGCTGCTGGAATGTGTACGGCAGTGCCGCGACTGGACGACCACTAAGGGCCGACAGGTGGCCTGCTCAGATGAATCATGTTTTATGCTCCATCGGACAGATGGCCGTTGGATCGCCAGAGGGGTACAGGCCGGACGAGGAATCATTATGATGGTTCAAATGGGTCTGAGCACTATGGGACTTAACTTCTGAGGTCATCAGTCCCCTAGAACATAGAACTACTTAAACCTAACTAACCAAAGGACATCACACACATCCATGCCCGAGGCAGGATTCGAACCTGCGACCGTAACAGCAGCGCGGTTACGGGCTGGAGCGCCTAGAAAGGCTCGGTCACTCCGGCCGGCGAGCATTATGATCTGAGGAATGTTTAGCGGGTGATCTCGTCGTTCTTGAATGTGTAAAACAGCCAGATTCGCAGTTAGATCCGTCAGTGGCATTTTTCTGCAATTTCGTTTCACAATCTACATCTGGAGTCAGCACAAACGAACGCCGTTCATCGCAACTTTCACGCGATGCCCAGCGTCGGTTTGTTGAGGGTTACGGACTAAATGGCCTTTAAAGAGTAATTCTACGTCCTGTTTCGTTGGATCGTCACTACATTGATCTAATGCGATATTCGTTTCATCGATACGTATTAACAGGACAGTAAAACACGAAGGCGAGATAGTTCTACAGCATCGGCAGCATCGCCCTGGCCTGCGCTAAGTGCTACCAGTATGCAACAGGACTGCTCCGACGCTGCTGGTGTACTGGCTGTTCTTCGTCTTTTACTGTCCCTTTCAATACATATCGATAAAACGAATATCGCAATATTGTAATTTGGGACCGCTGTATGGAATGTGCAAGAAAAATTTCACTTTAAAAATAATTTGCCGCGCGGGATTAGCCGAGCGGTCTAGGGCACTGCAGTCACGGACTGTGCGGCTGGTCCCGGCGGAGGTTCGAGTCCTCCCTCGGGCATCGGTGAGTGTGTTTGTCCTTAGGATAATTTAGGTTCAGTAGTGTGTAAACTTAGGGACTGATGACCTTAGCAGTTAAGTCCCATAACGTTTCACACACAAAAATCATTTGGTTCGTAGTGGGGTGAGAAACCAGAGCTTTGTGCCGAAGTGAGACTCGAACCTGGATTTCCTGCTTGTCGTGGGAGGCCTTCTTAACAACATCGGCTATCCGAGAAAGCATCCAGGATCGGTCCAGAATACCATATGGCATGCTGTCTACGACCACAGCCCGGTACGATACAAACTTTCATGTGTCAACGAATAGGTAATGTTTTCACACCTAATTCAGCAAATGTCATAGAGATTCCGCAATGGTGAATAAATTTCACAGCTTTAGTTCAGGTGCATGATCGTCGTCAGTGTCTGTTTCTTCAGACAGTGTTAAAAATGAGTAAACGAAGTTTTCATGCCGGTCGCGGTGGCCGAGCGTTTCTGGGCGCTTCAGTCCAGATCTGCCGACTGCTACGGTCGCAGGTTCCAATCCTTAGGTTAGTTAGGTTTAAGTAGTTCTACGTTCTAGGGGACTGATGACCACAGATGTTAAGTCCCATAGTGCTCAGAGCCATTTGAACCATTTTCAAGTTTTAATGACAAGTGGGCTACTGAAGGTAAAATTTTTCGGTTGTTTGCTGCGTCATGTTCCTCTTTGGTTTCTTCTCACACAATCGGCCTTTTGACTTCCCTTCTAGGATCTTCTTCATGATTTTCTGGTGTTACTGGTTCGAGGATCAAATGGTTCAAATGGCTCTGAGCACTATGGGACTTAACATCTTAGGTCATCAGTCCCCTAGAACTTAGAACTACTTAAACCTAAATAACCTAAGGACATCACACACATCCATGCCCGAGGCAGGATTCGAACTTGCGACCGTAGCAGTCGCGCGGTTCCGGACTGAAGCGCCTAGAACCGCACGGCCACCGCGGCCGGCCGTTCGAGGATCACCGGAAGACTCTAAATAAGTTCCCAGATCTCACTTCCGTTTCGTCATACACAATCAGTGTTTCAACCTCTCCCTCTGGAATGTTCTACAGGATCATCTAGTGGTCAGTTAAAAAATGGTTCAAATGGCTCTGAGCCCTATGGGATTTAACTTCTGAGGTCATCAGTCCCCTAGAAATTAGAACTACTTAAACCTAATTAACCTAAGGACATCACACACATCCACGCCCGAGGCAGGAGACGAACCTGCAACCGTAGCGGTCGCGCGGTTCCAGACTGTAGCGGCTAGACCCGCTCGGGCACCCCGGCCGGAAGTGGTCGGTTAAGAAGGTCTTCAGAACCTCCTGAGGAAGACTCCAGTAGAGGGATCAAAAGTCAGTCGTTCGAAAAAAAAATGAACAGGAACATAACGTAAATAACCTAGTAGGTTTTACAGGACACGAAAGCCTGCACACTAACTGGACTGCTGTTATTAACGGGCAAAACTGGGAGAAAAAAATTAATATTAGTGTTTATTTTGTGAGCAGGTAGTAGTAGGATCTGTGCCGAAGCGGGAGCACTTCGCTATTCGCGTCATAATATCGACCTTTGTAGATGGGGCAGCGTGGATTAATGGATTAGACACCGCACGCCGGTATTAGGGCGTGACAGGACGGCGTAACTTGATAGCTCCTAAACTGGCGGCCAGGGGAGAGGTTATGGGGTTGGCAGCACCTCAGCATGTGGCGTGCACCGGCTCACGCCGCGTAAACACAGCCCGGTAGCGGTATTAGTATGCGCGACCCAATACAGGCCGCAGATTTACAGCGCTCGTAAAGCGGTGCAGTGGAGTCGAGTAGGGTGGGGTGGAGTGTCGTGGCGCCGCACTGCCAGCCATAACCGATACCCTGCGGCGGGCCGGGCTTAAATTAAGCCAGCGCAGTTACTGTCGGGGGACCGGCGCTCCGGAACCGGGGCAAGAGCCGGCCACTGCCTTCAGCCCGGTGGCGCTCTGGCCGGACCGAGGCAGAGTGTGGTCGTTACACGCAGGTGGCACCTTGCATCGAAATTTCTCAGCCAACTTTTCGAGAATGAAGCAGTGCAAAAAATAAATTTCACGAAAATAGCAAGAAATTTCAGAATACAACGTTACTGAGCCTTTCCAGAATGAGATTTTCACTCTGCAGATTAAAACTGTGTGCCGGACCGAGACTCGAAGTCGGGACCTTTGCCTTCCGCGGGCAACTGCTCTACCAGCTGAGCTACCCAAGCACGACTCACGCCCCGTCCTCACAGCGGCACACAGTTCTAATCTGCCAGGAAGTTTTACTGAGTCTTTCGTGGCCACTTATTGACAACCTGCCTGTTGGCTTCGATTGCAGGTTCTTCGGCAGACGTTTGATGGTTCTTCTGACGTTTCGCCAGCACCAGTGGGTGGGATTGTCAAAGATTCATCCTCCTCTGCTAGTGGCGGACTGGAGTATTGCTACTATACTTGAGTATTGCTCATCAGCGTGGGATCATTACCAGGTCGGGTTGACAGAGGAGATAGAGCAGATCCAGAGAAGAGCGGCGCGTTTCGTCACAGGGTTATTTGGCAAGCGTGATAGCGTTACGGAGATGTTTAGCAAACTCAAGTGGCAGACTCTGCGAGAGAGGCGCTCTGCATCGCGGTGTAGCTTGCTGTCCAGGTTTCGAGAGGGTGCATTTCTGGATGTGGTATCCAATATATTACTTCCCCCTACTTATAACTCCCGAGGAGATCACGAATGTAAAATTAGAGAGATTCGAGCGCGCACGGAGGCTTTCCGGCAGTCGTTCTTCCCGCGAACCATACGCGACTGGAACAGGAAAGGGATATAATGCAGTGGCACGTAAAGTGCCCTCCACTACACACCACTGGGTGACTTGCGGAGTATAAATGTAGATGTAGATGTAGAGTCGAGCTCGCAACCTCAAATTATGTTTAGTTCGTTCAGTATTGATCGGCACTCCCCCTACAACTCCTTCAAAGTAGCAGTTTGAAATGCGTGGAGACTATGGCACTGCCTGCTTCCACCAGATTGTGTTGCTGGTTCCTATAGGTGGCACAATGCAACAGCACTTGTTCCGGCTTGCGAGTACGCTGGCAGGCAACAAATAAGCAGACAAGCAAAGGCAACGTTGGACAATGTCGTTACTCTGTGGGAAGAAGTGACTTTGCTTAATACATACTCAAGAAGTTAGAAACCATGTATGGGGAACAGCACCAAGTGGCAGACCCTTGTTTCGTTGGATATCAGGGAGTTCAGAGACGGCAAGGACTGTGCTGAATAACGCAAAATCACCGGGAGTCGAGCAACTGCACGCAGCAGGAACAATGACCAGCGTGTCAGTCAAGTGATAATGGTGCACAGGCAAATCATGTTTGATGATCTAGAGCTAGCAACATGCCTATCACGGGGAACACTCCACACAATCATCAATGACGATACGGAAACTAAGGTGTGTGAAATGGGTGCCCCATTCCCTTACTATTTACCAGAAAAAGAAGCTTGTGGAGCTGTGCCAATGATTGGTACAACAGTACAGTGCAGAACCAGCGGAGGTCATTCAGCGTCTGGTCGCCATCGGCGAGTCATGATCCTTCCACAAAACTTCAGAAAAGAAACGCCAGTTTATGGAATGCACGCATACTGGAACCCCTCGTGCCAAGAAGTCACGGCCGGGAGTGTCTTGGGATCAGGAAGGCATATTCGTGGTGGATTGGCTCCCTCCCAGTACGACCCTCAGCAGTAATCGGTGCCGCCGTTCACAATCCGCCGATACATTCAACCACACCACCAAGGAAAATGAGGCCGTGACGTTCTGTTCCAATACGACAATGCACGGTCACATGCCAGTTGGCATACCTCTGTCACTATATGTGAACTAGGGTTTACAGTGATACCACATCCTCCATATTTTCCGAGTCTGATTTCTAGCGACTCTGCCTGTCATATACACCTAAAGAGGTCATGCGGGGTAAGAAGCTCACAAGCAATACCGAACTTCATGCAGTTGTCCACCAGTGGCACAGGGATACTCTGAAAGAATGCAGCCGGCCGGTGTGGCCAAGCGGTTAAAGGCGCTTCAGTCTGGAACTGCGCGACCGCTACGGTCGCAGGTTCGAATCCTGCCTCGGGCATGGATGTGTGTGATGTCCTTAGGTTAGTTAGGTTTAAGTAGTTCTAAGTTCTAGGGGACTGATGACCTCCGATGTTAAGTCCCATAGTGCTCAGAGCCATTTGAACCATTTTTGAAAGAATGCAAATACGGGAGCTGCTACAACTATGGCAAAAGTGCATAGACATTGCCGGTGACTACATTTAACATAATCTGTTTTAGTTTGTTCAGTTACTACTTTCTGTGGACCTGTAGTGACAGCCATTTTGTACCTGTCGTGTCAAAGTCTGAGGGCTTTTTCTTGGTCACCGCCGCTGTTGCTCTCCCCTTACTGCAACAGTCATTCGCTGCAGCACGGGAATCCAGGATCTGTTCATCTTGAGGCTTTTCTGTTTCTTATTGAAGTTACTGCCATGTTTGTGGATCTGTGTGACTTCCCTGAAAAAGTGGCCGTGTTTGCTCTTCTCGACAGCAAAAACTGCCGTGTCGGAGAACTTTACATGGTGGGAGTCACACAGCGCATGCTCCAGGTGTATCATAAAACGAACGAAGTCCGAAGAACCTGAGACAGAAGTCAATAGGCATTTTGTCGAATTCCAGAACGTTACAAGCTACCTTTATTACAGGTGTAAGGATGGACAGCCCCCTCACAGTCAAACCAAACGCGAAGTAACAAAACATGCTCGGAACAACATCAGCGGTAAACTGGCCGGGGTCACCTGGTTCAACCAGAAAGGCTTCGAACATCTGCCCTGGCACTATGTTTCTCCACACCTGAATACTCTGAAACAGTTCGATAAAATGCTGTTCAACCAAAACAAGACGATGTAGCTTTGAAAGAGGCTGGACGCGTTATGAAAAACTGCCTATGACGGACTCCTGTCAGTCAGCTATACCAAATTTCACGTATAGCATTGGAAAGTATCAACGTAAAGTAGCTTCAGAAGTGGAGAATAAAAGACGGGGAACTGATCCCCTACTTCCCTTGTTTCGGCACGTATCTCGACGTTCACGACTCGAGTCATGAGAGAGCTGCTTACAGACTACTGGAGCAATTCCTTCGTTCCCTGGAATACAGTGAGCGGACGTTTCATGTGATTCTTCAGCTGAAGCACACCGAATGAATGTCTCAGAGGAACCAGCCGCAGGTCACACCTATCTTTTACGCGATGAATGACGCTGAACAGACTAAGAACTGGGATGCCACGATGCAAAGTTAACCCCACGAAACGAGGCCTCAGCAGTGACGGTGAAATTTGCCAGTTTGATGTCCTGCAGGACCAAGAACGCTTGCCAGTTTGCAGGGACCTGCAGGATACATTTGCAACCAGTGACCTCCATGCACATAACAAAACAGCTGTGAAAACTGCCGAATGCTGGGCTCTCCACAAAATAAGTAGCCAATTATCTCGATATTTATTTGCCTTTCCTTATCTTCCCGTCTGTAGTTTACAAATTCTTGTTATGCGTATGGATACATGTATTTTTATCGTTATCACTTTTTGTCTGTATTTTATTGATTTTTCTCTGTAATTAATTCCTTGTATCTACTTAATCTCCATGTGCGTGGATTTGGTTTCCGTGGGAACCCACAGCCTACTAAGTGTTTAATAAAATAAGATATTGTCCGTTGTAAGCTGTACTGTGTTTTGTTAAGATCGTGCTATTAGCTAATTTCAGGCATGGTGAGCGTGGTATGTAATACATGATATAGCATATATGCTTGATAATGGTTCAGGACCAGAACTAGCTCTCTGTGTGTGTATCAGAGTTCTAGACACGTAAAATAAGTAAATAAATTACAATATGCTTTCCAGCTACTTTTCCATTTTGATGTGCTTGTAGCATTACCGACAGTTGGAAAACAGTCCGGACCCATTGACAGACTATACGGTATTGCAGTGCTCCCGTTGTACAGATGAACGATGCAATTCGCAGTTGTGAGTATGGACACCCATCAGCTGTATAAGGGAAATGTTGTGTCTAGGAATCCTGCGTACTCTGTTCGCTACACAAATAATCAAACAATTCGTGTTAATGAGTTTCATTACAATAAGGCAGGAACAATAGTTAACTTTCCAAGATGGGTTGCAGGCAAAGAGCGACATACAAAACAACTAGTCTTCTTCAGAATAGACAAATACAAGTCTGTGCTACGTAGAGATTTCTAACGAAGTCGCTAACGTTGACGCTGCCATCGAAGTGCCTACCGTAGAAGCTGCTATCGAAGTGGTCTCCACCAGCCGGGCGCGACGCTTATGTCCTCTTCACAAAAAAATGGTTCAAATGGCTCTGAGCACTATGGGACTCAACTGCTGAGGTCATTAGTCCCCTAGAACTTAGAACTAGTTAAACCTAACTAACCTAAGGACATCACAAATATCCATGCCCGAGGCAGGATTCGAACCTGCGACCGTAGCGGTCTTGCGGTTCCAGACTGCAGCGCCTTTAACCGCACGGCCACTTCGGCCGGCTGTCCTCTTCACACAGGGGCCGCTGTTGTCACGTTGTCGTCCTGGAAGGGAGATCGGTCGGCGTGCGATTGACTGACCTCTTCTCATAACCTTCCCTTTCCTTTTGTTCCCGACTTGCGTGCCAGCGCTGACTGTACGCCTTAACAAGAAAAATAAGTGCTGGATCGGGCCTCGAACCCTGATTTCTTGCTTTACGCAAATAGCCGCCATAACAGCTTTAGCTATTCGTGCACGAGTCACTTCCACACCCGAACCTTCATATGTCGCCGTTGGAGGACACGTGATTGTTATAGGGCATCTGAGGAGACATCGGCCTGAAAATGCTATCGTCTGAAGGGCTGGAGCAGTGACAGACTCTTGCAACTGCTCGTAAATCTCTAGCGGCCCGAGTTGCAAAACCAAACCGTCCTCGGCTTTTTGCCACGAGATGCAGCGTTTCTGAAACGGTGTAGCCTGTGTGTTTCGTCCGGGCTGTAACTGAATTCATGTTTGGCCCTAAGGCACGAATACCATAACCCTGCGTAAAACTGCGGTGCTCCATCTACCATTAACATCCGATGTGAACACTGACCTCGGTGGTGCGGTATTAATAGATGACCGGATATAAACTAGGCTCCTATTTAGTGAGGCAGTCAGGGAAGGAAATGAACAAGTTCAACATGTGTCGTCCAATTACTACTACGGGTGATTCACATTACCGTTCCACAAAATTTGTCTAAGGATTCCGTTAATGAGCAGTTACTTTCACTCTGAAGAAATGTAGGCACGCAATAAATAATTTTGTGATAACTCTTAACAAAATTACGCCTCGGTAAAACTGAGGTAGTTTCCTATCCATCAATAATACTAATAAATTGCGACTAGTTTTTTTTATTTTACGAAGCAGCACTAAGACCAGTTTCAGGCAGCCAATTACGAGCTTCTCTGCGTTCTGTTTTATTTTCCATCTAGGAACTGAGAGCCAGGTGCTGTTAATTACTCCACGTACTTCACGACATCCTTATTACACTCCCTTCAGCTGTGTATTAGTGCAGCTTATTTCTCGACTTCCTCCTCTTCCAGCTTACGTAAGCTATTGTTCTTGATATTATCTTTGCCTAGTACCATCATGCAATATTTTCAGGAAAATAGGAATTCTGACTTTTTGAAAGAGCGTTCAGTTCAGATTCCTCTTATGTGAAGAACCAGTTTGTCACATAAATGCATCAGCAGTCTTTGCAACGTTATTACCCAGTCTGATACGCAAATTGCGTCTGTCTAAATTGGTCATAAAAGAGCCACAGATGTCAGGGAAGTATCATTATTCTTGTCCTGTAAATTATTTATCAGAAGAAACAAATACAAGAAATCTTTTTTTAAAGTAATGGATTTTCTGATAATGTTTCAAGATACAAGACACTATTTTACAGCCTCTTTAATTGTTGAGCTGACTACGGCAATTCGCGATAACAATGATTGCGGAGTTAATGTTAGTTTTTACTGCACATTGCCGATGCAGTTATCTCTGCTGTAATCCATATTTTATCTCGTTCCATAACTTAGAAGTCTCTTCGCCATAATAGGAGATGCGGACACGACATATGAAGAATTAGTCATCCGCTGCAACTCAAGCATAAAAGGCGGCAACGGAGATATGCTCAATACCCAGACATACGTAAATAGCAGTGTGGCTTCGAAAGCATCAGATGTAAGTCAGATGAAAGCTGAGAACCGAAAGAATGAGTACAGCATGCTGATATAACTCCCGCAGTTGGAATAAACGTTAAGAAAGTATTTTATAATCCTCTGACTGCGAACAACGGGTACCGTTGGGTTGTTAGTAAATGTCGGCATATATCCAACACATCGAGCGAAACCGAATGTGCGTCACACCCCACTCAACTTAGGAAGCACCCTGTGCATTACGCCAGGCCGTGTCTGGCTAACTCAGACAGTCAGAGCAGCTGTCGGGAAAACAAGGTTGCGGGGTTCGAGTCCCTAGCTGGTGCGCAGGTATTATCTGTCAGGAAGCTTTAAGATGCCTCTAATGTTTCCTCATTTTGCTGTGCCTGTCATCGCCAGTGAAACGTGCCGTGTCTCCATCATTATAGTGAAAGGAAAAAAGCTTCCATCCACGAACGAAAGTAGATTAAGAAAGCGTCGTTCGTATAAAACTTAGATGCAGGTTTCTCGCACAAAATCCTGAGAAGCATATATGAAGAACAACAGGTGGACTCCATGTTCCTAGATTTCCGGGAAGCACCTGACACTGCGTTAAATTTCAGAGCCGTAATAGAGCATACGGAATAGGTTCTGATATATGCCACTGGCTCGGAGACTTAAGTAACAGAACTCAGTAAGTTCTCGCGGGTGGTGAGCGCTCATTGGAGGCAAAGACATCGTCAGGAATGACCCATGGAGGTGTAGCACACCACTCTTGTTCTCGATACGTATAAGCGATCTTATGTGGATCGAGTGAACAGCAGTCTGTAACTGTTTGGTGACAACGCTGCAACGTGCGGGAAAGACTCTGAGTGACTGTAAGAGCACACAGGACAACGGATAGAATTTATATTTGGTGTGGTGAGTGGCAGCTCGTAAGTACGGGAAAATGTAAGTTAATGAAGATGAGTAGGAAAAGCAATCCTGTTATGATCGACTAAAGCACTATTGGTCTAGTGCTTGATACAGCCACGTCTATTAAATATCTAGGCGTGATGTTGCAAAGCGATGTGAACGGGAACGAGAACGTAGGCCGGCAGTAGGGAAGGCGAATGGTAGATTCTGATTTCTTGGGAACCTTCTAGAAAAGTGTAGCTCATCTCTTAAGGAGACCTCGTACTGAACACTTTTGCGATCCATTCTTAAATACTGTTGGAGTGTTTAGTGTCCCCAACAAATCACATTAAAGGAAGACATCGAAGCACCCAACTGCGTCCAACATTTCCCTTCTGAATGGGGTGTGCAAGACTATTGACGTGCTGCAGCAGTTAAGCTTGCTAGCAGATATGAGGGTTCCTGAAAGATGATTACCAGCTTTTACAGCCAAAATGTCCATTGAAGTGTAATACGTAGTATATGTGTTGTAACAGGCGCAGAAGGTATTATTTGCACTGTTAATGTAAATAACATACCAAAAATAGGCCCTACCTGTGAAAAACATACCTTCGTGTCCGTCCCTCTCTCTCTCTCTCTCTCTCTCTCTCTCTCTCTCTCTGTGGGTGTGTGTGTGTGTGGGGGGGGGGGGAGTGAGAGAGAAAGAGAGAGAGAGAGAGAGAGAGAGAGAGAGAGAGAGAGAGGGAGAGAGAGAGAGAGAGAGGGAGGGAGGGAGTACGTGCGTGGCTGCTGATGACAGCATAATAAGCAGTTATATTAAGATACAACACAAGGCATACAATCCGAGTTTAAGCGACCGGGTGCCCCTAGATACCGCAGCTTCTGAGAACGGTTCACATGTACGCTGTCCGCTTGCAGTAGCTCCTAACGGTTGCGTGACCAGCAACGATAGCATGTGCAACAGAAATTGTGCTGTTTGAATGTTCATTACTAGACATTTCTACCTCGGGATCCACTAATTTCGATCCTCCCGCGTAACACATTCCAGCACGAATATATTCAAAAGGAAAGCTCACCGTTTCTTGTAGACGCAATAAAGTGTACCGAAGACACTGTAGCGTCCATGTCTACTGTTAGTAAACAGATAATCGTATAAATGAAAAGTGTGTTTTCCACTGTCCCCCCCCCCCCCCCCCCCCCACACACACACAACGTAATACGTAAGAATCTCAGCCATCACAGATAATTTGGTGTCCAACCTGGATCCAGAACTATGTATGGAAACAACAAACTGTAAGGTTCACTGAAGGCTTGGACGCGGACCAACCACTAGCTATGGGGTGACTATGGCTCTGTTGTGTATCATCACTGATGGGTCTCATCCAAGTATGTAACTCATAAATGATGTCTAAAAAATTACTGGTGAAGATTTGGTTGGGAAGAAAATAGCTATCAAGAAAGTTCGTCATATGTAGAATGGTCACCGATTGACGTAAGCGAGTGCAAAGAATACAGAAAGGGTAATGGAACAGACCTGCAAAATTACAGAGCAACATACTTCTGTTTGCTGCAGAATCCTCGAGCATATCCTCGGATCAAATATAATAAACTTTTTAGAGACTGAGGACCTTATGTCCGCGAATCAGCACGGTTATAGAAAGTAGCGCTTGTGCGAAATTCAGCTTGCCTTTTTCTCACATGATACACTACGATTGATGGATGAAGGGCAACAGGCTGATTCCATATTTCTAGATTTCCGGAAAGCATTTGACACGGTACCCCATTGCATGAGGTTAACGAAGGTACGAGTATGTGGAATGAGTTCACAGATACGTGAGTGGGTCAAATTTGTCTTGAATAATGGAACCCAGTATGTTGTCCTCAACGGCGAGTGTTCATCAGAGACGAGGATATCGTCATGAGTGTCCCAGGGAAGTGTGACAGGATCGCTGTTGTTCTCTATATCCATAAGTGATGTGTACATAGTTCCGCGTAGTCAGCGCGTACACAACTTTCCCAATAGAGTGCGCCCCGCTAAGCACAACAGCGCAGGCGCAGCGCTCATGCGTCTCCGCACTACGAGATAGCGTTGTCTTAGAGACGGACCAAATTCTGCTTCCGCCGATCCGCGTATTAATATGTAACGCAGCCAATGATATTGCTGCTAACGTAGAACCTTTTCTCCTCGCGGATCACACTCGCGCAGGTATTATAACAACGAGTGTACAGACCTCCGATCAGTCAGTCTGCATTGGTCTGCATTTGTCTGTACCAGTCTATAGTCAAGTTTCAGTCTGTGCCTAATAAGACTATCATATTCCTGTACATAGCCATGAAGATAAATGTATAGACACTTTGTCAAGTATCAGAGATATGTGAGAATAAGATTAACGTACCAAGACCAAAGGAACTTCAGATTGCCAATTGTAAATAGCATCCAGCACCAAGTTAAGTTATTTTTATGCTTGTTATTATATTAATAACTGTGTGTGAAAATTAATCAAGTTCTGTTCAAAGTTGGTCACCGTCAATCTGCTACTCTAAGCGTGCAAGTGGCATTTCTATCGTCTGACCTAACGGCACAAGATAAACACGCCACGATAAGACCACGAGACATATTGCTGACACTCGCCTACTTCGTTAGAGCGACAAGTCAAATAATCTGATGGTGTGTGTACCGAAGGTCTTACAGTACGCACACCACAGATATGGCGAACAGGGTGGGCAGCAATCTGCGGTTATTCTCTCTTGATGTAGTGGTGCATCGTAAGGTGACGAAGTTTAATAAGTGTAGGAAGATACGTGACTACTTAGACAAGAATGAGATTTTCACTCTGCAGCGGAGTGTGCGCTGATATGAAACTTTCTGACAGATTAAAACTGTGTGCCGGACCGAGACTCGAACTCCGGACCTTTGCCTTTTGCGGGCAAGTGTTCTGCCAACTGAGATACCCAAGCACGACTCACGCCCCGTCCTCACAGTTTTAATTCCGCCAGTACCTCGTCTCTTACCTTCCAAAGTTCACAGAAGCTCTCCTGCGAATCTTGCAGAACTAGTACTCCTGGAAGAAGGGATATTGCGGAGACATGGCTTAGCCACAGCCTGGGGGATGTTTCCAGAATGAGATACTTTCTTTCAGGGGTTCTAGTTCTGCAGGGTTTGCAGGAGAGCTTCTGTGAAGTTTGGAAGGTAGGAGACGAGACACTGGCAGAGGTAAAGCTGTGAGGACGGGGCGTGAGTCGTGCTTGGGTAGCTCAGTTTTTAGAGCACTTGCCCGCGAAAGGCAAAGGTCCCGAGTTCGAGTCTCGGTCCGGCACACAGTTTTTATCTGCCAGGAAGTTTCACGACTTAGACAAAATTTCTAGTTGGTGTCATGATTGGCAGCTAGCTAAATGTAGAAAACTGTAAGTTAGGATGAGGAGGAAGATCAAACCTGTAATGTTCGGATACGGTATTACTGGTGTCCCACTTGACACAGTCACGTCGTTAAAATATCTGGGTGTAACGCCGCAAAGCGATATGAGGTGGAAAAAGCATTTGAGAACTGTGGCACGGAAGGCGAATGGTCGACTTTGGTTTATTGGGAGAATTTTAAGAAGGAATGGTTCAGTTGTGAAGGAGACTGCTGGTGCGATCTGTTCTTGAATACTACTCGAGTGTTTGGGATCCGTACCTGCTAGATTTGTTACCGGTAGGTTCTAACAACACGTAAGTGTTAGAAGATTCTTCGGGAACACAAATGGGTGTTCCTGGAGGGAAAGCGACGTTATTTTCGCCAAACACTATTGAGAAATTTAGAGAACCGGCATTTGAAGCTCACTGCCGAACGATTCTACCGCCGCCAACGTAAACTGCGTGTAAGGACCACGAGGATAAGATACGAGAAATTATGGCTAATTCAGAGGCATATAGATAGTCTTTTCCCCACGCTCTATTTGCGAGGGTAACAGGAAAGGAAATGACTAGTGGTGGTATAGGGTACCCTCTGCCACACACCATATTGTGGCTTGCGGAGTATCTGTGTAGATGTAGATGAAAGAGGTGGCCGCAGGTAGCTTTAGTGAGCAGGCAAGACGGCAGTAGCTGGAGAGACGGGGAATGCGTGGTATTTTCCGGCGCGCACGTGTCTGGAGAACGTGCCACCGCGGCTGGTTTTTATTCCTGACTCCGTCATCGCCGGCTCTAGCTGCGGTGATAATCAGCACATGACGTGGGATGACCGCCACAGCGCTGTCGCAACCCAGACACAGCGCGGACATCCTCGCAACTCTGTATGTCACCGCGAGAGTGGGACGTCCAACTACTTGCTGCATTCTGTCGCTTGATAGTCGTGCCCCCTCCCGCACAACATCGCCACTTTCCATACGATGTCCCTGAAGAATTGTAACAATAGTACAAGTCGTCGTATCAGATATGAACTGCTTCACAAATACATCATTAGATGAAGATGTTGTGACTGCTATGCTGGATCGTAAATCTTCAATAGAAAAGATGTGTGTACCCCAGGGAACGATCTGAGATTTCAGACAGAGCCAGCTGCACACTTGGACTATGGTGCAGTCTGCACGCCGATGTAGCCGATGGACGATTGTAAGTGGGGAACCTCATGCACAGTACTTACACCAAATGCGAAGAACGGCATCTCTCTTTCAAAACCGATAAATTAAGGAGTGACCATAAAAACCAAAAGGACCCGATATTGTTTGACTACAAGATCAGTATTTAGCTTCGGGAGCCTATCGTCTGAATCAGCTCACTGGACAAGAAATTAATTTCTCCAGTGCGCACACACAGATGCACCTTTAAGCCTTTACAAATGGTACAGTGATCGAGTCGCGTGCTCAGTCGCGCACGCTCTGCCTATTCGTGAGGTTAAGGCAGTACTGGCTAATGAGATATTTATATTCCAAGTGGACGTTGTGCGTACACAAGGGTAAATGTGAAGACGTGACCGAGTGGCAAAAAGGGACACTCGTTTTGGCCGCTTCCATTGCCATTACTTTTAATTGACACTTTAGTCCAAAATTAAAGCAACAAACCGAAAGTTTGCAATGTTGCATTTATTTTGCCACAAAACAGTAAACTGAAAACTATGTACGCCGGCCGCTGTGGCAGAGCGGTTCTAGGCGCTTCAGTCTGGAGCCGCGCTGCCACCACGGTCGCAGGTTCGAATTCTGCCTCGGGCATGGATGTGTGTGATCTCCTAAGGTTAGTTATGTTTAAGTAGTTCTAAGTCTAGCGGACTGATGACCTCAGATGTTTAGTCCCATAGTGCTTATAGCCATCTGAACCATTTTTTTTTAAAAAAAGCAATGTAAAGAATACAGAACGTAAACAACTGAAACATGCATAACGGTAGACAAAAAGTTTCTTCGTTCTTCCAACTTAATGGATCTGCACTTAGCTGGTTAATGTGTTCAGTGTGGAGTTTGACCGCCTCTGGCAGCAATGTTGGCCTAACAGCGGTAGGGCCTAATGCGACAGATGCCATCAATCTCATGTCGAGACAATAATGCCCATTCATCCCACAGAACTTCTCGCAAGTCTTGGAGAGTGGTTGGTGGATGGTGACTTGGTGCAACCCAAGTGCATCCCAGATGTACTCTATGGGATTCAAACAAGGAGAGCGAAGTGGTCACGCCATGAGTGCAATATCTTTCGTTTCCGAGAAAACGTCAACCACCCGTGCTCTGTGAGGTCGAGCATTATCGTCCATTAATACGAAGTCTGGACCCACAGCACCTCGCACGAGGTCCCAAGATCTCGTCACGATACCTGACAACAATTAAACCTTGCCGGTTCACTCGTACAATTTCATGACGATGTATTCGAGTGGTCAACATAATCCCTGCTCACACCATTAGCGATCGCCCTCGATACTGGTCTCTTTACACAATGCTTGGGTCCCGAAATCGTGTCCCACTTTCTCTCCAGATGCGAATCCATCGTAATTCATTCTCCAGACCAAATCGGGATTCATCTGTAAAGAGAAATTGGCCCACCGTTCGAATGTCCAAGTGGCATGTGAACGACTCAGCTCCAGAATTTCCCTTCAGTGAAGACGCCTCAGAGGTAGACATACAGCACGTCTCCGACAGTAAAGGCCACTCTGCCAAAGGCTTCTGATCACCATTTACCTCGATACAACACGTCCAGTGGATGCTGGGAGGTCAATTGTCAGCTGCCGCGCAGTACTAAGAAGGCACCGTCGTGCCTTTACAGCCAAATAACGGTCCTCTCTTGCTGATGCCGTATGTGGTCGGCCCTGACCTCGTCTTCGAAATAAAGTTTCGGTCTCTATAAACTGAAGCCACATCAGAGAAACAACAGAATGATTCACATTAAGCTATCGGGCTCATCAATTTGTCCTGCTTCCATTCTTCGTATGGCAATCTATCGCAGAGAGCCTGGTAGGCTTCTTCTCTGTGCCACACTGCACCGTCTGTGGCCGTGTACATAGCGACTGTGAACTCAGTTTGATAGGTGCCCCGACATCACCGTTGGTGTGATTGTCCGTTGGCCGGAATGCCATCTTCCGTGCAGAACACGACATCTATTGACAGCTTGAATGATTATAATCGTGAATTAGAGACGGGACGGGAAAATAGCGGTTTGTTGCTTTAATTTTGGATACCACTGTATTTGGCCTTCCGAGTAGCAACTCGATTTAGCCATCGAGAACACATAGTAATAATGTACACAGAATGAAATGAAAGAACACAGAAATGTATGTTTACAAGTAGAAAAATCTCAAACCTTCACAGCTGTATCTGCTATACTTTTGCAACAGTTAGGTTAAAGAGTAGTTAAAATTTTGTTGAGTCACAGTTCACGCCATTTCCGAAATATCTTCAGAATCAAGACGGAAAATTAGAATATGTACACCATTATAACCTACAGATTGTGCCCGGTATTCTTAAGTAACTTAACAATCATTTTATAAAGGCGAACGTCATTGGCAAGTAAAAGAGAAGTAGCTGATTGAGGAAGATGGTATCCCATAGTCAGCAATGAATGTCTTCAGAAAGTCCATCCGTTCGCTGGCACATTTGGGACACACAAACAACAAGTGGCTGACATCAGTTTCCGACTCAGAACACACTAAGATGCCGTAGAAGCGTAAACGTTGATCCGATGTAAAACTGGAATGCAGTTGTAGGGGAAGGAGTAGAAGAAAAGGTTACAGGAGAATATGGGCTTGGGACAAGGAATGAAAGAGGAGAAAGGCTAATTGAGTTCTGTAACAAGTTTCAGCTAGTAATAGCGAATACCCTGTTCAAGAATGACAAGAGGAGGAGGTATACTTGGAAAAGGCCGGGAGATACGGGAAGATTTCAATTAGATTACATCATGGTCAGACAGAGATTCCGAAATCAGACACTGGATTGTAAGACGTACCCAGGAGCAGATATAGACTCAGATCACAATATAGTAGTGATGAAGAGTTGGCTGAAGTTCACGACATTAGTCAGGAAGAATCAATACGCAAAGAAGTGGGATACAGAAGTACTAAGGAATGACGAGATACGTTTGAAGTTCTCTAACGCTATAGATACAGCAATAAGGAATAGCGCAGTAGGCAGTACAGTTGAAGAGGAATGGACATCTCTCTAAAAAGGGCCATCACAGAAGTTGGGAAGGAAAACATAGGTACAAAGAAGGTAGCTGCGAAGAAACCATGGGTAACAGAAGAAATACTTCAGTGGATTGATGAAAGGAGGAAGTACAAACATGTTCCGGGAAAATCAGGAATACAGAAATACAAGTCGCTAAGGAATGAAATAAATAGGAAGTGCAGGGAAGCTAAGACGAAATGGCGGCAGGAAAAATGTGAAGACATCGAAAAAGATATGATTGTCGGAAAGGTGGAAAGTCAAAACAACCTTTGGTGACATTAAAAGGAACGGTGGTAACATTAAGAGTGCAACGGAAATTCCACTGTTAAATGCAGAGGAGAGAGCAGATAGGTGGAAAGAATACATTGAAGGCCTCTATGAGGGTGAAGATTTGTCTGATGTGATAGAAGAAGAAACAGGAGTCGATTTAGAAGAGATAGGGGATCCAGTATTAGAATCGGAATTTAAAAGAGCTTTGGAGGACTTACGGTCAAATAAGGCAGAAGGGATAGATAACATTCCATCAGAATTTCTAAAATCATTGCGGGAAGTGGCAACAAAACGACTATTCACGTTAGTGTGTAGAATATATGAGTCTGGCGATATACCATCTGACTTTCGGAAAAGCATCATCCACACAATTCCGAAGACGGCAAGAGCTGACAAGTGCGAGAATTAGCGCACAATCAGCTTAACAGCTCATGCATCGAAGCTGCTTACAAGAATAATATACAGATGACTGGAAAAGAAAATTGAGAATGCGCTACGTGACGATCAGTTTGGCTTTAGGAAAAGTAAAGGGACGAGAGAGTCAATTCTGACGTTACGGCTAATAATGGAAGCAAGGCTAAAGAAAAATCAAGACACTTTCATGGGATTTGCCGACCTGGAAAAAGCGTTCGACAATATAAAATGGTGCAAGCTGTTCGAGATTCTGAAAAAAGTAGGGGTAAGCTACAGGGAGAGACGGGTCATATACAATATGTACGACAACCAAGAGCGAATAATAAGAGTGGACGATCAAGAGCGAATAATAAGAGTGGACGATCAAGAACGAAGTGCTCGTATTAAGAAGGGTGTAAGACAAGGCTGTAGCCTTTCGCCCCTGCTCTTCAATCTGTACATCGAGGAAGCAATGGTGGAAATAAAAGAAAGATTCAGGAGTGGAATTAAAATACAAGGTGAAAGGATATCAATGATACGATTCGCTGATGACATTGCTATCCTGAGTGAAAGTGAAGAAGAATTAAATGATCTGCTGAACGAAATGAAGTCTAATGAGTACACAGTATGGTTTGAGAGTAAATCGGAGAAAGACGAAGGTAATGAGAAGTAATAGAAATGAGAACAGCGAGAAACTTAACATCAGGATTGATGGTCACGAAGTCAATGAAGTTAAGGAATTGTGCTACCTAGGCAGTAAAATAACCAATGACGGACGGAACAAGGAGGACATCAAAAGCAGACTCGCTATGGCAAAAAAGGCATTTCTGGCCAAGAGACGTCTACTAATATCAAATACCGGCCTTAATTTGAGGAAGACATTTCTGAGGATGTACGTCTGGAGTACAGCATTGTATGGTAGTGAGACATGGACTGTGGGGAAACCGGAACAGAAGAGAATCGAAGCATTTGAGTTGTGGTGCTATAGATGAATGTTGAAAATTAGGTGGAATGATAAGGTAAGGAATGAGGAGGTTCTACGCAGAATCGGAGAGGAAAGGAATATGTGGAAAACACTGATAAGGAGAAGGGACAGGATGATAGGACATCTGCTGAGACATGAGGGAATGACTTCCGTGGTACTAGCGGGAGCTGTAGAGGGCAAAAACTGTAGCGGAAGACAGAGATTGGAATACGTCAAACAAATGATTGAGGACGTAGGTTGCAAGTGCTACTCTGAGATGAAGAGGTTAGCACAGGAAAGGAATTCGTGGCGGGCCGCATCAAACCAGTCAGTAGACTGATGACAAAAAAAAAAAAAAAAAAAAAAAAGATGCTTTAATGATTTCTCTAGGGATGACTAATTTGTTGTCCGTTGAGCTTACGTAGGTGTCACGCCACCATGGCGTACACGGTACTGTTTTGTCAAAAGTTTTGGGACTTGCTACTGGCTACGACTGCACTGCATGTGTGACGTCAAGTTAATTATTTGTAAGTCATCACAGCGAGTTTTGTGACAGAATATGGAACTGAGGAAATAGGAACGTGCACAATATGTAGTGGGAAGTAAGTTCAGGCATTGCTTCAGCAGGAACTACACTCGCGCTGCCCACTGGTGATGACGTTATTCTAAAGTGACAATGTCAGGAAAGCGCTATGCCTCGTGGTGTGTCAATACACACTGCTAATCTGGCTTGATCAGAATAACAGTGAAAGAAAGTGTTGGTCAGAATGGTGATAAACCATTGCCGAGCCAGAGGACATTAGGATTTACGGAGCAACAAATTATGAAGGTGCAAATTGTAAGACATAAAAACTAAACTAAGCACTATTCAAGGAATGATTTTACAGCTTACAGCTTCGGAGGGTGTGGGTTGCTTTTAGTGTCAGAAAAGACGGTATCACAAAATACCAACAAAAGTTACAAATGGGGCAGACATTCTGATTTGGCCAGTCGACTGCAAGGGAGGCCGGAAGTGTTGCGTAGAAGAGATGGGGGGGCTGGTGTTCCGATCACTTAGCTATGAATTTTGGCGTGAAGAACATTTGCATGTTCTTCGGTTTGGAAGCAAAACGGTGACTATTTCTGAAAGTCGTTGCCAGAATACGCCCAATCCTGTTCGGCAACACTCAATACGCACAACGGGAAGGAAATTCTGGCTTACAGATCATTCGTTGCCTCGCGACCTCTGCGCGCTCTTTTGCCCTAGTCTTTTTCTGTTATTAGCGTTTGTATTTTCTAATCATGCGCCACCACAATCTGCACACAATCGGCTAATAAAATGCACCACGGCGCTCCCATTAAAGACCGATTGCCAGCGTTCTGCTACTCTCAAAGTGATAACTCTAAGTAGTGACGTTGAAACAGTTTTCAATTCAACTGTGGTCCAGAATAAGAGAAATTTTCAGGAAATAAAACAAGTAAACGTACTTAAGATACATTCTTGCTGTTGAAGTACCACATTTTTTTGCTTGTAATTAACTGCAGTTGCCGCATTCAAGTTTATTATTTATCAGTAATTAATATATGTCACAAATCCATCACTACATTTTCTTTACTCGCTGGAACCGATTCAGTATTCTGATAATTCAAAGAAATTGAATGGCAGCGAAGCATTCACTTATCCACAGTTCCGTTGGAATGCAGTTACAGATACGTACGAAAGGGGGATTTGCTATTCCGTGATTTAACTCAGTTGATTACTGTCGTGACACAGCCCAGGAGCCACATACTGATCAAAAGAACGATTGCGCCAACACTATGCGGATTTAGATGAGTGTCTGTACGTGCGGTAGCTGGCTGGCTCACGGCATTTGCGAGATGAGTGTGCCGACGAGACACAGATGTTGTGGGATAATTTAGAACCGTCTTTCAAGTTTTTTTCGTTTTTTTTTTATTGGAAGATCCAAGCGTGTGTTTGGGAAAAGTGTTGGAGTACTGGTATGCTGCACAGCACAATAGCAAATGGCCGTGATCGGTGCTGTTCTGTGTACAGAGTCATTCTGTGATAATGTTACAAACTTTCAAGTATGGCAAACAAGAGGAAATATAACAATTTGAGGTAGGGGATCTTGGTACGGAAGCGACCGAGTTGAAAGTTGTGAGTGAAAATCAAGTTAACACATGTACCGGTACCTTTTTTGCTAAGACTGTGGGGTAGGCAACTTACAGAGGTGGTATTACGGACCAAAAACAGAAAAGATATTCAGTAAATATAGCTTCCAAAACACATACCTGAAGAACTATGAGCACTTTTTCAGATCCATAATGAGGAAGTCATCTCTTAACGGCAAACTGTTTGAGCCGGCCGTGGTGGCCGACCGGATGTAGGCGCTTCAGTCTGGAACCGCGCGACCGATACGGTCGCAGGTTCGAATCCTGCCTCGGGCATGGATGTGTGTGATGTCCTTAAGTTAGTTAGGTTTACGTAGTTCTAAGTTCTTGGGGACTGATCACCTCAGATGTTAATTCCACAGTGCTCAGAGCCATTTTTTGAAACTCTTTGATTTCCACACTTTGGAGGAGGTATTATAGAGCTAAATAAGAAAAAAAGTCCAGTAAATACCACCATTATTTATATATGAGCATTTGTGCAGTTGAAGAGATCTGTTTCACAGTGTCAAAGATGAACAAGTGCTCATAGCTCTTAAGATATGCATTTTAGAGCCCATGTTTATCAGACTCTTTTTTCTTGTTTTGGTTCACACTACCATCTATGAAAGTTGCCTTACCTACAATCTTAGCATCAACAATACTGGTACGTTTATTCCACTGTCACAGGTATCAGAACGATTTTCGCTTATAACTTTGGAATCGGTCATTTCCGTACAAGGGTACCTTACCTGAAAGTGATCCATTTACCCTTCTCCACCCTCTCTGAGAACTTGTAGTATCATCAGGGAATCACCCTGTAGAGTGGCATCGGTCCTGTCCACGACGCAGGGGCCATAGGATAGTATTTCAAATAAAGTTAGCAGGATTTAACAGAATTGGTTGCTCAAATTGTGGACACGAAAGTCACCGAACTTCCTTGGAATTGCACTACAGTTTGGATGTAGTCTGGATCAGTATACTTAAAACATAAACGTGGACTTTTCACCGGGCTTCAGGAGTAATGGAGCAAGTCTGAAAAGCGTATTTCATTGGGGCACAAAGAAGTTGAATGAGGGAAGTGATATTTTGCCATCAGATTAAAGAAAATAGACTTAATATTTTGAGATTTTTTGTTATTATTCGTCTTACAAGACTATTCTTTGTTGCAGTGTACCGAGACATAATTATTTCGATAACTGATGATTCAAGACTTACAGATCGTCCGGTTCTATATTTATTAGCCATGCAGAACAACTTTGTTGCTGGTCACTATTGCAACGGTTGCTAAATCCAGATCGTATGCGTACTCAGGGTATAAAGTGACAGGATATTTTTATTGCTTTTCGTTCGTCCGCCTAAAGTGGCCCGTTCGAGTGACAACCTACTGGGCTCTCAGGGACTTCTCAGCCAAACACCAGCCGAGATGTTAGTGGGGCGGAGGGAATCGCAATTGGGTACATATGGGAAAGAATTTCCACTTCTCACATTTGCCTTACAAAAGAAAATCTTATTACGTCTGAGAATGGGAACGAATTTTAGTTTCATTCTGGGGCGAGATAACCCAAGAAAATAATTTGAAGCCTGTATTAGGTGTAGATCCCGAGTTTGAGTCTCGCTCCGACATATAGTTTCAATCTGCCTGGAAGTTTCCCAAATGCGCACACTCAATTCTTTCGTATGTATACTAAGTAAATTCGATTACTTGCTAGTGTACCTCATTTTGTTCGAGCTTACCCGTTAAATATCGCCATATCGAGATGCCTGCTGTGTCACTTTGACACTTCCGTCTGTGTACTGTGCAAGCCCCTGTGTTGCATGCACGCGATCTACTGATGTTATCTTTGTCACTTGTCCCACTTACTTGACGGAGCGAGAAGAGAACGTTTGTCTACAGAAGCTTGCTCGTGAATTAATTTCTGAGATATCTTTCGCAAGACCGGACATTCATTCCGTAACATAAATTTTTGTCCTTGAAGTCCAGTAGTGTTGCAGCATAGCGTTCGAGAGCTCTCAGAATGAATACCTGTACAGTATTTGTGGGTCATAAGATTTTATCTTTCGGTCACTATGATTAGTTATTTTGCTGCCCACTGTGAAAACTGATTAAGTGTCCCCAGTCGCCATTCTTTACAACAAAACGCATTTCAACAGTGGAAATGTTTTCAGAATATATTATGATTCCAGTATTCGTTAGTAATTTGCACACACATTGCGTGACCTGAATGATACACATATTAATTACTACGTTGCCGCCTTTGCAGATGACATTGGTGACGTGACTCTCGTCGAAGTGGCCGTTTGGATTCCCGGTTATGTAAGAAATTTTCACCGCCAGCATCTGTCTGACAAGGGGAAGTGAAGTGGCGGCGTAAAATTCTTGATCACCACGCTTTGCTTCACTGTTACAGACTGAATTCCAAACTTCCTTGCAGTGTCTTAGGAATCGGCGCAATGATACTGTTGATGATGATGATGATCCGTCTTTAGGCTGAGGACATTAAGGGTGGTGGACCTCTTGGTGAAATTATAACGGCACCGGGTTAACGCACCCCTTTCAGTCACCTTCTTTTTTCTTCTTTAGCGTATCTGTCTTACGACATATTTCAACTGTGGGCTCTGCATCGCGTCCCATTCTGAGTATCTCCATCTGTTTCTACGTTCGTCCTCTTCTAATGTTATCCATCGTTCCGATTCGCTCCTAACTATTCCTTTCACTTTTTCTACTTTCGACTCTACAGTTCTTTGTTGCAGACAGTTCCTACACATTATACAGGATGTTTACGTAAGAGCGTGCTAAAACTCAGCAGGACGTAAAAGATGTTCCACTGAACAATTTGAGACAGGGAACCTGGAGTCAGAGAAGCCAGCTTAACGAAATAATAGGAATAAAATCACATTACTGTGTTTTTTTAATTTACATTTGTTACAGTTAACTGCAAATACCATCATTGACACAATGGTCATACCATTTGTACTGTATGTTACAAAATCTGCTGAAACTGACGGCCATAAAAGTCTCAATGCAAGCGTGACAGCTGCGACCAAGTTTCTTACGCACCCTGACATGTATCCCTGGTGTGTTTCGAATCATATCACAGGCAGCTACACTTCTGGGAATTCCTTGTTTCCTTGCAGGAAATAAACAGTGTTCATGTAAACAAACACCGAAGTAGGTATAAACTTGTGGGCATGTTAGTTGTAAATAAGCTGGAAAAATGTAACGCTAGACAAAGCGTTAGACAGGTTTACTTCCATACCTCCCTAAGTGACACGCCCCTCAACGGGCTGCATTTTGAGCATTATCTTCACCCTCATAGTGCAACTGATCTATAAATGAGAGATAGCTCAAAATTCTTTCACACAGTTAGGGTCATCAGTCAAAGCATTTCCCAAAAAGTCATTGAGATATTTATCATATTTTGGTTCTGACAACAATATTTATAATAGTATAAAAAACGGAACATTATTTCACTGCGGTATCATTTTCTTTGGAGCCACTGACTGCACAGATTGGAAAAAAATCAGAGTACAGACAACATTCACATAAGTGTTTTATGCCTCCAATTTCCTTCCCTGATACCGATCTCTGAAAAAGACAAGTAATTTATTAAGCTACAACAAAAATATTTAAAAATGTAGCTCAAATATCACCGAATACATCACCATGTTTTAAATGTTTCAGGAAATATTAGCCAAGGGAGGTAGAGGAGGTAATTCTAAATATCTGTACCAATTTTTGTGAGTTTAACTTCAGTCCTATATGAGAAAAGTGTATCTGAATGACGAAAATTTAAGTTTTCGATAAATCGCAACCACTATGCTCGTTTGGAACATTCCAGCTGCATACGCCAGTTGTCCTCCAGTTTCCTTATCCTCCATACTCTTTCTCTTCATTCTTTTCTTTATCCTTGGCGCATTGGTAGCAGCTTCTGCAGCTGTCTCTGCTTCAGTTATCCACCACTTATCAATAGCAGTTAGAGCTGAAGCCATATTCCTTCCGGTCTGGATGTTCAATTTCTTCATAACACTGGTCCTTGAAATTGTACCATCACTGAATGTTATTATTGCATCCATTACACCAATCTTCAGCACTGTCAACCAAACAAATACAGTTTTGGGTATTTTCTCCCATATACAGCTGTTGAAGCTTTCATTTTCATTCTCAGAGATACCATGCATACATTTCCTAAGTAGATTTTTATTTGCCAGATCATAATATATAGGCCTAATTGCCTCCATTACAGCAAGTGGTAAGGAATGCTTGTGGGTAGATTGTATGCCTGTAGCATTGCTCAACTAGTACTTGCGCTATGAATCATCCCCTTTTGGACACAAACCATGCTGTGGGGTTTCATCTGTTGACACTCTGTGAAACCATGTTGCCCAAATGGTTCGTCTCATGTTCTCCAAACCTCCTACATTTCTCCCTATTGCAAGTCCATTATATTGAGTCAAAAACGACCTGGATCACCTATGTGTTTTCCGTCTGACAGTTTTTTTCCACTGAAGTCTTTACATAATTTTCTCAGCTCAGCTCTCATTCTTTTTTGTACATGCCCAAGATATTCAAGCTTTTCTATCAGAGTGTCCCCATATGGCCTGTCATTAACAACAGTGGTGCGTCCTTCACAGTCTCCATCCCTACATACCTCACAGCACGACTGACCTCTGAACTTCTAAATATGTTTAGAACTCCTATCGTTTCATGTTTCCACTTGGGCCACCAAAGTTCTTTACACAAACATGGGTGCCAGTAAATGTACTTGAACAACATTGGCAATGCTTTGTTACATACTCAGTATCTAGTATCTTACCAGTTTCAAGAAATGTGGCAGTCACGACCCCATTCGGAGAAGTATGACCTCTCATCTGCCAAGATCCATCAAATGCTGCTACAATGTCTGTGTTCTCAAACGAGGCTACCGCTTCTTCTGCTGTTCTTTTCATTAAGTGTTCACTTACACCACATAAAGCATTATGTGTTAATTTATTGTATCTGTCAAACCTCAGTGGAAGTGCAGAAGTGGAGGCAAATCCATCACTGCACGAAAAGTCTGGGCAGCTCCCCTTCCCCTTCCAATACATTCCATTGCATGAGCAAGCTGAATATTTACAGTGTAATGTCGACTGTCAGTTACTGGCGATGTCATAGTATCACTGGACGTCTTTCAAGAGTTACAGGCAATCACTAACCGACTTGAAAGACCATTCCTTGCTGAAATTTCCTCAGAAACGTCAATACTATCTTCACAATAGCAATACTTACATTTCACAGCACTCTTCAAAAGTCTTGACAGCATATTTAGGTTCACAATAATATTTCCGTTGTTATTGCTGTTCACAATACTACTAGGCTTGTTCTTACTACATTCAGAAAGTGAAAGTTTACGTCTAGAAGCACTGCCTGTAGACACAGTTTTTGCAGACGACTTTTAAAGCAACTGATGTGTATTATTCGGTTGTGTTTGGAAGTGGTTGCCGCGAAAACTTTCGTTTGGGGCTAAATTCCTTTACTCTCTGCATTTGTAGCACAAGAACCCCCCCCCCCCCCCCCCACACACACACACAAATACACAGAAACAAAACAACACACAATAACTACAAAACTTATGAAATTCTGAAATCATATATTCTCAGATCTTTGTTTACATTCTAACCATTGCCTTCTAGACATGCCCTACTTTGGTTCCGGGAGTTAGTGCCTTCTAGAATAGACCTGCGTTAACGATCAGTAACTAACGACGGAAAAAAAGTAAGAAGAAAATAATGCATCACGTATTCTGACGCACTTCAAACTTAGAGATGATCGTGGCCCCTGTGCTACATTACGTTCAACCTCAATTTTAGAACGAAAGGAAAACTATAATGTCAATAAACTACACATTTTTTGAAATTAGCATGAAGCACTCTTTTCTATAGACCAAGAATTTTTTTTTCAAATTTTGGTCATTTTCACGATCATATCCCCTGAAGTTGGCTTCTTCGACCCCAGGTTCCCTACCTCAAATTGTTCCGTGAAGCATTCTCTATATCCAGTTCTATTTCTGCACGCTCTTATGGTAGCACCCTGCATATTCAAGCCACGATTTTGTCCATTTCCCAATAATCTTCACTCTTACCCTATATTCTTCATTACTTCCTGATTCTTTGTCAATCCACTTTACCATAATCATTCTTCTCCATAGCCACATTTCAAAACTTTCTAAATATCTTTCCTCTTTTTTTTTTTTTTTTTTTTTTAACTGACCATAATTCACTGCTGCACAGCGCTACACTCCAGACATAACATTATCAGATCTTTTCAACTCATTTCGATTTCTTTTAGTTGTTAGTAAGTGTTTAACTTTTTCAAATGCTATCTTTCTCGCAGCTGTACTCTTCACTTTACGAGGTGCATTCAAGTTCTAAGGCCTCCCATTTTTTTTCTCCGGACTGGAAAGAGATAGAAACATGCGCATTGTTTTAAAATGAGGCCGCGTTGATTGTCAATACGTCCCAGAAATGGCAGCACTGTATGGCAGATGGAATTTTACCACCAGCGGCGAGAATGAGAACTGTTTTAAATACTTAAAATGGCGACGTTTTCCTTACTTGAACAGCGTGCAGTCATTCGTTTTCTGAATTTGCGTGGTGTGAAACCAATTGAAATTAATCGACAGTTGAAGGAGACATGTGGTGATAGAGTTATGGATGTGTCGAAAGTGCGTCCGTGGGTGCGACAGTTTAATGAAGGCAGAACATCGTATGACAACAAACCGAAACAACCTCGGGGTCACTCAAGCCGGTCTGACGACATGATCGAGAAAGTGGAGAGAATTGTTTTGGGGGATCGCCGAATGACTGTTGAACAGATCGCCTCCAGAGTTGGCATTTCTGTGGGTTCTGTGCACACAATCCTGCATGACGACCTGAAAATGCGAAAAGTGTCATCCAGGTGGGTGCCACGAATGCTGACGTACGACCACATGGCTGCCCGTGTGGCATGTTGCCAAGCAATGTCGACGCACAACGACAGCATGAATGGGACTTTCTTTTCGTCGGTTGTGACAATGGATGAGGCGTGGATGCCATTTTTCAATCCAGAAACAAAGCGCCAGTCAGCTCAATGGAAGCACACAGATTCACCGCCACCAAAAAAATTTCGGGTAACCGGCAGTGCTGAAAAAATGATGGTGTCCATGTTCTGGGACAGCGAGGACGTAATCCTTACCAATTGCGTTCCAAAGGGCACTACGGTAACAGGTGCATCCTACGAAATCGTTTTGAAGAACAAATTCCTTCCTGCACTGCAACAAAAACGTCCGGAAAGGGCTGCGCGTGTGCTGTTTCACCAAGACAACGCACCCGCACATCGAGCTAACGTTACGCAACAGTTTCTTCGTGATAACAACTTTGAAGTGATTCCTCATGCTCCCTACTCACCTGACCTGGCTCCTAGTGACTTTTGGCTTTTTCCAACAATGAAAGACACTCTCCGTGGCCGCACATTCACCAGCCGTGCTGCTATTGCCTCAGCGATTTTCCAGTGGTCAAAACAGACACCTAAAGAAGCCTTCGCCGCTGCCATGGAATCATGGCGTCAGCCTTGTGAAAAATGTTTACGTCTGCAGGGCGATTACGTCGAGAAGTAACGCCAGTTTCATCGATTTCGGGTGAGTAGTTAATTAGAAAAGAACCGGAGGCCTTAGACCTTGAATGCACCTCGTACTTAACAGATACAGAAATGATTTTACTTGTTCTACCTACGAATATGTTATCTAGCAATTCCTTCTTGCTTTTTCTCATCACTTAATGTCTTTCTTGCTTCTCTTTTGACTTCGACGGTACTGCTTGATCACCCACGTATTTTGAAGCCCTTATATTTTCTCCTCCAATTACAAAAACGTGACACTGCACTACATGTACACCCATTACAGCGTTCTCTACTCAACAGACACAACAGAAAGGGGCCATTGTGAGGGCAGGAAGAAAATACTGTCCGATTAAGTGGTTGTACAACTCGCTCTGGATTTCCCACCCCTCAAAGTCATACAACTCTCTCTTTTCTTTTAACGAAGATAACACAGAAGGAATATGCCAACCCAAAAAGCTACACTCAAGAGCCATAGAACTAGTACACCTGCCTAATATCGTGTAGGGCCCCCGCGAGCACGCTGAAGTGCCGCATTACGACGTGGCATCGACTCGACTAATGTCTTAAGTAATGCTGGAGGGAACTGACACCATGAATCCTCCAGGGCTTTCTATAAATCCGTAAGAGTATGAGAGAGTGGAGATCTCTCCCAAACAGCACGTTGCGAAGCATCCAAGATACACTCAACAATATACATGTCTGGGGAGTTTGTTGTGAAGAGGAAGTGTTTAAACTCATAAGAGTGTTCTTGGAGCCACTCTGTAGCAATTATGGACGAGTGGGGTGTCACATTGTCCTTCTATATCTGCCCAAATCTGTCGGAATGTACAATGGACGAGAATGGATGCAGGTGACCAGACAGGATGCTTACGTAAGTGTCACCTGTCAGAGACGTATCTAGACGCATCAGGGGTCTCTTGTCACACCAACAGCACACGCCCCACACCATTACAGAGCCTCCACCAGCTTGAGCAGTCCCCTGCTGACAAGCACGGTCCATGGATTCATGAGGCTGTCTCCATGTCCATCCGCTCGATACAATTTGAAGTGAGACTCGCCCGACCAGGCAACATGTTTCCAGTCATCAACAGTCCAGTGTCGGTGCTGACGGGCCCAGGAGAGGAGTAAAGCTTCGTGTCATGCAGTCGTCAAGGGTGGACGAGTGGGCCTTCGGCTCAGAGAGCCCATATCGATGATGTTTCGTTGAATGGTTCTCTCGCTGACACTCGTTGACGGCCCAGCACTGACATCTACAGCAATCTGCGGGAAGGATGCACTTCTGTCACGTTGAACGATTCTCTTCAGTCGTCGTTGGTCCCGTTCTTGCAGTATCTTTTTTCCGGCCGCCGTGATATCGGAGATTTGATGTTTTACCCGTTTCCTGATATTCACGGTACACTCGTGAAATGGCGGCACGGGAAAATCCCCATTTCATCGCTACCTCGCAGCTGCTGTGTCGCATCGCTCGTTTGGCGACTATAACACCACGTTCAAACTCACTTAAGTATTGATAACCTGCCATTGTAGCAGCAGTAACCGATGTAACAACTACGCCGGTCACTGTTGTCTTATATAAGCGTTGCCGACAGCTGCGCCGTATTCCTCCTGTTTACATATCTCTGTGTTTGAATACGCATGCATATACCTCTATAAGCTTTTGACAATGTTGACTGGAGTACTCTCTTTCAAATTCTGAAGGTGGCAGAGGTAAAATACAGGGAGCGAAAGGCTTTTTACAATTTGTACAGAAAGCAGATGGCAGTTAAAAGAGTTGAGGGACATGAAAGGGAAGCAGTCGTTGGGAAGGGAGTATATTCAGCAAGCAATAAAGGAAACAAAAGAAAAATTCGGAGTAGGTATTAAAATCCATGGAGAAGAAGTAAAAACTTCGAGGTTCACCGATGACATTGTAATTCTGTCAGAGACAGCAAAGGACTTGGAAGAGCAGTTGAACGGAATGGGCAGTGTCTTTAAAGGAGGGTATAAGATGACCATCAACAAAAGCAAAACGAGGATAATGGAATGTAGTCAAATTAAGTCGGGTGATGCTGAGGGAATTAGATTAGGAAATGAGACACTTAAAGTAGTAAAGGAGTTTTGCTATTTGGGGAGCAAAATAACTGATGATGGTCAAAGTAGAGAGGATACAAAATGTAGACTGGCAATGGCAAGGAAAGCGTTTCTGAAGAAGAGAAATTTGTTAACATCGAGTATGGATTTAAGTGCCAGGAAATAGTTTCTCAAAGTATTTGTAATGAGTGTAGCAATGAATGGAAGTGAAACATGGACGATAAATAGTTTGGACAAGAAGAGAATAGAAGCTTTCGAAATGAGGTGCTACAGAAGAATGCTGAAGATTAGATGGGTAGATCACATAACTAATGACGAGGTATTGAACAGAATTGGGGAGAAGAGGAGTTTGTGGCACAACTTGACTAGAAGAAGGGATCGGTTGGTGGGACATGTTCTGAGGCATCAAGGGATCACCAATTTAGTACCGGAGGGCAGCGTGGAGGGTAAAAATCGTAGAAGGAGACCAAGAGATGAATACACTAAGCAGATTCAGAAGGATGTAGGCTGCAGTAGGTACTGGGAGATGAAGAAGCTTGCACAAGATAGAGTAGCATGGAGAGCTGCATCAAACCAGTCTCAGGACTAAAGACCACAACAACAAAATGTCTTTTATATGTATCAGTTAGATGCTCCGCGCTCGTCAAAAGAGTAGTTTCATGTTCTTTGGTCCTCGTTTAAGAGCACAAAAATATCGTTGCATTGGCTTATATTATCGTACACTACATGTTGCTACATTTTCAGTTCATTAAGTTAGATCAGAACTTACCATTCCTAATGACCTTGCTTTCAATTAGATATTACCGAGAGGAAAAGAACAAGTGGGTAGTGGAAGAAAAATCTTGGAATGAGAGAGGCTTGGCACGAAAACCTCTCAGTTGTTACTGTAATAGCTTCGAATAGGTGCAGAGACGAGACTCCGCAGTCCAAAGCAATTCGTGTAGCTTCGCTGTAGAAGTGTTATGACTCGCTTACGGTTTTATTGCTCCACTGGTGGAGGCTACTGTTCATCCCACAGCTGCCGGGCTGATGTCAGACAGCCCCCGTGCAGTGCAGTCAAACAACATTCCGAGGCTCGGAACTTCTTGTAACGCAGGAAATCCCCTCAACTCCACTGACGTTTATTGCTGGCCTTCACAATATTTCAGTGATTTGAGTATTGAATACTGGCGTCAGGCTCCGATACCTTCGGTTTACTTTCGTGATAAGTAAGCGTCTAGTCGCCTTATAGGAAGGCATTTACTGAAGCGGTTTCCAACGTTTCCAGCATCGATTGCCCCACAGAACTGCCCTCTTATATAGCGCGCAAACGAATTTCGAGCTGTCTTGCCGGTCCCATTAGCATCTCGAACGTCTAAATCTACAACGAGATAAATTTAAATTGGACTTTAATGTCTTCACAGCGCCCTACATCTGGAGCACAAGTTATTACAATAACGATCCGACAAGTGATAATGAAGCGAGATGACAGCATTTGGGCCCGGATTTGCATGACGAACGCATCCACTCTTATGCTGCACTTCTACTATTTTATTCGATTCTGTTGTGTCGGTTTCGATATAACGAATCAATCTGCATAAGAACGTTCCGCGGTACGAATACTGCGTTACGAAATTGTGCCTGGTGTTTGCCTAGAAGCCAGTCAGCCGGTCATTTTAATGCAGCGCGCGTCCGCGTAATATTTATTCGTTCGAGAGCTCATTCGTTAAACTTCACACACTTGCTAACCACTTGGACGGAGGGGGTTGGGAGCTGCGCGCCGTCGTACACCCGCTCACAGGTAAACTGCTAGCGGCGAGTGTCAGATCTAAAGATAATCGGCGAATTTTGGTCCATTAACAAATTATCGCTTTCTGTCGATCGATATACGGCAAGATTATCATTAAAAGAAAGTTCCCTACCCTTGTGGAATTCGTGCCATAAACTCGGTCCTGTCTTTAGCGAAGCTTATAATTACAGATTAAGGTACATTTTAAATCACAGTTTTTCCGTTACGTTGCATGTCTCTGGTATAAAATACCGATTTATTAAAAACTAATTCGGGAGGTGGAAATTCATGTACGGTAATTAGACGCCTGTCAGAGACCAGGGCTACGGAGTCAAGTCTGGTGTGACAAATCTGATTTCGGTAATCTGTGGTGTGTCATTATTTTTTTAATCGCTAGCGCGCTCAGTGAACCAGGCAGCAATTGCATTCAACAGCAGACATATTTCGGACAAACATAATTCATAAGACAGAAATTCACGGGGGACAGATCTTTAATTGACATTTCTGACATTCTCACTGTAGAAAGGTACAACATGGATGCACTTTCACTGTGTAACAGAATAGGAAAAAGCTTACATACCTTTATCCAAGGCACAATCCAACCTTTTTTGTTACTTATTTCAGGGAAGCAACAGACAGGTGGGAAACACATTTCATACTGTTTTAAAAAAATTGTGGAGCTGTGCCTTTATAAAGCACTGCCCTACTAAAGCATTACGAATTTTACGTTATAACTCGGCAATACCGCGGCAAGGAGCTTATTTGGTTATAGATTCTTTATATATTAATGAAAAATACGAAAATGTGGATATCCTATAGTATTAATTTATTTAAGTAATTAAAGGTTTCTAGGCTTCCAATGCCATCATCAGACTGTAACTGACTGCCATCACCAAAGATGATACAATAGTGGTGAACAACAAAAAATGGTTCAAATGTCTCTGAGCACTATGCGACTTAACTTCTGAGGTCATCAGTCGCCTAGAACTTAGAACTAATTAAACCTAACTAGCCTAAGGACATCACATACACCCATGCCCGAGGCAGGATTCGAACCTGCGACCGTAGCGGTCGCCCGGCTCCAGACTGTAGCGCCTAGACAACACCGGAAAAGGTTATACGCGTGGTGAGTGAGGTGTAGAAACAAAATAAATGTCATCTATGGCAGCTCAGTGTAACAAAATTCAGAATGATATAGGTAAACAAGAAATAAATATGAAGTGAACATAACAGGAAACATTAAGGCTCAAAATAAATAAAAACACAATTCTAAATATTTCGACATTGTTAGTTTCCTGCGAGGAATACATCTGATGACAGAGCAAAGCATTAAATTCTACTCTCTAGCGGTGTATAAGTGACCTATGATTCAACTCTATACAACAGACTAGCAATAGCCACGATTTCATAACACTGCAGTCGTCGCTCTTACCATATTTTGTTTACCTTACACCTGTTTACTGTTTCGCATACAATGGAGCATATTGCCAGTTTCTTCTCTGTATCTGTATCATATTTATATGTAACCTCGATCTCAGATAATTAAAAGATTTAACTTCTTCTAATTTTTCAGTTCTTCGAGATCTTTCCTCTTAAAAGCAATAGTTTTCGGTCATTCCTTTAGGTTATATTTTTTACACATTTAGTACAACAAATAAATTTCTTTGTGTAATTCTTTATTTCCAGCTATGCTTCTAAGGGAATCGGTAAAATAGTGTCCCTGCATCGAACTGGACTCTGCATTCTGGTAATGCAATGTCCAGATACATGTAAAGAATTATGGCTGATAAACTACACACCATTTTTTTACTATAGAAAACAGTCTTGATCACGATTTATTTATCAAGGTGACCTTTTTCGGCCAATACTGTGGTCAACTTCAGACCATTGACTAGGAACCTCTTTCTGTTGGAGAATCACTACTAGTAGTAGGAACCTCTTTCTGTTGGAGAATCACTACTAGTAGTGATTCTCCAACAGAAAGAGGTTCCTAGTCAATGGTCTGAAGATGACCACAGTAGTAGCCGAAACCGGTCACCTTGATAAATAAATCGTGATCAAGACTGTTTTTAATAGTAAATATTTGTAAGACTCTCTGCCTCTCCCATAATGTATTCAAAAGTAACTTCACACCAGTCTCGTACTTTGTCTGTCAATATTGGTGATGTTAAATTATCATTGAAATCTATAGTGACGGTGGTAATGTAGTGGCTTCTCAAATAATCCAACACTTGTAATGGACACCTGTCTCCATCATTATTTCCCACAGATATCCGCTATTAAGATTATCATAAGGTTTTATAAAGCCTTTAAGCTTTTATAAAGCTTGTAACTGTCCAGTTTGTCTATTAAATTAACTTTGTTTATGTTATTCATTTTAACATAAATACTGCATCTGCCGTTGATCTTCCCCTTCGAAAGCCTGCTTGTTCTTCACTTAGGATATACTGAGGTATACTTTCCAAACTATTATTCGAAATCTTAGCGTAAAGCTTGAATGCAGTGTCCAGCAGTAGGATCACTCTAAGACTGGCAGAGTTATTATCATCCAGAGGTGGACTTACGGACGGAGGCGCCCGAGACGAGGGACGTTTCGTTGTTCTCCTCCTTCCTTCCTACCCACAACCCCGTCTCCCCACCGCCAAGTTTCAGATTGTTTCCAGCTTTCAAGGCATTATTCCAGACTTTTCTTCTTGCCACCTCTCTTCTCTATTCCACTGTTTCCAAAAGTTGGAAAGCCCATGCTACCAACACAGCTACCATCGCTAATGCGATCTCCGCATCGAAACCATACAAGGTCGCTAGCTCAACCGCGACCGTCTGTACTCATTTCACGATCCTCAATTCTTTCATTAAATTGTGTCAAAATTTCACACTGAATTCGTTAGTGGTCTTTTAGCTTGAACATCGTCTTCCTTTTTCCGTTCAATAATGTATTTGTTTATTGTTTTTTTTTCTCGACTTAGCACCTTCACGCCGCTCAACGTGTTGGATACCTTTCTTTTAAAAAGAGAATAATTGGTTCTGCTGTGATAACAACTGACAATCAGAGCAATGACAATTTGTACGCGAATCCATGTGCTAAACAACTATGCAACACAATATAGAAAAGCGACGCAATCAATCTCCCGCCAACTGCACTCATCAATGAAATGTACCAAACACTGTGCTTCCGACTGAGCGGCTAGCTTGCCTTCCAGGTTTTCAAGTTACGTGCATTTCTTTTTGGTTGGGGCGTAGTCAGCCTAAAAAAGAAGCTTCGATCGATATATGTCGACCCCGCACTCCCTCTCGGTGCCGTGGTCTACGCCTTACGTACATATACACTACTGGCCATTAAAATTGCAACGCCACGAAGATGACATGCTACAGACGCGAAATTTAATCGTCAGGAAGAAGATGCTGTGATATGCAAAGGATTATCTTTTCAGAGCATTCACATAAAGTTGGCGCCGGTGGCGACACCTACAACGTGCTGACATGAGGAAAGTTCCCAACCGATTTCTCATACACAAACAGCAGTTGACAGGCGTTGCCAGGTGAAACGTTACTGTGATGACTCGCGTAAGGAGGAGAAATGCGTACCATCACGTTTCCGACCTTGATAAAGGTCGGATTGTAGCCTATCGCGATTGCGGTTTATCGTATCGCGACATTGCTGCTCGCGTTGGTCGAGATCCAGTGACTGTTAGCAAGGGAACAGTAGAACAACCATAGACAATATTTTTGTTCATTCGTCATTATTAGAAGGGGATTCTGTTAGCAAAAAGGTGAATGGCCTTTCAGATCATGATGCACAAATTTTAAGTCTAAAAGATTTTTGTGCTTCAACACATGTTAAATATAGTTACCAACTTTTTAGGAAAGCTGATCCAGTTGCTGTACAGACTTTTGTAAACCTTATCAAGGAACAAGATTGGCAAGATGTTTATAGTGCTGATACAGTAGACGATAAATATAATGCTTTCCTCAAGACTTTTCTCGTGCTCTTTGAAAGTTGCTTTCCGTTAGAACGTTTAAAACAGGGTACTAGCACAAACAGGCAGCCTGGGTGGCTGACTAAAGGGATAAGAATATCTTGTAGAACAAAGTGGCAATTATATCAAAACGTTAGAAACAGTCAAAATTTAAATGCAGCAGCCCATTACAAACAGTATTGTAAGGTGCTTAAAAAAGTTATTAGGAAGGCAAAAAGTATGTGGTATGCAGATAGAATAGCTAAGTCTCAGGATAAAATTAAAACAATATGGTCAGTCGTAAAGGAAGTGGCTGGTCTGCAGAGACAGGTCGAGGATATAGAATCAGTGCGTAGTGGGGATGTCCGTGTTGCTGATAAGTCGCATATATGTACAGTACTTAATAATCACTTTCTGAATATAGCAGGTGAACTAAATAGAAACCTAGTCCCAACAGGGAATCATATAGCGCTCTTAGAAAAAAGTGTTCCGAGACTGTTACCTGAAATGCTCCTCCATGATACTGACAAGAGGGAGATTGAGTTAATAATTAAATCACTAAAGACCAAGAACTCTCATGGATATGACGGGGTATCTAGCAGAATACTGAAGTATTGTTCCACGTATATTAGCTCAGTACTTAGCCATATCTGTAACTTTTCCTTTAGCAGTGGTCGGTTTCCTGACCGATTAAAGTACTCGGTAGTGAAGCCACTTTATAAAAAGGGAGACAGGGATAATGTTGACAATTATAGACCTATTTCTATGCCATCGGTGTTTGCTAAAGTTATCGAGAGGCTTGTATATACAAGGTTACTGCAGCATTTAAATTCACATAATTTGCTGTCAAATGTACAGTTTGGTTTTAGAAATGGCTTAACAACTGAAAATGCTATATTCTCTTTTCTCTGTGAGGTTTTGGACGGATTAAATAAAAGGTTGAGAACGTTAGGTGTTTTCTTTGATTTAACGAAGGCTTTTGACTGTGTTGACCACAAAATATTACTGCAGAAGTTGGAACATTATGGAGTAAGGGGAGTAGCTTACAATTGGTTCGCCTCCTACTTTAAGAACAGAAAGCAGAAGGTAATCCTCCGCAATATTGAGAGTGGTAATGATGTTCAGTCCCAATGGGGCACTGTTAAATGGGGCGTTCCCCAAGGGTCGGTGCTGGGGCCACTGCTGTTCCTTATTTATGTAAATGATATGCCTTCTAGTATTACAGGTGATTCAAAAATATTTCTGTTTGCTGATGACACCACCTTGGTAGTGAAGGATCTTGTGTGTAATATTGAAACATTATCAAATAATGTAGTTCATGAAGTAAGTTCGTGGCTTGTGGAAAATAATTTGATGCTAAATCACAGTAAGACTCAGTTTTTACAGTTTCTAACCCACAATTCAACAAGAACTGACATTTTAATCAGACAGAATGGGCATGTTATAAGCGAGACGGAACAGTTCAAGTTCCTAGGCGTACGGATAGATAGTAAGCTGTTGTGGAAAGCCCATGTTCAGGATCTTGTTCAGAAACTAAATGCCGCTTTATTTACCATTAGAACAGTATCTGAAATAAGTGACATTTCAACACGAAAAGTAGTATACTTCGCATATTTTCATACGCTTATGTCATATGGTATTATTTTTTGGGGTAATTCTTCTGATTCAAAAAGGGTATTTTTGGCTCAAAAACGGGCTGTTCGAGCTATGTATGGTGTAAGTTCGAAAACCTCTTGTCGACCCCTATTCAATAGTCTGGGAATTTTGACATTGCCCTCACAGTATGTATTTTCTTTAATGTCGTTTGTTGTTAGCAATATTAGCTTATTCCCAAGAGTTAGCAGCTTTCACTCAGTTAATACTAGGCAGAAATCAAATCTGCATGTGGAATGCACTTCCTTGACTCTTGTGCAGAAAGGAGTGCAGTATTCTGCTGCATCCATTTTCAATAAGCTACCACAAGAACTCAAAAATTTTAGCAGTAGCCCAAACACTTTTAAGTCTAAACTGAAGAGTTTCCTCATGGCTCACTCCTTCTATTCTGTCGAGGAGCTCCTGGAAGAGATAAAAAATTAAGCAAATTCCAGTGTTACATTCTTGATTTTCTTTATTTAAACTAACGACTTGTTTCATTTTATGTGTTTCTACAATCGTGTTATAATTTCATGTATTGACTCGTTCCATGACCATGGAGACTTCTCCTAAATGTGGTCCCACGGAACAATAAATAAATAAATAAATAAATAAATAAATATGGTATCGGTGGGTTCAGGGGGGTAATACGGAACGCCGTGCTGGGTCCCAACGGCCTCGTATGACTAACAGTCGAGATGACAGGCATCTTATCCGCATGGCTGTAACGGATCGTGCAGCCACGTCTCGATCCCTGAGTGAACAGATGCGGACGTTTGCAACACAACAACCATCTGCACGAACAGAACGACGACGTTTGCAACAGCATGGACTATCAGCTCGGAGACCATGGCTGCGGTTACCCTTGACGCTACACCACAGCCAGGAGCGCCTGCGATGGTGTACTCAAAGAGGAACCTGTGTACACGAATGGCAAAACGCCATTTTTTCGGATGCATCCAGTTTCTGTTTACAGCATCATGGTGGGCGCATCCGTGTTTGGCGACATCGCGGTGAACGCACATTGTCATCGCCATACTGGCGTATGACCCGGCGTGATGGTATGGAGTGCCATTGGCTAGACGTCTCGGTCACCTCTTGTTCGAATTGACGGCACTTTGGACAGTGGACGTTACATTTCAGATGTGTTACGACCCGTGGCTCTACCCTTCATTCGATCTCTGCGAAACCCTACATTTCAGCAGTGTAATGCACGACCGCATATTGCAGGTCCTGTACGGGCCTTTCTGGATACAGAAAATGTTCAAAAATGGCTCTGAGCACTATGGGACTTAACATCTGTGGTCATCAGTCCCCTAGAACTTAGAACTACTTAAACCTAACTAACCTAAGGACATCAAACAGATCCATGCCCGAGGCAGGATTCGAACCTGCGACCGTAGCAGTCGCGCGGTTCCGGACTGAGCGCCTAGAACCGCTAGACCACCGCGGCCGGCAGAAAATGTTCGACTGCTGCCCTGGCCAGCACATTCTCCAGATCTCTCACCAACTGAAAACGTCTGGTCAATGTTGGCCGAGCAACTGGCTCGACACAATACGCCAGTCACTACTCTTGATGAACTGTGGTGTCATGTTGAAGCTGCATGGGCAGCTGTACCTGTACACGCCATCCAAGCTCTATTTGACTCAATGCCCAGGCGTATCAAGCCAGAGGTGGTTGTTCTGGGTACTGATTTCTCAGGATCTATGCACCCAAATTGCGTGAAAATGTAATCACATGTGAGTTCTAGTATAATATATTCGTCCAATCAATACCCGTTTATCATCTGCATTTCTTCTTGGTGTAGCAGTTTTAATGGCCAGAAGTGCATTTTTTCCGGTAGTGTAGACAGAGAATAATCAATATATGTGGATTTGCAAGCGAAGAAAGAAAGGCGCTGCTGTCGTCGCCGTAGTCGTGGAGGTCGACACCAAAGATGAGGCGACTTCTGGCAGCAACCAGCGGCCTTCACACGCCGTATTAATCGGAGGCCCGTCTAGGACGGTGGGCAGCGCTGGTTAGAGTCTCGCCGCACAACCTCGAGGCACGGCCCTGCATCGGCATGCGCCTAATGCTGGCCCTCGCGCTTTTATTGCCGGTAATAACAGGCGAGGAGGCACCCTCACACTGTCCCTGCCACACGGAACGACCGTCCACCGCCAAATCACACGCCCCACTCTCTCTATCCATTTGCTGTACTTCCAGGGGGTAAAAACGTTAGGGCCAGGGCTACTACACATGCCGTTTTCGGCAGCGGTAAAAACGACGGCTCGTCTCGTGTGACTTGCGTGATTTCCACGACGTGACTGATGGCAAATTCTCAGGTTTCTAGCTGATATGAGGTGAGTGCATCAAAGTGGAAAACATTTTTACATGCCTTGGTAAATCAACCGTTAAGCGCTAAACACTATAAATAACGGGTACCATAAAAATGACCTAAAATGTTACCTAAAATAAAAAATACACTGCTGGTCATTAAAACTGCTACCCCATGACTGCATGCAACCAACGCCAGGCTAGTATGGAGTGTACTACACGCTTGGATATGGAAACGATTAGCATTCCAGAGCAACCGCGAAAAGCAAATAGGAGTAATGCCATCTGTAATCTTCATACAAGCAAGAGTTAAGCAGAAATCGCGTATAAACATTGGTTGTTTTAACAAGGTGAAGCATCTGCCAGTAAGTGTTGCGGTTCGACAGTTGGAAGATCGTGGCCTACCGACACAGAGGTTTACCATTCCGCCATATTGCTGCTCGAAATGGTCGAGAGCTGGATTTTCATGCCAATTTGGAATCGATGGGTTACGGAGGGCCACACTCAGCGGTGCTGCCTCCTGCGACTAGCGCCCGAGAGGGCAAATTTTTCGCTCGGTCGTGCAGGACAGCACAGCCATGTCACATGCATTTATTCAAGAAGTATTGTTCAAGCATTCTGTGACGGTCTAATGTTAAATTCGGAAAAATTATTACGTGAAAAATAAAACCGAAAAGTTGCTCAAAACGGGTTTTCTTGTTTATCTATACAACTCTTGTTCCGATCGAGAAATGTTAAACCTGAAAGTTGTAAGGCTTAAAAAGATCTATCGACTGCGTTTTTATATCAATTGCTTTCTTAGGTTTCGAGGTAGATACAAAAAACCGTGAAACCCAAGTCCTCTGTAACTCGTTAACATTCACGTTCCCATAATTGCTATTTACTGTAATTAGAGCCCACAGTAAATCAAAAAATTACTTGTTTGAAAAATTAAAAACAATATTATTATTTCTCGAGATATATAGATTTTTCTTTTATAAAAATGGCGCTCTCGTTAATTGACTATAACTTCTCTGCAAATGGTCCCAAACTTGTAAGCGTAATTTCTTCGCAGTTATCCTACCATGCTATAAACTTTTTTATAAATTTTAAGGGAAAACATGAATTATTGACACGGGACGAGCTATCTAACATTGACTGGACGCAGACGGGATATCCGAATTCGCGAGATAGAGCCGTCGACACACGAGTCGATGGTCAACGTGGTTTGCTCTCTGTGCCCTATCCAGTGGCAGTTTAGGCTTTATTTCACTCACAAACCGTACAGTTTGTTTATGAAAATGAACGCGTGCAAAACTCCAACGTTATCTCAATTAAAATGCGCATTTCCTCCCTTGTCCACATGCTACTCATTTTGGATTTACTTTTGTGTGTATAAATAAAAATCATACATGAACATGTTATAAGGCAAGAAAGAAAGCCTCATGTCCAGTCACTAAGGTTAACATAACTTAACAAAATCGGACCAAATCCAAACTACATCTGGGAGACAGCACACTTACATTTACTGTAACATCGATTATTACAGAATATATTTCAATTAATTTAGCTTTCTTGCCTCACAACCCTTGTATAAAGCGCCAAGTTGCAAAAATAGAAAATAAAAGCTAGGTACACTGGTACATGAAACCGCTGCATATTATTTCGTGCCTCACTGCAATTTGTATTTTATGTTACGATCTTCTGAGGGGTGTAATCACCGACGTTATTATTTGGCACTTAATTATAACAAATCATACTAATAACAACGCATTTTTATGAATCTTCAGTGTTCCGTTGCCTTAAAACAGCGTAATTTCATAACACGCATGTTATAACAGCGAAATAGCTAAAACTGCAAGTTCTTTAAACGATAATACGACGTTTCCTTTCATTTTATTGCAAGAAATTGTATCCAGATCGGTGCGATTGCGAGAGATGTTCATTGTGCTGGTACATAGGAACAGCCTATGTTCATAGCTTATAAATTATGAAATAAAGCACCAAATACGTGCTTCAATTGAAAAGGACAAATACAACCTGGCGTCTCACGAGTTCTGTTTATGTGGTAGAAAGTGTCCTTGCTTCTTACTGGTTCTACTTTACATGGGACTTTCCCGCAATACCGCAGAACTTGTTTTGCATTTCGCGCGATGAAATGTCTCTTCTACGTGAAATAGCACGAATTGACGTCAAAAGCTTCTACAGCTCCACGTCAACTTTAGTCAACTCGTCCAGTGTGAGGACGGCTTAAGAGTGTGCGGATTCTAGCCGCGAGGGAGCCTTCTCGTGAATCCAAGGAAGCTCCGAGGACGGTGAATGAAGACCATCTCACATGTTCTATATATATATATATGTATATATATATATATATATATATATATATATATATATATATATACTCCTGGAAATGGAAAAAAGAACACATTGACACCGGTGTGTCAGACCCACCATACTTGCGTCGGACACTGCGAGAGGGCTGTACAAGCAATGATCACACGCACGGCACAGCGGACACACCAGGAACCGCGGTGTTGGCCGGCGAATGGCGCTAGCTGCGCAGCATTTGTGCACCGCCGCCGTCAGTGTCAGCCAGTTTGCCATGGCATACGGAGCTCCATCGCAGTCTTTAACACTGGTAGCATGCCGCGACAGCGTGGACGTGAACCGTATGTGCAGTTGACGGACTTTGAGCGAGGGTGTATAGTGGGCATGCGGGAGGCCGGGTGGACGTACCGCCGAATTGCTCAAGACGTGGGGCGTGAGGTCTCCACAGTACATCGATCTTGTCGCCAGTGGTCGGCGGAAGGTGCACGTGCCCGTCGACCTGGGACCGGACCGCAGCGACGCACGGATGCACGCCAAGACCGTAGGATCCTACGCAGTGCCGTAGGGGACCGCACCGCCACTTCCCAGCAAATTAGGGACACTGTTGCTCCTGGGGTATCGGCGAGGACCATTCGCAACCGTCTCCATGAAGCTGGGCTACGGTCCCGCACACCGTTAGGCCGTCTTCCGCTCACGCCCCAACATCGTGCAGCCCGCCTCCAGTGGTGTCGCGACAGGCGTGAATGGAGGGACGAATGGAGACGTGTCGTCTTCAGCGATGAGAGTCACTTCTGCCTTGGTGCCAATGATGGTCGTATGCGTGTTTGGCGCCGTGCAGGTGAGCGCCACAATCAGGACTGCATACGACCGAGGCACACAGGGCCAACACCCGGCATCATGGTGTGGGGAGCGATCTCCTACACTGGCCGTACACCACTGGTGATCGTCGAGGGGACACTGAATAGTGCACGGTACATCCAAACCGTCATCGAACCCATCGTTCTACCATTCCTAGACCGGCAAGGGAACTTGCTGTTCCAACAGGACAATGCACGTCCGCATGTATCCCGTGCCCCCCAACGTGCTCTAGAAGGTGTAAGTCAAATACCCTGGCCAGCAAGATCTCCGGATCTGTCCCCCATTGAGCATGTTTGGGACTGGATGAAGCGTCGTCTCACGCAGTCTGCACGTCCAGCACGAACGCTGGTCCAACTGAGGCGCCAGGTGGAAATGGCATGGCAAGCCGTTCCACAGGACTACATCCAGCATCTCTACGATCGTCTCCATGGGAGAATAGCAGCCTGCATTGCTGCGAAAGGTGGATATACACTGTACTAATGCCGACATTGTGCATGCTCTGTTGCCTGTGCCTATGTGCCTGTGGTTCTGTCAGTGTGATCATGTGATGTATCTGACCCCAGGAATGTGTCAATAAAGTTTCCCCTTCCTGGGACAATGAATTCACGGTGTTCTTATTTCAATTTCCAGGTGTGTATATATGTATATAAAGCACTGAAGATTCAGAAGCATCCGACCCACCTTACATTTCAAGGAGTGGGTTATTCTGTACTGTTAATGAAATAAATGAAATGAATGGTCTAAGGTCAACATTGATGTTCCTAGTGGATAGCGTTTGTCATTTATCGACTTGAGAAACTGAATAGTCTCGTGGCGGGAAACTGTGGACTTACCCGTAGATTGAGGTGTGGTATAGGAAAAATACCAGTGCTAGGAAACTCAAAACGATGTGCCACAGGCGCTGGCAAGACTCTGGAATGAATAAATGATATTTGGGGGACGCCCAATAGACGAGAGACTTGACCAGCAGTTTAATTCAACAAACGACTACCGAAGGCTGAATGGGCTCATCACTGTTACGCATGTGTGTGACGACAGTTGCACCCGTCATCCCGGAAGTTACACAAAGAAGTGGTTCGGCGAACCCTTTGTTTATATTCGCGCGGCGGCCCCTGGCGGCAGATGAGGCCATCAGCTTGCCGCGCTGGACGTCTGCAGGCCAGCCGTACGCGCCACGCCCACACCAGAGTAGCGCCGTTGTGACCAGCCTTCAGATCGTCGCCGGCCCGCCTGCTGCATTGCCGCGCAGGTAGCCGCCACGCGCTACGAAGGCTGTCGCGTGCGGTACCACTGTGCCCATTCATTTGTTCGGACTCATATCTGTGGGTGTTCGCCTTACAGTCTGGTAAGTGATGTAGTATTAGGTCTAGACCAAGTACATCTGCATATATAGTCCGGAAGCCACTGTACACTGCATAATGAGGCTACTTCGTACCAGCAGTATCAGTTTTCTGTCATACCCAGTTCTCGTATAGGGTAAGAGAGACTGTTACATATTGAAGACGGTACGCTAATATCCCATACCTTACTTTCACAATCCCTACGTGAGGTATTCAGTGGTAACAGCAAAATGGTCGCACAGATTTCTTGGAGTACAAATTCCCTAAATTCACCGTACGGGGTTTCATGAGAACTATATCTTCCTGCATGTGTTCCAAAAAATGGCTCTGAGCACTATTTGACTTAACTTCTAAGGTCATCAGTCCCCTAGAACTTAGAACTACTAAAACCTAACTAACATAAGGACATCACACACATCCATGCTCGAGGCAGGATTCGAACCTGCGACCGTTGCGGTCCCACGGTTCCAGACTGTAGCGCCTAGAACCGCTCGGCCATCCAGGCCGGCCCAAGTGTTCCAGCTCAAGTTCATAAGCAATTATGTTACACCTTTGTGTGCGCTATAACGACTACCTGTTACCTCCACTTGCTTTTTGTTCTAACAATGCAGTGCATTTACATTACAGGCAACGAGATCTTTCGAAGGGACACAACTTAAACCAGGTCACGGTCTATAAAACTAGGAGATCCGTGTGTCTTATGACCGTATCGCAGCTGTACTTAACTGCCACACAAAATCACTATTGATTACCAGAATCGTCTGCAATAAAAGATGATGATACTGACTTTGTTAGGCAACGGCCTTGCCACAGTGGATACACCGGTTCCCGTGAGACAAACGAAGTTAAGCGCTGTCAGGCGTGGTCGGCACTTTAATGGGTGACCATCCAGGCCGCCATGCGCTGTTGCCATTTTTTCGGGGTGCACTCAGCCTCGTGATGCCAATTGAGGAGCTACTCGACTGAATAGTAGCGGCTTCGGCCAAGAATACCATCATAACTACCGGGAGAGCGGTGTGCTGACCCCATGCCCCTGCTATCCGCATCCTTCTCTGAGGATGACACGGCGGTCGGATGGTCCCGGTAGACCACTCGTGGCCTAAAGACGGAGTGTTACTGACTTTGTTAACCATAAAACAACATAACATGACTAACTATATACTTATTGGCACTGATATAATTCGTTCGTGTATGTTCAGTACAGCGCCATTCCTGACTGGTGCCATTACGGGGCATACGCCGCGGGGGGAAGGCTCTCAGCAATTTGGTAGTAAGGTAAGCAGCCGTGCTGGCAGAGTGGAGTGCGGACTGTGGCGTGACCGCCGGAGGCAGCCGTCTCAATCCGGCGTTTGTGGTCTGCGCCGGCAGGGGTGCACAAGCACCGACCCACGTTTGAACGTGTCTGACGCTAAGTCGCCAACAGGGAAAGGAGACGGCTCTGGAACGGGTCTTCAGGTAAGAGCTACCAGCACCCCTGATGCCACTGTTCCTATCAAAATTAAAGAACTGCCTACCACTGTAAGAATGGACACTAGTCGACAACAAGGCTCATAAAATTTCGAAAACCTCCATAGGGTATTCCCTTATAACATTGAAATAGGAAGTAAGCTTTGTCACAGATTACAATATTAGAATCTCACCCATTACTAATACGAAAGTGTGAATTTGTATGTTGCAGAGACGTATTAAATCTCAGCTTTATCTATGATAATGAATACAGGTCGAAGCAATGAATTAAAATTTGTACCAAGGCCAGCATTACAACCGAGGTCTTGTGCTCACTAGACAGAGACGCTAACCACTGCGCCACCCTGACACAGATTATCCTACTTTGTCTCCCCCCTAATACAGACTTGGTACACTTTTTAACTCCTTGATTCAGCTTGTATTCGTTATCATGAATCTGACACTATAGCGAATACCTGATGTCGACAGATGTACATTAGAAGAGCCCTGGCAGCGAAGGTGCACTATCTCTGTGTACGTTGTTCAGCCCTTACAAATGGCTCTGAGCACTATGCGACTTAACTTCCGAGGTCATCAGTCGCCTAGAACTTAGAACTAATTAAACCTAACTAACCTAAGGACATCACACACATCCATGCCCGAGGCAGGATTCGAACCTGCGATCGTAGCGGTCGCTCGGTTCCAGAATGTAGCGCCTAGAACCGCACGGCCTCAGCCCTTACCTATGTATGTTTAAGTTGCCAAATACAATGAAAATATACTTGATTCGCGGTTATAAAATGAAGCTAGCAAGATCCGGGCCGATACAGTAGGTCAAACGTGATACGTTTTTTCTTTCGGGGTCTAGCTTTTTGAGTGGGAAAAGTGGGTAAACTGCAGTGAACGAGCAAGAATGGTATCATTCGACAAATATTTGGAAATGACATCGAGTTCTCAGATGTCTGAACTACAGCAACGTTAGGTTCTGAATTGTATTACTACTTTTTAGTCATCCGAACAGCTCATGTTCATCGATTATAACAATCTGCTGCGTGCTCTCTAGATTACTGTTATCTTCAGTAGTGTCCATAACGTCATTCAAATAGACTTCCTTGTCTGTGCAGAACTTAACTCAATCCTCAGCACGAAGTTTATAACGTTAATGGTTGAAATGGCTCTGAGCACTATGGGACTTAACATCTGAGATCATCAGTCCCCTAGAACTTCGAACTACTTAAACCTGACTAACCTAAGACCATCACACACATCCATGCCCGAGGCAGGATTCGATTCTGCGACAGTAGCAGCCGCGCGGTTCCGGACTGAAGCACCTACAACCGCTCGGCCACCCCAGCCTGCTATAACGTTAATCAGTAACAGCGAGACTGCAACTTATATTTTACTTATACAACTACAGTCACACCAGCAAACCACCTTACTGCACGGTGGGCGGCACTTCATATGTTACGTTCGTGTCCCGCCCACGTAGCTTCCGTAGCGCCTGTCGAAATCCCATTCGCGGCCGCGGTTATAATTTTCGAACTCTTAGCGTCGCGAGATGCGCAAGAAAGTAACGCGGCATGTTGATCCGTACACATCCTTGGGAACGTTTGGTGGAGGACGTGGATAATTTCTAGGCAGTGCTACACTTATAAGGGTCAAAATAATTTCTTCTGTACCCAGTAATCAGGGCCTTGTAGCTCTCCGACAGCTTTCAACAAATTCCCAAATCCGGCCACTTCATTGGACAACAGTCCATATCAGTCACTATACCGTCACCAACTGTTTTGTTGCATCTTCTCTGTAAACAATACAGTGTCAAAGTCTAAAGAGGATAATGAGATACACAAAAACTCCGCATTTCAAATTTCTATTGGGTGAAGCGAATTTATTGTCTTCTAACAAGTCTTATCCAATCCGCTTCGTTCGATAAACATCAGTTCCACAAAGCTTGTTCTTCACGCTATGTTAAAAAAGTTCTCACACAAGGCGTGTTCCCCATCTCGAAGGACGCTAGTCGTAGTATCCCTCATGGTTGCTGCGCGTTCTGAAGCGACCTGCTACATCTCACGGAACATGACGTGCTCCTCATAGTGACTTTTCGACCATGGCGCTCTCCGGTGGCAGTTCTCGACTGCATCTGACGCGCAGGGTACACACGAAAATGGAAGTGCGTAAAAATATCTGGATTCACTTTGTTAGCCACTGTCGAAGAAAATAGTGCGAAGAAGTTTCTGAAGCCGCAGCTTAACAATTACAGCTATGAACAGGTCACAGTCAAATCAGACCTACTGGACACATATACATTTCTTGGCTCCGACAAACGAGACGATTTATATTTGTCTTATTATTGACTGCAATCTCGTTAAGCATGCTTTTGAAATATTCGTATTGCATTGTTGGTTGTACAATTTTGTTCTGAGAGTGTCACACACACTGACGTCCGCCAGGATGCGCAGACGATCCAAGGATTGTCAATATGCTATATGCCAACATTTATTTTACCGTGAGTGATCTGAAGACGGTTGCTTTGTCAACTAAAAATGGTTATCACGTTTTAATGTTTTGTAATGAATGCGATCGAAACATTCACATTTTTTAAAGTTTTCTTTAGATTTTTAAGACTTCATCTCTTACTGTTGCTTCCAGTAAATGTTTGGTCACAATGTTAAAATTAAATTTCTCATCGACGCCTGTGTATTAGGCTATATTATAGAGAACTTGCTCCTTTCAAGAAAGAAGGAATGGAAACACGAATTTTCATGGTAAAAGAGTTTTCTTCTGTAAAATTTCGAGTACACGAAACCTACTCCTAAGATGAACATAACATTTGACTTGCGTCATGATGAACCATGAATCAACCAACACAACTAAAGCTCGAATGCCTTTGCATGTGCAGGGGAGATTACTTTTCACTGTGGCCTCGTATATTACTGACGCTCATGTCCTAGCATTTTAGCGCCCTAAAGCCCATCATCAAAAATTTCTAAAAAGCCACTCTGCTCTGTCAGGCAATATGCATATAGCAGTGCTATCACGTAGTTATCGTCATTGTAATCCACTACAGGAAAATACAATACAATGCAGTACTTGCGGTCATTAGTTTGAGATTTGTGATTGAAGAACATACCATGAACTGGTAGGTCACTCCGGATACGATACAGCTGTACGCTTACCTGAAACATAGAAGAATAGAATAATTTAGTTTTGTGCTAAGAAACTTTATAGGAGATGCGGAAATGCAATTAAAAGCATATTCTAAAAAAGCAAGTTAATAACGTAATCATATTCCAAGATAATATCGATCTAGTGCTGATTCTGCTGCAGCTGCGAATTTCCTACTGGTGTGCCAGATGCATATGGCCATCATAATGCCATACCCGAAAAAATATTGAACAATCCAAGATGGCAGACCTATGTGAAATGTACTGTCGCCTCAGGACTACTTAAGTGCGCCCTGTGTAGTATCCGTACTCAAAACTCCCAGGCAGCACATTGTTTTTACGGAACAAAAGTCATCGTTATATTGTAACAATGTCTTCTGTTCCACATAAATCAGATGATTTTTGACATTTTTAACATCTGATAATGGCCTAAGGCTGAAATCTGGATCGTATAATAAAGAATATCACGGAGTAAAATGGCGGTTATATCTTTCCGTACGTTTTATATGGAAAAAAACCACTAATTTTAATTCCTGACCCTGTTGGAAGAAGAAAAGAAATTTTATTTCAAGTTTGCTTGCTTGGTCATCCTCCGCAGCAAGCACAGAAATACTTGTTTTGTAAACAAAACCAACTTTACTTGCTGGGACTTAATTTATTCTCGTCAGACGCATTCCGCCTTTTCCTTACTCTACGGCATCTTCAGTGGGATTTGGAAGAAAACAGTTTTGTTATTTTTAGATTTTCAAACAGTTTTTTGTGTAAAGAAGTAATTACTTACCGTTTGTTGCCATCTGTTTTTCCTCCCATCTGGTATGGAGGTCGCACTACCACTTCATTTCCAAAATACAAGCACAATTTAGTATTCCGAACTTGTGCTTATATTTCGGAAATTAAGTGGCAGTGCGACCTCCAGACCGGATGAGAGGAAACACAGAGGTCAAAAAACTGTAAGTAATTACTTATTTACATAAAAAACGTGACGTGAACTGTACGAAAATCAATAAATAACAAAACTGTATCGTTCTAGGTCCCACAGAAGTTGCCTTATAGTAAGAAAAAGGCGAACGTGTCTGGCAAAAATAAATTAAGTTGCGGCAAGAAAAGTCAGTTTTATTTCAAAACAAGAAATGGTATTTGCCTTTTACTTGTGTTGAGGCATTAATAAGATTTTGAACGGCAGTTTATCCCTAATTTTGCCAGTAGCTGTTACTTTCGATCGATGACAAAGTTAATTTACAGACATGTTTCACTCAAGATCATGCATCTGACTCTGAGGATACGGTTTAAAATTGCCGTTTTGCTTCATAAATTTCGTAGCCGCAACGCAACGAGCAATAATTCATCACGTTACGAGCTTAGGCCGATGTATGTGTGCCAGTTCTGCTGAATGTTTCGACATGAAACTCATGGATATCCATTTGAGGATCTATCGATTACGTTATGTGCCGCTGAAAAGTCTGGCAACAGCACTGTTCACCACGTCCAGGAGTAAAGGATTTATATTGCGCTTCCAATACATCAAGTCTTTGCGGAAACGCTGTGATAATAACAAAAAGTCATACCGCTGTTACTTAATTATAAACGACTTGTTTATTTGACGAAGGTTCGAAATGTGAGAGCGGTCATGGGAAGGACGGGTCGCACAGGTGTATTGCAAGCGATGAAATTAGCTGAGAAGTTCCAGTTCCTCTAGGTAGCGGCATAATACATATCGGATCGGGAGCCGTCTCTAAAAGATAGGCAGGGCAGAGTTTGTCAGTCTCAGTCCCGCTTCCGCCCCATGCCATTGTCTTCACCAAAGCGAATATCTGCCGTGGCACGACGTATTCCGGCAGCGCTGTACGTGCTGATGGGCATCTTAACAGTAACATTTACACGCTGCCACTGACCGCCTGACTCCGTTGCGCAAGGACGCTCTTTCCGCACTCTTCGTGGGTGGCCGAGTGGAAAAGTATGGAAGAAGACTCCGGAGTTCTAGGAGCTACAGTCTGAAATCGCGTGACCGCTACGGTCGCAGGTTCGAATCCTGCCTCGGGCATGGATGTGTGTGTTGTCCTTAGGTTAGTTAGGTTTAAGTGGTTCTAAGTTCTAGGGGACGGATGACCTCAGAAGTCCCGTCCCATAGTGCTCAGAGCCATTTGAACCATTTGAACCCCGGAGTTCAGAGTAAATTTATCGCAGGTGTCGAAGACCGTCCCTGTGTTTTTACTGGGCAAAAATAGATGAGTGTTGAATAACTTGGTGCTGATCAGCTGGGCACTTGCCCCCTTCGGCGACATTTGCCAATCTTGAGATCACACTAGTGCAACACCTAATGCCGACAGTAATGAAACCGCCGACCAGATACAACGGAGGAACCAGAGGACGTGGTTGCACCGAAGCATCCATTCAATTAGTCTGGACCCAATGTTGAGCATTAGTTAAGTTGCAAATGGAACAGTCTTATTAGATGAACTATTATTTTATTTCATCAAGAAGCACCATTTAGTTGCCGCGCGGAATGAGCCGAGTAGTCTAGGGCGCTACAGTCGTGGACTGTGCGGCTGGTCCCGGCGGAGGTTCGAGGCCTCCCTCGGGCATGGGTGTGTGTGTTAGTCCTTAGGATAATTTAGGTTAAGTAGTGTGTAAGCTTAGGGACTGATGACCTTAGCAGTTAAGTCCCATAAGATTTCACACACATTTGAACACCATTTAGTAGGACACTGTATCTTGCCTAATAAATCCAATTACGTAAAATATAAATCTGGAGTGTAGCGTGCTTTATGACTGTGACTTCCCTAATCTTTTATGTTTAGGAATCATTAGCTCGCACTACGTGACGGCCTTCAATCATTTTACAGCAGGATCACCAGTGTAGCGGATTAACAAGTCATTACCATATCAGGGCGTAAAGGAGACATCTGCGAGCCAAGAGCTGTACATGAGCCCAAGAGAGTTAAATCTCACAGCCTCTTAGCTCCATCCATCGTAAGTCGCAGAACTGATTCGCTACTTCTCAGTATTTTCGTGTTCGTTTGTTTTACTCTCAATCCATATTCTGTGGTCAGTGTGCCGTTCCTCCCACTCAGTTGGCCCTGCAATTCTTTCTTACTTTCAGAGCGGGCAGCGACGCCACCGCAAATCTTATCATCTAACACCAAACATTTATTTTATTTGATTCATTGATTCTTTTATACACAGGCTGAATAGATTAGAAATGCTGCATCCCTACCTCAGACCGACTTTAATCCGTGGGCTTCCTTCTTGTCTTCGATTCTTTCTGTTCACGCTTGGTTCTCGTTCGTATTGTATATTACTCATATTTCCTTACTGGGCATATGTTCATTTCTCTAATGTTTACAAACAGCCTGTACCACTTATTTTCGAATGCTATATCCCAAAACCAAACTGATCCTCGTGTAACAAATGCTCGTTTCGTTCCCGTTTTTCTGTGTTTTATTTTGTTCAGAAGTTGGGATGTTTGTCGTCTTAAATTATACTTTGCCTGTTGATCCAGGCGCCAGTGCGGACCGCTACCCGCATAGCAGGCAAGCTGCAGTGCTTCTCCCACCGTCCTTACGACGTGTAAAATTGCGAGTAATTATTTCACAGTTGGAAAAGTGCGAAGACGTCTGCCGTATTTATAAGTGCTTGCTGTTTTTCTCTGTACACTTTACGTCGTGATTTAATGCGCTTTCGCTGCGGGATAACTTGCGTAGTAATTGTAGCTTATTCCCAGCAGTACGTTCATGACCTCCTCACTACTTAATAATATAGGGATGCCCAAGTGACTGTCTATTACGTGAAAAACTAAGAAGGTAAAGTAAGCTGCCATGGGCGAAATGCAAACACGTTAACTCGGGACTATCATCAGTAGAGGCACGCAGTACAAACGATCGTCTCTTTCACAACAAAAAACAAAAAATTAAAGATAAGCATCATGTTACGAAACGTAAGGAAAAACAAAGTATTCTTTTTTGGGTTCACTAATAGGTAGTAAAGGGAATGTCAGATGAGCAACTTGATTCATTAATAATTTTGATATTTTCTGGATCTGTGAAACAGATATGTTTCTAATAATAATCCTAAGTGATACACAAAGTATACTATAATAACCCCTCTTTTAGATTTTACTGTTACTATAATATCAAACAGAGTATGTAATTTTAATTATTTGGATTATCAATCATGAACGGAACATAAAAACAATAGTAACACACACGTATCGCCGTAGTCACAAATACGAGCGCGTGTCAGTTCTATAAGGCTGCAACTGAACAGTATGGGTCATATCCATCGTTAGTTCGTTTATCCTTCATGGGTGACAAGTGAAAATGACTCGACAGCAGAGATATACTTTTGCTGAAACTGGGGCCCAATCGGTGAAAAATATACGGAGCGAATATACAGGGTGAATCACCTAAAAATAGCATTGCAAATAACGCGGAAATGGAAAGCGCTATTGATGTAAGGCTTTCACATAGTCGATTGGTATTCAGGGCTTTGTATTATTAGTCAATCATTTTTTTTCACCGTAAACAGATTATTATAATACATGGAAAACGTATTTTATGTGCAAACATATACTTTTCTAAATGGGACAATGCCTATTGACACTAACACACAAGAAGCAGGCTAAATTAGAATGTCAGCGGTGTTTGTTGCAGGATTCTAGTGCGAGACGTTTACGAGGTATTGTATTTCGAAAAGGTTCCACGCCGACCCTTGTTTGTGCCATTTAACATGCGTAGTTGCTTGGTGCGATGGTGTTATGTTTGCTTACAGTGTGCTAGCATCTACTATCAGTGCATTGTGACCTGCTAGCCAGTTAGTGTGTGACAGTCCCAGCAGCAGGTCGTGAGTGGATGATGGGATTTAACAATGCATGGAAAGCCGACGTGCTCATGGTATATGGAGAGTGTAGGTAGAAAGCAGTTCGTTCTTGTACGGTGTGTGCGGGAAGATATCCCAATAGACGTCAACCATCTCATTATTTATCATCCTCTTCAATCAGTTACGTGGAAGTGGTAGTGTAACACCTAGACAACGTAACAGAAGGACACAAGTAACGACAGAAAAGTGGGAAATTAATGTGCTTGCCGGTAGCTGCAATTGATCCGTAGGTTACCTCCAGCGCAACTGCACGAAGAATTGGCATTAGGTAAGTGCCATACCTGTCTACCTACATCCACTCCACCGATCAAAACAAAGGAAAACAACTGATCCGAAGTGCTATCTCTAGTATCTCACAAGAAAGACAAAGGATAACATAGATCAAAGTCTTTATACCTGTCGCTTTCTCCGTGGACTTAGGTTCCAACCATATGACATCTCTTTCCGTCAAAAGCTGCATAGAAACGATTATGAGAAATGAGTTAACTTCTGTACAGGAGCTTTAAGACACGATACTCCAGATGTATCTAGTTCTTGTTTACTGACGAAGCCTCATTTACCAACCACCGAAACATGCGCTATTGGTCTGTAGACAATCCCCTTGGCTTCGTCAGGCAAAACGACAGCGTTCACGGAGTGTAAAGGTGAGTTTTGGGATAGCGAACAACCAGCGCTTAAGCCGCTTTTCATAGATGGAACACCGAACGCGCACAAGTACTTGGAGGAACCTGTGGTGCCAACAGGACGCCTGTCCAGCGTATAGTGCACGAAGTGCTACTCCATATCTTCACGAATTGTTTCTAAATCTTTGGATTGGAAGCAGAGGATCTGTACCTTGGCTGCAATGTTCCCCGGATCTGACGCCTGTAGACATTTTTCTGTGGTTAAAGCTGAAAGACACTGTCCAGAAAGACATACCAACTACACCTGATGATGTTCAACAACGTATTACTGCAGCCTTCTCGGACACCTCCGCTGAAATGCTATCACGAGTGCAGCAGTCGTTCCGTATCAGACTGGGAGCGTGTACTGCCGCTGCCGGCTTACATTTTGAACATAGCTTGTGATGGCCAGTTGTCTCGTTACTGGTCATAATCTACGTAACTTGTATATAAACTTGTGTTGTTCTTTAGTATGTGCTACCACAGGTATTGTGTAAGTGACGCTGTAGGAACTTTTCTAAACAAGACATCTTGGAAACGACTCGCAGTAAAATTCTGCCACAAACACGACTGACCTTCTAATGTACCCCATTTTTAGTTTGTTAGTGTCAATAGGTATTGTTTCATTCTCAAAAAAATATTTGTTTGCACAAAAAATTCATTGACTAACAATACGAGTCGCTGACTACTAACCCATTCTGCGAAAACCGCAAATCAACAGTACTTTCCATTTTTACAATATTTGAGGTGCACGTTTTAGGTTATTTGCCCCGGTTAATGCTACTATAAACCAATAAATCACTAATATATATATATATATATATATATATATATATATATATATATATATATACAGGGTGAGTCACCTAACGTTACCGCTGGATATATTTCGTAAACCACATCAAATACTGACGAACCGATTCCACAGATCGAACGTGAGGAGAAGGGCTAGTGTAATTGGTTAATACAAACCATACAAAAATGCACGGAAGTATGTTTTTTGACACAAACCTACGTTTTTTTAAATGGAACCACGTTAGTTTTGTTAGCACATCTGAACATATAAACAAATACGTAATCAGTGCCGTTTGTTGCATTGTAAAATGTTAATTACATCCGGAGATATCGTAACCTAAAGTTGACGCTTGAAACCTCCGACGTTCAGTTGCGTGTTGTAACAAACAGCTGCAACATACATCGCGTTTCTACAGAATGATCTGCCAACGTTGCTCGGAAATGTCTCACTGGAAACGCGTCGACGTATGTGGTATCAGCATGATGGTGCACCTGCACATTCCGCAATTAACACTAGGCTGACCCTTGACAGGATGTTCGACGGGCGTTTTATAGGACGCGGAGGACGCATAAATTGGCCAACCCGTTCTCCTGATCTTACACCTCTGGACTTCTTTCTGTGGGGTACGTTAAAGGAGAATGTGTACCGTGATGTGCCTACAACCCCAGAGGATATGAAACAACGTATTGTGGCAGCCTGCGGCGACATTACACCAGATGTACTGCAGCGTGTACGACATTCATTACGCCAGAGATTGCAATTGTGTGCAGCAAATGATGGCCACCACACTGAACATCTATTGGCCTGACATGTCGGGACACACTCTATTCCACTCCGTAATTGGAAACGGAAACCACGTGTGTACGTCACCCCTCATGGTAATGTACATGTGCGTCAGTGAAAAATACCAATGTGCTGTTTCAGTCTCTTCTGTACCTAAGGTCCATCACCGCTCCCTTTGGATCCCTACGTAATTCGGTGCTCCATTTAAAAAACGTAGGTTTGCGTTAAAAAACATACTTCCGTGCATTTTTGTATGGTTTGTATTAAACAATTACACTAGCCCCTCTCCTCACGTTCGGTCTGTGGAATAGATTCGTCAGTATTTGATGTGGTTTACGAAATATATCCAGCGGTAATGTTAGGTGACTCACCCAATATATATATATATATATATATATATATATATATATATATATATATATATATATGAGCGTGACGACTTCAGTACAGATGCATCAGTATCATCCGAACTCCTACGAGAGTAAGTAATTTGGGAGTAGGGGATTAATGGACGAGGGACGCTGGACTGCAGGATGCGGATGGACAGCGTGTCCGGATGGCCGAAGCGATTAAGGCAACCGTTCTGGAGAAGCAGAGATCCAGGTCTAAGTCTCGGTCTGGCACAAAATTTCAATTTTCGCCATTGCATAGCACAATCCCCCGTGCTGCTGGAGGTCATGATTTCCCACCCATTCTTACCCCTTACATCCCATCCTCTGTTTCACATATTCAAACAGATTGCACTATGTTGCTGCTGGGGAGCTACGAGATACGACAGTAAGAAACATAAACTGATTAAAATCCTCTAGACGCAACGTGAACGCAATAGAGTTTGCCTGACAGTAAGCTATGTTTAAGAGAAGTTCATGCGTGTGTATGGCTGCACCTCTTGCACAGTTTATCACAGCTCCGAAACCATATTTCAAAAAATCATTGTCATTAGTGTGTCCTATTTGTAATTTAATTTGCAGAAATTATACGAATAGTCTGAAATTCGAAAAAGATGGTAATAAAAAAACATGGAAAACCTGTCTGTATGAACCATTACTGTTTGCAGAGTCGCTAAGAATTTTCTTGATTTTACTTGGATTCATTGAGTAGACAAAATATGTAATTGTGTATCTTTTACGATGCTATGTAAATCAGCTGCTTGTCAACCTGCTCTGTAATGTGGGTGGCCCGCACAGTAAAAGTAGCAAGCAAGTATTCAGGGAGATATATATATATTCATTATCATATGATTATGTAAAAACTGTACGTAATCCAGTTTCGCAACTTCACTACACTTTTTTCTTAAAAACAAAATTAATGCAATGAGAGGGGGGTGCACAGATATTATCTCATAAAAATGATGTCACTAGCAGGAGAAGTTTGTTGTAAATGACGATCAGCTTATTCTGAACAGTCTTTACCTTCAATAACCGCGTTTACCGACAGCAGGAAGTACTCATGGGAGAAAACTATTAGCTTCGCGGGGGAAATTATTCGTGTTTAGAAGCAGAGTAAAATGCAAAACATAATTGTCAAATTGCGTGCTCTTTCAATATTTAGAGAGAATAGGCGATAACGGCACGTACTTTGTGTACTCTGGAGGCACAGAAACGAGGTAAATTTGAAGACAGCTTAGCCAGAAGCGTGTTTTTGTTCACATCCCGTGAGAGAGCCGGACCACCAGACATCGGAACGCTGATCTGCAATGCAGAGTGCCGGTCTGGACCGAAAAAGAAACAGAAGACTATCGCCGGGGGCTGCTGTCCCCACGTCCATCGACAGGATTGTTTCTACCTGTCTACCTCCACCCCCTCCACCGATCAAACCAAAGGAAAACAGCTGATCCGAAGTCCTATCTCAAGTGGCCCACAAGAGAGACAAAAGATAACACAAGTCAAAGTCTTTAAATCTGTCGCTTTCTCAGTGGAGTTTGATGACAATCTTTGAAAAAGAGACTACTGATTTTAATTATGTCTAGAACACTGAAGAATGTGTGCATCAAGGTTAAAGTCTAGAACAGGTGCTACCCAGGGCAAATTTCCTCTGTGGCGTCTTTGTCGACAAATATGTCAGTTTCTCGTAATCTGTAGGATGACATACGTGGGTGAAAAAGTTCGGATGAAGTCTCACGGCCAAATAAAACAGCTCGATGAAATTTAGACCGTAGATAGAAAGAACTGCCACAGTGTGGTACACAAGGTAACAGAAATAATTAAGCAACGAAACGAACAGAACTGACACTTTTATTCAAAGACAATAATTACTCTGAAGCCCCTTCCGGGGATTATAAAAGGTGAGACATGGTACTTGATAGAGTGTGTTATCACCACGGACAGCATAGCATACTCTGCGACGTGTTCCCACTCAGACCGCAAGACTTCTTCTGGTAGGGCGCTCCATTCCTCCACCTCCGTTGTTGGCAGTTGCTGGATGGCCATTGGTGCATGTGGAGATGTTTCAGTACATATCCCTAATGCATTCCAAACGTTCTCGACGGGATTTAAGTAGTCGTAACGGGCAGGCCAATGCATTCGCCGAATATCTTCTCGTTGCTCTCATCTGGATGCTGCGACCGATCGTTTCTAGACGCTTCAGTCCGGAACCGCGCTGCTGCTACGGGCGCAGGTTCGAATCCTGCCTCGGGCATTAATGTGTGTGATGTCCTTAGGTTAGTTAGGTTTAAGTAGTTCTAAGTTCTAGGGGACTGATGACCTCAGATAATAAGTCCCGTAGTGCTTAGAGCCATTTGAACCATTTTTTCGTTGCTCTCGTTGCTGACGTGAGTTTACCGTGTTCAGAGAGTTGGATGTCAGTACATCGATGCAACATTACGCTTCACCACACCATAACACCTGGACCACAAAAGCTATCATGTTCGACAAGGTTCCTGTGTGGACTGCGTGTCCCAACTCTCGCCGTATGAAGATACGTGATGCACCGTTTTGTGAAGTCCACGGGACCATCTTGAATCGTGGTGGCAGTGTAATTACTGCCTTTGAATAAAAGCGTCATTTCTGTTCGTCTCATTGTGTATTCCTTTCAGTTACCTTGTGTACTATACTGTAGCAGTTCTTTCTACGAGGGTGAGTCAAATGGAAACCTTAAATATGTAAAAGCAAATCGAAATTTCGCGACGTTATCCTGTAAGTTGGTAAGCGTGCTACAAACAGCGTGCAGAATGGCCTGTAGATGGCAGCATAGTGCAGATGCACACACACACACACACACACTGTCGCAGTATCAGTATAAAGATGGCCGCCCCACTTGCGACTTGCACCAGGGAAGAATAGCGTTCTGTTATTCGGTTTTTGCGTAGTGAAGGTGTGAAACCTATTGAAATTCATCGACGAATGAAGGCTCAGTACGGTGATGCATGTTTGTCACAGCAGCAAGTCTACGAATGGAGTAGGAAGTTCGCGAATGGTTTGGCTTCAGTGGAAGATGCTCCTCGTCCAGGTCAGGCACAACGAGTTGTGACTCCACAGAACATTGCAGCAGTTGAAGCCGTAGTGAAGGAAAACCGCCGAGTGACACTGAATGTCATTGCAGCATGCTTACAGATAAGTCATGGGTCAGCACACCACATTGTGCATAACGTGCTCCAGTTTCACAAAGTGTCTGCAAGATAGGTGCCACGGCAGCTGACTCCTGAAATGCGAGAACGACATGCTGATGCTTGTGAAGAGCTTCTTCGGCGGTTTGAAAGAGACGGTGATGGTTTTCTTGCAAGAATCGTTACTGCGGACGCAACCTGGGTTCACTTCCACCAAGCGGAAACGAAGAGAGCGAGCAACCCAGACCCTGCCCCAAGTGATTTCCATGTGTATGGACCACTCAAAGACGCAATTGGAGGAAAGAAGTTCCGTTCTGATGAAGATGTACGCCACGTGGCGCATGAGTGGTTGCGCGGACTACCAAAAGAATTTTTTTCTAAAGGGATTTATGCACTTTGTAAGTGCTGGCGGACTTGCATTGAGCGTAGGGCAGATTATGTTGAAAAGTGATATAGCTTTGTACCACTTCTGGACAATAAATAATATTTAAAAAAATATTTAATGTTTTCATTTGACTCAACTCGTATGTACGCTCCAAGTTTCATTAAGCAGTATTACTTAGCAGTGACACATCATGCGAAAGGTACTTTCGACCTTAAGTTTGCGCACCAGTGAATTATTAAGTGACCAATGAGCGGCTTGTATTTCGAGCTCCGAATCTCAAACCATTCGATGTTTTTCGCAAGTTATTGGTGGTTCCCCTAAATTTCATCGCTACAGTTACACATTTTCAATGTTCAAATGGTTCAAATGGCTCTGAGCACTATGGGACTCAACTGCTGAGGTCATTAGTCCCCTAGAACTTAGAACTAGTTGAACCTAACTAACCTAAGGACATCACAAACATCCATGCCCGAGACAGGATTCGAACCTGCGACCGTAGCGGTCTTGCGGTTCCAGACTGCAGCGCCTTTAACCGCACGGTATTTTCAATGTACACTTTAAGATATTTTATTCTGAAAGTAACCAGTTTCGGTAATTCATTTTGCTTTCAGAATAAAATAAAATATCTTTAAGTGTACGGCTGTTGGTAAAGCTTATTTATGTAGAAAAGGACGTCCAGCCGATGTCCTCTGGCTGCGATGGACCAGCAGAGACAGTTACACATGTTTTACAAGTTATTTAAAATTATGACTACGTTGTCATAATGGGTACTAACGCAGCCCAAGACTTATCTAAACTAGAAACGTGACATTATGGTTGTGGATTTGCGGAGCCAAAAGATATTGTATACGGTAGCAGGAAGCTGTTTCTTGCGACGAAAGCTGTCTTGGCAGAATTATTTGTAATGGAGACCTGGGTAGTAATAAAGCTTTTATTATATCTTCGGAAGACTAAATTTACGCTATTACTATTTTTCAGTTTTACAGGTATATGTCTACAATTCTGGTAAACTTTGGAAGTTCTAGGCGCTTCAGTTCGGAACCGCGCTGCTGCTACGGTCACAGGTTCGAATCCTGTCTCGGGCATGGATGTGTGTGATGTCCTTATGTTAGTTAGGTTTAAGTAGTTCTAAGTCTAGGGGACTGATGACCTCAGATGTTAGGTCCCATAGTGCTCAGAGCCATTTGAACCATTTTGAAATTACTCGCGACAATGTGGCACACTGCCTATTTCGAAATGGAAATGTGCGTTTGGCGTCATTGATCGGGAGACCCCTTGCGGGGCAGATCCGGCCGCCTTGGTGCAGGTCTTATTACATTCGACTCCTCATTGGGCGACCTGCGTGCCGGATGGGGATGAAATGTTGATGAAGACAACGCAACACCCATCCCTGAGCGGAGAAAATCTCCGACCGAGCCGGAAATCCAACCCGGACCCGTAGAACGGAAATCGTCACTATGACCACTCAGTTATCGGGGTGGATATTTCGAAATGACTACTGCTGACGTTGGTGGCCCATTACTCGTCGTCGTTGGACAGACAGCGCAACATGCGTTCGTTTTGCATGCCATGAAACAAGGCCTTAGAAGGTCCGTCTGGTGGTATTAGTAGCAAGCTGTGAGTGAGGAAGGGGGGGAGGGGGGGAGGGGAAGCTGTGAGTAGTGCGAGTGTCGCTGGCGCCGTAGACAGTGAGCTTGGAGACGTCCTCTAATGGCTGCACGATAAGCCCGCTGGTCGGCACACCGGCACGTGATAAGTAGTCATACCATAACGCGATAAGCTGGTAAACTAGTAAGCTCTCAGCGCCCCCACCAAGTCTTAATTACGAGCTCGGACAGCCGATATTCTCTTAATTGGGCTGCGGAGATAAGCGGATGGCTCCTCTTCCTAATGCGGCGGCAATTAACGGCCCGACAGGAAGTGCCGACTCCTAGTATGGCGTGTCAAGCAGGGGACCGATGCCAGCACAATGTGGCGCCCGGTCCTTCCCCGTATTCTGCCACTATCCTGCTTCCCGATCCCTTAGCTTCATACTTTTCTAGTAGCTACGTTGAAAGAGGTGCCGGATGGCTGGGCTACCGTGGTTCATGTCCCTCTCTAGCCATTCAGATGTTTGCTTAAGGCGAATGTCTCGATGTTTCCGTGACTTCTATTTTATTGGCATTAGGGTTTCTTAGGTATCTGACGCGTCGTCCCCTAATGCAGGAAGCATCCTCAGAGGCTATAAACGCGTAGTTTAGTCGTCCTCAAGAGGACCGATGCAAAGTCTGTCGAAACGTCGGCTTATTTGTTATTCTAGTGTTTCATGCGGCCTAACACCCGAAAGGAACTTGTCAAGTTGATACTGTATATGGAATCCTATGCTCTTATGCATAGAAAGGGTTTCCTTCCTCAGTCGGTAAAAACGGAAAACTTACACGATCGTTTTTTGTCTCTCCCAGTGTTATCATCCCTTTTTTCTCAGGAATGAGTAGACCTAGCTGGAATTTATGTCACATACTAAGTTCTATGTTTCCTTGATGTTGTGAAAAAGTGAAACTTCTATTTCAGTGCAATCAATCTCTCCCTACCATGATTATTTCCTCTAGGTTCTCCACGTCTCTTCTCATAATATGGCCAAAGCACTAGAAAATTTTTGGCTGCCAAGGGAAGATAGGCAGGTGGAGATACTGAGCTGCTCGGTAATGGACGCATTTGTTGTTCTTTCAGTCCATTTTATGCGCATTATCCTGTGCCAGCACCGGAGTTAAAATACATCGATGCGCTGTGTGTCTCCCACTTTAAGGGGCCATGTCTCGCTACCATGAAGGAAGAAGGGAAATACAAGTGTTTCGACAAGCCGGACCACTGTGGTGTTTGTTTCTGCTCTGATATTCTTCACGGGTTTGCAGCCGGATCATGTCGTCGTCCTGACACACCTTTCTGCTCTATTCTGATCGATCTTGGTGAGCCGCTTCGTAGCCCCTCGCCCCAGCGTGATCCGTCTCCTTATCTCATCTTCACAGCTTCCCTGTGTCACATATGGGTGACCCAAGATAGGTGAATACACGACTTCCAGTTCCTTTAATCGATCTGTGACTTGAACATGTACTCCTTGATGAGTTATCATGAATTTGGATTTGCTGAGAGTGAGGTCCAGTGCGTATGACAGACGAATGTCCTTTACTTCTGTTAACAGCTCAGCAAGTTCATCATCGCTGCTGGCTAGAAGCAACCTGTCACCAGCAACTATCACATAAAAAAATTCATTTTCCTTTTGTCGTCCGTCTTTCTGTCTGTTCGCCGGTTAGGAGCCCTTTTTCTCAGGAACGAGTAGAGGTAGAGGTTAGAGGTGGTGAGGCCTACGTTGCCTTGGCGGTGTAAAAATTTAAACTTCTTAGTCAATGCAATCAACAGACACGGTCATTCATGTCTCATATCTTCATACTTACAAACTCAAACTCACTCATCACAACCTATAAATGAATTACCTGTATTCGCGTGGGGCCTGGTGATACAGTGGTGAAGCTGGATCGAATCTGGGCCTTCAAATCTCAGCGATATGAGCAGTCAACAGAAGCTACATTTGGGCCGGATTCCACGTGAAGCTGAGTTCTCTTTTTAACCAGTTCGATAACTTCGGTAGGTAGGGACACGAAAGTCGGCGAGGTGACATATAGAAGCTAACACAGCCAAAATGTTTAAACGCAAGCGCGCCAGGTTTGGATCGTGGCTTCTTTTACAGCTATCTTGAGATCGTGTGGTCGCGCCGACGTGCGTTACGGCACTTACACTTTACAAGAGTTGGCGCTGTTTTGGTTTTTTTAGTACTAGAACCCGTAACTTGCCTAACTGTTTTTGTATGTTAGAGCTGTTTTAGTGTCTTTCTTCAGTTTCTATGGCCCTTCTGAACATCTTAGCCTTGTAATGATTGGACCTCGATAAAATTAAAGCATCTCAGGATCGAATTTGTTGGTGCCTTGGTCCCAATACACTATCTATTACTGGCGATTTATCCTTGCTTCCCAGACGCCAATAGATCTAGAGTTCCTTAAATATGGTGTTGACGGTGCTTTTAGTAATACATAATGGTTTGTATATTACTACTGTGACAAAGGGGAGGGCTTAGATTCTTTGCAGTATCAAAATATTCACACACCTCTCTTGTCGGATGGAAGACTGTGCCAATACTATATTTTCTTACCACTCTGCAGACGCGATCTGTCCCTGTGTTTACGAATAGAAGGGAAACTTTGCCTTGGGCTGGTCCTTTCTCGTCTGAAGTTCCAAATGTTTTAGGATGTGGTCTCGTATTTATATCTTTGTCGGAGTAACAATTTTGCTGAAAGTAATTCTTCCGTCGAATAACTTACTCTTCTCTTCGTCACCGAAACTCTTTTATTTTTAACTCCTGAGTATTTTACCCAAACGTGGTCGCAGACTCACTGAAGGGTTTCATGCCCACAGTAACGTAATTCGTAAGTTACTGAGCTCTTCCTCCAAGTATTGTGGCTCTCAGATTCTTTAAGTCAGTCCACTAATGCCATAATTACTTTTATTTTTTGCGTCCGGTGATGACGGGTATCTAACGGTGGGAGAGGTCTTTACGTGGACTTTTTCCCCTAAAGTATCGTCTGTTTAACGTCTAAGCATATCTCCAGCATTGGGATACGAAACGTTAGGTGAAGAAACGTGTCTCAGACCAAGGACTAATGCCCATAAAACAGAAATCATTAAAAATGTAAAAATGGTATCATACTTTTGTTCCAAGCGGCACAACATTGATCTTTGTCATTTAAATCGGGGCACTGACGTCGGCTGTTGATCAGGAACACCGGCATCTCACCACGTTGTGCGGGCCAAATACAGTCAATCTCCGTTCTGGGTGCCACCGCAACAGTGAATGTTTACAACTTCTGCTGGTATCTGAGTTTGAAGTTAGTGTCCGTAACGACAGATCGATAGCTAGGTAGGTAGCGTTATGGATACTCTCAACAGCAGCCACACTGTGAATTCATGAAGCGCTACAAACGTGGCGCCGTTTTCTGCAAATCAGTCACCAGCAACATCTTCACCGGACTGCAGCGCCTAGAACCGCTCGGCCACCGCGGCCGGCGGAAGGTTTAGTCATCGATCACAACACAGCACGTACTCCATCTGCTTCACCATGCCAGTTCGTTATAAGGGGTGCAACGTGTAAAACTGCAACATACTAAATTAGACCAGCGAGTTACGTATTCGGATAAATGCAGCCTATCAGTCAACACCCATCTAACACAATCTAAGTGTTTACTTCGATTTCACGAAAAATTGACTCTTACAAAACCTCGTGGCTACTTTACGGATCTGATAAATGGTCTAAAGTTAACTAAACTGTTCCCAGACAAATATAAAACAGTATAATTCAACATACCCCAATGAAAAACGTCATATTACCTAATTAGCGACTCAGAGGTGTGTTGGGAGGTACAGGAAGAGACGAAAAGCTAACGTAAGGATCAGGTAACCAACCTGAATAGAAGACGTAATTATAGCTCTAATTAAGATAAAATGGCGATTGGGAAAAGTAGCCAAGATTTATGAAATACTTTGCTTGACTACGGAGGATACGAATGACACGATACTTTAATTCATGGTGGCTGGATGACTTTGAAACCATTCAGAAGCAGGATGGGTCCGTTTGGTTGAACGCTCGTAATGAAAGAAGTCGTCTGCGGAGACCTATTTTCCAGCAACACAGGTCATATGACCCATCATGATGGTGGTGATGGTGATTCTGTCAGGTCACTATCAAACAACTAGAAAATACTGCACAAGAGAGAATATAGTGATAGTACTTCAGAAATGGAAGCCAATGTTCTTCAGAATTGCAGTCAGTCTGTGTAAAAGTGCAACACTTTTCTGTGTGGTCTCACAAAACGCAGTCTCTGAAACCAATGTTTAGCTCATCAAAGAATTAGCTTCTGCCGCATTTTCGCCCTAGTCTAAATTGTTTCGTGACTGAGGGGCATTTTCGAGATGCAGATCGTGTTCTTCAGGTCCGACGGAAGACTAAGCAATTTATGAGCGTTCGCGTAGACAAGTGGGGAAAAACCGGCCACGGCGACCACAGTCTCTGCGTCCGCGTAGGCACGCGAGGACGGTCACGAACTGCCCTCGCGATCTGAGCGACGATCTAAGCCCCTCTACATGCCAGCACACCATGAAAACAGGGCACTCGTTTCTCGGCATTAGATGACGTAATTGTCTTTTGTATCCATCCGTCTAAAACACAATTATAAATCAGGAACATTTGGAAATATGGAGAATATTTTAAAATTATTTGGTTGGCTCGTTGATTTGGGGGAAGGGAGCAAATAGCGAGGTCATCGGTACCATAGGATAAGGGTCGGATGAGGGAGGAAGTCATCCGAGCCCTTTAAAAAGAACCATCCCGGTATCTGTCTGGAGCTATTTAGGGAAATCAAGGGAAACCTAAATCGGGATGGCCGGACGCGGGTTTGAACCGTCGACCTACCGAATGCGAGTCCAGTGTGCTAGCCATTGTGCCGTCTCGCTCGGTTTCAAATTATTTGGGTGACCATAGCGTCACTGCAGACTGTTAACGAAGACCCAACGATACGAAATAGGTTCTCGAGCTGCTCGAAGACTTATACGACGATATTGTCAGGGGTAGGTGAGGAAATAGTGAGAATTCCACTCTTGTACTCCATATATGTAAACGACTTGGCGGATAGGGTCAGCAGAAAACTACAAATGTTTGCTGCTGAAGCCGCAGTGAACGAGAAAGTGTCGTTGAGTGACTGTAGGAGGATGCAGGTTGAACTAGATAGCATTTCTGTTTGATGCGATGAATGCTGTCTTGTTGCCAATGTGACAAAAGCAATTTAACGCACAATAATAGGAAAGACAATCCTGTAATATTCGAATGCAGTATTGGTCAGGTGCAGCATGAAACAGTCACATCTTTTAAATATCTAGGCATAACTTCGCAATGCGACATGAAATGGAACGAGAACCTAAGTTCAGTTGCAGGCAAGGCGAAAGGTCGAGTTCGGTTTATTGGAAGAATTCTAGGAAAGTGTAGATCGTCTTTAAAGGGGACAGTGTACACAGGAATTCTTGAGAATTTCCCGAGTATTCGAGATCCTCAACCAGGTAAGAGTAAAGGAAGACATTTAAGGAATTTGCGGGTGTTCTGACAAATTTCTTGCCGGTAGGTTCGATCACACGTGAGCGTTATGGGAATCCTCTGATAATTCAAATGGGTATCAAATGGTTCAAATGGCTCTGAGCACTATGGGACTTAACATCTGTGGTCATCAGTCCCCTAGAACTTAGAACTACTTAAACCTAACTAACCTAAGGACATCACACAAATCCATGCCCGAGGCAGGATTCGAACCTGCGACCGTAGCAGTCGCGCGGTTCCGGACTGAGCGCCTAGAACCGCGAGACCACCGCGGCCGGCAAAAATGGGTATCATTGGTAGTAAGAAATAGTATTTAGAAAATTCAGAGAACGGTCTTTGCGACGGAGAGCAAAACGATTCTAACTTATTACCAACAAATATTTCGCTTGAGGACTGTGAAGATAAGAGCGATCAGGGGTCGTACGGGAGCATATAGATAGTCAGTATTTCTCCGCTCCATCTGCGGGTGGAATAGGAAAGAGAATGACTGAACACTCTTAACAATGCCGTAGGTCAGCGCCAAGTTGAATGTTCAGAGCTTCCATGTGGTATCGTGTCTTCACGAGAGGTTTCAGTCTTCCCTGGAACGGTGCATTGACATGTGTTTAGTAGTGAGCGAAATGCAGGAGGAAGAACCTATTTGTAGTGCTACTCCGGTCAGTGACTGTAAAGGACGAAGAGACATCTGGAAAAAATATAAAGTCGTCGCATCGAATGTACAGAAGCTTTTTACTGGTCTAGCCAAACACCGGAGAAGCCAGGAACAATATATATTTTATGGAAATTCAAAAACTGACAGCGTGGTACTTTATAGTTTCCTGTAGGCCATAATGGCGTATGTGTAACATCCGAAAAAAATCTCTGAATGTGAGCAAGTGTTTTTTTTCTCCAAGAAATGGGCGTAAATGAAAACGGAAATTACGGCTTATCATGAATTCGACAAAAAGTTAGCAAATAGAACTGAACTTCGATACTACGACAGAGGAGAATATCCGACGATTAGAAAAATACAGAGTGATCTCCGTGAAAAAAGTAAGTTTTCTGGCTCAGAGACCTCCGTCCTTTGTCTTCTCCGTTCATTTGCTTTTTTGATTCAGAAAGTACAATGCTTGTAACAGAATGCAGAGACATCGCAATAGCAACAACGAAGTTCTGTTTAAAATGCACATACTGCATGCTGAGGGCAGTAGGGGTGCAGCACACTTCAGTAAAACTTGGGTCTGACAAAACAGCACGCAAAAAAATATGTTTTGCTCGATTTCATCGGAAACATTGGCCTCAAATTTGCTACAGTTACTTTTTTAGAGCGTATATCGGTGATATGGGTGATGGGTGCAGTGACGGAGGGTTAGTACAAGCTGCAAATAATTTTTTTTCGAGAGATAGGGATTATTCTCAGTCGTATTAAAGCGATCCTTCGGAACTAAAATCCTGGCGCGGCATACAAATACTCGCTCACTGGCGCTCACGGAACCTCATAAGTGACACGATACAGTGATGATGTTACCAAAATTAATTTCATAGTTTTCTTAATAATTTTATGGCTCGAAGTTTCTACAAATCCAACAGAACGTAAATTCATCAGCGACGCCATTTTTGGTTAGACAGGAGGAACAGTTTCACACCTTTCACTGTATTTTAATTTTTTTCTCGAAATACTTTTATGTTATCACGATAAAATATGTATCATCTGCATCTATAGACTTTGAGGATATTCAATTTTTTTTTTTTTCAAACTAAATACGTCAGCGATTACGTTTTCTTTTTTTCTTTCGTAAAGTACTTCATCTTATTTTAGACTAAAAATAGAAATGCTTTATAGTTTTTTCGTAATTCTTACTAAAGTTTGAAATTATCAGTCTCAGGCCATTCTGTAGGACTGTGAGATGCCCTGAGGTGCCTATTTTCGTGACGGCAATGGTATACCGTACGGTGGCTTGCGAAGCCTGTATATAGTTGTAGTTCCTGCATAATTACTTGAAGTGCCTCAAATCCGTCTCTGCAACTTCTAAAAATTGTTAATTTTACAAGAAGCGTTTCATTTTATACGCTTAAGATATCGTCAGTGCCTGGAACCGTACATATTTACAATTCACAAACTATAATTGTAAATGTTTTGAATGAATAAAACAGAATGCGTCTGGTGCAACAAACACATTTTTCTTTAGTTGCAAAAGCGTCGTGTAAAATACCTCCAGTATTACATTCTTTCTTGTGCGGATTCTGATTGTTGGCGGCTGCAATGAGAAATTCACGCCACACTGTTATCAAACGTATATGCGAATATTTCAACGTGTTTTAGACTGACCTACCACGCATAATTACGTTATATAGTGCAAGGGGCGCATAAAAAACGTAAATTGTTTCCCTGGTGTCTATGCGTCACATTTTTACCCGTCTGTAAAGTGGGGCTATACGAAAGTAAGAAACATGTTTCTGTTGTATTTATCTGGTTTTAATGGTGTATGTCTGCCCCCGGTAGCTAAGTGGTAAGCGTGACGGAATGTCGTACCAACGGGCCCGGGTTCGATTCCCGTCTGGTTCGGAGATTTTCTCTACTCAGTGACTGGGCGTTGTGTTGTCATAATCATCATCATCTCATCCCCATCGACACAAAAGTCACCGAAGGGGCGTCAACTCGAAAGACTTGCACTAGGCGACAGGTCTACCCGACGGGAGGCTCTAGCCACACGGCCTTTTTATGATTGTGTATTAAACCGAGGACCTAGCAACGGCGGAGAGACTTCATCCCACCCCAGCCACTCAGTGGTTCCCTAACCCACAACAGGCCACTGCAGTCCACCCACCCCACACCAAACACAGGGTTATAGTGCGGTTCGGCCCTCAGCGGACGACGACGACGACGACGACGACGGCGACAACAAAAACAACAACAACACCAGGAATCGCAAGAGAAAACGAGCCCATGGTGCTACAGGGCCAACGTGCCACAATCGAAGCGATAGAGGAAAGAGTGGCAATTTCTCATGGAAGAGTTTCAGTATTTTGATTGACGTTTTGAATACAACAATGACCACCGTCCGCTGGGTTCTGCGACTGTTCACATCCGCTGCAGCGCACAAGTTGCAGCAGTATGAAGCCAATCCATATAACTTCTTTAGACGCCTAATCGCCGTGGACGGTTTCTCAATGTGTCACTCCAATTCCGAGGCAAAGGAGCACAACAAACAGTGCAAACACGTGGGTTTACCATCGCTGGGTAAGATAAAGACAGTCATCATCATGCTGAGTGATGGTGAATGATTTTTGGGACTGCTGAAGCTGCTGCGTAGGCAGTTAAGGAGACCAAACAGCGGAGGTCATCAGTCCTCACACCCTCAAGACATAAGCAGTGTATACAACCTGTCTGCTATAGAGAACATTCCGTATGTGAGTGTGAGAAACTGTTGCGCAGAGGTGTCAGAGACATGAGAACCTTCCCGGTATTCACTTAGTAAGATGTGAAAAATTGTCTAAAAACTACATGCACACTGATCGGCTCACTGACGTCTTGTCGTTAATCCGTCGGTTGGGTTTTATCCGGGCCTGCATATCTGAACACGCTTCGCTACCCGGGCTGGTGTTTTGCGACTGTCATCGTGTGGTCCTAACAGATTGTGTTCGGGTAGGGTAACTGCCACAAGAGTATAATACCGAAATCCCCTGACGAGGTTACAGGAGGCTGTCCAGAGGAAGCGTGCGGGAATTTGCCAGGGATGTGTTTGTGCTTTGTGTGTCCCGTGTGGAATAAGTCTGCTCGTTGTCAGCCACGTATGCTGTATTTTTTGTCTCACCCACCTTATTGCTCTGACGTCTCACCCTGTGATTTCTTCCTTTAAGGTAATTATGATTTGCTGTTCAGTTTCAGTTGTACACTTTTAATTAGATTACATGTTTCGATCATTGCGTATCACATTCATGTCTAAAATAAAGCAAAACTTCTTACGTACCATCTAATATTTCCTGTAAGTAGGAGCGATGCATTTAACAACAGAGCATCCCTGACACTACCCCTCCCTCCGCCCTCCCTTGCCTTCTTTCCCCACTCTGTCTCCCTCGCTCCAGTTTATAATTTCATTATTTTATGCCGCTTACATTTTACATACACAATGTTATCCTACATTTGTATTTTAATGAGAATTCTTACGTAATTATACCTTCCATGATTTCAGTAAAACTCCTCTTGTTAAACTCATGACGTCGCCACCACCCCCTCCCTGCATTCTTTCCTCTCCCCAACCACCCCCACTCCCAACATATACCTATTTAAAACATTGACTGCATTTGCAGAAAATGTGCTCTGATATGAGGTTTTGAATAGACAAGGCGGGTTGCTGACGCAACTACTCAGGTAAATTCCACATTGATGTACTTTTTATGTAAAATATTAGATGGTACATATTTAGTTTTACTTTGTTTGAGATCTCATGATCATCCTCAGTGGACGAAACATGTAGTCTAATTAAATTTGTGCAACTGAGACTGATCGATAAATGAAAATTATCTTAAATATCGGTACAGCTGCTGACTCTTACGAGACGAATAAGTCGGCTATAGTGACTCCTTTCTTTCTACTCGGATGAAAATACAATTGCGTGGCATCCATTTCCAGACGGTGAGGTGATTTTCAAAGTCAAAGTTTCCAGAACAGCTCAAGTCTCATTCATGCATCGTTCGAAAGAAAATATATTTCATTGAGGGTGAAACAGGTAGAGAATGGCAGACACCAAGTTTTATGGTCGCAGCTTGAATTTTTTCGTGGTGATTATGAAGTCGCTATGACCAACCTTCATAATGACATGAGAACCTCGTTAGCCGGAATATCTGCAAACTTTACGTCTATAGCGAGAGACCTCTGCGGCTATTGACGAACGTCGTGTCAGGCGTATGGTAGCCTACCTCCCACCAGCTCGCCTTTGTCGGCCCGACTCTTCCTACTTGGCAAACGTTTCCCGATAGCGGCAACGAGACGAGCGGCGAAAGGCTTTTAGAAGCTGATTTATGCGCAGAAAGCTTTTAGGGAGGGAACGAATTATTTTTAATTGAGCTTTAATGTCTGCACCGCTCACTGTCCATAAAGACGTGGAAATCGGAATGTCGTTATCGGAGCTGTGTTACGTCCCGGCGAGGGCCGACGGACTCCATTAATTGCCAGCGTGTGCTCTATATTTGGTCCATAGTCGTTAGAAAGACGTCTCAATTAAGGCTGGTAGGATTTACGGCAGTTCACATCGAATGTGGATAAAGGTAGTTATCCGGCATTCACTGCCATCGCCGGCGTTACTGCATACGTTCATCGCGGCGCTTAAAACGTCGTTCGGCTCTCTCCGGTTATCCAAGAACGTAAAATGTATTAAATTGCTTCTGCTTGTCAGTGAGACACTATGCCTTGTGAGTAATGCGACACGGTGGCGCAATTAGATTGCACGAATTCAATAAGAAGAATACAGATATGAAACAATTTTTTTTCATTTTTCTTATCTAATGAATTACAAATGTTGTTGTTGTTGTGGTCATCAGTCATGAGACTGGTTTGATGCAGCTCTCCATGCTACTCTATCCTGTGCAAGCTTCTTCATCTCCCAGTACCTACTGCAACCTACATCCTTCTGAATCTGCTTAGTGTATTCATCTCTTGGTCTCCCCCTACGATTTTTACCCTCCACGCTGCCCTCCAATACTAAATTGGTGATCCCTTGATGTCTCAGAACATAGAAACAAGAAAAAGATCGGATTTTCAATCTGGCAGTAATTTACAGTCTACGTGATTTTTCTCATGTATAGAGAATGTTTGTATAAAGTAACAAACATCAGTTGTTAAGTATACGGCTCTCCTAATCTCGGTCTTAAAGCTTCGTATTCCAGTCCATTAGGTGGGTGTTTTTTCCTCGACATTTAAATTTTAATGTTGTGATTTTTCCATACATTGCACGTAATTGTGGTGGAACACTGGATTTTTACCATTATCTGTGACTTTTCGAAGTAGCTATTCTGCTATTTTGGTACTGCAGTCTGTTTCTGTATTAAATTTAACACTTCATCTCTCGAGGTTACGCAGTGACAAGACACTGGTCAAGCATTTCGGAAGACGGTGGTTATAATCATCGTCCGGTCATCGCGATGTGTAGTGTGGCTTCGTGCGTTACGCCGAATTGTCAGTTTTGTTTTCATGCACGATGTTTCGACGATAGAACCAACTGTTCTCATCAGGTGCTGTGTTATTTGTGAACTCGTAACTTGAACTCCAACCAGACTGAAGTACTGATAGTGCCGCACTACTCTTTATTGACTAGTTCTGATGCTCATTTGTTTTTCGGACCCCACACTGTCATTCTGTTAAACCTATTTCTGCTCAGCGTTTTCTATCTCCGATGGATGAGTCATCTTAATAGACTGAATATCAGATCCCAAGCCTTGCTAAAATTGCAACATCCGTCTCTGTTTATTTTTACTTCGATAGGCACCTTAATTGCGCTGTCCCAGAACGTAGCATTTACATCACTGCATTGGTCTCGTACTTGCCTATAAATATCGGCCTAACAATAGTTAACAGTCTAGTTGGAGTCCAGGCAGTAAGTACAACTCGCAACACCTGAAGAAGGCGACGGCTTCGGTTGTCGAAATATCTCGCATAAAGATGGAATTAACAACTATGTCAAACGTCCGAAACCACACGGATCTGACAGTTACGCCGAGAAAACAAGAGAGATCACAGCCAGATCCAAATTTCCTGTGGTCCCCATAAATAACTTGAAGTAAGTATTGAATAGGTAATTTCAAAATAACACGGCCCATTTCTCCATCTTGAAGGATAATGGAATGTAGTCGAATTAAATCGGGTGATGCTGCGGGAATTAGATTAGGAAATGAGACGCTTAAAGTAGTAAATGAGTTTTGCTATTTGGGAAGTAAAATAACTGATGATGGTGGAAGTAAAGAGGATATGAAATGTAGACTGGCAATGGCAAGGAAAGCGTTTCTGAAGAAGAGAAATTTGTTTACATTGAGTATAGATTTAAGTGTAAGGAAGTCGTATCTGAAAGTATTTGTATGGAGTGTAGCCATGCATGGAAGTGAGACGTGGACGATAAATACACTCCTGGAAATTGAAATAAGAACACTGTGAATTCATTGTCCCAGGAAGGGGAAACTTTATTGACACATTCCTGGGGTCAGATACATCACATGATCACACTGACAGAACCACAGGCACATAGACACAGGCAACAGAGCATGCACAATGTCGGCACTAGTACAGTGTATATCCACCTTTCGCAGCAATGCAGGCTGCTATTCTCCCATGGAGACGATCATAGAGATGCTGGATGTAGTCCTGTGGAACGGCTTGCCATGCCATTTCCACCTGGCGCCTCAGTTGGACCAGCGTTCGTGCTGGATGTGCAGACCGCGTGAGACGACGCTTCATCCAGTCCCAAACATGCTCAATGGGGGACAGATCCGGAGATCTTGCTGGCCAGGGTAGTTGACTTACACCTTCTAGAGCACGTTGGGTGGCACGGGATACATGCGGACGTGCATTGTCCTGTTGGAACAGCAAGTTCCCTTGCCGGTCTACGAATGGTAGAACGATGGGTTCGATGACGGTTTGGATGTACCGTGCACTATTCAGTGTCCCCTCGACGATCACCAGTGGTGTACGGCCAATGTAGGAGATCGCTCCCCACACCATGATGCCGGGTGTTGGCCCTGTGTGCCTCGGTCGTATGCAGTCCTGATTGTGGCGCTCACCTGCATGGCGCCAAACACGCATACGACCATCATTGGCACCAAGGCAGAAGCGACTCTCATCGCTGAAGACGACACGTCTCCATTCGTCCCTCCATTCACGCCTGTCGCGACACCACTGGAGGCGGGCTGCACGATGTTGGGGCGTGAGCGGAAGAAGGCCTAACGGTGTGCGGGACCGTAGCCCAGCTTCATGGAGACGGTTGCGAATGGTCCTCGCCGATACCCCAGGAGCAACAGTGTCCCTAATTTGCTGGGAAGTGGCGGTGCGGTCCCCTACGGCACTGCGTAGGATCCTACGGTCTTGGCGTGCATCCGTGCGTCGCTGCGGTCCGGTCCCAGGCCGACGGGCACGTGCACCTTCCGCCGACCACTGGCGACAACATCGATGTACTGTGGAGGCCTCACGCCCCACGTGTTGAGCAATTCGGTGGTACGTCCACCCGGCTACCGCATGCCCACTATACGCCCTCGCTCAAAGTCCGTCAACTGCACATACGTTTCACGTCCACGCTGTCGCGGCATGCTACCAGTGTTAAAGACTGCGATGGAGCTCCGTATGCCACGGCAAACTGGCTGACACTGACGGCGGCGGTGCACAAATGCTGCGCAGCTAGCGCCATTCGACGGCCAACACCGCGGTTCCTGGTGTGTCCGCTGTGCCGTGCGTGTGATCATTGCTTGTACAGCCCTCTCGCAGTGTCCGGAGCAAGTATGGTGGGTCTGACACACCGGTGTCAATGTGTTCTTTTTTCCATTTCCAGGAGTGTAGTTTAGACAAGAAGAGAGTAGAAGCTTCGATATGTGTTGCTACAGAAGAATGCTGAAGATTAGATGGGTAGATGACATAACTAATGTGGAGGTATTGAACAGAATTGGAGAGTAGAGAAATTTGTGGCACAACTTGATTAGAAGAAGGGATCGGTTGGTAGGGTATATTCTGAGGCATCAAGGGATCACCAATTTGGTATTGGAGGACAGTGTGGAAGGTAAAATGGTTCAAATGGCTCTGAGCACTATGGGACTCAACTGCTGAGGTCATTAGTCCCCTAGAACTTAGAACTAGTTAAACCTAACTAACCTAAGGACATCACAAACATCCATGCCCGAGGCAGGATTCGAACCTGCGACCGTAGCGGTCTTGCGGTTCCAGACTGCAGCGCCTTTAACCGCACGGCCACTTCGGCCGGCAGTGTGGAAGGTAAAAATCGTAGAGGGAGACCAAGAGATGAATACACTAAACAGATTCAAAAGGATGTAGGTTGCCGTAGGTACTGAGAGATGAAGAAGCTTGCACAGGATAGAGTAGCATGGAGGGCTTCATCATCTAGTCTCTGGACTGAAGACCACAACAACAACAAGTAATTCTACATGGTGTTCTAGTGAACTCGTCGAAACGGGTAGTTAAACCTTGATCTTCCTCTGCTTTTCGTTCTATGTATGAATGTCAAAAACAGACTCTTCTCTATTCTTTGCTCCAGATCAGGACTAGTCAACCTTCTTCACCTATCGACGGCTTTGGTATCCTTCTCAGCGGTACAATTTTCTAACCGTCCATCGGTTCCAGACTACTGGTGTTTTGTAAAGTAGGGAAGTAATTAACTTTGACATTTATAAGGCAGAAGTGCAAGAAGGTAAAGCGTACAATATTAATTACTTACCTAATATTTTATGTCAAAATATTACGAAAACCTAATGAAAATGTTTTTGTAACTCCCGCCGCCTACCACTCTCCACGAAATATAGAACGTGCACCAGTGGGCGGTAGAAACCAGGTTGACTGCCACTGCTCTAGATCATCTGCGCTAGAGGCAAACATCATTACGTCATTAGCCAAGGCGCTTCATTTGTGTTCTGTAAACAGGTATTTCTTATTTATTTCCTCAGTTTGTGGATTAACAAGTGTGTATTGAGGTACACCGTACGCGTGAGCGCGCACTTGTGTGTGTGTGTGTGTGTGTGTGTGTGTGTGTGTGTGTGTGTGTGTGTGCGGTCGGATAATTACACCCGATGTGGGACGAGCGCAGACTGCAGTGGTGTACTACTCATGTCAGCGGCCTGAAAGCTCGGTAGTAACAAGTTCATACAAATATCGCGTGCTGCAGAGCGGACAAGCCCATGTGTAGAGCGCGAGAAATGAAACGTGTGTGTAGTAGCAAAAACTGCTTCATACTAGCGACTTCTAAAACTAATACGTGTGTTAATTCCGCACACGAAAAATACGACAGCGCGAAGTAGTACGTGCCCCGCGTGTGAGCAGGGCCGCGCTCCGGGATCCTCTCATACCTCATTAAAAACTAGTTTGCGCCCCGCTACGAGGCGTTCGCACTACATCAGGCGGTGGGATTAAACGAATTCCACGGTTCTGGCGTAAGGCGGCGGGAGTTCGCAGGCAAAGTTACTTATTTCTGCCAGACACGTCGTCAGAACGTACGCTTACGCTTGGAGTCTGTCCTCATTCTAATATCCGGGACACAAATAAGCGGCTATAAATTTCCTTCTTGTGCTATAACTCGATATGATTACGAATTGCCAAACAGCTGACTTAGCATTCGTTTCTTTTTTCTGTCCTTTTTTTTTCTCCTCTTCCCTCTTACTTTTTTTTTTTCCTACTCGTATCTGGCAGGTAGCATCGCCAGCTATTTCGATTGCTAGCCGAGCGGTGTTTCTATTTCGGCATCGGGAACCGGTCCCGTCGTATTTCCTAGTTTGCATATCATTACCGGGGCTGGGACCTCGGCGGTGATAATTGTGGGCGGCCGACGGGAGATATAGTCGGATGTTTTACGTCGCGGCGGCGGCGGTGGCACAGGCTGTCGTGCGCCCCAGCCAGACGCATCCAGACGGCGCGGCTGCAGGACGTAAACACTGACTGCAGATGCCGATGCAGTGCGTGTGCGTACGTACGTGCGTGCGTGTGCGTGTGTATGTGTGTGTAAAGTGGTGGGGGGGGGGAGGGGGGGGGAGGGAAACGCAGTCTACATGGCATCAGTGGAATCGATCTACAGTTACCAGCGCTGAATCGTCAAATGGTTCAAATGGCTCTGAGCACTATGGGACTTAACATGTGCTCTCATCAGTACCCTAGAACTTAGAACTAATTAAACCTAACTAACCTAAGGACATCACACAGATCCATGCCCGAGGCAGGATTCGAACCTGCGATCGGAGCGGTCGCGCGCTTGCAGACTGAAGTGCCTAGAACCGCTCGGCCACACAGGCCGGCGCTGAATCGTCATTTACCTCTTTTGAATTAGTTAAGGATTTGCAGGCAGGTTTAGTAGAGGCACGTTTACGTGTCTGACTAATGTACTGGGTGATCAAAAAGTCAGTATAAATTTGAAAACTGAATAAATCACGGAATAATGTAGATAGAGGGGTACAAATTGACACAAATGCTTGGCATGACATGGGGTTTTATTAGAAACAAAAAAATACAAACGTTCAAAAAATGTCCGACAGATGGCGCTTCATTTTATCAGAATAGTAATAATTAGCATAACAAAGTAAGACAAAGCAAAGATGATGTTCTTGCAGGAAATGCTCAATATGTCCACCATCATTCCTCATCAATAGCCGTAATCGAGGAATAATGTTGTGAACAGCACTGTAAAGCATGTCTAGAGTTATGGTGAGGTATTGGCGTCGGATGTTGTCTTTCAGCATCCCTAGAGATGTCGGTCGATCACGATACACTTGCGACTTCAACCAACCCCAAAGCCAAAAATCGTACGGACTGAGGTCTAGGGACCTGGGAGGCCAAGCATCACGAAAGTGGCGGCTGAGCACACGATCATCACCAAACGACGCGCGCAAGAGATCTTTCACGTGTCTAGCAATATGGGGTGTTTTTTTTGGTTCTAATAAAACTCCATGTCATTCCAAGCATGTGCGTCAATTTTTACCTCTCTATCTACATTATTCTGTGTTGTACTAAGTTTTCAAATTTGTACTGACTTTTTGTTCACCCGGTACTTGCCCAAGAACATAGGTGGTAATACTAAATTTTTTGTAGTACGTGAAACAAGTGTTCGTTTGAAAATTGTTACAGTTTTTCAAAATACACCCTTTTAACGTCCATACATTTTTCCATTCCATGAAACCAGTGTTTAAAGTAATGAAGAAACCCTTAGTAAGGCACTTCAAGAACAAGATTTTAATAATCTTCCTCTGCTTCCTCTGATGAAAAAGTTAAGTTAATCCGTTACGAATGTTTAAGAACCAGTTCCTATTGATTCAATATAAATACAGAACACTGCAAACATTCCCTTTTTTGAAGTAGTTATTTCTTCCATAAACCACTGCCCTAACCTTTTTAGGTGGAAGCGTAATGCCGGCCGGTGTGGCCGAGCGGTTCTAGGCGCTTCAGTCTGGAACCGCGCAACCGCTACGGTCGCAGGTTCGAATCCTGCCTCGGGCATGGATGTGTGTGATGTCCTTAGGTTAGTTAGGTTTAAGTAGCTGTAAGTTCTAGGGGACTGATGACCTCAGAAGTTAAGTCCCATAGTGCTCAGAGCCATTTGAACCATTTCTGGAAGCGTAATGCTGGGAGCTGGCTCTGTTGCAAGAAAATGGAACATGCTTTAATGCTTAAAGTTTTGAAGATGGCAGCGTGGTCAGCGGCCATTTACAAAACAAAATTAACAGCAATAGCAGCCCTCTGTCGCGAGAAAGGAGTCTTTTGACCCAGGTTTCCGCACTGCTATGAGTGCCTTCATCAGAAATAAAACTCTCAAATAGGCACGTCACGTATTAAACTAAAAATCAAGCAATAAAGCTTTAGTCAAAAAATCTGTAAAGCACAATAAATAGAAGGCAAGCCACTACGGGATGCTCACATGCGTCGAGTTACGGTAGCATCTGATGCATGTGAGCAGCCCATAGTGTCCTAATGGTGCGTGGCCGAGGTGCCCTGTCTCTGTTCATCTCGCGAATGCTGCGCGGGATGAACGACTTTCGACAAACTGCCGTACGAACTACGATTTTTTTATCGTAGTCATTCGATGAAATACCTATAGGTGTAAGTAGGAAGCTGCCCAACTCTTTCCAAACGTACGCTCTCCGAATTTGAACAGTAAACCTCTCCATGATATACTATGCTTCTTTAGTAGCGACTAAGACTGGAGTTTGTAGAGCATCCCCGTAACACTTTCGCGCTTATTGTACGGTCGCCTGTAGACTCGCGCCGCTCTTCAAGAATGGTTCAAATGGCTCTGAGCACTATGGGACTTAGCTTCTGAGGTCATCAGTCCCCTAGAACTTAGAACTACTTAAACCTAACTAACCTAAGGACAGCACACACATCCATGCCCGAGGCAGGATTCGAACCTGCGACCGTAGCGGTCACGCGGTTCCAGATTGTAGCGCCTAGAACCGCTCGGCCGCGCCGCTCTTCGTTTGACTTTCTCTCTGACTGTTAATGCTACTTGGTAAGGGTCCCACTCACGAACAATACTCAAGAATCGGTCGGACAAGTGTTTCATGAGCCACTTCATATCCTTAAGATTCTTCCAATCAATTGAAGACGCCAAGTATTACCTCCATCGCTTTCATCCTGCTAAGCACTCCGTCTTCAGGCCACGAGTGGCCTACCGGTACCATCCGACCGTCGTGCCATCCTCGGGGGAGGATGCGGATAGGAGGGGCGTAGAGTCAGCACACGAGGCTGAGTGCACCCCGAAAAATGGCAACAGCGCATGGCAGCTTGGATTGTCACCCATCCAAGTGCCGACCACGCCCGACAGCGCTTAACTTCGGTGATCTCACGGGAACCGATGTAACCACTGCGGCGAGGACGTTGCCTTCATCCTGCTAAAAATAACTTATTGAACTCTATGTTCTAGGAAGTCCTGAATCCAGTCACAGTCCTGGTGGGTTACTATTTTGTTCACTGATCGGCGTACAGAACTGCATCGAATCCCTTCTGGATCTCAGGGAACACGGTGTCAGCTTGAGTGACTTTGGCTACAGAGCTCCGGAATTCGTGGACGAACAAATCGAACTGAGCGGCGCAAGATCTCTATAAATCGAATTCGTATCGGCTTTGATACAGGAGAGTCTCCTTTTTCCAGAAACGTTGTAACGCGTGAGCACAGAATATGTTCCACAATTCTACAACAAATTGATTTCAGCGATATCTATACAGCTATACATAGCATAAAAATGGATGTACGTATACAACGATGAGACAAAACATTATGACCACTGCCCACCACGAAGTTGTACGCTACCTATTGGCGCTGAGGGCACGTGACGCGGTCTAGGGAAGTACAGGGCTATTACAAATGATTGAAGCGATTTCATAAATTCACTGTAGCTCCATTCATTGACATATGGTCACGACACACTACAGATACGTAGAAAAACTCATAAAGTTTTGTTCGGCTGAAGCCGCACTTCAGGTTTCTGCCGCCAGAGCGCTCGAGAGCGCAGTGAGACAAAATGGCGACAGGACCCGAGAAAGCGTATGTCGTGCTTGAAATGCACTCACATCAGTCAGTCATAACAGTGCAACGACACTTCAGGACGAAGTTCAACAAAGATACGCCAACTGCTAACTCCATTCGGCGATGGTATGTGCAGTTTAAAGCTTCTGGATGCCTCTGTAAGGGGAAATCAACGGGTCGGCCTGCAGTGAGCGAAGAAACGGTTGATCGCGTGCGGGCAAGTTTCACGCGTAGCCCGCGGAAGTCGACGAATAAAGCAAGCAGGGAGCTAAACGTACCACAGCCGACGGTTTGGAAAATCTTACGGAAAAGCCTAAAGCAGAAGCCTTACCGTTTACAACTGCTACAAGCCCTGACACCCGATGACAAAGTTAAACGCTTTGAATTTTCGGCGCGGTTGCAACAGCTTATGGAAGAGGATGCGTTCAGTGCGAAACTTGTTTTCAGTGATGAAGCAACATTTTTTCTTAATCGTGAAGTCAACAGACACAATGTGCGAATCTGGGCGGTAGAGAATCCTCACGTATTCGAGCAGCAAATTCGCAATTCACTAAAAGTTAACGTGTTTTGTGCAATCTCGCGGTTTAAAGTTTACGGCCCCTTTCTCTTCTGCGAAAAAAACGTTACAGGACACGTGTATCTGGACATGCTGGAAAACTGGCTCATGCCACAACTGGAGACCGACAGCGCCGACTTCATCTTTCAACAGGATGGTGCTCCACCGCACTTCTATCATGATGTTCGGCATTTCTTAAACAGGAGATTGGAAAACCGATGAATCGGTCGTGGTGGAAATCATGATCAGCAATTCATGTCATGGCCTCCACGCTCTCCCGATTTAACCCCATGCGATTTCTTTCTGTGGGGTTATGTGAAAGGTTCAGTGTTTAAACCTCCTCTACCAAGAAACGTGCCAGAACTGAGAGCTCGCATCAACGATGCTTTCGAACTCATTGATGGGGACATGCTGCGCCGAGTGTGGGAGGAACTTGATTACCGGCTTTATGTCTGCCGAATCATTTGTGAATGCCTAAAAAATCTTTGAGTTTTTGTATGTGTGTGCAAAGCATTGTGAAAATATTTCAAATAATAAAGTTATTGTAGAGCTGTGAAATCGCTTCAATCATTTGTAATAACCCTGTATAAGATCGGAGAAGAGACGAATGGTGAATCATTCTAGCGGCGATAAGTGGAGCAAATGTGGAAAACCGCCGACTTCAGCATCTCGGGAATGGCGAAGCTGGTACACTGTTCACGTGCTGCTGTCGTGAGCATCTATAGAAAATGGATGAAGAACACTGAAACCAAGAGTAGGCGACAAGAAGATGGAAATCAATGTCTCATCACAGAACATAGGGATAAGAGACATACCCGCTCTGTAAAGGAGGATCAGCGGCGATCTGTGGCATATCTGACTACAGAGTACGGGGCTGGCACGGGAACAAGTGTTCTGGAGCACACCGTTAAGTGTTGAACATGGTGTTGCGTAGCAGAGTGTAAGTAGGCTGTTTATGTTTTCTTACTGGCAACGTTACGTAGCGCTCTGTATGAAAATCACTGACTGTGCTGTGTTTGTCTCTGGCGTTGTTCCATTGTGTCTAACTTTTGAAGCTTTTGTCCCATTTGTTGCATTAATTGTAATAACAATGTACTGGTGTCTGAAACATATTCCTCAGTGCTATTCGGCAATGCATTTGAACCGCCAATATTCGCATTTTGAAAAGCAGGAAATGTGTCTTGACTTATTTGAGAAAACGGCGAGGACGCAAAACCTGAATCTACAGTATTTGCAATATTGTGTTCTGTCATTTCGGATTCCTGAGGCGAGCTCTTGCCGACCAATCGATCGACAATGCTTCCCTGTTCACTAATTGTTTCACTGCCTACACCATTATTTGCAGCCCGTTCCATTTCCCTATGCACAATTACCAAATTACTACTTTGAACATTAGTTAATTCATTACCCGGCGGCGCTGATAAGCTATGCTCGTCGTCACTATTATTTCTCAGTTTACTTTGGAGCCTAGTGTTACGTTTTTCACACGCACGCCATTATTGTCACAATATATCACACGATAACACAGAAAAGCACAATTTGAAGAGCAAAAATAAGAGAACGCATTAACATAGCACTGAAAATAATATCCAGTTAATTGCAAGCGCAGCTGCGAAATACTTGGTGCAAATCTACATGCATGCCACAACTGTTTTACTGTACAAGAATGAAAAACTACAACTACAAAGGAAATTCTCTCTACAGTTACGCGCTAGCAATAAACAAAGACTGCACTAATTGCACAAACTACAAGAAAAAAATCAGAAGATTCCAGTGAGGTATCCTCGGATAAGGGTCGACATACGAAACGTCCCCTTAGAACAATTATACATAACTGTGCTTAAACTGACACTCAATATTTTTAGCGCAACGCAATCTGACTTTCAAAAATCCCTACAAAAGAATGGCCCTGACTAACATTAACCTATACCTTTCACAAACCATTTACCTCACAAAAATCTTCGTTACTCGAACTACTGCAAAAAGCGAGCGCCACTACTGCCAGCTAAATAAAAGATTCAAACTACTGAAGGCACTAACTACTGATAGGCACAGTAAGCAAAAGAAAGATTTTGATAGAGAGCAAACAATGTATTTACCTTAATATTGTTCAAAAGTCATATTATATATATCAGTTCATGACATCCAGTCTTACAAATGTCCAAATTCCGCCATCTCTCTCCCCACATCCACCACTGCTGGCGGCTCACCTCCAACTGTGCAACGCTACGCGCTGTTCACATCCAGCTGCCCAACACTACAACGGCAGACAACAATGCAAACTAGCCACAGACTGCACACAGCACAGCCAGTGATTTTCATACAGAGCGCGACGTAACGTTGCCAATAAGAAAACATAAACAGCCTACTTACAAGAGGACCTCTACGTGTTCCCGTGTTGACCCAACAACGCCGTCAGTTATGATCACAGTGAGCACGGGATCATCGAGACTGGAGCGCAGAGCAATAGAATCGTGTTGCCCGGTCGGACGAATCCCGTTTATAGTTAAACCAGGTCGACGTTCATGTCCAGAGCCGCCGTCATCCAGGCGAAAGGCAGCTACAGACATGCAGCGCGCCACTGATGCAGGTCAGTGGGATCAGTATTATGTTATGGGGGACGTTCGCCTGGGCTTCCAAGGAACCTGTGGTAGTAATCGAACTCCTTGTGCTTGATGTCTTCCTCAACAGAGATGGCATCTTCCAGTAGGATAACTGTCCATGTAACAAGGCCAGAACCGAGCTGCAGGGGTTTGAGGAACATGGCAGTGAACTCACGTTGATGTCTTGACCATTAGATTCGGCTTATGTTAATCGATGAAATCCAAATGCAAAACCGATTGGGCGCCAAATTCTCGCCCACAAATCAACCGCCCGTAAATTACGGGAAGTGTGTGACCTATGTGTAGGCGTCCCGTGCCACAAACCTCTGGAAACTTATCAAGTACTTGTCGAATCCATGGCACCCAGACTCTCTGCTGAATTGCGTTCCAGAAACAGACCAACATGCTTTTCAGTAGATGGTCATAAAGTTTTGGCTCACCGGTGTATATATATTTATGTATGTACCTTTCAAATTCAGCCAAACTTGATACACAAATCACTTACTGTCTGTATATCACCGCTGTGCGTGTGAGATCCACTTAACTATCAAAGGGGTTCGGATGGGGCTGAAAAGCAGAGTGGCCCATCACCCGCGAATACTCACTCATCCAGTATTTGAGAATCAAAACACTTAAAGACTTACAGCAAATCTTACGTCGACTTTCCAATTTTCACGAAAGTCCTCGATGAGGACGCCAACAAAATGATGAAAGAGAAAAGTTTATCGTTTACTACATTTTCCACCGTTCATTCACTAAAACTGCCGCATGAACCACGACGTTTTAATTACTTTTTTACTACTAACTCTATTAGCAACACATTTCGCAGGCAGTACCCACATATACAACTGAATGTACCTAGAAAAGGCATATCGCTGACGACACATAGTTCAGCAGATAATATACTATGTGATCAAAAGTATCCGGACACCTGGCTGAAAATGAGTTACAAGTTTGTGGCGCCATCCATCGGTAATGATTGTATTCAATATGGTGTTCGCCCACCCTTACCCTTGATGACAGCTTCCACTTTCGCAGACACCTTCAATCAGGTGCTGGAAGGTTTCTTGGGGAATGGCACCGACACTGCTGCTCGATTCTCCTGCAATTTGTATCCGCGCATGTACACAGGTTAAGGTTTAAAACAGTTTCGTTCTAATACGCTATGGCAAAGAGTCAATGGAAGGTTTGTCCTACATGAAAATGTGCCGGGTATCGCGTCAGGGCCTTGTCTATTATGAACAGCGAGAATACAGTCGCGATATCTGAGCAGTTTGTTGCAGAGATGAGTGTACTGAACACGGTAGCCCGTCGCGAGTTAACCGACTGCAAAGCGGTGCAAGAAGCGTTGGTCGTAGACTATCGGATATTACACAAGAATTCAGGTTTCCGAGGTCCACAGCGTCTAAGGGGGCTCTTCAGTACCGCAGAGACCATGTTATCACACGCCTAAATCATGGCACATCGTCGCCTCCTTCAACACATATAGAGCAATCTTCTCTTTGTCCTGAGTCAGAGCACCATCGATTTTAGTACGCGGCGTCACAACCTAATTAATACGGAGAAAAATACACGCCATGTGCTTCAGCCGTCTCGTATCTCAGTGCCTTCCCAACACTTCGGCCGCACTGTAGTTCATTAGCACATCGTTTTTATACGTATTTTAGCAGGACACCATGTCTCTGTAGCTTAACAGATACAACAGAGAACACCGCAGCCGAGAAATAGATGATGCTAAACATCCATCCAGCTGCCAAAAAGCGTGCACAGTGAAGTAGGTGAAAGCTGCTCCATTCAGATTCAGTCTGTCTGCGTCACCGTACGTTGGTCCTTTCTCCTACATCACCGAAGCTACAGTGCAGGTTTCGCCGCCGTCCGTATGAGAAGGCGGAGCAAAGTGGCACCACGAATATTAAGTGGGTCAACTGCACCTTCCCCTTCACTCATCCAAATGTATCGACATACGGCAAAAAATTTACTGTTGTATTAAAAATATCCACTCCATTACTTAAGTATACTCACACACATAGAGAAAATCTTAGGCATTCTTTGAATCCTTGCTTCGTTATTTTGGAGCATATGAATCGCGTAATGAAACTTTTACCTTTTACTCTGCACCTGAGTGGTGGCTGTTTCAAAACTTCCGAGAAAATTAGAACCTAGTGCTGGATGGGGACTCGAACGCAGAACTCTGTCTTTAGTGGGCAACATACTAACTCCCTAAGCTATATGGGCACAATCCATGACCACTCCTCGAAGTTGGACTAGGCCTGGTAAATGCCCTCAGTCACTCCTCTGCACAGTGAAAAATTTATTCTGGAAACGATCCACAGACTGGTTAAGCCGTTTCTCCGATGTATCCTTTCTTATGCAGGATGCTTTTGTGAAGTTCGGAAATGGGTGTTGGAAAAACTGAAGGCCTGACGCAACGTAGTGAGCTGTGCCTGGTTATTTCAGTTGGTAGAAGCATTCCTTGCGAAATGCAAGGTACCAGGTTCGAGTCATCATCTAAACACAGTGCAAATCTACCAGGGAGTATCATAAAATCTGTATGGTGGAACACCATGCATGATCAGCCGGAACCAGAGCTGGTCTCTGCTCCAATTATTTTCATGGAAGCTTTCATCTTATACAGGCAGTAACTGGTATAAGAAGAGATATTTTTATGTGTGGTACCTTAGTAGGTATACGCCTCAGTGTGTTGGTTGTTTTTCCTCTGCGTCGAATAGTTTTCCACAAACACGTCAGAAACTTTATTACCTGATGTTTTCTGCATGGCCGTAACTGCACCACAGAGTGGACTATACCTGTCAGTACCGACTAACCATTTTGGGTCCACGTGTCCACACTTAAATACTTGACCTACTGTTGAGGGAGAAATAGGCATCAATGGTTTACTCTTGCCACATACGTTTTGAGGTACTAACCAACTTAAAAACATACTACTCCTAATAGCTGCAACTATTAGTCTGAAAATGACGTATATACTGATGCAATGTTGCTCAGAACATCGTTCTCAGTCACCAACAGAAATATATGCACTAATACTCATTACAACCTGTATGATGTAATAATTCAAGTTGGCCCCCATACGAAAACAACCTTGCGAATTTGTCACTAACATACCAACTTGGTCCAACGTGCCCAGGTCTCTTTTCATAGCACTCTTCATCTTACCAGCAACGAAATCTACACCCATACTTGTTCCAGAGTCGTAAGTTGCTGTCTGAATTATCAGTTAGCTGTTGAATTTCTTGAGCTACACAGATGTATTGTAACATTTCCTCTTAAAAAAAATCTTCTTGATTCAATAAGATGAGACATTTCATCTGTGTAACGTGATACGATTTACAGACACGTGTCGAATCCATGAAGTCAAAAATGTGACCCCTGCACAGTTAGCAGTATCCATCCGTTACGAAAATGTTAGATAATTGGATTAAACTGTAGTCTTCCTTCTTTAAAAAGAGCTTAACGTGACCTCCGGATGAGGAAGCTTCAAATTTCTTCGTCAGAAACCGGCACCGACTTGGATGCCAATACCATTCCAACCCCGGCATAATTTTTAACGTTGTATCTCCGAAAAAATTCAGAATGAGCATACTGCTTGTTTCTCCCTGCCCCCAGTGGCTGATGACAACCATGCCATCTTCATTAAAAAATAGCCTGCGGTTCCGACTGCCGATCCGGCAAAATAGTACTAATTTGTCCAAATTAACTGTGAGACTGGGGCGTGCGAACTGCAAATTTCGGTGGACGCCATGGGCGCTTCGCAGCTGCGACGTGGCCCCGGACGTCCCATAGTTGGTGTGTGAGTCGGCTCATGCATTAAACAACTCGCTGCGGAACATCTGCCGTGAAATTAGTGGGTTTAGTCCGGCCGTCGTTAGAACAATACGTGGCTGCCGCGGTTTTCACCTCGTCACTATGTATGTAATCTCTATCAGCGCGGGCCAGCCTCCGGGAAACAAATTGAGGAGTGCTAAAAGCTTTCCCCCCCGACCACTTTCTCGATTACTCACCGAGTGTATCTAGGTGACTCACAGAGGCGCAAAAGACTGCACACTCGTGTTTTAGCAGCAAGTGTATTTCCCGCGGGAACACAACACTGGAAAGTACCACATGTGACATACGTTATGTTATGGGCACCTGTTTATGAACATCTGCCGACCGCGAGCTAAATTTAAGAAACTGGCTCTGAATGATAATGGATTCACACAACGCAGAACTGCTTAACTTGTGTAAAATTCTACTTTTTGCCTTGACAGCGCCTCAATATGTACAAAGTACGGCTGCCACATGTATCGTCTGTAGTAGCTCCAAGTCTAGTAGTCATCGCTGACAGATTGTATTTGCACCGAACCGGAATGGATCCCGGATCTTCAACTTTCACTCTGACACACGAGTAGTCCCAGCACAGTTCCCACGCCTTCGCAGCACCACCTCTCTGTACACAAGAGCCCAAACTCCACAGAAAAAAACTGTAATTGTTATTTTCATTTTGAATTACCCTGTATATTGTAACGTTCATTTATAAGGCCTCACAATCGAAGGACATTTAACAAGTATTTTAAATATTTCAGTTGGTTAAATTACCTAGCCGACATTTTATCCACTGATAAGGAGACAGTATACAGAGAAAAGATGCTACCAGGCAATGCAGCCTATTCAGCAAACACACTTGCATTAAAGAACTTTTTAATCATAAAAATAGCAAGTACCGTATTACCTTACACCACCAGTAGCAACACACGGGGAAGAACTTAGCATAAGCAGATACAAAGAAACGTAGGAGAATTTGAATGAAAAGTATACAGACCTATCAGTAAAGCAGATAGTGGACAAAATTGACATTTTTAAATTACAACAATTTGTGAAGATTGAAAGTGAAGACACGTGTTATCTCCGGGTAATATGAATTCAATCAGAACATACTGTGAATATTTAAAAATACTAGCGTAACACTTGCAGGCTTCTTCGGAGTTCAGATGTAAGAAGAAGGGTTAGTGAAGGCGGTAGTAATCAAAAACTTATATTATTTATTCGTGGGAACGCTATATCTCAGAATGCTTGACAATCTGAATAAGCTATTAGGGTACTTGTATCATCTGTTGCTCCGTTGACGGAGAAATCATCGCAGAAAGGGGTAGTACCTAGTTTGGCCGAGGTAGAAACGGTATGAGAGTGGCGTTGTAGAAGAAACCATTCGACTGCCGTATGGATCTTTCTAGCCTATATACTCGCATATTCTCGACATACTGTCGACTGCAACAGCGAACAGTACACTATAGAAATAATATATGTTTTAGTCTACTGTCGTAATTCTTTATTTTGTCTACCAAGTAGTATATCACACATCCACTTGGCAAGCGGGCAAGACAACTACGTGCCAGGGAAGGATCTGAGAATGGTAATGTGTATCGAAACGGGAACCCAGTAGGCAAATTACATGTTGCCACTACATACTAAAACATACATTATTTCTATACAATCGCGTTTATCTTTGCTAAAATGGTGAGCAGTAATTGAGACGACCTCTGGCGAATTTTTAACGAACTTTCTTGTTCAGTACGGAATGGCGAAAGCACTACTGAAAGACTAGATACTAAAGAAAATGACAGATACTAAAGAAAATTGCTACTACCGAAATAGTTTTATGGTAAGCGAAAAACGTCGGCAAACGTATATACCTATGTAAATGTCCTTAATGAGAGGGGTGGTTAACCTGGGTTTCTCCCGCATAGGAGACCATCATTTCTAATTAGTGTACGGTTCGACGGTTCGTTTAGATCACACTTGCAGCCGATTCACTCTCGTTTCAGGTTTGTTGATCTCAATAAAGTTTTCGACAACGTTAGGTGATACAGGACGACCATAAACCTCAAAACAAACAGAAATCCGCCGCAGAGAGAAAGAACATACAATACCTATAGGGGGCATTAAGAATAGAAAGTCAATATACAAAATGTTGTTATTAACAAAAGGTGTAGCCGTCATGCTGTCTTTCTCTGTCACTGTTCAATATTTTTGTAAAAACAAACACTGATAGGTAACGAAAGAGATAAAATTAAGCTTCAGGATGAAAGGCTATCGTAGAAAAGATTTGTTATACTCTGTGAAAGTGACGAAGAATTACATGACCAGTAGATTCCAATGAACAGTCCACAGAGCACATAGCATGAATTGAGAAAAAAGATAAGAAAGCCAAGAATACATTAATGAGATTAGTGAGAAACTTAGCAGAAAATATGGTGACCGATTAGTTGACGATTTAAGAGAATTGGGCGTAAAATAACATAAGACGGAAGAAGCAAGGAAGATAAAAGCAGCCTAGCACAGTCACACAAATCTTATTTCGGGGGAGCAATTTATGAGAAGATACTTCTGGAGCACAACATTACACCGATGTGAAACACGACTTTGGGAAAACCGAAGTGGAAACAGCAGTTTACGGAAAAGTGCTCTGAAATGTAAGTGAACAGATAGGAATCGACAAGGGAGGACATATGTGGAAAGCAGTAACTAGAAGAAGGTACGTGGTGATAGGAAGAGTGTTAAGACTTAGGAAAATAACATCAATGGTTCTATGGTTCTAGACGGAGGCGCAGATTTCAAAACTTGTAATGACAGATGGAGATCGGTATGGGTACAATAAATAATAGAGGACGTTGTGCTTATGCCACAGTGAACTTTGGAAACAAGGAAAGTAAAGTAGTGCAGGACATGCAGGAAGATTCCTTAGTTGAGTGAGTTGAGAACATAATATACAATTCTTCAGAAAGGATTTTCACTCTACAGAGGAATGTGCAAACGTACATACACAGTTTTAATAAGAAAGACTGTTTTACGTGGCACTCTTTCAATGCACTTAAACTTCCGCACCGTCTTTCCAACCAATGATTAACTCCGTGAGACCCGTAAAATTCGTTCTTACTGAATTCCTTGCTCGTGGGGATAAGTTTGTGACTTCCAGTGGTCTAGAATACTCCTCTTTTTTGAGTAAGTAGTGGAGTTCTTTTTCCGACTAATGACATGAATGTCACGTCACACCAGAGCTATTTATACAGAGGTATTCACTCCGCCTACATGGGCCCGCCGTATGTGTCGACAAGAAAGAACCACCAGAGACGCGAGCGGTGGCGGTTTGAGCTATAATTACTGGAATGTGTCACCATTTTCTGCCCTGGGCCGTATACTTAACTCAAAACTAATATTATACATGCCAGTGCCCGTCCAGAGTATCAGTTATTACAGGACTGCGGTAATGAAGAATCCCAGGGCGGGCCGTGCTAGCGTCTCTAAATGAAACGGACAGCGCTAAATGACGATGAACTCTACCTGATAACACCAAATCGATCGGGCAGAGCGCTTCGCTAAGTAGTTATAAATTTAAAGACAGTCGCTACGTAATAGCACGGTTATTTGGGAGCAAGAAAAAAGGCAGCTGTAGACAAGTTATGAAGAATTCACTGTTCTGCGAACGAAACGCGATGTAATTTCAAGAATGCAGGTGTATAGTCTTAGTCGCGCTAGATCCTCGACTACAAGTACTGGCTTATTACTTACTACCACGCTATAATGAATTACTTCAGATTTTAAATTTGCGTACAATACGATCAGTTTGAAGCCCACAAGACTTAAGTAGCCATATTTAAATTGACTCATGCTACCAATTGTAGGGACACCAACAGTTGAACGAGGACTGCGGACGAAAGAAGGAATGACAGTCAGAAAAATCCCAACGACCGACTGCTTACGTATCGCACGTCTTTGGATTTGTAATTTGGCACGTACCTACGTTTTCAGATTTTTATTTTTGTTTATTTATTTTATTTTTTTACAGGGTATGCTTATTTATTAGACCTGGTACTCTCTTATTGGAAATTTTCAAGATTGTTTGTCATATAAACTGAAGCTGTTACCTGCGTGAGAGAAAAATATCTGTGCTTTTGATCCCGACGGATAGTAAATATTCTGTTCAAAACATCAAGTGATCACAGTTTTCTCCAAAACACATTGGAATGTTGCTAATAAAGTAGACCTAACAGCAGAAGAAAGAATTTACAAATGTGCTACTGATACCATCAGTTGGTATAGCCCATACAAAAGCGTAATAGGTATTCGCAAGGAACCCTTGGAAGGAAGTCGATGTTGCTGTGACGAAACTGTTGACCGGATTCAGAGAACTAGTACGCGAGGTAGACTGAGCAACAATTCTAATGCGTCCATTGTGCGCAGCGCGGGCAAGGTAAGATTTATTTGGACGGCTACATAGACTTCTAAACAGTCACTTTTCCTTTTTCTGTAAATGAACGGAATAGAACAGAAAGTCGTAAACTTTGGTACAACCTAACCCCACAATGTGTCTTACGTAGTATGTATGTAAATGTAAATTTAGTTAAAGCTGCAGCTAAACTAATTTAAAAGGAACTTGTAATATTGTTTACTGAATGTTTCAAAGAGAGAAAGTTTCTCAAAACTGGAACGACACTGTAATTATTCTACTTCACAGGAAAGAATGAAGACCGAACCAAAAAACATTTCTTCCTGTCTCCATTCTCTAAGTAAACTTCAAGGTAGTCACTAAAACAGTCACCAGCCTCATAGAAATGGTGTGTTACATTTTCTCGGCCTGATTGATTAATGGTGTGTTTCTGGCTATACAGCCAAATTGTTGTTTCCACGTCACGCACAATGTTTTGGCGAGGACCACTCATCTTCCGCAGAATATGCTCATGTCCTGAGAGTAGGGCCTAAGTATATATTAAACGTTATATTCCATTACTCATAGCACTTAAGTGTACATAGCATGTTATTTTTGATGTATTTTTCTGTACAAACGTAAATCAAAAGTCCGTTCTGTGGTTTCTGTATGTATATTCGGGCTAATCTCACGAACTTCTGAAGGGATTTTGATATCGTTTTCATTAGTAGAGAGGCTGATTTACGAGGAAGTTTTGTGTGTGTAACTTATAAAAATTTTGTGCAAATTGTTTGAACTGTGATGAATTAAAATACCCTACTGCTGTGCAAACGATGGGATTACCATCTAGCAGTGAATGTCAGAACTCCTTGGTATCACTCAGAAATACTGTGCGCCCAGGAGATAGGCGTAAGGCCGTCTGACTACAACGCCAGGCCGACGGGAACTACTGCCGTCTTCGTAAACAACACGCGTCGCGGAATATATCAGGTATCAAGCTGATAGGAATACAGAATTGATGTTTAAGGGGTGTGATGAGGACTTTGGGAAGTGGTCAGACAGAAAAGTTTGAGCTGGAGTGGCACTGGAGCTGGAACAGGCAGCACGGTAGTTTGCAACTGCCATCATTCTCACAATGTTAAATATGAAACAGCTAGCATTCGCGCCTCAGGACTTAGCTGTCACGTGAGGCGTAAATCGTTTAACTTCTATGAAAGTATTGATATTCAGTTACCTAAAGTTGTTATCTGAATTCTAATCATAATAATACGCTGTGATCCGTAAACAAAACTGCTACAGTGCCAGGCCAATTGTCTGGCTCTTGTTAAAGTATGGCCGAGTCGACGCAAAACAGTTAGTCTATACTGACTGGCGTAGTCCACTCACTGGTGGAGCTACGACCATGCACAAAACATCAGCCAGTAAATTATGTGATGTGTTTGAGGTAAGACAATTTAATGCAGAGAAAAAACAATTCACCCACTAAAATGGGCACACATAAAGGTACCAATGAACACAATATCTGCATTTAAACCTTTAACGTCCTGTATATACACGATACCAGTTTAATTGGATTTCATCGGGATAGTGAGAAACTCACGTCAGAAAGACTAGTCAGGCAAAGTGATTTCATATCAGGAAATTTATTCCAAGCTATCTTTTTCCAAAAAAAGTTCTAATGAATCACACCTGAACTACATCCATTTTGAGGTTTACACTGTACTGTTTAACTGGTGGGTTGGTTGATTTGGCCGGCTGTTGTGGCCGAGCGGTTCTAGGCGCTTCAGTCTGGAACCGCGCGACCGCTACGGTTGCTGGGTCGAATTCTGCCTCGCGCATTGATGTGTGTGATGTCCTTAGGTTAGTTCGGCTTAAGTAGTTCTAAGTTCTAGGCGACTGATGACCTCAAATGTTAAGTCCCATAGTGCTGAGAGCCACTTGAACCATTGGGTTGATTTGGGGGAGGGGACCAAATAGCGAGGTAGTCGTCCCATCGGATTAGGGAAGGATGGGGAAGGAAAATTCTCTTTCAGAGGAACCATCCTGGCATTTGACTGAAGCGATTTAGGGAAATCACGGAAAACCTAAATCAGAATGGCCGGACGCGTCCTCCTGAATGCGAGTCCAGTGTGCTAACCACTGCGCCACCCCGCTGTGGTGTACTTTTTGCCGTAATGCAAATACACATCAGCCTCCTACGAAAGAATAGCGTAAATTTGAAAATGGATTTCTACCCTGATTTCTTAAAAAATAATTACGTATTATCAACAAACCGAAAAAAATTCAGGAGCTACGTGGACCTATATTACTAAAGAGTACAACAGACAAAAAATTTAAGAGACACCTTTGTTCAGCAGCGAATGTCGAACAGATGCTGGTTTTAGCGATATGCAGATAACAGATTTTATCGAGTCAAACTGTCCATGAGGGTATTATGCGCTACTGGGACGAAGGTGGCCAGCATATTATTCTGTGAGCTTAATTTCGATTAATACTCGTATCTCTTATTAGACTAATAGTCATTGTGCAGCGTGAACAGAAAAAATCCTTTTAGGTTTCCTTTTTTTCTGTATTTGCACCCATGTTGAATTTTGATTTGATAAGATTCCTTTTTTTTTTGTGGCACGCTGTATATCTCATTTTATCGTCAGATTCTTCTGAAGTTTTTCATCATGTGTTAGGTTAGTTATATTGCGAAATTCTCTCCTCTTTCGCCGTATTATGTAGAAGAAATGGTGGTTTAAAGTTGCCGCAGAAACACTAAAAGATGCCGGAGAGTAACACGTAGTGAATAAAAAGTAAAATAAATCAACTTGTCGCAATCATTTTTTAGCAGTACAGGCCTCTGTAATCAGTGTATTTTTCTCAGTAGCCACTGAGGTATCCTGAAGGTGGTAAGAAATGTCATTCCACCTTGCAAGAAGCTGTTGCAGTGTGGACGAAGGAACAGCTCGGAATTCCTTCTGTGCTCTACACCCCGTTACGGCAGATCCTTAATCTGGACTTACGACGCAGCCGGTGGACATTACGTCGTTACCTGCCTTAATGCCAACTTATTTGTGACTTTATGCTTGAACTGTACACCTTGCAAAACCCCTACAGTTGGACTAAAGTTGCATTTCTTGCTTTGATTTACCCATCTCAAACATACTTAACCAATGACGTTGTATGATATTATCACTGTGTGAAAGTTAATGAGTCATTACGGGAGAAGCTCAAATTTGACAACTGTTAGCGGAGCATAGAGAAAGCGAAACAGTTTGCAGGTCTACAACAGACGCACATCTGTATGTATCATAATAAGCATTAGAACGATATGCAGCAAATTAAAAAAAAAATTAAAATTTTTCTAAAACGTTTACGCTGTCGGGTTCTTATTAATTAGTAAATAATTTTAAATCAAAAAAGATTTTCATCAACGAAGAATATTTTGATATAGTATCTGAGTAATGAAAACGTCCACGAAATACATCAAGAGCAGCAAAACTGTAAACGGAATAGTTTCCTGTTGAAAATGTGTACAATTCTGATAGACATCGTGGACCTCTTTTTTTTGTTTTTTTTGTTAAAATTTTGAAACAGAGCCATCTTTGAGAACGTGGCATGTTTTTAAATGCCTCACATCGAAGTAAACTACAGGAGCGTAGAGACACATACCAAACAGTTCCAAATAATAAATACACGAAATTTCATGACAGCATCAGAAGTTTGCATATTTCACAGCAGAAGAGCATAAAAATATCTATTACGCATGTCAAGTTAGGGGCAGGCAGCAGATTTGATTTAAACGACAGCTAAAATTTAACGTGTGAATAATGTGATAAATTATAACACAAAAATCATAATTTCTGTGCAGTTGGCACATCGACAGAAATGAAACGAGATACCCTCACTTTCAAGGAACTATTTGTGGCGTATTATTTCTCAGTTGTTATCACGACATTTCACTGTGTCCTTCCGCTAAGTTTCACCAAAATTGAATTGTTCAATGCCAACGGACGAGGCGTTCACTGCAGGCGCGTTCTTGCACTCCGAAAAACAAATGTCATGTAGGGATTCTGACAAAAATGAATGAGATCATTGCTGCAGATTTGTGTTCTTAAGGAATATGTTTAGTTGATGGTGGCTTCCGTCGAGGTAGGTCCTTGTTGAGTTTACCCATGTCTGCATTCCTTCGTCCCAATTTAAAAAATATCTGCACGTCGTTTACCGCGAGATTGTGTGAAAAACCTTTCCGGGTGATTGTAGCGACCCTACTTAACCGTTAAAACGGTGCCGTTATTACCACAGTTAGTATAACTCAATTAAAAAACAGAAATTAACAATATTACCCAAGAACTTGATCAAAATATGTAGCTCAATACCTATATTCGAATACGTCAGAGCGGCAGACTAGCAGTTGCAAAACAAAGAGTAAAATTCTGACGACCAATGCTACAAACGCATACTTAGCATGTACGTAGAACCAATCTCACAGGAATGTCAAAGTTATTTGATAAATACTGTAATTGTAAAGTGAAAAATGTGATTTTAAATATTCATTTATTTACAGATGATCGCGGTATATCTAGCCATTTAGGAGACAACTAGCAATTCACAACGAATAAACTGAGGAATGTAGTCAAAGGATTTAATATTTGGCACAAAAACAATGATGATGGGCTTTGGTAGGAAAAGAACATTTCAACACAAAAGCAGTTGTAAATGATAAAACTACAGAACAAGTATGCCGTTTGTTACATAACTAGTAATGTATCGTAGTGCGGGTGAATGTAGACGAAAAAATAAAAGAATTTCAAAGAACATGTGGTACAATTTACAGGCTATTGAGAGAGAAATCTCTTAAATAAAAAAAAATAAAAATTTAAAAGTTGATGGCTAACCCTCATTGTCTTACGGTAGCGAAAAAGAGACATTAAACGGATCAAATGAAAGCATATTAGAAACTTCCGAGATGATACTTTGAAGGGCTGTGGTACGCTACACACTCTTGGATAAAAGAAGAAATAAGTAATGAGATACAGTGGTAACTGAAACTTTTAATACCAATTACATAATACAGGACAATAAACTGAAGTGGAAGGATATAATGAACGAAACGTCACCACAGAACCCAAAAAATCTTGATGGAGGATTAAATAATACAATAGGATGCAGGAAGATCTTTCAGGTTTGAGAACAAAGTAGAAAAGACCTACAGGCTCAAACTTTTATGCTGATGATAACCCATTTACAAATTCTATACCGAAGTCTATCTCACTATAAAAATGATGACGTTGAGCGATGAGACGGCAGTACTGGAACGTGGGGTCTACTGAGCGAGAAACTAAGGTTAGTAATTTTTTTATATAAAGAACTGAAACGGACTTCATTTCCTTTATCACACACACATAGCTAACATTGCTGGTACGAATAATTCATTATTATCGTTGAGATTTGGATGCCTGCTGACGTGACGCCAAAAACAAACATTACTGATTAAGAAGGTTCGTCTATATAGAAGAATGACAATTATTTCTGTATACGTCGGTATATTTTCCGCTAATTTATCCGATTTATATTTTTCTTGACTTGCTGACGTTGTCATTATATTTTTACATATGGCTTGTTTGAAGAATATACCAGCAGATAGGAGTAATGCTGCACCCTTTTTCAATGCGTGCACGACCTGCTTCTACGTAGCTTAGGAATTCAATAAATATCTAACTGCCTGAGAAAAGCTGACGGACTTCAGTGGTTGACAGAGAGGTCTCATCTTGATGGAGCGTGTTATACCGGTTCACTTGTCTACACATGTCAGCACATGACGAGCAGAAGAGTGCTCTTCACGGCAGAGGGAGACAGGTCACAGATCTCGATGTAATACTGTTGAATCCAAAGATGTTTCACTAGTTTCGTGTTACTTTATATCCCACAAACGCTCTTTGTTTTCTTAGTACTAATGTACGGGTAAAATCTAATTTATTTAAAGCTACGAGAAAATGACTCAAATATGCCGCAACCAGTTTATCCGCGTATATTAATGGAAATTTAACTATGAAAGCTTTCGTGCGTCATGTCTGGATAGCTTAGTTGGTAACGGCATTGCCCGCGTAATCTAACAAGGGGAGACCACGACGTTGGGATCAGAGATTTACTTCAGACTTTATACAGCTTTAGACGGCCATTAGAACAACATAATATGCAAGTAGTAAGGTGCAATAGTCTGGCAATTCCCAGAAAATCGCAAGAGAAGTTTTACGCGTCTATTACGTATCGGATATATCTGTGCGTAGATGCCGAACGTTAAAGCGCGTGCTGGCCAAGCGGTTCCCAAAAATGTTTTGCAGACGAAATGGTGGTACTGTGGTTAATGTCTTGGCTTGTTAATTTTTGCCGCGTTGGGTAGCCGCGTGGTCTAGGACGTCTTGTCACGGTTCGCGCGGCAAGCCCCGTCGGATGTTCTAGTCCTCCCTCGGACATGAGTGCGAGTGTGTGTTGTCCTTAGGGTAAGTTAGTTTAAGTTAGATAAAGTAATATGTAAGTCTAGGGGCCGATGGCCTCAGCAGTTTTGTCCCATAGGATCCTACAACAAAATTTACAAAATTTGCCAATTGCTGCTGCCGGCACGGTAGCTCAGCGTGTTCAGTCAGAAGATTAGCTGCCCTCTGTAATTAAAAAAGCTGAGTGAACGGATCAACGATAAACTTGAACAGGTGTCATGAGACGTCCGCCCCGAACAAATGCAACGAACAATAACGAACAAAATGAAATTAGCAAAAATGAAAAAAAAAAAGGTTGTTTGCGTTCGAGCTTTGTAACACGGACGAGTGTGAATCAACGGTTCGACTACCGCTCACAATTATTCGTAATCTACGTTTTTTTAACACTGCTCATATTATTTTATTTATGACATGTGAGATGTAATATACTTAAATGAACCACGTGTATTTGCACGAAGATTTACTGAATTTCATGTTACTTGCCTACTTTCTAATTTTAATTAAATTTAATTATTTATACATACATATTTATAACTGTAGGCAAGTAAATGAAGGAACACACAGAGTTTTCCTGAAAATGTATGCCTACTGTGATTTGCGAAACACCGTATACATGCAATCTGTTAAGGTACCCGGAACTACATTGCACCTCGAAGATTCGAGCTGGAGACACAGAGGCGAGCCCCATTTGGCGGTTAACGTGCGTAGCGGTGAGACATTGCTAAAGTAGCAATAACGAATAGCGTAGGTGCAAATATTTCGAATATCACAGAATTTACACTTGCACTACAAAAATGGCCTTGTGAGGCCCCAGGAGTAGACAACATTCTGTTAGAACTACTGACAGCCTTGGGAGAGCCAGTCCTGACAAAACTCTACCATGTGGTGAGCAAGATGTATGAAACAGGCGAAATACCCTCAGACTTCAAGAAGAATATAATAATTCCAATCCCAAAGAAAGCTGGTATTGACATATGTGAAAATCACCGAACTATCAGTTTAATAAGTCACAGCTGCAAAATACTAACGTGAATTTTTTACAGACGAATGGAAAAAGGGGCAGAAGCCGACCTTGGGGAAGATCAGTTTGGATTCCGCAGAAATATTGGAACACGCGAGGTCAATACTGCCCCTACGACCTATCTTAGAAGCTAGATTAAGAAAAGGCAAACCTACGTTTCTAGCATTTGTAGACGTATAGAAAGATTTTGACAATGTTGACTGGAATACTCTCTTTCAAATTCTGAAGGTGGCAGGGGTAAAATATAGGGAGCGAAACGCCATTGACAATTTGTACAGAAAGCAGAGTCGAGGGGCATGAAAGGAAAGCAGTGGTTGGGAAGAGGGAGTGAGACAGGGTTGTACCCTCTCCCCGATGTTATTCAATCTGTATTTGAGCAAGCAGTAAAGGAAACATTAGAAAAATTCGAACTAGGTCTTAAAAATCACGGAGAAGAAGGAAAAACTTTGAGGTTCGCCGATGACATTGTAATTCTGTCAGAGACAGCAAAGGACTTGGAAGAGCAGTTGAACGGAATGGACAGTGTCTTGAAAGGAGGATATAAGATGAACATCAACAAAAGCAAAACGAGAATAATGCAATGTAGTCGAATTAAGTCGGGTGATGCTGAGGGAATTAGATTAAGAAATGAGACACTTAAAGTAGTAAAGGAGTTTTGCTATTTGGGGAGCAAAATAACTGATGATGGTCGAAGCAGAGGGGATACAAAATGTAGACTGGCAATGGCAAGGAAAGCGTTTCTGAAGAAGAGAAATTTGTTAACATCGAGTATAGATTCAAGTGTCAGGAAAGCGTTTCTGAAAGTATTTGTATGGAGTGTGGCCCTGTATGGAAGTGAAACATGGACGATAAATAGTTTGGACAAGAAGAGAATAGAAGCTCTCCAAATGTGGTGCTACAGAAGAATTCTGAAGATTAGGTGGGTAGATCACATAACTAATGAGGAGGTATTGAACAGAATTGAGGAGAAGAGGAGTTTGTGGTTCAATTTGACTAGATGAAATAATCGGTTGGTAGGACATGTTCTGAGGCATCAAGGAATCACAAATTTAGCATGGGGGGGAAGCGTGGAGGGTATAAATCGTAGAGGGAGACCAAGAGATGAATACACTAAGCAGATTCAGAACGATGTAGGTTGCAGTAGGTACTGGGAGATGAAGAAGCTTGCACAGGATACAGTAGCATGGAGAGCTGCATCAAACCAGTCTCAGGACTGAAGACCACAACAACTACAAAAATGAATGTATGAGCGGGAGTCGTACCGTCGCCTCATACACGTGTGTCTTACGAAGCTCGAATGCTACGCAGATACATCAGTCATAAAACAGACTTGCTAAACTTCTCTTGCAATTTTCTCGGAATTGCCAGAGTAGTGCACCTTACCACTTGCAGATTACGTTGTTTTATGGCCGACTAAAGGTGTACAAAATTTGAAGTAAATTGTCGTAGACTCCCGGCACACATTTGTGATCTGACAGGAAGTTTCGTAATGAAATTTCTCAAAGACACGTCATCGCTGTGACTGTGGAAGCGCGGCTGTTCCAAAGAAAGTACGCCGATCTAGCGAGAAGACCGATGCTTCCCACTTGTCTGTGAGTGAAGGAGAGCTGCAGCAGCGCCGCGGCGAGTGCGGAAGCGGAGTGAGTAGCGCAGCCAGCAGTGGTCCTCACCTGAGCCGCGAGCGCCAAGCAGTCGCACCGCATGTCTGGCCAGCACTGACGCCCGCGGGCTGCGGCTCGGGAGGAGAGGAGAGAAGAGAGCAGGGAGCTTATCGCGCCTTCTGGGAACGCGTTGCTGCAGCCGCGTCGCCAAACCGGGGCTTCCGGGCCGCGTCACGCCACGCCGGACCTGACGTCCAGCAGCCGTCAGCTGGACGCTCCGGCGGCACCGCAGTCGCCCTACTGTGCGAGCCACGTTCGGACAGTAACTTTACGACTGGAACACTCCCCTTGACCCTTTGCAGCTGCATAATGTCGCAGTTGTACGTACGCGTCGTGGTTCGCGGCCCCAAGACCTCTCAGTAGTGTGTCATCCCGCTTCGTGATGTACATGCACCATCTACAGGGTGTTACAAAAAGGTACGGCCAAACTTTCAGGAAACATTCCTCACACACAAATAAAGAAAAGATGTTATGCGGACATGTGTCTGGAAACGCTTACTTTCCATGTTAGAGCTCATTTTAGTTTCGTCAGTATGTACTGTACTTCCTCGATTCACCGCCAGTTGGCCCAATTGAAGGAAGGTAATGTTAATTTCGGTGCTTGTGTTGACATGTGACTCATTGCTCTACAGTACTAGCATAAAGCACATCAGAACGTAGCATCAACAGGTTAGTGCACATCACGAACGTGGTTTTGCAGTCAGTGCAATGTTTACAAATGCGGAGTTGGCAGATGCCCATTTGATGTATGGATTAGCACGGGACAATAGCCGTGGCGCGGTACGTTTGTATCGAGACAGATTTCCAGAACGAAGGTGCCCGACAGGAAGACGTTCGAAGCAATTGATTGGCGTTTTACGGAGCACGGAACATTCCAGCCTATGACTCGCGACTGGGGAAGACCTAGAACGACAACACCTGCAATGGACGAGGCAATTCTTCGTGCAGTTGACGATAACCCTAATGTCAGCGTCAGAGAAGTTGCTGCTGTACAAGGTAACGTTGACCAAGTCACTGTATGCAGACTGCTACGGGAGAACCAGTTGTTTCCGTACCATGTACAGCGTGTGCAGGCACTATCAGCAGCTGATTGGCCTCCACGGGTACACTTCTGCGAATGGTTCATCCAACAATGTGTCAATCCTCATTTCAGTGCAAATGTTCTCTTTACGGATGAGGCTTCATTCCAACATGATCAAATTGTAAATTTTCACAATCAACATGTGTGGGCTGACGAGAATCCGCACGCAATTGTGCAATCACGCCATCAACACAGATTTTCTGTGAACGTTTGGGCAGGCATTGTTGGTGATGTCTTGATTGGGCCCCATGTTCTTCCACCTACGCTCAACGGAGCACGTTATCATGATTTCATACGGGATACTCTATCTGTGCTGCTAGAACATGTGCCTTTACAAGTACGACACATGTCGTTCGTGCAAGATGGGGCTCGTGCACATTTCAGTCGAAGTGTTCGTACGCTTCTCAACAACAGATTCGGTGACTGATGGTTTGGTAGAGCGGACCACTTCCATGGCCTCCACGCTCTCCTGACCTCAACCCTCTTGACTTTCATTTATGGGGGCATTTGAAAGCTCTTGTCTACGCAACCCCGGTACCAAATGTAGAGACTATTCGTGCTCGTATTGTGGACGGCTGTGATACAATACGCCATTCTCCAGGGCTGCATCAGCGCATCAGGGATTCCATGCGACGCAGGGTGGATGCATGTATCCTCGCTAACGGAGGACATTTTGAACATTTCCTGTAATAAAGTGTTTGAAGTCACGCTGGTACGTTCTGTAGCTGTGTGTTTCCATTCCATAATTAATGTGATTTGAAGAGAAGTAATAAAATGAGCTCTAACATGGAAAGTAAACGATTCCGGACACATGTCCACATAACATATTTTCTTTCTTTGTGTGTGAGGAATGTTTCCAGAAAGTTTGGCCGTACCTTTGTGTAACACCCTGTATATTACTACACGACTGAAATGGTCGTCCAATCACCCAGTACCAGCTGCTCGTTGCCTAACGGTTTCCAGGGGCAACAGACGGTCCGAAAAGTAAAAATTATCAATATACCGCAGCAAAACTATAGTTTTCCTTTATTTCATTTGGTTACTGACCGAACTTAAAAATTGAATTGTTAGAAGTAAAACAGAAAGTCGGAAGTGAGGCGTGCGGTCATTTTTAATGATTTTCCTTAATATGACTAAAAATTCTGATACGTCACAAATTGTAGTCACTAGATGTTAATGAGAGCCTTTTATTTTCATAACGTGTTTCGGGCTTGGCCCTTCATCAGGTAACCTGCTAAATTAATAACACATTTTTGTTACACAATTATGAATGCGTACGGAAAAGTATTAACAGAAAGATTTTAAAACCAAAATTAATATATTTTATAGAAATGCATACTGCAATGCAATAAAATGCAAAAATTTAAATTTTGGTTTTCAAACCTTCATGCCTGTATTAATACGTTTCAATATGACTTCACAATTGTAATATAAAAATACATTTATAATTTGTCATCTGATCTAACGTCCAGTGACTACCCTTTTGGGACCTATGACTTTTTTAGAATCATCCTAAGAAACGTTAAAAATTTAAAACGCGTCGTAATCCATTCATTAAGACGTCCGGTGTCACGCTAAAGGCTTAAGACAATAAGTCAATTATTAAAGCTATGTATATGTCTAGAGGCAGCAAATTGACGGTGGACAAGTTACCCAAACAATATTAATCAAAAAATGGTTCAAATGGCTCTGAGCACTATGGGACTTAACATCTATGGTCATCAGTCCCCTAGAACTTAGAACTATTTAAACCTAACTAACCTAAGGACAACACACCAGTCATCACAAGGCAGAGAAAATCCCTGACCCTGCCGGGAATCGAACCCGGGAACCCGGGCGTGGGAAGCGAGAACGCTACAGCACGACCACGACCTGCGGACGATATTAATCCAGGTTTCAGAATGAGACCACTTAGTGACTTTCAAGACACATTTACCCAGTACTTTCAAACCTTCTACAAACTTTTCTCGCTAGCATCCCCAACCCCCTCCCCCCCCCCCCCCCCAAAAAAAAAAATAATAAATGGGAACAAGTTTGCCGCTTACTACAGACATCAAAAAAAGTTTTGCTTCACCTCGGTTGCGAGAGATCCGGAACCAGTACAGAAAATTGGAATAGAGATCAACATAAACTTCATTTCCGCCCCTTCTGTTGCTCACGAAAATCACACATTGCGTGTTGTACCACCACACAGAACACCCAGTAGCACGTCCTCTTGCTTTGATGCGTGCCTCTATTCGTCATGGCATACCATCCACAAGTTCATCGAGGCACCGTTGGTCCAGAATGTCCCACTCCTCAATGGCGATTCTGGGTAGATCCCTCTGAGTGGTTGGTGGGTCACGTCGTCCATAAGCAGCCCTTTTTAATCCATTCCAGGCATGTTCAATAGGGTCCATGTCTGGAGGACATGCTAGCCACTCTAGTCGAGCGATGTCGTTATCCTGATGGAAGTCATTCACAAGATGTGCACGATAGGCGCGCGAATTGTCCATGAAGACGAATGCTTGCAAATATGCTGCCGATATAGTTGCACTATCGCTCGGAGGACGGCATTCACGTATCGTACAGGCGTTACGGCGTCTTCCGTGACACCAACGTCGTACGTCGGTCCCACATAATGCCACCCCAAAACAGCAGGGAACATTCACCTTGCTGCACTCGCTGCACAGTGTGTCTAAAGTGAGTGTGTCCAGAACGTTGAAGGCACATGCCACACGCATCGGTGAAGCGAACGTGTTGACAATCCAGAGCGGTCCATAGGGTATGTTGTTGGGCCCATCTGTACCGTGCTGCACGGTGTCGTTGTTGCAAAGATGGACCTCGCCATGGACGTCGGGAGTGAAGTTGCGCATCATGCAGCTATTGCGCACTGTTTCAATCGTAACACGACGTCCTTTGGCTGAACGAAAAGCATTATTCGACATGGTGGCGTTGCTGTCAGGGTTCCTACGATCCGTAATCCGTAGGTAGCGGTCATCCACAGCAGTAATAGCCCTTGGGCCGCCTGAGCGAGGCATGTCATCGACTGTTCCTGTCTCTCTCTGTATCTCCTCCATGTTCGAACAGCATCGTTTTGGTTCAGTCCGAGACGCCTGGATCCTTTCCTTGATGAGAGCCTTTCCTGGCACCAAGTAACAATGCGTACGCGATCGAACCGCAGTACTGACCGTCTAGGCATGGTTGAACTACGGACGACACGAGCCGTGTACGTCCTTGCTGGTGGGATGACTAGAACTGATCGACTTTCGGACCCTCTCCGTCTAATAGACGATGCTCAGGCATGGTTGTTTACACCTTTGGGCGGGTTTAGTGATATCTCTAAACAGTCAAACGGACTGTGTCTGTGATACAATATCCACAACCAACGTTTATCTTCAGGTGTTTTGGGAACTCTTTTGGTAGTATGCTCGTTTTCGCTGTACATGTAGCAAAACTTCGACATCTAGAATGGCGTTTTAATTCATTTCTTCTTTGCTACTAGCTCTATTTGCAACACATCATGAAGACAGTATCTACATGAAACACTGAATGTACCTTCAGATTTATACCACAGTACTACACGTAACTAGCGTTGAGATGCGTGAATAGCTAGCTTTTCTTAAAATCGAGCGTACGTTACCCAGAATATATCTATCCAGTTTTCTGTACATGGGTGTTCGATTCTTTAAACAATCGGTGGTGGAGTGAACGGTTCTCAGCTAAGCAACCGTTAATCCGCAGATCTGTGTCGACGCCTTGCATCATAATGTTACTACTGTAGTTTTTTGGCAAAAGTCGCCATACTCGCTGAGTCCATTGCTACGAAGTAAGAAAGTAATAACTCTTATCAGCGTCCTGCCGAAATCCTCAGATAAATTCCAATATCTCAATTTGGAAGCTACCTGACTCGTAAAAAGTGTTGCGGCGTTGGAATTCGATGACCATCAGCTATTCGATTTCCGTTGCTGTATAAAGGCCTTCTGTAGATCTTCCCACGCATTGCAGTCTTCAGCAATACACATTCCATTTCCACTCATTGCCTGGCTGCTTTTGCCTGTGATTCCCATTTCATTTTCATTAGCGTTACAATTACGTCTTGCGCTCCAGGGAGTTCCCTGACACATATTTGTTTTTCTGTCTATTGCAGTCCTCGAAATTCTCTATTTGTTTTGCTCCACTGATCGCCGGAGAGCCTATACGTCTTTAATAGCTTTTGTCGTCAAAGTTCATGTCTCACTGCCTTCGGTCAAAGCTGGTAAACCTGTAATGATTAACTGATTATGAACTTGCCATTTATAGATACATCACAAATTTATTTCTGAGTAACCTACGTGATTCACCAACAGCGTTTGCAGCTGCTTTTAGGACTTTATTTGTTGTGAATTTCTACTCTTTTACTTTAGATACGTTGATTATGGTCAATTCAGATTATAACTACCGCCATAATGCTATTACGCCCAGATTGTTGGTTTGAACGCCACAGTGTTTTAGTGTGCAAGACCCTATTGCACGACGTATGCTTTACGTTCCTCTATCCAAACAACTGACTTACTGGAAAACGTTTAATTCGGCATAATTCATCACTGGAGCTGAAAGAAGCTATAAATGACAGAATAAAATATTAAGACAGACCAGAAGAAGAGCCCCAGGCCTTCAGAATCATAGTCTGGCATACAGTTACGCTATTAATAGCAGTAATTGTGAACTACCTGTCAAACTAAATACCACTACTGCTTCATCTAATTGAAGGAATTCTGTTATTGATTGTGTTAGTATTCCTACTTATTTAGTTATTTTTTCACTCAATGTCTTACTGCGTTCACAATTCATCAATAACTAGAACCAATTGTCCTGTCGAAAAAATCATTGTAGAGCGAGTTAAATTTAAGGAGATGGCCTCATGTCTCTTATCTTTCCTACTGAAGGAAATGGGGAAAAAAATAAACAAAAAAAAAACCTGAGGCAGTAGAATGGTTTCACACACTCTTCATATACCGGTATTGCTAGTAGTTTCTTGGCATTTTTTTTTATGATTCACTCACTACTACACCACCCACCTCCTAGCTGTGGAACTAGTTACACGAGGTGACATCTACACAGCCGATGTTTCAGTCCTGCCAGTGTACCACATAGCCAGCGCCCCCTCCCCCCCCCCCCCCCCCGCCATCTCCTGTTGCAGCACGTTGCGCATAACCGCCTTTTAATCACGGCTACGTGCAGCTTCTCACGTCAGCACGCGCGGGGGCCACCCTTCCTCTCCGATTCGGATCTCGTCCAGACACCCCTCCCCCCTCACCGACCCGTTCCTCTCGCACAATATCCCTCACACAGACACACAGGTCCGCGCGCGTGCTAATGCGGGCAGTTTCTCCACGCGCCGGTGCCCTAGATGTCACGCAAGCGCGGAGAAACTACGGAACGAGGTGGCTATTGTTCCTTGATACCACGCCATATGTGCCTCTAATCTACGAGAAAATCGACTAGTACATACACGCAGCGGAGAAACACTGTCCGTAACATTAGCATGCAAATAACGAAATTTGTGTTAATAAATGAACGACGCAGAGTAGATGAGTCGTTTTTTAAGGGCTTTGTGGTTAAAAGATACGTAACACAACCCACGGTACACCACTGTAAATAAAGACTGTGTGGAATGTCGGAAGACTATCGCTTGGAGTCTGTGGTGTTTGGATGAGAACTGAAATCCTGCTAACTTAGTTGACTGTCCACTATGAATACGTTTTAGAACTCCTTATTTAATTTCTGTGTACTTCAACAAAACGAAATGTGTACTTCGTTTTTCGGTAAGCCTTGTGTTAACACACATTGTGCAATAGAAAACTAACAAAACTACTCGCTTTAATAGCAAACTTTGTCGTAATTATTATGACCATATTCCGTTTAGGCCACGTAGTTCTTCATTCCGACAAGCTTTTCTCTTAGCTGCCTTTCACCCAGGCGTTTTGGCTGTTTTTCCATCCCTGAGTCAATTTAACTCCGTCTCACGGACAAATTTTATTGTTCCTGGTGACCGTCCTTCCTCACCAATCTTGTCCAATAGCGTAAGGCACGTTCCCTCCAGAAACAGTTCTGAAGATCGTTGACCTAGGTCTTTAGGTGTCCGTCCACGTTGCATGACCACAGAAAATTTGCTTCCTCTTTCTTATTTCAAATTCAACGCACTCTAGAGGTCACCAGAGTTCCTCTGATTCTGTATAAACATATTATTTGGTGGAACTCACAATTTTTTTTCAAAATCTTCTTGTGCTTTAGTTCTAGTTTACTGAGTTGTTCCTTTCTGACCAAGTTATGTGATTCTGGGATATGCAGTACTGAAGACGTTTTGCAGCGGAGTTTAAGGACGAGGGAAAGGGGGTTCAGATCAGTAATTTCTGTTACAGAGGTGGTAGGTACCCTCCTGTTTGGTGCACCTATCGTTCATGGTCTGGTAATCATTGATTTTCGACCTTATCAAATGCCAAGGTATCTGAAATGTGTGGTAATGTACTAGTGTGTGTCTCTTTTTCAACCCACATCCACATCAATATGCTGTGGCGAGCTTCGCCTTGCTCAAAACACTCTGTTGCAGTGGATGGGCAATTAATAGCGAACGTAATGTTGTGATCTGACAGAGGACAGAAAGAATGGAACTCATTTGCAGGTTCACAGAAAACGACTTGCAGAAATGATGTAAGAAGTGAATAGAACGGTTGCAAATGTGGATTAACTCTAATGATGCCTACATTGAAGCACACTGATTAAACGTCTTAGTATGCAGATTTGCAGTATCGACTTCTTTTCTTTCTTTTCGCTTTTCTTCAGTCTTAGAGATGTTTGCCACGGTTTTATTAACATGCTGTCTTGTCTGTCTGAATATTAGGTGCAAATTTTGCAATTGGTTTTAAACTAGCTTCTAAATGAGTTAGAGATTTGAAATTTAAAACATGGCTCAGAACTGGAAGGAAATGCTATATTAAAGTGCTTCCTAATCGTTCTGTTATGTAGGGGTGGGGATGAGAGTAAAAATGTTTGGTAATAACTGTCACATAGGCTACCCTGCATAACTGATGTGTTTTGTGGCCAACATCGGAATATGTTTCAGGGTATACATGCAGACAGACATGGGTGAGCAAGAGAAAGGGTTTGAGGAAATGGACAAGAAATGAGGGGGAGGTGGAGGAGAGTACGGTAAGAGAGAAGGTAGAGGAGGGGATGGACAGAAGGAAGTGTTAGGAAGAGCCAGACAGAGAGAGAGGGAAGGCAAGTAGAAGGGAAAAACTGTGTATATGAAACTAGTAATGAAATAAGAATCTTATAAAAACTATTTTATTTCTTAGGAAAATAACAATTAAACAGATCGATAGATTATTAGTAGGTAGGAATAATAATATTCTGTATCAGATATCGTTCTTTGGAAAGACACTACAATAAACCTGAAATTTAACACATGTTTTTCTTGCAATTTTATCAATATGTTTAAAATCCATGGAAAAATTCGCACATACAAGGCTAAAAACCAGAAAATAATTATATCAATAGAAATAAATTTCTAATTTACTGCGTTTTTAAATTGGACTAAAAGTGTAAAATAATTTCTTCCAGCCCTTGCAGATTCCTAACCCCATAAAGACAGTCCTGAAAATGTGTGATTGTGGATTTTTAATGGCTATGAAAATGTAAGATTAAAACGAAAATCTTGGGGCACCTGCAACATATGGTAGTAAGGAGGTGAACTATTCATGCATCAGTTATATATTTCAGGTGCCCCAAGTTTTTCGTTTCATATACCTATAAGTATTATCATAGCTCTTGAAAATTCCTAATTGCAGATTATCAGGACTATCAGTATAGGGTTAGGAATCTGTATGAGCCCGAGAGAAATTATTTTATACTTTTTAGTCCGACTTAAGAATGTGTTGTATAACGATTTGTTTTCATTTGAATGCGGTAGCATGTTGTATACGCTGAAACTAGTCGTACGTTAGCAAAATTACTCTGTGATTCAGGCAGAATTTTTTTTATTGTGTTGGTGTCCCGAGGCTCTTATCTATTTGAAAACTGTCTTATTACCGCCTTGACCTGAGGGTAAAATAATTGAATTATACAACCAGTTTCAATGGTGTGACCATCATCAGGTCCAGTGCAGTCGCCCCTGTGTGGTATGCATCTGTTTACAGCGTTAGCGCCGACAAAAATTTTAACATGATTGAGTACATTCCATAGCACTATTTTGTCCGCCCCCGGCAACTAATTGGTCAGCGTGACGGATTGTCAATCCTCTGGGCCCGGGTTAGATTCCCGGCTGGGTTCAAATGGCTCTGAGCACTATGCGACTTAACTTCTGAGGTCATCAGTCACCTATAACTTAAAACTAATTAAACCTAACTAACGTAAGGACATCACACACATCCATGCCCGAGGCAGGATTCGAACCTGCGACCGTAGCGGTCGCTCGGTTCCAGACTGTAGCGCCTAGAACCGCACGGCCATTCCGGCCGGCCTCCCGGCTGGGTCTGGGAGTTTTCTCCGCCCAGGGACTGCGTGTTGTGCTGTCCTCATCATAATCCTTTCATCCTCATCGGCTGCAGGTCGCCGAAGTGGCGTCAAAATGAAAGACCGACACCCGGCGAACGGTCTGCCCGAAGGGGGGCCCTCGCCCTACGATTAAATAAATAAATAGCACTGTTTTGATAGACTGACAACATAATTTGTATTAAGATACGATAACGGTTTTATCATCTGTCGATAACAATTTTGTATTCCACATACTTTTATAAACCTGATAATGGTCAGAGACTGAAACTTGTCGTACAAATAAAGCATTTTACCAAAAGCTCAAGGCGGTAATATGACATTTTTGAAAGGAAGCTTTTATGTTACTGACAGTAGTGCGATCTATCTATATCCCACTGACGATGTCACCGTTTTAATAGGTCTACATATACCTTTGGCAGGATCAAGATGTGTATGCTTGGATATCCTAAACGTAAGGCGACAGCTCACGAAAAATCAGGATTAGTATGTTCCCCATGTAAGAAAAAGCTCCGCTTTCCCCTGTAAAAGGAAGTTCGCAGTATGTGACGTATTTTCGTCTTACGGCACACTAGGCTGCCGTCGGCCGATCGCGATAAAGACGGCAGAGGTGCACCGCATCCCGAAGCGAATGAGCATTTGCTGGCGTCGCGCTGGTCTTTCGCTTCCTTTTTGCAGATCGAAGCCGTTGTCCGAGTTCGCTTTCGCCCATCAGTCAGGGCGCGCCCCGGTAGAGAGCACACACACACACACACACACACACACACACACACAGAAACACACATATTCACTACTTTCCCTGACCTCGCTAGGGGAACATTTTATTGCATTGCTCTTCATTGCAGACTAGGTCTGCCATTGTCGGAGATTCCAGGAAAGCGGCAACAGCAAAGTCATCTCCGGGCTGTTGTGAGCTCCCATTTTCCAATTATGCTACAGTTTATTTAAAGCAGAGTGTACAACCGTGTGCCTACTGCCCTCAACTTGCCTGTAATTAACTACCATACAAAACTAAAAACTAGTGACTACAAGAATCCTCTTAAATACGATTAATCTTAAAAATAATAGAACACTCTTACGTCCCCATCCACACATACAATTTACAAATCAAAATTCATTTATTCCAGAGATGCCTACGTTACTTCATGTTGACTCAGTACTGGATCAGATTTAAATGCAGTAGGGTCGTCTATGAATTAGGCTATTAATGGCTATTCACACGAATCACGTAAAGTTACTTCTCCGCAACGCGAAATATGCTTTGTGTTGTGATCCATTAGAAGTGGTTTGTGAAAGCCTACGACTAGAAAAACAATGGGTTTGCTTATAAATAACTTTTCTGCTACCAGAGAAGATTTTCTTATATATATATATATAAAAAACAAAGGGTTCCGGGAAATGATTCCCATTTTTAAGTGTGCTTCTCTTTGGTTTATCTTCGATTTAAAGAAAATTGTATGCGATGTTTCATATGTGTGACTCTCTGCACAAAGAGACCATAAGAAAACTGTAAGTGTAAGCTCTACTAAATTCACCACTAACTACATAAAATGATTGATAATCAACTAAAAATTGCGCTTTTTTACACACTGCAGTAAAGGCAAGAGTACAGTGCACAACCTAACACATAAACCACATTACGAAAGATAGCATAGTACACAGAGAAAATGTATCGTGTAAAACATGAGTAAAAGAAAATTGTGCCTGGTAGCAGGAATGTTTTTCATGAACAAACTTATCGAAATATTCTTCCTCATATCTTTTAATTAACCTTTATACATCAAGTAGCATACTCTTCGGTATAACTGCTTAAATATTTAGCACCATACCTTTCTCGTTCCTATTTATCCGCATATTGACTGCGCCGAACTCCATTTCCTATCGAAAATCACTACTGATTTCGCATACTTGTTACTGCAGGTATTACTGGCAAGAGACGACAATACCCCAGCCGCCAGAAAAGATGTGTAACAACAAAAAAATACGAAAAGAAAAAGTGCGAGAAGGTAAGGGTTACCTGCTAGTTAAGGCAAAAAATGCTAAAGCCCATGCTTCAAATCAAGAGTGATATCGCAAACATACATATGTGCGTAAAGGGTACAGCTGACAAAGAACTACTCTCATGATGCTCTTCCTAGTGGAACAATTTGCAAGGATCATAATCACTGTTCATGTCTTGTGTGATACCAAATGGTGCTCACTGAACATTGCCACACACTACACCAAACATCGGTCTCATCGGATTAAGGAAGGATGGGGAAGGAAGTCGGCCGTGCCCTGTCAGAGAAACCATCCTGGCATTTGCCTGAAGCGATTTAGGGAAATCACGAAAAACCTATATCAGGATGGCCGGACGCGGGATTGAACCATCGTCCACCTGCGAGTCCAGTGTGCTAACCACTGCGCCACCTCGGTTGGTCTACATGAAATGATTGAGTCTATTAGAAAGTTAGTAAGTTATTTCCCTCCGCTCTCGTCGGCGTGTAACTGTATCAGAACTTTCAGTACACGTAATAGCAGTACTACAGAGTAGTTTATCCACTCCGGTGAGATGTAATGCACTAAAACACTGCCAATTTTGTCTTATTAGGTAAACTTCCCGAAAATGAGGCGCGAATACAATCGGGTCTTGCGCGCGGTACGATTACCGAGGCACCCTTTAAGATACCCAAATACGGCGTGCTCCTTTATCGCGGGCCAGCCTGCAGCGAGTGCCCTTTCTTTCCTTTTGACCTCTTTGCGGCCGCTTTCCGAAGCGGCTCCGTTATCGCCGGCAGTGTGCAGTTCCCGGAATCTAAGCGAGCGCCCCTTTCATCCACGCACGCCGGTGTTTGCAGAGTAAGTGAAAAATCCGTCCGAGCCTGCGGCGGACGATTGCATCTGGTAATGACGGGTTGCCGGCCCGAACTAAAACAATCGGGGCCCGGCAGCCCGGCGCCATGTTTAATTACGGACCGCACGAGGCGCAGCGAGCGTGTGTGGAGTCGATAGTATCGGTGCGGCGCTGTCGATCTCTCGCGTGTACCGCACGTCGCGCGTGTCGTACCGGAGCGCAGGTCGTCGGTCGGGGTCAGCCATCGCACGGAAAGTGCTAAGGGCCCGACACTTAGCAGGCGCACGAAATCCAGCGGAATCTCTCTCTAATAGACCTTTCAGTGCGTCCGATACATGAGGAGATCCTTATAAAAAAAAAAGCTCTTCAGAATGCTGCTTTCAGTTATAGCAACTCAAACATGAAATCACGATTAATTACAGGACTATTCGGGGAAAAAAAAAGACTACTGCAGGAACTATGCACTCTAGGGTTATTCAAGGCTTGAAGTATTGCTGCAGTATCATACTTTCCGGGGACCACTTCTTGAAAATTGGTTCCGGTAGTTGACAGACATTAACACAACCACGACGCTACGCTCTACACGTTATCATACTGCCAACATACTACAGTTGAAATTACCTCATACACCGTTCCTCTTTTGGCCGGCCGAAGTGGCCGTGCGGTTAAAGGCGCTGCAGTCTGGAACCGCAAGACCGCCACGGTCGCAGGTTCGAATCCTGCCTCGGGCATGGATGTTTGCGATGTCCTTAGGTTAGTTAGGTTTAACTAGTTCTAAGTTCTAGGGGACTAATGACCTCAGCAGTTGAGTCCCATAGTGCTCAGAGTCATTTGAACCGTTCCTCTTTTACCCAGACCATCTGCCCCCCCCCCCCCCCTCCCCGCCCACTGTCCAAGTGATGTAAACTAGAAACGATCTAAGCAGTCCGTGAACACACAAATAAAAAACGGCAGAGAGACACGAGCGTAAGCTTAAATGGAACGAGGATGACAGAGAGTACATACAAAAAGAGAAAAAAAATTGTGAACTTTGGTGTTACAAAAGAATAGTAAGGAAAGCATGTGTAGATCGGGTAAGTTATCAAGGGGTAATGAATGAGTTCTGAGAGTAAAGAATTTTATGACTGCTTAACCAAAGTCTGTGTATGCTCAACGGCAATCTTCATTGCATTTCATTATTACGAAAGAAAGTAAAATATTAGGAGCTGATGAATATATAAAATTACAACGCTATGAGTGCAGCATGGAACAAACGTCAAATTGGCTTTCAGTTCTCTACGTGCTTCAGTTATCAGTCACACATAGAGGGTAGCAGTAGTGCCATCTGCAGTCTGTGTATAAGGGAAGACTACGCAATAGGTTTGTCATTCAGATATCATGTTGTCTTTTCTGAGAAGATCATGTTATACCTCCTGTAAGGAGGACAGACTCAGCATACAAAGAAGTAAAAACAACGTCCGGTGAAATTGATATCCGGCCGCTGTGGCCGAGCGGTTCTAGGTGCTTTAGTCTGGAACCGCGCTGCTGCTACGGTCGCAGGTTCGAATCCTGCCTCGGGTATGGATGTGTGTGATATCCTTAGGTTGGTTAGGTTTAAGTAGTTCTCGGTCTAGGGGACTGATGACCTCAGATGTTAAGTCCCATAGTGCTTAGAGCCATTTGAACCATTTTAGTTAGGTTTAAGTAGTTCTCAGTCTAGGGGACTGATGACCTCAGATGTTAAGTCCCACAGTGCTTAGAGCCATTTGAACGATTTTCTTGAAATTAAAATTAAGGACCGTAACACTAAGAGTGCAGTGGGAATTCCACTTTTAAACCCAGAGGAGAAAGCGGATAGTTGGGAAGAGTACGCTGAGGGCTTATCGGAAGACGTGATAAAAGAAGAAGCAGGCGTGGTAGGAAAGAAACAGGCGATCCACTATTAGAATAAGTATTTAGAAGAGCTTTGGAAATCCTGAAATAAGGCAGAAGGGATGGATAATATTCCACCGGAATTTCTAAATTTATTGGAGGAAGTGGCAACGAAATTCACTTTGGTGTGTAGAATGTATGAGACTGGTGACATACGACCAGACTTTCAGGAAAGCATCGTCCACACAGTTCCCAAGACTGCAAGAGCCGACAAGTGCGAGAATTATCCCACAATCAACTTAATAGCTTATGTGTCCAAACTGACGACAAGAATAATACACAGAGGTACGAAAAAGAAAATTGACGCTCTGTTAAACGACCATCAGTTTTGCTTAAGGAAAGGTGAAGTCACCAGAGAGCCCGTTCTGACGTTGTGGTTGATAATGGAAGCAGGACTGAAGAAAAATCAAGATGCATTCAAAGAGATTTGTCGACCTGGAAAAAGCGTTCGACAGTCTAAAATGGCACAAGATGTTCGAAATCCCAAGAAAATTTGGGGTAAGCGCCAGGGAAAGACGAGTAATGTACAGTATGCATAAGTGGCTTCTAATCTACGAAGCAGGTCGTTAAACAAATTTTTTACAAGAGCAGACAAGCGGTTATCATTCAAGATATTTAACTGCGTTGTTGTGCTTTCTGTATCTGTAATAATTTCTGTAAATATAAATTAGGGGAGAATAACTCTCGCAGAAAGCGTAGATTGTTGCACTTATTATGCTGCGCTGGTAATCTGAACTGCGATAACGTTCGCAGTCTTACTTGTGGCGTTGCGCGAGCAGTGGCTGTTGCGGTACGCGCCTGCTGTTCTGTAGCCGCCAGCGGAGGCTTATCGGAATCAGGAACGGCTGTTACGCCACCATCCGCTGCACTCGCACGTAATTTCATCAGACAAACAGGAGGAGGGGGAGGCGGGAGGCAGATATCAACAAGTAGGGCGCACAATTTACGTGCGACCACAGCGCGGGCCCCTGGAAGCATTGTGCTACGTGTGGTTCGCGCTCCACTAACTGAGAAAAATGTCCGTCAGTATTTCTCGCCTGCGGCGCACGGCCAAGTTCTTTATCTGGCTTGACATTCTCAGTGAGCCACGCGCCGTGACGAAACTCAGAGCTCCATTACAGGCGTGTGCTGGTCACGCGTGAGGTTTTTACATGATGGTTAACACTTCCGTTGTGTGGCTGACGTAGAGAGATGGCGCGGTTACCAACGAGAGGGGCTTAACAACTCTGGCCCTGCACTCAGATTTAGCGTTGCTATCTTTCAAGAAATCGTCCTGTCGTTGACTGTTTCCATACATCTCCATAAACAAATCAGTTGACATTACCTTTACATTACCCCATCCCTTGCACAGTTCCCAGTATTCTATAATCGGTAGAAATAATTAGAGCTACTGAGATCACTAATACACTAATAGTCATTAAAACTGTAAAACCAAGAAGGATACCAAATAATAAACTTTTAGTATTTGAATGTATCCATTGTAGTGGAAAGAGCAGATGTCTGAAGTTGAAGCTTTCTTGGGGAAAACTGTGGCCCCAACGATTCACTGTCGTTAAATGTTGAAAAGACCCGCTATACGCAGCTCAGAACGTGTAAGAAATTTCCTTCCAGCATGTGCATACCATACGAAGACAGCAGATAGAAGTGGCTGAAGGTCTTAAATTTCTGGGATTACAGCTCGATAATAAATTCATTTGGGAAGGACTTACCTAGAACTGCTGAGGCGCCCAAACAAGTCTGTAGCTGCAGTGCGAATGATGTCAGATGGAGGAGATATAAATATAAAAAAATTTACTTTCGTTCTGTTGTGTCATATGATACGATATTGTGGGGTAACTCGTGGAATGAAGCAAAAAAAAAAAAAAAAAAAAAAATGGTTCAAATGGCTATGAGCACTAAGGGACTTAACATCTGTGGTCATCAGTCCCCTAGAACTTAGAACTACTTAAACCTAACTAACCTAAGGACATCACACAACACCCAGTCATCACGTGGCAGAGAAAAATGAAGCAAAAGTTTGTAGACTGCAAAGACTGATTTGTGGTGTAAACTCAAGAACATCATGTAGAAAACTGTTTAAGGAACTGTGTATTATAACCACAGGTTCTCCATATATTTATTCCTTAATGAAATTTGTTGCACATAATAAGCCTATTTCGAACCGATAGCTTATGGCATAGTATCAGTACTAAGCATAACGACAATCTTGCTAAAGACCTGAATTCACTTAGCTGGGTCCAAAAAGAGGTCTAATATTCTTGCAACATACGTTTTCAATACATTTCCAGCAACCATTAAAAACTTGGTTTCAAATAAAGGTCACTTTAATCAGAGTTTGAAAGACTTCTTGGTAGGCAGATCCTTCTACTCTATAGATGAAATTCTCAAAAGGGACTGCTAGACCAGCATAAGTAAAATGTCTGTTACATTTCAGTTTTCACAGCACTTGGTCACAACAGTCCAGCAGTCCATATTAGTAATTTTTTGTGTATGATAAATGTATTGAAAGTGCAAACTATGTTTCAATATGACTGTGTATCAATTCTGCAAATACTAGCCGCTCTACTTTATTGTAATGCATTCATATACCTTGTCAATCTCCTGACAAATGATAAGGAAGTGAATATTATATTCAAATATTTCATTTTTTTCATATAATACTTTCTGACGTGTTCCATACCCACGGGAATCACTTCAGTTTAGGGCCTATGAAACTAAAACTGAATCTAATCTCAAACCGACATTGCATCAAGTCGAGCAGAAATTGGGTGACAGATAAGGGTATGTCATGCTGCTTCAACTCTGCTAGAATTCGGCTCTCGTCGTGGATGTGGTTGTGGTTATGAAACAATCGGAAACACGATTAAGGAAGCCTTTCAGGAGGGTTTATGTGAAAACACTACCCACGCATACGCCTGGGTGCATATGCCACTATTTCGGTTCAATATTGTCACGAAGATGTCTCGCACTCCAGTGCCTTGCTTGCTTTTAGTTGTTGTTTTTTTCGGTCGGAGTGGCCGTGCGGTTCTAGGCGCTACAGACTGGAACCGAGCGACCGCTAAGGTCGCAGGTTCGAATCCTGCCTCCGGCATGGATGTGTGTGATGTCCTTAGTTAGGTTTAATTAGTTCTAAGTTCTAGGCGACTGATGACCTCAAAAGTTATGTCGCATAGTGCTCAGAGCCATTTGTTGTTGTTTTTGTTGTCTCGCATGTTAATGCCCGACTGACTATGTCTCACTGCCATACCATAATATTTTCTTTCCATACACAAATCATAGTACTGAAAACCATATTTACTTTACCAGACGCACTGTAGACCAGAGCGAGGTGGCGCATTGGCTAGCACGCTGGACTCGCATTCGGGAGGACGACGGTTGTAACCCTCGTCCGGCTATCCTGATTTAGATTTTTCCCGTGGTTTCCTAAATCTCTTCAGGCAAATGTCGAGACGGTTCCTCTGAAAGGGAACTTCGACTTTCTTCCCATTCTTTCCCAAACGGATGGGTCTGATGACCTCACTGTTTGGTTCCCTCCAACCAAATCGACGAACAAACTAACGGATTGCAGGCCATTTTAAGTTTTTCGTTTATTTCTTACACTGACTATACCCCCATTGTATTCAACTTCCATACAAGGAAAAACATCTGGTTCTTTGACTGCATTCTTAATTTTGTGCCATTTGTCCACAGATATGCTGCCTATTTATTTATTACGTAAGCTTAACTATTTAGTTACTCGTTTCATTCTTAATTTTCTTCATTAGAGACGAATTTTGAAGTTTATCCGAAAACACACTTTTCGTCGAATACGTTCCATGGACTCGAATTCAATCTTCTATCACCCTAACGATGTGAATATTTCGTCTCGTGTTGCTGAGACTAGTTCTGGTGATACGCTATTTTCTGGCCTGACTTCTGTTTCACTTCCAAATTTCCTACTTTTCTGATGAAGCCTACTGGAGACTGCCGCAACGATGTATGTATGCAAAAATAATCAAGTGCACTGATGAAAACGTCTAGGGCTACCACTCCTGTCATGGCATCGTGGCTGCGCGGGATAGCTGCTCGGTCTGAGGCGTCTTGTCACGGTCCGCGCCCCCCACCCCCTCCCTCTTGAGAGGTTCGAGTCCTCCCTCGGGCATCTGTGTGTGTGTTGTCCTTAGCGTAAATTAGTTTAAGTTATTTTAAAGTCAGTAACGCCTTTAAACTTTTTTTTTAATTGCAGTGTTACATTTACACATCATGATTTCGGCTTTAAGTTGCCATTATGAAGTGTTTTAATGTTATACAGTGCTTAAGATGGCATACTGTCGTATTTAAAATATACTATTAGACGCATTGTCTAAGGGTCAATATTTCTGGTAAAAGCCTATTACTTAAAGCCGAAATCATGATCGTGTAAATGTAACACTCCGAATTAAAAAAAAAAAAAAACTGTCTAATGGCGGTACTGACTTTAAAGAAATATGTTATGACTGTGGCCCCAAAATATGAAAAAATTATTTAGTTTAAGTTAAAATAATTTGTGCGTAAGCTTAGCGACCGATGACCTCCTCAGTTTGGTCCCATAAGACCTTACCACAAATTTCCAAATGGCGTCGTGTTGTCGCAACGGTTCGACAAATTTTCTGTTCGTTATCTTCAGGTAAAGCGTCACCTTCACGTCCGTTTCGTTCCTTTCCGCACACTGCTCTGCCGAGAGCCCAACGGACCTTTGGAAAAGATATCGCAGCCGATGGTTGTGGGGCTGGCCAGAGGCCGATGGGGAACTGGGCGCCGAGTCCTGTCTATTCAACCGAGAAAGCCTGCACTCCCAATAGTCAGCCTCACTCTTTATGGGTTATATTGAGAGGGCTGCGACTCCCAGTTAAAATGAAAACAATTATAGTTCTGCGTCATTAACAAAGTATTTACTTAACCAAGTACGCGTTTCCATGGTTACACCAACATCATGTAGAAGTCATTATCTGTATAGAGATAATTGTTGGCAGTTTCTTGTAGTAGCACATTAGGTAATCGATAGGTCGCACTGTAAGTACCTTCTGTATCTTCAAGTTATTTCATACATCGAATCTACAAACGCTGTAGATAGTTCATGTAATTATAAACAACGAAAACTGTAACCTTCTGCGTGAGGCATCTCACAAGATGCTGTAAGAAATCGCCAATACTTACACCTTTGTAAAAGATACCCTCTACCTGATAATGATGCAGGAAGCATCGAAACGTGTGCAGGATAAAAACATTGTGTGGCTGACGGAAAATCATAATTGTTCCCTGTATAAAAAATGGCTGAAGCGCAGCCTCTTTTTTTTCTTTTTGTCCTAGACGGTGGCGGATTAATTCACCAGCGTTGACAATGTCGCCGTTTATCTCATAAGTAGAACGTATGTCTGTGCCACTATCTGTTTGCGCTCATAAATCGTGGTCCTGAAAAGCTGCCAACGTTGCTAATCATTTACAAAAGATCATCCACGCTTCGTTTTATGTACTTGGAAGTACCCACAGTACAGTGTGCTCCCCGCCAGAGGCAGCTGTCTGGCCACGGGGAATCGTGCTCGCTACCCCCACCACGCATTCTCACGCAGGCAGGCCGTCTCTGCCGCCTCCAGCGGAAATACCGACTTCTGCGGTCGGCTGTTGTCTGACGTGTGTCAGACGAACCCATTCTACCAGAGCTGACCGTAGCTTGAGGTCAAGACGCCCCCCCCCCCCCCCCCCAAGTGGTTGCTCGTGGGAACTGCGAGATCCTTCAAAAAATGCGATCTGCGGTCCAGACTTGGCTGATGTTACCGTTGCCTGGAACCGCAGTACCTGGAAACAGCGGATTCCTGATACAACGAAAAGGTCAGACGTTTCAGGAACCGTCTTATCAAGATCTCTCAATTTTTTTAGCTGGTTTTGTGCAAATAGTTCTCAAGTGTTCAAATGTGGGTGAAATCTTATGGGGCTTAAGTGCTAAGGTCATCAGTCCCTAAGCTTACACATTATTTAACTTACATTATCCTAAGGACAAACACACACACTCATGCCCAAGAGAGGACTCGAACCTCCGCCGGAACCAGTCGTACAGTCCACGACTGAAGCGCCTAGGACCGCTCGGCTAGTCCCGCGCGGCCAAATAATTCGCCAAGTGTTATGGAAAACGCACTGAGACCTGATAAGTGAATCTTGTGCTAGCAATTTCGATCTAAAAGATCATTATCAGGCCACAAATGTCACCTTACCGTATATATATTTATAAAGCATGATTCGGATAGTCATCAATCTGTCCCAAGTTTAAAATATATTAAGAGCAATAGTGTAAGTCTCCCTTGCAGCTATTACGTGCATAAAATAAAGATGCAATAGAATCCTGTGCGTTAGGTTATTCTTGCGCTGGGCAGCGTGGAAGACGCTTACATGCCAACGTCCTTGTGCTTATTCTGGAAAAATTTCGGAGCTTGTCCCAGGAGACCAGAATACTGGCACCAATAACAGCAGTGAGCGGCAATGATAGTTTAAGTGTGCTCGCTGAGACGGTTTGCGCCCCTCATTCTGTCGCATCAAATCAGAAGACAGACACAACGATACTCATAAATCAACAGTTAGAATTGAAGTTCGAAAAAATGAAATAGAAAAACTGAGACAAGAGTGACCGATTTAGAGAAGTAGGAATTTAAGAAAAGTTGAGAAATGTCGTCAACAGCAGACATTGTGGATATTCACCATTTTTAAATTTCCTCGCCTCACGTCTATGGCCAAAAATGTTTTTGTCATCGGACTACAGGTCCTAATATACTGGAGCAATAATGGCATTGTCAAATGATAAACACAAAATCAGCGCCAGCATCTCCAAATATTTTGATTTTGCGTAAACGTAGGCTTCCGCGGTCGTCACGGTCAATAAAATTGTTCAGGGTTTGGGACCACATTGTCAACTATAAAATTCCGACGTTTCGGCGACTGTTGGAAGAAGCCTTCCTGAGGGTGCATTGCTAACTGCTGACTGGGCGCTAGTTTGATTTCTTATATACAATGGGAAGAGTGCTGTCATTGGATATGAGGGTGAGAAGGAAGGGTATTGGGTGTTCTTTTATTAATCTTTGCATTACGTGTTGCCATTGGCGGAAAAGGCGTTTTTCCATGGGAGTTTCCTTTATTACTTCCCATTAGTGCACATCAGCGATTAGGAAACTGAGCGGCGACTGCAGCGTAGCGTTGTTTACTAACTGCCTAGTGTCGGGTAGGGCGCGTCAGCACTCTGGGTACCCTCCGCCGCTGTGGCCTACCGCGCGCCTGTTGCTTTGCGAGAGCTGTCCTTCCGCAAAGCTGTCACTACTGGCATCCAACACGCAGGAAGTCGGTACTCCTCTTCTCTATTCACGTTATCTGGTCTCTTGGATATAGCCTCTCTGATCTTCCAAGCTAAACGGCTGTTTCGCCAGTACGCGGGCCTCTCGAAATCCGATCTTCATCCTGCACTGTTCCTGGTGTTATGCCACCGCTGATTTATTGTATTGTTTGAGACCGATATATCTCTCGTGTTCAGGCAACCTTGTCCTTATTGGATGCCCAGTCTCGCCTTCATACACCTGTCCATGTTCGCACCCTATTTCATAAACTCCGGCAGCATGAAACTTCTCAATTGTATCTTTCGTGGAGCCCAGAACGTCTTTTATTTTGTAGTTGCTAAGATTTTGTGTTTAGCACTTGACGACGCTACTATGGGTCCGGTGTATTAGAATATGCTTTTATAAAAGAGATCTGAAGATGGTCATTATTGACCGAAACGGGTAGTCTGATGACAAAAAATTTGTGACCATGGACGTGAAGTTAGGGAAATTTATTCTATATTCGGGTCACTGTTCAATTGGCGACCATACCGCAGCTTGTTCATCATTTTTATTTTAGAATGGCACTCCTCAACAAACATCTAGCGTTTATCTCGCAATGTCTCACCCTCACATTCACTGGAAACGCGGTAAACCCATGTAGGCTCAGTCTCGTCCACTTCTGGTGGAGACTGGTTAACTGCTAATGAGAGGTGAAGTTTATAAAGTCTTGTCATGTGATAGCGGCTTAAGAACTGTTTTATGCCCGTAAAGTTTTAACCTGCGTTTGCCGGCCGAAGTGGCCGAGCTGTTCTAGGCCCTACAGTCTGGAACCGCGTGATCGCTACGGTCGCAGGTTCGAATCCTGCCTCGGGCATGAATGTGTGTGATGTCCTTAGGTTCGTTAGGTTTAAGTAGTTCTACGTTCTAGGGGACTGATGACATCAGAAGTTAAGTCCCATAGTGCTCAGAGCCATTTGAACCATTTTGAACTACACAAACATTATTGTGGACTACCAGTATCATTTCATGCTTGAAGGCTTTCTCGATTGCGATGGGATCATCCAGCAGGTTAACTGTCCGTGTAGTAAGGCCAGTCTCATGGTGCAGTGATTTGAGGAGCACGATAGTGAACTCATTTTGATATCTTCACAGGCAGGTTCGACCTATCTGAATCCCATACAACGCATCTGGGCCGCTGTCAGGCGTCCACAGATCACCAGGCAGGAAGTTACATAAAACTCGTGACCTTTGTGTGGAAGTATGGTGCCATGTAATAGTGTAACCCACGAGGGGCTTTTTGAATCCCTCCCACGCAAATTCGCCGCTGTAATGGGTTCCAGAGTTGTGTCGACAATCTACTGAGCTGTTGGTCACAGTGATTTGGCTTGTGAGTGTACGTACTTTCCCAGAGGCTAACGAAAGGGGAGGTCACATGCGATTGTACGCCTCATCTGCTTAAACCCGAACTAGTGAGTGTGTAAGAACCTCGATGACTTGGGGTCATTAACCCTAAAGTTTCTTCCTCCCATAGTGGCCACAGTGTGCAGTAATAAACCAGAGAGGGCCGGCATTCCGTTGTAGTCCTGTCAGCGCCGGCCAGCCTGGGGAACCAGGAAGGCAAGAAGGCAGGCAGGCGGGCAGGCAAGCAGGCGGGTGGGCTGCTTTAGCGCGGGCACCGTTACGTTACGTTACGCCGCGCCAGCCTGCGACCGCGGTCTCGCCTCGCGGCGCTATTAATCGCCGCCCCCTGAACTCTGGCAACCCAAAGCCATTCACCTGCCCGCCTCTCGCGCCGGCGTCTTCAGGGTAATGAGCCGCACTGCGGAGGGAGTTACCAACGCCGCTCCAAGAACAACAAGCGGCTCTGCAGAGCGCGACTGAAGCACGTCGTACGCGGGAGACTTGTTTGTCTCGGTCGGCTACTCGTGGCAAGTGAGTAATGCAGAGGACTTGTATTGCTTCACGTGATCCTTGTCTGGAACCCAAATTGATCTTCAATATAGTCGGCTTCTAACGGAATATATTCAATAAAATGATGAGGTAGGCACCCTAGCGTGCATACAATCGTCAGGAGTGAGGCAAGCAGGATCATACATACTTCTCAGTCCACCATGCGGTGCGTGGCGGAAGGTACCTCGTACCACAACTAGAATCTTCTCTCCCTGTTCCACTCCCAAACACAACGAGGGAAAAATGGCTGCCTATATGTCTCTGTACGAGCCCTAATCTCTCTTATCATATCTTTGTGGTCCTTCCGCGAAATATAAGTTGGCGGCAGTAAAATTGTACTGCAGTCAGCCTCAAATGCTGGTCCTTTAAATTTCCTCAGTAGCGATTCACGAAAAGAACTCCTCCTTTTCTCCAGAGACTCCCACCCGAGTTCCTGAAGCATTTCCGTAACACTCGCGTGATGATCGAACCCAACAGTAACAAATCTAGCAGCCCGCCTCTGAATTGCTTCTATGTCCTCCCTCAATCCGACCTGATACGGATCCCAAACGCTCGAGCAGTATTCAAGAATAGGTCGTATTAGTGTTTTCTAAGCGGTCTCCTTTACTGATGAACCACATCTTCACAAAATTCTACCAATGAACCGAAGACGACTATCCACCATCCCCACAACTCACATTACAGGCATGTTCCACTTCATATCGCTCTGCAATGTTACGCCCAAATATTTAATCGACGTGACTGTGTCAAGCGCTACACTACTAGTGGCGTATTCACACATAACGGGATTCTTTTTCCTATTCATCTGCATTAACTTACATTTATCTATATTTAGAGTTAGCTGCCATTCTTTACACCAATCACAAATCCCGTCCAAGTCATCTTGTATCCTCCTACAGTCACTCAACGACGACACCTTCCCGTACACCACATCATCATCAGCAAACAGCTGCACACTGCTATCCACCATATCCAAAAGATCATTTATGTAGATAGAAAACAACAGCGGACCTACCACACTTCCCTGGGGCACTCCAGATGACACCCTCACCCCCGATGAATACTCACCATCGAGGAGAATGTACTGGGTTCTATTACTTAAGAGGTCTTCGAGCCACTCACATATCTGGGAACCAATCCCATATGCTCGTACTTTAGTTAGGAGTTTGCAGTGGGGCACAGAGTCAAAAGCTTTCGGAACTCAAGGAATATTGAAAGGTCTCTGTTGGATTCCATTCATGTTTAATTTCTTAAATCTGTTGTCATTTACGGCATAAATTCCTCTTCTAAATTTACTGTGGCGTTTCTGACTATCTGGGAGGAGACTGAGTAGTGGAACGTGTTACTTTTACACATAAACAAGGACGATCTGTCACACTACTACACTTTAAAACACAGTTTATATGTAATTCGTGTCACACAGTCTCATACGGAACCTACATCCGCTTTCTTTTATATACTGTATATGATAAGATACTGTCATCCCCCTTCCCTTCTGTGTGAGAGGATGAATGAGCAAATGTATTTCTAGTTGCATGCTGGATGGTAGCAGACAAGCCTGTCTGCTAGAGAACAGTAGGACCAACGTCGGAACAGGTAGCTACGCTTTCTAAAAGCAAAGAGGTTTCTATCCTTAGTATGGTCCTGTCCGTCCGTTGTCATGTTGGTATAGGAAGCTGCCCCTCTGGCTACTTCCGTTTGTATTTGTGAGCCACCCCTCAGGAAGGGACCAGTCAGTCGGTCCGTGGCGAGCGTCTGAAGTGGTAAGATCTCCGGCTAAGCTCGTGTCTGCTAAGTCCGTAGGACAATGGATTTCTTAAGTTCAGCCTAACTGAAAATTTAATCACCTTTATTTCAGGTTTAGCTCTAAAATATCTAATGTTATCTTAAATTGCAGCGCAGTGTAATTCTCGTGTGAAGTTCAGAATATATTCCGGTAGTTGCTTTGTCACTACTTTGTGAGTAAAGTGGAGCCACGTGTTGATCAGTAACTCTAACTAAGTTCATCAATCTTAAATGCGAATGTGCGTGAGATTATAACGTCTCGTCTTGACAGTATTTTTCAATATAGCAACTTTTCTTTATGTTCAACCCACGTGGGGTGTACTTTGTGAGACCACTATCACGTGCTTATATAATTGTTTGACCCATCAGGTTAATAGTAAGACGATAGTAACCAGTTCGAGGTTTTTCTTTTGTAAATTGCTTTTCGATCTAATTTATTTTAATTATCAAAATTATTGTGGAGTTACACTCTTTGTGTAAACCAAGTTGACCACGTGAAGCATGTGGTGTAATCATCAAAGTAGCCCTCAGCTATTCTTTTCGAGAAGATTTCACGGACAATTAGTATGAATTTAGTTTACCAGTGTGTGATAATTACATGACGGACAGGATTGTGCTACGAACGTAACTTCTTTGGGTGAAAATTGAATCGGTTGGTAGAGGTTAACTTTCTCTTGCATATGTTTCAACGTTCTTTGTGTGTTGTTTTATGAATGCAGTGTTGTATGCAGTCTCCCAATCTTGGCTCCATATTTGATGTGTTCCGTAAGATTGCAATCTCACATTTTCACAATCCTAAATAAGGCACCAGTTTAGTTAGGAATCAAGTTTAATATGCTGAAATTTCAATGATCAATGTTAAAATAAATTTCCAAATATAAACTGATTTATTTCTTTTTATTTAAATTATATATATATATATATATTACCGGTTGTCGTATGACTATTAAAAGATTATAATTAATGTTAGTCTGGTTGGGAATTTGGTAAGCTAGACTGGATACCTGGTGAAACAGTTGCGCTGTAATGCAAGGTTAACTTCCCCAGACAGCTCACAGTTTTTTAACCTGCTTTTATTGACTATCAGTACCGCTTTCATAGAAAAATAAAGTAACAGCGTTACAATATGGCATCCGTCTGATACCCTTCATCCATGGTTCGCAAGATACCATGTGAAAAAAGGGCGAGTTGCGTTTCGCAGGAGCGATGCTTTCGAAAGCCATGCTGATGCATGGACAGCAACTTCTCTGTCTCAAGGAAATTCATTATATTCGAACTGAGAATATGTTCGAGAATCCTTTAACAAACCGATGTTAAGGATATGGGTCTGTAATTTTGAGGATCCGTCCTTCTACCCTTCTTATACACAGGCGTCACCTGCGCTTTTTTCCAGTCGCTCGGGATATTACGTTGGGAAAGAGATTCGCGATAAATGCAGGCTAAGTAATTAGCCAATGCAGTAGAGTACTCTCTGTAAAACCGAATTGGAATCCCATCAGGACCTGGCGATTTATTTATTTTCAACCCATTCAGTTGCTTCACAGCTGCGTTTGAGAGGACCTAGTTAGGCTCGAGAGTGCCAGAGACACATGACTGATAACACATTTATTGGGTGGTAATACAGGATTGCCTTAAGAAGTGCCATGCAACATATAGGCCACTGGAGCAGTGCCTCGTCAACAGCGGATTGCCGGCGTGTGCTCTGACTCTTGGGACGCCTATCTGTCGCCATCCGTCTATGGAAAAGCGAGTCTGGCTGGAAGGACACTGCTGCTGCAAACTGCACTGTCAACCTCTGAGACAATGCAGGTGGGGTGCGGAGGCCTCCATCAGACCTGTATGATCTGGACGCTGTTGCTCATCTGCCTTCAAGGGGGAGGGGGGGGGGGGCACGGCTGCTGCTCATCTAGTTCCTGTAGGAAACACCGATGACGCCAGCTACTGTCTCCCAAGCGGGGGCTGAGAGTTGTGCCAACAAGTACTTCAGCTGTATTTGGGGCCTGACTCCTGAGTGCAAATCTTCGACGTCAGCGAATGCACTTTGGAGATCGACACGTAGAGCTGGTGCCCGCTGGAGTACTGCCGCCCCGTAACGTAAGAGCCACCACTGCGAAGCGTCGTGTGGCGGATGTAACGTTACGGCGCGGCCGTCGACCAGCGTACTCCAGCGGGCGCCAGCTCTACTTGTGGATCTCCAAAGTTCATTCGCTGATGTCAAAGACTCGCACCTAGGAGTCAGGCTCCAGGTACAACTGAAGTACTCGCTGGCGCACAGAAATCGTCTCTCAGCCCCTGTTTAGGAGACAGAAGGCGGCAGCATCGGTGTTTCCCACAGGGATTGGATGAGCAGTGGTAGTGGCTCCTAAGGTGGATGACGGACACTGTCTAGGTTATGCAGGTCAAGCCTCCAGCAGACTTGGAGAGTGAGGGCGGTCCCTGCACCCTATCAGCATGGTCTCGGAAGCTGCCAGCAGCAGAGTCCTTCTAACAGGACTCATGGTTACACAGATGATAGAAGACAACTAGGCGTGATGAGGGTCGACTACCATCGCCTTCCCTCTCATTGCTTAGCTGACTCCTGCGTGCAAATCTTCGACGTCAATGAGTGCACTTTGGAGATCGATACGTAGAGCTGGTGCTGAGACAGGGGCTGAGACTACGCACTGGTAAGTCGGAAATCAGCACTTAGCAATCAGTTACCTGTTAAGAAGGGCTGGATACTTATGTTGGCACTCCCAATGCGCTCTGCGGCGGTAAGGATGGCTTTGACATCATGTGTCCTGGTTTTGCCTCGCTGTCCGAGGTCCTAGTTTCTTCAGACTTCCTTTAGAGGCTCTTTTCTGTTGGTTTCCCACCTGAATACTTACTGTTACGTTGTACGTAGCCTTCCTTACGAAACTTTGCCTTGTCAGTAGTGTGACAGTATCTCTCAGGTTCCTTCATGTCATTATGCTTCACTCAGATGCCTGGGTGCTAGGACTGCTGGGACGTTTCCCCGTGCTGCGACAGCTTCCGTGTTTGTCGCAACTTGGTCAGCATTTCCCCTTAGCTGGCAGTCTACTGGTCACTGACACAGCCGGTTCGGCTTTCGGGAGCTGCCCAGGTAGAACTTGGACGAGTTTGTAGTGACCGCGGCGGGTATTGTCACGGGGCGTAAAAATTTCATTTAGACCAACAGAGGTGTCAGCACTGGTCTCGTACTCGTGTTTATTGGACTTCAAATGAGTGTCCGGCTATCCTTTAAATCGGTTAGCGTAAAGTTCCCATATTTCGGGTGGTTGCTTTATTCCGGGTAGCTGAATATCTCCTGCATTTCGTAGCGAAGATAATTTTGAGTCGCCATTGTGATTTTGAGACCGATGGTGTTGATGTTCTCTTTCAGGCACCTAAAATGTACTTTCGAAGTATTTCATGTAAGGCTGTAATTTGAAGCACGCTCTTTCTTAATTGATAAAAGTGTCATCCACAGCTCATTAAGTGTTAACTGCCTAATTAGGAATTCAGAGGTGGTCCCTAATAGCGGGTAGTAATAGGTTTCGCTAATTTGGCACCTGAAATTTGGCGTCAGTTTATACAGACAGATGTTCTGATTTTTGTTCCAGATGCCACTTTTCCAGAGTTTGAGACACAAAGACTTTCATATGTTGGGCATACCACGGAGTTGCAACGATGGAAATGGCTGCAAATTCATTCAAGAAAATGTGGAATTTAGGACTGTGAACCTCTAGTTCCTTCATCTACGAATTTTCCTCCACAGTAATCTGCAGCAAAGCGGATAAGGTCTTAGAACACACTTCAGGTCCATTGTCGAATGCAGTTAATGGAACGCAGGAAACGAAATCAGACCACCTCCTGCAGTTCCACCAGCAAACGCAAAACCAACAGCAGATCGAGCAGTAGTGTTGACGTTACCTCCTTTTAAAAAGGCTCTAGAGCGGTCGCTGGGTAGAGCTGCCAGACGGAAGCCCTTCGTAAGAAAGAACCGAAGAGTCACGAAGCAGCGGCATCATGGTGAGGAAGACTCCGATTGAAGCGTTGATGAATTTTACCGGACCAGTTGCTTTCGCTGGTGTTATAAACTTCATGAAGGTGTCGGCGATGATACTTGGAAAGTTTTTAAATGTGACTTCTGTATCAAAAACCACAAAGACTGAGCATTTTTCTTGTTATGGCTAAAACGTGTGCAGTGGAGACAAACATTTGTTGTGAATAAAGACTATGTTACCAGTTCGATAAATTTTAGTGTTTGATTACAATCCGTAATTACGAAACACGACAACCCGAAATTAGGAAGCATATTTTCCGGAGATAAGGATTACACTTCTGGTATTACAGAACGAGAAAATATTCAGAAGACATTTTGCACTGGTAGCATTTAAACGTTCATTAGTACTAGCACAACCCATTTACCATCATTTAGAAACTGATAATTAAAACACTATTCTGTGTCCTTCCGAAGGATTTATTAAAAACTAAATATCATGCTTCAAAATGTTAACCGGTTTCGATTTTGTGAAAAATCATCTTCAGACCATGTCTCAATTGGTGGTGAGCAGAAATGACAGTGGAGGATTGGTAAGTGCCGGAGGACGCCACTGCTCACAGCCTAAGACATTGTGTGAAGATGATTTTCGATAAAATCGAAACATTTTGACATGTGATTTTTAGTTTTTAATGAATCCTTGCGATCGAGACTGATTAGTATTTTAATTATCTATGAGATCGCTATTAATTTCCACTAATGTTTTCAAAAGTTATTAAAGAATATTAATTTACGGGTAATTTTAAATTTTAAAGCGGTACCCAACAATGGGCACATTCCCTTAACTGTAATTGGCCGGACTGGTGTCCTTAAAAGCGACACGGCCGCATTGTTTTCTGTGTTTTTATTTATTCATCCTAAAGTCCCAACTGTATTGATGTGGTGGTAAGCTTCATATTAAAACGTGATATTTATTTCTTCACGAGTGTAACAATTATGCTTGAAGTAAGACCACAAAATTGCTCAATGGATTTATGCAATACTTTGAGAATTCCAAGCGTATTTGAAAAAAGTGGTAATAACGTGGAGATTTACGAAGAGATTGGAAGTTCGTAAACATCTGAAAATGAAAAAGTAAAAAAAATGCAGCTTCACGCGAAGGAAAAATAATTGCATGACCAAGTTCTTCCGTCACTTGGAGGTCACGAAATGCAAAGAAATCAATGTAAGTACGTACATCTTGAAAAACAGGTCTACTAAGAAGCGCCTGAGGTCCAGTAATTTCATTATCAGATGGCATCATCTTCCTTGCGGAAATGAGCGTTGTGCTGTTAAAGCTTCATAATAGCAGTGTCACGTATTCTAGCAAACAAGCGCAATCGCCAACTGCGGATGACTTCTCTTTCAGGCCATGTTTCCTGTTTCGTTTCGAAAATAAGAAGTTGAACACTTTAGGTTAGCAACTTTTTCAACTTGGGTATATGATTTAGTGCTCAAAACACCGCGCACATAGTACAGTGTACCCACCGATTATACTGAGTTGTTAGGTATGAAAATTCCGGAACTAATGATTATGCAATAAACTATTTTCCTCTAGTAGGAGTACGGAAATTTTTGCTGGGACACTAAAGTTACTATTGCTTGTTTATACGTAGATACGCTCCCTTGATTGTGGCATCTGACACAAGTTGAAGGAAGGAGCAGAGTAAAACAATAATTACTGCAGTTAGCCGGTAAACATTTCACATAAAGACTCGGAAAGTGTGTTAACATGAAAGGCAGCCAAGCCGTGCAGTTTTATGCGATTTACCGCTTAATCATCGGGTAATGCAACTGAATATTCGTTTTGCTGCATTTCTTACATTCTGCTGTCTTTCTTCGCCAATTCTTTCATGGTTAACGATAACAAGATTCGTTGTCTACCATTTCTAGATGAATGATATTAATCTGAAAAAAAATTCTGTTGCTGGGTATGGAAAGGGCTGAGAGATATTCGTAGTTTCCGCCATGTGTTTTCCAATTTGGAACTCTTGAGATGAGTGGCGAGTTTCTTAGAGTCTCTACCAAGCCAACTAATATTTTTCAAAATTTCCGCAGCACGTGTCTCTTCTTTTTAGTCCTTTCCTCCACAGACTCATTCTCACAAGTACTAAGTGACTTATTCCGTTTTCTGCGACTGTAATGAGATCTCGTTTCGATCAGAAAGATTTAGCTTTATATATATAGCATCTTCAGTGGCCACTGCAACAATTGTGGTTTCCCTTACCGATCGGTTTAGCGATATTATAACAGTTCTCATGTTTAAAATTACTTTTATTGCTCACGTTTTTGGCATCGTACATAATTTCCATGCGTTCTTCTATGCAAAGGCATTAGATTTTTATCGCAGTGCACTGTACTGACACTCCCTCGATAGTTATACAGGCCTGTGACTATCTGTTTAGCCGTTCTTTATATACACTTTATATACTCCCTTGCTAGACCGACTAATGCGGGTCCCATAAGCTTGAAAAGTAGTCGAGTGTAGGAGGGGAAAGTGCGTTGTATATAAACTCGTTTGTAGACACTATGCTGTTTTGCAGTATCCTACTAGCTAGTCATAGTCTGTCGTTTGTGCAGGTATAGCTATATCTATGTGATGCTTGCAATTCGCGTCTCTGGTCTCTGATTTTCTCAGATATTTGTGTGAGAAATGACTCATTAGTCCCGCAGTCTTAGGCTACTACTGTTTTGTTTCGTTAAGTGCGGAATTTCGCGTTTGTCTACATTAAGAGCTGGTTGCCAGTGTCTGTATCAGACTGACATTTTGTCGAGATCTAAGAAGGAACTAATGAAATGTTTGAACCAGAGACGTTCCTCGTGGGTAACAGTGCCAGCTGTGTTAAAGTATAAGATTACTAGTGATACTATCCGCTAAGTCTTGTATAATATGGATACTTATTCTTACTCTCAATTTACCATACGATCCAGTTTCCACAATTCCGTCAACGATGAAAATTTTAAATACAAGGTATACCAGGAGTAGTGATCAATATTGAGGAATATGACAGGAACAGTCATTCGAAAAAAGGAAGTCTATTGAACATGAGTCCTGAATTTCAGACCGTAAGACCTATTAGCACTTACTTATCGTTGATACTATGGAACTAATCTCATCTACTGTAGACTATTTCCTTTCCATATTTAGGGAGTAGATGGTATGGACGAAAACAAGAAAAATTTATCGAGCAAATATTGGCCCTAACATGCGTGCCTTAAAAGGTATTAGCATTTGTTCAGTAAAAGAGATGTGTTTCACAGTAATGAAGATTAACAAGTGCTCATAGCTCTTAACATAAGCGGTTATGAACCAATGTTAACTCAACATTTTTTTCTTGTTTTGGGCCATACGAAAAGCAAACAGATTGCAGTACAAGAGATTTGTTGCACCGTTTCACTGTGTAAGTAGGCAGTTTAGGTTTTTTTATTGGTAACGCCACGTAGCGCTCTGTATGAAAATCACTGGCTGTGCTGTGTGCAGTCTGTGGCTGGTTTGCATTGTTGTTTGCTATTGTAGTGTTGGGCGGCTTGATGTTAACAGCGCGTAGCGTTGCGCAGTTGCAGGTGAGCCGCCAGCAGTGGTGGATGTGGGGAGAGAAATGGCGGAGTTTTGAGAGCGGATGATCTGGACGTGTGTCCATCAGAGACAGTAAATTTGTAAGACTGGATGTCATGAACTGCTATATATATTATGACTTTTGAACACTATTAAGGTAAATACAATATTTGTTCTACATCAAAATCTTTCATTTGCTAACTATGCCTATCAGTAGTTAGTCCCTTCAGTAGTTCGAATCTTTTATTTAGCTGGCAGTAGTGGCGCTCGCTGTATTGCAGTAGTTCGAGTAACGAAGATTTTTGTGAGGTAAGTGATTTGTGAAAGGTATAGGTTATTGTTAGTCAGGACCATTCTTTTGTAGAGATTATTGAAAGTCAGATTGCGTTGCGCTAAAATTATTGTGTGTCAGTTTAGTGTTGATCAGAATAGGTAAACAGCGAAATGTCTGAGTACGTTCAGTTCTGCTCAACTGTTTAAAAATCAAATAATGTAAGACGTTTATCAGCACAGTAATTCATTAATTTTTCTAAGAGGACGTTTCAACTGGCTCTTAAGGTCTGGATTTTAGAGTCGTTGTTCAATAGACGCTCTTGGCTTCGAATGATCGTTCCTGTCATAACCCTGATATTTACCCCTCCTGCTGGGACACTGTGCACACTATTTTACTTCCCTGGAGTACACTTCATTATCTGCAGATGACTCTCTATGCAGAATAACGTGCTGCACCTTGCATGTCAAGATATATTTGGCCCAGTCCCAAACCTCCCTAGTTACCGCAATGAAACGCCTGTTATAAAGAAGATGTCGATGTGGTACTGAATTACAGGGCTTAGGAACACCGATCAATCTAGTTACGTATATCCGACTGGAGATTAACAGAATAGAACGGTCAGCTCGTAAAATTCGCAGAGACTTCATTGTAGACCGTTCTTTTCATGAAGACAGTTGGAATAAATTCCCGACCTGGAAGTAAGTGGCTCAGATCCACTGAGCGCCGATGCTCAATAGCAGAGCCTGCCCAATGAGGCGCTCTGTACGTTTCACGCTTCTTTCCTTAATCGGCCTCTACTTTGGTCTCGCCCGTTCAACGGAGTAACATCGTCATCCCGCGTGTGACACATCCCTCTTTACCACCGGCGGGAGGCGGGTCAGCGCCGTGAAAGCGCATTCTGGGAGACGGAGGGCGGCGCTTTGTCCGGACCGTGGCGAACCGACTTAAGGGCTGAGAAATTGTGGCTGTCTGCTTTGATGGGCCGCTTCCTTCCCGGGCTGCAGCTGCGGGTGGGACAGGCGAAGCGCTCCATCCCAGAGTACAGCCCCTCCTTGAGGCTGCACGAGTAGACAGCCATCACTCTCGCACCGAGACCCACCCACTGCGCAGCTGCTGCAACCTGCGAGTAGCGTACGCTTGTTTCATACCGGCATATACTGGTAAATCGACTGGTGGCTGCGCCAAGTAATTTACTGTGGCAGAGAGGGGTCACTAGCAGTGTGCGTTATTATATTTCTCCAACTCTTCAAGATTTACCAAAACTGGTGTTGAGAGACAGCTGAAATCCTTAAAATTGAGCAAAGCTCCAGGACGGGATGGAATCCGTGTCAGATTCTATACCGAATTTTCGGCTGAGCTAGCCACTCTTCTAACTGTAATCTATCGTAGCTCCCTCGAACAAAAAACCGTGACGTTCTTGGAAAAAATACAGGTCACAACCGTCTACCAGAATAATAGAAGTGGTCCATAAAATTACCGTCCACTATCTTTGACAACAATTTGTTGTAGAATCTTAAAACATTTTCTGGGCTCAAATATAGTGAGGTACCTCGAACACAATGACGTTCTCCATGCCAACCAGCACAGATTCCGAAAACATTGATCTTGCGGAACGCAACTCGCAACTTTCTTCCATGACATTCTGAAAGCTTTGGATCAAGGCAATTATGTAGATGCAGTATTTATTCCATTCTGAATGCATTTGACATCTACCCTTGATGTCAAAAGTACGATCATATAAGCTATCAAGTGAAATTTGTGACTGGGCTCAGAACTTTTGGTAAGGAGCAGACAGGATGTTATCTTGCACAGAGAGTCATCCTCAGATAAGAAGTAACTTCGGGTGTGCCCCAGGGAAGTGTGTTGGGATCCTTGCTGTTCATGTTGTATATTAATGTCCTTGCAGACAATATTAGTAGTAACTTCAGGCTTTTTTCAGATAACAGAGTTATCTGTAGTCGAGTACTGTCTGAAAGAAGTTGAATAAATATTTAGTCAGATCATGATAAGATGGATTGGCAACTTCCTTTAAATGTTCAAAAATGTAAAATTTTGCAACTTACAGAGTCAAAGACATAGTATCCTATAACATCAGTGAGTCACTGTTGGAATCGGACAAATCATACAAATACAGTATGTGATCAAAATTATCCGAACACCCCGAAAAACATACGTTTTTCATATTAGGTGCATTGTGCTGCCACCTATTGTCAGGTTCCAGATAAGTTTTATAATCTGGCAATAATTTATGGATTTCTAGTTTTAGCTTGACGATGTCCACTTTGGAAAGAAGGGCTCCGAGCACTATGGGACTTAACATCTGTGGTCATCAGTCCCCTAGAACTTAGAACTACCTAAACCTAACTAACCTAAGGACATCACACACATCCATGCCCGAGGCAGGATTCGAACCTGCGACCGTAGCAGTCGCGCGGCTCCGGACTGAGCGCCTAGAACCGCTAGACCACCGCGGCCGGCTCCACTTTGGAAAGACGGTAGTTATTGTTATTCTGAAGAAGGTTGGGTTATTCCGACTAAAACCTAGGTAAATTCTAGGCAAACGGTGCGACTGAAGCTGTTAATTATTTAAATTAAAATAATTTTTTGTGGGCCAACACCTTATTGAATTGCAGTATTACCGATGGAGGGCGCCACAAACTTTTCAGCCAGGTGTCCGGATACATTTGATCACATACTGTACCTAAGTGTAACACTTCTTAGGGATATGAAATGGAATGATCATATAGTCTCCGACTTGGGTAAAACAGGTGGTCGACTTCGTATTCTTGGTAGAATACTGGGGAAGTGCAACCAATCTACAAACGAGATTATTACAAATCACTCGTGCGACCGGTTCTAGAATATTGCTCAAGTGCGTGGGACCCGTACCAAATAGGACGGAAAGGGATGCTGAACATACACACAGAAGCGGAGCACGAATGGTCACAGGTGTGTTTGATCCGCGCGAATGTGTCACAGAGATACTGAAGAAACTGAACTTGCAGACCTTTGGAGATAGACGTAAACCGTACAGAGAAATCTACTAACAAAGTTTCAAGAACCGGTTTTAAATGGTAACTCTAGGAATATACTACAAATCCCTATCTGTCGCTCGCACCGGAAACATGAGGATAAGATTAGAACAATCGCACACGCAGAGGCATTCAAACAACGATTTTTCCCGCGCTCTTCCATACACGAAGGGAACGTAACGCACTTTCAGTCCTGCACTTCACGGTGGTTCGCAGAGTATAGATGTAGATGCAGGTAAAAGACCGTTGGCAAATAGGACATTATTTTTCAGTACAGCCGACAGTGAGAATTCTCCTATGTAACTAGGTTAAAGTGACTGTAATTTTGCCGCCGTTGTGGAGGTAATCGTCACCAAGTGAGAGGCATCCTTTAATTCTAAAATTTAACAACTCTGCTAAAAACAGACGCAGGAAGCCATTGTGACCCCGTTTTAAAGAGTGATTGTGTGTGTGTCAGTTCCGCTATTCAAAAAAGGTCCACAAAAGTTGAACCCACCATGTTTGATGTAACGGATTCGACAAGTGCACACAAATTATATTATATCTAGGATGCTGTTTATGTGATCCTAGTCGCCCAAGTGTCTTCCTAAAAACTGTGTTTACGGAATACAATTTCCAGCGCGTGTACAAAGTGAAAACACGACTTTAACTTAACGGAATTCTGCAATGATCACAAAGTGGATAATATAGCGGAGACAAGTGTTGTTTACAATGATTTTTTTCTTTCTTATTCTCGGCTCACGAAACGACTATCTGAAAAGTTCGAGCACACGTGAATGTATAATTTGAAAAGGTCTGAAATTATCTTGCTTGTCTCGAAGTATTGTGGTATATGGGAACAAAGTAAAGCCACAATTACAAAAATTATACACGAATGTATACTGCACAAGGATTACAAAGAGTATAACATTGAAACCGCCGCATCAGGGCGCAAAAGTAGCACGTCGTAGTGAAGTGTGTGTGTGAGCAACGGAATCGCGCGCAGGCAATGCAGGATGTATCCTACTGTTGTTGTTGTGGTCTTCAGTCTTGAGACAGGATTGATTCAGCTCTCCATGCTACTCTATCGTGTGCAAGCTTCTTCATCTCCCAGTACGTACTGCAACCTAAATCCTTCTGATTCTGCTTAGTGTATTCATCTCTCGGTCTATCTCTACGATTTTTACCCTCCACGCTGCCCTCCACTACTAAACTGGTGATCCCTTGATGCATCAGAACATGCCCTACCAACCGATCCCTTCCTCTAGTCAAGTTCTGCCGCAAACTCCTCTTCTCCCCAATTCTATTCAATATCTCCTCATTAGTTATGTGATCTACCCATCTAATCTTCAGCATTCTTTTGTAGCACCACATTTCGAAAGCTTCTATTCTCTTCTTCTCCAAACTATTTATCGTCCATGTTTCACTTCCATACATGGCTACACTCCATACAAATACTTTCAGAAACGACTTCCTGACACTTAAATCTATACTCGATGTTAACAAATTTCTCTTCTTCAGAAATGATTTCATTGCCATTGCCAGTCTACATTTTATATCCGCTCTACTTCGACCATCATCAGTTATATTACTTCCCAAATAGCAAAACTCCTTTACTACTTTAAGTGTCTCATTTCCTACTCTAATTCCCTCAGCATCACCCAACTTAATTCACTAAATTCCATTATCGTTGTTTTGCTTTTGTTGATGTTCATCTTATATCCTCCTTTCAAGACACTATCCATTCCATTCAACTGCTCTTCCAAGTCCTTTGCTGTCTCTGACAGAATTACAATGTCATCAGCAAGCCTCAAAGTTTTTATTTATTCTCCATGGATTTTAATACCTATTCCGAATTTTTCTTTTGTTTCCTTCACTGCTTGCTCAATATAGAGGTTGAATAACATCGGGGAGAGGCTACAACCCTGTCTCACTCCCTACCCAACCACTACTTCCCTTTCATGTCCCTGGACTCTTATAACAGACATTTGCTTTCTGTACCAACTGTAAATAGCTTTTCGCTCCCTGTATTTTACCCCTGCCACCTTCAGAATTTGAAAGAGAGTATTCCAGTCAACATTGTCAAAAGCTTTCTCTAAGTCTACAAATGCTAGAAAAGTAGGTTTGCCTTTCCTTAATCTAGCTTGTAAGATAAGTCGTAGGGTCAGTATTGCCTCACGTGTTCCGATATTTCTACGGAATCCAAACTGATCTTCCCCGAGGTCGGCTTCTACTAGTTTTTCCATTCGTCTGTAAGGAATTTGTGTTAGTATATTGCAGCCGTGACTTATTAAACTGATAGTTCGGTAATTTTCACATCTGTCAACACCTGCTTTCTTTGGGATTGGAATTGTTATATTCTTCTTGATGTCTGCGGGTATTTCACCTGTCTCATACATTTTGCTCACCAGATGGTAGAGTTTTGTCACGACTGGCTCTCCCAAGGCTGTCAGTAGTTCTAATGGAATGTTGTCTACTCCTGGAGCTTTGTTTCGACTCAGGTCTTTCAGTGCTCTGTCAAACTCTTCACGCAGTATCATATCTCCCATTTCATCTTCATTTACATCCTCTTTCATTTCCATAATATTGTCCCCAAGTACATAGCCCTCGTATAGACCCACTAAATACTCCTTCCACCTTTCTGATTTCCTTTCTTTGCTTAGAACTGGGTTTCCATCTGAGCTCTTGATATTCATACAAGTGGTTCCCTTTTCTCCAAAGGTCTCTTTAATTTTCCTGTAGGCAGTATCTATCTTACTCCTAGTGAGATAAGCCTCTACATCATTTGTCCTCTAGCCATCCCTGCTTAGCCATTTTGCACTTCCTGTCGATCTCATTTTTGAGACGTTTGTATTCATTTTTGCCTGCTTCATTTACTGCATTTTTATATTTCCTCCTTTCATCAATTAAATTCAATATTTCTTCTGTTATCCAAGGATTTCTACTAGCCCTCGTCTTTTTACCTACTTGATCCTCTGCTGCCTTCACTACTTCATACCTCAAAGCTACCCATTCTTCTTCTACTGCATTTCTTTCCCCCATTCTTGTCAATTGTTTCCTTATGCTCTCCTTGAAACTCTGTACAACCTCTGGTTCTTTCAGTTTATCCAGGTCCCATCTCCTTAAATTCCCACCTTTTTGCAGTTTCCTCAGATTTAATCTACAGTTCATAACCAATAGATTGTGGTCAGAGTCCACATCTGCCCCTGGAAATGTCTTACAATTTAAAACCTGGTTCCTAAATCTCTGTCTTACCATTATATATCTGAAACCTGTCAGTATCTCCAGGCTTCTTCCATGTATACAATCTTCTTTTATGATTCTTTAACCAAGTGTTAGCTATGATTAAGTTGTGCTCTGTGCAAAATTCTACCAGGCGGCTTCCTCTTTCGTTTCTTACCGCCAATCAATTTTCACCTACTACATTTCCTTCTCTCCCTTTTCCTGTTTACGAATTCCAGTCACCCATGACTATTAAATTTCCGTCTCCCTTCAATATCTGAATAATTTCTTTTATTTCATCATATATTTCTTCAATTTCTTCGTCGTCTGCAGAGCTAGTAGGCATATAAACTTGTACTACTGTGGTATTCGTGGGCTTCGTATCTATTTTGGCCACAATAATGCGTTCACCATGCTGTTTGTAGTAGCTTACCGCATTCCTAATTTCCTATTCATTATTAAACCTACTCCTGCATTACCCCTATTTGATTTTGCGTTTATAACCCTGTATTCACCTGACCAGAAGTCTTGTTCCTCCTGCCACCGAACTTCACTAATTCCCACTATATCTAACTTTAACCTATCCATTTCCCTTTTTAAATTTTCTAACCTACCTGCCCGATTAAGGGATCTGACATTCCACGCTCCGATCCGTAGAACGCCAGTTTTCTTTCTCCTGATAACGACATCCCCGCCCGGAGATCCGAATGGGGGACTATTTTACCTCCGGAATGTTTTACCCAAGAGGACGCCATCATCATTTAACCATACTGTAAAGCTGCATGCCCTCGGGAAGAATTACGGCCGTAGTTTCCCCTTGCTTTCAGCCGTTCGCAGTACCAGCACAGCAAGACCGTTTTGGTTAGTGTTACAAGGCCACATCAGTCAATCATCCAGACTGTTGCCCCTGCAACTACTGTAAAGGTTGCTGCCCCTCTTCAGGAACCACACGTTTGTCTGGCCTCTCAACAGATACCCCTCCGTTGTGGTTGCACCTACGGTACGGCTATCTGTATCGCTGAGGCACGCAAGCCTCCCCACCAACGGCAAGGCCCATGGTTCATGGGGGGCCTAGAACTTAGAACTACTTAAACCTAACTAACCTAAGGACATCACACACATCCATGCCCGAGGCAAGATTCGAACCTGAGACCGTAGCGGTCGCGCAGTTCCAGACTGTAGCTCCTTGAACCGCTCGGCCACTCCGGCCGGCAGACGTTTTATACTGAAACAGTTTAGCGGAGGTCTGCGAGTAAGATACAAACAGCTGTTCGCTGCCGTTGCAACTTTGCATCGTAGAGAGCCTGGCAGGTGTTTAGCCGGCCAGTGGATTAGCGGGTCACGCGGGAAATGCAGCTGCCTCAGCTGCGCCGACGGCACAACACGGGAACAAGTCGAGTTTCGCGTCTTCCCGTTAGTTGCACACGTCGATTGTATCTGCGCCAGATAGAGAGAGAATCGCCAGCACACGACTGGCGGGTGAGGTACCAGCCCGGCCACTGTTGAGCGCAACCCGCCACCAGGAGGCGCATTTTACCGCGGTCACCGGGCATCGGCTCACAACAGTGCAGCAGCCGCTCCGTGCGCAGCACCAACACCGCCAATTACCGCCGCCCGCGGGCGCTCCGCTTAACGCAGGTGCGATCTCCTTTCCTAACCCGTTCCACGTTTCAAATTATTGCTCGACAAGTGCCCGCTGCGGAAAATAGGTGTTTCATTAAAAGGCACTTGCGACGCTAATCTGAGGGCTTTCGAAACGGCGGAGGGACAGCGGAATAATAACCGCACGTTGCGAAAGGGGACGCTGATCGAAAACGAAGCGGTCAAGAATTATGCGGCTCCATAAATTGTATCTCGTGTGTTATTAAAAACGACTGGCTACTGTGTAAGCAACCAAATGTCGATAAATATTGCAACTAGACGTGATATTAGACAGGCGATAGTGCTTGTGAAAGTTATTGAGGCGATCCTCCTGGCAGACATCAACTTCGGCGATGTAGATTAGATAGTATGAGTATGAGAGACTGCATCGAACTCAAAAGCAGTAATTTCTATACGTGTGAGTTGCGGGTGCAAAAGACGCCAGCACAATATAAAGAAGTTTAGGTATTCAACTGCGTCAGTGCTTGACGGAGCACGATAATACTGAAGAGAAAGACTTTTCTCACATTCTCCAAGAGCATTTCAGATCCTGTTTCTTCAGATGTCAATCACGTATTTCCTCCGAAGCCAAAAACAATACAGCGTCGTCTGAGGCGTCTTGTCACGGTTCGCGCGGTTCCTCCCGTCGGAGGTTCGAGTCCTCTGCCGGGCATGGATGGGTGTGTTGTCCTTAGCGTAAGTCACTTAAAGTTAGATTAAGTAGTGCGTACGTATAGGGACCTATGACTTGAGCAGTTTGGTCCCACAGTCCTTACCACAAATTTCTAAAATTTCCAAAAACATTGCAAGAAGTTTTCGTATTCGAATAGGGGGGTTACAGTGAGCAACATTGCTTATTATGCGTGTCAGTGTAGGTTTTCATGGAATATACTACTGCTGAAAAGTTTTCGGGTTTTTGTCCTGTTGGCAGTGTTGAGTATGACACACACCCAAACGTCGTAGTATTTACCACCCAGCTGGAAACCCGAGAGCTTCTCATCAGATACCTTCTAATCCTCCACATCCTGGAAGTGTTTTCAGGTAACTTTAACCCACTCCTGATTACGACTTCATTTGCTGAGACCTTCATTGCGTACTCTAGAAGATAGTTAGCAAGGACTCATAAACGTCTTACTAGTGTTATGGCTGGCTGATTTAATTCATTCGAAGGACAGAGAACTTCCATGAGCGAGCTTCTTATCTTCTCACCAGAAGGTGTTGGGCAGATAAAGAAAATCAGTAGTTAAGATAGACACTGAAACAGTTCTCCTACCATCCTATAACCCGCTTGTTTCCTACAAACATCGTCGAGACAAGCAGTGAATCAGAATACAGTCGTTTCTCATCATCCCATTCATACAGGGTATTTAGCTGCCCCTAGCTCGTCTTATGCAACCCACAACACCTCCGATAACAATACTCAGTATTTTTATACTCTCACGCACACTACGCGCAAACTGTTAGTCCTACAATAAAAAAGGAACAGGATCGTTTCCTAGTAAATTTAATATAATAATACATTAGAGGCTGTAGTTTTCGAAGTATTCAAGAAAAACTCACAAAAATTTCCTACAAAAATAACCGGTTCATTTTTATCTGTAGGACTAATAGTTCACGCATAGCAAGCAATAGAATACGAAAATATCACGCTTGTAGGTTGAAGACGTTGTGGGTTGCATAAAACACTTAAGCAGGGGCAACTCAATCTTCCCGTACAACACTCCAACATTACTCTCAACTAAGAGCTGTCGAGTATCACCTCAAGCAACAAATTGTAACCGAATGTTCATTACCTACGTGATGCAAGAAGCCAGTACTTTGCAACAGCTCGTAACTAAGGAATTCTATGCGATATTTTAGGCAAGTATTGTCTTTAGGAATATGAATGACGGATTTCGAAATTAAAATAGTAAGACAGCTACTCATTACTGTAAGATTACCACATCATAATACTCACAGAACAAGGTAACTTTGCGGTATGGATTACATTTTATCGGTTTACAGTAGTTACCATTTTAGGTTTTAGTCATATCTGCAGTTTTCGACGCTTTTTCCAGGCACTGACTGCCCTAACCAATGCTGTACTTGTGTTTAACCGCCTGCCGAATTATGTCGAAGTCATTTGATAAGTATATTTACATGTGCTATCAGATCTTATATCGACGTCTCCATGCTCTGACGACAGGCTCTTCCTATCCACATTAGCACCAATCTGCTAGCTTTTTCACATATCATTCCACCGTTTTATGTAGTTTATTGGAGGGAGAAGAAAAGGGGGAGGGGGGCTACGAGAGGTCTGAAATGTACCATCGTCGTAAAGTAATGAAGCTTTCACAGGATATTCATTACTGCTGTGAAAAATCAACGAGTATATCCGCAACGCGAAAAGCGAATTATGCTCGTGGGCCACATGGAGCTTAATGTATTTCAGCAGCGCCTTTCTGTAGCAAACTTCACAATACCGTTTACAGATTCACCAGTTACCAAATTTATTTTTTTTCTACAAAATGAATATCGGTCACAATTATTGTAACTCCCGTTCGTTACGTTGAAATTCATCTGCAATTCGCACATTAGTGCAACATCGCATACTTCAACGCAGTCAGCACCTGTGTACGCGTAGTGTTTGGTGATCTTGTCATCTCCAGAACTGAAGGCATCACCCCCTCCTCGCTCCCCCCCCCCCCCCCCCCCCCCAGCAGGATTACAGAATTTGTGTGATTATACCTTCCTTTGTCATGTAGACTCTACATACTAACTTAATCGTCAGTTAAAGTAACGATTATAGGCCATAAAGAGTTAATCGCATGTCATACAAGATCTTGAAAGCTTACGTGCTTCTGGATCCCAAAGTTCTGTTTCCCTATCCTTCCGCCGGCCTGAGTGGCCGAGCGGTTCTAGGCGCTACAGTCTGGAACCGCGCGACCGCTACGGTCGCAGGTTCGAATCCTGCCTCGGGCATGGATGTGTGTGATATCCTTAGGTTAGTTACGTTTAAGTAGTTCTAAGTTCTAGGGGACTGATGACCTCAGGAGTTAAGTCCCATAGTGCTCAGAGCCATTTTGAACCTATCCTTCCCCAAGTTCATATACAACGTTCAGTGCTGTTCTCACACCGATATAACACCGAATTACCTCTACTAAACGGCACGCAGATATCGAAACCTGAGACATTAATTAGCACAAACACGAAGTATAAATGCAGTACACATTTGTTCTGGTACAATGATGTAGTTCCAGCTATTGGATTACATACTCACTTTGTGTTTTTCTAAGTAATTCATAGCGCATATACTGTCTTCATCTTAACTGATGTAGGGTGTTACCATGTTCTTCCGTACGTAAACCCGTTGTTGTTGAATTCCCTGTACTGATTAAGTAGATAATTGGATGCGAAACCTCGGTCGCTCTTGATAATTGAATGAAATTATTTAAGGAATATATGTACTTAATGTTGAAAGTTTCTTAGTATTATTACGGCCGGAGTGTCCGAGCGGTTCTAGGCGCTACAGTCCGGAACCGCGCTACTGCTGCGGTCGCATTCGAATCCTGCCTCGGGCATGGATGTGTGTAATGTCCTTAGGTTAGTTAGGTTTAAGTAGTTCTAAGTTCTAGGGTACTGATGACCACACCAGTTAAGTCCCATAGTGCTCAGAGCCATTTGGTATTATGACATTAATTTACTAGCGACGCGTTACAAGTCACAACTTTTCATTATCAGGCACTAAGGCAAACAATGTTATGTACGATGTTAGTATTGTTAACTAATTTGTTAACTAATTTGTCTGTGTACAGTAGGCTCCAGCAGATACGCCCCCCCCCCCCCCTCCGCCACCTACATTTCCATTTCTATGTAGGGAACAGTATATTGTGGACCAAATGTAGAGCTGGGTAACTGTACGAATCATTGATAATATAGATAATATTAAATAATAATATACAGATAATAGTAAATAATATTTAAGTGATTTGCATGAATCTGAGTGGTATAGCTCCAAATGCGTAGCTAATACTGTCGTATTATTAACAATTTATAAAAAGTGCGACTGGCTGCAGTACAGACACCCATACTTTATTGCAAAAAAGTCACGTGAAATTAACATGCCATTGTGGCTAATAATTATTACGTAACACTGTGGTTCAGGTCGAAAGCGTTTTTCGGCGATTTCGTGAATAACTTCCAGAAGTTAATCTCCCTCCATTCATTGTGAGCGATGGCTCTGTCACGTGACTAACTGGTGGTCGCTGTTTATCAAGGGAGCAGTCGTCCTCGTGAAGAGGCCCCCTCCCAGCTTTCGCTGCTGAATGAAGCTCTCACGGACAATGCTGATGCGCCGCCCACGACATTTGCTGCTTGACTGATTAACTCGTTTTTTACCGCCCCTTCCCATCCAAGGCGACGTGCCGGAAACATTAACTACGCCCCTATCGCATTTGCATATGTTCTCCGCGGGCCTGTGCTCAGTCCTTGGAAGCCGCCGGGAGCGGCTAATTCTTACTGTCGTCCTCAGTTTCTTCAGAGGTGACGTGTATCGGAAATGGCAGCTCGTCTCCGTACGTAGTTTAACGTTTCACATTACACTGTTATGCAACAAGCAAGTCGACACTATCAAAATAAGAGCCCCCTTCCCTTGTCACACATTGAACACAAACTGTAATTTGCCATTTTATTTCGTAACTTCATGGTTATAGTCATTTTTCTGCTTTATAAATAGTGTTATCATGCTATAACGTCATTATTTGTTGTCTTACCGGCACATATCGTCACGGTACATCAGTATATGGGCGTATGGCATTGGTGGCCGGGAGACCCTCGCGGGGCGGTTCGGCCGCCGCTCCACAAGTTCTTAAACGCCACTACGGCGACTTGCACGCGAATGAGGATGAAATGATGATGAAAGACACACAACACCCAGTCATCTCGAGGCAGAGAAAATCCCTGAGCCCGCCGGGAATCGAACCCTGGACCCTGTGTTCGGGAAGCGAGAACGCTACCGCAAGATCACGAGCCGCGGCCACGGTACATCAGTAGATCTATTGGTATGTAGGTAATAAATCACTTTTTGTTACATACCTGGGAGACTTATCGTTGTTTTTCCCATTAATCAACAGGTAACAGATTCCGAGACCTCGCATCTTATTGGTGCTTTAAAATCATTTACAAAAACTGGATTTTTCTTTTTTCCCACATGAAATGTGCCACAAATAATGTACCAACTTCCTTCCTGATAGCACAAGAATTAGAAGTCATAAGTTATAGCGTAAGTAATTACCTGACGATATTCGGGTGAATTAACTTACAGACTGTTGACTGTGAAAAACTCCATCAATACTAAAGATTCTGTCGTGGTCTGTTATTTTATATTTTACCTACTTGTGAAATACAAATTCCTTTTCAAACTTCTTGTAATGCTACAATGCATTTGTCCCAACTTTCCTATCAGATGTTCGTACATTTTGATGGAGACTGGTTTTGCTGTTGTCAACAGTTCTTCATACCTTGCAGGCTTTCTGCGTACCATTGGACCAGGGTGATAAACGTTCTGTACGAAAATTTAGACAAAATGTATATTTTTATATTCAGTGGCACGCAAAAGTTTCACAAAAAAGTAATACCCTTGTGCAGAAGAAATATTGAGGCTTTGACTTACACTATGCTTTATAACCAGAAAATATAGCCATTATTTCCTTTTTCCTTTTTTTAGTTTGATAAAGTGGGTGCAGGCTGTTGATTTAATGTAGATTCGCTGTGGAAGGAGGTCTACGCAAAGTAACTATTAAGCGTATTATGGAGTTCTCCTTCCTCGATGTTCTAAGTTTTCGCAGTAGATGAACTGTCTATTTAAATAAGACAAGCAAGGATACTGCACCGTGTATTTGCAGCTGTACGTGTATCAGCTGCACTTTAAATTTCTTTTAGAGCTAATTTGCCTGACGAGGTTAGTTTTTGCCCTACAAAGTAACGGTTTAAATAAATAAAATCTTGAGGACATCTTTTGCTCTAAGTTTTTAGTTACATGTAATACGTTACGCTCTGTTTCAGTGTATCATCAGTATGCACCGTAGCACATATGGTTAAAAGAGACCGCATGTTTCATTTTGGCTTTTCGGTTGTCCTACATCGCGTAGGTGTGTTACCTCACATTTGTCTTTCATCGCCACCAACACAAAAACGAAAATGACAGTAATAACAACAACCGACATCGTGTAATACTACAAACGAACTACTGAGTACCAAATAGGCGCCGGGCGAGGTGGCCGAGCGGTTCTAGGCGCTTCAGTCCGGAACCGCGCGACTGCTACGGTCGCAGGTTCGAATCCTGCCTCGGGCATGGATGTGTGTGATGTCCCTAGGTTAGTTAGGCTTAAGTAGATCCAAGTTCTAGGGGACTTATGACCTCCAATGTTAAGTCCCATAGTGCTTAGAGACATTTGAACCAACCAAATAGACAGCAATAAAAAGAAGCAAGTGTAAACAAGCAAAAATTTGTTAGAAGAAGTTACCTTAGATGAACGAAACATATACATGATAAATATCAAGCTACACAAACCTTACTAACACAGAAACCCAATCACTTAAGTCTACCGCTTGTCATCCGTAAGTCTGTAATAATGAACAAAGCAACTCCCCTTCTCTTTCTCTTTGTCTCTCATTCTCTCTTTCTCTAGAGAAGTATTTAATTTCTCAAAAACGCCTCATCTACGATAACATATTGTTACTAACGTTTGGGTCCTCTCAGATAACGCATACGGCAACACAGTAGGGATTGAGTGTCACGTATATGAATTTTGGAGACGAGAAGTCTACTTAATTCCTCCACTGCAGCATGAAACTGTCGATAGAACTGCAATCATATACCCTATTAACACAATGAAATGAACGTAACGTACTTAATCTTGTGTTAGAATGAGATTTCAACAGTTTCCCGTAAATTTCCACAAGACTCTACAAATGACAAGTCGTCTATGCAATTCAGCGTATCATATTATTTCCACGAAAATCTGGCCTGTGTTTGACTCAAGGCAAAAAGGCGTTCCATTTATCCGGCTGGTCCAGAGAAACATTGGCAGGGTCCTCATCAGTGAAAGGTGTTATGTCTGTATAAACAGTCATCAGCTTGCCATTAACGACAAAAAATGGTTCAAATGGCTCTGAGCACTATGGGACTTAACATCTGAGGTCATCAGTCCCCTAGAACTTAGAACTACTTAAACCTAACTAACCTAAGGACATCACGCACATCCATGCCCGAGGCAGGATTCGAACCTGCGACCGTAGCGGTCGCGCGGTTCCAGACTGAAGCGCCTAGAACCGCTCGGCCACATCGGCCGGCATTAACGACAGAACAAAACAGCCTTGGGATAGAGAGGTATACCATTATTAATGTAACTCAAGAGGATCGCAAGCGTTTAAAAGGTCATGCTGGCTCATCGGGAATGTTTACTGTCTCCGGCATGGAAAAAAATGCACGAAAAGTGTGTGCAGTACCATTTCTGTCAGTGGCGAAAATGTGGTGCCACGTCAAATAGAATTTCCAGCTTTCGTAAATAACGACTGGTAAATAAGAAAGTTTTCTTTCTGCCTAGAAAGTATATGTTATTTAATTATCATGTCTAAATCAATGTCTACCGCATGAATAGTTTCTTGTATGGTCGGAGATAGCTTCCAGTACGAGAGGTGACCATCGAGGCCTCAGTTGGTGACGTCCAGAAGTTGTGAGGATCAGGCTGCGCTCTACACAAAGGTCACTTGATTAACTATTTGTTGGTCCAGCAAGTATTACAGAGACAATCATTGAATTATTATGACCAAAGCCAATCATGAAGACGGCCATGATTGTTTCGACACATGACTGACCAGCGAGAAGAAGCACTATTCCGTTGTCTTTGTAGCTGAATTTATTCCGTGGTTTGGCCTCTGTTTCGAGCGATCACAATTTTGAAAGATGTTTTAACGAGTGTTGCCGAAAGAGTGGGGCTGATCTGCAAATAGCAACGTCTATTTCATTTGTGATGCTTGGAAGATACCATTTTTAGATTTTTGGTGGGGGATGAACGGAATAGCACAGAGCTGCAGAACAACAATGCTACGTAATGTTTAGTAATAAAGTTACCAAGTGGTTATAATGGAAGTGCAGCTACTCTTGTGTGGGATGTTAAATTATCGTATGACAGCAAAACCTGTTAATTATTCTAATGGTTAATACGGAACCGATTTCCGCGAGAAAAAACATTAGTGACGGTTTGCGCCACCAAGTGCAAATCTAACGCTGTGAATGCAAGGAAGACGCGTAGAAATGTTTGCATGTGTAATGGATTAGAAACGGGACGTGGACAGAAAAGGCGCAACAAATGAGGAAGACATGATTTTGATATTATTAACCGCCTCTTACGCAGTTCGTTCATTGTGAGCACCGGTGACGTCGACAAGATGCAGTACAGCGCCAGATTTGCCCCTGGTGGCTATAATTGGAACCAATTTCTTTCCGGTGTAAATCGATTCGCATTAACTCATTACAATACTTATCAAGTTCCGCAGTATAACGGATCTTTTACTTTGGGATAAATTTATTTTATTTTTTGTTAGATGTTTTCGTTAAATAGCTGAATAAATTGTAATTAGGAATAATTTAATTAAGCAGAGTAGAAAAGATAAAGTCAAAGAGATGTTCATTGGGCGGACATTGTCGTAATGTAACGTCATTGCGTTGTTCGGTTGTTAAAAATAAGTCGTTTGTGTTCCGTTCTGCTGTTCGGTCGTGCATGTATCTGAAAGGAATTAATGCGGGGACTATAATAAACTTTCACATAATAGTTACGATTGGATGTTCCAACAAAAGGAGTTAACATCAGTGTTAATTTGAATTGTGGGCGACAGGAAAAAAAAAAAAAAAAGAAAAAAAAAATGTTGTTATATTAACTTAAGTATGTTGTTAAATTAACCTAATTATGTCATGTATTGGAAAATTCGACTCGTTCCACATCATTACGAAATATCGTATTCATGATCCATGGAACTAGTATTGATCTAATCTAATCTAATCTAATCTAATCTTTTGACAGATACGTGAAAACGGACGTAACGGAAGTTGTTCGCATATCATCCTTGAACGTGACTTCTTATTTAATTAACGATTGCGGGCTCATTAAAGGCTATTATCTCATGATTAGGATCAACCCCTCTTTCCTCCTAGATAGTGATCATTCAGTAACATTTACGTCGTAAAAAAGGGTTATTAATAAAAGTGATGTCAAATGACAATTACGTGTTATTCCGTTAGTGTGGAACCTACGTAATATCTCTGAAATGACATTGATATATAATTTGTGTTAAATACTGAACTGATATAGGAAGGAAACTGAAATTAGTGAACATTTGATACTGAGACTATAGAAGCAGAAGCGCTTAAGGTTTCTCTTCTCTAAAATGGCAAAATAGGTGCGAACTGTAAGTCAATAGTCGACATTATGTAATGCAAAGACATTAGCATTTCATACTTATTTTGACGACGCGCTGTTAAACAAAGGAACGTTGAGTCTCTGTACGAGTAATAAAATTAAATCTAAAAACATAATTAATAACGGCGAACTCAGATTTAACAAACTGTATTGCGTGTCGTCATCGGGCAATAACTGCTCAACGCTGGAGACTTGTGTGGTGAAATTAGAAGTCGGGCATATAAAACAAACTTAAAAATCCATTCAAGCTACAGTGGAATCGGCACAACACGACGTGGGCAGTTACAGCAGCCATACGATAATTACATCCAACACTAGACCTGTGTGAGTAGCTGCATTTTAACTATAACCACTGGCTTTAGAAAAAAAAACTGCTCAAATATATAGAAAAACGCGGCAGGGGCTTTAAATTATATGCCTATTTATGTATGGACAGTGATGCGTTCACACATTCAGAGTAATTTTTTGGAATATGGTGGGTACGTGTAATGAGATGTCGACGGGAGGAACACACCGAGAAATGGATGAAGAAGCGAAGTAGACATCGCCTGTGCTACTCACGCCTTCTTCCAACCGTCCTGAGCGTATGAGAGATGCCACGGTAGAACAGACGATTGGTGTGACTAAGCGCGCACAAGTGTTCATCGTTAGTTCTGTCCAGTTTTTTTTACTCGTGCTGTGTTGGATCGTATCACAGTAGTGGTGGGACAGCAGAGCGAGTGATTGCTCAAGTTTCCGTTTCGCACTCCGTCGAGTTTGTGGATCCATACATCGTCAGGCAAGTTCGTAATCGAAGCGAATACAGCACGCTGCTGTGGAAGCGGCTGTGTGACTGCGCCGGCGGTGCGTGTACAAGTAGCGAGTAAGTAGCCGCTGCTTGTTTAGGGTACCGCCCGCTGCGGAGTGGAGGGAGGAGTGGGGGGAGGCGCTGTCAGGCTACCGGCCGGTGGAGCGCACAGTGGAGGTGTCCGTGGGCTGGCTGCGAGCCGCGAGCCGCCAGCCGGGCCGGCGTTGTGACCCGCGGCACACGCCCACGCACGCCGTCACGCAAGCCGCACGTGCGCTGCCGCCGGCCGTGCGGGGGCAAAAGGAAAACAAACTCCCTGTGGGCAGCGCAGGCAGCGCCGCCGCTCAGACACCTGGTGAAACTCCAGCGTCGCGCTACAGTGGCAGCCAGTACAGCTTACCCTTTGACTACCAACCGGAGGGATGTCCCACGATAAGTCATCAGAGAAACGACTGGAACTTGTTGAATGTTATTGCTGTGTGAAAGGGAGGCCTAATAATGGTTAACAGAATTCTCATAATTACAGATTACACCTTTAGGTTGCGCTGTTTTCAAGTTTCATTGTTAACCCTCATCTCCGTATTGTCATATCGAATTAGTTAGCACCTGCAGATAGGCAGCCCAATTACCAGGTGGACAAACCGGGCTGCCTTCGCTCCTTCCCGGAAACATTGTGTCCAATTTGCACCCACGAATTTATGCTTGCCATATCACAAACGAAACCCATATTGAGCACCTGTGAGTTACAAGCTTTTAGAAATGCTCTATCAGCTGATGTGTTTCCGCTTCCAGTGTGTCTTGTAGGCTTTGCGCAGTCGGCTTCTGAAGCACATCACACACATCAAAAAAAGTTTTGCATCACCCCAGTTCCCACAACTGCTGAAGATATACGTTCACTATGGATATTGTACCACAGACATAGGCCCTTTGACTGTTCAGAGATGTCACTAAACCCTCCCAAAGATATAAATAACCATGCATGAGCAGCGCCTATTAGACGGAGAGGGTCCGACAGCCGATCAGTTCCAGTCATTCCACCAGGAAGGAGGTATACGGCTCGTATTGTCTGTAGTTTAACCATGCATAGACGGTCAATACCGTGTTTCGATCGCGTCCGCATTGTTACTTTGTGCCAGGAAGGGCTCTCAACGAGGGAAGTGTCCAGGCGTCTCAGAGCGAACCAAAGCACTCTTGTTCTAACATAGAGGAGATACAGAGAGATAGGAACTGTCGATGACATGCCTCGCTCAGGCCGCCCAAGGGCAACTACTGAAGTGGATGACCGCTACCTACGGATTATGGCTCGGAGGAACCCTGACAGCAATGCCACATTGTTGAATAATGCTTTTCGTGCAGCCACAGGATGTACTGCTACGTCTCAAACCGTGCTCAATAAACTGCATGATGCGCAATTTCACTCCCGGCGTCCAAGGCGAGGTCAATCTTTGCAACCACGACACCATGCAGCACTGTACAGATGGGCCCTACAGCATGCCGAATGGACCGCTCAGGACTGGCATCACGTTCTCTTCACCGGTGAGTGTCGAATATATCTTCAACCTGACAATCGTCGTAGACGTGTTTGGAGCCAACCCGGTCAGGCTGACAACCTTAGACACACTGTCCAGCGAGTGCAGCAAGGTGGAGGTTCCCTGCTGTTTTGGGGTGGCATTATGTGGGGCCGACGTACGCCGCTGGTGGTCATGGAAGGCGCCATTTCGCCTGTACGATACGTGAATGCCATCCTCCGACCGATAGTGCAACCATATCGGCAGCATATCGTCGAGGCATTCGTCTTCACGGACGACAATTCGCGCGTTTTATAGGCAGAATACGGCCTATGCCACCCGTGTCCGTCTTCTACTGTAAGGAAAGAAGACTACAGTTCAACGCCCCTTGCACGTCGATGTCATTATAGACAGCGCACAATCTCGGGATGTTTCAAGAATGGGGAAGGCAATCTGCCGCGCCCTTTCAAAGGAACCATTTGCCCGCAGAGATTCATTGACATCACAGAAAATCTGGATGACCGGACGCGGATTTCAACCGCCGTCCTCGCGAATGCGAGTCCAACCTGCTAAGCATTGTGCCATCTCGCTCTATTCCCTTTCTGGAGTACCACTGGGCAGAATGGGATCCCATCCAGATAAGATTTACGGAGGACTTCGAAAACGTTCAAAAAAAGGTAGCTAGTTTCGCGTTTTCACGAAGTCAGGGAACAGAGTGAGCGTATTCGTAGCCAGTGATTAAAGGAAGGCGTTTATCGTTGCGGTGATCACTTTTCACGATGGTATAACCATAAACGTTCTCCTACGAATGCCCATCTTTCTGAAAACAAAGAAATCGGAGCTCTTCATTTCCACATTCTGTATGACAGAGTGGTAGAGAAGTAGTCTGCAAATAGCTCTGTGAATCCCCTGTCAGAGTGTCAGTTGCACAGTTATCATGTAATTGTATATTCAGCGATTTTATTGTAGTTCAGATCATTTGCCATTGCAAATAATGACTGGCACTCTCTCTCTCTCTCTCTCTCTCTCTCTCTCTCTCTCTCTCTCTGTCTGTCTGTCTGTCTATCTCTATATATATCTTTCAAAAATGAATACCCATACACTTCCCTCATCGACTGCCACCAAATGCCACAGTACAAACAATAGAGCAACGCGCTTCGCGTGACACGCAGTCATCAACGCCTTACGCGTCGAAGATTATCTCCCTTGTAATTTCACACCGTTCCTTAAACAATAAGAAGGCGTATGTTTTCATCGCTTTCAGTCACCAGCCAAGTGCCATAAAACGTATGCAAAGCGCTGCCTGCAGACTTTCACATTTGCCGCACAGTGGGGCGTTGAAAGACCGCCTCGGCAGGCTGTGAGGCTGTGCGGGCGAGTCCATCACTCACAGAGCCTCGCGTGCAGTCTACCAACGCTGGAAGCGCCGTATGTAAGCGACGACACGCTACGCGCGTCTTGAGGAGATTGCTTCCCGATATGCAAACTCCCGTCGGTCGCTTTCGTCTGCAGGGGGCCGATTGCTGCAACTTGTAACTACTCTCCGCACCTCATTCCTCACAGTCCCACTTGCTTTCGTCGGTCGTTGACTATAGCGAACAAGAACCGTGGACAGAGCCTGCTAGCAGACACGCCGTGTCGATCAACGCCTGCTCTCCTCAGAGAATATGAACGCGGAGACCGTGCTCAACTAAAATACCGATGTAGCGCTTTATTGTAACTTCTCCGGGTACGAACTACGCCGTCAGCTTGTGATACTGACCATGTTTCGCCCCGTTTCAGGTTTTTCTCATTTATTACATTTTCAAGGTATGGTATATTTCTCGAGTAAAGGATGACGCAAGTGTGGTGTTCGTAGCCGTAACACAACTTTAAATCTTGTGTGTTATACTCCGGAGATTCAGCTTGAATGGTGTGAGAAATAGATCACAAAATTAGGGCTTACAAACATTTTTAGACAGCACGCGTTCTATTCTTGAAACTCAGCTTGAAAGGATATTCACATAAACTACAGCAAAAAACAAGATGTGTTGAGTCCCGATACTTTTGATCGCATAGTGTAGTAGAACTGTACGTTCGCAGCATATGTAACGACTGTAGATCCCCCTTAGTTTCAGCCGTTCGCACCTTTAACATAGCTAGGACATCTTGGCTAATACTCGTCCAATGTGATAATGTATATTACTACATCTCTTTCGTATTCGATGATGTCACTAAAGTGAATGCAATGTTGAACCAGATGGTCTGGTGGTCCATCATCATTCATACGGCACACACATGCAGTAAATTTATAACATGTAACGAATGTCATTGCATAAAACAAAAATAAATCGACTAAATATTAATATCCAGATATCTAATCCACTCCACAGCTGTGGCAGTGAACATCATAAAATCAGTCCACATGTTTTTTTAGCATCATAGGAAGCACTCTTCTTTTATAGGTCTAATAGATCGTTTCAGTGGACCACTGTCACAACTCGGAGACTTCAAAATACCTCATTTATAACCTGATTCAGAGTACCGACCACGTTCATAGCGGATTCTATTTAATTTGATCCACAATTTCTCGGCCAGTTTCGACACCCACAATATCACAGTTATCACCATTCCCGTTTTTGGTAATTCCCGATGAGTTGGCAGTTCTTGTTACAGAGATCTCCTATCTTAATGTTACTTGGAGCTAGCTGTTCAGCGAACTGTAGTAGCGGGTGTCTCGAACGAGGCCGATTTCTTCGTAATACAGTATGTTATGATGAATGGGTACTTCCTTATTCTCTTGTGTATTATGGTAATCTCTGAGTGGAGTCGCAGTCCTCAGAATGTTCAAATGATCAAATGTGTGTGAAATCTTATGGGACTTAACTGCTAAGGTCATCAGTCCCTAAATGGTTCAAATGGCTCTGAGCACTATAGGACATAACTTCTAAGGTCATCAGTCCCATAGAACTTAGAACTACTTAAACCTAACTAACCTAAGGACACTTTTTTTTCTTTTTTCACTAGCTGCTTATATTTTATGACCCACCGTCTAATTTCTTATGGTGGGTCGTATATTGTCACTTAGCCGCTGTGACTGGGTCCGGGGTCCGCAGTGACAAAGTAACACCACACCGGCTCCCGTCCCCACTCACACCGTTGCCCGTGTCCCGCCACCTAAGGACAGCACACACATCCATGCCCTAGGCAGGATTCGAACCTGCGACCGTAGCGGTCGCGCGGTTCCAGACTGTAGCGCCTAGAACCTCGGCCACCCCGGCCGGCCATCAGCCCCTAAGCTTACACACTACTTAACCTAATTTATCCTAAGGACAAACACACACACCCATGCCCGAGGGAGGACTCGAACCTCCGCGGGGACCAGCTGCACAGTCCATGACTGCAGCGCCTTAGACCGCTCGGCTAATCCCGCGCGGCAGTCCTGAGAATCTGTGGGTGGGTAGATATCGCTTAGCAGGGGAAGCCAGAAGACAGGAGCTGGTCTGATTGCTCCAGTAACTATGCGCTTTTCGTGTTGCTGAACTGCGCATCGATGAGGTTGGCATGACAGTCACTACACCACTCTGAAGTACATTACCCTGTGGCCATTGAAGCCCCCCCCCCCCCTCCCACGTTGTGCCACACAGCCTCTGAATGATATTGCCTCGAGTGGTCCAATTTCTCCTCATTCATAGTTACTGTTAAGTCGTCGTCTATTTTCTTCAGATACTTAGAGTACGGGCGAAATCCTGTAGAGGAGCACATCTCCTGAGGACAGAATGTACATTTTATTTAGTTTTTCCTTCACATTGGGAAAGAATTCCGGGAGCTGGCGCCCTCTTGTAACTGCAGCCCACACCGGAAGCCGTTCTCTCATTATGTATAAAGTGATTCCTTTCTTGAAGTTTGACTCTGTAACTTCTCTACTCCACAGTAGACGCGTAATAACTGTGGGAAGCTACTTGGCCACCAGGTTCTCCAGACGCACAGCGAGTCCGTTGATAGCGACGGGCCTAAATCAGGCGGACAGTGTGGCCAACCCCCCGGCCTTAATTAGGCCGGCCGTATCGGAGACAATCAGGGCGGCAGTGGGCGACACGGTCGGACAGCCGCGCCGGCCAGCCGGAGACACGTGTTCCTCTCCGCCCGCGGGTTTCCACACCTCGGGATGGCGCCCTGCCCGGTTCAAGGACGGGCGCCGCCGGCGACGTTTAGTGCCGACACCGGAAAGCTCTCCGCTTCTGACGAAAATAGAAACGGCCGTGACTTACGTCCCGCCTCGCTTTCATTAGCCGGCCGCCGCGCTCCTCGCCGACACCGTCACACCTCTCCGGTCCCGACGTCCTCGCTTTCTGTGCAGACGAAGTGCTGGCCGAGCGTCTACATCCACAGGTATTCTCTCTAGGCCGCTACACAGTGGGCCAAAACCTGGAAAGATTAGAAACGGAAAAAGGTGTGCGTTCCTTTTCTTTCTTTTTTTCCCATCAGACTTCTGACTGGCTTGATGCGGGCCACCACGAATTCCTCTCCTGTTCCAACCTCTTCAGCTTCCTCCAGTACCATGTAAGTTATTCCGCGATGTCTTAACAGATGTCCTACCATCTTTCCCCGTCTTCTTGCCAGTGTTTTTCATATGTTCCTTTCCTCTCCGATTCTTCGAAGAAACTCCTCATTGCATACCTTATCACACTACCTAAGTTTCAACATTCTTCTGCAGCACTCCATCTCAAATGCTTCTCTTCTGCTCCTGTTTTCCCGCACTCCACGTCTCACTGCCATACATTGCTGTGCTCCAAATATACGTTCTCACAAATGTATCAAATTAGGACATATGTATGACAATAGCTCATTTCTCTTGGCCAGGAAAACCGTTTTTGCCAGCCTTAGTCTCTATTTTGTGTCCTCCTTGCTCCGTCCATCATGGATTGGTTCAAATGGTTCTGAGCACTATGCGACTTAACTTCTGAGCTCATCAGTCGCCTAGAACTTAGAACTAATTCAACCTTTCTGAGGTCATCAGTCGCCTAGAACTTAGAACTACTTAAACCTAATTAACCTAAGGACATCACACACATCCATGCCCGAGGCAGGATTCGAACATGCGACCCTAGCGGTCGCTCAGTTCCAGACTGTAGCACCTAGAACCGCAAGGCCACTCCGGCCGGCCATCGTGGATTATTTTGTTGCCTAGGTAGCGAATCTCCTTAACTTCACCTACTTCGTGATTACCACTCATGAACTGAAATGAAATGAAATGAGCGTATGGCATCGTTGGCCGGGAGGCCCCATCTGGGGAAGGTCGGCCTCCAAGGGCAAGTCTTATCTCAGTCGACACCACATTAGGCGACTTGCGCGCCGGTGATGAGGATGAAATGATGATGAGAACAACACAACACCCAGTCCCCGAACGGAGGAAATCTCCAGCCCGGCCGGGAATCGAACCCTGGCCCTCTTGCATCGGAGGCGAGCACGTTACCACCCAGCTAAGCAGGCGGAGAGTCACGACAGTAAGTTTCTCTCTGTTCTCATTTGAGCTATGTCTCATTACTTTCTGTTGATTTCCCCCTAGTGGTCGAATATGGGGTATCTAGGAAACCTGCTTTCTCGGATCGCTAGACAACAATTCAAGCAAATCATCTGGCATACACTATCTGATCAAAGGTATCGGACGACCCCTTCGTACATTTATATTTATGTCAACATAGACACTCCGAAAGCCACCGTACGGTGCATGGCGGAGGGTACCCTGTACCACTACTTGCCATTTCCTTTCCTGTTCCATTCGCAAATATAGCAAGTGATATATACCTCCGTATGAGCCCTAATTTATCGCATCTTTCCTTCCTAATCCTTACGCGCGATGTATGTTGGCGTCAGTAGAATCGTTCGGCTGTCAGCTTCCATTATCGGTTCCCAAATTTTCTCAGTAGTGCTTCTCGAAAAGAACGTCACCTTCCCTCCAGCGATTCGCATATGAGTTCCCGAAGCATCTCCGTAACAATTACGTATAGTTCCAACCTACCAGTAACAAACGTAGCAGTCCGCCTCTCAATTGCTTCGGTGTCTTCCTTCAATCCGATCTGGCACGGATCCCAAAAACGCTAGCAGTACTCAAGAATAAGTCGTACGAGTGTCCTATTACGGTCTACTTCACAGGTGAACCACTCTCTCCTAAAATCTTTCCAATAATTCAAAGTCGACCATTCGCCTCCCCTGCCACAGTTCTCACATGATCGTTCCATTTCCTGTCACTTTGCAACGTTGCACCCAGATATTTAAACAACTTGACTGTGTCAAGCACGACGCTAGTATCACTGTATCCTAACAGTACAGGTTTGTTGTTCTTACTCATCCGCATTAAGTTACATTTTGCCACTTTAGGGCTAGCTCCATTCATCACACCAACTAGAAATTTTGTCTAAGTCGCTTTGTGTCACTCAACTTCGACACATTATCCTGCACCATGGCTTCTTTATCAAACAGCAGCAGATTGCTGTCCATCCTATCCGCCAAATCATTTATGTATCAGAGAACAACAGCCGGTCCTGTCACACTTCCCGGGGCACTCCTGACGATACCCTCGTCTCTGATGAACACTCGCCGCTGAGGACAACATACTGGGTTCTCTTACTTAAGAAGTACTCGAGCCACTGTCACATCTGTGAACTTATTTCATATGCTCGTACCTCCGTTAACGGCCTGCAATTCGGCACCGTGTCAAATGCTTTCCGGAAATACAGAAGTATGGAATCCTCATGTTGCCCTTCATCCATAGTTCTCAGTACACAATGTGAGAATAGGGCAAGCAGAGTTCCGCACGAATGATGCTTTCTAAAACCATGCTGATTCGTGGGCATAAGCTTCTCAGTCTCAAAAACGTTTGTTATATTCGAATTGAGAATATGTTGAAGACGTCTGCAGCAAACTGAAGTTAGGGATACTGGTCTGAAATTTTGCGGATCCATTCTGTTAGCCTTCCTGCATACTGGAGGCACCTGAGCTAAATAGCTCTAGTCTCTTGGTCCTTTGTACTGGGAGAGAGATTAACGATAAATGAAAGCTAGGTAAGGGGACAATGTCGTAGAGTACACATTGCAAAACCCAATTGGGATTCCATCCGGATCTGGTGATTTATTTGCTTTCAGATCTTTCAGTTGTTTCTCTACGCGTGGAATCCTTACTGCCACGTTCCATGCGGGAGTCTGTCGGATGGTCAAATGACGGTATGTTTGTACGATTCTCCTGTGTTAACGATTTATTGAATGTGACATTTAAAACTTCCGGTTCCCTTTTGCTATCTTCAGCTGTCACACCAGTCTGGTCAAAAAAGGAACTGAATTGAGATCTGGTGACTGCAGTATCCAGAGGAGGTGTTCTCTTTACAACAGTTTATCCACGCGCTCATAAAACCAGTAGTGGGCGATGCGAGTTATGTCAAAGGGGACCCTGTCTTCTTTGAACGCAGCGTCACCATGAAATGTTTCCATGTTTTTGTCCGTCCTCTCTGTATCTTGCTGTTAGCGATTTAATGAGATCGGAAGATAGCGATCAAATGCTGAAACTGGTAATGCGTACACAGTAATTTTTATGCGATCTTGTACTTTATAAATTATTAGAGATGGCATATCACATTGATGTGACAACCACTTATGTTTGAAATCAACGTACAATTACCACTCACAGGCGGTAGGTGGTGACATTATTAGTGGATGGTATATAAAACATGTCGGTGGGAGAGCGGGGGGGGGGGGGGGGGTAGTATGAGGGGGAGGGAAGGGTGGAATGTGGACAACTGGGCTGTCGTTGTCGTAATGCGGAAACGTAGCATTGGCTTTCTGGCCAAGGGTGGAAGCATTTCCCAAACAGCTAAATTTGTAAAGTGTATGCGTGATTCTGTGGTTAATGTACCCCATGCGCAGCAAAATGTCGCTATCAAACTAAGTATTACTTCCACTGTAATTGCTGAAAGCAATAATTGCTGTCTGTAATACGGGTTGTAATCTAGATGAAAAGCAGTAAAATGTACGACTTGCTATAAAATGTAAGGCAACAGGTCTGTAAATGTGCAGTTAATCGAATCAAATCAAAATCAATTACCCAAAAGCGACGCCGACGCAACTGTGGTTCACCATAGATGACAGGGCTCATCGGCGGCTCAGGAAATGTGTTCGGGCGAATAGACGTTCAACTGTAGAGCAACTGACCACCGAGAAGAACAAAAGGGCTACCGGAAGTATCTCCACAACAACTGTTCAGCGAACGTTGTTGGGTATGGTCCTCCGAAGAGGCGGATGGTTCACGCACCCGTGCTGACTGCTGAAGGCTGGAATTCGCACGCCAGCACCGCCGGATGGCTAAAGGTGGCCCTTTAAGATAACAGATGGACGTTGCTGTGTACGGCGTGACACCTCTGAAACCCCTGCACCCTGCAAGAATCGTCTAAAGGGTCCAGGCTTGAGCAGGGTGTGTTATGGTCTGGAGAATGACTTTGTGGCATTGCCTGGGTGATTTCGTCATTCTGGAAAGCACAGTGGATGAATTCAAGTTTGCATCTATCCTTGCAGACCATGTAAAACCCCTAAATACAGGATGTCTTTCCTTGACAAGATGGCAACTAGCCGGCCGTTGTGGCCGAGCGGTTTTAGGCGCTTCAATCTTGAAACGCGTGACCGCTACGGTCGCAGGTTCTAACCCTGCCTCGGGCATGGATGTGTGTGATGTCCCTAGGTTGGTTAGGTTTAAGTAGTTCTAAGTTCTAACGACCTCAGATGTTAAGTCCCATAGTGCTCAGATCCATTTGAACCATTTGATGGCATCTACTAGCAGGGCAATGCAACGTGTCACTCAGCTCGTTGTGTACGTGTGTGGTTCGAATAACGCCAGGATGAGGTTAACGTAGTTCCCAAGCCACCGAATTTCCGGAATTTAAACGCAGTCGAGAAAAATCTTTGCGAACACCTCGATTGGGCTGTTCGCGACATGGATGCTCAACCGAGAAACCTACTGCATCGCATTACGTCAAGAGTCTGCGTGGATCCCCATCCCCTCCAGAACCCCACTACCTGCCTTCCTGCACGTCTCGCAGAGGTCAGGTTTTTGACAGGTGGTCGCATTAATGTTACTGAACGTTGTGTATTACGGACATGTACCAGCAAAAATACAAGAAACGATTTGCACAACATTACTACACTCATGCTGATAAATTAAGGATAATGCTGATACATGGTGAAACAACGCTCAGGTGGGCGGTTTGCGGATTTAAATCACCTCAGGGTATGACCATGCGTTGCATTTGACCTGCGATCGTCGCATGGTGGCGCTAGCAGCAGTCCACATACGTAGAGGTGTGTTGGTGCATGCCAGAGTACGGTGAAGCAAGTAAGTGTGTAGACGTTTTCAGACGTGCTAATGGTGACTGTGTTGAAAATGGCTCAAAGAACACATATTGATGACGTTATGAGGGGTAGAATACTAGGGTGACTGGAGGCTGCTAAAACACAGCAGGTCACAGCACGGGCCCTCCATGTGTCACGAAGTCTGATCTCAAGATTATGGTAACGATTCCAGCAGACAGGAACCGTGTCCAGGCACTACAGTAAGGGACGTCCACAGTGTACAACACCACAAGAAGACCGATATTTCACCATAAGTGCCCTCAGACGGCCACGGAGTACTGCAGGTAGCCTTGCTCGGGACCTTACCGCAGCCACTTGAACAGTTGTCTCCAAACACACAGTCTACAGACGACTGAACAGACATGCTTTATTCGCCCGGAGACCTGCAAGGCGCATTCCGCTGACCCCCGGTCACAGGAGAGCTCGTAAAGCCTAGTGTCAAGAACACAGTACATGGTCATTGGAACAGTGGTCCCAGGTTATGTTCAAGGACGAGCCGGGTTTTAATCTGGCGTGAATCAAGAACCAGATACCAACCCCTTAATTTCCTTGAAAGGGACGTGCATGGAGGTCGTGGTTTGAAGGTGTGGGGTGTTATTATGATTGGTGCACGTACACCCCTGCCTGTCTTTGACAGAGGAACTGTAACACGTCAGGTGTATCGGGACGTCATTTTGCACCAGTATGTCCGCCTTTTCAGGGATGCAGTGGGTCCCACCTTCCTCCTGATGGATGATAATGCACGGCCCCACCGAGCTGCTATCGTGGAGGAGTGCCTTGAAACAGAAGATTTCAGGCGAATGGAGTCGCCTGCCTGTTCTCCAGACCTAAACCCAATCGAGCACATCTGAGATGCTCTCGGTCGTCGTATCGCTGCACGTCTTCAAACCCCTACTAGGACAGTTCAGAAGCTCCGACAGGCACTGGTTCAAGAATGGGAGGCTGTACCCCAGGAGCTGCTCGACCACCTGATCCACAGTATGCCAACCCGTTATGCGGCCTGTGTACGTGTGCATGGTGATCATATTCCATACTGATGTCGGGTTACATGCGCTGGAAACAGTGGCATTTTGTAGCACATGTGTTTCGGACGGTTTTCTCAACTTATCACACCGAGCGAGGTGGCGAAGTGGCTAGCACACTGGACTCGCATTCGGGAGGACGACGGTTCAATCCCGCGTCCGGCCATTCTGATTTAGGTTTTCCGTGATTTCCCTACATCGCTTCAGGCAAATGCCGGGATGGTTCCTTTGAAATGGCACGGCCGACTTCCTTCCCCGTCCTTCCCTAATCCGATGAGACCGATGACCTCGCTGTCTGGTCTCCCCCAAACAGCCCAACCCAACTTATCACAAATACCATGGACTTACAGATCTGTATCGTGTGTGTTCCCTATGTGTCTATGCAGTTATCCTTAATTGATCAGTATGAGTGTATTTCGAGGTGCTAGTAGTTGCAAACTGATTGTTCGGCAGACTCATCCAGATTATAATACTAAAACTTTTTGATCTGCGTCTTTCGTGATGTTATAGACAAGAAAACACACAAGTTTACTTTTGAGAGACGCCTCGTAATCTGGGAGTCGGGGCCGGCAGGTGTGACCTCTTACACGGTGGCTCGGCGCGACTCCGCTGTCGAGTGCGTGGTGCTGAATTCCCGGACGCGTCCCGAGCTGCAAGTACGCTCGGCGCGGCGCTGGCCGCTCGTAGTGTGTGCGGCTTGATTGGGCTTTAAACGTCGGCCGCTGCAGGCTCGCCACTTAACGAGGGGACGGCAGGACACGTCGCGCGGCCGGCGCCATGTTCTCCCATTGGCGGTGCCCAGTGTATGCAAATCGAGAACAGCACGACGGAATGGGGACAGCTGTTTCAGGTGCGTCATAAAACGAACCGTAAACTGATACACACACACACACACACACACACACACACACACACACACACACACACAGTCACATAGCACACATCACGCCAGCACAAGGACAGGGCGACCAGCGGAAGGCCGAAACGATAGCGGAGCAAATCGCTATGTGTCACAGAGCGATACTTTAGAGCCATTGCTCTTCGCAAAGTACATAAATAATTTAGACATTCTGCAGTTTCACCGTGAGTCCAGCTGACCAACTAATATTAACTAATATTGTTTATGGCACACATACACTGCGAAATAACTAAGGTATGGTATTACAGCTACATCCTAGTAAATATCGTGTTTTGCAAAGTACTTGCATCAAACTGTCTGGGGATGATTGGTCAAATAATGGTGAACAACTTTTGTTAGAGAGAAAATTTTCGATGACGCTTACCAGCAATGATAGGCGACCTTCAAAACAGGTTATGCCCGTGGCAGACGGCAGGGCTTCGGCACTCTGCAGCCTGCGTATGCAATGCGCGTTGCCTACAATTCTGTCGTCTGCTCCGCAAAATTAAACCTTCTAAAATATCCTTCTCCGCTTAGAGGCACCCATTCATAAGATTTTCTTGTTGAAAATTACTCTATCAGCGTATTGTGGTGTCAAAAATGCAGACGCAGGTCTCTTGTTTCGTAGTTTGGTGAAAGTTTTTCGTCCCAGTGTCGACGAATTCAATAAAAAGACGCCTAGCGTCAAAGGGAGTCATCTGCGTAAATTTTGTCTCTAACAAAAGTTGCTCCCCATGTTATGATCCAGTACCCCGAGACGTTTGCTGCAAAGTCTATGAAACAACCTGTATATGGTGTTGTGGTTCTTGCAGAGTTATAACGGGCAATGTGGTGAATTTCCTGCGGCCCTCAAGCTATTTTTGGCGTTTCTATCGTCCGCGTTATGAAAGTCATAATAACAAACACACGAACCGGTTCTGAGTTACTACTGATTGCACTTGGTGATGTAAGTCAAACGCTTCTCGAGACTCTTCTCCGGAGGGTTTGCGGCTGTTATTTCGTTCCATATATGCTGTGTCGTTGAAGTCCCTGTTGGAGACTTTTTCCAACACCACATGAAAGTATATGATTTTATTTGAAAAAGAACCAAGTCACTGTGGTAATTCGGTAACTATAAACATACGTCAGAAACATGGCCTCATCGTCTGCTATAACTTGTCGATATCACCATCTCGATGTATGTAATCGGCTCGATATATCGTGGGTGGCCTGAATTACCGATAGTGGTTGTCGTTACCATTATTATTTTTAGAATTTTGGACAGGCCAATATTATCTCAGCTGCTTTTCTGCAAACTTTCATATTATTTTATACAAAAATGTTATATTTCAAGCTAAAATTTATGAAAAGTGGTTACTTTATTTTCTATGTTACAATCAATATGTAGTAGTTCTGAATGTACAGTTAAGATTTTTTTTTAGAAAAATTTGAAATTACGAATTACGAGAGCTATACACAAAGTACATTACGTTTTGGAATTAAGAAGAAATAAAGTATTGGAAATTTTTTTATTATATACAGATGAAAGCCACACTTAAATACTACTTTTCTACATAGTTGCCATTTAAATTAAGGCACTTATCGTAGCGATGGACGAGCTTGGAAATTCCTTCATCGTAAAATTCGGCCGCCTGCGCCTTCAACCACGTAATGACTGTCTTTTGGGACAGAAAAGGTGTGATTTTTGTGTATTTCCTGGAAAGAGGCACTACAATAAACTCTCAAAGGTATTGCCAAATTCTGCACAACCTCAGAAGAGCAATACAAAACAAGCGCAGGGGAAAGTTGGGCTCAAAGATCTTGCTGATTAACGACAACGCCCAGGCCCACACGGCAAATGCCACTCGTGAAATTCTCGAATCTTTTAAGTGGGAGTTGTTTCCTCATCCGCCGTACAGTCCCGACCTGGCACCGAGCGACTTCCACTAATTCCCAGCAATGAAGAAGTGTTTGGCTGTGCAGCGTTTTGATGACGACGCACAGCTTCAAGAAGAGGTAATCACGTGGTTGAAGGCGCAGGCGGCCGAATTTTACCACGAAGGAATTTCCAAGCTCGTCCATCGCTACGATAAGTGCCTTAATTTAAATGGCAACTATGTAGGAAAGTAGTATTTAAGTGTGGCTTTCATCTGTACATAGTAAAAAAAAAATTCCAATACTTTATTTATTTTTAATTCCAAAACGTAATGCACTTTGTGGATGGCCCTCGTATTTGTCACACTGTTACTATGTTTACTTCTTGATTCATTTATGAAATAACAATCTAAATTATTAGAAATTCATTTCTCTAATTTTTTGGAAAGTTGTGGTAAGGACTATTGACCAACCTGCTGAGGTCATCGGTCCCTAAGCTTACACACTACTCAATCTAACTTAAAGTAACTTAGCCGGCCGGAGTGTCCGTGCGGGTCTGGGCGCTACAGTCTGGAACCGAGCGACCGCTAAGATCGCAGGTTCGAATCCTGCCTTGGGCATGGATGTGTGTGATGTCCTTAGGTTAGTTAGGTTTAATCAGTTCTAAGTTCTAGGCGACTGATGACCTCAGAAGTTAAGTCGCATAGTGCTCAGAGCCATTTGAACCATTTTAAAGTAACTTATGCTAAGGACAACCCACACACCCATGCCCGAGAATTCATTAGCCAAGAAAAATTGTAAACCCTTTTGCGTATGGTTATTACCGCAGAGTGAAGTAATAGTAAGATTCCCTCTAACTTGATCAGACGTATTTTTGTATTTTGGGCGAACAATGTATTTCGGCTTTGTTAATGTGAAAATTCGAAAGACAGTAAGATATACTAAAATGTGACAAAATATATTGACATAACAGCAAAAATTTTGCAACAACAATCTTCAAATTTATTTAGATCAACTCAACCCTGGGGACCTAAAATGTGAGAATTTCAGCTTCAGTAAGAAGAACTAGAGCCCACTCTACACGAAAATCTAAGTAAACTGGAAAGTTTATTGTAATCTTCGCTTCTCTCAAATTTCTTGTAAATGACTTAGCTTATTGTGGACAATAGCTGGAATGAGGAAGCAGGGGGAAATTACACACTCCACACATAACTGAGGGCATGAAATAATTCTGTGTAAGAAAAGACATTGCATTATAATTGATAAACTTATAATAATCATACACCAGTGACTGGTATGAAATGACAATGAATTCAGACCATGAGCTTCTTATAGGAGTTGGTAAATATCAACGGGGACAGTTGAAAATGTGTGCCCGACCGGGACTCGAGCCCGGGATCGCCTGCTTACATGGCAGACGCTCTATCCGACTAAGCCATCGAGGACACAGAGAATAGTGCGACTGCAGGGACTTATCTCTGGCACGTTGTCCGTGAGACTCTCATTTTCAACTTACTGTCCACACACCACATTCGTAGTCTCCCTGTCCACTACACTCATCACCCGTGGCAGTCAATCTACCGATTCCCGTAAGAGTTTGAGCAACGTGAGTGCATCTGCATTCAAGAAGATCATAGTCCGGTAAGCCTTATCTCTATGAAAACGGTATCTGTCCTTTCGGACATGTCTATGTCCGAAACAACAGATACCGTCTTCAAGTAGTAACTGGTATGGTGACACTCAATAATTTAATTATACAGCGTGGTCAGAAACCGTCTGAAAAGCTTCAGGTTAGGTTGCGATAAGAAATAATTGCTAAGAAACAAAATTCGATGCGTTGCGCCGTTTCCCTGTTAATTAGCATTGAAGTTGGGCAGTCATGCCGTACCGTGTGCAGACTCAAGCCGCCCACCAGAGACAATTAGCGTCAGTTGTTCTCATAGCGTAGATAACAGCGTACGAGAATAGCGCATGAGACTGCTCAGCCTTTGGCTTGGTTTCGATCCTTGCTATGGTCCCAAGTCCAATTTTTGTGTAGCTCTCTTGGTCGGTGTCAGGAAATCAAAGGATGCACGCGTTTGGAAAACCCGTCTCTGAAGAGCTACTTTAGTTTGGGCGAGCAACGACCTGGTTCGCTAACTTCAAAGCTAATTAACTCAGAAATGGCGCAACGTAACGATGTTTTTCTTAACAATTATTTGTCAGCACAACGTACCCTGCAATTCTTTTACAAGCCTTTGACACTGACCACCCTGTTTACCTATAGGGTGAACATTAATAAAACAATCTGGAGGGACAGATTCCTGAGTGGAGATGGAGGAAAAAAGCTCTTACGAACAGGCGTCCGGAAATATATCGCACTGACGAATGAAAGTTCCACTGAATGTTCAAATGTGTGTGAGAACTTCTGGGACTTAACTACTAAGGTCATCAGTCCCTAAGCTTACATACACACTACTTAACCTAAATCAACCTAAGGACAAACACATACACCCATGCCCGAGGGAGGACTCGAACCTCCGCCGGGACCAGCCGCACAGTCCAGGACTGCAACGCCCTAGACCGCTCGGCTACTCGCGCGCGAAAGTTCCATTGGCCACGTACCGTGTGTTCCTTGTGTGTTGCAGACTGTATGGTTGACGCAGCGTACTTTAAGCAACAGAATGGTCCGGTATTCGTATCAGGAACAACCCGAGATGGTGTTTGTGTACGTCTAAGCAGTTGGAAACTGTCGAGAGGCAGCGCGGCTACATCAAAACAAATACCTTCACAGACACCAACCACAGCACACAACATTGCAAGCCCTTTTTGGGTGTCTGTGTGATCATGGGTCCTTTCAGACAGACGAGCGTGCAGAGAAGCATCGGACTGTGTGTACACCAGCTTTGGAGGACCGGATTCTACAAGATATTGAAACGAACTCTAGTACAAGCTGCAGGCAAGTGGCCCGCCAATACGGTATAAGCCAAAGTACGATTATGCGTAACATACACGACGACCGCTAGTATCCCTATCACCTGCAGCGACTGCAAGAATTATCAGTCCATCACAGTTGTGGAATTTCTGTCATCATTCCTCTATACCGACGAAGCAACCTTTACCAGAACTGGCATTATCAGTCTGCGTAATCATCATCTGTGGGCTACAAACAGAGCATTCAGTTAGAGGAACTTTCATTCGTCAGCGCCATCTACAGTGGCAACGGTGCATTCCCGGAAACATTTTCATCAGAGCTTTTATCCTCCATTTCCATTCAGGAACCGATCGCTGCAGTTTGTCCGTTTTATTAATGTTCACCCTGTATGTTACACGACAGACAGACAACCTTTCTTGATGAATGTCAGAATCCTCTAAACATACAACATCTGTGTTTTCTGTGATTCAGTTCATCCTTCAGAAAACCCTAGAAAACTTCTGGTTGTATATCAAATGAATAAGCGGATCGAAATGTTCCAATCGGTCCGTTGTGGAACACTCTGGTGTCGAAACTTGACCAACTGTTGCTCAAGTGGCACAGATACGAGAACCAGAACAAGGGCACAAGCAGAAATAGGGAAGGTATAATAAGAACCCATAACGCACCTGAAGAGATAAAGTACACTTATGAAAAAATTCAGTGGACAAAGATGGCAAGAATTTGTGTTGCTTAACATTCTTCTCACTCGTATTCCCTTACGTTATGATCTCTGGAGCACCTACAGAGGAAAGGGAAAGAAAGGATGCTCGATATTTAACGTCCCGTCTAAGTCGGCGTTAATAGAGACGGAGCACTAATCCGATTGAAGAAGAACTGAAGTGACAAAGAGGGCGTAACCCGTCTGCATTGGCTAGACAGAAACTGAAACGTGTCTGATTCCGAGTATTAGCCTAATCTGGAAATGTTATATAAAAGTCTCCAAGATCCACTACAACAGAGTTTATTTATGGGATAATTACTTTCGAGAGCTCTCATTTTCTAATCTTCACTTGCTTCCATTAAGAAAAAACCGTCAGGAACGACTGCTGTAAAGGAATATCTAAGTAGTGGATGTGTATCGTCCACTTGCACGACTAGCTGTTGTACTACAGTGGTCGTCTGCCGAAGCTGATCATTATTTCACTCATGAGATACACTTACCAGAAGATCTCAAAGACTGAATTTATCAAATACTAGTGGTATAGCGTGTCGAGGTCAATGCATTCATTTCTTTACGACGAATAAATAAAACCCTCGAAATGATAAAATGTTCTGCATTGACGCTGACGATGCGACTTTCAATTGCATATCCGTTAGCGACAAATTCAGCACGGAAGTAAAATGTATACAATGTTTTGACAGAAAATTGCATTGAAGATCACTGCAGCTAAAAATACTTGCCCTGAGTAGCATCATCTTCAGCGGTTGAAAAACATCCAATGCAGAGACAAGCCGCTCTTACGCTTACCTGAAACACAAAAGATAAAGAAAAAGTGAGTGCAATTTTCAGCTGCGAAAAATTATGTCAAAGTTGTAATGAACTCATTCACTTCGTGATATTTTGCATGTTTTCTATAAAACGTGATGCTAAAGGATATAGTGAAAGTATATAATACTAAGCAGGTGCTATTGAGTACTAGTTTCCACTCGTTACGGTTGGCTTCCTTTCACACACTCGATCTGAAGTAGCTCATCCCGGCACCACACTCAGGTACTGGTACTTCGTATGCGCCACAGTGTTTCACTTTTAATGCGCCGTAAAAAAAAGTATTATGCGATTCCGTATTTCTATTCCGTAAATCCGTAAAGCAGTATTCTAGTTATCGGCTACCGGCTATATTTCACCGAATCAATGTAGAGTAGTTTCCCAGACATTGCTTCAAATGGTTCTAAGCACTATGGGACCGAACATCTGAGGTCATCAGTACCCTAGTCTCAGAACTACGTAAATCCAACTAACCTAAGGACATCACACACATCCATGCCCGAGGCAGGATTCGAACCTGTAACTGTAGCAGCCACGTGGTTCCGGACTGAAGCACCTAGAACCGCTCGGCCACCGTGGCCGGCTTCCCAGACATTACTGATGACGGGAGGCGTTTTCCGAATTCTATTAAGTCCATTGTGTGAAGAATCATTTCTGAAGTACAGTGAGCAAGTCATTAGCCAATCACATAATAGAAAACTCATCTCGCCTATATTTCATGGTGCGTGTAACGAAATTCCAACGGCTGTTGCGTTGCGACAGGTCCTTAACCTTCGAATAGAGAATAACAATGAAAGAAGAACAATATATTGTTATTTATATTTTTGTGAATAAGTTCGCATGAATTATAACAACCCGTATCTCGTTCAGCGAAATGTAGGGTATAAAAATGCTGTTTACGTGACTCGTTAGTGAAAGGTGACAGTTACAATGGAAATATAAATCCGGTTTTTAAAAATATTTGTTGTGGGTTGGACGAACATCACCGTGACTGTCGTGGAATATTATGCAGTAACGGCGGCCTAGATGCACAAGTTAATTCTTGGAAGAATATTTCCTTATAGACTCCGAAATATTTCCTTATAGACTCCGAAATATTTTTCTTCTTCCTTTTTACATTCTTCCAGCAGAGCTATCAGAACGTTAAGGTAAATAATATTACACATTTGTATGCAGAGATTTCTTGTCATAATGCGTTCGCGAAGGTGAACTAATGCTGACGGAGAGGAAGTCGTATTTCAATCGCAGTCGAAGTACAATAATTTACTTGTGCATAAAAACGAAGTGTATTTAACGTAATGCATAACAACGACGCTGATTACCTTCTATTTATAAGGGCGCGAGTACACCGCTCATAATTTTCTGACTTAACAGTATTCACCAGTTCCGCTTTTGCATGCTGTCAGCGAATCCTTGAGCCGCCGGCATTCTCGCACAAAACGCCAGTCATAACCTCCCACAAAGATGCCTCTTTACACTTTGAAGGTTTTAGTACCCCCCCGCCCCCGTTGGGTACAATAACGTATGTGACGCTAATGTACTGCAGCACGTCAACATGTTCCCTCGAAGCTTCTTGTGCAGCCGCATTAAAGAAGCGCCAACTCTCAAAGGATGGAGCTAGATATTCACGTGGTGAGGACTTCCAGGCCATTAGCTGTGGCGCCCTTTAATAGCTCTACATTCCGAGAGCGACTTACTCCTCCGCCACCGGGGAATTCTTTGATCCGGGGTAGAAAAGGAATGAATTTCCAATTACGTTAGGCAACACAAATTTAAGAAATTTGACTATCTAGAGGGCTCAGCCTCCGTTATACAACGAGGAGTGTGACTTCTTCTGAGATCCTGTGTTTCCCTCGCAGCCCGTCTTTTTTTTTTTTTTTTTTTTTTTTTTTGCGTCTTTCATTTTCCACCCAAGTGGGAGTGCGGCAAACCTGTTCTCAACTAATATTACACGAGTGGGGATTTTCAATTCTACCTATTCGTCTGATATCCGTGGGAAATCTGGAAACCCTGCCTATCAAAGGCAGGAAAGTGAAAGCTAAAGAAATAACCCTCGTTGCAAGACATTTTCATCAACTGATCAAAAGTATCTGAAGACCTATTAATGAACATTAATGCGGAAAGTGCCTTTATAACGGCTTGATCTCTGCTGAGGACAATTTCAGTGAGGTGTCTGAATGTATGAGGAGGAATGGCGGCCCAGTGTCCCTCGAGTGCTGAAACCAGAGAAATTAATTATGCTCGACGCTGAGGTCTGGGTTGAAGTCCGTCCTAACTCATCCCAAAGGCACTCCATTGCGTTCAGGTCTGGAGAGGAATGTTACTGTCCACAAACCAATGGCTCACAGATGCTGTTTTAGAACAGGGATCACTGTCATGCTCACATAAACATCCGTCGTCTCAGAACTGTCCAAATTCTGTACGCAGTACACAGGACTGTAATATTTTTGTATGTCCATCCTTTTGGCAGGAGATCTTTGGGACGACGGCCGTTTACTATTGTGACAAACTAAAACACCTACAGTCGATCTTATGATTTTATTTTATTTTGTTGCAACCAGTTTCAACGCTTCAGTGCGCCATCTTCAGGCTGTTGTTGATGCGGTACTGGTTGATATGCTCGCTATACACATTACATCAGGTGCCAGCATAACTGGATACGCAGATAATGTGTCAACACTCAAGCCATCAATTGCTGTAATACAGGGTGATTCAAGAAGAATACCACAACTTTAAAAATGTGTATTTAATGAAAGAAACATAATATAACCTTCTGTTATACATCATTACAAAGAGTATTTAAAAAGTTTTTTTTCACTCAAAAACAAGTTCAGAGATGTTCAATATGGCCCCCTCCAGACACACGAGCAATATCAACCCGATTTCTCCAACTCGTTCCACACTCTCTGTAGCATATCAGGTGTAACAGTTTGGATAGCTGCTGTTATTTCTCGTTTCAAATCATCAATGGTGGCTGGGAGAGGTGGCCGAAACACCATATCCTTAACATACTCCCATAAGAAAAAATCGCAGGCGGTAAGATCAGGGCTTCTTGGAGGCCAGTGATGAAGTGCTCTGTCACGGACTGCCTGGCGGCCGATCCATCGCCTCGGGTAGTTGACGTTCAGGTAGTTACGGACAGATAAGTGCCAATGTGGTGGCGCTCCATCCTGCTGAAATATGAATTGTTGTGCTTCTTGTTCGAGCTGAGGGAACAGCCAATTCTCTAACATCTCCAGATACTGTAGTCCAGTTACAGTAGCACCTTCGAAGAAAAAGGGACCAAAAACTTTATTCTCAGTGCCCCATATACAGACATTGTGACGGTTGACTTTCCCGGTAGTGTGGAAAGTTGCTTCATCACTAAACACAATCTTTGAAACGAAAGATTCATCTGTTTCCATTTGAGCAAGGATAAAATCACAGAAATCGATTCTTTTAATCTTATCAGCTGCAGACAGTGCTTGAACCAATTTCAGACGATAAGGTTTCATAACTAACCTTTTTCGTAGGACTCTCCATACAGTTGATTGTGGAATTTGCAGCTCTCTGCTAGCTCTGCGAGTCGATTTTCCTGGGCTGCGAACAAATGCTTGCTGGATGCATGCTACATTTTCATCACTCGTTCTCGGCCGTCCAGAACTTTTCCCTTTGCACAAACACCCATTCTCTGTAAACTGTTTGTACCAACGTTTAATACACCACCTATCAGGAGGTTTAACACCATACTTCGTTCGAAATGCACGCTGAACAACTGTCGTCGATTCAGTTCTGCCGTACTCAATAACACAAAAAGCTTTCTGTTGAGCGGTCGCCATCTTAGCATCAACTGACGCTGCCGCCTAGTCAACAGCGCCTCAAGCGAACAAATGTACAACTAAATGAAACTTTATAGCTCCCTTAATTCGCCGACAGATAGTGCTTAGCTCTGCCTTTTGTCGTTGCAGAGTTTTAAATTCCTAAAGTTATGGTATTCTTTTTGAATCACCCTATATAGTTCGTATACTTCCACATTTACCATTTGCTAAGGGTTTTTTCTTGAGCAGACCATAAACACGAACCCATACCGTAACACCACCGCCTATGCACTTCACTGTTGGCAACATAGATGAATACAGGTATTTCTCCACGCATTCGCCAGACTCAAGCCTTTCCATAGCAAAGCGTTATTCATCACTCCACATCACTCGTTTCCATTCGTCCAATGGCATCTCTCTTTACTCCACGTCGACGCTCGCTTACCATTTGTTACATGCACGTGTGCCTTATGAGTATGTGCTCGGCCATTCTATCCTGTTCGTTTTAACTCCAATTGTGCTAGCTGGGCTGCTTGTAGCACGCGAATTACTCCTTCCGCTGATTTCAAGCGAATTTTTTACAAGCATTCTCCGCTATGCTCACATACGTGAGATCTGCGTGGTCTTGCTTTATCTCTGGCTGTGGCTGTTCCAATTCACGGTCGCACCACTAACCATCGACGTGGCCAGTTTTAGAAGGGTCCAATTGTCGCCGATAGATTTGTTACGCACGTGGCATCCAATGATACGTCCAAGTTGGATATCGCTGGATCCTCCTGACCGACCCATTCAGTACTATTCTGGCCAATACGACTCTCGTGACACCTAGTGTTAAACTCTGCATTACGAAGCATTGTCCGAATACTTTCTATAAGACAGAGTACAGTGTGGGAATAATTAAAATTTCGCTACTTGTACCGGTGCACACGAAAAACTATTTACCGTATGGATACCCAACTTCACGGGAACAATGTCCAGACTTCGCGTTGCAGTATTAGTATTGTTAGTGACAGGACTTACAGTTAGGAGCCGGTACTGGATTGGTAACGTAGCGTTGACATACAAGCCTCAATGTGCTTTACAGCTGCAGACGGTCACCATGGGACTGGCAAGGTAAGCAGGCCTTTGCTCGTTAAGATGTTTTATTGAAACAACGGCAATATTACTGCTTCTCAGACGCCTTAAAAAAACAGGGAAAGGCCCTCTTTCCGTACCGGGGTTCAAGAACGTGATTCGGTAGTTCGCAGTACCTAGCGGTTTAGCAATTGATCTTGGGAGAGGCCGACGGGTAATTACGCCTCAAACTCATGCAGAATTTAGTGCTGAGAATGCCGGGTGCAATGTGCGATCTTCAAGAAGAGTAAGAGCTGTGACACGACAGCTGATCATTCCACCGTTCAAAAGCTAATTGCGAGCAATTGTGGGATGGTATCTTCGGTGCGGTTCGAGGCTGTCGTGGATGAAGATGGTCGTCACGTAAACACAGTACGCAATACAAAATATGGAGATTAAAATGTGTTCCCTTGCACAGTTTATCAGTTGTTTCTCTCTTGAATGTCCTTAGAAATGTTTCCACAAAGTTTCATTGTCCCACGATCATTAGTTTTACGTGAGGCCCTTTCAAGTAGCGGAAGTTTAATTATAACCACTCTGTACGAGCGTATATCTAGTGGAAACATTTACACGCAAGCACACTTAGGAGACAACATGTTTACTCTTACAAGACACTACTTTTAGAAACATTCTTAAACCAGCAGCATACATCTTTCGTGTAGGACCTAAAAATAAATTTTGGCTAGTAATAATTCGCGCAGAGGCAATTAGGCGGTCATGGTCTGGTGCTCTACTTCTCTCCGAACGTAATACGAAGAAGCAGTAATTTATGTTATGATAAACATTCATTGTCGATGTGTACCTTTACTCGGTTCTTATTCTGTAGAATGCAATTTCCTGTAGACCTTTTATACATACCTGTCTATACTTTCGTGGCACATTTCTTCACCTCTGTGTATTTCTACGAAGTAGTAATTGACGGAAAGTCATCGAGAAAAACAGAAATGATTCCTGGCGTTCCCCATGGTAGTGTTATGGGCCCTTTGCTGTTCCTTATCTACATAAACGGTTTGGGAGACACAATATGAGCAGCCGTCGTAGGTTGTTTGCAGATGACGCTGTCGTTTATCGACTAATAAAGTCATCAGAAGATCAAAACAAACTGCAAAACGACTTAGAAGAAATATCGGATTGGTGCGAAAAGTAGCAGTTGACCTTAAATAACAAAAATGGTGATGTCATCCACATGAGTGCTAAAAGGAACTCATTTAACTGCGGTTACACGATAAATGAGTCTAATCTAAAAGCCGTAAATTCAACTAAATACCTAGGTATTACAATAACGAACAACTTAAATTGGAAGGGACACAAAGAAAATGTTGTTTCGAAGGCTAATCGAAGGCTGCGTTTTATTGGCAGGACACTTAGAAAATGTAACAGACCTACTAAGGAGACTGCCTACACTACGCTTGTCTGTCGTCTTTTATAATACTGCTGCGCGGTGTGGGATCCTTACCAGATAAGACTGACGGAGCGCATCGAAAAAGTTCAAAGAAAGTCAGCACGTTTTGTATTATGGTGAAATATGGGAGAGAGTGTCACAGAAATGATACAGGATTTGGGATGTACATCATTAAAAGAAAGGCGTTTTTCGTTGCGACGGAATCTTCTCACAAAATTCCAATCACCAACTTTCTCCTCCGAATGCGAAAATATTTTGTTGTCATCGACTGACGTAGGGAGGAACTATCACCAACATAAAATAAAAAACAAATCAGAGCTCGTACGGAAAGATATAGGTGTTCATTCTTTCCGCGCTGTACGAGATTGGAATAATAGAGAATTGTGAAGGTGGTTCGATGAACCCTCTGCCAGGCACTTAAATGTGATTTGCAGAGTGTCGATGTAGATGCAGATGTAGATGTAGATGCAGATGAAGAAAGGTACCAGGAAAATAACCATAACAATCTATAGAATAATCTGAAGAAAGTCCTACAGAAACTATGTTTCTAGGGAATAAAGTCCGAATAACAGTACTTATGATGGGACAAATGTACCTAAACATGTTTGGGCAATCAAATGAATTGTAGTTTGCATATTGTGCGGACCTGAAGTCTCATAATTGAACTCTCTGAAGCACGCAGACTGCGTGACGCAGGTCATGTCGAGCCCTGGGCCCGCTGGCGGTACCAGCGCGCATGCGCGGGACGCCATAATTAACTGCTTGCGCCGCGCAGCGCCGCGCCGCCCCCGGTGGCGGCAATTGATTGGGAGCGACTACACAATGCGCATGCGCGCGAGGGGCCATTGTCCGCTCCCACAATGGACTCGCAGCGGGCGGCAGCGAGCGGCTAACGAGCCCGCAACAGAGCGCCGCGACCTCCTCGGAGATGGCACGACCGGCTGCTGGCCCGGCTGTCGCACAGATCCGCTCTCTGGGACCGCGCTGGAACGTCCGCCTCACCGTTACAACGCGACGATGAGCAACGGCAGTGCCGTAGTATAAGTGCTCTTGTGACACACCGAATTTTTTTTAGTAAAATTTCTTTTGATGGTGTTTATGTTTACAAAGTCTATTTTGATGTGAAAGTTAGCAGTTTTCAGTCTTATCTGTAGCCGAATTTAGTATTATTTTGAGACAAATTAATTTTTAAATTTTTATTCTACTAAGAAATAACCCGCCAGATTAGCCGAGTCAGTCAGCCACGTGTCGTCTGTGAGCGATTATAGACCGTTGACGTCGAACTCAGGCGTCGCAGCTAGTGCACGATCGCCAATTTGTCTATTAAAGATTTCTTGTATGAATGTATGTGGGCTCCAGTGTAAGCAGTCAGAATCTTATACGATCTGCAACGGGCTGGGCTGGGCTGTTTTGAGGGAAGAGACCAAACTGCGAGGTCATCGGTCTCATCGGTTTAGGGAAGGACGGGGAAGGAAGTCGGCCGTGCCCTTTCAAAGGAACCATCTCGGCATTTGCCTGGAGCGATTTAGGGAAATCACGGAAAACCTAAATCAGGATGGCCGGACGCGGGATTGAACCGTCGTCCTCCCGAATGCGAGTCCAGTGTGCTAATCACTGCGCCACCTCGCTCGGTCTGCAACGGGCGAGCTGTGTCCTGCAGACGTGCGTTATGAACATATGGCATGTCTGCAGCGTGTCAAAGTAGCGGAGAGGCGCTTACACAGTAGCTATATTCTTTGGAACTTCGTATTAGGTACATAACCTTCTGTTGTGTAAAGGAATAATCTGTCAAAATCTGAAGTCAATAACTGTCATAATTTGGAAGTTACAAGAAAAAAAATAAGTCAGTAAAAAACGTAATTATTCCACACTTAAAAACTAAATCAATATATATATATATATATATGTTAATATTTCACCAACTGTGACTATCTCAAAGATTTGATAACACATTCAGTGTTTAGATTCAAATTTGGAAAGTTTTCATTTTAGAAAACCTTTGGTAATTTTACTGTAGTAATAACTTTAAGAATTTCAAGTAGATATTTATGTTTTGTGTTAGGGTGAGTGTGAAAGAGTACTTGTGTGAGTGTATCTGGGACATTCGCCAATATTAAATTTTCAGTTTGTAATTCTCTATAGTAACTTGCAAGTGTTCCAACTTTGTATCGTGGGAACGAATCCACCAATGGTTCCCCTACTAGTGGATGACGGATGTCCAAGCATGTTTGAATACGTAAGAGACAGCCAGAACGTTCGTGACTATATAGTTAAATTCCAGAAGTAAAGTACAGCTTAACGTTTATTTCATTTTATTTGTTTAACAAGGGAGTTTTGAGTTGCTTATTTTAATGACGTCAATGAGCTGAGAGCAGTGGTTGATTTTTGCTAGATTTTGGCGCGAGCCGCGCCCTGAAAGTCAGTTCTGATTGGTCGTAATTCTGTACAGCCAATAAGAAGTGAGACGGTTTGCCACCCAACGCATGAGATAGAGGTGCTTGTAGAGGCAGGGACAGAAGAAGGAAGTGGTGGACTAGCTTTCGAAGGAGCCGGTCATGCTGAAAGTGTCCGAGCGCGCTATGTGTAAAATGAAGTGATATTGTGACTTCGGCGTTTCGGTACAGTGATAAAGGTAGCTGGTGTTTACCATTAACTATTTGTGAAATTTTAAGAGTCGAGAGATATTTTATTCTGGAGAAAATCGCGTGTGTAAACTTTGAACTAAAACCGTGGCGGTATTAAGTAAATTTTTTTTTACTGAGTCTTTATGTCGAGTTTACTGAGTATTTATACGGAGCAAAAACTTCATTTAAAGACAACCGCCGGCCGGAATGGCTGTGCGGTTTTAGGCGCTACAGTCTGGAGCCGAGCGACCGCTACGGTCGCATGTTCGAATCCTGCCTCGGGCAGGGATGTGTGTGATGTTCTTAGGTTAGTTAGGTTTAAGTAGTTCTAAATTCTAGGCGTCAGATGACGTCAGAAGTTAAGTCGCATAGTCCTCAGAGCCATTTGAACCAATTTAAAGACAACCACTGAATGCAGAGTGCAAAATTAAATATTAGTTTATTGACTGTGTTGCTCTCGTAAATGATTTCGGAATTGGATAGGAAAAGTTCTGGCTCTTTGAGTGGTTCAAAATGGTTCAAATGGCTCTGAGCACTATGGGACTCAACTGCTGAGGTCATTAGTCCCCTAGAACTTAGAACTAGTTAAACCTAACTAACCTAAGGACATCACACACATCCATGCCCAGGGCAGGATTCGAACCTGCGACCGTAGCGGTCGCGCGGTTCCAGACTGTAGCGCCTAAAACCGCTCGGTCACCCCAGCCGGCAACACTGCTTTTCTGAGATCTCGTAAGTAGCTGGAGTCAGGAGTTACGTGTGCAGATTTGCAGCAGTATAGAGGTAGGTGGACAATTTACGTTGCAGAACCAACGTCGATGTGTGAAAGAGGGCGTTACGTCCCAGAACGTAGAAGGTGGACGCATTAAGGTGACTGGACTGTATGGATGTAGATGAAGAAGAAGAGGACGACTATTGGAAAAGAGGTTTAAAGCATGTGTCTGCATGCACACGCACTAGCGGTGCAGAGCCGGACTTTCTGGGAGGACGACCAACGTGGTGAAGAGAGCACGCTATGACCACGTTGCTCGCGGCCACAGGCAACCGCAGCGCAGACACTGGGGCATGCACTGGGCCAGCGGTCGGCTTCCCACGAGGCGAGGAGGCCGCAGCTGAGCGAGTAGAGGCCAGCAGGCGCTAATTCCTGCGTCGCAGCCGGGCAGACTGCAGAGATCTCGCTGGCTCCGCGAGACGGGCGGGCATGAATCTGCTGCGACCGCGAGGAAACGATTTCGAGTTTCACCGTCTTATCAGCAAACGCACTCTGACTGAGGTGGTCTACTGGAGCCGCCACCTCGATGAGTTGCTGCGTCTATCGGGTGAATTGTGGACACTGTCAATCACCTGCCATGCAGAGGCTCAGCAGAACTTGTGATATTTAGCTTCCGCACAGAACCAAAATGTTTCGCTTTAGAAAAGTGCAGTCCTGAAACGACAAATCTAGTGGACACGGTGAATGATGCCATGACGAAACCTTTTCAGTAACGGACCGGCGATTCTTTGATGGCGATTGAGCTCTTTTGTGCTGAGAGCAGGAAACTACAGGCTGCTCTTACACTCTCAAGTACTTATTCAGAATACACTACTGGCCACTAAAATTGCTACACCACAAAGATGACGTGCTACGGACGCGAAATTTAACCGACAGGAAGGAGATGCTGTGATATGCAAATGATTAGCTTCTCAGAGCATTCACACAAGGTTGGCGCCGGTGGTGACACCTACAACGTGCTGACATGAGGAAAGTTTCCAACCGATCTCTCATACACAAACAGCAGTTCACCGGCGTTGCCTGGTGAAATGTTGTTGTGGTGCATCGTGTAAGGAGGAGAAATGCGTACCGTCACGTTTCCGACTTTGATAAAGGTCGGATTGTAGCCTATCGCGATTTAGGTTTATCATATCGCTACATTGCTCCTCGCATTGGTCGAGATCCAATGACTGTTAGCAGAATATGTAATCAGTGGGTTCAGGAGGGTAATACGGAACGCCGTGCTGGATCCCAACGGCCTAGCATCACCAGCAGTAGAGATGACAGGCATCTTATCCGCATCGCTGTAACGGATCGTGCAGCCACGTCTCGATCCCTGAGTCAACAGATGGGGACGTTTGCAAGACAACAATCATCTGCACGAACAGTTCGACGACGTTTGCAGCAGCATGGACTATCAGCTCGAAGACCATGGCTGCGGTTACCCTTGACGCTACATCACAGACAGGAGCGCCGGCGATGGTGTACTCAGCGACGAACCTGGGTGCACGAATGGGAAAACGTCATTTTTTCGGATGAATCCAGGTTCTGTCTACAGCATCATGATGGTCGCATCCGTGTTTGGCAACATCGCGGTGAACGCGCATTGGAAGCGTGTATTCGTCATTGGCATACTGGCGTATCACCCGGCGTGATGGTATGGGATGCCGTTAGTTACGTGTCTCGGTCAGCTCTTGTTCGCACTGACGGCACTTTGAACAGTGGACGTTACATTTCGGATGTGTTACGACCCGTGGCTCTACCCTTCATTCGATCCCTGCGAAAACCTACATTTCAGCAGGATAATGCACGACCGCATGTTTCAGGTCCTGTACGGGCCTTTCTGGATACAGAAAATGTTCGACTGCTGCCCTGGCCAGAACATTCTCCAGATCTCTCACCAACTTAAAACGTCTGGTCAATGGTGGCTGAACAACTGGCTCGCCACAACACTCCAGTCACTACTTTTGATGAACTGTGGTATCGTGTTGAAGCTGCATGGGCAGCTGTACCTGTACACGCCATCCAAGCGTATCATGGTCGTTATTACTGTCAGAGGTGGTTGTTCTGGGTACTGATTTCTCAGGATCTATGCACCCAAATTGCGTGAAAATGTAATCACATGTCAGTTCTAGTGTAATATATTTGTCCAATGAATACCCGTTTATAATCTGCATTTCTTCTTGGTGTAGCAATTTTAATGGCCAGTAGTGCAGTAGATACGGTGAAAGATGCGATGACGAAGCCTTTTCAGTAACGGACCGGCGATTCATTGATGGCGATTGAGCTCTTTTGTTGTCATGCAAAAGGCCTACAACAATTTGTCATCCAGCGAAGAACCATTATTAAGTGCTGAGAGCAGGGAATTACAGGCTGTTCTTACACTCTCAAGTATTTATTCAGAATACCTTAACACGACTGTCTTGTATGGGGAAGCCTAAAAGAACGCGCAAGAGGCTTGCCGGCTCTAGGAAGCCCACACTATGTTTCCAAGATTGAGGAGATGCTTACGTGAATCGGAAAACATGTATCCTAACGACCACCACATTGGACACGCGCGGACAAGCCCTACTCCAAAGTGTGAAGGAGCTGTACGTTATTGTTTTACAGGGCAACCTTCTACGTACACCCGGGCTGTGGTGCACACCACTGGCTTGAAACACTTGAGAGTGTGGCACTTTCTGCGCCATGAACACCTTAATTCCTACACATTGCACAACTTTCAGGCCATGACTCTGGATAACTTTCCTCGTCGTGTCAACATCTGCAATTTCTGCTCTATCAAAGCTGGCAAGATCTTCACTCCCATGTACCATGTTTCCTAATAAGTGCATTTTTTTTATCATGGCGGCATGTCAAACAGTAGAAACAGCTGACTTTGGAAGGAAGAAAATCATCACGGACTGCATATTCGAGGCAACCAATGTCACTTCTCTGTCAACGCATGGACACGTCTAGTCGATGACCATATCATTGGCCCGTATCTCAAGGTGGAACATGGTCAGGATAATCTTGTTATTCTGCGAGAGGTCTTACCCGGCTTGTCAGAAGATAAACCTTTGGACGGTTGTCGTGCCATATGGTTTGTAACGTCGCAACTATTTGCACGGCCTGCAGAGTTTTGCGGTAAGTTTTATTTTGTTGGATCAAGCTGTATTGGAGGCTCGCAATGAAGCCTCCAGCCCTGACCCTTGTGTAGTCGGCTGCTGGAGCCATAATGCCATCTGTCGCGGTGTGCGGGCCATGAGAATTGCTCTGTGTGGAGCGTACTAAGATCACTTATTCATCTCACCTATGAAACTAAATAACTATGATAAATATGATATGTTTGCTTTCAAATTTGGTGTAGGAACATTCATAGTTTAGAAGAACAGTGTGAGAAATTTTCATGCAGATAACTTTAACAGTTTTGAAAATATAAAAAAACTGTTAAAAAAGTACTTAACCGACACTTAGTAAAGCAAATTCAGATAGGAATCATGACAGTTTAAGTTTGTTTGTTATTTGAAAACAATAACAGCGCAAAAGTTATTTTTAAGGAATTTTGATTCTAAACTTGCAATAATTTTACATTCGTAATGGAAATAATAGTTTAAAAGTTGATATTTATATTTTGTGTTAGGGTGGGAGTAGATGAGAGTGAATGTGAGTGTGTATGTGGGGACATACGTCAAATTTCAATTTTATAATGTATTACACCATCCGTAACTAGCAAGGGTTACGTAACCAGGATGTCCTGAAAACGGTGAATCCCCGTAACTGGTGGATGACGTATGTCTAGGAAAGTTTGCTTTTGTAATAAGGCAGCCAGAAAGATAGCAAGAGGATACTTAGTTCTAATCATATTTCAAGCATAGTTTTCTTTTAATTTTCGTTTCGTTGGTTTTGTGGAACATTTTGTGAATTTTTGCAATATGGAAAGACGTTGATGCATCTGCGAATGCTGATTGGGGTAAAGCGGTTTTCGCATGAAGTTTATCATGAGAGGTTAATCTGATTGCTTGATTGTTTTGATCAACCAATCAGAGAAAAGTCTTTCCCGCGTAACTGAATGTGTTATATGCTCTGTGAGCGACGGAATTCAGTGAGTCGTGGAGTCGCTGTCGGACGAGAAGGTCATCTTAAATGTGTCCGAAAAAATTATCTGTAAGATGAAGAAATGACGGCTAAATCGCGCTTTATTTATATCGCCTTGTTAGCAGATGCAATTTCGGACATTTCGTTGACGTTTTGAGAGGTTTTGGAATGTTAGTTTCAGAAAAAACCGCATGTGAAACTGTCGGCCTTTGTGTATGATTCTCCGTGGCGTATTCCGTATGCATGTACAGAACATTTTGGCGAGCATCTTCTTTCGAAGAACTCGTTTTGTAACAGTGTATTGCCTGTGTGAGTCTCGTAATATTTCGGGTTCGACTTAGCACATTTCTGGCTGTCTTACGTGTGATGTAAGCTGCACGAACTAGTAGTAGATGTACTATCAACGTAAATGTGGGCTTGGTGACACCATAAATGATAGGAACCGTAATAAAACATCAGTATCTACAAAAAAACATTTTCAATGAAGGGAGGAAGCACCCACTTTGCCCATTATTAAGAGAGATTTACAGGTTTATCTTGTTACTGGAGTTACGCGGACTTTGTAATCTGAAGTATGGACGGTGGTTTTCTTAAACGCTGCTTTTCTCATCGTCTGCATAGTACCCACGAATGCAGAGCAACGGGTGGTGAATGGACGATATACTGAGGTAGGCGGACATCAATAAATAAGTCGCAACGCAGCGCACCAACCCCGCGCCTTCGCAGGTTCCAGCAGGACGGGGCTCCAGCGCCAATCGACGATGTGGTGCATGGCCACTCGAATGACACTTCTAACAGACAGACTAGACGTGGATGTGCACTAGCCTGGTCCCCTTGGTCACCAGGCCTGAGACGATTGCCTTTTCATTTCTGGGGGTACGCTAAAACCCTTGTGTAAGAGACGCCGTGGAGACACCACAAGATCTTCTGCCACGATTACAAGCAGCAAATGGTTCAAATGGCTCTGACCACATCTGTGGTCATCAGTCCCCAAGAACTTAGGACTACTTAAACCTAACTAACCTAAGGGCATCACACACAACCATGTCCGAGGCAGGATTCGAACCTGCGACCGTAGCAGTCACGCGGTTCCAGACTGAAGCGCCTAGAACCGCACGGCCATACCGGCCGGCTACAAGCAGCAGCTGGAGTCATCAGTAATATGCCGGGAATCTTTCCAAGGGTTCGGCAAGACAACAGCAGCATTAAGTTGATGGCGGCTGTACTCATCATCTTCTGTAAGAGAATTAGACTGTTATTTACTGCCAATAGTGTAGTCTATCTCCTTTGATCTTGGCTAGCTTGTTGTTGTTGTTGTGGTCTTCAGTCCTGAGACTGGTTTGATGCAGCTCTCCATGCTACTCTATCCTGTGCAAGCTTCTTCATCTCCCAGTACCTACTGCAACCTACATCCTTCTGAATCTGCTTAGTGTATTCATCTCTTGGTCTCCCTCTACGATTTTTACCCTCCATGCTGCCCTCCAATGCTAAATTTGTGAGCCCTTGATGCCTCAGAACATGTCCTACCAACCGATCCCTTCTTCTAGTCAAACTGTGCCACAAACTTCTCTTCTCCCCAATCCTATTCAATACCTCCTCATTAGTTACGTGATCTACCCACCTTATCTTCAGCATTCTTCTGTAGCACCACATTTCGAAAGCTTCTATTCTCTTCTTCTCCAAACTAGTTATCGTCCATGTTTCACTTCCATACATGGCTACACGCCATACAAATACTTTCAGAAACGACTTCCTGACACTTAAATCTATATTCGATGTTAACAAATTTCTCTTTTTCAGAAACGATTTCCTTGCCATTGCCAGTCTACATTTTATATCCTCTCTACTTCGACCATCATCAGTTATTTTACTCCCTAAATAGCAAAACTCCTTTACTACTTTAAGTGTCACATTTCCTAATCTAATTCCCTCAGCATCACCCGATTTAATTTGACTACATTCCATTATCCTCGTTTTGCTTTTGTTGATGTTCATCTTATATCCTCCTTTCAAGACACTGTCCATTCCGTTCAACTGCTCTTCCAAGTCCTTTGCTGCCTCTGACAGAATTACAATGTCATCGGCGAACCTCAAAGTTTTTATTTCTTCTCCATGGATTTTAATACCTACTCCAAATTTTTCTTTTGTTTCCTTTACTGCCTGCTCAATATACAGATTGGATAACATCGGGGAGAGGCTACAACCCTGTCTCACTCCTTTCCCAACCACTGCTTCCCTTTCATGCCCCTCGACTCTTATAACTGCCATCTGATTTCTGTACAAATTGTAAATAGCCTTTCGCTCCCTGTATTTTATACCTGCCACCTTCAGAATTTGAAAGAGAGTATTCCAGTTAACATTGTCAAAAGCCTTCTCTAAGTCTACAAATGCTAGAAACGTAGGTTTGCCTTTTCTTAATCTTTCTTCTAAGATAAGTCGTAAGGTTAGTATTGCCTCACGTGTTCCAACATTTCTACGGAATCCAAACTGATCTTCCTCGAGGTCCGTTTCTACCAGTTTTTCCATTCGTCTGTAAAGAATTCGCGTTAGTATTTTGCAGCTGTGACTTATTAAACTGATAGTTCGGTAATTTTCACATCTGTCAACACCTGCTTTCTTTGGGATTGGAATTATTATATTCTTCTTGAAGTCTGAGGGTATTTCGCCTGTCTCATACATCTTGCTCACCAGATGGTAGAGTTTTGTCATGACTGGCTCTCCCAAGGCCGTCAGTAGTTCTAATGGAATGTTGTCTACACCCGGGGCCTTGTTTCGACTCAGGTCTTTCAGTGCTCTGTCAAACTCTTCACGCAGTATCTTATCTCCCATTTCGTCTTCATCTACATCCTCTTCCATTTCCATAATATTGTCCTCAAGTACATCGCCCTTGTATAAACCCTCTATATACTCCTTCCACCTTTCTGCCTTCCCTTCTTTGCTTAGAACTGGGTTGCCATCTGAGCTCTTGATATTCATACAAGTGGTTCTCTTCTCTCCAAAGGTCTCTTTAATTTTCCTGTAGGCAGTATCTATCTTACCCCTAGTGAGACAAGCCTCTACATCCTTACATTTGTCCTCTAGCCATTCCTGCTTAGCCATTTTGCACTTCCTGTCGATCTCATTTTTGAGACGTTTGTATTCCTTTTTGCCTGCTTCATTTACTGCATTTTTATATTTTCTCCTTTCATCAATTAAATTCAATATTTCTTCTGTTACCCAAGGATTTCTATTAGCCCTCGCCTTTTTACCTACTTGATCCTCTGCTGCCTTCACTACTTCATCCCTCAAAGCTACCCATTCTTCTTCTACTGTATTTCTTTCCCCCATTCCTGTCAATTGTTCCCTTACGCTCTCCCTGAAACTCTGTACAATCTCTGGTTCTTTCAATTTATCCAGGTCCCATCTCCTTAAATTCCCACCTTTTTGCAGTTTCTTCAGTTTTAATCTACAGGTCATAACCAATAGATTGTGGTCAGAGTCCACATCTGCCCCTGGAAATGTCTTACAATTTAAAACCTGGTTCCTAAATCTCTGTCTTACCATTATATAATCTATCTGATACCTACTAGTATCTCCAGGATTCTTCCAGGTATACAACCTTCTTTTATGATTCTTGAACCAAGTGTTAGCTATGATTAAGTTATGCTCTGTGCAAAATTCTACAAGGCGGCTTCCTCTTTCATTTCTTCCCCCCAATCCATATTCACCTACTATGTTTCCTTCTCTCCCTTTTCCTACTGACGAATTCCAGTCACCCATGACTATTAAATTTTCGTCTCCCTTCACTACCTGAATAATTTCTTTTATCTCGTCATACATTTCATCTATTTCTTCATCATCTGCAGAGCTAGTTGGCATATAAACTTGTACTACTGTAGTAGGCATGGGCTTTGTGTCTATCTTGGCCACAATAATGCGTTCACTATGCTGTTTGTAGTAGCTAACCCGCACTCCTATTTTTTTATTCATTATTAAACCTACTCCTGCATTACCCCTATTTGATTTTGTATTTATAACCCTGTAATCACCTGACCAAAAGTCTTGTTCCTCCTGCCACCGAACTTCACTAATTCCCACTATATCAAACTTTAACCTATCCATTTCCCTTTTTAAATTTTCTAACCTACCTGCCCGATTAAGGGATCTGACATTCCACGCTCCGATCCGTAGAATGCCAGTTTTCTTTCTCCTGATAACGACGTCCTCTTGAGTAGTCCCCGCCCGGAGATCCGAATGGGGGACTATTTTACCGCCGGAATATTTTACCCAAGAGGAAGCCATCATCATTTAATCATACAGTAAAGCTGCATATCCTCGGGAAAAATTACGGCTGTAGTTTCCCCTTGCTTTCAGCCGTTCGCAGTACCAGCACAGCAAGGCCGTTTTGGTTAATGTTACAAGGCCAGATCAGTCAATCATCCAGACTGTTGCCCCTGCAACTACTGAAAAGGCTGCTACCCCTCTTCAGGAACCACATGTTTGTCTGGCCTCTCAACAGATACCCCTCCGTTGTGGTTGCACCTACGGTACGGCCATCTGTATCGTTGAGGCACGCAAGCCTCCCCACCGACGGCAAGGTCCATGGTTCATGGGGGGTTGGCTAGCTTATGTCGTTGATACCGCCAACGCCGTCCTTCACATTTCAGTGATGCTAGCACCCGAACAAAGTATTTCGAACTTTATTAGCGCAACATGCTCACATGGTACCCATATACCAACTCCCACGCCTAGTAACGTATCTTATGATATATCCTGTATATGTAATGAAACCTCCCCTTAGAAAAATTTATGAATTACTGTGCTGGTAAACCCCTTACGTTATTTGATTTTCAAACAGCTGAGCAAAACTGAACGTACTCAGACATTTCTCTCTTTACTTATTCTGATCATCACTAAACTGACACACAACGCAATCTGACTTTCAATAATCCCTACAAAAGAATGGTCCTGACTAACAATAACATATACCTTTCATGAATCACTTATCTTACCTCATAAAAATCTTCGTTGCTCGAACTACTGCAATACAGCGAGCGCCAATACTGCCAGCTAAATAAAGGAATCTAACTACTGAAGGCAATAACTACTGATAGGCATAGTTAGCAAATGAAAGATTTCGATAGAGAACAAAAGATGTATTTACCTTGATAGTGTTCAAAAGTATGTATTATATATATATATATATATATATATATATATATATATATATATATATATATTATATATCCAAAAGCAAAACAAGGATAATGGAATGTAGTCTAATTAAGTCGGGTGATGCTGAGGGAATTAGATTAGGAAATGAGGCACTTAAAGTAGTAAAGGAGTTTTGCTATTTGGGGAGCAAAATAACTGATGATGGTCGAAGTAGAGAGGATATAAAATGTAGGCTGGCAATGGCAAGGAAAGCGTTTCTGAAGAAGAGAAATTTGTTAACTTCCAGTGTTGATTTAAGTGTCAGGAAGTCATTTCTGAAAGTATTCGTATGGAGTGTAGCCATGTATGGAAGTGAAACATGGACGATAAATAGTTTGGACAAGAAAAGAATAGAAGCTTTCGAAATTTGGTGCTACAGAAGAATGCTGAAGATTAGATAGGTATTGAATAGAATTGGGGAGAAGAAGAGTTTGTGGCACAACTTGACCAGAAGAAGGGATCGGTTGGTAGGACATGTTCTGAAGCATCAAGGGATCACCAATTTAGTATTGGAGGGCAGCGTGGAGGGTAAAAATCGTAGAGGGAGACCAAGAGATGAATACACTAAACAGATTCAGAAGGATGTAGGTTGCAGTAGGTACTGGGAGATGAAAAAGCTTGCACAGGATAGAGTAGCATGGAGAGCTGCATCAAACCAGTCTCAGGACTGAAGACCACAACAACAACATATATATATATATATATATATATATATATATATATATATATATATATATATATATATATATATATATATATAGCAGTTCATGACATCCATCCAGTCTTACAAATTTACTCTTCCTGATGGACATACGTCCAGATCATCCGCTCTCAAAACCCCACCATCTCTCTCCCCACATCCACCACTGCTGGCGGTTAACCTCCAACTGCCCAACGCTACGCGCTGTTCACATCCAACTGCCCAACACTACAATAGCAAATATTCCAACAATGCCAACCAGCCACAGACTGTACACAGCACAGCCAGTGATTTTCACACAGAGCGCTACGTGACGTTACCAACATAAAAACCTAAACAGTCTCCTTACAGTAACTCTGATGTAGCTATAAAAGTAGATGATAGAAAGGAGAACGTGACTTGGAGAAGAGGCGTGACACTGCACTTCTTGATCGACTGATTGTGGGGCGAAGTCCGAGATGGTTTCTTTGAAAAAGTGGAGCCCCATCATGGTCTCTATATCCGTCCACGCGTAGGCTGTGCTCCGCCTCTACTGGATTCATTATCCTTTTTTCCTGCCATCTTTCATCAACAGTCTCCAGTCTTCACACTAACGCCAAACCGGTGCTTGTTTCGGGGCTCCCCCGTGCGGCACTCTGAACCTCTGACCTTTCTTTCAAGGTTGCGGATAAGCAAGAGTATAAGAGACTCTTATGATTCATTAAGTACAGCGCAGTTGCAGATCTTAGCTCTTTGTCATTACGTCCTCCTCCTTCCAAAGCCTGCTAGTGCGGCATGCAGACTCACCTAGTCCTATCCAACATTTTCATTTTCTGCGCCCGCGAGCACATTGCGTTGCCCCGTCGGGACAGAATTAATACTACCTCCAGTTCTGAAGATGTATCATGGGGAATTAGCATTTACGCAGATGAAGTGTACATGAAGAGATGCGACGCGGCAGTGTCGGTGGCGGAAGCCCGGCATTAGCAGTCGTGTAGGGAGTTGAATAAAAATGTTAGAAGACTCTGAACAAGGCCCTTCATTACGCCGGGTGGGCAGTAAATAAAGGGGAGGGGTAGCGAAGAAGCAAGGACCGAGCCTTCCGATTCACTTCGTACTCTGCGGAAGCTAGAAAGATTCGTTTACGGCGGCTGTGTTTAACAAGACCTAGCGCCGCCTGCGTGCCTGTACCACGGCCATCCATTTAGTGCGAAGCGCGTTTCCCGGACGCGCCATGAAGGTGAACAGATGCTAATAGCCGAGGGACAGTGTCGCTAACATCACCAGCAATAACTGTCTCGCGACAACGCACGACATCCACCCATCATAGGCGCAGGATGTGTTTCAACGTACCGTCGTCTACTTGGCGAAGCTGTTGCTGCACGGAGTAGCTTACACGCATTTCCTACCCTGGACTAGAAGTTGAATGTCTCGCGCTCAGCCATATAACGTCCATTTGTAGGGAGTAGGTGGCGAGACAGATCGTACTGTTGCTTTAAATGGGGGTGCCAGCGCTGAAAGAAGCACGAATGAGCGCTGTGATGAAAATTAAAGTGAAAATTCGATTACGCGTTACGATAATCGAGAGAACTATCGCAATAGTGAAGTGAGAAACAAGACCAATAAAATTTCGTCCTGTTGGCGAGTCTTGCCGAAATTGCACTTGTCTGTAATGCCGACACTCAGTAGAAGGTCTGACTATAACCAGTCACGTCACATCACCGATTCTTCCATTCCCCCTGACGATAGCAGTGATTGCTTTCTAACACAACAGCTGTCTCTAACTGAACTGTTCACTGTTATTCCATTCCCCCTGATGATAGCAGTGGCTTCTTTCCAACACAACTCCTATTGAAATTTTCACGAATGTTAGCACACCAAACGAAATAGTCACATTCAGGAAACTTCATGCTAATACAGTGTAACGCCGCCTCTAGCTTTAATATTGGCCTTTGTTTCGCGTGCAAGAGAGTTAAAGTATGCCATAGCTAGCAATCGGCTTTCCGTAGCTGAGTAGTCAAAGTTCTAGCGGAGGACTGGAGTTAAATTCCCGGTACCGTCACGTATTTTTCCTTGGTGGGGAGTACCGTCTCAGTTGTGTGACTGGATTCGTGATTTCCTCTCAGAGAGGTCACAGTTCTTAGAGATAGACCGTAAACCACTGAGTAGAACAGAAGTGATATCTGGCGTTCCCGGAACGTATTGTCATGGGCCCTCTGCTCTCCCTGATTTATATAAATTTCCAATTACAAAATGGTCTAGAGAGAATTTATATATGGTGCGAAAAGTGGCAATTAGCACAAAACAAAGAAAAGTGCGATGTCATCCTCGTGGGTACTGAAAGAAATCCGATAAATTTAGGGTATACGATAAATCGCACAAATCTAAGGGCTGTCAATTAGACTGAATACCTAGGAATTACAATTACAAGCAACTTAAATTGGAAAGATCACATAGATAATACTGTGGGGAAGGCGAAATAAAGACTGCGCTTTGTTGGCAGAACACTTAGAAGATGCGACAGACCCACTACAGAGACAGCCTACATTACACTGGTCCGTCCTCTGCTGGAATATTGCTGCGCGATGTGGCAGCCTTACCAGGTAGGATTGACGGTGTACATCGAAAAAGTGCAAAGAAGGGCAGTTCGTTTCGTGTTATCGCGCAATAGGGGTGAGAGTGTCACTGATATGATAAGCGAGTTGGGGTGGCAGTCACTCAAACAAAGGCGGTTTTCTTTACGGCGAGATCTATTTACGAAATTTCAGTCACCAACTTCCTCTTCTGAAAGCGAAAATATTTTGTTGACACCCACCTTAGTAGGGAGAAATGATCATCATAATAAAATAAGGGAAATCAGAGGTCGAACGGAAAGATTTAGGTGTTCCTTTCTCCCACGCACCATTCGAGAATGGAATGGTAAGAATTATGAAAATGGTTCGATGAACTCTCTGCCAGGCACTTAAGTGTGATTTGCAGAGCTACCGTGTAGATGTAGATGTAGACTGGAACGGGGCCCACTCAGCCTCTTGCTGACAATTGAGGAGCTTCTTGGACGAGAAGTACCTTCTCCAAGGTGTGGAAATTCGGCAACGTCCCGGCGAGCAGTGTGCTGAGCAAATGCTCCTCTATACCGCGTCCGCGTGACACCACATGGCAAAGGATGAGGTGGCGGTCGGTCAGCACCACGAAGCCGTCTTGCCCTCGTCTCGAAGTTAACTTTTTTCAGTATTTGTCATAGCTAGCTGAAACCACTCATTGTTGAGTGATGATCAGACTAGGTAGAGGTGCCAAACACCGAGGATGTGGATTGCTTTCACCCCCTTTTCCATCAGTCCCAGGCATCTTCTGTGGAATTAAAATATTGTGGTTTAGTGGATCAGTCTAGGTCCGACAGGTTGCCTGAGTGTTCGTCAAACGTATGCTTGCACCTATATCAATACGGCTGTTGTCATCTTGTTAGACATAGGAGTCCACAGTATACTTGTCATTAAGATCTAGAGGAAGGGCACGAACTGGCCACAGATAACGTGGAAATAATAGCGTGAATGAGTTGACCCATCTTAGGGTATGAAAAACATTACAGAACCACCTCCGACGTGGACTACAGACCTGTACACTGTGAGTCAAAAGGTTTGAACGGGCGTCGACGCACTCTGCGCCTGGCATCCTTTACAAAGTGGCGAGGTACCGACTCGTCGGAAGACACTCCAGTCAGCTACTATTCATTTTCCATGTTGTTTTGAAGACATGCATCTTTATGCACCATAAAGAGCTGCCCGTTGTGGCCGAGCGGTTCTAGGTGCTCCAGTCCGGAACCGCGCTGCTGCAGCGGTCGCAGGTTCGAATCCTGCCTCGGGCATATGTGTGATTTCCATAGGTTAGTTAGGTTTAAGTAGTTCTAAGTCTAGGGGACTGATGACCTCAAAGTCCCATAGTGCTTAGAGCAAGCACTGACACCCGTCGCCGATCTTAGCCAATTACGATCTTTCTTTACGTCCTCTGTTCCAGCGCCTTGTTACATGGGTGTGAGTAGTACATCACCTCATCGTACACACTTTGGACAGTCCGCGTTTATACACCAACGAATCGAGCAAGTTCATTTACACAGTGCTCGTGGGACTATCCAGGTGCTATCCTGTTACGCGTCCACATCTCACTGCACGGTGCCCATATTACCAACAGTCACATACACACACCACTTTACTGTCACGCCTCACATCAGAGGTGGAAGTTCACAAGAACACCTGCTACCAGTTTAACCATCTACAGCGCTGCAAAAAGGCCACTGTGGATCTTTAAAGGGGTGACTAACATTAGTTCGTTGAGTTTACATTATCCTGAAATCAGCATGCATACATACATTAGATCCACTGTAATCTTTTACTTACAATACGAAATACTTACGTTAATCAGCTTACAGTTAATTTCCAAAGTCCGAGATGCGCTGGTGTCTTAAACTGAATCGTCATTTACAAGGCAGAAAATTAGTTACTTTTGGTTTTTCTCACACATTTTACAGAACTAAGATGTCAGAGTCCTTGCACAATTTAAATTGAAATCCTACCGGGTGTAACGCGTCTAGGTGTAGATATTTCTGTTGGTGATTGAGGACAGTCTACTGAACAACATTACATCCTCATTTACATCTGCAGATCAATAACTATAGAAATTAGAAGTCGCATGTTTTTGGATTGAGTAGTACCTCCAAGTACATGTGGCAAGAGCAAGCCATTAACGCTTATTTTCCTCTGGGCAGAAGGCTCTGATCGCTATGGGACTTAACATCTGAGGTCGTCAGTCCCATAGAACTGAGAACTACTTAAACCTAACTAACCTAAGGAAATCACACTCATCCATGCCCGAGGCAGGATTCGAACCGTAGCAGTCACGCGGTTCCAGACTGAAGCGCCTAGAACTGCTCAGTCACACCGGCCGGCACTCTGGGCAGCAGGTCAGGTGTTGAAATGTGGATGCGTGGACACAAAACGGTTAGTCTATGCTGACAGGGGTAGTACATGTAGTGTGCAGTTACAACTGTACAAAAAACATCAGGTAGTAAATTATATGATGTGTTTGTGGAATGAGTGTTCGATGCACAGAAAAACAACCAACACACTGATGTGTATACATATTATGGTATAACATACAAAAATAACTGCACTCATACCCATTACAGCCCGTATTTGTGATTTGTAAAGCCAGTGCTACACAAACCACCTAAAGACTGAAAGTGGTATATATCACTCCAATACTCAAGAAAGGAAATAGGATTAATCCCATGAATTATAGACACACATCAGGAACGTTGATTTGCTGTTGGACTATGGGACATACTGTGTTCAAAGATTATATATTGCCTCGAAGGTAACAATCTATTGAAACATAGTCCTTAATGATTGAGAAAATGTTCTTGTGAAACACAGGTAGCTCTTTATTCACACGGAATAATTAGTGCTATCGACAAGAATCTCAGATTTGTCTATATTTCTGGACCTCTAGAAGACTTTTGACACCGTTCCTCTCACGACACTCCTAATCTAATTGCGTGCCTGTGGAATATCGCTTCAGTTGTGCAACTGAATTCACGATTTCCTGTCAGGAAGGTCACAGTCCGTAGTAATCGATGGAAAATCATCGAGGTGACCGGTAGTGATATCTGCCGTTCCCAAAGGAAGTGTTATAGGCCTATCCTCTGTTATTCATCTATATAAACGATTTAGAAGACTATCTCAGCAGTCTTCTTAGACTGTTTGCATATGATGCTGTCTAACAAACTCACTTGAAGATCAAAAAAACCAATTGCAAAGTGACTTAGACATGATATCTGCATGATACGAGAAGTGTAAATTGTGTCTGAATAAGAAAAATCTGTGAGATCGTCTGTTGTCAACTACATTACTAAGAAAGGAAATCCCTTAAGTTTCATTTAAACTACAAATCACACAAATTTAGAGACTCAATTCAGCTAAATACCTAGAAGTTACAATTACGAACAACTTAATTTGGAACAATCACATAGATCACGTTATGGTGAAGGCCAACCAAAGACAGCGTTTTATTGGTAGAACACTCGGAAGATTCAACAGCGTTACTAAGGAGACTGCCTACTCTACGCTTGTCGGTCTTCTGCTGGAGTACTACTGTGAAATATAGGATCGTTACCAGCTAGGATTGACGAAGGATACAGAGAAAGTCCAAACAAGGCCAGCTAGTTTTGTGCTGCAGCGAAATAGGGGAGACAATGTCACGGATATGATAAGCGAGTTGGCAGGGGTAACTCCTTAAAACAAAGTTGTTTTTAATAGCGGTGAGGTCTTTTCACGAAATTTCCATCACCAACTTTCTTCTCTGACCGCTAAAATATTTTATTGTTCCCAACCTACATAAGGAGAGATGATCTTCGTAATAAGGTAACAGTAGAATGAAATTTTCACTCTACAGCGGAGTGTGCGCTGATATGAAACTTCCTGGCAGATTAAAACTGTGTGCCGGACCGAGACTCGAACTCGGGACCTTTGCCTTTCTCGGGAAAGTGCTCTACCAACTGAGCTACCCAAGCACGACTCACGCCCCGTTAACAACTTTAATACCGCCAGTACGGCATGGTCCCGAGTTCGAGTCTCGGTCCGGCACACAGTTTTAATCTGCCAGGAAGTTTCATATCAGCGCACACTCCGCCGTAGAGTTAAAATTTCATTCTAGAAACAACCCCCAGGCTGTGGCTAAGCCTTGTCTCCGCAATGTCCTTTCTTCCAGGAGTGCTAGTTCTGCAAGGTTCGCAGGAGAGCTTCTGTGAAGTTTGGAAGGTAGGAGACGAGGTGCTGGTGGTATTAAAGCTGTGAGGACGGGGCGTGAGTTGTGCTTGGGTAGCTCAGTTGGTAGAGCACTTGCCTGCGAAAGGCAAAGGTCCCGAGTTCGGGTCTCGGTCCTGCATACAGTTTTAATCGGCCAGGAAGTTTCAAGGTAACAGTAATCAGAACTCATATAGAAAGATTGTAAGTGTTCAATTTTCCCTCGCGCTGTTAGAGAGAGGGTCGTTAGAGTAAAAGTCTGAATGTGGTTCGAAGAACTCCCTACCAGGCACTTAAGTTTAATAGAATAGTTATGTAGATAAGTATTATGTAGATAAGTATTATGTAGATAAGTATATTGTGATAAGGCGATGTAGTCCGATACATCACCTGTAATAGCTGACCAAATTCCTCCTGCACTGGATTCCAAAGTGTCTACCTCCGCAGCCAGCAACAACACGACAACGTACGCTGATTATCTCAGCGATGAAGGAGGTCGCCGCCAAATGTTTATTACCTTGCTCGCCAACCTGTCTCCTTACCACGCTGATCAAATGCAGGTGCTGCCATCACAGCTTGAAGCGGCTGCCTTCAGGTCACCTCCCCTCTACCAAGTCTGTTGCGGCAGGCTCGCTCAGGGGCTCGGTAGCCACACGCTTCCCTCGCTTTATGGAGCTAAGGTGGCACACGTTTATCACCACCGCCATGACATATGTATTGCAGGCGTCGTCTGTTACAGATGCGGCTCATGAAGACGTCGGCACTTATGCAACCGGCCCACCACCGCGGCGGCGATGGAGACATACGCTTACATACATTCTGGTAGAAAGCGGTCGGTAATGGGTAATTGTCGTCAGCGCAATCAGCGGTAATGGCGGCGGCAGGAGGGGAACGCGCACACCGTCCGACTCTGGGTGGTCCAGCCCGGGGCGGTAGGCGTACAGCTCACCCCACGTGTACTGCAGCACGCACTACTCCCAGCTCGTACAGCTCGCCTCACATCTCCTGCAACACGCACAGCACCCAACGTGTACACCGCTCCCCATATGCCCTGCACTACACACTGCATTCGGCTACTATCTATCACCTGATGGACCGTGTTAATGCGTAGTCTTACCCAGACGTACGGATAACATCACAACCCAGCATCCTGTGACCCACTTACTGGATAACTAACATGTTGACGGAGGTGACAGTAGAACTTTTGGTCTGGTCATCACGTTGGTGCGGGCGTGGAGGGCCCCCATCTCTCTTAAAATAAAGCTGCCACGAACTCATCTGTGTCCGACCTGGTGCGGAAAATCATTTATCTTCTGCTAATTCGGAAGTCTTTAGAAGAATTTGCTTTCCCACCTTTCCTGTTGTCAGCGATTACTGTATACTCTTGATTCCGTAGCCATATGGTCCTAGGGGGGTTTATACAAAAACCTCTTCTCTAGATCACAGAGATCGTCACTGTACATGCTGCCAACGCAATATTGTTACAATACAGCCGGCCGGAGTGGCCGAGCGGTTAAAGGCGCTACAGTCTGGAACCGCACGACCGCTACGGTCGCAGGTTCGAATCCTGCCTCGGGCATGGATGTGTGTGATGTCCTTAGGTTAGTTAGGTTTAAGTAGTTCTAAGTTCTAGGGGACTTATGACCACAGCAGTTGAGTCCCATAGTGCTCAGAGCCATTTGTTACAATACACGCTTCGTAAACGGTTGATTTTCGAAACAAGTATTCAGTCAAGTGTAGAGAGGGGCGTGTAAGGTTAAGTACAGTTAATACTCTTAACACTTTTCTTCTAATGTTTTGAAAAAAGTTGTCTTTTCTTTCTTTTTAAGGAACGGCAAACTTACTTTCTTTCTTTTTCCAAAACTGAGCAATTCGTGAGAAAGGTAACGGCACTAATGTAACGCTTGTCACCGTTTACTGCTAAAATACTACCTCGAACCAAACGAAACCAGCCATTTCGCCTTACCAACGAACTTGTGGTAGGAGTTGGTACGCAGACCATGTGCGAAAACTCAATACGAATATTCCGCGATATTCAAATGGGAAACGAGTTGAAATTGTTTTTTTTTTCGACCAATTTGTATCCAGCAAGCTGGATATTGCTGCGAAATACTACATCGGGAGTATTAACATGAACAATACGTTTAATTGTCTGCGGGCAAATGTCACAGTATATGGACAACGAGTATTTTTAAATAAATATACTACGATGTCTCGAGTCCTTCACAAAATCCTAGATCTAATCCCGTTTCATATGTTACCTCGTACGCGTATATTGAGTGCACGATTCTCTATCTTGCAAGTACACAATTTTATGTTCCTTATTTTCCCTACCCAGGCTTCTGCAGTGCTGATATCGTAATGGCAGAAAATATGAACTTTTAGAATTTGTGAATTCTGAACGTGTCGCTATTACTTACATTATACTTCTGCGTATTGCACCATATAATAGGCGACGATTTGTCTTCCCTGTGACTGGCTACCCCGTCAGTCCAACTAATTTCGAGACTGGATTAATAAAAAGTAGAGAAAAATAAATAGGATGGTTTTAATGCTACAGCTGTTCCACATAATCTTTCTTACTCCCTCCCTCTTCACCACCTGAGTACAACGCACTGAACCTACTTACAACTACGTGAAATTGTCAGAAAAGTCCTTTTTTGGATGTTGTTTAAGTCGCTCGTCACATTGGCTTGAATGTCGGTTATACAGTCAAAGCGTTAATTCTTCGCGTGATTACCTGCCCTTTGGCGTTCTGCGGTAGTTGCGTACTGATAAATCGAAGTCTGTTTCAGAAAAGAATAGTCAGCGTTTTACATTTCAATCAACTCGCTGAAAACGTCCACATGTCGTTCACCTGTCGTTTCCGTTCCGGAGTCAATGTGTGCGGGACAAAGTATGCACCCCCTTTTCTCTTCTTCAAAGCTTTCTGAAAAATGTATTGAAGACTGGATTTAGAGACGTTACTCCATTGCGATTTCTGGCACAACAACGTAGGCACGCTATTACCGCACGTCCACTACTGAACTTTGCCTTCCCATAACTATCTGGTCGAATGCACATCTGTTGTTGAGAATTACTAGTTTAAGCTGTTAATCTCACCTCGCATATACGTCAGGAATAAAATGTTGTTAAATACTTTTACACTCCACTATAGAATATTCCTGTTTTGCCAAATACACCAACTGTATACGTTATACGCAACTAGGGATCTAAGCATTACACATATTCGTGTCTGTTGTCCCTGTTCTGTTCTCTACTTAGGAATAACTGTGCCATGGTGTGGTAAATAAGGGCTAGAAAGAACAAAGAGCGACCTCAGTAGACTCATTCTCTTTGTACACAGCTGTAAATTTTGGTACAAAAAGGACTGAAGTTTTGTCCGAACAGTCAAATCTACTAATATATGGTGTAGTTGAAACTGCGGCAACAGAAGTAGCACCGTATTTTGTGATCCGTCGGGCAGTAATTTTCGTCTGTCCTTTTTTAGTAGTTATGCAGGTCTCCTTCGCAAAGCCTTGTATCAGTCACAAATTAAACTAAGCAATGTGAGCTACGGAGAGGTACATACACAATATGACTCTGAATTGATCGTTCTTGTGCTACATACGCTTCGTAGATTACAAAATTTTACTGATATCGACAATGGGGAAGTATACCAAGTTGATGCAAATGAATCTGTACTCGCATTCTGTCACACACAACTATAGTGACCAGCTTAAGCCACAGGACTGGTGTTCGTGAAGAATGGGGATGAAACACATATCGGCCTATTCAGATTTTCGTTTCTGTGGCTTCCTTATGCCACTTCGATCAAATGCCAAACCGGCCTTGTTGAACAGGATACATACGAAACATACAGAAAAGCGAGTATGTCAATATACAGCTAATATCGCCTGTTACAAACTTGTACTCCTTAACTAACGACTCTTCTTCGACGAGGCTTAAGAGCCAAACTTTTCTCTAGCTCTGACGACATTCCAATAATACAGATTATTGCTCGTTTCAAGTAACGGTCGTTGCATTAGAAATGGCAGAGAAGAAACACTCTTTCTAACAAACCCGATATTTAAGAGTATCTTTCCTTACAGTAGGCTAGTATTCCCCAAAGTCATACTAAACAGTAAAATACACAGCTTTAACGTTCCACTCTATAATCAGTTTTTAATATATACATATTCCTCCATGTACCAGCAGAATGTTCCATAAATTTCGCAAATCTGTCGAGATGAAAATTGACAGTCACCATTACAATTTCTACTAGGAATCAAAGTGATCTTACGTTTGTAGCTTCATGGTTTCCTTGAAATAGAACACGCAGCTAGAAAACAGGCAATGGTACTTTAAAAAATGGTTCAAATGGCTCAACACTATGGGACTTAACTGCTGAGGTCATCAGTCCCCTAGAACTTAGAACTACTTAAACCTAACTAATCTAAGGACATCACACAGATCCATGCCCGAGGCAGGATTCGAACCTGCGACCGTAGCGGTCGCGCGGTTCCAGGTTGTAGCGCCTAGAACCGCTAGGCCACACCGGCCGGCGCAATGGTACTTGCTCTACGTTTTTTTTAAATGTCAGTGATGAATATGCGTGAAATGTCATCTCTGCAAATGGATGATAATTGCAGCCGAAGGTAGTATAAAACACAAGGCTGATAAGAGATTTTCGATAAGAACACACGAAACTTCTTGGACGGCGTACACATGTGGTAAAGAGAGTTGAGAAAGCGGTGTATATGTGGTTGTAAAGGATGTTCATTGCATTTAGCTTAATTCACTGTACTTCTATTACCATCCTCAACAGAAAAACTGCTATTAAGTTACTCGACGTGATTTGGGTAATTTTAGAAGGGATAATCAAGTTAAAATTCAGTTTTCACCCGGCATTATGCATGAGTATTCGGAGAACGTAAGAAAGTTTGGGGCAGCTGCTGACATTATATCAGAAAATGAGGACAAGTGCGCGCGCGCGCATGCGCACACACACACACACACACACACACACACACACACACACACACACACACACACACACATATATATATATATTCCTACCTGAAAACAGTAGTCTGCTTTTACGGTCACTCGGAAACACATTCAACAAATCTTACAAATCAGAAACTTTAGGTCGATGACAGCATCACTCATTGCGCTTTAGACTTGACACCAGTTACATGAATGGGCAAATACCTCGTCATTCACTTTAAAACTTACGTCCAGCTGCACCCGCCAGTACCTTAGGCAATGGTAATAGAAATGGTGCGTCGTTCTCGATCCTTATCTGTATTTATGGCGCACATTGTGCAACAATACTTTGTTCGGGCAAGCAGCTGCCTTGTCGTCCGCTCTTGGCCTGCATCCAAGCACTCGCAAGTCTGTTTCGCTCGCTGTCAACGACCTCTGCTTCCACTTGCTGCCGTCCTTCCTTCTCCACAGTCACAAGCAGACACGCTGCTGATTTAATTTCTCATTAGCAGAGAGGGCGACAAACGCGACGCACGGCGAATAAAGGGCCATACTAAAGTGGCTAAAGTCTGATTGTAGTCAACCCAAACCGTCCAGTACAGATATTTAAACCACTGGCTTTATTTAATCATAAACTACACAAACATAGTAACATTAAAGCATGGACACGAAATGTACAATACCTATTGTCAGCTTATAGTCAAGCACAGTACACGAAGAAAGAGAAATTGTGGAACATAAACAAACTTAGAACAACATGCTCACACGCCAGAAACAAACAGTATCAATAAAAATTATGTTTTCGAACAACACAACTTCTCCTCATTGTAGTACATTATTTTTCTACAAGAGTTTCTATACACTTTATCACTAGTGTATCAGAAGTAATCCTTGTCAAATTTATTTTTTATTATTTTAAGATGAATTTTTAGTGCTTAAAAGATGTTTCTTTTGCTTTCGGGACCAAGTAAAATTTATAAATGAATCTTTTTCCTAGGATTATTCTTGAATAGGCTAACCTCTACATATTTAGGAGAGGAGGTTCGGCCGGCCGGAGTAGCCGTGCGGTTCTAGGCGCTACAGTCTGGAGCCGAGCGACCGCTCCGGTCGCAGGTTCGAATGCTGCCTCGGGAATGGATATTTGTGATGTCCTTAGGTTAGTTAGGTTTAATTAGTCCTAAGTTCTAGGCGACTGATGACCTCAGCAGTTAAGTCGCATAGTGCTCAGAGCCATTTGAACCATTTTTGACGAGGTTCGGAGTAAGTGTACTACATCCACATAAGAGAAAACACACCACATGGTTTCTACAGCACAACTACGAAAGGTTCAGAGAATAATCCGGAAAACACTGAAGAACCAAACTGTGTGGGTATGAGGATATGTGAAAGCAATAATACAAAATCATTCTATTAAAATGTTTCTTCAGTTTTTATCATCACAGCTACAAAAATCTTCAAAGCAAAATCGTATCAGTATAAGTGCACTCCAATATGACAATTGCTGATTGTGTTGCCCTGAGATATGCTAAAGAAAAAAAAGACATTCAGCTTGTACCACCACTGTATATCTATTATGGGCAGGCTCGATGTCAAAATTAGTAGTTAAAAAAGAAACAATGTTATTATTGCAAGCAAGTAAAAGATGATAATGATGCCTTGAAAGAAACGTAGCAGAAAACTTTGAGCCGGCCGAGGTGGCAGAGCTGTTCTAGGCGCTACAGTTTGAAACTGCGAGACCGCTACGGTCGCAGGTTCGAATCCTGCCTCGGGCATGGATGTTTGTGATGTCCTTAGGTTAGTTAGGTTTAACTAGTTCTAAGTTCTAGGGGACTTATGACCTCAGCAGTTGAGTCCCATAGTGCTCAGAGCCACTGCTGCATCATCTTCGTTCTAAAACTCGCAGGCGTACTCCGTACACACAGTGAAAGACTTCCCTTACTTGTTGAGTTGAGCAGGATCGCAGTTGGGAGATACGGACTTCCGCGAACTGCTCTGATAAAGACCTTCCAGTTGGCAGTGCCGCAGGCTCCAGGCGTTCTTGGCCGTACGCTGGAATGCATGCCACTGGAGACAATCCAGAGTACGTGGGATCCAGACCGCGACCAGAGGCCGCAGCTAGCGAGGTGGCGCACTGCTAGGACTCGCTTTCGAGAGAGAGGTGGTTCAAATTCCCTTTCTGGATACCTAGATTTAGGTGTCCCGTAGTTTCCCTAGGTCGCTTAAGACAAATGCAGGGATGGTTCCATACAAAGAGACACAGCCGACATCCTTTTCCATTCAAATCCGAACTTGTACCCTGTATCTTGTAACCTCGTCTTCGATGAGACTAAACAATGCTCGTTTCTCCTTGGGCGCAGAAAACGCCATCTCGCCACGACGTGGAATGTCAAAAATCCTCTGTTGACAAGGGGAGCGTACTCCTATAAAGGGTCATCCATTTTGGTTATCTATGAGGTGCATTCAAGTTCTAAGGCCTCCGATTTTTTTTCTCCGGACTGGAAAGAGAAGAAACATGCGCATTGTTTTAAAATGAGGCCGCGTTCATTATCAATACGTCCCAGAGATGGCAGCACCGTACGGCAGATGGTATTTTACCGCCAGCGACGAGAATGAGAACTTTTTTAAATACTTAAAATGGCGACGTTTTCCTTACTTGAACAGCGTGCAATCATTCGTTTTCTGAATTTGCGTGGTGTGAAACCAATTGAAATTCATCGACAGTTGAAGGAGACATGTGGTGATGGAGTTATGGATGTGTCGAAAGTGCGTTCGTTGGTGTGAGAGTTTAATGAAGGCAGAACATCGTGTGACACCAAACCGAAACATCGTCGGGTTCGCACAAGCCGGTCTGTCGACATGATCGAGAAAGTGGAGAGAATTGTTTTGGGGGATCGCCGAATGACTGTTGAACAGATCGCCTCCAGAGTTGGCATTTCTGTGGGTTCTGTGCACACAATCCTGCATGACGACCTGAAAATGCGAAAAGTGTCATCCAGGTGGGTGCCACGAATGCTGACGGACGACCACACGGCTGCCCGTGTGGCATGTTGCCAAGCAATGTTGACGCGCAACGACAGCATGAATGGGACTTTCTTTTCGTCGGTTGTGACAATGGATGAGACGTGGATGCCATTTTTCAATCCAAAAATAAAGCGCCAGTCAGCTCAATGGAAGCACACAGATTCACCGCCACCAAAAAAATTTCGGGTAACCGCCAGTGATGAAAAAATGATGGTGTCCATGTTCTGGGACAGCGAGGGCGTAATCCTTACCCATTGCGTTCCAAAGGGCACTACGGTAACAGGTGCATCCTACGAAAATGTTTTGAAGAACAAATTCCTTCCTGCACTGCAACAAAAACGTCCGGGAAGGGCTGCGCGTGTGCTGTTTCACGAAGACAACGCACCCGCACATCGAGCTAACGTTACGCAACAGTTTCTTCGTGATAACAACTTTGGAGTGATTCCTCATGCTCCCTACTCACCTGACCTGGCTCCTAGTGACTTTTGGCTTTTTCCAACAATGAAAGACACTCTCCGTGGCCGCACATTCACCAGCCGTGCTGCTATTGCCTCAGCGATTTTCTAGTGGTCAAAACAGACTCCTAAAGAAGCCTTCGCCGCTGCCATGGAATCATGGCGTCAGCGTTGTGAAAAATGTGTACGTCTGCAGGGCGATTACGTCGAGAAGTAACGCCAGTTTCATCGATTTCGGGTGAGTAGTTAATTAGAAAAAAAATCGGAGGCCTTAGAACTTGAATGCACCTCGTAACGCACGAGAACGTACGTAGAGTCAACGACCGCTGATCTACTACGATGCGCTTCTAAAGTGTTCTCGATAATTCTAGATACAGAGCTTTAGAAGCGTAACGATATGAGAGCGCTAATCTTCGAGCTGTGGCGTTAGCACAACTTGCTAAGGCGAAAGACCAATGTAGATTCGAGTGGCGTATTTTGTAAGCAGGCTGTTTAGGTTTTTATGTTGGTAACGCCACGTAGTGCTCTGTATGAAAATCGCTGACTGCGCTGTATGCAGTCTGTGGCTGGTTGGACTCATTGCTGGAATATTCGCTTGTGTAGTGTTGGGCAGTTGGATGTGAACAGCGCGTAGCGTTGGGCAGTTGGAGGTGAGCTGCCAGCAGAGGTAGATGTAGGGAGAGAGGTGCCAGAGTCCTCAGAGCGGACGATCTGTACGGCCGTCGGTCAGAAAAATGAAATTTGTAAGACTGGATGTCATGAACTGGATGTCATATATGATGACGTTTGAACATTATTAAGGTAAATACATTGTTTGTTCTCCATCAAAAGCTTTCATTTGCTAACTATGCCTATCAGTAGTTAGTGCCTTCAGTAGTCAGCATCTTTTATTTAGCTGGTAGTATTGGCGCTCGCTGTATTGCAGCAGTGCGAGTAACGAAAATTCTTGTGAGGTAAGTGATTTGTGAAAGGTATAGGTTATTGTTAGTCAGGGCCATTCTTTTGTAGTGATGATTGAAAGTCAGACTGCGTTGCGCTAAAAATATTGTGTGTCAGTTTAGTAATGATCAGAATAAGCAAAGAGAGAAATGTCAGAGTACGTTCAGTTTTGCTCAGCTGTTTGAAAACCCTATAACTCAGAAGTTTACTATCACATTCATTCTTAATTTTTCTATGGGGACTTTTCACTTTTTTTCCTATCTCACACGAAACAACTGTAACACTCCAACGAAACACGTTTCTTCGAAATGGTGCAATAATGATAATGATATTGTACTTTCGTAGCTAGGTGTCGTGATGAAATTAACATTTATTTATAATTGAATTTAAAATCCACTTCAGTTGCAGCTAATATAAAATGGCACCTAGTATCAGAGGATTTAAGCTCCATCTTCAGGTGTTACGCACTGTGAACAAGAAGTGTGGAGGAAAGTGGAAAATGGCGTAAATACACTAAAAAACACATGTAAAGGTACGATTAATGGCACTACACACATGAATAGCTACGTCATGCGTATATGGCGGGAGGATCAGTTAATCAGAAGGTACCAAACTCACTCACTCGTATGTGACACACAAGACTCTAAATGAAAGTTCTCCGTTGTTCCATTGTGAGCACGGAACAGCGGCCTTTCAAATAATTACCAAAGGAAACTCTCCAAACAGTCGAATATTTTCAGAAGTTAATTTTTTTAGACACCCCTTCCGTCATCCAATTAATGCCATCTTCAAGATTCTGAGAACTTTACGTATAGAGTCAGATATATAGATACTTGCATGACTGGAGCAATCAACATCTATAAAGTCTTCGACGTAAAACGTAAACGTAAACTCCGTCCACATACTCTGGCGGACCCAGCAGTACCGACCGACCACCGTGTCATCCTCAGACCCCAGGCGTCACCGGATGCCGATACGGAGGGGTATGTAGTCAGCACATCGTTCTGCCGTCCGTGTGTCATTTTCCGAGACCGGAGCCGCTACTTCTCAATCAAGTAGCTCTTCAGGTTGCCTCACAAGGGCTGAGTGCACCCCGCTTGCTCATCCATGAAATTCAGATATGGGAGCCACCGGTTATGCAAGTATCGATATAATCTGACTGTCTATACATGGAGTGCATGATTCTCTGAAGATGGGATTAATGAGACGCCGAAACCAGTCGTCTAAATTAAATAACCCCCTGCAAATATACGGCCGTTTGGCGATTTTTGTATGATAAATGTGCCGGCCGCGGTGGTCTCGCGGTTCTAGGCGCGCAGTCCGGAAACGTGCGACTGCTACGGTCGCAGGTTCTAATCCTGCCTCGGGCATGGATGTGTGTGATGTCCTTAGGTTAGTTAGGTTTAAGTAGTTCTAAGTTCTAGGGGACTGATGACCACAGCAGTTGAGTCCCATAGTGCTCAGAGCCATTTGAACCGTTTTGTATGATAAATGTAAGTGAAAGGGTTAAGGAAGGGGCCAGATGCGACTGCAATGCAACATAGAAACTGAACACGATCAATGCGCACACATATTGACACAGCTTGCTTCGTGACCAGACAAGGAACGAAACAGCGCTGTCGGATGGCTTACCAGATAGGAACGGCGACGCAGGCGGCCGACGTAGGAGCTAATATGTCACAAGACAAGAAAAACCTCAGGACATGCAAAAGAAAACAATACCGACTGGACCGTTTTATTGTGTTACGTACAACTGAAGTGCGATTTTAGTTTAATTATTATGAGCACAGTTGCGGATGCTCTCCAAATCAGATTTTGTGTAACACACCTATGTACACAGAAAACAAATTACCTTGTGCGACTGGAGACAGGCCGTTCATATTCGCAGGACATGTACATTTGCATGTTCTGTAGACATGATTAGCATTTCAGTCACCTCGGTTCAGCACGTGCCCTGTTGCCTAGTAGGCACAACGTCCACCACGGGCCCGGATAACTTGTTTCACGTGTGACGGCATCGATGCGTATAAGACGCTTATGGCGTCCTGAGGCACAGCCGTCCACGCTGCATTCAACTGGTTCCAGAGTTCATCTGTGGTGGTTACGACTGGGTCACAGAGCTTTGGCAACAAGCCTGGTGATCTGGCAGGCCAGAGCAAAAGGCTGAAATTCTGTGACACCAAGAAGGCACGTGTTCGTGCAGCAACATGTGGTCGTGCATTGTCTTGCTGAAAAATGGCATCTGGGATGTCGCGCAGACAGGGTATGGCTACGGGTCGCCGGATGTCATTCACTTAGGTCACACTTGTCACAAACAAACACAGCATGCATTCGTCCGAAAACACTATATGATGCCATTCCTGTACCCACTGACGTCGTTCCATACACCGCCTAGAATGTCTCTGAACATTTGTCAAAGGTAGACGGAGAAGTTGAGCCCACCCTCAGAAACGGTGAGGAGACTGTGTGGAAGAATAGTGTAGTAGAATCGTACGTAAATTTGCAATTACCTGTACGTACCTTGGCCAAAGGCCGTGCCGCAGTGATAACACCGGTTGCGTCAGATCACCGAAGTTAAGGGTTGTCGGGCTGGGCTAACACTTGGATGGATGACGGTCGGTGTCTGCCTAGCGCTGTTGGCAAGTGGGATGCACGCAGTCCTTGTGATGCCAAATGAGGAGCTACTTGATAGAGTAGTGGCGGATTCGATCACGAAAACTGACAACGCCCTGGAGAGCGGTGTGCTGACCACATGCTCCTCCATATCGGCCTTCAGCATACAGCGACGCCTATCGGCTGAGGGTGACACTGCAGTCATCTTGTTTCGGGTAGTTAAAAAAATAGACAAAGTCTTTCTGATTCTCCCTTGTGTTTATGATCACCGGCTGAGTTAGCCAGCCTAATTAGAGAATATACAGGGTGTTACAAAAAGGTACGGCCAAACTTTCAGGAAACATTCCTCACACACAAAGAAAGAAAATATGTTATGTGGACATGTGTCCGGAAACGCTTACTTTCCATGTTAGAGCTCATTTTATTACTTCTCTTCAAATCACATTAATCATGGAATGGAAACACACAGCAACAGAACGTACCAGCGTGACTTCAAAGACTTTGTTACAGCAAATGTTCAAAATGTCCTCCGTTAGCGAGGATACATGCATCCACCCTCCGTCGCATGGAATCCCTGATGCGCTGATCAGCCCTGGAGAATGGCGTATTGTATCACAGCCGTCCACAATATGAGCACGAAGAGTCTCTACATTTGCTACCGGGGTAGCGTAGACAAGAGCGTTCAAATGCTTCCATAAATGAAAGTCCAGAGGGTTGAGGTCAGGAGAGCGTGGAGGCCATGGGATTGGTCCGCCTCTACCAATCCATCGGTCACCGAATCTGTTGTTGAGAAGCGTACGAACACTTCGACTGAAATGTCCACGAGCCCCATCGTACATGAACCACATGTTGTGTCGTACTTGTAAAGGCACATGTTCTAGCAGCACAGGTAGAGTATCCCGTATGAAATCACGGTAACGTGCTCCATTGAGCGTAGGTGGAAGAACATGGGGCCCAATCAAGACATCACAAACAATGCCTGCCCAAACGTTCACAGAAAATCTGTGTTGATGACGTGATTGCACAATTGTGTGCGGATTCTCGTCAGCCCACACATGCTGATTGTGAAAATTTACAATTTGATCACGTTAGAACGAGGCCTCGTCCGTAAAGAGAACATTTGCACTGAAATGAGGATTGACACATTGTTGGATGAACCATTCGCAGAAGTGTACCCGTGGAGGCCAATCAGCTGCTGATAGTGCCTGCACACCCACGAACAACTAGTTCTCCCGTAGCACTCTCCATACAATGACGTGGTCAACGTTACCTTGAACAGCAGCAACTTCTCTGACGCTGACATTAGGGTTATCGTCACAACTGCACGAAGAATTGGCTTGTCCACTGCAGGTGTCCTCGTCGTTCTAGGTCTTCCCTAGCCGCGAGTCATAGGCTGGAATGTTCCGTGCTCCCTAGGACGCCGATCAATTGCGTCGAACGTCTTCCTGTCGGGACACCTTCGTTCTGAAATTCTGTCTCGATACAAACGTACCGTGACACGGCTATTGCTCCGTGCTAATCCATACATCAAATGGGCATCTGCCATCTCCGCATTTCTAAACATTGCACTGACTGCAAAACCACGTTCGTGATGAACACTAACCTGTTGATGCTACGTACTGATGTGCTTGATGCTAGTACTGTAGAGCAATGAGTCGCATGTCAACACAAGCACCGAAGTCAGCATTACCTTCCTTCAATTGGGCCAACTGGCGGTGAATCGAGGAAGTACAGTACATACTGACGAAACTAAAATGAACTCTAACATGGAAAGTAAGCGTTTCAGGACACATGTCCACGTAACATCTTTTTTTTTATTTGTGTGTGAGGAATGTTTCCTGAAAGTTTGGCCGTACCTTTTTGTAACACCCTGTACATGAAATTCACACACGGAATAACCATTACCTTTAATCTCGTGGTTATTTTTGGTGGAGACTGAATGAACATGAAGTGATAAAGATGAAGATTCCTATAGGAAAAAAGCGTTTTATCTTTCTATAGGTAACTGAAATGAGCTTCGTTAGATGAACAAAGAAAACCGTATCTTAAAAACGTTGACATCTATTGCTTCTTTGAGAAAAGCCTTCATTTTTATGCTCGTCCTGTTACCGTCTTCTCTCTCCTTGTACTGCAGAGAAACCTCAGAAATAAAATTCCTGTCTTTCAACTAAAATTTTAATTCGTGCCACTCTTGTCAGATGAGAGGAATAAATTATAGCAGGCGTTTGAACGGTATCTGGTTGCCACAGTGATTTACAGAACCCTTCAATTACCTGTCAGTATTTCTCAAGAAAATCATAAAATCCCAGTAAAACAACTCGCCCGTCCTTCCACCCACGCCTGTTCTTCAGATCCAAATGGAGTCTTGCACATTAAACATTATTGCGCTGCTAGAAGAAAAAAAAACTGGTGTAGCTATTGGCTCATTCCGCGATTACGATAAATACAGTCAAAGTAGCTGGCTTTACAACAGGCCTGTTAAGATGGTAGGGCCGATAGGCCAGCCGCCAACCCACGCTCGTGCGCCTAATAGAGAGTCGCGCAAGCGACGCCATATTTGCGCCTGCGCAGTGCGCACGACGGCGCCCCTCATGCAAATACGCGCAGGGGCAGTGGCGCCTTGTTATTATACGCGTGTTATGGAGTCCGTGTGTGTCCTCCTCTCCCTTTCGCTTTCGCGGACGAAGGTTTACAGATTAGCAGTGGACAGGCCAGTGGGCGTGATTAGCTCTGACTGTGTTTGGTAAATGGGTAATTCTTAGACACGGAACATTATCAGCCCTTCAATTGCCGTCAAGGAATTATAAAAGATTACAGCATGTGTAACAGAGACAGATCGGTGGACGAAACACGCATGTACAAATTTTAGGGAAGATTAGAGACAACGTAGAAATCCAATACAGTATTGTCGATTTATTGAAAGGAGTCCGTTTTTATAACAATAAAATGTATGGTGGAGGGTGCATCTGGTTCTACTAAAATCAACCTCCCCCCCCCCCATTTCGTCTACCATTCCCAAATGTGACTTGAAAAAAGGACTATCGGCATGATTCTGTACGAACTCTATTTGATTTTCTCGTCTCCGACGTTTCGTGAGAAGTATGACTGTTCTTGGAAGGTATACTTCAGGAAATTCAACTGCAAACACGACTAATCTCTGGTACAGTCTGCCACTGAAATTTATTGACCATCTCCATAACACCCACGAATTTACTAAACGATCGCATGACTAATACAGCCGTTCTTCGATCTTCTGTATCTCTTCCGTTAGTTCAATTTTGTAGGTGCTGTCGCTTAAGTTTAATCGGACAGTAGTGGATCTCTTCACTTGTTGACGATACAGCGTGTGTTACATACAGGGTGTTACAAAAAGGTACGGCCAATCTTTCAGGAAACATTCCTCACACACAAAGAAAGAAAATATGTTATGTGGACATGTGTCCGGAAACGCTTACTTCCATGTTAGAGCTCATTTTATTACTTCTCTTCAAATCACATTAATCATGGAATGGAAACACACAGCAACAGAACGTACCAGCGTGACTTCAAACACTCTGTTACAGGAAATGTTCAAAATGTTCTCCGTTAGCGAGGATACATGCATCCACCCTCCGTCGCATGGAATCCCTGATGCGCTGATCAGCCCTGGAGAATAGAGTATTGTATCACATCCGTCCACAGTACGAGCACGACGAGTCTCTACATTTGGTGCCGGGGTTGCGTAGACAAGAGCTTTCAAATGCCCCCATAAATGAACGTCAAGAGGGTTGAGGTCAGGAGAGCGAGGAGGCCATGGAATTGGTGCGCCTCTACCAATCCATCGGTCACCGAATCTGTTGTTGAGAAGCGGACGAACACTTCGACTGAAATGTGCAGGAGCTCCATCGTGCATGAACCACATGTTGTGTCGTACTTGTAAAGGCACATGTTCTAGCAGCACAGGTAGAGTATCCCCAATGAAATCATGGCTGTGAATCGAGGAAGTACAGTACATACTGTCCAAACTAAAATAAGCTCTAACATGGAAATTAAGCGTTTCCGGACACATGTCCACATAACATCTTTTCTTTATTTGTGTGTGAGGAATGTTTCCTGAAAGTTTGGCCGTACCTTTTTGTAACACCCTGTATATTTACGTTGAGTTTCAATTGCGAGTCATTGTACCAAGTCAACGAACAACCTCAGCTAGCTTCCACTAGATTAATATATTGTAAAAAGTGACTGTCTTATAACATTCCGCTGTCGTACTCCCAAAGTTACATATAGATCTCTCTATCTTCTTCCATTAAGAACGGTGTGTTGGGTTCCATTTACAAGGAAGGTGTGAATCCTGCGAAAAATGTAATCTGATACTCGTTAATTCATCTTTTTCTCACTAAATAGCAATGCGGAACTGTATCGAATAAATCTTGTATTCCCTAATCTGGCACCTATGGTCACTATAAACGAAGTTGTTGCCTTTTCTGAAACAGTAGTAGCGATAGATGCAGTTAAAAGGCATTTAATCTGAATTTATGCAAGTCACTTCAAGTGATCACTACGACGGATTCGTAACGATAGTGACTGCGAACAGTTAGATCATCGCCATATTCTTGCTTCTGAATCCATAACTTAATATTCTGTGTCCTTGTTCCGTTGTCTACAAGCGTTATAGTTTGACATTATCGCAATACAAACTCTGTTCTGTTTGTGACAAAGTAAGGAAGCGTTTCAAATTCTAACGCTTCCTCCGATTTATCTTATCTAAGAAATGCCATTCATTCTGTGTACACTCAGAGCCGCTATCACGCCTGAGCTTCGCGAGCGCGTGTAAATACGATGGGAGTACCTGTCACGACGTCCGTGAGCGGCGAACTGCTTTTTGGCACCAGACGAGATTTCAATAACCAAAATCGTTAATGAAGTACCAGAATAAACGGAGGAGTTGATATAGTTAAATTATGTCCTCTTCTCACCATTTCTGGTATCAGTCAATTCCCTATTTAGCGATGTTTAAGCCGTAGTGCAGGAACAGAGCGAGGAAGGAAGGAAGATTAATGTCCCGGCAGCTTTGACGATTATGACTCATGGTAACAAAACCGTACCAAACGTAAACATTACGATTAACACACGCGGGAAAGAATGGAGAAGAAATTTATTTTCATGTGTCGGATATGGCTCTATTCAATGGGTACATTATCCAGAAAATGAAAAAAAGATAGTCCATGGCAAGCGAAAGACAACATATCTTAATTACCGAATTAATATAGCAGACGTGATGTTAAAAAAGTCCAAATACCGGACTACGAAAAGTGTGGAAAACCGTCACTAAGCGAAACGCCTCTTCGACCTCAAGCGCAATATTGGACCCATTTTCCGAAACATACCGATCTTACCATGCCACGAAGGACTCCAGGTTTTTAGAGTTTTAGGTATTTTCCTACTAGAAATTCGTTCAAGGGGAGTATTTCTTCTTGTAATTACATATTTTGTTGACAGTATCTGCGTTTAGGCGTCGTGTTATATTCTTTCTGAAGAAATCACCCCTGAAGATGCCCACGAAGAAGATAATTTCCGTAAAAGTATAGCTTACCTATAGAAATTTATATTTATATTCTGAAGAATTGTTTGGGAACAAAAATTAAATTAGTGCTAACGTATACAAGAGCAATATCGCGTGAAACTAATGGTGAACGTGCAGCTGTATAACAGGTATCCGCATGTTGGCCTGTATTGCGATTGTCCCTGGCATCACGCTGGCCTGTTTCGCACGTGTCGTCTGCAGAAGCTTGGGAACGGATTTCGTCTAACTAAATGGTACGGCAACGAGCTAACGATTTAGGGAAATCATGGAAAACCTAAATCTGGATGGCTGGACTGGGATATGAATCGTCGTCCTCTCGAATGCGAATCGAGTTTGCTCAGCACTGCGCCCCATCGCTCGATCCGATTCAGGATGCTCAGTGGCGAGTCGCTGGACTAGAATTTTGGAGGATGTCGGTTCAGATCCTCAGCTGGCAGTTCAGATTTAACTTTTTTCGTGGTCTCCCTAAATCACTCTAGGCAGGTAGTGGGACGGTCCCTGTGAAAGGGCACGGGCGGTTTTCTTCCTTAAACGTCCTTGAACCGAGCTCATTTTCTATCTCATGATATCGTTGAGAACGGACATTAAATCATTGACTTCATCATATGGCAGACAGATGTGACGCATGTGTTTAGAAAATTACCTGCTACATCCCGAACATGTCACTGCAAACCAATTTGCTTTTCGGACTGAAAGGCATTAATGTATGTTTATTTCAATTAATGTCATACTATGGAGCAACAACGGAAAAAAAATATATTTCCTGCCATTTAATATTCCAATGCGACGAGAGGGGGACATACAGAGTTTTTCTCAGAAGTCTCTCCGGGATTTCAGAAGAAGCCTATCGGAAAACAACCAGAAAGAAGCAAAACATACACATATGAGTGGACAGAGCAGCTCTGCAAGTCTTAAACTCATATTACAAATATCAAATGCAGGCATAGTTCCTGACGCGACGAACGTCACTACGTAAGAGCAATTCACTGACACGAACTGTTCAGGAAGTTGCGACTGCAATTTATTAGGTTCCCTTTCTGCAGGCGCGAAGTGATTTGATGCGATGATGCGGAATGGGGCGGTGTAGAGTGTAGAGGATTGACAATGAAATTTCAGAACAGCACAATCTACAGGCTAAAACTGAAATTATAAAGATTCTATAAACCGTTGCAGGCTTCCCCGCACCACCGGAACTTTGATACATGGCAATAATATGCAGCAATTTCGCACGAGTTATTTGGTGTCCTCTCATGGGCCACATGAAACATCTCCATCTTCACATGGCCCACTGGCGCAACAACCATATAAACATTATTCTCGAATGTCGGCGGCTCATGGTCTTGCGGTAGCGTTCCCGCTTCCAGCGCAAGGGGTCGCGGGTTCGGGGTCAGGGATTTTTTTTGCCTGGAGATGACTGGGTGTTGTGTGTCTTTCATCATCATTTCATCCTCATTCACTCGCAAGTTGCCGTAGTGGCGTTAAAGAAGTTGTGGAGCGGCGACCGAACCGCCCCGCGAGGAGTCTCCCGGCCACCAATGCCATACCCTTATCATTCTCGAATAAAACGGTATTGGTTGTACAATATTGCTTTAATAATGCATTTCGCCCTTTTACGGCATCGTCAGATTATCTACAAAAAGGAAAAAATATTTAAGGTATGGTCCTATCATGTAGGGCTGTAATAAAATATCTAACGATATTTTTACGATCCGTGAACTGAGAGACACTGGTAGAACTGTTATACCATGGAATAAGCGTACGTCCAGATGGCACTAACCCTGGCATGTGATTAGACAATGAACTCTTTCATGCAGGTTGGACTGTATGGAGTTTCGCCGGGAAGCCCTTACACATCCTCGATACATTAATTATCTCTCCCCGTGCGATTTCCATATTTTTGGAACCCTGAAAAAAGACGTTCGGGAGCCTGGATACAATCTTGGTTCTACACGCGACCGCAGCCGTTGACCGTCTCGTTTCATAGCGAATGTTGTGTACATAGTTCCGCGTAGTCAGCGCGTACACAACTTTCCCAATAGAGCGCGCCCCGCTAAGCACAACAGCGCAGGTGCAGCGCTCGTCCGTCTCCGCACTACGAGATGGACCAAATTCTGCTTCCGCCGATCCGCGTATTAATATGTAACGCAGCCAGTGAGATTGCTGTTAAAGTAGAACCTTTTCTCCTCGCGGATCACACTCGCGCAGTGATATCTGAGCACTTGAGGTATAACGAGTGTACAGACCTCCGATTAGTCAGTCAGCATTAGTCTCCACTTGCCTGCATTAGTCTGCATTAGTCTGTACCAGTCTATAGTCAAGTTTCAGCCTGCGCCACATAAGATTATCATATTCCTGTACATAGCCATGAAGAGAAATATATAGACACTTGGTCAAGTATCAGAGATATGTGAGAATAAGATTAACGTACCAAGACCAAAGGAACATCAGATTGTCAATTGTAAACAGCATCCAGAATCAAGTTAAGTAATTTCTATGCTTTTTATTATTTTAATAAATATGTGTGAAAATTAATCAAGTTCTGTTTAAAGTTGGTCACCGTCAATGTGCTACTCTAAGCGTGCAAGTGGCATTTCTATCGTCTGACCTAACGGCAGAAGATAAACACGCCACCATAAGACCACGAGACATATTACTGACACTCGCCTACTTCGTTAGAGCGACAAGTCAAATAATCTGATGGTGTGTGTACCGAAGGTCTTACAGGACGCACACCACAGCGAGATAAATGTTTCAACAGTTCCGATAATTACTTTTGAAGTAACAGTTTACTTACGTTTCTCCCGTCACCACGTTTCCATTCGGCAGCCTGTCATCTTTGCAGCAATGCTAGGGAAATTAATGTGTAAATTTCATTGAAAAACACAGGGAATCCAAGTATCTCGGAACTCGGATATCCTTTCTTTTCCAAACATTGCTTGGGAGGAATATAAAGCTGCATTTGTCTATAAAAAGAAATTGCTAAAAATATCCTTTAATCTGAAGCCTAGTTTGAAGAACATAGCCGGCCGGTGTGGCCGAGCGGTTCTAGGCGCTTCAGTCTGGAACCGCTCGACCGCTACGGTCGCAAGTTCGAATCCTGTCTCCGTCATCGATGTGTGTGCCGTCCTTAGCTTGGTTAGGTTTAACTAGTTCTAAGTTCCAGGGGACTGATGAGCTCAGATGTTAAGTCCCATAGCGCTCAGAGCCATTTGAGCCATTTTTTGAAGAACATAGTGTTTTAGTAGGAATTAGAGGTAATAAGCCTTTGGCGTACTCCGACCTTTGAATTGACCTACACGGCCTGTTTCAGGGGGGACCTACAGTTTAGAGTGGACTCCTAACCACTGTGCAAATCTTCAAGCACTTGAAAAATGACAGGTAAAAGTCCTAGGACCGAGCGAGGTGACGCAGTGGTTAGCACACTGGACTCGCATTCGGGAGGACGACGGTTCAATCCCGTCTCCAGCCACCCTGATTTAGGTTTTCCGTGATTTCCCTAAATCGTTTCAGGCAAATGCCGGGATGGTTCCCTTGAAAGGGCACGGCCGATTTCCTTCCCCATCCTTCCCTAACCCCGAGCTTGCGCTCCGTCTCTAATGACCTCGTTGTCGACGGGACGTTAAAAAACACTAACCTAACCTAACCTAAAAGCCCTAGGACTTATCGGGGATCGAATCCGAGGCCTTTGGTTTCGTAATGTAGCACTTAAGCACTGAGCAACTGTGACTACTCCTGACGCTGTATCCAGTTGTCAGCAGCGCCTGGCCTGCAGAGGAAGTGCCCCCCGTGTGTGCGCGGCGCCAGGTGTGTGTTCGGGCAGCGCGCCAGTCCCCGCATCGCCGCCTGCCTGCCAGGTCGCCGGCTCTTCCGCCGTCCGGGAAGTCACCTGCCAGCGCCGCACGCCACTGTGAATGCGGAAGCCGCTCGCTGCTTACACTGCTCTCCAGGGCCGCAAAGTGCCCCAGCCCACCCGTCCTGCGCACTTGCAGCGTTCAGCGAGCCGATACACTCTGCGCTGCTCGCTTTCACTGTAGTTTTAGTCACCAGACTACACGGACGGACTCGTTACGTCAATGGACTGCCATCCTCAGTTGCATATATACGAGGGCTATACACAAAGGACATTACGTTTTGGAATTAAGAAGAAATAAAGTATTGGAAATTTTTTTATTACATACAGATGAAAGCCACACTTAAATACTACTTTTCTACATAGTTGCCATTTAAATTAAGGCACTTATCGTAGCGATGGACGAGCTTGGAAATTCCTTCGTCGTAAAATTCGGCCGCCTGCGCCTTCAACCACGTAATGACTGTCTTTTGGGACAGAAAAGGTGTGATTTTTGTGGATTTCCTGGAAAGAGGCACTACAATAAACTCTCAAAGGTATTGCCAAACTCTGCACAACCTCAGAAGAGCAATACAAAACAAGCGCAGGGGAAAGTTGGGCTCAAAGATCTTGCTGATTCAAGACAACGCCCGGGCCCACACGGCAAATGCCACTCGTGAAGTTCTCGAATCTTTTAAGTGGGAGTTGTTTCCGCATCCGCCGTACAGTCCCGACCTGGCACCGAGCGACGTCCACTTGTTCCCAGCAGTGAAGAAGTGGTTGGCTATGAGGCGTTTTGATGACGACGCACAGCTACAAGAAGAGGTAACCACGTGGTTGAAGGCGCAGACGGCCGAATTTTACGACGCAGGAATTTCCAAGCTCGTCCATCGCTACGATAAGTGCCTTAATTTAAATGGCAACTATGTAGAAAAGTAGTATTTAAGTGTGGCTTTCATCTGTATATAATAAAAAAAATTTCCAATACTTTATTTATTTTTAATTCCAAAACGTAATGTACTTTGTGGATAGCCGTCGTAGCATGAATGAGCTGCTCCTACCGATCCGTTTTACACAATCAGCTTTATGTCTGTAACAGGAAAGTAATCCAGACGGGCCACAGCCACGCTATGGATATAATTTCCCTCTCAGAGCCTTGAGGGACTGTTAGCGCTCTCTCTCTCTCTCTCTCTCTCTCTCTCTCTCTCTCTGCGTGTTCTAACAACCCTACCACAACAAAGGTCAAAAATCAATTATGACTGTAGTGTTTCTCACGCTGCTACATATTGCATTTTTGGGACAACGACAAAGTTATATTACGTGGCAGGTGTCATTAGAGCACAGTTAATAAAGTCATTTCTTGAAATAATGGATAAACTAGGCACTCATCTTTTCGTGTTTCCCACGCTGGTCTCGTTGTGAACTCATGGCTCAATCGTCGAAAATCTAGGTAGTGATATTTCAAGCTCGGATGCAAAGAGGCCTAGGAGTTATTCTGCGATATTCAAAAGTCTTATAAATGGGTCAAATGACTCTGAGCATTATGGGACTTAACTTCTGAGGTCATCAGTCCCCTAGAACTTAGAATTACTTAAACCTAACTAACCTAAGGACATCACACACATCCATGCCCGAGGCAGGATTCGAACAGGCGACCGTAGCGGTCGCGCGGTTCCAGACTGAAGTGCCTAGAACCGCTCGGCCACTCCGGCCGGAAAAAGTCTTATAGATGTGTTTCATAAACCATTCTTGAAGATTAAACTCTTGCAAGTTAGGAGAATGGTGATGTAAAAAAAGTAATTAGCACTCCGAATTTAAGTTACACCTCTTTTTTATTGCTTTTGTTGCAATATCACATAACTCGTTCCAAAACATAACTTCACAATATAAAACACACTTGAAACTATCTTCCTCACTGTTAAAGTTCACATTTCATAAACTGACTACAATTTGTGTCTTTTTAACATGACGACCAAAGCTTGACTCTCTAATAACCGCTTACGCGCCCAAAAGTCAGAGTTACATGTACGTCAATGATCATAGTGACAAAAAGAAAGATTACACAAAATGATAATATCATTGCAACATATACATATCGATGTATCGAAGTACCTCTACAGTAATGAAATCAAATCTGAATGTTGTCACAGAAATATGTTAACTATTTTACAGAAACACAGTAGAATACTGCTCGTATCGAGAGGTTGAGGTGAGGTGCCGTAATGGTTACGCAATTCAAGTACAATTACAGTGTGTGTGTGTGTGTGTGTGTGTGTGTGTGTGTGTGTGTGTGTGTGGGTCGGTGTGGGTGTTTATTCTGTTTATAGTACTTCATAGTTCACAGATGATTGAGACATGTTGCCGTGTAAAGTATGTTTCGCCATCGAAAACAACGGAATTAGCACAAGATACCAAAATGCCAAGCGTGGAAGTAACAACTATCCGGTATACAACGCAATGAAAAGATTAATATAGCACTCACCGCATTACTGCGCTACAGCACTTTCACAAACAAAATCTGTACAATAGGTCTGAGATGTCTCCGTATACTTAATCAGTCATACTGCGGTATTTTGGTGCTTCACAGCTCCAGACTGAAATGTACTGTCGTGTGGGGTACCACAGAACGATATCGGATGATGTAGCCCTACTGTTTCTTTCTTTGTTTCCGATGGTGAGACACATTTCATAAGGCAAAATTTCTCAACCATTTACGAAAGATTAAGTGCTATAAACGAAATGAACACACACACACACACACACACACACACACACACACACACACACACACACACGCAGAGAGAGAGAGAGAGAGAGAGAGAGAGAGAGAGAGAGAGAGAGTTATCGACAAATACATTCAAACTTCCCGGCAGATTAAAACTGTGTGCCCGACCGAGACTCGAACTCGGGACCTTCTGTAAAGTTTGGAGGGTAGGAGACGAGGTACTGGCAGAAGTAAAGCTGTGAGTACCGGGCGTGAGTCGTGCTTCGGTAGCTCAGTTGGTAGAGCACTTGCCCGCGAAAGGCAAAGGTCCCGAGTTCGAGTCTCGGTCGGGCACACAGTTTTAATCTGCCAGGAAGTTTCATATCAGCGCACACTCCGCTGCAGAGTGAAAATCTCATTCTAAATACATTCAAGTTTAGAAAAAAAAACAGAATGCCTTGAACTACTAGAGATAGGACATTCATCTTCTCACAACATGAACATTATCTTCTGCAGAAATGATTGGCATTTGAACCATGTCAGCCCATCGACGTTGCTGCGCAATAGCGCCTACCGTCATGCCTGCGGCTCTCGTTGTCGCTGCAAACCGAAGGTAATGGATCAGTGTGACTTGAGCAGACGTGCAGGGTGCCTCGCAAATGTATGCGCGAACCGCACCGTCAAATCAGTGAGTTTGAAAGAGGGCATATTATTGACATGAGAGAATGTGTTGCATCCATCCAGGAAACGTTTGCTCGTGTGGGACAAGGTGTTTCGTCAGTGCAACGTTGTGTGCACCATTGTTCACGGAAGGCCATAAAACGCGACGAGATGGGTCAGTTCGCATCACCATGACCACTCCCCGAGAAGATTGATACCTCTCCGAATCGCGTTGCAGGACAGATCTGCGTCCTCCTCGGCTCTGGTTGAACAGTGGAACACGTCGTACACTACCAGGAGTGACAGTCCGTCACTGTTGTCCCATTGCAGCACTAAATTTGAGATGCATTTATGGTAGAATTCACACGGATGACTGTGGAACAACAGTCGGACTGCCGTCTTGGCTTCAACGTTGCTCGCTGGCCGGGGTGGCCGAGCGGATCTAGGCGCTAGAGTCTGGAACCGCGTGACGGCTACGGACTCAGATTCAAATTGTGCCTCGGGTATGGATGTGTGTGATGTCCTTAGGTTAGTTATGTTTAAGTAGTTCTAAGTTCTAGGGGACTGACGACCACAGAATTTAAGTCCCATAGTGCTCAGATCCATTTGAACCATTTTTTTTTCAACGTTGCTCGTAAGTAGTTGCCCTGCTAGGAACTACATCAGTGGACCAAAAACATATTCGGACTGTATCGTGGGTGGCCCAGACTCTCCCAGTGAAATTACCAGAGGTCGTCGGCGGTTCTGATCTACATACGTCGTCTCGCGTTCTCGTGGAGAAGAACCACAATGTCCACATCGAGAAACCCTCAGTATTTCTTCCTCATGGCAGCTCGCAGACGTGACGGTGTGGAACAATAGCTGTCGGCATTGATGGTTGCAGCGAGTGGCACGAAATACAGCAGCAGCTATACACGGCGCACGGCGAACCCTGAAGACCGTTGCGTTGACATCAATTTCCTGACAGATGGCAGTGAACCGATACATATATATTTTTTTTTTTTTTTGGTTAGTGAGTCCAGAGTTTTCATAGCATGCCCTACTGCTCCGATTCCGGCGTGAAATGCAGTATGCAGGTTTCATCTTCAGTAACAATAAGGTCCAACAAACGGTCACCCTCCAGGGCATACCGTTGTACACGATTCACTGAAGCAATCACGCCTTCCAACTGCTTAGGTACCTATCGATATGAAACTATTCGGTACCCTGAGGAACCGCAAAAGATGTCATAAACTCTCCGATACGAATTGCGATGCTCCTGAAAATTGCCCTTGAGGTGAACACGCCGAGACGGCCGGAGTGGCCGTGCGGTTCTAGGCGCTACAGTCTGGAGCCGAGCGACCGCTACGGTCGCATGTTCGAATCCTGCCTCGGGCATGGATGTGTGTGATGTCCTTAGGCTAGTTAGGTTTAATTTGTTCTAAGTTCTAGGCGACTGATGACCTCAGAAGTTAAGTCGCATAATGCGCAGAGCCATTTGAAGCATTTTTTTGAACACGCCGATCCGATTTCATCTCTTCATCCAGGCGGGAAATGTCTTCAGTCAGAGACGAACGCGGCTTCCCTGAACGTTCGTTTTCAAGCAGATCTTTACCACCTGTTGCCACCGACAGCTCACATTTACCAAAGCGAGATACTTTTCGCCATACAAGAGGCATTTCCCTGCGGATTTGGATGGGCGATCGTCCCTTGTTCCATAGAAAACTAATTACCATTCGTTGCTCGTACGCCTTGGACATACGAAGCGTAACTGGCATCGTCAACGACTGACAATAGGGCGGTGCCACGAAGCTACCGGCAGGTAAGGCCGGGCCACTCCAAGGAAGATCCGCTGCTCGGGATGGATGTGTTGACTTCACATTTACAACTGTAATTTGGCCGAAAATATAGGGGCAAGGATTTTCTGATTCGCCCTCGTATAACAACTAAAAATGCAAATAGTTCTTACTGTACGCCCTATTAACTACCTGTTTTACAAATTCTAAAGTTCGTTCCGATGTTGGCTGGATTTGAAACGTCGAAATATGTTAAAATATTTTTGTATGCTGTAGACGACTTTATTAGCAAGGATAGCAGCTCCTCTGGGAACCCCCGAAACAGTCTGCCAGTTCTAGAATATCAGGCAGTACTGCGTTTTTGCTGGAAGTAAACGTGAAGTCAGACAATTTTGATCTCGCTCAAAATGCTACAGTGCATCCGACCGGTACAAGTCTGTAACAAGAAAGGAACTTAGAAGCAGGCAGGACAAAAAATTAGTCACGGCCAGGAGACATCACGTTATATGTCGTAACTTCAAAATGTGTGTGAATTCCTAAGGGACCAAACTGCTGAGGTCATCGGTCCCTAGACTTGCACACTACTTAAACTAACTTATGCTAAGAACAACAAACACACACACACACACACACACACACACACACACACACACACACCCATGCCAAAGGGCGGACTGGAACCTTCGGCGGGAAGGGCCGCATAATCCGTGACATGGCGCCTCAAACCGCTCGGCCTCTCCGCGTGACATCGTAACTTCATAACAGCCTCAATCAGGCGAAGAAGAGAGCCTACTTGTGTCTTCAAGAACGCAATACCCGCTGAAGCCACTCATTGATTACTTTTTGTTGGTGAGTTACCGAAATTATTTCAGCGTGGGAGATCGTAATACGGTCTCTCCTTTCAATCTTCGTGTGAAAGTCAAAACGGCAGATGTTGAGATAACTGGCTGCCCTTCTACGAACAGTTTATCGCAGTTCTCTGGATAACGGAAGATACGTAGGACTCGTAAAAAGCACAGATCATTCACGTCATAAACGAGGCTCCCAAGGCAGGTAGGTGTACGACAATTATAGACCTACATCGTTGCCATCACTCTCTGTTGTAAAATTATGGAACATGTTTTATGATCAAGAATTATGACGGTTCTGGTGAACGAAAATCTCCTCTATAAGAAGCAACATGGATTCCGCAAAAAGAGATCTTGCAAAACTTAGTTCGCTCTGCTCCTCTATGAGATGCAAGACGCTACAGACAACGGCGCTCAGGTTGATGTCGTGTTCCTTGATTGTAGGGAGACATTTGACACCGTCCTGCACTGCTCTTTAGTGAAAGAAAATAAAATACGAGCCTACCGATCATCGGACCATATTTCCGAGTGGCTTCAACACTTATTTGCAGTTACAAGGGCATCATTTCGTCGTCGAGAATGTTGAATGAAGCATACATGATCACACTCCTACTGTGCCGTTCCTGTGCTGTTTTCCCCAGTGCGGACAAGAAGCTTTCTGTGTGACTGCTGTAAGAGTATTGTCATAACGCTGGATTAGTTGTGGAGTATCTCTGCGGGTAGCAGCGTCTGTAGAGTCGAACATGGGAAACCGAACTGTTATGTTGCGTTGTGGGTAGCTCTGCATGTGAGAGGCATTGTTAGTATGGAACTTGAAGTGTTGCTACAAGTGCTATTACAGTAAAGTGATGAAATATGGAAATGATTGAGAGGAAAGTGCGTCAAGAAGCAATTAAAAAAGAGCAGTACTGCCGATAAGGATTTGTGTATCCTCTCGTTGCGTGTCGTACCGTACAGTATCAATCACCCCCCCCCCCCCCCTCCCCCGTCGTTTCGGTTACGCGTACGCTCGTCTGAGTGATATTGTGGACAGATAATCATCTAGACTGTCAATTGGGATAAACATTTACGACTTATAGTGTAAACAGTGCAACCTGTGATTTCCATATCGTCTCAGAATATAGATGTTCATACCAGACGTAGAACAGTGTTGTGTTTGACGTTGAGTGGCTCTCCTTATTCGCTTGCATATTTCGATAGATAATTTCAGGCAAGCCAGCAGCAGTATGGAGCGGAACAGTACGACCGCCGCGGGATAATCAGGTACGTGGTGTGGACAGGGCGCACGGTTCAGAAGTGAAAACAGTTTAAAGTACTCGCACCCATTAGTACTCCCGGGCGTGTTACACTGTGAGCAGAGCCCTATTGCGAGGTACCAGGCCGCAGATATCCATCGCACGCAATTTATTTCGCAAAGTTCTCTCGAAAATTGGTTGGGTTGGAACTGTATCCACGGCATAGTCATTGACGAGGCGAGTTGCTCCTCTGCGGTTTCTGTCTGTCATGGTTCTTTCACGTCCATTGTTTCTATAGCATGTAATGTGGCTGCGGGTGGCACTCCTCCCTTGTAGACACGTTGGTCAGTTCGCTTTGCTACACCACAAAATCAGCAAATCCGTTCAGGATGTGGTAGTTGCCAGCTGCAGAAACGCCAGCTCCATGCTGCAATTCTGTTACGTCTGCACGTCGTCCTGTGTTACATAGCTGATACCGTACAAGCGACTGATACATACAAAGCACTTAGACACTGTGGTTCATGTGATCTACGCCAGATATACACCATTAACAGCGCTCCATAGCGAACAGTGCGCACTTTTAACGGGATTACAAATATTTTGCCCAGTAAGCTTACAGTGTTGATTACACAGCTATCTGAAAATTTTCAGCATTGAGTCTGTGATCGTAAACAACACTAGGTGCTCCGTCTACAGCGTGTGAAATTCGATTTGCCCAGAAATAACAAGAATCTGCTTGAATTATCGAACTGGACGGATCACCAGCAAGTGCGATAGCCCTCCTCTCTGTCGCCTGCCGGAGAGGCCCCCGGTGACATGATATACTGAAATCGACCCGGATTAAGCGGGCCTATAAACAACGGCTCTCAAAACAGCGAGCAGTCAAGGAGACGACCGCACGGAGCGCGGCGAATCTAGTTTCCGGGTCCGGCAGCGAATGAGCGACCAAAATGGAAGTTACCCGAGACAAACCTCGTTACAGAAAAGCGTGGAATTTGCATACTCGCGTCCGGAGACAGCCCCTTCCATATTAAACGCGTCGTAAATCCGGCGGACGCCCAGAACGGCTGCGGCGTAGGCCGCGGTCATTCGCGCCTGCGCGCAGTAGGTATGTTATTAAGCGCCGGGCAGGAGCAAGAGAAACGACCCGTCTTAATGACGCACTCTTAATCGCTTAAATAATCTCCCGCGACGCCGATGAATGTGCTTTGTTAGATTCACACTCGGGACTGGCCACGATTTGTCTGGAGTCGTACGACAGTGCGCGGCAGATGGGTAAACTCCGTTATTCACATCGAGGCGCGGCGTATTTGCTATTAGTCTTGCTCGTCGCCGGTTCCGCGTATTCTTCTCTGCCACCTTTCACGAAACAGTACTCCCGCCGGAAGTAGTACCTCAGATGATCATGTCTGCTCGACCCATCACAAGCCAACAGAGTGAAGTAAGCGATGTCTAACGAATTAACACCTGACAAGTCGTTTTCCTGAGAAAGTCTTTTTGCCTCAATTCTTGTGACTAGTTTTGTTAAATCTGCCACTGATCCTATCCCCTCCCAAGCCCATGGCTTCATCTCTGTTTATCACTTACACTCAACGTCATTATTTTTGTACTGCTGCACAGTGCATCACAGTTAATAGTAAAAATTGCAGCAGATGGAAGCGTATTACAATATAATCGTTCGCTAGATAATTGCGAAGTTGTGAGAGTGTGATTATAAACCACCGCAGACTTCAGTGTGTTAAAGCTTTTCAAATAAAACGAACATTTTCACTCTGCAGCGGAGTGTGCGCTGATACGAAACTTCCTGGCAGATTAAATCTGTGTACTGGACCGAGACTCGAACTCAGGTTCCTTACCTTTCGCGGATAAGTGCTCTACCAACTTAGCTACCCAAGCACTCAGTTGGTGGCTCCCTGCAATACAAAAAAAAACTGAGTAAAGGAATCAACGATCAAATTGAACAGATGTTCTGTGGCATTTGCCCAGACCAAACGCAACGAACGATGCCGAACAAAATGAAGAAAAAAAAGTTGTCACAGCACTTGCCCGCGAAAGGCAAAGGTTCCGAGTTCGAGTCTTGGTCCAGTACACAGTTTTAAACTGCCAGGAAGATTCATATCAGCGCATACTCAGCTGCAGAGCGAAAATTCATTCTGGAAACAATCCCCCAGGCTGTGGCTACGCCATATCTCCGCAGCATCCTTTCTTCGAGGAGTGCTAGTCTTGCAAGGTTCGAAGGAGTGCTCCTGTGAATTTCGTGCCGGCCGCTGTGGCCGATCGGTTCTAGGCGCTTCAGTCCGGCACGGCACTGTTGCTACGGTCGTAGGTTCGAATCCTGCCTCGGGCATGTATGTGTGTGATGTTCTTAGGTTAGTTAGGTTTAACTAGTTCTCAGTCTAGGGGACTGATGACCTCAGATTTTAAGTACCATAGTGCTTAGAGCCATTCGAACCATTTTTGTGAAGTTCAGAAGGTAGGAAATGAGGTACTGGCGGATGTACAGCTATGACGACAGTCCGTGAGTCGTGCTTGCGTAGCTCAGTTGGTTGGCGGCACGGTAGGTGAGCGTGTTCGGTCAGAGAGCCGCTGGCTCACTGGAGGAAAAAAAATCCTGAGTAAAGTAATCAACGATAAACTCTTGAACGGATGCCGTGTGACGTCCGCCTAGACCAAACGCAACGAACAATATCGAACAACATGAAAAAAGAAAAAAAAAAAGTTGGTAGAGCAATTGCCAGCGAAAGGCGAAGGTCTTGAGTTCGAGTCTCGGTCCGGCACACGGTTTTAATGTGCCAGAAAGTTTCAAAACAAACATTTTTAACAATCTACATCTTTATTCTCTTAGTCTGCACATTTATTTCTGAAAATAATCACCCTGGCTTCGAACACATTTCTCCTAGCGCGAGACCAATTTGTTGACAGCGTCACTGTAGAATGTTTGATTTTGTTGAAGGAGCCGCAACCTCAACTCAGTCTGCACCGCTTCATCACTATCAAAGTGAACTCGTCGAAGGTGTCCTTTAAGTTTTGGAAACAAATGGAAATCGGAAGGCGCCATGTCGGGAGACTATGGGGGATGAACTATGACCGTGATCCCAAGGCGTCGGATTATTGCAGATATCACAGCGCTCGTGGGTGTCATGCATTGCCTTGCTGAAGGAGATGGTGCTTCATGTGTGGACAAACCCTTCGAATTCGACACACGATTACAGCTCGCTATTTCTCACGCACTGACATAGTTATGTTACACGCCGCCATGTTACACACTACAATTCGGACTCATCTTGCGGTGCAGGGCTGCAAATATGTGGACATAAAGGTTAAAAATGTACAATGTTAACAACGTTTGTTTTATTTAAAAAGATTTAAGAGTTTTCACATAAAATATTCGAAGGCATTCCTTTTCAACACGCCCTCGTTGAAATATAAAATGGCGTGGAAAAGGACGAAAGTAAATTTCGCGTGATGTGTCACCGTTCAATGGTCGTTTGTCTTGTGGACGTGCTATGCAGTGCGTCTGCCCAACGCACCCCACACATTCTCGATGGGATTTAAGTCGGGGGAACGGGTGGGCCAGTCCAGTCGCCGAATATCCTCTCGTTGCGTGGGCTTCTCCACCTCCTCAAGCAAACGTACGGTGCGTGGCGGAGGGTACCATGTATCACTACTAATAATTCACTTTCCTGTTCCACTCAGAGCGAGTGAAAAACGAGCGTCTATATGCGTCTTTATGAGTCCTAATTTCTCATAACTTACATCCGTGGTGCTTAAGCGCAATGTATGTTGGCAGCAGTAGAATCGTTTTGCAGTCAGCTTCAAATGTCTGTTTTCTCAACAGTGTTTCTCGAACAGAGAATCACCTTCCCTCCAGGGATTTCCATTTGAGTTCCAGAAGCAAATCTAGCAACTGGCCTCTGAACTTCTTCGATATCCTCCTTCTATCCGACCTGGTACCGATCCCAAACACTCGAGCAGTACTCAAGCACCAGCAGTTTATATGCGGTCTGAAAGTGTCCCAATTAACCGAAGTCGACCATTCGCCTTCTGTACCACAGTTCTTTCAGGCTCGTTACATTTTATATCGCTTTGCAAAGTTATGCCCAGATATTTAAACGACTTGACTGTTTCAAGCAGGACACCAGTAATTCTGTACCCGAACATTACGGGTCTGTTCTTCCTACTCATCCGTATTAACTTACATTTTTCCACGTTTAGAGCTAGCTGCCATTCATCACAGCAACTAGAAATTTTGTGTAAGTCGTCTTGTATCTTCATACAGCCACCCAACTTTGGCGCTTTACCGTACACCACAACATCATCCGTAAACAATCACAGATTGCTGCCCACCCTGTCCGCCAAATCATTTATGTATACAGAGAACAACAGCAGTCTTATCACACTTCCCTGGGGCACTCATGACAATACCCTTATCACCGAAGAACATCTGTATCACTTAAGAAATCTGCGAGCCACTCACATATCTGTGGACTACTCCATATGGTCGTACCTTCGTTAACAGCCTGTCATGCACAGAACTGAAATCGTAACCGAATGAACCTCCGAGAGGACGTACATGGGAAAGGAGTACAGTGGCCCAATAACGTTGACTCGTGAATGTAGCGTGTTTAAGGATTTGTGGGCCAGTGCACCCATGTAACGTTATGCGTCCCCGCACCATGACATATGGTGCACAAAAACTATCATGTTCGACAGTGCTGCAAGTGCCTTCATATGGAGACAGATGAGAAGGATTTTTCTGGCTGTGCAGGCTATATAATGTGTGTGTGTGTGTGTGTGTGTGTGTGTGTCACTATTTTAAAAATATCATTTTCAGTAACACAAAACCCTACAGTGTTTAGTAGTTCCATGATGGTATTTAACCAATATGTGTGAGACGGCAGGAAACGTAACTATGGTGACAAGTAAATACAAACACCTACAGCCGTCCTTATGATTTTACTCTATTTTGTCGCTACCAGTTTCAAAGCTTCACTGCGTCGTCTTCAAGCTGTTTTTGATGCAATACAGGTTAATATGATTCCCATGCATATCAAATCTGCTGCCAGCATTACTGGATACGCAGATAATATGTCAGCATTCCAACAATCAACTGCCAAGGACGGCTGTAGGTGTTTGTGCACTACTGACCATTATAATTGCTACACCACGAAGATGACGTGCTACAGACGCGAAATTTAACTGCCAGGAAGAAGATGCTGTGATAAGCAAATGATTAGCCTTTAGGAGCATTCAAACAAGGTTGGCGCCGGTGCCGACACCTACAACGAGCTGACACGAGGAAAGTTTCCAACCGATTTCTCATACACAAACAGCAGTAGACCGTGAAAGGTAGCTACAATGAGACACAGCGCCAGAGATTGCGCCAAAGAGTATTATTCCGCCGCCTCCACTGGCAGTGCTTGTCGAGAACTCGTAGTAGTCAGTGCTTGCTGAGATGTCGTAGTGAAAAGTTCTTGTCGAGAAGTCGTGGTGGAGAGTGCTTATCGAGATGTGGCAGTAGTGAGTCGGTGTTGATATGTTGTAGTAGGGAGTGCTTGTTCCATGTTTTATGCAGTTGTTTGATGGGCTAGACAGCAGATGTTGTTCTAATGGAGATATTGTAATGATCAGAGTGCTTTTCGTCAATATATATGAAGGTAAAATATTCCTTTTTTTTCATTATTTCCATGTCTTAAATAATGCGTCTTACAGGTTCAGTCAACAAAGCATCTGGCTTGTGTTCTTGTATTAGAGTGTAATTCTGGTTTTCTTGCGCAATTATAGTATTTCTATTTTTTTAATTACTTCAGTATAAATGATATTTAAAATTTCTTGTCTTATTGAAGAAGAACCGTGCCAGATGTGTACGTTGAATCACACTTCCACACACAGAACAGTTACACTTGTGCGTTGTTGTTGCGTTGGTTTTATAGTTGCTGGGGACTTAATTAATTAATTAATTGTGTTAACGAAAATTTTCTTTCATTCCTTGTTGTTATTCTATGCAGTCAGATTGCGTACTAAATCTAGTCAGGGCCAACCGTTTACGAGACTTCGTAATCGGACAGACAACTACTAAAAAATTAAAAGTATTTGCATTTCGTATCTATATAATTAAGGCCCCATGCAACCGGCGTTGCCTGGTGAAACGTTGTTGTGATGCTTCGTGTAAGGAGGAGAAATGCGTACCATCACGTTTCCGACTTCGGTAAAGCTCGTATTGTAGCCTATCGCGATTGCGGTTTATCGTATCGCGACATTGCTCTTCGCGTTGGTCGAGATCCAATGACTGTTAGCAGAATATGGAATACGAGGTGTGGCTAGAAAAAAACCGGACTAGTACTGGTGAGACAATAAAACGAATGCAATAAGGCTGAAAGTCGCGTGGCCTGTCACGTGACTCTCGCTCCGCCTACTGCTCGAGTTTCATCTGCCTCCTGCACTCAGTCTGCCCGTGGCGTCTGTTTTAAGTAGTTGACGTTTTGTCTGTGCGTCGGAAAATGTTGAGTGTACAGAAAGAACAGCGTGTTAACATCAAATTTTGTTTCAAACTAGGAAAATCTGCAAGTGAAACGTTTGTAATGTCACAACAAGTGTACGGCGATGATTGTTTATCGCGAACACAAGTGTTTGAGTACTTTAAACGATTTAAAGATGGCCGCGAAGACACCAGTGATGACACTCGCACTGGCAGACCATTGTCAGCAAAAACTGATGCAAACATTGAAAGAATCGGTAAACTTGTTCGACAAGATCGCCGTTTAACAATCAGAGCAGTGTCTGAGTTAACAGGAGTTGACAAGGAAAGTGTTAGGCAGATTCTTCATGAAAGTTTCAACATGAACAACGTGTGTTCAAAAATGGTTCCAAAGTGTCTCACAAGTGAACAGAAGGAACGCCGAAGAATGATTTGTTCTGACATCCTGGAAAACATTGAAAGTGATCCCACCTTCTTACAAAATGTTATTACTTGCGATGAATCGTGGTTTTTTACTTACGATCCCGAAACTAAACGCCAATCGATGCATTGGAAACCTCCTGGTTCTCCACGACAAAAAAAAGCACGAATGTCAAAATCGAAATTCAAGGCAATGATGATTGTTTTTTTTTTTGACATCAAAGGGATTGTGCACATTGATTGGGTACCAGAGGGACAAACAGTGAATCAGCATTACTACATAAGCGTCCTGGCTACCCTACGTGAGCGAGTACGGAGAAAACGGAACGATTTGTGGAGAAAAAAGTCATGGATCCTTCACCATGACAATGCCCCAGCTCACAGTGCGTTGTCAGTGAAGACGTTTTTGGCAAAACACAACATTCCCATCTTAGATCATCCACCCTACTCACCTGATTTGGCCCCCTGTGACTTTTTTCTTTTCCCTAAAGTCAAGTCAGCTTTGAAAGGAACTAGATTTGAGACTGTTGAAGCAGTAAAAGAAAAAGCGACGGAAGTAATGTATGGACTTACCAAAAATGATCTGCAGCATTGCTATGAACAGTGGAAAATTCGTATGGAGCAGTGTAGAGACCGAGGAGGAGAGTATATTGAAGGAGATAACATGAAATTGTAAATAATTGTAAATAAATGTTTTTTCCAGCATCAGTCCGGTTTTTTTCTAGCCGCACCTCGTAGGTGGGTTCTGGAGGGTGATACGGAACGCCGTGCTGGATCCCAACGGCCTCTTATCACTAAGCAGTCGAGATGACAGGCATCTTATCCTCATGGCTGTAACGGATCGTGCAGCCACGTCTCGATCCCTGAGTCAACAGATGGGGGCGTTAGCAAGACAACAACCATCTGTACGAACAGTTCGACGACGTTTGCAACAGCATGGACTATCAGCTCGGGGACCGTGGCTGCGGTTACCCTTGACGCTGCATCACAGACAGGAGCGCTTGCGATGATGTACTCAACGACGAACCTGGGTGCACGAATGCAAAACGTCTTTTTTTCGGATGAATCCAGGTTCTATTTACAGCATCATGATGGTCGCAACCGTGTTTGGCGACAACGTGGTGAACGCACATTGGAAGCGTGTATTCGTCAACACTATACTGGCGTATCACCCGGCGTGATGGTATGGGGTGCCATTGGTTACACGTCTCGGTCACCTCTTGTTCGCATCGACGGCACTTTGAACAGTGGACGTTTCATTTCAGATATGTTACGACCCGTGGCTCTACCCTTCATTCGATCCCTGTGAAACCCTACATTTCAGCAGGATAATGCACGACCGCATGTTGCAGGTCCTGTACGTGCCTTTCTGGATACAGAAAATGTTCGACTGCTGCCTTGGTCAGCACATTCTCCAGATCTCTCACCAATTGAAAACGTCTGGTCAATGGTGGCCGAGCAACTGGCTCGTCGTAATACGCCAGTCACTACGCTTGATGAACTGTGGTATCGTGTTGAAGCTGCGTCGGCAGCTGTACCTGTACGCGCCATCCAAGCTCTGTTTCACTCAATGCCCAGACGTATCGAGGCCGTTATTACGGCCAGAGATGGTTGTTCTGGGTACTGATTTCTCAGGATCTATGCACCCAAATTGCGTGAAAATGTAATCACATGTCAGTTCTAGTATAATATATTTGTCCAATGAATACCCGTTTATCATCTGCATTTCTTCTTGGTGTAGCAATTTTAATGGCCAGTACTGTATTTACTTGTCACGATAGTATACGGCCGTCGTCCCAGAGACCTCCTGCTAAAAGCATGGACATAAAAAACACAACTATGGGTTGCCTGCGACAATTTCTACGTCTCCACACACATTCCGCAAACCACCCGACCGTGTGTGCCGGGTTTACCCCTGCCACCACCATCAGATCCTCGGTCACTCCTTCCATAACACTGCTCCATTCGTGAATGGCACGTTGGAAGAATGATTATTGGTAAACCTCCGCATTACGTCTAATTTCTCGAATTTTTTCATTATGTTAATTTCGCGAGATGTACGTAGGAGGAAGTACTATCCTGCTCAAACTGTAATGCGTAAATTGCATCTATACTTTTAGAAGCCCCCCCATGAACCATGGACCTTGCCGTTGGTGGGGAGGCTTGCGTGCCTCAGCGATACAGATAGCCGTACCGTAGGTGCAACCACAACGGAGGGGTATCTGTTGAGAGACCAGACAAACGTGTGGTTCCTGAAGAGGGGCAGCAGCCTTTTCAGTAGTTGCAAGGGCAACAGTCTGGATGATTGACTGATCTGGCCTTGTAACAATAACCAAAACGGCCTTGCTGTGCTGGTACTGCGAACGGCTGAAAGCAAGGGGAAACTACAGCCGTAATTTTTCCCGAGGGCATGCAGCTTTACTGTATGATTACATGATGATGGCGTCCTCTTGGGTAAAATATTCCGGAGGTAAAATAGTCCCCCATTCGGATCTCCGGGCGGGGACTACTCAAGAGGATGTCGTTATCAGGAGAAAGAAAACTGGCGTTCTACGGATCGGAGCGTGGAATGTTAGATCCCTTAATCGGGCAGGTAGGTTAGAAAATTTAAAAAGGGAAATGGATAGGTTGAAGTTAGATATAGTGGGAATTAGTGAAGTTCGGTGGCAGGAGGAACAAGACTTCTGGTCAGGTGACTACAGGGTTATAAACACAAAATCAAATAGGGGTAATGCAGGAGTAGGTTTAATAATGAATAGGAAAATAGGAATGCGGGTAAGCTACTACAAACAGCATAGTGAACGCATTATTGTGGCCAAGATAGATACGAAGCCCACGCCTACTACAGTAGTACAAGTTTATATGCCAACTAGCTCTGCAGATGACGAAGAAATTGAAGAAATGTATGATGAAATAAATGAAATTATTCAGACTGTGAAGGGAGACGAAAATTTAATAGTCATGGGTGACTGGAATTCGAGTGTAGGAAAAGGGAGAGAAGGAAACATAGTAGGTGAATATGGATTGGGGGACAGAAATGAAAGAGGAAGCCGCCTGGTCGAATTTTGCACAGAGCACAACATAATCATAACTACCACTTGGTTTAAGAATCATGAAAGAAGGTTGTATACATGGAAGAACCCTGGAGATACTAAAAGGTTTCAGATAGATTATATAATGGTAAGACAGAGATTTAGGAACCAGGTTTTAAATTGTAAGACATTTCCAGGGGCAGATGTGGACTCTGACCACAATCTATTGGTTATGACCTGTAGATTAAAACTGAAGAAACTGCAAAAAGGTGGGAATTTAAGGAGATGGGACCTGGATAAACTAAAAGAACCAGAGGTTGTACAGAGATTCAGGGAGAGCATAAGGGAGCAATTGACAGGAATGGGGGAAATAAATACAGTAGAAGAAGAATGGGTAGCTTTGAGGGATGAAGTAGTGAAGGCAGCAGAGGATCAAGTAGGTAAAAAGACGAGGGCTAGTAGAAATCCTTGGGTAACAGAAGAAATATTGAATTTAATTGATGAAAGGAGAAAATATAAAAATGCAGTAAGTGAAACAGGCAAAAAGGAATACAAACGTCTCAAAAATGAGATCGACAGGAAGTGCAAAATGGCTAAGCAGGGATGGCTAGAGGACAAATGTAAGGATGTAGAGGCCTATCTCACTAGGGGTAAGATAGATACCGCCTACAGGAAAATTAAAGAGACCTTTGGAGATAAGAGAACAACTTGTATGAATATCAAGAGCTCAGATGGAAACCCAGTTCTAAGCAAAGAAGGGAAAGCAGAAAGGTGGAAGGAGTATATAGAGGGTTTATACAAGGGCGATGTACTTGAGGACAATATTATGGAAATGGAAGAAGATGTAGATGAAGATGAAATGGGAGATATGATACTGCGTGAAGAGTTTGACAGAGCACTGAAAGACCTGAGTCGAAACAAGGCCCCCGGAGTAGACAATATTCCATTGGAACTACTGACGGCCGTGGGAGAGCCAGTCCTGACAAAACTCTACCATCTGGTGAGCAAGATGTATGAAACAGGCGAAATACCCTCAGACTTCAAGAAGAATATTATAATTCCAATCCCAAAGAAAGCAGGTGTTGACAGATGTGAAAATTACCGAACTATCAGCTTAATAAGTCACAGCTGCAAAATACTAACACGAATTCTTTACAGACGAATGGAAAAACTAGTAGAAGCCAACCTCGGGGAAGATCAGTTTGGATTCCGTAGAAACACTGGAACACGTGAGGCAATACTGACCTTACGACTTATCTTAGAAGAAAGATTAAGGAAAGACAAACCTACGTTTCTAGCATTTGTAGACTTAGAGAAAGCTTTTGACAATGTTGACTGGAATACTCTCTTTCACATTCTAAAGGTGGCAGGGGTAAAATACAGAGAGCGAAAAGCTATTTACAATTTGTACAGAAACCAGATGGCAGTTATAAGAGTCGAGGGACATGAAAGGGAAGCAGTGGTTGGGAAGGGAGTAAGACGGGGTTGTAGCCTCTCCCCGATGTTGTTCAATCTGTATATTGAGCAAGCAGTAAAGGAAACAAAAGAAAAATTCGGAGTAGGTATTAAAATTCATGGAGAAGAAATAAAAACTTTGAGGTTCGCCGATGACATTGTAATTCTGTCAGAGACAGCAAAGGACTTGGAAGAGCAGTTGAATGGAATGGACAGTGTCTTGAAAGGAGGATATAAGATGAACATCAACAAAAGCAAAACAAGGATAATGGAATGTAGTCTAATTAAGTCGGGTGATGCTGAGGGAATTAGATTAGGAAATGAGGCACTTAAAGTAGTAAAGGAGTTTTGCTATTTGGGGAGCAAAATAACTGATGATGGTCGAAGTAGAGAGGATATAAAATGTAGGCTGGCAATGGCAAGGAAAGCGTTTCATAAGAAGAGAAATTTGTTAACATCCAGTATTGATTTAAGTGTCAGGAAGTCATTTCTGAAAGTATTCGTTTGGAGTGTAGCCATGTATGGAAGTGAAACATGGACGATAAATAGTTTGGACAAGAAGAGAATAGAAGCATTCGAAATGTGGTGCTACAGAAGAATGCTGAAGATTAGATGGGTAGATCACATAACTAATGAGGAAGTATTGAATAGGATTGGGGAGAAGAGAAGTTTGTGGCACAACTTGACCAGAAGAAGGGATCGGTTGGTAGGACATGTTCTGAGGCATCAAGGGATCACCAATTTAGTATTGGAGGGCAGCGTGGAGGGTAAAAATCGTAGAGGGAGACCAAGAGATGAATACACTAAGCAGATTCAGAAGGATGTAGGTTGCAGTAGGTACTGGGAGATGAAAAAGCTTGCACAGGATAGAGTAGCATGGAGAGCTGCATCAAACCAGTCTCAGGACTGAAGACCACAACAACAACAACAACAACAACTTTTAGAAGTATGTAAAGGAGTTACGAACCGGTTTAATTCATTTTCTCTTCGATGCAAGGTTGGGATTACTGACCAATCAGGAAATACTTGGTAATTTGGTAATCATTGACAAACACAATAATGACAAAAAAAGTGTGTGAAATCTTATGGGACTTAACTGCTTATGTCATCAGTCCCTAAGCTTACACACTACTTAAGCTAAATTATCCTAAGGACAATCACACACACCCATGCCCGAGGGAGGACTCGAACCTCCGCCGGGACCAGCCGCACAGTCCATGACTGCAGCGCCTCGGACCGCTCGGCTAATCCCGCGCGGCAATAATGATCACTGGCCTACTGCCTGTTATCGTAATGCACGCGTACTGCTTCGTCTCCAGCAACCTCAGCAACAGACGAATTGCCTCAATAAAACTGGTGAGTACATTTATGTCCTTGACTATTGTAGTCTGTAGCGTGATGGGTGAATGAAGCCCCGTTTTCTAAGCAGATATTTTAGCGGCACCAGCTATTTTTCTGAATCAGTTATCAATATTGGAGTATCTTACAAGTTCCACAGAGCACTCAAAATTATGTAAGTGCGTAGATATGGGAAAGAAGTCGAAGTATCAGACTGTTGAGAATGTTGCCACGGCTCCCGCTCATTACGCAGTGTTCCACCCTGCTAAATGTAGATTGCTGCATAAGCATGGTAACTTAACGATGTAAGGGCGAAACAACTGCTTGCCTTACTATGGTTTCTCAACTTTCAGCGCCGCCTCAAATGTTTTTCCTCTTTGAAGCTGTATGACGAGGAAAGTGTGTGAAAGCTCTCTCTGTGAGTGTAACGCAAACATCTCCTCCCTAGCTGACATTCTTTCGTCCTCTCGAACGTTTTCTCCTAGCCTCTCAAGATACGTGTACCGACAACAGCATATGTTGTTGGCATCAGATTTCACATTGATGTTGTTACAGTGAATGGACCGACGGCTCTGCAGTTGCTGTGCTTAAGATGATATAAATTTTGCTGCTCGTAAACTCGTATTACACCTAAAAACTCTTTCATCTGTCTTCAAAACTTTAGAAATGATGTAAATGTCAACCCAAGGGCTACCACACAGTCTCCCGTATTCGAGTATATTGCTCATTTGTTACTCAAACAGCGTGTGGGTCGATGGCCGGTATCACTTTAGATGCGTCTCTTCTTTTTAACGAAGCTGTGAAGTGAATTCAAACGTGTAAATACCTGGAAGCAACAATTTTTATTTAAAAGGTAAAAAAATCTTTTAGTAACCACAAATGAAAGCGATTTATTTAAAATGTGAGTGGTTTTTGGTCTTACGCCTATTTTCAGGCGATTACGTTCATTTTTGCTTTCCACATTCAATATTGGAACTCGATATACATCGAATATTGAACTGCAACATTGAAAGTTCAGAGATGAAACTGAACTTATTACCTGAAGATGGGCATAAGCCCGAAACAGTTCGAGTTTTATTTATATAGAAGCATTTGATTGCGCCTGGTAAAGCTGTTTGTTCCATATTACCCTTCTGAGGAACACTTCCAACAGCTGGATGAAATTAACACTTTTATTTAACTTTCTGCTAATAGTTTCCGAGGACTATGCCATGATAGAGCCACCTATTAACTCTGCACAAAACAGAGAAAGATTTTTTTCAAATTGTTTGTTTCTCCCAATATCCAGATTTCACATTTACTCACTTTTGCATGCATTCGAACCAGTGATATCCACTCTGATGCTGATACCCCAAACACAATGTTTTGGACGTTTCCGACAGGCTCTTGAAGTGATGAAAAGGTTTTTACAGAAATATTTATTTGATGTCATGGACAAAAAGAAAATTCTACAACGGGCAATAACACGTCAGTAGCATCATAATGTAACTCTTTTTCAAGAATGTATAAACGAAGGATCATTGTATACTAGGGGTAAACTGAACGAGGTTGGGCTGTCGTAAACAGACTACCTTATATCCGGGAGGCTGGAGGCTCTAATTCCCATCTGCCTATCGTGATTTAAATTTTCCGTGGTTTGTTTCAAACCTTTACGAAATTTGTCGAGCTGACAGGCCCCACATAATAATGAACGGCAAAATGTTTATCATTGCCAGAATGAGATTTTCACTCTGCAGTTGAGTATGCGCTGATATGAAACTTCCTGGCAGATTAAAACTGTGTGCAAGACCGAGACTCAAACTCGGGACCTTTGCCTTTCGCGGGTAGGTATTCTACAGAATTAAAAAAAAAAATCATTTTGTTCTATATTGTTTGTTGAATTTGGTCATGGTGGACGTCCGATGACACTGGTTCAGTTTGTTCATTGATCAGTTCACTCAGTTTTTTTTTTATTACAGAGGGTAGCTAAACCCTCTGACCGAACACGCTGAGCTACCGTGCCGGCTATGGACTGAGCTATCCAAGTACAACTCACGATCACTCCTCACAGCTTTGATTCTAGTACCTCGTCTCCTACCTTACAAACTTAACAGAAGCTCTTTTTCGAACCTTTCAGAACTTTTGCCAGGAGTTTTAATCTGGTTATCAGTAACTAAATTGTCACTATTTATGCAGTAAAGCATCAAAGTCAGTCACGGTTTAATTACTTACTTATTTACTAAAAACTATATGGGACTGTGGTTCTGTCTCTACGCAAAACACCTCTGTTTTTTATTTATTTATTTATTCATTCCCAAACTAATTTCGGCAGCAATATCGTCATCATCAGTGAGTTCCTTAATTATTATTTACTTTAGGTCACAGCATGGTTTTTACATTTGTAGCCGCTATTTTCGGCAATTTTTGTGTGTTTTTTGCTGCCACTTCTTCAGCATACAGCACGTCATCTGTAAGTTGGAAGGTGCATATATATAGGTGGAATGGACAATTTTATAATGAGTGGAAATTTCATATTACGAGAGCGAGGGAATCGCGTGTAACATCTGTGGAATAGTCGATTTAAGGCAATGACAGTAGCATCTTTGAACTTGTGTATCTTTGGCTCAGTTTTAGAGAATAGTGGAGGGTAGGACATAAAGTAAGACGGCAGAACTTTTAGCGTAGTGTATAATGGAGAAGGGTTTAGGCAATGACAGTAGCATCTTTGAACTTGTGTATCTTTGGCTCAGTTTTAGAGAATAGTGGAGGGTAGGACATAAAGTAAGATGGCAGAACTTTTAGCGTAGTGTATAATGGAGAAGGGTTTTGCTGAAGAAAGTTGCTATGAATTATTTATCTGATGGAAGACGTAGAAGTTATGGAACAGAGAGAATGGTTCTGCATTGCGGATATGTCTTTAAGGTAATAATTTTTGCTGCCGCGTACTGATAGTGTTAGCGATTCTTGCAACTGAATAGTACACCTCCTCACCTCAGTTCAGGTCATTTTAGTTTAATTCATCTCAATTTGCATAATCGTAAAACCATTGCCTTGTAAGACTTTGTAAAGATAGTAAAGTTTCTGACTTTCTGTGAGTTTGATGTTCTTGTGGAATAAGAGCTCAAAGTACAGCGTTGTCATTATAATGTACGGATCAGTATTATCATTTCAAGTGCGAAGGTTTTTTAGTATGAGGAAATCATTCCAATCTTTTTTCTTGACGTTTAGTTTCGCTTTAGCATATTTCAGCTGGCGCGATTTCCTCACGCTGTGCTGCTGATTATGCAGTAATTTTTCAGGTCCGCACAGCGCATTGCCACTAATAACTTAACATATGTTTACTCACAGGCTGGTCAAGGGATCGATCATATTTTGTTGGTTCTTCCGTGTCTCATCTCGGTTTCATTTGCGCAGTTTCTAAGCATCTTCTTTGTAATTCATATTTTTAATGGTCAGTGATCGGAGTGTGCTTCATAGTGTTTCTTTTTTTTGTTTGGGCAGTGCGCAGTTTGATTTTGGTAGTGGGTTCTGAGTAATAGTTTTGATTTGATTTCCTGCACTATGAACGCCAGTTAGTTTTGTCTCTATGTAAATGTGTGGACTGAGACATGCTATTCGCAGTAGTAATTTCAGTTCAACCTTTTTATGAAAGAGGACAGTACATTCAGTTCTGAATGAAAAGCAGTCAAAAATTTTAACGGTCATGGACGAACGAACGATCGTGTCGGAGTACGTAACGTTCAAAGTTCATTGAACAGCTTGCAGCAGCTGCAATATTCCCAGCACACGTCCAGACGACAAACTGTGTACTGAAGAAACGACAACAAAAAACACAGGAAATGTGCCGGAAACAGCGTTAACAAACGTGAAAGTCATGCTCTGACGCTAAGTAAATAAGAATTAAAGAGCCCACTGATGATGGCGATATTGTCGCTGAAACTAGTTTGTGAATAAATAAATAAAAAACAGAAGTGTTGGCTTCAAATGATTCAAATGGCTCTGAGCACTATGGGACTTAACTTCTGAGGTCATCAGTCCCCTAGAACTTAGAACTACTTAAACCTAACTAACCTAAGGACATCACACACATCCATGCCCGAGGCAGGATTCGAACCTGCGACCGTAGCGGTCTCACGGTTCCAGACTGTAGCGCCTAGAACCGCTCGGTCACACCGGCCGGCTGCAAACAGAAGTGTTTCGTATCGAATCAGATAGACAGTCCCATATTGTTGCTTTTACACAAACATAGACCAATGCTAGTGTTTAAAGACAAAATGATTATTACTTATATACTACTATCGCCATTTGTTAGACATTTTCGGAGAGAATCCACGTATACCACTGAATTTACCTGCAAAATTATATCACTGTACGACACTTAGTTCCTGAGGCGACGCATCGTGAACACAGAGCTGCGTAAAAAGCTAGCTTTTGCGTAGAGCAGCATAAATTACCCAGAATATACTCACCCAGTTTTTGATAACGAGAACAATTAGTGACTTCCAAAACTTTTTTAACATAAATTCAAACTTTTATAAATTTTTTTCTGGCTGATGTTCTTAAGTCAGATATTGAACGCATTAAATGATTTGTAAATTAATCAGATTCTTTTATACATGGATGTTCGACTGTTGGAAGAACCAGGTGTGGGAGAGTTTACTGGGATGCTGCTAAAGCGCTCGAGTAAATGACGCTGAGAGCTCACAATGATAAATCGTTTCTATGCATCTAGCATTACAATCGCTAACATTACTTACACGTTGTGGAATACCACATAGTATAGACGACTAAAGAAAAACTCAGTGTCAAATCTCGTTATTTAGGGTTTCCGTCTTCCGCCAGAGCTCGGATTCAGCAGTGACAAGGGTACGCAGACAATTGGGCAGTCACCGGAAGACACTGGAGGGCTAGGAATATAGTGTGGCATGCTAGAGTTCCGGCAACAGCTCTGATACGCTGGGAGCGCTCCGTAAGGCAGCCCCGGTAACGAGATAAGGGACGTCCACACACGTGGGTCCCCACGTGCAAGCGCGGCCTTCATTAGCCTGGAACACGGCGACGGTACCGTTCCCAGAACACACGGCACTCATTCCGGCGAGATACTGGCGATACTGGCCGCAGCTTCTGCGAGGAAACGATCCCTAATTGATTCGAGATGACCCGCCGATACGCGGCGACGCCGGCGCGCTCGCCGAATAACAAATTCGTTAGGGCGAGGAGGAGGCCGGGTTGGCGCGTGAATGGCCGCCACGCATTACCGCGTCCCAACAAGTCGGTTTATCTGCAAGACGGATGGCCTGCCCCGTTACATAACTCACCGTGTCGTAACGGCACTAATTTAGCCCGCGTATCGATTTACTTTCCACTTTAATTTGAATATAATGTCCCGGTAGCCGCCGCAACAGTACGGTTAGGCGCTGCGACGGCGGAGTGATTTGTTGGGCCACCGCTAGGAGCGCTGGATCGGAACTGGTTACTGCTCCGGCGACTGTCAGCTGTCCGTTGTAGCCGGGCCCTGCATAGAAGCGGAGAATAGGACTGGTTTTCTTCAATGGACATGCGTCTTGTCGAAGCACTGTAGCCTAAGGCGAACGCACGGACCGCCAATAACAACACGTCATCGAACGGGCTACCAGTTTCTACTACTACTGTCGTTTCGTAATTTCTTTGACATCGTCGACGAGCGTCGCATTGCAAATGAGCCCAAATGAGCGAGATTCTGTGGAAATTATTTCAAGTTTCAGTAGTTCGATTATGTTTAACTTCACGACTAATTAACTAGTACAAAGAATTCCTAAACTAAACCTCATATAGACAGTGCTAAGAAAACGTACATTTGGAAGAATAAGAACAAAACGACGAAAGTTAATTAGAGATCTTAAGTGCTATTTAAAGCACTAATTGAAAGAATAACATCCATTTCATGATCTTTACCTTGTAGATGATACCCCTGGTCTACAGATAGCGTATTTGAGTAATAATCAAAACGAAATGAATATTAAAACACCTGCAGCCGTCTCTTTTGAATTTAATTTAGTAACGCAAGCAGTTTCGATGTCCCATTACCTCATCTTCAGGCCCCTTGACCAAGGTGTATTGGGAGAAACGCAGTCTCGTGTTCAGTCATAACAGGAGCCAATATTAAGTAAATCTCTGGTTTAGCAACACTATCCCTTCGTTCATCCATGAATGAAGGGATTGAGTCGTGAATACCAGAGACTTACGGACAGCGGTTATTTAATACTGGATCTTGTTATGACTCCAAACGAGATTTGATTCCTAGTAATTTACGTTGGTCAAGGCGCCTGAAGATGGTGTAACAAAACCCCGAAACTGGTTGCGTAAATGAATTAAATGCTAAAGAGACCGCTGCTGGTGTTTTGATATAACCATCTATTATTAGGATGGACATGCATAAATAATCAAAACGTCCTCTGTCCCGATTCAATCCAAGTCACAACTTACTTTCACAATAATTAGCTATGTTGGCAGACCAAGACATCCGGTATAAGGAGTAACCTATGCTCAGCCAATGGCCTTGTCAGAGAGGGTGATTGAGTTCCAGGGCACAACCTTGTCCTTGGGGTAGGAGACGTTCCCTAAATGTGGGAGAATCAGCCGTGATCGATAGTGTGAGGATTTGGAAGACAAAGGAAATCACTGCATTTAAGACACACGTTGTGTTTTTATAGAACATGCGGCTTCTAAATATGGAAAATTTTATGGTGGTCTCTCCATTGGCAAAACATTCTTGGTTGCTACCCATTCAGACCTTCAGGAGGGAACAACCATGATGGAGGCTAGCATGAGAAAATGATTGGATGATTAACTACGATTCGGAGCGTACACTGTCAGAAATTTCAAAGCGGTAGCGAAGCTAGGAAATCTGAAAAGGGAAATGCAAAGGCGCAGTCTAAATCTAGAGCGGTTCAGTGAAGCAAAATAGAAAGAAAGTGAGTATTTCTTTTCAGACACATACTGCATAATTTTAACAGAAGCAGAAAATTACGTGAATAATACGGTAGGGCTGAGACTTATTACGTAAGAGTTCAGTGCTGGAGTTGTTCTCTTCAAAATCGACAGCAAATCAACGCCAAAAGTAATTCAGTTATGTATGGTATCGTTATAAAAGATGAAGACAAAGAGAAAGTACCAGGTACAGAAAGTGCCAGAAGGATTAGATCATGGTCAAACAGATTCCAAAATCAGATATTCGTTTTTAAGGTGTGCCCAATGCAGATATACACTCGGACCTCAATTTAGCAACGAACATTAAACTAAGGCTTAAGAGAATCATCTGACAGAATCAATGTGCGAATAAGTGAGATACTGGTGTAATCAGGAATGTTAAGATGGGTTGGAAATTCTCTAAGACTGTAGATACTGTGACCAACACACAAGGGCACAGACCATCGATTTCCTTAACGCACCAGTGGGTAGTGGATACGAGAAATTCTCTCTGCAGACTGTAAGCCCTAACACGGTCAGGAAGTCAATTGCGCGAATTCGTTCTGCAGTTTCAGGTCACGATAATGTTACAGTTCAAATGATCAGCTTTCCCGTCGATCCACTGGTGCCCGCAATAACGTACATTTTTAACAATTCTGTAATGTTCACGATACATTTGCGACGTTCGCTTTTTCGATAGTATCTCTCCTTCCTGCAAACAACTATCGTGGCTATGTGCCAATAAGTGTGGAGAATGTCGTATTCTATGAATGCTCTATCGTCTTCCCAATGACTGCACTCCCTCTTATTTATCGTCAACTTTTACACCACCATCTGAACAGCACAGCAGAACGCTCTCACCAAAGTAAAATCCTCTCTGTACCAGCACTTAACACACCTATATTCTCTAAAACATTCTCCATATCAGGAACCCGACTGTGGAACTATCTTTCACAAAACGTCAGAGATACCAAATCCCTTCTGAGCTTCAAAAGGCAGCTTATGGTCCACCTTCTACCACAATAGACATCTATCCCATACTCAGACCCGCCGCTTAGTCTCGCAGATTCCCTATACCTTACAACTCCCCGCTCCTCCACCCCTCTTTTCAGCAGAGCTCTCTATATGTGTTTTATTGTTTCATATCTTCTACTCCTATTGTCACTTCAATCACCTCTTTCATCAACATTTTTTTCAGTACTTGTAACTCTAATCAAACTCAAATGTACTAAAAATGTATATAATTCCTTATATAGTTCACTTATATTGGTATCATTCTCATTATTACTGTTATTATTATTATTATTATTATTATTATTAGTATCAACTATTAATATTATTACAATTGTCATTATTAATATTATCATGACTACTGTTAATGTGAAGTCAACGGCCTTGCCGCAGTGGTAACACCGGTTCCCGTCAGATCACCGAAGTTAAGCGCTGTCGGGGTTGGATGGGTGACCATCGAGTCTGCCGAGCGCTGCTGGCAAGTGGCGTCCACTCAGCCCTTGTGAGGCAAGCTGAGGAGCTACGTGATTGAGAAGTAGCGGCTCCGGTCTCGTAAACTGACATACAGTCGGAAGAGCGGTGTGCTGCCCACATGCCCCTCCATATCCGCATCCAGTGACGCCTTTAAGCTGAGGATGACACGGCGGCCGGTCAGTACCGTCGGGCCTTTATGGCCTGTTCGGGCGGAATTTAGTTTTTTTTCTGTTAATGTGAACTTCTTTGTGAAATTTTTGGAATGTGTCGTTTCTGGTCACATGTAAGAGAGGGCCTTAAGGTCCTAATCTGATCAGGCTAAATAAGCAATAAGTAAATAAATAAATAAATAATGGACACCAAAGTGGGCAGTTAAGATGAAGAGACACGGATGTCCCTAAAAAGGGTAATTGCAGAGGTTGGACAGATAACTATAGAGACGAGGAAAGTAACGGCAAATAAACTTTGGGTAACAGAAGAAACTCTTCAGTTAATCGACGAAGGAAAGAAATATGGAATATAACTTTCGACTCGTTCATTTCCGACATCTTACCTCAATTGATACATTTATCGTTCTCCATCATTCTGGGAAGGTTGTAACATCATCACGGAATCGTCCTGTATATACGTGTATTTACAGGTGCCGGCGTCTAAACATTTGACTCTCTGTAGCGTCGTTGGATGATGTTTTCGGACTTGGGCTCCTATATAAAACCTGATCTACCAAGCGCCCTCTCAAACCTCTAAAAGCGTGTACCATTAATTGTGAAACACCGTGTATGTAGAGTTTCCTTGCAGCATATTTAGGTTATCTTAATATTTACACTTTTTAAAATTGTACGATTGTGATTTAGAGTTACTTTATTATGCTTCATGTTTCATGTGTGGCCATAGCATCACGTGTAAGCAGTAAATCAATCATAATGCAAGTTTTCAATTAACTAAAAGTCGCAATTTTTGCATTACACTGCTCGTAGTTTAGGTGTTACAGTTTTGTTGTACATTTGACATTGCACAGTGGTAAGTTGTGAGACACTGGAAATATTTTCAATCTATGAGTGCTTGTTTGATCATTGAGCATATATTCAATTCAATAATCTGACCTTTACTATTATCTCACTCATGACGACCTTAAAATGTTGCGCCTACTGTTTGTGAAAACTGTCTAATGAAATCGACCGATAACTTGTGCTAACTTTGTTCTTGGGCTGAATTTGCGCTGTACATCCGTGCCTCATTCGCTTTAATTACTACACAGACGAATAGGAGAACTGTATGGTTCGTATAACAAGCATTCTCAATATCTGCGTTCATCCTGAGCTTATTCTCATACGAAATGCGATCGTTAAAAACGGAATTGAGAGGGGGAGTGTGAAGGGGGAAAGAGAGAGAGAAGAGGAAAGAAATAGGGGGGGGGGGGAAGGAGGAGGCGGGAAAGGGAGAGAGAGAGAGAGAGAGAGAGAGAGAGAGAGAGAGAGAGAGAATTTGTAGCTGACAAGTTGACAACGCTAAGAATGCGCAGAGCTGTCGGGAAGCAAACGAAGGAACACAAAGGGAAGCGGCCACGTGGCTCTACAAATATCCAGAGCTCGCGGAGTGGAGTGGAATGGAATGGAATGGAGGTGCGATTCTGCCGGCAGTGTTGTTCCGACGTCCGTGACGCAACAGTGCGCAGACGGGCATTAGCGTAGGCGAGCGGCCGTCCGCCGGTAAACGCGGCAAATTAACCAATTAGTTTCGTCGCATACAAAATGTACCGCTGCCCCTCCATCTGCATATGAATAAGGCTCGGCTATCAAACACAATCTAAAACACTTCCCCCCAACTCCCAGCCTGCGCGGCCGCGGCAATTCGCTCCGATAGTTCCTGCATTCTCGTCTGCCGCTAGTTTTTCCCTCCCACGCGGGCCGGACATAATGGCTCTGCGTCAGGAACGAGCGCGGATCTGGGTACGGCGACTGAAAATTTCCGGCCCCACATCTCCTGTGTCCGACGCAGCACCATCCGTACTTAACGTTACTTTTCTTTCGTCCTTTGATTGGTACATGCGTCCGGTGTATACGCTGAATTACTAAGTTTTCCCCGAAGAAGTTGCATTTAACTTAGTAACCCGCTCTCCGCTTTCTGCTCATTGTTTATGGCTATTGTTTTGTAACCTTACAAACTGATTAATGTCAGTCTGTATACACACCGGGGGACTGATGACCTCAGTAGTTAAGTCCCATAGTGCTCAGAGCCATTTGTATACACACCCTGAAGTTTCCACAGCGGAATTCCTTTCAAACAAGCAACACAAAAGTGACTGCAACGAAACTTCATTCTGTACTTACGTCCGGTGCAAAAGTACACTACTGGCCATTAAAATTGCTACATCACGAATATGACGTGCTACAGACGCGAAATTTAACCGACTGGAAGAAGATGGTGTGACATGCAAATGATTAGCTTTTCAGAGCATTCCCAAAAGGTTGACGCCGGTGTCGACACCTACAACGTGCTGACATGGAGAAAGTTTCCAACCGATTTCTCATACACAAACAACAGTTGACCGGCGTTCCCTGGTGAAACGTTGTTGTGATGCCTCGTGGAAGGAGGAGAAATGCGTACCATCACGTTTCCGACTTTGATAAAGGTCGGATTGTAGCCTATCGCGATTGTGGTTTTTCGTATCGCGACATCGCTGCTCGCGTTAGTCGAGATCCAATGACTGTTAGCAGAACATGGAATCTGTGGGTTCAGGAGGTTAATACGCAACGCCGTGCTGGATCCCAACGGCTTCGTATCACTAGCAGTCGAGATGACAGGCTTCTTATCCGCATGGCTGTAACGGATCGTGCAGCCACGTCTCGATCCCTGAGTCAACAGATGGGGGCGTTTGCCAGACCAAACCCATCTGTACAAACAGTTGAACGATGTTTGCAGCAGCATGGACTATCAGCTCGGAGACCATGGCTGCGGTTACCCTTGACGCTGTACCACAGACAGGAGCGCCTGCGATGGTGTTCTAGACGACGAACCTGGGTGCACGAATGACAGAATGTCATTTTTTCGGATGAATCGAGGTTCTGTTGACAGCATCATGATGGTCTCATCCGTCTTTGGCGACAACGGGATAAACGCACATTGAAAGCGTGTATTCGTCATACTGGCGTGATGGTATGGAGTGCCATTGGTTACACGTCTTGGTCACCTCTTGTTCGCATTGACCGCACTTTGAACAGTGGACGTTACATTTCAGATGTGTTACGACCCATGGCTCTACCCTTCATTCGATCACTGCGAAACCCTAAATTTCAGCAGGATAATGCACGACCGCATGTTGCAGGTCCTGTACGGGACTTTCTAGATACAGAAAATGTTCGACTGCTGCCCTGGCCAGCACATTCTCCAGATCTCTCACCAACTGAAAACGTCTGGTCAATGGTGACCGAGCAACTGGCTCGTCACAATACTCCAGTCACTACTCTTGATGAACTGTGGTATCGTGTTGAAGCTGCATGGGGAGCTGTACCTGTACACGCCATCCAAGCTCTGTTTGACTCAATGGCCAGGCGTATGAAGGCCGTTATTACGGCCAGAGGTGATTGTTCTGGGTACTGATTTATCAGGATCTATGCACCCAAATTGCGTAAAAATGTAATCACATGTCAGTTCTAGTGTAATATATTTGTCCAATGAATACCCGTTTATCATCTGCATTTCTTCTTTAATGGCCAGTAGTGTAATATAAATCGTAAGCTTTGCGTAGTACGGGGTCTGAAAATCTTTGTACACGCATGTGTAATGTGTAACTGCCGGAAGTCTCATGTTGAATGTCTATTAGTTATTGTTCAGTGCAGTATTAAGTAGAATGGTGCGTCAAACAGTTCGCGAATTTCGAGATGACAGAGTTAGAGGAGCAATGCGTCTGCATTTTGCGTGAAACTCAAGAAAACCGTTACGGAGACACACCAAGTGATGCAGAAAACCTACGGTGATGAGTACTTAAACCGTACCCGGTTACGAACGGTTCACATGGCTTAAAAATGGCTGGTAGGATGTTAAAATGACCCTCGTTTAGGACGCCCTTCAACGACTACCGACGTTGCACATGTCAGGAACGTCACGAAATTGTGTCCAACAAATGAAACTGACTGTCCCGAGAGATTGCAGAAGAATGTAACATTTCAGATGGGTCATGTCATCAAATCCTGACACAGCATCTTGCAATACATAGTGTTGCCGCCAAGTTCGTCCCACTCGCCATGAGTCAAGACCAGAAAGACCTTCACCTCGCAATCCGTGAAGAACATTTGGAAGGCGCAAATGAGATGTTCCTTAAGAGAATCATAAATGGCAGTGACATGTGGGCCTATATTTATGATGTTGAGACCAAGGTTCAATCTTCACAATGGGTTGGGAAAGGTGGTCCAAGACCAAATAGTTTTCTTATCAAATAGTTTTCCTTGATTAATCGATGTCCGGTCGCTGTGACCGATCGGTTCTAGGCACTTCCAGAATCGCGCGACTGCTGCTGTCGCAGGTTCGAATCCTGCCTCGGGCACGGTTGTGTGTTGTCCTTAGGTTAGTTAGGTTTAAGTAGCTCTAAGTTCTAGGGGACTGATGACCTCAGATGTTGTGTCCCATAGTGCTCAGAGCCATTTGAACCATTTTTGATTAATCGATGGGACGTATTGCGACGCTTACGAGAAAATGTGAGAAGGAAACGGCCTGAAACGTGGCGACACAATTCATGGCTCTCACATCACGGTAACGCACCCGCACATTCATCCCTGTTGGTGCGTGACTATTGCACAAAAATGAAACACAGTGCTGCATCATCTTCCGTACTCTCCAAATCTGGCCCCTGCGAGTTATTTTTTATTTCCAAAGTTGAAAACCCCGTTGAAAGGATGAATATTTGCAGCTATAGACGAGATAAGAGAAAATTAGCAGACGGCGCTTCGCGCGTTCCAGTAAGAGGCTACCAAGGCTGCTTCCGAAAGTGGAAAGGGCGTTAGGAGTGGTGTTCAGTTGCGGATGAGAGTATTTCGAAGGGGACCATGCACAATAAATAAAAGGTAAGTGTAGAAAAAATTTATGGACAAAGTTCCGGAATTTTTTCAACAGACTTCGTATGTTTGTTTATAGAGTACCCTTACAAGGAATATTTGATCATTGGAACCCAATGCGTTATATTTGACTGTAAATTTTGTACAGAAACGAAAGCAACATCATGTGTACCCGTAAGAGGTGTAATAGAACGACTAATGTTTTTGATATACATAAACGATTTGTCAGACACGATCAGCAGCAGTATAAGGTTGCTGGCGGAATATGCTGTTGTCTAAACAAAACTATCATTAGAGGATCGTGAAAACGCAGGAAGACTTGCATAAAATGTCCACTTTCTGTGGTAAAAATGGCAGATATCTTTAAATCTGGATAACTGTAATGTACTACCTGTGAGAAAGAGAGAGCCATGTATTTTCTGTTTACTATATCAGGGGTGTATGTATTGCACGCGTCACAAGTACAACTATTGTTGTGCCGCAGTAAGGTATGATGAGAAAACGTAAAATATTCTCAAAGTTATCTCCAACCAGCGATTGGTTAAGCCTTGCCAACACGCCTTGTAACAATCGAAAGACAGGTAGAGTGCGGAAACGCAAATAATGTGGCGCGCACCGGTATCTGTTGCTTCACCTAGCTTGAGTGAGAAAACAAATCGTTGATTCAGCAACATTACCTCGTTGAGGAGGGGTCATAACGTCATTCTGAGAGTGCAGTATGATGCCGCAATAACGGGTAAATGTTCCACAAGAACACCTATCAGCCCACTGACATGGCGCAAAGTAGCCAGTCTGATGCATTAAAAGCCGGCCGCGGTGGCCGAGCGGTTCTAGGCGCTTCAGTCCGGAACCGCGCTGCTGTTACGGTCTCAGGTTCGAATCCTGCCTCGGGCATGGATGTGTGTGATGTCCTTAGGTTAGTTAGGTTTAAGTAGTTCTAGGTTCTTGGGGGACTGATGACCTCATGTGTTAAGTCCCATAGTGCTCAGAGCCATTTTCTATTCTGATGGAGCCCGCATCTCGTGGTCGTGCGGTAGCGTTCTCGCTTCCCACGCCCGGGTTCCCGGGTTCGATTCCCGGCGGGGTCAGGAATTTTCTCTGCCTCGTGATGGCTGGGTGTTGTGTGCTGTCCTTAGGTTAGTTAGGTTTAAGTAGTTCTAAGTTCTAGGGGACTGATGACCATAGATGTTAAGTCCCATAGTGCTCAGAGCCTATTCTGATGGATTGAAAACAACTGTTGTAAGACTACGGCGTGGCGAAGAATGCTGATGAGCCCAGAAAACAACAATTAATGTGGACATCCTAGGCAAGAGATAACGACATTGCCTCAGGTGTACAGCAATGAACAAGCAGGCTTCCAATTATATGTACTAATCAGTTACAGCAAGTCAGCCACTACGCCGACCCTGCGATGTGCTGCCTACCATATGCAAGATAACTTCTACTGGCGAGATTGTTGCCTGTCTGGTCTGCTGTACCTGGTTGCTGTAAAATGCCAACAGCTCATCTACTGATGCGAAGTCGTGCAGATTTCTACCTCCGGTTTGTTGAGAGCTGAACTGATGGTGTTTGGCATACCATCAAATTGTCCCTGTATCTGGAAACTGGAATTTGACTAAGTAAGGTGTTATGTGCCAACGGCCTTGCCGCAGTGGTTCAAATGGTTCAAATGGCTCTGAGCATGATGGGACTTAACATCTGTGGTCATCAGTCCCCTAGAACTCAGAACTACTTAAACCTAACTAACCTAAGGACATCACACACACATCCATGCCCGAGGCAGGATTCGAACCTGTGACCGTAGCGGTCACGCGGTTCCAGGCTGAAGCGCCTAGAACCGCACGGCCACAGCAGCCGGCGCCGCAGTGGTAACACCGGTTCCCGTCAGATCACCGAAGTTAAGCACTGTCGGGCTGGGTTAGCCATTGGATGGGTGACCATCCGGTCTGCCGAGCGCTGTTGGTAAGCGAGGTGCACTCAGCCCTTGTGAGGCACACTGAGGAGCTATTTGATTGAGAAGTAACGGTTCCGGTCTCGTAAACTGACAGGCGGCCGGGAGAGCGGTGTGGTGACCACAAGCCCCGCCGTATCCGCATCCAATGACGTCTGTGGTTGAGGGTGACACGGCGACCGGTCGGTACCCTTGGGCCTTTATGGCCTGTTCGGGAGGACTAAGGTGTTATGTGACCAAGAGTAACAAATTGTATATAAATCAACGTGTGTAATGAAATGAAAGACCATTTCACAAAATGGCATCAGTCACTTGTTCTACTCGAACCATACAAATACTAAAATGAATCTAGGACAAAAAAGGAATTTTTACTATGATATTTCGTTGAGATTAGCGATCCATAGGTAAGTAAAAATAATGTAAATACCTGCAGCCATTTTTCCTCACTTGCTATTTAACTTATGCTTTATCATATAGAAAAGACGAAATTCCGTATTCTGCTACTGAATATTTTATTTGTGTGTACCAAACATGTTCTGCCTATTTATACAAGGCATCTTCAGTGGTCTGTAAGACAAAGAAAATTATTTAATTATAGATATTTTAATAAGAGATCTGTAATAATTCAGGGCAGCGCATTTAAATTATCTGTTTACAAATATATGATTGTAATGTTTTTACACTTTCATTCTTTTTGTGTGTTTTTAGTGTATTCGTTTGTTGCTCATAGTAATGGTTCCCAACTGATAGGTCACATTAAGAGATTCCATTGCATGGCAAACTGCCCGTTGGCTTCATTCTTGCGTTCCTCGGCTGACATTCGTCTGATGATTTTTCTCACGTTTCGCCAGCACGAATGGCTGGCTTCGTAAAAGTTTCACCCTCTTTTGCAGATGGTGGACTGGAGCTGAGCTCGCGGCCGCAGATTATATGTACGTGGCTCGCCAACTTCCAAGCTACTGCGACGGTCGTTCGCTGCAGCAGGGGAAGACAGGATTCGTTTACCTAGAGGCTTCCTTATGTGTTGTTGAAGCTATTCTCGTGTGTGTGTATTTCTATAACTTCTCTGAACAAGCGCGTGTGATAGTTCTTCTCTACCGCCAGAACTTCCGTGACGGCAAATTTTACTACGTGGTCGGTCTCACACAGCGCGTGCTCTGCTACGGCCGATTTCTCCACCTGCCCCAACCTGCAGTGTCGTGGAGAAATCGGCCGTCGCAGAGCACGCGCTGTGTGAGACCGACCACGTAGTAAAATTCTCCGACACGGATGTTCCGACTATAGAGAAGAAATCACACACCCATTTGTTCGGAGAAGCTATTCTTTCCTATTTTTATTTTTTTATTTTCTGAGTCATCAGTCTTCTGACTGGTATGATGCGACCCGCCACGAATTTCTCGCCTGTGCCAAACTCTTCGTCTCCGAGTAGCACTTGCAACCTACGGCCTCAATTATTTGCTGGATGTATTCCAATCTCTGCCTTCCTCTACAGTTTTTGTCCTCAACAGTTCCCTCTAGCATCATGGAAGCCATTCTGTGGTATCTCAATATATGTCCTATCATCCTGTCCCTTCACATTGTCAGTTTTTCCACATGTTCCTTTCCTCTCTGATTCTGCGCAGAACCTCCTCATTCCTCACCTTGTCAGTCAACCTAATTTTCAACTTTTGTCTGTAACACCACATCTCAAATGCTTCGATTCTCTTCTGTTCCGGTTTTCAGACAATGAGAAGCTATAGATATACACAAACACGGGAATAACTTCAACAAGAAAGAGGAAAGCATTAAGGTAAACGGATTCTGGCTTCCCGTGCTGCAGCGAACGACCGTCGCAGGTAGCAGGAGAACCGCACCGAAAATTACCGCGGAGAAGCCCTCGGACGTCAGCACGCCATGCACATACAGTCTGCGACCACGAGCTTGGCTCCAGTCGACCGCCAGCAATGGAGGGTGAAACTTTGACAATTCCCGCCTCTAGTGCTGGCGAAACGTCAGAAAAATCATCAGTCGAACGACGGCCGAAGAACCCGAGGCAGTCTGTCAACAAGTGGCCACGAAACCCTTAACAATTTTGTAGTCCACTGCATGTAATTTTTACTGTAGTACACTGATAGCGGGCTTGCTCACATGCTGTTTCGCTGACTGATTATCGAAGAAAATTTCATACAGAAGACCATAAATAAAAGAAAATTATGTTAAGAAAGCAATAGTATGAGGATGAGATTCTCACTAACTCAAAACTTACGATTAAAAAAGTACACAAAACAGACACATACACACACACACACACACACACACACAATCCTCCATGCATTCGAAGCCTCACTCTGCTCTCACTCCCTACAGCTACCATCATCCCTCAGACAGCACTTTAGCATGTGAGCAAGACCATGTGTGAAATTTTAAACGTGTCCTATCAATTGGAGACCTGTACAATATGCTTCTACCACACTTGCATACACGAAAAGCACATAAAAATGTATGTACACGAAAAAATGACAACCATATGTATGTAAAATGTTAGTAAGTAATAGACTGAAATTAGCCGCAATGAAGCACCAAACATCTATCAAAAAATACGTAATTAAGTTCAAATGGCTCTGATCACTATGGGACTTAACTTCTGAGGTCAGCAGTCGCCTAGAACTTAGAACTAATTAAACCTAACTATCCTAAGGACAGCACACACATCCATGCCCGAGGCAGGATTCGAACCTGCGACCGTAGCGGTCGCTCGGTTCCAGACAGTAGCGCCTAGAACCGCACGGCTACTACGGCCGGCACGTAATTAAGTAATTTTGTTTATGTTACAGATGACTGAAGATGCCCAGCAAGAATAGGAGAAACATGTTTAGTAGACACAAATAAAACATGCCTATCGTGAATAGGAGAACAAGTCTAGCAGACGTAAATAAAACATTCAGTTGGAAAAGACAGTTTGTTTCGTCTATGTGATAAACCATAGTTTAAGTAAAAACATGTTACACTTGTGTTATTAAATTTCTTTTAAAACATTTGCAGTGTTACCATTATATTGACATAATATGCAAAAGGAAAAGAAACCAAGAATATCTTTAGTAGTAGAAATGAGTAGTAAAAGTTTTACTACTGAGGACGACTGTTTAGCAATCTAAAATACACACCACGAATGAATTTGTAATCAAGGTAAGGGGGAAAAAAAGTATATTTCTGTATGCGAGTAGACTGGGCTTATAATGTGTGACGCAAGGCCTTCGAGCGTGAACAGAGTGCAGCGGTAGGAGAGCGCGTACGGCGGGAGGAAGCTGTGCAGTTCCGGTTACCAGAGTAAGTACAGTAGCGGGAATCCCCTGCGAGGCGAGGGCGGCGCGCGGTAAATTGGAAAATGGCGGCCGGCCATTTCTCGGCTAATTAACAGCAACGCGTCCGCCCTTCTCCACGCTCGGCGGCTGCAGCGGCCGCTCGAGTCACCGGCCAGACGAATCGCGTCCGTCACGACGGCACGTCCCGTGTCCGCACGAGGCGCCGGGAATCTGTCCGGCGCGTGCGTGCGTGCAAGCCGCCCACGCGGACGGCGGGACGCAACACGGCACGCGTCAGCGGCGGAAGTGTTGACGCGGTGCTGGTAACAATAGACTCATCCAGTGATGGGGCAGAGTTCATACCCTGTTCTTGGTACTCGATGTAAGCGTCTGTTGGACCGTTTAATACCCTGACACCCAGGTCATTCGAGCTACTTGTGGCTCCACGGTGGACGATAAATAGTTTAGGCAAAAAGAGAATAGAAGCTTTCGAAATGTAGTGCTACAGAAGAATGCTGAAGATTAGATGGGTAGATCACATAACTAATGAGGAAGTATTGAATAGAATTGGGGAGAAGAAAAATTTGTGGCACAACTTGACTAGAAGAAGAGATCGGTTGGTAGGACATGTTCCGAGGCATCAAGGGATCAACAATTTAGTATTGGAGGGCAGCGTGGAGGGTAAAAATCGTAGAGGGAGACTAAGAGATGAATACACTTAACAGATTCAGAAGGATGTAGGTTGCAGTAGTCACTGGGAGATGAAGAAGCTTGCACAGGATATAGTAGCATGGAGAGCTGCATCAAACCTGTCTCAGGGCTGAAGACCACAACAACGACAGTGGCTCCACGCTACTCGTCACCTGGCTGTTACGACTATGTGAAGTTTATCATCTTCGACAGTTCTTTTTTTAGATGGTTGTTACCGCGGTTCTTTTTAAACACTCTACCAGCCGGCAATATGTAATGCTTGATAGCCGTTCACAATCTGAGGAAGCCTTAACGGGCGAAACGTCTTATCTGTAATAAAAATAACCGACACTCATTCAAATAAAACCCGGACCCTAGTGTAAAGTATCAGTAACGCATTTATTAACTCAAAAATGTAGTTGTCCACAGTACACAAAAGTAGTCGCGAACACTGTTGGCACATTTATCCCATTTCGACACTAGCCGGTCGAAGAAGCTAGTTGGCTGCTGTCGGATCCAGGCCTGGGCGCAGTCACACCCGTCGTCGTCGTTGTGAATCGATATCGGCTAATAGCTTGTTTTAGTTAGTAACCCAAGCAGGCGAACAATCATATGGCACGCGCGGCTGACAATCATACGTTACTGTGGAAGGACTTTTTAAACACTATTGCGACGAATAAGTTTGAAATTTCGCTCAAAGGTGTCTAGAAACTTTCTCTGTAATACGATAGACACGTGGTTGACGACACGCGGGAGTTTGGATCTGGTCGTGAGTCGAGTTCGGATAGCCAAATGGTAGGACCACCTCTCGCAATAAGCGGGAAATCCGGGTTCGAGATTCGGTACCATGGAAGTCAAAATGGCGACGCTCAGTGTTGAAATCGCACGGTTTTCTTGTGGTGGCCTTGGAAAAGATTTCAGACACATTGCCGCTCAAAACTGACGCGACACGGCCTCAGGGAATGGCATAAATGACGTCAGTGTGTTCGTTCTCGCACATTTCGCTGTCGAAAACGGCAGTTCCCAGTCAGACAAACAACAGGACGTCGTCTATGACTACCATTGACGCCGTTGACACCCTCAGACGTTCCAGTCCTTTTGATATTGCTGGGCTGCATCCACATAGAACGTGATCAGATCTCTTTGGTGCGCAGCGCGTCCACAATTTTTGATGTGTAGGCTGAGATCATTACGGTCCCTTCCAAATGATCCGACGCACCAAAGGATGCTTATGCTTTTTCAGCCCTAATGTTTCACGCCATCCTGTGGCGTTATCACGCAGGGGTGCGACATCCACACACGAGTGAACAAAATTGCACAGGGTCGCCCTAAGGCTCCCCAGTTCGAGAACGCCCTCGTCGGCACCCGCCCACATTTATTGACAATTTTAAAATTGTGCCTTCACAGAGAATGCCTGCGAAGTAATCATAGACGCCTACAGGCACGCAGTTTCCATTAGAGGGGTGTCAAGTTGTTGCTGTCTGAAATGGGTGTGCAGTAAATGTACGAACTAGTAGACATAATGCTGGTACAGGATGTCAGCTTTATGCTCGACGTTAGCCTGGGCGGCAGCTAACGTGTGCAAGAACGTTTCAGCGACTCGACGAACGCCTGCGAGGGACAGGTTCATTTCAGAATTACGGATGCTGTGAGACCACGTGATGTACGGACACCTAAGGTTGAAGAACGGATTCTTGCTACTGTAGATGGAACTTCATCTACTTGTAGAAGAAGAACTGTGAGAAGGGAAGGCTTTAATCACACGATGATCTGGAATATTCAGCACGAAAATCTCTACACCCCTATCTCCTCCAACGGGTGCAAGAATTAAATGAGGGAGACTTCCAGCCAAGAATAACTTCCTGACAACGTGCTGTGTTTCCACACTTCTTACAATCCACCTTATTTGCTGATGAAGCTGGACTTTCACGTGATAAGATCTTCATGTTACAGAGTCGTCACTGATGGTCTTAAAAAAATCCTCACGAAGTGCGACAAAGAAATCAACAGAGGTTGAAGCTCTGTGTTTCCCTGGACATAAGTTTCTACAGTTTCTCAGACATGATTTTCTTCATTTATTTGGTGATGCGCCTCTAGAGGTCGTCCAAAGAATGTGGTTTATACACGATGACTCTCCAAGTAGCTTACACGGATAGTATGCAACTACCAAACACGTGAATTGATCGAGGGGGATTCAATGCTTGACCTGCCCGGTAGCCGAATTTGAATCCAATGGATATTATTTTTCCTTTTGGGACGTTTAAAATCCTTGGTGTATTCAAGTTCCGTACCGAGTGTCGAAGTTCTGAGAAAGCGTATCTAAAATGGATTTGAAAATGGCTGAGCTACTTAAACCTAACGAACCTAAGGACATCACACACATCCATGCCCGAGGCAGGATTCGAACCTGCGACCGTAGCGGTCGCGCGGTTCCAGACTGATGCGCCTAGAACCGCTCGGCCACTGCGACCGTCTAAAATTGATTTGACCAAGTACCGAACACGCCAGGAGTTTTTAACAATGTACGGAGAAGTGTGTAACACAGGATCAGGGGATGGATAGAAACAGGAATAGGTCACTTCGAGCAATTTTTGTAAACGTAAGAGTGTTGGTACGTGTGTCATTCACGAACTTTTTGTAGTTTTTTGATGTAACGAAAAATGCCTGAAGTTTTTGACACATGTTTTTATACGTCCTGCATATGCTACATTAAAAATTACCTTTTACTATGTAATTAATAATGATTCACAGAGTATAGTTAGTTAATTTCATGTTCCGTGTTTCATTTGCATGATACTCGTAATTATGTAATTATGTAGAGCTAATGACTTTATACTCCCATTACACATTCATATGTAAATATGTGTATATGGGGAGGCTGGGTGGAAGTAATTAATTAACTAATGAATTCATTTATTTTTAGTGCTATTGTGAGTTAATAATTCCTACTCATTGCCTTTTACGTATTACAGAATTAGAAATTATTCTTCGTTACTGACGAAGCTGTCAAGGCGAAACTTCCTTTGTTTTCAAATTTAATTTTTCTGTCTGTTAGACATTTTATACCATCGAGTAAGCCACAAAAAATTACCCACGTACATTATTCCATATCACATTATTACATGACAATATGCAAAATATGTCAACTTACCCATTTGTCTCTCCCCAAGATTTTCAATGATTCGAAATGCGAACTAAGTTGTTTAACGAGTTTCCAAATGTGTTTTTTTCCTATCTAAATTCTCATAAATACGGACATCTCAAGATTCTGGTGTTTCCACAGTAGTTATTATTTCCTTGCCACGTGTTACACTTATCACTTATGTAGTCCCAATTGATGTGCCGAACTGAGTATGTTGTTTCTTTTTTAAACTTAGAGACCATTCGTGGACAAACACTCAATAATACTATTAAGAACATTATTTACCATTTCTTCTATTGCTGTACGTATGTTTGGACTGATTACTGTACTAGTGTCATTCGTGTATATGAACTCTAGTAGTCTGTAATGTTTCGTTGTGACACACACCATTCAATGTCCTTGGCTTAGGTGACATGTTAAAACATAAATGAAAATATGTAAGAGTTGCCGACTTATACATTTGTCTCTCCCCAAGATTTGCAGTGACACCTTTAAGAACGTTATTTAATATTTCTTCTATTGCTGCATGTGTGTTTGGATTGGATACAACACTAGTGTCGTACGTGTAGACAAACTCCACTAGCCTGTAATGCGTCGTTATGACTCACAGCGTTCAATGTCCTTAGCTCCGATGATATGTCAGAACACAAAAGTGCCTTTTTTAAACTTGAACAAAGCACGTGATATATTTGATTCATTTAGGGCTTTGAATTAATTAAAACTCTACATTAATAACATTCTCATTAATGAAAAGTTACTAGTTTTAAACTACACAAATCATCTTGTGTTGTGTAACGCATCGTACAACCATTACTTGGTCTTTAGGCTATTGTCAGTGCCCACTTAGCTTACACACTACAATACTTTACGCACTGCTACACTGTAATATTGTCAGCTCTCAAGCAAACTATTTTTGATTGCTCTTCGACTATGTGATAGTGCTACCGCTTTGGGCACACGGAAAATTTACTGCTAGATTTATGGTATGTCGTATGTAGTCGAACGAGACTATCAATCGTAACCCTGTTCCTACTTCTAAGAAACAATAAATTTTAAAGTTAAATCCAAAATGATGAATTTTAAGCTCTTCTGGGTGATGTGCACATAAGAAGTTGGGTAGTGTACCACGTGACTAATCAGCTAATAGTGTAACTCTGACTTGTTTTCCTGTAGTAATGAGCTTCACGGTGCACGTAAAGCAATCAGCATTGACTTCAATGTTAATTACGGCATGGAGAGGATATTTCGCCAGTGTAGTGTTGATTGTAGTTTGTATAGAGCAAACACGTACTACTGCGTTATTAAGCGACGGCAGTAGTTTTCCGAGCACATGATTTCTTCTAGGAAGGATCAGAAACAGAAACAGTAGCCCAATGTAACCCTTGCCCCAGCGTTACCAGCTGCTACGGTAGGGAACATGTGGAGCGGCGTTACCAGCTGCCATGATAGGGAACATGTGGAGCATTTCACGTGGAACTCACACAGAGCACTGATGACTGCAAATCTCCACCTCTATCTGCGAAGAACGCGTCACACATCCGCCTCCTTTCTAACTCCATAATTTCGTTAACAGTAATTTCAGCATTGGGTATAATATATCCATGTACTTGGAAAGTGCCGGAAAGGAAATGGTGTTGGAGACATCTGAGAACATTCCAAGAGCTATCCGACTTCTGGAGGTAGTCGTCGAGAAGTGTTTCTGATCAATAAAATTTAGTGGATAGGAAACCGTCACGTCTGTTAGATTTTATCCCAGCACGCAGTTCGCAGATTGCGTAGATGGCTTTCATACGAATTTCCACTTAGTCAGGAGCGAGAGGAATGTTGCTGGGAGGCTCTGAAATGTCTAGCACTCCAGTGGACTTGACAGGCGCCGATAAGAGGACACGGCGGAGAGAAGAGGACCGCCCAACGGCAGAGAATACTACAGAAAATGCTGTTGACAAGGATCACTCAGTCCTTTTTTAGGTTTGCTGTAGTAAAACTTGTGTTATCAGAGCTTTAAATGATCTACTTTCCGTATCTTCCATAACGTTTTAAGCACGAAATTCGACAACAAGTGTCTAGTATAAAACTATACTGAGACTCCAATAACAGGTAATGAATCTTTCTTTTTATAACTGCAGAACTTCACCTTCACCTTCTCGCTTTCACTGGCGGTGAAGCATTTCTTATTACAGTGGAATAAAGTTGTGTATAACATCTAGAAGTTGTTTCGACAATCACGGAGAAGACTACAAAGAAATCAACACTTTGCGTCAGCCCCAAACTCATTACCATGAATCTTCCACCGGAAACAACTAAGCCGTCAAAAGCTAAAAATTTACCATAAACTTCTACAAAATACCAGTCTCTCTCTGTGAAAATACATACAGATGGCAAGGGAGATAAAATGAAGCGGCTGCCAATAGCTCACCAAAGTTCTTAATTTTGAACATAAGTTATGTTCTTACACATTTACATTAGGTAATAACCAAAGGCAACAGAAAATTCATCCATCGACCGGTAGAGATGGCGTCATACTAATCACGAACTTTACTTTAAGGTCACACAAACAGTAGAATTCTAGAAATTAATGGAATGCAAAAAAATGACGAGCCCTACTTGTACCTCCAGTTTACGAAAGCTTAACACTGAAACAAATATACAGAGTCACATTTGGACTGGCCAGGTCGCAGCGATAAGTGAAAGAATAAATTTTAATTGGAGCCACGTGCAGATGGCAACTTAAGTTTAGATCAAGGTATCCCAATGAAACACAAGCTGATCATCATTGCATGTACTCCACTCCAGACTGACACTATGGAATCCATATCATTTGGGCCAAGCCGAAAGACTATGAGTCATTCAGAACCGAACACTAACATATGTGCTGGCAATAGGAGTAACTGACATTGTGTGTATCGATTCTCACGCTGAAATTGTTAGGCCATTCCTCGAAATTGACTATGACAATGTCCCAAATGTCCTATTCCCAGGTGGGCAGACTCACTAAATCCAAGTCACAGCACTGAGAATGTTATGACAACGCGTTGATACAGCCAGTCTCCTGAAGAAAGTCCAGATATATAAACAGCGTCTAGATATGAGAAATGCACAGTCACATAGAATAGGCCCCGTAGTCTAGCATACCAAAAGTTAACGAGGAAAATCCAAACGTGCCGATGGTAACACAGTCCAGAACCGCGAGCAAAGAAATGCAGCCCCAGTGAATCCGCATTTAGCCCAGGCTGTATGTCTAAACGAAAGCCAAGTACACTTTCTATAATTTCGTTACGTCGGCTCAGTTGACATATCAGCACTGACTTCATCTAGTAGGCGAAAACATGAAACGGATGTCCGCACCAGAAGAAAGTATATCTGTTTTTCAACAAAGTCCAGTCCAAAAGTCTCAAAATTTCCTTTCACGGGTTTCTGCTCCTTCGCACGAAGTAGCCTCTAATACTTCGTCATCATCATCATCATCATCATCATCATCATCATTATCATCATATTCTTCTTCTTCTTTTTCTTCTCCTCCCCGTCCTTCTCCTCCTCCTCCTCCTCCTTCTTCTTCTTCTTCACCCTACCTCTCCCCCTTTCATTTTGCCCTCCATCATCTTTTTTGGTCAACACAAAACTGTGCCACCATGGAAACGTCGCCTAGGATAAGTAACGCGATCGTCATACCGTAGTCATGCCACTGTCCGTCTTCGTACCACTTGCAGCCTCTCCCATATATTGCAGAAACCGATATTCTTGGTTGAAGCACCAAGAATGTGCTGTGATGGGAACTTATGACACGGTGTGATCTTGGGAGACAGACAAAAGAAATTACCTGAGCTGAAGGATCAGGTCACAACAGATCCAAAGTTTTCCAGTCATTGGAAGAGTGTTCTGTCCACTATTCGACGGCAACGGGCTCAGGAGAGAAAGATGATACTGATAATGAAGTGGGACCACAGTCCAATATTGTATAATGAACAAAGGATGAAAGTGAAAGACTTTATGCCCCAGTTTGGTCTCCTACTGTCCATTGCTCCTTACTTAGAACAAACCAGGAACCCATTTCTGCGGGGTCATAGACCAGCAAAGTTCTCTAATGGTTCCAACAACCTACTGGATTTCGTTGTTCATCAGCATACCAAGATCACGTACACTAATTTTTCGCTTTCCTCATTGCCTCCTTTAATACATTGGAGGGTACAAATGCTGATGATCAAATCGGACTCCAATATGTCTCCCATCATAGTTCATGAAGAAACGAAGAATGTGAAACTAATATGCCTCAATCTGTTTCCCTGATGTTTAGAACAGACTAGCAGCTCATTTCTCCCGATTTATCTCTGTTCGTGAGGCAGTATGGCTCTTTAATACTAGCAACAGTCTGCTAGACTCAGATACTCATCAGCTCTCTTATATTCTATTCTGTATACTGCTTAACCACTATTTACGTTGCCCTGTAATAACCAGACTGAACCGTTCAGTTGGAATCAATACGTCCCCCATCATCCATCCTAAGCATGCGAAGAAGATAAGTGACTGTATGCGCAGAGTTCTTCCCTGAAAATACACTGCTCCAAAAACCGGGACCGAACATGAAAATATTTTTTTCCGAATTATCTGGTACCAATGACCAGCATGCTTCTCTAACACATCAACACATCCAACAGCCCACTGGGAACAACTGTTGGTCAGCGCTGCTGTATCTTCATCCCTAGATTACTTTTACACTTCCTTAATTACCAAAATAGAAATGTACATGTGGTAATGATGAAATGGTCCCACAGTACGACTCCAATGATCGAGATCGACTATGTGCAAACAATGAAGACTGCTGCTCGTATGACCCAATGGGTTTCCCTACAGCACACTATCAGCCAGACCACACCAGCAACCCACGTCACGCCACTTATCTAGATTGTGGATCAGCACAGTCTTAACACTGCTAACGTCCTTCTGGAGCCAGATGTTCATCAGTGCTCACATCTAAATTCTCTTTCACTTCCTTCATCGTCCCTTTAACCCTTGAGTCCCAACAACACGAAAAAGGAATATCAAAATTTTTCACACAACTGACTTTTGTCGACACAGTAAGCAACGAAAACAGAAATAAATTCAAAGTTGTGGTATCATTTACGAACCACTGGGACATAAAGTTTCAGTCACCCACGATTTCATGAGATACATTTGAAAGAAATTTCGCGTTTTTCCTAGACACAGTTCCACATCTCGAAAATTCCACGAGCGCATAATGCCTAAAACAAATTGTAGTCCTAAATACAAGCAAAAAAGGCCTAAAATTTAATAAATTTGCATAAAAAATACATACTGCTGCAGAGGTTTCATTTCGAAACTTCTCATAACAGTAGTAATATAAACTCAAATTTACGTTACATTAACTTTAGATATACTTACTTTCACTGTGAATGATCTCTTTAGTATGATAACTACAAAAGAGGACCAATATGTCACAATATGTCACATACCAAAATCTCCGCGCCGACTATTGCTCTGTACGCTCTAAGCGATTGCTACAACGCTCTACGTTCGTAGAAGTACCTTAGCGTAACGCTAGATGCCCCTGTGTTATGGAAGCCACTGGTGCTTTAAATAATAATAATAATAACAAAATGGTGGTTCCAGGAAGAAACCACTGGTTCAAATGGTTCAAATGGCTCTGAGCACTATGGGACTTAACATCTATGGTCACCAGTCCCCTAGAACTTAGAACTACTTAAACCTAACTAACCTAAGGACAGCACACAACACCCAGCCATCACGAGGCAGAGAAAATCCCTGACCCCGCCGGGAATCGAACCCGGGAACCCGGGCGTGGGAAGCGAGAACTCTACCGCACGACCACGAGATGCGGGCACCACTGGTACTCAAAGAGTTACACTGCTGGCCATTAAAATTACTACACCAAGAAGAAATGCAGATGATAAACGGGTATTCATTGGACAAATATATTATACCAGAACTGACATGTGATTACATTTTCACGCAGTTTGGGTGCATAGATCCTGAGAAATCAGTACCCAGAACAACCCACCTCTGGCCGTAATAAACGACCTTGATACGCCCGGGAATTGGGTCAAAGAGAGCTTGGATGGCGTGTACACGTGCAACTACCCATGCAAGTTCAAAACCATACCACAGTTCATAAAGAGTAGTGACTGGCGCATTGTGACGAGCCAGTTCCTCGGCCACCATTGACCAGATGTTTTCAATTGGTGAGAGATCTGGAGAATGTGCTGGCCAGGGCAGCAGTCGAACATTTTCTGTATCCAGAAAGGCCCGTACAGGACCTGCAACATGCGGCCGTGCATTATCCTGCTGAAATGTAGCGTTTCGTAGGGATCGAATGAAGGGTACAGCCACGGGCCGTAACACATCTTAAATGTATCGTCCACTGTTCAAAGTGCCGTCAATGCGAACAAGAGGTGACCGAGACGTGTAACCAATGGCACCGCATACCATCACGCCGGGTGATAGGCCAGTACGGCGATGACGAATACACGCTTCCAATGTGCGTTCACCGCGATGTCGCCAAACACGGATGCGACCATCATGATGCTGTAAACAGAACCTGGATTTATCCGAAAAAATTACGTTTTGCCATTCGTGTACGCAGGTTCGTCGTTGAGTACACCATCGCAGGCGCTCCTGTCTGTGATGCAGCGTCAAGGTAACCGCAGGCATGGTCTCCGAGCTGATAGTCCATGCTGCTGCAAACGACGTCGAACTGTTCGTGCAGATGGTTGTTGTCTTGCAAACGTCCCCATCTGTTGACTCGGGGATTGAGACGTGGCTGCACGATCCGTTACAGCCATGCGGATAAGATACCTATCATCTCGACTGCTAGAGATACGAGGCCTTTGGGATCCAGCACGGCGTTCCGTATTACCCTCCTGAACCCACCGATTCCATATTATGCTAACAGTCATTGGATGTCGACCAACGCGAGCAGCAATGTCGCGATACGATAAACCGCAATCGCGAAGGTTACAACCCGACCTTTATCAAAGTCAGAAACTTGAAGGTACGCATTTCTTCTCCTTACACGAGGCATCACAACAACGTTTCACCAGGCAACGCCGGTCAACTGCTGTTTGTGTATGAGAAATCGGTTGGAAACTTTCCTCATGTCAACACGTTGTAGGTGTCGCCACAAGCGCCAACCTAGTGTGAATGCTCTGAAAAGCTAATCATTTGCATATCACAGCATCTTCTTCTTGTCGGTTAAATTTCGCGTCTGTAGCACGTCATCTTCGTGGTGTAGCAATTTTAATGGCCAGTAGTGTAATACCGAAGCAGGCGTGTACAGGCGCCTGAAGCACTGCAACCCGCGAGTCACTCCGCTCAGCGATGGCGCGCACGCACCCTCTAAGCAGCGGCGCCACGCCACCCGATATTCCGCGCGCGGGCCACGGACGGCGCCGAGGCATGTGTGCTGTGCTGTGCTAGCAGCCGCTCTGACTCACCGGCCGTTAGGTCCGGGTTCAGGGGCACCACAACCCTGCCGCTGCCTTCACGTGACATCTCCAGCCCGACTGTACAGTTTAATACCACTTATAGAGCCCTGCGCTGATCCGCTTATACGCATCGGAATCCGCAAGTCTTACCAGAATCCTCAGATGCTGAAATTTTGTAAACTCCCTTAATCTGTAGAGTACGCTGAACCTCTCACGGTACACTTGGCCTGAAATTTCATCTGCTAAAGCTACACCGCCTAATTTACATTCCATTAATTATGAACGTAGAGGCAGCCCCAGGAAGGAATTGTGCAACATAAACGAAAGTTGGTTGGCGTGATTCTACGTCTAAGAAATAATGTCTATTCAAATTGCGCTCCAGTCGCATTAGAGTGGCGCTATTAGAATCAGTATGAGGAGGCAAATCAGGTTAGCCTTAAATGCACGCTGTAACGGTGGTGGTTTGAGATTGGACTTGGTGAGTTGACGTTAATCAAGACTGTCGTTAAGGCGGCCAAGACGCAATTATCAACACCTCACCGATTTTGAACGAGGTCGTGTAATAGGGCTACTAGCTGCTGGTTGTTCCTTCTGCAATATTGCATACAGACTTGGCAGGAATGTAGCCACTCTGCAACATTATTGGCAGCGGTGTTCACGAGAATTTGCGGTCACAAGAGGAACAGACTCTGTACAGTGACGTGCCACTATCGTGTTCAGCATATGGCGTACTGCATCTGCAACAGTATTCTGAGAGCCATTTGGCATCACAGTGAACCACCAACTGTTGGAAATCGGTTTCTTCAAGGACAGCTCCGAGCCGGACGCCCTGCAGCGCGTATTACGCTGACCCCCAAACCACCACCGCCTGCGACTCCGGCGGTGTCTAGCGAGAGCTCATTGGAGATCATGGTGCAGGTCCGTTGTGTTTTCTGATGAAAGCCGATCTGCATCGGTGCCAGTGATGGCCACTGAGCTCATCATACAAGATTTAAGACAGACTGTGATCCATCAGTATCATCTTTTTCTCCTGAGCCCGTTGTAGTCGAGAAGTGAATACAATACTCTTCCAGCGATTGACAACCATTCGATCTGCTGTGATCTGATCCTTTAGTTGAAGTGACGGTTAGAAGGCGGCCAATCCGTCTTCGTGCTAGACAAGTTGGATTTAAACCTCGATTTATGATCTGGGGTGCGATTCTGTATGACAGCAGAAACACTCTTGTGGTTATCCCCCGCACCTAGCTTGCAGATTTGTACGCCAGTCTGGTGATTCCACCCGTTGTGCTGCCATTCTGAGCAGCATTCCAAGCATTGTCTTCCAATAGGATAAAGATCACTCACATACCGCTGTTGTAATCCTTCATACTCTGCCAAGTGTCAACATGTTTCCTTGGCCTGGTCGATCACCGATCTGTCTCCAAAAGAGCTCGTATGGGCCATCATCGGACTACAGCTCTAGCTTCATCCGCGAACAGCATTAACCGTTCCTGTATTGATCGACCAAGTGCAACAGGCATGGAACCCCGTCCCACAAACTGGGATCCGGCACCTGTACAGCACAAAGCATGCTTGCATTAAACTGCCTGGCGGTTACACCCGTTATTAATGTACCAGAATACCACATTTGTTGTGGGTTATTTCACGCTTACATTAACCTATGCTGCTGCAATGTTAATCGCTTAACTATTTTACCCAGAAAAGTTTATTTTCTAAATTTTATTACTCTACACTAATTATTTATTGGTGTTGTGAATATTTCCCTCACGTATTTTCTGGGTGATGGAACTAAAGCTGCAAATGGTAGATAATGTTTCAATAAATATTTCTGAGAAATGTTTCATATAATTCACTGGCCGTCAAATAGTATTTCAACCCGACAGGGAACGAAGTAACTGGTTGTAAGCATCGTGAGCGGTGACCGAAACCTGACAGACACCAGGCTGCAAGGAGCGTAAAGCAGCAGCTGCTGATTAAAAAGAAGCCATAGCCCTGGCGGGCCTATGGGTACTGACCGACCGCCGTGTCATCCTCCACCAATGGCGTCATTGAATGTCATCTGTAGGGGCGTGGAGTTTGTAAACCACTCTCCCGACCTTTGTCAGTTTTCGTTATCTGGAACCGCTACTAGTCGGTCAAGTGACTCCTCAATTGCTCCAGTCCTCCCGTCAAGAACAAATCCCTGGTAGCGCCGGTAATCAAATCCGGTTCCTCCGCATGGCAGTCTGTCCTACTGTCCACTCAGATACGAGGTGAACTCTCCGGAACTGATGCTAATCATTTACTGTGTCAGGCCACATTTGTTAATACTGAACTGAACTTAATATTGTTGGAGTCTCCTGTAGATGAGTTACTCTTAACAAGCTGCAGCTTAATTCAGGTATTCAGAATATATGCAAGGCTTTGTGCGAATGTTAGATGAACTACGTTGATCCTATGAGGAGTTAATTTGTCATTCAAAGCGTACGGTGTATAGTATGGAGTGGTAGTTATCCGAAACTTTCTTTACTCTCTGAACCACTTCATCATTTTAGCAATTGCATGGATGTAGGCAGTGAGATGCACATTTAGGGCCACAAGAAGACTTTTAACTAATTGTCAGTTGCGCATTGTCTGGGATTTTCGGAGTTTACATCTCCGTTTGACGGACGGTTCCCCCCGAGTGGGAACTGCATTACCTGTGGAGCTCTCTGGAAAGGGAGATTAGGAAAATTGTTTGTTGAACTCAATGATTCAAAGAGAATCGCCACATGCTGGAGTTTTCTGTTGTAATTATTAAAAAACAAAAGGCTTTGGGAATTTTTCTGATAAATATTTTCGCAGCCACTTTCTGTCGCATATTGCGTACTCTCAAATGAGTGCACTGTAGTTCGTGAAACTAGCGTTAACTTTACATGGTACGAAATCATTTTAACGTGCTACAATTGTCAATGTATTGCCCGCCCCCGTTATCTGAGTGGTAAGCACGGTTTCTTATAACTAACTATACCATTTTCGTATGACCGTGTATTTTTAGTCTTAATTTTCTAATGTCATCGTCAATGTTCATGTACCGTTCGATCTCTTAGTTACTCGTTACTATTTTTATATATTTATTTACTCTGACACATTTTGCGCGTTACCAACTTCCACACATCTGACAAAGCGCACAAAAACACGGATAATATGCCACTATCCACAACTTGAAGGAAAGTCGAAACAATATCCATAAACGTAACTGAGAACTACGTAAACCACAATATACCATCACGTAGCTGCACAAAACTTCTTTCGTAGATAGTAGAGAATTAGCAAATAGTCAATCGTTTTTGTAATCTTACAAAAAGGCAGAGGCATTTATGCTGCACCCCTTCGAGGATGTAATAGGTATTTCGATAACATAATATGTACTTTTCCTACAGGTCGGAATCGAATATGATATAAAGAACCACACTGTCATTCGTCTGAAGTCAGGTAGAAATACTGTGTGAGAATGTGTAGCTGGACATAGCCTGGCTCATATTTGCACCGCACCTCTTTTCATTTAAGGCTGCCTAGTCACTCGTAGCAGATTAACATAGCGGCTGGCTTTTATGAGTAGTTGTGGAATATAGTGAAATACTGAAGTACACATCCACTCCTTGTCTGAGAGTACACTGAAGTATGTGTTATGGGTGATTCTCGTTAGGGCTTAAGAGCTCTTCATGTTTGCCCCGTTACGGATGGTTCTGAACCTGAAAGGAGAAGAGGGAGTGAAAACAGGTGCCAGTGCATAGATTATTTCTTTGGAATAGTGTAGAGAGAGGTGGGAGCGTGGGGGGGGGGGGGCGGGTCTAGCTTACATCCACATCCGGTGATATGATTTACTACCAATACTCCCTGATTCCATTAGGTCATGGGCTATTGGAAGATTTCTGGCATATAGCCCGTTACAGTCGGGCTGTTGATGAGATCTTCTCCTCTTGTCAGCCAAACAGTAACAATGAAAATTTATTCTAACAGCAGCATTCGAACCGCCAACCCACGAGTCGAGTGCCACAGCAACACTGGCTACAGAGTACTGATTTAAAAATAATCTCGAATATTCCGTTACTATGACGTATGTACGAAGTGTAAGCGATGACAGACGCAATAGACGTGTAAATGTGACAGCTGAGGAAAGCTTTGTATACAAAAACACTCCTATGATAAGCTTGTCAAAACGCAGCGCCAACTTATTCCAGCCGTGGGTCGTGGGACCCTACTCGACCGTTGGTATGTAAATATATTCTTGCCTGCGGTTGCCTCTGGAGAGGTGCATGCCCCGAATAAAGTCCTCTCGCCTTATCGCTGCCACATCTCGACCCGTGCCGCGTATTAATCTTTCTTCTTGCAGACTGATTCCGGGCGCGCTTTAAATATTAATGTGCCTTGACGGACGGCTTCGAGAGTGACACAGAGCATGCCGAAAGACTGGACGCATGAGTACCACCACGCACCGTTGCCTTGGACTAGTCACGCTTAACATTGTCTGGTATAATGTCCAGCCTAAGAACCACATCAAATGACTTGAGTTTCTCTGTAGCACAATATGTCTCTCCAGAATGGTAAAGGCCCGTTTAACTAAAGAAAGTGGATGCTGCGACGCACAATAACCAGTTTTACCACGGCCATTTTCTTGAGCAGGCTGTAAAAGCAGCAAGTGCTCCTACTCCAAGAATGCAATGAGTTGGAAATAAATACACAACAGAAAGCAAATAGAGTACTGTCAAACGACATTTTTGAAGTAGAAAACCGTCTGTAGGGTATTCAAAAGGGTTCAAATGGCTCTGAGCACTATGGGCTGGCTCTGAGCACTATGGGACTTAACAGCTGTGGTCATCAGTCCCCTAGAACTTAGAACTACCTAAACCTAACCAACCTAAGGACATCACACACATCCATGCCCGAGGCAGGATTCGAACCTGCGACCGTAGCGGTCGCGCGGTTCCAGACTGAAGTGCCTAGAACCGCTCGGCCAATTCGGCCGGCTGTAGGGTATTGCTTCGACTGTAGTGTAGATGATTCATGTGACACCCTGGTATTGGAACGTCCAACACTACATACCCCATACTCCTCGGGTTCATAGTCCTGGTTTTAAGAGGATGGACAGTGTCATCATTACCGAATTACGAGCATGCCTCACTGCAACCAAGAAAAATGAAACACCTGTTAAAGTTAATGCCCCCTCCAAATATGGTTACTGTGGATCTGTAAAGGAAATCCTGCATTTTTTACTGAACTGTGTAAAAAAATAAAAAGGCAAAGGGAGAGCACACCATACGAACAACCACGAGGGAACCTAAACACTATTGTGGCAAACTAAGTAACTTTAATTGAATGCTGCACTACATTTTCAAGGGACTCAAATATACGACACTATTTTTCAACATAAACGCCAACACTCTGTAAACAGCCGTCGTAAAGTTGTACCAAACGTTGGGATCTTCGACGATAAAAATCCGTTGCTTGGTCATGGAGTCTTTCGAGTACCACTGTGTGAACATCCTCGTAGTTGAGTACTCTGAAATTGCTGCGAATCAGTTACTCAATTGCCTGGACACCGTCACATTTGGTCCATGTCGAACGCCTTTCTTTCCCATCAGCATTATCTACGTGTGTGTGGCCTTCGCCATGTTTCTAGCTCCATTTCCTTGTGATCCATATCGGCATGCCGCCACAATTTCACGGTAAGTGTGTGTGAATTTTAGAGGATTTGGCGACAAGATTATTACTTTACTTCGATTTTGAAGCACACTTACAACTGCCAGAACGTTCCACTCCCACACTTTGATGCACCTGTTAACCGTAGCGCAGCAGAAATGTCTCTGCAGGAAGCCCAGAACATTGACTCTCTTCTGACAATGTGTAATTCTTGTTGAACAATGTTCTTGCCGTGGGACGACATGAGTCACTGTTTTGGAGTCCCCTCACAAAAATTTTTAATCATACTTGATTCCGATCATTTCAAAAATCATCTAAATTTAGGTACCTTCAGTTTGCATTTATCTTATGGCCGTTTACACAATTTTTTAATTTATGGAAAGCTTTTCTTTGAATGTTATGATGTTCCAAGTCTTTATATTCGCGTAAATAAACTATACAAATAATAATTTTAAATATTTAACTATGATCGTGTAGTCTGTGTAAAGGAACAACAATATAATTTTGCCTCGTATATCAATCTTTAAGTTGGTGCTATGGGCCATTGCCTAAACCATTTAAAATAAAATATATAATAAATATCAAGGTTATTTGAAAAGTAAGTTCCGATCGGTCGCAAAACTGAAACTAGTGTAATAATCAAAAACGATTTATTGGCAACAGGCAGCTCCACCTTCCTGCCACTTCTCTATATAGTCACCGTTCCGAAAGTAGTCACCTGTCGTAGCGTTATACCAACTTCCCAATACCCTCGTCACAGAAAGCAGCCGCCTGTGCTTTCTGCCAATTCTCTATGCTGATCTGCAGCTCGTTGTCTGTGCCCAGACGTTGTGTTCACAGCCAGCGGTTCATATGAGCAGAGATAAAACTCAGCAGGAGCCAATTGTAAGTCGTATTGTGGGTGATCAAACACGTGCCATCGAAGACGCTGCAGGAGTATCTTCATTGCTCCTGTAGGGTGCGGTCGAGAATTGTTTAATAGAAGAATGAAAGTTTCTCAAAAAATTGCATTTTTGTTATGTCATTACTGTATATCACCATTGATAACAGACATTCATCTTCAAAATGATTTGTAGTTCACCTGATTCATCGATGACCTCAAAAGAGTGTGTCTTCACGTTCCAGCATTGTAGAAGTCACAGCTGCGTGCGGTCGGCCGGCACGCGGGAGATCGGAGAGATTTGCGCTATGTTGTCGCGATAATGACAGACACCTCTTCCAGCGACTCACTCTGCTTTTGTTCACTGCCAGATGTCCATAGACACTCTGCAAGCACCTATCATATCTGTGAAATTCTGGTTTTCCTCGAAAAGAAATTCAATCACGTCTCTGCCTGGAACACACCTCAGTTGCAGACGCCATTGTGAAGGTTACGTATATCGCCGCTACTTATCGGTACTTCTACATCTACATCTACATTTACACTCAGCAAGCCACCCAACGGTGTGTGGCGGAGGGCACTTTACGTCTGTCATTACCTCCCTTTCCTGTTCCTGTCGCGTATGGTTCGTGGGAAGAACGACTGCCAGAAAGCCTCCGTGCGCTCGAATTTCTCTAATTTTTCATTCGTGATCTCCTCCGGAGGCATAAGTAGGGGGAAGCAATATATTCGATACCCCATCCAGAAACTCACCCTCTCGAAATCTGGACAGCAAGCTACACCGCGATGAAGAGCGCCTCGCTTGCGGAGTCTGCCACTTGAGTTTGCTAAACATCTCCGTAACGCTATCACGCTTGCCAAATAACCCTGTGACGAAACGCGCCGCTCTTCTTTGGATCTTCTCTATCTCCTCTGTCAACCGGACCAGGTACGGATCCCACACTGATGAGCAACACTCAAGTATAGGTCGAACGAGTGTTTTGTAAGCTACCTCCTTTGTTGACGGACTACATTTTCTGAGGACTCTCTCAATGAATCTCAACCTGGCACCCGCCTCACCAACAATTAATTTTATATGATCATTCCACTTCAAATCGTTCCGTACGCGTACTCCCAGATACTTTACAGAAGTTACTGCCACCAGTGTTTGTTCCGCTATCATATAATCATACAATAAAGGATCCTTCTTCTATGTATTCGCAATCCATTACATTTGTTTACGTTAAGGGTCAGTTGCCACTCCCTGCACCAAGTGCCTATCCGCTGCAGATCTTCCTGCATTTCGCTACATTGAAACTGTGGAGAATGAAGCGGGAATATACGACCATCCCCCAAAATAAATATCGCATTTCTTCAACCGAAATTGGCCGAAAAAAGTTTTGACTTGCGTATTGAAGGCACCTTGGACGTTGAACTGTTCGCATTGATGCACCAACTAATCGGGCAACTCCAGTCACGGTCTGGTCATGATCCCGTCCAAACACGAGAGCTCATTTCTGCGCTTCTGCCACTTACCCATGCCGACCCATCTTACAAGCATTAATTTCATGCCACTGCAGTGGCATGATCCACGTCAGTGACGGAGGGTCACGTGACCGCCAGGTACCAGTTCTTCACAGCCTACAGCGGTCCAAAGCGACCACTTTTCTCTTTTAATGGGTAAGTAATGTTTTGCCCGACAAGCTCGTAACAGTCGAGCTGCTTCCTGTTCCACCTTGCTACGGCCTATGTAAGACGGAATTTTGTACTTGGAAGAAGGTGCCCCATTGCACGGTGGCAGACAACTCGCCACAGCGCAGTGGGTGTGGCAACGACTACCGCCGCTGACAAACATCCCAGCCGCGCCGTGCGTTACACTCCAATTGACGTGCGCCGGGGCACACCTTCACAAATCCTCGCCACTGCCAGGCGCCGCCATCTCACGGGAGGAAAGCACAGGAGAAGAGGCCTTAACGGCGGAGCTGGATGGAGGAGGTCTAGTAAGTATACAGAGAGACAGTTTACAAATCCTCGCTTTTACCTACCCATCCCTGAATACTGTTCCACTATTTGAGACCAAAACCAAACAGGACTAACAGAGATTGTTGGACACGTAACTCGAAGAGCATCACTCATTGTGAAGTTTAATTCGGTTCAAATGGTGCAAATGGCTCTGAGTACTATGGGACTTAACATCTGAGGTCATCAGTCCCCTAGAACTTAGAACTACTTAAACCTAACTAACCTAAAGACATCGCACACATCCATGCCCGAGACAGGATTCGAAACTGCGACCGTAGCGGTCACGCGGTTCCAGACTGTAGGGCCTAGAACCGATCGGCCACCCCGATCGGCATACCTTTTTCAGCACCCTGTTTATGAGCGAACTGACGTATACGATTGGTCCGCGGGAGATCGTCGTGGAAATGTAGGAAAGCCTAAACTGGCAGATTGAACTGTCTTGGGAAAGTCTACTTATAATGTTGGAAGAAAGATCATTGAGAAATCTGTAAAATGTAAATGTCGTGTGACTAGGGCCTCCTGTCCGTTAGACCGTTCGCCGGGTGTGAGTCTTTCGAGTTGACGCCACTTCGGCGACTTGCGCGTCGATGGGGATGAACTGATGATGATTAGGACAACACAACACCCAGTCCCTGACCGGAGAAAATCTCCGACGCAGCCGGGAATCGAACCCGGGTCCTTAGGATTGACATTGTGTCGCACTGACCACTCAGCTACCGGGAACGGACGAGAAATCTGTGAGAAATACAGGAATATACTGCAATCTCCAGTAGGACAATGAACACAAGTGTAGATTAGTTTCAACGTGCAAAGAGAGATTTAAGCATTCATTTTCTCGCCCTCTAACCACGACTGTAACGGGAGGAAGGCTGAATAAGTAGTATTTTGGGATTTTCCCTCGTCATTAACTTCGGCGTGGTTTGCAAAGTGTGGATTTAGTATAGAAGAAAAGGGGCATATTCGCTGTAGCACAACCACTGCTCAGCCTGTTGTAGTGGTTGCTTTTGTGAGCCCGAGACCACGCGCCAGATTTTGTAACGAATATCTTATCCTATCCACCTTTTCAATGTCTTTTGAGCACTAGGCTGCAGCAGGTAAACGAACAACGATCATGTGGGAACAGACCACATGAAGGAAATGTTGGCGATGCGAAACCACAAAAACAGAAGCAAGCGAATACGTTATTAGTTTGTATTTCTAATGCAAAAAGGAAATTAGGCAACTGACCTGTGTACGTCAGAGCATTTGGCCTTCCGTATAAGATAAATTATACGTTAATTAGCCCATGCGCGTCGTTCCACGCAACTGAATATATGATTTACGTGTGCTCGCAAGCACAAACACTATCTGCCAAGGACACGGTAATATGCAATGTTTATTGAAGCTCGCTGGCCCCTTGTACGATCAGAAACACAACAGTCGATAAATAAACCTCTTCACTACGTGTTCCGTTGGAGCAGGAGAGTAGAATTATTTTTTTCTGCACACAGTAGTCCACTCTCGATGCCGTAAAGTAGCACAAATCTTCGTCGATAATATCGAAGGTAAGCATTGGAGCCATTGCGCACTGCGTTTGATGTCTTACGTTACCGTTTCTCCCCCTTCTCCTTTTTTAATTTTCCGGTTTCTTATAGTGCGAGCAGGGTCAGCAGTATCTCGTAGGGCCGTCAGCTGTCCGCGTCGAGGGAACGCTCGCAGCTTTATAAACACGTCCGGCCTTCTTAGGAAATGCACTCGGCGCGCCTTGATTAACTTCTGGTGCCCACGCTCGGCCCGCGCCCGCTGTTCGCCCGCCGGGCAGTAAACTCACTTTGCCGGCCGGGCGGCTACTCCGAGAATCGCCTTATGCCTCCGGACGTGGGTTACTCGCCCGCCTGGATGGATCTGTACAGCGCGGCCGACTGACGGACGTAGGGTTGGAACGCGGGGCGCGCCCTAATAAATGGGACGATCAAAATGTCGCGGGCAACGTCAGCGTTGATGCCCGCTGGGTCGCACGGCCCCTAAACTGGAGTAATAAACAAAGGGAGACACGTTTAAATTAGCTGTCCCGGCCACAGAATATCTGTCTCGACATTTCCGCCCGCATTTGGACTCTGGGCCAGGTGTTCCACTCTGCTGCGTCTAACAAGTAAGCTACAAATCTCTAAAGCAGTCGCGTAACCGCATAAACGGAAACTTGTAAAAAAAAAAGTACACTGCTACCTACGCACGGTGAAGCTTAACAGAGCGGAGGCAGAAGGCGAACAAATGTGCTTACTGAGGAATACGTACGTCAAGTGCATTTTATCTGCTCGGCTTGTAAGCGGTCTGGCTTGTTTCTCTAAACATAGCTCTTACAGCCAATTACTTTTGCTCATATCACATTTAAGCGTCTAGTTGTGTTGGAAGACAACGCACCGTTGTAGCGTAGGCATATCGTTGGCGTACACACGTGCAGTGTGCGCAGCGTCTATTAAAATTTTTGTTTTATCTCATCACGTGGTAAAATTTCCAACTAAAGGGTTCACCACTTTTGCACGTATTCCGTGATGAAGGCAACTTACAATAACGTCCGAAATTTTGGTGCAAAATTTTACAATATGGTTGATAACAGAACACAGAAAATTTCTAATGGGAACGTCCTCCAAATCAGTAAATTAGATAATTATCGAGGAATTAAATTAGGAACGTACACTAGTCAACGTGAACCACTACGTTTATAGACTGCCGCGGCCACTGTCAATGTGAACAAAATCATTTCGAGTCATTATGAAACGCAAAAATAGCTAAAATACCGATGATTTTGCAGTGGTCCTCTTGTGATGATGTGCCGTATATACTGATTTATTTCGATTGTCACGTGGTTACCGACGTCACATTCTTGGGTACCACTAGACAATTCGAAGATTGAAATGGATGGGTGACTGTACGGTAGTCAACCCCATACCGAAATAAGCGTGTATAGAGTAAGATCATCACTAGAATCTAGCAGTTAGCCGCCCTGAAGACGACCGCTATGAACATGGTCGAAACGTCGGTATTTTACTCATTTTTAGTGTTTCATAATGACACAAACTAATACCCAAAATGATTTTATGATAACTACTATTTGCAGATGATAAAGCCATAGGCCTAATCCAAGTCAGAGAAAATAACCTTCAGCTTGCCATACATTTAAAAAATCGTGTACGTGCAAAATAAAATCTTAAAACTCAATTACATAAAGTAAATGTTTTGGTCTTTCAGGGTAAATATCCAAAACGGTCGAATATACTAATTAACAATAAAATAATTAAATAGATTGTGATGGTTCTATATCCTCCATACCAGAATATTTTTGATATTTTTGACATTGTTTCAAAGCTTATTGCTTAACGTTACTGCAGAATGTGTGTGTTGTATGGATGCAGCTACCGCTCGTTTAGCCGTATTTAGCGTTTAAGAGTAACATTTATCCGCTGACAATGCTTTCTGAATTGTGATTGTCGTCTCATGCGTGAACTTGTCGTAGCACAGTAGTAGCGAATTGGAACTAATGAGTCGGCATTGGTCGTCCGTGGGCCCGTGGGCGCTAAACGCTCTCGCTTGAGACGTGTGCGTTCCTTGATACATTCGGGCTAACTATTCGCTCCGAGTTCTCACGTTTTTAAGCTCAGAAGCAGTGAGCCGATAGCTGAAGTCTGTCGTCATAGTTGTTTGGCCGCCCTCGTGTGAGACGTGCATATTCGAAAAATAATGATTTGAGTCCAGTCAACAGCATCGCGTTGTATGGTCTAAAAAGTTTCAGTGCGAAGCTATATATATTATATTGTGGCGTATGGGACGTTACGAAAACTGAGTGTAGTTGAGCTGATTTGAAACGAGGAATAATGTCAGTTAAACTCTCCAGAGTGCGATTCCTGAAATAATCGGCAAAAGAAAGATTCTAATTTAATATTTGGCGATGAAGAGGAATAATGTAACACATTTTTACTCCACATCATCGACCGTCATCTTTTAATGTGACATATTTATATATCTGCGCTGTTATATGAGTTACGATAGTTAAAAGTTGCATTAATACCAAGCCATGCATGGGACGATAAACAGAATACGTAACTACTAAACCCAAAAACATACAGTAATTAAAAATGAGAAAACTACGTCCATACCACTACTCTTGTGTGGAACTGAGAGATGGGTAAATAAAAAGAAAAATTACAGCAAAATACAAGCAACAGAGATGAGATTCTTGAAAAGAGTGAAGAGTTACAAAAGGAGAGATTTAAGAAGTAATTAAAACGTTCGGAATTAGATATACATACTACATAAATTAGGAAATTACGAAAAATGTAGTTGGGAAGACGAAACAGGCAGATACCGGTATCTAAGACGACGACGACAACGACGATGGCTGACTACGGTCGCGAAAGCCTACGAAGATACGGTGTGATCTGTTATGGTACGACCAAGCTTGTGGTAGGTCTAAAGTTTGTAACTGAGATTTGTGAATACAAAACGCGTTTCACTATACGTATAGAAGTTTTCCCTGTGTACCGCGTCGTAACTCGAAGTTTGATAGAAGTCCACTGTGACAAGTGTGCTGCTAACGACGCTATTCGAATAAGCTCCAATGAACAACTGCAAGGTTCATCTGGCCATTAGCTTTTTGCCGTCCCTTCGCACTTCTGCAGCTCTCCCTCCATAGTGTGAGAGTATCGCTTCGCGCAGAATGGATACAGAGGAGTGCTTGGTCACCCATATCTTCAAGGTTGTATTCCCAGCAAAACATTGAGGTGCAGGGAAGAAATGCTGAGTAGCTCTGTATTTGCCTGTGAATTGGTAAAGGAAGAAGGAAGATTAGGGTTCACCAGAGACGAAACACAAGTTCAGATTGGAAAACATCGGGCCAAACATCAGATTTAGATTAGCACACACGAAGAAAGTTTTCTTCAGTACAGGAGCTCTACCGGTACCAGATACTGATTTCGAGATGAGAAGGAAGTACCTGAAAGCGTGCGTCTGGAGCTGTACATGTAACGTGAACCATCAGAAAACTAACGACGACGAAACGTGAACATTTTAAACTGTGATACTATCCAAAATTAAAATTAAAAAGTACGAAATGAATACAGGGCAGGATAGTGAGATATGTGATTCAGTATCTGGGAATAGCTTCGTTTGGTCCGAAAGGAGCAGAAGAAGGGCAGAACGGTAGGGGCGTACAAAAACTACAACAAGCAAAACGCAGTATAGACGATGTTTGATGTAGTAATTAAATAAAGATGAAAAACTTGGTTCAAGATGGGAAAAGATGGAAGACTATATCTAACCAATCGAAAGAGTTGAAGAAAGTGTTAAGTCTAGGAGAGGGGCCTTTTCCAAGGGAGCTATCGCAACATTCGCCGTAAGCGACGTAGGAAAGTCACGAAAAGCCTATATTTGAATGGCCTGATGAGGAGTCGAAGCCAATTCCTCCCTCATCCGAGTTCAGCGCCACCTCGCCGGCTTGTGGAATGGTGACCACCCTACTTCAGGTAAACAATACCTACATGAGTTTTTGCCATATCACAAGATCGCTAATACAACTTCAAGAACAGCTGTTAACCGTAATAACGAACGTTTCTCGTCCAGCCGTTCAGGAAATTGCATGTGCAGATATGTTGCAAGAGATTCAGCAAAAAAGTAGGGCTTGCAGAAAGATTTCTTCACCACTGACATCTCGACCTCGTGGTCGCAGGAATGCAAGTACTGTTCGTCACGCAACATTAAAATGCTTTGCAGCCTCCGTCTTTCACCACAAGGCATGTGTCAGCAAGAGGCATTACGCGTTGGCGCCAACATGTTTCTATGTGTTGTTGAAATAAGGCGCAGCGTTGACAGTGGCGTGGACCGTGATGCAACCCAAGTGCTGTCCGTTTTCTAACGAAATAATCTCTGAAGCAGATGTACGGAGAAAAACTGACCTTGTTACTGGAATAAACTACTCTAGAATTGGTAGCATTTGCACGCTGTAGGCAGTTTTCTTTAAATGAGAACCACACGCTCAAAAGTCCTCCAGAGCGTCTGAGAAGATCTTTAATATGTGATCTCAAATCAATATGCACAATATACACAACCTGTCAATTTTGGACAATCATTTTACATAGGCCTACTTGTTTTCTGCTGTGCTGTATTGCTGTTTATGACGATAAACCTTGTTTTTTACGGAACTGAATGAACTGTTTTTTTCCATGTTCAGTGAGGGATCGTAAACCGAGAAAGACTAAATAAAACTTCACTGCTCCACACGATGGTGCTTTTTTGTCAGGTTTGATTAGAACACTTGTCGTTCGCAAAGAGCACTATTTTCGCTTTGTCTGTGTAAGACAGAAAGTCGTTTCTGTATAGCGACAACAGGAGTGGTCCCAGAAATTAAATATGTGGAACGCCAGTAGCAATCGTGCCCACTCAGAAGAAGAATCAGAATGTTAGTTCTGTCCAGTATCCAGGGGCGGGGTGCGAAGGCAGTGAAACACACCACTCACCGCTAATGATTGAGGCGGATCACCATAAATCTTACGCTCTTAGATGCTATGTTGCACTCATTTATCAGCTCTTCGTTTCCTGCCTTCCACACACTTTAATCACGTTTCCCGCTATGCACTGAAACTATAGGCGCCTATCTAGCACTCTAATTTCTATTCTGATTGCTTTTGGATCTTCTTGTCAAAAAAATGGTTCAAATGGCTCTGAGCACTATGGGACTTACCATCTAAGGTCATCAGTCCCCTAGAACTTAGAACTACTTAAACCTAACTAACCTAAGGAGATCACACACATCCATGCCCGAGGCAGGATTCGATCCTGCGACCGTAGCGGTCGCGCGGTTCCAGAATGTAGCGCCTAGAACCGCTCGGCCACTTCGGCCGGCGATCTTGTCAGTTGCTGCTTAAGATGCGGTTTAGTTCTTAGAGTTGTCCAGCGAACAATGCATTGTTGTGCAACAATGTTCGCGCTTTCGCAACCCACATTACATGTAATAATTGCAGACTGGAAGAAGGGCAGTAGAAGTGATCCACAAAACATTTAATCGGACTGTCATTTGTCTAATGCAGAATCCCAGGAATATTCTGAGCTTGAACATGATAAGGTATCGAAAGGTAACTGAACCAACCGACATGTATTCCAAGAACATCTGTCACGCGAAAACCAAGTCGCGCTTTTCTCACTTGACGACCTGGTAGACATGGATCAAGGTCAGACAGAAGCTCAATTCTTGACTTCTGAAAATCATTTGGCATGTTTCCACGCTTACTAGCGAAAATATCATCATGCGGATAATCAACCAAATTTCTGAGTGAATTTTTGGATTATGGGAAGGGACTATGCAGCATGATAATCTTGGATGGATATTCATCGTCGGAAGTAGAAATAACTTGAGGTCCTACCCGGAAGTGTGTTGGGTAAGACACATAGGCAAAGAAGGTCGGTCTCCCACCAAGTTATCCGTAAACATTAATTAGTCTTTCAAATCTGCAGTTACTAAAAAATTACATGAGACCCTGATGTAGCGTGCAAGGAGGTACTGGACCCAAACTAGCTACCACAAGCATTCGTCCTGGCCACGTGGTGGATATATGAGGCTCCTGTCTCAGCCTCATGAGCCGGTGAATAGGTTTAATGGATATATGAGGCTCCTGCCTCAGACTCATGAGTTGGTGGATAGGTTTAATTGTAGTGGTGGGTAATATTGGTGAGATGTTACACGTCAGTTACAGTGCTCCGTTGGTATTGCTTTTCACTACCCTAGAGAAATTTATAACCTAGCCGTTTAGGAAGAGTAATTAACATAGGATATAAATTACGCTTCTCAATCGTTTGTATAAATGTATTTCCGGTAGGGTGTGGCAATTGTAATAAAAACAATGTTCATAATAGGAAGACTCTTACGAAGTCTGCGACAATGATGCACTTACACAAAATTCTAGATATGGGTCTCACTTTATTCTTCAATATAGAGTATGCGTTTTGGCATGCTTGAGTCATCATCTGGGTCTGCTGAGCGCTGTTGGCAGGCAGGATGCACTCAGCCCCTGTGAGGTAAATTGAGGAGCTACTTGGCTAATGAGTAGCGGCTCCGGTCACGAAAGCTGACAACGGCCGGAAGAGCGGTGTGCTGACCACATGCCCCTCCGGATCCGCATCTGGTGACGCATAAGGGCTGAGTATGACGCGGTGGCCGGTCGGTACCACTGGGCCTTCATATTCTGTTCGGACGGTGTTTGTTTGTCTGTTTGTTTCGGCAGACTGCCATCATCAGGTTTTGCATCTACATTTGTAATACGCAAGCCATCTTAGGGAATGTGGCGCATAGTACTTCGTGTACCCGTGTTACTTCCCGCTTTTCCTGTTCCATTCGTGTATGGTTCGCGGGAAGAAAGATTGCCGATAGGCCTCTGTGTGAACTCTTATCTCTCGAGCTTTATCTCTGTGGTGTTCTTGCGAAATATACGTAGGGGGAAGCAACATATTGGTCAAGTATTCCAGGAACATATGCTCTCGGAATTTTAACGATCGACCAATCCGTTGTGCAGAACGCCAGTCTTGCAGCACTTGCCACTGGAATTGTATGAGGATCTCTGTGACGCTATGGTCAACAGTCCCCTAGAACTTAGAACTACTTAAATCTAACTAACCTAAGGACAATCACACAACACCCAGCCATCACGAGGCAGAGAAAATCCCTGACCCCGCCGGGAATCGTACCCGGGAACCCGGGTGTGGGAAGCGTCAACGCTACCGCACGACCACGAGATGCGGGCGAGACTTCTCAATTTCCTCTATCGTTCCCTCTGACGAGCAATATTCAGGTATGCCTACTGGTCGAATTAGTGCTTTGTAAGCTACTGCCTGTGCTGACGATCTACATATCCTGGTGATTCTTCCAGTGAATCTCAGTCTGGCATCTGGCTTACCCAGGGTTAATGTTACGTTGTCGTTCCATTTCAAATCTCTTCATACCCATACTTCCAGATATTTTATCAAAGTTACTGCTTCCACTGATTCTACTGTAGTTGTGTAATCAACAGTAAAGGCTCGTGCTATGTATTCGGAATACGTCTCATTTGTTTATGTTGGTGATGAGTTGCCACTCCCTGCAACGAGCATTGATCCTCTGCATGCCTTTCGGCATTTCATTACAATTGTCTAGCGTTGCGACTTCCCTGTATACAACAGGGCCATCAGTGAGAAGCATTATAGATCTCCCTGCTTTACCTACAATTTTGGCTAGATTATGCCTGTCTGTCTCAACATTACGTCGTAGTACCGTCAATAATTCACCCTTACGACAGCATTTCGTCTTTAATTACGTGCGAAATTTGTTACTACAGTTTAATCAATTTTCTGTTATGCTAAACTGAGTCTCTTGCTCAAAAGTCCCTTTCAACAAGAGCCTTACCATGAATTAGATTTGTTTGTTTCTGGTTGGGAACCCTGTGGCGACCTTGACGTTTTTCATAGTTCCTGCTGATGTTCAACTGTGTGTGAAATCTTATGGGACTTAACTGCTTAGGTCATCAGTCCCTAAGCTTACACACTACATAACCTAAATTATCCTAAGGACAAACACACACACCCATGCCCGAGGGAGGACTCGAACCTCCGCCTGCTGATGCTCCTTTCCATGCTGTACAGATTGTATGGTGCGTCCAGTGTGCGGTAGGGCACAGAGGTGGAGGAGGTACAGCTGGGAGTCAGTAGCGCTTGAGCGGTACTAAGCATATATCTGTCCACAGGATTGCACAGGTTACAGAATACGGACGTGCAGCATTAAAACTCCTAATGAACAAAGCTTCATACCAGGCATGGGGAACCTTCCGCGACCCGCGGCCATGATTCACATACGTACTGAAGCCCGCGGGCCGACTTGTCACGTGACGCGATAACAGGGTTCCGAGCGCATGTAGTTCAAACGATAACGTTAGTGTAGTTAAAATTTACGGGGTAAGGGTACTGATATGAATGGTATCCCTTTTCTCGCACGGCTTTTCAGCAAATTATGTCTGAAAATATGCGTTTTTGACTGTACATTCTTTTTACGATCCCACTATCTTAAGAGGTTTACATTTATTTATGAATAAGAGCATTAATTATTTACTTACATTTTTATAATAACTGCCTTAAGAACTCCAGTTGCAAAATTCAGCAACGCCGTTAGCAAAGAAACAATGTTCTTGAAAGATAAATAAATTTCAACATTTGAAGCTGGGAAGCCACGCACATTGAAATGTCATCGTTAAAGCAACTAGTTGCAGCCAATTCCTCACAAATTACCTCGAGTTTCAACAGTTGCAATCTTCTAGTATGTCCATAATGGACGAGAATTATTTATTAATATTCATAGGTGAAAGATCTGGAATGACAATGAGGTAGATAGGAAATATCAGTCGCCGGGCAATTAAAAGCAACTTTGCGATTTTTGGCGACATGCATGTCATTCGAGTGTTTGAAATGTAGTGTGTTAATATGCACAAATACCATTAACAAGTATTTTTTGAATCTCTGTCCGAAAATACTTTTCACGAGTGATTGTGTACGCAATGGTTGTTTCTGTAACGATAAACACACCATCATTTTTTGTCCCTTCTAAAAAGCTTTAAAGTCTAAACCACTGGAACTTCCATCGGCCGTGTTATACAGATGGCAAACTGGAAAAATGCGAGCACAGAATGACGAATTGTCAAGCCGATAATACTCGCCCTCATACGCTCTGTACGCATTGGTAATACTGAGAATATACTGGTCGCCATCAACACTGTTCATCAATATTTGTAGTATCGACAGTAAGTCAATATTCGCTATGAGGCGATCATTGTATTGAAGTATTTATAGTAACAGTGAACGCTCGAGGGCCCTCAAGCTACGCGTGGCATTGTACCATCGCGCAAATAATATAATGAGGTATGTTGTTAACACTGAAAGAATTGGCCGAAACTGCTGAAACTCATGAATGCAGCACAGCAGAAAATGCGCCCCGGGCAAACTACAATGCGGGCCTTTCGCTCTCTCTGGCACGAATTTCTTCCGCGGACCATATTGAAACCAATCGCGGATCGGATTCGGCCTGGGGCCGGCTATTGCCCACCTGTGCTTCACACTAAGGTGACAAATTCATGAGATACCTCCTAATGTCGTGTCGCACATCTTTTCGCCCGGCATAGTGCAGTAACTAGACGTGGCATGTACACAACAAGTCGTTTGGGAAATACGGAAGCGTCCGATCCCACCCGTCTGCTTTGACCCATGACGTCACAAATATGGCGGAAACAAAAACAAACACACACACTTTCCACAAGAAGCCTAATGACACTAACGGGACAAGCGCGGGAAATGGGGTGTTTTGGGTGGGGGGCAAACTAAATATAAACAAATTTAGACGCCCTGCGTACCTACAACGTGTAAGTGAAGACAGCCATGCATGAACACCGACCCACCTCCCCAGGGGTCGTAACCCCTGCAACCTATAGAAGATAAAGATGCTTCAGTAGCTGATTAGTGCTTTTGTCTTTAAAAAAAAAAAAAAAAATCTCACGGGATAGAACGAACAGATCAAAGATAAATATAATAAACTAAAACAGAAACTCGAGGAAACAGATAATTAAAATATGTAATAAGTGTTTATAAATTTAAAAAAATCTTACGAGATAGAACGAACAGATCAGAAAAGTAAATAAAATAAGATAAAACGGAACTGGAGACAGCCATACTCAAACCAAACTCCGCGCCGTCATGACGTCACACACAACACCCTTACGTCACGGGTCAAAGCCGACGCGTTGGATCGGACGCTTCTGTCGACCCGTCGTTTGAAGTCCTCTGCCGAAATACTGACCTATGCTGCGTCTACGGACGTCCATAATTGCGGAAGTGTTGCCGGTGCAGGATTTTCTGCACCAATTGGTCTTTCGATTATGTCCCACAAATTTTCGATGGGATTCGTGTCAGGCGATCTTGGTGGTCAAATCATTCGTTCGAATTGTCGAGAATGTTCTACAAATCAGTCGTGGACAGTTGTGGCCCGGTGAGGTGATTCATCGTCATTCACAAAAATTTCACCATTGCTCGGGAACATGAAGTCCCTGAATCGCTGCAAATAGTTTCTAGGAACCCAAACAAAACAGACTACCCAGTCCATTGCATGTAAACATAGCCTGCGCCATTACGTAGCCACCACCAGCGTGCACAGTGCCTTATAGAAAACTTGGGTCCATTCGTGGTGTCTGAGCCACACTCGAACCCTTCCATCTGCTCTTATCAACTGAAATCGGGTCTCGTCTGACGAGGCCACGCTTTTACAGTGGTCTATGTCCGACCGATATGGTCGAGAGAACAGGACAGTGCTGCAGGCGATGTCGTGCTGTTGGCAAAGGCACTCGCGTCGGTCATCTGCTGCCATAGCCCTATAACGAAATAATTTCTCCGCACCGTCCAAACGGGCACGTTCGCCGTACGTCTCACATTAATTTCTGAGGCTACATCACGCAGTGTTAGTTGTTTGTTATGTCCATTATAATTATCCGGGCTGTTATGCTGTGGTCGGTTGATGAATTCTGTGTCAATTCCCAACGTTTCGTCTCCGACTGCGGGAGACATCTTCAAGGGGGTCCGTAGTTCGATGGAAGGTCCAACACACCCACTGGCTCGCTACTGACTGCCGCTAAATTCCGTGTCCGCGCGCTCCCACGCCGCGGCGTGACGTCACGTGTTTTGAAAACGTCAGTGCAATTGGCCCCCGGACAATTATAATGGACATGATATTTCCGACCGCGAAACTCTACATTTTAGTATTTGTTTGTTAGTAGTGACAAGTATACCCAACGCCACTGTTGTTAAGTGAAGGCTGTCGGCTACTGTATTGTCCGTGATGTGAAGTAAACGTGGTATGCTCGACACACTCTTGTCACTGTGGATCTCGGAATACTCAATTCCCGTGCGCCTAGCTCCAACTACCGTTCCGTGCTCAAAGTCTGGTAATCCCCGTCGTGCGGCCATAACAACTTCAGAAACCTTTTTACATTAATAATCTGAGAACAAAAACAGCTCCGACAGTGCACTGCCCTTTCGTACCTTGTGCATGCAATGCTACCGCCATCTGTATACGTGCATATCGCTGTCCCATTAGTTTCGTCACCTCAGTGCAGGCTACAACCCTAGCACTTCCTGAAATTCGCCCCGACTGCCGCCGTCTGGTATCGACTCGCAGACTGCCAGCGTAGCGCCGGGCACCGCCGAGCAGCCGCCGCGCAGGGGCGCCCTTAACCTTGGCCTCGGTCCAGCCGGCCGCGTGTGTCGCATCAGCGCTTCGCCCGCCAGCGCCTGCCTGCTTCTCTATTGCGCGCCTCAACTTCCGCCGCCATCTCCTGGCCGCGTCTCAAATGATCCCTCTTCTCGGAACTGCTACGGCGCACCAATGAAGGTACTTGTCGCTATTGCCAACTCAGTCGACTGCCTACTCGTTCTTACGACTATTCTGCGAACCGACGCACTATTTATGGCAGTGTCTACCGACGTTCATTGAAGAATCAAACCGCAATGCACGTGATGCTGCGGTACTGCTTATCGCAGCGTATCAACACATGGCTGGTTGCTGACTCTGTTCACATGATGTGTAACTGCAAAATAACACTGCTCGATGAAAATTGGACCATAAATACGAAGAACTGCTGCGGTTTGGTACAGAAGGTAACTCAAAGAAACGCGTAATGAGACGAATAGTAATGACACTTTTATTCAAAAAGAGAATGCATGAATTTCGAGAGCTCAGATAAGTAAAGAAGGGAAAGCAGAAAGGTGGGAGGAGTATACAGAGGGTATAGATGTTAATTTTAAATTAACAACAGCCTAAATTGCAATGTTTACCTAGATTTACCTAGTTTTCAGTTGGGATAACCCAACCTTCTTCAGAACAAAAGGAACTTCGATTTGTCCATAACAAACAACGTCAAAAACTAAAAACTATAATGTAGTAACACATCGTCATATTGCGATAACTTATCTGCCTCGGCCCCACTTCGCCACCGCAGTACGGCAGGTTGCTGCGTATAGGTGTTCGTTCTTTCCGCGCTATACGAGATTGGAATAATAGAGAATTACGAAGGTGGTTCGATGAACCCTCTGCCAGGTACTTAATGTGATTTGCAGAGTATCCATGTAGATGTAGATGTAGATTTATTGAATCTCTTCTTATCCGGGAAAAGCCTCGACCCAACTCGTCGTTGGACCAGTCCATATACTGTTGGAACCATGGCAGATAGTGCGACCGATGTGAGGGTGTCAATGGAATACAACGTACTGGTTGTCTGTAAAGAAGACCACACTCATGCACTGCAGAGCGTGAAATTGCGTGCCTTACAGTCGTCATAATGTGGTTGCAATTGCACTCGCTGTCTGTCGTGGTTCCCTCCCTGGCTGGTGCCTAATATAGCGGTCATTTGCTGCTGTATTTGATCTTCGGTCAGCAGTGCAAGCGGTTTGGAATGCTCTCCATGCACGTGAAACAGTGCTGTGAGTAGTGGCAGATTCTGGGTTACACTCATGACACTTCGTCTTTCTTCCAGTTTCCCTATGGTTCTTACCCTCGCGAAATCATGCAGATGTTACCAGACTACGTTCTAGTGAAGAGCACCACCACTGCGCATCGTAACTGCTTGCCGGTCGACACGCACTGCGTTTTCCCATTCCCTCAATTCTTTTCTGTTGTGGGGCCAGCCCCATTTTGTGCTTTAGTCAAGCTGATCTCACGCTGTGGGACGTCCAGCGTTCTGTGCACGAATAAGAGACGTCTGGCATCACAGTCCAGCACTTTAATTCATTTCCGCCTAGATTATAATATTTTATTTGTCTCGTCCTTAACTTTTTTAGAACAGTGTATCATATCCATGAGCTGTGAGTAGGGATGGTTGAAGGCACCGTGGGTCCCGTAGCACTACTGAACTGCAGACCCTGTTAAGCGGTACAGCCTAATATTCTTAAATGCACTAATCTGCTTTCACGTAATGCGAGTATATGGAGACCTATTCCGTAGCCGGATGGATGGTGTCAAAGTGAACGGATATCAATGATACGATTCGCTGATGACATTGCTAGCCTGAGTAAAAGTGAAGAAGAATTGCACGATCTGCTGAATAGAATGAACAGTCAGATGAATATGAATGTGGATTGGGAGTAAATCGAAGAAAGACGAAAGTAATGAGAAGTAACACAAATGAGAACAGCGAGAAACTTAACATCAGGAGTGATGGTCACGAAGCAGTTGAAGTTAAGTTATTCTACTGCGTAGGCAGCAAAATAATCAGTAACGGACGGAGCAAGGAGGACATCAAAAGCAGAACTGCATTGGAAAAAAGGACATTCCTGGCGAAGAGAAGTCTAATAGTATCTAACATACGCCTTAATTTGGGGAAGAAATTTCTGAGAATGTACGTTTGGAGCACAGCATATGGTAGTGAAACATGGACTGTGGGAAAACCGTAACAGAAGAGAATCGAAGCATTTGAGATGTAGTGCTACAGGCGAATGTTGAAAATTAGGTGGACTGTGTAATGGTACTTGAATTACGTAACCATTAAGGCACCTCACCTCAACCTCTCGGTACAAGCAATATTCTACTGTATTTCTGTAAAGTAGTTAACATATTTCTGAGACAACATTCAGATTTGATTTCATTAATGTAGAGGTACTTTGATACATTGATGTGTTTATGTTGCAGTGATATTATTCCTATGTGTATTCTTTCTTTTGTCACAATGATCTTTGACGTACTTGTAACTCTGATTTTTGGGCGCGTAAGCGATTATTAGTTAGTTAGGGAGTCGGACCTTGAGAAGGTCAAGTCTTGGACGTCATGTTGGAAAGACGCATATTGTAGTCAGCTTATAAAATGTGAACTTTAACAGTGACTGTGAGGAAGATGTTTTCAGGTATGTTTTATAATGTGATGTTTTTTGTGTTACGTAATACTGCAACAAAAGTATTAAAAACGGAAGCGTAACTTAAATTCAGAGTGCTGATTACTTTCTTACATCACCATTGCCCTAACTTGCAAAAGTTAAATCTTCAAGAATGGTTTATCAAACACATCTATAAAACTTTTTAATATAGCAGAATAAAACCTAGGCCTCTTTGCATCCGAGGTTGTAATCATCACCACCTAGATTTTCGACGATTGAGCCATGATTTTACAACGAGACCAGCGTGGGAAACACGAATAGATGAGTGCCTAGTTAATTCATTATTACATGAAATGACTTCATTAACTGTGCTCTAATGACACCTGCCACACAATAACTTCGTTGTTGCCCGAAAATGCAGTATTTAGCAGCGTGAGCAACACCACAATCATTATTAACTTTTGACCTTTGTTGTGGTAGGGTGGTTAGAACTGGTAAGGTGAGGAATGAAGAGGTTCTGCGCAGAATCGGAGAGTAAAGGAATATGTGGAAAACACTGACATGGAGAAGGGACAGGATGATAGGACATCTGTTAAGACATCAGGGAATGTCTTCCGTGGTACTAGAGGAAGCTTAAGAGGGCAAAAGCTTACACAACTTAATAATTATTGCACATAACTACGTAAGATGCTGTAGCTAGTGAGTGGTCGAGGATGATGGAGAGACGAAAGGATTTAATAACATTTCACAAAGGGCAGCTAGTGGAGGTGTATTCAGGTGGTATCTAGATCTTACATTGGCATTTGTAATACGTAAGTTGCTGTCGTAATTGAGAAATGTTGCAGTTGGTTCTACGTCGGCAGCCAACGACGCGTTTGTAAACGACGATAAATAGATAACAACAGTCGGGGATACGGCTACGTTGGTAATTTTGCCGCAGCGAAGCTCCACGCGATCCTGAAGGCACTGGAGCAGATGCATCGTGTTCGGGGCGATCGATTTCTTCTCTGCTCCGATTCTCTTAGTGCCTTACAATCACTGCAGAACCTATACCCGACTGAGGAGATGGTCCAGCTGATACATGACCAACTGTACTTGCTCCAACAGCGGGGTAAAGAGGTATCCTTCTGCTGGGTGCCTGGTCATGTCGGCATATGGGGCAATGAACAGGCTGATCGGGCTGACAAGGAGGCCTGCAGAGAGCAGGATGTGGTCCAGTGTCCTATCCCCTTGCAGTCAGTCATCGCTGCACTCCACAGGAAGTGCATGGAGTTGTGGGAGGACGAATGGCTGGCGGTGACGGCCAATAAACTGCGGTCGGTAAAGTCAACCACTCGGCCGTGGCGTTCCTCCTGCCGGCTGCTCAGGCGGGAAGAGGTGGCCCTCACACGTCTTCGGATCGGGCACTGTCCTCTGACGCATAGCTATTTATTACGGCGGGAGGATCCTCCGTTTTGTGATGCTTGTGGTGTGCACATCTCTGTCCGGCACATTTTAACAGACTGCATTTTATACCGTGATGCAAGGGCAGAAGCACAAGTTGATGGGGATCTGCCTCGTGTTTTAGCTAACGATGAGACGTGTGTGTCTAGGGTTTTTAAGTTTTGTGATGTGTCTGGACTCTGGCCTAAACTTTTAGGCTGGAGGTTTTAGTGCGTTGCAGAGTGGCTGACTCCTCCCTTTTTTCCTTGCGGTCAGCCAGCCACTTCCATCTGCTACATTGTTTTAGCTCCCTCTACCATTTTCTTCCTGTGTTGTCCATGTTTTACTGCTGACGCCCTGCTTCATCCCACGGTTCGGTGTGGGTGAGCACATTTTTTCAATGATTGTTCCCTGTGTTTTATGTTCCGTTTTATGTCCATGTTCTGAGGTTTTTTTCTTGACACCCGTCTCACTATGATACTGAACGGGCGCTGAAGACCTTGCTGTCGTGCGTCCACAAACCCCTCTACTACTACTACTACTACTACTACGGTAATTTTGCAAGCCAATACAGGAGTGAAGAATTGTTCTCGCATTTCCACTCTGATTCCCCCTGGGAGCTCTCCCAACGCAGTCTGCTCCCTCCTGGAGGCGACTCTGATGGACGAAATGAAACTAAAGCGGGATCGTGTGCAGCACGAGAACGCGCGGCTTTCTCCCCGCACACCATGCGCAGAGTCGTGAGTTCCGCGGCAATATACGCCATCTGGGAAGCAGACCACGGCGCTATTTTCGCTGCCAGCCACGTCCTTGAGCGCAGCATTCGCACCTGCCGGGCGGCGTCGGCATGCTGATGGGCCTCGAAGCCGCGGCCGTCGACCTGCGGAACTGCGAATGGGCGCCTGAGCCTTTTTCCGCGCGTCAGCCCCCTGCTGCGACATTGTTGGACTGCGCTGAACCCTAGCACCAGCCGAGGACGAAGTCACTTGCGACCACTGAATCGTCGGTCTAGGCGTAGCGGAGTGTCCCAGAGGACATCCTCAGTCGCCGCCTGGAATGGTTATGTCTTGCGTTAGGGTAAAAACAACAGTACATCGGTGTCTGTACTCTAACAACTCGTGCGGTCTGTGGTACAGGTCTGCGAGAGACCGCCAGAAACTATTCATCTAGGAAAATAAACCTGCGAGCATGAAACCTAGCCTTTATTTGCATGTTCACTCTTGAGCGTGACAAATTTTTTCCCAACAATGGAGAACCTGGATCCAGAAGTGTGCTGTTTCTATGTACAGGAAACGCCTTACCTCGGATATCACCCAGACATGCAAGCCACACAAGGTTTTTGTTCTTCCGATGGCAAAGGAAGCAGTTTCTAAGCGCTACGTCAAGAAATGAGGATTGAGGGTTTGTGATAAAATTTTATAGCCCACAGAAGGAGCATGCGTAACTGTGCCCTGCCTAGGGACGTTCTCATGGAGCAGAAACATCTCAGGACAGTGTGGTGACATGCTCTTGCGACGATTTACTCTGTAGGAGTATAATATGTTAGCGCCAAACTGTGGCAGTCCAGAAAGCCATTCATTGTAATCTTGCTCGATGCTTCTTGGGTCTGCTCCTGATTTGACAGTGATGAACCATGTTTCCATTATCTACTTTTCACCGCTGTCTCGAGTTCATGGTGACTGGTTCACATTCAGCAATTGTTCCCTGCGATCAGGCGGCTAAAGAAATAAGCTGAACTGGCGCGACATAGCTGCAACATTTTCGTTGCTACCTCGGTTCGGCAGGCTTCTTGAATGGGTCTGAGGCAGCTCCCTAGGTTAGGTAGGTTTAAGTAGTTCTAAGTTCTAGGGGACTGATGACCTCATAAGTTAAGTCCCATAGTGCTCAGAGCCATCTGAACCATTTTTTCTATCACTTATCGCTTCTGTCACAGCTGGCTTGTATTCGTATTGATAACTTTTCATTGAATAAAACATATTCTGTAGTCCCCAGTACAAAAACCTTCAGTCCAGCCAAGAGTTTTGTTTGACAATCCAAAGAACGGCAGCAAAGAGGGTTCAGAGGTTTGTTTGATTCACGGGAGAGCGTCCTGGAAATACTGAAAAACCTGAAATGGCATACGCTTGTAGGTAGATGCCAACAATCCCGCGGAAGCCCCCGTATGAAGTTTCAAGAACCGAGAAACATTTTAATTTCTCCCACAGGTATCTCGGTGGACACTATAATTCGAGAAATTTGTTCTTATACAGAACCCTAAAGACAGTTATTAACTCCGCGCACCATCTGCGAACAGAAGAGAGAGGTTGAAAAATGGTAGTCGTACAGTACGCTGCCTCTACCACACACGATAAACAGCACTGGTATTTATTTCGATGACTTTGTGTTTATCTTATAACAGTGCAAATTTTAATAATTATTTACTTTAATTACTTCCTATTAAATGTCAGCGTCACAAACCCAAGAGTTAAATTACCTCAAGGTTTCAGTTACATTTGTTTTATTACCCTATTTATTAATTATATTACTCTCCAGTAATTCTTATTTTTTGGAGTTAACATTTGGCTTCAGTAAATGTAAATATTAAATATCGACGTGAAAGTTGATTTCCACGTAATATTTCACTTTTCAGCTTTTATTATTTTCCACGTGTTATAACATTTTTAGTAAAGTATTCTGTACCCAAGAGTCTATATTTACCATGAAGACACACAGTGGAGATGGGTAGTTTGAGACACGTTCTGTAACGAACAGTCTCACGGCCAATAGAGGATTAGCACATCTTGGGCCAGTGTAGTATGTTTGGCGTTCGCATGGAAACAAAAAGTCTTACTTTGTTCCTAATGTGTGTCTAGTCCGCTGCATGTAGCCTGAGAGACTGGTTTCTAGGGGCCGCTTCATTTTGTATGTGCATTCTTGCAATGAGATTTGCTTCATGTGCATTCCTGAAATGAGATTTGCTTCCTTCATTCCCTGGTTATGAGCTACAAGTCATTACGCAGCACAACTCGGTGTGTTATTTCAGTGCAACGAATTCACGTCTGTACTTAGTTGTTACGACTGATAGGATGCAACTTCCTATGTACCATAAGATATCCAGTGTCGATTGACCTCGTTAGAATTCGTCTTCTCTGTGTAGCACATCCGAATCATAGGCGAACTCTTTTCCTCATTCACTTAACGATTCTTAATACTTTATTAAGACTTTTGAATAATTTGTTAGTAAAATCTTGGTTATGCAGTGGTATAGAATTCAAGTAGTTGAGAAGTAACGGTGTTCTTCATGTACTATGATATGTATTTTGAGTTAAAACAATGAGTAATTTTAAAGCGATCTCTTCGAATTTATTAGCACACCTGACCACTACCGAATAGATAGTTGAAATTTGACTATTCTATTTGTATGCCATGTGCTCATGGACTTTATAAATCAAATTGTAGTAGGCGTTCAACAATTTATTCAACAACAAAATTGCTAGTATCATTTTCGTATGAATCTTCGAGGTTTTTCAGGGCAAGTTTACATCGTTGTCTTCGTGGCAGTAAACGGCACCTAAAGGTCCACTCAGAGTTTATTCTATTATTCAAGGTTTTTAGTCTCTGTGTGGAAAAGTGCTTAGGTCACAGCTGTGACCCTCGTACGCTCATTGCTCATGCTTCATCTATAAGATTGGGTGTTTACATATATAGTAATGAACTTGTTGTGAAAATTCCATCATTAATGTGTATTTATGTACCTCTAACCCACAGATTAACCACTGCGGAAAGTAAGTGATACCTGTATTAACTTATTCCTAAAAAAAAAAAAAAAAGTCACAGTCACATAGAGTCACCGGGAGGTGAAAACTCGAATTGCCACAGCGAAAGAGGTATTCAACAGAAAGAGGAGACTGTTATGTGGCAAATTAGGTAACGGTCTAAGGAAAAGGCTTGGCAAATGTTTTGTCTGAAGTGTGGCACTATACGGGGCAGAAACATGGACGCTGAGACGAGAGGATGGGAAAAGGTTGGAAGCATTTGAGATGTGGATACGGAGGAGAATGGAGAGAATGAGCTGGATGGAAAGAGTGAGTAATGAGAGAGTACTGGAAAGGGTTGGTGAGAGAATATGGATGCTGAAAATTATAAGAGAAAGGAAGAAGTACTGGATGGGACATTCACTGAGAAGGGAGTGCTTGCTAGCAGATGCTTTGGAGGGGTTGGTTTGTGGGAGAAGACAGAGGAAGACGAAGATACAAGATGACAGACGACATAAAGGGAAAAGGAAATTATGCGGACCTGAAGAGGATGGCAGAAGACCAGACAGCCTGCAGAACTACCACGTGAACACCTGCCTTTTGGCACTAATGATGATGAGTAAAATGAAACTTTCATGAGTCAGTATTTACAAACTGTAAGAACACATTTTAATCAGAGACATTTTCTGTAGGTATTCTTAGATACATTCAAAATTTTAATAACAAGCAGGGCTCTTAGGGAAAGCAGGATAAAATAGCACTGGTTTCACTTCATTGGATTTGAGAAAGCCAACACATTTTACTTTCATGCATTTACAGTTTCCGTGCAGTAGGAATTTTTTTTTTTCTTCCACAAAGTATTCTTGGCGAACCGGTTCGCGGTGATGAGTACATGTGAGATAGATTCAATGTCCAAGGAAGTTTCTCGCATACGACTAGGTAATATAGAGGGTGTCCAAGAAATGTTGTGATAAAATTGGAAGGGTTGTAGAGGGTGTTTTGAGGAGCAAATCTAGGACAGGAACCCGTGCCCAGAAACGCCATCCCACCCTGCTACAGCGCATCAAAGTTATAGGTGCTGGCGCCTGCTGCTAGATTACCCCTTGGCAGCAAAATTGAATTTGTACGCTGACGGACCGCAGGTGGAAGGTCTCGCAATGTTGTTTGTCATTCAGTGATCGCGACTCATTGCTACGATCGCCAGTGCAGAAGATGGAGCTAGCTGCTGCATAGGAAAGCCTTGTTTCCTATGAATGTAGTGACCTGTTTCCTCAATGGATGTGTTTCAGATACGGGTCACCATTCACAGTTTATTTTTCTCCCAAAATTCTCTAACATCTCCAACGTTTTTCAGTATAAGCCTCAAGGACGGAAACACCAGTGCTATTTAATGCCTGTCTGTAAGTCCCCAACCTGTTATTGAAATGCTGAGTACACGTAAGGTTGTGTACAGAAAATTGCCCTGAATAAAATGAGCTCTTACACTCTGCACTCATTGCGCATTAAAGTACTGTTTTACGTTACTGACTTTATTTTGAGACTAAGTAAGTACAGGGGTCACTTACTTTGGTCAACGGTTGATCTGTGACCTTAGAAGTATATTTAAACATACATTAATGATGGAATTTCCTACCAAGAAGTTCAACACCTGACTTATGAAATGTGTAAACGTCCCATGTTAAGACGAAGCGCGTGCATTGAGCATACATTGATCACAACTGTGGCCTCAACACTTTTCTACACAAGGACTAAAGAAACTGAATGACAGAATAAACATGAAGTAAGTCCTTAGATTACGTTAGTAGCCACAAAGACCTCGATATAAACTTACAATCAGATACATGGAAGATTCGTATGAAGATGATACTAATAATCTCGTTGCTGAATAAAAGGTTGAATCCCTACTACAACTTTATTTGTAAAGTCCATGAGTACAAGACATATGAAATAGAACCGTTGAATTTCAACCACCAATTTAATAGTGGCAAGATACGCAAATAAATTCGGAGGGGTTGTGTTATAATTACTGATTATTTCTACTCAATATATAGATCGTAGTACGTGGAGAATACAGTTACTTCATCTTAACCACGTGGGATCCTATACCACCGCATAACAAAGAATTTATCCGCATATTATTCAAAACTCTTAAGAAAATGTCAAGAATCGTTATGTGAATGAAGAAGAGATTTATCCCATGATTCGGATGTGCTATGTAGAGAAACCGAATTACGTATCACGTGAATAGAGACTGCATATCTCATAGTAAAGAATATATTACATCGTATCACTCGCAATGGCTCAGTACAGACGTGAATGCTTTCCACTGAAAGAATACTCCCAGCTGTGCTATGCAGTGCATTACCTCGTGACTCGTAGCTTGTAACCAGAGAATGGAGGAAGCATGGACGCAAAATTTCACTTAGTGGTGCAGTTCGACTGTGCAGAAAACGTGAGGTCGGAAAATTTGTGATTTGTTTATGGAAAGACTGGTAGACACGCAGAAAAAACAACCGACACACTGATGTGTGTGTACGTATTAAGTCACCAAATAAAAAACTATCTGCAGTTATACCCGTTACGCTCTGTAGATTGTTATTACGTTTATTTTTGAAATTCTAGCCAACTGTGTTACTTTAAAAGTGGGACCGACCGCTAATTTCAGTTGGGTGATGAGAGGGGGATCCTCGATTCGCGTCTGGACCTGGAAGAATTAGTTCATAATTCTTGACACTGTCTGGATAGTGTATAGCCAGCGAGGGGAAAACATGTGCAGTAATAGTTTGCACGTCGTTGCTGCATGATCTGCTGGCTTGCTTCCAAGAAGCCTCGCTGTGTTCCCTGCAAGAGCGTGTTCTCCAGTCGCCATCGCGACAGAGAGATATGTCACATACAATCTGGACTTTCTAATCCCTTGCATGCAGAGCCCAGAACTAATTCACGTCTCGCGGCTCTCCTGACGAATTAATGGAGGTATCTCAAACATATCTTGCACTTCTGATTACGGAATAAGTGGCGGTAATGCCAGAACTTTGGTTTCACGAGCGTTAGCCATGAAATCACTGCGTGCTGGCAGACATGATAAACGCAGTTGCCAGCTCGCGCACAAATTGTAATTGTACACCTGTTATCAATACATATGCTAACACGTAGCAGTAACAGAAAAGAAAAAAAAATTGTGGCACCTGTAAGATTTTACGAGCTATTTGACTATATTTTCAGATTCGTTTCTTCATTAAAGACAAATATGTAATACTCCAAATAGGAACTACTAAGTAATTCGAAGACGGTGTTAAATAATATCAATGTTGCGTTCTCAAGAACGTAAGTTTTAAAGGACTAAGCAGTTTTATCTGAAAACAATGAATAGATTCTTTTGTATATGATAATTCTGTCGTTACTTTCTCTCATCCGCTTACATTATCAACGCTGCTCTTAACAGTAGCTTCTCTGGTCTTTTCGGTAAGTCCTGAGGCTGAAAACGCGCTTGCAGCCTCAGGAAACGCTGAAAACACAAAATTAGCCACATTAATAACTGTCATTGCAACAGACATGTGCACCACAAGGCTAATTTAGCAGTGACTCAAAACCGAGACTGTTACAAATTTTCGTCCTGCTGTAATTCTTAATGAACGCACAAGAAAGCGAGTTAATATTGTATTGTGATCCGTTTCTGCGCTACGTTTAAAAATACAGGGGTCTAGCTGATTTGGGAGTTAGTTTAACTAAAATTTCAAAATTTGAACTGATCAGACAGACAGACAAGAAAGCGACCTAATAAAAAGGTGTTAATAATATCCAAAGTGATGGCTGATTTAGGAAATTTATTTGTCTTATTAATAAGGAGCTGGGCTTGCCACAGAAATTGTCTAGGTGATGATTTGCTCTGTCTAAAGAAATGAGTAGCAGCAAAACTGATTTGTCCTTTACAGAGGCGGCGTGAAGTGCCTACAGAGGGTCCAGATTGATCAATCAACTTGAACAGGAGAGTCAAGACGCGTCGGTGCACGTGGAATTCTCCTTCTATCACACTGTATAGGCCTCGTAATTCCCAAGAAAACCTACACATAATATCCGGGTGTTCGACTTAACATACACTCCTGGAAATGGAAAAAAGAACACATTGACACCGGTGTGTCAGACCCACCATACTTGCTCCGGACACTGCGAGAGGGCTGTACAAGCAATAATCACACGCACGGCACAGCGGACACACCAGGAACCGGGGTGTTGGCCGTCGAATGGCGCTAGGTGCGCAGCATTTGTGCACCGCCGCCGTCAGTGTCAGCCAGTTTGCCGTGGCATACGGAGCTCCATCGCAGTCTTCAACACTGGTAGCATGCCGCGACAGCGTGGACGTGAACCGTATGTGCAGTTGACGGACTTTGAGCGAGGGCGTATAGTGGGCATGCGGGAGGCCGGGTGGACGTACCGCCGAATTGCTCAACACGTGGGGCGTGAGGTCTCCACAGTACATCGATGTTGTCGCCAGTGGTCGGCGGAAGGTGCACGTGCCCGTCGACCTGGGACCGGACCGCAGCGACGCACGGATGCACGCCAAGACCGTAGGATCCTACGCAGTGCCGTAGGGGACCGCACCGCCACTTCCCAGCAAATTAGGGACACTATTGCTCCTGGGGTATCGGCGAGGACCGTTCGCAACCGTCTCCATGAAGCTGGGCTACGGTCCCGCACACCATTAGGCCGTCTTCCGCTCACGCCCCAACATCGTGCAGCCCGCCTCCAGTGGTGTCGTGACAGGCGTGAATGGAGGGACGAATGGAGACGTGTCGTCTTCAGCGATGAGAGTCGCTTCTGCCTTGGTGCCAATGATGGTCGTATGCGTGTTTGGCGCCGTGCAGGTGAGCGCCACAATCAGGACTGCATACGACCGAGGCACACAGGGCCAACACCCGGCATCATGGTATGGGGAACGATCTCCTACACTGGCCGTACACCACTGGTGATCGTCGAGGGGACACTGAATAGTGCACGGTACATCCAAACCGTCATCGAACCCATCGTTCTACCATTCCTAGACCGGCAAGGGAACTTGCTGTTCCAACAGGACAATGGACGTCCGCATGTATCCCGTGCCACCCAACGTGCTCTAGAAGGTGTAAGTCAACTACCCTGGCCAGCAAGATCTCCGGATCTGTCCCCCATTGAGCATGTTTGGGACTGGATGAAGCGTCGTCTCACGCGGTCTGCACGTCCAGCACGAACGCTGGTCCAACTGAGGCGCCAGGTGGAAATGGCATGGCAAGCCGTTCCACAGGACTACATCCAGCATCTCTACGATCGTCTCCATGGGAGAATAGCAGCCTGCATTGCTGCGAAAGGTGGATATACACTGTACTAGTGCCGACATTGTGCATGCTCTGTTGTCTGTGTCTATGTGCCTGTGGTTCTGTCAGTGTGATCATGTGATGTATCTGACCCCAGGAATGTGTCAATAAAGTTTCCCCTTCCCGGGACAATGAATTCGCAGTGTTCTTATTTCAATTTCCAGGAGTGTATTTTAGAAAATTCAACTGTTACTAACAATAAACTGAGTAATTTTCCTTGCGAAACTTGCCAGTTCACTGCACTGTACGGCGCTGGCCGAATGCCAATGCGGACTCCAAAACTGCTGAAAAATGAATGTTGACACGCCACTCTTTGCGTTAGATGTTACGGCAGAAGCAACTGCAAATGTAACTTTACCGCGCAAGCGCCCTCGCACCAAAGAACTTAGAATGTCAGTGTAGCAATGATCTAGTTACCACAAGCTTACTCTGATATTCATCGAGTTTCAAAACGTGTATAACGGAATGAAGCGATCAGTAACAAAAGGCAAAACGAGGCAAGATAGACTCCTCTATACGCTAGCGTATCCAAAGCTTCCAAGAAATCAACATTCGCAGTCTACAGCAATTCAGATGTTGTTCACGAGTAAAATAAGTGCACTTTTACGCGATCAGAATCTGCGTGATCCGTGTCGACCACCATAGAGGATTTTAGGGCCCGAACAAGTTAACAAGAGCTAGCACAGAAGAGATTCAATGAATCTAAAATAAGCTTATATCGATAAGTCTGGCCACTACGGTTACGCATTTCTTCCGCAACACGTCTTAAATACTGGAACAATCTGTACCTCCTTTCTTTTCAATCATGTAGGACCATTCAGCGTTCCGAAAAGAGCATCGTAGACAGTTGCTAGATTTGTTCCTCATATTTTATACAGAATCTTACGAATATCCGCTTAGATGCAGCGCCTTTCCTCTAGCGAGATTCTTCATTCGGCCTTCTCTCCCGCACTAAGTTAATTTACTTATCTCTCATTTTTGGATAATGTAAAGTGTAAGAGCAAAAAGTTAGACGAAATGTTCGAGATTAAGCGATATTCTTATTTGGTTGCCGACAGGAAATTATTTCTGTTTTCGGTCCCAAGTAGATACTTTAATATCTATACAGGGACGAGGAAGTAAGATTACAATAAGGTCAGAGCAGGGTATGGGACGTGGAACTAACAGAACTGTAGAAATAGCCATAGGTTGGAAATGTACCGACACAAAAGACAGCCACTCAGCACTCAACGTGCGGGGATTCGTGCACTCAAACTGAATTGCACCAGCTACTATCTGGTACGTTAAAGAGCTCACTTAGTAACTAAATTAGGTTTACATCTACATCCATACTCCGCAATCCACCACACGGTGCGTGGCGAAGGGTACCTCGTACCACAACTAGCATCTTCTCTCCCTGTTCCACTCCCAAACAGAACGAGGGAAAAATGACTCCCTATATGCCTCTGTACGAGATCTTTCTTATATTATCTTTGTGGTCTTTCCGCGAAATATAAGTTGGCGGCAGTAAAATTGTACTGCAGTCAGCTTCAAATGCTGGTTCTCTAAATTTCCTCAGTAGCGATTCACGAAAAGAACGCCTCCTTTCCTCCAGACTCCCACCCGAGTTCGTGAAGCATTTCCGTAACACTCGCTTAATGATCAGACCTACCAGTAACAAATCTAGCAGCCCGCCACTGAATTGCTTCTACGTCCTCCCTCAATCCGAGCTGATTGGGATCCCAAACGCTCGAGCAGTACTCAAGAATAGGTCGTATTAGTGTTTTATAAGCGATCTCCTTTACAGATGAACCACATCTTCCCAAAATTCTACCAATGAACCGAAGACGACTATCCGCCTTCCCCACAACTGCCATTACATGCTTGTCCCACTTCATATCGCTCTGCAATGTTACGCCCAAATATTTAATCGACGTGACTGTGTCAAGCGCTACACTACTAATGGAATATTGAAACATTACACGATTCTTTTTCCTATTCATCTGCATTAATTTACATTTATCTATATTTAGAGTTAGCTGCTATTCTTTACACCAGTCACAAATCCCGTCCAAGTCATCTTGTATCCTCCTACAGTCACTCAACGACGACACCTTCCCGTACACCACGGCATCATCAGCAAACAGCCGCACATTGCTATCCTCCCTATCCAAAAGATCATTTATGTAGATAGAAAACAACAGCGGACCTACCACACTCCCCTGGGGCACTCCAGATGATACCCTCACTTCCGATGAACACTCACCATCGAAGACAACGTACTGCGTAATGGTTTGAGCTCGTCAAAGCTAGTAATCTTCTGAATTCTTCTTCATGGCCACACATGACAGAAGCGAATTTTCTGCGATATTTTCTGGGTAAAGCTTGACTATTAACTACACTAGAAGAACCGTAATGACATTATACTACTGAAACAATAAGCATAAAGACAGTCGAAATTTGCCACTCTAATGTACATTATTAATAATGGAAACTAATGGCCACAAGTTTCAATTTTTAGTAATCTGCAGAGTGTATGAATGGACATTCATTCTATCATATACAGCTTAAGCGGAGAGACACGCTGTTCTAGAAATTTCGCTTACAGGAGAAACCTTCGCTAGCTGATTGGCTGTCGCTCTTTGTTGATAGTTCCAAAAAACTTTCAATAACGACATTTTTTTATTCTGAAATTCTTTCTGCGAAGTCGCCTACTCTGCTCTGACTTTGTCACCAGGTTGTTTCCGTCTTCCCTCTATTTTCATTTGGATGAGAAACATCATTCACAATGCGACTTCAGAGGAAGTGTCGATCATCTGGTTTTTTTGTTTTGTTTTGTTTTAACGCGAGACTAACTACAGGAGTCTCATGATGAATTTAAGTTTCAATTTTACTTGTCGTTACTAGATGACCAGATCGTGGCAAACAGGAAATGGTTCACAAACGTTAGGGAAGCGCCTCCCGGAAGTTCCTCCCGAGTCAGAGGGGCGCTGACGGAGCACCGGATCTCCTCCCTCTTCCCGTTTCCCGGAGTTCCCAGAAACTGCGACGCTGGGTCCAGCTGCACCGCCTCGTAACGTCTCGCCATTGTCTCGACCTGCCGGACGCATTTGTAACCCGATGGGCGGCGCAGCACATCTGGTGAAGCCCTCTCAAACAAAACAACGTCGGCACAACATCCTACGTCTGCGCAAGCACCACCTCATCCCTGGCGAAGTAGTCACCCCACGCTCCGCGCATTCGCCCGAACGTAGCAGGTCCTGGATATGAGAGACCAGAGACACTGACTGCTTCATCACATCTGAGGCAACACACCTACAATCGCTCGCTTCGTGTTTCGGATTATGGCACTTGTTGGTGGTTTGTTACGTTGTATAAGGCAATGAAAAAGTGTTCGAATTAGCTTTATAAGAGACAAGATTACTTATGGGATAAAAACGAAACATTTTCATGTATCACACAGTAATCTTAATTATTGCAGTACGCATGAATTAGACGCACCTACCTACTGTAGTACCTCGTAACAGTTGTACTGTGGTAGTTCGAGACGAACTATTGGAGAATCCGATACTTTACTAATCGCGCTGATCCACCTTTTACTACGTAAACAGATGTTTACTATTAAAACTTCCATTTTTCACTAGCGTTATTCATTAGGCTATTCACAATTTTAATCAACCTAACTATTACTTAATCAGGTAACAGATTTTTTGTTTGGCATATAAAATGTTATATTCCATGTATTTTCGTAAATGCAAATACAGGAAAATACACGACCTGGATCTATACAATTAAAAATTCTAAAACAAATATTAGTAACATTTTGGATCAAATAATTTTTCATTTAATTAAAATCTGAGAATTTCTGATTGTTAAAAACACATACATTGCAAAACTGAATTACGTTTAATAGTTAATTCTCACTAAAAATATGCGTTTAAATTATATTAAGTACTTAGTGGTGCGTTACAGTAACTCTGTAATCATTTTTTTGTAATTATAATTAAGCTAGAACATTGCTGTCAATAATATGCGTCCTGGTCTTGGTTGTTAAGAACATATTTAAACAGTCTGGCGGCTGCGCCCGTCAAACCAATGCAAGTTCAGTTCACGAGAATACACGACATCACAACAGTACGCAAATACGTCAGAACTGGTTTTGTTTCGTTAAAATTAAATCAAAAAGGTGTTTGTAAGTCATTAAATGGAGCCAGTCTGATATTTAATGTACTTATTATATCTGTAACATCAGCCATACCACATAATGAAACTCAGGACTACGAAGTTGCAGCGAGCAATCTTCGATTGAAGGTTATCATCAAATACTCAGCATTCGAGTTAAGTATCTCATATAGAACTGTGACATCTTCCTGACTCCAGCTTACTGAAATTGACCCACGCTTCGTAATTACACTAAAGCACAAGCAATTTAAATGCACACTTGATCTGAATTTAAGGCAGGGAGTGCTACACCGTGCACTCAGCCCTTGTGAGGCAAACTGAGGAGCTAATTGACCGAGAAGTAGCGTCTACGGTCTCGTAAACTGACGTACGGCCGGGAGAGCGGTGCGCTGATCACATGCCCCTCCACGTCCGCATCCAGTGACGCCTGTGGTCTGAGGATGAAGTGGCGGCCGGTCGGTACCGTTGGGCCTTAGTCTTAGTGCTACACTGTGTATATAAAAAATACAAATAATCGATTGGTTAAGAGTGAGACGATGAACTCGTTTTCGTAGAAAGGAGCAGTAAAACAGAAGTGTCAAATGATGCTGCCACAGCACAAGGACAGTAATTTCAAATTCTAGCCACAGTGGCATCACCTAAGACTTTCCTATTTTTCCTCAGTTAAAGAGTGATAAATTGATCTCACTGAAGGAAAAGTTTCATGGTCAGAGTAGAGTTACGTTTGTACTTACAAAGAAAGCTAAATTTAATAACCGAAGCTGGCTTCGAAAATAAGAAACTGCAAAAAATTGTAGACCAAATGTCCGCTGATAGACATACAGCAGAGAGGCAAGTTTTTGTTACCAGCACTATATACTAAGCAATTTGTCAAAAAATATGTAGGTGAGCATTTAGTAATGAATGTGGCTTTGGGTGACACTACAGGCAGAAAATATCAATCGCAACTTGTCATATTTGTAAGATGACGTACCAAGTGACTTACAGGTGGTGCAAGATCTTTTGGACTAGATTAGGGCGTCACGTCAAAGAAGCACCGAATTGCGTTTTATTACAACATTCAGTGTCTATGGGAAGATTGTCAATATTCCTACAGACTGCGCTCACTTGTTACAGGTAATAAACAAGTGCATGTTTGGCTTTTAAATGCAAAGTACCACCAAGTATTGTAAGGTAGCTTTCCCCTGGTGACGGCGGCTGCACATAAAGTAACAGATGTCACAACTAAAACGTGGGAGACCCATCTTGATGCAATGAGTCATTGTGGAAATAAACCGCCCTAACTTGAGTACTATTTGATTTATTGACTAATTTTGCTTATCAGGCGCGAGCATCCCCAGATTTTCGTTGCCCTGGTGGCAACGCACTAGAGGCTTCAAAGCACCGCTAAGCACCATCGCAGAGTGGTGAGAGTTGGAGCCAGTGCTGGCGGCTGATAAGTGAAAGTAGTCAGTAAATCAAATAATACGCGACCTGTCGCTGTTTATCTGTACATTAACCAAACCGGTCTCCGTATCCCATGTAGGCGCTGCCTGCGCTTGCTAACAACGATGCAAGTCTGTTCTCCCGCCGTCCACCAATCACGGAACGGGATGGGTGCGCACGTCCTTCTTGTCCCACGTACCGAGCAGTGCGTTAGCCAAGTCATCCGGGACCACACTTTCATCACCTTATCTTTAGAAAGGTCACACAGTGAACTAGTCACACACTGATCGAGAGTGTTAAAGCCGGCCGAGGTGGCCGAACGGTTCTAGGCGCTACAGTCTGGAACCGCGCGAACGCTACGGTCGCAGGTTCGAATCCTGCCTCGGGCATGGATGTGTGTGATGTCCTTAGGCTAGTTAGGTTTAAGTAGTTCTAAGTTCTAGGGGACTGATGACCTCAGCAGTTAAGTCCCATAGTGCTCAGAGCCATTTGAACCATTTTTAGTGTTAAAGAAGTATTATCTGGCGGAAGGCCAGTTCGGCTGCGTAATGGAGCAGGCGAACTAACGGACGCACGCAGTCATACGCGGTGTTCTTTTGTCGTACGTCAGCGAGTGTGCGTGGCGGACTTAGGTCTGTCTCGTTTTATCGAGTACTCACATATGGGAATACCCCAACACCAGATTGGAAGGTTGCTTGTTGGTTAGTGGTATGCATCGTTGTAAGTGTTTGCGACGGTCTCGTAACCTGCAGATGTGTATCCCAAGTCATTAATCCAGGTGGTGTTCCTCCATGCTTGGAGTGACCAGTAACGGTGTTCTTGAGTCAGTACCAACCTCCGTATCCTGTAACAACGACAAGCAGAGGTAAATACGGTATAAGGTGGACAGACATGCGGATCCCATGACCAGGAAATGGTTGTGCTTGTATCGTTGCTTAACGGCTTTTTCTCCAGCATGGATGGAATATTTTAGCAGTAAGCATGCTACCATCGTTGACCCATACACTGACGTCGCAGGTCCTTGGTTATATTTTTGTCTTGCTTTAAATTGTTCGAAGTACCATCATAACAAGATCGCCCTTACCAAAGTTACAGAGGCACACCAGTCAGTCACATAGAGTGTTGCTTTTGTAGCTACAGTGTGGATGCTTCAGCTCTCTAGGAACCACATGTTAGTCGGACGTCTGCACAGATTCCCCTCTGATACGGCTGTGTGTTCCGTTGTGGCACGCAAGAAACCCCTACGTGACAAGTTATATTAATCGTAAATTCACTTAATTTTTCCCTTACTATACCTGCCCCTTCCCACACACCCCTCCACCCACCCCCAGCCCGCCAAAGCCAGTCGCTTCGCCACTTCCAGCCTTCACCCGTCCTCAAGCGAATCCCCAGTGATGCTGAAACCATTCGTCACTGGCGACTGAAGACGTGTGCCATCTTGTTACGATATGGCGTTTTTCTTAAGTACAGGGGATAGGCAAAATAATGTGAGCAGTGGTAGAAATGGGATGATTGTGTTTGACGGTCAACAACGCAGGTAAGGCATGCGTCGCGCAGGACTGTGCGTTCAGTACGGACTGGGCATCAGTGTACGTTGTTTATGAGTAGTGAACACTTTGAATTTGCGTTCAGAGGCCGAGGTCGACGTGCTATGAAAGACCTAACGAAGTTCCAAAGAGGGCAGATTGTGGGGGCCGGATTAGCTGGAACATCAGTGACCAAGACAGCAAACTTATTGAATGTTTCAAGAGTAACGGTTTCAACAGTCATGACAGCCTACACAACACACGGAAAGGCATCATAGTGTAAACGCAATAGTGGACGCAAATCGCAACTAAATGACAGAGATCGTCGTACGCTAACACAAATTGTGTCCAACAAACACAAAACTACGGCTGCTAAAGTGACAGAGCTCAATACCCATCTTCGAGACCCGGTATCTATCGACACTGTCCGCCGAGAACTTCGTAAAGCGAATATTCATGGACCAAAACCAACGCAAAGAAGAGTAAAACACGGTGTCAGGAGCATAATTTCCAGATGGCTTATCAGTGGAAACACGTCATATGGTCCGACGAGTCAACATTTACGTTATTTGCAACATCGAACCGGGTTTACATCTGGAGAACGCCAAAAGAAGCCTACAATCTTGATTGCTTGATTCCAACGGTTAATCGTTGAGGTGGAAGTGTGATGGTGTGGGCAGCCATATCATGGTATTCCGCTGGTCCCATCATTACTCTCAAAGGCCGTGTTACAGCATACCATTATGTGAACATTTTAGGTGACAAAGTGCACCCTATGATTCAGATGTTGTTCCCCAACAATGATGCCACATTTCAGGACTATAATGCACTCATTTATACAGCCAGGACAGTAAAATCGTGGTATGAGGAGCATGCAAATGAAATGCAGCGTCTCCCCTGGCCAACACGTCCCCAGATTTGAACACTATCGAACCATTGTAGATGGTATTGGAGCGGAGACTCTGGAGCGGATTTCCGCCTCCGTCGTCACTACACGAGTTAGAAGGGGTTCTGATCGATGAATGGCATAACATTCCACTGTAAACTATAAATCATTATATGCCAGTATTCCAAGAAGAATCGCACCTTTATTGCTGGCAAATGGGGTTCCACTCCTTATTAATAAACCATTTCCACGTAAGTACAGGTGTTCACATTATTTTGCCTGTCCCCTGTACCTCCTCCTGCACGTGCAGGCGAACATAACCGCTCCTCTTCTGCCACTTCATTCAGAACTCCTACTGCGGCGATCAAACGATTCAGCGCATCCTCTTGACGGCACGGACTGTTTCTCACCACCCCTGACCGTAAGCGATTCTCCAGTACGCGCGCTGCACGAGGCATTTAGCCGCCTGCTGGTTTGTCCTTTACGCATATAGCCACGCATCCGCTGACGGCCTTGTAATGTTTACACCGATCGTACCTCTGCAACCTTCAAGAGTTCTCGGTACCCCGGGAACACTGTTTCCCACTCAGAGCTTAAAATCTAACGCTATTGTTTGCAAACACGTAAAGTGTCGTATGCAGCGTCCTGAGAGGTTAGCTCTTCCAGTAACTTGATGTGGTCACATTAGCTAAAGGCAGGAGGACTCGCTTCTTTCACATGCAAATTCACAGCACTTGAGGTACGCCGTAAGCGAAACCTTAGTTTCTCTGTCCTGTAGATGCAGCGATCATCAACTTTTCTATGTTCAATGCCGGCAAATCATTGCTCTGGCGGAGTTTCCCTGTCCTGTACTTAAACCCTCTGGTGTTGCAAAACAAATGGTTACATCATTTTGTCAATATTATGCGTAAAGTCTTTTTTATTTTGGCGAATGTCATGTTAAAAGTCTTGCACACAGATGGTTCTAAGTTCTAACGTCATGTGGCACCAGTGTAAAGAATACGTTGATAAACGCCAACTAACCAGAGGCAGATACGAGGTGTGGCTAGAAAAAAACCGGACTAGTACTGGTGAAACAATAAAATCAATGCAATAAGGCTGAAAGTCGCGTGGCCCGTCACGTGACTCTCGCTCCGCCTACTGCTCGAGTTTCATCTGCCTCCTGCACTCAGTCTGCCCGTGGCGTCTGTTTTAAGTAGTTGACGTTTTGTCTGTGCGTCGGAAAATGTTGAGTGTACAGAAAGAACAGCGTGTTAACATCAAATTTTGTTTCAAACTAGGAAAATCTGCAAGTGAAACGTTTGTAATGTTACAACAAGTGTACGGCGATGATTGTTTATCACGAACACAAGTGTTTGAGTGGTTTAAACGATTTAAAGATGGCCGTGAAGACACCAGTGATGACACTCGCACTGGCAGACCATTGTCAGCAAAAACTGATGCAAACATTGAAAAAATCGGTAAACTTGTTCGACAAGATCGCCGTTTAACAATCAGAGCAGTGTCTGAGTTAACAGGAGTTGACAAGGAAAGTGTTAGGCAGATTCTTCATGAAAGTTTCAACATGAACAAAGTGTGTTCAAAAATGGTTCCAAAGTGTCTCACAATTGAACAGAAGGAACGACGAAGAATGATTTGTTCTGACATCCTGGAAAACATTGAAAGTGATCCCACCTTCTTACAAAATGTTATTACTTGCGATGAATCGTGGTTTTTTACTTGCGATCCCGAAACTAAACGCCAATCGATGCATTGGAAAACTTCTGGTTCTCCACGACAAATAAAGCACGAATGTCAAAATCGAAATTCAAGGCAATGATGATTGTTTTTTTGACATCAAAGGGATTGTGCACATTGATTGGGTACCAGAGGGACAAACAGTGAATCAGCATTACTACATTAGCGTCCTGGCTACCCTACGTGAGCGAGTACGGAGAAAACGGAACGATTTGTGGAGAAAAAAGTCATGGATCCTTCACCAAGACAATGCCCCAGCTCACAGTGCGTTGTCAGTGAAGACGTTTTTGGCAAAACACAACATTCCCATCTTAGATCATCCACCCTACTCACCTGATTTGGCCCCCTGTGACTTTTTTCTTTTCCCTAAAGTCAAGTCAGCTTTGAAAGGAACTAGATTTGAGACTGTTGAAGCAGTAAAAGAAAAAGCGACGGAAGTAATGTATGGACTTACCGAAAATGATCTGCAGCATTCCTATGAACAGTGGAAAATTCGTATGGAGCGGTGTAGAGACCGAGGAGGAGAGTACATTGAAGGAGATAACATGAAATTGTAAATAATTGTAAATAAATGTTTTTTCCAGCATCAGTCCGGTTTTTTTCTAGCCGCACCTCGTAACATTCAGAACGAACACTACAAGTCACAAAGGTGAAGGGAAGTGGCAAGTGAACTACAACTATTTCTACCCTTTCTCTTTTAATGTGTCGCATAAAGAAGATAACATTGAAATATTAAAGGCGAGTAGAAAATAGGTACATAAAATTATAGAATTGTGTCGTTGATGTCGATATTTTGGATGGAATCAATATAGGTTCCGCAAGAAAAATGTCTTGTTAACTAAAAAAAAAATGGTTTAAATGGCTCTGAGGACTATGGGACTTAACTTCTGAGGTCATCAGTCCCCTAGAACTTAGAACTACTTAAACCTAACTAACCTAAGGACATCACACACATCCGTGCCCTAGGCAGGATTCGAACCTGCGACCGTAACGGTCGCGCGGTTCCAGACTGTAGTGCCTAGAACCGCTCGGCCACTCCGCCCGGCTGTTAACTCAGCTCTCCCTTTTTGCGTATGAGCTCCAGAAGACCGTAGGTTAATTCCGGGATCACTAACTTCCGGAAGGCATTTGTTTACAGTTCCGTACCGTCATTTAATGTGCAAGACTCAAACTGAAGAATTATCGTGGCAATTTTGTGACTGGATTTAGAGCTTATTAGCAACAATAACACACCCTTCTCAACATGGACAAAACGTAATACGCAAAAGGAACTTCGGGAATATCCTAACAGAGTTTTTTAAGTCCGTTACTGTTTGTTATAAATGTTAAACACACAGGTAGCTTTATGAAGCTGTTCGTAGACGACGCTGTTGTAGAGATGCTGGGAGGTATTCAGGGAATTGACGCTTGGTGCAGAGATTGAGAGCTGACTTTCAACGTAAATAAATGTAACGTATTGTACATAAGCTGGTAGAAAAAAAGGACTATTACCGTTGGATTACATCGATGATGATAAATCGCTGGAAACTTTAACAGCCGTAAAATACCATGAAGTATCAAGCCAGAGCTACTTGGAGTGGAATCTCAGGTTGAGATTCAATCGAAGGATCGTATGTAAGTGTAATTCATCCACGCACGAAGTGATTTACAGAATGATTCGACCGATCGGGGATATCGCTCTTCAGTCTGGGACCTTACCAAATGGAATGAACGCGGGACACAGAAATACCAAATAGCGGCACGTACTAAACGTGTCCTTATCATCGCTTTTTCGCCGCTATAGCAAAAGTTCACTTGTTGCCGAAGTTTCTGTATTTTGCTTTTCTTGCATGGCTCGTAACGAGAACAGCTGCCATAAACATCTCCTCTGCAATGGAAGCACATCTACATTCATACCATGCAAACCACCTTGCTGTGTATGGTGGAGGGTAGTTTGCGTATCACTGTCACTTCTCCCCTTTCCTGTTCTATTCGCGAATAAATCACGGGAAGAATGATAGTCATTAAGCCTGTGTGTGGGCTCCAATCTCTAATGTTATCTTTATGGTCTTTTCGTGAGATATACGCAGGAGGAAGCAATATATTGGTTGTCTCTCCTAGGAATGTGCGCTCTCAGATTTTTAACAGTAGACCGCACCATGACGGACACGACCCCCTTACACCGTCTGCCATTGGAGTTGATTGATCATTTCTGTTACACTTTCGTGGTTACTAAATGAACCTATAACTAAACATGCTACTCTTTTTTGCATTTTCTCTATTTATTCTGTCAGTATTATCTACTAAAATTCATATATTTTAAGTTCATTTACGAATTATTTTACATACCAGAGATAGGAACAGATTGCCGCGTCATAGTGGAGTCCAAATGACTTCCTACTGCCGTCATAAGAACTAGCTACGAGAACATACCACCAGGTGGCATAGTTGTAGTGACTTAGCTATCTTGTCGACGGACAATTATTAACAAAGTCGGTACCAGAAATAAGTTTGAAAACGTAAAATAGCAATAAATACGAGAATTAAGAATCACAGAAAACTACATCAATAATACCCGTGATAATCGTAGCTCAAACAAATGAAAGCGAACGACATACAGCATTGGCAAATCTGTAACTAATGTGCCTGTAGTGGCCGTTCGCCCCGAGGCGCATTAACCCATTGGATGAAAGAGCTACGAACTGATAGGAAGCTGTCTCTAATTCAGTTCATTGTGAGTGAATTATTCTGTTTTGTACCTGTAAGGGACATGGTATATGAATTATCTCCGTAAAAAATGAGGTACCGCTAACTAATATCGATTCATTAGATGTTAAACATAGTTCATTCCAAAGGCCCCTACCGAGCGAGGTGGCGCAGTGGTTAGCACACTGGACTCGCATTCGGGAGGACGACGGTTCAATCCCGTCTCCAGCTATCCTGATTTAGGTTTTCCGTGATTTCCCTAAATCGTTTCAGGCAAATGCCGGGATGGTTCCTTTGAAAGGGCACGGCCGATTTCCTTCCCAATCCTTCCCTAACCCGAGCTTGCGCTCCGTCTCTAATGACCTCGTTGTCGGCGGGACGTTAAACACTAACCACCACCACCACCAAAGGCCCCTCTTACGGCCTTCGGCACACGTCTCGTGCATTCGAACGTTGAGTGTTGAGCGTGCCGAGTTTCTGGCGTCATAGCGTGAAGAAACCACTTTGGGAATGTTATGATTCTCGTGGTCAGTTGCTATGATGACAGGTGGCCAATGCTAAATAGAAACATATATTGCAGGTTCGGCAATGAAGTCGGTAAGGAGCTGGCTGTATAGTCTGTATCTGTGACGACTTAAATAATTAGTAGTCGTCGGTAAAAATAATATATATTGTACTTAACTTGTATTACAGGCTTCTTCATATGCTGCATACATATAATTACAAACATATCTAGAGAGGCATTAGTTACGCCATACTTTACCAGGCGCCTTGTTAGAGGTTGCTTCCTATCAGCTGAAGGCTGTGCTACATTCCTAGTTGACGTACCGAACAAGAGTGGACGAGAGTTCGCTAGATACTTGTCACAAGCCGCGGAGCGGCGCTAGTCGCGACTCGCGGATCCAGCGATATCTATTATGGACCGCGGTCGATATCTGCAACGCCTAACAAATGTGGTACCGAACGTTGACACCAGAGGGAAGTCTTTCCAAACGTGCAGAGTAATATCTGATATGGCCAGGGTTACCATCTGACGTATTGCAATCGTCACCGTTATGGAACTTCTTGTCCCGACATCCCGACAAGACCCAATTTTGAAACTTCGTGGCAGATTAAAACTGTGTGCCGGACCGAGACTCGAAATCAGGACCTTTGCATTTCGCGGCAAGTGCTCTACCAACTGAGCTACCCAAGCACCACTCACGTCCCGTCCTCACAGCTTTACTTCTGTCAGTACCTCGTCTCCTACCTTCCAAACTTAACAGAAGCTCCCCTGCAGACCTTGCAGAACTAGCACCCCTGAAAGAAAGGATATTGCGGAGACATGGCTTAGCCACAGCCTGGGGGATGTTTCCAGAATGAGATTTTCACTCTGCAGCGGAGTGTGCGCTGATATAAAACTTCCTGGCAGATTAAAACTGTGTGCCGGACCGAGACTTTGGGGAGTGCTAGTTCTGCAAGATCTGCAGGAGAGCTTCTGTTAAGTTTGGAAGGTAGGAGACGAGGTAATGGCAGAAGTAAAGCTGTGAGGACGGAGCGAGAGTCGTTCTTGGGTAGCTCAGTTGGTAGAGCACTTGCCCGCGAAAGGTAAAGGTCCCGAGTTCGAGTCTCGGTCCGGCACACAGTTTTAATCTGCCAGGAAGTTTCATATCAGCGCACACTCCGCTGCAGAGTGAAAATCTCATTCTTCAAGACCCAATTTTGTCCCGATTTTTCAACACGCTGTTACGAGCCAGGCTCAAGTGTTGAAGTGATGCCATCTGTTAACACAACATGTAAATCCAGCCTCAGTTAATTTTATTCATGTCAGCATGTTTATGTTGACGAGGTCACCTGACAGGTGGCGTTGCACGTTGCGTATCCTGTACCGACTATGCAAGCACCTTCTACATCTAGCGCCATCATTCGTGGAAGTACCATTCTCCAATAGTACGCCGCTGAAACCATCTAAGCTGTGCCACGCGGAAGAATCGGGCAGTTCCCATTTGGATAGCGATCTGAAGAGGCGATTCTTTCTAAACATAACATGATCAACGAGTGCAGTAACGTTTGAAGTGTTTACTGCGAGTATACAGGACGTGAAGTGTACAGTGTCGTGTACTTCTATGACTTAAGTCTTATTGTCGACTGTTTACCGTCTAATATACTTATGTTATCATATCTTACGAAAATGCCTAAAGATGGAAAGGGAGAGTGCCACTTTTCGGATGGTATACAAAAGAGTGGTCTTTTGTCAAGAAAGGACGTACGCATCAGGAAGCGTTGTGTGAGATTAGCAGCTGTTTGATCTCAGTAACTCACGTAGGTAATGCAGACGTCGAGGCATCATGTTTCTACGAAGAATCACACAACCAGATTCGCAGTAGCATCGATATCAAAGCCTATTTCTGCATGCATGATTGAGGAAGATACCCAGGAAGAATTGATCGTAGCTAATGCAGAACTAACAACAGCTTATAAAGTCGTCACGCATTATCAGTACTTTAGTTCTCCTGAAACTGAATACCGCAATGTATCCTGACTCCAAAGTCGCCGCAAAGCAGTCTATATCCATGACCAAAATTACAGCGGTTATTGAAAATATGCTCGCACCACACTCCGTGTCTCAATGCATACGAAATTACAAGAAGTTTCATTTTACGGCATAGCCACCTACACATCAAACCACAAGGCTGAAACGATGTTCCCTTTAGCTGCTCAAAACTTAACTGAAACTGACGGAATCCAGCAGATTCTGTTGAAGTTTGGTTCACTGAATAACGAACATATGAGACAATTGCAAAGTTTTGTCGAAACAATTTAAGACAACTGTAAATTCCATTAGATAAACCAATCGCTTTTTGTGGAGTGGATACAATACCAATTCCAACTTTAGATGGCTTCATCGACACGGCTAGTGGATTATGTTTCACCAAATTAAAGAAGAAATAGGAAAATATGTGCAAGGAACTGGATGCCCTGCCCATGTTTTCCACAATACTATATCAAACGCTGCTGGAGTCTTAACTGTCGACACTGAAATAAAGGTCATGAAAATATTTTATTCTTTTTCAGTACTCATTCTAAAGACAGAGAAGCTGAAAGAGTTCTCGTTACACGTTGATGTCAACCAGCAGACTCTTCTATCTCACTCAAAAACAAGATGGCTGTCAATAATTCCCGCGGTTTTAAGCTTTGTGTTCCATTAAAACATTTTTTTTGACGTGAAGACAGGCCACCTAAACTAATTTCAGATATTTTTCAGTAAATCGGTCATGTTAATGCAGTCAGACTAGGCTATGTTGGAAAAAAATAAATAAAAATCATCGAGAAGAATAAAGTCTCGATAACTGAAATAAGAAATATATTTATCGACACTCAAAGGTGTGTAAATGAAAGAAAGGCTGCCAATTTTACTGGCGTACGAAACAAGATTAATCTGAACAAATTAAAGAATGAGAACCCTAACCAAGAAATAACGAATATGACTTCGATATCTGAGGAAGAGGCAATGGCTTTCTGTATCATAGCATTTGATTACTTAGAGAAATTGGCAGAATTCTTTTAATAAATATCAGGTATTTAAATGGATGACGGTATCTGAATCCCCAGTTCGGGTGACAACTGAAAACGTTATTATATACCTGACTAAAAATGGTGTGAAGGTTTCAGGCGACAATTGTTTTCAGGAATGTATGGATCGGAAGAGCGTTTTGGTAACCAAGCGTGATTCGGAAGAATGGAAATCTCAACAAGCCGTGGAAGAAAGGTGAATCCACTTTCTTAAGGAAACCGGAAATCCTGAACGCAAATGCCATCTGCTATATTATGCGAGTATTTGTTTCCTATTCCTGCACACAATGCCACTCTGGAAGAAGTGCTGACGTCAACCCACTGGACTGATGTAAGAAATTGACTGATGACAGGGACTGCCTTACAGTGCAACTTTAACTAGAAGCTTACTTGCATGGATTTTTTTATAAATACGTCACAGTGAAAAAAAGACTAGCTGAAAAAGGTGAAATCTTCCGAAAAGCATGGTGTACCAATTACTTCCGACGTAACAAGTTCCATGTAAAATTTTGTCTTTATCTCTACACCTCCATCTCGGAGTGTCCAGACGAGGTCCCAGCCAGATATGGCAACCCTGAATATAACAGGTATTCTGAACGTACGTTTGAACGTTGACCAATGAGATAGAAGAACGTCACCTACGTCAGATCCACGCCATCTTTCTTCGGTGTAGACTCGCGAAACGCCATATTGACTTTCAGTTGAAGCCCACATATATATACATATATGCCGTTTATAGGCATGGGGAAATTAAGGATCTCTCGAAAAGCCACCGTTTATTGTATAATTTATCATAATACACAAATAAAAAAAAGTTTTGCATCACCCCAATGCCCAGAACTCTTGAAGACAGACGCTGAGTGTGGATATTGTATGACAGACACAGTCCCTTTAACTGTTTAGAGATGTCACTAAACCCGCCCAAAGATGTAAACAACCATGGATGAGCAGCGCCTATTACACGGAGGGGGTCCGACAGCCGATCAGTTCCAGTCATTCCACCAGGAAGGAGGTAAGCGACTCGTGTTGTCTGTAGTTCAACCATGCATAGACGGTCAATACGGCGGTTCGATCGCGTCCGCGTTGTTACTTTATGTCAGGAAGGGCTCTGAACAAGGGAAATGTCCAGGCGTCTCGGAGTGAACCAAAGCTATGTTGTTCCGACATGGAGGAGATACAGAGACACAGGAACTGTCGATGACATGAGTAGCTTAGGCCGCCCAAGGGCTACTACTGCAGTGGATGACCGCTACCTACGGATTAAGCCTCGTGTGAACCGTAACAGCAACGCCATCATGTTGAATAATGATTTTCGTGCAGCCACAGAGTGTCGTGTTGCGACTCAAACTTTGCGCAATAGGCTGCATGATGCGCAACTTCACTCCCGACGTCCATGGCGAGGTCCATCTTTGCAATCACGACACCAGCAGCGCGGTACAGATGGGCCTAACAACATGCCGAATCGACCACTCAGTATTGGCATCACGTCCTCTTCCAGGTGAGTGTCGCATATGCCTTCAACCAGACAATCGTCGGAAACGTGTTTGGAGGCAACCCCGGTCAGCCTGAACGCCTTAGACACACAGTTCAGCGAGTGCAGCAAGGTGGAGGTTCCCTCCTGTTTTGGGGTGGCATTATGTGGGGCCGACGTACGCCGCTGGAGATCATGGAAGGCGCCGTAACAGCTGCACGATACGTGAATGCCATCCTCCGACCGATAGTGCAACCATATCAGCAGCATATTAGCGAGGCATTCGTCTTCATGGACGACGTTTGGCGCCCCCATCGTCCACATCTTGTGAATGACTCCTTCAGGATGACGACATCGCATATTCTCCAGACATGAACGTTATGGAAGACGCCTGCGATAGATTGGAAAGGGCTGTTTATGGACGAAATGACCCGCCACCCACTCTGAGGGATCTACGCCGAATCGCCGTTGAAGAGTGGGACAATCTGGACCAACAGTGCCTTGATGAACTTGTGGATAATATGCCACGACGAACAGAGGCATGCATCATTTGAAGAGAACATGTTACTGGATATTAAAGGTACCGGTGTGAACAGCAATTTGGACCACCACCGCTGAAGGTCTCGCTGTATGGTGGTAGAACATGCAATGTGTGATTTTCATGAACAATAAAAAGAGCGGATATGATGTTTATGTTGATCTCTGTTCCAGTTTTCTGTACAGGTTCCGGAACTCTCGGAAACGAGGTGATGCAGACCCTTCTTTGATGTGTGTAAAATAACGGGAAACTTCGTGTTCGTGGTTAACTTGTGTATTACGAAAGCATGACGCTTCAAGGCAATGGCAGCTAAGGAGCCATAAGAAACGCAATGTTTTTTATACCTTTCGTTATAATTAAATGTGGGTTAATAATATATATATATATATATATATATATATATATATATATATATATATATATATATAATTAAAGCTTTCTGCAAGCGGTAAGAAGCAAAGTGTAATTATTCCACAATTATAGTCGGTATAGCGTAGTGAGTAGAATCACAGAGTGAGAGCGTAAGGGTAGGTGTGTTGCGGCTTCGCGACTCATTAGATTGAAATATTTTTATTGTTTGCCTTAGCGTTATTTGAGAGGATCTGATACTTTCTTATCAGGTTAATAAAAGTATATTCAATAATAACCGATGTTGTGTAAATAGACGAGTAAGTTCATCTTTCTGAGGTGTGAGTTTGTCGAGTGGTTTAGTCTTTTAAACAGTTTGTACTACCTATCTTAAGACATCTTGCACTTGCTTCTTTTAAGTAGTTTATTTCACACGTTGTGAAGATTTTGTTGCTGAATAGGACAATGATCAAGTAAGAATTTTTCTGTCTTACAACATGTCCGTGGATACTGAATGGAGCAAATGTGGGTTTTAATGGAGCTAGCACCAGTCCATTTCCTAAACAGTGTGACATGTGAGTCATGTAAAGTCGACAACTGCCGCCGGAGTGCACTGCGATTCCATGCAGCACATTAAAAAAACGTACCGTATGCGTAAGTCGCATCGTTGAACTCGACGCGCTCACCGTTGTGCCGTCCGCTTTAGAAAGGAAATGGCTGTCGGGTAGAATCTTGCAACGGGAAAGAACGTCTCTTCTCGCTGCTTATTGTCGTCAGCGTCTTCTGCACTCCATCGCACTGCTTGGCCGCCTCGCCTTGTAAGTCAAGAGCACTCGGATTTTACTGCCCGGAGCAACTGGTCTCGCGGCCCTGAAGGAGCTGGCGCATAGGATACATCGAACGACTCGCGAATAAATTACCACAAGTATACTGCCCTCAGAGAAACTTTGCGCTGTAGGAAGCTGCATCTTTTTACGGCTCTTAATGTTTAAGTGATTATCGGGGCAGCTCTATGTGCTCTGCACAGTCTCTCGGCCTTGTACACGCATTAGTGGCTTCGGTGTTATATTACGCCTCGAAGCGTAGAACAGTACAACTCCTCCTATGCAAAGCGTGTCCGGCAAAGGATGCTGTGCTCACATGCTAATTCGGCGCTGTAGGCGTTTCGATGGTAACACTGTCATCATCGGGTGCATTAGCTTACGTTTTACGCAACGAACTTCGTTAGTAGCATTCATTTCATCCCGAGTTGTGAAGAAAATACTATAAGGTGTCCCGAGCTAGCGGTAAAATTCCGACGTTAACATAGCGTCGATGGCTTTTACACACACACTGAAACCTCATCAGCTTGGACTAACTGGGGCGAGTTCCAGTACTAATCACTGAAGCAACGAATTATGCAAATGTTTTTTAAAATAATTATCTGAAGCGGGAATCAGGAACGTAACACGATGTAGGTAGTGATTAGAAAACGAGGTGAACTGCGTCATTATCTGAAATACTATAAAGTGTGATTTGAAAACAACAAATATGATGATATTACAGTAATGAATAAAAGGATTAAACAAATTTCCGCTGTAATGCATGTTTGAAAGTTACGTTGAACAAGCTTGACATGTGCACTGTTTCACATATATAATACTATATTCATTTCAGATCGGAAATATCCAACGTACTACAAATTTATATGCTTTTTTTGTCTAGAATGGTACGTACATCACCTGTTGTTTGCTGTTCTTTTCTGGATCTACAATAACCTAGTCCACAGCAGCCAGGGAGGCAGCACTATCACATATTGATACCATGGCAACATTTTCATTTCAATATTTGTTTGATAATGGCTTAGAAAAGGAACTATGTTTTCCGTTGAGATCGTTTCGTGCATTGTTCTTTTATCTCTCATTGTCACATGTCGTTTATTGTAAGGTAATTCCGATTAATGTCACTAAAGTGAATGTGACCAAAGACAAATATCCCTCTTTTAAAACAGTCTTTATTTTTTTACGGAATGTAACTTGTCCACTTAAACTTTTCCCATACACTTCTCAGTTACAGCTATTATGCCGATTAAAATAACTGAACAGCAATCCAGTACTAGTCTTGAAACCTATTTGGCCTAATTTATTTACAAATATTTCCACTGCAGCTCGACTTCTCTTTCAGAAGCTTTGAGTGTCGTTGTTTGCACCTGGCGTACAAAACATCATCAATGGTGGCCAGTTTTAGTCCAGTTGTCGCTTTTCATTTCCTGTTTAGTTTGTCATATTTTAGCACGAAGAACGAAGAATTTTTCTTGCGATTTTTGTCAATGTCGTAGAATGTTGACTTAGCAGTGCCACACTCTGTGATAACGTTCTGGGTGGAAGCACCAGCCTGGATTTTGTCAAGCATTCTCGTTTTATCTTCCGAACTTACTTTCTTTCACTCCCGCATGTCGTCAGAGATGCGGGATTTAGCACGACTCATGTGGATTCCAGCAAGTAAACTCAGCAACCTTTGACTTTGTTGTATGCTTATGACCCACAATGATACATACGTTACTCAATAATGGGCACGGTTGAAGAGAATGGAGTGGGAGGAAAAAGTTCAACATTTTATGATCAATGAGCTTGACGCGAATGATGCGCAATACGGTAAGGCGGCGTTTCGCGAATTCCAAATCAGTGGTGACTATTAGTGAAGGGTAACTGCACTTCCAACACACGCAAAACATGGCCTTTATGTACATTTTGATACTGCTGTACTTTACTAACTGTCTAAGCAACGGTTTTAAAGCAGACGAGGGTGATTTACCCCACAAGCATCTTTGTTCGCATTTACGCCTGAACCATATAACTCCTCGTGCAGAGTAAACTGAGTCACGTTTCCTAGCCTCCTATTAGCCTAAACATGTGTCAGTTGTTGCGGCTGTTGCTTCCGTAGCTACAAAGTGCAACATAGTTCTCCAAGGATAGTGTTACTTATACCAACAGGATGAGGAAAATAAAACTGGTCAGTCATATGTAGAATGTAAGTAGGATTGCTTAAATATTTTCATGGACCTTAAGCTAGGCAACCCTACTTACATCGTCCGCTTCTGGGGTTGATCAGGTAAGTTGGTTTGTCTCTCTTACGGTGTATACCATGGCAACCTGACCTAGTAGATAGTGTCGGAAGTTCCATGCGGCTTCTCGCGGATGATGCTGTAGTATACAGAGAAGTTGCAGCATTAGAAAATTGTAGCGAAATGCAGGAAGATCTGCAGCGGATAGGCACTTGGTGCAGGGAGTGGCAACTGACCCTTAACATAGGCAAATGTAATGTATTGCGAATATATAGAAAGAAGGATCTTTTATTGTATGATTATATGATAGTGGAACAAACACTGGTAGCAGTTACTTCTGTAAAATATCTGAGAGTATGCGTGCGGAACGATTTGAAGTGGAATGATCATATAAAATTAATTGTTGGTAAGGCGGGTACCAGGTTGAGATTCATTGGGAGAGTCCTTAGAAAATGTAGTCCATCAACAAAGGAGGTGGCTTACAAAACACTCGTTCGACCTATACTTGAGTATTGCTCATCAGTGTGGGATCTGTACCAGATCGTGTTGACGGAGGAGATAGAGAAGATCCAAAGAAGAGCGGCGCATTTCGTCACAGGGTTATTTGGTAACCGTGATAGCGTTACGGAGATGTTTAGCAAACTCAAGTGGCAGACTCTGCAAGAGAGGCGCTCTGCATCGCGGTGTAGCTTGCTCGCCAGGTTTCGAGAGGGTGCGTTTCTGGATGAGGTATCGAATATACTGCTTCCCCCTACTTATACCTCCCGAGGAGATCACGAATGTAAAATCAGAGAGATTCGAGCGCGCACGGAGGCTTTCTGACAGTCGTTCTTCCCGCGATCCATACGCGACTGGAACAGAAAAGGGAGGTAATAACAGTGGCACGTAAAGTGCCCTCCGCCACACACCGTTGGGTGGCTTGCGGAGTATAAATGTCGATGTAGATGTAGTTGTATGAAATATTTTCAGAAGCAATTTTACGTATTTCCTCCCCCGTGTATGTTTGTGCCTTGGTACAGCATCGAGAAATGTTTGACAGTGACATAGTGTCAAAATTGAAATAGCACAATAAAAATTTCTACAGCCAAACGTAGTAAAAAACGCCCCTTAAACGATTCTCACAGCCCTCAGCCCCATAATATAAGAAGTTTAATTCGCTTTTTACCTTAATATTTAAGGTACAATCCCTGCTCCCAAACGGTTTACAAAGGACATAATTAGTGTACCAAATGCTACATTTGCTTTGAAAACAACGTGCGGCACAATTGAGTGCTACAAGGCCGTGGACTCGCCTTAAGGAAGAGCTGAGTCCCCGTCCAATCATTCAACTGCAGGTTTCCCGCAGTATCTCTATACCGCACTAGGCGAATGCTGCGACGGTACTTTGAGCGACGTGATGGTCAATTTCCCCACACTCATCCCTTTGTTAAGACCTGCCGCTGCGCTTGTAATGACGGCCAGGTCGTCGGACACTAAAACTCCAACTTCGCTCCCATTTCGTTATTCATATCAAATACGTCCTCTGTTCTCGATACTCCAGCACTTCTTAATGTACAACTGATGGCGCACTATGACTGACACGAACTACTTTCAAAGCGGAAAAAGAATGTAAGGTAGGTGTCAAGAACGGTTTTGATTCTAGCTGAGTCTGTCTAACTGTATTAGATATGTATCCCAGCGACGTCAATTAACAAGTAAATATCTCGATTACCCGCAGACAGACAAAAGCATGAAGTTATCGCGAAAAATAGTAGCGGGAGTATCCAAACGTAAATGAGCGGAGCTTCGGACAGAGGTTGTATAATCAGTAATAAAGAATGTTTTATTCTCCCGTGGAGTTTAAACTACCTCAGACTGCAATTTGGTGCATATATAGCTTGCGTGATGTAATGGGGAGAAGTACCGGCAATAGCCGCCTGCAGAACGAAAGGCACTCAGCTTATTGGCAGTTTGATCTCCGAGTAATGACAGACGCAATAAAGTCCCGTGTGTTGTCGCTACCTGTAATGAGTGCTGAATGTGGGAACGGCATAAATAAACAAGTGAGTCGCAGAACGACCGTTTAAATGAAAATGGAGTCGACGGAACGGTCTGACAGAACGAGGGCTGATTACTGCGAAATATACAAGTACTTCAGGAAATGCGAGGGGATTTGTACATTCACGGTGGAGGCAGAGCACCAGTTAAGTATCTTGAAACAGCTGAGCAATCTACGTATCAATTCTAAGAACTCGGTTCAGCTGTTGCTGTGGAGTGGAGGATCGCCCGAGTTCTGACGTGGAGGATAGCGCTCAACAACTAATTAGCCGGGTTCCGCTACTTGTTGATCTTAGGGGAAGCTGCCAGTGAGGGGAAGAAAAATGATACGTCTCCGTCTGCTGTAAAAAAACGATGTCAGATTTCTGCCTTTCCAGATGGCAACAGAAAAGAGAAAGTAGCATTTCTGAGACCGAGACGATGTTCCCTTAACTGTCTAGTATTTATGTCGTATGTTAGGTCTCGAAGTAACCTGTTGCTTTTTTTCGGTAATCTTGAGTACTAATGAAGCCTTATGTTATTCTTCCAGATGTTTACCAGCATTTTTTAATTTCCCTTTAGCATCACGGTTTTCTCACTAGTTCCTAAGCTTATTTTTCCTCTTCATAAACTAACACGAGAAAATTAAATGACCTATTAGCAAATCTCATTTATCTTCCGAGATTTTTTTATTACTGTGCACAATACGTCACCGTACAAGGAAAGTAAAGTCAAACATTTAATTGAATTAGATAGTCGGAAAAGAAATGGAAGGACGATAAATTACTGTTGGTAAAAATGCAACAAGAAGGAGACATGTGATTACAACGGAATTTATGCCCCAAATTAAGCACAAGAAATATACAAATGGCACGCAAATGCACTTTGAGGTGAGTGTTAGGTACAGTGTGAAATCGCAATGTGCTCCAATGAGAGCAGTCACGTCGCGGCACAGAACCAAAGAAGGTCTTGATGTGTTGCAGGGGAACACTGCTACACGGTTCGTGAACTTGGTCACAAAGCATCGATAGTGGCTGCAGGAGAATCAGAAAGAACAAGTTGACGACCGACCATATCTCAGACGTGTATCCATGGCTGAGGTACCTCTCGTTATTTGAAGAAAGCTTACACGTTATTCATCACAACAGGCCGGGCATTGTCCAGCTGAACTAAGGCGTTTGCAGCTGCGTGCTCGATGGACATTGTCTAGGGCTATAAAACTTCCCCGACGTAGTGGTTGCTGTTCGTATTGCCCTCAATACACAGGAGGCAAGACCACTTATTATACCCATCACGTTTGGCGTTTGTTCGCTACGCCAATCAACAATGTAGTCTGCTTTATGTTGTTCACCACGCCCGCTTCCATCACATATGAGGCATCAATACGGGGCAAGCTGAAGTAAGACTCGTCTGAAAACCTATATTGTTCCATTCAGCATGGCAGTGAAGTCATTCGCGTACTCATTGCTAGCTTAGGCGTTGGCGGGTTCTGCTCAGTGAAAGTCGACGCAGTAGCATGCATACCACAAGCCGAGCCCTCGTCCGATGGTGCCGAACTGTCGACGCAGATGTGTTGGTTGATTGGTTGACTCGGGGGAAGGAGACCAAACAGCGTAGTCATAGGTCCCATCGAGTTAGAGAAAGATGAGGAAAGAAGTCGATCGTGCCCTTTGACAGGAACCATACCGGCAAAGACATGTCTACTTTACACCTGTTGCAATGCTTCAAGGCCGCACGTGGAACGGAGCTGTCACACCGTAAGATAGTCACAATTTTCCTTTACATAGCTATAGTTGCTGGCTCCCAGTGCTTTTACTACAGACATCGAGCAAGGAAATGTGCCGAAAAGGTGCGTCGTCTGAAAAGAAGCCAGTTTCTCAGGTGACCCACTTGTGAGGAGATTTAGATTATATTAGATTAGATTAGTTTTTCTTCCATAGATCCGTGCTGAGGAGATCCTCGTGGATGTGGAACATGTCAACTTTTTTTAAAAAAAAAGCTGAAATAACAATACCAATAGTGTGAATATATACAATACATCATTTGTTTCTATTAAAAAATTGGTCAATGGAGTAGAAGGAGTTGGCCACTAGTAAGTCTTTCAGGCTCCTTTTAATCTGATCTTTATTTGTAACTAAATTTTTTATGTTTACTGGCAAATTATTGAAGATGAGTGTTCCTGAGTAGTGGACCCCTTTTTGAACTAAAGAAAGTGCTTTTAAGTCCTTGTGGAGATCATTTTTGTTCCTGGTATTGTATGTATGAACTGAGCTGTTTGTTGGAAAAAAGAGATATATTATTTAGGACAACTTTCATTAAGGAGTAAATATACTGAGAGGCAGAAGTTAGTATACCCAGTTCTTTGAAGAGGTTTCTACAGGACGTCCGTGAATTTACTCCACAAGTAATACGTATTATATGTTTTTGGACTCTGAAAACTTTTGTTTGACTTGAAGAGTTGCCCCAAAATATTATACCACATGACATTATGGAATGAAAGTATGCAAGCTTTTTGATTTTTATGTTTCCTATGTTTGCTAACACTCGAATTGCAAATACAGATTTGTTAAGGCGTTTCTGCAGTTCTGTGGTGTGCTCCCCCCAACTGGATTTATTATCAAGCTGTAATCCCAGGAATTTAAGACTGTCAACCTCTTCTATCTGCTCTTCTTCATACTTTATGCATATGCTGGGTGGGTATCTCTTACAGGTTCTGAATTGCATACAGTGAGTCTTTTCGAAATTTAATGTCAGTGAGTTGGCTTTAATCCATTTATTAATATCCATGAAAATATCATTAGCAGATATTTCTAGAACTACACTCGACATACTATTTATTGCAATACTTGTGTCATCTGCAAACAAAACGAACTCTGCTTCTGGCAGTGTAACTGATAAGAGATTCACACACAGGGACATGCTAAAGTTATCTCTACTTCTTAGTGTCAAGTACCGGGTTGTTATAATTAAAATGTAGCTATTCGCAGACGTTCAGTGTGGCCTGCAATTACTGTATGCCAGCGAAACGTGGTAGATATTCTAACGCGTTAACGCGGAACCGATTTAGGCTGGAAAAAATACAATTCCAAATTTGGTCAGCAGGTGCGAATCTTGCGCTATGAATGCAAGAAAGGCGTATAGAAATGTTTCCATATGTAAGGGATTAGGCACGGGATGTGAGCAGAAAAGGTGAAACAACTCAAGAAGGCATAATGCTGATTTCACTATTTACCGCTACTCACACAATCTGTTCGATATGAGCGCCCGGGATGTCGACGAGATGCTGTAGAGAGCTAAATTTGCACCTGGTGTCCAAACCTGGAACTAATTTTTTTCATCATAAATCGGTTCCGCATTAACGGATTAGCATATGTACCAAGTTTCGCTGCCGTACGATAATTACAGCCAACACTGGACCTCTGTGAGTAATCGCACTTAATTGTAACCACCCTGTACTTTCATTTCTGTGGTGACCACAATTGTGGGATCTTTGATTTTTCTGGGAGAATGCTCATAAAACAAGAACACATGAAATACTAGTTAACTGTATTACCTAAATGAACAGAAGTTTTACTTCGACAAAGTTCTTTGTGCAGGATTTCATGATAATTTACAACTGTTGCTGACTGTGAAAGCCTCACTTGATACACTAATTAACAAACTGTGCTTTTGCAGTGCAGAATACAACCTTTACGAAAGTACATTTCATCAGAAACATAAACAACGGTCATTGTTCTTCCCAATGATGTTGGCTTCTGTAACTGAGTCCACGAGATGGACTGAGCTCTTGCATGTTCCACACTATATAGACCTCAGCGTGATGGCGCTGAAACAGTGAGAGACAGGCGTGTCTTCCGAAGTCTGTCCCATTGGTTGTTGCGGACCGCAGCGAGCCATCGCTAATGTCTGTGGTATCGATACACGTTGCCGACTATGGTGTGGCACTGCGATCTCTAAACGATAACACAATTTCGATACCAATACTTCTCTTATACTTTTCAATTGGTAAATTTACTAATGCCAGTACTTTACAGGCGGTATTATACCGAACGAGCCTTGTAATGATTTTCTACTTCATATTCGCCCTAGGCTTTTAGCCGCATGACAGTTACAGCGCAGCTGAACGTTCGACCAACAACGGGCCAACAATTGAACGAGTGTTGCGCATGTTAGCGACAGAGCGTGTGTACGAAAAAATTTGCGACGCTTCGCCAACCTGTTCGTTCACTTGTAATCCCCATATTTTCACGTTTCGACTTGCTTGTTTCCTTTTCCTGTTATCGTTTAAAACAGTTTAGCCGCGCGGGATTAGCCGAGCGGTCTCAGGCGCTGCAATCATGGACTGTGCGGCTGGTCCCGGCGGAAGTCCGAGTCCTCCCTCGGGCATGGGTGTGTGTGTGTTTGTCCTTAGGATAATTTAGGTTAAGTAGTGTGTAAGCTTAGGGACTGATGACCTTAGCAGTTAAGTCCCATAAGATGCACACACATTTGAACAAAACAGTTTAGGTGCAAGAATTATTGAATCAGAGACACAATCACCCCAACAGAAAAAAACTTTACAACGTGTTAATAAATTCGACAATAACGGAGTTAGCTGCTAAATTTGTTTCAAAAATTTGAATTCTACATGGAACACTCCACACATGAAAAATAGTTTAAGGAAACATCCCATCAAAATAGCAAGACAAAATTATCCACTTAGCATGATAGTAAGACAATGCATAGAGCGTTATGTATTTTTATTATAAATCCATGTTGAGATTGATGGAAAAATGTGGTTAATCAATAACGCTGTTTTGAAACAACCGAATTTTAGAAATAACTGTACTAAAAAGCTGTTCTACAAAATAATATCTTAGTAATTCAATCATCATTGATATGCTTGATTAGCCGTAAGAATGTACTTTAAATTTTGGAGTTATGGGTTGTTTTTTGAGTTCGTTCCCCCTTCTACCAAAAACGGGGGTATATTTTAAACTTTCCAAAAGACGGATCACTGGGGTAAAATTTGTGTGTGTGTGTGTGTGTGTGTGTGTGTGTGTGTGTGTGTGTGTGTGTGAGTGTGCGTGCTCGTGAGTGTGTGTGCGTGCGTGTTAAATCCATAAAATGTCGATCTGATCTCATACGAACGACTTTTTAAGAAGCCATTCGTAAGCCTATGGCCGAGGGACAACTCAACGCTGCACCTCTGATTTTTTAAATGATTCAAAAGGCTCTGAGCACTATGGGACTTAACTTCTGAGGTCATTAGTCCCCTAGAACGTAGAACTACTTAAGCCTAACCAACCTAAGGACATCACACACATCCATGCCCGAGGCAGGGTTCGAACCTGCGACCGTAGCGGTCGCGCGGTTCCAGATTGTAACGCCTAGAACCGCTCGGCCACTTCGGCCGGCTGATTTTTTTAATTTCTGTAACATACAAAGGAAATTTTTTTTCATTTACTTTTCCACCCATTCGGATAACATTCAAATCTCCAACCTCATAAAATATGTAATGAATCATAAGACAACTGTTTGCCGATGTCAATATAAAACGAAAATCTGACGCTATAACTCCGTTTCTTAGTTTTCAAAATTGTGAGCACGACGAAACTTTTAATTTCATTCGGCAGTCACCGCAATAACAAAGGAATTTATTTCCTAAAATACTGAACAGACCAGAGTAAAAATTTGTACCCCGATGCCTACACCAATCCTTTTATCAAAGGTAAATATCGACAGCTCAAGTGATCGATACTTTTCTTACGATATCACTCACGAGTAAAGGTCTTGACTCTTCAGTTGGGTACCGCGTTCCTGCTCACACCCGAGGCTAGATTTAACAGCACTCGGCAATCGCTAGGTCTCCCGCCGATCGGCGGGCACAGCCGGCGGCCTCGGCTTTCAATTTGTATGTACAGCGGCGGCGACTGCGCCTGCGCGGTAATTGTATGTTAATGGCTGTAATACAGTGTGTCCGCACAGGCCGCGTGCGTGCCAGTACCATGCCTGCGTGTTCCTCGCACGACACGCGCAGCCGCGCCAAGTTACGCCCGCTGGGAGTCCGCGTCTCTCCGCCGGTTAATAGCGCACCAGCGCGGACGCTACGACTGCGCGGGCTAGCGTCTGTCAAGGCGGAGTACAGCTGTTGTAAGACCGATGTGTGCGTCTCAGCTAACTGTTTATTACTGTCATTTTCGCCTCATGATGAGATTATACCTCGACATATGCTGCAACATTAAATATTTTAATCCAGTTTTACCCGTATTTTTTTCATCCGAATTTTGCAGCTGTGGAGGTGACTACATTCATTACATAGGCAACATCAATTATAAAAAATTTAGTACTTTATTGAATCACACGATGCATTTTGCAGTCTGTGAGTCCATCGTGAGGTGGAAATCGTTCAACACATTATTTACACCTGCTATTGAGCGAGGTGATGAGAAATGTATGTTTCAGTTGTGAGAAGGTTAGATTTTAATTTCGAAATTCGCGAATCAAACAACGAAAAACAAAATAAGACACAGTGAAAAACTTGGCAAGACATCGGGAATGAACATTTTCTACATGTAAATTTGGTATCCTACGTGTCTCAAATTAGCTACTACATAGGAAACTTCGTTTTTGGTCATGTCGTATTATACTGTATTTGTAAGTATTTCAAAGTGTACCAACAATAAATGGTTCAAATGGCTCTGAGCACTATGGGACTTAACTTCTGAAGTCATCAATCCCCTGGAACGTAGAACTACTTATACCTAACTAGCCTAAGGACATCACACACATCCATGCCCGAGATAGGATTGGAACCTACGACCGTAGCGCTCACGCGGTTCCAGACTGTAGCGCCTAGAACCGCTCGGCCACCCCGGCCGGCGTGTACCAACAACAGCGCAAAAAAAAAAAAAAAATGACAGCTTCCACTCTCGCAAGCATCCGTTCAGTCAGGTGCTGGAAGGTTTCTTGGGGAATGGCGGCCCATTCTTCACCGAATGCTGCAATGAGAAGAGGTATCGATGTCGGTCGGTGAGGGCTGACACGAAGTCAGCGTTCCAAAACATCCCAAAGGTGTTCAGTAGGATTCAGCTCAGGACTCTGTGCAGGTTAGTCCATTAAAAAAAAAAAAAAAAGGTTCAAATGGATCTGGGCACTTACACTTACATAACATCGGTCCAAATGGTTCAAATGACTCTGAGCACTATGGGACTTAACATCTGAGGTCATCAGTCGCCTAGAACTTAGAACTAATTAAACCTAACTAACGTAAGGACATCACACACATCCATACCCGAGGCAGGATTCGAACCTTCGAACCTACGACCGTAGCGGCTGCTCGGTTCCAGACCGTAGCGCCTAGAACCGCACAACAACAGTGCACCTCGAGTGAGTGATGCGCAGTTACAGTATAGACAAATCAAAGTTTTCTGACTTAATGTGTAAAAATATTTTTTGCCTCTATGTTTTGGTAAGGTTTTCTCTGTTTTACATCTTATTTTCCACTACCTGATCCGCGAACTTTGAAACTCACACTCTAACCTCCACACTTTTCAGAACAGGAATGTACATGTCACACCGCCTTGTCACAGAGCAGACGTAAATAATGTAATAAATTATTTTTGCATGACGATAAACCAACAGAGTACGAAAAACAGCGTATGATTTAATAAAACACGAAAGTGATTGTGACTGAAGCCGTTACTGTTCGTACCTTTTTTGTATTCGGTGATTTCAGCAAGTTGACAAAAAAATTGCGACTGGTAGTGGTCTCTGAAAAACTGCTCAATAAATTTTAACGCCCTAATTCAAATGGTCTGCTGTAACGATTATTTTAATGTGTTGTTAAATTACTTTAATACTGAGGCAACCGTTCAAGACGCCAAGTGCCACTTGTTTATATCCAACCAATACAGATATTATAGTCCACAGCTCATGGTCGTGCGGTAGCGTTCTCGCTTCCCACGCCCGGGTTCCCGGGTTCGATTCCCGGCGGGGTCAGTGATTTTCTCTACCTCGTGATGACTGGGTGTTGTGTGATGTCCTTAGGTTAGTTAGGTTTAAGTAGTTCTAAGGGACTTATGACCATAGATGTTAAGTCCCATAGTGCTCAGAGCCATTTGAACCACTTTGAACAGATACTATAATGGCTTCCATTACCCGTAACGGCCGTAATCATGTAATTAATTTCGCAACTGTGATTGAAATAAATACCCAGTTTAAAATAGATAAAAATCAGAGAACAAATTCAAACACTTGGTCGATTACAATATTATCTTCTGCCGTTTAACGTTACCTTTACGGTTTTAACATTTAGTACAACTTACATGACGATAATCTCGAGTTAGCTCGTAGTCCGGTTTCCACGTGAAACTGCAGATCCGACTATAACACGGTGAAAAAAAGAGTGTGCAGTCTCCAGTAGGACAGTCCCTAGCAGAGCTCTGTTGTGTAGAAACGATGTCTCGTGCCGGGGCGAACTCGAGTACTGAGTTCGGAAGATGTAAACAATACACTGTTCTTGATGAAATGATAAAGGTACTGGAAGCTTCAGTATCCCGTAATTCTTACCTCGTAACGTTCCTGTCATAGGAGCTTACGATTTGCAGTTGCAGGCGTCGGATTTTCCGTTCTCTTACCTGTAAAAGAAAAGCGAAGGTATCAAAGAAAACGATCTCAATTTCCTATCAACAGAAAGCGAGGTACATTCATTCAGTGAACATACTAGCGCTGACACATTCAGAAACATTGGTTGTCAGCAATCAGAATCAATACCATATATTACAGTATAAAACAATTATACAGTTTAATTAAACTGCGTATTTTAACATCTCTTGAACTTCAGCTGTTACTCAATGGCAAGAATTACTTTTTGTAGACCCGGAAAACCATTAAGTATTACCCACCATTTGACTACTTATCGAATACATGGATAGAAATCCCTGTCTTTTCTGCATCTCTTGTCTCCTTCCTTGCAACCATTCATTCCCCGAGATGAGTGTCTACATCAAAACTATCAGTAGATATGAACGAATCTTCTGTTGAAAAAACATTATAAATGCTATGATTATTCTTTTAACTCTTGTTATTTATCATGTACTTGCTAAACGCGTATATATTAAACAATTTTGTTGTTGAATATTTCAAAATAATGTCAAATACAGAAGACTAAATTATAATTGGACGGTACATGAACAGTGTAGGCGGATTAATCATGAAATATGTGTCAAAATAGCTCATTTGTTTCGGATATGTTGAATGTTTATAAAGCATCCTGTTCCCAGATAAATGCGTGTTAAGTCCTACCCTACTTTCGATAACTTCGATTTCTTGGTTCGTCCCGTACGTTTTAGTAAATGGCCTGCCCCTCAGAAGTTCCGTCCACAGAAGGATACGACATTATTAGAAGTAACAGTGCGCGAGGCAAAGTAAATATGTGGCACTGATTGTTCAAAATTCCTGATTTTCCATTATGATCATAACTTGAATGGAAAACCACATATTATGGGCCATTCATGCTTCTGACTTTAGCAACATTTGATCTACAGACAAAATTTTTAGAGTTTTTGCTTGCTTTCATTCATTAATGTGATGTGGAACAATGTTCTAGGACAATTACGCTCATAATCCCAGAGCATTCCTCAAACCTAACGTAAGCAGAAACATAAAAAACTAGGCACACTGACAGCAACCTCACAGTACTTCCTCTCTTGAATTTTTGTTGTGAAGGATCAATCGCTACTTAAAAATGATAAGATTCATAAAGACAACGCTACAAACTGAAACTGGCCCTGTCCAAGTTTATATTCTTACAGAGAAAGAAGCAAAGTAAGCGGCCATAAAAATAAAGTGTTCAAACAAAGTTCTACACCACCATCTTGACACTCACAGTAGTGTTTTTATTCCAGAGAAGCCACTTGCTCAGCATTCTTTCGACCCCAGAAAATCGCTACCTAGAAACACGTAACGGAAGTAGAGTGAACCTGAGTTCTCGTGCGTTTCAGTAGAGTATGCTATGCCACTAATCATGAAAGGAGGCGGCGGCTCCGTACGGTGTTTAGTCTAACAAATCTTGACGGATCGCCTCCAGATTAGACGGGTTGTCTTTTCGCGGCAAGTTGGGACAATTCAGTCACAAAAACACTGATGATATACCTCTTGGCGATCGTCTACGGCAACAACCAGCTGATGACTATTTACAAATTAGGGTAAATAAGGACCCAGAAGAGACAGCAGCAGAGCTGCGCGTGGCCCATTTGGTGACAACTAGGAGGCCTATATCGACCCAGAGGGTGCGAAACGGTTTCTAGAAGAGTAATTTGGCCTCAGGATGTCTATTGCGATTAAAAGTACAAACATCAACCCCACCCCTCCCTGCATCCGGCAGCACGGCACGGTGGAGAGCGAAGAAGGTGAGCAGTGAACACCTGGAATAGAATATAGACCCGTGAAATTCGTTATCTTTACTGACGAGTGCAAAGTTTATCTGACGCTTGATGAGCGTATTAGAAGACGTTGGCGGCCAGCTTGCAGAAATGCACGTCTCAGGCACGCAATTCTTCGAACTCAGGAAGGTTGGGGTTAGTCATTTTTTGGACCTTTATTTTCTACCATTATTGAAGACTAGTCAACGGTATCGCGGTTATTGCTACGGCATGGTGACAGGATACTGCAACAAACTGTCCACCACTGCCGTCAACATCTCAGCAAGGGTTTCGTTTTTCAGGACGATAATGGTTCAAAATGGTTCAAATGGCTCTGAGCACTATGGGACTTAACATCTGAGGTCATCAGTCCCCTAGAACTTAGAACTACTTAAACCTAACTAACCTAAGGACATCACACACATCCATGCCCGAGGCAGAATTCGAACCTGCGACCGTAGCGGTCGCGTGGTTCCGGACTGAAGCGCCTAGAACCGCTTGGCCACCGCGGCCGGCAGGACGATAATGAACGAGAATTCAGTGCTCACATTATCGACACCTTCCTGCAACAGGAGCGAGTCAGGTGATATGCAGTGATCTGTGGTAGTCGTTAACATGGACCGGATTGAACATCCTTGGGACAGGGTGAAACTTGAGTCCTTCTTGTCATGGACAATCCTAACACACTGGTTGATCTCTTATGTGGGCCGCCCTGGGACAGATCTGAGCAGCAACATCTCAGCCACCTTACGGACAGTATTCAGTGGAGGATCGTAGCTTGCTACAATGTATCGTGTGAGGGAACATGGCTTTGAAAGTTACTGAGCAGCAAATTTGGATTTCACATAATGCAAAGATACGCACTTACGAACAGACTATCTTTATTTTCGTTATTGGTCTGTTTTTATTTTGCAATGACTTATTCGCAAACTTTTTAGTTTAATAAGGCTTATTCTTTCATTCTCCTCTCGTAGTTAATTAAACGACTTACAGACGCGTATACCTGCGAATGAAAGCGATGCAATACTTTTGTGAGCAGAGAGTATGAAAGCTAAAATGGGAGCGCAGCCACACATTATGAAACAGGCACCAGTTTTATACATTTCCAGGGTTCAGTAATGTTTGGCATTATGTGTAAATGAGCACACCTTTTGGCTTATAGCCACTGCACATCCAGTCATGGAAAAATTCAAAGTTTTTTGAGCAATTAATTTGGACTCTTCCATTGTCAAACAGAGATAGATCTAGAAAATGAAAGGTTTAAACACAAACTGAGATCATTCGTGCCCAACAAACATTCCACAGCTGAAATGCTGAATATGTAATACTTGTTATGGCGTTGGTTTTCATTTATTGTAAAGGGTGTTTCAAAAAGAATATACGTATTTCGAGTGCGTACATTTATTGATCTTCAAGACATATGAATATGAAACTTTACACAAATATTTACGAACCTCTCAAGTTCAGATTACAGATGTTCAATATGTCCTCCATCAGCGACATGAACAATATCACATGGATACTCAAATTCCTCCCACACTCAGGCAAGCATGTCCTTCGCCACTGATGTTATGGGCAGTACGGATCAAGTTCGTCAACTCTTCCAGGTTCTGTGGGAGTGGTGGTACATAAACGTTGTCTTTAACAAGACCCTCAGGAAGAAGTCGCAGGGCGACACATGCTAAGTCGCCAGCTTCTTGACGACCAATCCATCGGTACGGTAGAGTTTCATTCAGACATTCACGCACTTGGCGACTCCAGTGAGGGGGTGCCCCGTCTTGTTGAAAAATGAAGTTGTCTTCGTGCAGGCTCGGAAACAACCAGTTTTGTAACATAGCGAGATACTGCTGACCGTTGACCGTGTTTTCATCAAAGAAGGATGGGCCGTAAACAGATGATCGGGATACCGCACAAAAGACGTTAATTGACTTTGGGCGAATCTCGTACATGTTCAGTGGCTGCATGTGGGTTCTGTAGGCCCAAAATTCAAAAATCGTGTTTGTTTCCCTGACCACTAACATGGAAAGCCGCTTCATCACTGAAGACGATGCGTTTTGCGAAAGAGTTATCACTGTGAATAGCATCAAGAATCTCGTTGCAAAATGCCACACGTTTACGTTTGTCAACAGGACGCAGAGCTTGTAACAAGTATAACTTGTACACCTTCATAACCAACCGACGTCTCAAAACACGCCAAATTGTTGTAGTCGGTCGTAACTCTCGCCTGGCACGACGAGTTAATTTTGAAGCACTTTGGAAAGCAGTGCAACATTTTCTTCCGGAATACGAGGGCGGCCAGGACGCTTTCCTTTACATACTCATCCTCTATATAGAAACTGTCGATACAATCTGTGAATGCTCCACCCATTCGGAGGATCAATGTGGTACCTCAACCCGAAAGGTCTTTGCACTGCACTCACGGATTTGCACCTCGCAAACTCTAAAACCCAAAATGATTTCTGCTGTGGAGTAAAGCAAGCAAGCACTCCGTCTTCAGGCCACAAGTGGCACATCGGGACCATCCGACCGCCGTGTCATCCTCAGTTGAGGATGCGGATAGGAGGGGCGTGTGGTCAGCACACCGCTCTCCCGGTCGTTACGATGGTTTTCTTTGACCGGAGGCGCTACTATTTGGCCGAGTAGCTCCTCAGTGGGCATCACGAGGCTGAGTGCACCCCGAAATATGGCAACAGCGCACGGCGGCCTGGATGGTCACCCATCCAAGTGCCGGCCACACCCGACAGCGCTTAACTTCGGTGATCTCACGGGAACCGGTGTATCCACTGCGGCAAGGCCGTTGCCACTCTGCTGTGGAGTAGCAATTTTAAACATATGACGGTTACCAAGCAAAACAGAAGACAACTGACATCTAGTGGCTATTAATACGACTGTATTCGTTTCTCCAATAGCCGAGCCGAGGCGTAGTGATCGATAGTCTGGACAAAATAATACTTTGTGATACTTTTTGAAACACCCTATATTGTAATGCAAATTAAGTTTAAAGTAAAAATTCAGTTAGCTAAGTGACTAGCATTTAGTTCGGAGCTCGGAAGGTCGTAAGGTATGTGAACATATGGTAAGAATATGGGACTATTTTTGTGGATAACGAAAGAAAACAGCAACAACTGACTGAATGACATTGGTAACTGTTCAGAAGTAACATGGGTGCGTAATGTTTACCATATCAAATAACAGAAATATCAAGATGAGTAATTTGTTCACCAGCTCAGATATCGTATTTGTAAATCTACTGACATATTTCACGTCAGCTTGACGTGTCGCAAATAAGATACGCGAAACATGTAAATTGTTAAAAAACCCGCCAACTACCTTTATCAGACCTCAGAGTCACAAATAGCGGCACGTTTCATGAAGCCAAGTAATGCGCCAATGTGCCGTCTCACGCAAGCTGTGTCTTCGTTCCTTATTTGGGGCTGAGTGTTAGTGCTGCCAGAATGTCGTCATAAGGCTTGTGGTGGTACTTAGGAAACGTACGGAGAGGAAGAGAGGAGGAGGCGGGGGAGAAGGAGGAGGAGGAGGAGAGAGTGAGAAAGAGAGTGAGAGGCAAATGGTGATACCGACGCTGACTGGTTGAGAGTTCAGGACGCCATATTTGTACCTGTCTTCTGTTTACTGTGGTTGCATTAGCATGCGAGGTGCTGTCGCAGACAGATTTTAACGCTCGTAATACTCACACATCTATTACATTATATAATTATTTTCAAGGAGAAAGACAGTAGATCTTACTCTTCCGCATGTCCCTTGCCGGTTCATTTTACATGATTTAACATCGATAAAAGAACACTGATGTAAGTCGAATCTGCGAAGATGACTGTTGCCTTCAGCTTACACACCAGTTTTTCTATACTAAATGTGAATGTAAGTAACAGGGATTACATAATTTTTTAGGACAAGATTAAGCCATTTCAGGTTGTTGCACCACTGATTAGAAACATTGCAGTGAAGAAGGCTTCATCACGAAACTGTCTCCGATAACTGATGAAAAACGCAAGAAACAGGCAGGTATAGTCGATCCAGGCGACAGAAATCGTAAAGGCGGTTAGTAGAAAGTGATGACGCATTCGTTTCTGGTCAATTACGTACTTTATGCTGTGACATGGCAATGCTAATGTCTAACCAATAACATTTCGTCGTATCCACTAGTATTTCTAGAATATTCAGTGTTACTGTGTACAATTTTAAGTGCAAAAGAACAAACAAAAAAAGTCACTCTCAATACCAAAGGGTTGCCATACAGTAGTGATCAATAAACCTCATTAAAATTATACATTTACTGCACAACAGACTGTGTCTGTACGTATTTACTCCCAAGTGGTACAGTGCTTGACTACTAACTCAATGACCTTGGCTTCCAGCCTTCGGCATTTACCGTTTTCTTCAAATACTGCTGCCATCACCTCTGCCAGTTATTTGTTAAAATGAAAAATTTAATCTGTTTCCTGTGAAATGCGTATCTAATGGCAGATCCTATTTACACACTGCACATTTTTATATATAGATTGATTTTTTATTGCTATTGATTGACACTCACAGTGCAGATAACTGGTTACGGAAAATAATGGGCAAGGAATATAAATGTGACCATGAGCATTTTGATGGTTTGTATAATATGGATATTCAGTTACCTGTCATGCATTATTACTATTGTGTCTCTGTAGAAAGCGTAGCCGTTTCGTTATCAGAAAATCAGCTACTGTGAAATAGTTTCTCCGCTGCTTACTGTTTTAGCTTTTTGAAGTGTCAATGCAGAAATAACTTTGCTGGATTCCACAAAGACTGACTGAAAGTATATTATGTGGGGACGAAAAAAGTTGATTCAAAACTTAAACTTCAACTTCGATGACGAATATTCCTGCAAGAAGCACTGACATTGCTTAAGAATATCTTAAATAAAACAAATGAAATTATTTGTGGTTGATCCAAATTATTTCCAGAATATCATAACAACTGTAATAAGTGGATAATATTTCACTACTCTTGGCGAAGGTTCGATGATACGAACCTTCACACCAGAGCAGCACACACTACAGTAAAGGTACAGCCATATGGGAATGACATTCGCTTCAGCCAAGTACCAGGCAATAAACTAGAAGTGTTTATTTGGTGTTACTTGTCAGATAGACGCCTTGTTACAGCCCACAGGCAACTTCATGTCTCGCAGTGCTAACAACTTGTACATACCGTGTGACGTCTAGAAATAACATGGCGACTGCCTAAGAATAGGCCACTCTCTCTGTATACCAGTTGAAAAGAAGTATCCAAACGTCTATTAAAACTAAACTAAACGCCGCCCGAACAGGCCCAACGGCTCCGACCGGCCGCCGTGTCATCCTCAGACCACAGGCGTCAATGGATGCGGATGTGGAGGGGCACGTGGTCAGCACGCCGCTCTCCCAGCCGTAAGTCAGTTTACGAGACCGGAGCCGCCACTTCTCGGTCAAGTTCATCCGGGAGCTGAATGCACACCGCTTGCCAACAGTGCTCGGCAGACCGGATGGTCACCCATCCTAGTGCTAACCCAGCCCGACAGCACTTAACTTCGGTGATCTGACAGTAGCCACTGCGGCAAGGCCGTTGGCCACCCAAACATCTACTAGTGGACACTTATAGGATATAGATCCACCAGTTTCCCTTATGGTGGCTTGAACTCTACTGGGAACACTTTCAGTGGGGCATCTGGATGTCTTTAGGAGTGGCAGCCCTTTCTTCCTCAAGAGTCAAAACCAGAGACGGCAGTAATGATGGATATTGTGGCTTGGAGGGAAGCCGGCGTTCAAAGGTGTTACATTGTGTCCAAGTCGGAAGCTTGGCAGACTAATCCATTACTGTCCACTTACCATTGCTGATTTATGGGAGGGTGTATTTTCATACTGGTAGTCATTATTTCTGAACTGTTACTCTATTGCGCACAGTACACAATGCTGTGAAATGTGGGCATACTCGTATTCTTTCACGTTTAACGATTTCGTAAGAGCAATGACGGGACCACACTTCAACCACAAAAATCCTCTATACCCTAACACCATCTTCTCTATACTTCATTGTTGGTGCAACACATGATGGCATGCGACCTGCTCCAGGCATTCGCCAATCTCAAACCCTTCCATCGGGTTGAGAGTGATTATTAATTACTCCGCATCACCCGTTACCTTTCATCCACTTTCCAGTAGCGTTGCGCCTTTCGCGCTTTTCGCCACCTCAAGAATCACTTAGCACTGACAGCGGTAATGTCAGGCTTATGAAGGGCTGGTCGAACATAGTACCCCTTTCATTTTAAATCCATACCCTCAGTCACCGTGCTAGGTAGGCTACAGGTAGCACACTGGTACTTTCGTGTGATTTCTTCCACTGACTTCAAGTTTCTTTTTGTAAGCACTCTCCGTAACGCTCGACGGTCCTTGCCCGTTAGTATATGAGCTACGGCTGGTCTTTGTTTAGCGGTGATTGTTCCTTTGCATTTCCACTTCACAGTCACTTATCAGCAGCCGAATTTGGCAGCTGTCCTTGAAATGTCCTTGCTCGAATTGTTACTTGTGTAACATCCAGTGACTAGTCCGCGTTAGAAATTTCTGAGGTTTCCTAACCTGCCATTCTATTGTTAATGCTTGTCTACTGACAACACAATGTTGCGCGTCTTCTTTTATGCTAGCGGGTCGGCCTCCCGTGGCATCCAGTGGTCGATTCTGCATTAAAAAGTGAAATCTGGATAATTTTTATCAGATAGTGTGCATCCCCCCTCGAGGTTTGGAAAAAAACACGACTGCCGTCTTAGGATGGCCATTCGCTCTATAGAGGCTGAGTCGCGTCAAAGTTGCACCGCAAATATTGCTGAAGTGGGAAGTGCTAGTGATGTGCAGTTTTCACAGAATGGACTGGTAGACAGGGGCTCGTATTGTTAGCTGATATACACTTTTTAAAATGGAGCAACGCCTATTGGCCAACTAATAGTAGGGTAGAATACTTGTGGCAGCACGCACTGCAGAACAACAAACTGCATACGCTAGTTATGTGGGTTCTGACCAGTAACGAGACAACAAGTCATCACGGATCGTGTCCAAAATGGCCACGGCCAGCGGCAGTACACGCTGCCAGTCTGGTACGGAACGACTGCTGCACATATGCTAGCATTTCAGCGGAGATGCTCGAGCACGATGCATTAATACGTCCGTGTATATCATTGGGTGTAGTTGGTAGGTCTTTACAGATGGCATCTTTCAGCTTTCCTCGCAGAAAAAGAAGTCAACAGGAGTCGAATGCGGGAGACGGGGGACGGACCGGCCAGGGTACAGGTCCTCTGCTTCCAATAAAACGTTTGGAAATAATTCCTAAGGACTTAGTGTAGTTCTTCGTGCTCTGTGGGCTGCACAGCCATCACGTTGGTGCCACAGGATCTTCCTGGTCTGTAAAAGAATGTATTCTAGCATCTCTAGAAAATGGTCTGTTAGGAGGCAGCGATAGGTGTGCGCGTTCAGTATTCCGTCAATGAAAAACGGGCCTATGAGCTGATGGTTCACTATCTCACATCACACGATCACACACAATGGACGCTGACGTTTTACCTTAAGTCAACGGTGGTTGTCAACAGACCAATAGTGCATGTTTCGGCGGTTCGACTCGTAAACGTTGCTTCATCACTAAACAATATACATGATACATAGGGAATATCCTATCTTAGTGCACGTGCACACAAACTAACACGATTCTCATAATCATTTCCCTGCAGCCCTTGAAGGAGAGGTATATTGTAGGGGTAGAGCCCACGTCGATGGAGAATGTATAGCACACTTGGCTGACTCGTGCCACTTCCTCGTGGGATTGCGCGGGAGCTACCGTGAGGATCAACTGCAGCAGCAGCAAGAAAATTAATTTCCCCTGTTCTGTCGTCACTTGTGCCCTTCTGTTAGTTGTCTAAGTGTTACAATACCACTTTTACGTAGCTGGTTGATGAGGTTGACAAATAACTGCAGAGATGGCTGACGTGTATTGAGATACCTTGTCGCATACACCGTACAAGACCGAACTCCACTCTTTCTGTACTCACTGTACACCATGAGCATGTCAGCTTTTTCTGAACTGGTAAATTCCGGTCGCCCACTCACGACCCACGGCTTGGGCTGTCACACACTGACTGACTTGCAAGTCGCAATGGACTCAAACAACCCACAAGCACACTGCAAGCAAACGTAACATCGTACCTAGCAACTACGCGGGCTGGATGGCGCAAACAAGTGTCGCTGTAGAAATTTTTCAAAACGCGATATCTGGAAAACGGCTCACACTAGTCTCCTGCAAGTAGCACCACTGACATTCTCAATTATCCTACTTTTATTTTGTTAATGTTAATAGGCATTGTTCGATTAAAAAAATACACTTTTTTAGTATTATCACAATCTGTTTTTTGCTAACAATACGCACCATAACAAATAACCCATTCTGAAGAAAACTAACCCAACAGTACTTTCCGCCTCCGCAATATCTGCGATGCCAGTTTTAGATGATTCGCTCCGTGTATGTCGGTTCTCCAGCGGCACCTGTCGGGGGCGGGCACCGGCGGCTGCTCGCTGAATGCTGCTCTGTTCTCCGACCGCAGAGACGCGGACCCTTCAGAACCAGCCGGCCTCCCCCTCAGTCAACAGGAAACTATAGCGCCTCTGGTAATCCGGCGCGGCCCAGGGGCTGTTTTTGCCGCCGCGAGGCCGGGGCTGACTGACGGGCAAATAGCCATATGGCTGCTGTCGGCGCCCTCCACTGGCAACACGGCGACTTTGTCCCGAGGCGGCGCGCCCTCCCTGACCGCCACTAACGAAACCATGAGAAGCTGTCTCAACACCAAGGCGAGAAACAGTACCAGTACATACGTGGAAGGGGTGGTGTTCACGTGATGAACGATAAGTCAGACAAGGGATGTACCCAGGCTCGAACAGCTAAAACAACGCGGTTTTAAAATATGAGGAGACGTCTCTTCTACAAACCAGTGAAGTCATTTATCGTTAAAACAGCGAATTTCTGTAGAACCGATGTCTGAAGCTTAGCCAAAGACAACAGAAGAAACAACTCCGTGTGGCACATAATTATGACCAGCAAATTCAAAACGCCCTAAAATGTTATTTGAGAGAAAGCTAAGGATTTGCTTAAAACATTATATGTTGACATATGGTGTGCTGGCGTGAGCTGTCGCCAGCACATCGGCGGGAAAAGGTGTAGCTCGAGATCGATAGTAGGCGCTGGATCAAGCGCGCCTATCGCGAGAGAGGCCAGAGACACCAACAAGCAACACGCCGCCAACGCCCTCTCGACAGCAAGTATTTAGGCCGCCGCCGATGAGTGGAGGGCCTCGCTGACCCTTCTCTTCCAGTTGGCGTCTGTCAGGGTATCAGCAAAGCGGGCTCAATCCACGTAACAAGCTATGAGGATGTGGTATCGATAGTAACGACAGACAACGACGACAGCGCCCTCTAGCCGGTGCTGTGGAGTGCTCTACGAGCGTCGCTCCAGATTCTGCCCATTTCATCAGGAGACGACGGCCGTGACACTTCGCTTCAGCTTGAGACCGTGCTCACCTGTAAAAAGTCATGTGTTGCTGCTCTTCTTGCACCAGTAAACAACTTTTACTTTCTTGCAGTACCGACGTGTATTACCTTTTCGTGCTCCTGCTCCTAACCATGCGCCGCCTTCCAGCCGGGATACAAAAGAGAGTACATGGCGACCAGGTTACTGCCTACAGTGGGGCTACCAGTGACACTAAAGTTTGGAATTACCGATATTGTTTGTGCTCCGGCGTAACGACAAGCGACGGCATGACGATGAAGACTGGAGGAGCAGAGAGGTCTGTGAGACGAGCTCAGCCAGTAGTACGCAGACTAGGTCGACACCAAGACAGGATCGACTTCTATACGAATATAAGCGCCGCACCGCTAAGACCCGGCCGCAGTGGAAGATTAGCAGTCTTACAAATGTTAAAAGCAGTGTCTTACGAACTGGTTTGTTTTGCTTGCATTGACAGTGTATATACTGAAGGACCTTGATTATTTGCATCTCGCCATTTGCTTGTGACTCACCTTTGTGAATACGCAAAGTTAAGTTCAAAAAATGTGTGTGAAATCTTGTGGTACTTAACTGCTAAGGTCATCAGTCCATAAGCTTATACACTATGTAACCTTAATTATCCTAGGGACAAACACACACACCCATGCCCGAGGGAGGACTCGAACCTCCACCGGGATCAGTCGCATAGTCCATGACTGCAGCGCCTTAGACCGCCCGGCTAATCACGCGGCGCAATGTTAAGTATTGTCAGTTTAACTTGCTATAATAAACTACATTAATACGATTTACTTGAATTGTTGTCTAGTGATCCGAAAAACAGCTTCCATAGGCGTCCTATATTAGACGAGTGGGCAGGATACTACAGTCTGCAAGGGGACTATCACTGACGAGCTTGTACCACAACACATGGGCTCTGTTCCAGTTAAGTAAATACTTCCAGTATAAGTAAATAGCAGAACTAAAAAATTAATATACAAATCCATATTAGAGAGTGTGGTTCTGTATCGAACGGAGACCTGGACAATTAACATGAAGCACATTAAAAAATTACAAGCTCTAGAGATGGACTTCTGGAGAAGATCGGCAAGAATCTCCAGGAAAGAAAAGATAAGGAACACCGAAATAATAAGGAGAATGGAAATAAAAGAAAGAATATATGATGTAATGGATAGGAAGAAATTACAGTTGTACGGGCATGTACGACGAATGGAGGAAACCAGACTACCAAAATTGATACTGGAGTGGGAACCGGAGGGGAGAAAAAGAAAAGGACGACCTATGGCCACCTGGCTCCAGATTGTACAGCACACAGTGAGGAGAATGGGCGCGGAGGAAGAGGACACACAAGATCGAAACACCTGGAGGAATATTTTGAAAATATAGTTCAAGAACGTTTATTGTTTGTATTGTAATTTGCAAGTAAATTATTATGTTGGAGATAAGCCTCTGTATTGAGGAAAATCTCAAAATAATAATAATAAACAAGTAAATAAAGAACTTATTTAATTCACGTGTGCATTCGTTTTGTAGAAATAGGATACCGGCCACCCATGGCAACAACCCCTTCCTGTACAAGACACTACAGTGGCGACGAGGATACTAAACATGGAGCGCAGTGTGCTACGTTATGTAGCTACAGTTTTACTCATAATTACCGGTTTTATGTCAGTTCTGTTGACTTTAATTTTTATATCGTTTAAATATGATCTTTGTATGGCATTTTTTTATATGACCTGATCATGTTTCTCGTAAATCTGTTACTACATGTAATTGATTTGGACGTTCGGATGAAGACAACTGTCGGTGTCGAAACCAGGTCAAAGTAAAATCTTGTTACAACCAGTTGGCAGTATCACACAAATCATACCACCATGAAAAAATTTAAATCAGTTTTGTTGGACTTTGACTTGATGCAGTCTCGTTTCATACTCGAGTCCCTATTCTTCACCATTCGTTAGGTTGGCTCATCATCGTGAAACAGTTGGAAAGCTTGAGACCTACATCTAATGCTTCGTTTACCAATGACACATCAAACCACATCCTATTGTTTCATCATTATCAACATCATCGGATATTATCTTGAAGTGTGGCTCACTATGATGACTCTATGGCCCGTAATTCATTATAATATGGGGAAGGCAATCTAGTTACATCCCTTGGTGTAGCTACACCAATTGATGTCGCACTGCGTAATTTTCTTTTGCAAATAAAACTTTTTTGTTTGTTTTAATTTTTACGTTTCTGTCTCCACTCTGAAAGGCGAGTGAGTTATTTGAGATCTGGGGTTCCCTACAGTCTGCAGATTCTTACCCATCAAGGGGATCCCCACCTGGGTATACGTTCGATATACCAGTTCTGGAATTTGCCTTGCAACCGAAGGTCATTTCCAGAATCGAGACAATCTGTTATAGGATTTTGAAACACGTTTTGAAGTTCCCAGAGACGGAAAATCTGCCCCCGTATACCCCCCTCCCCTCCAAAGAAACAAAATGGATTCCGCAAACAACGATGACGTGATACCCAGCTCGCTCCATTCGCCCGCTCGACTCAGAAGACAGTAGATATATGCACCCAGGTCTACATCGTGTTCTTTGACTTCTGGAAGGCGTTTGACACAGCCTCGCATTGTCACCTGTTGAACAAAATATGGAACATCGTTTACGTGTTTCTAGAAAATAGAACTCATATCAGTAGTAGCAATCTCAGGCTACGTGAAAAAAATTGAGAGTATCTTTACAAGATAGCCCCCCGGGGTGGCCGAGCGGTTCTAGGCGCTACAGTCTGGAGCCACGCGACCGCTACGGTCGCAGGTTCGAATCTTGCCTCGGGCATGGATGTGGGTGATGTCCTTAGGTTAGTTAGGTTTAAGTAGTTCTAAGTTCAAGGGGACTGATGACCTCAGAAGTTAAGTCCCATAGTGATCAGAGCCATTTGAACCATTTTACAAGATAAAATACTTTTCAATTTTCCCCTGAGTTATCGAAACTGATCATTGTGGGAGTATCAAGCCAGAAAAATAAAGGTGGTGGTAGTAGTAAAAAAAGTTTCTTATATTTGTAATGATTGTGTTGTTGTTATTGTAGTAACAATACGCTTAGTTGTAACAGTATTAATAGCAGCATGTGATAAAGATAACCGCAAAACTTTTTTAAGCAGATTAAAGTAAAGAAAATTTTTGGATATTTTTTGGTCACAGAAAAGGAACGCCCATATGAGAATGGAAAAAAGGTTCTAGGTTAATTATATGTACGTTAGCTTATAAGGTATCATGAAAATGTTGGAGCGATAGCAGCAGAAAAGACCGAAACTAGGAATAATATTATAGCAGACACTGTAAACTTAGTTCAGTAATCACAATAGCAAAGAAACAAACAAACATTGTCATAATGGTTCATATAAATTACATTTGATGTGCAAGGGGCTATTGTTTTTATGTAAAAAGTGGGCTAGAATAAATAAATAAGCAGTATATATAAGTAACTTCGGGGAGTACGCCATGGGGGTCCGCAATTCCAATATAACGTCTGAGACGCGCTGGTTTTTAACTCTATCTAAATAAATAAAGAAAATAATAATTGCAACTGTACATCGCCACTTTACAATGTGCGAAGTACAATCGGCATGAAGCTCGTGGATATTTAATCACTGAACGCGTGTGATAGCTGAATAAGAAGTTAATACTGGCTGATGCTGAGCACATTATTCAGAAATGTTTGAAACAAAGAGAGGAGTGCATGTTAGTGGTAGGAGGATAGATGTATTCAATTTGCGGATGATGCGCTGTTACTGGCAGAGAGTGAAAGAACTATGACTGGAATGTTAAAAGAATTAAATAAGACCTGTGAGGAACTTGGAATGAGAATTAATAAGAAAAAGACAAAATGTGTGGCAATAAGAGCAAGAAAAGTAAGAACAACTTTGAAGTTAGGACAGAAAGATAGAGAACAAGTTAATGCTTTTAAATATCTGGGAAGAGTTATTACGGACAACATTATGTGTAATAAAGATGTAACAAGACGTATGTAATTGCCAAGGAGACTGCTAATAAGAGGAAGCTTATGTATGGGCGCCTGGACAGGGAAGACACTGGCGAAGTGCCTTATATGGAAAATTGTAAATTTGTGGTAAGCTCCTATGGGACCAAACTGCTAAGGTCATCGCTCCCTAGGGTTACACAATATTTAATCTAAATTAAACAAACTTACGCTAAGGCCAACACGCACACCAATGCCCGAGGAAGGACTCGAACCTCCGACATGTGGAGCCGCGCGAACCGTGGCAAGGCGCTTCAGACCGGACGATTACCCCGCGTGGTCATTATATGGGCAGTGGAATTATACGGAGCTGAGAGATGGTCACTGAGAAAAGAGGAAGGAAAAAGAATACAAGAATTTGAGATGTGGATTTGGATGAAAATGGAAGGGGCAAAATGGGTAGACAAAGTGAGAACTGAGGAGGAGAAAAGTCGGGGAAGAGAGACAAATTTTAAAGGTAATCAGGAGGAGGAAAAGCAACTAGTCTGGACCCTGGATGAGAAGAGACAGTGTACTGATGGATGCTATGGAAGGAACTGTGGCTGGAAGAAGAAGAAGAAGAGGACGCAGAAGATGTCAGATGGTGGACAGTATAAGGATAGGAAACAATCGTGAGAAAACGAAGAGAATAGAAAATGATATGACATGCGAAGACCTGCCCTAGGGCAGAACACTGATGACAATGATGATGATGGTACTATATTACGTATAAATGTTATACATTTTGTACTTCCGAACTGTATCTTCTCATGTTTGGTCTAGAAAGTACACAGGCAGATGCAAAGAAACAAGGAAGAAAGACTGGGATTCAACGCCACTCCGACGTACAAGTTCGGAATGAACAAGTATTGTGAAGGAAACTGGCCACTATTTTTCAGTATAACCATGCTAACATTCGCTTTCATCAATTCAGGAAAACCGTAGGAGACCAGACTCAGAATCGCCAGACGTGTGTTTTAAACTGACTGCCCCTTACACAACTGTTTCACCTCACTCAGCCAACGACACCTCTCTCTCTTTCTCTCTCTCGCTGGGTCCCCTTTTTTCTATTTCTACATCCGATTGATGACAAATGAAAGATATTATTTGGCAGACCAATGCAAACGTTTCACAATTTTTTTTGCAAAGCAGTAATTAATTAAGCACTGATGTGCAGGAAACATTAGGGAAGTACTTCCCTGAATTTATTTCGGAGGTATAAGTTATACGAAGGGTAAAAATTAAAGAGCTCATTTATTAGCTGGACTGAAAGGGAACGCCAACAGCCCAGTAGTTAATAGTTGGCGAATGGCAAGGAATTCTTCGTCTTTTCCGAAACAGAGACTGATTCCTTGTCGCAGTCTCAAGCGAGTAATTGCGACGACATGACACTTATTGTGACGACACTATCTGCACGTGAGATGAAGGCTCATTACGCACGTTGCCCACGTACACGTACAAGCAGCGCGTTGCGTCAGCTGCCATTCTGGCGGATAGACGCCTAATGAGGCAAGATATACGAGCAGGGGGGCGGCCGTTTTCACTTATACAGCAGAATGTGCCGAAGTCAAAACGCCTGACTAACTGTTGTTCATCCGTGACAAATATGGATATGCCTTTCACGTAATAAGGAATTGTGATTAACTGCTGTACATACAAAGAGCTCTTTACCAGAGAAAGCTCATTGCGTAGTACCAGCTGTCTATTGATGAAACAGCTAGCGCTTAAAGAAATTCACCTTTTTTTAAAAATAAATGGTTATGCTTAGAAGGGAGTCAAAACATTTCAGAAACAAATGTAATATGACGGCAGCGATTCAAATCTCAGTCCACCTATCACAGAAACAAATCAAAACAACTTCGGGTGAATGTAGAGTACGTGTTTCGAAAAATTAATCTGGTTTTTTTCCACAGACAAAGTGGCAACTTTGACTTACACTACTGGCCATTAAAATTGCTACACCACGAAGATGACGTGCTACAGAGGCGAAATTTAACCGACAGGAAGAAGATGCTGTGATATGCAAATGATTAGCTTCTCAGAGCATTCACACAAGGTTGGCGCCGGTGGCGACACCTACAACGTGCTGACATGAGGAAAATTTCCAACCGATTTCTCATATACAAACAGCAGTTGACCGGCGTTGCCTGATGAAACGTTGTTGTGATGCCTCGTGTAAGGAGGAGAAATGCGTACCATCACGTTTCCGACTTTGATTAAGGTCGGGGCCGGCCGCGGTGGTCTCGCGGTTCTAGGCGCGCAGTCCGGAACCGTGCGACTGCTACGGTCGCAGGTTCGAATCCTGCCTCGGGCATGGATGTGTGTGATGTCCTTAGGTTAGTTAGATTTAAGTAGTTCTAAGTTCTAGGGGACTGATGACCACAGCAGTTGAGTCCCATAGTGCTCAGAGCCATTTGAACCATTTTTAAGGTCGGATTGTAGCCTATCGCGATTGCTGCTCGCGTTGGTCGAGATCCAATGACTGATAGCAGAATATGGAATCGGTGGGTTCAGGAGGGTAATACGGAACGCCGTGCTGGATCCCAACGGCCTCATATCACTAGTAGTCGAGATGACAGGCATCTTATCCGCATGGCTGTAATGGATCGTGCAGCCACGTCTCGATCCCTGAGTCAACAGATAGGGACATTTGCAAGACAACAACCATCAGCACGAACAGTTCGACGACGTTTGTATCAGCATGGACCATCAGTTCGGAGACCATGGCTGCGGTTACGCTTGACGCTGCATCACAGACAAGAGCGCCTGTGATGGTGTACTCAACGACGAACCTGGGTGCACGAATGGTTTTTTTTGACAGCAACATGATGGTCGCATCCGTGTTTGGTGGCATCGCGGTGAACGCACATTGGAAGCGTGTAATCGTCAAAGCAATACTGGCGTATCACCCGGCGTGATGGTATGGAGTGCCACTGGTTACACGTCTCGGTCACCTCTTGTTCGCATTCACGGCACTTTTGAACAGTGGATGCTACATTTCAGATGTGTTACGACCCGTGGCTCTACCCTTCATTCGATCCCTGCGAAACCCTAAATTTCAGCAGGATAATGCACGACCGCATGTTGCAGGTCCTGTACAGGCCTTTCTGGATACAGAAAAAGTTCGACTGCTGCCCTGGCCAGCACATGTTCCAGATCTCTCACCAACTGAAAACGTCTGGTCAATGGTGGCCGAGCAAGTGGCTCGTCACAATACGCCAGTCACTACTCTTGATGAACTGTGGTATCGTGTTGAAGTTGCATGGGCAGCTGTACCTGTGCCCGCCATCCAAGCTCTGTTTGACTCGCTGCCCAGGCCTATCAAGGTAGTTATTACGGCCTGAGATGGTTGTTCTGGGTACTGATTTTCCAGGATCTATGCACCCAAACTGCGTGAAAACAAAACGTAGTCACGTCAGTTCTAGTATAATATATTTATCCAATGAATACCCGTTTATCATCTGCATTTCTTCATGGTGCAGCAATTTTAATGACCAGTAGTGTATTTTTATATTTTTACTGAATTATATGTGGATTATTTGGGCGTGTTAGCGCTCTTTCCTGTACCTAGGTATGAAATTTATCACTTGCATATAACAATGATTTCTTATTTTGTCTTATTTTGTAATGCGCTGTAGTATACTTGCATCTTTTTCATCTCTAGAACGGTTCAAGATACCGAAACGAAATTTTCGCCAAGTGATAGTAGGCAAAGACGCCGACAACTTTATTGTGGGAGTAATACAAAAATATATCAAGGATAAGTTTCGCTAGACAAATTGCTTTCCTTTTTCGAAAGTGAGGAAGAACTGCATAACTTAAATGAAATCAACGCTATAGTTTGACAGTGAACCAAACAGAGACCAAAGTAATTAGGAGTAGCAGAAATGAGATTGAAGATAAACATAACAAAAAAAATGAGAGGCTACGAAGTAGACATAGGGAAGGAATTTGCTGTATTGGATATGCAAAAACAAACGATGGACGAAGATACGAGCACATAAAAAAAGTGTCACACGCAGAGAAGGCATTTCCGGCTAAATAAAACCTACTAATATCAAGCATCGGTCTTAATTTAGAGGAAGAAATTTCTTTAAACATACGGTTGGAGGGCAGCATTGCGTGGTAGTGAATCGTGGACTGTGAGAGAACCTGTAAAAGAGGAAGTCGAAGCGTTGAGACGGGATGCCTCAAAATCAGGTTGAAAACATGGTTGCATTATGAGCTAAGAAGTGAGGGGTTCTCCGAAGAATCGACGAACGGAGAAACAAACATATGGAATATACTGACAATAAAGCTGTTCAGGCTGCCGATACCTGTTCAGAATCAGCTCTGAGAAACTTCCACAGGAACTTGATGAAAAAATCAGACCTTAAGAATTAAAGACAGCTCTGCCAGCAAACCCTACTGCCACGTCCAAGAAGACAAGAGTCACGTGATGCGTGGCGTGCAGTGGCTGTACGTTTCGTAGTCAACGGGAGAGGTTGACAGCCGAGTTTTCTGGCACCTTCAAATTACCAGAACATATCGGCTAATGGCATCGTTTGGAGTCACTGACCGGGAGGCCCCTTACGGGGCAGGTCCGGCCGCCTTGGTGCAGGTCTTATTACATTCGACGCCACATTGGGCGACCTGGGCGAGGAATGGGGATGAAATGGTGATGAAGACAACACAACACCCAGTCCTTGAGCGGAGAATATTCCCGACCCAGCCGCGAATCGAACCCGGGCCCGTAGGACGGCAATCCGTCACGCTGACCACTCAGCTATCGGGACGGACAGAGAGAGAGAGAGAGAGAGGTGGTAATTTGCGATTGTGGTAGCCGTTCAAGGTCTTGAGGTGGAACGCTCCGCGTTGACATCACCGCGGCTGTGTTTGCGCAGGAGGCGGTGGTCTGCAGCCACGTGGCGCGATTCGCGCCGCCGGCTGATGCCGCTCATTCGCACACCTTTGCGAAACCCTGCCGGCCGCTGCGTGCGCCGTGTTTGTCCAAGTTATTGCGTCGCCCACGTGTGCAGCCTCGTCGCCGCCTCCGTCAGCCGCCACGCAGCACAGAGGGCCGATCGTCGCAGGCTTTCGTAGGCCACGGCGCCGAAGTCGAAAATACGCCAAAGAGGCTTTGCACACGCGACGTATTGCCAACACACTTAGCAACCGCCTACGTTAAGCACGAGTTTCCATTTGTTATTAGAGGCACTCGACATTAAAGAAACCTTGTCGTGAAGTGGGAGGATTTGACGGCGTGCGTGCAGATTTCGAAGCTGCTTTCATCCACAACTGCCCGATTCTGACACCTTCTTGGAGCCGTCGATACACTTTAGAGCCAATACCTGCGAGGTCGGCTTAATATAAATGAGCTAACGTAGAGAGATTGTTAACTTGAAGAATGTAGCACGTTCCCAAGGTCCACTTATTACGTAACTGATCAATTACGAACATTTTCCTGGCTTTCTTTTTTCTGTTTAGTTTATTGATTCGTGTTTTGCCAGAACACGTTATGGTGAAGAACATACAGAGGAAATGCCTTAACAAAAGAAGACGAAGTAAATATTCCAGAATTCGGATCGAGAACAGCTGCCAACACGAGTAACGTAGAAGTAAATATTCTCGGAGTAGTGAAGCAACTTAAATCACTTAATAAAAGCAAGTCTTCTGGTCAACACTGTATTCCAATTAGGTTCCTTTCCGAGTATGCTGATGCACTAGCAACATACTTAACACTCATGTACAACCGTTCGCTCGACGAAAGATCCGTACCCAAAGACTGGAAAGTTGCACAGGTCACACCAATATTCAAGAAAGGTAGTAGTAGTAATCCACTAAATAACAGGCCCACATTGTGAACGTCGATATGCAGCAGGATTTTAGAATCTATATTGTGTTCGAACATAATGAGTTACCTCGAAGAAAACGGTCTATTGACACACAGTCAACATGGGTTTAGAAAACATCGTTCTTGTGAAACATTACTAGCTCTTTATTCACATGAAGTGCTAAGTGCTATTGACAAGAGATTTCAGATCGATTCCGTTTTTCTGGATTTCCGGAAGGCTTTTGACACTGTACCACACAAGCGGCTCGTAGCTAAATTGCGAGCTTATGGAACATCGTCTCATTTATGTGACTGGATCTGTGATTTCCTGTCAGAGAGGTCACAGTTCGTTGTAATTGACGGAAAGTCATCGATAAAACAGAAGTAATTTCTGGCGTTCCCCAAGGTAGTGTTGTAGGCCCTTAGCTGTTCCTTATCTATATAAACGATTTGGGAGACAATATGAGGAGCCGTCTTTGGTTGTTACAGATGAAACTGTCGTTTGTCGACTAATAAAGTCATCAGAAAATCAAAATAAACCGCAAAACGATTTAGAAAAAATATCTGAATGGTTCGAAAAGTGGCAGTTGACCCTAAATAACGAAAAGTGTGTAGTCATCCACATGAGTGCTAAAAGGAACGCGTTAAACTTCGGTTACACGATAAATCAGTCTAATCTAATAGCCGTAAATTCAACTAAATACCTAGGTATTACAATTGCGAACAATTTAAATTGTAAGGAACGCATAGAAAATGTTGTTGGGAAGGCTAGCCAAAGACTGCGTTTTATTGGCAGGACACTTAGAAAATGTAACAGACCTACTAAGGAGACTGCCTAGATTACGCTTGTCTGTCCTCTTTTAGAATACTGCTGCGCGGTGTGGGATCCTTACCAGATAGGACTGACTTACATCGAAAAAGTTCAAAGAAAGGCAGCACGTTTTGTATTATCGCGAAATATGGGAGAGAGTGTCACAGAAATGATACAGGATTTGGGACGGACATCATTAAATGAAAGGCGTTTTACGTTGCGACGGAATCTTCTCACGAAATTCCAATCACCAACTTTCTCCTCCGAATGCGAAAATATTTTGTTGACACCGCCCTACAAAGGGCGGAACGATCACCACGATAAAGTAAGGGAAATCAGAGCTCGTACGGTAAGATATAGGTGTTCATTCTTTCCGCGCGTTATACGAGATTGGAATAATACAGAATTGTGAAGGTTGTTCGATGAAGCCTCTGCCAGGCACTTAAATGTGATTTCCAGAGTATCTATGTAGATGTAGATGTAGACGTAGATGTAGATTTAGGTTTCATTTGCTTGAGGATGGTGGTACGCCTGCATGTGAGAGAATTTGAGCGAGAGTAAGAAGAATTCCACTGAAGTTTTATGACATTAATTTTACCATTTCAAATTAAAGCAACAAACTGCCACTTCCCCGCACTGTGTCTAATTCACGATGTAATCACGGTGTAACCTGCAAAGAAGATGGCATTCCGATGAACGGACAACCACGCCAGCAATGGCGTCAAGTCACCTATCAAGCGGATAGGTGTCTGCAGGGTAGTCCCACATCCACAGTCGCTGCGTACACAGTCACAGACGGTACAGTATGGCACAGTGAATACGCCTGCCAGCCTCTCTACGGTGGAGGGACATAGGAAGAATGGAATCATGAGAGTCGCACACTGATGTGGCTCGATGGCGTAATGTGAATGGATCTGTTGTTTCTCGGATGAGGTATCAGTTCATGGAGACCGAAACTGTATTCCGGAGACCAAGACAGGGCCAACCACCTGTGACATGAGAAAGAGTGGGCCGTTATTTCGCTGTACTGCACTGTACTGCACTGCAATTCGTATCTGACCTCGCAACGTCCCCTGGACGTGTTGTATCGATCCAAACGAGGTACAGAAGGCTTCAGTACGGTGAAGTTTATTGTTGGAGACCGGCTGTCTGTTTACCTCTCGCGTGTCTTCGCAGAAGGAGTCGTCTAGGGCAGAGGCGTCAACATGCCACCTGAAAGATCGAACGTTGCGCCAATGTTCTTCTCACAGATGAGTCCCGATATGGTCTGGAGAGTGCCAGGCTACGGCCTCGCATCTGGAGGGCGCGTTGAACACGATTTCGGACCCAAACGCTGTGGAAAGAGACCGATATCGAGGATGATCCCTAATGGTATGGGCAGGGATTAAGTTGACCACTCAGACACTTCTTCATGAAATTGTACGGGTGAATCGCCAAGATTTAACTGCTGTCAGGTACCATGAAGAGATCTTGGGATCTGATGCGCGGTTGTTGTTAGGTGCTGTGAGTCCAGACTTCGTATTGGCAGACGATAATGCTCGACATCATAGAGCACGGGTGGCTGATGTTTTGTTAGAAACGGAAGATATTGCATGCGTGGCGTGGCCTGCTCACTCTCCCGATTTGAATCCCATGGAGCATGTCCGGGATGCATTAGGGAGATGGGATGCATCACGTTAGCGTCTACCAACACTCTTGTGCACAGCTCTGCTGGAAGAATGGGCGTTATTCCCTCAACGTGAGATTGATGTCACTCACAGAATGTCCCGTCGTTGCCAGGCCTGTATTGGTGCCAGAGGAGGTCGCACCCTATACTGAGGACATTAATCAGTTGTCAGAATGTGTGTGCAAATCTGTTGAGTTGGAGAAAAACATTTTTGCCTACTGTTATGCATGTTGATGTTAATTACTTTATGTATTCTTCATATTTTTTTCACTTTACTATCACTTAGTCATAGTGTTTTGTGTCAAAATAAACGCAGCCTTGCAAAATTTCTGTTTGTTGCTTTAATTTAAGACACCAATGTATTTCAACAGCGAAAAGATAGCATTTTCGTCAGTCCACCTTCTGAGGCACGATAGTATATTCCAATATAGATTTTGATCTGCAGTCGTATTCAAGTGGGTCTGCCACGCCATAAGAAGTTGAATTAGCTGTCGGGAGTTTAGGAAGGAAGCAACGATGGTACAGACGCACAAAGTCAAATATACAGTACGATGCAGTTCGGATGCGCATCTCAGATTGCAAATTCTTGCAGATCACTCGATCCTCCGTTGTCTCAGGGAATCAAAGGGCTTGTGCGTTAAAGACGATCATTACAGAGATTTTTCGCGCCCTCAGAAAGCTTACAGTCTCGAATACGTACTTACAACAAAAACACAGTCGATCTTCTTCTGTTTCCTGCCATTATTTCGTGTCTGCACGGCGTCCGCATGTTATTCTGGCTTTCGAAATGGAAGCGGTAGAGAGTGGCCAGTTATACTCTTCTTGTCGTCAGCTGCAAACTAACCCCCCCCCCCACCTCCCCCTGCCACCGTCGTGGACGAATTTCGTATTGTCCATTTGTATGTGTTTGTATGCGCGAAAGTCTCAGGTCATTTTAGAAATGTTTGCGAATCGTGTAACTGAGGCAGGACGTGAGTAGTAGCCGGGTATTCACTTAATCGGAGATGGGGAACCGCCTTCCCTGCACATGGATCTTCGTCGTTATTCCCCCGGGAGTATTCATTCGGAGCCAGCACTACTCGTCGAATCTCGGAAGCGACTTGCTATCGCGCACGGCTACGCAGGCGGGTCAATCACAAACACAGTCGTTGAGTTAGACATTCCCTGTGATATGTGAGTGTGATTTGGAAAGAGCCCACAGAGTAGATATAAGACAGTTGTTACGAAGAAAGGAAGATCAGGGTTTAAAAACCTGTCCGCAAAGGGGTCATTACAGAGGACGCACAAGCTCTGATTTATGGTTCATGGGTAGTGAAATCGGCCATCCGTTCCAACTGAACCATTTCAGAATCCGTCTTACGTCATTCAGGGAAATCAATGAAAATCTAAACATGGACGGACGGAGTTGCATTCCAACAGCTGTTCTCCAAAAAATCAAGTACAGTGTCTTACTACAGATAACTACAGGGGAAAGGTGTACAGCGACCAATTCCAATACTGGCAGTTTACTCGTAGTTTTTCTAAATCACTACAGGGGAACAAATTAGTGTTCCGTTAGAGAGATTTGCACCAGCAGGAGATAAGTGCGACTTATTGTTGAGGTAATTGCCAAGGACAAGAGCTGTGATCTGTGGGCGTATTCGTTCTTGTGTACTCGTGACGCAAACTGCACATCAAATGTGACCTTCCGCACAATAGGAGAAGCTGGTGCGTCGCTTCACAGTAACTGACAGGCTTTTGTTTTCAAATGATAAGCTATGGGAGGTTCCGAGACAATTGCTTGCTTACCCTTCAAACCACACGTGGTGGCGTTTTTAGGATTGCTGAGAAATGAGAAACGTTAAGAAGTGTTTTTATGAAGGACGGTGTTACTTTAGGCTTGCGTTGAGGAGTGATTGATCACCTGACACCACCTTATTACTTTTCTTCCTTTCAGTAACGAATGTTGTCATGTATCTTCAAATTCAACTTCCCCGTTAATGATACGCCCATCTATTCCTTCCAAAATCTTCGCAGGTGACTGAAGGACTACACGACGCACTACATTCTTTACAGTAATTGCTAATGTACTTTTATGCGTTAAAAGCAAATGGTAATGATGCTAACTAAAGAAGATGTGCTGTTGGTAGGAAAACTGCCCCTGGTTCGATTCCCGGACGGATTGGGGCTTTTCTCTACCCGCGGACTGGGTGTTAGTGTTGCCCTCATAATCTCATCATCATCATCATCATCATCATCATCATCATCATCATCATTCATGAAGTGGCTCGACTGGACTGTGAAAAAGGTGGACTGTGTAAAAATTGGAACTTTGTACGGGCGCTGATGACCGCGCAGTTGAGCGCCCCGTAAACCAAACATCATCATCATCTAGGAAAACTGCACCAGCGGGGTGTCGTGCTGAGGGCCTACACATCGAAAGTACGTATTTGTATTTCTATTTGAAGTACGCATACGCATTAATTACACAAAACATCATCTCCCAGCTTCAGCACAGCATCTGATTTTCAACTGGGCTGGCAGCGATAGAATCTCATCACCCTGAATGACTGGAAACTGCACAGTTACTGCTGAAGTAAGTTTGAATGTACGATGTAATCCACCGTTCCATATAGGCTTTTCCAGGACTGTTCGTTAGACACCCATCCGTCACTCTCTTCACAGTACAATAGTATATTGTGATTTTTAATCGAAATGGTATCTGCTCACATTTTTGATAGGTTGTATGACTAAGTTTATTGAAAAACAGTGTCAATGAGAAGTTTTCCTTGGAGAAACTGCCGATGAAGTCACAATGGATTGTATCTGAAGCCTATTAAATAACTCTAAGGAATCCGCGTTATTGTGGAAAACATACTGTTTAACGCATACCCACCTCCAGCGATCCTGTACAATGGCGCTCTCTTCGCGCTTAGCCGGCTCGAATCGTGATGGAGGAAGACATTTTTCACCCCCAGAATTTGGCCACCAAGAGGGGAGACGTGGTCGTGCACAATTTTCGGTCACCATACTTAGTGACTTCGATTCAGTTCCAATCTCTTTGCAAAGTCCCTTTCGGATGGGGACTTTAATCTCGGCAGCTGGCTTGGTGATAATCGAGAGACATTATGTGCCAGCATCGGATTTCTATCTCTCTCCTCTATCAGCATACAACACCAAATCACACGGTAATAAACGTACATCCATTACGGTCACCTATACTCCACGGATACACTAAAGAGAAAAAACTCTCACTCACCAAGCGTGCGCGGGTCAAGTTACTGAAGCTATCCCTTTCTGTCTCCCGCCAACAATGCCGTAGCCTTACGAGTCTTCCTTTCTTTCATTTGAACACATTCTAGCTCTGTTTTACCATCCCTGTGTTTGCTTTGTACCCATCTTTCAAGAAAGACGTAGGCAATGCCAGGCACTGCCGAAGAAATTTTCGTGAATCATCAATTACGTAAGGGATTCTAAAACCAACAGTACTTTTCAGCAGCCATATTAGATGTGGCAAGTGGTCCTACAGCTATGGACACAAATGCATTCCAATCCTCCACATCAGCAGCAAACGAAATTCGCACCACCTACTTGAAACCGGTACGTCAGATGCCGCTTGGATCGTACGGGTGTAATTACGTTCATTGTACCGGCAGCAGTTCCGGTCTTTCTCTGTAAGTTCATATTTATACAGATGGTAGTGGGACCTCAGCTGTTCAGTATAAAACCTCGAATCAAAACACCTTCATTCATCTAAATTTCCATTTGCTGTTTTATTTGTACAACCAGTTTCAGTGCTACGTGAAGTGATCTTCGGGTTCCCCGAGCGACATATGGGATTGTTCCTACACGTCGGTCAGGAATCCTGCTAATTTAGCATTGAAACTGGTTGCTCAAATAAAATAACAACTGGAAATTTAGACGGCTGAAGGAGTTCTGATTCAACATTCTGTACCGATCTTTCGCTTTGGACCTAAACTCGGTGTTTTTCGTGCCACTCCCTTAGGAATTTTGTGGTCTCTACGTCTGTGCTCCATTTGGTTGAAATTTGTCCTCTTATATCGCGAGGGTTGACGGTGAATCCTATCGTAAGAATTTATTGCGCACAGCAATTTATTCCAGCAGCTGGAAATCGATATACTCGTGATACACACTTAACAAGATGGGCCGCGAAATACACAGCCTGCACGACATCGTAATGGAGTATCCCGTGCGTCGCTGATTCACAATCTAGCCATGACCATCTGAGCGACATTGATCGTGCTCATCATGATTTCCCCTGTCACTTTTTCGGCCAGTGAAACGTCTGAGCATATCTGTCATATGAACCGCCGCAATATTCCATTCGTAGCAACGACAGGAGAGATCTCCCACTGACTCAATAACTACCTTCATATAACTGTATAAGAATCTATACACACATTGTAACAAAATGTTGTAAATTTAGTATAGGAGTCCATAATAAAACTGACGAAAGTAGAAATATGTGTTTCTCTGACATAACTGTTGTGTCACTTTAAATCTTAACAAAAAGGAGGAAAACAACTTTTTATTATTCTACTGCTCCACCGTAAGTAGAGTAAATTCACGATAACATCCTCTCTGTAGCAGTAAAGGCTAAGTAATTAAACGTATTGGTCCCGTTTACCTGGGTTAAACTAAAACGTGTTTACTTGATCGAGCTTCATTAGTTTCGTAGGAACCGTATTAAACAATTATTTATTGTACTAATTAATGCTGTTGGGACGAAATGAAAATCTACCGCGTCAGTAGATAGAGAAAAGCATGTAATAAGCTATGTGCAATACAAAACAGCCGTAAGATAAATACTGTCGCTCTTTGTGAAAATTAGCGAACGTAGGCCACAAGCAATTATTGATGTTATTTCGCAGCTCCGGGGAAACCATTCGGTTCTATGCGTGTAGAAAACAGGGGAAACCGCTGACCGAAGCAGATGTCAATTGAGCAAATGTGGTAGCACAGCGTCTAGCAACGGCTATCAAGCGGCGGGTGTTTTCACGTCCTCATCATTAGTGTCTACAGCACGCGGACGAATGTCGCAGATACTGGTAGTACAAGACAAGAGTCTGGACGTCCATGCCATATCTAGCGGAGTGAACGGTGGAAGATTGCCAGCTCTGTGAACCAAAACAGGCGGTAAGTGTACTGGTAGCTGTCCAAAGGAATACAATCGCGGTGGAGAAGCAACTTGTTCGGAACGCAACGTCTAGCCTACAAAATTGTTGTAGTCCGCAACCTGCGGCGAACGATACATATTTATTCTCTTGAGGCCAAAGTAATTTGTTTACTCTGTCTGCTCAGGGCTCTGGAATAACAACTTTCGAATGTAGTATTCTACACTACTGGCCATTAAAACTGCTACACCACGAAAATGACGTGCTACAGACGCGAAATTTAACCGACAGGAAGAAGATGCTGTGAAAATGATTAGCTTTTCAGAGCATTCACACAACGTTGGAGCCGGTGGCGACACCTACAGCCTGCTGAGATGAGGAAAGTTTCCAACCGATTTCTCATACAGAAAAGCCGGCCGCGGTGGTCTCGCGGTTCTAGGCGAGCAGTCCGGAACCGTGCGACTGCTACGGTAGCAGGTTCGAATCCTGCCTCGGGCATGGATGTGTGTGATGTCCTTAGGTTAGTTAGGTTTAAGTAGTTCTAAGTTCTAGGGGACTGATAACCACAGCAGTTGAGTCCCATAGTGCTCAGAGTCATTTGAACCATTTTTTTCTCATACACAAACAGCAGCTGACCGACGTTGCCTGGTGAAACGTTGTTGTGATGCCTCGTGTAAGGAGGAGAAATGCGTACAATCACGTTTCCGACTTTGATAAAGGTCGGATTGTAGCCTATCGCGATTGCGGTTTATCGTATCGCGACATTGGTGTTCGTGTTGGTCGAGATCCAATGACTGATAGCAGAATATGGAATCGGTGGGTTCAGGAGGGTAATACGGAACGCCGTGCTGGATCCCAACGGCCTCGTATCACTAGCAGTCGAGACGACAGGCATCTTATCCGCGTGGCTGTAACGGATCGTGCAGCAGTGTCTCGATCCCTGAGTCAACAGATGGAGACGTTTGCAAGACAACAACCATCTGCACGAACAGTTCGACGACGTTTGCAGCAGCATGGACTATTAGCTCGGAGACCATGGCTGCGGTTACCCTTGACGCTGCATCACAGACATGAGCGCCTGCGATGGTGTACTCAACGACGAACGTGGGTGCACGAATGGCAAAACGTCACTTTTTCGTATATATCCAGGTTCTGTTTTACAGCATCATGATGGTCGCATCCGTGTTTGGCGACACCGCGATGAACGCACATAGGAAGCGTGTATTCGTCATTGCCATACTGGCGTATCATCCGGCGTGATGGTACGGGGTGCCATTCGTTATATGTCTTGGTCACCTCTTGTTCGCATTGACGGCACTTTTAACAGTGGACGTTACATTTCAGATGTATTACGACCCGTGGCTCTACCCTTCACTCGATCCCAGCGAAACCCTACATTTCAGCAGGATAATGCAACATCTGAGATCATCAGTCCCCTAGAACGTAGAACTACTTAAACCTAACTAACCTAAGGACATCACACACATCCATGCCCGAGGCAGAATTCGAACCTGCGACCGTAGCGGTCGCGCGGTTCCAGACTGAAGCGCCTAGAACGGCTCGGTCACTCCGGCGGGCTGTTATTACGGCTAGAGGTGGTTGTTCTGGGTACTGATTTCTCAGGATCTATGCACCTAAATTGCGTGAAAATGTAATCACATGTCAGTTCTAGCATAATATATTTGTCAATGAATACCTGTTTATCATCTGCATTTTTTCTTGGTGTAGCAGTTTTAATGGCCAGTAGTGTGGAATTAAAGTGATAAGCCAAAAGGTTATGATTACTGCACACCGCGGCGATGGATGCAACCTGGTGGGGTTATGGGCACGCGACGCGGTAACTGAAGTATGTAAACGGAGCAGACAGGGAAGGGGAACACCCTAGCGAAAATATGAGCTACAAATGACGGAATCAGTTGAGATAAGCGACTCTGGGCAAAGGGAAGGTTGTTATTACGCAGAGCCCGTGAACGAGTATCTCAAAAACGGCAAAGATGGTCGAATATTCACGTGCTACTGTCGTGAGCAAGTACGGAAACTACCACTAGGCGCAAAATGGCTGAACGTCCACGACTGTTAACAGTGTGTGGGGTTCGGAGGCTTGTTTGCTCTTTAAAGTAGGATAGATGCTGATCTGTGGCATCTCTGCGAAAAGAGAACAATGCTGGTGCACACACAAGTATATCGGAGTACACTGTTTATTGTAAATTGTTGAACATGGAGCTGCACAGCAGTCCACCACTACGTGTTCACATGTTGACCCAACGACATCGTCAATTACGACTGCAATGGGCACGGGACCATAGGGGTTCGACCGTCGATCAGTGGAAACATGTCAGCTTTTATGATGAATCACATTTTTGCTAAACTATGGCGCTGGCCGTCTCTACAAACGCTGACTGGTGGGAGCAGTATTGTGCTATAGGAGACATTCTACTGCGCTTGCATGAGATCTGTGGTAGGAATCGAAGACACTCTTACAGATGCGAACCACCCGCAGCCCTTCATGCTTGATGTCTTCCCCGACGGCGATGTCGTGTCTCTGCAGTGTATTTGTCTCTGTCTCGGGGCCATAACCATGATATACTGGTTTGAGGAGCATTATAGTGAACTCATTGGTTTCTCGGCGACCAAATTCGCCTGATGTATATCCCATGGAACCCATGCAGGGCACTGTCTGGTGGCATCACCGCATAAGCAAATCAGCGGCCCATTATTGACGGGAATTACACGACCTGTGGGTAGACATCTAATGCCAGATACCTTCAAAGACCTACCAAAAATCTGTTGGATCCCTGTTACGCAGAATCAATTACGTATTTCTTAACAAAGACGGACAAACAAGCTATTAAGCAGGTGGTCATAATGTTTTGGCTCATCATTGTATAAGTTTCTGTAGTGATGCGTCTGTCAACGAATACGTTATGAGATATGGGCAAATCTGTCCTCTCATTGCCATCTGACTGCAACGTAGACATCTAAAACATAAGTAGACCTCAATGTGGTTACCACGCATCTTGACACCTCCTTCAGCCCTTCTTCGGTGTGATTCACGAACTCTTTCAAAAACACCTGACTCCATTCGCATTGGTCACCCACTTCTGTAACGTCTCTACATTGTCGATGGGGTAGGCATGCACAAATCCGTTTAAATTACTGAACAGAGAGAAATCCAAAGTATTAGATGCGGAGAATAGGGAGGTCATGCTACAGGACTTCCTCGACCAAACAGTCGCCCATGAAACGTTACAGTGTGGTTCTTCTCCCTAGCCGGCCGGAGTGGCCGAGCGGTTTTAGGCGCTACAGTCTGGAACCGCGCGTCCGCTACGATCGCAGGTTCGAATCCTGCCTCGGGCGTGGATGTGTGTAATGTCCTTAGTTAGGTTTAAGTAGTTCTAAGCTCTAGGGAACTGATGACCTCAGCAGTTAAGTCCCATAGTGCTCATAGCCATTTGAACCATCTTCTCCCTATACAAGAAACTGCCGTGATTCCTCGATGTGCGCAAAACACAATCATTAACTTTCTGTGAGGGTCGTTCACGAATAGTGGTGGTAAATCACAAAAGTAATATTGATACGTCACCTCCATAATGGCTCGCGGATTTGTATGTAACCACAAGTGTGTATTATTGTAATTTAGCATGCCACTCTTGTGAATGTTCTCAAATAAAATTGGTTCCAGTCCACATTGGGTGCCTGGAACAGCAACCTGTTATGAAGTTCTTGAAATAAGACAGTTGAAATGGCTCTGAGCACTATGCGATTTAACTGCTGAGGTCATCAGTCGCCTAGAACTTAGAACTATGCCCGAGGCAGGATTCGAATCTGCGACCGTAGCGGTCGCTCGGCTCCAGACTGCAGCGCCTAGAACCGCACGGCCACTCCGGGTAATGACATGTTTCGACCATTTGGGGCATCATCAGATTGGCGTAAAGGGTAATGTGGAAAACCAAAACTCGTCAGTTAATGCTTACATATGGCATTAAGATAAAATTTTGTACGGAACACTGGATTTTACATTAATTTTTACGCCAATTTGATGATGCCCAAAAGGGCGAAACGCATCGTTTCCTGTAAATAAATAAAATTTTGCAACCTAATTTTAAGGAAGAATCGTTCCTTACCTGTAAACAAAATTCAGAGTATTAACTGCGGAACTTCAGTGGCTCACACTGGTTTCCAGACGTATCATTTTAGAAACTTTTCTTTAAGTTTTCACCAATACTGCCTCTTGTGACGACAGAGAGGCTCCGTCCCCGCCGCAGCCGCAGTGGTCCGCAACCCCACTACGACTACTGCAGTCCACTTCACCCCTCCGCCGCCCCACACCGAACCCAGTGTTATTGTGCGGTTCGACCCCGGTGGATCCCCCCAGAAAAAACGTCTCGCACCAAACGAGTGTAACCCCTATGTCTGTGTGGTAGAGTAATGATGGTGTACGCGTACGTGGAGAACTTGTTTGCGAAGCAATCGCTGACGTATTGTAGCGGAGGCAGATGGAAAACCGCCTAAAAACCATCCACAGACTGGCCGGCTCACCGGACCTCGACAGAAATCCGCCGGGCGGATTCGTGCCGGGGACCAGGCGCTCCTTCCCGCCCGGAAAGCCGTGCGTTAGATCGCACGGCCAACGGGGTGGGCTGTGGTGGAGGGTACTTTGAGTACCTCTATCGGTTCTCCCTTCTATTCCAGTCTCGTATTGTTCGAGATAAAAATAACTTTGTAGAAACAGGTTTAGTCATTAACTCCTTCACTCGTGGAACAGCCTGCTGGCCCGCCGCGGCGCTCACTTGGCGCCACCCGCCCGCTGGCTGCGTGGGAGAGCGCGCGCTCTGCCCGCCAGCGGCGTCTCGCCGGCGGCACACGCCGGCATTGGCCGCCGGACGCTCCAATCGAGTGGTGCGCCATCAGCAGTGTTTACTCTGCGCGTTTGCACGTCGCGAGAGCGGGCGTGGCTCCGCCAAATACTCACAGGCCGCGCGTTCTTTTTGCGCGGACCGTCCGTCGCGCTCCACAGCCGAGCGGGTAATTCGTCTGCACGCTCTGACTGTAACACCACTGTCCTAACCCCTGGGGACTGGTAGAAAACAATTTTAAAAGAAAAGTATTTAATTTGTTTTAAAAAAAATTGTACATCATTCGACCGATGACCTTAGAACAGAAATAGTCTAAAAATCCAGAATAAAATTTCACTTTGCAGCGGAGTGCGCGGTGTTATGAAACTTCCTGGCAAATTTAAACTGTTTGGTGGATCGAGACTCGAATTCGGGACCTTTACCTTTCGCGGGCACGTGCTCTACCGACTTTTTTTTTATCTCAATAGCCGTGTGGGGTTAGCCGAGTGGTGTAGGCCGCTGCAGTCATGGACTGTGCAGCCGGTCCCGGTGGAGGATCGAGTCCTCCCTGGGTGTGTGTGTTTGACCTTAGGATAATTCAGGTTAAGTAGTGTATAAGCTTAGGGACTGATGACCTTAGCAGTTAAGTCCCATAAGATTTCACATACATTTTTTTTAATCTCAATATTTTCGTAATTGTTTGTTCCATTTGTTCGGGGCGGACGTCCTATGACGCTTGTTCAGGTTCATCTTTCATCCATTAACTCAGTTTTTTTTTTATTACAGAGGGCAGCTAAACCTCGTTTTTTTATCTCATTTTATTCCTTAATGTTAATGGTCGCTGAATTTGTTCGGGGCGTACGTCCCATGACACCTGTTCAAGTTCATCGCTGATCCGTTCATTCATTTTTTTCTATTTTTCCTTTTTACTACACAGGGCAGTTAACTCTCTGACCGGACGTGCAGGAGCGCTTCTGTTCAACATGGTTCAAATAGCTCTGAGCACTATGGGAGTTAACTTCTGACGTCATCAGTCCCCTAGAACTCAGAACTACTTAAACATAACTAACCTAAGGACACCACACAAAGCCACGGCCGAGGCAGGATTCGAACGTGCGACGGTAGCAGTCGCGCGGTTCCAGCCTGAAGCGCCTACAACCGCTCGGCCACACCGGCCGGCAGCGCTTCTGTGAGGTCTGGAAGGTAGGAGACGAGGTACTGGCGGAAGTACAGATGTGAGGACGTGGCGTGAGTCGCGCTTGGGTAGCTCAGTCGTTAGAGCACTTGCCCGCAAAGGTCCCGAATTCGAGTCTCGGTGTGGCACACAGTTTTAATCTGCCAGAAAGTTTCAATCTCTAAAAATATCCATATGGTTTTCTCAAACAGAGAATTTGCGAAAAACATATCGCTCTATTCGTCTATGGAATACGGAAATTCGTAGTCATAGCTGACCTGGTTGATGTCGTCTTCTTAGACTTCCGAAAGGCATTCGAAACAACTGACCACTGCCGTTTTGCTCCCAAAATATTGGACTAGATACATCACTGAATCTTGTACTTTCTAGCAGAAAAACTTCTTAACGGGGTCAACAGATGTAAAGGTAATTACGGTCGTACCCAAGAGAATTCTATAGGAGCATTACTACTTGAAATACGAACACCATACTCTGAGTTCAAACTTAATGAGGTACCTCGATCAAAATGACCTCCTCCATGCCAACAAATATGGATTCCGGAGCATTGGTCATGTGAAACCCAAGTCATGCTTTTTTCACAATACATCCTGAAAGCCATGGATCAAGACGGCCAGGTAGAGCCAATATTTCTTGATCACAAAATCATTTCACTCGGTACCACATCCATGATTTTTATCGAATGTGCTATCGAATCGATTATCAAGCGAAATCTGTGACAGGATTTAGAAGTGCTTTGCATGGAGCTCGAAGCATGTTACGTTGGATGGGAACAGATGGTAGTTAACTACAGATGTGCCCGCCCGGTTAGCCGTGCGGTCTAACGTACGAATTTCTGGAGTGGGAAGGAGCGCCTGATTCCCGGCACGAATCCGCCCGGCGGACTTGTGTCGAGGTCCGGTGAGCCGGCCAGTCTGTGGATAGCTTTCAGGCGGTTTTCCATCTGCCTCGGCGAATGTGGGCTGGTTCCCCTTATTCCGCCTCAGCTACACTATGTCGGCGATTGCTGCGCAAACAAGTTCTCCACGTACGCGTACACCACCATTACTCTACCACGCAAACATAGGGGTTACACTCCTCTGGTGTGAGACGTCCCTGGGAGGGTCTACCGTGGCCGAACCGCACAATAACCGTGAAAGAGTGGTTCGGTGTGGGTGGCGGCGGGGTGAAGTGCACTGCGGTAGCCGTCGTGGGGTTGTCGACCACTGCGGCTGCGGCGCGGACGGAGCCAGTCCATCGTTTCTAGGCCCGCAGTTAACATACAATACAATACAATAACTACAGATGTGCCACAAAGAGCCTTGTTATTCGTTTCGTAGTCCTATATTGATAAATGTGAAGGCGGTATTAAATGTAACCTCAGATTTTCGCACGCGATGAAATTATATCTACTGAAGTCTGAGAAAAAGCTGCAGCCGGCCAGAGTGGCCGAGCGGTTCTAGGCGCTACAGTCTGGAACCGCGCGACAGCTACGGTCGCAGGTTCGAATCCTGACTCGGGCACGGATGTGTGTGATGTCCTTAGTTTAGTTAGGTTTAAGTAGTTCTAAGTTCTAGGGGACTGATGACCTCAGCAGTTAAGTCCCATAGTGCTCAGAGCCGTTTGAACCATTTTGAAAAAGCTGCAGTAGTATTCAGTCGAATCTTGATAAGATAACAAAGTGGCGCAAAGACTGGCAACTTGCTTTAAATATTCAAAAATGTAAAAATTTGCACTTCACAAAACGAAAAAACGTAGTGTCCTGTGACTATAATGTCGGTGAGTTATGGTTGCAGTCTGTCAAATAATGCAAATATGTGGATTAATGAGTTGTAGGAGTATGAAATTGAGCAGTCACACACGCTCAGTCGTAGGTAAAGCAGGTGGAAGACTTTCCTTTTTTGGTAGCACACTAGGAAAAAACAGTCGAACAACAAAGATATTTCTTAGAAATACTCTTGCGACCCATCATACAATTGCAATCAAGTCTTCAATGGAGCCGGCCGGTGTGGCCGTGCGGTTCTAGGCGCTACAGTCTGAAACCGCGAGACCGCTACGGTCGCAGGTTCGAATCCTGCCTCGGGCATGGATGTGTGTGATGTCCTTAGGTTAGTTAGGTTTAAGTAGTTGTAAGTTCTAGGGGACTGATGACCTCAGAAGTTGAGTCCCATAGTGCTCAGAGCCATTTCAACCATTTCTTCAATGGAGCACTTGCGATACGGTTTTTGATTCAAAACATTCAGGAATATATGGCCTGTACGACCATGTGTGTTATTTTTAGAGACGTATATGTGGCCTGAAGATGGCATAGTGGAATGCCGAAAATTGTAGTCAAAATATTATAAAATAACATCTCAATTACACGACTGTTGGCGTATTTCATAGATAATTAATCAACCAGCCGATATCACATGTCCATGAAGGATCAACAGAGGCATACTAGAATAGAGCTCAAATGTGTGAGATATGTACCAGAGAGGACTAACAGGGTAAGCTGAAAATGTGCAAGTAAGCGCAGCTCGAATGTTTTCAGGTTAGTTTCAGCCTTGTGAGGGTGTTACGGAGATACTGAAGAAACTGAACTGGAAAAAGCTTGAGGACAGTCGTGAAACTATCCCGTGGAAACCTACTAGAACCTACTTCTCGTTCGGATCACCGAGACAATATTAGACTATGTATATGGCACAAATAGACATCTAAGCAATCATGCTTCTCGGAATCCAAACGCGAATGGAACGAGTAGAGTCCCTAATAGCTGGTACAATGAGGAGTACCGTCTGCCATGCACCTCATAATGGTCTTCAGATAATGGATGTTGATATAGATACAAATACGTATATAACAATTATCTAATCGTCGGCAGCTCCGTGGACCCATTTGCAGACGATGCTGGTATGCATATGAAATCTGAATTGGAAGAGGAAGTAGCGAAGTACAAGAGGACATGTGGTGGATGTATAATTTACCGATGAATGATTTAACCTACGAGGTAAGACTCGAAACTTAACTGACCTGGGTGCTATAGCCAACCTACTCCACGCAAATGAAGCCCAACGGGACTGGATATATACAGTGCAAATAACCTCACTTAGCCTCCTACTGAAGTTTTCCTACCGTCGCCGGAGATTAAGATAATAAAAGTGTAGATAAGAACTGAAGTATGAGAGGTCATAAACTCAGGTTGAAATCTAACTTTCCATTCTCCTCGAAAAGAATAGTGTTTATTCCCATAGCAATGAAACTCAATGAGTCTGTTTCTTCGAAAGGCTTCGTAACACAATGTTACAAGCGAGTAATAATCAACGCTACTATTAAATTACTTTACACTAGACTTCGAAAGTCACAACAATCAATCTATTAGCAGAAGCATTGCAGGAAATCCGCTGCAGTGAACTCTCGCACGGCTATATTATATGCAGTAATTCCCGAAACCCAAGCCGCAATACGGACAACGCATGGTATCACGTTTTTCCCTCTCTTATCAGTTCTTGCTATCGTTTAAAACACATTAGAGGCCTCTTATGTGTGAACTGGCAAATGGCTCTGAGCACTATGCGACTTAACTTCTGAGGTCAGCAGTCCCCTAGAACTTAGAACTAATTAAACCTAACTAACCTAAGGACATCACACACATCCATGCCCGAGGCAGGATTCGAACCTGCGACCGTAGCGATCGCTCGGTTCCAGACTGTAGCGCCTAGAGCCGCACGGCTATGTGTGAACTTCTCAGTCTTTCCACATTAACGCAGCAGTTCCGTATATTTCCAGAGATACAATGTGATCTCCACCTTGAGAGCAAATGAGGTGTTTGGGCCGTAAATGGTCAGTTCTATTAGAAAGCGGGGCGAGGTACCCGATTATGTATTATCGTGTTGCCCTCGCGGCTTTCTCAATCTATCGAATCGCTTTACCACTAGAACCATCTACTAACAACATTCTGTACTTCTTTGATTCTGCCGTTCTTGTGCGCGATCTCGTCGTGACCCTGAAACTAAAATATCCTCCCTCTTATTACTTAGATGCTTTTCCTCTCACCTGCACTGCTAAAACGCGTATTGAAAACGGATGCTGCTTCAGCTGTTTCACTCATAAAGGAAAGGTAGCATCGTAACACACTTAATGCGTATTCCCTTCACTGACAGCGCGCAGCATTACCTGTAGGTTAAGAGGTCTTCAGACCGGTTACGGTAGACAGTGAGAAAGCAGCACACATGTGTCTATGGTGACTGCCACATTCCTCTTCCGCGCTGTTGCAAGGTCAAAACAAACCTATCTCGTTCTGAACTCTTGCTGCTGCTCCCCGTGTAGGAAACAGGTTCAGATGATAATGTCCATTCGGACCTCTGATAGAAGTCTGTGAAAGCAAGATTAGGATTTGACGTCACGTAGACGAAGATGTCATTAGATACGGAGTAAATGATCGGATAGGGTAAAGGTGGTGTGAGGAATTCGGCCGCGTTCTTTGCAAAGGAATCGCTTGGCAATTGCTTTAAGCTGTTGGAGGAAATCACGAAAAGCCGGGTTCCCGGGTTCGATTCCCGGCGGGGTCAGGGATTTTCTCTGCCTCGTGATGGCTGGGTGTTGTGTGATGTCCTTAGTTTAGTTGGGTTTAAGTAATTCTAAGTTCTAGGGGACTGATGACCATAGATGTTAAGTCCCATAGTGCTCAGAGCCATTTGAACCAACGAAAAGCCCCAAGTGGATTGTTCGAAGGGAATTTGAAACCCGATATTCTCGAATGCGAGTTCACTGTGGTAACCAGCGCTCCACGTCGCTGGGTGTATAGAATATTAACTGTAACATCGAATTAATTCTATTTGACAATCGTTGTACTTACTACGTACAGACCACGCAGGTTATCGCATTGCTTCGAAACGATTTCTAAATGTTCCTTCTTGCAGTTTGTAGTGAAGTTCTTGATAACTTCTTACTGAAATTACAAATTAATTGTTTACAGCTTGTGCGCGCCACACATCAGGCACCATCAATGTACCGTCCTATGTAACCCAAACCTAAAGACAGGCACTGATGCGGCGGTCTAAAATTTCAAAACGTCATCGCATGGTGACGTCTGTGGTCCTTATCCGGTGACCAACACTGTAGCTCTTCATGTGCCGATGCACGCTGCTCCAGGTCTGTTCGATTCAGTGTGTCACTATGTCCCTTAGATCGAAAGTCACAAAATAATTCATTGTTTTGCCGCTTAATACCTTTAAAGTCTATACACATTACTGTATTTTATCTGCTTTCTAAATTTGTTAGCTGGTGACTCCTTCCAGCTGCTGACACGCCAAATTAACGACCCTCCTACTGTCCTCCGGCCAGCTTTAATGTGGATTTTAGGCGGTTTCCTACGCTCTTCTAGGTAAATGCTGCGCTGGTCCCCAAATTTCAGTTGTGGGCAGTCAAAAGGTTAAATACGATGGCAAATAGAAAAAAGTTTACACGATTCACAGGCAGAAGGCGCTCACGAATTCTCTCCATTATATCAGGATCGCGATAGTTGCGTCAGAAAGGCATTCAGCCACTGGGTTAAATAATAAAATAAAGTTTTCCAAATACTGTAAAAGCATACCACGTACAAGACGAGAGAAGCACGAAGGAAAAGGACGAAGACTCATTCTAGATGTTGCAGCTGTTCCAAATCTTATTCTGCAAGTCTAGAAACATCAGATGCAAGATATGCGGTGGTCAGACAATGTTGGCGAATATGTCTCAGTGTTTTCTCAGCTCAGTCACAAAAATTCTTCATTTTAGGTACGATTTTCTTCGAATTAGAAATGAAGGTCAGAATTAATTCAATTGTGAACAGCAGCCTCACAACCTTTCTACTTATCACCATTCCTTGTCACTCGAAAATTATTCTCTTGTCTGAGGCACAGTGTGAAAGCTTTTAGACACTGTTGGCATATAAAGCAGGTGTATGCAGTGGGCGTTCAATTCTTTTTTTAACAAAAGTTATGGGAAGTGCCGCTAATGATCAACATCTAGTACAAAAACTAGCAACTTTGCCTCAATGTAGTTTAAAATGCAATACACATAAATAGGGATGAAAATTATGACAGTTTATACCGCCGACGACCAGTTGTCGGAATGAGTCACAATTGTCAGTTATATAGTCTCATTCGTCTGGACGGACTTTGGGTGACCTGAACATATAAATGTTCATAGTGGTGGGTCAAGTACTCAGGATCATTGGAAGAAATCGTTCCGAATCCTCTTGTTGGCCAACAGTTTCTTGAATATTATTCGTTAAAGTGAGATTCATTCCAAGTTGCACGAATGGGCGGGGGTTGGGTGGGGGCGGGGATGGGGGGAGGGCGGAGATATAAGTAGAGAGGTATGGATTTCGTCATGCGTTCGTTCACATGGCATTAGAGAGTTCCAAACAGAGAAGTTATAGATATGGCTATGTGTGTAAAGAGAAGGTTTTGAAACGAGGCATTTATTTCACCTTGTATCATTTCTTAGAATAAGTTGCTATTCATGATGAATTCCACAGATGCATACATATGATGACTGGTGCTACCCTCCATTGCTAGTGCATTTTCACATTATCTTGATGGGTTTTGTATGTTGCAAATTTGCATGTCCACTGTAAATGACAGACTTATTTCTAAAACTACCCTTTTTCCCATGGCTTCACCCACATATGTGTTCGATAGATATACTGAATGCATATCCTCCTCCCTCTCTCTGTGCCCAACTCTTCCTCCTCCTTCTGTCTGTCCTTGTCATCCTCCTATCTCTATCTATATGCCTCTTTCTCCCCACACTCTTCATCTCCTTTTCACCCTTTCTTTGTTCATTTACAACATGCCTTATCTGTGACCATATCTTCATCCCTTTCCCTTCTAACCACATCCTCCTCTCTCTCTTTTCATCTCCACCTTCCTCTTTTCCTTTTCCACCTGCCCTCCACACCTCCACACCTTCCATCTGCCTCATGAATCTCCCCCACATTCTGTACATTCCCCCCTCCATGTATTTCAACCTGTGCCCATGTGTAATCCTTGCAGACCTCAATACAGCAGGATGATACTACTACCACAACCTGCCAGCTACACACCAGGGGCTTGAAAATCATTTATTTCCCCTTGAAATGCAGGCCACCATTCAAAGCAGGTTGATTTGATAGGCCTATACTGCTCCCACAGAACAAGCTTACTGTGCAGTGCAGACTATGTGCCAGGGGCTGGGAAAATGCATGTATCCTCAAATCTCCAATCCTATTGGAACTATGGGGTTATAGCCCCCACAGCGCTGATAAATGCTGTTTTTGTGGCAAAATTGGTTGAAATCGATCCAGAGGCTTGGGAGGAGATCCCAGACATACACACATACACTACTTCATATATAAATAGTGCCCCAGATGTCTTGTGACAAACTTCTAGGGGGTGTCTTGAGTAGAAAATCGAGAAGAGGAAACCGTGTCTGGAAAAGTCATCCAATGATGCTACAGAGCATCGAAGTTTTAGGTGTTGGTACGTGCCACTAGGCCATCACTTCAGCAGCAAACATAACTTTTTACAGACCATACGTGGATCGTCTTACAATATTGTTTGTTATTCAGTGATCGTAAGTGACTGCCACGATCACCAGTGGAGGAGATGGAGCTAGTAGCAACATACATGGGCCTTAAACTTCCTGGCAGATTAAAACTGTGTGCCCGACCGCGACTCGAACTCGGGACCTTTGCCTTTCGCGGGCAAGTGCTCTACCAACAGAGCTACCCGATCACGACTCACAGCTTTACTTCTGCCAATACCTCGTCTCCTACCTTCCAAATCTTACAGAAGCTCTCCTGCGAACCTTGGTAGAGCACTTGCAGGCGAAAGGCAAAGGTCCAGAGTTCGAGTCTCGGTCCGGCACACAGTTGTAATCTGCCAGGAAGTTTCATATCAGCGCACACTCCACTGCAGAGTGAAAATTTCATTCTGGAAACATCCCCCAGGCTGTGGCTAAGCCATGTCTCCGCAGTATCCTTTCTTTCAGGAGTGCTAGTTCTGCAAGGTTCGCAGGAGAGCTTCTGTAAAGTATGGAAGGTAGGAGACGAGATACTGGCAGAAGTAAAGCTGTGAGGACCGGGCGTGAGTCGTGCTTCGGTAGCTCAGATGGTAGAGCGCTTGCCCGCGAAAGGCAAAGGTCCCGAGTTCGAGTCTCGGTCGGGCACACAGTTTTAATCTGCCAGGAAGTTTCACATCAGCCCACATTCGGCTGCAGAGTGAAAATCTCATTCTGGATACATGGGCCTTGTCTCCTATGGACTTTATATTCTGGAGAGTAGTTGCTGCGCATGGGCCTAGTTTCTGCGTAGACAGGCCTTGTCTCCTATGGATTTTATGCTCTGGCTCGATCTCCGCCACTGGCGATCGTGGCAATGAGCTGCAATCACTGAGTAACAAACAATATTGCAAGACTGTCCACATATAGTGTTTCAGTGTACAAAGTCACGTTTGGGACCAAAGGGGGGGACTAGTGGCAAGCACCTATAATTCTGATACTCTATAGCTTCACTGGATGTAATTTCTGGAGACGGGGTACTAACCACGATTTGTTCCTCAAGACACTGCCTACAGCCTGTCGAAGTTTGTGGCAACATTTATGGGATACCCTGTATAACAGATGTCGCTGACTAAACGTATAGACACTAAAAGTAACTCACATGAGAATAAGTGATTTACTCTTAGATTTATTCCTGTTTTTCCACTTGTGTGGCTGGTGGTTTTTTGTAAGTCTCTAATAGGTGGTGCTATTCATACGATATTATGTAACTGAATTTTTTCTCCAGATGCCTCGCATTTGCAGCTGCATGGTTAAGTGATTTAATTGCCTGTAATTGTCAGTCCCTAACGTAAGCCAATGAGTATTGCATCCAGCGCCTAAATGCAGTATGTATTACACAGATAATTACTAAGAGGAAGAATTTTGCGACATTAATGCACACAGATGAAAAACTGAATATACTGACATAGTCTTGCAATTGGCTTTCCCTGGCAGGATAATGATACCTCACAAGTTATTTCCAAACATGAGTCTAAAAGCAAACATTTCTTCTAACAAAAATCTCGCTTAAATATCACGAAAGAAAATTACAACTTACTATGGATTGTAGCAACACTTTGCCATGGACAGGTCTTCGTTGAGGCGAAGTACCCTCCACCACATGACAAACAATGCGTTTCGATGTGGGGATGTATATGAAAATGTTGAAACATTTAATGTGACAACAAATTCTGTTCTTTTGTGTAATTGCTATTGGGCCGAATGGCGAAATGTGACATGGCATTCTTCAGATTTGTGTCCTGAATGGGACACAAGGGAACCTGTTAATCTAGCAGTTATCTTTCTGAAAGACAGTTATCTTTGTGAAAGACAGGGAGAGTTCTGCGGAAGGCGCTGCCGCCCACACCGACGTGTATCGCAAGGCAGCGCGCGGAAGGCCGGCACAGGTGAGAAGTTCAAGGAAGAGGTGGACGCATGCGGCGCTGCTGCCCGCTCCTGCCACCAGCTGCGTGTTTTAAGTGGTGCAGTACTCTAGTTCCAGCATCGGCCACGAGGAAGCGGCACCTCGCGCTTATGTATTTGCGTCGCTGCGTAGTGAGAAGTGAAATCCGACGGGCCTCATTAAGAGGCGTGATTAACGCGTCGGGGAACAGCTTTCTCCGGCTAGATTACAGGACCGACGCCGAACTTCATATCTGGGTAACATCTATCATGTTACTGCTGCTGTTAATGTAATGATAGTTTTAAAAGTAGAAAACGCTGGACACGATTCAGTTTGCCGGGTGATTATACACTCGCCGCCTCCACACACACACACACACATACACACATACACACACATGTGGACTGTCACAAGTGCCAACCAACATTCTGGAAAACGGTTGCATTTTGTTGGGCTGTACCTAGACCTCTGCTAAAAACTTGTTAGCTTCTAGTAATCTCGTGTATAACGCTTGGTGTTTTCTAATGATGTAAAATGGAACTTAGATGAAAGTGTACTCCGTAATGGTGGACCAAAACTAAATAAAATAATAGAAGGCAAGGAAGATTAACGTTTAACATCAGACTGACGATGAAATCAATAAAGACGTGGCAGAAACTCCTATAGGACAAGTACGGATTAAGAAATCAGCTGTCTCCCAATCACAAGAATAAATAACCCAATCACATTCATCAATTTAGAGAAACCAATGAAAACCCAAATTGAGTTATCCGACGAAGTCGGAAACACTGCTTCTGCCGAATATCTTAGTTACTGTGCCAGCTTGCTCAACGTACGGAAAATGAAGCATCGATTACGAGCACAGTGCTGTCTCCTCGCAACCAGCACAGTTAAGGACTGGGCTGAATGACAGTTACAACAAGCCTTATGTACAGTTCTTATGTGGATAGTTTAAAAATGCAAGGGACATGAGTTCTGTGCGTTGGGTTCTCTTTGCGCTATGCAAGGTGACAGACGCAATATAGCGGTACCGCTGGCAGGTCAAATCCCACACACATGGTCTTGGATTGATGGAAGACGCCGCCGTAAGACCAGAGTATTGGTGTCAATGAGTATCAGCAAGGGGCAAGAGTACCTAACAATACTTCCGGAATTGACCAGCCGGGAGTGGACACCAAATAAGATCTCAACAAATCGGGAAACAGAGATAGAGCCAATTGAGCCACACAAAAAAACTGCAAGTAAAGTTTATGAAAGAGAAACGGAAGATACAGATTAAGACAAGGCTGCATGATATACAGAGATAGGAATTTAACATCAGCTAATAAAAACAAAAGCCGTCCGAACAGGCTTTGAAGGCCCAGCGGAACCGACCGGCAGCCGTGTCATCCTCAGCCCTGAGGCGTCACCGTGTGCAGATACGGAGGGAGATGCGGTCAGCACACCACTTTCCCGGACTTTGTCAGTTTTCATGTCCTGAGCCGCTACTGCTCAATCAAGTAGTTCCTCAATTGTCCTCACAAGGGCTGAGTGCACCCCGTTTACCAGCAGCACTTGGGCAGGCCCGGACGGTGACCCATCCAAGTGCTAGTCAATCCCGATAGCGCTTAACTTCGGTAATCCGTCGGGAACTGGTATTACCACTGCGGAAGGCCGTTGGAAACGTCAGAAGTAGGCATCGTGGGGGTTACGGCCCTGTGACTGCCTGGAGATTCATAAGAAGCTAGCAAAATACACGAGCTTCCCTGTGACTTGTTCTCATGTCTAGTATATTCGCACCCAAGTTCACTTTTTTGTAGGCCTGGTGAGGTTCGCTTCTTCTGGAGACTTGGTGGGCTGCATATGAATGACAGGGAAGATGGTTGCGTTGCTGGAACAAGTCTCGCCCGCAAAGTTTTAAGCGCCATTTATATTTCAGCTAAAGTTGTGACATATTTATACACAGACTCTGCGTACCTACAGGGGCCAACCTACATATGTACTTACATACGCAGTCATTTTTATAGAATTCAAAGTACATGGGCGAGTTAAAAATTAATTCATCCTAAGTCTTTATATGAGAACTCTTACAGTTGTTTTAAAAAATCAAATGATATTAACATTTTACGCATTTATTCGTCGTGTCTAAGTATCTGCATCTCTCTATCGCTTGGATGCTTCCAATTATAGCGTGTACCACTGCGGTGTGCAACGTAACTATGTCGCCGCGTGAGAAACAGCGTACTGTAATCGAGTTTCGAATTCGAAGAGTTTGTCCACACATGTAGCTCCTTATACCTCAACATAACGATGCTAGAGCGCACACGAGCGCTGCGTCATCGGTGACAATCCGACGCCTTGGACTCACTGTCATCGATCATCCAATTTTCATCTGCTTCCAAAACTTAAACAACACCTTCGAGAACTTCACTTTGATAGTGATGAAATCTTGCAAGCGAAGGTGAGATGGTGACTCCGCCAACAACGCCAAAGAGTCTACAGAGACGGTATCAACACAAGCTGGTCTTGGTTCAAATGGCTCTGAGCAGTATGGGACTTAACATCTGAGGTCATCAGTCCCCTAGACTTAGAACTATACTACTGGCCATTAAAAATGCTACATCACGAAAATGACGTGCTACAGACGCGATATTTAACCGACAGGAAGAAGATGCTGTGATATGTAAATGATTAGCTTTTCAGAGCATTCACACAAGGTTGGCGCCGGTGCCGACACCTACAACGTACTGACATGAGGAACGTTTCCAACAGATTTCTCATGCACAAACAGCAGTTGACCGGCGTTGCCTGGTGAAACGTTGTTGTGATGCCTCGTGTAAGGAGAAGAAATGCGTACCATCACTTTTCCGACTTTGATAAAGGTCGGATTGTAGCCTATCGCGATTGCGGTTTATCGTATCGCGACATTGCTGTTCGCGTTGGTCGAGATCCAATGACTGTTAGCAGAATATGGAATCGGTGGGTTCAGGAGGGTAATACGGAACGCCTTGATGGATCCCAGCGGCCTCGTATCACCAGCAGTCGAGAAGACAGGCATCTTATCCGCATGGCTGTAACGGATCGTGCAGCCACGTCTCGATTCCTGAGTCAACAGATGTGGACTTTTGCAAGACAACAACTATATGCACCAACAATTCGACGACGTTTGCAGCAGCATGGACTATCAGCTCGGAGACCATGGCTGCGGTTACCCTTGACGCTGCATCACAGACAGGAGCGCCTGCGATGGTGTACTCAAGGACGAATCTGGGTGCACGAATGGCAAAACGTTATTTTTTCGGATGAATCCAGGTTCTGTTTACAGCATCATGATGGTCGCATCCGTGTTTTGCGACATTGCAGTGAACGCACATTGGAAGCCTGTATTCGTCATCGCCATACTGGCGTATCACCCGGCGTGATGGTTTGGGGTGGCATTGGTTACACGTCTCGGTCACCTCTTGTTCGCATTGACGGCACTTTGAACAGTGGACGTTACATTTCAGATGGGTTACGACCCGTGGCTCTACCCTTCATTCGATCCCTGCGAAACCCTACATTTCAGCAGGATAATGCACGACCGCATGTTGCAGGTCCTGTACGGCTCTTTCTGGATGCAGAAAATGTTCGACTGCTGCCCTGGCTAGAATATACTTCAGATCTCTCACCAACTGAAAACGTCTGGGGTCAATGGTGGCCGAGCAAATGGATCGTCACACTACGCCAGTCACTACTCTTGATGAACTGTGGTATCGTGTTGAAGCTGCATGGGCAGCTGTACCTGTACACGCCATCCAAGCTCTGTTTGCCTCAATGCCCAGGTGTATCAAGGCCGTTATTACGGCCAGAGGTGGTTGTTCTGGGTACTGGTTTATCAGGATCTATGCACCCAAATTGCGTGAAAATGTAATCACATGTCAGTTCTAGTATAATATATTTGTCCAATGGATTACTTCTTGGTGTACCAATTTTAATGGCCAGTAGTGTACTTAAACCTAACTAACCTAAAGACATCACACACATCCAGGCCAGAGGCAGGATTCGAACCTGCGACTGTTGCAGCAGCACGGTTCCGGACTGAAGCGCCTAGAACCGCTCTGCCGCTGCGGCCGGCCAAGCTGGTCTCTCGTTGAGAGAAATGTGTCCTTCGCCAGGGTCAATATCTTTGAAAACAGTTATGTTGACATGAATAAAGACGTACAATGTTTATAACGTTTGTATTATTCAGAAAATTGTAAGAGTTTCCACACAAATAATTCGGAGCCATTACTTTTCAGCATCCCCCGCAATATCGACCATTACTGAAATTTTACATATTCTATCGTTCGTGCTGGTATCCGATTTAGAACAGACAGTGTGGGCGCTGTACATGCGAAAGATTTGAAATAAACCTGGGAACCTAGCTTCTCGCTAGACCATTGCCAACGCGATCTCAGTGCCATAATCACTGTGCCAGCTGACTCGCTCTCGCCTCAGTGAAGTGCTTGATTTCAGTCGCTATTGCCCCGTGATAAGCAAGAAGCGGTAGGTGCTGAACGTCATGCGATAGCTAAACATCTTTATGTTCAGGAACTGCAAATCAATGTCTTGTTCAGCATAGTCACAACGCTGCGTGTCTAATACTGGGATTCAGTTTGTTAGAAACGATTTTAGTGCTAAGTAGCAATCTTCGGGGACGGTTGCTGAAAGCCATGCAAGTTGAAATAGATGTCAGTGTCCTGTTGTGTGGAAACGTCTAAAAACTGCCTCTGTTATTATAAATAACTGAATATCGATATTTATGGTACGCTCAAGAGTTTCGACGCAGTGTGGCAGAATCACAAAAATTCGCCAACATAAAAGGCAACCCGTAGTTTCAAATCGTTTAATAAGCAGCGAGTATCAAACAGTAGAGAGAAACTATGGAATGATATGAGAGGAAGGTAAATATGTTTCACCTTCCTAATGATACGACGTGCTCAGATAATTATTAGCTGGCAAAAACGTTGGGTCGGCCGGTGTGGCCGAGCGGTTCCAGTCGCTTCAGTCTTGAACTACGTGACCACTACGGTCGCAGGTTCGAATCCTGCCTCCGGCGTGGATATGTGTGTTGTCCTTAGGGTGGTTAGGTTTCAGTTGTTCTAAGTTCTAGGGGACTGATGACCTTAGATGTTAAGTCCCATACTGCTCAGAGCCATTTGAACCATTTTAAACCGTAAACGTTGTTTGGCTACGTGCGCCAGTTTGAAAATGTGCGCTTTCTCGTTACTTACACTACTGTGCCGTTAAGCACCCCACATAACGGGGTTGTCAAAATATATTACACATAAACAGTAAAAGAGCTGGAACCACAACACCGCTTCTTGATATTCGGACAGCCGCTCAAACTGTTGAATTTGTGTATTCGTCTCCGTGGGTGGCGTAGACACATAAGATCTTGATGAAGTAACAGTAAGTTCATAAATGCCGATGGCAGCACCACGTTTCTGAAACCTTGACTGTAGAAGAATTCAGTTAAAACAAATAAAAAGTATTATGAATGCCACGTGTACCTTACATAAATGGAGGTGCGAAGCTAATGTGAAATTCGGTCACCGAATGCCCTGAGGGTAACTGCGCAAACAAAGCTCTTGATGTATCCTCTGGAGCTTTTACCTTCAGTGAGTGTACAAATAAATACGCCAGCTCCTAATAACATTCATCAGAGGCAAATATCGGCGCCTTTCCACCGCAGGCCGTCACGCCTTCCCGCTGTTAGCGACGTAATTCCAGTCATGGCTCGGCGCGGCGCGTGGCGCCCAATGGTTCGTGACGAACCACTGAAAGCCAGCCGGTTGCCTGATGAGAAGGCACTCCCTGCCTCTCACCGCGAGCTCTGCGCTCCGACGTGGAGGTCGCAGTCTCGTCCGAGCACCTGTCACCCGTGGTACCCCAGACCACACTTTTAGGTTTCATTTTTTCAGTGTCAAATTAATTAAATGTACAACATATATTAAAAGACGAAATAAATAATTATTTAAATAATAATGATAAATTGTTAATGTAACATGATTTTAAATCTGCCTAAAATATATAAAATAATTTCCCATAGTTACATACGCATACTAACGCCATACAGATAGCAGAGAAAATTTGTTAACAGCTATGAAAATACTTATTCGATTTAAAGCGATAAACTTGGGAAGCACCCAATAGATAATGGTGAGAAAATGAAATACTGACTCATCAGTTGCTAAGTAGTGTAATAGTACAGGGTGTTTATAAATGAATATCGAGGTTTTAACGCTTTATAATATTTATTATATTAAACTTACAGTTATAAATGATATGTCAAATGAAAGAGCAACTCAGACAGTTTTAACAAGAACCTTATAAATGTTCAATGTGAGCCGTATCCCGGCGGAAAGTTTATTTGCCTTTCTTTTCTGGTGAACTTGCTGTAACTGACACTTCTTACCTTGATGCACTAGAGCAATGGCTGTTCTCTCAGTTGGAAGAAGATGAGCAAGAGAACTTCATTTTCCAGCAAGATGGTGCGCCGCCTCACTGGAATAGAGAAGTACGCGATTGGTTGAACTACACTGTACCCAAGCGCTAGATAGGCCGCAAGGGGCCCAATGACAGGGCTTGCTTGGCATGGCCTCCACGTTCACCCGACCTAACGCCATGCGATTGTTTCCTTTGGGGCTTCATCAAGGATCGCGTGTACGTGTCTCTGCTACCAGCAGACCTCCCTGAATTGAAGCAGGTGTTGCTAAAATCACTGAAGACACACTTATCAACGTCTGGTAAGAACTCTGCTATAGACCTGATGTGTGCCGTGTGACAAATGGTGCTCACACTGAACATCTGTAATGTGCTTGGTAAAACTGTTTGAATTTCTCTTTCATTTGAAGTATCATTTTTATCTGTAAATTTAATGTAATAAATATTATAAAGTGTTAAAACCCCGAAATTCATTTATAAACAACCTTTACAGAGGTGAAATATTCCTGCACCAGCACCCCACTGTTTTCGTTTTGTAATAGTAGTAATTCTTTCGTGTGGATCGCCACTTCAGCGACTCGTGTGTACCTAGCCAATCCCACTTATCCTGCTGGGGAAAGGGCGCCGACAGTTTAACGTAGAATTCGAAGCACATGTAGTTTCTGGCTACTCCTTATATCGTTGACAGGTGGAGGCTAAGTTAAAACACAAACTTAAAAATACGTTATCCGGCTGGGAATCGATCCCGCTATCCCTCGGTTTCCAGGCAATCGGTTTGCCGCTAAATTACCCGACCAGTATTTCCATAACTATTAAAAAGTCACAATCAGAAATTTTCTGGATTGTCTGCATGGGGATTAAAAATGTGTATGGGGATACGAGAAATTACTGCATACTTTTTAGTCCAATTTAGAAACATGGTATATTAAAAATCAATTATTATTCTAATAATTATTGTCAGGTTTTTAGTCCTGTGTATGTGAAAATTGGCGTACCACGAAGAAATAATTGAAAGAGCGAAAAATTAGTCGTGGACGGTTTTCAAAAACTTGCATGATATTTTGATCATGGCAAAGATCGCCACCCGCCAGGCTTCGTGATTGCTGACACCTGCTGGGAAAAAAATCCTGAAAGAAGCAGCAGCAGAAACGTTACAATTCCGTCAGACTAATTCAAATGACTCCTGTAGTTTCCTAATCACCATGAATGTTTTCTAGATGTATCGTTTTGATTCCGAATCAAATCACTTACGTGTGAACTGGAGACTAGTCACGTAGGTATAGATGCAAATGTAGCAAACAGAGGAAACACGTGGATTCACCACGGCCGAAAAAGTCGAATACGCAACCGTTATGGGAAAGGCGATCCTGAGTGTTTTTTTGGAACTGGTTGAAGCGCAGTTGAACGGAATGGACAGTCTCTTGAGAGGAGGATTAACTTCGCCAAAAGAAAAGCTAGGATAATGGAGAATCTGGTGATGCCGAAGGAGCCGGCCGGTGTGGCCGAGCGGTTCTAGGCGCTTCAGTCTGGAACCGCGCAACCGCTACGGTCGCAGGTTCGAATCCTGCCTCGGGCATGGATGTGTGTGATGTCCTTAAGTTAGTTAGGTTTAAGTAGTTCTAAGTTCTAGGGGACTGATGACTTCAGATGTTAAGTCCCATAGTGCTCAGAGCCGTTTGAACCATTTGATGCTGAAGGAATTACATTAAGGAACGAGAAACTAAGTGATGAATTTTGCTATTTGGGCAGCTAAATAACTGATCATAGATGAAGTAAGGAGAATGTAAAATGTAGCCTGTAAATGACAAGAAAAGCTATTCTGAAGAAGAGAAATTTTTTAACATCGAATAAGGTTAGGTTTTGCTTGACCTCATATTTTCATGACATGGCACCAAATAACTTCTTCCTCTTTCCTCGGATGAAGAACCCTTTGATCGTGACCATTCCCAGAATGACGAAGAGCTGAATTTCCAGATGGAAAGTTTCTTCACTAGCAAAATGCGGGCTTCTACAACCAACTGATATAAACTTCATAGTTCCGCAATCAAGGTATTCGCCAAGTCATCCATCCTTGGTAAAGATGTGCCACAGTGAAGGGTGAATATGTAGATAAGGTCTAACATCTCCAGAAGCTTTTGGTTGCAGTTTATTAGTTCGTCATGACATTTAAAAGTTTATAATTACTCCTCGATTTCTTTGTTTTACTTTATATTAATTTAACATTTTGTACTGTTCGTTGTGTTGCTGGAATGGAATACCGTCAGTTTTCGTAGCTTCATGTATACCTCGCACTCGATTGCTATGTTGACGTCTGGTTGTTGTATTACCTGAGATGCTGTATGCTGCTGCAGTCTGCGCTCTTAGATGCTGTTTTACTGACCTCACCAATGCCGTGGTGTTAACTATATTGAAATTTGGCTTATGATATTTGGGTTTTTATGGGTTTTTCCCTTCTACATTTATATCTGTGGATTAAAGTTTCTATGTGACACAAATTAAATGAGACTGCTGGCATTAATATAGAACGTCCTGTTTCTTGTATTTCTGGGTGACTCCTGTTCTATCATGAATTGTGACTTAGCGCTCCACGCACGGTGAAGGATATCTCTACGTGTTTCGGCCAACAGGAGAAGGCAGAGAAAATTACTTTTAATAGTCTTCTACGCTGTTTGATCCCTACATTTTTGTTGTATGACTACTACAATTGTAAACTGAGGCTGGCTATAAATTACCTGTAATTTCTCTGTAATATCTCTGTGATGAAGTGATAGTTTCATCGCTATATTTAGGTATCCTACCTGTCAGATTATATAAGTAGACTAGCTTAGCACCCGCTCCTTCGCTCGCATAGACCGTATCGCCCGCAGAGATTCTTTTTTTATTTATTTAATCGAATTGTTGTGTTGTTCACAAATTGCTACATGTTGTAAGCTATTCGCACTAATTGAGGCCATATAAGTATGGTCTTGTCTGAACTGACTTCTGACGAAAAAGCGATTCTGATAGTTTGAGTTCAAAATTTTTGTTGATCATTCATTTCAGGTTCTTGCGGAGATATTTCCATAGCAACTTTCATCCCCTAACAAATATTTCTTTACATCCAACCGAGAACTGAACTACAAAATTACATAAATTTATCATTAAAATTTTTTTAATGTAACAGAATACTTTGTTATAACTTTTCATTCTCTATTGCACTCCCGTTGGGGTTGAATTTCCACAAACACTGAACCACCCATTCTTTTTATTTCTAACAGAGAAGAGAAATGCCAGTTGTCATATATGTAGCCTGAAAAATGCTTCAATAGTTCTTTAGTAATTACTTATTTTAAAAAAAACTTACACCCAATATTTTACGCCATGAATGGTGAAATTTCCAAAAAATGCTGAAACACGTATTATTTTATTTTTTGACTGGGAAACCAAATACCAGTTTTTGTAGTTCTGGCTTCAAAATTCCCTTAATAGCGACATACTGTCAAAAAGCCTATTTCACCCCCTTTGGAGCGAAATATCTCACAATCACTTCTTAAACGATGTCTACGGTATAAGACCCAGACCCTCATCAATCTTCAAGTTTCTATCCTTACCGGTTTAGGCTGGTCGATGATCAGTCAGAGAATCAGTCCAATAACAGCGACATACGTATGTTCTAATTCTAACAGAGAAAATAAATACAAATTTCCACAGATTTAACTTCAAAAGGTTTGTACTTCCAAAAACACTGAAACACACATCTTTTTATTTGTAAACTAGAAGTCAAATACCAGTGTTCATAGATGTAACTTTAAAAATTCTTTAGCAGTTCTTTAATAACGATATATTTTCAGAAAAAAATATTTGGTAGCTTTACACCCATCATGCATTCTACAGTTTGTCAACAGCAAACAACGAAACGTTTCCTGTTTTTCTGCTTTTATTTCATTTCTGACTGAAAAACACTATATTATATCGTGTTATTTAGTGTTGGATGCCGTCAACTAGCTTCCCTTGTTTATACCACGTTCAAGCATTTATCTCTTTTGCTGTGTCTTTTTTACCTGTGTTATAAGTACAAGCATATGATACATCACATCAGAAATACCCAAGGTTTCTGTTTTCTGCCTTCATTTCACGTGTTGCAGTTATGTGATGTTTATTTGCTTTGTGTTTCATGGCAGAGTAGCGCACGATTTCAATGTGTTGTTCACATTTGAAATGTGTTGATTGTGTGCTTGTTGGCGTGTGCGTGTGTGAGAGAGAGTAAGAGGTGGGGAGGTAGATTAACTGAGTAATATGTAATACAGAGGAAGCAAGGAGACTAATAAGGAGGGTGTAATATATTGTTTGGGCGGGGACGGGGGTATTTATACAGTACTTCTTTTGTGGCGAACGTGTTTAATTGGAAAGTGATGTGTATTGGTTCGGTAAATTCTTTCCCTAACAGATCTTCGTACGTGATGGTTCATTTTTATCGTTGACTTTTGGTGCAAACTTTTGTTAGTTTTAAGAATTTTGAAATAAGTTTTTGTTTCTTTGATGGTGATTCCGTGCTATTAGATCTGTAATGCTGAGTGAGAGCTATTACTTTTTAATGTTCTGAGATATCCTGTATACGTGGTTCTAAAATTCCTACATGTTTGGCCTCCATACACATACTGACAGAAATTACATATTAACTGACAGACAGGTTATATTTGTCATTGCTGGTAGCTTGTTTGCCAAGTTTGTTCTGCATTCAATTGTTAGACTGGTACGTTTACTGAGACCTTGTCTCTTCTGTATGTTATGTGCATGACTTCGTTGTCATTAGGTGCCTCCTGTTGCTTACTTTCTGCTGATTTGTTGTGTGTTATGTGGTGTTTATTTTTGTGTATGTTTCTTAGTTATATGTTATCTGTACTGCTTTTGCAACGTACTATTCTCGTGTGCTGTTTCCTTTACTATGTTTAGTACCTAAGCGCAGTCACGTTTTTCTTTTTTTTTTTTTTCTCATAGTTGTTCTGTGCGGCTTTTGTAATAAGTATCTGAAACTGGTTTGTTTGCGTCTTGTACGACGACTGGATTGGTTGTGGATAATTGTGCCATTGGATGTGCACGTTCTGTGTACAATGAACTCATGTCCACTGTATGTCTTTTGTCCGGTGGGGTAGAAGGTATTAAGTCTCTCATATGTTCGCGTCTCAATGGTGAACTGCATTTGAAAATGTGTGGTTCCTCTGCTAGGCAAGTTACAACATTTACATATTAATAAAAGCGGTAAATGTCCCATATGAGTGTGATTATTATGAATGTCATGTGAATAACATGGTCTTGATCGCTAAATAAATTTCTGTACTTATAACGCCGTTTCGGCTAATGGCATCTTCAGATATCAAAAGAAACTCTGAAGCAGCGAGTCGCGAGTTCGAAGATTCTTTCGATATATCGTAATGACAATAGCGGAAAAGGTGTAATAAATAAAGAAATTTATTTACCCATCGAGATAGTTTTGTTATCATAACATCATCTACATGTCGATACCAATATTTCATTTTGCACTGTCTCGGTTTTACGATTTTGTCGGGGATATCATTTTCCAAATGGTTTATGAATACGTCAGCAAGGATACCACTGATCATATATCCCGAAGGTAGTTGAGAGTAAAACTTGTTGGTGAAGCAAAAATAGTTTTGTTCTGTTTTAAGCTGTGAATTGATGATACTTCTCGTATGCTTGTCGCAGGTGCGTTTCCCTGTAGTGATGTTCATATTTTACATCTAGTACTAACTAAATTAGAAATATACAATGTACTGGAGAGACACCACTGTAGCCGGCCGAGCGGTTCTAGACGCTACAGTCTGGCACCGCGTGACCGCTACGGTCGCAGGTTCGAATACTGCCTCGGGGATGGATGTGTGTGATGTACTTAGGTCAGTTAGGTTTAAGTGACTGCGAGTGTCTAAAGTTGAGACATTATAACTGGGGTGAAGCAGGTACTGGAAATACTCACGTATCGGCGTGTGAAGGGATGCGCCGTACACTTCATTTACAGGAAAACCATCACTCGCCTTATCAGCTACGGTGGGCAAGAAACTGATGTTGACAAGCTAGCCGTCGACTGTGTGGTGACGTAACAGCTGTTTGGCGAAACTTAGTGCAGAAAATTAGTCTCTGTCGGCGGTAGACAGTAACAACCTATAGAGCTGCCGCGGGCGATAGAATATTTTCTCGCTATGTGGTACACCAGATTGTTTCGTGAACTCTATTGGTCGTCACATCTTGGTTAGTTTTCCAAAAAATTTCTACTACCTTTAATCTCAATCAGTTAAGAAATGTATAGCTTTCAATTTCGATGCGGCGACCCATAAACGTCATTTACCTGGAGTCTGTGCAGCTTTTAAATGCTTCGAATCACAATTGTTAATAACGTGGTATCCGTCAACGTATTCTGCATCGGGCTTGAGACTGACAGCTCTCTCTCTCTCTCTCTCTCTCTCTCTCTCTCTCTCTCTTTTTAACATATTAAAATACTATGTCTTGGTCGAGTGAATATCACGAATAAACCCGAATTTTCTTTCATATCTTCAGAGAACACCTTAAAGGGAATTGTAGTGTGTATGAATGTTCGATTCACACTCTGGCTCGTGACCGACGCTGGTAAAGAGTTCGTTTCCGAGTGGTCCCACACAGAACTAGAGTGCAGGTGGCCGTTGTAGGTCGCTGTCGTCCGCACGCACCATCTCCCAAACCCCTCCTAATTCCGATTAAACTCACTGGTGCGTTTAATAATCTCCATCGTTTCTCCTTGTAGCATATCCTAACACCTGTTCGTTATGGCGTCCTGGCTACAAACTATTCTGCAACAATTGACCTATATGTTTCCCCCATTAAACGTTGCCTTTACGTGCTTCCAGTCTTTTTCATGTCATTTTTATAGTTATCACATTCACGTCTCCACAATTATACAGTATTTGGTAAATACCTGCTGTTTTCGACGTTCTGCAAGCATCCTTGGTCGACCTGAGATGTTATTGTGACACTGAGGTTGCTATGAGACTGCAGCGATTTTCTCCGTGCAATCACTAAGGTCTTTAATGTAAAACAGGATACCTCTGGGTTTTGCAGACGGATGTAATCCACACAATGGCTCCAAGGTGATCATAACATTTTACTTTTTTTTTTTTTTTTTTTTTTTTTTTTTTTTTTTTTTTTGTCAGCGAACAGATAACGATTATACAACGTCACATGGGTGACTTATCCCAAATGTCTGTAGAACAGCTCCGTTTCATCTATGTACCTCGCTGTGTCTGGTAAGTTGGCTTTGGTTACACGGTACTCCGAGAACCCCACTCACGCGGCCAGTTACTTACACCGAGAGTCAAATTAGCACCGACGGTAAAAGCGCGGTGTTATAAAGACGTTAGCGCCCGAATCGTCAGATTGCTTCCGTAATTGTGGGCGATTAGGGTCGTCGAATAAATTAAATTACGACGCTGCCCTATACAACGGTATCTACGGATCGCTGAAGCAGCGACTTCCGTGTCACGGGATGGACGCGAAAGATGAATGGTCGTCGCAGGGAGCAACTGGGGTGCGCGACCCGGCAGCCGATAGCATCTGGCGCATGCGCAGGTGACTGGCTCCGCGTGACGTCACACAGGCGGCGCTCCGAGCGCCGTCCGGGCCCAACGGGATAACTAACTGTTCTTTAACAGCCGCTGCAGATCGCGCCGATAGACTTGACTCCTCCCGATTCCCACGGACGGTCACCCCATTGCATCACGCTGCGACATCCCTATGCTCTTGCCGACGTCGCGTCTCTGTCTGCAAGTAAACCCGGGCAAACAAGGCGCGTCTGCAACCGATGTACGTGCAGGCGACCACGTGTCGTTGTTTTTGTCCGGGAGTCAAGGTGCGCGCGACAAATTTTGCATACAATTTTCTCTTTGATTTATAGGTGTTGCTCCATAGCAGTCATGAAAGCGTTTACACACTACGGCTGCACCTCCACTACTTAATACTGCTTGCTGAGAACTGTTCGTATGTGCATCTGTTGTTTACACACATCGTGCAAGGTGCCACCGTGAACTACTGCGCTGACGTCACTTACGTGCAAGTCTCGGGACTTTTTGGACAGAAGGTATTTATATGATTTAATTTATTTAGCATTACCGGCTGCCAACAAATTTAGTTTCATCTTCTATGACCATCGTCGCCGGAAACAGGAAACTACGTTCACTCCTCCTTTCTTTCTTTCGGTACTGCCATTGTGCAACGCCCGAACTATTGTGCAGATAAGCCCTCGGTAAGGCAAGGTTCTGGGAGGGAGACACAATCATATATCAAATGGCTCTAAGCACTATGAAACTTAACATCTGATGTCATTAGTCCCCTGAACTTAGAACTACTTAAACCTAACTAACCTAAGGACATCACATACATCCATGACCGAGGCAGGATTTGAAACTGCGACCGTAGCAGCAGCGCGGTTCCGGACTGAAGCACCTAGAACCGCTCGGCCACAGCGGCCGGCCAATGATAAATAACAGTACCGCGACACATGGCTGGGGGATCCCAAACAAAATCGGGGATTTCAGTCTCTACAAGTACTAAAGACATGTACGTAGATGCTAATAAATAAATAATTCATTAAGTTCTTTTTTTAAAGTGATAGATAAAATTTTAAGTTATCCATCATCTTTGGATAAATGAATATACTTATGATGCAGGTATAAAGACTCGAAACGCGGAGTTGAACTTGAAAACAAAATTAATTTGCAGAATGTGTTGAGAGATGAAGAGCATTTTAACTCGGGTTCATAAAACAAAATCTACTTTCAACTTACTACAGAAAAGGAGGGAAACTAAACCGCCATATGCTGCTTTATTTTGTAGACTATTCCCTAGTAAACATCTACAAAATGGCTCTGAGCACTATGGGACTTAACTTCTGAGGTCATCAGTCCCCTAGAACTTAGAACTAGTTAAACCTAACTAACCTAAGGACATCACACACTTCCATGCCCGAGGCAGGATTCGAATCTGCGACCGTAGCGGTTGCGCGGTTCCAAACTGGAGCTCCTACAACCGCTCGGCCAGCACGGCCGGCTAAGTTTTTACGTCTGACAATAATTTATGCATTTGTGGTTTTAGCTTGACGATGTCCACTATGGACAAACGGTAGTTACTGTTATTCTGAAGAAGGTTGGGTTATCCCGACTGAAACCTAGATGAATTCTAGATAAACGGTGCAACTGAGGCTGTTGATTATTAAAATTAAAATTAGAACTTTACGATCATAGAATGGCCCATGGACAGTATCGTGTATTGAAACCGATAGGCAGTAGGCAAAATAAACTGCGACTGTAGACACAAACACATACTTTTTCAAGGAATACTGCTGAATCTAGAATATATCACTCTTCGACTGCCATCGACCAAGAGTTGGCTTTATTTTTGTTTGTCACACTGAGGCCATATGTTTTACAAGCTGTCGCGCTATCTCTTACCTCGACCGTAACACCAACGTATTTTGTGTTGGATAGTGTTAATATATGTGAGAGACAGTGCACAGAAAGGAAACGAAGCACATGCCGAATGAATCGTTGGAATGTTGACTTTACAATCAGGCCAAAGTTTCTTTCATGTGCTATAAGGCGATTCCGATCGTACCTTAAATCCTTATAACAGTGTAGTAACGATCAGAGCAACAAGGTAAAGGGATGTTATATCACAGATAGCACAAGGCTTAGTACTGAGTTCTCCACTTTTCTCGTTATTTATCAATGACATGTAAATCATGCCTCCCACTGTAGAGGTTAATTCTACAATGATGATCTTTGATCATACCTATGGACAAATCCAACAAATCTGTGAACAGCTATCCAACATCTAAACTCTAAATTACTTGTCTTAGCAGAGTGTCCACAGAATATAGTTTTGAAACTCAACCTGTCTTAAACACAAGTAACTTAAGACGCTCACAGTAGACTTATTACACCTCGGTCCAGATTTCATGCCACCTGTAATACTAACCGGCACATAGAAACTCCTTTTCTCAGCAAAGAACTTTATTGTATGATGAACAAACCACTGCAGTCTTTAAGAAGTCCTCGGCGTCTCTCCGGAAATTTGTAAAATCACTAAAATTACCAATTCTTGACAAATTTTGTAGATCACCGCTAATGGAAGTGACAGTGAAAGTTTGTGTGCGATATACTCGTCACGCTCATCTTATCGACTGTATCACTCCTGGTGATGAATAATTATCATGGCTGTGTGCCAAATCTCTCTTTGCTGTCCCATTTCCTCTATCAATGTACTCATATTATTCACCTTCAACAATGTCACTTTTATCTGTATGGTGTACCGGAAGTACTCTGTCTCACGTTTGCCCCTCTTGGCTATAAGCCTTTTTTAAAAAAATTATGTACCATTTTAAGGAGACAAACTTATCTGGTAACCATCGTACAGATCGAAATGTGTTATAAAATTTGAAAAAAGGAAATGAAAAAACATGCCTGTGAGCTAACATTTTTTAAAATTTTACAGTAATTTTATATATGTAGTCCCTGGGCTGATGTAAAAGAAAGCCTAAGGAGCCCTAAAGGAAAATGCTAAATAAATTAAATGAAACACAAATAAAAATTAAGAGAGCGCACTTTTCGAGATCAGTCAAGAATCAGTGCTTTCCTCCCACGTACGAGGGTTACCCAGAGAGTAATGCACCGCATCTTTTTTCATCAACAGTTCGTTATTGAACATAATGAGAATCACATACACGAACGAATAGTGTCTTATCTACACACCCCACTTTTCCAGGTAATCTCCATCCCGTTCTATGACTTTTCTCATGCGCGAAATAAGGACGTGTTTGCCCTGTCGGTGTCAATCCTTGTTCTGGTGGCGGAGCCAATGCTTCACTGTGTGAATCACCTCCTCATCGTCCTCAAAACGTCTTCCGCGGATGGTATCCTTTAGTGCGTCTGCCAACGCCAATGACAATATCAGATCGCTGCAACATGTCATGTTAAGACCGTGGATGGTCTCCCCGACCGCTGCAAATTGTGGAGCTCCACCCTGCGTGTCCAGCGACCAACTGTACTTCTGTCGACAGCAGATGGTTCAAATGCCTCTGAGCACTATGGGACTTAATATCTGAGGTCATCAGTCCCCTAGAACTTAGAACTACTTAAATCTACTTAACGTAAGGACATCACACACATCCATGCCCGAGGCAGTATTCGAACCTGCGACCGCAGCGGTCGCGCGGTTCCAGACTGAAGCGCCTAGAACCGCTCGGCCACACCAGCCGGCCAACAGCAGATGCTCCATAGACTTTGCACTAGTGTTGGTGAACATTCCCCAAAGTTTCTTTGTCTGCAGTGATAAATTCAACTACGGCAGGTTGCTTGTAACGCACATAATCTAAAGACGCCATTTTGAAACTGCCCAGCAGCTACGCTATCCGTCGGAAGTGACGGAAACTGGGCGCGCCCACTCAGGAGGATTCAAATAATACATACGTAACGTTTCGCATTCGTAGCATTGTTTTCGGCTGAGACAAAAATGCAGTACATTACTTTCTGGGTAATTCTCGTATGTATGTATCACGTCACGATACCTGGTCGTCAGTAGTTACCGAGCACCACTCGCAAATCGAATATTTAGGGAGAATGTGAACTGGTATACAATTTGCACTAACTTCAAATTAGATTTACGCTGTTTGACTACGTCTTCCTGTTAGTACCGGTCGTCGTAAGTAAAATTATTGCAGGATTCCGTACATCGCGTGTTAAAACACGGAAAATATGTAGCTGCGAGCGCGACCCCACCGCTTCCATTAGCTCGCCACGTTCCTCGAGGTCCGTGTGCTAACAGAGCGAGGAATTTGAGCCGTGCTGATTGCCGCCTACAAACACGCGGCTCGGCTCGCACCTCGGCCCGTGAGCTCCAGCGCCGCGCCAGGCCTCGTTAAGAGCTGCCGGCGATAAGGCCCGGCGCGCGCTTTATAGGCAGGCGGGCCCATGTTTTATGGCGTTTTATTGGCCGCCGCCGCCGTCGCCGCGTCTGCAGTGGAGTGCAGGCACGCCGACCACCGACCACCGACAGCGGCCGCCACCTCGGCGAGGCGACGGGCTCCGCTCCACTTGACGGGGCCACGCAGGAGAACCGAATTCCACCTGCTGTCAGGGGCAGGCTGCAAGCCCGCCCAACAGCGCGAACAATACCGCGTTCCGTATCCCGTAGCACTTTCTGAAGTGAAATCACACTACTGCAGTCATGTTTTTGCTACGCTTACGTACAGCTGCAACTAGTTTCGACTAACTGCAGTCTCCTTGAGGAGCCCCCACAGAGGTGAGGATTGGGCTTTTCTGAGAATTTACCTTGTTACTGGCGAGAGCATTTGTGAACATTTAATTTTCCGCTACAAGGCTTATCCCAGTTAACGCTGAGAAAAACTGTTTAGTAGCTGCACAAGCTTTGATTGTCCAGCAATTGTCAACAGCCTTACAAAACAGGAAACGGTAGACAAGTAGGCCTAGATATACACTGGTAGGAGTTTCAAAGACTGTGACCACTGCCCATCGCGATGATGTCGCCTGATAGCTTTGCAGGCACGCGACGCAATAAGAATTTATGAGTGGAGCAAAAACACACGGGGAATCATTCAAGAGACCATTTTGGCCACATATTGAGAAACTGTTGATATAAGGCGCCGCGAATGAGCATATACTAAACGACAAAGTTAGTCGTAAGTGACTGCGAAAAGTGGCTGAAGGCAGTGTAACCACGACTAGGCGAAATGTCGTGGATGTCCATGCTTCGTCACCGAATGTGGAGGTTGGTCTATAGAGCAGGATAAGCGGCGATCTGTGGCAGAATTGACGACACAGAACAATGCTGGTGCAATCATTAAGTGTTTCGGACGGAATCGCTCTGTGAACATTTTTGAACAGACGATTGCTACATACTACTACTACTAAAAAGTGTTCCCAATGAACTCAACTACGTCGTCAGTGACGACTGCAGTGGGCACGAGATCAAAGCAAGCGTGTCACCTCCTGGGATGGACGATGTTTCTGGTTACGCCAGAACAATGGTCGTGTCGGGCCAAATGAAGCAGAAGGGATTGATAACATTCCATCAGAATTTCTAAATCATTGGGGAAGTGGCAACAAAGCGACTATTCACGTTGGTTCGTAGAATGTATGAGTCTGGTGACACACCATCTCTTTCGGAAAAATATCATCGACACTGTTCCGAAGACTGCAAGAGCTGATACGTGCGAGAGATATCACACAATCAGTTCAACAGCTCGTGCATCCAAGTTGCTGACAAGAAGAATGGAAAAGAAAATTGAGGTTGTGTTAGAGAACGATCAGTTTGGCTGTAGGAAAGTTAAAGGCACCAGAGACGCAACTAATAATTGAAGCAAGACTAAAGGAGAATCAAGACACTTTCATGGGATCTGTCGACCTGGATAAAGCGTTCGGCAATGTAAAATGTAGCAGAATGTTCTAAATTATGAGAACAGTAGGGGTGAGCTATCGGGAGAGACGGGTAATATACAGTACCTACAACAGACGGAGGGAATAATAAGAGTAGTCGACGAAGAACGAAATGCTCGGATTGAAAACGGTGTAAGACAGAAATGTAGTCTTTCGTCTCTATTGGTCAATCTGTACATCGAGGAAACAGTGATGGAAATTAAAAAAAAAAATTCAAGACTGAAATTAAAATTCAAGACGAAAGGATATCAATGATACGATTCGCTGATGACATTGCTATCCTCAGTGAAAGTGAAGAAGAATTACACCATCTGCTGAATGGAATGAACCGTGTGATCGGTACAGAATGCGGATTGAGAGTAAATCGAAGAGAGACGAAAGTGATGAGAAGTAGCACAATGAGAACAGAGAGAAACATAACATCAGGATTGATGGTAACGAAGTAGATGAAGTTAAGGAAGTCTGCTTGATAGGCAACAAATTAACCAATGACGGACGGAGCAAGGAGGACATCAAAAGCAGACCAGCAATGGAAAAAAGGACATTCCTGGCCAAGAGAAGTCTGCTAGTATCAAATATAGGCATTAATTTGAGGAAGAAATTTCTGAGAGTGTATGTCTGGAGCACAGCATTGTATGGCAGTGAAACATGGACTGTGGGAAAACCGAAACAGAAGAGAATCGAAGCATCTGAGATGTTCTGCTACAGACATATGTTGAAAATTAGGTGGACTGATAAGGTATGGAATGAAGAGGCAAGGAATTAGGATGTTATGCGTAGAATTGGAAAGGAATGCATGGAAAACGCTGACTAGGAGAAGGGACATGATGATAGGACACCTGTTAAGACATCAGGGAATGACTTCCACGGTACCAGAGGGATCTACAGAGAGCAGAAATGTAGAAGAATGCAGAGATTGGAACGCATGCAGCAAACAATTGAGGATGTACGTTGCGTGTGCTACTCCGAGGTGAAGAGGTTGACACAGGAGAGGAATTCGTAGCAGGCCACATCAAAGCATTCAGAAGACTGATGACTCTTTAAGGTGACCCCAGTCATTGGTAAGTTTTCAGATAACGTTCAAAGATAAAACAGGCCTATTACGGTGAATTCGTGCCAACACCATTCACTAAATACATCGCTGACTAATTCATCTGTGACATTTTTTAAACGACACAGTACGAACTACATACCACTTTTATCATTGCAATACGTCATGTAATATTTGCCACTGATGTGACCAGCGTTCAAATGGCGAAGACTCCTCCGCAGTCAATGCTGCGCATTTCACAAAAAAAAGAATAATTCTTTCTCATTAGAGTCGCCACATTGTGATTCACTTTCACGAATGTCCACTGGACATACTAACATGCCGAGGGAGATGCTCCTCATTTCCTCAGCCACGTTTGTCTGTTTAGGAGAATGATTGGGATGAATTTTTGGCTACTGCAGTTTTATGTCCATGTTGTTTTGGATGAACGTGAGCTAAAGATAAATCGCAGTTTGATCCCTAGTACCTGCACATAACATACTCCTCTTGAATAACTCCAGGTATGCGCCGAGCTTGATGTCTCATTCCGATAATCGCAGTCAGCAGTGCCACATACAATAAATTACTGAGATACTGCATAGAATGTCGAGATTTACTCCAGAAATTCGCGCATATTATAGTCATTACAGCACCAATGCTGGGGCGTACCTAAATTTTGGGTGATGGTAACTTTAAAGAAACGAATGCGTGTGAAGCGATGTAAGGAAATCAGGGGACTCCTAAATAAGGTATGCCGGACGTTGATTTGAACCCTCTCATTGTAAGAGCAATTACAGTGTCATAACTACTGCATCAAGTATCTCGATATCATTTCGATTCTGTCGAAAAAAACAATGCCGAAGTCCACGGGTAGCACGAATGCAACAGTGATCCGACGTGGCATAATTAGCAAAAAGATCGTGTAATTATATCATTTTCAAGGAATTAACATGGTATATAAAGCAAGGCAAGTTTTACGTTACAAATTCTTCCTGACAACCACGTACTGTAAGGAATGTATCAACTGCTTTTTCTCGTTTCAAATTAATTCGCTCCCGACATTAGCGAAAGCAATGCGTGTCTGAGAAGAAAAGATGTTTAATTGCGGTGTGCTCCAGCATCTCCGCAGCTACCTGCGGTGGGGACTATAATTATGGAATTATAAATAGGGTGAAAATGACAAGCTGTAACAACCAGAAAAAGCTGTTACTGGCATATGTTAAATCTCACACAGAGCAAAGAAAACAAAACTGCCAATCAAGTGCATGTGGATACTATTTATCTGCAACGAACCGTGTAGAAAAGGGAAGCGATTTACACAATTTGGAGGATGCTTTACGTCAACAGCATCTCCGGTGTCAACTGAGATAATATGCTCAAAGTAACAGCAACAAGTGAAATGTGCATTACAATTACATATTTTCCCTGTGATGAACTATTTTAATTCGTAAAAAATGTAGATCTGTCCTCAGTACGGAGACAATCTCAGTGCTCTGTTAGGCATGATTCGTTGCCTTGCTCTGATTTCTGATGAACTGGTTTAGTCACATATTATAAACGAAAAGTAATGAAAAAAAATTTACGGTCAAAATGAGAATTGAAACGATGGTAATTCTACTTTAGGGATCCTAGCCCTTGTGCTTTTTTCCTTTCGCAAAATGTACTTCTTGACCAAGGAAATGACCATTTGAATACTAAAACCATCATTATTTGTTATATGCACAAGAACAATCAATGCAGGTTTCTCATTTGTACCATTTTCTGGCGGAATACTTGCAAACGGATTCCTCTACAGTACAGACTGCCAGGTTATCCAGTCTAATCCTTGGTTCGGATGTCGACGGGAATTACTCCATGGTTCGGATGCCGACGGGAATTACTCTCAATACGTACCTTATTCCAAGAAGTTTTCAGCTGACTTCAGGAGGTCAAATTATGCTTTATAAATGTGTTCTGATGTGATCGACGTCATCCGGACCTGAGTCCACTAAGACTTGATTCATTCGATGTGATAGTGACGTGGTAATTGTGAATAGTCCAGTTCTTGTCTGGTCGTCCATGTTAGTTTCACATAAATTTTTCTGAACTGCTTAGGGCAAGAGCCAAAACGGCGTTGATATTATAAAATATTATTATTTGTCTTACCCCTCCGTCACTGAAGACCTCAATGGTGGCGTCATGTTAACATCCCACCTTCCTTTTTCATGTGTCGTTACGTTTCATGAAATAACAAGTTTAACTTTTGCTTGAGACCTATGGTTAAATTGTACATAGGTGATGAGATACAGATTTACTTCATGAACACAATCAGAGCGAAATCATATACGGATCTAAAGGGAAAATGTGGCAGAAGGTACTCAACCTCTTAAGACAAGCGTTCAAAAAAGCTAATGAAGTTCTATAAACGGACCGACTTGGCACAAATGCTCCACGTCAGCTTGTTCGTATTTCGAGCACAAGTAAAACGTATTTACGCATTAACTTCATCTGGTAAGATTAGGGGTCCCAGTTCCTCTGTTAAATTTAAGTAGCGATTCTTTAATGTTCTCTTTAATCCTACATTTAAATTTGCATGGGAAATGAGTTACATCTAACTAACAGCATAGTTACATTAATATCCGTAATTTCTTCTGTAATGTTAATGCTAATCACATGGAAAAACGTCCATTTTCATGATACTGTTTTCCTATCCAACGTGTGTAATGATACACTAACAGAAATGTCTAACAGCCTTTACAATAGAAACAGATTTGGTGAAGAAGTTAACTGGTCAGGAGAGGGGTCTGACATAACAGGGAAGAGTTTAGAGGAAGAGGTAATGAAAAGGAAGGGAACGGAGAGAGAGGGAGAAGGAAACAGACAGAAATGAAGAAAACGAGGAGTATGTCTACACTAACAGAGATCCTGGAGGAAGACAGATGTGATGTATCGAGGCGATGATAACAGGAAAGACTTAAGTCTCCTCCTGAACGCCAATTTAAATACGAAACTAAAGTTTTCCCTGTTAGCAGCAACGTAACTTCCGCTAGTATTATATAAAATACACATATCGCAAAATGAACATGACTGACATTATTGAAACAATCAGAGGATATTGGTTAGTTCGCTCCGAAAATAAGGGGCTGAGATGGAAAAAGAGGAAGCATAAGTGCATAAGTGCACACAAGATCCAGGATGTAATGGAATTACGAATCGATGCCAAGTATTCGATAAGCTGGGAAAGGTATGGCGGAATGGTGACCGAGATAAAGATAAAGAACACAGAATGTTAACCTGAACTGGCCATAACAAAAGCTAACATTATCATGTAACGCAACTTACATAACAGGCTCGAAACATCCGGCACTTTCACTGTGAGTGTCATGCTGAACAACCGTAAATCACAGCGGTAGAGCTTCCGCTGGTCTAATATGTAGTGTTTATTTCTCTTTAGGCAATAAAGGGGCTTCTTGCATGCTGTAAAAGATTATTGAGCCCACTTTAGCTCTTCAAATTGGATTAATCCGAGATCATGCAATTGTCAAATCAAAAATGGGATACCACTGGAAATTGAAATAGCAGTGCCATGAAGACTGCATGCAACAAACGCCAAACTGGCATGAAATATACTGCATGCTATTATGTTCAAACCATGAGCACTTCAGGGCAACCGCACAATGTAGGTAACATGATCGCCGTCTACATACATATGTAAATGTATGATTGTATGTTCCAAATCTCCTAACCACTTGATCAACTTCAAGTAAACTTGGTATACATATCGCTTAATGTCTGGAAGAATCGATAAGGATCTAAGAACCACCTACCTATAAAAAAAGGGGGGAAGGGGGTAAAAAGGAAGCTTACTCAATGAAGCGCGAATATCCAGACTTGACTCATCCGGTATTTCGGATAACACTTGCAACGAACTGTACCCATACTCTCAAACCCTTATGAATATTTTGCTCGCTGAATACACCTCACAAAATGATGAAAGAGAAAAAAAATATCGTTTACTACATTTTCGTTGAACATGCAGTAAAATTGCCGTATCAGGAACCAGGTTTAAATTTATTGCGTATCTGCTACTAACCGTATTAGCGACACATTTTGCAGACAATATTCACGTATGCCACTGAATATACCTACGAAAGAGTATCATTGTACGGGACATCGTTCAAGAGATCGGACGTTATAAACATTAAGCTTCTTGTGAACAAAACTGCAATAAGGTTCGACAGGCAATTAAAAAATCTATCCATAATCAGTTGCTGCCCGTGTCAACAAAAATCTACCTCGGTTGCCAAGCTATGGGGCTCTAACATCGAAATTATGATAGAGTAAATGTTGCGAAACAGCATAAAAATTGCTTCTATCGCAGAAAAAAAAAACAACAGAAAAGGTGAATATGTCATGGGTAGAGTTAGGGGTGTAAAAGAAGGGAAGCAGCTTTTCGACTTGTCTGGCAGCTTCTTCAAAGACATCTTGATTTATTCCCGCTTTCTTTATGACCAGCTCAGAGACAAAAATTTATGTACCTCTAGAGAGTGGGCTTCAGCTAAAATAGAAAGTATCCGGGAGTCGGATGCAACAACAATAGGAAGTAACCCAGACTGGGATGCTGAGCCATATAGCACGACTTGACAAAAGCCATATTGGATGACATGATGGTATGTGTCATATTACATGACATGACTTCGTGTATCATGTTGCTTTATTTGACGCGGTACTTTACATTACACGACTCGGGTACTAATACTGACAATTAAGAAAACACGCATATGTCAAGCTGAATTGAGTTAAATGTTTTTGAAGCAGCCAGATAAGATGAAAAGCTAGTTCCATTCCTTTACATCCCTAACGCTGCCGAGGACATATTCGCCTTTTTTGTGCTACGATAGGAGCATAATTCCGTAAAAATATTGGAACACGTGAGGCAATACTGACCCAACGACTTATCTTAGAAGCTAGATTAAGGAAAGGCAAACCTACGTTTCTAGCATTTGTAGACTTAGAGAAAGCTTTTGACAATGTTGACTGGAATACTCTCTTTCAAATTCTGAAGGTGGCAGGGGTAAAATGCAGGGAGCGAAAGGCTGTTTACAATTTGTACAAAAACCAGATGGCAGTTATAAGAGCCGAGGGACATGAAAGGGAAGCAGTGGTTGGGGAGGGAGTGAGACAGGGTTGTAGCCTCTCCCCGATGTTATTCAATTATTGAGCAAGCAGTGCAGGAAACAAAAGAAAAATTCGGAATAGGAATTAAAATCCATGGAGAAGAAATAAAAACGTTGAAGTTCGCCGATGACATTGTAATTCTGTCAGAGACAGCAAAGGACTTGGAAGAGCAGTTGAAAGGAATGGATAGTGTCTTGAGGGGAGGGTATAAGATGAACATCAACTAAAGCAAAAGAGGATAATGGAATGTAATCGAATTAAGTCGGGTGATGCTGAGGGAATTAGATTAGGAAATGAGACACTTAAAATAGTAAAGGAGTTTTGCTATTTGGGGAGCAAAATAACTGATGATGGTCGACGTACAGAAGATATGAAATGTAGACTGGCAATGGCAAGGAAAGCGTTTCTGAAGAAGAGAAATTTGTTAACATCGAGTATAGATTTAAGTGTCTGGAAGTCGTTTCTGAAAGTATTTGCATGGAGTGTAGCCATGTAAGGAAGTGAAACATTGACGATAAATAGTTTAGACAAGAAGAGAAGAGAAGCTTTCGAAATGTGGTGCTCTAGAAGAATGCTGAAGATTAGATGGGTAGATCACATAACTAATGAGGAGGAATTGAATAGAATTGGGGAGAAGAGAAGTTTGTGGCACAACTTGACTAGAAGAAGGGATCGGCTGGTAGGACATGTTCTGAGGCATCAAGGGATCACCAATTTAGTATTGTAGGGCAGCGTGGAGGGTAAAAATCGTAGAGGGAGAACAAGAGATGAATATACCAAGCAGATTCAGAAGGATGTAGGTTGCAGTAAGTACTGGGAGATGAAGAAGCTTGCACAGGATAGAGTAGCATGGAGAGCTGCATCAAACCAGTCTCAGGACTGAAGACCACAACAACAGGAGCATTCGTCATTTTGGTACTGTATACGGACCGTAAGCAAAGTTTCGTCACTTCAAACCCTTCCTGGTGTTTGCAATTTTAACACTGTAAAAAATAGATAACTGATATTGTATACCAGCAGTAAAGATCGCGCGAACATGTTTAGGTCTAGAATTTCACAGAGATTTCTTTCGTACGTATCCAAGATATGTCACTTCTGATAATAATCACACAGATATCTAGCAGAAAGACAGTTTCTGCAAGACGAGTCTGCTCAGACAACAAACGAGGGCGAGTTGTGGAGGTGGTTGCGCTCCCGATCTGCCCCTCACTTGGACGACACATCCTGCTCCCCCCATTCTGTCAGCAGCAGGCTGACGCGATGTCTTCACCGGCACCGCGCAGTTCTCGGCCCGCGGGCGAGCATCGCCCCGCCTGGGGCTGCCTGGTTTTTCTGAGCCCGCCTGTCAGCCTGCACACGCCACCCGTGTTTACGATCACAGCACGAAACGTCTGACGAGTCTTACAACTTAGTAACATGCTGTGGCACCGCTAGGAAAATTACGCCCGATTCCCTTCTATCATTCAGACCCCGTATCTTTCACCTATATCTCGTCGAAATAGTCCGGTTAGTACCTCCGGTAACATTAAGAAGTCATCCGCTTGACGTGAAAATTAACGTCATATTCTCCTTCCCTTGGCGCTCAACACCAGTAAACACGTTTCTGTCTTGAATCTTTATTCCTGAGTCTGCATTTTCGTTCAATTAACAACTCTTCAAAGCAAAAAGCTGTTTTTTTTCCTCTTCAGACCCAGAAACGCACGACTAGAATCTGGAACGAGTAGGTGAATTTGGACCTCGATAACATCGATAAAGTTGAGGCGACCCTGCCAATGATGTTACCGACTGAAAAAAAACTTGATAACGGAATGTGAAAGTTCCCACTGTAAATCTTTCCTTTAATTTAGTTAACTGCGTGCACCCATTCTTGCGTTGGACAATATCATAGAAAAGTGTCATTTTATTATGCTTGATCGTATAGATAAGAAATATTCCGTCTTCTGAAACTACATGTTTTATTTGTGTGTACCAAACATGTTTAGCTTATTCAATCTAGGGAACTTCAGTGGTATTCATTTTATGTCCAGTTGATGGATGCTTGTGTTGAACAAACGTATGCATGAAAGGGCTGTAAAATGAATACCACTAAAGATCCCTAGCATGTTTTGTATGCTCAAATAAGACATACAGCTGCAAAAGACGGAATATTTCTTATCTAGCCCACATGATGAAGCGTAAGTTAAGTAGCAACTGAGGAAAACAGACTGCAATATTATATACAGTATAATAAATTAAATTAATAAATTATTATTAATTTACAAACTTAAGCACCACTATGAACCACGCATACACACATTGTAAAAATAACATTTCTTCTTACCTTCCTGGTACTCATGTATTTTACGATATCAGGATCATGCTTAACGAAGATTTAAATAGAGCATATCCTTCCGCTGACATTTGTCTCTGACCAATCAGTCACTGGTGTCGCTGCCATAGTTCAACATTCATTTGCAGTTGTGACTATGCCACCTACATTTTTTTTTTTTTTTTTTGTAACACTAGGTGTTATGCTTACAATTCTAAAGTCCGGTAACGTAGATTTTATTGTGTGGTGGTCTTCCTTTCTATATACTTACTATATTTAACTTTACTTGGTTTCTTTTATTTTATTGTGTCTCAGGATGACGATGCTTTGCTTCTATAATTGTGTGACATATGTATGTAGGAGACTGTAATCCAAATATTTTTATTTACGTCCACTGTTTATTCTGACTACTAAACAACCAATGTTTGCTTTAAACTTTGTATTTTAAGTATGTTACATCAGATTATTATTGCAGTCACTTGAGAATGAATAGACAAACTACGTATTAGTGAACAACATGAAACAAAAGGATGATTTAATCCTTTGCCAATTCGGCAAATTGATAACATTCGAGACTTTCGCAAGGATGTTGTTAACGTTTCAATGCGTTGGCGAAATGTCTCCAGGAATGAAGAAGTAACAAAAATTTTGGTTCATTTGAGCCTGTAATAGAAACTGACATATCCCCTTTTGATTAAGTCTTTGGTCATACGATGTGTGCTATTTTAAGGAAGTAGCGATTTAAAACAAAAGAAGTAAACTTTTCTTAATAATTTCCTTTTTACATGACACCTTGTACTTTAATCTAATGTCCTATACAGCTCCCATGCGTAGCAAGGCATTAATTGTATCACACAACCGGCTTTTGAATTTCACTGTAGTAGAAATCTGCCTTGTGGGTAGGCTAATGCTGCATAGAGCACACTTTTTGGCACTTGAGGAAACTCATGACATAACATCTAAACCGTAAAGCGTCTGTTGTATCTCACTTTTTCATCAACTTTCTGTAGCAAATCGTCAGTCATGACAGAAGGTCGTGCATTTCGTTCGTCATCAGCCACATAGTACGGTCATCTTTAAAAACTTTTACCCATTTCTGTACCATACCATCGCTCATAATGTTTTCTCCATACACTTCACTGATTTGACGATGAATCTAAGTCACTTTCATGCCTTTGGCACTAAGAAAACGAATCACAGGGCATATTTCACGGTCGTCGGGATTCCCAATCGGAGGAGACATTTCAGACACTGACGTACAGACGTAAAAATGCCGAATATTGGTGGGAATTATGTGGGAAAGTAGATTAAAGTACTGGATTTTATGTAAAAATAAAATTGGTGAGGAAAGTCTACTTTTATTTTCATTTCAGAACAGTACTAATTAAGAAAGCACACCTATTGACAAGCTAGAATTGTTGAAATTGAACATTTTATTTGTAGTTACCGTTTTATTCCTAGAAGGAATTTTGACATTTTAAACAACCCAAATGAACGAATTGAGTCAGATCTGGTGAAATGTTTTCAGATAAGCTAAGTATATCATATCATTATCACCGTATCAAAACAACTCTGAAACCGTAACAGTTAAGGCAGTTTGAAAGACTATAGCGGAATGTGGTATGAGAAACAGAATAGAATAAGCTTACCTAGTGACGTATAACGTTCACTCGAGGAACTGACTGACATCTGCGACGGTGCTTGACATACCTGAGAAAACAGACAAAAAATATAAATGGAATTCATTAGCATAATGAAAAGACAACAGAAAAATTATTTGAGAAATCTATTAGTTTTATGCAACTGTGATATCTGTAACTAAACTTCGTAATAACCAGTGCGTTACTGCATGGCCGAACGAACAAAGTGTGTTACTTCTCGGGCGCTAGGAACGTTGGTCCGTTGGGTTATTTTTACTTTTGATGGCTTACAATATGGACACCTGAACCCACCCATTCCATACTCGCATTACAGTCGTGTAATCTCCACCATCGCTAGCAGCTGTATCGTGGAACAGTGGACGACACTGTTCATAGGCAACGGTACTATCACTGCCAAATTGTGGCACCGATTGGAAGACGTATCTCCTTCCCAAACGATGCATAACACATACATCTTGAAAGTGTTGTTAATAAAACTTCTCTACTTTAAACTCGACTGAACTGCATGTGACTGCTTTAGTCTTTAATAAAACTTGCATCTGCCTGCGTATTTAACTGAACTGAACTTTATCTGACTGCATGCAAATATTGTTGGAAAATTAATACTCAAAATACACATCTGACTGCATGAAAGTTTAGTGGTAAAAATAAATGAAAGTCGCCAATCTGCATCTGACTGCGTCTGTGGACTTTGCTCGTGCACTCCTTCCCGTTTAGCCGATAATAAAACATATATTCAACTCAGCCGTAGTGCAATGGCATAAAATTGTCATTCTAGATAACTTTACTCATTTTGGCCCTGTTTGTTACTCAATAAAAATTCTGTCCTGATCTGAATAATTTGCCAACTGGGCAATGGCATATTATTTTACTCTGATAAATGAAATTATTAGCTTTACTCATGGGAACTTTACTTTAAAGTACCTTTTGGTTCAATGCAAGCACAAGATGCGGAGAACGACATAAGGTGTGAGATGAAACTCTAATTTTATCTAAAAAATATTTATTGTTCAAACTTTTAAGGAACATGTGAAAAACTAAAAAAAACTTCTATAGCATGGATTTACGAGAAAGTTTCACAAAACGCTTATTGCATCAAGAATGGGATTTCTATCTAGCTTTTAGACATTATTTAACCAAAGAAAACCTATTTTATTAATTATTCTTTCTAGTTTCCCCAGGTATGTGCCGAGTTTCGCTCAATATATAGCTTATTATGTGCGTAGCGCCAATTCTTACTTTGATGCTGTCACGACCCGGCTGCCTTCTGCAGGCATCTAGCTCCGACTCGAAACACGTCTGCTGTCTCTGCGCATCTCCTCACCACTACTCAAACTTTTACAGCGTGCACCTAGCTCTGTTAGCTGTCAAAGATCTTACTACTCGAAGATGTACTAATCTTCCAACCTTACGGTTGGGAACTATCGACATTTTTCACTGGCTCTATCCTGATTGAATCTCAGCACATACCTTTCAATCTGACTGACAAGCATCATTAAAATGCGACTTGTGAATGCGAAGCTGATGCGTGTTTTTTTGGTTTTCGCATAATGTAAATGGCTTCACGTTGTTGCTTGTCACTTTTACGATGATGAAATTTTATTAATAAGTCTGTAATGTAGTTGTCACAAAATAGAAAGGAATTTAACACAATTCCTAGGAAATATCACGGAAATCGCGAGCGACGTACGTGTCACTCACAAGAGGGCGCTACACTCGTGGAGCCATCACTGCTGCTAGTTGTGTTTTGTTTCATTTTAGGGTGCAAAAACAACTACGGTCATACGGGCCCATGTCAGAACCGTAGAATACGAAGATGAAAAAGGAGTTAAAAGCGACTACACCTTAAACCCAGTCGACAGAAGGAAAGTCAGCTAAAAACAAGGACTTGGAGAAGGTACATAAAATAAACCGTAGAGACAAGGGAGATCCCGAACTAAAGATTAGATGTCCTTCGCCATATTGCTACGACGGATGAAAAGTAAAACGCGAGTGAGCGTACCGAGAGGTGAGGACGCCGCCTCGGACACACAGGAAGGACAATGCACCTCCTGTAGGAAGATTGTAGTGAGCGGGCGGGCGGAGAGAAAGGCCGCGGCGGTGGCGCGGGCCGCGTCGTGAGCCGGCCTGCGACACGCAGGTCACCTCGTGACGCCGCCGGGCGCCGCCACAGACGCAGTCGTGGGAAGCACACGCGGCCACGCCGCCGCGACGACACGCCCACCTGGCCCGACAGGGGGTGGCGCCCACACTACAACCCGCTACCTGCCTCGGACGGTCACTCCGAAAGCTGTAGCCCGTGCCCCGACCGCACACTAATCATGGAATGCTCTGCCGGAAAACAAGTAGTACACGGTAAGTCTGCAGACTTTCGTGGCCGTTGTCACTGAAGTTAAAATCTTGTGGGTTATTAGGCCGCGTCGAATTTCCTCTAAAATCACGCTGTTTAATGACCCAGAAGATTTTAACTTCAAGTAGTATGCCCTTTAAGGGGGGTAGGACGTCAAACGGGCCGACTTGGAGCAGGAGAGGCACCACAGGACATTTTATTTTCTACTGTCTATACTTTTACAAGTAAATTCATAAAACTTTGTCAGCAACACCAGGAAGGATTCAGGATTCACACTCATAGCAGTGGAAGTGCAAAAACATAGCAAAATAAATTTTTTTAGATATGAAATTTCATCATTGTTTCACTTACTATTGGCTGCATTTGTCGCTATAGGTACATTTTTCTTCACAAGCAAGAGAGATTCTTTGATGAATTTTGCACAGCATACAAACCGTACTTGCAGGTGTATGAAACTCTAGAATTTTCTAAATCTATTAAAAACTGTGGTAAAAATTGAGATAATTAACTACAAAATTTGATATTTTTCTAAACATAAAGTTTACAACGTAACAGCTCATTCATTTTTTCATAAGTTAAATAGATTCTATAGTTTCAGACACCTGTAAGTATGGATTGTATGCTGTGAAAAATTCATCGAACAGTCTCTCTTACTTATGAAGAAAAGAGTACCCTTTAGCAACAAATGCAGCCAATAGTAAGTAAAAAAATGATGAAATTTCACATGTAAAAAATTTATTTTTTTATGTTTTTGAACATCCGCTGCTACGAGTGTGAATCCTGAATCCTTCCTCGTCATGCTGACAAAGTTTTATGAATTTACTTGTAAAAGTATAGACAGTGGAAATTAAAATGTCCTGTGGTGTCTCTCCTGCTCCAAGTCGGCCCGTTTGACGTCCTACCCCCCTTAAGAGGTTTCCAGTTCACTCGAAATTTATGTTGCAACAGCGTATACGCCGTGTATGAAATTATTACATTTGTAGTTCAACAGCAGAAGCAGTTCTGATGTATTAGGTATCGACTCAAACAAAAACACCCATAATAGTATATGGTACAGCTTCCACGGGCGGCTCTGCAGACGCTGACTCCAGCACCCAGTCGATCGCACAGTTGGCGAGTACTGTGCCGGGATACGTTGTTCCAAGCCCGCTCACCTAATCACGTAGATCTGTAAGACACGTTGGTTGACGAGTCTTGCGAGTCACTTCACTTCCCGTCATATCCCATATGTGCTCGTTAGAGACAAATCCAGAAATCATGCTGGCCAGGGAAGTCGCTGCACGTCTAGCAGAGTACTTTGAGTTTCACGGGCAGTGTGTGGGCTTGGGGATGGGACCACTATGTGTTGCACTAATACTCTTCACGAGACAGCGCTAACCAGGTCTTTGTCGTACGCGCAAATTACCATCATTTGCTTGCAGGTTGTGGTGTCATCGCCAGACACCACACTTGGTAGGTGGTAGCTTTAAATCGGCCGCGGTCCATTAGTACATGTCGGACCCGCGTGTCGCCACTGTCAGGGATCGCAGACCGAGCGCCACCACAAGGCAGGTCTCGAGATACGGACTAGCACTCGCCCCCAGTTGTACGGACGACGTAGCTAGCGATGCACACTGACGAAGCCTCGCTCATTTGCAGAGCAGATAGTTAGAATAGCCTTCAGCTAAGTCAATGGCTACGACCTAGCAAGGCGCCATTAGTAACATTGCATGTATCTAAAGAGTCTCACTTGTATCGCCACAATCTCCAGATGTACCAAAAGGATGGATTAAAGTTAAGTATTCCAGAAGCTACGTACTTTTCTTTATAGCATTCATTACGTATCCTGTTTCAGACCTCACGCCCTCCTGCTTTAAATTAGCGCGTGCCTTTCGGCTTCCTCTCATTGTGTCTAGGCTGTCTTGTCTAGACACAACACGGGCAACCTCTGCTCTCATCACGGAAGACAAGGGCGGACCACTCCATCCACCAAATGATCCTCAGAGGCACCAGTCGAGCGTTGCACGTCGATGGTGCGACTTGAGGGGAAGACGGGTTAGAGGTGTGCGTGCCCGTAATCTCACTGTTGGTACATGTTCGCAATAGCTCGTGTTGGTCTTTCAAGCCCTCTTGTCTTTTGTGTGGCAGATGCACGACCTGTCACTGCTGCCGTTAAAATACGACGAACCTGCCAGAGGTCTGTGGTGCGTGGACGTCCAGAACATCGTTTACAAGTATGGGACTGTTCACATGAAAACTGATACAAGTATCATTTCACAAAATGGTTCAAATGGCTCTGAGCTCTATGGGACGTAACATCTAAGGTCATCAGTCCCCAGAACCTAGAACTACTTAAACCTAACTAACGTCCGCAGCTCGTGGTCGTGCGGTAGCGTTCTCGCTTCCCACGCCCGAGTTCCCGGGTTCGATTCCCGGCGGGGTCACGGATTTTCTCTGCCTCGTGATGACTGGGTGTTGTGTGATGTCCTTAGGTTAGTTAGGTTTAAGTAGTTCTAAGTTCTAGGGGACTGATGACCATAGATGTTAAGTCCCATAGTGCTCAGAGCCATTTGAACCTAACTAACCTAAGGACATCACACAATCCATGCCAGAGGCAGGACTCGAACCTGCGACCATAGCGGTCGCACGGTTCCAGACTGAAGCGCCTAGAACCGCTCGGCCACAGCCGCTGGCCATCATTTCACAACTGTCACAACACGTACACCTAGTATCGCAGTTCTCATTTAGGGCCATCCTGCCAATCTGAAGGCCAAGATTTGACCCCTTTGAAAATCGCTCGGCCGTGGGAAGCACTATTGCTTCTATGTGGCATGATTGCCTGCTTGCCTCACACGTTTGCACCGCGTTGAGCCTTCTGGCTGTGAGCATTCCCTATTAAAGGATATCCACAGATTGCGCTCTGGTAGCTATGGCACTACGCGGACGACATTGAAACCATTCATGATCAGCACATGTTCTATTATCCAGGTACATACGACATCATCGGCTCACAATCGACCTCTAATTTTCTTCCGAGAATGTACATAAACTCAGCGTCGTCTAGCAACGGCTGGTACACTGCTGTTCACAAATCAACACAGATGTAGAAAGCATCGCTGGTGTGAAACTCAGTTTACCCTTTTCTCAGACGATATCCTGGCGAACCATGGACGAAAGGCGACAGGCAGGTGCCATATTCCTAGATCACTGGAAATACTGTTAACAATGGACTTGATATCACCTAAGAATGACGTTGTTTAAATTACTGCTCGTCCGCCGTTCGTGGTCTCGCGGTAGCATTCTCGCTTCCCGAGCATGGCGTTCCCGGTTCGATTCCCGGCGGGGTCAGGGATTTTCAGCTGTCCCGATATGACTGGGTGTTGTGTCGTCTTCATCATCTTCATTCATCCCCATTACGGTCGGACGAAGACAACAGCAAACCACCTCCATTAGGACCTTGCCTAGTACGAAGTGCGGGTCTCCCGCATCTTTCCCCTACGCTCTGTCAAGGAGCATGGGACTTCATAAAAAAATTACTGCTGATTAAAGACACAAATTGTTATAAATATTTTGTTGAATGGTTCATTGAATATTGACGAAACAAAGATTTATCTAATAATCAGTGTCAGCATGACTGATTTGTCCCATTATTCCATTATCCTCACGTCATTTGTTAATAATTTTTGCTCTCGTATATCGTTTGTAACATTATTATTTGATCAGTGTAGGAATGCATCACCAAGTTGAATGAAATTGTTCATGTACCCATATTATTTCAGTTACAGTTACATTTTTCCCACGAACACGTCACAAACTTTATGACCTGATGTTTTCTGCGTGGCTGTAAGTGCACCGTTAAGAGGAGTGTCAGTATGGACTATCAGTTTTGCGTCCAAGCATCCACGCTTCAACATCTTACCTGCAGCCCAGGGGAAAATAAGCATTAACTGCTTGCTCTTGCCACATATATTAGGAGCCACTAACCAATCTGAAAACATACGAATTGTAATAGCTATAATTATAAGTCTGTGTGGTTCATTGATTTGGGGGGTGGGACCAAACAGCAAGGTCGTCAGCGGCGCCGGATTAGGGAAGGATGGGGAAGGAAGTCGGCTGTGCCCTTTCAGGGGAACCATCCCGGCATTTGCCTGAACCGATTTAGGGAGATCACTGTAAACTTAAATCAGGATTGCCGGACGCGGTTTTGAACCATCCTCCTCTGGAATGCGAGTCCAGTGTGGTAACCACTGCGCCAATTCGCTCGGTAAAAGCCATTGGCTGTACTCCACGTTATTACCGTACGGAGTCATACCCTTAATGCTTTCCCTTTATTGTTCTGTCCAGTAGTTAACATATTTGTTTAACTCACTGATTTCTCTGTGCTAAATTAATATGCCTCATGGTAGATCCATGCTTCTATAAGTACTTAAAGCAACAGTGTATGACAGACCCCTTTTTGTACAGGTGACCCACATGCAAATTCAAGGTCTTGTGCTCGCCTTCTGGCGGTTAGGGAGCAACGAACCGATCGTAACTGGTAATTAGGCTACCTTCACTAGAATGTTACCGTCTCCAGTAGCGTTGAACCGATGCTTTTAAAGAAAGGTCCTAGGAAGTTCTGGTCTTACGTTAAATCAGTAAGTGGAGCGAAACAGCATATCCAGACACTCTGTGATGATAAAGGCATTGAAACAGAGAATGAAACGCGTAAAGCTGAAATACTAAACATCTTTTTACAAAGCAGTTTCACAGAGGAAGACCGCACTGCAGTTCCGTCTCAAAATCCTCGCACGAACGAAAAAATGGCTGACTTCGAAATAAGTGTCCAAGGAATAGAAAAGCAACTGAAATCACTCAACAGAGGAAAGTCCACTGGACCTGACGGGATACCAATTCGATTCTACACAGAGTACGCGAAAGAACTTGCCTCCCTTCTAACAGCCGTGTACCGCAAGTCTCTAGAGGAACGGAAGGTTCCAAATGATTGGCAAAGAACACAGGAAGTTCCAGTTTTCAAGAAGGGTCGTCGGGCAGAGGCGCAAAACTATAGGCGTATATCTCTGACATCGATCTGTTGTAGAATTGTAGAACATGTTTTTGCTCGCGTATCATGTCATTTCTGGAAACCCAGAATCTACTCGGTAGGAATCAACATGGACTCCGGAAACAGCGATCGTGTGAGACCCAACTCGCTTTATTTGTTCATGGGACACAGAAAATATTAGATACAGGCTCCCAGGAAGATGCCATTTTCCTTGACTTCCGGAAGGCGTTCGATACAATTCCGCACTGTCGCCTGATAAACAAAGTAACAGCATGTTGTTCTCATCGGAGAGTCGTCTACAGACGTTAAAGTAACCTCTAACGTGCCACAGAGGAGTGTTATAGGACCATTGCTTTTCACAATATATATAAATGACCTAGTAGATAGTGTCGGAAGTTCCATGCGGCTTTTCGCGGATGATGCTTTAGTATACAGAGAAGTTGCAGCATTAGAAAATTGCAGCGAAATGCAGGAAGATCTGCAGCGAATAGGCACTTGGTACAGGGAGTGGCAACTGACCCTTAACATAGACAAATGTAATGTATTGCTAATACGTAGAAAGAAGGATCCTTTATTGTATGATTATATGATAGCAGAACAAACACTGGTAGCAGTTACTTCTGTAAAATATCTGGCAGGATGCGTACGGAACGATGTGAAGTGGAATGATCATTAATTGTTGGTAAGGCGGGTACCAGGTTGAGATTCACTGGGAGAGTCCTTAGAAAATGTAGTAGTCCATCAACAAAGGTGGTGGCTTACAAAACACTCGTTCGACCTATACTTGAGTATTGGTCATCAGTGTGGGATCCGTACCAGGTCGGGTTGACGGAGGAGATGGAGAAGATCCAAAGAAGAGTGGTGCGTTTCGACACAGGGTTATCTGGTAAGCGTGATAGCGTTACGGAGATGTTTAGCAAACTCAAGTGACAGACTCTGCAAGAGAGGCGCTCTGCATCGCGGTGTAGCCTGCTGTCCAGGTTTCGGGGGGGGGGGGGGGGGGGGTGCGTTTCTGGATGAGGTATCGAATATATTGCTTCCCCCTACTTATACCTCCCGAGGAGATCACGAAAGTAAAATTAGAGAGATTCGAGCGCGCACGGAGGCTTTCCGGCAGTCGTTCTTCCCGCGAACCATACGAGACTGGAACAGGAAAGGGAGGTAATGATAGTGGCACGTAAAGTGCCCTCCGCCACACACCGTTGGGTGGCTTGCGGACTATAAACGTAGATGTAGATGTAGGGTTGGAAGAGGTGAACCGAGTACTGCGATTTGGTCATAAAATACAAATATCAACTTGTTGTGTATGTCTAGGACATTTGATAACAGTAATACTTTTGCCTCAGCGTGGCCGGTAATCACTCCGGAGACAGTGGCTGCTTTGTATGCGGACCCGCTGGTGTCCTCCCCGCGATGTGACGAAAGCGCGGCGCGGAGCAGCCGGTGACGTCACGCGGCGGGCCCTGCCCTCCCGCTGCTAATGTCACGCGTCGCATCTGCTCGCAGCGGACATCCGTCACGGCGCCGGGCGGTCGCGCCACGTTAGCGCGACTCCAGCCGTTCCAGTGCTACGGAGGCGGGCCACGCCGCGCCACGGAAATAGCGACGCAGCCGCGGCAGGAACGACACCGAGCCGTAGCCAACGCGGCGGTGCCGCAGCCCGACATCGCAAACACACTGTGGAAGCCCGACGTCGTGACTAGCAGCTGACATCCGAGCCAGCCGGCGTCTGCTGCAAACACCGTGGACACAGCGGGAAGTGACTCACAAGGGAAGCTTAGACCTAATGCGTCACTGAGTCTGCTCATTATTCACGCTTGCGATCCCTGTGTTGGAAACTATGCTTTCGCCGTGAAGCGTTTTCGAGAAATTGGGGTTCAGAGTCTTGCGAGCCTATTGAATACTCGTTGAGCAGCGGCGTTGGATCAATGTAACAGAGGGAGTTAAGAAAACAGTAGGTAGGTAGGTAAATAGAACAAAATTTCTTGTATATGCAGAAACCAATTAGCGTTGAGATGTGGGCCGCTTTAATTTTACACTACTGGCCATTACAATTGCTACACCAAGAAGAAATACAGATGATAAACGGGTATTCATTGGACAAATATATTATACTAGAACTGACATGTGATTACATTTTCACGCAATTTGGGTGCATAGATCCTGACAAATCAATACCCAGAACAACCACCTCTGGCCGTAATAATGGCCTTGATACGCCTGGGCATTGAGTCAAACAGAGCTTGGATGTAGCTTCAACACGATACCACAGTTCATCAAGAGTAGTGACTGGCGTATTGTGACGAGTCAGTTGCTCGGCCACCATTGACCAGACGTTTTCAGTTGGTGAGAGATCTGGAGAATGTGCTGGCCAGGGCAGTAGTCGAACATTTTCTGTATCCAGAAAGGCCCGTACAGGACCTGCAACATGCGGTAGTGCATTATCCTGCTGAAATGTAGGGTTTCCCAGGGATTGAATGAAAGGTAGAACCACGGGGCGTAACACATCTCAAAAGTAACGTCCACTGTTCAGAGTGCCGTCAATGCGAACAAGAGGTGACCGAGACGTGTATCCAATGGCACCTCATACCATTACGCCGGGTGATACGCCAGTATGGCGATGACGAATACACGCTTCGAATGTGCGTTCACCGCGACGTCGCCAAACACGGATGCGACCATCATGATGCTGCAATCAGAACCTGGATTCATCCGAAAAAAATGACGTGTTGCCACTTGTGCACCCAGGTACGTCGTTGAGTACACCATCGGAGGCGCTCCTGTCTGTGATGCAGCGTCAAGGGTAAACGCAGCCATGGTTTCCGAGCTGATAGTCCATGCTGTTGCAAACGTCGTCGAACTGTTCGTGCAGATGGTTGTTTTCATGCAAAGGACCGCATCTGTTGACTCAGGGATCGAGACGTGGCAGTACGATCCGTTACATCCATGCGGATAAGATGCCTGTCATCTCGACTGCTAGTGATACGACGCCGTTGGGATCCAGCACTGCGTTCCGTATTACCCTCCTGAACCCACCGATTCTATATTCTGCTAACAGTCATCGGATCTCGACCAACGCGAGCAGCAATGTCGCGATACGATAAACCGCAATCGCGATAGGCTACAATCCGACCTTTACCAAAGTCGGAAACGTGATGGTACGCATTTCTCCTCCTTACACGAGCCATCCGAACAACGTTTCCCCAGGCAACGCCGGTCAATTGCTGTTTGTGTATGGGAAATCGGTTGGAAACTGTCCTCATGTCAGCACGTTGCAGGTGTTGCCACCGGCGCCAACGTTGTGTGAATCCTCTGAAAAGCTAATCATTTGCATATCACACCATCTTCTTCCTGTCGGTTAAATTTCACGTCTGTAGCATATCATCTTCGTGGTGTAGCAATTTTAATGGCTAGTAGTGTAGTATATAGTATTCGACGCTGTGGACCGTCACACGTGATGATTAATAATGATAAATTACGACAATACGTAAGTGGGGGCAATTGCAGATTCTCGAGTAAACATGGGGACTGAGTCATGAGGATCGCCTTATTATCAATTTTTTGAAGGGAATTGTCGGTGACAGACTTATACGGCCACAAATTTTACCAGACAGATTAACACGTGCTGTGTATCACCAGTTTCAGCGCGATGAATTACCTGCGCTATCAGAGAACGTTACCCTTGCAGAAATACGACTGTGGTTTCTGAGGTTCGGTAGCAAGGCCTCGCCATTTTCTGGGCCTGAGTGTGTTCGATACGTGGCTATGAGGTCACTTAAAGACATTATTGTATGCCCAACGCATCGACAATGTACAAACGTTACAGGAGGGTGTGAGCAATGCATGTGCGGCAATCCGAAAAGAGCCATTTGTTTTTGAAAGTGTGAAGATGTGATGAAGGATGTATCCGGGTGCGTGGCTACCACCTACACCGTCTACTTTTACGTTACCGACAGTTCCGAGTGAGAAGACAGATTCGCTCATGTCTCAACAGGTATTGGTTTCCGGATGTCGTATATACAGCACCCACCGACATAACCCTTTGTGTTTAGTTTTATGGTTTTACATAACATCTGTCAATTTTTCTTGTCAAGTATCCTTTACTATTGTTTAGGGCAACCGGCAGCCTGCTGGTTGGATCCAGCACACGGTTGGTTTCAGTCAGGTCCTCAGAAAAAATTCTTGGTGTGGAGAGCGAGTCACTCGATTGTATGTATTTAGTGCTACAAAAACAATCCTTCTTTATGCCATTGAGTCAACATAATTATTTTTGGGCAAATGTTGTATAATGGTTGCTAACAGTGTTTGTGCATATTAACACACTAAATTTCAAACACTCGAATGAGGTGCCTACACCCAAAATTCGCGTTGTTACTCTGAATTGCTCGTGGAGCTCAATTGCTGTATTTTTTTTTTACTTTCTCGTGTTTACATTAATAAATAATTATTGTCTGTTGTGCACATAACGGAATACTGCAGCTGTTGATAATGTAGGGAATAGTTATAATGATTAGCTGCAACCAGTTGCTTTTGATGTTCATTTCTCCATGATGACATTTCAAGATGCCTGACATCCCCTCTTCAGATATTTGCAAATATTTAGGTGTCGTCAACAATGTTTCTTTGCGAACTGCGTTGCAGAATTTTGCAACTAAAATTTCTAAGAGAACTCTTGTAAAACGCCGTAAGTAAAGAAACAATGTAAATATCTGAAATGTGTTCATTATAAATTGAATGTACTCTCAAAAAAGCGATTTTGGAAGCATAATTTCTTGGCCAGGAGTGTCGGAAAATATGTGCCAGTCATATCCGTTCGTTACCCAACAAAAATAACGTCCCACGCCGTAACGTTTTGATTTTATGCGCCAGGAGCTTAAGTAAGTATGTGAATCAGACCTGAGGGTCACCAAAGGTTACCTACATCATAGTTAGGCGCTCATTTAAGTAATCTTACTGCTGTCGCCGTGTCATTCCCAGTTGTCTTGAAATAAATGAGAAGAATGAGAGGCCTGTCTTACTTGAAGCAACGAGACTCGCACTCACGTTTTTGTGACAGAGCGAAATCGTTGTGTTGTGTGTTGTCGTGCTCCGTGTTGTAAATTTCTGCAACGAGACGGGTCGCTCCTCAGGATGTAGTGCTTAATTAACAGTTACGCAACAGGTTGATTGACGCTATGAATGAATTTTGGCCCTTAGCACTGTAACCAAAGTGGGCGTTTTCACAAATTTTCATTCTAAACCAATGACTGGAAAAAGATTTACTACCCATGAAATTTAAAACATGACCTATCTAATTCTACAACTTATTATTAACTTCATTTTATGTAAGAGGCACTACGGCCCACATCCTGTCCAACAGCAAGGACAAAAAATATTTATTAAGTAACAGTGGTGTTTAGAAAATCACTTGCAATGACTGCAACAAACTGTATTTGAAACACAGCCAGGACCATATCAACGAGGCTGATTGAACACAAACGTGACTGTAGATACAAAAGTAAGACTCCACATTTGCCGAACATTTCCTGAAGGAAAGTCACAAATACCAAATCCACACAGAATTACTACATGTAGCCAATAAGGAAGAAAGCTAAGTCTATTAGAATCACAGACATATAGCTCAGAATCCCCAGCTGGTTCTAAATTATCAATTAAAGCTGAGTACAACCCGCTTTTAAGCTCCACATGATGCTGTCAACCAGCCACATACCCATAAACTGCCAAAATGACACATACTACTACACAAAAGATAACACAATTTCCCATTCCTTATCAGACAAAATCAACAATATAACTTGTAATACTTTAATATTGTATATTTTAACCATGTATTTCTTATTTCATATTGTTGTTGTGGTCTTCAGCCGTGAGACTGGTTTGATGCAGCTCTCCATGCTACTCTATCCTGTGCAAGCTTCTTCATCTCCCAGTACCTACTGCAACCTACATCCTTCTGAATCTGCTTAGTGTATTCATTTCGGTCCCCCTCTACGAATTTTACCGTCCACGCTGCCCTCCAATACTAAATTGGTGATCCCTTGATGCCTCAGAACATGTCCTACCAACCGATCCCTTCTTCTAGTCAAGTTGTGCCACAAACTTCTCTCCTCCCCAATCCTATTCAGTACTTCCTCATTAGTTATTTGATCTACCCGTCTAATCTTAAGCATTCTTCTGTAGCACCACATTTCAAAAGCTGATTTCATAAAAATGTTATTCACAATGTAAAACATTTTTGTTCCTCAATATAAGTTACTAGGGCTCAGTTAAATAGTTCCCGACCAATGTCACAACCTGTATGCCATCATAACCATATAACCTGTAATATTGAAAGATTATGTATTCTACTTATTGTATATAATACTGTCCATTGCCTAAAGTTTAATTTATAATGTAAAAAAAAATATTTAACCTGTAATATTGCGAGATTTATTTATTTATTGTGCTTAACATTGGCCATTGTGTAAAGTGTAATTTCAACATTAAGAAACAAGTGTGTTGCAAAACACTCTGTGCAAGTGATTGTATCTTCACCTATAATGTTTGGTTTGCCTAAGACCTAGTGTCCCTTCCAGACGCTAGTCAGTACTTTCCTGAAGATAGCCTAAAATTCGAAAACTAGTTCCAAATAAACAAAAATCAGTGGAACAAAAATATTGAATTTGTTACTAAACCTTAAATTTATTTTAAAGTTTGACATACAAGGTGAAAAGAAGATAACATTCCAGTAATATAATGTGTGTGGTAAGAGGAAACTAATTAAAATTAAATGAAGGTATAGTAGATAGTGGTTGACAAACTTAGCAGTTAGGGAAGTAGAGTTGTGGTAACATCAGCTCGATAGCCCAACTTGAGAGGTCGCTAACCTGGGCAGCTTAAGCTACATCTCACCCTTTAATAAAGATACGACAGAAGAATATGTAAATTATGGACAGCATGTAGCACGTAAAGATGGGCTCATAAGGTCCGAGACGGCAGTGATTGCAGAGGCAGTGCTAACCCCAAGTGTGTGCTCTTTATGTTACGGCGTAAAGTCAAGCGCCGGCACGCCAGTCAGGAACGAAAGAGAAGAGATGGCGGTGAGAAGACGTCAGCCAAACGCACGCTGACCAACCACTCTCCAGGATGACAACGCGACAGTAGCGGCCTCTGTGCGAAGAGGACATAAGCGCCGCGGCGGCTGGTCGCGGCCCAGTTCTAAAATAGCTTCAGGACTATGTAGCATTGGCTATAGTGGAGGTACTTGCTTATTTTGTCTGACGCCCTTTGTTTGCGACACATCTATGTTCTTCTCAAAGTTAAGTATTGTCATGTACTTTTTGTGATAAAACTCATTAATACGATTTGCTTGAATTGTTGTCTAACGATCCGAGAAAGCACGTAACCTAGACACCCCATATTCGACGAATAGGCAGGATTCAACACTTTTTTTGCTGCTACACTGAATCTGGAATTGTAAAAAGACGAATCCTCGGCCGTTCGGGATAGACAATAGCAAGACAGAACGGTCTGTGGCTTGGGGCCCCTCACGTCCCTCGCAGAGTACGGCCGTTTAGCAGAGGAACGAGAAAGCGGCGCGTCAGGCTTTGTGCCGGCAGGTGGATTGGCGGTTCACACGGCACTGGCTCCACCCCATAGAGGACAATGCTGCCAGATCGGGCTACGGTGGTAAAAATACGAACTCCCCGCTGTTTTCACCGATCCTGCCCCCAGACAACATAGGCGCTCGCAGGTGGACGATAGAAAACACGACAGTGGCGTGAAGGAAATCGGAGAAACGTTCTTCCGTCGTAAAGGAAAATTGGCTACGAAGGGATATAACACGTTAGAAATCTGACTAAAAAATCCTTCCAGGTGGGACGTTATTAACGATCATGTGTCTCTCCCAGCCAATGCTGCAAGAACGAAACCTATTTTTTTCTTTTATATTCCCAAGGTGGCTAAATAGCTTCGGCGGGAAGAAAATAACTTATCATTGGTGGATGAGCAGTGACAGGTCTTATTTCCCAAATTCTGAGCGTAAAAACACGCTACGGAAGTGGATTGGACGAAGTGTTAATATGGTGCTGAAGCAGTGATGGGGAGGGGGGGGGAGGGGAGGGGGAGATCTCAGACTATTAGCGGATGTTGGCGCCAAAGCAGGAGATTGTACAGAAGCTGGAAGACGCGCAAAACATGACATTAAAAAATTATATCTTGAAAAGCGCGGCTCGCGGATGCAGATGACTGGTAGTTGGGACCCCGATATTTGGTATTCAGAACTCGAGTCGACAGCTGGGAACGATGCGGTCCATGGACGCGGAGATAACAGTAGGAGTATTATTCAGACGGAAGAGAGAGAGAGAGAGAGCAGAAGAGATTAACATTCGAGCCGAGAGAGTAGAGATGGGCAGAACACACACCGCGACGGCAGTGACAGAGGATCACCAGGAGACCTACGGCTCCTTGGTAGAGACTGACACTGCGCGGCGTCATTCCGTTGGTTCGAGGAGAAGCGGCACGGCAGCATTTATAGTCGTCGTTCTGCCCCAGTAGTAACGTTGTCTTCATTCACTGTCAAATCAACAGTCTGCAATCACTGCTCACCTACCGTAGACTTGGCGTGTCTCTGGATAATACAGGGTTATTACAAATGATTGTAGCGATTTCACAGCTCTACAATAACTTTATTATTTGAGATATTTTCACAATGCTTTACACACACATACAAAAACTCAAAAAGTTTTTTTAGGCATTCACAAATGTTCGATATGTGCCCCTTTACTGATTCGGCAGACATCAAGCCGATAATCAAGTTCCTCCCACACTCGGCGCAGCATGTCCCCATCAATGAGTTCGAAAGCATCGTTGATGTGAGCTCGCAGTTCTGTCACGTTTCTTGGTAGAGGAGGTTTAAACACTGAATCTTTCACATAACCCCACAGAAAGAAATCGCATGGGGTTAAGTCGGGAGAGCGTGGAGGCCATGACATGAATTGCTGATCATGATCACCACCACGACCGATCCATCGGTTTTCCAATCTCCTGTTTAAGAAATGCCGAACATCATGATGGAAGTGCGGTGGAGCACCATCCTGTTGAAGTCGGTGCTGTCGGTCTCCAGTTGTGGCATGAGCCAATTTTCCAGCATGTCCAGATACACGTGTCCTGTAACGTTTTTTTCGCAGAAGAAAAAGGGGCCGTAAACTTTAAACCGTGAGATTGCACACAACAAGTTAACTTTTGGTGAATTGCGAATTTGCTGCACGAATGCGTGAGGATTCTCTACCGCCCAGATTCGCACATTGTGTCTGTTCACTTCACCATTAAGAAAAAATGTTGCTTCATCACTGAAAACAAGTTTCGCACTGAACACATCCTCTTCCATGAGCTGTTGCAACCGTGCCGAAAATTCAAAGCGTTTGACTTTGTCATCGGGTGTCAGGGCTTGTAGCAATTGTAAACGGTAAGGCTTCTGCTTTAGCCTTTTCCGTAAGATTTTCCAAACCGTCGGCTGTGGTACGTTTAGCTCCCTGCTTGCTTTATTCGTCGACTTCCGCGGGCTACGCGTGAAACTTGCCCGCACGCGTTCAACCGTTTCTTCGCTCACTGCAGGCCGACCCGTTGATTTCCCCTTACAGAGGCATCCAGAAGCTTTAAACTGCGCATACCATCGCCGAATGGAGTTATCAGTTGGTGGATCTTTGTTGAACTTCGTCTTGAATTGTCGTTGCACTGTTATGACTGAATGATGTGAGTGCATTTCAAGCACGACATACGCTTTCTCGGCTCCTGTCGCCATTTTGTCTCACTGCGCTCTCGAGCGCTCTGGCGGCAGAAATCTGAAGTGCGGCTTCAGCCGAACAAAACTTTATGAGTTTTTCTACGTATCTGTAGTGAGTCGTGACCATATGTCAATGAATGGAGCTACAGTGAATTTATGAAATCGGTTCAGTCATTTGTAATAGCCCTGTATAACAGATCGGAGCATATACTCCTTAATATGCCCACTCGTCACCAGACCTTGCCAACACGTAATGATGGGCATTAACGTGAGCTTCTGTCTAGCAATTGATACAAGATTGTGAACCAAAACTGCTAATACCTGAAAACAATGACGTTACTACTGTGACAAGTTCTAGATATTGTAGTTGATGACTCTGATTTTATAGCTATTAAACCCTCTGTCATAGTTAACAGAGAAGAGCTAATGAGACCACAATCAAGATACACTCCTTAGGCACTTAACACCTAACGGCGTTATCCAACTGTGACAAGTTCTAGATATTGTAGTTGATGACTCTGATTTTATAGCTATTAAACCCTCTGTCATAGCTAACAGAGAAGAGCTAATGAGACCACAATCAAGATACACTCCTTAGGCACTTAACACCTAACGGCGTTATCCAAAAAACCATTGCGTAACTTTATGTATCAGCACTGACCCAGGGGAGGGATGTACTATGGTGTCAGATCTGTCAAATCCGACTGTGGGAGCCCGGTTAAATAGAAATACTCTGTCACCGGGGGCATTCTGCCACGACTCAGTAACAGTGATTGTACGTCTTCCAGTGTGAATAATGAAGTTATACGTGCCACCACGCTTGCGGTGCCGATTCTGGGAAGCCTAATCTAAAAGTAATGACAACTTCGTAACACCGACTCGTCATAACATGATGATGACGTAAGATATTCTTACCATATCCATCGATAATATGTGTGCCAGATACTGATGGTGCGGCTGGGTGTCACTGTTAGTGCACGTAGTAAGGCTGTGATGTATACTTGAACATCACGTTCATCCAAAGTCGCCTCAGAATTCGAGTGCCGCCTTCAGAGTCCAGATCCAGAAAGTGGAATCAGCGCCCGCCTGCCGCCTCAGAGTTCGCAGTCAGAGTTCTGAGCAGACTCGTTCCCAAATCTAAGTGAATTTGAAAACGAAGACAGAGTCTGCTCTCGCTCCTGTTTGACGAGTATCAGCTCTGCCCACAAATCCGAAAGAGTTTCAATAACTTCCAGTCAGTGGCATGGCGATTCAGTTGTTGCAAATATCCCATCAGAGGCTGAGAGAAACAACTCGACTGAGCTGGCCTGCTGCCTCTCTAGCTTAGGAACTGTGGACTCAAAAACTACGTCATTCTTGCGCCACAAAATTTCCGCTCCTCTGCATTCTTTAGCGAGAGCAAAGCGGTTTTTACCCGAGCGTGGGAAAGAAAATAGTGAAGAACAGTTCTGTTAATTTGTGTCGTTCTGTTGCCTTCCTACCAAGCAACAAAAATATCGAGAACAGTAAGGCCGGTCGTGAGATGCTTGTCTGCTTTATGTTACCTTTTCGACATAGGCACCGCTGCCACCTCTCGTTCTGTTCGATTCCCGCAGAGAAAGCTTGCATTTCGGCATTTCTGTAGCGGGCCAGTCATAAAACTGCGAAGTCGAGCTAGCAGAATGCCACCTTCTCTCTGCGCCTTTGCCCCCTTGCTGTATTGTTCCAAGAGTCCCTAGGCTGTGCCCGTAACCGCTGGTCGTGTCGTCACTCGGTGCCTTCCTAGGGGCCGCAGACAACGTGAACGGCTCGGTCGGTCGGTCTGCCCGAGACAACGACCAGGTCTAAGAGATCCTTCTTCCCAAACTGCAGGGAGCACTCCTGTCTGCTTGCGAAAACCTGCCGGTTTCGCTCCCAAAGATCAGCAACAACTTAGATCTAAAATATCAACCAGAAAAAGTTGTTGATACTGTAAGCATCCAATTAAGATTCACATGAGAAAAAACGAAAGAAACTCGCCTCTGCAATCACTGTTATTAATATCTTCTTCGCCACAAAATGCATTTATTTGGAATTCATGAATTTAACTGAAGTTTAATCAGGTTTATTCACCAGAATCGAATGGAAAGTGACTAGTCAATATTGCTTGCCTCTTTTCATCAGATTTGCCAAAAATAAATGGTGAGTCTCAAACTACGTTGGCATGGACCACGTGATTCACCAAACTAGTTAGTAATTTCATATACATGTTAAAAAAAACATAAAAAACAGAAATAACCTGAAAATATCTAACAAAGCAACAAAAAATTTTTTCCTTCAGCAGGAGCATCAGAAAAATTTATGTGTAATCATTAGGCTAAAGCGACATGGTAGAAATGTGCCCCTACTACATTATAATCCTATCAATTTTTCGTTTTTCTCGTATCTTCCACGAAATGTTTGTTTCCCTCGTTAACGAACAGAAATATTCATGTTTTTGTATATACATCCTTGTGAATGGAAGTCCGGGGACTACGGCCGTTCACTTATGTAAGGAAATGGAGCACATATAGCCGTCCTTATGATGTCATTTACTGTATGGCTAGCAGTTTCGATACTTGTGCACCATCTTCAGGCCTCAGCTGATGCAGAGGGGGTTAACACCATCCGTATACGCGATGCATCAGTGGCCAACATCCACAAGTCGTTTTTGCAGATTACCTGCAACCGCAACGTTGTCTCTCCAATCATAAAGAGACAACATCGCTGTTACAGGTGGTCTGCGAAAACCAGTTATAGGTGTTGGCCAGAAGCAAGATAACACATGACGGACGAAGCAACGAGCACTTAATAAGAACAACCCCAAACGCAAAGAGTATGCAGTGTGTTACCCCGGAAAGAACTAGTTTCAAGAATAGGCCTCAAATTCAGAGAAACATTTATAAGACTATGCGTCTGGAGCACTGAAGTGTACAGACTGCGGGAACGTCTGGAAATAAGAGAATCGAAACACTTGAAAATTACAGAAGATTACTTTTTCCGACTGACAAGAAGTGAGGAGGTCATCTTCATTACTGGTAAGGAAAGTAATGTGTGGAAAAAACTAAAGGAAGGGATAATGTGACAGGACCCGTGATAAGACACTAAGGGATAAGTTCCGTGGGCCGGCCGGTGTGGCCGAGCAGTTCTAGGCGCTTCAGTCTGGAACTGCGCGACCGCTACGGTCGCAGGTTCGAATCCTGCCTCGGGCATGGATGTGTGTGATGTCCTTAGGCTAGTTAGGTTTGAGTAGTTATAAGTTCTAGGGGACTAACGACCTCAGATGTTAAGTCCGATAGTGCTCAGAGCCATTTGAGGCAATAAGTTCCGTGGTACTAGAGGCAGTCGCAGAGGGCAAAAGTTGTAGGAGAAGGCGGATATTGGAGTATATACAACAAATAACTGAGGACGTAGGATGTAAGTGTCACTCGAAGATACTGGCATAGCAGAGAATATCGTCGACGTTCTGTGATGGCACAGTTTTGTAAGGGGCTACAAACGAAGAAGGGAAACTAGAAGGGGAAAAGTGATAGCGAAGGATGAAGGCGAGGAGGCGGATGATGAGGAAGAGTGGTAGGCGGAGGAAGAAGAAAGAAAATAAATGGATAGCAGTTTGAGAGGAATGATTTTAGCCTGCTAGATGGACCCTTCGTGTCACGCCAAGTAAGCAATGTGATGGTTTTGCACTGATCAACATTTAATCAAATGTTCAAATGAGCGTGAATTACTAAGGTACCAAACTGCTGTGGTCATCGGTCCCTAGAATTACACGCTACTTAAAATAACTTATACGAAGAACAACATACACACCCGTGCCCGAGGGAGGACTCGAACCTCTGGCGGGAGGAGCCGCGCAAACTGTGACATGGCGTCTCAATGCTACGCAACATTTAATCAACGAAGAGTAGAAGTGTTATTGTTACAAATAATACGTCTTTAGGCTGTGTCTTATTCAGTGTTTAGAATTAATAAAGCAAAAGGTAATTAATGACATCAGCACCTTTTAATTAATTTAATTTAATCAACAGCTCATTGCATTTTCATAGTAATTTGGAAGTTTAGAGTTGCTGGTTGGTATGGAATTTGGAAATGAAGCTTGGTGAGTTCTCTTTGAAACAGCTAACAAATCGTTCCTAATTTAAAATTGCTCTGTCTAAAATACTTAACGAGTAACGAAAGCACGTACATTGCTATTTTGCTTTATATACGCATTCAGATGAACCAAAATAACAAAGAAGGTTTGGAGGGCAGGTGGCATTGAGGACTTAAACAGTACTTCTAGCTGTTGTCATGAATGGGAGCTATTTCTAACTGTACGAAAATGTAAGTTAATGCAGGTGAGTAGGGAAAACAAACTCTTGTAGGCTAGCATTGTGCTGCCTGAGACAGTCACGTCATTTAAATATCTAGGGGTAACGTTGCAAAAGAATATGAAGTAGAATGAGCCTGCAAGGATCATAGCAGCGAAGGCGAATGGTCGACTTCCGCTTTTTGGGAGTATTTTAGGAAGGTGTGGTTCATCTTTAGAGAGACCACATACACGACACTAGAGGGACCCCTTGCTGAGTATTGTTCTAGTGGTTGGGATCCGCCTGTGGTCGTATTAAAGGAAGACATCAAAGTAATTCAGAGGCGGGCTGCTAGATTTGTTACCGTTTGGTTCGAACAAAACCCAAGTATTACGGAAATGCTTCGAGAACTCCAATGAGAAGCAGGAGCACTATACCATATTGATAAAAGTTAGAGAATCTGCGTCTGAGGCTGACTGTAGAACGATTCTACTGCAGCCAACATACATTTCACGTTAGGACGATGACGATAAAATTAGAGAGATTAGGGAGCGTACGGAAGCATATCGACATATGTCTTTCCCTCGCTCAATTTGCGACTGGATCAGGAAAGAGAATGACTAGTTGTGGTACAGGTTAGCCTCCACCACGCACCACTCAGTGTCTTGCGTAGTACTTAGATGTAAATTAAACAAGAAAATGGGGGAAGCCAGAGATCGGGTGGGTTGAGGGGTGGGGGAATCCAGTATTATCCCGCGGCTCCGGTTACCTTAGTCACACCACTGCTGAACCTACAACAAAAAAAGGTGAGCACAGAGAGATTAAGTGGTTACACATACCGTGTATGGGATTAGGAAATGGGTGACAGTGCTGCAGCTGCAGAGAGTGTAACTTATGCGGCGGCTTTCATTGCGGAAGATGGGACGTGAAACGTTCGACTACCGTACGTCGACTTGCTGCTAACGTATGCTCCTTACGGTCCCGCTCGTCTCTCTCTCTCTGTAAGAAGGCAACCTCTGCTCCTCGCTCCTATGCCCCCCTCCCTCCCTCCCTCTTCCACCCGCCCCCCTCCCCCGCCAGTATAGCTTCATTAGAAGCGTTTAATTAGCAACTGGCGTAGGCGGCGGCCTCCATTACACGAAGCAAACGGGCCCCGTCGCGGTGTTCCTAAAGCCGCCCACTCGTGTCCGGACTGCGGGACAAATCTACCTCACTTAGCCGGAAATTACCCCCCCCCCCCCCCTTGTAGCACGGGCCTTGTACGTCCCACAGGCTGAAGGCAAAAAATAGGAAATAAAAAAGACGCAGAGGCACTTGCCTGCTTGCCGCCAATTAAACCAGGCCCGAAAAAGGGCGACGAAGAACTTCGTAATACGGATGACAGACTGTTTGTTACGTCACTCTATCTTCTGCCGTTTCGTTAGGGTCCACCTTTATGAAGAGCTAAGAGATATTCCACGAAAGCAACTGCGGTACAAAGTAACAGAAGGCTCCGTGCAGGGATCCACGTTACGTGTGCCTTGCTGTGTGGATAACGTACGGCAGGTGTACTCAATTACGAATTCTAACCTGACTGTCTTATTTCAAAAAAGCCACGAGTTTTAAAGGCTTCACTAATTAAATTTGTTGCTGAAGTGTCAACTATGACGAAGATCAGGAATCTTTTGGCGATGGACAGTTTAGCCGTGACACTTCACCAGTTGAAAGCTACATGTCCCGGAGAAATACATTATGTCTCTATGTGTGCGTCCTCAGGCTGTTCAAAAATGTTCAAATGTGTGTGAAATCTTATGGGACTTAACTGCTAAGGTCATCAGTCCCTAAGCTTACACACTACTTAACCTAAATTATCCTAAGGACAAATACACGCACCCATTCCCCAGGGAGGACTCGAACATTCGCCGCTCAGGCTGTTCTTCCGCCTCTTAGGGGCAGTTCTCTATACCAGCGGCAAGGACACTACATTCTGTCCGTACTTCACCATCGTTCACAACGCCACCAGTGGTGACCTTTTTTGTCCAAGACTAGCTACGACTCGCATACCAGTAGTTTTGTTATGACCAGTGATAGTACTTCAGTAACCATTACCTGTCAGAAAGGTCAAGTTCGAAGTAATTGACAGAAAGTCATCGAGTAAAACAGAAGTAATATCTGGCATGCCCCAAGAAAGTTATTGGGCCTCTGTTGTTCCTGATCTACACAAACGATTGAGGAGACAATTTGAGCAGTCCTCTTAGGTTGGCCGGCCGGTGTGGCCGAGCGGTTCTAGTCGCTACATACTGGAACCGTGCGACCGCTACGGTCGCAGGTCGAATACTGCCTCGGGCTCGGATGTGTGTGATGTCCTTAGGTTAGTTAGGTTTAAGTAGTTCTGAGTTCTAGGGGACTGATGACCTCAGAAGTTAAGTCCCATAGTACTCAGAGCCATTTGAACAATTTTTGAACCTCTTAGATTGCTTGCATATAGTGCTGTCATTCAAATCATCAAAACCAACTGCCAAATGATTCAGACAAGATATTTGTATGGTGCAAAAAGTGGCTCTAAATGGTTGAAATTGTGAAGTCATCCTCACGAGTACTAAAAGGAATCCGGTAAATTTCGGGTACATGATAAATCACCCAAATCTAAAGGCTGTGAACTTAAAGACATAGGGTTTATTATTACGAGAAACATAAATTGGAACTATTAAGTAGATAATGTTGTGGCCAAAGCAAACCAAAGACTGCGATTTAATGGCAGAATACTTAGAAAATCCAACATGACTACTAATGAGCCTGCTCACTGTCGGGGAGGGAGTGAAGAAACATTGTAGCCCATGGTGCGTGAATACCCAGATATTATTCATCCAGTATTTGAGGATGAGAGCACTTACTAAGCTGCAACAAACTTTACGTATAGTTCCAAACCTTTTTTTCGAAAAAATGGCTCTGAGCACTATGGGACTTAACAGCTGAGGTCATCAGTCCCCTACGACTTAGAACTACGTAAACCTAACTAACCTAAGGACATCACACACATCCATGCCCGATGCAGGATTCGAACCTGCGACCGTAGCGGTCGCGCGGTTCCTGACTGAAGCGCCCCGAACCAAATCTTTTTTCACTGACAACCTTCACAAAATGATGAAAAGGAGGAAGTTTATCGCTTACAACATTTACTGTGTTCATGAAGTAAAACTGTCGTTTTTAAGTATTACTTCTTTACTACTAATTGCATTCACGACAAACTTTGTAGACAGTTTTCACGTATATCACTGACTGTACGTCCATAATCATATCCCTTTCAGACTCTCTGGCTACAATTGTATACATTAACCTTTATTGTGTCTTAGCTACAAAAGAAATCTTTTTCCAATGGAAACCTGAGATACACATTTGAAATTTTTCAGTCTTTTCATAAAGTACAAGTGCTGCCAACTGTTGAGCTCCACTATGAAAATATCAGCAAGTCAATGTAGAAGTCCGTAGCAGTTCGTGACCACCAGAATACGCGGACATGGTTGGTTCGGTATATTCCACCGTATAACTGAGTACTCTTATTGTTATTTTGCATAGTAATTACTGAATGATAATTTCACTATTTATTACAATTACAAATACTTCGTAATTATTTATTTTAGCCTATAAAATGGAGCAAAGTGTAGGAACTATATTTTGAAAACGGGTACGTATTTTTGTATAAATCTTGCTGGTAAACTCATTAAAAAATTATGTAATAGCATTACCACATAAAGAAAAATTTTCCTTTCTCCAGAAAATATTCAGGTCTTAAAGAGTCAACATTGTATGGCACACAGTTGACGATATATGACGTCATGAACACTGAGACGGGTGAAAAACTGCCGCATCATGCAAGACTTTCAAATTTTTTACTTCACTGTAACTAAACTATTCGCAACACTTTCCACAGACAGTACTCACAACACACTCTGAAGACAATTTTCACTTATACACCAATCATACTTTCAAAATAATATCATCGTATGACACAGTTCAGCAGATATGTCGTCATGAAGACTGAGACGCGTAAAAACTGCCACATCAAGCATGACGTTTTAGTTTTTTACTTCCTTACAGCCTACTCATTTCACAATACATTCCACAGAGAGTAACCATACATATCACTGACTGAAGATGCAAAACTCTATCACTGTACAGCTTAGAGTTCAGAAGATACTACGTCATAAAAATTGAGTTGCATGAAAGTAAAACTGCAGGGCGGAATACGAACGTCAGCAGTTTGATCCCGTAGGAACTTATCACCACCAAAAAAACCGATGGAACGATTTCAAACGTATTTGGTAAACATGCTAGTTACGAGCTGTAAAAAGAAATACTGTGGGTTTAAAACCACCAGCCTCCTACTGGGATGAGCGTGGTAACGTGGAAGGACAAGGGGGGGGGGCGTGGGGAGGAGAGGGGGAAAAGATGGTCAGGCAGCGAGGGGGAGGAGGAGGTGGATACAGATAGGCGGGAGAAAGAGATGGATAGAGGGAGAAGGAGGAGTGGTTCAGAGAGAAGAACAAATACACACGGACTTTGAAAGTGAGGAGGACGAGATGGACAGGAAAAGGGGGGGAGGGGCATGAAGAGACAGAGAAAGAGAGGGATGGAGGAAATGGACAAAGAGGGCAAATGAGATGGACAGTGGGGGAAGAAGATAGAGTGAGGGGCAGGAGGAAATGGATAAAGAGAGAGAGGCAGAAGGAGATACAGAGAATGGGAGTGGAGGAGATGAACAGGTCGAGGGGGTGGAAGTGATGGACAGAGAGAGGGTGAAGAAAGGTATGGAAAGAGAGAGAGGGAAGGAAAAGATGGACTAGCAGAAGATTGGAATGAATACGTACCCAGGCAACGCCGGGCACTCTGCTGGTATTTTCTGTATCCCGGACAGGTAATGCTGCCGGCCGTAGTGGCCGAGCGGTTCTAGGCGCTACAGTCTGCAACCGCGTGACCGCTATGGTCGCAGGTTCGAATCCTGCCTCGGGCATGGATGTGTATGATGTCCTTAGGTTAATTAGGTTTAAGTACTTCTAAGTTCTAGGGGACTGATGACCTCAGAAGTTAAGTCCCATAGTGCTCAGAGCCATTTGAACAGATAATGCTTTTTACCAGGAATCTTAGAAAGAATTCTTAGTATATTACCATCAACTCTACTCTGCAGACGTTAGTACATCTGAGACAAGAAGATTGTGTTGTGTCATGCTGCATTTATGTCAGTGGGACTTACCAAGATATCGTGTTATTTGTAATGTTAATTACTTATCAAGATAGGGTGAATTTTCAACGTTAACGTCACGTGGACGCCTAGAACAGGAGTGATCGATTATAACAGTGCATCACATACAAATATGGAACAATTTCAGCCTTCTTTTCGTTTAAGGAATCATTCGGGTTTCATCGAAAGTGGAGTAGGGAAACAATGGTAACGGACATGTTGAAAGTGGAGGCTGGAGGAGAGATTAGTACCTTGATCCTGTGTCTTAACCCTTCGCCTTTTGGATGTGTGCAAGGGTAACCGTGGGGCAGAACCTGGGGAAGACGCAGCTGCGCGCGCAGTGACCCGTGGTGGCACAGCAGTAAATACGCGACGTGCCTGGCCCCGGTAATTTCCGCGGTGTTACCGCGCGGTAAACTTAAACCGTAATCACGCGTTTACGGACCGGCAGCGCCGTTCTTTCCAGTTACTTGTCTTTCAGCAGACGGGGACGTGGCCTCTGGTCGTTCGGTAGCAGCACAGGGCGTGGCGGCCGTACGTGGGCGGTTGATGGCGTGTGATGACCAGGCGCAGGATTCCCGGAACAGCCGTTGCCGTTGGCTGTTCAGCTTGTCTACTCAGTCATCGGCCGGACGAGAGAAGCTGCCCTTATTCGGTTCCGATTACCATGTACGAGGAAAGACGGTGTGATATTTTTTCCAGTTATCAGCTGACAGCCATGCATAACAGGTCGAGTGCATGTGTGAAGTCGATAACTGACTGACTCATGCTAATTGGAATGCCTTGGATTAATAATCTAAATTTCAGATACAACGAGTAGACCTCTTGTAACTACCTCGCCATGTGCCGCTTGTTCTGCACAGTGATATTTTTTCTCTACATTGGCGTCAGGCTCGCGGTGATCGCTTAAGAAGGCGGCTGGTACAGGGGTGCACAGTACCAAAGAGCAGTGTATCACTTCAGCCCATTGCACCGTTCTGCTGCATCTTCCCGTTGACAGCGCTTTGAGGAGCGTGGAGAACATTTAGCGTTGATTTTCTAGTCAGTTTGTCCGCCCCGACAGCTGAGTGGTCAGCGCGGCGGTCTGTCACCTCAAGGGGCCCGGGTTCGATTCCCGGCTGGATCGGAGATTTTCTCCGCTCACGGACTGGGTGTCGTGTTGCCCTCATTATCATTTCATCATCATCAGTGGCAGGCAACGGGAAACCACCACTGGAATCACTTCCCTAGACGCTCATGCGGTGGACCTCTCTGACGAGGCTTCCCCCATGACGAGACCTGCCGTAAGGCATACCACAGAGTTCAAGTTTCTTGTCAGTCTCGGTACGGTGAAAGTACTCTGCGGTGTAGTGTTCATTATGGGTGGCACAAGATAAAAGCGAAAACTGTTAGTTAAGAATCGACAGTGATAGCTAACGGAACATAGAAATGCCCCTAGGGAGGGTCTGAAGTAGAAACAGTGGCCACTGATGACACTGCAAAGTGGACTCAGCCTCTGCCTCTCAACAGAGTGCGCCACACGTCCTAACCTGCACATCAGCATTTCGCCCGTTAGCTTCTCCTCTTCACTTTAGCATTCGTCTTCAGATTTTAATATTCGGAGTGAAACAGGATTTGAGCCTATCGCCAATGTCATTTAATCTGTACATTGACCTATCAGTAGAGAAAGACAAAGAAAAATCTGGAGTAAGAATTAAAATTCAGGGAGAAGGAACAAACGCTTTTCAGATTTGTGATGATATTGTAATCAAAGAACTGGAAGCGCAGTTGAAACCGATGGACAATGTCATGAAAAGAAGATATGCGATGAACATTAACAAAAGTAAAACACGGGTAATGGAATTTAGTCGAATTAAATCAGGCGATGTTGAGGGTCTTCGATTATGAGATGAAGCACTGAAAGTTATAGATGAGTTCCGCAATTTGTCAGTGAAATAACTCATGATGAGATACTGTAAAATGGACTGGCAATGCCAGGAAAAATGATTCTGAACAAGAGAAATTTTTTGATATCGAATATCTATTTTAAACATATTTGTGATGTCTGTTCTTTCGGACATTTCCTAAAGAACAGCACCACATATACATACATAAAAAAAGTTTTCCCAGAACTCCTGAAGACAGACGTTGACTGTGGATGTTGTATCACAAAAAAAATGGTTCAAATGGCTCTGAGCACTATGGGACTTAACTACTGTGGTCATCAGTCGCCTAGAACTTAGAACTACTTAAACCTAACTAACCTAAGGACATGACACACATCCATGCCCGAGGCAGGACTCGAACCTGCGACCGTAGCAGTCGCGCGGTTCCGGACTGCGCGCCTAGAACCGCTAGACCACCGGGGCCGACTGTTGTATCACAGACCCAGTCCCTTTGACTGTTCAGAGATGTCACTAATCCCGCCCAAACATGTAAAAAGCCATGCATGAGCAGAGCCTATTAGACGGAGGGAGTTCGAAAGCCGATCAGTTCCAGTCATTCCACCACGTAGGACGTACGCGTCTCGTGTTGTCTGTAGTTCAACCATGCCTAAACGGTCAATACCGCGGTTCGACCATGTCCGCTTTGTTACTTTGAGCCAGGAAGCGCTCGCAACAAGGTAAGTGTCCAGGCGTCTCGGAGTGAACCAAAGCGAAGTTGTTCGGACATGGAGGAGATACAGAGAGACAAGAACTGTCGATGAGAGGCCTCGCTCAGGCCGCCCGAGGGCTACTAATGCAGTGGATGACCGCTAAGTGCGGATTATGGCTCGGAGGAACACAGACAGCAACGCCACCATCTTGAATAATGCTTTTCGTGCAGCCACAGGACGTCATGTTACGACTCAAACTGTGCGCGATAGGCTGCAAGCTGCACAACTTCATTCCAGACGTCCATCTTTGCAACCACGACACCATGCAGCGCGGTACAGATGGGCCCAACAACATGCCTAATGGACCGCTCGGGGTTAGCACCACGTTCCGTTCACCGATGAGTGTCGCATCGCCGGAGACGTGTTTGGAGTTACCCCGGTCAGGCTGAATGCCTTAGACACACCTTCCAGCGAGTGTAGCAGGGTGGAGGTTTCCTGCTGTTTTGGAGTGGCATTATGTGGGGCCGATGTACGCTGGCGGTCATGGAAGGTGCCGTGACGGCTGTACGATACGTGAATGTCGTCCTCCGACCGGTAGTGCAACCATAACGGCAGCATATCGCTTGACTAGAGTTGCCAGCGTGTTCTCCAGGCATGAACCGTATCGGACATGCGTAGGACCGATTGAAAAGAGCTGTTTATGGACGACGTGACCCACAAACCATCGCCGTTGAGGAGTGGGACAATCTGCACCAACACTGCCTTGATGAACTTGAGGATACTACGCCAAGACGAATACAGACACGCAACAATGCAAGAGGACGTGCTACAGAGTATTAGAGGTACCGGTGTGTTCAGCAATTTGGAACACTACCTCTGAAGGTTTCGATGTATGGTGGTACAACATGCAATGTGTGGTTTTCATGATTAATAAAAAGGGCGGGAGTGATGTTTATGTTGATCTCTATTCCAATTTTCTGTACAGGTTGCCGAACTCTCGGAACCGAGGCGATGCAAAACTTTTTTATGTGTGTATAATAAAGGTACGGTGGACGAACTGCAAATGCACACCACACTAGAACACTTACAGGAACCAGCGAAAAGCAGTGGGTAATGAGAATAATGGGCAAGAGGCACTACACCAGTAGTGTGTAGGTAAGTTTAGAACTTTTTTCTGGTGGGAGGCGTGCTAGGGTGGTCTACGCAGTCGTATGTGAACTGTGTCCGAATGGCGCAGTGTTAAGCGCAGCTGCCTAGTAAGCAGGGGACTGGGGTTCGAATTCCGGTTCAAAAAAGGTTCAAATGGCTCTGAGCACTGTGGGACTTAACTTCTGAGGTCATCAGTCCCCTAGAACTTAGAACTACTTAAACCTAACTAACCTAAGGACACCACACACATCCATGCCCGAGGCAGGATTCGAATCTGCGACCGTAGCGGTCACGCGGTTCCAGACTGTAGCGCCTAGAACCGCACGGCCACTCCGGCCGGCAGTGTAGCATTGAACGGAAGTGAAACATGGACAGCAAGAGGTTTAGACAAGAAAAGAATAGAAGCTTTTGAAACGTAGTGCTACAAAAGAATGCACAAGACTAGATGAGTAGATCATGTAAGCAATGAGAAGGTACTGAACAGAATTGGAGAGAAAAGAAATTTGTGGCATAACCTGACTAAAGAAGGAGTCGGTTTATAGAACACATTCTGAGACATCACCGAATCGCGAGTTTAGTTTTCTAGGGGAATAGGGGTACAAAACGTAGAGGGAGACTAAGAGATGATTGCACTAAGCAGATTAGTTAGGATGCAGATAGCAGTAGTTATTCAGAGGTAAAGAGGTTTGCACAGGATACAGTAGCATGCAGAGCTGCATCAAGCCAGCCTTTGGACTGAAGCCCACCATCACCATAACAACAATTTGATGCTAAAAATGCTGTTTAAGCTTTTTCATTCCTTCTTTTCCGCGTCCTCCAGTGGCGTGTGCACATACGGTGCGACACTGACACACACGTGAATGAAACAGCACACGGTCCCTCGAAGACCCTCAGAATGGATGAAGTCACGTGCAATGTGCATAGAAGTGGGTTGAATCGTTCAGGGGGTGTCAGCAGTGGCAAATTTTCATGAACTCATCTTGTTGTACATCACACCGCAAACTGTCGTTTTCGAGGGCGAAATTTCTGAAAAAGTACGCTCCAAGGGATGGTCTTATGAACGCCATTTATGCCACCTCCTAAGGCCATTTCGTGGCGATTCTGAGCGGCGGTGTGTTTGAAATGTTTTCCTCGGCCACCCACAAGAAACCCGAGTGATTTCAATGCTAGGTATCGCTGTTCTGATCTCCATCGCAGAGGCATCAAATGACGTGTTGAAATGTGAGCAAGAGGGACTGTGACGACCTTCCTTCACCGTGTAACACGTACATGGTGTCGTTGGGCATAATTCTGGTGGAATTTGGTGCCGATATCACGTCATTTACCTGCCATACGGCTCCCATTAACTTCTGGTCTCTGGCCGTCTCTTGTATGCGTTGAAATCTTACTGTTTGAAGCGTCACTGTGCACGAGGATGACTTCGCAAGACGGCACGCTTTTGCACCTTTATGTAGGTAGGTTGCAGGCACCTCTGAGCCAGATTTAAAACTTCGGAATCGCAACAGGAAATAATTTGGGAGCTTCAAACAGGTGATTAAATGTGTTGCACAGCATATTTTCATCTGTTTTAGAAGTGGACATTCTCTTATTTGTTTTACTTACCAATTACATTTCCACATGTACGTATACCACTACTGAGATGCTCGATTTGTTGACTCAGCGTGAGTACGTGCTTCTTAGTTAAATAAGTCGCTCTTTGATACGCTACTCACTGACAGGACTACGATACGACAAACAGTTCCTCACTATTTCCGGGTATCTCGTTCTTTTAAGTCGAGGCAGTTTCCGCTCATTTCACGCAAACGTCCGAGGAACTTTGAGGAAAGAACTGACGCGGTACTAGAAACAACACGCATCACAGTTACTTGTAGGTTGAGGATGATGACGAAGCAGAGTCGACTAATTTCTGAAACAAAGGTTTACAACAGCTTCTCCCAAACTACCAACACGTCTCAAAAATAGAAAAATTAAGAATATAACTAAAAAAATAAAAAACAGTGAAAAGTATGAAATTGGATTATGTAGGATAATCCAGTGTGTGTGTGTGTGTGTGTGTGTGTGTGTGTGTGTGTGTGCTGTGCGCGTGTGCGTATTTTATATGTCATCGTCACTTGTCAGAATAACATTGGTATAAAATGGGACGAAACTTCGTTTTGGTCAACTGTTAAAGACAGGGCAGTGCTTGCGTTTCGAAATGACGTCATCTCAGCTATTCGTGCGACACTTTCGCTGCTTATTCACTCGGGTTTATTCTCAGGTCGTTTGAAAATAAAGAACCGTAGAGCCATCTCTGAAAAATTTATCTGAAGATGTCACTACGGGCTACAGCAGAACAACAAGCAACGCTTTATCGCTGTTCCACGTACGTTATCAGTGTCAGAAACAAGGAAAAACGGTTCAAATAGCTCTGAGCACTACGGGACTTAACATCTGAGGTCGTCAGTCCCATAGAACTTAGAACTACTTAAATCTAACTAACTGACGGACTGAAGCGCCCAGAAACACGGAAGAAATGAGGTAAAGACCGATGCATGACCCCAAGAACCGCTTCCTCACAACTGCTGAGAACGTATTTAGCCTCTCTGTGAGACATTTCGTCCTCTGCTATGAACTGTCTCGGTAGCGAGTTGTGTCACAACTCAACACTGTGGACAAGAAATGACTGTTTATCGTGCGTGTCGGTGGAGAATAAAAATAATCATTCAGTGAAGTTGGCCATTTAGTACCGGTCGTAACCTCTCAAACGTAAACAAATGGCGAGCAGACGACCTTCTAAGAAGAGCGCATCACTTGTTGCGAGAGCGGCAGCGAAGTGTGGCAGGACAGTGAACGGAGTGCCGAGAGCTCGCACTAGCGGTTGTGAGTGGAATCGCCTTCTAGGGGGCACGACGGCTGCGGACAAACGAGTAGCGAGCGCACGCACATACGCACGGCAGCGGCGGCGACCTTCTGGAACGCGAAGAGCGGTCGAGCGGCGGCTAACGGTAACGGTACCTGCGCAGACCGCCGCGCCGCGCCGGGTAGCCCTGGCTCGCTTCCCAGACGCAGCTGTTCAGGGGGCTCCCTGCCAAAAACACCTGCAGGCCACAAATAGGCTTCACCACCAGGCGGTTTCCTCGTCGGTGAATGTAATGACTGGAAAGCAAAAGGATGGCCACATCATACTATCCTCCTCCTCCTCTTCCTCATAATCATCACCACCACTATGTATTTCTTCTTGTTTTCCTTTTTCTTCTTCTTGTTCAACCTGAGGTTGGTTTGCAATAGTATGCAATTTCAAACTCCCATCTGTCGTCCTCTTTATTTCCGTATACCTAACACAACTTTCATTATGTGCTGCATGTACGACAATACCCTTTGACGTGCCTGGCGAAGGCATCCCTCGACACCTCCTTCTGCTGTTATAATGTAGTACTGTTTTCGAGCTGAATAGGTCTCCTCAAAAAAGTCATACAGCCAGTGAAAAATGACTTATTGCTCACTTGACGTATTTCGGATTTATTTGCAACAGCAGATATCTGAGCGCACAGACGGTCACAGGAGAAAAGCGTTACTAGAGGTATATGTAACACAAACTCACAGATTACTGGAGTATTGTATCTTCAAATGTGTCCCACAAGTCTGTCCCTTCTGATTTGTATGTGCATGTAGGGAGATCTAGTTCCCCGTATTCTTCTCAGAACTTGATCCGTTCTGGAAGAATATGCCACTCATTCATGAACAAAGGTAGTCAAATGAAAAAAGAAACGAGTAATTATTGCAACTTCTACTACTTTAGAATCTAGAGTCTTTATTTATTTATTTATTGACCTTTAAGCACACCGATACAGCCAGTCGAAGCGTAGAACTCTGCCTATCCCTTGAATACGTCAATCTAAGCTATCTGATCGAAAGAATCCGGACACTCCCAGAAACATACGTTTTTCATATTAGGTGCATTGTGCTACCACCTACTGCCAGGTACTCCATATTAGGGACCTCATTAGTCATTAGCCATAGTGACAAAGCAGAATGGGGCGCTCCGCGGAACTCAAGGACTTGCGAACGTGGTCAGTTGATTGGGTGTCACTTGTGTCATACGTCTGTACGCGAGATTTCCACACTCATAAACATCCCTCCGTCCACTGTTTCCGATGTGATAGTGAAGAGGAAACGTGAAGGGACATGTACAGCACAAAAGCGTACAGGCCGACCTCGTCTGTTGACTGACAGAAACGGCCGACAGTTGAAGAGAATAGTAATGTGTAATAGGCAGACATCTATCCAGACCATCACACAGGTATTCCAGATTGCATCAGGATCCACTGCAAGTACTATGACAGTTAGGCGGGAGGTGAGAAAATTTGGGTTTCATGGTCAAGCAGCTGCTCATAAGCCACACATCACGCCGGTAAATGCCAAACGACGCATAGCTTGGCTTAAACATTGGACGATTGAACAGTGGAAAAATGTTGTGAGGAGTGACCAATCACGGTACACAATGTGTCGATCCGACTGCAGGGTAAGAGTATGGCGAATGCCCGGTGAATGTCATTTGTCACCATGTGTAGTGTCAATAGTAAAATTCGCAGGCATTGGTGTTATGGTGCGGTCGTGTTTTTCATGGAGGGGGCTTGCACCCCTTGCTGTTTTGCGTGGCACTATTACAGAATAGGCCTACATTGATGTTTTAAACACCTTCTTGCTTGCCACTGCTGAAGAGCAACTCGGGGACAGCCATTGCACCTTTCAACACCATCGAGCATTTGTTCATAACGCACGGACGATGACTGAGTAGTTACACGACAATAACATCCCTGTAATGGACTGGCATGCACAGAAACCTATAGAACACCGTTGCGATGTTTTGGAACGCCGACTTCGTACCAAGCTTCACCGAACGACATCGATACCTCTCCTTAGCGCAGTACTCCGTGGAGATTGGACTAATATTTCCCAAGAAACCTTCCAGCACCTGATTGAACGTATGCCTGCGAGAGTGGAAGGTGTCATCAAGGCTAAGGTTGGGCCAACACCATACTGAGTTCCAGCATTGTAACTCATTTTTAGCCAGGTGTTCGGATAATTTTAATCAAAATGGTGCAAATGGCTCTGAGCACTATGGGACTCAACATCTGTGGTCATCAGTCCCCTAACTAACCTAAGGACATCACATACATCCACGCCCGAGGCAGGATTCCAACCTGCGACCGTAGCACTCGCGCGGTTCCGGACTGCGCGCCTAGAACCGCTAGACCACCGCGGCCGGCATAATTTTAATCACATAGTGTATTTTTGCTACAAACTCTTCGAAATGTAAAACAAACTTCAGTGACATGGTGAACAACATATATATATAAAACTTTGGCGTCTAACTGACTGCAGATAGGCAACTGTCATTGGAGGTGTGTCAAGTGTTTGCCTACCTGCGAGGGCCTTACGTAACTTTGTAGGTTTTCCTCTGTAAAGGTGCATTTTTAAAATTCTCAATAAATGTGGAGAGATACCACCGAGGGTTTACTGAACTGTGGGGCCTTATAGGGACCATTTGCCGTTTTATTCATGCATGTGTCAATGGCGCACCCCTCCTAGATCAGGGCACTGGAGAGCATCAAGCAAGAGCACTGAAAAGGCATAAGGACCCTTCGCAACTTCAGACCGCGTTCAATTTTCGTCGAATGGTACTGAACGGTTCACCCTGCATACCAGAGCAAAAACTGCCGTCGCATTGCACTCTAAAGGGGTGAGGTAACGTTGAGTGGGGCTGCAGCCGTGTGAAGTCCGCCGAGAAGGACTGAATTGCCTAGCAGGTCCAAACTGTGCCAAAAGTTGTCAAGAATGCCTTATTGTTGCTATTCTCACTGGTATCGTATTCTACGGCGAAAAACATGGAAATCAACGTCCCAACGGAAGAGGTGACTTCATTGATGCCTTTTATGGCACCTTTTCGTTTAGGTTCTGAGTGTTGGTGTTCTGTAGTCATCAGCCACCAAAAAGGAAACCGCGTGATTTGAATGCTGGGTTTCGCGGATGTGACCTACATCGCAGAAGCGTAAAAGGAAGGGGTGTAATGTTGTAAGAGGGTCTGTGAGGATCTTCATATTGTGTGACACGTCCGTGGTGGCGTTAGGCAGAACTGGTGTGAAATTTGGTGACAATGCTACATATTTAACCCGCTTTACATGTCACACGAACTTCTGAACTCTGGCCTTTCTTCGCATGAGTCGATACCTTACTGTTCAAAGCGTCGTCGAGCCCGAGGACGAAGAAGCAGAGCGCCACGCTTTTGCACCGTTATAGAAGAGGTTTGTAGGCATCTTTGAGCCAAATTTGAAACTCACGCATCGGATTGGGGGACAATTACGATGATTCCAAAACGTGATACTTGAATTCCGTTGCTTGGTGTTGACAGATGTGAAAATTACCGAACTATCAGTTTAATAAGTCACTGCTGCAAAATAGTAACGCGAATTCTTTACAGACGATTGGAAAAACTAGTAGAAGCCGACCTCGGGGAAGATCAGTTTGGATTCGGTAAAAATATCGGAACACGTGGGGCAATACTGACCCTACGACTTATCTTAGTAGCTACATTAAAGAAAGACAAACCTACGTTTCTAGCATTTCTAGACTTAGAGAAAGCTTTTAACAATGTTTAATGGATACACTCTTTCAAATTCTGAAGATGGCAGGCGTAAAATACAGGAAGCGAAAGGCTATTTACAATTTGTACAGAAACCAGATGGCAGTTATAAGAGTCGAGGGACATGAAAGGGAAGCAGTGGTTGGGAAGGGAGTGAGACAGGGTTGTAGCCTCTCCCCGACGTTATTCAATCTGTATATTGGGCAAGCAGTGAAGGAAACAGAAGAAAAATTCGGAGTAGGAATTAAAATCCATGGAGAAGAAATCAAAACTTTGAGGTTCGCCGATGACATTGTAATTCTGTCAGAGACAGCAAAGGACTTGGAAGAGCAGTTGAACGGAATGGATAGTGTCTTGAGGCGAGGGTATAAGATGAACATCAACAAAATCAAAACGAGGATAATGGAATGTAGTCGAATTAAGTCGGGTGATGCTGAGGGAATTAGATTAGGAAATGAGACACTTAAAGTAGTAAAGGAGTTTTGCTATTTGGGGAGCAAAATAACTGATGATGTTCGAAGTAGAGAGGATATCAAATGTAGACTGGCAATGGCAAGGAAAGCCTTCTGAAGAAGAGAAATTTATTAACATTGACTATAGATTTAAGTGTCAGAAAGTCGTTTCTGAAAGTATTTGTATGGAGTGTAGCCATGTATGGAAGTGAAACGTGGACGATAAGTAATTTAGACAAGAAGAGAATAGAAGCTTTCTAAATGTGGTGCTACAGAAGAATGATGAAGATAAGAGGGGTAGATCACATAACTAATGAGAAAGTATTGAATAGAACTGGAGAGAAGAGAAATTTGTGGCACAAGTTGACTAGAAGGAGGGATCGGTTGGTAGGACATGTTCTGAGGCATCAAGGGATCACCAATTTAGTATTGTAGGGCAGCGTGGAGGGTAAAAATCGTAGAGGGAGACCAAGAGATGAATACACCAAGCAGATTCAGAAGGATGTAGGTTGCAGTAGGTACTGGGAGATGAAGAAGCTTGCACAGGATAGAGTAGCATGGAGAGCTGCATCAAACCAGTCTCTGACGACCACAACAACAACAGTGTAAATCGATATAAACATCTACACACACACATACACACACACACACACACACACACACACACACACACACACACACACACACACACACACACTTAAACTTAACGGTGTTACAAGTTAATCCCAACTCTCAACAGGATTTCCACAAGTAATTTACAAATGTAATCGAGAACTAAAAGACATTCGAAGCAAACCTTGATTCATGTGGGTTAGATCCTTAAGTAGCCAGTCTCATTGTCTTCTGTATCGTGGACAACCAACGTAAATGAGATTGACGTCCTGTATCTCCCTACATCGGTAGTATGTCGACGGTACGATGTGGAGTGTGTAGAAGGGCTGCCGCTAGCAGATGTAGTTGAATCTCAACCTCCCAAAAATCGTTACAAACTGTGTCTCGTTCCATGTGCCACATAAGTTGCATTGCAAAGCTCATTTCTCAGCACAGAATTAATGTAATTACGTACACGATAGTAGAAGCAAATATGTCTCACAGTAACTGCAATCGTGTCATGCTAACTTACCGTCCAATCTACTTCCTCCACTAATGAGTTGCGTCAATAACCTCTCTTTGTTCGTATACGTTGTGCCCACAGAAGACGGTTTACTGATTCTGGATCAATATGTACCAAACGCCCTTGTGCAGATCTTCAATCTCCCATGCCTTGTTACACTCGCTTTTGACCATGTCTTTAACTACAGCAACATATCACCCATTGAAATGCATCGATATTGTATGCCATCCCTTTTCTCGACTTTAGCGAATTGGTCAGCTCATACCAGAACCGCCAGTAAATAAATGGAAACAGAACGAAAATGGAGACCAGCCATTTAGTCAACCATCTTGAAAGTTCGTGTGAATCCAGTGCACAGCAACGAAAATATCGTCGAAATGCTATTCACCTACGGAGAATGCAGGTTATCAAAACAGTAACTGCAATCGTGTCATGCTAACTTACCGTCTAATCTACTTCCTCCACTAATGAGTTGCGTTAATAACCTCTCTTCGCTAGTATACGTTGTACTCTCAGAAACCTTCAACAGAAGACGGTTTACTGATTGAACAAAGTGCACTTTCCTGGGGTTTCCATTTATTTACCATCAACTCCAATGAAGTCCATGAGTTTCGTTATCCAGAGTAGCTCTCTGTGTGTTAGTAACGAAAAGTCAGCGTCAGTTATGAATTATGTTCTTGATAACTTCGTTGTTCTTAATAACCTCTTACCTACGGGAATGTTACATTGCGATACGTCTTTGGTTCAAGTGGTTCAAATGGCTCTGAGCACTATGGGACTCAACATCTTAGGTCATAAGTCCCCTAGAACTTAGAACTACTTAAACCTAACTAACCTAAGGACAGCACACACACCCATGCCCGAGGCAGGATTCGAACCTGCGACCGTAGCAGCCTCGCGGTTCCGGACTGCAGCGCCAGAACCGCACTGCCACCGCGGCCGGCGATATGTCTTTGAAGAGGTCTTGAGGAGAGGTAGTGCATTATTGGATAAGAAAACTAGGGTTATCGTTATTTTTAAAAAAATGTACTGCTGTTCGTTAATAGAGTCGCAAAGAAAGTAATCATGTCGGTTAATGTCCCACTGGTGTCTAAACAACGCTTGTTTGATATATTTTTGCATCTGGACAAAAAGTTGTTTTGCGTGGTTAAGATAAATGTGACACCCCCTAAAGGGTGTATTATATTTAATGTAATTGCGTACACGATAGTAGAAGCAAATAAGTCTCACTAAAAATGGGCTCTGAAACGCCTAGATTAAGAGCAAGGAGCACCTCTTCATCTTTGATACTGTGACAGTAATTTCTTCCATATTTTGGGAGGGGCTAACATGAAGTAAAACAAGAAAAGGCTTCCAGTAAACATGCACTCCAATGTGCATACCGTAAGAGGAGGAGGATATTAGTGTTTAACGTCCCGTCGACAACGAGGTCATTAGAGACGGAGCGCAAGCTCGGGTGAGGGAAGGAAATCGGCCGTGCCCTTTCAAAGGAACCATCCCGGCATTTGCCTGAAGCGATTTAGGGAAATCACGGAAAACCTAAATCAGGACGGCCGGAGACGGGATTGAACCGTCGTCCTCCCGATTGCGAGTCCAGTGTGCCATACCGTAAGAGCTATTAGCACTTGTTAATCAGATATGTGTTTTACAGAAGCCACGATAGACAAGTGTCTATAGTTTTTAAGGTATTATCTTAGAGCCCATTTTCACAAGATTTTTTTGCTTCAGTATCGTGTACTTTCAACTGTATGCGTTCTCGCCCTCAATTGTGATGCACCCTGTACAATAATGGCAGCTATATTTTCTGTTTTCTTATTTGAATTCGTTCTTCTGGGTGTGACTGTCTGAATCAATACTGGAAACTAAGCGAGGATGTCGTAGCTGATATCACTAGCCACACTGGTAACAGCATTTCCGAGTCGAGTAAAATCCACCGGCACTAGTACCTATGGTGTACAAACGCTTTACGTCATATTCATAGTTCGCAAGTTATGAACATCTTCGCGCGCACGCGCTCATCAGATCGTACACAACTGATATACAGGGTTATTACAAATGATTGAAGCGATTTCACAGCTCTACAATAACTTTATTATTTGAGATATTTTCACAATGCTTTGCACACACATACAAAACTCAAAAAGTTTTTTTAGGCATTCACAAATGTTCGGTATGTGCCCCTTTTTCTGATTCGGCAGACATCAAGCCGATAATCAAGTTCCTCCCACACTCGGCGCAGCATGTCCCCATCAATGAGTTCGAAAGCATCGTTGATGCGAGCTCGCAGTTCTGGCACGTTTCTTGGTAGAGGAGGTTTAAACACTGAATCTTTCACATAACCCCACAGAAAGAAATCGCATGGGGTTAAGTCGGGAGAGCGTGGAGGCCATGATATGAATTGCTGATCATGATCTCCACGACGACCGATCCATCGGTTTTCCAATCTCCTGTTTAAGAAATGCCGAACATCATGATGGAAGTGCGGTGGAGCACCATCCTGTTGAAGTCGGCGCTGTCGGTCTCCAGTTGTGGCATGAGCCAATTTTCCAGCATGTCCAGATACACGTGTCCTGTAACGTTTTTTTCGCAGAAGAAAAAGGGGCCGTAAACTTTAAACCGTGAGATTGCACACAACACGTTAACTTTTGGTGAATTGCGAATTTGCTGCACGAATGCGTGAGAATTCTCTACCGCCCAGATTCGCACATTGTGTCTGTTCACTTCACCATTAAGAAAAAATGTTGCTTCATCACTGAAAACAAGTTTCGCACTGAACACATCCTCTTCCATGAGCTGTTGCAACCGCGCCGAAAATTCAAAGCGTTTGACTTTGTCATCGGGTGTCAGGGCTTGTAGCAATTGTAAACGGTAAGGCTTCTGCTTTAGCCTTTTCCGTAAGATTTTGCAAACCGTCGGCTGTGGTACGTTTAGCTCCCTGCTTGCTTTATTCGTCGACTTCCGCGGGCTACGCGTGAAACTTGCCCGCACGCGTTCAACCGTTTCTTCGCTCACTGCAGGCCGACCCGTTGATTTCCCCTTACAGAGGCATCCAGAAGCTTTAAACTGCGCATACCATCGCCGAATGGAGTTATCAGTTGGTGGATCTTTGTTGAACTTCGTCTTGAATTGTCGTTGCACTGTTATGACTGAATGATGTGAGTGCATTTCAAGCACGACATACGCTTTCTCGGCTCCTGTCGGCATTTTGTCTCACTGCGCTCTCGAGCGCTCTGGCGACAGAAACCTGAAGCGCGGCTTCAGCCGAACAAAACTTTATGAGTTTTTCTACGTATCTGTAGTGTGTCGTGACCATATGTCAATGAATGGAGCTACAGTGAATTTATGAAATAGCTTCAATCATTTGTAATGGCCCTGTACTTTCCAGGTGTGACCTGAACCAGGGATGCAGCAGTGTAGAGTTGACGACGACCCGCAACGCACTTGTCTCTGCACAGGTGGTCGTCAACACCCAGGAGGTTGACGGACCGCCAGCGTGCGCCTTAAATATTCATGCACAATACCGGGACAGCAGGTTAAAACTTATTTTCGAGATCCATTTTGGTCAATAAAGCTGTCAGCAAGTTAGCTAACCACCCAGATGATTTACTAATGCCTTTTTGATGGCGAATTCGTGTCGTCTAACTTTATTTGCTTCAATTCTCGCCGATTCCGGACAGGTGATAAAAACGGGACAAAGACTTCGTAAATCAGGCGCCCGCCGCGCGATAGGCTTTTATTTTCCCGTTAGGAGCCTTACTGCTTTACATAATGCCCGCCTGTGTGTCGTTACGAAGCGGAGATCTGCTCTAATACGCCCTTTTTATGTAGTTACGTGTGCTCCGTACGCCGCTATCAGCGTAAGCATCTCTCGGCTAATGGGGAATTTCACTGTGGTTATCACTGCATGTGGGCCGAAGGTTATAATGACGTCCTGATATCTTATTCGTACTCTGCTAACTGCAGATTCCCCGTCTGGCACTTGTTATTAATTTTGCTCTTTATCTTTCTTCTCTTTGGCTGCACGGAACAGCAATACACTCTATTAATATCTAGATCTGTCCTCTGACTAATGACAGTTGCTGATTAAGAGAATTTCGGATCACTTGAAGTACCCACATAAATAAACTTCACTATAGACCGAATGAATTTGGTTGACTTCATCTTAGTTTAAAAAAGGGGTCAATGCTCTCAGTAATCTTATAACCAAGAGATCAATTAGGTCAAGTCAGTGCAAAGACACTGGCCGAACTACAGCTAAGTGTTTCCATCAAAGTTATCATTTCCTACTTTTCTTAAAATTTACTGTTTGGAATATACGAGAAGTACTTTCAATACGATACAACCATATACTAGATGCTCTTCTGATTGGCATCTTGATACGTAACGTGTCTGAAAATGACAAAACTAAGTCAAAATCAGTAAATATTCTGTCAGAAAATCGTTTTCTTTAAGACAGAGTCTGCATGTATGCTATAGGTTTTTCTTTGGTGCGGTTCAGGTTACATTAAGGTTCTCAGTTTCGGTATTTTTTTTATCTATAGCAATGTCACATTGGGTTTCCGACACTGATAGGGGTGTGACATATTTGACAAGGTTTTTCTGTTGTCAGAATTCGTCACGTCTCTGAGGGAAAGCCTGCATATAGATCTCAAAAAATGCCGACACTTTCCGTTTGACCAGACGTTCAACGAAAAACAAGGAAGTACAAATTGCTAGTAGAATCGATTCTACATTGGAAGCGGCGAAAAGAAGCCATCTCACCTCAGACGACGTCCACATTGTCGATATGTTGTGCAGCGTGACAAGTGTTGCAACTCATCTCCCATTTCGAAAGGGTAATCTTAGACCGGCACTATTTTTGGTCTATGAACGGAATACGAGATTAGCTTACATTATGTGGCCGTTTATTCCCGAACTGTCCCATAACCTTTTTTATAATTTAATATGCAGATCCCAATAGCCACTGGCGCCAAGTGACTAATGTTGCATGAAAACTACAAGCAGTATTCACTCCTGCCATTGATTACATTTCTAATTATTCCCATATCTCCTGTCCTCTTGGTACGGTGAGCTTGTCTTATAATTACGGAAACCTTGGGGCTTTTGGCTGGAATGTGAAGGGGAAGTTTCACTAAAGGGAACAAACGGTCGTAAGTTGGTTTCTGCTGAAAGTTCTTCTCCGTGCAGGTACAAAGCAGAGGATGACAGTATGCCATACCATCCCAGCAGGAGTGTGGAGTGGCGACGCAGCAGCGTGCCATAATACTACAATGTGTGAGAAGTGAACGCAATCCTTTTTAGCTAAGAATCTGAAAGACAGGAGAGAACACAACTCCTTGTAGCGTGCAAGCAGTCATTAAAGAAACCCATTGTAAGCAGATGAAATGTTTGTTTATGTATTAGTAAAGGGTTGGCTCACAGTAATTGTTTCTGTTGTAGAAGCGAGTATCCGCATATGTGTATGTTGCCACCTTTTGGTTGGGTATGACTGAAAATCTGTCATGTAGTGGTAGGGATTTTCTATCTTTCTCCCTGCGCACAGGAGAAATATACCTTATTTGTTAACAACGATAAATTCCAAAAACGTAGAAAACTGTTAAACTTGCATTAATGTGTGGTTAGAACTAGCAAGGTCTGTTGCAACGGTCCTGCGAGGTTCCAACACTGACAGAACCAGTTACGTTTCATGGGGAAAAATCAGACGACGCTTGCTACAGGAAGACCGAAGAGAAGAGACCTGCTGTGGTGGTGCTACAGACTAAACCTGTTTCAGAGTTTGAGGCATTAAACTGTGGCTAAGAGCTGGAAAGGAAATGGTCTCTGAGTTAGAGCCGAACACAGAGGCCGTGCGGAACTTAAAATTTGCACTCACTGCAGAAGCCATCCTCTGCTCTTGTGTATCTTAAGAGTGGTAAGCAGCCCCCGTCATTGCAGCCATAAAGACGAGGCGAGCACCAACTCGGCTAATGTGCGTCAGGTTTCCATTTCACAGATGTAACGTTCACAGCCAGTTGGTCGTACCTACTATGTCCATAGGTGAGAGTAGCGGTGTTCGTTAATGTTTTTCTGGGATCTTCCTTTAAACCATTAACAATTTTCCCAGTCATTGGTCGTATTTGTGACATACTTTTATTTTGTTGTTTTATGTGTCCACTCACCTGTGCCAAGGTAATGGCTAGTACAAGCTTGTCAGCCTGTTAAATGTTTTTATTCTTGATTCGGCAGGTAAATAATTTTGTATGTCTTTTGACAGTAAACGAGGTTGTTACAGTGACCTTTAGTTTCCTTTCGTAGTTTTAATGGATCCCGTCATTAATATGTCCGTATGAGGTGAGGTACACATATTTCCTGCTTAACTATGCTGCAACTTTTCACTTAACAAGCAGGTACTCTAGCGAGACCTTCTTTCTTTTAAATTAGCATGATCTTATGGGGACCCTTCTGCAACTCACACTCAGTAGATGTTTATAGTCGAATCAATAGATATGTGTCAGGACGTAGAAGAAACTAGTTACTGTTCGACTACACTACGGTATTGGCTATGAACCATAGGCAACAGCAACAACCACGAAACACCTAGGAATAGTCCTCCGAGGTGATCTAAAGTGGAATGACCACGAGGAACTAACTGCAGGAGAAGCAGTTGCCACGCTGATATCCATTTGAAGAAACTTAAGGAAATGTAAGTCATCCACAAAAGAAGTGGCCTGCGATGGTAAGAACATTTCATTAGTGTTCTTCATCAATTTTTTTTTTTACAATGTTGGTTGAAAGAAGAGATATGGAAGATCCAAGAAAGGGCACCACATTCCGTCAAGGTCTTGTTCAGTAAACGTGGAGGAGATGCTCAATAAAGCTGAGACAGACTGTACAAGAGAAGTGTTTTGTACCATGCAGAGGTCTGCTGCTGATATTCGGAGAGCGTTTCTCCCAAGAAGGCAACATATTATTTCCTCCCACTATTGTCTTGCAAGATCGCTATGACGAGAAAAATAAAAAATAAAAAAACTCACACAGAGATATATCGGCAATCGTAATTCCTGCTCACCATTCGGGAATGGAACATAGAAGGCAGCAATGTTGGTGGTACTAAAAGTATTCTCTCCAGACACCGTAAAGCCATTTTGCGATGCATAGATGTAGATGTAAAGTCAAACGTGTGTACTAGGCTTCAGGGTGACGCTATAGCGACAAGGTGGGTATTCGGCCACGAAATAGCGCGACACTGGAAACAAGATGATCAGGTGCTCACCTCCTTCGTCCCAGAAATGCCGAAGAAACTGTAAAAAATGAGAAAAGTTGCCGAAAATAAGCTGATATGGCGTTTGAGTCCCTTAGTTGGACAATCTATTACGGCAATTCTTCTCCAGAGCTTCAGTCTCTCAAGACAGCATAGTGCGCATATTTTCTCACGCGAACAACTCTTCGCGGTCCCCAAAGCGCCGCGACTGCGCAGATGAATGTGGGAATGCAAATGAGCTAACGGCGCCCGGCCACGTGAGACAATGCGCTGTGGACGGAGATGTAGTGCAGCGGTGCGCGGCTGCCGGCAGGGGCGCCCATATGGCGGCGCCTTTGAACCCGGGGAAAGCGGCCGGTCACCTCGTTGCGACGTTAATTACGATTGTCGCGGGCCCAGGTAATTGCCGAGGGGGCCCTTTCCCTGTGCCCGCAGTAACGGGACGCGCCCTTGCTCCGTCGCCGAGGAGAGCTCGCCTCGCCCTGGAATGCCGGGATCCCCCGTTCAATTCCCGGAAACTTGCCGGCTGCCAACGCCCGCAACAGTCCGCCCGTGGTGCCAGCCCGGGGCTGGATGGCGTCTGAAGTTTCCATTGGAGGTCAGCGACCTCGAAGTGGTTTTCAGATTTCACAGTTACACGTAATACTAACACAATACCGCGCAAATTTAATTAAGGACTTTTTTCCACATTGATCAACTACTCGCCATCCTCATCGTCAGGAATAGCACCCTTGATGTTTTCTAATATCATCTATGAACATTCCCTCAGGCTGTCGTATTGATATTTCGTTACATTATACAATGGTTAGTCATTCAATAAGTCACAAATTGGGATAGAGACACCGGAGCCGTGTTTGCCAGCATGAAGGTTTTTTTCTGTTTTCAACATATTCCGCTTGCAAACTTAAACACTTGTCCCATAGTTCCACAATGTCCTACAAACTGCAGTATAGAATTCTAATGACAGGTTCCGCATCTAACTAGTGACCTGTCGGGATGTAACACCTTTATCTGGTTCCTTAAATTGCTGCAGCACACAAGACCTCCCCGTCAATACGGTAGCGAAATACCCCTAGAAGGTGAAGCAATGTGCCATCACTAGGTAGCCAGGGCATTCTTGTATTGATTTGAACGCAAATTACGATTAAATTCAGTTCTAACCATATACGGAACGAATTTCGCTTTTGGACGTGCTCTGGAGACAGTCCCTCGGCTCACAAACATCGCGTTGTTCTACTCGGGTACACAATCAAGCACACCTGCCACCTTGGTCTGACCTAGAAGATGGCAGCACATGTCACGTGGAAGGTAGCCAATACAGTTTCCCGCAGCTAATGATTATATATATATATATATATATATATATAGTGTTACAAAAAGGTACGACCAAACTTTCAGGAAACATTCCTCACACACAAATAAAGATAAGATGTTATGTGGCCATGTGTCTGGAAACGCTTAATTTCTGCGTTACAGCTCATTTTAGTTTGTTCTTCCACCTACGCTCAATGGAGCACGTTATCATGATTTCATACGGGGTACTCTACCTGTGCTGCTACGACGTGTGCCTTTACAAGTACGACACAACATGTGGTTCATGCACGATGGAGCTCCTGCACATTTCAGTAGAAGTGTTCGTACGCTTCTCAACAACAGATTCGGTGACCGATGGATTGGTAGAGGCGGACCAATTCCATGGCCTCCACGCTCTCCTGACCTCAACCCTCTTGACTTTCATTTATGGGGGCATTTGAAAGCTCTTGTCTACGCAACCCCGGTACCAAAAGCAGAGACTCTTCGTGCTCGTATTGTGGACGACTGTGATACAATACGCCATTCTCCAGGCAGGGCTGCATCAGCGCATCAGGGGTTCCATGCGACGGAGGGTGAATGCATGCATCCTCGCTAACGGAGGACATTTTGAACATTTCCTGTAACAAAGTGTTTGAAGTGACGCTGGTACGTCCTGTTGCTGTGTGTTTCCATTCCATTATTAATTATATATATATATATAAAATAACCAAAACGGCCTTGCTGTGCTGGTACTGCGAACGGCTGAAAGCAAGGGGAAGCTACAGCCGTAATTTTTCCCGAGGGCATGCAGCTTTACTGTATGATTACATGATGATGGCGTCCTCTTGGGTAAAATATTCCGGAGGTAAAATAGTCCCCCATTCGGATCTCCGGGCGGGGACTACTCAAGAGGATGTCGTTATCAGGAGAAAGAAAACTGGCGTTCTACGGATCGGAGCGTGGAATGTCAGATCCCTTAATCGGGCAGGTAGGTTAGAAAATTTAAAAAGGGAAATAGATAGGTTGAAGTTAGATATAGTGGACATTAGTGAAGTTCGGTGGCAGGAGGAACAAGACTTCTGGTCAGGTGACTACAGGGTTATAAACACAAAATCAAATTGGGGTAATGCAGGAGTAGGTTTAATAATGAATAGGAAAATAGGAATGCGGGTAAGCTACTACAAACAGCATAGTGAACGCATTATTGTGGCCAAGATAGATACGAAGCCCACGCCTACTACAGTAGTACAAGTTTATATGCCAACTAGCTCTGCAGATGACGAAGAAATTGAAGAAATGTATGATGAAATAAAAGAAATTATTCAGATTGTGAAGGGAGACGAAAATTTAATAGTCATGGGTGACTGGAATTCGAGTGTAGGAAAAGGGAGAGAAGGAAACATAGTAGGTGAATATGGATTGGGGGACAGAAATGAAAGAGGAAGCCGCCTGGTCGAATTTTGCACAGAGCACAACATAATCATAACTAACACTTGGTTTAAGAATCATGAAAGAAGGTTGTATACATGGAAGAACCCTGGAGATATTAAAGGTATCAGATAGATTATATAATGGTAAGACAGAGATTTAGGAACCAGGTTTTAAATTGTAAGACATTTCCAGGGGCAGATGTGGACTCTGACCACAATCTATTGGTTATGACCTGTAGATTAAAACTGAAGAAACTGCAAAAAGGTGGGAATTTAAGGAGATGGGACCTGGATAAACTAAAAGAACCAGAGGTTGTACAGAGATTCAGGGAGAGCATAAGGGAGCAATTGACAGGAATGGGGGAAATAAATACAGTAGAAGAAGAATGGGTAGCTTTGAGGGATGAAGTAGTGAAGGCAGCAGAGGACCAAGTAGGTAAAAAGACGAGGGCTAGTAGAAATCCTTGGGTAACAGAAGAAATATTGAATTTAATTGATGAAAGGAGAAAATATAAAAATGCAGTAAGTGAAACAGGCAAAAAGGAATACAAACGTCTCAAAAATGAGATCAACAGGAAGTGCAAAATGGCTAAGCAGGGATGGCTAGAGGACAAATGTAAGGATGTAGAGGCCTATCTCACTAGGGGTAAGATAGATACCGCCTACAGGAAAATTAAAGAGACCTTTGGAGATAAGAGAACGACTTGTATGAATATCAAGAGCTCAGATGGAAACCCAGTTGTAAGCAAAGAAGGGAAAGCAGAAAGGTGGAAGGAGTATATAGAGGGTCTATACAAGGGCGATGTACTTAAGGACAATATTATGGAAATGGAAGAGGATGTAGATGAAGATGAAATGGGAGATATGATGCTGCGTGAAGAGTTTGACAGAGCACTGAAAGACCTGAGTCGAAACAAGGCCCCCGGAGTAGACAATATTCCATTGGAACTACTGACGGCCGTGGGAGAGCCAGTCCTGACAAAACTCTATCATCTGGTGAGCAAGATGTATGAAACAGGCGAAATACCCTCAGATTTCAAGAAGAATATAATAATTCCAATCCCAAAGAAAGCAGGTGTTGACAGATGTGAAAATTACCGAACTATCAGCTTAATAAGTCACAGCTGCAAAATACTAACACGAATTCTTTACAGACGAATGGAAAAACTAGTAGAAGCCAACCTCGGGGAAGATCAGTTTGGATTCCGTAGAAACACTGGAACACGTGAGGCAATACTGACCTTACGACTTATCTTAGAAGAAAGATTAAGAAAAGGCAAACCTACGTTTCTAGCATTTGTAGACTTAGAGAAAGCTTTTGACAATGTTGACTGGAATACTCTCTTTCAAATTCTAAAGGTGGCAGGGGTAAAATACAGGGAGCGAAAGGCTATTTACAATTTGTACAGAAACCAGATGGCAGTTATAAGAGTCGAGGGACATGAAAGGGAAGCAGTGGTTGGGAAGGGCGTAAGACAGGGTTGTAGCCTCTCCCCGATGTTGTTCAATCTGTATATTGAGCAAGCAGTAAAGGAAACAAAAGAAAAATTCGGAGTAGGTATTAAAATTCATGGAGAAGAAATAAAAACTTTGAGGTTCGCCGATGACATTGTAATTCTGTCGGAGACAGCAAAGGACTTGGAAGAGCAGTTGAATGGAATGGACAGTGTCTTGAAAGGAGGATATAAGATGAACATCAACAAAAGCAAAACAAGGATAATGGAATGTAGTCTAATTAAGTCGGGTGATGCTGAGGGAATTAGATTAGGAAATGAGGCACTTAAAGTAGTAAAGGAGTTTTGCTATTTGGGGAGCAAAATAACTGATGATGGTCGAAGTAGAGAGGATATCAAATGTAGGCTGGCAATGGCAAGGAAAGCGTTTCTGAAGAAGAGAAATTTGTTAACATCGAGTATAGATTTAAGTGTCAGGAAGTCATTTCTGAAAGTATTCGTATGGAGTGTAGCCATGTATGGAAGTGAAACATGGACGATAAATAATTTGGACAAGAAGAGAATAGAAGCTTTCGAAATGTGGTGCTACAGAAGAATGCTGAAGATTAGATGGGTAGATCACATAACTAATGAGGAAGTATTGAATAGGATTGGGGAGAAGAGAAGTTTGTGGCACAACTTGACCAGAAGAAGGGATCGGTTGGTAGGACATGTTCTGAGGCATCAAGGGATCACCAATTTAGTATTGGAGGGCAGCGTGGAGGGTAAAAATCGTAGAGGGAGACCAAGAGATGAATACACTAAGCAGATTCAGAAGGATGTAGGTTGCAGTAGGTACTGGGAGATGAAAAAGCTTGCACAGGATAGAGTAGCATGGAGAGCTGCATCAAACCAGTCTCAGGACTGAAGACCACAACAACAACAATATAAAAGAGCGAAATTAAAACGATATGCGGTGTTCTCGCGGTTGTGTCTTACACAGTGTGGCTATGAAAAATAAAAGTCGCGGACTATGTTCACAAAATCAGTGTATTTATTCGAACTAGTCTCCTCCATAATCAAAACAAAGCTGAAATTGGATCACATTCGAGAAATTCTCGTCAACGAAAGCTTGAGGACTCAAAATACTTGATGTTGCCTCACTGGTCCACTGCCATTTTCCGACAAGTGTCAGATTCGCGGCCAGAGTGCATGCTGCAGGAATGTTAGCGCTTTGATTTCGAGGATAATAACGCCGCAACTCACACAAGGAGTCCTAACCGGACTGCGCCACACTGTGCATTTATTGACTCAGCCTCGTATCATAGCCACTTTAACGTGACCGTCAGATCCGAGTGTAAGCAAAAGAGAACCTGTTTTTCTTTTTAATTTATTGGCTTTCGGAATGTCCCCATACAGCCATCTCAAAACGGGAATTTAATCTGCCTGAGGGGAAAAGAGCGGCCAAGATCCCCTCCCGCAGGGCTACCCATCTAACCCCTGCTTTGCGTTTCTGTGAAAGCGGAACTGAGACATGGTCCAGGGAGTGCTGATTTCTTCTGGCGTCATGGGTTTCGCGATGGACAGAGATTCTGTTTTCACTCATTTAAAAATTAAAAAACGAAGAAAAACGCGTAATACAAAGTAAAGCGGAGTAACAAATAATTAGAAATGGTACGTTAAAGATGCTTGCTAAGGTCCGTAGCATCGTAAATGAGTAATTCTGGACAGACCGCTAACGGTAGCTTACGGAACTGTTGCGCTGAACATCCCCCACCGAAAAGTTCCACATTATAGTGTATGCGCTATACATATAGTTATGCTTTGTATTTACCTGTACTTCTCTTTTATGTCGGTGATGAGATGTTTAGACAATAATGTTGTCGCAGACCTAATGCATCTTTGGTACCTACTGATATGTAAGGCCTTTCAAATTGCTGCAAATCCCAATTTTTATTTATTGCAGCGGCATGAAATTCGCTGAAATGAAAGAAATGTGCACAAGTGGGATGGAGTTAATGAAGATGCAATGCCATCGAGTGATTTCAAGGCAAATCGTTCAGTACACGCATATATTCAACACATGTCAGATACGTCACGCCGGCCGGAGTGGCCGAGCGGTTAAAGGCGCTACAGTCTGGAACCGCACGACCGCTACGGTCGCAGGTTCGAATCCTGCCTCGGGCATGGGTGTGTGTGATGTCCTTAGGTTAGTTAGGTTTAACTAGTTCTAAGTTCTAGGCGACTGATGACCTCAGAAGTTGAGTCCCATAGTGCTCAGAGCCATTTTGAGATACGTCACTACTGAACTGAACGCATATATTCAACACATGTCAGATACGTCACTACTGAACTGGCCTGGTTCCAATTCGCCGTTATTTGTCTGAATAAAACCGAGATATGCAGTGGGCCGAGATCTTAAAACAAGTCGCGTTACACTCACGGGCAGAGAATGATATGTTTAAGAAAATAATCCCTGAAACTGATAATTCAACCTTGTACAAGTTCAGTGGCAAATAAAGTACTCAGATAAGCGCCGCTTAAAGCTTTTATTAGCTCCAGCACTACTCCAGTCGGAATCGTCTGCCTCTCTGCGCTCTCGTCGCGTCCGTTCCCATTCGCCGTCGTGCTGCGGGCGCGCGCGCCTGCGTGTTTGAGTACCCGAGCGCCAGAGCTACGGCCATTTGCTCAACCCATTAGACGGTCGTTAGTTCTTCCGGTGGTATACAACGCAAGCACAACGCGTCTCCACACCGTTACAGTAATTTCCTGCCACAAAATTGTTTACCTGTGATCTCAGCACGTATCGCACGTTTATTAACACTACAGGTTGTGCATGTATGGCGGAGATGGAGACTTAAAGGTTAGTCTTGCGGTTAGACGTGAGTGCCTGTTTCAGCGACGGATATTTTCGAGAAAGCTTTTGTAAACGTAGGTTGCTCTCACCTCTCTACAAATGCACGTCGAACTTGGTTGCAGCTATCGTTGTGACTGGCACATAGCGATTCAGTCGCGTCAAGGTCTACATTTCGTCGAGTTCTCTAGTCGATACTCTTCATCCATTCCGTACTCCATGGGGCAGAGCGGACTGTTTGAGATGCACTCCGTTACAGAGTCATATTTTTTTTTAGCTAGTTACTAGGCGAGCTGGGTCAGATCTCAGTTGAGAAGAAAAGGGAGGGGGTTACTAGTTTCGGCATTTTCCCTTGTAACTAAGAGAAAACTCTCAAAAAAGTTTGGTCGAAAATGTTGGACTGGAACTATCTTTAACTCATTACTGGGACAGTGTCGTCCACAGTCCGAGACAGCTTCAGAAATATCTGTGCTGAAGTCATCGGTACCTAGTCTTACACACTACTTAAACTAACTTATGCTATGAACAATACGAACACCGATTCCCGAGGGAGGACTCAGATCTCCGGCGGAAGGGGCCACGCAGCTTGTAAGAGTGTGTGTGTGTGTGTGTGTGTGTGTGTGTGTGTATGTCGTGTATCTAGTTACTGTATATACATTTTTTTGTTTTTACAACTTTCTCTCCCTAGGTATGAGAACTGTGTGGGCTGCTATAAAATTTTATTCCATTCTTTCCACTCAAAATTGTAGAGGTTTCCCAAATGAAGACCTCGGTTGCAAACAGTTGTAAGCGACTAGTTGGTTGCTTTGAGTAACAGCGCGGCAAGGTTTCAATAAAACCTCAAAAATAAGATATTCCAAGTACATTCACCGTGATCTATTTATTAAAATAAGTAATTATTCTCGAATATCTCTGGAACTGCTTTGAGATGAAGAGGGTGGCACACGGAAGGAATTCACTGATGGGCCGCATCAAACCAGTCAAAAGACAGAGGAAAGAAAAAAAAAATCTGGAGCAACATTATACTTCTAATATCTTAAATTCTATCAAAAATTTTATTCTTAAAATTACTCAAATGGATACTTAACATTGTTTACTTCAAAACAAAGCGCACTGAACGTGGCTTAGCATTGACTGACACTGTTTACTTGCTGGACGAGTTAACGGAACGTTACCGTCGAACATCTCAAAAATTCAAGTCCAACAGGTCCAAACTGTTTCAATTTATGATACTAAGATTCGCATTACCAATTTTTGCAGTAATGAAGTATGACAACCACAAAAATTAATCTGTGATTAAACACCATATAAAAATAATTTTATTGTCACCTTACTAGACAGCGTAAACAATGTTAATTATGACCCTTAACATTTCTGCCGTTAAACTGTCATGTAAATTCACACAAAGCATAGTAAGGGACACAACACTGTTTACTTGCTTAAATAATTATTAACATTTACCCGACTGGCAATAACTTCTGAAGCGCATTTGCTTTCGGGAACATATTCAGGATCATGTTTTGAAACGTAGTGGGAAAGTCGGAACTTCAGAGCGCTTGAAATGTGGTGTTACAGAGAAATGCTGGAAATTAGATGGACTGATAAGATAAGGAATGAGGAGGTCCTCCCTACACTTGGTGGTAAAAAAAAAAGAATATATAGACATCACTGACATGAAGAAGGGACAGAGCAGTACGACATCGCCGGGCGGGATAAGCCGAGCGGTCTCGGGCGCTGCAGTCACGGACTCTGCGGCTGGTCCCGGCGGAGGTTCGAGGCCTCCCTCGGGCATGGGTGTATATGTGTTTGTCCTTAGGATAATTTAGGTTAAGTAGTGTGTAAGCTTAGGGACTGATGACCTTAGCAGTTAAGTCCCATAAGATTTCACACACATTTGAACATCTTTGAGCACGACACCTGTTAAGACTTCAGGAAATAAATTCCACGGTGGTAGAGGAAGCAATAGAGAGTAAAAACTGTAGAGAAAGACAGAGATTGGAATACATTCAGCAAATAATTGAAGACGTACAGCGCAAGTGCTACTTTGAGGAGAAGACGTTGCCGTAGGAGTGAAATTCGTGGCGGGTCGCATCTAACCGGTCCGAAGACTGGTGACTAAAAGAAGAAAGCAAACAAAAGTTATCAATTCTTCAAGGACCTGTACAAATCTTCACTGAAAAGTGTTTTCTTGGCACCAATAACGCACACATTGCTCCTACTGGTAGACATCTTTTGGACACATGCCACAGTTTACAAGCAAATCCTGACAAAGTTGCTATTAGTGAGAATCTGAAATTAGAGATTTTTCGGTTTCTTGTGGAATTATCAACTTGTGAGAGTAAAGTACCACTTCACGAACCATGTTTTCTATGCTATTCTCTAACTCATCGGCTGTCCCTTACCCCTTATCACTGTTTATAAACGAGATCTTCAATTGCGAACAGCAGGTACACACCTAGTGAATATATGCAGAAAACCTGAACCGCAACCGGGAGATTGGACCTGTTATATATTTCTGGGACAAAGTTGCCCATAGTCTCAGACGAACATTAAAATTACTTTCATGTGTGTGTGTGTTTGTGATGTGTAAGCGTTATTTGATTGATTCACTTGCAGAACTTATCAGTCGCCCAACACTGTAACAACTGTGAAGCTGGTGCTATTTGCAACAGAGACCCAGTACGTACCTTGAAGAGTTGTGTGGTAATTTCTGCTAAGCCTGTGCGATGGTTGTACTCCACTTCCTTTTTAACACGTTTCCTATAAAATCAAAGAAGTTTTTGCACATCCGTTAGGACTGTAAGCTCTGTAAATTGCAGTAAGATTTTACGGTTTACTACGAAGGTTCTGTGAGTCGGAATTTCAAAGTACAGTGAAATGGCGTGGCTGTTTAGAACTTCGTTAATGACCGCCTTATGAATATTAATGGAGCTGAAACGTGGGAACGATGACCGCTTTGCTGTTTCAAGACTGAAGTATATCACCAAATTTTGGTCATTAACTAAGCCACTGATGTAAAAGAGTGCTAAGTATCTGATAAATGGACGGTTATCGGCGTAGGAAAAGAAACGAGGGAACCCTGCGGCCGGCGGTGTCACTTAATGGGGGAAATTACAAGATTATGGTGCTCTTGCGCTGATAAATTCTCCCTCCGTGAACGGGAAATTCTTGCATCACCGCCGCGTCTGAGCCTCGTTCACGTGTCGGCACCTCGGCCGGCGCAGGTGGGGAATAAATATTTATAAGGGCGCTATGAAAGATCTCTTGTCACCTGTCCACACTTCCAAATTGTGGTACACGAATGACCCGTAAATTGTGGCTAAGTATCGAAGCCGGTCGCACGCACGCAGATTATTAAGCAAATGTAGAATTACTGTAAATGCAATTATGCTAATGTATTCGCCGGACGTCTCCTCGCCGGAGAGGGAGAGTGATAATAAAACACGGCGGTACCGCACTGGCCGAGTGTGAATTAAAAGTGAGCGACGCGGGCGTCGGAGTTTTTCCGTTAACAAATCACGCGGGGCGCGCGAGTACGCATGCGCGGGCCGCGCGATGGTCGTCGTAAACTTCATTGCGGCTGTAAGAGTCGCGGCGGAGGGCTACAATTTGGTGGGACCGCGCGCGCCCATTACGAGTCGACACCTCGCGGTACAGCCCGCGGCGCTCAGAGCGGTGTTTCGGCGCCGGGGCGGAGTCCGGGGAACGCGACTCGGCCGCGCGTCCAAATAACACGGCGCACTCGCTACAGACCCCGCGCCGTGCACCACCTCTTTACGATCGCCGGCCCGGAATTATGGTCGGTTATAAAACGGCGGCTTATCAACGGAGTCGGTGCGTGGCTGATGGATGGTAATGGCCCCGGGGGTAATCGCTTTTACGCCCCAGAGTATCGAGTGTGAATAAAAATGACAAACACTCGCGCCGGCTCCGAGACCCGGGAGACTCTGACCGACCTGCCCGCGTCGCGACTAAGCTTCTGAAATACGCGATAAATCTGTTTAAAGGCCGACCGCCTCGCTGATTATGCAGCTTAGCGTTCGCCGGGACATTAATCTATTTTCCTCTCTCTCTCTCTTTCTCTCTCTTCATTTTCGTCGTTTTTTCCCCCCTTCCTTGTTCCCTCCGAAACCTTGCTCCACCTTTCCACTGCTGCGGCTCGGTTCGCGTCAGCAGCAATCACTGGCTGAGCTCTTTACCAAAATGAATGGACGACGAAAGTCGCTGGACTGGTAGCCGTAGCAGACTGCCTGCCCCGCGCTACGCCACGCTAACGGCGCGGGATTATCTTGCCTCTGGCGCCCCGCCACAATTGCCGATGACTTACGCGCGCGAACTGGAGCGAACACCTGCACGGAACGTGGACCGCGCCTGAACTTGAGGGCCTAAGAGGTTATATATGCGAGGTTTTCGCGCCGCGACGAATAACCATGAGGCACTATAACATCATTATTTGATTGCTGGTGTCAGTTCTTGAAAGGCGCTTCTGTGTGTATTCCAGTGATCAGATGCTTGCACACCCGTGATTCTGTGGTGCAGTTGTTAGGAGTAGCGCTGGTGCCTGCTATCGACACCACAAAGACACTCGTAGCTATCGGAGCATTGCTGGCCACACCAGTGAGACGGTTCAAATGGCTCAAATGGCTCTGAGCATTATGGGACTTAACATCTGAGGCCATCTGTTCCCTAGAACTTAGAACTACTTAAACCTAACTACCATGCTCGAAGCTGCATTCGAACCTGCGACCGAGACGGAAGTAGCAAGACGCGTCCGTAGAAGTTCGCACCACTTCATCGGCTGCCTCTCTTGAAATACATGATTGTTTCACAATTCATACAGTGAACAGTTTTTTCAAAATACAGGTGTAAATACAAATAAAATTAAACTGAAAGGAATGTCCAATGGTCCGCTGTAGCTGTATTTGTTCAGGTCACTTATAAACCCACACAACAGGTTTCACAAAAATGTCCAATGGTCCGCTGTAGCTGTATTTGTTCAGGTCACATATAAACCCACACAACAGGTTTCACAACTTTTAAGTTGCATCTTCTGATCCAAATATAAATGCTATGTCATGGGTTACCGAATGCCGCAGAGCAACAGTTGGGATGGCTAGGAAAAGTTTTCAGCCCTCCTCAATTGATAAACCATCATCAACTGATAAAAAGACCATCGTCAACGAAGAATGTCATGCCTGTGTTAAGTCACAAACTGTACACTTTCCGATTAACATATGCTCTTGTCAGCTTGTGTCAGGCAACAAATTGCCCCTCATAGATGTTATTGAGGGAAGTACTGGGCCCTGTAGTGTCAAAAGCCGACACGCTCATCTGTACTTGTCACCAACATTGCAGATGACAACGCAAGCTACGAGCGTGACTCGTATTTTAGAAGCGTAGCTGAAAGTGGAGAACAAAAAAGTTACCCAGCATTCTTGTTATGGCAGCACTCGTAAAGGGTGAATAATCAGAAGCGTGCACGCGATACATCCCGTTTCCCAACTCTTAAGGTGCACCTTTTGGTGCAAACATAAATGCTATGTCATAGGTTACAGACCCGACACACAGACACGAGGTCTGTTCTATGCCAGTCAACGCCTAGTCTACAGCAAGCAGAGAGAATAGTACCGAGGGCATCGACAACAGAGATACAGACAATCAGGAAGACTCTTGAAGTTAATCTGCAAGTCCTTGTATACGTTTGTGAACTTTGTCTTTGAACGGAGCTACAAGAAGTGCTACGGGAATTTCTATTGAACCGTGTTTCGAGTTTTATTACCAACAACAGACTATTTCATCACAAGTGCTACACTAGTTGGGTCAATGTATTAATATATAAATGTATTACGCTCTGATTCATAGTCACAGCAAAGAAGAAGTTGTATAACGAATGGTAAGTGTTCATTTGTGACTGTAAATATTTTAAAATTCTTACATTTTGCACGTGGAATAATCATGTCATTTATCACCTGTTCTCAATACAATTCGTTTGTGACAACCCGTCACAACAAATTCTTCTTATCGTACTTAAATTTTATTTGATTAAGAGATTTTGAGCACCCCGCTCTCCCGGTCGTTATGATGGTTTTCTTTGACCGGTGTCGTTACTGTTCGCTCGAGTAGCTCCTCAATTGGCATCACGAGGCTGAGTGCAACTCGAAAAATGGCAACAGCTGATGACGGCCCGACAGCGCTTAACTTCTGTGGTCTAACGGGAATCAGTGTGTCCACTGCGGCAAGGCCGTTGCCTTAAATGTATGGGAGTATACAATAAATGACACGTTGTGATAGTTCACGTTTCCACTGTCTGCAACACTCTTAACTTCATCGTTATAATGAACGGTTTGCATTGCTTTTTTTTCGTTTATGCTTGTTTTGATACCAATTAGGCGCACGTTTGAAGGAAAGCATCTCTGCTGCCTACTGATTTTCGTATGTAACCGACTGAAAGTGGAGAACAAAAAACGTTACTCTTCATTTTTTCTCCGGCAGTACATGTAGCGGATATACTCATATCAGAAGCGTGCATGCCATTTGTATTGGATTTTTCGTAATAGAGGGGCGAGTTGTTGAACAGTATGGTATTGCCCACATGATTTCTTGTTCAACCTTTCATCCCCTGTCTCTTTTCAAGGTGATCCAGAAAACAGGAACGATGTTTGGAGAGCAAATTGCAGATTAAAAAATACCGGGGATTTAAGATTTGAAAGGACGCTGAAAGATTTCTTTAATTATATGATAACATTACGGAGAAAAATTGTCAACTAGTGCGAGGAAGTCCTGTACAGACTATAACAGATGTGTGGCTGAATAATCCATACCTTGCACTATAGTGTTTTACCAGTTATTATCCATGTGAAAAACGTTATCTCTCTAGTGACAATAAATGGATTCTGTAGTTTCTTCTGAGTGAGTCAATACTGTAAGCATCAAATCTCATGATGGGGTACGTGCTGGGACAGCAGAGAATTACGAGACGAAGTTCACAAACTGACACCGCAGGTCTGCCTGGCCGCCATTTTCTAGGCTACAGATATTCTTGGCCTGTGCACAGGGTCAGCCGGCCGGAGTGGCCGAGCGGTTCTAGGAGCTACATTCTGGAACCGCGCGACCGCTACGGTCGCAGGTTCGAATCCTGCCTCGGCATGGATGTGTGTGATGTCCTTAGGTTAGTTAGGTTTAAGTAGTTCTAAGTTGTAGGGGACTGATGACCGCAGAAGTTAAGTCCCATAGTCCTCAGAGCCATTTGAACCGTTCAGTATCTGCACTACTTCTTGAACTGGATTTTTCCAAGAAAGGTATTTCTCTACCCTGAGTCCTAAGAATTCTAAGTTTGGCTACGAAATAGACAATTAACATTTTGATTTTACATGAGTTCTGCATCAGAAATTATATGCAATACCGTTTAGCCGTAGTTGTCAATCTGTTCCATGAAAGCCACGTGCTGATCGTACTTAACTTACAATCTTAATATCTACATAATTTACATTACAGTCAACGACTGAATGTTCCCATAAGAGAAGACAGATTGAGCGAACTGTTTTGCTGAGTAAATAATTTATGAAGCCAAGATCGCATAAATCTTTCTTTATTCAAAACAACCGTTATCGACAGACTTTGCTGTCATCTTTAAGTCTTCAGGTGTTTTAACTTGACGTGAACACGTTTCTTAACGGAAATGTTTTTTAAGACCTGAAGATGACAACAAAATCTGTCGAAAGTGGTTGTTTTGAGTAAAGAAAAACTTATGCGATCTTGGTTTTACAAAGGTTTTTATATTCAACAGCATTCACAACAATAATTCCGACATTCGTGTCGAGAAAACGTTTTCAATCATCATGTTAAGCGGTAGGTCATTAATATACATCAAGAAATGCAAGGATCCAGATCAGATGCCTGTGGCACCCCTGACTTTTTTATGATCCCGATCAAATTACAATTATTACTGACCAGCTTAATTTAGGGCGAAGTGGTGTAGTGGTAAGACACTGCGCCCTTATATGGGAGGACAATTAGTTCAAATCCCTTATAGACATCCAAATTTAGTTTTTCAGTGATTTCTCTAAATCGCTTAAGGAGACTGCCGAGATGGTTCCTTTCAAACTGCATGGTTGATATCCTACCCCATCCCTTCTCATACCGAGGTTGCGCTCCGTCTCTAACGACGTCGCCGTCGTCGAGAGGACCACAGACTTTAAGCCACGTTCCCGTTTCTAGCTTAATTAGCGTGAGAGCAGCATCAGTGTAACTTGGTTGAAAAATGGTTGAAATGGTTCTGAGCACTATGGGACTTAACTTCTGAGATCATCAGTCCCCTAGAACTTAGAACTACTTAAACCTAACTAACCTAAGGACATCACACACATCCATGCCCGAGGCAGGATTCGAACCTGCGACCGTAGCGGTCGCGCGGTTCCAGACTGTAGCGCCTAGAACCGCTCGGCCACTCCGGCCGGCAGTGTAACTTGGTATCCAAATTAACATCACTATTTAGAAATTCCCCGGGAAAAAGTGGGATTGCATTCCATCTGGAGAACAGTAAAAGTTTATCTTCTTATCACCATGGCGAACAATACAGAATTCAGCTTCAACATTGCTTTACTTATTTGCGGAAACACCGCAGCCTTCGGTCCATAATAGGTTTCCAATGAGACGATCCAGAGTACATGGGAAACTGGTGAAATGATAACAGAAATGTTCTTAATTTCTTTTGTTTCATAGTTTTACTTTTATTTTAAAATATGGATATGCCCAGGAACGTTTCACTCTAGGAGTGTTCGCGCAAATGCTATTCGCAGACGTGTTGCGGGATGCCTACGGCACGGAACTGGGGTTTGTCCCGAAGCCGCTGTACGACAGGATTGTGAGACATTCTCACCTCCGGAATGGCACGTGCGTTGTACCGCAAGTAGAGGTGTCAATTTCAGAACTGTCGATCTACTGACAACAGAGACTGAATTTGGTTGGGAGCACTACTGCTGTGCAGAAATTGCTAATGTCGAGAAGGAGTGCACTACATAATTCAGAGTAGCGAAATAATGGTGTCATTGGTTTGTGCAGCAATGGGAAGTTTTAGCTGTTAGGACAAAACTGTATGACGTGACTCTCGAATGGACATGTGTGGTTCTGGAATATGGCAGAGTGTGTGCCTACAGCGAAATACAGCGGACGCAGACGGTCTCAATTTATTTCCCTTCGTTGGATTGGGACCAATACCTTTATTCGACAGCAAAAGGGCTATGGTTTAATGAAAACAGTAACATGCTTTCTCATCTGGCAAACGACTGGAGACGGAGATTCGTAATCAACACGACAAAGCTCTTAGCTGAGAAGCAAGACAGACCGAAACGTCGGCCAAAGATAAAGGTTAAGGACCATGCTTGAATGTCTTTGAAACCGTATGAAATATGTCAGAGTGTCGGCATCGTGCCAAATCAGATGAGCACAAATCTCCTCATCAGCTCTCCATATTCTACAACTTTATCCAGCTTTCAGCGCATGAAAATGTGGCGGAAAGCCATACAGGAAGACTGTGCGATTGAATGGCAGCGCAAGAAAGCCCTGCTTCGTGCGCACTAGAAGAAAATTCTCGTAGAAGGGGAAGAAGCCGAACATAAATAATTTTACATGTATTGGTTTATTCCTGTTATCTGAAACCAGCAGATTGCATCAACGAAAGCAGACGCAGCACTCACTGTCAACGATAACTGAGATCATGTGTGTTCTTGTGTTTCATATAAATTTATGTACTGACGCGTTAGACGCATTAAACACAACGTCGTCTGCTACCTACAGATAGTAGCGTGTGAAAACCATTCAAAATCGATCGGTGTTTCTCTGTTGCTGTTTGCCCAGCTGCTCCCAACAGTCCGCTCGCCAAGAGTGCTACTGATCAATGGAACACGTAACTAGCTAGCTACCCACACTACAGGCCATTAAAATTGCTACACCAAGAAGAAATGCAGATGATAAACGGGTATTATTGGACAAATATATTATACTAGAAATGACACGTGATTACATTTTCACGCAATTTGGGTGCATAGACCCTGAGAAATCAGTACCTAGAACAACCACCTCTGACTGTAAAAACGGCCATGATACGCCTGGGAATTGAGTCAAACAGAGCTTGGATGGCGTGTACATGTACAGCTGCCCATGCAGCTTCAACACGATACCACAGTTCATCAAAAGTAGTGACTGGCGTATTGTGACGAGCCAGTTGCTCGGCCAACATTGACCAGACGTTTTCAGTTGGTGAGAGATCTGGAGAATGTGCTGGCCAGGGCAGCAGTCGAACATTTTCTGTATCCAGAAAGGCCCGTACAGGACCTTCAACATGCGGTCGTGCATTATCCCGCTGAATTGTTGGGTTTCGCAGGGATCGAATGAAGGTTATAGCCACGGGTCGTAACACATCTGAAATGTAACGTCCACTGTTAAAAGCGCCGTCAATGCGAACAAGAGTAGACCGACACGTGTAACCAATGGCACCCCATACCAACACGCCGGGTGATACGCCAGTATGGCGATGACGAATACACGCTTCCAATGTGCGTTCACCGCGATATCGCCAAGCACGGATGCGACCATCATGATGCTGTAAATAGAACCTGGATTCATCCGAAAGAAATGACGTTTTGCCATTCGTGCACCCAGCTTCGTCGTTGAGTACACCATCGCAGGCGCTCCTGTCTGTGATGCAGCGTCAAGGTAACCGCAGCCAAAGTCTCCGAGCTGATAGTCCATGGTGCTGCAAACGTCGTCGAACTGTTCGTGCAGATGGTTGTTGTCTTGCAAACGTCCCCATCTGTTGACGCAGGGATCGAGACGTGGCTGCACGATCCGTTACAGCCAATCGGATAAGATGCCTGTCATCGCGATAGGCTACAATCCGACTTTTATCAAAGTCGGAAATGTGATGGTAAGCATTTCTCCTCCCTACACGAGGCATCGCAACAACGTTTCACCAGTCAACGCCGGTCAACTGCTGTTTGTGCATAAGAAATCGGTTGGAAACTTTCCTCGCGTCAGCACGTTGTAGGTGTCGCCACCGGCGCCAACCTTGTGTGAATGCTCTGAAAAGCTAACGATTTGCATGTCACAGCATCTTCTTCCTGTCGGTTAAATTTCACGTCTGTAGCACGTCATCTTCGTGGTGTAGCAATTTTAATGGCCAATAGTGTAACTAACTAAGTGTCCTCTTACAGCGCGCGTGTAGTAAGTGAAGTCTAATATTGCAAACTCTTTCGATATGAAACTCTTGCCTGAATATTTAACGTCTTGGAATCGTGACGTTAGCCATAATGAAAGGTTAAGTAGATTTTAACACTTACAGAAATGAAAGTTATTGAAAGATTTTTGGTAACGATTACGATTTGTTGAGAAAGAAATAGCATTTCAGAATGAGGCCATTCCTTTACGCACCTGCTCTGCGTCTTTGTTAAAATGAATAAAAAATAGTGCATTAATATAAATTTCCATTACTAGTAAAGTGATGGACGGTAAAAAACTCAGTGCTTTTAGCAATGCTGATCAAAATATAAGATTTTTATTGCTCTTTATCTCCGTACACAAAGTGGTGACTTAATAGAGTGTAACAAATATTGTACGTATCTAGAATAATTATTCGAAAGAGAACGATATTAATCTTCGTCTCTATGAGATGGAAATCGGCTGGGAAAAGTGTATACGGTGGCAGAGATTTACGGTTCCCGCGCTGCGTCTCTTCTGTAGCAAGCATGCACTGGTAAGCCCAAGGAACTTTCTCCTAAAGTATCGTCTTTTAAATATTATTTGAGACACGACTGATGCTAGGCTCACAGGTCTGACGACATTAAACCATTCGTCATGTGGTGGAACTACCGAGTATGTTCGTTCATTCGGTCTCGCATTTCCACCAGTGATGCACCTCCTGTTACCTCCCCGCTGAAGGACGCAGAGCCTCTATTTCTTCCGCGTACTTGTGCCCTGCCCCAACACTGGGATGGGATTTACGTTCTTTTGGCCTGCCGCCGCGTCCTTGCATTCCCTGCCGCTTGTTGACAGCGCACGGCCCGCGGGCCGCCGCTGGCGAGCGTCCAGCTGACTCAGGCCGACCGTTACCACCTGGCGTCGCTGGGCGCCGCTGCCGACCATACATATTCAGGCGCGGCTGCGGGCCTCCGTGAACGCCGCGCGGGCCCGCGCCCGGCTCCTGCCGTTTCCTGCGAAAGCGTCACCTCTTCCCCCAGGACATCCCGCCTCGCTGCGCATGCTCTGTGTTACAAAACGTGCTGAAAATTCACGACAGATGTTGAACCGGCGATGTTCGCTGGAGGATACACTCTCACGGACCTAGTTTAAGAATCTGCGGTTATGTACTGTGTGATAAGAAGCATCCGGACACCTGGCAGAAAATGACTTACAAGTTCGTGGCACCCTCCATCTGTTATGATGGAATACAACATGGTGTTGGCCCATCCTCAGCCTTCATGACAGCTTCCACTCTCAGAGGCATACGTTCAATCAGGTGCTGAAAGGTTTCTTGAGGAATGGCAGCCCATTCTTCACGGAGTGTTGCACTTAGGAGAGGTATCGATGCACGAAGACAACGTTCCAAAACATCCCAGCTGTGTTCTGTATAATGCAGGTCAGCACTGTGTGCAGGCCATTACATTACAGAGATGTTATTTTCGTATAACCACTCCGCCACAGGCCGTGCATTATGGACGGTGCTCGATCGTGTTGAAAGATGCAGTCGCCATCCCGAAATGCTCTTTAACAGTGGGAATCAAGAAGGTGCTTCAAACATCAATGTAGGTCTGTGCTGTGATGGTGCCACGCAAAACAACAAGGGGTCCAAGCCCCCTCCATGAAAAACACGACCACACTATAACATCACCGCCTCCGAATTTTACTGTTTGCACTACACACGCTGGCAGATGACGGGCATTCACCATAGTCACACCCTGCCATCGGATGGCCACATTATGTACCGTGGTCCGTCACTCCGCACAACGTTTTTCCATTGTTCAATTGTCCAATGTTCACGTTCATTACACCAACCTAGGCGTCGTTTCGCATTTACCGGCTTATGAGCAGCCCCTCGACCATGGAATCCATGTTTTCTCATCTCCCGCCTAACTGTCATAGTACTTGCTGTGGATCCTGATGCAGTTTGGAATTCCTGTGTGATGGTGTGGATAGATGTCTACCTGTTACATGTTACGACTCTCATCAACTGTCGACGACCTCTGTTAGCCAACAGACGGGATCGGCTTGTACGCTTTTGTGCTGTACGTGTGCCTTAAAAAAAAAAAAGGCTCTGAGAACTATTGGACTTAACAATTGAGGTCATCAGTCCTTTAGAACTTAGAACTACTTAAAGCTAACCAGCCTAAGGACATCACACACAACCATGCCCGAGGCAGGATTCGAACCTGCGACCGTAGCAGTCACGCGGTTCCAGAATGAAGCGCCTAGAACCGCTCGACCACCGCTGCTGGCTGTGTCCCTTCACGTGTCCACTTCACTATCACATCGGAAGCAGTGGACCTAGGGATGTTAATGAGTATGGAAATCTTGCGTATGACACAAGTGACACCCAATCACCTGACCACGTTCGAAGTCCTTGAGTTCCGCGGAGCGCCCCATTCTGCTCTCTCACGATGTCTAATGACTACTGTGGTAGCTGATATGGAGTAAGTAGGTGGCAGCACAACGCACCTAATATGAAAAACGTATGTTTTTGGGGGTGTCCGGATATTTCCGATCACATAGTTGGTTGGTTGTTTTGGGGAAGGAGATCAGACAGCGTGGTCATCGGTCTCATGGGATTAGGGAAGGATGGGGAAGGAAGTCGGTCGTGCCCTTTCAGGGGAACCATCCCGGCATTTGCCTGGAGTGATTTAGGGAAATCACGGAAAACCTAAATCAGGATGGCCGGACACGGGATTGAACCGTCGTCCTCCCGAATGCGAGTCCAGAGTCTAACCACTGAGCCACCTCGCTCGGTGATCACATAGTGTATTTAGGAAAATCGAGACGTATTTTGACTGTTTTAACTAACCCCTCTATATCATATTGTTGTCCTGATCTTCAATCATCAGTATGAAGAGTGATATGATGGGCCGCTCAACGCAAGTACGTCTTGTGCAAGAATCTTCACACCTGCGAAACTGCTGCAACATACATTGAAGCCGGCCGAAGTGGCCGTGCGGTTAAAGGCGCTGCAGTCTGGAACCGCAAGACCGCTACGGTCACAGGTTCGAATTCTGCCTCGGGCATGGATATTTGTGATGTCCTTAGGTTAGTTAGGTTTAACTAGTTCTAAGTTCTAGGGGACTAACGACCTCAGCAGTTGAGTCCCATAGTGCTCAGAGCCATTTGAACCATTTGAACATACACTGACGGAAAAAACCGCAACATCAAACAATAAATAATTTAGAGTAATTAAGTTTCGGAACTACATTTGTGTAAGTAACCTTTTTTATATGGTTAACATTGCATGATCACAGGTTAAAGGTAGCGCGCGATAACCGATTATAAATGTGAAATACTAGTATATTAAACCGGTTTAACAGTCAGAATATTGAATGAAAGCATGCAGACATGCACTCATTGTGTTGTACATGTGCCGGATGTAGTTCTGTGGCACTTGTCAGTACAGGGACGGTTAATGCCGTTTGTGGACGGCGCTGGAGTTCTCGTCGGATGATGTCCTGTATTTGTTCGATTCGAGACAGATCTGGTGATCGGGCAGGCCGAGACAACATGTTGTAACTCTGCAGAGCATGTTGGGTTACAGTAGTGGTATGTGGGCGAACGTTATCCTGTTGGAAAACACCCTCCAGAATGCTGCTCATGAATGGCACACAGGCACAACAGGTCCAATTATAAGACTGACCTGCAAATTTGCAGTCAGTGTGCGTGGGGTAACCACAGGAGCACTCTTTCTGTCATTCGATATCCGACCGCAGACCATACCTACAGGTTTAGCTCCAGTGTGTCTAACACCCACAAGGTTGGTTGCACGTCCTCAACTAGCCTCCTTCTAACCAACAGACGGCCATCACTGGCACCGAGGCAGAACTAGCTTTCAACAGAAAACACGACACACCTCCGCCCTCCCCTCCAATGAGCTCTTGACACCACTGAAGTCGCAAATGGCGGTGGTTTGGGGTCAGTGGAATGACGCTACAGCGACTCTGGCTCGAAGCTGTCTTTGAAGTAACCTATTCGGAACAGTTCGTTGCGTCACTAAGATGACAACTGCTTCTCAGACCCGTGCTGTAGATGCAGTACGATGCGGCCAAGCCATACGGTGAACACGATGGTTCTACCTTTCGGTAGTGCCACTGAGCTGTCCGGAGCCCTGTCTTCTCGCAACCGTAAATTCTCGTGACTGCCACTCACTGCCAGCTGTCACGTATAATGGCTACATTCCTGCCAAGTCTTTCTGCAGTATGACAATAGGAACATCCAGCTTCTCGTAGCCCAAATACACGACTTCATACAAACGTAGTGACGTGCTGAATAATGGTGCCTTTATCACCTTAAATGCATTTTTAACCAGCATCAACTCATCACGTCAAATCTCAAAGGTAACCAGCGCTTACGACCGTTACAGCGCATATCTAACGTAAGCCTGATTTGCATCCTGATAATGGCGCAACTAACGCCGCTTTTATGTGAGTGACACAAAATTTGAATAGGCATCATCTTTCAGATGCAGAAACACGCCTACCAACTTTCTTTTATGTCACTCAACTCCTTCTTGGTGTTTCTGTTTTTTCCATCAGTATATATTCGTTTGAACTCACTCACTGTAGACAACCCTTGGTCTCCCTCTGAAATTTAACCCCACGTAATTCCCTTCATTACCGAACTGACGGTTCCTTAATGCCTCAGAAAGAACCCTCAACCGATCCCTTCTTTCAGGAAAGTTGTGCCACAAATTTCGTTTCCCCTATTCAGTTCAGTACCGCCGCAATATTTAGCTGATCTACCCATATAATTATCATTATTCTCCTGTACCAGTACATTACAGAATCGTATATTCTCTTTTAATCTGAAGCCTGCACTGTCCACGTTTCACTTCCATACAAGGCAACACTCCAAACAAATACCTTTCGAAAAGACTACCTAACATTTTAATTTGTACTCTTGGTAACAAAACCATTTTTCAGAATTGCTTTCTCTTGCTATTATTACTCTCACTCATTTTGCTCCCAAATAACGATACACACCGACTTCTTTTAGTGACTCATTTTGTAAATTATTTCCCACAGTTTCGCTTGATATGATCCGACTACATTCAAGGATCCTTATTCCCTTTTGAGAAATTCACGTTGTAAGCTTTTCTCAATATACTATCCGTTTCGTTCAATTGCTCTTTCACATCTTTTGTCGTCTCTGACATCATTACAATCTCAATAGCAAATGCCCTAAACTGCAATTTGCTTTCCAAATTTCTTCACACCGGGTTTATGTTGCTACCCTAAATCATACATACAGCTAGATAACAGAATGGCTACACCGTCTGTCGAATGTAGGGCGAAGTTTGTTTCGTTCTGCAGTATTGGCCGCTAGCCGGGCGGCCCACATTCAGGTACAAGCGCCAGCAGCTGCGGCGCCACGTTTCCTGCAGCCGCCACCGCGACACGACTCCTGCAGCATGTGTACTAGTTACAACATTCATGCAGTGAGCCCATTTTGCGTGTTTGCCAGCTGAATAACATTTACAGAATTTCATAGTGGCCAGAGCTCGTCATGTACTGAATAGCTGTTATACTGAAGACAGACCGATTTGTAAATGGTTCAAATGGCTCTAAGCACTACGGGACTTAACATCTGACTTCATCAGTCCCCTAGACTTAGAACTACTTAAACCTAACCAACCTAAGGACCACATCCATGCCCGAGGCAGGATTCGAACCTGCGACCGTAGCAGCAGCGCGGTTCCAGACTGAAGCGCAGAGAACCGCTTGGTCACAGCGGCCGGCACCAATTTGTAAATCTGCGGTATCTGTATATGTTTCAACATCCAAACCCACTGTTAGCAACTAACGCTGCAAATACAGCAACGAAGTACTATTAGGTGTTATATGTAGAATAAATTAATATATGAATTCTCTATTCATGAATGGCATCTGTTCCTCTCTCCTGTATTCACTAAAGAACCACTCACCGTGCAAAGGAAGTTATAACACATTCGTTGGAGATACTAACAAATCTTGCAGACACTAGTTTGCCAGATATGTGAATTTCTTGACTCAATTCAGCACTGATGTGAACTAAGAAAGATTATGTAAATAACTATTCGTAATCTGAAAAAAATAAAGGGAGTAAGTAAAGTATAAAAATATTCACGTGACAGAAGATATAAATGCACTTAATGACACAGCAAGAATCTGTTCAGGTACAAATAAAATATTACCGGAACAGCTCCTCACAAATAAACTATTGAGCCACGTGTGTACTCTTTCATCAGAGATGTTTAATATATACTCGGCCGACGTATTCAGTACTATGAAGTATACAATTCATTCCAGCAGTTGTGTGAGGATATACATATATCAGTAAGCGACCTGTCTTATTCTGAGCTATGAATTATACGAGATACTGTAGAGAATCTACAGTATGGGAGTGTTACGCCACATGGTATTCAAAAAGCGTAATAATTTAAAATTTCTGTTGGCAAAACAGACATGTCGTTTTAAGGATAGTGACAAATAATAACGAAAACAGTTACTGAAAATAATATTGCGTCAAAACTAATGTATTGGGATGTATTGATATAAAAGAGGTATAGATCAGGAGGAAAATCTGAACAAACATGTAAGTACAGTTGGAAATGTTAAAAATAAGATACTAAAAGTCACACATATAAACATCAGAAACTAATCTGCAGTCAGAGTTTTTATTTGGGAAGTACAGATAGAGCATCAATGGAAGGAAATTAGACGTGATTAGGCATCAGAAACAAAACTCAAAGTGGCACCGTGTATGTTCTGTAACGATGAGAATTGCTGATATTTTTAATGTAATATACTTGTACATCTACTACTACGGGATCATTTTGTTGCTTATGCCGGCATATAGTACGTATATTGCATCTTAGTCTACAAAGCTGCTCGAATAAAATTTACTACCATCCATTCCTGTCGTAACAGGCCGTAACTTCAAAGCCGAGGTAATTTATTGCTGTCAGAGTGTAAACACATCATCTGCATAATAAATCAGCTGATGGTAATTGGGATTTACGCAGAGCGATGTTTCTACAAAGTTTCCTGTTTTGAGTCTCAGATAGTTTCTTTTTTGCTACTCACCAGACGCAGTTGATTCCGATGTAATGTATCTCAAGTTGCAATTGTACTGCTAAATTTTTAGAACGCTTTCTCGTGGCAGGTGCTCATACGAATCAAAAGTTCGAGCTTTCCTGATTTCGATGTCTCAGCACTTACATTGTGTTTTAATGAAATTTATGAGAAATTTTGAATATGGATGATGTAACTGGACTGATCTGAAGAAAAAAGAGAGGTAACTTTAGTGTTTAACATCTCGTTGCCGACTAGGTCATTAGCGAAGGAGAACAAGGTTGGACCAGGTGAGGATTTGGAGCGACATGGCCATTTCCTTCCAAATAAATCATCCCAGAATTCACCTTAAGCTGCTTATGGAAATCGTGGTAAATCTAGTGCAGGCAGGTTAAACCTGCAGCTACTGATTCCGAAATGTATCAGAGTGGGTGAGGACATTGTGCTCGTGTATCCCCCTCTAGGATTTCCAAACCTTTATCCCAGTGAAAACAACTTGAACATTATTGAACGAAATATGATGGAGTTGACCGCTGATCCATAAATCAGTGGGAATAATCCTTTGCGGATGAGCAGGCTTCAGACAGGATGGCTTTCAGTGTATACTGTGCGAATAAAATAAGATTTTTGACAATTCGGTACGGTGGTTGGAACGTGATGCAGCTGCCAGATAACACCAATAACGGCAGCCATGTGCCTCGGCCGTCAATCTGATAGGAAAGAGTATGGCGTGCCGGCGAGTATCCAATACTTCCGTCACCCTCTGCTCTCGTTGTGTAGAGTCTTTTGGGAGTATGAGTTTTCTTTATTCCATCAGTTGTTGCTAGTGTTTCTTCTATCACCATTGTTTTGGTCATGTCTCAAGAAGAGGCTGTCCGTGAAAGAGGGCGTCTCAGAACACGTTCGCCAGGTTCAAAAGTACTCCCTTTTGAGTTCCATCCAGTGAACAACGCTGCGTTTGCGATCTGTGCACTTTGAACAGGAGTACGTTTGTAGAGACCCAATATTAGATGTTTCAAGAGTGATGGACAGAACGAACGCTGGACTTAACATGCAGTGATCAATGGTGCTGCAAAATGGAAAGGAGAATTAAGAAATGGAAGGTGAGAATCAGGTCACACTCTCTTGGAAGCACCGGACAAGAAATGAAGTGACCAGGGGGATTTTCATGTGGATACACTACGATAACACGTGTATGATTATTATCAACGCAAGGAGCATCCAGTGTGAAACGTGATTCCTTTTAGCCTCAACAAAGCGGGGTTATCTGATGGGAGCAAGTTGTGTCTGCGATGCTGTCTTCATGAGTGGTTTCTAGCACGAAACGTTATTGTCTCGAAGATTATCAGTGACGTAGGGGCCCGATATCGGCATGTCACGCGAGGAATTTCATTCGGTGACATCGTGTTGCTTGACCAGACGTGGCTGAACGTACGTAACACGATGGCAAAAGGCTGTACGAATCGCAACGTCGAAGGAACAAGAAATGCACTGATGGAAGGATAATCGTTCTTCTCGCTGGCTCACCTTGGCCTTCATTCCAAACTGTTTACTCCTGTTTCAGGAAGCAAGGCGACTATCAAAAAGCAACGCCACAGTTATCAGGGAATGGTTCTCAAAATTGCTGCTACAAAATAGCCCTGAATTCAACGATACTAATGGAAAGTACTAAGTACAGACTAAGAATTAAGAGTAAATCGAAGAAAGACGGTAATAACGAGAAGTAGCAGAAATGAGAACAGCGGGAAACCTGTCATCAAGATTAGTGATCATGAAGTTAAGGGAGTCTGCTACCTAGGAGCGAAATAACCCTTGACGGACATAGCAAGGAGGACATAACAAGCGGACTAGTACTGGTAAAAATAGCTTTCTTGACCAAGAGACATCTATTAATATCAAACATGGACCATAATTTGAGGAAGAAATTTCCGAGAATGTACGTTTGCAGCACAGCATCGTACGGTAGTGAGACATGGACTGTGTAAAAACCAGGAAAAAAGAGAATCGAAGCATTTGACATATGGTGCTACAGGAGAATGTTGAAAGTCAGGTGAACTAATAAGATAAGGGATGTGGAGGTTCCCCGCAGAATCGGCAAATCCGGAGGAAAAGAATAGACGGAAAACACTGACAAGAAGAAGGTATGGGATGACAGGACATCTGTTAAGACTCATTGAATAACCTTCATGGTACTATCCGGAGCTGTAGAGGGTAAAAACTATGAAGGTAAACAGAGATTGGAATACATCGGGCAAACAGTTGAGGACTTTGGTTACAAGTGCTACTCCGGGATGACGAGGTCGTCACTGGATTAAAATGGATCAAATGCACTATGAGACTTAACATCTGAGGTAATCAGTCCCCTAGACGTAGAACTACTTGAACCTAACTAACCTAAGGACATCACACACATACATGCGCGAGGCAGGATTGGAACCTGCGACCGTAGCAGCAGCGCTGTTCCGGACTGAAGCGCTTAGAACCGCTCGGTCACAGCGGTCGGCTCGTCACTGGAGAGGAACTGGATATGTTTCTGTGAGTTAGAAATTTTTTCACTGATGAAAATACGGTATGTAGTAGAGCCTGGGTCCCGACATATCACCACTATTATCAAGGCGAAAGAAGGCACTACCATCTACAAGATGGATGTCTTTTCATTTCTACAGTAGGTGAGTGTAGCTGCTGTAGTTTTAGCTACAACTAATTGTTTACAAGCATTTTCTCATTACGTTTTGTGTGTTTTAAGCTTATCAATTTGTGATCTGCCTGCGGCTTTTATTAATCTCAGTGAATGAAATTCGCCATTTACACACTTTATGTAAGACTTTCGGTTTCTGAAGATTGATCTTCCGCATTCAGGCGTAAGACACATTCCATAGGATGGGTTATCGGCAACTAAATGTATGGCGTCACGATACCATTAAAGTCATAATGGATTACACCAGCTATGCTGTGAAATTATTACGGGTTACATTAGTCGTGCTGTGAAATATTGTACATAACCTTCCAGAACAATAACTGATTCTATGGTCCAAGTAATTGTAAGATGATAAACCGTCATAGAAAGAAGCAAGGAGGTTAGCGTCTAATGAGGGTGAAAAAAAAATTATGACAAGACTAATCTAAGGACAGGTTGAATGGACACATCGCCGAGATATCATAGGCTTCACTACATCTACAAGTTCAGATGGGTGTAGGCTGCAGTAGATATGCAGAGACCTAGATACTTGCAGCGGTGAGCTTAGCCTGGAGAGCTGCATCAAACCAGTCTTCGGACTGACGACCACAACAACAATAAACCACCTTGAGCCTCGAGGCTATAATTGTCCACGGTCAGCTGCGTTAAGATAGAATATTAATCTTCCGAAACCGGTTGCTTTTAATGAAGGCAAGTGTGGCAGACTGGCATATGATAACTGTGGCGGCTTTAAGATCTCATCGCCGCCCCGATGTTGGGAAGGTCCGTCGGAGGGCGCCAATGTCTCCTGACACTCTAGGCTGTCGTACGTCAACATCCACGTGACTTTGCACCAGTTGCAGGCAGTCTTGTGCATGTTCATTTCTCGTTGCAATGGCATTTCAGACATTTCTGGCACTCTTACGTTACGCCGAACAGTGCCATTCCTCTGTGCCTCGTCCACTATGGTCACGACTGTCAAGGATCCATGGAGAGCTCACGGCTCTGCCTTTACTGTGGCGAAAAGGTAGCTGTGCCTGCTGGTCGACTACGAAGTGATTTGAGAGCTGTCTGTTTCCGACTGCGTGCCACAATCCCAAATTGCACAGTAAGATACAACACAAGCAGAAAACGATCATCTGCAGGTTGTACAGAAACCATACTGCAGTTATTGAAGGACATGAAAGGGAAGCAGTAATTCTGACAGGAATTTATTTAATCTACATATTGAAAAAGCAGTGAAGGTAACCAGTGAGAAATTTCCAGAAATACATTAAAGTTCAGAAAGAAAAAGTAAATGCGACGATGCCTTTACATCTACATCTACACCCACATTCCGCAAGCCACCTGACGGTGTGTGGCGGAGGGTACCTTGAGTACCTCCATCGGTTCTCCATTCTATTCCAGTCTCGTATTGTTCGTGGAAAGAAATATTTTCGGTATGCCTCTGTGTGGGCTCTAATCTCTCTGATTATATCCTCATGGTCTCTTTGCGAAATAGACGTAGGAGGGAGCAATATACTGCTTAACTCCTCAGTGAAGGTATGTTCTCGAAACTTCAACAAAAGCCCGTACCGAGCTTCTCAGCGTCTCTCCTGCATAGTCTTCCACTGGAGTTTATCGTCTCCGTAACGCTTTCACGATTACTAAATGTTCCTGTAACGAAGCGCGCTGCTCTCCGTTGGATCTTCTCTATCTCTTCTATCAACCCTATCTGGTATGGATCCCAGACTGCTGAGCAGTATTCAAGCAGTTGGCGAACAAGCGTACTGTAACCTACTTCCTTTGTTTTCGGATTGCATTTCCTTAGGATTCTTCCAATGAATCTCAGTCTGGCATCTGCTTTACCGACGATCAACTTTATATGATCATTCCATTTTAAATCACTCCTAATGCGTACTCCTAGATAATTTATGGAATTAACTGCTTCCAGTTGCTGACCTGCTATTTTGTAGCTAAATGATAAGGGATCTATCTTTCTGTGTATTCGCAGCACATTACACTTTTCGACATTGAGATTGAATTGCCATTCCCTGCACCATGCGTCAATTCGCTGCAGATCCTCCTGCATTTCAGTACAATTTTCCATTGTTACATCCTCTCGATATATTACAACATCTTCCGCAAAAAGCCTCAGTGAACATCCGATGTCATCCACAAGGTCATTTATGTATATCGTGAATAGCAACGGTCCTACGACACTCCCCTGCGGCACACCTGAAATCACTCTTACTTCGGAAGACTTCTCTCCATTGAGAATGGCATGCTGCGTTCTTACAATTGTGGCGGAGGCGGCAACGAACTTCGAAGATCGGTCGAACGGAATGGATAGTGTCTTGAAAAGAGATAGGAAAGTAAAGTCATATGACATGAATAGCTGGGAGTTCCCGAAGTTCAGATTCAACTGCCTAATTGTAAAGGTTTTATCCTATCCTTCGCGCCAGCAGGTACCTTTCCTTCGCGAAGTGTCAGAGTTGTGTGTATAAGTATACCTGTTAAGTGTAGGTGACTCGAGGGTTTGTCTGTAGTGTAGTATCATGCTCATACTGGAGATGATCAGGGAAGGGAGTGGGTAAAACCTGATGCCGGCATATAGCCTACTCCCTGCGGACAGAACCAAAGGGGGCCGTTGAGCTTAACATCCCCATTCCAGGGACGGATCACCATCAACAGTGTCACCTGCTCTCAGTTCATGAGACACAGCGGAATTGTTTGGAATTTAATCCAAGACCTTTGCTCAGGAACTTTACGCTACCACCTCTCCTCCCTTTGCCAAACACTGGCAGTGAAATTCTTTTTTAACACCAGGGATCGAACCACAGTGCCCCTAGCCGAGCTCCAACGCAAAAGCGGGCGTCAGCGACCTCATCTACGGAGGCTAGTTGAAAAAAGATTGTAAGCTGAATATCAAATAAAGTAAACAAGGATAATGGAATGTAGTGGAATTAAACTGGTTGATGCTGAGGGTACCAGATGTACGAGATGTAAATAAATAGTTGCCACTATTAAAGTTCCAACCCTCGTACATGATAAATGAGGACGGCTGCAAGCTCGTACGCTGCCTCTATATACTTCGGACACAACGGATGAGGTATTCAACTTGATAATTAACAATTTTGCGTTCTTAGACTTCATGGGGCTCTTTCTTCCGCACCGCTCTCTCCATGGAACTCAAAATGGTTCAAATGGCTCTGAGCACTATGGGACTTAACATCTATTATCATCAGTCCCCTAGAACTTAGAACTACTTAAACCTAACTAACCTAAGGACATCACACAACACCCAGTCATCACGAGGCAGAGAAAATCCCTGACCCTGCCGGGAATCGAACCCGGGAACCCGGGCGCGGGAAGCGAGAACGCTAGCGCACGACCACGAGCTGCGACGACTCAAAATGGTTCAGATGTTTCTGAGCAATATGGGACTTAACATCTGAGGTCATCAGTCCCCTTGAACTTAGAACTACTTAAACCTAACTAACCTAAGGACGTCTCACACATCCATTCCTGAGGCACATGGAACTCCTATCTCCACCTCAACAGATAGGGTCGTCTGATTGCTACCAACTTCCGTACAGTCACTGGATCGGTGGCTCTGGTATCAGCATCTACGATTTAAAACACCTCGCAATAGTGGGGTGCTTACCACTTATCGACTAATCTCAGACACGATCTTTTCTGTGACATACGTATTTAAGAACGTGGTACCTCTCAGTCGAGGAATGGGAAGTATCATATCACTACAGCAAGACAATTGGTGACAGATCTGGGTACTTTTCTGGTCAAGGCAGCGTTTGGTAAGCACGAAGACAAGCCGTAGAAAGTTACGCTGTGTGCGGGCGATTATTATTGTGCCGAAATATAAGCCGAGGATGGCTTGCCATGAAGGGCAGCAAAACTGGACGTAGAATATCGTCGACGTACCACTGTAGGCCGCAGTAGGTACTGGGAGATGAAGAAGCTTGCAGAGGAGAACATGGAGAGCTGCATCAAACCAGTCTCAGGACTGAAGACGACAACAACCACTGTGCTGTAGCCCGCATCTCGTGGTCGTGCGGTAGCGTTCTCGCTTCCCACGCCCAGGTTCCCGGGTTCGATTCCCGGCGGGGTCAGGGATTTTCTCTACCTCGTGATGGCTGGGTGTTGTGTGCTGTCCTTAGGTTAGTTAGGTTTAAGTAGTTCTAAGTTCTAGGGGACTTATGACCACAGCAGTTGAGTCCCATAGTGCTCAGAGCCACTGTGCTGTGAAGGTTGGTTGGGTTGGGTTGTTTTGAGACAGGAAACCTGAGAGCGAGGACATCGGTGCCATTAGGGAAGGACGGGAAGTAAGTTGGCCGTGCCCTTTCAAAGGAACCACCCCAGCATTTGCCTGAAGCGATTTAGGGAAATCACGGAAAACCTAAATCAGGAAGGCCGCACGCGGGATTGAACCGTCGTCTTCCCGAATGCGATTCCAGTGTGCGAGACAGGAGACCAGACAGCGAGGTCATCGGTCTCATTAGGTAGGGACGGGAAGGAAGTTGGCCGTGCCCTTTCAAAGGAACCGCCCCAGCATTTGCCTGAAGCGATTTAGGGAAATCACGGGAAACCTAAATCAGGAAGGCCGCACGCGGGATTGAACCGTCGTCCTCCCGAATGCGAGTCCAGTGTGCTAACCACTGCGCCAGCTCGCTCGGTGCTGTGAAGATGCCGCAGATGAGAACCCAATTGACCCCTTTGTGAGAGGAAATACCACGCCACGCCACCACTCGCGGTTGTCGGGCTATATGTAGGGCGAGAATCAAATTTGTATCCCACCGCTGTCTGAGACGTTTCCAGAAACGCGTTCTGCCCGGAGTCTCTTTGAGAGGACTAGGGTTGTCTTAGTTACGACTCCCGCTTCGAACAGAGCCCCTATGGCCCTCGAAGATGTTTAGCTACTGTCGGAGAAGCGGCTGCTCTCCAGACTGCTTCCGCCCACGCCGCAGGCCCTTTAACAGCTTAGTTGGGTGCACGCAGCTCGCAACAGGCAGCAGGCAGGAGAGGTGGTGGCTGGTGGCTGTGACGTGCACGTGTTGCAGAGATGAGCCCGTGGGAGCAGGGCGCGGCCTGCCGCGGCGCTGCGGCAGATGCGATCTCAGTGCGTGTGTGTGTGTGTGTGTGTGTGTGTGTGTGTGTGTGTGTGTGTGTGTGTGTGCGCGCGCGCCGCGCCGCCACGCAGCACAGCGCGGCATGCAAATAGAGCCGCGGGGATTACATCTGGCACGTTCCCCACATGCAGATGGCGGCGGCCGCTTTGAAGACGAGCCCGCGGGCATGACTCACTTAAGTAGTTCCTCAGCTCAGCCCGGATGGAAGACGCTGAGCGTCTTTCTCCTTCTCTTTGTCCCGGCGCCGCCCTCTGTCTCGCGAGGACCTCCGATCTTCTTCTGCGTACGCGTCTCTCGGCACACGCGCGAAACGTTCTGTTTGGATTGGCTTGCGGGGTTTTGACGCGCTGGTCGGTGCTAGCACACAATATCGAGTCGACACGTGTTCCGTTGTCTTCCTAGAACGGCGATTACGAGGCTCGTACACACGATCCCAGCCCGAGTAGCATACGAAGAATGGAGGCCAACGAGATATACGGGCTCTGCAACGAACTGGTGGCGTCACTGTAGTCGGTTTGCAAGCAACACTTCGTTAATGCTCGGCTTCGTGCAACGACCACGGCAAATCGATATTTAATTGATAGGTACTCATTAAAGCTCTTAATTTTCTCGGCTGCTATCGAGAAGTTGCATGCATTTAAATACCGGTCAAGAATTATTGAATTCGTCTCAAATAGTTACTCGCTTCCCGCCAGAGACGGCTGCTGACTCTCGTAAGACCGGCAGTGTCACGTGCTGTGGCGTACGCGCCAAGACCTGTCTTTCTCATGGACCTCGACGAAGAATGGTATGACGTCCACATCACTCCCACGATCAAAATGGTGGAGCACTGCGTTTGTAATGCTTTGGAACTACTTTCAAAATCGATATCGTCTGCGAAAGGAACATAAAAAATTCGGAAAATTTCTTCACAGCAGACAGTCAGAATATCAATAACGTTTTCTTCGTTCGATATATCTCCAGTCCACAACGTTAAGGAGAGAACTACTACACGAGGACGCAAAGGAGCAATCACCACCTCATCACGGGACGCCATACATGGATCAGCTGACCCAGTTGCTCGATAAAGGTGCCTGCAAGAAGAGTTCGTTGAGTTTTTCAGAGGCTGGAGGCTGACTAGTGAACAGCAATCGGAAGGCCAAAGGCATTCAGAAAAAGAAAGTTCCACCCGTGAAACGATCTGAACCTTCATCAAATTTCCTCCGACTCTCTGCATGTGAACAGCGATAATAACACGGATGTCAACGCTGGAGATACACCAGACGTGAGCGATGCAACCTGCATCTTTAGTGACGAGAAGTTCTTTCAAGGCAGGAGCAGTTAGGCTGAACGTATTAAGTGAAAAATAGTGTGACATTATGAATTCGTACTATTGGCGTCGGTGGCTAGTAGGGATACACGATTCTGGCAAATGATCGATACTGATTCTGGATTCGTCGTCTAAGTCTAAAAATCTCTGGCCGTTAAAAATCGGACCAAAAGCATAAAAGATTGTATACTGAATGATCAATTTACAGAATGGCATAAAAAGTAAAATACCAATAACTGGTTTCCAGTTTATTAACGAACACTTATCATTCCGTATGTCCCAACTTCCTTTCATACAAAATGTAAAAATAACGTTTTGAGATAAGTTTCCTCTTCTGTCCACTGCGTCGTTGACAGAGAGCATATCCGGCTTTCGGAAGCTGAGGATGAGGCCGATGATGTGTCTATACATCTCAAAAACTTAAGTGCTTTTTTTTTGTAACTCTGAATAATATCCAGTGATGTGGCTCCATCATACTGCTAATGGACGTAAAAGACCATTTTTCAGATAATAACTAAATAGTGGTGGTAGGTCTGTTTCTGTTCCAGTTTGTAAATTAGTCTTTTATTGAGGTATTTTATAATGTTCGCTCCATAAATCAACTCTGACTTCTCTGTTTTTGTACTGTATCAAAGTGTTGCCCATCCTGACTGACAGCTGTTTCCTGCAAGCGAATGCTTATTGGCCTTCGAACGTGCTACAGCACTTACAAAGACTACGTTCCTGATCCGCAACGTTCATTTGACTAATATGTTAATATGTTCAGTTGGTACCAAGCGCTTTCGCATTCTGTTATCATCTTACTCTCCAGATTCTCTCCAACTGCATTGTTTTCCCGTCACATATTTCGATATTCAACATAATCCTTATTTATTTTCTCCGCAGATTTCACAGGCAGCAACCGGGCGAGGTGGCGCAGTGGTTAGCACACTGGACTCGCATTCGGGAGGACGACGGTTCGAAACCGCGTGCGGCCATCCTGAATTGGGTTTCCCGTGATTACCCTAAATCGCTCCAGGCAAATGCCGGGATGGTTCCTTTGAAAGGGCACGGCCGGCTTCCTTCCCCGTCCTTCCCTAATCCGATGAGACCGATGACTGCGAAATTTGGTCTCTTCCCCAAACAACCCAACTCACAGGGAGGCGCTTGTAAAGGCCACAAAATGTCACAACCATCATAGAAGATCTACAATATCTGCGGCTATTAGCATGGGTGATTCAATAGCATGTACAATTTACGATACTAATATCTGCATTTAAGCCGGAGATGTGGCACATTTTTTTGACTTTCACCATCGAATTATGTCGATGCCCAAGTGCAGCTGGTGTCGGTCTTCCTTCGAAATGAATATTATTAGTGAGTGGACGCAGCTGCAAAAATGTTTCATTGATATAGAACTTGCTACTACGATGTGTAAAATGAAATGTGTAAAATGAATGTAAGCACCACTCATAGATTACAGCTTTCCCGACTGCTGCCTTCGAGGCAGTACGGGAAGAGATCAACGATCGTGGGACGTGATCAGCATCTCCCCAGTCCCTCCGGTCGTTATTGCCAGTAGATGAATCCTGATTATGCCGGTGCTTAGTTATTCAAGCAGCTCCTCAGCTGGCCCGAGAAGGGTTGAGTGGAGCCTCATACCAGACACCCGAAACTCAGAAAAAAATCTGAGAAGGTACCGGGAATCGAAAGCGGATCCTCCCGCACCGAAGGCAGCGACGCAAAACATTTAATTTTATTCTGGCTATATAGGCGGTTCAAATCACATTACATTCCTTCTCGCAGTAGTAATCAATTCAGGTAATTTGTTAGTCTTTTCCATAAACTTTTTTGCTACCAAACTGAGCATGTGGGTAAAACACGACGTACAAATTTTTCTTGTAAATGGTATTTCTGCTCCTTTAAGCACTGCACCGATGAGACACGTCTATTAAAAAAGAAATTGTTTAAACGTCTACAAAATTAAAAGTACGAACGAGTAGCATGGTTTTCAGGCAACATCGATTTTAGGATGGTTCAGACTTCAGTACGGATATTAAAACACGGTTTTTAAACTTCTAAAATATATATTTTGCAATATACGAGAACACTGTCCCTCATATCTCTCCTCGTCCCTAACGTTCATGTCGGAACAACATGACAGAAACACACGTTCCCATCATAATAAAATCCTCTCTGTTCCACTGCATCGCTCAGTCACCGTCTCCAAGTCCTTTACAGCACCGGGAACCCGACTCTGGAACAGCCTGCCTCGTTATGTTAGAGAACTTAAAAACATGTCCGGCTTCAAAAAACAATTAATGATGTATCTACTTAAGCAACAGTAATGCCTTCCTCTGTACATGAATGCACTTCACCTCATTACTTCCCTCTTTCCCCCTCCTTAAATCTCCCTTCCTCAAAACTCACTGTACTAGTAAACATCTACCTTACACACCATGGTATTAATGTACATCTGCACAAATCTTCATTACTATTGCCAATTTTTCACATGTTTATCATTATCATTTGATTTTTTTACTGTTATTTTTATTGCTTTTATCATAATCTGTATGTATAGCACCTGTTGTAAAAATGCTGCCAGCATTTACTTTATTAGGTCTTAGTCACTACTCTTTATTCATATTGTCACTAGAGTAATCTAATTTTCTTATTTAAACTATTGTCATGATGTAACTCTGATGTGTGAAATGCTGCATGTGTGGAACAGTGGTCCGATGTAAGAGAGGGCCTGATGGCCCTAATCTGATCAGGTTAAATAAATAAATAGAACATCGCTAGCCCCGAGCACCAAAAGCTCACGGTGCTTACTAACAGCTTCCTTAAGTAGAACTGTCTGTAAGAGCAGCTAGTCCAATTAATTCGGTCTTTCACACCGTTATGTGGGTCTGTATAATTTTAGCACAGAGCAACAATGTTTACTTTGCGAGTAGGTGAGCCGGATAAATGAGCCTGTCTGTCCGACGGGTTTATCTGAAGGCTCGGGCTTAAGGCGATGGACCGCGGTCCGGTGCTCGATCCGGTTTTGCTCAGGGCCGGATCAGAGGATTTACGAGCACTTCATTAAAGCAGGAGCTGCCAGGGAGGCGAGCTCTGGGGGCAGCGGCGGGGGCAGGGGGACCGGGTGGAGTGCGCCGTCTTTGACCTCCGACCCGCACAGTCTCCTCACCTTGAAGGCCCTGAGTAGCGTGCGTCCACTGCTGGGTCGCCGCCAGCGCAATGAACAAGGATTACTTTCCTTTTATTTTCCTGTTTAAAGATCACCTTACATGCAGTCTCTTCCTGTGACCTCGGTATATATATCTGCGAATATCACATTTCACTGATATAATGCTTCCAGCAGACTTGGCTGTATCCCCACCTTACGTGGTCTAAGATACTCTCCTCGAATGTACAGTAATTTCCACAAGGAATTCTGCGCTGGTATCTGTATGAAATAAAAGACATTATAAATATTTTTTTACATGAAAATACATTTTATTACTAACTGCGCAGTTACCTAATAGTTAATCCAATCGTCGCCAGCATCGATTATACACTGAAGAGCCAAAGAAAACATCGTGTAGGACGCCAGCGAGCACGCAAAAGTATCGCAACACGACGTGGAATGGACTCGAATAATGTCTGAAGTAGTGCCGGAGAGAGATGATACCATGAATGCTGTAGGGCCGTCCACAAATCCGTAAGAGTACGGGGGGATGGAGATCTCTACTGAACAGCACGTTGCAAGGCATCCCAGATATGCTCAAAAATGTTAATGTCTGGGGAGTTTGGTGGCCAGCCGAAGTGTTTAACCTCAGAAGAGTGTTCCTGGAGCCAGTCTGTATCTATTTTGGAGATCTGCAACTGCCCAAGTCCGTCGGAATGCACAATGGACATGTATGGTTGCAGATGATAAGAAAGGATGTTCAAGTACGTGTCACCTGTCAGAGTCGTATATAGGCGTATCAGGGGTCCCATATCACTCCAGCTGCACGCGCCCCACGCTATTACAGAACCTCCATCAGCTTCAACTGTCCAATGCTGACATGCAGGGGAAATACGGAAGCGTCCGATCCCGCCCGTCTGCTTTCACCCATGATGTCACAAATATGGCGGAAACGACCATAAACCACGATTCCAATATGGCGCATATAGAGTCGTTATGTACACATTGTGAGGACGAAAATACATCGAAAATACATCGAAAAACACACACACACACTTTCCACAAGAAGCGTAATGACACTAACGGGACAAGCGCGGGAAATGGGGTGTTTTGGGTGGGGGGCAAACTAAATATAAACAAATTTAGACGCCCACCCCCATACAAAACCACACAAAAAGACGAAAAAACCGACATCACAAAACTCCCCAAATACCACTAAACAATATCATCTGGAATAGGCCACTTCCCTTGACCTATATAGCTCAACAGCAGCTCCCGATCCCATAAATTAGGATCAAACACTTCCCTTGGCCGATATAGCTCAAAAACATCTAATACCAACATACACAGCCACACATCGGGATCGAACACTTCCCTTGACTTGCGCACATAATTTTATCCGTCATATCCATTCCTGAACAAAAAAAACGATTAATTTTACTAAAATTACCACACGACGTACAGCGAACACTAAATTAACCTTCACACAAAATCGTTAACTCACTGAAACCAATTCCACTACAAACATAGCTGACACACTAACAATTCTGGATAATGAGCAAAAGCAAACTGAGCCCATTACACCACACGAACAAAAACCCTGAACATACCACCAGAGAGCACAACAAACCACAACACGACGACATCTACAAACACGTCACACTCAAACCAAACTCCGCGCCGTCATGAGGTCACACACGACAACACCCTTACGTCACGGGTCAAAGCCGACGCGTGGGATCGGACGCTTCTGTCGACCCATGCAGGGTCCATGGGTTCATGAGTTTGCCTCCATACCTGTACATGTCCATCCGCTCAATACAATTTGGAACGAGACTCGTCCCATCAGGCAACATGCTTCCAGTCATCAACATCCAATGTCGGTGTTGATGGGCCCAGGTGAGGAGTAAAGTTCTGTGTCGTGCAGTCATCAAGGTTAAACGAGTGAGCCTTCGACTCTGAAAGCACATATCGATGACGTTTCACTGAATGGTTCGCACGTTGACACATGTTGATGGCTCAGCGCTGAAATCTGCAGTAATTTAAGGACTGCACTTCTGTCACGTTGAACGATTCTCCTGTCGTCGATGGTCCTGTTCTTGCTGGATCTTTTTTCTTTCCGCGGCGATGTCGGAGATTTGATGTTTTACCGGATTCCTGATATTCACGGTATACTCGTGATATGGTCGTACAGGAATATTCCCACTTGATCGCTACCTCACACATTTTGTGTCCCATCGCTCGAGCGGCGACTGTAACACCACGTTCAAACTGACTTAAATCATAATAACCTGCCATTGTAGCAGCAGTAACCGATCTAACAACTGCGCGAGACACTTGTATTATACAGGCGTTACCGACCGCTGCGCCGTATTCTGCTTGTTTACATATCTCTATATTTGAAAACGCAACGCTTATACCAGTTTCTTTGGCGCATCAATGTAACTTAGCACCTTCCTGGCACGCTTTTCATGAGATTTTCTGCATATTCTCTCGGTAACAATCTCCATCGATCGGTTTTGCCTCCGGAAACACTGCAGGCCAATCCATCGTGGACACCCCACTGTCTCGTTCCCACGCTGTACAGAGGCGGCTGCCGTGTTTCGGATCATTATCCTCTTGAAGCACCAACTATTCCTATTTCGAACTAAATATCTGCTTAACGGACCTCAGAAAGCATTGTTGATAAATATTTTTTCATCGTTTCAGTTGGCCGTAAATAAGTGCAAATAGCCAAAACCGCAACCGACGAACCAAAACATTCAACTTTCACGCTGTTTATCTTTACTCAGTGCAAAAGCGCATTGAGTACACATTACAACCAATACCAGAGATGTCGCTGCGGACGTAACACTTAAAATTTTGGCGTACACTTTCTTGTGACTGTAGTAATAAGGGAGTCAGGATATCGTCATATAATCTATATACGTAACGAATTTTACAATAGTGTGAGGTGGAATAAAGATTTGTGGTCTTGATAAGGAAATTTAATTCATGCAAGAAAGGAGTGTCGTACAAGAGACCGGTCCCTGTGAGGTCGAGCCGAGCTGACTGGGACTTTTATCTTTTGGAATTTATAGAGAAGATGGAGAAGGTAGAAAGAAGACTCTTTTAAATCACAGATTCGCTTAGTATGCGTGTGAGCACTCCAGAATTAGTCATGAAAATCCGATGGCAGACGCTACTAGAGAGGCGTAATACATCACGGGAAAGTTAACTGTCAAAATTCTTAGAGCACTTGTTGAATAAATCAGGCAAAATTCAGACTAATGAGAAGGCTTACCGAAAGTTGTTAACACCATAAAGCATCCCAAATGGAATAGTAGATGACGTTGGTAACAGAAGTACCCTCCGCCAAATAGCAGAAGCTAGCTTTCTGAGCATAGGGGTAGACATAGACGATGGACGTGCACACACGGACCAATAATCTACAACATCTACTAGAAATCAACAGGAATAACAAACTAAGAAATCCCACAAGGATGAGCTCGATTTAAGAGACTATAAGACAAGGCTGCATCTTAGCGACATTCGTTTGAGTGGAATTGATAATACACTTATTTGATTATAACATATACAAAGCAGCTGAAATTTGTGAAGAAATGCATGGGGAGTCCAAAACATCAGAACAGCGACTTGCTATCTACATCGAAACCAGAGAATACTCGGTCGATGCTGTATGACTAATGCTTATCGATTATATCGTGATTCCCTAGAATATTTTGCGTATGTGATTGATAGCAGAGCTGTTGCCATACGGTTTAATTTCTGCAACTAGATTCAGTTACGATTATTACGTTTCATTTAATTAGTCATAATGTTTAGTTGTGACGGTTATGTGGGATCTGTGTTTTTTCCCACTTTTTACGAATAATATATACAGAAGTACTATAACTGAAAAAATTCCAATTTTGTTAATTCAAAATTACGCTATATAGTTATTTACCAGACTTTATGCTTGTGTACAAATTATATTTTGTCGCAATATACTAGGGTGAATAATTTTAATTAGTGGAAGTAATTTAATGTAACCCATAGGCTCAAAACATTGTTTACGCCTGTAGCGTTTCTGGGCAGAGAATCCATATGTTGGAGAGTTTCGTCATAACGCGACTTTGTTATAAACTAGGAAATTACCAAGAAACTCGTAACTAGAATGAAATGTAATTTATTTTTTCAATACTAGCCAAGGTTTCAATTGAATTATATAAACACGAAAACATAACAGGGGAACTTTCGCTCCATTGCCTTTTACTTTCCTTATCTCCTTTCCTTGGACTATCTAGTACGGAATTCCTCGTATTAATTGTCTGTTATAGCTACAGTAACCATGATATCATGTTTCCATCACTTTGTTATATTGGCTAATAAACTAATCTTGTTTCCCACTCATATCACAGAAATTTTCAAGATAAATCTTGAGGAAACTGTTCAAAAAGTGAATCTTCATACGTCACACAGCGTGTGTTCTTGAAACTTTTCAGCATTTTGGCTACAATAGAAATACAATGTGGTTTCTTCTTGGTGCCACACTAACTTCTTGAATTACATCCAAGCCGCTCCCTCGCTCACATCCATTTTTCATTCGAAGTTGAAATACAACATAATTTTCGGAATGTCGAATATCAGATCAAACAATTTCGCTTCTTCTAGATAAGGAAATATCTCGCAAGGATACTTTAACTATTCTGCACCTCTGATTGGGCCCTTGAAAAACTGCTTCCTTAGGACTAACGTGTGTAAAGGTGGGAACTTGTATCGGATTCACGAGGTTCTTCAGTAAAATGAGAAACGAAGAAGTTCGCCATTGTTATGATGTTGTATACGAACCAGTACAGCCACTACCGACGAAATTTCAACTGCGTGTTGTTTTTAACTGAAATGCTAAGGCCGCCCGCTGTGGCCGAGCGGTTCTACGCGCTTCAGTCTGAAACCGCACTGTTGCTACGGTCGCAGGTTCGAATTCTGCCTCGGGCATGGATGGATGTGTGTGATGTCCTTAGGTTAGTTAGGCTTAAGTAGTTCTAAGCCTAGGGGGCTGATGACCTCAGATGTTAAGTCCCATAGTGCTTAGAGCCATTTGAACCCTTTTTTTGAAATACCAAAAGATGTATGCATATAGCTTGCTAATAATGCATTTTAAATATTAAGAGTTAATTGCAAAAAGTTGTGGGAAATACGGAATTTTTGTCTACATATTACTATTCAGCACATAAGAAACTTCAAAAATATCCACACACATTAAAGACGATTTTTCATCATAGGCACTTTCAGAAATGAAACAGCATCCCATGCTCTACATTGTTCGATTGAAGAGCTTCGTAGATCAAGACGGTGAAAATATCATTTCTGCTATAACATTAGTGAGTGCAGTATTCAGTAAATTTTAATGTGTGACTTCTCTGTTTGAGTTCTAAATGTTTAATTTCTGTTACGAAGTACGTTCCCCGTTTTTTCTGTGGACACACTGTATGCTAGTATTCATAAGACGTTTAAGAGTTTCACCAGGTTTCTTTTACATTATCTGATACAAATATGTGAATTATAGGAAGTTGTGTGAAACAGTGCGTAAAACGCAACTCAAGAAAGTTTTATCTGCTAGAAAACTTCCCTTAGTTGAGACGAGTTTGTAATTTGTAATAACGCCAGTAGACCCAAAACTATACAGTACATGCAATTTCCATTCAATCTTCTGTTTGTTTTTACTCCGGAAGGGTGCGGTACGTGCCAGTCATTTTAAGGTGTATTCCGCATGTGTAACTGCTGTAAAAACTTCAGACTTTTCTTCTAAACTAGGTAACCATTTTGTTCTTCTTACTCATATACAGTATTTAGAAGTTGTAAAATGTTGGCACTGCAATCGCGGAAAATTTTTTCCAATATTAGTTCATCAGGAGAACCTAGATAAAGGACAAGTGTATATTGTACTTCATACGCAAACGCGGTAGGAATTCTAGTGCAGTACTTCCACAGTTCTCAAGAATGTGATATTTAATTGATCTCGGCTTGACCTCGACCGCACTTGAAATCTAAACACTAGCTGAGCAAGTAATGATTAAGTGCGACTTGCTCATGAACTAGTTTCTTGGCTACAGACCTCTCATTACTCATACGTCAATACTTTCATCACTAGAGTTAGTGTGTGAGTGAGTGAGTGTGTGTGTGTGTGTGTGTGTGTGTGTGTGTGTGTGTGAGAGAGAGAGAGAGAGAGAGAGAGAGAGAGAGAGAGAGAGAGAGAGAGAGGTGGGAGAAGAACAAAAAAATTTTTGAGTTACCTCCTCTTTCCTTGAAACGCATGAAGTAGTCGAACGACAGAGTACCGTCTAGACCAAAAAACTAGCCTGTAGCAACTACGCTCCACGTGTTTCTAGTCATCCGTGCATTACTTACGTTAGCTCTTAAGATAAGGATCTTTGCTTGCTCAATATTGCAGAAAGACATGTAGCAGTTCATAAGAAATTCTTGACGCAATAACTCACTTTGCGGCAACCTCAACCACACGGAGCGTGCCTGGCAATGGATTTGCGAAGTTCGTGCTCGTGATTACGCCGCAATTGAAGGTATGAATCACTTACACGAGACTCGTGTTTTCTATTCATCAATATGCCGGCCACAGGCAATTTGCATTTTACACCATACAGGGCAAAGCCAGTGTTCACTGTGACAATTAATGCCACAGAAAACGAGCTCCTGGTTTTATATTCCTTTTCTTTGTTCCCAAGACACGCCGACATTTTCCACAGTTTGATACGCAGAAGTCTGTACACATAGCTCTTACTTCAGTACCAACTCAAATGTACTAAATGAGAAACTGAACTCGCAGTCGGGAGGAAAAGAGTTGTAGTCCTCAACCGAACTAGCAGACTTCAGTTTTCGGTGATTTCTCTTAATTCTTCAGAGTGGACAAACGGTTTTCTAGAAAAGTGCGCAGCCGATTTCCTTCTCCGTCCATGTCCAATCGCTGATAGGATCCATCTCTAGCCGGCCGAAGTGCCCGTGCGGTTAAAGGCGCTGCAGTCTGGAACCGCAAGACCGCTACGGTCGCAGGTTCGAATCCTGCCTCGGGCATGGATGTTTGTGATGTCCTTAGGTTAGTTAGGTTTCACTAGTTCTAAGTTCTAGGGGACTAATGACCTCAGCAGTTGAGTCCCATAGTGCTCAGAGCCATTTGAGCCATTTGATCCATCTCTAATGACCTCATAGTCGACGGGACGCTAAATCCTCAACTTCTTTCCATCCTTATTCAGTGTGTACAGGAAGTGATTTTAAACAGAAGTTTGCAACACGGCGCATCCTTATACACGACTACAACTAGAAGCTCAGGTACGCGAGCGTTGGTGCAAAGGCATAGTCCATGACATTAGATGACGAACGGTTGGACTGTGAAGTGAAACGATCTTCCAGAGTAAAAGCACCAGCAGTGGGTTTCGTTAAAGGTACAATCTTCTAGGATGTTAGGTCGCGTGATGTTACACTTTAGTTTCTTGTACAGGATCGGCGTTTCAGCTCATCTGCTGGGATCTTCTTCAGGATCTTCCTGTGCTCACGATAAGCTGAACACTCCCAAGAACCAGTGTCGCATTCACTTATAACAGGAAGGTCTCCCACTCTTCAATTGAAGAAGGGGGTTACAGGATAAAATTCTTCCCGCTACTATTGGTGGGATACCGCCATTAGATAGGAAATGAAACAGGCCTATGCGTGTTTTAATACGTTATTGCACAGCTCTTCCAGCTTCGCTTGTACAGTAAAGTAAATCACGTGAAACTGGCATCTCAAATATTGCGGATATGGAAAGCTATTAATCTGCAGTTTTCATAGTATAGATTGGTAGGCAGGGGCTCGTATTGTAGCCCATCAACAGGTAGTAATAATACTTAAAAAGTGTATTTTTGTGCAAACATTCACTTTTTAAATGTAACAATGCTCATTGATATCAACTATCTCAATGTAGGATAAATTAGAATGACAGTGGTGTTTGTTGGAGGATTTTAGTGTGACACGTTTGTGAGATATCATATTTTGATAAGTACCCACAATACCTGTGGTAACAAACATAAAGGACAACAAGTGCATACTCTAGTTATGTGGATACTGACCTGCAACGAGACAACTGATCACAAATTGTGTAAAAAATAACCACCAGTAGCGGCAATACACGCTTCCAGTCTGGTATGGAACGACTGCTGCACACATGCTACCATTTCAGTGGAGACATCTGAGCAGGCTGCAGTAGCACGTCGTTGCACGTCATCGGGTGTCGTTGCTTTGACCTTGCAGGCAGCGCCTTTCACCTTTCCGTACAAAAAAAAAGAAAAAAAAGAAAAAAAAGTCTACTGGCGTCAAATCCTGGGAACTGGTCGGCCAAGGTACAGATGTACAGATCCCCAGCGTCCATTGCAACGATTTGGTATCAACTCGTGAAGACATGTTCTAGTACTTCGTGTAGTATTAGTTGGACAGCCATCATGTCGCTACCACAGGTTCCTCCTAGTTTGCAGAGGAAGATTTTGTGGCATCCTTGCAAAATGATCTGTTAGGAGGCTGCGATACTTGTGCGCGTTCAGTGTTCACTCTAAGAAACACGGGCATATAAGCTGATGGTTCACTATCCCACACCACACGTTTACACTCCATGCACGCTGACGTTCCACCTGACGAAACCAACGGATATTTTCAACAGATCAACATTGCATGTTGCGACGATTTAACTGGCCATGATTGGTAAATGTGGCTTCATCACTAAGCAAGATACTGGATACACCTGGAGTATTCTGTCGTAATGCCCGTGTACAGAAATTAACACGATTCTCATAATCTTTTTCATTCAGCTCTTGCTGGAGAGAGGTGTGATAGGTATGGAACCTACGTCGATGGAAAATTCGTAGGACACTTCTCCAACCCATTGCGGGCGAGTTAACGTGTAGATCAACTGCAACAGCAGCAAGAACATTAATTTCCCTCCCCTCTGTCGTTAACTGTTTCATTGTCTAGGCGTTACAGCAGCACTTTCAGGTAGCTAGTTGAAGAGGTTGATAAATAACTGCCGAGATCGTTGACGTTCATAGGGATATATAGCCGCATATACCGTGCAAAAACGAACTACATTATTCCTATACTGTCAATACACCATGAGCACTTCGGCTTTTCATGCATTGGTAAACGCCATCGTCCACCCACAATCTTTCACACACTAAATGGTTAGCAAGCAGCAATGCACTCAAGGAACACACAAGCAAGCCGTAAGCAAACGTAGGAACATCGTAGTTGGCAACTACGCAGGTTTAATGGCGCAGTAAAGTGTGGGTGTGGGAGCTTTTCGAAATACGATACTTCGTAAACGACTCGCATTAGGCGCCTGTAAAAAACACCAGTGACATTCTAATTTAAACTGCTTTTAGTTTTTTGATGTCAACAAGCACTGTTCAGTTTAGAAAGGTGTATGTTTGCACAAAAAGCTATACATTCTAAGTATTATTACATTCTGTTTATTGGGTAACATTTCGAGCCCCTGACTACCATTCTGTAAAAACCACACGTCAATAGCAGTTGCACATTCCGCATTAACTGCCGTGCAGGTTTTAGGTGATTCACCCTGCATACACTCTGACACAGCCACAAGTCACTCCATAGACTCCCGGAATCGGAAGGTGCCCAGTTACGTTGGAAAAATTATTTTATTTTGTTCAGACTTAAAAATGAATTGTCCTGATATGGCCATTAACTCGGCACACCAACGGTAACGTAACATAATGAGAGAGCAGTTCCTATCCTTATTCGCACAATCAATGAAGTGAAAGCCTTGTTTGTAGAGAAAACATTGTAGCGGTATGCATTCATTGTCCTCGTTAAGAAATCCAGCTCTGATCACTAGCTGCCCCTTTTGTAATGAACGCGACAATAGTCCTTAACAGTGTTCAACTAACCGAGAACACCAGTAGGTTCTGAAGAAAATCCCGTAAGAGGTGTCGAAATGTCGTTCGTGTAGAAGATACTGCATCGTAACATGACAAAGCCTAACATAGAAAAAATAAAAACAAAAAGAAAAGAAAAAAAGCCTTGAGGTGTGTAAAACTGCATTGTGTATGTTTGAGGAATGGGTCGATGGGTGCATACGTGGAGGGGGAGGGATGTATGTGACATTACTTATCTTGCACTCTTCCAGTCACCATCAATGCAAAGAGAACTATCAATGCCGCCATGTGGAAGGAATCGCTTTAAATATTCTCCCGAAATCAGACAGCGATTTAAAAAACTCTTTTTTGGGAAGAAATAGACAACAAAAGAAAATAACGTCTCTTCGCTTGTTGGGAACAATTAAACTACATACTGGAAAGCTCACATTTTGCTCAACCTATGTCACAATACACGACAAACCGTTCTTGATCATTAGATAGACAAAACTGAAATACGTGTTGATGAGACATAACAATCGCCTATCTAACCCCTTTCCAAGTACGTATAGCTGGAGGACTTCAGCCCACGCTGTCAGTGAAATACTGTAAGTATCCTGTAACTTGGCAGTTTGCGTGCGAGATGCTGGGAACCGAGAACTCGGTAGAATTCCTTACAATCGCTCCCAGCAGCCCGTGGGCCGAAGTGGCAAGTTACAGCCTTGATATTGTTAGCTCTCTCCAACTGTATTTATGGTGCCTTCTTTTAGTGAAGAGTGGGTGTACTTCTTCAGAAAAGAGAACTTGACGATTACTTTAAGAGTACTGAGTTGTCTTCGGATTGTTGACAATAGGAAGAAAGGGGAGGGAGAACGTAATACAAGGGACAACATACAGATCTATGTAGAGCTTTGCGCCCCATCATTTGACGAACTAGATTCAACATTGTCTCACTTCTCCAGTAGAAGAGACACAGTCGAGAGTTTAACTTACGATAATTGGCACGTAATCTACTGATCAATAAATTTACGGAACCAGCCTGTCAACTTATAGTCGCTCAAATTCAAAGGTCGAAAATTCCTTCAATCTTTGGGATCCGAAAAGGCTACCTCAAGTGCTAGCTTACGTTTGAGACTTTGGCCGCCAAACTGCAATTCAGAAGTTATTTCCGTTCGCAGATTTCTGCTATGCGTTCACTTGCGTGTTTAGTTGCTAGTGAAATAGATCTCTTCGAATGAAATCTAGAAACACAGAGTCAAAAAGCGAAGTCCTTAGTTGTATTATGGACACTGCAACGCTTCTAAAAGAAGTCCTCATGCGCGAACAGGGGCATTTAAGCTATCATTATTATCATGCTCACAAATTAACCGAAGGAAAGATATCGCCATTATCACCCACCTGAAGTACGGGCAAGAGTCAAAGTTTTTCCTTGAGTCATCAGTCTTCTGACTGGTTTGATGCAGCCCGTCACAAATTCCTGTCCTGTACCAACATCTTCATCTCAGAGTAGCACTTGCAACCTATGTCTTCCTCTGGACGTGTTCCAATCTTTGCCTTCCTCTACAGTTTTTGACTTCTACAGCTTCCTCTAGTACCATGGACGTCATTCCATGATGTCTTAAGAGATGTACTGTCATCATGCCCCTTCTCCTAGTCAGTGTTTTCCACATTTTCCTTTCCTCTCCGATTCTGCGCAGAACCTCCTCATTCCTTACCTTATCAGTCCACTTAATTTGCAACATTCGTCTGTAGCACCACATCTCGAATGATTCGATTACCTTCTGTACCGGGATTCCAACAATAGGCGTTTCACTACCGTACAGTACTGTGTTCCAAACGTACCTCCTCATAAGTTTCTTCCTCGAATTAAGTCCTATGTTTGATACTAGAAGCCTTCTCTTTGCCGGAATGCCCTTTTTGTCAGTGCGAGTATGCTTTTGATGTCCTCCTTGCTCTGTCCGTCATTGGTTATTCCGCTGCCTAGGTAGTAGAATTCAGAATTTCATCTCCTTCTTGACCATCAGTCCTGATGTTACGTTTCTCGCATTTCTCATTTTTGCTACTTCTCATTACTTTCATCTTCCTTCGATTTACTCTAAATCCATATTCTATACTCAGTATACTGTTCATTCCATTTAGCAGTTCATGTAATGCTTATTCACTTTCACTCAGGATAGCAACGTCATCAGCGAATCGTATCATTGTCATCCTTCCACCTTGAATTTTAATCCCACTCCTTTTTTAATTATACTCTCGATAAACTCATGGAACTTGACAACTGGTCTTCTTTCCTTTTCCCCTTCAGTAAAACGTATTTCTCTCAACGACGGATGATTTGACGGAGAACTTGTTTGCAGAAATCTCTATTTTGGTTGTGCTGGAAACGTTCCATCTTGTCTTCATTCTGAGAGGATCCGCCGCCGAATGGTTTCTTCATACAGGAAAGAGGCAGACGTCACTGGATGCTATATTAGGAGAATACGGGAAGGGACGGGGCTTGAGGCAAAATTTTAAGAGTCTGCAGAAGCAGAAGAATAAGCTGGGACTTTATCGTGGAACAGGGACACCCCCTCTGGCTGCTTGTCGCGATTCTTTGCCTTAACAGTCCCACGTAACCTCTTCAGGAGATTTCGTTAACAGAGTCCCGGGACGGTTTGCGACTCAGGAGGATAAACTGTTAGCTCTACAACATGGCAGTCGCAAAAGAATTCAGTGTCACCTTGCCCGATGATGATTCTGTCTTCGTATTTTTCGGCGGAGGTGAACCCACATACTTCCACTGGACGGTTTGTTACTTTTTCGTGGTATCGTTGTGATTCACTGATCTCTTGTCCACGGACATCACGCAACTAAACAAGTAATTTCGAGTGGCTTGACACAGCTTCAACGTTTCTGCTACCGCATCGGTTCGGTGGGGTTTGTGAATGAGTGCAAGTAGTCTCGCAACCCAGCGATCTTAGTCATGTTAAAACGTTGTGTGAGATGTGGGAAACTGATCCGTGACTGATATTCACATCTCGATTGTAATCCGCCGATCTTCGGGTACTAGAAAATGAGCTTTTCTATCGATTCCCGTTTGTTGACGGAGAAATAGTCTTTAGCACATCGTTTTCCGTTACTAAGACTTGCCAAACCAAACTGGAAGCGTCATAACCATCTAACCACTGTGTAGCATGAGGGACCATTGTCGTGACACATTTGTACCAACTCAGCGTGGATTGTTGTAGCGCTGTTCGCCTTCAAATGCAGGAAACGAAGTAACTCACAATACTCCACCTCGTCGATGGGTTGCCTCGTTCTGCGTTTTGTCCTTTAGCGGCGTGCTTAAGCTACTGTGGCGCACGGATTTCGTTGTAGGCAACGATTCCTGATATCTTACTGCTAACAAATTGGTTCAGCAAACTTATTTTTCTTCCTATGTCACATTTAAAACTCTGAATAACCCTCCCGGTGTGTTGCGTACACTTTTAATGATTCGCAGAGACTTGTTTTTCCATTTTCAGGGTGCCATACCTCAACCGGAAAGAACAGAACACTTTCTTGTCTGCTGGTCTTTCGGTCCAATTGTTAAAAGCCGTTTTTCTCATCAACGGATGGACGTAACAACTTCAAATTTATGTCATATGCCTAGGTCTACGGTTCTTTGGCGGTGTAAAGAACCGAAGCTTTAGAAGCTTCAATGCAATCACAAGAGACGGCCATTTATGTCACATGATACTCGGAAAATCATTCATCAAAACCCATAGGTACTCTTCATTCGCCTAGAATCATGACAGTTCTCAAGACGAAAGGTTTCACAGTACAAGTAATGGAAAAATGCGTAATTGTTAATTTGTAATTATATCACACGAAAAACCTTTCTTTTTCATTTGTTATCCGACTGTGATTTTCCGTATGGCTGTTAAGAACGAGTAAACGTATCAATCGAAATGTATGTCACATACTAGCGGCTATAGTCCCTTGTAGCGTAAGAGAGTCAAGCTACTAAGTTAACGCAGTCATGTATGTCATATTTTGACGTTCGCAAATATATTCATTAAAACCTTTAGGGTAATTCCTATTGAGCTAGAATCATGAGATTTGGCAGGAAACAAGGTTTCTCAGTACAAGTAAATGAAAAACCAGAAAATTCTTAATTTGTAACCATATTACACAAAAAAATACAGTTCTTCTTTTGTCGGTTCTTATCAGATTTTCAAATTTTCGAAAGTCTTGGAATTCCCGGAATCGATATCTTGCCAGCATCAGTGTCTATAACAGATCAGAGTCGTAGAGATTCCAGATTCCCGGGAGGGGAATATGTCTATACACACAATTAAGTTCGTACGGAGTCTCAGAGTGCGAGCGCTACTCGGACCTCGCCATTTTTCTTCTTTTTTTCCGGCTGATTTGAAGCTACCTACTACGATTAGATGTACGTGCATGGAATTTTGACGGTTGAAACTGTATTTCAACTGAGTGTAGTAAATTTGTCTCTACGACATTTTGCAATTCGGTGTTGTCTCTATAGACAGCTGTTCCCGAGGCAATCGATAGGTGCCGAATATGAATTTACAAAACAATTTTTTTGCTGCATATAATGCAGACTATGTATGTTAGCACGAAGGAATGTGAAGTAACCTACGGCTGGGATATAGCCACTTCCGCAATGGGGACGATAAGTAATCGGAGCATGAGGATTTGACACAGACAACGCTGGGTTAACCACAGGAACAGTTGAGCAGGGACCTTGTAAGCGACGGGATCGTCATTAGACAAAGAAGTTCCCGCCTGAGTCAACTAACGGTGTTCACCTGTCATACAGCTAACATCTGACAGGCCGCACTTTCTCTGCAATTACTAATAACTCGCCGGGAATTCTGCGGATGCCGAGAAAGGTCAGCCGCAACATCCGTCACGGAAAGTGTCCTTCATCCCAAACGGGAAAAAAAGTCCCTCACAGCATCACGAAGGAAACCGATCTACAGCATAGTATCTCCCGTAAGTTTATAGCAATAATACTGTGTCTGTGATTTGTGGTTTAGTTGGTAACAGTTAGGGATAAAGATATGCTAGAGAACATGCCCTGTTAATTCACTTGTCAACTTGGCAATCTTTTCTCTTTTTTGCCCACACCCTTGAGATTTCACAAGGTATCACAGAATTCAAGTACAGATAATTTCGGTATGTTTCAGATTTTTCAGGACAAAACTTTTCAATTACTATAAATTTTATTGGTTTTGACCGCGTTACTCTGTAATACAATAAGAACTACAGGAAAACTGTTTTGGCTATCATTAAACTGGTGGTCAAAACGTGAGTGATAGCGTGTAAAACCAGTAGTCAGTGATGGTTTAGCAGTCTTTTAATTTTAACAAATTACGCTTAGTAGCCATGTTATTATGGTTAACACTTTACGCCGATACCAGTTGTAATGTAAACATGATCTGTGGATGATTGTTAGCCAACCGAAACCTTTTAACATTTGGTTGTTATTGCATCATATTGCGATGAACACCATTAAAATCTATGAGAGATAATAAAGATATCATTGTGCTGTCACCAGACGATTGCTTGTCTTAACAATCTTTTCAATTACTTGACCTGCTCGGAATGGCGCAGTAGCCTACGAGACACTGAAGAAAGGCGGACCCGAATAGAATCCGCGCATTGCATTTACGACCGCAGGTCCACTGCCTGCTTGCCACCCTCGTTCAGGCAGTTGTCACTGTACGTTATATGCCTTCTGCTACACATTGTAACGGCCACTTTTTGAGTACAGGTGTAGGTATTCAGAGATACCTCTAAGCGGAAAACATGTCGAGCAGAGTTTTCTGTATCCAATCCGGACGATGATACTCAAATCCTACGACCAGTTTGTCTTCTAAACGTACTCGGTAAAGTATCTGAAGGACTGTTACAAGATCATGAACTGCTACGAGGGATGATTCCTCAGAACTACGGGTTTACAAGAGGTAAGTCAGCTTAAGACGTAATTAATAAAACAATCACACCAGCGACAGACACTCATTTTACATACGCCCTTACGATGATGATCGATGTTACTGGTGCTTTAGATAACCTGTGGTGGCCGTCTTTCTTCTGTCGCCTTAGAGAACCGTAGTATCCATAGGCGCTATACAATTGCCTTATAGAATAACGCCGCGGAAAACCTGCATCTTCAATACGGGAAAGCTGCATCTTCAGTATGGGAGACCTGCATCTACAATACGCCCCGGAAAGGAAATGACGGATACTACATCAAAAGGCTGACAGCAGCGATCAGTGTGTTGTCCACAGGTTTCGGATGTAGCACTGGAACATATACTTCAGACGTTACATCACAGCGGTACCGTAAGCGGACTGTTAAAATTTGCCCATGGCTTGTTCATTGTAATATTTGACTCCAGAACAATTATAGAAGACCAATGTAATGCAGCGCTCCACGAAGTTGAAGGATTCTGTCGAAGTGTCAAATTATTACTGTCATCTCACAAACTACATACCTCCTGCTGAAATAATAAAATAATGTTAAACGGTGTAACTGTAGTGTTGGCAGAAGAGCCAACACCGTGTTACTAGAGGAGGCCGAAATGCACGCGTTTTAGCTCACGCAGGCTGGCGTTAGGAGGGAAGAACTATATTGACGTGAGGTCTGGAACATGACAAGGAATGAGAATTCAGAAAGCGGACGTAATTAGTTTCATACTTAACTTAAATCCATTAATGATGAACGTCGCTCTTGACGGCACATGATTCACAATTTTATCTGTTCAGAATAGTAACTGAATATGGCGTCTTGCTAGGTCGTAGCACATGACGTAGCTGAAGGCTATGCTAAACTGTCGTCTCTGCAAATGAGAGCGTATGTAATCAGTGAACCATCGCTAGCAAAGTCGGCTGTACAACTGGGGCGAGTGCTAGGGAGTCTCCCTAGACCTGCCGTGTGGCGGCGCTCGGTCTGCAACCACTGATAGTGGCGACACGCGGGTCCGACGTATACTAACGGACCGCTGCCGATTTAAAGGCTACCACCTACCAGGTGTGGTGTCTGGCGGTGACACCACGTAACGATTAGGAGAAGCGTCGTAAAGGTATATCTAAGGGTGCTACTGGCTGAACGTTGTAATTTTATACCTGGTATGGAGGAGGCTAGCAGAAGAGATCAAATCAGATGCACGAAATTATAACCACTGTAGACAGACACTTTCGGCTTCCCTTGAAAACAATCATTGCATACCACCAATGGAAATTAGCATCAGTTGGAGGATACGGTACGAGTGTTTGAGCTCATACAGTGCAGCCTCTAAAGTCAGCTTCGTTAGTCAGAAGAGTTCAACGAGGAGTCGTGCTAAGGTTAAAGACCGCATAATGTCGACCCTGAACGACGCATTGTTAGCAGTTCTGGGAGTATGACAATGGACTTGGAACTTATGAAAATATGAGTCCTTTTTTGGTTAAAGAAAAGAATCAAATGGAAGTACGAAGGATGCTTAGAACTGAGGTCGATATGAAAAGATTAATACAATATTACACATTGCACTTGTGCAAAATGGATGAGACACTTCAATCACAGGCAGAAGAATATATGAATTTCACCCTAACATGAGTGAGAGACTGGAAATGAAACTACTTCGCCCATCTAGAGGACTCATACAGTACCTAATAACTCATGCTACTTATCTGTACAGCAGAAGATGAATGAGAGTTGCCCGTGCGGCAGTGTGGCCACTCCAGAACACAAGTTGTGAGATGTGCACTCTATCAAGGTGCAGCGGGTAGAGATAGTCCGTCGTTAAGGACGCTGGATCCCAAAACAGCGTTGGCACAACGTGGGCAATACTACAGCCACATATCCAAGAAGGCTAAGGACAATTACACGAAGATTTGAACCACATGTCAGCATGCTGCTACCCCTGCTGGACAATACATTCTGAAGATTGACCGAAGCTCGGTGAACACTGAATGAAACGGTTATCAAGACTTGCCACCACCGCACTAGTGCAACTGATCACAGAAGTGTGTGTTCTAAGATGTTACAGTCAACAGTGGCAGCGCTTGTTACAATGGAAACACTGCTGTCGTGCTGATCTATGTCCAACGAATCCAAAAGACAATGAGTGGTGACCGGGTGTGGCATGAGGGCTGATCCTGTAGCGGAAACAACCGTCTACAGTTTAGATGCATCCTAATAAATAAACAACACCAGAAGAGAATCAGTAGTACGAGCTGTCGTATTAGTAGTTTGGTTCACGGTAGTTTTGTAGAGGTAGAAAGTATTGTAGTAATAGCACTTTTGTAGTATTAGATCTTTTGGTAATTTTTGTGCTAGGAATAAACAATTAATATGTGCATAGTATTCTATCCACAAAAATTTGAGTTTATGGTCTGTACTAGATTAGCAGAAAATATGCTGTAACCGTAAAGGATACATAAAAAAATAATCTACGCTCTTATTGCATTTTCGCGGCTACCGCCGTCGGAGGTTCGAATCCTGCCGCGGGCATGGGTGTGTGTGATGTCCTTAGCCTAAGTTAGTTTTAGATTAAGTAGTGTGTAAGCCTAGGGACCGATGAACTTAGTAGTTTGGTCCCATAATAACTTACCACAAATTTCCTATTTCCAATTTCTTATTGCATTTTATAATGTTATCCAATCTGACGAACTCTAATTACCTCGTCGTCGACAGCAAGTTAATCTTCCAACTTGACACGACGTGACTGTGCACGTATCGTTTCACTTCGCATATATCCATTTCTGACAGCAACAAGTCACTCTGCTTGCTTGAAAGTGCGCTAAATGATTTTCTGTGACATTAACAAGGGGGCCTTACGGACTAACCCTTTTCGATTTTCCTCAAACAGTTAAAAAAAAGTGCATAATCGCCCTCGAAAATTAGAAAATTTCCGGACGCTGCCAATGGAAGAAAGACTGTTAGTCTATTAACACGCACACACACAGGTGGGTAAAAATATAGTGTAATTAGGCTTGTATTCGTGAACTCTGAGGTTGGAACCTTGCTAGTAGCACTTTTGGAGTGATGCTAGTAACATATGTTGTCTACTTTTATTTAAAATCCGTATTTATCGACATAAGAAAACGTTACTTAACGAGTATTGTATAGAGTGTTCTATAAAAATAACTTCTTTGTATATTTAATTACTGGTACTACGAAAACGGATTAAAATCTCATAAAAAACATACAATATGAATTTTTGCTAAATGAAAAAAGCATATACGTTAATTACGCTGTTCAATGTCTAGAAACAAGAAGCGTTCCATTTCCTATTCCCTGCCCTCCCGTCCGTTGTGTCGTGTTTCCAGAAGCTGAAGCCGCTACTTCTGAGAAAAGTAGCTCCTCAGTTAGCGTCGTGAGTGTATCCCGTACCGGTCCTTGCCACTACCGGGATTCGAACGCGGGCCCGCTGCAGGACAGCCATGTACACAGACCAATTAGCTACAGAGGCGGGATCTCGCATTTATGTAAAAAAAGTAATTAGATATAAAATACTGATTGTTTAAAAATATTGTTTATACCTGGTGATCAAAAAGTCAGTATAAATTTGAAAACTGAATAAACCACGGAATAATGTAGATAGAGGAGTAAAAATTGACACACAAACTTGGAATGACATGGGGTTTTATTAGAACAAAAAAAAAGTATTGCTAGACGCGTGAAAGATCTCTTGCGCGCGTCGCTTGGTGATGATCGTGTGCTCAGCTGCCACTTTCGTCGTGCTTGGCCTCCCATCTCCCCAGACCTCAGTCCGTGCGATTATTGGCTTTGGGGTTACCTGAAGTTGCAAGTGTATCGTGACCGACCGACATCTCTAGGGATGCTGAAAGACGACATCCGACGCCAATGCCTCACCATAACTCCGGACATGCTTTACAGTGCTGTTCACAACATTATTCCTCGACTACAGCTATTGTTGAGGAATGATGGTGGGCATATTGAGCATTTCCTATAAAATGCATCATCTTTGCTTTGTCTTACTTTGTTATGCTAATTACTACTATTGTGATCGGATGAAGCGCCATCTGTTCGGACATTTTTTGAATTTTGTATTTATTTGGTTCTAATGAACCCCCTTGTCATTCCAAGCATGTGTGTCAATTTGTACCTCTCTATCTACATTATTTCGTGATTAATTCAGTTTTCAAATTTATACTGACTTTTTGATCAACCGGTACTGTAACAGCACTCGGAAACTTCTAATTTAGAATGATAGTTTTTTTTTTTTTTTTTTTATTTATTTATTTTTTTTAACTGTAGAATTGTGTCGTTACGCTTTCGAAAATTAATGTCCGCGCACTGATCTACAAATCACGAAAGTATGAAAGAAATGGATGAGGGCAGAACAATTCGTGAAGTTCCCTGGTAAGCTGTGGCCTAAACCCTTTTACGCTCAATCTTTTCGAAGCTGCCACCGTAGCTTTCTCTGGGGTACATTACACTTCTGAGGTAGATTCTGGGCAGAGACGCGTAAACTGGAAGGTTCACATAACGATGCGCACGAAACCAGTTGGCGTGCGGCGGTGTGGAGGCGCAGCCCGCGTCGCGCGCTGCCCGGGGCGCCTCGTCCATCAGCGCAGCAGACGCGCAGCCGCGGGCAGCCGGGCGGGATGCAGGCCGCGACCGCAGCCTCTTCCGCGCTAACCGGTTGCCGCTTCATTCATGAGTCCGCGCAAGCGTCTGTGTCACCTGCAGCTCGCACGCACGCACGTATTGCTCACACGCAGACACACACATATGGCAGTTATCCTGTCCCGCCTACACCGCAGAGCCCGGAAACTTTCTCAGTACTGGGCCACAAAATTAGAGAAAATGAGTGTCCAAATTTAGGTGGGCTTTACTGCAAGTTGAAAGAGACAGAGAAAGAGAGAGAGAGAGAGAGAGAGAGAGAGGGAGGGAGGGAGGGAGTGAGGTCTTATCAACTGAAGGACCAATGGAACTTGTACAGGTATGCATATTCAAATACAGATATACACTACTGGCCATTAAAATTGCTACACCACGAAGATGACGTGCTACAGACGCGAAATTTAAACGACAGGAAGAAGATGCTGTGTTATACAAATGATTAGCTTCTCATAGCATTCACACAAGTTTGGCGCCGGTGGCGACACCCTCAATGTGCTGACATGAGGAAAGTTTCCAATCGATTTCTCATACACAAACAGCAGATGACCGGCGTTGCCCGGTGAAACATTGTTGTGATGCCCCGTGTAAGGAGGAGAAATGCGTACCATCACACATCCGACTTTGATAAATGTCGGATTGTAGCCGTACGCGATTGCGGTTTATCGCGACATCGCTGCTCGCGTTGGTCGAGATCCAATGACTCTTGCCATAATATGCAATCGGTGGGTTCAGGAGAGAAATACGGAACGCCGAGATAGTGTAGCTGAGGCGGAATAAGGGGAACGAGCCCGCATTCGCCGAGGCAGATGGAAAACCGCCTAAAAACCATCCATAGACTGGCCGGCTCACCGGACCTCGACACAAATCGGCCGGGCGGATACGTGCCGGGGACCGGCACTCCATCCCGCCAGGAAAGCAGTGCGTTAGACCGCACGGCCAACCGGGTGGGCATTGTCCATAGGTTAGTTAGGTTTAAGTACTTCTAGGGGACTGATGACCTCAGATGTTATGTCCGATAGTGCTCAGAGCCATTGGAACCATCGCAAATTGCTACAGATTTCAATGCTGGGCCATCAACAAGTGTTTTTAATTACTGAACGCCCTTCGGTCATTGTAGCAATGAGATACATGTATTAGTACACTTGGCCTCAATACAAGGATTTATCACGAAACTAACCATGAAATCACCAAAAACATACCCGTATATAAAAAAACGGAGTTGCTTTCTTCTTTCAAAAAATTAAAAAATATCCGTGCTTCATTACAAAGACTCTGCATTCTTTTTTATATATGTCTGGTTTTTGTTCCTTTTTACATCTAATTATACTGAGACCGAGTGTACTAATATACTTACCTCTTTACTAGAATGTGTTATTTACTTGTTATCATTTCATACGTTTGATTTTGTACACGAAATCCCTGATCTTTTATTATAATTCTCATATTGTTTTATTCACGCCAACCGGTATCTGATTGTATGCTTAGATTATTACAGTTCAGATGTAAATTTAATTCTCTATACCTCTTAAGGAATATGTTGTACATATTTTGTAAACTTTAGTTTGTCGTTATAATATCATTGACACTTGTATAGTGGACTTACACTATATTGCATAGTTGTTGTTTGCTAATGTACAGGAGCCTGAAGATCACGCTAATGAAGAGCGAAACTGGTTGCTTGAATAATTAAATCTGTAGACCCGTATCCACATCTACATGATGGGGCTATAAAAACAACTTATAATCATCCAACACCGAGAATTATTGGTTAGAGAATGAAAATTAATTACAGAAATACGAAACCCGCAGGATAATACTGTCTGTGTCCTAGACCCGAAGTAGTCTACTTCTCTCTGAAAGTAGGATGCAGAAAGAGACCTTTAGGGATCTTACCTAGACGCACGAGGTAAGATAGCTGATATACAGGGTGTTACAAAAAGGTACGGCCATAGTTTCAGGAAACATTCCTCACACACAAAGAAAGAAAATATGTTATGTGGACATGCGTCCGGAAACGCTTACTTTCCATGTTAGAGCTCATTTTATTACTTCTCTTCAAATCACATTAATCATGGAATTGAAACACACAGCAACAGAATTTACCAGCGTAACTTCAAACACTTTGTTACAGGAAATGTTCAAAATGCCCTCCGTTAGCGAGGATACATGTATCCACCCTCCGTCGGATGGAATCCCTGATGCGCTGATGCAGCCCTGGAGAATGGCGTATTGTATCACAGCCGTCCACAATACGAGCACAAGAGTCACATCATTTGGTACCAGAGTTGCGTAGACAAGAGCTTTCAAATGCCCCCATAAATGAAAGTCAAGAGGGTTGAGGTCAGGAGAGCGTGGAGGCCATGGAATAGTCCACCTCTACCAATCCATCGGTCACCGAATCTGTTGTTGAGAAGCGTACGAACACTTCGACAGAAATGTGCAGGAGCTCCATCATGCATGAACCACATGTTGTGGTTCAGATGGTTCAAATGGCTCTGAGCGCTATGGGACTTAACATCTGAGGTCATCAGTCCCCTAGAACTTAGAACTACTTAAACCTAACTAACCTAAGGACATCACACACATCCATGTCCGAGGCAGGACTCGAACCTGCGACCGTAGCGGTCGCGCGGTTCCAGACTGAAGCGCCTAGAACCACTCGGCCACCTCGGCCGGCCACATGTTGTGTCGTACTTGTAAAGGCACATGTTCTAGCAGCACAGGTAGAGTATCCCGTATGAAATCATGATAACGTGCTCCACTGAGCGTAGGTGGAAGAACATAGGTCCCAATCAAGACATCACCAACAATGCCTGCCCAAACGTTCACAGAAAATCTCTGTTAATGACGTGATTGCACAACTGCGTGCGGATTCTCGTCAGCCCACACATGTTGATGGTGAAAATTTACAATTTGATCACGTTGGAATGAGCTCTAACATGGAAATTAAGCGTTTACGGACACATGTCCACATAACATCTTTTCTTTATTTGTGTGTGAGGAATGTTTCCTGAAAGTTTGGCCGTAACTTTTTGTAACACCCTGTATAAATCCGTTTGCAACAAGCTCAATAAAACGTTAGTTTATCAGAAAAGGCAGTCGCTTACACTGTCTTCCTATGATGCATCGAGAGTGTGAGGTTTTTAAGAAATGAAACTAAGATTAGTGGTTCTCTGAACAAGGAGGCAGTCAGTGATTTGTGACAGCTCTTAGTGGTCTGCACGGGGATTTTATTCACGCACTCAAAGGACCCAGATAAGACTTACATAGCAAGCATCGTGTTTCACATAAATTAGGAAACACTGTAGTCAGCACGAAATCTGAGAACATATCACTCCCATCAACAGGGATAGCGGCGACGAAATTTATACCTGTTGCAAAGACTAATAGCTCCGTTGTCCACCGTTTAACGTTCAGCGATACACAACTGTTTAAAAAGTTCATTATATAAATCATAAGCACAGGTTATTAACGAAAATAATAACATCCCGCGTGTAACAGCAAATGTGTACAAAGCAATTCGATCCATGTAGGAAGGAGATCTGAATGGAGGTACATCAGTCGAAATGGTTATAACTGTAGGAAAAGTGGACAACTTTTCAAGTTATTTACATAATACCTGTGGAGAAGGAAAATCCACAAAAACATTTAAAAAATGCTGTTTATTTATCAGCCCCTTCTCCCTTAATTTGAAAGACATACACTCCTGGAAATTGAAATAAGAACACCGTGAATTCATTGTCCCAGGAAGGGGAAACTTTATTGACACATTCCTGGGGTCAGATACATCACATGATCACACTGACAGAACCACAGGCACATAGACACAGGCAACAGAGCATGCACAATGTCGGCACTAGTACAGTGTATATCCACCTTTCGCAGCAATGCAGGCTGCTATTCTCCCATGGAGACGATCGTAGAGATGCTGGATGTAGTCCTGTGGAACGGCTTGCCATGCCATTTCCACCTGGCGCCTCAGTTGGACCAGCGTTCGTGCTGGACGTGCAGACCGCGTGAGACGACGCTTCATCCAGTCCCAAACACGCTCAATGGGGGACAAATCCGGAGATCTTGCTGGCCAGGGTAGTTGACTTACACCTTCTAGAGCACGTTGGGTGGCACGGGATACATGCGGACGTGCATTGTCCTGTTGGAACAGCAAGTTCCCTTGCCGGTCTAGGAATGGTAGAACGATGGGTTCGATGACGGTTTGGATGTACCGTGCACTATTCAGTGTCCCCTCGACGATCACCAGTGGTGTACGGCGAGTGTAGGAGATCGCTCCCCACACCATGATGCCGGGTGTTGGCCCTGTGTGCCTCGGTCGTATGCAGTCCTGATTGTGGCGCTCACCTGCACGGCGCCAAACACGCATACGACCATCATTGGAACCAAGGCAGAAGCGACTCTCATCGCGGAAGACGACACGTCTCCATTCGTCCCTCCATTCACGCCTGTCGTGACACCACTGGAGGCGGGCTGCACGATGTTGGGGCGTGAGCGTAAGACGGCCTAACGGTGTGCGGGACCGTAGCCCAGCTTCATGGAGACGGTTGCGAATGGTCCTCGCCGATACCCCAGGAGCAACAGTGTCCCTAATTTGCTGGGAAGTGGCGGTGCGGTCCGCTACGGCACTGCGTAGGATCCTACGGTCTTGGCGTGCATCCGTGCGTCGCTGCGGTCCGGTCCCAGGTCGACGGGCACGTGCACCTTCCGCCGACCACTGGCGACAACATCGATGTACTGTGGAGACCTCACGCCCCACGTGTTGAGCAATTCGGCGGTACGTCCACCCGGCCTCCCGCATGCCCACTATACGCCCTCGCTCAAAGTCCGTCAACTGCACATACGGTTCACGTCCACGCTGTCGCGGCATGCTACCAGTGTTAAAGACTGCGATGGAGCTCCGTATGCCACGGCAAACTGGCTGACACTGACGGCGGCGGTGCACAAATGCTGCGCAGCTAGCGCCATTCGACGGCCAACACCGCGGTCCTGGTGTGTCCGCTGTGCCGTGCGTGTGATCATTGCTTGTACAGCCCTCTCGCAGTGTCCGGAGCAAGTATGGTGGGTCTGACACACCGGTGTCAATGTGTTCTTTTTTCCATTTGCAGGAGTGTACAATAAAAATTCCACCTATTGCATAGAAATAAAATATTAGCTGTTACTCACGCAAAGGCTCTAGAAGTAAATAAGCACAGTAAACCACTTGATTAATCATGATCGACATTAAAATATGGTACAAAGAGGACGAATGATCACTTTGTCCGCCGGCCACGGTGGTCTAGCGGTTCTAGGCGCTCAGTCCGGAACCGCACGACTGCTACGGTCGCAGGTTCGAATCCTGCCTCGGGCATGGATGTTGGTGATGTCCTTAGGTTAGTTAGGTTTAAGTAGTTCTAAGTTATATGGGACTGATGACCACAGATGTTAAGTCCCATAGTGCTCAGAGCCATTTGAACCATTTGAGCCATCACTCTGTCCGATGTTCATAGACATTGAGATATTTTTGGCCTAAGTTTCAAAAACTATGTACTAAAAGCCCTTGAGAAACGAGGCACTCATTTAATCACATGTGGAGAGTATATGCTTCATGCCAAATCTTCCGTTAGACTTCATAAGGGTAACTAGAAATTCGAAACTGGAAGAGGAGGCAGATAAGGAGCTTCTTAATCTCCAATTTTTTGTTCAGCCAGACTGGAAGAAATTTTTACATTCTTAAACTGGGGAAAACAGGAAACACGTCTTGGTGGACCATATTTGACCCCCCTTCGATTAGCTTACGACAAAGTACTGTTCGCCGCTAGTGCAGTTCAGTTTAAATAACTCGTGTAAGAACTTTGCTGGACAAGTCTGAAAGTAGGCGTATTGAATCAGTTTTACTAACACTGAGAGAATGAGGGATGACCACGCCAAATTCTAAATTTGTGAGACGCCGACTCAGGCTAACCAACCTTAAAGTCGTTTTAATATTCTGTTCTGCTTGGACCGACACAGAGACAAATTGCTTAGAGACGCACACGAATCTGTGACGCAATTGATCGATCAATCAGAAAACTGTCACTCGTCAATGAGTCCTGGGTATTGGTTCTCACATAATCATTAAGGATAAATAACTGGAGGGGTCAGCTATCTTCTGGATTGGAAGTCTCTGCTTAGGTTAAAATCAACAGTCGATATCGCAACAATATTTTTTTATTAATCGGTTTCAGCTTATGTTAAAGCCATCTCCAGAAGTTTTTTTGCTTTTCGCAATTACACACATGAAAAAAACGGAAAAACTATACAATAGGGAGATAAACACTGAACTTTAAAACTATTTAATTGAAAATTATATCGGCTTCACAAGGCATGCAAGGAACGAGTAAGATGTGAGTGACCGTCATCCGAACAGGTGATGAAATTCATAATCACAGCTGAATAAACAATGATTACTCTCATCGTCCTAGGAAACAAGGTGTAGAGACAGTATGCAAGTGCCTACAGCTACTTAGTCACGGGTGAGCCCTCGTCTATGAGACTAATTAAATCGTGCTCCCTAACCATATTCACTATGAAACGAATCGGAAATATGAAATCATGATCCTCCCGTGATAAGACACACCACTATTTACGAATCAAGAAGACAAAACTTTCTTCGTCTGCTACTTGCCGGTGGCAGCAACTGATCAGTCATGGTACGATGAACTGATTCTTGAGGATATTGCATTTATAAATTACAGTTTCCGGAAATATCTGAGGATAGTCAAGTTACGGTTTCAACGCTAAGTTTTCGGATAAGAATGCGTTGGGGCAAGGATCTAACATGAAAAAATTATATCATAAGTTTGACGTTATGATAGCCAGTTGACTGCAGTATATAACTTCTACGCTAGAGGTGAAACGTCCCCTTAGAAAAAGTATGAATGACACTGCTGAGAAAACTCTTACGTTATTTGATAAAGAGACAGATGAGCAAAACTGAACGTACTCAGACATTTCTCTCTTTACTTATTCTGATCATCACCAAACTGACACACAATATTTTTAGCGCAACGCAATCTGACTTTCAATAATCCCTACAAAAGAATGGCCCTGACTAACAATAACCTATACCAGGGGTCTCCAAACTACGGCCCGCGGGCCGAAAGCGGCCCGCGAGAGCCGGCAAACCGGTCCGCGTTAGCTGGCCGGACACCCCTGGTATCCGGCCCGCCAAATACTTGAGATGGTACCTACACTGCCAACAATTGAGTTTCGAGGCTTATCGCGACCAAAACACCGTGACATTGGCTCTGCTACTCGCTACAAGACTACATAACTAAACTTATTGTTGCGCCGATTGAAATAACAATGCGTTGACATACTCTACCTCTGTTACGTCTTGCAGTAATAGTGCTGCTAACAATGATTTTGAGATTTCGTTAACTTTGCTTTCGTGAAGAATGTGCAGTGACATACTTTTTTGTCGGTGAAATTCGCCAGAATAAAATACGCCAGAATTTCGGTCAGGTACGTCCATCAATCAAAATTATGTAATTAAATAAAAATCGTAGTTCGTTTCAGTGCTATTCCCACAACCTTAGATTTTTGCGATTTCATCTTTCCTTTAGCCTTACATTACGGTGATCGTGGAGTGCTAGGGTGCTTTAATCCCACTAGGTAGATCTTGGCCCTTATGACTTCGTGGAGGGGTCAACGTGGCCCGCGGACTAAAACGTTTGGAGACCCCTGGCCTATACCTTTCATGAATCGCTTACCTCACAAAAATCTTCGTTACTCCAACTACTGCAATACAGCGAGCGCCAATACTGCCAGCTAAATAAAACATTCTAACTACTGAAGGCACTAACTACTGTAGGCATAGTCAGCAAATGAAAGTTTTTATAGAGAACAAACAATGTAATTACCTTAATAATGTTCAAAAGTGAAAATATATATATCAATTCATGACATCCAGTCTGAAAATTTCCTTTTTCTGACGGACTCACGTCCAGATCGTCCGCTCATATTAATATCTCAAAACTCTGGCATCTCTCTCCCCACAGCCACCACCGCTGGCGGTTCACCTCCAACTGCCCAACGCTACGCGCTGTTCACATCCAACTTCCAACACTACACTATCGAATATTCCAACAATGAGTCCAACCAGCCACAGATTGCGCACAGCGCAGTTAGCAATTTTCATACAGAGCACAACGTAACATTACCAATATAAAAACCTAAACAGCATACTTACAGAGGAAACTCCCACTTGATATAATTTTCATTCTTTTCTACGTATTTTCAGTATTTTTGTGGGACATAAAATGATTAAACTGTGGTTTTCTAGGTCCATGCCGTTCAAATGGTTCAAATGGCTCTGAGCACTATGGGACTCAACTGCTGTGGTCATCAGTCCCCTAGAACTTAGAGCTACTTAAACCTAACTAACCTAAGGACATCACACACATCCATGCCCGAGGCAGGATTCGAACCTGCGACCGTAGCAGTCGCACGGTTCCGGACTGCGCGCCTAGAACCGCGAGACCACCGCGGCCGGCTCCATGCCGTTAGAATGAGAATATCAGTTTATTCAGCTCTTTAAAGAGACACGGGGTATACATTAAAATTCCACGACGCTATGACATTCACACTTTCTCAGCCATCAGTTTGACAATATGGATAATTTTGCATTTTCATTCCCAGGCAAATAATTGAGTAATTACGCCAACACCATAGCTACTTTGTGACGATGACATTCGAATGATTCATCCCATTCTAGTGATCCAGTGAGAAATATCATTATCGAAAATTAACCTTTAATCCTAGCGCGATGTGTGGGACACTTCATCCCGTGCTCCCGCAATTATTCACGTCCTTTAGAAGTTTGTACTGAGCGCTTTGAAACGCTGAAATGTGCCACCATTTTCCAAATTCAGACTCTAAATTACCTTTCATCACGGAGCAATGTATCGTGCTGTACGCCACAAGTACGGGAACATTAAGTTCAGGCCGCATTACACAATGTAATCACTTTTCCCAGTATGCAACAGGTCAGCGACATTATCACCACATTCCTTCGGAATGTAGTAATACAGCTGTATTTGATCCGGCAGACAGGATATTGAACTGAGCGATGTCTGCATTAGATTCGTGACCAGTCAGAGGCGTGCGGTCAAGTCGTGACCATTTGCTAATGATTTTGTGGCGCCAGAATTCTTCAGCCTGCATGCGGCCTACATTCAGTAGTACTGTGTTCGATACTTACCTAAGGCAATCCGTGACAGCGAAGGAAGAAAACAGGCAACGAAAGGAAAGTTTCGTGGTTTGGTGTTTACCGTCTCGTTGAGATAACTATTTGAAAATTAACACTCTGAGGTGACAAAATTTGTGGGATAGCGATATGCACATATGCAGATGGCGGTAGTATCGAGTATAGAAGGTATAAAAGGGCAGTGCATTGGCGGAACTCTCTTTTGTTCTCAAGTGATTCACGTGAAAAGGTGTCCGACGTCACTGTGCGAGCGTGACGGCAATTAATAGATTCTGAAAGCGGAATGGTAATTAGAATTCAACGCATGGAACCTTCTATTTCGGAAATCGTTACGGAACTGAATACTGTGAGAGCGATAGCGACAAGAGAGTGACGAGAATACTAAATTTCAGGCATTACATCTGATCACAGACAGTGTTTGAATTCCTAAGGGACCAAACTGCTGAGGTCTTCGGTCCCTAGACTTACATACTACTTAAACTAACTTGAACTAACTTATGCTAACAACGACACACACACCCACGCCCGAGTGTCACCACAGATTACGCAGATAGCTGCCTTAACTCATCGAGAGCAGCTGCGTCTGAATAGAGAGGTCAGTACTAACAGATAAACAACACTGCGTGAAACAGCCGCAGAAATCAATGTGGCACGCACAACGTGCATATCTGTGAAAACAGTGTGCCGAAATCTGGCGCTGATGGGTTATGGCAGCAGATGACCGACGCGAGTGCCTTTGATAACGGCACGATACCACTTGCAGCGCCTCTCCTATGCTCATGATCTGTTGGACCCTAGACGACTGGAAGACCATGGTAAGGTCCGAGCTGATAGTGGGGTTCAAGTGCGGCTCAGATCTCACGAAGCCATGGATCCAAGTTATCAATAAGGCACTGTGCAAGCTGGTGATGGCTCCATAATGATATGGACTGTATTTACATGAAATGGGCTGGGTCCTCTAGTCCAACTGAACTGATCATTGACTGAAAACGGCGATTTTCGGCTACTTCGAGACCATTTGCTGCCTTCATGGACTTCATGTTCCCAAACTACAATGTCATGTCTCTGGTGTCATAATTGTTGGCGATTGGTTTCAAGAACATTCTGGACAGTTCAAGCGAATGGTTTGGCCACCAACGTCGACGACATGGCACATAATCAATAGGTCAGTTCATGCACAAAATCCTGCAACAGCAATACTCTCGCAATAATGGACATTTTAATCATTATTTATTTATTCACAATAAAGGATGGCAGCCAAAAACAGTTGCAGGATAGAATTTTTTTATTAAAATTCTTGACCAAGGTTTCGGTACATATAAATATACCTTCATCAGAAGTAAACTTCCTGAATACAAAGACACATTCATTAGAAAAGCCATATTAACGAAAGTTTTTTTTTTTTTTTTTTTTTTTTTTTCTTTATTGTATTTCAATTCCCCTATCGGGGCGGGCTGGCAGCAGCATATGCGCTGCTCTTCAGCCGAAAGACATAGAACAAAACAATAGAAGACATTTAAAAACAGCAAAGGAGAGAAGAAGGCGAACATAGATATAAAAAGGGAGAACATCATGGAAGGCAATATACAAAAAAAACGGGGTGACTGTAAAATGGAGATAAAAAACTGTTTAAAAGTAGCACACACAAAAAGCCACACACTGCGACGATTAAAAGAAACACAAGGCACAGTATGACTGGAGCATAAAGGTGTTGACGGCTGGCATAGCACACAGCGTAGCACTGACGGCGAACCTCAAGGCAGCACACAATTAAAATCACACCTCTTGACGCACACGAGAAAAGCACGAAACACAACACTGACGTGGCACACTGATGTTGATCAATACAGAGGATCTGCCAGGTTCAAGGAGATGAGGGAGACCTGAAGAAGGGAGGGAGGGGAAGAGATGGGGGAGGGGAAATGGGGGGCGCTCGGAAGAGGGCCAGGTAGGGAGGGATGTGGGAAGGAGAGAGGCAAGTATGGGGTGCAGGGTCTCAGGGGAGGGGGGGATGGAGGAAAATCCGCTCTGGGAGAAGGAGGAAAGAGGAGAAGGGGGCCCTGGGGAGGGGGGGGGGGAACAAGGCCGGGTTATAGTTGGAAGGAAGGGTATATGTCACGGCGAAGTTCGTCATCCGGGAGGGGGAGGCGTTGGAAATTGCCCTGATGAAGGAGATGGAGGGTGTGGAGGTGGAGAGAGGGAGGGATACAGCGATAGAGGCGCGGCAACGGGCGGGGGGTGGAGAGGAAGGAGGAAACCAGAGGGTGGGGGGGATCAACCCTGCGAACAATGTAAAGGATGCGGAGATGTTGGAGGAACAAGAGGAGGTGGGGGAAGGGGATCAGTTCATACAGGAGCCGTGTGGGGGAAGGAAGGCGGATACGGAAGGCAAGGCGGAGCGCATGGCGTTCAAGGATTTGGAGAGCCTTGTAAAAGCGGGTGGGGGCGGAGATCCAGGCGACGCTGGCATAACAGAGGATAGGACGGATGAGGGATTTGTAGGTGTGGAGGATGGTAGAAGGATGCAATCCCCATGTCCGGCCGGACAGGAGTTTCAGCAGGCGGAGGCGGGAATGGGCTTTCTGCTGGATGGTCAGGAGATGAGGGGTCCAGGTGAGGTGTCGGTCAAGGGTGAGGCCAAGGTATTTCAGGGTGGGGGTGAGTTGGATAGGACGACCATAAAGGGTGAGGTAGAAATCTTGGAGGCGAAAGGAGCGAGTGGTACGGCCTATGATGATTGCCTGGGTTTTGGAGGGGTTGAGACGGAGGAGCCACTGGTTACACCAAGTGGTGAACTGGTTAAGGTGGGTTTGGAGGGTACGTTGAGACCTTTGAAGGGTAGGATAGAGAGCCAGGAAGGCGATGTCATCAGCATATTGGAGAAGGTGAACTGGTGGGGGTGGCTTGGGCATATCAGCTGTATACAAGAGATAAAGTATTAACGAAAGTGAGAAACAGAAGCTTAAATAACGGTGAAATTGCTAAAGTAATACAGGCACACAATCTTTAGTACTTACTAAAATTACATCATGCACTGGAGAATAATGAAACAATTATGCCAAAAGGCGTCGTCAGTAATTAAAATATCATCTCCATTTGTACAACATGTGTAATGGGCGCAGGATCAAAGCGAACAGTTTAACGATGTTACTTCGCCTATGAACTGTTGAGACACGAGTGTGAAGGCACTAAGGTAGATTGTTTCGCCGAGAGAGGGCACTTGCATGTGCCAGACTCGCGCATATTACAATCCATAAATACATACATAAGCGCATCAAAAATTATTAAAGGTTGTATTAATTCAAACTTTGTCTTAATAAATAAAGCGTATCATGCCAATTAAAGACATTTATGTAAACTAGAAATATAGAACCAAATTTACCTGTGTCTTAGTGTCAAACGGATAAAGCTTGCGCTTGGAACATCTAACGAGAGAGGGCACTACTGTAATGCGCGAGAGTCTCGCGTAACGTAGGCAGTGAAATACATACTAGCGAAACAACCAAAATGTTATAATAAAACGAAACCATCTGTCTGTATGAATAAAACATAGTAGTCATTTAACCACACATACACATTGAAATTCATAATTAACAAACATCACAATATGTAGATCCCAACAAGATAGGAAAAGCGCATTTCACCGGCATCAACAAGCAAGAAAATAACTCCTAGTCAGCCAGACTATATTACATTAAGGCAATGAGGGGTTTGAAACTGTCTAAAAAATTTTTGTTTCGAAGCTGCACCTGTTCATTAAGAACAAAACCATCTTTTCGAGACAGATGCTTAAAAATCTCTAATTCTTCGAGCAAGTCTAGTTTGTCACCTTTATCAGCTTCATGAAGCAGCTCTACGTCGACCAGTTCTCTTGGCGTGTGCTGTAAGAGCCATAGATGTTCAGCAAAGGTGGAATTGTATACGTTTTCCCGATTTTTACCTAACTTGTGTTCTTTATACCTAACTTTAATGGGTCTACCTGTCTGCCCTATGTAATAGTTTGGCCAGTCGTTACAAGTAATTTTGTATACACCGGACTTAGTGCTGAGTTCTTCTCGTGATCCAATATTATGAATTACTCTACGTTTGAGGCTATTATTTACGGAAAAAGCAACTCTATAACCGTATTGTTTCTGTAAAAGTCTTTTAATCTTATATGAAACGTTCCCTAAAAATGGAATAGAAATAAAGTTATTACTCTCATAGTTTTTTGCCCTGTTATCTCCTAAAGTAGAAAATTTTACAGCTGTTTTTTTCTTTGCAATTTGGTCAATTAATTTAGGGTCGTATCCATTGTTAGTAGCTATTGATTTTAATAAAAATATTTCATTTTCAAAACAATTCTGTGCTAAAGGTGTGCTCACAGCGCGATGAACTGCAGAATGAAAAAAGGCGATCTTGTGAGTTTGAGGATGACAGGAATCTGCTGGAATAATATTATCAGAAAAAGTTTCTTTACGGAAAATGTCGAAGCTAATAGTGTTACCCGATAACTTAAGTTTCAAATCAAGAAAATTGAGTTCTCTCTCGTTATTTTGTATCTCTTTTGTAAATTTCATTTTCTCGTGGAAACTGTTGTAAACATGAAACAGTTGTTGTAGATCTTGGTCACAACCTTGAAATAGTATGAGTATATCATCAACATAACGAGCATAAAAAGAAATCTTATTGCCTAACGTAGGGTTGTTTTTGAAGAAATTTTCTTCTAGTGCATTCATAAAGATGTCAGCAAAGATGCCAGCTAACGGGCAACCCATGGCTAAGCCGAATGGTTGCTCATACATTTTACCATTAAACTGAAAGTAATTGTAATCTAGTGCAACCTGCAGTAGTGACATACGTTCCGACAACTGTAGCTCACTTAAAGTTTTATGTTGTCGAATGTTACCTTCAATAATCTTAAGAGTGATATCCACTGGAACATTAGTGTATAAACTTACGACGTCAAAAGAAACCAAACGAGAGGAAGAAGTGATCTCTATTGATTTTAGCTTGTTTATTACCTCAGCACTATTTTTAACAGAGTAATTGTTTTCAAAAACAAAGGCTTCTTTAATTTTAGTGTGTAAAAATCTCGCTAATTTGTGATGTGGGCTCTTTATTCCATTAACAATGGGACGAACTGGGTGTTGACTTTTGTGTACCTTAAACTGACTTCTAAGCGTAGGTGCTCTAGGGTTCATGTTAATTAAGGTTTTCTTTTAAAACTATTTCATAAGATTTTTACTTCTTCTTAACGTATCTCTAATTTGCTTTTGTAACGTAGGGGTATGATCCTTTTTCGAAGAAAATGGTATACTTGAAATTGAGCAGGATCATACCCCTACGTTACAAAAGCAAATTAGAGATACGTTAAGAAGAAGTAAACATCTTATGAAAGAGTTTCAAAAGAAAACCTTAATTAACATGAACCCTAGAGCACCTACGCTTAGAAGTCAGTTTAAGGTACACAAAAGTCAACACCCAGTTCGTCCCATTGTTAATGGAATAAAGAGCCCACATCACAAATTAGCGAGATTTTTACACACTAAAATTAAAGAAGCCTTTGTTTTTGAAAACAATTACTCTGTTAAAAATAGTGCTGAGGTAATAAACAAGCTAAAATCAATAGAGATCACTTCTTCCTCTCGTTTGGTTTCTTTTGACGTCGTAAGTTTATACACTAATGTTCCAGTGGATATCACTCTTAAGATTATTGAAGGTAACATTCGACAACATAAAACTTTAAGTGAGCTACAGTTGTCGGAACTTATGTCACTACTGCAGGTTGCACTAGATTACAATTACTTTCAGTTTAATGGTAAAATGTATGAGCAACCATTCGGCTTAGCCATGGGTTGCCCGTTAGCTGGCATCTTTGCTGACATCTTTATGAATGCACTAGAAGAAAATTTCTTCAAAAACAACCCTACGTTAGGCAATAAGATTTCTTTTTATGCTCGTTATGTTGATGATATACTCATACTATTTCAAGGTTGTGACCAAGATCTACAACAACTGTTTCATGTTTACAACAGTTTCCACGAGAAAATGAAATTTACAAAAGAGATACAAAATAACGAGAGAGAACTCAATTTTCTTGATTTGAAACTTAAGTTATCGGGTAACACTATTAGCTTCGACATTTTCCGTAAAGAAACTTTTTCTGATAATATTATTCCAGCAGATTCCTGTCATCCTCAAACTCACAAGATCGCCTTTTTTCATTCTGCAGTTCATCGCGCTGTGAGCACACCTTTAGCACAGAATTGTTTTGAAAATGAAATATTTTTATTAAAATCAATAGCTACTAACAATGGATACGACCCTAAATTAATTGACCAAATTGCAAAGAAAAAAACAGCTGTAAAATTTTCTACTTTAGGAGATAACAGGGCAAAAAACTATGAGAGTAATAACTTTATTTCTATTCCATTTTTAGGGAACGTTTCATATAAGATTAAAAGACTTTTACAGAAACAATACGGTTATAGAGTTGCTTTTTCCGTAAATAATAGCCTCAAACGTAGAGTAATTCATAATATTGGATCACGAGAAGAACTCAGCACTAAGTCCGGTGTATACAAAATTACTTGTAACGACTGCCCAAACTATTACATAGGGCAGACAGGTAGACCCATTAAAGTTAGGTATAAAGAACACAAGTTAGGTAAAAATCGGGAAAACGTATACAATTCCACCTTTGCTGAACATCTATGGCTCTTACAGCACACGCCAAGAGAACTGGTCGACGTAGAGCTGCTTCATGAAGCTGATACAGGTGACAAACTAGACTTGCTCGAAGAATTAGAGATTTTTAAGCATCTGTCTCGAAAAGATGGTTTTGTTCTTAATGAACAGATGCAGCTTCGAAACAAAAATTTTTTAGACAGTTTCAAACCCCTCATTGCCTTAATGTAATATAGTCTGGCTGACTAGGAGTTATTTTCTTGCTTGTTGATGCCGGTAAAATGCGCTTTTCCTATCTTGTTGGGATCTACATATTGTGATGTTTGTTAATTATGAATTTCAATGTGTATGTGTGGTTAAATGACTACTATGTTTTATTCATACAGACAGATGGTTTCGTTTTATTATAACATTTTGGTTGTTTCGCTAGTATGTATTTCACTGCCTACGTTACGCGAGACTCTCGCGCATTACAGTAGTGCCCTCTCTCGTTAGATGTTCCAAGCGCAAGCTTTATCCGTTTGACACTAAGACACAGGTAAATTTGGTTCTATATTTCTAGTTTACATAAATGTCTTTAATTGGCATGATACGCTTTATTTATTAAGACAAAGTTTGAATTAATACAACCTTTAATAATTTTTGATGCGCTTATGTATGTATTTATGGATTGTAATATGCGCGAGTCTGGCACATGCAAGTGCCCTCTCTCGGCGAAACAATCTACCTTAGTGCCTTCACACTCGTGTCTCAACAGTTCATAGGCGAAGTAACATTGTTAAACTGTTCGCTTTGATCCTGCGCCCATTACACATGTTGTACAAATGGAGATGATATTTTAATTACTGACGACGCCTTTTGGCATAATTGTTTCATTATTCTCCAGTGCATGATGTAATTTTAGTAAGTACTAAAGATTGTGTGCCTGTATTACTTTAGCAATTTCACCGTTATTTAAGCTTCTGTTTCTCACTTTCGTAAATATGGCTTTTCTAATGAATGTGTCTTTGTATTCAGGAAGTTTACTTCTGATGAAGGTATATTTATATGTACCGAAACCTTGGTCAAGAATTTTAATAAAAAAATTCTATCCTGCAACTGTTTTTGGCTGCCATCCTTTATTGTGAAGAATTTTAACAGTTGCTGCTGCAGCCATGTTTAAAATCTTGATATTTATTTATTTGTTGTCAAAGTATAGATATGTTATTTGATGTTTTAAAACGGGTCGTACATCTTACAGTTTCCGTTTTTCATCTTCATTGTAGTTTTCTTTTGTTTTCATCCACAACATTTTGCAAAGAATAATAGTTTTTAAAATAACAATAACGTTGAAATATAAATAAAATTTTGTTGTTTTAAGGAGAATATAAAAAGATGATAGGATGGAGGAGAGATTTGTTATTGCCTTCACCGATTGTCACTGGCGGTGAATATCTCGGAATGGTTCCTTAGAGGTGTCAACCACCAGCCACAACAAAAAAGTTTGGGTAATAGTAGAAAAATAGTGTTGCCAATCCTATGTATTGCTAACCCTTTGTATTAACTTACGGTGCTCATCTGTGTAGAGCATTTGGTGCTTCCTTGGGTACATCTTCAGCACCTCATGCTTGTTTACTGTTACCTCTCGCCTTCCTCCTGCTGGTCCTCTGTGTCATTGCGAGTGTCGCTGTCCACCCTCTGGAGATTATTGTTACGTTGCATATAGGCATGTCTGTTCTGTCGTGTCCACACTCATTCTTCATGTGTTGTTTTTGAAATACTGTTTGTCAGTGTGTTTTGGAATGCCGATTGTTCTTCGTCTATTTATATGTAGTCTAATTGTAGTGCGCGTTTATTATTCGCTTACTGCCCACGGAAAAAATAGTGTGTTCTGGGAAATCTCCTACCGTGCGTGTGCGTGCAGGTAGGTGTCTGCCACAGTCACACGGTTTAAGTGCGTGGGATAAGTTCCAAATACGGTTAAGAATTGTACACTACTGGCCATTAAAATGGCTACACCAAGAAGAAATGCAGATGACAAACGGGTGTTCATTGGACAAATATATTATACTAGAACTGACATGTGATTACATTTTCATGCAATAAGGGTGCATAGGCCCTGAGAAATCAGTACCCAGAACAACCACCTCTGGTCATAATAACGGCCTTGATACGCCTGGGCATTGAGTCAAACAGAGCTTGGATGGTGTGTACAGGTACAGCTGCCCATGCAGCTTCAACGCGATACCACAGTTCACCAAGAGTAGTGACTGGCGTATTGTGACGAGCCAGTTGCTCGGCCACCATTGACCAGACATTTTCAATTGGTGAGAGATCTGGTGAATGTGCTGGCCAGGGCAGCAGTCGAACATTTTCTGTATCCAGAAAGGCCCGTACAGGACCTGCAACATGCGGTAGTGCATTATCCTGCTGAAATGTAGGGTTTCGCAGGGATCGAATGAAGGGTAGAGCCACGGGTCGTAACAAATCTGAAATGTAACGTCCGTGTTCAAAGTGCCGTCAATTCGAACAAGAGGTGACCGAGACGTGTAACCAATGGCACCCCATACCATCACGCCGGGTGATACGCCAGTATGGCGATGACGAATACACGCTTCAGATGTGCGTTCACCGCGATGTCACCAAACACAGATGCGACCATCATGATGCTGTAAACAGAACCTGGATTTATTCGAAAAAATGTTTTGCCATTCGTGCAGCCAGGTTGGTCGTTGAGTACACCATCGCAGGCGCTCCTGTCTGTGATGCAGCGTCAAGGGTAACCGCAGCCACGGTCTCCGAGCTGATAGTCCATGTTGCTGCAAACGTCGTCGCACTGTTCGTGCAGATGGTTGTTGTCTTGCAAACGTCCCCATCTGTTGACTCAGGGATCGAGACGTGGCTGCACCATTTGCAACCATCATGGACTTGATGATCCCAAACAACGATGTCAAGCCTCCGGGTCCATAATTGTTTGCGATCGGCTTGAAGAACATTCTAGCCAGTTCAGGCGAATGACCGCCGCTGGGATCGATATGTTTCATTCTCAACCGCTCCCTTATGTCAGGGAGGAAGTTATGGACTGCTGCAGAGGCAGCATAGCTCAATGTTTTTGTAGGTAACTTCCAACAACTTGTTGAGTTCGTGCAACGTCGATTTGCTGCACTACGTCGGGCAAATGGAGGTCTGACACGATATTGGGAGATATTCCATGACTTTTGTCACCTCAGTGGATTTTCCCTTCCTTGGCTTTTGTCCTTGGAGAATACAGTCACTTGGTTCCCTTCTTTGCCTGCCGGGGTGGCCGAGCGGTTCTAGGGGCTACAGTCTGGAACCGCGCGAGCGCTACAGTCGCAGGTTCGAATCCTGCCTCGGGCATGGATGTGTATGATGTCCTTAGGTTAGTTAGGTTTAAATAGTTCTAAGTTCTAGGGGAGTGATGACCTCAGAAGTTAAGTCCCATAGTACTTAGAGCCATTTAAACCAATTCTTTTTTTTTTTGTCCCTTCTTTGTTCCCGCGATCGTCGACATTCTGCCGGTGGAAGGGAAGCACGTTCTTTCGCGTATTTCCTGTAGAATCTCACAGGTGTCTCGTGTGGTCCTTCCATTATTGAGCCATTTTCGTTGATTTTCCTCGGAAAATCACGGGGAGACTAGCTCTGTGTTTGGGGACGGGGACCGGCAGCTGCGTCCTGGCGAGTGCCTTCACACCAGCTTACCAGCCGCTGCTTCGCGCCCCGGACTGCGCACCCGGTCGGCAGCGGCCCGCGTGGCCACCGAGCGCCCGCCGCGAACCGTTTTCTCCGCCATTGATTTACGGCGGCCGGCGGCGACCTGGATGCTGATGCTGATGCTGATGCTGCCGCAGTTTCAAAACGCCGGCCCGGCCGCCGCTGACCTCCATTCTGGCGCGCAGAGGTCGCACACGCTCACACGGCCGACCGCCGTTCGACTGCGCATTCTACGTCTCTCATAAACGCCGTTGCGACAACAATAACTTCACACCTGAGGTTTCGCCATACACGGCTGCCTTCTGTCGGCTGGCCCTGTAAGGATGGCCAACTTCCTGACGCTAAGCGACGTCATCCGCGCTTTGGATACTACGACGTAAATTCCATCTGCCATCACACACCTTAAGGTATGACGTAGACGACATTCGGAAGAGCAGCCTATAACATTCGAATCAATAATTGAGGTTGTAATGGTACTTGAATTACGCAACCATTACGGTATCTCACCAGTCTCAGGACTGAAGACCACAACAACAACAACAATACGGTATCTCACCTGAATCTCTCGATATCAGCAATATTCTACTGTGTTTCTGTAAAGTAGTTAACATATTTCTGAGACAACATTCAGATTTGATTTCATTAATGTAGAGGTATTTTGATACATCGATATGTTTACATTGCAATGATATTATTCTTATGCGTATTCTTTCTTTTTTCACTATGATCTTTGACGTTCTTGTAACTCTGAATTTTGGAGGCGTAAGCTATTCTTAGTTAGTGAGAGAGTCTGACCTTGAAAAAGTCAAGTCTTGGACGTCATGTTGAAAAGACGCATATTGTAGTCAGCTTATAAAATGTGAACTTTAACATTGAGGAAGATGTTTTCAAGTAAGTTTTGTATTGTGAAGTGATGTTTTGTGTGTTACGTGATATTGCAACACAAGCAATAAAAAGAAGTGTAACTTAAATTCGGAGTGCTGATTATTTTTTTACATCACAATTGTGCTAACTTTTAAAGCTTTAATCTTCAAGAATGGTTTGTGAACAACATCTATAAAACTTTTGAATACAGCAGAATAAAACCTACGCCTCTTTCCATCCGAGCTTGAAATCATCACCACCTAGATTTTCGACGATTGAGCCATGCTTTTACAACGAGACCAGCGTGGGAAACACGAAAAGATGAGTGCCTAGTTTACTCATTATTACATGAAATGACTTTATAAACTGTGCTCTAATGACACCTGCCACACAGTAACTTTGTTGTTGCCCGAAAATGCAGTATTTAGCAGCGTGAGCAATACCACAATCATTATTAAAGTTTGACCTTTGTTGAGGTAGGGTAGTTAGAAGGTGTACCCTTGATAAATCTGCTGTTCACAGTTTATGTGAATTGTGGTATAGTGCAAACGATAGAAGAAAGATAGAAAGAAAACTTCTGACATTGGAGAATGCTGTTCTGAGACAGATTTTTGGGCCAATGAATGATAGAGATTGTAACACGCCCGGGTGTACAATTTGGTGGGGACCCTAAAACTGGCTTTTTCACTTCTGGACCGTGCGCCCTGTCCACACCACGTACTTGGTAATTCCACGGCGGTCGGACTGTCCTGCTCCACACTGCTGCTGGCTTGCCTGAAATTATCTATCGAAATATGCAAGCGAGTAAGGGGAGCCACTCAACGTTAAGCGCAGCACTGTTCCACGTCTGGTATGAACATCTATATTCTGAGACGATAAAAGAAAGTCGCAGGTTGCACTGTTTACACTCTAATCGCAATTGACAGTCTTGATGATTATCTGTCCACTTGGACGAGCGTACGCGTACCGAACACGGCGAGGATAATTGTTGACGATGCGAAAGCCGAGTAATCGAACGAAAGTTCTTACACTCGCCACGCATACACAGATTTCTTTTCATGCCAGTCCTCCTTGAACTAGTAATGATATAACACTGTCCGTAAAGTTAATTTTTCAGTTCTCAGTTATCACTTGTAGGAGCGTGCGCGTAACCGTCGCGGCTGATTGTTGATAATGCGGAAACGCGATGATCGAACGCGCGTTCTCACGCTCTCTACGAGACACTGGCACTTGACTGCACTCTTTTATGATGACTATTTTCTACTGATTCACATCAGTTCACTGTGGGAGACCGAACACGGCGCGGATGACTGATACTGTACGGTACGACACGCAACGAGAGGATACACAAATACATTATCAGCAGCACTGCTCATTTTTAAATTACTTCTTGACTCACTTTCCTCTGAATCATTTGCTTATTTTATCACTTTACTGTAATAGCACTTGTATCTACACTTCAACTTCCATACTAACAATGCCTCGCACATGCAGAGCTACATACAACACAACATAACATAACAGTTCCGTGTCCCGCGCTCGACACAGCAGACGCGGCTGCCCGCAAAGATGCTCCACAACTAAGCCAGCGACATGACAATACGCTTACAAGATGACTGAAGAAAAAGGTAAAATCGCAAATTACAGGAGTTCTACCAATAACTGACATTGTGGCTGTGATTAGAGAGAGAAGACTGAGGTGGTACGGGCACGAATCGCGCAGAGACGGCCAGATCGCCATGCGGGTGGCGGAAGAAGAGAACAGGGGCAAAAGACCGACAGGAAGATCACGAATGAGATGGACTGACGCGATCAGAGAAGATATTTGTATGATGGGACCAGCTGGAGGAGACTATGGTTCAAATGGCTCTGAGCACTATGCGACTTAACTTTTGAGGTCATCAGTCGCCTAGAACTTAGAACTAATTAAGCCTAACTAACCTAAGGACATCACACACATCCATACCCGAGGCAGGATTCGAACCTGCGACCGTAGCGGTCACGCGGTTCCAGACTGAAGCCCCTTTACCCGCACGGCCACACCGGCCGGCGGAGGAGACTATAAGGAATGAGGAAGACGGAGGAGCCGATGGTGAGACCAAACATCGGTTGCGGTTAGCGTGGCAAACCAGTAAGTAGTAGAATGAGATTTTCACTCTGCAGCGGAGTGTGCGCTGATATGAAATTTCCTGGCAGATTAAAACTGTGTGCCCGACCGAGACTCGAACTCGGGACCTTTGCCTTTCGCGGGCAAGTGCTCTACCGACTGAGCTACCCAAGCACGACTCACGCCCCGTCCTCACAGCTTTACTTCTGCCAGTACCTCGTCTCCTACCTTCCAAACTTTACAGAAGCTCTCCTGCGAACCTTGCACAACTAGCACTCCTAAAAGAAAGGATATAGCAGAGACATGGCTTAGCCACAGCCTGGGGGAAGTTTGGAAGGTAGGAGACGAGGTACTGGCAGAAGTAAAGCTGTGAGGACCGGGCGTGAGTCGTGCTTGGGTAGCTCAGTCGGTAGAGCACTTGCCCGCGAAAGGCAAAGGTCCCAAGTTCGAGTCTCGGACCGGCACACAGTTTTAATCTGGCAGGAAGTTTCATATCAGCGCACACTCCGCTGCAGAGTGAAAATCTCATTCTGGAAACATCCCCCAGGCTGTGGCTAAGCCATGTCTCCGCTATATCCTTTCTTTCAGGAGTGCTAGTTCTGCAAGGTTCGCAGGAGAGCTTCTGCAAAGTTTGGAAGGTAGGAGACGAGGTACTGGCAGAAGTAAAGCTGTGAGGACGGGGTGTGAGTCGTGCTTGGGTAGCTCAATCGGTAGAGCACTTGTCCGCGAAAGGCAAAGGTCCCGAGTTCGAGTCTCGGCCCGGCACACAGTTTTAATCTGCCAGGAAGTTTCATATCAGTAAGTAGTAAGTCGTATAATGAAGATCTTTGGCCGCAGCGCGTTCGCGAGGCGAGATACAATCTCAGACATTTCCGTAGCTGACAATGCACAAGTATACTATCAGGACACAAATTATGCCCACCTACAAGATTGAAAGGTATCCACCACCAGCTTCAAACATAGCGGCTATGGTAACTCGACAGGTATTTGGAAAAATACCAAATTCAAAGGGCTAACACGATCGTCGACTGGTGCAGCGGGTGCTGAGTTGGGTGTGGTCCCTGGTGTTGTATGGAACCTTAGCTATTGCGAGACTATTGTCATCTAAACATTACGCACATAGAAACCGTCTTTTGTCTCTCGGTAGACAAACTGCATAGTCGGACTATGGGTTATATAGTGCCATTCCAGTCAGCAGTAATAACACCTCCGACTAGCACTCGTAGGGAGCCATGTTCCAACCGCACATTGTGTGGGCATCCTATATTTGAGTTGAACCGAAGTTATCCCATGACATGAAAATTAAAACACATACAGCGTCTTTTCTGAAAATATTTTATTAACATAAACAGTTTAGATGTTCCATTACACCGTCTTCAGGCCCCTTGACCGACGTAAGCTGGGAGGAAACCAGTCTCGTGTGTAGTCATAACAGGAGCCAATATATTTTTTTTTATCGTTTTGTCCTACAGTGTTCGTTAAATTTGTTCGTGGCGGACGTCCGATGACACCCGGTCAGGTTGTTCGTTGATCCGTTCAAATGGTTCAAATGGCTCTGAGCACTATGGGACTCAACTGCTGAGGTCGTCAGTCCCCTAGAACTTAGAACTAGTTAAACCTAACTAACCTAAGGACATCACAAACATCCATGCCCGAGGCAGGATTCGAACCTGCGTCCGTAGCGGTCTTGCGGTTCCAGACTGCAGCGCCTTTAACCGCACGGCCACTTCGGCCGGCGTTGATCCGTTCACTCAGTTTTTTATTACAGAGGAGAGCTAAACCCTCTGACCGAACACGCTGAGCTACCTTGCCGGCAATATTAAATAACCGGTGGCTGTAGATCTCCGGTTTGCACAATACTATCCCGTCGTTCCAATTTTTGGGAAGGAGAGATTAGTGGTGTGTAAAACAGATATCGTGTTTGACTAAGACAGGTTACCAGAATAAACACACAGTAGTTGCGATCTAAAATGACTGATTTTGTTGTACTGCTTAAGAGGGTCGCTGTCGTTCCAATGTTATTTCAGAAATCAATGAGTTATAATGAGCGTTTCTTGGTAGTAGCTGGAGGACACGAATGGCTTAGAAGAAGGATGCTGATATTTCAAATGCGAATCGATTGGATTTAAGGGACTCAACAGAATTCCCATACTGGCAAAAAATGTGTTTCTGCAACAGACATATCTTGCTATAGTGTAAATATAATATATCATCCATAGGACACGTTTAAGTAAGATTGGCCAGTGTGGGGAAGAACTGAATGTGATTGTGAAAAAACAGACAAAAAGGAAATCAATCCAAATATATGAATATATTATTTAACAGACTGCGGGCACAAGAGATGAAAAGAAAATTGAAGGGCTTAAGATGGGGTCCAGCAGAAGGCAGCTGAAAATTAGTTGAACTGATAAGAAACGTCCTCTATAGAATCGATGAGGTTGGAAACATGTGGAAAACACTGATGAGAAGAAGGGCCAGGGCTCTGAAGGAGCTGTAGAGGGTAGAAAATGTAGGGGAAAACAAATATTGGAATACATCAAAAAAATAATTGAGGACATTTGGTGCAAGAGTTTGGCACAGGAAAGGAATTCGTCGCAGCATGCGTCAAACCAGTCGTAAGAAATTATAGTAATAGTAGTAATAATAGTAACAATAATAATAGAAGTAATAATAATAATTTGAAACTTTTTTACTTTGTTGTAATTTACTGTTGAAAACGTTGCAGAATGTTCTCTTTGGAATATTTATTTGTATATCCTGTCCCAATCCTCACCTATCCCACAACGTGAGTGTAACTATTTTTCGGGAAAAGGTGAGATAAGCTAGGAGACTTATTATCATTAGTTAGGTACTCCTTCGCTTCAAGGGAAAATGTAGTGATGGTGACACTAACACAGTTTCACTAAGCTACTCGGATGTTGAAGACAACCCGCCTTCGGTAAGGTACGAGACAACCACCATGAGAATATTTCGGTCAACTGGCGACTAACATACGTTGAAAGTCCGCCAAACGGGAATGTCTTCGTCGGAAAGGAATACTCAAGTACATACAGTCTTTGGATATCATGAGTCAAGGACTAGTACGTGCGTATTGATCAAAGCAAAAAAAGATGGAGGAAAAATATAGTATAATCAGGTGCTCTTTTTTCAAGAAAATTATGTAAAATTTGGTATTACGTAGGTTTTTAAGAGGGTCGGAACTGGAAATTTTAATGGATACTTACTTAGAAATTGTGATTCGTCTTCCAACCCATTGTATAGGCGCCCATGGTTGGCCAGTTGTACTACTTTTACCAAAATCTTTCAACCAACGGCGCAACAACCTACCATTATTTTTTAAATTTTTAATTTCTTTATCAGCTAGAGTGTAAAACTGCTCTAGTGCCTGTACTGTTGTTAATGTTGCTACCATGGCACCTTATTTCTTACGTTTGCTAAGAAGTAGTAACAGACATTTTTTGACGTAGCCAGCGAAGATGGGAAAGACGAAAGCGCAAGAACAGCCTCATTATCCGGAAATAAATTCTAGTTCTTACTGCGCACTCTTAGTAGTCACTAGGATGCAACGGTATAGTATTAGAATGGTTCAAGCGGCTCTAAGCAGTATGGGACTTAACATCTGAGGTCATCAGTCCCCAGACATAGAACTACTTGAACCTAATTAACCTAAGGACATCACACACGTCCATGCCCGAGGCAGGATTCGAACCTGCGACCGTAGCAGCAGGGCGGTTCCGGACTGAAGCGCCTAGAACCGCTCGGCCACAGCGGCTGGCCATAGTATTAGAGATCTTTTGAAAGGCCTTCCCGAGTTTCATGTACTACGAACTGTTTCAGAAAGTAAATTGTCAAAAAAAGTTAAAAGTAAGCATAATAACCTGAGACTGGTTGTACGAAACTGTACTTCGAATAAAAACGAAATAGGATCGATTTAAAAATGAAAATTAAGTGCCGCCATAAATGCTACACGCAAGCGGTTTTTGAGAAAGTAATGAATCAGGAGGTAAAAACGAAGTGGATATTGAGAAACTTGAAATAATTATATTCTGACGAGTTACGAAACCAGGGGACGGGCTGGAGATGGAGAAACAGGTTCATGCGTGTGCAGAGAACCAGTAGCTGCCTATGAATGTGTTGGCCTCAGGCTTATTGGCTGCAAAGGGGGTAGAGTTTAGCTTGCGGAGTGGGCATCTTATTCTGCCTCTCTTTTATTCCGCATTCACTAGCGCTTACCGTCCAGCACTGCGTCCACCGACATAGCGCACTCGGGACCCCAAACTAAAATTAATGCATCTCCTTCGCAAGTAATTTAGTGAACTGAGATAACCAGTTGATCGTGTGGTCGGTCCGGATCCGGTCTACCAATTACGGGCATCACGTTTAAACCGCAACAAAGTCGGTTTCATTTAGCGATGTGAAAATTGATTGCTGCAATTTTCAGGCTGAGAGCGTGATGGAACACCCAACCACTTTCATATTACAACAAATAGGGAGAGCTCAGAAATTCACTTTACATTCCTTAAAAAGTTTGTTCGGTAGTCGATAGAACTTTCTTATCTGACAAACTACCGTCAGCATTTAATCGCAAAGACACTAATAATATGAAAACAGAGGTCGAGCCCTTAACGGATAGATTATGTCAGTATGCGTTTGACGCGTAGTATTTGTTTCGCTTGTGACAGGCTCAAGCGCCTGATTGTTAGAAATTAGCTTCGTGTGAAGTTATAAACTGCTGCAGCGTTGAAACACGTGTAGCTTAACAATGATTCGTGTCTCATACGACTCGTGAATACGTTCGGAGTTACAGAAATACAAGTGCAAGGAAAGCTCGCCTCGAAAGAAATCCATAAAGCCCAAAAAGGTTAAGCGCCGAGCGTATGCCATAGTAACGGCAACGTCGAAAAGGAATTGAAAAAATGGCCTAAAGCGATTTCGTAGCTGGACCATCGAGCATAAAGTGGACAGCGACAGTCCACAAATGTGATCTATCTATTTTCTAGCTATTATACCACTCTATGTAACCATTGTATTACAGAGATTGATGATTAAATGATATGGCAATGCGAAACAATTGTTGTGATTCTTTCCCGATGGCCGGCCAGAGTGGCCGCGCGGTTCTAGGCGCTCTAGTCTGGAACCGCGCGACCGCTACGGTCGCAGGTTCGAATCCTCCCTCGGGCATGGATGTGTGTGATGTCCTTAGATTAGTTAGGTGTAAGTAGTTCTAAGTTCTAGAGGACTGATGACCTCAGATGTTAAGTCTCATAGTGCTCAGAGCCATTTGAACCATTTCTTTCCCGATGTTTTAACGAAAAATATACGGCGCAGACCCAAACTGCGCACGTAGAAATTTTTTCCTTTCAAAGTATGTATACTTCCCTGCTGATTCTGTTATGATCATTCGTGCAACCACAAATAGATCCTACTGCATAAAGAATTAGTTCTTTATTTTATCTTATTTCCCATCCTTTTGGCATCAGTCTTCCGACTTGTTTGAAGTTGTTTCCAGGTCTCTCGGGTGCCCAGCCGGATGCGATCGTCGAAGTCCCACGATATTTCGGCGAATAACCTTTACGCCATCATCAGGTGGCTCTGACGGAATTCCATCAGAACCACCTTATGATGCCGCGCAGGATTAGCCGAGCGGTCTAGGCGCTGCAGTCATGGACTGTGCGGCTGATCCCGGCGGAGGTTCGAGTCCTCCCTCGGGCATGGGTGTGTGTGTTTGTCCTTAGGATAATTTAGGTTAAGTAGTGTGTAAGCTTAGGGACTGATGACCTTAGCAGTTAAGTCCCATAAGATTTCACACACATTTTTTGAACCACCTTATGATGCCGGAAAGGTTATACACCGAATGTCGTGGGACTTCGACGATCGCACCCGATAGCCCTGGAAACAACACATACGCCGGGAAAACCTCCGATCACATATTGTTTGAAGCTGCTCGCTCCTTAGTCAACTTTTCCTCTTAGAGTGGCACTTGCACCCAAAGTTCTCGATTATTTGTTGGATATAGTCCAATTTCTATATTCCCCTACGGGTTTCCCCCTCTATGGCTCCGTCCAGTGCCACGGAAGTTACTCCCTGATGTCTTATCACATGTCTTATCGTCCTGACCTTTCTTTTAGTAAGTGTTTTTTAACATCTTTCCTCGCCGATTTTGCGGAGGACTTTCTCATCGGCCCATTTAGTTTACTATAGGAAAATTTCAGACACGTACCTAACAGCGCAATTTAGTCCTGATGACGACGGCTAACGTTGTGGCTTGCACGCTTACGGACTCCCAAAACACTGGGACGCCTTCCTGATCCACGGTCGTCCAAACAGTGCCAACAACTCACTGAAATTGGTCGCAGCCGGGTATAAGGCGTGCAGATCTCGTTCAAGCACAGCTGAGGTGTGAGGACATAGGGAGCCGACACAATGCGTCCACGTGTCTGGATTTTCACTCCAACAACTGCAATTAAGGAGCGATGGGGTGGTCTATTGTCTTAATGGTGTTTCGTGTCGTAGCCTGCAGGCAAATGGAGACAAATCAATGGATACAAACGACCTAACAGGACGTTCCCGCAGCAAAGCCGTTAAGAAACATTTGTCAGGTGTCAGGGGATCTTCTTCATTCAAAGCAAACATCCTCCACACGAAAACAAGTCCGTCTCACCACACTAACATATCCTTAGCCCAATATACACTCCTGGAAATTGAAATAAGAACACCGTGAATTCATTGTCCCAGGAAGGGGAAACTTTATTGACACATTCCTGGGGTCAGATACATCACATGATCACACTGACAGAACCACAGGCACATAGACACAGGCAACAGAGCATGCACAATGTCGGCACTAGTACAGTGTATATCCACATTTCGCAGCAATGCAGGCTGCTATTCTCCCATGGAGACGATCGTAGAGATGCTGGATGTAGTCCTGTGGAACGGCTTGCCATGCCATTTCCACCTGGCGCCTCAGTTGGACCAGCGTTCGTGCTGGACGTGCAGACCGCGTGAGACGACGCTTCATCTAGTCCCAAACATGCTCAATGGGGGACAGATCCGGAGATCTTGCTGGCCAGGGTAGTTGACTTACACCTTCTAGAGCACGTTGGGTGGCACGGGATACATGCGGACGTGCATTGTCCTGTTGGAACAGCAAGTTCCCTTGCCGGTCTAGGAATGGTAGAACGATGGGTTCGATGACGGTTTGGATGTACCGTGCACTATTCAGTGTCCCCTCGACGATCACCAGTGGTGTACGGCCAGTGTAGGAGATCGCTCCCCACACCACGATGCCGGGTGTTGGCCCTGTGTGCCTCGGTCGTATGCAGTCCTGAATGTGGCGCTCACCTGCACGGCGCCAAACACGCATACGACCATCATTGGCACCAAGGCAGAAGCGACTCTCATCGCTGAAGACGACACGTCTCCATTCGTCCCTCCATTCACGCCTGTCGCGACACCACTGGAGGCGGGCTGCACGATGTTGGGGCGTGAGCGGAAGACGGCCTAACGGTGTGCGGGACCGTAGCCCAGCTTCATGGAGACGGTTGCGAATGGTCCTCGCCGATACCCCAGGAGCAACAGTGTCCCTAATTTGCTGGGAAGTGGCGGTGCGGTCCCCTACGGCACTGCGTAGGATCCTACGGTCTTGGCGTGCATCCGTGCGTCGCTGCGGTCCGGTCCCAGGTCGACGGGCACGTGCACCTTCCGCCGACCACTGGCGACAACATCGATGTACTGTGGAGACCTCACGCCCCACGTGTTGAGCAATTCGGCGGTACGTCCACCCGGCCTCCCGCATGCCCACTATACGCCCTCGCTCAAAGTCCGTTAACTGCACATACGGTTCATGTCCACGCTGTCGCGGCATGCTACCAGTGTTAAAGACTGCGATGGAGCTCCGTATGCCACGGCAAACTGGCTGACACTGACGGCGGCGGTGCACAAATGCTGCCCAGCTAGCGCCATTCGACGGCCAACACCGCGGTTCCTGGTGTGTCCGCTGTGCCGTGCGTGTGATCATTGCTTGTACAGCCCTCTCGCAGTGTCCGGAGCAAGTATGGTGGGTCTGACACACCGGTGTCAATGTGTTCTTTTTTCCATTTCCAGGAGTGTAATTCATCCTCCCATGCGCTTTCCAGGTATTCAAGCCCTGTCATCGGCGTATATAAACATGTACCTTGACTACTCAGTGCAGACGACAATTCCACATCTTAATGCGTTCCATGCTAACCTAATGACTCCTCAGTCAGGACAGCTGGAAGTTTGTACGATTTGTCAGATAGCCCACTACTCATGGCACTCAATACTTCTTCAGTGAAGTATGCCATGGGAGTAGTTAAGTGTTTATTTTTCTTGACTGAAGTTTGGATTTAGACTTCGATTTTAAACTTGAAGTTAGAAACTTGTTTTCCATCCTAACCTGAAGTTATTAGCACTTCGAAAATCTGCCCATTAAAGTACCTTGACTGTTTTTAACATAAAGCTCTTAAGACTAAGATTGTGCTCGCTGAAGCCTTTGTAACTCTTTCAAGTAACACGGAACTTATTTACACGGAAGAGCCAAAGAAAGTCTAGCGCCCCCGCGAGCATGCAGAAGTGCCACACCATGCCGTGGCACGGACTAGACTAATGTCTGAAGGAGTGCTGGAGGAAACTGACAGCATGAATACTGCAGGGCCTTCCTTAAATTCGAAAGAGTACGAGGGGGTGGCGATCTCTTCTAAACAGCACATTGCAAGGGATCCCAGACAGGCTCAATAATGTTCATGTCTGGGGAGTTTGGTGGCTATTGTAAGTGTTTAAACTCAGAAGAGAAGTCCTGGAGCCACTCTATATCAATTCTGGACATGTCGTGCGTCGCATTGTTCTGCTGGGAATTGCCCAAGTCCGTCGGAATGCACAATGGACATGAATGGGCGCAGTCCATCAAACAGGATTCTTCCTTACGTGTCACCTGTCAGAATCGTATCTAGTCCTACAAGGACACGTCCCACACCTTTACAGCGCCTCCACCAGGTTGAAGAGTTCTCTGCTGACATGCAGGGTCCATGGATTTATGAGGTTGTCTCCCTACCCGTACACGTCCATCCGCTCGATACAATTTGAAACGAGACTCTCCAATCAGGCAACGTGTTTCCAGTCATCAACAGTCCAATGTCGGTGTTGACGAGCCCAGGCGGGGCGTAAAGCTTTGTGTCCTGTAGTTATCAAGGATACACAAATGGGCCTTCGTCTCCGAAAGCCCATATTGATGATGTTTCGTTGAATGGTTCGTACGCTGACCATTGTTGATGACCAGCATTGAAATCTGCAACAATCTGCCCTTCTGTCACGTTGAACGATTCTCCTCATTCGTCGTTTTTTCCGTTCATGTAGGATCTTTTACCGGCCGCAGCGATGTCGGAGATCTGATGTTTTACCAGATTCCTGATATTCACGGTAGACTAGTGAAATGGTCTCACGGGAAAATCCACAATTCATCGCTACCTCGGAGATGATTTGTCCCATCACTCTTGCGACGACTGTAACACCACGTACAACCTCATTCAAATGCTGATAACCAGCTATTGTAGCAGCAGTAACCGATCTGACAACTGCGCCAGACACTCTCCGTCTTATATAGGCGTTGGCGATCGCAGCGCCGTACTCTGCCTGTTTACATATCTCTGTATTTGAATACGCATGCCTATACCAGTTTCTTCCTCGCTTCAGTGTAGCTATTTGTGATTCCGGAAGTCTTATTGGCTCCGTTATTTACCAAGTATAATTTATTTTGTTTCACTTACTGAAGAGCTAGCATCGATTTTGTTTCCTTATTGAACTACCATCCTTTTTGTTTCATTGTGGAGAAATTTTTTGTGGAAATTGTGTTCCATAAACTTTTGTTTGTTCCCTACGACTGGGTTGGGCAACGGCCTTGCAGCAGTGGATACACCGGTTCCCGTGATATCACCGAAGTTAAGCACTGTCGGGTGTGGTCGGCACTTGGATGGGTGACCATCCAGGCCGCCATGCAGTGTTGCCATTTTTCTGGGTGCACTCAGCCTCGTGATGCCAATTGAGGAGCTGCTCGACCGAATAGTAGCGGCATCGGTCAAGAATACCATCATAACGACCGGGAGAGCGGTGTGCTGATCCCACGCCCCTCCTAGCCGCATCCTCTACTGAGGATGACATGGCGGTCAGATGGTCCCGGTAAGCCACTCGTGGCCTGAAGACGGAGTGCTTTATGACTGGGTTGTTTACTTGTGGCTGCCAACGGCGGACACATCTCTAAGTCTTGTTTGGTTTAACATTGGACCACCTTGGCCAGTTTACCCGATGAGTAGCGTAGCCACTTTCCTAACTTCACCCCATGCCGGCATTAATGGCTCATAGATAAAACTATCAGACTGAAAGAAACTACTAGTAAGTATATTACTAAGCAAAAAGAAGTTGATTTAATACTGATACTGTGAAAATGTCTTATTCTGCTTTTATGTGAGACAACAAGAACAATAGAAATTACTTACATCAGGCGACTGAAATACAGCAAAGTTTTCCTCTGTCAAGCTCACTCTCAAAAATATGCAGGATATTAGCAGTAGCTTCGTCACTTCTTGGCAGGCAGCAGAGCTGTTAGGGGCAAAAAAATGCAATAGCCACTTTTCCCACCCTGGCCACTTAACCCCATCTTTCCCTACGCGATATCCAGGTGTTTGTTATTTTGGGTGTCCAGTGTCCCTTCCTTCCGACACTTACGATCTGGCCATGAACGAATGTGTTAATATTGTTTGCCTTTCCCATCCTGGACTCCATTTTAACGTCGATCAAAAGAAAGTCTGCTGACATCGCAGTCATGTTACGCGCTGACCGATTCCTTTTGCCATGTTACCAGGATATCTCTTTCTCCAGCACATCAGCAGTCTGTAGCTGAGTTAGTCATGTTCATGCGTCGCGATAGGCTACAATCCGACCTTTATCAAAGTCGGAAACGTGATGGTACGCATTTCTCCTCCTTATACGAGGCATCACAACAACGTTTCACCAGGCAACGCCGGTCAATTGTTGTTTGTGTATGAGAAATCTGTTGGAAACTTTCCTCATGTTAGCACGTCGTAGGTATCGGCACCGGCACCAACCTTGTGTGAATGCTCTGAAAAGCTAATTATTTGCATATCACAGCATCTTTTTCCTGTCGGTTAAATTTCGCGTCCGTAGCACGTTATCTTCGTGGTGTAGCAATTTTAGTGGCCAGTAGTGTAAAAGATGGAAGCTCCAGTGCAGGACGCAAACTGATCATCACTGGCGAGTTCCACAGTCCATCGAAAACGACGTCATTAGATTCATGTGTCCTCTGAATCTTTCGCGGTGGCATGTCTGAATGAAATCTTCTCCGTTTTCAAGCCGCTTCAATTCGAATAAAATTCTCGAGCTCTAGATGGCCGTCCCCGCCATAGTCGTCAGGAGTAAAATCACTGACAACGACAGTGGAAATGGCCATCGAAAGCTCGACAACCTTATTCCAATTGACTTTATTTGAAAACCGAATATTTTGTTCATTAGATTCATAATCGTAATTCCGAAGGAAAATGATGATGACAGGGAATCAGATGCAGCTGTTCTGAGAAAATTTATTGTGGGGCAGCAAGCAAACGCGACTTCAAGGAGTCCAGATCAGTATGTGAACCTCAATTGTTGAAACTACGAACCAAGAATCGGGGGTCCACGGCAACTCGATTCAGCTTTGCGTCTCGGCGCATAAGTAGGCCATTACTGGTGGCGATTGGCGTCTCTTTTATACGGACAGGAAGCGACGTGCGACGTGGCTGCGAAGCACGCGGAACTTTCTTGGCGGCGGAGCCTCCAGTGGCGTAATCTGCTGGGGGAGAGATCCTGGCGTGCCCCGGTGGCGGCTGATTCATTTTCTGGGAAGGCAGGCAGGCCGGCGGCTGCGATCTGGGAGCTCGCCCGCACCGTTAAGCTGGCCGCCGACCCACTTTGGCCAGAAGAATGCGCAGCAATCTGCGCAGGTGGCAGGTGGGCCGTCTTCGCTCCCCGGCGTCTGGCGCGGTGGTCATGGTAATAAGCACGACTGGGACTCCATGCCTCGAAGTGAGTGACGGTTCTACAATAAGTTGTAATTGCTGGCGTGTCCCAGATACTTAACTTTTTACATCTTTCATTCACTAGATTAAAAATGGCTCTGAGCACTATGGGACCTAACTTCTGAGGTCATCAGTCCCCTAGAACTTAGAACTACTTAAACCTAACTAACCTAAGGACATCACATACGTCCATGCCCGAGTCAGGATTCGAACCTGCGACCGTAACGGTCGTGCGATTCCAGATTGTAGCGCCTAGAACAGCTCGGCCACCCCGGCCGGCACACGATAGATAAGCAGAATATTGTAGAGCTTTCTTTTCACTCAAATATCTCAATAGCCTGTTAGTGGAGAAGACAGAGTTCCCAGTTGGGAATAATTAGGAAGGAATTTACAATATTCCTGACACCCGACATTCAAATTGTGTGCAGTCTCACTCAAAAAGCCCGTCAATCGCCCCTACAGCTTTGAGGAGGCGAAATGATGGCTGTTCGTGTAATACTTGTCGCCGTTCTGCGAGGCGGTTTATGCAATTGGGAACATTGTCTCTGAGGAACTGAACATCTGTCCTCGGCACTGTTGACCTCGGAAACCCAAATTTTTGCGCAGTCTCCATATGGAATGATCCAAGCGTCTCTCGCCTTCTCTCATCCGACGCTCAAAGTTTCTGAAATTTCATCGTGCTGCCGTGTAAGGTCTGTATAAGAGACTACTCAGCCAGCGTGTCTGCACCGCGTCTAGCCGCAACATTTGGACGTCATGTATAGCAATCCTCAAATGGAACAAATCTTCCCGTAGCTTTTCCGTCACTTCAGTTCTACTGCCGTTTCAGATATGAAAAAAGTGCGAGCTACAGATGACCTCAACCATGTTAATCCCTTTTGTACCTGCGAGTTCGATTTCATATTACAGTTGCTAATCAGCTAGTAACGGTACCACTAGCAAAGCTAATCACACGCTATTAAACTTATATTTATACACTGAAATGTTCAGATGTTTATACATCGGATTTGCGCTCGACAAACAACCTTTGTGGAGTATTAGCAACTTTCCTATATACAACAGCATCATCCGCGAACACTTTAGTGTTTACATTACGAACAATAGTAGTCTAATAGACTACAATCTAAGTTACTTTTACAGTTGATGTGTTTCGTTTCTAAGAACTAAGTGCTGAGTTATAATCATCAGAGATTCTAAATCCAGTCTCAACCGTAAGCTCGTATTTTCTTCACTAGGCGACAGTGGGGAACGATTTAAAACACCTCTACTGGAAGTTAAGGAACATGGTATCAATCTGCGTGTCGTTTTTTACTGAACTGTGGATCTAATAAGCGAACAGTGCTAGATGAGTTTCACAGTATCGCTGTTTACAAAATCCACGCTGACTCCTACAGAACATTATCATATCAAAATTCGGCATATCTTTTTTTCCAAGCAGTAATGGCTGTGAGACTGGAAATCACCATGTTCTCGAGGCAATCATATGGAGAAGTACACTTTCCTCTTTTCCAATGCTCGAATGAAAAGCTCCCGAAGCATTCCGTAGACGGTACTTCCTTTACAATGCCAGTAATGGAGACAGTGCTGAGCCACTTCCTCCCGTATCCTAAGGAAGATAGATCACTTGAAAGCCTGCCACATTAAATTATGACTCATTTTAAAATTTTAAGTTGGTCGAAGGCCTTGAGCTTCTCGTGTAGTCATCGGTAGGCAATGTTGATTCGCCTAGTCGATGAGTGCACAGTACACTGAATGTCCAATAGCTTCAGTGCGGTATAGCCTCCGAGCAGCGTCGTATACCTGCTCAGTTGCATAGTGGGGATAACCGACGCACCATAAGGTCCCATTAGGACAGCATGTTTTGATGTTCGAGTACATGAACAGCCGATGCTGTTTGTACTGCATATAAGGTGACTGGTGTTTAACTTTCATCATCGTTTCAGCTATTTACAAAAGTAGCAACGAGCGTCCCAAATTGGGCTGTCAAACGAAATCATCCATTGCAGTACTATGGGAACCAGGTGTCAGTTTCCAGAGGTGTCCCTTGCAAACGTTTTGGAGGTTGAGACTCACACCATGTTCAGAGTCCTCTGAGTAACATGTTAAGAATTTACGTAAGTAGCTACTAAAATTGTAATGTCTCACTTACATTTTCTTGTACGTTTAATCAATCATTTATTTCTCGTGCTCGTAGTCAGCCTTGAATGGCTTCCATTAGAATTATGTTGGTATTTAGAGACGACATTATTGGCACGAGATAGAAGAAAGAGGTCGAGAAAGGCATAAAACTGGTTGATATATGTTCATGTTTACGATTCTGAGATGGAGAACCTGCGTTGCATAAGTAGCTAGCTATATCTTCGATATGTAACACTTAAAGAACTTATTTTGCTGCAAGCTTTAGATAATATCATAGCATTACATTCATCGGAGTCTCTTGACTCACATTTTTTTAAAACCATGGGACCCATGCGAAACTTTCGCACGTTTATAATTTTAAGTAATGACAGCATTTGAAAAAGTATAGTCGCTGGGATAAGGATATTTGTGAGAATGAAGAGAAAATATCTTTAAAAATGAAATGGACGACGTTGAAGTAATAATAGTGAATTTACGATACATCTTTGTATATCCATTTCCATGTATCGAAAAAACTGTTTTACATTCGTAATGTTTGTCCCGGATTGACGACGGGCAGATATCAGGGACTGTCAGTAGGACCACATAACCCATAACTTTAACTCGACAGACATTTTCAATTACAGTAAGCACATTAGGCAGTAGTAGCAATCGATAAATTACAATTCAAGCGGACAATTACAAATGTGTTTGTCGTTTCGTTTCGTTTCTCTAAACGACTTGTACGACGGCCAGAGATAATGGATTATCGTAGTGATCACGATTAATACCCACGACAATGCTGTATGCAAATTATCCCGTTAATAAGTTATTAGAAAGAAAAAAATGGTATTTATAGTAAGATAATATGTAAAGGGAGACTCTTATTCGTGATTAATAGGTTAGTTTCGTAAATACAGCTATGATGCTGGGCATCCACTATGCCCTTTTGCTGTAATAGTCAAAAGTATCTTTTACTTTAAAATGTTCCACATACAGTCAGTTCTGGCGTAAAATTGGTATGCAATGTCACAAGCCCTGTACTGTTAGTACGTGTTGAGAAAATGGCATGTTGAGAAATTATATTGTTTTTCTTTCCTCATTCATTTTTCTCTACGTATTTTCCAGAGATAATATGTGTTTAACATAATTTCTCACAAAATCACATCACCATTCATAAATAAATTATGAATATTTGTCTACTGTAATGTAATTAAACTTGCAATAACACATGTTACTACAGAACACCGAAACTCAAAAATTTCTTTGGTACCTTTCAATCTATCCATAACTAGTAGGCCTATTATGAATATCGAGCATTAAGTCCGACTTTTTATTAAATACACAGAAAGGTGCGACCACATTGCCATTACAGGTACCTACATCTAAACTTGATATCTGCGTTTCAGTGTGCGATGTATGGCGGAAGGTGTTTCCTGCCAGTATTACCGACTTACGATCATTTTCCACTCGTCTACTGTATATTCATTCAGAACGCATCCCAATATTTCTCGTTCTTCCTCATGGTCCCAGTCCTCACGCAAGGTATACGATAGAGCCCCCAGACCTGCTACAATCCTTCTCTGGGTGACGATTAATTAATTAACCCAACAGAGTTTCATGGGATCAACGACGCCTTACATCCATAGATTCCCATTTAAGTTTCTGAGCATCTCCGTTACACTTTCGTATGCATCGTAATGATCTGTTATTACGCTGGAAGCCCATCTCTGAATTCATCAGATGCTTACTGCCACGCCTACTCGATAAGAGAAAATTAGGGACCAATTCTCATAGATTTGCCGTAGGGCCTTGTATGCTGTTTCGTTGCTGCAGATATAGTACACCCTCTCTGAACTCTTCCAACTAATTCAAGTATTCCATTCGCCTTGTGTATTATAAGCAAATTAGAAATTTGTGGTAAGTTCCTATGGGACCAAATTGCTGAGGTCATCGGTCCCTAGGCTTACACACTGCTTAATCTAACTGAAACTAACTTATCCTATGGACAAAACACACACCCATGCCCGAGGGAGGACTGGAACCTCCGACGGAAGGAGCCCCCCGAACCGTGGCTAGCCGGCCGGGATGGCCGAGCGGTTCTAGGCGCTACAGTCTGGAACCGAGCGACCACTACGGTCGCAGGTTCGAATCCTGCCTCGGACATGGATGTGTGTGATGTCCTTAGGTTAGTTAGGTTTAAGTAGTTCTAGGGGAGTAATGACCTTAAAAGTTAAGTCCCATAGTGCTCAGAGCCATTTGAACCATCTTTTTTTTAATTTTTTTTTCTTGACCGTGGCTAGGCGCCTCAGACCGAATGGCTACCCCGCGCGGCTGTGTATTATTTGTTGAAATATAATATTAGAGCTATTAGATCGAGATATTTTTAAGCGGAATTTCTGGAGTTTTCATTAATCTTGTAATCATGTCCGCTTTTTTATGGGCATATTCACGAACTTATCAACGAATAGAACTGTTGGTCGGAAAGTCGTTCTGCGTTTTCTTGTGTTCATATAATGGCTAATCCTGAACACACACAGCGTCGTCAGCGGGAAGTCTGAGAGTGGTGTTGACCATATATGAGCACTCACTGTGTACAGTCTGCTGTGTCATTTGGTACGGAGTCCCGATGAGTAGTGGAAACAGATTCAATACCATCGCATAAGTATAAAATGGCTTGCGCATGCTTCTCTATTAGAAAAAGGAACACACGTCGACCTTTACTTTGATTTGAGAGTGGACACGGCATAGCTACGCCCGGGGTTGGCTCAGGTGAATGCTGGAGCCACATCACGAGGTGATTACAGGAGCTGACTCTAATGAACAGGCGATTCAGCGCTGAGGTCCCCCGCCGGTAGTATTCGTGACGAATTCATTTCGGCGCGGCTGCTGGCGAAGGACCGGTCTATAGTCGCTGATTGAATAGCTGCCGGACACAGGTGCAAATTATGAAATGACACCGGCTCAAAAGGGAGGGAAATTAGAAAAGAAGGAGAAGGTGCTAAAAGGAACGAAACGAGTCAAGAAAGTGGCGGAGGACAGGGAGGATTACGTACGCCCGCTGGCGCGCGCGCGAGCGGCTGATGGATGGTAGAAAGCGCTGCCCGCCGGCCGTGTCCGCGACGCACCGCCACTCCGGACTCAGAAAGAGCCAGCGTGCCGCCAGCGACAGCAGCGCCGCCGCGGGAGCTGACGCAATCTCCCGCCCCGGTCCCAGACACCTGCTCCGCTGGCCAGTAGCTGCCCCCACCAGGGGACGGGCAAGCATGAGAATAGCCGACGGCACATAGGCGAACTTAAAACCGGCAATGCAGAGGGTCGACGCGTTGGATGCTGCAAATGCACTAATGTCACGAAATACCTGCAAATCATATACAACCGCTCGCTCACCGATAGATCTGTACCTACAGATTGGAAAACTGCGCAGGTCGCACCAGTGTTTAAGAAGGGTAGTAGGAGTAATCCATCGAACTACAGACCTATATCACTGACGTCGGTTTGCAGTAGGGTTTTGAAGCATATACTGTATTCAAACATTATGAATCACCTCGAAAGGAAGGGTCTATTGATACGTAATCAGGATGATTTCAGAAAACATCGTTCTTGTGCAACGCAGCTAGCTCTTTATTCGCACGAAGGAATGGCCGCTATCGACAGGGGATCTCAAGTTGATTCCGTATTTCTAGATTACCGGAAAGCTTTTGACACCGTTCCTCACAAGCGACTTCTAATCAAGCTACGGGCATATGGGGTATCGTGTCACTTGTGCGACTGGATTCGTGATATCCTGTCAGGCAGGTCGCAGTAATAGACGGCAAATGGTAGAGTAAAACTGAAGTGATATCAGGTGTTCCCCAGGGAAGCGTCCTGGGACCTCTGCTGTTCCTGATCTATATAAATGACCTGGGTGACAATCTGAGCAGTTCTCTTAGGCTGTTCGCAGATGATGCTCTAAGTTACCGTCTAGTAAGGTCATCCGAAGACCAGTATCAGTTGCAAAGCGATTTAGAAAAGATTACTGTATGGTGTGGCAGGTGGCAGTTGAAGCTAAATAACGAAAAGTGTGAGGTGATCCACATGAGTTCCAAAAGAAATCCGTTGGAATTCGATTACTCGATAAATAGTACAATTCTCAAGGCTCTCAAATCAACTAAGTACATGGGTGTTAAAATTACGAACACCTTCAGTTGGAAAGACCACATAGATAATATTGTGGGGAAGGCGTGCCAAATGTTGCGTTTCATTGGCAGGACACTTAGAAGATGCAACAAGTCTACTAAGGAGACAGCTTACACTACACTCGTCCGTCCTCTGTTAGAATATTGCTGCGCGGTGTGGGATCCTTACCAGGTGGGATTGACCGAGGACATCGGTAGGGCGCAAAAAAGGGCAGCTCGTTTTGTATTATCGCGTAATAGGGGGGAGAGCGTGGCAGACATGATACGCGAGTTGGGATGGAAGTCATTAAATCAAAGAAGTTTTTCGTCGCGATGAGATCTATTTACGAAATTTAAGTCACCAACTTTCTTTTCCGAATGCGAAAATATTTTGTTGAGCCCAACCTACATAGGTAGGACTGATCATAAAAATAAAATAAGAGAAATCAGAGCTCGAACAGAAAGGTTTAGGTGTTCGTTTTTCCCGCGCGCTGTTCGGGAGTGGAATGGTAGAGTACTGAAATGTGAATTGCAGAGTTATCATGTAGATGTAGATGTGTTGTGTCGGGCCTCTTTTTTCTGATGTAGTGCAGCAACTTGACATGGCATGGGCTCAACAAGTCTTTGGAAATCCGCTGCAGATACACTGAGTCATGCGACTCTACAGCCGTCCATAACTGCGAAAAGCAGGATTATGTGCACGAACTAATCTTTCGATTATGTTCCATAAAGTTCGATGTGCGACCAGATCAAGCGCTCGAACTGTCCAGAAAAAATAGTTCAAATGGCTCTGAGCACTATGGGACTCAACATCTTAGGTCATAAGTCCCCTAGAACTTAGAACTACTTAAACCTAACTAACCTAAGGACATCACACACACCCATGCCCGAGGCAGGATTCGAACCTGCGACCGTAGCAGCCTCGCGGTTCCGGACTGCAGCGCCAGAAGCGCACAGCCACCGCGGCCGGCGAACTGTCCAGTATGTTCTTCAACCCAACCATGAACAACTGTGGCCCTAAGACATGACGCACTGCTCATCCATAAAAGTTCCATTGTTGTTTGGCAACGCGAAGTTCATAACGGCTGCAAATGGTCTCCAAGTAGCCGAAAATAACCATTTCCAATGAGTGGTCGGATCAGAAGCCCAAGTTCATTCGACGTAAACAAAGCCCACATGATTATGGAGCCACCAGCAGCTTGCTCAATCCCTTGTAGACAACTTGAGCCCATCACTTCGTGAGGTCGGCGCGACAGTCGAATCCTGCCATCAGCTATTACCGACTGAAGTCGGGACTCATCTATGTAGGCCATTGTTTTACAGTCGTCTAGGGTCCAGTCGATGTGGAAACGAGTCAAAGAGAGGCGTCAAAGGCGCTCGCATCAGTCGTCTGCTGCCACAGTCCCATTAATGCCAGATTTCGCAGCACTGTCCTAACGGATACGGTAGTCGTCCGTCCCACAATGATTTCTGTGCTTATTCGACGCAGTGTTACATGTCTGTTAGTACTGACAACTCTACTGAAATGCAGCTGCTCTCGTTGAGTGAAGGCCGTCGACTGCTGCGCAGTCTGTGGTGAGATTTGATGCCTGAAATTTGGTATTCTCGTGACACTCTTTGTCACTGTGGATCTCGGAATACTGAATTCCCTAACATAAAAATTTAAATGCTCGTTTTTCCCGCGTTCCGTTCGAGAGTGGAACGGTAGAGAGACAACATGAAGGTGGTTCATTGAACCCTCTGCCAGGAACTTTATTGTGAATAGCAGAGTAATCACGTAGATGTAGATGTAGATTACCGAAATGAAATGACCATGCGTAATCACAATCCCAGATATTTAACAACTGTGACTGCTTCCACTGATTGCTCTGAAATCGCGTAAGCAACAATAATGTCTCTTTCTGGTTATTTATCTTCCTTTTCTCGTTGATATCAATACTGTAACAGTGACGTAGTTTAACCATATTTTATTAAAGGGAGGAGTATAACGTTTATCATCTCACGGAGGACATCATTAGGGAAGGAACATAACCTCAAGGAGCAGTTCAAATGTTCGTCTTAAGCTACTAAGGGTGACTGGTGGACGAAGATTTCTATCACAACCCCCCTCCCCCAAACATGCCCCTTTCACTACTACCATTACTTGGTTATTGTGATTGTTACCTTCATGAATACTGCGAATGTAGTATACGTTCTTTCCTCGTTGGTGTTTCTTTTCTCTGGCTACTGACTCTTTCACTTCGCGTACCTCGAGGCCCAAATTTGCCGTTAAGTTCATTTCTAATTTCATTTCTGCTACTGTCATTACTTTCTTCGTTTTAGTCTCAGTCCTTACTCTGTGCTCTGTATACTGCTCAGTATATGTAGTATGTGCTGAAGCTATTCCCCATTTCCACCGAGTATAACAACTTTATCGGCCAATTGTATAATTGATTTTATTACCACTCTTCAGCCTTTCTTTTATTTCAGTTACTGCTTCTTCGATACAGAGATTAAATATTACATCCTTTTTAACGCGAGTATTTCGTTTTTACTTTTCTATTCTCACTGTTTCCTTAGTTTTGTTACACATTTTTTATGTTATACATCTTTCCCTAAAGCTTACACCCACTTTTTTTACAGAATTTCAAACATCTTGAACCATTTTACATCGTTCAATGCTTTTTCCAGGGCGACAAATCCCAAATCCTATGAACGTGGAAAAAACTCCATTTAGTTCACGGAGACAGTGAGTGACTTATTGTAAAGTTTTGTTTATTTCTGATACATTAACTTTTTATGACTCAGTCACAACCGGTTTTGGTCCTCAACTGCCGTCTTCAGATGCTATTGGCGGCATCTCGTGAACAAATGTTCATGCGGTTGACAACGATGCCGCCCATAGCATCTGACTTAACTTGCCTATCTAGCACAATGTCAGATCTCTCTCTGACGCCTTTACTTTTCAGGAAGCCAGAGTTATCGGTATCTAAATCCTCAATTTACTTGTACATTTACAGTTCGCTTGACCAGATCCTCTCAACAAACGCAAGCATTCTCATATATTCACTGCCCCGGTGGCAACATGTTAGACTCGCTCGGCAGTATCGTCAACACAAAACAGTGTGAGTTAGACGAGCACTTCGTATTATTTTTCTGCCCGACGCGGTTGCCGCGAGGAGTGGCCGCGTCGTTTGAGGCACCATGTAACGGATTGCGCGGCCCCTCCCGCCGAAGGCTCGAGTCCTCCCTCGGGCGTGGATGTTTATGTTGTTCTAAGGATAAGCTAGTTCAAGTAGTGTGTAAGTCTAGGGAGCGATGACCTCAGCAGTTTGGTCCCTTAGGAATTCATACACATTTGAACATTTTTCAGACCTGGTTTCCCAAATAACAACCGAACACTGGCTGGGGAGAAACAGTGTCAAATGGTAACTTAGTCATCCGACGTATTTTCTGTGCACACTGTAGCATCATTGCCACAGATACTACTACGACGCCGCGCCAACACAAGGTTGGCAGCCCGTCGTCTGGCGAGCACAGCGCACTCTAGCGGGCTGTGCAGCTCGACGGAACTGGAGTGTGCCTCGTTTACTTCTTAGTTAGATTTCAACCGAGGCAGACGCACTTTCGTAATCGACCCTCAGCCAGTTCTGTAATGTCTGCATTGATTCTCTGAGGAGGCCCATCAGGCTTAGTCCCTGAGAATATGTTGTATTAGTTCGTGGTATTCCATGTTACGAGATTGCCATGCGGGGTTAGCCGAGCGGTCAAAGGCGCTGCAGTCATGGACTGTACGGCTGGTCCCGGCTGAGGTTCGAGTCCTCCCTCGGGCATGAGTATGTGTGTCTGTCCTTAGGATAATTTAGGTTAAGTAGTGTGTAAGCTTAGGGACTGATGACCTTAGCAGTTAAGTCCCATAAGATTTCACACGCATTTGAACATTTTTGTTACGAGATTGTCAGTTCATATCCGCAGCTGCAGTCCTACAAATTACTGAAGATAAGTAATTTCATTGTACTATGTGTTTCTTGAATAATAATCCTTCTCTCTAATAGTGTGCCGTACCGCATATTATTGCGACCTAGACTCCTTCAGTTCCTATCAACTCGGCCTCCTACTTAATGCATTTAGTAACGAGCCGAAAACACCCACGCGTTTTGTGCCTCTAAACAGTGAGGCACAATACACACTATAAAAGTTTATTTAAAAAATGCGAAGGAACCGGATGTTTCTATACCCCAGAGAACGACTGAGTGAGTTCCTCGCAGGTACTGGTCTACTGGTGAGTACGGCTAGAGAAAAGGCGCAAAGGTGTAATCTGCGCTGCTGGCCACGGAACGTGAAACTCGGTTTATTACGTGACGGGATCAAGACATACAACCCGGCAAAACCGGTAATTAGGGCTTAATCCGTGCCGCCGATAACGATCGAGCAAATGCGGAGGCAGAACGTCAAATGATGGCGATTGCTTGGCAAACCGACAGTCTTTCCTGAATGCTTCTCGCAAGTGAGAGCAAAAGACAACAACAACAACTACAACCAAAAGAAGTTTGAGCGGAGCTGCAGAGTCCCCATGCCGGCTGGCGAGCGTGTCTGCGGCGCCGAGCTGTTCGCGGGAAGACGCCAACTGGTCCACGGGCGGCTGACCTCGCCATCTGGGTCACGCACGGCCTCGCGCTCTCGCACACGCACGCGCACGCACGCACACGCAGGCACGGCTAACGGTCCAGCGCTCGCGACTTTCTCCCGGCTCGCGGCCCGGCGCAGAGATCATCTCGCCGATATCCCGGACGCCGCCTTTCTCTGCGCACCCTGCGACGCCCACAATAGGTCTTCAGGCGCGGTCTACCTGTCGGCCACACCTTCTGTTCCCCATCCTCGGCATTTAATTGTCAAGTCCCAAGTCCAACACGCCATCGTAGCAGAGGTCGCTATCGCTCGTTGAGAAGATTGCATATTTTTCAACTCTAACACTTTCCGACTTTAAGAATACACTATGTGATCAAAACTATCCGGACACCTGGCAGAAAATGACTTACAAGTTCGTGGGGTGTCCATCGGTAAAGCGGGAATTCAATACGGTGTTGACCCAACCTTAGCCTTCATGGCAGCTTCCACTCTCGCAGGCATACGTTCAATCAAGTGCTGGATGGTTTCTTGGGGAATGGCAGCCCCTTCTTCACGCAGCGCTTTACTGAGGAGAATTATCGATGTCGGTCGGTGAGGCCTGGCACGAAGTCGGCGTTGCAAAACATCCCAAAGGTGTTCTATAGTATTCAGGTCAGGACTTTGTGCAAGCCAGTCCATTACAGGGATGTTATTGTCGTGAACAGGTGCTCGTTCGTGTTGAAAGATGCAGTCGCCATCCCCCAATTGATCTTCAACAGTGGAAGCAATAAGGCGCTTAAAACATCAATGTACGTCTGTACTGTGATAGTGCCACGCAAAACAACCAGGAGTGCATGCCCCCTCCATGAAGAACACGACCACACCATAACACGACCGCCTCCGAATTTTACTCTTGGCACTACACACGCTGGCAGATGATGTTCACCGGGTATTCGCCATACCCACATCCTGCCATCGGATCGCCACACTGTGTACCGTGATTCGTCACTCCAAACAACTTTTTCCACTGTTCAATCGTCCAGTGTTTACGCTCTTTACACAAGTGACATCCAGTCACCTGACCACGTTAGAAGTTCGTGAGTTCCGCGGAACACCCCATTCTGCTCTCTCACGATGTCTAATGACTACTGAGGTCGCTGGTATGAAGTACCTGGCAGTAGGTGGCAGCACAATGAACCAAATATGAAAAACGTATGTTTTTGGAGTGTCCGGGTACTTTGATCACATAGTAGTGTATTAACAAACGCCTTGCACCTAGATTAATAATGTCCAACGCGTTTTCGCAATGTAATAAATCCCCGATATGCAGGCATTAATTTGGTCTTCTTTTTCTTTCTTATTCTAAAAAAATAGAATTATGTTTATTCTTTACGGCTGAATACCAGATTTGTGTGACTCTGCTGCATTCTTCCCAATTAATAATTGTCAGTTAACTCTTCATCAACATCTGGCTGTATGCATAACAAATAAAAAACAGTTTTTATTTTATTTTTTTGTCATTCGGTTATGATACGGTGTAACTGTGGAACGTCTGTTTCCAACACAAATTATTTATTAGATGTGAACTCTACGATAAAATTATCCTTGGAAGCTAATGGAGAAGATCATGTAAAAAGAGATTTGTGCGAGATAAATTCAGCGCAATGACACGTTTGTTGGTTGGACAAGAAATTAATTAGTACGAAGACACTGAACATAGTGATCTTGAGCTGGTGCTGCGGTCGTTTTAGTGATGCGCCGCGCGGAAGTTTTCGCGCTCTCCACGGAAACAGCGTCCCCGCTGTTGGCGAAGTCACACCACGCCACGTTTGGTGCCCGCCGATCCACAGAAGGTTACTTGCATCGCATTGTTGTTAAGATAACCCTGTCTGCGACTTTCAAAACAAAGAATTCGTGGATGTAAACTACTTGCCGTTTTCCTGCTGTTTCATCGCTTTCTGCATAACCTTGTGAATATGAAGGTGTCCCTTTCAATAAGCGCTCCAGTTTTATTGAGTCATGAGTACTCGGAAAAATACGAAAAGTCGTTTTTTCATTATTCAGGAAACTGTGTTTATTAAATTTTGTGTGTTCTCACTGGTTATACAGAGTGTTAGGGATAAAAATGCAGATATTGTGATCATTGATACCTTAAGAAATTCCTACTCCAGTGTGTTAGTAGTTTCTTCTCTGTATCTGATAGTCTTTCCGCGAAGACGTCGCATAATTTACTACCTGGTGCTTTCTGCACAGCCTCAACTGTACCACTAAGCGATCTACGCATGTCAGTATAGACCAATCGTTTTGTGTCCACGCGTTCCACATATCAACATCTGATCTTCTGCCCAGGGGAAAATTAGCATTAATGGCGTGCTCTTGCCACATGTAGTTGGAGGTACTAACCAAGAAAGAACCGTACTACTCCTAACAGATATAAATACTAGTCTGCAAATGCAGTAAATACTGAAGTAATATTGCTCAGTACACTCTCTATCGCCAATAAAAAATGTCTGCAGTTATATCCATAGCACCCTATACAGACGCTTAAATCGCCACGTGTATACTCCCTAGTCTCTGTAGAGTTCTTTTTTTAATTTCAATTACACTACATATAGTATCATGTAAATACTCCCTTGCTAAATTTATTGTGCCTATGTGAATAACTCAGAATAGTACTATATCGTTGATCGATCTTTTTAAGGATCTCTACGTTTGTACCAAGATTTAGGAACTATAGAGGCTAAAAAAAAAAGAAACTCACTGGAGCTGGGTGTCCATTCTGGAAAGACAACCAGCGACAGTCACACGCTGAACCAAAGGCTCGCGTGGAGAGCGCGACCCCAAATTTCCGTCGAAGAAACGAATACTTAACTCGCGCACATTCCTTGACGAAAAACTACGTCTGGACATTTTGGCCTTCTATGAGTCTTACAGACACGACACAGGAGGTAGAGAGAATGTGGAGTGGTAACGCTACAGGCCATTGTAATATCAACACACAGAGGTCCACTCATCTCTACGCAATGACAGTAGCGGCTGTGACACTTTACTCCACTGTCACCATCACCGCGTACGAGTTACACATCGCAGTTTACATCGAAACGAAGATCCGCTGAAGGTGCCAGTCAGAAGTTAACTAATTGATTTCGTTACTACATTTTTCCGCTGTAATATTCACGCTAGTAATGGCCCCTAAGGAGAGTTTTGTATAGCGTATTGTGGCTGTTTCGCAACTTTTACTTTTCAGAAATACTATTCAATCATTCTGTAAGTTATTTAGTCGTGTACTCGTGGCACTCGGTAAACTAACCAGAACATATCGTGTATCGTACCTATGAATGATATCAACTCTAGAATTCGTTCATGACACTGCTTGCATCTTAGTTTGAAACAACAATTTCCTGTCCAAAGAATTTGAATTGAGCGAGATAAAAGAGATAAAACGTACTGAGAAACACAAAATAAGATTAGGAACAAAACATAAACATTTCGGCCTTGTAGCAGGCATAGTGAAATAATGTTGCTGCCTTTGGGAAAAACAACGTATGGCGGACGAATCAACGACGACAAAAGAAGCAGAGTAGCACAGCTAAAGAGAACATTGTCTACAAACATAAATCAATAAATATATACCTACGTACATACAAACACCACGAACGAAAAGTTTAAGACCACGGGCTAACGCGTATATAAATCCCGCAGAGATGAACGGGACATCATTATGCCAACGACAACGGCCCCAAATTTGTGCACTGCCACAAGCTACTTTGTTAGAGCCGGCATCTGGCAACGAGCATCTCAGGAACTGTAAGGCTAGTCGGTTGTTCACGTGCTACTGTTGTGAGTTCCTACTGAAAACTTTTGATCAAGGTGAAACCACGAATAGGTGATAATGTGCTGGACGTCCACGCGTCATCACATAACGTATGTGTAGCAGGCTAGCTTGTACTGTAAAGCGGCCACTTGGGGCTCATCCGGCGGCAGAATACAAAGCTGACGTACGAACGAGAGTTTAGGAGCGCATGGATTACAGCAGATTGTTGAAAACTGGTCTCCGCATCCGGCAATCCCTAGGTGTTCCCATGTTAAAAAAACGGCACCTTCAGTTATAGTTGCAGTGTACACGGGATTAACGAGATTGGGACGTGGATCATGGAAACGTGTCGCCTTGTCGGATGAAACACGTTTGTTCTTATACACTACTGGCCATTAAAACTGCTACACCACGAAGATGACGCACTACAGACGCGAAATTTAACCGAGAAGAAGAAGATGCTGTGATATGCAAATGATTAGCTTTTCAGAGCATTCACACAAGGTTAGAGCCGGTGGCGACACCTACAACGTGCTGACATGAGGAAAGTTCCCAACCGATTTCTCATACACAAACAGCAGTTGACCGGCGTTGCCTGGTGAAACGTTGTTGTGATGCCTCGTGTAAGGACGAGAAATGCGTACCATCACGTTTCCGACTTTAATAAAGGTCGGATTGTAGCCTATCGTGATTGCGGTTTATCGTATCGCGACATTGCTGCTCGCGTTGGTCGAGATCCAATGACAGCAGAATATGGAATCGGTGGGTTCAGGAGGGTAATACGGAACGTCGTGCTGGACCCCAACGGCCTCGTATCACTAGCAGTCGAGATGACAGGCATCTTATCCGCATGGCTCTAACGGATCGTGCAGTCATGTCTCGATCCCTGAGTCAACAGATGCGGGCGTTTGCAAGACAACAACCATCTGCACGAACAGTTCGACGACATTTGCAGCAGCATGGACTATCAGCTCGGAGACCGTAGCTACGGTTACCCTCGACGCTGCATCATAGATAGGAGAGCCTGCGTGCGCGAATGGCAAAACGTCATTTTTTCGGATGAATCCAGGTTCTGTTTCGAGCATGATGATGGTCGCATCCGTGTTTGGCGACATCGCGGTGAACGCACATTGGAAGCGTGTATTCGTCATCGCCATACTGGCGTATCGCCCGACGTGATGGTATGGGGTGCCATTGGTTACACATCACGGTCACCTCTTGTTCGCATTGACGGCACTTTGAACAGTGGACGTTACATTTCAGATGTGTTATGACCCGTGGCTCTACCCTTCATTCGATCCCTGCGAAACCCTACATTTCAGCAGGATAATGCACGACCGCATGTTGCAGGTCCTGTACGGGCCTTTCTCGATACAGAAAATGGTCGACTGCTGCCCTGGTCAGTACATTCTGCAGATCTCTCACCAATTGAAAACGTCTGGTCAATGGTGGCCGAGCAACTGACTCGTCACAATACGCCAGTCACTACTCTTGATGAACTGTGGTATCGTGTTGAAGCTTCATGGGCAGTTGTACCTGTACACCATCCAAGTTCTGTTTGACTCAATGCCCATGCGTATCAAGACCGTTATTACGGCCAGAGGTGGTTGTTCTGGGTACTGATTTCTCAGGCTCCATGCACCCAAATTGCGTGAAAATGTAATCACATGTCAGTTCTAGTATAATATATTTGTCCAATGAAAACCCGTTATCATCGGCATTACTTCTTGGTGTAGCAATTTTAATGGCCAGTAGTGTATGAAGTTGATGGTGGTGTCCCGATTTGCCGTCATCCAGGCGAGCGGCTGCTCGAAACAGGCATCATGGCAAGGACATAGGCTGGTGGGTGCAGTATTATGTTATGAGATCATTCAACTGGGCTTTCGCGGAACCTGTGGTAGTAATCGAAGGCAGCGAGTAGCTAAGTGACTAAGTGAACACTGTTGCGGACCACACACATCATTTGACAGTTGATGTCATCTCTGAGGGCGATGGCATCTTTCAGCAGGACAACTGCCATTGTCACAATGCCGGAATCGTACCAAAGAGATTCGAGAATCGTGATACTGATCTTACGTTGATACTTTGGCCATCAAATTCACCTTTCCGGAGCCCAGTTAAACACATCTAGGACGCTATCGGGAGCCACCTCCTCCGCCAAAATCACCAGCTCGTAATCTACGGGAAATGCTTGACCTGTGCGTAGACATCCGGTATCAAGTACCTCCGGAAATCCTGCGAGATCTTGTCTAAGTCACGGACCATCACCATTATTAAGCTGGTGTTAGTAATGTTTTGGTTAATCAGTGTATGAAACGCATGCTGAGAGACGACGACAGTTGTCACGTAAACAAATATACAATAGAAACTGCGGTACTAGCTGTAGCGCGGGACACAGACGTCGTAATACGTAATGCGATATGTGGGTCAGAGACGTCGGTAAGAAGCGGCAGCAGTTTGCGGTGCCCCGCGTCCCCACGAGCAGATTTACGGCGCCATGTGGCGGCGCGGTGTTTGTTCAAGCTGTGCCTGTTTCCGCGCTCCGTGAACCGCTGACATTTGGCGGCGAGCGGACGCTGTGTGCGGGAAGCACTCAGCGCCTCTCGGCTCTGAGGAAACTGCACAATGCAGTCGGAACCAACACCTACAATAGTACACCAATAAATCGAGATAATGTGCTGCCGCGAAATTCGGCACCTTCTATATTTATGTGTATGTAGGCTTTCGGGGACTATGTTTAACGGGTTGAGAGTCCGTCGTCGAGACATTTAAAAATTCACTAAAGTTTCGCTCCCTTCTAGTCAAGACACGTTCAGAAACAAATCTGCTGCTGCATTAGAAGCTCGTGTGTGAATCGATAGGTACATTATGAGAGGTACAGAGGACCTTATCCTTGTGTCACCGGGTGCCAACGGAATCATGTGACGAATGGTGGTGCCTTCTATACCTATTGTATGAGCCTACAAATTCGCAGTTGGAGATTCATCTCTGAAGACGTTCCCCGCAAATGTGGACGAAACGTTAGTTATTTGTTCCATACACTGACCACGACCAGCCTGTCAGTCCAGACTTTTCAACTGAAGTAAACCGAAGCTCTGTTCGGAAGAACAGTGTCTTAACAGACACAGTGTTATATCGATCAACACACAAGGAAATAAAAATAAAAGCAAGTTTCTTTACACATTTTTAGTAGCAATATTCAAATAAAAATAATTAATCTCAAATAAAACATACTATGTTGAAGGCCGTGCGGTTCTGGCGCTGCAGTCCGGAACCGCGGGACTGCTACGGTCGCATGTTCGAATCCTGCCTCGGGCATGAGTGTGTGTGATGTCCTTAGGTTAGTTAGGTTTAAGTAGTTCTACGTTCTAGGGGACTTATGACCTAAGATTTTGAGTCCCATAGTGCTCAGAGCCATTTGAACCATTTTGAAGGCCGGTTCATTACGCAAAATTACTCTCATTTAATTTAGTTGTACTCGGGAATATTTCAAAGGAACAATTTTTTATACAACCTCCATATATAAATTCAGTTAAAACACGCCACGGAAATTCACGCGAGCGCAGTCCGCCATTTATGAGTCCGCCCTGGGGCTCAAACCTCCTGCAAACTGGGGATCCAACGGCGAAATGCTATCGAGACTAGTGCGCATTCACACGTCAAATTTCAAGGTCATTTTTAGGGAGACGTTTCAGTCATAGCCTTCGCAATTGTCTTTGTTTTGCCGAATTGCAATCGTTATATAATAAGATTATAAATACAGATTTTTTTTTAAGTGGGCTTGCACAGAAATGCGCAGGAAAGCATAAATCTTAAAACGAAAAGTATAACATTTAAGAAACGAAAAATGTTTGCATAATTGACAATCTGTTGTTGATTAATTATATGTGCTTTATGGTTTGCGGGGACAGTATCTGACGCTCATTCTTGGCTATCGCGCCCTAGGGCACCGTTAGACGTCTCAGACAGCCGCCGACGGCAGTATTCTGACCTCATGGGGAGGCTTCCGACATTCCAAGAATATCCCTGTACGACGTTCCGCTCCCTCGCGTATACTGCACTGTCCAACATCCCCAGAAAGGCCAATGCTCAGAATCCACGTCGGTTGAATCATTAGTTTACATTCAAAACCTGCATGAGCTGTTTGTATAGTTGCCGTAAGGTTACTAGGAGCAAGCGGAGGTTACACGGAACATCTGTTATACGTTTCTGACTTGAGAAACACCGGGCCAGGTGGTTAGTACACACTGGACTCGCATTCGGCGAGACGACAGATCGCACCCGCGTCCGATCATCGTGATTTAGGTTTTCCGTGATTTCGATTCAGGCAAATGCCGGGTTGGTTCCTTTGAAATGGCACGGCCGACTTCCTTCCCCATCCTTCCCTAATCCAATGGGACCCATGACCTCGCTGTTTGGTCCCCTCCCCCCAGTCAACCAACCAGCTTGAAACCTCGTTAATTTTTCGTTAATACTGTTAACTGAAAAAAAACACTAGATATACGGAGTTATTTTGATACGGGCATCTTTCTCTAGTCATGGAGCAAGGAATCGCAGTGCAAAGTTTGTAGACAGGGTCAATTTCTTCAACAAGTCCGGGCAAAACAAGGCGTAGAACTGTAAGTCTTTCCTGTGTGCCGAACGGAGAGACGTAAAGTTTGTTCCTGACACACAAGTGTGCGCCTAATAGCCGGCGAGAGGCTGGAGTGTGCGACAAGTTTGGGTAACGGTGCTCGCCCGGGCGACTGCAAAAGCACGGAGCGGCGGCTACTTGGCGCAGGTCAGCGGTCCAGCCCACGCCCTCGGCATACGCGTCTGATGAGCCGCGGGCAAAATTATGGCGTCCCGCGCAACAATTACGGCTGCTGTGCGACACGGTGTGACTCGCCGGAAAAAAAAAAAAAAAAAAAAATCTGTCGCCAGGCTTGTCGATTCTAATAGCAGTTTCAGGCACCTGTGTGCTGCGTGGAACGAGGTTGGGTAGTGTGCCGGTCGGAGTGGCCGAGCGGTTCTAGGCGCTTAAGTCCGGAACCACGCGACTGCTACGGTCGCAGGATCGAATCTTGCCTCGAGCATGGATGTGTGTGATGTCCTTAGGTTAGTTAGGATTAAGTAGTTCTAAGTTCTAGGGGACTGATGACCTCCCATAGTGCTCAGAGCCATTTGAACCATTTTTGGGTAGTGTTAGCGGTATCCACGGAACTGATACACCGCAGATCTTAGCTAGTTCCCCCATATGTATCATGAACACTACGGCCATATGCCCCTGCGGCGAAGTGAGGAGATTACATTACTATGCTCTGAATCGTAATTTGTGAAAGGAGGGGCAGATTTAGCATGGGTCCTGTAGGTATAGTGTGAAGAAAAATTCAGTCAGTCGAAATTCAGAGTGTAAATCCCTGACTACTGGCTACACGGAAAAATTTGTGATGATATTCCGTTCCGTACCTAATAATGCAATAGCATTCTTACGGAGTGATGTTTGATGCAAGGGAAGAGACTAATAAGGAGGAAAAAGAGAGCGGATTGTAAATAGAGCCAGCATTTCATTTATATCAAAAAGTGTCAACGAAAGTGAGAGGCGAAATTTCCAAGAGAGTAGCAAAAGGTTGTAAGATTAGGCCGTTGTCCACCTTGGACCGTTTTCAGTTTGTAAAATGGCGTGCTGAGAAGTAATGCCTCCGAGTTTTTTATTCTCTTCTCAATATCTCTCGTGGTATTACATGTCATGCGTATTACATAGGGCCGGCCGGAGTGGCCGTGCGGTTCTAGGCTCTACAGTCTGGAACCGAGCGACCGCTACGGTCGCAGGTTCGAATCCTGCCTCGTGCATAGGTGTGTATGATGTCCTTAGGTTAGTCAGATTTAAGTAGTTCTAAGTTCTAGGGGACTTATCACCTCAGATGTTAAGTCCCATAGTGCACAGAGCTATTCGAACCATTTGAACGGCTCCATCAACAATGCCAACCATTCTATAGTGACAGTATCAACAAACCTTTCTCCCGTTGGGAGAAATATGTTCGTCGACAAGGTGACTATGTTCAGAAATAAATATGTAGACATGAACAATAAGGACGTACAATGTTAATAACGTTTCTCTCATTTAAAGAACTTTGAGAGTTTTCGCATAAAAATTTCGTGGGCACTACTTTTATCAGGCTCTCATACTTCGAGAAAACCAGTTACTAACAAAAGACCAGTATCTAACTCCCATGTATAAAACAGCTTCAAAGTATGATTACAAATCAGTCATTCTGTTGAATATTTGACGTCAAGCAAGTAAAATCTTTATGGCTAAAGACGCAAAATCCCATTGATGTGGATATTTTTGTTTCGGATTATTCACCCGTAGATTTGAAATTATGTATAAAGTTTGCTGGAAGTTGAAAAGGGTTCTCATTCTCAAATACTGGATGAATGTAGTGTGGCTAATATGCGCATCTTGGGTTAGCTTACTAACGACGTACACAAGTTTCGTGATTTAATACCTGACTTATCGTGTTAAACATTTAACGCAAGATTATATCTCTTAATGAATAGATTATGACGGTGTTTTAAATTTTTAAATTCTATCGACAATTATATGGAATACTTCAAAACCAGGGTAGCGATGATGAATGAAGCATTTTATGACAGAAGGAGATATTTCTGCAGTAACAGAGACGAAGAGTCGGGGAAAAGACTAATGATGTGTTTTGCATGGTGTATCCTTGTATATGGTGTTGAAACGAGGACAACGAGACAGAAAAATAGTACAAGGCTGGAGGCCTTTGACATGTCGACGTGGTGGAGGATAGAAAAAAATAATCTGGACGTATAGAGCGAAAGATGAAGTACTGAATAGAGTGGGAGAGCACAATTACTGGTCTTAATAAAAGGAAAAAAGAAATGGCCAGGGCGTACATTAAGACTAGCTGAGTACATGGTGTAGTCCGGGTATGTTTATGTTCCGACCTGTTAGACTATCTCCTCCTCCTCTCTGTCCATATGCTCCTCCATTCTTTCTCCCTCCCCATCTGCTCTTCCCCTCTCTAAGTTCACCTCCTCACCCCCTCTTCCCTCTCTCTGTCCATCTGTTCACGCCTCTCTCTTTGTCCACCTCCTACTCCTATCCGTGTCCACTTTCTCCTCCACTCTCTCCCCATCATCCCCATCACCAAGTCATCGCCCCCGCCCCAAAAGCAGGCCGTTAGTTCTTACCCCCATAGAATTTCTTTCCGGAAACTAAGTAACATGTGTACCAACTTCGGTTGAAGCCGATCCTGGGATTTAAGTGGGAGTTATCTCCCGCGGCTCTGCCATCGTATGCACATGTCACAAATATTTAACGTGTTTTACTCATATCTGTACACGTATTTCATATGTATCTCTAGCGAATTTCACCTTTCAGTTTCGTTTTCAAGCAGCTCAATCCTTATAACTCCAAATCGCCTAAACAATGTGTCGTACAATCATGTAATTCTGCAGGTACATTCCGTGATAGATTTGGATACTGTCTCCGAAATGTGTTGCCAATAGAATTGGTAGTAAAAAAAGTAATAAATTAAAATTTCATGTTCGATGCGGCGGTTTTTCACGCATTTCAGTGTTTATGACGTTATATCTTCTGAACTATATGTCCACAGTGATATAGTTTTGTAGGTACATTCATCGGCGTATGTGGATGCTGTCTCCAAAATTTGTTCCGAATAGAATTAGTAGTAAAGAAGTAATAAATTTGCATGACTCGGAAGTGCTTCACGCATATCAGCGTTTATGACATCATACAATAATATAATTTCGCAGATACATTCAGAAGTGTATGGGAATACTGTCTGCAAAATGTGTCACGTGTACTGTTGGCAGTAAAGCAGAAATAATTCAAAACGTCATTCTTCATGCGACTTTTTACTGGATGGACAAAGAATATGTATTAAGGGATAAACTTTTTTCATTCCATTATTTTGTGGGACTGTCAGAATGAAAAGATTTCGTAAAGGTTTAATGCAAGTCACCAGGTGTTCTCATTCTCAAATACTCGATGAGAAAATTCTGGGTATTCGCATGTCTCGGACTACGCTCCTCTTTACCCCTATCCCTCTGTAGGTAGGCGGTTCTTACTATATAGCATTTCTTTTCGAGACGTTGGTAAAACGTGTACCAAGTCTGGTTAAATCGCCCCTTTAGTTTAGCGAGATGTGGAGCATATGCACGGTGTTGATTTTAACTTGAGACAACAGCATATCTCGAAAACGACACATCCTACGAGAAAAATTTTCTAGGTGAAAAGTTAATATTAGTAATGGGGACATCCCATAACTGACCACCTCCTAATCACTCCTTCTGAGGTGGCGGGGTCAACTTCGAATTTTCAAATCGGAACCCCCATTTTTATTGAATATTCGGATTCCGACTTTCGTAAGGTTTACTCAAACCATTGTTTTCCATTCGTGGTAGATCGCGCTGTAATCGACAAATATAAAGTGCGCCTGGTTTTGTTATCACGAACGACGCATTTGTTTATACATTACTTTTACAGTGTACATGTAAACCTTTGTATTGTAACGATTGATATTGACTTCAAACATCAATTGCGTGTTGCCAGGAAGTTTCATATCAGCGCACACTCCGCTGCAGAGTGAAAATCTAATTCTGGAAACATCCCCCAGGCTGTGGCTAAGCGATGTCTCCGCAATATCCTTTCTTTCAGGAGTGCTAGTTCTGCAAGGTTCGCAGAAGAGCTTCTGTAAAGTTTGGATGGTAGGAGAAGAGATACTGGCAGAAGTAAAGCTGTGAGGACCGGGCGTCAGTCGTGCTTCGGTAGCTCAGGTGGTAGAGCACTTGCCCGCGAAAGGCGAAGGTCCCGAGTTCGAGTCTCGGTCGGGCACACAGTTTTAATCTGCCAGGAAGTTTCATAACAGAAATACTGTTCGTGTGGCACAGTATTTCGCCACAGCGGACAACACGGACACAATTCATCCTCCAGTTATTGCCTCACACCTGTTTGTCGCTTCCTACGCGGACGCGGGCAGCGTCTGGAACCGGTCCCGGAACGCACCGAGGCATCCGAGTTTCAAGTGAGAGCACGGAGCTCCGTACTTTATAGAGCTTTAGCTGCGGCTCGAGAGAGCGCAGCTCCCACACTTTATTTTTAGGCGTAATGGGTTCGCTGCCTCTGGGACGTCCCCTTTAAAAAACCGCACGCACGCCGCCGGGATCCTTGTACGGGACGGCGACGTCTCATCCCGCAGATGTCCGCCGCGGAATTGGAAACCTGCCCCGGAGCGTGTTCCGGTTTCCTCCCCTTTTTTCCGGGCTGGTTTCTACGGCGTCCCAGTGACGTATGGGGACAGCGCGCGGTCGCAGCTGTCAGCGCGGCCTCTTTACAGCGCGAGCGCTACCGTGCACTTGAACTTGCCACCGAATGACGTCACAGCCATGTCTGCGGCACAGACTGGCAGCGTTATACTCCCTCATTAGTAAGTGGCCTAGTGTAAGAGCTTCGGTTGCAAAAATAACGCCCAGGCAGCAAGCATTATCAGTCAGCTGCTGCATTACTGTTGATATACCACAGGGATCAGTATTAGGTCCTCTTTATTGTTGCAATGTAAATGATTTTCGCAAACTATGGAAGTAAGGCAGCACTGTCAACTCAACATATTGTACACCGAAACTTAGACGAAGCTTAGGTGTACGAGATGACACAAATGAATCATGGAAACACAATCTCTGACGAATGTTCGTAATTATGAATGAAAACACACTATCGTGGATGTCCTACAGTATTAATTTATTTCGTTAACCGGGTTTCGGTTTACAAGGCAATTATCTGAACTGACTATCATCGTCAAAGTAGAGATATCGAAGAAGGTATCCTATTTGACGAAATTAAAGTCTGATGATGGGTTGTAAGCTGAAAATCAGTTCACGAAGTAAATACTGTAGAAGTACTACGACAGTATGCTTTTCGTTTACAGTTATGACGTAGTTCGACCAACAAGTGGCAGAAGAACCAGTTAATTAGTTCGAACTAAGCATGAAATTTATAAAATGGAAACGACAGTATGAGACATCACCAGTGGCAGCTTCCTTTTGTTAGACTCATCAGTCTTCTACCTGGTTTGACGCGGCTCACCACAACTTCCTCCGCCCTGTTCCAAACACTGTCTTCTCCTACATCTTTTCTGCACTCTACATCTTCCTCTACGAGCATGGAAGCTATTCCTTGGCGTGTTAACACATATCGTATCATTATGTCCTTTCTTCTTGTCAGTACAGAATGGAATGATCCTAGCGGAAACAAAGCCCATAAAAGGATGTGTGATGCTGCTAACGATAATGTCTGTGATTGTATATAGGAGTCTGAAAGATATTCTGCAAGATTCAGATTGAGATGGAGACCTGCCCACTTTGTCTAACTGTTAACACACGCTAGTAGATACACCAGTTGCCAGGTTCGTGGGTCGAAGGTGGCGCTACCATTGAGCAACTGTCGAATTCATTGAGCATATACAAGTGTGGAAAACAAGTGAAACTGAGAAACATTCATCATCAAACTGCTCAACAAACATTGCGCCACACGACATCAGATCTTTGTAGCATCAGACACTAAGAAGATAGGCAGTAGTTCGCAGTACAAAAGTCATATGCTGATCAGCAGATGAATGAGTGACAGTTACCCCGAGGAGTGTAACACCCCCTTGCCGCTCTGTTGACGGCGACGATTCGTTGTGAAACTGACTCTGAAAAGCATCGGAAGTATGGTGGTATCATCTTAAAACTGCTACTGCCGAACTGACGTCCACGACTAACGGAGATAACACTGAGACGCAGATGGCTGAGTAGAAAGGGTGTAGTGGATGAAGCGGTGGGTGAAGGTGAAGAGGGGCGGCACACAAATGTCCGTGGAGTTTTCCTCAAACAACGTTCCGAGAACTGGAGTGCTACGAAATGGTGTTACTGTCTTAATGTATAAACTTGTAGATGGCGGAACGTTTACGTTGAAGAAGCGGTCTCACACAATCGAAGTTAGATCTCTGTACCGTTTGCAAGTCGTGCAAAAGTAGACGTATGAGGATCCGTATTCAATCCCGAGTTTATATCCTACATACAAGTATGCTTCCACCGCTTGCGTGAAAGGTGAGCATCACGTAAACAGGATGCATCGCTTTTGTGGTTTTCGACGTGCTCATAGCATGCTGACGGCGTGTACCAACGTCTGCCGTGACTAATCAGTCCAGACGCCTTTTTCCCGTGTGTCGAGTATCCATTACAGTTTTTCTATGCTCATTCGAGTCGCCGTGAGCAGAGGTATAGTGTGTGGTGACGGGCTCTACACCCCAAAGCAGGAAAGTAGTTGCAAGTGATATGTCTGCTCACTGGCTTTGTACAACTTTGCTCTGACCCGGTCAAATACGCTCATAACGCTCATCTTGCTCATTCTGCCGTCGACTGTTATTGTATTTTATTTACACGTAAAGTTCCTTAGGACCAAATTGAGGAGCAAATCCCCAAGGTCATGGAACGTGTTAGTACATGAAATTACAACATAAAAAATAATAGATAAAAATAAAATACGAGGGCCGTTCAGAAAGTAACTTCCGGTTGATTTAAAAAAATACACAAAGTTAAATAAAAATATTTTAATATATACATCTTACAACTACATCTTTGCACTATTTTTCTACATAGTCTCCATAGCGACTGAGGCACTTATCGTATATCTTCACAAGCTTTGAAATTCCTTCTGCATAAAAATCACCCGCTTGTGCCTGGAGCCAGCCTGTGACCGCATCTTTGAGCTCTTCGTCGTCATCAAACCGCTGTGACCCGAGCCATTTCTTCAAATGCATGAAGAGGTGATAATCACTTGGCGCCAGGTCTGGGCTGTAAGGTGGATGGTTGATAACGTCCCACTTGAAGGACTCAAGAAGGGCCGTTCTTCTGCGAGCAGAGTGAGGACGGGCGTTATCGTGCAAAAAAACGATACCGGAAGTCAGCATACCACGGCGTTTGTTCTGTATAGCCCGTCGTAACTTTTTTATTGTTTCACAGTACACGTCTTGATTAATGGTCGTACCACGTTCCATGAATTCAACCAACAACACCCCTTTGGCATCCCAAAACACCGTTGCCATCAGTTTTCTGGCAGAAAAATCTTGCGAGGCTTTTCTTGGTTTGGTAGGCGAATTTGAATGTGCCCACATCTTTGATTGTTCTTTTGTCTCAGGGTTCACGTACTTAATCCAGGTTTCGTCACCGGTCACGATTCTGTTTAACAATGGTTCTCCTTCGTCCTCATAACGTGACAGAAAGTCTAATGCAGAGGCCATTCTTTGAGTTTTGTGGTGGTCGGTAAGAATTTTGGGCGCCCATCGTGCACAGAACTTACGGTAACCAAATCTTGCTGTCACTATCTCGTACAAGAGAGTCTTAGAAATCTGTGGAAAACCAGTAGACAACTCCGACATTGAGAAACGTCGATTTTCACGAACTTTTGCATCAACTGTCTGAACGAGTTCGTCAGTGACCAATGATGGTCTACCACTCCTCTCTTCATCATGAACGTTTTCTCGTCCACTTTTAAATAAACGTACCCATTCACGGACAACTCCTTCACTCATAACTCTTGGTCCGTACACGGCACAAAGCTCACGATGAATAGCTGCTGCAGAATATCCTTTGGCTGTAAAAAACCTTATGACAGCACACACTTCACATTTGGCGGGGTTTTCTATTGCAGCATACATTTCAAAGTGCCACAAAAACTAAACTAGCGCAGGTACGACGTTCACTCGACCACGGCTTGATGCCGACTGACCTGTTGAGTGCGTGAACGCACAGATGGCGTCGCTACTCCGCCCAAAACCCGCACTGTGACCAATCGGAGGTTACTTTCTGAACCGCCCTCGTATTTATGAACACGAAAAAAGTCAAGCCATAAGTTTAAGTAAACGCAATCAACCATACAAGAAGAATCAGCTTAATTTTTCAAGGCACTCCTCGACCGAATAGAAGAAGTGACCCATGAGGAAACTCTCCCGCTTTGATCTGAAACGGCGAGATTACTACTAAGATTTTTGGATTCTCGTGGTAGCTTGTTGAAAATGGATGCAGCAGTATACTGCACACCTTTCTACACACGAGTTAAGAAGTCCGATCCAAATGCAGGTTTGATTTCTGCCGAGTATTAACTGAGTGAAAGCTGATTATTTTTGGGAAAAAGCTAATATTGTTAACAAGAAATGACAGGAAGGGTTATCCCATATTGAGAACCCAATGTCAAAATACACATACTCGGGAACAGGGGTCGACAAGAGGTCCGTGAACTTACACCACTTATTGCCCAAACGGCCCGTTTCTCAGCCAAAAATATCATTTCAGAATAGGAAGAGTTACCCCAAAATATAACACCATACGACATAAGCGAATGAAAATAAGCAAAGTAGACTAATTTTCGTGTCTAACGGTCACTTACTTCAAATACCGTTCGAATAGTAAAAATGGCAGCATTAAGTCTTTGAACAGGATCATGAACGTGGCATTTCCACGACAGTTTACTATCTATCTGAACAGCTAGAAATTTCAACTGTTCTGTTTCACTAATCATATGCCCATTCTGTGAAATTAAAACGTCAGTTCGTGTTGGAATGTGTATTAGAAACTGTAAAATCTGAGTCTTACTGTGATTTAGCGTTAGTTTATTTTCTACAAGCCATCAACTTACGTCATGAACTGCACTATTTGAAACGGAGCCAATGTTGCACACAACATCCTTTATTACCAAGCCAATGTCATGAGCAAACAGAAATATTTTAAAGTCACCTGTAATAATAGAGGCATATCATTTATGTAAATAAGGAACACGAATGGTTCCAACACTTGTCCCTGGGGCACCCCCCCCCCCCCCCCCCCCACTCAGACCTCACGTCACAGCCATTCTCAACACTGTCAATAATGACCTTTTGCTGTCTGTTGCCAAAGTAAGAGGTGAACCAATTGTGAGCTACTCACTGTGTTCCGTAATAGTCCAACTTATGGAGCAATATTTTGTGATCAACACAATCAAACGCCTTAGTTAAATCAAAAATTACGCCTAGCGTTGGAAATCTTTCGTTTAACCCATCCAGTACCTCACAGAGAAAGGAAAATTAGCATTTTCCGTTGTTAAATTATTTCTAAAGCCGAACTGTACATTTGATAGCAAATCGTGTGATACAAAATGATCAATTATCCTTACAAACTGAGCCTTTTCATGAACTATAGCAATTACTGATGGCATAGAAATATGTCTAAAATTGTCTACATTACCCCTTTATCCCTTTTTATAAAGCGGTTATATCAGGAAACTGACCATTCCTAAAGGAAAAATTACAAATATGACTAAATACAGGGTTAACATGAGCAGCACAGTACTTTAATATTCTGGTACGCACTCCATCATATTCATGAGAGTCCTTAGTCTTCGTTGATTTAATTATTCACTCAATTCCCCCCCTTGTCTGTATCATAGAGGGTAATTTCAGACATCAATCTCGGAAAGGCATTTGCCAAGAGAGTTATATGATACACTGTAGAAACTAAATTTTTATTTATTTCACCAGCAATGCTCAGAAAATGATTGTTAAATACTGTACATATATCTGATTTGTCAGTCACTGAAATATTTTTGCTACGAACTGGCTTTATACCGTCGACCTTGTGTTGCTGAACAGACAGTTCCTTCACAACTGACCATACGGTTGTAAATTTATCCCGTGAATTAGCTATTCTATTTGCATACCACATACTCTTTCCTTCCTAATAACATTTTTAAGAACCTTACAATACTGTAATTAATGGGCTACTGTAGCTTGATCGTGACTACTTCTAATATTTTGATATAGTTCCCGCTTTGTTCTACGTGACATTCTTATCCCACTAGTTAGCCACCTGGGCTGCCTTTTACTGCTAGTACCCCGTTTAGAACGTTCTAATGGAAAGCATCTCTCGAAGTGCCCATTTTAAGAACATACGTCATCCCAGTAGCTAAGCACTCTCAGCTTTTCCAAATGTTGCCGTGAAAGGCAGGCACTTTCTTTCAACACAGCGGCACTCTAATTCAGTTGCTACTTTTTTTCATAATTTTGACATGTTTGATACGGCAAACATCGACTTCTTCTAATGTACCAATCTCTTCACCTGAAAGCAGCATTTATGTACACTCCTCTCGTCCATTAGTTGCATAAATTTCAATCATTCTGCTTCCGTAATTTTTTTATCTTTTAAGGCTCCCTATCACAATTTAGTGTATCTTCTACTGACTTATCGTCCTGTAGCTCCTTCTACAGTGTATTACCCACACTTTCCCTTTCTTGCCCACTTTACCTCTCAAACGTTAGAATTTTGCTTTTCTGGTTTTCCCACCGTTCATCATTCACTTTTTTTACAAGGCACTTCACAAAACGCACGTTCTCGTAAATTTTCTTCCTCTGATTCTAAACTATGTTCGATACTAGTTCTCTTAGGGACAATCCTCTCTATACTTACGCTGTTCAGCATCTTATATCGTATCGTCAGCGACACGTTATTTTGCTTCTAAGGAAGCAGAACTCCCTCCCTTCATTCACTACGCTGTCCCCAACTTCGTTCTTAAGGTTGTCGCTAACTTCATTTCAGTTAATCCTCCTTACTTTCATCAATCTTTTGTTTACTCTCAGTCCCTATTCTGTGCTCGGCAGATTATTCCTGCAACTCTTCTACAGATTCAATGAGGACAGCAGCGTCATCAGCGAATCGTATCGATGGTATCCTTTCACCCTAAATTTTAATCCAAGTTCTGAACTTTGTTTTATTACTGTCGTTCCTACTTCTATGTACAGACTGACCATACGGGCGAAAAGCTGCATCCGTTTCTTACACTATTTTCAAACCGAGCATTTCAGTCTTGATTTTCCAATATTATACCTTCTTGGTTCCAATTCGTATTATGTATAACCTGTATTTACGTATAGCGGGTGCATACTTTTCTGATAATTTCAAACGATTTGCACAAATTTACGTTGTCTGACTATTTTTCTAGGTCGGAAAGTCCTATGAAATTGATTTGATTTTTCTTAAGTCTCGTCTGCGTTATTAAGAGCGTCAGAACTGCCTCAGTGGTGTCCTTACATTTCCTAAAGACGGACTGATCGTCATCTAACAAATCCTGAGCGTTTCTCTCCATTCATCTGTACATTATTCTTATCAGCGGAGTTGGTTGCATGAGCTGTTAAGCTGACTGTGGAATCGCACTTACCTGTGCATGCTACGTGTGTATGATACTTTCCGAAAGCGCGGTGGTATATCGCTAATATCTTAGATCCTAAATACTAATTTAACAGTAATTTGGTTATCGCATCCCTTCTCAATTTCTCACAAGTGAATTCTTTCATAAGGTCGTGAAATTTGCAGAGAATACTTTCTGCGTGAAGGTGAACCGAATTACAACTATGACATCCCTACGCAAAGTGAGCGTTCAGACAGGTTTCCTACCGTGCCAGTTGTAGTGCTTTTCAGCCCCGTTCTTGAATTCGACATCACATCAGTCAGTCGAGCACCAACAACTACTAAACCCACATAAACGTGTTGCATTGTGCTCGGCTCCCTGCGGCAGACAGCAGCAGTAAAATACAAGCATAATAGCTGCACACCTACTGGAAACTCCATTTGGTCCGCAGACACTTAATAGCTACGTGTTCTTTACGTACAGGTCTGCCAACAAACCTTTGTTTCCTCCGTACAACGCCTTTCACGCAAGCTACCCAGCAGCTGTTCAGAAGGTTAGTGCAGTTCGCACAAGAACAAGTGTATGAGTCAGCTGGCAATTTCGGAAAGGGTGAGCCGCGGAAGAGGAGATTAATGGACCCTAGCTAGCTTGCGCGTCGCGAGACCGTTCGTCACACGGCCTGGCCGCAACTGAATGAGCGCCGGCTGGATTCGCGAGGTCTGACTCACGCGGGCGTGGGAGACCTGGCTCTCACGAGAGGCCTGGGCTGTCCGCTCCAAATGGCCACTGCTGCAGCCGCAGCCGCAGCCGCAGCCGCAATTTAAATGTCAGCTTCCAATTGCTCCCGTTCCCTCTTACGTACAATAACTATTACCACTATCCTCTGAGATCATCAGTGCAGCAACTCAGCTCCAAGAAACGCAATGCATATCGTTCGAAGTCGCAAACAGGTATTTCTCCTCTTCCTCTTTCAGAAGTTTCCGATTGGATAAGACTGCCAGTTACCTTAGTATGTACCGGACTATTGCCAGGAGTATTCGTGAGACGTCGTGGATAATGTGTAACTACTATGCGGTCCCAGAGTCTCTCGGAAGTTGCCTTGGAGGGTAACATTGAAATTAAGCGTACGTTTCAGTGGAGCAACTGCTCATCTTTTTCAAGTTATGCCGTTGGATGCGTGTGTAATAGACCTGTACACTCAATATTTCGCCTAAATACATCTCTCATGGGAACTCACATCAACGGCTAACGGCGTAAACGTAAAATTAACAGTTCTATGGCACTCTTATCTTAAAAAGATTCACCCTCATATACAAAAGAGTATCTTTTACATTAATGAAGTTAGAAACTCGGGGAGAGTTTTATCTTACTTACATGCCCACAACATTTCTTATCTTCAAAAGAACAATCAGATTTGACAAGCGTGTATCTTCCACATGTATGCGAATAGGGTACATTTTACAATTGTGGTCACAAGTAAAGTTTCATTTACCTTTCACAAATGTCCACTGATTTTGTTGACTTGTTATCGCCACGTCTATTCGCCACATTTTCGATAATCTACGAACGAGTGATCTAGCAGCAACTGAGATACTCCTGTCAGCGACAAAATGAACCTTCAATGTACAGCTGGCGCTATTTAAAAGTCTTTGAGTTCATTTTTATGTAACAAAAGACTAAGGTCTTAGAACTGTAGCAACATCAGTCGTGATATTGGTTGGTTGGTTGGTTGGTTTGGGGAAGGAGACCAGACAGCGTGGTCATCGGTCTCATCGGAATAGGAAAGGATGGGGAAGGAAGTCGGCCGTGCCCTTTCAGAGGAACCATCCCGGCATTTGCCTGGAGTGATTTAGGGAAATCACGGAAAACCTAAATCAGGATGGCCGGACGCGGGATTGAACCGTCGTCCTTCCGAATGCGAGTCCAGTGTCTAACCACTGCGCCACCTCGCTCGGTCGTGATATTGATGTGCTGGGAGTTACAATTACATATCTATTAGCGATAAATTCAACCTGAAAGCGAAACGTATACAGGGTGTTACAAAAAGGTACGGCCAAACTTTCAGGAAACATTCCTCACACACAAATAAAGAAAAGACGTTATGTGGACATGTGTCCGGAAACGCTTAATTTCCATGTTAGAGCTCATTTTATTTTCGTCAGTATGTACTGTTCCTCCTCGATTCACCGACAGTTGGCCCAATTGAAGGAAGGTAATGTTGACTTCGGTGCTTGTGTTGACGTGCGACTCATTGCTCTACAGTACTAACATCAAGCACATCAGTACGTACCTTCAACAGGTTAGTGTTCATCACGAACGTGGTTTTGCAGTCAGTGCAATGTTTACAATGCGGAGTTGGCAGATGCCGATTTGATGTATGGATTGGCACGGGGCAATAGCCGTGGCGCGGTACGTTTGTATCGAGACAGATTTCCAGAACGAAGGTGTCCCGACAGGAAGACGTTCGAAGCAATTAATCGGCGTCTTAGGGAGCACGGAACATTCCAGCCTACGACTCGCGACTGGGGAAGACCTAGAACGACGAGGACACCTGCAATGGACGAGGCAATTCTTCGTGCAGTTGACGATAACCCTAATGTCAGCGTCAGAGAAGTTGCTGCTGTACAAGGTAACGTTGACCACGTCACTGTATGGAGAGTGCTACGTGAGAACCAGTTGTTTTCGTACCATGTACAGCGTGTGCAGGCACTATCAGCAGCAGATTGGCCTCCACGGGTACACTTCTGCGAATAGTTCATCCAACAATGTGTCAATCCTCATTTCAGTGCAGATGCTCTCTTTACGGATGAGGCTTCATTCCAACGTGATCAAATTGTAAATTTTCACAATCAACATGTGTGGGCAGACGAGAATCCGCATGCAATTGTGCAATCACGTGATCAACAGAGATTTTCTGTGAACGTTTGGGCAGTCATTGTTGGTGATGTCTTCATTGGGCCCCATGTTCTTCCACCTACGCTCACGGGATACTCTATTTGTGCTGCTAGAACATGTGCCTTTACAAGTACGACACAATATGTGGTTCATGCACGATGGAGCTTCTGCACATTTCAGTCGAAGTGTTCGTACGCTTCTCAACATCAGATTCGGTGACCGATGGATTGGTAGAGGCGGACCAATTCCATGGCCTCCACGCTCTCCTGACCTCAACCCTCTTGACTTTCATTTATGGGGGCATTAGAAAGCTCTCGTCTACGCAACCCCGGTACCAAATGTAGAGACTCTTCGTGCTCGTATTGTGGACGGTTGTGATACAATACGCCATTCTCCAGGGCTGCATCAGCGCATCAGGGATTCCATGCGACGGAGGGTGGATGCATGTATCCTCGCTAACAGAGGACATTTTGAACATTTCCTGTAGCAAAGTGTTTGAAGTCACACTGGTATGTTCTGTTGCTCTGCGTTTCCATTCCATGATTAATGTGATTTGAAGAGAAGTAATAAAATGAGCGCTGACATGGAAAGTAAGCGTTTCCGGACACATGTCCACATAACGTATTTTCTTTCTTTGTGTGTGAGGAATATTTTCTGAAAGTTTGGCCGTACCTTTTTGTAACACCCTGCATAGGGTGTCCCAGGAGGAATGATAAATATTCATGAGTTCATATGCAGAAAAAAGGCCCAGTAAACATGGGTTGCAAAATGTGCACCTTAAGACCTACGAGCACTTCTTCATCTTCGAAACTGTGAAGCAAATTCTCTTCTACTGAAAGGTCTTCTCTTTCCATATTGAGTAAATGGCGAGTAAATATGAGCTCTAGAAGGAATACCTTAAGAGCTGTGAGCACTTGTTCATACTTGCTCAGTGAAACACATCTCTTCTACTGAATCAGTGCTCATAGCTCTTGGCGTATGCATATTAGGGCCCATGTTTGACAGTTTTTCTTGGTTTTGTCCATAATACCTCCTCCATAAATACGGGAAACAAACTGCTTCCAGGAGAACACATTCATTTCACAGTATCGAGCATGAAGAAGGGCTCATAGCTCTTCAGGTATGCATTCTAGAGACCATGTTTACCAGACTTCTTGCTTCGAATGATCGTTTCCGTTATATCCCTGAATATTAACCATTCTTCCTGGGACACCTTGTGTAACATTCATGATATGCTATGCACTGAAAATCCTTACGGAATAAAGATACTTGCCATGATAACATTAGGTTCAGCGGCTGAAGAATATTCCAGTAGTATCCCATTCACTCTTCGAATGCAAGATGGTGTTACGCTTACCTAAAACAGAAGAAAAGAAGAATTCCTTTAATTTTCAAGTGGGAAACATTACGTGTAAGTTATAAGGCATTCACTTCGCGATTTAGTTCACGTTTCAAGTGTATTATAATTCTAAAGGATATCCTAATATGTATATCCTACTAGTGATGTGCTATTAAGAATTATTTCCTCAACGCAGAACAATTGTTAAAATCGAATGGCTTAAGTCAGCTGATACTTAAGTGTGACTACTGAGAACAGATTGACTATGGTTAAATGAATATCACGTTTAGCTTTTAGCATGACATTTCAAATAAATCTGTCATCATTCATATTTTATTTCATTCATCCCCCCCCCCCCCCCCCCCCACACACACACAAACAGAAACGCACGCACACGTGTTCACTAGCTCATCTCATTGCAGATCGAAGATGTGGGAACAAATACTGGGCAAAAATTGAAATTTTTATACAATGTTACTGTGGCAAATACACCTTCAGCGTTTAATTTAGACGAAATTTGACATGGTTAAATAGGAGCACGCCATCTATTTTGAAATTTACTTTCCTGTTCACAATTACCTTGATCCATTTGTTGGACATACAAGAGATTACCGGTTCCTCCTATTGCGTCATTGTACAAAACAAGTATCTTATTATGAATTTAACATGTCAAATAGTTTATACCAAGTGATAACGATACGCGCTGGATGACTGTTTGGTGCGTATCTTTCGTAGCAAGATACTTGTTCTGATGATGGCTCATAAGAGTCGAAACAGAGCGACTGTCGTAAGTCCACCATAAGAGATGGAGACCATTATGGAGGAAAAATGTTACACTTTGCTGTTAGAAACGGCACCATATGGCCCGGATTTCTACTCTTCTATTCAGGTACAGACGAAAGGATAGAAATATACCGTTTATGTATCGTCCACGACGGTATCTTCACAGACAAAACACAAGATCAACATGAACAAGGCTAGGAGATTGCTTTCGCCTTTTAAAAGGAGATAATCTGGCCCTCATTTACGGAAATCGTGAAAATATTAATGCGCAAGGCCAAACGTGACTTTAAGTTCCAGCTCTCCGGAATAAAAGTCCATTGTCCTTGTGTAGTCCTTCTCGATAGAACACAAGAGACAACACAGACGTCTGAATAAGTTCCGTTGTCGTTCTGATGAACCTCTGTCAGGAGCAAGGCAACTGGAATACGAAGGTCTAAAGTTGAGTGGGTCTTCTCCACCATAAAATTCCGCAAGGAAAGTCTCAGCAGCGAACGAGGTCAACACAATGTTTCCGAGACAGCTCCACTTTGTCGTGTAAATTTTTTCCGATGATTTGGCTGTTCGGTTTCCCGCTGCAGAATTCCCAGGTGGAGCTTCTGAGAACAGGTTAGAGGCCGCCTGCTTGGGTAGTCGGAGCACGTGTGTGTCCTGACGGCAGGCCGAAAGCGCCGCCACGCACCACATGACTCACGCACGACGCGTGGCTTCGTGGCGGGGCCGCGGTTTCTGTTCCCTCATCGAGCAGCAGTTGGCTAAAGCTCGCTGCTGTGAGAGTAGGGCATGCGCCTCGTATGTCACATTCTCTGATGACGTGGCAAAAGTAAGTCGTTGACCTGCAGAGCGGATCCTGTGAATCACGTCGTAATAGCAGAGATTAAATTGACCGACAAGTTTAGACCCCCTTTCCTGATTTTCTTTCCGGTTGCACGTATTCTTCTGCAATTAACCAGCCTCAATCGATGATTGAGCGAAAGTTGTAATGAGAGAATCGTAATCTATAGTAAATAACGTAAGATAATTCACATGTTATTTCGAGTATAGGCGGCAGTTGCATTGTGGGAAGTGTCAGTTGTTAGTGTATAGTGTTAAATTACAAAATAACGTGTATGTAATGTTTGCGGTCATTGATACTGAGAAATGACATTACAGTCTAACACTAACTTTTTCATTATTCACAACTTATTTGCATGACAGTACTATGCATGTCAGTAACATACATAATAGTTCTGTATATAACCGAATGAGGTTGCGCTATTATAAGCAGATTGGGTTTGTGTTAGGGAAGATGGAGGCTCCAATTTCGATCGGATCATCCTCATTTAGCTTTTTGGTAGTTTTCCTAAATTACTTCAGGAAAATGCCGGAACGATTGTTACAATAAGATTACTACCTGTAAGTATGTAAATGGCTGTTCTACTAATACTACCACTTCTGCTTCTAATACTACTACTTATGTTTGCAGCTCATTAAAAAAATGATTCGGAAAAATAAAACCTCAAGTAAACGACTGTTACAGAAAAACGTATGTGGAAAAAATTACGTGATTTCTCGTATTCAACAAGGAAATATGTTCCATCAAAGCCTGTAGTTAACAGCAGAACTGTTTCAAACTTGTACTGATGCTGTTTCCTCATTGGTAAAAATTATAAACGTGTTGAAATACCGATAATTTTTGGACAAAGCTAGAAAATATTGACAGAGTTACGTTCAAAAATACACGTTAAATAAGATGATAAACGATAAATTTGATTTTTACCATTCACATCTCTATGATAAAGCACACCAACGCCTGTTATCATCTCTATTAGTTGAAAAAATGTTAAAATGTGTGTGGATTCCTATGGTACCAAACTGCTGAGGTCATAGGTCCCTAGATTTACACACTATTTAAACTAACTTATGCTACGAACAACACACATCTCATGATCGAGGGAGGACTCGAACCTCCGGCGGGAGAGGCCGCGCAGTCCGTGACATGGCGCCTCAATCCCCTCGGCCACTCAACACGGTTCTATTAGTTCAATAGAGAAAAGAGGTGGAATAAATAAGGTTCACTGTACGTGAAGTTCGTACAAATCAATGTGAACGGCTATGCCACGTTCATTACTCTCGTATGAAATACATTTGTGGTACGGCGTGTGAAAAATGAAGAAAATTAATTACTCTTCATCTTTTCCTGGTGCTTAAAAGTCATGATACCAAGTTATAATTTTGATTCTTACTTTTTACCTTGGTATTCTTGGATCATCCCAGTAGATTTTTTACACTAGAAGCTGGTTTTTTTGTCTTATTCCCCGACGCTTTTCCAGACGACTATGAGTCATGACGCCGGGAGAAATCCCCGCCGTTGGGACGGAGTGATGTGGTGACAGAATGTCAAACAACCCGCAGCTGTATTCCGGAACGCAAGTACTGCCCTACACTACTTTCACAAGAGACCAGTTGGTACAAAATACAAATATGAAGGAGTCTGGATGCATATTAAGGTAAACGAAACCGTTCATATGGTATGACTTTGAGCCAAGGGGTATGACCGATCGAGGAAGTTTTGTCGCCTGAGATAAATTCTCTGTAAATGTGACAGAAGCAATATTGGGAGGAAATCCATCCTCCACACGTGCCAATGTCTCCCGAAACCAGCTATCTGCCAATACACTCTAAATACTTTATATGTAGATTAACCAAGGTTGTATCCGTTTCTGAAGGTAGTATTGCAGAATGTGCTCTATGTGATCAAAAGTATCCAGACACACCCAAAACATACGTTTTTCGTATTAGGCGCATTGTGATGTCTCCTACTGCCAGTTACTGCGTATCAGCGACCTCAATAGTCATTTAACATCGCGAGAGACCAGAATGGGGCGCTCTGCGGAACTCACGGACTTCGAAGGTGGTCAGGCGATAGGGTGTCACTTGTGTCACACGAGTGTATGCAAGATTTGCACAGCCCTAAACATCCCTACGTCCACTGATACCGATGTGATAATGAAGTGGAAACATGAACTGACACGTACAGCACAAAAGCGTACAGGCCGACCTCACCTGTTGAGTGACAGAGACCGGCGACAGTTGAAGACTGTCGTAATGTGTAATAGGGACACATCCATCCAGACGATCACACAGGAATTCCAAACTGCATCTTGACCCACTGCAAGCACTATGACAGTTAGGCGGGTGGTGAGAAAACTTGGATTTCATGCTTGAGCGACTGCTCATAAGCCACACATCACGCCGGTAAATAACAAACAACGCCTGGTGTAAGGAGCGGAAACACTGGACGACTGGACAGTGGAAAAACATTGTGTGGAGTGACGAATCACGATACACAATGTGGTGATTCCATGGCAGGGTGTGGGTATGGCTAATACACGGTGAACGTCACGTGCCAGCGTGTGTAGTGCCAACAGTAAAATTCGGAGGCGGCGGTGTTATGGTGTGGTCGTGTTTTTCATGGAGGGGGCTTGCACCTCTTGTTTTTTTGCGTGGCACTATCCCAACACAGGCCTACATTGGTGTTTCAAGCACCTTCTTCCTTCCCACCGTTGAAGGGCTATTGGGGGATGGCGATTTTATCTTTCAACACGACTCAGCACCTGTTCACAATGCACGGCCTGTGGCGGCGTGGTTACACGACAATAACATCACCGTAATGGACTGGGCTACATGGAGTACTGACCTGAATCCTATAGAACACCTTTGGGATGTTTTGGAACGCCGACTTCGTGCCAGGCTTCACCGACTGACATCGATACCTCTCCTCAGTGCAGCACTCCGTGAGGAATGCGCTGCTATTCCCCAAGAAACCTTCCAGCACCCGACTGAATGTATGCTTGCGAGAGTGGAAGCTGTCATCACGGCTAAGGGGGGACCAACACAATATTGAATTCCAGCATAACCGATAGAGTGCTGCGAACTTGTAAGACAGTTTCAGCCAGGGTCCGGGTAGTTTTGATCACATAGTGTAACATAGTTTTCTACAACTATTTAAAGATCGTAATTTTTTGTTTGCTATCGTTTTGTCACTATAATCTTCCTCAATTTTTTTAGTAAACCATATTTTAATACAGCTTTCTAAGCCGAAATTTCTGTATTGATTGTTCTTGTATTGTAATTTACGTGTCGTTTCAAGGCCCCAACGCTTCAAACATATCTATAAACGTATACTTCTGTTTACGATTCGTTATAAAAATGGTTCAAACGGCTCTGAGCACTATGGGACTTAACTTCTAAGGTCATCAGTCCCCTAGAACTTAGAACTACTTAAAACTAACTAACCTAAGGACATCACACACATCCATGACCGAGGCAGGATTCGAACCTGCGACCGTAGCGGTCGCGTGGTTCCTGACTGTAGCGCCTAGAATCGCTCAGCCACTCTGGCCGGCGATTCGTTATAATCAAATACCTTGAAAGATTCGTCAGTGGTTAAATGCGGTATTAGACGGAAGGGGTCCGACAGCCGATCAGTTCCAGTAATTCCACCAGGAAGCAGGACTCTCAACAAGGGAAGTGTCCAAGCGTCTCGGAGTGAACCAAAGCAATGTGCTCGCTCCCTGCCGCCGTTGGATAAGCAGCTGCAGCAGCAAGTCGTATACTCGTAGCTCACTCATTTGTTACATAGATTAATTCTTAATTTCTTTGCGTGTTTTTGGTACTTGCATTGTGTAATTCATAAATTTCGGGCGTATTATAGTATTTGAGAGTTGTAGCATCGCGTTTTAGTACCTGAATAGTGTAAAATCGCGTAGTCTCCTTCCGCCGCCGAGCAGTGTGTCAGCAGTGCGCAAGTAGCAGCATTACTGCATTTACTAGGCAATCCTGTATTTTAATAACCGTTTAAATTTTGTGTCCATTTGTTTGCGCTCTCTGTAGATTAGTTCAGACGTTCTTTGCACAACAGTTTTTAGCATGGATAGGGACTGCAACTGCTGTGTTCGGATGCAGGCTGAGTTGGCATCTCTTCGCTCCCAGCTTCAGGCAGTGATGGCTTCGGTCACACAGCTTGAGGCTGTTGCCAATGGGCATCACTGTGGGGGTCCAGATGGGGGTTTGTCGGGGACGGCCAGCTCGTCCCACGCATCCCCCTATCGGACTACGACTGTGGTTGCCTGGGATACTGCCCGCATTAAGGCTGATCCCTCACCTGTGGTAGAGTGGGAGGTCGTCTCAAGGTGTGGCAGGGGGCGAAAGACATTCCAGAGGGCTGAACGGAAGGCCTCTCCAGTTTGTCTGACGAACCAGTTTCAGGCTCTGTCTCCGGCTGATACTGATCTTCGGCCGGAGATGGCTGCTTGTCCTGTTCCAGAGGTTGCCCCTCAGTCTGCAAGATCCGGGCAGTCGCAGAGGGTGGGCTTACTGGTAGTTGGGAGCTCCAACGTCAGGCGCGTAATGGGGCCTCTTAGGGATATGGCAGCAAGAGAAGGGAAGAAAACCAATGTGCAATCCGTGTGCATAAGGGAGTCATTCCAGATGTGGAAAGGGTCCTTCCGGATGCCATGAAGGGTACAGGGTGCACCCATCTGCAGGTGGTCGCTCATGTCGGCACCAATGATGTGTGTCGCTATGGATCGGAGGAAATCCTCTCTGGCTTCCGGCGGCTATCTGATTTGGTGAAGACTGCCAGTCTCGCTAGCGGGATGAAAGCAGAGCTCACCATCTGCAGCATCGTCGACAGGACTGACTGCGGACCTTTGGTACAGAGCCGAGTGGAGGGTCTGAATCAGAGGCTGAGACGGTTCTGCGACCGTGTGGGCTGCAGATTCCTCGACTTGCGCCATAGGGTGGTGGGGTTTCGGGTTCCGCTGGATAGGTCAGGAGTCCACTACACGCAACAAACGGCTACACGGGTAGCAGGGGTTGTGTGGCGTGGGCTGGGCGGTTTTTTAGGTTAGATGGCCTTGGGTAAGTACAGAAAGGGCAACAGCCTCAACGGGTGCGGGGCAAAGTCAGGACATGCAGGGACCAAGCAGCAATCGGTATTGTAATTGTAAACTGTCGAAGCTGCGTTGGTAAAGTACCGGAACTTCAAGCGCTGATAGAAAGCACCGAAGCTGAAATCGTTATAGGTACAGGAAGCTGGCTGAAGCCAGGGATAAATTCTGCCGAAATTTTTACAGAGGTACAGACGGTGTTTAGAAAGGATAGATTGCATGCAACCGGTGGTGGAGTGTTCGTCGCTGTTAGTAGTAGTTTATCCTGTAGTGAAGTACAAGTGGATGGTTCCTGTGAATTATTATAGGTGGAGGTTACACTCAACAACCGAGCTAGGTTAATAATTGGCTCCTTTTACCGACCTCCCGACTCAGTAGCATTAGTGGCAGAACAACTGAGAGAAAATCTGGAATACATTTCACATAAATTTTCTCAGCACGTTATAGTCTTAGGCGGAGATTTCAATTTACCAGATATAGACTGGGACACTCAGATGTTTAGGACGGGTGGTAGGGACAGAGCATCGAGTGACATTATACTGAGTGCACTATCCGAAAATTACCTCGAGCAATTAAACAGAGAACCGACTCGTGGAGATAACATCTTGGACCTACTGATAACAAACAGACCCGAACTTTTCGACTCTGTATGTGCAGAACAGGGAATCAGTGATCATAAGGCCGTTGCAGCATCCCTGAATAAGGAAGTTAATAGGAATATAAAAAAAGGGAGGAAGGTTTATCTGTTTAGCAAGAGTAATAGAAGGCAGATTTCAGACTACCTAACAGATCAAAACGAAAATTTCTGTTCCGACACTGACAATGTTGAGTGTTTATGGAAAAAGTTCAAGGCAATCGTAAAATGCGTTTTAGACAGGTACGTGCCGAGTAAAACTGCGAGGGACGGGAAAAACCCACCGTGGTACAACAACAAAGTTAGGAAACTACTGCGAAAGCAAAGAGAGCTTCACTCCAAGTTTAAATGCAGCTAAAACCTCTCAGACAAACAGAAGCTAAACGATTTCAAAGTTAGCGTAAGAAGGGCTATGCGTGAAGCGTTCAGTTAATTCGAAAGTAAAATTCTATGTACCGACTTGACAGAAAATCCTAGGAAGTTCTGGTCTTACGTTAAATCAGTAAGTGGCTCGAAACAGCATTTACAGACACTCCTGGATGATGATGGCATTAAACAGAGGATGACACGCGTAAAGCTGAAATACTAAATACCTTTTTCTAAAGCTGTTTCACCGAGGAAGACTGCACTGCAGTTCCTTCTCTAAATCCTCGCACAAACGAAAAAATGGCTGACATCAAAATAAGTGTCCAAGGAATAGAAAAGTAACTGGAATCACTCAACAGAGGAAAGTCCACTGGACCTGACGGGATACCAATTCGATTCTACACAGAGTACGCGAAAGAACTTGCCCCCCTTCTAACAGCCGTGTACCGCAAGTCTCTAGAGGAACGGAAGGTTCCAAATGATTGGAAAAGAGCACAGGTAGTCCCAGTCTTCAAGAAGGGTCGTCGAGCAGATGCGCAAAACTATAGACCTATATCTCTGACGTCGATCTGTTGTAGAATTTTAGAACATGTTTTTTGCTCGAGTATCATGTCGTTTTTGGAAACTCAGAATCTACTATGTAGGAATTGACATGGATTCCGGAAACAGCGATCGTGTGAGACCCAACTCGCTTTATTTGTTCATGAGACCCAGAAAATATTAGATACAGGCTCCCAGGTAGATGCTATTTTTCTTGACTTCCGGAAGGCGTTCGATACAGTTCCGCACTGTCGCCTGATACTCAAAGTAAGAGCCTACGGAATATCAGACCAGCTGTGTGGCTGGATTGAAGAGTTTTTAGCAAACAGAACACAGCATGTTGTTATCAATGGAGAGACGTCTACAGACGCCAAAGTAACCTCTGGCGTGCCACAGGGGAGTGTTATGGGACCATTGCTTTTCACAATATATATAAATGACCTAGTAGTTAGCATCGGAAGTTCCATGCGGGTTTTCGCGGATGATGCTGTAGCATACAGAGAAGTTGCAGCATTAGAAAATTCTAGCGAAATGCAGGAAGATATGCAGCGGATAGGCACTTGGTGCAGGGAGTGGCAACTGACCCTTAACATAGACAAATGTAATGTATTGCGAATACATAGAAAGAAGGATCCTTTATTGTATGATTATATGATAGCGGAACAAACACTGGTAGCAGTTACTTCTGTAAAATATCTGGGGGTATGCGTGCGGAACGATTTGAAGTGGAATGATCATATAAAATTAATTGTTGGTAAGGCGGGTACCAGGTTGAGATTCATTGGGAGAGTCCTTAGAAAATGTATTCCATCTAAAAGGGAGGTGGCTTACAAAACACTCGTTCGACCTATACTTGAGTATTGCTCATCAGTGTGGGATTCGTACCAGATCGGGTTGACGGAGGAGATAGAGAAGATCCAAAGAAGAGCGGCGCGTTTCGTCACAGGGTTATTTGGTAAGCGTGATAGCGTTTACGGAGATGTTTAGCAAACTCAAGTGGCAGACTCTGCAAGAGAGGCGCTCTGCATCGCGGTGTAGCTTGCTCGCCAGGTTTCGAGAGGGTGCGTTTCTGGATGAGGTATCGAATATATTTCTTCCCCCTACTTATACCTCCCGTGGAGATTACGAATATAAAATTAGAGAGATTAGAGCGCGCACGGAGGCTTTCAGACAGTCGTTCTTCCCGCGAACCATACGCGACTGGAACAGGAAAGGGAGGTAATGACAGTGGCACGTAAAGTGCCCTCCGCCACACACCGTTGGGTGGCTTGCGGAATATAAATGTAGATGTAGATGTAAATGCCAGGCTACTGGGAGTGTGTGAGAGGGCACCTCCATCGATTTCGTTCAAATTTTCTCCACCCTTTAACAAGAATTGTTAATGAATTCAGGAGCACCTTTTCCGCGAGTGTACGTCTGGAAGTAGTCAGTGCCGCATATGAAACTGGCTATTGACCTAGACGAGCGCTGCAGCCACATATCCTACTGCCGAAGACGTCTCATGTCAGAGCACTCAACATCGAGCTGTAAATCATGTCCTCATTTATGCGGATATCCACTGACAAATTCACGCCTCACATCAAGAGCACTTCACTCTAACATCAAAAAGCATTGTCAATAAGTTTATACATTTCACCCATATCCAGTACACACTGTCACAGCTGCCGCGAGCGGTTTGACAGGCGAAATGTAAGTCGCGACACAAGCACACCCGTCGATGCCACAAAGCGGTGAAAGTCTGGAAGTCTCTAAAGTCTTCCTCGGATGGGATGTTATTGCTAGCATGGACATGAACGCGACTGTGGATTCCATCGATTTTGGTGAGAACTCAGAAACGGGAGATACCCGAAAGGTGATCCACGACCGCGACGCTAACTAGTGGTAGTTGTTGGCTACATCTGCCGTGCACAGCACATAGCTCCTGCTTTCGAAAATGGACGCAGATGGAATAGTTACGTTAACTAATACTTGTGTTAACTAATAGTTGAGTTAACTCTGATACTGATTCTCGGAAATGCACAAAAACTATGGAGGAATCTAAGGATCCTGAGACGCTTAACACGTACAAAATACATCTTCAAAAATATTCTATTTAGTCCTAAACTAAATTACACTGATATCACATTTGATCAAACAAAGTTTAGAAAACTTGTAAAGAGTTAAAAATGCTTCGGAGGGGTTCCGAATACAGATTGCCAGCTTAGGAAAACAGTACACTAACAAATGTGGTATGCGCTAAGCTACACTAAGCTCAACGATCATCATAGTTTATATTTCGAACTCGTTTTTCCGCATTACTACCAAGTTAATCTCAATCAAAGATTTCATTTTTGTGAAATCAGTTGTCAGATGTCATTGGGTGAATGATTACGTTTCCATGGTTTGGGTTTGAGCAACATAGATATGGAAGCACTTATAGCAACCGACGTACCATTTCCCTACATTGTATCACGACAATCGTATCAAAAACGAAGCGTTCTTTATGTAAAGGATTAACTTTTCAAAACGCGCCAAGTCCACAATGAAAATTTACAAGAGAGATCAAAAACTAATGCGCGAGTAAGGTTTTATAAGAATTTATGATTTGATTATGATACGTTATTAATGGTCCTAAACATTAAACTATGGGATAAGTAGGAAAAGTCTGACTTCATTCAAAGGCACAGCTGTTAGTCATATGTGGATTTATTTGATTGTGCACCAACCATAGGGACATTTTGAGTTTGATCAAAATTTTCATAAGCAAATTTCAAGAACCTAACCTTTAAATTTCGAGCAATAATAAATGAAGCAAATAAACAAGAAGACGTATCCAAATGCTGTGTAAACGATACATTCAGAATTAATCATTTCGGTTTAATGGTAGAACACTGTTTGTACAAGAAATTTCCTCTTATTCTACAACCAAAAATGTCATTTAACCTCTTAACATAATTACACATATTGTTTTTTCAGGAGAATTCTTTGTAATCGTCTTCAAAATATTTGGCATCCAGATTCCTCCTACAAGAAATTACATTCCTCATCTTCAACTTGCATTTCTACATTGTTTGCCAAATAGTCTCTCTTAAAAGTTGGACATACTTACATCTCCATTCCAGCTGTCACTAAAACGCTTTTTCAGAAGGTTAACTAAGTTCTTTTTTCCGATTTTATGATCAAACTGAAAACATTTTGGTGAGATATGTGATCAGTTGCTACATCTCTTTGTATGAAGACTCTATTTGATACATAATGTGCTTTTCTTTCCACTTCTGTTCATTTTCAAAAAAATGGTTCAAATGGCTCTGAGCACTATGGGACTTAACTTCTGAGGTCATCAGTCCTCTAGAACTTAGAACTACTTTAACCTATCTAACCTAAGGACATCACACACATCCATGGCCGAGGCAGGATTCGAACCGGCGACCGTAGTGGTCGCGCGGTTCCAGACTGTAGCGCCTAGAACCGCTCGGTCACTCCGGCCGGCCTGTTCATTTTCAGTTTTATTCGTTTCATTTCTTTTATCCCACCTGGCTTCTTCAGATACTTGCAGAGGTCCTTAAAGTATTTCAGTCTATTCTTAGTCTTCGAACATCCCCCATTTTCTGATAAATACTATGCTATTGTTGAGGAGTTAATATTTCTGCATGTTTCGGAAGACTTTTACCGAAAAATGCGATCTGCTTGCGAGTATGAATAACCACACACTGACCCTGGAGAATAGACTACATGGGAATTCCTGTTCTGCCCAGCACAGCAACTGGAATATAATCTTATACTTTTAGTGTATTCTTCGTATCTATATCTACTTAGAACATCTATCAAGGAGGAACCTACGTCATTTGACGCACGACTTGCCTGGTCTTCAGCAGGAGAAGTCTGGAGAGTTGTTTTCAATGCCGGTAACGCAGAGAGCATAATATGACAGCTGCCGCACATAGTATGCATCACCGATAGATTTGGCAACGGTTGCGCGTGTTGTATATCAAAGCAGAGAGACACTGTTGGGCAATTTCTGTTCCATAATTTTGTAAAACTATTTTGTTATCCTTTTATAAGCAGCAAGCTCTGCTCGAACTCTTTGTCTTTTGACAAACTCTTTAGTAAGTTTCATTTCGTGTTTCATTCTAAAGCAAATACCACAGACATTTACTGCAGGATCACCAACCCCCAGTTCGAAAGTTTAAGGATAAATATTATTGCAAAAGCACTTTTTTACCTTTAAATGGTCGGGAACGCTCTCGTTGGAGACAGCTAGGAGCTTTGTAATATTTAATCCTGAAGAAAGATGCAACTTTTTACTTTTTTGTCTACTGAAATGACTTTCTCTTGCCTTCAAATTCGAGACGAATTCAGGCACGCTCTGTTCTTTGGCATTCCCCTTTTCCCCCGTTATATGTCACACGGATTGCAAGCCCACGCATAAACACAACGGTAGACAACAATCCTGTTGCACAGGACGATTAGTTGGCCACAACAATAAACAGTGTACAAAGTAAACATTGTTGTATATTAGGTAATACTTACATTGGAAGCTGAGAAAAAATTATCTATCGCGATTTGAACCCAATTTGCTGCTGGATATATGTTTCGAACAAAAGGCCAAACTTTTCATTTGATTTAAGCGCTTAAAAATTGCGTTTTGAATGAAAAATCATTGTAGCTCAATGCAGTGTATCTTCTAGAGTAGAAATCCGCTTCAAATTAATTTACGATCGAAAGTGGACTTCGCGCACTTTGAAACTCTTATATTTATTTATTGTGTAAGAACCTTGAAACACCATAGTTCTCTAGTTCGAAGTTTCTATTAGAAAAACAACCAAACATGGCAATTGGTGCGCTGTATTCCAATATGACACCCGACCGGTTCAATCTGAGATGCAGGGCGCGATCTTGCATCTTGTTAGTTCACGTTGCCGAAATCCGAAAAACAACAGGACATAGAGCGTCTGTCACGCGCGGAAGTAATTCTGATCGTCAGTTCCACAATGTGACGCCACAAAACTCGGCGTTAGTTTTCACGCTCCCGCGCCCTCAGCTGGCGCGGCCATACCAGCGCCTAGCGGTGCGGCAACCCGGCGAGCAGTGCACTGCGGATTGTGCAGCGGCGTAGGTCCTCAAAGGCAGGGAACAAGACGTCTGGATGCCATCAGATAGCGGCCAGGACGCCACCAGTCCTGCTAGCCGCGGAAGGCTACCCGACCACTCTGCCAGTGCAGCGCAGCTCTCATTTAAGTCTTCCAGATGGACACTTGCAAAATGTCGCCGAGAACAACATGGCACGGAGCGTCTGTGATGTCCAGTTTGTCAACTGTCGAGAAGATCATTATCCCTGCGCATGGTAGTTGTTTACTGCAGGCCCGCGCTGTATTTTCTGAAAACTGTTGAATCCCTCCTAGTGACCCACTAAACAACTGAAGTGCAGTGCATCTCCCGGCGTTTCTTTCTACATCTACTGCTATACTCCGCGAACAGATGAAGTGCGCGACAAAGGTTACTATCTATGCTACCATATATTAAGGTTTCTTCGTCCGTAGCCGTATGGGTCATACGGAGAATGATTGCTTGTAAGTCTCTGAGCAAACTGTTATTAGCCCATTTGCATCATCTGTAGTAGAAAGCTGAAGGATATTTTGAATTGTTATTTTATCCATGTTAGATCTTGTGAACTTCGAGGCCGTTTATGATAGTTGCTGAATGACGCAACCAGCCACATATTCTCTTTAAATGTTTTATTTTAGTGCCATAACCAGTTTCGGGTTACCATTCCCATCTTCGAGAGATAATATTTTCACTTACATATGTTTTCATCTACAGCGTATCGTCTGCTCCTACACTGCACAAGGAGAGATTACACCTGTTGTTTCTCCTTTTTGTGCATTATGGAGTCCACCTCCATTCATTCATGATATATGGCCTAATATCCATCCTCACGATTGAAGACTTTTCCAAATGGAACTAAATGCAATCAAACAGACAGGAGCAAACATAGGCTATCCTCCTACCTAATTGCTGAGATAATTTTATATCACTATGCCATTACTCTCTTAAGATTTAAAGTATAAAATAGCGTTGGTACCAGTTTATTGCTTACACTTCTGCTGTTAGTGTTAGCTTAAACCAAACCCTTCTGGGAATGACGTATGACGTATTTCAATACACTGTACATAGAGAGCAAACATATCTTTCTTCTTCGTACGTCAAGAGTTACGACTCGCCAACAAGTATCGTTGGAGGTCATTCGCAACGCCAGCTTTATTTTAAAGCCGATTTTCTTGTTTTAGCGTATATATCCGCAGAAATGAGCTCTTACAGGAAGAATATGTTGCAACTCCTGCAATATTTTCGGTCAAAAAGTGAATGATTTGACTTGCCATTCTTCTGCTGCTCACAAACAGATAAAATGATAACGGTGCATAGATTTACAGCATCTGCTAATCGACACCGGTTCTACCGAATGCAGTAAACTAAACCAAATAAAAACGAGGCTTTGGCTTTTAAAATACGGAGCGAGGCCAGTCGCGAAGGACAATTAAGAAATCCAGCCGTGGCAGCTGAGAAATGGGAGGGAAACCAAAATACGGTCTTCTGCAAATTAGAAAGTAAGGCGACTAGCATTATACCTGTCGCGTATCGGCCTTAAACTAACATGGAAATGATATGCATGGGGAGAAACCAGTCCAGTATCAACAGGAAAGTCATAAGCCGTTCGTGACTTGTAGTGTAGCCAACGTTGAAACACACAAATTCTTTACACACTTGCTCTTGCTGCATTCTGAACTAAACTTCGAATAATAAAGCGGTGACAAAGTACATTTCTGATCTTGACGTAAATGTCTGAAAGTTGAGCAGTCAAATGTGTATCACTTATATTTCCACTGTCTCTTCGTCTCATCAAATACATTATTTACGTATTTTCATGCATATTATCGCACAGAACACTAGTGAATATAGTGTAGAAGAAAAACATAGAGGCTTACACTTTCTTATCTCTCGATAGTACGTTGGGTGCTTCGAAAATCTTTACTTTCAAGGTCAGAGAAGTATTTCTCTTCTTCCAGTACTACGCCGTTCCCAGTTTTGATAATAAGCTAATCGTTCTTCTTGTTCCCATCTCTCTTTATCTTCTTTTGTCTTTGCTTGTTTACCCTGAAGTCATAAACTGTACTAAGTCTCATCTTGTTGCCTCCTCAGTGATTTGAAACAAGATAAAGCTCTCAGATTCTCAGTGTGGAGTGTTCGTCGAAATGTCAGAGCGACGAACTCACTAGCAGGAAACCAGAGGGTTTTACATTTGTATTTAGTCTCGTTATTTTAACAGTTTCTGAAGATATTCCGTACATTCGACCAGAAGGGTGACGTTGTCTGTGAACATAAGCACAGGTGTCTGTTTCATCTAAACTTTTAATCCTTATCCGAACATTTTTGTTTCACTTCCATTCTAAGACGTAATAGTTCAATTACAGGAGTGACAAGTTGCAGTTCAGTCTTACACGTCCTTTAGCATGAATTGTCTACCTCGATCTAACACTAATTTTACCACCACTTGGTTTTGGTAGATATTATAGCTTACTATCATTTTACTAAATAACCATAAAATATGTCTTTACGTTCTGAAATATCTGTTTGTAGAGTTTCTACCCGAGTTATGGCGGAGAGCTCCTTGTGGTGAATAAAGACCGCAGGTCAGTAATCTGCGTCCATCTGCAACGCTTATCTTGCGCATATCAAATACCCATTCAGAATTGGCTGCGATTCCATTTGCCCTGGCTGAATTAATTAGACTAGACACAAATTAACTCGCCCAAAAATGGCGTCGTGAACAATTAAGATCGCATTATACATGCAAACGTCGCCGGAACCACGCATTAGGCAACACTCGCCATTAAACCTCGATTTATCGCGCCGGGTGCTTTTGTCGATACGCCGCGCGGCTGCGTTCGACTAGGAGATCGAAATTTCCAGCGGTTCCCCTCGCGGTGGGTTACGCAAATCGCAGTCTGCAGTTAACCCTCCGCAGAGTAATTCACATGGAACGTATTAGCTGCGTCCTGGCTGGATGGAGCGTCTACCTCTTGCGGACCACTTTCGTCCGCGTAATCGATGGCTCGCAGCAGAAACCTGATTTGCATTTCCAGGTATCTCGCCGTCGCTTACTCCACGACTGAATATCACGCAATCTGCGGCGCGCATTACGTTCACAGGCGCACACGCGCTCGCTACGACCGGCCCGTTGGCGCGGGTGTTACAAAATTCTCCTGGCATTGCGGCAGCTTTTACATTCATTAGGCTTTTCCATCTCCTTGCTCCACTTGCGCGACAGCTACGGTAAGGAGAAACAGAAATGTAGCTGCATAATAACGAAGCTGATTGGTAAATAATGAGCAGGAACTCAGCATTTTAACTGGTACCAGATGTTTATCAAAAATACCGAGTGGAAAGCTCATATTTGGTAGACAACAAGACAAGGTTACAACGGGTCACAGTTACATGTAGAGTCTTACGATAAAATTCACCCAACCCACGAGGGAATGGGCTTGCTAAACACTTGTTCGCCTTATACTGAAATATTGCTCATCACACTGAGATTCTTACCGTGTTAGATTAATAGCAGAGACAGGAAAGACACTTTGGAATATCTTGACCATTATTTTATTATTCCAATAGGCCCCACTCGTTTCCACTGTAGTTTTCTCACTTGCCTGTTGTGAAGGAACGTTGACTAGATACTATGTATCCATCTCGATAAGTTTCTACTGACTCATAGTAATGGAAAAACGGAAATTAGCGTTTGGCATCATTGGCAAGGAGGCCCGTAACGGGGCAGGTCCGGCCGCCTTGCAGGTCTTACTACATTTGACGGCACATTGGGCGATCTTCGTGCCGGATGGGGATGATATGATGATGAAGACAACACAACACCCAGTCTCTGACTGGAGAAAATCCCCGACCCACCCGGGAATCGAACCCGGTCCCCTTATGACGGCAGTCCATCACGCTGACCATTCAGCTATCGGGGCAGACACTCATAATAATGGAATTAAGCATTTGCCTCTGATAATGAAATTCTGTCGAAACTCATAAAGCGTATTGGAGTAATAACATTGTGGTCAAGACATTTCAAAGTGTTGAAGTGCATACAATGTCGCTTTGCCTCACAAAATTTATGCAAATTGTAAAACAGACAGAAAAGATGCAACGAAAAGCGACAGTTTTGTTCACTGAATCGTTTAGTCGGGGCGAGAGGGTTGCGGCGATCTTCGAGAAACTCTAGTGGAATTCGTGGTAAGTTCTATGGGACCAAACTGCTAAGGTCATCAGTCGCTAGGTTTACACGCTACTTGAAGGGACGTATTTCTGATCGGTCTACAAAACAAATGCTGTATGACTAGTTGGCAGGTTGAAGCATGTATACTATTACTCAGTAAATATGATGCACAATAAAGTGGTAGTCGTAGTATGAGTAATTCATTGTACTCTTTCGAATATTTGTTCTCTTGTGTAAGAATTGTCTACTAATATGTACGATGCTGTGAACATGAATTCTTTATTTCCACAACAGTTTCAACTTTTTTATCATTTAATATAAAATCGAAAGGAAATATTAGTGGTAGAGTATGTTACATGCAATATTTATGCCTGAGCACAGACTCTCACGGTGTTTACGTGAAAAGTGTGTCCTTATTCGTGTTTTACGCTTGAAAATGTGATTTCCGGGGTATGCTAACAATATGCTCCGTCTTACCTTCAAGATGGCTGTAGGCCCTGATTGAGTGTACCGTTCCTTAGCTGGTGACGTTTTGTGGAAAAATGATTGAATGAAAGAAGAAATCTACAATTGTTCGTTTTGAATGGTTTATTATTATTCATCACTTTGTTTGTCGGCACCAAAAATACTGGCATCCAATGGACCAATTTGTCAATTAGTTGTCAGATATAGCTGTGTCATTGCTTTATGTGCACTAATCGCGTCTTTCTCGCGCACTCTACATTTGTTTCAAATGCTAATTTTATCGATATTTTTGTGCACTCTGCCACGTCATCAGCCGTCAGTCCCTTCACTGATACCGTCCGACCGACACTGACTCGGTTTCTCTTCCCTCCGGTGCGTCCATCTGAGCAGCACGCCATACTCACGTGAACAGCCCGCAGGGGTTGACAGCAACGAAGCAACAAAAAAATGCGTCTTTCACGTTATCATCAGAGGAGCAGAAAACTCTTCTGGACAATATATTTTGTTTACGATATCCCGATCATCAGTCAGCGACATCAAAGGGGCACTAAGTTTCATTAACATCTCGTAAATAAATGCAATCATCTGTGCATTAACAAAAATGTACGGCGACATGTGAAGCCTCTGGAGGCATGGCCACCAGACAGATCCATCTAACCAGTTCTCGTCTGTACGAGCACATCTCAAACGCTTCATTACTCTGATTTGCTAGTTTTCCCATTCTGTGATTCATTCTCGTACAATGATGTGTTCTAGGCGCAGAGTTTCAGAACTCTGTCAACCAAATGCCTACGTTTGGTATTAGCAAACTTTTCTTGGCAAGGATCTTTCTGTTTGACGAAAATGGCTACAAAGTAGCTGGTTTGTCGCAAAATAATAGTTACTGGTCGTTTCTGTACCCATTTATTTTTCATTATGCATTTCGGCTCTGCCCATCTTCAGATGACCTAGTGACAAATTGGTAACACAGAAAACGTTTTACAATTTGCAATTTTCACAAGAGTCTTAATAGAGGACCAGTGCTAAAACATGACTGAACAACAAATACATTGGAAACAAAATGTTACCATTTACCACAGACTGAATATACGACTTTGACAAGAACGTCAAATAAAGTCTAAAGGAGTAAAATGTTTACGAGTCGATTCAGCAAATAACTTTATGACCTAACACGGCCGGAAATGTCACGATTAATCAAATGTTCCGGACTATTATACCTTGGTCGAACGGATTTCACCTTGAGGTTTTGAGGTGAAACCCATTCACCGACTGCAGAATAGCCCGGAACATTTTATTAATTCTGAGGCGTAGTATTTACAGACGGATGATGTGGCTGGCGGATAGTCCCACATTAGAGAGCTTGTTGACGCTAGATAGCTCAAGTGCTGTGGGGCTGGGCTAAATGGCCGATACATAACCGCAAGTGGTTATAACATCATCTGTTACAAAGTTTATACACATTTTTCGTACACTGTAAATGAAAGTTAATGCCAAACTTAGGCAAAGACAAATTAAAAAAACATTCAGGATTTTATTTTCACAAAATAAAACATATTGACACTGGGTGGCCTAAGTGCTATGACGCTACCGTATATGACACGTACATAATTACAAGTGATAATTTCAAACATATTACAGTGTTTGACATAAAATGTATAGAGATCTTTTCTTAGGTTTTAAATAAAAATTAATTTCTACATGAGGCAAGGACAAGTGGAAAATGTATACAGGTATTTCCAATAAAAATATATGTGTATAAACCTACTCTAAAAAGAGAAACAAAACCAGGAGCCTGGGAAGCAAGCTTCCCTATGTTTGACTATCTGCCAGTCACATCATTCGGCTGTAAGCAGCACACATGTTAGGTTACAAAGCTATTTGCTGAGTGAACTAGTAAACTGTATGTGTCTTACGACGTTAATTGGCATCCTTGTCGGCACGCGGAGTGACCGCGTGGTTTGAGGCGCCATGTCATGGATTGCGCGGCCTCTCCCGCCGGAGGTTCGAGTCTTCCCTCGGACATGGGTGTGTGTGTTGTTCTTACCATAAATTCGTTTAAGTAGTGTGTAAGTCCAGGGACCGATGGCCTCAGCAGTTTGGTCCCTTAGGAACTCACACACATTTCAACACTTGGACATCCTTGTCAAAGTTGTATATTCAATCTGTGCTAAATGGTATTACATTTTACATGTCTTTGTTGTTCAAACAATTTTTAGCATAGGCCCTGTTTTAAGACACTTGTACAACTTTGCAAGATTGTTAAAAATGATTTTTCTGTAACCAATTCCTCACCAGGACATATGAAGATGGGCAGAGCTCGAAAAACGTGATGAGTAATATGCGGTCCAGAAACATCTTGTGACTTATTTTGCCACCAACCAGTTATTTCAAAGTCCCGTTTCATCATTGAGATTATGATGTTCGCACGCCTTTACTTCCAATTTCAGGCACGCCTACTAAACTCTGTCTTTTCCCGCGCTGATCTGCATCGCGTCCTCATTTCTTTCGCCCGTTACTCGTCATCCTTGAGGCCTTGAGAGCGCAAATCGATGTGGTCGACAACCAGCTCCCACCTGTGTGTGAGTCGGGGGAGCAGAGCTCCCCCGTGAACTCCACTGCCCGGTCTGCCCCCCGATGGGGGAGCCTACCACCCCCCGTCCAGCCATACACGCTGCATTACCGTCCGGTGAGATACACGTCGGATTGGACGGCCTAACCGCCACCCAGCGGCGCCCCGCTGCTCACCAAATTGGTGGCGTTAGCCACACTGAGGGATATTTACAGCGCCTGCCCTCAAAAATCTTCATTAAGGATAAGATACTGCGCCCGAGATACTGGCTTCCGTTTAGGGAGCCTGAATTATGTTAGCGTGTTGGTCCGGCTGCTTCTCTTGTTACGGCTTCGGGCGCTGGAGGGCGTTCTGGGGCGCTCGGCGTACGGACACAAAGGCCGCATTCTTCGCCGCCGCAGCTGACTGGGCCTAAACGGAGAAGATGAGATTCTTGTCGCCGTAAGGCGCTGGAAAAGCATTCGTAGTAGCTACGCTGCTCTCCGTAGGCGGGAAGCATATTGGACGTTCTATTACACTTTAATGAACTTGAGACAGATAACAAGTGAACGCACGGAAAGTATTACGGCATTCCATCTGCCATACTATCAACAAAAAGAAAATATATGTTGGTTAGAAAGTCTAAATAAATAACTGTGGCTGCGGACGTTTGAAGCTTACGAAAATGGAGATATGTTACGTATGTACGAAGTTCAACAGCTGTTCGTAAGGGGCTGATGACCATAGATGTTAAGTCCCATAGTGCTCAAAGCCATTAGCTGTTCGTAACCTTTTGAAGACAAAGTCGCATGTTTGTCTTCTTAGATTTTCTCGATGGTATTCTGCTTGACGCTCTCGGGCCTGCGGCTATATGGATTGGTCATTATAGGTAATCTGATGACACAGTCGAAACTTTATTCAGCAACAAATAAACCAGCCGGCTGCATGGCCGAGAGACTTTCAAGCAAAGCCACAGTCTTACACTAAACTGCACACAATATCCACCGTTTCATAATCTCTCTTCCCTAGAGATTATGATTTGACAAATTTTATTTTTTATTTGATTTTATGGTCACATGGCCTTCCTCTCGCGACAAACGCCAGTTAATCTGTGCTTCACAAGTCTGTGTCTCATGTACGTTTAGTCCTGACCGTTACTGTATTTTATCTGTGTATCTTAATATCTGAGGCGGAGGTTGGAGACCAGTCCAGCATTTGCTTAAACAAGCGTGAAAAACAGCCTAAAACGACACTCAAGTAAGACGGTGTGTCAGAGCAACGGCTCGAAGCTAGCAACCTTTATACCAGGAGGTGAATATCTACTACAAATATTCTAGGGATTAAGATGCCGATTCAACTGTGTTTAATCTTTTTATTATGAGATCACAAACGGTTTCGTAGCACTGAAAATAGCATCTTTCAGCTGACATGTAACGAAGCCAGAAGAACTAAGTAGGCCGGAACGTGGAGCCCAACATTCGTCATCAGATCAAACTAATAAACCGCTAAATAACGCTATGTCAATGCTTCAAAATGAGACGCACCTCGGGATCCAAGTCCAGTCCATGAGCATCCCTGGAATACAGAAAACGAACGAGTAATGTGCAATACGGTCGCGTTGAAAGTTCCGGGAGTGCTCATGGACTGGAGTTGCGGCCCAAACGACCATTTTTGACTTAAATCCCTACGACCGGTTGATTTTGATTCTTTGATGTACCATCATTTAACGGCTTATTTGTTTGGTCTGACAAAGAATGTTAAGTTCTTATGACAATTATATGTCATCTGGGGATGTCGTTTTCAGTGCCACGAAACTGGTTGTGATCTGATATTAAAAAGATTAAGTACAGCTGAAGAGGATTTTAATCCCCAGGCCGGTTAGTCATAGCTGTGGCTGGCCTGTGTACATTGTTTTCTACCATAAAATATTTGTTCGGTCTACCTGTTGGGATACAACATTCCAAAATGAGCCATGGACCTTATAGATTTACTTCGCTATTAGAGATATTGTTGTGTATGGCATGAAATACGGCACAAAAGAGATGCTGTGCAGGAGTTCACCATATGGTCAGTAATCGTTTTCACTAATAATACAGCAAAACTACCGAATCATCTATGGGTGTACACAGCGAGGAACTGTTAGTCCTAGATTGCTTCCTTGCAGACGTGAATCAGTCAAGTATTCACCTTAAACCCTACAAAAGTTATCCCCATTAGTTCTGTTCAACAGCTCTTTACAAAGCTGCACAATACCAGCATTTTTAGCTAACGCTCCGAACGATTTGTAGTGATGTTCCTCGTTCATTACCTCTCCCTCTTAGTGATCCGTTGGGAACTTTTTCTTTACCCAGCAGTCGCGTTAAGCGTTTTTGGCAAACCATGGAAAACCTAGAAAGTAGTTTGAACGCAGCTGCTCCTAACTAGGGCTACAATGGTTTAACCACAGGCCACCTCACTCTATAAGTAATTCGTCGCCATAGGAGCTGGAAAGCAACCACTTAATAACGAGCGTCTTTTCATTCATGCTGAATCTGCAGTACTCACTGTGTTTGTCACATGTTTGTTCAGAATTCCCAATGCAAAGCGCGGATTCAGTGGCTCACTGCTAGTTCGAGAATACGTAAACATCTAAGGTATTTGAACCCGAGTCAGCCAATCGGGCTTTTTCCAGCCTCGAGGCTCGCAGCGCACGAAGTTTTCAAGTCTTCTTGGCTGATCTTCGTTCCATGGGCAAGAGTGTTAACTTTTCTTGGCGTTGCTTCCAGCACACCGTATCAAGCTGTCATTCAAAAGTTTGTTAGTGAACAAGATAGGGGCTTTTGAGCAGCACACTTCACTGTAATACGGTAACATGCATAACGACGTGCACATTGTTTAAGTTTCCGTATGACATGAGCTTTATAGGATTTGCAGTTTCGTGTGCTGAATGTGGATCTTGGTTCGACTTAGCACTTGTCATCTAGCACGTGTGATCAGAGAATCATTCAAGTAACAATCATTCTAAACCATAAGTGTCTTATGGGCTGCTTATTAACTTGAATGAGATATTTATTCCACTTGGGAATATTAGTTTTGTAATGTGGTTTTAAAATACTGTACAGGATGTATATAAAGTCACTCCAGTTCAGTGTGTGAGCACAACCATCAGAGCTGAATTGTCTATTTGATTCCTTACTCAGTTATAGTCTCTGTCATACAATTTGCGTAGAGACATTCATTAATTTACTTCGCATTTTACCTGAATCAAAATTTGCGATGTGGCTCAACGAGCTCATGCAATCGTACGTAAAGGGCAAACCGCGCTAGCGTGTTCCCTCTGAACTGAACGGTGTGTGTGTGTGTGTTCAAACGGTTCAAATGGCTCTGAGCACTATGGGACTTAACATCTGAGGTCATCAGTCCCCTAGAACTTAGAACTACTTAAACCTAACTAACCTAAGGACATCACACACATCCATGCCCGAAGCAGGATTCGAACCTGCCACCGTAGCAGTCGCGCGGTTCCGGACTGAAGCGCCTAGAAACGCTTGGCCACAACGGCCGGCTCTATGTGTGTGTGTGTGTGTGTGTGTGTGTGTGTGTGTGTGTGTGTGTGTGTGTGTGTGTGTGTGTGTTTGATGTGCACGCCATGGATTCCTCTCCTCTTTATTTCAGAATATCACTTGCATCCTACGTCCTCACTTACAGGGTGTTTCAAAAATGACCGGTATATTTGAAACGGCAATAAAAACTAAACGAGCAGCGATAGAAATACACCGTTTGTTGCAATATGCTTGGGACAACAGTACATTTTCAGGCGGACAAACTTTCGAAATTACAGTAGTTACAATTTTCAACAACAGATGGCGCTGCAAGTGATGTGAAAGATATAGAAGACAACGCAGTCTGTGGGTGCACCATTCTGTACGTCGTCTTTCTGCTGTAAGCGTGTGCTGTTCACAACGTGCAAGTGTGCTGTAGACAACATGGTTTATTCCTTAGAACAGAGGATTTTTCTGGTGTTGGAATTCCACCGCCTAGAACACAGTGTTGTTGCAACAAGACGAAGTTTTCAACGGAGGTTTAATGTAACCAAAGGACCGAAAATCGATACAATAAAGAATCTGTTTGAAAAATTTCAACGGACTGGGAACGTGACGGATCAACGTGCTGGAAAGGTTGGGCGACCGCCTACGGCAACCACAGAGGGCTACGCGCAGCTAGTGCAGCAGGTGATCCAACAGCGGCCTCGGGTTTCCGTTCGCCGTGTTGCAGCTGCGGTCCAAATGACGCCAACGTCCACGTATCGTCTCATGCGCCAGAGTTTACACCTCTATCCATACAAAATTCAAACGCGGCAACCCCTCAGCGCCACTACCATTGCTGCACGAGAGACATTCGCTAACGATATAGTGCACAGGATTGATGACGGCGATATGCATGTGGGCAGCATTTGGTTTACTGACGAAGCTTATTTTTACCTGGACGGCTTCGTCAATAAACAGAACTGGCGCATATGGGGAACCGAAAAGCCCCATGTTGCAGTCCCATCGTCCCTGCATCCTCAAAAAGTACTGCTCTGGGCCGCCATTTCTTCCAAAGGAATCATTGGCCCATTTTTCAGATCCGAAACGATTACTGCATCACGCTATCTGGACATTCTTCGTGAATCTGTGGCGGTACAAACTGCCTTAGACGACATTGCGAACACCTCGTGGTTTATGCAAGATGGTGCCCGGCCACATCGCACGGCCGACGTCTTTAATTTCCTGAATGAATATTTCGATGATCGTGTGATTGCTTTGGGCTATCCGAAACATACAGGAGGTGGCGTGGATTGGCCTCCCTATTCGCCAGACATGAACCCCTGTGACTTCTTTCTGTGGGGACACTTGAAAGACCAGGCGTACCGCCAGAATCCAGAAACAATTGAACAGCTGAAGCAGTACATCTCATCTGCATGTGAAGCCATTCCGCCAGACACGTTGTCAAAAGTTTCGGGTAATTTCATTCAGAGACTACGCCATATTATTGCTACGCATGGTGGATATGTGGAAAATATCGTACTGTAGAGTTTCCCAGACCGCAGCGCCATCTGTTGTTGAAAATTGTAACTACTGTAATTTCGAAAGTTTGTCTGCCTGAAAATGTACTGTTGTCCCAAGCATATTGCAACAAACAGTGTATTTCTATCGCTGCTCGTTTAGTTTTTATTGCCGTTTCAAATATACCGGTCATTTTTGAAACACCCTGTATATGCCGTGTGTGTTCTAATTTCTGTCTTCCCCTACAGATCTTAATGTCAGCAGTTCTCTCTTGGACCATGGAAGTTATTCCCTGATGTCTTAACTCAAGTTTTGTCATCCTGTTCCTTCTTCTTGTCAGTGTTTTCCATATCTTCATTTATTCGCCGATTCTGCGGAGAATCTCCTCATTCCCTATCTTACCAATTCATCTAATTTTCAACTTTCTTCTGTGGTAACACATCTCAAATGCTTCGATTTTCTTCTGTGCGTGCTTTCTTACCGCCCCTGATTCGGAGGGTACAGATCCAGAAAGGTGCTATTCGTTACGCTTTCAGGGGATGGAAATAGGAGGTAAATGTTCAAAATTCATTTTCTATGTTCAGACAGGCATTACTACCAAATAATTCCCCCCACCCTCCCCCACTGTTGTACTTTTGCGTAAGCTTGCTCTCCCTATCGTTATTCTACACGGACGCGTTATCCTTTAAAATTGTTTGTTCTGTTTAGGGATATATTTCATGGCGTAAATAACTATTTTAAACTTGAACGAATACGCCATAAAAGTTCATGAGATATGAGGCAGCTTTCGGGGTGCCACTAATAATCACCTAATGTGATTTTTACTGCGCTTGACTAATTAGCGTGAAAGAAAACTTCATATCCGATGTGCAAACAAATACGTTCGCGCGATTTGAGTATGTGGAACTCATAAGAGATATACTACACTGACATAAAACGTTACTAGAGGATTACATGTGGACAACGCTCTTGCTGACTAATCTATGCAGACGTGACTCACATAACTTCACCCTTCTGCATACATTGCGGGATTATCACTCATGTAATAAAATATATCATGGAGAAATGGTGAAGCCAAAGCCTAGGAGATTATTTACAACTGGAAACTTTCTGTCTGCAGCGGAGTTTGCGCTACTTTGGAACTTGGTGGCAGATGAAATCTCTGTGCCCGAGCGCGGATGTTAGTCCCGCAAGATAAGCAGGAGAACTTGTGTGACGTTTGGAAAGCTGGACAGAGACCCAGTCAGAAGTTAAGCAGAGTGTATGGGTCGCCAGTCGTTCCCGAATAATACAGTCGGTAAGCGCATTTCACGCACAATGTCAGGTTTCGGGTTTCGAGTCCCGGTTCAGCAAACAGTTTTAATCTTCCTGGAAGTTTCGCCACAGCGCTTTAATAGGCGTGGGCGTGTTGGATGTTTTTGCCATTGCCTTCCTCAGAGTACTGGACTGACTTATGCAGCAGTTATGAGGGGAAGTACAGATTAATGTGCAACCCGAATCACATGTAAACTGTGATTTTCGACGTTCACGAGCCGTTGGCAGAGATGAAAGATAATTTTTCGCAGCCAATGTTCACAGTCAAATAAAACTTTATGAAAGAAGTCGTCGTCGAGTTTTAGCATAAAAACAGTTTGTTCGTGCAATTCGCTTCTGAAATTTTGGACCTTTAGCTATTTTCAAGTGTATATGAAGTAGCGAATTTTATGAACAAGTAGTTTTACATTCAGGGCGACGAGCATGTCTTTTTTAAAGGGATGGTACCTGATAGAAAAAATCCTAGGATCGAAGATCGACTGGCGATACAATACCGTCACTCGTTCCCGGATAGCTCAGATGGTAAGAGCATCGTGATACCTGACGGACAAATTCCTAGGATCGAAGACTGTCTGGCTATCTACGAGTAATACCGACTGCCCTGCACGGATAGCTCAGATGATAAGAGCATTGTAGTTTGACACACATCCACTAGGTCACTGTGCCACATCATGTCAATTTCTCCCTTTTAATGTCCCATATCCATTATTTTCACTGGAACGAAATGCTAATCTTAGGTTTTGGTTATGTTAGTGGCAGAGAATGGCCGGATGACCTCCCTGTTGCCACTTCTTTCTTCTCCCGAGACGTAATTTGTACACCCCATCTGTTTGCACCTAGTGCTACACCAAGTGAAATTGCGCGACCGTTTTCTAAGTGTTTGCGAACCGTGTAACTGAGGTGAGATGTGGAACCAGCTCGGTATTCCACTAGTCGTACGTGGCAAAATCTTCTAAAAATCACACCCGATCTTACCGTCACACCGGCCCCCGCCTTTAATTCAGCCCGTGGGAGTCGATACGGGGGCAGCACCACTCCCCGTATCCCGCATAAGGCGTGCTAATGCAAGCGGCTGTCCGGGCGGGCACGCCATACTTTAGCACTTCGACCCAATTAATTAAGGACTCTTATGAATACTGTAGACGGAATAATGTAATTATGTGAGATAGCTTCTGTAGACAGGAGTGTACACCATGAATGTAATTAGAAGACTGGGACCGTGCTTCATCAAAAAGCTGTTTTGGAAAAATTTGGAAATTTATCGTACGTTCGTATGGGACCAAACTGTTGAGGTCATCTGTCCCTAGGCTTACACACTACTTAATCTAACGTAAACTAACTTACGCTAAGGACGACACACACACCCATTCCCGAGGAAGGACTCGAACTTACGAATGGGGGAGGCACCTAGTCCACAAGGGCACCTTGCGCCGCGAAAAGCTGCTTTAATGAATATTTATCGACATAGAACTAGTTCACTCAAGCGACGATCCTCAAGTCACGGATTAACATTATATCAATTTTAAGGCCGGTTCTATTGAGCCTGATTTTAGTTGCACATACAAGATAGACGAATACACATGACTGAAGCGGCTAAAGGGGTGACTGAAGGACATCTTTTACACTTGGTCAGAAGCTGATTCAGCATTATGTCTCATCTTCAGCTAGGAGAACAGAAAGCTGATTGTCATGAAAATACACAGGCAACCAATGGACATGTCTAAATGGAGAAGAAAGAAGTGCAGGAGGCTCATCATTTCAAATATCTTGGCAGCGTTGTCTCCGGTACTGGTTCTATAGACAAAGACATCACTTATAGGCTCAAACAAGTGACAGCCTCTGTTAAATAGTTAAATACGAAATATGGAATAAGAAAATTCCACTACATGTAAGAGTGTCATCTGCGAAACATACTACATACTAATTTTAACATATGATTGTGAAACAACGACCGTGGGAAGTAAAGACATCAGCAGAAGTATGTTCGTAGCATAATCTGAGCGACATGGAAGGGTAGAAACCATTAAGAGGAAATCCGAGAAGAGGCTCACGTTGTGAGAGTAAAAGACAAAATAACCTGGCAGCGGCTGAGATAGTATTGAAATATGCGTGGAAGCACAGGCTACCAAGACTAATGTCTGATTTGAAACTCAGAGATAAGAGACCAAAAGGAAGACCGACGCTGAGATATAAGGAGACGGTGAAATCTGACATGGGGCAGAGAGGAATACCCGGGACAGCATCGAAGAAGGGAAGAAGTTTAAAAACCGGTGATTGGTGGAAAAGGAAGAACGAAAAATTAGGGTTTAACGTCCCGTCGACAACGAGGTCATTAGAGATGGAGTACAAGCTCGGATAGCATTTGATAAAAAGAAAAATTAAAAAAAAGGAGTGGAGAAAGAAATCCGACCCCATGCCCTTTCAAAGAAGGCAACCCAGTATTTGATGGAGTGATTAAGGCAAATCACAGAAAAACTTAATTTCGATGGCCGGAGGAGGGTTTGAAATATGGCTGTCAGTTATCGTTGAACCAACCGGCTTTTTTTCAAAGCCAGTTTAACCGGACTTTTAAAACCGCTCAAAATGACCGGTTTCGGAAATAACCGATTTTCGTTTCTTTCTTCCAATTTATTTCCTCTAATAAAAGCAGAAAGTGAACAGAAATTCAAAAATATTGGCTGCTTCAGTTACAAGATATTTAAAATCGAAATATTAAATTAAATAGGCAAAAATAAGAAAAGTAACCCTTCCGCCGTTCTCTGCTTTTCTCGAAAAGTGGTAGGTGCTTGACCAACAACAAACAGTACGTATATTTCTATTGAGTACAATTTTTTAAAACTCTTCTAAAAATCATGTTGTAATCGGGTATGACACCACTCTTTGGACTTAACGAATAGTCAGTGCTAAAAGGTGGAAATTGAGGCTGATGAACTCTATTTTTCGTGTCAAATTATCCTTTTCCAAGGGCTAAAAGCAGTAAAGGCATATTGTCTGGACACACGTAGAAGATCAGCTGCTTTATATTTTTATTGTAAACTAGGAATGAACTGTTAAGTTTTAAATTTTCTTCTTATATGCGTACCATGTAACACGGTACGCCTCATGGTAAGACGTACATCATTCTCTCAGCAATGCTGTACCAGTTCTGCCATTTATTTGTTGCTCGTTTCTGTCGTCGTTGTTATTAAAATAGCACTGATCGCTTTTCCCATTCTTCATAGCAACGTAATATTTCAAAGCAATGAGCATTTTACGAAAAAAATTACATATTATTTAACAAAGGTTTATTAAAAAACCAAAATTTTGGCTCTGTTGCTATGGCTAACTGATATTTCGGTTTTTTACCAGTTACTAGTAAAAAATAAAAACATCTTTTATGACGGAGACCAAATACCGAAAATACCTGTCATTGAGAACTAAAATACCGGTGTCTTGAGTACTGCTCATCGGGATCCGTACCAGGTCGGGTTGACGGAGGAGATAGAGAAGATCCAAAGAAGAGCGGTGCGTTTCGTCACAGGGTTTTTTGGTAAGCGTGATAGCGTTACGGAGATGTTTAGCAAACTCAAGTGGCAGACTCTGCAAGAGAGGCGCTCTGCATCGCGGTGTAGCTTACTGTCCAGGTTTCGAGAGAGTGCGTTTCTGGATGAGGTATCGAATATATTGCTTCCCCCTACTTATACCTCCCGAGGGGATCACGAATGTAAAATTAGAGAGATTCGAGTGCGCACGGAGGCCTTCCGGCAGTTGTTCTTCCCGCGAACCACACGCGTCTGGAACAGGAAAGGGAGGTAATGACAGTGGCACGTAAAGTGCCCTCCGCCTCACACCGTTGGGTGGCTTGCGGAGTATAAATGTAGATGTAGATGTAGGTTTTAACTGATCGGTTTTTCCCATCCCTAATTTGAACTGTCGTCCACCAGAATGCGGGTCTATTGGTGGAGAAGCGTCGATCGCCGACTCATCGAATAAGTTGGGGTTATGATGATAGCCGGCCCAAGTGGCCGTGCGGTTCTAGGCGCTGCAGTCTGAACCGCGAGATCACTACGGTCGCAGGTTCGAATCCTGCCTCGGGCATAGACGTGTGTGATGTCCTTAGGTTAGTTAGGTTTAACTAGTTCTAATTTCTAGGGGACTAATGACCTCAGAAGTTGAGTCTCATAGTGCTCAGAGCCATTTGAACCATTTTTGTATGATGATAATGAGGCTAGTGAAAAGCAATTCTGTATCTGATGCGATGGAGTCTTCCTTAATCTAGTGTTAAGCCGTGACCTGAAGATGGTGGCTTGACTGACGAACGTTGTCTGTAAATAAATATTCATTATAGCAGCTTTTGGCGGTTATGGTGCCATTCTGTATACAAATTATATAACTCTGGAAGTGAAGATTTACGGTGTAACTGGACGTGAGTCTGCATTCGGCGGTCGGATCTTGACGGACGGCGGCTGTCACATCGCATCGCAGCTGCCAGAGTAAACACGGCTAATGCTGTCTGCTCTGCTGTCATTTGGAAGCGGATGGCTTCAGCACGCGATCCGCCGCGTCCGCCTTACCCGGCCGGCTCAGGTTACGCGCGTATCCCCAACGGCGGCGAGCTCCCTAGAAGGACGCGGCCGCCTCGCCGTCGCCGCTATTGTCGATCACCTCTGCGACGTCCGCGGGATCGGTTAGTGGCCTGCGCCTTTGGCACAGTAGCGGCCGCCTAATGAAACGCATCGTTCAGTCCTCGCCGCCAGCGGACGCGCAGAGATTTAGAGACTGGCCCGTCGCGGCCCACGCGCGCTGCCATTAGCAGCCTAATCCCGCGGCTCCATTGTGGCCCGACTGGCCCTCCGGGCTGGAAGCCGGCCGATAATGGTCCGCAGCGCGAGTTACGGGGCCGGCGGTAGCTCCGCACCTGCAGACGGCGCGCACTAAATGTCCGGCCACTTGTTGCGGCCCACGCGCCCTCGCGTCACGTGCTGCTTCTGAATTTCCTATTTAACCGGTCCGGATACGACCAACAGTGGCACTCGGCAACCAGATGGGCATGGAGTGGAAACGTCAGTATGTCTAACTGGAACTGAACTCCGGCCGAACAGCCGGCCGTGGTGGCAGAGCGGTTGTAGGCGCTTCAGTCTGGAACTGCGCGACCGCTATGGTCGCAAGTTCGAATCCTGCCTCGGGCATGGATGTGCGTGATGTCTTTAGGTTAGTTAGGTTTAAGTAGTTCTAAGTTCTAGGGTACTGATGAAATTAGAAGACCGGCATTTGAAGCTGGATTATACTGCAGCCAAAGTTTATTTCGCGTAAGTACCACAAAAAATGGTTCAAATGGCTCTGAGCACTATGCGACTTAACCGCTGACGTCATCAGTCCCCTAGAACTTAGAACTACATAAACCTAAGTAACCTAAGGACATCACACACACCCATGCCCGAGGCAGGATTCGAACCGGCGCCCCTAATTCGCGGTTCCAGACTGTAGCGCCTAAAACCGCTCCGCCACTCCGGCCGGCGGGACTGATGACCTCAGATGTTAAGTCCCATAGTGCTCAGAGCCATTTTACCGTCCGAACACGCCTTGGAAAGCCCAACGGTACCGAGCGGCCGCCATGTCATCCTCAGACCACAGCCGTCATTAGACGTGGATGAGGAGGGGTATGCGGTTAGCACACCGTTCTCCCGGCCGTATGTCAGGTTAAGAGCTCGGAGCCGCTACTTCTCAATCAGGTAGCTCCTCAGTGCACCTCACAAGCTCTGAGTGCACCCTGTCTGCCATCAGTTCTCGGAAGATCGGATGGTCACCCATCCAAGTGCTAGCCCGAAGGCGCTTACCTTCGGTGATCTGACGGGAACCGGTGTTACCACTGCGGCAAGGCCGTTGGCAGTACGTCTAACGTCCACCTGCTTAGCTGGATGGTAACCTGCTTGCCTCCCATGCAGCGGCCAGGTTCGATTACTGGCTGGGTTGGAGATTTCCTCCGCTCGTGGAACTTCCCCTGATGGGGCCTCCCGGCCAGCAATGCCATACGATCATTTCAGTATGCCTAACTTCAGTAGCAAAATATTACTTCAGGTACTTTCCCAAACCTCTAATAAAATCTTGTTACAGACATCCTTCACATCCATTTTCTGCAGAATTCTCGGACGTATTCTCCGTTCAAATACGAGGGGCGATCAAACAATTCCCTCTGAATGGTCACGGCCGACTTCCTTCCCCATCCTTCCCTAATCCAATGGCACCGATATCTTCGCCGTTTGATCGTCTCCCCCAAATCAATCAACCACCCAACCAACCAGCCATCCCTCGGAGACTGAAGAAAGTGTACGGGGCAGCTTGACTGTCGAAAACTACCGTTGTAGGATGATGCACCAAGGACTGCTGCTACTTCATGATAACGTACGTCCCCATATAGCAAATGTCGTAACGCAGAAATTACGCCAGCTCAAGTGGGAGATGCGCGAGCGCCCGTCCTACAGTCTTGATCTCTCCCAAACGGTTATTACGCCTTCACAGGCTTAAAAAAGGCCTTGGAAGGTAGATGATTCCTGTCGGACGAGTATGTGCTACAGGCACTTACGGACCTCTTCACGCAACAGGACGTATTTCTAGATTTTCGGAAAGCGTCTGACAAGGTGCCCTGCTGCAGGCTGTTAACGAAGGTACCAGCATACGGAGTATGTTCTCAGATATATGACTCGAAGACTTCTTAAGCAGCAGAACCCAGCACGTTGTCCTCAACCGCGACAGTCCATCGCAGACAAGCAAATCGTCATGAGTGTTCAAATGGCTCAAAGCACGATGGGACTTAACATCTGAGGTCATCAGTCCCATAGACTTAGAACTACTTAAACCTAAGTAACATATGGACATCACTCACATCCATGCCCGAGGCAGGGTTCGAATCTGCGACCGTAGCAGCTGCACGGTTCCGGACTGAAGCGCTTAGAACCGCTCGACCACATCTGCCGGCGTCATGAGTGTCTCAGGGAACTGTGATAGGACCGCTATCATTCTCCGTAAATGATCTGATGGACACGGTCACCAGGAAATTGCGGCTTTTTGCTCATGATGCTGTGGTGCAGGGGAAGGTGTCATCGTTGAGCGACTGTGGGAGGATACAGGATGACTTGGACAAAATTTACGGTTTGTGTAATGAATGGCAGCTAGCCCTAAATGCAAAGAAATGTAAGTTAATGAAGATGAGTAGGAAAATCAATTCCTTCGAATAGAGTTATTATTAATGTACTGCTTGACACAGTCAATACAATGAAGTAAGTAGGCCCAATGTTGCAAAGCGATGTGAAATGGAATGAGCATGGAAGAACGGTGATATCAGACATGAATGGTAGACTTCGGATTATTAGGAGTGTGCGCCATCTGTAAGGAATACCACTTACAGATCACTAGTGAGATCCATTACCGAGTACTGCTCGACCCACCAGGTCGAATTAAACAAAGACATCGAACAAATTCAGAAGTGGGCTGCTAGTTTTGTAAGCGGTAGGTTCAGCCAACACGTAAATATTACGGAGATGCTTTGAGTACTCGAGCTGGACTCCATGGTCGGAAGCCGGCCTTCGTTTCGAGGAACACTGTTCACAAACTATAGAGGACCAGCATCTGAAGCTGGATTCTACCGCAGCCAACGTTTATTTCACCTAAGGATCACAAAGATAAGATAATTTGGGGATCTCTAGACAGTCCTTTTTCCCTCTCTCTGTTTCCGAATGGAACATGAAAAGGAAAGTCTAGTAGTTATGCAAAGTACAGTGCGGCATGCACCATACGATGGCTTGTGGAGTAAGTACGTCGACGTAGAGAGCGTTTACGTTTCACATTCTCCCCATCTCGTCGTCTTCCGCTTGTGACCTCGGCATTTATACTTGAAATACCGTAGTTGACGTTAGTTTTTTTTTACGATAGTGACTGGAGTAATCCTGTTACTTGTCTGCGGTAACACTCTTTTTCTCTTTAGTTCCTATACTCTGTGGATCCTACTCTCCCATCATATTATTTTATTACGGTGTGGATAGTATCCCATATTCATCGGTCCAGACACGTCTATGTTATTTTCGTTTCATTTCATTCACCACCCTACATCTATTTTCAGCGTTTGCATTTCAGTTTTTTCAGATTTTCTGGCTTTACTACCACACTCAGATTTCTGACTTTCCACGCTATGGCATGTAGAATGTTACCTACCAGCGGTTTTTGGGTCTTTTTCTCCTGCCACTAATTATTGCTGATTCTTCAATTGTTCCACCTTTAGTGCTCTGGCGTGGGCAGCGAGGGTCCGGAGGCATTCTTGGATTTTTGGGGGCGGCGGGGTGGAAGATCAGAGGCTGAATGTGCGTATATGAACAATCAGAAGTGAGCGATGAGCCAGTTGTGGATCCAACCTTCATACAAGCTACAACATCCATACCTCCTTGATGATGTTCTTAGATGGTTCAAATGGCTCTGAGCACTAAAGGACTTAACTTCTGAGGTCATCAGTCCCCTGGAAATCAAATGGCTCTGAGCACTATGGGACTTAACAGCTGTGGTCATCAGTCCCCTAGAACTTAGAACTACTTAAACCTAACTAACCTAAGGACATCACACACATCCATGCCCGAGGCAGGATTCGAACCTGCGACCGTAGCAGTCGCGCGGTTCCGGACTGCGCGCCTAGAACCGCGAGACCACCGCGGCCGGCTCAGTCCCCTAGAACTTAGAACTACTTAAACCTAACTAACCTAAGCACATCACACACATCCATGCCCGAGGCAGGCTTGGTTCGAATGGCTCTGAGCACTATGCGACTTAACTTCTGAGGTCATCAGTCGCCTAGAACTTAGAACTAATTTAACCTAACTAAACTAAGGACATCACCCACATCCATGCCCGAGGCAGGATTCGAACCTGCGACCGTAGCGGTCGTGTGGTTCAGACTGTAGCGCCTAGAACCGCTCCGCCACTTCGGCCGGCCTGTTCTTAGACAGGAACGAAACTCTTCAAGAAATTCATTTCACCCTGGCGCAATGGCTAGGGACACTTTAATAAGTTGGAGCTGATCAGTAGTTGTTGAGTGTACGGCGATTTATCTCCAACTGGTGTTGCCATTCAGGGGAAAAAATTGGAAGAGAAGAGGTCGAAGAAATGGACATGATGTGACTTTTTTTCTTTTTCTCCTTAATTCGGAATAAACAGTATTGTTTCCATTGAAACGCGCAGATTGTCCGATTCTAGGACACGGGGAGATAACCCAGGCCTGGATCGAATACATTTGCTGGTTACCGGCGAGGGATGGTAACTCAACTTTTCACATCCAAGTATGTGAATACTGGGCTAGTATCCACTTTCTGGCTTCGGTCAGACTTCACGCAAACACTTCATAAACCTTATTACACTTGAAGCTGTGACCTGTATTAGACGCAGACAAATCGGTTCCGCTGATTCCTTCTGAAGGGGAAGTGCTGGCGTCACGTCTCACTAAAATTAGCGTCACGTGTCACGAAAATTATCAGACCCGAAAGACTCCTTACAGAAACGGGATTAGTGAAAAAAAGGAGGAGGAGGAGGAAGAGGAGGAGGAGGAGGATGAGCAGGAGGAGGAGGAGGAGTGAAAGGAAAGTTAAAATCAGACTGTTGGCGTTGCGTGCTTCCAGTTATGTGTCTGGGTGTTTGAGTTTGTTTGAGAGTAGTTGAACTGCTGTAAGGAGATATGTTTTAATTTCAAAGTAGTCACTGCTTCAATCTTGCATCGCGCGTCACAACGAGGCTACTGATTCTGATCAAAGACTATTTACTAATCTTTCAGATTAAGTGTTCCTTTTAGAGAGCTGCGGAGTCACATTGCGTAGCGTGATCACGTCGCTAAGATCTGAACAGCGCAATCGAAAGCGCAGATGTGCCTCTGCCACTGAGCGTCGCTAAGAAAAGAAGAAGGGGACTGCGAAACTGTGTGCCAGAGGTAACTCGAATCACTAGCCTTGTATTTTGCGAGCACTACAGAAAATCTGGCGACATCGTACACTCCACTGCTGACGGAAAATGTCTTTTAGGAAAGGAGTGGTACATTGGTATTGTGTACTAAGGAAAAGAAATTTTATTTTTAATCACGCATTAGATTCCAGTCCACGGCAGGTGTCATACATTGTACTCTGTATGCCCGGATGTAATAAAGAATAACTCTGTTGTACACTACTCGCCATTAAAATTGCTGCACCACAAAGATGAAGTGCTACACACGCGAAGTTTAACCGACAGGAAGAAGATGCTGTGATATGCAAACGATTACCTTTTCAGAGTACTCACACAAGGTTGGCGCCGGTGGAGACACCTGCAACGTACTGACATGAGGAAAGTTTGCAACCGATTTCTCATACACAAACAGCAGCTGACCGGCGTTGCCTGGTGGAACGTTGCCTCGTGTAAGGAGGAGAAATGCGTACCATGACGTTTCCGACTTTGGTAAAGGTCGGATTGTAGCCTATCGTGATTGTGGTTTATCGTATCGCAAAATTTCTGCTCGCGTTGGTCGAGATCCAATGGCAGTTAGCAGAATATGGAATCGGTGGGTTCAGGAGGGTAATACGGAACGCCGCGCTGGATCCCAACGGCCTCGTATCACTATCAGTCGAGATGACAGGCATCTTATCCACATGGGTGTAACGAACCGTGTAGCCACGCCTCGATCCCTGAGTCAACAGATGGGGACGTTTGCAAGACAATAACCATCTGCACGAACAGTTCGACGACGTTTGCAGCAGCATGGACTATCAGCTCGGATACCATGGCTGCGGTTACCCTCGTCGCTGCATCACAGACAGGAGCGCCTGCGATGGTGTACTCAACGACGAACCTGGGTGCACGAATGGCAAAACGTCATTTTTCGGATGAATCCAGGTTCTGTTTTCATTATCATGATGGTCACATCCGTGTTTGGCGACATCAAGGTGAACGCACGTTGGAAGTGTGTATTCGTCATCGCCATACTGGCGTATCACCCGGCGTGATGGTATGGGGTGCCATTCGTTACACGTCTCGGTCACCTCTTGTTCGCATTGACGGCACTTTGAACAGTGGACGTTACATTTCAGATGTGTTACGACCCGTGGCTCTACCCTTCATTCGATCCCTGCGAAACCCTACATTTCAGCAGGATAATGCCTGTATATTGAGCATGCAGTAAAGGAAACAAAAGAAAAATTCGGAGTAGGTATTAAAATTCATGGAGAAGAAGTAAAAACTTTGAGGTTCGCCGATGACATTGTAATTCTGTCAGAGACAGCAAAGGACTTGGAAGAGCAGTTGAACGGAATGGACAGTGTCTTGAAAGGAGGATATAAGATGAACATCAACAAAAGCAAAACGAGGATAATGGAATGTAGTCAAATTAAATCGGGTGATGCTGAGGGGATTAGATTAGGAAATGAGACACTTAAAGTAGTAAAAGAGTTTTGCTATTTAGAGAGTAAAATAACTGATGATGGTCGAAGTAGAGAGGATATAAAATGTAGACTGGCAATGGCAAGGAAATCGTTTCTGAAGAAGAGAAATTTGTTAACATCGAGTATAGATTTAAGTGTCAGGAAGTCGTTTCTGAAAGTATTTGTATGGAGTGTAGCGATTTATGGAAGTGAAACATGGACGATAACCAGTTTGGACAAGAACAACTTGACTAGAAGAAGGGATCGGTTGGTAGGACATGTTTTGAGGCATCAAGGGATCACAAATTTAGCATTGGAGGGAAGCGTGGAGGGTAAAAATCGTAGAGGGAGACCAAGAGATGAATACACTAAACAGATTCAGAAGGATGTAGGTTGCAGTAGGTACTGGGAGATGAAGAAGCTTGCACAGGATAGAGTAGCATGGAGAGCTGCATCAAACCAGTCTCAGGACTGAAGACCACAACAACAACAACAACAATGCACGACCGCAAGTTGCAGGTCCTGTACGGGCCTTTCTGGATACAGAAAATGTTAGACTGCTGCCCTGGCCAGCACATTCTCCAGATCTCTCACCAATTGAAAACGTCTGGTCAATGGGTGGCCGAGCAACTGGCTCATCACAATACGCCAGTCACTACGCTTGATGAACTGTGGTATCGTGTTGAAGCGGCATGGGCAGCTGCACCTGTACTCGCCATCCACGCTCTGTTTGACTCAATGCCCAGACGTATCAAGGCTGTTATTACGGCCAGACGTGGTTGTTCTGGGTACTGATTTCTCAGGATCTATGCACCCAAACCGCGTGAACATGGAATCACATGTGAGGTCCAGTATAATATATTTGTCCAATGAATACCCGTTTATCATCTGGATTTCTTCTTGGTGTAGCAATTTTAGTGGCCAGTAGTGTAAATGGGTAGCACGTCCCCGCCGTCCAAACACTGTGCCACATTGCGCTACCACAGTAAGGACGCTCATCAACAAATGCTCTGCTCCAAGTTTGCGAGTAATTGCGACGTCAGAACGCCCGCCGGACGCCACTGTCCACGTGACGAGCCGGCGCGCGCTGTCGTCATCAGCGTTAATCTGGCTACACTGCCGTCCCGTCGCGGTGCGCCGCGATGTATGCGCGCATTCTGCGCCGGCTGTGTTCGCCGCCGCCCTCCATTAATAAAGTCGTTCCGCTCGTTTCTCCCCGCGGGAACATCGCGCTGTAATCTGAGACCTCCGGCGCACGGGAAACGCCGCATTAATATTAATTTTACCGACCTTGTGCCGGGGAGACTAAGCTGACGATTTCAGCAATTAACATGCGGGCGCACTGTCGCCCGCAAAGGAGTTTGTCTAGCGCCGTTATTAAATATTTATCCGGCCGGGGAAGAGCGGCAGATGTGATAAAGGGACGGCGAGACGCCGGGGGACGTATGGAAATGCGGCTGGGGATTACAGGGGGTGACAGGCACTTGTTCGCGGAACGTGGACGGAGTACAAGTGGCTCTTGTTATTATGGCTGATGGGCAGTGATTTATCTTGTTGTTCTTCTGCACGTCGCGTGACGACACTCTAGGATCTCATTTCGGAACACTGGATTATCTTCTGAGGTGGGGGTCAAAATAAATGAACAGAACATACACATGCTGCGTTACGCACATAATATTGCTGTGGTCAAGGAGACGAAAGAATTTGTAGGGAATTTCCTCAGCACAATGGAAATAATTTTCTGTGATCATTATGGCATGAAAGTTAAGCGCTGTCGGGCGTTGCCAGCACTCGGATGGGTGACCATCCAGGCTGCCATGCGCTGTTGCCATTTTTCGAGGTGCACTCACCCTCATGATGCCAATAGAGGAGCCACTCGACCGATTAGTAGCGGCTCCGGTCAAATAACACCATCATAACGACGGGGAGGGCGGTGTGCTGACCACACGCCCCTCCTATCCGCACCCTCAACTGAGGATGACACGGCAGTCGGATGGTCCCGATGGGCTACTTGTGGCCTCACGACGGAGTGCTTTATTCTGGCATGAGAATAAATAGCCGAAAGACTAAAGTGATGGAATACAATATTGAAAATATGAATCTCTAGGAATAAGAACTGAAAGAGAGGAGTTAGAACTGAGAGAAGAATTTACCTATTTGGGAAGAAGGATAACGTGGAATGGTAGAAGCCGGAAAGAAATTGTGAGCAGAATACAGCAGGCCGAAATTGTATTCAGTTTTAGTTTTTTCTCTTTTTCAAAACGATAACCAAGAAGTTCGCCAAAGACGGCCAAGTCGGAGAACGTAAGGAGGATTGTAAACGTAGGTTTACAGGACAAGGAATTCAGCGAGTAAAGAAAGTCATGGAAGACAACACTTCCCGTGGAAACATCGAAATTCTATAGAGTCGGCAGTTTGTGAAGATGGCCGTTATGTGATTTTATTTCAGGGATTGCAAAATCAGGAAGATCAGTCTGGAAAAATGGAAACGGATCACGAAAGCATTTGTGTGGAGTGTGCTTCTATGCGGGTGTGCCCGCATCTCGTGGTCGTGCGGTAGCGTTCTCGCTTCCCAGGCCGGGTTCCCGGGTTCGATTCCCGGCGGGGTCAGGAATTTTCTCTGCCTCGTGATGGCTGGGTGTTGTGTGCTGTCCTTAGGTTAGTTAGGTTTAAGTAGTTCTAAGTTCTAGGGGACTGATGACCATAGATGTTAAGTCCCATAGTGCTCAGAGCCATTTGAAGCCGGCCGAAGTGGCCGCGCGGTTCTGGCGCTGCAGTCTGGAACCGCGAGACCGCTACGGTCGCAGGTTCGAATCCTGCCTCGGGCATGGATGTGTGTGATGTCCTTAGGTTAGTTAGGTTTAACTAGTTCTAAGTTCTAGGGGACTAATGACCTCAGCAGTTGAGTCCCATAGTGCTCAGAGCCATTTTTTATGCGGGTGTGAAACATGGACAACAGGAGGGGAGAGAGGAAACGGCTGGAAGCCTTGCAGATTTTTGGTGCAGAAGGATGTTGAAGATCAGCTGTAGAGATAGAGTTACGAATGGAGAGGTGCTGAGTAGAGTACAGGAAACCAGATTTCTCTGGAGGCACATCCAAACGAGGAGAATAACTCGTAGGACACCTTTTAAGACTCAATGACATCATTGGAATAATGACAGAAGGATGTGTTCAGGGAAGGAACCACCGGGGACGATCGAGGATGCAGCAGATTATGCATGATGGGGGATGCGCTACATGTGCGGAGACGAACATGAAGGCTGACTGCTGCAAGAAAGCCACAGGGCTGAACACTAAAGAAGGACAAACACTGTCTTCAACCAGCCCGTATCACAAAAGTAAGGAAAAAACAGCAGCGTTTAAAGATCCGTCAACGGCGCGGTCGTTATATTAAAATGATCTTATAGCGACGTAGTGCGACAAACCTGGATCAAATATTTCTGCTGGACTGGAAATTTTTCAGTGACGCTAAACGCAATGCTTTTGTCTGGCTTGTTAGTCATTTGGCATTTTATTCTCGCTGAACCCAAGGCCACTGACGTACAGGAATTTGTCCATTTTCCTTACAGCAAGACAGGAGTCCCAAATCTATGCCGCGCGGAGTGACCGCGCAGTTTGAGGCGTCATGACCCGGACTGCGCGGCCCATCTCGCCGAAGGTTCGAGTCCTCCCTTGGGCAGGGTGTGTGTGTTGTTCTTAGCATAAGTTAGTTTAAGCAGTGCGTAAGTCTAGGGACCGATGACCTCAGAAGTTTGGTCCCTTATGCATTCACTCACATTTGAATATTTGAGAATTCCCAAATCTCTTCTAGAAGCCAAATAGGAGCATTTAGCAAACAATTTATGTATGCGTGAGAGGTTACGAACTGAAAATGATGAGAAGGAGTTCGTATTTAGGCCAGCAACAAAATCCACTGATGGAAGAATACTGTTGGGAAAATCACGTAAAATTACAAAGAAAATGGGTTTTAAACGTGTACTTTTTGGGACTGAATACGAGAGGAAAATAGAGACGAAGTATTGTTTGGCGTAAATTTGATTTTTTTCTGAGTAAAAGCGAAGAAAATATTATGTTTTCCACGTCTAATTTTATTTTGTATACAGTTTAACAAAATATTCTACAAATCTCTTTCACCTATAATAAATTTTATGTTGTTGAGTATACCTGAAATTCTAATTTAAATTACGCACAAAACATTCGGTTGACAGCTCTGTTGTTAAATTTCTAGAATTTACATTTAGAAACAGTTCAAACGACATATCAACACGATTCAAACTGTTCTAAAAGAGTAAATTAAAATCAATTTATGTTGTTTAAAAAAATAAATGCTTGTGGATCGAACATTTACAGTTGTGCTCTGTCTTCTTTATTTTCTTTTTTTAATGATTAATTACTTGCTCAGTTTAAATAATGTAAAGGATATGGTGATCACGGATAAGCTTTGCATCAACACTTGTACAGCTTTGAACTTCCTTGTATCTCAGCACCAAATGAGCGTGACTTGCAAAAATATTGACGTCAAACGAACTAGTGTGAGAGACAGAGAGATGAGACACATCTGGATCGAATTTGCGTAGCGTATTAACAAGTGTTGGTGTGATACACCGGTCAGTCTCAGAAATTTTTAGACAGTTTCCCACGCTATTTCAAGTAAAAGCTGGGGTGGTCCTCTAATATCATCCACAGAAAAAACAATTTACACGCAGTTAAAATGCAATGAATCCCTCAATAGCGTTTAAACGATTGACAGATAGACGGCGCACAGGGCTTCCGACTGTGAAAGTTAACTGACGACTGTGATTGCAAGAACGGTATCCAACCAAAACATTCAAGAAAGTATATAGATTTGCTAGATCATAATGACAGGGGACATCTACGACGGGATGAACGCTGGGAGTCAGAGAGAAGGGAACTATCACTCTAGATAGCAAAATAAATTTATTTTTGTCCATTCGTTATACGTTTGAGCTCATTTTACCTTCTCACGCGAACGTATACAGCTCGGAGTCAAATGAGTGACCACGCACTTCGTCAATAAGAACTTAGACTGCGCACACAGTCGGATAGAGCTAGGATCCTGAAGGGTATCGGCCACATCCTTTCCAAAAACATAGGGCCATATATCCGCAGAGGGGATTAAGTGTTTTTAGAAGGAACACGTGTTTTTATTTATTCGTTATTATTTGTCGTTACCTAATGGTAGTCTCATAGGTCATTGTCAAGCATACGTAACCAAAAATAAACATTCATACTGTTCGGTAAGTTTAGATACTTTTATGCCTGGCCACGACGTGGAGTTAACTTAAAAGATTTCTGCATCTCTATGGCATGATGTATAGCCAAGTTCGCCTGCTTAGCTGGGTGGTAACGTGCTTGCCTCCCGTGCACGAGGACTCGGGTTCGATTCCCGGCCGGATTGGAGATTTTCTCCGCTCGTGGACTGGGTGTTGTGTTGTCCTCATCATCATTTCATCCTCATCACCGGCGCGCAAGTCGCCAAACGTGGCGTCGAATGTAATAAGACTTGCACTTGGCGGACGAACTTCCCCGAATAGGGGCCTCCCGGCCATCGATGCCATACGCTCATTTCATTTCATGTACAGCCAAGAACACAGCACGAAAGTATATTCTGGCTTTGGATACAAAGACGCAAGAAACAATTCTATGAGGCACCTAAAGGGAATTTTGGAATGATTCTATAGCTAAGGAAACCACTGTGCGACATTTGGCCCATTGGTCAATCATTGGGTCAGTCTATTGGTTGGCTGGTTGGTTGGTTGGTTGGTTGGTCGATCGGCCTGTTATAAGCATAGGTACTCAAAATCGAGGTCATCAGCATCCTTACTGAAATAATTTTAAACTGACCGATTAAAACGTTTAAAATTTCAAAATGTAAAACGTGGAATAGACAGTCTGATTAATTCTGCTGCATACTCACCTAATTCCATTCACACCTACACACAGAACATAGACTGGACTGAAATAACCGTCCTGTTGTAAAATCCACTGTTGACATACACTCCTGGAAATGGAAAAAAGAACACATTGACACCGGTGCGTCAGACCCACCATACTTGCTCCGGACACTGCGAGAGGGCTGTACAAGCAATGATCACACGCACGGCACAGCGGACACACCAGGAACCGCGGTGTTGGCCGTCGAATGGCGCTAGCTGCGCAGCATTTGTGCACCGCCGCCGTCAGTGTCAGCCAGTTTGCCGTGGCATACGGAGCTCCATCGCAGTATTTAACACTGGTAGCATGCCGCGACAGCGTGGACGTGAACCGTATGTGCAGTTGACGGACTTTGAGTGAGGGCGTATAGTGGGCATGCGGGAGGTCGGGTGGACGTACCGCCGAATTGCTCAACACGTGGGGCGTGAGGTCTCCACAGTACATCGATGTTGTCGCCAGTGGTCGGCGGAAGGTGCACGTGGCCGTCGACCTGGGACCGGATCGCAGCGACGCACGGATGCACGCCAAGACCGTAGGATCCTACGCAGTGCCGTAGGGGACCGCACCGCCACTTCCTAGCAAATTAGGGACACTGTTGCTCCTGGGGTATCGGCGAGGACCATTCGCAACCGTCTCCATGAAACTGGGCTACGGTCCCGCACACCGTTAGGCCATCTTCCGCTCACGCCCCAACATCGTGCAGCCCGCCTCCAGTGGTGTCGCGACAGGCGTGAATGGAGGGAAGAATGGAGACGTGTCGTCTTCAGCGATGAGAGTCGCTTCTGCCTTGGTGCCAATGATGGTCGTATGCGTGTTTGGCGCCGTGCAGGTGAGCGCCACAATCAGGACTGCATACGACCGAGGCACACAGGGCCAACACCCGGCATCATGGTGTGGGGAGCGATCTCCTACACTGGCCGTACACCACTGGTGATCGTCGAGGGGACACTGAATAGTGCACGGTACATCCAAACCGTCATCGAACCCATCGTTCTACCATTCCTAGACCGGCAAGGGAACTTGCTGTTCCAACAGGACAATGCACGTCCGCATGTATCCCGCGCCACCCAACGTGCTCTAGAAGGTGTAAGTCAACTACCCTGGCCAGCAAGATCTCCGGATCTGTCCCCCATTGAGCATGTTTGGGACTGGATGAAGCGTCGTCTCACGCGGTCTGCACGTCCAGCACGAACGCTGGTCCAACTGAGGCGCCAGGTGGAAATGGCATGGCAAGCCGTTCCACAGGACTACATCCAGCATCTCTACGATCGTCTCCATGGGAGAATAGCAGCCTGCATTGCTGCGAAAGGTGGATATACACTGTACTAGTGCCGACATTGTGCATGCTCTGTTGTCTGTGTCTATGTGCCTGTGGTTCTGTCAGTGTGATCATGTGATGTATCTGACCCCAGGAATGTGTCAATAAAGTTTCCCCTTCCTGGGACAATGAATTCGCGGTGTTCTTATTTCAATTTCCAGGAGTGTACATACGATTCTATCGCTAAAATAATATAATCGGGTACTCAGAAAAGAATAGGATGAGTAACCCATCCGGAAAACATAATAAAACCTAATAACTTGTTTAGGACGTCAGACCTTCAGAAAATCTTAAAACACATCCTACATTCGTTCCATATTTTCCTAAGCCAGATGGCAGATAAGCTGGTTGCGAGGTTGCAGCCCACATGCGACAATCATAAGTAGTTGGTAAACTAACAACACAGGTCATTTTTGGTGCTAAATTAGTATTTACTTATTTTCATTTGCACGTCAAGTTCCATAGGATCAAATTGAGGAGCAAATCTCCAACGTCATGGAACGTGTCAGTACATGAAATTACAACATAAAAGTAAGAACAGATAAAAATTAAATGTCTCTGAACCCGAATAAGTCAAGCCATAAATTTAATTAAACGCCATCAACAACACAACAAGAATCAGCTTAATTTTTCAAGAAATTCCTCCACAGAATAGAAGAAATGACCCATGAAGAAACTATTCAGTTCCGATTTTAAAGCGTGTTGATTATTGAAAGATTTTTGAATTCTATTGGTAGCTTGTTGAAAATGGATGTAGCAGTATACTGCATACCTTTCTGCACACGAGTTAAGGAAGTCCGATCCAAATGCAGGTTTGATTTCTGCCGAGTATTAACTGAGTTAAAGCTCCTTATTCTTGGGAATAAGCTAATATTGTTAACAAGAAATGACGGTAAGGAATATATACATCGAGAGACCAGTGTTAAAATACCCAGACTCGTGAACAGGGGTCGACAAGAGGTTCGTGAACTCACACCACTTATTGACAGAACGGCCCGTTCCTGAGGCAAAAATATCCTTTTACAATGGGAAGAGTTACCCCAAAATAGAACGCCATAAGACATAAGTGAATGAAAATAAGCAAAGTAGACTAATTTTCGTGTCGAACGATCACTCACTTCAGATACCGTTCTAATAGTAAAAATGACAGCATTAAGTCTTTGAAAAAGATCCTGAACGTAGGCTTTCCAAAACAGTTTACTATCTATCTGAACACCTATTAATTTGAATTGCTCAGTTTCATTAATCATATGCCCATTCTGTGAAATTAAGATGTCAGGTTTTGTTGGATTGTGTGTTAGAAACTGTAAAAACTTAGTCTTACTGTGATTTAGCGTTAGTTTATTTTCTACAAACCATGAGCTTATGGCATGAACTACACTATTTGAAACCGAGCCAATGTTGCACACAACATCCTTGACTACCAAGCCAGTGTCATCAGCAAACAGAAATATTTTAGAGTTACCCGTAATACTAGAGAGCATATCATTTATATAAATAAGGATCATGAGTGGCCCCAAAAATCGATACCTCGGGCACCCACCCACTTGACTGTACCCTACTCAGATCCCACATCACAGCCATTCTCGACACCATTAATATAACATTCTGTTGTCTGTTGCTAAAGTAGGAGGTGAACCAATTGTGAGCTACTCCCCATATTCCGTAACGGTCCAACTTATCGAGCAATATTTTGTAATCAACACAAACGCCTTAGCTGAATCAAAAAATATGCCTAGCGTTGGAATCATTTTGTTTAACTAATCCAGTACCTCCCAAGGAAAAAAGAGTATTGCATTTTCAGTTTTTAAACATCTTCTAAGGCCGAACTGTACACTTGATAACAAATTTTGTCATAAAAAATGATATATTATCCTTACATCCACAGTCTTTTCAATAACTTTAGCAAACACTGATGGCATAAAAATAGGTCTAAAATTGTCTGCATTATCCCTTTCTCCCTTTTTGTAAAGCGGCTTTACTACTGAATACTTTAATCGTTCAGGAAACTGACCATTCCTAAAGGAAAAATTAGAAGTTTGGTTTCACTAAATTCAACTGCCCCTGCACGATATTGAAATATCTGTTCAGTGCAATGCCTTGATACCTCTATGGACTCAACGGAATACTGTTTTTTACTTGTATGGCCACTCCTCCAAGCCGCAAGGAATTCCTTGAAAAATAGCCAGCTAATCTGTATCCTGGTAAAGAAAGCCCCTGAATTGTCAAATTATTTAAATGGTGCTCCGATATACCAATAATTTCAGAGTCAACATCTATAAGCATTTCACTAACTTTATCTCTAATGCTTCTTACATTTTGATGAAATATGCTAATTCCTTCTCTACTTAGAAACATGACGCCCTCTGAAGGTGAGCCCTTGGTTAGAGGGACTTCCTTTAAGCAGTTATACCTATCAGCTTACTTCAATCTAAGAAAGGTGCAGCTCTAACAACAACTACTACAGGAATTTTTCTATGAGTGATCCCCCCACCTCCCACTACACAGTCACCTATAACCATTGCCAGCCTCCCCTTCTCATACCTATTGAGGTGCAGGCCATGCCTAGTGAAACCTGAGTTAGTGATAGTCTCAACTGGCACCGCTGCAATGTGACCCATTCCCTCTGCCATCAGTGTCTTCTCCAGCCCCATGATAGCGCACCTAACAGCCGCATTAAGATGAGGCCGATCATGACGTTGAAACAGTTGTACGAAATGCACATTAGTGCCACCATTTTGAGTAGCTATCTGTACCAGTTCACCACCTACTTCATATTCCCCGCCCCTATCAAAACTATATACCCCGCACCACACACTATCACTAACTGATCCTCCTCCGTAAAATTCCTACACAGCTCCCCTATGCTGTCAGTCACCTGAGCCAATGCTGCACTAGGCTTCACAATGCTGGTGACCTGGTACTCACTCTCCAACACTTCCTGCAACTGCTGGCCCACACCTCTATCGTGCGAACTACCTAGCAGCAGAACCCTCTTCTTTCTGTTAGATTTTGCAACTGACTTAAGCCTCCTAACTGCTAAGGACTGCTGCATGTTCCCTACACCTACAGCTGTATTACAGTCAACCTGCAAAAGCTTTTTCTTTTATGATCAGATTCACACCATATTTATACCTGAAGCTAAACGCCCATTGTGCAAAACATATAGACTTGATGACTTCTTTTGGATAATTGATGTTGGAGGCAGAAAAGTAGCCAAGCAGTACCAGAGAATTCTTTGCTAAACGTCTCACGTTACTTACTCGATTTAATTAGAAAATAAGCAATTAAGTGACAATTATATCGCTTATGAACAGCAACAACAAGGAAGCTAATTGCTCGTTGCATGAACAGTACCTCATTAGACAAACAGGTTCTTCGTGAATAGTCCCCCTTAAACATCCCAACAACCACCACCATCTTCGTGAATACTGGTAGTAACGTAAAAGAGGTAAATAAGAAAACCCGCCATAAATGGCCTCCACGACGTTAACGGCGTAGCAGCCGCTGGAGAAGGCGCCAGACTGTGGGGAGCAACGACGCGGTTACCCGTGGTCGCCTGGAGCGAACAGCTAAGCGGCTGCACCAAAGGGACTCCGGACTTCCAGCAAGCCGTGCGGGATTAGCCGAGCGGTCTGCGGCGCTGAAGTCATGGACTGTGCGGCTGGTCCCGGCGGAGATTCGAGTCCACCCTCGGGCATGGGTGGGTGTGTTTGTCCTTGGGATAGTTTAGGTTAAGTAGTGTGTAAGCTTAGGGACTGATGACCGTAGCAGTTAAGTCCCATAAGATTTCACACACATTTGAACATTTGAACTTCCAGCAAGGGGCGGAAGCCACGGTAAGCAAGGCAACCATCAGCTAAGCCTTCCGCACTGACTATTCTTCACCCCTGCCCCCCTCCACCCACTCCCCTTGTCACTCACAGAGCTGCCACAATCTCCGGATAATGTGCATGAAGAAGATTACTGTTTAACATACTGTCACCAACGAGGCCATCCTACTACCAGCCAAAACTGCGGTGCATGAGACGAATGATTGGTACTGACAGTTCACGCAACTAGGTGGCAGTGTTGTCAGATGTTGCTCACGGCATACAGCTCGCAATCGCAAAAACAAAAGCCTCGAAAAAACATAGGTCGTATTTGTACGTATAATACATATCGTAAAAGTGGGCGACTTTGTGACACTTTTAGCGGTTTTTGTAACCTAAACCTGATACAGATTTGTACTGCGGCATTTAATTTTCTCTAATATGTTATTTTATAGCGTTTATCCTTTAATATTGATGTACATTAATGTACTCGGAATATGACATACTAAATGTCACAAAGTTATACCCTGCCCCTCAGGGCAACATTGTGACGTGAAATATGAGACACAGAGAAGTAGAAGTAAATTCGTCTGTGTTGACCTGATGTTTGTTTATGACAAGCAGTTATAACTTTGCTACAAATTTGTGCAGTTTTACGAGTTTTGCTTTATCCTCACACACCGAGCAAGGTGGTGCAGTGGTTAGCATAATGGGCCCGTATTTGGAAGGACGACGGTTCAAACCCGTGACCGGCCATCCTGATTTAGATTTTTGCGTCATTTCCCTAAGTAGCTTCAGGCAATTGCCAGGATGGTTCCTTTGACAGGGCACGAACGACTTTCTTCCCCATCCTGCCCTAATACAATTGTACCGATGACATCGCTGTTTAGTCCTCTCCAACCAATGCACCAACCATATCCTCAAACAGCAAAAGTCTTTGTCACAAAGTGAGATAATTTAGTGAGATTTACTTTCCTAATTTTCTTAAAATACAAATAATTTTAGCACTGTCCTCACTGAAACAAAATAAGAAGCAAGAAAATTAAACTGCTTTAAGAAAGGTAACCAAACAAATATTTACGCACTCACTTACGCATCTGTTTTGTGGGAGAAAAAAAAAACAGCCGATGGCATCGTTTATTTAATACAACAAGGTAATTATCAAAAACTGTTAAACACTTACTTACAATTTCAGTGCTACGCGAAAAAACATGTCATAATACGACCCAAAGAATATACTAGTAAGCGTTTGATATGTTTAGAAACGCAGTCATATCGCGAAATCAAGTTTCGTATTTCTTACCAAATCATTCTCAAATGTTTCTGATTGCATTAATGAGACTTGTTTTCTACAGCATCAATTGTGACACTTGTTTCTGCAGGTATGTGGGGTGCTTCAATGTTACCCCTGTGATCTATGGAGATAACTTTTTCACTTTCGAATTTTTATAAAATTTAATTTGTATAAACAATGACTTGTTTGTATAACTTATTTACATCAATCTACTTTCAGTTAGTTAGCTCTTCAAAATTGTCAGTAGCAGCAGAAAGTTTCGAATAATTCTACGAACACGATTTTTCACCTGCCAACAAAATGGCTTTTTGACCAGTTTAAGCGTAATGTGCGTACTGGTATCTTCGTCACTAATGACAGTAGTATGCAATAACACACCATTTCGAGCAATTAAGCTTCTAAAAATCTACTTTGAGATCCATATTTCGTAGCTTCAACCGCTGAATAATTTCGTCGTACCTTGTTGCAAAATAGACGCTTTATCGTGAAAAGCTGAGTAATTGAGGACATTATCCGTACCATGTCTAATGGCCCTGGGAGATTTTCAAAAGCGATTTTTCGAACCACATCTGAAAAACTACACTTCTCATCTCTCCATGATAACTGCCTGTCTCTCTCGAACGGAATATCAACAGGCGACTTACTGTTAGCAGGAAAATCTCCCAACGCACATGCATGTGTGAGTGATTTGCCCTACTTTTACAATAGACTCTGCCACTGAACACTCGGGTGTTCCATAGCCACAGTTTTTACGTAGTGAGTGACTGTGCTAGCCTGAATTGGATGTAGGTTGATGTAAGTAAGTTATACACACAAATCATTGTGTATTAGAATTAAATTTTGTAAGAGTTTTAAAGCAAAGAATTTCTTTCCATAGATTATAGGAGCATTTCGTAGCACCCCACATACCTGCAGAAACAAGTGTGACAACTGAATCTGCAGAAAAGAAGTCTCATTAATGGAATTAGAAACATCGTGTCAACGTGCTTCGCACCACCTGAGAAAGCGCAACCCCTAATTGGATGGCTTCCTGCGGTCGCTAAGCAACCAGATGTCTCTACTGAGCTGTGAGTGCTAAAGACTCGTCTCGAAAACTACAGCACAAACTACAAATAACAGCGGTGTCACCGTAAGGTGGCTCTTGGAATGTAGATACAGATAACGTGTTTAATGTGTCACGCAGCATGGCATGTTTTAGAGACGTTTGGAAATCTGATGAAAAGATTAACACACAAATATACAATAAAATTGATGACGAAAAAAATTGATGGTACATGTAGTAGTATGGCCAATGATAGCCTAGACAAAATCTTTAGTAACTTGGTCTAAAAAAGACGTACCACCGTGTATACCGTGATGAAATTAATATTGGTCCCCACGGACAACCAACATAACGTATCAGAAATGGGTTGCGGAAATGTGACAGCTAATATGAAGACTAGGACGGAAATCGTCAGCAACCAGAACCAGACAGGAAGTACCGTCTATCAGCCGAAAGATGAATCCAGTGCTTTACATGGGATGATAATGTGCAATGGGCGTGTAGAATGAGCTAATCACGTCGGCAACGTTCCTTAATATTTGGCAACACAGTAATACTCCGTCTTAAAATATGTGACGCAAGCTAACTTACGAACCTGAACAGGAACTGGACTTCGGATCACCTTAAATAATTTGTTCGACAAGAAAATACTCACCCAGATTTTTTGTTGCACCCTGATCTGGCGTTGATAAGACAACGATGTTAAATGTACAGTCAGGCGTTGCGAGATCTCTGGTCGTTCTATACACAGTAACGCATTTGTTTACTGCTAGATTTAGAGCCACAGTCCTTTATTTTATGTTAGCTACTTTCTTTTGTTTGTCCTCTTATTTCAACGATATGTACGACAAAAGAGACGAGCAAGTGCAAGCCATATCTCTGCCTCATCACTCTCTGATCGAAAAACAATAACATGACAAACTAAAAAGCGTATTATTTTTTAACATATCTAACGAATATGTGCCACTAACGAAATTCTAACCAGAAAGCTTACGTATCACTGATGCCTTAAAAACCCATTAGGGCGAATAGAAAAGAAATCGGTTACGTATCGTAGAAATATTATTCCTACTTATTTCACAAGCGAGATAATTTGTTAATACTGGCGATTATGGCATCCCAGTTCCACTTTCATCATACTTAAACACAATAATTAAACATTCTATACGCTATATACTGAAATCTCCGAAGCTTGTTGGCAGACCTTTTGCTACAAATACAGACAACGAAACCAAAGTTGGTTGCAACCGAAAGCTTGAAAACCATTTAAAAATGTGTTGGTATGAATTTAATCGCATTAGCTCTGCTTCTATCATCCGTTTACAAGCAAATGGAGAGAGATGATGTTACATCGTAAAGAAGAGACTTATAAGTGTGTTAAAATGGGTCTGTTTCTTAAAAATTTGGATCAAAAACTTCAGACGTATAACCAGATCTGAAAACGACACATAAATTTTACACTGTGTTCTTTCGAACTATTGTGGTGTATCATTAACAGCTTGCTACTTTTTTTTCACCCATAAAGTGGGTCAATTGATCTCGCTAAGGAAGTACTGCTACTGATTTTAAGGTATTTTTCTTCAAAACATTTTTAAGAAGTATATTTTGGGAATGTATATATTTAAAATGAAATGTTTTAGTTTATTATTTTGTGATCTATGACACGTATGTCTTGTCTGCGGATGTAACCATTTCTGAGTGGGTCAATACTCATCGTGGGCCAATACTTTATCGTCTTGTCATACAACTACTATCTCATTGGAAAATTGTGAATTTGTGTCATAACCGTCCTGATATTTTCTGTCTCGTATGGCCTTATAATATATTCACACATCAAGAAAAGTTTTGCATCACCACGATTCCCAGAACTCCTGGCGGTGGACGTTGACTGTGGGTATTGTATCACAGACACAGTCCCTTTGACTGTTCAGGGATGCCACTAAACCTGTCAAAAGTTGTCAACAACCATGCATGAGCAGTGCTTATTAGACGGATTAAGTCCGACAACCGATCAGTTCCAGTCATTCAACCAGGAAGGAGGTACACGGCTCGTGTTGTCTGTAGTTGAACTATGCTCAGACGGCCAATACCGCGGTTCGATGGCGTCTGCTTTGTTACTTTGTGCCAGGAAGGGCTCTCAACAAGGGAAGTCCAGGCGTCTCGGAGTGAACCAAAGCGATGTTGTTCGGACATGGAGGCGATACAGAGAGACAAGAACTGTCGATGACATGCCTCGCTCGAGCCATCCAAGGCTTACTACTGCACTGGGTGATCGCTAACTATGGATTATAGCTCGGATGAACCATGGCAGGAACGCCACCATGTTGAATAATCCTTTTCGTGCAGTCCCAGAACGTTGTGTTACGACTCAGACTGTGCACAATAGGCTGCACGACGCAACTTCACTCCCGACGTCCATGGCGAGGTCCATCTTTGTGACCACGACACCATGCAGCGCGGTGCACATGGGCCCAACAACATGCCGAATGGACCGCTCAGGAGTGGCATAACGTTCTCTTCACCGATGAGTGTCGCATATGCCTGCAACCAGACAATCGTCGGTGACGTATTTGGAGGCAACTCGATCAGGCTGAACGCTTTAGACACGCTGTCCAGCGAGTGCAGCAAGGTGGAGATTCCCTCTTGTTTTGGCGTGGCATTATGTGTGGCCGACGTGCGCTACTGGTGGTCATGGAAGGCGACGTAACGGCTGTACGATACGTGAATGCCATCCTCCGACCGATAGTGCAGCCATATAGACAGCATATTGGCGAGGCATTCGTCTTCATGGACGACACTTCGCGCCCCCATCTTTCACATCTTGTGAATGACTTCCTTCAGGATAACGACATCGCTTGACTAGAGTGGCCAGCATGTTCTCCGGACATGAACCATATCGAACACGCCTGGGACAGATTGAAAAGGACTGTTTATGGACGACGTGACCCACCAACCGCTCTGAGGGATCTACGCCGAATCGCCGTTGAGGGTGGGACAATCTGGACCAACAGTACTTTGATGAACTTTTGGATACTATGCCAAGACCAGTAAAGGCATGCTTCAATGCAAGAGGACGTGCTACTGGGTATTAGAGGTACCGTTGTGTACAGCAGTCTGGACCACCACCGCTGAAGGTCTCGCTGTATGGTGGTACAACATGCAATATGCGGTTTTCAAGAGCAAAAAAAAATGGCGGAAATGATGTTTATGTTGATCTCTGTTCCAATTTTATGTACTGGTTGTGGAACTTTCGGAACCGAGGTGATGCAAAACTTGGATGTAGTAGACAAGCTGAACAAAAAGTACTACAATCTAAATATTAGCAATTATGTATAGAAATATTTTAGTACAAAAAATACTACAATCTAAATATTATCAATTATGTATAGAAATTATTTATTGTTTTAATAACAAAATTCTGAAACAAAACAGCTAAACCCAAACGCAAAACTGTGTCTGTGAGCTCAGAGCTCTACCAGATCCATAATCGAAAAAGATAAAGAAATTGTGCACCACTTCGATATTTCCGCTCAAAGTGCAGCTATTCGGAGCTATCTCGAGACACAAAATGAGACCATGCGGTACCATTTCCAGTCAAGAATCATCACGTTTTATATTACTTATCTAAACCACATCCAAGAATCGGGTCTAACGGTTGAAATGTCGATGTCCGAATCTAACTCACTATTGCCAACGGAAACTGGTGCACTTGAACAAATTCACAGAAGTAGTACCGGGTCTTCGGATGTTGTTCCTCTAACTGCATGTCTGGCTATACCCGCCTTCGCGCAGTTAATGCAATCCATCAGTTACAACTTGTAAGCAACTCGCTATAACGCGCCATACACGTTTCTCAAAATAAGCGCTCTTTGTTAGTGCCGTGCGTCTCCTCGTTCCACGAAGACGGAAGAAAACCCGCCGGTTACTCGTTTCACAACATAAGAGACATTTCTACGAATACTCCTCTTAACTAAAGCAAGGTTTGACGCAAGACATACGCTGGAATCCGTAGAAGTCGAAGATTTGAAGCAGGATGTCCCGGAGGCGCTGAAGTAACTTTTCAGAAGCAACTCGCTGACAAACGACTCAACAGGATGGTCTTAAACAAACATAAACAAAGCTGATTCACCCTCAGGGATCAGCGCGTAATCGAATACTTTACGGGGAGAAATGATTAAGTGATAGCCGGCCGCGGTGGTCTCGCGGTTAAGGCGCTCAGTCCGGAACCGCGCGACTGCTGCGGTCGCAGTTTCGAATCCTGCCTCGGGCATGGATGTGTGTGATGTCCTTAGGTTTGTTAGGTTTAAGTAGTTCTAAGTTCTAGGGGACTGATGACCACAGATGTTAAGTCCCATAGTGCTCAGAGCCATTTGAACCATTTTTTTGATTAAGTGATAAGTTCCAAGTAAAGAAAGAAAAGAAACGTTTCACGAAACGCACTGCACGATGAACATGTTTACGAAAATGGATGGTGGATGAGAGAACTAAGAACTTTTGTTGAAGGGCAACTAATTTCTCTGTGTCACATTGTTTAAAATTTGAACTGAAATCTTGGCACGTTACACGAAAATTGAAGCAACTGATACTGAAATATGTTGTTGTGCTAATACTGAAGACAGGAATCTCATATTTGTTTTGCTTGTGGCTTCTTTACGTAAAGACGAATATGTTTGTTCGGCCGGCACTGAATTGTGGGTTTTGCACGTTTGTCAGATATATTTCTCTACAAACATATTGGCATCTGATTTAAATTTCAACGCGATTTAGTCATTCCACTACATGAAGATATTAATGAAAGACCATAAATTAGTCAATATTCTACTTCGATTTGGGGACAACTGATAATGCGATAAAATACGCGGATGATGTCTGAGGACACTGAAAACAAGTACAACAGAGGAGTAAATGTTATAAATCTTTGCTCGTGTCACCGAATACTAACCGCCAGGATGTGGCTACCGATCAGGCAATCACAAAGAAGTAGAAGAAGAAAAAGAAAGCTTAGTGTCCACTTATCAATATTCGATTCCGTACTTCTGTATTTTTTATGCACGCGACTAAAAAAGTACAGGTAAGGACATTTTAACACCCAATTCGTATTTGTAGGAAATGTAGTGGTTGGTGGGTTGATAATGGTTGCTATACGACCAATACTAACCGATATCTGGAAACAGTGTCCATGCGTTTGGAAAAAAATAACGCTTTTAAACTAATGCATTCCAGTCCGCCGCGTCTAGTGCTTGAGATTTGGAGTGACACAGCATCTCTTGTAATTATTACATTTCTAAGTAATTAACTAATTTGGCAACAAAGCACATTGCTTGTAATTATTTTAATTGTGTAAAATGATGCGAGTGACTAGCATAAGAAAATGTACTCTGTATACAATGTGCCGTTTAAATACAGTACGACTCGTTTGTCACTTGCTATTGAACATCGTCAGCATTAGTTAGTTGGATATAAATTAAATTATTACTGGAGTTTACTGAATATTTATCACCGTTTCAGCCAGCAGATTTTTCGCTCATGTGGTACGGGAGGATTGTGTTTTCATAAATAAATCCCCTCAAATATGATGACTACCTGTGTCCTAATTATAATCCCGCAAAGAATGTAGAGGGAATTTAGAAACAGCCCAATGGAAGATAACATTGAAATATCTATCATATACATTCGGTTAGCTAATTCGATCATAAAAGTTTTCGCTCTGATACACAGTGAGCTATGGTACAGTGAGTAGGTAAGTAAGTACTTGTTATAGACTTCAAAATGTTAACTCTTAAGTTTTTATAACGTTTCCGTTTCCCTTGTCATGGCAAGAATGCTATATTCTTTCCCCCCTCTAACCCTAGATATTAATAGAAGTGTTTATTGTAAGTAAAAAGAATATTTAACTTCTGTTTCGAAAGTGTCAGGTTCGTTGTTACCTTTATAAAACGTTTGTTACAGGTTACGACAAAATTACAACTCAGCAGCTGGTGCGACAAAGGAACTGTTCTTAACAATTAATCACATGGGTTTTGATATACCGTCGTCGACGACGTCATCAAGGACGAAACACAAACTCGGCTTGTGGAAGGGTAGAGAAGTTGTGTGCGTCGTTTAGAAATGAATGTGCCTTAAGACATCTAGGAGGCCAAAATCTCGATGACCAGGGAGTGATCTGAACCGCTGCCCTCGTGACTGACAGCACGGTGCTTTAACCACTGCACCGCCTCTCTTGATCACATGAAACAGAACTTGTACATGATGAGAGAATACGGGATTCGTTAAGCTATCTGAATCTCATCTAAGCAAAATGCAAATCCATTCGCTGCTGGAATGTAGAGCAACTACCTAACGGCAACCGTTTGCTGTTGCGCGTATCTCATTAACAGGTTAAAACGTTTTTGCAACAATCGCATGCAAATCTAAAATTTTATTTCCTTTTTTACACTGTTCGCTCCAAGAGCAGCACCGGTGAAATAGTCTTATGAATGCATAATGTTATCTGTGCCCGTTCACTTCGCACATAAATGTCTGGAACCTTCTGCGAGTTATAAGTTTCAAATACAAACTTGTGGAGAAAAACCCATACGTACGTTTGCTAAAAGATAAAATGAAAGGTAAACCTGTCTACATCTGAAACGTACTAAATAACGTGAATGAAAGTATCCCTGTCCATTTCAGCAGACATAGGTGTTAATACAGGCAGAAGATATCACTCGCGCAAGTCACGAAATCGTAAGTAAAACAAGCTTTTCTCGGGAAATGCGAGGTTAAGAGAAAAAAAATGAGACGGTTTATAAAAAAGGGCAATTATTTATACCGCTGAAACAACGACGTGCCTTAATTCGATCTTTACATATTTGCGTCGTCAACATTTGCTATCGTCTTTGTTGGTTACAGCAATTTAGTGCAGAATTCTTATTGTTGATGTAATTTCTGGAAATACCTACTTCGTCTAATCGCCATAGTTGAATCAACCTTTTACACTGGTTTACTCCTCACGTTTATCGGTCGTCCTCACCAAAAACATTATGTCGTTCTGAAATGAGCAATTGCGCGCAGATACGAACCAACGATTGTCTCAGTCCCTCGTTCTTGTAAACACAACATTTCTGACAACTTCTATCGTCACGTTTGATGCATTCAGGAAACGTTATTTGCTCACCTCTTTCTATGTGTTAACATCTACGCCACATCACATCTAGCTGCAAATGGAGTATATTCCTCGTGAACACAACAACCTTTGGCGGCACATGCGAAAAGTGGAAACCGCGCAGAAGTGTTGCCACGACTCATCAACGTAACTTACTCTCTCAATCAACTGTCACGTCTCAGGTCTTTTTCCTGCAAAATTTGCTTAATTTTACTCTCAAGACCTCGTGTTACTGTTAAAATTTTGAGAGTTTTACCATAAAATGAATATACCGTTACGCTAAAACACAGACACTTCTGCTTAATACATAAATAAATCGGGACACAAGTATTTTTAATTAAATGAATCCAAATGGAGAATAAATAGTATGCATAAAGACTGTGATACAAGATGTGGAAACCTATGTTAGGAAAGGAAGCAAGAAATATCATGACATAACAAGCAAAACACCTAATGAATTGGCTTTTGACCAGCAATGATAAAAAAAAAGTATAAACGAATGGTGAGAGGTGAAATTTACAGGTAAACAATAAAATATGAACGAAAATCTTCAATTAGTGTGTACGATAATATTACTTTTACTCTTTTATTATGGTGAGCTCCGCAACTACGAAAAATGCTCATTGTATTTAAAGCATGTTTCCCGTGTCATTATGAGCACGCATAGTTGTTACTCTACCTAACTGATTGATAACTGCCGTACATATTCCTTTTATAGAAATAACTGAAATTTCCTTGTAAAAATTCAATCGTTTCATATACTTAACGAGGGATACTGAACACTCCAACGTGTTGTGTGTAGGTGGCGTAGGCCCAACTAGACCGAAGTAGCTTAACCGCTCAAATCGAATGATTCAACAACAGCATCGCTCAAGTGCCTCATTTACAATGTAACGCACTCAGTAACTGATACTATAGAGTAAAATGGAAAATGGGAGGTAAAACTAAAATAAATTTCAGAGCAAAACAAAACCAAATACAATGTGACGTGCTTAATTCCTTTCTGCAACATTTTTAGAAATTTTTCTCACAAAAAGTTTTTGTACTTCGACGAAAAAAGACGTGGCTGTTCTCTAGAAAGCTGCATATAGCTGCTGTGATGTTCACGCTTATATTCAAATAGTTTTTGGTACTATTTAGCTAATATGTTCATTGTACTTTACGCATAATTCTGTTCCATCAAAACACTTACAATAACATTTTCACGATCTTGAGACTTTACGTTCATTCAGTAAATATGATACATCCAGAACTTAATCTAAAAGCAATCCTATACTGCACTGTTCAATCAGAAAATTACAGTACACAGCTGAAATGATGTATTGTGATGTTAAGAAGGTTCTGGGAGTCAGTGCAGAGACCAGTACGAAACCGTAATGAGGCCTCCAGCCCATAGTCCACTGGAAACCATATTCTATTGAATTCTATACTAAGGTATAGCTGGCATCATAGATCTGAACAGCAGCCTCCGGTCCTAAAAATAAACAAACTATAAAATCGATGCATTGTTTTAAAAATGCTGATAATCAAGCGTAACGTGAGTGCTACAGAAGCGTGTGCTTTATCTTGGTATCTCCTGCAAGTTAAATTTAAAAATTTCCCTCATATCGTTACTTTACCGCTTGGATTATTATGCACGGCCGTTGACTGAAACAAGTACAAAGTTTTTTTTTTTTTCTGTGGTGTAAAATTAGGTGAGTTTCTACGAAATATGGGGCAGGTTATGGAACAAAATCGGCCAGGTAATCTTTGATTGATACAGGATTTATTCCTGCGCTCTTTTTTATGCACTAGTGTTTAAATATGGAAGGAAGGCAATATCTAGGCATAAATGATAAAATATTGTATGTGTTTAATCTGAAAACTGACTGAGCGATTTATTTCATTTCGCTCTAAACACGATGCTCAATAAAACAAAGATGAGTGATTATTCTACTTCTAGTGTGCTCGCATCCACGGAATACGCTCCTTGTAAGGTGTCACGTACCTCAGAATAGCTTACTATGCGAGAAGAGGAAGTTATCCTAGAACTGATAAAACGGGCCAAATAAACTCAATGAGTAATTTTTTCGTGTCTCTTATTTCTCGAAAGTACGCAATTGCTGATAATTATTTGTTATCTCTATATAACGGTTTCAAGTTTTCCGAATAAAATTTCTTAACCTGTGTCGATTAACTTCCTGCAGTTTTTATTCCGTCTTTAATTTTGTTTAGAAAAAAAAGAGCTTAAGATAATTCACTTGAAAACATAAATGCTAAATATAGCTCAAGAAATAGGGAGTTATTCTCGACGGATTCGCTAAACATTACTGTCTTCCACGAATTAGCTAACTTAGAAACAGAAGTTTATCGTCTTACTTGACAGTAACCAAAAACTCATCAAGTATCTGTACATTTGCAATCCATTTCACACTCATCTGACCTTCTAGTTTCGAGAATTCATAACGATCTTAGCACATTCTAGAGCACACTGCGAAACTATTCGAATGAACGAAGTAAGCTTTGATCAAAGCGGTCAAACTAGTACTTAGCCACACTCGCTCTGATCCCACACTAGGAAAATAAACATGGAAGCTTCCATTAACTAAAGAAGCAGAGAATCAACGAGAATTAACGTGGCTGTAAAACTCAAGAAAACAAATGTCACCGTCAGACGCATCAATGCCATGCAAAAGTGGGTTCACAGCAACATAAAAATAAGAGTATATAGTCAACTCTTAAGATTATTTACAAACATTTAGCCTTTGTATGTAGGCTTTGAGAATACGACATTGAAATAATTCGGTGGTTGTATGTAGAATGGACTGTTGTCGCGCTTCGGAGATAGAACTGAATTATATGGAATAACAGTCCATTAGTTACGAACTGTTTTTCACGTCAATCGTCCCCTGTTATTTTATGTCCGTAACATCGATAAATGGTTTTGTACATATACATCATTCGCCTAAGTCCGAAAATTTTACTGCGCTTTTATAAGTGCGCTTTTTTTGAGGTGTTGTGTTCGTGTCTTCGGCCGACAGCAAGGAGAATTACAATCTAGCCTGGCATGCGAGCTACGACGCACATTACTTTTATTTTTCACGTAGACTGCACAAAGTGTTGTCAAGGGTTACAGGCACGTTAAATGAAAGACGAAACGCCCAGAATCAACAAGGCGTAGACTGCACAAAGTGTTGTCAAGGGTTACAGGCACGTTAAATGAAAGACGAAACGCCCAGAATCAACAAGGCATAGAACCTCGGAATTTCAGATTTGTAGTCTGTCACCCACGTAGACATTACGGCATATGAAACGTCTAAACTTAAGTTTGTTCGTACTATGCGTAACGTAAACATCACTCTAAACTGTACGGTGCTGAAGAGACTATATGTTCCGCGTGTGTATTCTGTATATACAAACATATTCCGAAAGTTAAGATCAGTATAATACCAGTGGTATTACAACATAAATATTGAAGCCAATAGGATAGTAGGAACACAGCATGGGGCTTTCACAGAATGCATTACCGCTTAACTGCAGAAGCACGGGTCGCCTACAGATTCTGACATGGAACTGTAGTAGAAACGAAATTTTAGTGGCTCAGGATGGCCAAACACTGAGTAAAATATACTATTTTAATCTGGATTGATTCCTTGGAGTACCGCGTTCAAGACCTTAAGCTGAAACTGAATATTGGTTTCATTACTGTAAAAGTCATCTACGCTGTCTCTGACAGTGAGACATGAAAGCTTATTCACTTTGATAACTTGTACTCAGTTATGTCGTGTAATGTTGTATTTTGGAGCAGCTGCATATAGTCATCAAGAATGTACTCAGCCTGAATCGCGGATTCTGTTCGCGAACTGTTTATATGCCGTTTTTCACGTGTCTCAATTCCTACGCAGTTATCTCTGCACTTATATTCCATTAAGGGATCATTTTGTTAACAATATTCATTAATTCAGAAGAAACCACGACATTCATTGAGGGAACACTAGACGGAAAAATGATACACACTTCGATAACACTTCCTTAAGCGTTCAACATAAATTTGTGCACTTTTCTGCAGATTTCACAGTCAATAGGTTTATTAAAGATCTGGAATAATTGAGTGATAAATTCGAATCATTCAAATCCAAACAAAGGTTCCCATAGGGTACGCTCCAGTACAGGAGTTCCCTGCAGTAGTGAGACCTTTCTCTTTAACGTTATTTAGTCGTGTACGCTCTGAGTTTCTTCATATTTTATTATTTATTTTGTTTTTACCTTTCCTGTGCAGCCTACTGATTCATTCCATGATGAAGCAGCTTTGTCTTGCTCCATGGAACAAGACAAATGATTAAATAATTGAATCCTGTGCTACAGATGCTGGAGAGCAACTTCCCCACGAAAAATGATTGTTTATGTGCCTCGATCAGCGTCGTAATTTTACTCACTCTCGTGCTCCCTACAAGTGATATACATTGGAGAAATCTGAATTATCGTACAGTCTTCCTCGAAATTTATCCAACAAAGTCTCGAAGAGACTCCCCTTTGATCTCAAAAATCACATTTAAATTCTCCGAGTTTCCCCGTTACACTTTCCAATAACCCGTACTAATCTGTTACGAATCTACATAAGTTTTTTTTTTAATTAGAGTGTTGTTTTGCGGTCATGTATATTTGACAGGACTTTTACACTATAATCGGTCGGTCTAACATCTTATACACCGTTTCCCTTACAGATGCTCCGTATTTTTGCAAAAGTCACAAATTAAATCTAATTAATATATCACTGATTTAACGTGTTTCTCCTGTTTCAATTCGTTTCTTACCATTACTTCGAGATCTTAAGACGTTAATAATAATAATTATTATTAATAATATTAAGAGGTCACACTGCACATCTTCGATGTTAATTTCAACGCTGCTGATCATCCGCAGTCCAGTGTGTCGTACCAGGATTTAATAGTGAACTGTACGTTCCATACAACAGTATTGTGTTTATCTACCGACAGTGTGCTGCAGTGTGGAACGGCTTTCGTAAACTGAGAATAATATCTACAATTTCCCCTCCATTTTCTATTTTTTAAGATGATTATTCATGTATACAAAATAAATCCACTATTTTGCGATTATGTCGTGGTGTGCAGTTCAAAAATCGTTTGTCTCCGAAAGTTCTTCAACGAGTGCTCTGAAATTCTGATAACGTTCAAATACGCGCTTGTTTTTATATACCTACTGGAGTGCCACGTGTAATTATAGGGGAAGTCTGTACAAAAATGTAAATGTTCGTTTGTTCAAAATCTTAAATCTCCGAAAGTTGTTCACCGACTGTTTCTAAAGTTTGACTCAACACAGCATTCCAATACACGCGAGTTTTTATAAGCCCGTTTTTTAAATATATGTTAACTATAAATAAATATTTAACATACAAAGGGGAACAGTTATTCCCAAAATTTCTAAAAGTTCTTAACTGATTTACTTCAAATTTTTCACTAAACTACTCCAAATGCATTCGGATGGACATAGGATAAAGTTGTGTTTATGGCTTTTCGGCTTATGATTAGAATACTATTACAAAATCTCAATTTCCAATAACAATAAACAAGTCTCACGGTCAGAGGGTGTGGGGGAAAGAGAGATGGGCATTCCAATTTTAGGCATGTTCACAAATGATGATGATGAAATGAGCGGGACAACACAAACACCCAGTCCCCGGGCAGAGAAAAATCCCCCAACCCGGCCAGGAATTGCACCCGGAACCCCGTGATCCAAAGGCAGCAGCGCTAGCCGCTAGATCAGGAGCTGTGGACGAAGAGAAGAAGGTGGACAGTAAGAGCGACATGAGGAGATGAAGAGAAGGGAATGAGAAGATGGAGAGAGAGAGATGTGGAGGAGGTGATTGACAGAGAGAGAGGGGGAGAAGATGGACAAAGAAAATGGGAAGCAGAGATGGACGGAAACAAGATAGGGGGGGGGGGGTATAGTATGAGATTAGGACGTATATCCAATTCCCACATATACTAGAAATAATTGCTTCCTTTTTTCTATCTTTTCAATTTAACCACACTGAGCTACAGTTAGTGGCTATGTAAATACCAAACGTCCTAAGTTATACGTTTCAGAGTTCAAATTTGCTTTGTTTTGGATAGAGACACATCAGCGAGAATGTTACTTTTAATAACACATTAGTTTCATTCAAATGCTATGGTGAATTCTTTAGCGGCTGCAAGTTTCGTCTGATAAGACATTGTCAGTATCCTGCTGGGTGTCAACGTTGCCGTAAGATGCCCACTAGTGGACAAGTCAGTCGGAAAAGGCACAACTATTAAAGAATTTACGTGAGAAAGTGAGTGAAATAAACTTCATTGTTATACGATTCACACGCAATGAACTATTGTGTATGCAGGTGAGTGTTTACCCCACGAAAGTGCGGAAAATTCCCGAACCTCTGCAGCAAATTCGATTCTCAATCTACACTCACTTCGAAGAAAGGTTAGACTTCTAGTCATGCGACGTGAAATTCAACTGCATGCAACTGCAATTTGAATGCACTAAAATAACTCAAGACGCAAAGTGTTTTTAAACTACGATTTTCAAGAAAAACACAGTTTTTCAGTCACATAATTGAAAACCATTTTCAAGTAAAAGGCGAAACGCGTCTAGGTTAAAACAGACAAGCCTTTACATTGCAAAACGTGCAATTTTTATTTGGCTATTTTTATGAAACATATTTACGAAATTTATTATCGAAGTTTTCACACTGCAAGTTATTGACTACATAATTATGTGCAGTGAAAACCAGATAATTTGCATGAATTTTTCCACAGTCCACCAGTGATGCAGAGACTTGGAATTTAGAAGTGAAATAGTCTGATCTACATCTACATGTAGATAGTGGTCAGGAACTGCCTACCGAGCGAGGTGGCGCAGTGGTTAGCACACTGGACTCGCATTCGGGAGGACGACGGTTCAATCCCGTCTCCGGCCATCCTGATTTAGGTTTTCCGTGATTTCCCTAAATCGTTTCAGGCAAATGCCGAGATGGTTCCTTTGAAAGGGCACGGCCGATTTCCTTCCCAATCCTTCTCTAACCCGAGCTTGCGCTCCGTCTCTAATGACCTCGTTGTCGACGGGACGTTAAACACTAACCACCACCACCACCAGGAACTGCCAGGAGAGCTTGTAAGAGCGTCGCAGGGTAGGTTGTGCTGCAATGAGGCCGTTGCGAGCATAAATTCAAGCGGCACACCAGATACAGTTAGTGTGGTTGTCGTCATTACGTAGAATATTGCGAAAAAACTGATCAGCTTTTGGCTCGGGTTTGATGCTTGTTACCGTCCCACGTCCAATGTTCTCTGCCTGATCTTGAGGCGCAGACCAGCGCGGCACGTGCGCGCCTCGGCGGTGTCCGAGCCGGATGAATGGGCAGCCGGTGGCCCCTGGCTTGTCGGCGGCAGCCGTTGTGAATGGGCCGCGGGTGCCGTCACCTGTTGCGCACTGGCGGCAGGTAGGTAGGGTCGAAGAAGCGCGGCCGGCGCTGGGACGCGGTTCGTCCGAGTAGGTGGGCGTGTTCTGTGGATGTTCCCATGTGGCACACCAAAGGTGGCGATTTAGTTTTATAGTTTCACTCACGAGACGCTAGCGTCCTCTCACGAGACGCTAGCGCCCTGTTGCAGCACAAGGACAATGAGTACCTGTTGTCTGATTAAAATTTCTTGACAGCTGATACCTGTCGCTTGACGCTACAGGGTTGCCACATCGGCTGTCGGCTACCACTCGGTTACAGCCGAAACACAGCGTGTTACTCCACAAGTGCTGTTAATATGTAACGTGAAGCAACGGTGGGAGCGGCCTCCGCGAGGTATGACGGAAATGGGAGATTCTCTGTCGACACCAAATTTCAAGTGGAGTGACTGAACTGCGGCAGACGGCACGTTTTCTAGCCCCGAATTAAATGTCCTAACCTAACCACAACCTCGTGATGTGCAGTTTATCCGAGAAAACAGCGGCCAACGGTCTGCGCCAGAACTAAAATCAAGATCGCATTGTTCATGACCGTTAAGGGGGGTAGGACGTCAAACGGACCGACTTGGAGCAGGAGAGGCATCACAGGACATTTTAATTTCCAGTGCCTATACTTTTACAAATAAATTCATAAAACTTTGTCAGCATCACTAGAAAGGATTCAGGATTCACACTCATTGCTGTGGAAGCTCGAAAACATAACGAAGTATTTTTTTTTACATGTCAAATTTCATCATTTTTTTCACTTACTAATGGCAGCATTTGTTGCTATAGGGACACTTTTCTTCATATGTTACAGAGATTCTTCGATGAATTTTGCGCAGCATATTTACAGGTGTACGAAACTCTACAATTTATGAAGAAACGAATTAACTGTTATATTTTAAACTCGTGTTTACAGAAAACACAAATTTTATAGTTAATTACTTCAATTTTTACCACAGTTTTTAATATATTTGGAAAATTCTAGAGTTTCATACACCTTTAAGTATGGTTTGTATGCTGTGCAAAATTCATCGAAGAATCTCTTACTTCTGAAGAAAAGCGCACCTACAGCAACAGATACTGCCATTAGTAACTGAAAAAATGGTGAAATTTCACATGTATAAAAAAATCATTTCGTTATGTTTTCGAATTGAGTGTGAATTGTGAATCCTTCCTGGTCATGCTGACAAAGTGTTATGAATTTATATGTAAAAGTATAGACAGTGGAAATTAAAATGTCTTGTGGTGCCTCTCCTGCTCCAAGTCGGCCCGTTTGACGTCCTACCCCCCTTAAAGCTAACCTTAGTGAGCTAACTCAAGACAGAAAAGTTTCAGTTTCAGCGCTAAAATCCCCTGTAATTTCTAGGTATCAATGATTATCTGAAACCGCCTCACTGCTGGCTACATGAGCTGCCGCCTTACCAACCAATGGTCAGAGCTGATTGGCACTTGGTTGCAGATTATATACAATACAGGCAGATTTCAAAAGAAAAAAAGCATGATATGAAGAAAAATAAGAACAAACACAAAAGGCAGTACGATAATAAAATGACGCGGTAAAGTATCAAAAATAAAAAATTACATTTCTACTAATTACGTAAATAAAAGTAATAATCAAGGTCTTTTGCTTCGATTTAAAAATGAAAAAAAAAACTCTTGAATTTGACGAGCTCCGACCCTACGGCCTTCTATAGAAAAAGTTTACACACTAACCACTGCACTGAGCCGCTATATGACTCTGATGACTCAGAAGCAACGGTGAACTGCTAGCTTTAATAATTCGGCTTCACGGAGTGTCGCAGTGCGATCTAATGTAAACTGATCTCTGTGTTTATAGTAACTGTATATATGACGCTGAATCGCGTCGTGTGCGGAAGCATCCAATAGTGTTTGAATGGCATTATACAGGGTGTCCCAGCTATCTTGTCCACCCAAAATATCTCTGGAACAATAACAGCTATTGAAAAACGACTTTCACCGGTATCAATGTAGGGCTGGGGCCCATGAATGTACGTATTTGGAAACATTCTAAAACGAAAGCATATGTGTTTTTTAACACAAACTTATGTTTTTTAAATGGACCTCTATATTTTTTCTGCAGCAATCCATAGCATGACAAAGCACATACACAATGGCGTTGATTGCATCGCAATATTCCCATTACATCCCGAGATATTAAGACGCGAAGTTGACGCTTGAAACACCCGACATGCGCTGCTAGCGCACGTCCTGAGGCTCAGGCGTGAACCCCGTGCTGCCCGTAATCACGATGTGATTGACATGCGTAATCGCACTTCCATACTTCCATACTTATCAAGAGGTCCGAAACGAATAATACGTACCGCAACGTTAGTCACAAAGCTAACTTCGCTTATCGTTCATCCGTTACTTTGTGACTAACATTGCGGTACACAGATATGTTACAGAACCGCATCACCCCTAGCCTATGGGATAAATACCTGCTGGAATGTACGACGTTAATGCAGGATGGCAGCAGACCGTATTATTCGTTTCGGACCTCTTGATAAGTATGGAAGTGTGATTACGCATGTCAATCACATCGCGATTACGGGCAGCATGGGGTTCACGCCTGAGCCTCAGGACGTGCGCTAGCAGCGCATGTCGGGTGTTTCAAGCGTCAACTTCGCGCCTTAATATCTCGGGATGTAATGGGAATATTGCGATGCAATCAACGCCATTGTGTATATGCTTTGTCATGCTATAGATTGCTGCAGAAAAAAATATAGGAGGTCCATTTAAAAAAACATAAGTTTGTGTATAAAAACACATATGCTTTCGTTTTAGAATGTTTCCAAATATGTACGTTCATGGGCCCCAGCCATACATTGATACCGGTGAAAGTCGTTTTCCAATAGCTGTTATTGTTCCAGAGATATTTTGGGTGGACAATATAGCTGGGACACCCTGTATATGAAACGTGAACATTTCGTTTTCATAGTGTGTGTGTTGTTTTTGGTGTGGTAAATGTAAATGTCGTGTGACCAGGGCCTCCCGTCGGGTAGATAGTTTGCCGGGTGCAATTCTTTAGATTTGATGCTGATGTGTTGGCAGAAGAGCCAACACCGTGTTGCTAGAGGAGGCCGAAATGCACGCGTTTAAGTTCACGCAGACTGGCGTGAGGTCTGGAACAAAGTAAAGTAATTACAGTAGCCAAAAATAGTACATAGCTTCTGGAATACTTAACTTTAATCCATAATTGGAGAACATCGCTCTTGATGATACATAATTACAATCTCAATATAACTGGTAATGGCGCCTTGCTAGGTCGTAGCAAATGACGTAGCTGAAGGCTATGCTAACTATCGTCTCGGCAAATGAGAGCGTATTTGTCATTGATCCATCTCTGGCAAAGTCTGCTGTACAACTGGGGAGAGTGCTAGGAAGTCTCTCTAGACCTGCCGTGTGGTGGCGCTCGGTCTGTAATCACTGACAGTGGCGACACGCGTGTCCGACATATACTAATGGACCGCGGCCGATTTAAAGGCTACCACCTAGCAAGTGTGGTGTCTGGCGGTGACACCACAGATGCCACTTCGGCGAGTTGTGCGTCGATGGGGATGAAATGATGATGATTAGGACAACACTACACCCAGTCCCTGAGCGGAGAAAATCTCCGACCCAGCCGGGAATCGATCCTGGGCCAGTAGGAGTCACATTCTGCCGCGCTGACCACTCAGCTACGGGGGCGGACTTTGGTGTGGTTATCATGTATGATGGAATATGAAATCAAAGGGGCAGACGCATGATTCTGGATCCAAACACATCAATAAAGAAAGCCGCACTAGGGTTTGAAAGTGAACTGGTCAACTGGTGTGGCAGTTCGGTAACGCCGAACGTTTCGGGCATGTTGTTGAGCGCTCTGACTGTTGGAAACCATCTGCAACGGATGGAATGTCAGCTATCAAGTAATTTTAATGTGCCTATAGGACGCTGTAGCTAGTGAGCGAACCTGCTTAAAGAAATAATACCTGATCTGTGGCGGTTTATCAGTACATTAGAATTCTCGGAGCATTTAGTACTATTGCACAATTTCGGCACTGTTCCATTTTCTCATATACACTGTTTAGTCACTGCTCTTAACATGTACCGATGATGTAATATTGCCTTACAGAAAATATTAAACGGGCAACCGAAAATGTTGCTATATATTTATTCTAGTGACGAATTACAAAATTTCTTTACATCAGATTATTAATTTCGGTCGATAACGACAATCTTCAGAACTACAAAACACAGAGGCTACTTGTTGTACAATTAATTTTGAATAACGCAGTATTATGGTTTCAATATCTATTTTCTAAAATGTGCTACTTAGATTACATAAAGCATCTACCCTCATGCTAATCTACAGCACTAAACGGCGAAACCGGTTTATGGTGCAGGGTTCCAGTTGTAACGTGCGTATCTAACAGCTACCAGAGGCTACAAAAATCTAGTTTTCAGTATTTCGCGTGATCACTGAAGAGTTTGAAAATATAAAATGTTGCCGTAATATACTTATTAAAAGGTATAACCCTATGTTAAATCCTCATGTTAAATGTTTAACACACTAACACAAGTATTACAGTGAAAACTGTATAAGTCCTGAGAAGGAGTAATCAAAGGCGCGCAAATTATCCAGACTACCACCGTCCAATATTTCAGAAACAGAGCACTCAGTGACTCCAAACAAACTTTACTCATAATTTCAAAGCTTTACGCTGACATTCCCCACAAAATAAGGAAAGGAAAAAAAAGAAAGAAAAATGTTTACCTCTTACTGCATTTACGTTGTTCATGCAGTAGAAATTCAACATCACGCTTTGCGTTTTAATTTATTACTTCTTTACTGCTGACTACATTCGCAACACGTTTCGCAGTTAGTATCCACATATACCACTGACTGTGTCTGCAAAATTATATCAGTGCACCAAACATAGTGTAGCAGGTACGACGTCATGAACATCGAAAGGAATGAAAAACTAGTTTCTGCTTACAGCCGAGCCCAATTACCTAGAACATAATATCCGGAGTTTGAGAACAAGAGCACCCAGCGACTACCTACAAATTTTAAACATAATGTCTAACCTTTTCTAGACGTTTTCTCGCTTGCGTTCTTAAAGTCCAGCAATCAACACGTTAACTCCAGAATGAGATTTTCACTCTGCAGCGGAGTGTGCGCTGATATGAAACTTCCTGGCAGATTAAAACTGTGTGCCCGACCGAGACTCGAACTCGGGACCTTTGCCTTAACACGTTAACTCATTTGTAAAATAAGCAGACGTTTGATGCTGTTCTGTTGGTGGGAGTTTAAGCCTTTAAGGAATCAGGGGTGGGGGGATTACTGATTATATTATAATCTGCTAGCACTCTGGTGAGAGCACTTACGTTCGTTTTGTAAACTCCTACTGAAAAAGGTTTGTGCATTCGCTCATTCAATAAATTGGTGATGTAAATTCACCTGGAGATGGAATCGCGCAATAGTACGATAGTAAAATATCAACTAACAGTTGCATGTTGCGTCGAATCACTGAAAAAACCTTAACTGTGGTCGCAAGTACAAACAAAAGTAGGCCTACTCGTTTGGGAAACAACACGATACCTCACACTTTGACCCTTCTCAGTGGTGCCTAGTCGACGGCATGACATTTCTGCCGAATATAACGTCATAATGGCATAAGTAACGATGCACTTCACAGCCCTGAGCAAGACAACAAAATTTGAAGTAACGGCGCCTTACGGAGTTCGCGGCTTTGCTGTTGCGTGTTAGTGTCGGTAACCATTCCTGTGGTGAATGACGGGAAATGAAGAGGACGAATCATAAGCGGGGTGTGAATAGCCAATTACACTGCTCGTTCGTAGTTTCCAATGCGTTGAAAATGAACTGGTAAAAACTGTTCTATTCAGTGGTGGCGTATTGATACTGCAACCTTATTGTTACTTGAGTGTAATAACAGTGGTGGGTTGCAGACTTATAATTTATTTATTACGCGTGTCGCCCGGGCTAGGATCTATCAGATAATGTTAAAATTAATGTCAGGGGCATATGATACATTACAATTAATGCCAACGACGTATGTCTCTGGGATTAATTTTAACATTATCTGATACAGCCGTACCCAGGCGAAACGCGTAATATTTAAATTACAGATTTGCAACGTACGACCGTTTTTACAATCAATTTAGCTGGTATTTTGGTTATAAGCAGCAATTTAAGCTGAGATAATAAGTCCCACTCTAACCACCACGTCGGAAACTGCGATATATTACGGAAAAATAATGGAATGTTTCTGATAAAAACTGCTGTAAACGTCTTTGACAAGTTGTGCTCTCAGGACCCACCCTAGCCGCCACTTCAGAAATCCAACATGTTCCGAAAAAAGAATGAAACCTTTTTGATAATCAAGGTTGTATATCTTATGAGGGATTCCCATTGGCTACCATATACTATCACTTGATTGGCTACGATACAGGATAACGAATTGCGCAGCTTTCAACGGAGGAGCCAGGGACATCGCAAGTGTACTTTAATCCAGTTACTTGAATCCAGTTCACAAACACAATATACATGCACCAATATTTAACATAATTCGGGATAATCCCATTATCAATAGTCAGACGTAAAATATGCAGAAGTGACAAGTCTTTAAATACAGGTGTCACCTTACAGGAACTTCTTAATGGGGCGAAGCAAGATTGGGGTTTAACGGCCAGTCCACGACGAGGACATCACCGTCTGGGCACAAGCTCGTGATTCGGGAAGGAAATCGTCCATGCACTTTCAAACGAGCCATCCAAGCATTTTTGTGAAGACGTCGTGGTCATATTTGACTGTAAAAATTTACTAACAAAATCCATCGCAATTTCGGCCGTGTGGCCGTTATCGAATGCAATAGCCCCCCGCCCTACTGCGAAAATTGTGCTTTACCAAACGCCAAAACATTACAAAAATAATGTGGCACGCATATATATCATTATCAATTCTACAGGCCAAGCATTTAAAGTTTTTGTTAACTTTTTCATAAATACTTAAACTCCATACGTCCGCTGTGTTAAAGTTTATTGGATTAATCGCATCTTTTGCTTAAACAACTAAATCACTATACATGTTCACCGTATTGATGGCAAATTATGCGAAAACAAATTGAAATAATCTACGGATTTGAAGATGACGTTCATATGTGTCACAGGTGTTTTTAAAGTTTTCACATGTGCTGAAGCACAATTTTCACAGTACTGCAGTCATTAGTCAAATCTCATCATGAAAACTTTACAATTTTTTTTGTGATTCTGAGCTCCAGTAATCAAACGTTAATCATCCCAGCATCAGCCTTAGCATTTTTTAACTGTCGTACATCGATAAACCAGACAACTTACCAATTTATGTAACAGCGTATGTACATTCCGTAATTCGTATTGTAGGAGTAAGCTCTTCAGAACAAACTGGCGGTGATGTGTAATTTTCAGATAAGCAGCTGAGTTTAGTTTAATCCTCATAACATACGAATTACTAAATGTAAGTACGCTCTTAAATACACGTCAAAATTTCTGGTATTTCAGTGTGCGACAGTAAAGAAGTGATTTCATCCTGACGTCAGTATGTAAACTCTTACTTGCGCACTTTTCAAATCTGACTGTGGGTGAAGTTATGAAGTGCTGGCGATGGTGCTGTCTCGTTCAGAAAATATCTGTAGGGCGCAACGTGTGTTACTATAAAATATACAATTTCTCAACCCTGTCTTTGCGCGGTTGTAGGTACACGGAACTAGAATTGTCAATAGAATATGGAAGGACAGAATACGTACCGTGGCTTATTGCTCTTGTTATCGAAATAAAGTTTTCAGCAAAAGGAAATCCTTCGACCAAGACACAGTGCCTTGTATGGAAACAAGAACATGAGGAATAGTACCTCATGTCTAAGATGCTATCTTTATTGCGATACCGTGAGCTGCAAATCTTTTTTGAAGTATTGCCACTTTGGCACGTTGCCCGTCAACATACTCACTAGCTGTGTCATAGTTACCGCCGCGGGTTTAAGTGTCTCAGTGCCGGATAATGTCGAGATCGGAATACTCCAAGACGCGAATGAATAAAACGTACTAGAGGCGCTAGCTGCCAAAATACGTGCTAAACAGGCGAGCAGTAACACCTGACGTATCTGCACAGAACGCAGATGGACAGGCTGCCCCTACAAAACCTCAGTAGTGTTAAAATCATTCCAGGGAGTTAGCGCAGTGGTATAGATACTGGACTCGCATTCAGGGGGAGAAACAATCCATTTCGAGAATACTCATCTAGGCGTAGGTCTCTCTTTGTTGACGAAAGGAATTGCCGTAACAGCAGCGATTCGTTCCCCAGATTTACTTCACCTACGACCTAATTTATCAAACCTGGAAAAATTGTTGCTTGGGAGTCACCCACGACCTAATTATATCGTCGCTATCTACGACACGTTAAACTCTAGTCTTCCTCCTGTCGTTCATTTTCTGCCCGAGTTTTGATTTCAGATGTTTTAAGACATAGTGTAAAGCGTTCTGTTGGTGAACTTTGATTACAGACGCTGTAAGATAAATTGTGTAGCGTTCTTCATGGTTTAAAACAGCGTCGGAATATATAAACTGATGGTATAACGGAATATCATTCGCAGCATTTCGTATATGTTTATTTCGCAAATATTTTTCTGCCTCGATTAGATTACTTATGTGTGCCATAGCTTGATAGAGCAACAAATAATTGCCAATGACTGAATCTTAGCCTCGGTTACAGGGGTATTGCGAGAATACAGCCTTGATCTAGGGCATGCTTCTGTTATTAAGAGATGGAATAGAAGCTACAATAGGGGACGGAAATTTACAGTGGCTTCTGTTTCTCAAAAGGAACCACCAAAATATTCAAATACGTTCGCAGGACGGAAACTACGATAAACTTAAATTGCAATGGCATACAAACTTGCCTTAGACTATGCTCTAAGGCTGATAACTAATGTCACCAAGGATATAAACTTCGACGTGAAGATCTGCGTTTCATGATCAATTATATGATAACATCACTCAGAGCCACAATCTCGAATGACTTATCCAACTGGTATCGGCGCTAAAGTCATCCTAAGACAGCCTTGTTCTCCATCTACGAGGGTAAGTCAGTTATTATCTGCAATCTAGTTATATTTTTGTTCTTCGGTAGTGCTGTCTTTTACGTTGATGACGCATGCTTTGTTTATTTGTTGTTATATGTTTGCAATTTTGAAGCTCCTATGTTAGTTTCGTTATCGCTGTTAATCATGGCTGCCACCCTGTCTATTTGCAGCAAAGAAGAGCAACGTTCGGTGATCCGTTTTTTACGGTCGGAAGGCGTATCAGGGGCCGAAATTCATCGAAGACTTACAGTACAGCACGGGAACAGCGTTTTGTCACAACTGAGTGTCTACGAATGGATTGAAAAATTCCGAAATGGTCGCACAAGTGCTACGCACGATGAAGGTGCCGAACGAATGTTTACAGCCACAAATGAAGAAACCACTCAGTGTTCACGTGAAATGATTCTCTTACACGATTAACTATTAACGAAGTGGCAAATCGTCTGCAAATTAGTCACGGTTCTGCCTACGAAATCATCCACAACAGACTTGGGTTTCATAAAGTTTGTGAAAGATGCGTCCCAAAACAACTCACACAGTTGCATAAACAAACGCACTTGGACATCTGCAAAAAACATTTAGATCGCTGTGGTAACGAAGGGGACAACTTCTTGGAGAGGATCATTACTGGTGATGAAACATGGGTCCATAATTACAATGCATGGAGTAAATGGCAGAGTAGGGAATGGAAACATCCAAATTCGCCGTGCAAGAAAATGTTCAAGACCCAACCGTCCGCAGGAAAACTGATGCTTACGGTTTTTTGGGAAGCATAAGGTCCAGTACTGGAACATTATGGGGAAAGGGGCACAACAATAAACAGTGTACGTTACAGTCAGATGCTTACTGCCAGGCTAAAGCCTCCAATTCGCAGCAAACACGGAGCATTGTTGTCAAAAGTGTCGTGTTGTTGCACGACAATACCCGTCCGCGTACTGGTGCCCACACTGCTGAAACGCTCCAGAAACTCAAATTTGAAGTACTGGATCATCATCCATATAGTCCCGATCTTGCCCCTTCTGACTATCACTTGTTTGGTCAATTCAAACAGGCATTAAAGGGCCGTCTATGTGCCTCGGACGAAGCAGTGAAAGAACCGGTGCATTCCTGGCTTGCAGCTCAACCGAGAACCTTCTTTTATGAGGGCATCAGGAAGCTTGTACAACGATGGACCAAGTGCGTTGAAACGCAAGGAGACTACGTCGAAAAATGTTCTTGTAAGTTTGCTATTTGATTAAAATAAAATTTTATAGCTACTTTGAGGATAATAATGTCTGGACAGCCTAAGTGTTTCGTGATTTCTCGAAATTTAACGAAGATGAATAATTCGATAGTTGCTTTGTACAGAAAACAATTCCCTTCCCCTACTCGAACTGTATTCCATCTCTAACAACCTTATCGTTGACTAGACGTTGACTCTTCACGCTTCCCCCTTTCTTTTGCCCTCTAACAACCCATAATGCGTTCAGTGACGCCCAGCCGAAGTACCGAAGCACACTGACATTGCAGCCATTTGTATCCTACAGAACACTCGCAGCATCTACTGTGCCACTTTCTGGATACTGAAAATATTATGGGATGTTAGTGACGGAGAATTTGAGTATCAGAAAACGAATAAAGAGGTCGTATTCTGTCGCCAGCGTTATCAGCTGAAACGAAAAATTTGTGTGACCAACCACAGGTTATTATTATTTCTACTTCGCGTTTCGGAGAGTTGCACTTCCGTCGTCAGGTGGGTAGACTTACACTTCCGTCATGAGGTGGATCTCTCTTAATTAGTATGGATTGTACATATTGCACGGACAAATGTGAGTAATCTGTAGCAATGTTTTTCAGTGCGTGATGTAAACACGACCGGACCAGGAGCCTTTGTTTACCACAGTGCTACAGGTTACCCAAAAGTTCTATATCTACATGGATACTATGCAATTCAAATTTAAGAGCCTGGCAGAGGGTTCATCGAACCACCTTGACAATTCTCTATTATTCCAATCTCGTATAGCGCGCGGAAAGAATGAACACCTATATCTTTACGTACGAGCTCTGATTTCCCTTATTTTATCGTGGTGATCGTTCCGGCCTATGTAGGTCGGTGTCAGCAAAATATTTTCGCATTCGGAGGAGAAAGTTGTTGGTTGGAATTACGTGAGAAGATTCCGTCGCAGCGAAAAACGATTTTTTTTTTTTGTGATTTCCAGCCCAAATCCTGTATCATTTCTGTGACACTCTCTCCAATATTTCGCGATAATACAAAACGTGCTGCCTTTTTTCGAACGTTTTCGATGTACTCCGTCAGTCCTACCTGGTAAGGATCCCACACCGCGCACCAGTATTCTAAAAGAGAACGGACAAGCGTAGTGTAGGCAGTCTCCTTAGTAGGTCTGTTACATTTTCTAGAGTGAACTGCCAATAAAACGCAGCCTTTGGTTAGCCTTCCCCACTACATTTTCTGTGTCTTCTTTCCGATTTAAGTTGTTCGTAATTGTAATACCTAGGTATTTAGTCGAATTTACGGCTTTTAGATTAGACTGATTTATCGCATAACCGAAGTTTAACGAGCTCCTTTTCGCACTCATGTGGATGACTTCACATTTTTCGTTATTTAGGGTCAATTGCCACTTTTGGCACCATTCAGATAATTTTTCTAAATCGTTTTGCAGTTTGTTATGATCTTCTGATTGTTTTATTAGTCGATAAACGACAGCGTCATCTGCAAACAACCGAAGCCGGGTGCTCTGATTGTCTCCCAAATCGTTTATATAGATAAGGAACAGCAAAAGGCCTATAACACTACCTTGGGGAACGCCTGATATCACTTCTGTTTTACTCGATGACTTTCTGTCAATTACTACGAACTGTGACCTCTCTGACAGGAAATCGCAAATACAGTCACATACCTGAGATGATATTCCATAAGCACGCTTGTGTGGTACAGTGTCAAAAGCCTTCCGGAAATCGAAGAATACGGCATCAATCTGAAATCCCTTGTCAATAGCACTCAGCACTTCATGTGAATGAAGAGCTAGTTGTGTTTCACAGGAACGATGTTTTCTAAACCCATGATGACTGTGTGTCAATAGACCGTTTCCTTCGAGTTAATTCATAACGTTAGGACACAATATACGTTCTAAAATCTTGCTGCATATCGACGTTAACGATATGGGCCCGTAATTTAGTGGATTACTCCTACTACCTTTCCTTAATATTGGTGTGACCTGTGCAGCTTTCCAGTCTTTGGGTACGGATCTTTCGTCGAAAGGTTGTATATGATTCTAAAGTATGGAGCCAATTTGTAGATAGAACTCATGGGTGCTATATTCACTGGTATAAATCCACCTGATGATGGAGGCATATAGATCCGAAAGGCTTAGTGGAAATATTAGTAAATTCTCATTGGTTACAGCAATTTGTAGTTTCAACTGACATTCGTGACTATCATGGCGAAGCATAACTTAAAATGTACTCATTTAAATTTCTACAGCTTTAAGTGTTCACTATATTTTGCAGTGAAGTCCGAAGGCTGCGACGTATGCTGTTGAAATACGACGCCATATTTAGACGAAATGGTGGCATCTATGCTGGAGCAAACTTTAGGGAAAGAATTCTCCCTCCAGCCTCGTATGGACGACGCCGATAGCAGTGGTTCCTTGTGGTATACACGGGCTCACTCTACCCGGCACATATCGGCGCCGTTTCAGTCGACACGTGGGCTCGGCGTCAGTAGCTGCGCTTCCGCATGCCCAGATGGCTGGCGCTCGCGGAGAAATCGCCGCCGACAGCGGCCGCGACCGGCCGCCATGGTGTCGGATAGTATCGGCGCTGCGCGGAGCGCCTGCCAGTAATCCAGAGCGGCGAGGCGCTACCGCCAGCCGCCGAGCACGTGGCGGCCAGACCTTGGCTGCCAGCGCAAAACAACTTTCGCCCCGGCGGAATCTGCTGAGAGGAGTCCAGCAGCGCCGCGAGAACGCCCCTGTGGCGTCTTCAGGCGTCTCCCTAGCACCAGCTGCTTACAGGCACTGGCGGATTCATATCCGTTCTCATCCTCCAGTTATCGACCGCCGTCGTATTCTTAGCGACTGGGACGAATGCAACCATAAGCTGCAGCTGGTAAAACAACTTGGCAGTCCAAGATAATTCTCGTTTCTTGTTCAGTCTCAGATGCACGTTTTTAATTAAATCAGACGTTACTACCTCTCTGGATCATCTTCAGGTCTCAGTTGCGTCAGCAACCTTTCTCGTCTACTCAGAACCACATATCAGAGCATTCGCACTGTCAGTACTTTGATATGTGGTTCTCAGTAGAGATCACGAGTTGATGATACAACTCCTTGGATCTGAAGATGATCCACAGGGATCGAAACATGTAGTCTAACTAAAAACGTCTTAGCTGAGTCGAGACAATAAATGAGAGATGTCTAAGATTTTAATACAGTGGCTTTCGCCTGTCAAGACGATTATGTCGACGATAGTGAATTTGGAAGTTTGTTGAGAAACTGTTTTAGCGAACAGTGGGTGACAGAGCGGTTCTAGGCTCGTCAGTCTGGAACCGCGCGACCGCTACCGTCGCAGGTTCGAATCCTTCCTCGGGTATGGATGTGTGTGATGTCCTTAGGTCAGTTAGGTTTAAGTAGTTCTAAGTTCTAGGGGACTGATGACCTCAGCTGTTAAGTCCCATAGCGCTCAGAGCCATTTGAACCATTTTTCGAATAGTGGGTACTGGACTTACGACAGTCATTGGGGAAGTGGCTGAAATACAGCGCCAGCGTTAGGATCAGTTTACATCTCGGGTACGCTGGGACGATTCTCAGACGATGAATCTGGACAATTTCCATCCTCATCCACAGCCGAAAATATAAATACTTTGCGTCTGATGACATAAACGTCTACAGAACTTTGTACACAACAAACGTCACATTTTATCTCCTCTCCTTAGAGAGGGTAACAGTAACGTTTGATTGTTGTTTGGTTACCAACAACATGCTACTGTGTACTAACCCAAATGACTCCCACGCCGCGCCGGCCGCGGTGGTCTAGCGGTTCTGGCGCTGCAGTCCGGAACCGCGGGACTGCTACGGTCGCAGGTTCGAATCCTGCCTCGGGCATGGGTGTGTGTGATGTCCTTAGGTTAGTTAGGTTTAAGTAGTTCTAAGTTCTAGGGGACTTATGACCTAAGATGTTGAGTCCCATAGTGCTCAGAGCCATTTGAACCATTTGAACTCCCACGCCGCAACAAACACCTGACTAGGCGCCCATGGCTGATGCCAATATTTAAAATAATTGAAAATCTACGATTGCTTCAATATCGTTTCCCAGATGACAGGTTTCAGCACTCTTTTCAGCACTCTGAAGGTGCCATCATCGGATGATGACACCTTCAGAGTGCTAAAACCGGTCATCTAGTAAACGATATTGAAGCGATCGTGGCTTTTCAATTATTTTAAAAACAGATTGACCGCCCCACGACACACCATGTGTTCACTGATGCCAATATGTCAACGTATGTTCTCGGACTAATTGTCATGTCTTGTGTTAGTGCTACGGAACCTTCGAGTGTTAGTAATTAACTGGTCCGTGTTTCTCATTAGCAACGTGAACTACAATAGCGTAGGGTTAACCCAGAGATAATTTTTAGCGCATCTATGATAAAGGAGAGATATTTACATAAATTTTCGATTTCATTACGAAATATAATTCTTCACGTGAACGAATCCTTGTCAGAAATTTGCTATGAGGTATGTGTTCGGCCTAGGAAGTCAGAATTCAACGTCTTGTAGACAGCTAGAGATTGAGCGTTAGTTTAAATGGAGAGAGAAGCAAGTCGCCTAAATTAATTTAGGGAAGAACATAGATATTTCGGAAGAAACTCGCATGAAACTGAGAATTCTATTATTGTTTTTCTTAGGTTACCTCTGTTCGTCTTAGCACTCCAGTGAGTCGTACTCGTTTGAACACCGGAGATGATTTCCTCACGGATCCTTCTGACATTATCTTTTATCACACACTATGTTGCCAGGGGTCACTGATGTCAACATGAGCACCTGCCGACAAACGGAGTGGGAGAGGCAATAAACAGGGGTGTAAGGGAGCACAAAAATACACTTCGTCGGTGTTTAAGGCCGGAAGAAAGCCCTTCTCATCGGCCTCGTTCCGGGTCGGGTCACACCGCGCACTCGTCGCCGCCGGATGGGAGGGCCACGGCGACACCAACCTGCATTTGTAACCAGGAGTCGAGTCCCCAGACGCACGGCGCCCTGGCGTCGGGCACGATGTGGTCGTCAGTGTGGGATCTGGCGGCCGCCGACGACAGCACGCAGCAGGCTCCTCTGTCCATACTGCGCGGCCCCTGCCTGCCCGAGGCTGTGGCTGCGGCACTGCGTCGCGTCGCGTGCCGTGGCCTCGTGAGTTCGCGAGCCGAGATCACTCTCTTGGCGGCTGCTGTCGCAGCGCGCGCGCAACGTACACTGAGGCGCCCGGAGCGGCCGGCCCGGACAGCCATGAATGGACGCTGGCCGCCAATTGGCCCGAGTCGCGGCCAATCGGCCGGCGCGGTGCGGCGACTCCTCCGCGCTGGTGGTGCCCCTGGCGGCGGGCGTTCGTAACTACTCTCTTTCGTGTCCTCAACAGTAGGACCGCGGATGCTGTCCTCTCCGGAGCGGCGGAAGCGTTATGTATTTCGTAACGGCATTAAGGGGGAGTAGGACGTTAAACGGACCGTCTTGGAGCAGGAGTGACATCACAGGACCTTTTAATTCCCACTGTCTATACTTTTACGAATAAATTCATAAAACTTTGTCAACATGACCAGGAAGGATTCAGGATTCACACTCATAGCAGTGGAAGTTCAAAAACATAGCAAAATTAATTTTGTTTTACATGTGAAATTTCATCATTTTTTCACTTACTATTGGCTGCGTTTGTTGCTGTAGGTACACGTTTCTTCATAAGTAAGGGAGATTCTTCGATGAATTTTACACAGCATACAAACCATACTTAGACGTGTATGAGGCTCTAGAAATTATTTAATTTATGAAAAAATGAAGGCGCTGTTACATTTTAAACTTCATGTTTAGTAAAAACTCAAATTTTACAGTTAATTATCTCCATTTTTACCACAGTTTTCAATAGATTTGAAAAATTCTGGAGTTTTATACACATGTAAGTATGGTTTGTATGTTGTGCAAAATTCATCGAAGACTCTCCCTTACTTATGAAGAAAGGTGTACCTTTAGCAACAAATGCAGCCAATGGTAAGTGAAAAAAGATCAAATTTTAAATGTAAAAAAAATATTTTCTTACATTTTTGAACTTCCACTGCTATGAGTGTAAATTCTAAATTATTTCTTGTCATTGCGACAAAGTTTTATGAATTTATTCGTAAAAGTATAAACAGTGGAAATTAAAATGTCCTGTGGTGTCTTTCCTGCTCCAAGACGGCCCGTTTGATGTCCTACCCCCCTTAATGTCAATGGTAACTGTAGTTCCCTTACAACTGTTGCTCGTTTCGACATTTCCGGAACTCAGGACTTGTGCAAGACATGTCTGACATCATTCTAAACTTTTTCGTAAAAATATTTCTGCTTATATGACCCCGTGACCACTCTGAACAGCTGTTGCAAGTGTCCTTCATGAGTCTGACGTATTTAGTGCTAGACTAGTGGCACTTCATCTCCTGTATTCGAACATTCTGTCTTGTCCCTTGTTACCCATTTTGACAATTTCCTATTAGAAGCAGAAACAAAAAATCAGCTGTTTGTAATTTAACATCGAAAAAACTTCATTTCTACGTATTCGCGAAAACAACTTTGAAATTATGGAACAGCCGTACAAAGAAATATGCGTAATGTACAAACCCGTAAGTACAGCTGCTTTGCGTGTCTGTAACACGAGTTTCCAAACGTCTCTATGGCAACGCCTCTTCATAGCTCTGCAGACGGCACTATTGTACAATGGAAAATTGTACTGAAATGCAGGAGGTTCGGAACGAATTGACGCATGGTGCAGGGAATGGCAATGGAATCTCAATGTAGACAAGTGTAATGGGCTGCTAATACATAGAAAGAAAGATCCCTTACCATTTAGCTACAATATAGCAGGTCAGCAACTGGAAGCAGTTAATTCCATAAATTATCTGGGAGTAGCCATTAGGAGTGATTTAAAATGGAATGACCATATAAAATTAATTGTCGGTAACGCAGATGCCAGATTGTGATTCATTGGAAGAATCCTAAGGAAATGCAGTCCGAAAACAAAGGAAGTAGGTTACAGTACACTTGTTCACCCACTGCTTGAATACTGCTCACCGGTGTGGGATCCGTACCAGATAGGGTTAATACAAGAGATAGAGAAGATCCAATGGAGAGCAGCGCGCTTCGTTACAGGATCATTTAGTAATCGCGAAAGCGTTACGGAGATGATAGCTAAACTTCAGTGGAAGACTCTACAAGAGAGACGCTGAGTAGCTCGGTACTTGCTTTTGTTGAAGTATCGAGAACATACCTCCACCGAGGAGTCAAGCAGTATATTGCTCCCTCCGACGTATATCTCGCGAAGAGACCACGAGGATAAAATCAGAGAGATTAGAGCCCACACAGAGGCATACCGACAATCTTTCTTTCCACGAGCAATACGAAACTATTATAGAAGGGAGAACCGATAGAAGTACTCAAGGTACCCTCCGCCACACACCGTCAGGTGGCTTGCGGAGTATGGATGTAGATGTAGATGTTGTAACCTACAATAGTTTGTGCTTCGCAGATGAAAGCTGCCAAAAGCGCTGAATATGTCACCGATTTCCTTAAGTTGACTTGACTGTAGGAGTGTCTTAGTAGTAAAGAATACATGTATTAAAACTTCATGTATGTACGGCATTTCTTCAGGCATCTCAATGTTTATGACGTTATATCTCTTCTAGTGAGTGTCGTACAATAATATATTTATACGTTCAGCAGTGTATGTGGATAGCTTCTGCGAAATAGAGTTAGTAGCAAAGAAGTAATAGATTTAAACGTCATGCACGATGCGGCAGTTTTTCAGGTGTCTCAGTGTTTATGAAGTCATATCTCCTGAACTATGGTAGGTAGGTGGTTCTTACCCCGAAAGCGATTGTTATCTGACAGTAAGGGAAATATGTATCAAGTTTACTTGAAAGCGGTACAGTGGTTCAGGAGGAGACTCGAACATACATACACACGTATACATATATAAAGCCATTTTTATAATATTGAGGGATTGCTTATTTAGCCTGACCAGATTCGGGCCTCAAGACTCTTATATCTGACCAGGAGCATCAGATACCAAAGACATTACAACACCTTCCCAATAATGATAATAGTAACTACGATGCTAGTAATAATAATAACTAAATTAATAATAATAATAATAGTTTAATGATAAAGGGCACTTAGAATCATACAGACAAGTTTGGTAAACTTGAAGCCATATTTAGTATTATGAGAAGCGAAAGGGATAAAGGAAGAAGAGAATACTGAAATGACCGTGGCAGTGGCTGTTAAGAAAGAACACTATAGACAGAGAACCAAGGAGCAATTATTAAAACTTTAACAGAACTTGTCTTCCAATTCGACGATACCGAAATAATAGTTTCCAGGTTCACAGTCCTCCACACAATGTAACTGGGCATTTATTGGCAAAAGAACAGTTAATCGACGAACTCGGATCAATTATCTGTACCACTATATTAGTGAAATTCTAGCGTGTGGTGAGAAGTAGTGCCTCCGAAAGTTTTATACGGAAACTCTTAAAGCTTTTTAGGTAAAATAAACTTCACTTACATTCCACATCTTTATTCTTCATGTCTACATGCTTATTCCTCAACGTAATAAACCAGGCGACAGACGCATTTCTCCCAACGAGAGTCCAGCTTGTTGATAGCGTAACTGCAAAATGTTTGACTCTGAAGACGAGAAGCCCCAACATCATCTCTCATCATCTCTGTTTCATCACTGTCGAAGTGAAGTCTTCGAAGGTGTTCTTTAAGTTTTCGAAACAGATGAAAATAGGAACGGGCTGTGGCGAAAGAAGCACTGTATCATTTGAGTGATACAGAGACGAGAGAGTGTGCCGGCATTTACCCCAGTTCACTGCTAGTAGCACCACGTAACCACAACGCGTCTGTGCATAGCACACCAGTATTGCACCATAATTAAGAATGAAATTAAAAGTTATAGTTATTTTTTCAAACTTGTCAACATATGCTGTAGTGTAACAACGTTTCAACTGTCAAGTGTCAGGTTGATTAGGTCAATATTTTTAACTAAATACATCGTTTTAAGGAAAAAATAAGTGGCGCTAAATAACAAAGTTAGGAAGCCATATATTGGTCATAATGTGCAGATGTATGTCAAAATTAACTGGTATAAGTCTCAACGTGGTTAAAGCAATATTTTGCTCAGAATCCACAGTTTTAAGAAAAATTGAAGTTCCTAAATATTAGGCTTAGAAATGTGAAAATTAGTATGACGCTTCAGTTCAACCTATAAATAATAACTAAATGGCCCCATTAAGATACCTCTAATAGTTTTCGAGTAATTTACCGAAAACTGAATTTGGAACAAAAACGTCCTTATTTGTAGTAGATTAAGTATCTGTTATATTAATGCTAGAAAGTTTTTGTTACAGGACGTGATGAAACCTATTAAATAATACAGCTATTACAAGTTTTAGGATCTTGATGTTAATAACAACCAATAGAAACTCTTTAAGCTGTCGTTCAGCGGTCATGTTCTACTGTCACTTCCGTTCTAAAAATTCTAGAAGGCAAAGTTTTAATGTAGGCGTGCTAAAACTTTTTCTGTGATTTTAACCAACTTAACCTACATGCATGAAAAATTACCAAAATTCTAAATTGATTCATAACATTGTTATTAAATATTGTGTGTCCGAGAAAGCGGCCATTTAGAGACTGCTGCCGTGTGCATAGGGCTGATGACAGCCGGTGTTCCCTTGGCCGTCCGCTGCGCGACGTATGTAAATACAGCCCGAGCCCGGGATGCGTGACTAGGCTTCACTTCGCACTCATTCACCGTAAGATACGCGTCAGTCAGACTACGGAGTACATGCTTCCTCGGATGACGTCAGACAAAACACTTATTTTCGTAATAATAGAAAGTGAACTCGCGAGGACTGTACACCGAACCCAATCGCTTAGATTTTGCAAAAGTAATTGTTAGTGTGCTGCCCGTAATGTTAACAAATCACTCGTGGCAGGTGGTGACAATTTTTTCCACTTTTGTGGCGGGCATTTATATTGATTATCAGTGGTCAGGGCGAAAGGCAATTTAATAGAAACTTGCCGTAGTGGTCGCCTCTGAACTGCTCATAGTGCTGTTTGGGATAGAGAGATATACTGTCAGTATAAACACAATGAGTACTGCAATGTTGTGCTTGTGGAACTTGATCAAATATATGTATCAATTACAACTCAAAATCTTCATTTGTAATCATAGTCCCGATTCCGCTGTGCAAATAGAGACTAGAAACACTTCTTTCAGTGGGCTGGACAAGAATGTGGACTTGCAAGCTGGGAACTATGGTCAGTACGTTCTCCATCGCTTTCTGTCTGACCACAGAAATAGTTGCCAGGCTCTCGTAAAAGACGGTGAACGATATTTACAACAATTTCAAAAATGGTTCAAATGGGTCTGAGCACTATGGGACTAAACATCTGGGGTCATCAGTCCCCTAGAACTTAGAACTACTTAAACCTAACTAACCTAAGGACATCACACACATCCATGGCCGAGGCAGGATTCGAACCTGTGAACGTAGTGGTCCCGCGATTCCAGACTGTAGCGCCTAGAGCCGTTCGGCCACTCCGGCCGGCCAACAATTCCAGTTTCCTCATATGACTAATGATTATTATCATGAAAATCAACCAGCCGCTACACTGGCCCAGTCGGGACAGTATAGAGGATGATCGATGGCAGTAAACCCAGGGTGTCACACTGACGCAGATGCCGAAGCGCTCGTGTGTAGTCTAGCATTGTCATGTTGAGGGAGATGGTGCTCTATGTGTAGACGAACTATTCGAATCTGTGCTTTCAGTTTTAGGGGGTCTGGCAGTACCTTGCAGAGTTTATGGTTGTGACTTCAGGGACGAGTTCCAATTGCACCACACCCTGGACATCCCAGAACACCGTGAACATGACTTGGTCTGCTGACAGCATGGTCTTCGACTTTATGATGTCTTTGGTCCCTTAGGGCCGTTGGGTTTTGACCACCGTTTTCTTCAGTAGGACCACGATCAATCCAAAGTCGTAATTTACTGATCTCGATACAATCATTACCATACACAGCTTTCCTTCTTCTATGGATTTGAACTGGAGGTACGTTTTCTGCGGTCAGATCCCTCTCACGCACCGAAATAGTTACGTTGCACACCGCCATGTTACATTATGCAGTTTGGAGCCCTCTAGCGGCAGGGGATTGCAACTTGCGTCAACGAAGCAGGGAAAGTCGACCTAGTATCATAATCCAGTTACTCTTTCTCTCTCTCCCTCTCTTTGTCCGTCATCCGTCATCAGTCTTCTGGCTAGTTTGATGCAGCCTGCCAAGTTTTTTTCTGCTTCATCGACGTGTAGCACTTACACCCAACTTATTTAATTATTTGTGTTTCCCTACAGATTTTACCCCCCAATGGCCTCCTGTAGTAAGATATAACGTACTACCTGACGATTCATTGTTCCCTCTTTTAGTCAGCATTTTCCACTCGTTCCTCTCCTCGGCGATTTTGCTGAAAACCTTATTTCTTATCTTATCAGTCCACTTAATTTTCAACATCCTTCTGTAGCACAACATGTCAAAAGCTTCGACTGTCTTCTTTTCTGGTCCCTACAAACAACGATTAATTTTCATACAATACTGTGCTCAAATTGTACATTCGCCTAAATTTAATTTTCAAACTAAGGCCTACGTATTTTACTAGAAGAATACTTATGGCGAAGAATATGGCCTTCTTTATGCTATTAATTTCCTTATCTCATCTCACTCATTAAGAACACTTTCCTCCTATACCAGATCATCGTGACTTAAGGGTAAACACTTCTAAGTCTTTCAAGATGCCCATTCAATATTAAACGAAAACGAAATGCATAATCCTCTTGGCGCTTTCATTATCCTTTATCATACGGCTGCCATTCACTGCGGACCATATCTATAGCCCTCTACAGAACTCCTGGAATGCTGCCGTCCCAGTTCCGCGCTCCTCAGAACCCTCCGTGAATTCACGACTTTGCTTTGCAGAAATCTGGGATAGATATCTTGCAAATTACTGGCCAGGATGTCTTCAGAGAAAGTACAGTGGAGCGACGAAAGTCATGGGATACCTCGTAACATCGCATAGGACTTCCTTTCGCCCGGCGTAGTGCAAATGGAAATTTGTGGTAAATTCCTATGGGACCAAACTGCTGAGGTCATCGGTCCCTAGGCTTACACACTACTTAATCTAACTTAAACTCACGCTAAGGACCACCCACACGCCCATGCCCGAGGGAGGACTCGAACCTCTGACGGGGAGCCGCGCGAACTGTGACGAGGTGCCTGATACCGCGCGGCTACACCGCGCGGTAGACATAGTGCAGTAACTTGATGTGGTGTGGACTCAACAAGTCCTTGCAGAAATATTGAGCCGTTCTGCGTCTAAAGCCGCCCATAATTGCCAAATCATTCGGTAGAATAGTCCAGAATGTTCTTCAAACCAATCATGAACAACAAGACAACGGTGACATGGCGCATTATCATCCACAAAAATTCCACCGATGTTTGGACGCGTGAATTCCATGAATGGCTGCAAATGGTCTTCAAGTAGCCGAACATAACCATTTTTAGATGATGATCAGCTCAGTTGGAGCAGAGAACCCAGTCCGTTTCATGCGCACACAGCCACAGCCACCACTAGCTTCACAGTGTCTTGTTGGCAAGTTGGGTCCATGGCTTTGTTGGGATCCGCAGCACTTACAAACTGAAATCGGGACTCACCTGATCAGGCCATGGTTTTCCATTTATCTAGGGTCCAACATATATGGACACGAGCCCAGAAGAGGAGCTGCAGGCGATGTCGAACTGTTAGCAAAGGCACTCGCGTCGGTCGTCTGCTGCCGTAGCCCATTAACGCCAAATTTTGCAGCACTGCTGTCCGTTCGTCGTTCCTCCCACACTGATTTCTGTGGTTATTTCGGGCAGTATTGCTTGTCTGTCAGAAACGACGACTCTACGCAAACACCGCTGCTCTCTGTCATTAAGTGGGCCTCTGCTGTGTCCGTGGAAAGTTGCACAGATCACACCGATATTCAAGAAAAGTAGTAGGGGTAATCCACTAAATTACAGGCCCATATCGTTAACGTCGATATGCAGCAGGATTTTAGAACATATATTGTGTTCGAACATTGTGAATTACCTCGAAGGAAACGGTCTGTTGACACACAGTCAACATGGGTTTAGGAAACATCGTTCCTGTGAAACACAACTAGCTCTTTATTCACATGAAGTGCTGAGTGCTATTGACAAGAGATTTCAGATCGATTCCGTGTTTCTGGATTTCCGGCAGACTTTTGACGCTGTACCAGACAAGCGGCTCGTAGTAAAATGGCGTGCTTATGGAACATCGTCTCAGTTGTGTGACTGGATTTGCGATTTCCTGTCAGAGAGGTCACAGTTCGTAATAATTGACGGAAAGTCACCGAGTAAAACAGAAGTGATTTCAGGCGTCCCCCAAGGTAGTGTTATAGTCCCTTTGATGTCCCTTATCTATATAAACGATTTAGAAGACAATCTGAGCAGCCGTCTTCGGTTGTTAGCAAATGACGCTGTCGTTTATCGACTAATAAAGTCATCAGAAGATCAAAACAAACTGCAAAACGATTTAGAAAAAATATCTGAATGGTACGAAAAATGGCAGTTGACCCTAAATAACGAAAAGTGTGAGGTCATCCACAAGAGTACTAAACTTCGGTTACACGATAAATCAGTCTAATCTAAAAGCCGTAAATTCAATTAAATACCTAGGTATTTCAATTACGAACAACTTAAATTGGAAAGAACATACAGAAAATGTTATGGAGAAGGCTAACCAAAGACTGCGTTTTATTGGCAGGACACTTAGAAAATGTAACAGACCTACCACGGAGACTGCCTATAATAGGCTTGTCCGTCCTCTCTTCGAATACTGCTGCGCGGTGTTGGATCCTTACCAGATAGGACTGACGAAGTACATCGAAAAAGTTCAAAGAAAGGCAGCACGTTTTGTATTATCGCGAAATATGGGACAGAGTGCCGAAGAAATGATACGGGATTTGGGCTGGAAATCATCAGAAGAAAGGCGTTTTTCGTTGGACGGAATCTTCTCACGAAATTCCAATCACTCCCTTTCCCCTCCGAATGTGAAAATATTTTGTTCACACCGACCTACTTAGGACGGAACTATCACCACGATAAAATAAGGGAAATCAGAGCTCCTACGGAAAGATACGGGCGTTCATTCTTTCCGTGCGCTATACGAGATTGGAATAATAGAGAATTGTCGGGGTGGTTCGATGAACCCTCTGCCAAGCACTTAAATGTGATTTACAGAGTATCCATGTAGATGTAGATGTAGATGTAATGCCTGAAATTCTGAATTCTCGGCACATTTTTGACACTACAGATCTCGGAATATTGAATTCTCTAACGATTTCCGAGAAGAATGTCCCTCGTCTCTAGCTCCAATTACCATTCCGCATTCAAAGTGTGTTAATTCTCGTCGTGCTGCCATAAAAACGTCGGTACCCTTTTGACATGAATCACCGGAGTACAAATGACAGCTCCACCAATGTATTGGCTTTTATACGTTGTGTACACGATACTACATTCATCTGAATTTGTGCATATAGATACCCCACGACTTTGTCACCTCAGTTTGTAAGCGGCGATCGAAAAGTTTCCGTTTGTGGGCTTTGCTCCTGCATATATGAAATTCAGCGCGACTATTATTCGGGTAATAAGTAGCGATACGCAGGTAAGGGGTTAGTGTGGCCTTTGAAAGGAAACACTTTGATTACCCCCAAGATTTAACATTTCGGACTTTCTTTCACTGTATGACTGTCTGTTGCTTCAGCCGCAGGTATTCCCATTAGAATGGCCACTTCTTCTACAAGTTGTATCCCTCCTTAGCTTGTCATCTCCGGGCAGAACCCTTAGTAATATTTTTACCTATCATAAAGTTCATAAAAGTCAGTAACATCAGTAAAGACGCTCAAAATCTATGTGAAATATCTATGACTAACTTAGATAAAACCACGATTATGGCCGGCCAGGGTGGCCGAGCGGTTCTAGGCGCTCCAGCCTGGAGCCGAGCGACCGCTACGGTCGCAGGTTCGAATCCAGCCTCGGGCATGGGTGTGTGTGATGTCCTTAGGTTAGTTAGGTTTAAGTATTTCTAAGTTCTAGGGGACTGATGACCTCAGCTGTTAAGTCCCATAGTGCTCAGAGCCATTTGAACCATTTGAGCCACGATTATGAGCAAAGTGTCCACATAAGAGCACCCTAGTTGTATGTGCTTCAAGCACTTCTTCCGGAAGACAGAGAGAGTGTAATGTGGATGTTGGTCGTAGGAAAGACAACTGGCTTATGCACACGACGACATAACAAGTTACGTAAAGACCAAAGGGAGCAGGTCCACTTCACGGCAGCAACTTCATTTTCAGTCTATAGAGTGTAATAGTTCACAGCTGGATGCTGAACTTGAGAGGGACGTTTAAGCCACAAATGGTGCATGAGACTTCCCGAAAGCAAGACAGTGGCGGCTTAGTGATAAATTTTGACCTCGTCCAGCATCAGGTTGCCGCTAAATCACGAGCACCTGTTACATGTGAACGAGGCACAGGCATAACTAACACAAACAAACAGGTCTGTTGTTGTGTGGCTGCTTTCTTGACAACTTGGGAATGCAGTCAAAGACTTGAAACAATGCTTTAGGGAGGATGCAGTCTCTGTTGGGTACTACCGAAACAGGAAACACCTGAGAACGAGACGGCAGTATCCAGATTCCACACCACCAGCCGCGAGTCTGAAATTTTCACCCTACACGAAGACTGGAAGGCGTTATCGTGCAACACCGATCTTCTACTGGGTGGGATTGCAAAGTGTCCCCAGCCTCTCTTCCACCACCCGGTAAATGACGGAGCTGATACGGTGAAATATTCAACACTATAGAGGACAGAGCGAGGAAGACAAATAACAAGACTGTGAAGAAGGAGCAGCTAAGATATAATCGTTCATTCTGTCAGTCATCAACCAGCTTCTGTTGTCTGTCGAATTAAATGTCATTTCGGATCAAAAGTCTACCACAATATGAAATATATCCTGTCGCAGTCTACACTCTTGAACAGTAATGAAGGACATTTCTATGTTAGAAAAAGCATATCGCATAGAAGGCCTCTTCCTCCAAATGCGTATTCTTCCCGTTTGCAACGTAGGACTCTCATTAGGTTACTGCGTTTTAACTGAGATACCATCATCATTTTGATTTTGAATAAGGCATTTGGCCTTCTTGAAGTGCAACAATTCTTATAAAGCAGCAAGAAAGTCAGCCATAATTTATTTTATTTGACTTACTTTTACTTATTTATTGCCTGGTGGTGACTTTTGCCTTGCTGCCTAGTCGCTACACCAGCTCATGTTGGGTAGTTTTGATTTTTAATTGACTGTACATACATTGTAGACTCAGCAAAGTGGTGGATCATTCAGCTATGCTATGTTAATAGACTGATGAGTCAAAACACTATGGCCACCTACTTAATAGTTTGTTTATCCGCCTCGGGAACGAAATACATCACTGATTGTGCGTATCATGCATCCGGCACATTGTACATTTGTGGGTTATGAGGCATTGGATGTCCATGCACTGGTCATGTAATTCGTGTAAATAACAGGCTGCTGACTTGCCTACGCGGTGATGGCACCCGATAGCAACCCAGATTGTTTCCATAGGATTTTTTTTTGGTCATCAGTCTACTGACTGGTTTGATGCGGCCCGCCACGAATTCCTTTCCTGTGCTAACCTCTTCATCTCAGAGTAGCGCTTGCAACCTACGTCCTCAATTATTTGCTTGACGTATTCCAATCTCTGTCTTCCTCTACAGTTTTTGCCCTCTACAGCTCCCTCTAGTACCATGGAAGTCATTCCCTCATGTCTTAGCAGATGTCCTATCATCCTGTCCCTTCTCCTTATCAGTGTTTTCCACATATTCCTTTCCTCTCCGATTCTGCGTAGAACCTCCTCATTCCTTACCTTATCAGTCCACCTAATTTTCAACATTCGATTCTCTTCTGTTCCGGTTTTCCCACAGTCCATGTTTCACTACCATACAATGCTGTACTCCAGACGTACATCCTCGGAAATTTCTTCCTCAAATTAAGGCCGATATTTCATATTAGTAGACTTCTCTTGGCCAGAAATGCCTTTTTTGCCATAGCGAGTCTGCTTTTGATGTCCTCCTTGCTCCGTCCGTCATTGGTTATTTTACTGGCTAGGTAGCAGAGTTCCTTAATTTCATTGACTTCGTGACCATCAATCCTGATGTTAAGTTTCTCGCTGTTCTCATTTCTACAACTTCTCATTACCTTCGTCTTTCTCCGATTTACTCTCAAACCATACTGTGTACTCATTAGACTGTTCATTCCGTTCAGCAGATCATTTAATTCTTCTTCACTTTCACTCAGGATAGCAATGTCATCAGCGAATCGTATCATTGATATCCTTTCACCTTGTATTTTAATTCTACTCCTGAACCTTTCCTTTATTTCCATCATCGCTTCCTCGATGTACAGATTGAAGAGTAGGGGCGAAAGGCTACAGCCTTGTATTACACCCTTCTTAATACGAGCACTTCGTTCTTGATCGTCCACTCTTATTATTCCCTCTTGGTTGTTGTACCTATTGTATATGACCCGTCTCTCCCTATAGCTTACCCCTACTTTTTTCAGAATCTCGAACAGCTTGCACCATTTTATATTGTCGAACGCTTTTTCCAGGTCGACAAATCCTATGAAAGTGTCTTGATTTTTCTTTAGCCTTGCTTCCATTATTAGCCGTAACGTCAGAATTGCCTCTCTCGTCCCTTTACTTTTCCTAAAGCCAAACTGATCGTCACCTAGGGCATTCTCAATTTTCCTTTCCATTCTTCTGTATATTATTCTTGTAAGCAGCTTCGATGCATGAGCTGTTAAGCTGATTGTGCGATAATTCTCGCACTTGTCAGCTCTTGCCGTCTTCGGAACTGTGTGGATGATGCTTTTCCGAAAGTCAGATGGTATATCGCCAGACTCATATATTCTACACACCAACGTGAATAGTCGTTTTGTTGCCACTTCCCCCAATGATTTTAGAAATTCTGATGGAATGTTATCAATCCCTTCTGCCGTATTTGACCGTAAGTCCTCCAAAGCTCTTTTAAATTCCGATTACAATACTGGATCCCCTATCCCTTCTAAATCGACTCCTCTTTCTTCTTCTATCACATCGGACAAACCTTCACCCTCATAGAGGCTTTCAATGTATTCTTTCCACCTATCTGCTCTCTCCTCTGCATTTAACAGTGGAATTCCCGTTGCACTCTTAATGTTACCACCGTTGCTTTTAATGTCACCAAAGATTGTTTTGACTTTCCTGTATGCTGAGTCTGTCCTTTCGATAATCATATCTTTTTCGATGTCTTCACATTTTTCCTGCAGCCATTTCGTCTTGGCTTCCCTGCACCTCCTATTTATTTCATTCCTCAGCGACTTGTATTTGTGTATTCCTGATTTTCCCGGAACATGTTTGTACGTCCTCCTTTCATCAATCAACTGAAGTATTTCTTCTGTTACCCATGGTTTCTTCGCAGCTACCTTCTTTGTACCTATGTTTTCCTTCCCAACTTCTGTGATGGCCCTTTTTAGAGATGTCCATTCCTCTTCAACTGTACTGCCTACTGCGCTATTCCTTATTGCTGTATCTATAGCGTTAGAGAACTTCAAACGTATCTCGTCATTCCTTAGTACTTCCGTATCCCACTTCTTTGCGTATTGATTCTTCCTGACTAATGTCTTGAACTTCAGCCTACTCTTCATCACTACTATATTGTGATCTGAGTCTATATCTGCTCCTGGGTACGCCTTACAATCCAGTATCTGATTTCGGAATCTCTGTCTGACCATGATGTAATCTAATTGAAATCTTCCCGTATCTCCCGGCCTTTTCCAAGTATACCTCCTCCTCTTGTGATTCTTAAACAGGGTATTCGCTATTACTAGCTGAAACTTGTTACAGAACTCAATTAGTCTTTCTCCTCTTTCATTACTCATCCTAAGCCCATATTCTCCTGTAACCTTTTCTTCTACTCGTTCCCCTACAACTGCATTCCAGTCGCCCATGACTATTAGATTTTCGTCGCCCTTTACATACTGCATTACCCTTTCAATATCCTCACACACTTTCTCTATCTGTTCATCTTCAGCTTGCGACGTCGGCATGTATACCTGAACTATCGTTGTCGGTCTGCTGTCGATTCTGATTAGAACAACCCGGTCACTGAACTGTTCACAGTAACACACCCTCTGCCCTACCTTCCTATTCATAACGAATCCTACACCTGTTATACCATTTTCTGCTGCTGTTGATATTACCCGATACTCATCTGACCAGAAATCCTTGTCTTCCTTCCACTTCACTTCACTGACCCCTACTATATCTAGATTGAGCCTTTGCATTTCCCTTTTCAGATTTTGTAGTTTCCCTACCACGTTCAAGCTTCTGACATTCCACGCCCCGACTCGTAGAACGTTATCCTTTCGTTGATTATTCAATCTTTATCTCATGGTAACCTCCCCCTTGGCAGTCCCCTCCCAGAGATCCGAATGGGGGACTATTCCGGAATCATTTGCCAATGGAGAGATCATCATGACACTTCTTCAATTACAGGCCACATGTCCTGTGGATACACGTTACGTGTCTTTAATGCAGTGGTTTCCATTGCCTTCTGCATCCTCATGTCGTTGATCATTGCTGATTCTTCCGCCTTTAGGGGCAATTTCCCACCCCTAGGACAAGAGAGTGCCCTGAACCTCTTATCCGCTCCTCCGCTCTCTTTGACAATGCTGTTGGCAGAATGAGGCTGACTTCTTATGCCGGAAGTCTTCGGCCGCCAATGCTGATTATTTATCAAAATTTAGGCAGTGGCGGGGATCGAACCCGGGACCGAAGATATTTTGATAATGAATCAAAGACGCTACCCCTAGACCACGGGATTTACATCAGGTGATTTTTGTCGCCGAGACACCAACATGAGTTCACTACAATGCGCTTCAAACCACTGTACCACGGCTCTGACTCGACGACACGGACAATTACACTCCTGAAAGGTGATATCGCCGTCGGAGACGTCATCAAGCAGAAGGGATGCAGGTGGTTCGCACCTGTCAATGTGTCTTCGCTTGCTACCACAGGACCCGTGCAAGCACCGGAGAATGTCTCTCACAGCATAATACAGCTCCCACCAGCCTGCTTCCGTGGCGCGCTGCACGTTTCGAGCTGCAGGACACCTTCATGACGACCATCGATCTGTTGTTGTTGTTGTGGTCTCCAGTCCAGAGACTGGTTTGATGCAGCTCTCCATGCTACTCTATCCTGTGCAAGCCTCTTCATCTTCCAGTACTAACTACAACCTACATCCTTCTGAATCTGTTTGTGTATTCATCTGTTGGTCTCCCTCTACCATTTTTACCCTCCGTGCTGCCTCCAATACTAAATTGGTGATCCCTTTATGCCTCAGAATATGTCCTACAAACCGATCCCTTCTTCTAGTCAAGTTGTGCCACAAATTTCTCTTCTCGCCAATTCTATTCAATACCTCGTCGTTAGTTACGTGGTCTACCCATCCAATCTTCAGAATTCTTCTGTAGCATCATATTTCGAAAGCTTCTATCATCTTCTTGTCTAAACTATTTATCATCCACGTTTCACTTCCATACGTGGCTAGACTCCATACAAATACTTTCAGAAAAGACTTCCTGACACTTAAATCTATACTCGATATTAACAAATTTCTCTTCTTCAGAAACGCCTTCCTTGTCATTGCCAGTCTAAATTTTATATCCTGTCTATTTCGACCATATCAGTTATTTTGCTCCCCAAATAGCAAAACTCATTTACTACTTTAAGCGTCTCATTTCCTAATGAGCATCACCCGATTTAATTCGACTACATTCCATTATCCTCGTTTTGCTTTTGTTGATGTTCATCTTATATCCTCCTTTCAAGACACTGTCCACTCCGTTCAGCTGCTCTTGCAGGTCCTTTGCTGTCTCTGACAGAATTATAATGTCATCGGCGAACCTCAAATTTTTTATTTCTTATCCATGGATTTTAATACCTACTCCGAATTTTTCTTTTGTTTCCTTTACTGCTTGCTAAATGTACAGATTGAATAACATTTGGGATAGACTACAACCCTGTCTCACTCCCTTCCCAACCACTGCTTCCCTTTCATGACCCTCGACTTTTATAACTGCCATCTGGTTTCTGTACAAATTGTAAACAGCCTTTCGCTCCCTGTATTTTACCCCTGCCAGCTTCAGAATTCGAAAGAGAGTATCCCAGTCAACATTGTCAAAGGCTTTCTCTAAGTCTACAAATGCTAGAAACGTAGGTTTGCCTTTCCTTAATCTATTTTCTAAGGTAAGTCGTAGGGTCAGTATTGCCTCAGGTGTTCCAACGTTTCTGCGGAATCCAAACTGATCTTCCCCGATGTCGGCTTCTACCAGTTTTTCCATTCGTCTGTAAAGCATTCGTGTTGGTATTTTGCAGCTGTGGCTTATTCAGCTGATAGTTCGGTAATTTTCACATCTGTCAACCCCTGCTTTCTTTGGGATTGGATCTAGTGCAGCAAAAATATTACTTACGCGAAGAGCCGACACGTTTCCATTGATCGACGGTGGAATCGCAATTGTCCCGTACCCACTGCAATCGTAACTGACGATGTCGTTGCGTCAACATTTGAATACGCTGCAGAGCTCCTTTTCGACAATGTACGATGAAGACTATCCTCCTGTGCGAACACCAGCAACAACGAGGTGTCTGCCGTTTCCGGGTCAAGCAGGTATTTTATTGCTTCAAAGTACGACTCCATGCTTTCTTATACGTCTTCCAGCCTACTTTCGGATCTTCTGCCATTTCCTTTTCTCAATCCTTTGAGGAAATTCATTAGTAACGAATCGAATTTCTCTCGGTCTCGGCTGGAACTGAAGTGTTTTGTGCTGTGCCACCCTTACACGGTACAATATACTGTGGAAGATATTGAACGAGCGTCTATATTAATTTAAGTCCTTCAGTCTTCTGCAGTTTATTCCGCAAACGACCAGTACTGATCACAAACGGTCAATATTATTGTGCACTACTTAGTGACGCGCAATAAATATTGAGTGCATGGTGTATGAGTGCCCCTTGAAGTCTTGTGGCACTATTGGCCTTGATGTCATCGTCGCACTGGCTGCAGCGGCAGGCATTCGAGTTTTCTGCCAACATCGCACATAGCTTTCGTCGTAGTGTCATTCGGCACATTTTGCACTGATGTACGATTAAAATTCTTTCTGCGAGCGCATGTCTGCATGATATGTTACTCCTCCCTTCCTTCTAACGACTTAATTTTTTCTCATGTAAACGATTTTTACTCGAGTGAGATCATCGTTTCAAATATTTACAATATTAGCATCTACATTGGCGTTCACCTGCTTGCTCACTTATTTTTCACGTTCATTTGTTGAAGGGACTCGTCATATGTGTTTCATTTTATATCAGTCACAGCAATTAATCTTTTCAGTTCAATTCATTACTTACAGTTCTTACTTGGAAATCGTCTTTCGTATTGTGAAACATATGGTACAAAAATTACGTTCCACGTGTTTGGCATGACATTGTATTGCATTAAGCCAGCGACTGACCAAACCGATCTTAACACATCTTGGCAGACTGCGTTACTGCGTTTCAACTTTGGGCGAATTACGTCCTGACACGTATGTGGGGAAACCGCATGCAGCGCTCGAAATGGCTCTCTGGAAAGATGACTTCGCAAGCGGTCATTTCTCTGGCAACATATTTGTACCGTTGAGACCCAGAAATGCTGTGTTTATTGATCTCGCGAACTAGGACATTTCACTGAATCTAGAGTTACGAACCGCGTCACGGCAATCTGTCGTTTGTCAGCTTTCAATGTGCCATGTAGCAACAGCCTATTGAAACCAAGCGTCGTAAAACTGTGCAGCACGTGCGCACCGAAAGACTGCAGCATATCATTGTAACGATCCGATGTAGCCTTGTGGGTCGCTATGTAACAAAGGAAAAGTGTGTTTTTATGAACAGAAGTGGCGAATCTGCCAGTTATACCATTACCTTGCCGCTACGTAGAAGGTACAGGAATACGGTCAACCTCCAGCTGCAGAATCGATTGACGACATTGTAAATTTGTGCCGGACCGCTTGTTACTTCAATTTAATATTGCTTTTTATGGAGAAAGAACGCTGTTGTGAGTACAAGTATTCCATGATCATTGCCTTCGTTGTCTTAGACCATCGAATCTGTTAGGGTATTACACCTTAATATGGGTGCCAAAACACGTTTGAAAAGCTTTACCGTTTCGTGTCATCTAGTATGCCAACTGCGCAGTTCACCATTTCCTCGCGTCTCCTTCGTTGCGCAATTGTTTCCTGGAGTGCTGTGACCATGGAAGCTCGATATGCGGCCAGCAGTCCGAGTTGATACGATGAGAATATCGAAGAAATGTTTACCGACGCGGATAAGGATGCGTCAATTCCATACTTCTTAAAAGTGTTATCCTCCAGAGCAAACAGTGTCAAAACATCGCACAGGCAGGTTGTTCTTGGAGGAAGAAGTAACGGTTGATACACGGCCGCTCTCACACACAGTTTGAGATCTTAAATCACACAGCGACGACAGCATCAAGAGTCCAGCAAACCTGTCGTGATCGATAACGTAACAGAAATGTTTGCAACGCAAGGAAATAAAACTCTGAAGCGTAAGTCGGTGCAATTGAACGTTCGTAACAATTTAAAAAAGTGTTCCGATCTGGGATGCGCGAAAATATGAGAAGCAAACAACTGAAAATTTAAAAATAAAAGGTCGTTGCGTATCGATATAGTATTTGATAGCACACTGCTCTCGAAATATAGTCTGAAGTTCAGATCCCGAATGCCACACGATAATTTAAAGTCCACTGTAGGAAAACCGCACTGAAAGTTTCATTTTATTAACAGAGTACGGTAAGATTGATATTGGCGGCTTTTTTTATTCAACTGTTACGTCACAGCCAACCACATCACTTTTTCGCGAAAGGTTCATGCTTTATCCTCCAATTGGTGTACGGAATATTTCTGAATGCTTTACGTTTTTAAATTACTTATAAATTAAGTACTGTTACTCCAATTCACACACGTCACTCTCGCTGTTTTTAGTGGCAGATATCCTATGAGTGAAAGCAAACCTTAGTTTGACCAGTACTCAAGAATGATCATCCAAAACCAACAAGCTAATACAAACCGACCTGTATATTACCCATACTATCTAAGCCCTAAGGTCGTCCGTACACAGGTCGATTGGTACTCGTCGTGGGCCTGCGACTTCCAACTCGGACCTCAAAACTTCGTTGGTTATTTCCTTCAATAACCAATTGTATAATTAATGGTTTTAGTGATGAGGGGGATGCTGTGATATCTGATACCAGCGGATGAAGAGAAAGACACAGATAGTGTTATGGGTACAACCGAACAATGGAATTTTCATCTTCGGTTGTTTGTTGCTGTAGAAAACTGCAGAAGACTGATTCAAAACTTTTAACATTTTGTAGAATGTCAAAGGAATGTTACATCGTCTTAGTGAACATTATAGCTACAGTTATTTAGCAATGAATACAAATATTAGTTAATGTGTGTTTGCACAAGAACGAATACTTACGACATTAAGGTAATCTTTTCAACCTACATTTGTAAGAAAGACATGAAAGCATGAAAAATATTATGTTTATCTATATAGATATTACAATGATATTAAATTTTTGTGAAAAAAATGGTTCAAATTTCTCTGAGCACAATGGGACTTAGCCTCTGAGGTCATCAGTCCCCTAGAACTTAGAAGTACTTAAACTTAACTAACCTAAGGACGTCACACACATCCATGCCCCAGGCAGGATTCGAGCCTGAAACCGTAGCGGTCGCGCGGTTCCAGACTGTAGCGCCTAGAGGCGCTCGGCCACTCCAGCCGGAAAATTTTTGTGAAGATAATAAATATACTACGATGGCTGTCCAGAAAGTAAGTTACGATCGGTCGCGAAATGGAAACGACTATGAAAATCCGAGAAAGCTTTGCAAAGATGTGTTAGACAGTGTCTCTAGTATGACTCTAGGTAGAATTATGTCGCTCTTTTCATTCCTGAGCTCTTAGTGAGCACGTAAAGATGTTATAGAAAATAGTGTCTCCCGCCAAGTACGAGGGCCTGGTGAGAATTTTCCCCTGAAGCTATGCAACCAACATTACATAACTGTCGTGCGGTTTCTTCTTCAAGACAATTCTCAGCCTCATTCTGCAGGGGCAATGAAGATGTTCCTGCATCGTTTCAATTGGAAATGTTTGGTTACCCACAATACAGCCCGTAATTGTCTCCCACTGAGTTTCATCTCTGCTCAAACAAGCCGCTGGCTATGAAGACAACATTTTGGCACAGACAACGAGCTTTAGGCCAGCGTAGAGAATTGGCGGAGAGCACTGGCGGCTGCCTTCTATGATGAGGGTATTGGAAAGTTGGTACAACGCTACGACAAATGTCTGAGTCAGAACGGCGACTACGTAGAGAAGTAGCTGAAAGGTGTAGCTAACTGTTACAAATGAAACATTTCCGATTTTCACTGTGATTTTCATTTCGCGATCAATCGTAACTTACTTTCTGGACAGCCCTCGTATAAAGTGAAAGAAGGTGAAAGTACAAGAACATTTCTCAGGTTGTAGAAAATTGAAACTTCGTGGAAGATCAAAACCGTGTGCCGGACCGAGACTCGAACTCGGAAACTTTGCCTTTCGTGGGCAAGTGCTCTACCATCACCCTGAAAGCTTACCAGGACGGATGTTTGCCACCACTTCAGACTCTGCCCACGAACAAAAATTAAAAACGCCTCTGAACGTTTTGTGAAAAAAGAAAAGGATAAAGGAAGGGTTACAATACTTGTAGTATATTTTATTTGTTTTTTACATTTTTGTTGTTACGTTTTTATTCGTAACATTTTTATCATTCCTTGTCTTCTTTCGTGGGTGTCCACAGCAGCCAGAATTTTTGAACACCACACACCCATGCCCGAGGGAGGATTCGAACCTCCGGCACCATATGAGCTTTCCAAGCCCGACGTACGAGCTCTCTTCACACATTTAATTCCGCCAGTACCTTGCCTCCGACCTTCCAAATTTCACAGAAGCTCTCGGCCGAAGTTTGGAAGGTAGGAGATGAGGTACTGGCGGAATTAAATCTGTGAGGTCGTGAGTCGTGCTTGGGTAGCTCGGATAGTAGAGCCCTTGCCCGCGAAAGGCAAAGGTCCAGAGTTTCAGTTTCGGTCCGGAACACAGTTTCAATCTACCTGGAAGTTTCCTATCAGCGCACACTCCACTTCAGAGTGATAATTTCATTGTGGAAAATTGTTTCGGTCGTTGCTGAGGAGGGGGAGTGTTCAGGGTGATTTGATGGCTCTGTCAACATGTAAAAGCCCCTTCCCTTCTTTATTCAGTGAGGAGAGATTGTTGAAACTGGTTGTGGCTGACGCTGAATTCTGCCGTGCCATGGTAGGATGGCGCCACTTTTCTACTGCGATGGCGCAAGATTTCAGGAAAGATCGTTGTAACTTCATCTGCGAGGAGCAACGTCTTTCTTTTATAACACCTCAGATGACCGTTGTTCACATGTATGAGATCTGGGACGAGACTGACCACAAAATTGTGTATACTGACCTCTCTCTCATCTTTTTCAGTGGTAGTGTTTGAAATTACTACCGCCTTTGCAGAAGATTTTTCAGTGAAGTCTTTGTCTAAGTCACTTCTTAAGTTTGAACACCTTCTGTTCCTGACTCGTCTTCTCGTGTCCTTGTGATCAGTGAACTGTCTTCATCAATTGCTGTCACCACGGCTGGAGACGACTCAGGTGGTATTTTCTGAGAAGAGGGTTATTTCGTTGAGATTTTCCATTTCGGAAACATCTGATGTTAGTGAGGGATAACTGATTGTAGTTGAATTAACAGTAGGGACACCGGCTAGTTTTTCGAGAGGAATATCAAACTGCAGTTTGTCCGTCAGGTAACAGGGTTCCTATTTTGTTGCTCCACTACCATTTGTTTTGGGCATGAGATTCCTCGCGAACGTACTTCACATGTTTTTCTTGCATTCAGCTATTGCAACCAAATAACTAAACACATAATTTTTGATTGAAAAGAATTTAACTGTTCACAATTATTTCTTTCCCTCAGCGTGTTTTGAAGATAATAATATTTTCCCTTATCTGTATGTTTAATTTCAGATATTTGGAACAGTGTGTAAATTTCTTTCACTGGGACCACAGTTGGGAGAATAGCATCTGAAACCACGCAGATTGTATGGAATGAGTTGAAAAACGCCTACAGAACGGACCCTAGTCAAGATCAGTGGAAAAGAACTGCTGAGTGATTTCAGATCCTATCGAATCTATCAAACTGTGTAGAGATTGTAGATGGGAAACATGTTGCGTGGAGAAAATTTCTAATACTCGTTCCGCTAATTTTAATTATCGATCTTACCACTCTTTATTACTAGTAGGATGCTGTGAAGCCGATATTTCAACGATAATTGACTGTGGTTGCCATGGTGGAATTAGTGATGGAGGTATTTTCCGAGCATCAGAATTAAAAGATTTTTATCTAATTCACTTCTTAAAGTGTCACCGCCGCCTAAGCTTTCCTTAGATAACTATGATGACTATGTTTTTCTTTTTTTCTTATTACGTTTTTGGTACTGAAGCCTTCCCGTTTTCTCGGTAGTTCCTAAGACCGTACTCAAAATAGACTCCTGACAACATAAAAGAAATATTCAATTACAGCTTAAGCTGGGGTAGAAAATCAATTGAATGCACATTTGGTATGACGAGCGAAAAATTCCCAGTAATTGGGTCTATCATATGTTGCCATGATGAGACTACGATGAATAATTTCATAAAATGTATTTGCGTACTTCATAACTATGTTAGAAACAGAGAAGGGTGTTAATACACAGCGCAACAAGTGGGCCAAAATGTAAGCATCACAAGTTCTGCAAACCCCTTTGCCTTTACGTTACCACCTCGAGTCAAGATAAACGACCATTCTACCACTAATGCTATTAGAGATTATTTAGTAAGTTATTTTCTGGCTTCAATTGCATCACTGTCTTGGCGGGTGAATTGTTGCATGTGAAAGGTACACATAGGTTTAAGTACTTATTCGCCGTGCTCCACTGTGTATTCTATATTTGAATCATCTTTATTTTTATGTGATTTGAATTTGATAATGTACTGAGCTATGAAATAAGTGTACAGGGAAAATAGAACTGAATGTAAATGCCTAACACGTTTATTTCTTTGGCAACCTCTCTCCACGCTTTATCCGTAAAATCCATCCTTGAATATTCTTTGAGGGTGTAATCGTATAGCTCAGGACTTCTCTCAACTTTCACACAAATCTGATATTAAACAACTAGCAGAAGAAGTTCATTTGTATTGTTATTGACCGTATTATTTTGCGGTACTGAAACGATATGTGTAGAATATTGAAGGTAGTTGTTGAATTACTATAATTCCCGTGGCATCTATCTTTGTTGGTATGTACTATGTGAAACTATTGCTTGTTGACTCTGAGGAACACGATCTACAATTAGTGCATTTGCCTGACCATACTGCAGGTTATATACATTGCTAAGCCAAATCATTATAACTACTGCGACAATGGATGGTCAGCCAGAGAGGCCAAGCGGTTCTAGGCGCTGCAGTCTGGAACGGCGCGACCACTACGGTCGCAGGTTCGAATCCTGCCTCGGGCATGGATGTGTGTGACGTCCTTAGGTTAGTTAGGTTTAAGTAGTTTAAGTTCTAGGGGACTGATGACCTCAGAAGTTAAGTCCCATAGTGCTCAGAGCCATTTGAACCATTTGACACTGGATGGCGCCTCGTGGCGTTTCGGGCAGGTGACGCGGAAGCAAAAGTGTGTAATCGAAGCAGACATGGCCGGAGGATCACCCTGGTGAAGATTCGGCTGCAAATGGGTCAAACCTGGTAGTCAGGGGAAGGCAGGATTCGGTTACGATTGTGGACGCGGCCGGAATCAGTTACTATAGGTTGCCTTTTACAGCTACACACAATTTATTTTAAACCAATAATTCCAGACTCAACAATAAAAAATACCACGCGCTATTAATGAAGGAATAACAACTGTGTATATAATAGTGTTTTCAGTGAGTTACAATTTAGCAAATCACCATTAAATACAGATACAGCAGATAATGTTTTAAAAGCAAGCCACTGTGATCTGGGAGAAGGCCTTACAGGCCAGGAATGGCAATAAATTATGAATTGTTTAAAACACGCTGCAAATTACAAATTACAGGTACTTAAATATTAAAGGCAAGTCGCCACAAACACAGCAGAAGGCATCAGACACCAGGAATGGCAGTAAAAAAGGTCTTAAAGACTTACTGCATAAATACAAATACCGAGTTAGAATTTTAAGGCAAATGACCACAGCCGCGACTGAAGGACCTAAACGTCAGGGACGGCAACAATATAAGTAATTTAGAAACCCGCTGTAAAACAGCGAATACGACTTACCGGACAGCAGTGGCAAGGCGAGGAAACGTACGCTGCTGTTACATGCACTAACCCCCAGGGCAGATAATTGGGTCGTTAGCGGCAACCAGGCAAGAAAAATTACCGCTGGTTAAACTTGACAAATTGTAACAAGTTGAAAGCAGTAAATAGTAATAAGAAGTTGAGGAAAGCTAATCAGATCCGCCTTCCCCAAGCACTCCACTTGCTGCTCTTCACCTTGGGGACACTACGAGCAGCGACAGGAATCCAAGTCACTGGAGAATCGCCAGATATCACAATGGTGGAGGTTTCTCTACTTGGATTGAAATGAACACATCTTAAAGCTTGCTGGATCCGGTTTTCGACGAGGTTGTGAACCCTCGTGATCACAGCCCTTCCATCCAGCAGTCTATGCATGCCGCCAGCGGTCCCGACGTGTTGCCGCACTGCGTGAACCTGGCTCTTCCTGGGTCCCCAACCGAACTGGCACCCTCACATGACCCGGAAAACAACGACGTCTTCCCAAAGATAGGGCAACGGTTACTATATATCGATAACCACCTCTGCTGCCACTAGCGGTCAGGCAACGCTTGCGAAACTGAGTGGCCCCAGTCAACACGAGAAAACCAACAGCCGCAACCATGCCAACTAAACGACACCATCTGGTCTCCAACAGAGGACGGAAACCTATAAACAGCACCAACGCGAGCCGCAGCACGGATCAGTGGGGAAATCCACTGAGATAAGCGACTTTGACAACTACCAGATTATTATTATGAACGAGTATCTCAAAAACGGCAAAGCTAGTCGAATGTTCACGTGCTACTGTCGTGAACATCTACGGAAAGAGATAGAAGGCCAGTGAAACTAACACTAGGCGCTAAATGGCTGGACGTCCACGACTCTTCACACAACGTGGGGTTTGGACGCGTGTCTGCGCTATAAACTAAGACAAATGGTGATCTGTAGTATCTCTGCTGAAAGAGGACAGTGCTGGTGCTTGCACAAATGTTTTGGGATACACAGATCATCGCACATTGTTCAACATGGAGCTCTGCAGCAGACCACCGCTACGTGTTCATACGTTGACACAACGACACTGTCAGTTATGTTTGCAGCGGATACGCGGCCATTGGGATTCGACCGTCGATCAACAGAAACGTTTCGGCTCCTCGGGGTGAATCGCATTTTTGCTACACTAGATCGGTGCCATGTTTCAGCAGTATAACTGTCCGTGTCTCCGAGCTAGTACCGTGATACAGTGGTTTGAGCACTATTACAGTGAATTCACTTTGATATCTAAGCGGCCAAACTCGCCTGATGTAAATTCTATGGAACCCATATGGGTGCTACCAGGCGCCAACCGCGTACACAAATCAGCGGCCCGGTACTTATGCGAATTACATGACCTATACGTGAACATCTAATGCCACATACTTCCCTAAACCTACCAGCAAACTGTCGTATTCATGATACGCAGTAACAGTGCTGTATTTAGTTCCAAAGACGAAAATACAAGCTATTAAGCAGGTGGCACGTCAGTGTACTTATTTATTTATTGAAACATCGTTTTATTTATTGCAAATATTTCATGGACTCTTAAGTGTTCTACGCACTCCAAATACAAAAAAATTGTGGGGAAGTAAAAGATAAATCACTCCATGATGTGCGATCCTCTCGTCACTCCCGATCTGTCCTGTGCGCTGCAGGACGTAAGAAAAGAGTGTCGCTCCCAAGAACTTCGAGACGATTACTGACAACTACTGAAGTGTAAAATGGTTCAAATGGCTCTAAGCACTATGGGACTTAACATCTGAGGTCATCAGTTCCCTAGACTTAGAGCTACTTAAACGTAACTAACCTAAGGACATCACACACATTCATACCCGAGGCAAGATTCGAACCTGTCTGTCCATCTCCGCCTCCCTGTGCCTCTATGTATCCTCTATAAAATGTGGAGTGGCAATGGTGAGGAAAGCGTTTATGAAGAAGAGAAATTTGTCAACATAGAGTATAGGTTTAAGTATGAGGAAATCTTTTCTAAAAGTATGTGTATGTAGTGGCCGGCCAGAGTGGCATTGCGGTTCTAGGCGCTACAGTCTGGAGCCGCGAGACCGCTACGGTCGCAGGTTGGAATCCTGCCTCCGGCATGGATGTGTGTGATGTCCTTAGGTTAGTTAGGTTTAAGTAGTTCTAAGTTCTAGGGGACTGATGACCTCAGATGTTAAGTCCCATAGTGCTCATAGCTATTTGAACCATTTTGTATGTAGTGTAGCCATGTGTGGAAGTGAAACACGGACGATAAAGAATTTAGACAAGAAGAGAATAGAAGCTTTCGAAATGTGGTGCTACAGAAGAATGCTGAAGATTAGATGGGTAGATCACGTAACTAATGAGGAGGTACTGAATAGAATTGGAGAGAAGAGGGATTTGTCGCACAACTAAATCAGAAGAAGGGATCGGCTGGTAGGACATGTTCTGAGCCTTCAAGAAATCACCAATTTAATACGGGAGAGCAGTGTGGACGGTAAAAATCTTAGAGGGAGACCAAGAGATGAATACACTAAGCAGATTCAGAAGGATGTAGATTGTAGCAGTTCCTTGGATGTGAAGAGGTTTGCGCAAGATAGAGTAGCATGGAGAGCTGCATCAAACCTGTCTCTGGACTGAAGACAACAACAACGTCTCTATATCTACTCTTCCACCCTTTCTTAGTCAATCCTCTCCACCCCTTCTCTCTGTCCATCCCTTCCTCCCCTTCTCTCTGTCCATCTCCTACTTTCCTCCTCTACCCACTTTCTCCTCCCCCTCTCTCGTCCAACAATTTCTCTTCCGTTTCTCTCTCCCTTTCTCCCTCCCCATGATACTGTCCATCTTCTCCTTGCCCTTATCTGTGTCTATCTCCTCCTTTTCCCTTCCCGTTTGTCCATCTGTTCCTCCCCAAGTTGTCTCTTCACTTTCCATCCCCACCCCAATAGGAGGTTGGTGTTCTTGTTCCCAAAGTATTTGTTTAGAGACAGTAAGTAGCATGTGAACCAAGATTGGTTGAGACATCCGCGTCTTTGCCCTGCACAAGCTCATGTCACATATATCTCACATATCTGTAAACATATTTAATCTGCAGCTCTAACGAATTTCGCCCTGCATAATATCTCCTGAAGCGTGTGTCGTACAATGGTATGATATCGTAGGTTCATTCAGTACATATGTGAATACTGTTTGTGAAATGCGCCACGGTCGCAGGTTCGAATCCTGCCTCGGGAATGGATGTGTGTGATGTCCTTAGGTTAGTTAGGTTTAAGTAGTTCTACGTTCTAGGGGACTGATGACCTTAGAAGTTAAGTCCCATAGTGCTCAGAGCCATTTGAACCATTTATTTGTGAAATGTGCTGCAAATAGAGTAAGTGGCAAAGAGCTAAATAACTTAAATGCCATGCGTGATGCGAAAGTTTTTTACGCGTGTCAGTGTTTATGACTTGATTTCTCCTGACCAGTGCGTCGTACAAGGATGCACTTTGGCATTTACAGTCACTGGTATATGTAAAAACCGACTGTAAAGTGAGTCGGGATTACAGTTAGTAGCAAAGAAGAAGTAAATTAAAACGTCTTACCCGATAAGACAGTTCATGAGCAGCGAACATGTAGTAAGCGATACACTTTTTTGTTTTCATTATATTGTGGGTGTTGTCAATGAGAAAGGGGCTGATAAAGGTTTGTAATTACGTGTAAAGTTTGTTGCAAATCGCTAAATGCTCTCATTCTCAAATACCGGATGAATAAACTCTTAGCATTAGTGTGTCGTAGTTTGTGTGTTACGGCTTATACTTTTTGTTCACACTCACTCCCACTCCTTTGACAGGCAGGTGGTTTTTACGCCCAAAGTGATTCTTTCCAGACAGTGAATAACTTGTTTTGGCTGGAATGGGCTCAGTGGTTTAGGAGGAGATTTGTGTCATATGCACACTGTGCGACAAAAGTTACGGGATACTTCCTTATATCGTGTCGGACCTCCATACGGTCGGCTTAGCGCAGCAAGTCGACGTGGCACGGACTCGGCAAGTCCTTGGAAGTCCCCTGCAGAAATACTGAGCCATGTCGTCTCTCTAGCCGTCCATAACTGCCATGGTGTTGCTGGTGCAGCATATTGTTCACGAACGGATCTCTCGATTACGCCCGATATCGGGTGGCCAAATCGTTAGCTCAAATTGTCCATATATTCTTCAAATGAATAGCAAACAGTTAAGGCTTGATGATATGGTGTACTGTCATCCATAAAAATTCCAACTTTTTTAGGATTATGAGGTCCATGAATGGCTGCAAATGGTCTCCAGGTACCCGAGCATAACCATTTCAAGTCAATGATCGGTTCAGCTGGACCAGAGGATCCAGTCCATTTCATTTCAACACAGCTCAGACCATCATGGAACCACCACCAGCTTGTTGACAACTAGGGTACATGGTTTCGTGGGGACTGCGCCATTCTCTAAACCTACCACAGCTCTTACCAACTGAAATCGGGACTCATCTGACCAGGTCACGGTTTTCCAGTCGTCTAGGGTCCAATCGACACGGTCAGGAGTCCAGAAGAGGCAGTGCTGGCAATGTTGTGCTCTTAGCAAAAGCACTAGCGTCAGTCCTCTGCTGCCATAGCCCATTATCGCCAAATTTTGCTGCGCTGTCCGCACCGATATGTTCGACGTACGTTCTGCATTGGTCTCTATGGTCATTTCAAGTAGTTTTGCTTGTCTGTTAGCACAGATAGCTCTACGCATATTCCGCTGCTCTCGGTCTTAAGTGAATGCCGTCGGGCGCTACCTCGTCCATGGTCAGAGGTAATGACTGAAATTTGGCATTCCCGGCACGCTCTTGACATTGTGGATCTCGGAATATTGAATTCCGAAACGATTTCCGAAATGGAATATCCTATGCGTGTAGCTTCAACTACTACCCCGCATGAAAAGTCTGGAATTTGCGTCGTAATGCTATAATCACGTCGGGAACCCTGTGACATGAATCACCAGGGTACAAGTCACAACTCCGCCAATACACTGCTCCTTTCTACCTTGTGTACGCGATACTACCACCATCTGTATACTCATACGCGTACATGAGTAACCCATGACTTTCCTCACCTCAATAATTAGTAGCAAGCAACTGATAGAGTGCCTTAAAACATGTAACTTCCACTACACATACCAACCAGGCTTCTGAAAGCACTATAGCACAGCAACTGTGTTAATGAAAATGATAAATCATGGAAACAGATGCTGTCTAGAGTCTCCGAGGTTACTTCTTGGTCCATTGCTTTTCTCGCTTTATATAAACATTTCATCGGGCCTTCATTCTTGTAAGTTGCACTCATGTGCTATCGACATAAAGTATATGCAGGTGCCAGCTCCAAGGACATCGCTGCCGCCGCATCAGATGAATGACAACCTTTGTTCAGTAACGAGATGATCATAAAACTTAGTCCCAACACAAATCTTAAGAAGTCTTTGGTCATCCTCAAATCACACTAAAAGTCGATTAGTGCACATTTTCGTGATCGTATCCAACCAACCTATTAAAGAAACATTAAAAGTTTTCGTCACAGTGTTGAACGATCACCGATTTTCAGAAGAACAAAGAACTACAGCATGAAAGCAGGAAATATTTGTCTTGCATACAAGAAATGCAAAAAACAAAAAAACGAAAATTTAAGGAAAAGCCTCAAGTCTGTAGACCTGCCGACTTTATACTCTTGTGATGTTGTTCAACACAGCACAAATAATGGAAACTTCAAACAACTCGAGCTTGCTCTGACTGCTTGCGTAAAATACGTGTGTAATGCTCGGTTGCTTAATCATATCAGTAATTCCTACACAAAGTCAATATCGGACTGGTGTCCTGATTTTCACACACTCCATTTTCGTCATCCGTTTCCTAGATACCAGTGTCACCAGTAGCCCTCCTCACGCATCACGTACCTATCATCATTCCATGAGCGTAGTACCAAGTCGGTTACTTCTAGCATCTTGGTTGTATCTTTGGATAACACTAAATCTGTCTCCTCCTCCATTTCAGTCATAAGGGTACAGCTCTGGAATAAACTACTCTGTGACTTGTGTCTTACTCAAAGCAATCTACACTGAAGAAGAGATTGAAGATTTATGTGTTGCCAGCAACGAAGTATGCCTTTCGTAGTATTCCAACTGTTTTCCTTCTGCAAGCGGGAATCAAGTATGTCGATCAAACTCTAAGATAAACATACTTCGTTCAATGAAACTTCCGGCAAACTACCGGACGTCAATAACTTGCTACCACGATATTTCGACGCAGAGTTTTCTGGCCGTCTTTAGGTGTATACTAGCGAGAGTACATTGAGCTCTCCTCTACGTATGCACCGGCGCTGGTTTAAACATAGAGCTCTGTATACTTTCGCCCGTTTACAACTAAAGATTGGTAGAAGACTCTGCGCCGAAATACAGTGGCAGCAAGTTACTAACCTCCAGTAATTCGCCCGAAACTACATGGAAAAACCAATAATTCTGAATACATGGTTCACTCATCCCTTCTATTACTGTTATTTCTCATTCTTCCTCTGTTCTGTCAACTTCTGGACATTAATTCCTTCTGTATAGGTTGTACCTAGAGGATAGCCTACCTAGGAACACATGATGATTTTTGGTCGGTGCTTCGGTCTACTGACTGATTTTGGAATCACAAGAAGAAATGCGCGTTAGAGATCGCCATAAGCAGTTCTCCCCATTTCCCACAGTTTCTATTGTTGCTAGACATGAGAGTCTGTTTTGTACAGCATTTGTAAATAATTCGAGTTCTTTACATTTAAGTGCTATAATGTTAATTCTTGAGTTACAGAATTTTGTGACAAGTAAAATTATATTTTTTTAAAAACCTATTTATGTAACATGTGGACGGAGAAGCCATACTTCTTCGGTCATGTATCATCGTGTACCATGAAACAGAAGCAGATTTTTTTCAGTGAAACATGGGATATTCATAAAGTAATTGAGTTTCGTCAATATTCTGACAGTTTTACCTGCCTTGAAAATGGAAACCTGTGACAGTTTTCAATAACTCCACTTTAAAAGTGTATTTGATTTTTAACTAGTTTTCGACGATACATCTGCTTAATTTGATTTCACTAACTGATTACTGGTGTGTAACTGAGTAATAATGCTATACATAGACGATTAAGTACAGTACTGACAGGATTTTCTCGATTGCAACCCTTCTAAATTTTAGTAGAATATCTGTTCCTAGGTATTTGACGATGTTATACTGTTGTTCCTTGGAGTACGCTTTCAAATTAAAAAAGAATATACCTAAATTTTCACGATGATTCTTGTAATTTTATCAAAAGACTTCAGCACATAAGAATTGAATGCCATTATTTAAAAATGGAATAAGAAAATATTTTAAGCTTCTAATGCATAATTGGCTAGGGACGAAATTCTGAGACTTGTTCCAACATATAATAACACACTCTCCTTCCTCAGATCACTCAAATTCGACAAGAATGTCATGAGGAAACTACGTAACACATTGTTAATAAGACATATTTATTAAATTCTATACATTTTTATTATTGTTATCATTATAGAGGGTGTACCTTATATCTTCTCCACCGCATGCAACTTTATATCAAGAACCAAAATAAAAAAAATATATCCTGCGAAAATTGTTCAACTACGAGAGGGATTTAACGGACGTGATTGCCTTCCTTGTAATTTTTTCGTTACGAAAATACGAACAAAGGTACATCTTTTTTAAATAGGATCATAGCATTTTCTTATTCAGTAATTCCCTTCCTCTCCTCAAGATCTTTCCAAAACCCTGTCATGAAAGAAACTTAAACGTGACTATTAAAACGTAACACAAAACAGGATTTGAAACTACTGCACAAGCAACTACATTTACATCTACATTTATACTCCGCAAGCCACCCAACGGTGTGTGGCGGAGGGCACTTCACGTGCCACTGCATTACCTCCCTTTCCTGTTCCAGTCGCGTATGGTTCGCGGGAAGAACGACTGCCTATAAAGCCTCCGTGCGCACTCGAATCTCTCTGATTTTACATTCGTGATCTCCTCGGGAGGTATAAGTAGGGGGAAGCAATATATTCGGTACCTCATCCAGAAACGCACCTGCTCGAAACCGGAACAGGAAGTTACACCGCGATGCAGAGTCTGCCACTTGAGTTTGCTAAACATCTCCGTAACGCTATCACGCTTATCAAATAACCCTGTGACGAAACGCGCCGCTCTTCTTTGGATCTTCTCTATCTCCTCTGTCAACCAGACCTGGTACGAATCCCACACTGATGAGCAATAGTCAAGTATAGGTCGAACGAGTGTTTTGTAAGCCACCTCCATGGTTGGTGGACTGCATTTTCTAAGGACTCTCCCAATGAATCTCAACCTGGTAACATGAATCGTCGATTTGCTGGAGTTGACAGTAAACAAATAGAAGCACAAGAAAACTGCGCAAAGGTCATTCAGCCAACCTATTCAGCTGAATATCTGTGTGAGTACAGTGTACATTAGCTGACGACATACCGTTTCCGAAAGTAATACACTCTACTGACAATGCTTGCGTTGCCATGAATGGGAGTATTCTCCAAAGCGTGAGCCCTTTCACGCCACTACTTGCTTTTTCTTCATTATTAAATTGATAATCTCTTGATGCATGCCAAGTCACACGACGAACTACTTGAAATGTAGACTTTGTTCATCTGTTAGTTTTCCGTCGTCCTGTTCTTCGATCTTCCTTTATGTTTACACGAAAATGATTCAACCAGCGAGAAACGGTGGTACTATCCACTGTTATCTCACTTTCTGCTTCCGTTAAGATACTATCGATTAGCCTATGTCGGTTTACTGTTATGTACTGTAAGTTTTATCATTTGAAACAGAAAACAGCCAGAGTACGGTTTAAAAAAGTTTATTTAAATCAAACCATTACCCGTTTCGGATTTATTACAAAACTATCTTCATATGGTTCCTAGAGACTTCATTTCATTTGTGCTGGGGCATCGTTCTGTATTTGTTACTGGTTTTGTGCACTAACGCGTACAAAACGAAACTCCTCCAGGAATGCTAGGACATCTGTAAGAACTACCTGAAGATGGTTTTGTAATGCATCCGCAACCGGTAACCATTTTATTTAAAAAAATTTAAACAATGGCTGTGTCTGGATGCTGTACTAAATTGTAAACTTAATAATTGTACTACACCTGCAATTCTTGTAATGTCTATTTGTAATGTCTTCTTGGCTAGGCCACCGTCTGGGTCTGCCGAGGGCTGTTGGCAAGTGGGGTGCACTCACATCTGGTGAAACCAATTGAGGAGCTACTTGATAGACGAGTAGCGTCACCATTTGCAAAACCTGACAACGGCTGGGAGAGCCATGTGCTGAAAATATGCGCCTCCGTATCCACAACCACTGACGCCTAAGGGCTGAGGATGACACGGTGGCCGGTCGGTACCGCTAGGCCTTCAAAGCCTATTCGGACCGTGTTTGTTTTGGTTAGTTAAGATCGTAAAGTGCTACCTGAAAGTTAGGTGTGTCGCATACCTATCGGGCTTTACCTCATTTCCATAGCTTAGGTTTGCGTACGCTATCAGTGTCTTACTACATTCCTCTAGAAACTAGAAGCGGTGAACTAATCTACGGAATATTTACGTTGTACATAATTACCTACTGTCTGTTACTTACAAATCATTAGCATTTATAGCAAAATTGAAAACGTCAATATTTCATTCAGGTCTTATTCGAAAAATAGTGATTTCTTACGTGAAACAGGAAGCTGTAGTGAAAAATACAAAACACAGATTTATTAGAAGGCACTAGAAAACGAAATTCCCTCAAAAACAAAGTAAAATTCATTTACGTTTCTTCCCCAAATGCTACCATACTACCGGTAATCCTATCATTTATTACGTCACTAGCCGACCGGGGTGGCCGAGCGGTTCTAGGCGCTACAGTCTGGAACCGCGGGACCGCTACGGTCGCAGGTTCGAGTCCTGCCTCGGGCGTAGATGTGTTTGATGGCCTTAGGTTAATTAGATTTCAGTAGTTCTAAGTTCTATGGGACTGATGACCTTAGAAGTTAAGTCCCATAGTGCTCAGAGCCATTTGAACTACGTCATTTATATATTGTACCAAAACGACCGAACCGTAGTTTCGGCAGAGTACAACTCTAATTATGGCAAAATTGAAAGATGTGCTAATCTCCAACGTCGATCAGCTGTAGAATTTTGGAACACGTATCATGTTCGAGTATAATGACTTTTCTGGAGACTAGAAATCAACTCTGTAAGAATCAGCATCGAAAAAGACGATCATGTGAAACCTAGCTCGCGCTATTCATCCACGAGACTCAGAGGGTCATAGACATGGGTTCCCAGGTAGATGGTGTTTCTTGACTTCCGCAAGGCGTTCGATACAGTTCCCCACAGTCGTTTAATGAACTATCAGACCAAGTGTTTCATTGGATTGAAGAGTTCCAAGACAACAGAACGCAGCATGCCATTCTCAATTGGGAAAAGTCTTCCGAAGTAAGAGTGATTTTAGGTGTGCCACAGGGGAGTGTCGTAGGACCGTTGCTATTTATAATATATATAAATGACCTTGTGGATAACATCGGAAGTTCACTGAGGCTTTTTCAGGATGATGCTGTAGTATATCGAGAGGTGGTAACAATAGAAAATGAAATGACCATATAAAATTAATCGTCGGTAAAGCGGATGCCAGAAGAATCATAAGGAAATGCAATCCGAAAACAAAGGAAGTAGGTTACAGCACACTTCGTCGCCCACTGCTTGAATACTGCTCACCGGTCAGGGATCCGTACCAAACAAGGTTGATAGAAAAGATAGAGAAGATCCAATGGAGAGCAGCGCGCTTCGTTACAGGATCATTTAGTAATCGCTAAAGCGTTGCAGAGATGATAGATAAACCCCAATGTAAGACTCTGCAAGAGAGACGCTCAGTAGCTCGGTACGGGCTTTTGTTGGAGTTTCGAGAACATACCTTCACCGTGGAGTCAAGCAGTATATCTCGCGAAGAGACCACTAGGATAAAATCAGAAAGATTAGAGCCCACACAGAGGCACACCGACAGTCTTTCTTTCCACGAACAATACGAGACTGGAATAGAAGGGAGAACCGATAGAGGTACTCAAGGTGCCCTCCGCCACACACCGTCAGGTGGCTTGCGGAGTATGGATGTAGATGTAGATGTTGATGTTTTAGCTTACAATAGTTTGCGCTTCGCAGATGAAAGCCGCCAAAAGCGCTGAATATGTCACGGATTTCCTTAGGCTGACTCGACTGTAGATCTATCGTTCCTGTATTCTAAAAAAAAAAAATAGAATGCATAAGCTATTTCTCACGACGACTCAAGACACAAATATTTGAATACTGCTCGTCAATGTCTCTTGATTAAGATTTTAGAGAGATGTTTAATATTATGTCGTCATAATACTGCTTTACAGTAAACGAAATTGGGTTCAATTAGCAACTGATGTATCAGCGGACTTTAAAGTTAATTAGACAAGGAACTCGCTGTCATTTGGAATTATTAACTACGCGGTTACAAAAATTACACAGCGGTCCCCCTAGGGCGTGGCAGCAGTTATAACGGTCCGGTGATGTGGATGTGATTGCATGATGGCTGCAGGAAAGCCCTCGGGACATATCTGTTAGTGGACACCAGGTAGGTCACGCCAGAGAAATGCCTGTGTAATTACATGCGTGTTTCACGTTAAGCTGGAACAGTAATGAGAAGAAGGCAAATTACTTTTGCGTCATCGGTAATGGGGTATACAAGAAGGCACACAGTTCCGCTGGAAATCGTAATCAACATTCCTCTGCGAGATACTTCAGCATTCGGATGTAAATAGGCTCGATGTGTTGGAGAGACGACGACATTTCCTCTCGTAAAGTGTAAACCTTTAGCTGGCAGTTGGCTTTCAGCAAGGTTCAAATGGTTCAAATGGCTCTGAGCACTATGGGCCTTAACATCTTAGGTCATCAGTCTCCTAGAACTTAGAACTACTGAAACCTAGCTAAGCTAAGGACATCACACACATCCATGCCCGAGGCAGGATTCGAACCTGCGACCGTAGCAGTCCCGCGGTTCCGGACTGCAGCGCTAGAACCGCACGACCACCGCGGCCCGCTTTCAGCAAGGCAGTAGATTTAGTGGATATAGTGCTATAGGCGGTATTGGCACAGGTCGTCAATGAAACGGAACAGAATGAGAGGGACCAACAGTACGTCAACGAATTGGATTCCGATTCTGTGGTTGTGGTGAGGGTAGAAAGGGGGGGGGGGGGTAGAGGATAATGGCGTCGTCTGCTAACAATGGGAGTCATCCTGTTCTTATATTGCGAACACATGTTATAGTAGTATAGTAGTACACTGAGTAATGACACCGAGATTTTCAAATCGAAACATGTGTCCCCTTTACTGCATACCCCCCCCCCCCCCCCTTTTAGTACAGGAGTCCCACATAATAGTTAAGAGCTTGGCGCTGTAATTTATTATGCGCTAACCATGTACCAAAACGGCTAATACTATCAGCATTGCCTGTATTTATTAGCTGAACTTAAAATTTAAAGCCCTGTCATAATATATCCATTGAGAGGTATAACCTAATGTTAAAGGCTTAACACAACAAGTCAGCTATTAAAATCAGAAATTTGTCTTGAGGCATCATAGCTCACGGCGCCCAAATTACCCCGGCTAAATTCATCCACTATTTGAGAGCGAGAGCAGTTAGCGGCCGCGCGGGATTAGCCGAGCGGTCTGCCGGCACGGTAACGTAGCGTGTTCGGTCAGAGGGTTAGCTGCCCTCTGTAATAAAAAAACTGAGTTAATGGATCAACGACGAAGTGAAACGGGTGTCTTGCGACGTCCGCCCCGAGCAGATACAAAGAACGAAAACGAACAAATTGAGATTTAAAAAAAAGCGGTCTAAGGCGCTGCAGTCATGGATTGTGCGGCTGGTCCCGGCGGAGGTTCGAGTCCTCCCTCGGGTGTGTGTGTTTGTCCTTAGGATAATTTAGGTTAAGCAGTGTGTAAGCTTAGGGACTGACGACCTTAGCAGTTAAGTCCCATAAGATTTCACACACATTTGAACATTTTGAAGCAGTTAGCGACGTCCAGCAAACTTTACGCATAATTTCGACCCTTCTCACAACTTTCCCTCTGACGCCCTCCACCAAATATTGAAAGGAAAACACTTTATCGGCTATTATATTTTTGCTGTTCATACAGTAAAACTTCAACATCGGGCATGAAATTTCATTGTATTACTTCTTTACTACTGCCCCTATTCGCAATATATTTTCCAGACAGTAACCATGTTTACGATTGAATGTACCTGTGAAATTATATCACAGTACGACACGTAGTGAGGAGATATGTCACGAACATTGTGACACTGTGATGAATGGAAAACTAGTTACTGACGCTGTACTTATCCACTGTTTGATAATGAGTTAGGTAATTAAACATTTTAAGCTGTTTTAAACATGCGAGTTCGATTTCTTGACGAATCGGAGTGGCAGTATTATTGGGTTGTCACTATTTTTTATTTTTCTGTGCTTTATTAGTCTTAATGGTGGTGTTTTAAATTCCTTTATCAACGATCTTCTAATTACGAAGATGATTCAAATGAGAACCTTAATTATTTGTTATTGTGCAAATGAGATAATACAGAAAAATTACAAATGTATCATTTTTCGCATTTTACCTCCTCAGAAGTGTGTGCATAACTCATGAGAAAACTCTTTTGGTAGTGAAGGCAGCGTCGCATGCACTGCCGTTTCCACATGTCCTTCGCCTCCTACTGCTTGTTTCAGTTGTCTCAGCCCATGAAAGTCAGTCACCCCGAAGTCTGATGAGTTAGATGGGTGTTCGCTGAGAGTCATATTTCGTATCCTTCGTTGCTGTTACAGTCGATTGGACGGTATGTTGACGAGCATTGTCGTGCTGCTACAAAATGCCTCCAATTAGTCCTCGTCTTTTACTCCTGATAGCACATCGAAGATGACTTCGTAAAAGATGTGAATAAGAATTACGAATTTCCAGCATGCTGGAGTATCTTGGGTCGGGAACTTCAGTTAATCAGTAGAACGAAAAACAAGTCCAATTTGCAAATTATTACTTTTTATTCATTCTCGGCCAGAAACTATAAGCCTAATCAATAAAAGGTAATAATTCGCAACTTTAACTAGTTTTTCGTTCTACTGAGGAAGAATTGTTGGTCATTGCTATTCTCATTTCCATGCAATGTTTCACAATCACCTCTTTTCCTTCTCAAAAGAGAATGAAAACGACTTTTCCTCCCCATTTCTGAGTGCGGAATGTTTTGGTTTTCGCAAATAACTATGGCGCCATGCTCGATCTCTTCGTTTCAGGTCGCGGACAGTGCACCCAGGATTCATCTCGTGTAACACCTGCATCCAGGTACCCATTGCCATCGACGTGGAAACAACGTAAAAGCCCCTCACAGGCGTGACATAACAGTCGGAATGTTCCGACACAAGTAAATACTAGTAAGCATACGATATCTTTGTTTCGATACGGTGTCCTTTTTGAATCTAATCAGTGTTTCGCAAGCAAAATATTTTTATCGAACCGATGTTACGCGCATATCCGAGTAGTCAGTGAGCAACATTTTTTTGTCTATTATGGTACTGCCGAAGCCCAGCCCACTTATACCCTCCCCCCCCCCCCCCCCCCAACCCTGCCGTCCGCCGGGCTTATTTATTTGTTCGTCTGCCATATTGTTTGTTGTAATCAAGCAGTGCGTGATTCTTGTGTCTTCGCGACGTCAAAATTTGAAGTTTGGACATATTTTATTAAAATAAATTACACAAAGGCAAAGAGAAAACGATGTGTTAAAACTGTGAAATTTTGTGGCAATACGGCCAGTTTATTTACACACGCCAGTACTCAGAGAGATGTTGTAAAAAGAAGACCAGGAATTCTACCCGCTCCTGAGCCTGAAAAAACAATTGAAAGGCATCTGTGAACATAATAACTATTCTCTTTTGATTTCCTGTGACACAAAATTATTATATCTATGCAGGATTATTTTTTTAGGTTTCTAGTTTTTATTTTAACGTTTGTCAGTAACAATTTCATTCACTATGTAGCTACGAGTATCATTCTGAATTTCGAAGTCACAAGATACCTGTGAAAATAATACGAGTATGTCGAAAGTAAAATTAAAACGTACAGTGCTGGAAAGCATCATTTAAAAAACTGGATAATTATTAATAAGGAAATAAAAGCATTTAATGTGTTTTATTACAGTACATAAAATAAGTAATCACGTAAAATATCACACGCACGCAGCATTACTTCCTTTACACAAAAAATTTGAAAATATCGATACTTTGAAGTATCGCTGGACATGAATATCATCGCTGGACGACTTGAGTACTACTAATTTGGTAGGTACTGATACTTCGACAGTATCGGAACATCCCCATGCGACATTCAGCCAGCTGAGCAATCAACGGACGTGGCACCCATCTTGCGTTTAAGTTATTGAATTGGAGTACATCGTGGACACTACTGTATGTTGGACCAACACAAATAAGCAAAATAGTGGCTACTTCGTTTACAGCACTACTACTGTATTCCATTTCTTCCTCTGTGGCAATATTTTCTCACCATACAGTGTGTCTGGCCCCGGCACGAAACCGACCTATCAACTGAACCTGACATTTGTCTTATATAGTCGTTGCCGACCGCAGCGCCGTTGTCTGAGTGTTTACATATCTCTGTATTTGAATATGGATGCCTATAACAATTTCTTTGGCGCTTCAGTGTATACTGCATGCGCCCCATGTTTTTCGTTTAATTCTTACAAGGATGTCTTAGCTATTGCAAATTCATAAGCTCAAATTTTCATGACTATCAGTATGGGGTCAGAAGTAATTATTTTATACTTTTTAGTCCGACTGACTCAAATTTTCATATCAGTATGGGATTAGAAGAAATTATTTTATACTGAAATCCGGTATCGCTGGACATAGCGGATCAGGTTGTGGAACGTGGCCAAGTCAGTTACTGTTAGTTACACAAGAATACAGAACTTTATTCCTCGAAAACACAATGCACAGTCTTCTCTTTGAACAAGGATCATTACACGGCTGAGGGCCGAAGTAACTTCTCGATAATAGTTCCTTTTAAAACACAAGGATTTAGAGAAACGGCTGAAGGCGTTACTTAAGTATAATTAAAATGTCTTCTCGGCTAGAAACCCAAGTAATATTCCAGATCAACAAGGAAATTTCAACATAATAAAAGGCAACCATTGAAGACAAGCATTTACACAGTACAACAGAAAACAATCTTAAGAAAACTTGAGCCGGCCGCGGTGGTCTAGCGGTTCTAGGCGCTCAGTCCGGAGCTGCGCGACTGCTACGATCGCAGGTTCGAATCCTGCCTCGGCCATGGATGTGTGTGATGTCCTTAGGTTGGTTAGGTTTAAGTAGTTCTAAGTTCTGGGGGACTGATGACCATAGATGTTAAGTCCCATAGTGCTCAGAGCCATTTGAACCATTTAAGAAAACTTGAAATATCTTAACGGCTGAAGGCCCAAACAATAATTCAAAATAAATAAAGACAAACCTTAAGATAAGCATTTACACAGTACGGCTGAAGGCCATTTTGAGAATACAAGATAATTAAAGAGAAACCTTACAGACAGGAATTTACACATTACGGCTGAAAGCCACAGATTTTAAAACAAACGCGGCAGAAGGCCTAAATACAGAGCAAACAATAATTTTAAATAGAACACGGCTGACGGCCTGATTTTAAAATACTTCACATAAGGTTCGGCTGAAGGCCATATTCTGAACATAGAACAGACAAAATTAATACACGGCTAAAGGCCTGGCACAGTACTTGTGACAAAAGAAAGCTCAGTCACAAAGAACAGAACAGTGGTGCTCAGAAGTGTTCGAAGGGTCGGCCTGGGGAGGAAACTCTAACAACAGTTTAGGTGAGACAGGCAGCCAAGCGTAACACAAAATAATAGGGTGGCAACACGACCTAGGGACGGCTGAAGAACCAACCAACAACCTAATCAATTCCCTTCCACCCGAGCAACGGCACGACAACCGTCTTGACAATTGGCGTCTAAAAACAGTCAAGGCACAATAACCAGACCATACGCAGCGGAGACTTTCTCGCTGCTCTTTCGCAACCGATCGACTGACTCCTACTGCAGTACGTAGACAGCTTTCATCTGCTCAGCGGAAATCACAGAAGCTACACACAGTTCCACGTAAACACTTGCACCAAGAACTCCGACAATCCTAAAACCAATCACCGTGGAACAACAAGGAGAAATGACAAGTCACACAGCCGGCCGGTGTGGCCGTGCGGTTAAAGGCGCTTCAGTCTGGAACCGCGTGACCGCTACGGTCGCAGGTTCGAATCCTGCCTCGGGCATGGATGTGTGTGATGTCCTTAGGTTAGTTAGATTTAAGTATTTCTAAGTTCTAGGGGACTGATGACCTCAGAAGTTAAGTCGCATAGTGCTCAGAGCCATTTGACCCATTTTTGACAAGTCACACACAGACAGAGTTTCCATTAAGCGGTCGCCAACTAAATACACGTCGTCCGATGACACGACCGACCGAACAACCAACCAAGGTCGTCCGCACTCAAGTTATGAGTGTCGGCAACGGTCGGGCGAGTCTTGGTTGTCCGGAGCTGACTACAGCTCCAACCCGACTCAACTCTATGTCCCTTCGGAACTCGGAGACATGGCGATCCGGGCTACTGGCTCGGACCCGCCCATGCAGAGGTAACTCTTGTCCATCGGCAACGACTTCTCTGTACGAGAGAGGAACCGGCCCACGTCCGGCAAGATGACCAACTGACGAGGCCCAGAAACGGTCAAAAGACCAAATACACGTCGCCCAACGAGGCGACCAACCGGCGGTCGTTCCCGCTCCAATCTCCATCCATCGGACAGTTCATGTGTGTGGGCAGCGGTCGGGACGTACTGGCAGTCCGCGCCTCACTGGCGCTCCGTCTCCGACTCAACTCCCGACTGACGACGACCCCAAACACTAACGGTCGCTCCAGAGATAGTACGACAGTGCATTTACCGATAAGAGCTGCTGCTGCCACTCAGGGGCAAGCAAATCAGCAACTTAGTTACGCCGGTAAATCTAATTAAAAGAAAACGAGGCGACAGCACCATAAAACAAGATGACGACCAATAAACGGCATGGCCGCGAGCCGCACACGGCTCATATACTTCTTTGATATGACCGAAAAAAATGGTTCAGATGGCTCTGAGCACTATGCGACTTAACTTCTGAGGTCATCAGTCGCCTAGAACTAAGTAGTAATTAAACCTAACTAACGTAAGGACATCACACACATCCATGGCCGAGGCAGGATTCGAACCTGCGACCGTAGCGGTCGCTCGGTTCCAGACTGTAGCGCCTAGCATTTTCAGTAACATGATATGTTCGGTATGCTATGATGTCACGATCAACAAAGCTTTCCAGTCCGAATACATTGGGTACGCCTGTTCCACCACGTACAACAGCGACTGTTAGCCATCCATTTCCGTGGGTAAACGAATCATTGATATCGATGCTGAAGTTCAGTCTGCATCCACAAAAGACTGCAGGTCCGTCCAGTAGTGCGTGTGCAGCAACAGATTTTATGGTATTCTTTTTCTTGTCGGCGGCTGATGTGGTCATTTCGACGTCTTCAATTGTTTTATATATAGTCTGTTCAGGGCTACGCTACAATTCAATTTATTTGTGAAAATACAATGTACAATCTCCTACAAATTTAACATATTCACAAGTACCTTTACCTTTAATCCATATAAAAACAGTTTCATTAACAGATAATTTACGTCTATTACGTGTATACAAGGAAAAGGGTGAGGGTGACATATATGTTGATTTGCCAAAGTCTTTATTAGCATTTTCAGTAACATGATACGTTCGGTATGCTATGATGTCACGATCAACAAAGCTTTCCAGCGACTGTTAGCCATCCATTTCCGTGGGTAAACGAATCATTGATATCGATGCTGAAGTTCAGTCTGCATCCACAAAAGACTGCAGGTCCGTCCAGTAGTGCGTGTGCAGCAACAGATTTTATGGTATTCTTTTTCTTGTCGGCGGCTGATGTGGTCATTTCGACGTCTTCAATTGTTTTATATATAGTCTGTCTTGCACGACGACGACGACTGTATCTTCTGTATGGCATCTTGGCAGCGTTCAATGCAGTTGCCTGTGCAGCAGCAGCAGCGCGAATGATCCGCTCCGCGGACTGCGCTCGCTTTTGTAGGCGCGCACTGGCGCGGCGCCAGATAAGGGACTTAGAATATTTCAGAGTGCCAGCCGAGCGTTATCCCGGACGCGGGCACTAGTCACACTAGGTGCCCGCGTCCGCTGTTTGTCAGTCACAAATAAATTGAATTGTAGCGTAGCCCTGAATTCTGTAGCGTAGCTGAGAACCTGTAAGCGTACATCTAGGATCTGTAGACATAGAGTATGTAACAGCATGTTACGTCAGCTCTCTGAGCGCTTGACCTTTGACCCCGCCGATAAGGCGGTTGAAGTCCATCTTGGCAGCGCGCCAGCCGCCGAAGACTGTAGCGCCTAGAACCGCACGGCCACTCCGGCCGGCCTATATGACCGAAAAACGTGTTATTTTAAAAATTTATTTTCATTTAAATCATTATTATGCCCCTAAGTCTAACCCGTGTTCATGGTTGTCACGATTGCTGGCGTCACGTCAGAGATTTAAGTACGTTAATCTTGAAGATACCACTTCAGCATCTTGTAAACCCTTTTTAACAGAGAACAATCTGGCTAGAAACGCCTTCCGTCTTCGATGCCAAAGCATTCATGGCGTAAGTCGACGATGCTCTCGTCATGCACTGTCTGAGGCAGCCTCTATTCGCGACGCTGTTGGCCTCAACACGTGGCATAGTGTTTGGCGTGTGGCGAATACAGGGGCCTAGCAGCTATGCGTCAATAAATCCGTCGCCGACATTCCGTAGCAACTCGGCCGGTGGCAACACGTCACTCCTCTAAGCGCAGTTCCACCAGCACCGAAGAAGCTCACGTTGGCTGTTAATACTTCTGGTTAGTCAACGGAGTTTCAGCTGGACACCGGAGCTGCCATGCCATTAACCACTGAGGACATGTATCGGTGGCTCAGTTTGCCTTCACTGCAAAGGGCTCGGAGACTGGTAGCGTCTCGCTGCAAAAAGAGAATTCCTGTCCTCGGATGATTATCAGTGGCAGTTAATTACAACAGGTCAAGCAGTGAAGTTTTCGCTTTAGAAGCCTTTACGGCATTTGGTTCAGAGTACTGGACCATATTAATCTATTGTCAAAATCAGTGCCGTTTTGTAACTTACATTGTCTTCGCAATTCATAGAAAGTGATTTTAGAACCACCGCTAGATTGTGAAAAAATCTTACTGCTCACATCTTTATCAAACCGTTACTGGTTCAGATATTTTGTAGAGCTCGCCCGCCGCCGTTTGCTGTTAGCCAAGTTAGGAGCTAGACGTCATTTTGTCAGTCTCAGCTAGCCAAAGGGCAACTCCTAAGGTTGTCACTAAAACAATCTAACGGTTTTTTACACTTTTGTAGCGATTTCGAAGCAGTTATCAATGCTCATAACGGGACCGTAGGAACTTCCCCTCCCCGCTTTCATTCATATTGACAGGGTGTGTAGGGCACGACTACGACTTCAACTTACATTAACAAGACGACACAACTCTCAACCATTTCCGAGAAAATCGAGTTTGTAAATCTTACGCATATTTATGCGTTTTTTATGGTCGCGACTAGTCGAGAACTCACCACGTCATTATTATGACTCCGCGAACTGTCGTTATAGTATCGTTCATTCATTATTTTCATAACACATATCTAGAAAAAAGAAGCGAAAATTTTCGTAATGTGACTGGGAAAGATGGATACACAAGAACATGTAAGTAGGCTGTTTATGTTTTCTTATTGGTAACGCCACGCAGCGCACTGTATGAAAATCACTGGCTGTGCTGTGTGCAGTCTGTGGCTAGTTTGCATTGTTGTCTGCCATTGTAGTGTTGGGCAGCTGGATGTGAACAGCGCGTAGCGTTGCGCAGTTGGAGGTAAGCCGCCAGCAGTGGTGGATGTGGGGAGAGAAATTGCGGAGTTTTGAAATTTGTAAGACTGGATGTCATGAACTGCTATGTATATTATGATTTTTCAACACTATTAAGGTAAATACATCATTTGTTCTCTATCAAAATCTGTCATTTGCTAACTATGCCTATCAGTAGTTAGTGCCTTCCGTAGTTTGAATCTTCTATTTAGCTGGCAGTAGTGGCGCTCGCTGTATTTCAGTAGTTCGAGTAACCAAGATTTTTGTGAGGTAAGTGATTTGTGAAACGCATAGGTTAATGTTAGTCAGGGCCATTTTTTTTTGGGATTTATGAAAGTCAGATTGCGTTGCGCTAAAAAATATTGTGTGTCAGTTTAAGCCCAGTCACGTGTATAATTTTTCGAAAAGAGACTTTTCAAACATTCAATCAAATTAGTATAGTTATTTTATTTATATTATTTTATCTACATCTTTCGCAAGTATAGTATACGAGCATTGCACAGAAAGTAATGCACCGCATTTTTTTCTCAGCCGAAAACAATGACAGGAATGCGAAACGTTACGTAAGCGTCTGTTACTTCCGACAGATAACGTAGCCGCAGGGTAGTTTCAAAATGGCGTCTGTAGGTGATGTACACTCTTTGACATAAAACTTGACCGGCGGCCGGCCGCTTCAGAGGCTAAGTCCGCGCCGATCGCGACATGGGACAATAAAACTGGCCACCTCGCTATTTCTCTAAGTCCGATAAGCTGCACAATCTGGCAACACTGTAGACTGCGGCACTTCCTGGAGGAAAACTTGTCCCATGATGGAGAAACTATAGGCTGATTGCACCTGTGGTCTAGCGGTAGCGTGCGTTGTTTCTGTTCATAATGTCAGTGGATTGAGAGCAGCTGGCATAAAATATTTTTATAGCCTCTTCTGCCTGAATACTGAACACGTGAATGTAATAGTAGCGCAGATTCAATCTATTTCGCTTTCTGACACACCGATATCAAAATTTTGTCCAGTAACCATTTTGCGGCAGATTTCCTGCAGACTGTCCTCCTCTGGACGCCGTAATCGGCAAAGCTCCGGGATCCACTTGCTGGCTACCGGCAGTGGCCGTGGCGACAGCTGCGGCGTTGCACTCCCCCGTTCTTTATCGAAAGCGCCTGCTACCGCTCATCGCTTCTGATGATTTAAAACGCTTTATTATTAAATGTTGCTCCACAGATAATTTCTACGATTTCCATTCACACTCAAAAGAACGGAGACAGACGCCGTGATTAGTAAACGGGTATTATATTACATTAATCGGTGAGAGCGGAGTATGGCCCGAAATTAAGTTTATAGACTGGGACGAAATTAAACCACGTCATTACATTCGATCAATTAATAACTGCTTCATACCTCGTTTCTTTTCCTTTCAAAGTCAATTATTTGTGCAACTTTTGGCCAATATTCGGATGTTTTCGTCAAGCCAGAGTGAGCGTCTGTGGTGTAAAGTGTATTACAGTCTTGTTTCATTCCTTATGGTAAGTCTATGTGATAAATTGTGTGAATACCTTGCAACGCATGCTCTGTAGCAGTGCAAGAACACTGCACATTTGGTGTTCCATATATGGTTTCATGAACTATTTAACGTTGATCGGAAGTGATATATGACGAACAAAGCTCAAATTCGTATCGTTGACAGTCAATTTGAATCTTTTCAGGAACCATTTTACAGTGAAGCATCTTGGCATTCGGAAAGCAGACATCCATGATATTAACATAATTTACTAAGTTGAAATTGCACGAAGATTGATGTGTAAAGGCATTGTTCAGATTTCGTATAAGGAATTTTTACTAGCAGTTTGCAACTCCATTAATTAAAATTGAAAAGTTGTACTCAGCAGCTTTCATCGAGATTGGAACTGCAATCTCATATAGCCCAAGCATCGCAGCACACAAGGGAACCATTCCTTTTTTTTTTTCCCCACTGAGCTAACGACACACTGCCGGCAACAAGCCCACGATAGTCATTGCGATATTGCCTGAGCCTCAAAACGCAACCTTAAACCCACAAACAGGTTTTATGTATGTGAAGAACGCCGTTCTTGGAGTCCAGAAATTAAATACACTTTATAGGTGTCTCATCTTACAGTGAATTATATCGTATGAGTCTTCGATGTGGAAAACGAATGTCAAGTGAATTTAGCGAAGTAATGCCGGGCTACACCTGGAAGTAAATGCTCTATCACAGTGTTGACAAATACTTGCTACGACGGTGCCAATTCTCGCCTCTCTTACGAGGCAGCTCTTCAGCGAAATGCTTGCCGTGATTCTCCGATACGGTTCTTCAGAGAGGAGACGCGCGTGCACGTTCGGTTTTCCTGCGGCGTTCTCCCCTGACAGTTTCTGACGTCGCCTTGTGGGCTATGTATACATTTGAGGCTTTCAATCATCATTAATCCAGAATGATACACGCTTCACCCTCCGGCGTGGAAGAAGGCTGTTGACGCTGACATATCATTTCAACGTTGGGAAAGCAAAACGGATGGTTCAGTGTTCCTCATTCAGCGTAAAGCATGTGAGATAATTTTCCGTAACGTTCGTAATCACCTCAAAATTCAATCGAAGTAAAAATACATCGGAAGCGTATTTGAACGGAATATAATGTAAGATATTAAACGCTTTGCTCCTCGATGTCGAATGTATCCACGTGCAATCTTTTGCAGCAACATATAGAATGTCATGATTACCACGACAATGAAGAAATATGTTGGTAGGGATGGAAGCAAGAAGAGACTCAGTCAACAAATATTCGATTCCTCATGGCATTCATTTCATTTGACACGTAAGAAGAGGTAAAACGGGATATTACTTTCGTTAACGCGAAAGATATACCAGACATATGGATAACGAGAAAGTATGCGTCTTCATACGTTTCCTCCTTGAAATCTGTATGCTCTATTATATACTAAGTAGCTTGATTATTGTTTCCGTAATGTTACGCTCTTGTTTGGCCCTTAAAGATGAACAGGTTCCAAATGCGTGTCTCTGCATGAAAGTAGTTGTTTGAACCCTTCCTGTATTGTTTGTGTTTTTTGCTTGGAATTCATGAAGCAGACCACTGTGCCTTCTCCCCTCGAGGGTTAGGTCTCAAAACTAAACCGTTTTTTATCCAATGGCATAATTTATTCAGACAACATCAGCACAAGACTATCAAACAAAGTCATCCATTTACAGTTGCAACACACTAACCAGCAGCTGACCGAAGGGTAATCCACGGTCATGGTCCGAAATTAGCAGCTCTCTGCTACTGTGGCAAAGTCCGTACTACATTTTCGATTCCGCAGCACCTGTTTATCTGGTAACGCTGTGTTAAAACAACAGGAATAGTTGCAGAGTTGTGCCAGCATATCTGTCCTCCATTGTCAACTTTATGTATCTCTTTTCTCCTGTAGCGTTGATCACGAGAAGTAGAAGTAAATGAGTGTATTCTGCATAACGTAACATTCAGTATTCCCTTCTTTCATAGCCACTCTTCATGTGTATCGATAGCAAATAGGGATGTGAAAACTCTTGCGAGTGAGAGAATGACAATAATAATCGTAACAAGAACAAGCAAATGATGAATGAAGTTTATTGCAATGCAGAACGAGAATGGCTGTGAAAATAAAAATCTATAAAAATAGGTTGATCATTGAGTTGGCACAATGCAAAATCTTCTTAGCATTTTGTTACTGAATTTAGTTCTGGATGTTTGCAGAAAAAAAGGAAAAGTCGATATTTCTCGCTAGTGTAATATAATGTGAACCTTAGAACACGACTCAAGCAGGTCTCCAAGTAGCTACCAAGGCAGTGCTGCAGTCTGTTCCCTGACACTGCTCTGATGACGGTTAATGCAGATAGTTCCGATTATGAAATACAAAACGTATTGCAGGTTACTTGTTAGGATCGTAACATTAAATTTGCGATGTAGATGGCACATGAACGTGACGACTATCCAGATTACTTATCAATATAAAAAGACAATATTATTTGAATGGAGCAGGATTACTCAACATGAATTTTGAAATTGGGTTACTGACCGCACAGGTGCTAAACGTCGTCAAGAGTATACCAAGTCCCAATCGCACTAACAGTATGAAGCTCGCGGCTTTCACATTGCTATCTGCACCCTACTCCAGAGAGCCCTCGGAGGAGCTGCACTAAGTTGCCGATGTAATGGAAGACCTTCAAACCGATAACAGATCACATATTGAAAAATACAAGCGAATTCTCTTGCAGCTTAAGCTTATTGTAACTAATCTAAAATGATTGGAGAGCAACATTGTCCTATTCAAAAAAAGTAAAATGTTACACACTGTTGACGTCAAACGGACATTATATACGTCCCGTCTTGTGTCCTACTCATCTATAATATCCGGTGTACTATCAAAATGATTATATATAATGGATGCTAATGTAATGCATCGATACCAGATGGTGGGTTCACAACACTATTGATGCGAAAATAAAAAATCAGTTCGCAAAAGCGCAGCTGTACTTTTTCGTACGTTTTCACCTCCAGATCTACCACAGATAATGTATACTGACAAACTTAGTCATTGTCCCTGTAGTTTTTTCCCTCTTGTTTCAGACCAAGTTGATTAAAAAAAGTACAAATTCGTGACTCTTACAGATGCTTCGAATCTGTTCAGTAATTTTGTCAGTAATTTTGATGTGACTTAAGATCAGTTAGGTCTACGATCATGGCAACCTCTGTGAACATGTTAGGACACACTTACATGTGACAGGTATCACCTGATTTAAAATTTACTGAAAGGAATTGATACATCGTTTGCAGCAAACCTGGAACAGCTTTCGGAGGCAACTACCATTTTATAAAGTCACTACAACTACGCTGCCAAGGAATTCCAGCATAAACACTCTCATTGCCACAATCGCGGCTGCAGTATATAACTGATAAACTCGCAAAATGAAAGATGAGACAAGGGGTAGCTTCTGCATGAAATGACCTTGTATTCACAAAATATTCAGAATATTTCATAGAGAAGACAAGAAAACGTCAGGCGAATTTAGCAGAATAAATCTGTCCCACAGCTGCAAATCATTGTTATGCCTACAGGATTGCCAAGTGATGCCTACAACGTTGCAGTCAGGACCACGCTGACAGCAAGAAGAACGTGGTTTCGTAGCCTGAATATTTCATGATAGGATCCAGACATCCAATCTGTCGCGAGAGATTCTGCTCTCCAAATTTTTGGCCATGTGCCTACAATTTAGTAATAACCCTCTGATGGCTATTCCCATTGATGTGATTCGGATGACGAGAAAGCCCTGCTATGGGTTATCTATATGTTTACTGAAAGCAAGCGACATTACATAATAGCAGGAAGCCTGTCATATACTTTCAGATAATGTTTCCTGAACCTCAGACATATATCATTTTAGCATCCTTACCCCATCAAAAAGGATTTCTTGTTATTGCATTTGACATACAAGTTACAACTGAAGGCCTCAGGTGTCTTGCTTCCCACATAGCAAACAATGGTTACCACTCTCACTGTCGCATGTCATACCCTAATTCCTTCAGCATCATCTGGTTTAGTTTCGACTACAGTTCGTTATCCTTAGAAATATGTCCATATTTCAAAAAGTATAAGTATCATCTCTATGTAATGTTCACTGCGGGGTTACTCAAGAAGCTTTTCGAATAGAAGCGAAAATCGCTTAGCGGATGAGAACTTTATTTCGTGGTACACCTCAGAACGAAAGAAACAAAATAACAGGAAGAGCAGCAGGCTCTTCATACTGAGCGTGGGCACTGTCAACGCAGCGCCCTTAATTTGGCCATATTCCTCCGAATTTACTTCCCGATAACCCAAAGGCGCTGTCACTACAAAAATATCAGCATATTCACACAGGAATTACTATCCACATGTAATTGCTAGAATACCTTGCTACGTCAGGTATCAGGTATGTGTTATCAGACGCTCGATCTGAGCTGTTAATTTTTATTGAATCAACCTGCTGTGTTAAGGAAATTGATCAGAGTAACTGAATGAGTTTATTATTTTGGTATAATGTATGAAAACCCACTTTTCCCACTTATCGTATCCTAAATATACGTCGACTGGGTTGAGAGGACGGCCGGCGAGGCCGTGCGGTTCTAGGCGCTTCAGTCTGGAACCGCGTGACCGCTACGGTCGCAGGTTCGAATCCTGCCTCGGGCATAGATGTGTGTGATGTCCTTAGGTTAGTTAGGTGTAAGTAGTTCTAGGTTCTAGGGGACTGGTGACCTGAGAAGTTACCTCCCATAGTGCTCAGAGCCATTTGAACCATTTGTGAGTGCTCGGAACCATTAGTTTATAAGTAGGAATGTGTTGATTTACCATAATTTTTTAGTAATGGTCAATTTCAATTCATGATTTTGGTTAGTTTGTATCAAAATCTGATCTGGAAGTGCAGGAACATATTAACTCGTGGCTTCAACTAATCGAGCTGCTACGAGAAATTCATGGTAGAAAGTAATGTTCTTAATTTTGATCTGAAAAAATTAATTTTCAAAGAAGCCATTTGTAGCTTGCATGTGTTTCAATTTGTATTTTGACGGGTTTCTGAAATTCATGGATGAAGGAAAGGTTGCTAATTTAATATGAAAGAATAAGAAGTCACGTTTTGTGAAATGAGTCAGTAGAAATTTACGTGTGAAGCTGATTTTTAGAACAACAGGATTTGAAAGATACGTGGGAATCAGTGAGACCGGTTTCTTGAATTAAATAAAGGGGAACCAGCATAACAGTAATTCGTGTAGCCATGCTATGCAATCTATACACGAACTGTAAGTATTGTGAAAAGTTCTGTGTGTGTATTTGTGTATCTTTTGGAAGGGAGGTTTTGGATGGTATATTATTTAATGGTCTCGAGATATTATTAGGAAATCAGTCTAAGTAACTTGTGGAGGTTTTTTTTTCAGTTGGAATAACGTGCCGCCCACGAATATGAGCGGAACGTAAATTTCAGAATCGCGACCGCGCGAACTTTCCAACCACGCGAGACTTAGTTAACATCGAGGCACATCGATAAGTGAGAGGTGTTTTTGGGATGAGACAGTGATTGAAGAAGTTACAGAATTTTTCTAGAACTAGTCCGCGTTGAGATACGATCATTGCTTTGTCCAATGGTAATAAGAGTGATAGTGTGTGGCTGTGACATTATGAATCAAGCATTGTGGGCTATCCTTCGTTCCTTCCCGTAGGTGAGACAATGGTTATCTTCGTAAGAAACCATAGGAAGTAGAAATATCTTTATATGAGCTGTTACAAGATCATCTGTTAGGGAATTTAATCCTGTATGTTACTGGTAATACCGTTATTATGTTTTGAGAGATGAAAGTAAGACAGAATGAAACGAAATAGATTGTAGAACGGAGGAGGAGTTGTTATGCAGGTCCAGTTACGATTCCGGTTACTTACGCTTTTTCTTTAAACACCGTCAGGTGATTAACAGTGTACCAAATTTGGGGTTAATACTACAAAATCAAACATTTATCCGTTGTGCATACATTTATTTATTTATTTCCTTGAGTAAAGAATTTAATTAGTAGTTGCTATGTGGAAGAATCACGCAGTGACACATTTAATGAGAATACACAGGGACCATTTAGCTTTAGTAGGTTTCCGGAACACTTTAGGACCACGCAACTGGTTTGACCTTTATTTTTCTTTCAGTACCCTACCCATCCTCCCTCGTTTTCTATAATTGCTCGAAGGCGTCTGAGAAGTGATAAGGCTAAATTCCTCGAGAGGTTGAGATGATCGTTGATCTCCCACCATGTATTCTCTATATTTTCCCACAGAGTTTCCGAATTCCTTGACCCAGGTGGTAACGACCTCGTAACCTCCGCCCACATATTTTCAATGGGGTTGAGGTCTGGTGATTTTGGCACGAAAGGAAGAAGTTTTATTCTCTGCTGATCTTGGAACCAGTTCTGGACTGCTAGGCTATTATGAATCGGGCTATGATCCTGTAAAGAAATGATCATCCATTAATTTCGAAATTCAGTACTTCTAATACTATGAATACTTAATTTCCATACTGTGAAAAAATTCGACAACTGCAATGGCTGTGTAGTCTAAGCTACAGGTCTATAAATCATTCGGAGGATTCCACAGTCCAAAATACTTTGCTGATAGCTGTTGACAAAAACCTATGCTGACAAGGGGAGGGTGCTGGGACGGAGATCAGGATACAGAGCGAATGGTAATACAGTTTAAGGCGCCAGTTATAACACACAGGTAGGCCTTCTTTCGGAATATGGTTCAAATGGCTCTGAGCACTATGGGACTTAATATCTGAGGTCATCAGTCCCCTAGAACTTAGAACTACTTAAACCTAACGAACCTAAGGACACCACACACATCCATGCCCGAGGCAGCATTCGAACCTGCGACCGTAGCAGTCGCGCGGTTCCAGACTGAAGCGCCTAGAACCGCGAGACCACTCCTATGCTTTGGTAATGATGAGGTCGAGTGTAGGTTGTTCAATACAGTGCAGCAGTCTGTTGAACTGTTAGACTCGTTGCATGGTTGTAAAGCTAATCTGCTTCGCTTATTCAAAACGATTGATTGCCTTCACTATAGAATTCTTCCTTCTGTACATCCACTGTCAAAGATATATAGAAGAAAAAAATCTGTTTTATAGTGAGATATTCTCTACGGACTTTACACGTGATCGTTCGCTCAATGTGTTGCATTTACGGAAGGCGGCCGTGGCCGCTGACGTCACCTGTTCACACCTCGTGCCAACGCGGCCCCGCGCTCGGAGTAAACGCCTGCAGTTGAGGTAAATGGCTGATTTCAGGAATGTTAATAAAATAATCTTCCCTTCATATTAGTGAAAACTAAATATCACTACGAGTACGTATCTTTATGTAATGCTCATTGCTCAAGAACAATTCGTGTATGCAACGTTGCTGTTATGACTAAGATCAAGAAATCTGCAAATCGTAACCCAATTCATATATTTGCATGCACCTACGGAATATTAAACATGAAAACAGTTTGTTTCTTTGTCATATAATTTTTAATCAAGGCAATGCGGGCAGTTGCCAGCTGATATCAAAACTGAATGTAAAGGATGAATAATGAAAAAGATATACAAGAAACAAATCTCTAACCCATGAACAACTGTGTACTATCCTGGAAACGTGCTGATCCGGCTATCACACAATTTCAAAGGATGAGAAAACCATCCTGTCCACTTTTCGGGGACGATATTTCCTGACAGAAAGCACACTAGGGTGAGCGGCTTTAGGTTGAGACACAAGGAACCTCAAACTACGTCACCAGTACGTTCACTCTCCGACTCCTACCCCCGTCACCACGCACTTCCAATGTCAAAGTGGCTGGCAGAAACCAGCGCGAACGACCTGGGATTTGGTGATACAGGCCTCGTCTCTCCTGTTTGACAGATGTGTTATCATTCACCCATGCCAGGAGGTGAGGAAATGCACTTACGAAGACGTTGAACACATTTTAATTTTACATGTGGACTTTACTGCGCAGTTATATTCTAAGTTACGAGAAGTGACCTGGAGAAAAAGAGTGTATACCTTGGGGGAAATGTTATAGATCATGACTGTAATGTTAGTAAAGTACTGTAAAGTATATTTTATCTCATGCTTAACTTTAAGAGAAAAATCAGTCAAGGCAGTCAACAGTGAAAAGTACAGCATGCCTCCAAGAAACGTACGAATATCGTACTATTTTAATAAAAGGAAATATAGATCGGTTTATTGGGGCAGGCCAATTCGGGAACAAAGTAAGAACAACCAAATCAGTTACAGGTTCGTATGTGCTGCTAGTTAAAAGAGAAGAAATGAACCGATAAAGAAATAATGCCTTCATTGATTTAGGAATGGTTCGAAATGGAAGGTATAATTTTACTATTATAAAAAAACTGGCCTGGATTGAGTTGATTAGCTCAATAATCAATACAAATGGAATAAAATGGGAATATAACGTCTGGAAATGAGTAAGCGAGGACGTCCTTTGTCTACATATCTGCTTCGAATATAGGGTATTAAAAACAAGAAATCCATATTTCGAGAGCTGATACGATGGACAGAAATAAGACAAACATATTCAGTAAACAAGAGCAATGAGTCTGAAATGATTATCTTAAGAGCAATGAGCACTTCCTCACCTTTACCACTGTGAAAAACATCTGTCTTTCTACTTAAAACACTTTTCTTGTACAGAAGAAGTGCGTGTAGCTCTTACGATATGCAGTTTGTCTTGTTTTAGTCCATACTACCGACTCGCAAAGTATGGAAAACCACTTTCCTTAACACCGTGTATATATATTACAGAAGCAATACAAACAGCGGAACAGTTAACATTAAAAGTTAAATTCAATTGTGAAAAGATACGCTGCATCACATTTGTTAACAATTTCCTAATCATTCCAGATTTAGAAACAAAATGAACAACATTTTGCAGGTATTACCCGAAAATCGAGAAGATAATAACACTGGAATGTAAGAACAACCACCAATGGTAATGGCAATGAGAAAAAGTAATAAACATAGGAACACAGCAATAAAAACTGCTGGCATTAAAAGTATAGCACTTCAGCCACGCCAGGACCAGAATGAGAGAGAAATAGATGCTTAACAAAAGTAAAGCGAATAAAAGTGCTAGCAAACCATTTATGTTTACGAATAATATTCTTTCAAGTAAACATACAAGTGATAGAAACATAGAAACACACTGCAAAATGGACGATGTGGAGTACTCTTTTCTTTGGAAGTGAAAGACTGAATCTGAAAAAATAAAGTATAATCCGCCTACAGGTAACAGGATACTGAATGTTGTGGAAAATGACCAAAACAAGGTAGACGGAGATAGAAACGAATCGCAGAGTCGTGTAAGAAGTAACTGTGGAGAGAAGCCTAAGAAGAGAAAAGGTAAGTAGGAAAATTTATGTATATCAGTTTTTTATACATGGCGTCTTCCTTACACATACAATTATCGAACGAGGCACTAAGAAAGAGACTAAGATGATGCCCGGGAAAGCTATATTTCACGGCCATCAATATCAAAGCAAGGTGGAGATATCAAAATTATACGTCGGACAAAGTAGATTAGTCGCTTCGATAAGAAGTAGAGCCTATCAAAGTAATGAATAAATCGTAGGAGAAACCGGAAATACTCTTAATTGTTCCACACGTCCACTGTTCACACCTGCAGAAGATATATTTCACCGCCTGGGTACAGCATTTCAGCACTCGGCTTCATAATGGCATTCAGTATGTTAATGTAGGCCTCTCCGTTGAGAATTCCTTCTATTCTCCAGAGAGGACCTGCCCCATGAGCCGAAATATAGCCCCATACAGCTACAGAGAACCGTCCACTTCTTTGTCTTTCGTTAATATACATTGGCTGGAAGCGTTGTCCTCGTGGGCGGTATACCTAACGCAAAAAATATTTGCGTGTTAATGCAAATATTCACAAATTCAGGGGTTACAATTACTTATCAGATGAGGGATGAACTACTAAAATTATGATATAGGGAACTGTTTATATTTATTATTTTGTGCTTACTACAAATGTAATGTCACTAACAGCATAAACTAATAACTTTATAGAGAAAATTTCGTGTCTCACCTGAACAGGGGCGTCGCTACAGGAAGAAAATATTTTTTCATCCGAAAAGATGACTCTTCTCCAGTCAAAGTCGATATGTTGTGCGGCAAAAGCCATGCGGTCAATCCTCTGATAGTCGGTCAATGACTGCTTTACAGCAGCTCTCCGACAATATAATCCGGCGTCTTTCAGTCTCCTCGCAACAGTCTTTCCGCTGCCGGGAAACTGAGATAGCTCTTTCAAGCCACGGCAACTGAGGAATGGATTAGCACGTATATTCTCCAAAACACGATGATCATCTGCTGCAGTAGACACACGGCGCCGGCCACTTCCTCTTTTCCGCCCTATATAGCCCCTTTCCTGGTAGTCTTTCCACCAGCGTCTAGCTGTTCTTGCCGGTACTCCACACTTTTCTCCAGCTTCTGATGCCGAGTAGTTGCCATGCTCAATCAGTGCAACCACGCGCACCCTACTCTCTCGATTCCACTGCGACTGCATTGCGACTGTCGCCCTTGTGACGTTACCATGCGTTTTATAGAGAGAACCATTTACAATTCAGTGGAGAAACAACGACTGACAAAATAAAAGAATATCTTTTTTCAGTTATCTGACACACAAAAATATAAACTTCGTTAAAATGCTTTGTCGTTTCTTTCTTAACAGTGATTCTTGACAATCATTAGGCAAAATATTAAACGATGCTGTTGTTCATTTAAGTCAGCCCACAAATAAGCAATGAAAGATAAATTAAGGTTTCTGTCCCACTTATAATATCCATGTAATCTATTTGACTTATTACTTGAGTAACATGTTGAAAAAACACTGCGCCCTCTTGACACTGCCACTCGCAGCATGTGACGTCATGAGCAGTGGGCCCAGACACGTGGTGTTTGTGTTGACGAAACAGGAACGCTGCTGCAGCCACCGTGGTGTGAAAATAGCAGTCGGTCTTGACCATGATCACATCACTCGACTACCCAGAAACTGACTCCCATTCTCAAATCCAACGAAACTAGTGAAATCTGCGTTACGCGACTTTTCATCATGACAAAAACACCCTTCCCATACGCTACCAGACTCGAAAGCATTCAGTAAATGAATTTTTCGAAATGTATATAAATCACTTCTGTATCTTGTGACGTAAAACATGGGCATTGATACTGCCCACAGTGCTGCTGCCAGCAGGCCCTTCTTCAGAAGTGGTCTTTTGTATTTTCGAATCGCTGCTCAATTTGATGCTCTAAAGCAAGCCAGAGCTTTATGGGTGTCTAACTTACGGTGTGACTAACACACGATATAACGCTTTAGGAATTATCTGAGGCCGGAAACAATGAAAAAATGTGCGTCATCAAGGAATGGGCTGAAATTAAAATCAGTGATGGTCGCAAGCGAAACGTTACCTAACGTGACCAGGTATTCTATCAATTACACGTCGGAAGGAGCTCCCATATGAGTACACTGATGCTTTTGTATCAAGATCACATTTTGTTCTATCAGGATCTAAATTCGATTGAAACTGGTCCAACTTCACGGCACTACATCAAACCCTCCGGACGCTCGCTATGGTCAACTTGCTCCTCTTAATATTATTTTGTTTCACTCGGTCTGGAGTGTGCTGCAAATTGAAAGGCTCGTTCAGCGGTTCTGAGCACTTTTATAAGCACAATTTTTTGATTGCATCACGGTAAACATTGCATGTAGATGTTATTTCTCTTTCCTTGATGTATAGCCTTTAATAAAAGGGTAATGAGCAGCAGTAAAATTACGTAAGGCTATGCAGAATGTATTAGGTCAGGAAATGAGACGGTGGTAGTCGTAGGCGTGGTTTCCCATGTGGGCAGCAAAATAACTGCTGCGCAGAAGTAAGAAGGATATGAAATGTTGTCTGGAAATAGAAACAATAGCTTTATTGAAAAATAAAATCTGCTACATCCAAAAATGAATTCAAATATCAAGGCGTATACTCCGAAAGTATTTCTCTCCGTTTCTGCTGTTATTTGATGATGTAGGTAAGCACGAACAGTGGTAATACATGGGCTTTAACCATGATACGAGTCACAGACGTGGGAATATTACTCAAAGGGTTAACAATTAGGTTTTCTGCTCTTTTTAGACATGTAGGCATACCGCCATACCTGTCATTCGGACTGCAATGCATCCGCATCCGTTCGTGAAGAATTCCTGCTAAGGAAACGGAATCTTCTTGCCACTAACGTAGTCAAGGACTCACAACGTCGTACACCTTTGTTGGCAACTGTGTTAGTATGAGAATGATTTGCGGTTGTGGGGCTACATTGTATCTGCTACATCCATTTAATATTTTCTTGTCATCTCGATCAAATATTGTCAATAATTATCACAGAAGGAGTGGTTTTGAGTTAGGAAACGTATTTCAGTTCAAAATGGTCGCTTCATGCGAAAGGTGGTCGTACTCTTCATGTTTCACGTTGGGAGCTGTATACGTCAGCTACGATTATGGTAAGGGCAGTATTTACTACTGTGCGAACAAGGCACTGCTGCAGTAAAGTGCTCAAATTGTGTAACCATAGCTGCTTTTTTTTTCATTAGTTCCAGTTGTTCTGCAGAAGCTTGATCTTATCAATTCCTTCCGCTAGTGCTCTTTTTTAAGTTCTAATGACTAAAGGACCAAACTGCTAGGGTCAACAGTCCCTAGACGTAGAAACTACTTACACTAACTTTAACTTATTCGAAGGACAACACACACATTCATGCCCGGGGGAGGACCCGAACCTCCGGCAGAAGCGGCCGTGAAATCTGTGACACGTCGCACTCGACCGCGCGGCCACACCGCGCGGCAACTACTATTCTAAAGGTCAAAACTGAGAGACTATTCTTAGCCCTCCGTATCGTATGTGTTTCGAAAACCTCTCAGGATTTGCGACAGTAGTATTCCTCATCATCTCGGTGTCAAACAAGACGGTAACAGTCACTGAAGCAATACACGAGGTTATTATTGATGTGCCCGCAGCTCGTGGTCGTGCGGTAGCGTTCTCGCTACCCGCGCCCGGGTTCCCGGGTTCGATTCCCGGCGGGGTCAGGGATTTTCTCTGCCTCGTGATGGCTGGGTGTTGTGTGATGTCCTTAGGTTAGTTAGGTTTAAGTAGTTCTAAGTTCTAGGGGACTGATGACCTTAGAAGTTAAGTCCCATAGTGCTCAGAGCCATTTGAACCATTTGAACTATTTAACACAAAATGACATTAAAAATTTAAGTTATTCACAAGCAGCTAGTTGAGAATATGTATTAACATTAAATGACACGACGAACCGTCTTGTTCTGCATTTGGATTCAAACCCAGCTCATGCAGACTAAGCAAAGATTTCGTGACTGACGGACACTAACAGTCATTCCTGATTAGGCATACAGAGAGTGATATACCTCGATTTTAGACAGTATCAGTTAGCAAATATCAACTTTAAATTGCATAACGCAAACATTTTTAACAGACACGAATTCCTACCCAGCATCTATTGTCCCTGTTAACGAACGACGAGACATGTTAAATATTGCTTCTTCACAAGTAACTTACTTGAAATGCCGTGAGGTAAAGCTGTGTGTTGGACACGGATTCGAACCCGGAACCTAATCGGATTGCTATCGAAGCACAGTCAAATGTGACATATCGGAATTTTGCGGCAGTAGCTAGATGTTTTAACTGAAATGACGAGACGAAACATTAATTTTTACTTCCCAGGACTCCAACCCGGCACCTATCGCTGTTATATTCTAGAGAAAACGAACGTTAAATATGGGTTTGTTGCACCAGCAGTGACATGTGAGCATGTTTGAATTGAAATAATATGACGAAGAGTTCAGCGCTCACTGGGAATAGAGCCCCACACATATCGTTGTTGACTACACACAAAGAGAAGTCAGCTACCGAATTTTTCTCCACCAGCTGCTCAGAATAGCATCTTGAACTTACAGTCATCTCGCAAATAGTTCTGTATCTCACTGGGAGTTAAAAACGTCAGATATCGTTAGTGTTGACAGCGAATGAAAATACATTAAAAATCAAAATTATTATCCACCAGCAGATAGGTGTTCTCATGATAGAGCTTGATAATACATAATTAAATCTTTAGTGCCGGCCAGGATTCGATCCCATTCACACGTAATATGTGAAGGTGTTGAGGAATCTGCAGTTTTGGACAAACAACAAATTGTAGCCGAGCTGTATTGCCACGAAGGGATCAAATTCCGCGTTAAGGGCGGTCTGAGTTGCATTCCCAGTTCAGAACCAATTTTATCGACATACAGAAGCTCAAATAAAAGATGGAATAAGTGTCCTGTGACCATACATAGCGTTTGTGTCGTCACTTGAAATAAATAACTAGTATAAGAAAGGTTACTGGTGATAGAGTTTCTACATGTCGCCACTCCAGACTTTATTGTGGTTCAACCTACCGTCTACTTGGTAAAGAAGGAATATCATCTTTAATGTGAATTTTCAGACCACGCAGCCATTATATCTCCTTCACTTGGTGTAGCCAGGAGAGAATGGAATCTGTCTCTCCCTATCTAAAATCATTGACAGAAGTGGGAATCGAACCCAGACCATAGGTATAACAACCTACCATCCGTCCAACAGACCACGAAATCCCCTTCTCTGCGAGTCATTTTTCTATCGTAACGCAGTTGCGCCACACTAGATGAGAATTCTGACACACAGGCTCCCTGTAGTAATTTGCAGCATGTTCAGTAAATTCATTTACCTGGTTGACCGAATCACCATGAACTAGCTGCCTCGGCTACCCAGTGCATACATTCGACTATTTTGTAATCACAGAAATAAAATCACGTAACTGCCACCTACACACAACTGCCAACAGTGTAGGATGCAGAAGTTTAAATAGGAAGTGTTCCTTTCCACTTGAGCTATTCTATTGCGCTATTTGTTACTAGAAAACGTCGCTCAGTCCAAAAGAAAAGCTGTAACTGTTTGTCTCTCAGAAGTCAAGACCTGGCCATATGCATAATCTCACAGTGCTGTGGAATCAAAAAGTTCTGGAGGAATAGTTGCCGAGCTCTGGAGCTGTTGTAGCTACGTGTCAGCTTGTAGCATAGATAAGATGTCGCGAGTTCGAATACATTCAGTGCCACATTTAATAAAACGCAATTCTGCTCTCTGCTGAAGTTATCAATCTAATGGAACTTTGAACTTAATTCCCTTCACTTCTCAACCCAAAGTAGTCGCATGTGGAAAAAGGACTAACTACTGTGACATTTTGTTCTGTTCAGGTTTAATAGACAGCAGGCAGCAGATGCATCTCGAAGATGTGTAGGGAGAGCGCATCGTGCCATAATATGTCAGAAAAGTATTTTCTACATTAGCTGTCGTGTGGTAGTGATATTTTATTCTTCTTCAAACTTTGACAGCTTTAACTCAGAACAAGTTTTCTACATGCATGTAATCAATAAACTGCATGTGCATTGTCAGACTGTCATAGGTAACATCAGAGAATTCGCATATATCGTTGATGATTAATTTCTCTCTCATGTTTACTATTGTTTTAACAACACTAAAGGAAACCTTACGAAAATTGTGCACTGTATTATAAGAAATGAAATAAAACTAACCATGATAACCTTACGACGAAAGTATCTGTACACAAGCATGCCTCTATGGACACGAATTAGTAAAATACTACTCACTTAGATTTTGATTGGGTCTGTGTTTAATTGGTATGCTGTGTCATACTCAAGAGGTATGCAAATGTGGCATTTCATAAATATAGTTACGTATTCCTAGAAACCCAAAATTCGCTTGTCAGCAGCGGAAAGAGGCCTTACCTGTTGTGCAGCATTGTAAGTTTTTCAACATTGCACTATGAGCTGAAAGCGTTTTCTTGCGATTTCCTTATTGATGTTTGATCTGACTGCTTGTAGCTCTTTCACAGAAGGGATAAAAACGTTACAGTCAGTGAGACTGGAACTGCGAACCGTAACAGACGCTGTTTCACAGGTCAGCACGTTACCACAGAGCTGGCGAGGAGGTATGGATCTCAGCTTCCTATTTCGAGGGCAATAGTAACTAGAACTCGTAAACCGCTATTTAAAGGTCGAGATTAGTTGCGATTTCCACCTTCAACGACTTTCCTGGGCTGAAAACCGTAAATTTTCAATCTTTTGTTACCCTTCAAGCGATAATAACTCAGATTATTCAATGGAAATGACAGGTAAAATCAAGTGAACTTTGAGGCTTAATACCGTGCACACCAGGAAGTAACTCGTCGATCACAGAGTTGCCAAACATACGTTGCCTTGTTGCCAAATCTCAGTTACAGTACCAGCAGGAAGAAGACGAACCGATGTGATCCTACAGCGGTCTGGGAAGTGACCATAGCTGGTGTCTCCAAGTCGCGGCTGCTACGGCCTGGAATACGTAATGCGTCTGATTCGCTTTCTGTAACTAGGTTTAGGGCCTGGAGCGTAGTTACTAATAATACTCAGAACTGACTGCAAACTGAGCATCATAAATCAGTAACTCTCATTGTTGTTTTTATATTTCTTTCGTAAGTGTACTCAAAACTAAGAAAGTCATTCACAGGCGTTTTCGTGCCTCGCCGATAGTCGAGCACAACAAACTAATAATAAAAAAAAAGAATGTGTGTGTGTGTGTGTTTGTGTGTGCGTGTGTGTGTGTGTGTGTGGGAGAGAGAGAGAGAGAGAGAGGGAGGGAAATAAAAAGCAATGAGAGAGAGTGTAAAAAATTGTTGTAAAGAAATTGAATCATGGTATTAAAGAACTTTTTCATTAAAATGACACGTTCCACATCATTACGAAATGTCGTATTCATGATCTATTGAACAAGAGGTAATCTAATGTAATCTAATCTAATCTAATCACATCATATTGATGATTAGCCATGAAGAGTCATGAATTACCGAAAGTTTTGCCAATACCAGTTACCAAATCTAAACTTGAAAATAAAAGACGACAATTTTTGTAATAAACCGTGACTCCTATCAAAACCCTTTCGTCCCTGTTATCTAACCACGAAAGATGTCTGGTATACCTCCATTCTGAAGTAACAAAGTGTGCATGCATTTAAAGATGAAGTGCATGATGTGAAGTTCTGTGACGGAGATACGAACCCAACACGTAATCCGATTGTTAACTAAGAAAAATCAAATGTTACGTATCGGCTTTTCTTACGAGCCGCTAGGTGTCTGAATCTAAAATAAGGATACAAACTTTTGTGCCTAAGCGACAATCGAACTGCACACCTATCGTGCATCCACGAATATAGCGTAAGTATCAGTTGCTTACTCATGAACAGTAAGATGTGTGCGTGTTTGACCAGAAATAACGACACCTGTTGCGATTGTTGGCAACACATGAACAGACATTGAAATTGCGCGTTAATTTTCATTAGCAGGTCGGTGTGCACTTGATAAAGCTAGAAATGAAATTATGAATATTTTTGTACTGGATCAGGTTTCAGACCCACATACTTACCTTTGGAGACCTAGAGGAGATTGCAGTCTTGGGAAAAGGAACGAAATGACTGAACTATACTGTTCCGAGAGATTCAGATCCTCGAAAGAGGAGATACGAATTCGAATCGCAGTCCAGCACCAAATTTTTAAACGTCTCTAGTTCAATCAAGTACAAGTAAATTAAGAGCCCTGTCCCTTTAAACGGCTATCGGTTCATTAAATAAAATAAAATTTGCTAATGTAAGTAAGCTTACTGGCGACTGTATTTCTGTTTACCATGATTTCCGCTGTGTCATTTCCCAACGTAAACCGGCTCTGCCCAGTCGGTAATGAAGGAACGTGATGTTTAATGCGGATTCTGGATTATAACGTCTTTCTCTTGAGGTTACCAGAGGTAAAATAAATATGTTTGTGCCTCTTAAAAGTAAATGCCTGAACCCACGCATTGCACCTGTGATAGCTCGTTCCACCAGACCATTGTGGTCACATTACCCAGCCCCAGGAGTGTGCTGTAACGGATGATGTGCTTAGCTTACAAAATTAGTCACGGTGGAAAAAATGCGAGTCTATTAAATGGTCAAGTAGAAGCAAGCTTCTGACGCAGAGATTATGCTATTCTCATGTCAGCAGGATGTAAAGACTCTTCTAGGCATCATAGGCAGGATGTGAAGCCATTTTGATTTTTCACAAATTCAGCAAATTTCGTAGTTCTGGAAAATCCACTGTGAAGTGTGAAGTTGCCGGATAATTCGATTATTACTGTTATTATTAATATCATTTTATTCATACCGCTGCTGGAACACGACCGTAGTCTTGAGGTAAAACGCGAGACCAGCTAATATGACGTCTGGCGACCGAAAGCACATATCGACAAAATTTTTATCGCCCCTTTCCTCTCGGTGCTGAAGCTATGAGTGTAATACAAGCGAATCTACAATATCATATTAGCTGGTCTCGCGTTTTACCTCACGACTACGGTCGTAGTCAAGAGTAATGTACTAAGACTGGAGTCAAGACTTCCTCTGGGAAGTGCCGCAGTCTACATGTTGCCAGATCGAGCATATTGCCAGACATAGAATTCTGAGAGGAGCATGACTGTATTGTCCACCTTACGTGAACGACTCGGCGGTCAATTTTTTGGTCTGAGACTGTATCTACAACACATATTGTACGCTTAAGACCCAGAAGAATTTAAAACAAAATGTATTTTTTAAGAGAGCAACGTTAACCATACCGTTCGAAGTATTCATAGTATTGTATACGTCTGTGTAAACGCCTTCCAATGACCACTCAAGAAAGACAAGGATACACAGTCTAGCTTCAATATTATAAATACGCCTCAGTTTGTGGATGGACTCAGACTTAGGTTGATAATAATTTTGAAAATTTAGCAGCCCTGTACCCATTGGTGTTAAACTCGTTTTCAACCAATGGTTCCCACAGCTACAGGGATACTACTTGTGATACCTCTTAGACAGAATACTTAAGCAGTGTTATCAGACGAAAAGATCAACCTGACACAAACTGTGGGAAGTTTGTTTTACAACTTTCGTACCTGGATATTCAGCTTTTTCCTATTTGAGATATCTGTGAACGTTGCTGCTTAAGACAATTTAAGCAGAAACTAAATTCCCTCAGCTTCGACAATGTTTAAAGAAATCGTCTTATCGGCACTAAATCGTGGTTTGTGAATTGTTTACCGGCCGTACTCTTCCGTATTTTGCCGGTTGGAAGGCGAAAGCTTACTGACAAATTTCACACAGAAATTACTGTTACAGTGTAGTTATGGAGCCAAATGAGTGAATTGCGTATTTTCCGGTGAGAAAGAGCACTGGCAAACAGTCTTCGCTACATTAGGTTATTTAAACTGGTGTCACTCTGAGCTAGACTTTATGGTCAGCGACTAAGTGTAAGGTCAACGTTTCGGATGCGAGTTTGCGACTGCGAAATACTTTCCTACATTATAGAAGCGAATATTAAATTTGAACTAATATTGCGAAAATTTTGTACTTGGACAGCTTAGAATGAAAATACTTCTGTTTATTGCAAAGGGAAACAATAGATTTTCTAAAACACTGTCTGTCATACACTACTTGAAACAGGTCATGTCGACCACATCATGTGGAAGAACTAACAGCAACGTATATCGGAAGGCAGTAAGATCACTTGCCTTTTGGTTTGTCAGTATACTCGATAGCCATTTCTAGGCGAAAGTAAATGAAGAAAGGCAGTGCGATTTTGTTACCACGTAACGTCTTCGTCAATTACTTTAGTTTCAATGTAATCTACGACTAATTGCTGGTGTTTGATATTAACATGAAAAGGATTCCGTAGACAGGGAAAGAAACTGTTCATGGGAAACTACTTCTATAGTGACCAAAAGGCATTAAATGATGTTCAAGCACTTGAGTTCCAGCAGCGGTATAATTAAAATGATATTAATAACAACAGTAATAATCGAATTATCCGGCAACTTCACACTTCACAGTGGATTTTCGCGAACTAAGAAATTTGCTGAATTTGTGAAAAATCAAAATGGCTTCACATCCTGCCTATGATGCCTAGAAGAGTCTTTACATCCTGCTGACATGAGAATAGCATAATCTCTGCGTCAGAGGCTTGCTTCTACTTGACCATTTAATAGACTCGCATTTTTTCCACCGTGACTAATTTTGTAAGCTAAGCACATCATCCGTTACAGCACACTCCTGGGGCTGGGTAATGTGACCACAATGGTCTGGTGGAACGAGCTATCACAGGTGCAATGCGTGGGTTCAGGCATTTACTTTTAAGAGGCACAAACATATTTATTTTACCTCTGGTAACCTCAAGAGAAAGACGTTATAATCCAGAATCCGCATTAAACATCACGTTCCTTCATTACCGACTGGGCAGAGCCGGTTTACGTTGGGAAATGACACAGCGGAAATCATGGTAAACAGAAATACAGTCGCCAGTAAGCTTACTTACATTAGCAAATTTTATTTTATTTAATGAACCGATAGCCGTTTAAAGGGACAGGGCTCTTAATTTACTTGTACTTGATTGAACTAGAGACGTTTAAAAATTTGGTGCTGGACTGTGATTCGAATTCGTATCTCCTCTTTCGAGGATCTGAATCTCTCGGAACAGTATAGTTCAGTCATTTCGTTCCTTTTCCCAAGACTGCAATCTCCTCTAGGTCTCCAAAGGTAAGTATGTGGGTCTGAAACCTGATCCAGTACAAAAATATTCATAATTTCATTTCTAGCTTTATCAAGTGCACACCGACCTGCTAATGAAAATTAACGCGCAATTTCAATGTCTGTTCATGTGTTGCCAACAATCGCAACAGGTGTCGTTATTTCTGGTCAAACACGCACACATCTTACTGTTCATGAGTAAGCAACTGATACTTACGCTATATTCGTGGATGCACGATAGGTGTGCAGTTCGATTGTCGCTTAGGCACAAAAGTTTGTATCCTTATTTTAGATTCAGACACCTAGCGGCTCGTAAGAAAAGCCGATACGTAACATTTGATTTTTCTTAGTTAACAATCGGATTACGTGTTGGGTTCGTATCTCCGTCACAGAACTTCACATCATGCACTTCATCTTTAAATGCATGCACACTTTGTTACTTCAGAATGGAGGTATACCAGACATCTTTCGTGGTTAGATAACAGGGACGAAAGGGTTTTGATAGGAGTCACGGTTTATTACAAAAATTGTCGTCTTTTATTTTCAAGTTTAGATTTGGTAACTGGTATTGGCAAAACTTTCGGTAATTCATGACTCTTCATGGCTAATCATCAATATGATGTGATTAGATTAGATTAGATTACATTAGATTACCTCTTGTTCAATAGATCATGAATACGACATTTCGTAATGATGTGGAACGTGTCATTTTAATGAAAAAGTTCTTTAATACCATGATTCAATTTCTTTACAACAATTTTTTACACTCTCTCTCATTGCTTTTTATTTCCCTCCCTCTCTCTCTCTCTCTCTCTCCCACACACACACACACACACGCACACACAAACACACACACACACACATTCTTTTTTATTATTATTAGTTTGTTGTGCTCGACTATCGGCGAGGCACGAAAACGCCTGTGAATGACTTTCTTAGTTTTGAGTACACTTACGAAAGAAATATAAAAACAACAATGAGAGTTACTGATTTATGATGCTCAGTTTGCAGTCAGTTCTGAGTATTATTAGTAACTACGCTCCAGGCCCTAAACCTAGTTACAGAAAGCGAATCAGACGCATTACGTATTCCAGGCCGTAGCAGCCGCGACTTGGAGACACCAGCTATGGTCACTTCCCAGACCGCTGTAGGATCACATCGGTTCGTCTTCTTCCTGCTGGTACTGTAACTGAGATTTGGCAACAAGGCAACGTATGTTTGGCAACTCTGTGATCGACGAGTTACTTCCTGGTGTGCACGGAATTAAGCCTCAAAGTTCACTTGATTTTACCTGTCATTTCCATTGAATAATCTGAGTTATTATCGCTTGAAGGGTAACAAAAGATTGAAAATTTACGGTTTTCAGCCCAGGAAAGTCGTTGCAGGTGGAAATCGCAACTAATCTCGACCTTTAAATAGCGGTTTACGAGTTCTAGTTACTATTGCCCTCGAAATAGGAAGCTGAGACCCATACCTCCTCGCCAGCTCTGTGGTAACGTGCTGACCTGTGAAACAGCGTCTGTTACGGTTCGCAGTTCCAGTCTCACTGACTGTAACGTTTTTATCCCTTCTGTGAAAGAGCTACAAGCAGTCAGATCAAACATCAGTAAGGAAATCGCAAGAAAACGCTTTCAGCTCTTAGGGCAATGTTGAAAAACTTACAATGCTGCACAACAGGTAACGCCTCTTTCCGCTGCTGACAAGCGAATTTTGGGTTTCTAGGAATACGTAACTATATTTATGAAATGCCACATTTGCATACCTCTTGAGTATGACACAGCATACCAATTAAACACAGACCCAATCAAAATCTAAGTGAGTAGTATTTTACTAATTCGTGTCCATAGAGGCATGCTTGTGTACAGATACTTTCGTCGTAAGGTTATCATGGTTAGTTTTATTTCATTTCTTATAATACAGTGCACAATTTTCGTAAGGTTTCCTTTAGTGTTGTTAAAACAATAGTAAACATGAGAGAGAAATTAATCATCAACGATATATGCGAATTCTCTGATGTTACCTATGACAGTCTGACAATGCACATGCAGTTTATTGATTACATGCATGTAGAAAACTTGTTCTGAGTTAAAGCTGTCAAAGTTTGAAGAAGAATAAAATATCACTACCACACGACAGCTAATGTAGAAAATACTTTTCTGACATATTATGGCACGATGCGCTCTCCCTACACATCTTCGAGATGCATCTGCTGCCTGCTGTCTATTAAACCTGAACAGAACAAAATGTCACAGTAGTTAGTCCTTTTTCCACATGCGACTACTTTGGGTTGAGAAGTGAAGGGAATTAAGTTCAAAGTTCCATTAGATTGATAACTTCAGCAGAGAGCAGAATTGCGTTTTATTAAATGTGGCACTGAATGTATTCGAACTCGCGACATCTTATCTATGCTACAAGCTGACACGTAGCTGCAACAGCTCCAGAGCTCGGCAACTATTCCTCCAGAACTTTTTGATTCCACAGCACTGTGAGATTATGCATATGGCCAGGTCTTGACTTCTGAGAGACAAACAGTTACAGCTTTTCTTTTGGACTGAGCGACGTTTTTTAGTAACAAATAGCGCAATAGAATAGCTCAAGTGGAAAGGAACACTTCCTATTTAAACTTCTGCATCCTACACTGTTGGCAGTTGTGTGTAGGTGGCAGTTACGTGATTTTATTTCTGTGATTACAAAATAGTCGAATGTATGCACTGGGTAGCCGAGGCAGCTAGTTCATGGTGATTCGGTCAACCAGGTAAATGAATTTACTGAACATGCTGCAAATTACTACAGGGAGCCTGTGTGTCAGAATTCTCATCCAGTGTGGCGCAACTGCGTTACGATAGAAAAATGACTCGCAGAGAAGGGGATTTCGTGGTCTGTTGGACGGATGGTAGGTTGTTATACCTATGGTCTGGGTTCGATTCCCACTTCTGTCAATGATTTTAGATAGGGAGAGACAGATTCCATTCTCTCCTGGCTACACCAAGTGAAGGAGATAAAATGGCTGCGTGGTCTGAAAATTCACATTAAAGATGATATTCCTTCTTTACCAAGTAGACGGTAGGTTGAACCACAATAAAGTCTGGAGTGGCGACATGTAGAAACTCTATCACCAGTAACCTTTCTTATACTAGTTATTTATTTCAAGTGACGACACAAACGCTATGTATGGTCACAGGACACTTATTCCATCTTTTATTTGAGCTTCTGTATGTCGATAAAATTGGTTCTGAACTGGGAATGCAACTCAGACCGCCCTTAACGCGGAATTTGATCCCTTCGTGGCAATACAGCTCGGCTACAATTTGTTGTTTGTCCAAAACTGCAGATTCCTCAACACCTTCACATATTACGCGTGAATGGGATCGAATCCTGGCCCTGCACTAAAGATTTAATTATGTATTATCAAGCTCTATCATGAGAACACCTATCTGCTGGTGGATAATAATTTTGATTTGTAATGTATTTTCATTCGCTGTCAACACTAACGATATCTGACGTTTTTAACTCCCAGTGAGACACAGAACTATTTGCGAGATGACTGTAAGTTCAAGATGCTATTCTGAGCAGCTGGTGGAGAAAAATTCGGTAGCTGACTTCTCTTTGTGTGTAGTCAACAACGATATGTGTGGGGCTCTATTCCCAGTGAGCGCTGAACTCTTCGTCATATTATTTCAGTTCAAACATGCTCACATGTCACTGCTGGTGCAACAAACCCATATTTAACGTTCGTTTTCTCTAGAATATAACAGCGATAGGTGCCGGGTTGGAGTCCTGGGAAGGAAAAAATTAATGTTTCGTCTCGTCATTTCAGTTAAAACATCTAGCTACTGCCGCAAAATTCCGATATGTCACATTTGACTGTGCTTCGATAGCAATCCGATTAGGTTCCGGGTTTGAATCCGTGTCCAACACACAGCTTTACCTCACGGCATTTCAAGTAAGTTACTTGTGAAGAAGCAATATTTAACATCTCTCGTCGTTCGTTAACAGGGACAATAGATGCTGGGTAGGAATTCGTGTCTGTTAAAAATGTTTGCTTTATGCAATTTAAAGTTGATATTTGCTAAGGAAACGTATGAAGACGCAGACTTCCTCGTTATCAATATGTGCGGCATGTCTTTCGTGTTAACGAAAGTAAATTCCCGCTTTATCTCTTCTTACGTGTCAAATGAAATGTATGCCATGAGGAATGGAATATTTGTTGACTGCGTCCTTTCTTGCTTCCATCCTCACCAACATATTTCTTCATTCTCGTGGTAATTATGACATTCTATGTGTATGCTGCAAAAGATTGCAAGTGGACAAATTCGACATCGAGGTGCAAAGCGTTTGGTATCTTACATTATATTCAATTCGAATAAGCTTCCGGTGTATTTTTACTTCGTTTGTATTTTTAGATGATTATGAACGTTACGGAAATTTATCTCACATGCTTTATGTTGAATGAGAAACAGTGAATGATCCGTTTTGCTTTCCCTACGTTGAAATGATATAATGTCGGCGTCAACAGCCTTCTTCCACGCCGGAAGCTGAAACTTGTATCATTCTGGATTAATGATAATTGAGTGTCTCATATGTATCCATAGCCCACAAGGCGACGTCAGAAACCATCAGGGGAGAACGCCGCATAAAAACCAAACGTGCGCGCGCGTCTCCACTCTGAATAACCGTATCGGAGAATCACGGCAAGCATTTCGCTGAAGAGCTGCCTCGTCAGAGAGCCGAGAAATGGCAGCATCGTAGCAAGTATTTGTCAACACTCTGATAGTGCATTTACTTCCGGGTGTAGGTCGGCGTTACCTCGCTAAATTCACTTGACATTCGTTTCCCACATCGAAGACTCGTACGATATAATCCACTGCAAGATGACACAATTAGAAAGTATATTTAATTTCTGGACTCCAAGAACGGCGTTCTTCACATAAGTAACACCTGTTTGTGTGTGCATTCAGGAGGACGACGGTGCAATCCCGCACCCGGCCATCCTGATTTAGGTTTTCAATGATTTCCCTAAATCGCTTCAGGCAAATGCCGGGATGGTTCCTTAGGAAGGCCGATTTCCTTCCCCATCCTTCCCTAATCCGAGCTTGTGCTCCGTCTCTAATGACATCGTTGTCGACGGGACGTTAAAACAGTAATCTCCACCTCCTCTGTGTGTTTAAGGTTGCGTTTTGAGGCTCAGGCAACATCGCAGTGACTATAGTCCGCCTCTGGCCGCCAGTGTGTCGTTAGTTCAGAGGTTCCCTTGTGCTTTGCAGTGCTTGTACTATAAGACATAGCAGTTCGAATCACGGTAGAAGCCGCTGACTACAACCTTTTACTTTCCATTTTAATTAATGGAGTTGCAAACTGCTAGTAAAAATTTCTTATGCGAAATCTGAAGAATGCCTTTAAACATGAACCTTCGTCCGATTTCGACTTAGTAAATTAAGTTAATATCATGGACTTCTGCTTTGCAAATTCCAAGGTGCTTCACTGTAAAATAGGTCCTGAAAAGATTCAAACCGACTTTCAACGATATAAATTTGAGCTTTGTTCGTCATATAGGTGTAACATGTCAGAAGGTTGTTTATGAAGTGCACATGTTCATTAATATAGTTCCCTTCTTCTAAATTTTTGCAATAGCATTTAACTGTAGACGTTTTCTAACACCGGCGTTAGCAATTCCTTTCCGTTCTCTGAAACCTTCAAAACGACAAATTTTTCTGGTTTAAATCTGATGACCTTAACTATCACTTCCGACCAACAATAAATACTTCATGAACCCATACATGGAACTCCAAATGTGCAGTGTTCCTGCACTGCTACAGAGCATGCATTGCAAGGTATTCACACATTTTATCGCATAGACTTACCATAAGAAATGAAACAAGAACTGTAATACACTTTACACCACAGACGCTCACTCTGGCTTCACGAAAACATCCAAACATTGACCAAAAGTTGCACAAATAATTGAGTTTGAAAGGAAAAGAAACGAGGTATGAAGCATTTATAAATTCATCGAATGTAGTGAGGTGATTTAATTTCGTCCCAGTCTATAAAATTAATTTCGGGCCATACTCAGCTCTTGCCGATTAATGTAATATAATACCCGCCTACTAATCAGGGCGTCTGTCTCCGTTGCTTTTGAGCGTGAATGGAAATCGTAGAAATTTTCTGTGGAGCAACATTTAATAATAAAGCGTTTTAAATCATCAAAAGCGATGAGCGGTAGCAGGCGCTTTCGATAAAGAACGGGGGAGTGCAGCGCCGCTGCTGTCGCCACGGCCGCTGCCAGTAGCCAGCAAATGGATCCCGGAGCTTTGCCGATTACGGCGTCCAGAGGAGGACAGTCTGCAGGAAATCTGCCGCAAAATGGTTACTGGACAAAATTTTGATATCGGTGTGTCAGAAAGCGAAATAGATTGAATCTGCGCTACTATTACATTCACGTGTTCAGTATTCAGGCAGAAGAGGCTATAAAAATATTTTATGCCAGCTGCTCTCGATCCACTGACATTATGAACAGAAACAACGCACGCTACCGCTAGACCACAGGTGCAATCAGCCTATAGTTTCTCCATCATGGGACAAGTTTTCCTCCAGGAAGTGCCGCAGTCTGCAGTGTTGCCAGATTGTGCAGATGACCGGACTTAGAGAATTAGCGAGTTGGCCAGTTTTATTGTCCCATGTCGCGATCGGCGCGGACTTAGCCTCTGAAGCGGCCGGCCGCCGGTCAAGTTTTATGTCAAAGAGTGTACGTTAGCTGCAACTGCAGAGAAAGAAACTGTGGGTAATATTCATAAACGCTTGTGCAAAGTCTATGGAGTATTTGCGTCGATAGAAATACAGTCAGTCGCTGGGCACGGAGGGCGAGGTAATCACAGGGCAATTCGGCGGAGCTCCACGATTTACAGCGGTCGGGGAGACCATCCACGGCTGTCGCACCTGACAGCCCTGACCTACCCCCTTCAGACTTCCATGTGTTTGCGTCATTAAATGATGCCATTCGTGAAAGACATTTTGAGGAGGTGAGGAGGTGATTCACACAGTGAAGCACTGGCTCCGCCACCAGGAGAAGGACTGGTACCGACAGGGCATACAACGCTCTTGTTTCGCGATGGAAGAAGGCCATAGAACGGGATGGAGATTACTTGGAAAAATAGAGGGTATAGGTAAAACATCACTCTTTCGGATTTGTAATCCTCATTATGTTCAATGAAGAATTGTTGAAGAAAAAAATGCGATGCATTACTTTCTGGGAAACACTCGTACAACCTATGGACCACTGTACAGATCAGGGTGATACTGATTATAGAAATATGGGAAATGATAATTATTGCGATGTACAGCACTTGTAATAAACGACGAATTTTTGCATTCGCATGGTTTTTTCAATATGTCTATTGCACAAAGAACTTGGGTTACACGTTCTTAAGCGATTCTCGGTCATTAAACAATTTCGTGGCTCAACGCCCATATCTGTTGTTAGAATTACGTGGAAATGAAATTAAAAGAGAGTACGGGAAGTGAAGTACGATCCACACACCTAGCATCAGTACCGGGTGGTTACAAGTAGACGTACGCCATTTGAGAAGGCCCCCCGTGAAAACAGTTGATCATAGGACAGTGAAATTTTATGGAAACGTTTGTAAGCACATGCTGAGGAGCAATAACGAAAACGACCATTTAAAGAAAGATTTTTTTGATTTTCACATGAGAGGGTTACATTTGGTAATTGCGTACCAAGTTAACGTTCCCGGTTAAAACATTGCTCAGTGTGACGACTATTTGCATCCATGATAGCTCGGAACCGCACTAGAGATACCATTTCTCAATAATTATTCGCGGCAGTTCTCGAATGGACAACCATGAAATGGCCACCTGTTGTGACACAGCTCGTGCACTGCTTGAAGACCGCACATGACGTTCAGTATTCTCAGCCACGCCAACAGTAACCCCTTCAACAATATGTGGCGAAATTGGCCAACGGCCTCTTCCAGGAGCAAAATCAGCAGTTCATTCGAACTTCCAAATCGTGTTCGTCAAACCTCGTGCGGAAAGAGGACCTGCCCATGTTCCTTCAATGCCTCGATGCTCGCGAAGAGCAGCAACACACTCTCTGTTTGATAAAACAGCTTTACAAGTAAAGCCCTGCTCACATTCTCCAGATTCATGTTGACTGTCTGAAACCGTGTTGCACACAGATGCTTGTGTTTGAACCCAAAGGTACCGTACCAGTACCGGTGCCCGACGGCATGTCATTATGCTAACACTACTAGAACGCAAATGCTGCTGCAATGCACAGTCTTAACACCGTTCCTATAAAGATAGGTATGTATATGGTAAATACTTTTTCTGTACCCTGGTTCAAGTAGCAGAAGTTTAATTATAACCATTTAATTATAACCACCCTGTACATGGCGCCGGTTTTAAGCCTTGATGCACGTTTTGACCCCACTTCGAGACTTGGAGTAGCTGAAGGATCTGGTGTTGAATAAAGACCTAGCATTCAGAGTCGTTAGTGGTCACTGTTAAGACACCGTTCGTGCCATTGGGCTAGTGTCGCATCCCACGATAATTGCGAAAAGCTGTGTCTGCTTGTTTTGGTAAGTGGCCCAGACACCGTAACTGCACCACTGAGAAAACTAAACGCAGAACAAGCTCTGGGGCCAACGCTGTAGTCACCTTTCGTACCCTCAGCGAGAAATCGTCCAGGGTTTGTTTCACGTGCTTACAGAGCGTAAAATAAAACCATTTCCTGGCGATCGAATTGTACTTCGGGGCCAATGGGAAGGCAGGAAAGCGTGTTTGCGTTGGCTTTTTAGCCGGGCAGGTAAAATTGAGTTTCGTAGTTACATCCGCTTAAAATCAATTGGCCCGCATCTCGTGGTCGTGCGGTAGCGTTCTCGCTTCCCACGCCCGGGTTCCCGGGTTCGATTCCCGGCGGGGTCAGGGATTTTCTCTGCCTCGTGATGGCTGGGTGTTGTGTGCTGTCCTTAGGTTAGTTAGGTTTAAGTAGTTCTAAGTTCTAGGGGACTGATGACCATAGATGTTAAGTCCCATAGTGCTCAGAGCCATTTTTAAAATCAATTCCCACCACTGCAGGCTCCGTGATTTCTTCGGGAGCTTAGATAGATGCCCAAAAGTCAGTATTAAATATTTGTGATCGGTTAGCCTTTCACATACAAATATAATGAAATATCTTGGCACCGTAAATAATTACTAAATTCTCCTTGTCAACATAGGAAAACATAACCTGCGCTGCTGCCAGTATTTTCTAGGTGTAGGTGATTGGCTTCTAAGAACCAACTATTGGACAAATCTGCCGCAATCCCATACAGGACGCGTCCGTCATGTTCGTCAACCATAGGTACGGGATATACGGCATTAGGTATTACATTACTTTGAGACAGTCCTCAAGACGTTGAAACGCTTGTTGACAATATGCCGACCACACATGCTTGATGGCCTTTTTGTACAGCTGATTGGCGTGGTGTGTTGCTTGCGGAATAAACATTGCATAGTATTTGATCTTGCCAAGAAATGCTATAACTGAGGGGGGCAAGTGCTGGCATTTTTAGTATTCCATCAGCATGATCGCGTGTGGATGCAATACCCTTGTTACTGATGATGTGCCTCAGGCAATTGAAAGGGTGACGACGATACTGCTCTTGTCTAACGGACAACGTAAGCCACTTTCCGAGAAGCCGCATGAAAACGGATTCAAGGTTCCGGCGCTGTTCCGCATGTGCCGGTCTTGTTATGATATCATCCAAATAGGTAACGTAATGTGTAGTGCACTGAATTAGATGTTCTAAGTATTCTCGGACGATAGCAGGGCACTAACAACCCCAAACGGTGAACGATTATACTGATACAAGCCGAAGGCGTATGTAAGTCCAGCAACAGTTTTGGTATGCTGTCCAACGGAAGTTGTACATCAACAATGTTTAAATCCATTTTTATCATTATTGGCCTGTGGCTAGTTTAGATAGCAATTGACAGGCTGTACAGGGCACGAATAGGACTTCAACATATGTAAATAACAAGAAGCAACTCTCAACCGTTTTCGAGAAAATCGAATCTGAGCAATTGTGTAGGCCTCTGGGTGATAAGCCATGGATACGTAATTATTCCCATTGCCCGAGCCTGTTGTAGTCGTGACTGTTCAGAAGCACGCACTGTCAAGTCCACCTCCCCCCGAAGTGCTAAACTGGACCATCAGAACTGGCCAGTCCGGATGAGGCAATGACATTCGATCCCTTGACGGGGAGCTCGGCTACGCTTTCTACCCTTCCACGCCGGCAAAGGAATAAACCCGGCTATAATCGTGCCTCTGTGCTGATTTCAGTGGGTATCGATAGTGGTGCAGAATTGATGCATCTCGCTACGACATCGTTGCCGTTGACTGCCATAGGCAGAGCAGGCGTGTTACGTAATCCGCATCTCTAAGTAAGCCGGCGGGGCAGTCTTCTGCTGTGCTGTGCTGTGAGAAGTACTTCACGTGTCGTCATACCACTGCGACTACGACGAACGTGTTTAACTCGTGGGCTCTCTTGGTTTCAGTATTGGTTTACTTTCAGTGCACAGCTTAGGATGACTTTGTTCTGTTTACACTTTATGGTTTCGTTTCAAACATTGACAAAACATTTGAACCTGGGAACTGTATTAATGCCTTGGTCTCTCTTGTAACTATTTACTCACAACACTTCCCTCCTTTATCACATTTTGTAATCAATCACCCTTCCTTTTAATCAAGCTTTACCGTTACACTTCTCCCTGATTAATTTCAGTACCTCTTCATTACTTAAGCGATCTGTTCATCTAACGCTCATCTGAATTCATTTGTAACACTGCTGAAATGCCTGGGCTAGCAGGCCACAGCTGGTTAGGTTGTGGAACGGGGCCAAAATGAGTTCCTGTCAGCTGCACTCAACATACGAACTTTATTATCAACACACAATATTACAACAAGAATGCAAAACACTCAAAACCTTAATCGACCCCTTTGATTAACTTTAGATCGGCTGAAGGCCACACTCAAAATCCAAGATGCAAGGCCTAAGTAAGAAATTGACATACAAGGTTCGTCTGGAGGTGTGACCCAAAAATATTTTCTAAATCTCCAATCTAAACGGACTGAAGGCCTTAGTACTTTAATTTTAATGGAACTCGGCTGGAGCCCGCATAAATCAATAAGAAGAGTTTCAATCAAATGCAGAAGGCCTTATCGTAAAAAAATTGAAGCAAATTTTGCTGAAGGCCCCATACAAAAGCATCCCAATCGTATGCCTTAAAGCAAGACAAGAACATTAATTCAGGATATATTAAAAGTTGGCTGAAGGCCACACATCAACGAAATAACTAAAACTGAAACAGGGAAGTTACTATGTAACACACACAGGACGGCACTCAGAAGTTTCCAATGGTCGGCCTGGAGTTGTAACACTAGCGACCGTTTAGGCGACAGAGGCAGCTGACCAACAATCTCTTAATCGGAAGGCAACCCAATCGACAGACAGCCGGCGAACCAACCAACTACCTGATTTCGGTCACCAGACCAACGGCACTACAATCAACATTCCAGCGAGGCGAAGAGACCAGTAACATTCGTCTTCAAATATCGGTGTGTTAGTAAGCCAAGGCACAATAACTACTGACATACACGAGCATCGCAACGGCTGTGGAACTACACCTCGTGGCGGACAGCATCACCACGATAAGAAAACATTGACTCGCTGCTCTGTCGCAGCCGGCCAACTGGCTACTGCAGTACGTAGACAGCATTACAGAGCATTTAAAACATTGCTCAGTCGAACTGACAAAGGGTACACAGTGTTGCACGAAACACTGCCACAAGAAACTCTAACACTCGTAAAACGAATCACTGATGAACAACTAGAACAAATCACCGGCGGACACACACACAAACCCGAAGGACGGTCGGTGGCGAAACACACATCGTCTGACCAGACGACCGACCAACAGCCCAACAAGGTTGTTGGCACCCAAACCATGTGTGTTCGCTGTCCCTTGGGAACTGGAAGACACGGCGATTCTGGAACACTGGCTCCGACCCAATCATGCAGAGGTAACTCCTGCCCATTGGCCACGACATCTCTGCACAAGGAAGGAAACGAGCCACGTCCAGCAAGATGACCCAATGACGAGGCCCAGAAGTGGTAAAAGACCAAACACACGTCGCCCAAAGAGGCGACCAACTGAACGACCGACCAACGGTCTGTCCCGCCGCCATCTCCATCCGTCGGACAGTTCATCCTGTGTCGCGAGCTGTCGGCGAGTACTGGTTGTCCCCGCCTCCCTAGCGCTCCGTCCCCGACTGCTACTACGTCCCAATTGGACTTCTGCTGCGTTCCAACTCAGCGACCGCCAGGTGCGATCTCTCACTGCCAGTGGTCCCAACTGCCAAATACACGACGACCTGGAAATACCACCGGTCGCTCCAAAGATGGTACGACAGAGCACTTATCGATACGCGCTGCTGCTGCCGTTCACGGGCAAGTAAGGCAGGAAGTTAGTGACGCCAGTAAATGGAATAAGAAAACGAGGCGGCAGTACCGTGATAGAAGATGACAAACAATAAATGGCATGAACACGAGCCGTGTACGGCTCAACTGCATGTTTGTATTCCTTCCTTTTCTGTAATGGTCATCGTCCGCATTTCAGCTCAGACACTCCAAACAAGTGCTTTTAGAAAAAATGTCTAAAACTTTTATATACAGTGTTAACGTGTTTCTCCTTTTTCAGATAAGGTTTTCTTGCTACTGCCAGTCTGCATTTTTTTATCCTCTTTACATCTGACGTCGTGTGGTATTGTGCTGCCCAAACGACAACACGTCTGTTATTTCCAGCGTTTTCTTAACTTCAACATTACCTCATTTAATTCGGCTACACTGGATTAATCCTCTTTTGCTTTTATTTATGTTCCTCTCATAACACATTTATGGCAGAAATCCTTCGGTTCAGCTGATCGATCAAGTCCATTGCCGTTTGGGACACAATTACAATGACAGTGGAAATCGTTATGTACCTTATTTCTTCTCTTTACTCCTTAATTCTCTTTCCAAATTTATTCTTGGTTTGCTTCATTCAAAATGTAAAACTACCGTAAATAATCTAAGTTAAAACACTTCCGCCATTTGACAATTCCTTTATTTTTTTTTCTTGACATTATTGCACTTTTGGCTATATAGTCCTTTCCGAGTGAATCTCTATTATCACGTGGTTATTAACTACCTTGCAAGCCATAATACATGCCAACAGCTGAGTATACAACGAATGTCTTGGTAATGCCACTTCTAGGGTAAGAAACACCAGCGCTTACATTCATTTTAACAACTTTCCAACTCACCTGAAAGCGGCAGCTGTTGTTGCTGTCATCATTTAGAGGACTGGTTTGATGCAGATTTCTAAGCTAGTCTATCCTGTGCCAGACTTTTGATCTCTACATAACTACTGCAGGGCCAACGGCCTTGCCGCAGTGGTAACACCGGTTCCCCTCAGATCACCGAAGTTAAGCGCTGTCGGGCTGGGCTAGCACTTGGATGAGCGACTATCCGGTCTGCCGAGCGCTGTTGGCAAGTGGGGTGCACTCAGTCCTTGTGAGGCAAACTGAGGAGCTACTTGATTGAGAAGTAGCGGCTCCGGCCGCGGAAACTGACATACTGCAGGGAGGGCGGCGTGCTGACCACATGCCCCTCCATATCCGCATCCAGTGACGCCTATGGGCTGAGGATGACACGGAGGGCGGTCGGTACCATTGGACCTTCACGGCCTGCTCGGGAGAAGTTTAGTTTTAGTTTGTAACTACTGCAGACTACCGTTGTTTTAACCTGATTACTGTAGTCATACCTGTATCCCATTCTACAATATTTTATCCCACCAGTTCCTTCAATTATACGAGTACTTACTATTATCTGCTACATTGGGATCTGTCCTAACAACTGATACCTTCTGTTACTCATATTTCGCTACAGGCTACTCCCCCTGATTACGAATCAGCACCTCATCACTAGTTATATGAGCTAATCATCTAATCTCCAACACTCTTCTGCAGCACCACATGCAAAAACACTTTCTTCTTGGAAAGAATCTTCATTTTTGAGGAGGAGTGGGCGCTGATTTGAAACTGACAAATGAAAACGGTGTCCCAGACAGAGATTACAACCAGGAACCTTTGTCTTCCTTCTGGATGTCCTAGACTCGTAAGCTATGCAGAAGAACTTTCGTGAAAATGGAACGTAGGCGAAGAGGTACTGCCGAAAGTGAAGCTGTGAACTTTCGCCAGCAAAAGGCAAGTGTCCTAAGTTCGAGTCCCGGACCGGTACATAGTTTTAATCTGATAGGTAGTCACACCTCATTCCTTGTCTGAACTGTTTAGTCCTTAGTCCTTCCATGTTACAGATACGTAAAAGGACATATTCCAGACAAATCTGTATGGGTGATGAGGTCGGGGCTTGGATGAGAAGGATACTGTAGGGCGAAATGCCAACGCCAGAACTACGCCTGGCCCCCGTAGGGCTGCCAAGGGACGTCCTCGGTTGACCCCTAGAAACGCTGATAACAGCCGAGATACGAAATAAATCACAGCGCGTCATTTGAAATGTGTGTGTTCTTTACACTATAATAATAATTTATTATATTCAATACCTCTAGGCCAAGAGGGTCTATCTTCCATGAAATCATTTATTACTCTTTCCAGTCGAGCAGTTGATATAAAAACAATTTTAAAGGCTTAGTAATATGGAGGGAGGGACCGGCTCCTGATTAAGTTACACAGACTGTGTGAGCCTGTCTGGAGACAAGAATGGTTGGAAAAGAATATTGTTACTGGGCCCTCGCGAGCGGAAGACGAGCAGGGACTTCGTCAAAATGGTTCAAACGGCTCTGAGCACTATGGGACTCAACTGCTGTGGTCATAAGTCCCCTAGAACTTAGAACTACTTAAACCTAACTAACCTAAGGACATCACACTCATCCATACCCGAGGCAGGATTCGAACCTGCGACTAGCTGTCGTGCGGTTCCAGACTGTAGCGCCTTTAACCGCTCGGCCACTCCGGCCGGCTAGGGACTTCGTCGGCGTTGGGTTTACGTGTAGCGATGTGCAACATTGCTGAGATGTTGCACATCCATTTCTCTGTTCGATAGGCATTGTGTCTCCCTATACACTAACAGTTTGTAGCATAGTTATTTTACAGTGGCATAGCTATTATTTAAGTAACAGATTTTCGTAGGATTTAACTTCTGTTTCGTGTGTGATTGGCATAGGAGTTATCTTATTGTCTTTGAAAGGAACTGTAAGTGGAGATCGATAAGAGCAGTAGAATCTGGTATTGTCTTTACTTTGATGTATTTCCTTTCTGAGCTGAGATTTAGTGCCGACCATCATACCAGGTTAGAGTCAACACTGAAAAATGTGACAGATGTCTGATTTAATATTGGTGCAATCTGGTGTTTGTACATACAATTATAAAAAATAAACAAAATCACCTGAATATTTTCAGTGGGCTACGATGGCTAGTGACTATTGCCCCACCCTGTAAGTGATATGAATTTGAATGGTTTCAATGTTCAGAAAATGGATATCTGGCGGTAATTCTAATATACAACTTCGCAATTACTGTATGGCATCCATGGAATCTGAAACCAGTCAGAAATGAAGTGCTGTGGTTATAAACATATCTTATGTACGAAAAATGGAATTTACGTGATACCAGTTTGGTTAGGATCAAAGAGTTTTCAGCTAGGTGTCGCTATCGACTTTGCTTTCGTAATCGATAACCGATTATGAAATAATATTTCAGTCTCCACTGCTGCTATCGAGAGACATTGGGATAGTGGGTTTGTGTCTTTACCTGTGTGCGGCGCGCAGCTGGCTGTCGTGTCCTGCGTGGGGGCGGAGGGAACCCCACGGGGAGAGGCAGCAGCGGTGGGGGCGGTGGGGGCGGTGCGTGCGCGTCCTGCCACATCTGCGGGCGTGCATAGACAACGGCTGCAGCGGAACGCAGTGCGGTGCTCCACCTGCAAAGAAGCACGCAAATGGTGTGGAACTCGCTCAGAGGAGGATATCAGACTCAACTGACTGGCAGTGTCTGCACACATGCACGTTGTAAGGACTGTTCTCTGGCCAACCAAGCTACACTACGTTAGCGTTTGAGCCGTAATAAGCGACAACAGCGGCAAAGAGAGCAGCGACAAATACTAAGAGTGGGACGTAGAGTGTATTAAGCGTTAATGCCTCAGCTTTCATAAAAAGGTGTGCAACTCACAACTGAGCAATGTAGCAACGTTGGCTTTGGAACGGAAGCCAACTTTGTCCAAAATTTATCGATCTCACAGAGCATGGGTAGTTGACGTTTTCCTGAAAACGGAAGATTCTGCGCACCTGGCGTGACCTCCTCGCACTCCCGATTTGAATAACATAGAGCACGTCTGGGATGCACTAGGGAGGCGGGTCGGATCCCGTCAACATCCACCAACCACTTTCCAGGACTTGCGAGCAGCGCTGCGCGAAGAATGGCCGTTACTGCCTCAGCATTAGACAGAAGGCCCCATCGTTTGTCGGGCCTGTATTGCTGCCAGAGGTGGTCACACCCCATACTGAGCGCATTAACTAGCTGTTGGAATATGTGTGTAAATCCGTTAAGCCGGCCTGGGTGGCCGACCGGTTCTAGGCGCTACAGTTTAGAACCACCTGACCACTACGGTCGCAGGTTCGAATCCTGCCTCGGGCATGGTTGTGTGTGATGTCCTTAGGTTAGTTAGGTTTAAGTAGTTCTAAGTTCTAGGGGACTGATGACCTCAGAAGTTAAGTCCCGTAGTGCTCAGAGCCATCTGAACTATAAAATCCGTTAAGTTGGAAAAAAAAACAAAGAACATTTTTGTCTACCGTTATGCATGTTGTAATTGTTTACGTTCTGTACTCTTTATATTGTTTCTACTTTACTATAACCTGATTAAACTGTTTTGTGGCAAAATAAACGCAGCCTTGCAAAATTTCGGTTTCTTGCTTTAATTTTGGGCACCAGTGTATATTATAAATTAAATGGAAAATTCTGGGGCCACAATACCTCGCAAAAACCGCGCATGAGGTCCCAAAATCTCGTCACGACACCTAACAGCAGTTAAACCTTGCCGATTTAACCACAAAATTTCGTGAAGAGGTGTTTGAATGGTCAATATAATCCCTGCTCACACCATTTGGGATCCTCCTCGATATCAATCTCTTTCCACAGTGGTTGCATCCCGAAATAGTGTTCCACGTTCCCTTCACACGTGAATCCGTCGAGAATCACTCCCTAGACCACAGTGGAACTCATCTGTGAAAAGAACGTCCAGGTGGCACTTTCACGGCTCCACTCTCGACGTTCCCTTCTGTGAAGACGCGTCAGAGGTACACATACAGCAGATCTCCGACAATAAAGGCCACTCTTTCGATTTTTTCTGTACACCACTTACCGCCATACCACACGTCAAGGGGATGCTGCTTGGTCAAATGCCAGTTGCTGTGCAAGGCGGTACCGTCGCACCCTTATCGCACCCTTACAGCCAAATAACGGTTACCTCTTTCTGATGTTTGACGTTACACGTTGTTACACGTGGTCGCCCCTTCCCCTCCTCCACCCCCCCCCCCCCCCGGTCACACCCACCCCCCTGATCTTCGGGATACAGTTCCGATCTCTATAAATTGTCGCCACATCCGTTAAACGAGAGGATGATTCACATTAAGCCATCGGACCACATCAGTTTCCGACTGTCCTGCTTCCATTCTTCACAACACCCTCCACCGCAGAGAGCCTGGTAGGCGTCTTCTCTGCGCCTTATACTGCGCCGTCTGTGACTATGTACACAGCGATTGCGGATGTGGGACTACTCGGTAAACACTATCCCGTTTGATAGGTGCCCTGACGTCATCGTTGGCGTGATTGTCCGTTGACCAGAATGCCATCTTCCGTACAGTACACGATCGTACGGACATCTGTCGACATTTGTATGATTATATCGTGAATTAGACACAGGACGGGGAAATAGCGGTTTGTTGGCTTAATTTTGGACACCAGTGTAATTTCTGAGAAAAAAAAAACGATAAGTAGTCAGCAATATTTCACTCTTCGTAACCACATTGAATAATTATAAATACACGATAAACGGAAAAGAAGTGAAATGACTTCACTGAATTCAGATTTCTTTTTAGTTGTTTGTCTACTGGCCAGTCATACAATAGCGTATAATTTCCTTTTCCTGTTAAAGTTGCAACTATTGCAAAAATCGTAAGAGTAGTAACCTTAGTCAATGAGAAATTCCCAAAAACGAAGGTACCTTATATCTGTAATATGAGAAAAGTAGCTTAAAATTTACTAAACCGTTGGTAATTTTTCTAATAGGTCAGGAAGGGTAGATGGAAATCGCACTGGAGTTGTTAGTCCCACTAATCCTGCCTCTGAGTTCAATAATCATGATAATGATAATGATGATTATGTAATTATACTGTCATATCGTAACCACAATTACGTCCCAGTCTGAAAAGTTTGCTGTTACACGACCGTTTTCTCAAACTGTCCCGTAAGTGATGTGAAACACGATTTAGAAAGTCAAAACAAATCAGAATAAATTATATTCTGCCGGTAACGAAATGTGAATAATTGCAAATGACTACCAGCACACAAATAGTAGATTATTACCTCTATTCCTCTACTGAATTGCATCTTCACCTAAATAAGAATTCTCTATGAAAGGAAGGGGTACTTGCTGAAGGCGAGGGGTACATGTCATGGCTCATAGAACCGGCAGAGGAAACAGCCCCGGCAGAATTCGTGTCAGGCCCACTCAGACACTAACATGAGACCACGTCAGGAGCTCATCGTGGATGTGCTTCGAAAGGCTCTGCCTTGGTATCAGTCACGTCCAAGTCAGAATTCAGATTGTACCTCAAGGTCGTTTAGGGACGACGGACACTGTTTTTACCGAGCTGTGTGTGGCCAACGGATGCGTGCCGAGTCCCAGAAAGCAGCTACTGTGGAGAAAACTGCAGGCTGTCAGAATTCATTGAAATACACGGAATGTTAAAACAACACGTCAGAGAGTGGAATGGGAACAGAAAAGATTCGGGCACGTTTGAAAACCAAGAGGCGTCGACACGACACTCAGGTCTCACAGAATATTTACGTGAGTGTAAATCTGTTACCATTGGTTAGCCTAAATAGATAAGAAATGGGAGTGAGAAGTACACCTGTCCTTAAAGGGGTCCACCATTATTGGCCAGCACACTAACATACAGAGTAGGAAATCGTCTAACAGAAGAAAGTGTAATGAATTTCTGACACAGTAACCAACCGAAGAGAGGAAAACCAGCTTCTTTTAAGACAATTTCTTACTGATTGAGATATGCAGTATCTGTCATCCAGCCAACCAAAATTACGTGAAGCCATAAAAACGCTGAGAACCGAGTCTTCATTGTAGGAAGCACACTGTAGAATGTCTGCTTTTGAGTTAAAGCACCTTGGTGGTCAGATTTCACTTCTAGGAGGAGAGGCTTGTAACACCGAAAATGCGGGCTGCATGGTACCTGCTACCGATATATAAATTTTTTTAAATTGTATGTTAATATTTGTAATTTAAATGCTTTCTTTTAATAAGGACATTACTTCACTGTATGTGTACATTTAGGTAGCAGTCGGTTGTTTCATTGCATTTATCTGTGTTTTACTGAGAAACTTATAAGCTCTGGGAAAAAAACCAAAGGAACTGTTATTTGTATCGACTAGCAAGGATAATAGCAGTGCCTGTGCGTTGTAAAATCTTTGGGTAGGGAGTTGTTGCGCAGAGCGCGCGGAGAGAGTGGGAGAGACGGGTTCCAGCGCTTGTAGTGTGCCGAAGTGTGGTGTTAACGCTCTCGCAGTAGAGTGTACCATTTTCGGCGGCATCATGTACGTGCGCCGGTCAGATTTCTAGTAGCAGGAGTACGGACTGTGGACGGGCAGAAGAGGCTGTATTAATTACGATTGCCTGTTCCTGTAATCATCCGTGGCTCCACAAGATGCTACCGTCTTCAACAACAGCAACAGTTCCAGCAACAGAGTTTCATCGCCGGCTCCGAGTTTCGTCGTATGCACAGCACTGAAGTAAGGCTGTTCATTGGAAGAAAGTTTTAGCGGCTAACCCAGCAGCACAACTGAATGTGATGTCATTGATAAGATTTATTTAAATAATAATCAGTTAAACCCAGGGTGATTGTGTCCTCATTGCCCTCAGACATTGTTACCAAGCAGGATCCTTGTTCCTTTTTTTCCTAATATGATAACTGAGTGTCACAGGAATCATATTGAATATTTACAGCCAGTTCATTAATGAATAAATTCTCTTTTAAGAATTTTAGCCTCAATCTACTTTCAACTAACTGTTGTACAACAGAGGCTTCAGTATATGACTAAAGTAAAGCAATTTCATTTTTCTAGTTTGAGAATCAATCATTGGAAAAAAAAATCCAAATCCAAAGAAATGCACAAATTAAGAGTGCAGAAGTTTTATTTATTTTACAGATAGCTTGGAGCACGTGGCTGTTAGGTTTGGTACGTATTCTAGTATTGAATTCTGTTTAAGTCAGAAAAAAAGGCACAGTTGTTCAGACACTAATATGAAATTCAATTTGCAAAATAAGTATGGCAAAGTAAAAGGTGTTTATTTATTTATTTATTTATTTATTTTTTTTTTTTGTAAATTTCTTTGATGACATTACGCTGAGGTCACTGAAAGTCATTGTTCACGTAACGAAGTTCAGTACTAACATACAGTTTAATTGATTATTTTCAAATCATTTCTCGATTGCCTTTTTCAAAATTTAATGTCAAACATAACGTAAGAGTGACTTCTCAGTTTTCTTTATCATTACATACTCACTTAAAATTAGTGTCAAAAAACGTGACGACCTTCAATTGCCACGTTAGTGTTTAATAATGCACATTTTTTTTCTTTTCCATCATCTTGTACAGGATTTTGGATTGAAATTGTCCTAGTGGGCTGGCGACCGTTAATTGTTTCCTTTTCGTTCATTAGTGTAACTTTTGGATTCATGATTCCTTTTCTGTCCAGTGTTGTCCGTGAGTCAATACGCAAAATAACTTTCATTTTCCAAATTATAGCCCTGTTCGGTTTAATTACTTTTATTTTTAGTAGACTTTCCATCAGAAGGGCCGGTTGTATACTTTCCTCTTACTTATCGGTAACACTTCTTCGGGGTAAGATAGCCCTATTCAATTAGAAAAATCCATTAGGCGTACACGCCATCGACGTTCATATTTTATATCGCAAGCACAGGATATGCCGATTAGTAAGAGCGAGGTTACGGGCTCTCACCTCATTGAGCTGAAATTGGACACAGACGCAAGTTGTTGGTACACAGCCAATGACTGATTTTTCAACCGTTTCAGACGCTACTTGCAGATTGTAAGATGAGATCCATCCCTAACAGCGAGGCGGTGGTGGTGGTGGTTAGTGTTTAACGTCCCGTCGACAACGAGGTCATTAGAGACGGAGCGCAAGCTCGGGTTAGGGAAGGATTGGGAAGGAAATCGGCCGTGCCCTTTCAAAGGAACCATCCCGGCATTTGCCTGAAACGATTTAGGGAAATCACGGAAAACCTAAATCAGGATGGCCGGAGACGGGATTGAACCGTCGTCCTCCCGAATGCGAGTCCAGTGTGCTAACCACTGCGCCACCTCGCTCGGTAACAGCGAGGCGAACTGTATGGAAAGTCGAGTCATTTTTAACGATGTTCAGTAATTTCAGTCTTCATTCTCAAGACTTGTTTACAGTTAAGCCGAGTGAGATGGCACAATGGTTAGCACACTGGACTGGTATCCCGGAGGACGACGGTCCAAACCCGCGTCTTGTCACACTGATTTAGGTCTACTGTGAGTTCCCTAGATCGCTTCAGGCATATATCTGTGAAAGGGCATGGCCGGTTTCCTTCTCCATCTTTCCCTGATTTGAGATTGTGCTTCGCCTCTAACGACTTTGTTGTTGGCTTTACGTTAAACACTAATCTCCTCCTCCTCCTCCTCCTCCTCCTGCTTACAGTTAGAGGCTCAACATGCTGTCAACTCCGGCCATAAACGCAAATGCACACCCTTCTATAGTCAACGGCCTTGCCGCAGTGGATACAACGGTTGCCGTGAGATCACCGAAGTTAAGCGCTGTCGGGCGTGGGCGGCACTTGGATGGGTGACCATCCAGGCCACCATGCACTGTGCCATTTTTCGGGGTGCACTCAGCCTCGTGATGCCAATTGAGGAGCTACTCGACCGAATAGTAGCGGCTTCGGTCAAGAATACCATCAACACGACCGGGAGAGTTGTGTGCTGACCCCACGCCCCTCCTATCCGCATCCTCCACCGAGGATGCCTCGGCGGTCGGATGGCCCCAGTAGGCCACTCGTGGCCTCAAGACGAAGTGCTTAAAAAAGTGCCTAATACACTTCTATAGTGTTTTCTCTATTTATGCACTAACATTTGGCAATCACTGTACGACTTCTGTGAATGTAAATGTTTTATCAGAATATGCGTTCATCTGAATCACATTCCAGAGCTCTTGTACAGGTTTGTCAAGGCATTAGTTCATTATTTTCACTGAATGTTAAACCATTTCTTTTGTACGCACATGCACTAAATTGAGTTATTTGAAACCGTTGTTTAATTTAGCAGATAATCAAACCCCTTTATCATTGTTTTGGGTGAGTAGCTATTTATTTAGGTGTGATGAAAGGCGCCACATTAGCATATTCAATTAAACATTCAACATAAAGACAGCTAACATTACTCAACAGCTTACATCTTCAATGACGTCCGACACTCAGCACTGAAGGCACATTTATTACTGGTACCAACGTAGGAAAAAAAGCGATGCTAACGCTCCACAAAGCCGCGACAAATTTTTTATTGCTGATACTAATTATAAAGCCATTACTACACTACTGGCCATTAAAATTGCTACACCACGAAGATGACGTGCTACAGATGCGAAATTTAACCGGCAGCAAGAAGATGCTGTGTTATGCAAATTATTAGCTGTGGCGACACCTACAATATGCTGACATGAGGAAAGTTTCCAACCGATTTCTCATACACAAACAGCAGCTGACCGGCGTTGACAGCTTCAAAAATGGTTCAAATGGCTCTAAGCATTATGGGACTTAACATCCTTGGTCATCAGTCCCCTAGAACTCGGAACTACTTAACCCTAACTAACCTAAGGACGTAACACAACACCCAGTCATCACGCGTTGATATGTGAGACGTTGTTGTGATGCCTCGTGCAAGGAAGAGAAATGCGTACCATCACGTTTCAGATTTTGATAAATGTCGGACTGTTGCCTATCGCGATTGCGGTTTATCGTATCGCGACATTGCTGCTCGTGTTGGTCGAGATCCAATGACTGTTAGCAGAATATGGAATCGGTGGTTTCAGGAGGGTAATACGGAACGCCGTGCTGGATCCCAACGGCCTCGTATCACTAGCAGTCGAGATGACAGGCATCTTATCCGCATGGCTGTAGCGGATCGTGAAGCCACGTCTCGATCCCTGAGTCAACAGATGGGGACGTTTGCAAGACAACAACCATCTGCACGAACAGTTCGACGACGTTTGCAGCAGCATGGACTATCAGCTCGGAGACCATGGCTTCGGTTACCCTTGGCGCTGCATCACACACAGGAGAGCCTGCGATGGTGTACTCAACGACGAACCTGGGTGCACGAATGGCAAAACGTCACTTTTTCGGATGAATCCAGGTTCTGTTTACAGCATCATGATCATCGCATCCGTGTTTGGTGACATCCCGGTGAACGCACATTGGAAGCGTGTATTCGTCGTCGCCATACTGGCATATCACCCGGAGTGATGGTATGGGGTGCCATTGGTTACACGCCTCGGTCACCTCTTGTTCGCACTGACGGATTTTTGAACAGTGGACGTTACATTCCAGATGTGTTTCGACCGGTGGCTCTACCCTTCATTCGATCCCTGCGAAATCCTACATTTCAGCAGGATAATGCACCACCGCATGTTGCAGGTCATGTACGGGCCTTTCTGGATCCAGAAAATGTTCGACTGCTGCCCCGGCCAGCACATTCTCCAGATCCCTCACCAACTGAAAACGTCTGATCAATGGTGGCCGAGCAACTGGCTCGTCACAATACGCCAGTCACTACTCTTGATGAACTGTGGTATCGTGTTGAAGCTGCATGGGCCCAGGCGTATCAAGGTCGTTATTACAGCCAGAGGTGGTTGTTCTGGGTACTGATTTCTCAGGATCTATGCACCCAAATTGCGTGGAAATGTAATCAGATGTCAGTTCTAGTATAATATATTTGTCCAATGAATACCCGTTTATCATCTGCATTTCTTCTTGGTTATGCTCCCATGTGTACACACATGGGAGCATAATATACAACAATATCATGAATATGTCCAATGACTGTGAGAATGGTTGGTGGTTTAAAGAAAAAATGCCAAAAAGTAGGTACGAACACAAACAGAATCGCCAAAGTTAGCCGCGGTAGCAACTAGTTGACTACGAACGTTAAGACAGTGCAGGTCAACCTCGATGTAAATTAACTAGCCACGTGACTCGATGATTGCCTTGACGGCCCATGCTTACCACTCCTAAACGGTGTGAGAAAACGGTGGTAGTAGATGCTGGAAGTTCTGAGTCCGGCTTGACCTCTGGATTCATCTCTAAGATGCAGACGTCTCTCGTTGCTGTAGCCTAAAGTGACCTGCATGAACTGCGTTCTAGACAGCGCCCGTGAAGCGAATCTTCTCTCTTCGACACCTTGGCAGCAAGTGTCCTCTGACTCTACTCTCCGAAACTTGTCAGGGTCTCACAGCATAGGAATCTCATCAGCCAGTTGTAGCCAACTTTACGAGTTCCGATCGCTAATAATTTTACCAATAAGTTAAACATATTTATATTCTCGCGGATTTTCTCATGGTTAACCAATATCGGTCTGGCGTGGGAAGGAAGGCTGAAAAGCATTCCCATTACAAGACGTGTTTCTAATCCCAGCCCACCAAAAGGCTTGCACGTAACCACATGTGGGAAAGTAGCTGCAGTACCAGTAGTAGTAGTAGCAGTGAATAAAATTTAGTCATTTGTTGCACACATATTTTTATTTCTTTTTACCGGTTTGGGCAAATGAATTTGTCATCTTCAGAATCCATCAAAATTGGGGATACTATAAATCCTTACCTTACGTATTACACACATTTACAGTAAATTATCAACACACATACGATATATGAAGTTTTTACATGTCACAGCATTATGCTTCTGTAAAGAAGATATTGACATCTGCTAAACTAATATTAACTAAGGCTCCGTAATACTCTTATAGTGACATAAATGGCTAATACATGGTCTAATGATCCATACTATCCATAATGTTGTAGGCTTTTGAAAAAAAAGCACTCCGTCTTCAGGCCACGAGTGGCCTACCAGGACCATCCGACCGCCTTGTCATACTCAGAGGAGGATGCGGTTAGGAGCGGCGTGGGGTCAGCACACCGCTCTCCCGGTCGTTATGATGGTATTCTTGACCGAAGCCGCTACTATTCGTTCGAGTAGCTCCTCAACTGGCATCACGAGGCTGAGTGTACCCCGAAAAATGGCAACAGCGCATTGTAGGTTTTTGAAGATGACAAATTACTTTGTTGAAACTAGCAAAGCGAAATAAAAACATCTGCAAAGCTGGCGACCGAATTTTATTCTGAAAAGCAAAGTAATTCACATATGCAGACATTTACAGACCTACAGGTATAGAATGACAAGCATGGGACAGGTTATCAGCCGTGGCCTTATAATGGGAACTATCCCGGCATCTTCCTCAGATAAATTAATGAAACCACGGAAAACCCAAATCAGGACAGCTGGATGAAGTTTGGAGCCACTGTCCTCCCCTATACAAAGCCACTCTTTTTATAACGTAGCTACCTAATACGGATCATCCCAAGTGTACAACACTGTTTTACAAATCAGTTAATAATGATAAAAGGCTAATGCTACACCTTTCAAACATTTCTCATTCCCAGTCACTGCACACTATACACATGCTATACAACGTTGTTTCAGAGCACTACACACACGCACTTCATCAACTGTTGCCAGAACTATTTTGTGCACAGCAGCTTCCCATTTCCTAGTCCAAAAACCTGAGTCAGGTACCCTATATTATGAATGAGAGTTGAAATCAAAAAACAGGATAGCGTGTAAGTATTATACGTTGCTTAGCTTTAGGGATTCTTCCAGACGCGAAAAAAAGTGGGATAAACTACAGTGACAGAAAAAAATCGGAACACCGAAAAACAATTAATAGAGAGTAATGAAATTTGGGAATACATTTGTCTAGGTAATATACATAAATGTTCAACATTGCAAAATCACCGATTAGCGTAAGCGCCAGGTAAGTCAATGCAATTGTGAAATTCTGGTACGTTAGTAAATGGTGTAACCATCAGAATGTTGAATGCAAGCATGCAAACGTGCATGCGTTGTGTTGTACAGGTGCCGGATGTCAGTTTATGGAATGCAGTTACATGCCTGTTGCACTTGGTCTGTCGATACAGAGACGATTAATGCTGTTTGTGGATGACGAAGGACTCGTCCTCCAGATGACATCCCAGATGTGCTCGATTGGTGACAGATCTGGTAGTCAAGCAGGGCAAGGCAACATTTCGACACTATGTAGAGCATGTTGGGTTACCACAACGGTATGTGGGAGAGCGATATCCTGTTGGAAAGCACCCCATGGAATGCTGTTCATGAATGGCAGCTGACCATGTCGAATCACCACAATGACGCACAGATTTGTCAGGGTGCGTGGGATAACCACGGGGGTGCGCCTGCTGTCGTACGAAATCCCACCCCAGACTATGACTCTATGTGTAAGCAAAGTGTGCCTAGGACGCACAAAGGTCGGTAGCACGCCCTCAACTGGCCTCCTTCTAATAAACTCACGACCATCACTGGCACCGAGGCGGAACCAGCTGTCATCAGAAAACTCAACAGGTCTTCACACTTCCCTCCAATGAGCTATCGCTTGTCACCTTTGAAGTCGCAAATGACGGTGGTTTTTGGTCAGTAGAATGCGTGCCACAGTGCTTCAGACTCGGAGCTGTTCTTGAAGTAACCGATTTGTAACACTTCGTTGTGTCACTGTGGTGCCAACTGCTCTCAAATTTCTACTACAACTGCAGTATGATGCAACAGAGCCTTCTGCCGGGGACGGTGCAAACCGATTTGCGTGTTAACAGTGACCCTACTAGCGCCACTCCTATGCGACTTGCGAGAAACTTAGATAGACAACATCTTTCAGATATAGCAACACACCTACCAACTTTCTTTTATGTCGCACAACTACTTGGCGTTGTGATTTTTTCCGTGAGTGTATAATGTGGAAGCATTATGTGGAATGTTAGATAATTATTATCGTCGTTATTATTTTGCCAGACCCCTACTCTATGTTATCTAAGTAATCTTTCAATACACATAATGCTTCTATTAACATGGGCTTTTTAACAACCTTCTAAAATAAGTTTATTTTAGCAATTACTTTAATCACTTTTGGTAATTTGTTGTACAGTTTTATTCTTTCATAGAGAACGCTGTTTTGAGTTAAAAAGTAAGTTCAGTATAGAACTTGTCTCATGGTCACTGACAGAGCTGTTTGTGCAATAATTACCAGTGTTGGTTTTGATGTGTACAACAGTTTGGTAAACGTTTTCACGTGGTGCAGTTAAAAGCCCCAGTGTTTTGAACAGATCTTTACAATGAGATCGACTTCTATTTATAGTTATTCTTACGACCCTTTTCTGTAGTCTCAAAATGCTGTTCATATTATGTGCATTTGATCTCCAGATAATAATGTCACAGCTAAGAACTGTGTGTACATATGAACAGTGTGTAACTAAAAGACAATGGCTGTCACACACTGATGACAGAATTCTATGTATGTAATATGCTGATGATAGTCTACTTGCAAGTATCTTTTTGTGTTCATAACACGTCAACTGAAAATCGATATTCATGGCCAGAAATTTTGCATTTGTTACACCGTCTATAGAGGTGACGTCTACATTTAATTTAATGGTGCAATTTTTCCTCTTCTCACAGGAACTGATGGTATTTGTTTTTTTATGTTGTATGTCACTTTATTGCTTATTCACCAATCGCAAATTTCCTTGTGGGTTTCCTTTTGCTTTCCCTGCGAAAAGTTCTGTTTGTTTCCAGTGAGTGTAATATTCCTATCATCAGCAATGAAAATTTTTCTCCATGACTAACCTAGCGAGAAAGTCATTGATGTAAATCAGGAACAGTACTGCTCCTAAAATGCTGCCCTGAGAAAATGTATTTACGTATTTTGGCGCTGATAAGCGTTTTACTAGAACTCCAGACTTATTTGAGGTATGTGTTATCTCTAATTTTTGTACCCTATATAGTACGTATGATCGGAACAAGTCATTAACTACCCATCTTATTCTTAATGCTTCTTGCTTATTTAACAGAATCTTATGTTCAACAGTATCGATCGCCTTATAAAGATCTAAAAACATGCTTGTCAAACACTAACGTTTTTCAGGAATATGAAGCACCACTTTTGTGAATTATACAATGGCTGATATCATACCTCTGCCACTTTACCATGCAAGCAATGATTCGCTTAAAACGTTGTATTTTTTCGAATAACACATTGATTCAACTTTCATAGTTGATCCTGTTAGTTTTTGAGAATGGTAGCTGTAGAGAAATGGGGTATTAATTTTTTGTCTTCAGCATCATGTTTCTTTAGCAGAGGTACAACTAGTATCTGTTTTAAATAATCTGGAAATTACCCCGATTTATTATTATGTTTGTTAAAGTAGCTTGTTTACTCTTCGTTCATTGCTTCAATACCCACACTGGTACTTCATCTAAGCCCACTGACTTCATAATTTTTAGTTTTTGTATGGTTTTACTAACTTCATGTTTTTTGGTTGGTAGCAACATCTTTGGACTTCTTCTTCTTTCTTCTTCTAGTGTTCAACTCTGAGGTCGGTTTGTAGCAGAGCGCCATTCCTCTCTTCTGTCTGCCTTCCTCTTCATTTCCAGGTATGTGTGACATCCAAAGTCATTCATCATCTGTTGCATGTATGATATACTTGGTCGCCCCTGCATATTCCTTCCCTCAATAGCTCCTTCTGCTACTGTTACAACGATGTTGTTGTGTCGTAGGATGAAGAATATAGTCATTCATACCGGAACCGACCAAGGTAGACTATGAATGGGAGGAGTTGGACTAATTTTGAGGAAAAACTATGGCTCACGTGTCAAGGGATATGTGCAATATAGCTCTCGAATAATACTAGTCAAACTTGAAACTAAACCAAAGGACACTGTGATAATAGAACTATACATGCCACCATCCAAAGAAGAAGATCCAGTCATTGTACTTAGTGCATAATTATTTAGTAGTGTTGTATTTGTTTCTGGGAATTTTGGCTCTGAGTTCCCTGCAATATGTGAAAAGTCCACCTTCTACTGAAATAATTATTGTGTTATTGTGAGCAAAACAGAGTCCCTGTTACTCGAATTTAAATGAACTTTCCTTCGTCTTCTAGTCACGGAATTGGCCGTTCCTACGGCCCCAAGTTCTGAGTGCAACGCCTGGCTTTCCAGATTTTTATCTCTCTAAATAGAATTCCTCCTAGGTGTCACACAATGTAGATTTTGCAAATCGTAAGCTGGCCCCAGCGCACGTGCGGATACAGGACACAGTGAATTCAATGTTCTATATCTGCTGAGGGGCTGCTTTTAGCACCAAACAAGTATATGAATCCCACATCATTCTAAGTCAACTTCCATGTTGTAAGCCAGCTGAGAAGGCACCCAAGGTTGCAGAAAATAGTAGGTCCCTAGGTCCCCCTTACCGTAATAAAAGGAAAAGAGATGAGGAAGTAATTAGCTGTGCAATAGCTGGCAGTAGTAAACATTGTCTACAGTTATCGTGCAGAGCTAAAGAAGACTACTAGGATGGGCACATTAAATTATGAAATAGGTTGCGTGACAGTTTGGACATAAATAGCTATGTACGAGTAACAGTAAAAAAAAGTAACTAATAAAATTTCCTCGGGTTTCTTGCCTTTATACAAACTTTCGGAAGGCGTACAATCTCTTTCCATCTTATACCGAAGAGCAGTGCATCTCCTTATATAGTGATCCGCGGTGACAGACTTAAATTCGCCCAAACGGCCGCTCCTTATCCATTTAACGGCCGAAAGCTATTACCAGCCGTACACGGAATGCAGTATGTTGTGTTCCCGTTTTATTGCTTCCAGTGCGGGTTGCCAAGCTGCACTGGGGGCAAAACCCATACCACGGTCCACGGCTTGCAGTGTAACACGTATTTCGACTGCCCCATTAATAGCACTGTACCAGATATCGCTATCCCGCTATCAGAAGAGCTCTGACAAACGCCTGCGCAACTGTACCAAATGTAAGCAGACAGCGGAGCTCCATGATCAACAATGTACGATGAACTATGTGCTTCGAAACACTTTTCTGTACACCAGCATTGTGCACTTTTGGCGTAGATGCCACAGATCACCATCTATCCCACTTTACAGAACAGACAGGCCTCCGAACACCCATGGTCTGAGAAGAATCGTGGACGTTGACCATTTAGCGCACTGTAGTAGTAGTAGTTTCCGCTGATTCCCAAGACAGTAGCACGTGAACATTTGACCAGTTTCTCCGTTTTCCAGATACTCGCTACAAGCTCTGCGTAACAATAATGTGCCCTTGGTCAAAGTCGCTTATCTCAATGGATTTCCCCATTTGCATCCCATATTTCGCTAGGATAATCCCCCGTACCTGACCTTAATCTGTAAGTATGGTGTATCACACAGGATGATATTCGTATAGTTTATGAGAAATATATAGTTATAAAATTTTATGGAGATATCCTACAAAATTGAATTAATCAATATCTCAGATTTAGGGGAAGAGACGTAACATTTTTCAACGAGTCGATTAAATGATTTACCTCTCCTACATCCCGAGTATCAAATTACTCATTATCTTCTTATAAGCACTGCAAAAAACTTAAGCAACAATTTTCCAAATGCTTTGACGGTGTATTGGGCCGTGTACGAGTGCGTTACTTCATGTGTACTACCAACTGGGATAAGCGTTCGTTTTCCTCCCTTACGAGATGGCGTGCATCAGAGCTTGTCTTCGCAGCAGTCTTATTCGGAATTGTTTTCGTACAACGAGGCTTAAAATATTAACTACTAATCCAGGCCTCCGAGAATTTTGCCTGCCTTGTTATTATTCCTTATTGATATCTTTTTAATTTTCCTATTCCTGTTAGTTTCGACGGGGAAAAAGATGGAAATAAAAAGCGAAAAAGTACATACGATACTAGAACACAAGTTCTCTATTTACCAGCTAGGACGCTAGGTTACGACGCCAGCCGAGCTTTTGTTGAACAGTGTGACCTCATGTGTAATAAACAACAGCCTAAAAAGTCTTTCTTCAGTTTCTAAAAAAAATATGCGTTTGTGAACCCCATATATGATGATGAAAAATTCCAGTTTTCACTTGTTTCTCGATCCTAACAATTTTGGGTCTCTTGGGTGTCATGAACTTAGGGTGGTTTTCTCATAAACGGGGGAGTAAGAAGGGGGGAGGGGGTTGAGCCAAAAAGCTTCATTTTAGGTTATACACAAGCGACCAGCCAAATATAAGTCGAATCAGTTGGCCATGTCTGAGATCTTCCTCTTGCGAGACGGACTGTCGAGAAATCTATATACCTTAATAAACCAGTTCACCTGCGGTTTGTTTACTTGTCAAAAGTCTTTGATGGGATTAGAGCAAAAGGACACAATTCAAGCCTTAATCGAAAAGAGAGTGCCAATGATTATAGTAAAAATCATAGACTATATATATGTATAAATGTTGTTAGGGATATTTATGCAGATGTTTCTGTTGATCACTGAGAATAGTGCACTTAACAACATTACATCAGTATTTACTTCATCTGCTGACCAACAATTTCAGCTATTACCAGTAGTACATTTTTAGGTTGCTTAGTACCTCCAAGTATGTGTGGCACAATCAAGCCATTAATGTTCATTTTTCCTTCGTATTAGGTCAGGTATGGAAGTATAGACACAGGGAAGCAAAGTGGGTAGTCTATACTGACAGGCGCAGTCCACCACGTGCAACTGTTAAAACTGTGTAGAAAACATCAGGTAGTAAATTATGTCATGTGTTTGTGGGAAGACTGTTAGACTCAGAATAAACAAAACAACGAACACACTGAAGTGATTACACATACAGGTAGCAATAATCACAATATCTCTATCGATACCCCTAATACCTTGTGTATACAGGTAATAAAGCGAAAATTAAGACACATGAAGCACTTACAGATGGAACTATAATATAAGGTTCTGTCAAATGTAAACGAGACAGGTGGAAAATAAGAAAACCAAAACACTCACACTCACAGCGTAATAAGCCCAGATCACCTTCTTTACAATGAAACGTTCAAACCAATCATAGTCACAGTATGTCATCAACAGAATTAAAATGGCTCTCGTCATTAGTGAACACATTCTCAAGTCCAGTGTGCCCTCACACAATAAGCACAAATGCCTCATCAGAACTGTGGACCTCTGTGCAAAATCTTTCTTCCAGAATGAATTTTCCCTCTGCAGCAGAGTGTGCACTGGTATGATACTTCTGGGCGGATAAAAACTGTATGCCGGACGAAGACTCAAACTCAGGACATTTGCCTTTCGCGGTCAAGTACTCTACCGACTGAGCTAACCAAGCTCAACTCACAACGTGTCTTCAAGCAAAGGTCCCGACTTTCAGTCTCTGTCAGGCAAACAGATTTAATCTGCCAGGAAGCGTCATAGTCTTTCTTGTTAACCAATACACTTCGTGCAATGCTTGTTCTCTGCGACGTACAGTATACCACTTAACCACCGAGACGCAACCGTTGGTTGCTAAAACACGTAGGTAGTGCTCCTCTTGAAATGCCTAAGTCCCTTCCTCCACCTCCACTGAAATCGACGCCCTTCGGCCCGGGAAAAGATACAACCGCTCTATCAATTTGTTTGTGTCCGCGCGTGACCACTACATGTGCTGAACGTTAATGATGCCCCGTACACAGCTCCTTGGCGTACCGGTCTGGAGAACACTTCCCATTCTTCGCCGTGCACTCACTGACTGCGACTTGTCCGTCAGTACTGCACCTCGCCCCCCCCCCCCCTCCCGTTGCACCGCTGCGACACACAGTCAAGCGTGGTCCTCTAGGTATGGATAGGAGAAAAAACATGTGTTTTCAGAGTAATCTTGTGCATACGTCGTCAGTTTTCGGCGTGTGTAAGTAACGTATTGGGCTTGTAAATGTAAAGTGTACCTGTTTCCGGTAAAGATTTTCAGTGCTTATCCCATTAAACCTCGATGCTCCGTTTGACACGTCATTCGAACTAATCACTGATCATAAATCCATTCTTCCGATCTTCACTCCAGTCCGCCACGTTACAAAACACACCATTCAACAGTCACAGCACTGGTTTCTTTCTCAGCAGCTATCAGTATAAAATTTTATTTCGATTCTCATAGAGCCATGTGAATCCACATACTCTATGACGGTTACCAGTGGACCAAATGACGCCCCCGACTACTCTCCATAGCACTGTTGTCACACTGACGAGATGCATGCAACAACCAAAGAGCATGTGTTTGTAACTATGTGTGTAAATCCAGGACTACAGATTTCCGTCCAAACAGCTCGAGGCAAAATGTCTTTTGTCAATCTGCTATCAGCTACTGAGGCACCACGGGGAGCTCCTGGAATACGCAATGACTGAAGACAATTCCGCGGACAAAAAAAAGGACTTCTATTTGGACAACACTGCCCTATCGGGAACAATGAAGAGAAAGGACAAGTTGATATACTCCATAGGTGTCGACCGAGGAATCTGTTTGCCAGTCCCGTTAGTAAGACCAGCAACTATCACTGAGTGTCCGACATTGCTTTTTAATACAGAACCTAGTTCTTCACCTTGAGTTTGCTCGTCACACTTGATGATGTAGAATTATTTTGATACACGGCGTTGCTGTGGTCACCGTGGCCATCATCCAGAGACACACTAATCGGATCCTGTTTAAGCACAGTCGCAGTCCGTATGTTCTGTTTCCAGTCGAACAGCCTTAGGGGGAACTCCTCAATCTCACTACCAGCTGCAGAGTTTGGCTCAGAACAGAAGGTGGCAGAAACCCTAACCCAACGCTAGCACCACCGAAAGTGGAGGACGAGCATAGGCCACCGCTAACAGTGCTACACCAACTCCCAACCCCCTGCGAGCAGGGATCATTCCAGCAGTACCCGATGTCGTCATGTGGAAGGTTCAATTGGCTCTGAGCACTATGGGCCTTAACATCTGTGGTCATCAGTCCCCTAGAACTTAGAACTACTTAAACCTAATTAAACTAAGGACATCACACACATCCATTCCCGAGGCAGGATTCGAACCTGCGACCGTAGCGGTCACGCGATTCCACACTGAGGCGCCTAGAACCGCATGGCCACACAGGCCGGCCATGAGGAAGGGATCTTGGGTCTTCTCCAATTATGGATGTCGATAAAGTGAGTTCAAAAATGGTTCAAATGGCTCTTAGCACTATGGTACTTAATATCTGAGGCCATAAGTCCTCTAGACTTACAACTAATTAAATCTAACTAACCTAAAGAGATCACACACATCCGGCCGGGGGCAGGAGTTCCACAACTCCTTCACACGATGTTGTGGAAAAAACTTCGTTCTTTTTAGTCAAATACCCCGGTACAATAAGATTGGGGTGACTTGGTTCCCAATTGGGAAAATCATGAAAATTTTTGTTTCCAACTGCAACATTCGTCTGATGCAGAAGGGAAAAATCCAGAAAAACCTTGATCAGGCTGGTCCCGGCGGAGGTTCGAGTCCTCCCTCGGGAATGGGTGTGTGTGTTTGTCCTTAGGATAATTTAGGTTAAGTAGTGTGTAAGCTTAGGGACTGATGACCTTAGCAGTTAAGTCACATAAGATTTCACACACATTTGAACAACCTTGATCAAACTGGGGATTTGCATTGTCCGTCGTCCCAGTAAAAAGTTAATCTTTTGGTAAGTGTTTCTATCGTGAGTACGTGTGTGTGTTTTTGCCAGTGTTTGTTCGGTATCCTCCACCAGAGCAACTCCTTCAGTATTACTGGTTTTAAATCCGGCTCTAATGAAACGTAATTCATTGTCTCGTGCATCTTTCTATGTAATCAGTGACATTAATCATTATTTTTGCTTTCCCAGAAGTAATCAGCAATTAGGCATATTACTTCACAGTAGTATCAGGCTCAACAGTTTTTCAAAAGTCAGTGTCAGTTAGAAAAAACATTAGGACACGACACCACTAAAAGACAAGTTTTAAATTTAATTTCATGTACATTTTTAGTGCTAATGATTACTGCATAGTAATTACATCAGCCATGTGGTTATATCAGTAACCTGAGATGCCCTATCTATAGCTTGAAAATAATAAAAAAGAATTATTCCACGGAATTATTCTGCGCGCGTCTGCTGCTTGAGCGACCAAATAAAATATATTTTGCCTAATTCAGACGTGTGCTACTAACCAAGAACCCTTTGCAAAACTAATCACGTTCCCAGAATCATTGAAATATTCTGCGCGTGACATAACAACAGTCTATTTTACTATCACTATATTACCATGACAGAAGTTTGCTGCTTACGTAGCAAAATCAGCAGGCCTCTCTACTTGTCAAAAGTGTGAGCTTCATCACTGCTCTGAGAAAAACACTTTTCTCTGCCGGTTCGCAGTACGGTCTTAGGCAACAACATGAATAAAACTTATGCTCATCACAATGGTATCGCAACAACAGTTTATTGATCGACGGGCTGTGACGGGCAGTTCTCATTTATTTTTCGTTAATGTGTTGGCTCGTCCGCTCTGCTATTGCTACGGTAGGTGCTTCTAATGGACATTATTCATTCATTATATGCCTCCTTGAAGCATGTGTGGAGGTCTTCAATGATACTGATGAAAACTAACGCATCACTTCTTATGATGAAAAAATGGAGCTTTTATTCCCATTCCTGGGAAGCTGATCGTTTGAAGGAAGCGATAGCATGTGACCGTTATTTCGCTATCTGAGGGAAAGAGCCAGCGATAAGACAGCAGGTCTTTCCTCTTTGTACGCTCGCACCGAGCTATTGGCGGTAAGAGACCTGCAACACAGCTATCAATACGGTACAACAGAGTTTGCTCCAAAAGGCGGAAATATCAGTTGCTTTGTCTTTGTGGTTGCTCTGAAAAGTGCAGCAACACGTTTTAATTGCAACGACGCTCTGTTTTAACAATTAAATTACACGTTTTCTCTCGCTGAGACTGATGGGCAAGTTATCTGTCTGCGAACTGGAACTGCTGGAGATAACGCGCAAGTAACTTATTAGAATATATCTCAGAGCCTAAAGATAGTGACTGAGACATTTTATAATCGCATCCGACAAAGTACTTTCTAGTAGAAAAGGCACGTTCCTGATGAATTTACGCTAGCAATGTTCGGCCTTTTGAACTAGAAAGGGAGATACTTTTTACTTAGGTATGTGCCATCCCAAATTCATTAAATATTTTCTGACTAACATGTATAAGGATCAGTGAAATGAAAACGAGACATTTGGAAAAAGTAAGTAAACTCTTTATTATTCAAAAGTAATCGCTATAACTAATGAATACATTTGTCCCACAGTGAGACAAGACATGTTCCCAAGGTTGTTTCCACTACGCTACAGAAGTTTCGCTGGAAAGCCCCCACACATCCCCCATACAGTCCCAATCTCTCCCCATGCGATTTTCAAATTTTTGGAGTCCTGAACAAATAAATTCCTGGCCGTTGATTTACTTCAGACGAAGAGATGGTCGCCTTGGTACAATCATGCATGCATAGGCAACCACAAACAGTTTTCCACGAGGACACCTATCATCTTTTCTCACAGCGGGATAAGTGTATTAATAGTTGTGATGATTAGTATTGAAATAACAAAGAGTTTACATAACTTTTTTGCAACCTTCTCGTTATTATTTGACTGCCCCTTATACGTCGCACAGCAGTAAAATTGAGAAGTTTGATGTAAAACTGTGTGACTTAGCTTTTTAAACATCTAACTAAGGTGGAACCAATGAAATGAAATGCCCAACGCTTTTTAAACATCTAACTAAGATGGAACCAATGAAATGAAATGCCCAACGCTTTTGTCGACTTTGATATCTCAGCTGAACTCTTAAAATAACAAAAATGTACCTCGCCACATACTTTTTGCTTTACCATAACTTTTTCCTGTTCAATTTTCGGAGGGAACTTAGGTAGAACGAATGTTTACATGTATCAGTACATGTTTTCTTTCTTTTTCTTTTTAACTTCGCTTTCTTCACCGATGCGATAAGTGGAGGACTGAATAATATTCGTCTATCTATCACTAAAAATACTGTTGTTTGTCCTTCCAATCAAATTTTTCGTGGAATATTAGTCTTTTTCAATGGCTTCGAGATATTACACTTAGCATTGCCTTTCTTTGTGTACGCTCGATATCACCTGTTAAGAAGTAACAGTTTGCATAAAGTATTGATTACAGTCCATGTGGTATTGAGCTGATGGGTCCACATGTGGCACGCTATCCACTACAAGAAACTGATTTCTGGGTCAAAACGTACTACAGTGATAAAACACCGATAAAATAGTGAAAATGTTGACCTATCTCCATTTCCACCGTTGTTTTCGGTTTATTCGTATTGTTAATTTCCTTCTTAAAATCTTGATTACACTAGAAGTATATTTCCTCAGAGACTGTGATAAATCATCAAATTTAAACAGAACCTTTCATTTGGGAGCGTTAACTGCAAACTGTCGGTGAGACGAAATAGTCTGTTTGTGGGCAAAATAAAATTGCACCGGAAAATATTTCACGCATCTTGAAGTAGAGAGCCCAACTCACATCTACGCCGTGTGTGAATGATGTAAGTTAGTTTTCCTATCTTTAGGGGCATAAAACATTTATACCACACAATAGTACATATCAGTTACCGTCTCAATACAAAAAAGAGCGGTGCGCTTTCCATTAACGGCGCATAAGATTTACGCCGCGGTAGTCAAGGTGGCAGAACCTGATGGAGAAAATGGCTCGAAGGAAGACTAGGATCATGAGAGGCGTATATGTAGAGAGGAGGCAATGACATTTTCAGTCACCTGAAGTGATGTAGCTTTACTTCAGGTTATTTCACCGTGAACATTCGAGTTTTCTGAATATGAAATGTAACATAAATAGAAAACTTTTTTATTGACCGGGGAATGTCCGGCAGTTCTACAAAAGCTATTATGCATCTATTCTATGACTATAAAAACACAGCAAGGTGAAAAATTCAGACTTAATGCGGATATCTTTGTGTTAGCAGTTGAAAAAAGACTTAAAATGAAGCAGAAATGGTTTTAATCCTGTCTGATTCGCCTTAAACGTTGATGTCAGTCATGACGCAAGAGTAATAGCAGTTCGATATGTCAGTAGTAAAACCGACAGTCTAGTTAAATTATTAGATTACCATGGAGCAGGCGATGAGGCGTTGTGACGTAAGAGGAAATGAAGTTGTCGACTGTTTAACGAAGAAAGCAGTGCGTAGTAGAAGAAACTTGACCATATTTACTACGTAGACACACTTCAGTTAGTCCTGCCGAAATGATAAAAAGCTTTATGTGGAAGTGGTGTCTAAAATTGCAGCACGAATGCAGCACGGCTCTAACATCTATCAAATGAATTTTCTTGTGACAATATTGTTTGTAAAAAAACAAGGTGAATTTACTTGTGAGTATATTGTTCGTAAAAAACGATTTGGTGATGTATGAAAGCGCATTGAGTGAGAGAGAGAGAGAAATTAGATGAGAGAGAGAGAGAGAAATAGATGAGAGACTATGATTAGAACGTAGTTTGTGCGGTACATGCTTTCTTTCGCATTTCAGTTGCTACAGGCTGGTTTAACGAAGTCAGTAATTTATTACCAACTGCCTTAAATGGTAACTTGCCCTAATTGCAGCTTGGCGGTCCAACGGCTTCCAGGGCCAAAAAATTTATTTTCAGTATTTCAAATAATTACTGACCGATTTTGAAAATTTAAAATTCTGTCACAACTTACACATTAAGAAGTGTAACGTTGCATTAAATATTTTACATAAAACGAGTATTAAACTTAGAAACTGTGTTATATCTTGAGGCAGCATAAGTCACAGCATGCGAATTAACCAGACTATATTCAGCCAGTATTTGAAGACGAGAAAGAGACCTTTACCCACAATTTCAAATCTTATCTGAACTCTTTTTCGCTGACAGCCGTCATAAAATAATGAAATACTGAATAAGTTTATCGCCTACTTCATTCTCGCTGTTCATGCAGTGAAACTTTAGCACCAGGCATGACATTTTAAGTCGTTACTTCTTTACCAGTAACTCTAAAAGTAACTCATTTTTTCATACATTAATCAATTATACCAATGAATGTGCCTGCAGAATTATATCATTGTACGTCACATAGATCAGGAGATATGAGGTCGTAAACATTCAGATGCGTAAATGCCTAGGTTAACACATTAACTCATTTGTAAAATAATCGCATATTTGAATCTGTCTGGGACATGAGAGTTCCATACCTATAAAGAATCAGAAGTTTATGGGGGGGCGGGGGGGGGGGGGTTGAGGTTATTGGTAAAAAATGAAACACTTCTGGAGGAATGAGAATTCACTCCGTTTGTAATGTGCTGGTGTGGAGGCTGGCACGACTACTATGGGACATCGCAAGATGGCTGGCAGAAACAAATGAAAAATGACGTAACATCGACCTTCACAAGTTTCTTGTACGTTTTTCGTAATTAGTATCAGCATCAACCGAAACTGTTCTGTTGATTATAAATGTGTTCATTTATTTTGAAGGATTATGCTCTTCAGTACTAAAACAAAGGCATAAATCTTAATGCCTCTCTTCTCCCACTCAAAACTTCATTTTGTACTTTTTCTTTTGCGCACTGGCAGTGGTCACTATTAATGCGGCATCCATCAATAATCGACTACTATGCTTTCCATCGGCCGTGATGAAACAATTCCATTTATTCAGCCGCATGATGGGACCTTTCTGCGCTTTCCTCTCTCACAGCACCTAGATTTTCTTGAAACAGTTGACGTACGATTACAGGAGTGCAGCTTCAAGCTTATTTTATGTTATCAAGCATGGTTCTTGTTATATTCTGATAACCAGGCTCTCTGTAGATGCGGAGAAACTTTAGACAACTTCGATTTTTGCCTTCAAACGTCCCGTCTTCCGTTTGTGTCGGAATATCAGGTCTGGTCAAAACTTCCTCTGAAAACCTCGGAAACCTGCTTGTCATATCCTTGAAAGTGTCACTATCTTTTGGTAATGCATTTATAAATAGTTTCGTAATTTCAAAATTTACATGAAGCGGAGGCAGGAATATCTCTTTCAGTCAATCAAAAAATCAAATAGCATGTTTTTCTCTGCAGATTTTGGTATCCTGCTTCGTCTGATTTTCTGATACAAGTGCTTTTCTTCTGAACGACTATCCAATATAATGAGTAAGTAACTACATCTTGCATATTCGGTAACTCAAAGAAATTCTCAACTTATTTCCAATCTGCACGTGATTAAGCATTTTATGAACTTTACTTGAAATCAGGACGCAAAAATACACCAGAAAAACGTTTCATATTAAGAAAAAATATTTCATTTTAAACCATTGTTACAACAGAGAAACTGGTAGAAATATTGCATACTGAAATTATTTGTGATCATGTTTCTCCACGTAGGGCAATATGACTGTGGGATTCTCAGAGTTCTCGTATAACTGCTGCACTTCATCAATCCAGCATGTGAATCGCTAGATGGAGATGTTCAAAATTGTCGCTCTTATTGCTCTAAACTTTAGTAATTGTTATTGTCAAAGCAACGGAAGCTCTGGAATTGGCCTTGTAGTTTGTTTACAGTGTTATAAAAGCACAGAGACTTTTCATTGGTGAGTTTAGTAAAAGCCCAGCTCAACAACAACGCTTCGAATGCCTTCGTTCATCTTTTGGTAATCAATCAATCATCTTCAGGACGGACTGTTTTCATGAGGAGTATGCGTCGTGGTCCTATTACCGCCAGTGACGAGTTTCGTGAAAGATGGGGACAATTGGGGTAAGGCCCACAAACCATCGATACTTTCTGCAGTAAATTTAAAGAGGACCGGGACGTCTGAGTAGATAAATCGTCAGACAGACTGCAGACAGCAGTGTGTTCCATCTATCAGTGAAAATGGTCCTTTCCTGATGCTTCACAAGCTGCGACATGGTCGCGAATAAAACAGACCCGAATGCAGAATACATTTCATGTAGTTTACTCTACGGTCACAAATTTTTTGTCATCAGATTACCTGTTTCGGTCCATAATGACTATCTTCAGGTCTGTTTTATAAAAACATGTCTTAATGTGTTGCAGCCATAGTGGCATCGTCAAATGTTACACACAAAATCAGTGCCAGCATCGTAAAATATTTGACGATGTCACTATTGCTGCAGTACATTAGGACATGTTTTTATAAAATGGACCTGAAGACGGTCATTATAGACCGAAACCGATAGCCTGATGACAAAAAATTTGTGACCACAGACGTAAAGTAAAGGAATTTTTTTTTCCTGATAGTTTCTGCACAATTTGACAGAAGCTCAAAAAGAGGCTTGTGTCAACTGGGGTAAAGAAATGTGCAGATAGCTCAGTCGTGAAAATGTATTCACTATCTAGTATCCGTATACAAACATATAATGCGGAATTTTACAGTGGAAGTCACGAGAAGCGGATGTGCCAATACAAAAGGAAGGCCGGCCGGAGTGGCCGAGCGGTTCTAGGCGCTACAGTCGGGAAACGCGCGACCGCTACGGTCGCAGGTTCGAATCCTGCCTCGGGTATGGATGTGTGTGATGTCCTTAGTTTAGTTAGGTTTAAGTAGTTCTAAGTTCTAGGGGCCTGATGACCTCAGAAGGTAAGTCCCATAGTGCTCAGAGCCATTTGAACCATTTTTTTTAAAGCGGCCCATTTTGACTCTTGGTGATATAATAATGAAGTCAAAACCCGAAAGAGCGACCACAGCTGAACCAAGACTGAATAGGTCTCGAGTACTAGCGAACTTGGACAGTCGAGCATTACGGAGGGCGGCTGTAAAAGATCACATGAAATCAGCAAAAGGAATCGAGTGAGCTTCAGATACTACCAGCAGTCCAGCTACTAAAACTACTGTGCGTAGGGAGTTCAGAAGAATAAGGTACAATGGTCGAGCAGCTCTTCACAAACCAAACTTTCCTGCAGTCAGTGGTAAGCGGAGGTCAAGGTGGGGTAAAGAGTGACGCCACTGGCCGATGGAAGATTGGGGACTACTGGTTTGTAGTGATGAATCACTCTGTAACCTGTGGTGATCCGATGGAAGTGTCTGGGTTTGGCGGGTGCCTGGAGCACGTTATCTGCCATCATGTGTAGTGCCAGTACTGAAATATGGAGGGGATGCTGTTAGGGCGTGGAGCTGATTTTCGTAGTTGAAGCATGCTGCTCTTATTGCGCTTGATAGAACGCTAAATGTGGAAGCTTATAAACACATTTTACAGCACTATTGCCTACAATAGAGGAACGTTTTGGTTTCAATGATTTTTGTAGTTGTCGTTGTTGTGGTCTTCAGTCCAGAGACTGGTTTGATGCAGCTCTCCATGTTACTCTATCCTGTGCAAGCTTCTTCATCTCCGAGTAACTACAGCAACCTACATATTTCTGAATCTGTTTAGCGTTTTCGTGCCTTGGTCCACCTCTACGGGTTTTACCCTCCACGCCTCCCTCCAATACTAAACTGATGATCCCTTGATACCTCAGAACGTGTCCTACCAACCGAACCATTCTTCTAGTCAAGTTGTGCCACAAATTCCTCTTCTCCCCACTTGTGTTCAGTCCTCCTCATCAGTTACGTGATCTACCGATCCAATCTTCAACATTCTTCTGTACCACCAAATTTCGAAAGCTTCTATTATCTTCTTGTCTCAACTATTTATCGTCCATGATTTTCGTATTAGCGTGATAAGCATCCTGTAATAAAGTAGCGTCTGTGAGGCACCGGTTGGCGAAAAAATTCTTGACACAGACTCCTCTGTCCACAGTTCCGACCTGAACCCAATTGGACACCATTGGGATAAGTCATAGCATCGACTTCGCTTCACGCAACAGCGTCCGACATCACTATCTCCACTGGTTTCGACTCTTGAGGAAGAATAGGCTACCAATTATCCACAGATAATCAGACACTTCGCTGAAAGTGTTACGTATTCGTAAACGTTTAAACAGATAGTGTATCCCTTATAAAGAATCCTAACTTGGAACTCTTCGCGTGAGGTAGAAATTTAGTAGTAGTCAACTGTGTGGTCTTCCTGGACGAACTGATGCCAACAAAGGAGTGGACGGTTCTCGAAGCACGTCCAAGGAAATTGTTCTGTTCTTTCTTTGGTTATACTGAACATATCCTCCTGTTGCGTTAGAGGATCGAAGAACAGTTAATACCGACTGGTGCACAACAGTTTGTACGCGACAAGTCGTCAATGAATTCAGAAGCAACAGCTTCCAACGTCACACTGTACTGCGTTATGAAAATGACAGCTGTTACACTCCACGTCAAACAATTGATTACTTGACGGAGAAAAACTATTAAAACAATGTCCCCTTGCTCGTATTCACCTGATTCATCACCTATAGAATTTTGTTCCCTTGTGTCAAGCAAAAATGCGGAAACCGTGATTTTAATCACATCAAGATGCTGTTGAATGCTATCAAAGTCGCTTCTAACGCATGCAGAAATGTATAAATTTAAGAGGAAAATAGTTTGAGAAACAATAAAACGATTTGTATTTAAAAAAATTTTAGGGTATCTTTAATGTTTCGCACATGTTTTACTAAGGCCTCTGTACGTACCAGCAGCAACCGCATTTCATTGCACATTCTCCATAAAGAAGCCTCTCTCAGACAAACTACGGAACACTGTAGCAAATAATGTATAGTGCACTTCCCGGTACAGTGTGCTGTCGCCTGCCCGTTGCCATTTGTCTGTCCGCATTTGAAGACAATCTCGGCCTGTTATTGGCTGGTATACCGGGTCAGCGTTTCTCAGCGCTGCGGTACACGACACTCGTCCACCCCGTAGTGAGTCGGCAATAACAGTGAAGTAGATGCCCCTTCTGAGCTATCACTTGGATGTGTGACCATCCGGTCTGCCGAGCACTGTTGGCAAGCGGGGTGCGCTCAGCCCTTGTGGGGCAAGCTGAGGAGCTACTTGATTGAGAAGTAGCGGCTCTGGTCTTGGAAACTGACCTACGGCCGGGAGAGCGGTGTGCTGACCACATACCCCTCCATATCCGCATCCAGTGACGCCTGTGGGCTGTGGATGACAAGGCGGCCGGTCGATACCTTGGGGCCTTCATGGCCTGTTCGGGAGGAGAGGAGATGCCCCTTTGTGTGGATCTGCGGCCGTGCCACTGTCACTTTCAAAATTACTACCATTTTGAATGTGGAGATCAAACACTAGTTCAGACGTAACATTCCCAACTGCTTGGAATGTGCCTTCAGCCACAGAAACTTACGCTGTCAAAGATCTTTTATCTCAATCTTTAAGAGTGTGAACCTCCAACGTATTGCATTTCGGGCCACATGTTCATATGCACGTTGTCGTCTCAGGGATCGCTCTCTACAGTTTGTCCCTATTCAGAAAAATCTCCCTGTTCCTTGAGCCTGCTTAGTCAAATGTATTTTCTCCCACGCAATTTAGTGGTAGGAGGCGTCAGATCCGGATTATCATATGGCGTCCCCCCGTCCACTTTCAAGTAATTCTCTGGAACATCTAATAGAATTGCACAGTAGTGTTCTTGGACGGAAGAAAGACAAGTCGATTAACGTACCATCGATATAATGGTCGTTAGGTAGCTTAGTTAGTGCTGTGTTGAAGTAACCACATGTGATTTCATATCAACTAATTTAGAGTCAGCACCTGGGATTTACAACCACGTGGCAGACAATAAAATATGTATTTCGGTCTATAATCAACATTTCAGTATTATACAGGGTGTTACAAAAAGGTACGGCCAAACTTTCAGGAAACATTCCTCACACACAAAGAAAGAAAATATGTTATGTGGACATGTGTCCGGAAACGCTTACTTACCATGTTAGAGCTCATTTTATTACCTCTCTTCAAATCACATTAATCATGGGATGGAAACACACAGCAACAGAGCGTACCAGCGTGACTTCAAGCACTTTGATACAGGAAATGTTCAAAATGTCCTCCGTTAGCGAGGATACATGCATCCACCCTCCGTCGCATGGAATCCCTGATGCGCTGATGCAGCCCTGGAGAATGGCGTATTGTATCACAGCCGTCCGCAATACGAGCACGAAGAGTCTCTACATTTGGTACCGGGGTTGCGTAGACAATAGCTTTCAAATGCCCCCATAAACGAAAGTCAAGAGGGTTGAGGTCAGGAGAGCGTGGAGGCCATGGAATTGGTCCACCTCTACCAATCCATCGGTCACCGAATCTGTTGTTGAGAAGCGTATGAACACTTCGACTGAAATGTGCAGGAGCTCCATCGCGCATGAACCACATGTTGTGTCGTACTTGTAAAGGCACATGTTCTAGCAGCACAGGTAGAGTATCCCATATGAAATTATGATAACGTGCACCATTGAGCGTCGGTGGACGAAACTAAAATGAGCTCTAACATGGAAATTAAGCGTTTCCGGACACATGTCCACATAACATATTTTCTTTATTTGTGTGTGAGGAATGTTTCCTGAAAGTTTGGACGTACCTTTTTGTAACACCCTGTATAAAGGTTTATTCTTTCAATGTAGGGAAAATTAAGTAAAGATTTATTTAAGAAAAAGAATTGCAAATTATGTTATCTTTTACGATTCCGTCTATACCAAACCTGTAAAACACATCCCATGTGAACACGGGGTAGACACCTTACGAGATAGAGGGCGCTAGTTTAAAATATTTCTGTTTAACATGTCTTCGAGAAACTTACATTCAACGCTTATATACGCGGCACATGGTACACGCTTTCTGTAAATAACAAGATATCTCTTCTTTCACAATATTGCAATGTGATCATTGACTGCCACCACGTTCAGCTTGATTTATGGGAAACATTTGTATCAAATTAAATTGAACTAAACTCCTCCCGAACAGACCATGAAGGTCCAACAGTGCCAACGGCCGCTGTATCATCCTCAGCCCTTAGGCGTCACTGGATGCGGATATGGAGAGGCATGTGGTCAGCACACAGCTCTCCCGGCCGAATGTCAGTTTCTGAGACCGGATTTGAATCAAATGCTGAACTATATACACTGTCTGACAATAAAAGTGGAGCACGCAGAAGACATGGTCAGATGTCAAGGTTACTGTGTCCACGCACACATTATCAGAGGGCCAAACAAACTGGTTTAGGTATGCATATTTAAATAAAGAGATTGTAAACAGGCAAAATACGGTGCTGCGGCCGACAATGCCTATATAAGACCACAAGGGTCTGGCGCAGTTGTTAGATCGGTTACCGCTGCTACAAAGGCAGGTTATCAAGATTTAAGTAAATTTGAAGGTGGTGTTACAGTCGGCGCTCGAGCGATGGGACAAAGCGTCTCGAGCCAGCGACGAAGTGGGATTTTCCTGTATGTACATCAGTCTCTGACATCGCTGCGAACGGAAAAAGATCCTGCAAGAAAGGGACCAACGACGTCTGAAGAGAATCGTTCAAAGTGACAGAAGTGCAACTCTTCCGCATATTGCTGCATATTTAAGTGCTGGGCCATCAACAAGTGTCAGCGTGCGAACCATTCAACTAAACATCATCGATAGGACTTTCGGAGCCGAAGGCCCACCCGTGTACCCTTCATGACTGCACGACACAAAGCTTTACGGCTCGCCAGGATAGGTCAACATTGCAATTGAACTGTTTATGAATGGAAACATGTTGCCTGGTCGGACGAGTGTCGTTTCAAATTGTATCGACCGGATGGATGTGTCCGGGTATGGAGACAGTCTTGTGAATCCATGGATCTTGCTGGTGGAGGCTCTGTAATGGTGTGGGGCTTGTGCAGTTGGAGTGAGATGGTACCACTGATCCGTCTAGATACGACTCTGATAGGTGAGACGTACGTAAGGACCCTGTCTGATCACCTGCATCCTTTGATGTCCATTGTGCATTCCGACGGACTTGGGCAATTCCATCAAAACAATGCGACACTCCACACGTCCAGAATTGCTACAGAGTGGCCCTAGGAACGCTCTTCTGAGTTCAAACACTTCCACTGCCTACCGAACTCCCCAGACATGAACATTATTGAGCATATCTGGCATGCATTGTGGCGTGCTGTTCAGAAGAGATCCCCGCTCCCTCTTACTCTTACAGATTTATGGACAGTCCTGCAGGATTCAGGGTTTCAGCTCTCTCCAGCACTACTTCAGTCATTAGTCGAGTCCATGCCACGTCGTGTGTTGGCACTTCTGCGTGCTCCCGGGGGCCCTACACGATATTAGGAAAGTGTTCAAATAGTTGAAATGGCTTTAACATCTGAGGTCATGAGTCCCCTAGACACTAGCTAACCTAAGGACATCACACACATCCATGCCCGAGGCAGCATTCGGACCTGCGATCGTAGCAGCAGCGCGGATCCGGACTAAAGCGCCTAGAACCGTTCGGCCACAGCGGCCGGCTAGGAAGGTGTACCAGTTTCTTTGGCTCTTTAGTGCAATTGCTTACAAATAGAATTCTCTATGACAAGTAGAACGACCACGAGATTGCATTAGAGATGTTCGCTTTTATTGTTGTTACCTGCCCTAATATGGTATATAAGGGGCGCGAATAGTGTCAGATGTTGACTGAAGGACGTGGCACCACCATACGACACGGACGTCCGTCGTCCTCATGTGCTACTTCTCATGCGACTGCATCGTGGCGCCATTTTCCAACAGGACAGTAATCGTCAGCACTTGGCATTTGTCTCCATGAACTGTCTGCGTAATGTTGAGGTACTCCAGTGGCCATCAAGCTCCCCAGTTTTGTCCCCAACAGAACACATGTGGAGCGAACTTGGACCTCAACTCCGTCTCACCGTCTCAGTGTCAGTATCCAGGATATTACATCCAGCTGCCACAGTTCTGCGCTAGCTTGCCTCAGAAGAGGATGCAACGGTTTTATGACATGCTTGCCAACCGAATCTGTGCATATATACAAGCCAGAGGGGGTGCAACGTTACACGGATAAGTGGGCCCACACCCTAGAGTTCTTCGTAAATTTGATTCGGTTTTGTAATGACTTAAATAACATAAGGCACCATAAAGTTTTACCTCGTTTCCTCCTCCACTTCTGAGTATACAAACGTAGGTTTTTTCGTTTAAGAGGATATCACAATGATATCGAACGTTTCGCTCGAAATCCATTTCTACAGTATACAAATTTTGTACGAAAGACTCTCCTTATCGTGGTCATTTAAGGAAACATGCTGCAAGGGAAAAATGTACAATTACGGAGAGACGTCAAACGATAGAATAAAGGGAACTGTTCATAGTACAAAACTGCGGAAATATAATATGGGATCAATGGTTCCGCAATTATGTTTGTTACTACTACAATGGCTTCAGCTGTAGAGCATCCTCAACATTGAGTCACAGTATTATTTAATGCTATTTCTTATGTCCCACTGTATGAAAACCGGCTAAAATTTACTACGAGCCGCCCAGGAGCAGATGTTGACAACATTGTGCGTGTATGATTAAGAGCAAATGTCTTATTACTGCCGACAATTAAAACTGACTACTTATCTTCACCCATGCACCTCCCTAGGCCCATGTTTTAATCAAAAATTAAAAAAAAATAAAACAAGTAATGTGAAAGATTGATTCACAATTCCGCTGTCCCGCCATCTAAGATTTCACCGACAGCCCTTTGTAAACTTTTACCTTAAAACCTAACATGTTAACAAAGATCACTGTTCGAACCATCAAGAACGCTGATAAATAAATGTTTATTATCTACCGGTTTCGATCACATGCTCTGGTGCTTAAAATATCAAAATTATTTGCAACATGCATTGTTAAAACTGCGGTGTCAAAAACAAATAATTTCCAAGTGTTTGAATCAAGACGTACACATAAATCCTTTATTGTTTTTCCGAAGATACGAATCAGTCGAGGGGAAATGCACAGCTAAGGTGAAGAGCTGAACTAAAAGTGTCGAAGAGCTCGTGTTCCGGACACCAGCAGGTCGTTGGCACTCACCTGTGGACTGAGGATGGCTTCTGGTCGCGAATCGGGGGTCGCCGCGCCACTATCGACAGTCGACTTGTCGCCACACTCTCAGGACTTCGTTCGCCGCACTTACGTAAGGCCAAACCGTGAATGCTTCCATTCATGCAGGTGCGTGATATATGCTTGTCGCGTTATCTGCTGGAGCATTCCAGAGGTTATCCTTCCCCCACCCCCTTCTCTCTCCCTGCCTCTCTCTCTCTCTCTCTCTCTCTCTCTCTCTCTCTCTCTCGCTCACTTCTTTCCAGCCAGGAGTCCAGTGGCGAAGCTGCTCTACTAAAGAAGCCCGATAGCTTCACATCCCCGTGCGAGCACCCGTTTCCGGATGGGTTTCCATTCATTCTGAAAATTAGTTGAGGTGAATTTCATGACTGTTTCTTCTTCTGCAGACTGATTTGACCCTTCGTGCTTGCACGATGGAGAAGGGACGATTGCTACAGAGGTCGTCGTGTCAGAGCGCTTCAGATAAAATTTGGAACGTATCACAAATAACTTTCTTGATAATGCTTTGTATTAGACGGCAGTGGAAGACTCTCGCAATTAAAACTGGTACCAGAGGCAGGGATTCGTAAAAGATTGTTCTGAATGTATTGTCTGAAAATTTCTGCTATCAGACAGAGAATAGATACGCGAAGGTAACAGAAAACCTGACATTTTTGAATCGGTGCGTGGTAGCATCAATGACGACGAGTGTTATAATGAAGGTTAAGGGACAAAAAAATATCGCTTTTGCTCAGCAAGACTGACAGGGAGCAAATTACAGAATATCTCAGCTTTATCATTAACCTTTCCGTTCGTTCTGAGGATAAAGATGAGGAGCAAAAATGGATAAAATTCAAAAGAATTTTACGAAATCGCCTCAGACCAATACGTGCCGAGCAAGGTTCTGAATGAAGGGAGATACTCATCGCATTTCAACAGCCAAGTCATTGAGTGGCAACAAAAGCAGTGGAGATTCATCAATGATTTAAGCGAAGTCAAGTCCATTTGACAAACTGAAGTTGAACGAAGCCAAATGAGTAAAGAGAGCGACGCGAGAATCGTACAATGAAGTCGAAAGTAAAATTCTGCAAACCGATCTAACAAAAAATCCTAATATATTTTAGTCGTACGTTAAGTCAGTAAGACGATCAAAATAGTCACTCCGTGATAGTGCCGATGCAGAAATGGAAAAAGAAAGAGGGCCGAAATATTAAATTCGGTCTCCCGACGTTGTTTCACCATTAAAGATCATAATATGGTTCCTCCAACAAAATGCCGTTCGAACGCTAAAATGGTAAATATCTAAATAAGTGACTCTGGAGCTGACACTTAACTGAAATAGATCAACAGTCAAAGGCACCTCGACCGGATGAGATACGTAAGAAATTGTTCAGATATTACGGGGAAGAGCTTCCTCTCTTTCTAATGGAAGTTTATCGTAGGTGTTAAGAGCAACAGAGGGTACCAAGCGATTGGATGCTACACAAGTCACTCTCGTTTCCAAGAAACGGTGTCAGTGAGACGCCCATGGCGACAGGCCTATGTTGCTGAAGTCAATGTATATCAAAATTGTGGAACCTATTTTATGCCAAAGTATTTTACGTCCTTGGAGAACGGAATTCTCTTCTATAAAAATAACATTGATACAATAAGGCGATATCTAGCAAAAGACAGCTCCTTTTGTTCCCCCTTGAAACCCAAGAGGCCTTAGACAAGGACCTGGTAGATAGAACTCAATATGTTATAGTCATCGTGACGAAATCGACACATGTAAAGATAGTTTCAGTAGTACCACATAGGAGTGTCATAGGGCTGTTACTGTGAATAAGATCGAAAGTTCCATCTAGCTATTCGCAGACGATTACAACGCCAGAAGAATGTAGTCAAATCAAGGTAGACCGACTTAGGACCGAAGTCTGACGCAAGGACATGTAGATGACCATTTTCGTAAATACATGCAACTAATTTCGCATCGATAGCCAAAGAGACCAATTCCTCTCCGATTTCGCTCTTGATGATAAAGTGTAAACGGTAACAACCATACCACATCTAAGAGCAACCGTCCGTTGGAACCTAAAAGAAAATGATTACATATATACACACTAAGACAAAAGAAATGAAAAAAAAAAAAACGATGCACCACGAAGGAATTATCCGAACTGGACGGAAATCGTTTGAGGAGATGTACACATACGGACAACCAAACGAGTTCAATTTCAGAAAATTTCAATGGTTTATTAAAGATAAAGAGCTTCAGAAATTGAGCAAGTCAATAACGTGTTGGTCCACCTCTGAGCCTTATGCAAGCAGTTATGCGGCCTACATGTCAGCAAGATAATGCCCGCCCATACGTGGCGAGAGTTTCTACTGCTTGTCTCCGTGCTTGCTGGGTCAGAAAGGTCACTGGATCCCTCCCCAGTTGAGAACATTCGATGTCTAATAGTCAGGCTCTCCAGTTAGCTCGCTATTTTGACGACCTGGAGCGCCAATCGGGCAGGTATCTCCCAGGAGGACTGTATCAATCAAGCCAAACAGAATAACGGCTTGCATAGGGGCTAGAAGTGACCAACGCCTTATTGACTAGCTCAGTTTATGAAAACTCTTCCTCTTGAATAAATCTTTCAATTTCTCTGAAATTGAAACCATTTGTTTGTCCGTACATGTACATCACGTCTACCGATTTCCATCCCTCACGGATAATTCCTTCGTGGTGCGCCGTATTTTTTCTCTTAGAGTGTATGATTGTCGCTAAAGCAGGTGCTAGACTGAGATTCAATCTTATGGATAAGTAATTCATCCACGAAAGAACGGATTACATAACAGGTGTGAGACCAGTTGTTGAGTATTGATCATCAATCTGGCGCCCTTGAATGGTTGGATCAATAGAAGATGTAGACGAGATCCAAAGAAGTTCAAATGGTTCAAATGGCTCTGAGCACTATGGGACTTAACATCTATGGTCATCAGTCCCGTAGAACTTAGAACTACTTAAACCTAACTAACCTAAGGACATCACGAGGCAGGATTCGAACCTGCGACCGTAGCGGTCGCGCGGTTCCGGACTGAAACGCCTAGAACCGCTTGACCACCGCGGCCGGCTAAGGGGGGGTGCAGATAGTGGTACAAGAAGCACCCTGCACCACACACCACAACATGGCTTGTGGAGTATACATGGTCAGATGTGGATTGGAACCGACGCTCTGTAGACGCCGAAGCTAGAGGCGGTGCACGAGATGACTGGGAAAGGAGTGGGTTATAACATTACAGTAATATATTTAACTCCGAGCAGAAAACATCCCAAAGACTCTGAAGATGTCAAAGATATAAGTTGCGCACGTGCATTGTGCCCTCCGCCCCCCCCCCCCCCCCTTATGAACCATGGACCTTGCCGTTGATGGGGAGGCTTGCGTGCCTCAGCGATACAGATAGCCGTACCGTAGGTGCAACCACAAACGGAGGGGTATCTGTTGAGAGGCCAGACAAACGTGTGGCTCCTGAAAAGGGACAGCAGCCTACTCAGTAGTTGCAGGGGCAACAGTCTGGATGATTGACTGCTCTGGCCTTGTGACACTAACCAAAACGGCCTTACTGTGGTGGTACTGCGAACGGCTGAAAGCAAGGGGAAACTACAGCACTAATTTTTCCCGAGGGCATCCAGCTTTGCTGTATGGCATTAATAGCTGCATCATACGAGTTTCAGGTCTGAAGACCACAACAACAACAACAACAGGTATTGTGAGCATTTTTGTATCCATCCACCACAGAATGTGGAGAATTTCCCTTTTGAATTCAAATATAATAATCATATTTTGTTAAGAACAATTAAAATTAACATTAAAAACACAATAATTCGTTTTATAATGGCAAAATGTTTGAATATTTAAATTTATTTATCAGTTTAGGGGAGACTACTTTGTGTGTTGGGACTGCGGCGCAAGCAGCGCAGGTTACGAGGGTTCCACTTAGGTACTACTTGGCGTCTTCCCGTCGGAGCAGTACTGACATGCAGTCATTGTGATCGGAATAAATTGAAGTATGCCTTTCAAGTAGATGCATACGTTTTGTAAAATGATGACCTCACTCAAAAAGTGGCACTACAAAGTGGTAAAGAACTAAGTATTAGATTATCCCGTAGAGAGGAAAATAAACCGAAAGTTTACGTAGCTAGCAGTATTGGGTAGGAACTGATCATGTATACATATTTTTTTTCTTTTAAAATGCTGTTCCTTCAGACAGGCGTGTCTGCGGAAAAGTGTAAAAACAGGAAATAAGTATTACAATCCTGGATGGGCGAAGACAATAACTTTGGTCTTAATTCGCTGCAGTCTCATTCTCCCTGTTGCAGGAATCTCGAACTTTGCGAGCGTTACGGGATGTAGACAGTGTGAATGAAGTTCTCATCGATAGAATATGAAATGTATCGTGCGACATCCGCAACTGATTATTGACGATAACCGACGAAGAAACAGACTGAAAAGAAAATGGTTCAAATGGCTCTAAGCACTGTCGGACTTAACATCGGAGGTCATCAGTCCCGTAGACTTATAACTACTTAAAACCTAACTAACCTAAGGACATCATACACATCCATGCCCGAGGCAGGATTCGAACCTGCGACTGAAGTGCTTGAACCGCTTGGCTACAGCGGCTGGCAAAGAGAGAGAAAAATGTGGTTATGGAGTCTGCTTGCGATAAGTGGAAAATCCGAGTTCGAGTCCCAGTATGGTACAAATTATCAAATGACACGAATAGAAAGTAAGGGTGATTGCAATTAAAGTTTGAAAACGTTGTAAAAAAGAAGAGAAACGCTGCTCAAAATAAAGTCAAATCTGAACGGAATATTATCGAAGAAGGGAGAAACGTTATTAAAAAAAAGTTTGAAAAAAATTTTACCACTAGATGGCGCTGTAACCTGCAAAATATGTGAAACAAAACACGTGGGTACACGGCTATTCCTCAGTTTGCGTCTGAGATGCTTGGCATGACAGTTTCAATGAAGGATCGCGTGCTGCTGGTAACTATCTTTTATAGCACGGTAGTAACGCTCTTTTACAACAACGACTGTGCACCAGTAACGCTGCATAAGTTCCGGACACTTCGTCGACGTCTGCCAAGAGTCTGAAAATGGTTACTAAATGCGGAAAGACACGTTCTTTTGAAACGCACGGTGGCAGCGGGAGGAAAGCAGTACCGACATCTGTCGTAGATCTAGCCGCACGGCATTGCAGGAGCGATCGAGTGGCGATGTGCAAACATGCAGTGTATCAAGAATTTCCCGAACTTAGGACATGCCTGTGCACCTGGTGCATAAAATTTTACGAAAAATCCTGCATTGGTGCCCATATAAAATTAACCATGCTTGGGAGTTGCTTCATGACAGCCTGCCAGTGAGACAAACGTTCGCTTTAGAATTTCTTGCTCGAATTGAAGTGGACAATGAATGACCATAGAACATTCTGTGGGCAGACGAAACTCGTTTCACCGCCAAGGACATGCTAGTACACAGAACTGCAGAGCATGGGAAACGAAAAATTCGTTTGTGCATCAACTGATACCATTTCGCCCTCCAAAGGTAGCTATGTGGTGCGAGTTAACGGCATCGTTTATCGTAGGGTCATATTTTTTTTGTGGAGACGGGTCCTGTGCCGTCATTGGTACATTACTGGCCGTTAAAATTGCTACACCACGAAGATGACTTTCGGCAGACGCGAAATTAAACCGACAGAAAGACGACGGTGTGATATGCAAATGATTAGCTTTTCAGAGCATTCACACAAGGTTGGCGCCGGTGGTGACACATACAACTTGCTGACATGAGGAAAGTTTCATATCGATTTCGCCTACACAGACAGCAGTTGACTGGCGTTGCTTGGTGAAACGTTGTTGTGATGCCTCGTGTAAGGAGGAGAAATGCGTACCATCACGTTTCCGACTTGAATAAAGGTCGGATTGTAGCCTATCCCGATTGCGGTTTTTCGTATCGCGACATTGCTGCTCGCGTTGGTCGAGATCCAATAACTGTAGCCAGAAATTGGAATCGGTGGGTTCAGGAGGGTAATACGGAACGCCGTGCTGGATCCAAACGGCCTCGTATCACTAGCAGTCGAGACGACAGGCATATTATCCGCATGGCTGTAACGGATAGTGAAGCCATGTCTCGGTCCCTAAGTCAACAGATGGAGACGTTTGCAAGACAACAACCATCTGCACGAACAGTTCGACGACGTTTGCAGCAGCATGGACTATCAGCTCGGAGACCATGGCTGCGGTTAGCCTTGACGCTGCATCACAGACGGGAGCGCCTGCGATGGTGTACTCAACGACGAAACTGGTGCACGAATGGCAAAACGTCAATTTTTCGGATGAATCCAGGTTCTGTTTACAGCATCGTGATGGCTGCATCCGTGTTTGGCGACATCGCTGTGAACCCCCATTGGAAGCGTGTATTCGTCATCGCCATACTGGTGTATCACCCGCGTGATGGTATGGAGTGCCATTGGTTACACGTCTCGGTCACCTCTTGTTCGCATTGACGGCACTTTGAACAGTGGACGTTACATTTCAGATGTGTTACGACCCGTGGCTCTACCCTTCATTCGATCCCTGCGAAACCCTACATTTCAGCAGTATAATGCACAACTGCATTCTTGTCCTGTACGGGCCTTTCTGGATACAGAAAATTCGACTGCTGCCCTGGCCAGCACATTCTCCAGATCTCTCACCAACGGAAAACGCCTGGTAAATGGTGGTCGAGCAACTGGCTCGTCACAATACGCCACTCACTACTCGTTGAACTGTAGTATCGTGCTGAAGTTGCATGGGCAGCTGTACCTGTACACGCCATCCAAGCTCTGTTAGACTGAATGCCCAGGCGTAGCAAGGCCGTTATTACGGCCAGAGGTGGTTGTTCTGGGTACTGATTTCTCAAGATATATGCACCCAAATCGCGTGAAAATGTAATTACATGGCAGTTCTAGTATAATATATTTGTCCAGTGAATACCCGTTTATCATCTGCATTTCTTCTTGGTGTAGTAATTTTAATGGCCCGTAGTGTAAATGCAATGAGAGATTTTTGCGCACCAACGTAATTCCAACCCTTCAACGGCGTGGATATGCATGAAGGATCATTTTTTATGAAAGAAGGCTCTTCTCTTCACATTACACAACCACTGAAGCAGCTGCTGCAGAGGCATTTTGTAAATACTAGAACTATCAGCTGCCATTTCCCTACGGCTTTTTTCGTCCAGATCATCTGATATTAATTCTTGTGACTTCTGACTGTGGGGTTATCTGACACATTCAGTGCTCAGAATACAAACGTAGCTGAACTGAAGGCACGAAGTGGACAATGCATTCAAAACGTAAACGCTGAGACTCTGATCCGTTGTAGAGGATGCTGTTTCTCGATTGCAACTTTTGGCAGAATACGGTGGACGGCATGTTGAATGTGTCTTGCGCCAGTCGCACGGCAATTATAAAACCGGTTTCATTACTGTTTTTTTCTGCTGTTTTCGGCCTGAGGAAAATTAAAAACAGGTTTCTTTGTCGTTTTTTATGCAGTTTTTTGCCTCAGGGCAACTAAAAACCCATATCGCTGTTTTTTGCCTGTTTTTACCTCATGACAATTAAAAACCGATTTTTCCCATCAGATGTGGTACGACCTTGCCGTGAGTGGTGGGCTTACCAAACTACGGTGCCACAACTGTTGAGTGCCAAACTTAGGCGGTCATGCACATTGCTCAATACAATTGGTTTTAGTATGAAAGCTTTCACGACCGGATAACATATCTTCTGGTAAACCTTCCGGGATGTAAGGTCGTGGTCCACGAAACTCTTCAGCTCCTAACGTTTCGTCCAGAGCTGCGCTGGACATCTTCAGAGGGGTATTTCCCCTCCGGTGAGTCTTGCCGACTGACGGGTCGGACGTCTGAGAGCGACTTATATATCGTAGAAAGTGGGCGTGACCAGAGTCACACGTGATATGCAGAGATAATCTTTGTCAGAGATAAAACTTAACTATCGATAAAGAAAGTAACGGATCAGATTGGAAAGATTTTAAGTAAACATGATATTAGACCTGTTTTTAGACCAACGAAGAAAATTTGTCATGTTCTTCGGTCTGTAAAAGATAAACGCGCTCCTCTATCAGCCAGTGGCGTATATAAAATTCCGTGTACATGTGGTAAAGTTTATGTTGGAACAACAAAAAGAAGCGTAAATACGCGGTTAAAAGAACACAGAAGTCTTTACCGATTAGGAAAAACAGATAAATCGGCTGTAGCAGAACACGCTTTTCAGCCAGGTAATCATCAAGTGAAGTTTTCCGAAACAAAAATTTTATCTACGACGACGAACTATTACCCACGGCTTTGTAGAGAAGTAATTGAAATATATAAACATAGGGATAATTTTAATCGGAAAGAAGAGACCATGAAACTTAGTGATATTTGGACAGTAGCACTACAGAATTGCTAGACAGTTTTATCCGTGACGAGATTACGATCGACAGTTAAGTTTTATCTCTGACAAAGATTATCTCTGAATATCACGTGTAACTCTGGTCACGCCCACTTTCTACGATATATAAGTCGCTCTCAGACGTCCGACCCGTCAGTCGGCAAGGCTCACCGGAGGAGAAACACCCCTCTGAAGATGTCCAGCGCAGCTCTAGAGGAAACGTTAGGGGCTGAAGAGTTTCATGGACCACGACCTTACATCCCGGAAGGTTTACCAGAAGACAATTGGTTTTATGTGCCATTGAGACAATAGTTGTTGTATTGCGATATATGTGTCATTTTTAGCCGAACCCATTTATGCTATGACGAATACAGTATAGCGGGAAACTTTAGTTACTTTTTTCCCCATTACATTCCCCCCTTCTTCGATAACATTCCGTGCAAATTTGACACCATTCAGAGTAGCGGTTTTCTTTACAGTGTTTTGAAACTGGAACTTTCACTATAATCACCCTGTATATCTGTACCTAGTACATCTGATGTCAACGAATTTTACATCAGCGAATAAATTTTGTGATTGTGTATAATTTGTGGAACTACCGCGTAATTAATGTCAACTGATTCACGGAAAACTGCATAATATGTTGCTTGGAAATAAATTCCTCATGATGACTAAAGTCTTATCTCTCTAGGAAAGATTCCTATATTCGCCCATCTTGTGTTCATCTGAATGGAAACTGATTTCTTGGTGTTCCGTATCCTTCGATTTTAGGACTCTTAAATTTTCTTTTGTCTGTTAATGAACTTTATCAGTAACTAAGGTTTTTGTCTGCAATGGACACAAAAATTGCAACAAATAGAAAAACAAAAATAGTTTCATAAAAGACTGATTTCCATTTTCCCATTGATACTAGATAATTCGTATACAATTAATTCATCGTCTTCAACTTTAAGAAAAAACACTATACGCAAACTGAACATGAAAGGGCTTTCCACTCAACAGATACATTAAATACGAGGCTATGCAGATAGAGATACATTCTTGGGATTAAAACAGATATTTGTTTGCAGTGTCAATGTTTTCAGATTCAGATTATAAAAAAATTCAAAAGTATAATAACTTGGGTACTTTCATTCTATAACGTGACACGAGATTACATTCAGAGATGACTCGTGAAGATAAAGTTTTCCGGGACCAAAACTCTCTAATTAAAATTATTTGTAGTTTGAATTTAAAAACTTTTGCATGGGCCTGTTTAGTGACCTGGTTATACTAGTTGATTCTTCCTCAGAGAAATTTGTCATAAGGTGATAGTTACTGAGTTGTTGTTGTGGTCTTCAGTCCAGAGACTGGTTTGATGCAGCTCTCCATGCTACTCTATCCTGTGCAAGCTTATTCATCTCCCAGTACCTACTGCAGCCTACATCCGTCCAAATCTGCTTAGTGTATTCATCTCTTGGTCCCCCTCTACGATTTGTACCCTCCACGCTGCCCTCCAATGCTAAATTTGTGATCCCTTGATGCCTCAGAACATGCCCTACCAACCGGTCCCTTCTTTTTGTCAAGTTGTGCCACATGCTCCTCTTCTCCCCAATTCTATTCAATACCTCCTCATTAGTTATGTGATCTACCCATCTAATCCTCAGCATTCTTCTGTAGCACCACATTTCGAAAGCTTCTACTCTTTTCCTGTCTAAACTATTTATCGTCCACGTTTCACTTCCATACATGGCTACACTCCACACAAATACTCTCAGAAACGACTTCCTGTCACTTAAATCTATACTCGATGTTAACAAATTTCTTTCCTTCAGAAACGCTTTCTTTGCCAGTGCCAGTCTACATTTTATATCCTCTCTACCTCTCTACTTCGACCATCATCAGTTATTTTGCTCCCCATATAGCAAAACTCATTTACTACTTTAAGCGTCTCATTTCCTAAACTATTATGAATTATATGAAATTAAATCGTCATAACTTCTGAACGGTTTGTGTTAGGACGTTCTAACTGCACTGTTGGCAGCGGGGTCTGAAGGAAACTAGCATGCGCATGGCACGCGCCTTGTTGTTTGCCAACTGCACGTGAAAATGACACGGTACAGCGTAGCTGAGAGTATAGCGCTTGTGAACGCCTGCTACGCGATCAGTTAACAGCCCAACTTCGAAAAGAAAGTTTGCGACTGAGTTGAAGCTGAAGGCAACCGATACAAGTATGCTAACAATCAAGGAACCGATCGGTAAATTTGAGAGAACGGTTCAAATGGTTCAAATGACTCTAAGCACTATGAGACTTAACTTCTGAGGTCATCAGTCCCCTAGAACTACTTAAACCTAACTAACCTAAGGACATCACACACATCCACGCCCGAGGCAGGATTCGAACCTGCGACCGTAAAGGCCGCGCAGTTCCAGGCTGTAGCGCCTAGAACCGCTCGGCCACAACGGCCGGCTGAGAGAACGGCTAGTGCTTGTAATAACAGTGTTGGTGGAGTTGGTCGTTCATAAAAGTGTGAAAACGCCTGAAAACGTCGAGAAGACGTGTTTCAAAACAGCCCCAGCAAATGATCAGACGAGCTGCACAACAGTTGGGAATCAACTGCGAGACACTGCGACAAATTGTTGCTGAAGACTTACATCTCTTCCCATTCAAAATACAAACCCATCAGCCATTAAAGCCCAGGGCCACGGAACAGCGGTTTTGTTTCGACAACATCATTGTCCACAGAAATCACGAACAGGACTTTGATGAGAATATGATTTGGTTTAGCGACGAATCCCACTTCCATTTGGATGGGTTCGCATTTAGGGGACTGAGAATCGTGATTTCCCGATCGAGAAGTCACTTCACCCTCAACGGGTGACTGTGTGGTGTGCAATGTCCACTCACAAAGTAATCGGTGCGATATTCCTTGATGGCACGGTGACTATCGAAAGCTGCAATAAGGTTTTGGAAGACAAATTCACCCCCTTTATCCACAGTGACCGGTGTTCCATGCAAGACGGAGCTCGACCCCGTCGAAGCAGGAGAGTGTTTGATGGCCTTGAGAAGCACTTTGGGGAGCGCATCCTGGCACTGCGGTACCCGTCCACTGGCATGGGTCTCGATTGGCCGCCATATTCTCCGGATCTGAACACAAGCGAATTCTTTTTGTGGGGCTATGTTAAAGACAAGGTGTACACCAATAACCCCAAAACCATTCCTGAGCTGAAAACAGCCATTCAGGTGGTCATCGACAGCATCGATGTCCCGACACTTCAGCTGCTCATGCACAATTTCGCTATTCGTCTGCGCCACATCATCGACAATTACGGCAGGCATGTCGAACATGTCATAACCTAAATCTGTAGTAACGTTTACATGTTGAATAAAGTGTGTGTAGGCCGTAGTTTATAACTAATTAACTTTTTTATATAGTTCAGTAATTGTCGCCCTATACCTCTCCATATTAAAAGTTCATTTCACTGAATCATGCCAGGAAAAGAATAATGCTGGTCCATAGTGGGAGACCATTATTCGGTTACATATTTTCAACAACTTGCGAACAAAATACACAATTGGCAATTAATAAAATACTGTTGGGGAGGAGCCTACTCGATTTATCGGCAACCAATTACATTCACTTCATTTATTAATAATTTCTTAGCGAAACTAACTGATACATTAACTATATCACAAAACATGAATACTCTGCAATATGTCAGCAGTGTAATTTCTTGTACAAATGGGACTTGCAATCTTTTTTCTGTTCTGACGATGTTGAGGTATAACTGACTTGGATTATTTTTTACATTTAAGCAGGAATAAATTTAAATGTGTGTGGGAAGTTTTTTACTTAATTTGTAAGTGAGAAAATCTATTTTTTGGTAATTCCACATTTTTGTTTATCAATGAAAACCACAATGAATCATTGTTCTACAATAATAATTTAAATCGTGAACAGGTTTTCGGTTAGAAATGGTAGTTTGAGACAGTGGCAGACTATTATCAGCAAAGAAGACAGAGTACCAATGAAAAACGTTGAAAAAACGACACAATGAGTGTGCGATGCAAATAAGAGTACACGTCTTCCTTGACACTTCAGTCGTAACATAATAGAAAATATACAAACTAAACTGTAAATAAGTGTAACGGGAACGACCAGGAAACATTTAGAGCAAACTTAATAAAACTGTATATAAGAATGGGGGAGGGGGGAGGGGTAAATGTGAGGGGTGATAGGGAGGGGAATTACGTACGAAAAGATATCTTGTTACACTGAAATCCTTAAGTAACAATTCGGTTACGATCTGGGGAAGGAATATTAGCACGTTAATTTTTTTGTAAATTTATATTTCGTATTTTCTTCTGACGAGTTCCACATTCTCACGATATTTTCTTACCAATAAATAAATGGGTATACACAACGAACAGTGTATCCGGCCTGGCTGTACTGTACTCCGAATAAGGATGACTGGACAGCGATTCCATTGCAGCTACTCTGCTACAGTAGAGGGAGTCCAAATCAATCAGTAGACTGATGAGAGAAAAATACTAAGACTCAAGAATAGCAGTCCATTGCCTCAGTCACCTGTCCACGTCGCATAGCCTCGTGTGTCTTACACACTACCGCGAGTCAGTCGCTACTGTCGTAGTGGCCCTGTTTTGTTCAATACATCGGCTGTTAGTACTACTCTGACCATGCGTACCTAGCAAATAGAGCAGTGGCTCAGACAGAGCACGTCCGACCAACTTGATTTAATTTTCACCTAATCAAATTGGATAACTTGAGGCTAATACCAAGACTGATTATTTGATAACGATTCGGTCGATTTGCTTCCCTCGGAATTGTCCAGTCCACTACTGTTGCAAAAACTTTTCAAATGTAAGACTTGGTGAGGAAATAATTACTGGAGTGGAAACTTCAAAAATTTAGGTTTCCATGTTGTTGAGATTTTAAACTGAAAAATGTGATCCATATCACTCTAGACTAATTGAACTAAACACACAACGCCGTTTCTGGCTACGACCAACCAGAAGTCGTTGCCACTGTGTCCACGCAAATAAAAGGAGGTGAGAACAATAATCTACATTACCAAACGGCTAAACGCAGCCAATGTCAATTGCAGGTTGCCTACTTAGCGGCTTGTTGAGGTAACAAAAATTTGATTTTCATTATTTCATGTAAATGTTGACCCAATTTAACCATTCGAAATGTTGTCATAACCTACTTAAGGGGTATAATCTTACGTTAAAGGTTTAACACAATAAGTCAGATATTTAACGGAACGACTGTCCATTACATCTTGATTCAGTGCAACTCATGGGACGCATATTACCCAGATTATATTCATCCAATATATAGAATGAGAGAACTTCGTGTCTTCCAACGAACTTTACTTCCAATTTCAAACCATTTTGTATCTTTCTATTCCCGACACCCCCAGTAAAATAATGAAAGGAGAGAAGCTTACTAAACTTCTGCTGCTCGTCCAGTAATACATCAGCATCAAGCAATGCGTTTTAATTTATTAGTTATTTACTACTAAATCTAGTACCGGCATATTTTGCTGACACTATCCACGTATACGACTGAAGCTACCTGCAAAATAATATCATTCTACAACACAAATTTCAGGAGATGTGACGTCGTAAACACTGAGAAGTGTGAAAAACAGGTTTTTCCTAAAACGGAGCGTAAATTAACCAGACTATTTCCAGCCAGTGTTTGCCTCTTCAACCATAAAGGTTTTACGTGATTAATCTCAAATATTTAACCCATTAGCTCATTTGTACAGTAATGAGACATTTATACCGGGTCTTACAAAATGAATATCGGGGTTCCACGGCTATGTAGCATTTACTCGTATTACTTTCAACGTACGATTATAAGTAATACATCAAAAGAAAGAGCAGTTCAAACAGTTTTGTTTGTATACTTGCCACTCTAAAAAAGCGGAGAGGACAGGAAGACCAAGAGTGACTGAAGAATGTTTTGAACGAGTGAGAGAGTCATCCACGCAAAGCCCCAAGAAATTAGTTCGGAGCACTAGCCGTGAGTAAGCAGTTCCAGTGACATATGTGTGGAGACTTATAAGGAGACGATTACAACTACGTTCTTATTGTCTGGAGGTGTTACAACCCCTAAAGCTTACAGATTACGGTTAAGGTATCAACTTTGCAAGCTAAATATTACTGCATGACGATGTAGATTTTCCTGTATCGTGTCGTCTTCAGAGATGAATCGACATTTCACCTAAGTGAAAATGTGAACACACATTATGTGCGCATCTAGGGGTTAGCAAATACACACGAGATAGTGAAGTTGTGACGAGACTCCCCTAAAAGGAATTTTTACTGTGGCGCACGAGACTAACTGAACTAAATAAACAATTCTGTTTCTGCCTACGATCAGCCAAAAGTCATTATCATAGTGTCCGCACACAATAGTCTACATTACCAAACGGCTAAACACAGCCAAAGCTAGTTTCAGGTTGCCTGCTTACCGGCTTCCTGTGGAAACAGAAATTTATTTTCATTATTTCATACAATTGCTGGCCGAATTTGAGCAAAGCCTGGTGATTATAAACCTTATGCCATCGTCTCTTCTCCCACTGTCGACGAAATACTGGCAGTGAAAATTTCATCCATTATTTCATACAATTGTTGGCCGAATTTGAGCAAAGCCTGGTGATTATAAACCTTATGCCATCGTCTCTTCTCCCACCGTCGACGAAATACTGGCAGTGAAAATTTCATCCACCAGCAGGATTTTAATCGAGGTACCTCTAAATCAACAGCACTGCACAGACGCGCGTTGGCGCTTTTTTATTCTTTTTTCTTAATTCCCCGGAATAGGAAAGGGATTACAGGGAAAAAGATCTACTTGCTACCGTCGTGTCAAAAAGAAAAAGAACTGCACCTCTTTAGGCGTTGGCAGCTATCCATGTCTATCCCAAAACAACTAACCTATTATTAAGAGGGTTGGGGGTAGAAAAGGAATAAAATAGGGGAAGAGAACACAAGGGGGAGTGATGAAAGGAGTTGTGCAGGTACTCCTTTTATTATACCAGGATGCTGGAAGTCGCTCGTGCCTTCGGATGTTGGAACAAACAAACGTGTTCTCGAAATTTTTATGAAGATTCACACTGTAGTTCGTTTAGAGCATCATATCGCCAAAATAAGCATCAGCATCTCATGGGCTGGACGTTCCAGCTATAGGGCAAGTTATGAAAGGCGCTCCACAGAAAATTTGAAAAGAACTGGCTTTATCTGGGGTTGCGAACAAGTACATAATGTAGATCATTAAGTTACATCCACTAAACCAGTTCTGATTTCTCGTCGGGGTCAAAAAGGTAGTGGACCGTATGGCCGAGTATGGAACTGGAAGCGTTACAGGGTAATGCACCATGTCCGGGAACAAAAACGTCTAGAACATAAGCTGAGCAAGTGTATGTCGGCAAGGAAAGTGAAGACACGCTGCGCAAGCCTCCAGACGGATCACATAAGAATCGGTGGATATCTGTGTCATCCACATCACATTGAACATAAAGGGGAGTATCAGTGAGGAGGATGCGGTGCAAACGAGACCGGATGACCGGTTTGTCACTGTCCGTGATACCCCAGACGGATTGGACGTTATATGATCTGGGGAAAATTGTGTACAATGGAATTGGGGGGGGGGGGGGGGAGATGCATTTTTAATGCATCGTATACAGTTTTGTCTGAAGTATTCAAGGAAGTGGTAAGGAATGCTGGATGTAACTTAATTGCGGAAATAAATGCCGAAAATTATAAAAGGGGGTGAAATGTCTAATAACGTGACTGGGGTTGACATGGAGACTGGCGCGTAATCATGTAAAAGCAGTCCGGTGAGGCTCGTTGGACAACGGTGCCAGACTTTCAGTTGGAAACTAACAAGAGAGCTGTAACTGTGTCTGGCACGTGGAATAAGACAAACCCTACCACCTCCATGGGAGTGCAAGGGGGCATATTGAACTTTGAATAACATCGCGGTACAGACAAAGGACCTCTTCGCCATTAAAATACAACAGGCAAGGTCAATCTGGACCGGAAACATTTGTGCCACGTGAGGGATGCGAGAGGCGTCGCAGATATTCACGCATCACATACGCTGTACGATGTCGAGGGTTCTAAATCAGTGATCAACAGGTCAGCTATGATCGTTTGAAGGAGTCTTCTGCTGTTTGTTGCTGCCAGACGACGAAGATCGTTCGTAAAATCAAAGCCCCACTTAGAGGAGCTACTCATCTCTCGGATAGGTCCTCACAAATGAGTAGAACCTGCGATTTTGAAACATTAAGAGAACTGCCCAGTGCCTCACCATATGTTCCTACCCATGTCAGAGCCATGTGGACATCATCTTCACTGTGTAGGTTGAGGACGAGAACTTCAGTATAGGACGAACAGCAGAAGTTGTGTCCGTGAAATAAGAGGCCCACCAGGCGTTGGCAAAATACCTCAAGTAGGGGTATTAACGCCAAGGCATGTAGTGTCGTGGAAAGTGAACAAACCTGTCGGATGGAGGGCACGATCGCCGTCCTTTGCAGAGTATGTTTGATCTAGCGCTTTTACCACTGTTACCATGAGCCGGAAAACGCACGTATTGGAGTATCGTCTTCTAAAGATGTGATAGACATGGGAGAATGCCTGACTGTAGTCAAGTGATGCCAATACACCAACATATGTCGCGACCTGGCGAGTATGATCACGATCGGCAAAGGGCCGTATGAATATTATTGTCACCACCCAAGGAAGTCTGATCACTAAATCTACACGCAAAACATTTCGCAGACAGTGTCCAAATATGTCGCTGTTGTACCTAGAAATATTTATACTTTATTGTATCTTTACTACTAACTCTACTCGAATTTCGGAGACAATATCCATGTATACCATGGGATGTATCTATAAAGTTATATCATTGTACACCACACGGTTTGGTAGATAGGACTCATAAACATTACGGTGCGTGAAAACCAAACTGAAGAGAGAAATTCGCTAGAGATACAGGTGAAATATATATAGAAATATGTGTGAAATACGTTAAATATTTATTATTATCTATATCTCCCCCCCACATGAACTATGGACCTTGCCGTTGGTGGGGAGGCTTGCGTGCCTCCGCAATATAGATAGCCGTACCGTAGGTGTAACCCCAACGGAGGGGTATCTGTTGAGAGGCCAGACAAACGTGTGGTTCCTGAAGAGGGTCAGCAGCCTTTTCAGTAGTTGCAGGGGCAACAGTCTGCATGATTGACTGATCTGGCCTTGTAACACTAACCAAAACGGCCTTGCTGTGCTGGTACTGCGAACGTCTGAAAGCAAGGGGAAACTACAGCAGTAATTTTTCCCGATGGCATGCAGCTTTACTGTATGGTTAAATGATGATGGCGTCCTCCTGGGTTAAATATTCCGGACGTACAATCGTCCCCCATTCGGATCTCCGGGCGGGGACTACTCAGGAGGAAATCGTTATCAGGAGAAAGAAAACTGGCGTTCTACGGATCGGAACGTGGAATGTCAGATCCCTTAATCGGGCAGGTCGGTTAGAAAATTTAAAAAGGGAAATGGATAGGTTAAAGTTAGATATAGTGGGAATTAGTGAAGATCGGTGGCAGGAGAAACAAGACTTCTGGTCAGGCGAATACAGGGCTATAAATACAAAATCAAATAGGGGTAATGCAGGAGTAGGTATAATAATGAATAAAAAAAGTAGGAGTGTGGGTAACCTACTACAAACAGCATAGAGACGCATTATGGTGGCCAAGATAGACACGAAGTCCACGTCTACCACACGTGTATAAGTTTATATGCCAACTAGCTCTGCAGATGACGAAGAGATTGTTGAAATGCATGATGAGATAAAACAAATTATTGAGCTAGTGATGGGAGACGAAAATTTAATAGTCATGGGTGACTGGAACTCGATAGTAGGAAACGGAAGAGAAGGAAACGTATTAGGTGAATATGGAGTGGGGGTACCACCTGGTAGAATTCTGCACAGAGCATAACACTTGGTTCAAGAATCATAAAAAAGGTTGTATACATGGAAGAACCATGGAGATACTAGAAGGTTTCAGATAGATCATATAATGGTAAGACAGAGATTTAGGAACCAGGTTTTAAATTGTAAGACATTTCCAGGGGCAGATGTGGACTCTGACCACAATCTATTGGTTATGAACTATAGATTAAAACTGAAGATACTGCAAAGAAGTTGGAATTTAAGGAGATGGGATCTGGATAAACTGACAGAACCAGAGGTTGTAGAGAATTTCAGGGAGAACATTAGGGAACGATTGACAGCAATGGGGGAAAGAAATACATTAGAAGAAGAATGGGTAGCTTTGAGGGATGAAATAGTGAAGGCAGCAGAGGATCAAGTACGTAAAGAGTCGAGGGCTAGTAAAAAGTCGAGGAGAAAATATAAAAATGCAGTAAATGAAGCAGGCAAAAAGGAATACAAACGTCTGAAAAATGAGATCGACAGGAAGTGCAAAACGGCTAAGTAGCGATCGCTAGAAGACAAAGGTAAGGATGTAGTGGCTTATCTCACTAGGGGTAAGATAGATACTGCCTACAGGAAAATTAAAGAGACTTTTGGAGAAAAGAGAACGACTTGTATGAATAACAAGAGCTCAGATGGAAACCCAGTTCTAAGCAAAGAAGAGAAAGCAGAAAGTTGGAAGGAGTATATAGAGGGTCTGTAGAAGGGTGATGCACTTGAGGATAATATTATGGAAATGGAAGAGGATGTAGATGAAGACGAAATAGGAGATATGATACTGCGTGAAGAGTTTGACGGAGCACTGAAAGACATAATCCGAAACAAGGCCCCGGGAGTAGACAACATTCCATTACAACTACTGATAGCCTTGGGAGAGCCAGTCCTGGCAAAACTCTACCATCTGGTGAGCAAGATGTATGAGAGAGGCGAAATACCCTCAGACTTCAAGAAGAATATAATAATGCCAACCCCAAAGAAAGAAGGTGTTGACAGATATGAAAATTACCGAACTATCAGTTTAATAAGCCACGGCTGCAAAATACTAATTCGAATTCTTCACAGACGAATGGGAAAAACTGGTAGAAGCCGACCTCGGGGAAGATCAGTTTGGATTCCGTAGAAATTGGGACACGTGAGGCAATAATGACCCTACGACTTATCTTAGAAAATAGATTGAGAAAGGGCAAACCTACGTTTCTAGCATTTGTAGACTTAGATAAAGCTTTTGACAATGTTGACTGGAAAACTCTCTTTCAAATTCTGAAGGTGGCAAGGGTAAAATACAGGGAGCGAAAGGCTATTTACAATTTGTACAGAAACCAGATGGCAGTTATAAGAGTCGAGGGGCATGAAAGGGAAGGAGTGGTTGGGAAGTGAGTGAGACATGGTTGAAGCCTATCCCCGATTTTATTCAATCTGTACATTGAGCAAGCAGTAAAGGAAACAAAAGAAAAATTCGGAGTAGGAATTAAAATCCATGGAGAAGAAAAAAAACTTTGAGGCTCGGTGATGACATTGTAATTCTGTCAGAGACTGCAAAAGTTGAACGGAATGGACAGTGTCTTGAAAGGAGGTTATAAGATGAACATCAACAAAACCAAAACGAGGATAATGGTATGCAGTCGAATTAAATCTGCTGATGCTGAGGGAATTAGATTAGGAAATGAGACACTTAAAGTAGTAAATGAGTTTTGCTATCTGGGGAGCAAAGTAACTGATGGTGGTCGAAATAGAAAGGATATAAAATGTAGACTGGCAATGGAAAGGAAAGCGTTTCGGAAGAAGAGAAAGATTTAAGTGTCAGGAAGTCGTTTCTGAAAGTATTTGTATGGAGTGTGGGCATGTATGGAAGTGAAACGTGGACGATAAATAGCTTGAACAAGAAGAGAATAGAAGCTTTCGAAATGTGGTGCTACAGAAGAATGCTGAAGATTAGATTAGTAGGTCACATAACTAATGTGTAGGTACTGAACAGAATTAGGGAGAAGAGAAAATTGTGGCACACCTTGACTAGAAGTAGGGATCGGTTGGTAGGACGTATTCTGAGGCATCAAGGGATCACTAATTTAGTATTGGATCGCAGGGTGGAGGGTAAAAATCGTAGAGGGAGACCAACAGATGAATAAACTCAGAAGGATGTATGTTGCAGTAGGTACTGTGAGATGAAGAAGCTTGCACAGGATAGAGTAGCATGGAGAGCTGCATCAAACCAGTCTCTGGACTGAAGATCACAACAGCAACAACAAAATGTTAAATATAAAATATCTTAAATATATATGTGAAATATGTTTGACATGTGCGTATCAGAGCAAAGCCACGGGTAAGAAACTCATGATGAACCCATGACCTATGTTCAGTCCCAATGGGGCACTGTTAAGTGGGGCGTTTCCCAAGGGTCGGTGCTGGGGCCACTGCTGTTTCTTATTTATATAAATGATATGCTTTCTAGTATTACAGGTGGTTCAAAAATATTTCTGTTTGCTGATGACACCAGCTTGGTAGTGAAGGATCTTGTGTGTAATATTGAAACAGTATCAAATAATGTAGTTCACGAAATAAGTTCGTGGCTTGTGGAAAATAATTTGATGCTAAATCACAGTAAGACTCAGTTTTTACAGTTTCTAATTCACAATTCAACAAGAACCGATATTTTGATCAGACAGAATGGGCATATTATAAGCGAGACGGAATAGTTCAAGTTCCTAGGTGGAAAGCCTATGTTCAGGATCTTGTTCAGAAACCAAATGCTGCTTTATTTACCATTAGAACAGTATCTGAAATAAGTGACAGTTCATCACTAAAAGTAGTCTACTTCGCATATTTTCATACGCTTATGTCGTATGGTATTCTGATTCAAAAAGGGTATTTTTGGCTCAAAAACGGGCTGTTCGAGCTATGTGTGGTGTAAGTTCGAGAACCTCTTATTGACCCCTATTCAGTAGTCTGGGAATTCTGACATTGCCCTCACAGTACATATTTTCTTTAATGTCGTTTGTTGTTATCAATATTAGCTTATTCTCAAGAGTTAGCAGCTTTCACTTAGTTAATACTAGGCAGAAATCAAATGTGCACGTGGAATGCACTTCCTTGACTCTTGTGCAGAAAGGAGTGCAGTATTCTGCTGCATCCATTTTCAATAAGCTACCACAAGAACTCAAAAATCTTAGTAGTAGCCCAGACACTTTTAAGTCTAAACTGAAGAGTTTCCTCGTGGCTCACTCCTTCTATTCTGTCGAGGAGCTCCTGGAAGAGCTGAAAAATTAAGCAAATTCCAGTGTTACATTGTTGATTTTCTTTATTTAAATTTACGACTTGTCGCCTGAATATGTTTCTTATATTTCATTTTATCTGTTTCTACTATCGTGTTATAATTTCATGTATTGACTCGTTCCTTCACCATGGAGACTTCTCCTTAATTTGGTCCCACGGAACAACAAATAAATATATAAATGAAATGAAACGATTTCAACCAAATATGGGACACAGTTATGGTTTGGAAATGAAATACTGTGGGGGTAAGAACCGCCAGCCTCCTACTGGGATAAGCGTAGTAACATGAAGAGAGAAAGAGGAGGAGGATATGGACGGACAGCGAGAAGGAAAGAGGTGATAGACACAGAGGGGGAAAGCAGGAGTTGGGCAGAAAGATGGGGAGGAACAGATGGGCAGAGAGAGGGAAGAGGAGGAGGTGGACTGCGGGATGGGAAAGAAGGAAAAGGACAGAGAAATATGAGTAGCTGGACAGAGAGAGGGGGACAAAAATGTGGATAATCAGAATGGGAGAGGAGGCGATGAACAGAGAGGGTGTGAATGATGAAATGAAGAGGGAGGGGAAGGAGTAAATGCACTAACAGAGTATGGAAGTAAATACATATCGGGACAACACCTAATAATCAGCTACACTGATCTCAAAAACTGAAGCAACATACCGAAATTTTGCAAGGTTGCCTTTATTTTGCCACAAATAAACAGGTGATGGTAAAGTAGAAAGAATTCAAAGAATTCAGAACGTAAATAACTACAACGTGCATAACTGTAGAAAAAAATGTACTTCGTTTATTCCAACTTATCGTATTTGCACACACATTCTGATAACTGGTTACTGTGCTCGGTATGGAGTATGACCTCTCTGGCAACAATACAGGCCTGACAACGATGAATCATGCTGCCAATGATGTCATCAGTCTCATGTTGAGAGAGTAACACCGATTCTTCCTGCAGAGCTGCTCGCTGTCTTGGAGAGTGGCTGGTGGATGCTAGCGTGATGCAAGACATCTCCCTAGTGCATCCGACACAGAAGTGAGATTCAAATCGGGAGAGCGAGCAGGCAGCGCCATGCGTGCAATATTGTCCATTTCCAAGAAAACATCAACCACCCGTACTCTGTAAGATCTAGCATTATCGTCTATCATTACGAAGTCTGGGCTCACAGCACCTTGCAACGACAGCAGATGAGGTACCAACATCTCGCCACGATACCTGACAGCAGTTAAACCTAGCCGATCCACCTGTACAATTCATGAATAGGGGTTCGAGTGCTAAATGTAATCCCTGCCCACACCATTAGGGATCCCTCTCAATATCGCCTCTTTCCACAAGATTTTGGCCCCGAAACCGTGTTCCACGTTCCTTCCAGATGCGAATCCATCGAGAATCACTCTCCAGACTAAATAGGGGCTCATCTCTGAAAACAACATTGGCCACAGTTCGACCGCCCCGGTGTGATGTTGATGACTCTACTCTAGACGTTCCCTTCTGTGAAGACGCGTCAGACATACAGCAGGTCTCCGGCAATAAAGGTCACCCTGCCGAAGCCTTCTGCACGTCGTTTGCCTCGATATAACACTTTCAGTGGATGTTGCGAGGTCAGATACCAGTTGCCATGCGGTACTAAGGCGGTTCTGTTGTGCCCTTACAGCCAAATGACGGTCCTCTCCTCTGAAGTCACACGTGGTCGGCCCTGGCATGGGATACAGTTCTGGTCTCTATAAACTGTTGCCACATCCGAGAAACAATAGAACGATTCACACTAAGCCGTCGGGCCACATCAGTTACGACTGTCCTGCTTTCATTCTTTCTGTGGCCGTCCAGCGCAGAGAGTTTGGTAGGCATCTTCTCTGTGTCATACTGCGCCGTCCGTGACTGTGTACACAGCGATTGTGGACGAACACGGCAAACACTACCGCGTTTCATAGGTGCCCTGACATTATCGTCGGCATTGTTATCCGTTTACTGGAGTGCCACCTTTCGTGCAGAACAAGATCGTACGGACATCTAGATGACAGTTCGTATGATTGTATGGTGAATTAGACACAGAACGGGGAAATGACGGTTTATTGCTTTAATTATGGGCACCAGTGTAGTTGTTATGTAAATTGTCTGTTGGACAACGTCAGAAGGTGCAGTTGTGTACGGAAAAGATACAAAACAAGATAATCGTAATGGACTACTGAAGAAGACCGACACTTTGTGTAAAGACTTAAGGTAAACTTCAACAGAAGAATGGGTAACATTCTGTTACCTGCCTCCCTAGAAACACTAACAACTGTAAAACGTCTGGGAATATCCTCGGATATAAATCTGAAGGAGCACTTATAAATAATTGTAGAAGAAGCATATGCTGAGATTTATTGGAAGAATTCTAAGGATTATGACTCATCCAAGAAACAAGTGTCTTACAAATCCTTAATATGCCCGATTACTGAGTACTAGCCATTGGTTTCGGGCCCTTATCAGAGTGGATTTACAGGGGAAATGTGGAAGATCCAAACCAAAGCGGCTTTTTCGTTGCGAGTTCTCTTAGTCATCTCTGGAGCGTTATGGATGTGGCCAGTGAAACATTATGCTTCTCTCAGAAGATTGCTGTAATGGGTCAGAGAGCGCATATTCTTAGAGATTCAGGCAAAATAGTTCTTCCTCCGACGTGGAATACATCTCGCAAAGTTACCGTAACAGCGAAAATGTGGGAAATTCTACTTCATATTCTGCCTCTCCGACAATTGTTCCTCCTGCCCAGCTTTCATGAGTCGAACAGAATACGGGAAATGGTAGTGGTACTCGCGAAAGCTTCCTAAGGCTGGTTGCACAACAGTTTCCCATTTCTCGCCATATGAGAATAGCCCCGGCATCGTCAGACATAACTGTTATGGCGATGCCACTGTTACGGTGTTGGGAGGCATCAAGTCACATGGGCATACTGACTTTCCAAGTTTTTGAACACTTACCGGTCAACGTTATTATGAGACGTTACTCTTTCCGCATTTACGTCTCTTCAGTTGGGGGAGAGGGGCGAGTCTAGGCTGTGCTTTCACTTCTATGTCTGACACTTCGCGACCACATCGAACAGCGCAGGTAGAGGAGATCTTGGAACGACAGAATGTTCCGTGAATGGACTGACTGACCGTTCTCTCAACTTAAATCCCATGGAGCACGTGTTCGATGGGGTGGCGATGTGGTATCAACGTTCGAATGGTTGCAGTTACCGACCGCAGTCCATATTAGTAACGTTGGACCCGCGAGTCGCGACCAGCGCCGGTATCGCCGGTCCGCGGCTTGTATCAAGTTTCCAGCGAACTCTCGTCCACTCTTGCTCGGGACGTCAAGTAGCAAAGTAGCACAGCCTTCAGCTGATAGGAAGCAACCTCTAACAAGGCGCTTAGTAACATATGTCCTAAGTGAGGCCTCAATAGCTATCTGTTTATAATTATATGTATGCAACCAAGATGGATCCTGTAAAACCAGTTAAGTACGATATGTATTATTTTTGACCAACGACTTCTAATTACACTCCTGGAAATTGAAATAAGAACACCGTGAATTCATTGTCCCAGGAAGGGGAAACTTTATTGACACATTCCTGGGGTCAGATACATCACATGATCACACTGACAGAACCACAGGCACATAGACACAGGCAACAGAGCATGCACAATGTCGGCACTAGTACAGTGTATATCCACCTTTCGCAGCAATGCAGGCTGCTATTCTCCCATGGAGACGATCGTAGAGATGCTGGATGTAGTCCTGTGGAACGGCTTGCCATGCCATTTCCACCTGGCGCCTCAGTTGGACCAGCGTTCGTGCTGGACGTGCAGACCGCGTGAGACGACGCTTCATCCAGTCCCAAACATGCTCAATGGGGGACAGATCCGGAGATCTTGCTGGCCAGGGTAGTTGACTGACACCTTCTAGAGCACGTTGGGTGGCACGGGATACATGCTGACGTGCATTGTCCTGTTGGAACAGCAAGTTCCCTTGCCGGTCTAGGAATGGTAGAACGATGGGTTCGATGACGGTTTGGATGTACCGTGCACTATTCAGTGTCCCCTCGACGATCACCAGTGGTGTACGGCCAGTGTAGGAGATCGCTCCCCACACCATGATGCCGGGTGTTGGCCCTGTGTGCCTCGGTCGTATGCAGTCCTGATTGTGGCGCTCACCTGCACGGCGCCAAACACGCATACGACCATCATTGGCACCAAGGCAGAAGCGACTCTCATCGCTGAAGACGACACGTCTCCATTCGTCCCTCCATTCACGCCTGTCGCGACACCACTGGAGGCGGGCTGCACGATGTTGGGGCGTGAGCGGACGACGGCCTGACGGTGTGCGGGACCGTAGCCCAGCTTCATGGAGACGGTTGCGAATGGTCCTCGCCGATACCCCAGGAGCAACAGTGTCCCTAATTTGCTGGGAAGTGGCGGTGCGGTCCCCTACGGCACTGCGTAGGATCCTATGGTCTTGGCGTGCATCCGTGCGTCGCTGCGGTCCGGTCCCAGGTCGACGGGCACGTGCACCTTCCGCCGACCACTGGCGACAACATCGATGTACTGTGGAGACCTCACACCCCACGTGTTGAGCAATTCGGCGGTACGTCCACCCTGCCTCCCGCATGCCCACTATACGCCCTCGCTCAAAGTCCGTCAACTGCACATACGGTTCACGTCCACGCTGTCGCGGCATGCTACCAGTGTTAAAGACTGCGATGGAGCTCCGTATGCCACGGCAAACTGGCTGACACTGACGGCGGCGGTGCACAAATGCTGCGCAGCTAGCGCCATTCGACGGCCAACACCGCGGTTCCTGGTGTGTCTGCTGTGCCGTGCGTGTGATCATTGCTTGTACAGCCCTCTCGCAGTGTCCGGAGCAAGTATGGTGGGTCTGACACACCGGTGTCAATGTGTTCTTTTTTCCATTTCCAGGAGTGTATTTTAGTCGTTGCAGATCCAGACAACGCAGCCAGCACTTTATCGACGTTACTGACAAACCTGCTGTGATTTATATGTTTGTATTAAGCATTGGCCACCAGTAAACATGGCGACGACTCGTTCGTCGTCATCATAACAGGGGAGGCGTTTGCAACACATCTACACGCACCAACAACCATCTGGCAGTTGAAACATCATGGCAGATAAAAACTGTGTGCCGGACCGAGACTCGAAATCGGAACCTTTGCCTTTTGCGGGCAAGTGCTCTACCAACTGAGCTACCCAAGCACGACTCACGATCCGTCTTCACAGCACTAATTCAGCCAGTACCTCGTCGCCTACCTGCGAGTCTCGGTCTGGCACACAGTTTTGATCTGACAGGAAGTTTCATATCAGAGCACACTCAGCTGCAGAGTGAAAATTTAATTCTGGAAACATATTGCACTTGTGCTGGTGGAAGAATAAACGCCCTACCAAAACTATCTGTTACCAAAAGAGCTACCGAAGCACGACTCACGCCCGGTACTCACAGCTTTACTTCTGCCAGTATCTCGTCTCCTACCTTCCAAACTTTACAGAAGCTCTCATGCGCAGGAGAGCTTCTGTAAAGTTTGGAAGGTAGGAGACGAGATACTGGCAGAAGTAAAGCTGTGAGTACCGGGCGTGAGTCGTGCTTCGGTAGCTCAGATGGTAGAGCACTTGCCCGCGAAAGGCAAAGGTCCCGAGTTCGAGTCTCGGTCGGGCACACAGTTTTAATCTGCCAGGAAGTTTCATATCAGCGCACACTCCGCTGCAGAGCGAAAATCTCATTCTGGAAACATCCCCCAGGCTGTGGCTAAGCCATGTCTCCGCTATATCCTTTCTTTCAGGAGTGCTAGTTCTGCAAGGTTCGCAGGAGAGCTTCTGTAAAGTTTGGAAGGTAGGAGACGAGATACTGGCAGAAGTAAAGCTGTGAGTACCGGGCGTGAGTCGTGCTTCGGTAGCTCAGATGGTAGAGCACTTGCCCGCGAAAGGCAAAGGTCCCGATTTCGAGTCTCGGTCGGGCACACAGTTTTAATCTGCCAGGAAGTTTCATATCAGCGCACACTCCGCTGCAGAGTGAAAATCTCATTCTGGATATCTGTTACCAGTTTAGTGGCCAGCGTCGGAGCACGTTGCAGACTGTGCACTGGCGTCCTTGGTAGTCTAACACCGTATTAATAAACATGACCCACAGTTTGAAATGTCAAGGGACATATCACCAATGGCGGTAACATCAGTGCAATTATTGTCTTCGAAAATGTGTGTCGTCCCCTTTGCCTCGTTGAGCATTACTTTCATTTACCTTCTGTACTATACAGTAGCAGTCCTCTCTACCTGTGGCCCTTGTATAATCGAACTGTGCTATTTGGCAATGACACATCATTCGAAAGTTGCGTTCGTACTTGAGTTCTGTACACCACTGCAACGTGAATATATACCCAAGTTCTATTACAACAAAACTACTGTTAAAGGGAGAAAAATTAAAAGATCACAACTATGAGAGGAACATATTTTTAAAGCACACTGTGAGACGCGCTTCTGCAACTTAGCACTACACAGAAAGCAGCAGGGCCATCATATCAAACATACACAGCTTGCGTTAAGCAATTTTATTTACCTTACACAATTTAGCATAACAAGACAGCTTAGTGTTTAACAATGTCCCAACTGTTACAATAAAACATTTCTCAAATCCCTATGAACATTAACTTAACCGATGTATAAAGCATTAATTAAAGTTACTCCTTGCACAGACATTTAAGTAAACCAACTTGCCAAGCTGCAACCCGCAAAAGTAGTCTATACAGTGACTTCCCTTTGCAATAACATTTCATACCAAAGGAATAACGTGAATAAATATTACCCGAGAAAAAAAGGTAACTTCTGAATCTTAACGCTCCCTACTGAAGGCAGCCGGTGCCCAGATTTTGACTAAAGAATAATGAAGTAGGTGCCAGAAGAAATAAACACTAATTAAAATAACAAACAATTAATAAAAGAGACCCTTGGCTATTAAAGATTACTTGGTAACATACACAACCAAAATCTTGCTTCATAACAATTTAAACTCACACATAAAGTACAAATAACAACATCCTGACTGATAAAAAAATTACAATTAACGAAGCGGATCCTTAATTAATCTGATCCGGCACTAATGACAAGTGTGCCACTCAGCATTACAAGATCGAAGTCATACTTCAAGCCCAAAGTATATTCGTCAGAGTGGCGGAGGAACGGGCTACCAAGATTAACTACCTGACGGAGCCAGAAACAAAGAGCAAGGAACTTAAAGAAATCACCAAGGAAGTGCACCTCCACATGGAGCCGGTCAAACGAACGACACTTCCGCTGGCCGGCCGGAGTGGCCGTGCGGTTCTAGGCGCTACAGTCTGGAACCGCGAGACCGCTACGGTTGCAGGTTCGAATCCTGCCTCGGGCATGGATGTGTGTGATGTCCTTAGGTTAGTTACGTTTACGTAGTTCTAAGTTCTAGGAGACTGATGACCTCAGTAGTTAAGTCCCTTAGTGCTCAGAGCCAATAATAAAAAAAAAAAAAAAAATAAAAAAAAAGACAGTTCCGCTGGCAACGGCTGAGTCGTGAAGCCCCGATGCCACGCCCTACCGTACTGGACGAAATACACTGCGCTCCACGAAATTCAAACATAAATCAACTACAACAGCACACTTGTATTTACACATTCATACTACAAACAAAAAAAAGTGGTTCAAATGGCTCTTGTACTTAAAAAGCACGGTTAGCACCACCATAAACATACAATCACTAAATAACGGGCAGCTCACCAGTCTTGCTTACATATATCTGCTGATCCTTTATCAAGTTGTAAGAAACCAAGGTGGAATGTCTGAGGCCCGTTATCATGGGATGTATGACTGAATTTGCCATGGCACACTCGGGACCAAACTCACACAAATGAGCAGACGGACGATTAATGCAGGCGATGCTCCCGCAGACTATTCTTCTTAACGTTCACTACGTGGTGAGCACAACAACAAACTCTATGCGTCGTGCCAGAACCCAACTTCGCCACCGTCTCCTGCCGCAGCACTGCGCTCGTAACATGAGCAATGAGCAAGCACACCAAGTAAAGGACAACCTCCCGACCCCGTAGTACCTCGCGACCGATAGACCACAGAGTCAGAGCAACTGCTTCGACGCTGTAGACTTAAATAGCCGGACCCGCAATGAATAACTGACTCGTGGCCGGCCAAAGGAAAATAGAAAGCAAAGATGACACTAGCGTTAAAGTAGTAATGGCGCCTGCCGCGCGACGTATCACATTTGAGTAGTATTTAGAACGTCGTGATCAGCGTTGCGTTATCCAGTTTCTGCACGATTTACTACGGAGAGCACGAGGTTTTGTTCATTAGTATGGATGTTATTTTCGTCCGCAATCGTTAACAGTCGTCTGATTCTCAGTTCCAGAATTAAATCTACTTAAAGATGTCAGCGTGGAAATCTTTCATATTGGGCCACTCTTCCAGTGTGCTGAAACAATCTGGCCTTGCAGAACGACTGTCTCTGTGTTGATAGCGGAAGACATGGACTCTGACACAAATGTGAAAACAGATGTCCCCTGAATTCCAGCTGTAACTATGTGGTAGAGGTGTTTGCGATATATCTGCGCATTTTACTCATTTGTGGCACCAGCATCTCAGCTAATCGTACATGCGAACAAATGTACCTTTTTTTTATTTTGGAAGAAATTATTTTTTGTGGTATAACACCTCAGGATAACGGGAATGTCAGATTGAAACCGATGTCAAAAATAGACTGACCCACACTCTCGGTTTCTTCAGTTCAACACTCAAAACTTTCAGCTATGCAGGAAGCCTACACGATAGGGGTCAATGGCTAAAGACTTGATCCAAGTGAAAAAAGTTCTTCTGTCTACTTTCAACCGAGTTTCTTTCGAATGAGTATTGCTAGTCAAAAATCCAAGAGAGGTCATATGTTTAGCGACAATAGAGCTAAAACTGGATAATCATCAACAGCAGGCTGCAACAAGTTCACGAACTGACGACACAAATCGTCCTTTCCTTGGCTAAGAATGTTCTTTGGAAATGAGTGGAGTGGGCACAAAATGTGTGCAAGGCGGGAACGCCGGCCGAAGTGGCCGCGCGGTTCTGGCGCGGCAGTCTGGAACCGCGGGACCGCTATGGTCGCAGGTTCGAATCCTGCCTCGGGCATGGATGTGTGTGATGTCCTTAGGTTAGTTAGGTTTAACTAGTTCTAAGTTCTAGGGGAGTAATGACCTCAGCAGTTGAGTCCCATAGTGCTCAGAGCCATTTGAACCATTAAGGCGGGAACGAGGCGGAGGTACTGCTCCATATGTACCTCGTTCACCTGATTTGACTTCCTTTGCTTCCGATTGCGGGCCATGTGGAAAGTTATGCATACCAGCCACGTGCTGGGAGTATGAATATCTCCTACTATTATTTTCCGATGAAAAAAACAATGGCTTTGTTCCAACAGGTATAAAAGCATTTTGTGTGACGATGCCTTGTGCGCTTATAAGCCGGGGGGGGGGGGGGGGGGGGGAATTTTCTATGTAAAACCCTGCCCACTTCCGTTTATAGCGCTGTTAAGGGATGTCAGTAAGTTTGTAAAAAAGGGTTTATCACAGATTTACTACGTATACTGCGCTGTTGAGCAAACAAAAAGCTTAACTTAAACAAATGTTTGTTGCTCTAAAACTCAGCCGTGGTTGACTTAGATGTTGCATTCCCCGTTAGTCAGCAGCTACTCGAATAACTACACAAAATATACAAACATAAATGAAGCTTTTGATCTACGTAAATAAAGCACAGATATAAATTCTGTTATTTACTGGATTTATTAACTTAATGCATTACCTCGGTTTCATTTACTTATCATAAAGGAATCATCTTCAATTTTTTCTTGTAAAAACGCAATTCAAACGCTGATTTCTTCACGCTATCATTGATTGCGTCACAGAAATTATTTTCCTCGTGCTTCACGTAAGTTTCCAGTAACCACTGATATTCCCATTGCACACAATGAAAGCAACGAAAATAGTTTTATTACTTATACAAAATATACCAAATTATTTGTCTGCGTATTGTGATTACGAAGATCGATTTTTCGGACTCTTATTGTCGATTCGTAACAAAAGAGTTACCTGTTGTAGAAATTCCTTCCTTTCAACCAAAGGTCACTTCAGGCTGGGAATATGGCAGAGAGACCAGCAATTGGGGACATGTGGGAGAAATTTTCCAGTCCTACATCCGCCTAAAAACAACCCGATTTCCGTATTTTTCGGTCTATAATAATTAATTTCCGTCTTGTGACAGCAGGGCAGTAGCCAAATTTCCCAACAACCTGAGGATTTCCTCTCCTTCAATAGATAATTTGAATATTACCGTATAGAATTCCAAGTGTGAGAAATGCTACATTTCTGTCACATGGCTTCAGCCTCGAGACTGCTGACAGTCACAGTTTTGGTTTCCTCTTTCCCAGAAATAATTACTAATTTTAGAGGTATGACCTCTGAGCAATAGCACGCACAAAAACCTTACAAAATCAATTTTGAGTCAGAAGAAACCTCGCAAATAAGGACGCAGTGCTATAAACTGCATTTTCATTTTAATTTCATGTTCCAACGGCCATTTGAACCACTACTAAACAGGTTACCGTAGAGTAATTAAATGAATCACCTTTGTACAGCCTTACCTGAATTTAGCTACTGTGGTCTTTAGTTTTAAATAATGAATAGTAAATTCTATTCGCGTTTGCCCCTTTAACTCTGGAAAGGGTATCCATTACGTACTTAGGCGTCCGATACTATCCATCAACTGATCTCTTAGCAGGGATAGTTTCATTCCCATACTCATCCTGTTGTACTGTACGTAACTGAGAGTAAAACACTATGCTACCACCGCGGAACTAGTTGCTTGTGCATCAAAAGCAGTATGCTTCGTCTGCCACCGTAAATATAAGGTTCGTCACGCATATGACATCACTACGTCCGCTCTCTATCAGGAATCAAAACAGACTAACGAGTGGAATGGATGCCGGTTTCTTTCATTACGGTGGTATCACAATAGCAATACAGGAATCCACGAAGTCCTGCTATCGTTTAAAAAATCGTAACTGGCAACAATTACAGATAGACACTTGTGGTTGGCTGAAAATCTTTGGCAGCTCTTAAGGTTCTTTTCTTTTGCCGTTTGTTGCAGATTTGACGTGCAGTGCATCGAAATGGTGACAGACCAAGAGAAGGCGCAAAGTATTATCTGAAATGCAGAATCCAATTCTGTGACATCCGTAATCCGGAATTTTAGACGCCAGTACGGGAGGGCATAACTGAAAAAAAAGCAAGCATAATGACTTCGTTCAGAAGCTTAAAGAGACAGGCAGTATCAGAGACCTTCATCGAAGTGGACACTGCCCCCTCAAGCACGAGTTTACAAATCTCAAGCTGGATTCCAGAGCAGCACCCAGAAGTAAATTCGTCGTGCATCAAGCGAACTGAAACACGTAAGATGAATTTTCCACCAACTGATACATAAATTGTCGCGCCTTTTCTCGTAGAAAGTGCAGATGGTCTAAGCATTGCGGTCAAATGATCTTCCACTGCAGTATTTAATCGCGGCCGGCCGCGGTGGTCTAGCGGTTCTAGGCGCTCAGTCCGGAACCGCGGGACTGCTACGGTCGCAGGTTTGAATCCTGCCTCGGGCATGGATGTGTGTGATGTCCTTAGGTTAGTTAGGTTTAAGTAGTTCCAAGTTCTAGGGGACTGGTGACCACAGATGTTAAGTCTCATAGTGCTCAGAGCCATTTGAACCATTTGAACCATTTAATCGCGTGTTACTTGCTGGCGCCCATAAATGCTGACAATGATTACCTCGAAAGGAGCCTGTTTTCAGATGAAGCAACGTTACGCATTTCTGGATATGTAAATCGTCACAACGTTGGAATTTGGGGCTCCCGAAAGACACAGAACACAAGTGAACACAGCCTGACAGCTATAAGCTTAATGTTTGGTATGGCGTAATGCACTATGAAGTGACATGCCCACTTTTCTACACAGAGAAAACCGTAAAGAGGAATGTTTACCTAGAGGTGCTCGAATAGTTCTTGTTACCACGTATCACAGAGTTACAGTCGTCGATCATCTTCTGCATTGATGGTGCACTTCCACATTGGAGTTTGAACCTGCAGCACGTGCTAAACGACATATTTCTTAAGAGGTGGATGGCTCGTGATCGTCCCACCGCTTAGTCCCAACGCTCTACAGATGTCAGGCCATTACACTTCTCTTTGTGGGACTACACCATGGATGTCACGTGCACAACACACCGAACACACTGCTACCCTTCGTCAAAACCAATGAAGCAGACAGAACTGCTGATGCTGCAATTCCGACCCTCACTTGGGCATAAGTCGAATATTGCATTGATGTTCTATGGGCGACGACAGGGAAACATCTTGAAATACTAGCAAAACAAAAAAGAACTGTGAGACCTATTAGACATTTAACAGTATACCACGGTGGTCTGTCTCCAACAGTTTCCCAGGTATGGATCGTCAGTTTGCTCTACGATACGATAGTTGCATTTACTCGGTACGTACCAGAGGCGCGTCGATCGTCCAGCTTCCTTTTCCACCAGTTCTGATTTAAGTTTTTCTTTCCTCTGTCGTTAGTTGTAGATTAGACATATACTGCATCAAAATGGTCCCAGGTCAGGAGAAGGTGCAATACGTATCAAGAATTCAAATCTGTGACAGTGGTACTGCGGTATTAAAGACGCAAGTGAGGGAGGCTCCACCGGAAAAGATCAAGCATTCTGTTACTTTGCAGATCAGTCTATTTCAGCGATGTACCCATAATGATCAGATACAGCATTAGTAGTGTCCTGCCTAACACAGTCAAACCGTTTAAATATGTGCGCAACGCTACACAGCGATATGAAATGGAACGAACATCTGAGGAGCGTGGTAGAGAATCCTAATGGACGAATTCAGTTTGTTGGAAGAATTGTAGAAAAGTGTGGTTTATCTGTGAAGAACACCTCGTATAGGAGGCTAGTGCGACCTATTCCTGAGTACTGCTCGCGTGTTTGGGATCTGCATCAGGTCAGATTAAAGGAAGACATCGAAATAGTTCAGACTCGCACTGCTACATTTATTACTGGTTAGTTCGAATAACACGCAAGTATTACTGAGATGCTTCGAGAATTCAAAAGAGAATCCGTGGAAAGAAGGCGACGTTCTTTTCGACGAACGCTACTGAGCAAGTTTAGAGAATTGGCAATGAAGCTTACTGCATAACGATTCTATGCCGGCAACATACACTTCACGTAATGATCATGAAGCTAAGATACGAGAAATTAGGGCTCAAACGGAGGCATATACACAGTCGTTTTCTTCCTAGCACTGTTTGTGAGTGGAACAGGAAAGTAAATGACTATAGTGGAACAGGGAACTCTCTTCCACGCACCATATCGTGAACACACACACCCATGCCCGGGGGAGGACTCGAACCTCCGCCGGTACCAGCCGCACATTCCATAACTGCAGCGCCCCAGACCGCTCGGCTAACCCCGCGCGGTAAACAGTCGTCGTCTCCGAAGTGTTCCTCTACATTCCACAGTACGCAGTGCTGTATTATGTGTTGACATCCTTCCCCGTTTTGTTAAGAACAGTAAGAGGCCCAAACCCGAACCACGAAAAACACCCCCATACCGTTACACCAACTCCTCCACTCTTCATTACTGGCACTACGCAAAATGACAGATAACGTTCTCCGAGCTTTCGCCAAAGGCAAATCTTTCCATAGGATTGCCACAGTTACAGCATCACATCAAAGGACTCGTTACTAGTAATGTACACTCCAGTGGCACTGCTCGTAACTCCACTCCAAGGGTCGTGTAATGCTGACTACCTAAAGATGTCGGTTATGAAGAGCTGCCCGACCGTTCTACCCCATTCCTTTTAACTCCCAACGCACAGTCATTGTTGGACTGGCACTTTGCGATTGGCCAGTGATTCCTTCCACTGATTTCATGCGATTTCTTACAACCACCCTCCCTGGCCGTCAGTACATGACGTCAACCTGGTCTCGATTTAGCTGTGGTTGTCCCTTCACGCTTCCACAGAACAATAATTCCACCAACAGTCGATTAAGGCAGTTTTAGCAGTTCTGAAATGTTCCTGATACATTTGTTGTTTAGGTGGAATCCAACTGCTAGCCCGTGCTCGGAGTCACTGAGCTCTTCTGATCGACCCATTCTACTGTTACTGCTTCTCTGCTGATACCACAGCACTCCCCGCGTCTTTTAAAATGGCGAGCGTACCTCGCGTGAATTGAATTCCGCATTACATAGGGGTGTCCAGACAATTTTGATAAGATAATATACAAGAAAAATTTTGAGAACCTGACCCGTGGCTGGCTCGTGTCATGCCTTGTTTCTTTATCATTGGTTGCAGTCCAGTGGTGTCTTATTTCTTCTTCGGTTACCGCCATAACGTTGCTGTCTTCTCTCCGTGAGTGGCAGCAGCAGCTTGTATCGATACTAGTACTGCTGTACTATCTTTGGTGTTGCGGATATATTTTCCGGGTGTGCTGTGTTTGCCAACCGGTTGGTTGCGGCAGAGCAGCTAGGAAGTCTCCGTGGCGCTTAGTCAGGCCGGAGACGCTGCCGGCGTGCAAGCGTGGTTGGAGTTGTGAGGCGCTTCTTGCGAGGGTTACGAAGTTCGTCGCCTACCGATCCCGGACACTAAAATTAGGTGCTCACTTAACCTACTATCACACTGATTCGTTTGGTCCCGGTTGTCGCTTTGTGGGAGATTCTCGCAAGCAACAACCTGTTTGCATTGAAGTCGGTTAGAATTGCAGTCGTCTTCTTGTGTGGTGTTTAACTCAATTTAATTCATTTCTTCATTAATGAAGTGTACAGATGTATCTTCTGTCTTGTGGCAGCCGGCTGGAGTGGCCGTGCGGTTCTGGGAGCTACAGTCTGGAACCGAGCGGCCGCTACGGTCGCAGGTTCGAATCCTGCCTCGGGCATGGATGTGTGTGATGTCCTTAGGTTAGTTACGTTTAATTAGTTCTAAGTTCTAGGCGACTGATGACCTCAGAAGTTAAGTCACATAGTGCTCACAAGGGAACCTCCCCATCGCACCCCCTCAGATTTAGTTATATGTTGGCACAGTGGATAGGCCTTGAAAAACTGAGCACAGATCAATCGAGAAAACAGGAAGAAGTTCTGTGGAACTATGAAAAAAATAAGCAAAATATACAAACTGAGTAGTCCATCCGCAAGATAGCCAACATCTACATCTACATCTACATTTATACTCCGCAAGCCACCCAACGGTGTGTGGCGGAGGGCACTTTACGTGCCACTGTCATTACCTCCCTTTCCTGTTCCAGTCGCGTATGGTTCGCAGGAAGAACGACTGTCTGAAAGCCTCCGTGCGCGCTCTAATCTCTCTAATTTTACATTCGTGATCTCCTCGGGAGGTATACGTAGGGGGAAGCAATATATTCGATACCTCATTCAGAAACGCACCCTCTCGAAATCTGGCGAGCAAGCTACACCGCGATGCAGAGCGCCTCTCTTGCAGAGTCTGCCACTTGAGTTTGTTAAACATCTCCGTAACGCTATCACGGTTATCAAATAACCCTGTGACAAAACGCGCCGCTCTTCTATGGATCTTCTCTATCTCCTCCGTCAACCCGATCTGGTACGGATCCCACACTGATGAGCAATACTCAAGTATAGGTCGAACGAGTGTTTTGTAAGCCACCTCCTTTGTTGATGGACTACATTTTCTAAGGACTCTCCCAATTAATCTCAACCTGGTACCCGCCTTACCAACAATTAATTTTATATGATCATTCCACTTCAAATCGTTCCGCACGCATACTCCCAGATATTTTACAGAAGTAACTGCTACCAGTGTTGGTTCCGCTATCATATAATCATTCAATAAGGGATCTTTCTTTCTATGTATTCGCAATACATTACATTTGTCTATGTTAAGGGTCAGTTGCCACTCCCTGCACCAAGTGCCTATCCGCTGCAGATTTTCCTGCATTTCGCCACAATTTTCTAATGCTGCAACTTCTCTGTATACTACAGCATCATCCGCGAAAAGCCGCATGGAACTTCCGACACTATCCATTAGGTCATTTATATATATTGTGAAAAGCAATGGTCCCATAACACTCCCCTGTGGCACGCCAGAGGTTACTTTAACGTCTGTAGACGTCTCTCCGTTGATAACATCATGCTGTGTTCTGTTTGCTAAAAACTCTTCAATCCAGCCACACAGCTGGTCTGATATTCCGTAGGCTCTTACTTTGTTTATCAGGCGACAGTGCGGAACTGTATCGAACGCCTTCCGGAAGTCAAGAAAAATAGCAACTACCTGGGAGCCTGTATCTAAAATTTTCTGGGTCTCATGAACAAATAAAGCGAGTTGGGTCTCACACGATCGCTGTTTCCGGAATCCATGTTGATTCCTACATAGTAGATTCTGGGTTTCCAAAAATGACATGACACTCGAGCAAAAAACATGTTCTAAAATTCTACAACAGATCGACGTCAGAGATATAGGTCTATAGTTTTGTGCATCTGCTCGACGACCCTTCTTGAAGACTGGGACTACCTGTGCTCTTTTCCAATCATTTGGAACCTTCCGTTCCTCTAAAGACTTGCGGTACACGGCTCTTACAAGGGGGGCAAGTTCTTTCGCGTACTCTGTGTAGAATCGAATTGGTATCCCGTCAGGTCCAGTGGACTTTCCTCTGTTGAGTGATTCCAGTTGCTTTTCTATTCCTTGGACACTTATTTCGATGTCAGCCATTTTTCCGTTTGTGCGAGGATTTAGAGAAGGAACTGCAGTGCGGTCTTCCTCTGTGAAACAGCTTTGGAAAAAGGTGTTTAGTATTTCAGCTTTACGCGTGTCATCCTCTGTTTCAATGCCATCATCATCCCGGAGTGTCTGGATATGCTGTGTCTGGCTGCGTTTAAACTTGGAGTGAAGCGCTCTTTGCTTTCGCAGTAGTTTCCTAACTTTGTTGTTGTACCACGGTGGGTTTTTCCCGTCCCTCACAGTTTTACTCGGCACGTACCTGTCTAAAACACATTTTACGATTGCCTTGAACTTTTTCCATAACCACTCAACATTGTCAGTGTCGGAACAGAAATTTTCGTTTTGATCTGTTAGGTAGTCTGAAATCTGCCTTCTATTACTCTTGCTAAACAGATAAACCTTCCTCCCTTTTTTTAATGTTCCTAATAACTTCCATATTCAGGGATGCTGCAACGGCCTTATGATCACTGATTCCCTGTTCTGCACATACAGAGTCGAAAAGTTCGGGTCTGTTTGTTATCAGTAGGTCCAAGATGTTATCTCCACGAATCGGTTCTCTGTTTAATTGCTCGACGTAATTTTCGGATAGTGCACTCAGTATAATGTCACTCGATGCTCTGTCCCTACCACCCGTCCTAAACATCTGAGTGTCCCAGTCAATATCTGGTAAATTGAAATCTCCACCTAAGACTATAACATGCTGAGAAAATTTATGTGAAATGTATTCCAAATTTTCTCTCAGTTTTTCTGCCACTAATGCTGCTGAGTCGGGAGGTCGGTAAAAGGAGCCAATTATTAACCTAGCTCGGTTGTTGAGTGTAACCTCCACCCATAATAATTCACAGGAACTATCCACTTCTACTTCACTACAGGATAAACTACTACTAACAGCGACGAACACCCCACCACCGGTTGCATGCAATCTATCCTTTCTAAACACCGTCTGTACCTTTGCAAAAATTTCGGCAGAATTTATCTCTTTCTGTACCTATAACGATTTCAGCTTCGGTGCTTTCTATCAGCGCTTGAAGTTCCGGTACTTTACCAACGCAGCTTCGACAGTTTACAATTACAATACCGATTGCTGCTTGGTCCCCGCATGTCCTGACTTTGCCCCGCACCCGTTGAGGCTGTTGCCCTTTCTATACTTGCCCAAGGCCATCTAACCTAAAAAACCGCCCAGCCCACGCCACACAACCCCTGCTACCCGTGTAGCCGCTTGTTGCGTGTAGTGGACTCCTGACCTATCCAGCGGAACCCGAAACCCCACCACCCTATGGCGCAAGTTGAGGAATCTGCATCCCACACGGTCGCAGAACCGTCTCAGCCTCTGATTCAGACCCTCCACTCGGCTCTGTACCAAAGGTCCACAGTCAGTCCTGTCGACGATGCTGCAGATGGTGAGCTTTGCTTTCATCCCGTTGGCGAGACTGGCAGTCTTCACCAAATCAGATAGCCGCCGGAAGCCAGAGAGGATTTCCTCCGATCCATTGCGACACACAGCATTGGTGTCGACATGAGCGACCACCTGCAGATGGGTGCACCCTGTACCCTTCCTGGCATCCGGAAGGACCCTTTCCACATCTGGAATGACTCCCCCCGGTATGCACACGGAGTGCACATTGGTTTTCTTCCTCTCTCTTGCTGCCATATCCCTAAGGGGCCCCATTACACGCCTGACGTTGGAGCTCCCAACTACCAGTAAGCCCACCCTCTGCGACCGCCCGGATCTTGCAGACTGAGGGGCAACCTCTGGAACAGGACAAGCAGCCATGTCAGGCCGAAGATCAGTATCAGCCTGAGATAGAGCCTGAAACCGGTTCGTTAAACAAACAGGAGAGGCCTTCCGTTCAGCCCTCTGGAATGTCTTTCGCCCCCTGCCACACCTTGAGACGACCTCCCACTCTACCACAGGTGAGGGATCAGCCTCAATGCGGGCAGTATCCCGGGCAACCACAGTCGTAGTCCGATCGGGGGATGCGTGGGACGAGCTGGCCGTCCCCGACAAACCCCCATCCGGACCCCCACAGTGATGCCCATTGGCAACAGCCTGAAGCTGTGTGACCGAAGCCAACACTGCCTGAAGCTGGAAGCGAAGGGATGCCAACTCAGCCTACATCCGAACACAGCAGTTGCAGTCCCTATCCATGCTAAAAACTGTTGTGCAAAGAACGTCTGAACTAATCTACAGAGAGCGCAAACAAATCGACACAAAATTTAAACCGTTATTAAAATACAAGATTGCCTAGTAAATGCAGTAATGCTGCTACTTGCGCACTGCTGACACACTGCTCGGCGGCGGAAGGAGACTACGCTATTTTACACTATTCAGGTACTAAAACGCGATGCTACAACTCTCAAATACTATAATACGCCCGAAATTTATGAATTAGACAATGAAAGTACCAAAACACGCAAAGAAATTAAGAATTAAACTATGTAACAAATGAGTGAGCTAGGAGTATACGACTTGCTGCTGCAGCTGCTTATCCAGCGGCGGCAGGGAACACACTGACTGACCAACCGACACTGGCAGTTCAAAACAAAAACAGAAGACAAACGACTACGCGAATTTACACTATTCAGGTACTAAAACGCGATGCTACAACTCTCAAATACTATAATACGGCCGAAATTTATGAATTAAACAATGCAAGTACCAAAAACACGCAAAGAAATTAAGAATTAAACTATGTAACAAATGAGTGAGCTAGGAGTATACGACTTGCTGCTGCAGTTGCTTATCCAACGGCGGCAGGGAGCACATCAAGGACAGTGTGAGCTCGGGAGTGCTGTGGTCCCGTGGTTAGCGTGAGCAGCTGCGGAACGAGAGGTCTTTGGTTCAAGTCTTCCCTCGAGCGAAAAGTTTAATTTTTTATTTTCAGACAATTATCAAAGTTCAGGCACTCACCCATAATCAACTTTGCTCTCCAAAATTCCAGGACATGTTCAGATTTGCTAGGGCATATGCAGGATTTGACGGTCTACACACGGAAAAATTTGAAAACGTTAAAAACATATTTTGACAGAGCGCAGAGAAAACTGTGCGACTGTGAAACTGTTGCATTCATTTGTTGCGGTTTATGTGACAGACTCTTATGTTTTCATCACATTTTGGGAGTGATTATCACATCCACAAGAAAACCTAAATCGGGCAAGGTAGAAGAATATTTTTACCCATTCGCCAAGTGTACAAGTTATGTGGGTCGACAACATATTCCTGTCATGTGACACACATGCCGTCACCAGTGTCGTATAGAATATATCAGACGTGTTTTCCTGTGGAGGAATCGGTTGACCTATGACGTTGCGATCAAATTGGAGAGGCACGTTCTTTCGTCTACTAATCGCACGGTTTTGCGGCGCGGACGCAAAACATAAACATTAAACTTATTACAGTAAACAGAGACGTCAGTGAACGAACGGACAGATCATAACTTTGCGAAAATAAACTTTTCACTCGAGGGAAGACTTGAACCAAGGACCTCTCGTTCCGCAGCTGCTCACGCTAACCACGGGACCACAGCGCTCCTGAATTTACACTATCCTTGATGTTGCGTATCTTGCACATGGACTACTCAGTTTGTATATTTTGCTTATTTTTTTCATAGTTCCACACAACTTCTTCCTGTTTTCTCGATTGATCTGTGTTCTGTTTTCCAAGGCCTATCCACTGTGCCAACTTATAACTAAAACTGAGGGGGTGCGATGGGGAGGTTCCCTTGTCAGAGCCATTTGAACCTCTTGTGGCCATTGACGTTCCGGTGACCTGCCCTGGTCACTGACATAGTTTTCGGCAATGTATTTTCCTCGTCGTGTGGATGCTGTCCAGCACGGCGTGTAGTTCGACAGCTGAGGTGTGTTGGTAGTTTTGGGCGTTTATTCTGACTCGGCTAGATTGGGCACCAGTATCCAGAATGTTATGCCATTGACATCTTGTTGTCGTTTTGCTGGTCGGGAGGAGCAGAACTGATTTTGTTGTTTGGTTTGTCTGCTGACCTTCGGTTGGGTTTCCTTCCGATAAGAGGTTGTCGGTCTGGCTGCCTGTCTCACCTAAACGTGCGTTAGTGTTACCTCCCAGGCCGATCCTTGGAACCTTCTGAGCGCCGCTCCTCTTGTTTTACATAGTGATTTCCTTTTTAGTCTTAAGTACTCTGTGTGGCCTTCAGCCTACTTTCAGCTTTTTAAAATTGCCAGGATTTTCTTCTTAAATCTTAATCCGAAAAAACAAAATGTTTCTTGTTTGGTATGTGGCCTTCAGTCGAGTTTCAGCCTTTCAAAATTAAAATTGAAAATTCCTTGTGCCTAGGCCTTAAGCTGTAAATTGGTTTCAAGTTCGTACTCGGCCTTCAGCCGAGTTTTCAGCCTATTTAGATTAAACTTTGAAAATTAATATATATTAAGAACAACAAAGGACCCAAGACCGACCCTTGTGGAACCCCATTTTTGATAGTTCCCCAGTTTGAGGAATGTGCTGATCTTTTCATATTATGAGAATTGCTTATTTCAATTTCCTGCACTCTTCAAGTTAGGTACAAATTAAATCGTTTGTGCACTGTCCCACTCATGCCACAATACTTGAGCTTTGAGCTTGTCTAGCAGAATTTCATGATTTACACAATCAAAAGCCTTTGAGAGATCAAAAAAATCCCAATGGGTGGTGTTCGGTTATTCAGATCATTCAAAATTTGATTGATGAAAGCATATATGGCATTATCTGTTGAAAAACCTTTCTGGAAACGAAACTGACATTTTTTAGTACTTCATTTTTACAGATATGTAAAGCTACTCTTGAATACATTACTTTCTCAAAAATTTTGGATAAAGCTGTTAGAAGGGAGATTGGGCGGTAATTGTTGACATCATATCTATCCCCTTTTTTATGCAAAGGTATAACAATAGCATATTTCAGTTTATCAGGGAAAATGCCCTGTTCCAGAGAGCTATTACACAGGTGGCTGAGAATCTTACTTATCTGTTGAGAACAAGCTTTTAGTATTTTACTGGAAATGCCATGGGAGCTCCAATGTTAGGCGGGTGATGGAGCCCCTTAGGGAAATAGTGGAAAGGTCGGAACTGTGTGATTGGATTGAAGAGTTCCTAGATAACAGAACGCAGCATGTCATTCTCAATGGAGAGAAGTCTTCTGAAGTAAGAGTGATTTCGGGTGTGCCACAGAGGAGTGTCACAGGACCGTTGCTATTCACAATATATATAAATGACCTTGTGGATAACATCGGAAGCTCACTGAGGCTTTTTGCGGATGATGCTGTAGTATATCGAGAGATTGTAACAATGGAAAATTGTACTGAAATGCAGGAGGATCTGCAACGAATTGACGCATGGTGCAGGGAATGTCAATTGAATCTAAGTGTAGACAAGTGTAATGTGCTGTGAATACATAGAAGGAAAGAGCCTTTAACATTTAGCTACAATATAGCAGGGCAGCAACTGGAAGCAGTTAATTCCATAAATTATCAGGTAGTAGGCATTAGGAGTGATTTAAAATGGAATGACCATATACAATTAATTGTCGGTAAAGCAGATGCCAGACTGAGATTCATTGGAAGAGTCCTAAGGAAATGCCGTCTGAAAACAAAGGAAGTAGGTTACAGTACACTTGCTCACCCACTGCTTGAATACTGCTCACCAGTATGGGTTCCGTACCAGATAAAGTTGATAGAAGAGATAGAGAAGATCCAACGGAGAGCAGCACGCTTCGTTACAGGATCATTTAGTAATCGCGAAAGCGTTATGGAGATGATAGGTAAACTCCAGTGGCAGACTCTGCAAGAGAGACGCTCAGTAGCTCGGTACGGGCTTTTGTTGAAGTTTCGAGAACATACCTTCACCGAGGAGTCAAGCAGTATATTGCTCCCTCCTATATATATCTCGTGAAGAGACCATGAGGATAAAATCAGAGAGATTGGAGCCCACACAGAGGCATACCGACAGTCTTTCTTTCTACGAACAATACGAGACTGGAATAGAAAGCAGAGCTGGTAGAGGTACTCAAAGTACCCTCTGCCACACACGGTCAGGTGGCTTGCGGAGTATGGATGTAGATGTAGATGTAGAATTCCATGTGAGATTTTGCTTTTAAGCAAGTTTATTATTTTCCTAACTTCAGAGGGAGAAGTGGGTGAGATTTCAATTGCATCAAATTGCATAGGTATGGCCTCTTCCATTAACAGCCTAACATGTTCTAATGAACTCCTGGATCCTACTATATCCACAACATTTAGAAAATGATTATTAAAAATATTTTCAACTTCTGACTTTTTGTTCGTAAAGTTTTCATTCAATTTGATGGTAATACTGTCTTCCTGTTTTCTTGGTTGACCTCTTTCTGTTTTAGTAATATTCCAAATTGTTGTAATTTTACTATCAGAGTTGCTGATTTCAGACATGATACAGATACTTCTGGATTTTTTAATAACTTTTCTTAATATAGCACAGTAGCTTTTATAATGTTTGATAGTTTCTGGGTCACCACTCCTTCTTGCTGTCAGACACATTTCCCTTTTCCGGTTACAAGATATGTTTATACCCTTAGTAAGCCATGGTTTGTTACATGTTTTCTTACGATTATATTTAACTATTTTCTTGGGGAAGCAGTTTTCAAATGTATTATGAAATAAATCATATTTTAAATTGGCATCAGGTTCACGGTGCACCTCATCCCAGTCTAACTGCTGTAGGCTTTCCCTGAAATTTGCAATTGTTAAATCGTTCACTGAACGTACTACTTTGGAGGACTGTTTAGTATTGCTGAATGGAGCTATGTCATATATTGTAACTAGCTGTGCACCATGATCAGAAATACCATTCTCAACAGACTGAGCATTTATCTGGTTAAACTTATCTTTGTCTATAAAGAAGTTATATATGAGTGAGCTGCTATCCTTTACCACCCGAGTAGGAAAATCAATAACGGGTGTCAAATTGAAAGAACCGAGTAATACTTCAAGGTCATTTTTCCTATTCCCCTCTTTCAGAGAATCTACATTGAAGTCCCCACAAATAATAATTTGCTTCCCCCTGTCTCACAGATAGCACAACAAGGAGACCAAATTTTTCAGAAATAGATGAAAATTTCCCGATTGGGTCCTATATACAGTTACAATTATAAATGTGCCTTTATTTAATTTAAGCTCAGGGGCATATGCTTCTATATGTTTGTCTACACAAAACTTTTTTGTTTGTATACTTTTTGCACAATGATAACTTTTGACATATATGGCAACTACTCCTTTCTCCATATTTTCTCTAATTTCATGTGCAGAGGGCTTATATCCACTTACATTTACCTTATCCACATCAGAAACAATGTGATGCTCAAACAGGCATAGTATATCTATTTCAACCTCAGCTTCTAAATCTTCTAAGCAAACCAGAAGCTCATCTATTTTATTGTTTAAACTCCCAATATTTTCTCATTGTGCTTAGGCGTAGTTCCTATACCAGTGGTCACATGGTTTTCAGAGAGGCGGATTATGTCAACTGGGTTGGGTGACTTTAATTCATCAATGCAATTACCTAGGACTGAGATACACTTGGTGGAGATAAAATTTCTGGTAATTGGTGAAAATTTATAATTGACAGCTGTGATTGGTGATCCAATGTGCAAGAATTGTGTTGTTTAATTTCTTTCCTAAACTGAAGATTTGTTTCAATCCTGACCTCTAGTAGACCTTGACATCTTTCTGTCTTACCTACCCTAAAAAAGGTGCTGCTCCAACACCTGTAACCACTGGTATTTTACCTTTCATGGTAGTGCCTCCCCCCCCCCCCCCTTAAATTTTCTGCTATTACCCCAGCCAGTTTACCCTTCCCTTTCCTGTTAAGATGTAGGCTGTGCCTGGTATAGTCCCACCTACTGAGAGAATCAACAGGAACCACACGAATATGAGCCCCCGCACCCGACCCAAGCAGCCGTTCCAACTCCAAATTAAAAACCCGCTTAACTCCATAGTAGTACGTCTTGCAGGTACTTTTTTTTATTTTTTTTATTTAAAAAAAAATTCTTTATTCAACATTAATATTTATACAAAGGAACCCACTACCTTAGTGATTAGTGGGTCATAACTGATCTACATATATTAGGTGTTCAGCAGCTATTTATTCTTATTATTATATTATGCTATGTTAATTATTGTGAGCTACAGACAGAATACTAGAGGATAATAGGCAGACTACAGCTAAATTCTACATACTAATTATTAATATCTTCCTACTAGTTAATTCCTAACTGCCTGCAGCGTTACAGGTGTGTCAGCATAGATATAAACCTACTGCTTTAGGCCCTGCTCATCGAGCTAATCCCGATGAGTGTGCCCCTGACGCTGGGCTGGCCAAGACTGTTTGTCGCTGCAGGTTCCTAGCTTAATATCTATATCTAGAGCTACAACTACTACTAAACCTACGTCAATTCCGGTGCTTTGGTCTTTATTGGTGTACCCTGATCCCCCTAGTCCTGCACGTGGCGGATTGCAACTAAGAAGTCGACCAATCCACGTACAGGCGGTATAGGATGAGGGTAATTGGTCACATTCGGTAAGTGTCTCTAATCGTAAACGACCCTTATGTATCTCGTAATGGGACACATTTGGTATATACCTTAATCATGAAAGTCAGTCAGGTATGCCGTCAATACCTTTCGTGACACCTCGTCTGCCAATTTGTTTAAAGTGTCGAAAGTTTCTTCGTGTCTTAATAGGTCATATGTGTTATTGTGTGGAAGTTGTTGTCTTAGTGTCATTGCTACATCATCGAAAAGGGGGCACTCGTAAACCACATGGTCGGGAGTGCCCTCCGAAGCTCCACAGTCACACTCGGGTGTAGCCTTTTTCCCAAACCGACACAAGTATGTCGGGTAGGGCCCATGACCAGTGAGAAAGTGTATTAGACCCTGCGTTGGCTCAAAGTACTTCATCCCTAGCCTTTCTTTTACATCTGGCAAGAACCCAAATGTTCTTCTGCCAGTTTCTTCTGTTTCCCAAGACCGTTGCCATAGGTCCTCGCCCCTCCTACGTATTTCTCTCCTATCTATTACCAGTATTCCCATGATGTTCTCTGTTTTCGCGTTGTTCCCCTTCTTGACCCAGTACCAAGCTGCTTGTTCTCGAAATTTGATGTCTAAAGGACAGAGCCCCATTATTACTAAGAGTGCACTTCCTGGAGAAGTTCTATACGCCCCTATGGATCTTAGAAGCATGTTTCTTTGTACTCTTCTCACTGCCATGGCAGGCACCACCCTTGTGAGCCTATGTGCCCAGACTCCCGATCCGTAACCCACTACTGATGTTAATATGCTATTATGATACAACTTGATTAGATGTGGTGGAAGATGAAATCGTTTATGACCTATTGAGGTAAGATTGTTTAATAATTGCAATGCTTTTTGGGATACGGACTCAATGTGCTTTCCAAAGTTCCACCTTTCATCGATGATGACGCCCAGGTAGCGAGTCTCTTGTCGTCTTATTACTGGTGAGCCTCCGATTCTAACTGTAGGGTTCCTCGCCAGCTGTCCCTTCAGTAATAAGTACGTCGATTTGGTCGGTGATATCGTCATCTTAGTATTTGTGCACCACAGTTGTAATTTGGTCATCGCTCTGTCTATTTTTGGTTCTATGTCCTCGCGGCTTCGGCCGCCGACCAGCAAGAGGAGGTCATCTGCGTAGGCTATCACCTCTAGCACTTCTTCACTCTGTTCCAAACTGTCTAAAAGCGGTTCCATATGGATGTCCCAGAACAGGGGACCTAGTACGGAGCCCTGGGGACATCCCTTAGTTATTGATTTTCCTACTCTGCCGCTAGGGGATGATAGCCAGACCTCCCGCCCTTCACAATAGCTCCTCAGGCAACCATATAGCGACCCTGGACACTCCTTCTCCCGCAAGCAGGAGAAGAGCGAAGGCCACCACAGGTTGTCAAAGGCGCCACTGATGTCAACCATGATGCCAACAACGTACTTGTGTGGGGTAGAGTCGCAGACCCCAGCCGCTAGAGCGATCGCATCAGTTGCCGATCGCCCCGGCCTGAAGCCGAACTGCCTGCCCCCACACAGCACTCGGTGTGCAGTCAGTCTGTCAGCTAGCAATTTTTCGAATAATTTCCCGAGGATGTTCAGTAGGCAAATTGGCCTATAAGACTTAACATCCGCTGGGACCTTGTTTGGTCCCTTTTTGATTATAACAACGTTTGCCTCTTTCCAGATTTTCGGGAATTTTTCCTGTCTTAGGCATTCATTATATAACTGGGTTAATGGTGCCACCAGTTGAGGTGCCAGGAACTGCACCATCTCCGCCACAATGCCGTCTGGGCCGGGGGCTTTACCTTTTTTCAATGCTTTAATGTGGCCAGCCACTTCCTCTTCAGAGAAGGGGTAGACTGCCCTGTTGTTAGCAACTCTATCCAGATCTTGATTTCGTAACTGGGACTGTCCCTCCGTGTCGCTGGCCTCATCGTCGTCAGGCAGCAGGGACCGGAGAAGAACCTCGGCAGTCTCCTGCCAGGACTCTGTCATCCCATCCCCGCACCTGACTGTTGATAACATCATTGGGGACCGGATCTTTTCCCTCACTAGTTTGTAGGGTATTCCCCATGGATCCAGGGCCAGCTGGTCCAACACAAATCTTTAGTTCTTTTTGGAATCTATCTTTAGCCTCCCGGTATAGTTGTAACCATCGTTGTTTTTCCCACCAGACGACACTGCGCTGGTAGTGCCTCCTCAGCCTTCTGACAGACTGACGCATTTCCTGAAGTTCAGCTGACCATGGTGACGGGGAGGCCGCCATGGCTCTCCTCCTGGTTGGAACAGCTGCCTTGACCGCTCTGGTTACTGCACCGACCAGTTCTTCGGCCCGCTTGTCTATGTCCAGGTCCTGTTGTGCATCACCTTCTGGCAATGGAGGAATGTCGCACTCTCTCGCTAGTCTCTCCCAGTCAGCTCTCTTGAAATTCAGTTGCAACTCCCACCCTGCAGCCCAGTGACAACCTCCATTTCCTAAGTTGAACATTATAAGATTATGGTCGCTTGTTGTCGCGTTCTCCTTGACTTCCCAATTCTGAATGATGTTGGCAGAATTTGGCGTAACTAGCGTTACATCTATATTAGTGCCGCGCCCCCCTCCCGCTGCGTAAGTGGGGGGGTTGCCAGGTCTATTTGCAACCACAAGTTGTAGAGCCATAATCATTTCCTCTACTTTTTCACCATTTTCATCTCTTGTGCCACTGTACCACAGGGGGGATTTTGCATTTATATCTGCTGTTATGACCAGTTTGCGACCTCGCAACGCCGTGGCTACTCTGGTCAGGTGATCCAGATATTGCTCAATGTTGTCCCCGTATTGGAAGTACATGTTTATAAAGGTTATAATTCCCATGGGGGCCTGTACCTCCACGACGTTGCAGTGAGTGGTAGAAAACTGTGCAAGTGTTGTTACTCTTAGAGACTGGTTGGTTATGACAATTGCCGCTTTGGGGGCATCCCCACTGATAGCTATCTGCCATGTAGCGGCTGCAAATGAGAGTTTTCCAGCTTGAGAGTACGGCTCCTGCAAGCAGAGTACGTCAAGCCTCTTCTCCTCCACCTCTCTTCGGAGCTCCTGCATCACAAGTCTGCTGTTATGCGTGTTCAACTGTCCAACAGTTAATTTTGTCATTATGGGAAGTAAGTGTGCATTCTATCGTCAGGCCAAGTCTTGCTCCAATCAAAAGCGATTCGACCGTGAGCTAGGACTGCTTGAGTGTAAATGTCATTTAAGTCGAATTTCTCCCCTCGTCTGTCAAACACTTTCTTAAGTAAGTCTCGCAGGGCCCCGAAGTCGGTGGGAAGGTTCACTGACTTTAATTGTATCCTGTCCACAGCCTCCATTACTGAGAAGATGACTTTTCTTCCGTCCTCGTGTCCTACCCGGACCACATGTCGTAAGGCAGTGGTCAGGATAGCCGGCTGCTCCAGTCTTGCCAGTTGCATTGTAAATTCTATGTTGGGATATACCCTAATCGGATCTACAGGCGGTAGCCTGATTACTGGGGTATCTGCCTCAGTTTGGTTGGTACTGGTGCTAGTAACTGTACTTTCTTGGAGAGGTTGTTTGGTTTGTACAGCTTCGTGTGTAGGGGCCAGGGAGGCCGCCACCACTACAGGATGCTTCTGCCGTTGAAGGTTGTTGTTCGGCCTTTTTCCCCGGTTTGGGGAAGGGGGAGCTGTATTTCTGTCCGGAGAATCAGTTTGTATGCATCTATCCACCATAAAGGGATCTGTTTGAATTTCCCTCTCAACTGTCATGATGTTTGAGGTGCCCGTAAGCGACCTTAGAAATTCCTTAAATTTATTAGCCCTCACAGCATCCCTCCTTCTTTTACTCGGGGACTTGTGTTTGAGCATCCTGTTAGCTGCGCTCTGCTCAGCCATAGTCAATTCTCGAGATCAGGCATTGTTCAAGCATCCGGTAAGTGGGGCAGTTCCGTCCCGTGGCAACGCAGGATTTCTTCCGCGGTTTTTACACGGAATGCAGACCCCCGTTGTTTTACATTCCTTGCGGTTGTGACCCTTCTCACCGCACCTGGAGCAAGCCAACCCCTGGTGCAGTGCCTCAGAATGTGGTCCAGGTCGCCGCAGTTATGGCATCGAGGTACCACGATATAGTCCCTGGTGTTAATGGCATGAAAGCCTACATATAGTCTGCCCATTGCTCTAATTCGTTTCCATAATTGCGGAGAGACCTCGGCCACGTGGTGTACCACATCGCGATCTCGAGGTCCCGTTTTAAATTTCAGCTTAAAGGAGTTTTTGAATTCTTGCTCATTGATATCATCGAAATTTTGTGATCTGACTGTCTCATGTAGCTCCTCATTGGTCATAACCGTAGGTACATCGTATAATATTACTAAAGGGTTTCTTTTTCTAGGTGGCTCACACTTAACGACTGCATTTAATTTTTGATTATTCAAAAGTTTCTCTTTATCCTCCTCACTAGCAACTTCCACTATGACAGAGTTTCTACTGGGTTTGACCTTTTTGATTTTAATTTTATCCTTCACTGGGTCTATTGTTGTTGTTAGCAGCTCTTGTAGTCTCTTAACGCTGGTGTCTTGGCCAGGCAGAGTCCTCAAGAAGACTGCTTTGTCTGACCGTTTGGCAACCTTTTCTATAGTGTCCTTTGTTGAAGTCTGTTTTGTTGGCGCCTGTGCAGCCACAGCCGCCCAAGTCTTGCTAGGTTGTTTTCTTAACCTTTCATTCTCCTTTGTTAGCTCCATTACGCGGCCTTCCAGTCTTGCATGAGCTATGGCCCAGGCCGATAGCTCATTTTTAATTGTGTTAAGAGCCGCTTGACTTATCTTTCCATTTTTTACATTTTGCTCTAAGAGCATGGTTATTCTGGTATGTCTCTGTACTACGCTCTCATCGTCTGCCTGTACCTTGCAGGTACTTGTAAGAACAGTGAGAGGTGACAGGAGGGATGCACCTTCAGAAGCAGAGGCGACGCCTCCGTGCAGCGGCAGCGGCGGCGGCGGTGGCGGCGGCGAGAGCCCAGCTGCAGCCGTGACAAGTGGTCGCTGTGGCCGCTAGCGCCGCGCCGCGCCGGCCAGATAGCATCAGCGCCTCTGTGTGCAGAGCGCGACTCCTGCTGCGGCTGCGGCTGCGGCAGCGCTAGGCCTCTCAAAGGTCACGGCCGCGGGCAGCCTCCTGACCTTGCACTTCAGCAATCACCCAGGCTCCCCTCGGCCCAATCAGTGCGTCACACCGGTAACGGACACCGCGTAGCAATTATTGCCTCCGGTTACCTCGCTCAGACGTGCCGCTCTATACTTCCGCTAGTGAAATTTTATTCTCGATCCCGTTAAATGAACTCAACGACTTCAGCTATTGCAGAAACAGAAACTAAGATTTAACGGACGGTGTAAGCAGCCAATGTATCATAACCGTAGTACGACTGTAATCAATTTGAAAGCTATTACTTACGTGACACACGAGGATATAAAACCACGGAGACAAAGCTATTGCAACGTTAATCATTCAAGAAGTCTGAGTACGTTACTATACAATAATAGCGTGTCAATAGGTGAGTTCTTTTCGTGTGGTCAATACTCGTAACTGTTACTACACATTGTGTCTGGGCTAGAGGTATACAAACACAAATAATTTTACGCACTCGATGCAGATACTGTCCAACATGTGATCCTTATCATTTCTTGAATAGCGCTGAGTCACATGGCGCATGCGTGCCAGTGAGCCTATACCGAAGAGCCAAAAAACAGGTTCACCTGCCTAATATCGTGAAAGGCCCCCACAGCACGCACACCTGCCCCAACACTAATGTCTATAGTGCTGGAGGAAATTGACATTATGAATCCTGTAGGGCTGTCCATATATCCGTAGGAGTACGAGGTGGTGGAGATACTTTATGAACAGCACTTTGCAAGGCATCCAAGATATGATCAATAATGTTCCTGTCTGGGGAGTTTGGTGGCCAGTGGAAGTGTTTAAACTCAGAAGAGTATTCCTGAAGCTATTCTGTAGCAATTCTGGACGTGAGGGGTGTAGCACTGTCGTGCTGGAATGCACAATGGACGTGAATGGATGCATGTGATTATACAAGATGCTTGCGTATGTGTCACCTGTCAGCGTCGTGTCTAGACGTATCATAGGTCCCATGTCACTCCAACTGCACACGACAGAGCCTCCATAAGCTTGAACAGTCCGCTACTGACATGCAGGTTCCATGGATTCATGAGGTTGTGTCTATACCTAAAGCTTTGTGTCGTGCAGTAATCATAGTTATGCGAGTGGTCCTTCGGCTCCGAAGTCCATATCGACGATGTTCCGTTGAATGGTGCGCACGAAGACACTTGTTGAAGACCCGGCATTGAAATCTGCAGCAATTTGCTGAAGGGTTGCACTTCTGTCACATTGAACGATTCTCTTCAGTCGTCGTCGGTTCCTTTCTTGCATGGTCTTTTCCGGCCGTAGCGATGTGGTAGATTTGATGTTTTACTCGATCCCTGATATTCACGGTACACTAGTGAAATGGTCCTATGGGAAAATCCCCGCATCATCGCTACCTCGGAGGTGCTGTGTCCCATTGCTCGTGCGCCGACTACAACACCACATTCAAACACTTAAATCTTGATAACCTCCTATTGTAGCAGCAGTAACCGTTCTAACAACTGCGCCAGACACTTGTTGTCTTATACAGGCATTGTCGACCGCAGCACCGTATTCTACCTGTTTACTTATCTCTGTATTGGAATATCCATGCCTATACTAGTTTCGTTGGCGCTTCAGTGTATATCGACGTGTTGGTGAACTATGCAGTTCCACTGATGCCTCCCGACCTGATTTTCCAGCATGAAGGTGCGACCCCTTCCCCCCTGTCATCGGGATGTTATCAAATTTCTCCGTGAGACGCATCCTGCGCGTTCGACCGGAGGGGCAGGCAGAGGGGGAGGCAGAGGTCCAACTTCCTGTCCCTCCGCAGTACTGATCTGCCTCTATTGGATTTCAGTGCATGGGTGTTTATCAAGGACATTGTTTATACGAGAAGGGTTTGAGACTTGGTAGATTAGAGACAACAGATCTACACCGCAGCAGAAGCCGTAACACATGTTACGTTTATGAACATGTGGCGAGAAATGGAGTACCGTTTCGATATGCGCCGAGATACAACTGGTGCCCACATTAAACTGTACCAACATGCACAAATATGTTTCAGCTACCATACAGATGTTGTACAGACAAAGTTGTAAGCCTTAATACGTACTGAAATACAAACAAAGTGTTTCTCTATATCTAGCCTGGCCACCGTGAATGTTCTCATTAACGGCAACTGACAGCGCTTGAAGAAAGAACTGCAAAAAGTTGTAACGAAAAATTTTGCAAAGAAGACGACACGTGACAAAAGTAAACATAAATGTTACAGTTGTACTATATTTTCAGCTACACCTCGGGACAAAATTGCATTATGGTGGCATTCTTCGACTTTAGACTTAGTACCTCACGGCCTGGTATGTTTCAAGAACCACGGCACCATTTCCATTAAATGATTTACAGAGGAAAGTTTGCGTATGCTAGTAGTCACGGAAGTGTATCTATAAGACGTTCCTGTGTTTATTGACAATTCAAATAAATTGTAATATTTTCGTGTTAGAGGATATTCTGCGAATGTATCAAGTCGTATTTATCTACCAAGAAATAGAGATGTCACTAGGAACGACACCTGTAGTGAGCTATGAGTCTTCGCCGGCCGCGGTGATGTAGCGGTTCTAGGCGCTTAGTCCGGAACCGCGCGACTGCTACGGTCGCAGGTTCGAATCCCGCCTCGGGCATGGATGTGTGTGATGTCCTTAGGTTAGTTAGGTTTAAGTAGTTCTAAGTTCTAGGGGACTGATGACCATAGATGTTATGTCCCATAGTGCTCAGAGCCATTTGAACCATTTGAAGCTAGAGTCTTCCTCAGACTGGGAAATAATTCTGTCCCTTAAGGTTCCATCTTACTGCCCTCATTTTCTCTTCTTTATTAATAACCTTTTACTAGAAAGATTAAGAGATGTGAAGTTTTTTCCGCTGTTAGAAGCATTATTATTTGTGGTGTATGTTTAGGTCGGAGTGTGATTGGGGCTTGGGGTTGTAGAGGTCTGAACTCAGTTTAATGGTTAATGTACTAAACACAAAATTTTTCTCAATAATAGAACAATACTGTAACAGAGAAGCAGGACTTAATCTGTAGCACCATGTAGGTTTTGAAAGCAAGGCTCAGAAAAAGCAATACAAATGCCTTCAATACAATAAACATAGTTAAAATCAAACTTTCGTCCCAGCACACAGTGCTGGGAAGCAACAGTAACCGTTACAGTACATAGGGCCTTCGACCACCGAGAGGAACTGCAGTAGATGTAGCTTCTGCGGTTAACCATAAGATGCTAAAATAACTTTAGGACTAAATGGTTCAAATGGCTCTGAGCACTATGGGACTTAACATCTATGGTCATCAGTCCCCTAGAACTTAGAACTACTTAAACCTAACTAACCTAAGGGCAGCACACAACACCCAGTCATCACGAGGCAGAGAAAGTCCCTGACCCCGCCGAGAATCGAACCCGGGAACCCGGGCGTGGGAAGCGAGAACGCTACCGCACGCCCGCGAGCTGCGGACAACTTTAGGACTAAATTAAGATCATCCATGCACCACGTAACCTAATACTGGTCTGCTACTACTGCCATCACCAACTAGCTACTACAACGAAGCTTCCACCAACGCTGTACGAAACTACCTAGACGTATATCTAGTTAATTACTAGAAAACAAAACATATAAAACAATCATCCTCACAAGCCAATAACGAGCTGATTTTCGTTCTACAAATGGCAACAACAAATGCGTTAAGCTTACAACGTAATAAAAACAAAGCAGTCAGGCTCAAGGCGCATAATTTAGCAAATCCAAAATGGCTATCACTTTCAGAGAACGCACCTGCAAGTACAGCATACTATCAAACAACAGTCACAACTTTTCAAGTCAATAAACTTTACCAACAGCCGTATACTTTAGGTTATTTCATTTTATTTAGAACGCTACCAGTTTCGGCAATTCATTTTGCTATCTTCAGGCCCCACACGATTTTTGTCGAATCAACGAGCTTATCGTACAGCGGCATAAAACTGGATACCGTGAATCGTGGATTCGAATAAAGCGTATGTGGCCTGATGTTGGAATAATGAATTGCCGAAACTGGTTGAGTTCGAAATAAAATAAAATAACCTAAAGTATACGGCTGTTGTTAAAGTTTATTGAACTGAAAAATACGTACCAACCGATGTCCCCTGGCCACAATGGATCGTCAGAGACAGCCACAACTTGTCATATGATAACATCCAACTTCTATGTGTAATTGAAACGTGGGACTTAGGGAAGGCAGGAAAAGGTGTGGACGGGGCCTCAGCAGTTACCGTTGGTTCCACTGTAAACACATACATCTTATTTAAGGAAATAATTTTTCTTTTAAAAGAGTCTTTAAAAAAAATTGACTGCAAGACAAGCTACACTGACGGCTGAAGGCCTTATTAAGAAAGAATTCAAAATTATTTGTCGGCTGAAGACCACAAGCAATACTTCAGAACCATTAACGGCTGAAGGCAATTACATGTTAAAAATACCAAAACAATTTTTTAAACAATCTTTTTAAAAAAATTGACTGTAACATAAGCTACACTGACTGCTGAACGCCTTATTAAGAAGAATTCAAATTATTTGTCGGCTGAAGGCCCCAAGCAATAGGAATAATTTAAACAAATATTATTTTTAAACAACTGACAATCAGACCAAATGAAAAAATGGGAGTGATCCACAGACAGTGCTCCAAGGATCGACCTGAGAAAAGTCCCTACAGCTGCGTAAGCGGTGACACAGGCAGCCAAGCGTTACGCTCACGTAACACGATGGCAATTCAAACTAGGGACAGTTTAAACCAGTGCCGGCCGCGGTGGCCGAGTGGTCCTAGGCGCTTCAGTCCGGAACCGCGCGACTGCTACGGTCGCAGGTTCGAATCCTGCCAGGGGCATGGATGTTTGTGATGTCCTTAGGTTAGTTAGGTTTAAGTAGTTCTAAGTTCTAGAGGACTGATGACCTCAGATGTTAAGTCCCATACTGCTCAGAGCCATTTGAACAGTTTAAACGCCGACCAACCCTCTTACCAAATCCACCTAACATCTGATAAACAGTACAACGATGGAATAATTCAGGCGAGGGCGAAGTGACAGACAGCACTGCGTCTGCAGAATCCGACTTTTGAAAGGCAGAAGGAACCACTCCACAGATGCAGTACGGAGACAGCATTAAAATAATTGCTCATTCAAACACATTAGATACACACGGACCCGCGAAAACAATTCCACCAACAACTCACTGCTAAATCCAGTCACTGTGGAACAACAAGCACGAACCACAAGTCGACACCAACACAGAGGGCCCAGAAGCGGTCGGAAGACCAAATACACGTCGTCCAATAAGACGACCGACCGACCCACCAAACAACCAACGGTCGTCCCCGTTTCAAGCCAGGCAAGGGATACGTGCCAGTGTGAATCGTCGACTGACAGCTTATCGCCATGAGGTCACTTCAGCGAACGGACACACACACAAGTGAAGGTTGCACAACTCGAATATAACGATCCATTCAGCTTAAACCCGCTGAATCCGGACCGCGAAGTGGTCGTGCACTCTCGCGACCACATCCTTCCCTCGGGCAGGGCATGTATCGCCAGCTGTCCCGGCGAGTATTGGCGCTGTGTGAACTTCACTGCCCCTCTGTCCTATGCGAACTGCCTGGCACACGACGACCCGGAAATACTAGAGGTCGCTCCAAAAATAGTACCACAATACTTGCTATCGGTAAGCGCTGCTGCTGCCACTGACGGACAGACAAAGCGGGCAAACGTAGTGGCGCCAGTGAACAGAAGAAGAAAACGGACTCCACTATCCCTATTACACGATGCCAACCTACCAACGGCAGCAACACGAGCCGCACACTGCTCAGTAATATTACACGTTAACCAATACTCTCAATGCACTAATAGCACTCAACAGCGCACGCTGTGTTGAATCACTGAATCGCCAGAATGCCACCGACAGCAACTAAAACAGATACCATGAACTCTTGAAGTGCAGAAGCTCCTTTCTCTGCTTCCATTAATATCGCGTCCTCTCCAATAGGTGCCGGTCGCGGTGGTCTCGCGGTTCTAGGCGCTCAGTCCGGAACCGCGAGACTGCTACGGTCGCAGGTTCGAATCCTGCCTGGGGCATGGATGTGTGTGATGTCCTTAGGTTAGTTAAGTTTAAGTAGTTCTAAGTTCTAGGGGACTGATGACCACAGACGTTAAGTCCCATAGTGCTCAGAGCCATTTGAACCATTTTGAACTGTCGCCGGCGTGCTCCAGGCTGTCTGACCACCACCATGCTATCATGGTACTGTACCAGGTGGCTGCCATCCACTCATCTAGTGCAGCTCCACCAGCAGTGCCCCGCACCCCGCCCTCTTACCCTAACGTAGTCCTAGTGTGAAATCAGAGCCAACACGACAAGCCTGGTGGGGTAAGAAACTAGGTGTTCCGCGAATTACAAATGATTCACGACGCCCGTTAATAGTAAATCAATTGCAAAGCTAGAAAGAGCTGTTAACGACGCTTTTTTTTTAAGTGAATAATGGTTCTGAGGGATCCTGCCCACTCGTCTAAGATAGGGTGCCTAGGAAGCTGTTTTCTCGGACAGCTAAACAACAATTCAAGCAAATGTTGTTAATGGAGTTCATTACAGAAAATTACATTGACATAACTGAACTTGGCTGATTAACAACCAGGTGTCGCAAGTAATTGAGAATAATGCAAATAATCAATGTCCTTCGATATATACAATTTCCCTGCAAGTAAATAATAGAACAGTTCAGCAGTCACGGCTCGTCTTCTAGTGCGGCTGCAGGCCGTGGTGGCCGAGCGGTTCTAGGCGCTACAGTCCGGAACCGCACGACTGCTACGGTCGCAGGTTCAAATCCTGCCTCGGGCATGGATGTGTGTGGCGTCCTTAGGGTACTTAGGTTTAAGTAGTTCTAAGTTCTAGGGGACTGATGACCTCATATGTTGGGTCCCATAGTGCTCAGAGCCATTTGAACTAATGCGGCTCCTCTAACGCGTCTTCTAGTGCGCGTCTTCTAATGCGGCCGAGGCTAGCTGAAGCGGCCCTTATACTCTGAAACGTCCCCTTTGAACAATTATACATGACTGTGCTTAAACTGACACACAATATTTTGTTAGCGCAACGCAATCTGACTTTCAAAATTCCCTACAAAAGAATGGCCCTGACCAACATTAAACTATACCTTTCACAAATCACTTACCTCACAAAAATCTTCGCTGCTCAAGCTACTGCAATACAGCGAGCGCCACTACTGCCAGCTAAATAAAAGATTCAAACTATGGAAGGCACTAACTACTGATAGGGATAGTTAGCAAATGAAAGATATTAATAGAGAACAAACAATGTATTTACCTTGATATCATCATATATAAATATAGCAGTTCATGACAAATTTCAAATCTCCGCCATCTCTCTCCCCACATCCACCACTGCTGGCGGCTCACCTCCAACTGCGCAACGCTACGCGCTGTTCACATCCAGCTGCCGCTGCCCAACACTACAATGGCGGACAACAATGCAAACTAGCCACAGACTGCACACAGCACAGCCAGTGATTTTCATATTGAGCGCTACGTAACGTTGCCAATAAGAAAACATAAACACCCTACTTACATAGAGAAAACACAAACAGCCTACTTACAACTCTCCTCGTGTATGGGCCGTTCCTGTCGTGGTGTCGTCCTAGTCAGCGTTCTATTGGCTAACATCGTCTCGCAGCCTTTCCTGATGTAATATTTCATGCAGACGTGCCGGCGCTCGATGTTACGCCGGAACAGGTTCCTTCCGAAGTAGTCTGGCAATATGGAATACCGTGGTTTCTTATTGGTCGAGTTGGTATCCTAAGTGCGAGACGCATGATCTATTTCAAAATGTACCCGTGACGCTCTGTAGTGAGTCCGGTTCGTCTCCAGACATGGTGTGGCTTACAGCGTAAAAAAATTGTCCTCGTATTTTGCCAAACTTTTTGGAGGTAGTTTTTCAGAAATATGTAGCAGGTATGGAAAATATACACTAGCGGTTAAAACTATGAAATTTACTTAGTAAAAGAGCAAGTGTTCGAATGTATTGCTTTTCGTTTTGGACACATTGGTTCTGTTATTTAGTTGTGAAGTCCAAGATGATACGTCGGGTATAGCTTGCCAATGCTTTACGTCTAATGTAATAAACTCTTATTAAGGTTTATTATTATTGAAAATGACGTTAATTTTGAAGTTAATCTGTGAATCGGACTCGTTACGTAAGTGCAAGTTCTAGTGTTGCTAAATGAAATAAATAGAAGTGCAATACTCCAGCACGTTCGGGACCACCCGAGTGCCGGATTACCGAAAATGCTGGACTATTGGGTGGTACCTCTTACTATTGGTATAGGCTCAACAGTACAGGGAAAACAGCTGTAGCACGGTGTTTTACAGCAAAAACCTGATTATCAGAATCATTAGGTTGATACCTTTAGCTCAAAGTTAGGCCATTACCAAATTGTTATTCAACACAAGAAGTTTACATTCAGGTACTGCACAGTATTTTACTTTGACTTAAAAAAATTTCGTATATGTTTTTGTTTTCGAGGTTGTTGTCACTTGGCATAAAAGTTACTTCTGATGATTTGGGAAAATAATAACTTCAGAGGCATCATAATTAGCATTACTCTCAGCAAAAGTGATGAATTTATTTGGGAACCCTGCGGCTTCTCCCAGCGAACTTCTTCCTTTCCTTCCATTTGCTCTTCTGAATCGCTCTCTTCCAGATTGTTGCGTTGGTTACACTTCTTACAACATGTAAACCTTCGCACACTGATTCGGGACGTTCCTTCTCCTCAACAGTCTGTGGTGTTGAATCGAATGCAGTATACAGCATGTAGTTGGTTAAAGTTTTCTCCCGAATCGTTGTAAAGTAACTTTTTGTACTGGAATCCAAGACACTGCGACAGCATAGATGGCATCTTGTACATTAAATCTTTTTAGAATGTCAGTTAGATCACACTTACAGTTAAACAGGCCTTGAGCGCAAGAACTGTTGTAAAAACATTTAAAAGTGTTTATTACCCCTTGAAATTAGTCATATCAATGACGTAACGTTAGGTGGAAGAACTGTAGCACATATGTTTCTAGAAACTAACTCACCCATTGTCGAATGTGCTTTACAGTTGTCCAAAACAAGAATGGCTTTGCAGTCTTCTGATAAACAAAGGTTTTTGAAGCTTTCTTTGGCTTGTGGCACAAAAACGACAAAAAACCAGTATTGGAACAGGGTGGCGATCATTCACAGTTTGACTGAGCGTTACAATGAACAGGCCAGTTAGTAACATTCATAAATGCCTGAGATTCTCCAGATTTACCAATTACAAAATGAGTTATTCTATAGCTTCCACTCCCGTTATCAACATAACTGTCAATCTGTTTTAGTTTTTTCTAAACCCTTCAGCCGATTTTTCGCCTTCCCCCAGCTAGAGCAGATGTTGGTAAACATTGCCATGGTAGTCCTGTTCCATCGGTATTGTAAATCTGATCAGTTGTTAGCTTGTAGTTTCCTGCTGAGTCTTGGGTTGCCGAAAGTGTTTCTCCAGCTACATCAAATCCTAGAATTCCATGCCGAAATTTAAAGTTTCTGAGCCAACCATCACAAAAATGGCATTAACTTTTTGCAGCACCTAAAACTTGTCCAAATTTCTTTGCTTTTCAATAACTATTGACCCAGTTACCGGCTTTCGTTTAGAGCGTACTGCACTGAACCATTTGTATAATACGCTATCTCATTGTTTCAGTTTTGATTTTTTTATGTTTGTCTGGAAGCCAATTTTTCAGATGTTACCGACTGAGAAGCAAATTGCCATTACTTCATCTTCCTGGTTTTTTGTGTGTCGTAGATGGTTGACGAGCCAGTAGTTAATTCAGCTATCAGAATATTTGTATTCTCAATTTTCTCCAGGAGTTTGATGATTTACAGTTTCTGGTTGATGGTCACAGTTACGTGTTTACGTATCTCTCCTGATTTAGAACAGAAGAAGGTTTTGGTTTCCCGAACATTGTCATTTCTTAAATCATAATAAGACTTTCACAGGTCACTTGGATCTTTACGTTTACTACTGTAATGGGGTACTAGTTCACAAGCAAAAATGGCGATAACTACTCGCAATCAAACCAGTGAACTGAATCTGTTTGTGGTGACATCCGAGATCAGCTGAGTAAGTTCTGAACGCTTCCGAATGATTACGAAAAATGTCGATTGTGTCCAACAGCACCAGATACGTAATGCGTATTTCCGAGTGGTACCGAACCCGGGATGGTGCCGGAACGTGGGGGGGGGTTTCTGACTGTTGCATGTCGGACTAATGGAAGTCTACTGTAATAATTATTAATAAAGGAATGTTAGCTACCACCAGATAGGATACCTGCGCAAGCCACACTGTAAATCCCAAATATTTCACTAAGTGAACGGTCCGTAATCGATCTTTGCAGAAAATTGTTTAAATATTTCATGCGTCAGGACTGAGGTACTGGTTAAGATAATACTCAGATACTTCTTTTAACATTTTCATTTAGCCTAGAGTATCAACCAATCGTACCTTCTCCTCAGAAGTGGGTATTCAGAAGTGTTGCAAAATAAAAGACATCAATCAGAAGTGGGCATAACATTGGGTCTTGAAAATTACTGATTTAACGTATGACCAACGAGTGGAGTTGACAATCCCATGGGCCTCTTTTATTGTATTCGGGTATAAATACTTTGAATTCATTCAAAGATACCATCTCTGGCGCGATGTGCATATTCGTAAAAGTGACATTATACTATCTGTACGGAATACGTAGTATTCCATAAAACTTATCTTGACTGTGCAGATGCTGACAAATAAGATCATATTTTTGACTTATGCAAAACAGCTGAATGTAAATAGAATCACCTTTACTACGTAAACTAAATGACATCCCAAAATAACCGAAGGCTTTTCGCTTTGAATGTAAAAGAGGTTTACAGTGTTACATTGTCGGACCCGACAGTAAATTTAGTGAGAAGTATCACACAGAAGAACTGCTTCAGTGTCTAACCAAATATTCGTTCGCAGTGTGAATATTACCTGATATAGGTTGAAAGGGTCCTGTAGCCACCTTTCATTAGTCCGGTAGCCCATTTTCAATACCATTTCTCTTTCTTTTCCTTGTTTCTCTATTCTCTTTACTCTCATAGTGGTGTGATTGAATGGATGTGGTTGTGTGTCACGTTGCTAGACGGTGGGGTAGTCTGCTGCAGAAGGTCTGCGATAGTCGTACAGATTCAGCAGCAGTTGCACAGAATAGCCAACTCTCGTAGTGGTCAAGTCGGCAAAGAGGTTTCCGTTACTTGTGAGAAATCCACCTGCGTTGGGTTGGTGGCGGAAATGGCATCTTGGGGTTTTCCGGTCCACGCGGAGCGTGGAAGAGGCTGGAGAAGCGGGAGGCAGTCTGCCGCCGGTACGGGAAGCGTACACAGCTGTGCTCCAGTCGAAGAAGGGTGACTTAGACTGACCGCGTGGCGCGTTGTTACTTGGTGAGGGGAGAGCTGTTAGCCTTCGGTCTCGCTTTTCAAATCTGGAAGATTGCTTTGCCTTGTCGCAGCAAGAAATGCAAAACTTTGGCACATTTTTCTTTTAGCGAATTTCTGTAGCAGACTTGGATCCGCCGGAAGAGCGCCACACAAAGGTGTCGATAAGAAGTGACCACTCGCTTCTGTATGAATGTCTGTTTGCCTTCAGCTGTGCCTGTATAAGCTTTCACCTTTCTAAATATTTAGAGCCCTGCCTTCTTGTAAATTTTCCTTACTTTCCTTGTCTTTCGTCCGTGGGGAGCCAACCATGTGGTAGAACATTATAGTTGTTGGGCTACCGGCATCACTAACTGTCCGATCGCATGTTTGTTTTAGAAAATGTTAACATGATTGTATGATGTGATGTTGTTGGAATTCGGCACTATAACTAGAAATTGTGCCTCCACAAACCACGTGTTATCAGGAATCGTGTACATGCCTCACATCCTTAGTTTAGGAATAAATGATTTTATCTACAATTTTCTCTTGTGTTCCGAGATTACGTTTTTGCGCCTAAGCCACTCACCTCGTAGCTTTCCCATTAGCACATCCAATGCATTTCCTTATGCACAGGTCCAGTGATTAGTCTCCTCTTGTATTTTATAACAAATGCTTTAGATTAAGTCATATTTTCAGGTGTGTTGCAGGGAGCTGATCTTATGCAGTGTTCATGCATTTTCTATTTTATTTTAAATGTTTGATTGTCGTGAACAGCGCACGGGCAATACTATTAATTACATCGTATCCGCTGTGAGCGACCTCACAACGTATGCATTTTTGTGAGTTTTTGGTCTGTGATCAAATTAATTTATTTTCCGACTCGACCAAATCTTTGATTAGTTGTATGGTTTGAGTCGGTGGCGACCCTATTCTTCTCACGTTGATTTCATAAGCAATAAGTATTTCCATTCCCAATAATAAGGAATAACCCGTAGTAACCGGTTAGTTACAAGGTCATGTAAAATTTAGGAAAGTAGCATAGCTTGCTTCTTTCCATTCATAATATCACAAAAATTTTTGTGTTACCCAGGAACGTAAGCTAGAGTTTTCCAGGTTAAAATGCATATAACACGTTTTGGGGGTGCCTTTTCATGAATTTGGTATACTATATGCTGCTTCTCAGTATATCTACGCAGTAATGAAACTAATTCGTTGTTCATATACTGCTGTCGTGAACATTTATGCACGGTGGTTTAAAGGCACATTGAAATCACAACTAAACGGCAAATGTTAGATGTCCAAGGCTGATCACAGAACGTATAAGTGGGAATCGTGCCCACTCTGTAAAGTTGGACGGGAGGTGATCTGTGGCAGATCTGCCTATAAAGTACGATACTGGAACGTACTAAGTGTTTCTGAATACACGGTTCAGCGCACTGTGTTGACGTGGAACTTCGTCTTCTTGGTTTTTGGGCCTCTTTTTTCCCCGGTAGCAGATATACAACTTGTATCGTTTAATTACCGTCTTTTGCAATTGTAGTGAAAGTCGTATTAAGACCAGGCGTGTTTCGCTTTACTCTAAAGCATCTTCAGCGCTCAAGTCTTTTGTTTCGTTATTCAATAGAAAAACGAAGCACACGAGAAGGTGAGATGACACCTGTTCTTCACAACACACAAACGTGAATATATTTAGTGTAACGAAAGTGTTGTGTGCTCAATTTCAACACATACACGTGGAAGAATAGCAAGAACGAAGTAAAAAAACAAAACAATGGCCACTGCAGATGCTTTAGAATAAAGCGAAACGCATCTGGTCTTAATAAAAATTTTATTACAGTTGCAAAAAACGGTAATTAGCCTATACGGCTCTCTCAGTTTCTCTTGATGACATTTCCAGTTACGACAGCAGTGAACACGGGATCATCGAGATTTTAGGGTGAGTCATTGGAAATGTGTCGGCCGATCGGATAAATCACGTCTCTTGTTACACCTGGTCGACGGTCGTGCCCGGATATGACGTCATCCAGAAGAAAGGCAGCTCGAAACGTGCACTGCGTCACGGACCGGTGGGTGTAGTATTACGGTATGAAGATCGCTCATCTAGGTTTCCATGGGAACTGCGGTAGTAGTAGAAGACACCGTAACAGCTGTGGACTACCTGATAATTATTGCGAGTAGCCTGCATAAACTAACGCATGTTGTCTTCCGCGACAGCGGGATAGTTGTTTCACAAGGCCAGTATTGTGCTATAGTGATTTGAGAAAGTGATGCTGAACTTGTCTTAGCCACCAAATTCGCCTGATCTGAACCCGATGTTACGGTGTTTACGGGAATCGCTTGAAGTAGTTTGAGAGAATGAATGAAGTCACGTTGGTATCATAGCTGACAAATTCGCTTAATCTGCACGTGATGGAACACATGTGGGACGCCAGCACGCACCAGCTTTGTGTCCACAAACCAACGGCCCGTAATTTATTGAAGTTCAGTGACCAGTTCGCAGAAATCTGTAGCTACATACCTTGATAACTCTTTTTGTTTTGACGATGGTTGAGTACAATAGACCTGGAATTAAGCCCTGACCAACCCAGAATATGTTGAAGAAACATCAACATATCACCTATTTCGTAAATACGTATTTATTTACTTTTGTTTCACTAGAGTCTTCCAGATTACCAAGGATTTAGTTTATTGTAGGTAAACGTCATTTATGAGTAATTAGCATCGGTTGTATACGCATTTTGTAGAGAATTTCCTGTTCAGTAACATAGTAACTTTACCTGCAGTCTATTGATACGCATTTCGAAATTTCATCGTGTTTTAAGTTTGTTAGTTAGTTTCATATTCCACTGAACTTTTGAACGATTATTAGTAGCGATGTGAAACGAGTCGTTTTACGTTCACATTACAAATTCATATAGAAATATGGCTGCATGCTGACCACTCAGAATTGTTTTCGTAATACAAAAGTGATTTCGTAACTCCTGCGCATCATCTTTTACGTATTACGAAAAAGAAATCCCTCAGTTCCGAAGGAGAACATTTCTCAGTTTGTTTTCAGATTTACCGTTATCGTCCGATATCACTTGGTAAACGATCAAAAATTTTGATGGTAGCGTTGTGCATCCCTCGTGTTTTAAAGACAGCATTAATGTGGAATAATGAATGTAATTTTTTCTACTGCTATTGTAATTGTGAACATTATTTTTCTTTTTGAACTATAGTGGGTTATTTACAATAAAACTCTTAGCACAACGAATATGCTGTGAATCAGTAGTCAGAAAGCCTAATACTTCAAACAGATATGTGCAAGATGTTCGTGGGTGAGCATCGTGTGTTATTCAGCCAGCCCTTTTTCAAGCATTGAAGGCTATCTTTCTTAAATATGAGTTTCCCAAGAAAATTATTTTACGTGACATTACTGAATGACATTCATAAAATTTGTTAACTTACTGATCTGTGTTCCCCAATGTTTACTACGATTCGATTCACAATGTGGCTAAACTAAGTTATTTTAGGAGTTCCGAAATGTACCTCTTCCAGTTTAGTTTGTCATCAATGTGGGCACATGAACATATCCTTTTATTTCTCAATACAATTAATGGAAAATACTTCATAATACGAAACAATAATACAGCTATTTCACTTTTAAACAGCAGTGAAATTTTAATTCCTTCCAATAAGTATAAAATACTGTATAGGTGATATCCCTCTCTCGCTCTACGCACACGCACACACACGAAAATTCTATCCTTTCTTTCAAACTGTATGTATAAGCAGCTGCATTTAAATACACTACTGGCCATTAAAACTGGTACACCACACACCACACATTCATTGGACAAATATATTATACTAGAACTGACATGTGATTACATTTTCACGCAATTTGGGTGCATAGATCCTGAGAAATCAGTACTCAGAACAACCACCCCTGGCCGTAATAACAGCCTTGATGCGCCTGTTCATTGAGTCAAACAGAGCTTGGATGACGTGTACAGGTACAGCTGCCCATGGATATTCAACACGATACCACAATTCATCAAGAGTGGTGACTGGTGTATTGTGACGAGCCAGTTGCTCGGCCACCATTGACCAGACGTTTTCAATTGGTGAGAGATCTGGAGAATGTGCTGGCCAGGGCAGCAGTCGAACATTTTCTGTATGCAGAATGGCCCGTAGAGGACCTGCAACATGCAGTCTTGCGTTACCCTGCTGAAATGTAGAGTTTCGCAGAGATCGAATGAAGGGTAGAGCCACGGGTCGTAACACATCTGAAATGTAACGTCCACTGTTCAAAGTGCCGTCAATGCGAACAAGAGGTGACCGAGACGTGTAACCAATGGCACCCCATAACAATTACCCTCCTGAATCCACTCATTCCATATTCTGCTAACAGTCATTGGATCTCGACCAACGCGAAAAGCAACGTCGCGATACGATAAACCGCAGTCGCGATAGGCTACAATCCGACCTTTATCATAGTGGGAAACGTGATGGTACGCATTTCTCCTCCTTATACGAGGCATCACAACAACATTTCACCAGGCAACGCCGGTCAACTGCTGTTTGTGTTTGCTAAATCGGTTGGAAACTTTCCTCATATCAGCACGTTGTAGGTGTCGCCACCGGCGTCAACCTTGTGTGAATGCTCTGAAAAGCTAATCATTTGCATATTAGAGCATGTTCTTCCTGTCGGTTAAATTTCTCTTCTGTAGCACGTCATCTTCGTGGTGTAGCAATTTTAATGGCCACTAGTGTAGTAATAGAATATGGAATAGTGATGTACAAGTCAAAGAATAACAAACCGTACCTGAGCAGTTCACAATGTATATTTGTTACCTTTCGAATAACACACCAAAAGAAAGAACAAAAAGTTATATAGTCAAGAAAAGTATATTCATAGTTTATGGGCCTGGCGTACCAAATTTCCGAGGGTCTGTTTGTTCTCGAATGTTGGTATGAAATTTACATGCTTCCATTTACGAAATTTATAAATTTAAATAGTTATTTTTATTGAAATATATGCAATGATCTACATTTACACTCATTTGTTTGTTCTAAAATTTTACTTTGTAGGATCTCGCTTTTGTTGTTAATGTATGTCTTGTGCCAAACTGTGCAATTGTCTTGTTTTCCACATGCGTAAAAGTTCTCTAGGTTCTGTTTATATTATGATATAAAGATATTTTTCTATACGTAAAGTGATATTATATCACGCTATAGATATATTTTATGTGCGTAAAATGTTATCAGAAGTGAGTAAATTTTGTTATTGACTCAGGAAAATTTGAGTTGATGTTTTAGGAGAAGGACGAACAAGTATATGCAGACGCGTTATGTGACCGTGTTAAGTTGATTGTGAGACATTTTGGTTACAGGTTTGAGTCTGGATTGTTTCAAAAGTGGATCCGCAGAGACATGGTTGTACTTGGTTAACAGAAGGCGACGAGATGGCTATGGTACGATGATTTCTTACGCCGCATTATTAAGCAAAAAGAGCTCACTTCCGTCGTGAAACGGAAGATTATTAAAAGATTACGCTCGTAGTCTTGAACTTTTAATGTTTGTATATATTAAACTCTGGATGTACGCCACTACCACGTCTTCCGTTTTGTCTTCGTGGAGTACCGCAGCACATTTTGTTGCTGCATTGCAAGGTAAGTTCCTCCGATTCCCCTCTCGTCTTTGTAAGTATGAATTTTATAACAACTCCTGCAGAATTGGAACTGAAGTTAGTAGAGGATAAAAGGTTATCACCTTCGAGAAAGAACTGTTTCTAATCAAACATTAAAAATTAGTGAAAATAGTGTAACTCATCAAGTGTAGAAGGCTTACATAACGTAAACAATCGGCATTTGCGGCAAGCGAAGTATAAAGGGGTAGTCAAATGAAAAAGAGACAGATGGGAAAATAGGAAGCAAACTGTTTATTATTTCAAAGTAATGTCATCATGAAAAACTGTCTGCGGTTCCGTACGGAACCATTATGGTACCCTGCTTATGGAACCATGATGGCACACAGATGTGCACCCCTTCGTCCGAAGCAAATCGACGGCAACGAACGTCTTTCCTCTGGAAATATCATTGGGAGAGATGATGACTGTATGAAGGATGTATGAGGGCTTCCTACCGATACCTTTACAGCAACCTCACCAACAGTGGTACTCTGAATTCCTTGGCAACATTCGAGTGGGCATTATCCTGAAGCGGAATGCACGTTGTTGAGCTTGCTTCAACTACGCTGCAAGTATCGCTGAGAAGCCAATACAATCCTCCATACATTCCCGATCTCTCGCCATGTCCTTCCATACTTTTTCAGACCCGAGGAAAGCCATTCGTGGCCGTCTGGGCAGAATCGTGGTTCGTCGGTCACAACAACATTTTTCCATGACCGTCTTGTCTCTTACGGTGTTGCCGCCGTTGGATAAGCAGCTGAGCAGCAACTCGTATACTCCTAGCTCACTCATTTGTTACATAGTTTAATTCTTAATTTCTTTGCGTGTTTTTGGTACTTGCATTGCTTAATTCATAAATTTCGGGCGTATTATAGTATTTGAGAGTTGTAGCATCGCGCTTTAGTACCTGAATAGTGTAAATTCGCGTAGTCGTTAGTCTTCTGTTTTTGTTTTGAACGGCCAGTGTCAGTTGGTCACAGTCAGTGTGTTCCCTGCCGCCGTTGGATAAGCAGCTGAGGAGCAAGTCGTATACTCCTAGCTCACTCATTTGTTACATAGTTTAATTCTTAATTTCTTTGCGTGTTTTTGGTACTTGCATTGCTTAATTCATAAATTTCGGGCGTATTATAGTATTTGAGAGTTGTAGCATCGCGTTTTAGTACCTGAATAGTGTAAATTCGCGTAGTCGTTAGTCTTCTGTTTTTGTTTTGAACGGCCAGTGTCAGTTGGTCAGTCAGTGTGTTCCCTGCCGCCGTTGGATAAGCAGCTGAGCAGCAAGTCGTATACTCCTAGCTCACTCATTTGTTACATAGTTTAATTCTTAATTTCTTTGCGTGTTTTTGGTACTTGCATTGCTTAATTCATAAATTTCGGGCGTATTATAGTATTTGAGAGTTGTAGCATCGCGTTTTAGTACCTGAATAGTGTAAATTCGCGTAGTCTCCTTCCGCCGCCGAGCTGTGTCAGCAGTGCGCAAGTAGCAGCATTACTGCATTTACTAGGCAATCTTGTATTTTAATAACCGTTTAAATTTTGTTGATTTGTTTGCGCTCTCTGTAGATTAGTTCAGACGTTCTTTGCAAAACAGTTTTTGGCATGGATAGGGACTGCAACTGCTGTGTTCGGATGCAGGCTGAGTTGGCATCCCTTCGCTCCCAGCTTCAGGCAGTGTTGGCTTCGGTCACACAGCTTGAGGCTGTTGCCAATGGGCATCACTGTGGGAGTCCGGATGGGGGTTTGTCGGGGACGGCCAGCTCGTGCCACGCATCCCCTGATCGGACTACGACTGTGGTTGCCCAGGATACTGCCCGCATTGAGGCTGATCCCTCACCTGTGGTAGAGTGGGAGGTCGTCTCAAGGTGTGGCAGGGGGCGAAAGACATTCCAGAGGGCTGAACGGAAAGCCTCTCCAGTTTGTCTGACGAACCGGTTTCAGGCTCTGTCTCAGGCTGATACTGATCTTCGGCCTGACATGGCTGCTTGTTCTGTTCCAGAGGTTGCCCCTCAGTCTGCAAGATCCGGGCAGTCGCAGAGGGTGGGCTTACTGGTAGTTGGGAGCTCCAACGTCAGGCGCGTAATGGGGCCCCTTAGGGAAATGGCAGCAAGAGAGGGGAAGAAAACCAATGTGCACTCCGTGTGCATACCGGGGGGAGTCATTCCAGATGTGGAAAGGGTCCTTCCGGAAGCCATGAAGGGTACAGGGTGCACCCATCTGCAGGTGGTCGCTCATGTCGGCACCAATGATGTGTGTCGCTATGGATCGGAGGAAATCCTCTCTGGCTTCCGGCGGCTATCTGATTTGGTGAAGACTGCCAGTCTCGCTAGCGGGATGAAAGCAGAGCTCACCATCTGCAGCATCGTCGACAGGGCTGACTGCGGACCTTTGGTACAGAGCCGAGTGGAGGGTCTGAATCAGAGGCTGAGACGGTTCAGCGACCGTGTGGGCTGCAGATTCCTCGACTTGCGCCATAAGGTGGTGGGGTTTCGGGTTCCGCTGGATAGGTCAGGAGTCCACTACACGCAACACGCAACAAGCGGCTACACGGGTAGCAGGGGTTGTGTGGCGTGGGCTGGGCGGTTTTTTAGGTCAGATGGCCTTGGGCAAGTACAGACAGGGCAACAGCCTCAACGGGTGCGGGGCAAAGTCAGGACATGCGGGGACCAAGCAGCAATCGGTATTGTAATTGTAAACTGTCGAAGCTGCGTTGGTAAAGTACCAGAACTTCAAGCGCTGATAGAAAGCACCGAAGCTGAAATCGTTATAGGTACAGAAAGCTGGCTTAAGCCAGAGATAAATTCTGCCGAAATTTTTACAAAGGTACAGACGGTGTTTAGAAAGGATAGATTGCATGCAACCGGTGGTGGAGTGTTCGTCGCTGTTAGTAGCAGTTTATCCTGTAGTGAAGTAGAAGTGGATAGTTCCTGTGAATTATTATGGGTAGAGGTTACACTCAACAACCGAACTAGGTTAATAATTGGCTCCTTTTACCGACCTCCCGACTCAGCAGCATTAGTGGCAGAACAACTGAGAGAAAATTTGGAATACATTTCACATAAATTTTCTCAGCATGTTATAGTCTTAGGTGGAGATTTCAATTTACCAGATATAGACTGGGACACTCAGATGTTTAGGACGGGTGGTAGGGACAGAGCATCGAGTGACATTATACTGAGTGCACTATCCGAAAATTACCTCGAGCAATTAAACAGAGAACCGACTCGTGGAGATAACATCTTGGACCTACTGATAACAAACAGACCCGAACTTTTCGACTCTGTATGTACAGAACAGGGAATCAGTGATCATAAGGCCGTTGCAGCATCCCTGAATATGGAAGTTAATAGGAATATAAAAAAAGGGAGGAAGGTTTATCTGTTTAGCAAGAGTAATAGAAGGCCGATTTCAGACTACCTAACAGATCAAAACGAAAATTTCTGTTCCGACACTGACAATGTTGAGTGTTTATGGAAAAAGTTCAAGGCAATCGTAAAATGCGTTTTAGACAGGTACGTGCCGAGTAAAACTGTGAGGGACGGGAAAAACCCACCGTGGTACAACAACAAAGCCTGCGAAAGCAAAGAGAGCTCCACTCCAAGTTTAAACGCAGCCAAAACCTCTCAGACAAACAGAAGCTAAACGATGTCAAAGTTAGCGTAAGGAGGGCTATGCGTGAAGCGTTCAGTGAATTCGAAAGTAAAATTCTATGTACCGACTCGACAGAAAATCCTAGGAAGTTCTGGTCTTACGTTAAATCAGTAAGTGGCTCGAAACAGCATATCCAGACACTACGGGATGATGATGGCATTGAAACAGAGGATGACACGCGTAAAGCTGAAATACTAAACACCTTTTTCCAAAGCTGTTTCACAGAGGAAGACCGTACTGCAGTTCCTTCTCTAAATCCTCGCACAAACGAAAAAATGGCTGACATCGAAATAAGTGTCCAAGGAATAGAAAAGCAACTGGAATCACTCAATAGAGGAAAGTCCACTGGACCTGACGGGATACCAATTCGATTCTACACAGAGTTCGCGAAAGAACTTGCCCCCCTTCTAAGAGCCGTGTACCGCAAGTCTCTAGAGGAACGGAGGGTTCCAAATGATTGGAAAAAAAGCACAGATAGTCCCAGTCTTCAAGAAGGGTCGTCGAGCAGATGCGCAAAACTATAGACCTATATCTCTGACGTCGATCTGTTGTAGAATTTTAGAACATGTTTTTTGCTCGAGTATCATGTCGTTTTTGGAAACCCAGAATCTACTATGTAGGAATCAACATGGATTCCGGAAACAGCGATCGTGTGAGACCCAACTCGCTTTATTTGTTCATGAGACCCAGAAAATATTAGATACAGGCTCCCAGGTAGATGCTATTTTTCTTGTCTTCCGGAAGGCGTTCGATACAGTTCCGCACTGTCGCCTGATAAACAAAGTAAGAGCCTACGGAATATCAGACCAGCTGTGTGGCTGGATTGAAGAGTTTTTAGCAAACAGAACACAGCATGTTGTTATCAATGGAGAGACGTCTACAGACGTTAAAGTAACATCTGGCGTGCCACAGGGGAGTGTTATGGGACCATTGCTTTTCACAATATATATAAATGACCTAGTAGATAGTGTCAGAAGTTCCATGCGGCTTTTCGCGGATGATGCTGTAGTATACAGAGAAGTTGCAGCATTAGAAAATTGTAGCGAAATGCAGGAAGATCTGCAGCGGATAGGCACTTGGTGCAGGGAGTGGCAACTGACCCTTAACATAGACAAATGTAATGTATTGCGAATACATAGAAAGAAGGATCCTTTATTGTATGACTATATGATAGCGGAACCAACACTGGTAGCAGTTACTTCTGTAAAATGTCTGGGAGTATGCGTGCGGAACGATTTGAAGTGGAATGATCATATAAAATTAATTGTTGGTAAGGCGGGTACCAGGTTGAGATTCATTGGGAGAGTGCTTAGAAAATGTAGTCCATCAACAAAGGAGGTGGCTTACAAAACACTCGTTCGACCTATACTTGAGTATTGCTCATCAGTGTGGGATCCGTACCAGACCGGTCTGACGGAGGAGATAGAGAAGATCCAAAGAAGAGCGGCGCGTTTCGTCACAGGGTTATTTGGTAACCGTGATAGCGTTACGGAGATGTTTAATGAACTCAAGTGGCAGACTCTGCAAGAGAGGCGCTCTGCATCGCGGTGTAGCTTGCTCGCCAGGTTTCGAGAGGGTGCGTTTCTGGATGAGGTATCGAATATATTGCTTCCCCCTACTTATACCTCCCGAGGAGATCACGAATGTAAAATTAGAGAGATTAGAGCGCGCACGGAGGCTTTCAGACAGTCGTTCTTCCCGCGAACCATACGCGACTGGAACAGGAGAGGGAGGTAATGACAGTGGCACGTAGGGTGCCCTCCGCCACACACCGTTGGGTGGCTTGCGGAGAATAAATGTAGATGTAGATGTAGACACAAGGGTTCCCGTCAGATCACCGAAGTTAAGCGGTGTCGGGTGTGTGCGGCACTTGGGTGGGTGACCATCCTGGCGGCCATTAGCTGTCGCCATTTTTTGGGGTGCACTCAGCCTCGTGATACCAACTGAGGAGCTACTCGACCGAATAGAAGCGGCTCCGGTCAAAGAAAACCATCATAACGACCGGGAGAGCGGTGTGCTCACCACGCGCCCCTCCTATCCCCATCCTCAGCTGAGGATGACACGGCGGTCGGATGGCCCCGCTTGGCCACTTGTGGTCTGAAGACGGAGTGCATGCGTGTCTTGTCTCTTAGTGGAATAAGTGTATTAACAGCTGCGGCGATAAGTTCTGAAATAACAAAGTTTATTTATCTTTTCCAATCTGTCTCGTTTGCAGTTTAATGACTCTTACATTCGACTAACAGCTGGGCAACAGCATTCGACAAACCATTGAAAATGAATAGCGCTCTAACATCATTTATTATTTCATACAAATAACTAAAATAGTTTATGTTTGTCAAATAGTTCTGAACTGCCAGATACTGAATGTCTAACAGAATTACCTCTCGCAGTCGGCTGTAATCGAGTGTCATTATACGACCAAACGTGTAGTTGGGTACAATACAGATTGTATTATTGATACTGGTTTAGGCATTAAATTAAAACTGTGGTTTGTCATTCGAATTTATTATCGTGCAGTATCACTCGTGAGCATATGTGTCCCGTATCCGCAAGTTATGCTTGCCTCTGAAAGACAGGACGTTAATACAACACCGTGGAGGAAAAATCTGTTTAGCAGCGAAAACGACGTTTCTAACTAATCGTTAATCTACTGTCCTCTCAGTTTCATTTTATCTAAGAGTAGGGTAGTTCGAGTAGGCTTTACGTAAACTGCCATACCAAACTAGAAAGTATAACAAGTACTTCCACAGACAGGATAAAATATGAGTGTTTAGTTTTGCGACCAGGGAGCAGCACGCTGTTATTTTCGTAACAGAGGCAGCGTCTATATTAGCTCATTTTGAGGATCTTCAGATTAAAAAGAGCAACTGAACAAACATTTATGCTTACCAGAACACTAGTTACATTAAACGTAAGCCAAATTTCTCTGGTTGAAGAAACAATAGAAGGGTTAATTTGAAATAAAATTTTAAAACTGAAATTAGTCTTGAAACTTCCTGGCAGATTAAAAATGTATTCTGGACCGAGGCTCGAGCTCGGAAAGTCAGGCGCACAGTTTTAATCTGCTAGGAGGTTTCGTATGAGAGCACATTCGTCTGCAGAGTGAAAATTTCATTCTTAAAACAGTCTTGATTGCATTAGAACACGTATTAAAAATGGTAGCCAGTTTCGGCCAGATAGCTACCATCTTCAGACCACTTGCACCATGATGGCAGGCGGTGGCTCCGTTCACCGTCACCGCCGGCCATCATGCTGTAAGTGGTCTGAAGATGGTCGCTGTTAGACCGAAATCGGTTGCCATTTTTTAAAATAAATATCCTGTTGCGATCAAAACTGTTTTATTTAAAATTTTAAACTACCCAGTTACGGTCGCTGTTCTATTCTTCACAAAAATGGTTTCATAAAATAACTGAGCAAATATTGTTCAGGAAAAGTAGAGACGGCAAGTGAATCACATGCCAATTAAGTCCACCCACTCGCAGCAAATAAGGCGCAAACAGGTTCAGATGTAGGAATTATTCAGTATGTTAAAAGATATGAGAGTCAGAAATCCGGAACGAAAACTGTAACAGAAAATCAATTGGAGGGAGCGGTAAGTAAAATAAAAAGCTGTCAAAATGAGTTGAAAACCGGTAAAAGTGTATTTGAGGGATTGATAACGGGAACAGAAGTCACAGAATCAGGGTGGGAAATAGTCATACTAGTACATAAACCACGCCATTAGAAATGAAAAGCGAACTGAAACCATTAATGGAAGAGTTGGAAGGGAAGATTAAAGCGGTATGAGAAGAGAGAGAATGTCATGCAGAAGAAATTCTCGCTATTCGCAGGTCAAGCGAAGCTAAAGTATTCTAACAATCTGAGATGGTAGAAAGCAGTGTGAAAAGAATTAGTAAAAAACTAGAAAATACCAGAGCTCTACCGTAGCGAACCACTGCTGTCGAGGAAGAGATGAATCGAACGGGATAGTATTACCAGAAGGTTCGAGGAGTGTTGTCATGTGTGATGTGTGACACGAAAGCTCTGAGTGGCTTTGGAATGGAAAAGAGGTGGACGGATGCATCCCACGGATTTTGTTCGAGGAATGGGGAAGAATACATCTGTTCATTGCAGCCGAGTGAAGCACGTAGAAGCGGCTGATGCTTAACGAAAGACGACAGCCAGAAAAGTATGAATACAACTCAAATCAGTATCGAACCTTTTCTGAGGTTTTTCGGAAGTTCAATGTATGATTTAGATCCCATGAAATCTAGGAAAACGTGAAGATAAAAATTTTCTGGAGTCAAGGTTGTAGCAGGGGTAGCGTTCAGCTTATTGGCAGAGATTCATTAACAAATTTCATAATTCAGAGCTCGGATAGTTAGGAAAACGAAATATCGCTGATTTGAAGGTCCGTACAGATGCGAGATGGCAACCAGGACCAACAGGTTAGTATCAGCCGCGAGGGTAACAAAAAAACTACTGTGTTTCAAGAAACTGATAGTATTAACATGACGAGAAATGTGGCGGTGGGAGCTGTTTAAAAATATTTAAAGGCTCAGCGATAAGTAACAAGTGGAGTGCGGAATGGAGAGACGTCTTAGGCAATAATGGCTTCTTGCCCAGAAACAATGACTGAGTGACAAAGACTGCCAACTTAGATATAGTAACCGTCGCCGCGATCCGCGAAAAGACGCATCCCTTTAATACGGGAATTTTGGGGTATGGAGCCAAAGAAGGATGTAAAAGAAAGCAAACATCAAGATCAACCAGTAGCATCTGAAGTTATATTACATGCAGAAAGTAATTCAAGAAATCTGGGAAAAACACGCTGCAAACTGGACGAACATCTGCATTAATACATCCGCGGGATAAACGAGGAAATAAAATAGATCACACCGATTATAGAGGAATCTTCCTCTTTCCAGTGACTTATAAGATCGTGTCGAAGTAATTTTTAAACAGAGCTGATAGAATGATTGATTCACAATTAGGGGAGTATTATAGAGGATTTAGGAAGAGATCATGTGTAGAACACGTCAGAAACCTAAATCACATCTTAGAAATTAAATAGAATCAGGAACTTGAAGTATGTGATAACATTTATAGAATTTAAAGATTCGTAAGGCACAATATATGAAAATACATTACTCAGTATTTTGAAAGAATTTCGAGTAGATAACAAAACAACAGAAATAATTAAAGGACTTCAACCACTATGAAAAGAAAAGCAAAATTTACAAAGACGTGTAAGAAAATTTTGAAATCAGGAATAGGACAAGGAGACGGCCTGTCACCCCTACTTGTTACCTGTGCATTAGAGAGAGTGGTAAAAGAACGAAGGAAGGCCGTAAACACTGAGGGTGTTCAACTAGAGGAAAGCTTAGCACTTGCAGATGACATGGTACTTATTACAAATGGCTCTGAGCACTATGGGACTTAACATCCGAGGTCATCAGTCCCCTAGAACTTAGAACTACTTAAACCTAACTAACCTAAGGACGTCACACACATCCATGCCCGAGGCAGGATTCGAACCTGCGACCGTAGCGGTCGCGCGGTTCCAGACTGAAGCGCCTAGAACAGCTTGGCCACACCGGTCGGCGTGCTTATTACATTCACTTGAAACTGCACAAGAACAAATCACAGGATTACAACGTCAAGCATCAAAAGCAGGATTACAAATATCGTTTGGAAAAAACACAGTTCATGACATACATCAGTAATGTACCTCAAAAGCATAAAATAGATAGCAACACAGTAACTAAAGTAGATCGTTTTAAATATCTAGGAGGAAGAATATAAAACATCCCGAAGGAAAACACAGCAAAAGAGACAAGAATAAATAAAACGGAGAGGGCCTTTCAAACAACAAAAATATATACTAAAACGTCTTTGTCCTGGAATGTAAAAATGAAGCACTATCAAACCGTGGTCAGACCAGAAATATTCTAAGCAGTGGGGACCCTTAAACCGACCATGAACGGAAATCTCGAAAAATTAGAAAAAAATTAAGAAAACTCCCAAGAAAAATAGTGGGACCCAAAAGCAGCAGTTAATGAGAATAGAGATTAATATCTAATGCGGAATTGTACATTAAAGCTGAAAAGTTAGAAGGTCCTCAATTTTCTTTTCCATTCCTCTGTATATTATTCTTGTCAGAAATTTGCATGCATGAGCTTTAAGTTGACTGCGCTATTATTCTCGCACTTGTCGGCTCTTACAGTCTTCGGAATCGTGTGGATGATGTTTTTCCAAAAGTCCGATGGTGTATCGCCAGACATACATTCTACATACCAACGTGAATAGTCGCTTTCTTGCTATTTTCCCCCAATGAGTTTAGAAATTCTGATGGAATTTTGTCTATCCCTTCTGCCTTATCGACCTTGAGTATTCCAAAACTATTTTAAATTCCGATTTTAATACTGGCTCACCTATCTCTTCTATGTCGTCTTCTGTGTCTTCTCCTATCACGTCGTCGGTCAAGTCTTCCACCTCATAGAGGTCTTCTCTTTCCACCTAACCGTTCTCTCCTCTGCATTTAACAGCGGGATTCCCGTTGTTCTCTTAATATTTCCACCCTTGCTTTTAATTTCACCGAAGGTTGTTTTGGCTCTCCTATATCATGAGTCAGTCCTTCCGTCAATCGTTTCTTTTCCGATTTCTTCACATTTTTCAGGGAGTCATTTCGTCTTAGCTTTCCTGCACGTCCTATTTATTTCATTCCATGGTGACTTGTACGTCAGTATTCCTGAATTTTTTGATTCTTTCTTTTATCGATCAACCGTAGTATTTCTTCTGTTAGCCGTGCTTTCTTAGCAATTATCTTCTTTGCACCTATTATTCTTTCCAGCTTCTGTGATTACCCTTTCTAGAGATGTCCAGTTGTCTTCAACTGAACTGTTTACTGAGCTATTTCCTATCGTACTGCCTATAGACTCAGAGAACTTCAAGCGTATCACCTCATTTCTTAACACTTCTGTATCCCACTTCTTTGGGCATTGTTTCTTCCTGACTAGTCTCTTAAACTTCAGCCTATTCTTCATAACTACTAAATTGTGATCTGGGTCTGTATCTGATCCTGGGTACGCCTTACATCTCAGTATCTGATTTCGAAATCTCTGTCTGCCCATGATGTAACCTATTTCCCGGCTTTTTCCAAGTATACTTCCTTCGCCTGTCGTTCTTGAACAGAGTATTCGCTATTTGCTAGCTGAATTTTATTGGAGAACTCAATTAGTCTTTCCCCTATCTCACTCCTTGTCCCAAGCCCATATTCTTCGGTAATCTTCTCTTGTACTCCTTCTCCTACAATGCATTCCATCTCCAATGACCATCAGACTTTCAACTCCCTTTACTCCCTTTACTTTATCTTTTCATCTTCAAACTACGACGTCTGCATGTATACCTGAACTATCGTTGTCGGCGCTGGTTTGCTGTCGATTCTGATACGAACAACCCAATCACTGAAAGGTTCATAGTAACTCACTCTCTATCCCACTTTCCTATTCATAATGAATCTTACTCCTGTTGTACCATTTCCTGCTGCTGCTTATATTTCCCTACACTCATCTGACCAGAAATTTTTGTCTTCTTTCCATTTCACTTTACTGACGGCAACTATATCTAGACTGAGCCTTTGCATTTCCATTTTCAGACTTTCTTGCTTCCCTACCACGTTGAAACTTCTGACACCCCACACCCCGAAAAGTAGAATGTTATCTTTTCGTTGGTTATTCAATCTCATTTTTCATGGTCAACTCCTGTTGGCAGTCTAGAACTAGTCTATAACCTTTTGCCAATGGAGAAGTCATCACGACACTTTTTCAGCTACAGGAGACATGATCTGTAGATACTCATTATGTGTCTTTAATGCAGTCTTCCATTGCCTTCTGCATCCTGAAGCCGTTGATCGTTTTGATTCTTTGGCCTTTAGGAGACGTTTCCCACCCTCAGAGGAAGAATGTGCCTCACCCTCTCTACTCCGACGCCTTCTTTGACAAGGCCGCTGGCCGAATGAGGGCGACTCCTTACGCTGTAAATCTTCGGCTGCCAATGCTGATGGTTTTTATTCAGAAATTAAGCGGTAGTGGGTTCGAAAACGGGACCAAGGATGTTTTGATTAGTAATCAAAGACAATACCCCTAGACCACGTGTTCGATGCCTCAGCACCCACTGCAGTCATAAAAACTTCGAAAGGGCCCTTGAAGGCACGTGCGGGATTTGTTGTTACAACATTAGCAACTGCCACAGTTGCAAGTTGATGATAAAGATTTGCAACAAATGTGGAGAGCGCCTGCACATCTTCCATCGCCAGTTAAGATGCGATTCACGGTAGTCCATAATGCCTGCGACTGAAAAAATCCAGGGGGAAAGCTGGTAACTTCAAGCAATTATGCCCTTAATATGTTACGTTCTACAGCGACTCCCTCATTCAATATTGGAAGGAAGGGGTTATCAACCATCTTCTGGTACTCATGCAGTAGCGCGCTCTTCCGTGTATCAGGAGTTTGAATGCAGTTAAAGACAGGTAACCAGGAAGGAGAGCATAACGATCCATTAACAACCCACGTGCATTTGTTAAGTTCTACACCTGTCTTTTTCACATACGGACTGTTTAGCCCAGTGGTTCACAGCCGTTCTTAGCCTGTTATCCCTGAATGCAATTAGACATGAGGTAGCACCCACGCCCCCTACTCCCCCTTCCCACGTCAGCCGTCTGTTGTCACCCTCTCCCCCACATTACCATCAATTTTTAGCACCCAACTAAGTTGTAGAATGAAAGACTTGTCTTGAAACACTTCCGTTTTTAAAATTAGTACAGATGAATGATATTGTGTGTGTATGTGTGTGTGTGTGTGTGTGTGTGTGTGTGTGTGTGTGTGTTTGTATCTGCGTGTTAGAATGAATGACGAAGTAATTCGTGGTGCATCGCAGGTGCTACCCAAAACTCCTTCGCAGATAAGAAAGTTAACTATTCACAGTGAGGATAGACACTCGTTACAGAACAGAACACACTTACCCTGCATCACTCCACTCTATTGCGGCCCATGCTTGACCTTCACACTTCAAACCCATTCAAAATCAACTAAGTTAAAATGTATGGACTATACCTAGTGTTCGCAAATTACTTGATTGCTGCACTCCTTGTCTCATGCTGTCAATTAATTCATTGACTTGTAATGAGCAATGAAGCAATTTATGGACTACTGCAGGTACTATCAACAACTTGGAGAAGGCTATTTTTAGATATTTAGCATTTGTTACGTATATGTCTCACGTTTATCATCAGCGACGTGCAGGACAAAGCACAACATATGAATGTAGTCAGTGGACTGTGCGAGGAACCTGTAACCTCCACTGCACTAATGCTACTAATTGCGAAAAAGTAATTACTGATAACTTACACAATCGATATCAGAGTGTTACAAAACTGTGATTATAGTAATTATCTCTTGAAAGAAAATTATTTTCGTGACTGAAATAGAATCGAATCAATTACTTACTATCCTCCAGAAAATTTCATTTTACCTCTCAGGGGGTAATTACCACCAGGTTGGGAACCAATGATTTTGTCGACTGCTGTTGTGCTGTCTGACGATGCCCAACTCGTTCCATACGCCTCACGAAGGAAGTTATTTTTGAGTTTGAGCTTAGCTTATGTTCAATTCTAGTGCTCCTTCAAAGCGATTGGTCTATCTAACTTGGTACCACGGTATTTTGAAAGCAGTTTCCGACGTAGTCTGTCTCCCTCCGCTTTTTTACAGATGAAAACATGAAACTTCTGTTTTATTTGCGGATGTATTGGCATAGGAGGTCTGGTTAAGAAATTAGAATTTCTTCAGTTGTTTCGACGATTTTGTGTTAGGCAGCTATTGCCCAGTCAACCGCAAGGCCAAACTTTCTAAACTTTGTCTGAGAACCATCAGATATATTCAAATGAAACAAGAGGAGACAGGACTGATCCCTGCTGTAAACCATTACTCACTACATTTAAACAGCTGAGACTTTTCCTGTAGTTGACATAAGTTTCCTGTCAGTCGACATGTCATCTATTGCTATTGTTGACCATCTGCATCGAAGAAGTCGTAATACTTTATAAAGCGACACATGCCTCGAAACCGTACCGTATGCTGCAATTACAAAGGAAGGTTCTCGGCTTGAACAGGAACTCGGTGTTCCAAAATGAAAAATCAAATGCCACTTGAATAACGTCCTTGAATTCACCAACATATGCGGGAATATTGCACCGAGCCGCTTTCCAGAGTCATTGAAGCATAGGCTGATACAATAGACCAGACTACTGGTTATGAATAATGAAATGCATTTTAATTATGAAACTTCTGTTTCCTGATTTAGTGTCAAAGTCCCTGCAGAGAGTCCTTACAGTCTGTTATCCTTCTTGCATATATATTATGTTGCCAGAATAAATATACTTCCAAAGGCTGGACGTATTTTTTTGTTTTGTTATTGGCGGAATGATCACCCATTCGTTATCTTTACCCGCAAGTGAATCATTTACTGTTGTTGTGTCTATGTGAGTGCTTCAGGAATCGCAAAGTAGTATACATTTCCGGTTATTTGCGACTCTGTCATTAACAAAGTTTACGAGACAGGATTTTAAATGGCCTTTTGATATTTTCACGCTTGTGCTAGCTTGCAAATCTGTGTTTGGTGGACGATTGTATTCAATAGCCTTTTTGATTTTCGGGCCAAAAGTATTTTTCCTGGAAGCAAATATAAAATTTTTTTTGTTAGATGTCCACTCATTAAAAAGTCCTACATCTATTCTGTAACTTTGAATTGTATTGAGTGTACCAAGGCAACCGCTGACTTTTTCCCCTTTTTCAGACAGTGTCGCACCAATGTTAGATCATAATTAAATCCACTTTGATCAGTGTTCCGCCGGCCGGAATGACCGAGCGGTTACAGGCGCTACAGTCTGGAACCGCACGACCGCTACGGTCGCAAGTTCGAATCCTGCCTCGGGCATGGATGTGTATGATGTTCTTAGGTTAGTTAGGTTTAAGTAGTTCTAAGTTCTAGGGGACTTATGACCACAGCAGTTGAGTCCCGTAGTGCTCAGAGCCATTTGAACCATTTTGATCAGTGTTCCAACTGTAGTGTGGCTGTATCTGGAAACACGAAATTTTCTATTTTACTTCTTCGGCAAACGCGCCAAAGACTATCGAATATCTTGTTCTTTCCGTACATCTCTGGACCTCATGAAAGCAGTGATGAGCCTACGGCACATTCCGTATTATTTCATCAGACGCGCTTTGTACGCTGCAGTGCAATTAAACGTGGTCTACGCAGTTTTTCTTGCATCTTTCATTGCCCAAAATTTCCGGTGCCAACAACGGACACGTGATCCTTCATTTCCTGCTATATCAAATTTGGTTAGAATGTATTGTTATAGCTCCAATTCTTTGATTGCCTTGAATCCTCGAAATTGATGTTCATTAGGTCTTTTTTTCTCTCCACGTAATCGAATATTATTTTAATGCTCGATGTGCTTTTTATAGATTGATGTCTCTTCAGTTATGAATTGCACGTCGTAATCTTACGTGGAGGTGTGCGATAGTCATCATAAGTCCATTCAAGACGTTCCTCCGAACATTTTGTTAAAATACTAACATTGTTGCATTTCTTTTCTGATGAAGGTTCATAGTCACCAGAACTGTTAGCTTCTGTTTCCGCAATTGCCACTAGCTTTGCAATCCTTAACACTATTAATGGCGGTATCATCTATAAAGTCTGTTCATTCACTGTACTATATTATGTACTTTCAGTTGAGCAGTCAAATGAATATGCATGCTTGTGAACAAGCAGATCTACCAAAAACATTGCGAAAGTGTCATCATACTGTTCTGTACCAGCTACCGTTGGATAATGCATTCTTAACTTGGATGCCACAATGCTTAAATGTTCCAAACATTAGTTCATTTTTACTGTAGATGTATGACAATATTGACACACGTATATTAAACACGTCAACTAATTGCTGCGGTAATTTATTGATTGACTTGTTTACCTCCCTTGTTCAAGACTGCAAGCGCTCTTGTTTACAGCCCAGGAGTAACACAATAATACTCCGTCGCAGGCGTGCTTAGATATGTGAAATGGATCTGTGTACAAAGGTTTAAATGCAAATTCCTGTTCACGCAGAGAGACTTCTATTGTTAGATCAACGAAAGCAACTGATGTTTTCTGCTTCATTTGGTACCCTTCTTCAGTAAACGTTGTAAATGATAAGCCAAGAAGCAGGAGCAACCACACAACCTCAAAGATCTGCTGGCTAAAATGCATGGTGGGTGGTGGCTGCAGGCTACAGTATTTGCGTTCTTCCCTTTTGTTTTTTGTACCAATACTGATCCCAACTTCTTCTTGTGTGCATATAGTCAGTGCTCTTCAACGTTTCTGTCTTTGTTTCTTCTTTAATGGGTGAGATGTGATTTGGAAAGCAGTGCAGTACTGGATACAGCGTACCAATGATATGGCTCCAGCAGGCGCTGCAGTTTTGTGTAACCGCTTCTGGTTGCCCTGCCAGACCTGAGCAAGGTTGTCACGCAGAAAAACCGGCCCGTCCTGAAAGGAACTCGCAGAAAGATGGTTGTGTCTGTGCGAATTGAGAGCATCGCCGAATCGACATCGTAAAAGAAATATTTTCTTGGTTTCTCGTACATTTTAACTGTCTCCCAAGCTCTTCGTAGACATTTCTCTCTACCACTCTTTCTTTTACTAAAAGAAAGAATGGAAGTCACTGGTTCTACACGATGGCAGCTCACAACTCATAACTTGTTGAATACTGGGAGCGGCCTGCTGACGCCTCTAAAGTAAATTTTGTGCTCCTGGTGTAGATTCTACGCCTTGCACAGATGCAGTTAGGCATTGTATAAGCAATACAGAATCAGCTTGTATACAGGGTGTTACAAAAAGGCACGGCCAAGCTTTCAGGAAACATTCCCCACATACAAAGAAAGAAAATATGTTATGTGGACATGTGTCCGGAAACTTTCCATTTTAGAGCTCATTTTATTACCTCTCTTCAAATCACATTAATCATGGAATGGAAACACACAGCAACAGAACGTACCAGCCTGACTTCAAACACTTTGTTACAGGAAATGTTCAAAATGTCCTCAGCGAGGATACACGCATCCACCCTCCGTCGCATGGAATCCCTGATGCGCTGATGCAGCCCTGGAGAATGGCGTATTGTATCACAGCCGTCCACAATACGACCACGAAGAGTCTCTACATTTGGTACCGGGGTTGCGTAGACAAGAGCTTTCAAATGCGCCCATAAATGAAAGTCAAGAGGGTTGAGGTCAGGAGAGCGTGGAGGCCATGGAATTGGTCCGCCTCTACCAATCCATCGGTTACCGAATCTGTTGTTGAGAAGCGTACGACTGAAATCTGCAGTAGCACCACCGTGCATGAACCACATGTTGTGTCGTACTTGTAAAGGCACATGTTCTAGCAGCACAGGTAGAGTATCCCGTATGAAATCATGATAACGTGCTCCATTGAGCGTAGGTGGAAGAACATGGGGCCCAATCAAGACATCACCAACAATGCCTGCCCAAACGTTCACAAAAAATCTGTGTTGATGACGTGATTGCACAATTGCGTGCGGGTTCTTGTCAGTCCACACATGTTGATTGTGAAAACTTACAATTTGATCACGTTGGAATGAAGCCTCATCTGTAAAGAGAACATTTGCTCTGAAATGAGGATTAACACATTGTTGGACGAACCATTCGCAGAAGTGTACCGTGGAGGCCAATCAGCTGCTGATAGTGGCTGCATACACTGTACATGGTACGGAAACAGCTGGTTCTCCCGTAGCACTCTCCATACAGTGACGTGGTCAACGTTACCTTGTACGGCAGCAACTTCTCTGACGCTGACATTAGGGTTATCGTCAACTGCACGAAGAATTGCTTCGTCCATTGCAGGTGTCCTCGTCGTTCTAGGTCTTCCCCAGTCGCGAGTCATAGGCTGGAATGTTCCGTGCTCGCTAAGACGCCGATCAATTGCTTCGAACGTCTTCCTATCGCGACACCTTCGTTCTGGAAATCTGTCTCGATACAAACGTACCGCGCCACGGCTATTGCCCCGTGCTAATCCACACATCAAATGGGCATCTGCCAACTCTGCATTTGTAAACACTGCACTGACTGCAAAACCACGTTCGTGATGAACACTAACCTGTTGATGCTACGTACTGATGTACTTGATGCTAGTACTGTAGAGCAATGAGTCGCATGTCAACACAAGCACCGAAGTCAACATTACCTTCCTTCAATTGGGCCAACTGGCGGTGAATCGAGGAAGTACAGTACATACTGACGAAACTAAAATGAGCTCTAACATGGAAATTAAGGGTTTCCGGACACATGTCCACATAACATCTTTTCTTTATTTGTGTTTGAAGAATGTTTCCTGAAAGTTTTGCCGTACCTTTTTGTAATACCCTGTGTATGATCGTGTCATCGTACACAGTCATCAGGTTGTTGAAATTATTGCACCATAAAGAAAACATTCTGCCTTCGCGAGCTTTCGGAAAAGAAGGGCTGTATGTTTCTCCGGGGTGATGAAGTGCGGACGTAGCTGAAGTCGAACAACGAAACACTCTTGCTCTGGCCGATCCGTTTTCGTTTAACCTACTTCACTGCTTTCAGAACGCTCTGCGCACTTGATAGAAAATATTTTAACTTCTACATATAGCTTCCTCCTTCTAGCAGTGGTTACACTTCTGTCGAATCACGATGAAATATTTATTGTGTAAATCTTACGTGAGTTATAGTCAAAAAATTGAAAGATTACTTTCGATTATTTCGTGTTTTCGTATCGTTATATTGAAACTTGCCACTGCTACCAAAAACTGTGTGAACGATAAATGCTGCGGGTATGTTATCCAATCAAGTATATGTTCTGAAGGTCCATATTTTATTGATGAAACTTAAAAGTGAATCTTTCTGCAAATAAAGATTTGTAACATTGCACTCTGTGACTCTGTATCCAAACGAGAGCCAGAGCATAAATCTTAATAATCGGAGATTAATCATTAGTCTGTCCTAGGATTTATCCTGTGTCTTATCACATCCTTCAGCATAATAAACTACCACCGTGTTCAAACCAACCTTGGTTTGGTCTTGTCTTACCTGTAAATTGGGGCGTTATCACTATTACATACGTTATTATTCTCAGTATCAGACTATATCATGGTAGCTTCTTTAGTTGTATTCCGGTTCGCATTACTTCTGATCACTAGCGTAATTGACTTTACCTAATGTCAGAGATTTCATTCAATCCTATTGCCAAGTTCCCTCCGGAACACCTCTGACATCAGCGGCCGACACATGATTCTCTGGCGTTCGCAGTTCGGTTTTCTTTTATTACATCTACCCTATCAATTAACAGGTGTCCGGACACTTACTAGTGGACAGTAATACGGTCTGTGTCGCATTTCTGACGACTTGAACACTGCTGGGGGCACTCTCAATGCACCCCTGAAAATACGAATTTGTAGAAGAAGTACAGTGTCACATTAATGTTGACAGTGTTCAGTGATCTGGAGGTCACTATGCCTCCCCACACCGTAACACACGAACCACCAAGACGATTATGTTCAATAGTGTTTCTGGGCACACTATGTATCATCATATCTCAAGAGGTACAAACATGTAATGTTTTAGAATAAAATTGCCATTTCTGTTCGTCTCAATGCGTATTTTTCTCAGTTATTTTCTGCAGTACACTGTAGCAGTCCATTCTATGAATGATCGAAGTTCCATCGACCTCTGTTGCGTAGCAGTGACATATCATACGAAACTCACTTAAGGACTCACTCACATCGGTGATAGTAAGTCAACATGGACAGAGGCGAATGAATGACAGACGAAAGCACCTATTAGAATCTTGCGGAAAACAGAACTTAATCATCGCTAAAAACATGGTTTAACAATTATGAAAGAAGGTTATATCGGTGGAGGAGAGCTGGGAACGCTAGAAGCTTTCATGTTAATTATTTAATGGCAAGAGACTTCGAAATTTTTCGAGGGTTAAATGTGGACTGTAATCACAGTTTATTGTTCTGAACTGCAGGTTGAATTAAACTGAAGAAATTGCGAAATAATAGGAGATGGGACCTGTACAAACTGAAGGAACCGGAAGTAGTTGAAAGTTTCAAAGGGAGCACCAGGTAACGTTGGACTAAACCAAGAAAATGCTTGGAAGGGGAAGCTTTGAAATTTGAAACGGGGAAGGCAGCGGGCAATCAAGTAAAAATACAAGGCCTAGTAGAAATTCATTGATAACACAGGAAATAATTTAATTGACGAAAAGAGAAAATATAAAATTGCAACTAATGAAGCAGGTGAAAGGAAACAGAGGCTTCAAAAATGTAATTGACAGGAAGTGTAAAATGCCCACACAGGGATGGCTAGAGTGTAAATACATAACCAGGGAGAGAGAGAGAGAGAGAGAGAGAGAGAGAGAGAGAGAGAGAGGCGAAACAAGATTACAGGAATCAACTTTATCTGTGCGCCGAGTGCCGTGGTACCCTCCCCTTCCTATTGTTATAACTAGCAGAAACATAGAGGCAGCCTATAGGAACATTAAAAATACGTTTGAAAAATAGAAAAGCAAATGTACGAAAATCAAGAGCTCATATGGCAAATCAGTACTCAGGAACGAAAGAAAACGTAAAAGGTATGATATAGTATAAAGGAAACGAACTTGAGAGTAAACTTGCGAAAAGGCAAGAGGAAGTTGTCTGTAGAGCAGATGGATGATATGATCCTGTGGGAGGAATTTGACAGAGCATTGAAAGATCTAAGTGGGAAGAAGTCCCATATAGCAGATGACATTGCCTCAGAATGACTGAGACACTTTTGGTATGGGGAGTCACAATATTTCATGGGCGTACTAACCTCCAGATCTTCGAACATGGTACGATCGCCAGTCGACGTTATTATGACACTGTATTCCGTCCCAATATGTGTGCTTTTTTAAAAGACGTGTATTCGACCATGATTTCATTTTCGCGGACGACAATAGCCAACCTCATTAAACACCACTGGCGAAGGAGCTGTTGGAATGAGAGGATATTTGGCGAAATGACTGGCCTCCCCGTTCACTAGATTTTAACACCATCGAGCACGAGCTTTGGGGTGGTGTAATGCAGCACATCCAAATGCACCAAGCACCACCCAACAGTGGTCAACCACACTCGTGGGAGAGCGTAATGTACTGCCACAGGAACTCCCTATCAAGCTTGTGTTCAGTACGGGAGCACGTTGCACAGTATACACTGCTATCCATGGTGATCACTACTGTTAAGAAGCGTGATTTGTCTTTTGTAATCTCCAGAGGACTACCAGGAATCTCGTTGATATCAATGTAGTTATTGTCTTTTGAATAAAAGTGTCATTTCTATTCGTTTCCGTACGGATTTCGTTCAGTTACCTTTTGCACTATGTGGTAGCAGTTCTTTCCGTGTATGGTCAAAGTTTCATGGAGGCATGTTTCCTTGCAGTGCTACATCATGCAAAGGGTACATTCGTCTGTTCGTTTTGCAAACCACTGTATTTTCCTTTCTTCCCCTTTACCTACAAACGAATTTCAGTCATCCATCAAAATTTGAAAACAAAACAATTAAAATCTCTCAAAAGAGGAAAGGCCGCTGGACCTGATGAGATACCAGTTCGATTTTACACAGAGTACGTGAAGGAACTTGCCCCCTTCTTGCATTGGTGTACCGTAGGTCTCTAGAAGAGCGTAGCGTTCCGAAAGATTGGAAAAGGGCACAGGTCATCCCCGTTTTAAAGAAGGGACGTCGAACAGATGTGCAGAACTATAGACCTAAATCTTTAATTTCGATCAGTTGTGGAATTTTGGAACAAGTATTATGTTCGAGTGTAATGACTTTTCTGGAGACTATAAATCTGTAGGAATCAGCATGGGTTTCGAAAAAGACGAACATGTGAAACCCAGCTCGCGCTATTCGTCCACGAGACTAAGAGGGCCATAGACACGGGTTCGCAGGTAGATGTCGCGTTTCCTGACTTGGCGTTTAATACAGTTCCCCACAGTCACTTAATGAAGAAAGTAAGAGCATATGGAATATCAGACCAATTGTGTGATTGGATTGAAGCGTTCCTAGATAACAGAACGCAGCATGTCATTCTCAATGGAGAGAAGTCTTCCGAAGTAAGAGTGATTTCAGGTGTGCCGCAGGGGAGTGTCGTAGTACCGTTGCTATTCACAATATATATGAATTACCTTGGGGATAACATCGGAAGTTCACTGAGGCTTTTCGTGGATGATGCTATAGTATATCGAGAGGTTGTAACAATGGAAAATTGTACTGAAGTGCAGGAGGATCTGCAACGAATTGACGCATGGTGCAGGGAATGGCAATTGAATCTCAATGTAGACAAGTGTAATGTGCTGCGAATGCATAGAAAAAAAGATCCTTTATCATTTAGCTACAATATAGCAGGTCAGCAACTGGAAGCAATTCCATAAGTTATCTGGTAGTAGGCATTAAGAGTGATTTAAAATGGAATGACCATATAAAATTAATCTTCGTAAAGCAGATTTCAGACTGAGATTCATTGGAAGAATCCTAAGGAAATGCAGTCCGAAAGCAAACGAAGTAGGTTACAGTACACTTGTTCGTCCACTGCTTCAATACTGCTCACCGGTGTGGGATCCGTACCAGATACGGTTGATAGAAGAGATAGAGAAGATCCAACGGAGAGCAGCACGCTTCGTTACGGAATCATTTAGTAATCGCGAAAGCGTTACGGAGATGATAGATAAACTCCAGAGGAAGACTCTGCAAGAGAGATGCTCAATAGCTCGGTACGGGCTTTTGTTGAAATTTCGAGAACATACCTTCACGGAGGAGTCAAGCAGTATATTGCTCCCTCCTATGTATATCTCGCGAAGAGACCATGAGAATAAAATCAGAGAGATCAGAGAGATTAGAGCCCACACAGAGGCATACCGACAATCTTTCTCTCCACGAACAATACGAGACTGGAGTAGAAGGGAGAACCGACAGAGGTACTCAAGGTACCCTCCACCACATACCGTCAGGTGGATTGCGGAGTATGGATGTAGATGTAGATGTAAATTATCATTTATTTTACGTCGTCTTGTTTTCTCTGTAGGCTTGTACCAAGGGAGCAAGGAGAGGATGTTGTTTGGTGACTGGTACCCTATTTCTATAGCACAAACTGCATGCATATATCAGCTCGGTTCTTTATTCCTTAGAATAAGAAATCTACTTAACTCAAGATAGTCACTGTGGTACAAGCTCTCTGTAATAGTCCACGTTAGCCTCACTGCTGGTCAAATACAAGTCCGATATGTACACTATTCTGGTGGTTGATTCTGAGCTAGAGGCTATGACTGCGGCTCCGACTCGGTGACTCACTGGATAACTGCCTCGAACTCACTGGGTGTGACAGACTGCGGCGGAGAAGTAATTACTGGCGGCCGAGAGGGCGTTAGCGGCCGGTTGCCTGCGAGTCTGGTTTTGGCCTCTGTCGATCTTCTCGCAACCTCTGGTGTGCTAGAGCCAGCTTACGCCAGGACAGTCTCCCTTAAATCTCTGAGTAATTTCCTTTACATCACACATTCTTTCAGTCTCTTCATCATCTGCAGAGCTGGTTAGCATCTACCTTTGTACTACTGTACTGTGATGGATGTCGGCTTCTTGTCTGAAATTGGCTACATTAATGCCGTCACGAGGCTTTTCATAGAAGATTATCTGTGTTCATATTTTCCAAGTAACTATTAGGTCTACTCCTAAACTGCCCCTATCAGATTCTGTGTTGATAGCCTTGTGGTGACCTGACCAAATTTCCCCTGTCTAATTCTCTGTTGATAACACTGTGGTGACCTGACCAGAAATCCTGTACTATCTGCTAGTGCACTTCACTACTTGCCATTATATCAAACTGCAAGATATCAATTTCACTTCTTAAATTTTCCAGCCCACCAACCCGATTAAGACATTTAACATTCCATGCTCCGACCCGAAGAATGTCAGTTTTATTTTTGCTGATGACGTCACCCTTCTGAGTAGTCACTTCCTGACGACCGAAAGGGCGAGCATCTTACCGTCAGAATACTTTATCCAAGAGAATGTCATCATTATTAAGTCATATAGCAGAGCTGCATGTCATCGGAAAAAGTATAACTGCTGTAGTCTTCCCTTGATACCATCAGTTTGCAGTAGTAACATAGAGCAGGCCATGTTGGCTAATGTTACAAGGCCACAACATAGGATAGCCCACAGGTATTATAATTCTCACAAGCTGCGACATTGTCCCGAATAAAACAGTGACCCGTATATGCAATAAGTTTCCTTTACTTTATGTCTGTGCTCACAAACTTTTTGTTAACAGATTACCGGTATCGGTCTATAATGACCATCATCAGATCTGGTTCATAAAAACAAAGTCCTACTGTACTGCAGCCATAGTGGCATCCTCAAATGCTAAATGCAGAATCAGCACAAGCATCGTCAAATACACTCCTGGAAATTGAAATAAGAACACCGTGAATTCATTGTCCCAGGAAAGGGAAACTTTATTGACACATTCCTGGGGTCAGATACATCACATGATCACACTGACAGAACCACAGGCACATAGACACAGGCAACAGAGCATGCACAATGTCGGCACTAGTACAGTGTATATCCACCTTTCGCAGCAATGCAGGCTGCTATTCTCCCATGGAGACGATCGTAGAGATGCTGGATGTAGTCCTGTGGAACGGCTTGCCATGCCATTTCCACCTGGCGCCTCAGTTGGACCAGCGTTCGTGCTGGACGTGCAGACCGCGTGAGACGACGCTTCATCCAGTCCCAAACATGCTCAATGGGGGACAGATCCGGAGATCTTGCTGGCCAGGGTAGTTGACGTACACCTTCTAGAGCACATTGGGTGGCACGGGATACATGCGGACGTGCATTGTCCTGTTGGAACAGCAAGTTCCCTTGCCGGTCTAGGAATGGTAGAACGATGGGTTCGATGACGGTTTGGATGTACCGTACTATTCATTGTCCCCTCGACGATCACCAGTGGTGTACGGCCGGTGTAGGAGATCGCTCCCCACACCATGATGCCGGGTGTTGGCCCTGTGTGCCTCGGTCGTATGCAGTCCTGATTGTGGCGCTCACCTGCACGGCGCCAAACACGCATACGACCATCATTGGCACCAAGGCAGAAGCGACTCTCATCGCTGAAGACGACATGTCTCCATTCGTCCCTCCATTCACGCCTGTCGCGACACCACTGGAGGCGGGCTACACGATGTTGGGGCGTGAGCGGAAGACGGCCTAACGGTGTGCGGAACCGTAGCCCAGCTTCATGGAGCCGGTTGCGAATGGTCCTCGCCGATACCCCAAGAGGCAACAGTGTCCCTAATTTGCTGGGAAGTGGCGGTGCGGTCCCCTACGGCACTGCGTAGGATCCTACGGTCTTGGCGTGCATCCGTGCGTCGCTGCGGTCCGGTCCCAGGTCGACGGGCACGTGCACCTTCCGCCGACCACTGGCGACAACATCGATGTACTGTGGAGACCTCACGCCCCACGTGTTGAGCAATTCGGCGGTACGTCCACCCGGCCTCCCGCATGCCCACTATACGCCCTCGCTCAAAGTCCGTCAACTGCACATACGGTTCACGTCCACGCTGTCGCGGCATGCTACCAGTGTTAAAGACTGCGATGGAGCTCCGTATGCCACGGCAAACTGGCTAACACTGTCGACGGCGGTGCACAAATGCTGCGCAGCTAGCGCCATTCGACGGCCAACACCGCGGTTCCTGGTGTGTCCGCTGTGCCGTGCGTGTGATCATTGCTTGTACAGCCCTCTCGCAGTGTCCGGAGCAAGTATGGTGGGTCTGACACACCGGTGTCAATGTGTTCTTTTTTCCATTTCCAGGAGTGTATATATAATTAACATCATATGCACGAGTCATATTGTCAGTAGCACAGTAGGTTTTGAACAGTAGTGCTACTGACAACATGACTTCTTTTACTTTCTGCAACTAGTATTTAGTTACATATCGATTTTCAGTTTCCTAGGCCATCATCAGTTTCAACAGAAAGCGATCCTTTGTATATTATGACGTTCTACGTAACGTTAAGAAAGCAGATAGGTGGCACTTCTGAATGGAACTCGCTAAAAGTAAGATACAAAATGCCAGGAGATTTAAATAGCTAAATACAGTTTCCTTTCACTGTAGCTTGTAACCTCCCCCTCACTTACCGACCTTAATGACAGTGAAAAATGAAACCGCGTGTACCTAATGGGAGTTTTGGAAAAGCAATCGTCACCGAAGTTAACCTGTCGGTAAAGAGGGAGGAAAGGGTTACATCTAAATGAAAGGAAATGTGCTAATGAAACTGGTGGAAATTAATTTTGAAAAGGGGTAAAGTTAATAAAGAAAGTAAATGTGCAGCCGTTACATTAACAATTAACTAGCGGTAATTAGGTATTTGAGATTTGGGGAAATCACGGTCGCCAGTCCTAAGGACAATTACTATAGTAACTGAAAAAGAAAGGTTATTACACATATAATTAACACTAGAAGCGTGGCAACTGAAGGTTGACACGTGTAGTGTGAAAACTGAAAGTTTGTCAGAAGTAATAAATTTCGCTACACTCTGACTTAATTTAGCAAAAGAATTAATAAAACCGGAAAATCGAAAGTTAATTTAGTGACTGAAGTTAATAGTGAGCTTTCTTTCTGAAGCACATCGAAATTCAGTAACATACAGTTAGTCTTGGACTACCTCAGCAATCATTTCAAAAGCTACTTGAATCTACGCAATTTAGAAATAAGAGATTTAACTTTGATCTTGAATTAAATGATTCTGAACAATTAACAATAGTAAAATTTAGTACGTACCAAGCTGAGCTGCAGTCACAGGTAAGCTAAAATATGCTAACAAAACTCACACTCTAAATTTGTGCTCGTGTAACCTAAATATTGTAGCCAGCTACTGAACTTTGAAATTAAAGCAGTGAAATCTAATTATATTATTTTAATGCTGGCGTTTGAATTTCAACGACACTCGGGTTCATTTCGGAAAAGGAAGGGACCCTGCTTGGCAATGCAATTGGGACAATGAGCAACAAAGGTTCATGCTAAGTTGCTGTAATTTTGAGAGGCAAATGGAACAATTTGAAAAGCTGAGGTCTGCCGTACAGTTCTAAAACTTGACGTGCCTTTAGTCTTCCTTGTTGGTTGATTGAAGGTTTGAAGCCGTCGATCGAGGAGGTGGCGACAGTCACTCATTGTCGGCCGTCGCTGTTGCAGAAGCTGGATGTTGGCGCGCCTTCTTCTCGACACGGTCACCAGGCGAAACGGGCTCTTGATGTGCGCCAGCTAATGCTTCCCGTCCGCGACACCATGTCAGAAACTATCATCGCGAGTCGAGCGCAATTACATGCTGCCAAACCCCGAAAGCGCGGCAACTCGCGGGAGCGTCACACAACACCTGCTCCACTCGCTACTCCCGCCAGACTCCCACTCTGCTCAGCCCGCGCTCCACGCGGCAGAGTTAACACTACCAAAGATCCTACACACTTTGATTCTTCACACGACCTATCGACGTAATCGTTCGATAGCAGTTTTCCCTAGGCAAGACCCAGCGTAAAAATACAAATAATATTTACGAAACAAACCAATTATACATCGACATGAGTGCATAAATATATATATATACAAACAGTAAAACAATTACAATATATAAAGAGACAGAAATGTCATATCTTGAGGTAACAAAACAAGGAAAAAAATAATAGTACAATAGATGGAAATAGGAGGATATGCATTTCCGGCGTTACAAGCTGACATAATTGTTTTGACAGAATCAGCAACTGTAACGGTACTTTAAGATATTTCTCATTCATTGTTCCGTTATAGTTGCACATTTTTAATTAAATTATACGTTTCGATTACTTTCGATCATCTTCAGACAAAAAACAAAGTAAAACTAAATGTGTACCATCTAATATTTTACAAGAAGTAGAAAAGAATTATAGATAAATGTAGAATTTACCTACGTAGTTTCGTCAGCCGTGCTGTCTACTCGGAACCACATATCACGTACTGTGTTATGCAATTGCGGTCAATGTCTTAAATAGATAATTTCCTTTCTCTGCGCTTCAGTTAAGCAAGTGCAAGATAACTTGATATTAATAGAAAATCAACTATATATTTTATTTAAAGGTCCAACTATTTCCTTTGTATTTTTTTAATGTGATGCATCATGATATGAACTCTATATCACTAACGTCTCCCATCTCTGATGAACTCGACGAGACTATAAAATACGAAGCATCTTTCCACTAACGCCTCAGTAATGTGCACGTCATTGTACCTGAGGTTGAGACAGTAGTGCCACTGACAACGTGACTCGTGCCTATGATGTTATTTATATATATTTGACGATGCTTGTGCTGATTCTGCATTTAACATTTGACGATGTCACTATGGCTGCCGTACTTTAGGACTTTGTTTTTGTGAAACAGATCTGATGATGGCCATTATAGACCGAGACCGGTAAGCCGTTGACAAAAAGTTTGTGAACATAGACGTAAAGCAAAGGAAACTTATATTATTATTCTGTCGTTTGAAGTAACTAGCTTGCGTTAAGTAGGTCTCATTTTTGAACAAGTGCTTAATTTTTTCGGCACTATCTTTATTTATTACGAGATCCGAATGCGGATGACCATATTTTTTACACCTTCTGAAGATTGTACTCCTACATTATCCTCCATATTGTGATATGATCTGCACCCAAAGCTCGTGATAAAATACGTTTAAGGGTTGAAAGTGTTTTACTACAACTCTTTGCCACAGCATCGTGGTACGGTGTTATCACATCGTGCAATCCATCACGAATATACCCAGGACATAGACTCAACATTTGTCAAAGGAGTGCATAACGCGTAATAAATATAGTGTGCTGTAAGTTTTCCCGTTAGAAGTCCCTTCCATTTCCACTCGCCCCATAGTAACAAATAATCAGTGAGATGAACTAAAAGTTCTCTAATAAGGCGCACTGAAAGCTTCGAAATAGAGTAAATCAGCTCCGAGATGGTTACGGTGCGTTGAGTGCCTCGACCAATGTTCCTTGATCACACACATGTCATACATAACTAGTAAAATGCATACCTTTCTTAATAAAACGATTTATAAAGCGTAACACGCTGTGTGACCTACCGAGTAGCAACATTCGTTGGTGAATTCCTCAGATATCTAGTAGAAAAAATACAAAATCACAGAAGTGCGGAAATAAGTGTGCTAGATGCGGACCAATTACATATCCTGTAATGTAACTAAACCATTGTGTGATAAATACGTAGGATTCGAAGCTACCAGAACTGTTGTCTCAGAGCCAGAAGAATACATTAAAGAGAAGTTCTGTGCGACGTGCGTCGAAGTTACTAAGTCAGAACAAGTTACTACATCAGAACAAGTCTAAGTGTGCGCCGTTACAAAGATTTACGAACGGCTGATTTCCATTAAATGAATTTGCCAGCGGTAACGATTTCTGGAACGATCAGTCGCTCACAGCGCAATGTTCGGTTTACAGTTGAAGTGGGGCAGCAGTTTGTAGCAAGAAGTGCTACGTTATTGATGTGTACCTGACTTTCTGAGGGCAGCGAGGTAATCCTTCAGCTCTCGCCGAAGGATTTGTCGGCTCGCTTATCCTGTCGCAACGGCAGAAGGTAAACGCGGCCTAGCGATAACTCACCTATCTCGCTAGCAGACAGTTGTAAGAGTGCAGTGATCTGTACGGCGCCTATCTTGTAAAGAAATTCTGTCCTCTCAATGCGAGGACGGCGATCACTTTCAAATATTCAACTGATTCCAACGGCGATAAAAAATTTTAATGTATCGAATCTTTCTAATAACAATGTAATTTTATTTCGCTTAATCTTTCCGCAGTTGTTCGTTATGAAAAGAGTTTATATCCGCAACTTACGACAGAACTTGATTCCCTCATAGATTTACAGCTCGTTGCGGTAGTGTATAAACATGAAAAATCACTGTGAAATGTAACATGCATTGCGGTTCATATTATAATAGTGAGACAGCAGCTATAATATAAAGAAGTTGTTAAATAACTGACTGAATTCTCCGTCTGTGCTTGACGGAGAATGACATTAATGAAAGAAAAGGAAACACTTCCCTGAGGCTCTAAGATTATTACAATATTTACTCACAAACAACTTTTCGGTTTCTTAGCCAAAGTGATAACTGAATGTCTCAACCACAGGTAAAATGACGTGCATATTGCCAAGGCATTAGCGGAAAGATGTTTAGTATTTTATCGTTTCATCGATGATTGGTTAGTTAGAGATGGGAGACGTTAGTGATATAGAAATCGTATCATGATGCATCACATTTTAAAAAAATACAAACGAAATAGTTGGACCTTAAAATAAATTATATATTTGATTTTTCTATTAATATCAGTTGATCTTGCATATGCTTAACTGGAAGTCACTCTGAAGAGCAGTGAAAGGAAATTATCTATTTAAAACATTGACCGCAGTTGCAAAACACAGTACTCTGATATGTGGTTCTGAGTACACAGCATGGGTTGCTGACGAAACTGCGTAGGTAAATTCTATATTTATCTATAATTCTTTTCTACTTCTTGTAAGATATTAGATGTTAAACATTTAGTTTTACTTTGTTTTTCATCTGAAGATGATCGAAACTGATCGAAACGTGTAATCTTATTAAAATGTGCATTTAAGACGGAACAATAAATGAAAAATATCTTAAAATATCATTACAGTTGCTGAATCTGTCAAAACGATTGTCAGCTACAGTGAAAGGAAACTGCGTTTAGCTATTTAAATCTCTTTGCATTTTGTATCTTACCTATTAGCTGTTTTAGTAGTTACAACGATGAGGCCCAATACTCAAAATTTTTTATCCAAAACGACCCTGGCCGCGGAAACCAGTGCTTTCTGTGTTTTATTACAAGAATCTGCGAACCTAGGGCGAATATTTAATCCCAACCTATTATTTGTTGTTTGTGTAGAAAGAAATTAACTCTCCCTGGTAGCTCCGAGAGGAAAAAGTAGAATGATGACTGGAGTCACCTTCGCTTTATTTTAGTTGTTTGGGACTTTGGTATGGACGAGAGATGGGCGACAAATGCAAGCTAAGTAAGAGGCCAATGTTGTACAGCAGTCTTTGTAAAACCGAATTGGGATTTCAATAATATTCATATAATAAGTCATAAAACTTAATATGCCGATTTCCAGTATAATGTCCATTATGATCGATTTCTGGACCCGTCGATGTGCTGCTGAAGTACAGAATCATCGGATCATAAAGTCAAAATTGTAATACCTGTCAAACATATTGTTTTAAAAATGTCAAAGATGGTGTGGATCGCTGATGGAAACAGTTGTTTGGTTCCAAGTGGCTTCATAGCCGCAATGTCTCAGTGGGAGACCTAATCTTTCACGGGACACCTGAGCGGTGCCACTTCAGAGTGGCAACCTAAGAGTCAGAGAGCTTCGTCCGCCAGTGCTAGTTGCCGCACATGCCTTTACATTCAAATCTCTTTTCTTCCATGGTATTCAGTCCTTCCACTCTTCTTCTCATGGCTGTTCCCCATGCTTTTCACACACCCTGCTTAGAGGCTGGACGAAACTTTTATTCGTATTTAATAATTTTCTCTTACCAATTGATACTGACACATCGTGACTGGCGAAGCTATGGGAAGCCAAGTATTCCGAATTGGTGTTGTCCTAGTCTGTAGATATTTTATTGTGTTTGGTTATACATACGGGGCCTATTCGGAAAGTAAGGACCGATTGGTCGCAAAATTGAAACCACTGTGAAAATCCTAAATGTTTTATTTGCAATAGTTAGCTACTTTTCTACATAGTCGCTGCTCGCTGCTCCGATTTAGACATTTGTCCTAGAGTACTTTCCAATACCCTCATCATAGAATGCAGGCGCCCATGCTTCCTGCCAATTCTCTAAGCTGGTCTATAGCTCGTTGTCTGCACCAGAACATTGTCTTCATAGCGAACGGTTCGTGTGAGCAGATACGAAGTCAGGGAGAGTCAATTACGGTGTAATGTTGTTACTTTAATTTGCTATGAACGCGGTACTGATAGCCAATAAAAGCGGGTTAAAGGCTGTGAGCTGTCTGGGGAAGTTAATCTTGCATTACTGCGCAACTGTTTCACCAGGTATCCAGTCTAGCTTACCAAATTCCCAACCAGACTAACATTAATTATAATCTTTTAATAGTCATATGACAACCGGTGATATATATATAAAGAGAATTTAAATAAAAAGAAATAAATCAGTTTATATTTGGAAATTTATTTTAACATTGATCATTGAAATTTCAGCATATTAAACGTGAGTCATAACTAAGCTGGTGCCTTATTTAGGATTGTGAAAATGTGAGATTGTAATCTTACGGAACACATCAAATATGGAGCCAAGATTGGGAGACTGCATACAACACTGCATTCATAAAATAACACACGAAGAACGTTGAAACACATGCAAGAGGAAATTAACCACAACCAACCTATTCAATTTTCACCCAAAGAAATTACGTTCGTAGCACAATCCTGTCCGTCATGTAATAACCACGCACTGGTATACTAAATTCATACTAACTCTCTGTGAAATCTTCCCAAAAAGAATAGCTGAGGGTTACTTTGATGATTACACCACATGCTTCACGTGGTCAACTTGGTTTACACAAAGCGTATAACTCCACAATAAATTTGATGATTAAATAAATTAGATCGAAAAGCAATTTACAAAAGAAAAATCTCGAACTGGTTACTAACGTCTTACTATTAACCTGATGGGTCAAACAATTACATAAACACGTGGTAGTGGTCTCACAAAGTACACCCCACGTGGGTTGAACATAAAGAAAAGTTGCTATATTGAAAAATATTGTCAAGACGAGACGTTATAATCTCACGCACATTCGCATTTAAGATTGATGAACTTAGTTAGAGTTACTGATCAACACGTGGTTCCACTTTACTCACAAAGTAGTGACAAAGCAACTACCGGAATATATTCTGAACTTCACACGAGAATTACACTGCGCTGCAATTTAAGATAACATTAGATATTTTAGAGCTAAACCTGAAATAAAGGTGATTAAATTTTCAGTTAGGCTGAACTTAAGAAATCCATTGTCCTACGGACTTAGCAGACACGCGCTTAGCCGGAGATCTTACCACTTCAGATGCTCGCCATGGACAGACTGACCTGCGCTCCTACCGAGCGTGCTTCCTGAGGGTGGCTCACAAATACCAACGGAAGTGGCCAAAGGGCCAGCTTCCTATACCAACATGACAAGGGACGGCCAGGACCATGCTAAGAATGGAAACCTCTCTGCTTTTAGAAAGCGTGTCTACTTTTTCCGACGTTGGTCCTACTGTTCTCTAGCATACAGGCTTGTCTGCTACCCTCAAGCATGCAACTAGAGACACATTTGCTCATTCATCCTCTCACACAGAAGGGAAGGGGGATGACAGTATCTTGTCATATACAGTATATCAAAGAAAGCTGATGTAGGTTCCGTATGAGACTGTGTGACATGAATTACATACAAACTGTGTTTTAAAGTGTAGTAGTGTGACAGATCGTTCTCGTTTATGTGTAAAAGTAACACGTTCCACTACTCAGTCTCCTCCCAGATAGTCAGAAACGCCACAGTAAATTTAGAAGAGGAATTTATGCCGTAAATGACAACAGATTTAAGAAATTAAACATGAAAGGAATCCAACAGAGACCTTTCATAACCCCAACGCTCCGGGAAAAGACTGTGCAGGGAATTTTCTGGCCATGCTAGGACATTCCCAAGCAGGCTTCTCACACCCTACTTAAACCAAAAGTGTAAAGAAAAAGCAAAAGGTCACCAGCTACTTGCTAAAACACAATAATTTCAACAAATCTTTAAAATCTACCAATTTCAAACAGAAAAAGAACACAATCTGTGACACCTATTTTAAAAGATAGTGTAGACCTAATTCGGTCAGCAAGTAAAAACAATAATTCCTGTGTCATTAATATGAAAACAATTTCTGGTTGTTACCCTTATGAAGTTCACCAGTATTTGCTCATTGCAAGAGCCAATTGATCACAGGAAAATTTATAACTGTTTATTAACAAGAAAAATTTATGAAAATAGCAAAGGTGCCACAGCAATTAAAAAAGAACAAGAAAATAACATCAGTATTATAAAGCAGAACATTACAATGCACAATCCGCAAAAGCAAAAAAAAAAAAGATAAGAGAAAAAAAAAACATGTATATTTTACAAAGTGGTTATCGCAAAAAAAATTCTATATCTAATAAAACTAATAATTTGTAGAATTAAAATTACTATGTGGCACTAATTTAATCACTCTACTATATTTCAATTAGGTAGCAAACAATGAGCACTGTGTCATTATACTGAAACTACAATAATTATGTGATTGTTACACTCAAGGGGTTCCCCACAATAAATATGCCCTATGCAAAGGCTAATCGATCACAGTCCAATGAGAATGAATAGCTGTCTGACTGATAAACGAAGCAATGCCACTTGTATGAATTTACGATACAAAATATCACAAATCTAATACATCACACAAGAACAAACATTGATCAATAAAACAGTACAATAGTCAACATGTAAAAAAAACACCAATAAATAAAACACCTGCAAAATACAAGAGTCAAAGACTAAAAAAATTAAATAAATAGAACACCTGCAAAATACAAGAGTCAGTCTAATAAACACCAATAAATCGAACCCCTGCAAAACACAGGAGTCAAAGTTTCTGTGACAGAAACACACGTATATGCACTGGACTAAGAACCGTATAATCACTGTTCACTGACACACTCAGTACTTCCACTGTTCTGAGGCACAATATAAGGGGCGGGGGAGGGGGGGTGGGCTCCATCGCCGCAGCTGTCAGTAGGGATTTTTGTCCATCTGTTGCGTGCAATCCCACCGTCTCTGCCCTCTCATGAAGTTTCTCTTGGTGGCCTGTGTCACGTTCATCTCGCTTTGGTTCCATGTTTGTGTTGTCAAATTCGTGCGGTATCCTCGTTTGACACGCCAGGTCTGGGCAAGGATGACACTTAGTGGCTCTTCTTTTGTGCCACCCTTAGCGACCAGAGAACATCGAACCATGATTTACTGTCGCTTGACAGTGGGCATCCGCCAGGAAATGTTGATACGCGTCGTTGAAGTCTGCCAGTTTCTCTGGACAGTATGTGTCAAAAGGCTCCACGCCCCTTGTATTGTCACATTCTTGAGTTTTCCTCAATTGGCTCGCCGGTTTGCTATTCCTGGACAAGGATGACACTTAATGGCTCTTCTTTGTGCCACCCTTAGCGACGAGAGAACATCGAACCATGATTTACTGTCGCTTGACAGTAGGCATCCGTCAGGAAATGTCGATAGGCGTCGTTGACGTCTGCAAGTTTCTCTGGACAGTACCTGTCAACAGGCTCCACGCCCCTTTATCCCCTGTCTTCTGTCGTTTCACCGCGGCCGTCTCGTCACGTTCGCGTGCATGTGGTGCGTTGCCAGCAGAAGGACTTCCTTGCGGTGGACCGCTCGGACATCTCAGGTCATCGCCTCCAGGAAGGGTGGCATTGGTGCGGCCGCCCATTAGCTCCAGGTGCAAGGGAAAGTGTTTGTCACGTGCCCTTCTTTTGTTGTCGACCGTGCTCCCGAAGTGGCCCGGTTGACACTGTGTCCTGCTGGGAAACCCGCCTGTTTACAACTAGTCCGGCTGCTCCCGCTGTCATGTAAAGGCCGGTTCCCACTAGAGCGCGGCAGCGCGTCGTGCGGCAACGGCAGCGGCAAGCGTTTTCCGCTTTGACGCAGCGGCTCGCGGAATTGGCGTTCCCATCTGGATGCGGCAGACGCTAGCGGTAGCCAATGATGGACAGCCACTGAGGCACAGGGTGGGAACCACTGAAACGCCCGGTGCGTTTGATTAACTGTATCTTACACCTACATGAAGGAAAGACGAAGTTGGGTGAAGATATACCAATTTTTCATTTTCTGTACAATGTACTCTTTCACATATTTCATTATTCATGTTTTCTCATTTCACCATAAACAGATTTCAGGACTACCATTCATGATTGTTCACTATCTCCTAACACATTGAAACAATGTACGACAAAAGAGATAATTCAGATGGTTAAGTGAGACAAAAATTTAAAATGTGATATGGTAGCATGTACAGGAAAACAGTAAGAACACAAAGGCTTGGGGGAAGGGATGAAAGTGGAAGCCACCTGATAGAATTTCGCACAGAGCATAATGTAATCATCGCCAGCACCTTGCTTAAGAATCATGAAAGAATAATACATATTTGGAACAAAGTTTTCGAAACCAGATTTTAAATTATAAGACATTTCCCGGTGCAGACGCTAACCTACAATAATTTATTGGTTACGAGCTGCAGTTTACAACTAAAGAGACAGTAAACAGTAGCAAATTAAGGAAATAGAACTTGAATAAGTCAAGACCCACAGTTTTTCGATAATCTTAAAGTTACCGTAATGCAACGACTGACTGAAACAAAGGAAGGAATCCGCTAGAATACGAATGGATATCTTTGAGAGAAGAAGTGGTGAATGCAGCAGAGTATGTGAACGGGAAGAAGGTACAGTAGAAATCGTTAGATAAAACGTGATATATTAAATTTGACAAGAGGGAAAAATATAAAAATGCAGCAAATAAAGTAGGCCATGCGAAATAGAAATGTCTAAACATGACGTTGACAGAAAGTCCACAATTGCAACGCGATTTTGTACTTGGAAAACATAGGAGAATGAAAATGAGAGCAAAGAAAACTTTGCTCAAAGGACATGCAACTGTCAAGAACTCTTTTGGCAAGCCAGAACTAAGCAAATAAGAGAAGGCTAGAAAGTGGAAGGAATATGTAGAGAGGAGAAGTGGAGGGGTTGTACAAACTAACGTAAGCACAATGTTAGATTCCTGTGATATGTCTGAACACGCAAGGCAATACTGGTCCTACCACTTACCTAAGTAGACAGACTGAAGAACTGCAAAACTGTGTTTACAGCATTTGCATGTTTAGAGAAAGGTTTTGACAATCTTAATTAAAACATTCTTTGGAGCTCTGGAGATGTCATTGATAAAACACAGGGCCACAAGATTATCTACAACTTGTACAGAAACCAAACTGCATTTCTAAGACTTCAATGACTTGAAAGGGAAGCAGTAATTGCGAAGGCATAAGTAGAGAGGATATAAAATGAAGACTGTGAATAGCAAGAAAAGCGTTCTGAAAAAGAAAATTTGTTCATATCGAATATAAATTCTAATGATTGGGTACTATTTTACAAAGGTATTTGTGTCGAGTGCAGTATTTGTGTGGAGTGCAGCTTTGTATGTAAGTGAAACGTTAGCGATGAACACTTCTCTCAAAAACACAATGGATGCTTTCAAAACGTGGTGATCAATAAGAATGCTGAAGATTAGATATGAGGATCGTGTAACTAAAGAAGAGGTACAGAATTAAATAGAGGAGGAAGAGGAAATTACTGCACAGCTTTGACTACAAGAGGGGTAAGTTGACAGGACATATTATGAGGCATCAAAGATTGAGGACAAAGGGGTTGCGTGATAGTAATCTGACAATAATCATCTGTTGAAATGCTATTCTACTAATTTATCTATTAATGTAAGCAGTGAATTTACTCTTCCATGCACTCCTCCACAAAACATTTAAACCAAAACTGAAATCAGCTGAACACCAAATCTTTCAACCACTGTCTGACAACTACTGCATTCACTTTCAACTTTCTATAACTATCACTGACTAGCCACACATACATACAGATATAAGTCGAACAGAAATAAACGAACATTAGTTTTCAGCATATAATTCTTTAGGTTGGCAACATGTACATAAACAAACCAAACAGGAAGGGACATTAGGTGAACACACAGTAGTTACGACTTCAAATCAGTGTTTTCGGTAAAATGTCTACAGCTATTGACAGAAGAAAAAAGAGCGAACACGAAAATGTGGTTCAAATGGCTCTGAGCACTATGCGACTTAACTTCTGAGGTCATCAGCCGCCTAGAACTTCGAACTAATTAAACCTAAGGACATCACACACATCCATGCCCGAGGCAGGATTCGAACCTGCGACCATAGTGGTCGCTCGGTTCCAGACTGTAGCGCCTAAAACTGCACGGCCACTACGGCCGGCACGAAAATGTGCTTACGTTCCATAATATAAGTTTCAGTTCAACCTCCAGCATGTGACCAGGTGAGGGGAAACGCAGATGTCCGCCAAAAACTCGATTCACTGTAAGTAATCAGTTATTCACGTAAAAAAAAGATGTAAACTGTTTTATAATCTTCATGTATCACATATCAAAACAAAACTGAATCATTCTAAATTCCACCGAAGATGCCTTAAAGTAAAAGGCGAAAAGCGTCTTGAACCAATAGAGTACACTGGATAAAGAAAAAAAAACGTTTGTTACTTACCAAAGGAAATAATCAGTAGCTGTAGATACTCAGCAAATTACATCTTATGACATACCAGCAAATTAGTTTCGGTTTAACTTCTCATTCCACATTCTATTAAATGCCATTTAAAAAACTTCATGTAGCCCTTCTGAAGAACTGTGGTTACTTTCATTCTTGGTAGATAAAACAGATTTTGGATATTTATCATGCGACGAAATACATGGCTTTTTACAAGTTATCGTTTGCAAAAAAACACGTTTCGATTTCTTGAACTGTTGGGGAGTGAGTACCAGGTCACCAGCATTGTGAAGCCTAATGCAGGATTGGCTCAGGTGACTTTTAACATAGGGGGGTTATGTAGGGATTTTACTAAAGAGGATCAGGTAGTGATTGTGGGTGGGGCTGGTAATAGTATTGATAGGGATGGGGAGTATGACATAGATGGTGACCTGGAAAAGATAGCCACTCAGACTGGCAACACGAATGTGCATTTCGTGGAACTGTTTCAGCGTCACGATCGGCCTCATCTTAATACAGCCGTCAGGCGTAATAACATGAGACTTGGGGGTGCGCTGATGACAGAAGGCATGAGTCACATTTCAGTGGTGTCGGTGGAGTCTATCAGTAGGACGGGTTTCACTAGACATGGCCTGCACCTCAACAGGTATGGGAAGGGGAGGTTGGCAAAACTTGTAGGTGACAGCATAGGTGGGGGTGGTGGGATCACTCATGGGAAAATTCCGGTAGTTGTGGGTGTTAGAGCTGTACCTTTTTTAGATTGAAGTCAGCTGATAGGTATTCCTGCTTAAGGGAAGTCTCTCTAACAAAGAAGCCACTTTCTACAAAGCTTGGGTATCCGATTAATGAGGGAATTAGTATATTTCATCAAAATATACAAGGTATTAGAGATAAAGTTAGTGAACTGCTTATAGATGTTGACTCTGAAATTATTGGTATATCTGAACACTTCTTAAATAAGGAGATAATTCAGAGGCTTCCTTTACCAAGATACAGGTTGGCTGGCAGCTTTTCTAGGAGCTCTATGCGGTGTGGGGGAGTAGCCATGTATGTGAAAAACGGTATCCCATTTGAGTCAATTGATGTTTCAAAGTACTGCACTGAAAAGGTGTTTGAATGTTGTGCAGGTGTGGTTAAATTTAGTGGAGCTAAACTTCTTACTGTTGTTATTTATAGATCCCCAGACTCCGATTTCACAACTTTTTTGCTAAAGCTAGAGGAGGTTCTTGGTTCACTTTATAGGAAATACAAAAAGTTAGTTATATGTGGTGACTTCAATATTAATTGTATAAGTGATTGTGCAAGGAAAAGGATGCTGGTAGACCTCCTTAATTCATATAATCTTATGCAAACCGTATTCTTTCCAACGAGAGTGCAAGGGAACAGTAGAACAACCATAGACAATATTTTTGTTCATTCGTCATTATTAGAAGGGCATTCTGTTAGCAAAAAGGTGAATGGCCTTTCCGATCATGATGCACAAATTTTAAGTCTAAAAGATTTTTGTGCTGCAACACATGTTAAAGATAGTTACCAACTTTTTAGGAAAGCTGATCCAGTTGCTGTACAGACTTTTGTAAACCTTATCAAGGAACAAGAGTGGCAAGATGTTTATAGTGCTGATACAGTAGACGATAAATATAATGCTTTCCTCAAGACTTTTCTCATGCTCTTTGAAAGTTGTTTTCCGTTAGAACGTTCAAAACAGGGTACTAGCACAAACAGGCAGCCTGGGTGGCTGACTAAAGGGATAAGAATATCTTGTAGAACAAAGTGGCAATTATATCAAAACGTTAGAAACAGTCAAAATCTAAATACAGCAGCCCATTACAAACAGTATTGTAAGGTGCTTAAAAAAGTTATTAGGAAGGCAAAAAGTATGTGGTATGCAGATAGAATAGCTAAGTCTCAGGATAAAATTAAAACCATATGGTCAGTCGTAAAGGAAGTGGCTGGTCTGCAGAGACAGGTCGAGAATATAGAATCAGTGCGTAGTGGGGATGTCCGTGTTACTGATAAGTCGCATATATGTAGAGTACTTAATAATCACTTTCTGAGTATAGCAGGTAAACTAAATAGAAACCTAGTCCCAACAGGGAATCATATAGCGCTCTTAGAAAAAAGTGTTCCGAGACTGTTACCTGAAATGCTCCTCCATGATACTGACAAGAGGGAGATTGAGTTAATAATTAAATCACTAAAGACCAAGAACTCTCATGGATATGACGGGGTATCTAGCAGAATACTGAAGTATTGTTCCACATATGTTAGCTCAGTACTTAGCCATATCTGTAACTTTTCCTTTAGGAGTGGTCGGTTTCCTGACCGATTAAAGTACTCGGTAGTGAAGCCACTTTATAAAAAGGGAGACAGGGATAATGTTGACAATTATAGACCTATTTCTATGCCATCGGTGTTTGCTAAAGTTATCGAGAGGGTTGTATATACAAGGTTACTGCAGCATTTAAATTCACATAATTTGCTGTCAAATGTACAGTTTGGTTTTAGAAATGGCTTAACAACTGAAAATGCTATAGTCTCTTTTCTCTGTGAGGTTTTGGACGGATTAAATAAAAGGTTGCGAACGTTAGGTGTTTTCTTTGATTTAACGAAGGCTTTTGACTGTGTTGACCACAAAATATTACTGCAGAAGTTGGAACATTATGGAGTAAGGGGAGTAGCTTACAATTGGTTCGCCTCCTACTTTAAGAACAGAAAGCAGAAGGTAATCCTCCGCAATATTGAGAGTGGTAATGATGTTCAGTCCCAATGGGGCACTGTTAAATGGGGCGTTCCCCAAGGGTCGGTGCTGGGGCCACTGCTGTTTCTTATTTATGTAAATGATATGCCTTCTAGTATTACAGGTGATTCAAAAATATTTCTGTTTGCTGATGACACCACCTTGGTAGTGAAGGATCTTGTGTGTAATATTGAAACATTATCAAATAATGTAGTTCATGATATAAGTTCGTGGCTTGTGGAAAATAATTTGATGCTAAATCACAGTAAGACTCAGTTTTTACAGTTTCTAACCCACAATTCAACAAGAACTGACATTTTAATCAGACAGAATGGGCATGTTATAAGCGAGACGGAACAGTTCAAGTTCCTAGGCGTACGGATAGATAGTAAGTTGTTGTGGAAAGCCCATGTTCAGGATCTTGTTCAGAAACTAAATGCCGCTTTATTTACCATTAGAACAGTATCTGAAATAAGTGACATTTCAACACGAAAAGTAGTATACTTCGCATATTTTCATACGCTTATGTCATATGGTATTATTTTTTGGGGTAATTCTTCTGATTCAAAAAGGGTATTTTTGGCTCAAAAACGGGCTATTCGAGCTATGTATGGTGTAAGTTCGAAAACCTCTTGTCGACCCCTATTCAATAGTCTGGGAATTTTGACATTGCCCTCACAGTATGTATTTTCTTTAATGTCGTTTGTTGTTAGCAATATTAGCTTATTCCCAAGAGTTAGCAGCTATCACTCAGTTAATACTAGGCAGAAATCAAATCTGCATGTGGAATGCACTTCCTTGACTCTTGTGCAGAAAGGAGTGCAGTATTCTGCTGCATCAATTTTCAATATGCTACCACAAGAACTCAAAAATCTTAGCAGTAGCCCAAACACTTTTAAGTCTAAACTGAAGAGTTTCCTCATGGCTCACTCCTTCTATTCTGTCGAGGAGCTCCTGGAAGAGCTAAAAAATTAAGCAAATTCCAGTGTTACATTCTTGATTTTCTTTATTTAAACTAACGACTTGTCATCTGAATATGTTTCTTATATTTCATTTTATCTGTTTCTACAATCGTGTTATAATTTCATGTATTGACTCGTTCCATGACCATGGAGACTTCTCCTAAATGTGGTCCCACGGAACAATAAATAAATAAATAAAATAAATAAATAAATTTGCGGTTGATACAACCACATGGTTTACGACGAGCAGGACGAAGTATCGGTCGCGTCGCGAGCGACCCGCGCGCGATACTCGGCACAGCCCGCCCGCCGACATATCATTCAATATCTCGAGAACGGTGATAGCTATCGTTCTGCTCTCAGCTGTAAAAACAATTTCGATATGTTGACTAAATTTCATACGCAATAATGTATTACCTAAAATGAACTGTACGCAAAGTTCACCCAATGCGTTTTTACCTCTGCACACACATTAAAATTTCGTGTAAAGGTTTATGTAAAAGCGATACAGCAAGTAACCACGTCGAATAACGAAAAGAAATTCGGTCCTTTATCGAGAGAAGATATCAGGCTGTAGCATGCCCAAGAATCAAATTTTTCTACCGAATAGTTTCCTTGGAATCGGGTGATAAGTATTTCGTAGCTGCCGCCGCGTCCGCGCCAGCGCTTCGGCGGAAGTTCGTGTGGCCCGGGGTGCCCTACCTGACGTCACGCTCAGCGCGTTCTGTGATTGGCGGCGGCCATCTGGAGCGCGGCACGCGGCAGCGGAAGTGGTTCGACATGGTCAAACCGCGACGCAGAGCCCGCCGTGCCGTGCCGCTGACGCCGTTTCCATGGCAATTACGCCGCTGACGCGCGGTTTTGACGCGTGGCAGCCCTAGTGGGAACCGGCCTTAAGAGTTCAGTCGGTTCGCTTTCACATTCTCAACTGCATTCACAGAAATTGTTCATCATAGTTATGTGATTACAAAATGTCCTACATATTACCGCTTAGTATTGTCTTTCACAATTTTTAAGAACAAAAGTGAGACTTATTCTTTTTTTTTAAATAAAAAAGATTACATGAATCGACAATATAAAAAATAAAAGTTAAATGACTTGACAATATTAAAAAATAAAAGTGAAATGACTTGACAGTATAAAAATTAAATTTAAATGAACTGACAATATAATATTTAAATCCACATCACTAATGTGGTTCACTTACGTTTTAATAAATCAAATGCTACTTATTAATTCACTAAAATGAATAGGATTATGCCTTGTGCAAGTATAGGTCAGGACAGCATAGGGTTCACATGTTATTTACACACACACATGCATACCTGTTGTCTATTCTACAAACTAACTACCCATAAACATGCATTACTCAAAATTTTACTTCAATCCACTACTAGTTAAGCCAACAAGCTACTTCAATGCTATTTCAACACCGTGTATATACCACTACAACATTGTTCTAATTCGTCCTCTTCTTGACGCTCGCGGCATACGTCTTGTCACATGATAAACATGGAGAAACGTTCCTTAAACATACAAAGTAGAAAGAACAATGGTTATTTGCAAATCAAAACATTTATACCAGTTCACACACCTGATAAGAGACTCGCAATTATACATCTATCATACTTACATATTCACACATAAAACAGTAAGAAAATTTCATCTAAAATTACGTTATCACAAGAGTTAATCACGCAGATGACTCTGAGAAGGTTAATTTTTTTTTTACGTTTTCTTACCCATTTTTGCTCCAATTTCGTTCCTTCTTTAAGTTACCTTTCGCTTCCAAATCAGTTATTTCGCCTGTGGTGGTTATTCTGGAATGATTTCTCATGAATGGCAAAATTGTGGTCTCCTCTATTCTGCAAAACAGTTTCATCTTAACATATTGAACTTACAACAGACACAAAAGATCCGAATCCTCCTGTAGTTTAAATGACAAAGGTTTTGCTTCATCCTTATTACCTTAAACCAAGCTTTCCTTCGGTCCCATAATCAAAATTATTTAATCTTCCTCTACCTTCAAGAGGGAAATTTCCTCAGTACAAATCATATAAGCTGCAGTGCATCCCGCACCAGCGAAAACAGTAAGCTGTAATGCTCACAGCATCAGCAAAAGCACATAAACGTCGCTTTTCTAGGACAAGTATTAACGTAGAATAATTTTTCAGGCTTTGGCTCAACATCAATCAAGACTACAAAAAGAATCCATATTTCTGTTCCATTCTCCATTTCCTGAAAAAAATGATCGTATTTGACTACCACAGTAATATTTCAGGCCACGTAAATTACACAAACCACAACTCTTCTTTCACCTTGAAGGGAATCAATCTACTTACGAAATCCACAAACAGCACTTTATGTACTCAGCTATAAAGAACAAAAAAGACATATATCATCAATATTAACATATTAGCGTATATTGAGAAGCCATTTGTTAAACAATCGCATTATCGCATCCTGTTTTCAAGATTCCAAACTTACTCATTCCTTTCTCAGAGTTCTCCTATCTTAAAATATATGTATACAACACGCATACTATAGTAAGAGATCCTCATTTATACTGACAGATATAGAATAGTAATAGATAGATAGTAGCACTGAAAGCAGAAAATCGGAAACAAAGCTACTAACAGCTGGGGACCTGGGTTTGCCAGACCCATAATACCCACAGATCGGATATTCCCCTGAGTTTTGCAATAATTCAACACAGATCTTGCTTCTCTCAGGAGCGACTCTTTTCAATTTACACAAAAAAACATAAACAAAATTTCACTCGTTCACAAAGAAACCTTTTATCTTCACATTTGAACCAACCTAAATTCTAATTGCACAAGGAAAAAAAAACTTAAAAACATCACTTCAATGAATCACATAGAAACATCTTTATCATTATTTTTACCAACATATTATTCAAAATGCATACGTCACAAATGTAAACTAATCAATTGTTTCTCTTCACCGTCCTCTATGCTCCTCACTGCCCTTTCTACTCAATTGCCATGTCGCTCATTTGTTCCGATTGGGCGCCTTCTGCGCTGATCGTTTGTCATTGCCGGTTTTGTTCATTTCCATTTGCTGGATTATGTCTAGGGTTAGCTGGCCGAATTTCAACATCATGAGGTGCTTCTCCTATAGTCCTATTCCCACCGTGTTCACCGTAGTATCGATTCTGGTTGCCGTAACTGTTGCGTTCACGATTCTGTCCACGTCCTCGATCATTTCCGTTGTTCCACCTGTGTTCGCCACTGTTACCCCAGTTTCTATACGGCCGGTCCCGGTTATTGTTCCGTTCGCGTCGCGAGGACCAGTCACGCCGTTGATTAGTACTACGGCCACGACTGCGATCGCGCTGCTGTGCCCCGTAATAACTTTGTGCCTGATTAGGCGGGCATTCTCCTGTATTGTATTCCAACTCTTGGAGAAGTGTCTTAAACGTTTCCACGTCCTCTTTGCATCGTCCCGCAAGAATGACGTGCGCAAGTGCATCGGCAATTTGGTGATGCATATCCTAATTAGTTCCGCAGGCCCGTATGGGTCGTATAAAAATTGATTTGCCTGTAGCATGTGGTCGAATCGGCGTGCCGGGCTGCCGAAACCAGGCTGGTTCAAATTTGGCAGCAAAATTATGCCATGTTTGACCCTATCTTGTGCCGCTTCCGACCAATAGGCAGACAGAAAGGCTTGTCGAAACTCCCGAGTGGAGTTGCATTGAGCGCTGCCGACCTCATGCGAATCGCCGGTTCGCCTTCCAAATACCCACACATATATTCTATCTTATGTGAACTTGCCCAGTCGGGGGGAAGACAAAACTCAAATTGCTCGAGCCATGCTCGTGGATGTATTCCTTTTTGCGAATCTCGAAATATCTCAAACTTTCTCACTGTAAGGAAATGTTTGAAATCAAATCCCCGCATTTCCTCCCGGCGAGGCCCTTGAATGTTTCTATTTTTCTCATGTCTGCCCCTCAAAATACATTCTTCCCTGTCGTCAAAATCTCCCTCGTGGCCGGAGTCCCTCTCTGCACTGTCCGTACAGCTATTTTTAGTGCTATTGGCGAGTTTGGAATCACACCCAATGCGGCTTTCCAGATGCGCCACGCGTTCTTGTAATTCGCCTGTTACAGCTTTGTGCCGCCTGTTCACTTCGAACTGTCCCTTCTGGAATCTAAGAAGCGAACGCACTTCTTCGGTCTCTGCGGCCGCTACCTGTGTAGTATTGTTATCGCTCTCCGTCACCTTCAATGTGCCTACAATGTCCGCTAATGCCGCAATCTTATCATGTATTTGTCTATTGTCCTCCGCCCCAGTCTGCTTCAATTGTTCTACTTGCTGTTCGAGGGCGTGAATCGCTTGACTGTTGTCCGCTACTGTGTTGCTAACGGACACTGTGTAACACCATACCTCTCCTGCTGTACAGATTTATTTTACTTTTGTTTTATTTAGTGTTATAACATTGAGTACCTGTAAATGTGTTTGATTGAACAGATAACACAAAATTGTATACTCTTTTCTTTGTCAAACCTTTGATGTTGTGATTTGATTCCATGCAAAGTAGTGTATCTGCAATTTATATTCTTTGTCCCATTTGGAGGGAACAAAGCTTACTGTATATGATTGTAATTTTGTGTGAATAATTTTTTGTAGACATGTTAATATGTGCAAATGTTCTGTGTTATTCAATACGTTTGTTTGCTGTTATGTAAACTGCTGATCCTCACTTAGGAATCTTATTAGTTTGGTGTATAAGAGGTAGGGTGGTTCCCCTCGGGAACGGAACTGTGTAGTGCGCGCAAATTGTGGTTGGCCTAGGCGGAAAAGGTGGAACTGATAGTCAGTCGGGGACGAGCAGTCAGTCGGAGACGAGCCACCAGTCGGAAAGGAGCTACCAGTCTATGCACTGTCAATGTAAAGGTGCATATCATGCTGATTCAGAGAGAGGCTTTTACTGCTTCTTTCCAATGCCTCGGATGGGTGGATAAATAGCTGGATCTATTCTGGAATTTGTATGAATCATCGCCATGAAGAGACGATAAAGTCCGGCAATTCTACCTGTAATTCCACCTACCAACATGCAGTTGCCACCACATTGCGCAATCACTGTAACGTAATACTATATTGATGTACAGTGAAGGATCAGCCTAATGGATGTGTTAGTGTGCTGAAATATAAGGTAATTCATATCGGAATTTATTTACCTACCTTGATTTTACTCCTCATCATAACACCTCTCAGGGTCCTCTCCGTTTGAAGTAAAGTGATTACCGAGTGTCCTTACTGAAAGTACGTTGAAACCTAGAGCTTTGTTAAATAATGCCTCTTGTACTTATTAGAAAGATAGTTAAAGCTAATGTGGTAACAGAGTGAGTTAAAGCAAATGTTATTTGTCCAATAATAATTTTCCTATTGAAACTGTTATTTAAAGTGCTGTTACCAACTTCAAACTTTAGGCTGAGTCTTATAAAGTAAATGATCACGTTGTTGTCTGTAGTAAATTCTAAAAAGGAGAGTCAGTTCCTTGCAATTTTGTCAACATTGTGTTTCGTTGTAGTAAAAGTGAGAAAGCTGCAGTTGTGAAACGTTACATTCTCATGTATGCCAAGTGTTTGTCTCTCTTGTGTGCATATTAACAGTATAAAGACCACTCAGTTTGTGTAAACCCTGAAAGTGATAGTGTTTTTCTGTACCTGTTATAATTTTGAAAATAGTTCCTGCTGCTCTAACTGTTAGCTTCAATCTTAAAACATATGTGTGTTAGAGTTCATTGCACTCGCGTGTTGCTAAGTCTAGGTTGTGTCTGTTGTGTTGTCCATTATAGTTACTTATACCTACTTTCATAAACGAGAATGTTAATCTTTCTCTTGCCTAATTAGGCTGGCGACCGTTTCCCGTATTCTATAAACAGTATAGCTAGGCAAAATTTTGTTTGTCACTATTCCAATATTAACGTAATTCTGACTTTCATTTCCGATAAGCCATTTCCATTAGGAACAATACGGTCAACTTAACAAAATTCCTCTCAGAGGGTAACACTGCTCTGTTGCTTTGTGCCATAGTTACTTTTACAAAATTGTTTTATGTTACAACCTGCTTCTGGCATGGAGGTTATGGTACAGTAGTTAGCAGACGGGGAGTGTTATACGTGGCGCCGCGTGACAGGACGTTGTTCAGTTTGCACCTACAGACGGAAAAAATAATAAGTAGTTAGCATTTTACAAACATTGGGTGAACATAAAACGTCCAGCGGCACGTACCTGTACATTACTTGACAGAAGTAGTAGTGAAAGTTCAGTTTAAATTAAAAATAAAAGGTATCAGTACTTAATAATAGCTAAAATGGACAGGAAATTAGAAATAAATTTAGACGCGCGAGAGCAGAATGCAACCGAGAGCAGTTCAGGCAGCACACCAACAGATGGCATGACGCGCGAGTTAAATTACGTACGTTATCACGCAGTCGTTAATAAACAGATCGAAGCTATGTGTGTAGCGCGTACTAAGCAAGACAATGTAGGCGATGTTGTCGAAGACAGTGGCTATGCTGATGAATCGAGGGATATGTTTGAATCACCAAAACCAGAAAGGGGTGTAGGATCTGAACACGAAAAGGCAGTAGAATCTAAAAGTGAAAAGACATTAAATCTGACTGACTTGCTTAAAATACTGTCTGCACAAAATGACAATATTAAGGCACAAATTGCAGCGCAAAATGACAATATCAATGACAATATTAAGGCACAAATTGCAGCACACAGTGACAATATTAATGCACAAATCGCAGCACTAGGGCAACAAAATGTAGAACAAAGTCAACTAATTGCAGCACAGGGGCAGCTAATTACCACACAGGGTAGCGATATTAGTAAACAGACTGAGAAAGTTGATGTAAAAGTAGACATTGTGAGTAATGAAATTAAAAACCTTAAAAGCGAAATTACTGTCATCAATGGCAATATTGCCAACATACAGGGACAAGTTGATGACATTAACGAAAGATTTGACACGGAAGTAATTAAAATTCAAGATCAAATAGAACCCTTAGTCTGTACTAAAGTGGACGAAAAGGTATTCGGTATTAAATCCGAAATACAAACAGAGTGTAACGCGGAATTTGCACAGATCAAACAGTCTGTAACAGAAACAAGCAAGGCTCTAACCAAACAGATTCTTACTTGCGAAAAGAAGTGTGAACATAACACTTCACAAATCCAAGGCAAAATGTATGACTTGGAAAGAAAAATACAAACCGGACCTACACATATTTCTGAAAGAATGCCTCTCAGTAAAATATTAGAGGGCGAAGAGAAATTCGACCCTGCAAAGAGGCATAATGGATGGCACCCCCTAGACTTTGTGAAGAATTGCGATAGAAATTTTCCTGAATATTTGTCTGATCAGGAAAAAATTAATGTTGTAATTAGTGCACTAACGGGAGAAGCAAAAAGATGGGGGTTGAATCTGGATACTAACCAGATGTATTTTGAAATGTTTAAACAAAAATTTATTGACGAATACTGGTCAGAACAAAAACAAGACCAGTTGTGGCGTGAATTTCTAATGGCCAGGTTGTATGACATCAGAGGTAGGCAAACCATGAAAGAATTCTGTGAATCATGGTACAGAAAACTGATACATTTGAAGGCTAGAAGAACTGAAGCTGAGATCGTTTGGGTTCTTTGGCAGAAACTGCCTGAGGATTCGAAACGATATGTTGGGAGTACACACAGTAGTTTTTCTGCGTTCTTGGAAAGGGTAGAAGATGAAGATCACTGGCGAAGAAATCGCGAGTACCGTCCCCATAATAACAATAATTATTTGCGAGAAAGTAATGACCAAAATGAACAACCTGAAAACGAAAGATATCGTGTAAACGCGATTCAAAGAGGTCGTGCGAGAGGTAGAGGAAATTATACGACGCGCGGCAGAGGATACATAGCACGAAATTCCCAAACTAGAGACGAAATGGAAAACTAAAGACCGCGTGTGTTACGGGCCGGATTCACGCGGAAACCGATTTTGGGCCCAAAGAAAAGATGCCAAATATTAGATTCGAGAAGGAAAGACGTGAACTACGGGGCAGGAAGGTTAAGGGCGCGCCTATAGCAGACGGGCGCGGAATGATACATAGTGGCGTTCCCAGTGCGAAGTCACGTGACCGTTCGTGCTCGGGCCAGCCGTTGCCGAAGCAGCGTACATTGCACTTGGCAGCGGACACAAATGGCAGACGTCGGAACAAGATGGCTGCCGTAGAGAGAGACAGAAGAGGCGGGATCGGACACTTCCGATGGCCGGTTTCAGTAGTAGATGAATGTAGAGATGAAAATAAAGTTAATATGTCATATGATAATGATAACTCGGTACCGGAATCGTGTGAAAAGACTTTTTTAAAGAATGAAAGGGAGCCAGAAAAGGCGAGTGGAAAGGAGAACATCTGTACTGTTAATGATGTGTATGAAGTAAAAGACGTAAATGTGGGGGAGATTGTGATGAATAAAGAGGAAAGGGAGGTAGAATATGCCACGCAAAAGACGCGTGCACAATTGATAATAGGTAAAAAAGAGGTAGAGGAGGACGTTAGTAATCATGACATTATAAGCAGTGCAGACGAAATTGTTGTTAATGGAAAGGTGTTCTGTGATTATAATGCAGAAGAGTCTAGTAGGAATTTCGCACGATTACCTGAGAATGACAACAAAGGGGAAAATGAAATGAAAGTTATCGAAGTATGTGACGATTATACTAAGTATGAAGTTAAGGCTGAAATCGTTCAAAGTGATATAACAGAAGTGCCTGACTGTCCAAACGATGTGCATTGTGTAGAAAATGAGTCGGAAAACGAAGTGACTGAAACATCTAGTGATAATCTGCCTCACTGTCTAAAAGTTGCTTTCCTCCTGGAATCTGATGACGAAAATGAAATCAGTGATAGTTCAGATTATGAAGGGTATATGAATACAGATAAGAATGAATATACCAACTTTCCCTATTGTTCAAAAGTCGAGTACTTAAGTAATTCTGATGGTGAGGAAAAGAGTAGTGATGACTCCAGTGAAGATGAATTCTCAGGTGTAAATGAAAGTGAATATACTTTTACTGAAAGAGGGTATGAGAAAATTAGTGACATTTTTCCAAAGCAAGATACAGGAAGTAGAACTGGGCCAAAACCGAATGAATTATTTAGTAATGTAACACAGGGGCATAATTTGCAGGAACCTCCAGATGATACTATACTGGGGCAAGCCTTAACAAATGTTTTGAAAGAGTGTGAATCACAGGAACAAAAAGAACCTCATGATAACACTATATTGGGGCAAGCTTTAACTAATGTTTTGAGTAAGTGTGAGGCACAGGAACAAAAAGAACCACCTGATAAAATAATAGCAGAGCAGGAGATGTTGTACCTTGCTAAAGACTTTGAAATTCCAAAACCTAAAAAGCCACCTGATGAAACAAAACGTTGGCAAGATCTGAATAGGTTAGTGGAAGATGTAGAAAGTAGGAGGCCTAAAAAGCCACCAGACTTAGTAACTGTTTTATGAACCATAAAAGACTGCCTTGTTAATAAAGAGACTGGAGGCAGGGTGCGGTATTTGTATATATGTTGTTAATATAATGCATGACTTTATTATTATTATATCTGAGTGTTACCTGAAAGTGGATTGTTGTTTTGTTGATCTTGAGGCCTGTTGGAGGTTGTTGCTTATTTATTATAGTGTACTGTTTAACTTTGCTTAGGAAATGTTTATTTTCAATTGAACACTTACTGTTGCCAGTCTAATTATGATGAGAGGGTCATGTAGTGTGAGAAACATGAAAACTTTATGAATAAATATGCTTATGGTAACTTAATGAAAGTGCAAAGAACTCTTCAAGATAATAATTAATTTCTAATATACTTAAAATTCAGAAAGGGCTTATGTTTGCAGTATGTGGTTTACTTAAAGATACATGTCCTCAGAAGAGGGTTATTAACCCTCAGGGGGCAATGCACTCTTTGCATTGTCAGGTGCCTGACGAGCACCAGGGACCCGAGTCGTTGCTAGCACTACTTCCATTTCTTTTCGTGCTGCCAACCTTCCTCTTCATCATTCAGAACTTTTACTATCTTCTTTCCTTCTTCTCTATCAGAGTGTATTGAATAGGGTAGAAATAATGTATGATACTGTGTATTGCTTGTGGACAAGTAAATGGATAAATAATATGGGTACACTAGAAAATGATTAAGAATAATGAAAGTATAGTGGGTATTGTAAAAGAAAATATGTAATGGAAAAGTAATTGAAAAGAGAATTATAGATGAGAAAAGGAACAGGAACATGCAGTTAAAGTAAATGAATAAATGGTTCTATGCAGAAAGATGCAAGAGTGAATAAAGGTAATGTTTAAAGTGAATAATCTAATATGATTATTGTCTAAAGATGGTTGTATAGAAATGGGTAAGAACAGTGATGAAAAATGTTCTCTGTCAAAACTGAGGAGATGAACCTGGTCAATGTGTGTAAGATGGATATGAGATGCATATGTCTAGTGCCACCAAAATTGGGCAGAAATCACTTACAGTAGGAAGTAAAATTAATGTTCTGATCTTGACATATCTGATAACCTAAATGTGTAATTAAACTGAATATTGACTTCATAAGAAATATTACTGAGTAAGAAAGTGGAGAGAAAAACCACAAATCTGGGACTCTCAAATAACTCCTAAACATTGTCATTATGCCAAAAATGTCATTTAAAATTTTCTTGATTAATGTATATCTTGCCTGATGTTGTCATTTGAAAAGAAATGGTTTTGTTGCCAGTGTCTAATTACTGTTTCAAAGTTGCAGGTTTTATATTTTATACTATTAAAGCAAACTTTACCAAAGATGTGACATAATGATGGAAAACTTGGAGATGATGACAATAAACTGCTCACAAATATGCTATTGGGCAGAAAAACAATACAAAACCAAAAATGCTGTGGTCCTGAAGTTGAGGGCTACCAAATATGCTGTATTGAGAAGTAGCCAAAGGACTTGCCATTGTGGGGCAAGGAGCTGATAAGTGGGCATGAACTGCCAAACCCAGAGGATGGGGCAGTGTGTCAATTTAAAAATGTGTTTTCCTTAGTGTTCTAATCTAAATTGTGTTTTTGTGTCCAAATGCTTATAGCTAAAGACTGCCAAACCAATAGTGGGCAGAATGTGTAACATGGACTGCTAGCACTGAGGCAAGCAGTGAAGTAAGTTAGGTTTTTTGGGTCAATGTGTTATGAACTGACTAATTTTCTGAAGTCAGTGAAAATTTATTATAGAATATATATGCATTCTTATTCAAATGGATGTAGATGTTTGTTTTGGACTGCCTTGTTTTAAAAATACAGCAGTGATGATTAAAGATAGGGTCTGAATAGGTTAATGTGTTTATGTGCAACAAACATTTTGGACTGCTATCAATGAAGGGCAGCTTTAAAGTTAATTATTTTGAAAAAACCTTGAAAAGTTAATTTTGTATTTAAAGAGTCAGTTGGAAAAGGTTCTCATAGCTGTTTGTGTAAATATTTGTGCATAGGTGGATGCAAACTGAAATTTTGAACATTACATTAACTACTGCACCTTGTGAAAAATACTATGACCATTAACATGCTTCTGTCTCTGAAAGTTACATTCTTTAAAAACATTGAAAGACAAATTTCTGTTTTATTAAGCTAAAATGTTCTGTGCTGTTGTAGATATGTGTATTTTCTTTATTTTATTTGAAGACTATACCTTTTCTACTAATATGAAGCTTATTTTGTGTAATGTTTTTTTTAATTTGAAGTGTGTGCGTATGAAATGAAAATGTTTGAAGGTATCCTGTGTATTGATGAAAATTAATTTCCTTAAACCAGTCTGTGGATGAAAATTACTGTAAATGCTTTACTTTAAACATGTTTTTGGAAGAAGTGTGTGAATCTCCTTAGTGTATATACTGTATATTTGTAATATGTGTTTTTTTTTTGTCCCAACTGAAGTTGGATGGTATAATTTTTTTTCTGTAGCCAACACCACTTAGGTGTTATAGATGTTTCCTTGAAGTATCCCTTACAGGAAACCTCAACGAAACATGGGGCATGTGTAACACCATACCTCTCCTTTATTTAGTGTTATAACATTGAGTACCTGTAAATGTGTTTGATTGAACAGATAACACAAAATTGTATACTCTTTTCTTTGTCAAACCTTTGATGTTGTGATTTGATTCCATGCAAAGTAGTGTATCTGCAATTTATATTCTTTGTCCCATTTGGAGGGAACAAAGCTTACTGTATATGATTGTAATTTTGTGTGAATAATTTTTTGTAGACATGTTAATATGTGCAAATGTTCTGTGTTATTCAATACGTTTGTTTGCTGTTATGTAAACTGCTGATCCTCACTTAGGAATCTTATTAGTTTGGTGTATAAGAGGTAGGGTGGTTCCCCTCAGGAACGGAACTGTGTAGTGCGCGCAAATTGTGGTTGGCCTAGGCGGAAAAGGTGGAACTGATAGTCAGTCGGGGACGAGCAGTCAGTCGGAGACGAGCCACCAGTCGGAAAGGAGCTACCAGTCTATGCACTGTCAATGTAAAGGTGCATATCATGCTGATTCAGAGAAGAGGCTTTTACTGCTTCTTTCCAATGCCTCGGATGGGTGGATAAATAGCTGGATCTATTCTGGAATTTGTATGAATCATCGCCATGAAGATACGATAAAGTCCGGCAATTCTACCTGTAATTCCACCTACCAACATGCAGTTGCCACCACATTGCGCAATCACTGTAACGTAATACTATACTGATGTACAGTGAAGGATCAGCCTAATGGATGTGTTAGTGTGCTGAAATATAAGGTAATTCATATCGGAATTTATTTACCTACCTTGATTTTACTCCTCATCATAACACCTCTCAGGGTCCTCTCCATTTGAAGTAAAGTGATTACCGAGTGTCCTTACTGAAAGTACGTTGAAACCTAGAGCTTTGTTAAATAATGCCTCTTGAACTTATTAGAAAGATAGTTAAAGCTAATGTGGTAACAGAGTGAGTTAAAGCAAATGTTATTTGTCCAATAATAATTTTCCTATTGAAACTGTTATTTAAAGTGCTGTTACCAACTTCAAACTTTAGGCTGAGTCTTATAAAGTAAATGATCACGTTGTTGTCTGTAGTAAATTCTAAAAAGGAGAGTCAGTTCCTTGCAATTTTGTCAACATTGTGTTTCGTTGTAGTAAAAGTGAGAAAGCTGCAGTTGTGAAACGTTACATTCTCATGTATGCCAAGTGTTTGTCTCTCTTGTGTGCATATTAACAGTATAAAGACCACTCAGTTTGTGTAAACCCTGAAAGTGATAGTGTTTTTCTGTACCTGTTATAATTTTGAAAATAGTTCCTGCTGCTCTAACTGTTAGCTTCAATCTTAAAACATATGTGTGTTAGAGTTCATTGCACTCGCGTGTTGCTAAGTCTAGGTTGTGTCTGTTGTGTTGTCCATTATAGTTACTTATACCTACTTTCATAAACGAGAATGTTAATCTTTCTCTTGCCTAATTAGGCTGGCGACCGTTTCCCTTATTCTATAAACAGTATAGCTAGGCAAAATTTTGTTTGTCACTATTCCAATATTAACGTAATTCTGACTTTCATTTCCGATAAGCCATTTCCATTAGGAACAATACGGTCAACTTAACAAAATTCCTCTCAGAGGGTAACACTGCTCTGTTGCTTTGTGCCATAGTTACTTTTACAAAATTGTTTTATGTTACAACCTGCTTCTGGCATGGAGGTTATGGTACAGTAGTTAGCAGACGGGGAGTGTTATAACTGGACAATGCGTTTCCGCCTCCTGGACCCTCGAGAGTACCTGCTGGCGTTCTCTTCGGCATTCTTCTCTCAGTGCTTGGAAATTCCTAAGTAGCTGTTCTTCGCTCTCTTTCGATTCTGCATCGCGACTCCGCTTGCCCTGTTCTAAGGCTTGCAGACGATCATCGATTTGTTCAAATGTACAGCCTAATTCTTTCATAATATCTCTTTTTATTTCACTTGCCAGATTGTTTATTCTTTGTGAGATATCATAGGACACTCTCTGCATCGACTTGTCAACTTTATTTGTCTGCTGGATTAGTTTTTCGTCTATTTGTTCGCCTAGCTCTCGGATCGATTTTTCTGATTTCTGCATCATTTGTTCGGCTAGCTCGCGGATCGATTTTTCGGATGATTCTTTTTGTTCTCGGAACGATTTTTCTGATTTCTGCGTCATTTGTTCACCTAGCTCGCGGATCAATTTTTCAGATTTCTGCGCCATTTATTCGCCTAGCTCTCGGATCGATTTTTCAGATTTCTCTGCGTTTTCTTTATTTTGTTGCAATAAGGCTTTCATGAGTTCTGCCAAATCAATTTGGTTAGTTGGAGGCAAATTAATTTCTGGCTCTGATGTGAGCCCATTCGTGCTGCATTGCATTTCCTCTGAAGTATTCCCCAATGCATTTTCGGAACCGTCTGACGCGTTAATATTCGAAATCAAATTACCCCCTTGGTCCATGTTGCTTAAGTTGTTGGACCGCGTACTTTTAGCTTGGTTACGAGTCAGCATTAGTTCAATTTATGCCCGGTACGCAACACACTAATCAGAATAAATGTATCCCACAAAAATTACGACAGTCACACGAAAGGTACCCAACTTAGTACGCACTTTTTCACACGCACATCAAATTTATATCTTTGATCGAAGTCAGTGCAATTTACAAGCGAGAAGAAAAAACACACACACACACACATATAAAACACACAAATATAGAAAACAAAACAACAATACTAACAATACAACGCCGCTCAACAACGCCGTGAATTATTTGAAAGTCTGCTCAGAAACAACGCAGAAGTTGTTTGAGCGCTGCAGGGGAAAAAAAAATTAAGATTATAACACGCTCGCAATCTAACGTTTCAGAGATTCCAGAGTCTAGCAGAATCACAGAACAGGATCGCCATGTGTAACATTGTTGCTTTAATTTGTTCTGCAAGCGGTGCTGCTATTCAAGACCATAAAAGTGGGTTAAAAGCTGTGAGCTGTCTGTGGAAGTTAACCTTGCATGACTGCGCAACTATTTCACCAGGTATCCAGTCTAGCTTACCAAATTCCCAACCAGACTAACATTAATTGTAATCTTTTAATAGTCATACAACAACCGGTGATATATATATATATATATATATATATATATAATTCTCTTTATATATATATATATATATATATAATTCTCTTTATATATATATATATATATATATATATATATATATATATATATAAAGAAAATTTAAATAAAAAGAAATAAATCAGTTCATATTTGGAATTCTATTTTAACATTGATCATTGAAATTTCAGCATATTAAACGTGAGTCATAACTAAGCTGGTGCCTTATTTAGGATTGTGAAAATGTGAGATTGTAATCTTACGGAACACATCAAATATGGAGCCAAGATTGGGAGACTGCATACAACACTGAATTCATAAAATAACACACGAAGAACGTTGAAACATATGCAAGAGGAAATTAACCACAACCAACCGATTCAATTTTCACCCAAAGAAATTACGTTCGTAGCACAATCCTGTCCGTCATGTAATAACCACGCACTGGTATACTAAATTCATACTAACTCTCTGTGAAATCTTCCCAAAAAGAATAGCTGAGGGCTACTTTGATGATTACAGCACATGCTTCAAGTGGTCAACTTGGTTTACACAAAGCGTATAACTCCACAATAAATTTGATGATTAAAATAAATTAGATCGAAAAGCAATTTACAAAAAAAATTCTCGAACTGGTTACTAACGTCTTACTATTAACCTGATGGGTCAAACAATTATATAAGCACGTGGTAGTGGTCTCACAAAGTACACCCCACGTGGGTTGAACATAAAGAAAAGTTGCTCTATTGAAAATATTGTCAAGACGAGACGTTATAATCTCACGCACATTCGCATTTAAGATTGATGAACTTAGTTAGAGTTACTGATCAACACGTGGTTCCACTTTACTCACAAAGTAGTGACAAAGTAACTACCGGAATATATTCTGAACTTCACACGAGAATTACACTGCGCTGCAATTTAAGATAACATTAGATATTTTAGAGCTAAACCTGAAATAAAGGTGATTAAATTTTCAGTTAGGCTGAACTTAAGAAATCCATTGTCCTACGGACTTAGCAGACACGCGCTTAGCCGGAGATCTTACCACTTCAGACGCTCGCCATGGACAGACTGACCTGCGCTCCTACCGAGCGTGTTTCCTGAGGGTGGCTCACAAATACCAACGGAAGTGGCCAGAGGGGCAGCTTCCTATACCAACATGACAAGGGACGGCCAGGACCATGCTAAGAATGGAAACCTCTCTGCTTTTAGAAAGCGTATCTAACTGTTCCGACGTTGGTCCTACTGTTCTCTAGCAGACAGGCTTGTCTGCTACCCTCAAGCATGCAACTAGAAACACATTTGCTCATTCATCCTCTCACACGGAAGGGAAGGGGAAAGACAGTATCTTATCATATACAGTATATAAAAGGGAGCTGATGTAGGTTCCGTATGAGACTGTGTGACATGAATTACATATAAACTGTGTTTTAAAGTGTAGTAGTGTGACAGATCGTTCTCGTTTATGTGTAAAAGTAACACATTCCACTACTCAGTCTCCTCCCAGATAGTCAGAAACGCCACAGTAAATTTAGAAGAGGAATTTATGCCGTAAATGACAACAGATTTAAGAAATTAAACATGAAAGGAATCCAACAGAGACCTTTCAACGGTCTCTATTATGGGTCACCAAACATTTCCCATCGAAAACGCTGCAGACTTCATTGCCCCTGCAGAGTGCTGCCGAGAATTGCCATGCGGAAGGATGCACAAGGCAACCATGTTATGTGGGCTGCATGGCATCAGGAGAAATCTCGCACCAGCCCTCATACTTGGTGGGAGATACTATTGTCCTTTCACTGTGGTTTCCACTTCACACCCCATCAAACCTTACTTTCCGAGTAACCCTCGTATATATATATATATATATATATATATATATATATATATATATATATGTATGTATATTGTGTGTGTGTATGCAAATAAAAGTGGCCCAGAGAACAAGAACAGAGTTGCATGGTACAAAGAAACACAGCAAAGTGAAGGAAATTTAGTACTAACGAGACTATCGCATTTATTGAATGTGACCACTGTTCATCTGATGACACTTTTGGGCACTGGATAGCAAGTTTTGATGACGGATCGAAGCTGGACTGCTGGAATTGCTGCAGTCTCGTCCGTAATATTCTGCTGGAGTTCTTGAAGACTATGTGGGTTGTTGTTATACAACTTAGGGTTCCCCACACAAAGTAATCGCACAACGACAGGTTAGGTGACCAGGGTGGCCACCTAGGGCAGCTAGGAGACTGCAGGTCCAGGTGGAGTATTCGTTCTCATGATCGACGTGGTATGCAGGTCTCTTGCTACAGGCGTCAGGTTTATTTGGTAGGACTCGGATGAATTTTCTGGTCAACTTCAGCCACATTTTCTGTTGTATGGTCACGTTTAGCAATGTTTTTAGACTCGTAAAAAACAGGTTCTGCCAGACGCCATTTTCGGACTACGTGGTGCATGGGGATATTTGCTGGCACTTTTACAACATTAAAAGTCTCAGCAAACAACTGACGACACCGTTTCCACGACTTTGTTGCCGAGCACCTTTCTACAACGTGCACCCCCAGCTCCACTGTCAGTACCACCGTGCCCTTTGCACTGCTCCACTCACAGTGACGCAGTCCGCACTACCTTCTGAACTGGTGTGGATCACGTGGCGAGCGTACATGTGGTGTCCGCGTCAAGGGTTGTGGTTATTTGCACACATTCACCATTCATGACCAACTGTATCCATTCGTTCGGTCCACTTTTATTTGAAGCTCCCCCCCCCCTCCACCTGTATATACAGGGTGCCCCATTTATCTTGACCGCCCTAAATAAATGTTTGTCCAGATGCAAGTTACAAAATGTTTCAAACAAATGTTCTTTAGCTGTCAGGGGGACATCAATCAGCATGATTGCTTCGTTGTAGCTTTATTGTTTACAAAGATATGAACAGTGGTATGACTTTTTTAAATGACACTCTGTATTTTTTATTCGATAGTTCATTTCCTCTCCTAAAGACCTATTCAAAAATGTATCACAGTGTACCATTCATTGAAAAACAATGTTATTAATTACATAACACAACATTGACTTTGAGCCCGGAATCACAAACTCGTCCACTTGATGGAGTTGTCAGAAAACAAATGAAAACAAAGTAAAAACATAACACAAAATTGACTTTGACTCTCCTGTACCATTGTCCAGGAATAGAACATTCAAAGGTGCTCAAAGTGGTGACCCTGGACACCGATACACTGGTGCACTCGTTGAATGAAAAAATTATTTACTGCTTCCAGTGTTGCCCGCTGAAGAGAATGAGAGCAAGCACGATACATTCCTGCATGTCCTCTGGAGGCGATAGACAACGCCTTTAATGCATCCCCAAAGAAAAAAGCCTAGAAGATTTAAATCTGGAGACCTAGAAGGCCAAGTATCTGTTCCTCCTCGATCCATCCATCTGGCAGGAAGGTACCTTCGGTTCAGAACATGGCGTGCACGCAAGGTATTATGTGCTGGACATCCGTCGTGTTGATACGACATAAACCTTCTGGTTCTTAGCGGCACTTCATCCAGAAGAGGAGGAAAAATTCGTCTGAGGAAGCTATCATACATTGTGCCGTGTAGACTGCCATTGATGAATTAAGGGCCAATAATTGTTGTACCAAGCATCCCACACCAGACGTTAACCCTCCAGTGACGATGATCTTCCACCTGTCTAGGCCATCGTGGGTTGTCGCTGGACCAATAATGCATGTTCCTTGTATTTACCGCCGGCCGGGGTGGCCGAGCGATTCTAGGCGCTACAGTCTGGAACCGCGCGACCGCTATGGTCGCAGGTTCGAATCCTGCGTCGGGCATGGATGTGTGTGATGTCCTTAGGTTAGTTAGGTTTAAGTAGTTCTAAGTTCTAGGGGACTGATGACCTCAGATGTTCAATCCCATAGTGCTCAGAGCCATTTGAACTATTTGTATTTACCTGTCCTTTGTTTGAGAAGGAACATTGATCGGTATACAGAACATGGGAGAAGAAGTTCGGGATGGCTAGGATTTGCTGCTGTGCCCACTAACAGAAATGTACACGTTTCTGGAAGTTACTCCCATGCAATTCTTGATGTAGGTGTACATGGTAAAGATGGACCCGGTGACGTGTAAGAATACGATGTACACTGGTTTTAGGACTGCCAGTCTTGTGATCAAGGTGTCGTGTGCTCACATGTGGATTCATAGCAACGGAAGTGAGAACAGTAACTTCGACAGCTTCATCTGTGCGAGTTCTACGACGATTGCGTTGTCGTGGGTTGAAACTTCCCGTTTCCTGAAGCGTCGCACAGGACGAGGAAACATCCGTCGGGATGGTGGGTTCTTGTCAGGATACGCACTCCGTACAGTTCCGCTGCCTGCGTAACATTTCTACTGCCTTCAACAACAACAATAAAAGAAACGTTATGTCGATTGAGTTTATGGAAGGGTAGCTTTTACTGTATGCCATTCTACACAACAGTATTTAAAAGGACTAAACAACTGTACTAAATGTACCCGTACATAAGAAAACAGTACTGCAATAACTGTTCTGCTAACTTACATTCCCCATAGATGAGTAACATTTCTACCTTCTCTTCGTTGGTGTACTGTCTACTCACACAACTCTTCAACTGAAGATGGTTGTCGGAATGATGGGTGTGCATTTTACTTATGTTTACATCTGTCCTCTGTCAACGTCAGCACGTGGATGTGTTCCATTACCTCGAGTACCTGCACTAAGCGCTGGAAGCGTCAACGTCAATGTTGTGTTATATAATTAATAAAGTTCTGTTTCAGTGAATAGTGCACTGTGATACATTTTTGAACAGGTCTTTAGGAGAGGAAATGAATTACGAACAAAAAATACAGGGCGCCATTTAAAAAAGTCACACCGCTGTTCTTATCTTTGTAGAACACTAAACTACAACGAGGACAATCATGCTGATTGATGTCCTCCTGACGCCTAAAGAACATTTGCTTGAAACATTTTGTAATATGCATCTGGACAAACAGTTGTTTAGGACGATCAAGAGAAATGGGACACCCTGTATATCAGGCTGTTTCGCACGCAAATTCAAAAGTGTTGCCAGACACAATTAGTGTCAGTTATTCTCATAGCGTAGATGACGGCACACCAGACTGCTCAGGCTTTGGCTCGGGTTAGATACTTACTATCGACTCATATAAAATTTTTCTATCCCTGTCTTGTTCTGTTTTACGAAACCAAAAGAAATACACCTTTGGCGACACCGTCTCTGGGGAGCCGGTTGCATTTGCGCACGCAACGACTTGATTGGCAACTAAATGCTAAGTCGGAGCAACGTATCGAGTTTTTCTGAACAATTATTCCTTAGCACAAGGTACCCTGCAAAACCCCTACAAGTTTTTCAGGCTGTTTTCGACCACCTGGTGAACGTTACCAGCTACAGATCAAACAGCCACGAAACAGCTTTGCTTTCGATACATTAAGTATCTTCACATCAAGTGCTGACCTGATTGTGTTTCTGAATTTCACAATGATTTCCTAACGACGCTGCTCCGAGGAGATTTTGTTGCGGCTTTCACAATACCTACTGTTAACAGAAACCACGTCGGAAAGGAGAGATGTTACTTCGTGATATTAATAAATGCAATATATCAGACTAAAATTGGAATACACCCAAAACGAACACAGGGTAGTCTGTAATTCAGATAAACCTTGAACATCTTAAAGCACAAAATTCCAATGGTACCGTGTGACAAGCGTAGCTACAAGAACATAGCAGGCCTACAGACACAAATTCAAAAATATATCTCAGACTTTATAAAACCAAAGGCAATCAAAACTCTAAATGTAGCTACATCAGCGAAACCACTCACTGAGGGATTGCATAGAAAGTACGTTTCTAAATACGTCTCTCTTTGCCTCCTCAAAAATGTGCTTAAAGACGACCAGCCAGTAGTCACTGATCCCACGTGGCGTTACCAGCTCAGCATCATGAAGTTGTGCTCAAGAAGGGGAAATGAGTCGCTCCCTAATAGTCGCCGTACTCGTACACCAGTCGCAAATGGGACTAGAAACAGAGAAAACTGTAGTGGAACCCAAA